>NC_137151.1:120712101-125512101 GCF_951394435.1 Stenella coeruleoalba | reverse complement strand
GCAAAAGCTCGGCCTCTGTGCACCGGTGCTGAATCAGATCTTGGAGTTTTGGGTGAAGTAGAAAAGAGCAGCTTTATTGCTTTGCCAGGCAAAGAGGGCCACATGCCCCTCAGAAACTGCGTGTGACCCAACCCGGGAGGATTTGGTGAGGAGTTTATAGCAATAGTTCAAGGGCGGGGTTGCTGATAAAGATCAGGGTGCTTGCAGGCCTGCCCTCCTTTCTGGCCTCAGGTGCTCTCCTCCTAATGAGCTGCTCTGGTTCCTTTAATCTGGCCTCAGGTGGTCCCTTGATGAGGTTATGAAGCTGTGATGTTCTCGGGAATGAAGAATGCCAACATCTTCCATTTGTTGGGGGTTACAGTTCTGTAAAGAGCTCAAACACACTGTTATATTTGTCCCTTGAGGAGGGACCAGGACCCTGGCCCAAGGCTGCTCTACTGCTTCCTGGCCGCTCCTCCCTTGTCTCTGCATCCCCTCCCTTCCCTGATTAGCAACTGTTTGAATCTGCGCTTTAGAACTCAGGGAAGGTCATGGACGCTGGAGTCTTGTCCCTACAAACAAGAAGCAGGGGATATGGAAAGGCATCCGTGCCCAGGAGCCCCACAGGGTCCTGCTCGGTTTCCGAGTTTCCCTCTGAACAGTGAGTTGACGACTTGTCAGGAGAGGCTCTTCTCAAACCAGTAAAGGAGGAAGGAATCTATTGGCCTGTTGTAGCAGAAGCTCTTGGTGCCCTGGAACCACTGCCAAGAGGTGAGAGAGAGAAGGACCTGGGAGTGACAGCCCTTACCTGAGGCAGGGCAAACGCTGACTGTAATTCCTACCTCAGAGCCCCCCACGGGATCCAGCTGAGGCCTGAAATCAGATTCCACCTGTTTCCACTCTTCCACGTCCCCCGTTGCCACTCCCTGCCCCCCTCCCCAGGCAGCCACTGCCTTAAGAAATCACTTGCACACAAATCCTTGCCTTAGGGTCTGCCCAGGGAACAAGGAGTTGGTGCATGTAACTGAGAAAGCTGGCAAGTGTGAAATCCAGGCTGGCAGCCTGGAAACTCAGACAAGAGCTGGTGTTGTCACCTTGAGCCCAAAATTTGTAGAGCAGCCGAGCACGCTGGAAACTCAAGACAGGGTTTCTATGCTGCAGTCTTGAGTCAGAATTCCTTTTTCTCAGGGAAACCTGGTTTTGTTCTTAAGGCTTTCAACTGGCTGAGGCCCACCCAGATTATCCAGGGTAATCTCTTTAAAGTCAGTGAATTGTAGATGCTAATTCCATTTATAAAATACCTTCACAGAAGCACCCAGACAGGTGTTTGACCAATAACCTAGCCAAGATGACCCATAAAATTGAACCATCACACCTACCAAGTCATCTACAGAATGGGATGTCAAAGGTGGGATGGTCTTCAGGCACAGCTGGATCCAGGAGCTCAAAGTCTGGCCCTAGGTCTCACCCACCTCCAGACTTGCTTTCCTCCGTGTGCAGTCTCCACCGTGACAGTTTCTTCTGTGTTGCATCACCACAGGCCTTCAAGCTCCTCGCTCAGTAACTGCAGGAGAAACCTCTCAGCCCACATCACATGTCCATCCCAAAGAGTATTCTGACTGTCCTGCTGGGCCACGTGCCGACACAAAGGCCGGTGCAAGCCCGTGGCTGGGTCCTCCGCCAGGGCGCTGGGGTGAAGGAGGAGTTCTGCAGAGAACTGGGAAAAGGAGAGCCAGAAGGTGACCGAAGGAGCCAACACAGCACAGTAGCTCCTCTAAGCCGCGCTGCTCAAAGCGCCTTGCTTTGGTCACTTTCCTTCTCAGAACTTACGATGTTTGAAGACAACATGAATTTATCTTATTTTCTCACAGGTCGAAAGCCAGAAAACACATGCCATTCAACTGTCAGTGGACACGGAGATGGTCCCCTTCATCCAGGTGACACCGCACCACCTGCTCTGCAGTGGTCGGTCACACCGGGGTCAGGACCAAGGGTGCATGCCCTGCACGAGGGCCCGACGAAAGGCTACTTCTGAGTCCATAAGGTGACGGAAGAACGTCCTAGGTTACAGTTAATAAAGGTCATTGTTACTGGATGTGAACAAAGCCGGCCTTCATTTCTTTATTTGGTGGCCCATTTGGTGAAGCACTTAAGAAACGCCCAGGCCAACATACACATATGATGGTTTTAATTACATCCTGTGAATTTATTCTTCCAGAGAGGAATATTTCTCAGGGAAATGTCTATAAAAGCAACTTTCACAGCAGTGTGATTGTGTGTGTTTCCTAGAGGAAGTCTGTTTAGTTTAAGTCCCACTCTGAGTACAACTTTTTACAAAGACAGGGGCCCGAGGAGGCTGCCAACAGCCCCAGAGATGGTGATGTCATGGCCTGGGACACCAGGGATACTGGGCGTGTGGCCTGCCCCCCCATGAAAAGAAGGCAGAGTGGGTGAGAGCAGAGTGGTTCCCGCTGACTCACTCTCTGGGCAACCTTTAGTGAGTTTGCAGGGTTATTTAGTGAGTTTGCAGGGTTATTTCCACACTCAAAATAAGCTTGACAGAATGGGCAAATATAGATACAACATTGTATGCAACAATTTGACAGTACAGATTCTTTTCAAAATAACGTGAGAAGAACAAGTGTAGGCAAGTATGGTGGTTCCTGAACACATTAAACAGAGAAATACCATATGATCCAGCGATTCCAATTCTGGGTATGTATCCAAAAAAAATGGAAAGCAAGTATGCAAATAGATATTTGCACACCCACACTCCAGCGGCATTATTCACGATAGCCGAAAGGTGAAGGCAGCCCAGGTATCCACTGACAAGTGAGTGGGTGAACAAAGTGGGGTCCATCCACAGCACGGAATGGTATCAGCCTTGAAAAGAAACGGAATTCTGACACAGGCTACGACACGGATGAACCTTGAAGACACCGTGCTGAGTGAAAGGAGCCAGTCACAAAACGACACATAGTGCCTGACTCCACTTCTATGAGGTCCCTGGAAGATTCCGATTCATCGACACAGAAAGTAAAATGAGTGTCGCCAGCGCTGGAGCAGGAGGGATGGGGAGTTAGTGTTTAATGCGGACAGAGTTCCGTTCGGGAAGATGCAAGAGTTCTGGCGATGGATGGTGGTGACGGTTGCACAACGATGTGAATGTGCTTCACGTCACTGAATATACACTGAAAAATGGTTAAGACAGTGAATTTTATGTGTATTTTACCACAATAAGAATAAAAGGGGGGATGATGACATGTCACAATGCTGTTTGTTAAGCCCAATAAAGTGATAAATTGTGAAAAAAAGTTACATGGCATTCTACGAAATTGACTACATGCTAGGCCGTATGCGGCCTCCACTCAGCTCCAAGGTGTGGCTGGTCCCATTCTCTCCTGTGATGCAATCAAACCAGAAACCAAGAACAAAAAGATAAAACGGGGGAGGGGGAAGTACGTATCTGACAACAGGCCAAAGAAGAAATGATTATGGAATGAGAAAATATTTGCAGCTGAACCAAAATAAGTCCTCCATTCAATGAAATAGTATTCAGCTACCAAAATGATGGTTAAGAGAACAAAAAGACAAGGGGGAAATACACTAAATTCTTCCTGAAGATAAGAAGTCAACGTTGCGTAACAACACAAGCCACATTGTCTCAACAGTGTGAACATGTGGCTGATGTGTACGTGCTGCATATGCATAAGAAATAGATGCGACTGTAAAGAAAAAGGAAATTTAAAGATGGGAAAACAGACACCAGCAACCAGCATATAAATCGCTAACTTTGGAAGATGGGATTATGAGTCATGTTTATTTCCTTCCTGATGCTGTTTTCTAACTGAACAAAAATTAAGTGAGCAGGAAACCGAAACAATGAATGTCACTGGGCCAAAATAAGAGTAGCTGTGTGGGCGGAGCACAAGGAACCCCCAGCACCCAGCTTTTGGTCCCCTGGGTGTTGATCCAGCCACTCAAGCAGGATCGATGGAAGGGCACTGGGTGGTCAGAGAAGGACACGAGACCCCCGCTTCCATCCTCTGCCTTCCCAGGTGAGGGGTGCCACTGGCGGGACCCCTGGAGTCAATGAGGCCAGTTCTGCTCTGTCTTCAATGCCCCCCTAAGTCCTCTGGCTCTCCTCTCATCCTGGAGACCCAGCCGACCGTGCCAGACCCCGGGAAGCACCTCAGTACCCCAGAGCCTGCTAAATCAAGGGGACTCAGAACTTTCAGGAGGCCCTCCAGCCCCCAGTCAGAACCAGAGGTCCAAACGGAAGACGTCTCCTCCCCTGATCGGAGGGAAGGGAATTATAAATATCAACAATGAGACAATACATAATAATATATTCTCAAAATACTAGTGGTATAAATATGTGTAGCACACAACTTACAAACAACAAGATATACAATATTATAAATTCCACAGAGGTCCATAATCGATGCTCACAGAATGCTTCTGTGGATTTTTGCTGAACTCTTGTGTTCATAGTCAACCTATGGCTGTAACTGACAAACAAGTGTAGCTCTGACCTGAATGTCGGTTGACGTTTTCATTTATTTTAACAAGAGAAAAGAGATACAATTCCTGCAGAGGAACTTCGGTTGTTTGGCAATGACACGAGTGATGACTTTGCTGAACTGAATAATCATTTTTGAACACTGGAATGAATTGCCTCCATTTTTTGTGCTATTCACCATGTAATGGCTACAGATATGCACACTTTATTATCACTCTCACTCTATCAAAGTTGCCAGTTTCCATGGTGTAAATACTCCAACCTTGGCCAAAAGGGACTTAACTGAATTTGGATTCAGGGAGAGATGCAACACACAGTAGTATTCCACCATACAGATAGGCCCAAAGGCAGAGCTAAGAGTAGAAAGTGATAAAATAATTAAGAAGCGATGAGTTTTCAGTATCCACTACTTTTGTTTTTTAACACAACAGCTCGCAGAATTCTGGAAAGTTTAACAATCGCTTGTACGAGCAGCTCCAGCTCACCGTGCACCCCTTGACCTGTGCTCTGGCCCTCGGGGTGCCAGTGCCTGGGGCATGTGGCCCTGGAGGTCTGGAGGTGCCCCTCAGGCAGGGCCCTGCAAGGCTCCTTCTGGGGGGACAACGAGGGGAATGCTCACCCCAGAGACAATTCTTCTCTTTATAAACTGGGACCTTTCCATTCCGTTGCTAAGGAGTCTAATAAGAGTTTTATTTTAAAACCACAAATGGTTGTTCTGGCAGCTGTATAAATAGGGGAAATACTGAGATGGGTGTGCAGTTTTACAGGCGATAGAAGAGAGGCTTGCGGAGGGCTGGAGGCTGGTCCACAAGCCCTGCCCACGGGGCTGTGCTGGCAGCGGGACACAGAAGCCACTGCTAAGGGGACAGCTTCCTTCCACAGCACTGCGGGCTGCAAGAGGCACGTCCACGTGCTGACATGAGGTTCTGATTTTGCATCCATCCGAACGAGCTTAATGCCTGCCTAAAAGCCACGGTTTAAGAGCTTCCATTTGCAAGTTCTATTTTTAAATACATCCCGGTGTTTGTACTGAAACTGCCCCAAAGATGCTTTCCTTCAGAACCATAATCCCTGGAAATGGAAAACCCATCGGAAGGATGCAGCTCTGCTCCACTCCCTGGGTGCGTCCGGGTAAAGCGAGGAATGAGGTCACCTTCGAGGTGGGTCCAGCCACACTGGGGACAGGACGGGCGTGAGCCCCAGCGGCCGGGCGGCACTCAGGCTGCACGATGGTCCGTGGCACTTGTGCCTTTGTGGGCCCTTCTTTCACAAAAAATATTAAAAATTCTATTTTACAACCACATTGTTATAAAGGCAGATGTATTAATATTATATATTCAAACATTTACTCTGACCTAAAAGTTAATTTTTTTTTATTATAAAAAGTTACAACGCTTTCCCGGGCCCCTCAAAGTGCTGCACCTGCTGTGCCCGGTGGGTTGGTGGGTCCTGCCAATGCGCCCAGTGGCTGTGGCCCTTGGGCTGATGGGCCAGGTAGCAAGGTCTTGGCTCAGGTGTGCGGTTTGAGACGGGCAGGGGGTGACCGTCATCCTACAGACTCGGGCGGGGAGGCGTCCTTGCTGGGACACCAGCCAAAACAACAAACGGGCTTTTAGAAATCACGGACTCGCCCTTTCTTAGCTGTGTGCTCACCCAGATGACAGAACAAGGAACCCACCCCGGGGACCGGCAAGCGATGTGTTCTCAGCCCAAAGGCCAGCAGCCCTGGATCCGGCCTCCACGCTCTTCAACTCAGCCCAGGTTTGCTCACCTCAAAGGCAGCCGGACAACATGCCTGGGGCTTAGACCTGGCAGAGGCCTAAGACTTGCTAACACAGCCTCGGTTTTCTCATCTGTAAAATGGGTAGCTAAGGCCTGACTCCCAGCCCCAGAGAGGCTCACATGAGAAGGTGGGAGGGAAAGATCTCTGTAAACAATTCCATGCCAGGAGGGCTCTTTCTTTTTCCCTGTATCTCTAACAAAAGAGCGGAAGGGGCTTCCCTGACAGAGGGAATTCCAGGCCCTGACCAAGGTGCCAAGCCCTGGAAACCCGCAGGGCAGCTACAGCCAACCCAGAGAGCCAGTGCCAGGCACGCGATCGCAGAGGACAGCTTTCCCCGGGGTTTAAATGAAAAACTCTGGAACACCCTGGAAGGGTCTCAGGCTGCTTGAAAGTGAAACAGAAAAATTAGCAAATGCTCTTGTCCCGATCGGTCTCTGTCCTGAGAGGCACATCCCCCTGAAGCTGCCTGCCCGTCGCCCCCAGTTTCCTGGGGCCACGATGAAACCTCCTGAAAGGCGGTTTGTATTCAGGAGAGAACGATGACATCCACCCCTGGCTGGAGGAGGGCAAGGCGAGGCCTCTCCCGGCAAACTGAGCAGCGGAGGGGAATGGAGGCTGCAGGTCCATCGGGGGGCAGGAAGCACAGCCGGGCTCAGCCTGCAGGGGCTCCTGAAGACCACATCTGCTGACCTGGCAGAGTCGGCAGGTAGAGCAGGGAGAAGGGTGGGTGGAGATCTGGGCTAGAGGGATGGGTCATTCCTTGTGGTGGGCAAGGCCTGAAGAAGCAGAGGGAGCCTCCAGCGAACCCCCCAAGGCATCCCTGGGAAGTGGCCAACCAGCCTCTGCTTGCACACCTCCTGAGACGGGGAGCTCGCTATCCACACCACCTACGGACCGCTCTGTCTGAATGGAGACTTATTCCTTACACAGAGCCAAGCCCATCTCCCTGTATTTCACATCCACAGGTCAGTGCTAGGGCCGCAGAGAACCTTTTATTTGAAGGTTCCTCCACCCACCGGACCTTTTATCTGAAGACAGTGGTCATCTCCCTGCTCCAGCTTTTTCTTCAGTCAGCCAAATATTCCTGTTTTTAATTTTGAGAAGTACTTCCAGAACGCCCTCTAAAAATACTGACCGACTTACACACCACATCCTCAACCACACCATGCATTTTTTTTTTTTTTTTTTTTTTGCGGTACGCGGGCCTCTCACTGTTGTGGCCTCTCCCGTCGCGGAGCACAGGCTCCAGACGCGCAGGCTCGGCTGCCATGGCTCACGGGCCCAGCCGCTCCGCGGCATGTGGGATCTTCCCGGACCGGGGCACGAACCCGCGTCCCCTGCATCGGCAGGCGGACTCTCAACCACTGCGCCACCAGGGAAGCCCCACACCATGCATTATTAATCTTTCTAACCTCTGCCAGCTGAAAACTTGTGCCAGCGTGATGTTCACGTTACATGAATACTAGTTGATACTTATATAGCCTGTACTACGTGCCAATTATTGATCTTTGTACTTTATAACCAGTAACATATTTATCCTCTGACGACAAACTATGAAGCCGGTGCCATGTGGATTAACCCAATCAAACACATGGGCAAGTGAGGCAAAAGCTTAGGCCATTTGCCCAAAGCCACCAGCTAACAAAGGAGCCCTCCTCAGGCTGAGGGCTGGGCACCCTGACCTGCTGGGGTCTGAACCCGAGTCACTCTCTCCAGCCTGGACTCCCAAGCTCTCTGCCCCTTTATCCCTTGATGATAAGGCCAAACGCTGGTTTCTGGCTCCTTCCATGAACTGACTGCCTATTTTGTCACTTCCTTCCATCATTCAATTGGACCATAAGTATTTTTCTTATTAGTGAGAGAGTCTTTGCCTCTTATGAATATTAACTCTTTGTTAGAGACATTGCAAGTATTTCTCCCAGTGAACCATTTTTCACTTTTGCTTGGCTATGCAGAAATTTTTATTTCTTATGCAGCCAAGTATATACAATTTTTTTCACTTAGGGCTTCTGAAAATGTCTTTTTTAGGAAGTTCTTCTTCACCTTGAAATATGTTTAGCGCTTAGTACCCTCTCTTCTAAGTGCTTTATTCCGATACGTTACGCTGCCTCTCACAAAACAGAACTATCATAAATAACAAATGTATTAATAGTATAATAAATATATCAATAAATTATATAAACATTTAGACATATTATCAATATAGAATATTCTCCAATTATTTTCTTCCGGTATTCTCATATGTTTTGAACTGTTTAATTTCTTGGGATTTATTTTTGCATGTAACAGTTTTGCCGTATGGAAAAGCACACGTTCCAGTGCCACTTATGTGGACACCGATCTGAAATACTTCTGCTTTGAAGTACATTTATCGGAAGTCAGAATTCCTAGACTTATGTGTCTGGAGGGGGGTCCTGTGCTATTTCAGTGGTTCATGTTTTCCTACACCGGTTCCACTCTGTTACAATTACTAGAGCTTCATCGTATGTGATCAGCTTACACTTCTTCAATAACGTCACTGGGATTTGAATTTTTACTGTTCAATTTTCAGGTTTCGGGGAGAAAGGTCTGTTTGCGTCCCTGAGGCCTGCACCCTGCCCATGCTCTGCACCCCCCGGGAACCCAGACTCGCCGTTTCCCTGGCCCTTCCCTGTGCCGCGCCCTTGCCCACACTCCTGGGCACCCCTCCTCCACCCCCCGGGCAGAGGAAGCTAAGGGTCCACACAGCAGAGCTGGACCCGGGCAGCCCGCCGTGCTGGCTGGAATGCAGTCCCGTGTCGGGCTGTCCTCCACTCGCCCACCCTCGGGCCTCCTGTCCTGGGGGGAGCCGGCAGCCAGCCCTGCCTGGTCCCGCCCCTCCACGCGCCCTGTGGCTCGCGACCAGGACGACAGCCGGAGCCCCAGGGAGACCTGTGCCCACCCAGCCCCGTCTGTCTGTCCCCTGGGCAGGGTGGGCACGTCTGCACTCAGGAAGCTGGGAGTCTGGGAGGGCGGGGCTGGCCCCTCACTGCCCAGGTCAGAGGGCTTCATGTGCTTTACGAAGACAGCGCCTCCCAGAACCGTCAGGGCCCTCAGCCCCAAGGGGCCCCATGCCCGGCTCTGGGACCATATCGCTCCTCGGTGCCCCCAGCCAGGAGGCCCGAGTCCCCTCAGTGGCCACAGGCCGAGGCAAAGCTGCCCCTTTTGTGTCCAGCTCTGGGTGTCCTCAGGCCAAGGCCTCTCCTAAGACCTCAGCTCAGACCACAGTCTGTTCTCTCACAGGAAAACGCTCGTAGCCAGCGATCCAAACACGGACGATGGGACAGTCCTGGACTTAACTGTGCGTCTGCAGTACATTCTCTCCTCGAGCCAGGAAGGAGATGTGCGACCCTCCAGCAAGATGGGGACACGGCCCACCTGCCCTGAAGGATGAAGGAGCTGAGGAGCCCCCAGGAGCCCCTGTGTGAGCCAGAACGCTCTTGAGAAGCCCCCTGATGCTGAGGGGTTGTGGCGACCCCGTCCACAGGCATCTACAGCTCAGAGATGGTGTGCGGGGACACCCAGGCCACACAGCCGCCAAGTCCCGAGCTCTCCCCAGGCCACTGGCCTCCTTCCCACCAGGTCTGCCTTTGCCTGTGGCGTTTAAGGGAAAGAAAAGAATCTGTCACCAGAGGAGACCACCTTGGCAAGGGCAGAATTCACCTGGAGAGGTGGGGTCCGGCAGGGAGAGGGACCTGCACTCCCAAAAAAAAAAAAAAGAGGATGATTAGCATCGTTATTTGTTTAGCAACATTTTGGGTGAAAGGCAAAGTGGAAAATAATATTTACAACGCAAGACACAAAGGGCTTCTAGAAACAAATCAGAAGAAAAAGGCCAAGAGTCCACCAGAATCAAGGGCAGCTGATCAGAAGACTCAGTTCACAGAAAGCAAACAGTCCTTAAACACACGGCCAGATGCTCGAACCCATTCCGAAAAAGAGAAGTGCAAATTAAACCTCACTGAGATCCGCTTTCTCACCTGTCAGAGTAACAGAAGGCCAAACGTGTGACAATACGCCGCTGGAAAGGCTGCGGCGAAGCAGACACGCCTGCACCTGTACTGGCGGGAGACCAAACAGCACAGCCCACAACCATCGCCTTGAAGCTGAGGTGCCGACATTACGGTGCGTCTACCCAGCAACCCGGCAAGCTCGTTTCTGGGTGTCCATCCACGGACACACCTGCACACGTAAAAAACGAAGCAAAACAAGGTCGGTCACTGCGCAAGGCTGGAAACCACCCGAGGCCAGCGACAGGGAACTGGGCCACACGCACCGGGCACGTCCTTGGGACACTCCGCACGGCTCTGCAGGGAACGACGACGGCCTCTAGGGACTGGCAGGGCGCAGTCCCCAGGATTTGGGAACATTTTAAAAACCAAGATGCAGAATGGCATATATATATAGCGTTCTACCTTTCGCAATACTGTGTGTTGTGGGAGTACAAAAATATGTATTCATATTTCCCTAAAGAAACAGAGAGATAAAGGAGAATCTAATAAAAGAGGCTGCCTACAGGGGCAAGAAGAAACAGGGCAGACGGGGATGAGAAGGGGGAGACCGCTCGGTGCAGACCTTTTGCACCACTTATTGATCCATGTTAATATATAATCTATTTCTTTAAAAAGCACTTTAAATAAAAATATGGAAGCCATATTTTTAAAATTATAGTTATGCCACATACAAAAATGTGGAATGACTAAGAATACGGATACTTGAGAGCAGTTAACGGTCATTTTCTTTTTTAAAAAGACATTTACACATAACACTGTCATCGGATGTCACGCCGGGCTCCGTGGGAACATGGCCCAGCCCTGCCGTCCACGCGGACCAGCCGGGCCTCGCCTCCATGGCCATCCCCTGAGGTCGCGCTGTGCCGGCTTCACCACGGAACGCCCTGGGGCGGGGGGCGTCTCCGCGCGCCCAGTGCATCCTGACTGCGGTGCCAGGAGCCCCGGGGTTCCTCCTGCCGCTCTCCTCCAGGCAGGGTCTGCCTGGTCCCATCTTGCCGCGGCCCGGGGAGGTTCTCCGGGGCCTCTGTCCTGCCCGGTCAAGGTCATGCCAGCTGCACACAGCACAGACCCACCTCCTGCAGCTCCATCCAGATAGCTGGAAGGGCATCCAACAGGCCCCCTGCGATTCCCTTCAGGCAACATCAGCTCAGACAGGAGCGTTTGGGGAAGGTCCTGCAACAGTCAGGAAGCCAAGACACACGTCCGCGTCTCACCCCGGGCAAGCAGAGGCCCTGTCACCTGTCTGCAGTGTGGACGCGTCACGAACGCCCCCTGACCTGCGGCAGAGCTGTGGCGACAGTGGGACCCACACGGCTCTCCTGTCGCTCAGAGGGGCCCCATCACCCCTTCACGGCCATGTGTCACCACTCCTAGATATCAAATAGGGAGAGGGAGAAGGTCATTTGTCATCCAAACCAGAACCCTCCTGCAGGCGGGGAAGGGATGTATTAATAATTATGCCTCAAGAAAAGGCACGGCTGCCACCGTCCTGAGCAGGTCAGGGCTATGGCTCCGCTCCCGGGGGTGCGCGTCGCGCCCCAAGTACAGGAGGGCACAAGAGGCACCGCGCACCCGGCGTTCAGGCCGGGGTCCAGCAAGCGAGGCCCGCGATCGCTGGCCGCCGTCACCCGGCAAAGTGCTGGCTTTGACGGGGACCGTAAACGGCAGACCTAAGTGTTTTTTGGTTTGTTACGTCACGGCGACAGCAACGCTAAGAGCCTTTTCCGAGAATTGAACGGGAAGTCCGAGAGTGCAGTGAAGAACAGGACAGATGCTGCGAATTAGCCGACAGACTGTGGCTGAAAACTGGTGCGGGCTTAGCATCCTCTGAGCTGCCCTGACTCACCGGCCGCGTGCCTGCGGGGTGTGCTGAGCCGGCGGGGCGGGGGCAGGGGGCGGGGCTGCCGGGGAACCTCGCACACCGAGCGCACCCACCACACTGGCTTACAAAGCCCTGGTTGCGCCTCGGCTGGCCGGCACAGCCTCCGTGACTCAGGCCTTGACTTCCTTCGGAACCCCGTTTTCGGGTTTTTTTGGGGGGCGGGGGGTCTGCACCACGAAGCTTGTGGGATCTTAGTTCCCCGACCGGGGACTGAACCCGCGCCCTCGGCAGTGCAAGTGCGGGGCCCTAACCACTGGAGGGCCAGGGAAGTCCCTGAACCCCATTTTCTCACCAGAAAGACCAACTTGCTTGGTTTAAGAGGCCGATCATCAATCTGGAACTCAGCTCTAAACATGGACGTAAACACTAGTTTTACAGCTTAAAAAGCCATTTAAATGTCTTTTCTCTCATTTAAATGGCTTTTTAAAAAAATAAAAGTCCTTCCCAAACTCCTTTTATGAAAACACACATAAGCGGCAGAAGGGGACTCTCCCAGGGGCCTCCTGCCCTCTTGCAGAGCTTGTGTGAACCGTACTCACCCAAACACTTTTTAGGAAAACATGAGGCCTTTCGATTAGTGAAGTGCATCACAGGATAGAGGTGAACACAGCCCCGCCAGGCAAGAGCACACCCCGGGAGTGGACGGGCCTGGGGCTTCCTCCCAGCTCGGGCGGCGGGCTCCTGGGGGCAGGGAGGGCATGGGGAGCGAGGCGCTCTGCCTCTGCCCCCCTGGGAGCAGGCAGAAGACCCCGGAGCTGGGAGGGGGTCTGGGTCTGTGCGGAAACCGGTCCTTCAGGGCAGCCGCCTGAGCGCAGGGTCCTGCGTGCGGCCTCATCCTGAACCCGATTCTTGTGGGAACTCAAGCAGACTGGTCGTCCTAAGCCTGTGACTGGTGACACCAAGCTGTTAAAGGTCCAGCCACCTCTCTTCTCGCTCGCGTGCCCCAGGGCTGCGCAAGTCAGCAGAAGACACATCCCGGTCAGTTCAGGGCAGCTTGGAAAAGAAGTCTGGGAATATTTCAGGGGCACTTGTCAACAGACTGAGAATTCCAGACCCCCACCCCCCAATCCTAAACTGCACCTATATTGTCACTAAATAACATCATCTGTCTTTACAGATTCCAGTTATCATTTTTTAACTTGCTTATTAAGAAAAATAAGCATGAATGTCAAAGTAGAAAGCCTGAATTTTAGTCTTGTTATTTTTTTCTAAGGTTTATGTATTTCCTTTAAATATAAATATGTCGGCTCAACTTTTAACTTCTTTTTTTTTTTTTTCTGTGGCCGCACCACACGGCATGCGGGATCTTAGTTCCCCCCACCAGGGATTGAACCCGTGCCCCCTGCGGTGGAAGTGCAGAGTCTTAACCACTGGACCGCCAGGGAAGTCGCTTAAATTAAAATTTCTGAAGTATGACTCCAGTACGTCTTGAAAACTTACAAGCCAAAGCAGAGAAAAACATTTAATAACCCCATTTGTGTATTCTATCAAAATAATAAATCACAGGATTTAATTCGTTTGTGATAAGATACACTAATAACTACATGCAGAGACTTTCTAAAACTTCCTGAATGGTCTTAAAATTTCTGATAAATGCTTACCTGCCATATATAAGACTTCAATTTATACAGAAAAGGGGTGTCACAATGAGTGAAAATATAAATTTCCCTGAACTTTCTTCAAAGAAAAACAAACTGCACACATTTGAAAACTAAAAAAAATCCAAATGCTTATAAATGCTTTTCTCCAGGTGTGAACTGAACTGCACAACCCATACACTGATAGAAAAAAAATCTGATTATTTTTAATGATTTATGTATAAAAGAAAAATAAATTTTATGATACAATTTGAGAGACTACTTCATACAAAATTTTACTCACAATGTATGTAATTTTTTGCAACACAAAATCTCTAGTCTTATGTACAAATTCATTAAAGGCAGACACCTTCACTTGAAGCAAAACAGGGTCCCTTTAGGATGGTGGCTGCCATCCAAGTCAGTGGAAAAGAGACTATGAGCACGTGAGGGCTGGGGACTGACACACCTGCCCGCCGGCAGTGCTGCATTAGTGGAGCCTCGCCAAACTGAATTTTACGGTAAACTACGGAAAGGAGAAGACGACCAATGTTTCATGACGGCAGATCTTAATAATCTGACCTTGAACTTACTCAGCTTCCAAAGTCATAGAACTACCTTTGTAACAGATTTATTTTGGAAATTACACTAAGAAAAACTTAACCGTGCCATTTGTGCTAGTCTTTTAAAGAAACAAAACTTTCTCAGGCAAATTCTAACACTTAAAATGGCCCTCCTTGGGTTACATAATAAATACAGTATCTAGAAATAAAAGTATCAGGACCCAGACCTTAAGACCCGTAAGTATGTCTCCAAACAGTGAAATCCTTTATACACAAATTGAAGACTTTAGTAAGTATTTACAATATTATATGCAGTGAAAAACTAAATAAAAACCATGTTTAAAAAAAAAAAACTTCTGCTTTAAAAAAACAATTTCCAAAAAAACGCTAACATTAAAAAATTTTGCAAATCCATGTATCCTTTTAAGTCTTCCTTTTGCAGTTTTCCCTAAGCTACCTGTCTCTCAGGTGCACAGGTGCTTACACCTGTGCGAAGGAAAAGGCATGATGCCGATGCCTCGGAGAGCAAGCCCCTCTTCTGGAGAGAACGAGGCAAGTGACACAAGTGTGCACGTGGCGAAAACCCAGGGGCAAAATGTTAAAGAAAGTGAGGAAAGGGCCTGTGACAATCTCATGTCCAGATGATGTCCATGAAGGCCATACTCAAACCTCCTTTTTAAATGTATGAACTTTAAGGGCTGGAAATATAAGCAAAAGATAAAAGGGACCAGTAAGAAAATTACATAACGTGTATGCGATTACAAAGAGGTTAAAAATTAAAGTTCACGCGTACCTTATAAAGATATGGGCCGAAATTAACCCTTTCCAAGTGGAAATGAGCTAAAAATATAATTCATTCATTTTCAGGCTTCATTGTATTTATGAAGCTCCTACCAAAATGTACAGCCATCTCACTCAGTGCTTGACTCAAGAAGTCCTGTCACTAGACTCAGAGTCTGAAATCACGGACGCCTGCATCCCTGGCTGCGCCAGCACCACTCACCTGCTGGCGAATCTGGCACAGAACTGAACAGCCTACGGGGGAAATACAAAGGACAGGCTTGTAAAGAAACTTTTCACACAGGCATTTGCAAGAGCTATTTATAACTAGCAGGTATTCTAGCGGAGGAAGGTAGGAACACATCGTCTTCACACACTGAATATGCCTCACGCTTGTAAAGCTCTGAAAATCAGTTGGATAACACTGTAAACTGTTCATTGTCTTCAAACGGAAACTTAAGGAGTAACGACGTGCAAACTGAGGGCGACCTGCAGTCTCCGAAACGTCTGCGCTTTCACCTCCTGGAACTCAGATGGATACTGTGTACCATTTTCTGAATTTTCTCTTCATTCCTCAGAATACTGGCCTTCACGGCGCAGATCCTGTCCTGCTGGTCTCTGACCAGCTGCTCCAGCTCCGCCAGCTCCGCCTCCAAGGGCTCCAGGGCACAATCTGTGATGCTGACGGAAAGCAAAGCCAGGGGCTCATAAATATCTCTCACATTTTACATTTGCTTCTTAATTCAAACAGTGGAAGACAACAAAAGGGGAATTAGTCATTGCATCCAAAGAAAAAGGGTACAAACATAAACGTACTCTTTTAGAGTGAAAAATTAAAATACTTTCAAATTACAGTCACAAAGCTTTGGGGATTTCGATAAGATACATGAAAAATATGGTATCCAAACTGCAAAGTTTGCTGTCTGTTTTAATGTCTAAATCTCGTTTTTGAACACTGACTGCAGATCTTCTCTAACTGCTACAAAGAAATGCACGTTATGCTAGGAACGAAAAAGAAAAAGAAACGTGTTTCCTTCGGGGGAGGAGGTAAGAAAGAGAGGGTCGAGGGGCCGTGGGCTCTCGGGAGCCCTCCCCCTGGGCTGCGAGCACACGTGGGCCCCGGGCCCCGCCCCCGCTCTCCCCCGCCCCGGCTCCCCACCCCCCCGGCCCCCACCTCTGCTCCTTCCGCAGGGCCTCAGCATGCTGCCGGTTCTCGCTGTGCCACAGCTGCAACTCGTTCTGCATGGCGTCGACGTCCTCCTGGATGTAGTCCATGATCTTGCCCAGGGGAAGTGCGCTCCTGCACAGGGTCTGGATGGACACACGGAGCTTCTCTATCTCCTTGGAGACTATGTCCTTCTCCTTCTTCCACGCCGACTCGAAGACGAGCAGTTTCTCCTACAGTCAGTGGGAAGACAATGAAGAGAGAGCAACAGCCTCACTCCTAAGGCAGGACAGGGACTAATAAGGGCGGAAGGGGCGTGGGCGTGGGGACGGTGCGGGTTCGGGACCCACCGGGCTATGGGACACTGCTTCACGCCTGTGACCGCGAGACTAGGTCAGCAGTGGCCCGGGCTGCCAGGCCCTGTGTGAGCACGTCAGCAGCGCCCCGTAAGGCCCTGTCCCTGGAAGGCTGCCCGAGAGGCACATTTCTGTAGGGTAAGACTTTCATTTCCCAGAAATGAAACTTCTGGCCAGAAACTCACTGCCGCTGTTGTTACAAAAGCTCAGGCAGGGCCACCGATGATCTTCCCAAACCGTGTGGCGGGAAGGGGACCTGGCCCTGCCTCTCACTCCTTGATGCACCACCCTCCCAGCTCGAACGACTCTGCGACCTGGCCTGCCAGGCCAGCGGAGGGCAGCCGCCAGCCGAGGAGAGGAGGGCCGCGAGGTGGAGAGAGGGAGGTGCGGTGTGCGGACGGAGGGCGCGGCCAGCCGAGGAGAGGAGGGCCGCGAGGTGGAGAGAGGGAGGTGCGGTGTGCGGACGGAGGACGCGGCCCTCGGCAGCACGGGGGCAGCAGGCGAGGTCGAGGAGGGCTGGCCTGGGCTGGCCGGTGCGGAGGCCACGGGGCCTGGGGCGGGCATCGAGGGTGCAGGGCTGGCGGGGGAGGGGCTAATGCACAGCAGGTGAAGGAGGTGACGATGGAGGCGACCAGGGAGCTTCACGTAGTTTTGGCCAGGAGTTCTTGGGCTCTTGGACAAGAATATTTAATTCCCTTCGTATGAGGTTTTACCACAGACGTCTCTGAACTGCAAAAACTGATGTAAGAATCAACAAGCAGTTTGGGTCGGGAAACCTTTCCTGGGGAAATGAACAATGTTTAGCAAGTCCCCCCTGGGTGCCCCCACTCCACACAGGCTGACTAAAGGTCCCTGCTTTACCCACTGACACCGAGTCAGATGCATTAGGTTATAATTAATCAACGTCTTGTTTTATTTTTAAACTTCTTGTATTAAGTTAGATAACCACTTGTGTCACTTCTAATTCTGGTTTCAGACCATAGGCCCCAGGAGGGCAGGAACCCTGCATCTGGTCCATATAAGCGCTCCTTAAATATTTGCCAAATGAATAGATGAAGTGAGTAAGTAATTTCTGAGTCAAGATCCTAGCCTCACTACGTCCTGGCCTTTGGCAAACACACGCAAAGCCTTAACATAATGCCTGGCACACAGACAGTGTTAAGTACACAGGACTACAGATAAAAGGCCAAGCTCATAGAACTAATAAGTGAGCTCTGCAAGGCTGCGGGATACAAGATAAACATACGAAAATCAACTGTGTTTCTATTTACTGGCAGTGAACACACGGATACCAAAATTAAAAATACGATGCCATTTATAATTGCTCAAAAAAAAGAAATACTAGGTGTAAATCTAACCAAATATGTACAGAACTTGTATACTGAAAACTACACAATGTGGATGAAATAAATCAAAGGAGATCTAAAGAGAGAGCCATACCCTGTTCATCAACTGCAGGATTCAACATAGTAGAGATGTCAATTCTCCCCAAGCTGATATACAGGTTTAATACAATTCTTACCAAAATCCCAAATTCTCTGTAGACATGGACAGGATTATCCTAAAACTTATATAGAAAGGCAAAGGAACTAGCATAGCTAAAACACTTTGAAAAAGAAGAAATAAGAGGGAAGAACCAGGCTACCCAATTTCAGGACTTCCCAGATAGCTACAGTAATCGAGACAGGGTGGTACTGGCAGGATGGACACACAGGTCAATGGAACAGAACAGAGAACCCAGAAGCAGATCCTCACAAATACGCCCAGCTGATTTCTGACGAAGGCGCACAGCAATCCAGCGGAGGAGACAGCCAGCCAACAGAAGGCACCGGAGCAACTGGACAGCCACAGGGGAAAGTGAACCTTGACCTAAGTCTCACATCTTGTACAAAAATTAACTCAAAATGGATCACAGACTTAAATGTAAAACAGAAAACTATAAAACTTCTAGAAAAAAAGCTAGAAGAAAATCCTTGGGATTTAGGGCCAGGCAAAGAGTTCTGACTTGACACCGAAAGCACGATCAATTAAAGGAAAAACTGATAAACTGGACTTCATCAGAATTAAAAACTGTCGCTGGGCAAGAAACCCTGTTGAGAGCATGCAAGAAAGCCTAGAGAGTGAGAGGACATATGTTCAAACCACAGACCTGGTGAAGGACTAGTACCTAGAATGTAAAAACTCTCAAAAGTCAACAGCAAAAAAAGCAAACAATCAAATTAGAAAACGGACAAAAGAACAGACATTTCACCAAAGATGATATACAGAAGGCCAACGAGCACGTGAAAAGATGTTCAAAATCATTACCTATTAAGGAAATGGAAATTAGAACCACCATGAGATAACACTCCACACCTATCAGAATGTTTAAAACAAAAAACAGCAACCACGCCAAATGCTGGGAAGGGTGCAGAGAAACTGGATCCCCCATTCACGGCTGGTGGGAATGTAAAGTGGTGCAGCTGCTCTGGAAAACCAGTTGGCAGTTTCTTTAAAAGCTAAACGTGCAGCTACCACACGACCCAGCAATTGTACTCCTGGGCACTGATCCCAGAGAAGAGAAGACATGTTCACACAAAAACCTGTATAGGTATGTTTACAGAAGCTGTATTCAAGGAGCCAAAAACTGGACACAACCCAGATGCCCTTCAAGGAGTGAGTAGTTAAATAAACTATGCTACATCTGTATCGTGGAATACTACTTGGCAATAAAAAAGGAATGAACTGTTGATTCGCACAACAACCTGGACGGACCTTGAGAGAGTTATGCTGAGTGAAAAAAGCCAGTCTCAAAACTTACATGCTGCGGGCTTCCCTAGTGGCGCATTGGTTAAGAATCTGCCTGCCAATGCAGGGGACACGGGTTCGAGCCCTGGTCCGGGAAGATCCAATATGCTGCAGAGCAACTAAGCCCACGCGTCATAATTACTGAGCCTGCGCTCTAGAGCCTGTGAGCCACAATTACTGAGCCCATGTGCTGCAACTACTGAAGCCCGCACGCCTAGAGCCCATGCTCTGCAACAAGAGAAGCCACCACAATGAGTAGCCTGCGCACCGCAACGAAGAGTAGCCCCCGCTCGCCACAACCAGAGAAAGCCCGCGCGCAGCCAACGAACACCCCACACAGCCAAAAATAAATACAAATTTTAAAATTAAAAAAAAAACAACTTACATGCTGCATGATTCCATTTATATAACATTCTTAAAATGATAAAACTATAAAAACGGAGAACAGATTAGTGGTTGCCAGGGGTTCAGGACGGGGTGGGGTGGAAGGTAGAGAATGGACTGTGGTTATACAAGGGCAACAAGAGGGATCCTTGTGATGCTGGAGATGTTGTATCTTGACTGTATCAAGGTCAGCATCCTGGGTGTCATACTGCACTCAGTTCTGTAAGATGTTATCAGTGGGAAAAACTGAGCAAGGTGTCCCTGGGATCTCTCTATTATTTCTTACAACTGCATTTGAATCTACAGTTATCGCAAAATAAGTTTAATTAAGGAAAAAAGGTAGTAGCTATAAAAATGCTTTTAAATTGCAATGCTAAATGACTAAAATGAATCAATACAATGACAAACGACTTCCCAGGAAAAACTGTGTTGTCTTTATTATATTGACTACTTACTTAGTTGAGACATTTAAAATTCTATTTAAACCGACTCATAATGATTATTAAGTAATTCCTATGCATTTGGCATCACGTTGTCTCTAACACAAAACTGTTTAGGGCACAGAACTTAGGATGGAGACTAACAGGCACAATGTCTTGCCAAACTGGCAAGTCCCAACGTGGATGAAGACAATAGGGGTCATCTGTCAAAATCCTTCATGTTTCTGTGGCACAGAACCAAGCAGGATTGGGAACAGTAATCTTTTTTTTTTTTTTTGGGGTACGCGGGCTTCTCACTGTTGTGGCGTCTCCCGTTGCGGAGCACAGGCTCCGGACGTGCAGGCTCAGCGACCATGGCTCACGGGCCCAGCCGCTCCGCGGCATGTGGGATCTTCCCGGACCGGGGCACGAACCCGTGTCCCCTGCATTGGCAGGCAGACTCCCAACCACTGCGCCACCAGGGACGCCTGGGAATGCTAATCTTAAAGGTCATAATTCTAAGAGCCTCAGAATGTTAAACAAGACACATGTGGGCTTGGATTATGATGGTCGGGAGAGGCTTTGATTATTGCTGCAAAATATCAAAATTCTGGCATTTTTCAAACTTTCACTTCAAGTGGCGGGTGGGGTGGATAAGTCGAGCACTGATCATGTGCTTTGAAAACACACTCCACTGACGACAGCCTCTGATTTACGCAGAGCTTCTACTGCTGTATCAGCAACCTTCCAGACAAATACAATCATTAAAGCCCTTGTTTTATAGACTTTTAATACGTACGGTAGAACTGGAGAATCCACCACCATACTCACCATACAGGAATTAGCCACATGAAATATACTTAATTTTTGAAAACAGAAGAGCAAAAAGTAACAAAACTGTATCATGATCCAAAATAGCACCTAAAACCGCCTAGAACACAAGAGGGCCTGTGGGCGAGGCGCGAGCGGTCAGGAGCGTGTGCTCTGCAGGGCCCCAGCCGGTCCCAGCCCGCCTCACCGCCTCCCATCTTTACGGCCCTGGGAGCTTGACGTGACCTCTCTGTACCTCGGTTTCCTCACCATAAAACAGAAGTAATAATATTTACCCTGCAGGTCAGATTAAGTGGGGTAATATAAAATAAGCAGCTCAGTGCCTCGCACAGAGTAAGCCCTCAGTAAACGGTAACCATTATAAATTGATCCACCATGAGGGACGAAGCCGCAAGGCCTGCAGGGGGAGCAGGCGAGTCCCTGCTTCAGCGCGGGCGCCGCCGCTCCAGGCAAGGCGACAGGCTGACAGGTACGCTGCTGTACTGTCAACACCAACCGACAAGCTGTGTGCCCAGCTGCAGGCGGACAAGTTCTTTCACCAAAAAATCATTTGCCTTCCTTCCTGACACATCCCCTTCCCCATCGCCACTTCATAAATAACCCAAACCATGAAATTAGCCCTAAAAAATCTTTACCAAAAGACTGCAGTGCTGAGCTCGGAGATCTGCAGCTCCTGCGTGTGGCTTGCCAGGGGATCAGCTGCTACAGGTGACACAGAGGGGCGGCAGCTGTGTGTCGCGGGCACACACACCCGCCCGCCCTCCCGCCTGGCCGGCCCTCCGCCTGCCGCAGGCTGCATGCAGACTGTTTGCTCAGCTGGTAGCGTCTGGCCGGCCACTTCGCACGCGCGCTTCAGAAAAAGTGACTTTCCAAGAGTTTTCAGGTGAAGAGTTACTCCTGGGACTTAATATTATTTGCGTTTACCACACACACACTTGTCCCCAGAACTGTGGGCATTTGTGTGTATAGTGCTTTTTAAATTTATAATGATTTATTATTATAAGTCATACACATAAAAACTGCTGACCTCCGAGATTTGTTTCTTTAAATTTCAATTACAATGCTTCAGGGCAAAAAAGTACTATTGTTAAAATAATGCTTGAAAGCCTGACCCTTAGATTCTGCTAGAAGTCTCTCAGAAGCCGGATCTGGGGTGCGACACTGCCCTCCACTCTGCCGCTGATCTGAGGGGTCACGGACACTCCCGAGCAGAGCTCTACCTTACATGAAGCCAACCCGATAAACAAAGGCCTGATTAATTGAGGGGGGGTAATAAATCAAAGAGTGTGAGTATTTGCTTTAAGTAACATACTCGCCCATGACTTCAGGAAGCGATTTATATACAACCTGTCAAAAGTTCATTTTCTTCGTAAACCGAGGAATGCCTGCATCCAAGTTACATGAGAGAAGCAGAGACCCACGGAATAATGATTCCAAGCGTCCTGTTCATCCAGAAATATTCCATCACCAAACTTCTCTGTAAACCACACATTCATTTCTAGTGTGGGTCAAACTGGTATCTTGAACGCACAGTAAAACGGTCTGGAATCAAACACTTTAACCTTTACACACACACACAGAAAAGCATCTAAGACACAAATGAACGGTTTAACAAAATGATAAAGTGACACCTGCAGCCATCATCTGGGTAAGGAAAGCAAACCCTGCCAGGGTCCCCAAAGCCCAAGGCCACTGTCAGTCTGCTGTCCCTGGTGTTCAAGTCCCAGGTCTGCACGACGGGCTCTGCTGTTTGCTGACCCGTGTGCCGGTCCTATGTGCACGGGACAAATGGAGTCACACATGTATCTGCATGTGTTGGACTCTGTTGCTCAACGCTGTACTTGAGAATCAACCATGTAATTACGAGCACACGCGTTCTGTTCATCTGCATTGCTGAATGGTTATGTCACCATATGAATACACCATGATTTATCCAACCACCCCACTGCTGGTGGACACTTGGGTGATTCTTGGTCTGGGGCCATGACAAACAAGGCCACTCGGAACAACCTTATACATTTGTCCTAATACACACAGGCACACAGGCACAGGATTCTCCACGGCATGCAACAAGAAGTGGCACTGCTGGGTCAACGGGTACGTATGTCACACAGTTTTCCAAAGTGCTTGTACCAATTTACATCAAATATTTTTCACAAGCCAGTATTTTACTTCTGTGCATATACAAGAACATCGACTCCGATGGCATTTCCACAATCTGACAGCTGCAGGTGTAACTACTGAACACTGGCAGCAGAGAGAAAACCGCCGGTCCAAGTCAGGGACACGCTGTTAAAAAAAACCTCCCAGCTGGTAAAATCTGCTCGCTGCAGCCACTACGGATAAGAAATAAACACGAGCAGGAAGCTTTCAGAACGTATGTATGAGAAGCTATATAATGTGAGGTTCACTGACGTCCCACCTGTGCCACTGTCCACATAATCTTGGGCAAGATAACTCTTGTGCCTCAGTTTCCTAACCTAGAAAATGGGGATGACACCTATCTCATAAATTACTGGGAGGATTAAATGAAGTGATGTATGCAACTCCTCAGGGATAGTAAGTGCTCTATCAACGTCAGCTGTTGTTATAATTATATTGTCTACGACTGAGACTATCCGATGGGTAAGCTTCTACAGGAGAAGAAATGCATATAAGGAACTACCTAGAACCTGGTGCAGAGAAAAATCAAAAGATCATTAAATGTTAGCTACTTCTACAAACATTAACGTCCTTGGAAAGGAACGAGGAACCCCCTCGGAAGGCCGGTGTGTAAGATAGGAGTACAGAGGCTTGGCGTGGGGTCACTGCGGCTGAAGCCAAAGGTTACTGCACGGAACAGAGAAGACGTACCTTCAGCCTGGCCTTTCAGACTGACATGAAAATGGAAAGAATTTAAAAAATCATCTTGTCACATGGAGGACTGACCATAATGACACTACCAAAGCAGGCAACAGGGCAATGTAGAGCTCAGGTCCCCAGCCACAGTGATCCCTTCTCTGCTTAAAGTAATGAAAGCAAGTTAGGAATGTGACATTACTGGCCTGAACCTGGTCCTTTCCAACATTTTTATGGAAGGCTATTCTCATATATTTATGCTTTCAGAAAAACTTCAGAATATTCCCTGCCAAATTCCCAAACATCCATTGAATGTTTACTGGAATTGCATTAAACTTACAAGTTAACTTGAGAGAAGTGACATCTCTATAATATTGAGTTTCCACCCAGAAACACAATGTCTCTCTCGACTTTTTCCAGACCTTTTATATTTCTTGGTAAAATTCTGTGGCTTCTCAATACAGTTACTATAAATTCTTATTAAATGCACACATGCCTTGGAAACTTACATTTTTGTTTCCAGTTCTGGATGGGGGACTTGATATACATTGTTTCCAACTGGTTATTGCTGACATATAGGAAAAGTACTGACTTCTGTGTATTTATTTTGTCACTGGCCACCTTATAAATTTTTTAAATAGTTTTAACTTTTAGGGGGTTGATTGACTCGGTAGACTGCTGTCATCTTCAAATGATGGTGACCCTGTCTCCTTTCCAGAATTCAACCTCATTTCTTTTTGTACCAGTTAGACCCTCCAGAATATCTCAGCCAGGTTTCCTTCACATCCTTGCTCCTGAATTCCACGGAAACACCTGCAGCCCCTCCCTGCTGTGTAGGTTGCTGACTGCTCGTTGCAGGAACTCTCCCTCCTGTGGCCAGAGGAACCTTCCTACCCCTCGTTCACTGCAAGCTCTTAGCAATAATGGATGTTGAATTTTATATGTGCCATTTATTCTTGAGAGACAACCCACTCACTAGTGATTTTATTTGGTTCAAGAATAATTTCTTGGTTAAATGTACCGTAAGTAAGCTAAGTTCAAAGGATGCTACAACGGCTGACTTGAATTTTTTTTAACTGAAACAACTGACTCTTTCCTGGATGTAGCAGCCCAAAAGAAGAAGAAACACTGACTATTAAAGAGAGTGGACAAAAATATATTTATCCACTAGGGAATAGGGTTTCCATTCCTACGGTGTATTCTATTTCACTATTAATCATATAATAAAATATATGCTTTAGAAAAAAAACAAGATTAGGAATTCGTAACCATGAACCTTTATTTTTGTATTTCTTTATCTTTGTTTAAATTTCTAAAATTCATTCTAGCTAGAGATTTTTAGGATTCTGCAATTCTTTTAAGCTACAGCAAGTAGATTCTGCCCAAATAACAGAACTGAAACCGAACTAGGGAACAACTATAAAACAGAACAAACTGTCAGAGGCAACCATGCTCAGGAGATGAAGAAAGGCAGTGGACGGCTCAGAGCTGGACAGGAGGACACGCAGGCAGCCAGCCCACTCTCGCTCCGCTCTCCACGTGGGGACAATCTCCCAACCGCGGCACAGAGCAGGGGGCCACCAAGCTTTGGAGACTCCACCACAAGGCAGCGGCTGTGCTGACTCTGCAGGCAGGGAGCCCTTGGAGAGGTCCAGCACACCACCAGAGCAAAACAAGCCAGTGTGGATGCACTGGAGAGGGAAAGAGAAACAGCCTGACCTCACCCATGGTGTCACTCCTCCCCGAGGAGGAGCAGCTTAGGGCCAAGAGAGACCACCATGGCCTGTGACTTCCCCCTCGGGGACAGTGAGAGCGCCAGAGTGGGCACTCCGCTTCCCCAGCTGTGCGGGAAGCTGCCAAGGAGGCTCCTTTCTCTCTCGCCCCATCCAGAGCTGTGGGCTGCATGCCTGGGGGCTCGGAGTGGCTGGGAGAGTGGCAGGTAGCTAAACTGATGCAGACCCTACTGCGCCCACCGCACACTCCACCAACAAGTCCGCCTATACGAGCCGCTGGGGACACCTCACCTACGGAGCCCCAGCTGGCCCATGGGTGCCCCCCAGCGCTCAGCGTGCCTCACCCACACGCACTCCCACCCTGCGGCCACTCCTGTGTGTGATCCCCACATGGTGAGAGCAAGCTCTGACAGACGGCTACTGAGCACGTGCAGAGAGACAGCCTGAGTCTGTGGAGGGAGAGACCACAACCTTCAGCTTGAGCTCCACGCCTGGGAAAAGAAACAGAGGCTGTCATCACCCAGCCGGGAGCTACAGGGCAGAGAGACGGCACAGAAGCTGAGGAATTGTGCTGGAGGAGGGAGCAAGAAACGGCAAGAAACATGGAGCGAGCGTACGCATAGGAGATGAGAAAGCCTCAGAATCCCTAGCAGGGCTGGTGGAAATATTTATCACCCAAAGGCAGTCAGTAAAGACTGGAGGAGAGGGCTGCCACTTCAAACGTGAAGACAGCAACATAAGACTCAAGCAACAAGGGCCTTCCTGGTGGCGCAGTGGTTGAGAATCCACCTGCCAATGCAGGGGACGTGGGTTCGAGCTCTGGTCTGGAAAGATCCCACATGCTGCAGAGCAGCTAAGCCCATGCGCCGCAACTACTGAGCCTGCGATCTGGAGCCCGCGAGCCACAACTACTGAGCCCACATGCCACAACTACTGAAGCCCACACGCCTAGAGCCTGTGCTCCACAACAAGAGAAGCCACCGCAATGAGAAGCCGGCACACCACAACAAAAGAGTAGCCCCTGCTCACTGCAACTAGAGAAAGCCTGCGTGCAGCAACAAAGACCCAACACAGCCAAAAATAAGTAAATAAGATAAATAAATTAAAAAAAAAGACTCAAGGAACATGAAAAATCAAGAAAACATGACACCACCAATACTCTTCCAGTAACCAATACCAAAGACATGGAGAGCTCCAATTTACCTGATAAAGAACCCAAAATAGCTATTTTAAGGGAGTTCGATGAGCTGCAAGGAAACACAGACAGTTCAACAAATCAGGAAAATAACATAGGAAAAAAATGATGTTTAACAGAGAGATAGAAACAGAAGTTCTGGAGCTGAATAACACAACCAATGAAATGAAAAATGTGACGAGAGCATCAACAACAGAACGGTTCAAGCGGAAGAAGAATCTGTGACGTAGAAGACAAGACCTTCAAAATGACCCTGTCTGGGGGGAAAAGCATGAATGAAAAAGGGTGAAGAAAGCCTACGTGATCAATGGGCACCATCATGAGAAGCAATCTACAAACTACTGGAGTCCCAGAAGAAAAGAGGGAGAAAGGGGCAGAAAGCTTATTGAAAGAAATAACGGCTGAGAACTTCCCAAATCTGGAAGAAGAGTTGGACATCCAAGTTCACGAAGCTCACAGTTCATCAAACAAACTTCACCTAAGGAGATCCTCTCCAAGACACACAATAATGAAACTGTCAAAAATCAAAGACAAGAAGAGACTCTTAAAGCAGCAAGAGAAGAGCAGCTTGCAACTTCCAGCTATCCCCATAAAGCAATCTGCAGATCTGCCAGCAGAAACCCTATAGGCCAGGAAAGAGGGGGACAAAATATTCAGAGAGATGAAGGAAAAAACTGCCAACCAAGAATACTCTATCCAGCAAAGCTGTCCTTCAGAAATGAAGGAGAGATAAGACTTTCTTAGATAAACAAAAGCTGAGGGAGTTCATCACCACTAGATCTGCCTTATAAGAAATGCTGAAAGGAGTTCTTCAGGCTGAAACTAAAGGACACTAATAAGTAACATGAAAACATGAAAATATACAATACACTGGTGAAGATAAGTATATGTCAAATTCAAAATACTCTAATACTGGCCTCTTGCCTTCGAAGATGGCCCACACTCTGCCTACGGAGTGTGTATCTCCCTGAATAAACCTGCTTTTGCTTTAAAAATAAATAGATAAATAGGTGCATGTATAAATGCAATTAGTTTTCTTGAAATGTAGTATTAACCAAATTTAAAACATTTCATCTGAAACAAAATGCTGATCTTGAAGGAAGCAATCTCAAGATGGGACCTCATAGTTCTTATGTCATGACATATAGTTACTCTTAGATTTATGGCTGTTAAATAAGAAGCCATAAAGTCTCAAAAATAGCATATTTGTTAACTGTAGACAATCCCGTGTAAATCGTGCCTTCTAAAGTGTCACAGACAGAGAAGAAATGTCACAAAGCCTTATCCATGTCTAGCGTTTCTGCTAAAGCCAAACGAAACAACAACAACAAAACTCTAGTACTGTAATGTGATGGAGGTATTAACCACTTAACTCTAGTATAAAGGTTCGAGGAAAAAAGTATTAAAAATAACTAAAGCTACAATAATTTGTTAATAAATACACAATATAAAAAGAGGTAGATCACAATATCAAAAACATAAGGGGGAGTAAAAGGGTAGAGTTTTTGTATGCAATTGAAGTTAAGCTGTTATCAGTGTAAAACAGACTGTTATATCTGTAAGATGTTTTATGTAAGCCTCAGAAAAAACAAAGCAAAAAAAAAAAACGAAAAAAAAGCAGAGCAAAAACCTACAGTAGATACACAAAAGATAAAGAGAAGAGACTCAAGGCACACCACTATGGAAAATCATGAATTCACAAAGGCAGGCAGAAAGAGAAGAAGAAAGGAACATGGGAATCAGAAAACAGCCAGAAAACAACAGGATGGCATTAGTAAGTCCTTACTTATTGTAATTACTCTACATGTAAATGGATTAAATTCTCCAAGCAAAAAGCACAGAGCGGACCCAGCAATTCCACTTCTGGGAACATATCTGAAGAAAATGAAAGCACCATGTCAAAGAGCCATCTGCAGCCCCACGTTTATTGTAGCTCTATTCACAATAGCAAAGACGTGGAAACAATCTAAGTGTCCATCAACAGATGAATGGATAAAGAAGTTGTGGGATGGATGGATAGATAGTTATACACAGTGGAATATTATTCACCCACACAAAGGGAAGAAATCCTACCATTTGCAACAACACAGGTAGACCCTGGGGCATTATGCTAAGGGAAATACATCAGGCAGAGAAAGACAAATACAGTATGATAGGGGTAAGGAGAGAAGGAACTGGAGGAAGGTGGTCAAAAGGTACGAACTTCCAGTTATAAGACAAATAAGTACTGGGAATGTGATGTACAACACGATGGTTATAGCTAACACTGCTGTACAGTATATATGAAAGTTGTTAGGAGAATAGATCCTAAGAGTTCTCATCACAATGAAAAAATTCCTTTTTTTTTTATCTATAAGAGATGATGGATGTTAGCTAACTTGTTATGGCAACCATTCCACGGTATATTTAAGTCAAATCATTACGCTGTACACCTTAAAAGTACACAGTGCTATATGTCGATTATATTTCAATAAAACTGGGAGCAAGAAGGCATAGAGTGGCTGGAAGGATAAAAAAAAAAAAAACAAGACTCAAGTACCTGTTGCCTGCAAGAGACTCACTTCATCTTTAAAGATACACATAGGCTAAAAGTGAAGGGATAGAAAAAGATATTTCACAAAATTAGAAACCAAAAGAGAGCAGGGGTATCTATCCTTGTATCAGACAAAATAGAGTTCAAGCCAAAAACTCTAAGAAGAGACAAAAAAGGTCATTATATATACTGATAAAGGGGTCAATTCATCAAGAGTTTAAAACAACCATAAATATATATGCATATATATGCATTATAAATATATATGCACCCAACATCAGCACACCTAGGTATACTAAGCAAATACTAATAGGAGAGAGGAAGATAAACTCTTGGGCTCAAGCTGCCCCATCTGACCTAGAAGTTCCATGGAAACAGAATTCTGAAAAAGTATCAAGCCTCCTACTGAGTCCCGTCATCAAGGCAAGAAAACCAGTGGCCATTCTGTAAAGAGGACGGATGGCTCTGGGAGTACCCTTAGACAACCAGACCGGAGGCGCCAGCTTCAACAGATGGAGAAAACTGGTATCAAGCACTCAGAGGAACTTAAATCTAAGAAGACATTCCCAGGACGGACCCTTGCTTTCCATCCAAGGCAACTCCATGGCATCTCCATGGCTATAGCATTCACATTTAAGCATCAACTAATACATCTTCAGGGACATCAAAGTTATTAATATCCTTTTATGTCATTTTTATTACATCTCACATTCCTCTCATCTTTTTACAAGTCTATATTTGTTATTTAGATTTCTCAGGAGCTCAAGATTAAAAAGGTGTGTGCAGGCATTTCTTGTAAAATATTGTTAGGATGATCTCACCTTGGGGAAGAGGGGAGAGCCATGGGGTAAGTGAGTAAGCTTGGAGTGGCTAGGCTCATGCAAGCCAGGGCCAGCAAGAAACAGTCCCTGCTCCTGAAACAGCAACCTGGGCAGACGCACCGGCGAGGAACAGGCCCCACTCCCTGCATGTCAGCAAGAGGAAGAAGCTATAACTGGAGCACACAGGCCACCAGGCAGGAGGTAGTGCATGTTCCCTATTGGTTAGGACGATGCTTTTAGATCTGCCTCAAGTCCATAGCTCCATGGCCCCCCCACCCAAATGAGTCAGGTCCAAGAAGGCCACTGCTACCACCCAGGGATGGAGGGAGTGGACAGGCTCTTTCCTCCCCGAGCACTGACCCCAGGTCTTCTAAGGGTTTAATGGGATCAGCCCTTGTGCACAGGAACCAGAAGTGGAGGCTAAGCAGCTCCTACCTCATCCCTCCAGGGGTCAGCGACCACCTGGCGCAGAAGCTTGAAGGCACCGTCTCATTCCTGGCTGTGCATCAGAATCACCTGGGGAAGTTTTTAAACATACGCACACCAGGATCCTGCCGGAAGACTGACCTATGGGTGTGGGGCAGACCCAGCACCAACATTTAACAAGACCCTTTGGACAGGGCTAATGCACAGACTGTTTGAGCAGATGTACCTTAAGGAAATTTCAAAGGATACAGGGTTCTAAAGTTCACTTGCTCTATACTTTATAATCACCTCCCATGATGTAGGCAGTGGAAGCAAATGAATCTAGGTTTAAAAATACACTTTAGAAGTGCTTTTCTCTTTTCACTATCGTCTCTGGAAATGCCCATTAGGATCCTTAAATTATTTTGCTTTTCCTTTCCAGCCCTTTACTAACTAACTGAATTTGCTACTTTAAATGTCTTGCTAAAATATTTATCATTTTCTATTGAGCCTACTGCTCCAATCTGTGCTTATAATTCTGGCTCCAGTTTTTTGTTTGTTTGTTTGTGTTGTTTTGTTTTGTTTTGTTTTTGCGGTACGCGGGCCTCTCACTGTTGTGGCCTCTCCTGTTGCGGAGCACAGGCTCCGGATGCGCAGGCTCAGCGGCCATGGCTCACGGGCCCAGCCGCTCCGCGGCATGTGGGATCTTCCCAGACTGGGGCATGAACCCACGTCCCCTGCATCGGCAGGTGGACTTTCAACCACTGCGCCACCAGGGAAGCCCTGGCTCCGGTTTTATTTTTTCATATTTAGACTTCTAAATTCTTACCATATTTAATGTCTCTAAAAATACCAGATAAAATAATCACACCCAAATTAAGCATTAACCCCCGAAGGCAGTTACTGGGCTATGTATGACCCCAGTGAATTTCACGGCTGCTGGCACGGGAAATGGAGAAGAAATCAACACTCAAACCTGTAACTGGAAGTACCCGGATATCAGAGGTCTTCAGCAGAAAATACATTCCGCAGAATTCGTGATCAGCATAAGCAGTGTGCCCAAGGCTAGGAGGAGCAAAGGAAATGCAAATAAAGGACGCTGGGTCCCAGACACCCTGAGGGCGCTGAGGCCAGTGGCAAGGGTGCTGCAGGTGCCCTGCGGACACAGATGGCGCAACTAGCTCTTCTTAAACCGGGACTCATTATTCTTCGCTCCTCCAGCACCCAAGTCAGTCCAAAAACACATTCTACAATTCCAGGTGGCCACCGATGCCATGAAGAGAATAGTCGGGTCGGACTCTCGTGGGTGAGGGGCTGGAGGGAGGACTGGTGTAGCCGGCAGGCAGGGAAGGCCTCTGAAGAGGCGACATGTGAGCGGGGACTTGAGCGGGGGTTTCTGTGACAGGTCCTGATACTGGCCACCCGGCGAGAGGCCGGAAGCCGCCGGCCCACAGCACAACGCAGGGGAGGAGGCGGCTTGCCCCGCAGGAAAGCAATCAGGAAAGCAAGCCGCTGATTACACCCTGACAACAGCTCCGCCCCACCGCCTACGGACAGAGGGAGCACAGAGGGGACAAACCTCAGCTCTGGGATCCCGCCGAGCTCCCGCAGGGCAGCTGCACCCAGTGTCCCTCCCAGGGCTTCCCGGTGGGGGGGGGGGGGCAAGCTGACCCACGTGTGTAGGAGAAGGACCCCTACCCAGGCCTCACTACCCGCGACCTATGTGCCCCGCAGGCAAGAGCATGGGAACCTGTGACTGTCAGCAGCTGGGGACCAGGAAACCCTGTGAGCTCCGAGCTACTTGTTCTCAAGCTGTCGTCAGATAAGAAGTGAGCTCCTGCTTCTGATAGCAGCCCTGGGGAGAGGAGCCCCGGAGGGGACCAACCTCTGTCTGAGAGGAAGGAAGGGCACCCAGCCTCAAGGCTCCATGAAACCTCTGTGAACCAGATCACTCCTCTGACTTAAACTGTCTAGGGCACAGGAAAAAAAACAAATTTTATAAAACCAACATAATCTTGATCGCAACACCTAATGACAATACACAGACACATTCGAACAAACACCCCAAGTTAATTTCACTTGAATAAAGATACAAACTTCTATTTTAAAATAGTAGTAAACTGAATATAGTTCTGCAGTGGACAAATAATAGTCTATGACCAAGCAAAGGTTATTTTAGGAATGAAAGAATTGCTCAACATTAGGAATTCTATTAATATATGACAATCTCAACAGTTGCCAAAAAGATATTTGATAGCAGTTAACATCCATTTCTGATTTGATGCCTGGAACAGTGCCCAGGATATGGCAGGTGATCAATAAACGGCTGGTGAGTGAATGAACACTGACTCGGTTTTTCTTTGGCTGCGCTACGCGCTGTGCGGGATCTTAGTTCCCTGAGCGGGGATGAACCCATGCCCCTTGCAGTGGAATCGCAAAGTCTTAACCATGGGACCACCAGGGAAGTCCCGAATACTGACTTCTGAAACAAAATAATTTATAATCATAAAACAAGTTTATATTAAGGTTTTTTTAAAGGGTAAATAAAAACTAGTAACAAGTGTCCAACTTAAGAAATTAAAAAACAAAACAAAACAGAAAAAACTCAAAGAGTAGAAGGAAGGAAATAAAGAAAACTTGAAATATCAGCAAAAAGTAAAATCAAAGATACAAAGTGAAGATCAGCAAAGCCACAATTCGGTGGTTTTAAGAGAGTGACAAATTTCTGTAAAAAGTGATTTTAAAAAAAGGAAAAATCACAAATAAGTAATATTATTAATTAAAAAAAAACCTAAATTACAAATAGAGCAGATGTTTAAGAGTTCTATCAAAAGCTTTTTTGCAGGCTTCTCTGGTGGTGCAGTGGTTGGGAGTCTGCCTGCCAATGCCGGGGGCACAGGTTTGAGCCCTGGTCCGGGAAGATCCCGCATGCCGCAGAACAGCTGGGACCGTGCACCACAACTACTGAGCCTGCGCGCCACAACTACTGAGCCCGTGTGCCACAACTACAGCAGCCCGTGTGCGTAGAGCCTGTGCTCCACAACAAGAGAAGCCACCGCAATGAGCCCGCGCACCGCAACAAAGAGTAGCCCCCGCTCGCCACAACCAGAGAAAAGCCCGTGCGCAGCAACGAAGACCCAACGCAGCTGAAAAATAAATAAATAAAACAATAAAATAAATTTTTAAAAAAATGCTTGTTTGCAATAAGCTTGATAGTTTGTTTATTTATTTATTTATTGCGGTACACGGGCCTCTCACCGTTGTGGCCTCTCCCGCTGTGGAGCACAGGCTCCGGACACGCAGGCTCAGCGGCCATGGCTCACGGGCCCAGCTGCTCCGCGGCATGTGGGATCCTCCCGGACCGGGGCACGAACCCACGTCCCCTGCATCGGCAGGCGGACCCTCAACCACTGCGCCACCAGGGAAGCCCCAAGCTTGATAGTTTAAAAGAAATTAATAACCAGAACTGACTCAGGAAGAAATAGAAGCCTGAATACGCCCATACTTAATACAAAAATAAAAGCAGTAGTTTAAATTTTTCCCACAAAAGAAACACCACACTCGGATGGTTTCACAGGTGAGTCCCACCAAATTGTCAAGAAATATATCATTCCATCATCTACAATCTCTTCCAGAGAGAAGAAAAGGACGCTCCCCAATTCATTCTTAACCTGGGGACAAAAACAAGACGAAGACCACATGAGGAAGAAAATCAGGGGCCATTTCACCCACGAATATAAGTGGAAAAATACTAATCAGCAACTAGAATCTAGCAGTGGATAAAAAAGATAGCATATCACAGCAATGCTGGTTGTATACCAGGAATGTAAGAATAGTTTAAGATGAGAAAAGCTATAAGTGACATTTATCAAATTAAAAGAAGACAACAGAATCATCTCAATGCGGAAAGAACATTTAATAAAATCAACACCCATTCAAGATAAAAGCCCCACACTGGGAAAAATCGTACTTTCTCAACTTGTTTTTGCTACAACAATATCAGGAAGGGGTAGCTTCTAGAAGCATGTCCATTAAAAATCAGGAAGGAAACAAGATTGCTCACTCTCACGACTACTAGTTCATTACTACCCCAGCCAGAGCAATTAGACCCTAAAAAGAAAACCGTGAGGACAGGAAAGGAGGAGGTGAAGCCGCCTTGACTCGAGGTGGCACATGGGCTGGGGTCAGAAGGCCTGGGTGGGAGTCCCCGCTGCGCGCTGACCAGTCCCTTGGCCTCCTGGAGCACCACCCCCCACCCCCGTCTGCATCTCAATATCATCTACCTTAGTATCCAGTGGCTATTACAGCATAGACCACAAAAGCATCAACAGACGCATTTTGAACGTAATCAGTTTATCGAGGAAGCTGGTTATGAATCAACAGCACTCCTACCTACCAGCAACAAACAGCAAACAGTTTTTAAACATACAGCACTTACAATAACTGAACGAACTCTGGAGGACCCAGACAGACTCTAACAAGAGATGTGCACAACCTCTACAGAGAAGATCCTCAACATTTAGGATGTTGGACCCAAAAGAAGGCTAAGTAAATGCAGAATCTTGTGCGTGAACACGCCCACTGAACCCAAGAAGCTGGTTATAACGTTTACATGGCAGTGGAAAGGGCCAGTAAGAGCCAAACTCCCAGACGTGCGGCCTTATTGTAAAGCTACAGGGACTGAGGCAGGGTGGACAGGGCAGGGCCAGCGAGACAGTGCAGCCCACAGCCCACAGCCTGGCCCACCGCCTGCTTTTCATACAGCCCATGAGCTGAGAATGGTGACCTTTCACTTTCTTAAACACTTGAAAAAATATTTAAAGAAGAATGCTCTGTGACACACACGAAAGTCCTATAAAATTCACATTTCAGTGTCCATAAATAAAAGTTGATTTATGGATACGTTCATGTGCGTGTTGTCTACGGCTGCTTTCACTACAATGGCCACATTGAGTACTGGGCACAGACTGCACGGCTCTCAGAGCCGAAAATATTTACTGCCTGGCCCTCTACAGGAAAAGTTTGCTAGCCTCTCGTGTAGAGAATCCAGGAAGAGCCTTCATATACAGCAGAGGCAGCATCACAGATCAGTGTGGCAAGGAGGAAGAACTGGGGGGAAAAATTGTAGCTCTACATCAAGGAATACAGGAAAATCAACTCCACATGGATCAAGGACTTAAATGTCATAAGAAAGCATTAGTTTTTTAAAGAGAAGAAATACCTTTCTGGCCTTAGAAGAGACAAGGATTTCTTAACGAAGACACAGAAAGCACTAATGACAAGGGACAAGACTGAAGAATTTGACTAGATTAAAATTAAGAACTGAGTAATCAAGAGACACTGAAGAAGGACAAGGAAAAGTGAGTAAATGACGCCGTTCATGCGACTTGACCTCCCTTGACTCTCTACCCCACTACCTGCTACTGTGTTATTTTTCTATAAAGCTGATGTTTTGAAAGCTGTCTTAAGGATTTCACATTTAATTCTGTAGCCCATTCAAATTCTCTTTGCTTAACTGGTTTTAATGCTCAATTTTAATTCATTTTGTTCACACCAACGACGCCCACTACAAACATGTGAGCCACATATGTAACTTAACATTTTCTTCTAGTTTCGTTAAAAAAGGGAAAAGAAATAGGTGAAATTAACTTCAATGAATTTTTAATTAACATTGTCCAAAATCTTGTTTCAACATGCAGTCAATATAAAAGTTACTAACGAGATGGTTTCTGTCTTCTTTCCTTCTATGTCTTCTATAAACCCGCTGCGTCTGTTAAGCTTACAGCGCACTTTTCAGTTCAGACCAGCCACTTCCGGGTGCCCAAATGCATCTGACCAGTGGCTCCTGCACTGGTCAGGCCTACCTTCCCCTTTCCAGAGGGGTGGGCTTGGGCTGCTTTTTTGATCTCTTAGTTATCTAGACAGACTATGTTTTAGGCAATCATTTTTTCCAAGAAGAATCCAAGAGCAATATTTTTTGAGCCCTCGCATTACCTGGGTATGTCTTTCATTATTTCTGCATATGAGATGCCAACCTGACTAAATAATAAGAATCTTGGGTCAGTCTGTTTCTCTCCAAATGCTATAACCACTATTATTATTCCATTTTCTTCGGGCATTTAGGGCTGCTGAGAAGTGTAAAAGCAAATCTGACTTTGGTTCCTTTGAAAAGAACCTATTGGGGCTTCCCTGGTGGCGCAGTGGTTGAGAGTCCGTCTGCTGATGCAGGGGACACGGGTTCGTGCCCCGGTCCGGGAAGATCCCACATGCCGCGGAGCGGCTGGGCCCGTGAGCCATGGCCGCTGAGCCTGCGCATCCGGAGCCTGTGCTCCGCAACGGGAGAGGCCACAGCAGTGAGAGGCTCGCGTACCGCAAAAAAAAAAAAAAGGACCTATTGTTTCTTGCCCTACGGTATACCTATAGAGTAGTTAAAAACAAACAAACAAAACCTCAATCCCAACAATACTGCCAATATTGTGAGTTCTCTTTTTACCCAGAACATAACAGCCCTTTTAAGTGCAGGCCCACCGCAGGTTAAGCTTCTTACTTTTGTGAAAGTACCAAAGCACCTCTTAAAAAGCATACTTTTATGTTTAACATCACATTAATCTAGGTCAGAAAACCATTTAAGCGTCATGCCTATCACACTTTACTTGGAAATCTGAATTACTGTTCAAACTGCAAAATTCCAAGTTGTGGCAGAAAACCGCAGAGCAAGGGGGCTGCGTGCCTGCTCTCCACCACCCGGCGGCCGGCGGTCAGGCCATCCAGGGCTCTGCGCCAGGAGAGCGCCACTGGAGGGGCTGGAAGCACCAGCCAGCAGTTAGTGTGCGGCTCCCGAGGCCGCAGCCCCTCCTGTTCATTTCATCTCTGCCAAGGGCTTCCTCACATGTTAGCATTCCTTCTCCTCCATGTCCCTCTTTCTCTCCTAACTTTTGTTCAGTAGCTCTGAAATTCACCTAGTCAACAGGCAATGATCACTCACTTATGTCCAATACTATGCGAGCCACGGGAGGGGGAAATGAGATGCACGGGTCCTCACCTTATGAGATTCCCTTCCGAGGGAACGCCAGTAAGTGGCCTTTCCTGGCTCCTTTCCCTCCTGAACCATTCAGCCCTGAAGCCATGAGGTGGGCAGAGCAAGGAAAGCATCTGCACGGGGTGGGAAGCCTCGGGGGCCCAGGGTAGGGAGGGGAAAGGGAGGAAGCAGGCAGCAGTGAACGCAGGCTGCAGAGAGGGCAGCCGTGCGGGGAGGCTGGCTAGTCCAGGAGCGACGGGGAGCTCGTCCACAGGGCAGCGGTCACACTATTGTTCTGGCGAGGGCTGTTGGAACCCAAGGTGGGTGAAGAGGGCAGCCACACAGGCCGGGGGTGACAGCAGCAATGGGGACCGGCTACATGCAAGGGGGAGTCATGTATAAGCTCATCTACAAAGGATAACGAGAGCCAGGTTTCACACTGTTGGAAAAGAGCAATACAAATACAGAAGCAGAAAACTGGCACACACACACACACTCACTCACACACTTTTTCTCTTTAGCTCTGACCAGCGAGAGGGCCTGAGAGCAGAAACACTTCAAAAGCAGTGAGCACACCTAGTGAGCAGATCGTGGTTTCTAAAGACCCTTCTCCACTGCACGGAACCAGGGCTGAGGCAGGGAAAGTACAGGCAAGGCCTAGAAAGGAAGAACTCAAAGAATGACAGGGGCAGAATGAGAGGACACAGAAGCCAGTCTGAAGGAGCCCCCACTGGCCAAATCAGAGGCCATCTGAGCGTTAAAATAACGATAAAACTAAATTGGAAACCATGAGCCCATAGTGATATAAATAATTAAAATGAAAGTTAGTGAAGAACAGGATACTTACGTGGTTCCAAAGCGCTTCCCCACAAAGTATTATTTACTACAGAAAGTAACCTGCCAGTGGAGAAGCCTGGCAGACACCGTGAGATCCGAGGCAGAGCTAGCAGTAACGGGACAGATTAAAACACATGCCCGTGACGGGACCCAGTGAGAAGAGCAGGGCCTTGCTTCTGGGCTATTCCCGCCCAAGACGGTAACAATGGTAACAATGTAGCAGCGCTCATTTCCTGGGGAAGGTGGCCCTGCTGTAGTGCAGAGAATGCCCCTGTTCAGAGAACTTACTCAGGAAAGTATGTGGGAGTGATAACAGCAATTTGTTCTCAGAGAGTTCAGAGGGGACACTTCTTTGTATTGTATGTGCAACTTTTCTCTAAGTGTAAGATTACTGTGAGAATTAACTGTGGCAACATATCCAGGCACGTGGCTCAGGGCCTGGCCCGTAGCAGAAGCTCACCAACCCCGGGGCACGATGACTGTTGCTGCCACCCCAGGATGGGCTTCGGAGAAGGCCTTCCTTCCCTAGAAGCTAAGCCGGCTTTACCCAGTCGAGGGCTGAATGTGGAGCCAAGACCAACCCGAGGAGCAGAGCGGGAGCGGCCCTGGAAGGAGGGCCATGACACACACTCCTTTTTCACATTAAACATCCCGATCAGTCATCTCTGAAGTATCTGAAAGTGCTCAAAAGTGGTCCTCACAACTTTAAATGTCTTCTAAATCTGCTTTTCTTCAAAAGTAGCTTTTAAAATTGTTTAAAAGTATTTTCTTTGCCTTGTTTAGCTGTTACTATTACAACATAATTGTCTATCATTTTTCACTGCAAGTGACTCTATCTGTAGTACGGTAAAGCTTCTAAAAGCTACCTGGAAACCTAATCAGTCTCAAAGATATTAATATGCGGAAATTACTCCTGAGTTTCAAAACCTAACAAATAAAACTTTTGTAGCACATCTTGTTTGTAATATGCAGTACACATGGAAGAGTATTAGGATACAGTGTATTTATTTGTGAATAATTTATAAATAGCAATGTCTAAAAAATACACATTTCTACTTTATGTTAAGATCTGTTTTTCTTTAAGGGATTTAAGAATATTCTCTAAAATGTATAGCTTATGTAGAGCAAAACCCTGACATAAAGCAAGCCCTTCACCAAGTGGCCATCAGTCCTGGCCTCTGTGACAAGGATTATGGAAAGGCTTTATTCGTCATTAAAGGGTTCCGCCTGCTGGGGAGAGAATGTTTTAGAGATTTGATCAGAAAACCTTGATAATGCTCCAATATGAAAAATTATACATGCATCACTGCTATAAGTAGGAAATCAAGTATTTCAATGCCAAGCATTTCAGTTTTCCTCGACTACAGCACCGCTGTGACCCGGACCCCAGGAGAGCAGCAGGGCCGTGCCCTTGGGTGCCCTTGGTTCCTCCAGCTCGGTCTCGCTGGCATGGCCATGTGGCCCAGATTACATTAGAAGCTCAAGGAAACCTAATTTATTCATCCAGGTCTGGTCCTTCCAGCAACAGAGCTTCCCTGGAAGCTGCTTTTCAAGTCATAAGTAAACACACAGGAACAATAAAGAGAGGGGAACTAGCAAAATAAAATAAACATGTTTCTCACTTAAAACAGTAAGCACAAATGGGTATGTTTCAGGATGCACCAAAATAACTAAGAATAAGAACAGTTACCAGGAAATAAATGTCTTTGTTTAAAGTGAAGACAAAGACATGGATTTCAGGATTAAACCGGTTCTAGGAACGAGCTGCTCCACCCAAGCCACACAGCACAGGTTCCGCCCCTGCAAACTGGGGGGTGGGGGAGGGGGCGGCTTCTGGTGAATCTGAGATGTGTCCCCAAGCAGCCCGCGGGCCCTACTGCGTTAAGACCCTCCGCCCAGGAGCAGAATAAGAGCTGGGCCCCAGGCCTTGGACGCCTGGACCCCAACTTCCTCAGCAGTGCAGTCCTCCCCCAGTATCCGGGGATTGGTTCAGGACCACCCCCGAACCCCAGACACCAAAATCTTCGGATGCTTAAGTCCCTTATGTAAAATGGCGAAGTGTGTGCATATGACCGAGTCACATCCTCCAGTATACTTTAAATCACCGCTAGATTATTCATAACACCTAACACAGTATAAATGCTACGTAAATAGCTGTAAATTTAATGTAAATGCCATGTAAACAGTTGCCAGCACTGCACATTTAAGTTTTGCTTTTTGGAACTTTCTGGAATTTTTTTTTCTTGAAATATCTTCTGTCTGAGGTTGGTTGAATCTGTGGATTCAGACCCCATGGGTGCAGAGGGCCCACTGTAAATCATCAATGGTACCGGGCAGGGCTCTGAACAAGGTGGTGAGATTACAGGAGATGCTGCATGGGGAACGTGACTCTCCTACCTCTGTCACCCACGGACCGGCAGTCCACCTGGGCCAGCAGAGACAACTGGAGACCCGCCCTGCAAGGCTGCTCTGTGCTGGGCTTCAGGGGACCAGGCCAGACCTGCACCAGCAGGCCAGCCAAGGCAGGCTGAGCCGGCAATGGCTCAGCTAGATCATTTTTACGCCACTCCTTGTAAGCCTTGACTTCTAATGTGGTTTTTTTTTTTCTTAAAAAACCGTTTCATGACATCTCATGGATATTTTCTAGTCTTCCTACCTGCACAAACTAGCGAGAATTACCCTTCAGTCAGGGCAGCGCACCTGCAGTCTCTTCCTGTCGACCGAGCCCGAGTCTGGCAGCTGGAGCTTCTGTGACGTGTGACGAAATCTCTCTTATTTGTCTACCTTCTGCTCCCAAGACTACCCCCTGCACTTTTCTACAGTCAGTTTGTGTAAACTCACTCTGAATCCTAACCCCAACCAACTGACGTCCACCCTGCGGCTTCCACAGCACAATCCCCTCCTGCCTTCATGAACGCGTCACAGTGAGTACAGTTAACCCCAGGCCCCACACTACCCCGTAACTGGACGTCCACCTACAGGCTCAGGCTGTCAAGATCAGTCAGACTAAAGGTATTTTTTATGCAAAGCACAGAACTTTGGAATTGAGGCCAAAATTACTTAGCATGACAGAGCTAGAATCTAGGAAAGTATAGATACAATATGATATGAATTTTAAGTTGACATTTTGAGTAAAAATATTTGTCACATCATTCACTGAGTAAACATATTAAAGAGAAGATGATGACCATTCAACTTAGAAATGTTTATAGGACTATAGCTAATTCTTATAATCCAAATTGTTAAGTCACATATATATTTTTTCAGGTAAAGTTTCCTCATCCACATAACAAACCACATCACAGGATATACGGAGAAGGCCTATGTCCTCATAATTATCTTCACAAAGTTCAGATACATATAATGTTTTGATGGTTCCTAAACCACTTTTGTCGTCTATAATATATCCATGGTATATTATCTGTAAGTATTTTGAAGTGATACTGTTGATAATTCTGTTTTAAGTTTTTTGTTTTTTTTTTTGCGGTACGCGGGCCTCTCACTGCTGTGGCCTCTCCCGTTGCGGAGCACAGGCTCTGGATGCGCAGGCTCAGCGGCCATGGCTCACGGGCCCAGCCGCTGCGCGGCATGTGGGACCTTCCCGAACCGGGGCATGAACCCGTGTCCCCTGCATTGGCAGGCGGACTCTCAACCACTGCGCCACCAGGGAAGCCCCTGTTTTAATTTTATATCTCCAAATCCCCAGCCTGTGTATTGGAAAACACTGCACTACTTGGGAATGTAAAACTATCCCCTTATTTCCAAATAAAGAAAGAAAGAAATACAAAAACCCTGTAACTCTTCATGATTACAATCAATTTCAGTGGTTCCCCAGTTTAGCTATTAAAGTCTCACCAGTGAAGAAATATCGTAGCATACGTTCCCTTTTATTTCTTTCATAGCAATTTAAACAGGAACAATATTCTTAGCAAAAGAACATCCAATAATACTAGGACCATGAACTTCCAAACTAAGAATACATTTATCAGGCGCAGGATTTCAGTAAGCAGGGATTTGGAATAGCAGTTTTCTAACAGGGTTACGAAATTGGTAATGAAATTGCACCATCTAGCTACCAAAATAAGAAATAACTTGACGATCTATCCAGATCACCAAAGTAAAAGAGAATACGACCGAAACCCCTGACTTTCATATAAGAATTTAGGTAATGACTATTAGCTATATTCTGCTTATTACAATTAAAATATAACATGTTTGTGATAAGACCATTTTATCCATCAAGAGGCATTTCAAGATACAAGAGGTTCTCATATGCCCAAACAAGTGCTTCTCTAAGACAGGCATCCATAATCTCTATGACGTGTGGGTGCTACCTCAGGTCCTATGACAGCTTTCCTTCAGAAGGGCAGTGAAATACATACAGGCAGGTCCAATTCAACACACGCTCGGTTCTCATCTGGAGAGACGTATGACCTCTAGCAGTCCCAGTACAACACATGGTTTACGTGACTGAGAAGACGAAGAGAGTAAAATCACCAAAACGTTAAATAAATGAAGAGAAAGAAATCTACGAAGAGAAACAGACTCTCTGAGTCCATTTCAAAATAAAGAATTTAAAGGCAAAGAAAAAGCATCTGAACTTTAACATTCACAGAACAGATATAAAATGAGAAAACACCCGAGAGAAGACTGTATAAAAGGAGATTGAAAAATTAGGAGTGAGAAATCTTTACATGGTCCTTTAAACTGAGTGAACCATCCTTGACACTGCTGGTTATTCTTCAAAGCATCTTCATTTACAAAGCTGAAAAGGCAAGCATTTTTAAAGCATAAGGAACACTGTCATAAAACGGCTTTTCTGGTTGTTTTTCAAAAACTTCATAAATCTGAAGGAAAAAAATACTTGGCATGGGCTAATATTGTACTATTAACAAAGTTTATATTTCCTCTTGAAAAGAGAGCAAGTAAGTCAGGATGATGAAGAAAATGCTCAAAGCAATCTGACTCACATATTTATTCTATAATGTACTCCTCAAGTCCATTAGCACAATAAGGAACGGCTTTTCTTCCAACACAACTTCAAAGACAGGCTGGAGAGATGCCCAGATTACAAATATGTACTTCCTTAGCATTGAAAAAAGTGCTCCTTCCAAAAAAATTAAAAGTACCGAAACTAAGGGCACACTACAAGTTATGTGAGAGCAAACACCTACTATTTGAATTTTTGAATAAGGTAGAGAAGATAAGCAATTAATATTATGATTAATACATAAAAATCATAGATCGATACAGTCTGCACATAGTCGTCCAATCACCTCTCCGTGAAATCAGCAGTGTGCACTGAAGTGTGGACACCAAAGAGAGAAAGTAAACATACTCTGCAAGCACTCTGAAACATTTATAAAAACTGACCACAAACTAGGCCACAAAGAAAGTCTCAATTCCAAATAATCAACATCATACAGACCAAATTCTTTGAACATGCAACTATGTTAGATACTGCTAAAAAAACCCACAACTTTTTAAAAACCGTTATGTTTAAAAACTAAAGACCAGGGCTTCCCTGGTGGAGCAGTGGTTGAGAGTCCGCCTGCCGAGGCAGGGGACACGGGTTCGTGCCCCGGTCCGGGGAGATCCCACATGCCGCGGGGCAGCTGGGCCCGTGAGCCATGGCTGCTGAGCCTGCGCGTCCGGAGCCTCTGCTCCTCAATGGGAGAGGCCACAACAGTGAGAGGCCCACGTACCGCAAAAAGAAAAAAAAAAAACTAAAAACTAAAGACCAGACTCCTAAATAGCCCACATGTTAAAGAAGAAATAACAACCAACTACTTCATATTAAAATTCAAGGAGTTTTTAGTATTCAAAAAATTTTTAACTTAAGGATATAAAGCATGCTTAAAGGGAGATGTACAGTCTTAAATATATTTGTTTAAAATTATAAAGACTAAAAATAAATGAGTTGTGTCTTTTACTCAAGAGGCTAGAAAAACTAAACACCCAAAGAAATTAAGAGGAAGAATAAAGAGTAGATATCAATGAAATGAAAATAAAAGTGAATATCTACAAAACCAAAAGTTGATTCTTTGCTAGAGGGTGTCTCCTTCAATAGTTTTTTCAAAGTCTTATCAAAGGAAAAAAGACACAAAAATTTTGGAAGAAAAGGAAAACTATAACTATAGATATATTTTTTAAATCATAAAAGTATCTCGAAACATCTTTTTGCCATGACTCCGTAAAATGTGCATGAAATAAGCAACTTCCTAGAGAAGCTCCGTGGAAGGGACTGCTGGTTGACCCCCGTGTCTGACCTCCCTACTTATAGCAAAGCTTCCTGCCCTGTGTGCAGCCCACATGTGGTAGCCGTGCTGGTTCCAGAACCCTCGGCCCCTAGCCAGGCAGGCAGCCTCCGCCACTTACCCAAGTGCCTTGCAAAATCATCATTTTCTGACCATGCCAGGCAATGAGAAAATCTGGCAAGTTGTGGTCTGTAGTGATGGAACCTCTGACTGCTAGCTAAGCAAACGGATGCCTGGAATAAAGGTGTCACTTCACAGACCCCTTCGTGACAAAGATCTGGCCAATATAATGTAAATGGAAGTAGTGTGCATCACTTCCATTAATAGCCTAAAAGAGAAGAGGTGGGCCCTTCTCCTACTTCCCTTTTCCTTCTTGCTGGCTGGAACGCAGTCGTGAAGGCTAGAGCCGACAGCCGTTGTGGCCCACGAGGTGCCCTGAGGAATGGAAGTCACGCATGGAGGAAGGAAGCAGAAGGGTCTGGATCACCACCACCTCCAGACTGACTCGGGACCTTCCAGCTCACTTTAGCCACTGTTGCTTCAGATCTTTCCTGCACCCACAGGTAACCCTAATCCTAACTGATTCAAATATTAATTACCATAATAAACTCAAAAGGAAACAGGAAATGGAATAGACTCGCTTAGGAAAGTGACTTGGTAAAACAAACAGAAAGGACCAGTTTGAGAGAACAGAAGAGCCAGCAACAGAGACGCCAATACTAAGAAGAGTGAGAGAGGAGGAAGACCCGCGGTGGAGACAGAGAGAGGTGACCGGCACGGAGCAGGGGTGACCGGCACCGAGCAGGGGCGCCAGAGAGGCACGCTGCTGTCCTGGGAGCCAAAGGGAGAGGGCACATCCAGGAAGAGCGCCCAGGTGAACCAGGTGCTGCCGCTAATTCCAGTAAGATGAGGACTGAGCATCGCACGAGGAGGATTTACCAACCAGGAAGGCAGGTGACCGTGACAAGAGCAACTCAGAAGAGTCATTCACAAGAGGATGGGAAGGGGTGAACTGTAGCTGGTGAGCACATCCAGTCCCACTGAGGAGCTCCGCTATGTGGGGGGCAAGGCAATGGAGCAAGGGGGAGCAGCCACAGCAAAACCAAGAAGGATGAAAACAGTTCCAACCAACATCACAACAGGACCTTCCAATGGAACCACACAAACTGATTCTAAAGCTCATGCAAAGCCAGAAAGACTTAGGAGTAATAGCCAAGACAACCTGGGGTGTGGGAGGAGTGGAGGGGAACAACTAGAACGTCTTTCCCAGACATAAAAACATAGGACTTAAAACAGCAGAGCCCAGAAATACACCCACACACGAGGGGTCTGGGTTCACTAGAGGGCAGCACCACTCACAAGGAGAAAACAAGCAGATCCCTACCCACGACATAAACAAAAACTCCAGATTAGAGACGTAGATGTAAAAAAGAAAACAAACTATTTTAAGAAAACTATTGAGACCATCTCTACTACCAGGATAGGACAGTTTTTTTTTAAGGCAAGAGCAGAACAACTTATAAAGAAAAAGGCTGATTAAATTTTATATCAAAATAGAAAAGTTCTGTATATATAAAGACATTAAGTTAGACAAGTAACAGACTGGGAAGATGTTTACAGCATGAGACACAAGGGATTATTCCATGACACATGTAATATATGCAACCATAGCATATACCATATACGATATTTATTATTACAGGATATATGACATATGCAACCATTTTACACACACACACACACACACACACCCCAATAACAAAAGGAAAAACACCACTAAAGAAAATGGGCAAAGATGTGAACAGGCAACACACGAGAAGAAACCACAGTGTCAATTCCAAAAGCCACAAGTGCTGAAAATGGAAAGATTTTTCATAAACTTGGCACCAAAACTCATGTGAGGTTATTTTTAGCATTCTGCCCACCCCCTTAGTGGGACTCTTAATCCATGCTGTTGTGGAACTGTTCATGCATTTGATTACCTCTGACCTCAGTAGGGATTAGAGGATATACAGTATATGCACCACAGCACATTTCTAAAACCAAATACCTCTGGCATCAGGAGTTCTGCATACAGGACTGTGACTGAACTGACACCAGACGGTTGATATGAGGCCAGAGCAATCAATACAAAGCCCCTAGCACAGAGGGAGGCAACAGGTGTGTGTTGCTATTAGTATTAAATTAAAGAAACAAGAAGATACAATCGTACATCCTTCAGATTGGGCAAAAAATTTGTTAAGAGTGACAATTTAACAAATGATGCTGGAACATTTGGATACCATATGCAGAAACAAATAAATAAACTTCAATATACCTCGCATTCTATACAAAAATTAACTCAAAATATAAAACCTAAAACTATGAAACCTCTAGAAAATATATGAAGAAACCTCTATGACTGAGGGTTAGGCAAGACTTCTTAGACACAACACCAAAAGCACAACCAACCAAAGAGCAAACCCCTACATTTGACTACTTTAAAATTCTAAACTTCTGCTCTTTGAAAGACGCTGTTAAGAGAAGGAAAAGACAAGCCACAGATTGGATGAAAATATTTGCACATCATGTCTGATAAGGGTCTCGTATCCAGAATATAAGAAGAATTCTCAGAACTCAACAGGAAGAAAACAACCAGCCTAATTTTAAAAGGGGCAAAAAAATTTGGACACTTAACCAAAGAAGATATTAGAATGGAAAAATAAGCACAGAAAAGACGTTCAACATCATTAGCAACTAAGAAAATGCAAATCAAAACCACAGGAAATTAAAAAGACTGGCCACACCAAGTGCTGATGAAGGTGTGGAGGAACTGGAACTCAACTGCTGGCTGGAATGGGAGGTGGTGCAGCCACCCTGGAAGACAGTCTGGCAGTGTTTTAAAAAGGTGAACACACGTTTACCACATGACCCAGCAGTCCCACTCCTAAGTACTTACCCAGTGGGATGAAAGTATTTGTCCACACAAAGACTTGTTCACAGCAGCTCTGTCTGCAACAGTCCCAAACCGGAAACAAGCCAGATGCTCCTTGGCTGATACGTGGGTGAGCGCACGGCGGTACACGCACACCGCCGACTACTTACTACTCGGCGGTAAAAGAAAAAGTGAACTGTTGATACACGATGCAACGTGGAGATATCTCAAAACAATCAGGATGGATAAAAGGAGCCAGACCCAATAAAAAGTATATACCAACTGAGTCCATTCATATACAGGTCTAGGAATGCAAACTAAAGTGCCAGAAGGCAGATAAGCAGCTGCTGGGGACTGGGGTGGGGGGGCATGGAGAGAAGTGGGTGGGAGGGATGCCCAAGGGCCACTTCTGAGGGTGGTGGGCACGTCCGTTATCTTGGCTGTGGCTGCACGTTTTGTGGCAACAGAGGCTTTCATTCCATTTGGAGAACAAATCGGTACAGCCTTTGACAGCACCTGGTGAAACTGCAGCTCTGCCCGCGCTCTGGCGAGCAATTCCAGGTCTGGCACGGCCTCTAAAGGACGGGGGTCGCAAATCACAGGCCCAGGCCTGGTTCTGCTGTTGTGAATACAGTCTCACTGGAACGCGGCCACACATCTGTTTACTGGTATCTATGCTATAGCCGTTTGCAAGCTCGTCAGCAGAGATGAGACGTTACAATGGACACTGTATGGCTCTGAAGCCTTAAATATTTACTGTCTGGCCTTTTACAGAGGACGTTTCCTGACCACTGCTGGAGAGAGACACTGGCTCTTGTGTGCCAGGGCACACGCAAAGGAGCCCGTGGAAGCACTGTTCACAAACAGCGAAAGGTTGAAGAATCCTAAATGTCCATCAGTAAAGGAATTAATTACTGACAAACACTGGAATACCATTCATCAATTAAAACGAATAAACTAGAAACATCACGCTGTCTGAAGAAAGCAACTTGCACAACAAATCAACAACAGGATAAAGTTACAAACTCACAAAGCAATGCAGATACACGTAAAAGTAAGGAGCACACCAAACGCATCTTAGTGGTTTTGCCCTCGTGAGAACAGGATCAGAGCGAGGACAGAAAGGACTTCAACTTTCCCAATACATTTTAACTTATTTTTGAAAATCTAATTAAAACGTTTTTAGAAGACCCACAAGTTAAATTTAAATCTGATGTCTATAACATACCAAAGAAAAAAAAGCAGAGAAACTTGCTGACTTTTCCCGCCCAACTGTAATACACATCGCCCCTGACTTCAGAACACTCACAAACGGTACTCCTTTAAAGCCCCAAATGTTCACCAAACGAGGGAATTTTTTCCCTTTTATCTTCTGAAGTCAGAAGATCTACTAATCTGAAATCTACTCTTCAGAGGAAACTGAAACACAGGCCTAGTGTGCTTTGCAGAAACACACAGCTATAAAATTTAAAGCAACTGAAGCTTCAAAGGTTACCTACAGTAACAGCCCGAGGCCCACACTGCAGGTTCCTGACAGGGTTGCAGAAACACTGCCAGGGACACCGGGACAAGTCCTCAGGCCTATGAAAAGGACTATGACATATTAAAATTCCACAGCAACAGACAATAAACTGCAGAAAGAGTTTTTCTCTTTTCAGAAGAGCTGGCGGTGGTGCTGCCGGCAGCACTCAGGCTACGCTACTCTCCCGTTACAGCTGTAAAGGGCTCCCTCTAACGGCGGGCCCTACCATGCAGCTCTCCTCAGTAGCTATTAATCCTGCAGGCCGTATCTGCATGCCAAACCAGGACATTTTAAGCAAAATTATCTAAAACAAATAACCGTTCATTCAACTGGAAGGAAAGAAAAGTGTCTGTGGGAGTGTGTGTAAAACTTACTGGAACTGCTGGCTGCTGATAAAGCTAACTAACCGAGAAACTTCTGATAAAAAACCCAAAACAGGGCCTCCCTGGCGGCGCAGTGGTTGGGAGTCCGCCTGCCGATGCAGGGGATGTGGGTTCGTGCCCCGGTCCGGGAGGATCCCACATGCCGCGGAGCGGCTAGGCCCGTGAGCCATGGCCGCTGAGCCTGCGCGTCCGGAGCCTGTGCTCCGCAGCGGGAGAGGCCACAGCAGTGAGAGGCCCGCGTACCGCAAAAAAAAGAAAAAGAAGATTTATTCTTATTATTTTAAGGCGTGATAACGGAAACCTCACCGGGGCATTTGAGGCACACTACCCAGCCTGCAGGTATTCACCCCAGGTCACGTGCCCAAGGGCAGTGGCTGGTAGGAGGCCGCGGGTTCCAACACAGCCACGTCACACACCTGTAAGGGAGACGGCTGGAGGCCACATACACATAGCACGTGCATCTAAAAGCCAGCCCTGAAAACTTCCCCCGACCCTTACTTTGTCATCAGCCAGGGCCATGCAGACAGCCTGCCCACTCTGTGCAGGGAGAAGGGATGCACCCGGCAGGAAGGGGTCAACAGGGGGTCAGAGCAGAACAGGCCTTGGACCCTGACTCCTGAGCTCCCAAGCAAGGCCACTGCCCCACCCAGGACGGGACTGGATGTGGGTCCAGGGAAGCAACGTCGCACCCCAAAAGCCCCAAATCTTCTATCCTCCCAACTGGAGGGTGGGGGAGATGGGAAGGGGCTTGTAAACGTGTAAACAGACATCCAACACTTGAAAGATGCTTCTAGTTTTCAAATGTGAATGTGTGAAACAGACTGCTAAAATGCCACTGTTGACAAAAATCATTTGGTTACCTTCTCTCCAGGTTTGGGTGACTGCTGCAACTTCTCATAATCTTTCTTAGTCTCCAAAATTTTTTTGACAAGTCCTCCTGTTGAAAACCAGTGGTTTTATGTTAAAGTGATTCTCTGCCCTAAGAAGCTATCCTGTTCTAAAGGGGTGGGGGGCTGGGGGTGAGGAGGGATACTTAGTTCTTATCCTTTCTCTCTCTATACTGAAACGGCTTCAGATAATCATTGTATGATAAAAGGTCAAAGCAATTCTCTCAGCCTATTGTACACTAAGTACGAATACTTTTTTTATATTGGGACAAGTCATCAACTTTTTTTTTTTTAAAAGGATTACTCGTGGCATAAATATCATATGAAAAACCATTTGAATATATCTTGTTTGGTACGTTTGACCTTGGAACTATGTGAATATTTCACATAAGGGAATATTTTACATAGGTAAAACAAAATTAAATCAAAAATTTCAAAGCCTAAAACTTGAAAGCAAAATGAAACTATAAACGTAACAGTATCGAAACCTTGAAGCATCATGAACTGTTAGCTCATATTTGAAATCGTGTATCCACTGAATCAGAAGCTGGAGCAGTGTCACAATCCCACAGTGCTCTGCAGGACTGAGACCCGAGGAAGAAGAGGTTCATCTGAAACCCTGAAATCAGACCTGCCTCCTTCCCCTTGACCCTGTTCCCGCCCCATCCCCCGTTACAGCTATGCAGGCCAAACACACTTATCATCACGTCCACCTTCTCCCATCATGCCTTGCAACCAGAGCCCTAAGACCCTGGAGGTACATCGGAGAAAACCCACAGGAGCAAATGCCTCCCTTTTTCTGGTTCTGAGGGACCATGAAGCAAATATCATGAAAGAGTCCCTTCTAATTGCTCCTTGAGGACAGAAGCGATGGTGACTTTTTCATTTTGGTTTTTTGCTTTTGTTTCTTAATTTTTTATAAATAAATAAAAAATAAACATAATAGTATCATGCTGGCAAGCATAACCGGACAGAGAAGAATTGGTTGCACGTCCCTAATGGGATGTGCACCGAGAACAAAAAGGCAAGCACATCTGCCAAAAACGATCCTAGGGTGTTTCCAGTAATCACGCTGCTGTTAACCACCAGTGGTGTTGCTCTAAATTGCTGTGAGTGCACAATGTAGGGTAAAGACACAAACAGCCACTGCTGCTGGGAGCCAGGATTGGGGCACGAGACAGGAACGAACGTACCTGCAAAAATAAAGAACTTAGGAAGAACCCTGCAATCATAAATCTAAGTTGGAAATACCAGTACAAACTCAGGATATACTTTCCTACAAAAAAAATTAGAAAACCCCCAGAAACAATGACCAACCCAGAAGCAAGTTGCAGCCAGGCTCCTTAGAGACACCGGGCAGGAAATACACAAAACGAGCCTGAAACATCTGTCCTACCACAAACAAGGAAGCTACAAAGTCCACTGGGACGTGTCAAAAGGCCCCCACGGTCAAACACTGGACAACAGAACATCAAGGAGAAAACTGAGATGGACTGAAACGGAACACGTCGAGTGTGTTAAAAACCACGACATCATACAGACAACAAGCGCTTGCTTCGGCAGCACATATACTGAAGTTGGAACGATACAGAGAAGGTAAGCATGACACTTGTGCAGGGATGACATGCAAATTCGCTCCATATTTTTGTAAATCAGCTACTCCAATAAAAATTTAAAAAAAAACCCACCACCACCACCAAAGCCCTCGTTAGTCACCCCTGAAGGTGCCAGGAGACAAATGCACTATTAAGAAAACTGATCAATGAAGGGGAAGCACGAAGCTGGGCCTCGGAGCGGCGAATTCCTGCCGAGGGGAAGCCTCACAGTGTGGAGACTGCCCACCAAAACGTGCTGGAGGGGCGAGCGGGCGGGACGAGAATGGTCACCGTCCCCACAACCCTCATGAAACAACAGACTGAGACCAACCAACAGGCACAGAGACGGGCAGGTGTGATGAAGAACCAACACCACTTGTCAAGTGTTCTTGACCAAGTCTCTAGAACCAATTTACAGGAACCGAAGAACATGGAAGAAACCCACAACACTGGGGTGTGACAAGCAACACCCAACGGTGAGGAACTCTGCTGGACAACCGACCAGCCTCTTCAACAAATAAACTACAAGGGGGATGGGGTGGTAGGGGACCTAAGGCTAAGAGCGGATTCAGAGTTAGATCCACCAGCTGCAAACACAGGGACCCTATCTGGATTCTGACTCATACAAACTAGAAAAAAAACACACAAAACCACTGGGGAAAAAAACAGGCATTTGATGATATTAAGGAAGGACTGCTTTTTTTATATATAGTAATGGAGTGACGGTTATGCCTTTTAAAAAAGAACATGTTTATGGCAAAAATGATGCTCTCCAGGACTCGAAAGCAGTCGGTGGAGACTGAGGTCAGACCAGATGACCGCTCACCACACAAGCTGCACGACCGTCAGGGGCTCACGAGACTATTCTCTCTGCTTCTATAAATGTTTGAAATCAAAGAAGACATTGTGCTTGGGAAGAAAACAATATGACAGAACTGTCGACCTGGGAAGGACTTCAGGGGTCATCCAATCCCACAGTCTAACCGTGCAGAAAAGAAGTGATGTCATCCCCACAACTGCCTACGGCTGCCCCCTGGGGTCCTGGCCACCCCCCGCCCCCCAGCAGCTTCCATCGCCTCCCAGAATAACACACACACGGAGGAGGCATCCGTGCCCACGGCATCCCATCTACTGCTACTCAGACGCCTGACCAAACCCTGGCAGACAAAGCTCATTTCACCAGATCCTTTCACAACACACGGAGCAGACACACGTGTGCACACACAACCCCACGACTCACCGTGCTTCTCATCTTCTAATTCCACCGCCTGTACCTGAGCAGGAAAGGAAGGAGAAGAAAAAGAGATTCAGATTTGTTGGAATCTCAGACTCATGCTTGCATGCCTCTCGGCAGAGGTGACAGAATTAAAGACGGCAGAGAACTAACTGAGACGCGGGCGGAAAATTCCGTCTACACAAATGTCTAAGTTGGAGAATTAATTCCAGTGCTGTCTGAGTGTGATTATTAAACATACACTGTGGCTGACCAACCATTTCAAGCTCTGACGTCTCAGAGAGCTGGGGGGCGGCCTCCACCACAAACTGGTCGGCGTCCTCACTGTCAGAATTCTGTGACTCTATGATCACATTTGAGACGGTTTTACCACTTCCTGTCCTAAATGCAAAGAAATCAGATTAAATTAGAAACATTCTCCAGGTCACACGTCCTCATCAATCCCAGCGCCTGGAACTGTGTCTGAGGTTCCCTGAGAGGAGGCCGGAGCTGAGACGCAGTCTGCGAACATGCAGTCTGGGGAAAGCCACCAGGCCCCGCCCCACTGTGCCACCCCGCCCCGCGCCGTGCCCTCCTCCCAGCCGGGCTCGCTGCGGGACCAGCCCTGGGCCTGCAGCCCTTCTCCAGGAGAGGCCCGATCTCCCAAGTCGCAAATCTCAGGGCAGGGGTGGCACTCACTGGTGGCCCTGCTGGCCAGTGCCACCCCAGACCCCGCTCCTTGGTCTCTCGCAGGAACACAGCAGCCTCCTCGAGGCCCCTCATTTGGCTGCTGGGTGCTGTCCCTGACCTACGGCCCCGCCCAGCACCCTCACTTACACACTGCCTCTCCCCGAGGGCCTGCCATCATTGGACCAGTCCGATGTCCACGGGCTCCTGACCTGGTCTCCCTGGTAACCGCCTCCATCCAAGGGCTCTCTCCTGCCTCCAGTGGCCACCGCCGGAACTGCCCCGCCTACTGTCACCCGGCGGCAGACCACCACCAGCTGCCTGCTGCTTAGGCACTGACTTCTGCTGCGCCTGCACTTGGACCACAGCCCCCAGACCCCAACACTCCATGGCTCCCCACCAGCCCCTCCTGCCCTCATTTCTCCCCTACCAACCTGACACAGTTACGCTTCAACAAATACCCTTCAGCCCCTGCCACTATCTCTCCAGCGCATGCACACACGCGTGCACACGCACCCTTCAGTGGGATGGGAGGTCCAGGAGCAGTCCCTGCACTTGGGTGTGAGCTCTCAACACAACACCTGCCTCCCACTAACACCTTCGGCTCCAGCCGCCCGTCCTGCCCCACCAGGACCGACCTTGTCTCGTCCTTGGTCTTCCACGCCCTCTGTACACCCCGTCCGTCCGGCCTGCATCCCACCACCTCCAGCTCCCGAAACCCTCCCCCACATCCTTCCCCTCAGCAAACCCTCCCCATCCTCACCCTCGTCCCCGAATGCTGCCGCCACGTGCCTGCCCCACGAGGCCTTCCTCCTTCTGGCCTCCGACCGCCAGGTCCTGAGGAGGGTCGAGGTTTTCCTTGGGCTTATGGAGGCTTCCAGATCTTTCTCCCTAAAATCTCCCAACGCTGAATCTCACGTTGTCAGAGATTCCCCGAGAATCAGAGTCTCGCCCTGAACCCCGTTATGAGTGCCGCCACCTGCCAATCCCGGGCCTCACCCCGCACTCCAGGCTCCTGGCTTCGCTCTTGAGGATTTCAAGGGCTGAGAAATCACTCCCAGAGTGATGCCTTGTCACTGCCACTGACAGCAAATGCTTAACCGCGGATCCAAGCACCCACTCTGTGGCCTCCCCCACCCATCTTCCCAGCTCCGGCTGGAGAACAAAGTCCACGCGGTGCTGAGCCATCGCTCCGCCCCACGTGCCCCAGGAGGCACGCCACAGACCTCTGGGGTGCGGCTGCCTGCCCTCCACAGGATGTTCAGCAGCATCCTTGGCTCCAAGCCCCACCTAGAGGCCAAGGGCCTCCCCTGCACCTCCTCCCCAACCACGGTGCTACAAAACGCCCCCAGACGTGGCCCCGGGCGGGGGCGGCCCCCGGGTAGGACCTCTGCCCTCGCCCGTTCACCAGCCCCTCTCGTGGAGGACACTATCCACCACCTCCTCTCTCCTCTGCGCCCTGCCCCTCCTCGCCCAGACTCGCTGTTGGCTCAGGAGAAAGATGAAGAGCCAGGGTCTCACCTCCTGGGATCTCACCTGCCCGCCAGCCCCCCGGCCTTCGCTGAGGCCATTCCCTCCACACGTCCTGGCCCACCCAGGGGCTCTGTTCCCACAGTCCCCTCTCCCCACCCCGCAACGCCGGCATCTCCAGTCTCCCCCTCTCCACTGGACCATCCCCCGCACCAGAAAAATGTGCTAGCCGGCTCATCTTAAAAACAGAGACCCCTAACTTCCCTTGACATTGTGCATCCCTCCGCTTCCCCCGGCAACCATACGTAAAATACGTCTACGCCGCCTCCAGGCCCCGCCTCCCGTTCCACCTGAAGCCCACTCCGACCAGCCTGTTTTCATCTTCCTAGTTTTTGTTTTGATTTTCTGTACTGGATCCACAGGTAGATTTGTAAAATTTATAAAAGCCCTGCCTGAGGCTTGTCTTTATACTGCTGATGACTTTCTGACCACCTTTTGTTTTTTAATTTTTGTGCAATTAAGCCTTTAAATTTTTTTATCCTATTTTTCCCCTAATTGTTTTTATGCTTAGAAAATCCTCTATGTAGAGATGGGGGCAATCCACTTTCCCTGTAACTGTAAAGACATAACTGTACGAGCACGAACACCTGTGTTTTCCCTCGCTTCTATCTGAAGTGTGTGGCACGCACGAGGTTTGAGGTGACGCTCTACCCCGGGTTCTCTTCTACTCAATAGCAGGTGCTCCCTGCGCCGTCTGCTGCCCGCTCCGCCCCCATCTCTCAGCACACGCACCATCCTCACCCATCCCTGTCCCACCAGCACCAGGGAAGCCCTGCCCCTCGGTGCCAACGCGGATTCCAGGGCCTCACCTGTCCGTCGTCGGCACCTCCGCACTCTCCGGCCGCCTGACCCGGGGAGGCGCGGGCCGTGCGCTCCCGGGCCGAGGTATCCTCCTGAAAAGGGATACAAAACGCTTGCACGTTTCAAAGTGGACAGATGAAAACCCACATTAATGTTAATGCTAACTTCCAGGCCACCATCAATATGCCAGTTAGGACACAGCCTGCAGCATATTAAGAACGTTCCATTAGCCTGACAAGTCTAAAAATATCCATCTTCTAATCTTACATTCTCGTTAATTTTAAGGTACAAAAAGTAGTAACCTAACTATCAGGAATCAAACCATGACATAATTTAGCCTAAAGTACGAATTTCCCTAAATCTCTAAAACATTCTACGTGAGCTAGTTACACCTCAGGTACAAGAAAATTAAACAGTTTTTGCTTTCTTTGTACACACACTTCCTCACAATTAAGCCCAAGCATTACATGAGCTGTGGAAGGTACGGAGAGGAGCAGGGCAGCTGCCCGGGTGGGAACCAGAGCACACGAACCTGACGGCGGCTGGGAGCTCGCCTGGCAGCTCGGAATTCTCCGGCACCTCACACTTCTCCTGGCCAGAAGGTCCAACGTCTCCTTCTGGACAGGCAGCAAGCCAACCAGCAGTTCACAAAGAAAGAAACAAACAACTAGTAAATATGTGAGGAGACAGCAATCAAACAACTGCAAATATAAATGAGCTTTTTTCATCTATCATTTTGATAGAGTTCAAACAGACACTTGATATCTAAATTTGGGGGGAGATTTGGGGAAACGGGCACACTCAAACCCTGGGAATACAAACTGGTTTAACTTCTCCAGAAACAGAATTCAAAAGGTAGGTCAATCAAGTCAGCAATTTAACTTAAAGGAAATACAAGCTAAGGAAAGAAGTGGACACGTGTAACCTCGTGTCAAGACGCTCATCCATCAGCAGTTACAACAGCGACAGACACTAGGAAGCTTCAGGGAACTGCGGTCTGTGAGACCCTCGTATAAAACAGTCGTCATGTTAATGTACGTATCATCAGTAGAGTAGGGTAACGTATCTGATCATTGCACACACAGGTGGGCTCTAGAAGGACACCCGTTCAAGTTACGAGCAGGGGCACTTGCTTTTCATTTTCTTCTCCATAGTTTTCTGCATTTTTACGGTTTTTCACTTTGGCTCTGTACCATATTGTTTTTATAATCTGAATAAAGTTTTGTTCATTTTGATAAATATTTAATCAGTAAATAATAAGCCCAAGCTATAATAGTAAGACAATTAAATTTACTCTTACTATTTAAAGTAAAAGGACTTTATACATTAGAAAATAGTAAAATCAGAACTTGATTATTGGAAATACAGTTTACACTCAGGAAGAAATTCTGAAATGTATTCTTTTGAAACATATTTTCATAAAATATGAAAATTAAATCTTAACTTGGTGTAGTTATGTTTCCTTAAGTTACTTTCACTAATACAATTTGTAAAACATAAACCTGAGAGTACATGTTAGTAACTATACACACGTACACAATTTACACCAAACAGATTTACTTACGGCTATTCCTTACCTGCATCACTAGGAGAATCACCTGGGGAAAAAAAAAAAAGGTACATCAGAAAATCAACTTCTGTGTTAGGAAACCTCAGTATATTAAATGAGCAGAACAGGATTAGAGAGAAATACATAATTAATAATTTTGGATGTCTATTGGGGAAAAAAGAGGTCATTCCTCATAGCCTTTTTTCTAGTTTCCTATTGCCACTGCTTTATCTTCAAAGAGAGAAAGACAAAGAACAAACAAAACTATGAATCAGAACATGTTATTACATGGAAACACGAAGCAGGGATGAGAAGAAAGTGTATCCATCAAAGAGATGAATGAAAGAAACAGAAGAGGGAGAAGGTGACAGAGCCTCGAAGCCACGGATGGACCGACTCCATGTGTGCGGGACGAGCCAGGGGTGAACTGGCGAACACACCTTGGGGCATTTTCCAGGCTCTGGATGGAAGCAAACAAGAGCCCGTCTTACATAACTCAGCAGCGAGTGTTTCTCCATCGGCTCCTAAATTAGAAGAAAGTGTCTCTGCTCCACACAGGCCTGCCTTGGCACTCTTCCCCCAGGACCCTTCAAGTGCCACTTTATGGGGACAAATGTGACCGACGCGGCCACAGTCAACGAGTGAAGCCTTGCAGGGGTGGGTGGACCCAGGAAGGTCTCTGTGTTACACTCCTAAAATGCATGAACACGTGTGCAGAAGACCCAAAACTCCCTGGATTCAGGTGAGGGCCTGGACAGACACCCCCCGGGGATGGGCCCAGCTTACCCTCAGGACACACAGACGTGACAGACAAGCGCCCCTCAGACCCCGGAGCTGTGCACCGGCAGGGGGGACCTCGAGCGCTTTGGGTGGCCTGTGGACGCCGTGGTCAGAGCCACAGAAATGCTGCCCCAAAGAGGGCGGCTCTAGGGGTGCGGGGGCCCGCTTAGGGCATCGGGGGGACCCGGGAGCCCTCCAGGACTCCACTTGTGTGGAACACAGAGCCTCCCGGAGGTCCCGCCCCACAGAGGGACAAGGTGAGGACAGGCCTGGGGAGCGTGGCTCCAGGCAGAGCCTCTGGAAGACGGGGTGATGGGGGCTGCCCGGGAGGACACACAGCGGCCGCAGCCGCCCTCCCTGCTGCCCTGTCGCCTGGTGCGCGGGAAAGAGACCAGCGTGAGAGCCGCTGGGCCCCCGGGGCCCCGACGCCACACCTCCAGACCCTCTCCAAAGCCCATGCCCTCGGTGTCGCTGGGGACAGGCCGTGGGTCCCGGAAAGGTGGCTGAGTCACGAGCTGATGCCCAGGTGGTGAGGGCACACGGCAGCCCCGCCCACAGATCGGCCCGGCCCCTGGGCGCCCCGTCCTCGCGGATGCCCAGGTCCTCTGCGGCTCCACCTCCTCCCCAGATCCTGGGGCCAAGGCGGCCCGGACGTGCAGGCGCTCTGTCCCCCTCGGATCCCTCGTCCCAGGAGAGCGCACCCTCACAGCCGGCCGCGCCCCCCTATGAGCTTGGGAGCCTGCCCTCAGGTGTCTGCGCGCCTCGAGACTCTGCCGCCCCCCCCTCCCCCACCACTCCACAGCCCAGGCCGCTCTCGCCTCTGGACCACGCGCTGCTCTGCCCACGTGGAGGCCGTCTGAGTAGGGCTTAGCCACTCATCGTAAACATGCCATCGGCTTCCTGCTGCGAAGCTCCCTAACGTGGCCACTGGCCCCAGCTCTCACCCCTGCCCCTGCCCAAAGGCTCTCCCTGACCCTCCCCGAGAGAGTGCAGAGTCCCTCCCCCCAGACCACCCCCAGCACCCCTCAGGGCACCTGCTGGCTTCTGCCCACTCGTGCACTCACTGCCTTAGGGCCTAGCACACAGTAGGCCTTCAACCAACATTTTCTACTGGAACAAACTGACAAATGTCGGCCCTCACCTGGCCGTGCCCCTGCTGCCCCGGTCCCAACACCCTGCACCAGGCCCGGCACTGGGGCATGTGCACCCCTCCGTGCTCGAAGGAGCTCCAGGGCCTTAAAAAGCAAATGCTGAACGTGGACTTTACCACGACTTTTTTTTTTAACTGCTGAGAAAAATTATGCCAAAAGCAGAACCCCACTGAGGTGGGACTTAAGACACTCAGAGAACGTCACAGACAGAAAAGTCACAGTCGTGACAGCGCTCTGAGCTGCTTAAGGTCCTCTTTGGACCTGAAACCTGGGGGATGCAGCTCGGCCTCTGGGACCCCCAGCAGCGACTGAGGCTTGTTCCTGTCGTCCCGACACCCCGGGCTTTCCCACAGTATCTCAGGAGGAACACGGGGGACACAGGACAGTCTGCTGCCATCAGGCAGTGACTAGAAGACGCTTTCTAGTTTCTGTAAAAAGGCAAAAGTGAGCCATTTGCCACGTTCGGTCCTGATGGTGCGAGAACGAGGGACTGGACTCTCTGGGGGTGTCAGAGACTCAGGGAACCTGTGGCTGCAGCCGTGGCCTCGGGCTGAGAGGCCTCCACACAAGCGCCACACCTGGGGCGCCGGGTCTCCCTCACGGGACAGGAGTGGTTGACACGGGGCCCCTTTCTCACCTTTCTGCTTTACTGCTGGTTCTGGCTCAGCACTTTCTCGCGGCAGACTAGATGAATTAGCATCTGAAACACTAGTTGAGTTAGTATTAGCTTCCTTTGTTCCTGATGTAAGACAGTTAAATGGGTTATTAAGACGGAACTGGTCATCAGGCACCTTACTTATCTGTGCTTCCCCACCACAAGCTTCCCAAGGATGACCCAGGGCAGCTTCTAGAAAACGCACCTAGAACACTCCTCCCAGGCCTGGCTCTGGGATCAGGAGAGCACGAAGGGACACCCAGACGTGAGCAGACCCCGCCCACGTGGCCCAGGCAGAGGCCTGGGCTCCCACAGCCAAAGCACCCTGGCCCCCCATTTCCAGGACCACCCGACACTACCAGTCTCCCCTCATCTCCCCACGACAGCCAGGCCTGGGAGTCACAAGCTGCAAATAGGTTGCAACTTCAGGAAAGCAAGAGGAGAAGGAAAAATATTTCTGGCCTCATGCACAGCCCTAGACGTGTCAAAAGCTCCCAAACGCTTGCCTCCTGATTACGGACTCATATGCGAATGTTTATAAAAATAGAAAAAAACACCAAATACCTGAGAAATAAAACATTTTTTCCTAGTAAAAACAAAAGGATGGGTGCTGGGGGAACAGATTTTGAACTGTGGCAGGACCCAGGGAGGAAACCTGACCCGTTTACTAAAGGACCCTCCCACACACTCTCTGAAATGGATCCGGAGGCAAAAATAAAATTAGGAAAATGTTCCCTTTCCTGAAACACGATCTTATAATTTCTTAAAAGTACTCAAAGAAATAGTTTATGTCAGAATTAAACTGTCACTAACTATCAGAGAACTGCTTGATTTTATGTAGTGCAACTACATAAAATAGACAACATATAATTTTCTGAGGAAATTTTTTTTTTTGATCTGCAAAAACGATGCTGACTTAAACAGTCTGATTCATGTCTACAGTTAATTATTTATGATATCTCATAGGACCAACAAGAAATACCATTAAGTTTTAAAACAAACAAATCTAAAAATAAGTATAAGTTAGGCAGCTGTAGATTGTCAATTTTAGAAGAAAACACCCCAATAACTTTAAGTTGTCATATGTTGTTTGAAAGTATCAAATATTTTCTATATTGTACAAAACCACCAGCACAGTAAGTAAATTACAAATGCATTACTTCTGTCCATAGCTTGAGGAGACCAATGACACTCTGCACAATTTTATCTCCTCGAAGCTCTTTCTTTCTTTACTTTTTTGAGAGGCCTATGATGGTTGTTTTAACGTTTCTAGTGGTATTCTTAAGTAAGGTTTACTAAACCCCAAATTCACACAAACAGAAAGAACATAAAAACAGACTATCATTCACTAATAATACTACAATCGATTCTTAATCAGAGGGCAGGTTAACCAACTTGCCAAGCAACAGCTTTTAAAACAATAACGCACCCATAAGAAATTAAAATTACTACGAATTGGAAAAAAAAAAACAGTGCATTAGCACAATCTGCTGAGTTAGCGGCCATTACTGAGCCCTGCAGGTAAGGACGTGGGCGGAGCACCGCGCCTTGAGGGGGTTCTCATCCCAATAAGATCACCCGCGCAAAGCTGGGGGCACCGGCTGGGGCCACGGAGCCTGCACCAGTCACTCTCCCTGAAACTCACCAAGCAGCGCACAGCCCACAGCACTGCACAAGCAGCTTGCCGTTCTGCCAGGCCTCTGTGCAAAGTTCAGCTGCACGGAGGTGCTGACTACATCTGAGGGTAAATGCAAATAACCAGGGTTTAAAATGGGCGGATCTGCCGGGCCCAGTGACCAGCCTTAGCATCATATCATGGGATGCAGAGACACTAAGTGCATCCTGACAGGACACAAGGTAAAGGGCACAGCATCACCTATGTAGGGGTGAGGGAGAAGCAATCTCCTTAACCCAAATCTGATCAGGCCTTTAGATCTAACAGAAATACCGGGGGGCGGGGGGTGGCGCCATTAAGTTAAATGACAGCACGGGAGCGATGAGACAAACACAGGGGAGGGAGCGCTGCACAGGGCACGCAGCCTCACCTCTCCACAAAGTCAATGCTCTGGAACGAAGGTGGGGGAAGGGGGGCTGTTCCACATTCAAGAGGTTAAAGACACAAAAAGAATAATAAAAAACATACAGTGTGTTCTGGATCCTGATTTTTTTAAAAATAACATTGTTGAGACAATAAGAATGCAGCCTGGGTTTTAGAGGCTCTTGGGGAATGACAAGTCTGTTGGGTGCAACAATAATTTTACGGCTATGTAGGAACTTTTTTTTTTTTGAGGTGCATGCTGAAGTATTTAAATGGAATTATTTAAAGTATTAAAATATTTTTTAAATACTCTGAAATATTTCATAAAACTACGTCACTATAGATGAAGCAAATGTGTCAGAATGTTAGGACTACTGAAACTACATGAGAGGTACATGGGTGCGAGTCATTCTACTCTTTCTATGTATTTTTCATAATGAAAATGTCTAAACAATAAAACAAAATGAAATGAGCGAACCCGAGCAAAATGAAGACATGGATGCCGTAAGGTTCCGGGAAAACATAAGACGACCAAACAGCTGTAGAAGGAGCGAGTCTCCTCAGACAGCCTGTGTGACAATGTGAGCAGGGGAGGAAGACGTTCATGTTTTGAGAAAGAAATGGATAAATTCCTTGTTGAATTCTTCAATCCACCGGCAAAGGCAAATGAGAACCACCAAGCCCAACCATTGTCCCGGGACACCCCAACAGTAACGCGGGCCGGCCAGGCCCTGGAGCAGTCGGCACGACCCGGCCAGGCGCTGGTCTGAAGCGCTGGCCAGGAGAGGAAGGGGGCTGGGAGGACACACCCAGTGGCCCGGATCTGGAAGCCATAATCAATCTGGGAACTTAAGGAACCCTAACGACTGCTGGCAAACCCTGAATTCCGGAAGCAAAATAACTGCCAGTGCAGGACGACACTTGTGATGCCAGGGACCCGGGGTGTGTGCAGTGACAGGACTCAAGGGAGGAAGGGTTTGCGGGGAGGGAGGCTCACTAGGGCCACCCAGGGACAGGGAGCGCACAGGACTCTGCTGGCGGCCACCAGGTGGCGCTAGGCTTCCTTCTAATCTCCACAAAGCGCTCAACTGAGAATCGCCTGCTGCAATGTTCTGTGCTTCTTAAACACTGAGCTTTCGTTATTTTCACACATGCAGATAAAGATCTATACAGATCCATAGAGTCTAACATGCGTCTAAAGAACTACCCCAATTTATTTTAAATCCAGCATACCGTCTCAGAACAGCGCTGACTCACCCTGACTTGGGGCTCTCGAGTAAACTTTATATATAAAGTGATGGGTACTAAAGCAATGGTGCACGACACGTCTGTGACAAGCCAGTCACTTCACGATCACCACCGCATGTGCCCTCAAGGCAGGTCTTCTCACACCGTGTACCCACGAGGAGGCACTGGCTCAGAGAGCACACCTGTGCAGCTCGTTCCAGGGCAGCAGGTACACAGGTTTGGGTTTGGATGCGAGGTGTGCCCACGTGGGCCGCCCAGGGCCTGCGCAGGGCAAGCCCTCACTCAAGCTTCGCCCCGCCCACTCCCCTCTCCTGCAGTACCAGGACTGCCCTGTGCTGCCCCCCACAGGACCCGCCTGTGGCTGAGAAAAGCTCCTGCAGAAATGAAATAAAACATCACAAGATGCAGCTGAATTGCAATGGGCGTGGCCACTGAGAAAAGCATTTTCATCCGTAAGAACTCATTCTGTCCCAATTTAGGTCGTTCGGTCCTCCCACACTGCTAGAGACGCAGATAAACCACACAGAGCTGACCTACTTGGAACAGAATAACCACAGACCATCACTGCTGAACCAGCGATGGAGCAGACGGCTTGCAAACACACCCCTCTTAGAAAAGCAAAAGCTAGTAAAGGGAGAACGCAAGTGCAGAAAGATGGGCTCATTGTTATTCTAGCTACAGTTACAGAATGTTAAAAAACCAGGTAGATCCGAGGCAAGTTCAGCCTAGAAAAATCTTTATCTTTCCCCGGGGGCAAGATTTACACTATTTTTCCCCTCAAATGTCACTCAAGAATTGCCGTATTTCTGAAGAATTTAGTTAAACATCACAGAAGACTCCATACAGTTACAACCTTGGATCATCCCACCGAAATTCCATATCCGTACGTCTAATCAGCCGGTATCAGCAGGGTGAGGATGTGCACACACGTCACACTGCCAGCCTCGAATGTAAAAGGTGTGCCACGGGGACACCTTCCCCGGGCGCTCCGAGCAAGCACTTGAAAATAGTTCTTGTGGAGCATTTTCTTAACAGAACACAGCAGAGCACGCCGCAGAACTGAAAGATAATTTCTCTAACTATCCACAACACTTTTTAAAATTCCAGGAGTAAGATGAAGAAAGCATTTTGACTTAGATGCAAAGATTTTACACATAATAAAGCATGTAAAGGTTAACTTAGAGCTAAGTTCATCTTCTTTATCATAAAACTTAGCAAATTAAAGCAAACAGACTATCAAGTCATTTCTGTTCTTCAGTACACTGTGGGAAAAAAGAAATCTGATGAACATTAAAGTGGTTAGAAAAATAAAGAATAATGATAACCCCACTGAGATGTAAATATTTCATACCAAAGTGGTGAGGAATTTAAACTAAGGAATATATTTTTCTTACCTATTTCTGAAGTTGTAGTTTCCTGATCTGGTTCATTATTTAATCCAGACACTATGGGGTCTAAAATTTTAGCTGAAATATCATCCTCCTTTCTTCCTGACATAAAACAGTGAACAACAGATTAAACTATTGCAAAGGTTTTCGCGTTTGGTTGCTTTGGTTGGGATTTACAAGGCTTTATGCCAAGGTCACCAACTAACTGTCCCATCAACTCAATGGTCAACCCTCAGCCTCCACGGGACCTGTCTCGGAAGCGCTGGATAAGCCCCTCCGCCTCCGGAAGCCCCTGGCTTTCAGGGCGCTGGCTCTCCAGCCCCCCCAACTTGCTGGCCTCTGTCTCCTCTGCCAGAGCCCTCTCCTCCTCTCCGACCCTCGAATCCTGGGCTCCACGCTCCCCGGAGGCCATTACTGCATGAAGGCCCGCGCGCTAATCTGGGAACCCCCAAGTTCTTCATTTTAACGTCAGCTTCTCCAGCTCTGCCCCTGAACCTCAGGCCCACACGCCCGCCCGCTGTCCCAACGCCTCCACCTGCTTGTTTCACAGGCATCTTGAACTTAACGCCTCTAGAACGGATCCGCCAACCAGCTTCTCCCAAAGCCTTCCCCGCTTCAATAAATGACACCACGGAGGTGCCGGACACCCCCAACCGATCCCACCTGTGATTCCTCTCTAACAGGCGCCGTGCAGTCCATCGGCGCCACTGTCATCCCTTCCGTGAGAGCGGCCTACCCCGCCCCACCTCCACCCCCCATCTCCGCAGCAGTGACCTTGGGTCCCAGACGTCGCGGCCTCTCACCTGGACGCCACAGCACCACCTAACTGCTCTCCGGCCTTCATTCCCGCCCCTGCAGTTTTAAGGGGGGCGCCTCTCAAACCTAAGCCAGAGCCTGTCTCTGTCCTGCTGGGCACCCTGGGACTTCGCTCCCACCTACTCCACCATGCCCCCAGCCTGCCCGCTCACGAGCCCCTTCTCCTGGCACCTGCCCTCTCTCTGCTCCAGCCTCACCACCTGGCTTCCAGTCACTCAAACAGGCAGGCCTGTCCCCAGCTCGGGGCCTCTGGCCATTCCTGGACACCCACAGGTCATGTGCTCTGTGACGCTAGTGGACTCTGTCCAGACACCCCCTCCTCAGTGGCCCTCCCTGCCTACGCACCCCCTCCACCTCTCTCGGCTTCACCTCCCTTCAAAAGACTCATGGTTAACTAACACGAATGTATACATCCTGAGTTCTCTTTACTATCTGTCTTCTCCTTCTAGATCATACTCTCCACGAGGGCAGGTACTCCACAGATATTTGCAGAATTAAGAAAGGAAGGCTCACATGGACGATTTCGGCCAGTGAGGGGGTCACGGACGGGAATCCATGCACGGCGGGGGCAGCCCCGTGGCTCAGACAAGGGGGCTCGCTGGTCCCCTGCCCCTGCTCCCCTTGGGGCCCCGAGAACAGTGCTCTAGCACCCGGGCCGCGTCTCTAGCACAGGGCGCATCTCCCCTGCACCACCCACGGGGCTCCATCTGTTCAACGATCAGACGGAAGCAAGGGATCAGGCGGCTAAAGGTTTCGAGTCACAAACCCTCGCTCGCAGCCTCCCTGGGGTTCGCTCAGTCTTACCGAGCTGTTTCCCGGCGTGTTCCTTCTTAGCTTTACTGCAGGAAGAGTTACGTTCTTTTTCAGGGGAGAGACTATTTTCACTGGTTCTAGAATCCCTTCTTCCTAACATGAAATTGCACAATGAAAATACGTATTAAACTTAATTTGCGATGCTGCATATTATCAAACAAATGAAATTAAAATGCACCCACTAACTCAAAGTGATTTGCTCTGCTAGTCTCCACTGGTTAAGAATAAGCAAAAATTATCATATTCTTACACAGAATGGTTTTTGGATCCTATAGGGATTCTAGTGTGGCCTTAAGATTCTAAGTATGTCTAACAAACGTAATGCCCTCCCTCTCTAGTAAAGGCAAGGCTTCGCTCCTCGGCGGGCACACAGAGGACCTGTGTCTCGCACACCTCCTGGGTGCTGGACCCTTCCCCTAATGCTACCCGCTAAAGCGAGGCAGCACGACAGGGCGCAGCGCCAGCTTTGCTGGGCAAGGACCCGGGGTGAGGTCAGTGCCCAACTAGCAGAGGCAGGGAAGAAAGAGTTCACCAATTTGTCAACAGCTCAGTAAACCTTAGTGTCTTAAAGCTGGCAACTCTCTGATAACCAAATCTCTCAAAGATCAAATACAAGGAACCCTACAGTTCAAGCTTACCGGTTAACTCAGATGCTAACATCCTGAGTTAGTAAAAAAGAAAAGCAGATGATACGACCATCAGCTTAGAAAATCAAAACATCAATGGAACAATTATGGGTTAAGATTCAATACAAGCTAGATTTAAGATACATTTACAAAAATCAATGAAGTTTCTATATTCCAACAACGATCACTAAAAATTAATGAGGGGAAGAAAGATACCATTTCCAAAAAAACTGAAAACAAAACAAACAATCGAGCAATCCCTGACTGACAGACACACCCAAGCACCCAACACACATCTCGGGAGAGGATGAGACCCCTGTCTAACTTGAAAGTAGATGTATCCAATCTTCCCAGAATAACGAAAGCCTAAGTTTCACCCAAGTCCAATTACATCCTCATCCATTTGTTTTGTGGGATGTGGGATTCTTTGACTCATGAAGTGATTACAAAATACATCTGGAAGAAAAGCAAATAAAAGGGCTTAAAACGTCTTTGAAAAGAAAAATGATAGGGAACTAGTAGTGAAACAGAAAACCGTAGAGAAAAAACAAAAACAGAAACACCAGACTCCAGACTCCAAAAGGCATGTGGGGAGATCACAGAGCAGGAGGGAAGGGAACAATTATTTAGCAAGTGACCCTGGAACACCTGATGAGTTATTATGAAAAAATAAATTCAGAGTCTCATTTTATACCATGAATTAAAATAAGAGATAACCAAAAAGATTAAATATTAAAACGTATGACAAAACACAAACCTTCATCTCTCAAATCTCTGGAAAAACTACAGAAAAAAGACTGGTAGCTTCCAGTGCATAAAAATTAAACACCTAGGCTTCCCTGGTGGCGCAGTGGTTGAGAGTCCGCCTGCCGATGCAGGGGACACGGGTTCGTGCCCCGGTCCAGGAGGATCCCACATGCCATGGAGAGGCTAGGCCCGTGAGCCATGGCCGCTGAGCCTGCGCATCAGGAGCCTGTGCTCCGCAATGGGAGAGGCCACAACAGTGAGAGGCCCGCATAACGCAAAAAAAAAAAAAAAAAAAAATTAAACACCTAGGCAAGTCAGTAACCAAACAAAATTAGAATTTAAAAAGTGGAAAAAAAATATAAGAAACAAATACTTATTTAAAAATCGGCAGGGGGGTGGTGGTGGGATGAATTGGGAGATTGGGATTGACATACATACCTAAAATAGATATCTGATAAGAACCTGCTGTTAGCACAGGGAACTCCACTTCCCTGTACAGTAGAAACCAACCCAACATTGTAAAACAACTATACCCCAATTAAAAAAAATAAAACAATAAATACTTTTAAAAAAATTGGCAGATGTCCTTAACATACAGGGAGCTCACACAAATTAAGAACACTCAGACTCTGAGTGTTTTCCATCTATCAAAATCAGCGAGCCTTTCAAACAAATCCCCAGAGAAGGTGTGGGGTAGAGGGTACGGACAGTGTCCACTGTAGCTAAAACCTTACAATGTCCATAATGGCCCTCTGTGCCAGTAATTATACCCTGGGAACCTATCCCACAGAGATCGCCCAAAAGGAAGAGAAAGTTTCTGTCACAAAGAAGTTCACTAAAGCATTTATCAACGTCAAAGAGTGGAACTTACCACCTAAGCTCAATTTCTCAGTGAAAAATTCCAACTACTACATTCTTGCCATACTTCTTTAAGTTTTACAATTTAGGAAAAGGATGACTTTTCAGGAACTACTACCGCTCATTCAAAGTAACTTCATGCTTCCACTGAAAGCCTCCGACACTGCCAGCCTCCAACTGTACTTCCCTGCACTGGACTGACATTCTTTCCCTACTTATTGGTCTGTCACAAGGAGACACATCTTCGGGCAAACCCAGGCCAGGCCCGTTTGCTTCAGCTTCAGCGTTTAGCATGACTGCCAGTGACATTTTCTGCTATGTTTTAAATGCATAAACATCACCTGTCTAAGGGCAGGACGCTCTTGATGTCCGTCCTGCATCAGGACTAAACTTGCTTACCCATTCAGAAGAGTCAGTGAGACACGGATGACTGATAAATATTTCTGGAAAATTAATATTCAGTCACGCCTTTTAGATTGGAACACAGATCACGCAGGTGTACTCTGCCCCTGGTGTCGTGAGCTCACACATGTGTGCGAGGGCATGCACATGCATGTGGGTGTGAAAACCATAGATCTTCATCATTTTCACACAGTCTTTGTTCCTTCCAAAGGCAAATCCGCTTTCTAGTCACAGAAGCTTTTTCCTACTAGATGTTGTGACTAAAGCAAAGAATCTAGTATTGGGTTTCCCTGGCGGCACAGTGGTTAAGAATCCGCCTGCCAATGCAGGGCACATGGGTTCCAGCCCTGGTCCAGGAGGATCCCACATACTGCGGAGCAGCTAAGCCTGCGTGCCACAACTACTGAAGCCGGCGCGCCTAGAGCCCATGCTCCACAACAAGAGAAGCCACCGCAATAAGAAGCCTGCGCACCGCAACGAAGAGTAGCCCCCACTCGCCACAACCAGAGAAAAGCCTGTGCGCAGCAACGAAGACCCAACGCAGCCAAAAATAAAATAAATTAAGAAAAAAGAATCTAGTATTTTCAGCTACATTGTATGATAAATTTTGCAGTACCTTCCACTGAATTTTTGGATCGCCGTTTTGATGTCTTTGTTGTCACTGACCTGGATGCTCTAGTGGAAATCTCAGTCTTAAAGAAAAGAGAATGAAAAAAATAAATTAATTGATGCACCACAGAGCGACACCATGAGCAGATTTATTATTCAAGCTCAAGGAAGAACAAACAGGAAACACAACAACATCCGTACGCATTCAAAGGGGAACTGACTCCAAGTCAGCGCAGCTAAGCACTTAAGACCTAAGAGTGTGGATTAGAAGGAAGCCGAAAGCTCTTTCACTCTAAATGCAGAATTCCACTTTTTGGTACAGCCCTAAAAAGGTCAGCTGTCCACTGACCATACCTTGAGAATCACTCTCATCAGATGAGTTTATGAGGACTCGACTTCTGTCGCTATATGCTTAATTACCTCAATGCATTTGTGAACAACTCTGAGAGTGAAAACGTACACAGTGTGTTTAAACAGAGCGTAAATCAGAGAAAACAGCACATCCCGTCCCTCCCACCGCTGGCTCAGTTCCCTGGCCCGACCCCTCCCTCAACCTGCCACGAGGGCCTCTTAACTAGCCTCCCAGCCTCCACTCCACGCCTGTCCATCTTGCCTGTGGCTGCCCGGATATACTTTCTGAAATGCAAACTGGACGATGAAGTTGGGGTGAGTCTAACCTCCCCAAGACAGCCCGGCCTGGCCTGGACCTCACCCACAGGAACTGCACTGCAGGGTCCCACCGGGCCAGGCAGAGCTTGGACGGGTCCCTCCAGCCGGCCCTCTGGTCCCTGCCTGCCTCATGACTTAATCCTCTCCCAGACTCCTCCAAAGTGCCACCTCCATCCTCTCCCAAATGACTGCCTTACCCCTCTGTACTCCGCACATCATACTTGTCACATAAAGGTACGAGGAGACCCAAGAGTCACCACAGAGAAGCAGAGAATAAACACACCCCACCTACCTTGCAGGCAGTAAACCCTTTAAAGCGGTACTTTTACGACAAAATAAATATGGACCTATTGTGTGTGAGCCTCCGCCACGCCCCACCCCGTGCCTCCGTGGACTGGGGGTGGACCACACACAGCACTTACTATTTCAACACAGCTATGGGTTTATGGGTTTATGTCTCTCAAAATTATTTTTTCAAGTTTACCTCTGTTTCAGCTTTGGAGTCTTTGAAAGATCCATCTGACGACTTTTTAGACATCTCTCCTGAGCTTGAGGACTATAAAAAAAAATTTTTTTTTCAAACTCTAGAATTACTCAAGTCCGTAACATCTAAAAACGCGCCGAGATGTTTTCTCTAACACTGACCAACAAGATAACCCTTCACACGGGAGCACCACGTCACATCCCAGCCCCGCCCCACTGTGGTCGCCGTGTGGCCTGGACCTCCAAAGGCCTATCCGAGATCTCCGCCCACTGGGGGCTGACCAGGAGGCCAAGGGCAGCAGGGGCAGGGCCTCGCAGGGAACCGCAGGGAGCAGCGTCTCCCAGGCCCACGCGGTCCCTACGCCAGGCCAGACTTCTCGGAGATGTTCCAGGAACACACAGGGAATCTGGAAACGAGGGAGTCGCCCACTCCTATCTTCTGTGAGGGAACCACTCTCACCTCCCAATGGAGCGGTTCTTTTTGAGCAAAGTCTCCAGACGCTACATCAGGAAAGCACTCTCAAAACAAAAATGACGTGAAAACTGTAAGCATGTTAAATCAACACCTTAAAAAACCGCACACTTAAATCAACTCTCAGAAAGACATATCTCGACATAAGGAGTAGAAGAGACACGATCACTGAGATTTTCCTCCATGAAAAGCAGTGGATGCCTGTTGAGTACTTCAACAATTAACTGTCCTCACGACTTAACTATGAAGGTAGCAGACTATATCCGAAGTAGTTTCCTGTGCGAGCCGGGCTCTGTGCCTGGGGTCCCCGCAGCCCAGAGTGCTCAGTTCCCTGCAGACATGGGAGGAGGGCAGCACCCACACGTGGCCACTCTGACCTCAGACTCATCCTCCACCGCCACACGGGGACACACCCGTGACTTCTCAGAGTGCCTTCATACCTGCTGTTTCACAGGCTGAGAATGTCTCACCATCGTCTCTTCTAAGTCATGGGATTCGACTGGAGGCTGCAGACTGCCCGGCAGGGCCCAGGTGAGAGCTGAGTCTCCTCTTCCCTGGAGCTGCCCTCCCGGAAGCCTCGAGGCTCGGCTCTCTGGGGGTCCCACCACTCCTGGGGGAGACAGCAGCCTGCCCCCAGAGCCCTGTTCCACAAAGGAGCCCCAGATGGACACAGAAGAGCCAGTCCAGCAAAATCACCACGACAGGTCTATGAACACCTGCCTTCGGCCAACAAGGGCCAGCTGGGAGCAGGAACGCAGTCCGTTCACCCTGGTCTCACACATTTAAACAAAAGCACGCCTCGCTCGTGGCTCCAATACGTCCCATGTATCCACGTATAAAAGTTCTCTTTGGCACTGTCTCTCTACTTAAAAAACCAGTCATACCACCAGCAACCTCAGTGAACATCACGGGTGGGACACTGGGTCTGAAGGCCTGGAGGGCTGAGAAGGTGCCCCAGGCAGGGGCTGCCTCGTGCACAGTAAAGTGCACTAGAATGTTCGCGCACCACACTAAAACCAGCTCAGCGAAAAAGACTTTTCTTAGACCTCTAGAAAGAAGCAAAAGACGGGGAAGGTCTCTGTTATTTCTAAAACTCCTACGGGAAACCGGGCTCTTATGATACATACGCCGTGGTGGGTTACATGACTCCAGGGTGTCCCTGGGAGACCCCAGGGTCCCAGGTAGCATACCGACAGCCAACAGAACCACTGAGCAGACCAGCTGCCAGGCCTGGCGTGCAGTCCGTCCCACGGAGCCCGCTCACCTCCCGGTGCCAGGGATGCGAGGCCACAAAACCAGAGGCCGGCTCAGCAGGAAAGAGCAAGCTAGCCCCTCACTGCCTGGCCGCCTCACTCAGCAGACCCTGTACTTTCCCAGACCTCAGCTTCCTCCTTTCTAGCAGCTGGAGACCAGAGGATTTCCAGGACCTGCCCAGGACACTTTACAGTTATCTGATGTCCCTGCAAGAACCAGCATTTGCAATGCCAGCCCTGCCAGGAGACTTACCCTATTTACAGCGGGTCCGAAATAACCTGCACCTCTAGAAAACAGTGTCTGAAACCAAAAGAATTTTCTGGAAAACCCTAAATTTACCTGAAAATTTAATTAAACAAGAAGTCAGTAAACTGAGATCTCATTTTACTCATCTGCTAATGCTTCAGAGACTTAGAAAGTATCCCCAATCCTTAATCAACGCAGCCATGCCCACACCCCGGGGACCCCCCACACTGAGGCTGCCTGGAAACGCTGCTCACAAAGCCACGGGACCCACTGATCCCCAGTCTCCAGGAGAACGCCCAAAGGCACACACACACAGCAGACAGGAAAAGCAAAAACCAGTATCGCTTTAAGGTTCTCCTAGGCATCCACGACTGTCAGAATTTTAAATTGGTGATAAAGAAATCCAGTTTCCTAATCACACTACAACCAAGACCAGAGTCGTTGTGGAGAACACCACGAACCCTTTCTAAGTTAAAGGCAGAGGTTTTCCGACAGGACTTACCTTTCTCCCCGGCTTCTCGCGCTCGTGGCTCCTCTCCCTGTCGGGGTCCCTGGAGCGCTGCCCGTCCCGCACCCTCTGCCGGGCCCGCTCCTGGCCCTTGTGTCGCTCGCGCTCGCTCTCCCGGTCTTTCCACTTCTCCTCCTTTCCGCCCTCGTTCTTCCGCTCGCTCTCCCGCTCTGCGCCCTTGTCCCTGGCCCTCTCCGGCCGGGCCCTGTTCTTGGCCCGCTCGCTCTCCCCTTCGTGGCACTTGTCTCTCTCGGGATCTTTGTGTCTGTCTCGGTCATTCTCCTTGGCCTTCTCCCTGTCCCTTTCCTTTTCTCTTGGTTTGCTTTCTTCCTCTTTCTGTTTTCGACCTCCGCTTGTATTCCTCTCATTTATTTCAGAGTTTCTTCTATCCTAGGAAAAAAAAAAGCTGGATGACAATATCACTTATAAATGTCTACCTGAACCACAAAAAGCCTCATTATTTCATTTTCAGATGCACGTAACTTGCATTCACCTCTTTATCCTTATGAACCCTGGATGCTTCCTCCCTCACGTTCTTATTATCCAATTCTTGAGGTTTCGACGTCAGTGAGGACCTTCCTTTTGTTTCCACCTTCTCTCCGGCTAACACTCTCTTCACCGCATCGTCGCTGGAGAGCTTGTCCCAACGTGAGGAAATAAAATGCAAGGTTGCGATGAAATTAGTACATTTAATAAACATGAATGTCAACATTCAAAGATTGCTCATTAAACGGAATCTTTGTCTCCTAATGGATTTCAAAGGATAAAATATTAAAAGGAAATGAACGTTACCACAGACAACGTACAGCATCTCCTCTAACCGAGCCCTCCAGCACTCCTGCGGTAACCGCACAGTCCACTCAAGCTAAATGAACCCCGGGTCCCTTCTACCCAAGGTGCCAAGCGTGGACGTGTGTGCTGTTCAAGGACACCAAAGCTGGCCACATGACTCTACGACACCCTTCGCTTCTCACGGGGCCACAGAGGCCCAGCACCGAAAGGGCCTAAGGAATGATCTAACCGGAGCCCCATCAAATGCCAAAATCCCTTCTGCAGCATCCCTGACCGCCCCCGAGAGTCTCTGAACACCTCGGGTCAGGAATCCCACTGGCCACACACTCCCGCTTTCCGCAAGCCTGCGCTGAGTGACTGCTACACGCCCGGCACTAGACCGCGGGCTGAGGACACGCTGCACACCAGCGAGGCCGCCAAACACAACAACCAAAAGTCAGTGCGCTGGGGGAACACGACGGGGGTTCCAGCAAGAGCAGCCAATCCCACACGGCTCCCGGGAAGCAGCTCCGCACAGAGAAAGCAGCAGCACAACTGAGGGAGTGAGACCAGGGCAGGAGCCCTCAGGGGTGCAGGCACAAGGTGAGAGATGAGAGAAAAGGACCAGAGGAGACGGGCTTCGTGAGCAGTGCACGGAGCTGGGGGCGAGGGATTCAGCAGGAAGGCTAGTCAGATTTGCTTTTTGGAAAGATGAGCAACGAGAAGGATCTGGGTGTGGGGGCGGGGGACAGAGGTCAGCGCACTGGAAGATCAGCCTCTGCGTCTCCATGCCTTGGACCCAGCACACCAGGGCGAGGCTACCCTGAGGCCCCGGGGGCCAGTCTGATCCCACTCTCCATCTCCCACTGCTGCTGTGTGAGCTGAAGCCCACCTTTCCCATCTTGGTAACATGGAAGGTGAGCCCTCAGCCCATCAGGTCCATGAAGGGCTCTGTTAGTCATGCCCTTGATAAAGGTCCAACTCCGCTCCCCTGGGGGCTACTCAGATCCCACAAAGAAGGCAGGCCCTGGGGATGACCTGCTCCTACGGCCCAGCTGGACTGTGAGGGAGAAGCCAAGATTCCAGCCCTTGGTGAGGATCTCAGGAAATCCAGTCCCTGCACAAGTGAAACGGGATCTCTTTGAAGGCAGCACAGCTCTGCAAACAACCACCAGGGGAGAGGGAGGGATGGAGGGGAGGAGGGAAAGAGGGAGGGAAGCAGACCCAAGAGGCTGGAAAGGCGGGCAGAGAACAGGGACATCCCACAAGCCCCAAAGATGAAGAAAAGCAGCTCCTCCGGCCACCCGGTTGGAAACAGTCACCTGCCCTGAAAGGAGGCCCAAAAGGAGAAAGGATGCAGGGCTCAGCAGGCCGGGCACACAGCCTCCAGCCACGTGCCCACGAGCAAAGTGCCTGTGGAGTCCCTATTTGATGCTGACAGCTCGTAGACCCTGTGCGTAGCACTGCCTTATCTGTTTCAGCGTACAGCTTTAAACTACTTCTGCAACTCTGAGGCTCCAGGAGAGGTGGGGTCAGACTGCAAGCACAGGGTTAAAACCCCCTCCTTAAACACCTCGGCTCCGCTGCGTGGCCTGCCCTCCCCGTCTGGTCATCCCTCCCGCGCTGGCAGCTTCCAGCTCGGGGGCGGCGCTACCTTGTTGAGACAGCACTTTCCGATTCTCTGGAGCAGCTCGTTGGTCCTTTCGGGCTCGTGCCCGGCCACGATCCGAGCCGGTTTTGCCAGCAGTGGCTCTCCGGAGACCATGGCCACCACGTCTATGGCCTTCTGGAGGAAGCTGATTTTGGCGTCTTTATCCTGAAAGATTTCCATTTAAAACACAAATATTAAAATACTTCAAAAAGAGCTTGCATTATCTTCAGTATGTCCAACAGGCACAGTTCCCGTTTAGATAAAAAGCTATTTTTAGATGTGTGTTAAATTTAGAAATCCTGACTCTTTATAACAACCACCACCAAAAAAATCTTCCGTAAAGCTTTTAGTTGTAGGTGGTGGGCTAGCATCATTAACCTTTGGAACACTCATTCCATTTCTCCAGGATAACGTTAGCGTGCTAGGCAGCTGCCGCAAAGACCACGAAGTGAGGAAGGGCACCTGGCAACGCCCAGAGCCACCAGCCTCGCATGCCAGCCACAGGTCAGCCGTGAGCGAGGGGCCACCACAGCGCACCGCTCACAAAAACCCTGTTCACGAAGGCGAGCAGGGACAGTGCCTCAAACCTACCTTAACGTTATCGGACTTCATCTCGGCGTCTGTGTAGAGGCCCTTCATGAAACCGGTCATCCTGATCACCTTCAAAAGATAAAGCGAGGCCATGGTCTGCACCCCACGGGACAGCCCGTGCCCTGGCCTCGCCCACTGCCCACGCTAAGGGCCGCCTGGATCTGTCTACGCCCAGGACGTCATTCATCCACTGACGCAATGAGCACTGAGCGTCTGCCACGTGCCAGGCCTCGTCCCGGCAGGAGCCAGCCTGGTCCTCACAGAACTCAGCCTGGCTGTGACGACAGGTGAACATGATGGACCCGCGGGGCTATAACGGGGGACAGGATCCCTCCTAATCCAGGTGCAGGAGGCCCCGGGGAGTCGGGGAACACTTCCCAGAGCAAATCATATCTAAACTAAGACCAGAAGCTTACGGGAGAAGAATTGGGGGAGCGGGTATTGAGGAAGCACATGACAGGGAAAAGAAACAGTCCCACAAGGTCCAACTAGGTCCTGTTGAAGGGGCCAGAGGAAGTTCGACAAGAGGAGCCTGAGGCCAGGGAGTCAGCACGGGCCTGATTGGATGGCCTCTGAAGCCATCAGGAATATGGACTTAGCCTCACGACCACGAGGAGGCCCTGAGAGGTGCACAGACAGGAAACGGCCTCCTGTGAGGACGGCTCGGGGCAGTGGAGAGCGTGGACTTTGGAAAGAAGAGGGACTTCCCAGCCTGGGTTTCTCCTCACTTCCTGGGACACAGGGGTGCTCTGTGCCACATCACTTTTGTCCTCCCCCCACCCCTTCCTCTCCTCAGTCAACCTGGACCTCCCAGCTACCCCTCAGTCAGGCTTTGGGGGTGGTGATGTGTTCCGTTCCTCCCCACCTCCAGACACACCAGGGCCCTGGCCTCAGACCAGAGGTTTTCAAAATGCGGCAGGTCACTATAAAGTCAATGTAATGGGTAGCAATAAGCATTTTTTAAATAAAACATATAAGAAAATATCAGACTGCACTGTATGTAGTTAGGATGAATATTGCCTATATGTGTGTGTCCTGGGTCAGACATAAAGAGTATTTATTACCTTAAAAAAAAAAAAAAGACAGTCCCACACTGATATTGGGCTCCTTCTCTGAGACCAAGCTACAACTAGCTAGCTATTAATTAAGCTAGCTTTCATTCCTCAAACTACTTAACAGCTGTGCTGGTTTTCTTCCTGACAAGACAGGCGGAATATTAGGAGTATCCTGCATTTAATATTCCTGGAACTTCTGCATCCTCAAAAGGAAAAACCTTTGGAGCTTTTTCCAGTGTGCTGACAGTTAAACTTGTGAGCAGTCATTTTAACCAACAAGAGACATGAATTTCGCAGGATCAGTGCTTCAATTGATGAAAGAGGCAGAGTTGGTTTAGCAGTAGCTAAAATACTAACAGGGAGATTTGAATACAATACTCAGGGGCAGTGAAGAATTTTCGTACAAGGATCTGCACATATTATCTGAAAATGCTTTCCAGATGTCAACTGTCCTAACATCTTTATTGAGTAGGTGACAATTAACGTATTTATCTTTACACAGGTAGAGAAATTAATTTTGACCTTAGATTAGGAAAAAACTGAGGAAGAAAAGCAGACCAGTGGATCCCGATTGGGAACACGGAACTCCTTCCCCACACCCTGGCTACCTGGCCAACCAAGCCGATTCCTGCCCGAACCTTCCTCCTCCTCCGCCCTTCCAGGAGGTGGGGACAGCAGCCACCATGAGCCCAGGGCCACACCAAGACCCACAGGACGAGGTATGGCCCCCAGCCTCCTTCCTGGCTCTGTTTCAGTGAAGAGATGGGACTAACACAGAAAATGAAAGTGTGAGGCTGGGCGGCAACCGCTGTAGTTGGCCACTCACCTCCTGGCTAAGTGACTTGACCCCTCCTGGGTTAGAGGACGCTACCTGCCTACTTCACAGGGCGGGGTGATGCAGCTCAAGGCCCGGCTCCCACCAGGCTCTCCACGCAGCCACGTCCCTTCCCCAAACACTGTCCAGGGCAGGTCTAAGTGCTGCACTAGCTTAGGAGGAGGGGGAGGCCCGTCAAGGCAGCCCTTGGGATGTGGGTGGGTTTCAAGAGAGCTGTAAGCACGATTAGGGTTTTTAACAGAGAGAGGTACACATTGTAAGCTAAGCTAAGATAGCAAAAACAAGCAAAGCAAAATTTGTGTAATTTCCAGCACCTGCTGGAAAGAGTGAGCCGTGAAGTTTAAGGACAAACATGGGGCAAGAGTGGGAGCCTGAGCCCCTGGACAGCTGCAAGTTCGAGCTCTTAACTCCCCAAGAGCATGCCCGAGTTTCCAAGGTCAACACTGCACTCAGGTGCGCCACGGAAATGGGCGCTGCCACCCTGAGTTACAGGAGCCTTGACTGATTCCATTCAACAATGAATGTCTGTCGTGCACCTTCTGTGTACCGTACCCAGGATATGCCAACAAACAAGCTACCGTCCACGTCACTCAGGAATTCGCCAGCCAGTGGGGAAAAGTTTACAGACAACCAATCTCAAGACATGCTCTGTCGTTTATCAGCAAATACTGACCTGCTCTTTTATAGCGTCTTCTTTTCAGGTCCCCTAAACCACCTTCAATCAATTCACCCACAGGTACTGATTAAGCATCCAGTATGTGGTGACCACAGTGGAGCAGGTGGAGGAAAACTTGGGGAGAGGGAGTTTATACAAAAAAAAAAAGAATGATTTCTTTCTCCCGGGATTTGTAAGCACTCTCCACATGCTAGACACCGCAGCAAAAAAAAATCACAGAAACAGCTTTGCCAGGTAGAGTGGAAGATGTGCTCTGAGAGATACATGGGTAGGATGGGAAGAAATAAGAATGCTCCCCAAGGGGCCGGGAGTCTCCCCGGAAGAGGGGGCTCAGGGGGTTGGCGCGAAGGGGAGCACAGGGGTGAGAGCAGAGGCGCCGCGGAATCCGGCCAAAGCCCGGCTCCTCGGGCAGGGGACGCGCTCAGCGACGCGAGGTCCGACCCTGACGCCAGCCCTGGTCCCGACCCACAACCCGGCAGTGACCCCCGACCCGCATCCCGGCCCTCACCCCGACCCCCACAAGGGCCCTGACCCCCGGCCCGCACCCCGAGCCCCACAAGGGCCCTGACCCCCGGCCTGCACCCAGACGGCGCACCGGGACCCCGGCCCCGACCCCGACGAACCCCGGACTGCACCCCGACCCCCGCCCCGGCCCGGCGCTCACCTCCGTGATGATGTCGTGCAGGTAGCGGAACGGGGGCTTGTTCAGCAGCTTCTCCGTCAGCGGCGGCCTCCGAATCACCTTCCCCAGAGCCTCCTGCGTCCGCTTCACCACCGCCGCGTTCATGGCGGCGCCGCCCGCGTCTCGCCGGCCGCCGAGCCTAAACTCCGCTACGCGGCCGCCGCCGGCCCCGCCGCCGCCGCCAGGTCCGGCCTAGACGCGCCGCTCGGGTTTCCATCCCACAGTGCACCGGAGTCGGCCAAGGCGCGTGCGCGGGGCCGCGGCCCTCGGTCGCCAGGGCGGCGCGGCCTTAGCAACGGACCGGCGGCGGCGCCCCGGGCCCTGTCCGACTGCGCGCGCACGCGGGCGGTGTCTGCGGTGGGGCTGCCTCAGCGTCCCTGCCCGGTGACAGCGCCGAACCCCTCCACCGCTCAGCAGCCTCGGGAAAAAGCTGTTCGCCCCGCGTTAGAGGAGCCCTCCCGAGGACCGGATAGCAGCAACACAGCTTCCAAGATTCATTTCAGGGGGACTGGACTAAGTTATCTCGAAAGACACATACCTTATCCTGTTGTTACTTAACATGGCTTCTTGGAAGAGTAACTCCTTTTCTCTGAGGCTATGTTTCTGTTCCTATAAAGCAGGGATAATATGTGCCAGCCTCCCGAACTCCCAGGGAGATGAGGACCAAACGATGCTTCAGGGCTTTGTAACCAGGATGAAGCCGCTCCCTTGTTGTTCTGCCAGGTGTCTGTGGTTCTGTCCCATCTGTCTTCCATCCGCCACGCACAGGCTCACTGCAGATACTTCTATCAATATTGAAGCTTTGTGGTCTGTTTTTAGTTCTTCTATTGGATACCTTTGTAATTTTCATTTACATTCATTTTTACCATTTTCAATGCGCTCCATTCTTTATGTGTTCTTTGCTCGAGATGTATCTGGATGTGGAGTTTTTTAACTTAAAATTTATATTTGACTTTTTAAAATATTTATTTATTTGGCTACGTCAGACCTTCGTTGCAGCACGCGGAATCTTCGTTGCAGCACGCGGAATCTTCGTTGGCGGTATGTGGGATCTATCGTTGTGGCGCTCCTTGCGGCGCGCGGGCTTCTCTCTAGTTGTGTCGTGCGTGCGGGTTTTCTCTTCTCTAGTTGTGGCCTGGGCTCCAGAGCGCAGGGGCTCTGTACTTTGCGGCACGCAGGCTCTCTAATTGAGGCGTGAGAGGTCGGTAGTGGCACTCAGGCTTAGTTGACCTGCGGCATGTGGGATGTTAGTTCCCCGACCAGGGATTGCACCCATGTCCCCTGCATTGGAAGGCGGATTCTTTACCACTGGACCACCAGGAAAGCCCCCGATTATTATTGACATTCAATAAAATGCACCCATTTTAAGTGCACAGCCTGATGCGTTTTGGTAATTTTACACGATATGCTACCATCGCCACAATCAAGATACAGAACAGTTCCTGTACCCTAAAACATTTTCTCCTGCTCATTTGCAGTTCATCTCCTCCCCCACCCCAGCCCCAGGCAACTGCAACTGTCATTACAACCATGCCTTTCCTAGAGTTCCATATAAATGGAATCACACAGTACATAGTCTTTTGTGTTTAATTCTTTCCTTTATAATGTTTTGAGATTCATCCATATGTCATTCCTTTTTGCAGCTGAGTAGTATTCCGTAGTACAATTTGGTTATCTGTTCAACAGTTGATGAATATTTGAGTTGCTTTTATTTCTTATTATTTATGAATAACACTACTAAGACCATTCACATACAAGTCTTTGTATGAACATAAGTTTTCATTTCTCTTGGATAAATACCTAGAAATAGGATTGCTGGATTGTATGGTAAGAATATGCTTAACTTTACAAGATACAACCATACTGTTTTTAAAGTGGCTGCATCGGTTTTCATTCCCACTAGCAACGTATGGGATTCCCAGTTGTTCCATGTCCCCTGGCAACACCTGATGTGTCAGTCTTTTTAATTTTAGCCATTCTCATAGGTATGTAATAGTATCTTATTATGGTTTTAATTTGCATTTCTCTGGTAATTACTGATTTCAAGCACTTTTTTTTTTAAATAATTGTATTTATTTATTTATTTATTTATGGCTGTGTTGGGTCTTCGTTGCTGCATGCAGGTTTTCTCTAGCTGCAGCGAATGGGGGCTACTCTTCGTTGCAGTGCACAGGCTTCTCCTTGCAGTGGCTTCTCTTATGGAGCGTGGGCTCTAGCCACACGGACTTCAGTAGTTGTGGCACACGGGCTCAACAGTTGTGGCTCGCAGGTTCTAGAGCACAGGCTCAGCAGTTGTGGCACACGGGCTTAGTTGCTCCGCAGCATGTGGGATCTTCCTGGACCAGGGCTTGAACCCACGTCCCCTGCCTTGGCAGGCAGATTCTTAACCACTGAGCCACCACGGAAGCCCTCAAGCACTTTTTATGTACATGTACACTTTTCATTTTCACAGGCATTCATATATATTTGGTGAGGATAGCCTACAAAGTATCATTCAGGCATTTATTGAATCACTGCTGTATGCTGAGTACTGTTTAGGTGCTGGGGATTTCTGTGGAACTACATACCTTCTAGTAAGCAACTTCCACAACAGCAGTTGTTCACTGCTCCTAGGACCATAGCTCTCTCTGCTGCTAACTGCATCCAGGACCATGTGAGCATTGGTTATCTAGCCAGAGGCCAGGTGAACGGCCAGAGCTCATCTCCCTCCAGCAGTGCCAACCTCATTTCTTTCCACACTTCACCATGCAGGTGGGCTGGCTGTAAGAGACTTTACTGAGAGGTTGAGAGAAGCCCAAGAGGTGACAACCTGTGAGGGAAGGCATTTGATAACACTCACTGTGTAGAGCTCTTCCACGGTCCATGAGGAAGAAAGCCCCCGGAGAATCGTGCTCTAAGATTCCCTCCCGGGTGGCCCTCGGCTATTAACCCTGCTTCCCAACTTCCAAGTCCACCCCTTGGCCAGAGCACCTCCATCCTCTGGCCCCTGCCTTATCAAACCTTCCTGACTTTCTGGGAACCCCACTCTACCCATGGGAGCTTTTGTCTTCCCATCCATTCCCTTTCGCCCAGCAGTACGCTTCCCAGAGTCTGGGTTCTCCCGTCCAGACTCACAACCCAAGGTCTTGGCAGGACAGTCCCCTGTGGCATTTGGCACCTTGGTCCCTTGGGTGATGGTGGACACTGTGAACCAGGCTCCTTCCAGGGCTCTCAGATTCCTGTTATCCTCCTTGTCGTCCACACACTTATCTTTATCACACATGTATCCTGTTGCCCAAGAGCAAACACTCGTTCTTAAACCGTCCATCAAACGCCATAAAGAAGTGTAAAACAGTTTCCCAACTGCCTCGCCATTTCTGAGCGTCCTCACCCACGCTGACGCTGGTACTTCAATCACGATGGAGAATGGTATTCACTCCCTTCCCCCTCCCCGTCCACCACCTGACCCCACCTCAGGCGCCCTGGAAGTCTATTAAAAGGGGGGCCATAATGGGACTGTGTACTTCTTCATGGCTGGGCCCTTAGTTCATGCAACTTGGCCCAAAGGTCTGCGGTGATTAAGCCCTTAGACGAGGATGCACCAGCTTCCTGCCCTGCAGGCGTTAGGGAGAGAAGGAAGGGGAACTCACTGGCCCAGGGCGGCCAGGCCCTCGGGGCCTGCAGCAGATGCAGAAGATGCTGTGGAGTCTGAGAGCTGGAGCGTCCCACCCAGACCTCTTCCTCCACCTGCCCACCGTGGCCAAGCTGGGAGCCCAGAGTCTCCCGTCAGGGGCACCCACCTGTGAGCTTTGAACACTGGCTGGGCTTGGCCTGAGCAGGGGCAGAGGGGGAACTCAGGGAGGTCAGTGACCTTGGCCTCTGACCCCCAAGTACCCGGCCTTCTCAACAGAGGCTCCCCAGCCTCCTGCCCAGAAAGTTCACGCCAGGCAGAATCCTCCTCTGGGCCCGGAGCAGCCAGGGCAGCTGTGGCCAGTAACCGGCTTGTCTGTGAGCAGTGCGGGAGGGCGTATGGCTGTGGAGAGTCCTCTGGCCCCGAGGGTCCACCGAGGACCCCAGCCAGTGCCGCACGAGGAGGAATCGTGTTTCTCCCACAGCTGTGGAGAGTAGGGGGACGTCTAGGCTGAGGAGGCCCTGTGGAGGCCGGAGGGCACAGGCCTGGCCCCTCTCTGCAGGACCGTGAGAGAGGGTGTGAGATCTCAGATCTGGGACAAGGGAGCAGGGTCACCACCCCGCACTGAGGGCCTGTCTGGGCGGAGGTGACTGTCGAGTGGACATGAGTCCCTGTAGGTAACGTCCTTAACACTGTCCCTAGGTGAGTCCTCGCCTCCCACCCGGAAGGCAGGTGGGCAGGCATTCTGGGGCCTGGGAAAGCAGGGCTAGTGCATGCAGCTAAGGATTCCTGCCTCCAGGAAAGAGACCTGGCACCAGGAGTCGGGACGGGAGGAGGGCACCAGCCTGGGGCCTCCAGTTCTGGGGGCTGGCTGCAGGGAGTGGGGGCTCTGTACTCTGAATGCCCCTAAGTTCCTCAGAGTCATGAAAGGATTAGAGAAAAAGGCAGAGCACATAAAAAAGTGTCATTCATAAAAAAAGATAATTGATTGAATAACTAGAGAAAATCACAGCAAAGAAAGTGTTTGAAACATAAAAGCCTGGCAGGAGATGCTTTTGAAATCGGCAGTTTCTGAATGAATGAATGAACCAAGTAACCGTGGCCAGGACTCACCCCAGGAGGGAAAGTCCACAAAGCAAGGTGGCTTCCAGGCCCTACCTTCCCTTGCCTGAGAGGCGAACATTCCTAGAGACAAAGGCCCACAGAGGCTGGGGAGGCCCAATCCTGAGCTCCACATCTGAGAAGAGCCCAGAATGTAGGTCAGCCAGAGGGACAGGCTGGGAAGCAGGCACCAGGAGAGGGAGAAGTGGCCAGAGCCTGGGGACAGCCTCAGAAGGGCAGGTATCAGTCTGTATGGCCAGTAAAGTGCCTTGCTGTACACTCCATCATCTAAGCCACGAGGTAACTGACATCATTTTGTGAAATCTGAGGGGTCTGCCTAGAAGGCTTTGTCCCCTCCTCTCCAAGTGAGCCTAGAAGACAAAACCTTCTATCTGTTCCTAAACTTGCTAAGATCATTTCTGCCCCAGGACCTTTGAACTTGCTGGTCCTTTCAGCTGAATAACACTGGTCCCCCAGATCTTCATATGGCTGCATCCTTCCCATTATTTGGGTCTCAAATCACATGTGACATCTTCAGAGATGTCAAAAGTAAACCACATCTGAACTCTCCAGCCTGTTATCTTTACTTTCTTCAAAGTACTTATCACTCTCTGGAAGTAATTTTTAAAATTCATATCTGCCTTTTCATTTTCTGTCTCCTCTCCCACCCCAGTTGCCCCCCAGAAAGTGAGTTCCATGAGTACAGGTTGATTTGCTCACCTCTGAATCCCCTATACCTTCAACATTGTCAGATGCATACGATACTCAATACCTATATGCCAAACGCTGAATAGCTTATGCAGTTAGTAGAATTGCTCTTTCCTAAGGGCTCTTAGTAACATGGTTCACTTATACCGCAAGTTTAAATGAAAAAAACTATGATGTTATGTGGACAATATGATCTCAGTCATGTTAAATGTGTACTTGTGTGAGTGTGTTTGAGTGTGTGAATAAGTCCAGCAGTCCCAAGGTTTCAGAGATGATCTTGGAGTTGGGATAATGGGACATTTCTCTGCTTCTTTATACCTCATTGTAATTTAGATTTATTTCTCAATAAATAATAACTTTTCAATCAAAAACAAAAGTTAAAGTTTGTCAGAGGAAGCCCCCACTTGGAAAAACCACAGTATTGATGCCTTGTTGGTGAATGTTCTGGGTGCCCATTTATACCCCATTCAAATATAACTGCATCTGGGCTTCCCTGGTGGCGCAGTGGTTGAGAGTCCGCCTGCCGACGCAGGGGACGCGGGTTTGTGCCCCGGTCCGGGAGGATCCCGCATGCCGCGGAGCGGCTGGGCCCGTGAGCCATGGCCGCTGAGCCTGCGCGTGCGGAGCCTGTGCCCTGCAACAGGAGAGGCCACAACAGTGAGAGGCCTGCGTACAGCCAAAAACAAAAACAAAAACAAATATATATATATATATATATATATATATATATATATATATATATATATAAAACTGCATCTAACAGGATCATTTAGGAGACTGAAGTTTACCTGGTACTGTTGTGAGTTCCCCAAATTAGCAGTGACCAGCTGTCACTTTACCTGTAACCAGCTGTGTGACTTTTTTGTCAATTCTGGCCTTTTTAGTCCTCATCTATTTCACCAGGAAAGCGAGGGATTTGAATTAGATAAGCTAGACGCCTCCTCCAATAATTATCCCTAAAGACAAGCCCTTGGAGCAACGCCCCGCAGAAGAATCTGGGCCGAGCCAGATGCCACCAGGATTTTCTTAAACCAGGATCTCCCGGGACCTAGAGATCTCATGGAGGGCCCTTACATCCATGAAAACACAGACAGAATAATTGTTCAGGGCACCTTCCTGGAGTGGAGGAGGGGGCGTCCACGGCTTTCCTCTTATTTGAACAGAGGGGCTGTTTCTCAAACAAAGGGCAAGAATCATCTGCCGTCAGAGACCCAAGCAAGCCCTTTCCAGGAAAGCCTGGTTAACTAGTGTCCAAAGTCAGTCAGGGTTTGCCCGAAAGCACGAGGACAAGGTACACACGTGGACTTGGCGCTTTCTGCCAGAGTAGGTGTCACAGGAGGGCAGGCGGGCGGGTTCCGAGGCCTCAGCGCTGCCTGGCGCTGCCCCTCCGCCTCGCTGGGCCCAGCCCCTCCCTTCTGAGTGCCCACCACACACCGTGAGCCACACACCGTGAGCCACACGCCGTCCACGCCTCAGAGCGGAGTTTCAGAGCACAGCTTCTGTCTGAATCATGTAAAAACAGTTTTCCACCCAAACTATGCCAGCCTGCCACCCCTGCAAGCCCAGTAGGCTTGTGGGTCATTCCTCGGGGAGCTTCCCCTGACCTGCACCTCCGGGGGCCTCGCCAGGTGGCCCACGGCCGCCCATCAGCTTCCTCCGGGCTGCACCTAAACGAGAAATCGTGTAAAGGGATGTACAGTGTCTCCTCCCCGCTAGAACGCAAGCTCCAGGAAGACAGGAGCCTGCTCTGCTGTCTCCTCGGTACACACGGTGCACCTTGGCTAAATGAGCCAAAGTCTGAAACCACTGTCACGGATGCTGTGGACGGCCACCCCGATGCTTCTCGGACCAAAGCCCACTCCACAAGGAGTACTGGCCCTTGTTGGCTCCCAGCTAAGCTCCTCTCTGGGGAACTTCAACCAAAGCGGCTTACCTCCCCTCTCTTCCCCCCGGGGAGTCCCCATTCGAGTTGGGGCTACGAACCCACTTTCTCAGGGACCTCCACCTAATATAGTTGCTATCAGGAGTGGTCTGGGGAAGCAGCCTCTAACCTGAGACTTTGAAGCGGAATCACCCACTGGCCAGCTGAACTGAAATCCCCATGATTAATATAAGAGTGGGAGAACTGAGCACCTGGTGCAGTAGGGATGCAACTGTGAAAAACCTCCCCAGCGCTGGAGGGATGGGAGTCCAGCAAGAGGGCACTATCTTCAGCATCTGAAAGAACCATGGGGTCAGTTGGTGGCTGTGGGGTTGCCAGGGCAGTGGATAAAGACAATGAAGGCCGAGGCTGAGAGTCAGAGGACCTCCTTGGCAGGTCGTAAAGAAACCCTTGTCTCTTGCAGCCAAAGATCAGAAATAGCTGAGGATCAGGTCCAACATTAATTTTTTTTTTTTTTTTTTTTTTGGCGGTACGCGGGTCTCTCACTGTTGTGGCCTCTCCCGTTGCGGAGCACAGGCTCCGGACGCGCCGGCTCAGCGGCCATGGCTCACGGGCCCAGCCGCTCCGTGGCCTGTGGGATCTTCCCGGACCGGGGCACGAACCCGTGTCCGCCGCATCGGCGGGCGGACTCTCAACCACTGCGCCACCAGGGAAGCCTCAACATTAATTTTAAGGGCAGTGGAGCTCCAGAGAAGGTTTATTTCTCAACTCCAGGAAGTCTGTTCTGCCAAGATGAGACGTGTGACTGGGAAGCCCTGGGACTGAGATTTGAACAGGAGATCTGGATTGATGTACTCAAAAATCTAGAATCCCCACATTCCCCTGAATCTTCTGGGCTTACAGAAGTGGTCCACTCCTCCCCGTAAAGGGCTTCTCGACGACAATATAGAGGTCATTGCATGCAAGACAGCACGTGCCTTTCTCGGGATCCTCCCCATCAGCCCCCTCCTGTCCCCAGAGTTGTCACCAGGGTCAAGTCACGACATGACCTGCTGGGAAGAAGGCAGTAGACCCACAGGAGCTGTAGGGCCCAGCAGAGCCTGGAGGCCGTATTTGGGACGGCATCCCCACGTGCTGGATCAGCAGGGGATAGAATGAATAGTTGGATGAGAGGGAGTTAGTCAGTGTGGCAGGACTTCTGCCATACAGTATAGGATTTACGACCCTGGCAAGGACCCAGGGACACGGGACTAATCATCTTAGTTGTTAGTATGGTTCTTGAAAGCCTGCAAAACGCTGTGGCCTTCACTAAATGAAGGAAAACTGCCGTCCCTGCCACGGGATATGGTGGAGAAAAGGGTCAAAGGCTCAGAGAAGTAGTCCTGCTAGAGTAGATGCAGTATGTAACGCCAGTGAACCCACCAGCCGACTTGCTTCCATGGGGGGTCCTGGTGGATCACTTCTTTTACCAAAGCGGTGACTGGTGAGAAGTGCGCCCGGCGGGGGCTCATGGTAGGGAGATGCTGTTGTGAGTCTGAGCTCCCTGGTAACAACGGGAACAACAGGATCTCAGAATAATAGAGGCCAAGCAGCGGTGCCTAATGATCAGAAACAGGGTAGATACAGTTACAGTAAAGAGTGGCAAGGTTGGCGTGGTAGCCAGCAGGAGGTGGCATGCAGACAGCCATGAAGATGGTGGATAGAACACAGTGTTCCTAGGGGCCAGATGCACAGGCAGTGAGTGAGGTTTAACCAAAGAAATCAAAGATAATCCAGAGGCTGAGGGTTTCTGCCCCCAATAAAAGGCCTCTACCCCTTACTCACTGTTCAGACCTGGACCCCACTGACTGAAGGAAAGCCCAGATTCCCGACATCACTGCCATTGTATACAGTCATAATCTCCCCCAGTCTTTCTCCAAAGAGACCTAAGGTCACTCATCCGGGTAACCCTACACTGGGAGGACAGGGGCGGGGTATACACAACCATTTCAAGGAATATTGGACGCAGGGTCCTGGGGACATGAAGCGTCATCATGGCCCCTGTTAGAGGGAGGGCATTCGGGGTCGAGTGATAAATAAAGTCCTGGCCAAGATTTGCTTCAGTTAGCTGTAGGTTTGTTTAGATTTTGTTAGGTTCCCTGAGTGTACGGACCCACCTGGTGGTCATTTCCCAAGCCCTTAAACGCACAGTTGAAATGGACATACTTAGCAGGTGGGATTAGCCCCGTGTTGCCCAGGTCCTTGGACTGTGGAATAAGAGCTATAGAAGTGGGGGAGCCTGTGTGGGAGCCCCTGCTCACCTCCGCCGGGAGAGTAAACCAAAACGGTACTGAATACTGCTGAGAATGACAGTAGTTATAAGAATGGGATCTGCCCCGCCCTTAACATGGATAGTTTGTCCCATCATATAGCCATTTAATTCATCAGTCTAACTCCTATAAAATTCATCTGGGTCCTGGAAAATGACAGTGGAGTACTGCAAACCCAAACAAGTAGTAGCCCCAATTATTGCATGTTTTCCAGAGCAGGTCAACACAGCCTCAAGTCCGTGGGAGGCAGCCAATACATTCTCTTCCATCCCTACTAAAAAGGAGGACGAGAGGCAGTTTACGCTCATTTAGGATGGACAGAGGGCACATTGACGGTCTTGCCCCAGGGTCATGTTAACTCTTTTCCCTCTGTCCTAACAGAGGGTGCTCTGCGTGACACCATATTCGTCCAGCATATTAACGGTATCATATTAATTAAACTGGATGAACAAGAGGAAAACACGTCAGAGGCTTTAGTAAGATACATGCTGCAGAGGCTGGAGAGAAATCCTATGAAGACTCTGGGGTCTGCAGGAGTCCAGTGGTTTGGAGCATAACAGACACCTGCTCCAAAGGAAAGGACAAAAAAAAAAAAAAAAAAGGAGAGGACAAATACTGCATTTTGCACTTCCCACCACTAAGAAAGACCCACGGCGCCTCGTAGCTTCTTCGGATGCTGGTGGCAGAGTGGGCCACACTTGGGAATAATGCCCCGATGCACTTACCAAGTGGCTCTGGGAAAAGTCCCAGAACAGCAAAGAACTCTCGCAGGTGCAGAGGCTGTGGTACAAGCATCCCTGCCACTTAGACCAGGTGATCTGGAAGATTCTGTGGTTCTAGAGGTGCCTATGCTGGGAAACGATGCCATATTCCTTTACACCACTAAGCCTGGGGTAATTTTATGGCAAGCCCCAGGAGGAGAAGCACAACGTAGACCCCCAGATTTCTGGAGCAAGGCCACACACTACCTGCAGCAAAGACCCGTAGCTGCTGGCACGCCTCTGTGTCCTAGAGAAGGAGTGCCTGACCGTGAGACGCCAAGTGGTCACCACGCCACTAGAGCTGGGTTCCACCAGACCCTCCAAGTTGCAAGGTCAGGCACAGCCAACTGCGACCCACTGGAAGAAGAAAGTCGTATGTCAGGATCGGGCACGCGCAGGGCCAGAGGACGCAAGCAAACCTCGTAAGCCCAGACCCTCGTACCACCGACTGCTGTTGCCCCAGTTGCCTGTCCCTCACCTCCACCTATTGCTGTGTTGGGTTAGGGTGGCGCTTATGTCCAGCCGGCAGAGGAAGAAGGGAGCCGAGCTTCCTATGTGGATGGGTTGGCTCCGGGGGGGGCGCAAAGTGTGCCTACGACCAGCAGCGCTACCCTACAGCCTCACTCGGCGTCCCTGAAAGGCAGAGGTGAAACGAAATCTTCCCAAGCTCCCAGGGAGGAGAAACTTGGTGTGTTAGTTTCACTGTTGCTGCTACAACAAATTTCCACAAACTTAGGAGTTGAAAACAATATACATTTAATATCATACAATCCTGGAGGTCAGAAATCCAAAATGGGTCTCCCTGGGCTAAAATCACGGTGATGGCAGGGCTGTGTTCTTTCTGGAGATTCTTGGGGAGAATCCACTTCCTTGGTTTTTCCAGCTTCTAGAAGCCACCTGAGTCCGTTGGCTCGTGGCTTCTTTCCAGCAATGACATCACTTCAACATCTGCTTCTATCACCACATCTGCCCCTCTGACTCTGACCCTCCTGCCTCCTTTTTATAGTTAAATTGAGCCTGCCCAGATAATCCAAGATCACCTTCTCATCTAAAACTCCTCAACTTGATGACATCCACAAACTCCCTTTAGCCATGTACTGTTACCTATTCCTAGGTTCCAGGGATCTGGACGTGAAGATCTCTGGGGGCCATCGTTCTGCCCACCGCCCTTGGGCAGCACACTTGCCTATTCGTTTTACGTAGAAAGGGATGTGACCTGAACGTATTCAAACCCATGGACGGTGACTAAGGGCTTGGCTGCCGCTAGGCTGGGCCTGGAAGGATCCAAAGATTGAGGACCCCAGGAATTTTGTGGAGGGGCACGTGTGTGGATCGACCTGGGGGTGGGTGTGGTGCGAAGACCTTTGTCTTCCATGGTGACACCCACCAGAAAACACCCACCAGGGAACAGGCAATAACCAACCAAGCAGGCAAATGGTTTGACTGGTTGAAATCAACATGCCTCAGCCACGGGCCACTCAGCGACGAGCCGTGGTGGTGGGATAACAGGGCGGCACGGGCCCAGCCTGAGATCCTACCCACCGAGGCTGAGCCGGTTATGGCCTCTGCTGAAGTTCAACCCGACAGCACCAGGAGGCAGAGCTACCCCCATCCTAGCACCGCCCCTTGAGGAATCCCACAGGCTACTTTGTGGAAAGTTGATCACTTTGGACTTTTCCCCCCTAAAGGGGGCAATGATGCATGCTGGCTGAATCAACGCATAGTCCGAGTGTGGATTTGTTCTTCCTGCCTTTATGGTCCCTCTCTGGGGCTTATAAGAATGTTCGATCGTCAGGTATAGAACAGCACATAATACTGCTCCAGACCAAAGGCCCACTTGACAGCAAAGCGGGTGTGGCATTAGGCCCATGAGCGCGGGGTCCACAGGGCCTCTCATTTACCTCTCCACCCAGAAGCGGCGCGCCCAGGTGAGTGACGGAGCGCTCCTCTCGGAGGCTCAGCTGAGGTCCCAGGTGGGAGAAAATACCCTATAAGGATGCGACTCCATCCTTTAGGACACGGAATGTACCCTAAATCATTATAAATTGCTGTCTCCAATTCATAAAATGCATAGGTCCGGGAACCAAGGAGTAAAACTAGAAGCAGTGCCCTTTCCTTCGCTTCCAGGCATTCACTGGGAGAATCTGTGCTTCTCCTCCAGAGGGACACCACTTCCACCAGGGTACCCAGTAAGAGTGCCACTGAGCTGTGTCATGGCTGTCAGCAGTCACTCGGGCTCTTTGTGCCCAGAGACCGGCAGGCAGGAAAAGGAGTCACCACCGGAAGGTGGGGTACAAATGTAAGGTCGGACCTCCTCAAGCACAAACAAATGGGAATGTGGTTGAATTTTTAAATAATCTTTTAAATAACTGTAAATCCGGCTACATGAATTATGAAACCCAAGCCGCTGTTCTGCACACTATACCCAACATACGTTTTTTTGGATAAGATTAAAAAATAAAAACTAACCAAAGGATGCCCAAGGTTGCATCCCCTGTGAGACCTTCGGCTCCCACCTCAGCTGGTCCCCAGGGCCCATCCACCCAACCCCTTTCTCAGGCCATGTCCTGGGGATCATTTTGATGGTCAGACCCCAGATGTCCTTCGACCCTCCCCTACCACGTCCCGCAAGGCCTGCACTGTCTCCTCCCCACCAACCCCACTCCTTTTCCTTTACTTTGTCCATCAAGTTGGTCTCTGATCCCCCAAACAAGCCTGTTTACCACCTTCTGAACAAGATTTGACATTCATTTCCCTCTGATGCACTCGCCTTCAAATCAAATCAACATTGTAAAAACAAAAATAACACAAGCCAGAGAAACAGGAAAATAACGTTTATATCAATTCCCACAATGTTCACTGTACGCAAACAAAAAGCTGAGGCGGAGGTCCAGGCGTGATGTGTTTCTTCAAAAGGCAGTATTTGGCTAACAAGTTAAATGTTAGTCTTGCCCATTCACTCTGTGTGGTCCAAACAGATGAATTTTATATGTGCCCAGCAATTGTTACAAATTTAGGACAGCTAACACTAGGCATAATGCCAGCTTCTGGAAGAAGGCAGGGCTGCATCATTGTACGGAGCCATTAAGTGAGGCCAGGCCCACCCCTGAGACTCCTGGGGGTCCACACGCAGGAGGAGCACGGAATAGTTTAAGAGTTAAAACAGGGCTTCCCTGGTGGCGCAGTGGTTGGGAATCTGCCTGCCAATGCAGGGGACACGGTTTCGAGCCCTGGTCTGGGAAGATCCCACATGCCGCGGAGCAGCTGGGCCCGTGAGCCACAACTATTGAGTCTGCGCGTCTGGAGCCTGTGCTCTGCAACAGTGAGAGGCCCGCGCACCGCAATGAAGAGTGGTCCCCGCTTGCCGCAACTGGAGAAAGCCCTCGCACAGAAACGAAGACCCAACACAGCCAAAAATAGATAAATACATTTTTTTAAAAAAGAGTTAAAGCAATTGGTTTTATTGTAAGTGCAATGAAATTTTACAAACAAACCAAAACCAATTCCACTTGCTGGGACTTAGTGGGCTCTCAGCAAATGCTTAGTGCACTCGGCTTGCCCTTCACTGAAGCTCTCTGCAAACTCAGGGCTCAGCCGTGTGCCAGAGCTGAGCCTGGCGCCTGTGAGGCGTTCATCACCACGGGGAACGGGGGCTTTCACGGGCCTGAATCCCAGGTACCAACAGGGGGTGATGTTTTCAGGGTATTTCCATTGCGCCCTGTTGACTTTATGCCTAAAGAGAGGCTTCCATTATGACTGAGCAAAAGGAAACCAGAGTCTTGCAAATTTTCCAGAAAGAAAGGAGGTGAGATTTCACAGGAGAGCCACGGCCAGGCTTCCTTCCCACCTGCTAAGCCGCTACCACTTCTCTTAAAAACAACCCGGCCCAGCTGGAGACACATTTCCGCTCTCCCATACAAACTGAACAAAGGCTTCGTCGGCTGCAAGAAGGTGGCTGCAGAAAGTGGGTCAGTCTTTTGATGCCGGTGAAAGATGCTAGTCCCTGGTGATAGGCATTCACGCACACACATGTGCACGCACGCACACGCACACACACACACACACACACAAACACCCCTCACTGGGCCATGCAGCCGGAGCCCCAGAGCCCCCAGGGACAGACATGGCTCTCCCAGATATCACACGCAGCCTTGGCCTGAGCACCCTCCAAAGACCTGGAGGGACAATTCCCAGTCAGAAGCTCCACGTACAAGCATGCCAGGAGCTCCTTTGCTGGCCGGCAAAGGGTGTCTCAGAGGAGAGTTCATCTCTGGAGTGACACAGATGTGGCCTGAAATCTTGGGGACCTGAACAACGAGGGGGAGAGAAGAGAATATTGAGGGAAAGGTAGGGGACAAAAGAGTTAAACAAAAACAAGGCAAAGGACTTCCCTGGTGGCGCAGTGGCTAAGAATCCACCTGCCAAGGCAGGGGACATGGGTTCGAGCCCTGGTCCGGGCAGATCCCTCATGCCGCAGAGCAACCAAGCCCATGTGCCTCAACTACTGAGCCCTCGTGCCACAACTACTGAAGCCCGTGCGCCTAGATCCCGTGCTCCGCAACAAGAGAAGCCACCGCAATGAGAAGCCCGCAAATCCGCAACGAAAAGTAGCCCCGCCCCGCTGCAGCTAAAGAAAGCCCCGGCTCGGCAGCTAAGACCCAGCTCAGCCAAAAATAAAATTAATTAATTAATTATTTTTAAAAAGGCAAAAACATTTGGATAGGATGAGGTGAAGCTTGTCCTTGGAAAAAAGAGTGAGTTCCAAACAGATTTGGAGAAGAGCACTCTTAAACCTAGAGCCCAGGGTGGCGAGAACTTACTCCCTCAGAATAAAAAAGCCTCCACGATCCCGGGCAGGGACGCCATCAGATGTTTCCCGAAAGCGGCAGTTGGATGAGGAGTTCCGAGTGTTAGAAGAACGCTGGAGTCCCGAGGGTGAGGACAGAGAGGAGGACAGGAGAGGAAGTCGGGGACGGGTGGCAGGCATGGATGCGCAGTGTCCTTGCGTCAGGGCCGGCGGAAGGGGAGAGCCAGGGACAGATTCTGCACAAGGCGGCTTCCAGGATGCAAATCCGCCCGTACCCAGCGCTGACCGACGCTGTCGTTTTGGGGCCTGATGTCTTCACCCAGATGACACCCAGGGCCTCGTCCAGTCTTCATGGACGGAGGAGCACGAGCAGGCAACCCGTGTTCCAACCCGGAGCCTGAGGGAGTCAGAGGAGGAAGGGGCTGAAAAGTGACCTGGAGGTGCGCTAAAGCCTCGTGGGTCCAGCTGTAAGCAGGTGGCGGGCAGGGGCAGGGTGAGCCCCCCGCCCGCCCCCAGGGCTCCCCCGCACTGCCCTGAACCGCTCCAGGAAGAGCCTCTTACCACATCTCTGCCTTAGCTCCCCAAAATCCCACTCTTGAGAGATGCCTGGTCTTTTTTTTTTTTGAAGTAGAGTTGATTTACAATGTCGTGTTAGTTTCAGGCATACAGCAAAGTGATATATATATATAATATATATATATTTATATATATGTGCATAACTGAATATATATTCTTTTTCAGTTTTCTTTTCCATTAAAGGTTATTACAAGATATTGAATGTAGTTCACTGTGCTACACAGTAGGTCCTTGTTGGTTATCTATTTTATATATAGTAGTGTGTATCTGTTAATCCCAAACTCCTAATTTATCCCTTCCCCCTTTCCCCCTTGGTAACCATGTTTGTTTTCTCTGTCTATCTCTGTTTTATTAATAAGTTCATTTGTATCATTTTTTTAGATTCCATATGTGAGTGACATCATAGGATATTTGTCTTTCTCTGTCTGACATACTTCACTTAGTATGATAATCTCTAGGTCCATCCATGTTGTTACAAATGGCATTATTTCATTCTTTTTGTGGCTGAGTAATATTCCATTGTACATATGTACCACATCTTCTGTATCCATTCGTCTGTTGATGGACGCTTAGGTTGCGTCCATGTCTTGGCTATTATAAATTGTGCTGGATGCGTGGTCTTTAAGCAAACATGCTTAGAAGGTTCGGTTTTGTTTTGTTTTGTTTAAAAGCTAGCTGAGAAAGCACAGGAATTAGCATCCCCTGTTTGTTTGTACAAGCAAAACAGAGCTTGGAAAACAAGTGAGGACGCCACTTCCATTCCACCCACCCGACAGAAGTGTATTCCTTTCACGTTTCCCCTCCCCACACTCCCCATTGGCACGTACGCTTCATATGGTTGTACATGTAAGATACGTACACCCAAAAGCACAAATTTTGCTTTGTCTTTCCGCAATGTTGCCACATCTACATTCTTTGGTTTCACAGATACAGCCAAGCTCATCATTTTATTTATTTTATTATTTTACCTTTCTGTGGCATTTGTGTCTTGGCATCTTAAAAGCCCCCCAATATTGGGTGTTTTCTGTCCCACCTGAAAGCCCACTGCTCTTACTTCCATTGTTTGTTTGCTGCACTCATGGCTGTGCCTGACCTACGTCTGTCACATTATTTTCTGCGGTTTGTTTATTGTTCTATCATCTGACTTTGGCTCTGTAGAATATTTTATTTGTTTATCATTTCTGCAAAGGTGTGGACAATAAATATATGCTTGGTAAATCTCTAGCAGTGGTTGTTCAAAACAGCATGAAACTCATATTTATGTAATTATTGAAGACAAAAACTGGGAAATGAAGAGAAGTCAAACAAAAGTAGTAACTTCACAATATGAAGAATTCAGTGTCTTTGCTTTTCACTGCTCTGGTCCCAATTCTTCATCTCTATTGGGGTTACAAAGCCAGCCATTTTAAACTCATACTAAGCACCCTATTCAAAATTAATTTTTTAGCTCAACATATGCAAATCAATGTGATACACCACATCAACAAAAGAAAAGATAAAAACCACATGATCATCTCAATAGATGCAGAAAAAGCACTTGATAAAATTCACCATCCATTCATGGTAAAAACTCAAAATTAATTTTTGATTTATATTTAGTAGTTTATAACATTTAAAACTATATTTTTCTAATTATAAAAATTCTTATATGTAAGAATGTAGATTATCTAGAATTTATACAAATATATAGAACATGTAACGAATGCTTATTATAGAATATATGACAGACACTGAAAAGTATGGTATAAAAAAGAAAACTAATGCCACCCATATTCCACAACTCAGGGAAAAATCACTGTAAGAGTTTTTGTTTTTTTGCGGTACGCGGGCCTCTCACTGTTGCGGCCTCTCCCGCTGCGGAGCACAGGCTCCGGACGCGCAGGCTCAGCGGCCATGGCTCACGGGCCCAGCCGCTCCGCGGCATGTGGGATCTTCCCGGACCGGGGCACGAACCTGTGTCCCCTGCATCGGCAGGCGGACTCTCAACCACTGCGCCACTAGGGAAGCCCTCTGTAAGAGTTTTGATGTTCCTTTTTGGTTTGCTTCTATGTACACATTCACACAAACACACTCCCCTAAAAACATAGGCTGTTAACTGTGCACCTCATCTGGAAGGGAAGTCCATACTCTTTCAATAAAGTGCAAGTCGGGCTCTCTCAGGCCAACATTCGACATCAAGGGCGGGGGCTTTGGGCACAGCTCATCCCCTGCTGGCCATGCTCCCCACCCTGCCACTGAGGAACAATCTGTCAGGGACACTGAGACTTTCTGGTGACCTCCTCCTGACCTTTGACCCTGAGGGCTGGCTCAGATGTGAGAGGCAGGGGCGGGAGGAAGCATCCCAGAGGGCAGGGCTCATTCCCAGGGGATGAGACGGGGTGCCTGGCAGCCACTTCTCCTTCACTGGAGCCCTAATGACTTACACCGACACCTGGGCCCTCATTCAGGACAGAACCTTGAGCCGCCTCCTCTGTGCCGACAGCAGGTCGTACAGCCGTGATGAGCAGGAGCGCTGTGGCTGTGGACTGGCCTGTCCTTGTCCCGAACAGCTTCTCAGGAGCCATGATTCCAAGCCCAGCGCGAACTGACTTCAGCAGAATCCTTCTACAAGAGGCCAGAGGCCTCAAGAACCCTGAGAAATGTTTGTACAATGAACACTTTATTCGGATTATTCGGTAGCACTTGCCTCTTTTTAAATCTCCTAAACAAAGAGTCGTGAGAAAGAGTCTTCTAGGTGTTGAACTTCGGAAGACCCATTTCTCCTTGCAACTGAGTGAATTCACTCTATTTTCTAAAGAAACGCTTCTGTCAGCCGTACTGGACTGAGTCCGGTGCGGATCTTTTCTCTTCACGGTGTGGCCTTGGTGGGCATTGCCGCTTTCCTAAGAGAGTCACATTGGTAGCTGGAAATTGGCCACAGTGGGGACATTTACACCATGACAAACATTTTTTCCCTCCAGAGACCCAGCTGTTAAACTTCTACCAGCACACCACTGGACTCACCCCCAAGAAATGATTAGAACAAGTTCCCGGTGTTCTTGCCAAAACGTTAAGTTCTAAATCACAGAAGAGTGCCCCACGCCAGTGAATCCTTCTCTAGCCACCGACCTAGCCTTGTAGTCCCCCCGCCCCCACTGCAGCATTCTGAAGACACACCATCACACGTGTACTTCAGGTCCTGTGGGTACAGGTCAGCCAGGCTTGCAATTCCTTTGGCGTGTGGGCTGTTTCTTACCAGGGCAGGGCTTATCTTCCCTGCTCTAGCTATGCTGAAACCCGATCCCCCTCATAGGCCTGGAATCAAAGAGGCGTGCTGAGAGTAGGTCTTGAGGAGAACAGGCATCATTTTGCAGGGCACCTGCTCCAGGTGAGGCAACCAGCAAGGACACTCAGTTCTCTGGAAGGGGGAAGTGATCATTTCTGCCGACGAGGAGACTCCTGGGAACTTGGGGCTTTGAAAATTTCAGTTCATCCATGGCCCAGGATCATTCCCTATCTGACTCCTGACCTTGACATAAGGGACCTGTCAAGCCTGTGACTTGGTCTCCTTTGTAGCTCTGGGAACCTCACAATCAGAGTCTAGGCCTGATTTCCACCAGTCTACCCAGTGGCCGTGGGAGATGTGAATCTGCTGGGCTGCAAAGGGGCCCTCAGGCTTACAGACTTGGTCAAGTTGGCAGTGAGCTGTCCTAAGCCTACTATTTTCTTTTGCCAAGGTCTCCAGCCCCAACGTTAGGAGCCACCCTTCTCCATGATCAATATCATTACCATTGTCCCCTCTGATGAAGTATCGCCTCTGCTTGACTTCCCAGTACCTTGCTCTCTACCTGTGCCCCATCATAACCGACCACCTGTGAAAACCTAAGGAATTGCAATGCTACTGCGTGGTAAGTTATTACCAGCGGTCAGCAAACTTCTTCTGTAAATGGCCAGACAATAAATAATCCAGGCTTTGTGGGCCTAGTGTGATCTCTGTAGCATATTCTTTGACTTTTTTTTTATTATTATTTTTATTTCTTATTTTTTTTGCGGTACACGGGCCTCTCACTGTTGTGGCCTCTCCCGTTGCAGAGCACAGGCTCTGGACGTGCAGGCTCAGCGGCCATGGCTCACGGGCCCAGCCGCTCCGCGGCATGTGGGATCTTCCCGGACCGGGGCACGAACCCACGTCCCCTGCAACGGCAGGCGGACTCTCAACCACTGCGCCACCAGGGAAGCCCTCTTTGACTTTTTTATTCCTCCTCTTTCCCTTTAAAAAATAAAAACCATTCTTGGGACTTCCCTGGTAGTCCAGGGGTTAAGACTCCGCACTCCCAATGCAGGGGCCCCAGGTTCGATCGCTGGTCAGAGAACTAGATCCTGCATGCCACAACTAAGACCCGGCGCAGTCAAATAAATAAATACTAAAAAATAAAATAAAATAAAAATTAGAAAGAAAATAAAAACCATTCTTAGCTCAAGGACCATACAAAACAAGCCACGGCCGAACCCTGGTTGTTACAATCCCGCTTCCCCCTAGGAATGGATAAAGCGGTGGCTTTAAGACAAGTGGGCAGTTCACTCCCAGAATGAAACCCTGAGGGTCTGCTTTCTAAAACCATTTTCAGTCTCCAGTGTCTTCGTTTAGATTCCCTGGAAAACAGAGCCCGAGGAAAAGCTTAAGAACCCACACTTTACCAGGAGGCGCCGTCCCAGGGCAGTGAGCGCAAAGGAATATGGAGGAAAATGCGAGATGCAGCATTTCCGTGGCCACCTCTGCTCCCCAATGAACCACGTGAGACACACCAGACAGTCAGCAGGTTCACGTGCTCAGCCCAGGAGCTTCTCTGGAACAGCTGGGATTTTTGCCCCCTGGAGGGCGAAGGGTGAGGCACTGGTGAGCTGGCCCTCTCCCGCCTCTTACTGGAGAAGTGCAAGGCCGGCTCCACAGTCCCACCAGGACAGCAGTTACCACGGTGACCTTTCCTGGGCTCCACCTGGGACCCCAGGCCTAGGATCCTTCCCCTTTCCAGTGTATATGACACAGAGTCTTCAATCCCCACCCAGGCCCAAGGGAGCAGAGGGCCAGGACCTCGGTCCTCATCTTCTGGTTTGAAGGACTCCGGGTGTAGGGAGGCCCGAGCAGGACAGGTCTGGCTGCGTGGACCCTCCAGCCACAAGCCTTCCCTTCAGGAATGCGTTTCAATGTTGTGAGAAGCGGCATGCCAGCTCTTCGGCTGCACTCCCGAGTCCTTCAGAGGGGTAGGAGCTTTGCAGGGTGGACCCCAGAGGTGAGGGTGGTGGGCTCTTCTCTCCTAGGGAACCCCCGGCCCCAGGCTTCCTCTTGCCCTCCCTTCCTAGTTTTCACATTACCCTCCCTTCACCATCTCCCCACCCCTGTCCACACACTTCCTTACAAACGGTCCCTTCCCTACTCTCACCATGGGCCCCTTAGTCCTCCTTCCTGATCTACCAGCCTTCCACTGCCTCGTCCAGTCCGTGGCCCCAAAGACCAGCTGGATGGCATGCCAACCAGTGAGAGACCTTCTGCCCTCTGAAGAAAGGGGCACCTCGGACATGGGGGTCACCTTGGACATGGCGGGCCTTGTTGGTAAACTGTCTTTCTTTGGGCTGTTCCAGGAGAGTGAGGGATATTAGTGGCCCAGAAACTCTAGGAAGGGGGCTCAAGCTTCCAGAGACCAGAAAATCTGACCCAGAAATCAGCCATCAAAGTCACGAGGCAAAAAGCTTTTTTTTTTTTAACATCTTTACTGGAGTATAATTGCTTTACAATGGTGTGTTGGTTTCTGCTTTATAACAAAGTGAATCAGTTATACATAAACATATGTTCCCATATCCCCTCCCTCTTGCGTCTCCCTCCCTCCCACCCTCCCTATCCCACCCCTCCAGGCGGTCACAAAGCACCAAGCTGATCTCCCTGTGCTATGCGGCTGCTTCCCACCAGCTATCTACCTTACGTTTGGTAGTGTATATATGTCCATGGCGAGGCAAAAATCTGACCAGCAAACTCAACCTCCCCACTGCCACATCCCTCTCCCTTACCAAAGGGCACAGGTCTCACCTCAGCGAAACCCTCAGGTTACCTTTTAATGGCCTCGTGATTAGGAAGTTTGAAGTTTTAATCCCCTCTCAAGTGACACAATAACAAACAGTTTTTTGGCTTCTGCTAAAACCATGCCTTTTATTTGCAAAATTGATAATAAGAGAATTCTGTTGGGTACACATTTAATCATTGGGTTCTGAGAGCAAAAAGAAGAAACTGACAACATGAAAAAGGCAGAGTCTTAGGCACTAATTTTTTTATTCATTAATATTTTTTGTTTTAAGACACAATCATGAAGTAAGCAAGTCTATACACAGTGTTGCATAGTAAAGACAAAGGTATGGTGATTTTAAAAAAAAGTTATGGTGACTTAAATTATTGGCAGATCTAAAACAATAGATTGGATTTATTTGGGGGAGATTTTTAAAATAATAATAATTGCCATGGATTAAAAGTCATTGAACCAATGTATGAGTTTAAAAAAAACTCTCAAAGGGACTTCCCTAGCAGTCCAGTGGTTAGGACTCCCCACTGCCGCTGCCAGCGGCCCGGGTTCGATCCCTGGTCTGGGAACAAAGATCCCACCCGCTGCGCAGAGTGGCCAAAAAAAAAAAGAGAAAAGAAAAATACTCTCAGCAAACTATACTAATAGAGAATAATATTTACATTAGTACTATAGTAGGTAATATGATTATATTAATAATAATATAATAGAAGGACACTTTCTCTATGTGACAGAGGACATGTGTAAAAAACTAAACACCTAAGGCTCACATCATACTTCGTGGAGAAACACTGAGCACTTTTTCTCCAGTTGGGGACTGGGCACGATGTCCACCGTCACCGCTTCTATTCTACGTTGTACTGGAGGTCCTAGCCTGTGCCATCAGGACTGTGATGCTGGGGATGTCGCTTGAAAAGGGGCCATGGGGACGCGGGGCCAACACTCCTGGCCAGGTAGTGCTGTGCAGACTCGCTCAGTCATTTTCAAAGTCTCTTATCCGGGGTGAGGTGAAGAAAGATGTTGGCTGCACACTCACCGCCGATGGCTCAGTCTACAACTTCCCGGGGGAGTACTATGAACACACACATGCGCACACACGTGTGTCGTGCACACGCAACACAGACACACGGCTCCCCAAAACAAAGAACAGACTTCCCTGCATCTATATTTAGTTTTAAAAAAACAAAACAACAACTTTCTCAGTAGGTGGCTAGAACAATAAAGACACCTTCTTTACACTGGTCCCCAGAGCACCTCACAGCCATAGAGGAGGACCAACCCTCTGGTCACTGCCTGATTCAGGAGACTTCCCAACCATGAGGCGCAGGTAGGCCTTGTCTCACCCATGTCTTCAGACCCTGGACACAGCTGCCCATGCCTTTGGACCCACCTCTGGGAGATGGCTGAGGGTGTGTCCCCGACAGGAGCTGCCTCTGTGCCCAGTGCCCAGCATGAGGGAGGCTGGAGAGGGAGGGTCAGGGTCCGGTGTTCTCATCTCCAACGTCCCTAGAGCCAGAAAGATGCACAGTGTCCCCTCCATCTCCTTAGAGAGGACATGAGAGCCCCCTCCCCGTTCACAGACCTAATTCTCTTCCTGGCCCCTGTCCTTTGCCTCCCCAGCTCACGCCCCAGCTTGCCAACTCACAACCCACGTGATCCAGGAGGAGAGGAAGCAGTGGCCAGCACCGTGCCTGTCACATAGTAGTTGCCCAGTAAACAGCTGGCCGACTGAGCGCAGGAGCAAACGAGAGAGCCAGTGCCCTGGCAAGGGCACAGGGGCCCAGGTGCAGAGGGGCCCTCCAGGCAGGGCCCCGCAGGAGTGGGCAGGGCTGACCTGGGCCAGGCCCCCTGGGAGAAGCGGGCTGCTGGGAATAGACTGGGCGTCCGGGGAGAGCAGCTTGGCTGGGAGGTGGGGTGAAGGCTGAGACCAGAGGCCAGCTCCTTCCACAGACAGCACTCCCCAGGCACCTGGGGACCCTGGCTCAACACCCCTGCACCCAGGCTTCCTTCTCGCCAGCATGCCTCCCCCACTGCCCAGAGCTCTGCACTAGAGGTGACGGCTAATCTGAACACATTTCCAGGTCAGCGTAAACTGACCAGGAAAAGATATATCCCCCCCGGCCCCTCCAAGCTGAAAGCACTAATGTGTGTACCTGAGTGCACACACACACAATCTCTCATACACACACACACACACACACACACACACACATGCTCACACACCATCTTGGTTCAGTGAGAATGTCATCATGGACTTGGTCTGGTACTAGGAGTTTGCGCCCTATTGGAGCTGTAGTGGACACTTCCACCCAGGTCTATGCAGTTCTCCCAGGACTTACAACCCATCTTAGATGAAATTGCCTCCAGACCTGCCTCATCACCCCTTCTATGTTGCAAACTCCTTACAAGCAAAGGATCCAATGAGATGCATTTTTCCACACCCCCCAATACTCAGGTATCAACGAATATTTGTGGAGTGAATGAAAATTTCCAGAAACAAGAATAAAGAAACCAGCTGTGAGACATTGAAAATAGATTCAATTCCAAAGAGTTCTCGAGGTCCATAATGTTTGATAATTTCTAAAATAATGGATTTCACTTTTTACCAGATTTTTGGGTGGAAATACAAATGGCTAAATTTAAGGAGGAAATGTGACATTAAGCTGAAGGCTGAATATGGAGCAAAAGACCAAAGAAAAGTGGAGCAGGGGGAGAATCTCTGTGTGATGTGAATGAGCTGTCTGTTTCCTCTCGCTTCCAGAACAATGGAGCTCACCATTGATGTCAATGTATGTGAAGAAACAAAAGGTCTTTGGGGGCTTCCCTGGTGGCGCAGTGGTTGAGAGTCCACCTGCCGATGCAGGGGACGTGGGTTCGTGCCCCAGTTCGAGAAGATCCCACATGCCGCGGAGCGGCTGGGCCCGTGAGCCATGGCCGCTGAGCCTGCCCGTCCAGAGCCTGTGCTCCACGACGGGAGAGGCCACGGCAGTGAGAGGCCCGCGTACCGCAAAAAAAAAAAAAAAAAAAAAAAAAAAAAAAAAAAAAGGCTTTGGGTGTGGTCAGGGTGCAGCTGAGCCTGGATTTGGTTGGGTTTGTGTATGTGTATTTAGGGAGGGGGACGGGGAGGACGTCAATGTCAGAGAAACAGGAGGGGCCACTCTCACCAAGGAGTGTGCGGCACGCAGCAGGCCTGCTAGGACTTACGTGGGAAGGATTGTCCTGATGAACTTGGCATTGCTCCGCCTTGCATCTGTGTGTGATGAAGTTGCACACACACCTGGCCCAGGAGAGGGAAGGAAGTGACGTGCACATAGGAAATACCGAACGTGCATTTGGCTTTGGGAACAAGCAGCTTGGTTTGTTGCAGGCCACCAGATCATAACTCTTCCCTCCCTCCCATCCCTCGTCCCCAGGAAAGCTCAGGAAGAAGACTGGACAAATGGAGGGAGATTCTACAGGTCCCTTCAGCCCTTCAGAGCCCAACCAGCCTCGCCCATCAGACCCTGCAGTTTCAGTGGTTAAGAATACGCCTGCCAATGCAGGGGACACGGGTTCGAGCCCTGGTCCAGGAAGATCCCACATGCCGCGAGCAACTAAGCCCTTGCGCCACAACTACTGAGCCTGAGCTCTAGAGCCCACATGCCACAACTACTGAGCCCGTGCGCCTAGAGCCTGTACTCTGCAACGAGAAGCCACCGCAGTGAGAAGCCTGCGCAGAGCAACCAAGAGGGGCCCCCCGCTCGCCGCAACTAGAGAATGCCCACGCGCAGCAACGAAGACCCAACGCAGCCAAAAATAAATAAATTAATTTAAAAAAAAGATAACCCTCCTTTTCCAAAGGCCTTTCCCACTCTTCAAGCGCTGCCTCCTCCATGGAGCCTCGGGCATGACTCTAGCCCCGGTTAATTTATGATCCATACCGCCCAATTTAGTATTTGATTAAGTTCCCTTTTCATGAGACGTCCTTTCTCCCTAATGACGTGGTTGGGGGCAGAGACAACATCATTTATTTCTTTTGTACATCCTTCCAGTAACAAGGACCCTATTTGCTGAACCAAACCTTGCGACACATGATCTGAAAAATAAGAAAGGCCACCTGGAGGCTAACTGTCCTGGCAGATCTGGGACAAGTGTCAATCTCAGTGGCCTGGGTGGGCGTGCACCGGGAGCTCCTGCAGGGCCGCCCAGTCTCCGGGGCAGCTACAGCGCCTAGCGATGAATGAGAGTGAGTAAATGAATGAATGTGAATGAGTGAATGAAAGATATCTTCGGGGGGCGCGCCTCTGGCCGGTTGCTCAAGGTGACAGTCTCTGGGGGCCTGGGCTTCAGCGGGGGTTCGGCTGCCCGGCGGGCCGGCGCGGGTGCACAGGAGCCCCAGTCCCGCGCCCAACTCCCCCCGCCCCGCGGTGGTACGCGCCACACCGCACTCCGTGAGCCGGCGGACCTGAGCGGTCTTGAATGGAAGGCACCAAGGCCGGAAGTGGAAGGGCCCACTCGGGAGGACAAGGAGGGGGGCACGAGCGCGCCGCGTCTTCATTGAGGAACCGAATCTGTGAACATGGAATTCCATGTGCGTCTTATGTAAAGAGAGCGACGGGTGCAGCATCCAATGGACGCGCGGCGTTTGCAGGCCCGGCCCCCCTGGTATGCAGATGAGGCGGCACCCCGGCCAATGGCGGGCGCCGGGGGCGGGCGCGGCGAGCGGTCACGTTTTCCACTATGTGACAGCGGCTAGTCCCCGGCGGCGACGGAGGCGGGCGGCCCTGCGGAATCAGTTCAGCTTTTGGCGGCTGCGGCGGCGGGGTCGGAGGGCGACTAGCAGACGGGCTGGCGGACAGGCGAGGGCGCGGCTCCGGTGAGTGCGCGGCGCGGCGGGAAGGGCGAGCCAGCCTGGGCGCCGACTGGCGTCCGGCCGCTGGTTACGTAACCGCCTCCAGGCCGGCCCCGGCCCCGGCCTCGGGCTGGCGGTCTGGGGTCTCGGCGGGCGGGCTGCGGGAGGCGGCAGAGGATCCTCTAGCCCACGGATGCACGATCCGAGGGTTTCCTGGGCGCTTTTACTCCTCGTCTTGAAACCAGCCTCCTCGTCTCTTGAAACCGGCCTGGGGTGGGGACTGTTATTCCCATTTTGCAGATCAAGAAACTGAGGTCCAGAGTGGTTAAGCCCATGTCTGAGGTCACAGAGCTACTGAGTGGCTATATGTCGGACTGTCCTTCTCTAGACGATTTTCTTTTATGAACCCTCCTCTTCTCCCTCCCTGACCCCCTCCCTCCCCCCGCACCCCCGTGGGAGAAGGCTGAGAAAGGCCAAGGCAACTGAGGTTCAGTGCGACAGTCCCTGGGAACATGGAGGGACCCTTGGGGAGCCAGCTTCCTGCTCTGAGGCCACAGAGTCAAGTCTCTGGCTGGGGAAAGGCTACTGCTGGGCACTAGTCTAGGAGCCCTACCTGGACAGCCCATGGGTCCCCTGGAGTGGGTGAAGACAGTTCCTGGGCCGAGCCAGGCCTGAGCACCTTTGTTCATCCCCTTTGCCCACCCTGGACCGCTCTGTATTTATTCTCTCTCCCCAGGTTGGGTGGAAGAAGGGGGAGGGTTGTACTTTGTGATGTAGCAATCCCATTAACCTTCTGGGGGGTACTTTGGCTGCCAAGTCCTGGACAGGAGCCAGGGGGTGGGTAGTGGCCTGCTTATCCCTCCAGGAAGGCCAGGATAAGGGATGACAACTCGGTTACCAGGGTTTCTGATATACAGAAGAAACCAGTTTGGAAAACTGATTCATACAGAAAAAAAGAGCCAGAAGGTACCCTGGAAATCACCCAGGGTAACCCCTTAGCTTGACAGATGAGGAAACTGAGGCCCAGATGCCTGCTGGGCACACATCACGGCAGGGCCAGGCCCAGGCTCAGGGTGCCTGCAGTGTCTTTCCATTGTCCTGAAGGTCTTGATCTGGGTCAGGATGAGCTTCAGAAGTTCTGTTGGGTGCTGCTGAATCTTGAATGAGCTGGAGTTTAGGGAGAGGGGCCTCAGGCCCCCCAAACATTAAGAACCCTAGCACCATGGCAGAAGCCCCTCCATGAATACCTCTCCCCTCCCACGTCCAGTGCAGCAAGGCCACTGGCCTTCTCTCTACCTGCAAAGGGGAGATGCCCATCCCCTGTCCCCAGCCGGGGTTTCTGGTCCTGGGCTGGTTTGGCTGAAGAGGGAATAGGACTCTACCTGAAGGCTTTCACTGGAAATTGAGCTTTTAAATACAAGGCTAATCACTTTTTATAAGGCGTCTGAGTAAAATGAGGAAAGGGACTCCTTTTTCTCAAGTGGAAGCTACGTGATATGCCAACAGGGATGGAACCGTGGGTGTTCGCAGTTATCTTGTCGCTGTCATCTTGGTGTGATTCACTGGTACAGAACCAACACAGCCCTGGCTTTCTGTGGAGGCTGGGGCGCTGGTGAGGAGGCGGGGTGGCCTGTCACCAGCCAGCGGGCTGCTGCTGGCTGACTCAGCTCCACCTTGGGGCTGGTCTGTACAGCGGGGCTCAGGGTAGGCGATCTTTGAGGTCTGTTTCCATCCCTAGCTTTTTGGATTCCTGTTACTCCACAGGTGATTTCCTTAGGCACCTACACAGGAGACACAAGTTTCTGACTCTGGGGCACATAATGTTACCCTGTGAGGCTTAGAAGGAAACAGGAAAAATTCCTCTCATTGGTACTATTTCTCAATCACACTTAACTTTCAGAAAAATGCTGGTGGGCAGGCCTCTGTTTTTAAATGATGATGTAACCTGACGGGGCTTCAGCAAATCACAGGCTCTGGCAGGTCACTCAGTCTCTGGCGGGACCTCTCAGCATGCAGTCCAAAGAGAGAGTGACGCTGAAAACTACCATATTCGGCAAAACTAACTAGAAAGACATAACCTGGCGTCTCAGCAGATGCTCTGCACCCCTGCCCAGTGACAAGTTGGCCCACCTGCCAGCTCACAGAGCACCAGAAAGTCTGGACAGGGCCTCTGATGGGCCTGCCCGGAAGCTCTTCTGTGAAGCCCTCCTTTCTTTTCAGCTCTGTGCTCTTTGCAGGCACCTCGGTAACAAGTTTGTTACTGTATTTCCAAGTCTAGAGCAAATCAGAAGCAGTGAGCGTCCCAGCAGTGCAGGTCAGGGCGAGGCCAAGGCCGCTGTGTTATCAGAGGCGGGCAGTTCTGAAGGTGGTGGGGCTCTCAGCTGAGTGCCGGACCCTCCCCAGGCCCCGAAGGCTTTGAGAATCCTAGCACTCTCCCTGGGGTGACAGAACAATCAGAACAGCTGGGCTATTCCCAGGCCTCCCCACGCTGAAGCCAGGAAGCTGACGCCTTTGCATTATTGTTGTTTTAAATTCTGTGCTTCTCCGTATGTGAGGTTTTAAAGGCAGAGCTGAGAGTGTTTGAAGGGGTCTTAGTGCGGCGGAGACAAGCCTCTCCCCAGCCACCTTCCCTTCCATATTTGGACAGCTGCAGTCATTTTCCTCGGTTACCAGCCGTTTCCATGGAGAGTTGCGGGTGTTTATTCAGCAGGACAAACATTTTCTCCAGATTACAGCAGGCTGGCCTCCGGGAATTGGCTCCTACCAGGAAGTAGCAACCGTGTTATAATATTGGGGGTTGTAAAATACCGAGGTTTGCAGAAACAAAGTACAGGCTGTGACATCCCTGTTACATAAAGTTCGGAAACAGGCAGAATGAACCAGGCTGTGAGAATTCAGGCTCACGGGGCCCTGGGGTGGGAGGGGGAGGGGTGGGGGGACCACCCGGGGTCCCTGGGGGCTGGCAGCATTCTGCCTCCGGGGCTGGGGGCTCAGTTTGTGGACAGGGAGCAAGACCTTACCATCTCAAGTATCTTATCTTCCATTTCAAATCATTGATCGTCTTAAGTGATTGAACCTACACCGCTTTCCGCTTTCCACAGAGAAATGCACGTTCCCCCTTAGACTCAGGGGTACTGAGTGCAGGGAGCCTTTACCAGTCCTGGCGGTGGCAGTGGAAGGTGGCCCTGGGGCCCAGGCTGTGTTTTTGTTCTCCTTTTTTTTTTTTTTTTACTATTTATTATGGAAACTATGAGTACACGTGCAAGTAGAGAGGACAGGGTAATGGACCCATACGCCAGCTCGGGTCTTGGCCCTTCTCCTTCTGTATCCCTGCCATTTCCTTCCCATCCCAAATACCGTGAAGCCATCCCAGATGAAGATCTCATCGTGGACGGCACTTTCTAAGTGTTCCTCTGTCCAGTCAGGGCAGCCATCACTGCTGCAGGTGTGGTCGGGGGCCCGGAGTCAGGGGTGCGAGCTCAGCTCCTTTCCTCCGGTCTGACCGTTTTCTGGGACAGAACCCATGTGTGGATGACTGAGAAGCAGCTGCGATGGGCCTCTAGCATTAGGCGCTCGAGCTCACGCCCAGTGGCACACCCAGCTTCCCCACAGCCCCTTTGCAGCAGGGCTGTCCTTTCCTTCGCGGGGCCCCTGGGCTCACGAGGACACCCCACTGCCCTGGTGGAAACACAGGTTTCCCAGGGCTTCCTTGGGGCCCTGGCAGTGCTGGCGCGAGCGGATGCTCAGTGGACGTTGGTGGAAGGCAGGAGGCAAAGTCTGCTTTGACGGGCACGTTGGTTTTGCCGACTTGGCAAAATGCGGTTGGTCAGCTAGAGCTGTCAGTGCCGAGTGACATGTTTTTCTGGAATAATGAAGCTCAGACGGTTTGGTTTGTTGTTTCCCGTTTCTGCCATGCTTGCCCTACCCTCTTAGCAAAAAGATTTACCTTCCACCGCAGGTCATCTTGTGACCCCTGCTCGATGAATCCTACTCAGACAGGCTCCCAGGGGTGGGACTGGTGAAAACCAGGAGGCCCTCTGGGGAGCTGAGCGGCAAGCCTGGGCGAGCGTGGAAGCAAAGCGCGCGATGCACCCACCAAGGGTCGTCCGCATCGCCTGGGGCGGCCAGAAACAGCGCTCGTGACAATGAAATAGCAACTTTTTTTTTTTTTATTTGCTTTTTGTTACGCTGTCTCTTTTCCTCTAGTGATTGGCAGTGATAGCAAAAGCCAGCCTTTGCTGGACACTTACTGCATTCCAGATACTGCACTGCTGTCCTTTAACCCTCCGAGCAACCAGTAGGAGGCAGGTGCTGCTGCAGCCCCATCTCACAGATCAGGAAGCGAGGCACCAGGACGTGTAGGAACTTGCCCAAGGTAACGGCCAGGAAGTGGAGGAACCCGCCAAAGGCCCTGCTGTCCAGAGTCTGCTCATTAGTCCTCTGCAGCTGCCCTGTCACCTTCATAACTTACCCAGCAGAAGACCGGCGCTGCTGCTTGTCTGGGGAGGGCTGTGGGATGGGACAGGTGGTGTCCAGGGAGTGGAGGGGACAGAGTGAATGTCCTCTGCACCCTGGGTGGCCCAGAGCCCCCTTAGAGGTGTCCTGGCTTCCACCTTGCCTCTACCCTGTGGCCCTGCTAACACGTGAGTCATACCTTGTTGCACAGGACTCTACAGCAGTTCCCACCTCACTCAGAAAAAGCCAGGGCCCTGGCTCTGCCCTGCGAGGTGCCACATGACCTGGCTCTGACCTCACATCAGCTCCTACCTTCTGCCTTGCCCTTTCTGCTCCAGACTCGTCCATTGTCCTCAGACCCATCTGCCTCAGGACCTTTTCATGTGCTGTCCTCCTGCCTAGAATACTCTTCTTTCAGCACCCTCCTGGCCCATTCTGTCACTCTCTTCAGTCTGTCTTAGTTTGGGTTCTCTTAAAAGCAGAGTGCGGGCCGAGGCTTAAAGGCTAGTGCTTCCGGCAATCAGAGAAGAAAAAGAAATAAAAGGAGTACAAATTGGAAAAGAAGAAGTAAAACTGTCACTGTTTGCAGATGACATGATACTATACATAGAAAATCCTAAAGATGTCACCAGAAAACTACTAGAGCTAATCAATGAATTTGGTAACGTTGCAGTATACAAAATGAATGCACAGAAACCTCTTGCGTTCCTGCACACTAATGAGGAAAAATCTGAAAGAGAAATTAGGGAAACACTCCCATTTACTATTGCAACAAAAAGGATAAAATACCTAGGAATAAACCTACCTAGGGAGACAAAAGACCTGTATGCAGAAAACTATAAGACTGTGGAAAGAAATTAAGGATGATACCAACAGATGGAGAGATGTACCATGTTCTTGGATTGGAAGAATCAATATTGTGAAAATGACCATACTACCCAAAGCAATCTACAGACTCAATGCAATCCCTATCAAATTACCAATGGCATTTTTTTACAGAACTAGAACAAAAAAATCTTCAAATTTGTATGGAGACACAAAAGACCCCGAATAGCCAAAGCAGTCTTGAGGGAAAAAAACGGAGCTGGAGGAATTAGACTCCCTGACTTCAGACTATACTACAAAGCTACAGTAATCAAGACAATATGGTACTGGCACAAAAACAGAAATATAGGTCAATGGAACAGGATAGAAAGCCCAGAGATAAACCCATGCACCTATGGTCAACTAATCTATGACAGAGGAGGCAAGGATATACAATGGAGAAAAGACAGTCTCTTCAATAAGTGATGCTGGGAAAACTGGACAGCTACATGTAAAAGAATGAAATTAGAACACTCCCTAACACCATACACAAAAATAAACTCAAAATGGATTAGAGACCTAAATGTAAGACCGGACACTGTAAAACTCTTAGAGGAAAACATAGGCAGAACACTCTGACGTAAATCACAGCAAGATCTTTTTCATCCACCTCCTAGAGTAATGGAAATAAAAACAAAAATAAACAAATGGGACCTATTGAAACTTAAAAACTTGTACAAAGCAAAGGAAACTACAAACAAGATGAAAAGACAACCCTCAGAATGGTAAAAAATATTTGCAAACGAATCAACGGACAAAGGATTAATGTCCAAAATATATAAACAGCTCATGCAACTAAATATTAAAAAAACAACCCAATCCAAAAATGGACAGAAGAACTAAATAGACATTTCTCCAAAGAAGACCTACAGATGGCCAAGAAGCACATGAAAAGCTGCTCAACATCACTAATTATTAGAGAAATGCAAATCAAAACTGCAATGAGGTATCACCTCACACCAGTTAGAATGGGCATCATCAGAAAATCTACAAACAACAAATGCTGGAGAGGGTGTGGAGAAAAGGGAACCCTCTTGCACTTTTGGTGGGAATGTAAATTGATACAGCCACTATGGAGAACAGTATGGAGGTTCCTTAAAAAACTAAAAATAGAATTACCATATGACCCAGCAATCCCACTACTGGGTATATACCCAGAGAAAACCATAATTCAAAAAGACACATGTACCCCAGTGTTCATTGCAGCACTATTTACAATAGCCAGGTCATGGAAGCAACCTAAATGCCCATGGACAGATGAATGGATAAAAAAGATGTAGTACATATATACAATGGAATATTATTACTCAGCCATAAAAAGGAACGAAATTGGGTCATTTGTAGAGAAGTGGATGAATCTAGAGACTGTCATACAGAGTGCAGTAAGAAAGAGAAAAACAAATATCGCATATTAACTCATATATGTGGAACCTAGAAAAATGGTACAGATGAACCGGTTTGCAGGGCAGAAATTGAGACACAGATGTAGAGAACAAACGTATGGACACCAAGGGGGGAAAGCAGTGGCAGGTGGGGGTGCTGGTGTGATGAATTGGGAGATTGGGATTGACATGTCTACTGATGGGTATAAAATGGATGACTAGTAAGAACCTGCTGTATAAAAAAATAAATAAAAGAAAATTCAAAAAAAACCCCAAAACGCTAGTGCTCCCCTGGGAGGTGCAATCCCAGCACAGCTGGAGTGAGGGAGAGGGGAGTGCAGAAGAGAAGGCTGTGACACACGCACACGCACACACACACACAGGCACACATGCGTTGACACCCTGCTTCACAGACACTCAGCTGGCCGCTCAGCCCCTTGGGGCCTCATCCAAAAAACTATCAAAAAAAAAGGAAGGAAGGACACAAAGAAAAGCTCCAGGACAGTCTGTTCGAGGGAGGGGTGGAAAGGGATGGGTGCTGTGGTCCGAGCTCACCCAGGGAGTACAGTCTCCCTGGGTTCCGGCTGCCTCACCGGCCCTTCGGCAGCAGTGGGGGAAGCAGGGCGCACCCCGTGGTGTGGCGCTTCATCCAAGGTCACAGGAACCCGGCAGAGCCAGAGTCTCCTGATGACCTCAGGTGTGGAGCCAGGAGGGCCGCGTGGGTGTGTGCCTAGCAGTGGCTGGGGGGTAGTGAGGGGCTGCAGGCCGTGGGGAGAGGGAGGCCAAGAGGCTCTGAATCACCACCACATGGGGGTGCGAGGCCAGACATCACTTACCCATGGGCCTTCCCTGGCCACCCTTCCCAATTCACGCCGCTGCTCCCACACGCCTCCTGGACTCCGGCTCTGCGTCTTTCTCTTAGCATTTACCCTAATCTGCTCTATGCATCGCTCCCCTCTTGATGGTCTGTTTTCCCCACTAGAATGTAAGCTCCATGAGGGCAGGAAAGATGGCTGTCCCGTTCTCTGCCGGCACGGTGGCCCTCGGTGCTGTGCACAGAGAGCAAGTTGATCAGCAGAAACAGCCCTGGAGCAGCGCAGGCGCACGCCGAGCCCTGCCGAGTGCTGCCTGTCATTCTTACTGTCGCTCCCGCTGTTCTGTGACTTGTCCGTTTATGCCCCAGAGTCTTCCCACATCAGTGTGTCTGGTCTCCGTCTTTTTGATGGAGTACATAGTATTCCACGGTGCAGATGTCCCAGAGTTTATGCCTTCACACCACGTGCCAGGCCCTGGGGTACAGCCGTCAGCAAAAGCGCCCCCGCGTCAGTGTGCAGTTGGGCAGTGTCGGTGCCACGGGAGAGAAAGCCGAGAAGGGGATGCAGGGCTGGCAGGGCCAGGCAGAAGGCAGGGCTGTTTGTGCAGGACGGTCAGGCCATCTGCCGGACAAGTGCTGAGGGCACCAGGGAGCAGCAAATGCAAGGTCCCCGAGGTCGGAGCACAGTGCCTGGGCCAAGGGGGTGGCTGCACGGGAGATCCCAGGAGGCAGCTGGAGGCCTCGCTGAGCTGTTGACCCCTGTGCAGAGCAGGGCTGAGCTCTGTGCCCAGGGGAGAGAGGAGCTCACTTGCCCCGTGTGGACCGCAGTGGGGTCAGGTGAGGCAGGGGGCCCAGTTTGGAAGTTGCCCTGGACAGGATGCGGGTAGACTTCTTGCTGGTGGTTCTTTCCAGGTTTTTCTTCCTCCAAACCCCGTGCTCACATGTCTCTGTGCATGGACGAGCATTCCCACGGAGCAGCTTCCTAGGAGGGGGGAGGGGGAGGGGCTGGGGTGTAAGCATTGCTAGACACGCCCAGAGACCCCCCAGGAAGACTTCGTTAGTCCAACACAGTGCACAGGAGTCCTGCTCCTGGCCAACCCAGGATGCTGTCAGTCCTGTTAGATTTTGGAAACCTCGTGCTTTGCGTTTTCCTCGTGTCTAAAGGTTGGGCATCCTTCCAGGTTTATAGCTCTTACCTGGTGTTTCTCTTTGTGGGAACAGTCTGTCCTTAGTCTTTGGTCTCTCTCTTCCCAGATGTTAGTTCCCAGATGTTAGCACCTTTCATTCTTTCATCGAATTAGCTAGAACTTCCCTGAAATGTTGAAGACCGAGCAGTAGACTTGCTTATTTTGTTCCTGACTTTCACTGCAAAGAGCTGGCGTTTGAGGTTCTCTGTGATTCGGGACCAATAAACAGCTTCCGTCTAAAGCCATAGCAAGATCCTCTGAGACTTCCTGCCTGTGGCCGTGACCGTCTCCTCTCAGAGTGTAGAGACTTTATCTTCTGAAAATTTAACATTACAGCAGAGATGTCCAAGACTAGCGTGACTTAGCATCCTTGCAGGTAACCTGTTTTTCCTGTTGGGATGTGGGTAGAATTTTCTTTTTTCTTGAAAGCATCATTTTCATCAGGACATGGATGGCCTTTGCCACTCCTCACATAATTCTGCCTGGTCCTCAGGGAGTCCCGCAGCTGCAGCTCTGCCTCCAGGATGGTTTCCTTCACGTGTATCTTTCACTGTAGTTTCTGTTTCATTGCTATGGTGTCTTTTTCAGAAAGAGATGTTATCTGCAGGTAACAATGTGCCTCTAACATCAGCCCTTTCCCGGGGCGTGTTTAAAAGGTTTCTCACTCTCATCCTCCCGTCGCTGAGTCTGAACTTTAGCTTTCTAATTGTCTGTTGTAACGTGACATTTCCACTTCAGTCTGCGGCTTTAGCTCATCCTTCATTACGTGTTTCATCGAATCCGTCGTTTTTTGACTTTCGCTTATGGCACAGAGTTGGTGCTGTCCTAAATTTGCTTGTTTCCTCGTGCCGTGGAGGTTGTGTGCATCTTGTCTTCATTGTACTTCTTTTCAGAAGCTGCATGTTGGCTCTTTTCTGTTTATCTGGTTCATGAACAAGACAGGGTCTGATCGGACCTGCTGTTTTCCAAAGCGTAATGTGGTTGGGTTCTGCGCGGGTCCCCATCTTTGGCGGGTGAGGGAGCCTGAATCCGGCACTGTCTCCTGCTGTATGTGGCCTCGGGCAGCTCACCGGCCTGTTTGCCCATCCCTGGAAGGGAATGCTGGTGCGCCGTGGATGGCGATCATGAGGGTTACACATCCTCAGCACAGTGTCCACAGAGGCCTCCCTGCGGCCTCTGGTCCAGGTGCCTGAGCGCAGGGAAGCTGCAGGGGCACATTCTGCTTTCTGGGGACCCCCCTCGGTGAAGGCGCCGCTGCCTGGGCCTCCAGATTCTCCCCCGCTGCTCGGTGACCGAGGCTGGCCTTTGGGGACTGTGTCAGTGTGTCCCTTTGCCTTCCTGCTTCCTGACCTCCGAGCTCAGGAGGTTGATGCCCCCCACGGGCCGCAGGTTGTCTGGGCGCCTCTGGTTTCAGTAGCCCTCCTCTTCCTGCCCCTCCAGGCCCAGAGAAGGTAACAGCTCCCTCCCCCTAACCGGTTGCCCCCGAGCTGCACATCATTTGTAGTTTCCTTAACCCTGACCACGCCCTTTCGTGCCGGGCCTTCCTCGACCTCCCCGCTGGCGTGCATGAGTGCCTGCTTCCTCCCGGGACCTCGCAGGGGGGCACCATCCCAGGTCCTGCTTTTACCCTGTGACGTCTAAGTCTCCCGTCCTTAGGCTTCTGGTCAACCCCTCCTGCCCTGGCTACTCCCTGTCTTTACTCATCCCCGCCTGTGACCGGTCGGTCTCTCATTTCAGCCCCGCTCCATCCACCTACCCCCAAAGCACCAAAGCTAAACTTGCTGTCCAAACGCAAGCGAAGTTGTAGGAGTCTCTGCTTCCAGTGCTCCAGCGGCTCCTCGTCAATCCCAGATAACTCCACGCCGGCCTCGTACTGGTCCCTCCACCTCCCCACCCCTCTCGCTCGGCTGGACCCCCCGTGCCCAGACCCCCTGCTGCTGTAAGGGCCCCCGCCGCTCTGCCCTCCTCACGCAGTGACGCCTGCTCCCCGAAGCCACATTTCTCCCTGGCCCACAGCCTGGTTCTAGGCTCTGCCCCTGCCCACAGCGTGGTTCCAGGGCCTCCCGTAACTTGTGGTGGCCAAGGTTTCTGAACCCCGCTGCCCCCGCACACTGCCTGGGGAGGCCGTCAGCACCTTGGTGTCTGAGGCAGCGGCCACCTGATTCACGCGCCTTCGCAGTTCATGGCAGGTGGGAGCCCTGTGGATACGAGCGCAGAAGACCCACGATTGGCCGCACCTCCTGCCGGCTCCTCCAGCGAAACGTGGAGAGAGATTCCCACGGGACGCTTCACCTGATGGCCGCACGGCCCCCTGCCCCCTGAACCTGATGACCTTCTCTCGTTTGCCAGCATCACTCAGGAGCCAGCATGAACGGATGCGCTGACTACGCCCCCAGCCCCAGTGACCCTTCCAAGGAGCCTGTGGAGCCCTGGCCCAGCCAAGCCCCGCTCCAGGAGGACGTGGACATGAGCGACGGCACAAGCAGGAATGAAACCAACGAGAACGGCTCGACGGGGCGGGACTCACGGGGCAGCAACTGTGACGACAGCGGCCGGGAGCTGGGGATGCTGGTGGGGCCGCCCGGCACCTGCCAGGGGTGGGTGTGTCTGAGGCCCCCAAGGCGAGGCTGGGCATTTGTTTTCTCAGTGTCTCATTCCGTGCTATTGCGATTACTTTTGCAGTCTTTAAATCTTGATGACCAAGTTTTTTAAGACTTCTGAAAATCTTATTGACTCAGAATAACTAAAATTTGCTAGGGTCTGTCCTTCCTTATGACAGTGATTTTGGGTGTCAGACCGCCAGTAGCTAGACACATAGCACGGTGACCAGATCTTGGGAGGCGGAAGAGTCAGGGAACCCCTCGAGCAGCTACTGAACCGACGCCCCGTGGTTTATAGAAAGCGAACTTCTCCTCTAGTCTTGGGTTTATATCCCCCAGTACTTAGTTTCTCCAGTGTCCAGAGGTTTCTTGTTCTTTTTCTCTTAAGCTCGTATTTTTTCCTAATTGACTTACTGTGGTGTAATCCAGCCCGTCATCGCTGGGTGGATGGGGGGAGAAGTGGATGGACACACTCTTCTGAGTTTGGCCTTTATTTTTTGTTCTTTTAGTCCAGGTACATTTAACGTGATGATGGTGAAGTCTGAGCACCACCCGTCCACAAGTGGCTGCAGGTAAGACCAATTAGAACCCCCCCAGTTTAGAGCCTTTAGAGAGATGGAAAGATTTGTCATGAGATAAGGTTTTGGGGGTGATACAACTTTTTTCAGGCTTCTGCTAGAACCTGTTAGTCTGAGCAGCTGTCTGCCTTGTGAGCCCAGCCGCGCCCTTTCAGACGACCGTCCCCACGGGCCGCTCACAGCCCCTGATGTTGCCCCAGACCTGTAGCTGCTCAGCTCTCGCTAAGCAGACCTTGTCTGCGTCTTGGACGTGTATCTGGAACACGCACTTTTTTTTACGTGTTTGTAACAAACGTGTCCTTAATTTCATATTCACATCCCACTGGAGCCAAATCCTGATCTCTGTCCTGGGCATATGGGGCCTTTGCCATCACCGCCCGAGAGGCCTGACCCCGTCGCTCCCTCGGTGCCCTCTGTCTAAACAGGCGCGTCTCCCCCAGCAAGTGCCGCCCGCCCCTCCTCCTGCCCCTCCCACGTCCTTGAGTTTGAAGATCCTCCGTATAAACCCCCTTTCCTCTCCAAGGCCTCACACGTCATTTATGTCCTCGCCCCAGGATGCCACTGTGCTGCCCTCTGGGGTCTCCGTCACTGTCTCCCTCTCTGTCTGAGATGGGGGTAGGCAGAGTTCAGCAGTGGGGCCTGCTGGCCGGGCTGTGGGTGGACCAGCAGGGGGGAGGGCACCCTCCAGCATTCACCTGGGTCAGAACACTGGTTCTCCCGGGCAGTTCCTCTCCCCGTGAGAGACACGAGGCGATGTCTGCAGACATTCATGGTTGTCACAGCTGCTGGGGGCTGCTGCATCCTGCATGCCCACCCAGGACCACGTGGACCACAGTGTCCTCGCGCCCTGGTGGAGAAACTGGACCAGAGGCACGTTTCTTCCGAAAAGGGCACTTAGGGTACTGACGTTTTTCTTTAACTCCGTAGCAGCGAGCAGTCCACCAAGGTGGATGCCCACAAAGAGCTGATCAAAACGCTGAAGGAGCTGAAGGTCCACCTCCCTGCGGACAAGAGGGCCAAGGGGAAGGCCAGCACCTTGTTGACCCTCAAGTACGCCCTGAGGAGCGTGAAGCAGGTGAAAGGTACGTCCGCCTCACATGTTTGTTCCAACCTGTAGAAGTCGGTTTCACGTCTCCCCAAATTAGAGCTTCAGTTGTGTTGATTTTCTAAATTTCAGTCCTGAAGTAGCAGAAGGAAGTTGGGGAAGTCTGATGAAATCTCAGCTGGTTGGAAATCTCAGTTCATTGGAAGTTTTCTGTTGTACTTTTAGAGGAAAAAAAAGCAGGTAGAAAACCAGCTGATAAAAGAAACCTATTTACAACATGAAGCTTTCGTGCCCGGGGCTGGGGTCAGGTCACGTTCAGGAATGTCCAGCACCTTCCAGGCTCTGGCTGGAGAGTTGTGACGTGTGTGTACGCTGGCGACGTGAATAGCCCCCAGCATTTAGCTGAGGGCTTGCCCCTCCTTTAAAAAATAATGTGGGGGGGGGGGCTCTCCTGGTGTCGCAGTGGCTGAGAGTCCGCCTGCCGATGCAGGGGACGCGGGTTCGTGCCCCAGTCCGGGAAGATCCCACACACCGCGGAGCGGCTGGGCCCGTGAGCCATGGCCGCTGAGCCTGCGTGTCCGGAGCCTGTGCTCCGCAACAGGAGAGGCCACAGCAGTGAGAGGCCCGCGTACCGAAGAAAAACAAAACAAAACAAAATAACGTGAGGGGGAAGAAAAGGAAACAAACAGCAACAAAAAAAAAGAAGATACAAGGAGGGTATTGCCTGATCTTTCCTTAAAGGACAGTATTTTCGAGCTGCTTCGGATTCAAGACCTTGGGCAGTTCATCTCTCGTTTTTCTAAAAATACGTGAATTTCCATCGTGGTGGTCTTTGCACCAGGAGGGCGGGCAGGCGGGACCAGGCGCCCCCTTTCCGTCACAGGCACACAGTGACAGGACCCACGTGATCCGAGTCCTGCTTACCTCTGGGGTATGTTCGGGTTTTACTGTTGGGTGGAAGAACTCGTAAGAGCTTTCAGAGCCCGTCAGTGGAATCGACTGAGGCTTTTACCTGAGATGTGTGTGCAGAACTCTTCACAGATGCAGTGCAGGAATCCACCAACACACACTGCAGATTCCAAAGGACTTGCGTCATCAAGCCGCTTTACGTTGCATAAATTCCAGGTCCCTGCCGTAACTTCCAATAGCGTGCGGTCTTCCTTCAGTTGCTCCTGTGGCTGGCCCTTCCATTGAGCTGGGGCCCCTTCCCTGGGTCTCAGGTAAACGCAGGTGCCTCTGTCTCCGGGGCAGGTAAGGAACGCACCGCTGTGGAGGGAGCACCGGCATCTCCAGTGCACTGTTCTGCCAACAGCCCATCCCCGGAGACCAGGCCCAGGACACCCACGCCGGGGGCCACCTCAGCACGGTTTAGCTGTTGAAGTCGGGCATCCTGGCTTCCCCTCGCCTGAGGGCTCCCCTCTGGGTGGAGATAGCTTTGTCACTCTGTACGGGGTGTCCCGGGATGAGTGGTCCTCGTCTTCAGTTCTGTTCTGAGCAGTTCATTCTGAAAACAGGGTTGTTTCTCATGCCCGGTGTTTCTAAGCGTCGCTTCTGTCCAGATGGGAGCGTCTGACCCCCGAGGGAGCAGATGCAGGGGCTGCCACGGCTGCCCTGCGCGGAAACATTGATGCTGTGTCGCGGTTACAGGCCTTTGGGGAGAGTGAGGCTTAGGCAGAACCGTGTGGTCGTGTTACTGAAAAGAATGTGTCTTTATCGTTTTAAAAATTTCTGTAATCAAAGGCCTTCTGATTTTTCAGGGAAGAGAATCCCAGATGTCTGTTTGTCTAGCCTTCACATTTCTCTGTGTTCTGTGCCCACTTTCTCATGAGAAAGGTAGAGCCCCAGCCATGATTTAGGGCCGCCCTCAGCCCTCCCCTTGGTCTCGCCTACAGCCAGTGAGGAGTACTACCAGCTGCTGATGTCCAGTGAGGACCACCCCTGCAGTGCCCACGTGCCCTCCTGCACGGTGGAAGAAATCGAGAGCGTCACCTCCGAGTTCATTGTGAAAAACGTGGTAAGTGTCCTGACGAGCGAAGTCTTCCCCCGGGAGGCTCAGCTCAGGTGGCCGAGGTCTTCACCCAGGGGAGCCGGCTGAACCTCGGTTCCATAGCAGCAGGGTGCAGAGTTTCAGGAAATGAGTTCCTTCCTTAAAAGAAAAGAAAGTCAGTCAGGGATTCCGAAGTGGCGGCCATGTTGCCGACTTGCGCTGTTCTCTGAGGCTGTCCTCTTGCGCTGACTGCACCCCACACCCCGAGTGTGTGTGAGTGAGCCCCCCTTGACTGGGGGGGGGGTGGGGGGAAGGGACACACTAGGTGACTGTCAGTTCACTTGCAGGGCGGGTGCTTATGCATTTTTAAGCAACCCATAAAGGTGAGGCCTCCCTGGAAGTCTGGGGAAGGGGAGGGAGTTACCCCCAGTTCTCAATTAATGAGAGGAAACCAGAGGGCAAGTGGGGACCCAGAGGTGCGGAATCGCAGCAGTGATGACCTGCAGAATGGGACTGCACGGCCCTTCCCGTCTCTTTCCTCCCATGCCCTCCCTGCAGCTTAACCCCCAGGGAGCCCCACCCCGAGCTCAGAGGGCCAGCCAGCGTGGGGAGAGCCCGTGGTGGGCCAGGGGGCCTGAGGCCTCCAGCCTGCCAGGCAGCCCTGAGCCCCGGGAGAGAGAGGAAGGGGACCCCTTCCCCCTCCCAAATCACCCAGGCTGGACGCCAGGGAGCTCCGTGCCCAGAAGACGGAGCAGGTGACAGCTGCAGGGAATCTGCACAGCTGGGGTTCCTTTTGGCGGTGGAGCCCTGATGTGTTTTTTCAGATAATATCCCCCTGGGACCCCAGTATATGTAAGAGGGGAGGCAGAGTTATCCTCGTCAGGGCTGAGGAGAGGGGCCCAGAGGCTTCCTCTGACCCTTCACGCGTCCTGCTCCCTTCCCCTTTGTCAGCCCCGATTCTCTGCCCTCGGGGGAGGGTGACCTGTCCAGTCCCCTCCAGCCCGGCCTCACCAGAGTCGTGTTCTCCATTCCAGGACATGTTTGCTGCGGCCGTGTCCCTGGTGACCGGGAAAATCCTGTACATCTCTGACCAAGTGGTCTCCATCTTCCACTGTAAGCGGGGCACCTTCCACGACACCAAGTTTGTGGAGTTCCTGGCGCCCCACGACGTGGGCGTGTTCCACAGCCGCACCACGCCGTGCAAGCTGCCGCCCTGGAGTGTCCGCCACCGAGCAGGTGAGGGCCCTGCGGCCGGGCTGCCTAGTCCTTCTCCACAGGCAGCATGGGGAGGGGCCGGGCGGGGCCGCCCCCCACGTGAGGCTGCTGCCCACCTCCCCTCTGCTGGAGGCCTGCTGTAGGCCCCGTGGAGGGGCCTGAGGCTGCCCTGTCTGTCCAGGTGCAAGATTAAAGGTGGTTTGCTCAGAATACATTAAGAGAGAGAAAAAAGTCTTTTCATAAATTTCAGAAAGGGAAAACTGCTTCAGAAGATTTTAAGACATGTCAGGCATTTTAGAAAGGAAGTTGATCGGAGCTGGAGTCTGGACATGAGGCTGCAGGGTTGGGGGAAGGACGGAGGTACATCTGGAAGGCTCTCTGCAGGTGGTGCAACGATGTCAGCATAGCGGGGGGCTCTTCACCTCCACCAGAGGCCACGCCATCCTCCCGGGCTCAGACCCCGGCCTTCCAGGCGCTTCAGGCTCCAGTCTGCGCCCAGGTGGCTGCTTCCTCGGACCTCGGGTCCCCCACCCACCCCCATGTTCCTGGCCACAGGGCTCTCACGGTCAAGTGTCGTGTGTCCTTGTCCTCCTGCAACATGGTTGGGGAGACATTGCGTCTGGAAGGCATGGAAGCTCTCTCGTGACCAGCACGGGCCTTCACATGAGTGGGTGCAGGCGGGGACCGGTTGACCAGACAAGTCTCAGCAGAAACATGGCACGGGGTCCTGGCAGAAGGTACTGGAGAGAAGAGGGTCCCCACCAGCTCAGGCCTTTCAGTGACCAGGTGGCCGACAGCGTAGGTCCTGCAGCGTCCGTCCACCTACACCTTGACTGTCATCAGCTCCTCGGTGGGCTCCGATTGCTCAGAGCTGAGATGGACCCAAAGAGGAGAAGCCACGAGAGACGAGCAGGAAGCGGACGGGCCGGGAGTCCCCCCAGAACAGCTGGGCCTCAGTCGTGATCTTCACCAAGAGCCAGCCCTGGCCACGCCACCCAAAGCTGACTCCCATCTCGTCCTTGGCTCCTGGGTCGGCATCTCTGCTCACGTCGAAACGCTCCTCAGCCCACTGTCACCACCTCCTGGATCTTGGGTCCCTCCACGCCATGGTGCTCCCAGGCAGCCGGCAGCGGAGCCGTCACTGTCACAGCCACCTTTCAGCAGCTGTTCCTCCCTGACAACAGACAGCCCGGGGCCAGAAGCGCAGTTTGCTTTAGGGTTGACTCATTAAAGGAGACACTCGCCTGGCGTTTCAGAGGTAGAGCTGTCTGCTTTCTCCCAAAGTCCCAGCCCAAGGGCTGTGCGGTCAGATCGCTAAAGTTTGTGGTGCACGTTACTAGGACCTGTCAATGCTGGGTCACTGCGTGGAGGGAGGCAGCTCTGCGTGTGGATTCACAGCACGAACAGGCCGGCACCATCTCCCCAGGATGCTTGCCACTGAATTTTTGTCTGAATAGAAAAGAAGGACCAGGTGACTTCTTGAAGGCCTTTCCAGGCCGGAAATTTTATATCATTTTCCCCAACCAGCAGTCATCTACTCGTCCTCATTTCTTTTGAGTAGAGGAAGCTTTACCTGAAAGACCAGAGTCTAAGGTTTCTTTTTCTAAAATGCGTTTATTGCGGAAACACCATTCCGTCATCTCTGATGAGGTCACCCAGTCGAACTCGTGTTTTTACTAGACATTTGAAATTTTAAAGTAAGTTAATATTTAGGAAAAGGATTGATGTAAGCTGTGAAATGCCCTGAGTTGCTTCTATTAGAATTAAATATCCCCCAAAATATGTAGGTTGAAATGTCCAAGGCTTTATATGCAAAAATTCTGCACGTCAGTCAGTACGTCTTCCACAGTTAAGTTGGTCGTTAATTAGTGTGTTTGTAGCAGCGCCTTTCGCACGGCATGATTTGGTGAGTGCACGCTCGTGCAATAGATTTCTCCTTAGTCAGAACTGTGGTAGAAGGTCTCTGACCTAAGGGCTCTGCTCAGCGCCAGGTAAACGTGCATCCCACCTTGACTCTCGATCCTCCTGCCTCTGCCTGGTCTGTGGGAAGTAAGAGCCCTGTCCCTGGTCAGGGTGTAACTGGGTGAGTGACTGGGGCCTTTTCTTTTAGACTCTTTTACTCAAGAATGCGTGGAGGAGAAATCTTTCTTTTGCCGCGTCAGGTAAGCCCAGGTTTTCCTGAATTTCATTGCACAGACGTTTCATCATGAGGGCCTCTCGCAAAGGCGGAGGAGGTGCAGGGGTGCCCTCCGCATGCCGCCAGCCGAGGCCACAAGCCTGCCCAGGCCCCGTTCTGTGGGGCTGAGGTGCTGCGGGAGCATCCCTGCCGCGTAGCATGAGTGTTCCTGGAAAGTCCGCGTGAAGACACGTTTCCACAAGCGGAGTTATTTGTTTTGTTTGGGGAGGGGGGGTGCCACTTGGCTTGTGGGATCTTAGTTCCCTGACTCGGGATCGAACCCAGTCTCCGGCAGTGAAAGCGCCGAGACCCAGCCACTGGACCGCCAGGGAATTCCCAAGCCGAGTTTTAAATGTGCACAAGATATTAAGACAGCCTGGCCAACGCTGGAGCGCTTTGCCTGCTCCTCGGGGGAGTGTCGGCCTGGGGAGCCCGCTTGCTGTCCGTGACCCAGGAAACCGGCCGGCAGCCCCCACCTGGGAAGGCATGAACCCTGTGGTCCGCGAGGACCCCAGAAGCATGTGTGGCCTTTGGTTCGAGTGTACCTTTTTTCAGGGAGAGCCCCGTAGCTTTCCCAACAGGTTTTTGGCCCCAAGTCGCGTGACCCGTTGAGCATGCAGCTGCGGTATCAGGAGTGACCCTGGCCAGACACTGGCACCCTCGGAAGCTGGGGCTGGGACCCCCCTGTTGGAGCAGCATCCTCTCCCCAATTAAAATGCAAACTACTCCAGAGAAGGGCCCCCGAAGCTCCCATGACTCAGGCCGGTGACTCTCCAATTGACCCCTCACTGTCACCGGACGTCTGAGGGTGAGGACAGAGGAGCAGGGTTGGGGGTTCCAGACCCTCGGGCGGGACGGAGGCACAGACCACAGACCGAGGGAGCACGTGCGGCTCGGCCTGGGTCCCCAGGTGAGGGGCCTGGCTCTGCTCTGCAGGCGTCCATGCAATAAATAAAAGGATTGCTGAGACGTAACAGCTGTCGCTGGGGGCGAGGTAACCAGCAATAAAGGAGGACTCCTTCGGTCGTAATCCCAAACCTCTCGTCGTGCCCTCCTCTGCAGTGTCGGCAAAAACCACGAGAGCGAAATCCGCTACCACCCGTTCCGCATGACGCCCTACCTGGCCCAGGTGCGCGACCAGCAGGGCACCGAGAGCCAGCTGTGCTGCGTGCTGCTGGCAGAGAGGGTGCACTCGGGCTACGAAGGTAACGGCTGGCCCAGGCCACTCCCTCATTTCCTCCCGTGGTTCACATACTTGTGTGTGAGGTGGGCTCCCGGCCCCTGCCTCTCCCCAGCCTCGGGCAGGGCCTCCATCTCCCTCAAGGCTTGGCACCCACCTTTGTCACCTGGCCCCCCCTGTAGTCCCATCCACACCACCTCCCCTTGTCGGCTAAAGGCTCCGGGCCCTGGCATCTCTCACCTGGGTCCAGCCCGTCACTGGACCGTGGATGCCTTCACCTTTCCCTGGCCACGGCCTTCCGTCCACGTAGCCTCGATGGGTCCAGGGCCCACGTCCCTTCTGTCCTCGCACTCCCCGGCCTCTGAGGTGCGGAACCCCAAAGCAGCCACCGCCTAAGAAGTAAGTGCTGGGTATTCCTCCCTGCTCACCTTGGTCCATCCCACCTCCTGCTGGACGTCCCGCCCTCCGGTACGGCCTGGCTTCTGCGGACCAGCTGTGGAGCCTCCAGAGCCCAGCGTTCCCCTGACCCCCAGTCTCTGTCCTGCTGTTTCCTCCCCTAGGGCTCCTCCCCTCCACCTCTGCCTGTAGAAACCCAGTCATCACAGCAGGCTTACCTCACCTGGTGTCCTTTTCTGGACCTGCTGGCTCCTCAGGCCACCCCTCCCAAAGGACCCAAGGTGCTTTGCCACGCTGCTGGTATCCTCCCAGCAGCCCCTTCTCATAGGCTTTCTCATGGCACGGCCTCGCGCTGGCCACGAGACCTGGCCAGGAACCTAGGTCCTTGCCATGGCGACTCAGCAAGTCACGAGATTTCAAAATTCTCTGGAAGCAGGGCCATCTGTAAGTCCTGAACCACAGGGGTCCAGTTTAGTCCAGGTTTAATTGTATTTATAATTGTCTCTCAGTGGTTAATGATGTCTTTTTTAAAAAGGCATTTCTTAAAAGTGATAGAAATGTTTTAGGTATATGAGTTTCTTTCAGATGTTTGCTGGATTCCCACATATAGAACATTCTCTTCTAAATATTCAGTAAAGGTTTAGAGGGGTTACTCAGATCTCAGCACGTTATTCCCCAAAATGATCAGCGTCTCCTTCAAGAATGAAAAGTTTTGGAATTTTGAATGTTTTGCCCATGAATTTGGTAGTTGAGGAAAATTCTGCATATGTGACTTCCTTTATGAAAATTACTCTTATCACCTCTGCCCATCTTAGAAACTGTGAAGTCCCAATACAAGGACGTTTGCTGGGAATTTTGAATCCAAATACTTCACTCCTTTAAAAAATATAATCTGTTCAGTTCCCTATCGTTGGATCTTAAACATCATGAAGACGGCCTTCCAGCAGGATTTTGCTGAAAGAAGCCAAAACCTCACCACGTGGTTCTGCTAACATGGCAATCCCTAGCTTTCTAGACTAAAACTGGTCCATAAGAAGTTGAGAAGCCTGGCTGGTGGTCACCAAGCGTAGGGTCTGTTCTTCACCCTTCAGTACGTGCTCTGTCGTTCAGAGTCCACTGTTAAGTTTTTCTCTAGCTACCCGTCATTCTGAATCTATCAACACATGGTGTTTTCCAGTAGTTGTAGTATGACTACATAAAGTACGTATGTCTTAGAATCAGAAATCCGTGCAAAATTCTTTTCTTTCAGCCCCTAGAATCCCTCCTGAAAAGAGAATTTTTACGACCACACATTCGCCAAATTGTTTGTTCCAGGACGTGGACGAAAGGTAAGCGATGCGGCGCCGTCCCCCTGCCAGCGCTCGCCTCTGCCGCGGTCCTGGCCTTGGAGTCAGTATCGCGTCTGCAGCCGGCCGCCCCCCTCCCCAGATATTTTGTGTTTCAGCATTGTCGTGGTAGTTACTTAATAACTAAATAAAGCTCAATCGATTTTCATGTTTTTGACACTGAAGCTGTTTAGCTAAAGCTAAGGCTGCATGTTATGTGTAATAATCAATTAAAACATTTAATTATACATAGACAATGAGATAATTATGGAATTACACTGAAAACCTCCTAAGGTATGGACGCTGTGTAGATGGGGCATTCTAGGGAGCTGGTCATCATTCTAACTGAGCCTGTCTTTATTACCTTGTTTAATAAACCCGTTTCAAAAATTGGGCACATGAGTAAAGGCTGGTACAACCAGGGACCGTGTGCCTGGGGCAGTGTTAGGACACCCTTGGCAGGATCCCAGCACAAGTGCATCCTCCAGCCTGCGTGCCACAGGCTGCTACAGGGAGGGGGCCACCTCGTACCTCTGCCCGGAGCCCACTCGGACTCCCCTCCTGCGTCTCGCACCCAGGGTGCTGTAGCTGGGGCCCATGGCCCCGCTGGAGTCGGGAGCACTGACCATTCTGAGAGAGCTCTGGGTTCTCTGGCATCGGGTCAGGGGCCCTGTGTGACTCCCCTGGCTCCTGGCAGACGCACAAAGACGCAGAGAATGCCGCGGCTGCCGGCGTGATCAGGGAGGAGTCTCCTGGGAAGACACACGGGAAACACGCTGGGCTTCATGCAGTGGCATCCGTGGAGGGTCAGGACCTCCTCGCAGCCGGCACCTGGCCTGGGACACGAGGTGCCCCCTCGGATGCAGGCCACGGGGCCTGCTGGACAAGTTCTGCTCTTGGGCAGCCAGGGCCCATCAGCCTCCACCAGCCCCTGACTGCTCAGGTGTGCCCTGCCGGCCACCTGCGGCAGAATCTCCGGAGGGACAGCGTCGGGTGCAGGTTCCCAGGCCCCGCCCAGCCCTGCCCAACAAGATCTTGGAGGTGGGGGACTGGGAGCTGCATTTGTGTAGCAATCCCAGGATAATTTTTATTCCTCCAAAAGACTAAGAACTCCTGTCTGCAGCTGCCCCAGGTGCCCACTCATTTGTGTGCAGGAGGGCTGGTGAGCAGGTCGTTACAGGCCAGCAGGCTGCAGAGCCTTCCTCAGCAAAGCCCAGTGGGCAGCCCAGCCCACGAGCCCAGGCTGGCCGGGCCTCCCCCCTCTCCTCCGGCCAGGCCTTGGCCAGGGACATTCTGTACATCCTGTGCAAAGGAAGACACGAGGCCCAGAGAGCATGCCTCAGACAAGGAGGAGGGAATCCGAGAATGGCGCCGGGCCCGTGAGGAAGTTCCACCCCACACAGAACAGGCAGCCTTCACTCTAACGATGCAGGAGGACATCCTCCACCAGAACAGAAGGGTTTGGGAAAACAGCTGTTGGGATGAAAGAAGACGGGCCTGAGAAGAGGAAGGCCGAGCTGCAGCTCAGAAGCGGGGACGGCAACTGAGCGGGGACGGCAGAGGGTGCTGGACACACAGAGGGGACGGGACACGACAGAGGGAAGGGGGACTACAGAAGTTCAGTGCAAGACATTGCCCAGAAAGCAAACAGCTCCCAGGGAAGCCCTGACGGGCACAGGGCGAAGGTCCCCAGCCAGTGGTGGCCACTCCTGGGGAGCCGTGGTCAATTGGACCGGACCCAGCGACCACAGTTAGAGCTGGAGCAGAACACCTTGAGCTGGAAAAGACGCACACGGGCGGGGTTTTCCTGGTCCCAGCAAACTTGTTAAAAAAAAAAGTCCATGTCAGGCCACATCTAGCCAAACTCACAAACGACACAAAACAAGAAAAAGGACTTAGGAGAAGAAAACAACATTGTCGTGATCGATTCAGGAAATAGACGCAGAGCTAGAGCACTGAGCCTGTAATGGGCAGGGACTTGTAGGGCCTCATTTCCTATCGCAGACCCTCGGCGATGCTGCCGTCGTCTGTGTGCTAATTAGTTAGAAGACTGACTGTTTCTTTGCTAGCATGAGACCCACATTTTGGTCTTTGGGGAATTTGGAGTCGGACTCGTTCCTGGAGGTGGTTGGCTGCCCCGTTGGGAGGCTGCGTTCTGGCTCGTGTCCTGAAGCGCAGCCGTGACCCTGTGTGCACTTGCTTTGCAGGGCGGTCCCCCTCCTGGGCCACCTGCCCCAGGACCTGATCGAGACCCCTGTGCTCGTGCAGCTGCACCCCAGCGACAGGCCCCTGATGCTTGCCATCCACAAAAAGAGTAGGTCCCCTTCTCACGGTCCTTCCCGGGGGCATGGACAAAGCTAGCGCACTCTGGGGGTGTCTTCCCGAGGTCAGCACCCACCGGGAGGGGTCCAGTGGGCTGCGGGCAAGGGGTGCCCCGCCCCCGGCCTGAGTCCCGGCGCTGTCGGTTGGTTGAGAGTCGCCCTCGGCCTGAGTCCTCGGCCTCTCATCTTTTACCATTGGCTTCGCCAGCAGGCGGGAGGAGGAGAGACAGGGTCAGCTGCGGTGGGGGGTTGGGGGGTGGTCTGCCCAGGCCAGGGGCTGGACGACACATGTCCCCAGCAAGCCCAGGCCTCACCGACACAGGTGACACTGAGCGTCCCACTGGCAGCAGACCTGTGAGGCTCGAAGGGAAGTGTGTCCTAAAACATGTAAGGACACTGCCGCAAACAGTCCCCGGTCGCAATTTAAAGCAAGATGGGAGATTGAAAGTGGTGGCTTTGAAGAGGTATTGGCACCTCCTAAGTTTTCAGATGATTCCAGAATCAAGTGCATCTCCACGTGTCTTTTCTTGTACCGCGAACACCGGTTGAATCTCTTCGCTCCCTGAACTCTGTTTTCGCTCTCCTAGTCGTGCAGTCCGGCGGGCAGCCTTTCGACTATTCCCCCATCCGTTTCCGTGCCCGGAACGGGGAGTACGTCACGCTGGACACCAGCTGGTCCAGCTTCATCAACCCGTGGAGCAGGCAGATCTCCTTCGTCATCGGGAGACACAGAGTCAGGGTGTGAGTGCCCCCAGTGCCCGGGGGGCTGGGAGACCAGGACCCCGGTCACCTCCCACCACGTGCTTGTGCTGACCTGCCCCCTGCCCCCTGGGGGGCCCCAGCCTCGTTCAGGCAGAGCAGTGAGGGGGGGGAGGCAGGTGGCGGGCCGGGGGTCTGCAGAGAGGAGGGCGGGGCCCCGACTCACAGAGACAAATGAAAACCACGCAGGGGGCCTTTGAATGAGGACGTGTTCTCGGCTCAGACGCACGTGGAGGAGAAGGCCCTGCAGCCCGGCACCCAGGAGCTCACGGAGCAGATCCACCGGCTGCTGCTGCAGGTGGGTATGCTGCCTGCACGCCCTCCCTCCTGCCCCCGCAGGCAGCCCAGAGCTGCCCTGCGGCCTGGGGGCCCCCCACCCCCCATTCTCAGGCCCTTCTTCTCCTTCCAGCTCTGCCCTGCGCCCTGCTGCGCATGGTGGTGGTCTCTGTCCCACCCGCGTGGGCCTTGCCCGCGTGGGGGCTGCCCCCGCCTCGCACATTCAGGGCATCTGTGTCTGAACCACAGCTCTGGGCAAGTGGCTGAAGGGCGCACCCCAGCCCAGTCCCCACGTCCCAGGCGCCAGCCCACACGTGACCCCCGTGGGTGGAAGGGGGGCATCCCTGCAACACGGGACGTCGCGCTGGCCCCAGGGGGAACTGAGGACGCCCCTCCCTGTCCCTGGGGACACAGCACTCAAGACAGATTTCTGCAAGCACGTTGGCCCCACGAGGAGTGGCCTCCTGCCTCTCGGTTCCGGGGGCTGTGGGAGCCGTCAGGCACCTTGTTTTGTTTCCAAGCCCCGTGGCCATGGACTCCCTGTTGGTGGAGTCTCCTGGGGATTGGGATCCAGGACCAGCCCCGCGGGTGGAGCCTGGGAGCCCACTGCAGCCTGACCCTGGGTCCAAGCCCGGCCCCACCTGGCCCCCGCCGAGGGCCCCCGGGCAGGTTGCGGCGCCTCTGAGAGAAGGCGGGCGCGCCCCGGCCCGTCCAGAGTCCTTCTGTTGCTGTCTCCCCAGCCTGTCCCACACAGCAGCTCCAGCGGCTACGGGAGCCTGGGCAGCAGCGGGTCCCACGAACACCTCCTGAGCCAGACCTCCTCCAGCGAATGCACCGGCCAGGAGGACCCCTGCCGGAGGAGAGCCGTACGTGCCCCTCTGTCCCCCTCTGTCCCCCTCTGTCTGTCATCTGTGACTCACATGTCTGAGCACTTTAGAAACAGCCCTCGCCGGGGCCGAGCCTTTCCGACCTCACCTGCTCCTGGCTGCTCTGAACTTGGCTCACCTGGGACTTGTTGTGTAACTTCGAAAGGGTGGAGGCAGCCACAGACTGGCTAGAGGTTCAGGTGAAAATTATTTAACAGGCCAATCAAGCAAAAGCGAGGAGTTAACTGTAGGGTTAGGGTTAGAAAGAAGAAAGTGTAACCTGCCGTTCCCTTTACTTCCTATTCTTCCGAATCGTAAACTCTGCTGTCTCTAGTTCTGCCTCTCGGGTCTCATTCAGAACTTGCTGCTGTTGCTGGGATTAATCCTGCTTTGCTCTTTCCAGGGTGGGGCAAAGGCTGCGGGGTCTCCCAGGGTGAATGATGTGTTTTTCTTCCAGGAGATTTGTAAAAATGGTAAGAAGGTCAAAAGCAAAAGCCCTTGTCCGGATGAATCTGGAGAACAAAAGAACGCGTCTGCTGCAGGTAACAAATGATCCAGCATTTCCTTAGTGAGACTTCAGCGTGGTGAGGCGAGGAGACGGAAAGCTGTACGGCCGGCAATTACGGTTACAATTGTTATTCCCGCCAAGTCCTGTTTGAAAAGACCGACCCTCCCCAAGGCAGGGAGCGTCGACTGACCATAGGGCGCCTGTGATCTTATTGGCCCTGAAAGTTTCAGGAGTTCAGGTGAAGAACTGACCTTTCCCACTGCTGAGTCCCTGACCCCGGGGACAGGCCGGACCGAGTGCCGCAGAGAGAGCGCCCCCCAGGCCCCCCTGCGGATGGCATAGCAGGCTGTCTCCGGGTCTCTGCGGCCATGAAGCGTATTCTGAGGCCCCAGCCTTATCTTTAGGTAGAATTAAAGTGCTTTGTAAGTATAGAGTGTACTCCGGGGAAAACTAGGATTAACTGAAAAAACAATGTTGTCGTTCCTCCAGAAATGCGGAGCAGTTCCCCGGCTCAGATGAAAGCTCTTGCAGCCACGGAAGAGGACCGCTCCAGGGCCAGCCTGCCCGAGGCCGGCCTTCCTGAGGAGCTGGCCTTCAAGAGCCCGCTCGCGGGCTCCTACCAGCAGATCAGCTGCCTGGACAGTGTCGTCAGGTGCGGCCCTCTGGCCTCCCTCCCCGCCCAGCTGCGCACGCTGTGGGGCGCTCTGTTACATGAAGCCCTTTATCACCCGCCCACAGGTACCTGGAGAGCTGCAGCAAGGCCACCGCCCTGAAGAGGAAGTGTGAGTTCCCGGCACACCTCCCCACGCGGAAGGCCAGTGACAAGCGCGAGGCCGCCGCCGGCCCCGGGCCACATGCCGCAGGTACCTGGTTCGTTTGAGCTGTTAACTGCGGGATAACTTAGACCCTCTCTGGTGGGATCAGGCGTCATTTGAGGTCCTGGAGCCCCTTTTTCCAGGTGGATTCTGAGCGGCTTCAGGGACACGGTATTAGGGTATAGGCTATTTTTTACATGACCAGAGTAGCTCAGAACTTCTTATGAGCTGGAGATAAAGGTGGTCCTGGACTTTGAGGGCAGGATCCTGTGGGGCTGCTGGAGGCCAGGGCTTCTCGGGCTGTCATTCTTGGGCGTCTCAGAGGAGGCCTGGCCTCTGAGGGTCAGTGACCCCACGAGTCAGATGAGACCTCAGGCCCTTCAAACATGAGGGCGTTGCTGGCGGCCGCCACCAGGATCAGAAGTAGGGTCTCCCATTGTAGACGGAGGCGACCGGACAGCCGTGCCCTGGTGGAGTCTGGCCCAGCCCGCAGGGAGGGAGCGCCACCTGCCTGCCTGCACTCAGCAGACGGGCTCCTGACTGCCGGGCGGCCCTCCCCGCAGGCCCACGGCAGAGGCCCTGACCCAGGGCACCGCGGTCACCTGCCGCCTGCCGCCTCCCTCCTCCCAAAGGACTCAGGAGGTCAGGGCGGCGGCGTTCCCATTTCAGAATCTCCTCCTCTCCGCCATCCCCCGTGAATAAACACCTGAGGACACAGTGTCACCTGCCAGGACGTGTGCAGACTCGCAGCTGCCCCCGCCCCCGCCCCCGGTACTGGGCACCACCTAGGCCTCCACGCGGCGTATCCCCACAGTTCGTTTTTATCACATTTTTGTGTCTTGCTTCCATTTTCCCTTATAAAGAGACCGCGTCACCCTTCAAGGTGAACAGCCACACGGACGTGAGCACGCACTTGACCTCGCTGACGCTGCCCAGCAAGGCACAGAGCGTGGCGTCCCTCACCAGCCAGTGCAGCTACAGCAGCACCATCGTCCACGTGGGCGACAAGAAGCCGCAGCCTGAGCTCGGTACGCGCACTGCTCCTTGGGCGATGTCAGGAACGCTTACTGCTCCTTGGGCGACGTCAGGAGGAATCGGACTTGAACAATAGAGATGAGAAGCTTCGACTGCCGTCCTCAGATTCTCTTTAGGTTTACCCAAGTGTGGAGGTAGCTACACAGCCCAGTAACAGGGGTGCAGGAAATCCGTGCAATGCCGGGCAGGGGTGGCCACGCCTGTCCTGCCCCCGCTGCGCTCTGGCTCCACCTGTGACAGGTGTCTGCTCAGGTGTCGATACGGAGGGGCCTCCCAGGACCAAGCAGGGGTCCCAGGACTCCCCCTTCGTTGGTGCCGAGAGAAGCCTGGGGACGAGCCCCCGCCCAGCATCCCGCTTCCTTGGATGGGATTACAAGCCGTGCCCTCCCCATGTGAGGACAGGAGCCAGTGCGGGTCATAATAGCAGGACAACCAAGGGTGCCACACTGAGCTGTTCTTCAGATACCACGAGTAAAACGAATCCTGAATTCGTTCTTTGCTTGGAAGGGGGGCGTGATGAGGGCAGAAGTACACATCAGAGAGTCAATGTCCAACCCCTTCCAGGACGGTCTGTGGTCCCACCCGCCCCATCCTGTCTGCACCCGCAGTTCCACTGGCCACACTGTCAAGCCCGTGATCCTGAGCCAGGATGAGGCTGTGCGCCAGCCTAGCCTCTTGCTCTGAAAGCACAAGACAGCCTGGAGTGTCTGCAGCGTCAGAGGCTGAAAACCCCCCGAGGTGCCCCAATTTAGAGGACTGATCCCGGAGCCCCTGGGTAATGGGGCTTCCTACCCCTTTTGTCATTAACTTTCTCAGAAAGCTAAACAAATACATCATGTTGTGGGCATGCTGTGGGCATCGTGAAGGAATCTTATCCCCATGCTGTGGGCATCGTGAAGGAATCTTCTGTGCGAATGATTTCTGTTCTTCATAGGTGCAGCGTGCATTTTTTCAGCCGTTTTAAAATGGAAGGGCCCTTGCAGATGAGAGCTGTGCGTCTTCTGTTACAGAGACGGTGGGAGATGCTGCCAGTGGGCCCGGGTCTCTGGACTGCCTGGTGGGCTCCGTGCTGCCCTGCGGCCTCGGCCACGAGCAGGGGCCCTTCCGGAAGCTGGGCCTCACCAAGGAAGTGCTGGCCGCCCACACCCAGAGGGAGGAGCAGAGTTTCCTGCTAAAGTTCAGAGAAATAAGAAAGCTCAGTGTCTTCCAGTCTCGCTGCCATTACTACTCACAAGACAGATGCAAGGGGCAGTCGAGTGAAAGAGGTAAGTGGTAATACCTGAGCTAAAAGTGGATTTATTTTTTAACTTTATTCTTAACATTACTGAATCTAGCGCTGCTTTCAGAAGGCGAAACGTCCCCAGTCTGGGACACGTGGGTTTGTAAGAAGCTGTTGGAACTTGACCAGTGATGTTCTCAAGGATGTCACCTTGTGTTCCCAAGGGAGCAGTGCTGTAAATAGTGGTGACAGTCCCAGCCCAGCCCCCTGTGGAATGCAGGGCGGGCAGTTGCAGTGCGGCCGTGCCAGACATTTCTTGCCTGGGTGACTTTGAGGGGCAAGAGACCCTACCCCACCTTCCCACCCAGACAGGACCCTCAGCGGACCAGCTGGGCTAATGCACTGCCCAGAGAAGGAGATGGCACTGACGGGGCCTTCGGTGTCAAGCCCCTGAGGGAGGAGGTTAGCCCCGGACGACACCGTAGGAGGGAATGGCGCCCTCCTCCCCAGAGCACGTACGCTCCTGGCGGATCGGCCTCAGGGCCAGGCTGCCGACTCCAAGCCCGACAGAGCCCAGGGGTGCGTGAAGCTGCCCTTTAGGCTGAGAGCCATCAGGTGGTCAACGGGCCAGGGATGAAGTGGAACAGATGAGCTTCCCCGCCCCTTTTCTGGTCCAGGAGCCTGGCTCCCAACCCCCAGCCACCTTCCCAGGCCCCCCTGACAAGGCCAAGCTGATGAGAGATGCCGCCTCTTCCCTGGGCTCCCAGGCCGTGACACAGGGATCAGAGCTGAGAGCTAGTGAGCCCAGGGGACACACACCATGAGGACCCAACTCCCCCTGGTCTCTGGGCAGACACACCGAAACAGATGTCCCAGAAGTGAGAGGCTGACACACTCCTTAAGGAGTTTATCCCCAGACCCAGGGTTACTGCCAGCACATCGGGAACCTCTGTGGAAATCAGGAAACGGTGTCCACACCACCGTAGAGTTCCAGCCCCCTCTTGCCCCCTTGGCCACACATTTTGTGCAGTGCACAGACTGCACAGCTGTCCACAGCAGCCCCTCCCAGACCCTGGTGTGGCATCCCAGGAGCCCAGTGCCGTAGCTCCGGGTCCCAGTAGGGGGCAGATTTCCTGTAGGAAGAACACCAGGCAGAGAGGCTGAATGGCAAAACCTCCACCCGCTTAGCAGTCTGCTTTGGGCCGGCCCATTTGCCTTTATCGTGTGACACGGCCGCCAGGGGATGTCCTCGCACACCTGCTGCAGGAGCCCAGAGTTACCCTCTGTGACAGGAGAGGAGAAGCTGAGGTTCCTGGGACCCGTTCCATTGCCCACCCCACCCTCCCCCCCCAGCTCGGCATGACCCCCGAGCCCACAGTACTCCCAGCGCCGGCCGGTGCCCAGGGGAGGTGGGGGGGGACATGCCCAGGGTCCCGTATGTGACTGGGTGGAGCCCCTCCGGTCTCCTGAGAAAGGCCCTCTCAGCAGCGCTCACCGTCAGAGAGGAAGACCTTGGTTCCAAGGGCGAGCGTTCCTTCGGCCCTTTGACTTCCCTGGGCTGGAACCACGAGCTTTCTAAGCAGGAAACATCTCTTTTTAGGAACAGCAGCGATGAAGCTCGTAACACTGACAGATAAGGTTAGATGAGACCAGCGGTTCTGCCTCTAAGGTGTCACACACCGCCCTTGGGGACTAGCGTCGACTTCCAGCTTTCTTACTGTTCTGGGCAAATAAAACCTTCTTGATGCCACTTGTCACTATTACTTCATGAAAGAAACGGCATTTTAATATGAGAAGAAAGCAAGGAATGTGATCTCGCAACAAAGGGTGGTCCTTTAAATGGATTGAATCTAGTTTTATGAAAACCTAACGTTTTGCCCTGATTTTTCTCACTTTCCTGAGGATCCGGGAAGACCGGGTGGTGGCCCCGAGATCCCCAGGCTGGCGATGGGGAGGGTGGGACTCACTGTTGAACTGGGAGTCACCTTCAGGTTTCTGAGGTCCTACAAATCTCTGAAAATTGACGTAACAGGAAACATAACATAATTTTTACGTTTTAACTCTTGTTTTCCCATTATTTTAGCTGCTCCCGGACTAAGAAATACCTCTGGAATAGATTCATCTTGGAAAAAAACGGGGAAGAACAGAAAACTTAAGTCCAAACGGGTCAAGCCTCGAGACTCCTCGGGGAGCCCTGGGTCCGGGGGGCCCCCGCCCCAGCGGCTGCCGCTGGTGGGCCTGAATGCCACCGCCTGGTCACCGTCGGACACATCCCAGTCCAGCTGCCCCGCGATGCCCTTCCCCACCCCGGTGCCCGCTTACTCCCTGCCCATGTTTCCAGCCCCAGGGATAGTGCCAGCTCCAGGGACCGTGGCAGCGGCACCCGGAACTCCGCACGCCGGCCTCGCGCTGCCCGTGGACACCCAGTGCGAGTTGGCGGTCCAGCCCCCACCGTCTGCCGGCCCCTTGCCCCCGGTCGTGGCCTTGGTCTTACCCAGCTGCTCCTTCTCCCCGGTGACCCCGAGCCTGCCCCCAGCTTTCTTCCCCAGCCAGCCGAACTTGCCGTCCGAGGTGATTCCTGCCTCGCAGCCTGAGTTCCCTGGTCGGACCTCATCCCCCAAACACCTGCACACGTGTGCCCTGGCAGAGTGCGGGCTGCCCGTGTCGCGCGTGGCCGCCCAGGCCGCCCTGCCCTCGGCCGCGGGGTCCGCAGGCAGGACCTCACCGCCGCTCTTCCAGTCCCGCGGGAGCTCGCCCCTGCAGCTCAGCCTGCTGCAGCTGGAGGAGGCCCCCGAGGGCGGCTGTGCGGCCGCAGGGCCCACGGGGCCCACAGAGACCGTGCGAGCGGGGCCCGACTGCCAGCCTGGCTCATCCTGGGACCGGCGGCCCGAGGCACCGCCAACCGTAAGGATCTCCTGATGCCCTTTGTCTAACGCAGGCAGGTGGCGAACGCGGCCGCCTCGGGCGGGTCACGGACATCCTCACCTCAGGTGGTCCCTGCACTGAGGTTACTACCAGACCATTTCAATTCCGACATAAACACGTGTGCTAGGAGATAACACGTTCCGGGTAAAAGACCCTGTGAGAGCAGCCGGTGTTTATTGTCTTGGGGTCTGAAGGGGAAAAGGGAGATCGGTCGTCTGCTGGTGGACGCAGGCGCCAAACAGCCACAGGTGATTTCGTGACTCGTCGTCACGGGCCTCCAGGTTTTCAGTGAATGCTTCGGGGATAAAGCACAGTCAGGTGAAAGGTCAGAACGGAGGCGCCTTGGAGGGCAGCTGGCAGCAGAGGGGCTCACGGTGAAGGAGCAGGGCCAGGAGGGAGCTGGAAGCCAGTGCCGTGGGCGTGCATCCTCCCACGTCTTGAGGGACGTTGGCGTGTACTCGTACTCGGTTAATGAAATTGTAGTTTGATTTCCAGTTAATGCTTCTGTGTCCTGAGAGCTTCGGTGCGTGGTCGCACCCGCTGAGGCAGTGTGATCCGTGGGCCCTCCGAGGAAGGAGCTGGGCGGGGCTCCCCTGCCCGTGCTCCTGGGAGAGCAAGTGGGAGCAGGGTGGTTGTCCCAGCACGGCTGCTGCCCTCCTGACTCCCGGGCCTACAGTCTGGGTTCCAAGGATTGGAGGGTTGGGGCGCTCCCAGGCCAAGCCCCCCTCATGTCCAAGCCCGTCCCCACTCTGGGGGCGCAGGAGCCGGGAAGCCAGAGCCCTGCCTCTGCGAGGAGCAGCTTTGGGGTGCTGCAGGAGACACTTGCCCGCCTTGGCGGAGGAGCAAGCCTGAGGCTTCCCCCGCAGGGATCCAAGAGCTGCCGTCTTTAGTGGGACTCTCCCCAAACTAAATTTAATTAGATGGCATCCATCCCACTACCAAGAGTCCCGCTGTGGTCCCAGTAACCATGGGGTCTGCGCATGTGGCACGTGGAGGAAGGGCCAGCGGTCCAAGGAGGGCGCACCCGCTGTGTCCCTGGGAGTCTGGTGCAGACCAGACACCTGACTCGGTGTCTCCTCCCTGTTCCCAAAGTGCGACAAGCCCAAGGACGTCCAGAGCAGCGACGCCCTGTGCACGCCCAGCGGCCTGCTGCACCTCCTGCTGCGCGAGGACCTCTGCTCGGCCACGGGCTCAGCCCCGTCAGGGAGCGGGGCCTCCGTCACCTCCTACTCCCTGGGCTCCGGCTCGCTGGGCTGCGATGCATCTGCAAGTGGGGCCGGTATGTAGGTGGTGCTGGGAGCACCTGGGAGTCGGGGCGGGGTGGGAGGTGGCAGGTGTGTTTGGAAGATTCTCACGTGATACACCTGGGTGTCCTTGACTCTCCGGCCCCCAGGGAGCCAGTCACCCCAAAGCCGCAGGCTGACTTGGGCAGGGCCCCGACATGCAGGCATCCGGCTGCACCCCGAGCAGCTCCTCGGGGCCCTCGGTCGTTCAGACAGGCAGCTGGGCTCCTCCTACCCCGCTCCACCCGCGCGGACGGCAGCCCCGGCCCGCCCCACTTCCCTCTGTTGCCCGTCGCTCTCGACCTCAGCGGCACTGCAGGCCCCCCACCCCAGCTGGCCCTGCTTGGACTGTCCCTGGGGCTCCCCGGGTGTGCCGGGAGGGCTGGCAGCGGCTCGCCTTCCTGAGTTAGATCCCCTGGTGAGAAGCTAGCGTGTGGACCGACCGGGATCGTTTAGGTGTGATCTGGAACCGCCCCACGGGAAGAGCACACACTCTCCCCAGACTGTAAGACCCCCGCTTCCCTGAAGTGAGCGGGCCCCTCTCCCTGCGGGAGGCCTGCCGGGAGGCGCTCCGGGACAGCCGCCTGCCGCTCACAGGGGCGGCTTCTCTGTGGCCTGGCTTAGTCCGGAGGTAGTGAGCCTGGGAGAGAAGAGCACGGCTTCTAAGATAGCCCCACCTGGACTCCTCGGGGCCTCCCCAGGAGAGAATCACCTCCATGATACCAGCTGATATCCTGTTTTTAAATTACCCAGACAACTCGAGAATTGGAAAGAGAAGGGAAGGTCCACCAACCCAGGCACCAGTTACCAAACAAAACCCTTCAGCTCTGTAATGCTGCCGCTCCTCTACACGAGCACAGCGTGCAAGGTCAGCGCAGGAGTCAAGGTCAGCGCAGGAGTCCAGGTCAGCGCAGGAGTCCAGGTTCTGACCTGCCATGCTCTGTGTTTTAAAGGCAGCAGCAACACAAGTCACACCAGCAAGTATTTTGGAAGCGTCGACTCCTCAGAGAATAACCACAGAGCAAAAGCGAAGGTGGACGTGGCGGAGCGTGAGCGCCTCAGGGACGCCCTCCAGGACCCCGTCTGGCTGCTCGGGGCCGACACGGACGACAGCGTCATGATGGCATACCAGATGCCTTCGCGGTAACCGTTCGCCGGCGGCTCGGGACAGTGAAGGGCTGGGTGCAGGTTTCCGCAGAACCACAAGGCCAGAGGCCTTCCCTCGGGAGCCGTATCTCAGATTGAGCTGAGTGCACAGATAGAAGCAGGGCTCCTCTAGATGGTGCCGCTGGCCACACAGAGCCCGCAGAGTGACCTGCTACAGGCCTCCAGGATGACGGGCTCTGGGGACCCGCCACGGTGTCACAAGACGTTTACAAAGCATTCGTGCCAACGTCGTCTCTTTTGCTCTGTTGCCAGCAACCCTATGTGGTCGGTGATGTGTGTGTGTGTGTGTGTGTGTGTGTGTGTGTGTGTGTGTGTGTGTCTGTCTGTCTTAGAGATGCAGAAACCAAGAGTCAAGGTGGGTGACCAGCCCAAGGCTGCTGGCTGCTCTGTAGGGACCTGGGTCTGTGCCTCAGCTCTGACCACTCCAAGGAGCCTGGAACCTATCAGGGTCCATGCCCCTGTGCAGTGCCCCCTCGGTGGAGGGACATGGGGGGGAGGAAGGACAGATTAACCCTGAGGCTCAGAACAGCCAGGCCTCTGGGCCAGGGGAGCCCAGGGCTCTGTCTCCAGGACTGCTGCGGGGCAGGCCAGTGTCGGCAGGTGGCAGGGGAGGGCTTGTCTACCTACCACCCCGCTGGTGAGAACCTCCCGGGCACAGAACCAAGTGTCTGCAGATACCCGGCTCCCATGGCTGCGCTAAAGTGAAATGAAAATCAGAACTCTGTGTATCATCTTCATAGAAAAACTACAGACTATCTACTAGGGCGATGACGTTACCTTAAGTAGGGTAATTTATTTTAAATGGAAAGGAAATTTAAACAAAATCATCTAAAATTACATGATTAACACTGGAAGTGTTGGTAGAAAACGAGTATATTCTTTAAAAAACAAAGCCCTTGAGACGTTCTAAAGCTCTCCTATTTCTAAATATTTCATGAAGAAATTTAGAAACGGTCCTGCAGGAGGACAGGGAGAAGCTGAAGGTGCTGCAGAGGCTCCAGCCCAGGTTCACAGACAGGCAGAGGCAGGAGCTGCAGGACGTCCACCCGTGGATGCGGTCGGGCGGCCTGCCCGCGGCCTTCGACGTGGCGGTGAGCTCTGGAGCGGGTTTTCTGACTTTGCGTTAAAAGGCACTGTGATGAGAAAGCTCTGTGCTGTCTTTGCAACTGTTCTGTACATTTAAAACTTCTAAGATTAAAAGTTCATTAAAGGGCTTCCCTGGTGGCCCGGTGGTTGAGAGTCCGCCTGCCGATGCAGGGGACGCGGGTTCGTGCCCCGGTCCGGGAAGATCCCACATGCCGCGGAGCGGCTGGGCCCGTGAGCCATGGCCGCTGAGCCTGCGCGTCCGGAGCCTGTGCTCCACAACGGGAGAGGCCACAGCGGTGAGAGGCCCGTGTGCCGCAAAAAAAAAAAAAAAAAAGTTCATTAAAAAAAAAATACCACCACACTGTCAGGTTTCCTTCAAAGAACTTTCTTCCAATGGCTTTTCAACACTGTTTCCAAAAAGGTCTCCTAAATATCTGGTCTCAATCACATGCTGAAATTTGAATTTTTTTTCTTTCAATTCTGTTTCCAGTGAAAACACCCACACACACACTTCCTCTGTCATAAACCCTCAACATCCACGTAGACCATTAAGTAACAGGGAGACAGCAGGTCCCCACCCTCCCTCCCACTCTCACCAGCCTGCCCCTCCTGTCTCTGTTCCTTCCCGAGGGTCCCAGAGGTGTCACTGTACCCCAGCTCCTCTCCCCCGCTCCCCTCAGAGCACCCCCATACCAGCACTGCCCGGGAGGCTGCTCTCGTCAAGGCCTCCAGGTCCAGCAGCTGAATCCACTGACGTCTCCGTCCTCACCCTAACCGACCCACTCGCGGCATTCAGCGACGGCCGGCCCCTCCTCTGAGAGCACCCCTCCCTTGGCCCCGGCCCCTTGGCCCCTCGCTCTTGTACCCATCAGTGTGGATGTGCCCAGGCTCAGGGTTTGCACCTTCCTCTTCTGTCTACACTCCCTCTGGCGCTGTCAGCTCTCTCCTCCTGACCGAAAGCAGTGTCTCCGTGCCGAGACTCCCTAGCATCCACCTCTGTCGAACTTCATCTGCTGTCCTGGTTATGCTCAGAGAGAGCCAGCCCACCCACTGTCTTCCCACCCACTCAAGGGTGACTCCATCACCCCTCTTGCTCGGTCCACAGCCCTCTGGACTCTCTTTCTGTCGTGCCCCATCCAGTCCACTAGCAGGTCCTACTGGCTTGACCTTCAAGGTGGCTGGAAACCAGCCCCTTCCCATCACCTCCAGCATCACCACCCTGGTCCACGCCACAGTGCTGCTTCACCTGATTGTCACAGTATCCCCCCCGCTGCACTCTGTTCCCCCTTGTCCCCTACAGTGAGATCACGTCACCCCTCAGCTCTGAGCCCTTCCAGCGGTGCCCCTTCTCAATCAGAATAAATTGCTGCAAAGCTGTTAAAATATGACACCTCCTCCCCACAGCTCCCATCTCCCCTCACTCCCTCCTCTCCAGTTGTTCCCTGAAATCATTGAGCAGGCTTCTGCCTCAGGGCCTTTGCACCTGCCCTTCCCTCTGCTTGGACTCCTCTTTCCTCAGACAGACACATGGCTCACTCCAGCTTCCTTCAAGTCTTTTTTTCACATGCTGCTGTGTGATTTATCTAATACTACCTAGCAAATAACCCCAAAGCTTAGGAGCTTAAAATAATAATCATTTATCATCTCCCACTGTTTCTTTGGGTTGGGAATTTAAGAGCAACTTAGCTGGGTGGTTCTGGCTCAGGGTCTCTCCTGAGAGCGAAGGTGAGATGTTGGCCGGGGCTCGTGCCATCTGAAGACAGGATGGTGGCCGGAAGATCCCCTTCCAAGGAGGCTCCCTCATGTGCCTGCACCTTGGTGCTGGCTGTTGGCAGGAGGCCTCAGTTCCTTGCCGTGTGGATCTGTCCATCGGGCTGCTTGTGTGTCCTCATGACACGATCCCGGCCTCCCCAGAGAGAACCGAGGGGCTGCAGTGCCTGTTGCGACCCAGGTGTCACCGGCATCACCTCCTCTTCGTTAGTGGCAGGTCACCGAGTCCAGGCCTCCCGCTTCTGAGGAAGGGGTGTCAAAGAATTCGTGGGCGTATTTTAAAACCACTACAGTCACTGTCTCAGTGGAACGTCAGTAAAATTACAGACGTCCTCACATGCCTCATTCCGTGTCAGCCCCGCATTTCCCATCTTTTAATACACCGTGGAGCATTTCTCATTCGGCTACTAGGAGATCACCTCCGCTGGGACACAGATTTTCCTCTTTGTTCACTGCTGACTCCCAGTGCTCAGAACGTGCCTGGAACACAACAGGTGCTTAACAGATGGGAAATGAACAAATGAGACAGTACGTTGTTGCTGTCCCATTCTACAGATTAGAAAACTGAGGTTAGAGAAGGTCGGTAGCAACTTCAGGTCCCACAGGCAGAAAGAGGAGGAGCTGGCACTAGAGCCTCTGGTTGATGAGGTCCCCTCGCTATGCACAGCCACCTCGCAGACAAGGGAGGGGCCTGGGGAGCTGCGAGCAGGGACCTCTTGGGAAGAGCTCTGGCTCCTTGGAGAGCAGGCAGGGGTCCCACGCCCAGTGGCACCTGCTCACCCTCCAGCAGCCTCACTGCTGACACCTGATCACCTGCACCTCTCTCAGCTTGAACTACTTTTTCGTACCAAAGGTCTCATTTTTGTTACTGATTTGCATTTTTTCTTTTAAGGAATGCGTTTGCTGTGAAAACAAGGGAAAAGACAACGTTTGCATGCGGTATGAGGAAGCTACCCCTACTCTGGGACTCAGCGGAACAACCGACACCACAGAAGAGGAAAACGGACCCTCCCTGAGTCACAGAAACGAAGGGCAGACGTAACCCCCCGCAGCGGGACAGCCAGTGGCGTACATTAGATGGTGCTCTGAGGAGGGGGAGGGTCTTCACCTGTGTTTCTAATGAAATGGACGGATATACTTACATGGCTTTTTTTGTTCTAGAAAAAACCCATCATTTTCCAAAGGGGTGATTTAAAACCGTGGCGGGTAGGAGAAGTTTGGGAAGAAATAGCTTTTTGTATTTAAAATATAAATAGGGAGTTTTTGGGGACAGGGGAGGAGATTTTCATCATTGTTTAACTTGAGAAGGACTGCTTCCCTCCTTGTGTCGGGGAAGCGGCTGAGTGTTCTCAGCCAGAGCACCAGTGTCTGCTGGCTCCCCGTGGGCGGTCCCGGGGCATCGCACCGGGCTGTGACCCACAGCTAGGATGCCACAGGTGACTCCGCGCTGAGGGGCCGGCCTTTCGGAGCTTCCCCAGAGTGTGTTTGGATCAGATCAAATTATGTCCTCTCTGGGGGGCTGCTTTTTATCTAAATTATTTAGTCAGACTAGATGTTTTTAAAACATACCAAGTGGAGATCACAGCCTCCGCTAATCTTCTTTCAACATGTTTTGCATTAAATGGCAGACCAGCAGCTTCAGCTTCAAGTGTGGTAGCAGCAAACATTTCACCTGACGTAGCTTAAGTTTGGGGTGAACGAAGTTGAAATGCTCGCTCTGGACTAAAGATGCCTAGTGGTTTGTGTGACCAACTCCATCGTAGAAATATACATCCTCAGAAATACACAGACCCTTGTGTATATTTTGACATCATTCTCGTATCCTTTTCAGACCGGGATAGCCAATATGTAGATAAAAACACATTGTCGGTCATCCCCTTATTGTGACTTCCCTCTGCAAACCAGGCTTTGATCGCCACACTTGGGACCCACCCGTATTTATTCTTTGATCGGCACTTCCGAGACATCAGCTCTGGCCCAGCTGAGCCAGTGCTTTCTCCTGACTTAGCTGGTGGCTGCATCTGTGTTTTCCAGGGCGCCGTGATCTAACCGCTCTCACCACACCTGGGCTGGGACACCGGCCGCTAATTCTTTTCATGAACCTGACCTCATTGGTGCCATTTCCGGTCTCTGTGGTGATGTCCACTAGCACTTTCAGGTGAATGGGACACTCGGGGAAAAGTGAGACCAGACGGCCCAACTTTTTGCAAAACCTCATACTGCATCGTCTATCCCAAAGATTGTCTGCAAAAATGTTACATTGGTCCCTAGGGTGAATGAGAAGCTGCCAGTGATGAAACAACTGACTTACAATTGCATCGCGTCTGTAGGAAGTTAAAAGGGGGCAGCTTCCCCTGTTCTTTGCTGGAGAAGCAGCTACTAGGACAGGTGACGTCTCCTTGTAATCCATTGGTTTTCATAGTCAGGCCACTTTATGCCTGAATATCAATCCTATTTTTCATAAGCTCGAACACAGAAAGTTTAATTTTTTATTTTTTTTAATTTACAAAGCAACATCACCTGCAGATACCCAAGACAAGGTGTAGTCTATGCATTTGTGTGGAGACTAGATGCTACAAACTGCTTCCTGCCACTAAAGGCAGATCATTAAGGGATTAGATGGGAGCGAAAGTTGCATTGACTTTCCCTAAACGCAAGACTGCCAACACGTTCCCTCCTGTTAGCAATGTTTACTGGCAGCATTATCTTAGCATTTATGTATATTCATTGATTGTTAACTGCTGCGTAGCTTTGACGTGCGCTGAGAAGTTGACAGCAGGAGCATTTTGTGAAATTGTTTACACGGTGCCACGCATCGGGTCTTACATTTTCGTTAGTGTGTGTGCTTACACGGGTGTTATAAAAAACTTCTTCTCGATTTTAAACTGAGCCTTCTTTTTAATATATTCCTAAAAAGATATGTAAATAAGCTCTCAGAGTCTGTGTAACGACGTGTTAAGCCTTGCCGGACAAGTGGTTTGTTTATGTGCAAACCAGACTTTCTTCACCCAGTGCAATATGTTTGTTGGACTGCTTGTGTCTTTTTATGATTTTTTGCCTTTTAGAAAATTGGTAAATAAAGCAAGTATATTTTTATTTTTATTTGTGTGTATTTTTAATGTAGCACAGAGGAACAGGAACCTGAATAGAGATCAAAGATTATCAAAATCTTTTTTAAAAAAAAAGAACCCAGGCTTCCCTGGTGGCGCGGTGGTTGAGAGTCCGCCTGCCGATGCAGGGGACACAGGTTCGTGCCCCGGTCTGGGAAGATCCCACATGCCGCGGAGCGGCTGGGCCCGTGAGCCATGGCCGCTGAGCCTGCGCGTCCGGAGCCTGTGCTCCACAACGGGAGAGGCCACAACAGTGAGAGGCCCGCGTATCGCAAAAAAAAAAAAAAAACCCTAGAAATTCTGAATTAGGAACTCCTCTGTCACAAAGGCCCCCCCTCACCTCTTCCCCTGCACAGGGTGCCTCTCGCTGGTCCCTTCCTGTCTATGTGTCTCTCTGACATGCAGCCCCACCCCAGTGAACGCCCAGCGATTTAGATCTAATCCTGGAGTCCCGTCCCCCATGGCTTTTCACTCACAGATGGGGAGTAGGGCCACTCAGCTCAGCCCCTGGTGCCCCTGTCCACTCTGAGGTGACCCCAGGCACCTGCTCCATTCTCTTCCTGCCCCCTCCAGGATAGTCTGTCTCACCTTGGCTGGCTGCCTGTGTGCTGGCCACGGGGCTGAAAGCAGAGTGGTCTAAAGGACCTCGCGTCTCCATCAGAGGTGATACAGGCCGCGTGGCAGCCTCCTCCCACCCCACCCCCCAGTCCTTCCTTCCATAGCGATGAAGTCATGCAGGGCCTGGTCAAACAGTGGAGGCCTGCTCCCCCCCCACCCCACTTTTCACACCAGGACCGTATTGTGGTGTCGGAGCAGGGAGATGAATGGATCCGGCCCTGGTGCCCAGCCTTCCAGAAGCTCCCTGAGCAGAAGGGAGGGCTCGACGCCGCTTCCTGTCCTGGCTGCCTAAATCCAAGTGGTGCTTGGGGGCTGGGGAGGCAAAGTCCTCCCAGTGAGCATGGAGGCCTCTGCAAATGCGCTAAGTGGCCAGATGTGGCTGTTTCACTGAACGTCTGAGTGCCTTCGGGGGCTCTTAACTACATTTTTAACTACCATATAACCCCAAGGGCATGTGCTCCCCTATTTCTAAACCAAAAGGAGCTTCTCCAAGCCTCTGGGCTGATTGCCCTCAAGGGGCCTGGACATCCATAGGCTGGCCACTGTCTTTGTTCCCTGGGGATTTATGGCTCGCCACCCCTGCCGCTAACTGGTCCCCCTGTGGCCACTGCAGCCCTGCCCAGCCTCTGTTGGCCTCTGTTTTTGGATATGAGGGGATCAAAGAGCCCAAATGCTCAGGAAGTCTGTACTCAGGCAACCTTTGAAAGGGGGATCAGTCCAAGGGACAAATGGCAGGAAGTGTGCCTGCTAGACGAGGCCATGCAAAGGAGAAAGAAAGGGTGTGGTGGTCCTGAGACGGAGTAGCCAGGCTTCTGGGAGGAAAAGGCCAAGCCAGCCAGCCAATGGGCGCACTAAAGGAAATGGAGGCTGACTTCGAAGATGAGGCCTTGGGCAACTTCCAGTCTAACCAGGAAGGATTTTGCTGCCTCACACTCCCTGCTCTATCCCTATACTTTCTTCCCCAAGGGTACTTGGTCAGACTGAGGCATATCCCAGTACTTAATTTCTCCTTCCTTAACTCTAGACAGCATTCCTCAATCCCCCCACCCCATGTAAGACAAGGGTTATGAGGTCCCTAGCCCATGCTCCAGCCTCCTCCCTTCTCCTGACAACTGTCATCTGTCCTTTTGTTTTTACAAAGCAACTTTATATCCTGTAACCATAATTAAGCCTTCCTTGCCTTTTCTATAGATTGACTCTAAAATGTTGAAACCCTATGAACAGTGTTACATTGTTCTGACTGTGAAAGAATTGGCTACTGGGCCAAGTGAGTGCTAAGATTACACTTCTCTTCTTCAGCAGCTTTTTGTTTTTCCCGGAGTTCCTAGTTGCCTTTCATTTTTCGCTTGCACCATTTGCCTTTATAATTCTTCCTCCACCTCCCACATTCAGTTCCCCATCCAATCAGGAAAAGATTAATAGTCTTTTCCCAGAGGCCTTCCCCAGAGCCCTGATCATCCTGTTCCAATACAAACTGCCTTTCAGGGAGAGCGTTCTAAACTACTTGTTTGATCTTATTCAAACAATATAATCAATAACGGGAGGGGTATGAATCAGAGTACAAGAAATATCACTGAGTTTATTTTTCCATATCTGAGCTCCTCAGAGTAGTAGAAGCTTAATTGTAGTTTCTTGGGGTGGGGGTGGGATCTCCTTCCCTGGGGTGATGTCTAAATGGTGAAGAAAAGTAAAGTTACAGGCCAGCTATCGGCTCTCTTGGGGTTCACTACTCAAGCCCCTCCCCCACTCTGTCAGTCCCTCCACTAGGAGTAGAGGGGGAAGGGTATCAGGTCTCTGACCAGGCAGGGGAGGAAGGGAGGAAGAGAACTAAGCTTTCTGGCTTGTGGGGGAGACTGAGGACGACACAGGGTGATTGAAGGAAAGGAGTGGGTTCATACCTGGGTGAACAGCGCAGGGCTGGGGAAGTTCCCGGGCCCTGCTCACAGAAAAGCAAAGAGACGGCCAGGTAAGAATCAGCAGAAGGGGTTCCCAGGTACTTACAGAGGTCAGTGAGGTGACTTTGGGAACCATCAAGCCACTCACCAAACTTGTCTTACCTACGGAGGTCCCTCGGTGGGGAGCTGAGGTGAAACAGTCACCTGAAGGGCTTCCAGATCCATCTTCAGATGGCTGGGGGCACAGGTGGGTGTCTGGGGCCTAGTCCTACCACCCCACCACACTGCAGTCCCTGGATTTTCCTTTCCCCTGCTGCCTTCCAGCTAGGCTTGGGACACTCTCTCGATTTCCCTACCTACCCAGTGCTTCTGCTAGGCCAGGCTCTGTGCTGGGGGTAGATAAGGGGTCCTAGGTCAGACTGTACCCCCAGGGATGCTTGTAACCTGGAGGGGCACAGACCAGACCCTGACAATCCCAGTCCCGGGAGGGAAGCAGAGGATTGGGTAAAGGGAAGCTGAGACCTGAACAGTGAGGAAACGGCCATTGAAGGGAGATCCCAGCGTGTTCCAGGTGTAAGGCTGTGTGTGTGCAAAGGCTTCACGGTCTGAAGGCAAATTGCTATTCTGGCTGTGCCAGGAGACGCCGTGGACCTAGGCCGGTGGGGCTGCGGCCAGGCTGGGGTCCCCAGGGAGCTGCCCCACCGCCCGCGCACCCCACCCTCACGGAGGCTGGGCCAACAGATGGGCGGCCAGCCGTGGGGGTGGCGGTCGTCTGGCGGACACAGGCGCACCCACCGCCCGCTCCCGCCCGAGTGACAAAGCGGCAAAGACAAAGGCGCGGCCAACACCTGTCGCTCTTGGCCAGGCTGCCGCTTTTCTCCGCCCGAAGCGGCTGCAGCTGCCAACTGTCACGGGCATCAAGTTACGGGGACCAGACGGCGGCCTCCACCAGCCGGGCGGGAAGCGCGGGAGGGCTGGGGGGGAAAGGGAGCCGAGGGGGACAGGAGGCGGGGAGGGGGGCCGGGGCGAACAAACAAGGGTGCGGGGAAGGGTGGTTGGGCAGGGAGGGCGGGGACCAGGGAAGGGCGAGCTCGGGTTGGGAATCAGAGAACGTGGGTTCGGGGGAGGGCGGGCAGGGAAGGGAGGGCGGCGGTGGGTGCTGAGGGGGGAAAGGGAAGTGAAAGAGGGGTCGGGGAGCAAAGGGGACTAGAAGGAGATGCGGGGAACTCCGGTGGTGAGGGCGATGATGACCAGGAGAGAACAGACGGCCTGTGGGGACAGAGGATGACCCGAGAAGGAGAGCCTACAGATGGAGCGGTGCGGGCGGGCCTGGGGACCCCGCCCCACTAGGATCCCTGAGCGGGCTGAAGGCGGTGTCGACGTTCGGATGTCAGGACCCACAGGTCCGCAAGAAACGCACTGGGGCCAAGGGCCCGTTCCCACCCCCGCTGCCCTAGGGGCCCTCACCTCCCCGGGGCTCTGCAGCCACCCCAGCCCGGACCTGTAGCTCCCTCCAGGCCCGGAGACCGCGGCCTTCGCTGTGGCTCTGGCCGCCAGGACCCCGGCACTTGCGCAGGAGCGTTCCTCTCCTGTTGCACCTTGGGTGAACAAAGTCAAGCGTGAATGAATGAATGGGCAGATGGATGCGCCCCTGCTAGCACGCGCCGCAGACCTGGGCGCCTTGCTTGGGGTAGGAAGGGAAACAAGCGCACCCAGAGCCACAGCTCTCCGGGTCATCGCCCCCGCTCCGGTGCCCCACAATGCCGGGGCGGCGCGGAGGGCCTGGCTGGACCCCCCAGCCCCCGGCCGCAGGCCACGCCCCGCCAGCTGCCGGCCGACCCCGGCGGCGGGGCCAGACAAAGCACGCCTCTGCCATTGGCTCTCACGAGCAATCGGCGCCTTGAGATGCAAATAAGGCGCTATAAAAGGGGCGGGCGCCGCTGCAGGCGTGAGGACGCGGCGTAAGACGCCAGGGGCCGAGGGCGGCGGTGGCTGCGGGCCGCTGCGCTGCCAGGGGCGCGGGCGCACGGCGCTCCGGGAGGTGGAGGTCATGGCTCCGCTTTTGGCGCCCGGCCGGGACCGTGCGGCCCGGGAGGATGAGGACGGCTGCGAGGCGCGGGGGGACCGCAAGGTGCTGGCTGTAGCCGTGGATGGGGGGGCGGGGGGCCGCACAGCGCCGGGGCTCAGTTGCTCGCTTCCCGCAGGCCCGGAAACCCCTAGTGGAGAAGAAGAGGCGCGCGCGGATCAACGAGAGCTTGCAGGAGCTGCGGCTGCTGCTGGCGGGCGCCGAGGTGAGGCCGGCGGGCGGGCGCCCAGGGGCTGCGGGCGAGCGGGCGGGCGGGGGTCGCCGTCCGGCCTCGCCTCACCGACCCTCCCCACCGGGCGCTCCCGCCGGCGCAGGTGCAGGCCAAGCTGGAGAACGCCGAGGTGCTGGAGCTCACGGTGCGGCGCGTGCAGGGCGCGCTGCGGGGCCGGGCGCGCGGTGAGTGGCGGCGGGGCGCGCGGGCGGGGGCGCGTTCGCCTGGCCTGCCCCTGCCCGGGACCGAGGACTTCCCCTCCTGGAGCAGGGCGCGCCCCGCGCGTCTCCTGGGTGAGCCTTGTCCCCGGGGGCCGGGCGGGCCGGGCCACAGCAATCAGTTGCCGCTCACCGAACCGGGCGCGGCCCTCTTCCCTCCCACCCCTGAACACAGAACGCGAGCAGCTGCAGGCGGAAGCAAGCGAGCGCTTCGCCGCCGGCTACATCCAGTGCATGCACGAGGTGCACACGTTCGTGTCGACGTGTCAGGCAATCGACGCCACCGTCGCCGCCGAGCTCCTGAACCACCTGCTAGAGTCCATGCCGCTGCGCGAGGGCAGTAGCTTCCGGGATCTGCTGGGGGACGCCCTGTCCGGCCCACCGGGAGCCCATGGGCGGAGCAACTGGCCAGTAGGAGGCGCCCTGGGGTCCCCACTGCCCAGCCCCCGGGGCTCCGGGGACGACCAGTCCTCCGACCTGGAGGAGGTCCCCGAGGCTGAACTGAGCCGGGCGCCTGCTGAGGGGCCGGACTTGGTGCCCGCAGCCCTGGGCAGCCTGACCGCTGCCCGCATAGCCCAGAGTGTCTGGAGACCTTGGTGACCAACGGCAGCCTGGGGCCTAAGGGGTGGGCCCTGCCTTCCCATGCTCTAGTCCCTCCTCCCTGGGGTCCAGGTATCTGGACAGGGGTAGGGCCCTGGATATCTCCCAGTTCTGCTGCCCTCCTCCAGTGGGTGCTGCAGGGCAGTCCCCGATAACCAGGCCAGCCAGGCCCCTGTTTCTTAAGGGAGCAACGTTTATGGACCATCCCCGCCCCCACCCCCTGCCCCCCTAGCCCTCTGGTGGGTGGAGGGAAGGAGCTACAGGCAGGAGGAAGTATCTTGCAGGGCTACCAGGTCTCTCACCTGTCCCAGACTTCTCAGGCACTGTGTGGGCCTGGGGGCAGAGGTGACAGAGTGGAGCTGAGCCTCTCCTGAGCGCTGGGCACGAGTGTCCTGGCAGCCCTGGCCGTGCAGCCAGGACGCGGGGGGGGCGTTCCGCAGCGCTGCCCAGAGCTGCCGGAGGGACGCATGGCTCTCTGTATGTCTTGTGTTTAGCACACCTGAGCTTGCGTATTACGTTGCCTTCAGTTGTTCCAATTCTGTTAAGTAAAGGGTTTTGGAGAGTTAGTTACCCTTCTGAAGTATTGCTGAATGCTGTGGTGTCATTAAGGTGTCAAACGCACAAAGACTAAACCAAGCACATTTTTTCCCATATCTAATGCTGTGAGTGGTTTTAAAACTTCTGACCCTTTGTCAGCAAAGTAAGTAGTGTAATGGCAGTGGAGATGGGACACCCCGCGGCGTGGTCTCACGTTGGACGGTGTTTCTACCTCCCTACTGCCAGGCCATTCCAGATCGGTTTCCCCTTCAGGTCCCTGGGCCCGGCCTGCACTCCCTGGGAATTGTGTGCATCCTGGCGATGGAAACCACTGCATGGAGTTTGTCTCCAGAGTAACTAAGCAACAGGGAAACGGCCTGTCCCTGGACCATTCTCTTGTTTGTGAGCTTCCAGGAATAAAACGAATGCCTGATTACTAGCCATGTGATTTGGAAGTTTCTTTCAAAAGTCTGTTTTAAGGTCCATGAGTTTGATGCAGACGTCGGTCTACTTAGGTGGTCAGTTTTCTTGACTGAAGAGAGAGCTTCCCCATTGCCAGTGACCTCGGGGGCATGGAGACCCACCCAGTTCACGGCCCAGGCAGTTTGGACTTAAGGCCAAATTGAGCCCAGGAGGTCAGAACCCTTGGAAGGAGGGTGATGGGATGGGCAGCTGGGGTGTAGGGAGATGGCCCTCTTGGCCTGGGTCTGCAGACAGCATGAGGTCAGCTGATAGCAGTCACTGCCACAGGTATCCCGGCCCCTGCATCTCCAGCTCCAGGACCCCAAAGCAGCTTGTTCTTGTTCTTACTTTGGGTTGGCAGTGCCCAGGCCGGGTCAAGGTGTGACAATTTAGGATTGACACCTGGGTCTCCTCTCCAGTGTGTGCCTTTGCTTGAAAAACATCTCTCCCGAGAACCCTTTTACAAAAGCCCCCTAGCAGATCCTGGCCACCAGGGGTTTTTCACTGTGGCTCCCCGGTGATTTAGTCTTAGACCTCGGCCACCAGGCTATAAACAGATGCAGCCTAATTTTAGCCACTGGGGATGAGTTATTGAGGGGTTGGGGTAGGGAGGCAGGTCCATAAAAGAGAGCTCAAGAGAGACGGAGACTTTTTCCTGGGATTATCTACATCGCCCCAGTCAGAATGATGTAGGATGTGTCCGCAGGGACACGAGAGCAGGTCCACCTGTAAGACGTCTGTCCCGTGTAGCTCCCAGCAGTACCCAAAGGCTACTGTGATAAGCTCTGATGCCATCTGGGGAGCATCAGCCAGGACTGTTTAGGAGGAACCACTCTTTCCTCTCATACCCACACTTGTCACATCCTCCCAAGGGGTCCTAGAAGGGGGCCCAGGGGAGCCCAAGACACAGGATTCGAGGTGCAGGAGGCTGACCTGGGGGAAAGATGTTGCTGGGACCAGGACCCCCCTAAGGTCAGACGCCACTAACCCAGAACTCTGGCCCTGGGCCCCCTCCCACCTATGAGTCAGCTTCTCGGGACCCCCTCAAGAGCAGTGTCTTTTCTTTCTCACAAATATAAGTGGCTCCCAGAGCAGAGACCACTGTCAGCCTCCGTGGGGTGAGAGCAGCTTTTGCCTATGGTGCGGCCTGGGACCACCAGTTTCCTGCCTGCGTTCCTTCCCATTCTTCCAGACAACTTTCACACCACCTCCTCTCTCTGAAGTACCCAACAAACCCTTGCAAGCCTTGCTCTAGGCATTTGCTAGCCTTGATTCGTCATTCCCCGTGAATCCCCTCCTTCCCACTTCAATCCCTGGCCCCCTGTCTTCGTCCCCTATGAATGCCATACATTGCCACCAACTCGGTGTCTCAAAACAACACAAGTTTATTTGCTTGCACTCCTGTAAGCTAGGAGTCTCAGGGGATTCACTAGGCTAAAGCCAACGCAGGGCTTCATTCCCTTCTGGAGGCTTGAGGGTGAATCCACTTCCCTTCCTTTTCCCACTGCAGAAGCTGTCCACATGCCTTGGCTGGTGGCCCCCTTCCTCCACCTTCAAAGCAAGCAACGTTGCATCTTTCTGACCTTTGTTCCATAGTCACATTTCCTTCTGACCCTCCGCTACTTCTTCCCTCTTCTTTCTACTTGTGATTACTTTGAGGCCACCTGGATAATCCAGGATAATCTCCCTTCCTCAGGGTCCTTAACCCGTAATCAGACTTGCAAAGCCTCTTTCGCCATGTAAGGTAACATAGTCGCAGGGTGTGGAAATGAGGATGTGGACATCTTCGGGGATCCCTGTTCTGCCAACCACACCCACCTGCGCCTCTGCCGAGGCTTTCTGCCTTCCATCGTGATGCAGTGTGGTACCAGCCTTCCGCACGGGCTTTGGGTCCCACACCCTCGGACCTGCTCAGTGACCCTGCTCTCTGCACTGCATCATTAATCTCTCCTTCCTTCTGGGTCATTCTCGTTGACCTACAAACAAGCTGTAACATCTCCACCTAGAAAAAGAAGAGGGACTTTCCTTGTGGTCCAGTGGTTAAGACTTCGCTCTTCCAATGCAGGGGGCGCGGGTTCCATCCCTGGTCGGGGAACTAAGATCCCACAGGCCACGCGGCAGGGCCAAAAAGTGAAAAAACAAAATAAAAAATAAATAGAAAAAGAAGAGCTAAAACCTCCCGGGCCCGACGTACCCTATTAACCTCTGCTTCATTTCTCTGCTTTAAAGCGAAATCCCTTGGAAGCATTGTCTTCTTCCTCTCCAGTCAGGCTGTTGCTCCCACCCTGCCCTTGTCAAGAGCTTCAGTGACGTCCATGTTTCCAAATCCAGTGGCTGTATCTCTGTTTCAATTTACTCAACCTTCCAGTGAAGCACTCCTTAGGTGTTATCACTCTCTCCCTCCTCAAAGGCTCTCCCTGCTCAACCTCAGGAACACTCGCTTTCCGGGCCGTCCTATCTTACTGGCCGTCCTCGGCCTCCTGCCAACTTCTGAATGTGGGCATGCACGTCCAAGGCTCTGTGCCCGGCTCTTCCCTATCACCCCTGCCCAGGAAGCCCATCTGGTCCATTTGGTTTGTTACATCCACGTGCCCTCGAGCTAAAGTCCATCTCCATTCTGTTGGCTGCCCTATATCCTCCTGTCTACTCAGTGTTTCCACTGACATGTGAGACGGGCATCACAAACCACAGCCAAAACACAACTGATTCTCACCCGAAAGGCGTTTGGAGGCGCCCAGCACTCGAGCGCGCTCGGAGGTGCTCGGAGGTATTCGGGAGGCGCTCGGAGGCTCTCGGGGTGTTTGGAGGTGCCGAGGCCTTGGCCGCGCCCTCCCGCCCCCACGCCCAAGGGGGTGACTTCTGGGAAGTGTAGTTCCAGCCCTTTCGTCTTCCTTTCCCCGAGGTCCCTGCAGGCCGAGCCGGAACTACGACTCCCAGAGGCCTTCCGGCTCAGAGGCCCCTCCTTTCGCCGCCTCGAGCTCCGAGCCTGGGGCTCAAGGGAGCCCAGCGGAGGCCAACGGCGGTCGGGGCCCTCGCTCAGTCGGCTAAGCGGCTCTGCGGCCGGCAGAGGCTAGGCTGCGGTCCCTCCAACGTCCCTGGGACCAGGAGAGGAAGCGATGAAGGCGCCGGCGCCCAGCAGCTCGGGCCCTCGTCCTGCGGCTCCAGCCCAGGGCCGCTGACCGCCTCCGGTCGCCAGGAGGCCTGGACGTCGGGAATATTAAAAGCGCCCCAGATGGTTCAAAAGTGCAGCCAAAGCTCACAGCGACTGGTGTCGAGGAAAGAGGGAGTCGTTTCAGGCTGTGGCAATGGAAGCAGGTTTCTCGAGGAGGGAACACAAGCCTTACTGACCCTTCGGGAGACCAAGTCTCAGCTTTGTCCAGCATTCATTCTACAGGTGCTTTGAGCACCTGTTACGTGCAGGGAACACAGAGACGAGAGTGTCCAGACCTTTGCTGTCGAGGAACTTGCATTCTCTTGAGATGGGCAAGAGCCCACAGAGAGCCGCAAGCCACCCACATACTGCCCAGAGGTAGACAAAGGCGTTGCTTGGTGGAGAGTAGCCAGAGAAGCCCAGAGCTCATCAGGTTATTGAAGACAGTCCTTGGGTTTAAATGGATCTGAAAGGAGGAGGGATAAGGTTTTAAACCTGTGACCCAGAGGCCTTCTAGCTCCTCATGGGGGCACGCAGGCTTTTTGCTCTTCCACCCGCATACAAGAAGAGCCTGCCCTGCCCTGAAGATCGCGCACTCCTGCCGTCCGTGTCTGTTCTGCCCCTAGTTGTCATGCTGTCCATCCACTGTCAACAGGTGGCACTTGGGGCACCATCTTCCTCTCCCCTCCAGATCCCGCCCCACCTTAATGTGGGAAAGTCGTGTAGGTGCTTCTCAGTCAATGTATGTACTGCAGTAGACTTCTCAGTCAATAACCACGCCACGGGCTTTGTCACCCCTTACAGCTGAACTAGCTGCAAAACCCTAAGCTCCTGCCTTCCATCCCCTCCGTCCCAGGAAACTTGTTTAGACGTCATCGGGGTCTCCTAGTTACTGTCCTGCTGTTTCCTTCACAGTCAGGTTTCTTGAGAATAGTCTCTATTCTTACTTTCTTCATTCCCTTGCCTGCTTGCTCGTCACAAAATTTCACCATTTTCCATTTCCCACCATTCTACTGAAAACTTCTGGCAGTCTCTGGCAAAGACCTAGTTGCCAGGTAGACCCTTCATTTCCATCTTCCCTAAGTGTTACAGCATCTGACACTGTCAGTAACTTCTTGCTTCTCCATCTAGCTTTCTTGCTTCGTCTTCAACCATTCCTTCTCAAGTTCGAGACAGGGCTCTTCTCCTCAGCCCACCCTGTAAATATCACCATGTCCCACATCTTCCTCGGACCTGTTATCTCTAAACTATGACCTGTATGATCTCCGTGGCTTCACCTACTGCGTCACTGACTCCAAAAAGGACCTCCAGCCCAGTCCTCTCTGGAGCTGTAGTCGGGTTGGTCCAAATGCCCGGGTTGTCACCTCTCAGACATCCCACAGGTTCTTCAAACTCAGCTCAAACCTGAGCTCAGCTTTCCTGCAAAGCCTGCCCTTTCTTTCATGTTCTGGAACCCTGAGAGCAGCACGGCCATCATCAGCCACTCAGGGCAGAAACCGGACATTCGGGGAGACACCCAGTTTTCCTTCAGTCCCACCCTGCGAGCGGCGTCCAGGAAGTGTCAGTTCTACATCTTTAACGGGCAGAGTGAAGGAATGAATGAATGAGTTTGCATCTTATACCTTTTATCCCTTTTCCTCTGTTCCTGCTGCTGCCTTCTCGATTCACGTCCTTATCACTCACCTGGAGAATGACAGTGGCCATTAAGTCTCTACATCTAGTATTACCTCCTGAACTTAAGTCCTTCAAAGGCCCAGCACTCCGCAGATTAGCAGGTGTAGTAGGCCCACAGCTCCCGTGGGTCGGCTCGGAACTTCATAGCTCCGCCCCTGTGCCCCGCTCCTGTCCCATTCCCCTGCCAGGTGTTCGTCTTGCTGCGCTGCTGGCTCACTGCTTGCCTTCAAGGTTGGCTCAGATATCACCTGTGGGAAGCATTTCCTGGTCCCCTTGGTTTTATGTAGCTTCCAAGGTTTCTCCCTTGCGTTTCCGTGATGGTACATTTCAAACAATGGGTATTTATTCATTCCACAATGTTTCTTGCATGCCTCCTCTTTGTCAGGCGTTATTCTAGTTGCTGGAGATAAAGTTTCTTCTCAAGCTTATACTGTAATGAGGGAAAGGGACAAGAAATACATGCTGTGGCAGACGGTGTTTACGTGCCAAGAAGAAAAATCAGTCAGGTCAAGGGGACAGGGAGTGATGGTGTGGAAGCAGGGTGCAGGTTGATGATAGAGGTGACTGTAGGTTTTGTCTGAGCGGAAAACAGATGATATGGGGAAACAAGCAAGCCGCTGTCCTGGGAAGGGGTGGTCCAGGCAGAGGAAATAAGTGCAAAGGCCTGGAGGCAAGACGTCGCAGGGCCTGTTCAAGGGACTGTGCTGCTGGGTCCCGGAGTCTCTTAAAAAATACTCATGTTTTCTGTACTTGTTGACACGCACCAGGTACCAAGGGACAGTATGTCAAGCGCTCTATTCATGTGACCTTATCAGTTCCTTACATGTCACAGTAACCCTCTAAGGCAGGCATTACTATTCTTAATTTCACAAATGAGGAAACTGAGGCTCAGATAGGTCAAGTAACCTTTTCTTCAACTAGATTTTTGTTGTAAGAGGAATACACACTCCCAGGAAAAGTCGGGCATCACGAAGGCCTGCAGTGGAAGGTCCAAGGTCTTCCCTCTTATTCTGCACCTTCATCCCTCTCTCCAGGAGTCTCCAGGTTTAACAATTTCCTGGGTGTCTTTTACGAGGCTTTCCATGAATCCAGAATCATATAATGGGATAGGAGAAATGTCTTTCTCTTCTTATGCAGATGGGCCCATTTGTACATACCATTCTGCAGGTTTTTTTAACCCAACAATAGAATCGTTTATTCAACAGTGTAGACTGTGCATCTGCTGTGTGCCGAGCACTGTCCTAGGTGCTGGGGACACGGGTGAGGAGGGAGAAGCCCCTCCTTCACGGGACCTCCTGGCCCACCGCACCTGTACACGCAGACCCTCCTCGCGCATCTTAACCCTGCAGGTGTCCTCCCCCGCCAAGGTTTTGCTAAGATCAATACTCAGCGAACAACCTGGGTACTTTGTAACATACCGTATAAATTTCTGGAATTAAAATGGCTGGGCAAATGGTAAGTCATTGAAAAGTGTAAATCTTGTCAGATGGCGGCCCTGAAAACTGTCTCGATTTACACTCCCACCTTCGGCAGATGAGGGTGGCGGTTTTCCACAGTCTTGTTCAGAGCGGGCATTCCTAGTTCCCTGATTTACTACTGTTAAAACTTCTTTTGAGGGAAGGCGATGAAATTGGGGGGTTGCCTCTCGGCATCGTTTGAGGTAATCACGTGTTTTCTTGTGTGCGTCCTCTGGCCTATGGACATGAGGTATTTTGTGATTGGGATTCACGGAGAATGAGCAATGTTTGTGTTTTTCTTATGAGCCCCAATGGTAATGGTGGGATCAAGGTCCTGCGGAACTCGGTTTGTATATAATTTTGTGTAGGGTGTTTTAGCCTAGATTTTATTTGTTAGAACAGTTTTAGGTTCACAGAAACATGGAGCAGAAGATACAGATGTTTCCATACAGTCCCTGGCCCCACACGTGCATGACCTCCCCCATCATCAACATCCCTTGCCAGATGCTGTGACACGTCATCGTCACCCAAAGTTTACAGTTTACACTAGGGTTCACTCTCGGTGTCTGTGGTACTTACTATGGATTTGGACAAACGTATAACATGTAGCCACCATTGTCATTCATGCAGAGTAGTGTCACTGCCTTCAAAACCCTCTGTGCTCCCCCGTCATCCCTCCTTCCCAACCCCCGACAATCACTCATCTTTTCCAGTCTCCGTACTTTTGCCTTTTCCGGAATGTTGTGCAGGACTTTTTTTTTTTTTTTTTGCGGTACGCGGGCCTCTCACTGTTGTGGCCTCTCCCGTTGCGGAGCAGAGGCTCCGGACGCGCAGGCTCAGCGGCCGTGGCTCACGGGCCCAGCTGCTCCGCGGCACGTGGGATCTTCCCGGACCGGGGCACGACCCCGTGTCCCCTGCATCGGCAGGCGGACTCTCAACCACTGCGCCACCAGGGAAGCCCCTCTGCCCCTTCCTTAAAGGACACGTTTCACAATAAAAATAGCACCGCCAATTAATTTTGCACAGTGTGAGAGATTTTCTGACATTTACTCCAATTTCCCCAAACCAGTGTTGCTGTAAAGTTCCTTTCCCCATTGCCACGGAAAATAGAACAGTTGTCATTTTCTTCCTTTTTCAGTCCTTTCTCACAGTGCACAAAACATGCCTGAATGACAGGTTGTTCAATCATTATTGCTGCATTTTACAGACCCCAAAACTTGGCAGTTTATAGCAACGCCTTCATTTGTGCTTGGCCTGGCACTCCTTGCTTCAGACCCTTTGCTTGGTTGCAGTTGACACTTCCGACCTTTTTCCTGGAAATCTCTTTTTTACTGTTGTGGTACTGTTGTACATCCCAGTTGTTGATTCATCTATATTTTTATTTTTATATTCTTTCTCACATATCTGTTAGTTTCCTAGTCTAATTTTATTCTTTACTTTGTTATTGTTCTTTGTTTGTTTTTGCTACCCCACGCGGCTTGGGGGATCTTGTTTCACAAGCCGGGGGTCAGGCGAAACTCCTGCAGTGGGAGCTCCAAGTCCAAACCACTGAACTAACAGAGAACCTCAGACGCCAGGGAATATCCATTGGAGTGAGATCTCACGGAGGTCCTCATCTCAGCACCAAGACCCAGCTCTACCAAACAGCCTACAAACTGCAGTGTTGGAAGCCTCAGACCAAACAACCAGTAAGACAGGAACACAATCCCACTCATAAAAAGAATTTTTAAATGAGACAACAAAAAAATATGTCACAGTTGAAGGAGCAAGGTAAAAACCTACAAGAACAAATAAATGGAGAGGAAATTGTCAATCTACCTGAAAAAGTAATGACAGTAAAGATGATCCGGAATCTCAGAAATAGAATGGAGGCACGGATTGAGAAAATACAAGAAATGTATAACAAAGATCTAGAAGAATTCGGGGCTTCCCCAGTGGCACAGTGGTTAAGAATCCACCTGCCAATGCAGGAGACATGGGTTTGAGCCCTGGTCCAGGAAGATCCCACATGCCACGGAGCAACAAATCCTGTGTACCACAACTACTGAGCCTGTGCTCTAGAGTCTGCGAGCCACAACTACTGAGCCTTCATGCCACAACTACTGAAGCCTGTGCACCTACAGCCCATGCTCAGTGACAAGAGAAGCCACCGCAATGAGAAGCCTGCACACCACAGTGAAGAGTAGCCCCCACTCGCCGCAACTAGAGAAACCCCGCGTGCAGTAACGAAGACACAATGCAGCCAAAAATAAATAAATAAATAAATTTATAGAACTAAAGAACAAACAAACAGAGATGAGTAACACAATAACTGAAATGAAAAATACACTAAAAGGAATCAATAACAGAATAACTGAGGCAGAAGAACGAATAAGTGAGCTGGAAGACAAAATGGTGGAAATAACTGCTGAGGAGCAGAATAAAGGAAAAAGAATGAAAAGAAGACAATCTCAGAGACCTCTGGGACAACACTAAATGCACCAACATTCAAATTATAGGGATCCCAGAAGAAGAAGGGGAAAAGAAAGGGACTGAGGAGATATTTGAAGAGATTATAGTTGAAAACTTCCCTAACATGGGAAAAGAAATAGTCCCTCAAGTCCAGGAAGCACAGAGAGTCCCATACAGGATAAACCCTAGTAAAAACACACAAAGACACATATAAATCAAACTAACAAAAATTAAATTCAAAGAAAAAATGTAAAAACCAGCAAGGGAAAAACAAAAAATAACATACAAAGGAATCCTCATAAGATTATCAGCTGATTTTTCAGCAGAAACACTGCAGGCCAGAAGGGAGTGGCTGGATATGCTTAAAGTGATGAAAAAGAAAAACCTACAATGAAGATTACTCTACCCAGCAAGGATCTCATTCAGATTCAATGGAGAAATCAAAAGCTTTTCAGACAAGCAAAACCTAAGACAAATAAGCACCACCAAACCAGCTTTACAACAAATGCTAAAGAAACTTCTCTAGGTGGGAAACACAGGAGAAGAAAAAGACCCACAAAAACAAACCCAAAACAATTAAGAAAATGGTAATAGGAACATACATATCGACAATAACCTTGAATGTAAATGGATTAAATGCCCCAACCAAAAGACACAGACTGGCTGAATGGATACAAAAACAAGACCCATATATATGCTGTCTACAAGAGACCCACTTCAGACCTAGGGACACATACAGACTGAAAGTGAAGGGATGGAAAAAGATATTCCATGCAAATGGAAATCAAAAGAAAGCTGGAGTTGCAATACTCATATCAGACAAAATAGACTTTAAAATAAAGACTGTTACAAGAGATAAGGAGGGACACTACATAATGATCAAAGGATCAATCCAAGAAGAAGATATAACAATTATAAATGTTTATGCACCCAACATAGGAGCACCTCAATACATAAGGCAAATGCTAACAACCATGAAAGGAGAAATTGACAGTAACACAAAAATAGTAGGGGAGTTTAACACCCCACTTACACCAATGGACAGATCATCCAACCAGAAAATAAATAAGGAAACACAAGCTTTAAGTGACACAATAGACCAGATGGATTTAATTGATATTTATAGACCATTCCACCAAAAAGTGGCAGGGTACACTTTCTTCTCAAGTGCACACAGAACATTCTCCAGGGTAGATCACATCTTGGGTCACAAATCAAGCCATGGAAAATTTAAGAAAATTGAAATCATATCAAGCATGTTTTCTGACCACAACATTGTGAGATTGGAAATCAATTACAGCAAAAAAAATTGTAAGAAACACATATACATGGAGGCTAAACAGTGCACTACTAAATAACCAAGAGATCGCTGAAGAAATCAGAGAAGAAATAAAAAAATGCACAGAAACAAATGACAGCAAAAACATGACGACCCAAAACCTATGGGATGCAGCAAAAGCAGTTCTAAGAGGGAAGTTTATAGCAATTCAATCTCACCTCAAGAAACAAGAAAAATCTCAAATAAACGATCTAACCCTACACTTAAAACAACTAGAGAAAGAAGAACAAAGAAAATCCAAAGTCAGCAGAAGGAAAGAAATCATAAAGATCAGAGCAGAAATGAATGAAATAGAAATGAAGAAAACAGTAGCAACGATCAATAAAACTAAAAACTGGTTCTTTGAGAAGATAAACAAAATTGATAAACCCTTAGCCAGACGCATCAAGAAAAAAAGGGAGAGGACGCAAATCAATAAAATTAGAAAGGAAAAAAGAGAAATCACAACTGACACGGCAGAAATACAAAGGATTATAAGAGACTACTACAAACAGCTATATGCCAATAAAATGGACAACCATGATGAAATGGACAAATTCTTGGAAAGGTACAATTTTCCATGGCTGAACCAGGAAGAATTAGAAAATATAAACAGACCTATCACAAGCAATGAAATTGAAACTGTGATTAAAAATCTTCCAACAAACAAAAGTCCAGGACCAGAGGCCTTCACAGGCGAATTCTATCAAACATTTAGAGAAGAACTAACACTGATGCTTCTGAAACTCTTCCAAAAAACTGCAGAGGGAGAAACACTCCCAAATTCATTCTACGAAGCCACCATCACCCTGATACCAAAACCAGAATAAGATATCACACACAAAAAAGAAAATTATAGACCAATATCACTGATGAACATAGATGCAAAAACCCTGAACAAAATACTAGCAAACAGAATCCAACAGCACATTAAAAGGATCATACACCATGATCAAGTGGGATTTATCCCAGGGATGCAAGGATTCTTCAATATAAGCAAATCAATCAATGTGATACAGAATATTAACAAATTAAGGAATAAAAACCATATGATTCATCTCAATAGATGCAGAAAAAGCTTTTGACAAAATTCAACACCGATTTATGATAAAAACTCTCCAGAAAATGGGCATAGAGGGAACCTACCTCAACATCATAAAAGTCATATGTGACAAACCCACAGCAAGCATCATACTCAATGGTGAAAACCTAAAAGCATTTCCACTAAGATCAGGAAAAAGACAAGGATGTTCACTCTCGCAACTCTTATTCAACATAGTTTTGGAAGTTCTAGCCACGGCAATCAGAGAAGAAAAAGAAATAAAAGGAATACAAATTGGAAAAGAAGAAGTAAACCTGTTGCTCTTTGCAGATGACATGATACTATACATAGAAAATCCTAAAGATGCCACCAGAAAACTACTAGAACCAATCAATAAATTTGGCAAGGTTGCAGGATACAACATTAATGCACAGAAATCTCTGGCATTCTTATACACCAACAATGAAAAATCAGAAATTAAGGAAACACTCCCATTTACCACTGCAACAAAAAGAATTAAATGCCTAGGAATAAACCTGCCTAAGGAGGCGAAAGACTTGCACTCAGAAAACTATAAAACACTAATGAAAGAAATCAAAGATGACATAAACAGATGGAGAAATATACCATGTTCTTGGATTGGAAGAATCAACACTGTGAAAATGACTATACTACCCAAAGCAATCTACAGATTCAATGCAATCCCTATCAAACTACCAGTAGCATTCTTCACAGAATTAGAACAAAAAATTTTACAATTCGTATGGAATCACAAAAGACTCCGAATAGCCAAAGCAATCTTGAGAAAGAAAAACGGAGTTGGAGGAATCAGGCTCCCTGACTTCAAACTATACCACAAAGCTAATCAAGACAGTATGGTATTGGCCCAAAAACAGAAATATAGATTGGCGGTACAGGATAGAAAGCCCAGAGATAAACCCATGCACATATGGGCACCTAATTTACAACAAAGGAGGCAAGAACATAAAATGGAGAAAAGACAGCCTCTTCAATAAGTGGTGCTGGGAAAACTGGACAGCTACATGTAAAAGAATGAAATTAGAACACTACCCTACACCATACACAAAAATAAACTCCAAATGGATTAAAGACTTAAATGTAAGACCAGACACTACAAAACTCTTAGAGGAAAACATAGGAAAAAACACCCTTTGACATAAACCACAGCAAGATCTTTTTTGACCCACCTCCTAGAGTAACGGAAATAAAAACAAAAATAAACAAAATGGGACATAATTAAACTTAAAAGCTTTTGCACAGCAAAGGAAACCATAAACAAGACAAAAACACAACCCTCAGAATGGGAGAAAATATTTGCAAATGAAACAACAGACAAAGGATTAATCTCCAAAATATACAAACAGCCCATGGAGCTCAATATCAAAAAAACAAACAATCCAGTTAAAAACTGGGTGGAATACCTAAATAGACATTTCACCGAGGAAGACGTACAGATGGCCAAGAGGCACAGGAAAAGATGCTCAACATCACTAATTATTAGAGCAATACAAATCAAAACCACAGTGAGGTATCACCTCACACCAGTGAGATTGGCCATTATCGAAAAATCTAGAAACAATAAATGCTGGAAAGGGTGTGGTGCACTATTAGTGGGAATGTAAATTGATACAGCCACTATAGAGAACAGTATGGAGGTTCCTTAAAAGACTAAAAATAGAACTACCATATAACCCAGCAATCCCACTACTGGGCATATACCCTGAGAAAACCATAATTCAAAAAGAGACATGTACCACAATGTTCATTGCAGCACTATTTACAATAGCCGGGACATGGAACCAACCTAAATGTCCACTGACAGTTAAATGGATAAAGAAGATGTGGTGCATACACACAATGGAATATTACTCAGCCATAAAAAGAAACGAAATCGAGTTATTTGTAGTGAGGTGGATGGACCTAGAGTCTGTCATACAGAGTGAAGTAAGTCAGAAAGAGAAAAACAAACACCGTATGCTAACACATATATACGGAATCTAAAAAAAAGTGGTACTGTTGAACCTAGTGGCAGGGCAGGAATAAAGATGTAGACATAGAGAATGGACTTGAGGACACGGGGTGGGAGGGGGAAGCTGGGGAGAAGTGAGAGTAGCATCGACATATATGCACTACAGAATGTAAAATAGATAGCTAGTGGGAAGCAGCCGCATAGCACAGGGAGATCAGCTCGGTGCTTTGCAATGACCTAGAGGGGTAGGATAGGGAGGGTGGGAGGGAGGCTCAAGAGGGAGGGGATAAGGGGACATATGTGTGCATATAGCTGATTCACTTTGGTGTACAACAGAAACTAACAGTATTGTGGAGCAATTATACTCCAATAAAGATGTATTTTAAAAAAATATAGGGCTTCCCTGGTGGTGCAGTGGTTGAGAGTCCGCCTGCCGATGCAGGGGACACGGGTTCGTGCCCCGGTCCAGGAAGATCCCACGTGCCGCGGAGCGGCTAAGCCCGTGAGCCATGGCCGCTGAGCCTGCACATCCGGAGCCTGTGCTCCACAACGGGAGAGACCACAACAGTGAGAGGCCCACATACCGCAAAAAAAAAAAAAAAAAAAAAAAAAAAAAAAAATATATATATATATATATATATAACTGAATCACTTTGTTGTAGACATGAAACTAACACAATATAGTCAATCAACTATACTTCCATTTTAAAAAAAAACCTTATTTTATTTTGCTTGTGGTTTTGTGGGTCAGGATTTCATAAAGGGCTTAGCTGGGCAGTCCTTGCTCGGGGTCTCTCATGAGGTTGCAGTCAGCTGCTGGCTGGGGCTCAGAACCCTAGTCTGCGTGTTTCCTTCCCTGGAATGGATGTCCAAGATGACTCATTCGACTCGGCTGGCGCTCACTGCCGGCTGCTGGCTGGCACCTCGGCAGGGTTGTTGGATACAGTGCCTACGTGAGGCTTTTCCATCACGGCAGCCTCAGAGTAGTTGGACTTCTTACTTGGTGACTGACTTCCTCGAGAGCAAGCACCTCCAGAGAACCAGGCAGAAGCTGAGGGGCCTTTTACGACCTAGCCTTGGAAGTCACATAATGGCGCATCTTCCATTCTCTATCCGTCCAAGTAGTCGCAGCTCACCCAGGTTGAAGGGGAGGAGACTCAGAACCTACCTGTTGATGGGGGGAGTGGCAAGGACCCATTTAGAAGAGCACAGGGGATGGGAAACATTGTTGCAGCAAACTTTGGAAAATACCGTCTGCCACTCAGGCAGCTGATAATGTCCTAGGACATCCGGTACCTTCCTTATCTCTAGACAGTTTAAGCTCTCAAAATCAGAAATCTATGATCTTTTTCTAAGAGCACAACAGTGAACTTAGTCTGGGCAGCCCTGAGCAAGCACGAAATTGGCTCCAAACTGCCTGACATTCCTGAGGTAGGAAGGCTTGTGTCATGAACTTTGAGCATCAAAAATGGACATATTCATCCATTCACTCATTCATCCATTCGTTCATTCATTCATTCATCATTCATCTAGCCAGTGTACGTGAGCACCTACTGTGTGCCAGATGCAGTAATGTGCAAAACCAAACATAGTTCCTGACCTCCTACAGCTTACATTTTGTTAGGAGATCCAGTCGTTAATGACATAATCACATAAATAACTGTAAAACGGCAACTATGACAAAAGCCATAAAGGGGGATCGTACTTAGGTCAGTCAAGAATGGTTTTCCTGAGGAATCGATGACTGAAATCCGAGGAACAAATGAAATTTTCCTGGAGTGGAGGACCTAGAAGAACATCCCAAGCCAAAGGACCCACATGAGAAAATATGCCGGGACCAGAGAGAGAAAAACTAGTACAGGGGTTGAGAAAAGGCCTCAGGGAGAAGCTCGAAAGGAGGCCATGATTCGGTGACACAGACTTGGTGGGCGCAGGGGTCAGGGGGTGGATTCAAAAGGCAGTCAGGGGATAAAACTGATAGGACTTGGTGATGGAGGGTGTATTTGTTATCTATGTTGCATAACGAATTACCATGATCGAGCAGCTTAAAACCACATCCACTGTTATGGCACAGTTTTCACGGTTCAGGAGTCCAGGTACGATAGAGTCCTCTGCAAGGCTGCAGTCAAGGTGTGGGCCTGGCCAGGAGTCTATCTGAGGCTCGACTAGGAAGGACCAGCTTCCAAGCTCACAGGCTGTTGCAGCACTCATTTCCTTGTGTGCTCCTGGATTGAAGCCCTCCGCTTCCGTCAGCCGGAAGCCACCCTCGGGTCCTCGCTGTGGCCCTCTCCATTCTGCAGCTCACAGCATGGTGTCTTGCTTCTTCAAAGTCAGCAAGAGAGAGCCTCTTAGTGTTGCTGAAACTTGGCCTCTGTACACCGGGGCCGGATTAAATCTCGGAGACAGTTTTGGGTGAAATAGAAAGAAATAGCTTTATTGCTTTGCCAGGCGAAGGGGGCCACAGCGGGCTACTTCCCTCAAGACTGTGTGTCCCTCCCTGGAGGGGGGAGTGAGGAGTCTTACGGAGTTCAAGGAACAGGGCGTGGTCAGCTCATGGACATTCTTCTGATTGGTTGGTGGTGAGGTAATTGGGAATCAGCATCATCAACCTTCTGGTTCCAACTGGTTTGGGGTCTACGTGCTTGTGGGCAGCATACAGTTAACTTCTTCCACTTGGTGTGGGTTTCAGTATCTGCAAAACAGCTCAAAGGATGTGGTTCAGAATATTATCTAGAGTCCTTGAGGAAGAACTAAATGTCCTTGACTTTGTTTAATGACTAAAGTATTATTATTTTGTCCTGTTTGACTGTTTTCCTTTCTTTCTGCATTTTCTCACTTCTCTGATTAAATTACTTCTTTGACTAAAGTTTTTCTACAGACAAAAGGCAGGTGGAGGACATGGGTGGGAGTCTGTTCTGAGAAGGCCTCATAGGATCCTGCTGGGTCACACTAGCAGGATGGGTGTCACTAACCTGTGTGAAGGAATTACATCCACGTAACCACATACCTCCTGACATTTTTGCTGGACTCTATTGACCAGAGCAAGTCACACCAGCCACGTTCAAAAGAAGGTGACCACACAAGAGCTGAATATGAGGAGACGGGGATTGTGGAAGCCACCTTGGAGGCTATCTTCCCAAGAGGGATTCTGGGGTAGGGACACAGGGAGGTGTCAATCCTGGAAGGAGATATCGAAGGGGATACGGTGAGGAGTCGAGAAAATGATTTTGGTTGGGACATGTTGAGTTTGAGGTACTTTTTTTTTTGCTGTACGCGGGCCTCTCACTGTTGTGGCCTCTCCCGTTGCGGAGCACAGGCTCGGGACGCCCAGGCTCAGTGGCCATGGCTCACGGGCCCAGCCGCTCCGCGGCATGTGGGATCTTCCCGGACCGGGGCACGAACCTGCGTCCCCTGCATCGGCAGGCAGACTCTCAACCACTGTGCCACCAGGGAAACCCTTGAGGTACCTTTGAGACATCCAATAGATGTCACATGAGTGATATTTGAACATGTGGATCTGGAGCTGGTAGGAAACATAAATTAATGAACCACGTTTAGATGAGTGGTAATTCAAGCCAAGTGTGGATGAGATTTGCCGAAGGAGGGAGTGTGGCATGAGGAGGACCCAGGATCAAGTCTTAAAGAATGCCATCAGTTAATCGCCGGGCAGAAGACGTGGGCCTGCAAAGCAGACAGAGAACAGGCGTCAAACCAGGAGAGCGATGTGTTCCACAAACCAAAGGGAAAGAGACACTGACCGTGTCATACTGCTGGGATTCATGTATGGGGACGACTAAAAACATCACCTCCATTTAGCCACAGAATGGGAAATGACTGGTGAGCTTAGCAGGAACTGTTTTGGGGAAGTGATGAGGTGAAGCTAGGTTGGGGTGGGCTGAGAAATGGATGAGAGGTGAGGAAATGGGACGGTATTGCTACTTTAGAGCATTTCTGCAGGGATGAGGCAGTTCATCTGTTAAAGGGAGAGCAGAGAGCAGTGAGGGTTTCAAATAGTGGTGAGTGAGCGGGCAAGTAGATGAGAGGCATGAAGGCCCACTGGGCCCCACAGTGTCCTCAGCCAGAGATCACCAGAAACACACCTGCAGTCGTCGGAATTGGGTTATTACTCATCCCAGCCAGGGAGACTATTACCACGGGCAACCTCAGTAAAGGGACGTGCAGAGGACTTACATTTGGGTCTGTGTTAGTTGATTTGGGGAAACATTTAAGGAGGCAGGGCTTTGCTCTGGATTGGATTATGCCAGGAAAAGGAGGCAATTCCTTGACTGGATGACTTAATAAATCGTATCTCAAAGGCAGGAAGACTAGAGAAATCCTAAACTTGTCATTGGTAAAGAAGCAGCGGTCACTCTTATTGGCCAAGACAGAAGGATGTTTGGTCACTTTTGTGGCTTGGCCAACGCGCGTCTTTTCGTCTGTGTTCAGACATGAAGAGAGGGGCCTCGGTTTTGGCTTGATCAGTCATCAGAGCCTGATGTCGACGTTTTATGAACCTGTGTATATTCAACAGAACACCGAGGCCCAGCTGTGTGCCAGGCCAGCTCCCTAACGTCCCTGCTCTCTGGAACCTGCCATGGACGCTCCCTTTCCCCTCCCCGCCACGTGCCCGGATGGCGGCAGTCGAGACATGCCTCCTCTCCACACTGCATCTTAAGGGACCGCTCTATGAGGCTTCGGCTTCTCAATCTCAAATTGGCCAAGGATGTAGGCCTACCGTGGCGGTGTGAGGATGAAGGGACGGAACCGATGTGAAAACCCCATAAAGCCTTCCGGGCCACCAGGGCTCACTACAGCTGCCCTCGAGCTCAGACATGTCTATCTGGAAGGGCCTTCTTGGTATCGGACGGCCGTGCCCAGGAAGAGCAGGAGGGGCCCGGGACGGGCGTCCGACAGAAACATCGCACAGTCCGCGGCGCGGCGCCCAGGTATCCGCTCGCGCAGCCGGCGAGGAGTAGATCTGTGCGCGTGCGCGCCTCCGCCCCGCCCCCCTCACCGCCCCGCCCCCCCGCCGGCGCGCAGGCTGCTGGGGCGGCCGGGCCACGCCGCGCGCCGATTGGTGGCGTTCCGGGCCCGCCTTCGGGTGATTGACGGCTCCCGGGCCGCCACCGCCCAGCCGCCGCAACAGCCGCCGCCGCCGCTGCCTCCGCCTCCGCCTCAGCCGCAGGGTGTGGAGCCCGCCGCCGCTCGCGGGCTGCGCGTCTGCCGCCGCCGCCGCCGCCGCCGCCGCCGCCGCCTCCGCCTCCGCCTCCCAGCCTCCGCCTCCCAGCCTCCGCCATGGACCTGTTCGGGGACCTGCCGGAGCCCGAGCGCTCGCCGCGCCCGGCTGCGGGTAAGCGGGTGGCCGCCCGGACGGTGAGGAGGAGGGCGGGCGGCGGCCTTGAGGCCGCGGCGCCTGAGGCGGCGGCGGGGACGCGGGAGGGTGAGCGCGGCCTACACCGGCGCGGGGAGTTCGCGGTCTCCGCCATGTTCGCTGCGCAGGAGGAGGGGACCGCGGCTCGGGGACCTTTGTGTGCGGCCCACACGTGTGGCCGCCGCGGCCCGCGCACAGCCGCCGCCGCCCGCTCACGGGAGCCGCGCGCCGGGTCGCCGGCCTGCGTCCGAACAGCTCGCCGTGTGGGCCGCGTCGTTCCGGGCGCGCTCCCAGTTCTGCGTTTTCTTCGGCTTTGTTTTTCGTCTCTACCCCGGAGATGGAAGTCATCGCCGACTCAGTGCTTGGGGTTGTGAGGCCCAGAAGAGAGAATTCATTCTCTCTGCTCCTCTCGTTGGATCTAACGATTCATGGTAGTTTTTGTGCTTTCCGGGGCCCCGGGAAGGGCCCGCTCCCCTGCCGGCCCCCGACCTCGGCCGCTGTGCCAGGTCCTTCCTGGAGGCTGGGGTTGGAGCCGCCCACGGCAGCAGCGCGGGGACCGCGCGGTTGGTCCTGTGTGTCCAGCGGGTGACGGCCACGCCAGGTTGAGGTTGGCCTGGCGAATGTGTTCACGGGCTAGGTACGCAGCTGGGTGCTGTGGTTTAGGGCTTTCTTTACGAGCCCAGCTTGGTGGCAGAAAACATGGAAAACTCTAAAAACGCATTCAGACTGCAGGCTCAGCTCAGCGCCGGGTCTCAGTCTGAAAGCCTGCGGGGGGCGGGGGCCCGCGTCTGCGGTAGGGGATCCGCGGGCGATCTGGGACCGCGCGGCGCGGGTCTGCAGAGCCTGGTTCGGGAGCTCTCGTTGTCGTAGGGGAAGGGGAAGGGGAGGGTGACTGATGGCCAGCCTTTGCTCTCCAGGAGCCTAATTCTGCACGCAAGTGATGAAAATTGAACATGGCTAAGGTTAATGCCTGTGGGAAACGCTGAGTGTCCAGAGGAGCGACGTTTGTAGTCCGTGGACAGAGAGCGGGGAAGGAAGTGGTGCTGGAATCTGGCCTCTCGGAAGATGGGTAGACTTGGGACTTGCAGAGACTCTAGGCAAGGGAACGGTGTGCTCTTTGGGGAACGTTTCGTTCTCTAGTTGGCCTGGGCGTACCAGCGTGGAGGGCTACTGTGACATGGGGCCCTAAAAGAAAGGCCCCCAGAGAAGGGGTTGTTGTGCCCTCCATGGGGCCTGGATTCTGGCTTGTCACACGTGGACCACCAGGCTGGCCAGTCTTTGTCGGACCATTATTCCCAGTAACGGTGCCGTGACTTTTCCCTACCAAACATTCATCTTGTGGATTGTTTCTGAGATTTGTTTTCTAGATTGTTCTAGGTACGGGTGAAAACTCTGGCTTGTGTATGCACTCTTCCTTACTCTGTTGATGGAGTATAACCTCTATCTGAATATGTTTGGGGCAGCGTTTGGAGTCGCAGATGTGCCTGTGGGCCTGTCATTTTCTTGAATCGCAAAGGGACCCTTGAAACGATACAAAACTTGACAACTCTTACAGGTTGGTGCTTGGGAGGGCGTATCCAGCCCTGGCTGAGACGACAGGGTGGCAGGGGTGCTGCGTGAAGTTTAAACGCCCCCTTCCTTGAAGCGTGGATTCGTGAGCTGCTCCCTGCCTGTGGGGAGGGCACTGACACGGTCCTGCTTGGCTGGGTGTATGTTTTTAAACAGCCTTGAAAACAAAGAAGGCCTGCTTTCTGAATTTGTAGCTGACAGAAAGCTGAGAGGGATAAGTACTAAAGTGAGTGACAGAATCGGGACCCAAAGTTATCTTGACAGGCATTTAGTTCAGACCAACAAGGTGAGTCTTAACAGGTTAAACAAAATCATTTGAACAAGAACAGAATCTGATTTCACAATTTTGTGGAAATGCTTTGATTTTTGAAAACTTAATTCAAAACGTCATACTTTTTGTTTCCGAAAAATTGATCATATTGATTGACAAAATTGAACGTAGAGAGAATGAGAGGAAAATAAAGTTGGTTTCATGAAGTGGATGGAGAGATGAGGCTAAATCGCACCATCATGACCCTCACAAAGGATGTGCAGGTGCCACCAATTTCCGAGCTAATTCAGGGAACAATAAAAGACCTAGACACTTTCACAGTCCCCAAAAAGAGTTGTTCCAGACATGTTATCAGACTGTGTGGTTTCTGACCCCAACTCTGCTCTTGCTGTCCTCTGTGGCAGTTCCTGCTTCTGGGAAACATGAATGTCGCCTCCTCCTGTTAGCCCACAGGTTAGACAGGGCGCTGTGTCTACAGCATGTAGCACAGGTGGAGCACGAGGTCTGCGCTTACTAGATGCTAGTGCCTGGTAGAGGCTATTCTATGAGTTAACTTTCACAGCCATTCAGAAGGGGAAAAAAATGCACTCTTAAATGGATTTTGTGAAAACACTAAGTGTCCAAAGGGAGGAAGTATCACACTCCTCAGATCACATCAAGTGTATTTTATTTAGTTCTTTGATTTTTTGTTTTAAACATTACATCTAATGTTCCTACCCCAAGCCTCTTAATTTTTATGGTCTGAAGAAAAATGTGGAAAGAACGCATTAAATGTTTTCAGATTTTGTGCTAAATTAGGAGTTTTCATACCAGCCCCTAACATGTTTTGACTGCTGAGTGAAATCAGGTTTTTTATATACAGTATACATAGCTTACCTAAAAAAGGGAGTATGTTTGTTATTATCAGATAGAAATGGAATTTCTCTGGTACATCATACTCATAAAAGTGCTGACTTGATGTCTTTAAAGATTGACAGCTTATATTTGGCAGTCCAAACAAGTTAAAGGTGTCCTGGTTTAAAGTTGTTTGGGCAGTAACCTGGTTTCAGTTTTATAGGGCGGTTCTTTCACTGCACCAGTACACTTTAAAGCTGATGGTCAGCTGTCAGGGACTAAATAAATATTTGCTTGGCAGGCCATCTTCAAAATATTTCCTTTTAGAAAATTGGAGATCTAAACATAAAATAAAGGCTAAGATATTAGAAAAAACTTGGACTAATTGTAAAACTTCAGGGTTAATAAGAAAAAACTCAAGTCATAAAAATTAGAATGGATCTAGCTATGTAAAAATAAAAAGTTTCTGCAGGCAAAATAGCACAAAGGCAAAAGACAGACTGAGAGAAAGTGGTTGTGGTACACAATACTAAAGGTTACTATCCCTAGTAAGGGAAAGGCGCAGATAAATTAATAAGAAAAAGAGATGACCCGTTAGAAAAATGGTCAAAGGATGTGTCCTGACAGTTTATAGAGGAAGAAATGCAAATGACCCATCAACCAGAGCTTCCTCCGTCACTGGAAAGGAATAGCAGATCACTGATGTGCCATATTTTTCACCCATCAGATTTAAAAATTGGCAAGATGGTAATGAGGGTGTAGAGAAATGGATATTCTCATAAAGCGTGTTGGGGGTGAAAGTTACCACAACTTTTTTTGGAACAAATTTTGGCATTTGTCAGATTTATTAATTTACCCTTTGACCAGCAGTTAGCAGATAAAATAAGGATATAAGCCTAGGGTTGTTTATTGTGGCATTATTTGTCATGTAAAAAACCAGAATCATGCTGCGTGCCCATCAGTAAGGGAACCAGACCAAGTGAGTGGCAGTGCTTTCCATAGAGAATAGTGTGCGGCTGTTGAAGCGAATCGTTAGACCCAGTGTGATGGCTTACATGAATAATGATATATGTAGAGTGTTGTGTATATAGTATACTTCTACCTTTTAAAAATTAAAATGCACATACACAAGTTCACGAGCATAAAGGAAAGTGGAAAGTATACAATAAACTGTTACGGTGGCGGGGAGGCGGGGCCTTTTTCTAATACGTCTGTGGTATTTGGAAAACATGTACCGTAGTCCCTCAGTATCTGTGGGGGATTGGTTCCAGGATCCCCTTCGGATACCAAAATCCGAGGATGCTCAAGTCCCTTATATATCAATGAAATGGCCTAGTACAATGGCCCTCCGCATCCACAGGTTCCACATCCTCGGATGAGGAGGTCAGCTGTGTCACATTTGTAGTTGAAGAGAAAATCTAGGTATAAGAAGCAATTTAGGCAAAATATTTAAAAGCTTGTTGTTGCTTTACTGTGTGTAGCAACTTATAGCTAATCTGAATATAATCAGCCCAAGAGGATTTTTCTCAGCATAGTATGTAACTTTCAGTAGACTTAGCTTCAGAATGTAGGTAACTTAAAAAAAAAAACCAACAATCTAGATAAGATTATCTATAGTGAAAAACTTGTTTTCTGTCTTGTTTCTTTCTTTATGAGAGTTCTTATATTTAGATCAGGGGCCTCTTCCAAAGTTTAGGGTCAAGGTCACACTTGGTCCAATGATTGCAGCTCCAAATACTTTGAATTACTATTTATCCAAAACAGAATGTAAGGTTCTGGCTAACCAGAAGTTCCCTTTATAGCATCTGTGACCTACAGATTGTTGTTACAGAATCCAGATGCAAGCTATTCTAACTCTGACCCTTTTGATGGTGCAAAAAGGTGTCCCAGAGATCTTACAGAGCCTCGGGATTCTCCTTGTGGGGTTGTGTAAGGGTTAAATGAGATGATCCTTGTGAAGTTCCTAGAACAGTGTGGGGTGGGGGCAGTGTAGCACGTCGCCAGAAGCATGGGCTGGGAAAGCAGGCTGCCTGGGTTTGGATCACCACTCCTCACTGGCTCTCTCTTGGACAGTTATTTAACCTAAGCGCCTCAGTTTTCTTATCAGTAAGTTACAATAATCATAGTACCCACCTCATAAGATTATTGTAAGGATTAAATCCATTAAAATTTGTAGAGCACTAGAATAGTTCCTGGCAGGCAGCGAATGTTAATTATCATTTATATAAGCCATTTTCAGTTGTGGCCAACAAAAATATGAGATGATCTCATTGTGTTTAATTGAAATACCACTCACAGTATTCCAGAGTGACAGAGGAGAGGAGAGGCTCATTCTGTTCAGCATGGGAAGATAAGCCCTTCTCTGGGGCTGGTGGTAGGTTTGAGGAACTGACTTAAACTGAGTTGTCGCCAAAGGAGAGAGGCCAGGCTAGTGCTAAGCTGGAAACTCTATTATGAGGAATGCTTGCCGGGACCGAAAATGTATTAATACCTGGGTAAAAGAGGACTTTGCCCCATTGGACATTGGATTTGGAAAGACCTGACTTAGATGGGTAGTTTAATTCAGAAATTAAAATCGGACCCTGCGTAAGTAGAAGGGTTGATTGTCTTCAGGTTGGCCTCCTCCCTATAATGTCCCCCTCTCCCAAGATGCCTGGTGCTCTGGCCCCGCTGAATCCAGTGTGATTGTTCTGGGTCATCGCATTCAGTTTTGAGTCTGTTGGAATGGGCATGTTGATGCTTAGACCAATACAGTTTGAGTTTCCGTTGGAAGTGGCTTGCTAGAATATTAGCAATTCTTGTAGGAGGATTAATACAGTGAGTAAATGGTTATCCTAAATGCCTCTTAGTGTCCTCCTAATGCTGTTTTTTTGGATACTCCCCACAGAGTCTTTATGTCACTTGTGAGAAAAATGAAAGTATTTGTAATTACTTAATGTCTTTAGGGTAATCCTAAGGGATAAAAATGTAATTTATGGAGTCGACATTTCCCATTTGCATTAGGGGTATAAAGCAGAAGAGTTACTTTTTGTTAAATTAGGAATTACCAGGTATTTAATGTACTTCTGACCTAAAGACTCCTGAAGAAATTTCCTTTCTTGGAGTTTATAAATTTTAATTAAAATTTTTACTTTTTTAAAAAAGTAAAATTGATACCCAGCTCATTTCTAGGCAAAAAGACAATATGGATGAAACTTTTAGAGCGTACACATTGAATTGGTTTTTACTTTTATTTTTTTTAAGAGGGTATTAAATTGTTTATTTATTACACATGATAATGGATGATACACAAGCTTCATTCCCATCTATATCTGGTACCATAATCCAATTTAGATATATTGCATAGGATGTGCCAACAATCTTATATTAATAATCAAAAAACTCCATGACTTGGCTTGGGTGACCCTTTTCACGGTGAACTCCAGGTCACAATGCAGTAACTGTCAGTTCAACTACACCAAGGTTTCGGAAGACAGTAGCTTCTCCACCAAAGCAGGTTGTAAGTAAATTTTGAATGGAACCTGGCATCACCTTGAAGGAATGCTAACTTCACACTGTTGGCGTAGTTTACCAAAATGGCTTCAGAGTAGACTAACTTTACACAGTACATTTTAAAAAAGGACACATTTATTCAGCGTCATGATCAGACTATTACGTTTAGCAATCAACAGCATGGGTGCAAAAAAAAAAAAAAAAAACTACATTAAAACCCTTTGTTGGAATGCTTTACACTTTCCACAGAACAGAAACTAAAATAACCTGTTATACAGTTAGTCACAAGTACAGTCCTCGAGTTTTTTTGCCCATACACATGTCTTCTGTGTAGCAGCTAGGCCCTGCCACCACTGTGCTTGGCTGAGCTCACAAATCTGTTGTAGCCTGGAGCTTCCCCGTCACTTCTCTGGCTCTCCTCTCCTCCTAAGCTTTGTTTCCTGGCAGTAATCGAAACCTTCTGCCACTGCCACAGCTACTGCTGCTGCCGGAACCACCACAGCCACCTTGGTTTCGGGGTTTGGCAAAGTATTGGCCTCCACCGCCCTAGGGGCCAGAACTTCTGCCTCCAAAGTTTCCTCCTTTCATGGGTCCAAAATTTGAAGATTGATTGTTGTAACTGCCAAAATCATTGTAGCTTCCACCACCTCCAAAATTGCTTCCATCATTACCAAATCCATTTTAGCCGTCCCCACTGCCACCATATCCACCACCACCGCGGCTGCCACCAAAGCCACCTCGGCCACTGAAGTCTCCTCCACGACCAAAGTTGTCATTCCCACCAAAACCACCTCCACGACCACCACCAAAGTTTCCAGAACCACTTCGACCTCTTTGGCTGGATGAGGAACTAGCCATCTCTTGCTTAGATAGGGCTTTCCTTACTTCACAGTTGTGGCCATTCACAGTGTGGTATTTCTTAATGACAATCTTGTCTACAGAGTCATGGTCATCAAAGGTTACGAAAGCAGAGCCTCTCTTTTTACACTGCCTCGATCAGTCATGATTTCAAACACTTCAGTTTTCCCGTACTGTTCAAAATAATCTCTTAGATGATGTTCTTCAGTGTCTTCTTTAATGCCACCAACAAAAATCCTTGTCACAGTTGAGTGGGCACCAGGTCTTTGAGAATCTTCTCTTGAGACGGCCCTCTTTGGTTCCCCAACTCTTCCATCTACCTCGTGTGGCCTTGCATTCGTGGCCGCACCCACCTCCTCCACAGTGGCGTATGTGACAAACCCGAAGCCTCTGGAGCGCTTGGTGTTTGGATCCCTCATTACCACACAGTCTGTGAGCGCTCCCCACTGCTCAAGATGGCTCCTCAGACTGTCATCGGTTGTTTCAAAGCTCAAACCTCTGATGAAGAGCTTCTGCAGCTGTTCGGGCTCTTCGGGTGACTCTGACATAGACATGATGGCAGTGGAGGGGCGGAGGGGAGATGTCAACGATACTTACTCTGTGGCGTCCATGAGCAGAAAGGAGTAATCTACCGAACGTATCTCTGAATTGGTTTTTAAATGAGTACATTTCTGTACTTGAACTCAGAGGAGAAAGATCAGTGTGTTGAACTTCATAGGACGTGGATGTCCACACCTTCATCTTTAGCCCTCTGTTTCCCCCACGTTCCTGTGGGCCAGTTCATGTATTTCATAGCTTCAATAGAAATTTTGGGGAAAGCTGGAGAAGGAATAATGGTTACATTTTATGTGGAAAGGGATAATTGAGTATAAAACATTTCAGATAAGTACTTTTGGTAGGTAAATCTTTAGGTTTTTTTTTTTTTTTTTTTTTTTTTTTTTGGCGGTACGCGGGCCTCTCACTGTTGTGGCCTCTCCCGTTGCGGAGCACAGGCTCTGGATGCGCAGGCCCAGCGGCCATGGCTCACGGGCCCAGCCGCTCCTCGGCATGTGGGATCTTCCCGGACTGGGGCACGAACCCGTGTCCCCTACATCGGCAGGCGGACTCTCAACCATTGCGCCACCAGGGAAGCCCAATCTTTAGGTTTTTAGAAAGTTTCCTGGCTTTCTCCTGAGTTTACCTTGGAGTATCTGAAATCCCTCATTTTCTTCATAGATATTTATTGAATTGGGCACTGTGCTCTTAAGGCAGATTGGCTTCCCTCAGGCCTCTCACCATCTCTGTGCTCCGTGTGTTTAAGATTCTCCCTGGTGGTTAATTCAGAATGGTACTGAAATAGGATTTTTAAGACCTGTAGATCTTTGAAGAGTCCCTTTATTTCTGAAGTTCTGTATTGAGGTACCAAGATAGAATTATTGTTTTGCTCTAGAGTCAGTTTTTTCTTCCCAGGATTCACTTTTAAAGAAAGATTTTAAAATATTTGTTCAATAGTGAAATTATCAAAAAAAATACTTGTTTCCCTCAAAACACGCAATAGCCCTTAAAACGCCTGTTGGGTCATCTTTCATTGCTTGTATTATGTGTTGACTGTAACTTTTTGGAAACAAATGTCCCTATTAAATGGCTGTCAAGAAAATATTTTTTAAAAATAAGCTTTGTCCAGCAGCGGGGAGAAGATTTGAATTTAATGGCAAACTTAAAGATGTCCCCCTTTGAATCCCATCTGGCCAATGACCAAATGCTCTCTAAGCAGGTGTTCCGTGTTCTAGGGAAAGAAGCTCAGAAAGGATCTCTGCTCTTTGATGATCTCCCTCCGGCCAGCAGTACTGACTCAGGTACAGTCTTCAGGCTCTCCCAGGTGTGTGTCAACATGTCATCCTGGGATTGTAGTTGTCTCAATCTTTTTCCCTTTCCCCCATTTTCAACACACAGATGTTTTAGGTGTTGGACTGTCTTAAGTTTTGAATCCATGGCATCAGGTAAGGCAGAAAAATCCGCTAGTCGCTAGCCCTGAGAAACTGCATAAAAGTGTTGAGCAGTTTTCTCTGGTTCATTTGAGTGTTTAATATACTAGCTGGAATAAGATTTAACTCTTTAAGGCAGATTTTTTTGTTTCCTTTGAAATGATAGGACTTTAAAATAAAATAGGTTCAAGACATTATTTAGCACTGTATGAGTTGCCACTGGATTGACACAAGAGTTTTGAGTTTATTTCAATGACCTGTGTAGGTGTCCTGGTGGGATGGATTCTGAAACTTAAGCCTCCTCCTGGTTTTGTGGGCTCACTCAGTGTTCTGCTGTGTTTCAGGATCGGGGGGACCTTTGCTTTTTGATGATCTCCCACCAGCCAGCAGTGGTGATTCAGGTAAGTGGTAGGGAAAAATGTCCAACGTGCTGGTGGAAATAATATGCACTATTTTACCCTTACGTAAAATTTATTTATTTATAGCTTGTAACAAGCCTTAGGATGATATTAAATCATAATACAACATAAGGTTTATTAAAACTGAATAGATACCTGGAATTTCTTGGCAGTCCAGTGGTTAGGACTCAGTGCTTTCACTGCTGGGGCCAAGGTTTGATCCCTGGTTGGGGAACTAAGTTCCCGCAAAAAAAACCCTAAATAGATACCATTAGGTGGGAGCAAAAAGACGCTTAAATGCTACATCACTTTTTGGTGATTATTTTTTACTTCTTGCAACTGACTTTTAAGAAGTGAAGAGTCCAGTAATTTACTTTGATCTTTGTTATTAACGTGTTTTTCTTAATTAATTAATTAATTAATTAATTATTTTTGCTGTGTTGGGTCTTCGTTTCTGTGCAAGGGCTTTCTTTAGTTGTGGCAAGCGGGGGCCACTCTTCATCGCGGTGCGCAGGCCTCTCACTATTGCAGCCTCTCTGTTGCGGAGCACAGGCTCCAGACGCACAGGCTCAGTAGTTGTGGCTCACAGGCCTAGTTGCTCCGCGGCATGTGGGATCTTCCCAGACCAGAGCTCGAACCCATGTCCCCTGTATTAGCAGGCAGATTCTCAACCACTGCACCACCAGGGAAGTCCCTGTTATTAACGTTTAAAAGAAAATCTCAGTCTTTCATTCTGGTTTTGCCTTGTTATATTCCTGACAGGCCCAAATGTATCCAGCAGAAGTGTCTGAATATATGAAGTACAGTTAAAATATTTTCAGTTTCCTGATAAATAAGTCATTTGTTTTATGCCACTTACATTAAAAAGAATTTTGATTTTAAGAAAATGAAGTCAGAATGACACTGCTTTACTGACTGGTACAGACCATGTGCAGGAATTTGAATTCTTAAAATTCAAGACCTTAGTTAATTATTTTCCAGTCAGTCCTTTTATGTTCTCAAGATTCTTTTTATTGATTTGATTTCATTTTTGTCAAGCCTATTAACATTGGCTCTACCTGAGCCTGTAAATGTTTAACTTTTCCTTTTATGTCCCAATTACACAGAAGGGGAAAATAGAGCCGATTCTTCTAGGTTGTCATATATGACGAATGTATTATTCCACTAACTGAGAACTTCTCACATGGAATTCCCCCAAAGGGAGGGGGAAGGTAGGGCAATGGTGGGGGACAGTGGGGATGCAGGCTGTCCTTTTTCACGTGCAGTTTTATCCTCTAGTGTAAAAAACCTTCCTTATGTTGTCAAATAGAACACTTGCTGCTTTTCAGGTATATTTTTTGTATTATTAATTCTTTACCATAAATTCATTGGAATTAGTCTAGAAAGTACGGATTAAATTAGGTATCATTCCTATATTTAGAAAAAGTATCACAATCGTCTTACATAAGAAGTCTCAGGTTTTCAGGCTATGTATCCATACCAAAAAATTACAGCATTCTCATACAATTTACCCTAAAACCTTCCCAATAAAGACAGTGCACTTAGTTAAAATGAAAGTTAATGTGTGCAACTAGGGCTCTTAACAGATTTAATTTAAAAAAGGAAGATTCAGCATAGTTACATCTTAGTTATCCACAGGGCAAAAGGCAATAAACTAGTAGAGACTTAGAAGACATCAACCCATTGTTAACAAGCTTGATTTTTTTTTTTTTTTTTGGATATAGAATCCAATCTTGTATGCAGTATTCAGGCTTTCTTGAGAAGACATATCTTTCTTCTCAAGCAGGCAAGAGCCATTTACAAAAATTGACTGCATTCTAGCCCATAAAGTAAGTCCCAGTAAAGAATCAGCTTCATACGTAGACCTTATTCTCTGATGACAATGTGATTCACTTAGAAGTCAATAACAGTTTAAAACATTTCTCTGTTTTTCAATTTAAAAGAAAGGAAGATTCTTTTACATACACATTGGGAAAACTGGAACACAAACAGTAAGTGACAGGAGGCTAATGAAGAGACCTTTGGGAAATCCGTGACATTGTCCCAGTTAATTTGCCTTACTATGTGGGGTGGGATGTGTGTGTTATACTGTTGCAGAAATCTGTCCTTTGCAAGTAATTGACCCTTGTTGCAGGCAGGGACATTTCTTTCCTTTTTTTTCTCAGTACTCAGAAATGTCTGGCAAAGAATAGTTGAATAAATAATAAATGGTTGCATGCTTTTATACCTAAATGCAGAGAACACTTAGGGCCATTTATTGGATACTTGATGGACCAGGCACTGTGATGAATGCTTTACATACCTTCTCCCCAGCGGTTTTCAAACAAGCCCCTGAGAGGACAGTATTCACCCTATTACGGGTGAAGAAACTGAGGCTGGAAGGTTAAGTAACTTGCCTTAAGGGCACACCCCTTGGAAGTGGCAGAACTGAGATTTGAAACTAGACTTCTGTTGTTCCAAAATGCATACACACTGCAGGTGCTCTTAGCTCTGGCTTTGAATACAAATTCGTCCCTTTGCAAGTGGGAATGGCTTCAGCAGTCCTATTTTGCCTCTCAGGATACATACAGTTCTTAAAGCCTGATGTTTATTTTAAGCCTTTTTTGGCACTTGTTACTCTTTTTTTTTTTTTGCGGTACGCGGGCCTCTCACTGTTGTGGCCTCTCCTGTTGCGGAGCACAGGCTCCGGACGCGCAGGCTCAGCGGCCATGGCTCACGGGCCCAGCCGCTCCGCGGCATGTGGGATCTTCCCGGACTGGGGCATGAACCCGTGTCCCCTGCATCGGCAGGCGGACTCTCAACCACTGCGCCACCAGGGAAGCCCTACACTTGTTACTCTTTTGAACTGGTTCAGGACATTTCACTTTGCAGATTTTGGAAACTTATTTATAAGGAAGGGCTTGTGGATGTAAAACATCATATATGTGCCATAGCCCCAAGATATGAATGTGTATTTTTACCACTGAGAAGCCTCTCTTGCATGTCGTCTTATGCCAGTCTGAGCAGGGCCTGGATCTTAATTTGTGGTCTCCCACTGTGGGTGCCCAGGCACTGCCCCACCCCTCAAAGTCATAGCCGTGACTGCTGTGCCTCTCTCTCTGCCAGGCCTCTCTCAAATGTCTTTTGTCTCTGAGGGCTGGGAGGGAGCCTGGTCTGCTAGGGACTCTTATCGTCTACAGCTGTGTTTCTGTCTGGCTTTGACTTTATATTTCCAGGTTCTCTTGACACTTCGATATCCCAGGTGGTAAAGAATGAAGGGAAAGGAGCAAAGAGAAAAACCTCTGAAGAAGAGAAGAATGGCAGTGAAGAGCTTGTGGAAAAGAAAGTTTGTAAAGGTTTTCAGACAGTTTGAAAACAAATGTATTAGACTTCATATTGTAAAACAACCCAGAGCAAAAAGCAAGCTCAGCTTTCCGACAATATTGGATTGGCCAAAAAGTTCGTTCGGTTTTAAGTAAAAATAAAAGACATTTTTCATTTTCACCAAGAAGTTCATTGAATAATGTATTCATTAACTGAATGACCTTTTTGGCCAACCCAATACTTCCTTTTAATGTCTGTATTTAAGAAGTGGATAGGGTTTCTTATTTGCAAACGGATTTCCAAGTTTACTTTTGCTTCCTCTCTCCTTGCTCTCCATGTACATCTGTTACCTTTGGTCAGATAGGAAACCTGCATTTGTCCTTCAAGGGTTAAAAACCACAGGTAGTTCTTACTTAGCCTTCGGCAGTGAGTGTTTAGCTTATTGGCCCCCCAGTTCCTTGTCCCCAGCCTGTTGGTTAGCACTTGGAATTCTGTGAATAGCTCAGTAGACAGGTCCCAAGAGACAGCCTGAGGCTGGAAAAAGCAATTGAAATTTGTAGTCAGCTTTGTAACATGTCACAGTGAGTGGGGAAGAAATGAAAAGTATCAGCTAAAGAGAAAAACTGTGGATTTTCACTTATCGCACTGGCCACTTTGTCTTGTGCCATAAGTGATCTCAAGGCAGAGGCTGTAGGCTGCAGTGCAGGTGTGAGAGGACCTGCTCCGCCTCTGCTGTGAAGACGTGCGCTCAGCTTGGCTTGTCACTGCCTTGAGCCTGGAGAGCACTGTGCCTGCCACCAGCCACTCTTCAGAAAGCGCTCATTCTATCACTTCTGTGGATCTAGGTGTCAGAAAAAGCTTAAACCAGCCATTAAAGAGACATTTCTGCGCCTCCAGTGAACTCCTTTTTCCTGTCCTTCCTCAGTTAAAGTAAAAGCAGCTGATCCTACCATTTGTTCAAATTCTTCCAGCCTCAAGCATGGAAATATATATTTCCAGTGTATCCAACAGGGTATTAGGGATAAACTCTACTTGCTTGCATTCCTCTAAACTAGAAATTTTTTTGTCCTTATTAAATTATTGACAGACTAGATTTGCACAGAATTCCTTGCCCCAGTTCAAGTCCCACTTCTGTGGGATGACAGCACATTCCTTGCTCTGGTGCTTTGACTTAATGCCCTCGCAAGAGAAGCCATTCTGTACTAACTTGCTGTCGTCTGCTGTCTCCTTCCCACTGCTCAGCCTTGCAGAGACCGGCCCTGTCCAACAGTGGTCTGAACCTTGTAACAGACTTGCAGTCCGGGAGATGCCTTGAGGGGTGTAGCTTATTTGTTTGCAGCGCTAGGGCATTGCTGAAGAACAGCCATAGTTCCCTCATTTGCTCTGGGACTAGGGCTTCTGGAGAGAAGGGCACAGTTTTGTATTGGCTTTTTGTTCTCTTTTTCTTAGGCTCTTCGGTGATCTTTGGTTTGAAAGGCTATGTAGCTGAGCGGAAGGGCGAGCGGGAGGAGATGCAGGACGCCCATGTCATCCTGAATGACATCACCGAGGAGTGTAGGCCCCCCTCCTCCCTCATGTGAGTGTCTGTGCTCTAGCAGCCTGATGGCATAAAAGTCTCTGTTCTGATGGGAACTTTGGGCTGTATCCAGTTTGTGTTTATTAGAAAGACATATTTCTTGAGCTGCTTGGTTCAACATCAGTAGTTCTCAGCTGGGGTTGGTTTTGCCCCCCAGGGACATTTTTGGTTGTCACAGTGGGGGATGTACTACTGGCATATGGTGAGTGGAGGCCAGGATGTTATCCTGTAGTGCACGGGTTAGCCCTGCAACAATTGTCCTGCTGGACTTGAGAAACCCTGCTAATTGGGAAATGACTCTCCCTATTTTGGGTCTTGGGGTGTGTGCTTTCCACCAGTACCTGAAGAGGTTCTGACAGATAGTATTCTTATTCTTTGACCCAGGAGATAGAGGTAGAAGCTGCTAATTACAGAGGTGAATGGTGACCGGGAGAGCTAGTGCATATAGCGAGGGCCCAGGAAGAGAACAAAAAAGCAGAAATGGCATCAAGAAGATTTCCTGCAGTTGCACAAACTAAAATGAAGGAAAAGGCATGGAGGAAAAGCCATTGCTCACCAAGAGCAGGAATATGCTTTGGAGTTGCTTTTGAACCCAGGAAAGGGGCTTCTGGAGAGCCCCACGGGGGTAGATATTTTCGGGATAGATTTAATTGAGGAACACTAAGCCATAACTAGCAAATACTACGTTGTAAGATTCTGAGTTATCAACCACATGAAATTTATTTTTTCATGGCTTGTGATGTCCCAAATTGAAAAGGAATTTCAAAAATGTTTGAAAAAAGAGCAGCTCTGCAGAATAAATGTCATTTCTCATAGGCATTTTTGTTCTATCCTTCTTGAAACAGTTTTTTAATGACATTTATTCTGTTTTTTGGCAAAACTTGAAAGGGGAATAGGAATAAGACTATAGTAAGATAGGCTTTAAGAATTCTATATTGGCCGGAGTTTGAGCAAGAATCCTGAAATTACCTATTCTGTCTCTCATAGATTTTTTAAAATAATTTTTTAACGTCTTTATTGGAGTGTAATTGCTTTACAATATTGTGTTAGTTTCTGCCATACAGCAAAGTGAAGCAGCTGTAACTCTTACAGATATTTTTGACCGTCTTGGATCAGTAACTGTTTATCTGTGTGTTAGTGTTTGAAACTAAATCTGCTTTAAATAGAAAAAAGTTCTGAATTTTAGTTTAGTGAAAAATCAGGGTTAATAGTTCTTGATTTTTAAAAACAAGTGTGAGTTTTTAATTCTTAATTTAAAAATGTCACGGAAGTTACTTAAATGTTTGTCTCAGGTAATGTTAATGTTCGCTGTCTAAGAGTTAACAGCTTTTATGGAGAGGAGTAGTCTTTGCTGTGAGAATCTCTCTGACTCTCAGTTCATTGTTCCAGTACCCGGGTTTCATATTTTGCTGTTTTCGATGGACATGGAGGAATTCGAGCCTCAAAATTTGCTGCACAGAATTTGCATCAGAACTTAATCAGGAAATTTCCTAAAGGTGAGACTGAGAGCTAAATCAGTTCATGTTCATCTTGGTGTTGGCTGTTTGTGCTGATCAGTGACATGTCACTGGCTTTAGCAGAGTCCTTGGTGACTCTAAAAGAGCAGGGATGGGCTTCCCTGGTGGCGCAGTGGTTGAGAGTCCGCCTGCCAATGCAGGGGACACGGGTTCATGCCCCGGTCCGGGAAGATCCCACATGCCGCGGAGCGGCTGGGCCCGTGAGCCATGGCCGCTGAGCCTGCGCATCCGGAGCCTGTGCTACACAACGGGAGAGGCCACAACAGTAAGAGGCCCGCGTACCGCAAAAAATAAAAATAAAAAAAAATAAAAGAGCAGGGCTGAGAGGAGGCGGCTCCGAGCTGAGCAGGTGCAGTGGCCGTGCAGGTGTGCCTAGTATGGAACTTCTCGTGTCTCTGAGTGATTGGCCCCTCTCGCGGAATGTCTTTGGGTACAAGTGAGTGTCTTGCCTTTGTATTTGGGAGACTACTAAAACCAAATGCAGGTGGCACTTAGAGGTGAGGAAGTACAGGCTGTTCTTGGTCGTAATACAGAAACAAAATGACGTGGCGGGAGGATAATCTTCCCTCCTTAAGAGTTTGTTTTCTTTTGTTCCTTCTGTAATAGGAGATGTAATCAGTGTAGAGAAAACCGTGAAAAGATGCCTCTTGGACACTTTCAAGCATACTGATGAAGAATTCCTGAAGCAAGCTTCAAGCCAGTAAGTGTAATAACCACATGAAGACACATGAGTGGAGCACGCGTGTTGTTTTCCTAAACACATTCCAGGCCTGCTAATGCAGTTTAATGCTGATGCTCACTGTCTGCAAAGTTCCTAGCACCAAGTAATCTCTCACAACTTAACGAAATCTGGAACAGAAAAAAGCACGTATCAAACCATCCATTTAAAAAGTATAAGACTCCCCATTCAACTCTGGAAATTAGCCTCAAAGTGCTAGCATGTTGGTGGTGACTGTATTTCTGATGTGTTTCCCCCCAGGAAGCCTGCCTGGAAAGATGGGTCCACTGCTACCTGTGTTCTGGCTGTAGACAACATTCTTTATATTGCCAACCTCGGAGATAGTCGGGTATGTGACTCTGGAGGCACCTATTTAGATAACAGCATGTCACATGGGAGAAGAGCTGTAGAAGCACTTGCTGAATAAGATTACAGTGATGATGGCTGGGTTCGAATCTTCTATTGGGGTTGCTGCAGGGGGTTCTGCTGCAGGGTTTAAGTTCTGGGTCAGGGAACAGCAGCTAAGCTTGAGGCTGTTTGTTCTCTGAGAAGGCTTATACCCTGTCTGTCAGATACAGAGCTGTGAGTTGGAATTTAATTGGCCTGCAAGTACCTTAAATATTCATCTTCATTTTTCTGACCTCAGGCCATAATGAATGAATAACTCAAAAGCTGTAGCTAGAAAGTGCTAGATGATGTGACATATATCCGTTGAGCCCAGTACACCTGGCTGAGGGAGAAACGCGATGATTTCCCACTGGTGACATCCTGTTTCCCAGTCCCAGTTGTGGGGAATGACAGAGCTGGAGGGCAGTGCTCTGCAGGGTCTCTGCAGTCCCTCCCACCTCCCCTGCCAGGAGCGGATGTTCACCTCCATTGCTGCTTGCTTTTCAGCCATTCTCCATGCTTGTTCAGCAGTCACTGGACAAAGTGACCTTCCCACTCTTACTAGCACCTTCAGACGTGGAAATAGCTGCTCCCACTCCTGTTGCTTTTAGGGTGATCTATAAATATGGAGCGCTAGGAGCTGTAGCATCACAGATGACAGCCCTGCCCTAGTGGAGTTCATGTTCTGGTGATGTTTTAGTGGGTCTGTCTAGTGGACTGTCTCTTGTACATAGGTGTTTAGATCAAAGGACTTAAAAAAACAACATGAGTAAAATTGGCCAAAAAAAGAGAGACTTTGGAGTCAGGCCCAAGTTTGAGTCCTGGCCTTGCTCTCTGACTCTAGGCACGATGCTTATCCCCTGGGCCTCAGGCTTCCTCCTCTGTAGAATAAGAGGTTTGTCCGGAAGTTACCACACAGTAAACATGGTGGCGGGAACCCACGGAGAGGTACTTGGTCAGTCCACCAAACTGCCCTCGTCTTTGCCATTGTAAACTCTTGGAATGGTAACGCCTAAAGGGGCCTTGGTACCTGTTAGGTCCTCCCTTTCACGTCACAGATGAGAAGATGATGGCCTAGTGAGGGTGAGCAGTGAGCTGTGGTCATCCAGCAGAGTTTGCACCAGAGTTGAGACCCAAGCCCGGGGCTTCTCTCCCTGAATTTTTTTTGTGACACCACTTTGCTGCTTGTACTTTTGATGCTGGATCCACTGACTTCAAGTTTGTCAGCAGGAGGCTGAATCTGAAACTCCATTGTTAGCCTTTCTCTTCAGCTGTCAACTTTAGGTGCTGGGCCCATTAAATTTCACAGCCAGTGTACTCTCCATCTTCCCAGGCAATCCTGTGTCGTTACAATGAGGAGAGTCAAAAACATGCAGCCTTAAGCCTCAGCAAGGAGCATAATCCAACCCAGTATGAGGAACGAATGAGAATACAGAAGGCTGGAGGGAATGTCAGGTAACTGGGAATGACGGGAACTCGGGAGGAGGGTTCACTTACGTAAAAGCAGCCTTGAGACCTCTGAGGGTGCAACGTTCTGTGTCATGTAGTCTTCAGCGTAATGAGACTCTGTATGAGGTCTAACCTGGTGAAGTCGAAGTAGGTGAACGAGTGTTGTAGGATTTCACCTGTGTCCAAGTGGGAGCAAAAAATGTATGCAAGAAACATGCTTCCCTACGTTTGCAACAGGAGACCTGTCTCAAATTCAAGTTCACCGTTTGCAGCATTGTCTCTGGTCCTGGTAACTCTCATAAAAGCTGTCATTTGTCACAACCCGGTAAGCTACAGTTTTCGGCAAATTCTCCAGAGAGAAAATCTAAAGTGGTTAAGACAGTAAATGTAAGACAGTAGTGTGTGCTGATCACCTCTGGTCTTCCTGGAGAACAACTTATCTAGCCCAGAGGGCCGCTCTTACCTGGCTGCGTCCGTGGCAATTCCAGTTCATCTCTCTTTACACCTTTGAAGGGTGTGTGCCGGCTCTAGTTTATCATCTGCCATCTCTCAGGTAGTTAAAGGAGGGCTTAAGTCTTTTCTGCACTTTAGGAGAATTATACTTTAAGGACATTGCACTATGAATTTGATCAGAGGTGTTTTCTGGTTCATCTTACAGTTTGACCCCATGAGGATTTTGTCTCCTGTTGGAGATAAGGGAGAAGTAATATATCAGTGTAAGAGTGCAGTTATTTGTCCTTGGATGTGTAGTTTCTCTTGTTGTTTATTTGGGGCAGTTTTTATTATTGCTTCAGGCTGTTTCTAGCCAGGGGTGCAGGGAGGTCTCTGGAGAGCAGTTAGAATTCTTAGGGTTGGTTAAAAAAACTCCTGGGTTAGTCAAAGGTGATTTGGGTCTTGGTTGTGGCTGCTACATGAGTGTCGACAGAACTGCAGGCTGGGTTCAGACCTTGGCCAGTGCTCTGTGCCTGACTTCTCCCCCATGACTGCTGTGGAAGTTAATGCCCGAGAATGTGACCCCAGTGTTAGTGTCAGCATCACCTTTTCTGCCCTTTATTATAACTTTAAAATGCTGCTTTTGCCTGAACTCCTTGAAAAGATTTTGACATTGGCAGTCCTATGGCTGAAAGTAAGATTAGCTGCATTGCATTTACTTCCTGTTTCCCAGTCCCTACTTGCTAAGAACAGTGTGGGCTTAGGGTGAGCCCCTCAATTTAGAGAAACGGGGTGGGAGGCTCAGAGACAGCAGGGGCTTTCTGTTCCTGAGCAGCAGGGCCAGGCTGTGGCCCATCTCCTGCCTGAGGCCAAGGGTGGCATGCTTTTTCTTTTCCACCACCCCCTCCTCCTTTTATTATTAAAATTTTCAAACATGCAGAAAACATTTTAAAAGAGTAAACATTTCAATACCTACCACCTAGATTCAGTAGTTAACATTTTGCCATTTTGCTTTGTCTGTTTATGTGTGTGTTTGGCTGAACTATTTAAAAGTTAGTTGCAGACATAACACCTAAGAAAATAATAATTCCTTAGGTTGTGTTAGGTTATCTAATATCCCGTCTGTACTCGTATTTCCCCAGTTGTCCCCACAGTGTCTCTGTTTGAAACCAGGGTCTGGTCAGTGTTCGCATCTACCTTGGACTCACATCTTTCCATGTAGAATCATCTCCACTTGTACTAGGCTTGGATCATCACTAGTCAGCACTTGTATAGGGTCACCAGTGCTGTTTTTTCATAGTATTGTTTAAGTCGCTTGTGTGTATTTCTTGTGAACTAGAAGTTAGGTCTAAAGGCTTCTTTAAATTCAGATAAGACATTTTCAGCAAAAATATTTGACGGGGGATGCTATGTACTTTTGATAGTCCCTCACTTCAGTAGCCATGTAAGGTCACTGGTGTGATACTGATTCCATGCTGGCTACCATGGCTACCATGTGGTGACAACAGATGGCTCCAGAGTGAAAGGACGTGTTTCCGTGTTATCAGCCCATGATCCGGGGAGATACACTTGAGCACCTTGTGAACATTGTGGCCCACCAGCCTTTCAGCTGACGGTTTTAGCATCCCTTAGTGAGCCTTGCATGAATCATTTAATTCACAGGGATGGCAAAGATGATCATCTACTTCTGTGCTTCCTTCTACGTGTATTGACAGGCATCCTATAAAGAAAGGCTTTCCTTCATCAATAGGGGAAGAACCATAGTTTCTCCCTGAAAGCAGGGTAAATGTTGAATTCTTTAATCACCATTTGCAGAGTGAGAGCCACCCACAGTTGTGGAAACTAGTGTTTTCTTTCCCTTCTCTGCTTCTCTCCATCCCCTTTTCCTTGCTCCATGAGTCACTGCAGGTGGCTTTATGTATTGGAGGCGCTGATTCTAGCTGTAGAGGCAGGGTGCTCTTGCTGCTCACATGACCTCATCTGTGGCCAGTGGGCGGGAGCTTCGGCTTGCTTCAGACACTTCTGCCTTTGTCTTAAAGCTGAGCTCCATATGCTGGGGATGCTTGTTTCAACTGCAGCGTCATCAATTCTGCGTCTGTTCTAGGACAGAGCCAGGAAACACACACACACACACACACACTCTCTCTCTCTCTCTTTCTCTCTCTCTCTCTCTCTCTCTCTCTTTAAGCTGTGAGCTTAGATTGCTATTTCTCATTCATATTGGACACTTATAGGGCTTTCTCTTAAATTCTTTGATTCAGTACTTGTAGTGTCTTCTTTTATGCTGAAAATCTTGGTTCCTGACAACATTAGTATATTTATTTGCCAAAATAACTTGGAAATCATAGTATCAACAGTATCACTATTAATGAATTTGAGTTCCTGTGGTTCTCTTATCCTTAGTCTGTGCTTCACTGAGGATGTACGGAGTACTGTGTGTAAACATGGGATAATTATTTTCACTGCGGTTTTGTTACACTCTGGTTATTATGATCATTAGTTTCATTTTGCTTTCAACTTCAGGGCTTTTCCTGCTGGTGGGAATGTAAAATGGTGCATCTGCTGTGGAAACTAGTTTGGCAGTTCCTCACAAATTAAAAATAGATCTATCACACAACATTGTAAATCAAGTGTACTTCAATGAAAAATAAATTTAAAAATAAAAAATAAATAGATCTACCATATGATCTAGCAATTCCACTCCTGGCTATATACCCCCCAAAATTCAAAGCAGTGGATTAGAAGAGATAGGCGTGCACCCATGTTCATAGCAGCATTTTTCACAAGAACCAAAAGGTGGAAGCAACCCAAGTGTCCATCCATAGATGAAGTCGTGAACAAAATACGGTTTCTCCATACAATGGAAATACTATTCAGCCTTAACAAGGAAGGAAATCCTGTCGCATGGATGAACCTTGAGGACATTTTGCTAAGTGTTAGAATAAGCTAGTCACAGAAGAGTGACTGCTGTATGGTTTCACTTACATGAGGTCCCTGAGTGGTCAGAATCATCACCGGGACAGAAAGTAGGGTGGGAGTTGTCGGGGGAGGGGGAGGGGGAGTTGGTGCTTAATGGCCGCAGAGTTCAGTTTGGGAAGATGGGAAGGTTTCTGGAGATGGATTGTGGTGATGGTTGCACAACAATGTGAATGCACTTAACGCCACTCAACTGTACGTGTAAAAGTAGTTAAGGGCGTCCCTGGGGGCGCAGCGGTTGGGAGCCCGCCTGCCGATGCAGGGGACGCGGGTTCGTGCCCCGGTCCGGGGAGATCCCACATGCCGCGGAGCGGCTGGGCCCGTGAGCCATGGCCGCTGAGCCTGCGCGTCTGGAGCCTGTGCTCCACAACAAGAGAGGCTGCAATAGTGAGAGGCCCACGCTCACCGCAACTAGAGAAAGCCCTCGCACAGAAACGAAGACCCAACACAGCCAAAAATAAATAAATAAATTTATTTTTTAAAAAAAAAGTAGTTAAGATGGTAAATTTTATGTTACATGTATTTTTACCACAATTTTAAAAATGAAAACCCCCCCACATTTACGTGGTTAATTAAGTTAAATAAAAGGCACAGTTAGACATGCTTTTGTCTCTCTTCCCTTCACCCTTATTTCCTGATTCTTTTCAGTGTTTCTTTTTACAAAAATAAGCAAATCCACGTATGTATTTTTATTTTCCTACTTGCTTACACTGAAGGTAGTATACTGTATGCAGCAGTGCGTTACACTCCTTCAGGTGACTTCCTCGGAGAAGGTGAAAACAGTTTTGTGTTTATTTTACAAGGAAGGCAACTGAACAGCTGAAGGGAAGCTTGCACATGTAGCATTTAGTGTCAGATTTGCAGTACTTGTGCTGGTACAGGTCTCTGATGGCAAAAAGAAACACTTCTGGAATCATACCTGCAGTCTTCTCTGTAGCACGCATCGTATTAATACACCGGATCTTGGCATCTGCAATCCTGGGATGGTCAGAAGAGGATGGAGCGTCCACCTCCCAGCCTCAGCTTTCCGAGCCTGGCAAGACCACCGAGTCCCTGCATTTGCTCACCTGCCAGAGTTGCTGAAGTCCAAGCAGGGTCTGGCTTGTCCTCACAGCCAGATTGGCTGTCCCAGTGCCTCCCTCTCCGATTGCGAAGGGAGAACTGGAACAGAAAATGGCAGCAAAAAGAGCTACGATCAGGGGACTCTGTTGAACGACTTTCCCACCAATAGAACAGCAGTTCTCTGACGGCTGGGCAGATGGGAAGGAGATGAGGGACAAAGCAATGTGGAGCAAAAGTCGCTTGAGGGTGGGAGGCCAGGCCTGTGGACGATTGGTACCGAGGGAAGGCACGTGGGTCGTGAGTGTGGACCTCAAAGCCCACTCCCTCCTCAGCATGGTGGTCTTGGGGGAGAACTTGGAGGGTAGCGGGAGGAGAGTGGGTTTTCAGCCGTTTGTTGAGGGAGAACCCGCTGCAGAGCACGCAGCTTCCTATTGTGCGTTTAGGAAGCTGGCCGCGTATCGTATCGGGTGCGTGTGGAGGAGCTCTGCTGAGGGGGATTGGAGCGCGCCGGGAAGTGCGAGCCCACACATCCACGTGGCTGGTTCCGGACGGGCCTCGTCGGGTGTGGTCCTGTTCCAGTTGTCACTGACCATGAAGCCAGGTGGTGTGGCTTCGTGCTCTTGTGATGCACAGCCTTAGAGTTGGCACTGGCCTCTGGAGCTGACTGGCGTTTGCACACACACGTCTTAGATAGCCCGTGACACTGAGTGCAGGCAGAGCGACAGCCAGCTTGCGGTGTCCGTTTCTGAAGCGTAAGTGGCTTTTCCTGGGTCTGCGATTCTGTCCGTTGTTGCTTTCTCCTGTCACTCCAGTAGGTGAGTGAGCGTAAGGTTTCCACTCTGTGTAAACAGGAATGGAAATGGCAGCTTCTGTGCTGTGGCACACGTTTTTCTTCATTACACTCAAGAATTGTTCCACGTTTTGTGTACTGAGTTGTGCTGGTAGTAACTGGGGCTTTGGGGCCTGCCACTGCACACAATCTCACCGAAACAAGCTGGGTCTGTGACTTGGGGGTGGGGTTGGGTGCGCGCCAGGCACCCAGTTCCTCGATCCTGAAGGAGCGCTTTGTTGGCTTCTCACGGTGCTCGTGCTTTGAGCTGCTTCCTCAAAGGCGCTCTTGAGGCCGAGGGATCCCGCCCCCCGCCCCACTTCACTCTTCAGCTCGGCCCCTGTGCACTTCGGCCCCTCTTGCTGCGCGGTTACTGTTTGCACTTGAGAAGACTGCTCAGCTCTTCACAGACACCAGCAGAAGTCTTCGTTGCTGGTGATTCAGCTGTGACCACTGGGTGAGGGCGAGGGTGAGGGCGACTTTGTGGGCACAGTGAAGGGCCAGGGGCCAGGCTGAGCTCTGACTCTATGAGACGGCAGCCCAGACCCAGGCGAGCAGCTTCTGGCCATGTGTGTCCATCACACAGCATCTCCAGAGCTTGTTCTGTCGTTTGGGAGCCCCGTGGTGACAGTACACCTCCACGCACGCACAGCTGCTGTTTGCTGAGTGCTCTGACGCGCCTTGTCGAGCGTGGGTTCTGGTTTTACACATGAGGGTCTAGATGCTTGGGAGGTTGCAGCTGCCCGAGGTCACACAGCAAGTACACCGCCCGGATTGTCCTTGGGAGTGTCAGGCTAGGGACTGTTTCTCCTGCTGACAGAACTCTGTCTTACAATGTGGAGTCTTTTTATAGGTCACCTTCCCATCTCCCTATCCCTCATCTAAAAATAGAATGGGTGGAAGTATAATGCTGTGCAGAACACTGCCATTTGTATTTAAGTCTCATTAAATCTTATTCATACCCAGTGTGAAGAAAACTCGCTTCCAAATCTGGGAATAGTCATTTTCAGGTATTTTCCGAATCTGATTAGAGTGAAATGCAAAATATCCCTCTGTTCCAGCTATTCTTAACTCTGGTGACATGGTTGAATCACGTGAGAAGCTTTACGATAAAAACAAAGCCAGGTCCCCATCCAATCAAGTTTGACCATGGACTGTGGGCAAATCAATGGATTAGGCCCAGGGCTGCCGTATGCCAGCTAGAGGGGGCGCTGTCCCCATCAGTGTGCTGTTGGGCTGAGGAGCCAGGGGCAGCAGGAGTGTGAACGACCTAGAACAAAGAAGACTCAGCACAGAAATGCTCAGACGCTGCTATGTATTAGAGGCTAAGAGATGCGGATTCCACAGGTTACATCTTTTACTCTATCCCATTTTTCTGCTTTTAAGATCGGATTCTGAGTACTGTGACCCGTGACTGTCAGATGGAATCTGAATTTGCTTTTCCCCTCATTTTAGGGACGGGCGTGTCCTGGGTGTGCTGGAGGTGTCCCGCTCCATTGGGGATGGGCAGTACAAGCGCTGTGGGGTCACCTCTGTGCCAGATATCAGACGCTGCCAGCTGACCCCCAACGACAGGTAAAACCTCCCAGAGGCACAGGTGTGCACGCACATGGTTTTGTTTCTCTTCTGATTTCTTCCAGTTTGTGTAGTGAACCTGGGGTGGGCAGCCATGTCTCGGGCACTGTGCTAGGCCCTAGAGGTGCAGGGATAAATAAAATACCGTTTCTGCTCTCGTGGGGTCCACAGTCTGCCGGGGGGAGCACCTGTGAATGGGCGGTTCCAGTCTAGTGTGTCTTAAGAGTGTGGGGTGCTCTGGGAGACTTTGGCTGTGGGGGGAGAGAGGCATCCTTGCTGGAGAAAAGAGAAGGGCTTTTTGGCAGAGCGGACACAGGGACAGGATGAAGATGTGGCCAGGCAGATGCCATAATAGGGAGTCAGGAAAGTGATGGCAGGGTACCTGGGGACAGATTGTAAAGGCCCTGGATTCTTTGCTGAGGAGCTTGAATTTTAGCTCATAATTGGTGGAGAATCCTGGGAGGTTTTTAAGCAGAGTCAAGTTAGGTTGAGAAAGAGACCCCTTGTTTAATTGTCCAGCCCCTAATTCTGAGCTGCTTGAAGGTGAGGCACCATGCCTAGTGCCAGAAGCTCTCAGCAAGTCAGTGTTAGAGGCTGGAGTAGGACGGAGCCCAGCGGCCAGTTAGGAACTGATGCACTGGCCCTCGCTGCGGGTGGGGATGGGGGAGGTGAACTAAGGCAGCAGTGGAAGGAGACCGGGGAGGCCAGTGCTGCGAGGGAGGAGCCTTACCCCGGCCCCCCGCCTGCTGAGTGAGCGTCTTGGGACACGGTTCCACCAGCTCCCCTGGTTTTCTAGATGATGCCTCAGGGGAGTCTCGTCTGTCCCCACATTAGACCAGGCCCCCTGTCGTATGTACTGCTCGAGCTCCCTCTGCTTTGGATCATGGTTGTGTGTTTGTATGGCCAGTTGCTTAGGGTCTGTCACGTCAGTGGAAGGGGCCGGCACCTGCTTGGACCTGTGTCCTGGTAGATACGTGTTGAATGAATGCCCAGTCAAAAGAGTAAAACCAGGACCTGGGTATTAAAATGAGGAGAAAAGGGTGTTAGATCTGTGGGGAAACTGTCCTAGGAGAACCAGAACTGTCTCGTCTCATCCATCATTGTTCAGAAAGACTTTCCTTGGGAAGTCTAGAGGGGGCTTTGAAAGGGAGGTAGTCCTGTTCTCAGATGGTGAAAGTGGAAGGTGGTTCTCCCTTCACGTGGGGAGTGAGTGCTTGAGAACATTCCTTAAGTCCACAAACTGTCAGTTTTATTGGGTTGGCCAAAAAGTGCCTTTGGTTTTTTAAGTAAAAATAAAAGACACATTTTTCATTTTCACCAAGAACTTTATTGAAGAACGTATTCACCCTTTTGTTCCACTACCTTCTGCCATTTTTCAGCCAACTTCACAATCCCATCTTCCCCAAACTTTTTATCTTTTTGAGCAAAGAACTGTTCCAGGGGCCTTTTACAGTCCTCCAGGGAATCGACATTGTTTTCCATTGAGAGAATTTTGTAAAGACTGAAATAAATGGAAATCCGAAGGTGCAATGTCTGGTGAATATGGTGGATGAATCAAACTTCCCAGCCAAGCTGTAACAGTTTGTGCCTGGTCATCAAAGAAACATGCAGTTTTGCGTTATCCTGCTAGAAGATTATGCGTTTTCTCTTGACTAATTCTGGACACTTTTCGTCGAGTGCTGCTTTCAGTTGGTGTAATTGGGAGCAGTACTTGTTGGAATTAATCGTTTGGTTTTCCAGAAGGAGCTCATAATAGAGGACTCCCTTCCAATCCCACCATATACACAACATCACCTTCTTTGGATGAAGACCGGCCTTTGGTGTGGTTGGTGGTGGTTCATTTAGCTTGCCCCACGATCTCTTCCGTTCCACATTATTGTCACTTTTCATTGCCCATCATGATTTGTTTTAAAAACGGAACATTTTCATTACATTTCAGTAGAGAATCACATGCGGAAATGTGGTCAAGAAAGTTTTTTTCGCTTAACTTACGTGGAACCGAAACATCAAAGCGATGAACATAACCAAGCTGGTGCAGGTGATTTTCAGCGTTTGATTTGGATATTTCGAGTGTGTCGGCTGTCACCAGCGTGGTATAACGGTGACTGTTCTCAATTAATGTCTCGATTTGATCACTGTCTACTTCAACTGGTCTACCTGACCATGGAGCGGCGTCCAGTGAGAAATCTCCAGCACAAAACTTCACAGACCACTTTTGACACGTTCGATCAGTCACAGCACCTTCTCCATACACTGCACAAATCTTTTTTTGCATTTCAGTTGCGTTTTTACCTTTCTTGAAATAATCATAATATGCCGAAAATGTTGCTTTTTTTCTCCCATCTTCAATATTAAAACGGCTACACAAAAATTCACCAATTTTGATAAGTCTTTTTTTTTTTTTTTTTTTTTGCGGTACACGGGCCTCTCACTGTTGTGGCCTCTCCCGTTGCAAAGCACAGGCTCCGGACGCGCGGGCTTAGTGGCCATGGCTCACGGGCCCAGCCGCTCCGGGGCATGTGGGATCTTCCCGGACCGGGGCACGAACCCGTGTCCCCTGCATCGGCAGGCGGACTCTCAACCACTGCGCCACCAGGGAAGCCCAATAAGTCTTTTTTTTAAATGTACGCTGATATGACAGCTGTCACATACAATCTAACAAAATTGTTTCGAATGAAGTTAAAGACAACTGAGAGCTACTAGAGCCATCTTACAGGAAAAAACTGAACGAACCTTTTGGCCCACGCGTATGTTTGGGAAATGGCCGAGGCGTGCGGTGATAGAAATTTAGCATGTATTTATCATAACACCTGATGGGTTTTATTCGGTGATTTTCCTAGAGTTCGTCTAAGAAGTGGGTTTAGGTTAATCCGTAACTTTTGGTGAACAGAGCGTAGTCCCAGTTTTGATGTATAACATTTCACCTACAAATATTTTTAAGTAGTTTTAACCTTTGTCTCATAGAAGTTAAATTGGTTTTAAAAAATGTTTAGCCTTTGAGTAGTTGGACAAATATTTTTACCTCCACTGCCAGGCCATTTAATAAAGTTTGCTGCTAAAACCCATTTATATTTTTTCTCTGTGTTGTAGGTTTATTTTGCTGGCCTGTGATGGCCTCTTCAAGGTCTTTAACCCAGAAGAAGCCGTGAACTTCATCTTGTCCTGCCTTGAGGTAAGAAGTCTCACAAGGGAGAGGGTGCCAGTCGTCCTAGCTGCACTTGGGCTTTAGAGGAGAAGTCCCGAAGCCCCCTTCCTCCCCCATGTTCCCTGTAGTTGGGAGTGGGAACTCCAGCCTGGGGATTCACCGGTCAGTTTGTCCTGCCCGCCCTGATGGGGACTGGGGAGCAGTTCTTCCTTGTGGCAGTGGTGTCTCAGGAGAGTGATGGGGTGCAGGGTTCCCACTCACCAGTGCCCCTTTCCTGCCCGGTAGGATGAGAAGATCCAGAGCCGAGAAGGGAAGCCCGCCGTGGACGCCCGCTACGAAGCCGCCTGCAACAGGCTGGCCAACAAGGCGGTGCAGCGGGGCTCGGCGGACAACGTCACCGTGATGGTGGTGCGGATAGGGCACTGAGGTGCTGCGGGCCGGGGCGCGGCGTGGTGTTGACTTCCAATGTTCATTTTGTGTGTTGTGCACATTATGTGTTTCGTGTACTCCTGTGGGATTCCCATGGTTGTAAATAAAGGTTTTGTTTTTTTTTTTCTAGACTTTGGAGTTATCTTATTACATTTTGAGCAACTCTTGACCTTTCAGAGGTTGTGTTTGCTTTCGAACATGCTTTGGGTCTCTCCTCGTTAAAACCCTTATAGGCATCTTGGGTTGGCCAGTGGTAACGGCCCATCCTTAGTAAGCTGCTCGTTGTGCAGTGCTCTGTGGTTTACGCGCACCTTTCCTGTGCTGTTTCACCCTCCTGATAACTGCCTGGGGAAGTGGCATTTTACAGTGAGGAAATCGAGGTAATGACTGCATTGGACAGGCCACGACTAGAGCCCAGGGCTGCTGGAGCACTCTGGCTGCTTTCAGCTTTCTATACAAAAATAAGGTTACAAAACGTTATGCGGCATGATCCCAGGCTCAGCCAGGGGAACAAGGTGAGGTGGTCACTCTGTGGAGCAGCGTGCCCCCAACGGGCCCTCCAGAAACACCACGGGATTCTGCTTATTTCCAGTTCTGTGATGACAGTCTGGCTGAGGGACTCTAAGAAGGGCTGGGTTTACTGGGTCTCCCGTCTGGGTCCCCTGGGTGCAAAGTGCGCACTTTTCCAGGTTTGAGCAGTCAAGCTGCTGTTCCCTGTGGCCGGGTCCAGCCTCCCGTCTTAGTCTTAGGAACGTGCATTCAGTTGGTTCTGTGCTGGGCTGGGGCTGATGGTCATGATCACACTTCTGTCAGAGATGTTACAAATGCATGATGAGCCTACTCAGAAAAACAAACTTTAAAATTCTTTTCAAGCCCTTATTTATATGTAAAGCAGGCCATTGGTATTGCTGTAATTACTTAGTAAAGCAGCTTTTAGGTCTGTGTAAATGCTGCCTCAGGATGATGTAAGATTCTGAAAATTTGCTTTTGAAGCTGTTTTGTCATGTTTGCTGGCCCTGCCCAGCTTGCACACATGGCCTTATCACCTCGTCAGTTCTGTCAGTGGGACCGGCCTCCCTACAAGTACCTCGGGAGCGTTTCCAGCACACCCTTCCCCAGAGTGTTAAGAGCCAGGTTTCACTCCTGCTGAGGACTGGGATGACGCGGTGTGGCGTCGCGGAAGGAAAGAACCTCAGCGTCTCAGAATTGGGAAGTGGGACAATTTATTCAATAAACATTTTCTTACAGCAAACAAGGCACCAGTCTTTGACCATGTATCCCTCTTCCCCAGACCGCTAGTGTCCTAGAGCTGGGAGAGGCTTGGCGCTGGTCTTCCCTGGACGGGCTGTCCCTGCCACCTTCTCCATAGGTCTGAGGGCCCCCATGGGCTGGAAACATCCTTCCGCCTCCCCTCCCAGAGCTCACTCCTCCGTCCTTGGTGAGCCTGGCCTAAATGACTAAGACTCTATATTTTAAGGTCAGCCCTTTGTTTCTGTAATTTTGTATAATCACATAAAATAATTCTCAAAAGTCAGTTTATATATATATGTGTGTGTGTGTATATATATATATATATATATATATTCCACCTGACAATATTATACAATAAATACTTCAATAAATTGCTGTGTGACACACTCATATTGAGAAAATGAAAGAGATCTGTGGGTTTTTCAAGGGTAAAAGATAGCTTCTCTAAAATATCTGGATACAAAGTGAAATCCAGAAAAGGGCGTGGCCACACCATCCGTTATCAGAGAGCGTGGGCAGGCAGGACCCGGCCAGCTGGTACTTCCTGGTAGGGCGGGTACGAGTCCTACTGAGAACTGTGCCAGGGCTGCCAAAGGGCACAGACTGGTGGTTTGTGTGCATTGCGCCTGGGGTCCCCTGGCTGGGAGGGAAATGTCTGAGCCTGACTGTGGCGCTGGAAGCTTAGGGCTCCGGGGCATCAGCTAGGCCTGGCCACAGTCACCTGCTCATCCCAAGGCCAGCTAGAAGGTTACGGTGAGAGGTGACTGCAGCCATTGCCCACTTCTCTCCCAGGCCTGAGAAGGGGGCAATGGCTTACCAGACCAGCTTGGCCCCCAGGACATCTTATGGTACCCCGTTCCTGTAGCCTGTTTTGTGTGTAGGTACAGGGGTTGGGTAACTTCCTCAGCAGGCAGCGGGGGCCCTGCACCTTGAAAGAAGTTGCAGCAACTCCCAGACCCCCATCACCACTGCTACCCACATCCCATCACTGCTGCAGCAGCACAGAAGGACTTGGGACCTGGTCTTCTCAGGACACCCATCTGAGCTTGGGGCCATATTCCCACCCCCGTGGGGAAGATTCTTTCAAGAGCCCCAGAGCTGGATAGACCCAGCGAGGCTAGGCTGCGGTTGGGCACCGAGAGCCTGTCAGCTTGTGGGAAGCGTCCGCTTCATCCGTGCAGAGGGGCAGGCAGGGCCTGGCCGCCCCTGACCTGCAAGGTTGTTCTAGCTCTTTCATCTGGTGGGTGGATCCCAGCAGTGAGCCAGGGCCACAAGGGGGTGGGCAAGGGGCCCTCATCCACAAGAGGGTCTGTGACGGAGGAGGAGGGTGCAGCTCCTATGTGGAAAGGCTGGGTGAGCGTGCAAGTGACCTTGCACGTGTCACAAGTGAAAACAGCTCCAGACTGTCACTGTCCCCTATCAGCCCCCATCCGGTGTCTCTCTGGTGCCTGAGGCTGCTATGCCCCGGGGCCACAAGGAGAGGCTTGGGCCCTGTGGCCCCTGCAGGCTAAAGGCAGGGCTGGGAGAGGGGCAGGTGGGACCCAGGCAGGCTGGGCGGCCTCTGCCCTCCGTCCTGGCACTCCCAGCAGGCAGCCCATGAGAACACTAAGAAAGATGGAAAAGGTGGGGCTGGGCCACAGCAACGAAGCTGAGGCTGCCGGGGCCACTGGGGCCAGGAGGGGCCCAGGTCTGCAGCTGGGGAGGGACAAAGCACGTGCTCCTGGGCACACTGAAACGTCTCCCCTTTAACTTAAGCTGGCATCCTGAAATCACTCCCAGTCTGGGACTGCCAGTTTGCGTGTCACCTCCCCAGGCTGCCTGTAGTAGCATCTCTGGGTTGAACTGCGGTGGGCAGTTCGGCGGGCTCCCTCCTGCGTGTGGCCCCCGCCACTCTGCCACGGCCCCGAGATTGTTCGCACTCCTGCTCCGTTTGCCCGGCGAGAGGGAGAGCCTGGGGTGGCCGGTCATACACCGAGGAGGACAGCACTGAAGTGGGAGCCTCCGCGCACTGTGAGGGAGGAGCTGCTGGCATTGTCCAGGAAGACGGAGGTGTACTGCCCCGCCTGCGGGGAAGGTCAGCGTCAGCCTGGATGCCGCCGGCCTGCAGGTGCGCCCACCACATACCATGCCTGCCCCGCCCCGCCCCACCCCGCCCAAGGACAGTAGCGAGGGCCGGCAGGGAGGCCTTGCCCTCAAACCCAGCACCCCTGACGCCTGGTCTAGTGCCTCCTCCCCAGCTCCATCAGCCCCGGCACCAATGGGCTCCCTGTAGTGCATGTGCAGGGGAGCAAGCCTCTGCTCAGGGCCAGAGCGGGGCTCGAGCGTCAAACAGTTCCCTCTGCTGCACTCGAAGCCTGAAAGCGTGCTGAACTCACGTGTGACGGTGCCCCTTCCCCCCACAGGCCCGGCCACTGACCCATCTGGTAGAGCCATGGTCGGACTGGTACTCTGCCTGGCTACTCCGAATATGGTCCAGGCATCAGCAGGGTTACATCCCCAGATGTGAGCTGGGAACTCCCAGAGATGCAGAATCTGGGCATTTGCATCTTAAGACCCCAGGCACGCTGTGTGCCATCTGAGCTCATGCAGCAGTGCCAGGGACCAGACCTCTAAACGCCTTCCAGCAACCAGAGCCGCCTGCAGCCACAGCCTGGCCTCCGATCCTGGCTTTGCTGTGCGAGCTTGGGCAAATTACTTAACGCTTCTGTGCCCTCGTTCCCTTATTTGTAAACAGGGGAATACTATTTTCTACCTCAGAGTGCTGTGAGTAATGGGTAATTTATGTTAAGTGCTCAGAACGGGCCTGGCCTAGTTAGTGCTATTTACATGTGAGCTTTATTCCACACATCTGTACCTAAATTTTTCTTTCTTAGGAAATCCCATCTTTTCATCAGTTTCTCAAGCCCTTGCCCAAATCCCCACAGTTCTAGAAAGAGACTGTCAGTTGGGCTTTTGTGTAGGAAATAACTGCATCTGCCTCCCGAAGTCCCAATGGGCCAGGGGGTCGTGATGTCATCCTGGGCAAAGAGCTGACCTCTGTCACTGCCCCCCGCCCCCTTGCCCACTGAGTCCCTTCCGAAGGGCTCGTTACGGCCAGAAGCACCAGTCCTCAATATGGGGGGCCCAGGTCTGGGGAAAGGAGCCCCAGTCTCGGCCTGGCTCTGCCTGGGCTAGCGGGAGTGCTCTGTGCCGCCCTGACCCTTGCCCGGACCTGGAGGCTGCGGGCACTGTACCCAGAGCTCTGAGCACCCACCAGCACCCCTCCCTACCCAGTCACCCCCATGGCTGTGTCCGGGTGGCCCCCCCATAGCTGAGCCTGCCCCACACACCTGCAGATACAGAACGCCGTTGACCGAGATGGTGAAGAACTCGCTGCTGCTCTCCAGCCCCATGACAGCCTCCAGGGAGCTGTGGCCAAAACAGAAAGAGGGTGGGCCTGAGACCCCTGCCCCAGAACCACCAACTTCACCCACAATGTGCTCACAATCACCGCAGCGCCCGACACCAGCAAAGTGCCATGAGAACGGCTGTCTTAGCCGGGGCTTCCGGTGGAGGTGGCATCTGAACTGGGTCCCCAAGAGGAGTAAGGACAGGCTCCACAGGGCTGAAGGTGTGCCGTGAGGGCCGGGCAGCAAATCCTGGCTCTGATGGGAAGCGAGACACTGGCCGGTGCAGCTGGAGGTGCGGGGCTGGCAGCAGTGAGGCTGGGTTCAGGCCAGTGGGTGCAGGGCTTTCCAAACCAGAGTGAGAAGATTTGAACTTCACCCATGCATGCCTTCTGCAACCGCTGTGGAGCACCTGCTCTCTGCCTGGGCTGTTCTGGGTGCTGGGGACACCGAAGGGGCAGCCCTGCCCTCCCGGACCAGCAAGAGACGGGAAGCTGGACAAGTTCACGGAGAAGGGCTGGGAGAGAGCCTGGGGAGGGTCCGCACAGACTGGTCAGGACAGGCCTGGGGACGCGACGCTGGCGCCTCGGGTCGCCGGAGGGGAGTCAGTCCCCTGTGGGGGGCGGGCAGAGCAGGGGCTGGGGCGGGCCGGGCCCCCACGTCCCGGGTCGGGGTTCCGGGAGCGCGCGCCGGGGCGGGAGGAACGCCTGACGGTGGCCGGGGGAAGCCCCGAGGGAGGAGGCGGGCGCCCGGGCTGCGCGCCCTGCCCGCGCCCACTCACGCGTGGTGCTGGCACCGGGACTGGATGCAGATGAGTAGGCGCAGGCGGTCCCGGGGGCGCGGCGGCGCCCGTCTCGTCTGCTCCGCCAGCGCTGCTGGGGAGGCACGGGGGCGGTCACCGGGCGGCAGGAACCAAGCGCGGCGGGGCGCCCCCCCCCAGGCCCCGCCCCAGCCCCGGGCCTCACCCACGTGCAGCGTGGCGGCGAGCGCGTAGAAGCCGGCGACGGGCGCCGTGTACTGGCCGCTGGTCAGGTTCAGGCCCGGGCCGCGGCGGAAGGCGCCCTCGGCGTTGGGCTGCGGGCGCACGGACGGTCACCCCGGGCCCACCGCGCCCGCCCCGCCCCGGCCGCCCCGGCCCGAACTCACCACGTAGTAGACGCCGAGCTCGTGCAGCGCGCGCCGCTCCACCGACGCGTCCCGGCGCAGGCGGCAGTGGAAGGCGGCCTCGATGCGCGGCGCCCGCGGACCCGGGGCCAGGGGCGCAGCCAGCAGCGCCAGCACGCCCGCGCCCCCCGCCGCCGCCGCCTCCTCCTCCTCCTCGTCCTCCTCGTCCTCCGCGGGGACGGCCGGCACCGCGGCGGGGCCGCGCGGGCGGGGCTCAGGCTCCAAGCACTCGCGTGTGCGCGCCGCGCCTGGCACAGAGCGAGCGGTGGCCGCGCCGGGACCACCTCGCTCGCCCTTCCGTGTCCCGCCCGGACCCCTTCCCCAAACCCGGGCGCTGCTGAGAGCGCGGGGGGCCATTACCGGTTACCCCGGAACCGCGCGCCGGGCGCACGCAGTCGGGCCTGGCGGGTCTTCGGAAACTGCCTCCTGATCCTGCGGCTGCACCTGTTTCCTTTCACGCTTTGGCTACTGGGAAGCTCAGGGCTGATTCACCCAGGACCCTCGTTCTCCTGCTTCACCTGCCTATCCTACCGCTTCTTCCCCCTTCCCGCTGCTGTTTCTTCTCTGTTTACATTTTTGTTGTATCAGGGAATGCAATAGTTTAAGCCAGACTGGTCATTTTTGAAAAGAAGCTGGGTATAAATAAATAATTTTGCAGCTATATTGCACATAATGTGGAGGTTCTTCAGCCGCTGAAGCTGGTCTATTTAAATGAACAGTACATTAAACTGAAGGGGGAAAAAGACTCAGTAGCTCTTCACAATGACATTATCTAGTCAATAGCGTGAGCTGCGACTCAGCAGCTGGCCACAGTGCAGGGACACCGCCCTCGGGGCCGGAGCCCCGCTCAGCGCTGCTCTCTCCGCCTGCGGCCTCCAGCGGCTGCCCCATCCTCCTCCCTGTGCTGCCCCCAGACACCATCCTCCTTGCCCCGTGAGGGCGGCCTCCTGGTGCCCTCCCATGCGGCTCTGAGGCCAGCGGCAGAGATCTGTCAGGAGAAGAGGCGGGGGCACAGGTGATCAGGGGGTAGAAGGGGGCCTGTGTTACTGGGCTGAGCCTCCGATCTCCCTGGTGTCACTGCGGGGATCAGAGGAGCACTTTACAAGCTTACGGGGCCCTGAGCCCCCTCTGACAGTCCCCATGGGCTTAGATCTCTCGGCCTTTGCTAGGCTCACCGGACTCGCAAGTGGGGCGTGGATGCTGGTCCCCAGGCCCCTGCTGAACACCGAGTGGCCAAGTCCACCTTCCTCTGGAAGCCACCTCCTCACCACGCTCCTCCCACCTCCCCCGCAAGCTCCCGACCCACGGCCTTGACCCAGGCCAGCACCGGAGCAGAAGCCTCCTTGGGATACGGGTCAACAAAGGTCTAGCCCACCTCAGCTCCTCCAGGATGCCCTCCCCGGCCCCGCTCACACCGGGGGTGGGGTGGGGGCCCCGCCCTACCTTTCAGCAGCAGCTGGAACTCTTTCAGCAGGACCTCAGGTGGGGTGATGGGGCCCGGGGGGCCCTGGGGGCCGGGGGGCCCTGGGGGACCTGGCAGGCCGAGCTGAAAGAGAAGCTTGACGGTGAAGACATCTGAACAGGCAGGCTGGGGACCGCGGGCACCCCCTCTGCAAGCTCTTGCCACCGAGCCTGGCAAGGGGGTGGGGTCCTGCTTTGACCCCTGGGGTGGAGGTCAGCCTCCAGGGCCTCCGATTCCCCTGAGGAGGCAGTGAAAGCTGCAGGCACAGGGCCTCAGGGTGGTGGGGCCCCTGGGGCAGGGCTGGGGGGAGGAAAGTGCACGAGTGGGGAAGCAGAGGGCTGCAGCCCAGCCCCGGGGCTGGATTTCCTGATGCAGGGAAAAGGGGAGGGAGGGACACGCCAGGCTGCTTTCCACTCTCAAGGTCGTCTCAGCAGCAGTTGGCAAGCTCTCCCTGTGCCTGGCCCAGCACCGGGGCCTGGGGTCCTCAAGGAGCCCTCACTGGGCTGGGCTGGTACCCACCCAGGAGCAAGGAAGTCCCCTGCAAGGAGGAGCCTGGGGGAGCCCCCAGCTCAGCGTCGGGGGTGACGGGTCAGGCCATGGTGACAGCCCAGCAGCCCGGCTGCCTCAGGCTCAGAACCCGGCACTCGGTCACTGGGTCAGATCTGGGGCAGGGTGAGGCCCAAACTCAGCATGGGCAGCACAGCCGTGACCAGAGCGCTCACCCCAGGGGACATAGCCCTCCTTGGGGCTCAAGGCAAGAGTCAGCCGTCAGGACCAGGTGCCAGGTCCCTGCCAGGATGAATGAGAGTGGGGGCCGGCAGCTGCCAGGGCCCCCACGTCCCCCAGCCACTAGGAACCAGACCGTGTCACCCCAGCCCGCCCGTAGGCCCCTCCAGCTTGCTCCCTGACTGCCCTACCAGGCCAGCCCAGGCCTCCCGTGCCAGGATGCAGAGGGGAGAGAAAGCGGGGAGCCAGTGAGGCTGCCTGGCATTCCAGGGGTGCAGGGTAAACGGTTGGAACAGGCCCCAAACTCAGGGTCACTAGGCCCCAGCTTGACAGTTCTGTGCCCTCTGGCCCGAGGGTGAGGGTCTCTGCTCGTTGGAACTGCTCAGGGTGTCCAGGGGGAGCCAGTGAGGGGTGTGGGGTGGTGGTGGTGGACTGGGGGTTTGGGGAAAGGCCCGTGGGTGGGGGCTCACACACACACACCCACACCCCCCACACACACACACCCAAGACACACACACACCCAGGACACACACAGCCCAGGACACACACACACACACCCAGGACACACACACACCCCCGAGGACACACACACCCCAGGACACACACACACACACACACCCAGGACACACACACACCCAGGACACACACAGCCCAGGACACACACACACACACCCAGGACACACACACACCCCCGAGGACACACACACCCCAGGACACACACACACACACACCCCCGAGGACACACACACCCCAGGACACACACACACACACACACCCCCCACACACACACACCCAAGACACACACACACCCAGGACACACACAGCCCAGGACACACACACACACACCCAGGACACACACACACCCCCGAGGACACACACACCCCAGGACACACACACACACACACACCCAGGACACACACACACCCAGGACACACACAGCCCAGGACACACACACACACACCCAGGACACACACACACCCCCGAGGACACACACACCCCAGGACACACACACACACACACCCCCGAGGACACACACACCCCAGGACACACACACACACACACACCCAGGACACACACACACACACCCAGGACACACACACACACGCACACGCAACACTGGCTGGAGCTCCAGGGCTCACCTTCAACTTCCTGGCTTTGCCTCTGCTCCCCTTCTTGCTGTTGGCGCCCTTGTCACTCTGCCTAACGAAGAGCATCCAGGCATCTCGCGGATCGATGCCGCGCACTTGCTCCACGGGGGGCTCCTGGAACATGGCGGCCATCAGCCGGTCTGCCTCCCCTGGACGCTTTGCAGGAGGTCACTGTGCAGGACTGGCCTCCGGCACCCTCGGGCCCCTGTCACTGCGCCCTCCAAGACAGCACAGCCCCGGCCCCCAGCCCCGCGGAGGACGACCCCCGGGGAACAGGCCACTCCACAGCCTGGACTTGCGGGAGAAGAGGCCCCTGGGCATGGTGCGTGGGAATCAGAGCACGTGGGGATCGGGCTCTGCTGGGCCACCAGGCCTGTCCCAGCTTCCGTCCCGGGAGCTGCAGTGAATGCACCTTCCTGGGGGTCGGAGAATCAGACCACCGGCTCCACGGGTGCTCAGGCAGGGGCCCCCGACTCCCAGCAGGCCCCCCGACCAAGCCCGATGGTCCGAAGTTCCAGGGAGGCCAATTTCAGCCCTCAGCGATGATAAGCCTACAGTCCAGTGCGGTTAGGGGGACCGGGGTAGGGGGGTGTCCAGCACTGAGATGTGACTCCAGGCGCCTGCACGGCATGTGACGCCGCTCGTCTGCCTCAGGACTTCTGAGACGCGTGAGCTAAGCAAGGACAGTGATGGTTCCAGAAATGTCCCTTCCCCTTCACAGCGCGCTCTGACTAGTCCTGACACGGAGGAGCGTTCCAGGAGGCACCTTGCAGGGAGAGGCCCTTGGCCCTCTGGGCAGTGGGCCTCGCACAGTCTGAGCTCCAGGCAGGGCTGCCAGCTGGGACGGAAATTGGCTCCAGAGGGCTTAGATGAGGTCATGGGTGCCGACTCCGGTGACTGATGGAAGGACCCTGGGGTCTTGGAGCCACCAGGCCCTTTCGTCAGAGGCAGACTCAGTGGTCTGGCAGCCCCTCCGCAAGGATCTGGGGCTTCCCATCAGGAGCCAGTGTGCTGTGATGGGGACGGGCTTCTGTGATGGAGGAGCCGGGGAAGCCTCGGAAAGGCCTCAGGGTGCCTGGGGCTTCCCCACATCTCCCTGGGTGCTGGGCCCCGCGAGGCGCCCCCCGACTGCTTCCTCTCCACGGACACCAGGACCTGTGGCCTCACTTCACGGCCTCACGCTGCCCTCAGTGGAAACACGTGGCAGGAGGATTCTACGTGGGCTGGACGGTGTGCCACGCTGGCCCTCCAGCTGGACCAGTAGCCTGTGGAAGGACTCAGACCCCAGTTTGGTTTGGGGAACTGAAACAGGTGGGACCACGTTGGTCTGGGGGTCTGGGAGATGGGCCTGCGGCAGTATGGGTGGGTATCTGGCAACTGCCCTGGCCGACTGACGTCTCCAGCCTCCAGGGGCTCTCAGAAAGGAGCCTCTGTGGACCCAAGGAAGGTCCCAGGCCAGAACCCCACCTGGAAGCACGTGAAGCCCCCTCTGCTTCCTGGCCACCACAGCTCAACATCTGGCACCCCTGCCCCCCAGGGGTTGTGGTTGGCTGGCTGGGTAGGGTTTGCCTTCAGTCCATGGGAAGTGGCCGGAGGTGATGGGAACAAGGGCTTCGGGGAGGCCCCTCCCAGGGGGCAGGCAGGGCTGGCCGCCACCTCCACCTGTCTTTAATGGGGGTGTCCTTTAGCGGGGGCATCATGGTTCCCAGAGTGATGCTGAGAGCAGAGGTGCAGGCTTGAGGCCCCAGCAAGGCTCTGCCCTTTGCACTGCCCACAGGCATCTTCAGAAAAAAGAAACTCAAAGCTCCTTCCCCGACGGCCCTCACCTCCCTGTCTGAAAGGCCCCACCCACACTGAGGGCCCCTCTGAAGGTCCCAATTCCCCAGCCTCCTCCAACCTGAGCACCCTCTTGTGTAGCAAGGGAAGGAAGAAGCAGGCTGAGCTAAGCATCACCGGCCTCGGCCAGAAATCACACGTCACTGGGGGCCCGGCACCCCACCCCTTTCTCCCCTGCACCCTCCCCAACCAGCAGCAAGGCAGTTTTTGTTTTCCAGAGAGACTTGCACCAAACAGATTGGGGGCAGGGGTGGGGTGCGGTGGTGGTCAGTAACTTGCTCACACTTTTACAAATACGTTCTTCCCAATTTCAGGAGAATGAAGTTATTTACACTTTACTCACTTCCCAACGCAGAAGTCACCAAAGAAAAGGCATTTCCCCCGGTCTGGTAGAACTTTGCTTCAATGCCAAAGAACTACCCCAAAAGCCAAGGTCACGGCTGGCCTTAAGGCGCCCGTGGGGAGGTGCAGTGAGGAGGCGTCCAGACCTCCTGGGCCTCCCCCGCAAGCTAAGCGTTTTTCTGCCCACTTTACAAAGGAGGACACCCAAGCCAGCCCAGGTCCCCGCTCGCGGCGCCGCGCTCCCCACCGCCCCGGAAGCAAGCGCCCTCCGCCTCTGGGGCGCCCTGGAGCTCAGGAGGTGCGGGCTCCGGGTGGGGAAGCTGAGGCCCGGAGGTCTCTGGGGCGCTGGGGCCCGGGCGAGTAGTCGGGCGGCGTCTTACCGGCGGGCTGGCGGCCGACCCTGCGGGCAGCTCGTTCCCGGGCGGCGGCTCTTCGCGGGCGCGGCTCCCCGAAGGCGCGCCGGGCTCCGGGGAGCCGAGGCCCGCGGCGGCGGCCAACAGGCCCGCGTACGCGAGCATCAAGGCTCCGGCAGGGCAGCAGGCGGGGGCCATGAGGGCGGCGGGTCCCTCTCTCCTACGAGCGCTACGTCTGGGACTCGCCCTCTGGCTCCGCGCCTTATAACGCGCTTGAATCCCCCGCGTCGCCCGGAGAGCGCGCATCACCGCCGGCGCCCCCTCCCGGCTCCCGCGCGCGCTGCAGCCGCGGGGGCGGGGGGCCGGTGCGGGGAGGGAAGGGGGCGCTGCGGGGCGGGGCACGCGTTAGGAAAGGGGGCGCGGGGGTCGAGGAAGGCAGTACAGGGGAGGCAGGGGGCTCGGGGAGCGCTGGCTGGCGGTGGTCTGAGCGCCCCCTCCTGTCGAGCTCGTTTCCGCCCCAGCTCGGGACTCCCGGTCCCTCCTGCGCTCTGTCCCGCGCTTCTGCTTGGCGGGGAGCCCGGACGCCCCTTCTACCGACCCGGGGCATCCCTCTCTCCTCCCTATCCCGCGCGTCTTCTGCGGGGACCTCGAGACGCCTCCTCCCCATTCTCCCGGCCGCGCCCTGCATGTTAGATTGAGCACATCGGAGCGCAAATACCGTCAGGGTCCCTCCTTGGAGCCCCTTTCCCAGGCGACGGCCCCTTCCTTCCGACGCAGCCTTCTCCCCAAGGCTGGGGCACCCTGAGGTCAGAGATGGGCTCTTCCTCCCCAGCAGGGCGCACCTGCAGGGGCCTCCGGGGGCGGGGGTGGGGCACGGAGCAAATCTACAGCCGGGGACAGGCGCCCTGCACTGAAGCGGGCGCCCTGAGGCCTGGACTGGGAGGATTGAGCCCAATCTCGACCTGGGGGCCGGGGCGGGGGGGCCGATCCGACCCGGGACCACATTACCCGCAGCCCACCAGGATCAGCGCAGGGCACGCCGCGGGCACACGTGGACCAGGCCCTGCAGGCCTGGGGTCCAGGCTCCTCCCGGAAAAGAGCAGCCCCTTCACTCTTCCATGGGCTGTTTGTTCTATCACCTGCGCGTCGCCTCTCCACCCCTACCGTCCACTCCGCCCACACCCCGCCCCGACTGCCTGCCGAGGCTGGCACTCCAGGCTCTCCTGTGTCCCTCCCCGAGGGGCCTGAACCTGGTGGGTAAATAGTGCATTTTATTCAGGGGGTTCAAGGGAAGGGCACAGCTGAGGATTGCACCTTACAAGGGCCTGCCACCCTCACAAGGGATGATTTCCACCTCTTCTGAGAAGAGGGGGGACCTCCCCCTGTCCTGTTTCAGAGCGTGGCTCCGCCAATTTCAGCAAGTGCAGCCAGGGCCTGGGGGAAGGGCTGGGGGTCATCCTCAGTCAGGGCCTCACCGCCTCGCCTGCAGTCTTCCCCACCCCTGCACTGTTTCCAGGGGACAGGAAACACTTAATACTTTAGAAAAAGCCTGGTATTAGATGTTAGTTTTTCCCTGTGATTCTGCCTCTTTTCCTGTAGGATGGGGGGATGGTGGTAGTTTTGGGGGGGGTTTAAAGAGAAAAACACCCTTCCCACCCTGAGAATGTGTCCCCGCCAGGGTGTGTCCTACAGACTTACTCTATGAGACTTACTGAAAGGCAAATTAGAACTGCAAAGGAGTTCTGTCTTTATCTTTATTCAATTTGGGGGGGAAATTATCAGTGGAATGAAAAAACTGAAATTCCTATAGAAATTGCAGCTCTCCAAGAAGATATTTGAGAAATACTGGGTTTTATAATACATACTCAATAAACTATATGAACTTATTCCATCGGCAACCATTTGCTACAAATAAGGCCATTTGCTCCAAAATTTGTAGATGGTGTTGCCAGAAGGTTCTCAAAGAATTCAGGACTTCTTGGGTGGCTTCTCATTTCTGGTCCCACAAGGAACATCTGTTAGGAAGCCGGGCATTGGAACTTTGTAATGACATGTGTGTGTGTGCGCTGGGCGTGTGCTTCAGCGTTAGGTATTAAAATTTTGTTCACTTTCATTTCGCGGGGGAGACTTCATCTGGGACCATGGGATGCCAAGTGTGGGGTGTTTTCATCGTTGAAACCCACAGTCCGCTGGCAGAGAGGGGCTTCTGTCCTCGGGAGATGCAGCTCTGTGAACAGTACCTTCATGTTTCTGAAAAAGCTTGTCCACATCCAGCACCTCATTCACTTCTCACTGGTCAGCCCAGCGAGATGAGGGTTCGCTAGGGACTCACAGCCTGGGCTCGGGGCTGGGGCCAGGCTGGGCCCTCTGGCCCCCTGGGCATGGTCACATCTTCACAGCCACATGTTTTGCCCATCAGGGTCCTGCCTATTCTTGCTGATGAACTTGAAGGTTATTGAAAATACAGCTCTGTCTTTTCCGGGACGGGAACCCCTTAGGTGTGGGGTTTCCTATGGGGGTCTGGCTGTGAGGGAAGCCCAGAGAAACACGTGCGGCTGCCACTCTTGAACCAGGGGCCTCATCACGAGCTTTCCCTTCCTGGGGGGATGGAAGTCCAGGGGGGCAGCCCGATGTGGTGGGAAAGGGGCTCCCCCTGGGCTCTGCCCCTCACCTGAGGGTGGCCAGCCTGTCCTCGAGCTCCTTGGAGGCTCAGCTTCCCTGGCTGAGAGCTGGGATTAATGCACGTGTCCTCAGGGCCTGCTCTAGGAGGAGCTGAGTCCATGGCAGGTCCTGTGTGGAGCCACGAGCGAGGCCTGCTTGCCTTCCAGGCTGCCTGAGCAGTGAGGGTCATCACATCACAGCATGGGGGCGCGGAGGGTAGGTGCCCTCAGATCTACCTGAAGACAGAGGCCCTGGGCCATGGCAGAGCCTGGAGAGAGCCCAGGTCACACCCAGCCGCGGGTCTGCAGCAAACCTGGTCCTCACACGGCCCTCTGGGGCTTTGGAGGAGGCACACCTCAGGGCCTTCAGGCCCTCATCCCCCGGAGCCTCAGTTTGCTGCTCTGTACAATGGGCACAACAACAGGGGGACGTGTGGAGAGGGAGGGACCAGATTTGGGTCACGTGAGGACGTGTGGGGAGGGAGGGACCAGATTTGGGTCACGTGATCCTTCAGATAGTCTTGTGACACCATTTCCAACTCACAGTAGGGAGCCCCAGTCCTCACAAGGCCAGCATTGAGGACAGGAGCTGTTGCTATGTGAAAAACAGTTATTTTCCCAAACAGTGAACAATCCTCATGATGTCATAGGCCTGCCAGAGGGCCCAAATCAAATCCGTTCTGGCACTGTGCAGCCTCCAGTAACCCTCTCCGGAGGTGATGACACAGCCTGGCCGTGGGGCAGGAGAGCACAGAGGGCTGGGGCCTTCAGGTGGGGCTCCCTGCAGGTTTCTGGGGTCGCATTCCAGAAACGGCCTCTACTCAGAGGAGGGGGGAGCTTAGCAAAGCATGCAGCTCAACGACCACCACAAACAAGGTTCCGATGACCCTGGGGGCCCCTTCCACTGCAGCAGCATCCCGTGGGCTCAGAAGTGAGGGTGGCATCTGAGGGTGAGTTCATGGATCCCAGGGAGGAAGGACTGGATGGAGTGGCGCAGGAGGGGGCGGGCGGGGCTCGAGGTGGCCTCCCCCACGCGCCTTCACGCCTGGCTGAAATCTAATCCTCATTCTTGGGCCCTCATGTCACAGCCTCAGCCCTGGCTTCCCAGCGGCCTGCTGCAGTCAGGCTGTTCCCACTCTCCTCTCTTCCTCCAAAGGAAGGACCTTTGCAGATGAAGTCATGGGAATCAAAGCTCCCTCTGCCCCCAAAACAATGGGAACCTTGTTGTGTGGTCTCCCGGTATACAGGCGGGCAACCTTTGCTGTCCGTCGGAGCCTTCCCAGCATGACATCATCTAATTCTCAAGTCACGTGATTGTCCCCATTGCACAGACAAGGAAACTGAGGCTAGGTCTTGGGATCGGCCTGAGGTCACGTAGCCACCAAATGAAAACTCGTCCAGATCCAGGCCCCGCAACTTGAGGTCAGTAACTCTGAAGCCCACAGATTCAATTCAATTCAATGAATGTTGACTCAGTTCCTGCTGCGTGCCAAGCACAGGGACAAGTGCTGGGAACCTGCATGTACCTCCTGGATGGGACCGTGGGCAACCTCAGGTCTAATGCTCAGGGGAAGCATTCCTTCTCACCTCTCACCAAGAGGGTCTCTTGGGTTATTTTCTGCTAATTGTTTCCATGTTTTCAAGAGATTCATTTTAAAATTAGGCCTTAGCCCACCTCTCAGCTTATTACAAGATGGTAGGCTCTCAATGGCTCCGTTTGCCATTGTGGGAAGAAGCACATTCTTAAATGTGATTGTGACCAAGGTAATTCCTAGGACAGTCTATTAGCTTTGAGGACATCACGTTGCCTCCTAGGGTGTTCATGCCAAACAGGCAATTACTTTCTCCGTGAAGAGTCTCATCACAGTCTATTCCATTCTTCAATTAATCCGCTTCATGCCCGGCTGTTCTCCTGTGTACCTGGTCCTGCACACATAGCAACGGCAGCTACGCTCAGCCTGAGTGTCCAGCGCTGTGCTGGGCGCTGGGAATCAAAGACGAATGACATAGCCCTGGAGGAGTGGACATCCTTACGCTGTATGTGGCTGAAACTACCCCGTTCTTCAGCCACTACCAGAGTCCAGGTCAATACGCATACTTTCCACTGGGCCACCTGGTCAACCAGCCAACTGGTGCAGTGGTCTAAATGGACTACAGTGAACTGTCATTTGACCAGTCCATTTAATTACAAATGTCAGCTGGCTGATTCCAGCAATCCCTGTCCCTGCCTGGTACAGGGAAGATGCTCAGTAATGAAATGGTCTTGTCTAGGAGGTACTGGAAAATCCAAGTCCAGTGGAAATGGCTAGAAGCATCCCTAACCCCGGCTCATCTGGGGACCAAAGGGAGCTTCCCCCGGCTCAGCTGTGCTGGGCCTGGCGGCTGAGAGCACTGTGGTCGCTGCAGACAGGGTCTGTCACTGCAGGACACTGGAAGTGTCTCCGTCTACCCAGCATGGTCTGAGGGAAAGGCAGCATGCCCCCACCCGCACACACGAGTATTCTGGAGTAGGGCAGGTGGTCGCCTGCCGTGGGTCTCAGAGTGGTGGGCATCTGCACGTGTTCCAGGGTTACCTGTTCCCTTTTCTAGATTCCGCACTAGCCCCAAGCCTTCTGATGAGCCTTGATTTCTGGGGGCTTTGGAAAGGGGTGTGGAGGCCTGGATTCTCCACGACCATCCTTGCTTGAATGAGTACATGGGTGTCCATCTCACATGAGAATCTCCTGTGTTTGCTTTGTGTGCTGGAGACCTTGCTTGCCCATCCTGGTGCCCTGTCCACCCCTCTCCACCTGCTCTCTGCCCCTGCAGGCTGGCCACTACAGACTGTGTCCGTGGCCTGTCTTTCCTCTGATTCTGGTTGGGTTTGGCCAGTGGGAGGCGCTGGGGCAGTGGCAGTGGCTGCATTCCTCTAGCAAAGGCCCCAGCCCCTCAGCAGCCCTTTCCCTCTAGCTCCCTTTCTGGGGTCTGCACCTCCTCTGCTCGGCCCTGGAGGCCGAGGGGTGGTGGCAGCTCCCCACCATCGGTAGCCCTGGGAGCTCCTCGAGCCCTTGCTGGGTCCCCCTCAGCCTGCCCGCACCTCGGAAATAGCTCCTCATTAAAGTATTCTCCATCACTCAACTGGAGGGGCTCGATTCCAGCTCTGCTGATCAGACGAAGGGCGGTTTGGCGCCCCAAAGTTGAGGACAAGGCCCTGGGGTGGGCTATGCTCCCCCACCCCAAGTACTGCCCCCCAGTGCCGTGGGGGCAAGTGGGGCAGAAAGCAGGTCTTCTCCTAGAACACCACCTTTTCAACTACCCATTTGTCATCAAAATAAGTCCACTTTGACACGTTCAGTTTTTGTTTTGAAACAGCACTTTCAATCACTGTCTGGATTGAAAATTCAGAAGATTTTCTTAAGGAAAGATTCAAGGATCCCAGAAACCTTCATCCTCATTTTCGCCCAGGCCACCAGCCCACCACGTGTCCTCAGGTGCAGAGAGCAGACACTCAGCAGGCCCCGCTCTGTCTGGGCCCCGGGGCCAACTGGATTCTCCCGTAAGACATGGCTGTGAGGGCTCAGGTCTGGGAGCAAAGTGGATCTGGATCCATAGAAGCTGGAGGGACCAGGGGCTCCTTCCTCAGGACCAGGGATGTCAAGGGTCCCTTGGGTCCCTGATGCCTTCACAGAGGAGCTTGTGGGCTGGTCCTGGAGAGGAAACCCGGGTCCTGAGGGGGTGGGAGGTACCCGAGGCCTCAGCTGCTCGGTGCCAGGCTGGACCCAGAGCTCCCCATCTGGAGCCCTGTGTCCCCTGACAGAGGCTGTGTCAAAGGGGCTGGCCCACGGAGCACCCAGTGGGAGTCCTTCATCATCCCCTTGGCTACAAACTTGGCCTTGTTCAGGATGAGGTGGAAGGAGCAGGGCGGCCGAGCCAGCCCCGCGAGGGGACCCAGTCCAAGTCGGGGGGCTCTGGGCAGGCGCGAGCCACCCGAGTCACCCCAAATGCTGGTCTTCCTCACTCAGGAGGCCGCCTGGGCGCAAACCACCAAAGCGCCCAAGGGCCATCCCCCGAAGTCCCTGCAGGACCCCCGCCCCTGTGGGCCCGCGTCTGGGGACCTTCATTTTGATGAAGAGCCTTTGTTTAGAAGCAAATCTCCCCAAGAAACAGGGGGGGTCCTGGCTCTCGCTGCTCGCCTCCCTGGGAAGCCCTACTGCCCCCTCTGCCCCCAGCGCCCAAGCGGGTGGGAGGACCCTTCTCCTCCTGCCACGCCCCACCACCTTCCCTCAGAGCCTCTGAGTGCTGCCCTCCTGGGGCTGACACAGAAAAGGCTGGGTCTCCTTTGTCCCCAGAAACAGTCTTTGGAAACAAGGTGCCAACGTAAGGCTGGGGGCAGGGAGAGCAGGCAGCCCACCCGAGGCAGCCCCATGTGCCCGAGGCCCAGAGAGGGTCGGCTGCCGGCCGTGGTCACACAGCTGTGGGACAGGCAGAAGCAGGCCCCCCAGGGCTGGGCGCTGACCCCACCTCAGGCCCTTTGCTCTGTGCTGCCCGCCCTCTGCAACAGCCTCAGCTTCCTGGGCCTCCGTGTCACCCTCACCTGTGCAGGTCCTCCAAAAGCCACCAGTGGGACACACAGCCAGGAGCGGCCAGTATTCAGAGAGCACGGGAGTTCTCTCAAGGCTCCCCCGGCCCTGGGCTCCTTCCTCTGAGGTCTCAGACACCCCACAGGCAGTAGAGCTGCTTCTCCCATCCATACAGGCTTCCAGAGGCCCAGCCCTTCCCGCGGGTCAGCTCAGAGTTTGGCGTGGTGGCTGCGGAGACCAAGGCTGTGTCCTCTGACGTCCCCTGGTGGCCCGAACCCAGCCCAAGCCCTGGAGGGGACGGCGACACTTTGGTTCACAAGCCACAGTGAAAGGGGGCCGTCCCCCGGGGCGGGAGCTCAGCGGGCCTGCTCCAGGCGCGCCGAGGGGCGGCTTAGGGCTCCTGGGTGGGCCCGAAGGGCTGGGTCCACTTGGAGACATCCAGGAAGACGGCGGAGGCCCCATGGTAGAGCCAGAGGCGGGGCAGGGCGCCGTGGCGGGTCCAGGTGTCGCGCCGGGGGTCGTAGGCCTCCATCTCCACGTGGTAGTCGCCGTCCATGCCCTGCCAGCGGCCGCCCGTCACGTACAGCTCATCCCCCAGCGACACCAGTGCCCCGTTCTCATGCAGGCTGTGCAGGGACTGCACCTGTGGACAGTCCTCGGTCAGCGTCCAGTGGGCGACTGGAGGGTGGTGGTGACGGTGCCCTCGGGGTGGGACGGGGGGACATGCAGAGAGGATGGCCCGCACCCCATCCAGGGTACCAGCACACCTGCTGCCTGGGACCTCACCCCGGCTGCCCCTCCAGGACCCCTCAGACTCTCCCTTCAGTGGAGAGACCCCACTGGTCCCCTCTCCACCCTACGTCTCCCAGGATGATGTTTCCGGCCCCCTCTTTCTCTCTTAGGCCTGAATTTGCTCACATCTGAAGCTGGGGAGTCAAAGCGGGTGGGAGATGTGGAGGGCTGACCCCAGGGCTCCCTCCCAGGGTGAGGGCTGGGCTGCGCTTCTGGTTCTCGGCGGTTCTCTCTCGGAGGGAACAGATGTGGCCTCAGCCCTGACTGGTGCCCCATGGGACCCATCGCTCTGCCCCTGCACCCCTTGCCTTGGCCCGTAGCCTAGGGGTGCCCTGGATGGGGGCTGCGGGGTGAGGGCTAAAGATGTGAGCCCTTCTGGAAGAGCCTGGGAGGGCAGGAAGAGAGAGGTCTTGGGTGGCACCCCCCAGGCCTGGGGAGGACCAAGTGGAGCCCCGCACAGCTGGGACCCAGCCCAGAACCACGCTGTGGGCTGGGACGGGCCCGGCCGACGGGACCCAGGAAGAAAGCGGCAGCCTGGCAGGTCCTCCCTGCACCTGTTCTGCCGCTGTAATGGGGGCCTCCGGTCAGCTGAGCGCTGACGCCAGGGGCCAGCTGCGGTCAGCAGGATCACAGAGGCCTTGCTGCTGCCCTGCTGGCCCAGCTAGTGCCGAGGCCACCACGGGCTCCGGGCACTGTCCCTCCCCCTTCTCGGGAAGAAACAGGGGGAAAGGCCAGGGCTCCGTTGCCCCCAGGGGTCCACCCACCGCGCCCTCCCCTGGGCCTGATGGAGGAGGGAGGGAGTAGCGGCAATGGGGGTGGGGTGAACGGGGTGCCTAGGAATGGCTGCTCCCCGCCCCCACAGCTCAGGAATCCCCTCCCTGGCTTGACCACCCCCAGGGCCGGGAGACTCACTCCCCCTCGGGCCCGGCCTACACCAAGAAGGAAGCGCTGTCTCTGAGTCCACAGGTCCCTGAGTACTGAGCCCGGTTTTGCCCCCTGAGGAGGACAGGCGCTGTGTGCTGGGGACGGAGCACCCTCCACGACCAGCAGCCTGAGGTTCTCGGCGCGCTCATCCTCAGGGGGGCTCTGGGCTCTCGTGTCTCCATTCACTGTCCCCACCTCCCTCGGTGGCGACACCCCCAGACCCCACCGTCCCCAGGCCTGCTCTCTGCAGGGTCAGGGGTCCAGGTGGGGGTCGCCCTGGGAGGTGAGGCTGGCTCACCTTCTGCCACAGGTTGGCCCCGGGGTCGTACACGTAGACCTTCTTGGTATTGTCCCCCACCAGGTAGAGCGCCCCGTGCAGCGCGGTGCAGCGCGGCGAGGACAAGTACTTGGGGAGGAAGGGCGAGGCGACCACGCTCCACGCGTCTGCGGGGACACGCCCCAGCCCACGTCACCAGGCGGCCGTGCGGCCAGGGCTCCCGAGGGGGCCCAAAGCCTGGCACAGAGTCTAGAGCCCACACTGGCGCCCACTGTGCCTTGGGGTCCGGGCCACTGCTCGTCCCCAGGAGACCAGTTGCAGGCAGAGGCAGCAGCCAGACAGCTTTCAGTCCCAGGGCTGGGCTTCCCTGTCCCCCGCCCTGGGCACTCTGCCCCCAGCCCCCTATACCTCCAGGCTGGGATGGAGCTGTGGCTCTGAGCTGGTGACCCCCTTTGTCCCCTGCCCCCTTGGTCCCCTGCCTTCCTCGACTGTCCCATCCGCTGCTGATGGGGCCGTGGCGGCCGGCGCCCTGCCCCCCTCGACCTCACCTACACCTGGGGCCTCCACCCTCCCGCTCACTGAGGTGGGATCCCACCTGTGCCCTGCCCCCGGGTCCCACCTACCCCTCGGCCACACTGGGAGGGACTGGTGGCCCGGCCCCGGCCCCTCCCCGTGCCCCATGCCCCCTCTCCCCGACCTGTGACGGGATTGTAGCACTGCAGAGCCAGGGCGTTGTACTTGCAGGCGCTGGAGCCCACCAGGTAGAGCCTGCCCTGGCAGCCGGCCGCCGAGAAGTTGCTGACGTACTTGAGGGCGGGGCTGACGGGCGTCCAGGTGTCCGTGTAGGGGTCGTAGCTCTCCACCTCTACAGCATCCAGAGCGGTGCCTGCAGGGGCAAGGCGTGGAGGCGTCAGGGCTGCAGGGGGCTAGGATGAGCGAAGGCTCCCAGAGATGCAGGGTCTGGGGCCCTGTAGAGGCCGCAGGGACCACTCCGGGCGCCCCAGGAGGGGAAGGGCACGGCCTTGAGAGGCAGGGGACTTATCCTCATTTTACAGAGAGCGAAGCTGGGGCTCGGAGAGGTGAGGGTGTCTGCCCAAGGCCTCACCTCCAAGCAGTGGCATGAGGGTGGGCACCTGGACCCAGGACCGCCCGACTCCAGAGTGGGCAATGGGGCCTCACGGTGAAGCCCAGCCTCTCTGAACATTTCAGAGCCCAGGGCGCTTGGAGAGGTGCCCGCGGGGCCCCCAGGAGGCCACCGCCCCCGACCCCTCACGTGGTGGGGTCCTTCCGTGGGAGAGAGGAGGTCAGTGGGTGGAGCTCTGGGCAGCGCCTCCGCTCTGGATGGGACAGTGACATAGACCAGCCGTGGGTGGGAGGGCTTCCTGCTCTCCCTGGAGCCCACCTTGGGCTCTGAGAGCCTGGGGACCCTGAGCTGCCCTGGGCCCTACGCGTGCCCTCTACCCTTGGGTCAGGGATACGGCAGCCACTGAGGGCAAGGGGGCCGGCCAGGACAGGTGGGGCACCTAGGACGGCCTCAGGGCCAGCTTGTCACCTCCAGAGGCCTTGGGAAACTCCCACACGCATCTCATGTCTCAATACTTATCTAACCGTTAGCGTCTCCTTGCAGCAGCTCTGGGGTGTAAGGGGGATAAGGTGGGCCCTGGGCTCAGGCTGAGGGCGTGGTGTGGGCAAAGGTGACAGCAAAAGGAGGCACGGTGGGTCCCCTCACCCCAGGGACGTCACCAAGGAGGTGGCCCCAAGCTGAGGGCTGAGCCCAAGTTTCTGGGATGGGAGTGGTCGTCCCTGCTGGCAGCTCGAGGCCCCAGCTCCTCATGGGTCCCTTTCGGGGACTGACTCGTTGTCCTGTTCTTGCGTCCCTGGAGAGCATTGAATCACCCTGGGGCCGGCTACCAAGGCTCGCGTCTGAGCCTCACCCCGGATGCCCAGGGAGCAGGTGGCCCAGGTGTGGGGGCGAGAGGCTGCCAGGCGTTAGAGGGCGAGGAGGGGCCGGAAGGAGGCAGGAGGCGAGGGGAGGGGCCTCACCGCCAATGGCGTAGATCTCCCCGTTGAGCGCCGCGCTGGCGTGGTTGGTGCGGGCCTTCAGCATGGGCGCCACGGGCCTCCAGGCTGCCTCCCTCAGCGGGAAGCACCAGGCCTGCGTCGTGGACCAGGTGTCCGTCTTGGTTCCCCGAGAGCCCCCTGCCGGGAGAGGCTCTGTCCACTCGGGCGCCCGCCAGCCTGGGCTCTCCAGAGCCCGCCCCCTTCCCCCCACTCCAGGCCTCCGTCCTGCTGGACACTGGGCAGGGGGTGGCCGTGGTGGCGCAGTCTCGCCGTGTGACTTGGACACCCCAGAAACAAGCGGAACATGATCAGTGGTTTCAAACCTCCACCAGTGGGAGCTTTCTTCTCAATCAGACCTTACAAGGACCCCCAACTTCTAAGACATAAAACAGAAGACTGACCCCGGCACCCTCCATCACACAGCTCCTTCTGGGGAGGCCCCGGCTGTAGGACAGAACACAGAACGGTTCCCTGCACCCTCGTGTGGACTGTAAATGTCCTTGCTTTCACAAGATGGAAAGGTCTGGAAGAGCCTTGACTAAACGGGCAGGTATCCCACTGAGTGCAGGGCGAGGGTTTGTTCTCACGACCATTACGTTCAGGGGTCAGATCTGCTCTGTGGATTAAGCTGCTGGGAGCCTGGCTCAAGGCGGGGAGCGCCCGCCTGCCCACCTGTCACGTAGACATCGTTGTTCAGCGCCGCCAGAGAGAAGCCCCACTTGTGGTAGTCAGGGAAGTCTGGGAGCGCCATCCACCTCTCTGGCAAGAAGATTGAGGGGTCAGGGTGGCTGGGCTCACTGCGGGGGCCTCTCCTCCCCGCTCTAGAGGTGCAGAAATGTCCCCTCACCGGTGGGGAGGGCCAAGGGGCGGGACTCAGCTGAGGGCAGAGGTGGGGGAGGACACCCGGTGGGGTGAGGCTCGAGGTGGCCCCGGGGGCTGCGTGTGCACCGTCTCTCCTGGAGACCCCCGGTGCCCCACGCCGCCCTCAGAGCCTGGCACCCAGACTGGACACCTGACTGCACCCAGGGTGTGCCGAGAAGCGGTCCAGGCTCCAGAGGCCAGGTCTCACCCCGGCACTGCAGCAGATCCCACTGACCCCCGATGGCCCTCTTGGGCCTGAGTCAGGTCCCACCTCAGTCCGATGGGGGAATGGGTTAAGGGGCCTGCTCACTAGCCACAGGGGGGTTATGACACCAGCCTCATTCGTTCACTCGTTTCTCATCCGTTCATTCATCCTGAGCACCTTCCGCGCCCACGGGCAGCGTGGAGGGGATCAGACTCGGCCATGTAGCGGGCAGAGCGGGTCCAGACCCCAGCTCTTCTGCACCGGCAGTGCGGCCTTGAATAAGCCCCAGCCTCGGTTTCCTCATCTGTACAATGGGGCTAATTCCCATCTCTGGGGGCGTGGGGACTACAGGAGACTCGTCTGTCAGACGGCATCTGCTGTTAAAGGTACAGCGTCCCCAATGTGAGGGATGGGGTAATGCCCCGGCGCTGGACCTGCCTTCACGAAGCTACATGAGGTAAACTGAAGCAAGAGATGAGAAGGTGCTTTGAAAAAACCAAAATGAGGCAACAAGTGTGGGAGTGGTTAAGTCCTATAATGGACACATTTTGGGTGCTTGTGGGAGGCTGTGGGAGAGACCTGGGCCTCGGGGACGTCCCTGGGAGGACTTCGTTTACTGTTTACGACAGTTTTCAGGACATGTGAAACCCCAGGCTTTGCCGGGTGCCAGGCCGCTGGGCAGGGACTGCGTGTCCCTCTGACTCATGTCTGTGTCACCCTAGGGTGGGGACTGCCCAGCGGTCACCAGACCTTTGCCTGCCAGTGCCCCCCGGCCCCCTCCCCTCAGGGTCTGAGGGACAGCTGCTCCTGGGCTCGGCTCCTGACGTCAGCCCCCAAATCCCTTCTCGTCAGGCCCTGACTTGGGACAGCCGGCCTCGGACTTCCTGGAGCCCGCCAGCCGCTGACGCCATGGGGGTGGTGGCCACCTGCCGTGCGGCCCCAGGACAGCGGCCAGCTCCGCAGTGCTTTCCAAAGAGCTTCCTGGGGCCAGTGTGGCCCCTCCACTGTCCTGCTGCCCTCTCAACCCTGCTTTCTTGCGGTCAGGAGAGGCCCCATCCAGACGGCAGGCCTGGCCCCTCTTCCCACTGGCTCCCTGTTACAAAGGCCATCTCACAGATGAGGAAACCGAGGCTCAAGGAGGTGGAGAGACCCACTCAAAGGCCAGAATCAGAGCCCCACTGGGCCGACCCAGAGCTCTCACTCCCCAGGCTGCCTGCACCCCCGGCCCTCTGTCCTCCCCCTGGGACCTGGTTCCACTGGGTGCACAGGGCAGGGGTGCCAAGAGGAAGCAGCGGTCAGGCCGCCCTCCCACTCCGGCCAGCGGCCACCTTCCCACGCTGTGCCGTCTGGGCGGTAGGACCCTTTACCCAAGGCCCCGGGGCCCAAAGTTAGGGCTGTGGCTGGAGGGAGAGGGGGCCGCAGCGCCCCCCACGGTCAGCCCCCCTCCCTTGTGGGGGCCCCGGTTTCCTCTGCAGCCCCCCATCCCGCCCCTGCGCGGCCGGTGGGTGCCCCGCTCTCTGTGCAGCCCGTGTCGCGGTGCGGGGACAGCAGTGCCCGTGCCCTGGGCGCCGGACGGTCACTCACTGGCCTTGGGGTCGTAGAAGGCGAAGTTCCCGGGGCGAGGAGCCAGCTGCTCGGTGTCCTCCTCCTCTTCCTCCAGCGCCCGCCCGCCAACCACCACCAGAACCTCCTCCAGCTCCCGCGGGAGGCTCAGCAGCGCCTGTGGGGCCGGGAGGGCTGGGGTCAGAGGCGCCCGGGTGCCGGCGGGCCGCTAAGGTGGCTTCTGCGGCAGGGGGTGGCTGGGGCGTTTGGGGGCAGCCGTGGGCCCTCCGCGTGGCCCTGTGACAGGACGGGGCGAGCTGCAGCGCGTGCGTGCCCGGGTGTGCTTGTGCGTGGGTGCACACTCACACACACACGTCCACACGCCATGCCGGCGACGGTAAGAAGCGCTCAGGGCCGGGAAAGGCGGGGGCATCAGGTCCTGGTGTGCTTGCGCGTGAGACCTGCTCGCTTCGAGCGGCCAAGGCCCATACGTTTCCCCAGCTCCCCACCTAAGCTCCCCGCCCCACCAGGAGCCCAGCTCCCCGAGCCAGCCTGTGGCAGGGCGCGCTGGGATGGCCCAGCAGGAAATGCTGGGATGTTCCTACCTGGGTGGGTAAGGAGCCACCGCCCAGAGCTCCCAGGATTGCGGGGTCCCACTGCCTCTCAGACCCGCCCTCCCACCACCCACCGTCACCGGGTGACCACCTAGTGGGCGGGGCTCCTAGCTGGCTCCAGCGCGAGGCCGCCCTCTGTGCCTGGCGGGGCCTGGCAGGGCCTGGCGGGGGAGCGGTTAGTATTTGCCACCACACACCCCGCCACCGGCCTGAGCCACGTCTTTGTCCCCTGACATGGCTCCTAAGAAGCCCTTCCGAGCAAGGCTGCCTGGCAGCGGACAGACTTCGGCTCCCCTGGCCCGTCGCTTCATTAGGACCTGTCCACCCACCGGGCCCACCTCCAGCACAGATAGGAAATGGCACCCGATAAACGCTGGAGCAGCTTCCTAAGGGGCAGGTGGTGGCCGGCTGCCACGCCTGTCCGTGCTCCTTGCCTGGGCGCAAGCTGTGCCGTCTTCCTGTACTATTGTCCCCCTTGCCAAGCTCCTATCCTTCCTCTAAAGCCCAGCTCAGATGCTGCCTCCTCCGGAGAGCTCTCCGTGACTGCCTGACCCTCTGAGGATGCCCACAGTCCAGCGCTGGCCTTTCTCATGCTGCCTTAGGTGTGTTTCCAGGTTTGTCCCCACCAAGCTGTGGGCTCCTTCAAGACAGGGGTTGGGAATGACCACTTCTGGGGTCCCTCTCCCCTCACGTCCAGGGTATGGCACACCCAGGGGCACAACCTGTACTTGGGGATGAACTGCGACCCCCTCACAGGTAACCGGCCCAAGGGAGGCAGAGTTGCAAGGTTGGGGACACCCCCATCATACTGTCAGTCCCCATGCCGGTGGGGTCTCTGGAGCGCCTCTCCCCGCTCCCCACCCGTCACTCACCCCCTCGTGGCCCTGGGACAGGGCCTCCCGACAGGCCTCCGACTCCCGGATCAGCGGCTCCGTGGCCAGCAGCTGCTGCACGCGGGGCCGGGGCACGGCGTCCAGGTGCACCAGGCCGAGCAGCTCGGGCAGGTGGGTGGCCCGGGCCTGGGGGTCGTGGCGCACCCAGCGCAGCAGGGCCTCCAGCCGGCTCTGCTCCGGCTGCACCTGCAGCAGGTCGCCGGCCAGACAAGTGGCCAGCCGCTCTTGGGACAGCTGCAGAAACTCATCCTCCTGTGCCACGGCCTCAAAGTTCTCCCTCAGGAAGGCCCAGGCCTTGGCAGCCACGCCCAGCAACCCCTGCTGCTCCCCAAACTCACAGATGCCAAGGCAGTTGGTGGCATCCAGCTGCTGCTGCAGGTAGCGGCCGCAGACCTTCTGCACGGCGGGGAAGTGGAGGCGCGCGGCCGTGCGGGTCAGCGCCTCCACGTTGCCCTGGGTGATGGTCAGCCGGCCCGTGTACACAAAGTCCACCAGCTGTGCCACCACGGCCGGCTCCATGTCCCTCAGCTCCACGCGGGCCGAGAAGCTCTCGGCGAAGTCGCCCGCGAACATGGCGTGGAAGTAGGGGCTGCTCAGCGCCAGGAGCCCCCGGTGGCAGGGCAGCTCCCGGCCACCCACCAGCAGCGTGACGTCCGCCAGCTTGGGCTGGAAGCGCAGCTGCCGCAGGCCATCCAGCATGTCCTGGGCGTGCGAGGGCAGGTGGAAGTCCAGGTCGTCCACGTTCCACACCATGACTGCGCGGCCACCTACTCACGGGCGTCCCCACGGGCTCCTAGGGAGAGGAGCCAGCACGGTCGGCCACGGGGACGGTCTCCTCAGCCCGAGTCACCCATCCATCCGACCATCGGTCTGAGCATCAACTGTGTGTGAAGCGCTTCGCCCAGCCTCTCACCTAAGCCGTCCCCATAGCTCTGCAAGGCAGGCAGTGTCTTTCCCAGGTTACAGTGTGGAGGCTGAGGCTCAGAGCGGGCGGGAGACCTAGTCGTGGTCAAGTGATCAGGGCAGGACAGGCCAGCAAGGGAACCAAGCCTCAGCCCCCCTCCATACCTCCTCCTGGAGCGTGGGGATCCCTGTGGACCCCCAACCCCCCAAGTGGCCTCCTCAGCTCCCAGATCCCACCTTGCTGGGGAGAGCATCAGCATTTGAATAGTTTCTGCCCCATAGGTCCTCACTGGGCATGACCTTGCTGGGTGACCTTGGGTGAGCCACGTCCCTCTCTGATCCCAGCTTCCTCATGTGCTGATTAAGAGGCTGGCGGTGAAAGGGGCCGAGGGGTCACGTCCCCACGGCAGCTTGTGCTGTCACGGTGCCCCCCACGTGCCAGGCCCATCCTGAGCTTTGCACAAATACTCATCACTCAGCCCTCGCGGCCACCCCGAGAGCTGGGTGCTGTTTGAGTCCCTTTGACAAGTGGGGAGACAGAGGCAAAAAAGACTTAGGTCGCTTGTCCAAGACCACACAGCTCAGACATGGCGAACCGGGCTCGGGGGCCTGGGCCCTGAACCCCCAGGTTACACGTCGCTGGGCGTAAGTTGGTAAAGAAAAGCAGGCAAAGGAAACTTTCTGGGGGGCGGCCGCCGTTCACATTGCCTGATTCAGCAGATCCTTTTCTGGGCTTATTTAATGATGTGCATATTTCTTTATGATCTTCGGGTATTTTTGCCCTAAGAAAACTGCCCCAGAGAAACAAAGGTTTTGCACAGGTGATCTCACCCTGAGGTACCACACAGCAAAAAAGCTGTCTGTCTGCCAGGGGGCAGCTTCGGACCCATCAGAGCGAAGGCCAGTGCAAAATGCTGGGTCAACCAAGAGCCATGAAAGTGACAAAGCCCCGGGAGAACCGTGCACCACGGGTGCCCTGGGCGGGGGTGCCGTTGGTGGGAGTTGAGCAGGGAAGCACCCAAGGAACCCACCTAGGGGCCCAAGGACCTGCCTGGGCTCTGCCCAGACAGGACTGGTAGGGAGCCCCGGGCCGTGTCCATCCTGCCTGACCCAGTGGTCTCTCTGGCCAGGATGAAGGCGGCCCTTCCCTCCCAGGGGAGCGCAGAAGATCAGTCAGGCGGCTGCCACCCCCAGGCCTCGCATTCCCCTCATTGCTGTGGCCCCGTTCTCCGGGCATTGCAGCCCCGGGGACCAGCGGGCCAGGGTGCCCAGCACCTTCCCGTGGGGCCTCAGGTCGTCTGCTGACACCTGCTGCCCCGCAGTTCCAGCAGGGGGGCGGGCGCTTCCAGGGGGTCTCAGAGCCTCCACCCAGTGCCTGCCAGGCCAGGAGAGAGGAGGGCAGAGTGGGTGGGCCACCAAAGGGCCTTAACCCAGCTCTGGCCAGGGGCTGGCTGCTGTGGCCCCGGCTGCAGTCAGAGGTGTGGTCCAGCCTCCCCCGGCCCACCCTCGCCCTCTTCCCCAGCCAGGACCTGAGCCCCCACCCCACGCTGAGGGGCCTGGCCTAGCCAGCATGCAGGGTCTCTCCAAAGCACCCAGCGCTGTGATCTCCAAGCCCACTGAGCTGTCCCACTAGAACCCACCCTCCCCTCTGGTCCCAGCCCTGGTCCTCACCTTGCCTTCCCATCTGCCCCCCAGACCCTACCTCTCAGTCAGCACCTGGACCTTGTCTCAGAACTCAGGCTGGAGAGCAGGACTGCCCAGCGGCCAAGGGATATGGAGGGCCTGCTGGGATATGACTGGGCTGGGCTGGGCTGGGCGGGGCGGCCACGTGGGGACAGAAGGGTATTTTTAGCCTCTGTCAGTGTGGGGAGGGAGGGAGGGAGGGAGGGTGGCCAGTGGGGGAAGGAGAGAGGTGACAGCTCTTCCCTGGCTGTCCTCCCTGAAAGCCCACACTGGCCTGGAGCCTCCTGTGACCCCCTGAGACAGGACAGGTGGCAGGGGGCACCGCGGGGCAGGGGCGAGTCTGGGCTTACCCCCTCCCAGTGGTGTTCGGCTGACGGCGGGGGGTGGGCACGGCTCCCCCCACTTCTGTTTCTTCATCTGCAAGAGGGTCCCCCTCAGGTGAAGCCTGAGCTGGGGACTCAGGAGCCACACGGAGCCCCCAGTGCAGGGCCTGGGTGTCCTGAGCGCCCAGCAGGTACCAGCTTCCCTGTGGTTATCGACAGGTGCCCACATGGCCTCTTATTCTCCGTCAAGCGGGGAAAAGTTATCATCATGAAGAAATCTGGGTTGCTCAGCAAACACTCTCAAAACCTGGGGTCCCTGGTGGCGAGGAGTCTCGGTGGTAAAGGAGGGGCCCAGAGAGGTGCCCGCCAGGCTGGTAACAGGGTCGTGGGATCCCAAAGATCTGTCCCCTCGTATTATGGCCTTGGCCTCCCTGCCCTGCTGTCTTCATCAGTCGTGAGCATCAAAGATGGCCAAGAAATGGGATCATCTACAAATACAGCAGCGGCGGCTCACAGCCTCCCCGGAGTGGGGAGTCCCTGCCGTCTGGGTCTCGCTGGGGCTCTGGAGCCGCAGGCCCTGACTGAGTCTGGGCTTGAGCCCAAGGAGCTGCGAGGGTGTCTCTCATGCCAGCGGTCAGAGGAAAGCTTCCCGGCCCAGGGCCTGCAGGTACACAGGAGAGAAGCCTGCAGCCTGGTGAGGCCAGGTGGGGCCTCTACCTGTCAGCCCCTCCATCCTGTCCCCGCGTGGGCCTTACCGAGGCAACCACTTTCTAGGCATGTTGCAACGTGGAAGAGTCAGGTAGGGCCGAGGCTGACAGGCCTCCTGACACCCACTAGGGACTGGCCTGATGCTCTTATGGTGCAGAGAGGCCCGGGGGTCCCAGGGTGACAGTCTCACTCCCGGCAAGATTTGGTAATTTCCCAAGGGTATCTGGGTGTCATGACACCTCGCGTCCGAGACAGAGGGCTCTGCTTCCTGTTGGGGCGCTGGTTGTGAGCTGGGCACCACGGTCTCTGCTCTCATGACATGAGGACCCCGTCGTTACACACATACTGCAGTGATTGCCTAGTTAATTATACATTCACAAGATTCTTCCATACTTTGCTCACTCACAGGTTTCCTGAATCCGTGCTTCCCTCCCCAGCCCAGCCCAGCCCAGCCCAGTCATATCCCAGTTCAGGCCAGTCCAGTCATAGCCCAGCCCAGCCCAAGGCCCTGCCCCCTGCCCCCAGAGAGTCCCAGGACTTTCCCCGTAGCCTCAGGCATCAGCCTCATGCCCAGGGGCCTCATGGATGTCTCCACCTCTCTTTGTGTCCAGGGCCATCCTGGGGAAGGCGCTGGAGGGGGAACAGAGTTATTGGTCTCGCCTCCCAGCCCCACTGTGTTTGCAGGCAGAACGCGGAGGGTTAAGGCATTCCTGGCTCAGGCTGGAGGAAATGAGGACAGGGGATTCTGATGACAGGCCACTTCACAGGCAGACGCCTCCCCTCGTGTGCCAAGAAAGGAGGCCCTTCGGGGACCCAACGCCTCGGATGACAGGTCAGTTTGGGAAACTCGAAACCAGGGACTCAACATATCCTCATCATCAGATTGCTACCGAGTGGCGCAGTTTTTAAAAATACGCTGCTTGTTTGTTTTTATGATTATAAAAATAACACATGTTCATTGTGGGAAATTTAGAAAACACAGGAAAGTATAAAGAAGAAAACTGGTAGAAGGAAATCCCCATGAACACACTGGCGTTAGAATGACCGCAGTGTGTGCCCTGTTTTATCACAATATTCTATCGTGAGCATTTCTGATGTGATTAGTCTTTGAAAATATGATTTGGGGGACTTCCCTGGAGGTCCAGTGGTTAAGATTTCGCCTTCCAAGGCAGGGGGTGTGGGTTCGATCCCTGGTCGGGGAGCTAAGATCCCATATGCCTCGTGGCCAAAAAAACAAAACAAAAACCAAAACATAGAAGAGAAGCGATATTGTAACAAATTCAATAAAGACTTTAAAAAATGGTCCGCATCAAAAAAAATAAAAAGAAAATACGATTTTTAATTTCATCATAAAGGGAACATATCACACTTTAAGAAGGTGGAAGTGACACCCAGTCACTCCTATTAAGGGACGTGTGAGTTGCGTGCTGTTTTGGACTGTGATAACTAGTGCGGTGTCGCCTCTGTGATTACTCCCCCAGAACAGATTTGGAGAGTGAGATCCCCAAGGTTTACATCGACGTGTGGACAAGAGGGTCGTCACCTTGGGTGACGGAGGCCCTTTCTCCATCAGGAGGTAAAACTGTCCCCTACACTTGGCCCGGTGCCTTCACGCCATGAGGTCCTGCTCAACCAGACCCGTCCACCCCCTCGGTCATACATTTTTTCCCCCAAATAGTTACCAACATTCTCTGTACTGTTATTAATAATTCCTTCTTTCCCCCACGGATTTGCTGCAGTGCCTTTATCTCAAGGGCAAAGTTTTCTGTGTGAAATATCTCAGCTTTCTCTCTTCTGGTCTGTTGATCTGAGTGACCATATTCTGGGGTCAGAACCACCTTGTTTGATGGACTATTGCTTTATAATTATGATGTCATCATATTTGAAATGTAAGCCCCTTCGTTACTCTTCTATTTAAAATCTTCTAGTCTGTTGTATTAGTTAGCTATTGCTGCATAACAAATGACCCCAAAGTCTAGTGTCTTAAAACAATGAACATTTATTATCTCACACAGTTTCATGGTTCTGGGACCACTTTAGTGGGTGGTTCTGCCTCAGGATCTGTCCTTAGATGGCTCCAAGGGGCTGGCCGGACTGCAGTTGTCTGAAGGCTGGCCTTGGGTAGGGGCCCACACGGACCTCCCCACAGGGCTGCTCCGAACATGGCGGCCAGCTTCCCCCAGAGATAGGACAGCAACCAAGATGGGAGTCTTTCATAACCTACTTGGAGGTGCTGTCTGTGGCTTCTGCCATATTCTGAGGTACAATGTGGGAGGGACTCCAGCAGACGTGCTTCCAGGAGGTGGGCTTACTGGAGGCCTTCTTGGAGGCTGGCCTCCACAGCTGGCTTTGTTCATGGTTTGCTTCAAAAGAACTTTAGAGTCATTCAAAAAGAGTTTGACTTTGCCTAAATCTATGCATTGATATGTGAACAGCTTACACTATTCCCATATTTTTCCCACACAGCTTTTTCTTCATATTTGTCCTGCACATGTTTATGAGCTGGGGAGAGAGACAGGGTTCCCTTTCTCCAGTATTTTCCCGACTCTTCTGGAAGCCCCTGTTTTTGCATCTTGTTTTGTGTCTGGTCACCTCACAGCCTCCGGATCCCTAGGTAGTGGCTCCGGGGTCCTCAGTGAGCTTTTGACAACTGGATGGCAGGATTATAGGGACCAAACAGGCCTCACAGCGGCATGTGTGGCCTTGCCAGGGCCAGCCCTCGCCTACGGCAGGGGACACCTGCTTCCCACAGGAGAGTTGCTAGTGGGCCAGGGGTTCCCAGGTCGCTAAGCATCAGGACCACCTGGAATATCTTTAAAAAGAAACCCAGCTTTATCAGGCCCAGCCCAGGCAAAGGGACTCAGAATCCCCGGGGCTGCTCCTGGGACACCGTGTTTTTATAAGAAGGACCCCCCAGGAAGCAGAGTGTCCGCAGAAAGGCATTTGGGGAGTCCCCCGTGACTGCCAAGCAAAGAAGTCCTCTCCTCCCTTCCAGGCCTCAAGCGTGGGTCTGAGCCCCCCGCCTCAACCTCTGCCTGCCACTCACCTTGAGCCCAGGTCCTCATGGACCCCAGGATACTGTGGGCTGCTCCCAGCTGGCCTCGGTCCAGCCTCTTAGCTGGGAAAGTGAGGGCATGGAGGGACTTGCCCAAGGCCATAGTGAGTAGGCAGGGACGCCTTAAGTTGGGCGTGCTGGCCCCCCGCTCAGGGTTCCCCTGAGCACCCTGGCCAGCAGGCGACCTCTGGGGCTGCGCTCTGTGTCTGCCGCCCACCCCGCTCCGGGCCTCCTCTGAACAATAGTGTCCTGCAGGAGGCCCACAGGGAGAGAGACATCGGAGCGCCCAGCACCTTCTGACCCCCGGCCCCCGGGCTCCCCCCACCCCCCTTGGACCTGCACCCCGCCAGCCTGGGCAGCGGAAGCGCCCTGTGGACCAGCCCTTGTCCAGCTCCAAAGGTTGAGTTTTGGGTCTAAGCGCCAGGGCATCATGACGGCAACAGCGTACGGGATGCTCCCAGCTGCCTGGGGTTGGTGCCCTGCTCATTAGAACCTGCTCCTTAAAATACTGACACAGGCTGGTGTCCCTGTCACCCCAGGACAGAGACCCCTCATACGGGACCTCAGCCCACCCTCGCCAGGACGCTGGGAATGGGCGGTGAGTGCCATACCCCCATTTTACAGATGAGGAGGTGGAGGCTCTGAGGGGCTAAGGATGCCGCCTCTGCTGTTTCGGCCGAGCTGAGCTGAGGACTGGGTCTTGCCCACCAGGTGGGGCCCTCGCTCTCTACGGGCACAGGTGGGAAGGCCGGCCAGGAATGGATCTTTATTTAGCAAACTCAGGTCAGGTGTCCACCCTGCAGGAGGGTCTGGAGATGGAGCCATTGCCAGCGCTGCCCCCGAGCCCGGCCCTGGCAGCTCCGACTTTATATTTTCCTGATCATCCCTCCCTGTGACAGCCTCAAGTCAGCTGGCTGGGAGGACCCTCTGTTCCATCCCACATCTTGTCTGAGCCGTCCAAGCTCTGCAGGCACGTAGGAACACCACAAGAGACCCCTATCCCAACGGGTCTGTCTGCAGGGAGGCGGCGGCCCGTAGGAGATTCCTGAAACCTCTCCCCAGCACACTGCCTGCTGGGGCCACGGCACGGCTGCAAGACACCTCTCCCCTAAAGCCCCTTGGTTTCCCTCCCTGACCCGGAGAATTCGGGAGTCTGGTCTCTTGCCCGTCGAATCCCGTTCTCTCCGACCCCCAGCTCCTCTGCCACTTCACAGGTGGGGAAAGGGGACAGAAGAGGGGAAGGGGCATGGCCCAAGGTCACCAGAAGGAACCAAGGCAGGACCCAAGGAGGGCAGACAGAGGCTCAGGACGCGACCAGAGCCACCGGCACCAGAAGCACTGAGAGAAGGGACACCCAGGCGACTCTGGAAGGAGGACCAAGGGGAAACCCGGGCTGGAATCACAGGTGCCTGAAGGAAGACTGGGCAGAAGGGCGTGGGCCGAGATGGCAAGTCATCCAACTTCGGGGCCGACTGGGGGACTGACTTTCGGGCCAGCGGTGAGAAGGGCTCTGAAGCTGATTCCCGCCAGGGGGCAGACCTGGAGGGTGGCAACTAGCACGCTGAGGATCCGCCGGCCTGCCTTCAAGGCTCACCTGGCCACCAGGTGGGCGAAAGGAAAAGAGGAGAGGACCAAAACCACACCGGAAGCCCCGTTGGTAGGAAGGCAGGCTGCCAGCCCATCTCACTCCCCGAAGCTGAACATCTCAGCTTCTTTCTCCTTCCAGAAGGCGAAGCTCCGGTCGATGTAGCCACAGATGTCCTCGCTGTTGAAGCTGCCCCGCTGGGGGCCGGACACCAGCCTCTGTGCCGCGGGCCCGGGGCCGCCGCTGGGGCTGGCATGGGGCAGGGGCCGGAGCGGGGTCAGGCCCGACTTGCGGCCGGGCTCTGCGCCCCAGGGGTGACTGCGGCTGGAGCCGAAAAAGCGGGCTTTGATGTCCTCGAAGCCGTCGGTCCAGGCACGGCGGCCGGCAGCCACCTCGTCCGTCACGGCCTTGTGGAAGGCACGCGCGGCCTCCCAGCCGTGGGCGCCCAGGTGCTCGAAGACCTCGAAGCAGAGCAGGTGGCGCATCTTGCGCTCCTCAGCCGACAGGTCGCACTCCAGGAGCTGGAAGTAGCCCAGCATGAAGAGGTCCAGCGTGAGGCTGCCGTAGGGCACCGGCGCCCCGTCCACGTGGGGCAGGAACTGCTCGGGGGACAGGGGGCCGTGGGGCCGCCGGCTCAGCCGCCGCAGCTGCCGGGCGGGCACGTGGGCCAGGATGGACTTCCAGTTGCCCAGCAGGTGGGCGATGATGCTGCGCTGCTGCCACAGGTGGCCCAGCCGCGGGCTCTCGCTGGACGGCGGGGAGGGCAGCTGAGGGCCCCCGGCCGCCTCCCGCCGCCGCGGCTCCACGCGCCGGGCCTCCAGGGTCCTGCAGGCCACCGTCTTCAGGGCCGGCGTGTAGGCCGACTTCTTCCAGTGGCTGAGGAAGAGCATGACGATGCGCTCCTTGCGGAGGCTGGCCAGGTCGGGGCCAGGCACGGCTCCCGCCTCCGACGGGGCCTCCTCGCAGCTGATGCCCGAGTCGCTGGCCTCCTCCGCGTCGCCCGGCCCCGGCTCCCCTGCGATCGGGCCGCCGCGGGGCTGCAAGGGGGAGGGCCAGCAGCCTCTCAGGCACGGCCCCGGCTGGGGCCCCAGCTCACAGGGGCCGGGGCTCGGGGTGCAGGGCCGGCCGGGGGCTGACTCGAAGTTGCCACGAAGTGTCCGCACCGACACCCCACACTCCTGGATCTCGCGCTGGGCCTCGCTCCTCGGAGGGCTGGCTGGGGCCTCCCTGGGGGCCTCCAGTGGGGGCCGCTCCTCGCCTGGCACCAGCCCGTTCACGCCCTTCAGCAGCAGCGACAAGCTGCGCACCAGCCGGGAGACGTGGCTGCACCAGAAGGGCAGGGGCTGCGCGCCGGGTGTGGCCTGCGGAGCCCCCACGGAGCCCTCGGGCTCGACCTCGGGGCTGGGGCCCTCCTCGCCCTCCAGCCCGGGCGCGCGGGGCAGGAAGTGGCTGTTGACAGTGATGCTGACCAGGGGCGCAGGCAGCAGGGCCTGCAGCTCGGCCGCCAGCCGGCCCAGCTCGCTCTCATACTCCTGGCAGCGGCGCCGCAGCTGCAGGTCTGCGATCTGCTTCTCCAGGTACACCAGGTCGTCCTCGGTCAGCAGCTCCCCGAAGGGGCCCAGGATGGCCTGGTGAGTCTGCGAGTACCGCCAGGCCGCCTGCTCTGTGGCGCCCGTACTCCCGCCGTCGTCCTGGGCACAGGGAGGGCAGCTCAGCGGGGCCACAGCCCACATGGCGAGTTCCTGCTGGACACAAGCTCCCCTGGGAACCCCAGCCCAGCCCCTGGACACCCGCTGGCCACTGCCTGGACTCTGAGGGCAAACGAGGTAAGCGGCCAGCCCCGTTCCCGAGTCTGAGGCTCAGGGCAGTCACCCACCCTGGAGGGCCCAGTCTTCCCCTCAGAAGGGGTAAGGGTGCCTCTGCTCTGCCACCCGCATGTCCTCCTCAACTCCTCAATGTTGATTTCAAAGACTCTCTCGCCTCAGAGCCCCCCAATTCCTCCGCAGAGTCTTCTGCGGTTGGACGGCAGCCCTAAGGATGGGCGGCCTCAACAGCTCTGCTCTCAGTTCTTGCAGCACGTGGCCAACTTCACCCAAAACACCACCCCTCGGGGCTTCCCCTGGCACCAGGATACAGCTGTGCCCCCAGCGCTCACAGTTTGCGGGGGAGACCGACACAGAGAGCCTCCGAGCTGGGCTCCCTCTGGGTGCAGCTCTGTGCCCACCTGATTACTTCTCCGAGACCCCTGATGGAGGCCCTGCATCTGCCCCATTTCACAGGTGAGGGGACTGAGTTGCCACCTGGTTGCCAAGAGGCCCGGGATTGTCTGGTGCCAGGTGGCACTCTGCACAAGTAAGTTCTGATTCCTTGTCCCAGGAGGCCCGGGGAGGGGAGCAGGTGCTGCAGGGGTGGGGGGGAACTGCTGTCCTGGGCAGTGTCCGGCCCACAAGGGTCGGGCACGGGAACTCCCTACGGCCAGGCTGTGACTGGGCCAATCCCTTTCCCCTTCAGTCTGTCCTTCCCGTTTCCCGGAGTTCTTCTGCATACCCTTGGCCCTGCCCCAGGGTCAGATTCCAAAGGGCTTCCCGGCTGTGGCAGGAGGCCCCACCCACCCCTGCCTGGCTCCACCCTCAACCCCACGGGTGTCCATCGCGGACTTCGAGGACAGGCTGGGCCATTAGACCAGCGCCACCCAACACTTCTGAGATGAGGGGATGGCATGCCGAAACCTGCCGTGGCCATTAGCCACCTGGGGCTACGGAAGTGAAATGTGGCTAATGCAGCTAACTGAGGGGCAGGGGGTTATTTTTATTTCATTTTAATTCATTTAAATAGCCACATATGGCTGGCATTATTGTATTGACAGGCAGCTCTAGACCAAGGGTGCAGAATACATCATTCAGACAAAATTGTATCCCTCCAGGATAAGACTCTACAACAACGGTCCACATGGTAGCCAGAGGGAGCCTGTTGAAATCCAAGTCAGATCACAGCCCTTCCTTGCTCATATTCTCAACGGTTCCCGCCAAGGTGATATCTGCCTGACCCCTCTCCGACCTCACCTCTGCCCACCCTTGGGCCAGCCCATCCGTGCCTCAGGACCTTTGCACTTGCTGTTCCCTCTGCTCCCAATCACTTGTCCCACATTCCCATAGGGCTCCCCTCTCACTTGCTTCTGGCCCCTGCTCAAGGCCACTCCCCAGAGAGGCTGCCCCTGACCACCCGGGCAGAAGAGCCCCCTCCCCTTTTCACTGCTTCGCTTCTCTCCTTAGCACTTGGAACCACCCTCAGCGCAGTTGCCCAGTCACCCTGCCTTCCCTGCTGGAATAAAAGCGCCAGGGGGCGGGGCTGGTCTCTTTCACTGCTGAGAACAGAGCTTTGGCACACGGTGGGCACGGGATACAATCGTTAGATCCAAGAACATGTGGGGACCACATCATTAGAGATGAAGGGTTACAGGTGAAGGGACACAGCCCTCTGATCTGGTTCAGCTTCATGGTCTGGCAGAAGAGGAAGCTGAGGCCACAGAGGGACACGCAGTGGCGTTCCGGGTCTCAGGACTCGAGCTGTGTGCTCAGGGACCCCACCTTCCACGTCCACCAGCCAGTACAAAGCCTCCTGCTCCCGCCTCCGCCCTCTACGCTCTGGTCCCACCCGGGCCCCGCCCACCTCCCACAACGCCACGCCCCTCACCCCATCCGGCCCTGCCCTCCAAGCCGGGCCCCGCCCCCTTTCAGGCCCCGCCCCCACCCTCGTCCCCGCCAGGCCCCACCTGGACCTCTGGCGCTGGAGCTGCGCCCAGGCGAGCCTGCAGCTTCCGCACCATCACCTGCCGCTTCCACTCGGGGATGGGCCGGCCGCGCTCATCCCGCGTGGGCACCAGCCCGTCGAGGTCGCCCGCGGGCAGCCCATCCAGCTGCAGCGCGACCAGGCTGTCCGGGGCGCCCCCCGCTGCCGTCTCCGTCACCTGTGTGGACAGGCAGGTCGTTCAAGGCCCCTATGGGCCTCTGGTCCGGGAGGGAGCGGAGGGGAGGACCGCCCTGGGCAAGCGCAGCTGAGGGAGGAGGGGCGGTGGAGGCTGACCAGGTAGGGCAGGGGAGCTGACCACTGACAGCACCCCCCGCCTAAGTGTGAGTCTTCTGAGGGCAGGGACCCCGCTGTGCCCTGTGGGACCCAGGCACGTGTTGGGAGGCTTGCTGCCTGAAAGAGGCAATCAGAGATACTGCCCAGGGCACGCCATGTGGATGGGCAAACTCGTTTGGGGAACAGTTGCATAGACAAGTTTGGTGGCCAATTCTGGACTGCAGGACTTGTCAGAGCCTTTAATGTGCTGTGTGCACTGTAACTCTACAAGGGGGCAGCACGATGCAGCACTTCCCAAACTCAAAAAGAGCATCTCAGGGGCTGAGCGTTCCCAAGACCCATTCAGGGAAAGGATGGCTGGATTTAAAAGGGGCTGGTGCCCAGAAAGAGAAGGAGTGGGCCGCTGGGAGCCCCCCGAGGAGGAGAGCAGTGGGCGCCAGGCCCACCCTTCCCATGGACTGATGCTTCCCTGTACCGTGACAGCAGCATCTGTCAGGATGAGGGGCTTGGGCCACTGGAACCCCCTGGAATCAGAGAAGTGTCCCTCGTCTACTATGATGGGGAGACAGGTTGCTTCTGGCCTTGGAATCTCCATCTCCTCAGATGCCAGCCAGTCACCCCAGGGGCCTCCTGGAGGAAAGGGCCTGGCTGCCCCAGGAGTGACCTGGCTGGGGCCCACATAGGAGAACACGGTGAGAAGCCAGCCAGGCTTTGGCTGGGGTGCCTTGGGAGACAGGGATACGGCGGGGGTTCTCACCATAGGGACGGCTGTGGCACCGGTGGTGACCCTCGGGGGTGCTGTGCGGGTCACGTGCTCCCTCGGAAGAGGCTGGTCAGGCTGGCCGGGCCAGGCTGGGCTGAGAGACGCTGCCACTGGAAGGAAGGGGCAGCTGGAGTCAGAGAGGTCGGGGGATGGGGAGCAGAGGACCCCGGACCTGGGGCAGGACCGGCCTTCCTGAAGGACCACTGGACTTGGAGCCAAAGGCCCAAGCAGCTCCCTGCCAAGTGCCCTGGGACCTGGGCAAACTCATTCATCCCTGGCATTCCAGAGGTGTCCTTGGAGCCCCCTCCAAGCCCTGCCGGTTGGGGAGCCTGCATTCCACCCACCTCATCCCATCCCATGGCCCGCCCCCCCTCCCCAGCCTCTCCTGTAGCCTAGAAGGAACTAGAAAGGGCATAGGGTTCCGTGGTCTGGGGATCTAATGCAGCCCCATCAGACCACAAACCTGTCCTTTCACCGCTCTTCCCTCCACTAAACACACATGCACGCACACACGCACGCACACGCACACGCACGCACGCACACACACACGCGCACGCACGCACGCACCCCTACGTGTGACTGTATAACTACAGCCCATTCCATGAAGCACGCTGCCCTTCCCTGCACATGGGGCCTGCAGACATTTTTCATGCTATTCCATTGCCGTTTCATTTTCATAAGTGCTGTCACGGTTCCCTAATGGGTGGTGACCGCTCCCCCGCCCCCTGCTGGAATCTCAGGGAACAGCAGCGGACTCGGAGACCCCTTCAGACACAGCCTCTGATTTCCCTCTGCACAGGCTGAGGCCCAGAGAAGGGAGGAGGCTGCCCGAGATCTCAGCGGCAGGAGAGTCAGGCCGCAGGGGCTTCAGGGCTCACAGAGAGACGCCCGAGGGCTGGGCAGGAGGCTGTTTAATTGTGGTTATGGAGTTTGTCCTCACTTGAAAAAGGCAACAGGACAATAAAGGAATCCTGGAAGAGCGGGGGTGCTGGCTCACGAGAAGGGGTGGCCCCGGCCCTGTCCTCAGTGTTCTGCGTGCCCTGCTGCCGAAGCTTCTGCTCCCCACCTCCCCCCGGCCCCTTCGAAGGACCTCGGAAGTGAGGCCAGAAAGGCCCGCTCCCAGCACGCACAGCCCAGGCCAGCCCTCCCTGGAGACGTGTACGCACCAGCGGGATCCCCGACACCTGGGCCCCCTCTTCTTCCATCCTCCAGGGAGTGCCTTGCAGCAGACAGCGGAGGAGGGGGGAACGGCGGCGGCGGCGGGGGCGCCATCAGGAGTGGCACCTGGGGGCAGACAGGCCTGGTCACTGGGAGGCCCAGGTCGGGGTGGGAGGCATCCAGCAGGCTAGCCCTGGCCCGGTCTCCCTGGGGCTGGGGCTGTGCATCTGAACGGAGCTCGGAGAGGTAAGTTTGCGGGAGTGAGGGGCAGCGCCCCTAGCGGTTCTGTCCACCCCTCCACACTGGTGAGCAGCGCCCCCCAAACATACCCACGCACTTGTCTGAGAGCTGCCACCCCTAGGTGAACCCCTCATCTCAAGGCCCGGCTCCCTGTGGAGGCAGCTTAACTCAGCGGCTCTGGGCTCTGGGTCAGGGTCTGGTGTCCCCCTCGTGCTCACTCACCACTCCTTGGCCTTACAAGAGACACATGCACACTTGCACACCCTCCCTGACTGTCCCCTGACTGTGCTGAGACACACTGCCTGAACCTGCCCCCTCTCTCGCCCTGGGCATAGGGGGAACCACAACAAACTTGCAACTCTTCTCAGCCCCGTAAACAGTGCGGCCGTGTGACCGCGCGTCAGAGCAGAGGCGCTGTGCCCAGGACCCACCATGCAGTGTCTAGGCCACTCTCCCAAGGGCCACCCGGAGACAGAGACCACCAACATTGGTCCCCGGCAGCCTGGGGTCAGGGAGATCCATCAGCCCCAGTCTGGGGCTGCAGGGGCACCCGCATTTCAACCCCATGTCTGCCCCCGGTCTGGGGCGAGGCACAGACCTGGCCTTGACCATCTCCCCTGCCCCCAAGCGCTGACTGGTGGGCAGCCGGAAAGAATCCTCGACCTGGAGGTGCCACTGCCCCCTGCATCCCCCCAGCTGAGGCCTGCAAGGTCTCAGCTTTTGCATCTGGCCAATGGGAGCCAAGAGTCGAGACTGGAGCACGCAGGCTGCTGTGGGGCCGCAGGCGGCGCGTCCCTCCCCAGGCGGCAGAGAAGTTCTCCGGGAGGACGCTGAGCTGTCCTCCAAGGACTCCAGAGCCGGGCTTGCTGCCTTTTGGTTTAAAGCTGAACGTCAAAAGGCCGGCCGTCTTTCAGATGACGTGGCTCCCGGCTGAGCCAGGATGGCCTGAGAGCACATGGCCACCCCAGCTCGGGTCCCCAGCAGGGAGGGCCGCTCACGGCGGTCTCTCTGGGCACCCACCACTGGCTGTCAGACCAAAGCGCGTCGCCCCGCTCCCTCCAGTGGGTAGCTGCGGTGGAAGGTGGCCTCAGGGCTGCCAGGCGGGGCAGAGGGGCTGGTTCCAGCCCACAGCCCCCAGGCGGGACATGTGGTTTGGCGCAGGTGTCACGCATGGGTGGCTCGTGCTGCAGCTCTGTTGAAGGTTCTCCAGTCTCTGTCTTGAAATTCTTAATCAGTTGTTAACAAGAAGCCCACGTTTTCATTTTGCACTGAGCCCTGCACGTGATGTAGCTGGAGCTGCAGGGCCAAGTCTCCCGGCCACGCTGAGTGTCCCCTGGCTCACCTGTAGGTGGGCCCTGTCCCTCCCGCAGGCGTTAGGTGGCCTCCCCAGCCTGGGGGATTCCCGTCAGAAGAATCCCCGGCTCTGCAGCCACTGCCTCGGGCCCCTCGGTCGCATTCCCATCCAGGACCCTTGGCCAGGCGGAGCCACGGGGAGGGGAACACAGCCCGACCCCTTATCTGCCACCGCCCTGCACCTCATACCTCACTCTCTGCAGGAATCTGTGCCGAGAGCCCAGGAGCCCTGGTCCGACAGGGCAGGGAGTGTCCGCCAGGCCCCAGCCGGGAGGACCTTCAGAAGCAGGTGCTGGGCTGTGAGCACAGGAAGCTGTTGGCTGTCCTGGACCGTCGGGGGCTGTCGCAGCTGCCGCCCCCAGGAGCTGGAGGTGTCGCATTAATATTTGAAGGCTGAGGTGTCAGGTGGCCCGGCGGGCTTGGGCTGGGTGTGGGATCCCTTACCACTGTGCCTTAACCCTCCGCAGCGCAGGGGCCAGGGGAGCGGACCCTCGGGAGAGGTGGGGGAGACCTGAGATCCCTGGTCACGCAAGAAGGGACCACCCAGATGGGCTGGGTGTGGGATCCCTTACCACTGTGCCTTAACCCTCCACAGTACAGCCCTCCAGGCACAGATGGGGAACCCAAGACTCAGAGAGGCAAGGGGCTTTCTCAAGGGCCCACAGCTGGGACGGGGCAGAGCTAGACCAGAATCTTACTTGAGACCCCCCTCTTTGCTCCTTCCAGGACTGAGAGCCCCTCGAATCGCTGCTCCTTTCGTCCAGGGGCATCAGCAGTGGAGGAAGAGGCAGGCGGGCGGGTGGGGTCTCTTGCGCCCCTACCGAGGATGCAAAGCCCTGACCGCGCTTCACCCGCTCTTCCTCTGGGCTGCCTTTGCACGGGAGGGACCCAAAGGAGGAGCAGGCTGCTCGCCGACTGCTGCAGGACACGGGCCTTCCCAGGCTCAGGGGTCCCCGCCTGTGACACAAGTGTGTGCGCGCAGCAGCCATCTGGGCCCCTATCGGTCACACTGGGACTTGGAGGCGGGAGGGGATCCGGTCACACTGGGACTTGGAGGCGGGAGGGGATCCGGTCACACTGGGACTTGGAGGCGGGAGGGGATCCGACCAAACACGACGCTTTCTCCCTGCCGTGTCTCCGACCTAGGAATCCCCTGTCTTCTTCCAGCGTCCGCAAGGCAGGAGCCCGTTGGCCTAGGAACTTTATGCAGGGTCGAGTCAGACCCCAGACCCCACGGCTGGCACTGACAGTCTGATGGGCAGAGCAGGGCTGAGTCCCAGGTGGGCCCCGGGCCCCTGCACAACCAGGACAGGGCTGTGAGGCTGCCGCAGTCTCCCCTGCTCCCTGCCCCTGCCTGGGAGCCCGCAGCCCCTCCCCGCAATTGAATCTGCTCTGGGGTTGAGGGGCAAGGACTTCCCAGTCCCTGCGGAGTGAAGGGCTCAGCTGGGGTGGCTGGGGCCCTGTCATTCCGGGGAAGATGGAAGAGGCAGGAAGTTGGTCCAGGGCCCAGGGGGATGGACTTGGCGCCAGTACAGTACCCACAGCCTGGGAGACCTCAGGCCACCTGGTCCCTGAGGCTGGAGTCTGCTCCAACCCTCACCAAGGAGAAGCCTTGCGGAGTCACTCAGCGTCCCCCAGGCCTGAGTTTCTCTGCCTTTGCTGGGAAGGGGAGGGGTTACTGAGAGCCCCCGGCAGGGCCTGGCACACGTGACACTCAGACCTCTTTGCTGTTGTTAGCACGGTGTCTCGATGATCTCTGAATTTCAGCGGGGACGGGGGTCGGCTGTGGTGTTTCCCAGGTGACAGGAGTATCCACATCCCCGTGTCCCTCATTCAGGCCCTGGACACTAACCGAATCTACGAGGACCCGAGCGAGTGGCAGATGCTGGGTCCCGACGTTTGGGATTCTGACAGCTGGGCGTGTGCTGCCCCCAAAGGGGGCTGTTGCCCTAAGGTTGGCGGTCAGCTGGCCCTGGGCTGGTGCCCTTCCCACGGCCTGGTGTCTCCTTTTCTGTGTTTTTGATGAGATTTGAGCAGCCATGCCTGCCATGCATTATACATCGAGGACAGCTGTGGCGAGCCGGGTTACAGGCCTGTAATGCCACCCGGGCCGAGAAAATCATGACCCACAGATGGGCGACAGCTGAGATTCGGTTACTGGCTGCACGGCCAGGCCCCGCCCCTCCCTGGGGGAGGAGACTGCTCAGGGGAGTCCCTTGCCCTCTCTGGGCCTCAGTTTCCCCATCTGTAGAAGGAAGGGGTCCTAGGGCCCTTCTGGACCAGGGGAGGGAAATTAGCACCCGCCGTGTGCTCAAGGCACACGTCTACCGGCCAGCAAGCCTCCTGAGTTACATTATACAGATGAGAACATCGAGGCTCACAGACGCTCAGAACTGGGGGTGCCACCCGGCCGGGAAGACTCGCTCCAGCTCTGGTGAGCGCTGAGTGCCGGGCTGGGGGCAAGCTGAAGGGCTAGGCTCCCCCTCCTGGGCCGCTACTCCTCACTGTTGCTGCCGTCCAGCGTCTCACTCTAACCTGGCCCTGCAGCCAGGAGCCCAGCTGCCCGGCCCACTCCTTGGGGGTCAGAGAGGCCCAGGCCCTCACTGTGCAGAGGGGTACCCCAGGCCCAGGGGCTGGCAAGGCTTGGTCAAGGTCGAGGTGGTGTGGCCGAGGCAGGGCCTGGCCTTCCCGAGCCTCGCGGAGGCCCCGCCATGGGCAGCGGGTGAACCCAGGCCCTGCGAAGCCTCCCAGGAAGGGGGCGCCTCCCACAGGGCAGGTCTCCGTTCCCCGTCCAGCCGTGCCCCGCAAGGCTGCCTCTCCTGGGACCCACGGCTCCCTGGGGGCAGAGGCAGGCGGCCGTGTGGAGAGGAAGAAGATGACTTTCAGCACCTCCTCTGAGCCCGACACAGGGAGAGGCCACGCGGGCGACCTCTGGAGATCGTGTTTCCATCAATACTGCATCAGGCGCGCAGCTGACAGCCTGCCGTCTGCGGGGCCGGGACTGCCGGTGAGGCGGGGGCTGGCGGGGAGCAGTGGATCTCAGGGAGGTGGCCCAGCCTGCCCGCTCTCCACCACCGCAGGCGGGGCACGTGGACGGGCTGGACGCCGCGGGCCAGAAGGCCGGGAGGGGAGGCTACACAGACAGGCCAGCCCGGCTTGGGGAGTCCTGAGCGGAGGGGATGCTGCCTTGTATCCTGTGGCGACACCAAGGAGGCCACCAGGACCAGGCGAAACCACAGGAAGCCTGACATGGGCTGGTCCCCAAAACCCTGGGGCTCAGGAGAGCGCCCAGAGCCTCCACCCCCCTAGGAGAGCTGGGCACAGTGGCCAGGAGGGGCTGGCAGATGTGCCAGGACCTGGGGATGGAGAGCAGGGAGCAGAGACCCTGCTTGGAGAGAAGGCTCAGCCGTGGGCACGGCCGTGTGGGCTGGGGACAAGCGGGGGACCCCAGCCAGAGGCCCGGCGGCACCTGCTCCCTGGCAGGCGAGCAGCTGCCCACTCCACCTCCAGGCCAGCCCCAGGGCCCACACAGAGGCTGGGGGCCCAGGCGGCCAGGGCATCCCTGGCCGGTGGGCTGCAGAGCTCTGTCCGCTACACCAGGAACCCACTGAGTTCCCGCAACTTCTGGAACCCAAGCCAGAAAGACAACCCTTATCACACAATAGCCAACCGAAGGGTTAGTGAATAATCAGTACATTGATTACTTCAAGCAGTGAGTATAGTCCTGTTTCTGAAACTACGACACCAAGACAAACCAGGACTCCCAACTCGTGTGCCCCGAAGCACCCCTGGCCTTTGACCCAAGGCCGCCTGGGTGTGGCTTTCAGGCAGTGGAGACAAGAGGCTCTCAGTGGTGGTCGGGTGAGGACCAGGCCACTGGCCCGGGGCCGGGGACGGCAGCTCAGCCTCAGCTGGTCACAGATGCTCCGGGGGGCGTCCCGAGGGAAAAGGAGGCACGGCAGCCACGGGTGAGACCCGGCATGGGGGGCGCCTCGCCCCTCTGGGCCTCGGTGCTCTCACCTGAAGGCAGGGCCAGGCGATCCCAGGGACGCCTTCCGAAGGGGCGGCCGCTACAGAAAACTGCGGCACAATCTGTATTCGCCGCCCCGGGCCTGGAGTCAGGGGTGGAGGCCAGGCGGGAGGGCGCTGGCCCTACGCTTCCCCACCGCACACCCGCCCGGCCACCCTCACCTGTCCACTCGCTCACCCGCCTGCCCACTGCTCCACTCATTCGGCACACACGCGTGGCCCGTCACGTGCTGGGGGCTGGGACCCACGAGGCCCTTGCCCTTGCGGACCGAGGCCCGGCGAGGTCACGTGCCCAGGTGGGAGGGCGGGACGAGACTCTCCCCTTCCGGGCTGCACGGGGCTGGCCCGCCTCACTGGGTCACCTCACCCAGGGCCCAGGGCCCTGCTCCCACCCCCGGGGTGTCTTCAGCCTGACACAGCGTCACCCAACAGCAGCCCTGGCCGGAAGCATGGATCCCAGGTCCTAAGTGTGGTTACTGCGGCCCAGGTGGAGGGCAGACCTCGGCGAGGTCCAGCCACAGCCCAGCCCTGGTCCCGGCTGTCACGGCCCCGGTCGCAGCCCTGGTCCCGGCACCGGCTCAGGCGCGGCCAGGCCCTTTCACGTGACAATGACACCGCGTACGCAGACGGCTCCCCAGCTACCCGGCCGTCAGCGCGGCAGGGGTCTGTCACCCGGCCCGGGGTGGGGGGGGGGGCGGGACCGCGAAGCTTACCGGCCGGGTGCTGTCGCGGAGGTACTGGGCGCAGTCGCGGTGGCCGTGGTACTCCGCCAGGTCTGCGGCCGTGTAGCCGTCCTCGTCCCGCAGGGCGGGGTCCACGCGATGGGAGAGCAGGGTCTGGCAGCACTGTGGGGAGGGCACACCCGTGGCCGCGCCGCCGGCCCCCCCACCCAGCCCCGAGCTGGGGCACCGAGGCCGTTCAGTCCGCGGCACGGCCTGAACCCGTGCCCGGACCCAGGCTGCCCTGCCCGCGGGCACCGGCATGCCCCTGTCCTGGGTGGGAACCCCAGGCGCTCGCGCTCAGGAGCTCACCAAGGGCCCAGCTGGTCAGTCAGCGACCCAGCCGGATCCTAGCCAGGCAGCCTGACCCCGACTCTGCCCTTGTAGCCCTTGCCTCGGGTTCAGATATGGAGCCGGGTTCCATTTTTACAGCGACCTTTGGAGGCGTGTGTCATTTTCACACGAAGAAACCGGGGTGCAGGAGACTAAACACCGTGGCTCCACCCCAGGACTCCGGGCCTGTGCCCTGCCCACCTCACCCTGCCCACTCCTTGGCCTCCGGTCAGGCCTGGCACTCAATGAGCCCCTCTTCTTGGCCCCAAGCCTAGGCGAGCTCTGGGGGCTCCCACCCTCACCCTCTGCGTCTCTATGTCTGAGCTCACGGCTCCACCAGCCACACGCATGCTCCCTCCTCGCTCAAGCCGGGCCTAGGCCCCCTTTTCTCCCTCCTGACTGGTCCTGTGGGCTCGTGTGATGGGAGCTGGGAGGAGAGGAAGGCCTGGAGGCCCAGAAGCTGGGAGGAGAGGGGAGGATGGAGGAGAACAAAGTGAGAGGAGATCCGGGTCTGTGAAGGGCCCTTTGTGAAGGAGGCTGCGATGGGGTACGGGGGGAGGATACAGGGCGCTGCAGAGGCCGGCTGTGCGTCCAGAGCGTGTGGGGGGGGGGTCAGAGCGGAAACGCAGTGGAGCAGGGGCCACCGGAGTGTCAGGCCTGGCCCCAGATGGGCGGGGACGGCAGCCCGGGGGAGGGAGGGGGGAGGAGAGAACTTTCCCCGCGAATGATGGCGATTACTGCTGGCAAACGATGGTGACCTATTTGTGAGCAGAGGCTGGGTGGTTACAGATGACCAAGAGTTAGGTCTGGAAATCCGTGAGGTAGCCGTGCCAGCGGCAAAAACAGGTGGGCAGACGGACCCGCGTCAAGGAGTAGAGAACCAGGCAGGTACCACCAATCCACTCTCCAGAGTCAACGTAAAAAATGGACTAAATGTGAAAGGCACCTTCCTAGAGCATCAGACAGGCAACAAGGAAGTGAGGACTTGGCAGACCAAGCTCAGGACACAAGGAAAATCCCGAGGGATAAGCCCACCACTCAGAACAGCTTTCGCCCTAAGAGCAGGCTGACGCAGAAGAAATGGCTGTAACCAGAGCAGCTGTGTCACAGGCTCACGAGACTAGGGAGACCAGCAACAGCTCAGGGTCCACCGCAGGCTGGGCCTCCGCCCTCAGAGGAAAGGTGAAGCAGGAGCCAGCCCGCCCTCTGCTTCCCATCACGCAGGTGCTCCAGGAATCTCAAGCCGGATTGTGGACTAATATGATCCACGTGTGCCTGTCAGCCAGAAGCAAGTAAGACGTCACCTAAGGCCCTAAATAATGATGTGCAGCATCGAGTCAAACAAAACCAGCAGCACAAGGAAATAAGATACCAGAAACGAGAACCAGAGGACCCAACACACAAAGAAACAACCCACAAAGTCCTGAGAAACAGCAGACCGTAACACAGCTGTGCTCACTGCTTTCAAGGAAGTAGAAACCAAGCTTGAAAATTTAGGCGTGGAATTGTAAATTCTAAAAAGCGGCACCGATTTTAAACCATCAACAAAATGAAAAGACAGCCTACGGAATGGGAGAAAATACTTGCAAACAATGTGACTGACAAGGGGTTAATATCCAAAATATACAAAACAGCTCATACAACTCCATATCAAAAACAACCCAATCAAAAAATGGGCAGAAGGGACTTCCTTGGTGGCGCAGTGGTTAAGACTCTGCACTCCCAATGCAGGGGGCCCGGGTTCGATATCTGGTCGGGGAACTAGATCCCACATACTGCAACTAAGAGTTCACATGCCACAACTAAGGAGCCCTCCAGCCGCAACTAAGGAGACCACCTGCTGCAACTAAGACCTGGCGCAACCAAAAAAAAAAAAGGGCAGAAGACCTAAATAGCCATTTCTCCAAAGAAGACACACAGATGGGCAACAGGCACATGCAAAGATGCTCAACACCACTAATTATTAGAGGGATGCAGATGAAACCCACAATCACCTCACACCTGTCAGAATGGCCATCATCAAAAAGTCTACAAACAAATGCTGGAGAGGGTGTGGAGAAAAGGGAACCCTCCTGCACTGTTGGTGGGGAAGTAAACTGATACAGCCACTATGGAGAACAGTATGGAGGTTCCTTAAAAAACTAAAACTAGAACTACCATACGACCCAGCAATCCCACTCCTGGGCATATATCCGGAAAAATGAAAACTCTAATTTGAAAAGATACTATCACTTTGAATTACTGGTTTCCTCATTAATTAATGAATTAAATAAAAATGTTTGACACAGGCTCATTTTATAGTTGAATGAAAGTCACGATTACCAGCACTTTTAAAAATTATCCTTTAACATGTGGAATCATTGCAAATTCAGTTAAAAATCAGACAGCTGGAGATGCAAACGTCAGGTTCAGCATTGCCATTGGTGATGTCATTTGCTCAAATAGTGAATAAGTTTTGGTAAAGTGCTAAATAAAACAAAAGTCTATCTTCCCTCAATATATACAGTCGGACCATTCTTGGAAAACTCTTATGTATATTAAAACTATGAAGAAACATTGGTGTATGTGTACATATATTTGAATTTAGGTTCTAAGCTTAGATAATTACATGTACTTGAGTTAGGTTCGAAGCTCAGATAACTATGAACAGGTTTTCTACCTACATACCTGTCCGATTCACTGGGAACTTGCTTGGGGCACAAGACCCTTCCTCACTGTGCAGGACTGTTCTGGAACAGCGGGCTAGCCGGCCTCCCCCACAAGAGCACCCCAAGCGTTGTAACAACAGAAACAGCCCTGAAATTTCCCAAACCGACCCCTCATCTACTGCAGATATTCTCTGGCTCTCGAATCCTTGCTCACATACTAAGCAAGTGCTCAATAACTCTTTGTTGAATGAGTGTCTGCATGAAGGAAAGCGTGGACATGAATCGTTGACCATTAAAGACTCTAAAAAATTACCCAGCACAGAAAGTCGACAGAGGCAATCGTCTGCTCGGAACGCCTTTTTGGGGACTCACAATACTCAATAAAAGTTCTCTCTTGAATTAGCGGCAATGTTAAGCTAGGTGGAGAACTACAACGAGTTTTAACTGCATATCTAAACCTTGAAGGGACCTCGTTTACACCTGTCTTCTGCTGTTTCCTCTTCAACCTCATCAGCAAAGCCCCAGACCACACCCCATCTTACGGCAACTTCCCGGTCCACAGCGAGCCCTCCTCCAAACAGCCAGGAAATCATATGCCCTCTTCTCGGGATCCCACAGCAGCTCCCAAATGGCTCCTTACACAATATTAAAACTAGTCAAGGTCTTCCACCACTGACCTCTCACTAAAGCCCCAGCTTCTACTCTCCACTCTGTCCTAGCACCCTGAGCGCTTATAACCCTCTCTCCCTTGCTAGAAACCCTACTCCTTCCGACATTCACTGCTTTAAGAATGACCGTCTTCCAATAAACTCTGTGTCAGTAACGCAAAAAGAAAAGAACGACCATCTCTATGAATTCTTTCTAGATTCGCTCAGCTAACGCTACTCACATAGGTGGCTCTCAAATTTGACATATGTTAGAGTCACCCGGGGAGCTTTTTTTTTTTTTTTTTTGCGGTACGCGGTCCTCTCACTGTCACGGCCTCTCCCGTTGCGGAGCACAGGCTCCGGACGCGCAGGCTCAGCGGCCATGGCTCACGGGCCCAGCCGCTCCGCGGCACGTGGGATCTTCCCAGACCGGGGCATGAACCCGTGTCCCCTGCATCGGCAGAGGACTCTCAACCACTGCGCCACCAGGGAAGCCCTTACCTGGGGAGCTTCAAGAAGTCCTGATACGTGGGCTCCCTAGGACCAATTAAATCAGAATCGCTGGGGTAGGTGGAGCTCAGGTATTAGAATATTTTAAACCTGTTCTGGAGAGTCGTAGTGCACAGCCACCTTTGAGAACCATTACACCAGTGCTATCTACCACACTTAAAATCCTAAGCAAAATGTTAGCAAATTAAATTCACCTGTGTATAAAAGAGATCGTTTTTCATGACCAAATTGAGTTTACTCCAAGAATGCAAGGTTGGTTTAACATTTTAGAGAGTAATCAGAGTAGAAAGCAAGGTCTTGAAGAGACAGTTGCACACCCATGTTCACTGCAGCATTATTCACAATAGCCCAAAGGTGGAACCCAAATGTCCACTGATGGATGAATGGAGAACGATAACGTGGCATAACATACCGCGGAATATCATTCAGCCTTATAAAAGAAAGCAAGCCTGATACATGCCACAACATGAATGAACCTTGAGGACATTATGCTAAGTGAAATAAGGCAGTCACAAAAAGATAAATACTGTCCCTAGGGTAATCAAGCTCATAGAGACAGAAAGGAGAATGGTGGTTGTCAGGGGCTGGGGAAGTGGGGATGGGGAGCTGTTGCTTAATGGGTACAGACTTTCCGTTTTGCAAGATAAAAGTTCTGGAGATGTGTTGTACAACAATGTGCATATATTTACACTTCTGCACTGTACACTTAGAAATGTTTAAGACGGTCAATTTTATGTGATGTATTTTTTACTCAATTAAAAAACCAAGTAATCAGTGTAATTTGTGACATAAGAAAGACTGAGATACAGCAAAACAAAACACATACTAAACTCTCATCATCCCCCACTGGGGGTGCGAGGGCACCAGCTCATGATTCTGAAGTTTTGTTTTGAAAGGGTAGGGGGGGAACTGTCACAGCTCGGGGGAGCCTCAGGGGACAAGATGATGAAATGTCACGTGGTGTCATGGAAGGGATCCTGGAACAGGAAAAGTACATCAGGTGAAAAGTAAGGAAACCTGAATGAAGTATGGACTTCGGTTAGTAATATTGTATCAATTTTGGTACATTAATTGTGACAAAGTTACCATGCTAATGTAAATTGTTAATAATAGGGGGAAATGGATGTGAACTCTGTGAGAACTGTCTGTACTAGTGTCTCAATATTTCTACAAATCTAAAACTCTTCCAAATTATTCTAAAATAGAATTTATTGGGGCTTCCCTGGTGGCACAGTGGTTGAGAGTCCGCCTGCCGATGCAGGGGACACGGGTTCGTGCCCCGGTCCGGGAAGATCCCATGTGCTGCGGAGCGGCTGGCCCCGTGAGCCATGGCCGCTGAGCCTGCGCGTCCGGAGCCTGTGCTCCACAACGGGAGAGGCCACAACAGTGAGAGGTCCGTGTACCACAAAAAAAATAAAAAATAAAATAAAATAGAATTTATTTTAAAACGGGGTGTGGCGTGGGGTGGGAATGAAGCATTATCCTATATTTCCTGGATGAATATATTTCTGGAATTGCTAACAGATTAAGACCCAACAGACAAATCAATAATGTGTGGACTTTGCTTCGCTCCTGATTACAGCACAAGCAGGGAAATGGATATTAGATGGCTACTAGACAGACTGGATATTAGAGGATATTAAGAAATTATTGGGGGCTTCCCTGGTGGCACAGTGGTTAGGAATCCGCCTGTCAATGCAGGGGACACGGGTTCGAGCCATGGTCCGGGAAGATCCCACATGCCGCGAAGCAACTAAGCCCATGTGCCACAACTACTGGCCCTGCACTCTAGAGCCCGCGAGCCACAACTACTGAGCCCACATGCTGCAACTACTGAAGCCCACGTGCCTAGAGCCCATGCTCCACAACAAGAGAAGCCACCGCAGTGAGAAGCCCGCGCACCGCAACGAAGAATATCCCCCTCTCGCCGCAACTAGAGAAAGCCCGTGCACAGCAACGAAGACCCAACGCAGGCCAAAAAATTTAATTAATTAATTAATTTTTTAAAGTAGTCTAAAAAAAAAATAAATAAAAGAAATGATCAGGAATTATTTTTAGGCGTGATAATGGTTTGAGGCTGTGATAAGAAACAAAGGGAGTCTTCGCCTCCTGGAGAAGTCCACTGAAGTATTTATGGAGAAAAAGATGTGCCTTCTCTGACTTGCTGTTAAATAATAGTGCGGTGGAGGGAGTGGCCAAGAGAGGCCAATGAGCTGAGGCACGAGGCTCTGCTCTTGTGTGTTTAGAGTTTTCGGAGCAGATTGAAGAGGAAAGCAGCTGTCAGCCTTGAGGCCTGAGCTATTTTATTTTCGCATTAAGGGAGGGTGGGAGGTGGTGGTCTCTTGGCTTATCGGGTGGGCTTCTCGGGCTCCTATAGACTATTTCACTTGAAAAAGATGCTGCTGCTTAAAAATAGAGTTTTTAGAGCACTGCTCCAGCCACCCTCCCGATTACGGAGCCGGAGGCTGGGAGACGGGCGGCTGCCTGAGCCTCGCTGCAACGGCTCAGGGCTCTTCAGGCCACCAACCGCCTGTGGGGACCGCCCTCCCCGCCTCCCACCCTGTCACCTGCTCAGCTTCTTCTCTTGTGTCCAGGACAAAAGGGATGACTGTAGGGGTAACTGCAGGCTCTTCCTCTTCTCTGAGGATTGGCCTGGCCCGGACTGAGGTTCACGCCTGCCCTTCCCCTCCCTCTAGATAGGGGCGGATTGGGGGCATTGAGCCAGGGAGGGCTGAGTGGTGGCTTGCAGGGGTGAGAGGAGGGGGGCTGGGGTGGAGGGGTGGTGGGGTGAAGGGGGGCTGGGGTGGAGGGGTGGAGGGGTGGAGGGGTGGAGGGGTGAAGGGGTGGAGGGGTGGAGGGGTGGTGGGGTGGAGGGGTGGTGGGGTGGAGGGGTGGAGGGGTGGAGGGGTGGAGGGGGGCTGGGGTGGAGGGGTGGTGGGGTGAAGGGGGGCTGGGGTGGAGGGGTGGAGGGGTGGAGGGGTGGAGGGGTGGTGGGGTGGAGGGGGGCTGGGGTGGAGGGGTGGAGGGGTGGAGGGGTGGAGGGGTGGAGGGGTGGAGGGGGGCTGGGGTGGAGGGGTGGAGGGGTGGAGGGGTGGAGGGGTGGTGGGGTGGTGGGGTGGAGGGGTGGAGGGGTGGTGGGGTGGAGGGGTGGAGGGGTGGTGGGGTGGTGGGGTGGAGGGGTGGAGGGGTGGAGGGGTGGAGGGGTGGAGGGGTGGAGGGGTGGAGGGGTGGAGGGGTGGTGGGGTGGAGGGGTGGAGGGGTGGAGGGGTGGTGGGGTGGAGGGGTGGAGGGGTGGAGGGGTGGAGGGGTGGAGGGTGGAGAGCAGGAGGGACCCGAGGACTCCTGAGAGTCAGAGGCAGACAATTTCAGCAGCGCTGCCAGGAGCTGGACTGGGCCTCTTTCTGACTCTTCAGAAGGACCCTGCGCCTTCCCATGACTCTTGGTGGCCGCCCTGTGCTGCATTACACAACGCTGCTCAGGCTGGGCCCCAGGGACACTTTGGGTTCCAGCTGGAAACAGCTGTCCAGAATGTAGGCCCAAAGGGGATACCCGGTTGCACCTCAGTAAAGACTGGCCTTTCCTGGGCCAGGAGCACGTTGCTCCCGACGGCAGATGCAGCAGGCATCCCCGGGCACTGTGGGAATGACACGGGAAAGCCTGGGAGCCGGCATGGGATGAGCTGACTCACTTCGGAGCCCTGCTGGGTGGGGCAGTGGAAGAGTCAGCCTGTGCGCTCCCCTCAGATGCAGCCCTGCCTTTACAGGAGGTCAGTGGGCAGGTGATGCCGGTGCGGGGCCAGTGGCTGATGGCCAGGTCTATTCCCAGCGTTGGACCGTAAATATTTGAACACCATCCCTGCCTACTCTGGATTTCTGGATGCTGTTTCCTGGGAACTGGGCCACAGGAGCCCCCAAGGTCTATCTGGATCATAGCGAACCCGCCAGGGCTCTGCTCCCAGGCTGCTCACATCGGGGGCCAGCAGCTAAAAGGCCCTCCGGGGAGGACCGGCAGGAAGACCACTCCCTGAGCGGGAACCTGGGGAGACTCTGTGCTAAGGGAGGGGCCGAGCGCACGGATTTTGTTCCCCGCTGGGTCAGAGCCTGGATCCTGGGCAAGTGACTGGCCCTCTGAGCCTCAGTTTACCTGTCTGTAAAAGGGGACTAATCACATCTATTCTACAGGGCTGTGGTGAGGGTAAAATGACTTATTCATAGGAAGCCTTCCAGGACTGCTGGCTCTCGGAGGCCCCCCAGCCCCACCACGCACCCTCCCCCGGCCCCTGCCTCACCTCCATTTGCCCGCTCTCCGCTGCGTCATGGAGAGGGGTCCCACCCCAGGAGTCTCTCATGACGGGGGCGCCCATCAGCAGGAGCCGGTCTAGAATGGGCGTGTGGCCGCCTCGAGCGGCAAAGTGGAGGACGGTGGCCCCCTCGTTATCCCGCGCCGTCAGGCCGATGTCCGTGAAGGTGACCTGAGGGACGAGGAGGGGGGATGGGCCAGCTGAGGCTGGACGGGGGTGACCACTCCTACCTCGGGGCAGGAAGCCCTGGGACAGAGCTGCCTCCTCTTGGCGCGTCCCGGGCAGCATGGGAGGAAGTGAGCTCGGTGATTTTGCTGGGAGACTCCACGGTCCCCAAATCTGCCCCAGCCCTGACCATAAGCTGAACACCCCCAGGGGCTGGTTTCACACATCAAATAAAGAAATGCCTTTGGGCGGCACCTAAGGGACAGTAAGCAGATGTTTGCTGATGAAGGGAGGGAGGGAGGGAGAGAAAGGACATCCTGGCACCAGGCCTGTTTGTACCCTATCACGTCTCCAGCACGAAGATGCAGGGGTGCTGGGAGGCGGGCCCTGAGCAGCCTTCCTCACGGTGGACCCAAGCCTGGTCACCCTGCGGCTTGGGCCCCGTCCTGCTGGCAGCCACATGAGTGACTTCCGGCCAGCCCTCCTCACGGGCCCTCAGCTGCCCCTCTGTGAGGGCACCAGTGGGCTCTGGTCCACGGCACCCGGCCAGGCCCGTGGGCACGCAATGGACTGCGTGCACCGGGGCAGCCATGTGACAGTGAGACGTCAGGGGCTCTTCTTCTGCCTTCCTGATAGAAGGGGCTGGTGGATGTGGCCTCACCCCCTTTTCTCCCTCTTCCTGCCTTGAATGCGGCCAACTCTCACCATGAGGGAGAGGCTGGGAGAATAGCAGAGATGTGACCCAGTGTCAGCGGCCTCTACGTGGGAGGGACAACCTTTCAGTGGCTCAGTGCACTGGTCACTGCAGCCAAACGTGTCTGTTAGAAAAAGGCCAGTGAGCCGGGAACAGAGACCCTCCCCTCGGCCAGCTCCCCGAAGGGAGGGGGCGCCCAGCGCTGGGTGGGTGAGCCAGGCTGGACGCCGCCCCCTCCCCTCTCGGTCCACCCTGCAGGAGGCGGGGCTGGGGAGTCACATCTGGAAAAGCCTTTCTGGCCCTGGGACCCCGTGGCCCCAGCTGTTTCTCGCGGGATGAGCCCCTGTGGGGCTCCATGGGGCTCGGTGGACATTCTTCCCTCCTGCCCACCCTCCCCCTGCTCCTGGGCACCCCCGCTGCTCCGAGCTGCTTCTCCTCGCCCTGCACAGCCCACTGGCTCACTCCCACACCGTGTGCTGAGCACCTGCTGCGATGGTGGCCCTGCGGCCAGAGATGACCAGGACTCAGGCTCCCGCAGGGCGAGGAGTCCAGGTCTGGGGACAGGCACATTTCTGGGAGGCCAAGATCTGAACTACAGTGAGGGGACATAAGGACAACTCCACCCAGCGGCCCGGGCGGGGCCGAAGACGGGAAAGTTAGTGCAGCAGGAGCCGCAGAGCTTTCTCCTGTGAGAGTAGCTGGCCGTGTAGGAGGGGCTGCAGCAAGGGGGCCTGGGAGGGGACGCGGCCTGTACGAAGGTGCGGCTGCCTGAGGGGCTGAGGCCAGCCTGGGAGATCCAGCAGTGAAGGGAGGCTGGAGGCAACTGCTGGCGGCCTCTGAGGCCAAGGTGAGTGGCTGGAGGCCAGATTCCTTCCCTCCTTCACTCACTCATCAAACATCTCTGGAGCCCTTACTATGTGCCAGGCACAGGGAATGCAGCAGCAGGGCTGCGCCACTGCTTCCTGGAGCGGCTGGAACTTACAGCCTGGGGTGGGAACAGACAACCACCAAGATGAAGGCAAACACAACGTTTATCAGTGTTGGTGCAGGACAGACAGCAGCAGAGCAGGACGGGGAGCTGGGCCAGGTGGCTGCCATCCTACACAGGCGGACAGGGGATGCAGTGGGGGGGGAGGCACACCTGGGGAGCTGTCACCAGGCAGAAGGTGCAGCACGTGCAAAGGCCCTGGGGCAGGGAGGCCGGCCTGCTGGAGGGAGGGCTGGAAAAGCAGGCCCCATGCGAAGGGAGGAAGGTTTTGAGTGAGGAAGGGCTCTCCCTTCTCCACCAGTGACCTGCGTGACCTTCAGAGATGCCAGCAGACCCTGGCGCTCCCAGCTCGCAGCCCTTCAGCGGCTCCCCAGTGCCCCAGGAAAGAGCCCAGGTCCTCCCGGGGCCTTGGTCTGCCTTTCCGCCTCACGCCACCCCACGGGCTCTCCCAACTGTGACTGAGCTGGGCCCCCGCTCCTCCAGGAACCACCCCCTGCCCAGCCACCTCCTGCCCAGCCTCAGTTCTGCCCCTCCCCAGAGAGACCTCTCCACTCTGAGACTTGGCCGGGTCTCTGTGATGGACCCTCAGAGCTCCCAGGCCAGGGTTTTGGTGGCGGAGCCAGGAAGTCCTCAGCCCTGGAAGAAGTGTTGGCGGAAGGCATCCTCCCCAAGCTGGGTCACTCTGTGTTCCTTCTGGAAAGAGGTCTGGGTGACCCTTCCACAGGTCCAGCGGGCAAGAGGGGAGGGGTCTGGCCCTGGGCTCCAAATGGCCAGGGCCAGGCACTGCCTGTGCCAGAGACAGAGCAGCTGGGTGCCACCGACGCTGAGGACTCTTGGGGGAGGGACAGGAGAGCCCCCAGGGGGCCCTGCACACGCCCACCGTCCTGCAGGGGCTGACTTTCAGTCCGCAGCCACCTCCAGTCAAAGCTGGGGGCTCCGGGCTGCACCGCGGGGCCGAGACTGGGCCTGGCATGTGGGTGCTCTGAGCCATGGGCCGGCCCATCTGCTCCCCCAACCACCGTGTGGGTCCTCGGACTTCCTGCGGGCAAACTGAGACCCAGTTTGGGTGTGCCGCGCCCACCCCAGCCGGGAGCCACTCGCTCGAAGGCGGTTCTGCAAGCGAGTTGCCAGCTTTCCCGGCCCTCCCCTGCCCGCGCCCCCGGCGGCCCCTTACCAGCCAGACGACGAGCGAGTAGTGGCCGCGGGCAGCGGCGGCGTGCAGGGCGCTCATGCCGTCGAGGGCGCGCAGGTGTACGTCGGCGCCGCAGTCCTTCACCAGGAACTGGGCCAGGTGCAGGTGGCCCTCCTGGCAGGCCAGGTAGAGCGGGGAGGCGCCGCTGCGCGTCCGCCGGTTCACGCCGCTATGGGGGAGGGAGGGGTTCAGAGGGCGCTCGGCCCGGGGGTCGCCGGGAGCCGCTCCAGCCAAGGGCCCAGATCGGGGAGGGGCGTCCCGGCACCTGGCTGAGCTGTTGCGGCCACCCCGCTTCCCGGCTGAGGTGAGGGGCCCAGCCGGCCACCTGTAGCGTTGCACAGGTTGCGCACGGCGCAAGGGCATGGGGTCGGGGCGGGGGTGAGGTGGGCACGGGTCGCCGGAATCCAGCTTCCCTTCCCCCACCCCCCTCCCCATCAAGATGTGCGCGCCGCCAGGGGTTGGCCGGCAGAGGGCGCTTCTTAGGGGGTGACTAGCCCAGCAGGGCCCGCAGTGGACGGGTCAGGGAACCTCCAGAGCTGGGGGCCTGCTCTGTACAAGGGGCCAGTGAGCAGGGCAGTAGCCCTTCTGTGGTGCCCAGCCCTGGCATCCGAATTCCAGGCCCCCATGTGGATGGACTGGGGCAGGGTCGTCAGATTTCCTGCATCCGGCTTTGCCTCTATGGTGCTGCAGGCCCAGGAGAGTTCTTGGTACCCAGGGCAGCCCCTCCCCAAACCGGACCCACGCCCTGTTGACAAAGACTTCACCTCTAGGTCCTGTGTTCGGTGCCGGTGGGAATGTGGGCCCTGGGGCGGGGGACCTTCCCGTGTGCTTGTGTGTGCTTTAATGTGAAATCTTCCACTTTTCAAATGACAGAAGCTGCTTCTAAAACTGCCGGTCTGAGAGACACTCTGTGGCCGGCCGGGCCCGGGGCAGCTGGTGTGGACGCTCTGGGGAAGATCCGCAGAGGCGAGTCCCGAAGGCCTTTGCCGAGGGGTCGGGATGGGAAGGCCCAGGGACAGGACCACTGTTCCACAGCTGAGCTGTCAGGCCTCGTCCAGGAGCAAAAGTGGGGTGGCCAGGACAGCCAGCCGGCCAACAAGAGGCCCCGCAGAGGAGAAGGCGTGTGGTTACAGAGGCAGGCGGGTTTGGGGGACAAAGGCCAGGTCAGGTGTGGGGCGGACATGGAGTCCCACCCCCAGCCAGGGCAGTAGCCCTGAGAACAGACGGTGGGGGGCAGGCCACGTGCACGGCACCCTAGATGGCCCGTTGTGTGCCCAGGGTATCTTTTGTGGGGCGCAAGGGCCACAGCGGTGCCCACGATGGGGAAGGGGAGTCCCGCTGCCCGCTGCCCCCGCCTCGCCATCCACCAACTCCAGGCGGTGGGACAGGGGTTCACAGTGTCAGGAACCGGACAGTGTGGAGGGAGAATTCAGGCCGACCTGAAGGGGCCCCCAAGTCCACTGCACAGCCTCTGCTCCCTTCGGGTGGCTTGAGGGGGCCACCTTCCCAGCCAGGGGAAGCCGGGCCCTGAGACGCCCCCAGGCAGGGCCGGGAGCTGCCTGAGCATATAGAGCGCCTCCTGCTCAGACTGCTGTAGCAGCTTCCTCGCCGTTCTCACTGCCCCCTCCACGCTCCGAGCCTCACCCCGAGCGCTCTCCGCCCGCGCCTTGGCCACAGACTTGTCCCTCCACACTCCCCTCCCCCAAGGCCCGCCTCCAAGGCGGCAGCCCCTCCTCCGCCGCCGCCTCGGTGCGGCCTCCCCAGCACCTGCACCCCCCGGACTGCCCAACAGGCGGCGCTGCGGCTCCTCACCTGCCGTGGGCGGCCGTCAGGAGCTTCAGGCAGGTCAGGTCCCCGCTGACGGCGGCGTGGTGCAGCGGCAAGGCCCCCTCCAGCGTCTCCAGCGTGGCTGCGTGGCCCTCTCGCAGCAGCCACTCCACCAGCACCGGGTGTCCGAAGCGGGCGGCCAGGTGCAGCGGGGAGACGCCCGAGGAGTCTCGGTCCTACGGAGGCACGGGCGGGGCGGTGAGCGGGCGGCGGGCCCGGACCCAGCCCTGCCCGGCAGCACCAGTGCGGCCAGGGCCAGCCGCCCGGCACCACAGCGCCCGGGACCCCGGCGGAGAGCTTCCGCCCCGCCCCTCCGTCCGGCGTGCTCCATCGCGGGACGTGCGGAGGGAGGTCTCTGGGACTGAGAGGTCGGCGGCAGGGCCAGGATCAAGTCCAGGCCTTCTGGGTCCAAGTGCATCCGAGCTCCCTCCCCTTCTCTGCTCGCAGTCAGAGCGGCTTCCGCTCGCCCAGCTGCGCCCGCGCCGGCCGGTGGCCTGCCCCGTGTCCAGGGCTGCGGCGTCTCTGGGCCTCTGCCCCACCCCCACTGAGCGCCCACCCGCCGGCCCCCGAGTCCTCTTGCCGGGGACCCTATCCACCGTGGGCCTCTGGCAGACCTGGGCGTTCTCCCAGGCACAGAGGTGGCCCCGCTCCCGCCCCCGGGGTTGTGCGAAGAGCCGCTGAGGATGAGGACGGCGGCCTGGAGGCTGTTGGGACGCTCAGGCTGTGACCGCCGAGTCCTCCCCGTCGCGGACCGAGCGGGTCACGATGATGCCCACCCCCCGACTCCGGCCTCTGGGAGGACGTCCTTACACCGTCAGAGCTGGCTCACCGACCTCCCGTGGTCCTTCACCGCGACACGGAGCACCCACCGGGCCGGCAGGAGAAGGGAGAGGCGGGCCCTGAGACTCTTCTCTTCACATCAAGGTTCTCGTCCCACTGCCCCCCACAGCTGCGCCTGTGCTGTCACCCACCGGGGCCCCCGGGCGTCCACAGCTCCCGAGCCCGAGTGCCCACCTTGCTTCTCTTCGTAAGGACCCTTTTCTAGACCCTTCGGAAACAGGCCCACGGATCAGGCCTGATAAGGGCTCCGTGAGATCGCCACTGGCAAGGCCAGGCGCCCCTGGGTGAGACGTGGGGAGGAAGAACAAGGATGGCCACCCAGTGCTGGGCGCTGGGGGACGCGAGGGGGTTTAGGAGGTGCCCACTTTGGGGGCGGAGGGATGTTGGGCAGAGACAGACGCCATTGACTGTGCCGTGGGGCCTGCGTGGTGACTCCCCGAGAGGAACAGCCCAGGGCCGAGGTGCCCAGGGGAGGCCGAGGGCTCCGGATCCGGCTCTTGGCTCACGCCTCCCTCCAGCCCCATGGACACGGGTCCCCCCGCGGCCACCGTGCCCGCTCGGCTCACCTGCAGACCGCAGCCCCCTTCGCGCACCAGCCAGCACATTTCGGCCAGGCTACCGGTGGCGGCGGCGTCATGCACCGGTGTGGCCCCGTTATGGGCCCGCTGGTTGCCAGGTAGCTGGGCCCGCTGAACCAGGAACTTGACGCAGGCCAGGTGGCCGGCCCGGGTGGCGTGGTGCACCAGGCCAGCCCCCAGGGCGTCGGTGACCCCCGGGCCCAGGGCACCCGCCTCCAGCAGCCGCTCCAGGGTGGCCAGGTCCCCATCCTTGGCGGCCGCGAGCGCCCGCTGCTCCTCCATCCACCCGGCCGGCTCTCCTCGACTAGCGCACAGGCCCGGGCTTCCTGTTTCAGGCGTGGACGCAGCTCCCGGCTCCGGTTACCTGATAAGCGGCGCAGAGGGCAGATGGGAGGCGGCAGGGGGGTGGGGGGACAGGCCTTGGGGACCGGGCCTCCGCAGCCCAGCCCCAGCCGCTCCCGCGGCGCCCGGAGCTGCGGTGGACAGAGGGCGCGGGGGAAGGGCCCACACTGGGTTTGGGTTGGGGGTGGGCGCTGGCCCGGGGGGCACTGCCCTGTGCTGGCCCACGCCTCCTCCTCCCGTGGAGCGAGGGCTGGGATGGACTTCCCGCGTCGAGCAGGTGTTCACAGTGGCAGTGTCCTTTCCAGAAAGCTGTAGGCTCCCGAGTGTCCGCTTCCCCCAGGCTGGGGGCAGCCGCCCTGAGGGCTGTGCTGGGCCATGGGAGGCCACCTGAGAGACCCTTCTCACAGGAGGGCGGACCCATCCAAGTGGAGCCCTTTCTGGGGACCTTAAGTGTTTGGGACATGTTGTCACCCACCGGGAGCTGGGGGCCTTCCTGGCCCCTGGGAAATCTATGCTGGATCCTGGCCTCAGCTGGCCTTGGAGGCTCCGTGAACCTCTGGACCGCAGCTGCTCCCCAGGGCCGGTGACGGGCACAGGGCCTGACCGAGCGTCTCTGGTGCTGCAGCTAAAGGTCCCGAGTGCATTTTCCAGAGCTGCCAAGCATCTTTTTCCAGACTGTCCTCTTCCGTGGGGCTGGACACCCATAGTTCTTTGCTGGGGGAGTCGGGACACCACAGCCTCTGCCTGGCGGAAGCAGGATGCTGCATGTTAGGGACCTACTTTCTAGAGCTCCCAGAGACACAGTCGCAAGCCGAGTTCCTGAAGCTAAGGCGTGATTATGCATGAGCAGTGGGTCTGACCCCACCCCACTGCCGGCACAGACACACTGTGCCCCCAAGAGAAGCACCCACTAGAAGAACCACAAAATGTCCAAAACAAGCACTGGAAGCTTTTATTAGTTCATCTAATTTCTGACGGTTGTTTCCTCAGAGCCATCACGAAGTTCCTTGCACCTTTCAACCGCACATTACAAGTGTTATTCAATTAAAAAAACCCACTCCTATGTAAATGTCTCCATAGACACGACATTTGATGTGAATCAGACACCACAATGCCACTGTGAAGATCAAAGAATCCTCCCGCAAATACAACTGAGATGGGAGCTGAGCGAGGGATGAATGATTTTCCGCCTTGGGAATGAGCCAGCATCACGCAGGCGCTGCCGCCCGTGACTCTGACGGCTGAGCTGAAACCCTGAGCAAATGATCGAATGGAAGGGACGGGAGGGGCCTGCGGACTGGGAGAGAGGGCGCCCAGTGGTCGGTGGCCCGAGTGACCAGCAAGTGATCAGGAGGATGGGCGGGCCCGGAAGCGGGGGGACGCCCAGCGGGGAGGGGCCTGACCACAGGGGCCCCCACCCTCTGAAAGGGCTTGAGAAGGGCCATGAGGGTGAGGAGGGACTGACCTCTCAGCCAACAGGTGCACAGAGGCCAGGACAGCAGCCAAAAACCAGGTCTCCTATTTCCATGAGAGCAGCTGACAATCAATTATAAATACTAGGATTTTACCTTTCGGATAAAAATGCCACCTTCCAGGAAGGGCGTGCTTACAACAAGCCCGCCCCACTTCCCAGAGGGGAGGGTGGACGCGGCTGAAGAGTTTCTAATCCAACTGGTGCCACTGGGCAGCAGTGACAGGGACAGTCCCACGAGGGCATCTTGTCCTGGGCCCCTCAGCACCGGTGGCGTCTGTGGGCCCAGCAGACCCGCTCCCTCACTGACCAAGGGACGGGAGGGAGCCCGGAGCCCACACGCTCTGGGACAAGAGGAAGACTCCTTCTGGCACCGCCCTGGGCACTAGGCCTGGCCCTCCAGCCGGGCCACCGCCTGCTTCAGGTCCTGCACGACGAGGTCCACTTCGGCCCGGGTGGTGCCGCGGCCCACGCTGAGCCGGATGGCGTTCCTGGCCAGGTCCAAGGGGACGCCGCAGCTCAGCAGCACCGGGGATGGCCTGTGGGGCGGGGAGATGGGCCAGCCGTCAGGACACGGGCTCTCCCGGGCTGCCGCGTGTCCTTGGCCAGCTCCCCACTGGCCACGCACACTCTTTGGCCCACCGTCACCAAGGGCCGGCTCAAAGCCTCCCTGCTCTCCAGCCGGGTGGCACAGACCCCGACCCCGGGAGCACAGAGGCGGCTGTTGGCCCCTGCACCCGAGAGCCGGAGCCCAGGGTACTGTGGCAACTCCCATCTCCAAGGAGCTAGCGGGCTCGGTTCCTGGAAGGGACGCTGAGCCACACGCGAGGCAGAGGGACGGCCTCCTGCAGACCCTGGAGGCTGCGGCCCGCCCAAGTCAGTGCTGAGTTTGGTCCCGGTGCCCTGGCCTCGAACAGAGGCCTGTTGCTCATCACGACCACAGCTCCGCTCTCTCCAGAGCCCAGGTGGCCGCATCCAGCTCTACTCCCGCCTGCAGGGCCCCCCAAGAAACCGAACCCCCTTCTCTTCCTCCAGCAGGGCTGCTCCCGATGCCCAGGCCCGAGGCTCCACCCTCCCCTCCCGCTTCCGCCCGCTCCTGGCAGGGGGCGTGATCTGAACCCAAATCTGGTCACAGCTCCCGGTTTTCTCGAGGCTGAAGTGGGCGCCCGCAGCCCGGCCCTGCTGCACCAGCCCGCCCCTCCTCCCCACTCCCCACCTCACGCGGAGCCCTGCTGCCCGTCTCCGGGTCCAGCCCGAGGCCCCTGACGGCTGCAGCTCCCACTCGCTCCTCCCGAGGGCCTGCGCCGTCTGGTCACTGTCCACGCCCCTGCTAGGTTGCAGAGCTGCCCAAACCTAGAGCCCCGATGCGCCCTGGATGCCGCGGCCAAGTACGTGGAGAGCACTCACCGGTCTCCATGGTCCGAGTGGCACGCAGCCCCCAGGCTGGCCAGCAGCGTCCTGCACTGGGCCAGCACCAAGTGGCCTAGGAGACAGAGCACAGGGCCCCTGAGGTGGAGTCCAGGCAGGGGCTGCCTCTCTTCCCTGCTGCAAGTTTGGACGCTCCCTCCCTCGTACCACCTGATGGAATCCCAGGGCACAGGTCCCTCTGACGGCAGGTGAGAGAAACCACAGCAGGTCCCAGAGGAAGCGCTTCCTCTGCCCCTTGGCTGCAGAAAAGCAGACACTCTTCGGCCTCATAAGACTGGCCTTGAGAATGTGGTACCACCAGCTGCCTGGCAGGACTCGCAGAATCCTGACGAGCTGCCTTACCGAGTAACGTGCTGTCCTGGTAATAATGTCTAACTTGACGTCTCCGTTTTCTAAAGGGAGAGACACTGGGAGCTTGTCTGTGTTAAGCTAGAAGGCACTTCCCTCTTCCTTCACAGGCACAGAGATTTAAAAAAATACAATGATGGGAATTCCCTGGCGCTCCAGTGGGTACGACTCTGCCCTCTTACTGCCAAGGACCCGGGTTCGATCCCTGGTCGGGGAACTAAAAATCCCACAAGCCACGTGGCGCAGCCAAAAGAAACCCAAAACATAAACAAACAAACAAAAAACCCCAACACCGATGACTGCGATTTAATTAAAACGAACAGCCTGTCTCATTTAAATTCACACAGGTCCTCACAGAATATACAGTCTGCCCCCAGAAGAAGGCGGGGAAGACACTAGAGGGAGGAACTGCCCTTCCCACAGCGGGGAGGCCTGGAGAGTTAGCCGTGTGCTTCCTTCCCAACGAGGATGCACTCCAGACCCGGTGACGGCCGCCCCAGGGTTTCTTCGTGGTCCAAACACGCTGCCCCGTTTCTCAGAGTGACCACGAGGCAACGACCTCTTCTTCTAAGAGGTGAAAACTGCCCTTCAGGTCGGCTCTCCCGTGCTCTCGGGGCCACCGTAATCTCCTCCCAGACAAACAGGATGCTCTACACCCAGGACTCAAGCCTCAGGGACTCCGGGCAGCCAAGTCCTAAGCGTCTGGGATACGAGTCGCCCTAAGGCTAATCCTAACGCTAACCCCAAGCCTAGTCCTAACCCGAACCCTAACTTTTCCAGCGGGGAGGCAGAGATCGCGGGAACTAATGAAGCCCACAGATCTGCAATTCAGCCTGACTCTGGGCCAGTTTTCACTTGGTTGCCTCTACTTTCCTGACCCTCATAAAATGTTTTGTAAAAATTGCAGACAAAGATGGACCAACTAGCCTAAAATTCAGTTCACTTTATCTCCATCCCTCACATCTTTGGGGCGGGGCTAGGACCCTGTGAGAGCTGAGCGCCGCTGTGCTGTGTCCAGAGAGAGCCTTAGCACCTGGAGCAGGTCAGCAGCTGTGCCCAGAGCCCCACCACCACAGGACAGTGCCTGGTGGGGTGACCCTGCCCTCGGCCAGTGCCCACGCCTCCCCACAGCTCAAGCTTTGCCCAGTCCAGCCCAGCCCCCAGCCAGGGAGAGCTGGGGGCCGTCGTCACCTTGCAGCCGGGGTCCCTGGATGGAGAAGTTACAGGTGTTGGGGAGTCGCTCAGTGCCTGGAAACTGGCTGTTCAGATGGACTCGCTCACCAAACTCAGCCTGGAAAATGAACAGAATATGTGCAGTAACATCTTCGAAGCCCCCTCCCCCCAACTGCTTGAACTTCAGACTTTCTGGAAAACAAAACCTCACTCTTGGGAATTCCCTGGCGGTCCGGTGGTTAGGGCTCTGCACTCTCACTGCTGAGGGTCTGGGTCCAATCCCTCGTTGTGGAACTAAGATCTCGGAAGCCACACGGGTGTGGCAGGAAAAAAAAACCTTACCCTCAACACACAGAATGATTATCTTACTGATAAGCATCTACTGATAATAGTCAGGGAGACTGACTATGGAGAGCAAAGTTAACTGGGAGAAGAAACTTCTGAATACATTTGGATCGTCTTCACACAACCCTGAGATACTCCGTCTCTGGTATTTCTGTCACGTGTCTGAGAAAGTCGCCTGGTCTGGAGCCCGCCTTGGGGGTCTCGGCCCCGCCGTCCCCAGAGCTCCGGGCCACGGGCGCTCACTGTCCCCAGAGCTCCGGGCCTCGGCCCCGCCGTCCCGGAGCCCCGGGCCACGGGCGCTCACTGTCCCCAGGGCCCCGGGCCACCGGCGCTCACCGTCCCCAGAGCCCCGGGCCGCGGGCGCTCACTGTCCCCAGAGCCCCGGGCCACGGGCGCTCACCGTCCCCAGAGCCCCGGGCCGCGGGCGCTCACCGCCAGCCTCTCCTCCAGGTAGTCGCGCACAGCCTGCATGTGGGCTTCATAGGCCTCGCACTTCTCTGCCACCAGCTCAGCCGCCTAGGGACACAGGAGGGCCCCTCAGTTACGGTGAAACAAGGGGAGCAAGACAGCTTTAAGCAGCAGAGGTGATTCTCCCCGAAGGCAGACCGGCGACACGGCCTCAAACTGCTCACTCTCTGGAACCTCACAGATACACAGTACGCGCCCACCGTGTGACCCGGGCCGGGATAAGTGCCGAGTACCCTTCACTGGTTAACAGGAATTTACTTTTTCAGGCTTCCGGATACCCCAGGCGCTGCAGGGTCCCTAGCCGGTGACCAAAGGCAATCCCAGTCCTGAAGGCACATCCATCCCAGGGACAGACACACCAGGGAAGAGGTGACCACGGTAGACCGACGGGTGGGCGCCGTGACGGGAACTCGGGGCAGTGGGGAAGGGCATTCCAGGCAAAGGCCCTGCAGGGGGAAAGGCGAGCGCTCCTGGAACAGAGTGAGCGAGGGGGACAGCGCCCCAGAGGCCCCAGGACAGGCGGGATCTGAGCCTAAACACAAGGCAGATGCACGTGGATTTTGAGGAAGGGGTGGGCTGCTCTGATTTGTGTGTTAGAACTGGATGCTACGTGGAGAGTGGATGCGGCGTCCACACACAAGACGGGGATGATCCGGCCTAGAGTCGGTACAAGAGGCAGGTCCTGGACCTCTCGTGGAGACTGAACAGACAAGCCCAGCTGCTGCATCAGGTGCGGGGGACGGGACAGGGCAGATCAAGGGCACCTCCTAGATTTCTCAGCTGAGAGCCTGGGTGGCAGGAGGCACCACGGGGAGAGACGCCAACGATGCAGGAGAGAGAGCAGGACACATCGTGGGCTCAGAGGACACGTTGAGGAAGCAGGTGGGACGTGGACCTCCCAGCAGGTCAGGACCTGCCCTGAGATGTCAAGTCCAAGACCAGAGCACAGGCTGGCATCAGAGCCACGGGACAGAGTGAGCACAGCGAGAGAGAGAGGAGGCACCCAGGATGCTGACGGGTGAAGAGGCAGAGAAGGAACCTCTGGGGGGAGAAGCGGTCCCACAGCTGCAGGAGGTCACAGGGCGAAATGGGGACCTCCTCGACCAGCTTCTGGGGAGCAGAGCAGGTGTCAGGAGAAGGGTAGGGGGTGAGAATGCGTGCGGGCTGCTCTGTGGGGCGGAGGACCCGGGAAGAAGCTGGAGCAGTGAGGACCATGGGAGGCCGGTTTTAAAGGCTGGGGGAGGAACACCCTGGCAGAAGACTGTGAGGGTGCAGGGCAGGGGGTGGCCGCAGGGGGGCGCCTTTCTTCAGTCGGCACACGGGGAAGGGGTGGAAGGCAGCATAGAGACCTTGACTCGCCCCAGGGGGGCCAGGACACACCTCCCGGGGAGAGGGGGGGCGTGTCCCGAGCCAGACCACACCGAGGAGGGCCAGGCTGAGCAAGGGGAGGGGGCGACAATGGTGTGCCACCCCTCCAGTGACAGCAGGGTCAGAGGGCCCGGGCACAGGTGCAAGCCAGGAGCGAGGAAAGGGTCACGGCTGCAGAAGGGAGCGGAGGGGCCTGCCGCTGCTGCGCCGCCGTCTAATCCTCATCAGGAAGATCTTGAAGAAGCTGCCCCTCTGTCACCGTCTCGGGGGGCGGGGGGTAACTGGACCCAGGGGAGGAGCAAACCTGTGGTGATGACGTCATTGCTTTTAATATTAGAAGAGACTTGAGAAAAGATGCTTCCCTTTTAAATGCTAAGCGTATGAAACCCACTCCACATTTCTTAAACAGCACATCTCCAGGTTGATAAATACCATTCAAGGTTCCTCTTATGTTGGTCTGCTTCTTGGGATCGTGAACGTGATCTCTCCTAAAGCCAGGAGACCTATTAAAGCTGCTGGGAAACTGATGTGAGATCGTAGAAAATATGCGCTCTGGCCTCCGCCCTGGACCGGGCACGGAGCTCCTGAGACCCTTGGGATTTCCTAAGCAGGAGGAGCAGCCTTTATTCTAATATTCTGGCTTGGGCTCTGCTTCCTGCTGCCAAGCTCCTAAATCCCTTGGAACTTCCTGGGTGACAGTGTCTTTTGCCCTAATGAGGCGACCCCGGGTGGGCTCCTGGATAGGGGCTGGTCACCGAGTCCTGATTAGAAGCCTAGAATTTTTGTAGAGATGGGAAAGGGGCTGGAAACGGAGTTGATGACTGATCAAAGCCTCCATAGAAACCTCAACAGTGTGGGTTCAGAGAGCTTCCAGGTTGCTGATCACAGAGGTGCTAGGAGGCTGGTGCCTGGAGAGGGCGTGGAAGCCCCTTCCCACATCCCCTGCCCTACACTTCTCTTCCTTCTGGAGGTTCACCTGTACCCTTTATCATATCCTTTCATAATAAACCAGTACTCTAGTTTCTCTGCGTTCTGTGAGCTGTTCTAGAAAATACACTGAACTCAAGGAGGGGCCATGGGAACCTCTGATTCACAGCTGGTTGGTCAGAAGTGCGGGTGGCAGTTGGCATCTGAAGTTGTGGGTGCCCACAACTGAGCCCTCAGCCTGTGGGCTCTGACAGTAACTCTGGGTAGACAGTGTCAGAATTGAATTGTAGGAAGCTCAGCTGGTGCCACAGAATTGCTGGGTGGGGACCCCCAACCCCGCACATCTGGTGTCAGAAGTGTGGTGAGTGTGGCAGTGGTGTGAGAGTGAGGCGGAAACACGGGAGGAAGACATCGATGGACAACACACGGCTTCGGCTGTCCGAGGTCACCAAGGCTTACCTTCCCAAGGCCGGCAATCATCGGGGTGTTCTCTGTCCTGTAAGAGACAAAGGATTCAATCCTATTTCCATGCAAAGCGATTAACAGACATCCCTGGAAGGAATCCTGTCTATCTGAAAGTCAGGTGTTCAAATAAAGTCACACCAACATCTTTCCTAAACAAGGGCAGCTGCCAGCCCCCAAACCCTCGTCATCGCCCAGGGACAGTAGGCGTGGCCCACTGTGGGCAACAACAGTGGGCGTCCAAGTGACAATTCTACCTGGACCCGCCTCCTACCCAGGAGAAAGCCCTCCTCCGACTGCAGGCCCCAGAGCCCCCCTCTTTGGTCTCCCTGCCAAACAAGGTGAGGGTCTGAGGAACTCACTCCCCACTCCGTTCCCTTCAGCTGACGTTTCAGCTGAAGCCTCTCAACTGTAATATGGGATGAATCTTTTGTTACTACATACTTGGGGCGTAGTGTGTGTGTTCAGGGGGGCTGTGCAGGAGGGGACAGGAACACCCCCGAAGACCAGCGGTTCCCATACACTGATGTAACAAACTGAAAAACTACTCTTCGGGTTTCCCTGGTGGCGCAGTGGTTGAGAGTCTGCCTGCCGATGCAGGGGACACGGGTTCATGCCCTGGTCTGGGAGGATCCCACATGCCGCTGAGCAGCTGGGCCCGTGAGCCATGGCCGCTGAGCCTGCGCGTCCGGAGCCTGTGCTCCGCAACGGGAGAGGCCACAACAGTGAGAGGCCCACGTACCGCCAAAAAAAAAAAAAAAAAAAAAAAAAAAAAGAATGTGTATTTTGCTGTTGTTGGGTGGAGTGTTCCAAACAGGTTGATTAGATCCTGTTGGTTGATGGGTGTTATTGCGTTCTTCTAACCTTAGCCAATTTTTGTCTAGTTGTTCTATCCATTGTTGAGGGAAGGGTGTTGAAGTCTCCATCTATAATTGTGGATCTGTCTATTTTTCCTTTCAGTTTAGTTTGGATTTTTTATTCCTCACATACTTTTCAGCTCTACTGTTTAGTGCATCCACATTAGGATTGCTATGTCTTCTTGGTGGACTGATTCTTTTATCATTATATAATTCCCCCTGCCTCCCCCATCCCCGGTAATTTTCTATTTTCTTTGCTCTGGAGTCTCCTTTATCTCATGTTATATAGCCATTCCTACTTTCCTTAGATTAATGTTAGTGTGATACACTTTTTTCCAACCTTTACTTTTAACTTGCCTCTTGCTATATTTGAAGCAAGTTTCTTATAGACTGCATATAGTTGGATCAGTTTTTTAAATTTTTATTCTGCCAATTTCTGCCTTTTAATTGGTATATTTATACCATTTACATTTAATATAATTGTTGATGTTTGGGCTTAAGTCTTCCATTTTATTTTTTCTCTGTTTTCTTTTTCCTACCTTTCTGTGGGTTACTTAAACAGTTTTCAGAAGTTCAAGTGAAGAACAGGAACCTTACCTCCTTTTACATCCCTTTACCCTCCCCCATTCATAATATAATTATCTTAAATATTTCTTCCACATACATTTTGAAACACATCAGACAGTGCTATGATTTTTGCTTAGGCCATCAAACATAATTTAGAAAACTGAAGAGAAGGAAAGTCTATTTTATTTACCGTTTTTTTTTTTTTTTTTTTTTTTTTTTTTTGGTACGCAGGCCTCTCACTGTTGTGGTCTCTCCTGTTGTGGAGTACAGGCTCCGGACGCGCAGGCTCAACGGCCATGGCTCACGGGCCCAGCCGCTCCGCGGCATATGGGATCTTCCCGGACCAGGGCACGAACCCGCGTCCCCTGCATCGGCAGGTGCACTCTCAACCACTGCGCCACCAGGGAAGCCCCCTATTTACCCATATTTTTGTTTACCATGCTCTTTCTCTCTGATGTTCCAAGGTTCCTTCTTTTACTGTTTCCTTTCTGTGTAAAGAACTTCTTTAGTCATTTTTAGCGTAGGTTTTCTGGTGACAAATTCTGTTAGTTTTCTCTTTCATCTGAGAATGTCTTGATTTCCTCTTCGTTCCTGAAGGATATTTCTGCTGTGTTTTTAATTTGGTTTGACAGTTCTTTTCTTTGAGCACTTGAAAATTTTTGCATACTTTCTCTGGCCTCCATGGCTTCAGAAGAGTAATCTACTGTCATTCAAATTATTTTTTTCCTATAGATAAGGTGTTATTTATTCTTTCCTCTGGCTGCTTTCAAGATTTTTCTTTGTCCTTCTTTTATGGAAGTTTACTATTTATGTCTTAGGGTAGATTTCTTTTGGTTTATCCTGTTTGGGTTTTGTTCAGCTTCTTGAATCTGTGGGTTTATGTCTCTTGCCAAATTTGGGAAGTTTTCAGCCATTATTTCTTCAAGTTCTTTTTCATCCCACCCTCTTTCTCCTGTCCCTCCAGGACCTCAACGAAATGAATGTTAGATCTTTTGCTATAGTCCCACAGGTCCCCGGAGGCTCTGTTCAATCTTCTTCCAGTCTACTTCCTGTCTGTTTTTTATATTGGTTACTTCTATTGTTCTTTCAGTTCACTCTTTCCTCTGTTGCCCCATTCTGCTGGTGAGCCTGTCCACTGAGCTTTCTACTTTGGCTGTTGTAGTTTTTAGTTCTAAAATTTCTGTTTAGTTCTTCTCTACATCTTCTTCTTTGCTGACACTTTCTATTTCTTCTGTTTCGAGGGTGTTCATAATTGCTCATTAAAGCATTTTTATTGTGTTTGCCTTAAAATCTCTTATCAGATAATTCTAACATCTTTGTCATCTCAGTGTTGGCATCTCTTGATCGTCTTTTTTCTTTGATTTAAGATCTTTCTGGTTCTCAGGATGATGAGCGATTTTCAGTTGAAACCTGGACAGCCCTATGTCGTTATGAATCTGGATGCTTCTTAACCCTTCCGTATTAGCTGTCTTTTTTTTGACCTTCCTCTGGCAGGAGGAGTGTGCCAACTGACTACTGCCAAGCAGGGGCAGACGTCCAGGTTCCCTCCTTGGTCCGTGTCAACATCCAAGAGGAGAACGCACCTTGTTAGTGATGGGTATGGGTGGAAGCCCAGGGTGCCCACGTGGTCTCCACTGACACCTTGGTGGGGTGCATGACTGTGGTGGGGCAAAAGTCCTGGCTCTTCACTAGGCCCTGTCTGACACAGGCGGGGCGTGGGGCTCTTGTCACAGCCTGTGTGGGTGAAGTCTGGGCTCCCTACACTCCTTTGTGGCACAGGTGGGGGTAGCAGCAGTTTACCATGGTGACGGGCTGGAGAAAAGCAGGTATTGTCTAAAAGTTCTCTGTGTTGCTAGGCTCTCCTTTCCCTGGTCCACTGGCTGGAGAGAGAGGGCTTTCTTGGGCATTTTTCATCAGCCCTTATTGGTGTTTCTGAGTTGCGGGCTTCTTCTGCTCTAATTCTGGAATAAAGGAAGCAAGAGAAACCCTAGGGAACTCACCACATGTTGTCTGTTTCTTCCTCTTGTTATCAAGTTTCTGACAACACGTGTCGTGCTGGTGCCACCTCATTCCCTGGTTAAAACACCCCTGCAGGTCATGGGGACACAGGCGCTTTCAGAGAGGAAACCAGGTGCTCACCCCACAGTCAAGAGAAGGGCAGCACATCTCAGCCGGGGGGCTGGGCCAAAATAACAAAAGGAACTGGATGCTTTGAAGCAGCTGAAAGAGGCTTCCTTCATCTGCTTTGAATCATCCCCAGCGAGACTGCAGATCTGTGAGCCCCACGTGTAGAACCAGCCAGTGGAGCCACGTCTGACTCAGTGGAGATGAGAGTGCTGTGCTATCACCGTGCTTCCAAGAGACGGGAGAGCCACTGCCCTACATACAGACAACACTGCCAGCGGCCCAGACACCTCGTTAAACTTCTACCTTACCCTGGCCTGAAATTCCGTTCTTGTCCACCTCCAAACAGCATAGGGTACAGAGGGGTGAGTTCACCAAGCCCTCGGACATAAAGTGCTCCAATCCTGGGGCCATAGAACTGAAAGAAAAGTCAGTCATTTATTCAACAAGAACCTTCTGGGGACCTTTTCCATATATGTATTGAGAGGCCCACAGAGATACTCTATGACGTCAGGCCCGCCTCCTCTGGTCCCGCAGGTGGCCACCCATCCCCACTGCAGACACGCGGGGGTCACAGAAGCCTTTGGGTGGGGGCAGGTGCTGGACTCTGGCCCCCAGCTCGGGGGCAGCAGAGCACCTGCACGGTGCGTGGGAGACTCTGTGAAGGAGAGGGGCTGGAGAGAGAGATGGCCAAGGGCTGCCCTGCGGATGACTCCATGCTCTCAAATCCACATTAGCTAGAAATCTCAAGGGCCCCCATGTCAGGCCAGCACCTCACTCCCTTGGGAACCAGCTGAGGGGAAATTACTAAAAATAATCCAGCTTCTAGTCAGCTGCTGGAAAGATGAGCAAAAGCTTCAGAAGGGTCTTCACTGTTAACTATTTCCCCAGCACACCCTAGAGATGAGGGCTGTGAAAACCACAACCTCACACTCAGAAACACAGTTTAAGTCAAGTTAGAGAAGCCATCGTTCTTGAACCCTGCATCTTCCGTCCCTGGGTGCGGGGGTGAGTGGGCTGAGGAGGGGTCTGCACACACTCTCCGTGCTGCAGAGCTCACTCACTCCCAGGCTAAACCCACCTGTGACCTCCACTCCCCCCATCCTTCCCCCGACCCCGCCTCTCCCCCTCCCATTCCCCCCTCCCCCGAAGGCCTTGCCTGGCCTCCCCTCCTACCCCCTATGAGCTGCCCTGCCCAGCATTCCCGGTGGGCACTCAGCCCTCGGCATCCTAGCTCTGCCGGGCTCTCCTCCGAGCTGCCGAGGGCGGGGCCGCGGTCTGCCCATCACCATGACCCAGGGCCTCGCTCGGCATGTGCGCCGGGTGCACCGGTGACGGAGGATGAGCGGGGCCGCGGGCTCTGCTCGCAGGTGAGCCTCCCGGGCATCGAGGTGTCTCCCTGGCAGGAGGGCAGGAAGGCAGACGGACGCACCTTGTGGCCCACGACGGTCAGGAAGTCCACGCCCAGGTCCCGCACGTCCACGCGCCGCTTCCCCAAGGCCTGGGCGGCGTCCGTGTGCACGAGCACCCCCGGCAGCCCGCCCGCCGCCCGCTGCTGGTTCAGGGCTCGGACTCGCCGGCTGATCTCAGGCACCGGCTGGAGAGGGAGAAACGCACGGCTGAGTGTGTTGATTTGATGAAGACGGAATGAGGGAAATGAGGAGTTGTTAATGAGGATGCACCGAAAGGTTCCCGGATTGAAGAGCAGGGGAAAGAAGAGGCGGGGCTGGGAAGCCGGGGTCCGCGCTCCATCTTCCTAAGAGGGGCCGCGACTCACCATGATGACGCCTGTCTCGTTATTGGCCAGCATGATGGTCACGAGGCACGTGGCCGGGCGGACGGCCGCCAGGATGTCCTCAGCCTCCACCTGCCCATTCACCTTGGACACGGGGACAAAGGTGACCTCTGAGGAATAAGACACAAGCATGAGGTCAAACCCACAAAGTATCCTTTCTGGAACGTTTACTTAGACACAGTGAAAAAAGCAATTTATCATAAAGGTTCAGAAAACTATGAAGAAGGAATATGAGCCCCTTTATCGCCCCGCCCACAGACCACTGGCTTGAAGGCTTCGTCAATGAGCTTCAGTTGGGGGGCTGTCTGGGGACACCCTGTTCCGCCTCTAAGGGACCCGCAAGCAGCTGAGACACCCTCAGTCCATGGGAGCATCTTGAGGCGCTAAGTACTTAACCTTCCCTCACTCGGCACTGACCCAGCCTTTGTTAAGCACCTACCGTGTGCCAGGCACTGCTCTAGGCACCCAGAATCCTACTACTGCAGATGGAAAACAACGAGACGTGACCAAATCGAGGTTTTGGGTTCAAAATGGTGAAGACAAACACACCCACTTTCCCCTCAAGGTCCCATGGAAACGAGAGAACGGATATATTTCTCAATAAGGGCGACCACCTGTGGACAAGGAATTTTGAGCAATGCCCAGAATACAGAAAGATGATGTCATTAGACTAACAGCATCAGGGAGAACCCACCCAGGACACTGATAGGCGATAACTGACTCCACAGAAAGTAGGAAAGGATCCAGAGGCCACCCACGTTCAGGGTGCACTTGTGGAGAGCAGGGTGGGGGCCGACTGCCGAGGCAGGCAGGGGACCAGGTTCCGACGGACGAGGACCCCCGCCTCATACCCAGCAAGTGGGTGGCAGCAGCGCTGGCCTCGACAGCAGGCGGGCTCCGGGGTGGGCGGGCGGTGCGGGGCAGCAAGAGAAGGGCGGAGCTGGTGCATCCACTACGGGACTCAAACGGGAGCAAAGGAAAGGCAGCTCCGGCCAGGACTTCTGTCTTTTTATTAAGTCTATGAGCACCTGCTCAACATCATCAGCCCTCAGGGAGACGCAGATCAAAACCCCCATGAGCTCTCACTTCACACCCGCTAGGACGGCTGTTACGGAAAACACAGACACTAACACACGTTGGCGAGGACACATGGAGAAACTGGAGCCCTAGGCACTGCTGGTGGGAATGGAAAACGGTGCAGCTACTGCGGGATACAGAGGTTAGGGTTAAACACCAAGATACTGCGAAAGGTGAAACAGAGTTACCACATGACACAGCAACTCCACTCCTGGGTATATACTCAAGAGAAACAAAAACATTCGTCCACACAAAGACTTCTACACAAATGCTCACAATGGCATTATTCATAGCATCAAATGTCCATCAAATGTTCATCAACTGACGAATGGATAAAATGTGAATATTATTCACCCATAAAAAGGAATGGAATACTGACACAGGCCACAACGCGGATGAGCCCCGAGACATGGCGCCAAGTGAGAGAAGCCAACTACGAAAGACCACATGTCATGTGACTCCATTCATATGCAAGTCCAGAATGGGGGAATCTCCAGAGACAGAATGTATTAGTGGTTGCCCAGGGTTGAGGGAAACAGTTACAGTTAACAGATGAGAGGTTCTTCTGAGGGTCAGGACATGCTCTATAATCGACTGTGGGGATGGTTGCACAACTCCGTGAATTCACTAAAAACTACTGAATCGTACACTTCAAACGGGTGAAGAGTATCATACGTGAGTTCCGTCTCCATAAAGCTGACATATATAGTAAAAAACAACAACAGCAACAATTGGACAGTGTGGAGGTGGAGGGGTGTGAGACAGTTGAGGTCAAGTCCCCGTTTTATACCAGGGAGTCAACAAATAGATGCTTGAGTTAATAAACTAAGAAATGGAGATTATGTGTGTAAGTTATTAAGTATTAACGTGGAAGTAATTAAAGTGATAATGCCACAACCACGAGAAAACCTGAAGGCAGACTTGAGGGGCGGCTGCCTCTGAGGAGCCAGACTGGGGGCGGCGGGGAAGAGCCTCCACTTTACAGCAATGCTCGAAGCCCTTCTGTGATCTTTAGGTGCGCGTCTATTCTTTGTAAAAACGTGTACAATTTTAAACAAGAGGCAAAATGTAACAGCAACCAATAACAATGTATTAAGTTGCCCTTCCCTGTACCTGAGACACAGAAAAAAAGGCACCAGGGATTAAAAGGAAGGACAGTTTAAACAAGAAAGTTGGACCTGACTGTTTTTTAGTTAGAGTGGTGCATAAAGAGAAAAACCTTTCCAGTGGTCAAAGGGGAAAAGTGGTAACAAGGCTCACAGTCAAACCGAGCAGTTCTGGCACACTCCTTTATCTTTTTTTTTTTTTTTTTTTTTTTGCGGTACGTGGGCCTCTCACTGTTGCGGCCTCTCCCGTTGCGGAGCACAGGCTCCGGACGCGCAGGCTCAGCGGCCATGGCTCACGGGCCCAGCCGCTCCGCGGCATGTGGGATCTTCCCGGACCGGGGCACGAACCCGTGTCCCCTGCATCGGCAGGCGGACTCCCAACACTGCGCCACCAGGGAAGCCATCCTTTACCTTTAAGATAAGAACACTCTCGTCTGCCTCCCCTTCAGGTTTCCAGGCAGATAAGGTAAGAAGGCAAATGCTTCGTAGAAAACCAGACTTATTCCAAGGAGAGGTCAACCCTGGCTGTCTTGGGAAAAATGTCTCTTACGTTTCCAAAAGCTAGTATCTATACCCTGTGTCTTGAGATGTCACATCACAGGACATGTGAAAGGACCAGAAGTAGCCAGGGCCACTGCCACTGCTGGGCAGAGGCTCCACCTGCCCCTCAGACTGCCTGGCCAGGTGCATCTCCCGATGGGGCCCCAGCACCCCCCCACCTCTGCTCCCCCCACCCCGGGAGGCCCTCACCTTCTCTCTGCTGAGATAACAGGCTCCCAGCAGGGGTGCACTTATTCTTGTTTTTACCACCAGAACTCGATGTCTACTGGGTCCACTTTCTTTCTACCACAGGGAGTGCAAGCCAAGATTCAATCATTAAAATCGAACAACGAGAAGCACGGGCTAGCATCTATAGGCATGCTATTAGATGTGCACGGATGTATCATGTACAAGAGTCTGACGTCTCATGCGGTGATGAACGACCAGTTCCACGCACTGGTGATTGATTTCTCCCTCAGAGAAAATCTGGAAGGACAGGCCTCGTAACCTTCGCCCCTGGGCACAGCCAGGCAGCCCAAGCGCCAGAGGGCCCCCGGGTCGCCGCACCTCAGCCAGCTGCCCACTCACCCGCCACTTGTTCTTCCACCAGGTGCTCCAGGGGCAGGCGGATGGAGTCGTGTTCCACGGTGCAGGTGATGATGTGAGGCAGGGCCCCCTCCACTGGGCTGGGACGCTCGGCCGTGTCCCCCACTGCGGCATGGATTTTGTGGAAATGTTTCACCACAGAATGGATTACTAAATTATTTGACTGCAGAGACAGAGCAGAAAAATCATTTACGAAAACTATGCTAAGGGGAGACTCAGAGTAACAATCTCTCTCATTTGTAGTTCCCTTTGTAGCTAACATTTAAAAAGAAAACAACCAAATAGAAAAACGGTCTCAAAGAAAACCAGCTCCTGAGCTGCACCTTCTCAAAGGCCGAACTACAAAGATTTGGGGGTTTTCAACTTTCAAAAATGTCAGAATTCGTTTCCGGTGGATTATGCAGGCTTTTTGTTAAGCAACATTATGCATTTAAAAAATTTCCTAAATCTGTCAAGAAAGAATATTTTGCCCAGGCACCCATCGCTGGTGGGAATGTGAGCTGGCACGACCTCTGTTAAGGGCCATCTGGCATATCTATCAAACAGGCCCTCTGACCCAGGAAGTCTAGTTCTTGGACTTGACCCTACAGCTACACCTGCACAGAAGCAAAATGATGCATGTAAACGGCTACCGGTTAAGTGTACAATGACGTAACAGCAAAACCTTAGGAAACCCTTCAACGTCTATCCATAGGGGCTTGTTCGGTGGACACCGAGCAGAGGTAGAAGCATGGGGGAACGCCCTAAGGGCTGATGCCAGAGATCTCAAGGCACTTGTTGAATGAAAACAGGTAGCGGGCACTATATGCAGTATCACACCACTTGTATAAAAAGGGCGAGAAACATACACATTTGCTTATACATCCCCCAAACCCTTGAAGAGGTAGAAAGGGAAGGAGAAAAGAATATATAAATCTACACACTTAATCTGTTTTTAAGGCAAAGGCTATCTCTGCAGGACTCGACAGAAACTACTACTGGTCTCCTGTAGGGAGAGGAAGTGGGTAACTGAGGGGATAGGTGGGAGATTTTTGTTTTTAAGGACCTTTTCTCTTACTGCTAAATACAACATACACACAGGAAAGTGTATGAAACAGAAATGTAAGTTTCATGAGAAAGTATGTCAGTGAAGGCCTGAGTAACCGTGACCTGGGTCAAGACGAAAACAGGACCCACACCAGGGAACACCTCACACACGCCCTCAATCACTGCCCCACCCCCATGCCAGCTACCTCCACGCTGATTCGCATGGTAATCATTTCCTTGCTTTTCTTTATGCTTTTCCTCCCTAGGTAAGGATCCCTAAGTGATTTTGCTAATTTTGCCTCTTTTTGACCTGCAAATGAATGGAATTGGACTGAATTAATTTTTTCTCAACTGAAGATCCCACCTATTCGTGTGTCTGAAGGCGCCGCCCAGCGGGAAGGCGGTAGCTGCTGCTTGTCGGGTGCTGAGGAACCCACACGCGGTCAGCCGGTGCTCAGAGGACTTGAAAGGCACTGAGAGCCCAAAAGGTGGCCCTGATGGAGGACCAGGCGGCCGACGGCAGGGCTCACCCAGGTCTGAGACGCAGCAAACCAGATGAAGGGGAGGAGACGGCCAGGATGGAAGGCTGGATGTGTCCCTCTGAAGGTGGATGGCCCTTTAAAGCCCCAGGTCACCCCCTCGCAGAAAACACAGCGACTCCTGGTCCGGAAAGGAGGGCCTTCGGGGGCCGCACACCTCAGGTCAAACCTGAGCCAACCCACCGTGAACGCGACGAAGGTGCCTGGGCCCCTCCCATGGGCCGCCTCCACCTGCAGGTACCAAAGGGCACAGGACTCCACGCTGAGCGCCCAGGTGGCACTGGGAGCACAGCAGCCTCTGTCGGAACCGGTCAGTCGCAACTAAAAACGTACCACGTGCCCCCAGGCCCCTCAGCACCTGGCCCCAGGCAAGACCAGGACGGCCCACAGGGCAGCAGGGGCGGCCCCTTGCGGGGCACCAGGAGTCTGGTCCTGGGGGGTGGTCGGTGCCCAGGGGCCTGGCGGCAGCTCCCATCCTCTCTGGCCAGCTTGGCTCGGCCCGGGCCCGGCTCAGCATAGCCGCTGGCTGACGCCCGCCGCTCCACACTCACGATCCCTCCGCGCTGCTGCTGCAGGGGACTGTGTGGTACCCTTCCACCCGGGACTGCATCAGAGGTGTGAATATCGGTCCATGCTATTTGCAGGGACATCTGCGTTGTCGCCAGTCTCTCCTGCCTGCCCCTGCTGCCCACGTGCCCCCTTCTTCTATGGTACGTACCTGAGAGGAGCTGCTGGCTGATGGGGTGGCGTGGCCTCGACTTCACGAGGTGATGCCCACCCACCTTCCAGAACGGTTTCCAGCCTACACTCCTGCCAGCACCGTGCGTGCTCGCTGCTGTGCATCCTTTGTCAACACTTCTTGTCGTTGGACTTCTTAATTGTTACCATCCTGATGGGTGGGCAGAGGCAACCCATGTTGTTGTTTACCCTTGTATTCTGATCACTTCATGAGGCTGAGTACCTTCTCCCACGTAGAAACCACATGGGTTTCTCTGTGAAGTGCATATTCACTTTTCTCGCCCATTTTTCTACCATCTTCACCCACTGTCAGGCTGGTCTTCTGATTTCCTTCAGGGTTTTCTGATGAACTACAAATTGTTTAGTGGTGGTGGTGGTGGTAGAATTTATCGACCTTTTCTTTTATGATTAAAGTTTTCTGTATTTTATCTAAGAAATCCATCTCTCCAACATCACAAAGGCCAGGCCTTGTCACGTGACAAGGACCCATCCAGGTATGGCCCTGTTTCGGGCCTCGTGTCTCTCCTGCCCTAAGACCGTCTGCCTTAATTAGTAGAACAATTCACGGTGTTCTTAATCTTGAAGATTTGGCTATTCTTGGCATTGTGTATTTCCATATAAATTAGTTTGCAAATTCCATCAGAAAAGAGTCAGAATCTTGACTGAAGTTGCTTTGAATCTACAGATCAATCTGGAAAGAGCTGACGTATTTATCACACTGAGTCTTCCCATCTGTGAACACGGTATACGCTGCATTTATTTAGAACTTCTTCGAAGGCTCTCGGTAATGTTTCTATTCCTTTCCCAACGTGTGTGTGCGGGTGTCTTACAAAAGCTTTTTTACTAGATTTATTTCCTAAGAATTTGATATTTTTTGGTGCTCTGGTAAATACCTGTTTGTTGCTGGTACATAAAAATACAATTGATTTTTTTATTAATAACTTTGCTGCATTTACTTACTGACTCTAATAATCTAGCTGCAGATTCTCCTGGTTTTTTATGTGGACAGTCACATCACCTGTGGATGACCTTCTTCTCCAATAAGAAAATGAGATGGTGAGAATTACTGAGTAGAGACCTTGACTTCATCACATGGTCACGGAGTATCTTCTATCCATTTAAAAATAAGTACCTTTGAAATCGGGTCAAACCTCAAACTCTTTTTTTTTTTTTTAAATTGAAGTAGAGTTGATTTACAATGTTGTGTTAGTTTCAGGTGCACAGCAAAGTGATTCCATGATATATATGTTCTTTTTCAGATTCTCTTCCATTACAGATTATTACCAGACACTGAACATAGTTCCCTGTGCTATACAGTAGGTCCTTGTTGGTTGTCTATTTTATATAAAGCAGTGTGTATCTGTTAATCCCAAATTCCTAATTTATCTCTCCCCTGTTTCCCCTTTGATAACCCTTAGTTTGTTTGCTGTGTCTGTGAGTCTATTTGTTTTGTAAATAAGTTCATTTATATCATTTTTTTAAGGTTCCACATATAAGTAATATCACATTATATTTGTCTTTCTGTCTGACTTACTTCACTCAGTATGACAATCTCTAGGTCCATCCATGTTGCTGCAAATGGCATTATTTCATTCTTTGTTTATGGCTGAGTAATATTCCATTGTGTATATATATATATATATATATGTACCACATCTTGATCCATTCATCTGTCCATGGACATTCAGGTTGTTCCCATGTCTTGGTTATTGTAAATAGTGCTGCTATCAACATTGGGGTGCATGTATCTTTTCGAATTAGAGTTTTTGTCTTTTCCAGATGTATGCCCAGGAGTGGGATTGCTGGGTCATACGGCAGTTCTATTTTTAGTTTTTTAAGGAACCTCCATACTGTTCTCCATAGTGGCTGCACCAATTTACATTCCTACCAACAATGTAGAAGGGTCCTCTCTTCTCCACACCCTCTCTGCATTTATTATTTGTAGATGTTTTGATGATGGCCATTCTGACTGGAAACCTCACACTCTTAACAAGGTAAGCAACTTAGTGGGATTCGAAGGAATGATTACAGGCCAAAATGAAGGGGAAACTCTCTTTATTGAAATAGCAATGCAAAGCAAATTAATTTATACGTTATGTAACAAATATCCTACCAGCCCCCTGGAATTCACTTATAGGATAAATGTTGGCTAATTATATCAAGGACAAAGCATTACTCTTTCTTTAAAAAACAATAATACCAAGAGGCAGCCACCTTCTACTTTTTTAAAAAAATAATTTACAGCTAAAAGAACACGAGACTGTTGAGACTGTTTACCTCTGTGCCCCCGGAAGTGAAGATCATATCTTGAGGCCTCCCACCCATCATCTTGGCAAGGTTTTCCCGAGCTGCGTTGATAATCTCCTTGGCCTTCCTACCTTGAGGGACCAAAGTGGAAATTCATTAACTTTGCTTCACCAAGTCCAATCAACACATGTTTAAAAGAACAACCAGACATGAAGGAGTGAGAGATCTGAGTGGGCAGTTCTAAGACAAAACGTGCTCCACTAACGTGAGCTACAACCAGAAATCACTCGGCGAAGGGGCAGCTGTAAGATGTCAGCAAATCAGTGAAAACTACTGAGATTTCAGTAACTTAGTAAGAGCCAGAAACAAATATGGGAGAATGCCTGGGAACCCTAAAATTCCCTGAGACATGGTTTTCTTCTTACCGGATGCTACGGGAGAGGGGAAGCTGTGGCCATCTGCCTTGCTTCCCATCCGTCAAGACAGGAGAATGAAAGGATGGAATAATTTGCTTAAGATCACACTGCAAAACAACACAAATCAGCAAAAATAGAACTTGTGACTCCTCGACACAAAGCCCAGTGCCATGTCATACTGCCAGTCCCCTAGGGAATGAGAAAGGCCACCGCCTCAGGGACACGTTTGCCTTCAAACAGCTGCTAGGAGCCCAGCGACTCCCAGTTTCACTGGAGAGCAGGAAAACAGGAACCAAACTTCATGCAGCAGAGAAAGAAAGGCTCTGGGGTGGGAATTCTGAAAAGTTTGATAGCCATTTTGAGTCTGCAGACCAGTAGACTCCAAACTTTTTTGACTATTCAGTCCTATTTATAAAAAAACTTTTTTGAGCAGGTACCACTAAAATAAACAAATAAATAATAAAACATACGTAAAAACAGAAATGTAAAAAGATGTGGTAAAAATAAATATACAAAGTAATCCACACGCTCCTTAAGACTATTGCGTAGGTTCTAATTACAAACAATGAAGGTCTGGGGTGTCTAGGAAACCCAGTCCTTTCAACCAGTGATACTTTAAAAGACTGCAGTAAATGTCAGTCAGTTTGGCAGGACCCCGGCCTGGTCCGCTGTTAGCTCCTCCTGAGTGCCGCTCAAAGCCCGTCCACCAGCTCACGGCCCACTCTTCTTCCAGGATTCTGCTGAGAAGCCCCCTCTGAGGGGATGCTGGGCTGATCCCACAGCAGCAGGTCCCCTGCCCATGCCCCACTGCCCTTCCCAGGACAATCGGGTGGCCCATGTGGCGTGTAGCCCCCAGAGCCTGTTTCGATGTGCCTGTAGACCTTCATATAAGCATTTCACAGGGTTTTCTTTTTCCTTTTCAAAAATGGGTTTCATAATTTACAAACTGGTTTGCAAAAACTTCCCTTTCCACTTATCGATCAGTCTTGGAGACCCTTCTACACAAGGATTCGGGAGGCTACCTCACCACCGTGATGTACCTATTGGAACGGCTAAAATGAAGAGACTGGCCAGTCCAAGTGGTCAGGAGGATGTGGAGAAAACGAAACTCTCATTCACATCAGTGGAAACAGAAACTGGTACAAGCACTTTGGAGACAGCACAGCAGTTCCTTAGGAAGTCAAACTTACACCTCCCATCTGACCCTGCCGTTCTGCTCCTAGGTGTTTAGGGTAAACAGTGTTTACCCAAGAAAAAAGAAGGTGATGTCCACAACTTGTACATCAACATACGCCCAAAATGCCAACCCAGACCTTGTTCTGGACGCCACTCACCCTACCTGGATGTCCAACAGGCATCTGAAACTACACACATTCAAAGCTGGATGTCCGGGGGCTTCCCTGGTGGTGCAGTGGTTAAGAATCTGCCTGCCAAGGCAGGGGACACGGGTTCAAGCCCTGGTCTGGGAAGATCCCACACGCCGCTGAGCAACTAAGCCCGTGCGCCACAACTACCGAGCCTGCGCTCTAGAGCCCGCAAGCCACAACTACTGAAGCGTGCACGCCTAGAGCCCGTGCTCTGCAACAAGAGAAACCACCGCAATGAGAAGCCCGCGCACTGCAACGAAGAGTAGCCCCCGCTCGCCGCAACTAGAGAAAGCCCACGCGCCGCAACTAGAGAAAGTCCGTGCAGCAATGAAGACCCAACGCAGCCAAAAATAAATAAATAATAAATTTGAAAACAAAAACGAACAAAGCTGAATGCCTGCCTCCCTCCCCTCAAACTGGCTCCTTTCTCAAAGGCTCCCAGCCTTTCCTTTCTCAGTAAGTAAACGGCATCTCAGTCCTTCCAGGGGACCAGGGTGAAAGCCCCTGTCTTTCTCCTACCCCATCACCCAACCCATTATCAAGTCCTGTAGGATGTGCCGTCAAAAATATCCAGAATCCAACCCCCCCCCCGCCCCAGCCACCAGCTGAGTCAAGGCCACGGCTGGGATATTCCCCTGGCATGACCCCAACTCCACGGACCCCACTGTGGTCCATTCTCCACAAAGTGGCCAAAGTAATGCCTTGAAAACCTAACAATTCTTTGTGCTCTGTGCTTTCCCCTCACCGGGAACAATGCTCGGCACACAGTAGGTACTCACCCAATATTGGTTAAATCACCTGTGTTCAAAGTGTGGTCTGGGGAGCTCTGGGGGTCCACAAAGTCAAAACTATCTTCATAATAATACTGAGACATCATTTGCCTTTTTTACACCCATTTTCTCACAGGTATATAAGGAAGCCCTCCAGAGGCTACGTGATGTGAATATTGCAATGGACTGGATACAGAGCCAGGTATGGGACCCAAACGTCTTCTATTTATCCAGACCCTGAAGATTTTCAAACATGTACAACAGTGCCATTCTTCTCACTAAATTTGTTCTGCTTTGGAAAAGATAGTTTCTTTTTCATAAAAAAAAAGTTAACATGTAATGGATTCATTATTGTTACCTTTAATGAATAGATACGTATCTATTTAAAGTGTTTTAGTGTTAAGCTCTGATATGGCAAATATCTACAGACAAAGCATGCATAAGCAGAGGCTCTTTGGGGTCCTTAATACGTTTCCAGAGTGTGGGGTCTCACGAGTGACCTCAGTTATGTCACCCCTCTGCTCAGGCCCTCCAGACGCACTCCACTCCAGGCCCACGAGAGCCAGCCCTCACCTCCCAGTGGCCTCCACAGCCCAGCGTGGCACTGCCCCCAAACCCCTGGGACCCCCAAACCCCCTGCTGTCACCCACAGCCCTCTGCCTGCAGTGCCTCCCCAGGTGTCCCCTCCTCATGTCTGCAAACGTACGTCATCCGAGAGTAGGGTCATCCTCCGTGAAGCGGGGCCCCTCCCCCAGACTGTGTGCCCTTTATCGGCTTCACTGCTCCCCACAGGGCTCTGTCCACCTCACACACCTGCAACTGTAACTGCCCTGCCTGCTGCCCCTCACAAGAGCAGGACCTTTGTCTGTTGGCTGCCCCACCCACCAGGCACAGAGTAAGCGCCCTCCAGGCAAGCTGAGTGGACGACTCACGGGGGAGGACTGAAGCCCTTGAAGGTGAGCCCCAGACACCTGGGGAAAAGGCCCTAGGGAATCCCTGACAGCAGCAGGAGGGGTAATGGTGGGAAAACCCCAGAACCCAGGGCTAGGAGAGCTGGGTTCCATCTGGGGACCAGCCCGAGATGCTGCAGGCCGCTGGCCCACTCTGAGAGCGGACGCCCTCAGCTGTGAACCTGAGCCCCGATCCCCACCCACCATGCAGGTTCTCACTAATAAGAAAAGTGGGTGCGTGCGAGAGCACCGTCAACCTAACTCACTGTACACACAGTGACACCCTCGCCGCATTGAGGCACCCACCAGTGCTGGGGGGTGAGCTGGGGAACGTCATAGCACGGCGTGTGTACTGCCGTGTCAGCTAAGAAAGAGTTCTGAAGAGACAAAAGCTTGGCTTTAGTAAAGTTTTCTTCTCATTACACTAGGCATGCTGATTGTAGAAGAACTAAATACCATGATACAAAAAGAAAGTACTCAAAACCTCCTGCCATCCCGCTACTCCAAGATAACTGCGGTGGGAGCATCTGGTGCGCGTCCCATCTGCGTCGGGGCTGCCCTTGCTGCCACTCTGCCTCCCTACCACGGAGGCATTTTCAGCTGGAACACATCTTAATTAAGGCCACATTTAAATGAAGAAAGCCTTAGATGAGTTAAGAATTTAGAGCCCATTTCCCAACTTCCACTGCAACCGAAATGCCAACGCGTGGCCATGGGACCAACCTCTGGCAATGGGCTACAGGCCAGAGTGGTACTTGCAACTTCCAGAAGTGTCTCTGAAGGACTCAGGCAGCCCTTTCTCCTCCTCTTTCTCTCCGTCCCACAGGCCGGACTGCTTACATGATGGCTTGAGCTGCAGCAGCCATCTTGACCCCAAGGGGCAGGTGCACGTTAAAGATGGAAGAAGCTCTAAGATAGAAGGAGCTGCATCTCTGGTAGTGGCTGAGCAGCCACGTGGGCCCTGGACCGTGAGAGAAATAAATTTCAAGCTGTTTAATCTCCAGGTATTTGGGAGTTTCTCACAGCAAAACTATACACCTGTCATACTTGCTCTACGTAATTTTTTCTTGGGTGGTGGGCAGGGGAATCAATCACACAGCACGTTTATAACGTGCATTTTCCACTTGGGCCAAATGCTGCAACTCTCCTCCTAGGTCGTCGGTACAGTCCACACCATTGCTTTAAGGGCGACCAGAACTCACGCCAGGGCCTCTGCCCACTTATGTGATCCATCCGTGACTGATGGACACTGAGGCTATAAGCGAGGTAGTAAAAAACATCTCGGGTTTCTGAACTCTGCCCACACCGCCTTAATATTGGCCTTAAAACAGATTACCCTCCAAGGGATTATTATCATTATTAAATCATAATATTGTGAAAATAATTAAACCATTCTACCATACAGGTGGTTTTTTCTTTCTTTCCTTTTTTTTTTTCTTTTCCATTTCTACCTGAGTGTCAACAGAGAATTACTGCAATGCATTTTTAGTTATGGTTCTTAATTTGTGGAAACAAAGGCTGTCAAGGCAACATGCAATCCACAGACAGACAGGCGTCATCAGGTCGAGAAGGGTTATTTCTCCCTGAGGGTTATTCCTAAATTTCTTCATGATAAATGCTTTTTATTAGCACTTGACTGTTCTCTGGATTCTCCAGTTTTATGCGTCAGAAACTTCAGTTTCACTAGAGGAAAGATTAGCTACAAGGCAACGTCCAGAAGATTAGCCAGAATACATGTATGAGATAAACCAACAACAAAGTTAATGAATGACTAGTATCTGATTTTGCAAAAGCTTTTAGTTATCAAGCTGTGAAGCTCTGAATAAGCAAACCGACATGAAAACCCACAAGTCTATAAATTTGTACACAGGTGTTGCTAAATCCTAGGGCGTGGCAGTAGTCTCAAAGTTACTTTAGTTCATCAGTGATCCACAGTTAAGATAGTTTATCTTCATTATCCCTGAGAAAGCATTAAATAAGAAGACACAGCTTCAGCTCACTGTCTGAAAGACACAACGTGACTCTGCCATGTGACTCCTGATTTGAAGCAAATTCTTTTCCAAGACCGCCAATTTAATGCTCTACATTAAAACAAGAATAAACGAGAAACATATAAGAATATTTATAATTGAAGAATTTGAAAGTAATTTTTATTTTTAAAAAAAGACCAGGATTCTATGTGATCCTGATGTTGTAAAAGATCTATTTTGCAAATTTTGTAACAGTCGACTGAGACAGATACGTGACAGGGTTTTAATAGGTACTGTCACTACAAACAATTCTTAATAAGACAGCTTTTGCATCTGGGAAAGGACGACAGGAGAGTATGTTAAAGATGAAAGATTATGGTATCAACAAGGCTCAAATTTGGACTTCTCAGGAAAAAACTACCCAAAATTACAGCTAAAGATTTGCAGTTAACAGAAAATCTATTCAAAACCGAGTCATCCCATGTGGGATTCTCTAATTTCTCTAAGAGCACCTCTGCCCCCCACGTCTCTGATCTGCGTGTGTCTTCTAGAATTACCTGCCGCGTAAGGGCTGCTGGGATTTCCCCAGGCTTCCTGCATGGCTTCAGTCATGGCCTGGATGACCTCCGGCTCCAGGGGGGTGGTTGCATTATAGTCCATATACACTTTCCTGCTGGAGAGAAAATAAAGACGTGCCTATTAGGGAAAAGAAGGTGAGATCTGGAAACACAGCTGCACCCTGTCTATCGTAGCAACAGGAGCAAATAGTTCAAGGTCGGGGTGCTTCTCTGCATTTACATGTGCCGGATGCTACAAGCTCAGAAATTTCCACATCTTCATTACTTATGGAAAATGTATACATGTTTTCCAACCATCTATCAATAGTATTTGCTAGTTTCCTTTATCACTGTTAGGAAATTGTCCCTTTGGACTTTCAAAACTTTTTTCCACCGCTTGGTAGGAGGGGTGGTGCGCTGGGCCTGGGCTACCTACCTGACTCCGACCTTCCTCCTGAGGGAAGCAGGGGAACCTTGCAGTCCCAGGGAGCCGCACATTCCTCAGGGCTTTTTCCCTGGTTTTTCAACTTCACCACTTCACCAGTAGTTTTCCTTTATTTCCCTGCAGTGCCTGCGATGGCGTGAGGCTCGGGTGATCTAGGCGCCCACTGCTCCCCCTCTCTCCCCTCTGCCTCCCCTGAGATGCAGTCTCCTCTGCGGGGTGGGGGGCATGTGCAGGCTTCTCCTCCCTTTGCACTTTCCGTTTTCTTTGCCTAGAATGACCACACTGACACCCCCACCTTACTTTTTAGGTCTTTGCTCCAACTTGACCTTCTTGTGAGGCAAACTGGGCTCTAAATAAAATTGCAGCCACCCATGCCCTCCTCCCCAGGGCTGTGCCCCCTGGCACCCCGTTTCTCCAAGGCACCCCATCATCTAACACACTAGACTTGCTCCTTGTTTATTCTCTGTCTCAACAGAAAGTAACAGAACAGCAGCTCCACAAGCTCCCGTTTTCCTCCCAGCTCTGTCGCCAACACTGAGCACAACGGCCGGCGCAGAATAGGGGCTTGATTTATAAGGTGACAAATGTCACAGAAAGCGCACAGCCCCTGAAAGATCCCTAAGTGAAACTTATCTGTATATCTTTTTACCAGTACCAAAAACTTTCAGGAATATGTAATAGTAGGCAATCCTGCCAGATACCATTGATTATTTTACCTGACTTTAAAATCAGCAATAGCATTTAAACCAATCCACATGAAAATTCAAACACAATTACCAATGGTGGCTGTTGAAACACAGGTTCTTTAACCCACGGAGTGGTTTTTTTTGGCCGCGCCTTGCAGCATGTGGGATCTTAGTGCCCCAACCAGGGATCAAACCCATGGCCCCTGCAATGGAAGTGAGGACTCTTAACCACTGGACCACCAGGGAAGTCCCCCCCATGGAGTGTTTTAATGCAGCATCTTGTCTCTAAGATGCCCAAGCACAAGGCTTTGGGGCTTGGGAAGTCTGAGCAGCCATCCTTGGCCACCGGGGTATTAGGAATCCCTGGGTCCTGTTGAGTCTTAAATCTGCATGTGCCCCTAGCGCTGCTCTCACTTCCAATGGTAAGTATTCCAAAATGACTCAAACTACTAGTGACCACAGCTCTTCAATCTCCTGCTTGGCTGAGTTAATTCAAAGCTTGAATTTCAGAACACTTCAGACATTTCTCTGCCCCATTATTTGTTATTTCTTTAAAGTGCTATCAATATTGCACGGGAAAGCTAAACTTTATTAGGTTCATAACCAAAAAGAAAAAGGCATCACGAATCTCTTCTCCACTCGGTACATTTTCCCAGCTCCCTTTTCTCAGTTCCAAGCAAATGAGACCTAATGAAAGACATGGCAGATTTAGGCCTGGACCCACATTTTAAAGACACACACCCGTTCCTCACACTCAGAGAGGATTACCCCTCCTACCCAGAAAGTATTTAACAAATTCCTGGATTGAGGGTGAAGACTCACAAACAAACAAACAAAGATGCATTTCCCCCGCCCAAGGGAAGGTCCCAGCAGGCTGGAACAGCTCTGTGGGCTAGAGTGCCCCCCCGCCCCGTCTTCACCCCCACTCTGACAGGTGCTCAGGCCAGCAGCCTCGGGGCATCCGTCTTAACCCTACCTCTCCCATACTCGGAGGACGCATCAGCAACTACCGGGTTTATTCTCAGTACAAACCCTTCTCCCGCCACCCCTGCCATCACTGCGGTCCACACCGCCTCTCCCTCCTCGATTGTGACAAAACATTCCCAACTGGCTTCCCTGCTTCCTGCAACCCCTACTCCCTACAAAGCAGCCAGAAGGATTCCTTTAAAATGTAAAGTAGTAATTTGTAATATAATTAAATGACGTCACTCCACTCTCAAACCTCCAGGACACCCCAAGTCCTTCCTGGGCTCTGCGTCTCTGCTCGCGGACAGCTGCCCCAAGCCCCTCCGCTCCGCAGTCCTCACTGCCCTGGACCCCAAGGGCTCGTTCCTGCCCTCGGGGCCTTTGCTGCGGTTTCCTCTTCCCCGCGCGCTCGCTCCCAGAACTTGTGCGGCTCACACCTGGATGTCACTCAGGTTTTAGCCCAAGCGTCACCTCCCCGGAGCCCTTCGCAGGCCACGCCTCGCATCCGCTCGTCCTCCCAGCGCTCATCCCTGCTTTAGGCCTCCCGCGCGGACAGCCGGGCGGCGCTGCATCCCCGCGCGGACCCTCATGCCCGCGAGAGACCGGCCTGCTGGCGGCCCCTCTCCTGGAAGGACCCCTCCCCTGGAAAGTGACCACCAGCTGGCCGCCCCCTCCCTCGGGGAGTGACCACCGGCCGGCCGCCACCCTCAGACCTCGCCACGCGGCGCCTGGAGGGCTTCCTGGAGGAGGGCGCCGACGGCTTCCCCTGCCTTCCGCTCAAGGCGCGCACCTCTCCGGCGGGCTCTTCTCTGCTCGGCTGCCAGGCTGACTCGCCGCTCGCCCCTGCGCGTCCCTGCTCCGCGGCCCGGCCGCCTCCATCCCAAGCCCTCCCAGCCCGGCCGCCCCGGGCGCAGCCCCAACCGCCAGAGCATGTCACTGTCAGGAGCGCCACCGGGGGGGGGGGGGGGGGGGGGGGCGCGAGGGCCGGGGCGAGTCCGGATTGGCTGAGGTGCGCACTCCCAGCCAATCCTCGCGCTTCAGTGGCGCTCCGCCGGGAGGCGGGGCCCCGGCTGCGCGCCGTCTGGTGATGGGCTGGGGGCGGGGCTTCATGCGCGTCACAGGGGGCGTGGTCCCGGCGGCGGAGCGCGGGCGGAAAGGCTGTGAGCTGGCCCTTGGCGGTGAGCGGGTAGGCGGCACCGAGAGCGAGGGCGGCGGGGGCCCGGGGGCGACCGGGGAGCGAGGGGTCCGCGTGCTTCCGCCCGGCTGGAGCGGGAGCCCCGGTCCTCCGAGGCCGGCGGGCCACGCCCTGCGTCACCGCTCCCGGGGGGCTCCACCATGATCCGACCCTCTGCTTGGGTGACTTTGAGTGAAATTAGGGCTCATTGCCTGCGGGTGGATCTGAGGGGTCTGGAGTGGAGACTGTTACAGGAGCCAAGGCAAGACATGAGGAACACCAGGCCCGGGCGCAAAGCGCAGGAAAGATGGATCCGGGACAGATTTAGGGAACGGGGTCTGCTGAATGTGGGGTACGCGGGAGGGTGAGGGAGGAGGATGTTAGTCCCTTTACCCTGACAGGAAGGAGCCCCGGGATGGGGAAGGTGATGGGCTGAGTTTCCGACCTGTTGGTTTGTCTGAGAGGCAGCCAAATGGACATGTCTAGTGTATCCTGCCAACCATAACACAAGTCAGTTGCGAAAGCGGTGAGAGAGGGCAAAGATCCAGATGTTTGAATTCTAATGAAGCCACCCACCGTCTCTTGCCCTTTTGACAAAATAACAATTTCTAAGTTTAATTGAGCCCTGAGCATGTGTCAGGCACTGTTCCAAGCGCCTTTCCTGTATTCACTAGTTTCCTCTTGATAACACCCTTATCAAGTGGGTGCCTTTATCCCCACTTTATATATGAGCAAACTCAGGTACAGAAAAGGTCAGCATCTTGCCCAGGTTTACACGGGGAGTAATGGAGCCAGAATTTGAATGCAGGAATGCTTTGTCAAGAAATTGAATTTTAGGGCTTCCTTGGTGGCGCAGTGGTTGGGAGTCTGCCTGCCGATGCAGGGGACACGGGTTCGTACGGGTTCGTGCCCCGGTCGGGGAAGATCCCACATGCCGCAGAGCGGCTGGGCCCGTGAGCCATGGCCGCTGAGCCTGCGCATCCAGAGCCTGTGCTCCGCAGCGGGAGAGGCCACAGCAGTGAGAGGCCCATGTACCGCAAAAAAAAAAAAAAAAAAAAAAAGAAATTGAATTTTAATTGGATGTTTGTAGACTTGCTCAATTTTATCTCCTGTTGGGGTCCAGAAGAAGTTGTTTTTTTCCAGCTCTTCAAGTCTCCACATTCCTGGACTCCTTATTTCCTTTCATTCTTGCTTGCAAACCGAGCTCATTTCTTGCCAAATGCGGCCAGGAGCAAAGGACACACCAACATTTAAGAAGCAAATAGAGGGCTTCCCTGGTGGCCCAATGGTTAAGAATCCACTTGCCACGGGTCATGGGTTCGAGCCCTGGTCCAGGAAGATCCCACATGCCGCGGAGCAACTAAGCCCATGTGCCACAACTACTGAGCCTGCACTCTAGAGCCCGCGAGCCACAACTCCTGAAGCCCGGGCGCTTAGAACTGTGCTCTGCAACAAGAGAAGCCACCACAATGAGAAGCCCTCGCACCACAAGGAAGAGTAGCTCCTGCTCGCCGAACTAGAGAAAGCCCACGTGCAGCAACGAAGACCCAGCGCAGCCAAAATAAATAAATAAATTTTAAAAATACCCTTTCGAATTAAAATAATAATAATAAAGAAGCAAATAGATACACAGAAGCTCAAGGCCAGTGAAAAGAGGAGGAAAGGAAAGGGAATGAAGGAAGAGTGTCAAAATACAGAAGGTAGTGTAAGTGCAGCTGAGAGGAAATCTGAAGTATCTGCTGATACTCAGTAGTCAGTCGGGAGACACTGATGGTTTCAGCGAGAGGAATTTCAGTAGAGCAGTGGTGGGGGAGGGGTGATGCAGAGCTGAGGAAAGAACAGGACAAGAAAGGGTGGAGAAGGCAGGCAGCTCTTCAAAAGGTGGAGGAAGGAGGTCAAAGGGGTACAGGATGAAGGGGAAATGTTTTAGAGACTGAGCATGTTTATAGCTGACGGGAAGTAGCTAACAAGGAAGCTGAAGATAGAAAGAAGAGGTGAAGTCCTGGATGCAGTGAGCGGGCATGAGGGCAAGAGCAAAGGTGGGGGGCACGTTTCATTCTCTAAGTCTATATGGAAGGCCATAAGGGTGGGAGCTGGAGGGGCCCAGGGACCACTGACAAGGGGGTTGATTCATCTCCAGCCCCCCTTGGACCAGTTAGGCAGCGGTTAGAGGGTTTGTGTTTCCAGGTGGATATAGTGAGCGTAGTGGTGAAGTCAGAGACAAGACAGCGCCCCATGTGGCTGGCGATGTCCACACACAGAGGACCAGTGGCCTCTTCTCCACTCTTCCTAGAAGCGGTAGCAGCCACCACGATTCCGAGTGGGCTGGTCAAACAGATGCAACAGGTGCCCTAACAGGGTGTCTTAATTACGAAATCAGTGTCCAATAAAGACCAAACGTTTGAGGAACGCCATCTCCATGGAAATGAGGAAGTAAATGCACCAAACAGCTCACACCTAAGGGAAAAAAGTCATACAGCACTCAGTGTCTTCAGTACAGGAAAGGTCTACAAGGAGATAAGGGGGTATATCTTATTTTTTAAAAAAGGCAGTCACAAAACAAGAACAAACAACAATAAAAAAAAACATATTGGGACCTCCCTGGCAGCTCAGTGGTTAAGACTCTGCGCTTCCACGGCAGGGGGTGCAGGTTCAACCCCTGGTTGGGGAAATAAGATCCCGCACGCTGAGTGGTGAGGCAAAAAAAAAAAGAAAAAAAAACATATCGGACAGAAACTATAATAATTGAGGTTTAGGGCTTCCCTGATAGCGCAGTGGTTAAGAATTCTCCTGCCAATGCAGGGGACACGGTTTCGAGCCCTGGTCTGGGAAGATGCCACATGCCGTGGAGCAACTAAGCTCGTGTGCCACAACTACTGAGCCTGCGCTCTAGAGCCCGTGAGACACAACTACTGAGCCCACATGCCACAACTACTGAAGCCCATACACCTAGAGCGCATGCTCCACAACAAGAGAAGCCACCGCCATGAGAAGCCCACACACCGCAATGAAGAGCAGCCCCCGCTCGCCGCAACCAGAGAAAGCCCGTGCGCAGCAACGAAGACCCAACGCAGCCAAAAATAACTTAAATAAATAAATAAAATAATTGAGGTTTAAAAACAATAGAGTTGCCAGGGATTGGGGGGAAGGGAAGGATGGATAGGTAGAGCACAGGGGATTTTTAGGGCAGTGAAACCATTTTGAATGATACTATAATAGACAGATGTAATTATACAGTTGTGAAAACTCATGTACAACACCAAGAGTGAACCCCAATGTAACATGTGGGTGACAATGATGTGTCCACGTAGGTTCATTCGTTGTAACAAATGTTACCTTTGTGTGATCTCGGTAGTAGACAAGGTTAGACATATAGGGACAGGGTTATATGGGAACTCTGTTCTGCTCAGTTTTCCTGAGAACCTAAAACCGCTCTGAAAAATAAAGTCTGTTTTTTAAAAAATCAATAGAGGGACTTCCCTGGTGGTCCAGTGGTAAAGAATCCACCTTCCAATTCAGGGGACGCGGGTTCAACCCCTGGTCAGGGAACTAAGATCCGTGCCGTGGGGCAACCTAGCCTACGTGCCACAACTACTGAGCCCGCACGCCTCAACAAGAGAGCCCACATGCCACACACCACAGAGTCCACACGCTCTGGAGCCTGCACACAACAACTAAAGAAGAGAAAACCCGCACGCCACAACTACAGAAGCCCACACGTCGCAATGGAGGATCCCACATGCCGCAACGAAGACCCAACGCAGCCAAATACATAAATAAATATTTTTTAAAAATCAATAGATGGGCTGAATAAAATAGGCATAAAAAGTGAATTAATGCCCTAAATGCCTGAGCATAGGAATTCCCTCAGATTATTGCTCAAAAGCATAAAGAGATGAAAAATATGAAAGAAAAGAAACATCCATCTAATAGTGATTCTCAAGTGGGAGTGGCTTTCCCACCAGGGGACATTTGACAATGTGACAATGTTAGCCGTTGTAACTGAGGGTTGGCGCTTCCGGGATCTAGTGAGTAGAGGCCATGTATGCTGCCAACCACCCTACGATGCACTGGGTAGCCCAATTTGGGGCCAAATCTGGCCCCCAACGTCAAGAGTGCTGTGGTTGACAAACCCTGTTGTGGTTCCATATTTCCACTTGGTATCATTTCCTTCTGCCTGAGGACTTTGTTCAAGGTTTCTAGCAGGGCTAGTCTGCTGGTATGACTTTCAGCTTTTGTACATATGAGAAAAATCTTTATTTAGCCTTCATCTTTGATATCGTCCCTAGATATAGAATTCTAGCTTGAGTTTTTTCTTTCAATAAAGATTTTTCTCCACTGTTTTCTCGCTCACATTGTTTCCAACAAGAAATGTGCGATCACCCTTTATAAATTATGTGTCTTTATTTCTCGACTGCTTTTAATATTTTTGCTCTGTCACTGATTTTAAGCAACTTAGAATGTGATTTGATGTAATTCTCTTCATGTCATTGTGCTTTGAAGCTGGTATCCGTGAGTTTGTAGTGTTTATCAAGTTGGAAATTTGTCAGTAATTATATCTTCAAATAATTTTCTCTCTCCCCTGCTCCTTTGGGAAACTCTAATTACAAGTTGATTGGGCTGTATGAAGTTTTCCCACAGCTCACTGAAGTTCTGAGGGTTTTCTTCCCAGATCCCACCCCGTTTTTCCTTTTGTTTTTATAGTTGCTATGTCTTCAAGTTCACGAATCTTTTCTTCATCAGCATGTGATCTGTTGTTAAACCCATCCACCCAGTGTGCTTTCCACCACACATTTGTGTTTTTCTTCAGGAGGCTTATTTTGTGTCTTATATTTTCCATCTCTTTACTTAACATGAATTATCTTTTCTCTACCTTACGGCACTGTTTTAATGCTCTGGTCTCTAACATATTTGTCATTTCTGGGTCTGTTCTGACTGATTTTCTTCCCCTCTAGGCGTGGCTCTTGTTTTCTTGCCTCTTTGCATACATTGAAAATTTGTATTGATTACTAGGTATTGTCAGTTTTATCAATACCTTCTAGGGTGCTGGGTATATAGTTTAATTTAAAATTTAAATGAGATCCTTGTAGGTTTAATGCAGTTGTAAGAATGATACAGAGTCCCTCACCCAGTTTTCCACAATGGTAACACCTCCCCACACTATAGTAACCCACTCTGTAAGTCTTCGTCTTTGGGTGTATTAGACCATTTACATATAATCATTAAATGGTAATACATCTTAAATCTACCATTTTATGATTTGCTTTCTATCTGTTTCATCTGGTTCTCAACTCTGTTTCCTTTTGCTTGCCTTCCTGTGGGTAATTGAACATTTTTTAGTTTTCCATCTTAATTTCTCAATAATGTTTAAAAACAGATATAATTCACATACCATAAATTTCACTCTTAAAGTGTAAAACTTAGCATTCACAAGGTTATGCAACTACCACCATCTAATCCCACAACATTTTCATCACCCCAAAAAGAAACACTGCACTCGTTAGCATTCAGTCCCCTCTTCCTCACCACAACCGCTATCAACAAGCCACTTTCTATCTCTATAGACTTGCCTTTTCTGGGTGCTTCATACAAATGGAATCATACAGCACGTGGCCTTTTGTGTCTAGCTTCTTTCAGTCAGGAAAATGTTCTCAAGGTTTCAGTCCAGGTTGTAGCATGTATCAGTAATTCCTTTTTGCTGACGATTACTACTCCTTTGCCTGGCTACACCACATTCCGCTTTTCCATTCATCACTTGATGGGCATTTGGATTGTCTCCAGTTTTTGACTATTATAAAGGACGCTGCTCTGAGCATTCATGGACAGGTTTTCACGTGGAGATGTATTTTCAGGTCTCTTGCTTATATAATTAGGAGTGGAATTGCTGGGTGATATGGTAACTTTATATTTAACCTGAGGATTCCAATTTCTCAGCATCCTCAGCAACATTTGATGCCTGGTTGTTTTGATTTTAATTAAAAAAACTTTTTTTAAAAATTGTAGCCATCTTTGTGGGTGTGAAGTGATCTTGATTTGCATTTCGCTAATGACTAATCGTGATATTGCAATTTACAGTACATATAGTTCACCTTTGTCCCTGTTCCTAGTACACAGAGGAGATTAATCCAGTCCTGTTGCTACATCTTAGCCACAAGCACGAGCCCCCTCTGTCCTGTACTCCTCTGTCTGCAGACGGCTTTTGTCTCTGTTGTCCTCGTCTGCGTTCTGGGAGAATTAATCAAGTTTGTCTCCACGTCATTGCTCTGTTTTCCCAGGATCGGTCCTGCCTGTGCTGTTGTGCATTTATTATTATGGTTATAGTTTCATTCTCTTGCCATTTCATCTTAGCCTGTAGTCTCCTTATGAATTTTTGATTCCGGGTCAAAGGTGCCATTTACTGCATTTTCCTAAACATGTGGACTTCTTTTCCCCTGCAAAAGTTTCTTTAAATCCTACACTTCATTCCCAGCGTCATGTTTATCCTGAGTCTGCTGGATACCGTTCCTTCTTTTTCTGCAGGATTTTCCGCGGAGCCGTTTACGCAAGCTAAGCAAGCAGTTCAGACGTGGCGTCTGTCAGCTGAAGGGCAGGTGGTCTCCCGGCCCGTGTGGCCCGGGCCTGCCGGCGTGCCCCGTCTCCGGGCAGGGGCCTGTCCTGAGCAGGCCTGCCTCTGGTGGACTCATGGTCTTAAGCTCCTGCTACATCTACTCAGCGTTAGGTCATCACATCGTAAGAACCTACTCAGTTACTGCCGGATGACTGAGGTGAGGCCGTGGGCTCCAGATGCTGACCGACGCCCGGGACAGGCAGAAATACATGTGAGCCCGCGTGGACCACTTCCTTGGTGCTTCTGGAAGCCTGGGCGAGATGAGGACACTCCAGGAACTGCCCATCTGCCTGTGAGACAGGCTCCACGGGGGGCACCACCTGAACTGAATCCTGAAAGGAGCCCCAGGAGGGAAGCTCAGAGTCTGGGGAGAGTGGGCCTCACCACAAGGTGGGAAAGCACTGCTCTGAGGCCAGGGTCCCCGGCACAGTGGCTGGCAGGGTGGACAGGCCCAGTCACAGTGGGCTCCGTGTGCCAGGCCAGGTGCTTCTTCTGGATACGTGGGAAGACATGGCACGGGACGGGCTGCTGTAGGAAGCCCTCCGGCAGCACGTGAGGCGGCCGCCCCACGTGTGCTTTGGTCTCGGCCGGCTGTGGCCGTGCCTTCCTCCGCTGCTGCTCTCCTGCAGAGACTGTGGTCCGTGTCACACCCGGTCACTGGCCTGGTGAGACACCAGCGACCACACTGGCTCCACAGTCACAGCACTCGCCCGGGACACAGGCTTTCTCTGCTCCGACTCTAACCTGAGGCTGAAACTGCTTCGGAACAGGTTGCAGCAAGGCTCTCTGTCCCCAGCGCTGCCCCCGGCTGTGGCTCCCAACTCCATCCTGGCTGCGGGAAGGGAGGACGCAGGTGAACAGGGGTACTGAGGGTGGAACAAATTTTTAAAAAGAGCTGTTTGGTAATGACTGGCTTAAGAGACAAAACAGTCTTTGGCCATCAAGCACCACGCATCTCCTGGGAACGATGCGTCATGCGGAAGGTGAGGGCTGACACCGAGGCAGTGAGGATCCAGCACCAAAAAATACAATACAGACGAGTGAGTCCTGCCAGGCGGACAGGAGACCCAACAGGCCTCACTCGGGTACCAGAGCAGGGGGAGCATCCCTGGATGTGACCTGTGGGGGGCCACGCGAGGTGCCGGCCCACGCGCAGTCAGTGCTAACCCTCTCTCCAGGCCCCTGGCCCCGGCCCAGCATTTGTCCTGGACTGCAGTGCACGGGGCCTGTGCGTAGTCTCCCCTCCAGCGCCGGGAACTCTTGGGACGTGGATTATTTCTTCCAACTGGCCATAAGTTAAAAACCAAACCAAACCAAAAGGAACAGTGAATTTACCGGGAGGGCCCTGGCCCAGTGCATTTGGTAATGAAAGTGAATGAGACCTAAGATGGATATTTAAAAAGAGATTAGAATTCAGTTTATACAGCTTGACATGAATAAACAGACATTCTTAACAATGCAAGGTCCCCAAAGGCCTCTATCACGGAGTTTTTTGAAGAATTTTTTCAAACTACAATTCTTTCAATAAATCAATTTTGGTAACCCATAGAACCCCAGGGCATGAGCGGTAACTTCAGCAGGTGATACGAACCCCTCTGCAATGGCCCCTCCAACCTGCTGGATTCGCTTGAGGCAGGCCATGGGAGCACGGGGAAGAAGGGTGTGACAGGTTTTCTCATTTTCCGAGTTCTTCTTTGGCAAAGGAAAACATTATTTTACTAAAACTATGTATTAGCATCTTACTAGACACTTTATGAAGAATAATGAACTTGTAACAAACCTGACTTCCCATTTTTAAGTGGATGGAAGTGAAACAACCCCGGAACAGATGGCAGCGCCTGGGAAAGGGTCTCCTTAAAGCTGCCATTGGTGGTTAACGTCTTATTTATTTATTTATTTATTTATTTATGCCTGTGTTGGCTCTTCATTGCTGTGCGCGGGCGTCTCATTGCGGTGGCTTCTCTTGTTGCGGACACGGGCTCTAGGCTTGCGGGCTCTAGAGCGCAGGATCAGGAGTTATGGCGCACGGGCTTAGTTGCTCCACAGCATGTGGGATCGTCGCAGACCAGGGCTCGAACCTGCATCCCCTGTGGTGGCTAACATCTTGTTGGACTTTTTTTTTTTTTTTTGCGGTACACAGGCCTCTCACCGCTGTGGCCTCTCCTGTTGCGGAGCACAGGCTCTGGACGCGCAGGCTCAGCGGCCATGGCTCACAGGCCCAGCTGCTCTGCGGCATGTGGGATCTTCCCGGACCGGGGCACGAACCCGTGTCCCCCGCGTCGGCAGGCGGACTCCCAGCCACTGCGCCACCAGGGAAGCCCCTGGGCTTTTTATATGAAGAGAATTCTGCTTGATCTGATAATCAAATCAGCAGAAAGTCCAATGGTAACAGGAATTTGGTTTTTTTCACAGCTGTTCTTTAAAGAAAGAAGGGCGGGGCTCACGGAGCAACCCAGGGAACAGTGGGATTTGTCCCCTGAAGACATGTAACACATTGTGGTGATCACCACTGCCTGGGAGCTTGCCCTCCGAGATTACTTTGCTAAAGCTCCAGCATCTGGCAGGACTGCTGAATCAGCTTCTGCTGCCCTAAGACAGAGACACGCTGCCTCCGCCCCCAGACGTCCTGAGAGCGGCCTGGCTGTGGCCAAGCCACGGGGAAGGGCGCTGGCGCCTCCCAAAGTTGTGAAGTCTTCCTAGACGAGTGTGCAAGCCCCGGGTAACGAAGGGCAGAAGAAGACGTGCACGGACACTTTGGAGCACTGAAACCGGCAAACACAAAGGGACACGTTCCTCTCAAAGACTACATTCAAAATAGTTTAGCTACTGCAAATGGTCTGAATAGGGGAACGTTTTAACATGAAGTTTGTACTGCAGGCTTCTCCAGCCACGTGCAAGGCCTGACTTATCTGAGGTCGGTCGATCAGACAAGCAGGCCTCTGAGGCCCTCAGTGCTTGGAGGTGAGGGCAGGTAAAGCAGGGCGTCTTGTGAAGCTACCCATAACCCACGACACACCGCTCCCTGGGGCCAGCGTTCTGCAACAACGCACAGTGGCTGAAAAGAACACACAGGAGGTGCGAAGACCAGGACTGCAGGGAAAGAGGAGACACAAAGCCGGGAGGTCAGTGCTCAACACCCAGGTTACACTCGGCCCAGCTCCTTAGAAAGGCTGCAGAGGAGGTAGCCTGCAGGTGGTGTGTTTGAGGGAAGGGGAGAGGCGAGATGTGAGCCTTCTCCTTCTGAGAGGGCTACTCTGGGGAGCTGTTTCCTTCTAAGTGTTCCTGAAAAACACGCAGCTGACATACCCCATTTTAAAGAGTAGAGTCGTGGGGATCCACCTGACCTTCAGAGTCAGAGCTGTGCCACAGCGTCATGCCCCAGGCCTGCCCCACCCCACCCAGCCCCAGGGCTAGTCTGGCTGGCCAGACGCTAGCATCCCACCCCAACCCCCGCAAGTTAGAAATCATCAACTGTCTCTGGGCTGGTGGGGCACATGGACGGCAGCCAGAAATGTTACTTTGGCCTAAGAGTGGGAAAAAGACCCCAGGAAAGCAAAAGTCCTGGAGGTCAATGTCCCGCAGCCACCAAAAGGTGCCACGGGCCCCGCTGGCCAAGCACCCAGCACAGTACCACTGGCCCACGGAGATGGGCCAAGCTGGGTGGGCTCCTTAACAAGATGGGAGGGGGCAGGGAGGTAAAACGCCTCTGAGATCGCCACTGGACAGAAAGGGATGATCGTGACGTGGAAATGTCATTTTTGAAGAACTGCTTGACCATGTATTTTTCTATACTGTGTGAGGTCAGAATTAACAAGGGATCCTCTCCCTTGTTTTCTATATTGTGTGAGGTCAGAATTAACAAGGGATCCTCTCCCTTTCAGTCTGGCCCAGAGGGCAAAGTCTTCACCTGCATCACACACGTTTCCATTTCACTACGGGCGCTGCCATCATTTCTTCCACCTCTGTCCGCACCACCAGGGGAGGGTGCCGCCGGGAGAGCTGGGGGTTGTGAAATGACTCGGGCTAGAGCTGGCAGAGAGCAGCACGCCCTGGGTCACAGGGGCACCAATCAGGCGTGTCGATGGCCAGCTGCTACCCTCCTGACCCCCTAGCAGAGGATGGCTCTGAAGCCAGTTGGTGAGTTGAAGTATGTGAACTGGAGCGCCCCTCCCAGGGTGACTGTGCCTGACAGGCTCTGGGCCACAGAGACGCCACCATGCCCTTAACCAGCCCCATCCTTCCTGCTCTGCACACCCGACGGAGTGGCCCGTCAGCCAGGGTCACCCTCCGGTCTAATGGGCATGATTGCTGGTTACAAATGGGAAGCATGGCCCGAATTCCTCCCCCGCTGATCTCCAGGACAGACTGATCTCATAATCTGGGATCACGTCATAAATTAAGAAAAACGAGCCAGACTGGTTAGCTGGTAGACGGGGGAATCCAGAGGCCTAAGGAGGCTGGCTGTCAGGTACACTGGAGCGTGTTAGGTGAGCGGCAGACAAAACCATACAGATAGTTATTCTGCATTTGATTCCAAGGGTTCAGATGTCGAACGCTGTAATAAAGCCGCTCTCCTCTCCTCGGTGTTCTGACTCTGAAGTGCACTGCCTGACCCAGGAATGGCTGAGTGACGCCACTGATTCCTGGCCCTCCAAGGCCTGGGAGACTCAACCCTGAGACGGGGCCCAGAATCAGAGAACTCGGAAGGCCACATGGGTGGTCTCAGTGGCATCAGACATTGTTTGGGCCGATTCCTGAGGTATCTCTCCTGTCCCCAGAACACGAGGGTCTGGCTCTCTTGCGCAGTGGCTCACAGACACATGACGGCAGAAACACCAAGCCCCTGGCGGGGCTGCGCTCCAGCCAGTTTCCTCTGGGCAGCATGTGAGAAAGGGCTCCCTGCTATTATTATTATTATTTTTTAGTTCATCCAGATCTAGCTTCAAAGGGTCCCTAAACTTCTTTGCCCCATCTGGACCTGAAAACAGGAGCTGATTTTCACAAGCCAAATTCTCGTTGCATTTGGACAGAACGAATACTGTGTCTTTTATATTTTCTTTGTATTTCTCTTCAATAGTTGCTTGACCCAACATCTTTCTGTCTGCTCTATACAATGAAAATACAAACTAAATGAGAATAGAAAAAAATAATTAAAGCATTAAATTGTACAAATTACAAATCTGTTCCAAAATATACTTACATTAAATAAAATACGCATTTCAGTAAGAGATCTACAGTGAACGACCATATGCATTCTGGGAAGCTTCACGACACCTGGGCAGGGCCAACATTCGTGGAAGGAGCGAAGGGAATTCGCATCCAATCACGGTTTGCAGCGGGTTCTGACCGCCGTCTGCGAGCTACACTGAGCACATCATTAGCATCGCCTGGGCAGGGACTGACTGGGGAAAGGGGAGAAGCAAGCTCTAGCCTCAATGCTGAGTTCATCACAACTTCTCGAGAATCTCATTAACAGCCTATACAGTACAGTTTCAAAAAAGTAAACATGTTAAGGTAAGCAGACAACTCTTTAGGACCCGAAGCACATTTTCTGGCTGTATTTATGCGGAACTCTCTGTCTACAATGGGCGGTCGTGAAGAGGTGCTTCCTCGGGACGGCATGGTCGCGGGACTGGGGCGGCCCAGCAGGACTGAGGGGAGCCAGGGACGGGAGGAGACTCCCTTCTCGTTTCAGCTGGAGACAAGCTGGTAGCGCACAGTCCACGGCCCCGCAGCCCTCTCCTCCTGTCATCTGGCGTAGCGCTTAATGTAATCTTCAACTTTATTCCGGAAGTCCTCCTGTGGGGCAGAGGGGAGGAAGGGGGGGTGAGTCAGCGCAGGGCGACACTTCAGGGACAAGCTGCGTGCCCCCGAGCCAAGGGCCCCCGCCAGCTCTCGGGAGGGCGTTAAGGGTCCGGCCTCCAATCCTCCAGTCGCCAAGGTGGCAGGAGACTCAGAGACCCACGGGGCTGAGTGCCACCTCCCTGTCACTCTGGGTGCCGGGAGGGGACACAAACAAGCTTTGGGTGGACGGGAACCGAAGACCCTGCGTTGTGCGGACGGGGAGAGTGAGATCCACCAGTGTGGTCAAGGTCACGATGCGGGTCCGGCCGGGACTCTGGACCACAAATGGGCATGAGCCTTGGCTGCAGCTCTCAGGAAGACCCTTGTGTCCTGATCTGTCTCCCCAGGACCCTGCTACCTATGGCCCAAGTGCAGCCCGCCATCAGGGTGACCACCCTGCCTGAGACGAGAGGTGGGCTTGCTACAGAGGGCGCTCCTTGGGCATCAAGCAGAGGCCACCTGGGGGCCTGGGCTGATCCCTCAGGGGTAAAAACGCTGTATGGATGCAGGTATCTCCCAGGCTAGCGCGAGAGGGAAAGCCACCTCAGATCTGAGCCAACGCCCCAAGTGTGTCCCCAGGTCTTTTCTCTCTAAGGTCAGGAGCAAAATTCCCTGGCCTTACAGGACTGGGAAGGGCCCCTGGGACTGTCTGAGCCACGAGTGACTTGGAGCCTGTCCACCTCAGAACACCCGTCCGCATTTGGTGGCGGGACGGCCTGTGACCTGAAGGCGGGCTCTCAACCCTCTCACCCCCACCCACAGCTGCACACAGGGTCCCAGGCTTCAGTCCCATCCAGCAAGAGGCACAGCCCCGGGCCCTGCCTGCTGCAGGGGCCACCTGGGAGGCATGGGTGGAACGGGCCTGCTCTCCTCGGCCACGCTGCAGTCACTCTTTCAGGGTGGGGCGGGTTCAAGGAAAGGGGAGAAGGGGACCCCTGTGGTCGCCACCAGGCGGCCCAGGACTGTGCTCAGAGGCTCCCTCACAGCTGTCTGCCCGCAGCCAACACGGGCTGCACAGAAGCCCTGGCTGTCTTCAGCAAAACTCTCACAAGGTCACCTCCACGGTACCCAGCTGCCGACACACCATCGGCTCCCAGGCAGCCGCGGCCAAAGCTCCCGGGATGTGGAGTGACGATCCCACAGACACCCAGGACCACAGGTGCCTCAGCTCAGCCTTAATCACCTTTGCTCTCGTCAGTGAGAAGACCACGAACCCTGGGGCCAAACCGCCTGGGTTCAAATCTTGGGGTCCGCCCCTTCCCGGCAAGTCTTTCACTTCCTGGTGGCCCTGCTCCCTCAGCAGCAAATCAGGGGCAAGAGTCCCTCCCTCGTGGGTTGTCAGGGAAACAAGTGTGTCTGGGAGCAGGTATGACACTGCCTGGCACCTGGAGGGCCACGCAGGGCTGCTGCTACACCATGTCACCACTGCCCTCCTGCTGCCCTGCCCCAGTCACACGGGGCCTCTGAAGCATGGCTGAACACCAGGAGCGCAGTCCTGCCTCAGGGCCTTTGCGCTGCTGCTGAGGCCTCTGGAACGCTCCCGCCTGAGGTCCACTTGGTTCACAACCGGCCTCTACTCACATCTTACCAGAAGGGCTTTCCCTGAGAACCCGACATAAAGCAGCAACACCCATATCTGCGAAGCACAATAAAATGGTCTGCCTGTAAGCTGCAAGTCTCTTCCTATTTCATACAAAGAGCAGGAAACACCCTTCCGAGAACAATAAAAAATAAACAATCGTAACATGTTTTTTCTCCTCCTGGCTCTATAAGGGTGTTCCCTCCCGACAAGGTTTAGTCTACAGGGGCTACAACTGTTAGTGCTGAGTGGGGACATCCTTGTTGGGCACAATGACAATGACAGGTGGAGTTAGAACTTGAACAGAGCCTCCTGGGGGCCCGCCAGCAAGGCTTGTCAGCACAGCAGACAAACAAAGGCTCCTCCCCGCCAGGGCCGCCCCGAGGGTGTAGATGGCTGACTGCCAAAGGCCGGCGAGGCGAGACTGAAGACCTCGGCCACCTCCCGGCCTGCTCAGCAGGACGTGGCCTCCTCTGCCTGCCCGACCAGAGGCACCCGCCGACCCTCCGGGGCCACCGCCTGGCTCTCTGCTCCCCGCGTGCCGGGACACGTGCCGGGGGCCCTCCTGCCTGCCCTTCGGGGCCCTGCTAAGGCCGGCTGTGGTGAACACCACACGTGGCACATTTAAAACGCCCGCGCGCTCTGGCACACGGTAGGTCTTACATGTACAGAAGCAGCTGACCTCAACATTAAGCACGGTATTTAGAACCAGCTTGATGGCCTTTAGAACGTCCTACGTTCAGAGCCACGTCAGCTGATCCAACAGCGTTAGGTGGCTGACTCCTGGGCAGGGCAAGGATTCACAGGGAATGTGGCTCAGAAAACGAAACGTGAGGTCCTGTGACTAAACGGAGTCAGCGCCGCAGAGCTGTCTGCTTAGGCCCGACCAGCTCCGAACAACCTCCAGCAGCCTCACCTCGGCCACACTCGGCCGCCTCCCGGACCCTGTGCCTTGTGCCCGCACACTGTAAGGATGTGTGTACGAAGGGCATTTACTGCAGCGCTGTCTGTAGCTGGAAAATAATCCCGTGGAAAAACCTGAGTGCCCAGCCATAAGAGAATGGTTGAGAAAAGTACGGTAGAGCCACACCACGGGATATTATTCGACAGCTCCTAAAATGAACGAGTGAGAGTTTATGCACTGACTTGGAGGGAAAAAGCGAAAATACACGAACAACGACAACAAAACAAACACGACCCCATCGCTGTGGGCTCGCGTGCGCCTGCACTCTGGGAAGGTGTGGAGGACGGTCAGCCCGCTGGGTGGCGGCAGAGGTGGCGGGGGTGGGGGGGTGGGGGGCGGTAACACCCTTGGTTCGGTCTCCCTTCTGTGCTCCTACGCCATCACGCGGTAAAGCGACGGCCGCCTGCTGTAGGTCATCATACTGAACTCTACCAGGAAACCACACCTAAAAACACTTCTGTCTGACCTCGGGTCAAACACTTTTCTGAGACCACTCACATTTATTATAATACATCATTCATACATTGCTTTAAATTCTAGTCCCATTTAATTCAATGAAGGATTTAATTCTAGTTAAATTCTAGTCACCATTCTCAGTTTCATACTTATTTAATCAAGGGGCAGTAATTATCTTTTCACCAAATACATCAACCTAGAATATTCCTGTTACTAGCTTACCTTGTCCCGCAAATGATGTTCTGCAGCTTCAATATTCAGTGGGTCATCAAAATTCAAAAGATCCTTAAAAAGAGAGAAACTCAAAGTAAGCAATGGAAAGAATCTGTTTTTCTGCTGTTGCACGTCTTCATTTTATGAAGCAGGCAACAGAAACCTAATCAGCAAATGACAGAACGACCCAGAGCTGAAAAAACTCCCGAGAACTAAAGTTCCTTTTGATGTAGGAGCACTGAACGTGAGATACTTTTTTCAGATGGTGATTAACGGTCCACTGAAAGAAGGCAGGGATATGTTTACCCACGATTATCCAACGTTTGGTGAGGAAAGAGTGACCACACTAATTTCTAATGCTAGTTTTGATACTTGGGGAATGACAAACCACTCTTATTATGAGCATTTCTAAATAAAAAATCCTGTTAATTTTTCCTTAAAAATTCATTTTCTCCTTTATTTTGTGATTAACAACTCTGTCTTCTAAGTCTATGTTTCTATTCTGACTTTGCCTAGATTCTCCCTTCACCTTTAACTCACCTCCACAAGCACGGCACTCACAATCCAGTAGGAAGGACGTCTGCAACCCGACCTAACAACGTAGGATGGTGCCACTGTGGCCAGGGCTCCCTGGCCCCAGGGAACCAGCACCAGACCCTTTCCACCTTAGAAGAGCCCTGGAATGCTACTCCCCCCACCCCCAAGAATGACGACAGATTTTAGATTGAAGACCGTGTCTTTCCTTTATACTACCTAGTCCTCTTCTTAAAGGTCAGGGTAGAAACATTTGTTATGTTGAGTCACTGCTTTCCAAAGCCACTGATGGATCATTGTAAAGACAACTGTTATTTCTCCTGAGGAGCAATGTTTAATCTGGGGATTGTATTCCTGATTTGGAAATAAATATGGGTGTGACCAATATGTCACAAATACAGCCAGGAAAAATTCTAAATCTCTATGATCATTAACAGCTGGGAAATTAGTTCCAAGTCCCAGAAATAGGCAAAAATATAAAGCACGTATTATATGAGAATCCCGGTGCATATAAAGACTCACACCAGACATACAGAATTCTTCATCTTCTTTACCATGTATTTTACCTAAAATGAATATGTGAGTTGGAATAAACGTTATAGACTTCATTAGCAAGTTTGATGGGCTCTTTAGAATTTGGAAGGTTTGGAGTGCTTGGAGAGATGGGGACCCATCAGATGTCCTTCAAAAGAGAAGCAGCACAACTGCCAGGCAGGTTTTAAATCACACTCCAGCCTCTGCATCTCCAGAAGTAAAACTTCATTCACGTCAATGGAGAAGCCAAAAACAATCACAACAGAACAGCTGAGACCAGCAGAAACCTGTCCAGATGGCCCGGTACCCCTTGGGTATTGCCTTCTCCTGGAGATTACAGCAGGTCCCGAAATCAGGAGGTGTTACCGGACCACCCGGTGACATCAGCCGAGAAGGCAGGGGGGGCAGGCACTTAGGGGTCTCCTCTGGGCTCTGCTCTGCTGTCTTTCACTGGCTGAGGACGGCAGGGTGAGGGAGCAGTCCCGTCGTCCTGGGGGCTGTCCAGGATGGCTCGTTTTCATGGGGGGACTTAGGTTTTACCAAAAGTAGCAGAGATTTTTTTTTTTTTGCCCAGAGACAGATCCCTGAAGCTTATTTCTTTCAAAGCTTCTTTATGATCAAAAAGCCAAAACTCAAAGTAACGAATAATACTATATAAAACTCCAAATACCAGCTTTCCCCCTTTCCCCTTCTCCTACACCTCTTCCCGCCCTCCAGCCCCTGCCTGAGAGGTGCTGTTCTCTGAGGACAGCAAACTTCACTGATTAAGAGAATAATTCTAAGGTTCTGGGTTTGTGAAAAGCCCAAAGGTTGGTGACTACACACTCCTTCTCCCAAACCGGGCCCCTGGGAGCGAAGGAAGCTGTGGACTGGCTGCCGGTGAGAGCGGACGGTGTGAGGTGGGCCAGGCGCTCCCAGAGGGGCCTGCGTGGAGGAGACCACAGCGAGCGGAACTGGCCCACGCCGGCCCCCGGGAGCGAGGCGGCCACGACAGCAGGGCGGAAGTGGGGACGCTCTGCTCCCGCCCCTCCCAGCCCCAGGACCTCCCAGAGTGTCACTCCAAAGCCCCCTCAGTTCTTGTCTCACTGCTCCTCTGATTCACAAAAGTGCCAAAGAAAAGGGGGTTTTAGTGCGCCCACACCGCTGGTTTTGATCCCCTCATGTTATCCTTGATGCGATCTTTAAAACCAGGAGGCAGAGGAATCAAGAAAAACTTGGGATTCTGGTCAGCATACTTACAGTAAACAAAGAGTTTAATCCCCAAACAACATCCTGAAATGAGAAAGAAAGACAAAAACAAGTTTCAGGTGGGGATGGTCTCTAAGAGATGAACCAGTTAAGTCAGCATATAGTGGAAGAGGTTAGTTTTCTGCAGGAGTTATTTTAAAAGGTAGGGCCTAGGGCTTCCCTGGTGGCGCAGTGGTTGAGAGTCGCCTGCTGATGCAGGGGACGCGGGTTTGTGCCCCGGTCTGGGAAGATCCCACATGCTGCGGATCCTGTGCTCCGCAACGGGAGAGGCCACAACAGTGAGAGGCCCGCGTACCGCAAAAAAAAAAAAAAAAAAAAACGTAGGGCCTAGAAAGTTAATCTCAGGCTCCCCCTTGCAACCTGGGGGACAGCATCCAGCGCAGCAGCTGTTACCAGCCATTGCTCGCTTTTTGTGCACTTGGCACAGACTGAGACCTACGAGTGGTTTTAGGTGGGACAGCGTTTGTAATCCATGCCTGACTGAGCCAAAGTGGACGTGTGTGGAAAAACGTTACGAGAGAGAGAGGCAGGGAGACGGCACGTGTGATATGCCACACGGCTCTCAGAGCTTCACAAACAGGCTGACTGGAGGCCCACGGCCCTTTCAAGTTGAAAGGTGGGACCATCAGTGTCAGAGCAGCAGGACGGTCACCAGGGAAGACGGTGACTGGCTCAGAAGACCATGCCTTTGTGCTGAAGTGCAGGCTGGGAACACGGCTGCCCCTAAACCCAGTCCCAGGCGATCGCTCTTCTGGGCAGGATCGATCCCTCAGCAGACAGGCAGAGGCTACAACCGTGTGGGACCAGTTCACTACTCAGGCAAAGAAGATGGCAAAAGTCAGGTAGCTGCTTACTACTAGGTGAACACTGCCCAAAAGTCCTGACTCCTTCTGATAAAAGGTCAGGCATGGGGAGAAACTGCAGGTGCCTACGGACAGCACCATGGAAAAGCCCTGAGGCGAAGCACAGCCGGCGGCCTCACGTGGGTACCCACGACACGCACCCCCGAAACCCACTCAAGCCATGTTGGAGAAGCAACTGGGGCCACTTATTTAGTCCCTGTGGCTCCCCTTTCCACCCCCTGCCCCAGCAGAGGGGCCCCCGTGCAGCACACCTGGCTGCACCCTGCCACCCCTCCTCTGTCCAGTGTAACTCAGAGCAGACACAGAACATCCAGCCTTTCCTTCCTCCGTCTCTACCCACGCCTGGCGAGTCTCCACTGCTTAAAGGGGGAGACAACTATCAAAGACTGGGGCGAATAGCAAGACGAGGGTAGAAACAGTAAACCACCGAAGCACAAACCGTAAACGGTAAAGGGAAGAGGGGAGAGGAGATGACTCGACACCCTAATCCCCGCCCCCAACCGAAGAGAAGTGGGGGCAGAGGAGCTGAGCAGGGCCAGCGCCTGGCCAGCAGCCCCAGGCAGGCGGTGGCGGGTGGGCAGCGTGGGCCCGTCCACCCATGCAGATGGGACAGCGTGGACATCGCTGTCCTTACAGGAGGCTGGCTGCCGATGGAGGGGCATCCGGGGAGTTGTGGGCAAAGGACACGCTACCTTCAGTGTCCTCGTGGGGGCCCAGCCGGTGCCGTCAATCGAATGTTCTCTCAGTAAACTGAAACAGACACAGAAAGGCACAGCGGTCAGCAGGGAGCAGGCTCCAGTCCCGCGAGCTGCTCAGCGTGATTTCTGTCGGAACGGAGGTGCACGTCTCATGCAGTCCGTCTCTCCTCTGTGGCTCCACAGTTTCCTGTGTCGCCACAGAAGGCCTTCTCTGCCTCACGCCTGTATGGGTCCTCCAGTCTAATCGCGAGTGTTATTTTTATGTATTGTACACTCAGCAGGGGAAAAGCATGCTTAAATCAGAACATACAGAGCGCATCTGTCGATTTAACATTCAGAAAAGGATGGTGACAACAATGACAGCGGAGCTTCCTGCTTGTGTGTCAGCAGGACCCAACACTCACCCAGTGCCCCAAGACCAAAGAGGGAGGGGTCCCGTGCTACGGAGGAGAAACCAAGGCGCAGGGCAGCACCCGCCCCAGGGCACGCGCCCCCAGCTGGAGCTGCAGACTCACCCACGTGAGCACCCAGCACATGATTTTAATAGCTGTGTAAAAAATAAAAGCAGAGGAACACAACATTCTGGAAGGTGCTCACCCCGGGTGGGAGGACCACGCTCAGGGAAGGTCACGTGGGCTCCAGGGGTACGTGATGTGAGCTGACCGAAGAGTCATTTTCATGACTGTCCTACCAACGGCAAACGCACAGCATGTACTCGCATATAAATAAGCATCCCACACTTTGAAAAGTTACCACTTACTGCCTAGTTTCCTTCTGGTGAAAAAAGGAGCCTGGCATTGTTGAATTACATCACACTGCTGCTTTCACCTGAACCTAACAGCTCCTAAGCTAACACGTCAGTGTCAGGCTTTCCAGGTCATACTTGTTACTGTTAAGAAAATTTTTGAATCAGAACACGTTCAAATTCACAAAAATCAATGACGATCAGGAGAAAACACAAATATGCAGAATTTGAATCAATGCCATAATCTTAATTGCCCATGAAGATCAGTTAGAGTAAATAAAACTAACCTACAGCTTACTTCGAGCACCAAAAAGAAAACTCCCATCATGCACCCTAATCCTATCTGCCCGGGGCACGTCCTTCCACCCTGCAGAGGCATCAGTGAGTTGTTGAGATAAAATCTCTACAACTTTTGAATAACTTTTTGGAACCAACCGCCCAATCCTGGTGCTTTATATGATCCAACGAGAGACTTCTTTACTAAGACGGGGAAAGAATTATTTCTGATCTAGCTTATCCTTTTCATTTATAGACCTTATTGCAATTTTAGCTATACCCTTGTTTACTTGTTTAGTGCCTGTCTCCCCACCAGCTGGCAGACCCCATAAAGCAGAGATCGCAAACTGCTCCCCACTGTGTCTGGGCTCAGCCAACATTAGCTGATGGAAGGCAGGCGGGCAGACTGGGCGACCAGTCAGCGCCCTCTGAGCTTCCCCGTCAACAAGCACAGACAGAGCAGGACTGCCCCTGGAGGCCAGGTGTGCCCATGTCTGGGGGCCGCAGATCTGAGCAGGGTGACACCACGGAGGTTCAGGCCCAGCCTGAGCAGATGGCAGTCCCGAGGGAGCTCAGGTGACAGCCACGTGGCCATCAGAGAGGGTACAGGCAAGGGGACAGAGGATGCCCCAGGGACTACACTGGAAACTCAGGTTCTAGGAGAACAAAAATCTGAAGTGCAACTGCCGGGTTCATGGCCCTGGTCCCTCCAATCCCACAGACATAGCACTGCTGGCCCTGAGCCAAGAGCAGGGTGTGGGCCCTTGGTGGGAGCAGGGCAAGTCTCACTAAGAGAAGCAAAAAGCACCCCTGTGACTAGACCAGACCCCATGGAGCGCCAGGCACATCATTTCCTTTATTCAGGAGATGCCATGTCCAAAACCATCGCTGGACACTGTCTAGTTTTTCACAAAGAGGTAGTCTTTGTACATAAACCTGGCACACTACTTCCCTCAGTTAAATTCCCAGAGGTGCAGCTGACAGGTCCGAGGGTATATACAAGTTAAATGTAGGCCTTATGGCTGAAGGACCAATGAAAGGTGTACAGGTACACGCACTCTCCAGTGGAACGAGGGAGCCTGTTCTCACACACCCTTTGCTTTTGTATCTGCCAGTCTGAGAAGTGGTGAGCGGCGTCCCCTTGCTTCCACGTGTCCTCTGATCACCAAGGAGACTGAGCATCAAGCAGACGCTCACCACCCGCTGTGTTTCTCCTATGAATCACCTACTTGTAGGCAATGCTCATTTTCCGGTGGATATGTCCCATCGTTTTCATATTGATTGAAAGGACTGTTTACATACAAAGGATGTAATCTTGCTGATCTTTTCTCTTTCAATTTTGTGCTTTTGTATTTTTAATTTTAATGTGGCTAAACCTATCAATGATTTTCCTTTAAAGTTTCTGTCTTTTGTAGCAGGCTACAAATTTAACCAAATTTAACTACAAATTTAGCCAAATTTACATTTAACCATCTGTTAAATTCCTATTATACTTTGCTAATAATCTGATTTCTCAGAAGACTGCAAGAGTAGAGAAATGCCCTCTCTGGACCTAATTCTGACCGGAGAAGGGGACGTGACAGGAAGTGGAGTGTGGGGAGCCCCCAGGAGAGTGGGCACAGGTGAAAAGCCTGGGGAGACAAGGCCGGACCAGAAACCACTTACAATCTGGACCTGAAGATCATAGATTTTTAAAGTTTCAATATTTAAAGGACAGATACTTAAAAGGGAGGATGACTGACTTATAAAGTGTATTTTTAACTTTTTTTTTTTTTTTTTTGGCGGGATCGTGGTTCCCCAACCAGGGACTGAACCTGGGTCCTTGGCAGTGAGAGCGTGGAGACCTAACCACTGGACCACCAGGGAATTCCCGTTAACTTGCTATTAAAAAATGAAGCTGATATGAAAGAACAGGGGGCTCCACATACAAACTAAAATGGGGAGATGAATCCTAGTGGTTGTCCTCGCAGGGAGGAGCGGTCACAGTGCACGTGTGGGGAGAAGAGGGTAAAAGGACAGGACACAGAGGCAGGGCCTGCGGAGGGACTAGCTCACAGTAAGAAAGCAAAGGACACACCGGAGAAACCCTGTCTGCCTGCCTTCCAGGTTCCCGCAGTCCCGAAGCTGGCAGTGGTGGGGCTGGGGCTTGGCCCGGGGGTCCAGCACCAGAGCCTCTACAAGTTAACCTCACTGCCCTACCAGAGAAAGCGCAAGACGCAGAAAAATAAAGCCCACAAGCTAAATTTACTAAAAAACGACAACAACCAACACTCTACGCAACTCCTCCAGTTCTCTACGTTAGTGACCAGCAAGCTTAGGCGGCAGGAAGTCACTGACCCCTGACCATCTGCCATTGGAAGGGTGGGGACCCAGGCACGACTGGGAAAGCGTATCCTGCTACGAAAGTGCTCCTATGCGCATCCAGACGATTTGGGAAAGAGGACATTTAAATACAAGTGCTTGGGTCTTCTGAAGCCTCCCGTCCACATCCCCCCACCCTGGATTCCATTACTCATATTCTCCCCTCTTAGCTAAAATCAGCCAGACGGAGGGAAAAGGGTAAGGGCCCTCGAGGGGGGCACCTGGGTGGACCGCAGAGTGCAGCCGAAGCCTCCCTAACATCGGCCCAGCCTCAAGATCTCCTCTCCGGGGAGATACCGTGTAGAAAGCCCATCACTCACACACGGTGCTCACAACACGGAAGACGGGAACGCAGATAAACTCACCTGAGACATATCTCGCCTGTCTCTGTGATGTTGGGGTGCCAGATCCTGGTCAGGCATCTCACTTTAGGAGGCTGCAACACAGAAGGAAGAGATCACAGGCTCTCCAGAGCCTTCCACGTACCCCGCCCAGGGCCTTGTCTCACCACTCACGTGGCTCAGCAGGCACCGGCTCCGCCACCCCCGCAGCAGTGTGTGCACACTGCATGCACCGCGCCGCTCGCACGGGTAAAGCCTGCCCGCGCCCCGAACAGGACCCCTCTGCAGGCCCCGGGGCTGCCGGCGGCTGGTGCCGGCGGCCGGGCTTCTGCGTCCTCTGACCCTGCCTGTGCAGGAGGAGCCACGGCGCCCTCCGGGAGGAGCTCTGCAGCCTCCAGGCCCCACTGACGCTACGTAGCTGGGCTACGGCTGAAATACTGCCCCTCACGGCGGCACTGGCCCCCTCTGTGCGTGTCTCTGAAGGCGCTGTTGTCATTTACTTTCTTCTCGGTGCAAGTCCTAGCCCACTTTACACTTAAAGGAGGAGACAACGCACACAAGCATGGGAATGAGGCACATCAGCAGTACTCAGGGTGAAGCATGTTTGCATAAAACTGTTCTTTTACTATTACTCTGTTTTAAAAGCAATCCATACTCACCTAAGAAAACAACAAAAAGGAAAGCTATCTGCACATCTACAGATATAGAGAATATAAAACTCTCCCCAGAAATAACCTCTAGTAACACCTGATGCACATGTTGGAGCCTCTGTTCTAGGCGACACACAGGTGCGTGTGATGCACATTCATTTTTCTTTACGGAAGTAGGGAAATGTGCTATACGTTTCTTTTCCACGTTTATTTTTGTCACCATTTCAGATGACTTTGGGCTTTTGTGCATTCCACGGTACAAACACTAGTATTTAACAAGCCAGTTCCCTATCACTGGACGTTTCGGTTGCTTCCCACTTCCACTACAAACCTGCTGGATCAACGCTGTCTTCATTCGCATCCATGAGATATGTCCCCAGGATGAAGGCCAGGAAGGGGAGGGGCTGCCAGAGAGCAGGCTGCGCACTCAGCGCCAAGTGCCCTCGCCTCCAGAGAGGCCGCGAGCCCACCCACTGCAGCGGGTGCGCCTCCTCCCCAGGCCCAGTTCCACCGCGAGGTGGCCTTGCTTTGAGGAGCTTGACAGTCGTCTCACAGAATCTCACCAGACAGCTCATCTCACAGATACGAAGCCTTCGTCATCAAATTTTTATCCTTGATACCAATCTAGAAAATCTTTCACCATCCAGATCTCCTCCTGTACTATTTCTAGTACTCTAATAGTTTCAGCTCCTTATTTGTATAAAACAAACATATTTTTCAGTACCCTCGTAAGTTTTCTTCCTGATTTCAAAACACCATGACATCAGAATGTCAAATATGTCATGTCACCTAGACTCCCCAAAACGATTAATCCAACCATGCAGATGTAGGCGTCTGAGGATTACAGAATTTAGGTTCACAGTGAGCTGAAATCAACTGAATACGCTCATTTGCTTTCCTGCAAGTAAACAGGAATGCATTCGACAGAAGGAATGCTAGCACAGCCTGCACTTTCAGCAGGGCCTTCAGGCTGAAGAGGGAAGGTCAGCGTCACTGGCGCTGTACATATTGGTAAATCTCTCTAATGAACACTGAACGCAGGTAACCTACTGGGTAGAGCGCATCACCAACTCAGGATCTGAAGGGACTGAAGGCTCACCCCCTCCCTCCTCTGAGGCCCCAACACACAGTCACCCCGCCGAGTGTCCACGCGGCTCCAAGGGTCCGACTGCACTTGCCCCTCTCCTCCTTGTCCCTTCACACCGTCCACAGTTAGATGTTGGTGCAGCCGCCCCCGCGGCCAATGGCCCTCGTAACAGCGGTACCCCACAAAGAGAGCAAACCTCTGCACCAGAACTGTGGTCCTGGATTCTGACACACACTTTCTAAACTGAACCATTCTTGTAGACCCTTACCGCCCCCAAAGCAAGACCAAGAAATACCAGCTCCACCTCCTACCTCAGTGGTGGCATGACCAGCCATCCCATCACACAGCTAAGGGTTTAGTATATGACAAAGACTGCAGTGCAAATCAATGGGAAAGCAGGGATTCTTCAGTGGACAACTGGCTAACCATTCGGAAAAGTACAGTTAGATATTCACTTAGAGCTTTATTCCACATAAGCGACACAGAACTCTAAGAGGACTAGAAGGAAACGTGGATGAGTTATCTTGGGGTCTGAGGCCTGATTTAAGCATTTCACAACATGAAAAATTCAAGAAGGAAAAGTAGACTTGACTGCAGTGGTGAAAAAAAACACAAACTTTTATAGAACAACAAAAAAACTGAAAAACAGGAAAATGTTTACAGCACAGCTAAGTAAACTAAGAAAAAGTTTCATATAATTTCTATATAAGAACTCTTATAATAAAAAAAAAATACCTCCAAGGAAAAAAAGGGCTAAGCACATAACAACAGCTCATAAAAGACATAAAGAGCTAATAAGTAGGAAAAAAATTTAGCATCCTACTTATTTAAGAAATGAAAATTCAAATGACATTTAGATACCACTTATTTCCTCCCAAAATAGCAAAAAGAAAAAAAATAATGAAAATATCCCACGTTGGTAAGGGTTTAGGAAAAAGGGAATTTTCAAACACTGATGGTGGGGATGTCAACTGGAAAAACTCTCTGGAGGGTAACTGGATAGTACTGATAAAAAGCCTTAAAATTAGCATCAGTTACTCAGTACCTGTAATTCCACTTCTAAGAATTTATCCAAAGACAGCGGCAGGCATGCACAAGCTGCTGTCTAGGACATGTATCACAGCACTGCTTATTCCAGGGGTCAGTAAACTACAGCCTATGGACCAAATAAGGCCAGGCCTGTTTTCACGTGGTCTATAATCTAAGCATGGCCTTTACAGTTTTAAAAGGTTGTTTTAAAAAAAGAATATACGACAGAGACCATATATGGTCCACAAGGCCTAAAATATTTACTATTTTGCCCCTTACATAAAGTCTGGTTCACATAATCAAAATATTGGTCAGCCAGTGATTGACTATAAAGGATTAGTTTAAAACCATGATACATCATACAATTAAGTGTTCTTACTAATGATGATGTCATTATATATTAAGTGACGTGACAACATACGTTCTCACGCTATGATGACATACTGTCCTATCTACGATGTTACCAAGCTACGTGCAGCGTGACCCCACTCGTCTGTGTGATTATACATTGTGCACACCATACATCAAAAAGCTAACGGTGATCATCTCTGGATGGAGAGATAACAGGTGACTAACATTCTACTTTTGCATAGTGGTATTTTCTCAATTTTCCACAGAGTATAATAAATTACATAAAAAGAAGAGGGGTGACTGGGTATTCAAGTGTTACTTGTGGTACCTCCGGTTCTCCTCCTTCTGGAAACGTGGCAGGGCAGCCCTTCCTGACCCCTCTCAGGGCTGGTCACGGTCACATTACTCGATTTGGTTGCATCACATAACCTCACTTCCAGGGGGAGAGAAAAGCCGCATTCCTTTCTCCTGCTTCAGCACACGGTTTCCTCTGACCACTCACAGCAAAATGCCATGGGAGCGTCGTGAGGCCTGGGACATCACAGCCAAGCTGCCATCTGCACTCAGGCCTCCTCCGGGCATCCCCATCACATTGGTTCGTCACTGTTTCTGTGTCCAGAGACTGAGCTTCGTCAAAGGCCGCTCGACTCTCATCTCCAGCCTACAGTGTCTGACACAGAACCCAGCGCATTTCAGGAGCTCATTAAACGCCAGTCAATCATTGCAGCCTACTTCTAGGACTGAGAGAGATTACGAGGCAGCTGGAGACTGCGAGATAAAGTTCAGGGAAAAAAGGACAAAGATCCCGAGGAAATCTGCCTTTCAGCTGCTGGGGCGGAGGGGTGTGAGGGGTGAGGGGGCACCAAACAGGTGTATTCTTTCTGTTCTAAAAAAGTTTATTCTAAAATAATGATCTACTTTACTGCTTAAAAGGTTTTCATTCACAACCTTAATAACTGACCTTAATTATAGGAACTATAAGTGTTAGGGGTTAAAAACAAATTCCTCATGAAGTAGAGAAATCATGTAAATTACGGCATTAGAGCAAATGAATCCTGAGAAAGCTCCGCAAAGCCCTTTCAGGCTGACTTGCTAAAAACTGGCTGCATCTCCTCATCCAGATGGAACATGAATTCCTTCAAGTCTGCCCTCATAATCTCTACCCATTTGCCTGTAACCTTTCATATGCTGGTTTAATCTGCAACGCCATAAACGTGTTGGGGGGCAGAGAGCATGCCAAGCACTGGATGCCTGGTGTGGCAGCCCCCGCCCAGCACTGGAAATACAGTGAGATTAAGACACCTCCAGACTCCTCCTTCAGGGAGCAGATGGTCTAGTGAAGAAAGACGCTAAGAAGAATTCTGTAGATAAAGCTTAACCGCAGAAAAGGTGAACAGAGCTACCTCTGTATCACTGCAGAACCTTACCTCACGCACCCTGGAGGCAGGGCAGCCCTGTGCACCCTGCGTGAGCTTGTGACCCTCACTGGCCTGCTGGTAAGGCAGCTGCACCACCTCTGCCTGGATGAGAGGCAGAGAGGCCCTCACGGCAGCAGGGTGGCGTCTGGACACAGCCCCGAGGGCCTGGCCTCCCAGGGCTTCCTGGCTGGAGAACATGGGTCTCCTTCCCGATGAAACAGGACTAGCCCATCATTTAGAAATTTTCCAAAGGAGACAGAAACTAAAACCTAGAAATGTAAGGTCTTTATATGCCACCAGTTAATACAGGAAAAGTGTCTTGGAGGCTCAGCGGCTTTCTATCCTCTGTTTATTTCATTTCCTACTCCTCTGCTTCTTAAACGGGGAGTATGACAAACATTTTCTCACTACCAAGCGGCCACCAGGTGCGGTGGGAAGGACACACATTAGGAAGCCGGGCAGCTCTGGACAAGAATCAGCTTTGGCAGTTGAGCCACCTAGACCGGCAAAGCCAACAAGTTCTTAACTTTACCTTTCTGAGCCCTAACTTCCTGATGGGAAAGATATGAACATTAATGTCACCGAGAGAACTACTGGAGAGTGACATAAGGTAAAACTGAGTGGAGGCACCTGACACACAGAAGCCCTCGACAAACTCTGTTCCTTCCTTGACGTTTCTGAGGTTTTGCTTTCTCCTCACTTGGAAAAAGACACTCTGCCACTAAATGATGCCAGTGCACCCGAACCACGGTTCTCAGCCCCGCCAAATTCACTGCTTTTCTGAAGACTGTCACAAACTCACCGCCCTTTAATTTTAACATTCTCTAGGTGAGTAACCCACGGATATGGCATATGTCCAGAAGGTTAGAGAGTCTAGAGTTTTAAGTACCGCACGTCGGGCTGTTTCCAGAAACCATTAAAACAGCCCCAAATCCTTAATATGTGCGCACTTAAACCAAGTTCTCAAACTGCTCTCACCTGAGGGAGTGCAGTGCTCTGTCAGGCCAGGTTCCCCTGTTGGTGATCAGGGAAATAGGGGAAGTCTCAGCGGGTGGCTGGTTGGCTGGATTGACAAAGACCTGAAATGCATATTTTCCTGTCTTCACTTAAAAATTAAATTTATTTTTTGTTTTTCTTGGACTGCTAACTCTTCCATCCTCATAAATTACATTTCCAAAAGAACTTTTAATACAGTAGCCCAGTAAAGATCAATTTCCATAGATAAAAGTTTGGCTTTAAACAAACAAGTGTTAGAGCCACTGAACTAGACTTGGGCGGTGGAGATGGGCCGAGGTCGCGGGGAGCAGGTGATTCCCCCTGTCAGAAAAGGAGGGAGCAGTTACTGCAGGGAAAGCAACGGGACACACGCTGTGCCCGATTCCCACAGCCTCAGGTTAACAGGAGACTGAACTTTACCATCAGATTTTTCTTTCCTAGTCGACAGGCCAGAGAAGGCTGAGGAACATCACGGGGGGAAAGATGTATATCACATCGGCAGAGCTGGCCACGTGCCAACCTCGGCAGCTCAGGGATGGAGAGGGCCCGCGTACCACGCCCACTCCGGCGCCCGACTCAGGGGTGTGCGGTGCTGTTCCGAACCTTCAATGATTTCTCACAGCCACAGTGAAAATGCCCCCAAAACCCCAAATCTGAGTTTTCTCACCTCTCCACTATTCCCCAAGCCTGATTCTTCATTCAAGTAGACCTGGTCAACTTGACCTGTACACAGGTTGCCAGTTCTCATTTCCATACCCACTGACACAGTTGCAGAGACGTCCTCGTCACCTAGAACACCCGCCCCAGTTGTGCATGAGCCAACCCGAGACAGGACGACTCCAATTCTAGTTCTCCTCAGAAGCTTAACTGGCCCCGACCACTTTCCAAAAGGGACCCTCTCTCTTCCTTCTCTGAATTCCTCTAAAGCATTCTCCTATTATTAACCAATATCACTGTCTGCTACTTACCACTTTTATCATTTTATGATAACTTCCTACACTTTCTCTCACCTTCCTAATGGGTCGGCATGTTCCTTAAAAGCAAAGACAGATGTGACAGCACTTGGCACGGTTATTACTGGGAGGGTCCTGGAGGGATCAACACGTAGCTAGGGGTGTAAATCACTCATAATTTGAAACTACAGGTCATTGTTCTTTTCCAAAATTCTAAAACGCACATTTTATACACTTCTGGAATTGTGCTGTTATACCATAAACAGAACTACAGTTTAAACTAAAATGCTCTTTTCTCCAGTGCCAGAATCTAACAAGATTTGCGTGAACTACCCAGGCAGCCCCTGCGGAGGCGCCAGCCTCGGGGGGGTAATTCCAGCCCCGGCAGAGCTGCGCCCCAGCACACACCGGCACACGGGACTCGCAAGCACTTGCTGAGAAAGGGAGCCTCTCCGCTAACACTCTCAAGAATGCTGATGAGGGGCATTAACCACACAAGTGTCAGCCATCTCGTGCTCAGTCCCAGGACTGGGTGGGCTGCACTCGGACACAACGCGGGGGGACTGCCGGGCCCGGTGACGGCCACCCGCCACAAGAAGGGGGAACAGCGGCTCAAGCGCGGGCTACTCACCACCATGTTGTATGCATCAGGAACTTCAGTTTCAAACTGAAATTTTCCACCCTGGTAGTAACCCTCATCTATCAAAAAACACAAAACAAAACAAAAAAATCCTTTAAATTAAAAAAAAAAAAGGAAACAAAAGGCAAACACTATGTTAGCATATGGCAAATACAGAGAATTAAGAGTTGAAAAAGAGGACTGCAGGGCTCCTTTGTTACTCCACCAGCCTCACCCCTGACCTGACGGTTACAAGTCAGCCCACACTGACTGGCGCCTGCAGCGCTCTCCTCACTGGCCACGCGCCCTCGGGGAAAAGGGAGGCCTCCCCTGGGAGACTGGCCCCCTCCCTGCGCTCAGCTCCTCGGTCCCGGCCCGCGGCACCCAGTGCCTCCCCTCAATGACACGTGACCACCTTGCTTCAGCGCTCGGTCACCTGTGTGCCGCTGGTCTCCCCACGAGAATCAGCTCCACGGGGGAGGCAGGCTTGTGCTGACTGCTTTTCCCCGGTGCCCGGCATGTGGCTTCCAGTCACTCGGCAAACACTGACTGAGCATGGACCCTCTGCCAGGCCCTGCTCCAGACCCTGGTCGGGGACACGGCAGTGAACCAGCCAGACAAAATCACCGTCTCAGCGACTGTGCCCGGTCAGCACTCGTGGGCTGGCTGGCCGAGCGCTTGGTACAGCCTTCAGAACAGAGCAGGCCCTCTGGAAAGGGGCTGGAGGGTACGCAGAAGAATGTCCAGGGTCAGAGCGGCACCGCCGTGTCCCCCCCGCCGCCCCAGGTCTGCAGACCCCACAGCTCAGTCCCAACTCCCTCGCTGCGCCGCCCACCTCTCTGCCTCTCCTGGAGTCCGCCGGCGGTGGGCTCGGCTGAGTTGCAAGCGCTGCTGGTGTGGCTGCCAACAGAGGGCGCTCCAGCACGAATGCCCCCCACAGGAGTTAAATTACTCTGAACTTCACAATTTGATAAAATTACCACCATCTTTAAAACGAATGTTCAACTTCCTCTAAAATATTATCATCGTGAACAAATCAGCAATATTACATTTTATCACTTCCCTCAGCTTTTTATATAAAATGAACATTTAATAGGAAGTTGTTGGTCTCAAACCAGCCACTAAAAAACCATTTTTCTTCTTTAAGGGCGTTGAGATTGTGTCAACATTTATGTCTGTCCCGCAGTTAGAACTCGCCTTATCTCGCTGTGTTACACAGGGAGCCCTCTGTGCCCTGGAGCCTACTCCCTCCTTCCTGCCAGGAACCATACGCTAGTGTCTTCCAGCCAGGGTACGGGTACTGCGGGGAGGACACACTGTCCACGGGGTATGTGGGCACTGACAGCTTTAACAGAATCCACTTCTAGATGGCCAGTGTCCACGAGTGCCCTATCATGAAATCAATCTGCCCAACAGTACTTGTGAGGCCAAGGAGTCATGCCAGCTGCCCCTTCCCACCTCCCCTTTCACTGTCTTTCTCCCACTTGTAACAGAAGGCCTCCTGCTCATCTAGCCTCTCCCTGTGATGCACTGCACCAAGGTGTGATGCACTGGTCACAGTAAAGCTCCTTGAATCGAGGCACTATGCAGGGTTGTGCCTTTCCCTATCTTACACCCATTTCTGTAAAGGGCAAAGCATGGCGTTAAAGATAAGATGTCCCAGTTCAAGTTGGAATGTCTTGAAGTTAGACACACGTGGAGCCTGATGGCAGGGATGATTAGATTTCATTTAGTAATGTCAATCACGGGACTACTGGAAAAGAATGCCTCACCCCCATGAGAAGCAAGCGAAGAGGGTGCCAAGAAGCAAGAGGCCCGTGCCTTCCCCCGCGCGGTGCCAGCCCCGCACCTCACCTCTCCACTAGGGGTTAAACTCGGAAGTCAGGCAGCTGTTGGAGACACATCTTAATTTAGAGGCTTCGCCAGAGAGAGAGTCTTGGCAGTTAGAACTGGTCCTGCCTACTGATGCACACGGCAGAAATTTCTGATACGCTGAATGAGCTAAATCTGCAGCCACGAGTCTTTGTAAACCCTAAGTGTTTAATATATATTGGTAGGGGTGAGATGACATTAATATCACAGTTTTCTCAATGCTTTCTGAATATTTCAGGTAACATGAGAGGCCGTCAAGTGAAGAATGATGGGTATGATTAGCGGTCGGTTGGCAGGTCTTAGGAAAGTGGTTTTGGTGCGCACCTCGGAAAATGCAACACAAAGGGATCCTAATGACTGGGTTTGTAAAGCCATTTCCAGCCAGGTGGTTCCCAACTCTTTGCTTTCAACAAAATAGAAGAAGGAACCTAATCTAGTAATCAGCTGAAAGACCACAGTAAAATACCTTGTATGATTTTTGGTCCCTAACTTTGAAGTCCAGGGACACAAAGACGTAGTGACAACAAACACCTTCCGTGCCTGCCTACTTATTTATATGAACAAGCAGTTCTCAGTGTCTATACCTACAAAGACAAAAGGAAGGAATAAAACTGATATTGACCCCTTCTTTCTGGCATTAAGTAACATCGTTCACAAGCACATCAACTAAATCAGAAAAATGCTAAGAGCAGCCTCTCGCTCTCAGATACATCTCCGATGAAACGCTACTGTGTTTAGTAACCATCACTATTTATCCAACAAACATTTGGTGAGTGTTACTATGTGTCAGGCACTGTTCTAGGCACCACCAGCAAGAGACCTTCCTGCCCTCATGAAGCTTACATTCTAGTGGGAAGAAACAAAGTAAGTAAGTTAATCATATAACAGAAAGTGAAAAAGAGCTGAGGGGCCAGGAGGTGGGAGGAGCTGCAATTTTAAATAGAGAGGTCTGAGAGTGAAGGCTGGAAAACGGAGGGTATCCGGGAGAAGAACACTCCAGGTATGGAAGAGTGGTGAGAGACCCATGAGAGCGCCTGATGCATTCAGGGCACATGCAGAGGCCAGAAGGTGAGGCAAGGGAAGGGGAAGCTGCGGCTGCGGAGGTAGCAGGCCTGGCCTCGCAGGCCACTGCTAAGTGCACTGGCTCTTATTCAGCAAGGCAGGGAGCCACAAGAGGGGCCTGAGCAGAGGAGGGGCAGGACCACAGAAACATCATGCTGGTTAGGAGCAGGGTAGGAGCAGCTGGAGTAGAGATACTCTGATGGTAGCAACAGCAGGATTTGCTGGCAGATTAGGGGTGGGGTGGGGAAGAAAGGAGTCGAAGCGCTGCGCTGTTTGACCCTGCAATGGAGAAGGGCAGAGCCGTCACCTCGAAGATAAAAAGACTGCAGAGGGCACAGGTGCGCCAAGTCCAACATCAGATTTGAGATTGAGATTTCATGTCAACAACCAAGCGGAGACACTGACCGCAGCTGGCAGATCTTTCTGGACAGATCTTTCTGGAGTGTAGGGGAGAGGTCAGGGCTGCATGCGAGGTTTGGGAGCTGTGTATAAGAGCATCCAGATTTCATGAGCTGGCGAGGTCCCCAAGGGCCTGACTATGGAGGTCCAAGGACAGTACAAAGCCTTGAGGCATCCCCGACTTGGGTCAGGAGACGGGACAGGAGGGGCAGTGGCAGCAACAGAAGAAAACCAGGAGCCAGGAGCTGGTACAAACAACAACTGTAACAATCGTTCAAAAGAAGATGCTCAACACCCAGGAGTCTCACAGTGATAGGAACTTCTTAAATAAATATAAATATATAGTTACAAAACAGTATGACAGGGTGAAAAAATTCTTATAGGCAGAGGAATGTTTGTATTAGGATAAAATTCTGTGAGACGAGTGAAATAAAAATATATGAGTGCAAGGAGAAAAGGCAGCCACGAACATTTTCCAACCATTAAAGTGGAGCCTGTTCATATACATATGTTTTTTTTTAATGCATGATGGTGGGTGTAGCCATGGTATTTAGATCCTACTGGAAACATTTTAAAGAGTAAAATAATACTTTCCCCTTTAAATGTCAATATTTACAGCACACTGGAAATTACACTCTATGCAAATTTTAAACTTAAGGGCAGGAAAAACACAATTCCTGCCAAGATAACCTTGTAGATCAGGGGTCGGCAAACTCTCTGAAAAGGGCCAGGCGCTACGTACCTGGGGCTTTGGGCTACAGGTCTCTGTCATGTACTGTTTTGTTTTATTTTTTATCTTTTTAAATAGCCCTTTGAAAATGTAGAAACCATTCTCGGCTCGAGGGCTGCACAACTGGCCCGGGATGGGCTTTGGCTCACAGGCCTGGCTTGCCCACACTCAGGTGAAAATATAGCAAAAGAAAACCGCGGCGCCAAGCTGAGCGACACTGAGCGCCCGTGCAGCGGGCTCACTGAAGAGGGAGAGCCTGTGGGGCGGGCGTTACGGAAGACCTGAAGACAAGCACCGCCAGCAGCACAGCAACAAGCACGCTGACACGTGGAGCGTGGACCACGCGCAGCCGCCGGAAGCTCTGCTCACGTACCCAGTCCGCCACACTGCGGCTGCTTTAAAGGAGCCACTGAGGCACATGGACTGAGTACCAGCTGCTCCACAGCTGGCAGGCCGCTTCACATCAGGCGGTGTCACAGGGACCGGGGGATGAGCGGGTCAAGGGAAAGGAGACAGAGTGGGGGTGGGGGGGCGCGAGGGGAGCAGAGAGAGGAAGGCCGCTGGGAGCAGAGGAGGAGCCAGGCCGGGCGGAGCTGCAGACAGACCCCGAGTCAGCTGTGAGAGAGGGGTGCTGAGATTCAGAGGAAACCGCGAACATGAGGAAAGAAATGGAGAAGACATTTTAGATGTAGTAAACAGAATATCAAGAGCTAAAAAACATAATATCTGAAACGAACACTTCACTGGATGAGCCTCAGAGTCAATCAAGCGCTGCAGGGATTTGCCTGGCGTCCCGTGGTTAGCACTCGGCACTCTCACTGCCAAGGGCACAGGTTCAATCCCTGGTCAGGAAACTAAGATTCCACAAGCCGTGCAGTGTGGCCAAAAACAAAACAAACAAAACTCAGCAGAAATAGAAACGATCCACAGTGAGGCACAGAGAGAAAAGTGAACAAAACCTTCTGACCCCAATGGAAGTCTAGTTTATATGTATAGGGAATATACAGGTAAGCGATATATATTTTGGGGGGGCTTCCCTGGTGGCGCAGTGGTTGAGAGTCCGCCTGCCGATGCAGGGGACACGGGTTCGTGCCCCGGTCCGGGAAGATCCCACATGCCGTGGAGCAGCTGGGCACGTGAGCCATGGCCACTGAGCGTGCGCGTCTGGAGCCTGTGCTCTGCAACGGGAGAGGCCACAACAGTGAGAGGCACGCGTACCGCAAAAAAAAAAAAAAAAAAAAAAAGAGAGATATCTTTTTTAAAGTTTTACTTGGGGATATGCATACTTTTTAAATATTTATTTTATTTATTTTTTTATTTTATTTTTTTTTTGGCTGTGTCGGGTGTTAGTTGCGTGTGGGCTCTTCGTTGTGGCGCTCGGGCTTCTCTCTAGTTCCGGCGTGCAGGTTTTCTCTTCTCCAGCTGTGGCACACGGGCTCCAGAGCATGTGGGCTCTGTAGTTTGTGGCACACAGGCTCTCTAGTTGAAGTGCTTGAGCTCAGCAGTTGTGGCATGGGGGCTTAGATGCCCCGCAGTATGTGGGATCTTAGTTCCCGGACCAGGGATCGAACCCGCTTCCCTGCATTGGAAGGTGGATTCTTTACCACTGGACCACCAGAGAAGTCCCTAGGTAAGAGATATTAACATTCGTATATCTAACTGGAGTCCCATAAAGGGGTTATAGATAAAATATTGAAAGAAATGTTGGTCAGTTATTTCTATATATGCTTTTTTCTTTTTTTCTTTTCTTTTCTTTTTTTTTTTGCCGTACGCGGGCCTCTCACTGTTGTGGCCTCTCCCGTTGTGGAGCACAGGCTCCGGACGCGCAGGCTCAGCGGCCACGGCTCACGGGCTCAGCCACTCCACAGCATGTGGGATCTTCTCGAACCGGGGCACGAACCCGTGTCCCCTGCATCAGCAGGTGGACTCTCAACCACTGTGCCACCAGGGAAGCCCCGGTCAGTTATTTCTAAATTTGATGAAAACTGTAACTCACAGATCCAAAAAGGTCAATAAATCCCAAGTGAGATAAACAGAAAGAAAACCACATCAAAGCACATCATAATAAAACTGCTAAAAACTGTGACAAAGAGAGAACATTAAAAACAGCCAGAGAATAAAATGCATATCACATAAAATGAAACAAAGAATCACCACTAACTTCTTTTTTTTTTTTTTTTTTTGCGGCACATGGGCCTCTCAGTGCTGTGGCTTCTCCCGTTGCGGAACACAGGCTCCAGACGCGCAGGCTCAGTGGCCATGGCTCACGGGCCCAGCCGCTCCGCGGCATGTGGGATCTTCCCGGACCGGGGCACGAACCCGTGTCCCCTGCATCGGCAGGCGGACTCTCAACCACTGTGCCACCAGGGAAGCCCACCACTAACTTCTTATAAGAAAAAAAAATGTCAGAAGGCAGTAGAATGATATCCTTAAAATGCTGAAATTGTCAACTTAAGAATTCAACATTCAGCAAAGCTGGCAGAATTCATCATTCAGCAAATCTGCACTACAAAAAAAAAATCCAAGGACGTTCTTCAGGCAGAAGAAAAATAACAGATGGGACCTCAGATCTACAAAAAGGAATGAACGCTGTTAAGTGGTAAATATGTTGATAAATATATGAAGAAAATATAATTATCTAAAACAAAAGTAGTAACGTATTGTGGGTTATAACAAATGTACAGTAAATGAGACTACGTGATAAAGGCTCGGATGGGAAGTGGAAGCAGAGCAACATAAGCCTAAGCTTCCTCCTTCAGAACTAAAGAAAGACGAGCAAATTAAACTGAAGACGAGCAAATACGAGAAACCAAAAAATATATTCGAGGAAAATCAATGAAACCGAAAACTGGTTCCTTGCAGAGACCAATAAAATTGATAACCTCTAGCTAACCTGATCAAGAATACAGAAAACGGACATTTTCAATGGCAGGAATTAAAGAGGGGATTATCAACACAGACTCTACAGAACTTAAAAGGGTCAGAAGATGTTAAGAGCAACCTTATACCAATAAATGTGAAAATGTCAATGGTATGAACAAATTCTTTGAAACATACAAATCACCAAAGCTCACTCAAAAATAAGAAGCCCAAGTTAACCCCTATCTAAGAAATTTTATTCATACAGTACTTAAACTCTTACCACAAAAACAAAACAATAAAATACTAGACCTAGGTGGCTTTACTGGCGAATTCTATCATTTAATAAAGAATTAATAGTAATTCTACATAAAACTCTTCCAGGAAACAGAAGGGAACACTTCCCCATTCATCCCAGGAAGAGTAAGGAGGGGAGGGGAAGGAAAGAAACTAGAGCCTTATCTTGCACCATATGCAAAAATTAACTCAAAATGGCTCACAGACCTAACTTTAAAACCTAAAGCTATAAAACTCCTTAAAAAAAAAAAAAAGGAAATCTTTGCATTTCTTAGGACACAAAAAGCACTGTATTAGTTTTGTATTGGTTGCTGTAATAAATTACCACAAACGTAGCAGCTTAAACAATAAAAAATTACTATCTTTTGTAGGTCATTTGTCCAAAATGAATCTCACTGGGCTAACGTAAGAGCTGGCAGGGCTGCATTTCTTTCTGGTGGCTCTAGGAAAAATCCACTTCCTTCTCTTTCCAGCTTTAAGCAGCCACCTGTACTCCTTCCTCCACCTTCAAAGTCACTGGTGGCCAGTGGAAATCGTAACACATGCACCAACATGGATGACTCTCACAAGCACTGTGCTCAGTGCAAGAAGCCATGGACAAAATGCTACACACTGGCTGGGGCCATTTACATGACATTCCGGAAAAGGTAAAGCAACAGGGCAGAAATCAGATCAATGATTGCCAGGGGCTGGGGGTGGGGAGAGGAAACTGACTACAAAGGGGCCCAACTTTTGAGCTGATGGAAACATTTTATGTGTATCTTGATTGTGTTGGTGTCTACACAACTGTATGTGTCTGTCAAAATGTAGAGAACAGTACACCTAAGAACAGTGGCTCTACTGTCTGTAAATTATACCTTACTAAACATGATTTTTAAAAAAGATACAGGTAAATCCTGCTACATAAAAGGCACCATCAGGTGGTCCAGGAAAATGAAGGGGCGCTGGCGATTTTACAATGCCAAAAAGCTCAACATTTAAACAGCACGTCATTTTAAAATACTTTATATAATTATACACATTTTTACTGGTAACCATAAGAATATATATTTAACCATGGTAACGAATGGCTTCTAAAACAGTACGTCAGACATTTAATTGCACACCCACTCCTAGAAACCTGAGCATCCCAAGAGAGAATTTGCCTCAGTTTTACGTGCGAGGCAGAGGGCAGAAATCAGTATACATCGGACAATCAGAAAACAGTATATATCGGACAACATGTCACCTACTCAGCAGTAAGCAGAGACATATTGCATCAACACAGTTCTTGCAAGCAGCAAGGAAAAGAGCAGTGAATGTTTCCTTAACAAAAGTTAGCTGATGTGAAGGCAGATAACCGACTGTCTCAAGAGCAATCACCACGTATCTATTATATATGAAGGGGGGAGAACTGCCACCTGCATTTCCAGGATGATTTGAAAGAAAAGACTCCATCAGGGAAAAGTCTGTCCCTCATGATGGGTATCCCTATAAAGCTAAAATCACCCTAGAAAGCACCAGGGCTGAGAGCACACATTCTGTGTCGAAACCGCGACACATTAACAGTAAGCTACACACACACTACTGTGAGACTGGGGTGGTGGTCAAGCCAAAGGCCTGCTTCAGTGCTCTGACCCATTTCCGCATCTTTTAACACGTCCATGATTATTTAAATGTTGTTCCAAATGTTCATGTGTGGAACCAAACCTGTGTTTCAGGTTTACTAACCGTATTTCTTTGCTCAGAAACTGGGAATCTTACTTTATTTCATACTAAGAAATTTTTCCTTCTATAACTCCAAAGCTCTGAAACAAAGCTTAGAATAACTAAGAACCAAACATAATGGGGATAACAGATAAAACAATTTAAATTTCATGACTCAGTGTAAGGCGCACTTTTATTATCATGCTCATCAGTTAGGGAGTTTTTATAAATTAAATGTTAAAATTAAGAAAACATGACAAATCTAATAACCAACACATTTAAAAACATACTTACGTGAATATACACATAAATATACAAGATTTACAATGTAGCTATAGAATTCCCCAATCAGAATTTTTAATATATGTAACAATAATAAAAAGGATGTTATTAACCATTAAAAAACCCACTTCCCTGGTGGCACAGTGGTTAAGAATCCGCCTGTCAATGCAGGGGAAACAGGTTCGATCCCTGGTTGGGCAAGATCCCACATGCCACGGAGCAACTAAGCCCGTGTGCCACAACTACTGAGCCTGCACGCCTAGAGCCTGTGCTCCGCAACAAGTCACCACAATGAGAAGCCCGCGCACCACACTGAAGAGTAGCCCGTGCTCACCGCAACTAGAGAAAGCCCACGCACAGCAACGAAGATCCAACGCAGACAAAAATAAATAAAATTAAAAAACAAAGAAACAACCTCCCACATATCTAATAAAGAACTTACACCAGGTATATAAAACTTACAACTCAGTAATGAGACAAGCAATACAATTTTTAAATGGGTAAAATTATTTGAATAGACACTTGAACAAAGGAGATAGAGAGTAAACAAGCTTGGGAAATGATGCCCAACATCTTTAGTCACTAGGGAAATGCAAATTAAAGTCACAATGAGACACATACCTAACAGAATAGCTAAAATTGAAAAGACTGATAATACTAGCTATTGGCAAGAATGTAGGGTAACTGGAATTCTCATTCATTGCTAGCAGGAATGCAAAACAGTACTTTCATTTTGGAAAAGAGCATGGCAGTGTTTTATGCAGTTAAACTTACTCGTATCACATAACCTAGTAATTGCACTGCCAGGAGAAATAAAAAACGTTGGCAAACGAAGACCTGCCCACAAAGGTTTACAGGAGCTTTATTCACAACAGCCCAGAAGTGGAAATAACACAAAGGTTCATCAATAGCCTGTTATAACCTGTTACAAATAAAACCCATACAATAGAATACAGCCCACCAATAAAGATACAAAATACCACATAGATGAAACTCAGAAGCATTACGCTGACTAAAATAATGTAACTTATAGCTCAATCAACATTGCTTGAAAATTTTTTTTTAAATCAATCTAAGTTTCCACCTTAGGAAAGCAGAAAAAGAAAAGCAAATTAAACCCAAGGTATAAGGAAGGAAATAATAAAGAAAACAGCAGAAACCAATAAAATGGATAAACAACTGAGAAAAACAAAAGCTTGCTCTTTGTAAGAGATCAACTGGATAAACCTCAAGCTAACATGATCAAGGAAAAAAATAGAAGATCCAAATAAATCAACATCAGGAATGAAAACAGGGACATGAGTGCAGATCCCACAGACATCAGTAGACTAATGAGAAAATATTCCAAACAACTTTGGATGGTATGAGAATGCTAAGAGCAGTCTTACTCATCACGGCCAAAAGCTGGAAAGAATTCAAGTGCCCATCAATAGGTAAATAATTAGGTCATATTCATACAACCAATACTGTCGCCCACAACAATACATATGAATTTAAAAACATGTTACATGAAAGAAGCCAGAGAGTAAGAATATATAATATGATTCCATTTATATGAAATTCAAGAACTGACACAACTAATTTATGATAAGAGAAATCAGAAAGCAATTTTGGGTGGGTAGCAGGGGGTGAGGAATTGACTGCAAAGGGGAAGAAGGGAACTTTGGGAATGCTGGAAAGATGTTTACTGGGATTGTGGTTACACAGGGATGTGTATCCATTCTGCAAAACTTATTACACTCTACAGTTCAAGTTAGTACATTTTATTGTTTGTAATTTTATACCTCAGCAAAATTTATTTAAAAAGTAAAAACTAAAATTAAAAAAAAAAGGGTCCATGGTCCCCTCTGCCTACAAGCCACCATGTCACAGTGGGGGCAGGCTGAGGGGACCTCCACAAGTCAACTGGGCAACTCTGACCTGGCCCGGTTTTTCAAATCATCCCTCTAACTTCACAGAAGACTCCGGTGGTATTTCAGCCAGTCTTTAGATTTTTGCTTTGTTTTGTTTCATTTTACTTTCTAGTATTGTTTCTTGTTTTGTGAGTTGATGTGGGGATTTTTTTCTTCTAAGTTCATTTCTTTTCTTTTCCTCTATCACCAAATTACATTTCCATCTTTTCTCTGAAGAATACATTTATTCCCAAGCATGAGGGACATTCCAAAAACAAACAAAACTATAAAAATGTTACCAAGTACGAACAGGAACTATCTTGCCAGGAGCCAGATAAAGAAGAGCTTTGAGCTTCAAGTGCAGATGCAATTCTTCCACCCTGACCACCTAAATATCTAGATCTTCTATATTATTGAGTTTTCAGACTCAGCCCCAGTATTACTGGCTGCAAATGAGCCAGTTTCAATACCATCTGCTCCATATACTGTTAAAACTTTACTACTCAGACCTATTTTTCTTTAATAACTAAGAAGAGCATGACTCCAAAAAGTTTTTTAAAAAACCAGGATGTTGGGCAAGTTTTTAGTGTTGGCGGATCTCTGCCACGCTTCACTTAATAACAAAGGACAAGAACCACAGCAGCTTTCTGAGTCACTGACACCACACAACATGGGCACACACACAGCACCTGAAGAGCACGCCACGCAAAACTCCATGTGCGCACTTCCACAAATATAAATGCTCAAGTACTAAGCAGTTACAGGCATCAAAACACAAATTCCTTCTTTACTTGATGGAAGAGCGAACACAAAAACTGTAACAAACAATCGTGCTGCAGTTTCAAGAATAATATCAAAGATGGCGTCATAGACATAATCTCAATAAGAACAACATCCATGTAATTTAGTAAAAAAAATTCAGTTAAAAAACAAACAAAAGACCTATCCAGAGGCTGGTTGGACTCCACACAAACTCACTCATGTAAGCCAGTAACAAGCCCGGCAAAAGCAAACACGGTTCTGAATAGCTGAGAATCACAAAGCTCTCACAAATGCCCCAAAAAGGCAGAGAGAAGAAAATATCTTTACTACAAACCCTCAAGTGTGAGACTACTTAGTAAACAGAGAACCGATCTTAATTGCCACAATTTCTGAAAACACCCTGCAATGCTTAACAGTAAGAGTAACTGACATTCATAATGGTGACCTCTGGTCACCTGGAAACAGTGTGCTCAGTATCCCTCACTAAAAAGGGCAGAGCTTGCAATGTGTTTATGAAGGTGGTCAAAGAATGGTTAGAACCTCCATCACTTCACAGTTACAAGTCCTGAGCTTCAGTCCTCTCTCCAGGTCAGGCTTGTGGAACGCCTGTTTCTGACAACGATGTTCTGATGTTAGTATCTCTACCCTAGTGCTCACTCATCTTAGAAATGGAAATGGTACCAGACTGAATTTATGGATACGCCCCAGAGTCGTCTGTAGAACCACCACACAAACTAAATGAATTTTTTTAAGTTTTCAAGCACATTTTGAAAATGGGATTTCTCCTGTTCTAATACAACATCTTCCATGGGAAAAAACCATCCTACCTGCGGGGAGACAATGCCAGGGGTTATTTGTGGGTTCATTACCACCTACTGAAATTCTGCATTCTTTCACTTTTTAATTAAATTAGCTAGTGACTCATTATTCTCAGTTTCTCACTCCCTTTCCCTCCCCCAAATAAAATAACACCCTCCACTTCCTCCACAACACTGCTTCCCCTCTTGTTAATTCCCTCTGTCCTGCTTTCTTCCTTCACCAGCCAGCCCACAGCAGCTCCACTGGCCATGACACCCACTGTCAACATAAAGCCAGAGGGCTGCACTGTTGAAACGTGCAACTCCCAGAGCTGCACTGTAACCAGGAAAAACCCAAGCCCTCCCTCTAGCTGCGCAGCGTGACCAAGGAGAAATACCTACCAGCTCGGAGCACTTGGAGCTTGGACACTTGATCAGTGCTAACAAGGACAGCTGGTAATCTGCTTCCTTCCTGGTGCCTGTAACAGGCCGGGCTGAAGTGCTTCACACCCATTATCTATTTAATCCTCCAAACGGTCCCATGAGATAGGTTCTATATGATCCCCACTCTGTAGCTGGTAGGCTGCAGCTGAGAGGTTATTAAGCAATTTAACCATGGCCACACTGTTGCTAAATGGCAGAGCAGGATCTGAATCCAGTTATGTCCTCAGAGCTCATACTCTCCACCCTACACCAGGAGCCTTCGGCGTCATTCGCTGGGGGCGTTAATGTCTGCACCTAGTTCCTGGGTACACGCCACATGCCTCAGAGCACTTCCCTATGCTTTATTGGACTACAGCATGTATCCTGTCTTCATATGGAATGGTCATTACCGTCATAACTTTCAAAAAGTTGGAGGACAAATCAAACCAAATATTATAGATTTCAAAAGCCTTTGGAATTTGCTGTTTGAAAATACTTACACATGTAAGAATATTACCTGGGGTGACAGTTAGCTGAAAGCAATGAAGCTTGTTTGGATCAGGAAAATACACTTTACACGTACCTGCAAAAGAAACAGGCCGTCAGGAAGGTCTGACAGTTAGCAGCAGTCTTTATGTTGAGGCAAACTTTGAAACACATGGGAAAGTTTAACGGTGCTGAGTCTATAGACTAAACCGGTATATTTCCCCTATTTGTTTAATAATAATTATGCCAATGTGCTGAAGTTGCAAACCAGTGATATTTGCTATGTGTTTTCCTCCTTACAGTTTTTTATTAGTTAGTTCCAAATTGGGATGTTATCTTTAACCCTTTAAATGATCCCTAAAATAGAGATTTTTCCATTAATTTCAAGAATGATGCTACTTTACTTTGAAAAGAAGAAACCGTACCTCAAGGAGATTAATGTATGTGGGTAAAGGCTAACTAAACATAGAAAAACCAGAAAAAGAGCCCAGGCCGAACTTCTGGTCTGTTCACCCAGCACCACAGTCATCTGTACCCACCACAGCAAAGAGAAGTTAAAAGTAACTGTACCAGCTAAGGTAGCTCACACCCAGACCACGGCTTTTCTTTTTTCTTTCTTTTCTTTTCTTTTTTTTTTTTTTTTGCGGTACGCGGGCCTCTCACTGTTGTGGCCTCTCCCGTTGTGGACCACCAGGCTCCAGACATGCAGGCTCAGCGGCCATGGCTCACGGGCCCAGCCGCTCCGCGGCATGTGGGATCTTCCCGGACCGGGGCACAAACCCGTGTCCCCTGCATCACTGCGCCACCAGGGAAGCCCTCTTTTTTTTTTTTTTTTTAATGTCTTCACAACCCGACCGATAATTCAGATTGGTTTGCTGGTGACAGGATGCTCTGCTGACTTGGACGGCAACACTCTAATCGCATGTGCACTGAACCAGAACGGTCTGGATCAGGAGACCCAAGTAGTTCCACTGGAGAAGAGCTACTGCAAAGGTGCAGACAGGGAAGACATCCTACATCTGCCTCCTTCAGACAAACGATGCAGAAGAGGGGTAAACACCCAAGGGATAAATACTGAAGGAATGTGGAGGGAATATACGTAGAAATTGTCTGTATTTTATAAACCTGGAAAATATTATGCTAGATTCCTTGGGTCGTCTGCTATTTCTTACAAGTCCTGATGAAAATATTTGCCTAGTTTTACATGGTATGAATTTTCATCAAAAATAGGACAATTCAAATTTAGCCTTGGAAACAGCCTTAGAGACCATCTAATCTAACATCATCAATTGTGAGAGATGACATGAAGGTCCAGAGAAGTTCAGTGACCAGCCCAAGACCACACAGGTTATCAAGAGAAGGAAGTTTAGTTCCCAAATTAAAAACTAGTTCATGGGCTTCCCTGGTGGCGCAGTAGCTGAGAGTCTGCCTGCCGATGCAGGGGACACGGGTTCGTGCCCCGGTCCGGGAAGATCCCACATGCCACGGAGCGGCTGGGACCGTGAGCCATGGCTGCTGAGCCTGCGCTCCGCAATGGGAGAGGCCACAACAGTGAGAGGCCCGCGTACTGCAAAAAAATAAAATAAAAAAACTAGTTCATGCCTCATTTCATTACTTCATGAACATGCCAGAGATGACACATAAAAACAATGCAAAACTGTTAGTGGGGTTTCTTTTTTTGACTGATCCCTCAGAAAATAGTTGCAGAGTGAAAGGTAACTCCATCTAGAAGAACAGGAAAGGGTCTCAGAGATCACATTGTCATTTTCCTTGTTTTCAAAATAAAGAAACCAGGGGCCAAAGAGTTCAAGGCTTTCACCCAAACCACACATTTGAACTGTGTGGAATAATTTAAATGGCATTCATTTTTCCTAATCTTAACTTGGAAAGAGAAACACCATTTTTCTAGTGAAATATATGTAACAAAAACATATGACAAGGGCTTAGGAAATGTTTCATTGATTAAAGTTGGCAGCATCCATTTGTTTTTAATGTCTAGCATTCTCCTTTGTTTTAATAAAAGTGCAGATGTAGAAATCAATCCTTCTAATATAGACTGGCCCACCAAGAATAAAGAAATTATCGAGATGGATTAAAAATAACAATAAAACTTCTAAAAAGAACCAAACATTTTAAAGCTAAGAAGAAGTCTTAGGTTCTAACATGACAACAAAAGGTTAAAAGTCAGCCTGTTTAGTTCAGTGCAGCAGCTTTACTAAAACTCCAGAACTAAGCTTTTCCTCTCTGCAAGCACAGGCTAAGGCTCTCACGGTATCTCCGTCCATCTGAAAGAGATGTCTTCTACTTTTTGCAAACAGAAACCTCTACAAACTTACATGAACAGAGCTCCTGAACTAGTTCTGAATCATTACTAAGCAGCACTGCTATATGGCAAGTTATTTTGTTTGCCTTAATATTTTAGAAAGATTATTAATCAGATAGTAAAGATCTATTCTTTGGTGGTTTCTTGTTTCCTCTTTGGTGAGTTGCATACTTTTGGAAAGCCTGGCTTACTTGTATAAACTGATTTATATGTCCCCCCACTTTGAGAGAATAGGCAGGGAGAAGAAGAGAAAGGAAGCATATAGCATGTAGTTTTTAAAATCTGACATCTTAGCTATAAAGGCAAGGAAGATGGGGCATGCCTTTTCCAAACCTAAGGTTTTTAGTTAAAGTCCTGGTTTGAAAGCCAATTATAGTTTTATTGTTTTTAAACCAAACATTTAGATAAAGCTAAACTATATTAGTTACAAACCAACAATCTCTGTAAGATTAACATACAAGGACAAAATAAACTGGGTGTAAGTTGGAAGTTTTTTATGGTCTTTGATTAAATGTCTGCATGTGTATATATGTTCAAGATGGAGGGCCAGTGGGAAGATATGATGGGCGTGGAAAATAGAAGGATTACTTCATTTTCTTTTTTAATTGGACCTTATTAGATTATTATATAATCTGAAAAGAATAGAGAAAAAAAGAGAAAACAGTATAATGAACCCATCACCCAGCTTCGGTATTTTACTAATCTTGCTTCGTCTGTCCTACCCACACATACAGTCATTTGTTTTCCTGGAACATTTTAAAGCAAATCAGTTGTAAATACTTCAGTAGGTGGAAAGATAACCTTTTAATAGAAATCCAAGATATTTCCTTCTAGTTCTGACTAGAAGAAAACTTTGAAGTCAAGCAACTTTGAAGTCAAAAATCCAGACATTTTTGACTTACACTAAAATATATTTTATAGCACAACCCACTATACTCATATATAAATACTATATATTAAAAATAATTTTTCAAGGAACAATATGTACTTACCCTTACACACTGATTACACAACCACTTAAGGGTTGCACCCCACAATTATCTTTCCAACTTTAGGTGGAGGTTGGGATGGGCCCTCTCTCACCCTGTATCAGATGGCCTCCGTATCAAACTCTCTCGAGCATTCGCCCAGACTAGGAGACCCACGTATAAAATAGTTCACTCATATTGATAAATATATTCAGCCTTAACCAAGTATAATGATAAAAAGTTCTAATTTCAAAAAATACTAAAATGGTCGAAGCTTTCAGACTTTGATGGTCTTACAAAATATAATGGCTTGGGAAGGCATCAATGATAGGGGAAAAGAGAAACACTGACACGTTATCACAGGAGTTAACTGGCTGGTAAGCAAGCCCGCTGACGAATGAGGCCCGCAGTCAGTCCCTGTGTGCTGGGGCACGAGGACCTAGCAAGGTGAGGCGACCTGGAGACATCAAGGCAGCACAGCTGTCCTACCTTGGGCACAATGATAAATTACAAATAAGCACTTTTCGGGCCAAAAACATGGTACTGTCACTAACAAAAATAGGACTGTCCACCATTGATTTATATGCCTTTTCACTAAAAGAGGACGTGGGACAGAATGCTGTGTAAGAGGAACAAACCCTAACCAAACGCACCTCTGCAACAAACAGTAAGGAGAGGAAGTACTGCCGTGCTACATTCTCCTCCTTATCAGAGCCTCGAAAATCCTCCTGTCTATTCCTAACATACATAGAAAACGGGCTTTTTGCTACGCAAAGTTATCAAAGCATAAAACAAGCTTCTCCATGCAATTATTTCACAGCAGTTAATGTGTGGGGATGCTATACTTACAAGGTAAATTAGCTTCAAGTTCTGCAACCTCTGTAGAAACAAAGAGATTATTGTTAATATTAGTCAATTGCTCCACATAAAATCACCAGCTCTAAACTGGCAATTCCCTCCAGAACAATGAAGAAAACAAACAAACAAACAAACAAAACTGAATTAACAGAAATCTACACTTGGTCTAAAGGTTAGACTTTAAGCCAGGAAGTTGCTTTCAAAGATACAAAGTGACTTGCAGGATGCCAGCAAGTGCAGTCGAGGGCCCTTGAAATTTTACTTCCGCGAGAATGAGAACTACTCAAAATTAACATAGAAATTATCTATAGGTAAACAGTCACTAAAGCGTTTTTGAAAATCTTGTTCCCCCAAGTAGTGGAACTACTGCCCTCAAAATCTGATTTATATTTATATCTCCGCCTCTTCCAGTTTTTCCGGATTTGTCTTCCCGTGAGGGCTTGCCCAGTTTGCGCTAGAACTTTTCCAGGGAGAGAAAACTCTCTACCTCCTGCTGGGCTCCTGTGCTGCCCCGCCATCTGTGGGCAAGCTGATACCCAAGGAAGCCTCCTCCTTGGAGCTGCATTCCTTCGCCCTAGTGCTCTCCTCTGGGGCCTCTTCTGTCCGTCACTCATTCAGCATTCAAGCCCAGCACCCCTCTGCCAGGACAAAGCTGCAGAGCTCCCACCAAACCTGCTATTCCCGAGCTGAGGTCTGGGGGAGCACCCAGAAGAAACCGGGCAGGCAAGTCGCCTGCGCCTCTGACATAACATAACGTGCTCTGGTGACTCTCCAGCTGCGGAGACTGAAGGAAGGAGGAGGTTTTCAATCTGGGCGTTAAAGAACCAGTAGAATTCAGTCCCACAGAGGTGGGGAAAAGGTATTTCAAGGAGATAAGTTAGCAATGTGCAAAAGCACAGAACTCAGACAAGCACAGAAACCAGACGGTACGCAGTGCAGCCAGAGCAATGGGAAACAAGGTGGGAAACCAGGGCCAGGATGGTGGAGGGCGCAGAATTCTCCACTTTATTCTGCAGCAACAGGAGCCAGGGGAGGTTTCTGAACAAAAGTTCCTAAGCTTTGCCTCAAGAGGACACCTAAGCGGAGGCCAGGTGACCTGGGAGGTGGGTGCTCTGAGAGGCGGCAAGGACTCAGCAGAGGTGGGGAGAGCCAGCGTGCCTAACAGCAAAGAGGACAGAAGGCTCTGCCAACTGTCGTGTGTGTGTGTGTGTGTGTGTGTGTGTGTGTGTGTGTGTGTGTGTGTGTGTGTGTGTGTGTGTGTGTGTGTGTGAGTGTGTGTGGCAATCAGAGATGGCACCGAGGCTTGAGGGCTGAGAAGCTGAGGGGGGCGGGTGGGAGAGTTGAAGTCTGGGTGCACGACCAGGGCCAGGGCTGGGGAGCCCCTGCAGAGTGATGCCACCTGACGTCATGAGACCAACGAAGGGGAGAGACTGGTGAGAAGAAAGAACTTTGGCAGAAAGCAGAGGACAGGAGCAGGGAAAGTCACCGATGAGAGACAGGAGGAACAGTAGGAATGATTCAGTAGAGAGGACAGACTGGTCCGAGGGGAATGAGGCCTGAGGCAAGCCTGGGATGTGGATCTCTGACCGGTGTGAGATGATACCTCATTGTAGTTTTGATTTGCATTTCTCTAATGATTAACGATGTTGAACATTCTTTCATGTGTTTGTTGGCAGTAAGGTAGATAGCTGGTGGGAAGCAACCGCATAGCACAGGGAGATCAGCTCAGTGCTTTGTGACCGCCTGGAGGGGTGGGATAGGGAGGGTGGGAGGGAGGGAGACGCAAGAGGGAAGAGATATGGGAACATGTGTATATGTACAACTGATTCACTTTGTTATAAGGCAGAAACTAACACACCATTGTAAAGCAACTATATTCCAAAAAAGATGTAAAAAACAACAACAACAACAACAGGAAGGTAAGTGGAAAGATGAAACCAGTCTACAAAACACTAAGAAGCAAATGACTCCTTCAAGTGCAGAGCAGGGGGTGGAGAGGGGGAGAATGGGTGGGAAGGGAGAGGCCACAATGTTTGTAAAGCTGAGTGCGTTAGTGGGGAGACTGGCAGATGGCTATTTTGAGGCTAAAGGTTTAGGAAAGGCACAGGCTCTGACCTCAGCTAGCTGAGAATCTCGGTAGAGACGGGTGGCCCACTAAATGTATTAGGTCTGGGTTCCAGGCACTCGGGATGGGTATCCAGACAAGTGAGGTGAGGCAGAGGAGGGAGGAAGTAAGGACTGCAGTCCTGGCAGTCTTGTGCTATGGTATACTAGAATATATGCACTTAAAACAAAATGATGAAGATCCTATGGAAGGTTCACTAGCATCATACTTATAACGACCATGGTGATCTTTAGTTTCGCCTTTCACTCTAGCAGGGCATGGGGTAAAGAAACACTCTGAGGCCACCCACCCCGGCCCTCCGACCAGGATGGGGTTCGAGCCAGGCTCTGCTCCAACAGCCCACACAGGGCACTCATTTTATCAAAAAAGCACACCTCTTATCAAATGAGTCATGCATATTAATCACTTTTAAATATATGCTATCCATATAATTAAATCTAGATGGTTTTAAGGTGAATACTATTTACATATTTATTACACTATTACTTAACTTTTTGTTGATAAGTATTCACAAGAAACTCTTCTTGAGGACCCTTCTTTTGAGAGATTGATGCTGGCCACTGGAACCTGGTTTTCTCTGGCGGGCCTATCCTGACTCCTGTCATGAGAACTCTTGTCATTCAGTTTTACAAAAACCCAGAGAAATAGAAAACATGCCCAGAGGATGTGAAATGGGGCAACATGACAGAAGTGAAAAATTTGAGAAGACAGTCTACTGCCAAGGAACAGGGAAAAGGTGAGGCCCGGACACAGGAGGGCAGGGATGCACTGACCAGGGTGTCGTGATGACTGAGCAACAGAACCGGATGCTGCATTACAGGGACCTAGTGTGGGGATGAGAGGCTCTGGGCCAGAGGACGCCTCACTGTAGGACAGGGGTTCTCCGCCCTGGCTGCACACAATCATCTGGGGAATTTTTTTGTTTTTTTTGTTTGTTTGTTTAATAAACAGCCTTGGTGAGGTACAATTTACATACTATAAAATAGACCAACTTTAAGTGTATAATTCAATGATTTTTAGTAAAATTTGGAGCTGTGTACCCATCCCCACAACCTAGCACCTGCTGAGCAAACCCTGCCACCCCACCCTATCCAGACCAATTACACCAAAAGTCCTAGCTGGGGCCTAGGCCTCTGAATGTTTTATTCCTCCAGGTATAGGAACTGCTGTAGGCTACTTTGCCAAGCTAAACTATTTACACACAGCTAATTTACACAGACGGATTCAATAATTTCACATTGTGGTCTAGAATTCAACTCCAAAGACGAGAGCCCTCAGACCTAGTCCAGTGATGACCCCCACCACAGTCAGGGCCTCTGCAGACTTCTGGTCCAAGAACCAGAGTGGGCAAGGAATATGACCTTGGAGGCAGAAGGATTTCATTAAAGATGCCTGGCATTTTAGTCCAGCCCAGTATGGAAGATAAACGAACTACAACGCAGTGTTCCTCTCAGGGAGTTGTCACAGATGACAAGTAGTTTGATGATGGCAAATAATAATTCACTGACATCGATAGTAATAACCTCAGAACCCACCTACAAGCAGACTATGGCCAAAGAAGCCAGGGATTTGCTTTACACGCTCAAGAGGCCTCTTGGCAAAGCAGCAGTCCTCCCCTGGATAACCTCACTGCCCAAAGGACACCACCCCACCTGGAAGGTAACAAGAAGTTCAGATATTTTTAAACTGCTGAAGTCGCGCCTGTTGCAAAGATGCTAACACCTCTCCGGCTCACAGGCCCACCTCTGGGGAGGCACCTGGCACCTGGCACAAGTAAGTGGCTGCACAACTTCCTCCTGAGAAATTAGACGCTTTTCCTGTCTAACTACACATCAAACCACAGAGCCCACTTGAAGCACGACTGACTGCCCTGAAATGTCAGACTACAAAATCCGCCCCATTACCACAATGGCCCCCACACAGCACGCACTCAGCCCCTTCTGCGGTAGGCTGCCCACAACACAGTGCTCTAGCTGTTTCCGCACCACCTGCCACTTGAACCTGTGCCTTTTTGGTGGTGGGGACTGTAGATCCTGACCCAGCCCTGGGACCCCAGTGCCTGGGCCTGAGCTTGGCACACTTGGAGTGCTCAGGAAATGCTCGACAAACAAGCACACTTGCCAGCAGGGTGGCAGTACTCTCAGTGTGAAAATCCTGAGACACGAGGAGCCTTTCTCCTCAGACAGCTGGGGACTGAGGCATTCCAAAGGTGCTGAGGACTGAACCGTGTCCCCCGCCCAAGTTCTTATGCTGAAGCCCTAAACCCCTACCCACCATGTAATGGTATGAGGTGGGGCCTTTGGGAGGTAATTAGGGTCAAATGAGGTCAGGAGGGTGGGGCCCTCATGACGAGATTCATGCCCTTATGGGAAAAGACACCAGGTGCTTACAAGCCAGGAAGAGGGCCCTCACCAGGAACTGAATCTGCCGATGCCTTGATCTTGGACTTTCCAACCTCCAGACCCATGAGAAATAAATGTGTATTGGTTAAGCCCCCCAGTCTATGCTCTTTTATTATGGTAGCCTGAGCTGACTAAGACAAAGGCCAATCATAGATGCAGATGGTTCTTAGCAAGAGCCAGCTCCGAGCCCCATCAGGTAACACGAGGCAGGGCAGCTGAGCCCTTTGACCCAGGAAGAGCTGGCAGCTATGTCCCATGAGACTTGATTACCTCTTTCCACCTGAACCACTACCTCTTCGATTTCTTGAACTACAACTTTATCTCTTAGCCTCCCGTCTGTCTTTATGCCTTGAGCACCTCTTCTGCATCACCAGCATCCATGCACAGTGCCCTTATGGGGGAGACACTTGCCCCAGCAGCACCATCCTATTCCCAGAGATGGCATGGCTACTGCCCAAGAGCCCCACCAAGCCCCACATCAGCCCTTCCACTCAGTCCAAGGGCCTTCTAGCAGCACACTGCAGAGTGCAGGCCCAGAGTACTCACGGCCCCCTCCCTCCACACTCTGGGGAAGCTAGGATGTAACCCCCAAAACCAGCACAGCCCCCGTAGCAGTCTCTGGGAATGGATCCCCAAAGCCTCATTATCACCCACTTTCAACATGAGCAGACAAAGCTGACTTGAGCCCTCACGTGTCTTCTACAGATCCTCCCTGCCCACCCCCATTCCTGGGCTATCCGGCACACCTGAGGGCCACCAAATTCCCTGGGCAGTTTCAGTGGTGTTTAACCCTGCAGCCAAGCATTTAAAGGTTAGGCTTGGGCCAGCTGCCTTACTCCACGTTAGCAGGACTCCTCCTCTTTGGGCCACTGCCCTCGTCTTTAGAACACATATTGGAACACACAGCCACAGCTTCAAATGCTGCTAAATGCTCTGAATACCCTGCCAACATGACAAGCCAACCCTGAGCCCACCTCCAGAGTCCTGGGCAGGGCCTGGCATGGAGAGAGCAGCTCTGGAGAACAATAAATGGTTCTCTTTTGCCCACTCTTCCAGGAAGCGCCCTGAACCGGAGCCGTTCCTATACCACGTGACCAGACCGCTCATGTGGACACAGAAGCGCTCAGCCAAAGGAGGCCCCGTGTGGCACCTCGTGGAGACACCTGCACCTTGGATGCTGGGAAGCCCATGCAGGAGGGCAGCCAGGCCTCTCTGCTCTGCAGAGTAGGCTCAGAGTATGGAGAGCCGCCACAGCTGCTAAAACAAGAGAACACCAGGAGCCACATGGAGCACAGGGGCTGATGGGACAATGGCTATAGATTCATTCCCAACTCCAGCCCTGGCCCTGAACTCAGTCAGCTCAATTCCAAATCTCCACATTTAGCAAAAGCTTCCTGCCAGCCTGCCTGGAGCCCCTTGAGGTCTTCAGGGGCCACTAACAGGAGGCTGGCACACACCAGGCACTAAAATCTTTGTCACGTGAACAAGTCAAAGGACAGGGAGACACACAATCACGTTCCCATTATATGAAAAGTGCCAAGCTTCAGACAGAAAAAAAAGTAGGTCATTCTGCCCAGAGGCTTTTTTGGAAGGTGGGGAGCATCATCAGACTCAGAAATTGACGGACTTGGAGGAACCACAAGGGTCCACCGGAAACGCAGTGCCCTCTGCCCTGTGGCTGAAAGCACCGGTGATGGCTCCCAGAGAGGCCCAGACCTGAGCTGGGGCCAAAAGGAAATGCGCAGATCTGAAACGCTCTCTCCCCAGTGTCCCCAACTCCCAGGATTCAGGGCAGACAGCAGCCCTCAGTCCTCGCCCAGAAACACCTGATTGTTCTATACCCTCCAGGGACTGCTGCTGCAAGCATCTCTCCGGTTGCAGCCTGGAGGATATCCTTGAGAATGACCCCAGGGGTGCAAATGAAAAGCTGGTATGGCCAAGGTGCCAGTGTGGTAGAGCCTCACACTGGCCAGCGGCTCCGAGGCAGGCCACAGTATTCCAGGGACAGCTGACTCCACCTGTCACCTTCAGAACGGGGCCCACTAGCCCAAGAAAAAGAACAGAAGCTTCAGTTTTGTAGCTACCACTGGCCCTCACCACTAGGGACAAGTGTCCCTGTCAACCTCCGATCTCCCACGTTAACCTTACAGCCACCCGCACCAAGCCAGATCTCCCCCGTGCATGGTCAAGCATGGCAGCGGACCAGCTAAAAACATATTTTTGCCTCTAAGTGTCTGTGGTCTTTCCTCTGGGCGATGGACGCATGGCCCAGATGTCCTCTCAGCGAGGGCTCTCAGCAGATGGCCTTCAGCTCTCAACCCTTCCAGGGACTGTGTGGGCTGCCCAGAGTCCCACCTCAGGCCAGACCCATCTGACGACTGGTCGAGCAGAGCAGGAAGGCCTGACCATCTCCCCTGACTGGGGACAGCTGTGAAGGGCCACGCCTGCTCTGGAGCAGAGGCTGTCATGGGGCCTCCGTCAGAGCTCTCCCTCTCCCTCTGCCCGCTCCTGCTTCCTCCACCACCCTCCACAGGCATCAGTCCCAAGGATACCCTTTAATAACTACACCGCACGCCAAATTCCCCACTCCCGGGAACCCAGCCCGTGGCACCGAGTCCCAAAGGCGCATGAATACACTGTTCTGCTACTCAGGGATCCTCAGGAGCAACATCCTCACGTGAGCCACAGCCACAGCCCCAGATGACAGTCCTGACTGCAGCCATCTCACTGAACCCGGACAACTGACTTTTCTCAAAGTCCCCAAGGGGAGTTTCAGCTAGGAGGGGCTCTCACAGTAACCACCCCTCCAAGTGCCTCACCAGGCCCACGACAGCCATGGACTCCGCCGGGCTCCACCTGACCATCAGAAACCCCCAGAATGGAGGTGCTGCCGCATTCTGAAGGAGCGCTCTAGGTGCAGCCCGAACAGTCATCAGCCATGAGAGCGTTCTTTATTACAGCCTCCTCTCTCAGGTCGGGCCCACCCTTCCTCTCCACCTACCCTCCACCACGAGCCCAAACTACTCACCACTCAGTCAGCCGGCCCACACTGGGCTGGCCACCCCGAGGCAGATGGAGAGCAGGCCACATGAGGGGCGTGTTACACTGAAGCTTGGTACAACCACCGCCAACTGCAAGTGCTCTGGGCCCGGAAACCTAATAACCCCCAGTGTCTCTGGGAGAATGGAAACAGGTGGCCTCTCGAGGAGGTTTTGCACCTCTCCTCGATAAGCCCCACAAAATCAAAGGACCTCAGCTGGGTCCTGTAAACCCAGCCAAAGACATCTCCTGTCCTAGGAGCTGGGGCAGAGTCCAGCTCCATGGGCCTCAGGGGGCTCCCCTGGGCTGCGTCAGGGCCTCGAGTCATTTGAGAGCTCTCAGGGAATCCCTGAGCGGGAGGGCGTGTGGTGGAGCCTCTGTGCCTCCCTGAGTTCTCTCTTCTGGGGACTCACACTTCTGTTCTGCTCCTTCGGGTTCTGCTTGCTGGGTCTGTTCCCCAAGTGCCTGCCCTACCCCAAAATGTGGGTCTGGCTGTCTTGCTGCAATAAAGCTGTGACCTGGGCAAGCTTTTGAACCTCTGAGTCTCAGTTCTTGAGCTGTAAAATGAACCACCCACCTGGCAAGGCTTAGCAAAAGTCAAACAAGAGCTGCCCCTATAAAGCACCCAACAGAGGGCCTGGCCGCAGGCGCTCAGCAGACAAGTGCTGCTGTCCGCCGTGACAGGAGGCGGGAAAGAAGATGGCGCCGTCCATTTGCCAGCTTCCCCCCCGCTCCTCCTCAGCTGCAACCCCCTTCTCACCGCAACTCCCTGGCATTAGAACACCCTCCCCTCGAAGGACTTTGACCCACGCGTCAAACCCCTTCCCTGGCTTGCTTGGCTCCTGGCTTCCTCTGCAGATGGAACCCTTGAGCCAGCACCCAGGAAAGAGACTCAAGTCCTATCAGGCCACCCAAGTGAGGGGCTGCAGCCCAGGCCACAGCCCCAAACCCCGCAGGGTAAACCTTCCTGTGTTGTAACAAACTAAATACCGTCTAACGCTCTCCCTGACACAGAAGGTATTTTGCCAAAATGTCAAAAACGATTCTGACTCCATCTTTAACCTATCACCCATCAGGCTGGGAAAGCCAGAGCTCAGTCACGATCCAGGGGCAGAGGGAGAACAGGGGAGAGTACACCAGTGACGCGTCCCGGAACCCGGCATCTCCTGTGCCCACCCCTTCCCAAACGCAGCTGTGCTTTGCTTCTGAGAAGGCCCAACACGGGGCATTCATAAACGCCAGGTCTCCCACCAGCAGATCTGTTCCCGGACATGCAGATGGCAGCCACCCCCACCATGTCCACCTAACACAACATGAAAACAGACAGTTCTAACAAATCATTTAACCCTCTGTGCTTCCTAGCTCCTTACACTTAAAAATGTAAACATGTGTCATAAAGTAGAGTGCTCCTTCAAGGCAGAAACTGTTTGATCTTTCGTGGTCCTCATGACCCTAGGAAACTGCCTTTGCACTCAATAGTTGTAAATCTGTTCAACGGATACATGCAAAAGTTCCACACAAACACTCGCATAGTCACACACATACATCACGTAACCCTTCTCCAAAGACTACTGCTAGGACACTCTATTATTAATTCTGGGACAAGAACCAATTTTGCACAAGGCTGTCCTCAGGCTGTGAATAAATAAAAGAGAGAAGGATCCTAAGAGATTACCGATCTCCAGTCCCTCCCTCTACAGGTCAGACACTCTGCTGCTGAGGAGTCCAGAAAGGAAGAACCTCCCCGACTCCCCACCCCCACACACACACCAGCCGGATAATGACAGCACTGAGACCAGAGTCGTCAGTCTGCTGAAGGAGTACCTTACTCCTTCTCCTAGCATTCTGGCAGCCCCTGCAGAGAATATCCCAAGGGCATAAGACACACCAGTTTTAATACCGTTTTCTTGCCATCAGCATTCCCATAGTGTGTGCAGAGTACAAAGTTCTTCTGTTGTATGTGACAGCAATTATATTTCAAAATATTTTCAAACAGGTACTTCTATTCAACAACAGGCTGCTTCGTATCCCAGAAGAGCCTCCAGGCAGACTTCATTTTGTTATGGGATAGAAAAACAGCTCACACGGATGGTCATTACCTTTGACAAGCAGCCTGTCTCTCACAGAAACCCGCCGAGTGGAGTCGGAGGCTGTGGCTGACGCCCGGGACCCTTTGAGACCGTCATCCCGCTTCAGTTTGCTTGCCAGTGTCAGCATCACTGCTACCTTTATCCTGAAAGGCCAAAAGCAGGTTAAGACAGTGACTGGACAGTGAAGACAATGATGTAAGGTGCTTTTTAATATTTTTCCCATAATTTAGTTACAGAAAAATTTAGCATGTAAGATACAATAACACTGCATTCCTTCATAATGAATGTGGATAATCTCTATGCCTCTCTAAATCTGATGTTTTAAAGTATGAATGAAAATTCAACAAGGGTGAGCCAAGCATTTAACACTCACTGGGCGCCAGGCCCCGGGATGTAGCAGTGGCAATGCTCCTGGGCGCTCATGGTCTAGGGCAACCTCCGCTGACGGGCCTCACGTAGGCCCACCGCTGTCCACTGGTAAGTCTGCCCATCCCTGCTGTGTGGACCATGCACCTGAGGGTATGGCCCCAGGGCCTGGCCCAGCACAGACTGAAGGGAGTGTCCACCTCTGGTGAGGAGGGAGCACCGCAATGCTTTCTTTCCTCCTTCCTTTAATAAAGGTGTGGCTAGAACCTTAATAAGCATCTTCACATTTATTTACGTTGTACTGTATTTATATTGTTAGGCAATAGCAACATAATTAAGTTATAATTAATGTTCCAAACTAGATTATTTTCACTTGGCTACTTCCAACCCACCTATGTTTCAGGTTCCCTCACTGACAGCTCACTGGGAAGGATAATAAAGACCAAAAATAGGTGATGCACCTGACTGCTTCGGAGAAAGGACTAAAGATGTCAACGATGTTTACAGATAGAACTGTCCTCTAGAATCTGCCTTCTGTTTCTAACATAAACCGCCATTCATCTGACAGGCCTCCTAACTCTTCTTGCTTGCTTTACCAGTTGGAGAGGAATTCTGGAACTTTTTTTTTTTTTTAATTTTTAAATTTTATTTTTTATTTTTGGCTGTGTTGGGTCTTCGTTCCTGCGCATGGGCTTTCTCTAGCTGCAGCGAGCGGGGGCTACTCTTCATTGTGGTGCGTAGGCTTCTCACTGTGGTGGCTTCTCTTGTTGCAGAGCACGGGCTCTAGGCGCAGGAGGTCAGTAGTTGTGGGTCACGGGCTCTAGAGTGCAGGGTCAGTAGTTGTGGTGCACGGGCTTAGCTGCTCCGTGCCATGTGGGATCTTCCCGGACCAGGGCTCGAACCCGTGTCCCCTGCATTGGCAGGCAGATGCTTAACCACTGCGCCACCAGGGAAGCCCTGGAACTTCTTTTGATTGAGGACAAAAATTGGTCACCAGCTCAATATTTTCATAATTTCCTTTGTTGCTTTAATGTAATTTCCTTTCAGTACCACTCTGATCATTTTCAAAAGAAAATGATCTAAAAACTTCCAGATGAAAAACATGACCTAAGCACAGAACTTTTAGTTTGAAGCCAAGATCTTGTTTGTTTGTTTGTTTGTTTTTACGAATGAGCATCATTTGTTCTGATGCTGCTTCTTGGCGGCTGTCACCTGTCCAGCGATTCTGTCCAGATCTCTCTGTCCCTGAGGTGTTAGTTTGTGGCCCCCATCTTGGTCCTTTTCCACCATTTTCAGCCCCTCCAGGGCTTGGAGGACCCGACGGGCCACGCTCTTGGAGCCTCTGCTTAAGTGGCTGGGCATGACGCCATGTCTCTGACGCCCCCCCATAGATCTTGGTCATGGCACCAACCCCAGCGCCGCCCGGAGGTACAGGTGCCGTGCTGTGGAAGCAGCTCGTGTGTAGAACCAGTTCTCATCGTAGGGAGTGAGCCCTTTATGCTTGGCCAGCTTGACAGTGTCCACCCATTCAGGGACTTTCAGCTTCCGGACTTTCTGAGGAAGGCTGCCAGAGCTCTGACGAACTCCCGCTGGTTCACGTCTTTTACAGGAAACTCCAGGCATCGTGCAGCCTCTGCACTGCCAGCCAGGGGCTGAAGCCAAGATCCCGAAAGCCAAGCTATAAGAATAACTCTCCCCCCATCAGTATTTTTAACCATTTTAACCCAGGTCCCTCACATAGCTTTTCACACCATCTTCTGTGTATTCCCCCACCCCACAAAGACTGTAAGATTTAATTTTCTATTGTTTGTACCATGAAAACAACATATTGAATATGACCTTCTGAACTGTACAGGACCTATGCACAAACACACACACATCTAATCCCTTTAAGAGTCACTGGTCTAGGGACTTCCCTGGAGGCACAGTGGTTAAGAATCCGCCTGCCAATGCAGGGGACACGGGCTCAAGCCCTGGTCCGGGAAGATCCCACATGCCGCAGAGCAACTAAGCCCACGCGCTACAAATACCAAACCTGCACTCTAGAGCCCATGAGCCACAACTACTGAGCCCATGTGCCACAACTACTGAGCCCGCGTGCCACAACTACTGAAGCCCGCGTGCCTAGAGCCCGTGCTCTGCAATGAGAAGCCACGGCAATGAAAAGCCCACGCACCACAGCGAAGAGGAGCCCCCCCTTGCCGCAACTAGAGAAATCCCACGCGCGGCAATGAAGACCCAATGCAGCCTAAATAAATAAATAAACAAACAAATAAATAAACAATTTTTAAGAGGAGTCACTGGTCTAAATGCTTCAAGAGATAGTTCTATTACACACAAGCACTCACAAGCTCCTAGAATTTCAAACCTGCGAAGGACTTCTCCCCTGACTCCCACTCTATTTTATGGATGTGGACTCTGGGACAACCAGGGCCCAGGAACTGGGTTGTCTGAGGCCACTCAGCTGCTAGAAGAGGTCACCACGAAACACTAGTTTCCCTCGTGTAGATGATGGGATGTTTTTATCTCGAATGTGGTGATGGTTTCAGGGGTATATCCGTACGTCAAGACTGATCAAATTGCATAGTTTAAGTATGTACAGTTTAGTGTACTTCAGTTATACCTCAATAAAATTGAAAAAAAATGTGAAACCAAACCATTGCTAGTTTCTTTACTCCCACTCTACCTCAGCTGGACCCACGGAGAGGACCATCACCGATGGACACACACCTTCCCAGCTTCACCCAGGGCAGGGACTACCGGTTCCGTTTACCAAGCCCCCTCACAAGGGAGGGCGGGGCGGGGGGAGCGGGGCAAGGAGTCGGGAACTCCTGTGGAGGCTCCAGCCCACAAGCTACCAGACACAGCAGCACCAGCTAGAGCCAGCACCCCCCTGCTCAGCGGCCCCCGAACGATCCTGCCAGGAATCCCTCAAGCAGATCTGGATCCCAAAGCAGGGTCTGCCTCCCCAGCAAGCCCACTGCCAGGCACCCACACCTGAACACATCACTCTCACCACATCGACAGGGTCGCCTGATGGTGGGCCAAGATATGCGTCTATCACGAAGTCCCCTTGGTTTCTATCCTCTAGCTGACCTTGGTAATAAAAACACGTCAAGCAATAAAAGCACAGCGTGTGTAAAGAGAGTTCTGTAGGCAGCACCCTAGGAAAGCCATAATAAAGAGCCCAACAGAAAGGGGAGTCCTAGGGCACATGATTGGTCCGCACCCAGCTCCCTGCAGACCCGCACTGAAGGAGCTGCTCAGAGGGTCCTGGCAAGACCCACTCATACAAAGGAAGGCTCACACCAAGACACTCTTCTGTGTGGCTGCAGTCTGAGGACTCTGCTTAATTCTCTTATACTCCTACCCCACACCGAATTCTTCTCTGTGGGCAGAGTATGCCCCATACTCAATTCCATTTAGAGTCAGATTCCTGGTTTCCAATCGTCAACACGTTTGTGGCCCTTAATAAAATACACAGGACTGACTATGCAAGATATCAAAGAAAACACTGGCGTCTGTTTCCTGTAGAAGACAAAACTTAGTTTCCTAACATTCTATGAAATCTAAGTATATAACGACCATCTATTTCTCCATCATCTGTATCATTTTCACACACCACTTTAGGGATAAAGCAAAGGCCTAATCGGGGGTTGCTACATAGCTGCTAATTTAACTCTGTACAAAGAGATCTGAACGAAAATAATCATTCAAGCTGTCAGGTTAGCTGAACACCTGCAGTTTGCTGCAGAATTCTCTCGTCTTTCTTCAGTATGCTTCACCCCTTGAAGACCTGATTTAAAACTAAACTTCCCCTTTACTGCAAATTACACTTTGACTAGGGCAGCATTTTCGGTAACAGCACCCTCAGTCTCTAAATTCCACAAGTTGTAATTGGCCCATTTAAGTTCTTCCTCTGGGTGGGACTTGCTTGCAGACTGTTCAGAGAAGATTCTGATGTACCGTATTTACTAGGCTCATCATCGAGCAGTACTGACTCAGTGTTCCTGCTTATAGTGGCAAAATCAGGCCCTGTCACCCGTGCAGGGGCCAGTCAGCTCACGGGGTGAGGACCTCATTTACGATTCTTCCTGCCCTAGACAAGTCCCAATCTAAGTGTAAAAGGTGGAACTGCAGGTCACTAGGGGACAACCAACTTCTCCAGCCAAAGAGGCCCAGATCAGGACACAAAAAAGCCCACACCCCACCCTTCTCCTTTAGAACGCCAGGGCCCAAGGAACCTCCCACCTGGCTCCATGGCTGGCTGACTGATGACCTTTGGAGCCCAACCCTTTTACCTGAGCAGTAAACCTGCCTCCTCCTGCACTGCCCTGCCTACTACCTGAGCAGCAGGTATGTCCAGCCCTGCACCACCTAGCCTGGTGATGATTTCTGTCTCTGAACATCTCCCCCACCCGTGCCCTTCCCCTACCTTCATCCCCTTACTCAGCCATGAATCCTCTACACAAGGTAGGTGGGCCTCCTCCCTGTTCCTCAACAACACCCCGCTCGTTTCTGGAAGCTTCTGCTCACCCTGACATCCAGGTCTGGAATGCCCTCCCTCCCTTCACCACCTAAACCTGCTGCTTCTTTAGGATAACAGATGACCACCCAGATTCCTACCTCTCCTCCAAGAAGCCTTCTCCGGCCACTCCAGTCCATCCTGACCCCACTCCGGCGCTGGAGGGAAGGCAGAAGGGCGGACCCGATCCCCTCGTGGGACGGATGAGGGAACTGAGACCCAGGGAGGGTGGGGCCACACCCAAGATTACACACCAAACTTGGCCGTACGGATCGGTCCAAGATGTCCTCCCAGCTCCTCTGGCCCGGGAAGACCCTCCAAACCAGCCGTGGTCTCCCCCGGTTGTGGGGAAGCCGCAGGCAAGTTGGCGAGGCGGCAGCCGGGCTCCCCCTCACCCTCAGCGTCCCCCTGGCCTAGCCCGATTCACAGATGATCAGGAGTCCGGCTGCCTAAGACCGAGCCCCGTTGCCTCCGGCGACGTCGGGCCGGTGACCTTGGGCCCACTCGGCGCTGCGTTTCCTCCTGGACAATGCGGCTAGCAGCTCCCCCGCGACGGCGGGCGCGAACGAGGCCGTGTGTGCGCCCGGCACAGGTCCGGGCTCGGGGCGCACTGCCCCTGGAGCCCGGCCGCGGCCAGCGCCCCGGACCCAGCCCCGCGCCCCCCGGCCCACGCCCCGCAGCGTCCGCCCGCCCTCCAGCCCCCGACGCCCGGCCGTGAGGACCCGCACGGCCTGTGGCGGCCCCGGCGCCGCCCGCCCTCCGGCCCGCCCGCCGGGTGCAGCGGCGCCGCGGGAGCCGAGCCACCCTCCAGCCCGTGACAGCCCCTCGCCCACCGCACGGCCGCGCGCTCCTCACCTGGGCACCCCGAGACAGGCGAGGCGGGCCCGGCGCCCAACACCATGCCCGGCCGGCCGGCGGCGGCGAAACGCAGCCCCTCACAGCCGCACCGGCTCCGGGCGGCGAGACCGGAAGTGGCGGGGCGGGGACTCGGCCGCTCTCGCCCGCGGCTGCCGAGACTGCAGAGGGCGCTTTAAAAAAAAAATTCAAAGCCCCGAAGAACTTTATTTGGAGCCTGACAGGCGAACAGCAGAGTGCGCCGGCCGGGGCTGGGCTCGGCGGCCGGCCTCTCGGGCCTCTCTCATTGGCTGACGGCACGGCCTGGGGCGGGCACGGATCTAGCGGCCCGCGCTGATTGGTCAGCGGCGACCGGGGGCGAGGTCGCCCAGTCAGTTTCCGAGCCTGCGCGCGGAAGGGCCGGGCTCTCTGCGCGGTGTTCCTGCCTACATTCGTTTGGCCGTGTGCTAAGTCTGGGCCTGCGGCTGAGAGGATCCCCGCGCAGCGTGGCCTGCAGGGGCTGCTAGGCCGGTACTGACTGCCTCGGTGGATGGGGCGCCCGCTGTGTGCCCATCACAGTGCTCAGGATGCAGAGGAGCGGCCGCCCCACAGCCCGCAGTGTCGGGAGTGAGCGGGGCCGGGCGGTGAGCCGTGCAGCCACCAACCCCCCCGGGTGCTCCGGGAGACTGCAGTGGAATGGGTGGGCGCTTTCCTGTTGTCTTACGGTTTTCATGCCTTGTTTTAGCTCTAACACTTTTGCAAAGTACTTACTTTAAAAAATCTGTTTCAAATTGTTCTAATTTCTAGCTCGTTGAATACAAATTATTCTCACGTCCATTCGCGTCCTGGTGTGGTTGGTAATAGGCGCTCTGGCAGGGTCAGGTAGGGCTCCTGGAGGAGTGAGCCATCTGAGAGAGGAGGTTCACCTCGTGGACAGGGACAAAAGAGCCAAGGAGTTAGAATTTTCTTTCCAGAAGCCCCACTGATAGGTTTTAAACGGTGGAGTGACAATATCAAGTTTCCTTGACCCGAGTGAGGAAGACCAGTCACGGACAAAATTCACGGTATTCCTTCTGTCTGGGAACAGTTTCCTCCTTCTTCACCTGGCTAACTCCTAAATTTTCCTAAGCTTAGACACCACTTGCTCAGAGAGCGCCCAAGGTCTGGGAGAGGCAGGTGCCCCTCTGTGACTTTGCTGAAGCCCAGTGCTTCCGCATTCCTGGTGCTCAAGACGCCGTCAATGCCTGTTTCCCCGAGCTCAGCTCCTCAGGTCCTCTTCTGTGTTTCCCATAACACTCCTCCCCGATCCTGGCGACAGGTGGTCAAAACACATCTGCCGGATAAGTATTGCATGAGCTTGTAGCAGCAGTCCTGGCGAGAGAAGATAAGGCCTGAAGCAAGGCAGCAAATTAAGGTACAGGGCATTGGCTTGAGTATTTGTCTTGCTAAGGAACACTGTCTGTAGGACAGCCTGAGCGCACATGGGCCCGCGGTGGCCCAAATCTCACCACTGTGGATAAATGAAGCTTCATTTCATGAGGCTGCCTCATGCCTTCACCTGAGCCTTATTTAGGGTTTACTAAGTTATTGACTCATGTAATCCTCACAACAACCTCATGAAACAGGTGTTTTATTATCTCCATTTTACAGATGAGGACACCGAGGCACAGGCGTTAAGTAGTCTGCCTGATAAGGCAGAGCTGGGATTTGCCCTCAACCAATGCGCCATGTCCAATAGGTGGCAGGAGAGGGGCAAAGCTGGCCCTCCTGCTTCCTGGAGAAGCAATTTGTGTTCATCTGCGGCTCCTTCAGAACTGAACTTTCACTAGCTTAAGCACAAAACATTTAGAAGACAAGATATGCTCATAGGATATAAGGAGACAACTGGGAGCCCGGCCTCCAGCTCGCGGTGGCTCCGTCTGAGTCCTGGCCTCTGGGGGTGGCCTTGTCCTCCCAGATGCCTCAGTGGAGCTGGGGCCTGGCCTCATATATCTTTACAATCCAGGCCACAGAGGGGGCTGTCCCTTCCCTCCCAATTTCACATTTTCCGGGAGAGGATGGCTGGGCTCAGATCATGTGCCCATCCTGTGTGTGTTTGTGTGTGTGTGTGTGTGTGTGTGTGTGTGCGCGTACCCGAACATATAAGAGGAAGGGGTAGAGGACCAATTGTGAGCCTCTAATAGGGAAGAACCTTTGTATTTTATTACAAGTTAATCACGAAAGGGATGTTGCCTAGAAGCTTAAATTATACATAATGGTCCATCGCTGGGAACCCTGCCTCCCAGGTAATGAGCATTAAGCTACAATGCCTATGTTTAGCTCACAGGAAACATCCTGACCGGGCCCACCCGTGAATGGCTGCAAAAAGGAAGAAATTAGCACATCCCTTTGGGAGGCTGACCAGAACCAGGACCTTACCCCCTCCCCTTTGAGTATAAAAGAAGCCTGAATTCTAGCTTGGGTGAGATGATTCTTTGGGACACTGGTCCATCACCTTCTCAGTTTGCTGGCTTTCTGAATAAAGTCACTATTCCTTTCCCCAACAACTTGTCTCTTGATTTATTGGCCTGTCGTGCAGTGAGAGCATGAGCTTGGACACGGCAATAAGCCTCCCAGGATAGTACTGGTGCCAGGGGACGAGCCGGTGGACACAACTCATTAGGTGTCCTTCCCACCTCCTTCACCCCTACCCTGAGAAGCGCAGCCCAGGGCTTCTGGCTGGAACAGGGAAGGGGAGATGGCCCCTAGCTTTTCAGCCATTCCTGTCTCTGGACATAGCTTCACAGGCTGTCCCAGAAGCTGTCCCAGCCTGGTCTGGGACTGACCTGGGTGACACGCTACCACCAAGCCAGGGTTCTGGGCACTCTTCAGCCTGGGGCAGCCTGCCAGCTGGTTAACATCGTCTGGTGCGAGGGCCTGGGTGCCTGCTGGGTTAGGGCAGGGCTTCCTAGGCAGGAAAAGCCTAGGGAAGCCCTAAGGGGCGAGCCTTCCTTAGTCATTCCCTCCACTCTTCCCTCCTGCACACGCTGTGGACAGAGCAGAGCTCTCCCACACCAGTGGCACCCGATCGGGGTAGATGTTCCTGGCTCCATGTTTCAGTGGAAGACTGCTCTGCCCCACACCGTCCTATGGACTCGAAGCCTTTGCCAGGGCAAGACCTCAGCGATGTTCCAAACGCAGCCCCTTGCGTGGATTGGGAAACTGCACTGGCAACACTAGGTGTGGAGTAGACGTGGATGGAAGGGTCCAGCTCAACCCTCAGCTGGTACCTGCTCCAACCTGTTCTGTGTTGTTCCAGGTTATTCCACGGCGCGCATCCTACCCTCCAACCAGGCCCTATTCTCCTAAGGAGTAAGGCCCAGGGCACTGAAGAGCAGCCTGGAGACACACAGGCCCGTGTCCCTACAGGTTCTTCTGAAATATATGTCAGTAAGTCAAGAACTGTATCATGAGCATCTACCAAGTGCTGAGTGCTGGGAGGGGACAGAATGTATACAGCACAGACCCTGCCCTCCAAAACCACGAGCTCCTTGGAGAACTAGTACTGGTAAATCATGATAGAATGAGGGATACAACTGGGACTCAAGGTTTGCTCTGCACACAGCAGATCAGCGACTCCGCAGTCCCACTTGAGTTTAGAGACTGTTGGGGGAAGGAGGGAGGGAGGATAGCTATGCCTTAGGGTCCAGCTGGGGAGGCTGAAGACGAATGTACAAAACCCAAGGTTCTCCTGGTGCTTTCTGTTGCTAAAAGTAGAGATGGTACGTTATTGTTAGGAAAAGCTTTATTGGGCCTTTTATGGTGAAAGGCAGTGCCCTGGGTCTAATTTGGAGAGGAGAGGATGAAGCAAAGACGACACCAGACAAACAGTGGCTGGCAGTGGTTGTGGGGTACCGGGAGAGCTTGTCAACCAAGACGCATGAGCATCCTTGTTCAACCAGTTCTGGGATCGTTTGTAACATGAGGGAGGGGCAAGCCCCTTATAGTTGGGCCAGATCGGGGCTTGAATGATGGTGATGACGATGATGATGGTGGAAGCAGCTATCATCCAGGCAGCAGACAATTGGATTCGAAGTAGTATGACTCTAACCACACATCTAGTATAATTAACTTTTGACTGCTCCTTAACTGGCCTCCAGGGAAAGCATCATGTTTCCTTTTATTCCTTTAAAAAATAATAAATGGGCTGTGACAGCTTTCCTGAAAAGGGACTGAATCAAAGCAGTGTTTTAAATATTACAGGACTGAGATTTTCTCACTCACCCTAAAGCCACACTGGGCACATTTTAACAAGGGCTGTGCGTTGTAACTGGAATGGAGACATCGTACAATCAGCTCCCCGTGGTCCCTGCTGCCCCTTCCTGCAGACTGCACTTCTGTGATTCTTCCCCTTCAGGTCACCCCGTCAGATCAGGCCCCTACGTGGAAAAGCCCTGGGAACATTACACAAGAGAGAAGCTGCCTTTCTCTGAGGATTTTGCTTTTACTTTCTCAGGAAAATATATTAAAATCATCTGCCTTTGTCACACTCTCTCCTGTTTTGCGTTGCATATTCTTTTGTATTAGTCACTGACTGAAGTCTGTTCATGTTTTCAGGTATTTTTATGCTGCTGATGAAAAGTTTTTATAGTTTAGTTCTGGTAGGGGACATGAATAGTAGGGGTGTGTGTGTGTGTGTGTGTGTGTGTGTGTGTGTGTGTGTGTGTGTGTGTGTGTGTGTGTGTGTGTGACCATACATGCTAAGCTGAATTAATAGCCCCCTGAAGGTGTCCTTGAACTAATTACTAGAACATGTGAAGATGTTACTTTACATGGTAAAATGGACTTTGCAGTTATGATTAAGTTAAGGATTTTGAGATGGGGAGTGCTACACATGCTACACATGGAATGTTTATGTCCCCCCCAAATTCATATGTTGAAATCCTAGCCCCCAAGGTGATGATATTAGGAGGTGAGGACTTTGCGAGGTGATTAGGTCATGAGGGTGGAGCCCTCATGAATGGGATTAGTGACTTTATAAAAAAAAAAGTCAGAGAGTTCCCTTGTCCCTCCTGCCATGTGGGGACACAGAGAGAAGGTGGCCATCTATGAATCAGAAAGTGGAACCTCCCCTGTTACCAAATCTGCCGACACCTTGATCTTGGACTTCCAGCCTCCAGAACCATGAGAAGTAAATTTCTGTTGTTTATAACCACCCAGTTTGTGGTATTTTGTTATAGTAGCCTAAATGGACTAAAATGGGGATTATCCAGGTGGGCCCATCATAATCACAAGGTCCTTACAGGAGAGAGTCAGGACATCAGTCACTAGTAGAGGATGTGACAGTGGAAGCAGAGGTGGGGGTGATTGGAGGAAGAGGCCTGAGCCAAGGAGTACAAGTGGCCTCTAGAAGCTGAAAAAGGCAAGAACATGTCTCCCCTGAATCCTCTGGAAGGAACAGGGACCTGTAGACACCCTGATTTTGCATTTCTGAGTTTCAGGACCGCTAGAGAATAAACACGTGTTTTAAACCACTGTTGGTTATGGTACCCATGGGAAGCTCATGCACAGTATCTCCAGGAATCGTGCCAAGAATGGTGGTTGGTGGCTTCAAGGGCAGCCTGGGATCTGGGTATTAAGGAGACTCCCTGGAGGACTGGGCAGGTACCATCAGCCCAGGGCTCATCCTGACACATTCATAGGGATTCAGGATGCTCAGACCACTCCTGCAGTGAGGTGCTGCTGCCTGGGTTTTATATTTTGTATAATACCTATAGTTTTTGTTGTTCTAAGTATCTGGCATTGTCTGTTTCGGTGAGTGATATGGGAAGAATGCCACAAAACCTGTTTTCCCTTTAAAAAAAAAAAAGAACCCTGTAGTTGAAAATGTATATCCATGAGAGTTTATGTAAACACCCGAGGGAAGAAGGTAGGAACAGGATCGGGAGCAACCATCCTGTGTTCTGAGCAACTGTAACAGCCCAAGATGACATCCATTGGGCTGCATCTTGGGCTGCAACCCCTGGGACCACACTGGGGTCACCCAAGACAGTCACCTGGCACATCAAGGCAGTCCCACCTCCAGGGAGAGTCCCTCCCCCTGCAGCCACAGCTCCATCTCACGGGAGACTGGGGTGAAGAACCAACATCCCAGTAACTCCTTTCTAAACCCTCATGACTGACGTCTGGCTCTGGAACTCTGGTGATGGCCATGCTGTGGCTCCCGTTTGTGAAGAGGAGGAGCCGCCGTTCAGAGTGGACCTGGGCTACTGCTTGCTCTGCTGGTATCAGGTGACCCAGCACAAACCTTTAAGAGGGCAATAAAAGTCCTAAAAGCCTTCAGATCTTTTGACCCAGTAATTCTATTGTAGGGATTGGCCTAACGGAGTAATCCAAAAGCAGACAAAGCCCTGGCACAAGAATGTCCATTGTTACAGAACTTGGAAGCAACCTCAAGCTCAGTATTAGGGGAAGGTTAACTAAAGTACCATTCATTTACTTACAAGAATATTACACAGTGAGTAAACTTGATTGTTATGCAGATTATGTAGAAGCATAAACATACTTATTAAATTAAATGAAACAATCAACATTCAAATTGTATAAATTCAATGACCACAATTCTGGAAAACAAATATATCGGCAGAGACTAGAAGTAAATTAACAAAAATGAATATAATTTTTGTGTCAGAATGGTAGCATTTTGAGTGAATTTTCCTCATTTTTCTTCAAACTTTTATTTTGTCTTCATAACAATACAAAGGTCTCCTTTAACATGACTGACCCTTACCTTGGAGCACAGGTCTTGCGTCAAATAAGTGATTTTAATGCTGCGACTCACCAGAGAAATAAATATGGGGCAGCATACGGCTTCCTTGAACACACTGTTTAAAAAACAGGCAATCCAAACCAGGCTTCCAAAGCCTTTCTAAATTTCAAGAAGACAGATAAAATTGTTTTGAAATAAATGGTGACTCTCCACGTGGCAGTAGAAATGCCCCTCCACATGCTATATGTACAGTACATTCAAGTCCAACGAAATTCTAAACGTACGTTTTCTACAAGAAAATACAGTCTGCCTCACGGCAGTCCCCAAACACATGCTGCAGGAAAAAGGGGACACTACCTCCATCTGAGAGGCCAGGAGAAAGACCCAGGGAGCACTGGGGCAGGTTACAATGAAGAGAGATGATGGAGAGGGCACAGTCAATAGGATGAAGAAAGACTCAGATATCCACCCTCACCATCATTATTACCTAATCTGGCTACCGCTGTAAGGCACGTGCCAGAAACAGAAGATAGTTAATAGAAAGGACTAGGCAAGGTGACCGTTACATAATGAGACAATGTGATTGGCTCCCTAGAATATCCAAGAGGCAACTGAAGAGTAAAAAACTAAAACTGAACAAAGTGACTCGAATTAAAAAAAAAATCAATAGGTAAATTTTATGTACCAACATCAGCCGGTTAGAAGTTATCAAGAAACCCTTTTCACAATGCAGGGGAGGGGAAAGAAAGACGTAACATATTTAAATAAGCTTGATGGCAAAGAGGCATGACCTGGGTAAGAAAATTACAAACTTTACATCTCTCAGAATGTACGTGTCTGGATCAGGGAGGAGTTTGAAGACATCGTCTGCATGGAGAAGCCCACATCACATGAAGGAACCACTGAGAACCAGCTAGCAGGGAAGAGTGGGACCTGAGCCTGGTCAGAGCCCGCATGGGATGTCAGGTAGAGAACAGGTTACTATCACCCCATCACTGCTGTACTGTTCTCAGCAGCGTCAGCCTGGAAGCCACCTAAGACTCTACCCACAGGTCCTTGAGGAAATCAGGCGCTTCAGGGGGTGAGGTTAGGTAGCTACTCACAGAAGCAGCAGACGGGCACCTCCTGGCATGGAAATGTGTCCACTGTCTATCATAAAATGGAAAAATTAGTGGCATAATTGCATGAATAGTATAATGACGTTGTGTAAAAATAGTCTGTTTAGAGATAAGTTTACAAACTATTAGAAAATATTTAGAAGCATATTGTATTAGTTTGCTAGAGCTGATGAAACAAAGTACTATGAGTGGAGTGGCTTAAACAACAGAAATTCATTGTCTCTCAGCTCTGGAGCCTGGAAGCCCGAGACTAAGGTGTCGGCGATGTCGCGAGAGGGGATCTGTTCAGGGCTCTCTCCTTGGCTTGTGTCTTCTCCCTTTGTCCTCACATCTTCTTCCCTCTGTGCGTGCCTGTGCACAAATGTCCCCTTCTAACAAGGACACCAGTCATATTGGATTGGGCCCCGCCCCAATGACCTCATTTTATTTTAATTAAATCTGTAAAGGCCCAATCTCTAAATAAGGTAACATTGTGAGGGTCCAGGGGTTAGGGCTCCAACATAAATTTGGAGGGGACACAATTCCACTTGTAACACTTATATACCGGCTGCTGACAGTTGCTCTGGGCTATGGGATGGGGTGGAGGTGGAAACCTGGCTTTTCACTTCTTAGAACCCTGTGCTGTTGGGATTTGTATGTGGTGGGGAGGGAGGGAGAGTCTACGACCTTGTTCAAAACATTGCCCATCAAGTGCTGAGAGGGGTGGGAGCTGCTCACCTTCCAGGTTCCAAAGCCACATAGGCAGCCCGGCCGTGGATGGTGGGGGCACTGCCCAATTGGAGGCCCCTGGGCCCGCATGACGTGGGGAGCTGGGGGCAGAACAGCCCTGGGGCTCAGAGAGCATCTCAGAGACCTCTGTAAGTGGTCTGGGAAGGTAAGGGTCTGAGACCAGGCAGTCCCGAGCGAGATAGCCTCTCCCCATCTCCTGTCACTTGGCATCTCTTGGAGGAGGGGGAGGGGAGGGGGAGGGGAGGGGAGATGGAGGGGAGGGGGAGGGGAGATGGAGGGGAGGGGGAGGGGAGGGGAGCGGGAGGGGGAGGGGAGGGGAGAGGGAGGGGGAGGGGAGGGGAGAGGGAGGGGGAGGGGAGGGGAGAGGGAGGGGGGAGGGGAGGGGAGGGAGGGGGAGGGGAGAGGGAGGGGAGGGGAGGGGAGGGGAGGGGAGGGGAGGGGAGAGAGGGGGAGGGGAGGGGAGGCAGGCCGCTGGGCAGGGCTAGGCCCACAGCTTCTCCACCTCTGCTGGGGGGTGGGGGGGAGGTGGGGGGTGGGGGGGTGGGGGGGTGGGGGGGTGGGGGGGTGGGAGGGGAAGGTGCCCACCCCCAGCTCCACCCGAACCCGGTTGCCTCTCTGAGGCCACGTGGAGGTGCCGCCAGGGCCAGGCCACGAGGGGTGTCCTTCCACCAGGGCGATAGTGGGCGAGGTGCCTGCCTGCCTCCCAGGGTAGCCCGTGGGGAACACGGAGGTACCTCGGGCATCCTGGGCCACCGCGTCTACACCAGCGGGGCAGTCGCGGCCGCTCTGGATGCCTTCTCAGCTCAGGCCTTAGACTCGGCCGGGCTGCTGGGGTCCAGCCCCTCGGGAGCCTCCGGCTCAGTGCGACCCGGAAGGCCGGGTGACCACCCCGCAGATGCCATGCTCCCCCGGACCATGGGCGCGCGGACCTGGAGCATGCGGTTATCCTGGACTAGGGGACACGGGACGCGGGGTTACAGGGGGCGCGGGGGTCCGGAGCGTGCGGTCGCTCGGGTCGCGGCTGGGGGCACCGCCCGGCCGCTGACACCACCCCCCGGGGGCCCCCTTCTCGGGCGCCCTCCGGATGGTGAGCGCAGTGGCCTCTCCCCGGGTCCACGCAGGAGGTGGCCCAGCGCCGCAGCTTTGCCAGATCCCTTAGCCCGGGCCGCCTGGGGCTGGGTGGGAACCGCACTCGGGCGGTGGGCCGCCGAGCGTGGCTCCAAGGGTGGGCCTGAGACGGTCGCGGGCAGGGCGGGGCCCGCAGGCCCGACAGCCCAGCCCAGGGCTGCGAACTGCGTTCCCGCGCCAGCTGTCCTGGCCTCGGAGGAAGCTGCAGGAGCTGCCTGCGGGGCAGGACCAGCCTCCAGGGGGCATCTAGAAGAGCAGAGGAAAAGCAGAGCAGAGGAAAATCCGTGAGGGGAGACGCTTTATACACCTTTGGGAAGAGCTTCCCTGCACGGGGGAGGGCGGCTACCCCTCCCAGGATGGACTTTAGGACCCCGATCCCAGCCCTCCCGCCACAATTGCTCACCACCTCACAGGAGAGATCGCAAAGGGTTTCCGTTACAGGTGGATTGTAGATCTAAATGTGACCGGTAATAATGCTTTAGAAGAACTCATAGAATACTTTACTCGGAGAAGGCAAAGATTCCTTAAACAGAACCCAAAAAGCACTAACCGTAAAGAACAAAAAGAATACCTCGGACTACATTAAAATTGAGACTTTCTCTTCATCAAATGATACCATTAGGATAGTAAAAAAAAAAACAAAACAACAAGCCATAGAGGGAAAGAATATATTTGCAATATGTGTACTCCACAAAGGCTTCAAGTCCAGAACCTATAAAGATTCTGCAGGTAAACAAGAACAGGGAGAAATTCCCAAAGAAAAACCAGCCAGAGACTTGGACAGGCGCCATGCAGACAAGATTACTCAAATGGCAAGGAGCACGTGACACATGCCTCCTCACTAGTCATCAGGAAAGGCAAATAGAAACCTCAGTGTAACATCCCTTCACACCCATGAGAATGCCTAAAACGAAAAGGCTGGGAATACCAAGCAATACCAAGGACGTGGGGCAGCTGCAACTCTCATGCCCCACAGATGGGAGTGAGAACTGGCACATCGGCTTTGGAAAATAGGTGGTGAGCAAATGCTCACCGTACAACCAAGCAATTCTACTCTGAGGTGTTTATACATTTATTCACACACACGTACTTATTCCACAACTTGGTTTTTAAGCTTAATAGTATGTTTTTGAAGTCTATTCGTATCCATATATAGAGATCCATTGTATTCATTTTAATCTATGCTTGTGTTATTACTTCGTAAGAATATTTCACAATTGTTCCTCCCGTTTCCTGGACGTTTAGGTTGCTTCCACTTACCTGGTATTACAACAGCGCTGCAGTGAACACCGGTACAGCAACCTGGGGCACAGGGAAAGGGCTTCTCCAAGGCCTGCCTCCAGAAGTGAAATTGCCACTGGTGGAGGACACACATTTTTAACCTTGCTAAAATTGCCAAACTGGTCTTCCAGGTGGTCATAACTTAACATGCCAACAAGCAGTATATAAGAGCTTGCATTTCCCCATAACTTCCTGGCAGTGACAGACTTGGTGATTTTTGCCATGTGATGGGTATGAAATGGTCTCTCACTGTGGTTTTAATTTGCATTTCCCTGAATGGTGAGTTTCTGCATCTTTTCTCGTGTCTATTGGCCATTCAGGGAATGGCGTCTTCATATCCTTTGCCCACTTTTTCTGTTAAGTTGTCTTTTTCTTACTGATTTGTAGAAGTTCTTTATACATTCTGGAACAAATCCTGCGTTGAATACACAAAATCTTCTCCTGGTCAGTGGCCTGTATGTGTTTTGTTTATAGTTTCTTTTGTCATATGGAAGTTTTCAATGTTGATGTCAAATTCATCAATCTTTTATTTTTTAAAAAAAAATTTTGGCTGCACCTCAGGGCACGTGGGATCTTGGTTCCCAGACCAGGGATCAAACCCGGGCTCCCTGCATTGGAAGCTCAGAGTCTTAACCACTGGACTGCCAGGGAGTCCCCAGTCTTTTCTTTTATGAGTTGTGCTTTTTCACTAAGAACTCCTCTTCCCAGAGGTTATAAAATACATTCTCCTATATATTTTTCTAATAGTTTTACAGTTGTTAATATTTGAGTGTATAACCTTTTAATTCAACTGGCGTTTATGTTGGGCTATGGGTAAATAGGAATCCAATTGCATTTTTTTCTGTACAGAAAACCAGTTGTTCCAACGGTATGTCACCGAGCTGTCAGCTCTTTCCCCACTGAGCTGTCAGCTCTTTCCCCACTGAAGCGTAATGTCATGTCAATCATATGTCAAGTTCCCAAATGTGTTTGGGCCTGTTTCTGGACTCACTATTCTGTTCCACTGAGCTATTTATCTTCCTACCAATACTACCCTCTTCTCATTATTAGTTTTATAGTGGTAGATTTTAATCTCAGGTAGCACGAATTCCCTTCACAAATTCATCATCCTTCCCCCGCACCCCACCAGAAATGCCTTAGCAGTTCTAAAATCTTTACTCTTCCATATGAATTTTAAAATCAGTTTTTCTAATTCTTTCTGAATTTGTATTGGATTTTAATTGAATCACATCCTGATTTTGACTTAAGAAAACAATTAAATTTTTCTTTATAAAAATACTCCAGGGCTTGGGAATTCCCTGGCAGTCCAGTGGTTAGCACTTGGTGCTTTCACTGCCAGGGCACCCCTGGTGCCCTGGTCAGGGAACTAAGATCCTGCAAGCCACGTGGCCCAAAAAACAGTACTCCAGGGCAGATCAGGTTTTGGGGGTCTATGGCTCAATGTACAGTTTGGAGCCCTTTAAGAAAGATTATACTCAGTTATATAAAGTTGGTATACAAAGTATACTTAAAGAATTCAATGTTAGAGATGAAAGTGAATATTCATTTACAGTGAGAAAATAACTAATAAATACTAAAAATATTATGAAACCCCAAAAATATGATCATATAATATTTATATATATGTAACATATAATATAAAATTTATTTATTTAATATATTTATTTTACTTAATATATAATATAAAATTTTTTATAGTATATAAAATAAAATTATAAGTAAATACAATATGTGAGTTATATCTTTTTCTGTTTTTTCATGTTTGTGGTATTTGCAATTTACTTTCTCATTCTAAATAATATTTACTTTCATCGGGGTCGTTTGTTGCAGCAAGAAGAGCACACACAGCCTCGTCTCCATAGCTACCTCTAGAAGCATCTCTTACACAGCCGGGTCACACTCTACCTGAGCGCGGCAGCTCGCTTTGCCCCTCTTCCCAGCTAACAGCAGTCCTGAAGGTCTTTCCTATACGCACGCGCAGAGCACCTCACTCGTGGTAAACATGCTCATGAGCATTCCCACTGCTCCCCCAGACCCCAGACACCGGGGAAGTGGGGCCACCCACCCCCAAGTGCTACCCCTAGCCCCGCCCCACCCTAACGCACAGCTGCCTTGCAGACATGGTCTGTGCTGCTCAGTTACTCTGTAACATTAGCAGGGGGAGAGGGGAGGGGGAGTTTCTGGGGGCTCAGGGGTCAGGGCATATGTCCATGGAGGCCCACATGCACGCAAACACCGACACGGCTCCCCTCTGGGCCACGCAGACGATCCGCGTGCTGCCCGCGCTGTCCGGTCTTCGGTTCTACCTTCCGTTAATCCACCTTGCTTTAGTCAAGATTCTTGGTAGCAACACCCAGAAACCCACTCTAACTTGCTTCCAAACTTGGCATCTCTAAACTGGGGGCAGATCAGCCAGCAAGCCTCAGGATACTAGGAGGCCTTCAGGAATGGAAGCTTCCAGGGGGCTGGCTCGGTCCTGCCTCTCTCCACCACCCGCTCCCTCCTCATCAGGCTCCCTCTGCCCGGTGGGAAGCCCAGCAATGTCTATCTGCTCCCATGGCCAGCCACAGGGCTGGTGGGTGCCGAGTCCCAAGAAATAATATGTCAGCCAAGAGGGGGCTTATCTAGCCACCCAACTTATTAATTAGATAGCATGCACCAGACCTTGTGCTAGGTTTTTATCCTAGTTGATAAAAACCTTGATGCTGGGTTGATAAAAAGACAAGGTAGGCACGTACTTTTGACTAAAGGTTGAGGGCGGGCAGTTTGCGTGCTTAACAGGACCTGGGCAGCCTAGATAGGAATCAGAGAGGGGGCCTCGTTACCCACCGTGACAAGATCAGGTTGGAAAGCAAAAGTCAGCTAATGTGAACACAACCTCCAAAGAACACTCCACTTATAAAATGACCATTCTCTGTGCCTTTTAAGTTTATTTTATTTATTTTATTTTTGACTGCGTTGAGTCTTCATTGCTGCATGCGGGCTTTCTCTAGTTGCGGCGAGAAGGGGCTACTCTATGTTGTGGTGCGTGGGCTTCTCGTTGCTGTGGCTTCTCTTGTTGCAGAGCATGGGTTCTAGGCGTGCGGGCTTCAGTAGTTGTGGCATGCGAGCTCAGTTCCTCCACGGCATGTGGGATCTTCTCGAACCCGTGTCCCCTGCGTGGCAGGCGGATTCTTAACCACTGAGCCACCGGGGAAGCCCTCTCTGTGCCTTTTAAAAATGAATATGGCAAGTGACATGAGTAAAAATGGAGTAAGGAACCCTGAAATTCTGCCGCTTCTAAAGAGCAATAAAAAATTGGCCCAAAGAGTCAGAGTCCAATTTTTGGAATCTGGAAATTAACCAAAGACCAGCAACAAGTCAGGAAGCACTCATCAAAAGGAGCAGGTAGGGCTTCCCTGGTGGCGCAGTGGTTGAGAGTCTGCCTGCCGATGCAGGGGACTCGGGTTCGAGCCCTGGTCCGGGAGGATCCCACATGCCGCGGAGCAACTAAGCCCGTGAGCCACAACTACTGAGCCTGTACGTCTGGAGCTTGTGCTCCGCAACAAGAGAAGCCGCGATAGTGAGAGGCCCGCGCACCGCGATGAAGAGTGGCCCCCGCTTGCCACAACTAGAGAAAGGCCTCACACAGAAACGAAGACGCAACACAGCAAAAATACATAAATAAATTAATAAACTCCTACCCCCAACATCTAAAAAAAAAAAAAAAAAGGAGCAGGTGAATCTCAGCAAGAACAGTTAGAACGTGTGGGTGTCCACTTACGCTGGTCCCATCCCCGGCTCCCCAGCCCAGCAGTAGCCGGAAAACAAGAGAGACTGAAATATAAGCAGACAATGGCCAGCCCCTGTATAAAAATAGAACTCTGGCTCACAGCCTGCAGCAGCGGCCCAGGTCACTAACCCCTTCTCGACGGTACACAGAGCAGGAAGCCGGCTCGCTGTAAGTCAGACTTGCGGGGAATGGGATTGTTGTTTCTAGTAACAATCCAGGAAGCTAAACAAGTACTTCTGTAACAATCAGCCCCAAATGGCCAGGACTGGATTAATAACTGACAGCTTCCCTAGTTTTTGTCCTCACGTCCAGCTTAGGACCAACCAGAGAAAGCCAAAAATACTAATCACACGGGCCACCCCAGGCCCATGGCCCCATCAGGCACCCTGGAGCCTTCCCTGTCTCCCACTGGAAAGCTCTCCCGCTCCTCTGCCTGTCTTTGAGTCTCTGTCAAACACAAGTGATGGTGGCTGACCCTCTTACTACAGCCGGCTATGAATAGATAAGCTTTTTTTTTTTTAAAAAAAAAGAGATGGGGCTTCCCTGGTGGTGCAGTGGTTGAGAGTCTGCCTGCCGATGCAGGGGACACGGGTTCGAGACCTGGTCCGGGAAGATCCCACACGCCGCGGAGCAACGAAGCCCATGCACCACAACTACTGAGCCCGCGCCCTAGAGCCCACGAGCCACAACTACTGAGCCTGCTCTCTATAGCCCACGAGCCACAACTACTGAGCCTGCTCTCTATAGTCTGCGAGCCACAACTACTGAGCCTGCGCTCTAGAGCCCGTGAGCCACAACTACTGAGCCTGCGCTCTAGAGCCCATGCGCCACAACTACTGAAGCCCGTGAGCCTAGAGCCTGTCCCCCGTGACGAGAGAAGCCATCACAATAAGCCCGCGCACTGCAAGGAAGAGTAGCCCCCACTCGCCGCAACTAGAGAAGGCCCAACGCAGCCAAAAAAAAAAAAAAGAAACCAATGTCTGGGTGCTTGGCATGGGCATTGCTACTGGGGTTTGGACCTGGTTGGAGAAGCTGTAGGCACAGCCCACTGGATACCAGAGAGGTTTGCTGGTTTATCCTGGTCAGAATTGGTCTGCAGTCACGGGGCTAGCGGGAAGCTATCCTCCAGAGCTCCGGCTGAGAACAGGCCATCAGCTACCAATGCCCAGGCAGGCATACAGAGGGAGTGGGGGCTAGTGTTAATCCTCTGGGTGCAAGGGGATGCAGGTAAGACATAGTCATGGGCCAGGTGTGTGGGTGAGCAGAAGGGATCGGGGCACTGGTGTGGCAGGAGACCTGGACCTCGTGGTGTATCGGGGGACCATAGGAAAGTTGTCTCCAGATCAGGCTGCAAGGCTCTTAAGGGTCCATGTGTCCTCGGTACATGCTGGGGACAGAACACCAGCCCACGGACCCGTCATACAGCAGCTGCAGGCCGGTGAACCTTTCTTCTTGATGTGTCCCTACAGCGCCCTCTGCTGGGGAGCTTAACACTGCTCACTGTGAGGGGAAAGGCTTAAAGGAATTACTCCATCACTGCAGGGCAGGCACTGAAGGGTGAATTTGGAGCTGAGAGGCGATAAATTGATTACTGGCATCAATTAGGATAACTGTCTACAGATTCCCATCTACTAATTCTAACACCTGCGTCAACTCTCCATCAGTTGCAATTGATTGGTTTTGTCCGCATCATGGGTCATATTTTCCTGTTTCTTTGCATACCCGGTAATATTTGCTTGGATGCCCGATACTGTGAATTTCACGTTGTCAAGTGGTGGATTTGACGACTCCTAGAAATATCCTTGAGCTTTGTTCTGGGATGCAGTTAAGTTGCTTGGAAACCGTTTGATTCTCCTGGGTCTTGCTTTTAAGACTTGTTAGACTGGACCAGAGCAGTGCTCAGATTAGGCTAATTATTCCCACTACTGAGCTGACCCCTCTGTCTATAAGGGATAGTGGAGAAATGGGGTAACCGAGGGAGATGTGGGCGTGTCCAAGGAGGGTTCATTAAGGGGGGGAGGTTTTGTAGTTTATTTGTAGGCTATCAGTAGGAATCATCCCATTAAAGAGGGAAACACTGAGGGTGCCAGAGAGAGGTAGAGGATCATGGCTTATGGGATGTCCTTGACAGGAGAGGGTGGGGCTTTAAGCAGAAGGCCACAGTGACAGGGAAGGCAGGGTGCGGGGGACGGCCCCTGCTGTGCGTCAGTCACGTAGGAAGCCAGGCTATCTGCTGAGAGTGAGGGGGGAAAGTGGGGAGGAGCAGGGCTGCGGAATTCAAGAGACCCAGGAGAGGGCTGGTCCCTCCTCTGTAGCCCTGGGAGGCACAAAGGGCCCTTCTTGGGGTCACGGGTTTGTAGGACTAGACATGTGCTGAGACAGACATTTTTGAGCACAAAATTCATTTCTTCTCTAAGGCTGGGGCCCAAGGAATTGAGTCTCCTGGCCCTTCACCTTCCTGAAATGAACCCCAGCGGCAGGGGCCGGGCTTCCCAATAGCCCCCCTGCCCGGCCTCTGCCAGGTGCCCTGAAAACAGGGAGGTTCTTGATCTTTGCCACTCCCAAGTTCTCTAGGGGAGTCCCCCACGTTCTTCCTCAGAAGTAGAGGCAAGAGTGGGTGGAGGCCTAGGGTTGGGTGGGCCTGCAGACCCGGGAGGGGGCACAGTGACCAAGCCTGAGGGGAGGAAACCTGCGGGGGAGGGACACAGTGGGGGCAGTGCCCTTGGCCAGCAGCTCCCCTGTCCCGGGTCAAAGGTGAACACACAAAAGCCACGGAAGGGGACTTCCTTGGCGGTCCAGTGGTTAAGACTCTGCGCTTCCAGTGCAGGCGCACAGGTTTGATCCCTGGTTGGAGAACTAAGATGCCGTATGGCTAGCCCAAAAAAAAAAAAGCTATGGAAGAACAGGACTCCAGGTGGGCAAAGTCAAAATGGAAATTTTGCTTGGGAAACTGAGGGCCAGGTTTGGGTCGCTTTTTTTTGGGGGGGGGTCGCTTTTTTACTGAGCCTGTTATCATTTGGCGTCACATACGTTAAAAAAAAAAATTAAAGCTGGCAGAAATCATTGCACCAGGGAGTGCGGAGCAGGCGCTATTAATCCATGAAAACTAAAGGTGTCCCGCCTGGTTTTCCACCCATTAGTGGCGGGCTGTGTGTAGTTCCGGCGGCCGACGCTCACGCAGGTTGCAGAGATGCATGTCAGCATTAACCAGTCACCGCAGGATGGGGGCAACCCAGGGGCGCTGCCCACACAGGTCCAGGTGAGGGGTTTGCGCTCATAATGCATAGGTATCGGTGTCCCGCAGGTGGAACCAGGCTCTGTGCCAGACAGACCTTGCCGTCCCAGCTCAGCCTTCCCTTGACAAGGGTCTAAGCCTCTTCAAGCCACAGATTTTCATCTTTCCATCTGTAAATTGGTATTTATAATTGTGCCTGTCTTAGAAGACCATTGGGAGAAATATGTACAACATGGTAAGTGCTCAATAAATGGGGGGCATTGTCGTGGATTACAAGAATTAAGGACGACACAAGAGAAAGGACTGCTGTCCTGAAACTCTGCACCTTGTATGTTTACTGTTAATTGAAACGCAGTCTTGGGCTGTGCCAAACGTCTGGGAATAATTTAACAACCTGAGGTTTTATATCATAATATCAATGTCATAGCATGTAATTGTGACATTGCAACTGAAACGTATTGTGGCAGTGGGCTGTCCCCACCCGTGTGACAGCTGTAACAGTCATTGCTCTGGAAGGATCAGGATTTTCATTGGAGACTCCAACTCACTTTGATGCTCCATTTCTAGAGACCCACCCAGCAGTGGGAGAAAATAAACACTCAGAAGCTGTGAGTTTTGGATGCCTTGGGTAAAAACAGTCAAAAATTCCCGAGAAAATATTTCAAGCTTTCTGGATGTGTTTGAGGAATAGAAAAGTCAAGGACTAGCTAGGAAAGAGGGTGGAGTGTAAAGTAAACTCAGCTGCACAGACATATGGTCCATGGGTGGAACTGGAGTCGGACCAGATATTACTCCTCAGGGAGGTAAGGCTCTGAAAAAGCCTCTCGTCCTCAGGTGTGATTCCGGGCTGCCAGGGAAAGTTGCGCAGGTGTGCACTGCACAACTCAGGGCCACCATTAATATCATGCATGATCTTACCTGGCAAAAGTTTGGGCTAGGATGCAGCCTTTTGATCTTACTATGCTAAATGCCTTTCTCGGCAAGCCGCTGTGAACCTGAGAGCCTGCCAGGGAACAAACACTGCAAGGCTCCCCTGACCCTTGCCGTGTGGCACCCCAGAACTCTTCCCCAAGGGCCCTCCCAGAGGCAGCTCCAAAATCTCCTCGTGGGGAGTGTGGCAGACAGACCCTAGGGTGGCCCCAAGTTCATGCCTCGTAATGCATAATCCCCGCCCCTTGAGGGGGGTGGAACCGGTGGCTTGCTTATAACCCATAGAATATGGGGAAGGTGATGGTGTGTCGCCCCCATGACTATGTTACGATGTAGCTGTGTAAGACTGTCTTACTAGCATGCACCAGAGAGTCTCCTTGCTGGCTTGATAAAGTAAGGAGACACGTTCTGGAAGTTCACTTAGCAAGGAACCTAGCAAGGACCTGACGGGGGCGGGGGACCTCCAGTCGACAGCCAGCAAAATGCAGCACCCTCAGTCACTCAGCCAAAAGAAGATGAATTCTGCCAACAACCTGAACGCGCTTGGAAGCAGGTCCTTCCCCAGTTAGGCCTCCAGATGAGAATGCAGCCCGGCCAACACCTGTACTATAGGCTTGTGAGATGCTGCAGTCTCAGAGGACCCAGTGAGGCCATGCCTGGCCTATCTGTTGTTCGCACTGTGAGTCTGTGGTGCTTTGTTACACAGCAATAGGTAGCTGACGCAGAGGGTCTCGGGGATACAGTTCGACTGGAATTGGAAAATAGGTGAAAGACATAGGAAGAAATTTGTCTTCAGGTGGTGAACATGCTATTTTGTGTTAAATTATGTGTTCATTTGGGGTGACATGGGAGTGCCGATGGAATTACGGTAGCTAAAGTCCCTGTGGGCCACCCTGGGACTCAGAACTGGGCCCAGGAACCTGGAGGAGGGGGAGGCAGGGCTGGAACCTGGCTTGTTGAAAGGATGCTTGCTTGGAGCATTCTTGTACCATTAACTGGTGTGAAAAGGGTTGCTGGTATCATTTGTAACTTTTGGACCCCGTTTGGTTTGGTTAGATTTTAAAAGTTATAATGTTACACATGAAATATTATGTAATACATGAACATATAATATTCTAACAGTTTAAGAGGGTACACGAGTTCCCTTCCTAACCCAGTCCCCAGTAACTGTCCCCCAAAGGCAACCACTGTTCGGACCTTCTAGACATCTTCAGTGCACAAATGGGATCATATTGTTACACTCTTTTCACTTATCAGTATTCACGCATCTGCCCTGTTCTTTTTAGTGGCTACATGGTTGTCCGTTGTATGGGTGGATGTGTGTTTACTGTGTCGCCCCTCCCTGGCAAAACACTCAAGATCCTCCAGAACAAGCCACAGTTCAAGGTCAAGGTGATCTCAATTCACACACAAAGTCATCTACTCTCGCCTGAGGAAGGGGAGACAAAGACCTCAGCCACAGCTCCGGCTCAGCCAACCCCAAGTCCACCCCACTCCAGAACCTGTGAGGCTCCTGCGGCCAGGCTGCCCCCGGGAAGAATTTTGGGAGCAGCGTTGAGGGTTTGTAACCAAAGGCTGATGGTAGTGGTTTTCTCAAAGCATAGAAAGCGGTGGCGCCAGAGCGAATTCTCTCCATCCTAGATAGATCTGCTTGCTACTTGCAAACAATGGGCTGCCCTATCCTTCCCGCCCATCTCCCCCCATCCCACCACCAAACACACACACACACACACACACACACACACGTACGTCCAGCCCCTTCCCTGCTCCAGGTGTGGGGTGCACCTGTAACCACCCCAGGAGAGCCAGAGAAGGCCTTGATAGCATCCGCCATGAGGTCTGTGTTCTTCAAGTTGCAGCTGTATATTTACAGCCTGTAGCCGTGTGGGTTTGGGGCCCTGGTGTCCCTCGTCATCCCTCCTAAGCAGAGCCCGGGTGGATTCAAGTGATCCAGGCTGCCAGGCCATCATGGGCGGAGCTCCAAGTGCAGCTCCAGGAACCAGGAGCCATCGTTTTCCGGGGGCTGGTGCCACCTGCAGACTCTCAGAACAAAGACTCCATCGAGTATTGACTGGGGTGTCAGCAGCCATGAGGTTGGCCAGCGTGATGTGACGTCCTGCCCAGCATGCTTGACTTGCCCAAGAAAGGGGCAGGTTTGCAAAACTGCTCCATCAGCTTTCTCCACGCCTCTCTAAGGCCTTTAATATTTAAGTCATTCTCTTGACCCACCTCCATTGTCATTTTTGCATCACATTAATTAATTAATTTATTTTTAATTTTTGGCCGTGTTGGGTCTTTCTTTTTGAATGCGGGCTTTCTCTAGTTGCGGTGAGCGGGGGCTGCTCTTCATTGAGGTGCACGGGCTTCTCATTGTGGTGGCTTCTCTTGCTGTGCAGCACAGGCTCTAGGCGTGCAGGCTTCAGTAGTTGTGGCACGCGGGTTCAGTAGCTGTGGCTCGCGAGCTCTAGAGCGTAGGCTCAGTAGTTGTGGCTCACGAGCTTAGTTGCTCCACGGCATGTGGGATCTTCCTGTACCAGGGCTCGAACCCGTGTCCCCTGCATTGGCAGGTGGATTCTTAACAAATGCACTACCAGGGGAGTCCCTCTGCATCATTTTTATTTTTTTTTATTTTTATTTTTTGCAGTACGCGGCCCTCTCACTGTTGTGGCCTCTCCCGTTGCGGAGCACAGGCTCCGGACGCGCAGGCTCAGCGGCCATGGCTCACGGGCCCAGCCGCTCCGTGGCATGTGGGATCTTCCCGGACCAGGGCACGAACCCGCGTCCCCTGCATCGGCAGGCGGACTCTCAACCACTGCGCCACCAGGGAAGCCCATAGTATCATTATTGTTTGAATAATGCATTCCCTGATCCCCTTGAGGAAGGGCATCTTTTCATATATTTAATCATACGTTTGTCACATACCTTTGCATACATTTACTCACATATTTCCATTTATTTTCTCTGCATTCCTCATGCTCTGTAAACCATTCCAGGGCACAGAATAACATGGCAACACAAATCTGATCACAAAACACAAAATCATGACAAAAGGATTCCCCAGAGAAAACCTACAGCCCCACCTATGAATATATACGCAAGAACGCTAAAGAAAACAGAGGCATTTTGCGCATTAAATACGTTCCTGAAAATGTGTATATAGTCAAATTGTGCAAGCAGAGTGCTATCGTGGAGTGAAATCATCTGGAAATGGGTAAAGGACCTGGGAGGTAATTTGCTCCAGAAGACTCCCGTGGGCAGTATCCAAGAAGAGGCTGGCCTCGAGGTAACCAGATACGCACAACACAAAAAGCAGTATATGTGAGTTGAGACTCAGGTGCTGGTGAGTGGGTGATGCAAACGTTCAAAATGGATCTCGCAATATTCACAGAGAGCTTGAATCCCCTTGCTTCCCAAATTCTAAACACTTGTTTTAAGGAATAGAATAAGGACATGCACATCTGAGCATTATTTTTACACAGCAATAAGCAAAACAGACAAACCCCGCCTTTAGAAATTTATAAAGACTGTGTAGTCATTTTGTTAAATGACGTTTTAAAATTTTAAAACGTCATTTACAAAACTGTATGGGCCCATGTTTTTTCTTTTTTCTTTTTTTTGGTTTATCTATCATCCATGTACTACCTAAGTACAAATTAAAGTTTGGAAGACTGTATGCCAAAACGTATGTTAGAATTACCTGAATGGTAAGAATGAAGGCTTTTTATTTGCTTATTTTATTTTGTTTCTACAATGTACAGGTTATTTCTATTGATATAATAAAAGTTACTTATCATTGGCAAGACAATAAGAAATCGAAGGAAACTGCTAATACGTTAAACGCCTGACAATATAGGATTGGCTGATGCGGTTGCAATTCACTGTTATTATCGATAATTACAGTGAGTTAATTCAATAAGTACTTTTTGAGTGCCAACCGTGTGCGGGGCACTGCTTTAAACAAACACTGGGAAGTTCTTTAGCTGTTCTGCGCTGTACATGTGACTAAGCCCTTAGTGAAAAAGATAAGGGACCGGAGTAAGAGAGAGAAGCAAAGACGGGTCCTGGGCTGGGCAGGTAGCAGGCGCTGCTGCTCAGCTGACAGGTCGCCTCCTGCCTTGGGTCCGCCCCCCCCACGCCCCGCCCCACTCCAGCCGCGGCCTCCGACTCGCGAGCGCCCCTAGCGGAGGGCCGAACACCTGGTGCAGGGTTTATTACCTTGTCCGCTAAGCCAGGCAACGCCAGCCAGGCACTGTCTGAACTGCACCCCAGTTTTCTTTCCAGAGTCCCCCGCCCTCCACGGGGCCAAGTCAGGACCCAGCAAGTGGCAGCCAGGTGTCCCCCAGGCCGATAAACGGGCAGAAAAGGCCGCGGGCACAGGCCGCGTCTGAGCGGGTGCCTGTCCAGCCTGTTTCCTGATCCGTAAAATCATTTCCAGCTGTGCATGACCTTCTACAGCGCCAGGACTTGAAAGCTAGAAAGCAGTTATCTTTTTAAAATCACAAGGAAGGAAACTATGAACTAAGAAAGTCCCTCATCCAAACCCATCAACAGAAAATCACTGTTATATTGGTACCAGTTTTGGAAAAAAAATTTTTTAATTGAAAATTGGGGATTGAAAAGAAAGAACGGTGATGGAAAGGAATGTTCCCGTCGGCAACCTTGGGTTTGGGCTGGGGGCTGGGGCCTATTAGGAGGTGCAGGCTGAACAAGGCAGCGGAAGGCCCGGGGGCGTGTCTGTGGCGCCCTGCTTGGCCCCTTCCTCCTGGGACAGGGGACTGAGCCCTACTCCTGGGCTACACAAACATTCCTCCCTCAGACACGCCACCTTATGTCCCCAAAGTTTAAGTACAGCTTGTTCTGGTTGGGGGTCAAGCTGTCATCCTTCCTCGGGGCACAGGAGGCTGAGAGGCAGGAAGCCTTATTAACACCACTCTCCTTTCCATAAGCTCTGGGGAGAGGTGCGGTGGAAGGACCAAGAGGCCTCCCAGTTTCTTCCCCCAGGCAAGACGTGGAGGCTTCCTCCAACCTGGTGGGCCACGGAGAACCAGAGCACCTCGTGGGGCTGCAGGGGATGGATGGGGCCTCCCCAAGTGGGTCTCCGTCCTACGGTTTCCCGAAGGATCAGTCGTGAGGCTGCTGTGTGGGGACAGAGGAGGGCCAGGAGGGCTTGGGGAGGAAGGGGCACGAGTCCTGCAGAGGGGGCCCACTTGTACTCGTGCCACCTGGAGTTGCAAACACCCAGTTGTGACCCACCTCTCCCTGTTGCCCTCTTGGAACCCTCAGTTCCTGACTGTTCTCCGTTCTCCTGAACCAAGGGAGGTGGCACAGGTGAGAGAACCGGGGGTCTGGGGGCCAGAGGGCTCCGGCTTCAAATCTTGGCTCCAGCACCCACGGTCAGGGATAGCTGGGCGTGTGTTGTCACCTTTCTGTGCCTCAGTCTCCTGATCTGCAAAATGGGCCTAACTTCCCAGTCTGATGGAGGCTAGGAGAGCAGAGATAAGTCGAGAGCATCCTTCATTCACCGCGGTGCTTCTCCCCGGCCTGGCCTGCTGTAGGTGGCTGGCTGGCATCTCTCACCCTCACCCTCGGGAAGCAGGCCCAGGCTGCCCTCACCCGCCCTCCTTCCCCACAGCTCACAGCAGGCTGATTCTTCAGGCATCTCTTTAACATTCTCTAACAGTCTTCCTCTTTTCCCTGCTCTCCTGATGGTTGACCTGGTTAACTCAAGAAAAACATCTGTACTTTTTCTTCCTCTCTCCTTAGCCCTTCATTTCTTTGTTCCATTTCTGGGCCCAAAAAAGAAAAGGAAGAAGAATTATTGTGCAGAAACACCGGCACCAGGCAAGAGGAGAACTGTCCATTTTTCAAAAAATGAGACAAGATGAAAAGTCTGTGTTGCCAGACTGCCAATGCCCTCGAATGCACCGTCTCTGGGAACCTCTTAGGAATCACCACCGAGATCTTCCCCTGCCCCTGCAGCCTTGCTCCCTCCCAGAAAGAATGTGTAATGCATCTTAAAGCAGGTTTTTTATTTGATCTTGTGATATTTCTATAGCAATCACCTTGCTACAATGCTGTTTTCTGCTAATTTTCAGGGTGAATTACAGCCCTTTAGTTCCGTTGCAGCTTAAATTGGCTGCTGCAGGCCAAATGGAAAAGCTGACCGTCTCCTGAGTGGCAGTTCCACGGCTGGGGAAGGTGGGCCCTTGTTAGGGCTGAGTTGTGTCCCCCTCACCCCCAGCTCATGTGTTGAAGTCCTAACTCCCAGTTTTTCAGAATGTGACTATATTTGGAGATAGGGTCTTTATTTATTTATTATTTATTTATTTCGTTGTGCTGGGTCTCAGTTGCGGGAGGTGGGCTCCTTAGTTGTGGCATGTGGGATCTAGTTCCCTGACCAGGGATCGAACCCGGGCCCCCTGCATTGGGAGCACAGAGTCTTAACTACTGTGCCACCAGGGAAGTCCCGGAGATAGGACCTTTTTCTTTTTTTTTTAGATAAATTTATTTATTTTTGGCTGCATTGGGTCTTCGTTGCTGCGTGCGGGCTTTCTCTAGTTGTGGCAAGCGGGAGCTACTCTTCATTGCGGTGCATGGGCTTCTCATTGCGGTGGCTTCTCTTGTTGCGGAGCACGGGCTCTAGGCGCGTGGGCTTCAGCAGTTGCGGCACACAGTCTCAGTAGTTGTGGCACGCGGGCTCTAGAGTGCAGGCTCAGTAGTTGTGGCGCGTGGGCTTAGTTTCTCCACGGCATGTGGGATCTCCCCAGACCAGGGCTCGAACCTGTGACCCCTGCATTGGCAGGCGGATTCTTAACCACTGTGCCACCAGGGAAGTCCCCGGAGATGAGGTCTTTAAAGAGGTAATAAGGTGAAAAGAGGTCACTGGGGTAGGCCCTAATCCCATATCCCATATGACTGGTGTCCTCATAAGAAGAGGAGATTAGGACACAGAGATGCAGAGGATGACCATGTGAAGATACGGGGCAAGATGGCCGTCTACGAGCCAAGGAGGGAGGCCTCACAAGAAACGCACCCCGATGACGCCTTGATCTTGGATTTCCAGCCTCCAGAACCGTGAGAAAATAAATTTCTGTTGTTTAAGCGGCCCCACCTGTGGTACTTCGCTGCAGCCGCCCGAGCTGACTAACACCTCTGCCTGCACCCAATGGGATGGACCCCCGGAGTGGGAGAGAATCCCCAAATGTCGCCACTTGAATTATCATGATTCTTGTCCCTTTACACACCTCCCGCCCTCTGCGCAGTGGGGCTGGGACCACACTGAGAGACAGAAATGGATGCCCAGGCAAGTGCATTCCGCAGCCACCAGGCCCCAGATCCTTCGTGAAAGTGCATCACCACAGCCAAGTGAAAGAGGGTTTATGCTGTGCTGGGCACAGCGCCAGGGGCTTTCTACAGCGACGCCCCAAAGCACCTATGGCCACCCCTTCACAGGTGAGGAAACAGGCCCGTTTTCACTGTGCAGAGCTGGGATTCGATTCGATCGCAGGCAGTTCGGTGCCGTCGCCTCTGTGCTACCCGTTTTTTCCTTCTTGATGTGGACTGTTTCTTGTAAGGAGAAGGTGCTAGGGTGAGAGGCTGAGTAGGCTCCTGGTGTGACCTTGGGCAGCCTGGGCAGGCGCTGGGATGGAGCTGCCATCACGATGATGGGCTGCACTGACCTGCAGGCACCCCTGCCTGTCTCCGCCCCCACTCAGAAAACAGTCAGGGAGCGACCTGCCCGGCCTCCTGCGAGCGTGTCTGTTGGGAAGACAGCCCGTTGGAAGGAAGGAGCTCCTCGGTAGCCATCCACAGCCCAGGGATTGTGGCTGGGGGGCGTTAGCCAGGAGGGATGCTTTTGAGGGCCATACGCAAACTATTCTTGAAGCTGCCATCAGTCTGGTGTCCTCTCTCCCTGTAGCACATTTATGAAACCGAGTAAAGATGGGCAACCTCACGGCCCATCTCACCCTGTTCCCATGGAGAAGAAACCAAAGTCAGATCCAAGTTCAACTCCAAAAATAGCCTTGAGAAATACTGCAGATCCCTCCTAAATTTGTTTTACAAGGAACCAAAGGGCAGTTACGCTCATAAAAGAGAGAAAAGTTGTCTTAAAACCTCTTTCCTCTCACTCTCTCAAAGCCCCCAGCCTACTGCTTGTTCTCCACACCGCACCTCCACCCCTACCCCACAGACATACGATCCTCTGGCCAGGAGCCTGCTCTTCGGTGTTTAAACACAGTCCGTGGGATGGGGCTGATGACGGATGACAGGCCACCTTTTCCAAGCACATAAACTCACCAGAGGGATGAAGAAGCCGCTCAAAGCCACACAGGTGGACAGGGGTCCAGCCAGATCCCAGCGAGCTCGAGTCTAGCCCTAGGACCCCTGACCACGGCTCTAAATGGCCTTCCATCCCAGCATCTACAACACGGCAGCTAGATCCAAACTGTAGCGCGTCGTTACCATTTCTGTGAGTCGTGTTATACCGCCTTTTCCTGGTTAGATACGGCCTGGGGACGCACACTCTCTCACACGCACAATCATACATGTACCCCAAATGGAGATCATCTCGTTTCCTTGTTCTGTAATCTGCCCTTTCCAATTAACTCTATACTGTGAGAAGAATTTCCCATGTACTTAATTTTTAAAGTTTTTCACCATCATCTGGATTTAATCTACTTGAACAGCCATCTAGTGCGGGCACTCAAGACGGTTCCACTCACTCTCATATAAATAACCCTGGGGGCAGGTCATTCCACACAAGTCCTTTAGCACGTCTCTAATTATGACCTTGGAATACATTCCTAGGAAGGAAATTACTGGATTTCAAGACTTTGGGTACATATATCTAATCTGTCCTCCACGAAGACTGTGCTGATTTTCATATTTGATGCACAAGAGGGAATTTCATCTCCAGGAGACTCAGGGTTTTTCTCCGGAGAGAATCCACGTGTCCAGCCTGAGGCTCACTCTGCATTCTGCTGGATCTTAGTTCTCTTGGCCCCAGGCTGTTGCACCCTCCCGAGCTGCCATCTCCACCAGGGATGTCCTTTCTGTGAAGATGATCTCAGTTCAGAGCTGCTTCTTGGCTTGCAGGAAGCCCTGTCTCCAGAGCAACTGTATCCCTGGGAGCTCATTAATGTGAGCAATTTGGGAACAATACATACCTGGCCAAGTCCACTTCCCAAATCCTTTCCCTTTGTTTTTTTGGGTTCTTTGACTTCCAACCAATTATTTTCTGGGGATTTCCATGACAAAGCTCTGGAGAAGGGGCCATTTACCTAGCTTGGGACACAAAGAAAGCCAGTTCATCTTATTTTTCAAATTAAAACTGTCCTCAGCTTCCCTGGCCAGCTTAGCGGAAATCTCTGTTGGCCTGTCAGGGAAGCCAAAGAAGGTTAGCTGCTTCCATGCAGCCCTCCAGGGGCCCACCTGCTCGGCTGGGCGCTCCTGGTGGGAAAACAGGAGGGTGATCGTTTGTGATGGTGTGTAATCCACCACTGTCCCTCTTTGACTTTACAGGCAGCCCCAGGGAAAGACTCATGAGAAGAGTGCAGAACACAGGTGGGCAGAGGGAGAGCAGTGCCCGGCGTGGTGATGTCACTTGTGCACATCACCCCTTGCCTCCCCAGCTCACCCTGGGCCTGAGCAGTGCCCCTCGGTGGGGAGGGCCCACAGCTCCCGCTTTCTTCCCTGACCCCACCCCACGGCGGACCCCTGAGCAGGGGGGCCCTGAGGAGCCCCACAGCTCCTGCCTGAGGTGGCCCTGGGGAGTCTGGCATCATCCCACGTGGCCCTGGCAGGTGCTCATTCTGCTGCCAAGGTTGGACGCCTCATGAGGCTCTTGCCCCCTGCCCGCACCTCTTCAGAGGATGGGCGACTCACACGGCAATTCCAGGAACACTTCTCAAGGCATCTTAGAAACTCGTTTCCTGGAAAAGTCAACCATCTACTCAGTGACCCTCCAGGAGATAACGTGGGAGGGGCCCTCACAGCCCGGGGTGTGGGACGGAAGTGGTTGAGGGTGGCTTCTGCCCAGAGGACTAGGGCTGGGGGCCAGGACAGAGCTGCCAGAGGCCTCTGCTTACCTCACCCATGTGTGCACACACCCAGACATACGCACATTCACGGACACACGCACACGCAAAGACACACACCCAGACATATGCACTGCACGGACACACACACACACGCAAAGACACACACTCAGACATACGCACATGCATGGACACACCCACCCACATGCAGACACACACCCAGACATACGCACGTGCACACACGCACACACATGCAAAGACACACACCCAGACATACACACATGCACACACGCATGCACGTGCACACACACACACACGCACGGAGTGGTCCCTGGCTCTCAAAGGCAAACCTGAAGCAGCTGTTAGAGTGGTCTGTCTGTGGGAACAATGGCCTGTACCCTAGCCCTGGGGACAAGGCATTTTCTCAGGAGTTGCTGGGACACCCGGTCTCGTTCTATCACCTGATTGGCTGGGCTTTGGAAACAGCCTCTGCAGCAGGTTATTAGATGTTGTCCCCTCTCACGGCCCAGACAAAGGGGGGCCGAGGTGGCACCAGCTCTTGAGTGTGCTGGATTGAACAGTGTCCCCCCCCAAATTCATGCTCACGTGGAACCTCAGCATGTGACCTTCCTTGGAAACAGGGTCTTTGCAGATGTAATTAGTTAAGTTAAAAAGAGGTCATGCTGGATTAGGGTGGGCCCGACCCAATGTGACTGGTGACCTTATAAGAAGGGACGACACGAAGACACACAGACAGAAGGTGGCAAGGACTGGTGGGACGCAGCTCGGAGCCGGGGAACACTGAGGAATGCCGACATGAGCAGAGGCTGGAAGAGGCGGGAGGGACCCTGCCCTGGAGCCCTGAGGGAGAGCGTGGCCCTGACAGGACCTCGATCTCGGGACGTCTAGCCTCCAGAAAACTGTGAGGGAAAACACATTCTGTCGTTTTTAAGCCACCTGGCTTGCGATAATTTGTTAAAGGCAGGCCTAGGAAACTACAATGGTTCTTTGGTATCCTCAGGGGATGGGGTCCAGGACCCCCATACATACCCAAATCTGCAGAGGCTCAAGCCCCTTGCAACTGACCCTCTATCTGAGGGTGCAGAAGGGCTGAGTGTAAGAAGAAAGTCATTTGTGTTTGTTTATATGTTTATTTATAATAAAATCTCAAACTAATAATACAAAAATTCTGCTTTGGCTTATTAATTCTCATTAAGCACCTTATTCACTGGTGTTGGGTTCTTTGCCCTCAGCCCCGTGATGTGCAGATGCCTGACCACAAACCCGGACTGGACGGAAAGCCCCTGGCGAGCAGAACCTGGCCTCCATGCCAGCCAAGACTGGTGACCTGACGAGGAAGAGGGAAACCTGAATGCTCTCTGGGTCCTCCTAAACCTCTACAGCAGAACTATTTCACTTGAAGGAAAGTTCCAGATCAGGTGCACATATACTCAAATGTACTTACAAACACACATTCCAAAGTCCAACCTAAATGTTTAAAAATTACCCACAATAGCCAAGCTGTGCAAACAACCTATATGTCCATCAAGAGATGAAGGGATAAACAAAGTGTGGTCTATCCATACAGCGGAATATTACTCAGCCTTAAAAAGGAGGAAATCTTGTCATATGTGACAACATGGATGAACCTTGAAGACATTATGCTAAATGAGATAAGCCGGTCAAAGAAAGACAAATACTGCAGAACTCTATTTACAAGAGGTACCGAAAATAGTCAAGTTCATAGAATCAAAGAGTGGGAGGGTGGTTGCCACGGGCTGGGGGGAGACGGAAATGGGAGCTGCTAATCAAGGGGCACAGAATTTCAGGGAAGCAACATCAATCAGTTCTGGAGACCTGGTGCACGGCATCGTGCCGACAGTGAACAAGACGCCACTGAACGCCTGAAACCGTGCTGAGAGGGTAGAGACCGCACGCCATGTGTGCATGCAACAACGCAACATCTAGCGAAACTCTATCTAGCAAAAAAGATTCTGTCTCACACAGGTGGCCAACGGGCACATGAAAAGAGGCTCAACGTCGCTAATCATTAGAGAAATGCAAATCAAAACTACCTTGAGGTATCACCTCACACCTGTCAGAATGGCCATCATCAAAAAATCTACAGACAACAAATGCGGGAGAGGGTGTGGAGAAAAGGGAACCCTCCTGCACTGTTAGTGGGAATGTAAATTGGTGCAGCCACTATGGAGAACAGTATGGAGGTTCCTTAAAAACTACAAATAGAACTATCATACGACCCAGCAATCCCACTACTGGGCATATACCCTGAGAAAACCATAATTCAAAAAGAGTCATGTACCAAAATGTTCATTGCAGCTCTATTAACAATAGCCAGGACATGGAAGCAACCTCAATGTCCACTGACAGATGAATGGATAAAGAAGATGTGGTGCATATATACAAGGGAATATTACTCAGCCACAAGAAAGAATGAAATAATGCCATTTGCAGCAACATGGAGGGACCTAGATATTAGCATACTAAGTGAAATAAGCCATATAGACAAAGACAAATATCATACGACAGCACTTATATGTGGAATCTAAAAAAAATTATACAAATGAACTTATTTGCAAGACAGAAACAGACTCACAGACATGGAAAACAAACTTATGGTTACCAAAGGGGAAGGGGGGGTATAAATTAGGAGTCTGGGATTAGCAGATACAAACTACTATATATAAAATAGGTAAACAAGGTCTTACCGTATAGCACCGAGAACTATATTCAATATCTTGTAATAACCTATAATGGAAAACAATGTGAAAAGAATATATATACATATTTATAACTGAATCACTTTGCTATACACCAGAAACACAACATTGTAAATGAACTATACTTCAATAAAAAAAAATTTTGTCTCTAAAGACAAGACCCAATTTTTGTGTACTTTAAAACATATTTAATAAACCTGAAAAATACTTAAAAATGATCAATCACTGTTCTCTTCCGTTAGCTTGGATAATTTTAAAATAATGATATCGTTCAGCGTTAGTGACACGGGCTGTAAAACGTTTTAATACTAACAGCTACCATTGAGCGCGCAGCGTGTGCCTGCGCTCTGCGCGGGTGGTTTCTAAGGAGGAGCGTGACAGGCCCTCCATCACCGGGAGTGGGGCTGCCCCACGGCCCCCTGCCAGCCCAGCTACCCATCGGGCCTTTATCTGCAGGCCACACTCCACGAGGCCCTTCGCGAGAGCGGGGAGCGGGCGGGTCAAGGCAGGCCTGCTAGCCGGGGCTCCGGGCCGCGGGCTTTGGCGCAGGGACCCCCATGGCTTCCCCGACCCTCCTGAGATCCTCCTGGCATCTAGAACCTTCCCCAGCTCATAGGTGCCGTGCCAACAACCGCCTCACCAGAATCCCATGCGGGCGGAAACCGGGGGCTACGACATTTTACTTAATTAACGCATCCCCCTTCGAGGGAGACCCCATTACCCTCCCCACTTTATGGACGAGGAGGTGCGGGCACAGAGCCATGGGGGGGGACAGTAGGAAGGCTGTCGCGTGGCTGAGCTTGGCCTTTTCTGTCGGGTTTAACACCATTAGTCTTCATAGGCTATGATGGCAGGAAATACACTTCCAAAGGTTTGAAAACAGGTACCCAACTGTTTTTCCGGAACACGCGACATTCTGACTTCATGAAATTAGGGGACAGCTTTCAGAGCAGACCTTTCAGACGAGAGCGCTCGGAAAACACATTCTTCCGATAAAACCGTCCTCTGCCTCGTAGGGACCAGCTCCCCTCAGTCCGTTTTCTTTCAAGTGAAAACGGTCATACGGGGCTACATATTGAAATGTGAGAAACAAGTGGCCTGCTGTCCCGCAGAAGGTTACTTTCCTTGGTCAAAACTGGAAAATCTCATTAACCTGCCGTCGGTGGTGCAGAAGAGAGTGGCCACTTAGGAAGACCTGAGGCAGGAGACGCCTTTCCACCAAGGACGACCCCGACCCCACCCCACGCACCTCCGGCCAGCAAAGCACGTGGGGAGGGACGGCCCGGTCCCTGAAGACGCCACAGTCGGAAAACTGACTCTGGAAGGACCCCTTGCTCAGCGCTGGGCCTTGGGCCGTGCGGCCTGCGGGCGAGGGCCTGCGGGGTTCGGGGGTCAGTGGTCAGGGGTCGGGCGCGCCCCGCGGTGCCGAAGGGGAGGAGTCCCCGCGAATAACCGCGAGCGGCCGGACTTGCAGGAGGGAAGCAGGGGCCGCGCTTCTGAAGCGCCGCCTCCGGCAAACGCACGTGTCACAAGTCACGGGGTGATTCCCCCGAGCCCGGCGGTGCTGTCCTTCCGCGTGCGCACCGCCGCCCTGCTGTCACTGGACAAGGCTCGTCGGGACCCGCCCCGCCCCCGGTCCCGCCCCCGGTCCCGCCCCCGGTCCCGCCCCGACCGCGGCACCCAGCTGCCGGCCCCGCCTGCTCCCGGCCGCCCCTCTGCCGGCCGCTTTCCGGGAGGAGGATCTACGCCCCCTGAGGCGTCTGCGTCCTCGGGGGCAGCTGCTCTGGCGCCGAGTCCGCGCCGTGGGGAGGCCGAGGAGCCGGGCCAGCCCGCCCTGGGGTCCGGAGTACGGACGCGGGACGCCCCGAGGGATGGCCCGTCGTCGCTGCAGGGGGCTGCCCAGGGGGACGGTCGGGGCTCTCGGGCCGGCGAGGCCCAGCCCCTGGCCCGTCGCCACTGGGGCGCCGTTGCGGGGGTCCGGCCCCTTCAGCCCCAGCGCGGGTTCAGCTAATGTTGAAGAGCTCGGGGGCCGTGGCCTTGGCCCCGTGTCTGGGTGGCTGTCCAGCTGGGAGGAGGGGAGGCCGACGCGGAGGGCAGTGGGCCTGAGAAGGGGCAGGTCCTGGGCCGGTGGCGCTGCAGCCAATTGGGGGCTGTAGGGACCTCAGAGGGGGGTTCTGAGCTCAGGAGCCATCTGGGAGGGACGGTGCAGGGAGCTCCCTTTGGAGATCCAGAACCTTCTGGAAGCTGGAGCTTGGGAAGCGGTGAATGTGGCGCAGCAGCAGCCTGGATGGGTGCAGAGGAAATAGCCGCTGAAACCCTGGGGGACAGAATGGAGGTGGGTGCCTGGACCGGGGGCTGGCGAGGCATCTTTGGGGAGGGGCCTCAGTAAAAACTGAGCAGACCTGGCCTCCTCCTGCCAGTCGCAGCCCATTAAGCCAGTAGTTCTAGACAGAGTGGCGGGGAGGGGGCCGGGGCCTCAGAATCCCGGGGAGCAGCTTCAGCACACACAGCGCTCAGCCCCCCTGGGACCTCACCATCATCGTCCCCCATATAGGTACCTGTGAGGGCGCCTCTTGTCAGAGAAAGACAAAATCCAAAGGGGCTAGAGTTTCTCCCATCCTTCTACTCCTGAGGGTCCACATCCAGAAAGAATGACGCTTCCCAAATTCAAGGACATCCTTTAATCACAAACTACTTATCCATGATCGAGCCAGGGGTGGTTCATAAACACCTTGGGAGACAGCTCAGAACCCTCCCCGGAAACACTGACAGCTATGCTCTGCTCCCTCCCAGCACCTGGGCTGCCCTTCCTAGGGTGGCTTCTAGGTCAATGCCTGTGCCGTGACCACGCCAGAATCCTGCTGTGAGCTCTTCTCGGGTAGAAGAAGAGGGGACCGGGGGTCTGCTCTGCCACTGGAGTCCCAGAAGCCTTGGCCAGGCTCGGCCCCCACGCCCACACTCTGGCCTGCCCGGCAGCCTCCATGAGCGACAGCCCTCCCCCTCCCCTGCTGGGCACGGGAGCCCCCAGCCTACACGATGCCCTCCAGGCGCCTGCTCCTCCAGACCACCAGTGCCGCCACGAGCAGGGTCACCAGGATGGGCACCACGATGAAGGGGCAGAGGACACTGCTGGGCGGGTCCTGCAAGGCCCTGCCTGAGACGGGGCAGTCTCTGAAGTAGTGCCGGTGGACGGCGAGGAAGAACCTGTCCACTGCCGCGTTGGGCCAGAAGCAGTCCAGCTTCTGCGCCACGTGCCTGGTGCAGTCCGAGAGCTCTTCGTAGCTCCTGCAGATGGAGAAGCAGGTCGTCAGTCCCTGGTGGGCAGGGGATCAAGGTGGGACTCCAGCCAGGGGCTCCCCACCTCACTCCCCACTGGGGCGAGCTCCCCCAAAGTCCAAGCCCTGAGGCGGTGGCCCTGGCTTGAGAGACACAGGTCCTGCGCGGGTCCTGTGCGGGCTCCCTAGATGTCCTGCACGTGCTCACACCCCAGAAGGCAAGCTGGGGCTAAGGGATTCCAGGAGCTGGGATGCAACACCAAGGGCAAACGAGAAGATGGACCAGCCAGGCGTCTTCAGAAGGCAGCCTGGGACAGCGAGCCCTCAGGCGTGGGCAGATGTGCAGCCTCTTGAGCCCCTTGCTGTCTGCATCACCCCGAGCAGACGCCCCCCAGCCTGAAAGCCCCCCAGGTGTCCACAGGACTCACTGTGAGGCCTCCCAGGCCTACCCTGACCTCGCACCCCCCCCATCTTCCCACACTTGCTGAGGAGTTTCCCACAGCACTGTCACCCTGCACTGTAGCGGGTTACAGGTTTATTTTGCTTATTGAGTGTAAACACCACGAGGTCAGGGATTTTGTCTATTTTGTTCACCTCTGTAATCCCAGTACCTAGAAGAGTACCTGGCACATGGCAAGAACCAGTCAATTTTTTATAAAAAAATTGTGGTAAAATATAAAGAACATACAATTTACCATTTCAACCATTTTTACCTGTACAGTCCAGTGGCATTAAGTACTATTCCATCGTCGTGCAACCGTCACCACCATCCATCTCCAGAACTATTTTATTGCCAAATAGAAACTCTGTCCCCACTGAACACTCACCCCCATTTCTCCCTCCAGTCCCTGGCAATTCCCATCTGTCTTCTGTCTCTATGAAACCTGACTACTCCAGGCACCTCATAAAAGTGGGCTCTACAATATTTGTCCTTTTGTGATTGGCTTATTTCAGTGAACATAATGTCCTCCAGGTTCATCCATGTTGTAGCCTGGGTCAGAATTTCCTTCCTCTTTAAGGCTGAATAATATTCCATTGCTCGTACATACTTTATTTTGTTTATCCATTCATTGACGGACATTCAGGTTGCTTCCGTGTTTTAGCTATTGTGACGAATGCTGCTGCTATGAACATGGGGGTGCAATTATCTACTCGAGTCTCGGCTTTCAATTCTTTTGGCTGTATATCCAGAAGTGGAATTGCTGGATCATATCTTAAGTCTGTGTTTAATTTTTTGAGTAAATTGTTTTTTTAATTTAATTTTATTTATTTATTTTTTAAAAACATTTATTTTTGGCTGCATTGGGTCTTTGTTGCTGCGTGCGGGCTTTCTCTAGTTGCAGCGAGAGGGGGCTACTCTTTGTTGTGGTGCGCGGGCATCTCATTGCGGTGGCTTCTCTTGTTGCAGAGCACGGGCTCTAAGTGCACGGGCTTCAGTAGTTGTGGCATGTGGGCTCAGCAGTTGTGGCTTGCGGGCTCTAGGTGTGCAGGCTCAGTAGTTGTGGCACACAGGCTTAGTAGTTGTGGCACGTGGTCTCAGTATTTGTGGTGCACGGGCTTAGTGCTCCACAGCAATGTGGGATCTTTCCGGACCAGGGCTCGAATCCGTGTCCCCGGCATTGACAGGCGGATTCTTAACCACCGCACCACCAAGGAAGCCCCTGTTTTTTAAGAAATGAAGATTCAGTGTTGGGGGAAATTAAAATGTATTCAGTAGTTTCCAGAAAGTGTCACTTCTGCTCAGGATGGAGAAAGCAACACAGAGTGTTGATCCCATATGAACAGCAAAAAAAGCTGAAGAAACTACAAAATCATACATTTTCTTGAGTCCATCAGAGAGCTGAGACTGCAAGGCAGCAAAGTAACCTGAGTTTCAAGGAGGAGAAAGACGCAGCTGCTGTACCAGCTACATAATAGCTGAGCTGCCCAGGGTTTAGCGTGGGCTGGAGAGTCATTCTGGAATTTCTAGGGCCCCAGATGCGGTGAGCGGGGTTCCAGGACCATCTGCTCTTTCCCATGAGGCTCCAGGGGGTGCTCGTGAGAAAGGTTAGGGGCAGGCAGGGGATTGGCTGCTGTTTGGGGCCAGGCAAAAACACCACACATTTCCCAAACCCTTCTCACAGAAGCAGCAACAGGCTTGGGCCCTGGGGGATGAGCAGCTGATCTTGATGAGCAGTGGCTTCAGCTGAACGGGCCTGAAGCCCTTCCTACTTCCTCAGACCCCGTGCCCACAGGGGTGCGTGGTTTTTCTAAGTGAACGAGGACTCGTGTTCCAAGTAGAAAACAGAAGTGGAAAAAGCCACGGGAAGTCAGGACAGACTGGGTCTCATTGTGAAAAAAATGAATTAGCACACGTCAAGGGCCTGGCACAAGGTAAGTGCAAGTGTGTCAGGTATTACTAAAAACCAAAGTCCAGACTTTTGAGCTGGTCGTCCATCAACCACAGGGCTGCATGTTACAAACACTAGCTTGAATGGTCGTCTTTTTCCCCACCTCAGACCCACTGAATCAACGTGTAGTTTTAGGTGTTCTGCAGACGCAGTGACACACAGTCAGTCCTAAATGTTGTTCCCTACGCTCTGCCTGAGGAGTGAAGCTGGGATGTCCCTAGAAGGAGGTGTTGCCACCTCCAGGCTGGCCAGCCAGGATGGGAAGGACCCCGACCCAGGGACCTGTGACACCGGGGACCCCACGCTGAGGCCACGCTGAGGCTGAGCCCGTGGTGGGCTATTCTGGGACGAGGCACTCTCTCCTTGAAATACCCTTCCAGTCTGCAAAGCCATCCCCGTCTAAAAATATCCCTAATGGGCAGTCGGCTGCCCACTTCATCCTGTTTATTTATACCGAAGTAACAGCTGAAACTTTCAACAAATATTGTGAGCCCTGTCAGCAGGGATGTGATAAAAGAATTTCCTCCAGAGGACAGACATTCTTCTGTTCAAAAGAACATTGTACTGACTGAAGGGGCCAAAATAATCATGAAAAAGTATGCTTGCTTTCACCCTCTATTTTCAGTTCTCATGTAATGGAATGATTATCCTTTTTCTTGGCCAGGACTTTCTATTGTGGGCCCCTAAGTGAACTTTGCTTGGAATGTTCCTGAACACTGTGGTGGGAGTAGTTTCCAATATATCTGGGTCCCAAGTCAAGGCTTCTGGTACCATGCTTCATGGTTGTTTGACAGGAAGGTGCCCACTGATGCCCACAGGGGAGTCGTCTGCTCTGGGGACACCAACTAGCCCTGTCTGGCCCCGACGTGGAGTATGTGACTCTGGGCCCTGGTGCCCCACAGAACTGGGTTCAAATCCAGCTCCACCTCTTATGCTGAGTGATCCCAAGGGCCGCATCTCACCCATCCAAACCTTGTTCTCTTTATTCAATGAAGAGACAGGTACCCACCTGACAGGGTTACTGGGCAGATCAAGTTAAACAAGGTCAAGGGCCTGATGTATAACAGGTGCCCCGTAAGTGGACAGCTTCCTGACAACTGGTGTGTGGCCCCTTAAGGGTCCATTTCTTATTCCATAAACTCGAGTAAACGTTGACCAGGCAATGTGTGTGTAAGACCTCAGAATATCTGAGGAGGAACCACTATTTTGGTTCACTCTCTCTGGACCAGTATTTGCTTCCATCAACTCAGGACAATTCACAACCTGGTGGCTTCCAGCAGCTTTAAATACCTGCTGGGAGGAGGGGAGGTGGCACCCTCGGCACCCTGGCAGCCGGGGCAGGTGAAGGTGAACAGGGCCCATTTGAAGCCGGCCTGGGGAGCCTGACTAATAAGCAGGTGAAAAAAATGTCTAACCTCACTTTTAAGGAAAAAAAGAAGCAAACATCCAAATAGAATCCATTTTCAAATGAAGAATATACTCAGGACTTCCCTGGTGGTCTGTCGGGTAAGACTCTGCACTCCCAGTGCAGGGGGCCCAGGTTCCATCCCTGGTCTGGAAAATGGACCCCGCATGCCTGCCACAACTAAGAGTGCGCACGTCGCCACTAGACCTGGCATAGCCAAAATAAATAAATAAATATAATAACAATAATAATAATAAAAGAACAAGGTAATTTAAAAAATGAGAATACTCAGTGCTGGTGAAGGTATAGTGAAATGAGGCAGGTGCTCGCATCATCGCTGGTAGAAGATAAACGGGTAAAATTTTTCCAAAAAGCAGTTCGGCAATTATGTATCGAGAACTTCAAAAATCACAGACAGCCTTTGAGCCAGTAACTCTATTTCTGGGAATTATCCTAAGTCAATCACATGAAATGTAGACAAAAATAATGTAAGAAAATGAACATTACAGATTTATAATTATGAAAAAGAGCAAACAACAGGACAGTGAGGAAAAAATTGCTTATAAGAGCCTCAGCTATGTAGCTATTAAAATGATATTTAGGAGGAGGAAAATATTTATGTTACAATGTTGAACAAAAGAAAAAGCAGTTGAGACCAAATTATACCAACAATGTGCTTTCAGCATAAAATGGTCCATGTAGGAGGGGAAGACCTCAGAATGTTAGGAGGAGTTGTCACCACTAGAGGGCAGTGATATGAAGGACTTTTATTCTCCTAGCTCCGCTTTCGGGGGCATTTTCCAAGTTTTCCGCAGTGAGCATACATTATTTTTATAATTATATTTTTAGACAGCTCACTGAGGAAAAGGCCTGCAGAAAACTGGACATCGAGGTCCCTGAATCTGCAGCCGTGGGGCGCACATTTCCTCGTGTCTGGGGCAGCGGGGGGCCTTCGGCGCAGGGGACTCGTGTGCTGTTCTAACTCCCGAGCTGCGTGGGGTAAACCCCGTCCCAGGCAGGGCAGCGTCCCCACCACGGTGACACCCTCTCTCCCACCCTCTGCTTCCAGCACAAGGGGTTCTCCCCTCGCCACTTCAGTGGAAGGAGCTCTGGGAACCCCCGCCTAGGGGACACCTGGCTGGCAGCCCTGCTCCAGGCGGCAGTGCTGGGGGCTGGGCCCCTCCGAGCGACATAATGCGTTAGCTCGGTGGCTCAGCCGCCAGCGGGCCCTCGCACACCTTCAAGGCTGCAGAGCTCCCGATGTCCGCTCACTCCCCGAAGGTCCCCAGGGCCTGGGCGGGCCGGCGGCTTCGCTCCATCACTCGCCTCCTCCAGGGTCTGGGTTGCCTCCGGGGTGGAACGGACCTCCCTGCCGTCCCCGCACGGATGCTGCGGGGATTAGACGCCCGGTCCCGAGGGGCGTCCGGACCTGGGGGCAGGGAGGGCCCTGAGGGTAGGTGGGGGGGGGACGCAGGGGTGGGCTTCGAGGGCAGGACCCCCTTTCGCACCCATCCCCGCCGGCTCCCCGCCCCAGGCGCCCAAGGACACTCGGCTCCCAGGAGCGGCCCGGCCTCCCGGCCTCCTTATAGGAAGGGCGAGGCTACCAGATGGCGCCCCCTTCCCGGGGACCTCCGCTCCTTGGTCCCTCCTCCCCTGATCCCTCTCCTAGGGACCCTCCTCCTCCGCCTCACCTCGCCTCTCGCCGTCAGCACCCCGCTCGCTCCCTCCCTCGCCCCTGGCTCTCGAGGCTTCTCCCACATCAGCAGCCCGGCGCATCTGCCTCCGCTCTTCCCGCCAGGTGAGGGGCCTTGGCGCTCTGCAGCCCTCGCTCCTTCCCTCCTCCGCCGGCGCCCAGACTGCAACATCCGACACCCGTGACATCCCCACCCCCATCTGAAGCCTTGGTCCAGTGCACAACGGGCGTCCACACCTGACTCCCGGGATGCCCCCCACCCCAGCCCCATCTCTCATGCCTGGGAAGCCTTGCCTCCTCTGAGTTGCCATGGATCCCCCCATTTCCGGGCGTCCCCTCCCCTCCTCCAGCCCTGTCACTGTGCCCAGGAGTAGGGCAGAGTGACTAGCCTTGGCGGGTTATTACAACCACATTTCTAATACCAGCTTCCACTTCTCTGCACTGAGCATGGGCTGGGGCCTGGGCATCTCTGCTCCCCTTCTCCTCCCCCAACCCGCTTAGTCAGGGCAGCCATCAGCACCCTCCCCTGCTTTCCTCCTCTCTGAAGCCCTGGGCTCCATTCACCATTGGCTCTTGGGGCCACAGCCCTGGCCTCTGCCTTCCGCCTCCCCCAGCCCACTGTCCACACAGACTCACCCTTGCTTCAGGCCTTCAACGCTCCCTGCTGCACCTGTGCTGGATTCAAAAGCCCTCATGTGGCCCCCACCTCTCCACTCTCAACTGTACCCTCTCCCTTTCACTGGCCACCCTGGCTGATACTTCTGCCTCAGGACCTTTGCACAAGCTGCACTTTCTACTTGTAAGGCTCTTAACCCCATCTTTAAAGGTCGACATCTGTGTATCCCTCAAACGTCACCTCCTCAAACAGGTGCATTCTTATGCTTCAACCTCACTTGGATCCCCGGCAAAGTGGGGTTTTCCATCATAGTTGTGTCTTACTTTGTACCTGTGCTTTCACTCTTGATTATTCACTCACTGTTGGTCTCAACAACTTGACTGCAAACACCATGAGGGCAGAGAGAGTGTAGGGAAAAAAAGTCCCACTCATCCTGTTCACAGCAGTCATCTCAAAGGCAAGAGAAACAAAGGCAGAAGGGACAGAATGAGACAGATCGGCCTGGAGATGTGAGTAGGACAGCAGGAGTGGTGGTCTTAGCAAACACAGCACATTCCAGTGCAAAAGACAGTAAACGGGAAGAGGGGGCGTTTCACACTGAGAAGAGTGTTATCGTAGCTTCATAGGACAAAGACAGCCTACCGCTGCGAGTAATCGCGACGGACTCAACAAAATCTTCAGGTTAGGTGAATAGAAACTAGCATAAAAGTGAAAAATAAAGTTAATAAGCCTGACTCAGTGACTATATGAGGAAGTTTCTATCCTACAGAGAATCAACAATCTTTTCAAAAGTCCCTGGATCCTACTTAGGCTCAAAGAAAAACTTGACAAATTCTCAAAGTGGAGATTTTAAGTCAGTATTCTTTGACTATAATATTAGAAACTAGAAATTAGTAAGAAAAGGATAAATTTAAAAAAAATGGAATCCCTAGAAACAGAAGATCACTCATATAATTTTAGGGTCAAACAAAGATTTAAAAATTCAATGATAGGCTGTTAAGAAAAACCAATGGCAATGCTGCACGTGAAAATCAGTGAAATATAGGCAAAACTGAATTCTGAGAAAAATCTGCAGCTGTAAATTGTCTTATTACCAACCAAAAATAAATGAAAATAAATGAAGAATCCAAATCGAGACATTTAAACAAAGAAGCACAAAGTAAATCTCTGCAAAGGGCACATAATTTAAATGCATTAATAATTATTAAAAACTAATATTTATTGATATTTTAAAAAACATAAAACTGAAAAAGTAAATTCAACAGTTGATTCTTTAGAAAAATAGCTACAATGAAATCACATTTCTGGATAGTCTAATCCAGAAAAAAAGCAGAGAAAACACCACTGTACAAAACCTCAGATGAAAGATTAGAACAAGTATGAGATTAACGTACAAAACGTGTGTTAAAAATCGGAAAATCCTTGAGGAATTGGGATGCTTTTTGGGGAAACAATAAATTATGAAATCCTGATTTAAAAAGTAGAAAATCTGAGAAGAAAAAACAGAAAAAGTTGTTAAAGAATTACTTTCACAGAAGGTGCTAGGCCCGGGTAGTTCTTTCAAATTCTTAAGATCACACCTAGGGGCAGGACAGGAATAAAGACCCAGATGTAGAGAACGGACTTGAGGACACAGGGAGGGGGAAGGGTAAGCTGGGACGAAGTGAGAGAGTGGCATGGACATATATACACTACCAAACGTAAAATAGACAGCTAGTGGGAAGCAGCCGCATAGCGCTGGGAGATCAGCTCGGTGCTTTGTGTCCACCTAGAGGGGTGGGATAGGGAGGGTGGAAGACGCAACAGGGAGGAGATATGGGAATGTATGTATATGTATAGCTGATTCACTTTGTTATAAAGCAGAAACTAACACACCATTGTAAAGCAATTATACGCCAATAAAGATGTTAAAAAAAAATTCTTAAGATCACAGAAAAAGATGTCAAGCTTCCCAGTTCTTTGAAAAAGTTAACAAAACCCTGATCCCAAACCTCTTAAGATGACCTGCCCACGTGCCTCAGAGCACTCACAAACAAGCAACAGATGTTCACTTTCACTTATAAATAGACATAGAAGTCCTGTTTAAGCGGCTGGCAATTTTAAGCTAGCCATATACAACAGAATAAAGTAGGTTTACTTCAGGAATGCTTTAATGCTATTATGATAAAATCACACTTCGATCTGTCAAAGGAAAATAACATATAATCATTTCAATACACGTTGAGAAGGCATTTGATAAAACTGAACATTCCTTTCTGATTTTAAAAAACCCCAACCTTATAAAGCACCAAGAAGTTCTTCTTAATGTGATAAAAAAAATCTCTCTCAAGCCAGTAGCAAACACCACATTTGCTACTGAGGCATTTTCATCACTGTCAGGAATCCATTTATTTAATTTTCAGGTGGCCAGGTCTGTCTTCTCCCTTGTGGTTTCCACCTTTGGCGTCAGGGCTCCCACCCAAGGCTTCATAAAAAGTCAGTCACCGCAGAGCCCTTCCAAAGCGGGGAGGGGCTGCCCGCGCATCGGGCTACTTCCTCTGGTGACAGAAAGCCACAGAGGGGCCTGGCCTATGCTAGGCTTGGAGCGAGCCTGCCCGCCAGCTCATCTCTGCAAAGGGCCTCTGACCACAGACAGGAGGGCCGAGCGGCCTTCAGGGTGGGTAACCAAGCCCACGTGGGGTACTTTTCCCACAACCCACGGTGGGCGCACGGGAGCTGCCCGGAGGCAGTGCAGGACAGGGCATCTTTTGTTTTTCTTGACGCTGCAGGGAGCATATAAGGAAGTCCTGTTAATGGTTTGATTCAAAACATTTCACTTCCGACCCTGGTGTCGTCTGGGAACGCGTGCTGGGCCGGCAGGACCCAAGCCGGCGGTGCACCTGGAGCCCACCCGCACCTCCGGGACTTGCAGTGGGGGTCGGTCTGTACAACGAAGACCTTCCTAAACCAGGCAGATCAGAGAGGTCCCATCAAGCTGGGAGAGTCCAATGAGACCAAGTGACAGGAGTCGTCACGCATTTCCGCCGGCCCAGGGCTGACCTACAGGACACCTCGCCAGGAACGTTTTGAAATCAGTGTGAGCACAGCGTGCAAACTCACACTTGCAGAGGAATGTTTCCAAGGTTCTGACTATGTTGTAGCACAGGGACTCCTGGCATCTGGGCCACCCCGTTCTCCCTGGGAGCACTGGGAATTGCCAGGAATGACAGCACTGGTGAGCCCGCGCTAGGAGGTGTCCACTAAGACTCTCGGATCAGTAAATGAACAGAACAACGCTACAGGCTTCATACAAAGCCTGCTGGACGGCGGAGGTAAATCCCATCTCCCATCTTTGTGACCAGCTCCCTGGCTAACCTGTACCACCCCGACTGCGGGCATTTGCTGAGTGAGGTGGACGGACGCCATCCTCTCGGAAAATGAACGATACGAATAAACCGGAGAATAAAGAACCTTGGAGAGGTTTTCCAAGGCAAGAAGAGGAAGACAAATGGAAATGGGCTGGTTTTTTCTCCGCTGGGTAGGAGACAACACTCCCTCCGGAAACACTCCCAGCCCATCTGGAGGTACCGTCAGCGGAACAATGGTGGAAGCAAGGTGGTCGGGGAAGACGGTGGGACCCCACTGTTGAACAAGCTCTCTTTGGCCCCATCCTCGCCATGTCCCCTCCCACCCCGGGCCTTTGGCTTCACCCCTTCTGTCTTTCGCTCTCTCAGTCTCTCTTCTCCTGGCCTGGAGCCAGCCTGGCTGTCCCACCCCTGAGACGTTCCACCAAGGAAAATGTGTCAGTGGAGTTTGGGAGATGCTGCACAGGGAGGTTCCCCCCACACACAGTACAGACAGGCCCTGAGGGGCTTCGGGAACCCAGTCCTCGATTCCCCTAGAACCGCGTCCTTCTCCACCTGCTCCCCCAGGACCCCCACCCTGCGGACACGGAGGAGTGCGAGCCCGGCTCCTCTCTCACGGTCTTCTTTCTGGCTGCTTCTCAGCGCTCACTTAGGAATGACCTGCTCCCTGACCCTCAGGCCGGAAGGGATTTCACGCCTCCTCTTCCGGAGGGGTGTGGTTCTCCCAGCCCTGCTTCTACAGCAGGGAGGCGGGAAAGTCCTCTCGCTGCTGCCCCGGTCCTCCCAACCCCGCCTGCGGACATCCCGTTCTCCAACCTCCAACCCAGTACGTTGGGGATACACCTCCTGAACGCCACCTCTGCGCCCCGCGGCTCCCCTCCCCGTATCTCGCCCATCCCTCTGCTCGTGCTGCAGCTGCCCACTTACTGTCCGTCCTCCCCGGACTGAGACCTCAGGGAGGGCAGAGCTCAGCTCCCTGCTGTACTCCGGGCCCCGGGACAGGCGCACCGTAAGGCTCAGTGCACGATGGTCAACGGATGCTGTGTCTGCAACTCCAGGAGCCGCTCGGAGCCCTCGTTCCCCGAGCCTGGGCTGGGAGGGAGGGGGTGTTGGGGGTCACCGCCCCTTCCAGCCTGGGCTGCCCTGGGGCCCCAGTGTGGGCAGAGGAGCCCTGGGGGCATCTGGGGTTCTTGCCTGGATATGGGGTCTGCCGTGGGGAGTCCAAGGCCCCCAGTACACACACCTCTCAGAAGCACAGGCTGCAGCCCCTACGTTCAGAGCTGTCAGTGTTCCCATGGCAGCCCCACAACCGGGCCCTCGGACTCCGGGGAAGGAGCGGGCGAATGCCCTGAGCAGATTCTGCAGCTCGGCATCCAGACCGGCAGGCCAGGCCACCTGGAAGCAGTGAGGGCAGTCACGTGGGGGCTGGGCTGTGGGAGGGGCCGTGTGGGGCCCTGTGTGGAGTGGGAAGGGCGCCCCCTCCTCCAGGCAGTGCACGTGGCTTGGGTAGAGGAGCGCAAGCCAGATTTCAGCTTCTACCTCGGCTAGCTGCCCCGTGAAGCTGCTGTATGTCCCTGGGCAAGAGACTCAGGGTCTCTGAGCTGTGGACTCTCCATCCGGGCAGACAGCCCAGGGCTGAGATGGAGGCCAGGGAACCAATGCACGTGGGAGTGGTCCCCACTCCCCGACCCCCGTAGGGAGAAGCGCCCAACCAAGGCAACTGCTATCAACTGAGGACGCCAGTGCTTTCCGATGTTTCTGGAAGATTTCAACAGAGTTTGGTGGATAACCCAGAGCTCTGCCACCGCACGGGGCAGCTCGTGACCCAGCCCTGGTGTCCTGAGCTTGGCCCTGGTCAGGCCACGGCACCTGTTCCCTCTCCAGGGTCTGCAGACAGAGCATCAGCTCCTTGCTGGCCCCCAGGCTTCCTCAGCCGGGCCCAGCCTGCGAGACACACCCACGGGGCAGGAGCAGGAAGGCCAAGAGGGGGCGAAGGGGCTGCTGGGCACCGGGCTGGGAGATCAGGTTCTAGGGACCCAAGGCTGCAGAGTCCGAGCGAGGCAGGTACCTGGACGGGGCGGGTGGTGCTCACCCTTCCGCGTCTCCAGACGCCCTACTGCAGTTGTGGGGCTGGTCGGACATCCACAGGGGGTTCTGGGCTCCTGCTGGGAGCACGTGCACGCTGGGCCCTGGGACAGGCCAGGCCCAGTTCTCATGCCCCGGGTGATGGATGGGCAGAGGGAGCTGTGGGCATGCAGAATGCGGACCCGCTCAGACTGGGCTATGCAGCCCACAGACCCCCCGCAGCCGGCCGTGACCCCCGATGGCAACACGCCGCACCCCCGCGACAGCGGAAGGCCTGGCCCTCTGCCGTCCAGAGGACAGGACACACTACGGCTATTTACATGGAGACCCCTCACAGCTGCTCCCCCACTTACAGACCGGGGAGCTGGGGAGGGGCCCGAGCGACGGGCCCCAGGTGGCAGCGAGGTGGTGGCCCCGGGGCCCGCGTCGGCTCTGCGTGGCTCCGCCACGTAGGCCGCTGTCCCCTGCTCCCCGCTGAAGCCCCTCCTGGGGAGGGGCACCCTGGCCTCTCGGCCTCCTCCCCTGCGCCTGTTCTGTGGGCCCTGCTCCGGGCAGGAAGGAATCTGGGCACCTCTGCTCAGGCCGGCAGGAAGCGAGAGGTCTCTAAATCCATCCCCGGCTCCGCATGCAGCTCGCCTGGGCACCAGGCTCTCCACGGGTGGCGGGGCACGATGCCTCCTCGGAGAACAGGCCGCCGCGGGAACCAGGCTCCAGGCTCATGGAGACAAAGCCACAGTTTTGAAATTCAGTGGGTGTCCTCTGAGGCCTGGCAGGTGGGGTGAGACTGGGCCCGCAGTGATCCCGCCCTGGGCTCTGAGAACGCTGGGGGCTATGCCCACCGTGGGCCCGGCCACACGTGACCCGCTCTGACCCGCTGCAACCCTGGGACCTCCTGGGACCCCTGGGCGGACACCCGGGTCTAGCAAGGTGAAGCCACCGGCCGGCCGCACCCGGGCCTGCCAGGGCCTCAGGGCTCCCGCCCTCCCTGGGACAGGGGTGAACACACGTGTCCGGGCGCCAGCATTAGGCAGGACAGCCGGGCGCTACATTTGGATACTAACACCCCGGGGACATTATCCTTGTGAAACAACGCTGGCGGCTGGAGGGTAGGGCTTCCTCCTCCAGTCCCCCCTCAGCCCTGCCCCCAGGGCCCTGTGGAGCACTGCTCTCTGCCCGCCCTGCCCAAGAGGCCCTTTGTCTCCCTGATGCACTGGATTCTCCTGAGGGAGCTTCCCAAAGGCTTGAAGGACCCACCCACATATCCCACTAGCTTGCTGCCTCTGTCAAGGTGGCCCCCTTCCCTCTGTGCCCCTCCTGCCCCACCCCCCCTTGTTCAGAGCTCAGGGCAACACTGAGTGTTGGGGAAGGGCCGTGGAACATTCTACACCACGGAACATCGACCAGTGGTGGACTCAGTACTGAGCCTCGGTGCTTCCCCCTTTAAAATGGAAACAGTGGTCCCGGGCTCACAGCAAGGGGGTGTGAGTCCCCCCTCCCCGCCCCAGCAGGAGGCAGTCATGAGGCTAAGAAGCCCCCACTGAGGCGCCCACCACACCCCGCACACGGGTACCTGGCCATCCCTGACCTCACAGCTGTGGAGGAGCCTCTGTCTCTGAAGGAAAGCCCCCTGAGGGCAGGCACCGTTTGTCTCCCAGTCCAGCCCCGAGTGGGCACTGCAGGTGGGGGGAAGGAAGGGAGCGTGGCCTCTCCTAACTCGATGGGGCCACTGAGACCTGCCAGCAGGTGGGACATTCACGTGGAGCTCCGCATGGGCCTGGCATGGGACACGCTGTCAGGAAACGTGAAACGGCCCGCCTGTCTGGTCAGGCGTGCAGACGCCAGGCTGGCGGGAGGGGAACACAAAGAAGTGCCCCACCCTGGGCTGCTTCCAGGAAAGCATGCAGGGTAGCATCAGCGGTCACGCTGGCACGGCACGGCAGCCTGCATCCCCCAGGGTCCCATGAAGATGACCTCCGGGCAGGGTGGCACTATCCCAGGCCAGGTCACTGCACCACCAGGACAGGGGACAGTGGCCGTGGCTTCTCTGTACCCCGACAGCTTCTTGCCCTATCCTCGCCCTGGGCAGAAGGCCATGCCGGCTGGCAGGGTGACCCCTCACCAGGTTCCTGCAGGGCGGCCTTGACACCCAGTGGGGGGTTGCAGCTGGGGACCATCCCTTCCTACTGCTGGGGTTCACCCCCAGGGAGCGTGAGGGGCTCCCCAGCAGCCAGGGTGCTGGGAGGAGGTGTGTCCAGGTCCCGAAGCCTAAACCCACAGGGCTGTGGCTCCAGGAAAGGGAGTCTGCTCCCTGCGGCCCCTGCTGCTGCCCAGTGGAGAAGAAACATAACCAAGTAGGGTAGGAGCAGGCCACCCCGGCCCCCCGGCCTGGCGACACTCTGTCCCACCTCCCCAGGAACACGTGCCCGTGCAGGAGGGCAAGCCACTGTCACCCCCAGCGAGGGCAAAGCTCCCAGTCATCCTCAGGGGCTTCTTCGTGACCCCAAATCACCCTGGGACACAAGCTTGGACCAGAGGCAGCCCCAGCGCACCGGGAGGATGAAGACACATGGAAGTAAGTGTCACAGGGACCCTGCAGACCACGCTGGCTTCTGGGAGGAGGTCTCAAAACTCCCCCACCTGCTCTGGGACCAAGTGGAGAGGGGGTGTCAGGCATTGGTGCTGCCCATCGACTCATGGCCCCAGTGGTCCTGGCTGCCAGGGTATGAGGACATGTGTCTTGAGAGCTGCCCCCAGGCAGCCCCGACTCAGTCACGAGGGCTCCAGGCACACGTCCTGTGTGCCTGCCCTACGCCTCTGCCATCTCTTCCTGGTCCCATAATTCTAGCAACCCATGAGCAACCACGCCCGAGAAAAGGAGTTCATATTTAAAAGACAAACCAAAATCTCTTCTGCCTCCTCTGATAACATAATGAAAACCCAGAGACGATGGGACAACAGCTACGTGAACTTCAGAAAGCAAGGCTGTTCATCGTAGGTTTATTATCCTGTCAAGCTGCCACTCGAGTACAAAGCCAGCGAAAAGCTCCTTGGAAATTTCTGAGGTCTGAGAAAGTACTAATTACATGGCTTATTTCTAGGGTCTACTTCAAATAGTTGCGTGAATTGAAAAGAGGCACGTGAAAGGGAATGATGATGTTAAAAATAATGACATGTTTGAGTTAACAGTCTATTTGCATAGATAAGTAACCAAGAGCCCTGTCAGATCAACAGTTATTACTGATAAAATTCAGAACAACAAAGAGTACAAAAAAAAAACGAAATAGAGGCAGAGAGAAAGAAGTAGGGTTTAGAACATTAGCTGACATCAATGAGGAGAGGCAGAGAGGAAGAGATAGGTAGATAGACAGATAGATGGACTGCAGGATGGATAGATAGACAGGTAGGTAGGTAGACAGAGGTAGATAGATAGGATAGGTAGGTAGGTAGATGGATACAGATAAGTAGATAGAGGGATAGAGGGGTAGATAGATTAAGTAGATAAATGGATAGATACATAGATAGATAGACAGAATAGGTAGGTATGTAGGTAGATGGATACAGATAAGTAGATAGAGGGATAGATGGATAGAGGGGTAGATAGATAAGTGGATAGCTGGATAGATAGATAGATGGACAGACTGACAGACAGATATGGAGGAAGCCAAAACCCCAGAGACTCCTGCTCTTTCATCAAGTAGAAGCCAAAGTATGTCGTTTGATAACGTAAGCAAATCAGTACAGGAATAAGCACATCTGTGTTTCACATTTCATGGCCGGTTGAGTGAAAAAATAGCTTTGCCAATATTTCCACCTCCTTTAAAAGGTAAAAGAAAATACATCATGTTTCAACGATAGGGAGAAGAGGAAAGAAATCAGCAACCAAAAGTGGAGTGCCTGAAAATAGAACAGAAAGGACAAATATGATGTAATTTTCTTTGCTTCAAGGCTTGTCACTCTCCAGATGGAACAAATAAAAGCCAGCAATAAGCTGCCTGCAAGCGAGACGATAAAGACGGAATCAGACGGAAGCCCGAGAAGAGCTACCGGTAAACTCCAAGCAGCTGAAACACCAGGGTTTTGATGTTAATATGAACCCAAAGATCATTAAAGCGAAAAGTATTAAGTATGATGAGGAGACATATAATGATGTTTCATGGATGGTAACGGCCACATGATAACATGGAATCTCAATGTTATAAAAACAGAGCAAAATATAGACATAAGACCCGCTAGAAAAATAGAAACAATAACAATATGATTAGAATGGAAGAACCGAATCATCGTCGAGCACATAAAAAATTCAGAAACACACAAAGGGCTGGATAACACAACAACGCAGAATTCGTGATTGTTTTGGTGGGAGTTAAACAGAATGAACAGAACATGCTTCATTTTTGAGTATTCATGGTATGTTCAGAGAAAGGTCATCATATACCAGATCTCAAAGAAAACCTCAATAAAAATACAAGAGCAGAAATGATTTGAGCTATGTTCTCTCACTACATCAAGAAGAGATTAAGAACCAAATAGAAATAAAACATATGAGAATTAAAACACACTTGCCTAGAAATAGAGACACAGATGCAGAGAACAAATGTATGGACACCAAGGGGGGAAAGTGGTGGTGGGGTGGTGGTGGGATGAATTGGGAGATTGGGATTGACATGTATACACTAATATGTATAAAATAGATGACTAATAAGAACGTGCTGTATAAAAAATAAATAAAATAAAATTCAAAAAATAAAAGAAAGAAAATACACTTGCCTAAAGAAAAAGCTGTAAACAAAACGAAAAGACAGCCCTCACAATGGGAGAAAACATTTCCAAACGAAGGGACCAACAAGGGTTTAATCTCTATACAAAGAGCTCATTCAGCTCAATATCAAAAAAACCCAAACAACCCAATCAAAAAATGGGCAGAAGATCTAAACAGACATTTCTCCTAAGAAGACACACAGATGGCCAAAAAGCACATGAAAAGATGCTCAACATCACTAATTATTAGAGAAATGCAAATCAAAACTGCAATGAGGTATCACATCACACAGGTCAGAATGGCCATCATCAAAAAATCTACAAACAATAAATGCTGGAGAGGGTGTGGAGAAAAGGGAACCCTCCTGCACTGTTGGAGGGAATGTAAATTGATACAACCATTATGGAGAACAGCACGGAGGTTCCTTAAAAAACTAAACATAGACTTACCATGTAATCCAGCAATCCCACTCCTGGGCTTATATCTGGAAAAACTATAATTTGAAAAGATACATGCGCCCCAGTGTTCACTGCAGCACTTTATACAATAGCCAAGACATGGAAGCAACCTAAACGTCCATCGACAGAAGAGTGGATAAAGAAGATGTGGTATATATATGCAATGCAACATTACTCAGCCATAAAAAGAATGAAATGATGCCATTTGCAGCAACATGGGTGGACCTAGAGATTGTCACACTGAGTGAAGTAAGTCAGACAGACAAATATCATATGATACTGCTTGTATGTGGAATCTAAAAAATGACACAAATGAACTTATTTACAAAACAGAAATAGAGTCACAGATGTAGAAAACAAACTTATGGTTACCAGGAGGGAAAGAGGGGGGAGGGATAAATTGGGAGATTGGGATTGACATTTACACACTACTATATATAAAATGGATAATTAATAAGGACCTACTGTACAGCACAGGGAACTCTACTCAGTACTCTGTAATGACCTGTATGGGAAAAGAATCTAAAAAAGAGTACAGGATACATGTATATGTATAACTGATTCACTTTGCTGTACACCTGAAACTAACACAACATTGTAAATCAGCTATAATCCAATAAAAAATTTTTATAAAAAGAAAAGAAAAAGCTGTCTGAAGAAGAAAATACCTGTCTATTAAGAAAAAAGGATGGAAAAACGGACATAAAATCTACAGAAAGTGAGGAAGGAGGTCCTTAGGAAGAATCATCAGGTTTAAATGCCTTTATTATGTTTAAAAAAGTGAGAAAAAATGATGAACTAAGCATCTAAATGATATCTTAGGAAAGAAGTACATATTTTTTAAAAGAGGTGAGAGTGAATGCTGAGTTAATGCCAAAAATTTAGAAGAGCCATTGTTACGTAAAGCCTAGCCTATTCTGTAAGGACTATAAATGGGCACAATGAATGAGGAAGTGGGCCTCCTGAGTTCCCTTTGATGATTGAGGTGGCATCCACCCAAAGGAAAAAAGGGGGAGAGAAACACGAAGATAAAACAAAACTTGGATATAGAGGATAGTAAACATTTAAAGGGATGCTACGCATCCTTGTGTTTTAGTGAGAAATCTGGAGGATACGGCCCAAATAAATATAGCTGAAACACAAATAGGAAATAAGAAACAGCCAAAATTCATCAATAGTGGAGGAAGAAACTGGAGAAAGGAATTCCCCAAACCACCCAGAGCTGATGGCTTCGATGATGAGTTCATTCCAACTTCCGAGGGAACATCAGTTATTTCCTACCCTTGACCCCAATCGTCAGCTGAACACATATATTCCATTAGGCCAATAGGAGTCTGATCCTAAAACCCGATTAAGGAAACTCGAACAGAGGGAAATCAGGAACTGTCAATCAAGAAAATGCCGTTATGGGACTTCCCCGAGGTCCAGCGGTTAGGACTTGGCGCTTCCATTGCAGGGACGCGCCGGTTCCATCCCTGGTCGGGGAACTGAGATCCCGCGTGCCGCACTGTGCAGCCAAAAAAATAAAGAAAAAGAAAAAGCTGTTATACTGTTTTCACCGGGGAGAAAACAGAGGCCCACAGAGAGTGTAAGCAGTGAAAGAATCAGCAGGATTCAGGCCCAGGTGGTCCTATCGGAGCTCCACACTTCTTCTTTCCCCACGCTTGTTTTTTCTACTGATTGCTAAAAGACAGCACCCAAAGGTAACAAGTGGTCAATCCAACTAGGCCAGCTGCCAATCCTCAGGACGCTTGTGGGGGGGGGGGGCCTGCGGGGATCCCCATGGGAAGGACTCTTGCAAACAGGTGACGCTTCCTGAGTTGACTGATTGATACTGGCCGGCTCAATTAAGATCTCAATAGGACTTTTTATGGAATTTGGCAAAATGGTTCTCCAGTTGTTTCAGCAACATAGGTGGAAAATATATCAAAGAGAGCACAACACAATGCGAAATATAACAAAAGTGAACACACTCGTCTCGGAGGACCTCTCCTAAATTGTAGAAAATATCATAAAGCCATGATAATTTAAGTGGTGGAATATGCCCCCAAAACATAGGTTAAAATTAACTGAAATAGACTCTAATGTGTACAAGAAGGTATTAAATGTGTTAAACTAGGAAGAACTGAACGACTGAGATAGGAAAAACTGTTTAACAAATTATGTTAGGATAATCGAGATAGGAAGGATATAAATTTTAATTCATGGCTTAATGTAACTACCCACTGGGTTAAGAAGATAAACATTATTTCACAAAACAGAACAACTGAATAGAAAGAGAACATAAGATGTGTGGCCACGTGACTCGGCTGAATTTGTGGAACAGATAGGACCCCGCTAAATCACAGAGCTCTGGGGAGAGAGCGGGGGCACACGCTTAACTGAATAACTAACTGAAACATAGAAAATAAACATCACCAGAATAAACACAAATGGAACATGAAGCTATTTAGAACAAAATGACAGAGAGCTAATCTCTACCATAGTCAAGAGTTTGTAAAAGCAAATTAAAAATACCCCCAGCGGGGGCTTCCCTGGTGGCGCAGTGGTTGAGAGTCCGCCTGCCGATGCAGGGGACATGGGTTCGTGCCCCGGTCCGGGAAGATCCCACATGCCGCGGAGAGGCTGGGCCCGTGAGTCATGGCCGCTGAGCCTGCGCTCCGCAACGGGAGAGGCCACAACAGTGGGAGGCCTGCGTACTGCCAAAAAAAAAAGAAAAAAAAATACCCCCAATGACTCAAGTATAAATAGCAAAGGTTAAGGTCAGATAATCTGTGTTTGAGAAAAAGCAAATTGCAAACAACTGAGGGAGAACAGCTCAATCCTCCTAGGGGCCAAAGATGGGCCAATTGAAACCAAAAGGAAATCTCATTTAAACCTGCAAAAATAGTCTCTACAAACTCAATACTCAGGAACCTATATGGAAATACATATTTTCCCATATGTTGCTGGTAATGTAAATTAGTGAAATTCTTTAAAAGGGCGACTGGGCCAAACCTATCAAGAACCACAGAATGTTCATGGCATGTGTTGTAGCAAGCCCACATGCAAGAATTCTTAAAGAAATTAGTCAAAAAGGAAGTAAGCCTCGGCGTACAAATCTCAGACCTAAGGCCTGTCCCGAGCGTGTCCTGCAGGGCCCCCTGCGCACACGTGTCCAGGGCTTAAGTCCTGTACGACGCTTGGGTAGAAAGGTGACCTCCAAAGATGCCTGGGGCGTGGCTGCTGTGCTGCATCTCGGCTCCCGGACCCCTCCCACAGAAGACTCTGAGTGTGCTCGGGACAGGGGACCGCCACCTGGGTGACTGACGAGCGGGAGACCCTGTCACCGGGCTTGGGGCGGGGGCCCTGGTAGGCAGGGGGAGCGCTGGGGTAAAGACAGCATTACGAAGCGACGTCTGCTAGGATCCCCCCACCCAGCCTCCCCTGCCCACCAGAGCACACCCCATCCTCGTCTCCCATCACGAGCCCGCCCTGCCCCCTTCCGTGTGTGCGCAGCTCCCCTGACAGAGAAGTCCCATCTGCCTGGACGGTCCTGGGTTTCCCGGGCTGGGGGGAAGGGGGTGCCGCAGTGTATCCTGTGGGAGGTGGGGATGAACGCACAGAGCAGGGAGGCCCCGTCACCGGATGGGTTCCATCTGCCTGTCCCTCCGCTCAGGCCGGGATCTGCTGAGTGTCATCTCCTTATGACCTTATATGTTCTGACACTGGCCTGATTTGATACCCAAGCTGTGGAGATTGTGAAACAGGGCGGTTAATGGTTTGATGGAAAAAGACGTCACAGCAGGCCGGGTGCCAGGGCCCAGCGGTCAGTTAGCCTCGCATCTGGGGACATGCGTTCGTCCCCTCCCAGGGGAGCAGTGGAGAAGAAGGGAAGCTGAGGTCGACGGGGCAGCCCCAGGCGTGGACAGTGAGGGCCGGGCCCTCCTCCCCAGCTTCGAGCTCCTCGGTTGTGGGCCCGCAGGCGCATCGTCTGGGAGCTTCCTGAGACCCTCCTGCCGCTCACCCCCATCTCCAGGAGCCCAGCTCGGGGTGCTCGAAGCCCCAGACGGCGCCTGCCTGCCTTCTCCAGCATGCCTCGCCCCTGACATCGGTCCCATCGTCCCAGCCCTGGATCCGTCCCCCAGGCCAGCTGGGGCTGAGCTCCCCGGCCAGGGCAGAGGGGCCTGGCAGGCCTCCTGAGAGCCTCCGGCCCGCCAGCAACAGACAGGCCCGTGTTGGCGCCGCAGGGTCTCAGGGCGCACAGCGCACTCCTCCCCCGTGAGCTGGCATTCCCGAAGGCTCTGTCGCGATGCCATCTGGGTGCGGGCTTCAGGAAGCCGCCTTGGAGAGCGCGGGGCAAAGGGCGCCCCTTTCTTCTGCCCGCCCAGCGAGCCTGAGCACGTGCTGCCTCCTTGTCACAGCCGGGGCCTGACGCACCCGGGGTGGCTGCGGGGGGTCTCCCGCCCCACGGCCCACAGGCAGCAGCAGGTAGCGGCGTCTCCACACACCCGAAGAGCCAGCGGGAGGTGAAATGCAGCAGCAAAGGGCCGGGGAGAGCTGGGGAGACCCGCGGCCCCGTCCTCAGCCGCCTGCATGACCTCGCCCCCCCTTCTGGAAAGCCGTGTCTCCACCTCTTCCCCGAGGGCAGGAGCCCCAGCTGAGGCCGGGCCAGGGGACGGGACCGAGGCCTGAGCAGAGCCGGCTTGGCTTCTCAGGGTGAGCTGGGGGGTGTTCCTGGCACGGTCCTTCCCCGAAGGCCCCCAGAGGTCCAAGATCGGCCGCCAGCTGTCCGCACTCCTGGGCTTGAGGGGGCGGCTGTGCTGCGGGACACCTGGAGGGTCCCCGGCATGCAGGTGGGCAGAGGGTGTGGGAGGGGCGTCTGTGCCAGGTCGTCCCGACAAGCGTGTGGCCCGAGCACGGGTGAGTATCAGGGCAGATCCTTGACAGACAACCCCCGAGGGCCCGGGGCCCAGATCCGAAAGCTCCCGGCTGTGAGGGGCGCGCAGGTGGGCTGACCTCCACGCCAGGCATCCTGCAGGGCTCCGGTGAGAGGCTTGCCCAGCACCCTGGGCGTGGGCCTCCCTGAGCCCCGGGCGGGATGGGCCGAGCACAGCAGGAACCCCAGGAGGGTGACGGCCGCTGCCCCAGAGAGACCTCCGTGGTTAAGGAAGATGCCCGCTCTCAGTTCCCATTGGGACCAAAGCCAAAGCAGCTGTTCCAACGCTGCTGCTGAGCCGGAAGAACTTCCTGACTTGACCCTTTTCACGGGACACACAAAGAAGGCCCTTTGTTCCAACAGCAGGCCGGGGATCACGGCAGGCCCAGGAAAGACCCCGCGGTGGGTCAGCGCACCAGGCCTAAACCAACAGGCGCCTGGAACTGGGGGGCTAGGCCTGCAACCCACGGCTGCAGGAGCAGGTCTGCAAGCCTTCTGCACTGCTCTGGGTCCTTCACTTAACTCACTGGGCTGTTCCTCCACTCGCAGGCCAGAGACCCAGACTCATCGCTGGGCCGCGGCTCGCGCCAGGCTGGAGGACTCTCATGGCCCAGCATGGGGCCAGCGTGGCAGGGAGGGGTTCCCGGGAGCAGGCCACGGGGACCCGGGTCCCTTGGACCCCGAAGCTGACGTGCGCCGAGGCGGACACGGTCAGGGTTTACAGACATGGAGGCTTTGGGGCAGAGAGACTGGGATGAAGGTGAAGTTGGGCTCTCTGATGACCAGCCTCGGAAGGCGGTGCCCCGTGCCCCTGGGCCACCTCTGATCTCCTTGGATACTTCCCCAGCCCAGGTGACACCTTAGAGCCTGAAGCTGGGCAGGAAGTGGGGGAGCAGGGCTGCCCCCTGGTCTCCTAAATCCACCCGGCATTTCTTGTCTGGGGGAGAAAATCGATATGCAGTCACTTTAAAACCAGCCCTTTCCTGGTTGAGTTCTGCACGTTCCAGATTCCTCTCCCTCCCCAAACAACACCAACAGGAAGGTCTCTGGAAATGAGAGTTTCTGATGACACATTTCCCCAAGTCCTCTATAGCTTCCCCAATTAGATTACGTTCCCAGTTAATATGTTAAATTATGTTAAATTTCCGTTAGTGAACCAGGGCTGTACTTTAACGAGCTGACCTCTGGGACATGGTGGACTTGGCCTGGCGCACAGTGGGGAGCCTGCCCTGCTGGGCTCACTGGCCCTACAGGGACCCAGAGTGGGGATGGGTCAGACACCTGCGGAATCTGAGGCCCCCCCAAAGCATCCTCACACGGAAGGACTCAGGAGTAACCCCCGAGCCATTCTCACGACGGAGGAGCCAGGGGTCCCGGTCCAGGGCTGCTGGAGAGAGGGGCCTGCATTGGCTCATACACAGAATCTCGCTGCGCAGCTCTGGTCGCAGGGTGAGCTCTAACTGTTGCAAACCTTGAAACGCAAAAACGAAGCAGGCCCACATGCCAGGGCAGGTCACTCAAGAATGTCCACTGTCCTCTCGTTAGAACAAGTCATCAGCCCTCTGCCTTCCCTCGAAAAATTCCTATCCGTGAGCAGTGACGCACAGCACCGTGAGAGCCGGCCAGCAGGGGCAGGCCCCGACGTACCCATGGCGGACTTTATCCCCAAGTGTTCTGGAGTGTGCGTTCTATGCAAGACTGTCTGGCTCGCGTTCGTCTGTGTCACTTAGTGCGAAGGTGATCTCCTCTGACTTGCAGCTGTTTTGAACTGGAGTCTTTTCTGATTTCGGGAGAGCCCAGAAGGTTCCCTCTGACAGAGCAGAGCCGCACTGACGTCAGGGGGCAGGCACCAGGTGGCTCTGGCCCTAGCTGCGCTTGCTCTAGGGGCTTCCCACCCTCAGCTGCAGCCTGGCCCTGAACCCCAGACCCCAACAACGGCCCAGTACCGCTTGCTGGGCTGTGGCCTTTGCCTCACCCACAGGCCTTCGCTGCACTTGGCTTGGACAGGCGTCCTTCCCAACACCCGTGCCCTTTGCCAGACGCCCACCTGGCTTGTGGCCCTCCGGCTCCAGGAGAACCCCCTGAGCCACCGCCGCTGTCCGGCTCTCTGCCTGCTGGTCCCCACCTTGGGTCCCTGCTCCCCCGCTGGTCACTGCGCTCTGGTTGTGGTGATGGCCCTCCTGCTTACATCTTCACGACGCCTAGCCTTCTCTCTGGGTCCCTCTTCCGTTCTCCTTCCATCCAATCCTTTGGACAAGTTTGTCCACCCCCAAGACCCCCCAGACCTCCACTGTTCCAGGAGACCCTGGAAAGTCTGCCCTTGGCTCGAGCACCAGGCTTGGTATTGAAGCCGAGCAGGACCCTGTGGGGCTCCAGGGCACGGACGCCTTTCCATGTCCCCTGTTCTTGTTTGTAGGGACAAGACTCCAGCCTCCATAACCTTCCCTGAGTTCTAAGGCGCAGATTCAAACAGTTGCTAATCAGGGAAGGGAGGGGATGCAGAGACAAGGGAGGAGCGGCCAGGAAGCAGTAGAGCAGCCTTGGGCCAGGGTCCTGGTCCCTCCTCAAGGGACACATATAACAATGTATTTGAGATCTTTACAGAACTATAACCCCCAACAAATGGAAGATGTTGGCATTCTTCATTCCAGAGAACATCACAGTTTGATAACCTCATCAAGGGACCACCTGAGGCCAGATTAAAGGAACCAGAGCAGCTCATTAGGAGGAGAGCACCTGAGGCCAGAAAGGAGGGCAGCCTCGCAAGCACCCTGATCCTTATCAGCTACTGCACCCCTGATCCTTGGCTATAAAACCCCTCACCAGATCCTCCCCGGCTGCGACACGCAGTTTTTCAGGGCACAAGCCCGCTGTGTCCCCCTCTGCCTGGCAAAGCAATAAAGCTATTCTACTTCACCCAAAACTCTGTCTCCGAGATTCTATTTGGCACCTGTGCACAGAGGCCAAGCTTTCGGCATCATTATCCAATGCAAATGAACTTCACCAGGCCCACTGGATGTTGGCGGGGGCAGAGATGGCCACTGGAGGCCAGCATCCACCTCCCGGGGAGCCACGCTTATACAGAGAGCATCCCCACACTGCCCCCTGAGGTTCAGGAAGCGGCCACCTAGTGCCCTTGGGGAGTGTCAAGAGCTGGGACTTTGACTCAAAGAGACCTTCCTTACTAGCTGTGACCCTGGGCAGATACAGTGGGAATTACCACAGTTCTGCCTCTTCCTGAGTCGCTGCCTACTTAACTGAGATAGTGAATGTTCAGGGCTTAGCAGGATGCCCAGCTCACAGTAGGTGCTCAGTAAATGCGAGCTATAATAATAAACTCTTTTCTTGGACGGAGGGAACTGACAACTAAGTAAGCGTTCAGTAGGCAGTGAGCACCCACTGATGGTTCTGGAGGAGAAATTAATGCTGTCGATGCAACATGGGGAAGGCTTGAAAAGGGACCTTTTATAAAAGTATGAGCAAAATGCACAGGGAAACTTAGTAAAGGGCGAAGTGGCGTCTCCAATCACTGGGGGCAAAGATGGGTTCATGAATAAACAGGACAACGGGCAGCTCATCTGGAAGAAGACAAAATCTGCTTCATAGTTCACACCGCAAACCACAATTAACTGCAGGTAGACCAGGGGTTTAGATGTCGCCGCTGAAGCCAGACACGAGCTCGAGAAGAAAACATGGCTGGATTCCTCTTGAATCTTGGTATAGGGAAAGGCTTTCCAACTATGACTCAGATCCAGAGGCGATAAAAGATCAACTCTCATGTGACTACTTAAAAAAAAAATTACGTGGCCCCAAAAATGCTGAAAACAAGTCGAAAGACAACTAACAAACTAGGAGAAAATATCTAACATGTATCACACACAAAGGGCTACTCTCTGTTCTGACTTACAAAGAACTCTCGAAAAAGGACCAGAAATGGTCTTGACAGAAAATGGGAAAAGACATGAACAAACAACTTGATTTGAGGATGGCCGTTAAACGTAGGAAAGATGTTCAGATTCACTTGTAACTGGAGACTGCAAATTAACACTCCACTCAGACACCAGTTCTCATTCATCCAACGGGGAACGTTCAACGTCTGATGACAGTCTGCTGGCGAGGCTTGGGGAAACGGGCCCTCCACTGCTGGCGGGGTGCAAACCGCTGCACCCTCAGGAGAGCCATGGGCAGTACTTAATAAAACCACGTGTGCCCTTACCGTTGACCTGAAGATACAGCTCCAACAACATGAAAATGCATCTGCACAAGGTCATTCACTTCAACGCTATCTGAAATTGGAGACTACTGGGAAAACCTAAATGCCTCTTCACAGGAAAGCGATGGAAACACTGTGCAGCTGTAAAAATGAATGGGAACATTCTCTGTGCACTGATGAAGACTGATGTCCAGGATATACTTCTCAGTGAAAAAAGAAAACCCCAAGTGCAAAAAGAATATCTATAGTGTAGTATAAGAATAGCTATAGTATAGTATAGTATACTTATAGTATAGTATGAGAATATCTATAGTATCTTATCGTACAGTATGGTATAAAGATATCTATAGTATAGTATAAGAATATCTATATTATGGTATAGTACAGCATAAGAGTATTGATAGCATAGTGTAGTATAAGAATATCTATAGTAAAAGACTATCTAGAGTATAGTACAGTACAGCATAGCAGAAGACGATCTATGGAATAGTATAGGATAGGAATAGCTGTAGCACAGTATAGTATATCAGGTGGGCCAAAAGGTTCTTTCGGTTTTTCTTCTGTAAGATGACTCTAGTAGCACTTAGTTGTCTTTAACGTCATTGGAAACAACTGTGTTAGATTGTATGTGACAGCTGTCATATCAGCGTGCATTTAAAAAAAGACGTCAAATTGGTGAATTTCTGTGTAGCCATTTTAATATTGAAGATGGAAGAAAACAGCAACATTTTTGGCAAAAAAGGTAAAAATGCGACTGAAATGCACAAAAAGATTTGTGCAGTGTACGGAGAAGGTGCTGTGACTGATCGAACGTGTCAAAAGTGGTTTGTGAAGTTTCGTCCTGGAGATTTCTCACCGGACAATGCTTCACGGTCGGGTAGACCAACCGAAGTTGATAGCGAGCAAATTGAAACATTCGTTGAGAACAATCAGCGTTATACCACGCTGGAGACAGCCGACACGCTCGAAATATACAAATCAAGCGCTGAAAATCACCTGCACCAGCTTGGTTATGTTCATCGCTTTGATGTTTGGGTTCCACATAAGTTAAGTGAAAAAGACCTTCTTGACCGTATTTCCGCATGCGATTCTCTGCTTAAATGTAACGAAAACGTTGTTTTTAAAACAAATTGTGATGGGCGATGAAAAGTGGACACCATACAATAACGTGGAACGGAAGAGATCGTGGGGCAAGCGAAATAAACCACCACCAACCACACCAAAGGCCGGTCTTCATCCAAAGAAGGTGATGTTGTATATATGGTGGAATTGGAAGGGAGTCCGCTATTATGAGCTCCTTCTGGAAAACCAAACGATTAATTCCAACAAGTACTGCTCCCAATTAGACCAACTGGACACAGTACTCACGAAAAGCATCCGGAATTAGTCAACAGAAAACGCATAATCTTCCAGCAGGATAACACAAGACCGCATGTTTCTTTGATGACCAGGCAAAAGCTGTTACAGCTTGGCTGGGAAGTTCTACTTCATCCAGCATATTCACCACACGTCGCACCTTCAGATTTCCATTTATTTCCGTCTTTACAAAATTCTCTTAATGGAAAAAATGTCAATTCCCTGGAAGACTGTAAAAGGCACCTGGAACAGTTCTTTGTCCAAAAAGATAAAAAGTTTTGGGAAGACGGAATTATGAAGTTGCCTGAAAAATGGCAGAAGGTAGTGGAACAAAAGGGTGAATACGTTGTTCAATACAGTTCTTGGTGAAAATGAAAAATGTGGCTTTTATTTTTACTTAAAAACTGAAGGCACTTTTTGGCCAACCCAATACCTCATGTAAGAAAGAAGAGGATATAAGGAAAAAAATATGTCCACCTGCCCATTTGTACAAAGGAATACAAGGAGGAAAAACCGGAAGCTAATGAGACTGGTACCCACAGGGAGTGGGTGGGAAGGGGGTGAAAAGGATGGAGAAATGCGGTGGGGGGAAATGACACTTCTCGGAAGCTACCTTGAGGACAGCGTGATGGGCAGTTCTCTGCCTCAACCTGCCCAAGCTTTAGTTCCCAGTTACTCAACCAAACACCAACCCAGGTGTTGCTGGGGCAGTTCTGAGATGTGGTTCACCTCTACAACTAGCTGGCTTTAAGTAGAGAGATCCTCCCTGATCCTGGGGGGGTGGGCTTCAGCCTCCAGCTGAAAGGCCTTAAGAGCAAGTTAAGAAACTCTGCCTCAAGGCTGCAGCCTTGGCTCCGCCCAAGCGCCTCCAGCCTCAGCCTGCGCCGCAGATTTGAACTTGACACACCCATGATCGTAAGCCAGTTCCTTGGAATAAGTAGCGTTATATATAGCTTTTCCCTACCCCAAGGTTAAAGGGGGGCTCTCCTGTGTTATTTTTCTTCTTGTGCTTGGGTGGTCTCACTGGTCACATCTAAATCCCTGGTAGGAATATATGTGTATGTTTATCTTGGCTTTTGAGCCTCATTCTTTAATCAAAGGAACCGGGGCTCCTTGGAAAAATGGCTGATTCCAGGGCTGGGGCAGAAAATGCACAAAACGAGCCTGGAGAATCTCATGGTGCCAGAAAGTAAGGAACGGCCCCCAAAGGATGCGGGGTGCGGGGGGTGTCAAGAGAACACAAAAGCCAATTTGAAGGTGCTGTAGCTGCCAAAGCTGGGACAATGTAAGGACCCCTGTGATGGTGTTGGCCCCACCCAGATAATCCACATACCCCCCGTCTCAGGGGCACCTGGGCAGCAGCCTTAGTTCCATCTGCAACTTACCTCCCCGTCACCGTGTACTGTACCATATTCCCAGGTCCCAGGATTAGGATGTGGTCACCTCTAGGGGCTGTTATTCTGCTGACCACAGACCCCGGGGCTGGCTGGCCCCAGCCGATTTGCCGAGATGCTCTCAGGATGAGGACTTCTGCTTCTTCCTCCCACAATTATCTTGATTTTCTTTTTAAATAAAGACATTTCCTAGCAACCTCACCTCCACCCCCGGCTTCTATTTTCAGCTGTATCACCACACAGCTCAGCTCGGATGATGGCAAACTCTGGGGCCCGGGTGATAATGACTCCTGTCTGCACTCTAAGTGGAGTCGGAAACCGTCTGCGGTGGCTTCGTTTCCAGTAACATGTCACCACTGCTTCGTTCAGAACGTCACTTGCCAATTGCGTTACCTCTTCTGCGAGGCCACCTGTTTGGAATCTGTCTACACGAATCACTTGCCCAGAGCTGGGGTCGGGGGCGGGGGCATGTTGTTCCCCAGGGACCCTCGTGGTGTTTTCTCTGCGTCATAATAATGTGCACTCTTTAATTTAAACACGAATCACTCAGCGGAGGCAGAAAGCCAATTAGCCTCAAGAACAGGCTCTGCTGATTTTGAACATCCTGCCCCCCACCACCCCGGCCCCGCTTTGATTTCTAACCCCGCCCCCCTTTGATTTCTAACTCATGACTGATTTCTCAGCTCAGAAAAGGAGACCCTGAAGTCTGGGAAGAGGCAGCGGAGAAGGAGGAGGGTGAGGAAACCCCACCTGGCCCGGCGCCCGCTCGGCCTCTGCTCAGACCCTGGAGGGCCGTGCGGGTTCCATGTTAATTGCAGGGGCAGGAAGCCAGCACCCCCGCGCCCAGCTCCTGTGTGTCCTGCGCTGTGCTGTAAACCGAGGTGCAGGTCTTTGTACAGAGGACATCGGAGCCCAGGCTGGAAACCCACAGACACTCTGCGGACCCTGCTCGCCTGGCAGGGTCGGCCGCCCACCTGTGATCTTGGCATCTGGAGGGTAGTTCTCTTTGCCTTTCCTCGCCCACTGGAGCCCTCTGATGCTCCCGGGCCCTGAACGCTGAAGCAGAAACACAACCTGGGATAGCGCCTGCAGACACACCAAGTTATGATCTTTGCTCCAGAAGACGGAGGGGACGGGGCCTGGGCAGGGAGAGACGCCGACCCCGCTGAGCGGCCGAGGGGCCAGGGATGAGCCCTGTGGGGCAGGAAGAAGGACGTCTTGGCAGAAGGACTGAGTCAGGAAGGGGAAGGGGCTCAGCTCGAGCTGGGCCGCCCATGGTTCCAGGAAGCTCCGAGCCCCGAGCAGGCAGGAAGGACAGCCCTGGCCGGACCACGGGGATGGAGGGAAGCTGCGGGTACAGCCCTGCACCCGGGGGGCTCCTGTCACAGGGACTCGGCCCGGCCGCTAGACCTTTGCTCCCGGCTCCCGGCCTCCCAGACCGGACAAGGACCAAACGGAACCCTCCGCCCGCCGCCTGCCACGCTGGCGCCCGCCACCCACCGTGACCCCAGGTCGCCGCGCTCAGGCCTCCTCCACCCCACCGTCCACGCTCACCTGGCAGGGGCGCCCTCCTTCGCCCTCACCCTGGACCCAGCCCGTGGCGCATCCACACCCTGGACTTTGGTGAAGAACCGCAACCGCGGCCTTGAAGGAAACCCTCTCACCGGCCCCGCGGCCCCGCCCCCGACACGCCCCCACGCCGGAGACGCGGACTCACCCGATGGTCTTGCCCCAGTCGCACCACAGCGGCCTCCCGACGGCCTCCATGTCCACCTGGAACTGGGCGAGGCAGAGCTCGTGGAGGAGGGTGCTGAAGGTGGCGTCCTCGCAGGCGGTGGCCATGAAGAGGTGGCTCACTGCAACGACAGCCCCCAGACGACTGTCACCCTCCGGCCTCGCCGGGCCCGCCTGCCCCCACTGTGGGTCAGGGACTCTTATGTCCACAGCCCACATCCATCGGGGCTCCCAGCCCAGGGCCCGCCGGGGAGCCCCGTCCGACTCTGAGGCCACCAGGATGCCCTGGGGTCCCCGTGATCCCTGGAGGGGGCATCTAGGCTCCAACTGGATCATTTCTTCGTCAGTTGTTTCTGGACCCAGGAAAGGCCCTGCCTGCTAATAGCGGGTCTGATGATGAGGTCTCCCTGGGCGACAGCGACAGAATGGGGACCGCACTTCCTCTTGTCCGGGGCACAGAGTCTGACTCCCACATACTGTTTCATCCTCACACCACTCCCGACATGGTTCCCAAGGCCTGCCCTTCACTGACATGGAAACTGCGGCTGCGAGAACAGCTTGCTGGGACCGGACCCTGGTTCATCACCCGCGAGGCCACCAGGCCCCTGCTGGGGAGTGAGGAGGAATCAGCCCGGCCCAGGGAGGGCCAGCGGCACAGGGTCCTGGAGCCCGCCGCCCGCCCCTCTTCCTGCGGCACCTGCGGGCTGCGCTGCAGCGCCCAGCACTGAGCTCACATCCTCTGTGTCTGGATGTTCACCAGTTAGAAACCACCAAGCAGACACACTGTCACGTGAACTGTTTCTACCCTCCCGCCTTGATGAAGGTACAGTCAGAAATTACAAATGGCCAAGCAGTGCCCTGCACGAAGCAAACTTCACTCATTTCCCCCAAGCCCAAGCCTGGCTCCCGTGGACGCCAGGCAGGTGAGGAAGCTTCTCCACTGGGTCCTCCCCCCGCCAGGCCTCCTCCCCCTCCCCTCTTCAGGCTGAACGTCCACTGTCCACCTTCTTGCTGCTCTTTGGGGTGGTGTCGGGGTCCTTGCATTCCCTGCTTGGGCTCTGCCTGCAGGCACCCACCCGCCCCCAGGCCATGCTGCGTCCTCTGCCTGCAGGGCACCCACCCGCCCCCAGGCCATGCTGCGTCCTCTGCCTGCAGGCACCCACCCGCCCCGCTGGCAGGCCCTTCCAAATCCCTGGGGGGAGGGGCTGTGCTGGGAATTCTTGGACTCAGGGACATGGGTGGACGGCAAGCTGTCACTTGAGGCGCTCGGGCCTGGTAGGGGTGTGCGCTCAGGTGGGAGCCCCTGGCCCCTCGGACTCCTCCCCCTCCACCTCTGTCTTCCCAGAGTAAAATGCAGAGGAGCTGGTTCTCCAGTCCCTACAATATTCGGGCGCTGCTCAAAGCTCTTTACGACTACCCTGAGGTGGGGTCCTATGGTGATCATCGCCTTACAGATGGGAACTGGGGATTCGGGGCTCAGAAGCAGGCCCAAGGTCCGAGCACTGGAAGCGGTGTAGACTAGACTGAACTAGCCCTGCCCCCGTCGGGGCCTGCACCCAGCCGACTCCCAGACCTCGAGGCTCGGGCCGGAAGCAGGAAGTGGGGCAGCAGGCCTGACCTGTCCTCTGCTGCAGATCTCGGGGAGGGGGTAAGTGAGGAAGGTGGGGCGTGGCCAGAGAGGTGGTGACGGCAGGGGGCTGGGAAGAGCCATTCTAGTGTGCGACTCTGGGGGCTCAAGAGTTACTGCGTGGGGGGACGAGGCGGGGGGGGATGGGTAGGTAGGCGGGTGGGGGGATGGGTAAATGGCTGGGTGGGTGGATGGCTGAGCGGCTGGGCAGGTGGACAGGAGGGTAGATGAAGGAGTTCACACACCACAGACGGGGCTCTGACCGGCCCACGGTGGGCAGAACGGAGAGACGAACGGGAAGCTGAAGGCCCGGCCGGGGCAGAGGGGAGGACGGGTTCTCAGAGGAAGCCTGTGGACTTGGGAGAGGGGCAGGTGGACAGTGGTGCTCGTTACAGGTAACAGCGACGGGCTGCCTTAAACAGAAGTGAAGGGCAGGCCGGGCACAGGGGCCCCTCACAGGCAGGAAGAGCATGCTCCGTCCCTGCCCCGCCGAGAGTCTGAGGCGAGGGAGCTGGTGGGGGGCCCCGGAGCCTGTGCAGGGCACTGACCTCCTGCCAGAGCCTGTGCGCCTGGAAGCCGGGCCGAAGTGCACGAGAGCCGTCCCCTCCCGGCACGGCTGGTTCTCAGCACGGCGGGGACTGGTGGCCAGTGACAAGCACGCCGTGTCCGGCAGCGTCGGAGACTTGGGGTCGGGGAGGGCTGTGGTCAGAGGGAGCCGCGACGAGGCCTCTCCGCTCTCCCGGGGGACGCGATGGCGGGGGCTCCACACGCTTCCCCAGGATCCCCGTGACGACCCCGCGCCCCTGGATTCCACGTCCCCCGACATGTGACGGGGTGGGAGGCTAACGAGCCCATTTACCTAATTTAAGTGACAGACTCCAGGCTGGACACATCTCGGCAGGGGGGCCAAGCTAACAAAGTGACATTTCATAGCAGTAAAAGTACAACTCTGTGGTTAATTACAAATAAAACCGCAAACGCAGGGAACCCACGGCACATGGACGTGGAGATGAGACCAGGGGCAGGAGCTGGAAGCAGCCTTGGGCTCCACCTGCCTGCACGCTGAGGTGCCTGCTTCCGCACCCGCCGCCTGGAGGGTCCCACTGTCCCCCAGGCCTGGACAGGCAGGCCGGGGGCCTGGAAGCCGCTCAGATGGGGAGGACCCCCGGGGGTTTTAGCTCGAGAATCCGGGAGTAATGGGGGGGAACGGAGAAGATGAAAGGCTGGCAAGAGGGAAAGCCCTTCGGAGGAGCCCCCAGGAGAGGACGGGGGGCGGGCACAGGGCTGACCCGCTCTCGACACCCTGGGAAGGGGCGCCCGGCTGGGTGTGAAGGAGTGAGGCCCCCGGGGCGCTCAGGGGGCCGGGGAGGGAGACGCGGGAGCCTCTGAAAGCCCGAGTTCACGCTGCTTCCCAACAGCCCGGGTGTGGCCCCCTCAGGGTCCACACGGCGCGCACGTGCGCCCGAGGGCCAGCCGTGGGGACGGGGCAGCTCCCCACCCCTGCCCTCTCAGCACACCCCGAGAAAGCCCACCTGCGCCGGGGGTCGCAGGGAGCTCAGGAAGTCTTAGACACAGACTCAGGGAGGAGCTGCAGCCTCATTCTGAAGGTCGGTCGCCCCTCCGTGTGTCCCCCGCTCCTCACTGCTCGTGGCATCCGCTCTGCACTCCCCACCTGGACCGCCCTTCCTGGCAAAGCTCAGGCTCAAATGTCGCCCGTCCTCCTCCCTAAGGTCCCAGCACCCCCCGCCCCACCTCTACATCTAGTGCCTTGTTTAGGGCGGGTGGACGGTTCTTTCTTTTCTCAGAACCGCTTTGCTGTCCTCTCCTCGCCCACTCTTTCTGACTCACGCGGATGTCCTCCCTGGCACCCAGCGGCTCTGCGTGTTAATATTTGTCAGGTGAACCAGATGGTGACGCCCAGTTTACCAGTGGACATTCTACGTGGGAGTGAAGCATGGTGCCTCGGACTGTCCCAAGGAGGTTCAGGAAGTGCGGTGGGCTCCCCTTCTGCTCTGGAAGGGCTGGTTTACAGCGAATGAAGATGAACGCGCACCTCAGGGCACTGGGTGCTCGCGACAGAAAGCCATGGGCTGATGTGAGCGCTGGAGGGATCTGATCTAAGGGTGCTGGGTGGCTCCCGAGTCCCTGGAATGTCAGGGAAGCAGGGGCCCACAAGCCCCAGAGTTAGTGCGGGGGGTGGGTGGGGGCCAGAGGCCGAGGGCCTGGTTGGAATGGGTTCCGAGGGACGTGTCCTCAGGCCACAGTCCCCCCTGTGAGGGGGTCCCTCCCTGACGCTCGGGTCGGCCTCTTCCTGCTACCCCCTCCTCTGGGCTGCACACATCCAGCAGCCACCTGCCGCCGCCCGGCCGGCTCAGGGCCTGGGTGGCCACCCTGCCCTTCGGCCTCAGTGGTCACACTCTAGCCCGCACTGTCTGTGCGCCGCCCTGCCCTGGGCTGGCTGCAGGGCCTGCCCTGTGGCCTTGACCCGGCCTGGCTCTGGGCTGGTCCCTGGGCGGCAGCTCCCACCTCTCTGTGAGCCACTGTCTGTCTCCCGAGGGCGGGACCTCTGCTCCCTGGACACCCCTACCCCGCTGCCCTTTCTCTCCTGCCCTGGGGGAGCCCAGAGCCGCTGTTCTCTTTGCCGTCGTTCCTACAACTGGGATGAGGCTGGGCAAGCTGTTTGTGTGAATCTGGAAACCAGTTTCATTTTTAAGTAGAGGAGAATGACACTTAGATTTACAAACAAAAAGAGCCTGATGTGGTTTCTTTCATTGGGAAGAGAGGAAACGTTATGGTTTTAACATGGAATAAAATTGCCCAAAGTTTTAAAACCAGCGGTTTGGGGCCAGATGGGTTCCAATCCTGTGTCATTGCAAATTTAATCATTCATAACTCATGTCTTTAAAAGGCCGAGTGCAAGGCTGCCGGGCGGACAGCAGCGAGTCGAGGCAGGACTTTCCCTGGTGTCTGCATCGTTCAGTCCAGCGAGCCTGGCGGCGCCTCGAGAAACAGCTGGAAAATGTCCCTGACGCGAGGAGAAATGGCAGTGAGATCCCTACGGCCACGTGCCTGGGGCCAGAAAGATGGGGCGGCAGCCTCCCCACGGGGGACCTCGGGGCTCTGGGGCATTTGGGTTTTCTAACGAGAGATGAGGGCTCAGAAGTGAGGACCTGATAGGTGTTGTTCCATGCCTGTGCCCTTGGCCTGTGGCCGCACGTCTGCAGGACGGGCCCATCCTGCTGCCACTCATCCCACCCCAAGTTTGCAGAGATGGAGCCGCAGACTCACACGGTCCTCCCAGGGCTGGGGTGACTGGTGGGAGGTGAGCCGAGGGAAGGGCACCTGCTGGGGGGCCTGCTCGTCAGAGTGACCGGCTGGGGGCTGAGTTCAGAGCCCGTGAGCCTCCAGGGCCCCCAGCACACTGCCCACCCCCACCCCCAGGCCAGGCCCAGAGGAGGCCTCGCCACCTCTCGGCCACAGTTTCTTTCTCTGTGAAATGGGAACGTCCCACACCAGGTGGGCAAACAGGCCTGGCTTCCAGAAGACGTGTTCACAGAACCAACCCCACCTCAAGATGAGTGGCCCTCCCTGTGGATTTGCAAACTGAGTGGCCCTTAGCGACTCACAGGAAGTGCGAGCCTGACCCCAGGGCCCAGAGGGGTGATGGGAGGGGGCAGGAGGGGGAGGGGCCAAAGGCACGGGACACTTCTGGAGGTGACGGATATACATGCTCACGGTCTTGGGTCCACGTGGGTGTGTACCTATGCCAGAACCTTCCAAATGCTACACTTTAAACATCCAGTTTATTCTCCGTCAGTTACACCTCAATAAAAACAGTAAATCTGAAGGGCATGTCGAGTGGGTTGTCTCTGAGTGGTGTAATCACAGATGACCTTTATTTTCTGCTTTATGATCTTCTACGTTTTCCACAGGTTAAAAGTATAATTTCTAAAATATTCTCTCTGTATTCTGTCCAGACCTTTTCCTAATAGCTATCGGAAAAATCCTTGCTAGGCATGTTCTTGCTGAATCACTTTTTGCTCACCCAGCTAGGGCCAGCAGGGTGAAAAAACCCACTTCCAGGACTCTCCTGGGTACAGCCACTTGGGAGCAAAATGCCCAGGCAGCTACATGCCTGGCCTGTCACTGAATGCCCCAGAGGATGATGTAAACAGAACTTGGTTTGAACATGTTACCTTCAGCCTTTCTCAGTCTACTCTGGAAAAAGAAAACAAAAACCCAAACGACAAAATGAAAACACAGGAACTCTGTGTGTCCAGTAAAAACTCCTACTCAACCCTCAAGGCCCAGTGAACCATCACCTCCTCTGCCCTGCTCAGCACAGAGCCCTCTCTGACCGTGCACCGCGCCGTCTTCTAACCCTTGGTGAGCCACCGAGGGGCCTCGGAGACTGCGTCTCCTGCACACCCAGCGCCGGCCCTCATCAGGCTTCTGGCTGACGGCACACTCACTGAAGGAGCAGATGTGCTGGGGCACACCGCACTCCTGGCCAGAGACAGCTCTCTTAACTTTCACGGTCTGTTCTGGCTTCTAGAAAGTGCAGAGTGGTTTGGGCCTCAACCTGTCCTCAGCCAGCAACTTGTGAGCTGCTTCTCTCTCCTCCCTGCTTAAATACTCTGTTGATTTCATCCCCTTCTGGAGGGTTTTGGGGACGGCGTAATGTGATACCAGGTCATATTTCGGTGCCTCGAGGTGCCTGTGTGTCTGTCAAGAGCCACTGTCTGTCTTCTCTTTGGAAGCGAGTTGGTATAAATGGAGAATGCAGATCAGGCTCTAGATGGGTTACACATCAACTGCAAAAGGCCTGCTACTTCCCCTCCCACTGCCACATGCTGGGAAGGCCCCATCGAAGGTGGTGACAGCTGCAGTTCACGTGGCCAGCTCCTGTCCTAAGCCCTCTATGGGCATCAGCTTATTAAATCCTTGCAAGTAACAAACAGGGCAGGTATTAGTCTCTCATTTTACACATGGGGACAGAGGGGCCCTGAGAGGCTAGGTAACCTGCTCAGAGCCACACAGCCCAGGAGTGGTGGAGCTGGGGTGCAACCCCTGGCATGCTCATCTCAGACCACGTGGGAGAGATGCTGAGGGCGGCCACCTCGACGCCAGGGACCCTGAAAGCAGCCCCAAAGGCTATAGATGATCCATGTCTGCTGAGGCTTTGAGGGCCTCGAACCAAGTCACCTCTGCAGGTGGGCTTCCCCAGGGCCACCTCCCCATGAGCGGCCTGGAGGGGTCTCACTGGAGAGGTGGGAGTCCCATGAGATGGATGCCTGGCCGCGTGCAGGCGCCCCGAAGGACATGAGGTCAAGCCAAGAGCCAGCGGCCGAGCTGCCTCTTCCCAGCACCGGGTCCACCTAATCCCAGGGGACCAGCATTTTCTACCTGAGCAGGTACAGCCGACTCAAGCCCATTGCTCCCACTAAAATCACTGGTGTCCTTAAGGAACACGTGGTGCCCTCAGAGGAAAGCAAAAGGATTTTCATGGTTTCAGAAACTAATTTCAACGTCTCACTTGTTAAGGGAGTCTATCTTTGCATGCTTTTCTGACACGCAGATGAATCACTGCACAGCGACTGGAGAAGCACATCCCAGCGAACTTACCGACAGTGGCTGGGCCAAGAGAGCCTGGAGACGACCTCTCCAGAGGATGGAGAGCCTGGGGCCCAAGGGAGGAGCCCTCCAGCCCATCTGAGTGCCCATTCCTGCCGCCCGCGAGTCGGGGTCTCCTGAACTGGCTCCATCGGTTACCACGCTCCGTCGTTGGCGGGCCGGAGGGTCCCTGTGCCAGCCCCTGAGTGGGTGCCGTGGTCCCTCCAGCATTCCCCACGTGGCCCCTGGGCATCTCCCCACTGCCAGGCTCCGTCACATTGAACTTCCTCTAGAGCGAAAGCCCCTCGGCTTCCCCTGAGCTCTTCCTCTCCCGTCTCTGTTCCATCTAAGGCCCTCTCTCTGCAGGAGGTCAGCTGGTCCAGCTCGCCCCCTGTCCCAGGATGCTCTCCATGCCTGGCAAGAGGAATTCCCGCCCTTGCCACCCTCTGAGCAGCTAGTCAAGGGCTGAGAGAGCGCAGGAAGAGTCCCCTCCTCCCGGCCCAGGGGCCCTTCCACTTCCCCCTCAAGCAGCAACTTGCTCCAATGAAGCCCTCACCTAGAAGATTCTCCTGTCACCTGATTTTCATCCTTGCCGTCAGCCTGCAGACCCACCGTCCCCTTGCTCTGGCCCAGCGATGCTGCTTCCCCTCCTCCCTCCCCTCCTTGAAGTGCCTGCTCTGTGCTGGATGTGGGAGGACCTGTCGATGTGTGCCCTGAATCCACGAGAAAACAGGATGCTAAATGAGATCAAACGCCTAAGTGATGCAGAATAACACCCAAAACGTGGGCAATAGAGTCAGACAAATGTAAGACCAAAAAATAATAAAGCACAGTACCATCCCTGACAAAGTCAAATTCCACCTGGAAAGAAAGAAAGGGCATCCCACACCCATCAGGACAGCTACCGTCAAAAAACCAGGAAAGAACAAGTGCTGCTGAGGATGTGGTGACATCGGAACCCTTGGGCACTGCTGGTGGGAATGGAAAATGGTGCAGCTACTGTGGAAAACAGTAGAGCAGTTCCTCAAAATAGTAAACATAGAACTACCATACGATCCAGCAATTCCACTTCTGGGTATTCACTCAAGAAAATTGAAAACAGGGTCTCTAAGAGATAACTTGCACACCTGTGTTCATAGCAGCGTTATTCACAATCGCCAGAAGGTGGACGCAATCCAGGGGTCATCGAGAGAGGAATGGATAAACAAAATGTGGTATATACGTAGGAGGGAACGTTATTCAGCCTCAAAAAAGAAGGAAATTGTGACACGTGCCATAGCATGAATGAAGACATAATGCTAAGTGAATAAGCCACTCACAAAAAGACAAATACTATATGATTCCAATTCATGTGAGGTACCTACAGTAGTCAGAATCAAAGAGACAGAAAGTAGAAAGGTGGTTGCCAGGGGCTGGGGGAAGGGGATGGGGAGTTAGTGCTTCGTGGGTAGAGTAACATTTTGGGAAGATGCAAAAGTTCTGGAGGTGGGTGGTGACAATGATTGCAGGACAACGTGAATAGCCTCAATGCCACAGAACTGTAACCATCTTAAAATGGTTAAGATGGTAAATTTTATATGTATTCTACCACAATTAAAAGTAAAAACAAATAAAATTAAAAAACAATAAAGAGGGGCTTCCTTGGTGACGCAGTGGTTGAGAGTACGCCTGCCGATGCGGGGGACGCAGGTTCGTGCCCCGGTCCGGGAAGATCCCACGTGCCGCAGAGCAGCTGGGCCCATGAGCCATGGCCGCTGAGCCTGCGCGTCCGGAGCCTGTGCTCCGCAACGGGAGAGGCCACAACAGTGAGAGGCCCGCGTACCACAAAAACAAAACAAAACAAAAAAAACAACAATAAAGAGGACACAGAAGGTTATGCTATAAGAACTCCTCACGTGGATGTGACTGGCAGAGATTAGGTGTGTGAATTCCCCACTGTCCCAGTGGCACAGAACGTGCAGGAACTCAGCGACAGAAAAGTGAATCAGAGAAGCAGCGTGGGGTTGAAACACAGTTCTCACAGCCCTGACACAGCTGGGGGACTACAATAAGTAAGGATATGTAAGTAATATGGTTTAAGATGATGACTAGAATCAACACATAAAAACTCCACACTCGGAAATTCCCTGGCCGTCCAGTAGTTAGGACTCGGTGCTTGCACTGCTGAGGGCCCGGGGTTTGATCCCTGGTTGAGGAACTAGGATCCGGCAAGCTGCTCAGCACGGCCAAAAAACAAACAAACAAACAAAACTCCACACTCTTTTTGTGGGTTTAGGGGCCTTTTACAAAAGGGAAATTCTGCAAGGCCCAGAACGATGCCTTCACTCGCACTAAGCCGTGGCGGTGGTCTACGACTGCTTCCTGACCACGGAGTGTCGGGGGAGAAACCAAAAGGCTGAGTCACTGGGATTGTTCAAAACTTGCTTCCAAATAAGTCATATTTTAAGAAGATATAAAACCCACAAAGAAAGAAAATCAAGAAAATGTTAGCAACGGGCACAAGACAGAAAGAAATTCAGGGGCTGCAGCCATGATGCCAAAGAACAAGTTTCATTCCTGAGAAAGACAGAACAAAAACAAATGGATTTGGCATTCAAGGGAAATGAACTGGTTCTTCTGGGGGGAGGGGAGGGGTCTAATAACAGAGATAAATCACTGTCTCTTCTGATCGAGAGATGACAGGAAAATGCCAATTCAGACCAGACATGGCAAACATATGTCCACAGATACAGTGGGAAATAGAAAAATAAGATGCCTATATTGATGATATATTGGATAAAATGGACAAGTTCACAGGAAAATGTGAAACATCATCACTATAAGAAATAGGAAACCCAAGAGGACCAAGACCCACGAAAGACACTGAAAACGTTCTCGGTTATCTTTCCTGCCAAACAGGGCCCCACTCGATGGTTTTGCAAGTGAAAATGAAGGTCCTTCAGGTCCTGGAGGAGCTGATCTTTCACATCATCTCAACTGCCCTGACGCAGACAGAAAGAGTGAGCGTTCACAAACCTCTTTTGGGAAGAAACCCCGGTGTTGCTAATAAAACCCACCAAAGAAAGTGCAGAGCACTCTCACTTAGGAATAGCAAAGCATAACTCAGAATAAGCAGTGGGCAGCAGACTCCCAAGGCTGCTGAAAGCCAGCACAGGGACCCAAGGAACACTCCATTCATCCCAGAAATGCAGGAAGGTTCACACTGGTGAACCCCTTCTCCACCTGGGGCCCCATTTCACCAGTGCCAGCAGCCCGCCCCTCAAGGAGGGAACTCAGAGCTCTGCACACTGCCAAGGAAGAAATGATTCTTCCTTAACGTCACAAAAGAGTATTTCACACATGGAAAGAAGACTCATTCTCTATCCCTTCCCCTCCCTGTCTCTAGCAAACATAAAATAAAATTAAAAAAGCATCTTGCCCAAAGGAGAAAGACTGAAGGTTTGAGGCACTGTTGCCCTCAGCCAGGAATGAAGGAAGGCAGCTGCGGCCACACCCCCTACTCAGCAGAGAGTCACCCTCCAGCCCAGCTGGAGCGGGGAACCAAGAGTGTCAACGTGGGGAGGAGGTGACACCCTTCCTTACAGATGATCTAATGATCTATCTGAAAAAGCCAAGGGGGAGAAGAACGAAAACAAAACAAGAAGCTGGCACCGTTAGAAACCACGTGCACAAAGACCGCCAAGTGTAAAACAAACGCACAAAAAAGGAGCTTATGTTCCAGCAAAGACCAGATAGAAGATAAATTGGGGGAGATATCCCAGTCATAGAGCAGCCAGAAACCACAAGATTTCTAGAAATTGAAGAAGTAATCTGCAGGAGAAAAGGAATCCTGTGGGTGGGGTGGAGGACAGACTGAACAGGTGGTCTTGTTAAAATCCTCCCAGATCAGTCAACAAATCAGGGCAATCACCATTCAAATCCCAACAGCCACTTAGCTAGAAAATCAGCAGGCATTCCAGATGAATCAGAGTTCTGCATGTCTAAAACCCCAGCACGGGAGGACACCCTCAGTAGGCAGCACTCTGGGTGAGCCCTCTCTGCACCTTCTCAGAGGACCTGACCTTCTCCAGGCTGCACTAGCTGTCACCTCTTCCACACTCGCCCCTGCCAACTGCCTTCCCCAGTCTCTGTCTCAGCCTCTCCTCGGCCTCGGCCTCCCCTCCCCAGCCTCCATCGGGAGCCTGCGCCCCACCTGCATCCACACCCCCGGGGCCATCCCTTCTATCCGAGGCTCTCACACCATCTTGACACGGATGCCGCCCCAGACGTCTCTCCCAGCCACACTTCTTCTGTGCCCTGCAGACACCTGCCTACTTGCCACCATCCCTGAGTGTCCAAGGGGACGTGTCACCCAATGTGGCTGCTGTGGATAGGGCCGCCAGCTTTAGCAAATAAAACTACAGGACGCCCAGTTAAACTGGAATGGCAGGTAAACGAGTTCTTTTTAGTATAAGTATGTCCCAAATATTGCTTGAGACACTCTTATACTAAAACAATTTGTCGCTTCACTGACACTGAATTTAAGCAGGGGCCTTATGACTTCCTGGAAGCCTCAGCTGTGATGCGCCAGCTCTCTGGCCGCTGCCTGCTAGGTACCCAGCTCTTCTGCATTCCTCACTGCTCCCTCCCTTCCCACAGCCGAGCCCTCTGTCTACCTGTGGAACCCTCTGGAGCCTCTCCACTCCTTCCAGCTCAGCCCCACCTTCCCGCGCCCTGTCTCCCACCTCCAGCCCCCGCCCAGCTCCCGCTGGGCTCCGGCACAGCAGCCCAGGGCTCTTTAAACCATTTGTTCCATCTCGTCACCGCATTTAATATCCTCCAGGTCTGCCCATTGCCCTCGCAACGAAATCTGAACTGCTCCCCTTGGCCTGGAGGATTGGGTCCTCCTGTAGCTTGGCTCAAAGCCCTCTTCCCCTCATGCTTCCATCACAAAGGCTTCTGGAAAGTTCCAAGGCCTTTGCATAACTGTTCTTGTGCTCTGGAGCGCTCTTCCCAACTCCCGGGGGCTTGAGATCTGGGGCCCCGCCGCTCGCGGCTTTTACTTCTTTCTGCACAGATGGCACCTTCGCGTACGTGGCTCAACGGGCGCGCGGCTTCTCAGCCTTGGCACCGTGGGCGTTTTGTGCTGGACGCTTCTTCGTGTGGGGCTGCAGCGGGCAGCCCCCAGCAGTAGGCTGTGTAGCGGCACCCCTGGCTTCTACCTACTAGAAGCCCCTTCCAGGCCTGACACCCTGGGGCCCACTTGTGTTCTGTACCAGGTAGAAGTTACCAGGAGAAATTAGTGCTTCCCCGATGCTCCCTTATCTGTCCCTCCACCCAGCCCGCAGCCATCCTTCCTCTCGCAAATGGACCCTGGAATCTTCTGGAGGCAATACAGGCATATGCAGAGAGCACCAACCTGGGGTGTCAGTGTCACCAAGTTTCTGTTACCTGACTACGCCTTTCAGGCCTCTTCCCCCGTAACATGGATTTGCTATGTGATACATGAACTGCTTTCATTCCAGCCGACAACTGGCCTGAGTCTGTGACAGTAAGGCAAGCGTTATCATTCAGTCATTTGCTGGGTAAACTGCTGCCCTTGGGCCTCTCAGGTGAGGTCTGGCTCAGGAGAACCCTTCCTGGTCAGCCTGTCGGGTGTCGGGGTGCAGAGCCCAGGGAGCAGGGTGGGCACTGCCCGGCTGGGCCGTGGAGGGCAGAGGGATGCGGGCCAGGTCTCCGGTCCCACAGAATCGACCGTGGGAACTGCACGCGGGAGGGAGGGCGCCATCGTGGAGGGAAATAAAGGAGACACTGTGAGGCCTAACGAGGAATAAATAAGAACGGCTTGGCTGTGATGCGCCGCTCGGGCCCACGGGGTCCCCTGCTCCCCCGCCAGGACTTGGCAGTTGATCCTGCTTGAATGAAGCTGCTTAGCGTCTGTGTTTTGAATGATGACTCAAGTGATGTCTTAGAAAACACTAAAATAGAACAATCTTAGGGAAAAAACTTCTTTCTCCACCGACAACAATACCGTCATTATGTTACAAAGAATAAGTTCCTGTTTAGGTTGGGAGCCTCCTCCTGCCGCTGTGTTGACATAACCCTCCTCGCTAAGAACAAACGCATTCTCTAGAAATGTTACCCAGACCCAAGGTCATCCATCCTGGAGCAGGGAGGGCTGGTGCCAAGGACATCCCTGTAGGGGCTCCGTGTGTGTTCTGTGTGTGTGTGTGTGGAGGGCTGGTGGCTGGGCCTGGGGACAGGACAGACCCCCAGCAGCATCGTGTTTGTCTCCATCTGCCAGGAAGAAAGTGAAGAGCCAGGGGCGGGCGGGCACAGGGCCAGGGTAGGCGCTAAGGCCAGAGCAGCCGCCCCATCTCCCCTTCACCCCTCCTAAGGCTGCAGCGTCTCCTCCTCGGGTCTTCCCGGAGTCCCCAGCAGAGCAAGAGGCTCTTGGGCAGGGATCCCACAGCCCTCAGGCGTGTGCCCTTCTCAGAACCCCGTGAGCCTCTGCCACATATCAGGCACTGTTCTGCAAGGGACACGGCTGGCTCAGATGTGATGGGGTTACAGGATTGAAAAGTTCACCTCTCGGGGCTCAATCTAGGCTCAATGAGGAGAGGTCCTGCCTGCGTCTGTCAGCTTGGACAGGTGCCCTACGCCCAGTCCCCCGAGGTTCCTGGGATGCGATCTGGCACCCGGCACTCACATCCAGCCAAGAGGAGAGAGTCAGAAGGCTCCAGGAGAAGACGGATCGCTCAGTCTGGGTCCCGTGCTCCTCCCTGAGATGAGCCTGGGGGGGCGGGCTGGGGCCGGGGCCCTCTGAGTGGGGAGCCCTCCGTGCCAGGTGGACCTTGGGAAAGACGGGCTCTGTGCCCGAAGGAGTGGGATGCTGGTGGGCAAACCCGCGGGGCTGCACGGTCGGCAGCTCAGCATCTTCACTGGAATTCACACCGCATGGGGCGCCCACATCGCACACTCTGCCAGACAGCACGTCTGAGTAGAAGCTGTGAAACTGCTTCATCCCGGGAGAAAAAAATCAGGAGGAACAGACTTTCCGAACTAGCTTTTTGCCTTAAGTAAGGATTCCACCTACAACATTTCCTTGACGTGTTGCTATCACCACTTCCAATGAGGGCATAAACATCTCTCAACAGCCCTGGCCTGGGACTGACACTACGCACACCAACTGGCATGCACCTATGGAAGGAAGACAAAACCCAGAAACTTCTCCCTGCACCTAAATAGAATAGAGAGGGTAATAAACAAACACACCACGTCGATTAGCAAAAAGAATCCTTCCGATTTGGACTCCAGGATTAGAACCGCCTCCAGACGTCAAACAGCACGGTAATCTGCAGTTGTCACATTGACTGCATTTCCTGTGACACCCCGGTCGGTTCCCAACAGTTATACTTGCATTTATACAGAGTCACATATTTCAATAAATATAGCAGCCTTGCAAGAAAACCCCCAACCGCCCCCAGCATGCCAGGGAAGGTGCGTGTTTCCCAGGACAGATGACAGATGAGTTCATAGAGGACAGTGTCAGCCAGCCCTCCTGAGTAAAGGTGGACTCATAAAAACAGGAGCTTACAATGAAGTCATCATAGACTAACTCTGGGTCCTCTGGAAACGCCCTTCTTTTCAGATTGATGAAAAACAAGAAATGCCACCTTGCTTTTCTGGGTAGCAAAATCTTCATCACCATGGAGATCTAGCTCACGTCACCACTTGGGAAGAAAACTGTGTGCTCCTGTAATTCTTCTAATTACCGCTGGGCTCCAATGACACTAATTAACGGATAACCTCATAAAGCCTGTGTTTCTTTTTCCAAGATGTAACATTAGCCAGACCTCTCAGAATAATGTTAAGATTCTAGGATTTTAAACTTCCACCAGAACATGTATTATTTTCTTGGTAAGCAAGGAAGGTCTTTATATGTGACCGTGAAATAGTGTTTTATTTGTACAAGCTTTAGAGGGTGCAGTTTCTGGACAGCTGTAAAGAACATTTATTTATTTATGTTTAAGAAATGAGCCAACCCAGCTCTCTAACTTGCTAAAACAGAAATGTTCATTTCTTAGGAAACTAAAACAGTGAGTTCCACATCAAGCCCATAGATCCTAATGCAAAAGAAGAGAATAATATTATTATAAGACTGGGCTTTTCACATAGCTTCAGCCAAAACACTTAGGTGGCAAGATCAGCTTTCAGATTACACTCTACTGAAGCAGATACTAAGGGTTTTAGGCAGATCCAACACTCCTTGGCGAGGTGTGCGAATAGGGAGATTGGAATTGCAGCCCCTCTTGTCCCAGACAAGCCCCACGGCCCCAAGCTGCTTCTCCAGCAGCTACAAGGCAGTGTGGTGTCACCCCTTCACCGAGAGGCACCTCGCAGCAGGTGCTTCAGACCAGCATCATCTGTTCGGCAGCCAGGACACAGGTTTCCCAGGGCCACTGGATTCTTTCACTTTAAAAGATCTATTTAGTTTTTATTAAAAGGTAACTAACTAAATACACGAAATGAGTCCAGCAGTTAAAGCAGTTTAGGAAGGTTTCTTAGCATTTTGTGAGAACATTTTGGACAGGGAAGTGAAGATGACAATTTCTCGTGAAATTTTGCTAAGGCTGGTGCAGGTTCCTGTCACCACTGGGTTTCCATCTAGTCCCTCAAAACAGAAAGCCGAGCGCGTCCCGCCCCCTCACCAAGGGTCCCTCTTTGAACTTCTATTAGCCAGAAGTGACAAGTCAACGACAAACAACAACAAGCTGTGGCGATGTCCCCGAGGAGGACAGAGAACATCTGCAAAGGAGGCTTTACTGGCAAATCAGCAACTGCTGCCTGTGACAGTCAGATTCTCAGTTTTAACTAAGTTTCTAGGTAAATGGCCCGTGGTCTGATTCCGAAACCCTGAAACGGCCGCACCCGCAGGGCAGAGCCGGGAGCAGAGGTGCGGGAAGGGGGGCCGCGCGGCCGCTGTTTCCTTCTGAGCCGAGAGCTCCCGTGGGGCCGGGGTGGGTGGGGGGAAGCGCCCGCCCCTCCAGAGCCCGCGACGCCTCCGAAGCCGCCCCTTCCCCTGAGGGAGGCGCCCCCCGCGGCCCCGTCCCGAGCCGGACCCGGGGTGGCCGGGACCCCCGCCCTACTCACCCAGGAGCAGCCAGAGGCCGCGCCGCGGGAGGCCGCGCAGGCCCCGGGCCATGTCCGCAGCCGAGTCCGCCCGTCGCGCGCCCCGCCGAGGAGTGAGCCCGCCGGGCGGCGCGCCGAGGGCGGGGGCGGGAGCGGAGCGGGCGGGAGGCGGCGGCAGTGCGGCCCGCCGGGGATGGCGGGGGGGCGCCGGGACCCAAAGGGAAGGCCGACAGCGGGGGAGCCGGGCTGGCCAGCACCTGCCAGCGGGGCGCCGGGGCAGAGGCTGAACCTGCGAGGCGGCCCGGCCCTCGGCGAGTAGCCCTGAGCGCGCGGAGCGAGCGCGGGGCCGGGACCCTTCCCGGGCGAGCGCACACTCGGGCTCCGGGGAACGCTCCTGAAGTGTTTGACAAACAGACGCTTGTTTAACTAGGGCGGCTCTTCTAGACAGGGCATCTCCATGTCAACCCGGGCACCATCCCTCCTCCTCTCCCTGGGTTACAACCGCCCACTCCTACCTCGGGGGTGTGCTCTGCAAAAGGCCAAGGTGCAGGCACTGGGGATCCTGAGAGGACAAAACCAGTCCCGGGGCCTGAGGAGACTCAGAGTAACCAAAATCGGACCCATAGGTCCAATGAGGAACTGGAAAGACAAGATGAGGAACAGGGTGCGGGCGCAGGGGAGGAGGTGCACGAAGGTCCTGGGGCTGGAGGGAAGAGGGCTGTTTGGGGGGACAGAAAGGTGGCCCTGGTGGACTTGCTGCCGAGAATGGGTGGTGAGAGGCAGAGGAGGCTGGGAAGGCCTCATTCTGACTCTGAACTTGTGTAGAAAGAGAAAGGGCACATGAGAGCCCCGGGAAGCCTGAGGGAGCGCAGATTTCCCCAGCTTGCTTGCTCACACCTGAACTGGGAGGCATCAGCCCAGCATAGCTGAGCTGACCTGGGCTCTCTAAGCTCTTCTGGTGGCTGGAATTCACCTTGCAGTGGTTCCTTCTTGTAACAAACTCTTCCAAGAACTCTGAGCAATTGAGTAAACTTATGCTCACGCTAAGGAATCAGCCACTGCCCTAGGGAGGAGGAAGAATCACTAGCCCGAGAGCAACTCACATCTTTGTGGCTGAAGCCTCATACACGTAGCAGAGTGCCTCGCGCAGGATTCTGCGGTCAGTCCATGTGGGAGGACTCAACGCTTCCCTCTGCTGAATGAAAGGGAACAGGGCCACCTGCTGTCGGCTCAGAGAACAGGCAGCAGCTGACAGCCAGGTGGTTGGGAGGGCACTCAGGGCCAGCATGCCTACAACCTGAGGGTCCCAAGTGTCCTGACAGGGGTCTGTGTCAGATGGTGGCGGAGGCCACGTGCGCTCTTGAGTTGAGTAGCCCCTCTTCCCAGACCTTAGGAAGATACACCCCAGCGGGTGGCCTGGCCTCTCTATTCATTTAAGAAACTTCTGAGCCCCAACTGTGTGCAAGACTGTGCTGCATAAACAAGGCAGGTCCTGCACTTCAGATGGTGGATCTAGTGAGGAACGTCCAGATCTAAGTAACATGAATGCTGTGACACAGGAACCACACGTATGGGGCCTGGTGCGCCTGGCTCAGCTGCAGTGTAAGAAGCCTTGAGGGCTGGGTGGAGGAGTGTGTGAGGGGCTGCAGGCCAGAGTAAAGAGCCAGTGACCGGGGACCAGGCCAAGTGGGAAAGGCACTGTTACGGGAGATGAGTGGGGCCCGGCCCAAGCCTGTGAACCCTAAACTGGGGACAGCCAGTCGCTGGTTAGGGAGAAGAGCGGGCGTCTCTGCTGCTCTCAGACTCGCCCTCCGCTCACCCTTTTGAGTCACCCTTTCCACCCTTGGCCTGCGGGCCTCCTTGCATCATCTTCTGGTCAGCTCCTTCTTCATTACCCCAGGTACCTTCATTAACCTGGGACCCCACTGGGGTCAGCAGGAACCATTCTTTGCAACATGTTCTTTGAGGCTCAACTGCAACAGGAGGCATGGGCTGAGCAGAGGAAGCCCTCTGCCTTTTCTCCTCCATTTTCTCACACTCACCACCCTAACAGACACATGTGCCTAGCAAGACAAAGTGTTATTTCTCAAGTTCATGTGCTTAGGCAGTTCACAGTTCTCTTGGGAATGCCAAAGCCAAGAGGTATGCACACCATGGCACTTCCTCCCCTAATGGTTTTCTTTTCTGCACCTTGGGTCTGGGTAAGAGATGCCCCGGTAATTACGATGGGTTTTCCCTTCTGCAGAGGTAGGAAAGTGGGACAAACTCTTCAACACTTGTTCCTGTAGCTGTGACACATATCTAAGGGTTGACAATTTTGCCCTGGCTAGATTTTGTCTGATGTATCTGTATTTCTAGCTGGTAGCATGGAAAATCATTCCTCTCCCTGGGCACCTCCATCTATATGGATGTTAGGTTAAACAATGGAAGAGTTGAGAAAATGGCCAAGTGCTTTACTGTATGCACAGTAGGGTTAAGGACACAATCTAGATAGTTCAAAAAGACCTGGTCAACTTTACTAAAAATTCAAAATTAAAAGAAGGCTTCTGTTTCCAGCCATGATGAAATAAGAGGGGCTGGATTTACCCTCCCCACTTCAACTAAAAAACTGGACCAAACAGATCGTCACACTGGACCACAGGAGAGGGATCCCTAAGAGATGGAAAACAGCTCTATTACAAATACATAACACAACCACACTGAAGGGGATCAGGAATAAAAGACAGAACCTAAGTAAGTTGAGAGAATGATATTCTGACTGCACACTCTAAGGATAAAGACAAAAAGAACTTTACACAAATGCTGTACTCCAGGTAGTCAATGCTTCTCCCAGGGTCTGCTTTAGCAGTGCTGTCATGATTTGGTGTGTACGCTAGGTCTGAATAAACAACTACAGCTGTGTCTGGGTGCACAGATTGACAGAAATGCATACATTTCCTAGTTCTCTCTGCTGAGAGGGCCTACGACCAACTCCAACAGCAGTGAGCACATCTACTGACCAGATCTTGGTTTCTAAACATCATTCTCAAAGAAAAGGAAACACAGCTTGTTGGAGAAGTGGCTGATTCCAGGGCTGGGGCAGGGAACATATAAGATGAGCCTAAAATATTCTGTGGTGCCAGAAAATAAGCAAGTACTTGGAAAAGGATGGTGATTTTCAAAGACAAAGAACCCAACCCAAAGAAGCTCCTAATGCCTACAGCTGGAATCATCTGAGCGACAAAATAAGCAATGATAGTGTTATAACTCACAGAACAAAATGAACATCACTGAGTCCATATTGAAATAAATAACTGAATAAATACATGGGGGAGAAAGGACAGGTTTTCCTTATGGAACAATTCTAAGTAATAAATGTAGAAGGAAAGAAAGACATACAAAATCATCATTAGACAAACACCACAAGAATAACTGTTTCAGGCAAGATTGGCTGATGGATGCTAAACCAGTGAGCAAAAGTTTTAGGAGAAACATACTTACATACCATCAAAGATCTCTCTCAATTACGAAGGAGAAATAGTAATACAAATAAAATACAGTGGAGGAGCCCAACAGAGGCCGCCATAACCAAGTGATGAAGGATAGTATCACCTGCAGGAGATGGATCATGTACCCCAGATATGAAGTACTGAAGACCTCTTCTGTGGTCTTCTTTATCAAAAAATGCATAACCTCAATCTCATCAGGAGAAAACAGCTGATAAATCAAAACTGACAGGCATTTTATAAAAATAGCTGATCAAATACTCATCAGAAGTGTCAAGGTCATGGAAGACAGGAAAATAACTTAGGAACTGTCCCAGACTGGAGGGGATGGAGAAAACACAGTAACTAAATACAATGTGGGACACTGGAGTGGGTCCTGAAGCAGAAAAAGAACATTAGGGGTTAAAAATGGTGAAATCTTAATAAGATCTGTGGTGAGCAGTATTGCACCAATGTTAATTTCCCAGTTTTGATCATTTTACTGTGGTTATGTAAACTGTTAACATTACAGGAAGCCCAACCAAGGGCATACATGAACTCTCTGTACTATTTTTGCAACTTTTCTGTAAATCTAAAATTGTTGCTAAGTAAAAAGTTAAGAGCGTATAACAAACACTTAATTTGAACACTGCTTGTGTGCCTATTTCCCAGAAGTTCAGTGAACACTGTAACCATCCCTACTTAGCAGTGTGTGTGTGTGTGTGTGTGTGTGTGTGTGTGTGTGTGTGTGTGTGTGTGTGTGTTTGGCGGAGGAGGGAATCAGGGAGGGAGAGGTAGGAAGAGAGAAAAAAAAGAAAGAGAAAAAGAAGAAAAGGCTCTTGATCCAGTTATATCTGAATTAATTTCTGGAAGTGTCACTTATGTGAGTTAAGTTTACTTTTTTTGTGCTTTGGCTAGTTTGATTTGTGTTTCTATCATTTGTAATCAAGTACCCCCTAACACGGCAACTTACGGCCTGCTTCATTCTAAGAAATTTTCAGGCAGGTTATAGACGTTCATAGAAGAGAAAAAAAAGATAATCAAGAAAGGAGAATGAAAGCAAAACAGCAAGATACTACAACAAAGTCAGGGTAAAGTTACAACACAGAAAGATGCATCGCTGCACACTGCTTGATGACCGCGCTACCGGAAGCAGCAACCCTTGACACGCTCTTATATTGTAACAAGTACTGTGGCAAACGCTTTACTTTACTCCATGCCTAGGAGGGCAGATAATTCTTGTATCTCCATTTTACACACCAGACAACTGAGGCACAGGGAAATTATATAACTTGTCCAAGGCTAAACACAGCAGATAAACTTGGGGCAGGAATCTGAATCAAGAAAATCTGGCTTCAGAACCTGCCTTCTTAAACAGTAAACTGTTAGAAATGATGCGCAAGTCTGACTCTCAGCTTCCTCGCAGGAACACCGAAGTTGTTTATAACGATGTCCATAATATACATAACAATGACATTCTCTGATCTGTCAGGGGACTATCGCTATCAACCCTAAGTATCACGATGTTATTAAGATAAAAGTTCTATATAAATACGAAGAGGTGGTGGTTTATTTAATACTCATAGCTCACACCTACCTTATCCCCAAGAATCAAAATTCAGGCAAAGATACACTGAACCTATAAGCAGTCTTATACTGTTCCTAGCAGTTCTCTAGAGGTAACAATTATAGCTTTATTAGTTTTCTATTGCTGATGTAACAGATCACCACTAGCTTGGCGGCTTAAACAATACAGATTTATTATCTCATACTTCTGTAAGTCAGAAGTCAGAGACAGGTTTCACCAGGCTAAAATCAACATGTCGGCAGGGCTGCACTGCTGCTGGTAGCTCTAGGGGACAATGTTCCCTTGCCTTTTCCAGCTGCTAGAGTCCACTTGCAATCCTTGGCTCCTAGCCACCTTCCTCCATCTTCAAAGCCAGTAACAGTGGGTGAAGCCCTTCTCGAAATGCCATTTCTCCGGTTCTCTCTTCTGCCCACCCAGATAATCCAGGATCATCTTCCCATCTCAAGGTCAGTTGATTAGCAACCTTACTTGCTTCTGTACCCTTAACTCCCTTTTGCCATGTGACGCATTCACAGGTGTGGGCATGAAGACTGGTCAGCTTGGAGGGCCACTGCTTTGCTGACCACAGGAGCTAACACTTATTAAACATTTTACTATATGCCAGATAGATACTTTGCAATAAGTAACAATGATCAATAATGAAAAAAAGTTAAGTCAATATATGCAGAACTCTGGCTGAAGAACTATTTTTTAAAAAAGAAACTACCTGTAATATTGAGCTTCTCAGTTACACATATTTATCTCTTTGGACTAGAATTAACATTGGCATTAGGCAGAGCCAACTGGGAATTTTTAGTCCCACTTTTTTGGTGATAGTCTCAGGGTATTCTACAACATTCCAGGTCTCTGGTTATCTGCAAACACAATTACCTGTATATCCTATTTGGTACAGCTAAAGTGCTCTTTGGTGTCCTAGTAATACAGTATGATAGAAAAATGCTTCTGAGCAATAATTAAGTCTGCTAAAATTATCTGAAACTTTGCTGGTTGAAGATATTTGGAAACCTGGATAATTTGACCAGTCTTTTAAATTCTCTAACGATTTAATATAATTAACCAATGTCAAATTAGAGATCTTAGAGAATAAGATAAATATTGCTTTTTCACTTGCAGTTCCAAAGATTCATGAATTTCTCCAGTTTCTACATTTTACTTGGGAAGCTTAATAACAGTGATCCATTTACATGGTCATGGCTAAAAGCCCTTTGATCTAAAAGTTGCCTGATCTTTACATACCTTTAGGTTTTGAAGAGGACACCTTTATTTCAAAAAACCTCAAAGTTATAATTTCAAATGATCCTTTCTATATTTTCAATTACTAAATTGAATTCAGTAATTTGGTCTCCATGTATTCTAAAAGAGAATTCCATTGAATTAAAATCCTTTTAGAAACAAACGACTAGAGGTATACTTCTCATGGCTGCTAGTATGTTAAAAATAATGTCTAATCCATGTTTCAACTTTATTAAAAAAGGTTACTCTGAATGTAGCCTTTTAATATAAGTAAGCGTATGATTGAACAGATAGGAAGCAACCTCCATAAGTCTAGGATTCTACTAACTTCATGTATGGCCAAAACTAGAGAATCATCTACTAACTTGATGATTTTCAAGTTTCATTTAATCGAGTCCTTTAAAAAAACTTTTTTTAATTAATTAATTAATTTTTGGCTGCCCTGAGTCTTTGTTGCTGCACACGGGCTTTCCCTAGTTGTGGTGAGCGGGGGCTACTGTTCGTTGTGGTGCCCGGGCTTCTCATTGCGGTGGCTTCTCTTGTTGCGGAGCACAGGCTCTAGGCGCGTGTGCTCAGTAGTTGTGGTGCATGGACTTAGTTGCTCCACGGCATGTGGGATCTTCCAGGACCAGGGCTTGAACCCATGTTCCCTGCATTGGCAGGTGGATTCTTAACCACTGTGCCACCAGGGAAGTCCCCCCTCAATTTTTTTTTAACATCCTGGAACCCAATTTCTGGTAGACGTTTGGACTGGGTCTGGTAATAACCGGAGACAAATTAATATACGAAATAAGCCTAAAAAGTCCATGAAAGAGGAAAAATTTGAAATGCAATAGTTTGATCTATAGCCTTACTGTCCATTCGTATTCCATATAAACACTGGTAGGTAATTTACACTTAGAAAATGCCACCAAACCTGCAGAAAGTATTAAATTTTACTATAGATTCTACCTTTATTAAATATAAGTACACCAAATATAAATGTTAAATGGGTAACTTTTAATCAAGCAATACCAACTAAATATTGAATGCTCTAAACATTGTAAACATCTGAAGAAGAAAATGCACATTTGTTCATCTTACTACTAGTAAAACTGCAACTTTAAACAGTATGTTACTTTTAAAAGTAAGCAATTAAAGAAATTTGTTAACAGATAAAGCATAAAATTAGGTCTTGAAAAGTGTTCCAATTTACACTCTAACCTAATATAACAGAACTTATTACAAAATGAACATAACATGGTGACCATTTAAATTTAAGTACTTTACCAAAGTTCACTCTTCCTAGTGAAAGCAGGGAAAATACATCTAAATGTTTAATACTAAAGTCACAAAAATGCATTAAATGTATCACAACAGTAATTTAATCATTTTGGAAACTTAAAAATATACATATTCCAAAATGTACACCTGTAGACTCAGTGTATTTGCTATCCTATGGTCCAATATAAGAGTCTTAAGACAACTGAAAAGTGGAACTAAGAACTTCAGGTAAATTATATTTTTCATGTATGAAATAATAATAAACCTTTTCTTGGTCAATATTTAAAAAACTGATTTAACACAGAGTTTTAAAAATGACACCATTTCTGTTTCTGATCCAAAACATACTGCTTTAAGTCTCTAAGTAACAAGTTTGAAATACAAAGTTTATAAACATTAAAAATTATCTTTTAATTATATATAGAGAGATCTTTATATTGTAGAAACAACAGTTGCTAGATTTTAAGAGAGGGCTATATAAAGTAGAATATTATAAACAGCTAAACCCATTTACCAAGCCTATTTAATTGCATAATTTTGCTGTTACCACAATTTTTCCCTAAGTGCGGTAGAACATTCTCTGCAGGAGGGAACTCATGCTTTCCAAAGAAATTCTATAGGTGAAGAAAAGAAGGAAGAAATCAACAATAAAATGTGCTAAATCTAAAATTCCAGAAAAGTATATAGTTATCAGTACATTCTACTACTAAACCAACCATTGTAATTAAACCGATTTATATATAAACAAACATCATATATACTTATTTACCATTAAGTTCTACCCCTTGACTAAGCGTAACACTAAACTCAGTAAATACTCAGAAGTGGAACTGTTGGATCATGTGATAATTGTAGTTTAATATTTTGAGGAAGTGTCATACCATTTTCCACAGTGGCTGCACTATTTTACATTCCCATCAGCAATGCACAAAGTTCCCAATTTCTCCACATCCTCACCAACATTTATTATTTTCTGTTTTTTTGCGGGGATACCAGCCATCCTAATGGGTATGAAGTGGGTATCCCATTGGGGTTTTTTTGTTTTTTTTTTTAATAAATTTATTTTTGGCTGTGTTGGGTCTTCGTTGTCACGTGTGGGCTTTCTCTAGTTGCGGCGAGCAGGGGCTACTCTTCGTTGCGGTGCGCGGGTTTCTCATTGCAGTGGCTTCTCTTGTTGCGAGGCACGCAGGCTTCAGTAGTTGTGGCATGTGGGCTCAGTAGTTGTGGCTCGCAGGCTCTAGAGCGCAGACTGAGTAGTTGTGGCGTACAGGCCTAGTTCCTCCACAGCATGTGGGATCTTCCCGGACCTGGGCTCGAACCCATGTCCCCTGCATTGGCAGGCGGATTTTCAACCACTGCGCCACCAGGGAAGTCCCCCCCATTGTGGTTCTGATTGCATTTCCTTAGTGACTAGTGATAATGCGCCTATTTTCATGTGCTTATTGGCCATTTGCATATCTTCTTTGGAGAAATGTCTATTCAAATCCTTTGTCCATTTTTAAATTGGGCTTTCGTTGTTGAGTTGTAGGTATTCTTTATATATCTGTACAGATAAGATATATAGATAGGTAGATACAGATACGTGATAGATATATAGCTATATTCTTAATATCCTTATCAGATAATATGGTTTACAAATATTTCCTCTTTTTCTGTGGGTTGCCTTTTCACTGCTGATAATGTCCTTTAATGCACAAAAGTTTTAAATTTTGATGAAGTTTAATTTATCTATCTTTTCTTTTGTTGTCTGTTTTTGGTGTCATATCCAAGAAATCAATGCCAAATCCAATGTTGTGAAGTTTTTCCTGTGTTTTCTTCTAAGAGTTTTACAGTTTTAGGTCTTACGTTTAGGTAATTTGATCCATTTTGAGTTAGTTTTTGTATACAGTGTAAGGCAGGAGTCCCCAATCTTTCTGGCACCAGGGATTGGTTTCATGGAAGACAGTTTTCCCACGGGGGTGGGGTGGGGGAGGGAGTGGGATGGTTTAGGCGGTAATGTGAGTGATGGTTTAGGGAGTAATGCAAGCAATGGGGAGCAGCAGACGAAGTTCTACTAAGCTAGCAAGAGGCTCACCTCCTGCTGTGCGGCCTGGCTCCTAACAGGCCATGGACCGATACTGGTCCCCGGGGGTTGGGGAACCCTGGTGTAAGATAAGGGTCCAACTCTACCCCAGAGATTACAACTATATTTATCATAGTCTGATATCAACTGGTATGTGTAGAAAAGAATTAACATAGCAGGCCTGAGATGACAGTCATCCGTAGAAAGCCCTGCTTGCAAGGCTGGCCCTGGTGTCTAGGAACTTAGTTCCCACCAATCCTAGTAGTGACAAGAGTGGCTCACTGTGCCAAAACTGTAGAAACAATGTAGTTTGTGCTGAACAGCTGCTTTCCTTCTGAGAGTCTGGAACCTTTGGTACATGCTAGATGTTGGGTATCTATGTGCCCAGCCTCCAACAAAAATATTAGAAACTGAATCTCTAATGAGGGTAGACAACATTTCTTATGAGTTGTCATAACTCATTACTTGAGGAAACAAGCAGGTCTTATGTGACTCTACTCGGGGGAGGACTCTTCGAAGCTGGTGCCTGGTTTCCTCCAGACATCACCCTATGTGCCTCTTCCCTTTGCTGGTTTTGCTCTGTATCCTTTCATTGCCATAAGTCATAGCCATGAGTACAACTATATACTGAGTCATGTGAGTTCTCCTAATGAATCACTAAGCCTAGGGGGTGGTCAATTTATATGCTACTATTGTCATACATGTTAATTATATTAGACCCTATAAAATACCATTATTCTTGTTTTATACAGTATTAGTTGATATAAACATTTTGATCTTCAGTACATCTGCATCTCTGACCTTTCATCTAAAATCACTTTGCTTCTTCCTAGAAAACACTGTTCAGTATTTTCTTTAATACAATGGGTCTTCTAAGTAACAAATTATCTTAGTTTTTAATTGGGTAAAAATGTATTTATTTCATTTATTCTTGAAGGCTCTTTTCCTGAGTATAGAATCCTAGTTGGTAGAATTATTTGGTGGCTTCTGTTGAGAATCAGATGTCAGTTTAATTGTTGCACTCTTAACGTAATTTTTTTTCCCTCTAGCTGCTTTATAGATTTTCTTTTTGCTTTGAGTTTTCAAGAAGTTTTTTTGTGTGTGTGTGTGCGCATGTATTGCCTTTTATTTCTCTTGTGTATCCCTTATTCATAAAGCTTTGGGGCTCAATACATGGTTTTGATTGACTTTCAGCAGCTTTGCATGGTGGTCACAAGGACCATATTCAGGCAGTTTTTCTGATGCACTGAAGTCTTACTTTCCCTGCTTGGGATTTGAAAGGGCTTTACTACATTTCTGGCTTAATTTTTTTCATCATTAAAAATTTTTTTTCAAATATTGTATCTGACCAATTTTCTCCCTCTTCTTTTTTTGGTTAAAACTCCAGTCGCACAAATAATTAGGCTTTCTTGGTACGTCTTTATGTTTCTTGCATTCTCTTTTGTGTTTTCCATCCTTTTACCTCTGTGTGTCATTCTATAATTTTTCTGACCTTTCTAATTCTCTAATGTGTCTAATATGCTGTAGAACCTATTAACTGAGTTATTCATTTAAGTAATTCTATTTTTTATTAATGGAATTTCTATTTTAAAAATATTTCCAGTTCTATACTAGAATTCTCAAGCCTGTCTTTTGCCTCCTTGAGCATAATACATCTGAATTAATTAGCTTTTGCTGTGTAACAAATCACCTTCAAAACTTAGTAGCTTGAAACAATGACCACCTACTATTTAGCCTCTAGTTCTGCCAGTTAGCAATGGGCTGGACTCATTTTGGTGATTTGTCTTATCTTGGTTGGGCTCACTCATGCATCTGTGGGCAGCTGCCAGGTTGGGTATGTTATCTGCTGATCTATGCTAGATTCTGTCCCATATTTAAGGGCAGCTGGCTGTAGGCTGGAATGTCTTAGCTATCCTCCATGTACAGTTGGTCCTCCATATCTGTGAGTTCTGCATCTGCAGATTCAACCAACCTTGGATTGAAAATATTTGAAAAAAAAAAATTCCAAAAGGCAAAACTTGAATTTGCTGTGTTCTGGCAACTGTTTACAGCATTTATATTGTATTTACAACTATACACATAGTATTTACAATTGTATTAGGTATTACAAATAACCTAGAGATGATCTGAAGTATACGGGAGGATGTGTGTGGGTTATATGCAAATACTAAGCCATACTACGTAAGATATTTGGGCAACCTCAAATTTTGGTACCCGCAGTGGGTGGGTGTGGGGGGAGGTCCTGAAACCAATCCCCCACGGATGCTGAGGGGTGACTGTAGCCTCTTATCCTCTAGCAGGCACCCTGGGTGTCTCCATGTGGCTGCAGCAAATTTCCGAGAGAGCAGAATGATCAAGGGCTCTTGAGGACCAGGCTTGGGAATGGCATAACTTGTCAAAGCAAGTGTAAAGGTCAGCCCAGATTCAGGGGGTGGGAAAACAGACTCCACTTCTTGATCAGAGGAGCTTCCAAGTCACACTGCAAAGGGGCATGGTTATAGGGAAAGGAATAATTGTGGCTGTTTTTGCAAACAATCTATCACATACAAGTATGGTTTTTAAAAGTGTGTCTGGGGGATTCCCTGGTGGCACAGTTTAAGAATCCGCCTGCCAATGCAGGGGACACGAGTTCGAGCCCTGGTCCGGGATCCCACGTGCTATGGAGCAACTAAGCCCGTGTGCTACAGCTACTGAAGCCCGTGCGCCTAGAGCCCGTGCGCCACAATGAGAAGCCACCGCAATGAGAAGCCTGCGCACCGCGACAAAAGAAAGCCCACGCGCAGCAACGAAGACCCAACATGGCCAAAACTAAGTAAATAAAATAATTAAATTTATTAAAAATAAAAGTTTGATAACTCAATTAGCTGGAGTCCCTGTGGGTAATTTCTATTACCTGGTGTTCATGCTAGTTTTCATTCATGTGGTCTCATTTCATTTATGATTAGTTATTTTTGATTGTATACTCTTATTTACAAAATTATTAGTATATGCAAAAATTTTGGTAGAAACAATTTGAGGCCTAAAATGATACTACCTTCTTCCAGAGGATTCTTACCTTCATTTCTTCTAGGTGCATGGCAGAGCTAGTAACCCCAGATCATCTCAATCTGACTTAGGTTCTGAAGCTGAGTTACAGCCCCTCAGAGGAACTATCTACTTCTGGTTCAAAGTTACTCCTGGAGTGGAGTAACCCACTGGTGTCCCAACTCTACTGCTGAGGCCCCACCCCCCTGGCTTCAGTGCTATCAGAAGGGTCCCTTTAAACTCCTAGCTGCCCCACATGCAAACAGTATTGGGGGAAAGTGGTCCCAAACAATGGGCATATTTCCCTGAGACTAATCTTCTCTTATACTGGCCAGATAATTTATCGTATCTTGACAGTTCTCCAGTACCTTCAAGCAGATGTCTATATATTTATTCAGCTTTTCTAACGGTTCTCCATGGAAAGTTGGCTTTACTCACCTGGACAGCTATAACTAGAAACAAATCCCCAACCACTATTTTATAAACAGGGATTCTATGTTTGTGTGTGGTAATTTAAAAATACATACACAAATTCTTTGATACACCTTTCTTCAAAAGCGTGGGCTGCACGTAGTGACTTGCATCTGATGGAATGTGGTAGAAACGACAGAGTGTGACTCCTGAAGTTAGGTCACAGAAAATACTGCAGCTTCCATCTTGCTCTCTCTCTCTCTCTGATGGCTCTTACTCTGAAGAAGCCAGGTGTCATGTTGTAAAGACACTCAAGCAGCCCTACGGCAAGGCCCATGTGGTGAGAAACAGAGGCCTCCCGCCAACAGCCATGGGAATGAGCCGTCTTACAAACAGGTCTTCCAGTCCCAATCAAGCCTCCTGATGACCACAGCCCAGGCCAACATCTTGACTGCAACATCACGAGAATTGCTAAACTAAAACCACCCAGCTATGCCATACCTGAATCCTGACCTGTGAACTCTGAGATGATAAATGTTGCTTAAGCCAAACAATTTTGGGGTAATTTAACATTACCCCAAATAGTTTTGCATTAATAGTTTACAAATACAGTATGCTTGTTTTTAGCTTCTATGTTACTTTATTATTTTCAATATAATATTTTTATTTGAAAAGAAAATGGAATCCATAGCTTAAAATGTTTACTATTTAAATATGAAAGGTATGACTGACTTACCTCTTATTGCTTCTTTTCTACCTAACGGGAAGCAGAGTTTTCCAAAACAGAGGAAGTCATTCTCACAATAGCATTAACAGACAGGCCACTGAGAGAGCCTTTATGATGCATTCTAACCTCCTGAAGAGCGTTTATAATGTGATCTCTGTGCCAAAGGAAGACACGCATGAGCATCTGCCCTCTCCAAAGCAGCACATTCTAGATATGGCTACGGTACTGAAAGGAGCGGTAGTTTACTCACAACTTATAAAACCACTTAAAGTGCAATTGTAGTCACTACCTGCCAACTTTCGGATGTAGTTCAGCCAGTCTCTCCACGATCTTGGTAAAGCTACGCAGGTTCGATGTATTTGGAGGTACAAATTGAATAGGTGCATCAGGTAGTAATTTAGTGGATCCAATCTGTTTACAATTCTTCTTGACACCCTAAATAAACATTTTTAAAGTTTTATTTAAGTCAGTAACGATTACATAGAAATAATCCAGCTTATTCTAAATTTAAAAATTACAAATAGTAAAATCAAAATTCCTAAGATATTTACGTTGATTTGGGATTAGTTTTTCTACCAAGTAATTTTACTTGAGATGTATTCAGGGCCATTTATTTAAAAAATGCCAAATACATGATGAAGTATAATATATGGGCTATGTCGAAATTAGCTTTTCTCAAACAGGATTCTCATCTGATCCACAGAACACAAAAAATGATGTTAACTATTTTCTCAATTTTCCCTAAGATAGGACATAACTATTCCATTCTAGGTGCGTAGGAGAGAGAGTCATTTGCTATATACAATGGATATCTTAGGCTTAGGACATGAAGGCTGAATTCTCTTACCCAACCTGACAGAGAAAGGCTGGTCTACATAGTAATTATATGTACATATTTATATCGTATATTCTATATCTTATTTACTAAATGTTCAATGTACACAAACTATATGCCCAGAACATGCTGGAGTGGGGGGGGGGGTGGGGAAACTAGTGCTATAAAAAAGAACTTATGTATCTTATAATTCAACTGAAGAGACAAAATTAAAATGATCAATTAATTACTATCAGCCATGCAAGTAGGATATAAATTATATGAAACCACTGTACATCCCATACAAGTTCAACAAAGGAGGAGCGGATACGTTCAAACCTAGATGAAACGTCAGGGTAAGATATACAAAATATTAGATCTGTCACATCAGAATAGTACATATTTTACTTATTTGCTTATTGCCTTATCTCCTTCATTAGATTTAAGCTCTGTAACAGCACAGATTTTTGTCTGTTTTGTTCACTGCCTCTTTCCCAGTGCCTACAATAGTGTACACAGTTGGTATACTGTTTATTGAATAAATAATTTTGGGATACAGTAAGTTTAAATAGTAGTTGGAACCACAGAGAGGATGGGTTTCCCAAGAAAGAGCCAAACTGCTAGTAAATAACAGTAGCTACTATTTACGGAGTACATTCTCCATGACAGGCACTGTTCCAAAGCATTTTCTGAATTAAACTCATTTAAAGCTCACAACATTTGTGAGGCAGGAACACTTACCCCCATTTTATGTTTTATTCTTTTTAAATGACTATTTATTTTATTTATTTATGGCTGCATTGGGTCTTCGTTGCTGCATGTGGGCTTTCTCTAGTTGCAGCGAGCGGGGGCTACTCTTCGTTGCGGAGCATAGGCTTCTCATTGTGGTGGCTTCCCTTGTTGCAGAGCACGGGCTCTAGGAGTGCAGGCTTCAGTAGTTGTGGCACTCGGGCTCAGTAGTTGTGGTGCACGGGCTTCGTTGCTCCATGGCATGAGGGATCCTCCTGGATCAAGGCTCGAACCTGTGTCCCCTGCATTGGCAGGCAGGTTCTTAACCACTGTGCCACCAGGGAAGTGCCTATCCCCATTTTAAAATAAGGAAGCTCAGACACAGAGGGCAGTAACTCGCCCAGCCCATGAGTAGGTAGCAAAGCCAGGTTATGAATCTGTTGTTCTTAATCATCACTACCTCTTATTATAGACGATAAATATTTTCTAAATGAATGAACATAATGAAAAAATGTTGAGAATCTGAGAAGAAAGGTGACAATAAACTGCTAGAAAAGTAAGAGTATAGTTTAACAAAGACAGCAGTAAGAGCTGCCCTGTCCACACACTCTAAGACAACATACTCCTACCCTAGCCCACGGTGCCCTATTTATTTATGACACATAACCTTCCCTCTACCAACTCCATGACCTGCTTCCTCAGCTAACAAGACCAAGAGTGGTGTTACCTGAACTCATGAACACCAAAATCATGCGCTGGATCAGACTCCCTGTCTAAAGAATGTGGAATTGGAACAGAGCAAACGAGTTAGTCAAATGATGACAGGAGCTTGAACTGAAAAGTACTGTAGAGTTAGAGTTAAGCAAAATAAAGCCTAATGGAGGAAGAGAGAAGTCACGAGCTGACAGAGAAAGCCAGTGTGCAGAGAGAAACAGGAGGATGGAGCTTACAGGCATGCAGAGGCAAGAAACCAGGGGCACTACCTGAGAGAGGCAGGGAGGAGCCATAGCTCCCAAATTTCCAGCTCAAGCGCCCGTAGCCTGACTGCCTGTTTCCTTCCTTCCTATTGTGGACTGAGGTTATGCACCAAAAAACCCATCCTAAACACGAAGTGTCACTGAGATGAAAGGAAAAGAGATGAAAGGAAAAGAGTTGAAAGAAAGGAATGACCGGCACCAAATAGGCTAAGTGGTCAAAAAGAAGGTAGATAGGGCGAAAGACCAATAAAAATGTCATTAGTGACTATAAAAAGAGCACTGTAAGTAAAATTTTAGAGACTGGGGTCAGATTATTAGGATGAAGAAGAGAAACAATCAAAGAAACCCAGACATTGGGTATAAACTACCTGGTTGGGAAGTTTGGCAGGGAAAACACAGAACAAATAAGGACGGTAACTTCAAAAGAATGAAAAGTCAAGTGAAAATGTGGTTCGGATTAAGAAGAGTTGTGCATAACTGTGAGTGGAGAAAGGTCTGTGAGTACAGAAATGGCACTAATGGTACAGAAAAATAATGGGATAACTCCAGGAATTAGGAAAGGATAGGGTAAAGGACATAGGGAAAAGAGATCCCTTTATCTTATTGTTATGGAAAAAACCAAAATTCAGTTATTCAACAAATATTTATTCTTTCATCCATTTATTACAAAGGAATTTTCTCTGATCTGTAGAGTCAAACTAATTCCAGTAAAAATCCAAGGACTTTTCTAATAGATAGTGACAAGCAGAATTATGACATTTATACAGAAAGGCAAAGAGACTAGAAGAGCCAAAATAAATTTTGAAAAAGAATGAAGTTGGACTTACTATTTCAAGACTTACTATAAAGCCATTATGATCAAGATAGTGTAGTACTGGTGGAAAGTTTAAGAGATAGAAGAGAACAGAGAGTCTAGAAATAGATCCACACAAATATGGTCAATTTTTTTGACAAAAGCACAAAGATAATTCAGTGGAGACAGGATAGGCTTTTCAACAATGATGCTGGAACAATTCCATACACAACACAAAAACACAACCAAAAAACCAAAACCACCTCAATTCATATCCCACACATTATAAAATTAACTCAAAAGCTTTGTGACAATGGGTTATGCAAAGATTTCTTAGATACAACATTAAAAACACAAGTTAAGGGACTTCCCTGGTGGTGTGGTGGTTAAGAATCCGCCTGACAATGCCGGGGACATGGGTTTGATCCCTGGTCCAGGAAGATCCCACATGCTGCAGAACAACTAAGCCCGTGTGCCACAACTACTGAACATGTGCTCTAGAGCCCGGGAGCCACGACTACTGAGCCTGTGAGCCACAACTACTGAAGCCTGTGCACTGCAATTACCAAGCTCATGTGCTGCAGCTACTGAAGCCCATGCGCTCTAGGGTCCTCATGCCGCAACTACTGAGCCAGCATGCTGCAACTACTGCAGCCCGCGCACCTAGAGCCCGTGCTCCACAACGAGAAGCCACCGCAACGAGAAGCCCACGCACTGCAACAAAAAGTAGCCCCCACTCGCCACAACTAGAGAAAGCCCGTGTGCAGCAACGAAGACCCAACACAGCCAAAAAACCCACAAAAAAACAAACAAAAAACCCCCCACAAGTTAAAAAAAAAAACAGCGACAAACTGCAATTGGTTAAAAATTAAAACTCCTGCTCTGAGAATGACACTATTAAAAGAATGCAAAGACAAAGTACAGGCTGGGAAAACGTATTTGCAAAGTACATACGTATCTGATAAATGACTTATATTCAGAATATTAAAAAACTCACAGAACTCAGTAAGAAAATGCATAAAGCTAAGTGAAAGAAGCCAGACTAATAAGGCTATATAATATTCTACTCACAGGAGATTCTGGAAAAGGTAAAATTATAAGAACAGAAAACAGAGCAGAGCACAAGAGAATGTTTTGGGAAGATGGAACTGTTCTATACCTTGATTGTGATGATGGTTACATGCCTGTGGCATATGTCTAAACTCACAGACAGCAAAAAGAGCGAACTTTACTATATGTAAATTTTAAAAAATCTATGGAATGCCTATAGGATGCCAGGCATTTTGCTGCGCAGTGGAGAGACAAGAGTGAATAAGTCAACTTTATCACCTTCCATGTGGCGTTTAAAACCTCAATGTGGTAAAGATGAGAGCATGCATAATAAAATGACTATATTTTATGGTTTAAATAATTATGAGATGAGGTTAGCTGTGAAAAAAAGAATGATGAAAGTGTTAAGTAGCTACTTACAGAGTAACACTATCCAAGAATAAAGAGATACAAAGACTGAAAAGCATTGGCAGAGAGCCTAGTTACAGAGAAACGCTGTCTCTGCGGCTAGGCCTGTAAAGATCTGTGCTTCCTCCAGGGACAACTGGGGTTGTACAAGAGCAGGCTAGGGCGGATCCAATGTTAGGCACAATTCAGACTAATGTCCTTATTCCCACTTCAAGACTGCTGTCCTGGAGTTACCTGTCCTTCAAAGCTACTTATCGCAGTATAGTGTATATATGAAGACCATTTAAGGGCTTGATCAAGAAAACTAACCTTTTGGTCAAAAGCGAAAAACTCACTGTCTTGCTCAGATCCCAGCTGCTGCCTCGGCCTAGTTCTAGGCAATCTAGAAACAGAGGAGGTTGAGTTGACTTCTTTGCTGATGTTTTTCTCCAAATTACTGAAACTAACTTTATTTCCATTTTTGGACGAAAGTGGTGATGTATATTCTCCAGGAGTTTTGACAAGCCGCACATTTACTGATTTCCCATTTATTTCTGTACCATTCATTTCCTTCACAGCCAGCTTCGCATCATTGTTTTTTTTTAAAGCAAGAGATGCATATCTAAAATATAAAAGCAGAAAACCAAAAGGTTCTTTGTTAATGACTTTAAATGGCCTCAAACTTCATTGTGTAACTACTGGCTAGCATATACCTTTTATAAGAATAACTGCTCTTAAAAATAAGTTACTATACTTACCTTGGGATCAGGAAGAATATTAAGATAACTAAATACAAAAAATTAAAGATGGGAAATAAAAGGTAGTTAGTATTTCTTCTGAATTATCACCTGTTAATTTTATATTAAAATGTAATGTAGGGCTTCCCTGGTGGCGCAATGGTTGGGAGTCCGCCTGCCAATGCAGGGGACGCGGGTTCGTGGCCCGGTCTGGGAAGATCCCACGTGCCGCGGAGTGGCTGGGCCCGTGAGCCATGGCCGCTGGGCCTGTGCGTCCGGAGCCTGTGCTCTGCAACTGGAGAGGCCACAACAGTGAGAGGCCCGCGTACCCAAAAAAAAAAAAAAGTGTAACATTTGCAAAGCTGATATATGACACAGTTGCACAGATTAGTGTTCTCGGGACAACTGGTTATCCATACCAAAAAATTAAAATTAATCCCTATACACAAACATAACCTCCGGATACAGAGAAGGCATAAAGGTGAAAGGCAAAATTTAAAAACATTTAGCAGAACACAGAAGAGAATGTCCTTATGGCCTTGTAGTGAAAAAATATGCAGTCCAAACAGAGTTGGAAAATCTAACCAGAATTTTAGCCATAAAATTGAGAGAGCTGGGCAAGAGCCATCCTTCTGGAAGTGCCAGCTCCAGACAGTGTCAATGGAAGGATATAGGCCAAGTCTGATGAGCAGTTGCCTCCAGAAGATGGGACTATGGATCAATTTTTATAACCTCCTTACACTTTTGTATTTAACTGTACTTCCTAAATTTCCACACAGAATGTATAATACTTCAAAGTAATAAAGAACCATAAAGTTTCTTTTTTTCCAAAGGATTCAACAAGACACTAAAAGAATCTTTCACATCAGGTAATACTCCTAGGAGTACAACACTACTTTAATATAACAAAATATATTAACAACATATTAATTAATAGGTCCAAGAAAAGCATATGATCTTAAGTGAATCCATTTAAGACAAAATTAAACACTTATTTTTAATAAATTTCAACCCAACTACAAATAGGATCCTTTTTTAATTTATAAAGATTTTCATATCTGAAATAAAGAGCTATCATTTTTTGTGATAAAATAGTAAAGGTATTTCCATTAAGCTATCACCATTCTTATTTGATACTTTTGAATGTTCTGATGTCACAAAACAGGAGGTTAACAACACACATACCGGAAATGACTATATGTAGATGATATAACCATCTACCGAAAAAATAAAAAAGGATCAACTAAAAAGTAATTAAAATAAAAAATAATAAAATTAAATATAATTTTCTGAGTACCTACTATATGGCAGCCTTTATTTCTACTGGTTTACTTATGTATCTCATAATAGTTCCACAGTAATGCTATGTAGGTACTATTATTATCCTCACTTTATAGATGAAGAGCCTCAGATACAGAAAGGTTAAGTAACTTGCCCAAATGTATTCATCACGTTACTGACGAAGCTGAGACATGAACCCAAGACACTTGCTGTAGAGCCCATTCTCTTAACTAATGCACTCGACTGCCCCCATGAAATGGTATGAAACAAGATAACTGCAGAAAAATCAATAACTCTCCTATATCTCATTAGTAACAAGTTAAAAAGTATAATGAAAGAAAGATCTGATTGAGAACAGCACCAATTGATGACTGTAGCTATTTGTCAACGTGTATCCCTCTACTAGGCTGGGAAACCCCCGCGGGAATGGCGCCTGGCTTAATCACCACTGTGGTTCATGTTCAGTACAGAACAGACCTCTGTTAGAACCTAGGGCATACCCAGTAAATGCACATTCACTGAATCTGGGAAACATACCTGTAATTAGGAGAAGAATCATAAATTGAAATGTCAGAAATTTCATATTTCTGGAAATGAGACCTTAAATCAGCCTAAAAGAAGATAAATAAAAGTTTGTGAAAGGTAGAAAAACAATCAAAATATGAACAATTAATAGATTTGAAAGTGAAGCTCAAAAAATAAATCCTGGCATACCTCAGACACTGAAGGGCAGAGCCCACCAACATGTATCAAGTAACCTTTATCTCTTCGTAAGGGTTCAACATTCTTCATTTCTGCTTGAAGATAAACATACAACAGAAGATAATCATTATTTTATCAATATTTTTAAGAGAAAATGTGAAAATTGTTAAGTATTTCATTTTTTATTATCAAAAAGGTTATTATAAAGTTATTAGCAAGTATCAGCACTAGGCTGAAGATTAAGAGCTTGGAGTACAGTGTCAAGATTTCTGGGCTTTAATCATATGTTAAAAACAAAGAGGTTGGACTGATTGATACTTAGTCTCTTGTGACTCAAAGATGGATCAATAAATAGGTAGTCCTGGCTGTCTGATGGAAACTGAGAAGTTTTTCTGTTCACTATGTACCCCATACCTGCGAAGTGCCTGATGAGGGTTTAGAGGAAAAGAACGCCTGAAGGAATACTGATGTTGGACTAGAGTAGGGAGAGAGAATGGTGGGCCTCTATCTACGAACTAAATCTTGGATTTAAGCTTTTAGCAGACAGTTTTCTGAAAGAGAAATGAACATTTTAAACTGATTTACTCTTAAAAAAAAAATGACATCCAAATGGCCGATTTTCTCATTTTTCATATTTAAAAATATGGAATAAAATATTATTTTACAAACAGGAATAAAATATTAAAACAGTGCAATCCCCCAAAATAATACAGAAGAAGATAAGCACTATTTTATAAATGAGCTAGGTTAGGATTTCTTGGTAAATTGTTAAGAACCAACCTAGTGTAAACTTCGGATCCTCTTTGTCTTGTACTATTTGATTTTCTTGTATTCCTGAGAAGTCAGCTCCAGTCACGTTCTCTTTAGCATCAAACCAGTCTTCACTTATTTCTCGGTAATTTGTGGAGTCTGAGAAATTGAACACACTTAGCAAGGAACTATGTACAATGTTTAACCGTGAGAAGTTATCTGAGTGATCTGCTTCCCAGTTTTACTTTAATTAACACTGATTCCTAGCTTATTAAAAGCCTTACTTTTCTGATTTTTAATTATCCTTTATTGAAGAGATTTATCTTTACAGACAGAATAACAATGAACATCTTTAAAAACGGGTTAAGCCGTGCCGCAAGTCTTTATTTCACTAAATAAGGATCTTTCTCTTCTCACTGAGGACAAAACTAAAAAACAAAACAAAAAACCCATACAATTTACAGGGATACAAACTGGACAGAAAAAAGAATTTTCAAAATGGAAAACAAAAACCAGAAGAACAAAAGTCTGTATTATTATTTGGCATTATCAGATATATTAAGTAACCTTAAAGATATCAAGTAGATGTAACAAGAACATACTTAACATTCATAATCTGAATGATGCCATTCAATTAAAAATATTTACTTTAACTTAATAGATGGGCACGAGGGGTATTTTAAATCTTATTATCTGCTTTCTGGCAATGACACAAGACAAACATTTTTATACTGACCTTTATCATCAAGTTTTAGTTGACTAAGGTCTATATCTACGTCACCATTTTTTAAACCATCCTCTTTGGGTGATGTATCTTGTTTAGGATGACTACTGTCAGGTAATAGAGACATCTGAGAATTAAAATAATAAAAACAACAATAATAAATAAGGAGTAACAGTTATTGCACTCTATGTGACAAGTATGCTTCACTGGCATTATTTACCCTCACAACAACAAAGACTATGAGACAAAGTCATTATCGACCCAGTTTATGGGTGAGCAAACTGAATCGAAGTAACCTGTTGCTTTATGTCTGTCACACAATGAGAATTATGATTTGAAACTAGTCTATGTATAGTGACTGTATGCGCTACCACCACCATTATTTAGCAAAGTGTGGCATCCACACACTAGAAGTACCTGAGATGATTTTTGGAGCTGCACATGTAAGTATTTTTCACATTAACATCAACAGTTATATATTTAATGTGTGCTTATATGTACCTTTCATTTATGGGGAGTGATATTTCTTTCTCATACATAATAAGTTACTCTTCACAGATAAATTTTTTAAAAGAGGAGAATAAGTTAAAAAGTACAAATCAAATAACATTACAGGTAACACCTGGCTATGAAAAATTGTGAAGATGGTACATAAGTAGCTGAAATTTAGAAACACTACACTATACAATGCTGGCTTTCATGCATAACTTAATTTAGTAAGGTGGGTATTAAAATGTATTCCTAACAAAGTAGATATTGTTTTAGAGCCAAAATTAAGATTATAAAAATGTTATATCTGCATCTTTTACTTTTAAAAAGATTTATTATTCTGCCCAAATAAGCAGGTTACATCATTGCTACCTTTACAATGATGAAAAAAATAAAATAGTGAAAAAACAAAACCTCTCCAGAACATTATATATCATTAAATGGACAAGTTGTTTAAGCAAACTATGTAAGAAATTTGAAGATAAAAAAAATCTGGTTTTAGACCTGTTAATTCTTTGTGGATAACTGAGATTTTGTTTTTTTAAAGAGCAGAACAATGGAATAAATAATTTGCTAAAATAATTTATTTTTAATCATTTATCTTAATAGAAAGGAATATAAATCAATCAAGTATTTATCTCACTTTTGGCTTTGGGATGCATCTTATTCTTTAAGACTACCCAAATAATAATATAACCTCAGGGTTAAGACTAAAGTCAGAAAGTAGAAACAAACTTGAGGGGACCTCCCTGGTGGTGGCCCAGTGGTTAAGAGTCCGCCTGCCGATGCAGGGGACACGGGTTCGTGCCCCGGTCCAGGAAGATCCCACATGCCACGGAGCGGCTGGGCTCGTGATCCATGGCCGCTGAGCCTGCGCGTCCGGAGCCTGTGCTCCGCAGTGGGAGAGGCCACAACAGTGAGAGGCCCGTGCACCGCAAAAAAAAAAAAAAAAAAAAAAAAAAAACAGAATCCGCCTACCAATGCAGGGCACATGGGTTCAAGCCTGGTCCGGGAAGATCCCACATGCCGCGAAGCAACTAAGCCTGTGCACCACAACTACCGAGCCTGCGTTCTAGAGCCCATGAGCCACAACTACTGAAGCCCGGGCCTAGAGCCCGTGCTCTGCAACAAGAGAAGCCACCACAATGAGAAGCCCACGCACCGCAACGAGGAGTAGCCCCGCTCGCCACAACCAGAGAAACCCTGCGCACAGCAATGAAAACCCAACGCAGCCATAGATAAAAATTAAAAAAAAAGAAACAACCTTCATTTTTCCTACTCCATTGATAATGGAATATAACTCATGTTTCTCTATCACTTCACTGTTTGCAGAGTGCTCTTACACAGATTGTTATCTGACAAACACTTCCTTGGGGGAACAAGAGAGATTAAGAAAATCTACGAAAGGCACTTAAAAATTATTTTCATCATTTCAGCAAAGGAGGAATGAAAACTTTGCCCTGTCTAACATAAATGGGGGAAAAAAATAAATGGGATATTATTATTTTAATTATTTATTTATTTTTGGCTGCATTGGGTCTTCGTTGCTGTGCGTGGGCTTTCTCTAGTTGTGGTGAGCGGGGGCTACTCTTTGTTGCAGTGTGTAGGCTCCTCATTGCGGTGGCTTCTCTTGTTGCAGAGCACAGGCTCTAGGCGTGCGAGCTTCAGTAGTTGTGGCTCGTGGGCTCTAGAGCGTGGGCTTGATACTTGTGGCGCATGGGCTTAGTTGCTCCCCGGCATGTGGGATCTTCCTGGACCAGGGCTAGAACCCGTGTCCCCTGCATTGGCAGGCGGATTCTTAACCACTGTGCCCCCAGGATATTATTTTATACTATCTCATGCGATGAAGGCATAACCATGTTAGTTTTTACTACATTGCATTAACACGATGGGGGCCAAAAATTATGATTTGCCAGAGACACTCAAGGTTTATACCAATCGTCATATTGAACTGTTAACATCACTACCTTTTTTCATCCTCAGAAGTCTCCTGATTTGATGATAAATTATGGGGTCATCTTACCCAACATATACTACTGACATCCGTTTGATCAGGACATTACGCTCCTTCTAATCAGTTATATCCCTCAAATGGTAGTACACAAAATAAGCCAGCTGAGTGAAAAGAAGGATGCGAGAGCTTCTAAAAATTATAGTTTACTTTGTGCAAGCCATAAGATTAAAGATTTACACTTGACGAACTACTCTAAAAAAATCTCACTTGAGAGAGTGTCTTTTTCAGGCTTGAAGAACCATCAACATCACGTGTACTTTGATTATCTAGTTCAGAATCTGCTCCTGAAAAGCTAAACAGATAAACATTTCATTAAAGCATTTATCAATGTTCTGAATAAGGACCAAAATAGAAAACAAAGTTAACTGAATTAGCAATGTTTAAGATCTAATGAATTCTAAATTAGATGAAAACATAACTTACATATGTGATTCTTCTTTCATTAGCTGGAAAGAAAGAGAAGGGAAGAAAAAGCTTTTAGCGTAAAATGTTTTCTGTCTAAATGAAGTAAAAATTTTATTCCTAAAACATAAATACATACCCTGGAAGCAAAAGCAGAGAAGGTAGATAATAATTTTGATTCTACCGACAGTGGAGGCAGCTCTTCCAGTGGTATACCCTTGTTTATCTTTTCTTTCAAATTCACATATCTAACTTTCAAGTCTTCTAAAACTGTCAGTAGAGCTGATCCTAATTCTTTCTTAGTAGAATTACTTGATAAATTCCTGTTCAAAAGTTACATTCACAAAACTAAATTACTTAGGCCAAGCCACCCATTTAAAACTAATGTCAAATTATACACTTAATTCTAACTCTACTAGATCCCTAAAATGTTTTCTTTTAAATGTTTAGTAAAAGAAAATGAATCACAGAAGACGTGTTTTTCCAGGGGCAAGATAAGCAATCCTTGGTATACATATAAGCCAGACAGAATGTGGTCGAATGTCACGAAAAACCCTCCAACTGACTTCATCCGAACTTGGACTTTATAAAGAAAACCTGAATCTGTCTTTTTACTGGATTCATCATTCCAACGTGCACTGTTGCCTCTCCAGGAAATTACAATGTACTACTTTTTAAAGTCTATTACCCCTAGGCCAGTTAACAAACCCAGTTATAATCCACCCCTCTTCTGCCCTTTAAAAATGAAAACTAAAGAAATTTTCTAGAATAAACTTAAAGTTAGTGATAAATTTCTAGGAAGATACAGATTTAAAATTAACAATCACCTATAACTATAAATAGAGAATAACCTTTAAAAATTGTGAATCACTATGATGTACACCTGAAACATATAATACTGTAAATCAACTGTACCTCAATAAAAAAGCAGATTAATAAACAAACAAACCCTAACAATCACCTATTTAGTCCTTCTCTATTTTCCATTACAAGTTTGTAAATATCACTGCAATGGTGATGACACATTTGATAGTGAACATTTAAAAGGTGCAACTCTGCTTTGATGGCTCTCTGCATTATTTGCTGACAGCACTTTGATGGCAAATTCTTCTCCATCTCTTTAGAAAGTTGAGGTTCCCTTTGAAATAAAAAAATTGGATTAGGTAAGATTCCAAATATTTTTCTGTGTTGATGACATACCTCCAGAAACAGATTTAAGATTTCTTACATTTCTCTGTCAAGTTTAAATCAATTTCTACTAAAGATGGAAAGGCTGCAGAAAACAAGGATGTCAAGAGTCAATGCTAAATATCTTCTTTTTAGGACTTCCCTGGTGGAACAGTGGTTAAGAATCCGCCTGCCAATGCAGGGCACATGGGTTCGAGCCCTGGTTCGGGAAGATCCCGCACGCCATGGAGCAACTAAGCCCGTGCACCACAGCTACTGAGCCTGTGCTCTAGAGCCCACGAGCCACAACTACTGAGCCCGCGTGCTGCAACTACTGAAGCCCGCGTGCCTAGAACCCGTGTTCTGACCACAATGAGAAGCCCGTGCACCACAATGAAGAGTAGCCCCTGCTCACCGCAACTAGAGAAAGCCCGTGGGCAGCAACGAAGACCCAACGCAGCCAAAAATAAATAAATAAATAAATTTATTAAAAAAATAAATATACTCTTTTTAGAATTCAAGAGAGTAAATAAGTCTCAAATTCATACTTCATTTTACCAAGAAAAGAATTCTAAAGTAAAGTACTAATTTATCCAGAATCAACAGATTTTTCAACCTAAATCAAGCACTGGCCAGCATTTTTAAAAGTTATAAACATTCTGGAGGGAAACTGTTTTTAAATGTTATCTTTTAAACAGAAAATATAATTTACATCTTTCTTAATAATAATAATGCTTATGTTATTATAAGCAAACATTTTGCTGTTATAACAAAAAGCTCCAAAATCACTACCTCTTTGAATGTTAATAGTTCTTCCCTTGCTAATACCGGCCACTTCTAACTATTCTCGATACATCTGCCTCTGGAAACCAGCTCTTCTATTTAATTTTATAGGACTGGATACCAGATCAAACTCATTAGAAGAATAAAGGATGAATGAAGGAAAAAGCAAATGATCTCAGAGCATGAAAACCAATTTGACTTCTCAGAGACTTCTCCCTTTCCTCTCCCCCACCACCTGGTTCTCCATGGATGCAAAGTAAATTATACAACGAATTAAAATATCCCAGTAAAAGTATCTGTTTACTTCTTCAAATATATGATGTTTTCCAAATGTGCTATTTTGTTTTGGACTACAGGGGATCAAATGAAAGAAAACGAAAGTAATAAATCAGTGTGGGTTTGGGTTGGATAAATAAAGAAAAGATGCCATGAGTTTTTCTGAAGGAATTATTCAGACTGAAATCTCAGTAAGTGGAAAGCTTTAACATTCTACATTGTTCTAGTATTTATTTCTTTCAAGACAAACAGCCGAAGCAGACGATCTCTTCAAGTCACTCCTGGCTATTATACTATATGGTTAAGTACCTACACAAAAAGCAAATTACTATTTTGATCATATGTCTGACTTACCTTTCAGAATGTTTCTTTAAGTCTGTGAAATCAAATGTTTTCCTTAATTCCAGGGAATCCTGAAAACATGATTTAAGATCAAATTAGACATATACAACAAACAATAATACATGTTTTATCTGGTAAGCTGTAAAATCCAACTTCTGACTGACTTCGTGGCAACAGCTGCCAACAGAGAAGAGCTGGGAGCAATCTGTTCACCTTTTTCCTTCATCCAGCATTTTCTCACAAAAGCCTCAGAAACCCCTGATATAGTTCAGTGAACCAAAATATTCACATTAGCCTACAGTGCCTCTTTATAAAGTCAAATAAATTTTTATTATTAATCATATTGGTTTTACCTTATTCAGGAAATTTCCCTTAGGTTTTAAACTGTCAACGGAGACAGATTTCCCCAAAGATCCTTTTGTCATAGCCATCTGTGGATCTTCATTATCTTGACTGTATGCCCAATCTGTGTTACACGCCACACTTCGTTTCTCACTTTGCCACTCATCAGGCCGTTTTTTATTTATCATTGTTATCTCTGTGTTGCTTGATGTAGATACTACAGAAGATCTTGTGCTCGTCGCCCTGCTTGTTGTGAAACAAGCCCTAAAATCAGTGCTAACATCCACTGTTTGATTAACTGTGACTGTACAACTTGCTACATCTGTAACTGATTCGGGACATGGTCCTTCCATATGGTGAAAGCAAGCTTTATTTGTGGTATTGCCATTAGCAGCTCTTAGGGCGCTACCTTCTTCTATTGCCTGGTTATCTCTGATTGCAGACCTTGGTAGAGTAACAGAAAAATCTAAGGCTGGGTTAGGGGTGTTTTCTAGGCTTTTATAACATGCAGAAATTACTGAATCATCAAAAATAGAGGTCCAGGAACTTTGACGATCTTTATAGGGCTGGAGTAATGTCTCTAAAACTTTGTCTTGTGGTAATGTGCTTGGATTTTCAAGGTGCTGTAACATTTTTTTCTCAACAACTGAATTTCCACAAAAATCTTTACTTTTAGTTACTTGAGCCTTCACTTTGCCAGTATAAATTTTAGTTTTTAATGCTTTTTGAGGGTTCAAGAAACCACTCTTAGATTGAGATTCCTGGTGTTCAAGAGGACTACCCTTTAGTACAATTGCATCAAATACTGTGTGGTACATTAAACTAGTATCTTGTTCCATACACTTTCCATGTTTTGGTTCATGATATTCTCTTAACATAACGGAATTCTGAAATTTGGAGACATGAGGTAAACCTTCTTGTCCATAAACATCAGCTGAATCTAAAGAGGTGCTAGAATTACTTTCTAATTTAACATGATTATCTTCTAGATTGCTAGCACAATTAACTCCATAACCTGAACTTCTTAGTCCCCAAACTTCCAGATTAGATATGTTTAATGTTTTCGCTTGGTCAAAAGATAAATGGTTCTCTATATACTCCTGTTCTTCTGCGCTGTGATACTCCTGCTGCGAGTCATCATCTAGATCGCGCTTCTGCGCATCTTCAGAATCATCATCTGAAATCCTGTAGATTCTTTCCAAGCCAACAGTCTTATTACCTCGATGATTCAAAATATCAAAAGACACCTCCTTTCTTTTCTGCATTTCATAATCGAATTCTGAATTTAAATGAATAAGACTTTCATTCTTCAGTTTTGACTCTGAATGATGTATAGAGTAGATTTCATTCAGGAAAGCACTGTCAATACTACCTTCAAACTCACTTGACTGAGAGTGAGTACTCTCCATCTTAGTATTTGGACTCACAGTAAAAGATGGCTCCAATAACTCTATTTTGTCAATATTGCTGATCTCTTTGTCATTAGCTCTTTTTTCTAATGCCAAGGAATCCCAGTCATAATCGAGAAAAGTCAATTTGGCTTCTTTACAACCATCAGGAGATAACAAATTTTCTTTTTGACGATTAGAAGGCTCATCTGATTAAAAAAAAAAGGATAAAATGTTAGCAGAAACATTACAGAATTTAAACACAAGACCTCAGATGTAATCTGGCCTAAGCTCTTTCCAATGTAAGAATATACTTTTTACATTATCCATAACAAATATCCCTAAATAGTTGCTGCTATGGACTGAACTGTGTCCCCCTCAAAATTCATATGTGTTGAAGCCCTAACTCCCCATGTGGAGACAGGGCCTCTGGGAGGTAATTAAGGCTAGATGAGGTCATGAGGGTGGCACCCTCAAAATGGGATCAGTGCACTTATGAGAGAAGAGATACCACAGAGCTTGCTCTCTGTTTCTCTCTACCATGTGAGGACACTGCAAGAAGGCGGCCATCTACAAGCCAGGAAGAGAGCCCTTACAAGACCTGACCATGCTGGCAGCCCCGTTTGGACTTGCAGCTTCCAGAACTGTGGAAAAAAACAAATATCTGTTCTTTAAGCCACCTCCATGGTATTGTGCTATAGTAGCCCCAGCTGACTAAGATAGGAGCTAAGATTCTTCTTGAACTCTGTCAGTGGCAAAGCATTTACTATTTAGAAGGCAGTCACTCCCTTTGTAATCTTTGGGTGCCTCCTAGTGTCCTAATATCAACCTTAGGCACTGCAGAAATAAAACGAAGAAGACATGGGTGCTGTACCAGGCTGCTGATTAGCAGGTAAATGCTTAAGAAAGGAGAAGTAGATGTCAGAGAAAACTGTACATTTAAAAAGTGTTTTGAAACAAAATAGTTATTTTAGGCAAATTAAACAGCACTACAAAGTTAGCTGGGTGAAAAAACATGGCATTTTCAGGAAATTATAAGCCAGCTTGCCTGGAGTGAAATAGCTCTAAGGGAGTGAAAGGAGCTGTGAACAGAAAGAGGCCTTTTATGAGGTGTTAAGGAGTCTGGTTCTTATCCTAACACGGAGGACCACTGAAAGCTTCTTAAAAGGGTAGTCATGTGAATGCAACTGAGTTTAGACACCTCTGGCAACAGTAAGAATGAAGGCTTGAGGGCTTCCCTGGTGGCGCAGTGGTTGAGAATCTGCCTGCCAATGCAGGGGACACAGGTTCGAGCCCTGGTCTGGGAAGATCCCACGTGCCTTTGGAGCAACTAGGCCTGTGAGCCACAACTACTGAGCCTGCGCGTCTGGAGCCTGTGCTCCGCAACGAGAGAGGCCGCGATAGTGAGAGGCCCGCGCACCGCGATGAAGAGTGGCCCCCGCTCGCTGCAACTAGAGAAAGCCCTCGCACAGAAACGAAGACCTAACACAGCCAAAAATAAATAAATTAATTTAAAAAATTAAAAAAAAAAAAAAAAAAGAATGAAGGCTTGAAGGGGGAGACTGAAGGGAGACAGACCAAGAGTACAGAAATGGGACTGGAAAAGAAGAGACTAGTATAAAAGTTCCACAACTAACAAGACTTGGTGATCAATTAGAAATGGTAGATAAGGGAGAGAGAGATTAGTGGCTTTCAAATACATATTTTTTTTCTTTAAGAACACAATCAGAAACACGTTTTATATCAAGATCTAGCATATATGTGTCTGTATAAGTGAAACAAAAATTTTATAAAACAGTAATTACTCCAATTATGTCCAAAGTATTCTGCTATTTTCTAGTCTATTTCATTTTATTAAAAAAAAAGCTGATCACAATCAGCTAAGCTGACTTCATGACTCATCAATTAGCTACCACCTGCTTAAATATCTTTCTAGGATAATGCTAAGGGTTACAGCTTGGTATTACAGATGAGTGGGAATATCTGGCGCTAAAGAGATAGGGACTTCACGGAAGAGGAGATTTAGAAGATAAAGAGAAAAAGCAAGGGGCTGGGGAGGGAGGTGGAGGGAGAAGATAATGAATTCAGTTCCAGGCAAGTGGAGTTTAAGGTTAGAGATAAAACACCCAGATGTGAATGTCTAATAAGCTGTTATAAATATGGGGTTGGAGCTAAGGACAGTAGGGTCAGATACAATTATAAATTCATGTGCTGACTGTGTTTTTCTTAGAGATTTGTATAGGAGTTCATGATATATTCTGGATACTAGGTGTTTGTTTTTCACATTTATAATATAAGTGACTTTCCCCCAGTTTACTGGCTATCTTTTTTTTTTTTTTTTTTTGCGGTATGTGGGCCTCTCACTATTGTGGCCTCTCCCGTTGCGGAGCACAGGCTCCGGACGTGCAGGCTCAGTGGCCATGGCTCATGGGCCCAGCCGCTCCGCGGCATGTGGGATCCTCCAGGACCGGGGCACGAACCTGCGTCCCCTGCATCGGCAGGCGGACTCTCAACCACTGCGCCACCAGGGAAGCCCTATTGGCTATCTTTTAACTTTTTATAATATTTTGTCATGCCACGGGCTTTAAGATTATTTAGTTAAATGAATCAGTCTTTTCTTCTCTGACTTCTGGGTTTGTCTCCCTGGCCTTCCCTACCACATGATTATAAAAGTATTCTTCTATAACTTTCCAATTCTTTGTGTGGGTGTATGTGTGTAACATTTAGCCCTTTCACACTATGTAGAATTAATGCTTCTCTCTAGCATGAGGTAGGACTCTTAACTTAATTTTTTTCCAAAAAGGATGGTCAGTTGTCCTAATACCATTTGCTGAAAAATCCAGTTTCCCGTCTGACTTGAAATAGCATTTTTATCACATTCTAAAGTCCTCTTAATAGTTACAACTACATGTATTCATAAGCATATAAAGGTTAGTCAGCTTGCTTTTTATGCCCTTGTTGATTATTCTCTCTTCTACCATTATGACAGAAAGAGAAATTTTAGATCCATGTGAAGAAAAAACATACACAACTTCAGTAGCAGAGGTCAACCTGCCCACTTTCTACTTATTACCCTGAAGGCAACTGTACCTGTCAGTAGTTCCTGAAAGCCTGCCTGGACAGAAACCCTCTCTTCTGGCTCACCTTCTCTCTCCTAAATCTTCCATTTACCTGAGAGATCCTATGTAGGCTGCCCATATTTACCAAAAATCACCTGAGTCATCTGTCAAGATAAAAACATGCTGAATCTTACCTTACTGGTAGGAAGGCTTAAGATGTAGCAACACTGGAGAGGGAACTATCAAGTCTAATTACATTTAATACCTCTTTCCACCCAGAATAAAGCCAACTGGACTAGCTTCTCACCTTTCTGGATGTTTCCATTACTGTGGTAGCCTTTACCAGAAGCTGTCTCAACCACTTCAGTGGCCTGCATCACTCAAGAACGTATATCCTAGAAGAAGTATAAATATTGAACTGTTATTATACTCAGTATTATATTTTAAAAACTATTAGAACAAGAATCTGACAAAGTAGTAATTATAGTCAAAGATTCTAATATCAAAGGCCTAATAAACAAAACTTGTAAGACATTTGAATAACTTTTTTTAAAATTAATTTTATTTATTTATCTTTGGCTGTGTTGGGTCTTCATTGCAGTGCGCAGGCTTTCTCTAGTTGGGGCGAGCGGGGGCTACTCTCCGTTGTGGTGCACAGGCTTCTCATTGCGGTGGCTTCTCTTGTTGCAGAGCATGGGCTCCAGGTGCGCGGGCTTCAGTAGTTGTGGCACACGCACTCAGTAGTTGTGGCTTGCGGGCTCCAGAGCACAGGCTCAGCAGTTGTGGCGCACGGGCTTAGTTGCTCCGCGGCATGTGGGATCTTCCCGGACCAGGGCTCAAACCCGTGTCCCTTGCAGCGGCAGGCAGATTCTTAACCACTGTGCCACCAGGGAAGCCGTGAGTAACTTTTTTAAAGGCGTGGACAGCTACATAAAAGACTATTATTTAAACAGACAAGACATATTCTTCTAAAATTTCCAAGGAACATTTAAAAACCGTGTTAGGCTACCCAAAAAGTCTTAATCCAAAAAACAGAGTACTAAATAAAGGCTACAATGTGACCCTAGTTATGTCAAACCCAGTACAAAAATGTTTCCAAAACAAATTGTAGACTTATTAAAAACTAATGACATGATAAGTCCCTACAATGAAATATCTTTCAGCAACAGAAAGGAACAAACTACTGATATATGTAAACTGGTGGATTAATCTCAAAAACATTACGCTGAATGAAAGACGGCAGACAAGAGATCACATCTTGTATGATTCCATTTAAGTGAAATGTACAGAAAAAGCAAATTTATAGAGACAAAGTAGATTAGTGGCTTTGTGGGACAGGGGATGGGAAGAGGGGGTAATGGTATCATTTCAATTTTAGCATATGTGCTGCTGAAGCGAGCACAGGAAGGGTTAACTGTAAATGGGCATAAGGGATTTTATCAGAGGGATTAAAACATTCTGAAACTGACTTACGGTGTGATGGCTGCACCACTTGATAAAGTGACTAAAATCACTGAACTGTACATTTGAAATCAGTGAGATATATTTCAATAAATCTGTTTTTAAAAAGTTAATGACAATGGTTCTTTGAACCCAGCTGCTACATGAGGAAGCCCAAGCTGGTCACCTGTCAGAAAACCAAGGCACCCTAATGGACACATGAGTGACCCCAGAGAAGACCAGCAGAAGAAATGTCCAGCCAACCCACAAAATCATTTTGAGCCTTCTGGACTCTAGTTATCATCACTGTCTACACCCCTAAAAAGTTGAAGTACTTGTCAAGGGATTCTGGTGACCAGGTATTACAAAGGTTCCTGATGAGTTTGGGGGAAAAAAAAAGAACTGATTTTGTTCTAATTCTCAATGAACTATTTCAATCGATGATCCTGAACAAATCCCCAAGTTTACTCTCCCTGTTCTACAATGAGAAGACATTATAAAGCAGAAGAACTCACTCCTTGGAGACAGTCTGTCTAGCTTTGAAACCTGATTTAGACACTTAATATTAACAGTGTGAAAAAAATTAATGACAATGATAACACGGGACTTCCAAAATATATGGGACCTGCCCAAAGTTATAGCCAAAAGAAGTCATAGCTTTAGATTCTTATTATTCAATAAAACTAAAATAAATGATTTAATAAGCAGTCAAGAATCTAGAAAAGAACTAAAGTCTTTATTTCAAAAAGTTGAGAACAGAATTATTTAAGACAAAAGAAAAAGTGACCAATTTAAAAACAGTAAAAATGATAACTAAAACCAAGAGCTATTCTTTGAAAAATGAATTAAATAGATAATATCAGACAAATCTCACTGACAGTACTGAAACAAAAGCCAGCAATGAGAAAAGAAGCATTTTAACAAGACATAAAAATGTACTTCTAAAAACTGAAGTTGCTATATACACCTTTGATGGCTAATTTGCAAATTTAACCAAAATAGCCAATTTTGTAAGAAAATAGTTTAAAAAAAAACTTACAGAGGGCTTCCCTGGTGGTGCAGTGGTTAAGAACCTGCCTGCCAATGCAGGGGACACGGGTTTGAGTCCTGGTCTGGGAAGATCCCACATGCTGCAGAACAACTAATCCCATGCGCCACAACTACCGAGACTGCGCTCTAGAGCCTGTGCGCCTACAGCCTGTGCTCTGCAACAAGACAAGCCACTGCAATGAGAAGCCTGCGCACCGCAATGAAAGAGTAGCCCCTGCTCACCACAGCTAGAGAAAGCCCGCACACAGCAACAAAGACCCAATGCAGCCAAAAATAAATAAATAAATTTATTTAAAAAAAAAACAACTTACAGAAAAAGCTAAACAGAATCAACAATAGAAAAAATTGAACAGGCCATCAAAGATTTATCCTATAACAATTCCTATCAAGCCTACTAAATTCTTAATTCATCTGTATAAGCAAAAAAGTTCTAGGTCAAGTGAACAAAACTCTAACCTGAGTCATAAAAAGAGTGACGGCCCCTCAATCAATTCCCAGACTTGTGTCAGTGTACAGACCTAGAAGCCCTTGAATGAAGGGGAGGCTGGGTTTCTTCTTCAGGAAGAACCCCAAATACACTACTAAAAATACTCTTCCCTAAATGGTCCCTAAAGCCTTTTACCGGGGTAATTGTACATTGGGGAAAAGAAAATAATCAGGGCACTCCGGGAGGGCTCACGCCAGAGAGTGCTTCCCACAGTTTCTGCTGCCGGTGTCTTGTCCCCGTGGTGAGCCACAGCCACCCCCCACCTCTGCGGGAGACCCTCCAACACTAGTAGCTTAACATTTTAGGCAGAAGAGAGATGTGAAAATGCCTCAAGATAGATAAAGTCTTGGCCTGCTGGAGAAATTCAAGAGTACTGTGTGATGGAAAATGAATATGGACATGACGGCTGGACCTGGAGCAGCTATCCTGAGCCAGCACGTAACCTTGGTAATGGAGCTACGTATGAATGAGCACTCACACAGAAGGCGCTGGATCTCTGAGGACTCTGTGGAACAGACTTACCATATCAGCATTAAACTACTTATCTCTAAAACCTTTCCCTATCCAAGAAATAAATTTTCGTTTTACTTAAAAAAAAGAAAAAAAGAAAATAACCACACCTTTCAGGAACACTGGCTCTGAACTGACACGGATTTTAGGAGACCCAAAACATCACTGTGGCCTTCCAGTCAGAGTAGGGGCTTATGGAGGTCAGGTGATCAATGGAATTTTAGCTCAGGTTCATCTCACAGTGCGTCCAGTGGGTCCCTGAACCCATATTGTGGCTATTTTCTCAGTTCCAGACGCATAATTGGGAAAGACATACTGAGCAGCCGGCAGAATCCCTGCAGTGGTTTTCTGACCTGTTGAGTGAGGGCTATTATGGTGGGAAAGGGCAAGTGGAACCATTAGAATTGCCTCTACCTAGGAAAATAGTAAATAAAAGCAATGCCACATCCCTGGAGGGACTGCAGAGATCATCCAAAGATAACTCTTCTCCTTTTGAGAAACAGCTCTTGGCCTGCTACTGGGCCTTGGTGGAGACTGAACACATGACCCAGGGCCACTGAGTTATCATGCGACCTGAGCTGCCCGTTACGAACTGTGTATAATCTGACTCACCCAGTGTGCACAGCAACTTTCCATCATCAAGTGCATCTGGTACATATACACATGTGATCAGGCCCTAGCAGCCCTCAAGGCACAAGCAAGTTACATGAAGAGTGACCCAAATGCCCATGGCCCCCACTCCTGCTGCACAGCCTTCTCTCTCCCAGGCTGCACCTATGGACTCATGGGGAGTTCCCTATCATCAGCTGACAGAGGAGACGACCTGGGCTGGGTTTACAGATGGTTCTGTGTGATACGCAGGCACTACCTAAAAGTAAGCAGTTGTAGCATTACCAGCCCCCACCCCTCAAGGGCATCCCTGAAGGACACTGGCGAAGAGAAACTCTCCAGTGGGCAGAACTTTGGGCAGTGCACCTGGTTGTTCACTTTGCTTGCAAGAAGAAATGGCCAGACATGAAATTATATAACAAACCACTGTGGCCCGTTGGTTTGGTTGGGTGGTCGGGAGCTTGGAAAGAACATAACTGGAAAACTGGTGACGAAGAAATTTGGGTATGCAGATAGACCTCTCTGAATGGGCAAAAGACGTGAAAATATTTGTGTCCCATGTGAATGCTCACCAGAGAGTGTCCTCAACAGAAGAGGATTTTAATAATCCAATGGATAGGATAATCGATTTTGTCGACGCCAGTCCGTCTCTTTCCCCAGCTACCATGTCAACACCCCGCGGGCTCACGAGCAACAGCACTGTGGTGGCCAGGATGGAGACTCTGCACGCACTCAGCAGCACGGACTTCCACTCGCCAAGGCCAGTCTGGCAAACTGGCAGCAGCAGAGACCAGTACTGAGCCCCCAGTATGGCACCGTTCCCCAGGGTGACCAGCCAGCTACCTGTTGGCAGATTAATTACACTGGACTATTTTCACCATGGAAGAGAACAGTGTTTTGTCCTACTGGAATCGATGCTTACTCTGGATACAGATGTGCCTCCCCTGCATACAGTGCTTCTGCCTAAACCACTATCCATCGACTTTGAGAATGCTTTATCCACTGCCATGGTATTCCACACCGTAACGCTTCTAACGAAGGAACTCACTTCACAGCAAGAAGTGGGGCAGTGAGCCCGTGCTCAAGGAATTCATTGGTCTTACCATGTCCCCCACTATCCTGAAGCAACTGGCTTGACAGCACAGTGGATGGCCCTTTGAAGGTTCAGTTTCAGTGCCAGCTAGGTGACAATACCTTGTAGTGCTGGGGCAAGGTTCTCCAGAAGGTGGCATATACTCTAAATCATCATCCAATATACGGTGCTGCTCCTCTGATAGCCCCAGGATTCATAGAACCAGGAATAAAGGGGTTGGAAATGGGAGTGGCATCATTCAATATTACCCCCAGTAATCTACTAGCAAAATTTTTGTTTCCACAACATTATGCTCTGCTGGCCTCAAGAGGAATGCTTCCACCAGGAGACACGACTCCACTGAATCAGAAGTTCAGACTGCCACCTGGACACTTTGGGCTCCTCATGCCTCTGAATCAACAGGCAAAGAAGGGAGTAACAGTGTTGGCCAGGGTGACTCATCCTGACTACCAAGGGGAAACTGGATGACTACCTCACAATGGAGGTAAGGAAGAACATCTGCGGAATACAGGAGATTCCTTAGGGAGTCTCTTAGTATTACCATGCCCTGTGATTATGGTCAATGGAAAACTAAAACAACCTAATCTAGTCAGGACCACTAAGGCCCGGACACTTCAGGAATGAAGGTTTGGGTCATCCCCCAGGTAAAAAGAATACACAACAGGTAGTAGAAGAATGCAGTTATAAATACCTGCTACAACTACGTGACAGGCTGCAGAAATGAGGACTGTAATTGTAATGAGTATCTCTTCCTTATTCTGTTATGAATATATATATGTATATATACATCTATTAAATAAACACCTTTGTTTCCTTTCCTCTCTTATTCCCTTACTATGTAACATAAAATGTACTGACCGTATCAGTATTTAACTTTACATAACAGCATTTATGGAGAAGAGTAAAATCACTCAAAATGTTACCTCCTCTTCTGAGGCCAAGGGATTAGCACATTTTCAGTTGTATGCATGATAGCTGTATCATATTAGGTGAAATTATGATCTTGTAATTGTCTTTATTTGGAGATTAAGCATGGTTTAAGGAGATGCGTATGGGTGCCAAGTTAACAAGGGGTGAACTTGTGATTGTTAATTTAATGTGTCAACTTGAATGGGCTAAGGGATGCCCAGATAGCTGGTAAAAAAATTATTTCTGGGTATGCCTGTGAGAGTGTTATTGGAAGAGATTAGCATTTGAATTGGTAAACTGAGTAGAGAAGATCACCCTCACCAGTGCAAGTGGGCATCACCCAATAGGTTGAGGGTCTGAATGGAGCAAAGAGGTGAAATAAAGGTGAATTTGCTTGAACTGGGACATCCACCTTCCCCGGCCCTTGAAAAGGCGACCACTGCTTTGCTTGGAATCTCAAGCTCCTTGTTCCATGGTCTGCAGTGTTCTTCTGGGCAGGAAGTCAGGCTACCCCAGGGCTCATGTTGCAGGTTTCCTTTCTTTCAGAAATCACAGTCCTGTGCTGTCCATTATCCGTCTGAAAACAGTTGTTTCACACACGTGGCCTAGTTTTCAAGTTGTTTTATGGCAACATGGTAAAACCAGTCTATTACTTCATCATGGCCAGAAACCTCATTATGCTTGAGAGTATGTTTTCTGACTATAGTACAATTAAGAATAACAAAAAGGACAATAACTTCCCGAATATTTGAAAATTAAACAACACACTTGTAAATAATTGATGGAGAAATGAATATATCAACAATGGAAGTCAGAAAATAATTTGAACTAAATGATTACGAAAATACATCAAAATTTCTGAGATGCAGCTAAAGTGCTTACAGAGTAATGTACAGCATTAAGTGCTTATATTAGAAAAAAAGGTTTAAAATTAATGATCTACCTTAAGAAACTAGAAAAGTTAGACAAAATTAAACCCTAAGAAAGTAGGATGGAAATAATAAAAGAGAGGTAAATAAAAAAAATAATTATAAAAAACACATCCGAAGTTTTTTAAAGAGATTAATAAAATGTATAAACCCTTCACAAAACTCATCTAAGAAAATGAGAAAACACAAATTACCAATATCATGCATGATAAAGGGGACATCACTACAGAACCTACAAATTTTAAAATGGTAATAGGGGATATAATGAACAACATGATCTGATAAACTCTACAACCTGAACATACTTCCATGAAAATACAACCTGGATGCAAGAAGAAATAAACAATCTGAATAGTCCCATATCTCTTAAGAAATTAAAACTGTAATTAAAACTTTTTCCTCACAGAAAACTCCAGATGTAGATGGTTTCACTGATGAAGTCTACCAATCAACTGAGGCAGAAATAGAGTCAGAATTCAATCCTAACCAAAGTCCACTAGAGAAATATGGATGAGGGACAACTTCCCAACGTTTTATAGGTCCAGTAATATCTTGATACCAAAATCTGAGGACACTGCAAGTAAAAAATAAAGAGACCAATACTTCTTATGTAGAAAGACTCATACATCCTGAAGTAATTTTTTACAAAACAAATCCAGCAACACATAAAAAGAATAATGCATTCTAATCAAATGAAGTTTATCCCAGGAATACAAGGTTGGTTTAACATTTGAAAATCAACTTATGTTATTCATCACAGTAAGAGAATAAAGGAGAAAAATCACATGATCATCTCAATAGATACAGAAAAAGAATTTGATAACATTTATTAAAACTTAGAACCAGGGACTTCCCCGGTGGTCCAGTGGTAAAGAATCCACCTTCCAAAGCAGGGGACACAGGTTTGATCCCTGGTCGGGGAACTAAGAGCCCACATGCTGCAGGGCAAGTAAGTCCGCAGGCCACAACTACTGAGCCCGCAGGCCTCAATTAGAGAGCCTGCATGCCGCAAACTACCGAGCCCACACGCTCTGGAGCCCATGTGCCACAACTAGAGAGAAGCCCGCACACCACAACGAAGAGCACGCACACCGTAATGAAAGATCCCTCATGCCGCAACAAAGATCCTGCAACTAAGACCCAACACAGGCAAAACAAACTAACTAAATAACTAACTAAATAAATATTTTAAAAAGGTAAAAAACAAAAACCCTTAGAACCAATTCATGGTAAAAAGCTCTCAGCAAACCAGAAACAGTAAAGATCTTTCTCAATCTAATAACAGGTACCTACATACAAAACAGCCCTGGGCTTCCCTGGTGGCGCAGTGGTTGAGAGTCCGCCTGCCGATGCAGGGGATATGGGTTCGCGCCCTGATCCAGGAAGATCCCACATGCTGCGGAGTGGCTAGGCCCGTGAGCCATGGCCGCTGAGCCTGCGCGTCCGGAGCCTGTGCTCTGCAACGGGAGAGGCCACAACAGTGAGAGGCCCGCGTACCGCAAAAAAAAAAAAAAAAAAAAAAAAAAAAAAAAAAAAAGCCCCAATTAACCCTAAAGCTAACATCATACCTGATGGTGAAAAATTCAGTAACTTCTGTCAAAAACAACACAGTTATTCTCTCACCACTTATATCTGACGTACTAGAGGTCCTAGCCAGTGCAATAAAGAAATAAGAAGCATACATATTGGAAAAAAAGAGGTAAAACTGTCTTTATTCACAGACCATATGATAACATACAGGGAAAAACCAAAGGGATATTCAAAGAAACTACTAGAACTAATAGGTAAATTTAGCAAGATTGAAGACTACAAAGTCAATGTACAAAACACAAATGCACTTCTATATTCCAGCAAGAAACAATTGGAAAATGAAAATTTAAAAACAGTACCACTTACAAAAGCATAAAAAAACATGAAACAGTTGGTGGTTAAATGTAATGAAAGATATACAAGACTTTTATATTGAAAACTACAAAACAATGATGAGAGAAATTAAGGAGGAACTAAATAAATGGAGAGATATACCATATTGTCAGATCGAGACTCAGTATTGTTAAGATCTGTTCTCTACAAATTGAGCTATAGATTCAACACAATTTCACTCAAAATCGCAAGATTTTTTGGTAGCAGTTGACAAGTTGATTGCAAACTTACATGGAAATGCAATGAACCTAGACTAGCCAAAACAATCCAGAAGAAGCAATTTGGATGACACATATTTCAAGATTTACAAAGCTACAGTATTGGCAATGTAGTATGTTAAACTAATAGATTAAAGAACATATTATGAGAGGCAAGAAAGAGAGCCACTTGACTTTTAAGAAAGGGATTAATTCAATTCAATGTGTAAAGGAAGTTCTAAGGCATATCCTATAAATGGTACTGGCACAATTAGATTTCTGCAAGGGGAAAAAAATACTGGGATCCCTACCTCACATTATACCCAATAACAAAAGTGAGATGGCTCATACTTCTGAAGGTGAAAACCAAACCTATAAAGTTTGTCAAAGAAAACACAAGAGAACATATTCACGACGTTAGGGTAGGCAAAGATTTCTTAGAACACGAAAGGTGTTAATAAAAAAGTTGTTAATTTGAACTTCAGCAAAAATTTTTTTTGAATTTTGTTTTATTTATATTTTTATACAGCAGGTTCTTATTAGTTATCTATTTTATATTCATGTATATATGTCAATCCCAACCTCCCAATTCATCCCACCACCACCACCCGCCCCCCGCCACCTTCCCCCCTTGGTGTCCATATGCTTGTTCTCTACATCTGTGTCTCTACTTCTGCCAGGCAAACCGGTTCATCTGTACCATTTTTCTAGGTTCCACATATATGTGTTAATATATGATATTTGTTTTTCTCTTTCTGACTTACTTCACTCTGGCTGACAGTCTCTAGATCCATCCACGTTTCTACAAATGACCCAGTTTCGTACCTTTTTATGGCTGGAACTTCAGCAAAATTTAAAAACTTCTGCTCACTACTGAAAAGTGAAAAGACAAGCCAAAGACTGGAAGAAACTATTCACAATTTATATATCCAACAGAGAACTCTTACATAGATTATGTAACAAACTTGCATAAATAGAACCTTTTAAAAAAAGACAATCTAATAAAAAAAAGTGGACAAAGTAGTTGGATACTTACTTCACATGTGCATAACACAAAGCATATGAATTGCTCTTAAGTGTATAAGCAAGTGCTCAACATCATTAATCAACAGAGAAATGCAAATTCAAACCACCAAGATACCACTTCACACTCACTAGAATGGAAAAAAAAAACAAAACCTGGTAATACCTAATATTGTGAGGATGTGAACAAACTGACACTCACACATTGCTAAAGTGAATACAAATTGTTAAGACCACCTATCTTGGAACACTGGCAGTTTCTAATGATTGTTAACCACATAACTACCCTATTACCAAGAAATTACATTCTAGTTTCAGGAATAAACACCCTTCTCTACAGAATCATTCTTTAATACACTATTCAATAATGACTGAACCCTTATTTGTTAAGTCATATGCTAAGTGCTGAAGACATGAGTTCTTGCCCTAATAGTTAATGATAAGCACACAATAAATAAGCAATTCCCAAAAGTCATGTGGGAGGATGGGAATGGAGCACATAAATCTTATTGTAGAGTACCTTTTCTCAAAGTTGCCTGACATATGAATCACTTGGGGCACTCTTTAAGAATACAGATTCCACAGCCTAATTTGGAGGCCAGAAATAATAGGAAATTTCTACAACCTGAAGACTTAGGGAAACATAAAAAGACCTAACCTAATCTAAGGCCTTCATGAGAAAGTGTCCTTTAACCTTTAACCTGAGATCGGAAAGAAGAGCAAGGAGGCGTTAGCTGTAATACGGATTATCATATCAATTTAGTATTAGATTTTTATATAAAGGATATAGTGTCACACACAAAATGCATTTGGAGTTTTTAAAACTGAGAGTTGTATTTAAAAAGCAATTAAAAACTAAAATTTTGGATTTCACAGATAATTAAGTAGGAAATAATATAGCATGCTTGCATTGACAAAGGCAAGGGAAAGCCTATAAAGAAAGTGACATCTATCTAAGCTAAATCATGGAGATCACATAGCGGCTGGCTAGACTAAGGAGCAGGGAAGTGAACAGAGCACCTCAACCTAAGGGGACAAATATGGGATGGCCCCAAGGTAAGAGAAGGGTAAGAAGAAGGGACAGGATAACTAGACTTATGTATAAAAGTGAACTCATTATTGTTGATGGTACACTCATTGAGCTAGGAAACTAGGAGGAAGAATACTTTTCTGTTCTTTATATTATTTTGATTTTGGGTAGGGAACAGTGGTGATGATGAGTTCATTTTTATACATAGTAAGTTCAAGGGCCTGTAACAATTTGAAATAGATATACAGATGTAAAGCTTAGGAATTATCTGGACTGGATATATTCAACTTTCAACTAATGTTTCAGAAATTCTTTTTAGCTGGTAGCTGAAAAGATTTGGCCCAATATCAAGAGCTTAACAGCCTTTTATTTATTTATTTTTTTACTGCAATAAAACTGGCTAGCAGTTGTTAACGTTTGGGGTTATGGACTTTCTGAAGATTTGATAGAAGTCTGAGAAAATGCACATACATACACATATAATTTAAAGGATTTATGGACTTCTATACTACATTTAAAAACTGCAGGTTTGGACTTCCCTGATGGCGCAGTGGTTAAGAATCTGCCTGCCAATGCAGAGGACACAGGTTCGATCCCCGGTCCGGTAAGATCCCACATGCTGCGGAGCAACTAAGCCCATGTGCTACAACTACTGAGCCTGCGCTCTAGAGCCCACAAGCCACAGCTACTGAGCCCTCGTGCTGCAACTACTGAAGCCCACGCGCCTAGAGCTCGTGCTCTGCAACGAGAGGCCATCGCGATGAGAAGCGCGCGCACCACAATGAAGAGTAGCCCCCACTTGCTGCAACTAGAGAAAGCCCGCGCACAGCAACGAAGACTCAAAAATAAAAATAAATTAATTAATTAATTAAAAATAAATTTAAAAAAAAACTGCAAGTTTGTAACTCCTGGCTTAAGAGATTTTATTTAAGTCAGTAAAGATCCTACTATAGGAATACCAGGTAAATGTTTAAAATAAAGACTGGGTATAAAGAAAGCTAGTTTATCAAAATAACTAACATTAAAATAGATAAGGGGTTTTCTTACTTTTTGGACTCTGGTACTCTTCACATTCTTAAAAAGTACTGAAAACCCCAAGGAGTATCTGTTTACGTTGGTAATATCTATTAATACTTATATTAGAAAGTAAAACAAAAATTTGAAATTTACTCATAAACACATTACTTAATATAAGTAACACTTTCAATTTTAAAAACATATATTTTCCAAAAAATTAGCAAGAAAAACATATATTTTGCAAATCTCTTTACTATATGCCTTTACAAGCTGCAGCCTCATTCACATCTGATTCTGCATTCAAATCTACCTTCAATGTTTTGCAAGCTTCATTCTTAAATATGAAGACACCCAAGTTCAATAACTTTGACAAAAGGAAAAATTTTAGTATAAGAAAAATACTTGCAAATCATATATCTGATAAGGGTCTATCACCCAGCATATCCAAAGAAGTCTTACAAGTCCAACAAAAAGACAAACAACACAATTTTTTAAATGATCAAAGGATCTGAATAAACACTTTTCCAAAGAGAATACACAAATGGCCAATAAACATATGAGAAGATGCTCAACGTATTAGGTAAATGCAAATCAAAACCACAGTGAGATACCACTTTACACCCACTAGGATGACTATTAAAATAGAGAGTAAGTACTGTCAAGGAAATGGAGAAATTGGAACCCTCTTACAGTGCTGGTGGGAATGTAAAACGGCACAGCCATTCTGGAAAACAATCTGGCAGTTCCTCAAAAAAAAAAAAAAAAAAAATACAGAACGACCATGTGATCCGGCAATTCCGCTCCCAGGCATATACCCCTTTTTATTCTGCTCTCCCAGCTCTCACTCATCAAACTATTCTCTCCTGTGTTTTCAATCCCGGAACCAAACCAGAAGCTGCTCTCCTCCCTCTGACACCTCCCTCAACCCTACCGGGTCTTGTCAGTTTTAACCCCTGACGCATCTTGGTCAAGAGACCACTTACTGTTAACATGGATCCAGGCAATAACCCCCTACCCGGCCAGAATAATCTTTCCAGAATGCAGATCTGGTCAGTTCATCCCACTGCTTAAAACTAAGCAACAGACTATCACTGTTCTTTGGATAACGATTAAAGCTTTAGTACCGTCTGCAAGACACACACACCCCCCCACCACCACCAACCAAGGGCCTGGGCTCTGCAGAAACCTTGGCACTTCGAGGGTTCCAGATGCACCGGCCACTGTGCTTCCTCACACAGGTTGGGCCACGTGCCGCACCTCCGCCTGCCGCACCCCGGCCCCCCCAACCACCTACAATTCCTGCTCAACCTTCAGACCTACCCCCAATATCCGTTTTTTAGGGAAATCTTCCTGGCCCTCCACACAACATCAGGAACGCCCGTCAGTTTGGAAAACATCCCACCCTTCTGCCGTCTGTCCCACATAGCAGGGTAATTAATGTCCAGCTTCCGTTTCTCGCTCTGGACCGTGGCTGGTTGCTGCCGTACCCCGCGCCCGCTGCACAGGCCCCATTCGTATTTGTCGCAACGATACACGCGTTGAGTGAATTCCCATCTTTCCCCGGAGAAATAAACATCAGGTCCCACAACGCAGCTCGAAAAGAACTTCAGGCGCGCAAGTCCGCCTCGGCGCCCGCGAAGCGAGGCTGGGGGACCCGCTTGGAACCGAATGCAAAGGTACCACATTGGGGGATTCTGGAACTCCAAGACCCCCCGACGAACGCGCAAACCCTGCGGACCACGGCGGCGCCCCCGGACCCTGCCCGCTTCCCCTTCCAGGACCCGCTGGAGGAGGCCTCGTTGGCCTCCTTAACGCCGCGCGGCCCTCGGCGCCGACGGGCCCTTGGCGGGGACTCGCCGCCACTGGGCTTCGCTGCCCCGTCCCCCACACTCCCGGCCTCCGCCCTAGCCTGACCACAGCCGCCGGCCCCGCCAGCCCGACTCCCCGCTCGTTGTACCTCGGAACCGCGCTGTCGCCGCAGCCGTGCGTGCGGCGTCCCGCTTCGGCCGCAGCCTCAGAGGGAGTGGCGCTCCTCGTGCAGCCGCGGGTCCCGCCGGGTAACGGTCGTCCGCGGCCCGCCCACTGCCTGGCGAGGCGCTTCCATTGGCCGGCGCGCACAGGGGCGGCTCTGTGATTGGCCCGGCATGCGGGCGCGAAGGCGGGAACGGAGTCGCCCGCTGGGATTTTGCATTTCCCGTGGGCGGAGGGCGGGGGAGCGGGGAGAGGTCTGGCCCGTGGGCTCATCTCGCAGCGACGCCCTGAGAGGCCTTAACTGCTCTGCAGCCCGCGACCTGTGACCTTCGACCCGTCTGGACGGCGCGGCTGTGCAAAGACACTGGAGGGAAAAAGTTGGGCGGCGCTCCCCGCCACCGCCGGCAGGGGCCCAACTGGCCCCTGGTTTGGGCCCGGCGCCCGCTAGGTCCCGCGCCCACAGTGTCCGGACAGCGGGCCCTAGGCTACCCTCCTTGGACAGCTGTCCCCACCGACACGTGTCCCTTCTTCGTGTCTAACACAGCGTGTCCTCCCTCGGGCAGTCTTTTACAATATCATTAGCAGGGCCGGGGCTAGGGTGAGAGAATGAGGCATTTACTTGCCTTGGGCGCAGAATTTAAGGGGGCGTCAAAAATCTCGATAATCAAGATAAGTGATATTTTAATGCAGTCGTTGAAGGCAATCAAAAGTAATGAAAAATCCAAGATGGACAAAATAGCCCCAAAAACACTCCTAATTTTTCCTTCTGCCTCAGGCTCTAATATGGTTCCCCAAGGGACTGTTATCCTGTCTTTAAAAATGTTCATTTTTTTCATCATGAATTTTTTGCATGGATTTTGACCTTTGCTTAAGTCATGTTTAAAATCGTTTCAGGTTGCATTAAAATCTTAGTTTTTTGATGCCATCTCCAGATAGTCCCCACTAGCCCTGGGGCAGTGGGGTCCTTGCTTCTGGTAGTTTCTGGTGTCTGTGTGTGTAGTCTGAAGCACTGCGTTTGCTGCCAGGCAGCTCTTACATAATTGATTTGGGTCTTACATAGTTTGGATGTGAAGTGTGACGTTTTTATGAAATCTGTCCATCTCTTTGTGATTTAATGCAGTGATTTTAACCCCATATCAGCTTCAGAATAATGGTATTTACACAGTAGTTTTTACTTTTTTTTTTTTTTAAGTCAGGACAGTGGTTACTTTTATTATTTTTTTGAAGTAGAGTTGATTTACAATATTGTGTTAGTTTCTGCTGTACAGCAAAGTGACTCAACTATGCATATAATATTCTTATGGTTTATCATAGGATATTGAATATAGTTCTCTGTGCAATACAGTAGGACCTTGTTGTTTATCCACTGTATATACAAGAGCTTACATCTGCTAACCCCTTTACGTGCCTTTTATGATTTGATTATTTTAACACTTCCTTTTTTTGTATCTTTTAAATATTTTAACATTATTAAAGTCACATGTATTTAATGTAGAAAATTCAGGAAAATGTAAAGAAGAAAATAGAAATTCCCTATAACCCTACTTCTCACAGAACCTCACTTTGGAGGCTACAAACTTGACATTATTCTGCTGAATTAGTCTTTTACTGTGTTGTAGAATCTGACTTTTAAATTTTATTTATCATTTTTCATCTGTATTAAGATTGAGCTGTAGCAGGTAGTACACCATGAAAATTGTCTGTATTCTCTGTTCTGCCCCCATTCTCATAAACGTTCTCAAACTCTCATAATGAGTTTGGTCAAAAACATTATGAAGGCTGTGCTCAAAATTAGTAACATAACAAGAAGCATATTTTCATTTATGAAAGGTTTAGAATCAGTCTTGTTAGTTCCCCAACCAGTGATTTAACCCAGGCCCCCTGCAGTGGAAGTGTGTAGTCTTAACCACTGGACCGCCAGGCAATTCCCAATGTTACTCTCCTTTTGAAAGTTGGGAAAATCATCTGTTTTTGTAAATTTGGATAACTGGCCTCTAGGCCTCTGAAAGAAACAGGAATGGTGGAACAAGGAAATTTTGATGAAGAAAAAAGTGAGGAGTGAGTGGTTCAGTGAATTAAGCTATGGTTTTGCTGATGGGCTTGTAACGTGGTGAACACGTTACACCTGAAGAACACATGAAGACCCTCGAGGTTGGTCCTCTCAGGAAGAGATGAGCCTTAAACACCCAAATTTGCAACTTCCAGGGCCTTCTGTAGAGGAAGAACGGAATCTTTCTCTCTGGACTGTGAAGTGTCGAGATATTGAAGAGCATCGTGGGATGCTGGGCTGCATCTGGAGGCCGACTTGGGAGCAGGGGACTCAGGCTAGGAACCCACACACTTGTGCCTGACCCTGTGGCTACAACAGTGATTCCTAAATTGTGCTCTGCAGAGTCCGGGTCCCAGAAGGCTCTGAAAAAAAAAAAACAGGTTCCATGATCAAACAGTTTGGGAAATTGTACCTAGTCCATTTCCCTCTTAAGGAATCCCAGTGACATTCACAAGTAAATATTCCTCAACAAGAAAACCCGTTGAATGTTATAACTGAGTGTTACCGAAGAATATTTATTTATAGAATTCTCTTTACTAACATTCCTAGGAATTAGTGGTTATCGTTGGGAAACACTGGACTTACAGTAATAGTAGTGGTCAGAATAATGAAGAAGCAACATGTGCTACCATTTTGTGAGTGCTGTGCAGCAGACACTGTTCTAAGCATTGAACCTCTGGTGCTGAACAAGACCTTGACCTCCCAGCAGAGCAGAATGGTTACAGGGACGGGCTGGAATCCTATTGCTAGTTCTATCCAGGGCCCTTCATTTCATAGTTGTGTCCCTTTAAGCAAGTTGCCTGATTTTTCTGTGCCTGTTACCTTATTTATAAAATGGAGGCAGTAAGAGTGCCCACCTCAATGGATTATTGCAAAGATTAAATATGATTGTAGATGTAGGGGAGGTAGTGACATAATCAGATTTTAAAAAATTTTACTCTAATAGATTGGAGATGTGAAGAGCACTGAACAGAGAAGGCCAGGCAAGGGTAGTTTGCCAATGATAATGGCCTGGTCCAGAGGAATAGCTATGGTGATGGGGAAACGGATGGATTTGTGAGGTCTTTAGTAAGTAGAATTGATAGATCTGTGTGCTTGAGATCAGAGTGGAGGTGGGTGAGGGAGAGGAAGGGGTCAAAAATAACACGTGGGCTTCAGACTAGGCTGGTGGCACGACTGATGCTGCCTTTGTAGCGGTAAGAATCTGGGGAAGAGAATCATGCAGCTGGGGCTGGGGAGTGGGAGAGGGACAAGGAATTCAGTTTGTATCAGGAGACCTGGCTTTGTAAGCTGAACGGGATTTTGTATTTCTATACTCTGTTTATTGTCTTTTGTAACCTCTCATTAAGTAACCCTTTCCTGATGCTCCTCAATGCCCTTTGCTGGGCTCTCCTCCTTCACCCAACCCCTGTCGGGTTGTTTTTGGCTCTTCCTGTGCCCTCTAATTATTTACACTTTCTCCCTAGGCAAGTCTAGTCCCAAGACTAGAAAATCCCCTCTTTGCTGATGACTCCCAAATCTACACCTCCAACCTGGGTCTCTTCCGCAAGTTCCACACTCAGTTCTCTGCCATCCTGGAGGGATGCAGGATGCCTTCCAGTGGAGGATGAGAGATGGTAAATAAAACAAAATCTCTTGTGTGATAGACAGTGATAATTTGAGAGAAATGAATCAGAAAAGGGAACGGGAATTGTTGAGGGCTGGCAATTTTAAATAGGATGGTCGGGAAAGCACCTCACTGCTCTACGGCGCAACTGTCCTTATGTTTCATTAGCTTTGCAAGCCTGATGTGGCCTAAGTGGAACTCCTAAGCCCTCCTCTTTGACTTACTGTTTCTGTAGGACTACATTTCACTCTCACTGTTGCATCAGGTAAGATCTTACTGTTACGCTGTAGTGTGCATCTCAGGCACGGGGGTCGTTTCTATTATTACACATGAGCCCATCTGCTTGGTGTCAAGAGATTGATTCTGTGCGAATGATTTTTTTCTAGGTGCTCCTATAATATTTCAGTGTGTTTATTTGACTATTTCATGCAGAGAGCATCAGTTACATTCATACATATTAAATCATATTTGGTAAGTAAATTGAAACGCTTAGGTTTTTTAAATTATTTTTTTATTTTTCGGCCACACCATGTAGCATGTGGGATCTTAGTTCCCTGAAGAGGGATCGAACCCGCGTGCCCTGCAGTGGAAGGGCAGAGTCTTAACCACTGGACCACCAGGGAAGTCCCTGTTTGTTTTAATTATACTTAAATTATTTTTCTAATTCTAAAATAAGCATGGACACACTTAGATTTAAAACAAAGACGTGCTACTGATGCAGCATCGAGTGGACATGCAGAAGCTAGTGCTGTGACTGAAAAAGTAAAGAAAAAAGAGACTGGGAGGAGGTGTGGTGTGAATTTCATGATGAATATTGATTTCAGTTTTCTGGGAAGAGCAAAATGAAAGCGTGCTTTGTTACATAAAAAATGTTTAAAGGGCTTCCCTGGTGGCGCGGTGGTTGAGAGTCCGCCTGCCGATGCAGGGGACACGGGTTCGTGCCCCTGTCCGGGAGGATCCCACATGCCGCAGAGTGGCTGGGCCCGTGAGCCATGGCCGCTGAGCCTGCGTGTCCAGAGCCTGTGCTCCGCGACGGGAGAGGCCACAGCAGTGAGAGGCCCGCGTACCACAAAAAAAAAAAAAAAAGTTTAAAGATAAAGCTGACAATATTAAGAGAAATTTTCAGCAAATACATAGTATGCTGGTTTAAAAAATATGTCCGCAAATTCTTTGATACTCTTTCCTTTAATATCTAGGGATGCTGCTTTACATCCTACGATGCTCAGGACAGACACCCAGCACCCAGGAGTGATGTGGCCCCGGACGCCAGGGGTGTGAGGCTGAGAAACGCTGGGTTACAGGGATGAAAAAAGCCAGCAGCAAATTCCCAATAGCCACAGGAAAAGTTTTATTCTATGAAATGAATTTAAAAATTGTGTTCTAGCTTCCTCTGGATGAGGAAGTTTGTGCAACGTGGATTTGCCGTGTCTGCAAGGATTGGCACAAGAGGTACCAAACTGAAGGTCTGACTTCCTTCAGAGCCACTGGTTTGAGAAATACCATCTTCCCAGGGCTGGCGAGACAAGCAAGAGTCGCTTCTTCACCAGCTGTGAGATTCCCCAGGCTCTGGTTTCCTCATCGGTGATACGGATTTAATAACAGCATCTACCTCTCTAGGGCTTTCATGAAAATCAAATGAGTGAAAACATGCATCTACCTACCTGCCAGGCATGTCTAAATGATATACAAGTGTTTGCTGTCATTAGTGTTATTTGTGAGCCAGATGGGTGTTTCACCGGTTAAGCAAGTTTGTATTAAGATGTCGTGGAAGGAACATTAGAGGTAAGACAATGAAGTAAACGTTTCTCTTCTGCTGGCTGGAAGGACACTGCAGGAAGTGTCACTGCAGGAGCTCCTCTTTCTGGTTCCTTCTGTCGTGCTTTCTTCCTCCTTGTTTGCGGGGCACCTGTGGTGAGCAATTCAGGTCACCCGGTGGTGCGACCCGCAACCAAAATTTCTCCCAGTCTCGGCCCAAGTTTTCCTGTCTCCTGATGTCAGCCCTCTGTCACCCTGTAACTTGTCTGCCCCTAGTGGGTAGTGGCCCCAACCCCTCCAATGAGGTCTCAGTCCCACTTTGTCGCATTCTCGGGTTCTTTAGATCCTCTTTCATCCGTAGTAGTTAATCCCCTATTATGAGTTAATCATTCTTTATATTACACTTTCCCTGTTCCAATTACTGGGTGGTTTCTGTTTTTGGAGCGGACCGATACACTGCATTCTTGAAACAACTTGGAACGTTTAATGCTCATTAAGTAGAATTTCAAACTAAGTCTTTTGAAACCAATCATCCTAAAATTTGTTCTAACAAATCTTAGGTAAATATAGAAACCTGTGGGGAGTTGGAGCTGTCCTGGGATGAATGCAGAGTAGGTTTCCACATACAAGCATTGTTTTTTGAATATGCAGCAGCTATAGCACGTCTGTGGCACTGACGTGTGGATTAGTGATTGGATAGTTTTATCTATGGAACACTCAAGAAGATCTGAATATCCTCGGCACAAGGAGACCGAATTTCTCTTACCCAGTGAAATGTAGCTTTGCGTATCCCAGATCCAGACAGTGCTGGGGGACGGAACTTCGTGACCTCTAGCACTCTGCTGGGAATGTTTTCTTAATTATATATAATTAAGAAAGATGGAATAATTATATATTCCAATTCATGTCTAGCAGTCCACAATGGGTATAGTTATGGACGATGTCATCTTGGTTTGCACTTGCTAATATCCTGAAAAGCTGGCCGGCTGAACCAGCCTTAAGTGAAACCCAACGTATACAAAAGAGTAACTGAGAATCAGCAAGTAGCCCAACGTCCTTTACTTTTGTCCTTGGAGTTACTGCCTCTACTCTGGTCTGTCACTTCTTCAGTTTACTTTTTATTCTAAGACTGCTGATTCTTATAAGTGTTCTATTCTTATTCACTGTGAATACACCTTCTTTTTTAAATAGAGAAAGAAAAGTGCATTGATTTGATACGCTAAAAAAAGAAAAAGATGATCCAAAATAGAGAGAACAATTAGTATGAAATAAAGCTTCTTTCTCAGTGGGAAAAAATAAAAACCATATTGAAGTCTTTCAACATTTCATTTTTTAATTTTTCCAATAGTACACTCTTTAAAAGAAGTTAACAACTTCAATTCCAAACAGAAGGATTCAATAATGCGAATGAAAAGCGGTCATTTTCAGTGAAGCTGTTGCCTAATTACTCTGGAAAAAAGTATTCTTTTGATTGAACTGATGCAAAAATCCCTTAGAAAAGCTTCATTGTTGCCTGTAAAGAGTCTTCTTAAGGTCACTTTTACTTCTAGACCATCCCCCTTGTTTCTAGTGAAAGAGTTTTGCTTGGTAATGGCTTGTGGTTCCACAGTGTTTTGTGTGTGAAAAGCGTAGACTAAGAGATACTACTGAAGTCGCTCAAATTGTAGATTCTGCCACAAAAGGAAGTCCCAACACTGAAACGTTTCCCCTTAATGTTCAGCAAGACACATGAAAAGAAAACTCAAGTCCCACTTTCATCTTTACTTTGATCACCATTTTAAATGGCGTGAAGAGGCTGCCGCACCGTCGGAAACAGAGCTCCACGGCCCCGTGTGCTTATTAAATGGCCTGCAGGTTCGGAGCGGCCGCCCCAGCCCCGGTTGCGGTCTGCAGACAGAGGCATCTGGTTGCTGCTGGGGGTCCCGGGGCCGAGCCGGGTGCTCCCCAGGGGTGTTCTCTCGGAAGCAGGGGAAGAAGCAGTGCTCCCAGACAGCAACAGAACAGCGCGCGAAACAATGCTCTCCATCCACCCAATCATTTCCTGTTCAGAGCTGGCCTTTACTGCTGGGACAAGAGGACACTCCTGTTGGCTTTCATTTTTTCCAGGCGCTTCACTAAGTGGCCGTTGCTCACCTCGAGCTCTTCTGTTTTGTCCAATGCAGAGCGAAGCTGGAAATCAAGGCAAAAGGCAGTGAGCTTGGATTCCAAGCCTACTGACAAACAAATGACGACCCAGACCCACCGAGACTCTAAAAATACACATATACCTACACGTGTGTATACGTGTATTTCTTTCTTTCTTTTTTTTTTTTTTTTTGCGGCACGCGGGCGTCTCACTGCTGTGGCCTCTCCCGTTGCGGAGCACAGGCTCCGGACGCGCAGGCTCAGCGGCCATGGCTCACGGGCCCAGCCGCTCCGCGGCATGTGGGATATTCCCGGACCGGGGCACGAACCCGCGTCCCCTGCATCGGCAGGCGGACTCTCAACCACTGCGCCACCAGGGAAGCCCACGTATATTTCCTAATTTAAAAAGGAACACAAGGCACAAGATTCTGGCCTCATGAGTAACTAGGGAATCTTCCTCTTCTGAAATAGCTAGACCCCAGACAGGGCACAGTCTTGGGGATGGTGACGGTCTCACGGAAGGTGAGGCAAACGAACAAACAAGCGCTGAGCCAGACCAGCTGGAGGAGGTGATCCCCACAGCCCCGGGCAGCTGGCTGCTAGGGCTCTGCAGCCAGAAACCGAAGTGGGAATGGCTGAGGCCAGGATGACCGTGCCCGGGAACCAGGGGGGCACAGAGCCTGGGGGGCACAGAGCCTGGGGGGCACAGCAGGAGCCACATCAGCAGGGAGCTGCACGGACTGCAGGCAGTGAGGCAGAGTGGAGGTGCCCTAAGGCGGGGGTTCACAGCCCTGTGCTTGTGGAGACATGCATCATTAGAACAGAGTCTGCAGTTCTGCTTCTGATCCAAAACCCTCCAGGAGGGTGGGCGGGGTCCTGAGACAGGTTAAACGGCCCTGCCCTGCCTTTCACCAGCAGAGGCAGAAGCAGAAGCCCTTTTTGTAGAAATTTCCCCAAGTCAGGCCTGGAGTATAAATTCAAGTATCTAAATTCAAATCAAGCATAATCTCATAAAACACCAAACACATGGTGGGACAAACCATTTGAGTCAACAGAAGCAATAAACAACAGAAATAGACCCCAAAGACTGAACATGTTTCAGTCCTCAGTGTGGAAAGCAGAATAGCTGTGTATGAAATCGTTAAAGAAATAAGGATACAATCAACAAAGGAACCAAAACAAGAAACAATCAGGAATGAGAATACGAAACGAAAGGAGGTGAAATGGAAGATCTACAAAAACTGTACATTATGCAACGTTGGGAGGTAAGGAGATGGGGAACGGAAAAGACAGATGGTAGAGAAATGCAGAGGGTCCGTGAGAAGATCTGGTATCCTCTGATCAGAGTCCCAGGGGGAAGGTGGAGTCTAGGGAAGAGGAGTTACTGAAGGAGATCGTGGTTGAAAATTTTCCAAAATTTATTTAGAAAAAAGACCTCACAGATCAAAGAAACACAACATATCCCCAGCAGAACAAATAGCAGTAAAGCCACATATTAACACATTAGAGTGAAGTGTATAAAGTCAAAGGCAAAGAGAATGAAAGAGCAGCTAGAGAGGGGTAAAAAGAAAAAGATCACCTAAAAGGAGTTAGAATGACAGATTTCTTAGCAGAAGCCGGAAGATGGTGGCATGATAGTTGCAATCACCGTAGACAGAAAAACCACTGACAGGTGATTCTGGCCCTGAGCTCCTAATTGGCTGAACTACAATTTCCTTTACGGTGTGAGCACAGCCCTTCAGAGAGGTTTGGGCAGATGTGACAATGAATGATTCGGCCGCAGATTTCCCGGCGGTAAACCCTCCCTCTGCTCTCCCAACTAGAATAGCATTACCCATTCTTTTCCTAGAAATAGCCTAGAAAATTTACCTCTCTTTGAAGTTTCCGTTTTTCAGCCTTAAGTTCATCTTCTATCTTTTCAGCATTTTCAGCAGCCAGTTTATAACGTGATACTTGGCTTTCTAACCTTATGACCTGAGAGGAGAGGAGAAATCATGTGTATAAGTTGATGGGCCTGTGTTCTTTCCCCGATTGCTTTACTATATTTGAGATCAAAAGGTATAACTTGATAAAATGAGAGAAAACACCATGACAATAGTTATGATCTAGCATTTGGGACTATTACGTAGGTTCTAGCCACGCAAGCTATTTGTTCATATTTATAAGCAAGCCAGTACTGACACCTATCAGGGACTCATTTCCTCCCTGACCCTTGTCCCAAGTGTGGTTCCCGCCATGCAGACCCCATGACACCATCTCTCCCCGATGTGGGTCGATCCTGCAGAACCAGGCTGGTGAGGCAACGGCTCCACCAGGACCTCAGCTCCAGTCTAATCTCTCCCGGGGTTGGGGGGTGGGGAATCAGGAAAGGGAGGAGAGAGGCAAGGAACTCAGAGAGCGGGGGGTGACGGAAGGCGGCTCTGCGGTGGCATCTGCGGCCAGAGACTCAGCCTGCCCTCAAAGGCGTGCTTCCGAACACGCATCGCTTTCTAGGTGCGCTTCTCATCTTCGTCTCTACAAAAATTCCAGAAAGTTCCAGCCACATATACCCACAATGGAGGGGGCAAGAGTACCTGCTTGTATCTCTCCCTTCGGTTAGGACACAGTCTGTCCCAGGGCCCAGCACGCTGGAGGCATGAGTGCCCCAAATCTAGGGACCAGAGCGAGCTGCTGGGCTGGGATGGAAAGAGGGAAAATCCAGGCAAAAGGGACATCCCTGCATGAAGCGTTTTGTAATTAACCGATTTTTTTTTTTTTTTTTTAAAACAAACTGTCAAAAAAAACCCTAACCACATTAGGTACTTTCTGCAACTAACTTTGTCTATAAAGGATTAGTATCGATTATAACAGCCCAGATACTAGTTATGACCTCTCCCTCCCCACGTCCTCTCCTTGTAGGAAATACACGGAGAGACTTGCTGCCTTGTTTACCCCCCTTAGGACCTTTTTTTGGTTCTAAAATTCTCTGCTTCTTTTTGTCCTCAGCCTTCAAGCCTTTCTAGCAAATAAAACTTCAGTTAATCCTCAGTCGGGCGGCCAGTGATTGCGTACAAGTGTGCACGTACATTTTGTTCTAATGCAGTTATCTCTTGCTCAGATTTTGCAAGTTTAAATTTGAGGTCGCTGATCTGTCTGTTGGCATCCCCTAAAGGTTGAAAGAGAAGGAAAATCTGTTAAGCTCTTGGGCTTTGAAAATGTTAAAACAATGGTTACTGGGAACCAAGCCCTTACTTTATAATCGTCGCCCTTGAGCAAAGAAGGCAAAGAAATGGTAGGGGGAAGGGGGAAGGGGAGAGAGAGTGGGCCTGCTTTTGTCCCCGTAAGCCGCCTTCTAGTCTCCTGGCACGGAAAAATACCTTCCGATCTCCCCATACAATCGGCAGATCCAAAGACTGTATTCAGCGTAGTAAACGTGGTTTCTAGCGCACGTCAGCTGGTGGTACCTTGGTGTATGTTTTGGGTCACCTGTTCTGTTTCTTAGGCTCAGACAGAAACATCCTTGCTCTGCCCACCTGCCCATCCTTGTTCTAGCCCACAAGGAAACATCTTTGTGCTTCTGTACTCAGGGCTTTTGGGGGGACGTTGGGAACACCGGCCGTTCCTTGCCACGACAGTTTTTCTCCTCCCGCATTAGTACAATAAAAATCGCGCATGGCAAAGGGATTTCTTCTACAGGAGGATTGACATTTACTTTGCAGATCCATCACGTGCACGTCCGTCCCGTTTTGTAAGACCCCATCTTCCGGGTGCAGACTGTCTAATCTGATATTCCTCTGTCTCTCTTCCAGCTGCCCTTTGAGTTTCTTAATCTGCAAACATCCACCAATAAAATCGTTAATTTCTCGATTCTAAATGAGATGAGAGCCTGTGAGAAAGGAAGCTGCATGTCACGTAAAAGCCCACACCCACTAAGCACGATCCGATGTTGCCTTGCAGTTATTCTGTGTGTCTCGAAGGGGCCAGAGAGACAGGGGTTCCGTAATGAAGCGGGAGAGAAATGTAGTAAGACATTACGAGCCACCAGGAAGATGGGGGAGCCTCTGCCGTTTCATAAAGGAACAAACCCAAATAAATAAATGAAAAACCTTGTGCCAGTCAGTACTCTTCTTAGAAAGTACTAGTAGTATACAGGATGAAAATGGAATTCTATTTACTGTAACAGGCATGCATTGTTTTGTAACTCTGGGCGAGAAGTTATTTCTAAGGTTGAAGTTCCTCTCGAATTCAGGAGGAGATTTTCCGTAAAAACGGTTCTGAGTGTTTATCTACAAGTTCATAAATCAGTACACGATCCACCTTTGCTTTATTCACTCAAAAGCCAGGAAGGGCCACCTGGAGCCTTCCAGGCACAGCAGTGCTGTCCCCAGCGGAACCCAAACAGGTTGTAGGTTTGCCACCTGCGGAGAGCTGGTCTCTACATAGCTTTCTTCCCTCTGAGAGAGACACACGCACACAGAGTAGCTGGAATGGCAGTTAGCAGCCGTGACTGTAGAATCTTCTGCTATGTAATGGGGTGTCTCCCAGCCCTCGTTCTGGTAACCTCTAATCTCTGCGGACTTGTTGGAAGTCCCCCCACACACCGACAGGAACAGAGCAGACCCCCGTGACATACAAACCATCGGTGCGCGCTGCTCTAAGAAAACAAGTACAGAGTTACCATGGACACGTGTTTTTAAAAGATCACAGGCACTTCATGAGAATCCTCCCACCACATTTAGTGCCTTAGCCCAATTTTGAAAGAAATCTTCAAATCTTGCAAAAAGCGAGGCAAATACCTTTGATTAGGCTTACGCGGGAAAATGAGAAAAATCGAGCTTCCTTAGAAAGTGATTGTGGAATAATTTAATACTGCCCTGCATATGAAAAAGACCAAACAGGACAACTGTGTAGCATTTCTTGAGGTAGAAGAGGTCAAGGAAGGTAAACTATAGTGAAAACAACTTGGATCAGCTGTAACAAAGAAATACCTGCTGGACAGGTGTGCTGACCACTGAGGGATTACAAAACTGACTTTTACAGGCCAGCGGAAGAGGAAGGGTGTTGGAATGTCTGGGGAACACCCTTGCCTCTCAATGCTTAATCTAGGCCTTCTACATAAATCTTTATTGGAAGCAGCAATCCATGTAGCATGTACCACACTCAGACCCTGGCCTTGAATCTTTGGGACAATCTCTCGAAATCTGATAGGATTTCTAACGTTTTACTTGGATAAGAACATTAAGAACACTGGCTGGCTTGGTAATTATTTTCAGCCACGATGCATCAGGGGTTTCCTGATGAAGCAAGAAGCTAGAATGGGAAGGTTCCCGGTTTCAGGTGCCCCGTTTTCCAGAACTCGGAAAGTAATAAAAAGATCGTTACCTGTTCCAATAAGCATTCCCGTTCATCAATGAGCTTTTTCAACCTAATATCTAAAGAAATCAGAAAGATACAGGTTTAGGTGACTCCATGGACTGCCCCTTTCAGCAGATTGCTAAACTGAAGAAGGAGCATTGGGGTTAGTGAAACTGATGATGAAGGTATTATACACGTACCACGGCGAATGAGGCCACAGACAGGACGGGGGAGGAATTCAGCCAAGGGGGTGAACTGCATCAACCTCCCACACATGCTTGTCTCGTCAGGGCAGCATCCGGCTGCATGCAAACAGGCTAATCTTCTACTCTGGGTTAGCATGCAAGAGCTCTAGGGCCAAACCACACTGCAACACAAGATCTCACAAGGCTTCACGGTTTAACATCATTAGCAAGGTACAAACACACTGAGAATCGGGATCAAATATCACCAGCATTTTCGTTAGCCTTGACTTTCCAAGTTTCCATCCCACGAGCGTTGATCTTCCTTATTTCTCTCAAAGACTCACCAGTGTCAGAGTTCTGACTCTCCTTACGAACCCTAAGTGTCCTGACAGCACCTCCGGTAACCCACTTTGTTGCTATTCTTTTGAGGAAGAATGCAGTAATAACTTAGGTTTCTGTCATTCTTCCCACCCCAGATACAGAAGTTTGCATACACGTAAGCACCTAGAAATCCCCCAAACAACTCTCTGAAGGGGCGTTGAGTAATACATTCTCCAGAGCACAGAGAGGAAACCAAGACCCAGGGAGGATTTTAGGGGCAAAATCCTACACCAGTTTCAGGGCAAAATCAGGATGACGTGATGGTGGTGGGTGCTCCTGTGTGCTGTGCCCTCACTGTGTGCCAGGCACTGTCCCAGTCGCTCACACCACCTCCCGCGAAGCCCTCCAGGCGGGCAGTGCTGCCACGTCCCTCTTCTACAGATGAGGACCCAGGCCCAGCAGCTTTCCTAAGGCCCCAGGGCTGCACCCCTAACCCCTGCACCCACTGTTTTCCTAAACACAGCCCTCTGAGTCGGACCGGACTCCTGGCCTGGCTCTTCTTCCCGAGGCGGCAGTGCTCTCACACCGCCCAGGTTTTGATTAGCCGTGTGAAATGGAAATAATGCATACAAAGTGCACCTTTGTTTTCATTAAAAAAAAAATCATCTATCCACGTTCTAATCCAAGTTACGTGTTTGCGCTAATTGTTTTTCCAAACATCCTAAATTGCTATTTTAAAGGCACAATAACAACATAAATGAAAACAGAAAATGTTACGTATAAGATACATTTATAATCCTTTTGAGTTCCATTTTAATTTACATACAAACTGCTTCTGACAGATGTTTTATTCTGTCCCTTCCATAAATGCACCCAACACTGAAACAAAAATGAAAAATAAATTGAAAACCTGGCTCTCTTATTCAATATCACTTTTCATTTTATCTTGTATATTTTATATTCCTATATACAAAAACCACAGGCATCATAAGAAACACTGAATATATCAGAAAGTGATTTGAGGCTCACATATCTATTTACAATTTTATTATTATTTTTCTATTAGAAGACTTCAAATATCTTAGACAGCAAGTAAAAAAAAAAGTTAAAATGCAATAATAGTGCTAACAATAAAAAACAAGAGCAATCTGACCTTGAGTCTTATAGGGAAAATATGAAAAATGGAGAGAGACAAATGGAACTTTTAAGGAAGAGAAATTTTAAAGCAGAAGTGGAGAAGATTAAATAGTTTCAGGAAACTGGAAAAAAGAAAGAAGCAAAGTTGTTTGACATAAAGAAAATAAGCACTGAAATAAGTCAGAGAAAGACAGACAGTATATGTTATCACTTATATGTAGAATTTGAAAAATAGAACAAACGAATGAATATAACGAAACAGAAACAGACTCACAGATGGTAACTAGTGGTTACCAGTGGGGAGAGGGAAGGAGGGAGGGGCAAGATGGAACAGAGGATTAAGAGGTACAAACTACTATGTATAAAATAAATAAGCTACAGGGGTATATTGTACAGCACAGGAAATATAGTCACTATATTATAATAACTTTAAATAGAGTGTAATCTATAAAAATATTGAACCACTATGTTATACACCTGAAACGAACATAATATTGTAAATCAACTATACTGCAATAAAAAAAATTCAAAAGAGAAATGAAAATGAGTCCTGCTTTTTTTACAGTCTTAAAAGTCAACAAGTCTAACCTGTGACGTGAACAGTGACGCATGACTGGTAATTACTGTGGTACTGATCAGGAGTGCTGCAAACCTCTACTCACTAAGCAGCCCTGCTCACCGTTGGTCTCTAACACCCAAACGATAAGCATTAAAGAAAATAAAGTCACACTGTCTCGAACTCAGAGTTTTATTTTACACTGGGAAGTTAAAATCAATTGGCAATTAAAGTTATTTTAGTAACATTGTTAAAGGATTACATTTTTTAAAAATCTGTTTTTTATATATTAAACTCCACCACACTTTCTGGTGTGAACTTGAGAGACCCGTGAAACAAGAAACAAGAAAGGTGGCGAGGCCATACAGACCGTCACAGGGGCAGCAAGCCAGCCCCAGGACCCCCAGCCCCGCTCCAGAGGGGCTTGCGTGTTGTGACTGCGTCTGTCCCGGCTGCGAAGGTCAACCACCAGCAACAACCATGGTCACTCAGCACTTACTCTCCCGTGCTTTACTGGGTCTGATCCACACCGCCACTCTCAAAGGCAGGTTCTAACCCCAATTTCCGAGAGTAAAATGAGACACGGTAAGGGTAAGTAGCTTACTCATAATAATATATTATCAGGAGGATAATTTTCGTTCTGTGGGTTAATTTCACCCAATCCTGGGCCTCAGGCCTCCTCTCCCCGTTGCAGAGAAAGTCGCCTCCCTCCATATTCGCAAAGCTAATGATCAGAAGATTGACATCTCAAGAAATCCACTGAGTGTGGTCCTTTCTCTGCTCCCTCCTTGCACTGACTTAATTTGATTATAATCCATGTGGTCAGTTTTCAACTTCCCCAGGGCTAGCCTCCCATGCCAGGATCGCCCCTGCTTCCGGTAAAAGGCAGAACAGGGACAGGCTGCTCAAGAGGTCTGTACAGATGGCAACTCCCTACAGCAGCTGCTGCTTCAGGTCAGCCGAACAGCTGAAGCCTTTCATGTCTCAAAAAATTCGTTCGTCTTTGATGTAAGAGGGGCAGAGAGGGTGAAAGGGAGAGAGCGAGAGGTTTTTCTCCTGAAAGACTGTCCTCCCTGTATGAGGTCAGCACACTGGATACGCACATATTCTGAACGGAGCACGCTCACACGCCCCTGCCTTTGCTTCTGGAGCCCGGACACTTGGAATGAATCTTACTGTTGTGTTCCCTTGTTTTGATGGCCATGGTGGCATGTCATACAAGGCGGTCTCCTAGAAAAGGAATCTTATCAATGGAAAACAGGAATCCTAAGCTGTCTAAACACCCAGAAGCAGCATTCCAGAGTCCTAGTGACAGTGGAAATTTAAATGTTCAGGTCATTAGGTTTTCCATTAATTGGAAATACTCAATGTTCTACAAAGTAGTCAATGCAAGATATCCCATTCTCAAACACTCTTTTCAAAAATTTTACTGCTTCCCAACCTTTGTATGTTATAAAATAGCCTGTAATTCAAAATTCTCAGTTACCTTTCCCTATTTTTTACAGAAACTCATAGTTATACTTACATACTTTGGAAGGAAGATTAACATTTTACATACAGTAGCCATGCTCTGGTTTGGGGTTGAAAAATACCCCAGCTTTTTGATTTAAAGTATCAGTGATCGATGCTTTTCTCTGTCCTGCATTATAGTGAAACCTCAGTGGTCCAGGTTCCTCTGGGGCTGGGGCTGACAGGTCACCATTTGATTCTTTTCTGAGTCTGAATTGTTTGACACTGCGATCTTTCCAAATTGCCTTATGTACTTCCACGCCTTCCTACACTGAATATACCAAAGGTAACCATTTCTTGATAATTCAGGGGCCTTCACGTGCACATTAATTACTGTGTGGGGCCGTAATAGCATCTCGCCCTCGGAGCAGAGTAATTGGTGTGCATAATGAAGGCTCTTAGATTATCAGGGACGGTTTGGTTCTTCAGAATCCTTATCTTCCTTTTTGCTGACTTTCCAATTCTCTGTTGCTTCCACTAGAGGTTGGGTCCTATGTGCTTGTTCATGGGCAGAGCACCTTCCATATAGGAAGTGATCTTACATGTTTATTGATTAAATGAGGGATGAACACTTGAGACTGCTGGCTGGCTGGCTGGAGGGATGGGAAGCCTATAGTAATGCCCTTAAATGTGCTGTTGAATAACATGGGAAAGAAAGGAAAGAAGTTAAAATGGTTTGGTGATCTCACCACTGAGTGAGTTTGGCTGTTGAATCACTTCCCCAGAGGCCTTTAGCAGTAGGAAGGAGAGCTGTTCCCAATGTACCTTCCGGTATGAACGCAGCTTTGCTAAAGTTATAGATACCAACTTTAAAGTCCTTTGCAGCCCTTGGACTTGATTCTCTAGCAAGCCCCATAGTTTTCTATTTATATGGCACAAGTGGAGAGAACTGATCAGTCCCATTATCCTCTGCTTCAGGACACTTATGCAGAAATAGTCAATGTTTATTTGAAATTCTCATCATCCTCTTCGAAACATTCTAATAAGCATTGGCACCTGTAAGCAACGCAACAAGATGGAGACCTTTCTCAAGTGGGCTCTTCATCACAACCACAGACCACAGGAGATTCTACGAGGAAAGATCTTACTCAAGGAGGGTCCAACACTAGTCCCAGTCTAGACGCCGGGAGAGAAGCTCTTCACTACTGACAATGGATATTACGCATGAGTCCTCCACAGAACCCCAATTGGGAGCTAGCAACCCAGAAGCAGATAAGAGTCGATTAAAGATGATATGATGTAGCCACAGTCAGAATTCAAGTAGCACAAGAGTGATCACAGGCTTGTAAAATTATAAAATGTTTTTATTTCAAATTTTGTTGAGGTATTGGTCATTTTTGCACTCAATTATATCCTGTAACAATAATACGAAGTCATATGATCTCATAAAGTGTCAACAGCATTCAAACTGTACATTCCCCTGTAATTTTAATATTCTATAATGGTTTTTTATTTAACTTTACAATTATTTTTAAAATGTTTCTTTATATAGAAAATATATATCTTGTTCAGGAAGATCAAAACAAGAAATTTCTGGTAAGAATACACTGAAAAACAACAAATGAAAATATTTATGCCAGATACCAAGTGATTCGACTATTTAAAATATCCTGTTAGAGTCTAATCAGAAGTTTGCACAAGAATAGCATCTTTTTGTCTTGCTCTACTGAATAATGATTAGACAAATAGAAAGAGAAGTAATTTTAAGGTTAAAAACATAAATTTTAGAAATGATTCTCCCTCGCCAAATACTGCAGTAGGAAATGCAATTACAACATGTATCTCTTCCGGAAAAGAATTAAAAAAAAAAAAAAGAAGTCTTTGCATAAAATGACTTTGGTACATAATTGTCATGAAGTCAAAATCTCCTACAAAATAAATTCAGTTATCCTCAAGAATGAGATCGAAAAGTATTGGTCTGAGATAAAATACTTATATGAGGTAAAGGCAAGTAAGCTATCCCTAGTGCTGTAAGATGTTTATTTGCTATCCCTAACATGATTGATTATTGTCCTAACATGCAAATCTCATCACTCAGTGACCTATGTGCTGTCTGGCCGTTTATGTACTTTTTAAATAAAATACCATACAGGTTATACTATACATATCAAGATCAAATATGAAAGCACATACATTTAAATGAGACACCTTCATTTAAATCATACTCATAATGCGGAAATCTCAGAAGACTATTTGGTCGCTTCAATTAGATGTTGATACATTTGGTCAAGAATATGCACATTCATATCAGCTTAAGGCCAAAGCTAAATATTTTGATGCTGATTTTAAGCAGAAATAAAACAGTGTACATTATTGTTTGATGCTCTCGGAACGCTCTCCATTAGAACTAACTCCAATAAGAGAAGTGTCCTTCTCATCTGGGTGATAACCTTAGTGATGAAATAGAAATCTACAGGTAACAGTCTACAGCTTCAAGGATTAGATAACTTGGTGGATTGGCATTCGGTGCGTCTATACCAATCTAGAACATTTTCTGTGTCTCACCGGTGGAGTCTCTCACAGTTGGACTTGCTGTGCAGTCCTGGTCCCCCCCTAAGACCCCGCCTCAACCTACGACAAGGCACAGTCCTCTTTGTTTCTGCCCTTCCCGTGTCCACCTGTCATCTCTTCCTTGCTTTCTGAATTAAAGTCCCCCACCTCGCCTGCTGGTGCCACGTCATCATTTTCTAGACTAACGCTGTCTGAAACCTTCCTGACTGTGTGGCCTCGATTTTCTGATGTCACATGCTCTCCTGTGCCTTTTGTTCGACAGGCATCGTTAATGTCCTTCGAGGGACCTTCATGTTGGAGCAGGGCGCTGCCTGGCACTTCCTCATTGTCTGGACCTGGAGGACGGCTGGGAGCGGTGCCGTCTTCCTCAGCATCATCTTTTCTAGCCCCTTCCTCTAATTCTTTATTACTGGCACTGGTGCCTGATGACTGAACTGTATTATCTTCAAAATCCAACGTGTCTCCATCAGCTACTGCTTTCCTGGTCTTAGTGTTTACGCCATAATCGTCTTGCTGAAGTCCTCCATCCAACTCAGTTTTAGGATTTTCTGGACCATCGGCGTTTTCACTGCTTCCTGCCGCGGCGTCCTGTTTTGGGTTTTTAGTGACCTCATTTTGCGCGTCTACAACTGGCTTTTTGTCAGTAAGTTCGACCTGCTCTTCGTTCACTTCACTTAAATCTGGGTTTTGAAATGTTAACTCTTTCTGAACCTCTTTGGTTTCTACAGGCGCTGGGGATTTTTTCTTCTTGCTTTTCTTTTTCTTGTTCTTCGTTTTCTTGGGCGACGAATCCGGTGCCTCTCCCTGTTGGTCGTTCTTTTCCTCATCGGGCTCTTTCACATCTAGGGATTCGCTTTCAGCATCTACCGTACTTGGACCTGTCACCTCCTGAGGGCTGCTTCTGGCTTCTGGAGAACAAGGAATGGCTTGGACTTCCAGCTTGATGGGTTTCTCATCCCTTAATTTTCTTCCGTTACCCTCCCCTTCGTTGTTCTCTCCACCTACCTCTGTGCTCTGAATCGGGACCTCCTTGGGCTCAGCTACTTCCTGGCTGGTGAGTTCTTTCTCTGAATCATGCCCTGAGCTTGGGTCCAAGCCTTCCGGAGCATCCACCTCACACTTTTCACGGTGACTCACTGTGTCATCGATACCCCTTGGAGGACTTGAGGCTACTGTGCCCACCTGCTCCCCCAACCCAGTGAGCTCTGCCTCCGGCACAGCCTCTGTGGGGTTCCCACTCTGCTCCCCAGTGTCTGCACTGCTCTCCCTTCCAACTTCAGATATTTGCAAAGGAGCACATTCCTGACGTGGTCCTACGCTAATCTCTTCCATGTTGGTTTCAAAATCTTCCTGTTTTTCTTTTTCCCACTCTTCTGCAGATTCTTTACTTTGGTTTTTGGTATCCAAGGCATTACTGCCGCGCTGCCCAATCCCAGGACCTGGGATTTCACCATCTAGTTCACTGTTTATGACCTCACTTGACTCAACCTGCTGTGTGCTTTCAAAGAAGGAAGTGTTCTCCAGAATCTGGCTTTGAACCTGTTCCTCGTTCCCAGAATTTACTAACGTTCCTGGGGAGGGGGCACTGTCTTCAGAGGCTCTCTGGTCCTCGGCATTGTCACCAGGATGTAACACCTCTGTGTCCACACAGTCCTCTCCTGGGTCCTCTTTGTGCTGTCTCTGCTCAGTGTTCTGCAAGATCTCTCTTTTCCCCTCATTCTCCACCATTTCATCTTTCACCTCCACTTCATTGGCTCTTCCTAAAAGACCATTGAGAAAATTGAAGGGACCCCATGACGTGGTTGACCACACAACATACATTACAATGTAAACACATGTTCTCTTTCCCAGCCAACCCCGCTCCTAAGAGAGAGAGCCATCAGAGAAGCGCACGGACAGAAGCCTTTGCCAGTTCTGTGCGGCAAAGCAGCCATCGCGTTAGCAAACGTTGGGTCAGCGGAGGCCACTGCCGCCACGTCAAAGGCAAGAGCGGCTGCTGGTGCCACCTGGGGTGAACTGACTTTCAAAGGTGAAGTTAAGTTTTAACAAGTAAGAAAGAGCTCTGGATCAGGCAGCCACACTCTCCAAGATGAGGGGATTCAGAAGGACGGAAGGTTCGTGGTCCCCATTCTCATTTCTGGATGCACACGGGGACCACTCCTACTTTTCCAGCTGTCAAACTGCACTGAATATCACGCAGCTCTGAGAGCAGCTTTCAAATAATTTTTAAAAGAAACATTCAGGGCTTCCCTGGTGGCGCAGGGGTTGAGAGTCTGCCTGCCGATGCAGGGGACGCGGGTTTGTGCCCCGGTCCGGGAAGATCCCACATGCTGTGGAGCGGCTGGGCCCGTGAGCCATGGCCACTGAGCCTGCGCGTCCGGAGGCTGTGCTCCGCAACGGGAGAGGCCACAACAGTGAGAGGCCCGCGTACCGCAAAAAAAAAAAAAAAAAACAACAAAACACACGAAGACCACTTACAAAACTGACGTTTCTAGTCCTTTAAGTGTTCATTACACAACAGTTATCAAGGATTTATAAGATGTATATTTGAACAAGAGCAGCATGATAAATTCTAGCTGCTCAGGTAGGGAACATAAAGGTAGGATGGACATTCATCAGTTTATCTTCCCTCAGCAACTCTGACACAATGAAAAGAGCTGTGTTTCTTGAATAGTCATCAGGGTAATGAGGCACCTTCCCGGAAAGCCAGTTCTGGGAAGCTGGGGCCTACAGGTTTCTTCATGTCCATGAAGAACCTTCCAAGTGGAAACTACAGCCTTGGTCCCTGACCTTATCTCAGCCTCACTGTGAAAAGCTGGAAATGGTTGTGAGCGAGGCCTTATTTGCTGGCTACAACTTCAGGCGGCCCACCACATGCAGAAGGTTTATCCCAAAGCCAAGTATATTACAACAAATATTAACTGGTGAATCTTTTCAGATATTTGAAAACTGTGTAAAATATTCCTACAATATATTGGGTTTCCCAATTTACATTCTTTCAGAAGCAAAAATGTGACATACAAAGGAACATCACCTCTGACAAAGGGGCGGACGTTTTCAGACTCTTGCTGGTAGGGAAAGCCCTCCGCAATGACCGCACTCACCACCCAGGGCTCCCCGTCCATCTCACCTACACCCAGGGCTACTTGTCCATCTGCTGTCCACAGGCCCTTCAGACTCTCAAAACGCTTAATGGTGCACGGGATCTGCAGCACTGGCTTGCAAATACAGTCAACTAACTTACTTTACGGCTCTGCTATTCTGATCTTTTGACAATTCTGTAACAGAATGAGTCACAACGCCGTGTTTGGCACATAACTGAAGAAAAACAAATACAACAGAACCGTCAACACGGTCACTTAATTTTGAGATTATTTTGCTTGTATTCACAGTCTCGCTGGCAGCTTTGAGAAGCAAAAGAAACGTAGTCTTAAGCCATCGGTGGTGAGCACTGAACAGAGGTACATGCTGGACAACACACGTGGGTGATGGCATCGTTTGACAAGGAAGTTCCCATGAAGTGACAGAACGAAGGGCATGCTGGGTGATTGTTAATCGATCAGTGATGATTATGTCAACTCTACCAATGCATGGAAGGTGAACCAGTGCTGACTGGAAGACACGAGGATCAAAGGAAAACAAGTACTTACCTAGCGTCCCATCCCCTGTTGCCTTGAGGGCATTTAACTCTTCCTTTGTCATCTTTGTAGAACCTTGGTAGCCAACATTATTTAGAGGGTCTGAAGTCTCTCCATTGGTAGCTACTTCTGAATTTAGGATTATTCCATGTTTCTGGGAATAAAAACAGGCTCATCGTAATACTCACTAAGTGATATTAGGTTAAACTTTCTTTTATAAATAATAATTAAGAAAACCCCTATTTTTCCCTAAGCAGAGGAAAACTCTACAGAGACAGAGGAGCGCTAGGCTGCACCCCTGCAAATATTCTATCAACACACACTGATCTGGGACGTCTTCCTCCAAGGGTCCTTCCTTACATGTTCCCATCCACGTCTTAGCGTGCTGGTGACGAAACACCTTCCTTGGGCATCCTCTCTCACTGCAGGCTGCCAGAAAGCAGAGCATCGAGCAAACCACTACAGAGTGGTCTTTACCTCTAAAACCCCGGCTGTGCTCTTTAAAAGGACAGAGATAAAGAAATATGTACGTGTTCTGAGAGGAACGATCAAACTTGGATGGAAGGTTTGTGACATTCGAAAGAAATACAATTCGTGCTCACTACACAGCAAAACACTTTAAACCCAGCGACGCTTCACAACGCCAGGATGCCCCCCTCACCTGGGATCACCCCCTCCCTTACCCGCTCCTGCCACCCATAGCTCTTTCTCTTCTGCTTGGAGGAATTCCCAACCCTGTACTCACACCCTGGCTAGAAGCAGCACTGCGAATGTGAGCTCTAAGCCTGTTCCCTGCTGGCTTACTGCTCTGGCCTTGACCCTTCATTGTAAGTAGCTGACATGGATGTTTCCATTGGCGATGCAGGCGCCAGCCCGTGGCCATACCCCCTAGACTCAACACCGCCTTCTACGGTGTCGAGAGTCCACCCAGAGCTCTGACCCCCGCTGCTGCCCGTTGGTTTATTTTACTCAGTTTCCAGCCAGCAGCTGAAGACCCCTTGACATGGCCCAGACAGAACTTTCCTACCATCCATGGGGTCTCCACGTCTAACTAGCGTCAGCCACGCCACTGCCCAGCTACAGAGGTCCTTATGTTCGAGACTTTAATATAAGAAAGAAATACACTCTCTAACTTGGAGTAATGTCCTGGAGGATTTACTGGTGAGTTTAAGAAAAAATTTAGACAGCCTATCAAAAAAACTCTTGGAAATCAGAGGTGCTTCCAAGATCAGATGTGCCTATAAACATCTAAAGACAATAGGCACACCCCCCGGAATCTACACTGACTTCACATGTCTCTTTGGGGGTCAGTTAACCCAGGATTTGATTTTATTAACAGAACTAAAATCAACGACATAAAATCAATGAACACCACTATCCACACACATTCATCCTTGAGAATCCTGGAATTTGCTGTTGTCGCCTGGATTTTTAAAAACTGTACTTTGGCTTCATACCTTTAATTCCTCTTTCAGCACGACTACTTCTTCTCTAAGATCGTCTCGTTCACTCCTTATGGAATCAAAGAACTCTTTCTGCCTCTCTAATGCCTGAGTGTGTAGCGGAGCAAAGAGAGAGAAGATTCGCACAGGTGAGCAGACGACTTCAGAAGCAGGACTAGGAAGGAGGCTTCTACTCTGTAAAAGGCTAACACCGGCAGGGCATTCGATAGACTATGCTTAAAGATACAAACACAATGCAGTGTTAAGCTCTGCACTCAGTTTACGCCAGCCAAGAAACGTCACTGTGCATGCTCCCTGAGAGACGTTAACGTTCTGAAGGATGCTCTCTGCTTTACACCCTCTCCCGGCTTAGTCTGCGGTTTCACGGCATAGCTGGAGAAGGAACAGAAGCCATGCACCCATTTAAATGAGGGATAAATAAAGGAAAAGAAGAAACGTTTACAAACCCCCAGTGACAACTATTTTAGTCATTTAGACTGTTTTTGTACGTTGATTCTCGGTGTTTGTTGTCACAGATAAATGTAAAGTGGTCCTGAGGCAAACACACACAGACATGCACACGAGATCTTAAATAAGCATCGGTGAGCGTATCAGAGTGAAGGCAAGGTGCAGCTTCACGCTGTAAAGGCGCTGACGTTCGCTTCAACATCTAGAGATTGCTATCAGAGCCGTGGGGAGTGAGTCGCCGTGTTTGGGAAGCCATTTGGCATCGCGGAGCACAGCTGTCACTTTAGTAAGCGTGTTCTTTGCTCCCTACTCGTCACTCCTAAATGCAGATGGGCTGCCTCTTCTTTCCCTGTGGAGCGAGAGGGGCTGACATCTCCCTGGGGAGGCTCAAGGTGGGGATGCGTGAGGCACAGCACCTGCCACCTTGCAGCTTCCTCGAAGCCCTTGGAGAAAAAGCCCAGGCAACACGGGACAGGGAATTCCAGGAGGTCTGAGCCTCCACGCGTGGACCCGCCCAGCAGGCTCCTCACTCCTCTGATCTCTGTGCCGCCGGCTGCTCACAGGCAGGCAGGGAGCCCAGGAATGCTGACCAAAGGAGAATCTCCACATTGGAAGTCCACTTCCAATGTGGAGTTAATGTCAATTTGGGAAAGTTCATGTAGTCTCTCTTTTATTCGTTTTGTGTCCCACGGGGGTCACATGCAAACTCATACAAGCCTTTTTGCAAACCAAAGATTCTGAAAGCATTCAATTTGCTAAGCAGACTGCCCACTTGAACCGATTTCAAAGACTTGAGAATCCTACCCCTATCTTTTTGTCTTTCCATTCTATTGTTTCCTGAAGATCAGAAATCTCCCTGATATAACTCGCCTGTTTCTGCTGTAGCTGTCGGATTTCCTGAAGAATAGGAACAGATAGAAAGAAAGCAGATACAGGGTTAAACGGGAAGCAACTCTGCAGTGTAGACAACCCCTGAGCCAGCAAGCGCCCTTGGAGGTCCCGGCACCATTTTTTCTCACTGATCCCGAGTTCGTTCTCAGGATGCAGGGACTTTATCCTTGTCCTTTTCCCCAGCTCCAAGAGTAGGAAGAAAACCAGCTGGAGTGAACTTCTCACTTACAGGCACTAGAGTTCTAACCAAATTAAAAAAGTAAAAAGTCAAGTCTGTATTAGTTTCTTTTTGTCGCTGTAACAAATTACCACAAATTCAGTGGCTTAGAACAACACAAACTTATTTTCTTACAGTTCTGGCGCTCAGAAGTTCAAAATGAGTCTTATGGTGTCCCCAAGGCATGGGCAGGCCTGGGCTCTTTTCTGGAGGCTTGGGGCAGGGGAGAATCTATTTCCGCCATTTTTTAGTTCCTAGATGTGCCCACAGTCCTTGGTCTGTGGCCGCTTCCTCACGTGGCTCTGACCTCTGCCCCCGTGGTCACATCTCCTATGCTGCCTTTGACTTTCCTGCCTCCTTCTTGCAAGGACCCTTTGGATCACTCTGGGTCCATACAGATGATACAGGATAATCTCCCATCACAAGGTCCTTAACTTAATCACATCTGCAAAGTCCCTTTGTCTGAGTAAGGTGACATAGTCACAGTTCCAGGGATTAGGACATGGGCATCTTGGGGGGCATTATTCGGTCTGCCACACCTCCTCAAACAAACACAAAACCACCAAAGAATGAGAATCTTCACTAATAAAAGGAACTGTCTCCTCAAATGAGGCATAGAGAATTCGCCTAAACTCAATTTTCAAGAAAACTGGTAGCTTTAGTCATGACCCAGCAAGATGCTCGTAAGTCACACACAAAGAGAAAAAAAGAACAGAAAAGAAGAACGGGAAAAACTACTCACCTCAAGCATTTCTTCTCTTTGCTTCAGGGCCTCTTTCACCTCAGCAAACTGAAACTGGAGGATACTGTGGGCATGCTTTTCCCTTTCAAATTCCTATAAGGGAGGAGAAGAACGTTCAAGTTCCAGTGGAATCACATTTTTCTGTCACTCTAGTTCACGTTCTTATGATTTACCTTTACCTGGAACAAATTACCTGTTACCATGTCATCACAGTTTTCAAGGCCTTTTTTAAAAATAAATTTATTTATTTTTTTTGTTTTTATTTTTGGCTGTGCACGGGCCTTCGTTGCTGCGCACGGGCTTTCTCTAGTTGTGGCGAGCAGGGGCTACTCTTCATTGCGGTGCGCCGGTTTCTCATCGTGGTGGCTTCTCTTGTTGCAGAGCACGGGCTCTAGGTGCGCAGGCTCAGTAGTTGTGGCACAGGGGCTCAGTAGTTGTGGCTCGCGGGCTGTAGAGCGCAGGCTCAGTAGTTGTGGCGCACGGGCTTAGTTGCTCTGCTACATGTGGGATCTTCCTGGCCCAGGGCTCAAACCTGTGTCCCCTGCATTGGCAGGCAGATTCTTAACCACTGTGCCACCAGGGAAGCCCTCAAGGCCTTTTTAACAACATGAACCAGTTTCTCTGGATTTTCTAGAAGACAACCCTACGATCTACTGTAAAATTAACCTGAGGACAAACATATAGACACCAAGGGGGGAAAGGGGCGGGGGTGTGTGTGGTGTGGGATGAACTGGGAGATTGGGATTGACATGTATACACTAATATGTATAAAATGGATGACTAATAAGAAACTGCTGTATAAAAAAATAAATAAAATAAAATTCAAAAATTCAAAAAAAAATTAACCTGAGGAGTTGGCACAGCTGACAGTATGACCCGATTTCTTTACAGGTAAGCCGTGCCCTGGGAAGGCCCCCAAGCTGTCTGCTGAAGGCCTGGAGGAGGCAGCTTTGCAAAGAGTGGTAATAAAATCATCCCTGAGTTTGAAATATGCCGATGAATACTCTTTGGGGCAAAAAGGGATGGTCTACCTTGGCAAGTTTATCTCACTAACAGTAGGCGGCCAGCTCTGTACCTCAGAGACAAAACAGAAACAGGCGGGGGAAGCAAAGCCCTTGTCAGCACAAAGCCGCTCCCCCAGTCCAACCCTTCCCTGCATGAGACTCATCCCTGCAACCGGGCAACACGCTCCTCTCGTCTCCCACTCAGCACAGCACAGCAGCGCAGTCCCTGACGATGGTGTGGTACCCACCTAGCTGCCAGCAGTTTAGGGAACAGCAGGGAACACCTTCCCTCAATTCGTTACCAGTTATTTTAGAAGGGATTTGACCTTAGCTCATCCTGGCATCATGTGCTCACCCACTTTCTGAAGTCTGGGGGTGACTGGATCCTCCTAGCTGTGACAAAGACATGTCTGTCGGGCTTCGCTTCGCCCATGGTCTCCACCTTGGGTCAACATTCCAGGATCACCCCATTTCTCTGGAATTGGATTTGGGGCTTCTTGGTCTACTTCCTGATGCCTAAATGAGGGCATTCTAGGAGTAATTTAGAAGGCATTACAGTACTGTTCCACCCAAGTGGGTTCAGAATACGCTCTCTGCTCCTAAATTATGAATTAGTTTCAAAGAAAGCTTTCATCACATCAGGTCTCATGAAAAGTTTCTCCTTTGTTTCAGAGTTCAGTTACCAGGAACTTCATGGACAAAATTCTTCTTTAGCTTCTAACTCAACTACAGTAGTGAAAGAAGGAGGCCCCTGAGTTGTTATGGTATTTGGCTTCAACCCTTGGGATTTAGAGGATATAGCTAGTTAGGAAAAAAAAAGATAATGACACTCACAAATTAAATTTTCTATTTATCTCAGCAACTCTGAAAAACTGGATAATATTCTAGGATTTGAAAAACCAGCTAATTCCTTAAAATATGAAAAACAAGTATGTCTTGCTGTCTCACAAAGAACAGCTAAGCCCAGCCTTCACCAAATCAGCCTACTGTCATTAATTTCAACATATGCTCACGCTTTTTGTTGATAACGTAAGTTAACGTATTAATTCCAGTGGTTCTTCATGAAAGCCCAAATAAGATTCTACCCTTTTCTGAGGTTAATGAAGGTTTTTAATTCTCAAGTGGAGGAACCATGGCTTTTCCCAATCAGCAGAAAACAAATGAATATAATTTTCTTAAAATCCTTGATACTTGCAACTATTTCCCTCTGGTGTTGAGATAACAAAGTAAGAATGAAGAAATGTATATTAACAGGAAAACCTTGCAGCCTCTAACTGTGCTTTGTCCAAGCATGCTGGGTCTTTCGTAGGCAGGTGTTTTCATGGTTATGATCTCACCTGATATGCAAAACACACAAATGTCCTCCTAGTAAAATTGTCTCTAGTTTACATATTGACATTGTGCAAGTCCCTCAGCAAAGAGCATGGTATTCTTATGTGTTTGGGCTTCCAGGGCAAGTGGAGAACTATTGTTTTTAAAAAAAACACACACACGCAAATATATACATACACACGTATAATGTGTAGACACCATATACCAAATATATATACACACACACACACACATATTCTACCATTCTTACCTATACCGTAGGCATATCCTCCCATCCTTATACATACCATGTATATAGTCTACAATAATTACACAGACCATTTATATACATATGCCTGTGTATATATATGCTCTCCCATTCTTATACATACCATTTACTTGTATATTCTCCCATTCTTACATATATCATTTATATATATACTCTACCATCCTTACATACACCATTTATATATCTATATATTCTCCCGTCCGTAATTACATATAGCGTTTACATATATATACACTCCACCCTGCTTTCTCGCACTAGCACATACTTTGGTTTTCTCCTCGTACTGCCGCCTGGACTCAGCCAGCTGCTCTTCAAGCTCCAGCATCATGTCCTTTAGCGTATCGACCTGGTACATAAAGTTTGTCTTCTCATTGTCTAGCTGAGCATTGGAAACCATGGCCTTCTTATATTTTTCTTCAACTTCTGCTAGTGAGTCCTGCAGAAAATAGGTCACGTTTTCGAAATTGTAGTAAGGAAACAGAAACACAGATTAGTTCAGTATTTTTAACAAAACCTCCAAAAACGCAGCCCTAAATTTAGACTTTATTTCTGGGAGCAAATGAATCAGAAGAAGAAACACATGGCAATTTGAAATGCCCCCAAAGTCTCCCTTTTCAATTTGTTCCGATTCTCATGACTCAGGAAATAAGTTATTAACTGTGTGTAGGGGCGAAGATAACTTACAGTCATCAGGACAAGGGGGACGCTGGGTGGAAGGGGCTCTGGTCACAGAGGCAGCAGAGCCCTGGCTGTGGGAATCTGATTCTGTAGCCCGCTGTACAGGTGTCTGAAGTAACCACTCAAGACACGTGACCAGAACCTGGGACAGAGCCAGTGCTGGGGAGGGGGAGTAGAACACCTGCCGCCAGCGGCCCACTGTCCCCACTGGGGCTTATGAACCAGGAAAGGCTTAAGTGGAAGTTCACATGTTCAACCCATAGGAAAACTCAACAAGGTACACAGGCCTCACTGGGTAGGTCCTGGAGAGACAAAGCTTATTCCTTTGAAAAGACAACCAGGGAAAGAGGCCTGCAAAGTGAACATGCCCCCCTCAACCCCGGGGCTCACACACCGGCAGGGCAGGCCACAGGGGACAGCAGCGTGTGGACCCCGAAGCACAGACCAGCGGGAGACGACTCTGGGAGAACACAGAGCAGCATCCCAGGTGCAGAGGACCCTGAGCTACAGAAAGGCAGGCACTGGCGGGTTGGGCGTGTGTCAGGTGCTACCAGGAGGCTCTGCGGAGACCAGCGCTGCTCTCGCCTGCACTTGCAAACCAGGGCAAGGATTTCAGGTGGGACCAGTGATTCCTGCGCTGTTCCATGGCTCTCTTTCCAACTCCAGTAGGAGTTGAAAGCCAGAATCTTAATTTCCCCCCCTTTTTAAAGAGCGGTGACAAATAGGAAACTGATTAGTCATGTGATTTGGCGCCCCTGGGATACCGAACTCAGACTGGTTTGGGGGTACTTTCTCAGGAGCTGAAAAGGAAGGAACAGAGTTACCATCTCTTGCTAGACTCATGAGCTGCCCGAGCTGCCCGGTGAAGCCAGAGAATAAAGTCCCTGATGCCCCACCTCACTTCACGGAGCCTGGCAACTCAATTTCCTGGTCGGCACAATGCAGTAATGCCACTTGCTACGAGTACCGTGTTATTTACTCAAATAAATCCAAGAAGATACACATTCAGACATTGCTTCCATTAGTAAAATGGCGCAGTATGCAAATAATTTGTGTGTTTCAAAAGCACAGCAACAGAACTTCCTTATCGGGAGACATCAGGTGTTTTGAGAAGCAAATTAAGTTGAAGCCCTCCTTGTATGTAAGGACTGCGGAAAGTGAAGAAAACCAAAAACCCTTCTTCAAGTGTAGGGTCTGCTTCTGTGGGAAATGAGAAACTGGTTTTAAGCCAGGTGTGGTGGGGAGGTGAGTCCAAGACATGCACCAGGAAACATGTTAGTAACATTTGCTAATGAGGAGTTACAATTTTCGAGCCTTGGTTTCAAAGCTGCCTTTGGGAAAACCCTGAGCACACACACCCGTGCTACTAGCATTCCTGCCACTTTGAGGTCTACAGTCTGCGGCCTCTTTAGAGCGAGCATGCAGTCTGAATGTCTTCTGTAGGATTTTTTAAAGTTAAGCTGGGTTAATATCGTGAGTCCACACTTCCGTAAGCCGGTACCTTCATCTCCTTCAATCCCTGCATGTATTTGCCTTCTACATCCTGAATCTGGTCCTTTAACTCATTGAGCTCCTGGGGGAAATGGCAAAAAAGGCAAATGATGTCAAAGGGAAAAATGGACAGAGACCACAAGGAAGGAGAGGCGATTCTCTGATTCTTTTCTACTTCTGGGCGGTTTCCTTATTTGAGTAGTTGGAGCAGCGATCTTCGTTTAACTTTTTTAAGTGTTAAAAGGAAAATAAGATGAATTTCAACACTACAAAGATGAAAATGTAGGTGTATCTCATATGATATTTTCACACAATTTTATCAAAGGTATGTGGCTTCAAATATTTTTACGCAGTTTTATAAAATGAGCTTCTGAAAATGGAACAGGTTAACTTACTCATACTTAACAGTTCATTCAAGCTCTTTGAGTTCTGCTCTGTGCTACACACAGTAAGATACGGAAGACAGAAATCAGCAAAGCCTTGTCCCTGCCCTTACAGAGCCCAAGGACTCTACTTTCCCGTCTCGTTCACTGACACATTCCCAGGGGCTGGTGTCTGGCGTGAGCTGGAGTTGCAATGAATCCTTACTGAACGACTGAGTCATGCTCACAACCCCAAGACCAGATGCAGATTATGACTGCAGCCAACTCCACTTCAAGGCGGGAAAGGATGACCAAAGGGCTGCAGGAGGCCGAGGGACCACACAGGGAGGGACATTTCAGGAACAGAAGTCAAAACACTGTTCTTATAAAGCACAGGAGTTGGAAGGCGTCTGCAGGGGGACCTAGTCCCACCGGCCCTGATGCTTAAGCTCTTCTCTGGCCTCCCTGGCAAATGCCATCCATCTGTTCAGGTAGCACCAGTGGAAGCTGGGTCCCTTTCACCAGTTTTCATTACTAGAAAGCTCGTCCCTAAATGAAGCCAAACCTGACCCGGAAGCGCCTCCCTGCCCTTGGTGCCCCAGAAGAGCCTCCCTGCCCTTGGTGCCCCGGAAGAGCCTCCCTGTCCTTGGCGCTCTCTCCAGAGGACACGAGGTCTGGTGACTCGGCCTCCCCTCTGCACAGTCTCCTTTTCAGATGCAACGTCCCTAGTGACTTTAACAAGCAGAGGCCCATTTGTCTGTCACACACTCAGTGTTGAGGATGTAACAGAGAACAGTGTCCACAGACTAGTGGGAGAAGGAAAAATCACTAAAATACCATGATGGGGTCTACTGAAGGCATATTACGCATATGACAGAGGGAAAGGAAGGGCATGCTGCAGGCAGAGGGCAGGGATGCGCGAAGGGCAGGGTGGTACTGTCGGGGGCAGCGAGTGATCCGTGTCCAGCACCTTCCAGTGCTGTGGGCGGAAAGTCCACTTCTGCTCTGTGTACAGAGGTGGCTGAGCGCCTCAGGGCAGCGTGGTGAGGGGTCTCGCCCAGGTGTGCCCGGGGAGCTGAAAGATCCCAGCGCAGGTGTGCTGGCCCTACCGGGGCGGGGAAGTCGGGGCGGCTCCTTGCAGAACAAGAACCAGGCCGGGCCCTACTGTTACTAGAACACCAAGCTTAATGGGAGGGAGGGGAGACCAGACGGAGAAGAAAGAGCTGGAACTTCACAAATTAAATCCTACTTTACTTGAAGACTGATTTTCACAGAAGGTTTCTCTAGGTCACACGGAAGTAGAGGGTCTTACCTTGATTTCCCTAATGGAGGCCTCAGTGTCAATGGAGATGGAGGTGTCCCCGCTGCCCCTTCGAGAGGAAGTCCCACCCAGGGAGGCCAGTGTGGCTGCAGACAGGCCAGGCAGCCCCCGAGACCCCTGCAAAGTGGCAAGAGCAAACGGGATTTCAGCCCAAACCAGGATTATTTCTCAGTCTACGAGGATGGTACCTTTACTTGAACTCAGGTTCCAAACTGCAGTATCTTCGGTGGGTTTATGGGGAGCAAGAAAAAGAGGTTCACCTCGAGGGGCCTCATGGACGCTCAGGGTTTGTCTGGAGTAACCGTAAGCTCCATGGCTGGGCCCGTCGTGAATTCCTTCACCGTTCTGCAGGTTTAACATGCACGCTGGAAGTGACCCCCGGCCCCGGGGACCCCAAAGGTTGTGTGTTGCCTGGTGAGCCACCCACTAGTCCTGTTCACTCCATGCTGAAATTCTTTATTAAAGATCAAGCAATATATTTTCTTGTTAGTTTCATCCATAAATTTCGGGACCCTCGTGGTTTATAGATGACACAGTATAAAGCTCTACAGAAATTCCTTACCTTCTCCGTGAAGTCTTTTTCTGGTCTCTCTTCAACCTGGAGAGGAAAATGGATAAATATTAAATACTTAAAAGCATTAAACGGAGAATCTGGATTCAGGGGGTAAGAGAATAATAAAATAAAGCATCAGCTTCCTTTGTGATTTTATTTTTTTATTTTTTGCATCATGCGGGCCTCTCACTGCTGTGGCCTCTCCCGCTGCGGAGCACAGGCTCCGGACGCGCAGGCTCAGTGGCCACGGCTCACGGGCCCAGCCGCCCCGCGGCATGTGGGATCCTCCCCCGCTTTGTGATTTTAAACACTCCTTTGCCATGAGACTCTCGGATACGCCGGTGTCACAGCCGTGGCCCACGGGCAGCTCAGTGAGCCGGGCTGAATTTCACCGTGTGGCTTTTCAACTTTCACAACTTCCACAGGAAGATGATTTGTGAATGAACTGAACAGGATGACTTGACCAGTTTCTACATGTGTGCAGGACACAGTGTGGGACAGGACAGGCACCAGCCTCGTTCACCCACCACAATGACTATGATCGGAACGTGAGAATATGACCAGCGTTCTGGGGGCTGGAAGATGCAGCCACACAGTTTTAAGTTTGACTCTCACTACACTTGGTCTCCAAAGCAAGAGAAAGCAGTGGAGACACAGCTGCAGCTTTCCCACTGCTTCTGAGTAACTGAGTCAACGTGCAAATTCCAGTGTAAACATTCTGAGACAGACACCCAGATGTGGGGAGCTGGCTGGGGGTGGGTGACGGTACAGGAGAACTTGCTGGGTGAAAAGGGGGACCCCAAGAATTTGGCTTTTCAAAGTCTTTCCTGTTTGGACTGTCTCTGAATCCTCTCTTTTCCCTCCTGCAAGCAGGGGTCTCTGCGGGAACCCCAGCAGCCTGTGGAGCCCCAAGACAGCACATCTGCTTCAACCGTACGGGAGACCCCTGCCCTGTGAGGGTCTGTTGGGGTCAACAGTCTGAGGCTGCACTGGTGCTATTTCTTTCTTTGCTTAGCATCCAACGAAAGGCCAACTTTCTCTTCTTTTTTTTTTTGGCACATTGAGGGCTCCTTTCCGAAAGTCCATGGGAAAGGTCCCAGAGGGCGAGAGAACCCTGCACCAAGTTGTCTCCAGACTCTCTGGATTTTCCCATCATGCCTCCAATCCCACCTCCTGTAGCTCAGAGGTTCTTAAATTTGATGGCCAGGGAGTCAACTGAAGATGCCCGTGACGGGTGGGATCACATCTTTGATCCAGGAGACCTCGTGAGTGAGCTGGGACCCTGCAGTCACCCTTGACTGTTTACGCCACAGACCACCCAGACTGCAGGTGGACAGATCCTAACGGGTCTGGGTCCGAGGCCACCGCAGAGCGGCTCGTGAACAGGTCAACTGCCCACATCGCCGTCGTGCACGGGGCATGTGGGTGCAGGCGCTAAGCACAGGTCAGGATGCCGTAATGGCGGTGATTTCCTGTAAAGACGCGCACTTCCTGTCCTCTGCCCACCCTGGGCCCGTGCTGGGCTGGATGCCCACATCCTCACCATCCTGTCCCCCACCAAGAAGGCTCACTGACTGCCACCTTCTCGCCTTCACGCTCCTCAAACCTGCTTTCCAAGGGCAGGATGCCTGAAGTAACCGCTAGAATAACACAGCAAAGCGTGAGAGCTCATCAGCCGACCAAGGGGATCAGATGGAATCGTACAAAATACTTGATTAATTCAAAAGAAGGCGACTTCTGAAACCAGCTCTGAGCCAGGAGAGTCGAGCTCAAGGCTCTTCTGCCTGACAGATCCAATTCTGCCCCCGGATCTGGCTCCCAAATCCACTGCACCTGTTCTCACGCACCCAGCTCACATCTGGATCTTCAGCAAGAACTTTCTACTCTCAGCTAACCAGTCTCCTTCTTGTCCTGAGGAGAGGGCGTGAAGGAGCTGCAGCCCCCAGGCCAGCGGGATGACCCGTGCGCTTGCCTCACTCCCAGCTTTTGCTAAATAAGCCCCTGGGCGGGTGGGGCTTTGGATTCTGGCGTTGCCTCCGCCCAGAGGACTCTCCTCTCCACTGGGCCACAGCCGGCTGGCCTCCAAGGACAGGAGATTTCCAGACACTCTTGGCCACGTGCATCCTTTTTCACTCGATGTGGCAGTCATAGCCTGTTAGATAAAGGCAGCTCACTCACTACCATGTCGCACACCGCCTGCCATTTGTTGGCACGTGCGTTTCGCGTGTGTAAACTTATATATTTATATTTTTTCAGATGTGCATGTCACACCAGCCTAACTAGATATTCTGGAACATCTGTAGATGGCCTACAATTAAGATGGTTCTATCTCATCCTCCCGGGCAGAGCCCCAGGGAGCCCCCGACCGATGTTCTCAGTCATGAGGATGATTTTAGCATTTCAAGTGTGGGTCTCCTCTCCACTTGGGAATACAAATATTCCTGAAAATTTCCAACAACGAAGGAAAAGTTACTGTCCAGCACTTGCTCTGCTGCAGAATCCATTCATTAGATCTCCTGGACACAAGGCCTTTATTCCCTAGAATAAGTTAGTTTGCAGAACAAATATTAATGAGATGAAAATAAAGAGGGTATTTTAACTGTTGGTGGAAAGAGAAGATTCAGTTGAACAGACCATCAAGCTACCGTGAGAAGCCTGTTGCTGTTTTGCTCTGCAGTTTAAATAGTGTCTTTCCTGACTGTTCCTCAGCAATAGATAAATATTGCCCAGAGAAATGAAGCTCCAGAAATCCTCTGTTCACCTACAAAGATATCCGTGCCCATAAAATGAGGACCCCACTTTCTTTTTTGTAGTATTTCTTGTGAGAAAGATGAGAACTATACACCAGACCCCAAAGCACTGGTTTCCTGGGGGCCTTTAGCATAGCTTTGTTCTGCATTGTTTCACCATAAACACACACACTGCTTTTGTAATTTGCAAAACACCAAATAAGGGAGAAAAAACCCTAAAACCATAGCTTTCTCTTTAGTTTAAAAGTAGTTTGAAAAAAGCCTTTGTTCTGAAATAGATAACGAACTCAGAATGTGAAAATTCAGGATGTGTTTTTAAGTAGAGACACGGAGGGAAAAACTAAGCTCTCAATGACAGTTATAGCCAATCTATGCTTGACTATTGTTTCCAATCTGTATTTTACGTATCAGGGTGACTGACGTTTGTCTGTTTTCTGAAGGACAAGGGACACGTGTATCTGCCAGCCTTCCTGCAACCTAAGAAGTACGCGGAGCCCCATGGAAAGTGGTGCAGTTTTGGTTGGGGGAGGGACGGATTGGGAGTTTGGGATTAGCAGATGCAAACTATTATATATCGAATGGATAAACAACAAGGTCCTACTGTATAGCGCAGGGAACTGAACTATATTTAATATCCTGTGATAAACCATAATGGAAAAGAATATGAAAAAGAATATATATATGTATAACAATCACTTTTCTGTACAGCAGAAATTAACACAACATTGTAAATCAACTGTATTTCAATAAAACAGAAGGAAGGAAGGAAAGGAAAGAAGGAAGGCAAGGCAAGAGGAAGGGAGGGACGGAGGGAGAAAAGCCGTGCAGCAGCATGGAGCCATTGCAGCCCCACCGGATGCCACTAGATGGCAGCCTGCGTCGAACGGAGTGGGACCGGCCCAGGGAGCCTTGGTCAGGCAGGGCACCCCTCACTGCCCCTAACAAAGGAACAGATAAGTAACCCTGACGGTGAGTTTAATTTGACATAAAGCATAGTACTTTATCTCTGAAAATAATATACAAAGAAACAGAATAGATGGAAGGGTTTTAAACACTGTCGTTTCTGCTGCATGATGTGACCCAGGGCATGCCGTGGACCACACGTGTCCCAACACGCTGCAGCCCACAGACCTTGCAGCCTGTTAGCCTTCTTACCCTCATTTACCGAGCAATACTAAACGTTTTAGGTCAGTGTGAAAACTTGATAGTAACAGCCTTATGAAACATGCAAACCAGTATTTTATAATGACAATGGAGTGTATAAAAAGGTATCTTTTAAAATCTACGGGAGGTAGTCACTTCCAAACAAATTCTGTGAACTTTTAAATTATGGCAAATCTTCCTTTCAGAAACAAACGCTTCATGTAGAACGTTAAATATTTTGTTAATTCCAACCTTCTAAAATCGTGTCTAAATGAGCATACTATTTAGGTTCACTTAAATATAATGTCTGGTGAGGTTTCAAATTCCAAGTTTTCCATATCACCACCTGGCTTGCCCACCTTCCTCGAGACAGAATACAGTAGGTGGGCGTGGGAAGACCCTAGCAAGGGGGCCAGGGACAAAGGGACTTTTCCTCATGGTGCCCCAAGCCCCAGATGGGAAATGGGATCATGGAAGCAATGTCATCACGGGGTCCCTCTCGAGAAACCAACTGACAGTACTGAACGTTGCTCAGAAAACACCCATTTTAAGGGTAATTTTCCTTCAGATATAAACAGCAGTGGAGGCTACCATTAGAATGGAAATTTCTGGTTTAAATCCGATAATATTGACCTCATCCTGAATGACTGGTCCTTGAACTCTTGTATTTATAATTCAAGACCTGTTTTTCCACCTGGTTCCTGCTTCCACCTCTTCACACGACACAAAACATGAGTCATTACAGTCTTTTGTTTTTCTAACTCAGATGGGGCTGAGATTCCTGTTCACCACCAATGCTTCTCTGAAAACACACTGGCGCGTGAACCTGGGCGCCACGCAGGACACCCCTGACCGGTGCTTCTGTGACCCGGCAGGTTCGCTGCGTTCTGAGGCCTGGGTGACACAGCTGCGTCGGGCCCTCCAGGCGAGGCCCTCTGCCGGGCTGTTCTCCGGGCCTGGATTACCCAGACTCCCGAGTCCAGCTCCCTGGAAGCATCCTGCCTCTTTCCTTCGAGCCCGTGCTCTGAGTTCTATACTGTATTGCGCCCATTTGCTGAGGTCTGTGAGGGGAGCAGGAGTGTTCCTTCACCACTGCAGCCCTGTGTCTAGAACATTCGATAAACACTGGCTGAATGAACGGACCCCAACTTCCTCAACAGGAAGGTTCTGGAGAAGAAAATAGGGCTCAGCTACAGAACGTGAAAAATGAGATGAGGTCCCATAGTGTATGCCCTTCCGAGATGGGGCGGGCACCCTCTCTGCTCCCCACAAGGCTGGAGGACCCGGGGGTGGGGCACACTTCGCGTCCTTGGATGCTGAGGTACCTTTATTTTCTCAAAATGGGGCAAGCTATCGTTTTCCCTCATTCTGGTTACTTTTGTTCTTGGGCAATGCTCCACTTGCCCGTCCCCTGGGGCACCAGCCTACATCCCACACCCAGAGCCTCCCAGGGCTGCCCCTGCCCCGGCTCCTACTTCCTCCCGGAGAGGCCCCTGCCTCCTGCCCTCACCCGTACCACCCCCTGGAACCATATTTCTGATGGATCACCAGGCGGGATCATTCTCCCCGAGCCACAGTGGACAACACTCACAGCCCTGGAAAACTCGCCCAGGAGAAGCAGGTGATCAACCCAAATCTTTTCTTGTTTTTGGTTTTCAAGCATATCATTACTCGTCTTTCCAGGTGGAGTTCAGGAAGTCTACGTGCCTGGCCAGGTGTCCCCAGTCAGGAATGAGAGCTGTGACATCTTAACCTGGGTCTTGGAACTCCCCCTTCCTGCTCTGCGTCCTTCTGAGAAGCCAGGCGGGGAGGATCACTCACCCCACGGGCCTCTCCCTGGGCACCGCCTGTCCCTGCAGGCCTCCCTCCCAGGCAGGAGGACCAGGGGAGTCTGAGCACAAGTTTCCTGGCCTCTTTCCAATCAACAAGGCCAAATGCATCCACTTACACTGTTCGTCTCGCAAGCCCAAAATGCAAACTCCCAGCCCTTTCCAGTGGTGTGACCGTGCAGGCTCAGAAAAGAGAAATGGGGCAGATTCCGTGGAAGAGGACTGCGGTTTGGTAGCACAGAGCAGAGGGCTCACTCAGCTCTGTCCTCCAGACTCTCTGCAGAGGCCAGGAATGCTGCCTGTGCTCTGTCCTTCAGGTGACCAGGAGCCACCATAACTGCGTGGAAGTGCCCTGCGCGGCACACAGGTGTCTCTGCCTCCTGAGGGCCACACCCAGACGCGTCCTCAGCTCTGACGCCCCACACCCGCGTGAGGTGCCCGGATGCTGACCTCTGCTCACTAACCGTGCCAGCCTGAGTCAGCCGACCTTTGTCAATGAGCAGCTGGGTCGGGGAGAAAGGAGACGGAACTGATGACCTGTGTGTAATGAACTGAAAAATCAGCCCAGTCAAGCCCCTGGGAGTCTTGCAAACCCAGGGCTCTCCAGGGACCAAGGGACGGTGGCGGAGGTCTTGCCAGGCTCCCCAGTTACCAAGAGACCCCCGCCTCTCGTCCTCAGGCCCCAGGGACACGGGCACGATGAACGCTCACCTCTCTTGTGTCCACTAAACCCATTTTGTGGGAGTAAACTGTTGTCAGATTTAGGAAGCAGATGACAGGGGAATTCATATCTGGTTTCAGTCTCTTCCGTCCGGGGAACTAGACGTGTTGCTAGGCTGAGACTTCATTCTGACGCCCGAATAAACCCAAAGACGTCAGACCATCACGGGCGCACAGTTCCCTGCTTCGCCTGAGCTGCGCCAGGCAGGGAGCCCAGGAGGGGTCAGGCCTCAGCTTCTTCTGACGACCGTGAACTTTCGTGTTCCCCAAAGTGAGCACCAGAGAGCGAGCATCATGCCTGAGAACGGGCCGCTCTCCGCGTCGGGTCTATCATGGGAAAACACCGATGACTTCCGTCGGAAACACGCAAGCAAGGGCTTGAAGGCGGAGGCAGGCAAGCCGGCCCGCGCAGACGGGGGCTGCTCACCTCGGCGCAGGGATCCCTCAGCTCACAAACGCTGCGCTTCAGTCCCGTCTGCCGGACGCGCCAGGTTTCGAACACTGAACGTACATGATACGGAACAGCTGGATACCTTACCGTCCCTGCTTGACCAGTCCTGGCTGGAGCAGTAAGCAGCGGACTTTGTGGGGTGTCCGCCATGCCACGTTTCCTGCCCCACCCCAGTGCGGTCAGGAAGCGGCTTCTCCTATTACCCTCATTGCTGGGGGGCGAGGAGGGCAGCTTTCAATTCCACAGGGAAACAGGCTCTCCTGCTCTAATACTCGCTTGCCTCATCTATCTTTTGTTTTCTCACCCTCGATGTGTAAACGGCGGAGAGAACATTTCTCTACTAGCAGGAGAGCACCCGGGCAAGCCCAGTGACGAATGGCTCTGGCCTTGGCCTTGGAGTCGGGGAAAGCAGGGCAGGCGTGGGGGGACTGAGGCCCCCGACTCAGCAGTACGGGCTCAGTCTGCAAAAGGGATCCATTCCTTTGTTTTCGTCGCCAGGAGAAGCAGACGTCTGCATTTGGTGTGAAGCCTCCTGGCTTTAAAAGGCTGCATCTAATTTTAAAAGCAAATCAGCAGCACCCCATGGGTGCACGTGTGCAAGTGGGTGACTCACCCCACGGCCTCTTCTCTGATGACCAGGAACACTTCCTGAATTTAGACATCGATGCGTCTAACTGTGGTGTTGTGTAAGTGAGTCACAAACCACAGTCAAGTTCCAAGTTCAACCTCGCCCATCTGTGCCTTCTTCTGCCCAGGGTCCATGAGGAGGGGTCCTGGCCCTCGGGGTGCAGGGCTGGCATGCACCCCGCTCGGCACACGGCCCAGCCCCTGTCCACTGGACGTCCTTCCCTGGTCATTGTGTCAGCCCCCCATCCCAAATGTCCCCCAGGCAGATGTGCCCTGCCAATCCCTTATGGTCAAGAGAACAATACAGTTGCCTCATACAAAGCATCAGATGCGGTGAAACTGTCTAAAATTCCAAGGACCATGGGAAAAACACACAATAATGAGACTTAAATGAGGGAGACTAGGTAGCAGGACCCCTTGCTTTCTGAAGCAGAACTTGGAGAGCAGCTCTGTCGTTTGTTTCACAGGCACTGAACAGAGGACCAACGGGACAGTGGGGGATGGAACAGAGGTAGGGATGCCGTGGCACTCGCAGGCCGATACTTTACCCTAAAAAACTGTTGGGCTCCAATAACAGATAATGTTCCAAACAAAATGTTTAAAAGTGAACCCTTCAGGGGCTTCCCTGGTGGCGCAGTGGCTGAGAGTCCGCCTGCCGATGCAGGGGACGCGGGTTCGTGCCCCGGTCCGGGAGGATCCCACATGCCGCGGAGCGGCTGCGCCCGTGAGCCATGGCCGCTGAGCCTGCGCGTCCGGAGCCTGTGCTCCGCAACGGGAGAGGCCGCAACAGTGAGAGGCCCGCGTACCACAAAAAAAAAAAAAAAAAAAAAAGTGAACCCTTCAATCTAAAAGCATGGTACAAATGAACTTACTTACAAAACAGAAATTGAGTCACAGATGTAGAAAACAAACTTACGGTTACCAGGGTGGAAGTAGGGGGAGGGGTAGGAGGGGTAAATTGGGAGATTGGGACTGACATACACAAACTATTATACATAAAATAGCTAACTAACAAGGACCTACTGTGTAGCACAGGGAACTCTTCTCAATGGCCTATATGGAAAAAGAATCTAAAAAAGAGTGGATACATGTGTATGTATAACTGATTCACTTTGCTGGACATCTAAAACTAACACAACACTGTAAATCAACTATACCCCAATTAAAAAAAAATAAACTGGGACAAATACAAAAAGAGCCTTCAAATTTTTAAATCATAAAAACAACACATCCAGGCACATGGCTACATTTCTCCCGCACTGCGCAAAGTTCCCGTCTCCCCAGTGAGACCCCCATCTCTTCAGCGCTGTCAGCAGCTTCCTAGATGGTCCTTTGCAAACTGAGCAGTGCAATTCTGAGCTCACTGAATAGTCATTTTCTAAATTTGGAAGCATCCTCCCCAATCCTGCTTTTGCTTAGACCTGAAATAAATCATGGAAAGCCTTCCTACTTTCTCCCGGTTCAGGCGTTTGGAGGTGGAGGGGTCTTCTTACGGGACAGAGGAGTGAAGGGTCCAAGGGGGGGGGAAGGGAGGAAGTGGACAGCAGCAAGGGCGAGAGGCCCACTCACCACTGGGCTGGCCCGCGCCGAGCTGCCTCTCGAGGAGCTGCGGGAGCTGGACTTGAAGTGGCCGCTGTGCTCCGAGGGCTGCCCACCCAGCTGGCCGCGGGACACGCAGATGGAAACAAAGGAACAGGTCAGCGAAGATGCAAGGAGGACGGAGGCCACGAGACAAAGGCTCCGGTTAGCTGTGAGGCCAGCCAGGCGCAGCCCAGAAGGGAAGGAGAGGTTAGTGCGGCCGCTGGCCGGCCCTGGGAAAGGAGGTTGTGTCTTCCCAGCATTCGACATGCGGCCACTCAGAACACAAAACTTAATCACACTATCAAAAAACACAGAATTCTTGGTTAGTAGGAAGAAAGTAACACAGAGCATCTGTTCAGCTGGGGTGTGGAGGACACCTAGTTTCTGCGCAGAAAAGCCTCCACGATGTGGAAGAGACAGGTCTTGAGAACGTGAGCTGCCTGCCGGCACAGAAACCGAAGACCGAGACAAGCGGGGCCGGCTTCGGGGCAATGCAAAAGTTTGCCTCTCTACTATCTTTGCAAGTGAATACAAAATAAGATTTAGGGTTAATACAAAATCAGGCAAGGCTTTTTAAAGTGCCGCAGGACCTTCTATCTGGTGGCCTGCGTGTACATCTGTCTGTCTACCCATCTACCTAAACTTCCTCTCTTCTAGTAAAGGAAAACACCAGCAACTCGTGTATCTGGAGGCTATGCCCTTAACTTTGATTTGTATTCACATTTGTGATAGGCCTAAATGCATTTTCAGTTTAACAACAATAACAACAACAAAATCTTACCTTCCTATATGTGTACATATACCCCATATCCCCTCCCTCTTGCATCTCCCTCCCACCCCTCCATCCCACCTCTCTAGGTGGTCACAAAGCACCGAGCTGATCTCCCTGTGCTATGCAGCTGCTTCCCACTAGCTATCTATTTTTCGTTTGGTAGTGTATATATGTCCATGCCACTCTCTCACTTCGTCCCAGCTTCCCCTTAAGCCTGCCCCGTGTCCTCAAGTCCATTCTCTACATCTGCGTCTTTATTCCTGTCCTGCCTCTAGGTTCTTCAGAACCATTTTTTTTACATTCCATACATATGCATTAGCGTATGGTATTTTGTTTTTCTCTTTCTGACTTACTTCACTCTGTATGACAGTCTCTAAGTCCATCCACCTCACTACAAGTCACTTTGCTATACAGCAGAAGCTAACACAACATTGTAAAGCAATTATACTCCAATAAAGATGTTAAGAAAAAAAGTATGTACATATCTGAAATATATCATAAAAGCGGTTCATGAGACCTGAAAAAGAAAATCTTACCTTCCTCTTGAACGAGGCAGGGCGGGGGGAGGGTGGGAGGGGAGGCGGAACTCGAACACCATTTAGGACCACAGGCACCAGCAGACTGAGAAGCTGGCCTGCGAGGCCTGTGCTGACTGCCCGCTCCCTGCCCCCAGGCCCCCTGGAGGCCCGCAGGCATCATTCCTACTGCAAATTATGGGGCCACAGAACTTCAGGGGCGCTCACGATCCTTATCGTAAGTAAATACCATCGTTTAGTTTGCCTGTTTTTCCACCAGAGAGGAATTCCCCAGGGCAGAGAATTCCCCAGGGCAGAGTCTGTGTCTATTTTGTTCCCTGCTGAATCCCCAGCGACCAGACAAGGCCTGGCACACAGTAGGTACTTGAGAAAGACTTGTTGAATGAACCATTTCAAGTTTAGGCTGTTAACAGCCTTGGTCAAGATGAGCAAATTCCCCAGACCCATCTTGCCTGGACTCATTCCTATGTTGGATAAATATTTATTGTGTATTTACACGTAGGTGCAAGATGCTGTTTCTGATGCACAGATAATACAGCTGCACGTACACTGTGTGTAAGAATCACTGCCATGTATGGCACATACAAGAAATCTACCAGCATTACCAGCCTCACCTTTTAGCTTTATTGTTCAAAATAAAGGAAAACACCTAACGTCAGCACTTTAAAGCAGAAGTATTTCGCCTTTGGGTTTGCTGATACAAGAGAGGAAAACTTCCTCCTGTAGACAAATCCTACTGTAGCCTATGTCATTCGAGTCCTGCTTTATGGTGCCGAGATATGACAGGTTGTTGTCAATAAGGTTTATCTCTGACCCAGGTTTCCCCAACTCCTGAGTCTCAAATCATCCGATCTGACTTGATCATGCGGAAAAGAATCAGTGTAAAGTCTGTGTCACTGTGGTCCGTGTGGCACCTTTGGAGTCGCCCATACTTTGGAGTCAGCGTGGCTAATGTGGGCTGAAGTAAGTTATTCAATAGCGAGATCTGAGTCCAGGGTCCATCTCTTATCGGCCACGAGAGCTTGAGAAAGTTACATATCTTGTCATCTATGTCATGAAGTAGAGACACTGACCACACAGGTTCTGAGGATTATGCAAGAGAATACAAGCTGGGCTTTTCTCAAGCTGTCACTTTCTGCTAGAAACAACTCTCACGGCTCCTGGACCAGCTGGCATCGGTGGTGATGACCGCTTCCCAGAGGGTCAGAACTAGGAAGGTCACTTCACACACGGCCAAGAGTCCTTCCTACAACATGCACACAGCTTACGAATGGTAAGGAAGGTACAGAATAGAAAGGTTTTGAAGCAAAACCGTTCTACTTTCAAGAACTAGTCATTTAATCATTTAACCAGAATTGTAATTAGTCCTTTAATTGTAAACACACACTGTGTCTGAGGCTAATTTCTTGGGGGAATGGAGACGGGGACAAGTCTTTGAAAGAGGGCTCAGGACTGTCCTGGGCAGGCCTGGGGCCAGCCTGGACGCAGCTCTCAGTACTGCGGGGCAGGACAGGAGGGACTCCCAAGGCGCCGTGTCCTCGCATTTGTGTGTGTGTATCTGTCAGCGGCCACAGCTCCTAGCTGCATAGAGAGCCTGGGGAGATAGCATTCCTGGGCGCGGGGAGCTCCACATCCCCTTGCAGGGCTATCCTGAGGGCTGGGGGTGGGGCAGAGAGGGGAAAGGATGAGAGGTCAGTGAACCTTCCCTCCCACCAGGCCTGCTGATCGGTGGCTGGCACACAGCTGATGGCCCAGAGATCTCTTCTGAGGGATTTTATCCCAGGGTTCAATTTGTCCCATTTAATCCAGCAAACGCATGCTGTGCTCCTTCTGCAAGAGTGTGGTGTTAGGTGCAGAAAAAAAAAATCTTTTGATTCTCTTTTACTTCTTCAGCCTGGTGTGAGACCGGGGACGTGAGCCCTATTTTAGGCATTCTGCTGTCGGGACAAGAAGACCTTTTACCTCCTAACTCCCTAAAGCCATACCGCCCAGGCAGTTCCTACAGAAGGGTTTAAAGCACCAAGTAACTGCTACACAAAAGAGCAATCAGCGATGCCAGTCACAGGGCCCCGAAGGTCAGCAATCGGCTACTTGAAAAAGTCCATCTACAGAGGCAACATTTAAAGAGAATCTAGGAGACGTACATCCCGCCAGACATTAGAAGTTCTGCTTTGGTGCTTGGGAAGATCCAGTCTCTTAAAGAGTTAGGCTGCTGCCTCTTACTGATAAAACAAAATCATTTAGTTGCATTTTATCCGTCCTATGGGCCTGAGCTATTTCATCCATTAGGTATGGTTTATGAGCTTTTTAAGGGCCTACAAAAATATTTAAGAACTTGGAAAAAGACAATATAGCGGGTTCCACTGCATTAAAATTTTATGCAATATAAAATTGTTCAATGCAAGTGTTCAATTAGATGTCGACAGAAACTCTTGCTATGTGGGACTGACACATACACACCACTACGTATAAAACAGATAACTAACACAGACCTACTGTAGAGCACAGAGAACTCTGCTCAGTACTCTGTAATGGCCTATATGCGAAAAGAATCTAAAAAAGAGTGGATACATGTATATGTATAACTGATTCACTTTGCTGTACACCTAAAACTAACACAACACTGTAAATCAACTACACCCCAATAAAAGTTTTTAAAAACTCATGTTACATCAATTATTATAATTAATATTTATAAAAACTACATTCTGAAGAACGCTGTAGGCCACCCTGGCTTACTGCCTAAGGATTCCTGAATATTCATGGCTGGAGAAACATAATAAATCATAAAGCCGGATCATCTAACCAACTGATCAAGTAGTCAGTGACTCCGAAAGCAAAATTGTAAAAGCACTTTCAAGTATTTCCTCAGCCGTCGTCGTTCATGTGGGGCGTGGATGCATCTTCCTAGGATTTGTCCAGGAGCCTCAGGACGCAGAAGCATCGGCCCCTGGGGAGGGCTGACTGGGTCCAAAGCCCAGTCAGCTGATCCTCAGGACAGGTCAACCAGTTTCCGCACTTCCATGGGCCCAGCCCGTTTTGTTTTCCTTTATCCTTCACTCATTCACTCTTTTTCATTCAACAAGTATTTCTTGTACAACTACTACACCTTTCTTGAGAAACCCTATCACTTCAAATCCTTCAAAGAGGTGAAAGGACAATAAAATAGGAAAAGGCAATTCCTTATGTGTAATACTCTAGTCCTTAAATTTGTTCATCTTCCTCGATCATCCAGAGGTGAGAATAATTTGTGGCCTGTTGAATTCCCTTTTGACTCTTTGACTCCTTTTATTATTATAAGATCACTTCATCCCTTGTTGCAGGGAAAGAGCAGATAAAACTCAATTAAGATGAATCTTTCTCCCTTTGACCTCAACATAAACTGACGAGTGAGGACATTAAACTAACACCAAAGGCTGTATGACTTACGTTATCCATGACCCTTATTACCATGGAAAACTGGGATGAGACAGTGTTTCCTTCCTATCACTCTGGTTAGTTATCTCCCAGGGCTGAAGCTGTGCTGAGAGAGTCACCCCAGGGTCATGCAGCAGAAAGCTCGGGAAACACAGAAAGTGCCTTACAGCGTGGGAACCGCAGGCACTGCTCCGCCGAGCCCCACCGAGACTGCTCTCATCCGACACAGACGCCTGTGACGAAAACAGACTGTCAGGACAGAGCACCTTTCCTCCTCCATCGGCACCCAGGAAACACTGAAATGTAAGCTAAGGAAGAGTGACACATGCCAGGAACACGTCCTGAAAAACATCACGATGGAAGACATGCAGGAAAGGCTCAAAACCACCTCCACAGGCAAAGGCTGTGCAGCAAAAAAACAGGGTCGTGCAAAAAGTCCAAGTGAGAGAAGTTCCAGTTGCTATCAACCAACTGGCATGCAGTGGAACCTCCGTTAAATCTTTGACTCTGAAAAATATTCCTTGCTAAGTAAAAACTTGTAAATCTAGATTTAAAACGAGCAGGGAGTTCAAATACCCTGGATTTTCTCATGGCATCCTCATAGTTGATGCTTAGAAAGTTACTCCAATATGAAGTGACTTTGTAATAAAAATAGCATGTTGATTATAGCTCAATTATAATTCTTTAAGAATTGCTAACTAGAGAACAGAACATTTCATTAACTTGAAAATCCTATGTAATCAATCACTGAGGGTAAATGAGGGTAAATAGGCGCTTACAATACCATGAATGGAACTTTAATTCCCCCTATTCCTCCTTGAGGACACAGCGGGTTTGCTGGACCAGTTATACATATAATTCAAAAGTGTGCGATCTGATGGAAGTGCAGAAAGTTATTAACAATCAGAGTGTGGCTACTTTGAATACTTAAGTTTCCTGCAGGGCATAAGTACCTGGTATTTAAAACTGGACATTTCCAAGATAATATAACTTAATGGATTAATATCTGTTAAGGTTACCAAAGCAATAAAAACCTATCTTTCTTTTTGCCAATAGATTAAGTAAATGTCGCCAATACTTTATTTCTGCCTAACAATCCTATACAAACACGTGTCTTCCCCAGCTACTGTCAGCTGTCGGGAGAAATAAACCCCAGATCTGGCCAAAGGGGGCTGCAAGTGTAAGCCCCACATAAAGGGGTAATTCACCCCCAGAAGGGCTGCAAACAGGTTAAGTCCACCGCACTCAGAGCAGGTGTTCGGTGGGGAAGAGGCGCGCGTGCGTGCTGAGGGGCCGTGGCGGGGGGGTGGGCGGAGTGGGCAGAAGCGGGCAAGGGGCTGTGGGAAGCACACGCACCCGGTAACTCCCAGCCGGCCGGGCAGCGCCGTACATATAGGAGGGCTGGAGGATGAAAGCAAATGGCAGGTTTTTAAACCCTTGAAAAAACAGCAACAAGTAATAGTGACAAGGTAATTATGATGCTTTTGGTGATCATGACAGCCAAGTTATTGTACAACTGTTATAAGGAAAAGAAGTCCACAAAGGCACCATGCCTTCAATAACTCTGATAGATGGAAATCCACATTTACAAGGAAAATAAACATGAGATGATTTCTAACTTTAAAAATAGTGAACTTCCCCAGAACCTCTGAAATATGGCTATTTTCTGGGCCTCTCTTTTCAGGCACTCCTAGAAGAAAGGGTCGGGGAGCGAGACAGAATGGTGACAACGTCAACGACACCAGCAAGAGCCCAAATCCACGACTCAAAATCCCAGGTGAAGAAAGCACTTGGGGGTGTTAATACACAGGAACAGTGCGGCAGGAAGAGCCTGTTTGCTTCTATCAGAGGATCCCAGCGACAGTCTCCAAGATACAAAGGAGCTGTAGACGGGCTGCAGCTGCCCAGGGCTGGCACGTCTCTGGCACAGGGGACACACCCGAACAGAGACAGAGCCTGTGCGGGGTGTGCTGGAACACAAGGGCAGCTCGCTCGTGTGACCTGAGCCTCACCTCCAAAGAGCATCATAACCTGTTTACCGGCAGAGGCCATGGAGAGCCCAGGGCAGGGGGCCCACGAGCTGGTCGGGGAACATGCAGGAACAGGGATGAATCACTCAGCAACGCCAAGGAACACGACAATGCAGGGAGATGGCAGTTCAACCTCCATAAGGTGACGTGTTCTTGGAGCTCGGCCTCTGACCTCCTCCTACGAGAGCAGGACTCCTATACCTGGAGCTAAAAAGGCCAAGCACCTCGGGGACGGCCTTGTATAAACAGGAAACACAGCGGAGAACGCCGTTCTCCCCACTTTCCAAGACGGAGGAGTTAGATTATGCACAAAAGCCTTCCAAATTGCTTCCTGGATACATTTACAGGAGAAAAAATGTGTTTTTAAAAAACAAAGGAAACCCCAAATGGGGAACAATTGCTGGAAAAGGAGGAGAGACCCAAGAGACCAATTTCTTGGACTTGAGCTTTTGAAAGTATACATTTAATAGAGCCTCCTTTTTCCTAAACTCCTTTTTTAAAAAAATTATAAGGTCTTAAATTATTTTTGATTTGCTTTAAAAGGATGAGGAAAGTCTTAGCCAGTTAGTCAAACCAATTGAAACATCTACTAAGCTTTGCTCTTTGGACTTCACATGGAAGAGGTTGAAGTATCCACGTCCATTTAATCAGCAATTCAAGTGACAACAGAAGGAAAGAAGAGGGAAGAATGATGTGAAAAGGAGGAGGACAGACCCGGTTTCCATTCTGGGCAGACACGGGTCTGGGAGCAAGGCCACGACTGAGAAGCCCGAAGTCGGAGCAGGAAAGTCCCTGTAATCAGAGAAAACGGGTCGGAGGGGAAAAAGGCTCACAGCTTTATTTCATCTCAAAGGCATCATCAATTCACACGAAATTGACTTCTGCAACAAGATGGGTAAAGGACATGCACTTGCAGGGAAGAGAGAATGAGGGGAAGGCAATAAGGCAGTCCAGTTAACTGACAGAACTATTACCTGGGACTAAATGAGGACTTGAGAGTCTACACACAGGCAAAAACAAGTTTCATTAATTTGAACTGATAGCAAGGTCAGTGGCATTTTGAAGGTCTCTCTAAAGCAAATTCTAATTTTTACAGTTTGGTGGGAAAAACTCAAAATCAGGAATTTGCAGAGAGAGTAACCTCTATTCTACGTAATAAAATATTTCATTGGAGATGATCTTGGGCTTGGTTAGGTATTTACACAATGCGCATGTGTTCAGGATTCATAGAAGACATGATAGATTCAGTGGGACATTTCTGAGACCAACAGTCTATACGAGATTTCTGGGGAATACTACTATATAAATTAGCGGTTTCCCCAAATACAATGTCCTATCCACATTAAAGGACCCTTGAAGAGGAGGCTAGCTGTTTCAGATTTCCATGTCAGCAGTATTCTACTGATTACGCAAACCCAGGGCAGCCCTTGAAGGGGATGAAGTAGTTCTGTTCAGGTAACTTGGTGGCACGCTAAGACATCTCCCCATCCTTTCGAGATCCCGTAACTTGTGCCTATCGTTCCTATGCCTCGGATCAGGTGCACCAGAATGACCTGAGGGGCAGGCAAGTGGAATCCTGGGGTGCGCAGGGAGAAAGTTTCTGATATTTTAACACAAACCCTGAAACTTTTTCCAGTGGTTGGGAGAATGCCCTGGGTAGAAGCCATTTTGTCAATTAATTTTGGTGAATAATTCACATCCAAGTATTAGATAACTAACACCATGTTCTATTTTACAGAAAGTATCTAAGCTTGGAAGTAAAGTCTTCTGAATGACGAAGTGCTCTTTCCAACAGCAAAATCTCCCGCTGAATTAAGAAAATGCACACAATACACAAAAAACTCAAGGTGTCAAAACCCACCAATCCTTTGGTGCTTACAGTTGATTTTATATTGTCAGAGTTCACATACTAGGGGAAGGAAGGGTTGGAGTATTTATTATTATGGGGGGCAGCGGTGGGGGTTTGGGGCGTGGGCAAGCTGATGGAGAGAGGGAGAAGCTGCGGCAGTGTCTGGAACGCCCCCTTCCGCCCTCCCCACGCAGCAGGAGTAGAAAGTTGGGGGCGGGGCTGAGGCACGACAGGGGTGAGGACGACGGAAGGACTAGGGTTAGACTACTGTGGCTCTACCTGGCTAGTTTCTATTTATTTTCTTTTCCCCTACGTATTCTTTAAGATTCAGTTGACATTCTTTGTTATGACACTTCCTGGCAAAATCAGTTTCTGCACTAGTGCGAGGGGCAGGGGGCGGGGGGGGGGGGGGGGTCTGTCTTCTGTTTTACAAGTAAATGCTTCCGGAGGACCTAACTCACCTGCTTGTCTCTGTGACTTCCCTACCTAAACTAGTTCCCTTATGTTTGCTGAGTGAATACAAATCTCACCTAGGTAGGATGAACAAGCCTTACCTATTAGGGCTCTTAAATAATTGAGAAATATTCGCCTATCAAGATTGGTGTATGTTCTTAAAGTACGGGAAGGAATGTTATTGTGTGGACGTTTGGATTTGATTTGATTTTCATTCCAAGTCTATTCCATCCTTGTGAAATTGCCCCAAGTATGCATGTACCCTGCAAAGTAATTCTGCTTTCAAGAATTCTCAAGGGAAGAATTTCAGGGCTTTCTTCTTTCCCTTTTGATTAATTCCAACTACTACACAGCCACATACCTTCTTTCACCGTGCCTAACTCAACCCCACAATCTGCATTCAAACATTTGAATCTGAATTCAAATGCAAGAGAGTGGGCTAAATCCGAATTAAATATATCATGTTAATTACCACCCCAAAATGGACTTTAACAGTTATCCAAAGGAAACTTCATAAAACAGACATTCAAAGAGAAAAGAGAGTGGAATTTACACATATGGGATTGCATGCTACAAAACCTGTAGTTTCTGCAGAGAGGATGTGAAAGATTTAAATGGAAACCAACCAAGGTGTCCTCTCTGGATGACGACAAAGTAGAGAATCTGCTGTCACCGCTGTAGCTGGAATTCTGAGCAGCAAAGAAGACAAGGTAAGTGATGAGCACTTCCCTCCTCTCCCCAAAGCACCACCCGGTCAAAAGGCAAATATGGAATGACACAACCAAACCAGTATTAGTACTCCAGGAACGCAGAGGCAGCTAGAGAACTGATACCCGCTACTACAGCAGAAAATCTTAACCACTAGGGGTTCTAAGCTGTGTTTTACTTTTCAGTGTTTATATCTCAGTGAGGTCGTGTGATTTAACTATTATCATTACTTAACTATTTATATTTAAATTTAGCTATTATTATCTGTAATTCCTTATTAAGTCTCATGATGGACCATCTATAACCTTAGTCTAGACTTTCCATATGACATCTCTTCTTAGGTAACTAAAATTCCATGTACTGCACGATTTTCACTCTTTCCTCAGCCCAGCACATCTGAGGGCTGCAGCTCAGCCCCAAGGCTCCAGGGAGGAAACAAACACCATCAGTCTTGGCCATCTCCTTCCTGCCCACAGACTGGTACTTCTGACGTCTATGAAATTTCCCATTTCCCATCCAATTTTTCTCCAAGCCCATCCTTACACTGTTCCTGGAGTTTCCTGCTCCTATATAAGATGCTACATTAGAAGTACGTTACTTGGTCCTTCAATCATTATATGGGGTCACCCAAAAAGTTTGGGTTTTTGTGACCCGAACGAACTTTTTGGCCAACCCAGTATTTCTCGATTATTTATTAAATCAATTTTATATCCAATTTCACTCTGTGGTGAACAGTTTTATAATCAAGTTCTTTTGTATCTGATTTCTAGAGGCATTACTTACTCTAAACTAAATCATAAGGCACGCTTCTACCGTTTCAACGTAAAAATCAAAGACTAAACTATATGGAGATATGTACGACGTAAAGATTGATGCCACCTTGTATGGTCACAAACACGCTGGCAACTACATGTTTGGGATGCTCTAGAGAAGGATGTAATATTGGGTAGAAGTTGGACTAAAGAACTTCTAAAGTAACTTCCAACTCTGAACTATGATTCTTTGTGATCGATATGGTGAAACTATGCATTTAGGGTGAAAAGTTACTAACTAGTCAATTTAAGCCCAACAAGCAGTGGGAAGCCATCAGAGCTCCTGTCCTATAAAGCCAGCACTAAACAGTCCTCAGGGATGCTGAGCACAGGAAGCAAAACTGTCAACATCCTGTAAGAGCTGAATGGATGTCGCTTGCTTCTGTCCCCGGAGTGCTGTATGACCTTAAAGAAAAACATGACAGAGCTTGAGAAAGTCCAAAGGCTGTCAGTGCAAAAGGCAACATAGATAGGAAGACACAGCCTTTAAACTGGGAAGATTTTTTAGTTTGGAATGAGAAAAGCTGAGCTGCAACAGAAGTGTATGCAATCCTGCATAGGAACAAGAAGGTAAAACCTGACTGGCCAGTTTCAGAACGCTACGGGGGTGTCCCGTTACCGCTTTGAACCCTGAAAACATAATTTAAACGTATATATGATATTGCTTAATATAATTACAGCAAATGAAAAGAAATACTGTTTTATACAGCTAGTAAAATGTATTCCTACAAGAAAATAAATGAAGCAAATGCAGGAACAGGAAGATTTTAGATAATTTAATGTATAAGAGATCTGCGGCAGGTCAAGAAACTGAATTAAAATGTATCTGGTTTAACCACCTGAAATCCCCAATGACTTCCTTGGTAAACCGAGACCTCCCCCACTTCTTACTGGCTGCCCTGCTATTGGTTCATTTCTTCCTCTCCCCCCCCCCCCCACAGCATCCCTCAGCTCGTCTTCTGCTTCCTTCCCTGGAGCTATGAGTACTGCGAGCATCTCAGTGGTCAGCAAAACACAGGCTCTAGGGTATGTGTCGTTGAAATTACGAATGAGAGGTGGGCAACAGTGGAAATGTTGAATTTAAGTATGTTTGAGAGTGGAATACACTTCATATGCACATTACACACATACACCCAGGGCAATAAAATAATGAAGGAGCTAGTACTTAATTCGACCTTTTAATACCTAAGAGATTCCTTTCAATGTCGATCTCTTACCTTAACACTTAGAATGTTAGAAGACGAACAGTCTAACATTGCTAACCAACTGAAAAACATTAGCTTTCATTCTATCATGCACACACACACAGAACTACTATAACAGAAAATAACCAAAGAAGCTAAATTTAGCGATATTTTAGAAAAGCTTTGCAGCAACCTGTTTGAATTTTGTGTCACGCAAATTTACTAACCCTGCCAGATCTTCTATTCAGGGACTGGGATCCGTATAATTCTCCATCATAACCATTTGTCTGTTTCAGCGAAGAAAAGGAGAAAAACGGACATCAGTATACAAAGGCAGACACAGGTACAGATGAGCAGGGAAGAATTAGCCGGGTACAAAGTGAGTTTTTGGAGTGGAGCGGATGGACACGGCCAGGGTAGCACACATCCCGGCAGGCCCCCCGCTGCCTCCACGCTCCTGATCTGCTCGACTACACCTCAGGAGAAACCAGCCCCGTCGGCGGATCACAGTGTCACTGTGACTACGGGGCACTCACTCGGGGACAGGAGGAAATGCCAAGTCCCCATGGAGTGAGGCGCATGGGCCTGGGTGCACTTGATTTCCTCGGCAGTTTTTGGTTCCAGTTTTGTGCTGATGATGCGGGAATCCCAGCCTGTGAGGAGCCTGGATGTCAGGCAACGTGGGCTGATGACTTCCACCTGAGTCAATTCGTCTTGCGTTCTTGGTTCAGCATGAAGTCCTTAAAAACCACGGCTCATTATGAAGCTGTATTCAGAAGATTCAGAGAGAGCTTCTACCCAATTTATAATTAAATGCAAACGTTCATCATGGAAAAAACGTCTATCGTGGCAGGACATCCTCTCTATCAGTTTTTCATTCATCCAGTCCTCCTACTTTATTTTTCAAAGTGAAATCTGAGCACATATTTTATGAGTTCATAATTTGTTCTCCAGAAAAAAAGAGAATGATTAAGTTAAGCATATGCTTGTCTTCCTTCTCTTCCCAATTCCCAGCCAAAGCTCGGGCTCTAGAACTGCTCTCATTCATCTATAAGGAAATTTCCGCTGATTCAAGATAAGAGCCGCCAAGTGTCAGGGACATGACCAGCTCCTGAGACAGAAAAAGGAGGAGCAGTCCCCACAACTGCTAAAAATGGAAGGAGATGCCAGCGATCGTGGACCTGAGTCCAGATTCCAAGCAGAAGCTTTGTCATATGACTTTGGGCAAGTTAATTTAATCCACTGGAACCTCTCTACCTCCTTGGCTGTGAAAACGTGCATGGTAATAAATACTTTACAAGGCCATTGTGAGGATTAAAGCTGCTTAGAATGGGTGCCCAGATCAGTGCTGACTGTATGGTTAAGTGCTTGGTACCGAGGAAGGACAGGATATGTTTCCTTGTTAAAAGTTCGGGGGAGGGGAGACGGTTCAGCACGTATTATGCAGCTGTGACGTCGATGAAGAATACATATATGGATTTCCGGGCAGATTATAAATCCAGATTCATGAAACCCTGACTATAAAACTGTGTACTTACTTGTGTTACAATTCAAAAGCAAGTCTATTCGAAGTTTCTAAATGAAAAAGAGTATGTAGAAATCCTTCAAAATTAAAATTTAAAACTATGGGTATATTAAAACATTTCTGAAATAAATTTGCTAGTAAAAAAACCTTTGGAGATTGGCAGGAATTTTTATTCAGTCTAATTTCCTTTTTTTCTCTCTCGAGAGAAATAATCTTGCATGTCAAGGACTCGTCTATCTCAGACCTCAGTCTTATTCCTTTGATATCTGTTTAGAAGCTAGTTTCTGGAAAAAATTAATATTGAAGGCTAACGTCAGTCAATTTTAGACGACTTTCCCCTTGCTAATAAATAAGGAAGAAAAATGTATTACATATATAAAGCCTCTGGCTTTCCACTGTTGCTTATAAAATACATACTGCTGTAGATGGATTTCTCCTTTTTGATCTTCTCATTCTCTCATTTAGCCTGCAGCGTAAAGCAGAGGGTGGGTGAAGGTTGGGAGAGCAAAGGCCCTCCTTCAGTTGTCCCCTTCTCTTCTGGCCTTCCATGAAAATGCAGGAAAAACCCTTCTTTTGAAGGCTTTGTGGAACCACACTTTTCTGTTGTAATGAAACTGTCATAGAGAACGTATCCCTACAACGTACTCCCAAATGTATAGACCTCACCAACAACATCTCTGTAGTGAGGAGTACTGTGACCTTCTTAAATAACACACCAACTTTCTCCTCTTGGGTAGTTTTTCTGTGTTGAATTCAGATGGGTGGAGCTGTTTTTAGTGGCATAAGAGGGTAATAAGGAGAGTTGAAAATTAACTGTAACAACATTAGAGTAAAAAGTCCACAGAAGGCATATATCACCTTCATCTTAAGTCAGGTCTCGGATGTTCACCCAGCTTTGTTTTACAGAATTGTTTTTCAACACTCCTCAGACCACCTGCATCCTGGTCACGGGGCGTGCTTCCCATCCCAGGACATCGGAATACCCGGAGGCCCGGGAATATGCATTTTAACAAGTTCCCCAGGTGAATCTTACATATAGTGACACTGAGAAGCACTGCTCTAAGACAGAACAAAATAAAGACATTCACCAATCAGCATTTTCTAAAAGAGGATAAGTCAGATACAAGAATAAATGTCCCATCAAAACCTATTATTCTAATGGTAACGTGATTAGTCAGAATGCTAACGACTCCATGCAGTGCTGTCGAAGCACAACCAACTTCATGCGTGACCATGCGAAACGCAACTGTTATTATTTTCATGAATGGTTTTAGGTATTCTTCTACTGAGTCAAAAGACAGAGCACCTTCAAGGGCGTTAGAGATGGGAAACAAAATAAGCAAGGCAAAATCACAGCTTTGAAGTGCAATCCTTGATGCACTCAATCTAGTTTTAAAGGGGAGGACAGCAGCCTCACCGGGAGACTCCGGGGACAAGCGTGCTGTGCCGATGTATGGTCCTGTTAATTGTCATCTTAAGGGTAAAAATATATTTTAAAAACCGGAGTTTGCTGGATATTTTTTCAATGCAATGGAATGAATGAAGCACAAAATCCTTTTGGAAAAAGCCCTTCAAGTGAAGAAGTGTATGATCTGCTATAATAATTTCAGTGCTGAGTCACTTTAATGCTGAGTGTGATTAATGCTGGTGAGATTACATTTTTCTTCCTTTTAGTGTAATTTAAGCTTACAGGTTTTCAGAAAGCATAAGGCGATCAAACTCTTCTAGATGGATGTAAGAAGGGAAATTCTGAATTTAAATCTAAAGGCTTCGTTTTTGTTACTGGATTTGGGGTCTTTCTCAAAGAGCACTTTCTGGCCAAAGAGCCATCTGGGACATTTAATTTGAAAGGATACAGATTAGAAAATAATCAATTTTTCATTAGATAAAATGACTTTAAATTCAATCTTTTAAAGGAAATGTAGAGGCTTGGGAATTCTTGATCTGACTTGAGTTCCCTGAAGAAGACCCATCCTTCCCATCTGGTGTCTGCAGCTGCTACCCCAAAGCCTGGCAGACAGCGGTGCTCACAGGCCGCCGGGTGCGGGAGATGGTCAAGCACCCACACCTGGGTTCCAGACCCACCCATGAGGGTCAGAGCTGTACCCAGGAGGCTCTGGGAAGAAGAGAGCTCACTGTGGTATGTGCACCTGCCCTCCGGCCCTCAGTCCCCAGGTAAGAACAGGTGCGTGGCATGTGTCTTTTAAAACAAAGGTGTACAAATGCTCATTAGATTACTGGAAACGCCACAGGTTATTATCTCCCACACAACACTATTAGGATCAGGCCACATGTTCGTCTCACCCAAGCGTAGGGACCCCCGTACTCCAAGTCAGGCTGCGACTGTCAGAGGTGGGATGGAAGAGAAAAACAACACAAAAGAGTTGCCCAAAATCAATTAAAAAGCTACCTAAGGCATAACACAAACATAAAACAAAAAACAGGCAATCTTGAAAATCTTAATGAAATTCAACTATTTTCATGACTTCTAGAATCTCGTACGTATTTACAAACGCAATTACATTAGCATTACCATAAAACCATTAGCATTAAATGAAACTTCCGTGGCAGCTGTTGCCCTAATTCATGGAATCTGAAGCAGTCTGAGCAATCCTTTCTCCTCCTCTACCTAAAGCATTCTATTTACATTAGGCAAAAGGTCAACAGATGTGTCACTCTCAATTTTTAAGTAGAGAAAATTAAGTACTTATGATATCTAAATCTAGGTTTTCTGAGAATGTCCATACAAACGCCAGAAAAAAAAATTTCTTCCATTTTTAAGGGTTTATCATCACTGTCAGTGGAGTGAAGAAGGCCTGTATTTTGAGAAAGTCAAGAGATAAAAGATAGGGTCTTTGGGCTTCCCTGGTGGCACAGTGGTTGAGAGTCCGCCTGCCGATGCAGGGGACGCGGGTTCGTGCCCCGGTCCGGGAGGATCCCACATGCCGCGGAGCGGCTGGGCCCGTGAGCCATGGCCGCTGAGCCTGCGCGTCCGGAGCCTGTGCTCCGCAACGGGAGAGGCCACAACAATGAGAGGCCCGCGTACCGAAAAAAAAAAAAAAAAAAAAAAGATAGGGTCTTTGAACTTTGCAAACGGAAGATTTCCAAATATTAAAATATGAAAAACAGTAGAAACTGGCCCTACGCATTGAAGGCCTGAGATGAGCCCCCCTGGCGGGGGAGGCGCAGTGGGGAACCCTGCCCGCCCACCAGCCAGGAGAGGCCAGTTCCGGGCCCCCGACGGGCTTTGGGATTGATGCTGTCACAGCACCCTGGCCCTGAGCAGGCCCCCTCGCTGCTCTGGGCTTGTTCTGTGTCTGTAAAAATTAGAAGGTTTGACTCTTATCCCCAGGATCCAAGTTCTCAAGGTCTGTGATTTTTAACGAGAGTTATTTCTTTAGATCAAGTGCGTCACAGGAAAGAGCGGGGGAGCACGCCACCCGGCTAGCGACGAAAACCCATCCACTGCTGACTTTCCACCTTCCCCCCATCTCTTACTTAGCACCCTAATTGTGGAGCTCCTCCATAAACTTTTATATCCTAAAACAAATAGGCTTGTATCTTGGCAAAGAATGGTGTCCAGCACAGAAATTTAGCTCATTTCTGGTTAAAATCGTTGAAAATGAAATAAATGCTATAAACACCCAAACAACCACTAATAATACAATAGTTTTAAGCTTTTTGGGATCAGCTCTGAGAATCTTAAGAAAGTGACAGATTATTTTCCCAGAAAAATGCAAGTACAAACAAAATCTTGAATACAATTTCAAGGAGGATCGCAGATGGAAAATGCTATTTTATTTTATTTATTTATTTTTTTGCGGTACGGGGGCCTCTCACTGCTGTGGCCTCTCTCGTTGCGGAGCATGGGCTCCGGACGCACAGGCTGAGCGGCCATGGCTCACGGGCCCAGCCGCTCCGCGGCATGTGGGGTCTTCCCGGACCGGGGCACAAACCCATGTCCCCTGCATCGGCAGGCGGACTCTCAACCACTGCGCCACCAGGGAAGCCCGGAAAAGAGAGTTTGGGTTCTTTCTGCATCTCTCCTATTCTCCCTTGAGCCCAAAACAGTCAGGTTTTGCCCTCAATATTTCCATCAAAAGTGCCCTTGTCAAGCTCACCAACGTCTTGGCCAGTGGTCATGTGAGTCCTGTGCTCACATGATCACGCCCCTTCTCCTTGAAAAGGTATCTTCTTCATTTGGTTTCAAGGACCCGACCTTCTCCTGCACCTGCTGGACAGCTGTAATTTCTGACCCTTGTCTACAGATTCTGCAAACTGAGTTTTGCATTGATAATGTTTAGGTTACATAAATCTTACTTCCTCTCGTGTGAATCATGTCAGAGGGTATGTGAGGAAGTTACAACTACATGGCTAAGGAGAAAGTTTCAAATAGCAAGGAAGCCCTTTAACTGACTTCACCTGTGAACCGTAACTTTCTGGCAAAACCACGATGGACATGCCTTTGGCAGCTTCAGGCCAATGACAGTTGTTGACAGCAAAGCAACAGTGTACAGCCATCCTTCGGTATCTGCGGGGGGTTGGTTCCAGGACGCCCCCAGATACCAGAATCTGCAGATGCTCCAGTCCCTTATATAAAATGGCGTAGTATTTGCATATAACCTACGCACGCCCTCCTGTACACATTCAGTCATCTCTAGATTAGCTGTAACATCTAATACAACGTAAATGCTACATGAATAGTGTGGAATTTTCCCCTCTGAATATTTTTAATCCGTGATTGGTTGAATCATGCAGAACCTTGGGTATATGGAAGGCTGACTGTATCACCTTTATAGTTTATTGTTATACACAGCTAAATTAAATGTACATTTGGTGCGTGTATAAGAAGGCTAGGAGTTACATCACGACTTAATTGCCACGGTGATTAAAAACAAGGCTTCTGCCCCATACAGTCCTTCCGTAAAATGGAGTGGCTGCGTCGAGACCGAATTATTACCAGCAGAGAGATGCAGCTTTAATCCAGGGGTAAACTAACCTGACACGCTCAGATTAATTCACTGACTTAAAGGACTAAGCAAAACACGTTTTTCTCTACTTCACTTCCCAAAGCATGCCTTGTTTTCAAGTATAATTATGAAGATTTTTGGAATGTTTAAGGAAAAATGTGTATTTGTGTTTCTCAACCATCAGGCTGTCAGTGATGAAGAGATTTCATTATAGTTGATGAAAGGAAAGGCTCCTGAGACCTCAGGCTGGACGGATTCAATGTGCCCCGGTGTTCCACCGGCAGCCTACAGCAGCTTTCAAGGAGCTATGGGAAACATCACTGAATAATAGTTCCTTTAACTTGTAGTTACTTTAACTGAGATTCCAATTTGCTGGGGAGCTTGTGCACTTCCATTAGGACAGAATGAGCCTTCGTGCTCCCCTTCACCACACTAGCAATGAGGCAACTTACTCTAAATGGGGCAGTTTTGTGATGTGGACCAACACGAAGAAAGGAGGACTTCCACTCTGGGGAGAAAGACACAACAAAACTGCTTACGCTTATCACTAATCTCTCTACATCACAAAGAGACATCCCACCATTGAACAGAGGCTACAGGGATAATGAACAAGAACTTCGAACGCAGGGATGGAAGGGCCAGGAGCGTGGACACAGACTGTACCATGCAAACTCAACCATCTGGTTACTGACCCTCAGACTTCCGCGGCTACCCGCTGACACGCGATCATCTTCATCAGACGCCTAGTAAAAAGAAAGGATGAAAACAACCATGAGGCGATGAGGTAACAGACACAGAGAAACCAGTGACCAGCTCTGAGGGAAGCGGCTGACCCGACACATGGCGGGGGGCAGATCAGGCCCCTGTGAAAATCTCAGTGCACGTGAGCCTGGGTTTTCGCCAAAAGGGCTTTGTTTGTGCACCTCTGCTTAACAGAAGACTGTTTCTGGATAACACGACTTTAACTTCACTACAGTGATGCTGTTCACTTCGCTGGTAACCTACAAACATGTAGCTTAATGCATATTACTCTGCAAATTATTCATGGGTATTTAATAGCGAAAAAAGCACTAAAACTGTCATGAAACTCAGAAAATTTTCAAACACTCACTCTCGCCTCACCAAAGTCAGGTCACAATGCTAAAGGCTGAGTTCACAGTCTTTGTTTAGGTAACAGTATCAGTGTTAGTTAATTTCTTTCATAAGTATCATTAAGATATAGATATAGATACAGATCTGTAGATATGTGTATATACATACAGACAGATGGATAGAGAGACAATTTATATATTTCAGCCATTAAAACTGCAAATCAGACTTCAGTCAAAACGCCGAGGTAACGAATGAACACAGTACTAACCGACGTGTTTCTTCTGGATCTACGGGAGTAGCGCTCACTGTCTTCCTACCAAAGCAACGGAGGAAACAGCACAGAAAGGTTAGGGCAGACACAGGAGAAGGCTTAGCTACTCCATAATACAGTATTTCTGATATAAATGTCAAACAAATATTTTCTTTGCTTTTGCTTAAAGGCTTCAATTAAACCACTGGGGGAAAATGTTTTCTTCTAAAAGTGGGTGGGGGGCTTAAGCACACAAAGAATCAGCATATTTCATTTTGGCTTTAAAAGCAAGTGCGTGTTGGGTGAAAATCAGGGTCTTAATTTTTGCCGAATCGAATGTGGTCCATTTAAATCAGCCTACTTTTCTTCTTACGTTCAAAACCTTACACACTTCTCTTTAGGAATTGGAAGAGAAATCACTTTCGTAGGAGATCCAATACGGATGCCACCCCACCTACCATATTTTGTGCATTCTAAGGTGCTCCATTTTGCATTTGGACGTCTCTGAAGTTGGGGCATATCTTATCATCAAAGTTGCTCACGATTATAATTAGCAACTTTCTGTTTCTTTCTCAGTGGTATAGAGAACACTGACACATCTTTTAACTGTGTCTTACGACTTGATAAACGTACATCTCCCTGTGTCATATAAACTAGAATGATGGTTTACACATAACAGAGGTTGAAGTTAATAGTTTTTTAAATAGTGGAACTGTGTGCTCTTTATATGTCATCAACTGTTTTCTTTTATATTATACACAGATCTCTCAATGTTAGGTCATTTTATACTCCCTTAGATTATTTTATGTGTAAGGGACACCTAATAGGACAGTTCCATACTGGTCAGGTTCTCAAATGCTACAGGTACGTGATGATGTCCATGAGGCCAGTCAGCAAGGTGACAAGGACAGGAAGAGGTGGGGAGCACTCAGGTGGATGAATTCATGACAGGAGCCATGAAGCCGTGCTCCCTCGGGACCAGTGGACAGCTCTTGGAATCCCCCCTCTTCTAGAACCTCCCGCCAGGAGGCAAGATCTCCCCCTGGGAGGGTCGTAAGGACAGGGGTATCGTGAGGGGCGGGCCAGCTCTTAACTGACTAAGGAGGACAGCTAAGTCGTGCCAGGAAACAGGGTGAGAAGGTAAAGGAATTTTCTCACCAGAGGACAGTGGTTTCTCAGGCACAGCAGATGAGGTTGGGGCGGGGGGTACCCAGCAGCAAAGTATAGAGGTCGGAATGGGGTGACCGGGCAGCTGACTGCAATCGTGAGTGAAGGAATTGCAGCATCACGCGTCCCCCTGGATTCCAACTAGAGCTGGCTGGACCGGATGCTCATGGGAAGGTTCTCGCGCCGGGGCCACACGCCCAGCCTGAGTGTCCCCAGTGGGGAGTCCACTGCAGAGGAGATCGGGGTCCTGGTCGGGGTGGAGACCCTCACAAACGCTGGCCTGGAAGCTCCAGGAGTCAGCTGCTACTGAACAGACCTGACACCAGCCCTGGCCAGGGCACCTTCTAACCAGGCTTCACGTGGGATGTACACAACCAGGCCAGATGCAAGCACGTCCAGCAGGAAATCACTCAGTATCAAATTAGGGTGCAACAGGGATCTAGCCATGTAATTAAACTGTGGAAGAATCCAATTACAAACCATTTACGCTTTTCAAAATCAGATTCAAGGCCTACCATCCATTGCTCGATGTCGCCCCACTTTGTATCCAGCCCATAATATTTCTACAGACAGAAGGGAAAGAAAATTAGGCAAGAAGTGCAACGGTAATCGCACAGGACACTGTTCTGACATGCATTTCCAAACTGTTGCCAAGCCTCGGGGTCAAGGTAGCATGCCAAGGCAGAGCAGGGAAGCACACGGTCAGGCTCTGACCCCCACGCGGCCTGTGAGCCTGTGAAGACAGAGCCTCCCGACCCGCTCCCTCGGGGAAGACGAGAGAGCCCAGGACGAAGCAGTCCTGGGGCGAGGGGGTGGCCTCCGTAGAGACCAGGAATTCAAACTGAGCCCAGCAGCTTTCAAGCCCCTCTGTAAAGCTGTCCATGCCTTCGGAGCAGGTGTACTGCAGGAATAAAGCACGATTTAAGAGAAGCCAAAGCCATTCCCGTGCTGCTACAACAGGAAGGAGAACACCAGAGGAAAGGGGGAGAAATGGTGCGCTGCCCCTAGATTTCTAGTACACTTGCTCCAGCTATCTGATAGCCACGCTAAATTTAGGCCCTCGAGAATTTCTGGGCTGTGGACGTCTTTATAACATGCCACTGATGGCAAGATGACCAAGCAGGCTGTTGCAGAAGAGGTCTTGGCCCAGGGAAGAAAAGTTCTGCTTGGTGTTTTCTTTAGCCAACACCTCCATGGTTTCAGCTCGCCTGTCTAAACCGCAATGGCCCAAGTTAGAAACAGAAAAGCAGATTCAGGGTGGCTACTACTGTTACTAAATACAGCAATTCCAAATTCAGGTGGGAACCCAGGTAGACTCTCAGGTAATGGGGCTTTGCTGTCCTCCTCACTCTTCCCTCAATTTCTAATAAGAAAAGCAAGAAACAACCATCCAAACCTCCCTATCGTATGACACAGATGGGATTTTCCTCTTACACGTGAAAAGCTTATCATCAGAAGAAAAAAAGTGGATGCTAGAGTACACGACAATTTTTGAAATTGTTTTACAATGACCAAAACAGGCTGCTGCTATGTTTGGTTCAGTTTCCATTTATTTTGATGGGCGGCCAGATTTAGAATATATATATGGCTCTTTGATGGCCTTGCCCCTTTCTCCTAGAGGCGGCAGCAAGCAGAAAACTGGAAGAAGAAAAGCAGGAGGGAGAATTTAACAGTGCTTTAAAAAGTCAAACAATACAGAACCTTAATATCCGGAGCACATAAGCCAAATCTTTTTCTGTAAGTTCCTTTCCTTAGACTATAAATCGAGAAAGGAAATAAACGTAAACACTTCCTAAAGTCACGTTTTAACATCCGTTTAAGTGAAATGCAACGGCTTAAAGCTATTCTGCATTCAATTCATGTTAGCCCCACTCTCACTGTCAAATTCCAGATATGAAAATTTGATGCCATCAACCCTCCTTTATCTCACGGCTTAACTGCAAAGACAGAAAGAAAAAGTGGTTTTTAAAAAAGGAGGGGGCCTACAGACATTGACAAAAAGTAAATTCCAAAAGAAGTCTGTGTTATCCGATTTTCTATTTCCATATTTCCCTTTTTGGCCAATTCTATACCCATATCACATACTGCACTCGACCTATTGCTCTTTTTAGGACAAAGATAAGAATCAGTATTTAAAGTCTTTCATCGAGTCCACAGGTGGCCTAATAAACAGCTGCTGTAACTCTACAGCTGCATCTCCACGCCATTCCATGGAGGGAGGACACCCTGCCGACAGTAAGTGCGGTGAACGAGTAGTCCTGGTGTTAGCTGGCAGTCGACAGCACGGCACACTCTAGAAGGTGTAAGATATTGCACATGGAAACTGCTATGATTAGCCAGCGAGTCATGCAGAAGGAAGCAAAAGCCAGACGAACGCAGAAGTGCTCGACTTTCAGAAACAGCTTTGATTCCGCAGGAGAGAAACCGTGATGGATGCAGCCGATGGGCTGGAACAGAGCCTTACTGCTTCCTTTTCCGTTTCCTGAGTCTCCGTGACAAGGAAAGCCTTCCCTTCCCTTGGACACATCTTTATGATAAAAATGTGTATCTGTTTTCCCATGGAGGGCTTCCTGTGCTCCCTCTAGCTGTATTTGTATACAAATGACCATTCTGACGAAGTTCTAAGGGCGTATCCCTGGTGAGTTGGTGAAAGGAAAATAGTCTTGATGCAGCACCAGATGGGAATGAATCAAAGTGGAAGTGACCAGATAGGAGTCCCTTGTCTAGGTTTTAGGCAGTTATGTCCTGCTCTATCAGATACTGTGATGGTTCCCAGCCTTGTCTTTTTGTTTGTTTTTTTTCGCGGTACGCGGGCCTCTCACTGTTGTGGTCTCTCCCGTTGCGCAGCACAGGCTCCAGATGCGCAGGCTCAGCGGCCATGGCTCACGGGCCCAGCCGCTCCGCGGCATGTGGGATCCTCCCGGACCGGGGCACGAACCCGTGTCCCCTGCACCGGCAGGCGGACTCTCAACCACTGCGCCACCGGGGAAGCCCCCAGCCTTGTCTTTTACCTACGAAATCCCTACCTAGATTCTCTGTGTATGGGTTGGAGCTCTAGCTTCAATACACATTTCCAAGTGGACCCTGCAAAAACTAACGAAGTCCAAACAGATTCTGGCACCTACCTAACTGGTTTCTTAACACTCTGGGGGACAGTAGTTACGCAGAGTGAGAGAGGCAGGAAGGAAAGGCAATTTGGAACTGTAGCTGGTGAAGGAATCCAACAACAGAATTTTACATTTACTGATAGAGGGTGTTTAAGGGGTCGGCATGTTCTACCCTACGAAATTAAGTCACCTTGCTTTGATTTTCTTAGTTGCTCTCAAAGGCAAATATAGTCCTTCTTTATCTGTAAACTAAATAAATTTGTAAACACGAAGCTATTATAGGTGTCGTAAGTAACAACAATTCATTTTGGGGAAAGACTCACTGTAAACACTTTCTGTAAGTTCTCAGGGAACCGCTTACTCCTTCCTTCGTTATTGCTGGATCAGGAGTCACTGACTTGGTTGTTCTCCTCTTTATTTTCTGTGTCTGGCCTGCTCAGTGCATTTATTTCTAAACCTCAGCTGCTTTTACAAAATACTAGGAAACAGAGAATATCGGAGATAGAAGGCAGGTGTGTTTTAAGCTGTTGGATTTTACTGTTATATCACCATTTTCTTTTTTTACTCAGATTTTAAATCAGTATGTAATAATCTCCTCATGTATGGTAATATGCCTTGATAGCTTAAACCCCTTCTAATAAAATTATATGAGAGGATAATCTTTCTTTTTAAATATCTGATTTCAAAAGGTTTTCCGAACTCTGAGGTGTGATTTTTATTTTGTCTTAGAGTTCATTTTTCTTCTTCAACGATTTTCTAATTTCTTGAGAAAAGGGAGATGGGAAAAGCTTTCAGTACACAGAAATGTGTGCTGACGGCTGCTTTGCGTGTGGGCTGAAGTGGGGACCTAAGCATTCTTGTTCAAACCGATTCATAAATAAAGCAGTAAAAGAAGCAGTAAGAACTTCGATGAGTTTTCAATCAAAGGTGTTATTTCTGAAAGGTGACCGGGTCGTTGGCAAGGGAAAAAGAGTACATGCAAATTAGAAAATAAAGAAGGAAGAGCCTACCTTTTGAACCTGATAGATCTATAGAGGAGGGCAGAAGAAATTGGGAAAGAAATATAAAATCCAGTTACAGAAGTATAAACATCAGAAAGAAAGGTTCTGTAAGTACCTAGGAATATGAATAAAAGCCATATTGGAAAAAAGGTGAAAACTGGTGAAATATGAATGAAAAAAACCTCTTGAAGCCTCATTGAAATAATCAGTAATTTCATAACAGATTTTACATTCTATTTTAGATATATTGGTGAAACACAGGCATGTCCACACAAGTCTACAAGAATCCTGCTACTATTCTAATGCAGAAGTTTGTATAACCTGTTACCGTTAATGGGAAAAAGAACTTCATCTTCAATTTAAAATTTCTTTTCACCGTGATCAAAGTTTAACAAAAAAGTACAGAAATTTAATTGGAAAGTCAACTGGTCAAATTCACAAAGAGTGAAGAAAGAGGCTTTCACATTCGGATTCATGCAGAATACGTGGAAAATTCAACAGATACAAACAGAATACCAGGAAAATTCCAGCCAAATGGAGTGATCACTGGAATATAACTGAAAAAAAATTGAAAAGCTTATTATCATACCTTGACATATTCGTTTGCTCTAGAGCTTCCTCCTAATTTTGTAGTAATCTCTAGGTAAGACTGAGATGTCTACTCCACCCATCCGTTCATTCATTCATTCAACAAAACTTTGACTGAGTCAGGCATTGTCCAAGGCACTGCCACACCTACAAGGCTTGAGACTCGGTGCTTCTAGTCCTACGTGGGTGAGCACAGATCAATGTATTCAACACTATGACTACTGAACATTGTTCCTCCAACAGAAATGTTTATCAGGTCAGTAGCAACAAGAGATGCACTCTGACCATCATGAGATCACCTGGGCATCATACCACCATTTTTTTTTTCCATTAGTGTAGGTTCTCGAACAAAGTAAAAGGTTCACTCAGATTTCCCCAAGAATATCTACATATTCTCCTGAATAAATCCATTAAAAAGGAGCTCATAATCTTTGAAACAGCCCCCAAGCACAGCTAACGTAGTCGGTTCTCACCATCCGCACGGGTGAAAAGAACCATTCTGGGGGGTGCGGTGGGTGGCTAGGAGGGCTGGGGTGCCTGGGCCATCTGGATAGATCTGCAGCCAGCTCGAGGCCCCCATGTCCTCAGGGCCTGCTGGGGCTTGATGACAGGTCTACACTCCTCCAGCACTGATGACACTCTCATGCTGGCCTTGGAGGGTCCCAGGCACTAGTGTGGCTTCAACCATGACCCATCTCTGACACCCCCCAGTGGTGCTGCCAGCTTCCTGCTCTCCTGAGCCCCCAGCGACGGTCACTGCTCTCCAGGCATTCACAGCCTACGTCTGCCTGCAGCCGAGCTGACCTCCTTGTTAAGGAAAGCCTTGGTCCTGCTCAGAAGCACCTGTGCAGAGACAGGGTGGCTCGCCGGCCGGTGCAAACAGGGATTGTGTTTCTCAATTTTTACACCAAAATATCAACCCTACTAGTTAAACACGGGTCTTCCAAAGCATATTCATTTCCACTTAATCAACAACTTAAAATGCCAGTGCCTGGGCTATCAGATTGTATAACCTCAGATTGTGGTGCTATTTCTAATAATAGGCCCGGAGATGTGATATGCAGAGGGGAGACCGAGGGATGTTGTCTGTACACCATCCTCAGTCCTAAAAGCGCGTCCCCAAACCTGCAAGCTTGTCTGTCTCCTCTCTCTAGATGTGCACGCGAACGCCCACGCGCACCCAAGGGCCCACTCGTGCCCCCTCCCCCAGCCCAGGACACGGGTCACGTCAAGAATCAGCTGGACGAACAGCTGCTGCTCCCGTGTTCTCGGTAACACTCAGTGGACACAAAGGTCCTTTCTGTGTTTATATGACAAGCCCTGAATCAGCACCAAGGAAAAAACTTGTTTTTCAAGGTGCACGTCTGCTTGCAAAACGCTAAGGACCACGTGGACCTTCCCCCGCCTTGGCGGCGAGTGGCAGCGTGCCCTCTGCCAAGGTTAATCCCAAGGGTGACACACTGACGCCGCCCTTTGTTTTCGCTGTTGGTCGTACACTTGATCTGGAGGCAGAGGATGTAACGGGAAGCCTCCAAGCTTTGCAGCTTTTCCAGGTCCAGATCTGAATCCTGGCCAGCCACTCGCTCAGCTTTTGGGAAAGCTGTCTAATTAAGGTCCGTCTTCCTCGCCTGTCAATAAAACCCGGACAGACCCCTCTCCAGACTGCGGCAGCACCCAGTCCCGGCACCGCCACACGCCAGGGGCTCCAGGAGGTCCCCGCCAGGCCCCCCGCCCCACCCCAGATCTCTCTCTGACTACGAATAAAACATATGCGTATTTTATTTTAAACCTTTCAAATCCCTTTTTTGAGGAAGCAGACGTACGCTTGAAATGGCAATGCGCTCCTGTCCCAAGCACACCGAATTTACGATAGCAAAACTGTCCTTTGTGTGAGTCAGTGCTCCTGGGCTCACACATCGACACAAACCAGCGGGCAGAGCCGGGGCCCTCTCTCCATCCTCCAGGCCTCCGCCATCTGACTCTCATCACCCATGAGGCCTTCTTGCCTGTCCTGGCTTTCCCCACCTGCAGCTTCTTCGTTCAGCACCTGCACTCACCCACCGTGCTGCCCGGAGTTACTTTCTCTGCTTCCTGCCTGACTGATACGGGCCCCCCACCCAGGGTGTCATTCTGCACCCAGATAATTCCCAGCGTGGGGCTGAGCCATCAGGCACATGGCCTGATCCTGAGAAAGGTCCCTGGAAACGTGTTCTCACGTCTGAAAGCATCTCTGCGGTGGCTGAATGCTGAGGGCACCCAATTAGCAAACTGCTTTTGTGCGAGACCTTCCAAGGAACTTGAATCACGACAAAACATTTTCATCCCTGTGAACCACCCGAGTGTCTTTACCGCAAGAATAAAGAATTTCAATGCAAACTATTAGACAGAGAATGGATAAACAACAAGGAACTACATTCAATATCCTGTGATAAACCATAAGGGAAAAGAATATGAAAAAATGTTTGTATATGTGTAACCAAATCACTTTGCTGTACCGCAAAAACTAACACAACACTGTAAACCAACTATACTTCAATAAAATAAATTAAAAAAAAAGAATTTCAAGATTCTAATGCCATCTACTAACCAACGACACTGTGTGTCTCACCGAGTGAGGCAAACTATGGCATTTTTAATCGGATTTCCCAGGTTTTAATCAGATTTTCTCTGCAAAGCCCGAGGTCCTTAGCAGGTACCAGACACCCCAGGGCAGGCCACGGTGCACAGGAGCTGGGCTTGAATCTCAGCTCCTGCCAGGCCAGGATACTTCAGTCCCTGTCCTGAGAGCACAGTGGGGCTCCCAGGGCCTGGTGAGGCTGCTGTGAGGGGCAGGGCTGTGCCTGGCGTGGCAGGCGGCGGGGGGACCCTCCACACGATCACCCCCTCCCCCCACCGACATCCAATGCCCATTTAATGATACCAAGATTAAATGGCCCTGACTTAGTTTCCCATCTTTGGGTAGCAACTGTGGTTTTGCGACTTGAAATATTGCAACTGAAGTGCAGGAGTTCAGCAGCAGATCACTCTGCAGAATTAAATGCAATGGGAGGGGACTTTCTTTGACTCCAAGGGGGAAAAGGGTGCTTTGCTTTGAAAGGAGGCCCTTCAAATAAATGGTTTCTTAGCCGAATTCCTCTTAACTTTCATTTTCTAAATCAAGAACTTCTGCCAAAGAACTCTGTAACAGGCTGCTTTTGTTATCAACTATATATTTAATTCAATTCTGCCCATAATTAAGGCTAGAATATATTATAATTTGGAAGATAGATATGTATGTATATACAATGCAATTCATTTTGGACTTGAGTTTGTAGAAATTTTACCTTTGTGAGAGTAACTTTCTCTCACTTGTGAGACAAATGATAAAATGATTATCATTGATAACACCACCAAGAAAACCAAAGGCAGGCCCCCTGACAGGTTCAAGGTCATCTTTCCCGAGTCCAGTGGTCCAGCTCCAACAACAGAGCGGAGGGGACAGCCACAGGCCACCAGAAACACTACCAGGCGGCCACTCAGTCAAATGTGGCAAAACCTGGAGGGGCAACAATGTATTTTGAAAAATTCTTCTTACAGCTCTTTTAAGGACTTAATATGAAAAAGACTGGGGGGTGGAGGGGAAGCAGGGGAAGCAGAGGAACGAATGAGCCTCTGCTGGAGCTGGAGAATGCAGCCTCACCTCGCAAACTGTGATGAAGCCACTGCATTAACCCCCGAGCTTCCCTGCCAGTTGGTTTCCAAAGCAGAGGGCAGGGGCTGGCAGTGTCCTACACACGGGGGCTTTGCAAGTAGCCACTGAATGGACAGGAATATTCTAAACAGACATTGATGCCAGGCAGTTTGAAAAATCAATTTGCTATTTAAAATCTCTAACTTAGGGAGTTCCCTGGCGGCCCACTGCTGGGGCCCGGGTTTGATCCCTGGTCAGGGAACTGACATCTCGCAAGCCACACGGCTCGGCTCAATCAATCAACCAATCAATCAATCAAATCTCTAACTTAAAAACCAGTCCAGGCTAAGAGAACTATTCCATTAGGTGGCCTCCAACGAGGACTCTTTATGTCAGAGTCTGGTGCCCGGCTGTTGGCTGCTGTCAGGGTGATTCCTAAAGCCCAGGTGACACTGTCTCAGACAGGTTAAGTGACAAAGGTCTACAAAACAACAACACCTGTCCCTTTTCTCCACCTTCCAGTCCAAATACTTCTCCCCATAGAAGTATTTCTTCTTCACATCCCCAAGTGATGCCTAAAATACGGTCGAGTGTGGCTGCCCCTCTGCTCGGGCCACTTCCCAACATCGCCGCCGGCGTGTTGTGTGGCCTTTCTCTCAGGGACATGTCCCCTCCATCCCCATCACTCCGGGGCCCCCGCCCTCCTGTCATCAGGACCCAGGTATGACTCTCCTAACTAACCCCCTGGGCTTGAGTTTCTAGTAACCTTCCAACAGATTCTTGGAGCCACGTGGGAGAGGTTTCCTCCTCAAGTTCAAGCCTGGCCACGCCCCTCGCCCCGAGTACACATGTCCACGCGGAGTGGCAAACCCCGCAGGGAACAACAGTGAGCACCTCGCCTCTACAGGGAACGTGACCTTGGGGACCTGGCAGAAACTGCAGTGGTTTTAGGAGAAACTGGAAATCCAGACTTTAACTGAAACCTCACAAGTTTTAAGACACCGGTTCGACTTTGAAAATTTGGCTACCTGAACCAAACCAGACTCTGAGTACGAAAATCATCCCTGGGGAAAGCAGCAGGCCGCCTCTCCAACACAATACATTCAAATCTTCAAACAAGCAGAGCCGCTGGTGGGCCTGGCACGGCTGCTCCCCAGACCCCGCGAGGCCGAGGCCCACGGGAGAAGGCGGAGACCGTGGAGAGGGACTCGCTCGTGCGCTGCGTGGGCTTCAAGGTCACAGGGAAGCCCACCCCTTGAACTGCGAGTGAAAGAGCCCTCACGCTGCCCACGTGGCTTCTGGCTGCGGCTCAAGGTGGTGAACGAAAGTAGCAAACAGCATTAACAGGTGTGTAAACACATTACTGTCCACCTTCCCAGGAGGGCAGTTTCTATCCTGGTTATTTCATCCAGTGTGTATTCTGTTCTCTGTATCACACATGGGCTTCAGGCCTCATGAAACCTATGAAAAAGTGTAAAAACCACAGGGGAAGCATTTTAAACGAGACTGCTTAGCCTAAATAAATAATAGCCTGTTCTGCTTTCACATTTTAATTCAGAGGATGGGCATCCTAGCTCAACAGCTAGAACCTCAAGTCCACAGCCAGCACCTCTTGGCTCCTGGCCAGAAGGCTGGGCCGGGGAGATCCACGTGGGCACGTGCTCTGTGCGCAGGCTCGTCCCAGGATCCGACAGGCTGAGTGTCCAGGATGGGCCATCTGGCCTCTGTATGCTATGCCATGCCCTGGCCTGACCTTGAACCAAAGTCACAGGCACAGGTGCCTTCAAACCGAGAGCAACAGCAGAGGGGCAGGTGCCCCCGTGCGGCCCGCTCTGCCTGGAAGGAACCCTCCCGCAAGAACCGATGAGGAGCCCCGCGTTACCTCTTTCTGCTGTCGCTCCAGCTCCTTCATCCTGATCTCTCGGGCCTCTGCTCGTGCCGCACGCTTTGCCGCCAGCCTGGCCTCCGCCTGCAACAGACCGGAGATGGCATTAGGAGACAGACCAGCGGCTCCTGTCCAGGACACGGTTAACCATGATGCTCTTGTTCAGAGGTTAATAAATAGTAACACAGACTTGTAAGCGTTAAAAGGGTCCAGGAATCACAGTCACCATAGTTACAGTAGTCACGATTGACCCCTTACTAAATGCCAGTGGGTGCTATTCTGAGGGCTTCGCGTACATTATGCCGCGGACTCCTCGTAACAGCCCTGTTGGGGAGATGGTGTTACCATACCCAGCTAATAGATAAAGGAACTAGGGCGCAGAGAGGGTAGGGCGCCCACGGTCACACAGCCCGTAAGTGGCAGGGCTGGGCGGTCTGCCTTCCTCTGGAGCGATGACAGATTAGTGCACGGAGCAAAGCACTAGAGCTGGACAAGACCCCAGGTCACTGGTTGAACCCCTCCCTTTACAGACCAGGAAGCAGAGGCCCGGAGACGCCACCAGACCTGTCCAAGGTCACAGGGCTGAGACTCTGCCCCTGCTTTCCAAAACTCCTGTCCAGTCACCCCTCACTATTCCCCGCTGCCCCCCAGCTGCCCCTTCAGCACCTGAGCCCTGGGAAGCCCATCTTTTCTCAAGCAAGACATCCACCAGAGCAGAGTGGTTCCAGCTGTTACATTTAAACAAAACCTGGCTCCATTTAACTACCTGTCAACTTGCAGCTGATTTGCCCTATTCTACTCAAGAGCATCTAAGACGCTTGACCAAGACCAACCGACGTCGTCGGACCTGGCACCTGAGCCCTGTTTCTCATTCTACAAATCTCGAGCTTATTCACTATCGCAGGTGATACAACGGCCCAGCGAGGTGAACGGTGCAAGGGGACCAGGATCCAGGTTTTCTGGTGTCAAACAAATCCATCCTTTCCACTTAATTTTTTATGGGAATACACTTGTGATTCTTCCAACAGTTCTGACAGCTTTCGCTGTTCCCTAGGTCATCTTAAAACGGGGCCTTTGGAGACGGCCACGTGCTTCTGATGTGGTCATTGGGGCCAGCAAGCAGTGAGGTGGTCCAAATGTCCTGTTGTCCAGTTTCTTCCCAAAGGCCAGGCACCCTGTACCGCAGGCTCCCACCAGGACCGTGGCTCCTCACGTCAAGGACGTCCCTCGCCCTCACCCCACAATTACATTACACAGAACAACAAATTCGCCTTCTAAGTTCTAATCTAAGTTGAAAATTGACCACAGCTGATCTGTCAAAGATTAGCTAGCTAATGTCCTCATAAGGAATTTATTCTATAACCCTCTTTGTTCATGCGGTTTCTGTTTTTTTTTTTTCTTTTTCGCGGTACGCGGGCCTCTCAACACCGCGGCCTCTCCCGCCGCGGAGCACAGGCTCCGGATGCGCAGGCTCAGCGGCCATGGCTCACGGGCCCAGCCGCTCCGCGGCACGCGGGATCCTCCTGGACCGGGGCACGAACCCATGTCCCCAGCATCGGCAGGCGGACTCCCAACCACTGCGCCACCAAGGAAGCCCCATGTGGTTTCCTTATCAACCCAAGCCCAGGTCCTTCAAATCAAGGATGTCAAAAATCACAACTGCATCAGAACTTTGATACCTCATTGTCATTTTCAATTTTCTAAACCATGTTACATTGTGTGATGAGCCACTCGCTCAGGGTCTATAAAAAGATCCAGCCAAAATGGAGGGGAGGGGAAGGGAGGGGAGGGGAAGGTTTGATAGACTGACATCTGGGTACACTGACTACCTATAGCCTCGTCAACGGGCCAGCAAGAGGTCTGCGTCCACGCTGAGTGCAGCTGCCTCTCCGGCCCCTCCTGGGCTCCCTGGCTGTTGGCCCAGGTTCTAAGCCGGTGTGGACCAGGCAGCCACAGCCCATCAGCTTGGGGAGGGGGCGGTGAGGAACAGCGAGGGGATTTAGGAAAAAAGAAGGGAGGGCATGGAGGAAGAAGAGGCGGGTGGAGGAGTGAGAACGTGAGCAAGAGGCTGGAAGCAGGAGGGGCTGCCAGAGGGGGACAGGGGAGAGAGGCGTGTGGCAGGCAGGGTTCTAGGATGGTCTCCGAGATTCCCGTCACTGCTGTACACGCTCTTCATTCTCCTCTCCCCTTGAGTGTGGCCAGAACGGTGAGTGTGACAGGTGTCACTCCTGTGACTGGGTTACATTATACTGCAAAGAGAAAGGCACTAGTAATGAAGGTCCCTCGGCAGCTGACTTTGAGTTCATCAAAACAGAGCTCCAGGGTGGGCCTGACCTCATCAGGAAAAGTGGGCCTGGAAAAGTGGGCCTGGAGGTCAGACAGACTCCTGCCGGCCTCGCAAAAGCAAGCTGCCACGTGCGAGAGGGCCTGTGAGGGGTCGCATGACAAAGAATGAGAGCGGCCCAGCTGACAGCCAGCAGGAAAATGGGACCTCAGTCCCGCAACAGCAGGACGTGAACGCCACCAACAACCACGTGAGCTGGGAACAGGACTCTGAGCTCCAGAACGGATGCAGCCTGGCCGAGACCTTGACTGCAGCCTCGGAAGACCCTGGGCAGAGGGACCCAGTAGGCTGTGCCCAAACTCCTGACCCACGGGAACTGTGAGATCATCAGCGTGTGTTGCTCTAAGCTGCCACATTTGTGGGTATCTGTCCTGCATCAGCAGACGACTGACATGAGGTGGTGAGGTCTGGGATGATTCCTGCTCACACAGCGTGGGTGCCTCTGTGACTAAGGAGCCTGAGCCCCTGCACGCCCACCTCCTCCCCAGCCTGTCCGGCCAGCCCCCTCCTCTGCTCGAACTCCTCTTGGGACCGGAGCAAAGATCCTCGAAGAGACCACCTCTCTGAGCAGGTGGTCCCTGCCACCTGAGACGGCCTCCCCACCAGACTGGCAGGCCTCCAAAATCATGTCCCATCAGACCCCAGCTACCCTGGTGGGCCTCTACCCACCAGCAAAGGGCTCCCGTCATGGCCCACCTCCTCTCTGGTCCTCACGTCCACCCAGCATGTCTGTCCTGTCCATGAGAACAACCCCCGACCTGAGGGACCTGGGCTTGGGTTGACAAAGGGACCACATGAATGAATGAAGTTACAGGACAAGCTCCCTGTGAGGACACCAGCTAGCCAACCCTGAAGACAGATCGATATGGTCAAGCTTCACCTTCGATTAGAATGTGGAGAGGAGATAAATAATTCAGTACAGTTTCAAATGCTTGCAGTCACCGCCACATGAAGCACCTCCATCGCACAGGATTCTTACATGACTCATATGTGGAGAACAAGGTTCTCATAACACAGGAAGTGGTAACAACCATGCTTGCTTCTGGGACTCTGGCTAAAAGCTAACAGATACACAAGCCAACGTCTGAAGGGGCACAAAACCTATGCACAGCCAACTTCATTAGCACAAAACCAGTATCAGCAGAATAACCCCAACACAACCTGAGATGCCTAAAAGAAAAACCACACGGAGCTTCGACAACACAATTCACTCTAAAACGCCGACACTGCCAAGAACACAAAACAGCCAGACACAGAGCATCACCGATGATGCTCATTTAAGACAGCATCAGGGGAAATGTTTGATAAGATCAGTCAGTCGTTCAATGAACAGAAAGTACAAAATAGCGATGGTCCACCCTGGTGACCTGCAGGCACGAGTTCATTCCCCCCAAAATTTCCAGGGAGGCCCAGCCCTGCCCTCCAGTTGCCAGCCATCAACCGAGCAGTTCCAGGGGTCGACGTGCCCCCGGCCAGGGCTTCGGTGATGCAGGACAAATCCGTTGTGGACTGACGCTTTTGTAAAATATAAACTCACACACTTGAGGTCACAGCCAGGTCACACTGTTTGAGTCTCCAAACGCACACTTTCACTTTCTGTCCCTCGCCTGGAGGGGACTGCAGCTTCCTGGCCACCAGCACTCCAGCCCAGGCCTCGCAGCACTGCCGAGACTGCAGGGGAAGGACTTTCAACGTGCGGTCTGGGGCCCCAGTCTCAGGGGGTGCACACAAAGCTCTCGGGGACCATGTACAAGTGACAAGTGCTACAGTGGGTGAGAAACCGTGCTGGGGCTGCTCTGGAGGAGAACGTAACCCGTCCGGGTGTCGGGAAGGCATCCTGGAGGACGGGGGCCCAAAGCCAACGCCGAGGGGCAAAGAGGAGAAGGCCAGGCGAGGGGGCAGGCGGCAAGGGGCCAGGACGGGGCGGCGGAGTCCCGAGGGCCCGGCTGCCTGCGCTAGCCTCAGCCCTGCTACCTGGAACCTCATCTTGAAGGAACGCGGAACCACTGACGGGTCTGAAGAAGGCAGAGCACAGCGGGGTCTGACTTTCACTTTAGAAACGTGGCTCTGGCTGAATGTGGGGACCAGGGGCGGGGTGGGGAGGGCGGCATGAGACCCGGGAAGTACGGAGAGGCTGCTTCTGAGCGGGGGCGGGGGGGGGGGGGGACGAAGCCGGGCGGAGAGGCGAGAGGGCCCTGGAGGGAACGTCAGGTGCCCAGGGTCCCAAGGAGGCCCACGCGGCCCCAGGAGCCAGCCCGCGCCACGTTGGATGCCACTCACCCAAACCCGAACCCGGGCACACGGTCTGCTGACGCCTCCGGCCTCGGAGGTGGGGCATTTCTCCACCCTGACCCCCTCCCCGCCACGCTCCCAACCTCAAGGGAGACGACAGTGGCCGAAGGGAAAGGATGGGGCCAAGGAGACGGCATTTAGGGCACAAACGATAAACTGCACAGGCCTGTAAAGCAAGGTTTGGGAAACGAGACTTCCCAGGCTCCCCCTCCCCACGCCCGCGATGGCTGTCAGCCGTCGTCCTTCAGCTCCCACTGGAGGTCAAGGTCAGTGGGTCTTCCACTGGCTACTAGCCCCGGCCTGCTCGCTGTGACCGCACGACGCTGGCAGGGCCGCGCTCCCACCCAGAGCTTGGTGGCCGGGCCGGTCCAGCTGCTCGTCCCTCAGCCCACCGTCCTCGAAAGGGGCTCTGGAACAGGCGTAGCTCCGGACACCAAATCCTCCTTTCCTGGCCCAACAGCATCTTTGTTGAGATACACGCTGAGACATTCAAGGATGACGTGATACGACCTCGCTCAGGTGGGGAAAGTGGCCGTAGGCTGGCAGCTGTGGGGCTGGTGGCAGGAAGGGGGGGCCCTTGTGCCCCAGCGGCAGCCTCTGGGGCTTGTGAAAGATGCAGTCTCCAGCCCCACCCCAGACCCGCTGAGTCAGGGCCTCGGGTGCGGCCAGTCTGGGCTTCAACCCGCCCCCAGGGAGCTGGCTGCTCCCCCCAGTGCGACGACCTCTGCTTTCTGTTATCCCATCTCCGCTTGGGTTATGTTTGACGTTTTTCATAATAAATAGCAAACATTTTTTGAAGGAAGGAAGGGGGGGTGGGGGAAGGGAGCAGAGGCTGAAAGGGAGAGAAAGAGAGGGAAGGAAAGAAATGAAGAAGCACCAAGGCCAAGCTCACTGCTGCGAGAAGGTCGCCTGGCGCCATCGCTAAAAACCCTTGCAGTGTTGCCCCCCAGCCCTCACCCTCGGGCCCCCTCCCTGTTTCCGCGCACCTCCAGGATTAGGGAGGAGCTGACCCAGCCGGGCCTCCTCTGACGAGATGCAGGCTCCTTGGCTTTCTCAGGACCGCCCAGTGTTGGTGGGGAACGAACGCCAGAGTCCCAGCCCCCTCACAGGGGACACAGTCCCCCAGGATCCTACCGTCCTGACCTGGAACCTCATAAACAGAGCTTTACAGACATGGGGCTTTCAAGCAAGGCACCCTTTGACGGTGGAGATGGTTGGGAAGAGAAGATTCCTTTTATCACCAAAGTTGCCTCCTAATAATCCTAAAAAGCTGAACCCTTGATTCCGAAGTTCCACTTTTACATTTAATTTTGCCAGAGATAAATAAATAAGACAAGGCTCTGACACTAAGGTGATATGTGTGGTCTGAGAGATGCTAAAAACACACAAAGAAGCACAAGTCCGAGCCCCAGGGCCGCCTAAACAAATGGGTAAAAACAGCCAGGCGCGCCCAGCCAGGGTCTGGGACACCAGCCCTACGGCACCCTGCAGGTCCAGGGGCGGAAGCACGGAGGCCACCGGCCAAGGGCCCGGCCACAGGGGCGCACAGGCGGGTTGAGGAGGTAGACAGCCAAGTGATGCTTCTCTCTGAAATGCCCTCTCTCGGCGGCCCAGACCCGGGCTGGGCTGGAGAAAGGCTGGAGGGTTATGTGAAAACGTCACTGGCAAAAACAGGAGTTACTTTGGTGGTGGGTCTCTGCACTGGGCCGAGGGCTTGATCAGCTCTAGTTCTAGATCGGACCACAGAGCAGAAGTGGCTTCTACCAGAGCGGGACACAAAAGTCAGCGGATAAACAGACGCACGCCTCTTCTACCAGTGACCCGGACAGGACTCCTGCTTGGAGCACCGGAAACTCCCGGCTGCAATAAAACTGTCATCCAGAGACAACGGCTGCTCGTTTCTTCAGGGTCAGGGAACTCAGGGACAGCCCCCCGCTTGGCCTGGGGACTGAACAAAACTAAAAGAGAAGTTATGCACCAGGATGGGAGGAGAAAGCCCTGGGTGAGGCGTGTCCTTCCCTCCGAGCCCGGCCCCTGCACAGCTTCCTTCCTCCCTGACCTCCTGTCTGTGCTGGAGGTTTTGTAAGCAGTGGTGGACACTGCCCGAGGGTGCAGCAACCACACACCGCCCCCAGTACCCCGCACCCCAATGCCAGGGACGTCGGGGGCTCTAAGAGCTCTGATGATATCTGTATCCTTTTGTGGCTCCTACCCGTTCAACCCCACATCATGATCTTCGAAAAGCAGAAACGCGATAAACATTGGTGGAACCAAAGTCCTGCCTGTTTGGAGAGGACAGAGGTGCCCAGGACGTAGTCTCAGCAGCTTTCTAAAAAGCCCCACACGACTTCCGGAGTCCCGACTCTGTCTGCATACTTCCTGAGCTTCGAAGCTTTCCTGGGATTCAAGCATGGTGCGGAATTCTATATGCCAAGACCTCTCACCCCGCAGTCCCAGAAAAAGTTCTTATTCTGTTCTTAAATTCTCCTGGGGTTCCAGAATTCTACATGGAAGCTGGACGGGGTTTATGAGCTGTAACTCTAGGACGACTCTTGAGAAATGGGCCTGAGCTGCTTCGTCGTCTCCTCCACCTAGGAGAAAGCCCTGGAGCCTGGAAAGGCACCGAGATGATGCTCTGGGAGCCGCTCCCCGTCGGCCCCGCAGAGCCTGGGGAGCCTTACTGCTCATTACTGACGTGCGGATCCGTGACCCTAATGCTCTGTGATGGCAGAATTTTCTTCAGGCCACGTGATATGTTACCACTGTAGTTTATAACCTCTTGGGAAAAGTTAAAGGATGTATTTAAGGTTCACTCATGTGAATATAATAGGAATATCATGCAGTTGAAGCCAGCAGTGTGACAAAGAACCGGTTCTGTTTAGAAACAAGCAGGGGCCCTCTGTCTCCACGTGTGACTGTTCCTGGGAATGAGGAAGGACTACAGCTCCTGTTGGGCAAGGCTGAAATCTCAGAGTCGCTGGTGAACACACACATCCCCGTGTTAAAGTGATTTACAACATGCTGCAGACAGTGCAAAGGAACCATGAGGCTGTGATACAGAAGCCCTTTCCTGACTTGCCATTTCTTTTTTCTTTTTTTCTTGAAGTAGAACTGAGTTACAATGTTGTGTTAGTTTCAGGTATACAGCAAAGTGATTCAGTTATTTTTTTCATATCGTATTCTATTATAGGTTATTACAAGATATTAAATATAATACCCTGTGCTGTAAGATATATCCTTGTTGCTTATCTATCTTATATACAGTAGTTAGTATCTGTTAATCCCAAACTCTCATTTGTTCTCCCTCCCTCCCTCCCTCTCTTTCCCTTTTGGTAACCGTAAGTTTGCTTTTTAAGTCTGTGAGTCTGTTTCTGTTTTGTACACAGATTCATTTGTATTATTATTAGATTCCACATACAGGTGACATCATATGGTATTTGTCTTTCTCTGTCTGACTTCACTAAGTATGACGATATCTAGGTCCCTCCATGTTGCTGCAAATGGCATTATTTCATTCTTTTTTATGGCTGAGTAATATTCCATTGTGTATATACACCACATCTTCTATCCATTCCTCTGTCCATGGACATTTAGGTTGTTTCATATCTTGGCTACTGTAAATAGTGATGCTATGAACAGTGGGGTGCATGTATCTTTCTGAATTAGAGTTTTTGTCTTTTCTGGATATATGCCCAGGAGTGGGATTGCTGGATCATATGACAACTCTATTTTTGGTTTTTTGGTTTTTTTTGTTTATTTTCAGTACACGGGCCTCTCACTGTTGTGGCCTCTCCCTATTTTTGGTTTTTAAAGGAACCTTCATAGTGGCTGCACCAACTTACATCCCCACCGGCAGTGCAGGAGGGCTCCCCTTTCTCCACATCCCCTCCAGCATTTACTATTTGTAGACTTTTTAATGATGGCAGTTCTGGCTGGTGTGAGGCGATACCCCATAGTGCTTTTAATTTGCATTTCTCTAGTAATTAGCGATGTTGAGCACCTTTTCACATGCCTGTTGGCCATCTGTATGTCTTCTTTGAAGAAATGTCTATTTAGGTCTTCTGTCCATATTTTGGTCGGGTTGTTTGTTTTATTGAGCTGTATGAGCTGTGTGTATATTTTGGATACTAAGCCCTTGTCAGCCGCATCCTTTGCATGTATTTTCTCCCAGTCCGTAGGCTGTCTTTTCCTTTTGTTTATGGTTTCCTTTGCTGTGCAAAAGCTTTTAAGTTTAATTAGTTCCCATTTGTTTATTTTTCCTTTTATTTCTTTCACCTTGGGAGACTGCTTTTGGGAGATCTAAGAAAATTTCGCTATAATTTGTCAGAGAATATTTTGCCTATGTTCTCTTCTAGGGGTTTTATGGTGTCATGTCTTATATTTAAGTCTTTAAACCATTTTGAGTTTATTTTTGTATATGGTGTGAGGGAGTGTTCTAATTTCACTGATTTACATGCAGCTGTCCAGTTTTCCCAGCACCACTTGTTGAAGAGACTGTCTTTTCTCCACTGTATATTCTTGCCTCCTCTGTTGTAGATTAATTGACCGTAAGTGTGTGGGTTTATTTATGGGCTCTCTATTCTGTTCCATTGGTCTATATGTTTGTTTTTGTGCCAATATCACGCTGTTCTGATTACTGTAGTTTTGTAGTACTGTCTGAAGTCTGGTAAGGTTATGCCTCCAGCTTTGTTGTTTTTCCTCAGAAGTGCTTTGGCAATTCTGGGCCTTCTTTGATTCCATATAAATTTTAGCATGATGTGTTCTAGTTCTATGGGTATGGTGTCACGGGTATGTTGATAGGGATTGCATTGAATCTGTAGATTGCTTTGGGTAGTGTGACCATTTTAACAATATTAATTCTTCCAGTCCAAGAGCATGGGATATCTTTCCATTTCTTTGAATCATCTTCAGTTTCCTTAATCAACATTTTATAATTTTCAGCAGATAATTTTTTTTTTTTTTTTTTTCCGTACGTGGGCCTCTCACTGCTGTAGCCTCTCCCATCGCAAAGCACAGGCTCCGGATGCGCAGGCTCAGCGGCCATGGCCCACGGGCCCAACCGCTCCGTGGCACGTGGGATCCTCCCGGACCGGGGCACGAACCTGTGTCCCCTGCATCGGCAGGCTGACTCTCAACCACTGCGCCACCAGGGAAGCCCCAGCAGATAACTTTTATTATCACCTTGGTTAAGTTTATTCCTAGGTATTTATTTTGACGTGATTTTAAACAAGATTTTTTTTTACTTTATCTTCCTGATATTTCCTTATTAGTGTAAAGAAATGCAGCAGATTTCTGTATGTTAATCTTGTATCCTGCTGCCTTGCTGAATTCATTTATTAGTTCTAACAGTTTCTGTGTGGAGACTTTAGGGTTCTCTATACAGAGTATCATCTAATCTACAAATAGTGACAATTTTACCTCTTCCCTTCCAATTCGGATACCTTGTATTCCTTTTTCTTGTCTGGTTGCTATGACTAGGACTTCCAATACTATGTTGAATAGAAGTGGTGAGAGTGGGCATCCTTATCCTTTTCCTGAATTTAGCTGGAAGGCTTTCAGCTTTTCACTACTGAGTATTACGTTGGCTGTGGGTTTGTCGTAAATGGCTTTTATTATGTTGAGATATGTCCCCTCTATAACCACTTCGGTGAGAGTTTCTATCATGAATGGAATGTTGAATTTTGTCATATGCTTTTTCTGCATCTATTGAGATGACCATGTGGTTTCTGTCTTTCCTTTAGTTGATGTGGTGTATCACATTGATTGATTTGCGTATGTTGAACCATCCTTGCCACCCTGGAATGAATCCGACTTGATTATGTGTATGATCTTTTTTATGTATTGTTGTATTTAGTTTGCTAATATTTTGTTGAGGATTTTTGCATCTATATTCATCAAAGATATTGGCCTGCAATTTTGTTTTTTTTGTAGTGTCTTTGTCTGGTTTTGGTGTCAGGGTGGTGGTGGCTTCATAGAATGAATTTGGGAGTGTTCCCTCTTCCTTTCAATTTTTTTGGAATAGTTTGAGAAGGATACCTATAATAAGTTCCTCCTTGTATATTTGGTAGAATTCCCAAGTGAAGCCATCTAGTCCTGGACTTTTGTGTGCAGGGAGGTTGTTTTTTGTTTTTGTTTTTAATTACAGATTCTATTTCACTTCTAGTAATCAGTCTGTTCAAATTAGCTGTTTCTTCCTGACTCAGTTTTGGCAGGCTGTATGTTTCTAGAAACTTGTCCATGTCTTCGAGGTTGTGCAGTTCGTTGGCACGTAACTGTTCATAGTATTCTCTTACGATTCTTTGTATTTCTGTGGTCTCAGTTGTTATTTCTTCTCCTTCATTTCTTATCTTGTTTATTTGGGTCCTCCCTCTTTTCTTCTTGGTGAGCCTGCCTAGAGGTTTGTTGATCTTGTTTATCTTTTTAAAAAACCAGCTCTTGCTTTTATTGATCTTTTCTATTTTTTAATCTCTATTTTATTTATTTCCTCTCTGATCTTTATTATTTTCCTGAGTTGACTTTGCTACAGGAAGTGGCAACCGCTACCAACTTCTGTTTTCTATGTAAACCCCCAATTCCTCATATGCAGTAGATTCTAAAAATAGTTTGCTGTTCAAAGCAACCAAGCAGACTGGGCAATGTGTTCTCCTGCACAGGCAGGAACAGGAGAGGGAGCGTATACCAGCTGGCAGCTCAGAAACCGTGGCGATCCTGGCCTCTGTACCACATGTGTCCACGGCCCCCGTGTCCCTCAGCTGCCATGTGCATTTTACTCCACTCTCAACATCTCATCTTTCCAAACCCCTCGCTCAGGCAATCACGATAAGTTCCCCCACGAGGGGGCCTGCTCTTTACAGCCATGACTGTAATTATGATGGCCACGGAGAAGAAGGCACTTTGGGGTGACAGTTGTCAATGGGGGAAGTGCCAACGCTTGAGAGGGCAATTCTGGAACTGCTGGGGGGGTGCTGGGAAGTCACACTGACTGGAGGAGGGGACTAATGGCATTTAGGGGCAGGGCGTGGTATGCCAACCATCCTGTACTCAGACAGGCCCACACAATGAGGAACTTCCCCATTGGCTGCTCAGGCAGATAGAAAAACCACATTATGACTTTCAGACCTACAAATTCATTCCAACTCACTTATAAATTCAAAATACATTCTGAGTAGTTTTAACATACACTGAATATTCCAGGAATGCAATCTGCATGGAAGTCAAGGGAAGATCATACACGGCTTTGCTCAGAACCTTCCCAAGAGTTACTCTCAATATTCACGTTCTGTCACTGCAATTTACTTTCATTTTATTTCTTTTTAATGTTACAGTTAAAACATTATATTGACCCGAAATTATGTGTGAAGGAAGATTGTACCACCTAGGAACTTCATTTCAGGTTAGTAATAAGGATGTTAAAAACTTGTTATAAAAAAGGGGCACTGGGTCTGACAGAGATGCAAACCACAGTTTTAAAACTTCGGGGTGGGATGAGGGGGAATGAACCCCGCTACCGCACAGCCATGCTTGTTGAAACAGCCCAGGCACAGGTTCAGGGCACAGGTCTGGGGGCCAGTGCTTAAGCCACAAAATAAACAAGACACGTTATCAATTTTACTTGACGATTTGGAGGACATAAAGTTAAGGACTAAAGTTTAACTGGTTATTTAAAACACTATGTTTCCATCAAAATCAAATCAGATGAGTTACGGACTGTAAAATGATCACGGAATTTTATGATAGAACAGCAGCCTTCAAAAAAGCCTTTACCTCGCAAGGCCACTTTACGTCACTGCTTGTGAGGGGCTGGCTCGTGGGGGACCAGGTGGAAAAGCTACCTCTTGCGGCTGTGACTGTGGTGTTCTCAGCGGGGCCCTGAGTTTCCGAAGACAGAGACTGTCCAGAGAGGGGTCTCGAGACCAAACTACCAGCGCTGGCTCTGTTGCTGACCCATTATGTGAACTTGGACAAACTGCATCACTTTTGAACACTAGCCCTCAATACCGGGGGCAAGGGGACCAGGTGACGTGATCTCTGGGTGCTCCCTTTGCCTCTGAAATGCTATGTCTCTACCCTGGGGTGAATTCTTTGCACCCTGAGACTGTCCATAGAGTTCTCTTTCCCCATTTTGCTACTGGAAATCTCCTGACTTTGCTTCTCAGAAAAACATACCAGAATAACAAACATTTTAATCAGGAACAAAATTATTCACGTTCCTTTATCGACAGCAGACTAATAACATTTACCTATTCAAACTTCACAACACAATCTCAGGCTTAACAACGACCCACAAGCTGATCCATCGACCCACAACGATCCATCAAGCTGATGAATAAAAAGCGTGCACAGTACCTTCCACGCAAATAAATTCTCTTGTTAATACATTTAAAATGTTTTTCTGAGATGAGTGATGTTCACACTGCCTTCAACAGACTGGAGTAAAAAGCAAGGGCGTGATGGCCACAAATAACCTTGTGTGTGACCGACAGGACCGACGGGTGACAGGTAAGAGCAGCCTGGCCTCCCCTGTGCAGCTCTCCAGGTGACAGGTTCCCTCCAGCCAATGCCTCTGGGCTCCATACCCTTCACTTCACCTGCTCCACTCAGGGTCTTCCTTGCAAACTCCACGCCTTTAAGGTGACACAAAACACTAACACTGTTCCTTCTCAGAATAAGGCTGGACCCTCCAGCAGCTCCACACTTCCCCACGTAGGCAGCACACAACTACTGACAGCCTTTCCTATGCTCAAGTGATTCTCCTGGAACCAGCTAGGAAAGAGCCAGAAGGCGTCATTTCCATCCTCAACAAGCTTGTCTGTCTGTATGGTGGTAGGAGCCGTACAGCACGCAGGAATGAGGCTGGCGCCCAGCAGCTCCCGGCATGGCTTGAGACAAGTGACAGCTAAAAAGCTGGTACAGTATGAAAAACAGAAAGATGAAAATTTCTGCAGCTCTGTCATTTCTACTATGCCTCTCCTTACTCAGAAAAAATACAATTCATTGAGTGTGCTTTTGTCTGAAAAACTACCAGAAATAGAAAGGAAACGTTAATCAAATGAAGACTTCTCAGTATGCACTCCGGAGCAAGGTCTTGTGTCCTAACAGGCTGCCTTAGTAAAAAGAAACCCTTCAGCCCTGATACTGGGGTTGTGAGGCCCCAGGGCTGCAAAAGAGAGCCTGACAAGAGCAATGATGCTCGCTGACTGCCTGCCGGACCCTGCCTGAGCATCGTGTATGGTGGTGACATCACCAGCACCAGCGCTGAACCAGCAGGGTTGGGTCTGAACTGGCCCCCACTGCCTGCTGGCTGTGTGGCCTTGGGAAAGTCCCCTGAACTTTCTGAGCCCGTTTTCTCTTTATGTGTAAGTGGAAATAACCAAACCACCGCTGAGGTTATGCAAGGGGGGAGGGAAGACTTCTACAGAAAACACTTAACAGGGCTGACACGGCAGGGGGTTGGGAGATGCTACCTACTGTTACTACCTACACAGTGTCTTCTATGACGACAGTGTGAATTCAGCTCACAGGAGGTTGAAAGCAGCAGGAGAAGACAAGCATGCTGAAGCACTCACCAGGAGAAAGAGTGCTGGGGGAATGCCAGAGGAGGCAGGGGGAGACTCCCCACCCGCAACAAAAGCCCACTCCTACTTCTCTTCCCACAGGAAGATTACACACCCACTGGCCAGAGATAATAAAACAGATGTCAGGATCAGAAATGATGTTGCTTTAGGGGCTTCCCTGGTGGCGCAGTGGTTGAGAGTCCGCCTGCCGATGCAGGGGACACGGGTTCGTGTCCCGGTCTGGGAGGATCCCTCATGCCGCGGAGCGGCTGGGCCCGTGAGCCATGGCCGCTGAGCCTGCGCGTCCGGAGCCTGTGCTCCGCAACGGGAGAGGCCGCAGCAGTGAAAGGCCCGTGTACCGCAAAAAAAAAAAAAAAAAAAAGAAAGAAAAGATGTTGCTTTGATAAGCTCTATTACACAAACATATAAATGAAACATTTTAGTTAAAATGAAAAGTAAATCTTCCTTATAGTCATTTAAACTACAACTAGAGTAGTTGTACTTTAGCGTCCAAACGAAACTATTTATATGGCTTTAAAGTTGTCAAGTTACAGTATTAAGGAGAAAACCACTTGAAACTCTGGCCCTCCCCCAAATGAATACATGAGGCGCAGAAAGGGGATTTTAGTGGTGGTATGCAGTCAAGCACATGGCAATTCTGAATCACTTAATCTTGGATGGAGTCAAAATAGTGCTTTGTTTAACTCAGACAAAGTTCATTTACTTAATTTTATCTAGACTGTCTGAATAATGAAAGTTCTGGTAAATCCAATCCAGGAAAATATGGAAATAAGCTGCTTTAAAACACACACACACACAGAGTAAAATTTGGGTGGCCCAGAGTAAAAGCAGTAAAGTAAATAAAAGTTCCTCTTCTCCCTGACCCACGTCTAACATACAGTGAGATGTCACAGGCTTACTGCCTTAACAGGTTAGCATTTCGAACCTTATGGCCAATGGGGCTCCAAGATTAAAACTTTTAAATATGATCAGATATTTCGGAAACACTGGCATATGAGTAACTAGTCATAAACATTTCCTTTCAATAAAGATGTTTAATAAATAAATAAATAACTAAAGTCTGCGGGTTCCGGGAAAAAAAACACCACCACATTTCCTTTGCTGAGTCACACAGCCTGATTTTTCAGGGATAAGAATTTCCTCTTGAACGCTGCCTTTTGAGGGGCAAACACACCGCACCAACTTGTGGCCTCATAATTCTGTAGAAACCAGATAAGAACCTCACTCTAATCAGGTAATACACCAATCAACTTTGCCTGAAAACACTTCAGCTGCTATAAATAACTCGATTTCCTGTGCTCACTGTAAGTGGTAGTTTAGACGGCAGGGTGTACAAGAAGTTTGCTAAGGAGGCTTCTACTACTTTGATACTAGCTCAGGCTGAACAGAAACTAACCCTTAAAGAAAAAGGGAAGTTCAGTCTCCATCTTTGCCCTAGTGGGACACTCTTACTACTATGAGGAAAGAACTAACTTACTGTTTTTATATCTTAACTGTTTGGGAAAACGATTCGTCTAAAGCAAACCATGATTCCAATGCTCAAAGGTCTCCTGTTGAGCCCAGCAGGGTCGGCCCCCCAGCACTGTGTTCACCCACCCCCGTTCATCCACATGTCCCCTCGCCACCAGGACCTGGGGACCTGCGCACTGGTACCTACAGTAAGATGAGACTTGGGGGTTCACGTTCTACCCTGATAGCCTCTCTCAGAATGGGGCTGGTCGTCTGTGAGGACTTAGTGCTAATCAGTATGTGGAAAACTTCCAGAGGTGACACAACCCGGCAGGAACATGGGGAAGTTACAAAAGTTAAAGAAACATGGTTTCTACGCTGTCCTCTCCTGCAAGGAGCCTGGACTTCCTGCTCGGATCCTGCTTTTTTCTTTGCCCCATGAGATGGAGCTGGACAAGTCCATCTCCTCCTGCCAACCCCAGCTCTGGCCTCACACCCAGGTGGCCCCAGCCCTCCTCCTCCCCTGGTGACCCCTGTTCCCGGGACACAGGGTCTCTGGGCACAGAACACAAGCCAGCACAAGCCAATCTGAAATGCCCACCGTTCTCCCGCTGGAACACTACCGCCCAGGGTGGCTGCTGAGCGACTCCTTCTGACACACCCCACCCCACCCCACTGGTCCTTCAGCAACGGTTTCCTTTCCTTTTTTTTTTTTTGCGGTATGCGGGCCTCTCACTGTTGTGGCCTCTCCCGTTGCGGAGCACAGGCTCCGGACGCACAGGCTCAGCGGCCATGGCTCACGGGCCCAGCCGCTCCGCGGCATGTGGGATCCTCCCGGACCGGGGCACAAACCCGTGTCCCCTGCATCGGCAGGCGGACTCTCAACCACTGCGCCACCAGGGAAGCCCAACGGTTTCCTTTTCAACCATTAACCTCAAAAAACAGTCCTACTCTAAAAAAGTTTTTGCTGCTATTTACTTGAGCAAGTTCACAATTGATTACTGAAAACCCCTAGGACCAAATGTGTTTCAGAATTCAACATTTTTGGATTTTAGAAAGGTAACAAGATGCATACACCATATATTCTGTAACAACCCAGAGTAACAGCCCTTAATCAAGAAACTTAACAGGGCTGCAGAGAAATGTACGAATATTCACACTGAGAAGAATAAAGACTGAAAATAGCCTCCCATCGGCCAAATGGGACCTGGGGACCTTGGCACAGATACCTACAATAAGATGAGACTTGGGGGGCCGCGAAGAGCCTCCCATCACCGCCAAATGAATCCTGCTGACAACTTACAAAAAAGAGAAACAACTTCTGATTTTCAGAGCTTACTGGATCCTGGAACTCGGGGTAGGAGGTGGGCTGTGCCCACCGAGCACCTCCTCACTCGGCAGCTGTCCCCGTCTCTCCTGTCACCAGCTCCCAGCAGCATCTCTGTGAAGCACGCATCTCGACCAGATCCAGTCCCAGGGTTAAGTTAAGGGTTAATGAGAGCGTGCAGCCAGCGCCTTCGGGCGACAGGTGTTATTTCTACTCCTGCCTCTGACGGCCTGGCGCTCCCTTCCTCACATCCTGTTCTCCATGGTCACTCTTTTCTTCTCCTTGCCCAGCAGTTCATTCCTCTGAGCTCAGATCTTGCCCAGGATTAACATCAGCCTGTTCTTGCCATCTATGGTTTGCCTAGGCGGCTCCTCGGGAGCTTGGGCATCTCTCAGCGGCGTTCCCATCCTTCTTTCCTCCAAGGGCCCTTCCCTGATGGTGATTCAAGGATCTCTCTGTAGGTTCCCAAGTAGGTTAAGGGGTAGGAACCAGCTCCAAAGGCCTGGTCCAGGGGTGGAACATTATGTCAGGTCAGAGGAGCACACTAACGAGGACCTTAAAAATACCCACCCGCCTGTCCTCAGCAAGGAGTGTCATTTTCAAGCGTGTATTCATCAGAATCTATTTCTACACTCCTCTCTGGTGTTGACCGGGAAGCTCAGGGCAAGGCAGTCTTATTCATCTTGAATCCTCCACAAACACTCAGTAGGTGACTAATTCCTACCTGCTGAAGGAGTGATTATTTGGGGTTCACACTTTTATCAAGGTTCCACACAGGCCGGATAAAGTGGAAATCTAGGGTCTCTCTCCCTGTCTGCGGTACTAACTTAATGATGTGCTTCTTTTCCAAACTACGCCCTTTCACCTTTAAATATTCCCATTCATCATCAACCACAAGCCACATGAAAAGGGGTAGTTACTAACCTTCCCCACCTCACCCCCTGCCCGATTTTAACGCCAAACTACTCCCACATCCATGGTTCCAACGCTGGGTGCTGAGCCGGATAACTGCAAAATCCCCCAGAGGGAGGATCCCCTTCGGACCCGGTGACCCCAGGAGACCAGTCAAAGTGGATCTGGGAACTGGGGTCCTTGGGGGAACTAGAGAAACCGGGTGCAACGCATTGGTTCTAAGGTCCAGCGCAGGGTAAGTGCTCCAAGCCACCCAGCCACTGGGGGCGCCAGCCTCAGAGCGAGGGCACCGCCTCTGGGCACCAGTTCCTAGGTACTGTATTTTGTAAAACATCAAACTAGAAGCTCTGAGCGAAACTCTAGACCACGCGCAGGTCTCACACCTCGGCTGGATCCGCGGCCGAGTCACGCAGCTGGGCAGAGCCCGTCAAAAGGCCGTAACTGCGGGCAGAGGGGACCAGACGAAGTTCCTTTCCGTCCTGCTGAGGGGCGTTGCCCAGGGAAATGTGCTTTCCAGAGCGCAAGGCGGGGGGGCAGTGCACACCGAGCCGCGAACTGAACCGAGAGCAGGCCACCAGCCCCCGCCCATGCTCGCGTGGGGACGTTCGTTTAAGGGGGTCCCCGGCCAGGCGAGGCAGCCCCACACCTCCCCGGGCACAGATGATTGCGGCGGAAGGTGCCGCCTGCCCTTGGCTCCTAGAACATCAATAAGGACCAAACACTGGCAATCAGAACCAAAAGTTTCGAAAATGTGTTTTCTTCTTACCAGTCTCTGAGCTTCTGGGCTCAGACAGTCAATTTCCTGGTTCTGCGCGGCCGCAGGGTTGGTCATCCTGCCGGCTGCAGGTCCACCTTCTCACACAGCAGGGAAAGGGAGCCAACGCCCGGCTCCCCGGATCCGCGAGCGGGCCGGCTCTCAGCGCAGCCACATGCCGAGAACGGCGGGGCTACTGCCCAGAGACAAATCCGCGCGTCGGGACGGGAACCTCGCCCTTCCCAAGGCGGGGTCGCGCCTCCGCTGTTCCGGGGCTGGAGTGCGGCCGAAGGGGCGGGGCGCAGGTGGCGGAGCCCGGGAGCCCGCGGGCCTGGGGTGGCGGCACCCGGGAGAAGAGCAGTTGGGGCCGCCCCCAGCCCTCCTCCCACAAGCGTCCCGCCCGCGCTCCACCACGCACCCCGCCCGGCCCGTTCTCAGCGAGCGCTCCTCCCCGCGCCCCAGCGGCGCGGTTATTAATCATCACCCAGCCCTCCTCCGCCCCCCACCCGAAAGGCGGTGGGGAAAAAAGACCGTAGCCGGCCCCGCCCACAGCCCCCGTCGGCCGCCCACCCAGCCGCCGAGAGAGGGAGAGCTGAGAGGCCTCGGAAGACCGGGGAGGAGTGGGGAGGCGCCCGCGCGTGGCCTGGGTCGCCCCGGGGAGGAGCCTGCGCGGGGGAGGGTTCTGCGCGAGGGGCGGGGTCCTCTGGTGGAGGAGCCAGAGCGGGGCGGGGCCCCCGGGGCGGGGCCCGCGCAGGGGTGGGGCGGATTGCCCCTCAGACCCCGCCCCCGGCCCCCTCGCCGTCGGTGCTGCGCTCCCGCCCCAAGGTGTTCTCCAAATTCAGGCCGAAGTGAGCTTCTGCGGACGCGATTACCTCGCCCGAGTCCCGCAGCACCTGCTGGTCGGGGTACCCAGCTAACGCGTCACCCGGAGAAAGGGCCGGCTTCCAGGGCGACCACACCGCGCGGCCCGCGGGGGTAAGAGCAAGCATCCGAGGGCCGGGTGCGGCCCCGCCTGCCTCCCCCTCCGCAATAGGCGGCAGAAGAACGCGGTTTGGCGCGGATGCGCGTCTCAGAGCCGGGGGGCTGCACTGGCCAGGGATCCGGCGGGAGGTCGTGCGGGGCAAGGGCCGATCCGAGGTCCCCGCCGGGCGCCGCGCGGGGAGGGCGTGGAGAGGAGCGTCCAGCGGCGGGACGGGGCCCCGGCCGCCCAGCACGCGCCTCCTCCAGCCGCAGAACTCGCGTCGCTCGTTCTTTAGCAGTTCTACATGCAAAGCAACGAAAGGTCTCCTGACCTCGCCAGGCCGAAGCAGAAGCGACGGGCAGGAAGCGACGCAGATTTTCATCGGAATGCCAACCTGCCCCGGCCCAGCCCGCTGCCTGTGGCGCCTGGAAGCTTTCCGCGCCCCGCCCGGCCTCCTACCCTGCGTCCAGGCGGTCCCGGGCCCTTCCTGCCCATACCCTGGGGGCACGTTTTCGGAGGCCGTTCTCAGAAAGACCACCTCCCCGCCCCTAATTCTCTGCAAAGGCGGCTCCAGCGAAATCCTCGACAGACCGCAAATATACATTTAAATGTTACAGTCCCCCAGTTCCCCACTCTGCCCCACTCACCTCCTCCTCGGTAACACGTTAGCGCAAGGCCCGTGTGCACTCGCCTTCCCACTCTGGCTTCAGGGCAGGGGGCTCTGGAAGGAAGGGTGTATGTGTCGGGGGGCGTAGCGGGGTGGGGAACAGAGAAGGTTCTGAGGGACCGAGGTCCTAACCTAGGAGAGAGTAGGGACAGCAGAAAAGCAAGGCCGAGTAAAGACCCAAAGTGGCCTCTGCGGGAGAAACAGAAGGTTTCCACTTTGATGAGCGGGAACACAGCGCCAGGCCTCGATGGATAGCAGCGTTAGGTTGGCAAGAATAATTTTCAAAGATGGAAATGCGTACCTTTAATACCTTGTTTTCTCGCTATAACACTTTTAAAATACGTCAGTGCATTACAGTTCTTGATTCTATAGAGTTAAACTAGTTGGCAAAAATAATTTTAAGCTGTTCTACATAAACAAGTACGGGACTTAGGGAATCTATGGTGGAAAGCAAAGATGATTTTAGTTAAGAGCTCCACAGATGAGAATGATAGCCAGTTAATCAAACCGCCTTCTGGGAGTCTTCAGTTTGAATATTCTGATCTAGATAAGCAAATTCTAGAGCTTCTTGCCACCTGGAACCTTATGACCACATCTCCCTGAGCAGGGCACAGGGAACAGGCTTCTTTTGTCCTGACTGTCACAGGGCAATGCCTGTAGACACCTGCACCCTCCCCAGCTCCCAGGTGGCCGTCCAATGGCTACTTACCAGTTTTGTGAAAACCACATAGGGAAGGGGTTAGGTGGCTCTGGAATTAAACCATCTGGCTCAGTTCTTGCCTCTGCCACTTACTGTGGGATCATGACTAAGTTATGGAGCCCCTGTGTCTCGAGTCTCATCTGAAACATGACAGTGATAATGAAAGCGCCCAGGGCGGAGGGGAGGACCCCCACTGAGCACAGTCAGGGGAGCCGCCTTGCTGCTCCTCAGCCCGCTCTCTTCTCCTGGCCTCCAGGCGCCCAGGCCTTCCTGCCCTTCTCTGCAGCAGGAAGGAAGCTGGGCAACAACAGGTTTAAATGGCTGAGAACCGGGAGAGATTGTGGGTAGCCCCGGAGAAGACAACAAACCCACAGCCTCCACGAAAGCTGTGAGAGGGCCTGGCTGGAGGGCACTATCGTGGAGGGAGAAGCAACTGGTTGACCAGTTTTATTCCCAGGAACAAACTAACAATACCAACAATAAAATGATAGTAAAGGCCCAAGAGATTGCTGATTCTACTAAGCAGTAGCAAATTAGAGAAAACTGCTTTGCTAACATCCTTCTAGATGAGAGGCCTCTATGTTCTGACATGTGTTCCAGCCCAGCCATGCCGTGAAGATGGCTCAGACCCGTCCAAGCTGTAGGGAAATGTCAGTCTGTATTTTAAATGGTGCTGAATTCACACTTCTTGGTGTTACTTAGACCCCGGGGCCCCAGAACAAAGTGTAGAGGGTCTAGTTGCCTTCTGTTCATTTTGACATAAGTAGCTCTCTAGTGAAAAGGGCCCCTTAGGAAGCCCCTTCCCAGGCAGTCTCCATCCCCCCCCCCTTTTTTTTTTATGCGGTACGCGGGCCTCTCACTGTTGTGGCCTCTCCCATTGCGCAGCACAGGCTCCGGACGCGCAGCTCAGGGGCCATGGCTCACGGGCCCAGCCGCTCCGCGGCATGTGGGGTCTTCCCGGACCGGGGCACGAACCCGTGTCCCCTGCATCGGCAGGCGGACTCTCAACCACTGTGCCACCAGGGAGGCCCCCAAACATAACTTTTATATGCTCTGGGATGCCGTAAAACTCGTGTGACTCCCTTTATTGTGATAAGCACTTTACTGCGGTGGACTGGAGCCGAGCCCACAGTGTCTCCGAGGTGTGCCTGTGTGGCATGCTTTGTAAACTGAAAGGTGCCGTGCAAATCTGGGTAATCCCTTCATGAACCAGCTTTGTAATAGGAAGTGCTTTTTATATTAGTCAGAAGGATCCGTATAAGGTTACAACATACATGTAAGCTCACTGTTTGTAGAAGCAACACAGAGATGTTTATGCCGCTGTAATCAGTATGGCTGGGAATTCACGTTCATGCAAAACAGCTGTTATGGCTGGGATCTGGAAACTGGTTTTGTGTGGGTTATTCACTAGGGGTGCAGCCAGGAACCACGGCGCCCTCTACCTTGTGCTACATCCTGGAAGGGTTTGTCTCCGTTGCTCTAGCACTCAGCATCGACCACAGCAGGCGGCAAAGCTGGTGAACCCAGAAGCAGCCCAGCACCACGAAGACCAGTAAACCATGTGCGGGTGCGACCCCAAAGTGGTTAAATGTTGTGGCATTTGCTGGTTAGCTATGAGTCTGAGTTCCCAGAGCACCATTAGATCATTCTCCTTACCTTCTGTTCTCTTCTAGGGGCTCCCTTAAGAAATTAAGTGCCTGCGTGTAACCTTATTGCACGTCAGAGAACTGCTTCTGAGATTTTCGACATTACATTTCTGTTGAGGGGGCTCAGAGCACCACAACCATCGTGGCTTTTAGGGATGCCCGAGACAGAAGCTGCCACAAAACCTAAGGTGCCTCTCAGGACAGAGTCCCTGGGTTTAAACGGTGACTAGGTGCTTGCAGGTCAGTGGCTGCCCAGCAGCTTGGAAGGGGCTGGAAATAGAGTCCACCTGCTAGAAGTGGGATCTTGACCTAAAGAAGGGAAAACTGAACCTGTCATTGACCTCACAGCTCTTTATATAAAGACCCTGGGCCCACACTGGTGCAGTCTGAGCCTTCAGCAAGCCATAATCTTTTTGCTGGGGGAGGGTCCCGCCTCTGTGCTGGTGGCTGCTGACTGATCAGGGTGGTGGGTGTTGAAGGCTAGGGCGGCGGCAGTGATTTCCTAAAATAAGACAATGAAGTTCGCTGCATCGAGTGACTCTCGCTCTCACGAACGATTTCTCTGTAGCACGCGATGCTGTTTGATAACATTTTACCCCCAGTAGCACTTCTTTCAAAATTTGGAGTCCTTCCTCTCAAACCCTGCCACTGCTTTATCAACTCAGTTGATGAAATATTCTAACTCCTTTGTCGACATTTCAACAATCTTCACAGCATCTTCACAGGAGCAGATGCCATCTCAGGAAACCACTTTCATAGCAAATCCACAAGAAGCAAAATCCCTCAGTCATCAGCTCTATCATGAGATGGCAGCAGTTCGGTCCCATCTTCAGGCCCCACTTCTGATTCTGGCTCTCCTGCTGCTCCCACCACCAGCCCTTCCTCCACCGAAGACTTGAGCCCCTCAAAGTCACCCATGAGGGCTGGAATCAACTTCTCCCCAACTTCTGTTAATGCTGATATTGGGACCTCTTCTGGTGAATCACAGATGTTCTTAATGGTGTGTAGAAGGTGCCCAGACCCATCAGAGGAATCACTGTCTATGGCACCTATAGCCTTAGGAAACATATTTCTTAAATACAAAGTTGCTACAAACATTCTATTTGTAAAACAACACACTATCTTTGAAACACAATAAAGTGAAGTACAATAAAATGAGGTTTAGGCAGGTGTACACACACGGAGGCCCACAAAGGTTGTATAACTCGTCCACAGATGCACACTGGCAGAGTGAAGTCAGGTTTTTAACCCAAGTCCCTGCTAAAAGTCCAAGCCCTTAGCATCTGGTGCACTGCCTGACACGGAGGTGCTCCCTCCCCCCAGCCACCCAGGGATCCTCACTGGGAACAGACAGTCACCAGACAGGCTGTCTCCCTGGGCTGAACCTGGACCAATAACCCCATCTCCTGCTCCAAGGGTGTTGGCAAAGCAGTGCGCGTACCCAGGTCCAGGCCGTAGCTCGCTCTCCTGGTATGACCCAGGGCACTGGTAGGAACATCAGATGAGGGAGCCAGTCCCCGCCTGCCATTCACAGAGAAAACTGTACCCCACAGTCAGCCGGCCCAGATCAGGCCCACGGTGAACTTGACACTCGGGCCTGGGTCCTGCCTGCCTCCAGTGGACAGAAATATTGGGGGCAAGAGTGGCTAGAAAGCAAGAGAGCTGGTTTCTAGCGTACAGACAGCTCCTGCTTGCTGAGCACCCGCCCTGTGCCGGGTGTCCTACAGCCTCATACTTCCTACTCACCGCTGCCTGTGACTGAGTCCTCACTCTCCCCAGAGACTCTGAGTGGGCTCTTCCAAAATGGGAGCAGGGGCTTCCCTGGTGGCGCAGTGGTTGAGAGTCCGCCTGCCGACGCAGGGGACGCGGGTTCGTGCCCCGGTCCGGGAGGATCCCGCATGCCGCGGAGCGGCTGGGCCTGTGAGCCATGGCCGCTGAGCCTGCGCGTCTGGAGCCTGTGCTCTGCAACAGGAGAGGCCACAACAGTGAGAGGCCCGCGTACCGCCAAAAAAAAAAAAAAAAAAAAAAAAAAAAGGGAGCAGATGCTCACCTCACAGATGGATGGATGGATGGATGATTCTCCCAGGAAAATGGAGGACTTTGATAGTTTATCATTAACTCTCATTGATCTTAAGTATGTTATATTTTTGGTAGCAACTGAGAATAGAAACTCTCTTTTTAAAACGGCATGACTTTTGGATTTTTTTTTGCATAACTACCTGGCACGCAGCAATTCACCACTTTTTTTTCATTTAGTATATATTTAGTATATATTTTGAAAATCCCTTTGGATTTTCTAAGGAAGGTGATGAGCTTGAGTTTTGGTTGCCCTGAACTTGAAGTGGGGCAGAAAGCCTTGAGGAAGGTGTCCAGCAGGCACGTTGGCACCAGCAGTATGCACCGGTTTAAGGTGGTGATAAAAATGGTAGCATGCATATAACAGAAAAGAGGCTGAAGGAAGGAATCTGGGGACTCCTACATTTAACGAATAAGAGAGTGTCAAGAACAAGCCAAGACAGACGACGGGTCGTTAGGGAAACAGAAAATCAGAGGCGCCTTCTGGAAGCCACTATTCAGAAGGCTGGCGTGAATACTGGTGTTAGGGTAGATGGAGTGGAGAGGCCAGGGTCGAGAAAGGCTTTAATTTGCAACTAGAAAAACACCGGCTATTGTATCCTCTTATTGAAATTCTACATTTAAGCATTTTCAACGGTTCATGCACACAAAATAAATGGCACGTTACAGCCTCGGAGGAAGACAGAATCAAGAAGGTTTTGGGTGGGGAGAGATTTGTTCACGCGTCCGTCTTTTTTAAGGATGGAAGAGACTTGAGGCAGTTTGGAGGCTGGAAAGTGGGAGTTAACGGAGATTGAGCTAAAACAGGGTGGGCGTGTGGGAGACTGTTGACTAAGGGACAGTGGTGAGGGCATTTCTGGACTTTCAGGATTTGGCCTGATTCTGAGCTAAATGGGGATGAGAAAACCAAAGTGGCCAGGAGAGGACAGATAACAAGAAGCACAGTCCTGGTGCAGAGACTGTGGACACAGAACTGAGGGACGACGAAGGTTGGGAGGAGCAGAGACTGAAGGACCTACCAGACAGCCGCCTCTGGTACAGCCAGGGTGATGCTATTTTCAGTACCTGAGCCCAGAGCCCTTCCACGGGGCTCCAGAAGGCCCAATAATGCTGCCGCAGGGTAAAATCTGTCCACATTTAAAATAATTTCTGACTTATTTTACTCTGGAATTAAGTTCATCTCCAAAAGCGTCCAGCAATAAGTCCACAGCAATCTTGGAGGGGGGAGGGATGCAGCCATTTTTTCAATCCATTCCTCAGAACTGTTGACCCTTAAGACCAGACCAGATGATCACAGAACCCCCCCCACCACCACCATATATTGTGTCCAAGGAAATGGCCACAAACACCTCCAATAAAGCACCTCTTAGGAAAACCAGTCCTGTTTTTCATGAACACAACACACTGCAAATACCACCCAATTATTTTCTAAAAATATTGAGAACAAAACAACTCAAATCCATTACAATTTTCTCAATCACATAGGAAAAGACTTGGAAAAGTCCCTGTAAGTCAACCCTAATGCAAAGAAAAAATATCTATATATGTACTCAGAATAGTCCATTTAAGAAACTTTTGATCAGAATTGATAGTAAAATAAGGAAAATAGGCTTTACTTTCAACAACTGTACTCACTAGCTAACAGAACACCCCACTGCTAAGAAATACACGAAATGCTTCAGAATATATTTAGGAACATAAAATGATGGTTAAAAAAACAGAAGCAAAATTTCTTCTAGATTCTCACCGATTTGTTTGGCTCCGGTCTCAGTAATCTTGCCTATGAGTTTAACATTCTAGGAGAGATAGAACGTGCCTAACAATCAGAGCCATGAAACAAGTCTCTACCCCGCTGGCTGAAAACTCCAGAAATCCATCAGGCCACAAAGGTGACGGACAAATGTCAGTCACAGAAAGGAAGTGTGGGGAACACAGGAGTTTATAATCTAAATTTAAACAGTACCCATAGCAAACAGGGAAAGTTGAGGGCACACAGGGTGAATTCAACGGTTTAAAATCCAGGCACTCCCACTAAACAGCTTGACTTGAAGACAACCTGACTTCAGGACAGACAGAAATGTCAGAAGTAAGCAACCTTCCAACCTAAGGTACAGAAATTTCTAAAAGAGCATCCCTAAAATAATCCTTCTAAGAAAATGAAGTTTCCTAGAGGAAAATAAAGACTGGAACGCACTTTAGCACAGCACTAAACGCACATGCCCACACCCTAAATAAGGGTTTTCCCCTCTGCATTTCAGCCCCTGAAACAAAGGGCAAAGAAAAGTCGTCAACTGCTAGCCTCCAGGAAAGTACCAGATTATGGGCACCTTTTTTATCATCAATCCGTATGAACCAGGTATCTCTCCAGCGGACTTAACATAGAACATAAAAGCCTCACCTTTGCAAAATGAAGATTTTAGATGAAGTTTAAGGAAGAGCGAAGAACAGCCATCTGGAGAGACATGTTTAGCGTGAGAGTGGAAATTCTGGAAAAGCAGGAGATCAAATAGCCACTCCTGAGCACGTCACCTCTGAGTGCCAGCCGAGAGGTCAATTAAAGGCACCTTTATACCTGCCACCTCACTGGGCAGCTTCGACCCGCCTACCTTCATGGAAGGGCGTGGTTCCCTAAGCCCATTGTAGATTTTCCAAATGCCTCTTCTGACCCGTGGGTTTGACTTTAGTTACTCAGATTACACTGAAGCCCCTTCCTCTTATCCCCACTCCTGTTGAGGCGTTTGTATTAAATATGGGGTGAGACTTTATGAGGAAACTCTAATATAACTATAGAGCAGGGTTTCTTAATAGCGGCACTATTGACATTTTGGGTGAAGTAATTCTTTGCTGGGGTGCTGTCCTGGGCATCAGAGGATGACTGGCAGCATCCCTGGCCTCCACCCACTAGATGCCAGTAACGCTCTGCACCCTACCTGGATGACCAAAGGTGTCTCCAGACGTGGCCACATGTCCTCTGGGAGGGAAAGAGAACCCTGTTGAGAACCCCTGATCTAGAGGGTTTCAGTCTCCATCCAAGGCACTCACACTGTAGAAGGACACTGACTTATCAACTTACACAGACAAGTCACCTCAACAAATACACAGCTCAACATGCACAGAAATAATGATCAAGACAGAAATATTTCAACACGGGCTTCCCTGGTGGCACAGTGGTTGAGAGTCCGCCTGCCGATGCAGGGGACGCGGGTTCGTGCCCCGGTCCGGGAAGATCCCACGTGCCGCGGAGCGGCTGGGCCCGTGAGCCATGGCCGCTGAGCCTGCGCGTCCGGAGCCTGTGCTCCGCAACGGGAGAGGCCACAACAGTGAGAGGCCCGCGTACTGCAAAAAAAAAAAAAAAAAAAAATTTCAACACGTTCTCTAATGTCCGTAGCCCTCTTTTTTTTTCAAGTAAGAACTCAAAAGCAGAGCTGGCGCTGTAGTCAGGAAGGAAGTCAGCACCAGACCCTGAAAGGTAGGAAGTGGGAGCCACAGGGTGGGAAGTTTGAGGTTTCAGATGTACAGTCATGCCAAGACCAAGGGTGTAATGGCGGAGGTGGGCTGGAAGGAAGAACGTTGTAAGTGAGAAGGTCGAAGAACTGAGTTCTGCCTCCTGACCCTTTGGGAAGAGGCCCAATCAAAAAGGGGCAAATGATGGAGCGCAAAGCCAGAGCCGGGGCGCGAGCAGCCGGCACAGCCAGCCCAGCACAAGAGTCCTCAAACCTCCAAAGCAGAGGTTTGGGAGAAAAGCTGGTTGGAATCCCTGCTCTGTCGCTTACTAGGTTGTAGTTTCCGGCAACTCCTGTGACCTCTTCAGCTTCCCACGTGACACAGGAGAGACGCAGCCACCAGGCAGGTGGCAGATAAACGGTGGGACCCCAGGCTGGCACCTGCCACACACTCTGCCTGTTATTCTAAAGAACGCAGATTAGTTTTCCTGCAGATAAGAGACTCTGGAATTACAATTTACATACAGGTTTAGAAAAGCCGTAGGTGGAGTCCCGAGTCACTTAATTAGGTTTAAGGCTTCAGTGTCAGCATTTTTGAGCACATGGAGCTTTGCTCTCTTTCTGGAACCTCCCCTCCTCCAAGCCCCGAATTTTGGGCTTATTGATCTCCCCAGAGCCAAGCTTTTGGCATCGTTGGTCCTTAGACAAGTGTATTGTGAATACAACCCTGTACAAATGTACGAATGTAGACAAAGACTGGAAGGAAACGCGGTAAACAAAAGAGCTTGCTCTATTTAAGTGGTGGATTCGTGGGAATTTTATTGCTTTTCAGAATACCCTTAGATATTGTTTGAATGCTCTTTTTTTATATAATAGTTTAAGGAACTTGAACTTTATTCAGGAGGCAGTAAAGGACCCACTGAAAGTGTTTGAACAGGGAAGTAGGATTTTGTTTGAACAAAGAACCTGTAGGCTACAAAAAAGTTAAAAATCACCCTCATTATTCTTTTGCAAGAATTTCTTGGCTCGTCTCACTGTTTATTCTTCCAAGTTAGCTTTTAACTTTAAGCCAACCTTGTCCCCTAAACTGGGATTTTCTTTGAATTACGTTATACTTATAAATTATTTGGGATGGATTCACATCTTTTTAATACCGAGTCTTCTAATTCAGAAACAAGGTATCTCTCTCTCCACTTTTTAATCTATGTCCTTCAGTATATTGTTATACCTTCCTTCATATAGGTCCTACATATTTCTTTATTCCTAAATGCTCTTTTGAATGGGATCTTATCTTCTTGCCGTTCTTCTACCCTTATTAAGAAATTATTGTGGCATATGGATTTTTTTTTTTGGAAGTAGGGAAACTTGTTCCCTGAACATATTCTTTTAATTAATTAATATTACCTTTTTATTTTATATTGGAGTATAGTTGATTAACAATGTTGCGTTAGTTTCAGGTGTACAGCAAAGTGATTCAGTTATACATATACCTGTATCTATTCGTTTTCAAATTCTTTTCCCATTTAGGTTGCTACATAACATTGAGCAGAGTTCCCTGTGCTATACAGTAGGTCCTTGTTGGTTATCCATATAGCCATGTGCACATGTCAATTCCAAACTCCCTAACTATCCGTTTCCCTCACCCTTCCCCCCTGCAATGGAATTTTGTTTATATCATCACAAATTATTTCATTGAACTCTCAGTTTTAGACTGATTTTTTTGGATTAGCTATGTACAAATCTGCAAGTAGTTACAAAAAGTATAACTACTTTTCGGTAGTTCTATTGCCGATTTCTTTATCCTGTCTGAACATCAGAACTCCCATCATTATAGTGTTACACTGGCCCTGGTCTGCCGTCTCTTCTTAAATCGGATACTCTGCAATTAGGGAAGTAGTAAGGACTCAGCAGCTTTGTGGGTTTGTGCTTGCACTGTAATAATACAGGACAGGACACCAGCCTTATTGGCATTTAAACAGCATTAAAGCTGCCTCTACAGTAAACAGAGAATTTGTTGTCAGTCACCTGATAAAGCCCCTGAAAGGAAAGAAATTATAAGTCTCAGAACAAGACACTCTTGCCCAAAGGCCACAATCTAATTTTGACCAATAAAAGATAAACAGGCAAAGCGAATTGAAGAAAGATTAGTACTGAAGTCAGTGAAAAGTTTATTATTGTGAGTGTTACCATACAATTGTTTTCTGCAGGGAGAGGCCCTGTGGAGGGATGACACTCAGATTCTGGGGCCAACACTGCGTGGGCAGGAAGCCACACCCCTGCCTAGAACTTGCTGTTGGTCTCGGGCCAGTTAACCTCTATGTCTCGGTTTCCTCATCTGTCAAATAGGAGTAACAATGGCACCTAGTTCATACCACTTATAAGGATTAAATGAGTGATTATTCATAATCAGTATTTAAATAAGTAAATGCTGGCTGTGAGCACAGCGCTTGGTTTACAAAATGCACAATGTTACAAAGTACTTCAGGGCGCATTTCACCTAAATCTAATGTAACCAGTCACCATTTACAAAGGGATGTGGGAATTAACTTTCGTCCCAGACCAAGGGCCCCTCCCTCTTGCCTTCCGGCCCCACCCCACTGTGGCTTCTATCTCAGCCTGCATCTCTGCAGCCCGGAACCCACAGCCTGCAGGGCACACCCTGGTGCAGGGGAAATATATAAGCTTGTTAAGCCCATGGAACTGGAAGACTAACTGGAATTCTAAGTCGTGAGGCTCTAGTAGGAGCAACCATTATTACTTTTCTAGAACAAGTGGCCTGAACTTTGGGACAGTTATTGTCTTTCAGGCACCCAGTCACTTCCTAGTTGAACGTTCTGCTCCGGATGGCTGGACTTGACTGTGTCTGCAAAGAATGGTATTAGGCAATAGAAGCCCAGGAACTTCTCTTTTTGGGCAAAGAGACTCTCTTATGGTACAATTTTTGAAAAAGAAGAAATTGTTCCACAGTGAAGCAACTAAGAGTTTTGAATAAAAATATTCAAAGTTTTCACTTCTAATATTCTACGGTTATTTAAAATACATTTAAAATAAAATGTAGTAGAACTATCTCTATCTTTCAGCGTGGAAAGAGGCTGGAAGGAGGCAAAGGGGAGTAGGCAGTGAAGAACGGGAGAAAGCAGGGAGACACAGACACACTTGGGAGAGGGTCGGACGCCAGCGGCTGCCTCTTGGTGGTCACCGGCAAGCATTCCCGAGGGGCCTGTGCTAAAGGTTTCATGTTGGCTTAATAATGTCAGACAACCCGAGGGTCCACTGAATGGATAAATACATGTGGTGTGTCCATACGATGGAATATTACTGGGCCTTAAAAAAAGGAAATTCCGATACATGTTTCAATGTGGATGAAGCCTTGAAAACATTATGCAAAGTGAAATACGCCAGATGCAGAAGGACAAATATTGTATGATTTCACTCACGGGAGATACCTTGAATGGTCAAATTTATACAGAAAGTAGAAGGTGGCTGCCAGGGGCTGGAGGGGACATAGGAATGAGGCTTAGTGTTCAATGGATATGGTTCCATCTGGGAAGATGAGAAGAGCTCTGGAGACGGATGGTGGTGACGGCTGCACAACAGTGTGAAGGTACTTAACCCTACTGAATTGTACTCTTAAAAATAGTTAAGATGAAAAAAAATAGTTAAGATGGTGAAATTTATGTTATGTGTATTTTACCACAATAAAAAATAATTTATGGTAAAAGTTTTACACTGCAAGAAAGTGGCCAAATCGACCTTGGGATACCTACTTTATGGCATCCCTCTGGCTATAAACATGGTGTCTATGATGAGTATGTAATAGGATGCAAAATGCTTATGACAATGTTGAGTGCACACACACTCAGTACACACACACACACACCAATAACATCTATGAAAAAATAAACAACAAAGACCTTAAGGAAATAAATCAAAATAGAGCCATGGTTGTCTTTATGTTATAATGCTTTTTGTTTCCTTCTATTTTCCAATGATTATTTTGTTATGCATGTACTACTTTTAAAGGGGGAAAATAACACAGAATTTCATTTTTCTCTGTAACTTTATTTGAAAAGAAAAGAAGAATGAAAAACCTTTATGCCTTTTGTTCCTAGACACTTTTAAACCTAAAAGGAAACTGAAATTAATTAGGCTGTCCACCACTTTCACTTCTTTCCTATTTTTGTACCATGGATGCCCCTGGCAGGCTGGTGAAGCCTGTGGCCATTCTCAGAATGGTATTTTTTTTAATTAATTAATTTTTGGCTGCGTTGGGTCTTCGTTGCTGCACGTGGGCGTTCTCTAGTTGTGGCAAGTGGGGGCTACTCATCTTTGTGGTGCGCGGGCTTCTCACTGCGGTGGCTTCTCTTGTTGCGGAGCCTGGGCTCTAGGCGGGCTCAGTAGTTGTGGCACGCGGGCTCTGTAGTTGTGGCGCACAGGCTTAGTTGCTCCGCGGCACTTGGGATCTTCCCGGACCAGGGCTCAAACCCACATCCCCTGCATTGGCAGGCAGATTCCCAACCACTGAGCCACCAGGGAAGTCCCAGAATGGTATTTTTAAGTGCTTAAAACAAAGTGTATAGGGCTACAAAGGAAAGTGATTATTCTGAAATATATTATCAAAATATATTTTTAAATTGTGCTATATCGTATCAATCACAGTCCAGAGAGGAAAACAGGAAATGACACCAGTTCTATTAATAGGAGCAATTCAATACAGATGTTGGATGACTGAGACGGCAAAGGGGACTCGGGTAACACAGAGGTAATACTTTGTGGAACAGCTAGGGCTGGGGGAACAAAGGGCTCGGTTAGCATACCCCGAAGGCTCGGAAGGCACTGTGCTCCAGAATCTACTACGGGGCTCCATGACGGTAGTTTCTGGGAGCATGAAAAATACTAGAAACGGAACCGACGGCGGCTGCCTGGGTGGAGGCCGTAGCTGGGGTGATGCTCACAGAAACAGGAGGCAGACAGGGAGGAGTGGTCCTGTCTCCTTCCTTGGCCTCACAGCTGGCCTCTAGGGCCTGGGCAGAGCCCGGGGAGATGAGGTGTGTAGGGCTCCAGCCCCAGCATCACAGGGCTGGGAAGAAGCCGTGTTTGGAGCAGAGAGGCAACAGTTTAATAACCAGCCCCAATACGAGCTTCTTTCTTCATGTACTGAGTGACAAGAGCTCATATCCACCATAATATCGACACAGCTGTCTGCAACCACCGAAAACGGACATAAACATAGCTGGTCCTTGGTGATGAAATCACACACACTTCTAAAGTTTTGGGGCTACATTCATAATTGGAGGTAACGCTGCTCTTTTTTTCTGATCCAATTTCAGGGATCCTTTGAAACCTAAACAAAGACCCCTGGAGGATGATTGGACCCAACGTTAAGAATCCTTCTGGGTGTTTCAAGATGTCGAATACAGTTCTTTTTCTTCCTTAATTTTTGCTTAAAAAAGTCACATGACTGATCACATGATCACATGACTGATCACCAATACCAGGTTTCTTTTTCTGTTTTGAAAGGGAAAATAATACACCCCAAATGCATGCGTTGGTGCGTCTCTCTAACTGATATTATCAACCATCCTGCAAATAGTAAACAGTAACTTGTGCATTTTATTGATCATATTGCCTATTTCTGAATGCCACAGAAAATAAAGTAGACACACAACCGTGCTTACATCCTCAACCACTCTCCTGGGGTACATGGATTCCTGGGTGGTCTTCAGAGTTCTTTCCTGTAAGGTCCCCTCTCAGCCCCACCACTTTGACTGTGACCCAGATGTCCCCCAACACCAGGTCTCTATTTCTTTTCTCTTGACTTATCCAAGTTTCAGCCAACCTGCCAGGTGGACATCTCTACCCAGAGGTCCCAAAGTCACCTCAAGCTCGAGACGTATTCAGAACGGAACTTGTGTCGCCTCCAAGGGTCTTTCCTCCGCATTTCCTCCTCTGAGAGGGCACTACCAGCCACTGCCTCCCAAGAAGGCTTTCTCTAATGTGTCTGGGCTTCAGTTCCCTCATCAGTGAAGGAGAGGCAGTAACAGTCACAACCTCCTGGGCTGTTGTAAGGACTAAATGTGCTGCCAGGTCTTGACATCAGTAAACGCCCGCCCCTGCGAGGTTGGTGCTCTCCCCCCTCCGCCGGAGGTGCATCACCGAGTCGGCTTCCTCTCCTAATGTCACTTCAACGTGCCCCAGAGCCACTGCCTTAACCCAGCCTCAGCGTGACTCCCAGAATGATCAGAATTGTCCCCAGTGCCCACCCCACCCCCCACACTGCTGCAGAGTCTTCTCATCCGCTCATTCCGTCAGTCATCACGTGGGGCTGAGGGCTGCCACGGGTCAGGACCACGGACGTAACCGTGAGCAAGGAGCAGCCCCACCTCCGGGGGAAAGACTGATGTTAAATAATTGCCGAATAAGGAATTAATTGTCATGGTGAGCGCCATGACCTTCAATGAACATATCCCCAGACGCAGACGGAAAATACAGCTTTGCGTTTCTAAGGAAACAAGAAGTGATTCCCAGCGGGGAGGGCTGGGGAAGGAGAGCCCTCCTGTGAGACCTGTGAGGCTTCCCTCTGAGAGCCGGGCAAAGGGCAAACTCCCAGACATCACCAAGCCTTCTAGATGCCGGCCTGGCGTCCTGCCACCAGCCACTCCACCATCGCCCTTACATCCCACAGACCAGCGACAGAAGACTGCCTCCTGGTGCTGACTTCAAACCTTTGAGACTGAATCCCCATGTTTCTTTCTTTCCACAAAGACAATTTATAAAAACGTAACGGTAATTGTAATCAAAGAGGACCCACCCCTCAGCTGAGGAACTTTAGTAACAAGCTCATTTAGGTCAGAGTTTTAGTTACTATAGAAACAAGATCACTCTTCTGTCCCCCAGATGGAACGTACACGCATTGATACGTTGATACGTCTCCTCTTACTCTGTAAAGCTTGAACAATTCCACCGACTGCAAACGCATTTCATCATGCTCTGTGAACAAATGAAACACTGTAACTATTTACTAGCGTCACTGAAAGTCAGTATTTCCTGGCTTATCTATAGCAATCCTTGAAAATACAAGGTAAATCACATTGCAAGGTTTTGTTTAGAGTTTCAAGCTAAGGGAAATACTTTAAAATATATATCATCAATTCTAAGATATTTGTAAGGTCTTATTTCAATATGTGATAAGGTAGGTACTCTCTTAGAGTAACCAGAATAATAAACCCAATATAAAACGAACTTAAATTTAGGTCAATTTTTTTTTAAAGGCAAGATAAAATCTGTGTTATGCAGGTGCAGAAAATTTTCTGCTTTCCACTTTGAACAAGTAATAGGATCATAATGGATACCTAAGAATTTTTAAATCTTTGATTTCTATTCAATTTTTTATTTTTCAAATCTTAAATTTCTCATTGAACACAAAAGTCTAACTCACTTGCCTAAGAACCACATTTTCCATTTCTATTTTAAGAAGTTTTATGTTGTCTACCACATTTAAAAAGTCACTAACAAGACAAGAAATGGAGGGCACTGACCCTTCCTCTGTAAAGGGTCCATCAGTGACTATATGTCCTGAGACTAAGCTGCTTGTTCTGGGCTTCCGTAGACTTCTAGAAACTGTGAGGACCCAATACAGTACCGTTCATACCGCTGCAGAGATTAGAATGGGGAGAAGAAACTCTCAACCTGGCGCACAGTGAAAAAGCCTTAAGAAAAATGTTGCCACACCGGTCATTCGTGTCACTCTAACTGTAGTTTACTTAGAGAGGTGGTCTAAGATATTTCACAAGGGAAACACGCACACGCATGCCCAGACACATGTAAGGCCTGTACTGAGCAGGGGCCCTAGCCCCTGGCCAGCTGGCCAGCTTCTCCGAGGGGACCATGGAAGTGCGGGGAAGGAGCAAGGAGCTGGCGGGCGGCCCACTGCAGCCCCTGAGCCTTGGCAGGACCCCCTGAACCGGCCCCTTCCCCTGTCCCCAGCTCTCCCTGCCGCATTTCTCTGTCGTTGTCGTGAGAATACGGAAGACTCAACACAAATGTCATTGCAGTGGTTCACCTCTGATTGGAAAGTGTCTGACTTAAGTGTCCAACAGCGAGAGAGAATCTGTTCTGTGCCATCCTGGGTTTCTGACGTGTGACAAAAAAATAGCTTTCGTGGGACCATGGGCGGCGCCTGGTTTGTTTTCATAGGTTGAGGCTAAGTGCTTCAGAGCCCGAACTGGTGTGGAAAGTCTCCGGCTCTTGGATTTGCACCTCCATGGCAGCCTAGAACCACCCACTACCACTTGCAGGGTACGTGAGCAGTGCATGTGTTACACGGTCCCCGGCTGACACCATGAGCCGACACAAGTTCACTGCTCATCACTTGCAAAGGCGGATACCGGTGTTACAGCAATAACTGTCACGCGAACCAGAAGGGGTTCCCTTAGTTCACTGGTTCTCCATATACGACCTGAAGATATCGTGACTCTCTTCAGATAAAACAAGGGGGTGGACGGGAACCTTGGAAGGGGAAGGTTCGCTGTAAGCACCCCCCTGGCCCCCGTGTGCTCTGCTCAGCACCTCCGCTGAACTCTCACAGGAAACATTTCTCCGTGAGGCTGATGATAAAAACAAGTGATAACACTGTGTACCAGATGCTGTTGAAATGCCTGACGTGCTTTATTCTGCTATTTCTCACAACGGCCCCATCAAGAGAAAGGATCCCACTCTCCGATTCGGGACCAAGGCAGAGACGGGGTGAGTGGCTCATCAACGTCCTGTAACCAGGGGGCAGTGCAGCCGGATGTAGCCCAGGACGCAGAACCGGCAGGAACGTGGTCCCCAAACCTTCACCAGGTGGTCACTGAACACTGTGTCAGATGCTGCCTTGGCATTTTATGGGTTGATCTCATTTAAGCCTCAACAGCCCTGAAAGGTGGGTATTATTAAATCCCGGGCATCTATGTGGAAACCTTGGCTGGGAGTGGAGTGATGGACTCCAGCTGACACAGTTTCGATGCCGCAGGGCCGCACCAGGAGCTCAGCTGTGCTGCCCTCCCCACAGTCCTGGTTCTTTCCTACCCCATCCCCGCCTCCATCGAACAAATGTTTTCTCTCTTTCTTCAAACCACAGCTGGAAGGGGCCTCCAGACATGATCTGGCCTGGTTGCTGCTTCCAGCAGATGTCACTATTCCAGTCTTGACAAGTGACCTGTCCAAGGTCACACGGCCAAGCAGCCACACCTAGAACAGAGCAATCTCCGTTTCAACAACACCGCTTTCTGCCCTGCCAGTTGCGTTATAACAACGGCAAATAGCTTTACTGGGGACATTTCAGACTTTTTCCTCTCGGTGAAAAAACCCAGTTGACAAATCATCCTTAGATTATGCGTTATTTTTTCCCTTTTGGAATTACAACCATCTACCACCATTTGTCAAATGTCCAAGAACACAGGAAACGTACTCCTCCCAGCTGGTTTTTGTTAATGGCTCAGTGTCTAACATTCAGATCTGTCCAGACTCTCGTGATCTCGTGCCAGAAGCTGACTCAAGCCCCTCCAGGCAGTGGTGAGCGAGGCTTTGTGTCCAGCAGACACATCTCACACAGGGGTGGAAGCTGAGGAGAACTTGTAGGCTTCTGCTCGTCAGCAACTGTTTCCTAGGGAACAATGTGATGGAACAGCCAGTCGGTGTTTAGAGGGATTGTGTTCCTTTTAAAGAGAGAAGTGTGCGTATGCATTTACCAGAGGTGGAGTCATCTTTGTGGTCCCACTTCAGTCCAACCGTCTGCTCTCATTCATGTGATCAAAGTACTGTGACGGCTTCAACATCTTATAAGATAAGCCCAGTGGAGAACCTATTTTAGGGCTATCAAGCACCTGGGTAGGCATGTTTCTTTCAGGCAATGAGGAAGATGTTCAACTCCTAATCTCAACTGAGAAAACATATTTGCAATAGCTATGAAATGGGTTAATAAGCAACCTACAAATCACCAAAAAACAAAAAAATTAAATAAATACTAACACTCCAAGATGTGTCTTGGCAATTTGAAAAGGAACTTCCAAAAACGAAGAATCAAAAAGCCACCAGCTTTTAGCTCTCAAATTTACAAAGGCTAAGAATAAGCACAGCACTTAATCTTGTGGTGAGGAAGACACTTTCTTTCAGACAACACAGATGCCAACGTAAACTGATACAGCCTTTCAGGAAAGCAGCTGGAAACAAATATCAGGGTTCTCACACGTTTTCACTTTTAAAATCTATATTTGCACTTCTAATATTCTAATTTAAGGAAATCATTTGAAGTACAAAACAATATTTACTCTTAAAGACATTCACTGCAATGTTACTCACAACTGAGAGAAAAAAAAAAACCTGTAAAAAAACCTTTCCAAGTCCAACAACAGGAAAACGAAGACATGATAGAACATCCTCAGTGCCATATTCTGTGGCCATTAAAACGTTTTTCAGACCATTCGATACCAAGGTTGCACTAATTTCTTTCCTTAAGAAAGACAATAAAGAATGCAGAGGGGAGGGGAGGGCAGGGGAGGGGAGGGGGAGGAGGGGAGGGGAGGGGAGGGAGAGAGGGAGGGGAGGGGAGGGGGAGGGGAGGGGAGGGGAGGGGGAGGGGAGGAGGGGAGGGGAGGGGGAGGGGAGGAGGGGAGGGGAGGGGGAGGGGAGGAGGGGAGGGGAGGGGAGGGGAGGGGAGGGGAGGAGGAGGGGGAGGGGGAGGGGAGGGGAGGGGAGGGGAGGGGAGAGGGGGAGGGGAGGGGAGGGGAGGGGAGAGGGGAGGGGAGGGGAGGGGGAGGGGAGGGGAGGGGAGGGGAGAGGGGGAGGGGAGGGGAGGGGGGAGGGGGGAGGGGGGAGGGGGAGGGGAGGGGAGGGGAGAGGGGGAGGGGAGGGGAGGGGAGGGGAGGGGAGGGGGGGAGGTGAGGGGAGAGGGGGAGAGGAGGCTGAGAGGCCCTTGGTGTTATCCTAAGGCTTGTAACTTTACCCTGGAAGCTACAGGGAGTCATTCAGGGTGGTAACGAGGGAGACTGTGGCGTGAGGTGTGTGTTTGCTAGGGATCCCTGGGACACCAAGATGAAGACCGGTTTGAGGCGGGGGTCAGTCTGGGAAGCCCACAGGCTAGGAAGCTACCAAGGCAACCACGTGAGGTGAGCAGGCCTCAGCCAGGCCGTGTTCACACCTCCACAGTGGGAGGAACATGGGGGGGCGGTCCTGGCTCAGGTGGCCGTGAGCGGGTAAGGACGCGAGACACCGGAGGGGCAGCGGCTGGTTGGAGATGAAGAGCCTCAGAGTTGGGGGTCGGGGATGTCGGGTAGTCAGGCCGAGTTCAAAGGGGGGTCAGGGCGGGACGTGGAGAAATCGTGAGGGGTGTTAACGCCGTAAGTGTGGCCGGAGAGGCACAGAGAACAGCCTGGGACGGGGCAATGGAGAAGGACCGCGGCGGGGGCGGGGCGGGGGGGCGAAACACATGGTCGGAGGGTCAAAGGGCAGGAGGGGAGGCTGAGAGGCCAGTCCGGTGTCACAAACACGGCTCCCCGGCTCCTGGTTAGGTGGTTTCAGGTCCGTGTCAATCCCAGGTGTAAACCGTGGGTACCACACATTGGACGGCGACGGGCGCGTGAATGAATCGTCCTCCCGTGTATGACGTCAGGAAGACAGCTTCTCCGCCCTCTCTGTGGCCTCCGCAGAGCAGCCGGGCTTGCCTCCCGCCCCCAGGCCTCCTGCCCGTCCTTCCCGCCGCCCGCCCCATCTCCATAAGAGAGAAAATTCCCAGCGCCCGAGGGGCCGGAGGAATAAAGGGCCAGTCAGCCGGGACTGCCCAGTACCTGTACAGCAGTAACGACGGCTGTGCCCTGCTTGCCCTGCTTCCCAGGCGGTGGCGATGTCCTTACACAGCCAGCCTGCCCGAGTGCTCGACGTGGGGGACAGGAGTCCGACTCCAGAGCTTGTCGCGGGCCTGGGTTCTCTTATTTAATTTTTACCACAGCCCCTGAATTACAGCCATTTTCCAAGTAAGGTCGTGGAGGCAAAAACAGGCGAGATAACTTGCCCCAAGTCATGTGCCTGGTCAGTGGTGTGGCCGGACCCTGGGGGCTCCTCCACCAGGAAGGCGCCGGCGCCTGGGTGTTTTGAACCTTGAACAGAGACATACGGGTCAGGGGCCATGGGAGCAGCAGGTGAGTTGCCATGGACACCCTGCGTCAGAAGCAGCCCTGTAAATCAAGCCCCAGGGGAAGAACGGGCCCCAAGACCCCGAGAGTTGACGGCTGTCCCAGCTCTTCTGGACAGGAAGGATTGCCTGCCCCCTTGCTGCAGGGAGATGGTGTCACCTACCCAGGCTTGGGGGTTTCTCTCTGCTGCACCAGCCAACTCAGCCTGCTGAAGGATGTCGAACAACCCCCCTCTGCAAACACACAAGATCGCTTCTACAGTTTTAATACTAACAAAGTTTATAAAGAGCATATATGTGTTGCTGTACACCTGAAACTAAGACAACATTGTAAATCAAGGATAGTCCAATATAAAAGAAAAGTCTTTTAAAAAGAGAATATGTTTGCTTTGTTTTTGTAGTACCTTTTGGCAGTCTCATGGCAGGAAACGAGTTACTCAGAATAAAAACCCTCCTTTAAATGTTGTGCTGATAATCAGTAAGGCATCAGATGAAGATACTTGGAGTTGCATCTATCTCTGGGAACCAACTCATTCTTATGAGAAGAGTGGACTCCCACGCTGACTCTGAAATCTGGGAGAAATGTCAGGATCCCTCTGTTTTGTAGATTACACTACTTTATTTACATGTTTTATTCAAAATCACAGGCTCTTAAATTAAAATTATTTCAAAATATAAAAACATCAGAACAATTCACTCCAGTAAATAAGAAAATTAGCATTTCTTTCTTTTTAAACTAAATTACTATTGTATTTTACCTTCATGTTTATTTGAAACCCTTAGACTTTAGTTTCACTAACTTCAAAAAGCACCAGTAAATAGTTTATTCCACAATAAGAAATGCTGCATTATTTAACAGTAAGAAGCTTATTTAAATGTTTCATAAATAATTAAAATTGTACGCGTTCTTTACCATACGTGAGAAACTTAAAAATCTTTCAGCATCAGCACAGTGCAGTGGGCTGATAATAACCCTCCAGTCGTTTATTAGTTTCCAGAAAAAACCCTACATGCAATTTTATGAATGGAAATTCTTGGCTGTCATGAAACTCTGCAAGGTAATGGAAAACTAAATCAAGGGGGCATGAAAATCAGTACGCTCCAAAAAATGCTCACATCCTTTGAACCCAGTGATTTCACTTCCAGCCACGGCCAGAGATGCAGGCAAAGATGATTAAATGTGAATGTTTGTCTCCATATTATTTATAGCAGAGGGATATAGGGGCGGAAGGAAATCAACGGTGGTAAATATAGATAGAACACTATGAAGCCACTGGGTATAAAAAGTGCATTTAGAATGGATTATTTTATAAAATGATATTTTATCAAATTCTAAAATTTATCAATTTTAAAATTCTATAAAATGCTCAAAATTCTAGAATTCAAACAAAAAATGTTCAAAGAAGGCAGCAAAACACACTCCCAGAGACCAGACCTTCACACCTTCAAGGAAGTCCATTCGGTTTCTGAGCAGCATTACTTGCTGGAAAGTTCCTTTTGAAAGAGAATGAAGCCCAGCTTCCTCAGAGCTTCTGAACCTTGTACAGAATGCGGCTTGTTTCTCCCAAAGGCGGCACTGATGCCCTCGAACATGCTGTCTCATTACCAGACCCCGGTCCCTGGACATCCGCTCCTACAGGGCTGTCTGTTAGTGGAAGAGGGGTGCCCACCCTCTGGCCAGTGACCTGTCAGTCTCTGTTTTCTTTTCCCCTGACCACACCTATTCACAGCACTGTCAGGAAGGTGAAAGTAAAAGGCCTGGTTTGTAACAAGCACTCGGTAAAGTCCAGTCATGATTTTTACCAAGATTTTCAGCTCCTAGAACAGCCTTTTGCCTTGAAGTGATCCTTGTGGGGACAGTAGGTCTGAGTATCCAACAGGAGATGCAGGGGATGCTGCCTGAAGCAGCAGACTGGTCTGAAAACCAAGGTGCTTTCAGAGCTCGGGGCAGAACCATTGTAGCTGGACCAGGGGATGGGCAGTGGAGTCAGGGACGGAAGGGCAGCCATCAGCAAAGCCTTGGGCGGGCGAACCACGCAGGGACAGAACCATGCAGGATAGGAATCCAGGGTCCCCGCCACAAGCCCGACCCTGATCTCTGCCCCTCCATCTCCACTCCTGGCCCCCTGAGGTTCAGTCCACCGTGGTCCTTCACTGAACCCTCAGGCTCAGATCACCAGGGAACTCCCTACCGCAAGGTCCCAGTGACATCCTTCTGCTTGTGCCCCTTTGCGTCTTTCTGCAGCATGAGACACTGCCAGCTTCCCTCCCGAGTTTGGATGACTCTCCTCTGCCCCTGGCTCCTGGTGTGTGCCAGGTCAAACTTCTGCTCCCCTCTGTCCGTCCAAGGCCCCCAGCGCTTCATCCTCAGCACCCCACTCTCCTGATCTCCTTAGGAGACCTCATGGGCACACGTGGCTCTGACCATCCCTGAATGAGAGGACTCCCAACTGTAGGCCAATGTGTCTGAACGTTTGCTAGATCTTTCCATTTGGGCAGCCCTCCGCTACCTCAAACACAACACTTTCAGAAGGCAACTGAACTCTTCCCTGTTCCCCAACCTGCCCCACCAACCCACCGGCTCCCCAGTCTGAATAAATGGTACCATGACAGTGCACCACCCTCCCCCAAGCCTGGAAGTCAAGCTGTTCACCTCTTTTCTCCTTGTCTTACAGAATGGCCACAATCTTTATCAATCATGTTTTAAAGCCAAAACTTCTAGTCATTTTAGTTAAACCAGTTCCAGGTGTTAATGGTAACCAGTGCATTTTAATTCAGAGAAAATAGGTTTCACTATAAATAGCCAGGTGGAGAAAGGGGGCATAAAACTGTCCTAGTTATAAGGTGTTATTAATGGAGTTTACTGCAGAGCAAACAAGTATTTCAGGTCAGCTTATGACCTATGGTTCTACATCTTCAAGTCCCAAGAGAAAGGAAAAAAATACTTTCAGTAGTTGGGCCTGAAAAAAAAAAGTGTCTTTCCTTATCTTGTTGAAGCCCTTATGAACACAGGACACACACCATACACTTCAACCCCGAAGAACAAAATCATACATGTGACACTTAAGGACACTGTCCCAGGTGGCATACTCTCCTCCAAAAATTCACGTCCACCCAGAACCTGTGACCGTGACCTTATTCGGAAACGGGCTAAGATGCAATGAAGCTAAGACGAAGTCATCCTGGATGCAGACGGGCCCTCATCCGATGGCTGGTGTCCTTATACGAAGAGAGAAGTCTGAACACAGAGACACAGACAGACAGGGAGAAAGCTCTGTGAAGACGGAGGCAGAGGTTGGAGGGATGTGTGTACAAGCCAAGGCACCCCAACGTTCCGGTGACCCCCAGAAGCTGGAGAGAGGCAATGAACAGACTCTCCCTCAGAGCTTCCGGAAGAAACTAACCTTACTGACACCTTGATTTCAGGCTTCTGGCCTCCAGAGCTGTGAGAGAAGAAATTTACGCTCTTCAGCCACCCAGTTTGTGGCAGTGACGGCAGCCTCAGGACGCTAATACGAACACACTGTCCTATGTTGCCCTGGGCACACCAGTCTTCAGAGAGATTTTATATTTTGCCCAGAGGAATCTTGGTGACTCCTATTCTGGGGACTCACAGGTACCTGGGTCGGGAGAGCCTTTGCCAGGCAGCCTGGCCATATAACTGCAGATGGTGGACTCAGAAGACAGAGAAACACTGCCATCTTTCTTTCTGCACCTGTCCCTGGGCAGGGCACGCCGGATGTACTCCCCATGACTGGTATGTCTCTGTCACAGACCTCAGCTTCATTTTAGAATCCCACTGATGGCGACCAGGCCGTCGGTATCCTCATCACTCCTCTGCTTCTGCCCGAGAGGATTAGCAGTAAGGACAGAGACGGCACCATGGGTGAGGACAGAGGCACCCATACAGCAACGTCCCCTGGGCAGGGACTGCAGGTGGACCAGGGGCCCAGAGCAAGACAGAGGGGTAAGGAAGAGTGAGCGGCCAAGTCCCAGACTCAACTAGGATCCAGAAGGAGAGAGGGGGTGCTGGGGAGGGCAGCCCGACAGCTGAAGACCAACCCTCCTTTATACCAGGGTGCCAGGGCCATGCCTGGGCTGGGGATGCAACAGAAAGGGTCCAACCCCACATCACGAGCTGGGTGTCTGACTTCCAGAAAGATGGAGACAGGGGTTCTCTCTCGGGAGTGGCCTCGATCTCTTGTGCTTATTCTTATCTTGTACTGTTGGTCTTTACAACTTCTCGGAGTTCTTTTTGTATCAGGAAAATCAGCCTTAGTGACACAAGGTGCAAATATTTTTTTCTCTTGTTTGACTTTCTTTTGACCTATTTTTTTTTCCCTGCGGTACGCGGGCCTCTCACTGCTGTGGCCTCTCCCGTTGCGGAGCACAGGCTCCGGACGCGCAGGTTCAGCGGCCATGGCTCACGGGCCCAGCCACTCCGCGGCATGTGGGATCTTCCAGGACCGGGGCACGAACCTGCGTCCCCTGCATCAGCAGGCGGACTCTCAACCACTGCGCCACCAGGGAAGCCCTCGTTTGACCTATTTTTAACGTTGGCTTTCACCATAATGAATACACGTAAACATTCACGTTTACATAAGACAAATGTAAACATCTTTTCTTTTGTAACTCCTATGTTTTGTATCTTACTTTGAAAAGCTTTCCAATATTATTTCAAAATTCTCTCATTATTTCTTCTTGTAATTGTATGGTTTCATTTTTTTATATTTAAATCTTTGATTTTCTTATTTTAAGTTGTGAAGCATCAGCTGACTTAATCTTATTCCACATAATTTGCCATTTGTGCCCAAGCAATTATTTAATAATCTATCTTTCCCCAATGGTTTGAAATGCTCCTTTTGCCATATATTTCTTTATTTACTTCTGCATTTCCTATTTTGTACCTCACCTACCTGCCTGTTCTGAGATGTATGCCCAGGACCATACAGTTTTATTTATTATAGATTTATAACATGTTTAATATCTTAAGGCTAATCCCCCTAGGAGTTTTACTTTTTTGGAATTTCCTGGTTATTATTGCTTGCTAATTTTTCTGTACATATCTTAGAATCAGGTTGTCTAGTTCCAAAAGAAATCCTATTGCTATTTTGATTGGAACTGGCATTATGTAGATTAATGTGGGAGGCTTGATCTTTTTCTGAAGTTAAGTCATCCCATTGAAGAACACAGTATGCCTGTCCTGCTATTGAAATCTTTGGCATCTCTAGGTAATGTTTTAAAGATGACTTCACATAAACTGTGCTGGTGTTAGCCTTAGTCCTTGGTATTGTAGGTATTTTGCAGCTATTAAATGAGGCTTTTTCTTCCATTAGAGCTTCTAACTGGTCACTGCATGATTACATGGAGGCTACTGATTTCGGTGCAGTACTTTACAGCCAACCAACCTACTGGATTCTTGCATGGTTTGTAATCGCTTTTCAGGTGGTCCTATTGGTCACTGCATTTCCACACTGGTTTTAACCTTAGTCCTACAGCTCAGTGGGTACAATGTTCACTGCCAGTTCTTTTGTGTAGTGTTTTACTTACTTCTTGGTTGCACTGATTCTCAAACTTGGGGTTTCAAAAACTACCAGTAACTCGGTGGCAACAGCAGAGCACCTGACTTAATTAGTATGGGGTGTGGCCTGGGCACAGGGATTTGTAAAGGATCTCCAGCTGATTCCATTGAGCAACATTACATGGAAGACACTGTCTTTAATAGTTTATTCAAGAAGGGCTTATGGGAGTGATATTCCTGAATTCTTGCTTTTTCAAAACTGGGATTTTATTTCCGTACACATCCTTTCAGAGAAACTCTATGCATATATAAACAAATACAACATTTTCCCTCCTCAAATTTGAATGACAGTTTGGGGTATACCACTCTTGGTCATCCTTCCTTTTCTTAGCTTTGTGGCCATTACTCCAACTGTCTTTCACTTTGGTTTTTTTTTTTTTAATTTTTTTTTGGCTGCGTTGGGTCTTTGTTGCTGCGTGCAGACTTTCTCTAGTTGCGGCGAGCGGGGGCTACTCTTCGTTGCGGTGCGTGGGCTTCTCATTGCGGTGGCTTCTCTTGTTGTAGAGCACGGGCTCTAGGCATGTGGGCTTCAGTAGTTGTGGCACATGGGGTCAGTAGTTGTGGCTCATGCGCTCTAGAGCGCAGGCTCAGTAGTTGTGGCGCATGGGCTTAGTTGTGCCGCGGCATGTAGGATCTTCCCAGACTAGGGGTCAAACGTGTGTCCCCTGCACTGGCAGGTGGATTCTTAACCACTGAGCCACCAGGGAAGTCCCCTGTCTTTTACTTTGATTGTTACCATGGAGAAGTCTGAGGCCAGCATGAATATTTTTCCCCTCATGTGTGACTTGATCTCTTTGCCTAGTTTCCCATGGAAATCTTTATTATGGCTGTCTAGAAACTTTATTAGACTATGTCTTGGTATTGACCGTACTATGACTCTATTTTCTGGGTCACAGTGTAAATTTAAATCTTCTTTTCTTTCTGAGATGTTTTATTAATTTATATTTCAAAATATTTATGCTGTCCTGTTTATTTTGGCTCCTTCAGAGATTCTAATGTTGCGTATGTTACATCTCCTCTGCCTGTCTTACTGATCACAGCAGCATCTACAAATGCCTAAAAAGTCAAAGTCTGTACAGGTATAAGGCATGTTTATTTTTGTCCTATAGGCCTACTTCTCCAAAGTGAAATGTATACTCTCCTCATTATATTTTTTCTCATCCTTTTTTAGTTTCTATTTTTATTTGTACTGTACAATGATTAACTTTCATTGTGGTAGTGCATGTATAATTTATGAATAAGTAACCATATGTGTGTTGGATGGATATTCCATCAGAAACCTGCTGCTGTCCTCCACAATGCTTGGTGTTGATACAGAAGTACTGAGCACTGTAGCTTTGAGGTGTCTGAGAACCACTGCTTTCAAAATCTAGCCAAAGTCTTGTACATATAGTTGCTCAATAAATATTAGTCATTTTACTGATCTTGGAAGGTAATATTTCAATAATATAATAAACCATGTATCTCAACTTGGTCCCCCAAAAAGGGCATAAATGTTATTTGAGTAAATCTATTCAAAGATTTCAAAATCCATGCCCCCCCCCAAAAAAAAATCCATGCCTCACTCCTGCCCAGTAAAATAGCTAGTACATTTTCTTTAATTATTCTTACTTTAACACTTAACTGCATAAAAAAAAAGGCTGCGATCTCAAACAACCAAAAGGGAAAATTATGTAGGTAGCACTGATTTGCTTAGGCAATGTTTGCTTTATTTGGTTTTTAATATATAATTACAATTGCCACCAAAAATTGGTCTTTTTTTTTTTTTTTTTGAGGCTACACAGGTAATTCGTGCCAGGGAGATCTTCCTCCCCATCTTCCCAATCCCTACACACAAATGACAGGTGCAGGGAGTCAAGGTCAAAACCCAAAGGAAACAAGAGAGAAACAACCTTAATAACAAAACTGACAGAGTCTCCTGCATGAATAAATCTCAGACTGGGAACCAAGAGCTTACATTTCAGAAAATAAGAAGAGACCAGAAAGAGATGCCTGCCCTGTTGGAATTACGGGGTTTTTTCAATAATAATCTGGGGAGAAAAAAAGTAGTCTCTCTTGTTTTGTCTTTTATTATTTCAACTGAGGGTTTGGATATTTTTGGATATAAAAAGATATAAGGGCTTCCCTGGTGGCGCAGTGGTTGAGAGTCTGCCTGCCGATGCAGGGGACAAGGGTTCGTGCCCCGGTCCGGGAAGATCCCACATGCCGCGGAGTGGCTGGGCCCGTGAGCCATGGCCGCTGAGCCTGCGCGTCCAGAGCCCGTGCTCTGCAAGGGGAGAGGCCACGACAGTGAGAGGCCCGCGTACCGCAAAAAAAAAAAAAAAAAAGATATAAAAATATCTTTGGATACTTTTCCTTTTGTTCATATGATTGGGTTTCAATCAACACTGAGCTGCTATGTTTTCTACAGGGAATACACGGAACTGTCTTTGGTTAAATCATATGATGAGGTTAAAAAGATGAACTATATACATCCAATCACAACACAAGCAAGAAGATCAGCTTCCGTGGATTTAGGAGATTTAGACGACCTGCCCCACGTGCTCTGGTGGCCTGGAGCGTCTTCTGAAATCACTGTAACCTTGCTAGGCAACTGTGATTTCAAAAAAGTATTTTTGATTGTTGTGCCCTAGAATAGTAGTTCCTAAGTCAATCTGGGCACAAACATAGTTTTGTCAGTCGTCCGAGATGTCCACGCCCCAGCCCGGGCTCGCCCCCAGCTCTGAGCACCCCTGGCTGAGTGACCTCCCAGAGGGGCCACGTCTCAAGCCACCATGTGCTGGTTTCTAAGCTACTGACTCACATGGTAAAAGAATAACTAACAGTTTAAAATGCCTTTCATGTGCCAGACACCCTTAACATTGAAAAAAAGTCACTTGTAAACTGAAACCAACTAAATATTATAAATACCGAAATAAATTGAAACCATTGAGATCATGTGGATAACAACTCGACCCACTGTTGGGGCCGATCTGAAGTTTGATCTGAAGTAATTTCATTCCAGATTAAGATTTTACTGCCACTGCAAGTCACAGCCATTTTTCCATTTCCTAAAATTGTCAGGTTGCTCTAATGATGAACGTGTAAGTGATCTCCTCCCTGAACAGACAGGCCTTGTCGGGGCTAAAGGACTGTAAGCACCTCCTCACTGAAGCCTTTAAATATAGTAAGAAGGGGACATCAGGCCTGATGGAGTGAGGTCAGCCCTGCCCCGGAGAGCTGCCAGGAAACACGGCAGCACGTCTGGGTCCTGACAGAGAATCGATGTGTATCCTCGGGCGAGTCCTAGGCCCTCTGAGTCTTGTTTTTCAAATGAAGGAGATGGGCTGGAAATAAATAATCCCTAAGACCCCTTCCAGCTCTAAGTTATTATGACGGCTTGATTTAATGCCATGCACGTAGAGAGCACCTGTCACCTGGCCCTGTTTGATCTGAGTGGAGAGCTTGGTGATGCCTTACGCACCATTTATAGAGCCAGAGCTTGGGTGGGAACAGCTGCTCTCCACCAAGTCTCCGAGCCCAAGTGCCTCCCCGCTAAGAAGCACCTCCGGGTCGGCCCGCCCTCGTGGCGTCCGCAGGCCGGGTGACAGAATGGAAAGGAATGAGGTGATGAATGGCTCTCAAACAAAAAGCTGGGCTCAGAGCTATTTGCAGACAGACAGAGACTCAGGAAAGCCTGAGGTCACCGGCCCGGCTTTCCTATCTGCTGACCCAGCTGCTGCTTCCGGGGCAGATGACAGCAGTGCGCCAGGCCGAGTGACGGGCCGGAGGCGTGGAGGAGCCGGGTGCACCCTCAAGCCTCCCCAAGGGCTGCCCACCCCACGGCCCGCGAGCGTGGCTGACGCCCGAGAGCTGTCACCTGCTGGCATCGTTCTGATGGTCCCCGACTGCGGGGAAGCCTTGACCGTGGGTGCCCAGAAGCGGAGCAGACTCGCCAGGTCCCCAGGGAGCCGCCTCTGATGAGGTCACACATCTAGATTAGAACGCTTTCCAGTCCTAAGACTGTGAAGGGACCCGGACAGAAGGGGAGGCTCACTGCCCACGACCACCTTCCCTTCCTGGTGAAATGGGGGCGACGGACAGGGTGCCTGTGGATAAGGCACAAGGGCGGGTTACAGGGAAGCAGGATCATTTGTGTGTGTGTGTGTGTGTGTGTGTGTGTGTGTGTGTGTGTGTGTGTGTGTGTGTGTGTGTGTTTTAACAGCTTTACCGGGGTATATTTCACACACCAGTCATCTCCTTTGGGTGTACAATTCAGGGATTTTCGGACCATTTACAGAGCAGTGCAACCATCGCCTCACTAATTTTAGAACATTTCCATCACCCTAGAGATATCTGTTCGATATAATCTGTTTGGTATGATGTTTGTAGACACACTCCCTGGAAGCATATTTAGCCTGAAAATTATACCAAATCAAGAGTTTACTGGATTTTTTGCTGCCTCCAAGGTCACCACGGAGAAGTGGCCCAAAGTGATCGCTTTCTCTCCTTAACTTTGTACATTTTTAATGTATTGCCCTCGATCTTCTATACAGCTAAACTCCTTCACAGAATGACCCCCATTTTCTCTTTTTTAATTCCTTTCTCATCCCCACCTCCCATCTGGCACTCCCCACCCCGCCCCTGCAGTCCGACCCTGCCTCAACTTCCCTCTCTCCCTACACCCTTCTCTTTTACGGTAAAATACACATAACATAAAATTTACCACCTTAACCATTTCTAGGTGTACACTTCAGTGGCGTTAAGTACATTCACGTTGTTGTTCAACCATCAGCACCACCCATTTCCAGAACTATTTTCATCTTCCTCAACTGAAAGTCTCTTCCCATTAAAGACCAACTCCCCCTCGTGCTCCCCCAGCCCCTGGCCCCCACCATCTCCTTCCTATCTTTAGATTCCACCTCATACAAGTGGAATCATGCAGTCTTTGTCTTTTTGTGACTGTCTTACATCACTTAGCAGAATGTCTTCAGGGTTCATCCATGATGTAGAATGTGACAGAACTTCCTTCCCTTTTTCCAAACTTAAGTCATCCCCATGACTCATTTACTTTCTAACTGAGAGTTGGTACCTCTTAATTTCCCTCCCCTATTTCACTTGTCCCCCCTCCCCCTCCCCTCTGGTGACCACCTCTTTGTTCTCTGTATCTATGACTCTGTTTCTATTTTGTTATGTTTGTTCAGTTGTTTTGGTTTTTAGATTCCACATTTAACTGAAATCACACAGGATTTGTCTTCCTCTGACTTATTTAGCATAATACCCTCTAGATCCATCCATGTTGTCGCAAATGGCAAGATTTCATTCTTTTTTATGGCTGAGTAGTATTCCATTGTGTGTATATGTATGTGTGTGTGTATATATATATATATATATATATATATATATATACGTATATATACACACACACACACACACACACACACACACACACACTGTCTCTTCTTCATTCATTTGTCTATCCATGGAAACTTAGGTTTCTTCCGTATCTTGGCCATTGTAAATGATGCTGCAAAGAGCACTGGTGTGCATATATCTTTTTTTTTTTTTTTTTTGGCTGTGCCACATGGCATGCGGGATCCCGACCAGGGATCCAACCCCCGCCCCCTGCATTGGGAGAGCAGAGTCTTAACCACTGGACCTCCAGGGAAGTCCCACATATGTCTTTTTGAATTAGTGTTTTGGTTTTCTTTGGAAAAATACCCAGAAGTGGAACTGCTGGATTGTACGGTAGTTTTATTTTTAATTTTTTGAGGAAACTCCAGATTGCTTTCCATAGTAGCTGCACCAATTTACATTCCCACCAACAGTGCACAAAGCTTCCTTTTTCTCCACATCCTCGCCAACCCTTGTTATTTCTTGCCTTTTTTAATCATAGCCATTCTGACAGGTGTGAGGTGATATCTCATTGTGGTTTTGACTCTCATTTCCCTGATTAGTGATGTTCCTCATGTGTCTGGAGCTATCTGTATGTATTCTTTGGGAAAATGTCTATTCAGGTCCTCTGTCCATTGTTTAATTGGGTTGTTTGTTTTTTGGATATTAGTCTTATGAGTTCTTTATATATTTTGGATATTAACCACTTACTTATTGGACATACCATTTGCAAATATTTTCTCCCATTCAGTAGGTGGCTTTTGTTTTGTTGATACTTTCCTTAGCTATGCAAGAGCTTTTCAGTTTCACATGGTCCCATCTGTTTATTTTTGGTTTTGACTTTGGTTTCCCTTGCCTGAGGAGACAGATCCATAAAACTATTGCTAAGTCTGATGTCAAAGAGAGTGCTGTCTACGTTTTCTTCTATGAGTTTTATGGTTTCAGGTCTTATATTTAAGACTTTAGTCCATTTTGAGTTTATTTTTGCATATGGTGTGAGAAAGTAGTCCACTTTAATATTTTTGCATGTCACTGCTGGTGTTCCTGACACCATTTATTGAAGAAGTTGTTTTTTCCCAACTGTATATTTTTGTCTGCTTTGTTGTAGATTAATTGACCACATAAGTGTGGGTTAATTTCTGGACTCTCTATTCTGTTCCATTGATCTATGTACCTGTTCTTGTGCTAATACCATACTGTTTTGATTACTGTAGCTTTGTGGCATAGTTAGAAACCACAGAGCATGGTTCAGGGAGCAAGGTTAGGTTGTTTATTTGAGATTTTTCTTGTTTCCTGAAAAAGGTTTGTACTGTTTTAAACTTTCATCTTAGAACTGCTTTGGCTGTGTCCCATAGACTTTGGGTTGTTGTGTTTCCATTTTCATTTGTCTCCAGGTATTTTTAAATTTCCTCTTTGATTTCTTCCAGTGACCCATTGGCTGTTCAGTAGCATATTTTTTAGCCTCCATGTGTTTGTGTTTTTTACAGGTTTTTTTCTTATAGCTGATTTCTAGTCTCATGGCATTATAGTTGGAAAAGATACTTGGTATGATTTCGATCTTCTTAAATTTATTAAGACTTCTTTTGTGGCCTAGCATGTGATCTATCCTGGAGAATGTTCCATGAGTACTTGAAAGGAATGTGTATTCTGCTGCTTTTGGATGGAATATTCTATATAGATCTATTAAGTCCATCGGGTCTAAAGTATTGCTTAAGGCCAGTGTTTCTTTATTGATTTTTCTGTCTGGATGATCTGAGAAGAATTTCCTTCTTTTTAAAGGATGGATAATATTCCCTTGTAAATATATATCACACTTTGTTTATCCATTCATACTTTGATGAAAACTTGGGTTGTTTCCACCTCTTAGCTATTGTGAATAATGCTCCTATGAACAAGGGTGTACAGATATCTGTTCCAGATCCTGATTTCAATTCTTTTGGATAGGTACCCAGAAGTGGAATTGTTGGATCATATAGTAATTCTATGTTAAATTTTTTAAGGAACGCTTTTCTCTTGAAACTACTCCAATCGGGTGTCCACCCCTACTACTCCACCGAACCAGCTCTTATCAAGGTCACTTCCAAATCCAATGGTCACTTCTCAGCCCTAGCCTTCCCCAACCCATGGGTGTTACCTGACACAGGTGATCCCTTCTTTCTATAGATAGTTTCCTCACTTGGCATCTGGGATAGCATTCAGCCTGCCTTGCTGGTTCCTTACCTTAGTGACCTCTCAACACTGGCCCTTGTTCCCTTGGTGATGTCATCTATACTCACACCATCAATACATTGGTGACCCCCAAGTTTATATCCCCAGCTGAGATCTTGCTCTTGAGTTCCAAGCTCACATCCAACTGCCTCGTTTACTTTCCCGATTGTATGTCAAATAGGATTTTCAGATGTTACATGTGCAAAAATCAGCTCCTGACTCCCTGATTTCTCAGTTTTCCCCATCTCAGAAAGTGAAAGCCCCATAGCTTTTTGGATGGGCAAGTTTGCAGTGGAAGGACCTGCACCCACAGATCACTAAAAGCGGGACCACCACTGAGGAGCTCCCGATGTGACACAACAGGAAGCACACAGCACCACCTATGAGGGAAAGGTTCGCCAGAATCTGCAGGAGCCCCTTGAGTTACGCTGCCCAAGGCGCCTCGCCACAGGTGGCTCCTGGGCAGGTGAGCTACCAAACAAGTGTGCCGCCAGTGCGAACTGCACTGGATTTCAAGGCTCAGTGCCTTAGACAGAATGTTAATCTAGCAATGTAAAGGTAGGACAGGCTAATGGTCGAGTGACTTGGTTTCTGAAAGAACATGGTGGGGAGAAGGGAGCTTCCATGGATTAAAAGATGCTTAGGGGCAGCCCTTGATGTTGGACTACGTGTAGATCCTGATTTGAAGAAACTAATTGTAAAATGATATTTTTGAGATAATAAAAATCATAAATTTTTACTATGTTTGGGTATTAGACGATACAATGAATTAACGTCAGTTTTGCCATGTGTGAAAGCATCGTGGTCACATAAGAAAATGTTCCTGCTGTTAAGTTATGCATACTGACATGTGTAAGAGTGAGGCAACACGGTATCTGGAATTTGCTTATTATGAGTAAATGAAAAAAGAAAAAGAGCTGGATGAAGCAAATATGGTGAAATCTTATTGAATCTAGATGATGGATGGATGGGTGCTCATTGTACTAGTCTCCCTAATTTGGGGTCCGTTTGAAATTTTTTACATTAAAATTCATTTTTATAAACCTCCAACTTAAAGAGTGTGATACAACTTGTAGAAATGAACGTCAATGTACCCCTTAGGGACCATGAGTTAACCTCTGGGTTCCCTGCATCAAAAATCCACACCCCAGAGGGACCCGGGGAGCATTTCAGAGGAGCATGTGGGGGAGAGCAGAGTTGTCAAGAGAGGTAACTAGGTCTTCCCCGCTAAAACTGACATGTACTCAACTCCCAGACTGGCTTCTGTCAGACCTCAGCATCCCTCTTCCGGTCGCTCAGGGCAAAACCCCTGGGGTCTTCTTTTGGTGTCTCTTTTCCTCTCCAATCCCATGGCCAATCTGGGCTGCACAGGCATGTGGAATCCGACCACCTCTCACCACCTCCACTGCTCCTCTCTGGTTCAGCGACCATCACCTCTCACCCTGGGTCACTGCATCCAGCCTGGTCCCTGCTTCTGCCCTCACATCCTCCTGTCTGCTCCTCATGCAGGGCTAGCCCTGCTCAGGCAGGTGATGGCCATGCATCCAAGAGTCGGTCTGCAGGGTGTGCTCTGGGGTTCTGTGGCGCACAAACTGCCCGGCCATCCACGGTGGTCCTGCACGTGGCGCCACGAAGAACCTCTTAAGACACAGGCCAGAGAGGGCCGTCCTCCACCGGAGCTGTGCAACAGCCACCCATCTCACGAGGAGAGAAAACTCCAGCCTCACAGCGCCCTGGAAGGCCCCACAGGAGGCAGCCCCCAGCTGTCTCTCTCCCTGGGTGCACTGTGCTCAGTGCCACAGCCTCCCCGCTCAGGCCTGCTCTCAACCTGTGCCCTTCGCACCTGCTGTTCCCTCTACCTGGGATAGCGCCTTGTCAGGGAGACCCCCACCGATAAGCCATCACAAGGGCAATCCCATTTCCCTCCTTACACCTCTCCTCCTGCTTTTCTGCAAAGCCCTTTCAACCCGACACTGTTGCAGAGCTGCCCGTTCAGAAGTTTATCTTTAGGGCTACAGGGGGTGGGGACTTTGCCTGAGCACTGCTGTGTCTCCTGCACAGTGGACGTGATCAGTAAAATCGGCCCAGTGGCCGGAGGGCCATTTGTAGGTGAGGTTGTTGAGATAAGCACCACATCTTCTCCTTCTGTGGCCCCAGCACACTGTACCTGTAGGGGCTAGTCAAGACTTGTTTGTCAGGTCAGAGAAGGAGTGAATACCTGAGGCAACAGGGACATGAACAAAAAGACAACCCAGGGGTTCATACCAGCCCCATGGCTGTTCCACGGAGGGGGGGAGAAAGGAGACAGTGAACAGAGGAATAAATAAAATGAAAAGTAAAAAATGTCAAGCTCCTTTGCAGTCCGGTATCAACAGTGGCCTGAAAAATACCATCTTCCTTTTGAAAATAAAATCTAAAAATACATGGAGAATGCCCTCAGGTTGACCTATAATTGCATCTACCATCACCGCACTCTCAGCTGAGTACAGATAATTAAATAGCGCTCATTCCGTGGGTGGGGAGAGAGGGACCTGGTCCGGGGCCGGGCTGTCTACCACCAGCTCTGAGCTAAGTGGGGGTCCCCAGTGGGGGCCATGGATGCTCCCAGACTGTGGCCCTGCCTCTCCCCTCCAGCTCCTGCAGAAGCCACGGGCCCGGCAGCCACGCCACTGACCACGGAGGTAAGGCAACGGATGACAGCCTCCTCTCTGTTTTCAGCCCTGGCTGTTCTGAGAATCCCTTTGGGGCAGCCAGAGAGGCGGAACGGATGCATCTCACGGCAATGTGGTACCCAGAAGGGAGAAAGAGAAAAAAATCCTGAAAAGATGTGAGTCTTTCAGGAATTTGAGAAAATGAGGGGAGAGGTAATAAACTGCTCGATTTCAGTGTTTCTCCTTTCCTTTCCATGGCAGCCTGCCATCACTTCCTGCTTGGACGGGACCCTCTCCAGATAGTTCCTCCCTGGGTCTACACAGCTGGGGTGGTGATGGGGGCACAGGTGGCTTCTAGGAAAAATGGTTTCAGTTGCTCATCACCAGAAAGCATGAGAGGCGAAGAAAAGTTGGAGTCATGTGACTTGTCCAAGTTCACAAAGCAAATATCCTGAGAGGCGAGATTAAACTTCAGGTCTTCTGAACCGAAGGTGTCTTTCTTTTTTTTTTCTTTTTTCTCTTTTTTTTTCCTTTTTTTCGGCGGAGCCTGGTGGCATTGGGATCCTAGCTCCCCGATCAGGGATAGAATCCAGGCCCCCTGCATTGGAAGCGCAGAGTCTTAACCACTGGACCGCCAGGGAAGTACCTGAAAGGTGTCTTTTATACCAGCCTGTGGTGGGCACTCTGGACACCATTGGTGAGCTGCCGCATGATTTCAGAAAAGAAAATCCCTCAAGTAGGGAAAGAGGAGAGTTATGGCATCAGGAAAGAGCCGGCAGGTGCCAGGAAGATGTGCCGGACAGTCGTGGCCGCTCCCAGGCTCCTGCAATCTTAAAACACAAGTGCCACGTGGGACATGCAGGACAAGGTCAGGCTCAGGGCTTGCCTCCACCCACATTAAGTCGTTCAAATGTAACTTTAACACGGGAACAAAATGAGGGCGATGTTACAATCCAAACAAAGAAAGCAAAACAAAGCAAAAGGACCGGTGTCCTCAGATACTGCCTCAGTTTGAGGTTGGGACGCTGCTGTAGCCAGGGGCAGCCCTCAGGACTTCAGAATATCAAGGAAAAGAGGAAGTTCTTCCCCCAGGTTCTGGAACATTCAACAAGCAGAGGTGGCTTCTACCTCAAGAAGAGTCTGAAAGGCAGTTTCGGCAGCAGCCCCGACGGCTCCTAACAATTCCTGGGAAGGCTGCGAAGAGGCAAAGGCCCATCCCATCTGAGCTGAGACGCAGGCCAGGGCCGGGCTCGGGGGGGCCCTCCCGCTAACTAAACGCTGGCTCCCCGCGTGGTGCTCCCAGGCTCCGTCTTAAGGGACAGAACATGCTCAGAACCAGAGCCCCACGCAGCCCCTCCCCCAACTCAGCCACACACCCTGGGGGCTGCCCCACCTAAGGGGAGGGGCCCTCTCCTGTCCCAGCAGCGCACCTGTGGGGCGGGTCTTCCTTCCTTTTCTGCTTTGCACAGAGGCCGTCCCATCAGCCGGGGGAGCCATTCAGCACACTCCCTGCCGCCTGTGCCTGAAACGTGTGCCATTTCAGGGCAGAGGTGTTAAGAGCCGGTGAACAAGTCGCTGCGGCCCCCGCCCACTGCTGTGATGACAGCAGAAGCCCTTGGGAAGGAAGCCACTATCGGGCAGTGTCCCTGCGAGGCCACAGTGAGCCCCTCAGACCTGTGATGGGCGTCTACTGTGGGCAGGAGGGAAACTTCTGTCGTGTCAGACCTCTCAGGCTTGGGGTGTTTGTTACCACATTGAAACCTAGCCTATCCTAGGTTTCAAATATTAACACTAAAGAAAAGAGAATTCAATGTGAAAAAAGTCAAACATGGAAAATACTAGTATACTGTAACTGGGTAGGTTTACAGTTAAGCTAATAACTGTTGAGAACCTTTATAAACTGAAGATTTCACCAAATGCATAAAGCAAAATGATGAGAAGTAAAGGAAAATCCACCAGATGGATAAGGCAAGTCATTTCCCCTTTGTACGACCGTCTCTTCACTTTTGATATGGGAATGATATTACCAACCTTAGTCTGCTCAGGCTGCTATAACAAAAAGCCACATAAACGACTTAAACAACAGTTTAAACAACAGTTCTGGAGGCTAGAAGTCCAAGATCAAGGTGCCAGCAAGCGTGGCTAATGGTGAGGGCTCTCCTCCTGGCTTGTGGACGGCAGCCCTCTCCTGTGTGCTCACGTGGCCTCTTCTTTGTGTGCACGTCGAGAGCGAGCTCTTCACACAAGGACACCAGCCCTATAGGATCAGGGGCTCACCTTTATGGCCTCATTTAATCGTAATTACTTCCTTTGAGGCCTCATCTCCAAATACAGCTATACTGGGGATTAGGGCTTCAACATATGAATTTAGGGCAGGGGTTGGGGTGGGGACAGACATTCAGTCTATACACGGCCTTATAGTGTCACCCTGAAGATTTAGGGAGCTAATCAAGGAGTATTAACCACTCAGTAAATGCTGCTACCACTCCCTCTGTTGTTGTTATTCTCATCTTACTACCAAGGGTGCCTTCAATGAGTAATCAATCTCAGGAAAAGAAAAAAAGGACCGTTATCACAGATGAAGAGCTAGGCCAGAGCTTAGGGAGAACTGCAATTCCGAACGTTCCCTGGAATCCGATGAACGCTGAGTTGTGCGGATTTCAATTTTCTAGGCAAAGGTTTATAATTCTCGGCAATTTAGACATTTCGTCTTTAATAGTCTGGTCTGCATTTTTTTCTCTGATTTTTCTCACATTCTATGGCTCATTGTTATTTAAGATAATTTCTAAAAGACAGGTACTGTATTTTCCCTTCTTTCCACTAGACTTTTCCCCTCAAGTCTTTGCTCACTTTAACAGTAGAAAAGCAGGGAGCAAAATCAGCAAAAAACATGTCCACTGAACCGCAGGTATTTAGGTTTAACTGCAAAGTGAGCTTCAGCTGACTGAAGGTGATCGTTTTCCGCGTGTAGATTTCTTTACGATGTCACACGTTCAAGAGCACTTCTAAGCCAGACTTGCGCTTTTAAAAACTGAGATCTCGTCTCAAACTAGGCAATAAGTGACTCGACTATGAAAAGTGACAGTGAGTTAAGATGAAAAAAATCATTATTCTTTCTATTCGTGTAAGACCTCCAATCAAAAACGATCCACTCTTTAGACTCCCCCTACCCCCTCCAAAAAAGAAAGAACTATCTTCCCAAGCATATCTCATCCCCACTGGGGAGGCAGCAAGGCCTCTCCTGGCTGCACCACGAGAAAACTGGAAGATGGAGATGAAAACTGGAAAACGTCCCTTCTGGTGGAAGGTGGGAGAGGGGGGCCGGGTGTGGGGCAGGGAGGTGTCAGCATATCCAGGCCACAGCAGTGAGTGAGTAGAACACTCAAAGGGGCGGGAGACCCAGAGACCCTCCCCGCCGGCATCCCCACAGCGAGGAGAAGCAGAAAAGGCCACGGGGTCTGGCCGGGTAGAGGCCGGGTCAGGTGCCACAACACACAGGGCTTCCCAGCCCATACTCTCAAGTTCACCGGAGGCACCAAATAACTCGCTCTTTGCATTCACGCTTAAAGAATGACGCACCCACCGACGAGCTTTAGGGCGACCCAGGGTATCTGCATAGCATCAAAGTATCACTCTCCAAATTTGCTAATGACTGTGACGGTTTCAACGTGGGACCACACATTCTTTGATACCCCTCCTCCAGGACGTGGAACAGAAGTCCCCTCCCCTGAGATGGACTGGATTTAGGGCCTTGCTTCCTGAGGACAGAGCAGGGAAAGGGAAAACAGTAACTCTGCAGTGGAGGAACCTGGCAGACCCCACCTCAGGTCAGCAGTCAGAGTTGACGTCGTCAGGGATGTCACGCTGGTATCACGTGCCCCTGATGTGATATGAGCTCTGAATTCTTCCCCAAATCCACAACCTCAGTCTAATCAGGCAAATCCAAACTGAGGAACATTCTACTGAACGCATAGCTGACACTCTTCAAAAGTGCCTGGAAACCATCACAGATTGGAAGAGACAGAGGCAACACAATGACAAAATGCAGTGTGGGATCCTGGAACGGATCCTGGAACAGAAAGAAGACTTTAGTCAAAAAACTGGGAAATCTGTACAAAGTCTGTAGTTTAGTAAACAAAAAATCGCTTAGAACAGGTTATGCCTTCTCTTAATTGTCAGTCTAGCTAAGCTTTCTGGTTGACAAGGCACGTCTCCAACATTTAATCGTTTTAATTTCCATCTGTTTAATTTGCCCAACCCGCCTCCGACATGTTACACCAGCATCACTCCCCTCCTAATGTTTTCAGTTCCTCCTGGTGTGTGCTAGGCTTTTTAGAACCACAGCACTTAGGTGAGGTTAAGGTCGGGCAAAGACAGCTATTTATTGCACCTGGCAGGGTATATGAATACACCGAAATTCCTCTAGTCCAAACCCTGCTCCCCAACAGGGAAACCGCACAGGAGAATGTTCTACGAACCTGCTCCAAGTTACTTCAGCCCCTGGTAGAGCGCCATCAACCTTAGCAGAGCTAAGGACACAATGAACGTCTTTTTAGGGAGTGCAAGCTTGGGGCACTGGCAACGTGCAGTGGAACCTGATGGCCCACGTGCTGTCCAAAGGCCCACCGCCAGGATCGTTCAAAGATTATTGCCAAGTGCCGACATCACAAAACAAGTCAAAGGAGAAACCTGGGGGGGAAAAGTCTAAAGCGGAGGAGTTGGAAGAGGGAACGATCGTAAGCATGATCAGGAAAGGATTGAAAGTTCTGCTTCATTTCTCCTTCCAACTCCTGGTACATGAACGGTGGCTAAGGTCACTGACCAAACCGGCCAAGGTGGAGGTGGGGGGAATCAGGACGGACACTGCAGGAGTCAACACCTTTGCCAGACTAGATCCTGCTAGCGACAGCTTTCTGGAAAATACTGACACCCAAGCGACCATCAAAGATATTTAATAATCTTGTTCTAGTTTCAAAAGAATCTGTATTTTCAAATGTTACTGTGAAGTAGGGCTAATTCCACCCACCCACCCATCCATCCATCCATCCATCCAACCATTCATCCATCCATCCATCCAATCATTCATTCATTCGTTTGTTCACTCGCTCACTCACCACCAGGAGAAAATTGCATTTCACTGGTTTCCGTTTCCCACAATGCTGTCCACCACACGAAAAGTATCGCACACGCCAAGAGGAGCTAACACAGACCCGGCCTTGGTGGCAGAGTTCAGCGTGGTTTCTGGGTGGTGCTGGCCTCTCTCTGATGAATTCTGATGAAGTTACCAATATGAGGACAGAACAACGCTACCTCCTGACCTATTCTGGTAACTGATGAGGTCGTCACGACTCGGAATGAGTTACCAATGAAACCCACTCCATATAATTAAGGTAGTTTAAACTATTGATACTTAGAAGAAAAATACCACATTCAAAGGCTTTCATCTTAATAAGAAGATAGGAGTCACCAGCAAACCGCAGAGAAATTCCCATTTATGCTTTGACTCACATTCATTCACCAGGTGGTCCCTGAGGGCCTCCCGTGTGCCAGGGGCAGGGTTCACTAGCAACTGGACCAGGCGTGGCCCCCAGAGAGCACGCAGTCTGCCGGGGAGGGGAGAGCCGAGTAAAGGACATAGCAACCCAGCCGACACGTGAGACGGGAGGAGCTGGGGACACTGGAGGGACGCACGTCTCAGGCCCGGGGTGGGAGACAGGTGGGTCTGGGTCTTCCCAGAGGAAGTGACCTCTGTGGGGAGGGAGGCCCAGACCTCAGCTGCTGATGGGCATACTCCCGTGAGTTCTCCCAACCACCACTGTCCTCATCCTACAGCTGAGGAACTGAAGCTTCAAGACAGCGAAGGACCCACGTCCCAGATCCAGCTGGCGGCAGAGCTGGGCCTTTATACGTCTCTGGAAGAAACGAATCAACCACCACGGAACGCGGCCAGGGCCCGAGACAGGGAGCACGATGCCCATGAAATCCTCTGATGGGTCAGGTGTATCTTCAGCCGACAGAATTCAAAATTTAAAAAGTTGAATACAGAACGGTATAAACAGAATTCATTACAACTGGACAATATATGATGTATATTATATGTTGTGCTTTTCACCTGTTACATTGTTCTATATTAAATCATATTTAAAAAGCAGGCTAGTATAGAGCACAACGCTAAACTGCAAGGCAACTCCCCGCTCTGTCCTGTACTCAGGATAAGTTATTGTCTGCCTCATGCTGTTTAGGGAAAGTTGGAAAAGATGTTTAGGAAAGAAAAAACAGATTAAAACTGTGACACTATTCACAAACAAAAGTCTAAGTAAAAAAGATGGATTAAACTCAAAAAAAGATGGATTAATCCTAAAGCTGAATTTTCAAAGAATGAGAGGGATGCTGTATGTGTACATTTTCCTTTGCAAACTGTACATAAAAACAGAAGCAGGAGGCTTCCCTGGTGGCTCAGTGGTTAAGAATATGCCTGCCACTGCAGGGGACACAGGTTCGAGCCCTGGTCCAGGAAGATCCCACATGCCACAGAGCAACTAAGCCCGTGTGCCACAACTACTGAGCCTGTGCTCTAGAGCCTGTGAGCCACAACTACTGAGCCCGCGTGCCACAACTACTGAAGCCCGTGCGCCTAGAGCCCGTGCTCCCAACAAGAGAAGCCACCGCAGTGAGAAGCCTGCGGACCACAACGAAGTAGCCCCCGCTTGCCGCAAACAGAGAAAAGCCCGCGTGCAGCAACAAAGACCCAACACGGTCTAAAATAAAATAAATAAAATAATAAATAATAAATAAATAACGAACAGAAGCGGGAGGTCTAAACGTGGGAGGGGAATATGATGGAACACAGAACATCAGCGTGGCTAACAGTCTCTTCCTGTCTCATCCCTGCAGCCTCAGCGGTGACTCACAGGTCTTCGGGCCAAGGGAATCCAGAGGGAACAGAGCCCCGGGATGGGCGAGGGCGTGGGGGGGGGGACGGGGAGGGGGAGCCACTGGGACGGCTGATTTTTCCAGTTCTTTCCCTGGGAACAGGAAGAACGGGGCGATGGAGGCTGCACAGAGCTCTCTAAAGAAAGGAAAGAGCTCTCTAAAGCCGCAAGGAAAGGCAGGTGTCCTGCTGCGTGTGGGCAACAAGGACCCTGGCGTGCAGTGGGGTCCTCGCAGGGCCCAGGTCTGGTCATCTATTTGAACAAGTTCAGCTATGAATGACAAAAGCAACATGCCTCTTAGGAGACACGGGCACAATTTTAACCCTATGGAATTGTGCTGGTCACTGGTCTTTGTGTTGCTGGACACCCAGCCCCCTTGTGATCTGGGGGGCCTCTCCAGGGGGTCTGGAGTTTTAATGGGCCGCCAGCGCGCCCCCAGCGGTGAGGCTGAAATGGGGTCCTCCCTGTCGCTCCACCTGCAGCGCACCTGGGATTCTGCATGAGCAGGTGATGCAGGCGGGCGCGCTAGGGTCATGCCCGGCCTCAGAGACCTCCTGGTTCTTAAAGAACAAGGTGGCAGCTTGGACCCCCTCCCTCGGCTGTGGGGGGCTGCCCTGTCCCTGCCCTTTTGGGCACGTCACGTCCACCAGAAGCATCATCCCAGGCCTGGCCACTTACTGGCCTGAAGTTCCTTCTCCCAGGCGGTGGGCGTCCCTATGGAAATGCCACCCTCAGGGTTACAGGATGGCGGGGTCACAGGCGGATGTGCTTAGCTGAGTCCAGGCGGCGCCCGGCAGCGTCTCTCCTTCCTCGGTGGCCTCTTGCTGAGTCCCCAGCATGAAGCTGACAGGCACCAGGCAGAGCCCGTGGGCTGCGGGGACTGGACCCTAGCTGGCTCGGAAGGTCAAGCCTGTGGCCCCCCGACCTCTGGGCAGAGCTGGCTCTCGGAAGCACTCACGGGAGGGCCACGTGAACGATGCCACCATGGCCCTGTTATCCCTGGAGCACGCCTGAGCCGTTGGCCTGGGGCCTTTCCTGGAGAGAAAGACAACACAGAACTGACACAGCCTGGTGGCCTGCATCATCGATCTGTGGTCCCAGCAGAATCGGGCCTGACGCTGGCCTGGCTGGCCTCGAGCACACCCATGATCGGGGGGCAACGGGTGTCTGCGACGGGCAGAAGGGAGCCACGAGGGCCCATAGGATGTCACGCAAAGCACCCCCTCTCACCAGCTCCCACCTTCATGTCAACCCATCTTCCGTAGGCCTGCCATTCAGGGTCCATCCCACCCCCCCCTTTTTAGCCTCTCCCCACGCTGCTCCCACGCCACCGTCAACTCAAGCGCCCTCTGGCACACAGCAAGGTGTAATCAAATTCGCAGCTGAAGTCTCAGCTTCCTGAGTCTGCACAGCTTTTCCTAAAACAGCTCCACCACAGCCTTCCAGAGTACGCAGGCCCTTCCTACTAATTTCCGGGAGGGTTATGTGGGGAAGCTCCAAGGTGAATGTCGTTTGGTCTCAGCTGGTGCTTTCTGCCCTCCTGGGGAGCAGCCACTGACAGCAGTTGAGAGCAAAGGATCCAGTTTCTGGAGATGAGGCGTGCAGTTCAGAGCTAAGGTGCAAACCCAGTGGAGATGCGGAACGTACAACAAGGGTTCTCCACGGGGCCATTTTGCCCCCTGGGATGCTGTCAATACCCCACTCTGTACAGACACCTCCCAGCATCCGGCCCAATGTCAGTAATCCCGAGGCTGAGAAACCCCGACTTAAAAGTAAGAGGAAAAACCTAAGAAACTGGAATGAAGATTTGGAAGGCTGCGTGGCCACCACCTTATCCCAGCTCATGTGGCCATTTCAATCTGGAGCTGGCCCCAGGCATGGGTGAAAAATAGTACCTACTGAGAGGTCAGATAAGCCCAGAAATAAACGGTGCAGGACACGGCCTGGGTGAAATGGCCCGTTATCTCCAGGAAGGTAACCAGAGGCGCGGCAGCAAGGCTTGGCTGCCTGACCATGAAGAAGCTCGAAAAATCTGATGGCATCTTACTACTGGTTCCTCAGTTCAAGGCCAAGAAGCACAACTACTGTCGAAAACAGAGGGTCCTTTCCATCTAAAGGCCAAAAAATTGTAATAAGCTCTAAACTATAAGAAAGTCCACAGCCGTCTGACACTAAAGAATACTTATCTACTGAGTGTATTGAAAGCGGCAGCCGTTAGTGCTTTTACTGAGTTCGCGGAACCAGTCCCAAGGGCCGCCTGTATCCTCCTGACACAAAGGAGATTGTCTCTCCTGTATTTTTCTCACAACTTTTGTACAGACTGCTCTCTTTTCTCTCCCCTTGACCCCCGCCTCTCACTCCAGCCCTCAACTTATGAGGGAGGGATTCACCCCTGCCTCTGCATCAGTAGTTCCTGAGGCACACCCTGGCCAGTCCAGCAGGACTGCTGTCCCCTGGTAGAGATGAAGGGAGAAAATAACTACCGTTGGGTTAGCACCTACCAGGTACCCGGGAGATGCTCTCCATTTCCCAGCACGGCTCATTACTACAACCACCGGATAATGTTTTCCCTCTGTCACAGACAAAGGAAAGGAGGCTGGGATACGCTAACTTGCCTACAGACACACGACTTCAGAAGGCTGACTGTGCTTCTCCCACTGCCCCGAACCTTCTCCCCACGCCGGACTGACTTCCGGCCTGTGGGACGCCAGCCCTGTCCACCTGCACTCCCATTTCACTCCTCTCCTATCATGAGACTCAATACCTTCTGCACTATAGAGCACACCTCTATGACAGCAAACTTCAACAAAGAATGAGTCATTGCTCTAGAGCTGTGCTGTCCAATATGGCAGCCACCAACCATAGGTGGCTATTTCACTTGAAAGGAATTAAACTTAAGTACAACTTAAAATGCCCTTTGTCAGCTGCACCAGCCACATTTCACGTGCTCAATTACTACACAGGGCTAGTGGCTGCCGTGACACACAGCACAGAGACGGAACGTCTCCATCGACACAGAAAGCCCTCCTGGCCATCACTGCTCTGCAGGATTTCAAAGTATATCTGGGTGATTTCCAGCAATATCTAAGTCCAGCAATATCACTCCCTAAGGGTGGAGTCATATTAGTTGCAATATCTAAGTCCAGCAATATCACTCCCTAAGTCCAGCATATCTTCCAGCAATATCACTCCCTAAGGGTGGAGTCATATTAGTTGTTCAATCGACATGGAAATGCCATCTCTCCGAGTGTCAACTTGGAAAATTCCACATCTTCCCATGTGCCTAAGGGACATCACAAAAGAAGGTGAAAAGTAAAAAGCGATCCAGGGTAAGGGTGGAAAAGCTGATAAACTTATGTGCGGGAGGTTGAAAGCATAATGAGCAACTTTAGATCTCCTGGGTTCTTTATGCTGAGATATTATCATGACCACTGTGTGATTTTTCATTCACTCCCCGAAGCCAAGAAGTGGGTGGACACACTGCAATATAATACGCCAGCGGAGGTTCTGGACGGTTCCGGTGCTTCCATACTTGCTGATCCAGGGGTTTACCCATTGCCAAGACCATATCACATTCTGCCTACCTAAACTCTCCAGGTATTTTGTATTTGTTTTATGGAAAGTATATCTCACATCGTAGAGAATCTTCCGAACAAATAAATGAATGATGCCTGAAGCTATGAAAATCTTATTTTTTCATAACTTTCTTTGTTTGCTCCCCTAATTTGACATGGATTCCACTCTCAGGAAAAGCACTGTGATGACTAGTTCTCTTGTTTGCGCTGTATGGACATTACATCCTCCTTGGTATTTTATAAGTCGATTATTTTTCGACTTTCTTCTCAAACCCTTCTACCCCCTTAATCAAAACCCAAACTCCATCTGTAGGTACCAAATTAGAGAGGTTTGCCTTGTTAGCATTAAGCAGCATTTCCCCCCAGCACCGACCCTGGCCTTGAAGGCACTGGCCTTGCAGACAAGGGGGCTCGGATTCAAGTCCAGGCTGTGTGCCAGTGTCCTGAGGGACGACTTAACGTCTGGTGCCAACACTTCAGCCACCCCACTGCACCCCAGGTGGTGTCCTGGTCACATCTTCTGGCATCTCCCCTCCTGGCCTTTGCTCAAATCGTTCTCACAGTTTTTTAGTGCCTCATTCTCACATCTGAATGGATCCAAGGATCACCACCCATCTGGGAAAGGCTCCAAGATGAAAGACAGAGGCCACAGCACACAAAGGGCAAAAAGAAAGAGACCATAATGTAGGGAACAAAAGAAATTTTCAGGAAAACCCAGAAAACCAAAAATGAATATTCCTCAGAAGGATAAGAAAAGGTACTGCATTAGTGAATCAAAAAGGATGCTATAAACATGGAACAAAGACCCAAAACAAACAAACAAAAATCTTAGAAATTAAATATAGAACAGGTAAGTTTAGTAGAAGGAGTGGAAGATAAAGTTGAGTTATCACCCATAAAGTATCACCAAAAGACAAAAAGCTAGAAAATGAGGGGGAAAGAGAAGTTATTTCCAACAACAGGAGTTCCTTTAAAAGAGAACAGAGAAAATGGTGGGAAGGGGACAATTTTCAGAAAATTTTCCAGAATTTTAGGATACAAATTTCCAGACTGAATGAACCCAGTAAATGCTTAATAAATAGAAAAATAGGACCTAGAATACTGAGGATCAAGAGAAGACCCTAAAAGCTTATAGATATTATACAAGATACTGAAAATATATAAGGCATCAAATTCTCAAAGCAATCCTGAAAGCTAGAATCAAATGGAAAAAAGTCTTCAAAACTGCGGTAGAAAATAGTCTGTTAATTATATTTTTGATATTTATTATTTTATTTTATCAAATAGGTAACACAGTCTCATGGTTCAAATATCAAAAGCGTATGAAAAGTTACACTTAACAAATCTGCTTCCACTTACATCTCCACGTTTCTTTTACTATACTTTCTGCCAGTGTTTCTTTCTGTAAATGCAGGCAAGTTACAGCTTTTCTCACGTAAGGGACAGCATGCTATCTACACTTTCCGTACGTTGCTATTTTTAGTTAACAGTACATGCTGGAAATTTCAAAGAATACACAGAAATTTCTATCATTTCTTTGGAAAATTATTTTTAACCTAGAACTCTATACTCAGACAAACTATCAAGTATTAAGGTAGAATAAAGACATTTTCAGACATGCAAGCACTTAGAAAAGGCATTCTCTCTCAGAAAGCTACTGAAGGATGTGCTCCAGCAAAATGAGTTAGTATGGATCCAGCAACAACAAAGAAGTGGCAAAAGGAGTTCTCAGCATGGCGGCAAAGGGAACGGCAGCTGAAGCAAGTCCTAAGAGCACTCAGAGCAGACTGGGTCTAGAGGACAGAGCCCTCCAGGGGGTAGATTTCCAGGAGGGAATAAAATGGAACTGATAGATTTGTTTAATCGCATAGAAAATAATATTGTGAGGGGGTCCTATTGAAAAGTTTGTGAGGAATTAGGTATGATAGATGTGCAGAGAGATGAGCAGTTGGGGAAAAAAAAAAATAGAGAAAGAATTAACCCCAGAAAAAGCAGAAAGTTGTACAAGGAAAAAGGTTATAGTATACTACTTGGCTCTGCAGTTAACACTATCATGTTACATCATCATCACCACTAGTGTTTACTGAGCATGTGTCAGTCACCATTCTGAGGTCTTTTCATGAAGTACTTCATATACCCATATAACCACCTTGTGAGAAGGATGCTGTTAAAATATTCCCATCTTACATATGAGGGAACGGAAGCACAGAGTGGTTAAGTAACTTGCTCTAGGTCATGGAATAAGTGGAAGGACCAGGAACAGAACCCAGGAAACCTGACCCTAGCACCCATACTCTTAACCAGCCTATTGTTCTGCCAGTGCCCATTCATCTCACCTAAAAGTACAATGTAATATGGTGTGAAGATAAGGAGAGAGAAAGGTGGGGACAGGACCTGAGCTAGACCTACAGGTCCCAAGTCCTCATCCTCAAACCAGGGGGCCAGCAGGTAGTACCTAACATTGAAAAATCAATAACTAGTGCATGTGCATATTATTTACAAACACGGAGCTACTCACCAGATCATTTAGGGTCTTGTAAGGCCATTAAGAGCTTGGCTTTTACTGAGGGATATGAAAAGCCATTATGACACGATCTGACATATTTTAAAAGGACCACCAGCTGCTGTGTGGAGAACGGCCTGGAGTATGGGACCAGGGTGAAAACATATAGTACTTTAATTCAATAAAAACTAAGTTTTAAAGATGAAAGAATGAAAAACAGAAGAGGAGAGACACAGTAAGGCAGAGAAGAATATGGGACTCTCCCACGAAATGTTATGCCTGATGGCTCAGAGGTCAGCTGGGGATGACAGTCCCCAAGATGGGAAGCAAGTCAGCTCGACTTCAGGGCACCACCTGGAATAGGGCCTTGGCTGGAGCCGAGACACTGATCCCAGGAAACAGCCTGGGTGACGAACTCGCACCTCTCAGTTAGCAGATGACCTTAGCATCTAGGACCCTTTTTCTCTATGTCAAATAGAGATACTCTAAACTCTTCTGATGGGATATCATATAGTTACGGGGGTGAAGTTTCTGGGAGTACCTGGCACACCTTAGGCCTTAAAAGCAACCTCAGGGACTTCCCTGGTGGTCCAGTGGCTAAGACTCCGTGCTCCCCATGCAGGGGGCCTGGGTTCAATGCCTGGTCAGGGAACTAGATCCCACACGCTGCAACTAAGAGTTCGCATGCCGCAACTAAGACCCGGCACAGCCAAATAAATACATAAATAAAAATATTAAAAAAAAAAAAAAAGCAACCTCAGTCCCCATCTCTCCCCTTTCCCCTCCTGAACCCTGACAAGGCTCACAGGTTAACTGGCTCAACTAGAATCAAGGCCTTCTGATTTCCATTCTACCGAGCAGACCCTTCAGGTCCTCCACATGCATTCACAGTCCTGAGTACTGAACCCATGAGTCACTGAAGATTCACCCAGAAAAGGGAGAGGGAGAGAGCTGGCCCTGTGACAGAAATAGCTGTGGGGGGGGCCCACGAGCCATCGGGGGCCAGGGGGCTGTCCACCCCTGAGTTTCCAATTCCAACTCCATCCAGAAGCATCTTGTCGGGAATCACGGAAACAGCTCAAGGTCACAGGCACGGTGCTCGCCATTCCCCTGACAGCTCAGACTGTGATAAAAGTCCGCCTGGAACGCTGGTCCTGTCACATTCCTAACGCTTGTTATTGATCCACCAAGATGTGTGTGGCTGTCTTAGGAAGATCAGCTATGCAAGGGCCTGGTAGTTGTGTTAGAGTCGGGGGCAGGGCGGTGTGTGCAGTGCCAGGCGCTGAATGACCCTCACATGTTCCCGACCTGGAAGGTGGGGCCCTGACGCCACCCCCAGTCCCAAACCACTGGCCACGCCGGATCTCACCCTCCAGTCAGTGTCTGACAGGTGTGCATCCACCAGCCAGCCTCAGAAAAGCAAATTCACTGGGGAAAAAAAGGTATGAAGGCGATGGTTCACATGAAGTGAGACTGGCTGCAGCAGGAAGCCTGTGTTGTAAATGCCGGTGTGATGGCAACGGAGGTCGGGGACTGCACCAGGGTACCTGCAGCGTGCGCCACACCAGCTGGGCTCCCTCCAGACTGCGTGACCCCAGAGGGGCCAGACCTGCTGAGAGCCGGACGAAGGTGAAGTGGAGGCCCAAACTGAACCAGATTTCCAGGCCACTCTGCAAAAGGGCTTGTGCCCCCAACCCCCAGACTGGCCCTCGAATGGCCTTGAGGCTTGAGGAGAAAAGGAGTCAGGGTCCCTCAAGACAGGGTGATCTGTGGGCACTATTTGAGAAGGACGGGACGTGGGGGGACAGCAGGTGAAAGGGGGCTTTAGGATTAGAATGTTCTTTATTCATGGGGCCACACAGAATGAGACATGGAGACTGTCCTAAGTTGGGGTGCCCAGAAGCAGAGCCTGAGGCAGGGATTTGGATGTGAGCGATCTACCAGGGAGCACGGCCAGCAGCGCGGTGTGAGGGGGCAGATGGGGCAGGGAAGGAGGTGGACTCGGTCTGCCCTGGGGCCCTCCCACAGGGAGCCCTGGAGTGTGAACTGCACCACAGAGTTGGTTCCACTGGGAGGCAAGTGGGCTGGGGGTGGAGCTTTTTGTGTCCTCACATCCCGGGCTCAGTCGCTGTGGGCCGCCCCTTGGGTGGGAGGTCTTACCCCCCCCCACCGGCAAAGTGACCCCACCCAGTGGCCATGGGCACTTCTCTAATGAAGTGGGGCCACGAGCCCAGAACAGCCACACTCACAGGCCAGGGGTCGGCACCCTCCAACAGGGGGTATCTGGGAGGTGCACCAGCACCCCCGGGGCAATCATGGGCCCAGAGGGCAGCGTCCCAGTGGGACCACCTAGGAGAGAAGGCCACGGGAAACAGTCATGGGGGAGGTCTCCGTGCTGTGAGCGAGGAAGGGAAACCGACCGGCGTTCACGGCCGCAGAGAGGATGCCGGGCTCGCTGCGAGGACCGTCTAATGCCGCCTGCACAGCTTGCACAGCCGCCTGCCTCCTCCGCTGGAGAGGAACACTTTGAATTGCCTCGGGCACTGTGAGAGCAAAAGATCATTTCACTCAGCACAGAGCGCTGAACGAGAGGTTTGGGATGCTACCAAAAACCATTAGCAGAATGTTCAAGGCGGTGGGAGAGAAAAACATATCTGCTTGCAAGACACCTCTCCCTGGGATGTGAGCAACGCTGCTCGAGCTTCTCAAAGTGCTTACTGGACCTTCCTCCTGAAAACATCTTGCCTGAATCCCGCCTCAGACAAGACAGTGAGAAACAAGCTCCTCGTGCTAACGCAGCTGCAGTGTTTTAAAGTTACAACTCCGTTTACTACAAACTTGCCGGGAGTGAAACCATAAACTAACTGCAGAAATATAAATGCAGCGCTTCCACTGGGTTCCTGTTTCCAGCTCCTGCCCAGAGAGTCCAAAGCCCTCAGCAGGGAAGCCAGCTCTCCAGCAGGGCCCTGCCTCGGCCGCTCCGGGCTCCCCGTCCCAGACTCCATCACCTCTGCCTGGAACGCTCCACTCACCCTCTGAGTGCACATTCCTGGGGGCCTGACCCGAGTCCACCCCACCCCCTGCCACTTTCTTAAGGCCTCCTGGGTTTGTCCAGGCCCCCCCCACCCCTCCCCAAGTGCTTCGGGGGAAGCCAACTCCCCCCATTTCCAGGATGGGCCTGACTGATCACAGGGTAAACCCCCTCTGCCCTACTGCCACGCTGCTGAGTCCACCATCCTGGTCACAGAGCTTGGCTCAGGGGCGGCCTGGGAGATGCTTCTAGCTCTCAGGACGGAGCCACCGGAAGAGACGGGGTGTGGGCTCAGGAGCGGCAGCCTGGGAACGCGGCAGCCAGTCTGCCGAAAGCAAAGAGGCCTGAGGATGAGGCCACCCGCAGAGGACGGCCCAGGAGAGCCAGCTGCAGAGGAGCCATGGAGAAAAGGGGCCACCGCACCGGTGAGGCTACCCGGGAATCCGTCCTCCAGCCAAATCATTTCCCCTTGTGGAGGCCAGTCCAGGTCAGGGTTTCTGTCACTGCAAGACTAACTCAAAATGCCACTTCCCCCGGGGGGCCTCCTCTGATTGCCTGTCTTAGTCCCGTCAATAAATTTTAACTCTCTCATTTCGAAACCTTCAGGGAACGATATCCTTTAAATCTCAGATTCCTGTCTTCTATTTTTGTTACTGATCTATGTCAGGCCCCAACTCCTGGAGGGCAATGCTCTTCAGGTCCATCCCTGAATCCCAGTCTCCCTAGGACAGGGCTCTGGAGAGCATGTATCTGCTGAATCAACGAGCAAACACGAAAGCATGGAACTTAAGACGATTTTGTTAATTTTTATAAGAACTCTCGAGAACTTCATGCTGAGTAGATATTTGCCATTTGAATAGTGACTCTAAGTTTCACAGCTGGGAAATAGAATCCAATTTGTAGTAAAACATAAAGTGTTGCACCAGCTCCTTCCAACACCACAGATACGTGCCATTCAGCACTTGGAACAACCACATCTATGGTTGGTCTTATTGGGAGGATGTGTGTGTGAATAGCCCTCGCATTTAGCTAGTTAGTCACTTTATGTCTGCTACTCACTTCCTTTAATCCTGACAGCCTCGGGGATTTCTTCTTCCCCATTTTCGAGGTGAGAAAATGGAGGCTGGGAGGGGCTGAGTAGGGTCGCACAGCTCGCGAGGAGCTCTGCACAGTGTCGAGCCCAGGTCTGATGCTCACGTCTGAATTTGTCACTGCCAACTGCGTCCCCTGGCTGGGAGGCAGGACCGCGGGTTCCCAGTTACTCAGGACCTCAAGGCCGTCCACCCAGGAGCAGCCCCCGGCCTTCCTTTTCCGTCTGTCTTTATAGAATCCAGCAGATATGAGGTGGACTTAGGGAACCCTCCTTCTCCTTCCTTTGACCGTAACCACTGCCAGAAAGACAAGGCTCACGGATCGTGTCACCTCAGGCCTCCCAGAGAACACCTGTTTGGTTTTATGTTTAAATACGTACTTAAAGGACCGTCTTCACAGGGGGTGGGGATCATGTTCAAGCTACCACATTTAGCAAATGTCTATATTTAGCCAAACATACTGTAAGTGCCTTTTTGTCCCTCTTTTGTTTTTCAGGCAATGCAGCGGAGACTTAGGAGCACCTACTATGTGCCTGGCTCTGTGCTGAGCTCTGGGGATACGAAAGGAAGACATTGCCTGCCGGATGGCCACCTTCTACGGGGGTCGGACCGGTGAACAAATAATGCTGAGGCCACGTGACTACCACAGCAGGTGGAGGGAGTGAGAGCTAGTGGAACCCGAGTGGAGGCAGGGAGACTTCTGCCCCGGGGCGATGTAGGAGGTCTCACAGAGGACACAAATCTACCGTGGGCTTTAAGGGTTGAATAGGAGTTTTCCTGGAAAGCCTTTCTCTTCGCATAGGGAGAAAAACAAAAGTGCTCATTCATTCAGGAGTCAACAAATGCTGATTGACAGCCGTGTGTCCATAAAAGCAACACCACCTAAGAACTGGGTACAGAGTAGACCTCCATGAATAGCTGACTGAGGCAACCAGACGCCTCGGCCTAAATCGCCTGGAAGTTTTTCCAGGTGATAACAATGACATGCAGACAAACTCCATCACATTCCAGCACCTGGAGGAGAGGGTATCAGGAAGGCGGCACTGCCTCTGCACGTACATTCTCTATAGTTAGCACACTGGGTGCACAGTTCAAAAGGTACGGAAGGGTATACGGTAAAAAAGCAAGCTTGTCCACTGTCGGCCCAGGGAATCACGCCCCTTCCCAGGGAGGCTGCTGCCACCAATCTGCTGGGCATCTTTGCCAGCGTCACCGTTTGTTTAACCTGAAGGCTGAATCCTTGTGGGAGAAAAAGGCACTTGTACAGCTACGCGGGCGGTGCACCTTTTGTTCGCCACACTTCAAGTTCATCAGCGACCATCATAATAAACTCTGCCCGGGGAAACTTTGAGGGGAACCTCTCGGCGTGCCTGAACCCGTCTGCACGCGCGGTCCAGAAACAAGATTCACGGGGACCCCGGTTCGCGCCCAAGCTGCGCCTTGTGTGTCAATCGAGACGGCAACTGGTTACCGACAGGAGCGGGTCATTTCGCCAGGGCCATGTGGCCTGCGGGGACTGTCCTCGGGCCTCCAGGGTCGGGCCGACATCACCCTCACCATGCGGCGCAACACAGCGGGGCGCTCGCTCGCCCCCCACCCGGCCGGCCCGGGGCCACCTTGCGCGTGGCGGGGGGGGCGGGCGGCGGCCAAAGGGAGCTGGCGACATGGGGGGAGGGGTCGGTGCCGCCGGCCTGTCCCCGCGGCGGAGGACCGGCGCCCGGCCCACCGGGGTCCCGGCCTGGCCCGCGCCCCGTCCGCGGCGCCGGCGGACCGACGGACAGCGGACGGACGGATGCCTGACAGCTACGGCGGCGCCCCCAGCGCCCGCGCCCCGGCCCGGCCCCGCCGCTCACCTCGCGCGCAATCTGGTTCAGCGCGTCGTCCTCCGCCGTCAGCCGCTCGCGGTTGGGGAGCCGCTTGCGCCCCGAGCCCTGGGTGCCCATGTCTGCCGGCCGCGTCGCCCGCTGCGCTGCGGGACCGTGGCTCCCGCCGCCCACGCCCCTCTCGGTCCGGCCGGGCCCCGCTCCGCCCCTCCCTCCGCCGCGGCGTCATGGCGTCAGCGGGCGCGGGCCGGGGACGCGGGGACGCGGGGACGCGGGGGACAGGGGCTGGGGGCGCCGGTGGGAGGAGCACGGGAGCTCGGGCTCCGGGGACAGCAGGGACGCGGGGACGCGCCGAAGAGGGGACCGGGGAGCCGGGTGCACTGGGATTCCGGGGGCCAGGGACGCGGGCGCTGGGGGCTGGGGGCGCGGGGACGACGGGGGACCGTGAGCATGCAGATGGCGGGAGGTTTGGGATGGCTGGGGGTCGGGGGCGCGGGGACGCGTGGGGCAAGGACAACTGGGAGTGTCGGTGGAAACTGGGGCTGGGGGCGCGAGGTCACGCCGGAGCGGCGGGACACGGGGACCAGGACGCCGGCGACCCGCGGGGACAACAAGGCCTGGGGATGCGAGTGGGGAGTGGGGACGGGGGTGCGGGGATGCTGGGGGACAGTGAGCGTGGAAGCGGCAGCCGACTTGGGATGGCTGGGGGTCGGCGGCGCGTGGGCTTAGGGGACGGGGTGATGAAGGCTTGGGGTGCCGGTGGGGACAGGGGGCAAGGGACCACGGAGGGTTCGGAGGCGCGAGGGCGGGAGCCTGGAGCTCGAGATGGCTGGAGGGGTCTGGGCCGGCGGGGCGGGGGACACTGGAGGGTGGACCCCCCTGGTAATCGTGGGCTGACCTCACCAGGGCAGCGGTCACTTCATCGGGGGCGCTGGAGGGCTCGCAGGGAGGGACTGGGCTGCAGAGAGGGGTTTGCACCCAGGGGTGGGTGCAGGGATGTGGTTCAAACCTGCGCCCCAGGTGAAGTGGGGTCTGGCCTCACAGATGGGTGAAAGCTGGGTTCTAGGGTCAGGCTCAGGGGAGGTCAGATCCTGCTCTGTGGGATCTCTCCAGCCCTGAGCCTTACAGCACGTTCAGAACCCCCGTGTTGGTGTGGGCGTTTCCTTCTTCACCGGCGTGTTTTCTGGGACCTGCCACTTCCCTCCTGTGTCCCCAGCTTCTAGGAAAAGGTCTGAAACGTCAGCTGCTCTCAAGAAGTAGATACTGAAAAGGGAATGACTACTTGAGCTTTACCTTCCACTCTCTAAAGGTGGATTTAGAATTGAACAGGAGGATCAGATGAGGTTTACAAAGCCATTACCTTCCTTTCCAGGGTGAGGACCCGAGTAACTGTTAGCTGTCGGTACTGAATTAAGGAAGAAGACATGTGCTGGCCGAAGCACAGTAACCAAAAGTTCCTGGTATATTTGGGGTGTGGGGAGATCTTTAATGCGGCTGGGGAAGAATGGAAGGGCAGGGCCGTCCGGAAGTCACCTGTCGTTTTCCCCCTAGAGGTGAGTACAGTTAGCATTTTGGTATATTTCTAACCAAGTGACATGACCAGGTTGGCTTGGGTTCTTAGAAAGTAAGCTGGGAGCTGGATGGAGGAGGGAACAGAAAGGGGACCCGGCAGTGGCAGAGAAGGATGTTGGAGGTTTACTGCAGGGAAAAGATGGTGGGGGAGTGACACAGGAGGGAGGAACCAGGTTCCATTGCTCAGGACACCTGAGTGGACTTCAGTGGGGTGGGTCGACAGGGCAGATGGTATTAGGGCTGTGACCTTGTTCATTACTGTACTCCTGGAACTTGCATACACCTGACACAGCGGAGGGACTGAGGAAACACCTGTTGATTGAGTCTTCTATGTCACATTACACCACTTAGGACCCCATACTCCTTAGGTGACATGGTCCTGGTTGGAGGACCATCTCTTGCTCTGCCCTCAGCCCTGCTGGAGGCTCGCTGCTCCCTTAGCCCGTGATGCCTGGTGAAGACTCTGCCTTTGCTCAGGCTCATTCCCACGGCTTCACCCATTCATTCCCCCACACCTGCTGCCTGGCAGGTGCTGCGCCGGAAGCTGGGGCAGGACTGCAAAGGACACAGACAGCGGCTGTTCTCTCGGGACTTACCTGAGATACCTGGAACTCCTTATCCAAAGCCACATCCAAGCTCCAGCATCTCCTTTCTGTTTTGATTGACATATATACACTAATATGTATAAAATAGATAACTAATAAGAACCTGCTGTATAAAAAACTAAATACAATACAAGTCAAAACAATTTTTTTTAAAATTTTTTTTTTGGCTGTGCTGCGTGGCATGCAGGATCTTGGTTCCCTGACCAGGGATCAAACCCATGCCCCATGCAGTGGAAGCGCCGAGTCTTAACCACTCTTAACCCATCTCCACTCTGGAGAGTGGAGGAAGACTGGAGGAAGTCTTCCCAACTCTCCAGGCTGCTCCTTGACTCTCCTCACTGGTCTTCCTCAGAACATCAGGCGACTGTTCTAGCCCTTGAATTCTTCTGTGCTGATCTGATGATGTGCTCATCTTTCCGCCCTCACTGGGGACTGAATGTGCCACTGCTTCAATCACAATGAGAGCGTCTGGCTGACTTCGGGGACTGAGTCCAGGTTCCAACCGCCTCCTCACCATCCCAGTTGGGTTTTGTACAGAGACAGGGGACTCACTGCCTCAGGGACCGACTGGAGGTATTTCTGAATAGTTCGGTCCCTACACAGTGTTCTCAGACACTAAGGTGAATTCTGTCTCCCATCTCTCCCCCATCAACCACCCACATCTGGGAAAGGCCAACCTTTTGGGAATCATCAGAACTCATGTTGCTGGTCCTCAGGTGGTCCCATGATGCCATGACCTCCTGAACCACCATCCGCATGCTTCCTCCTTCTTTGGTGACGTGCTCTCCAACTGTCTGCTTCTCCCTCTGGAATCAGTTCTTGCCTTTAAATGCAGATATGACCCCTGCATTGTCAGGGTCGGGGCAGTCCATGTAAAGATGTATCTCAGGGCTTGACACACGGGCAATCAATAAGTGGTTCTCCAGCTCCTCTCCGCAGAGGCCTGGGTCTGGAATGAATAGGGCAGCAGCTCCTGCTGGGGCGTGGGGAGGTGGGCAAGGACATTAGGCAGCTTTGTGGCTGTCGCCTGTTCTTCGGGTGCCCCTTGAGGGATACAGAAGCCTGCGAGACCCCATCCATCAGGCTGAGCCACAGGCTTACCGAGAAGCTGTGGCTTTCTACTTGCTCTGGACTCTCAGCCTCTCCTGCGTGGTAGTCCAGGAACTTGGTTCTACCTAGAAGACTGTATTGTGCCACCAGCACTACCGAGCCCCTCCCGTGTGGCCCTTTTCTTATTCCAGGTGATTATACTGCCCACAAGGGGTTACTTCAGAGAAGCCGCCTCAGAAGTCTGATGTCGCGGGCAAGAGACTCTCCAAGCCTGGTACTGAGGCTCTTCACGAAGATACAGATGCGCTTCAGGAAGCGTCCATGAATACGTGAAGGCAGCCTCGGCGAGGGGCACCACACAGGGGACCCCACGTGGACTTTCCACTCACGACACAGTGTTCCTTTTGTTTGGGACCTCATTAGGCAAGCCTGTGAGCCGGCTGGGGGAAGAAGTTAGTGGGCATCTCTGGAGGAGTCATCCAGGCTGGAGGTGACTCAGAGCTGCTCTGATAGGGACCTCTGAAGGACAGTCACATGGGCCGTGAGCTGACTCACTGGGGTCCATTGAGAAAGCCTTCCATGTGGTTCAAACATCATTCACTCGTGTTCCAGCCTTATTCTTCCAACTAACAGAGGATGGAAAAACCTCCCTTGGATTACAGCTGGAGAAAGGCTAGGGAGAATCACAGCCACTCACAAGGATGGCTTGAGAGGCAGTGGACAGACCATGGAGCCAAAATCATGCCCAGAGGGGAGCTAGCTGAGGTCAGGGTCGCCACCACGCCGGGGAGGTTAATGGTTTGTCTCCAGTGGCCTGCTGGTCTTTGTCTCTTTCCTCTCTCAGCATCTCAAAGCAGAAAATTGGACTGATCCTTCACCCAACCCAATCTTGTCATTCTAAATGCCTCTTCTCCCCCAGGATACCACCACTTCCAGTTATGTTTTCATGTCTCTTGGAGTTAAAACTTTGGAATCACGTTGGATTTTTAAATTTATCTTATCCTTCATCCCTGATTGATTCTATCCCTATCCCCCTTCCGCATCTTTGCTGACTCCATGATGTTCTGTACCTGGTTCACCTTGCCACACCTGTGGGTGACTTGCAGTAAATCATCTCCTGAACTTGAGGTCTCCAGGGTGGGGTGCATGAGACAATACACTGGGGTGCAGGAGAAACATACTAGAACTTCCATTAATATGTATTTTAAACTAAAAATAAGAATGTTATAGATCAAATGTTAATGTATGATCTATAACCTCACTTTAAGTGGTCACAGGTCATGTCATAATGATACATAAGGTATTCCCAGGGGCTGCTAATGGCATTCTCTCTCATTAGACCATTTTCAGAATATTTTGATGTATTTGCATGAACAAGAAATGGATTTATGGGTTACATAGTCTAGTTTTAACTAAAACTCAAAGGGTAGATAAATGGCTTCAAAGGATTTAAAAGATTCTCAAGAAAATATTTCCCCCAAATCACAGACAAACAAGAGAATGAGAGACGTATTTCTAACTCGGGAGGACCTCTTCACTGGTCTCAATATCAGGTTATTAGATATGATGAGAACAATGAATAATCATCCCAAACAATTTGAAACACAAATTTACATTTCCTATTATTAGTGATTAACCTCATTTTTAATGGATATTGTGCCCTGATATAACAGAGGAAAATAGATTATGAACATGATTTACACATAAATAAATATATAAAATTTGAGGCATACTTTAAAATATTTGGTGATTGAATTCATGATAAAAAAAAGTCTGGTTTCTAGATCAATAATTCTTAAATTTGCGAGGATTGTGAACTCCTTTGAAAATCTGATAAAGGCTGGATTCCTCCTTCCCACCAAAAAAAAAAAAAAAAAAAAAAAAGAGGGAAGAAAGTAAAGGGCACCTAAACAGGAAATTGAGCACAATTTTAAAGGGTGATACCTTGAAGTCCATCCGTGGGCCATCAGAACTCCCATTCTGTGCTGTCCCTATCTGAGCCTTCCTAACTACCAAAGCCAGAACAACCCTCTGAAGGACACTTCCATCACGTTGCACGCTCCAAACTCCAGAATGGCTCCATCGTAGCCTTTGCAGTAATTCTGGAGCTTCCCGATAGGTGTCAAATGTGTTACTGGTAATTCATGACTAGTGATAGTTAAAATGCTGAAGTTTGTGAAATTATTGGCGGTAAGTGTTATTACCGTAATAATTTTACCTCCACTGAGTGCTACCGAGGGGCAGGAATTTTGCACGAATGAGGTGCTTTGGCAGGAGGATGTCACATTCAGAATAATTACATGCCATGCTTGTCTCCAGGGAGAAAAGCTGAGAGTGGCTGTCCTCTTGCACACAGAACCGGCTCCTCAGCCAACCCCTTCAGTCAGCTCTCCGCAGCACTCCTGGGATAGCGTTCCTGAGCCCCAAACCCAGGGTTGTCTTTTCATCCCCCAAGAGAGCCTTATTCAGGGTCATGGGTCCATGAGTGTTTAGAAAATGTGCGTGGCTTGACTGAATAAAGAGCCCTTTCACATGGTGCTATATAAAATAGGACGTGAAGACCAATTTTCTTTTTATTTGTGCAAGAGAAATGCTACAAATACTCACTGACTGGCAGTGATACCAATTTTCTCCTCGCATGGGATTTATTAACTATTAATTCAGTTGGTTTTTAAAATAAGGACTCTTCACTTCTAGTGATGGAGAGGAAGCTTACCTCAAACTAATCCTCCTGTCAATAATCATTATAAACCTCAAACAAAATATAGAAGTACCCACTGAAGAGTAATCAAAGCAGATGGAGACGGGAGTGGCTACAACCTTTGAATTAAGGGAAGTGAAAGGTGACATCCGCTTCCCCAGAGGATATTCTCCAGTCCTCAAGGTGCACTGGGAAAAGAATTCAAGAGTTATTGGATTGGGAATAGATGTTAGGGTCTCAGACTACAAGTACGGCTGGCAATTCAGTGAGGAAATCCCAGAAAAAGGGATGCAGAGAGGGTTAAGCCTCAAGATCTGCATACTAACTTATATAGAAGCCATGGCTGAGTCCTGAACAATGCGTGTGTGGAGTGAAACTCCAGGAAATTCACATGGAAGCTGGAAGCCTGGAAGAACTGAGCAGAGATTTCAGCAGCTGTCCCATGCTAGGAAGACAAAGTTAGTAATTCAAGTCCTATCAAGTTAGAGGGCTTGGCAAACACCTTGAGCCTTTCATGGAAACCACAGAAGGACTATGCCTTAATAGTAAGATGACATTAGAGGACTAAGGGCTATGACAGGAAAATCAAAATACACATGCTGTAGCAAAGCCTAGAACCAAGTCTCTACAAGATCAAGGTGCTATGAAGGGTTGAGGTAACTCCCCTCCCTGATAGAACCAAATTCAGCACTCTTCAAAAGAAGGCAATAGAATCCAGAGTCTCTGAAATGTAATGTCCTCTGTGTCCAGTATACAATAAAGAATTACTGGACACAAGAAGAATCAAGAAAATGAGGCTCACAGTCAAGAAAAAAATAATCAGTTGGAAAAGATTCACAGATGACCTCGATGTGGAAATTAGCAGAGGAGTACTATAAAATAACTGGGAGAAAGATGGATATAATGGAAGAAGACATAGGGAATTTAAGGAAAGATTTGATGACTCTAAAATGAACCAAATGGAAATTGTAGAACTGAAAAATACAATGCTTTCCAATTTAAAAAATCTTTGAATAGTATTAGCAAAAGATTGGATGATGTAGAGGAAAGGATCAGTGAACTTGAGGAATGGTCAGTAAAATTACCCAAACTGAAGGACAGAGAGAAAAAGACATTTTAAAAAAACAGGTTACAGGGATTCAGGCTACCACGGTGGTCACTTGATTTTAACAAAGCACCAAGAAAATTCAGCGAAGAAAGGAAAATCTTTTTTTGATAAGTGGAGCCCAAACCGCTGGATATCTATAGAGAAAATAAAGTTTGACCCTTAACTAACACCTTACACAATAATTAAATCATGAAATATTTTCGACCTAAACTTAAAAGCTAAAGCTATAAAATTTCTAGAAGAAAATCTAGGAGAATGTTTTTGAAAACTTGGGGTAGGCAAAGATTTCCTGGACAGTTTTTAAACAGCACTAATCATCAAATCCAAAATTGATAAATTCGATTTTGCCGCAATTAAAAATTTCTGCTTATATAAAAACTTCAGTAAGAAAATGAAAACACAAGGCACAGACTGGGAGAAAATATCCTCAGTATGTAAATGTGACAAAGCACTTCTATCCAGAATGTAGAAACACTTCCCACAAATCAATAGAAAAAAGATAAATAATTTATTTAAATAACAGGCAAGAGATTTGAATACTTAAACAGACACTTTATATAAGAAGATATACAGAGAGTGTGGAGCAAAGGGAACCCTCTCACACTGTTCGTGGGAATGTAAATTCATGCAGCCACTGTGGAGAGCAGTATGGAGGTTCCTTTAAAAAATTAAAAATGAAGTTACCATATGATCCAGCAATCCCACTCCTGGGCATATATTCCAGAAAAGATGAAAACTCTAATTTGAAAAGATACATGCACCCCAGTGTTCATAGCATCACTATTTACAAGAGCCAAGACATGGAAGTAACCCTAAATGTCTATCGACAGATGAATGGATAAAGAAGATGTGGTACGTATATACCATGGAATATTATTCAGCCATAAAAAGAAATGAAATAATACCATTTGCAGTAACTTGGATGGATCTAGAGATTATCATACAAAGTGAAGTAAGTCAGAGAAATACAAATACCATAAGATACCACTTATATGTGGAATCTTAAAAAATGATACAAATGAACTTACTTATGACACAGAAACAGACTCACAAACATAGGAAACAAATTTATGGTTACTGAAAGGGAAAGGGAAGTAGAGGGATAAATTAGGAGTTTGGGATTAATAGATACACACTACTATATATAAAATAAATAAACAAGGACCTACTGTATGGTACAGGGAACTATATTCAGTATCTTGTAATAACCTATAATGAAAAAGAATTGGAAGAAGAATATATATATGTATATGTATAACTGAATTACTTTGCTCTACGCCTGAAACTAACACAACACTGTAAATTAACTACACTTCAATAAAAAATTGTTTGTTTAAAAAAAAAAAAGAGGATATACAAATGACCAAAAAGTATAGGAAAAGTGTTGAACATGCTTATCGTGCAAAATGAAACCACAGTGAGAGACCACTTCACATCCGCTGGAATTCTACCATTGGAAAGACTGACAAGACCACATGTGGGTGAGGATGTCAAGCAACTGGGACTCTCACTCGTTGCCGGTGGGAGTATGAAATTGTATCGCTGCTCTGGAATGCTGTTTGGAAGTTTCTCAGAAACATAACTTACCCTGTAACCCGGTCATTCAAGTCATTGGTATTTACCCAAGAGACATGAAAGCATGTCCACAAAAAGACATGCACAAGAATGTTCATAATAGCCCAAAGCTGAAATCAACCCAATGTCCATCAACAGGTGAACAGATAAGCAAAGTATAGTTACAGATGTACTACTACTCAGCAATGTAAACTAACAAACCCCGAATACAGTCAACAATGTGGATGTAGCCCCAAAGCATGACGTTGAGTGAAAGAAGCCAGACATAAAAAAGTACATATTGAATGGGTCTCTTTATATGAAATTCTGGAACAGGCAACACTAAGCTATGGCGAAAGAAATTAGAATAGTGGTTGCCTTGGCAGGGTGAGTGGATTGACTACAAAGGGGCACAAGGAAACTTTTTGGGATGATGGAAATATTCTATATCTTCAGTGAGGTGTTTGCTGCACAGAGAGACGAACTGTCCAGTTTTATCTGGGGATAAGGGGCTTCCCGAGTCGTGGGACTTTCAGATTTCAAACAGGGATAGTCCCAGGAAAACTGGAACCAGTTGGTCACCTTACATATGTGCATGTAAGCATTTGTCACAACTCGTAGAATTTTTGCATGCATGTCTACATGCATGTCCAAGAGCACGCACACTTAAAATTTGTGCGTCTTATTAAGTGTTGATTATACAATTTAACAAAAAGAGTATTTAAAGAAATGATGATGGGAAAACAACCAAACCAATGAAAACATAAGCAGGCAACAGAAGAGAGCATCTGTCCTTTAGGCATCGTATTAAACTCATGGTTTTAACGTAATGGCTTTTGGAAAGACCATAACCTAACACATCGCTGACTACCCATCACTGACTACACATCACTTCCTCCGGGATGTGGAGATGCTGGATAAAAAGAGGCGCTGTGAAGGGGTATTTGGTGTCAGCCTATTTGACACCTGTCTCCTGGGAGGGTTTAAGAGGTTGGGGAGGTTCCATCCATTTCTCCCCTATTACTTGTTGTGGGGTCTCAGATACCCACTGGCATGCTGTTTTCCTGCAGGAGGACCACAGGTAACGTCAGGACACGGAAACAAAAAGGTGATTTTCTCACAGTCCAGTTCGGCTCACTGTGGCAGCTGTGAAAGGAATCGTGAAGCTCCCTCCTTTTTTTCCTCTCCTGCCAATCCATCCCATTTCCCCTGGTCCTTTGTACCTGTGAGCTTTTCTGTTCTCGTGGTCGCTGAGCATCTGTAACCTGGAGGGCAGAGCCATGGAATATTCCAGGCTGCGTTTGATCTGCGCTGTTTCCTGTTCGGTGCCGCACAGGTGAGCATAGCTGTGGGCTGGTGCCTGTGCAGGGTTTGACAGTTTGCACGCATCTGTACATGTGGTGAGCCCTTGTTTTCTTCTGCTTTGCAGCCACGCCTAATTATTTTTTAATTGAAGTATAGTTGATTTCCAATATTATATTAGTTTCAGGTGTACAACATAGTGATTCAATATTTTTATAGATTATACTCCATTTAAAGTTATTGTAACGTATTGGCTACATACTCCATGCTGTACAGTATCTCCTTGTAGCTTATTGATTGGTGAGGCGTCTTGAGTAGGAAGTCACCGAGTTTCTCCACTCCTTACATGGACCAGTTAGTGAGTGTAGCTTTTCCCCTTGAGGAATCGCTGTATTTATGAGCAAAACAGCAACCTTATCAACTACTCAACTCCAGTCCTCCAAAGCGGAAATTGAGCACAGATGTTTCAGATCTTTTTCATTATTATAGGAAGATGCTCGCCATATTTTTGGCAGTAGCTTTTAAGAGTACACTGTATGCTGGATTTGCCAATTTTTAAATCGGACAAACATTTCACCAAGTTTTGGTTATACTGAATAGCGCTCTGAAGACGTTCTTGTGAGGAATTGACCGGGAATTTCTCTACACGAGGATCACGCCGAACAATTGAAAACACTCCGGAGGGTCCCGAGCTTTACCTTGTTTTACTCTCCGCCATAACAGCGCTCAAGGGTTCTGGGCCAAGATGAAGCTCTCTGTGCCGGCACCCGGGCTATTTTAGGAACAGAAGAGAAAAATAGTTTACCACTTACTCATTTGCTGTCTGTGCTCAAGTTAAGTTCTCTATATCTTTGTAACCCAGACAAAGAACAGTTTATAAAATTTGCTACAAGCAACCTGTAAAATTTAGCTTTGCCTCAAGCAGAGGAAAGGTTATATGGTTTTCTTCTTAGGAAATTTTTTTTTTCTCACAGTAAAATCTAATCGCAATGCAAGTTAGCATCTCTGGGATGATTTAAAGAAATCACAGCCCTGCAAAGTGCCTGGCAGAGTCCAGCACGCTGGAAATGTACATCAGGGCACCTACTGTGTGCAGCAGAGAGAGACCTGAGGAACAGGAGGATGAACGAGACCCCGTTCCTGTCTCCAGCGGGTCTCAAGGCGGCAAAAGGAGGGATAAAACCGCTTTGCTCCAACAGAGCACGTCGCTGGGAAAATCAGGAAGGAGCATTTGCTTTGTGGATGGATAGGACTTATTCCCACAGGAAGAAGCTGTATCCATGGAAAGCCCGGGCAGGGAGGCTGTGAGCTGCACCCTTGCTTCTATACGGGCCTCGCGGGCCATGGTTTCACTGCCTGAAGGGGAAAATTTAGTGTGAAACCTCGAAGGGTAGCAGGATGCACTATCTCCAAATATGCCTTTTTGGCTTGAGGCTTATTCTGAGCTGATCATTTTGAGAAACAGCAGACCCAGGGGAAGCCCAGCAAACAGGGTAGAAGCTGCCCCTTTGTAAGTGAAATGTACACGTGTAAAGGGCATCTCCGTGTATAGGGGGGTCTCCTTCCCTGTACCAGGAAGAGAGGATGATTCTAAATCACAAGAAACGCATATCAATGGCGAAGACACAGCTTAGAGCTGCATAATAACCTCACCCTGTGTGCCTGCTCATCTCCCGTAGGAGCCTCCCACCTTTCCTCTGTGTCATTAGCTGAAAATGGTATTTAAGCTGGTGGCTGAGGCCCCCTGAAGAGTTACTCCTTTTTTCCCTGGGGATCTCCCACGTATACCTGAGGTAAACGTGTTAATAAACTTCCATTTGTTTTTCTCTTGTTACTGTTTTATTTTAGGGACCTCAGCCAAGAGCTCAGAAGGGCAAAGGGAGGATTCTTTTTTCTGCCCTGCAGCCGTCTCTGTCCCTCTCCAGGGACCGCTGTCTTGTTGCTCTGGGAAGGGGACTCAGGATCCTTACTCAGCACCCGACCGGAGCTGCTGAGCGAAGCCGCTGGCTGCCCTGATGGGACAGAGGTGAGAAGCCAGCTCCCCAGAAGGAAGGCCTCTGGCCGTGGGGAGGAGGGGCAGGGTCGGAGGAGGCAGAGACTGGGCTGAGGATTGGGCCGGGGCCAATCGCTGAAGGGGGGAAGGGCTCCAGAGGAGGCCCAGATAAGGACACAGAGATGTGGCCGTGCCGAGAGAGAGAGAGAGAGAGAGAGAGAGAGAGAGAGAGAGAGAGAGAGAGAGAGAGAGAGAGAGAGAGAGAGAGAGAGAGAGATAGAGAGAGAGAGAGAGAGAGAGAGAGAGAGAGAGAACAAACAAAGAGACCAGCAGGGCCACGTGTCCACAGGTCTGCTTGTGTGAGTGTGTGTGTGTGTCTATGTGTGTGAGTGTGTGTGTGTGTGTGTGTGTGTGAGTGTTTAAGGTACATCATCAACGTCCCGCTTCCCAGTCTTGAGCAAGGACTTGTTTCTGTCTTTCTGGGTGGACTGGCTGGGGGGGAACCATCCTTTCAAATGATTTCAAATTATCAAAATGTATTCCATATTCAAATGATTTCATTTCCTAAAGGAGGGACATTCATTCATTCATTTATTCATTCACTCACATGGCCCTTTAATTCTGTGCTTGGCCTTGCTTCAGGTGGGAAGCCTGACTTCTGTGTTTTTGTGGTTTTCACTTACCCACCATTCACTCCATCACTCACCAATGGGATAAGTATTTATCGAATGTCCCCTGGGAACAAGGGAAGCGGGAACCCTCCATCCTCTGGTGGAGCCCAGGGTGAGCAGAGCCTTTTCCGGTGTCCTTGAGAGACCCCCTTCCTCACTCTCCATCACAGCGTTTCCTGTGTTATCAGGGCTTCCACAGCTACCATTCCTGGTGGGAAGAATCGTCTGCTGTGGAGGCTCACCGCAGCCTCTGCTCCCCGTCCTGCCTCCTGGGAAGGTGTTTTCCACACTCTGCCATGCTCTGGGGAGACTAACTGTGTCCTCAGGCCGCAGTATTTAGGGAGAAGAGTCCTTCACAGCAAACCTGGAGAGCAAGAAAGAGAAACGGAGTCAGATCAGACATCTGCCTTCCCCTGCCTGACTTTCCGTGTTGGCATCTGTTCCAATGTATCTGCTGCACTTTTCTTGGGGGGGTGGGGTGGGGGGGGAGGTGGGCACTGCGTGCTTTTGAAGATTCTGATTATCTTTTATACTCTTGGGGGCCTTACCCGTCTATTCTTTTTTTTTTTTTAATCTTTATTAGAGTATAATTGCTTTGCAATGGTGTGTTAGTTTCTGCTGTATAACAAAGTGAATCAGCTATATGTATACGTATATCCCCATATCTCCTCCCTCCTGCATCTCCCTCCCACCCCTCCATCCCACCCCTCTAGGTGGTCACAGAGCACCGAGCTGATCTCCCTGCGCTATGTGGCTGCTTCCCACTAGCTAGCTATTTTTCATTTGGTAGTGTCTATATGCCCATGCCACTCTCTCACTTCGTCCCAGCTTACCCTTCCCTCTCCCCATGTCCTCAAGGACCTCGGGGCAGGACAGGAATACCCGTCTATTCTTATTGCAACATGTATTATACTGCTGACATGAATAATGTACTTTTTATATTGTTGTTGTACTCTGTGAAGTTTTCTTTGGCCTCCTCAGTACACAGGAAGCTCCCCGAGGGTATTTCTCGGTGACCCTGTAGGTTTCTGACACAGTTCTGGGGACTCGGGAAGGTTTTTGATAAGCACTGAATGAAGGATAAGTTTTGAGATCTACTGTGTTAGAGAAGAGAGGTGTCCGCTCCATCCTGTGTTGGTCGGACTGCTCTGGGGAGTTTGGTCTAGTTCAGGAAGTAAACTCGAGTGGGACACAGGCAAAGCGTCCAAAAGTCAACTGGGAGCACTTCGTGATGGGAAGAAGCTGAGCAGAGCGGACTGTCCGGGGCGAGGGGGCCGAGGAACAGGCGCGGGTGCAGTGGAAGGAAGGAAGGAGCTCCTCAGCATCAGGTCCCGGGGGAGGACAGGGACGCCTCGGCCAGCATGGAGAGCCTCCAAAGGACTCCTCTCCCCACCGAGGAGGGGCTGTGTCGGGCTGGGTGAGTTTTCCCCACCGTGTGTTTCCTGGACCACTAATTCCGGGGCATGATAATAGGTGCTCCATGAAAAATGTGTTTGGGCTCCAGTAAATGTGGGAGATGCTGGTTTAAACAAAGTTGAACAGGTTGCAATGCAGGGGCTTCTCGGGGTCTTCTGTGTACAGATGGGCATTGAGTCTCCGAGAAGGGATTGCAAGGAATAGTCATTCCAAACCCATCTGACCTCGGACCCTTGCCCTGGAAACACATCACAGGCCTAGAATTCACAGAGCCCACTTTGGGGATAACAGAGTACAGTCTGACAAGACCGAGGCCAAGGGCTCTTCCAGTTGCGACTTTGCAACAGAGAGGTTCGTCCACTGAGCTAGTGCCTCACTGGAGCTTTCTGTGGCTGTCTCCATCCATTCGGGCTGTAAGAACACCACCGACTGGGTGACTTACAGACAACACCATTTATTTTTCATGTCCTGGAGGCTGGGAAGTCCATGATCATGGTGTTGGCAGGCTTAGCGGCTGCTGGCGTCCGCTTCCTGGTTCAAAGACCGTCATCTTCTCACTGTGTCCTCACAGGGTGGAGGGGATGGGAGCTCTCTCTGGGGTCTCTTTTATAAGGACACTAATCCTCCACCCTCATGACCCAATCCCTTCCCAAAGGCCCTACCTCCCAATACCAGCACACTGGGGAGTAGGTTTCAACACATGAATTGCTCACGGGTACAGGTGTTCAGTCCGTGCAGCGGCTTTCTGAACAGGCTCGGGCACGTGTCCTCTCTGGAATCAGGGTGCATTTTAGGCACACCGGCTCTGAGGAGTTGAAAGAATACGAGAGCAGACTGGTGGCTGTGCTCTGGAGTTTGCAGGCCATGTGCGGCAGTTTAAAGGTAATTGTTAATGTGACAGCCATCACTCTGCAGGGGACCCGTCCTCCTCATGAGGGCCCCTTCTGCTCAGAGCTTCCTCCTTCCACCGTGTTTGTTCACGATCCCCCACCCTCAACCACCTCCTCCAGCTTCCTCAACCGCTGATGGGCTCTGGGTGACCGTGTGGGACTTTGGGAAGAAGAGGGGGAGAGACTGACGGTCAGGCAGGGCCGGTCCCTTGTCAATTCCAGAACCGCAGGCTGCTGCGAGTGCAGAGAAGCAGACAAGAGATGCGGGACGCAGAGAGGACCCCTGGGGGTGACAGCTCTTCACTTACTGGTTCCAGGCCTGGCTGCCCTCCGCTTCCATGAACAACCTCGGTAGATATCTAATAAAATCCCTTTTACTCCAGCTAGCTTGAATTGGTTTGGTAACTTGCAACCAAAACAACTGTTTTCAAAATCCCCTTTCGAGACTTCCCTGGTGGCACAGTGGTTAAGAAGCCGCCTGCCAATGCAGGGGACACGGGTTCGAACCCTGGTCTGGGAAGATCCCACATGCCACGGAGCAACTAAGCCCGTGGCCCACAACTACTGAGCCTGTGCTCTAGAGCCTGCGAGCCACAACTACCGAGCCTGTGTGCCACAACTACTGAGCCTGCATGCCTAGAGCCCGTGCTCCGCAACAAGAGAAGCCACCGCAATGAGAAGCCCACGCACCGCAACACCCCGCTCGCCACAACTAGAGAAAGTCCGCGCGTAGCAACAAAGACCCAACGCAGCCAAAAATAATAAATAGATAAAATAAAATACATTTATAAAAGAAAAAAGAAATATAAAAAAATAATCCCCTCTTGAGTGCATTTTTTTAGTCTCTGTGCTGGGTCTTATCCATACCTGATATTTCAGTACTCACAACTTCCTGTGGCTAAGGCCCAACTTTATTCTTTTTTTTTTTAAAGGATAAGCACTTTAATTAATTAATTAATTAATTTATGGTCTCAGCACACAGCATGTGGGATCTTAGTTCCCCGACCAGGGTTTAAAATCTTGCCCCCTGTGTTGGAAGCGCGGAGTCCTAACCACTGGACCTATTCATCTTTTACAGATGGAGGAGCTGAGGTTCGGAGAGCTCATGTGACCTGCCAAGGTCACACAACCAGCAAAGGTCAGAGCAGTCTCCAACCCCAGTCTGTCAGACACCAAGGCCATGCCCTGAACCTCTCTCTGTGCTTGCCGAGTTGTACTTTTCTCTCCTCAGTGGGGAGGGCCGGGTGGAGGCCAGGTGGGCCCTAGACTGGCCCCTAGACTGGCTCTTAACGGGGGGAGATTGCAGCTTCAGGGGTGAGAGGTGGGAGCCCCACTGCTCCGAGGCTTCCCCTATCCGCAGAGCAGGTGGAGGGAGCTGGGTGGCCATGGGGAGCCCCACCCCTGCTGGAGGTTGGGGAGGTGATCTCCAGGCGAGGACCCCTGCCTGGTGCCCGGTGCCCGGTGCCCGGTGCCTGGTGCCTGTCACCCACGGGGCTTTGAGGCACCAGCTCAGCCTCCACCCCCGCCCGCCACCCCGTGTTCAGCCAGCAGGGCAGGGACTCTGTGTTGCCAATTCTTCAGCTGTTAAGAGTGACGAAGATGTCAGTGGCAGGGAATGCTGGCCACACAGCAGATCTCATGGGAGCAGGACTGAAGTGATTCAGGGCTCTCTGCAGTTCCAGGGACCAAATCATAGTCTGCCACCTCTCTGGAGTGCCACGCTCTCACAGCTCCACTGCCCTCTTCCTTCTCTCCGCCTGCCTTCTCGGTTTCTGCTGTTGTGGCCAAATGCTTAACCAGAGACTAAGCTGTCTTAGTCACTTGGAGCTAACAAGTGACATAGTGAGTGTGCATTCGTGTTACCAGCATTACCTCTGCTGGGTAAACTCTGTGCACAGCCTCTGTCACCTGGGGCCCAGGTGGGGGTCTAACGGGGGGCTAGCATCACGGAGCGTGACCTGTGCAGACACGCAGTGCTGTGCTCTGGAAGACTCCAGGATTGGCCTGATGTTCTGTGTCGGGCTAGTAACCTCCCAAAGGGCACGGGTTGGGCTAAGTTCTGTACTGGTGTCCTGGGGCTGATGTAACAAACCTCCACAGACTGGAGGGCTTAAAACAACAGAAATTTGTGGTCTCACAGTCCTGGAGGCTTGGAAGTCAAGGTGTGGGTAGGGTTGGCTCCTTCTGGAAGCTCTGAGGACAGTCTGTTCCATGCCACTCTCCTGGCCTCCGGTGGTTACTGGTGATCCTTGATTTCCTTGGACACGAATCTGGGGGACACTCTTCAACGCAGTACAGTCGTCTGGAGTCCAAAGGCCTCCTCTTGATTCAGGAACCCGCAAAGGACCAGGCCTGGGGCAAATGCCCGAGTTGCTTTTCACAGAGACAGACCTACACAAAAGCACGTTGGTTGACCTTCTCATGAGTATTTATGACGTACAAGGTGTTATGAGTTGAACTGTGTCCCTCGAGAATTCATATGTTGAAGTCCTAAGCCCCAGCACCTCAAAATGTGACCTTATTTGGAGAGAGGGTCTTTACAGAGGTCATCAGGTTGCGGTGAGTTCCTTAGTGTGGGCCATGGGCCCATATGACAGGTGTCCTTATCAAAGGGGAAGTTTGGACACAGACACACAATCACGGGGAGAAGGCCTCCTGAGGATGGAGCCAGAGATGGAGGTGATGCTTCTATAATACAAGCCAAAGAATGGCGAAGGTTGCAGCACGGCCCCTGAGGCAGGGGAGAGGCCTGAAACAGCTTCCTTCTCTCAGCCTCAGAGGGAACCGACCAGCAGACACAATGGTTGGGTGGACAAAGTGCTATTTCTCCACTTTTTATGGGAGATGTGTTTTCCCGATGTCTGGATCTTCCTTTACTCCTGCCTGGGTGCCTCTGGACATGACCAAGAGCATCCTGGCTGAGTCCCCCTTGCCTCCCCCGCTCACTTGCCCTGGCTGAGAACGTGGGCACAGCAGCCTGTGGCCTCTGCTGTTGGTCACGCCACCCAAGGCTCCTCAGGAGTAGCATGTGACCCCTCCAAAGAGCCTCTGAGCTTGGGAGGGTCAGGGGTGGGTGGGTGCTGGAGAAGGTCTATTCCAGAGCCTCTTCCTTAGGGAGGTCAGCCAGGGAATCTCAGTGAAAGCTGAGGAACCACTGGAAAAGGAAAGGAAACCCAACAGGCTGGGGCTCAGACAACCCTTAGATACAAGGAGCTCACGTCTCAGACGTGTATCTAAATCGAGCTGAATTCCTGCCCCTCCTCCACCTTCCTACACTGTCAGCTTTGCGTTTTCCCAGGGCTGCCTTGTGTGCATCACAGCCGGCTGGGCAGGAGGGTGAGTAATTTTGCTGTCAGCATGAAGTGTAGCTAAAATCAGCCGATGAACTAAAGAACTGAATCATTTCTTCGATTCTGCCCTCCGGGTCCTAGGTGCTTTCTGCATGCGGGGAAGCAGCTGAGTCAAAGGCTGTATTATTGTCCAGCCCATAGGTACATATTCCCAGTTTACCCTCCAGAAAAACGTACGTTCTCAGTGGCAATTTCTGGAAGTGTCTCGACTCTCCTTCAGTGAAAAAGTCTGTGTATGGAGCCAGTCCCCCAACAGATAAATAGGTGTTTAACCTACATAAGTCCCAGCACCCCATGGCCCAATCACAGCTTGATTTCCCCCTTAAACAAACACAATCCAACAACTAAAGGCAATTTAAAAAGTGATTCCAGGTGGAATTCCAGTTCTAGTAACTGTGCAGGAGCTCGTATTGGACTAATCTCCCCATAAAGAACAATAATAAACTCTGGATAAAATGTAAAACACTGTTTCAGGACACTGGAGAGTGATGTGAGAAGCAAAAGCTGGAGGGGATTTGACCCTTGAAAGAAGGGAACTGATCTGGATGAGATCCATGTGAATGGGATGTTCCTCAGAGGGGGAGGGCCCTTCCTGGTCTGCTCAGGGAGGGGCAGCTAGAACTTACAGGTCTGAGAAGTCAGAGGATGGAGTTTGGCTGCCTGAGTGGCTGGAAAATGAGAGGTGAAATCTTGGTTTACTGAGAGTTTTTGTCATGAATGGGCGTTGGATTTTGTAAATGCTTTTTCTGCATCTACTGATATGATCATGTGATTTTTCTTTTTTAGCGTCTTGATGTGATGGATTGCCTTAACTGATTCTTGAATGTTGAACCAGCCTTGCACACCTGGGATAAATCCCACTTGGTCGCGGTGTATAATTCTTTTTATCATTATTGGATTTGATTTGAGAATATTTTGTTGAGGATTTTTATAACTATGTTCAGAAGAGATATTGGTCTGTAGTTTTCTTGTAATATCTTTGGTTTTGGTATTAGGATAATGCTGGCCTCATAGGATGAATTAGGAAGTACTTCCTCTGATTCTATCCTCTGAAAGAGATTGTAGAGAACTGGTATAATTTCTTCCTTAAATGCTTGGTAGAATTTACAAGTGAATTACAGGCATCTGGGCCTGGAGCTTTCTGTTTTGCAAGATTATTAATTATTGATTCAACTTCTTTATAATAACCATAGGCCTATTTAGATTGTTTATTTCTTCTTGTGTGAGTTTTGGCACACTGGGTCTTTCAAGGAACTGGTCCATTTCATCTAGGGTACCAAATCTGTGGGCATAGAGTTGTTCATAGCCCTCTTTTATTATCGTTAAATATCCATGGGATCTGAGTGATGTCCCCTCTTTCATTTCCAATATTAGTGACTTATTTGTTCTTTTCATTTTTCTCAGCCTGGCTAGAGGCTTTTGGTTTCTTTGACTTTTTTCTATTGATTTCTTATTTTCAATTTCATTGATTTCTGCTCTCATTCTTATTATTTCTTCTGCTAACTTTGTATTCAATTTGCTCTTCTTTTTCTAGTTTCTAAGGTGGAAACTTAGATTATTGATTTTCAATCTTCTTTTCTAATATATGCATTCAATGCTATAAATTTCCCTCTAAGCACTGCTTTTGCTGCACCCCACAATTTTGATAAGCTGTGTTTTCATTTTCATCTTGTTAAATATCTTTTGAAATCTCTCTTGTGATTTCTTCTTTGACTCATGTGTTATTTAGCAATGTGTTGTTTAATCTCAATGAATTTGGAGATTTTCCAGTTATTGACTTCTATTTTAATTCCACTGTGGTCTGAGAGCAGACATTGTATGGATTCTATTATTTTAAATTTGTTAAGGTGTGTTTCATGACCCAGAATGTGGTCTATCTCAGTGAACGTTCCATGTGAGCTTGAGAAACATGTGTATTCTGCTGTTGTTGGATGCAGAGGTGAAATCTTAAAAAGAAGAGCGGTCCAAAATATTGCATATTAATGCTCCTCAAATCCTTAACTGACCCCCCAGGAGCTCATACACAGGTGAGGCTTCAAGAAACCCAGAGGAAAGCAATGCCTGTAAGGTTTAAAGAGCTGAGCAGAGATTTCAGCTGCTGCCCCCTTGCTGCAGGTGAGAGTGAGTTTGGAGTTTAAGTTCTGCAGAGTAGAGGGGCCTGGTGGACCCCTCAGACTTTCCACCGAAACCCCAGAAGGGCCTCAGCTTAGGAACAAAGACTATGTGCCAGGAATAAGATTCACCCTAGGATTAAAGGCAAACCAAGCTCCCCAACAAGGTGTAAAGCAAAGTTTCCACACGTTCAAGATGATCCACAGTAATTTAACTGGCTTCTAGAATCAGCTCAACACTTTTCAAAGGAAAAGAATCCAGAATCTCAGCAACAGATCATTCACAATATCTGATACACTATAACATCATTCACACTATCTGATACACTATAACATCATTCACAATATCTGATACACTATAACAATTCCCAGACATACGGAGGATCAGGAAAATGTGACCCATGGTCAAGAAAAACACAAAACAACCAATCAGTAGGAAAAGACCCACAAACTAACCATATGTTGAAATTAGTAGATAAGGAGTCTAAAATACTACGGTGAACACGGTAAAGAATCTGTAGGGAAGGATGCATATAGCGAGCGAAGAAGTGGCGAATTTCAGGAGAGGTTTAGAGATTCTAGAAAAGAACCAAATGGAAACCATAGAACTGAAAAATACAATCTAATGTACTTAAAAAACCAGTAAAGAAGATAGGATAGAATACTAAAAGTACTTGATTAAATCAAAAGGAGAAGGACAGAGGAAAAAGAACAGAGGGAACAAACAGAAAACAAACAGCAAGATGGCAGACTTAAGCAGAACCCTATCAATAATTATATTAAAGTTAGACAGACCAGACGCTAAACTGGAGGGCAGACAGGATCAAAAAGTTAATACTCAGCTCTGTATACCGTTTCTAAGAGATGTACATTAAGCATGAAGACAGGCTGAAAATCAAAGTATGGAAAAGATATATTGGCTCACTTTGCCCTGCAGGGGGTGGGTCCCTGCCTCTTTCCTTCCTCGTGAGTCCCATGCCTCACTACCCACTTTCCCAAGTCAGCCCCGTAAGGCCTGGAGTCTGGCTGGCCTGGAAATATGCTTCATGGAAGGCAGGGTGACGGGAGGAAGCAGAGGAGGCAAAGACAGAGTTCCCTTTAAGGGAGGGGTCCCCAGCCCCCGGGCCGCAGACCAGTACTGGTCCATGGCCTTGGGAGCCAGGCCGCACAGCAGGAGGTGAGCGGTGGGCAGGCGAGCGAGTGAAGCTTCATCTGTATTTACAGCCACTCCCCATTGCTCCCCACCGCTCCCCATTGCTCCCCACCGCTCCCCATAGCTCCCCACCGCTCCCCATTGCTCCGCACCGCTCCCCATTGCTCCGCACCGCTCCCCATAGCTCCCCACCGCTCCCCATGGCTCCCCACCGCTCCCCATGGCTCCCCACCGCTCCCCGTGGCTCCGTATCACTTGCATTACTGCCTGAACCATCCCCCCAACACCCCCCCACCATCCGTGGAAAAATTGTCTTCCATGAAACCAGTCCCTGGTGCCAAAAAGTTTGGGGACCGCTGCTCTAAGGTATACAGTGGGAAAGATGGGATGGGAAATGTGTTCACACTAATAAGTGTTCCCCCCATTGACAGCTGCACTCAAAACATTTATTTACAAGTGGTGTACTTGGAAGTTAAAACATAGTGTCCCCCTGAGACAAGAAATGAGGCTTAGGTTCTTAAGCCCCAGGCTATGATGTACAGGTAGATTGTTACATGTTGTATCAAGCATATTCAGGAAATGGTAACTCATTGAACTGAATGAGGTGGGGTTAGGGGCAGTGTCAGCTTCAGGATATCAGTGCCTGATCTGGGAGCAGACTGAGTTCTTCAAGTATCAAGTCTTTCTGCATCTCCAACCACTCTGCCCACCGGCCGCTGCCTCCTGGCCTGGGTGCACACACTGGTGGCATGGTTTGCTTTCGGGGGGCAGACCCAGCCCCGAGGCCTGCAGGGAAGTGGGCTTAGGTCTACTAGGGAATTCTGCCATCTCAGAATCTAGAAGTCAGGGGCATGGGTTTTAAGTAGTCATGTCCCTTGCTTCCATGGACTCCTCTCCCCTGAGGAAGGCATGGCTGGCAGAAGGCCAGCAGAGGGCCCTCTGGGGGGTGGCCCACAGGCTGGGGTTGCTGTGGGGATGAGGATGAAATCAGAGACTCTGAGTTAAGGACTTAGCACAGTGGTGGTGCATAATCTGTGCTCAATAAAGAGCGCCTACGTTGGTTTGCTATGTTTCTAGTCTTTATGGAATTGTACAAGGCCTCTCCACCCTCACCCCGGCTACCCACCCAGACTGCACTCGCTGGCAGTCTCCCCTAGCGCCCCCTAGCGCGCGGTTCCAGGGCTCGCGCTGTGCTCACACTACCTCTGGGGCTGGGAAAACCCTTCCTTCTCTGGGCCAGTGCATAAGTTTCTCATCCGTCTGTCCATCTTTGTGTCAGTATTTCCCCCTGGAAATACCCATCTCTCTTCCCTCCAGCCAAGCGAGGTGTCTCCTCTGCCTGCGCCCTCTGCCCCTTTTGGACCGTGTCTGAACCAGGGCAGCCCCCTTGCTCGGTGTGGTCTTGTCGCATCCCTGCAGCCCTGGGCACCCCGGGGCAGGGCTTTGCTTTCCTCCGCTCTGCTCTGCCCAGCCTGGCTGGCAGCCATGCACTGAACTGATTGTTGAGCTGAGGAATTTCACTTGGTGTTCAGAAACCCCTGCTGGAATTTTCCATTGAGATAAGTGAGGGTGCAGGTTTCGGGGCAAGGCTGGAGGTCATTCCTGCTTATCTTAAAGGCCTTAGGAGATAAGAACATTCTGGAAGGTCTGCACCTCAGATGTCTATCACACTATGAGATGGATCCTTAGCTACAGCCCAGCAAGGAGGCCTCAAGGAGGAAGGGGAGGCTACTCTTCCCCCAGATCCCTAGAGTGGGTCACTGGGCACATCTACTGGAAAGCTGTGTTGATCATCTGAGCCATGGGGGGTCCTTTTACAAGGAGGTCTGGGCGGGCAGTTGGCAGTGTTGGTTACAAGCCCTGATAACAGCTTCAAAAATATCAGAAATGTTTATGCCGCAGTGGGTCAGGCGGGTGAGAAGTTACAAAGGCTGATGTTTGAACTGTCTCAGGATTTCAAATCCTAGAATCTAGAATCCACCGTGGATATCTGAGCAGGGACTGACTGGGACATGAGTCAGCAGGGCTGTTGCTGGGTTCTTCAGCCACTGGGTGCTCAGGCCACATAGTCCCCAGGGGCCCCTTCAGCTCCAAAATTTTGTAATTTTGCATTTCTTTTGAAGGGGGAATATGCCCATGAGTGTACCTGTCTGAATCTGTGGCCTGATTAATTGGTGCAGTGGAAATTCTTCCTGTTAATGTCAATACAGGAAAGTTGACAAATGCCAAGAGAGAAAGTTAAAAGTTAGTATGGCCATATAAAAATAATATTAATTATGGTCACGTAAGCAAATTTCTTATGTGCTGTCTTTGATTAGTTTCCACCATAAGCAGTGATAATTCTGGGGTGCAGGTCTCAGTGGGGTTAGAAGGTCTGTGTTCTAAGTCTCCATCCTCCCCACCAGGGACTTTGTTTGTCCCCGAGCCTGACTCACACAACCTCGCGGGAAAGCCTCCTCTGATTTAAGCATGAGTGCCCCCCGCTTTGCTCTCTGTGCCGTGAGGCCAGATCACAGAGGCCAGAGGTGAAGGGAACCCCCTCACCTTAGAGGTGAGGAAACAGGTGTCGAGAGGGGAGTGATTGCCAAGGTCTCTGCAGGAGGAACCCTAAGGTTTCAGGGAAAAGACCCACCCAAATGACAGCTGTGCAGGGTGACCCTGAGACCACAGAAGCAATCAGCCCCCAGGCCCTCCTGAGTATCTGAGTCCTGGCCTCTCATGGTGCCCCTGGGCCTTTCGAGGTGAGAAAAGTTCGGCTGTTGGGGACTGGCCTGAGTTCAGGCCCCGGGGTGGGGGGTGGTTCTCACCACCTGCCGGTGGTGCGCTTTCCCTCTGCGTCCCTGGTGGGGGGAGCAGTGCCCCCCCTCTGTGTGCTCTGGCTCAGGTCCGAGGCAGACAGGATTCTAGATGGCTCTCGAGATGCCCACACTAGGTGTCCACACGCTGGCTAATCCCCTCTTTTGAGGGTGCCCAGGGCCTGGATACAATGATGCCAACTCTTGAGATTAGGTCATACTACATGCCAAAGGGGAAGAGGTTTTTGCAGATGCAACTAAGGTCCCTCATCAGCTGACTCTGAGTTAAGGAAAGGGAGATTGTGCCCGGTGGGCCTGACCTAATCAGGTGAGGCTGTGCTAGTGGGTCTGGAAGTCAGCGAGAGATCCTGATGGCCTCGAGGAAGCAAGCTGCCGTGTGTGAGAGGGCCTGGGGGCTTGGCGCTCTTTTGGGGCCTCTCAGAGCTGAGAGTGCCCTCTGACTGGCAGCCAGTAGCAAAACGGGACTTCAGTCCTACAACAGCAGAGGACTGGGTTCCACCAAGATTACATGAGCTTGCAGTGGACCTTGGGTTCCAGAAAGGATGCAGCCCTGCCGACACCTTGACCGCAGCCTGTGAGACCCTGAGCACGGGACCCATTAGGCTGTGCCCAGATTCCTGACCCATGGGAACTGTGAGATAATAAGCGTGTGTTGTAGGCGACCGTGTTGGTGGTTGCTTGTTACAGGCTGACAGACAAGTACCCAGGCCCCGAGCCCCTATCCACCCAGAGGCTGTCCGAGTGCTGGGTTGGCTCTGCTCCAGGCTGTGGTGGGAGCATCGTGAACTTGGGGCTCTTTCCTCTGCGCCCGGGAGTGACACGTCCTCCCCTGGGGCAGTCACTGAGGGTTCTGGGGCCACAGGTCACAGAATTCTTAACGCAGTTTTATTTCATAGCGATTAACCAGAACTTCTCTGCGAGGCCTCTTCCTCTGGAAAATTGAGGGAGGGCTTCTCAACTTGTGTCCAGTGCAGGGACCTTGGTCTCCCGCAGTCACAGAAAGGATGCGGGTGAGATGCCCGCTCTCTCAGATGCCTTCCTTCTACTCCCACTCCTCTGCGAGACGGACGCTGGGGACCTCGGTGGGCAGGGTGACCCGAGACCTCATGGCAGCGTGAGGAGGGGAAGGGACAGAGAAGACTGGCACGAGTGGCTCTTCTAGGGGTTTCCAGCCGGCCCCCTGGCGTATCTGGGCTCCCCAGACCTCTCCAGGATTGCAAGCCCCTGCCCTCGAGGGTGGGCAGGAAAGGCGTGTGCGCAGCTGTGAGCAGGGGGCCTCTGCGTCCCCGTTCCCCCCATCTCCCCCTCTGCCCGCCAGTTGGGACCTTCCCTAACGTGGTCCATGGCGGCTGGAGAGTCACATGGGAGCTTCTTAAAGGACCCCCAAATCTCTTCTTTGGACAGGGTCTGGCTTTCAAACCTACTGTCTGACTGCGGGTGCAAAACTCCCATTTGGGGTGTTAGACGCTGGTTATTTACTACTTTGTCTCTTGCATTCCTGCCACAAAGCTGATCTCTACACCCCCCTTCCATCTTGTGCACCTATCAACCTGCAGGAAGGTGGATGCTTCACGATAACTGGGGAGACGCCCATCCCCGTTAGAGAAAAGCACCTTCACCTGCATCAGAGCTGGACCCTCTGTCACACGGGTTCTCTGGGCAGAGCAGTGCGTCAGCACCCAGACCTTTGGTTCCCGGTCTGCGGGTCGGGGATGAGGACATCATTCAAAAGGGGAGAGGGGTTCTCAGTCTCCAAAGTGACAGGACAATTATGTGGTGGTACCCGGGGAGGCGGCTGCACCCCGGACGAAATGATTGTGTGGGGGAAGAACCCCTGTCCCCAGGGTGGTGTGGGTGCAGCTGAGAGAGGCCGGCCCTGGAGGGATGGTGGGAGGGAGTCCCCACTGGGACTTACACAGGTGTCCCCTCCAACAGAAGACCCCAGGACCCCGCAGGGCGCGGGGGAACCACGGAGCTGACAGAGCGTGTCTCACTGAAATTAAGGTGAGTCATGAGAACGTAAAGAAAGCCAGCTTTCTGCACACTGTGTCTGCAGACAGATTCGTGGCCCACAGATCTCTACCTTTCTCAGCATCTGGCTCCCCCTTCCCCAGTGCTCGGAGACGCTGAAAATCTTATCTCAAAGAGGCTATTCCATCACTGCTGAGGCGGGAAATTCCGCAGCTAGAGTCGTGTGATGAATTTGGGAGGACGAGGAAAATGTCCCCTGCCCTCGTCTTGTGCCTAGACCCTCCCACCTCCGGGAGATGCAGTCAGGTTGCTGGGAGAAGGCATCAGGGAAATACAGCCCCCCACCCCGAGGCATCCAGGCAGGATGGGCTGGTCTGACCCCAGGACCAGCACACCCTGCCTTGCCCCTGGTTCCAGGCTCAGGGCCCCCAGCGCTGGCGCCCAGCTGTTTGTGGCAGGAATGAATTCATTTGACCCAAATACTTCCTTCTCTTCTGGGCTACTAGTTTCAAGCACAACAAAGAGCCCCACAGCTCGAGGGAGGAGCAGAAGGAAATAAATCAGCATTGAAATGCGACTCGTAACAAAACTGAGAAACTCAGGCGCAGCTGGGTGACCGGATGGGAGCGTGACTTCCGGCAGGTGCCCAGGTGCGCCCGCAGCGCCTGCATTAAGGTCCAGCCTCCCGCTGCCCCAGGTGACCACCTGACCACGGCGGACCTTGCCCTGAGAGCCTCTCGGTACGGGAGGAGGCCTTGGGGGAGGGGCTGGGCATCGCCTTGGCCCGAGGCTGCTGCCTCTCACCTGTTTTCTGTGAGCCTCTGCCTGGCCCCGGGGCCACGGCCACGCCCCAGCCCGCCTGTTGAGGGAACAAACCTTTCCCCTGGCCAGAAGCGGGGAGAAAGGGGACACACGTAGGGGCCCTGTGGGACCCGGTGATGATAGGGTGTCAGGCTCTCTGGAAGTGACCAGGCCTGGGGAACAGGTGAGTCATTGTTTAAACTTCTGCGTGCTTTGTCGACTGTGTGTGTCATTGTTTAAACTTCTGTGTGCTTTGTCGAGTGTGTGTGTGTGTGTGTGTGTGTGTGTGTACCTGTGTGCGAATGTCGATGTGTGTCTGTTTGTATCTGTGTGTCTGTGTGCATGTATGTGGGTGTGAGTGTATCCGTGTGTGTCATGTGTGCCTGCACCTTTGTGTCTGACGTGTGTCCGTGCACGAGCCCCAGTGCACAGAGTCAAAAGGGCGAAGTGAAGAGCCAGGGGTGTGTTCTGAGCGCCAGCGGTGTCCTTGCTCGTCCCCGATGGCTTGCTAGGTCAGGGTCCTGGAAGGAGATTCCTATTTAAAGAGTGGCCTCTGGGAAAATCCATTTAAAGGCTTGAACGTAATGAATAGGGGCCCTTACAGGAATCCATTTCACATGGATCACGGTGCCCAAGTGCTACCGACTGACCTCAGAATAGACAACTGCACAGTAAGCCCTGCGTTCCTTACACGCCTGGGCGGGGAGAGCTGGAGGAGGACGTGCTCGCTGGCGACGAACTCGGCAGATCAGACGCTTCCCTGGAGCGACCCTCCCCCAGGAAGACCGGTTTGGACTTGCAATCTCTCCTTTTTCCCTTGGTGCAAGGAGATGAGCTTGTCAGAAATGAAAAGCCCGAAACCGAAATGCTCCGCAGGGTGTCCCTGTTGGCCCCGATCACGAACGTGGCATTCTTGAGATCGTCTCTGCGTTTAGAGACACTTCAGTAACCCTGTCTTCGTGAAATTACAGGGGCCGGGTCAGGAGTCACATTTTTCAATTGGAGTCCTCTCTGAACAGAGGGCTTCCACCTCTAATCAACGTGTAATCACACGAAAACTCATACATGAAAATGCTTACTGCAGTCTTATTTATTACAGAGAAAAAACAATTAAAGCCAAGTAAAAATCCAGTAACAGAGAAATAGTTCAGGAAATTGGAAACGTTGTAGGGGTATTATGTGGTCATTAAACACACATAGGTCAAATGCATCTACAACATATGCAGTAATGTGGAAAACCGCCCTTCGTATGTCTTACTTTTTTTTTAATGTAGGATGCATAATTTTATGTTAAAATGATGGTTTGTTTTTAAGATTCTTATACAAAAAATTAGAAGAAATTAGGCAAAATACCATCCCTCGTTGTATTAAGGCTGTGGAATTACGGGTAATCTCATTTTTTTCATATTGACAATTATGTGTTCATATTTATTGAAAAATAATGCTTTTAGATAAAGAGATGTGTCACCTGTATGTGGTATCATAGTAATGGCATGTTTATTCATACTCCACCGATTTTGGTTAATTCAGACATGTTTGGGGCTAAAGATTTTCTTGACTTAAGGAGAGTTTTATTAATTAGTGCACATAAATAGCAAGGAAAACTTAAAGGGGTATCTTTAAATACTTGAGAATTGCTGCAGGTGTGTTAGAACTTTCTCTTTATGTAAAATTACAGCACAGATCAGTGGAATATCTGCTTCTAAGCAGGTGTCTTAAGTACGTTCGCAAGAAACAAGGTATTAGCCTGGGGTGGCACAGAAACCTGGGGAATTCCATTCTTAAAAGCGTTTCTTTTTTCCAGCTTTATTGAGACAATTGACATATATATAACATGGGGTAAATTTAAGGTATGTTACGTGTTGATTGGGTACATTTACATATTGCAAAAACACCTCCACCCCGTCACTTAATTACCATTTCTTTTTGTGGTGAGAACATTTAAGATCTACTCTCTTAATACTTTTCGAGTGTATAATACCATATGAGCTTTAATCATCATGCTGTACATGAGATCCCCAGAACCTGTGAATCTTACAACTGAAGTTTGCACCCTTTTACCAATATCATCCCACTTCCCACACACACCCCAGCCTCTGGTCACCACCACTCTACTTTCTGTTTCTCTACATTAGGCCAAAAAAAAAAAAAAAAAAAAAAGTGGTTTGTAAGTGAGGGCTTGCTACTGAGATGACCATCTTTTGGGCAATGAGGTCCGGCCAGCGGCTCCCCGGCAGGCTCGTTGCACCAGCGGTTCTTGATGTGGGTGGAGCACAGGTCCTGCTGCCTCTGTAAGTGACTGAAATGATGCTCGTGCCTGGTGAATCCAGTGTGGACGTGAAGGCAGCCTGTTCCGGCTTAAAAAAAAAATTTTTTTTTAAATTTGTTTTATTGAAGTCTAGTTGATTTACAATGTTGTGTGACTTTCTGCTGTACTGCAAAATGATTCAATTATACATATATATACATTCCTTTTCATACTCTTTTCCATTATGGTTTATCCCGGGATAGTGAATATAATTCCCTGTGCTATACAGTAGGACCTTGTTGTTTATCCATCCGTTATATAATAGTTTGCATCTGCTGACCCCAAACTCTCAGTCCATCTCTCCCCCGCCCCCATCCTCCTCCTTGAGCCTGCTCTGGCTTGGACTCCTGCATCTTTCTCTTAGAAAAGCTGCTGGGCCTCTCTGTAAGGTGGGGTAACGCCAGGACCCCCGGAGGCTTCTTGCTCTGCTTCAGTAGAAACCTGTGTGCCGCCGAGCCGTGCAGGGGCCCTGAGCACACGGTCACCCTGCGCCTCAGTGGAGATGGCGGGTCCATCAGCCTTGGTCCCCCCCTCCCCCGCAGTGTTGTAGGGCAAGGGCTCGCTGCCCAACAAGCATAGAAGCAACACTATGGCACTGGCTTTTGAGAAAAGACAGAGGTTTAATTCGAGGTCGACCGGCAAGGCTCTCAAACGTGTCTCTACAATCCACGTTTGGGGCAAAATTTAAGGGCTTCGGGGAATTTTAAACTTGGAAGCGAACCGGCTAGTCTCGAATCTCCCTATAAGCTACGCGAGCGCTCCAGGAAGCCAGCTTTTCCTTATTAAAGGACCTGTCCTTCCTAAAGGGCTCTGGGGGCAACGTTTCTATTCTTTGAGTTTCCTAGTCTGGAGCTTTTTGGTTTGGGAGTCATCCTGGAGACTCTGCGCATGCGCAGTGCTGTCTCTGTACGGTAACTCCGGGTTGGATTAGTCAACCCACCTCTTTAAGGAGGCAAAACCATTTTAAGTTGGTCAAGGTTTTACGTGCTGTTACAGCAGCCTCATCTGAATACGTTGTCTGAATCTGAATGCCGGGTTGCCTTTAAACCTGTAACTTTCTGCTTTTCTTGGTCACTCGGGCTGAGCTGCCTGGAGGAAGCGGGTCCCAGCACCTCCTGGATGCCCCTCCTCTGGTTTCTCTTTCTACAGAGATCCCAGCCCACTTTTTTTTTAATTTGCGGTACGTGGGCCTCTCACTGCTGTGGCCTCTCCCGTTGCGGAGCACAGGCTCCGGACGCGCAGGCTCAGCGGCCATGGCTCACGGGCCCAGCAGCTCCGCGGCATGTGGGATCTTCCCGGACCGGGGCACCAACCCGCGTCCCCCGCATTGGCAGGCGGACTCTCGACCACTGCGCCCCCAGGGAAGCTCCCAGCCCACTTTTTGACAAGCTCCCTGGGGTTGGACTGGCTGTGCAAACTATGGGGTTGAAGCAGCGTGTCTCTCTAGTTATGACTTGCTACGCCATCCCTACGGATATGCGCGAGACATTTATTGAGCACCTACTGTCATCTCAGTGAACACTGTCTTTGCTTTCGTGAGCAGTTACAGCCCGGCGAGAGAGAGAACCAAGAAAAATATAATTCTGCGAATTAAGGGAGAGCTGGAAACGGATCATTTCCGTCAAGAAGAGGAACAGGGAGCTGTGGGCCCCACCATGCAGAGACTTTTCTCTCTTTTATGCACTGCTATTTATGGGGACTGGACACACGATCGGGGGTGAGGGGGTGGGGTAGGGGTGGCAGCTGTGAGACCAGACAGGAGGCTGCGGTGGGAGAGGGATTGCATCGAGGTGAACAGAGAGAAGAGAGCAGATGTAGCAGCTTCTTCACCGTAAGGCAAATTCCCCAGATGATTAGGCCGTGGGGTTGACAGATAAGCGGCTCTAGCAACCTCTGAACTTTGAGCCAATATCTTTTTGTTATCTTTCCTGCGGCTTCTATCCTCATTCCGGACTCTGATTTGCCCTTTGGCCTGTAGAGCTGAATCCTAGGCTGTCATTTTATCCGTGAGGGCCAGCCACTTTGGGGGGCGCCCCCATTTGTTCCCGGTGTTTATTTTATTTTGCCTTTGAGTTTAATTTCTACCAGTGGATCGGAAATCTGTAGAAAGACTGCTTTGAATTCCTGCATGGGTGGTGGGTTCTGGAGAGAGGACCGGCCCCTGCAGAACTGCATTCCCCAACCCCCGGGGCAGCTGCGGGTCTTCGGGATGCAGAGGAAGTCGCAGGGTGCCCTGGTGGGATGTCATCCGTTGACACAATTAAGCATCCTCCCCGATGGTGAAACTTGACAGCATCCCATGGAAGATGGGGCTCCAGACATGCTTTCCAGTAACCATTCAGCTCTGCTGTGTCCCTTTCGCCAGGGAGTGGATGGGCCTGTGAACCCTTCTCTGCCAAACCCTGTAACTCCAGTCACCTTCTGTTTAGAAAGTCTTGTTGGTATTTAGGACTCCGTCCTGTTTGCTTTTAAACTTTGATCCCAAACTCGATTCTTTTCCTTTTGTCCCCACAGCGCAGACCAGACCAGTCTGTGGCTGTGGCTGCCTGTTGGGGACAGCGAGGAAACTGGGTCTGCTTCCAACTGCTCTCGCTTTTCTCCCTCCCTCTTAGAAATCCCTTCCCTTCCTCCATTCCCACCCACTGCAATGAGGTGGGAGAGGCTCTGTTCACTGAACGGGCTAGCTCTGAGGTGGGTTTGGGTATTTTTCAGGGGAAGTTTTCTCTAGATGCAATCCAGAGAGTAGACGAAGACAAAATGATAACAGTGGAATGCCACCAGTTTGCAGCCCCCGAATGAGACAGTGGACGTAGGGACAGTTTTCAATGGCTGTTGCCTCCTGAGGAAATGCCCACCACACTCATGACAGTATTCTTGCCAAAAGACAGCCTATATCCAATCAGATTTCTGTTCTGAGCCATCAAGCTACAGAAAATCAGGGTTCAAGGGAACACATTCAATGACAACTTAGGGATGCAATCAGCAAAATCCAGACTGGAAACTACAAGGCAATCTGATTTCTTCAACAAATAAATTACAGAGAAAAAGAGGATGCATGTACATATACCGAGATTTGCAGGAGAATTAATAGGATGTCTAGGAATTCCCTCAAACTAGTCTTCGGAGGAAGCGGGGTTTGGGGATGTGGGTGAAACAAGATTGGCCACAGCTTCTAAGGTCGGATCTTAACAAACGGCACCGCGAAACAGAGGAAAGCTTCAAGTGAGCTTTATTAGGGAGCGCTCCCGGGCGAGGTTCACTGGTCCGAGAGAAAGGGGGCCAGAGAAGTCGCACCCCAGCGAGCGTTGGGCAAGATTTTATAGGGGAAGAAGGGAAAGGGGTGTGGTGAATCTGGGAGGGCGCAGGGCATTCCTTATTTGGTGGTCTTTTCGGGTATCCTGGTGGACCGTTAGTCCCGCCCCTCGAAAGGCGGGAAGGCTGGGCTGGGTTCAAAGTCCCCAGGTCAGTTCCTGGAACTGGGTGGTCCGGAATGTCTCCAGGGCAGTTTCTGGAACTGGGTGGTCCGGAGAATTTCGGTCTGATGCAACCTGTGAATCTGATTGTGTTCCCCTGCCTCGGGCCAGTTGGCCTTACACAGCTGATTCTTGTGGAGGTGGATGATGGAGATCTGAGGTCCACCAGAGCGACCTCCATCCTCTCTGTTCTGGTACATGCCTGAAATTTTCTACAATGAAAACATGTGCAGGGTTTGCCCAAATTAATTTTGATCACAGAGCTGTTTTTCTCCAGGGCATATCACTGTGGGTTCTGAGGCTTTCAATACAGTGGGAAGGAATGCAATGTTTTGAGATCCTTGAAACACCAAGCTTTTTCTTGAAACACCAGTTTGAATCCATGAACCACAGCTGAGAGAGTGCTGTACCTTTTAGGTATTTCAGAACCTTTTTGGAATAAGTCATAGGTTTTTCAAAAGTGAGAGGTGATGGAAAGAGGGCAATGAGCCAGTATGATGACTCGCACACGATCACTACGTTGCAGGGTGCGAAGCCGTTCATATGCATAGGCCCCTGCCGGGCACCGTGCACACGCTTTGCAAGCACCTCACAACATTTCCACCCTGTCCGGGGGTGAAAAGCCCCACTTCCCACCTAAAATAGGGAAACCCAGTGTGTGCTCTGTGCCAGTCGTCTCAGGAGGCAGCCGTCATGGTGGAAGAGACACCTCACTGGGAACGAAAGCTTCGGTGTGAAATTTGGGCTCCGCTATGGAAAAGCCTTCCGTTTCTCTGTGTCCACTCACTCATTCATTCAGTCACTCATCCATTCACTCACTCACAGCAGGCGTATATTATAGCTATTGCTCACCCCACGTTCCAGAAGGGGAGATGGGGTGCAGAGTGGCAAGCCAGGTGCCTCTGACGTGGAGCTCCTTTCCGTTCAAGGCTGTCTGTATTCATCCAGGGCAGCAGCGTCCCGGGGGCCCACTTGCTCAGAGTATTTGGTATCTGACATTCAGCCTCCATCCATCATTGTCTCTCTGCAGGGCATGGCGCAGGTGGAGGGGGTCCCCCGGCCCGGGGCTGCCCTGGGCCAGGCCTGCATCTTCAAGCTGGTTCTCCTGGGCAGTGGTTCTGTGGGCAAGTCCAGCTTGGCTCTCCAGTATGTGAAGAACGATTTCAGGAGCATCCTGCCGACCGTGGGATGTAAGTGACGGGACAGGGCACCCTTCCTTCGTCTCCTGGTGGGGGAGCCAGGGCTGCTGACCCACACGTGGGGCACCTGGGGATGAGGCCACCTGGGAATTTCCCAGGCTCTCCTGGAGCCTCGGGCAGTGCCTGGCACGTGCAGGGAGGGCATGAGGTCCACCCCAGGCAGGCATGCACACGGGATCCAGAACCCAGACAGGTTTCAGCTCAGCTGGAGTCTGCGGGGGCCGGGGAGGGGGCGGGTAGTGTATCCGCGACAGAGTTTCTGGCCCCGAAGGGTTGGGTGTATGAGGGCTTCTGCTGGTGGAGGGGGGATCCCAGAAGAAGAACCTGCCTCCAGGCTCGCCACTCAGCCCTCTGAACAAGCCGGCCTCTCACCCTGGCTGGTTGCTCTCCTGCTGACGCTGCTCCCTTTCTGCCTGGACTCGGCTTACCCGCCTGGCCTGGGCTGGCGGATAGGGTGGGTGCTGTAGGATGGGACGGCAGGGAGGGAGGCCTCTCTCACTGCACTGCTTAAAGAGGATAGCAAGTCGTGGCTTTCAGAGGGGAGGGACTTTGGCGCATCTGTGGATAACTGGTCTCCTTCACATCCTGTCTGGGGGTGAAAAGCCCCACTTCCCACCTAAAATAGGGAAACCCAGTGTGTGCTCTGTGCCAGTCCTCTCAGGAGGCAGCCGTCATGGTGGAAGAGACACCTCACTGGGAACGAAAGCTTCGGTGTGAAATTTGGGCTCCGCTATGGAAAAGCCTTCCGTTTCTCTGTGTCCACTCACTCATTCATTCAGTCACCCATCCATTCATTCACTCACTCATCCATTCATTCACTCACTCATCCATTCATTCACTCATCCATTCATTCACTCACTCATCCATTCATTCGCTCACTCAGCCAAGTATCTGTTGGGTGTGGCCTCTGTCCCAGGCCCACATTAGGTGTGGAGGATTCTCTAAGATGCCAAGCAGACACACCAACGTAGAAACAGAGCACAAAATTCAGCAAACGGTATTAACTCCTTGGGGGCCCTCAATCTTCTCAGAAGGGTGGTTCCTGAGTCCCTGAGGAATATGCAGCCCGAAGGGATCTGCCAGGGCCAGGCCCCCAGAAATAGTGGTGAGAAGGGCAGAAGCAGGGAGAAGGGCTGGCCCCAGGACGGGAACGCGGGGAGAGCTGGTAGAGACCGTGGATTCAGGCCGGCTGAGGGGCACGCAGGGCCACCTCTTCTCCATCAGCAGGAAAGTTGACACCGCTCACCTGTGATATCAGACTGGGCTTTAAAAAAATACGACAAAGTGCCAAGTCTGGCTTCAAGTGGGTTTCGTTGAGAGCAGAGACCACAGAAGGGGGCCAGGCCAAGCTGGGATTTTGAGGGCTGTGTCCCTGGGTGTGAACCTGGATTCCAGTTCAGGGGAGGGAGACAGCAGGGACCAGACCGGGCGGCTTGTCGGGCTGGATCTCACTCTAAGACCGAGGTCCGAGGCCACGGCTCCCAGGGCCCTGCTTGTTTATGCACATAAGGTTCTATGGGGACACAGCCCCGCGCATGCCTGTGTGTCCTCTGTGGCTGCTTTCCCTCTGCAAGGGCGGCTTTGAGTTGATTGCTGGCAACGCTGACAGTACATCCCTCGAAGCCTAAAATGTTTACTACAGGGAACTTCCCCTCAAAAGTTTAGGACCCCTGCTCGAGAGCCAGTATCCCGGGAGGCAGTGGGCGGCCAGGGGGTGGGCTCCAGCAGGCATGGAGTGGCCTGGGGACTCACGGTGAGCCGAGAACTTAGCTCAGTGGGCCCAGGGAGGCCTGCAGCTCTGACCTACCTTGTGGGGCAGAAGAGGCCCCCCACACAGAGCCAGGCCGAGGCTGCGGGAGGTGCTGGCGTTCTGTATTTCCGGGGAGGGAAAGGGGAGTGCAGACAAGCTCGCTAACTCTCCCAAGCGAGAAACCCGCAGGTCCAGCGCGCTGCAGCTCGTGGACGGTGGGTGGGGCGCCCTGTCTCCCCAACCCCAGTCACCTCCACCGCTTCCTTTAGCTCCAGCAAGTCGGGGGCCAAGCTGTCACCCTCTCCAGGCTGTCCAAGTCACCGTGCTCTCTTCAGGGGTCCTACGAGGGTCAGGAGGGTGCACAGAGCCTGGGCTTGGGTCAGGGTTGGGGGGCCTTTGCTTGGGTGGCAGGCCGGGGTGCACCCTCTCCACTCTTGGTCCTCTGCCCGGCCCCGGCCGTCCTCCTCCTGCCCGTGCCCCTCCCCCAGGCCCGGGCTCATCTCCCCAGGACCCCGGCTCTGCCCTGGGGCTGGTGCCCTAGGCCTTGGCTTCCTGGGCTGCCGTGGCCCGCAGCCCTCTAGGTGGGTTTAGCGGTCCTTTATTCAATCAACAACCAGCCTATTTATGGAGCACCTAGTAGGTGCCAGCCACTGAGCTGGGTGTAAGGGACGTAGAGATGAGTGCGCCCTCCTTTGCTTTGAGGAGCTAAATTCCCTGTGGGAATGACGGTCTCCGCCACGTACATCTCTGGGCCTACTTCACATGCCTTGTACACCTTGTGATGTTCTTACGACCTTTGCAGGTGGATATTATAACGATGACTAAGTTTTTATAAAAATAAATAAATAATATTATTTATTATAATATGATATTTAATCACATTATATTCTATGTGGTTTTATTAATTATTATGCTATGATAATTATTATATTATTATAAAAGCAGACACTCCCCCCTTTTTTGTTTTTTCTGGTTTGGCCACGCCACACAGCAGGTGGGATCTTAATTCCCTGACCAGGGATCGAACCTGCGCCCCCTGCTTTGGAAATGCAGAGTCGTAACCACTGGACCTTTATTTTATTTATTTTTGGCTGCTTTGGGTCTTCGTTGCCACACACGGGCTTTCTCTAGCGCGGCGAGCGGGGGCTACTCTTCGTTGTGCTTCTCATTGCGGTGGCTTCTTTTGTTGCAGAGCACGTGCTCTAGGCCCACGGGCTTCAGTAGCTGTGGCATGTGGGCTCAGTAGTTGTGGCTTGCGGGCTCTAGAGCGCAGGCTCAGTAGTTGTGGCGCACGGGTTTAGTTGCTCCGCGGCACGTGGGATCTTCCCGGACCAGGGCTTGAACCCGTGTCCCCTGCATTGGCAGGTGGGTTCTTAACCACTGTGCCACCAGGGAAGTCCCTCTGTGTATCCCTTGAGGCGGAACCAGGACCCTGGCCCAAGGCTGCTCTATTGCTTCTTGGCTGCCCCTCCCTTGTCTCTGCGTCCTCTCCCTTCCCTGATCAGCAACGGTTCGAATCTGCCCTCTGGAACTCAGGGAAGGTCATGGGGGCTGGAGTCTGTTCCCTACAAACAAAAGCAGGGGACAATGGAAAGGCTTCTGTGCCCAGGAGCCCCCCAGGGTCCTGCTTGGTTTCAGTTGTCACCCTTTCCTGCTGCCCCCTTTCCTCAGACGGCCACGCTCACACTCCCGAGGGCAGCGGGGGGACCAGGGCCTGGCATGTCTTTGGTGGTGCTGCCTTCAGGGCAGGCCGGCTGCAAGACACTCCAGCCCTGGGGAAGAGCGGGGGTCCCTGGGCCCCTCCAGAGGGTCTGGATCTGTCGGTGAGTGTGTGGAGTGGCCCCGCAGTGGAGGGTTACACAAGCACTGGGCACAGCTATGCAGAAGAGCGCCCGGGCCGAGACAGGGTTCCAGCCACCCTGCGGCAAGACCTGTCCTTCCAGAGGAAGCCGGAGCCGTAAGTGTGGCAGGCGGTGACAGACTCTTGTACCCGAAGCAGAGCCTGAGTGGAATTGAGCACAGCCGCCCGAGGGCGTGGCCTGCTGGGAGGAGACCAGAACCCCCTGAACTCCCGGCTGCCCCAGCACCACAAAGCCCGCCAGGCCCATCTGAGAGACGGGCTGGCAGGGGAGGTGGGCCGCTGCCAGACGCGCTGATGGTGGCTGGGAGCTTGGAGCACCAAGAGCTCCCGTAGACCCCTCATCCTGGAATCCTGAAAGGCAGCAGCAGGGGAAATTCCAGCCCAGTTCCCTGCCCTGCACGTTGTAGTGACATCTTTGGAGGGGTGGTGACATCTAGTGCTTGCGTTCGGATTTGCTGGCAGAAGCCAGTTTGGACCAGCTGGGCCTTGCCTGGGGCGGCGAAGGTTCGAAAGGTGCTGGATTTCGCCCCACCTCCCTTCCCTGCTGAATGAAACATTGCTGGAGCCCAGGTGACCCTGAGAAGTCACCCATGTTGTGTTCCCTTCCACCGGGAAGCAGCTCGTGACTTTTACAGAAAAGAGAGCGCTGCAGAGAGGGTTTCAGTGAGCAGGATAGGACGTTTATTTAAATTAAAAGGTCAAAAAGCAAAACGTTTCCTTGTGTTAACATTTAGTTGAGACACCTTTTAATTGGGGGCAACAGAATGCAAGTTGAAGAACAACCCCCAGTGAATTCTCTTGCCATTCGTTGCCCACTGGGGGTCCATTCAGCTCAGCAAGTGGAAGGCACGCCCGCTTCCAGAGGCTGGGGAGGGGGCCGGAAGCGTCCCCAAGTGTCCCCACTGCTGGGGCTCCTGTGTTGAGGTCTGTGCTGGGGCCAGAGGAGGCTGGAGCCCTGCTTTGTGTCACCATATAAAGCAATGCCAGGTGGCCCCGGTTCAGAGTATCGTCTGGTAAAAATGTGCCGGTGTGTCCTCTCCACCAGCGTATTCTAGAAACGTGGACAATTCTGGGTTCTGGGCCTGGTCCTGCTCCCACATCCCAGCTTGTTGCCAACATCATTTCAGGAAAAATCTCCCAGTCTGTCTGAATATCTCGGAAGTTTACTTTTTAATCACTTTTGGCTTTAGCTGTGAACAGGTAGAAAATGTCGTCAGTGGGTTTCTGAACAAGGAAGGTGATACATGTGGGCTCTTTTGTGGGTTGGAGCCAGGAGTTCACGGGGCAGGGGGTGGAAGTTTGCTTTGGATACCAGCCCAGGGGCCCACCTGGGGGGTCTGTGTCTGTCTCCAGGGGAGACGAGGTGCTGCGGTCTGTGAATATCCAACAGCCGCTCATGCCACATCATTGCTCCGTGTGAAAACCCTGCGCTCCTTGGAAATCGGTTGGGATTTTACATTGATTTAAACTCAGCCACCAGCCATCGTTTTCAGAGTAGAACAGAAGCTAAGATTGTTAAGCGAAGGAGGCAAACCTGAATTTTATGCCCACCTGTAACCTGGCGGTGATGACTTTTAGGCTGAAACCAAAATCGCACACAGAAGTGTGATTTGACCTGATAGCAAACAGACAAAGGGTGTGGATCAAAGGCTGCTGTTCCCAGGCAGTGAGCCGGGAGAGCGGAGAGGGAGGGGAGGAAGGGGCGTCAGGTGCCACACCCTGCACCTCGTCTCTTTTCTCCTGGGTTTGACAACCGCCCTGGGAAGAGGGCACTGTTGACTCTTGGTAAAGGAGGAAGCTGGGATCTCTAAGGTTGAAGCAAGCCGACAGAGTTTGTTGCAGCTGATAGACTTCCCTCCAAGGCCCAGGCGTGGTCCTCACCCTCAAGACCTCAACAGTCTTAATGGAGCTTCTGTCCTGCTCCGTCCTGACAGTAGCCCTGTATGAGCTGGGAGCTGTCAGTCCTACTGTTGAGCTGAAGACGGCAGCTTTCTTTGACCTGGTGTGGCGTTCTGCTGGGCTGTCATAATAAACACCACAGACTGGGTGCCTTAAATAACAGAGGTTTATTCTCATAGTTCTGGGGGCTGGAAGTCCAAAAGCAAGGTGTTGGCCAAAGAGTTTTCATCCTGAGCTCTCTTTTGGCTTATGGGTAGCTGCCATCTAGGTAACTGGCTGTGTGCTTCCATGGCCTCTTCTTTGTGTTTGCATGGAAGGGAGGGGAGAGAGAGAGAGAGAGAGCAGACAGACAGACAGAGACAGAGAGACAGAGAGAGGAGACAGAGGGAAGAAGAGAGAGAGACAGTGAGAGAGAGGGAGTGCATTCTTACAGAGGCACTAATCCCATCCTCAGGGCCCCACCCTCATGACCTCATGTAACCCTAATCGCCTCCCAAAAGCTCCATCTCCAAATACTATCATACTGAGGGTTAGGGCTTCTATATGTGAACTTTGGGAGGATACAATCATTCGGTCCATAACACCTAGGAAGTGTATCTGACTTCGAGTTTGTGGACGAGCAGAAAAATCCAGGATGTGCAGGCAGAGGGTGGATCAGCGGTTTCCATTTAGGAGTCACCCCAAACTAGATTCTCATGAGAGAGAATCATGATCTTACCCTTTCTATGCTAAAAATCTCAGCCCAGACTTGTCTCTTATTCTCTGTCGGTAGCAAATTGAATCGTGTCCCCCAAAAGATTCGTCCTCCTCCTAATTCCCAGTGCCTATGAATGTGGCTTTATTTGGAAAAAGGGTGTTTACCGATGTAACTAGTTACGGATATTCCTGGATTTCGGGTGAGCCCTGAATCCCATGACCAGTGTCTCTGTAACAGGAGAACACAGATGCAGAGGGGGTGGCCATGTGAAGACAGAGGCAGAGACGGGAGAGATGCACCTACAAGCCAGGGACCACCGGCGGTTGCTGGTCCCCACCAGGAGCCAGGAGGGGGTGTGGAACAGATTCCCTCTCAGAACTTCTGGAAGGAGCCAACACTGGAAACACCTTGATTTTGGACCTCTGGCCCCCAGAACTGAAAGGATAAATGTCTGCTGTTTTTAGCCACGCTTTTTGCGGTTATATTTGTTATGACAACCCCAGGGCACTAACACACTGGCCTTGGAGTGAAAAATTTAACTCCAAGCATGTGGCTACATTTACCAGAATCTCCCAACAAGCTTCCAACCCAGCCCGGGTCTGGGCAGGACAGAAGCTTTGCCTGGAGTCTCATCCCTGGTCCCTCCCAGTCCCTGGTCTAGTTCTGTATATGACATACCCTATACGCTATGGGGGCAGAACATCTTTTTTTTTTTTGCGGTACGTGGGCCTCTCACTGCTGTGGCCTCTCTTGTTCCGGAGCACAGGCTCCGGACGCGCAGGCTCAGCGACCATGGATCACGGGCCCAGCCGCTCCGCGGCATGTGGGATCTTCCCGGACCGGGGCACGAACCCGCGTCCCCTGCATCGGCAGGCGGACTCTCAACCACTGCGCCACCAGGGAAGCCCAGAACATCTTTTTTAAAATTTATTTTATTGAAGTATAGTTGATTTCTGCTGTACAGCAGATGACTCAGTTATACATACGTATATTCTTTTTCATCCTTTTCCATTCTGGCTTATCACAGGATATTGAATACAGTTCCCTGTGCTCTACAGCAGGACCTTGTTTATCCTTCCTGTATATATACTAGTTTGCATCCATCCCTCCTTCACCTCCTCTCCCCCTTGGCAACCACAAGTCTGTTCTCTATGTCTGTGAGTCTGTTTCTGTTTTGTAAATAGTTCACTTGTGTCATGTTTTAGATTCCACATATAAGTGATATCATATGGTATTTGTCTTTCTCTTTCTGGCCTACTTCATTTAGTATGATAATCTGTAGGTCCATCCATGTGGCTGCAAATGACATTATTTCATTCTTTTTATGACTGAGTAATGTTCCATTGTATGTATGTACCACATCTTTATCCATTCATCTGTCGATGAACATTAGGTTGTTTCCATGTCCTGGCTATTGTGAATAGTGCTGCTGTGAACATTGGGGTGCATGTATCTTTTTGAACTATAGTTTTGTTCGGATATATGCCTAGGAGTGGGATCGCTGGATCACATGGCAACTCTTATTAGTTCTTTGAGGAATCTTCCTACTGTTTTCCATAGTGGCTGCACCATTTTACATTCTGGGGACAGAACATCCTGGTGTTAGTAAATAACTATTTTAAAGCCACAACACTTTGGAAAGCTATGCTAAGGGGAAAACAGTCTTCAAATGAAAGGTGGATTGCCCAATATGTTGAATGAATGGTTTGGGGATAGACCTTTCGTTGTGTGTACTTATTAAGCAGGGACAATAGTGCATAAAAGTCCTTGCTCTCCAGGTGCTCCCTGTCACCAGGGGTGACAGATGAGAACACGGAAGTCTACCTGTGCAGTGGGTGAGTGATAAGCACAGGCGGGCTACTGTAGACCACGCCCAGGGAAGGGGGCCCCAGCACTGCCCCAAGGGCTCACACTCAGAGACCCGGTGGACATGTAGGGAGGTGGGGAAGAGGAAGGATTCCAAGCAGAGAGGTCAGTGGAGAAGGGAGGTCAGCAGGGAGAGGTGTGGGTCAGGCTGGGGGGTTAGCAGGAGGCCGGGAAGGTTGCAGGGGAGGAGCTGGTGTGACCGTCAGCATGCCAGCTACCTCGCTGGACACCCACGGGGTGACCCTGGTTGTCAGAGACCCTTCCATGCCTCACATAGTCCAGAGGATTTGAATAGGACCCTGAGAGTCTATCTTCCCACCCAAAGCCTCTGTGGAATCTGCAAAGGTCTGCAGCAAATTCCTTGCCACTCTTTGCTTTTTCTGGAAAATGCCATCTTCTAGAAGAGGTGTTTGCTGAGCCTTCCCCACTGAGGGTGACGGGAAGCACAGGGCTGGCTGTCTCTGGCTGGTTTGCTGAGCCCAGGGTTCACGCTGGCCCAGGCTGAGCCGTGGATAAAGACCTCGTCCTCCATGTAAAACTCCTTCTGGGCTTCTGTTTCAGGTGCGTTCTTCACAAAGGTGGTGGATTTGGGGGCTGCGTCTCTGAAGTTTGAGATCTGGGACACGGCCGGCCAGGAAAAGTACCACAGCGTCTGCCACCTCTACTTCAGGGGTGCCAATGCTGCGCTTTTGGTGTATGATGTCACCAGGAAGGTGAGGCTCACCTGGGTGTGTCCCCGCCCTCCCAGGCACATGGATGCAACCTTCTGGCGGCATTACGTGACTGACCTGTGCTGGTGCTTTATGTTAAAATCGTGAGCACCAGTGGAGAATCCTTCAGTGAAAGTCAGTCACCTCCTCCGGGAAGCCCTCCCTGACAATCCCTTTGCCTGCTGCACAGTTAGGTTTGCGCCCCTCCGTGGTCCTCTTGGAGTACCCAGACCAGTGCACCCCCGTCCATCACTCACGATTCCTTGGGTGCCCACGGAGCTGGTGAGGGGGGTGTTATGAAAGCAGGATACAGCCCTGGCTGCACATCCACTACAGAATCTCATCGGGCCGAACAGCAGTGAGCAGATGCTTAGTGTACCAGCAGGGAAGGGTGGGGTTCTATGGGAGTTGCCAGGAGGGGCACCATACTTCCTGCAGGAAGGCTCTAGCTGAGACGTTGGGAGAAACAGGATTAGCCCTGTTGGGCAGGGCCGGGCAGGGAGGTGGTGGTGGGCATGTGAGTGGCGAGGGGGAAGGGATTTCCGGTCAGAGGGCAGTGCTGGTGGAATTAAGGAGGTCGAGTGCCGTGCGTGGAGCCCCTGCAGTGCTGAGAGCAGGCCTACTGGGTCAGCATGGCTGCAGGGGAGAGGGGCTGCGTGGGGCCCAGGACACAGGCCCCGCTCCCGGGTCTGTGGGGCACTGCAGTTAGGATCAGGGTTTGCTGTGACAGCCACTTCCCCACAAAGTGGTCCTTGAGGGTATCGTGGAGCAGAGGCCCCTAGAGCTCCAGGTCTGACTCGGAACCTCCTGCAGCCCCCAGCCTCCTGCTGGCTGGGTGAGGACAGAGCTGCCTTCGGCCCAGACCACCCGAGGCCAGAGAAAGACCAGCTACCCCTGCTCAAGGGGCAGAACAGCCCTTGGGGCCCGATATAAGGCCAGTTGGATCATGTGCCATTTTATGTTAAAATCGTGACAACCAGTAGATTCCTTCAGTGAAAGTTGGTCACCTCCTCCAGGAAGCCCTCCCTGACAGCCCCTCTTCCTGCTGCATGGTTGGGTTTGCGCCCCTCTGTGGTCCTCCCGGAGTACCCAGAACAGAGCACCCCCATCCATCCCTCACGGTTCCTTGGGTGGGTCACTTGGATCCTGTGTTTTACGCAGGTAGCTACCGACACTTGCCTTGTCCTTCCTGGGATGGCTGAGGAAGACCACCGGGTTTGCCTGACAGTCCTGTTTTCCTTTCTCAGGCTTCCTTCTGCAAGGCGCGGCAGTGGCTGAAGGACCTGGAGGAGGAGTTCCACCCGGGAGAAGTCGTGGTGATGCTGGTCGGCAACAAGACGGACCTCAACCAGGAGCGGGAGGTGACCTTTGAGGTGGGCCTGGAGACGGTCATTATGTCCCCGGTGCAGGAGGGGGGAGGGACCCCAAACACACACGCCCACCTACCAACACACTCATACACACCGCCCCCCACGCGCACACACTCACATACCACTTTAGCTTCCCTCCTGGGCGAAGGTTTCTGGTCTCTCCTGGGAAGGTCAGACCCAGAGGTGTCTGCTCCTGGCTGCGGGGAGAGCTGCGAGCATGACCGCAGCCTCCTGAGGGCTGGCAGGGGCGGGCGCAGTGCAGGGAACGGTTTCCATGAGGAAACCACGACCCTTCCCACCCTCGCTCCTTCTTTGAGTAATGGTGGGTTTCAGATCTTTCTCTTTGTGTTCAATAAACTGTTCAAGAAGGGGCAAATCCAAATTTTTTGCTAGGAAATGAGCAAGGGAGAGAGAACCCGAAAGCTGCAGCTCTTCTGTAAAACGACCAACAGCAGAATAAATGCTCTAGGCGGTTGCTTGTAAAGCGGGGAGAGCCTGAAGCAGGGAGCAAGGGGTTCACGCGTGTGTACAGGATGCGCGTGTGTGTACAGGACGCGCGTGTGTGTACAGGATGCGTGTGTGTACAGGACGTGTTTGTGTGTACAGGACATGTGTGTGTGCACAGGACGCGCGTGTGTGTACACGATGCGTGTGTGTACAGGACGTGTTTGTGTGTACAGGATGCGTGTGTGTGTATAGGACACGTGTGTGTGTACAGGACGTGTGCGTGTACAGGATGCGTGTGTGTACAGGATGCATGTGTGTGTACAGGACACGCGTGTGTGTACAGGACGTGTGTGTGTACAGGATGTGTTTGTGTGTACAGGACGTGTGTGTACAGGACGTGTGTGTAAAGGACGTGTGTGTGTGTACAGGACACGTGTGTGTGTATAGGACGCGTGTGTGTACAGGATGTGTGTGTGTACAGGACGTGTGTGTGTATACAGGACACGTGTGTGTGTATAGGACACGTGTGTGTACAGGACGCGTGTGTGTGTACAGGACGCGTGTGTGTACAGGACACGTGTGTGTGTATAGGACGCGTGTGTATGTACAGGACGTGTGTGTGTACAGGATGCATGTGTGTGTACAGGACACGCATGTATGTGCAGGACGCGTGTGTGTACAGGACGTGTGTGTGTACAGGATGCATGTGTGTGTACAGGACACGCATGTATGTGCAGGACGCGTGTGTGTACAGGACGTGTGTGTGTACAGGATGCATGTGTGTGTACAGGACATGCATGTATGTGCAGGACGCGTGTGTGTACAGGACGTGTGTGTGTACAGGATGCATGTGTGTGTACAGGACACGCATGTATGTGCAGGACGCGTGTGTGTACAGGACGTGTGTGTGTACAGGATGCGTGTGTGTGTGTACAGGACGCGTGTGTGTGTACAGGACGTGTGTGTGTACAGGACATGTGTGTGTACAGGACGCATGTGTGTGTACAGGACGCGCGTGTGTGTATAGGACGTGTGTGTACAGGACGTGTGTGTACAGGACGCGTGTGTACAGTGGTGTCTGTGTGTGTGTATGTGGGGGTGGGTTTTAGGAGAGGCTCTGGGAGGAGGGGCAGATGAGGGGAGAGTGGGACGGGGAGGGTGCTGGGCTACAGCGCAGGGCAGGAAGGGGAGGAGTCTGGGGGCAGGGGGCGGCCAGCGGAGGCCGTGCTGGGTAGGCGCTGGGGCTCAGAGGCAGAGATCCCAGCACTGGTGTTGGGACTGGGGGCTTTATACCGGGGCAGCCTTGAGTCCCTGGGGTGGGGGCCTGATGGGTGATTTAGGAAGAGCGTGTGGGGCCCAGGTCAGGCCGAGTTGGGAGACGGGGCCTGGGTGGGGAGACCCACTGGAGGCCGGGGGCCAGCTCAGGGACGGGAGGGGTCTCCTCTCCGCTCTCCCAGGACCCCTGCCCGCGGGAGGGGGACCCCGTGGCTCAGACTGCACGGAAGCGGCCACCCTGGGGCCTGGGCTGTAGACCCTGGGCCCCCAGACCCCACCCTGGCTTCTTGTTCCCTCTGAGCTCCCACTGAGCTGGGCCTTGGGGGCGGGGGGCAGACCCCGGAGCCTCAGGTGCCTGGCTGGGCAGAGGCCAAGCTGACCTGTGGCCAGTGCAGCTTTCACATTGACTTGGGGGCTTTTCATCTTAAAATAATTTCAGAATTACAAAAATTGTTGCAAAAATAGTACAAGAAGTCCCTGTCGGCCCTTCTCCCGGCTTTCCCAAATGTTAACATCTTACGTAAGCTCGGAACAACGAGCAAATCAGGAAACGAACGTTCGAACTGCTTTACAGCTGTCGCTCAGATTTCGTCATTTCCCCACTAACGTCCTTCCCTTGGTCGCGGGAAATCTGCTCCTAGATTTGGCCGTTGAGAGCGCTCCCCTCCGCTGGCCCTGTCACCCGCCCTGTTATTCCTTGAGCGCTTCCTTCCTTTCTGGCTCACCAAGCTGTTCCAGGTTCACCTTTGTCCTTTCTCAGCCCCAGCCCTGGAATCAATCATTTCCCCAAAGAGCCCTGGTTCCTAGTGCCGGGGAATGAGTTTAGGAGTCAAGATCTGTGCATTGGATGTGCTCATTCCACGGGGGGTGAGGTAACCGTGCTCCCATCCTGGGAAGCCTCCAGGACAAACTGGCAGACGGAGGGCTGGGGACCTGTAATTTAGGGGCCAGAGGCTCATTGGACCCGAGGACAAACCCCTAAAATGACCCCATCTGGAACCCCCAAGCTAGTTGGGCAAAGGGGGGTATTTGAGTTTCATTCATGTGACCCAGATATGAGCTACCTGAAGTCACCGAGTCTTCAGCTGTACCAGGTCACCTTGTCCTTTAAAATACAAGTAATAATGTCCCCATCCCTGTGTCTGGGAAAGGGCTGAGAAGCTCGTTGGGGGGTGGTGAAGAGCAAAGCTCTGCGGGCCAGGCTGGGGGTGGGGGGAGTAGACACCGCCGGGCGCCATGCTGTGGGCACGGCCGGCCCAGCCCCCAGGGGCCGGCTCAGCGTCAGGCACTGAGCACTGCGCCTCCTGGGAGGGTCCGGAGGCGAGGGGCCTGCACGGGGAGGCCCCCAGCTCCTCCTTCACCCCGGCCTTCCCATGAACGCTTCTCCGCTTCTCGGCCACACGAGCAGCCCTGGTGTTTCCCAGACGCCCTTGCTCTGTACACCCTTCACTCCACGTAGGTCGGACCCCTGTGGGACGGTGGTGGGGGACCCAGAGAAGGGCCAGGCTCCCACCAGGCTGTCCCCACTCCCCTTCCATGTTTCCTCTGTTCTCACTTGGTTTCAGAGCCCACCGGTGCCAGAGAGCCGTGGTAGGGGCAGGAACCTCGCCAAGGAAAGCATCCTTGGACCCCGCTGCGGGTGCCGGGCTCCCCTGCCAGCGAGCACCCTCCCTGCCCTGCTCCCTGGTCTGGGCCCCCTTCTCTGGGAGCCCCAGAAACAGAACTTGAGGAATGACGTTCTCTGCTGGTGCAATTGTTTCTCGGTGTTTCTTGGGTCTTCCTGTTAGAAGGCGTCTAAGTGTTCTTGGGAAACTTCTGATGATTAATGTGGGCTTTCCGTGGCCATTTCCGTCAGGAAGGGAGGGAGTTTGCAGAGAGCAAGGGGTTGCTGTTCATGGAAACCTCGGCCAAACTGAACCACCAGGTGACTGAAGTCTTCAGTGCTGTCGGTGAGTGACCAGCCTCCGACCCCAGAGCAGGGGGTGGGGGGACCATCACTGGGTCTTCAACAGGTCTTCTTCTCTGGCAACCTGGGACCCAGCAGAACGTCCCCAGGGCCTGGAAAGTGGGCAGGAGTCAAGGGCCCGTGTTTCCTGCTTCCTGGAAAACATCAGGGAGGGTGGGACCCTGGGGGATGCCACGTGTGCAAGGCGAGTGCTGGGCTGGGTTGGGGGATTTTCCTCCCAACCAGGCCACGTCCTTCTCCTGTCGTCCACAGCCCGAGAGCTTTTGCAGAGACAAGAGAAGCAGGAGGGCCAGAGGCAGCAGGGAGATGCACGGCTGGCTCTGAATGAGACGCCCCCGGGGCGGGGCAGATGCTGCGCCCGCTAGAAGGGGCCACTCCAGGAAAGGCCGTGGGGAGGATGCGCCCAGCCCACACCCACTGGTCCTCAGGGTGAGCCGCCGCCAGCTCCACGTCGCTTGTGGTACTTACCTGATTCACTGTTGATGCTGGCTTGCTCCTGAGTCCTAGAGGCTCTGCAAGAGGGCGTCCCTTAGAATAACCACCTCCCAAGCTGGTGGGAATCATTCAGGAGAGGGTCCCATGTCCAAGGCTCCCAGAAGGTGTCAGCTCCACCTCTCAGACACTAGATACCGACTGAATCCCTGATGTCCTGCGGGGCGGGCACGCATGGCCCTGCCCTTAGCTGCCTGGCCACCGGACACTGGAGAATGAAATGGTCAGAGGGGAAATAAAGATCGGAAAATCACCCAGCATGCACTTGGTGTTGGGCAGGGGGCTGCCCGGGGGCTTGGGGCCCCCCTGCTCCTGGGAGGTGGGAGAGGGGACAGCAGGCCCAGCTGCAGGGGGCAGTGCCAGGGAGAGATGGCGTGACCATCATGGGGCTGGGCCCGTCGTCACGGGATCTCTGTGAGATTCCCCCGAAGGACGGTGCCTGACAGAGGGCAGCTGGGGATGGGGGTGGGGGAATCAGACCCCCTACTCTCTGCTCCTCTCTGTGAATGCGAAGTGGTGCTTGTGCAAAGCACGCCAGGACTCAGACTTCAAGCCGAGGTGCAAATTGTATCGCGTATGAGTTTTTCTCCGAAAGGTAAACCGATTTCTATCATGTGGTCCTTTTTGTTTTTCCAAATGTTTTTTTATTGTGGTGAAAGTCACATAATATAAAACATACTATTTTAACCACATTTAACTGTACAGTTCGGGGGCACTAAGTACATTCACATTGTTGTGCAATTCTCACCATCATCCGTCTCCTGAAGTTTTCACTTTCTTAAACGGAAACTCTGTCGCCATTACACCCTGAGTCCCCATTCCCCCTCCCCCCCTCCCCTCCCCCGACCCTGGAATTTATCAATGGACTTTCTGACTCTATGAATCTGGCCATTCTATGTACCTCGTGTAAGTGGAATCAAACAGTATTTGTCTGCACCTACTGTCTATTGGAATGCATTTTTAGGGTTAACTTTATATCCATGGTCTTCGGTGAGTTTGTAAGCTGGGGGTCTGTTCCTGCACATCCTCTAGGAGGGCTCATGGTGAGTAAATACTGAGGGGCCCCAGGCGCGGGCTGTGGCTGAGGTGGGCACAGGACATCTTTCTGGTGGTGACACATCATGGGCTCACCTCGTTCCTGCCTTTAGAGAGGCCCGATGGCTCTTCTGTATGAAATTTTAAATAAGACGACATTGTCATCCCCCTGAAAAAGGTGGCTTCACTATATCAACTGTAACTTCTATATCAACAGAAACGTAAAGCATCCTTCCCCATTGACGCTGAGCTCCTGGACGTCCCAAAAGCACTCACGCGGTCTTTTTCCTAGACAATTTCCAGGTGAAACCTGACAGCTTGGTGCTGTGTGCCCTGCAGTTTCTGACTGCAGTGAAGTTTTGTATGCGACTGTTCCCTTGTAGGTGAAGTACGTGAGGTGTGAGCCCCTCTGTGTAAGGCTGAGTCCTCATGCTGTCTGTTACCCCACGCTGGGGTAGCAGGGCTGGGATCCCTTCTCCACAGCGCGGGACCCACTTCAGAGGCGGCGGGAGGCTGAGGTGGCCCCTGGCCACTAGATGGCGCGCCAGCATCGCTGAAGGCAAACCCCACCGCCCCTGGTCTTTGCGTCCTGAATGCTGCTTTGCTGACAGTAAGGCTTTCAGAGGAGTATCTGACCCGTCCATGATGAAGTAGGGAGTGGGGAAATAATATTTGTAGGATGCCCACATTTCTGATTTTTTTCTCCCGTCTTGCCAGGCTAGTAACACTGTGCTAGAAGTTATTATTAAAACATATTCTTTGACTCCTTGCCACTTGGCATCCGTTCACGCTTCCCTCCCTTCCCCCAAGATGGGATGGGGTGCGTTGTGATCCTGGAGCTGGGTTCCCCGTTGCCGGTTGTGATAGCCCCTTTTCCTCCCCTTCTCCCCCACGAGGCAGGTGGGGCTCAGCCCTGCAATGGAATCACCTAGGAGCCTTTGCAGGCAGCATCCCCGTGCCCACCAGAAGCTCTGGTTAAATCCATCTGCAGTGCGGCTTGAGCCCTGGGAGTTTTGAGCCCTCCAGGTGACCTAATATTCAGATAAGGGGGAGCTCTGCCATGAGGGCAGGGGTTCTGTCTGTCCTTCCTCTCGTGGGGCTGCCGGTGCCTGGTACGATGTCTGGTACATGCCAGGCACTCAACAAATATGTGTCCAAGAGAGGACAGGAGCCGATATTCCCAGTGATGTAAAGAAAAGGCATGTTCTTCTACAAACAGCCTCCACCCCAGCCACCGCAGACGTTTATGGAAGCCTCTCTCTGCGTCAATGCTTCTCCCACCTGATCTCAGCCCGTCCTGGACCGTGAGGTGGTGGTAGGGGGCGTGGGCGTAGAGCCTGGGAGGCGATGAGCCCGTGGGGTTGCAGGTGCTCAGGGGAGGCTGGTGGTTGAGCTCGCCGTCCTGCCCGCATCCGGGGAATCCGCTCCAGCCCTTCGCATGAGCCAGGCTGTGTGTGCGCGTGCGTGCTCGTGATGGAGGCAGGAAGCACAGAGAGGACGAGAAGCAGCGTGTGGGCGCAGCCCTGCTGTCCTGCCTGTAGCCGTGACCCTTCCCATTCCCCTCTGCTTCTAACGCCTCCTCCAACTTCCCTGGAAGAGCCCCCTGTGCCCAGAGGGCTGACTCAGGAATCCATTCTTTCTCTTTTTCTTTTTTTTTGGTACTTTTTTTTTTTTTTTTTTGCGGTACACGGGCGTCTCACTGTTGCGGCCTCTCCCGTTGCGGAGCACAGGCTCCGGACGCGCAGGCTCAGCGGCCATGGCTCACGGGCCCAGCCGCTCCGCGGCATGTGGGATCCTCTCGGACTGGGGCATGAACCCGCGTCCCCTGCATCGGCAGGCGGACTCTCAACCACTGCGCCACCAGGGAAGCCCCGTTGGTACCGTCTTTAAAAAATTAATTAATTATTTTTGTCTGCGTTGGGTCTTCGTTGCTGCGCGCGGGCTTTCTCTAGTTGCGGCGAGCGGGGGCTACTCTTTGTTGCGGTGCGCGGGCTTATTACGGTGGCTTCTCGTTGCGGAGCACAGGTTCTGGGCGCGTGGGCTTCAGTAGTTGCGGCACGCGGGCTCAGTAGTTGGGGCGCACGGGCTTAGTTGCTCCGCGGCATGTGGGATCTTCCCGGACCGGGGCACGAACCCGTGTCCCCTGCATCGGCAGGCGGATTCTTAACCGCTGTGCCACCAGGGAAGCCCCAGTCTTTTTCTTTTAAAAGGTATTCCCTTTTTGAAGGTCTCACTGGCCAAACTTAGGACAATTTGAGCATCAAGAATGATTTGTAAGTTGCTGAACAAAAAAGAAAAAAAAAAGGGAGGAAAGGAGAAAAAAGGAGAAATATCTCCTTTAGAAGAATCCCGCTCCTACACGTGGAAGGAATTAGAGAATCACCATTGTACAACCCATGATGTAACAGTTGATCCCAGCGAAGGTATTCCATAAGGTTTACATCATTGGCTGTGAGCCCTTTGGGAAACAGGCTAGTGCCGTGGGTCCCCAGGACCTCTGTGGATCGCATAGTGAGCAGACGGGGAACCTGAGAGATTTTTACAGTTGAGAGATCCTCTCCGTAAAGGGCCAGACTTGGCACCGGTCAGAGCGGGGCCCAGAGCCCACCATCAGGTATGATGCTGTAGGACAGACACAGAGCATTCGTGCCCTCAGTGGTAACCGAGTCCAGTTCTGCCCCTAGACCCACTGCTCAGATTACAGGAAATACAGTGGGGGGGGGGGGGACAGGAGAACAGGGTGACAGCACTTGGGGGAGCAGTTGACAGGTCACACGTGTGGATCCGTTCTACAAGATAACACATCCGGGCCTTTGTGAAAGTCAATGTCGTGACAAAATGAGATGATCCAGGAGTGATGAGAAATAACTGAGGGTGACCTTGAAATTAGATTGGAGCCTGGCTTCCAAAAAAAAAAAAAGAAAAAGAAAAGACAAGTAAGATTTTGTTGCCCTATTTGGGGATTTTTGTGTATGGACTAAAAACTGGATGACATTAGGGAATTATTACAAAATGTTTTAGGCATGGTGATAATTTTGTGGTTATGTAGGAGATTGTCCTTAGTTTGAGGAGAAAGATGCTGAGATTTCTAGGGGAAATAGGATGTCTACAGCTTACTTCCAAGCGGTAGAGAGAGAGGAGGGGAGGTGGCAGGGAGAGAAAGTAAATACAGTGATAATTGCAGAATTTAATGCAAGGTATTAGATGTCATAATATTTTTGTGATTTCTTGTAAGTTTGCAAACTTTCATAATAAGAATTTGTAGAAAACATAACATCTCCCATCCCTCTACTCCTCTGGGCTCAGAAGATGTATTTGTTTCCTGGGGCTGCCCTGACAGGGTATCACACGCTGGGCGGCTGGAATCCGGAGCCCTTCATCACGCTGACGTTGCCGTGTCTGCGTCCTGTGGGGCTGTGAACTCTTTTGTTTAAAGTGTACGACTGAGTGGCGTTTAGCACGCTCACCACCTCGGGCCGGTTCCCAGACACCTCCATCCCCACAAGGAAAGCCTGTAGCCATGGCGCAGACCCCAGCCCCTGGCAACCACCGAGCTACTCTGCCTCTGTGGATTTTCCCCTTCTGCACCTTTCATATTAATGGAATCGTCCACTGTGGGACCTTTCGTGTCTGGCTTCTTTCACTCTGCGTCATGCTTTCAAGGTTCATCCATGTGGTAGCATTTGAAAGGACTCCTTCCTTCTCATGGTCGAATAATAATCCGTTGTGTGGATGGACCGCGTTCTGTTATCCATTCGTCTGTCGACGGGTATTGCATTGTTTCTACCTTTTTGGCTGTTGTGAACTGTGCTGCTGTGAACATTCCTGTACAAGTATTTATTTGAACACCGGTTCTCAGCTCTCTCGGGTATGTACCCACGAGTGGGAGGGGCCGTGTGCTAACTCCAGGTTTAACTTTTGAAGAACCGCCAAACTGCTTTCCTGGGCTCTCCACGCTGCCTGCCCTGGCCCAGCACCTGCCTGCCCCGGAAGCAGACCCGGCTGCTCTCCTGTTCCCCCGTGCGCATCCACCCCGGGGAGGTGCCGACGCTGCGGGAGCTCTCCCCTGGGAGGGGACTGGCCTCTGGCCTCCCTCTGGCCTCCCGGTGGCTGGGAAGGGGGGCAGCCCTGGTGCAGCTCCATTTGGGTGGTCTGGGCCAGCTCAGCCTCCTCCAGCTGGCCAGGGAGTGTGACCCGCCTTCCTTGATTTGGAGCAGGGATGGCTGGTGTCTGGGGTCCTGCGGGCTTGCTCTGCATCCTGAGCCCTCCTGAGTGTGGATGGACAGAAGGAGTCCCGTGGTCCGGGCAGGCTCCTGGGACCCTGTGGGCAGAGGCCTGACGGGCCCTGAGCTCTGGGCTCAGAAGCAACTGGTTAAACCTGCCCTGCCCCCCACCCCAGTGCTGGACTAGGGGGTGCGCCTTGGAGAAGGGGGTTCACGCTCACAGCGCATCCACACTTGCTGGCTGCACCAACCTGAGCTCAGGAGTGAGGGGGGTGGTCATTAGCCCCAGGTTCAGGCGTGGGAACCGGGGCTCCGAGAAGTTAGCGGCTGTGTGTTCCCTGATGCCAAAGCGAGTTCCCTTTGAGACAGGACACAGGGACGTCCCCGTGCGATTTGAAAGGGATGCAAGCTGGGGTTGAAATACGTGAACCTAAGAGTACTGGAAACAAGCCACCCGTGCTTCTTTTTCTCCCCTGAGTACCAACAGGGAGGCGAGAAGGCCTGGGGCAGAGAGAGGGCAGGGCAGGCCGGGGGGCGGGGCTGCCCTCCACTGGGGCCTCCTGCGTGGTGGCCTCGTGCAGTGCACAGCCTGAGCAGTCATTCAGGGCGGCTGGGGGAGGGTGGTAGGAGCTGCAGCGACCAAGGACATCCCAGCCTCCCTACTCCATGCTGGGCGCCCTTGGACAAGTCCTAGAGCCTCTGGGCTCTAAGGGTCCTCTAGGCTAACGGCCCACGAGGGAAAGCACCTCCCGCTTTGTCCCCACACAGACACTTGCAAACAAGGCCAGCTGCTTTTATTGGGACTGAAGGGGACGTAGCCTGTGGAGGAGGGGGCGGGGGTCTGGAGACAGGCCCCTGGGGCTATTCCTGGAGGAGCTGAGCTGTCAGCCCCCCTGGGAGGGCTCAGCGCCTCCTGCCAGGGGGAAGCAGGCCGGCGGGCGCTGGAGGCCAGGCTTTGGTCCATCCCCCAGGGCTGCTCTCCTCCGGCCAAAGCGGCCCACAGGCCGGATTCCACGGCCCGTGTACCAGGCAGGATTGATGTCGGGGGCTGGAAAGAGAGAGAACAGCGTGTGAATGCACGTGCCCCGGTGTGTGCAACCGCGGTGGCAGGGCCCAGTGCACGCAGCTCACTGCTGCCCAGTCGCCAGGCCATGCTGGGACCTGCCCGTGCAGGAGGGGTGCCCAGAGGGCCTGGCCAGGCCGTTTCTGGGGGGTGCGGTGGCTTCGGGAAATGGGAATTCAAGCTCACACCAGGACGAAGTCCCCCTTCCCTTCCTGTCCCCACAAGCCCGTTCTCATGGGCAAAGTGGCCTCAGCCCCAGGCTGCCCTGGTGGTGAGGAGAGAAGCCCTCCCCCGAACGTCGGGCAGGGCCCTTGGGAGCAGGTGTCAGGGACGCTGTGGGGAGAGGTCTGGTGGGCAGGAGGCCGAGCCCCCAGCCCTGGGGCACTTAGCGAGGATGGTGCCCCAGCTCAGGAGGCGGCCGGGCCCCCACCGTGACCCCGGGGCGGAGGGTGGGAGGGCAGGCCGGGGGTCCGGGCACTCACTGCGGAGCTCCGTGGAGTGCTGGTGGGCCAGGCCCAGCAGCAGCAGCCACAGGAGCCAGGCCCCCGGTGCGTTCATCCTCTGGCTCCTTGAGAGGCCCGCTGGAGCTGGGGTCCCACACGGGAGGGCGCAGCCTGGGGCAGGGGTAAAGGTGAGAGCGCATGAGGGCGCGTGCGCACAGAGCTGGGACCTTCAGATAACGTGAGCGCTGTGCGTGTCAGAGTGGACGTGCCCATGTGCGTGAGCGTGTGTATGTGTGAATGCACGCGTGCATGGGCGTGCACCTGTGTACGACAGGGTGTGCGTGTGTTTTCACGCCCCTGTGTACGTGAGGGGGTGTGCATGGGGTTACACGCGTGTGCAGGCAGCTGTGCTCTGCTGCGCGTTTCTCTGCTCTGCTGGGATGGCAGTGAGCACAGAGGTAGCAGGCGACCTGGCTCTCTGCACAGTCCCTTGCTCCCCTGGGGACCCCAGCCTCTCCTCCGTACAGTGAGCACTAAATGAGGTGACCACGTGTGTGGTGGCCTCTGCCGTGCTCAGTCCTGTTTGCAAGGACCCTCTGTCCTCAGAAGGAAGCCGGCAGGAATGTGAGCTGTGGATGTAGAGAGCGGGGCTCTCTTGGAACGGCCCCCATCTGTCTGCCTGTCTGCGTCAGGGAGACAGGAGTGCGGGAGGGCTCCGCACCACTGTGGGTGTGCACACCTGGCCTCGGCAGGGAGGGCAGAGGTGAGCGCATTGCGGGGGAGCTGCCCGGAGGAGCCAGGGTTGCTGCAGAGGTGGACGAGGTGCGGCCCAACCTCAGACGTGCCCAGGGAGGAGAGCCGGGGGGCTGCTGAGCCTGGACCACGCTCAGGGGCCGGGACCCTGGTGCAGGGTTCTTTCCCTCCCTCGGCCCGCTCCCATCCTGCCCTGTGCCGGCTGGAGAACGTCAGCCGCCCGCCGGGCACTGCAGAAGTGTCATCATCTTCCATCCTTCCCAAGAGCACTTACCCTCCCCACGACCCCAGATCCCAGCTGCTGAGTCTCCAAGATCAACGTGCAGCAGGTGGGACCTGTCCTCGTGCAGCAGGACACCCCCAGTACCGGCGCTGGGGGAGAGGGTGCTGAGGGCAACAGAGAAAACTCACTTCTCACCCTGCCGGGGCTGAGGCCCTGAAGAGCGTCCATCCCGCAGACCTGGCAGCTCCTTCCGCAGGTGCCCTCAGCTCATAGGGCTGGCTCCTCCCACCCCACCCGCCCTTGGTACTTCAGGAACCCGCAGAAGATGCCAGAGAGGCTGCCTGTTTCAGGGAGGACCCCTCTGCCGACCTTGGCTTTCCAGCCCCCGGAAGGTGCTCTCCATGCAAGAGATTTAAGATGCCCACCCCTTTCCTTTCCAGAGACGTGTTGGGGTGTCTCACACTCAGTGGCAGGGGGACTCCGACTTAGAGGAAATGGAGGTACCATCATCAAAGCAGAGTAATAAAGGGCGCCCCCTGGCGGTCCAGTGGTTGGACTTTCACTGCTGGGACCCAGGTTCAATCCCTGATCGGGGAACTAAGATCCCCGCAGCCAAAAAAAAAAAAAAAAAAAAACCAAGCAGAGTAATAAAGAGATGCACCCAGAGACACTGGGGTGTTTGCTCCTCCCCCTGGGCTGGGACCCTCGCTGGGTGGAGGGCGTCTTAGGAGAACCCTGACAGCACCTGATACCAGAGGAAGGACCTGCCTCCTGAGAGTTGGAGGTTGGCTGTCGCCTGGCCGGCGGGATTCCTGGTCTGCATTCCCAGCAGAGCTGCCTGGACGGCTTCACCTTTTGTCTCCACCACGGACAGCCTTGTGCACCGGGGCCCCGGCAGGCCGGCATGGCCCTCAGATGCACAAGCGACGTGGTGGCTGCCCCTTCCGTCCCCGCCAGCGCTGGTCCTGGCTGCCAGGACTGACCCCTGCCCGGATGCGGAGGGAAGGTTGACAGAGGAGGGTGGAGTGTCAGGGACCCCCACCCTCTCCAGCACCCTGGGAGCTACTCACCGAGGCTCGCACGAGGCTGGCAGGTGCTGTGACCAGGAACAGTGACCCAGGTAGCAGCCAACTCCCCGCTTTTATAGTCCCAGGAGGAAGCAGTCGACCCGACACCCACCCGTCCCTCCCCGCCCGCCTCCCTCATTGGGCGGAATCAGGAGACAGTTGGTTTTTTTTCTTTTCTTTCTTCTATTTTTTTTTTTTTTTAACTCTCATCAGCGATGTGATGTGTCCCTTCCTGGGTTATATAATTTCATTCGGGCTGAGTGGTTTTAAAACACATTAGCCTTCCTCCTTCATGCTTTGGGCAATTGCAGTCAGGTGCCAGCAGCCTGGGTGCTCGCAGCTGCGTGACGGCTGACACAGAGGGGACCCTGCGGCTGTCTCCCTCCTCCTTTAAGTCCCAGTTTCCAATGCAAAGGTGAAGGGACAAGCCACTCGAGGCCATCACCACTGAATGATATCCTCGTGATCCTTCCCAGGCACCTACATGGCTTTTCATAGCTGCATTCATTACATGCAAGCCACTTTCGTCCTGCTCCGATCATTGAAAAATTATTTTTTCTAGGCTTTTCCAGAATTGTCATAATTACTGTTTAAAATAAACAAGTTTATTATTATTATAAAAGAAATACATGTATTTCCATTGTAAAATAAATAATAAACAAGTTTATTTTTATTATAAAAGCTATTCATATACATGTGGAAAGATTTAGCACATACAGAAAGCTAGAAAAAAACCATCCGTCATATCAGGGAATCCAGCCATTTATCACATGTGATATGTTTCCTTCTCGTGGGCTTTCCACATACTTTCTGGGTAGATTCATCAGACTCGTGCTTTCCACATACTTTCTGGGTAGATTCATCGGACTCTTTTCATTTAACAACCATGTCCTCAAGTTGTTAAAAAAGCTGTATACTTATGCTATTTGAAATAACTGAACATTGTTCTCCATTTCACTTGGCCCTCAGAACTGAACTCATTCATATACTGAATAATCATAGATTATAGCAAAGGTCATTTAAGCGCCGTCGAGCCTCATCTCAAGGAGCCTGTCCTGGGGAGGACACCTCCCGGGTTGTTCTCCTTGGACGTGCGCAGGGGGCCACGCGGCCCTTCCTGAGCCTCCGTCAGACTTCGAGGGAAGTTCCAGAGCAGTACCTGGACCCCAGAGGGCCAGTCACGGGCGCTTCTCCTTCCTGTCATGGCTGCCCGTTCCTGGTGATGGAGGTTATATGGGTGGTGGGTTCCCAGAAAGTCTGGAGTCGGGGGGCGCTGGTGAGGGGGAGTGTATAAGGAGGGTGGCGGGTGGCTTCTACCCCGGGCTGCAGGCTGAGGCCACTGGGATGGATTCTGTCGGAATGCCCAGGGGAGCTTAGGGTCCGCGGTGGTCAGAGTGGCTCTGTGAAGAGTGGTGATGGTGGAGAAGCAGTCACATGAGGTGTGGTCCTGTCTCGAGGTGGGTCCTCTCCCTGCAGATGTGCGCACAGCACCTGGGCCTCGGGGGCAGTGGGCACTGTGAGACCACAGCAGCTGGAGGCAGCTTCCTGGGCACCATCGTGGGAGCCTGCGTGTGTGTGCGTGTGTGAGTGTGTCTGTGAGTATTGTGTGTGCGAGTGTGCACGTCGCGTGTGTGCACGTGTGAGTGTGACTGTGCATGTGCGAGTGTGCAGCGTATGAGTCTGTGTGCGTGTGTCTGTACGTGTGTGCACACGTGTGCAAGTGTGCAGCGAGTGTGTGTGCACACGTGTGAGCGAGTGCTAGCGTGTGACTGTGAGAGTGCAGCGCGTGTGTTGCACGCGTGCACGCGAGTGTGAGTGTGCGTGCACGTGTGTGTGCGTGTGGTGTGTGAGTGTGTATGTGTGCATGAGTGTGTGTGTGTGGAGTAGTGAATCCTCTTTCAGCCAAGCAGCTTCGTCTCAGTGCGGGTTGGTGCTGGTAAAAGAAATGTTCACATATTGAGGTCTGGGGGAGTCATTCTGGCTTATACCTGTGTTAACTTGAATTGTATGTTAACTAGAACATCCTGTTTGTGGCCCATCAAACATACATTGTACGTCTGCTCTAATCATTAAAGAAAAGGGCGCACTGACTAGAAGTAAAGAATGTCCACATTAAAAATAAAGATGAAATGCCTCCCTTCCTGGGACGCCGACGCTGGCGCTCCTTTGAGGATAAGACTCCCTTCCCAGGGCCAACGCCATGCTGGCTCGCCGTGTACCTGCTGCTCTGTTTTTTAAAAATACTTTGGAAGAATGTATCCCTGACTTGCTTAATGTTACTGTTTTTTGTTCTGACGAGGTGCACAGCTGTTCTGAAAACCATGCTCCTGCAGAGCAGTTCCGGGTTATCTGGGAGGCTGGCTTCCGGGCTGTGGCCCTCAGCGTGGCTCAGATAAATCTCTTTCCTATTCCTAGTATAGACTGTCGATTGATCATTTTGGTCGACAGGGTGGCATTGCTCCAGCCCCTGCGCCCACGGCTCTCTGCTCTGCCCTGCTGACAGAGGGGAATGATGTCCCCCGGGGTCTCTGGTGGCAGCCGTAAGAGGACCCAGAGTTACTGAGGGGGTACTTTGAGAACTGGAGGTGCTACTCGACTGCTTTCGCCAGGAGCCCCCGAGCCCCAGGGGGCACCTGCAAGACGTTATTTACGAGAACACCGGGAGCCACCGTCCGCTGCTCCCTGGTCTGTGTCTCTAGCTAGAAAGGATTTATGACAGGTGTGGGTGAACAGGACTCCACACAGGGAGGCCTCAGATCTTTGGGGAGAGATGACAGTCTGGCTCCTGGGACCCCTTGTGGGGTGTCTGTGAGGTGTACCTGGGTGGATCCAGTGACCCGCTCCCCGCTGGTCCAGCGGAGGGCTTCTCAGCAGGCTCGGTCCATCCCTGACTGGCCAGCACCCGGGACACACGTCACCCTGCTCGCTCTTGTGTCTAGAACCATGAGCTGTGGCCGCTGCAGGGCTACAGTCAGAATCTGGGCTGGAGAGGCAGGGGCGGGGGTGGAGACTCACCTCCTGAAATGCGCGACGAACGGCTCATGGTCAAGAGGGACGCTCCGAGAGGTCTCAAGGGCATGGCTGCCCCGGGCCACCCTGGCCCCTGCCCTTCCCTCCGTCCTGAGAGGATGCTCCAGGTGCACCAGGCTGCTGTGAGCAGATGACACTCCTGCACTGGAAGAGCCACGTGGAGGAGACCCCCGTGTCCTCAGCATGGTTAGGAGAACCCCAGTCTTTGGGATGGAAGTCACAGCTCTGAGGTCTTTGAGCTCACACACTCACATGGTAGATTACCGGGTACCCAGCGAGCACGCAGTAAGTAGCGTGACGGTGGATGGTTTTGTTTTGGCTTTTGGACCTAACGGTGCTTTGTAGGGGGTTGAATAGTGTCCTCCCAAATTCATGTCCACCTGGAACCTCAGATGCGACATTCTTTGGAAATGGGGTCGTTGCAGATGTAATTTGTTAAGACGAGATCATTCTGGTGTAAAGCGGGCCCTAAATCCAATTGCTGGGGTCATGATGAGAAGAGGACAGACAAGCAGACACACACAAGGGAAGAGGCGATGTGGATTCTGAGGCAGAGATGGGAGGGATGCAGCCACAAGACCAGGAATGACGTCAGGGGCTGCCGGAAGCACCTGAAGCTGGGCGAGAAGCATGGGGCCATTTGCCCTGGCCTCCAGAAGGAACCGAGCCCGCCGATGCCTTGGTTTTGGACTTGCTCTCTTGACCTGTGAGGCGATGAGTCTGTGTTGTTCTCAGCCACCTTGCTTGTCGTCCTTTGTTGTGGCAGCCGTGGGAGAACATGCAGTGCTCTATAAAGGTGTCTGAGTGACTGACGACATGTTTCTTTCTGGCCCTTGTTCCTAGAAGAAACTGGAGTCTTTGTGGCTTTGGCCTGTTTGTTTCTTAAACACAGGATTCCTCTGGACCCCTGGAAAGACACTGTCCTATCTGAGGTCTAGCTGCAGAAGAGCCCTGGTGAGTGGAGCATTCAGTTATTGGCAAGGCTGTTTCTGAGGTAGAGGGCTTCTGAAAATCCAGAGAAAATGTTAAAGCACTCATCTACAAATTAGAAAGCTGTTTTTGAAGTCTGAGTCGTGTGGAAAGTGAGGTCCCTGAGGCCTGAGTGGGATGAAGTTATATTGAGAGGTGGGTGGGCAGCAGTGGGGGGTCCCTTCCTTCTCCAAGAGGCAGTGGCTCTGGGGACCTGACTCTGCATTTGGGATCTGCAGCAGCGCCTTACTCATGGCTCCCAGTCAACTGGTTTCCAAGCTTCAAATGCGATGATGATGTGAGAAACATTATGTACGTAGGAGCTGTGTATTAATCAGGGTTCTGCAGAGAAACAGAACCAATAAGGGGTGTGTGTGTGTGTGTGTGTGTGTGTGCGCGTGTGCGTGTTTTCAAGGAGAAAGAGAAAGGGAGAGAGTGGGATTTTGTGGAATAGCCTCATGTGACTTTGGGCCTGGCAAGTCTGAAATCCTCAGGGCAGCCGGCAGCCTGGAGACGAGGGAAGAGTTGATTTTGCCACCAGAGTCCCAACATAGTCTGCAGAATTCCCTCTTCCTTGGGAACCTCGATCTTTTTCCTCTTAAGGGCTTCAGCTGATTAGACAAGGCCCACCCACATTATGGCATGTCTTCTGTTAATCTCGCCTGAAAATCACCTTCGCAGCAACATCTTGACTGGTGTTTGACTAAACATCTGGACTCCGAAGCCAGGCCAAGATGACGCATAAATTAACCATCACAGACTGCTGCGTTCGTGGTGATGGAGCAAAGCACTACTTTCTCCAGTGTGACTATTTCCTTGGGATTCTGAGCCCAGGTGCCACTGAGCTGCGAGCGTGGAAGGACTTGAGGGGTTGGCTCGTTTCTTTACCCAAAAGGCTGCCTCTGGGCAGACTTTGCTGTAGATGTTTTCAGGGGAATCTGGCAGCATAAGATTCCTCAGGCCGGCCCTTTCTCGAGAAGCCACAGCTGTCAGGTAACTTCTGGAATGGACTTCACCTACTTACCCGTAAATTAACTTGCAGGAGTCTTGGCTAAAAGTTAATATGTGAATGGATGTCCGGAGGAATGAACACGATTGCTGGTTGAGAGAGGATTCTGACTTTTGCTTTTCTTACCTTATTTTTTTAGCTTATCTATTTTCTCTGTTTTCTTCCCAATAAAGCATAAAGACATCTCATAGGTAATAAAAATCCTCTATAAGAATAACTTTGGAGATACAGGCATTGTGAGTATGTTGAAAGATTTCTTGGCCGTAGCCGGCAAGCTGAACGCAGAGCGCCTGGCTGGCAGAGGCCAAGCACTGAGATTCCTGGCGCTCCTTCAGCGACGGGTTATGAGGCCCCAGCAAAGCAGCTTCTTCCTCACGGTGCTGCTGAGAAGTGAAAGTCCTTGGAACTTTCTGAAATGACGGTTTGGTATAAAATTGTGGAATTGCAGCTCTTTAACTCATGGTTGGCTTGGAGTTGGTGAGACCAGGGAGGTGACCTGTGAAATCACACTCTTCCCTAAGGACTTGCAGGAGACTGGGTGTCCTTTGGCGAAACTTGCTGGATGCTAGGTTATCTGGGCAGAACGATTTGTGCTGCCCACTCACAGCCTGCCTTTAACCGTGAAAGGTCTTTGGTAGATTCCTGCATTCAACTCCTCTTAATGCTTTTTCTCTTTTCCGCATTAAGGAGACTGACAGAGAAAAAGACTCTGGAGAAGTATTTTAAATACTGTTTAAATAGTGTCTCTCATGTCCACCCGGGGTCACAGTGAAACCACTGGCTTCTCTTGCTTCCTGGCTGGAAGCAGGGGTATGGCTCTCTGCACACCAGGGCCACTGGTCCCTGACCTGTGTTCCGCTCCCAGGAGAGATGTCTCTGGAATGGCCATCTGGGAGAAAAAGGAACTCGGGAGAATTCTCTCAAACAGTGGAATTTATAAAGACTATTGGGAATTGAAAAATCCCCTCTTATTAGATGCCCTGGGAGCCAGAAACACAGCTGCCAGCGTGGCTTCTGTGTCTCCTGGAAATACAGGGGTGCCTGACACCCAGCAAAGCACTTTGGAGTTGAACCTTGTTTTTTTTTTGTGGTACGCGGGCCTCTCACTGTTGTGGCCTCTCCCGTTGCGGAGCACAGGCTCCGGACGCGCAGGCTCAGCGGCCATGGCTCACGGGCCCAGCCGCTCCGCGGCATGTGGGATCCTCCCAGACTGGGGCACGAACCCGTGTCCCCTGCATCGGCAGGCAGACTCTCAACCACTGAGCCACCAGGGAAGCCCCCTTGTTTTTTTTTTTAATTGCAGTATAATTGATTTACAATATTGTGTTAGTTTTAGGGGTACAGTCAAGTGATTCAGATACACACACACACACACACACACACACACATACACACACACACATATATCTTTTCCATTATAGTTTATTACAAAATATTGAATATAGTTCCCTGTGCTATGCAGTAGGTCCTTGTTTATCTATTTTATAGGTAGTAGTGTATATCTGTTAATCACATACTCCTAATTCATCCCTTGCCCTCTTTCCCCTTTGGTAACCAGAACTTTGTTTTCTATGTCTGTGAGTCTGTTTCTGTTTTGTAGGTAAGTTCATTTGTATCATGTTTTCTAGATTCCACATGGTATTTGTCTTTCTCTGTCTGGCTTACTTCACTTAGTATGATAACCTCTAGGTCCACCCATGTTGCTGAGAATGACATTATTTCATTCTTTTTATGACTAATATTCACTGTATGTATATATATGTGTATGTGTATATATATATATATATATATATATATATATATATCACATCTTCTTTATCCATTCATCTGTCAATGGACATTTAGGCTGATTCCATGTCTTGGCTATTGTAAATAGCGTTGCTGTGAACATAGGGGTGCATGTATCTTTTCGAATTAGAGTTTTCATCTTGTCTGGATATATGCCCAGTAGCGGGATTGCTGGGTCATATGGGAACTCTATTTTTAGATTTTTAAGAAACCTCCTGACTATTCCCCATAGTGGCTGTACCAGTTTACATTCCCACCAACAGTGCAGGAGGGTTCCCTTTTCTCCACACCCTCTCCAGCATTTATTGTTTGTAGGTTTTTTGATGATGGCCATTCTGACAGGTGTGAGGTGATACCTCATTGTAGTTTTGATTTGCATTTCTCTAATGATTAGTGATGTTGAGCATCTTTTCATGTGCCTGTTGGCCACCTGTATGTCTTCTTTGCAGAAATGTCTATTTAAGTCTTCTGCAGATTTTTGGATTGGGCTGTGAGCCTTGGCTTTGAGCGAGAGATTGGAGAGCAAGTCAGGAAGTGTCCTACGCAGAGAGGGCAGGAGACTCTGCGCCATGTCAGCTCTGGGGGACACGGGCTTGGCTCTGTCCCTGTGCCTGTTTGACTCCAAAGGAAGCCCCCTCCCTCATCTCGGGGATGAGCCTTGGGGCTCTGTCTGGACCGAGCCACAGCGTCACCCGTGGCAAAGCCAGCAGAAGGTGGGCAGCTTGGGAGTCCTTTGAAATTACAGCCTCCCTTGCTCTGCCTGGCGAACTCCGGTCCTGCTCTGCCTGAGACTGTCCATGTGCCATCACTGTGTCACTGTATTGTCCTCACGTCCTGCCACCCCTTGAAGGACAGGGGTGGAGCCAGGCCACCGCCTATCCTTAGGTCCGCACCCATCTGTGCCGCACGGCAGGAGCTCTAGGGACCCCCATCCACGTGGGCCCTGGCCAGAGACCCCTCGGTCCCCAGAGAAGCTGGCACCAGCAGGGGTCCAAGGTGTGCCCGGAACCTTCCACCTGACCTTTCCCCTGCACCTTTCCATCCTTGGTCCTTTGCATATGAATGTTTACATACGTTACCTGTCATTTAAATTCTACTCTTTATATTATCTTAGTTTCTCATTTATGTTTTCAATGGCATCCCTGAACAAACACCACCCCTGGTCTGCTCTCACCCCAAACCCTGTAGCTTTTACACAGGGGCCAGAAAGACACAACCACCAACCCCGAGAGAGCCTGGATTAGGGATGAAGAGCTGGGGTGGTGAGTAAGTGTCCTCTCAAGGGTCTGCGGGGCTGGGGGCAGTGAGGCTGCTGTGAGGAGGGTCCCCGAGGACTCTGGGAGAGCACACCAGTCACGTGACGATGTCCTGGGGGAGGCACGGGGGGTGGGGGGAAATCTGCAATTTATTGGACACCCTCATATGGCAGAAAAAGCGTCCCCTTTGGTGCTCCTGTAGTCCTGAGTCTGAACCCGCCTTCGCGCTACTAGCTTGGGCAAGTCTTCCGACCTTCGTGGAATTTCTATTTTTTCATTCAGAAGGCAAGCTGCTGGCACCTACCCTGCAGGGCTGTTGTGTGGATTAGAGATCGTGACCCCTTTCGTGGCTTGGGGTCTGAATATGTCACATCTCTAGTTTTTCTGATTAGTCATTTATGTGCTCACCAGCCCTTGTCATCAGCATCCCTCCCACATCCCAGAAAACAACAAGAGCCCTGGGGCTCCCTCAGCCTCAAAAGCTCAGCCCCGTTTCCGAAGGCAGGTGGGAGGGGTGCACGGCTGCGGCTGCTGCCGCCAATATCCCCGCTGGGAACCTGCAGGCTGCAGTCTGTGCCCCTTGCTGGGGTGGTGCCCAGGCTGCTGCGGATGCCACAGGTGCAGGGCGGCCTTGACCTTGGGCTCGCATCACTGCTCAGTGAGGTCACGGGCCTGGTTCTCAATCCTGAAGCATTTCCACTGCGTGCGGGCGCTGGGCCCCGGGTGTCCGGTCACGGCCACTCGCTGCCCGGGCACGGACCTCCTCCCCGCCTCCTTCCCTAAACTGGCACTACTGGAGGTTTCCTTGCACAGAGTGGGTCCTCTGGCCTTGAGTGGGGAGGGAAGGAAAGAACTCGAGGGAAAGTTCAACGAGGGCTGGGGGACAAGGTGAGGCAGGCAATGCCACCGGGACGGAACGGGGGAGGCTGGGTGTCCGTGCCCCCCAGCTCTCAGGGGTGAGGTGTGAGTGTGGCCAGGCTGCGGGCAGAGTCCCACGGTCTCTGTGGAGGCTGAGCCCCGAGGGGCAGGGGGCCCATCCTGTTTGCTCCATACTCTCTTTTGGGGGCTCTGGAAGGGGGTTCCACTGACTGGTTTCTGTAAACAGATTTCCTAGTGTGACAACAGTGGGTTGAATGGTGGCTTGCCATCCCAACTCCCGGAACCTGAGAATGTGACCTTATTGGGAACAGGGGCTTTGCTCAGGCAACAGGAGGGGATTGTCCTGGACAGTCCAGCTGGGCCCTAAGTCCAGTGACAAGTGTTCTTGTGAGAGAAAGGCAGAGGGAGGAGACGACACAGAGAAGACGACAGACAGACGAGGAGACGACACCGACACCCCACGACACTCCACACATGTGGAGGTAGGTGGAGGCTGGAGGGATGCAGCCACAAGCCTCGGACCACTGCAGCCCCCAGGACCTGGAAGAGGCAAAGGCCAGTTTCTCATAGAGCTTCTGGAAGGAGGGCGGCCCTGCACACACCTTGATTTTGGACTTCGGGCCCCTGTGAGAGAACACAGTTCTGCTGCTTGAAGCAGCCCAGGTTGTAGTGATCTGTTCAAGCAGCCGCAGGGCCCATCGAGGTCAGGCTGGGGGCGGTGCCCGATGCCAAGGCACAGCGTACTCGGTTCTGCCAAGAGGGTGAGTTAATGTGAGGTGCTGGCTCCTTTCACCCAACAGAATCTGCAGAAACCATTGAGTAAGAGAACAAACAATCCTAGGCTTTGAGAAGGGCCCTCAGGGAGGCCGAGAGCCGCTTGGGGTGGAAGGTTTGGGGCAGTGGTGGCAGCAGCTGGGGTGGAGGGAGACTGGGGTGAAGATAAAGGAGACAAGCATCGTCTGGTCCTTCCACGCTGCTCAGCACTGCCTGGGGACGGTCCTTGCCAACCCTGCGAGACCAAGGTCAAGGCAGTCCTGCACCTGTGGGGTCCGCAGCCTGGACCAGGGGTCAGCACAGATTTTCCATAAAGAGCCAGACGGAAATGTTCGGGTTTGTAGCACAAGAGCAACCACAGACACAAGGAAGCATGTGGACCTGGCCAGACTTGCTGACCCGGCCTGGACCGCTGGAGTGGGCAGCCTCGGGAGGGAGCAAGGGCGGAGGAGCTTTGGAGAAGAGAGAAGGGCTGCCCTGCCTGGACATCGTCGCTCCAAACCCACAGGACTGTGGACCCCAGGCTGGGGAGCTGTCTCCTCTCAAGGTTCCCAGGGGCTCAAAGGAGAAGGCAAAGGGGGCCGGCAGTCGGGTTCATGGTGGCCATCCTGATGTCCTGGGCTGCCCAGGCACGGCTGACAGAGCAGCCAGCACTCCCAGGGGACGTGAGTCCTCAAGTCACAACGATGGTCTCAAGAGAGCAATAACACACTGGACCACTCGTAACACTGGCAACAGAAGCACGGCTTCCACGCAACACCACAGGGTTGTAAGATAAGCACGACGAGGGCACTGAGGTGACGGGGGCACGAGGCATGTGAAGCCAGATCTGACATCCTGGAAATAACCGAGCGGACATTTGGTGTAAAAATATACCCCAAATAAGGGACACAGCTGCTGACGGGACGGAAGGGCTGGGGCATACGCAGAAGTCAGAGTCGCCAGCTTTTCCCGACAGAATGTGAGGGTAAAGCGTTGGCCGGAGCCCCTGGGAGCACGGAGTTGACCTGAGTGGATGCAGCAGGGTTTGGGGGTAAGATCGGAGTTCAGTAGGATGGGCTGACTTTGAGATGCCAGAGGAAGAGGCAGCTGGTCTGTGGTGGGGACCTCGGGGGGTCTGGGCTGCAATCCAGCCACAGGTGCCTAAAGCCGTGGGACCTGATGGGGATGGAAAGGAGATTCGACATCAAGGGGCCGAGAGGGGCTGAGGAACCAGCGCAGGAGCTGGGAGAATTCACATCCCTGGCACCCCGGCCGCTGCCCACAACATGGGTGCAGGTCCCTGGGCCATGCACACCGTCCGGGGCCTCTGCAGTGCTGCAGAGAGAATGAAAGAGTGAGTGTAGCCCTGACCCTAATCGGAGACCCCAGCGAGAGGCCTTCTGAAGGAGGGACGGATGTGCTTCCAGGTTGGAAGCTCTCTGAGCTCAAGTTAGCAACGGAGCTAAGTGGCCACTACGGTTCCGGGGCACAAGGCCTCACATGCCTGCTCCATCACACCCAGGGCAGTGCTGCAGGCCAGCCGGGACTGCCTCTTCCTTGACGCTAGGAACTCACACTGACTTTAGTTTACTCTGTGAATAAGGAGGGGTGCACGGAGACAAGGATGGATCCTCTTTGGCTTACTGGAATCCTTTAATCATTTTCAGCGTTGAATTAGGAGCTGACTATTTCAAGCAGCTTTCATTCTGAGAAGGAGTTTCAGAGCCATCTTTCTGCAAATCCCAGCACAACCTGAAGCCTAGTCATTCAGATCAGCTCAGATGCTGATTCGGAAAAGCGCACTGGAGCTGCCACGGGCCAGCCCGTCGATGACACGGTCTCTGCGGTGACCGTGATGCTATAGGCTCAGTGGAAACGCGAAGGGAGCTCGTGATGCAGAATCTGTAAACCATGGGTGGGGCTGTGTCCACAGTCAGTCTTCGTATCAAAGGCTCTTGGGCATCATTTATTCACCTCTTCTTTCAGTTACCACAGAACACAGACACCAAACCACTTGAGAGAGCAAACTCAAAGCTGACCCCGTCACTCCGGAACGTATCAGGATCACAGGGGAGGCTGCCTCACACTCGGGGCTCTGTTCCCTCCTCTGCAAAGTGCGCTGTTCCGAGGACTCAGTAAACCGGTCCCTCTGAGCACGCAGCCGTGCTCAGCGAGGGGAGACAGGGTTACTGTGCTCCAGGCGGCTGTGGAGGGGGTCCCAGCGGGCTCCCCTTCAGGCTGGATGAGCCACACAGACACCCAGACTGTCCGAGGCTGAGCAGGACTTGGAGATCCTCTGCGGACCGACGGCAAGTGGCCTCCTGGATTCCACCGCAGCGAGTGGGAGTGCCAGGCTGGGCCCCGCCCGTCCAGGCTCCGCCAGTGCCTCCCGGCAGGCGGTCTGCACCTGCACCCGGGCTTTGAGCAAATGCTCACTTGCTGCCGCTGGCATGCTCTGTCCTCGACCACAGTGTGCTTTCTCCCAGCCTGTGAAGCACAGGCTGGGAACTTGCAGACTAGGTGTGTTTGTGTGAGGAGATGCGGGGGTCTATCCCTCCCTCTTATTCAGATGGACATGAGCTCAGTGACTTGTCATGACGTCCAGTCGCACCCACACACCTGCCCTGGCTCCGACAGACACAGTCAGGAGTGTACAGATGGCTGGTGCGGTCACTGAGTCACCCCTTTTCCATTCTGGTCATGAAAGCAGCATAAGAAAGCCAGCAGTGAAAGGGCTAGAAGATCACTGAACAAAAGCTTCTTTGTGTCCTTCAGAAAGCTTAAACCCTAAAGGAGAGACGCGTCAGCCTAGATGTTTCTCACGGATCAGAGCAGGTGGGCAGGGGCGCCTTGGAGGTCATCAAAGAACGTGGGTGAAGAGCTGACGGGCTGAGAACCGCCGTCAGCTCACAGACGGGGTTTCTTCTCATTCCTCCACTGGGCTGCGTGCATTGGAAAACGCGGGGCAGGTGGAGGGACACGGAGGCTGAGGTGGAGGAAAAGGACCGGCGCCACTCCTGCTCTGTCCCGTTCAGACGAACCTCCCGTTTAAGGGCTGGTGGGTCATCACGGGTTTCTGTGAACACACATGGACACGTCAGCATGCACAGGTGGGTACGCACACAGATACACGGGCGAGAGCATACGCACACTCACGCAGGCGTGGGCACAGAAATACACGGGCGAGCACAGAGGAACATGTAAACACACAGGTGTGCACACAGGTAGACACGCACTTAGCTATATGACTGTGTGTACATAAAAACACGCACGGCACGTACACAGACACACACACGGGAGAGCACACAGACGCGCACATGGGCTTGCTGGCCAGGAGGCATCGGTCAACCCCCTGCCGGGTTTTTTTTTACTCAACCTCTTTCTGCCTGTTTCCCCAGCTATGGGTCAATGACACCGACCCTCATCAAATGGGCTGTAAGGATGGCAAGTATGTGACGATCTAAAGCTCTGAAGCACGGAAGGCGCGTTCGAATTTGAAAGTATGTAGACTTTCAAGCCCCCGCTGGTGATTTCTTATCGCCCGCCATCAGCCCCTGGGGACGGCCACGCTCTGGCCACGGTCCAGGCGGCCTCTTCCGGGCTCAGGTGGGGCCTGGCAGGGAGCCTCTGCCCTCTGTCCTTTCCTGTCGTCTGGGGCGGCCTAACGCTGGCTGTATCGGACACGTGTGCCCCATCTCCCCGTCTGCCGACACAAGGCTCGCACACAATCATCAGCAATGAGTACTGTGAGAAACTTTGAAAACCCGATTAAAAACGGAGTTTGTGGAAAGAACAGAGCAGTCGCTCTGTCTTCCTGGACAGCGAAGCCGTCGACTCAGACTCTCGTAATCGGCATGAAGCCATAATGACTGCTTGGGTGGTCGCAGTGTGGACAGCTGTGGGGATGGGGGTGTTTGCACCTGGCGTAGGCCACTGAGACCTCATGCCCACCCCTGGGACGTGGGCATGACTCTGGGGTCCCTAGAGGTCAGCTGTCTCTCGCCGTTGCAGCCCTGTGTCTGTGGGGTGCCGTGGGCACCCAGGCAGCTGACACGCCCGTCAGAAAAGCTGGTGCTTTCACCAGGCTCTCGTGCGGCTGCAAACACCAAGGACCGTGGTGCCAGAGAAGGGGCTGCAAGGTGCACTTCTGCGGGCATCAAGGCCATGACCCCGCCGGTCCAGCCTGATGTCCCCTGGGCTTTGGGAAGCACCTCATGTTCTTTCTGCAGAGAGCCCTCTCCCACGGAAGTCGGGGGACAGCCTTGACGCCGGCACCTGCACAGGTGGTTCAGCTGAATGACCTTTATGGCGCTGGGTGGGCAGGTGGGGCTGCGTGGGGAGTCCTCACTGCCTCATGCGCTGTCCCCGTCCCCAAGCCCAGAGCCCCCCAGGGCCAGGCGACCCCGTCACTGGTACACTGTGTACCTTTAAGAAATGTTTCTGATTTTCCTTTAGACCTTTTGCTGGTTTTACTATTCCTGTTAGTGTACCCCAATTCTTTGCTTTAAAAACTTAATATCAACAAGTCAATCTGAGAGAATTTTAAAGCCGCCTCAGTGAAAAGAGAAAACTTACCGCAATGCTGTGGTTGGCGGTTTCCTTCCTGCCACTGGGGTTTCTCTGTGTCAGGGATCCGCGGGACACGGAGTTCCGATCGAAAGGGTCATCATCTTTGTCTTTGAGAAAAACGGGGGGGGGTGCTTATTAATCACAAACTTACCCCAAACAAGTGTCTTTGCTTCCTAAGAAATTTTAAAAGGAGCATAAAAACAAATGCTTCGTCCAGGACGAAGCTGATGTCCTCGTCACCACCAAGACATCAAGGCGGGCTAATTACGTCCTGTGCTCTAGAAGGTGGGGAGCTTTGCACCATTATTAGGACGATTTACATCGCAGGACAAGGAAACCACCGCTGCCACCACCGTCAACACCCTTATGTGCTTCAGGCAGCAAATTCCAGGTATCCAGACACCACGTCACTGCAACGGTCCCTGAGGGTGGCTCGAGGGCACTGGAGTGTCCTTCGGGCATCAGTGGCATGACATGCCGGGTCCCACGGGTTACGCAGAAATATGGGGCCCCGACTGGCCATTTTCACGCCCCTGAGCTCACCTCCCAGGCCTGGGGGACGAGGGAAGCAGGTGACTCTTACCTTGACTTCTGGGGTGATCACTGAGCTTTCTCCTCACAGGATAGGGTACAGTCACCACCTGGAAGAAAGAAGCCGTCTCTGGGCGTCAGTACCTTGCTGTAATTGTTAGGAACACCGGGAGCTAGGTTTGGATTTCTCATCATTCCTGCAGATTCGGATTAATCAGGGCAACTCTCTTCTGTTCCTGGGCAAACTTTGAACTTTTAACAATATTAAAACGCACGCTATCAATACGTTACGCAACAAATGCCGGAATATAAAAGAGCTGCTTAGCTTTCGGAGAACTGCAGCCTTGGGTGGGTACGCGGAAAAGCCCAAGTTCCAGCCCCACAGACAGGTTCAAATCCTATCGCTACCCCTCACCACCGTGACAAGGACGATTTACATCTTCTCTCCGAACTGTCTCCTCATCTGGAAAATGAGTCAGCAGCCCATGTACAGGATATTGGAAGATTAACTGTACCTAATACATTCTCAGCGCCCCATGGCGGCTGGGCCCCCCACCTTTCTTTCCCTGCCCCTTTCCTGTTGCTCACCTCTCTACTCTGGGCTAATTCATTCGCTGTTTTGCCTCTTCAAGGGGGAAGCTGAGAGCAAAACGGCCTGACTCCCTGGAAGTCCTGCCAACGCCTGACTCCCTGCGATTCAGCCTGGCTGGTTTTGTGGGCTGTACCAGGAGGCTGGCTGCAGACACGTTCAGGCTGGGCTTCCCGGGACAGGTCAGGGAAGACCACAGCCCCGAGAAGAGGGTCAGGGTGGGGCTGGGAGGCCGGACTGAGACCGCCTGTCGCTGGTCTGTGTGGTCTCAATCCAGTATGTCTACCTCCCCCACCCTCAGGCTCCGCACTGGTGCAACAGGGGCGATATCCACACCTGCTTACCAGGTTGTTTGAACATCAAATGGAAGGACGGAAAAAAAATACCATTTTTAACTACGAAGAGCTACCCACTGCTGTTGTCACGAGAAGCACAAATGACTAGGTGCTCATCACAGCTCACAAGGGGCGTATCAGGCAGCAGGCAGGACCCGGAGCAGACGGCCTGCTCTGTGCCTCCCGCCCATACCCCGCGTCCATCCTTGTGCCGTTTCGCGCACACCGGCTCCCGCGCTTCGCTCCCACGGCCGGGACCCGCGGCTCCCAGGGGAGGCCCGTCCCCGGGCCCTGGAGCCTGCTACGTCTGTGAATGTTCGTCACCCAGGACAGGGGGGCGTGGGGGGCAGTACGTGCCCAGCACCCAGCCCCCGTGATGTGCACTGTCTCCAGGGCTCTGTGTTCCTCTCAGCCAGTTCCCCTGCCTGGGGTCTGCCCTCTGCCCTCTGCCCTCTGTCCCACCCTCCCACTCCCCTGGCTGGGCTTTCCTGGATTTTCCCCGACAGACACCCTATGGGGAGACCAGCCTGTGAGACTTGCCAGGTTTCTAAAGTCCCAATGTTTCAGCTCCACCCCCCGCCCCCTCCGTACTTGTCACGCTTCTGGAAAAGTCGGGCCAACCGTTCACCCGCTTCCAGCCTCTCGAGCTTGGATGTAGTGACACGTACCTCGACCTCATCTGAAGGGTCTGCACGCGGATTCTTAGGACTCTGGCCCAACTTCCCAACAAGCTGGGGAAGAAATACCTGGAGAACAGGGAAGGAGCCTGTGCTTATGACTGCTCGTCTGACCTCCTGCCACAGGGCGGGCGGGCAGGACACACGGAGGGTGTTCTCTTTAGTCCTCGGTCTGGAAGGCCGGGACGGCACGGCAACACCCACAGAGCACACACCACTCCAGGGCTCTGCGCCCAGGGCTGCTGGGTTTAGCAAATTAAAGTACAGAACGCCCAGCTGGCTTTGAACTTCAGATAAACAATGATTAAATTTTTTTAGTGTAAGTATGTCCCAGATATTGCACGGAAATACTTATACTAGAAGATGACTTGCTGTGAATCTGAAATTCAGATTTGATTGGGCATCCCGGCAGCCGCATCTGGGCCTCCCCTAAGAGCATTTATCATCCTTCTGCCAGATTTCCTCATACTGTGATCTGTCTGGAGACTCCCGACTTGAATCGGGGGGGAAGGATGTTGGTCTCAGGTCTCTGTCGTGGGCAGGTCCCCATCCTGCTACCGTCACACCCGCCTTGCAAAGCGCTTTTATGAAGGCCGCCAACACGAGGTGCTGTCCAGCCTGCTTCCTTTGGACTTTAAAGCGTGTGTGTGTGTGTGTGTGTGTGTGTGTGCATGTGCGTGTGCTTGTGTGTGTGTGTACTACGTGGCTGTGTTTCCAATTCTCACGCAGGAGCTGACGGTCCTCCCATATAGCACTCTTTTCCGTTAGAAACAACACTAGCAAATGAAAAGGAATCCCAGCGCAGCCCACAGGTCACTGACTGCAGAAACATGAGGCTGGCAGATTAAGGAGGAGGGCGGCGGCTGCCCCGGGGGCTCTCACTGCCAGGCCCCGGGCTGCCCTGTGCTCCTGGCCAGGGCCCTGCGGCCCCTCCACTCACCGGGAGGCTGGATTTCTTCCGGGGCTTTGCCGAGGTCCTCACAGTGAGCCCTGCAGCCTGCAAGGCTGCAATCCTGTACTCGATATCTGACACCTGGCGGAACCACAGACAGACAGACAGATGTCACTTGGACGTCCTTTCAACGTCACAGGACAGGAGGAGCTGCTGCCCCTGATTCACCGATTTCATCGTGCTTCCCCTAAGATGGGTGACCCGCCCAGGGCCACTTCCTGGGCGCCCCATTTCCATCCGTCTTCCATGGCTGTCGGGAGGGTCACCCCCAAGCGGGGGAGGGGCTCCATACATTCTCTGGGGGCTCATCCATGAGGGATTGAGGGAGGGGTAGTGACGGGGGGAGAGCTGAAGGCAGAGGCTTCTGGGAACAGGAACGGGCCCCCTTCAGGTCCGTCCAGATCCCTCCCACAGCCCCCAACCCTTCTCACGGTCCTTGGGGCTCTCTGGAATCTGCTCTCCTCCCAGACACTCCCCTTCTCATTCCTGGGCTCTGGCGCAGGGCTCCACTGCGGATCCCCGAACACGCCGAATTTGACACGGCCTCGGGGCCTTCGCCCGGCTGCCTTCTTGTATTATCCCTTCCCGACCACCCTTCGAGGCAGCCCCATCCGAGCGCTCCCTGGGGCTACCCTCTCCTCAGCCTCGTCGACTTGTTCTGTCTCCTCCCACTAGAAGCACAAGCTCCAGGAACGCAGGGGCTTGCTCTGAGGAGCTCATAGCTGCATCTTTTGTGTCTACACAATGCCCGCCGTACTTGGGATCCCGACTGAGAACTGTTGGCTCCATAGGAAGGAATAAATGAATGCAAAGTTCTCAGGCTCACTTGCGCCCCCTAAGGTGCACGGCCTGGGGAGGCGCCCCTTCTTCCTTGGGGACGGAAGGGCACTTGCTGAAGAGAAAAGAAGCTGGAATGAATGGACAGTGGGTGCTGGGTCCCCTGCACTCGGACGGGCAGACCTCCTCTCCTCTGGGGTCAGCAGGGGGAGGGCAGAGCAGAGCCCAATCACCTTGACTGTCTCTGGGAGACCCTGGCTCTGTCCTTTGACCTTTGCACACCACTAACACACCTCCTACCCTAACTCAAGCCCGGGACCCAAGTTTACAGGATGCCCCTCCGTCAGAGTCTGGTCCTGAGCCCCGGGGCTGTCCTAAAATCTAAGCCTGCTTCTGGAGAAGCCCTCCCCATGGGGCAGGGAGGGGTAAGTGTCAGCATCTTCCTTCCGTGGCTGAAAACGCCACCTGTCTCTTGTCAACCTAAAAGGGAAATGGGCAGGGGTGGGGCGCAGGGCGTGGCGTGGACAGTGATTCCACGGAAAGCCCCAGGAGCCTGTCCTGGAGCCGACAACGTGGGCTCCCTGTGTGTGAGCCCTTCGGGGGGCTGACCACCCTTGCCAGGCCTCCAGGGCCCCCACTATCTATCTGGGGGAGCCGCCTGCTCCCGGGGCCGCCGGGGCTACCTCGCTCTCTGTCCGCTGCACCTGAGAGGCCGTGGCGGCCACTCTGTCCTCCAGCTGCGACAGCTCCTCGTCTGTGGTCCTGCTGGGCTGCACGGGGTCCTGGGGGCCCCGGGCCCCCTTCTCCCGGCTGGGCGTTTGGCCTGCAGCCGTGCACACCTAGGAGAGGGAAGCGCCGCATGTGACCACCAGCGGGGGAGACCGCAGGGCTCGCCCCAACGCACGTCCCATCCTGAAGGTGCCCCTTTCGCTGCGCCAGGAGCGGCCTGGCCAGCCGGGCAGCCCGCGGTGGGGCGCCGTGCGCAGCTGGGGCCAGGCCCCCCCGGCCCTGCCTCCGAGTGTGTGCTGCAGGGGTCGCTCAGGCAGCCTCACCTCCTCGCTGGGGACGCTGCTGCCCTGCTCCGCCCCTCCGTCCTTGCCCTCCTCCTCGGATGAGGCCCGCTGGTCACCGGCGCGGCTGATCAAGGCCTCCAGTCTTCTCTTTAGGGCCGCCTCTTCCATGTCGGCACCTGTGGGCTTGCTGCCAACTGGACACTGAGATGGATGAGTGGCTGATCTCAGCCGGTCGGTCACCTGGAAGCGCTGAAAGCAGAAGCAGGGCTCCGGAAAGCACCGGCCCCCAGCACCCCGGGGGCTTGGCCGGAGCTGCGGCCTCATCTACGCCCCACACGAGCTCGGCCAAGGGGCCCGCGCCGCCTGTGCTCCAGAACCAGGCCCCGAAGGGTGGGATGTTCCTGGCGATCCTAACAGCACCCAGGCCACCCGAGACGCACCATTTTTCAACTTCTCTCTGTTCCCAAACTGGGTCCCCAAGCCACTTCCTAGGGTTTAAGCATCCTCATGGCGCCAAACCAAGACCTCAGCCCGGACTGTCTGCATCCGCCAGCTGAGGCCACGGGGTGCTGACAAGTCTGTTCTCGGGGTTTTTCTCGGTCCCCCCCGTGATAAGACTGAAGTACACGACGGCCGTGTGGCCTCATCATCACCCTAGGGCTCGGGGGTGGGTCCTGAACTTGCATAAACGCTACAGCACGCATGTCCACTGTCCATGCTATGTCTCTGTGTACCAGGCTCTGTGTCCACAGTCTCTCCCACGAGCCTCCTGTCGGCTTTGCAAAGGAATCATACTCCTAGACGCGGGTCTGGAGCTGACTGAGAAGTGTCTACAGTGTACTTGTGACTCTTGGAAAACTGCAAAGTCGTGTGAACCTCTCAGTGATGTTTTCCATGACACAGTGAGTAGCACCCTTTCCCACTCACCCCTTCCTGAATCTAGCGCCAGGGAAGTTTGCCACCAGGGTGGACTTGGAGGAGATTCCTACAGCCCAGAATATCTATATATCTGCCTTGGCTGGTGAGAAACTCAGAGCTAAACAGTGCTTATTTCTGGAAATCTCTTCTCCAGAGTTTAGCTAGGCCTCTGTTTCTTGAAATTATTTTTCAGGGTTGTATTCTTTTTTTTTTTTTTCGTTACGTGGGCCTCTCACTGCTGTGGCCTCTCCCGTTGCGGAGCACAGGCTCCGGATGCGCAGGCCCAGCGGCCATGGCTCACGGGCCCAGCTGCTCCGCGGCATGTGGGATCCTCCCGGACCGGGGCACGAACCCGTGTCCCCTGCATTGGCAGGTGGACTCTCAACCACTGCACCACCAGGGAAGCCCCAAGGTTGTATTCTTTGGTCATAATTTTCTAAGTCTCTATAAGGGGGTGGGAGTCCCTCATTGATTCCAGCTCTTACCCTAATTCTACAGGTGGGGAAAGGATGCTCAGAGCCCCTCCTTTGCCCAGCCTCACTCAGTAAGCATCATACCAGGGCCTAGACTGCAGTAAGCTCTGGCTGCTACCCGTTCCTGCACTCCAGCCAGCGGTTCACTGAGCAGCTATGTGTTTCATCTGCCTGTGGACACGAGCTTCATGTGAAGGCATTCAGTGTGTCGGTTTTAAGAAGTGACCAGAGTCATGTGAAAAAACCAGAAAAATGGCCAAATTATCCCAACTGCCCTTTACAGCCAAAATGACTTGCGAGGGGGTAACGAGATTTAAAAGTTAAGGGCAGGGACTTCCCTGGTAGCAAAGTGGTTAAGAATCCACCTGCCAATGCAGGGGACACAGGTTTGATCCCTGGTCTGGGACGATCCCACATGCCACAGAGCAACTAAGCCCGTGCGCCACAACTACTGAGCCTGAGCTCTAGAGCCCGTGCACCACAGCTACTGAAGTCCGTGTGCCTAGAGCCCGTGCTCCCAACAAGAGAAGCCACAGCGATGAGTAGCCCACGCACTGCAACAAAGAGTAGCCCCCACTCGCCGCAACTAGCGAAAGCCCGCACGCAGCAACGAAGACCCAACACAGCCAAAAAAAAAAAAAAAAAGTTCAGGGCAATTCCATCCCACAGAGCTTGCTCAGGCCAAAACCCTGGTGTCATCTGACCCCTCTCTTTCTCTCGTCCTGAATCCATCCCCACTGGCTCTGCCTTCAACAGGTACCCAGGGTCCACCTCCCATCACCTCTGCTGCCCTGCCTGGTTCACCCACCACCTTGTCCTGCCTGGACGATCCACCAGCCTCTTAACTGGCCTCCCGTTTCCACAGCCTGTTCTCAGTTTGCCAGGCAGAGGGCTCCCTGGGGGTCGGCGGGGGGACGTGAGCAGGGAGGCCGGTCGCTCATTCACTCACTGGCTGCCTCTCCTTCGGCCCACAAAGCAGACGTCAGAGTGTGAGGTGAGGGTCCCCCCAGGACTGCCTTCCGGGACTCTGAGATCCCCCTCCCCGTCCCTTCCTTCGGGGAGTGAGTCACCCGCTGACGCTGCTGCTGGGAGGGGGGCTTCTGCACCACGACGTTACTCACACCCACGGTGCCCGTCGGGCCGCCTTCCGCCCCCTCGGCCCCGGGTGCTCCTGGCAAGCAGAGGGCAGTGCTGGCTATCACTTAATTTTCTCTGTGAATGGAACCAAGCAGGCTCGCAGACGAGTGCCGAGGGCTGGGGTGAGCTGACGGGGAAGCGGCACGTCTACTGGGACCCCTTTCTACAGGCTCCCAATTTCCCGAAGACGCTCAAAAAGCAAATCTCCTCAGAGGCCCCAGCGGGTGAAGAGAACCCCTGTGACGTTCGGAGGGTAGATTCTATTGGGTCTGCTGGGAATAAATCTTTCAGAGCAAATGAGGTTGAGAAACTTCAGAATCCCCTTGAGAAATGGGAACCTGAGGCCACCCCAGGCAGGAGCTGATGAGGGTGTGGGGTGGGGATTTATGAGCTGCTGTCAGAAGGGGGCGCTGCTTCTACCTGGTAAATAAAAACCCCACACATACAGACACACACACACACGCACGCATGTCCAACACACATGTATGCATACAAACACATATACACGTGATGGCAGCTGGCCAGCACGACAGGATACAGCTGGGGTGACCAAGGTATCCAAGTTTGAACCCCGAAAGCCCTATGTCCTGGGAACCCTTTGGCCCCTGGCAAAGAGGGGCACGGGTTGCCCTGGTGATGCTGGTGGGGGAGAGCGAGGTCCAGAGGGGGATCTGGGTCAGCCTCCAGGACGGGGTGGAGGCAGCCTGGGGTCTGGGTGGCTGGGGGTGAGCCCTGGGGTCCTGCGGGCTACCGGGCCTGCGTGGGGGACACCTGTCACAGACTCAGGTGAGAAGGCCTGTCCTGAAAGCATCCTGAGGGGCAGAGGGCCTCTCCCAGACCTGCGCAGGGGCGCTTCAGAGTGTGTTCCCTGCCGGCCACGGGCTCTGGAGTTCCCCTCCTGAGAGCCTGGGCCTGTTTCCTCAGCTAAAAACCGGGGACTGAAACTCTGTCTCTGGGTCAGCCTGGCCCCGCCGGCCCACAGAGGGTGTCAGAGGAGGGCACCTCCGTGGGTGAAGGTGGCTGTGGCCCTGGGGGCGCGTGGCTCCCACTGCCCACCCCAGCTGCCACCGGAGCTGATCTCCAGAGCCCTTGGGCGCTGCAGGGAGGGGGCCGGGTGCTGAACCGGGGCCGTGGCTCAGGCAGACTCGAGGCAGGGCCTGAGCATCGCCGCCCCTACGCCCACAGCTACCCGGCTGTCTGTCTGTCTCTCAGACGCACATGTGCATTAGACCAAGGGTTCTGTTCCATTCACTCCCCAGAAGGTGGCCCCTGTGCGCTGGGTACACCCTCACACACAGGGTGGGCAGGAGACCCCTGCCCGCTCCAACGGCCTGGACCCCCAGGCCGGATACTGCAGGACCAAGCGAGGTCCCCGGGTCTTCGCTGCTCTGACTTCCCAGCCCCTCTCTCGTTACATCCGCACCAAAGGCTGCACACCTGCGCCCCTCTGAGTTCTGCACCTGTGGCTGGGCCCACAGATGCCCAGGCTCCGCGCACAGCGGACGGCAGGGGCCTGGACGGGGCAGACGCCCCCCCCCCAGCTGTAGCACAGCGGACAGCAGGGGCCTGGACGGGGCAGACGCCCCCCCCCCCCACCCCAGCTGTAGCACAGCGGACGGCAGGGGCCTGGACGGGGCAGACGCCTGCCCCCCCCCCCCAGCTGTAGCACAGCGGACGGCAGGGGCCTGGACGGGGCAGACGCCCGCCCCCCCCCCAGCTGTAGCACAGCGGACAGCAGGGGCCTGGAGGGGGCAGACGCCCGCCCCCCCCCCAGCTGTACGGTGGAAACCCGTTCAGCTCTCTGAGCCCCATGCATGAGCTCCCAATCGAGAGTCTTCCTTGCAAAGCCCGTGTTGGTGCCTCAACCTCCCTTAACAAAGGGGCTTCAGCGGGTCAGCAGGCGGTCCCCGGCTGACATGTACTTGCTCCGCTCAGAGATCTGCAGCAGAGGGAGGGATTCAGTGGCTGGAGGACAGAGCCACTCCGGCCAGCAGGACACTGGCACCTACCACCTCGGGAGCACCAAATTCCCAAGCAGTGGAAGGAAAGGTCAGGCCACCATTCGTCATGTGCCCTGGGAAGGTAACTGTGAGGCCCATTTTCTGACAGCCGGGGCTCTGGAACGCCAAGCAGAAGCTGGGAGCGGTACCAGAAGCGGAGGCGGGGGCGTTGGGAGGATGAATAAAGCAGGACAGGTGACACATTCAGCGTCACTGCCGTGGCGCAGCCATTGTCACTGCTGAACCTGAGGTGCACAGGAAGGTGTGAATTGATTATGCCAGGCTGCTCAAACTAAAAGTCAGAGCCCCGGGTCAGCGTGGGCCAGGAGGCCTGCCAGGTGATGACCTGAAAGTGCGACTGGCTCATACCTTGAGTCACCAGCTCTTGAGTCACCAGAGTCTATTAACTCCCAGGCCGGGAAATGAGAAAATCAATTCTCCTGTTTTCTTCCAAGCCCGGCAGATGCATCTGGCCTGCCATTATCTCCTCTGTGGTCCACCTTGTTTTAAAAGAGGGAGATGGCTCCAGCAGGCTGGTAAGACGCTTTTGCATTGTTCCGCAGGTAATTAGTTTGATCTTCACAGCACCGAGGGCTCTGAGTGGGCAAATCTGCCCAGAGAAGAACACAAGCTGAGAAGCTTCAACACGAGGGTTTCGGCGGGAGTGGCCCCAGCCTCGAGTGGCTGCTGGTAACTGAGACCAGCTGTGGGTGCACTCATGGCACCTGAGAGGCAGCGATCAATACCTGGGAGGGGGATGCTCAGCAGACAGTCGTGTGTCCCCGGGGAGCGTGGTGGGCATGAACCCACGGCAGGAGAATAAGAGCTGACCCAACCAGGGTCCGGCACCGGCACAGTGAAGTACCACCTCCAGAGCGAAAGAGAAAGGAAAGCATCCCACGACGAGAGCTCGGAAAGTTCTCGTCCTGATGGAGGAGGGACACGAGCTGGGGGCAGCACAGAGCCGTGGAGAGACCACAGCCCTCGGAATGGGAGGTGAGCTGCGGGCTGGTGGTTTTCTCTGAGCAAGAGAGCCTGTCCGCATGCCGCCAGGACAGCCTGGACGCGTCCCGGTTTTCCATCTGGGATCAAGAGCCGTTGGCCCCCTGTAGACACCCCCCAGCGAACACCTGTCTCTCAGGTGCTCAGGGGCCCAAAGTTGCTCGTGCCCCTCCCTTCGGCCCAAAGCGGGAGCCGCTCTGTCCTGTGTGAGCTCCGTCCAGGTAAATTACATGCTATCTGGACGCACGGACGGCAACTTGGAATGAACTTCCGGTGTTTCCAACACGTTTGCAGCAAAACCCAGATTTACAATTTAGGAATGCAGTGCAGACAGAGGAGGAAAATGAGCGACTGTAGTTTGGCACCAGTGAGGCTTTCGTGGGGAAACCGAGTCAGTGTCTTTAGCCTGCGCTCTTGGGGCACCAGGGGCTCACTACCCACCACTTGGGGCAGGGTGCGTGCCAGGGCTCCGTTTCCTGCACCTCCTTGATCTCAGCCCCTTGGAAGCATCCGTCCTTGGTACCACGTGCTGTGCTCTCTCTGGCCTCCCTCTCAGCATGAGTGATTATTTATAGAAAGTCTTTGCTGACTATCCCTCACCCAGAAAGTCCCGACCGCGAGTACAGATGCGAAGACAGGCAACAGGTCAGGGGAGGACCATTCAGACGGACCCCAACAGTACATTATTCTCGAGAACTCTCGAATCCCCAAGGCATGTCTGTGAGTCCTGTAAGAGTCGGCCCTGGGTCTTCCCCGATGCACAGGGACGCTACTGCCCTCTGGAGGCCGCTCTTTACACTGCCTGATTCCCTTTTCACAAAGATGCAGGTGAAGTCAGTGGAAGTAAATGAAGTCAAGAGAAAGAAATGAAGAAGAAGAATTCCAGAGACAAGATACAAGCATGAAACAGAGTAATTTTCAAGGAGGCATAAAGGATGACTGGTGTCAGTAGGACTAAATACCGGGATATGTGTTTTACTGAATGTCACTAAAGCTGCTAAATTAAAAACTTGCTGAAAATAGACAATTTAATTCTAGTCTTTATCCCATTGTCTTCTGGCCTGGACACTGGGAACTTCTCTGCCAGTGGTGATTCTGCCACCCAGGGAGGTCTCTGTCTCTGCCCTGGGGAGGTCTCTGTCTCTGCCCTGGGGAGGTCTCTGTCTCTGCCCTGGGGAGGTCTCTGACCCGGGGAGGTCTCTGTCTCTGCCCTGGGGAGGTGTCCGTCCTGGCCGCACTGGCCCTCCACCATCATCCCGCAGCCTTCCCAGGGGCCAAGCCAGTCACTCCCTGGTCTGAATCAAAGGACACTTCCTTGCATCAGCATCTCCCCTGTTCCATAAAAGAAGAGTGAGCCCCTGGGTTGAATGGCAGAGAGCGGGGTCTTCACTGCAGGCCTCCTGAGGGCCTTTCGTGCCCTGCTGTGCTCAGGGCAAAGGGTCAGTGGCTTCTCTCAGAGGCGGAGGTCAGAGCAGGGGGTACGTCCAGCCCCGGGGTCGGGCCATGCTGCCGGGTGATATTATAGGGAAGAGAGCCAGCTGGGCCTGCAGGCACTGACTCTGCAGGGGGAGACGCAGAGTTTAGAAACTCCATGCTTCTGCCCTGTTGACGTTTTAGATCAATTTTAGAACAACAAAAAAACCTCCCAAAACAAATAACAAAACACCTGACACTGATCCACCAGAAAGCCATGCGAAGAAAGGCACCTTCTTGGCCTTCCCTGGTGGCGCAGTGGTTGAGAGTCCGCCTGCCGATGCAGGGGACGCGGGTTCGTGCCCCAGTCCGGGAAGATCCCACATGCTGCGAAGCGGCTGGGCCCGTGAGCCATGGCCGCTGAGCCTGCGCGTCCGGAGCCTGTGCTCCGCAACGGGAGAGGCCACAACAGTGAGAGGCCCGCGTACCGCAAAAAAAAAAAAAAAAAAAGAAAGGCACCTTCTACAAGTCAGGCGCTCCTCTTCGCAGATCATTCACTTCCGGAGCACAGCTGTGAAGGGACTGAGGCTGGAAGGGCCCCTAACCTGTTCTAGGTCAGCTTAGACTGAGGAAGGGCCCCCCCAACGTCCGAGCCCGGGAAGGGTGAGCCCCGGGCAGATCAGAGGGGGAAGCGGGTGCGGACGGAAGCAGAGGGCTCAGCAAAGGCCCGGCCCGCTGGCAGCCCTGCTTGTTATCCCCAAGGCCCTGGAGAACAGTCTGTAGCCTGTGGCTGCAGCGCTGGACCACACCCCTCGTCCCAGGGCTTCTGACACTGCACATCTCTGCTGAGCAGGCTTGTGCAGTTTTATAGTTTTGAAGTACTTTTAATTTCTCAGCAATGAACTGATGTTAAGGTAAAAAGGCACCACCCAAAGAAGCAACTAGAATGCATTCTTTCCGGCCGCCTTACCTGCTTCTCAGACAAGGTCTGGCCTCTCCGTCTGGGATGGTGAGAGGACACCCTCTGAGCCCAGATGCTTTCTTCATCTGAGGTGTCCACGTCGGCCAGATAGTGGGATGGGAGCTGCTCATTCCAGAGGACATTTGTTCCTTTGGAGGAAGAGTGGGTTTGGATTATTTGGAGTGAAAAGCTGAAAGCCAATGGGCATTTTCGCCAATGAAGAGAAATCAGAAATCGAAGAAAACGGAGATATGATTCTACTCCATTGATATTATGGGGCTGAGATCCCTAAACCAAGTAAGAATGGAACAGAGTCCACGGTCCCACACTCGGAATTTCAGGAGCAGAAGCCCCTGCCCCGCCAGCACTCACGGGGGGCTCCAGGGTAGGAAAGCCAGGTGGGCAAAGCAAATGTAATATAATTACATCACACGGACTTCCACGCGCCTCGGGTGTGGCGGACACGCGTCCCGGGAAGTTTCCACGAGTGGAGGTGACTTTGGGAAGTCTTTCCACATTGGTCACCGGGGACTGCTTTTCCTGCCAGCCTAGTGATTCGCAGACTCTCGTGGGCACGGGTCACCTACCGTGTGGCCTGAGACGCTTATTCCTGGGCTCTGTTGGTGGAAGAGCCCCATGTTCTCACCAGAAAGTACCCCCAGAGCTCCAGGTTGGCCTGGAGGGCACCACATCCAGCCGTGCCGGGAGGGGGAGGGCTTGACCCTCCTGTGAGGCGCCCCACAGGAGCCAGGGTCCCAGGAATCAGCTGCACGAGCTGTTTCTGTGCTTGACGTGCAGCCGGCCACATGGCCCTGCCAGCACCCTGAACGACTTGGGGGCAAGGCCCTGAGCTCCAGCTGAGACTCTGGCCCCGTGGACACTGTGGTTTCAGCCTGGGAGACGTGCACTAATGACCTGGCGATGCCGTGTTGGATGCCTGGCCCCCGTAAGCTCATAAATGTGTGTTGTTTTAAGCTGGTAAGTTTGTGATGGGCCATTATGTCTCAGGGGCTAACAGATGCAACCAAGGGCTCAAGGGCTAACAGATGCAACCATCCCATTTCGAGGCCGCAACAGTGCGCTGAGTTAGGCACTAACCCTATTTTACAACGAGGAAACCGAGGCACGGCGGTTCAGAGGTTTGTTCAAGCACACACCACACGCCTTTAAATCGCAGATCTTGTAGCTTGTCTGATGCACTATTAAGAGACAACACTGCCAATCTATCTCCAACACACTCTCTTCTACCACACTCGCTGTAAGACGCTCCCAATGTGAGACGAGGTGACAAATGTGTCTTAGAATCAATGAAATCGGGTGGTGAGTTGGTCGAAAGAGCTGGGCTTGAAACTCAGAGCTGCCTGCCTCCCAGGCGCATTTCCCAGCTCGATACCGTCTGTCTCAGCCTCTCCCTCTCCCCGCTGCCACCCCATCCACGTGCCAGTGTTGATTAGGGATTCTGGGAGGAAATGCGTGTGTCTGAGTCTTCATCCTGTGACTTGGTCGATGTAGATTCGTTTACTGATTGTTTAAGGGGAAGTAAAGCTGCCCTCCCGCTGCCCCCAGACGCCTCCAGGATCCTAATGGGCGTGTGAATCATGAGCTTACAGTCCCTATAATATAATGAAAAGGGAACATGGAAAGCCGGCCCACTTCCTGGCAGACGGCATCTTAACCACCTTTCCCCGGCAGCTGGTCCCACGCTGCAGCCACGTGGCAGCAGGTCGGTGGGAAGCAGCCCGTGCTGCTTCTGGGGTCTCATCTGCTCCTTCATCACGAGGGTACCTGAACCCCGGACCCCAGTGCACACTCCCCCAGGGCCCAGGAACAGACAGTGATTCGGGATTTCATCAGGAAGCCGACTGTCTGACAACAAAATTAAACTGAGGATTTAAACTAGGGTCTCAGCACTTAGGGACCTCCCGAGTCATAGCTGGAAGGGAGGTGGCGCCCCAGGTTTGGAGCTGCCCTGTCCTGTGGTTAAGGGGGTCGGTCCGGGTGACCAGTGATCCTATCATCTCAGGGACACCTGCACGTCCCTACCCCAGTCCTGCTCGATGTCCCCCCATCCAAGGTGGCAGTGAGCTGTGTGGCCAGGGCAGGCGTCAATGTTGGTACTTCTGAGTGTTACCAGGGAAGCGCGCAGCCCAGGGGAGCAGAGGTTGATGGCGTGTGCCAGGACTGCCCATGCTGAAGAGTCAGAGTGAAGAAGGGGCTACGCACTGTAAGCCAGTCAGGGGCTGGCACAGATCGGGGTGGTGGGGCAGGCTGCCAGCGACCCTCTCCTCCACGCAGAGCCCGCGCGGAACACGGTGGTCAAGGGCACCTACCAGGTGTCGCAGTGGTCCCCGGGGCCATCGTGCAAGACTCTCCCGGCAGGCAGAGCTCAGCGAGGGCGTCTGGTCCGGCAGGCGAGAGGCTGGCCATCTGCCCTTCTGGACGGGGGTGGCACCCAGAGGCCCTGGCATCAGCCTCATCCACGGGTTCCTGGGAGGTGGTCTCCTCCCCGCAGGGCTCATCTGTGAGGGCCTGAGCACATGGGGCCTGTTGGCAGGTTTTACTGGGAAAGGGCAGCTCCTTGGAATGTGGGCCTTTCCAGTCCAAGTCTTGAGGGTTTCCAGGCATCATCTGACCGACCGAACACTGGACACCCATCCTCTCTGCTCCTGGAGACTCAATTCCCTTTCATTTCAAAGGGCTCCGGACTTGCCGCTGGAGCAGAACCCGTGGCCCAAAGACCTTTTGGGTGCTGGCTCCCAGCTCCCTGCTCTGTTGCGCCCCCGCCCGCAGGCGTCTGCAGATCAGCCCCGGAAGACCGAGCCTGGCCCCAGCTCTGGGCTGGTGCCATTTGAGCCCGGGGAACTGAGATGTCAGGGCTCCAGCCGAGGGCGTCCTCGCTCTGGGGCTCGTGCCCCAGCTGCCCGTGCTGTGTGTGATGGTCCTGTGTGTGCCGGGCTCAGCCTCTAGTGCCTTTGGAAAGGGATCCTGTGAGGCTGAGAGGATCAGCCCTTGTCCAGGTGAGGCGAGGGGATGGAGCCTCACGCAGGGTCCCAGGCCAAGGGCACACAGCTAGGGAGCAGTGACTACATGGCCGGTTCTCCTGGGCGGCCCCCATGGAGGCCGCGTGTCCTGGTGTAAGTATTAACGGCAGCCCGTTCCGCCCACAAGGCTACCCTCGTTTGGGCGATGAAGCAGAGGGACCCCAGTGATGAGCCGCAGTGAGTGCAGGCACATGCTGGGCCCTGTCCGACCCCAGGGCGATGCTGTTCCTCTGCCCTCGCTCTTGAGTCTCGGGGGTTCTGCATTCATACGGGGACAGGCACCCGCCCCGAACGCCCCAAGGCCCTGACTCATTTGCCCAGCGCCCCACTTCTCCGAGCAGCCGACCCCGTCTCTCCAGGGACCGGAGGGTGTGACGTTTCTATGCCCCCCACCCCAGCTGGCCCCCTGCCTGTGATGCCCCCATGGCCATCAGACTGTTTCCCAGAATGCTGTCCCCCGACCCGGGGCCTGAAAACCTGTCGCCCAGGTTATCCTGGGATGGCCGGGGGCAGAAAAGAGAGCCCACTGACCTGCGGGTTGTCCGCGGCCACAGAGACCAAGGACAGGCTTGGGGGGTGCCCGCAGGACGGAGTGGAGTCGTCAGAGTCTGCCTCGAAGTCCAAGCCGTGAACGGGCAGGATGCGCTTTTTCTGAGCAGGAAGGGGTGCGGGAAAGAGGAGACAGAGGGTCAGCCTGACTGTGAGGGCCACACGCCCTCGCCTCGGGCAGCGGGGAGGGCATCTCCAAGGGCACAGCCACCATCTGCGGCGGCGCCGGGGGCCGCCCAGAGCCCCCCACCCATCACAGGCTCTGCATCCCCAGCGCCTCTTAGAAGAGCAGAAGGAATCGTCCGCTCAGCCCCCGACGGGCACACGGCTGCACACGGCCCAGCAGTGCTGCCCTGGGGGGCAGGCAGGCTTCTCTGGGCCGATGGGTGCTTCTCACCCCTCACACTTTAGCAAATGAGGGGTGCCCAGCGCGGGGAAGCAGAGCGGGGAGGGGGGCTCCAGAGAGCTCCATCATCTTTAGATGCAAGAGCAGAGTTTATTCCGAATCCTTCCCTCATCATGGTTTCCATCCTTTAAACGTATTGTGTAGGGAACATTCAACACTGGAGAGCACTCGCTGAGCTTAGTCAGCGAGACATATACAATTTTCTCATAAAAAGATGCCTACGGTCCCCGGGGACCAGCTGCGCAGACCAGCCGGCATGGTTCTCAGAGACCCTGTTGCTCTCCAAGGGGCTCCAGCCAACATCACCGCCCGCCCCGCCCCTCCCCTCCCTCCTGCTGCCCTTCTGTCAACCTGCCCAGAAACCCCGGGGATTACTTTGCTTGTCTTTATCACCAAAAATAAGTTAAAAAAGAAGTGAAAGCAGAAGCAGACACCAATAAAAAACAAGGCTCACGGCCAGCTATAAACAAAAGCAAGGACGTTCACAGGGGAAAGCCGGAGGGGGTTCGCTTCCCTGAAAGGTGCAAAGGCTGTTTCCGGGGGACACCAGTGCCCTCACGACCACGTGCCCGGAGGACGCTGGCCGGATGTCCAGGCAGGGCTGGAGGTCCAGGAAGGCCTCTCTGCAGGCCCCGCCTCCCTGCAGCTTGCTCTGGGGTTTCCTACGGAGGGACCTGTGCCGAGAGCACACTGCTGCTTGGAGCTCAGTGATCTCAGAGGCTGCGGGGCACGGTGGAGGCAGGCGGCTCTTCGTGCTCCCGGCCCGCGGAGGGATGGAGAGCCTGAGATTCTCAGGACATCGGAATCCGAGCCTCCAGCATCAGGGAGGGCGGGGCTGGGGGAAGACTTACTTTGCTTCCAACGGGCTGGGCCTGGGCCCCTGTGTCCTGTTCTCTGTCCTCATCCGTGTGCTCGCTGTCTCCACTTCTCCCTCCGGGGCCTGGCTCAGGCCCACCTGCAATGGACGCCTGCATGACTCCACCAGGACAAGACCATCCGTCCATCCGCCCACCCACCCCTCCATCTGCTGTGAAGCGACCAGGCAAGGCCCTCTACTGGCCTCCCAAAGACCTATCTGAGCATCAGGTAGAGCTGTTCTGAATCACAGCCGAAGACGAATACTCTGCATCCACTTCACCAATGGGCACCTTCACTGACCGCTTCCTAAGCAGTCTGAAGACACCGCAGTGTGTGGGTGAAGCAGGCCTGGAGCTAAGTCACCTTTTCCCAAACTAACCTCTTCACTTTCAGTCTCATTTCACTTGCTTCTCAGCCCCGGGCCTCCCTCCCCTCCCTTCTCTGCCCCCCCAGGACGCCTTTTTCACCTGAGCCCCCAGGTCTGTCCCCTGACCCCCAGCACAGCCTCACTCTTCCCTCTTTCCCCCAGTCACACTGGCCTGGCCGGTGTTCTGTTCCCTCAGGTCACTACAAAGAGTGATACAGTGCATTCTGGGGTTTTAATCTGGAAGCCCCATGGACCATCCACCCTCCTCGGGGGCCAGGGGCACCCCGGCATCCTTGTGAGCACAAAAGACTTACTGTTGACGTCAGGTGAGCGCAGCACTTGATCAGGTAAACCTAGAGCCGAAGAAAAGCACTCAGCAGAGACCCCAGCGGCCCTCACCAGCTACACCCCTGCGTTAGGCCCCGCCTGGACCAGCTTTTGAAACATTAACTTGAATCACTTCTTCTTCTTTTTTGTGTTTGACTACTTCGTTTTAAAGGTACAACTCTCCCGATTTTGTGCTCTTTCCGTGTGCCCTGCATTCACAGGTACCAGCAGGGAGAATGCAGCCCCTGGACCATCACCCCACCCGAGACCTGCCTCACGGGGTCCGCAGCAGCAGCTGCAATCAGATTTTTTGTTGCCCCCCAGTGCCACCTCCTGGCCCTCGGTGGTGACAGTTCTGAACTGGCCGCTTCTGGGTGGCAGCAAGCTCTGCAACCTGGCTGGGCGCCAGAATCCCCGTGACCTTTTACCTAACGCAGATACCCGAGCCCACCCCAGTCCCTAGAAATCAGAACCTCCCGGGGCCAGGACCAGGTCCTCAGCGTTGTGACGTGGCCTGTGGTTTCCCACCGTGAACGGGGCCTCCGGCGTTGAGATTCTCAGACGCTTCGCGGTGTGGCTTTTCCCGTGCTACCTGTGGTTCCCACACCTGAGCCCTGCAGCGGCGGTGAAACCACACTCCTGCTGCAGGAAGATCCCTCAGCGGGCTCCCGGCCGGCTGAGCGGGCACGGGGTCGCGGGTGCACGCGGCTGTGGGATTTACTGATAGGCTCCAACCAAGACAGAAATATCGGCCACGATCCTGGTGAGGATCCTGGTGAGGAGGTGGGGGGAACTCCCGAAGAATTAGGGTGACGGTGCCCCCTGCCCCACCGTGTCACCAGGACACGCCTAGTGACGCCAGCTGTCTCAGCACGGTTACCAGGAGAGCCACTTTTACTCTTACAAGTGTCCTGGTTTCGATGATTTATCACATGCCCCCTGCACCCCCAGCCCAAGGAAGCCCCCTACCCCCGCGGTCTGTTGCTCCAGGTGCCAGAAGCCATCACAGGTGAGGAAGCCTCTCGGTGGTCTGTCCTGAATTCAACAGCGTGCTAAGGCTGCTCAGAACACCTGTGCCAGGCCCAGTGCGTGTGCCCAGGCCCTGAGGGTGGCTATGCCTACCTCCTGCACCTGCCTATCAACGTGGGGCTTTACGGGGCCCGAGACACAAGTAAGGCGCCTCTCCAGAAGGCCTGGGGGAGACGCCCAGGCTGGCGCACAGTGAGGACACCCCCAATCCCAGAAGCATCGCCTCCGCTCGGGACGTGCAGGAGCTCCAGACCCCGGGGCATTCTCCTCGGTGCCCCAGATGGAGACGGTCAAGACACCGAGCCCCCAGATGCTGGTCTGACAGGTCGTCACAGCCCGAAGGCCTGGCCAGGTGTTGGCAGAGCCTGGGACTCAGGTGACAGGGACAAGGCAAGAGCGTCCCGAAAACACCGCTCAGTTCTCTCCGTTCAAGTTCAGGAGACACTGCTAAGCTCAGGCAATCTCACATCCTTCCCCCGACATATCCCTCTACCCCAATGGCTTCAAGGTGGACAACACAGGTGAGTACAGGTTTAGTGCAAGAACACCGTCTGGATCTCAAGTTCTTCATGGAATAAATACTTGGATTCAAAATATTAAAACAAACGATTGAGCTACAGCCCATCTCTTATGTCTTGATGATCTCATCGGACTCATGGGGAATGTTTGTTGAAAAGACAGAGTCTGGGCCCCGTACTGGATGCCTGGGGAAGAGGCTCACTCCTTACCTGCTCCCTGCAGCCTCCCGCAGAGGGACCGCGCTACCTGGGCCCCCCCGGAGTGCTGGAAGCGGGCTCTCACATGCCTGTAGTACCACTCCAGGGAGCCCCTCTTCACCAGCCTGCAGAGACACAGAGCTCAGGCCCGGGCGGGGCGGCACACCCCCCCGTGTCCTGGAAGGGGCAGGCCGGGCCCCCCGCCGGCAGGGCCACTTGATCTCCAGGTCCCGGCTCACCTGGCCAGGTGGCAGGGGTCGCAGAGCCAGCCCTGCTCCTCCGGGTTGTGGCCACAGCCTTTGCAGGTGAAGAGGCTGCAGTCCAGGCATTGCCTCTTGGGGGTCTCGAGGAGCTGGTAGGGCTGCAGGCAGTGGGCGCAGTGGGTGTTGCTCAGGTGGGCCGTGTCCAAAAGCAGCTCCCTCTTGGAGTTTTCCTTCTTAATTTTGCCTTTCAAACCCCTGAATCGGAAACAAGAAAATATCGGATGCCTTGGTTCTGCAACAGGCTTTAAATTCAAGGGCACGCGCGCGCGCGTGCACACACACACACACACACACACACAGACTCCCAGATGCACAAAACAGTGACCCAAAGTCAGGTAGCACCATGACTTTCTTTCATTGCTAAAGGGCTGCGAACCATACAGGTTCAGAATCACAGGAGGGAGCAGGCCCACAACTGCCCGCACCACCTCACATAACTCAGTATAGCGGGAAGAGGGTGCACACAGGTCCTGGACCCCAGGTTGGTTCCCCACCTCTGACCCTGAACCCGGAGCTTTTCTGATGTAGAGCCCAGAGCTTGGAGACTGTTAGCTGGATGAGTGTGGACCCGTGGCCACTAGCACCCAGTGTCTGTCGGACCAGACGGGGTTGGCGGCTCTGGGAAACCAGCAGGGATGGGGCCCGGTGAGGTCCTGGGGGTGCAGCTTGGCTGGGCCACACAGTTATCTAGAGCCAATCTGTGGCCCAGTTTAATTGTTTAGCAGGAGATTAGAGGAGAAAAATCCAAGAGGTTCCTGGACCAGTCAGAGCGGCAGCAGGAAGAGTCACAGAGGATGGAGCAGGACGGTGGGCAGACGGTGGGCCAGGCTGACGCTCTCTTCTGTGAGGCCCAGGTCAGCCACACCTGCTCTGCCACCCTGGCCTGAGTTAATGGTCCTGAGCTGAGGATGACACCAGGTAAGTGGAGGTCAGGTCGGCCCCCTACAGTAAGCATTGAGAAGCTGAACCCACACAGCCAAGAAAAGAAGCCCAGTGGTGGCAGGAAGCTAGGAAGAATACTGTCATCCACTGACTACAGGCTAGATAGAACTGCATTGACACGGTAGAGAAAGTGTCTTCCTTAAACCGCAGAGCACCTGGGGCCAGGTGGAAAGGGCCTAGAGTCCTCCACGTCCACTCCTGATGTATCTGCTTCAGCCAGAAAACCTCAAGGCCACCCCTTGGCAGGGCCTTGTCCAGCTTGTCTCCCAGCATGGGTCCCCCATTCTCCATCCAGGTAGAGCCGGACTCCCGGAAAGAAAGAGGAGGACGTGTAGAGGTACACTGCATCCCAGGATGTGAAGTCCTCTTCAATAAGAGCCCGCGAGAGTCCTGGGGTGGCGGCTGGAAACTTTCAGGTGTTGAATTTGGGGGAACAGATCATGATACTCTGCTTCAGATTCCTTTTTTGTGAATATATTTATTTGTAATATATATTATTTAAAATAAATTTAAATTTTTAAAAATTAAAATAATTTTTATTGGAGTATTGTTGACGTACAATGTTGTGTTCGTTTCTGCCGTACAGCACAGTGAATCTATCATACGCATACGTGTGTCCACTCTTTCTTAGGTTCTTCTACCATATAGGTCATTACAGAGTATTGAGTAGAGTTCCCTGTGCTATACAGTAGGTCCTTATTAGGTATCTGTTTTACATGTAGTAGTGTGTATATGTCGATCCCAATCTCCCAAGTTATCCCCCCACCAGTAACCATAAGTTTGTTTTCTACATCTGTGACTCTGCTTCAGATTCTCTAAAACACAATTTCTCTTCTTCACAGCTGGAAAACAGGAGGGAGGGAAGAGGGGACCCTGCATGGGTCCAGCAGAGTAACACCAGATGCCTGCCAACCAGAGGGCACGTCAACAGACCTGGAAGATCGTGAGGGGCCAGAGCCATCCTGCTTATCGCAATCACAGGGTCGACCACTACAGGCAGGGACGAGCCCAACATGCAGCTACAAGTTAAGGTCACCTTCAGGAAGAAAAGATGCCCTGAATGTGATTGACTACACAGTAGTAGTAAATAGAGGAAGACTTGAAACTAGTCTTCCTGTGTGTGTGCTGAGTGGGCATAAGAGAGAGGAGCAGGAGGTAAGAAGAAGCCAGGCTGAGGTGGAAAGACCACAGGCTATGTTCATGGAGGTGGAGAAGGCGGGGCTAAAGTGAAGATGGAAAGGAACTGAGGTGGGCAATGGGGAGGGAAACGGGCAGAACATCAAGTCCAGGGATTCAGAACAGTGGTTCTAAAGGTGTGGTCCAGGGACCTACAGGGGTACCTGAGACCCTTTGACAGGGTCCACAAGGTCAAAACTCCTCTCATAATAACACTAAGGTAGTATTTGTGTTTTTTGCTCTTTGACCCCCGCACCGGTGGTGCAAAAGCTATGGCGGGTGAAAGTTCTGGGGCCTCAGCACAGATCAAGCCAGAGGTACAGAGTGTACCAGCGGTCAATCTGCTCTCTGCCAGAAAAGAAACGAAAGCATGTCTTGATGAAGTGCGTCTTTGATTAAAAGTGTGATCAAGTGACAGTATTTGTTGCCATTGACAAAACTCAAGCTTTCAAGCTCAAAGGCTTCTGGAAAATTTTATGTCTCTGCTGACTTGGGCCGGACAGTTTTCATCGCTGAGCGGTTTCTGGTAAGATCAGCAGTGATTTGATTTTTTGGGTTCTGTATAATGAAACGTGTCGACATTTGGAAAGTCTGCATAGGTGTCACAAAATCACGCGTGGACAGAAGATTAACTTCAAGTGCAAGATGGACCAACGGATTTTCATGAAACAGGAAAGGTAAAGTTCATTGCCATGGTTTCAGATTCCACATTGTAACTTCCTTTAAGAAACTACCAGTCATAGGGTTTTCATGTATTATCAAAACAATGTCCATAATTATGTGAGAAAGCTACTAAAACACTCCTGCTTTTTCCTACTACATATCTGTGTGAGGCTAGATTTTCTTCCAACACCTCAGACAAAACAACATATTACAACACATTGAATGCGGAAGAAATATCAGAATTCAGCTATCTCCGATTATGCCAGACGTTAAAGGGATTTTCAAAAAATACAGAACAATGCCATTTTCCTCACTCATGTTTTTATTTTGGAAAAAAAGTTATTTTTCATAAAAATTTTATTATGTTGTAAGGGGTTTATTGTTGTTTTAAATAAATGAATGACTATTTTTTTTGTTTTGTTTTGTTTTTTTTGTTTTTTTTGCTGTACGCGGGCCTCTCACTGTTGTGGCCTCTCCCGTTGTGGAGCACAGGCTCCGGACGCACAGGCTCATCGGCCATGGCTCACGGGCCCAGCCGCTCCGCGGCATGTGGGATCTTCCCGGACCGGGGCACGAACCCACGCCCCCTGCATCGGCAGGCGGACTCTCAACCACTGCGCCACCAGGGAAGCCCTGAATGACTATTTTTAAAACGCCCAGTTTTAATTTTTTATTGGGTAAATATTGACATCTATAACCCAGCTAAACAAAAGCTCCTTGGGGTTCTCAGTAATTTAAGAACATAAAGGGTCCCTCAGACCAAAATGTTTGAGAACTGCTGATTTGGAAGCCATACATTTACTCTCCTAGAATGCAAAGAAAAGGGCTGAGGAGACAGAAATGCGGAGAGAAGATAATGGCCAAGGCAGAGAAGGGCAAACACCTGACAGGTAATAAGGCACACCTTGGAGATATTGTGGGTTCAGTTCCAGACCACCGCAACAAAATGAATATTGCAATAAAGGGAGTCGCAGGAATTTCTTGGTTCCCCAGGGCAAATAAAAGTTATGTTTACACTATACTGAAGTCTATTAAGCGTGCAATAACATTATGTTTGAAAAAATAATGCACATACCTTAATTAAAATATTTTCTGGTTAAAAATTGCTAACCTTCTTCTGAGTCATATTCTTTTTGCGGGTGGAGGGTCCCGCCTCTGTGCTGGTGGCTGCTGACTGATCAGGGTGGTGGGTGTTGAAGGCTAGGGTGGCAGCAGTGATTTCCTAAAATAAGACAACAGTGAAGTTCGCTGCATGGACTCTTCGTTTCATGAACAATTTCTCTGCAGCATGCAACGCTGTTTGATAGCAATTTACCCACAGTAGAACTTCTTTCAAAATTGGAGTCAATTCCGTCAAATCCTGTTGCTGCGTTATCAACTCAGTCTATGGAATATTCTGAATCCTTTGTTATCATTTCAACCATCTTCACACCATCTTCACCAGTAGATCCATCTCAAGAAACCGCTTTCTTTGCTGATCCATGAGGAGCAACTCGTCATCTGTTCAAGTTGTATCATGAGATTGCAGCAATTCAGTCACATCTGGAGCCCCACTTCTGATTCTAGTTTTCTCACAGTGTCCACCACATCTGCAGTTACTTCTTCCACTGGAGTCTTGAACCCCTCAAAGTCATCCGTTGAGAGTTGGAATCAACTTCTTACAGACTCCTGTGAATGTTGATATTTGGACCTCTTTCCATGAATCACGGATGTTCTTCATGGCATCTAGGATGACAAATCCTTTCCATGGTGTTTTCAATTTACTTTTCCCACATTCATCAGAGGAATCACTGTCTCTGGCAGCTATGGCCTCATGAAAGGCATTTCTTAAAGAATAAGACTTAGAAGCCAAATTACTCCTCAATCCATGGGCTGCAGAATGCATGTGTCTTAGCAGCATGAAAACAATATTAATCTCATTGTCCATCTCCATCAGAGATCTTGAGTGACCAGGTACACTGTCAATGAGCAGTATTATTATTTTTTGCGGTAAACAGGCCTCTCACTGCTGTGGCCTCTCCCGTTGCGGAGCACAGGCTCCAGACGTGCAGGCTCAGTGGCCATGGCTCACGGGCCCAGCCGCTCCGCGGCACGTGGGATCTTCCCGGACCGGGGCACGAACCCGCATCCCCTGCATCAGCAGGCGGACTCTCAACCACTGCACCACCAGGGAAACCCAGCACTATTATTTTGAAAAGAATCTTTTCCTGAGCAGTAGGTCTCATCAGTGAGCTTAAAATATTCAGTAAACCGTACTGTAAACAGATGTGCTGTCACCCAGGCTTTGTTGTTCCATTTACAGAGTACAGGAAGAGTAGATTTATCATAGTTCTTCAGGACCCTAGGGTTTTCAAAATGGTAAATGAGCCCTGGCTTCAACTTAAAGTCACCAGCTGCATTAGCCCCTAACAAGAGAGTCAGCCTGACTTTTGAAACTTTGAAGCCAGGTATTGACTTCTCCTCTCAAGCTGTGGAAGTCCTAGATGGCACCCAAAATCAAGGTGTTGGTGGGAATGCGATTCTTCCTGGAGGCTCAGGGGGAAGGTCTGTGCCCTTGCTTTCCCAGCTTCTAGAGGGCAACTGTATTCACTGGCTCATGGCCCCTTCTTCCATCTCAGAGCCAGCAATGGTGGGTTGAGTCCTTCTCACCATGAATCACTCTTACGTTGCCCTGTGTCCCCCTTCCTTCCATCTGTCAGGCCCCTTGTGGCTCACCTGGATAACCCAGGACTGTCTCCCTGTGTCCAGGCCCTGATCAGCATCCTTCCATCTATCAGGCCCCTTGTGGCCACACTGGCCCACCTGGATTACCCAGGATTGTCTCCCCATGCTGAGGCCCTGATTGGCACCCTTAATTGCATCTGCAATCTTAATTCCCCTTTGCCAGGTAGCCCAGTATACTCACAGATTTGGGGGATTAGGACATGGGCATCTTTGGGGGCTCATTATTCTGCCATGGTTCTGAGGGGAAAATGTGTGAGCAGAGATCTCACTCCCACCTGAGAGATTCCCAAATATAAAATCCCCCCCCACCATGCCATTCCTGAGAAAACAATGTGAAGATGTGCTCCAGAGGACTGAAAACCGAATCTCAAGTATGACCCTTAAGAATGAGGTGAAAGGACCAATGAGTCACAGAATTGAGACAAAAGTATTAAAAGTACATCAACCAAACTAAAGTGTCAGAGAGAATTGCTGAAAGAGGACAAACATAATGTAATAAGAACTGAAGAGCAATTACATGATCTAAGGTCCTGATTATATGAGTTAAGTATCAGGAATTATAATGAGGGAAATAGACACTTGCTAAAGTTCTTTGAGGTCTTCTGAAGAGAATGAGCAAATGATGATAAAAGGGATAAAGAGGAAATACGTGGTGATGTGTGAACTGAGGGAGGCTCACAGGAATCTCACAGATGAACCCAGACCACAGTTAATCTCCAGGCTGCGCTGGCGGCTGACTTCCTGTTTCAGCCCCTGTGTTTTCAACCCTGGAGTTGCCTGTCTGTGGTGCCAGGTGGCCCAGCAAAGGGTGACCTCAAATTCCTTATTATTTATTTTTAAAGCAAGTCATGGTGTGCAAGCCACGTGTCACACCAGGAGCTCTTTCGTGGGTAATCTCAGGCATTCAGGTCTGTTTGCAAAGATTGCAAATCCACATCACCACCTGTTTGCCTTTCTGGGGAAGGTCCACACCCTAATATTTGACTTGTGGGCTGTGCCCTTGAAAACAGGGTGTTCTATTTAGGTAAACTTGGGTCCTCACCCAGCGACGTGAGTCACCCATGCATTCTCATTTATCCCTTTCCTATGTAAACTGTGGGATTTCTGTGTTTTTCTAATTTGGAAAACTTCTTTATCTTTCTGATTTTAAGACACTCTTTAGAGATCAAAGATATGAATCACTGCCATTTCTGTTAAAACTGTTTCTTCTAGGGGCTTCCCTGGTGGCGCAGTGGTTGAGAGTCCGCCTGCCGATGCAGGGGACATGGGTTCGTGCCCTGGTCCGGAGGATCCCACATGCCGCGGAGCGGCTGGGCCTGTGAGCCATGGCCGCTGAGCCTGCGCATCCAGAGCCTGTGCTCCGCAACCGGAGAGGCCACAACAGTGAGAGGCCTGCATACCGCAAAAAAAAACCAAAAACAAAACAAAACTTTTTCTTCTAATTTTTAAAAACTTAAACATTTTCCTTTAAATTCAGATGTATGTATTTAGTCAATACTCATCAGTATTTTGTGTCGTGATGTCTACCTGTGTTGTCATATGTAGGCTTTTCCACTCCAAGATTATGTACATATTTACTTATATTTTCTTCCAATAATTTTCAGTTTCATGTTTTACATTTTTAATGTATCAGTTATAAATCTAACTGAGGTCAAACTCCCTACCCCAGCCCTGCACTCATGGTCAACTATTCCAACACTTAGCTTTAACTAATTCTTCCCTCTTTTACTGATATGAAATGTTACCATTGTACTAGATATTGTTATACACACTTGGTTGCATTTTAGGACTTTCATGTTGTTTCACTGATTATCTCTATCTGTGAAAGGGGGAGCTGCCAGAACAGACCAGCGGAACATGAGGCAGATGTAAGGATGTGCAGCCCTTGAGTGTGCCAGGGTTTAGCAGGGTGTCAGGGACAAAGGAAAGGCTTTCTGTGTTTTTTCGTTGGTTTGTTCTTGCTTTTGTTTTTTTGTTCCAATATGGCGACTGATCCTACTGACATTCCAAGTAGGAGCTATAGGGCAGAGAGGGAGTAACTGAGGCAGCTCCCTGCTCCAGGAGCTGGGAGCAGACAGGAAAGGGCCAGAGCACAAGTAAGGGCCAGGAGAGGGAACACAGGGTGGGCATGAACACAGGTAAGGACGGGGGCAGCATGGGGGGAGGTTACACCTGGTATCCGTGAGCTTTCTGTGAGGAACTGGGTGAGCTCACTGCGACAGTGACCGGGGTCTGGGGGAGAGTGAAGGCTTGAGGAATTGCCTAAGAATTTTTGTGCATCTTTGGGTTTTGGATTCTCCAGAGTGTAGCACTGTGTTGACGGGAAGCCAGGAATAACATCACACCGCGTACAGTAAACACCCCACTCCCGAGTCCCTGGTCACACATGCTGACTTCAGGGAGAGACTTACATCTGCCTGGGGCTAAATCGAAGGTCAGATGGCCTCCCCCTTCCTTCTCCTCGAATTCCCGAAATAGCCTGTGAGAAAAGCCATTTGGAAGCTCCCCAAGGCACCTGCCACTCGGCAGCTAGACCCCCAGGGACATCCTCCTGGGCAGTTCAGAGGGTAGCTGTCCACACGGTCTGCCCACAGCCAGTCCCTGGAACGAGCGTGTTCTGTTTGAAACGTCCCTTTAAGAGGCTCATGGGGAAGATGAACCAAGATGCTCCAGCCTTTGCCCTTCACCACCGGATGGCCTCCATCTTCCCCATGGGGCTGTGAGAATCCTCTGCACAGGGCAGGAGGTCAGGCCTGGCCGAGGGGTCGGAGGCTTTCGTGTCATGGAGATGGTCTACTGGGCATGCGAGCGTTAGTGCTGGGGACCTGGGCCAGCTCACTGGTCACACACTTTAACAGCAGAAGCCAAAGAGGTGCTGGTCCTACCCCACAGGAGAAGGTGCCGGAGCCCTCACCCAGGCCCCATCCCAGCATCCTTTACAGGGTGATGCTCCCACATGGGGAGAAAAATTGAGCAGCAATCCATCAAACATCCATTTCTGTTAACTCTGTAAACACTAAAGGAGACGTATTCCTTTTTTCGTTTGATTGTTTCCTAACTGGTATATTCGGTGAATTGGCTGTTTAGCAAATCGCCTCTCCGGTAAATGTGCTGCTGGTGAACTGACCTTGAGCCCACACACTATGTCCACTTGACGTGTATTCAGGACAGGAAAGTTCCTTCCAAGTAATGCATGTGTTTGTGTCTTGGTTTCACGGTTTCCCCCCTATTAACTTTGCTCTGTCAACGACCTCGGTAGGTGTTTTGAGCTGGGCCATCCATTTGGCATCTTTCAGAGTGTGTCAAAGACATCAAAAACTCATCTGAGTGCTATACATCTGAAACCAACACAACCTTGTAAATCAACTATATCTCAATAAAAATTAAAAAAACAAACAAAAAACTCATCTGAACAGCCCCTGAGCAGCTCAGTTTGCTAAGGTCACCCACGTAGTTGTCACCTGAGGGCCAGTTTCTCCATTCAGCCCATTGTTGGTTCATAGATTAGAGAATCAGGAACTGGGAGAAAGTATGAGGACTCCAAGGAATCGTGGAGAAACCAGACGTGTGACAGAGAATGGGATACCGTGGCTGCAGGAAATGGACGATTAACGTTGAAACTGGTGAAATGCACAGATTACCACTGAGAGGAGATTGGGAAGGAGGGGGGTTATTATTTTTAAACTGTCTTCGGTTTCATTGTAGACTGCTGGTATTGTAGCCAACTTGCTCTGCAGAAACAATCTCAGTGTCCAGAACCCAAAGGTCTTTATTCGGAGCTTGTTTCCGCCACGCCCTTCCTAAGTCTCAGCACCTACCCGAGCAGAACTTGAACCCACACCCCGTGTGTCCTGGCCTCAGAACCACATGCCTGGGCCCTGCTCCCAGGGGTCACGGGGACCCTGGGGATAAGGCTTGTCACAGGCAGAGGCGGCTTCACCTCTTGTTGCACAGTTAACCAATACCACAGTGAGCAAGAGACAGAAACATCAAAAAATAAAACCCACAGAACACCCTTCACTAAGCCCCCGCTGTTTACACGGCTCTTCCCAAGTGTGTCACCAGGGGCCTGTGTCTGCACAGGAAGCACCAATCGAGGGAAGGCTACTGGGGCTCCAGCATCCTTGCCTTGACTCTGACGTGGATTCTCTGAACCACCACCTCTCCAAACCAGAGCATTTCCAGGGACCATGTCCTGCACTATTGTACTTAATAAGCTCACCATCTAAGCGCACACGGAAGGCCAAGAAGACACGGCAGAGCGGCCGATCTGAAGGCCGCTTGAGCAGAAGGCCTCAGGCACTTTCGAACAAGGACATCACCCTGACCGTAACCGACTGGCCGGGGACCTGACCTGCCCCGTAGGCCCCCCAGAAGTGGAGGCAACACAACCCGGATCCTTCGGAGACTTCCTTTCCCAGCAGTAACTGGAGGTTACCCGGGCGTGTCTCCCTTTTACGGTGTGAAATGACTAGAGGAACATGGAAAATAAAGAGGAAGGGTATCAGGAGGGCATCCCCCGTAGACAAGAAAGACAGGAATTTCTGCAAAACCACCCGAGCTCTGCCTGGACGGAGGGAGGGGCTGACCCACTCAAGGGTCTCCCTGGAGGGCTGGGTTCCCCTCCCCTCTGACTGATCTGCGATTCTATATACGTATCGAATGGGAGGGTCTAAGCTGTCATTGAAAATAAAAGTACATCAACTATACTTCAATTAAAAAAATAAATAAAAAAATAAAAAAATAAAAGTGACAACAGCTGGGCTGCCTGGAGAGGCTGTGATCCCCAGAGCAAAGGCCAGGTGGGCTCTGTCGCTGAGAGCCTGTGGACCTGGGCCCCGGGTGCAGCCTTCAGGCCACGGCTGAAGCAGAGGGAGGGGACGAGGGGCGGGGCGGGCCCAATCAGCACGAGGACGCTGGCCAAGGTCAGCTCTGGGCCCCAGTCCTGGGGTCGCGGGGGGCTGAGTCAGGGCCCCAGACACCAGTGGGGAGAAAGCACCTTCATAATGAAAACCCCGGGGGCGGGGGTGACCTGCAGCCCAACACAGAGCGGAGGGTGGAGAGCTCCACAGAGCGGCGGCAGGAAGCCTCGCGGTCCTGGTCCGACGCCTCCCCGCCATCGAGACGGGCGCTGGGCTCCAATGAACGTGCTTCACTTAACAGTTCGTCTGTTTGTGTGGACTCTGCTCTGTGTCGGGACCCAGAGACTCCCACCGCTGCTCCTTCTGTCTCTGCTGGGGTCCGTCTTTCTCTCTGTGTCCTCCCTGCAGCGTGGTCTCCTCCAGACCCATGGCTTTAAATACTGGGGCAGCTAAGTAATGATCTAATGATCCCTCTACCCCAAAAACGCTGTATGTCCTGGTTCTTAGAACCTGGGACTGTGTCTCCTTACAGGGCAAGAGGGACTCTGCAGGTGTGATTAAGTTAAGGGTTGTGAGTTGGTGACGGGATTAGCTGGGTGGGCTCAGCGTGATCGTGAGATCCTTCTAGGCAAAACAGGAGGGCAGGAGAGCCAGAGAGATGCGACGACAGAAGCAGAGGTCAGAAAGACAGAGACTGGAAGACGGCAGGCTGACGGCCTCGAAGAGGCAGGAGGGGCAGAAGCCAAGGAGCGTGGGCCCCTCGAGACGCCGGCAGAGGCAAGGGACCCTCCGGAAGGCGGGCAGCCCCGCCCACACCTCGGCTTCTGGACTCCAGAGCCGCGAGGGATGTGTGTGCTTTAAGCCACTAGTCTGGAATGATTCCAGCAGCCACAGCATCTGTAGGTGGCTGCGCCCTCAGTCCTGTCTCTGCTGGGTTCCAGCCCCGTGGGTGTGGGGCTTCCCTGGCCACTTCGCGTCTAACAGGCAACCCAGTGTCAACAGGTCTGACCCGTGTCCTGGCTTCCTCCACACCTGCTCCACCCTCGCCTTCCCCAGGTGAGGTGAGGACACCTCCATGCCCCAGTTGCTCAGGCCATGGCTCTGGAGTGACCCTGACCTTGACGCCTCCCATACTCCACACCCCACATCCAACCCGTGGGCACACTTGCAGGGGCCCCCTTCAAAGCTCATCTGACCACTTCTCCGTAGCCCACCGCCTGCAGAGCAGAAGCCGGGTCTTGTTACTCCCCTGCCCGAAGGCCTGCAGCCACGCGGGGAAAGGCCCAAGTCCTGCCCGGGTCCTCAGCCCCCCGACGGTCTGCTTCCCATCATGGCTCTAACCTCCTCTTGGTGCTCCGCCACCAGGGGCCTTTCAGGCATTTCCTTGGCTACCTCCCCCCCCCCCACCCCGAGTCTTTATACAATGTCTCCTTCGCAATAGGCCTACCAACCCACAAAAGTCACCAAGACAACAGGGAGCCCGGGGGACAGCTAAGCCTTGGAGGTCTGGTGGAGGAATATGCAAGGGCAGAGGGGGAGTAAGTAACGCCGGGTGGGTTTTAGCTCAGCCCACGGGGAGAGACATGCAAAATGGCGCCGGGGCCTCCATGCGGAGGATGAGGTGCCCCAACACTGCTGGGAAGAGGCGGAAGTCAGCCTTTGTCCTAAATGCCCTTGCTCCCGGCTTCTGGGTGTCTCAGGCCAGCGCCAAGGCTTTCCCTATTCATCACCTCTAGCTCTTTTATTCGTGCAATGCCGTGCCCTAAGCATCACCCCACTTAGGAGAGAATGTCACCCTGGGGCTGGATCAAGTTGAACTAAACCTATTCAGGGAATATCTGGCTCTCAGGAGCAAAGTCAGATCTCCTTGTTTTAATTAGGAAGAAACTTAAAGTTTCTTAAGGCCAGAAAGCAGAATGTTTCCCAGCGCCCAGCTTCCGGCCAGTGTCCTGTACCCGAGCTCCTCCTGTCTGTCCACTCGGAGGGCCGCGAGGTGACAGCCGCTCCGGAGGCCACCAGGGCTGCACTGCGGGGGCCCAGCCACACACACTCACTCTAGTCTCTCCTCTTCTTTCCTTCGAAGGTCAAAGTCCCGTTGAACCACTTCCCAGACGTGCTTGGCCTCTTCATCTGTGAGCGTGGAAAGATCCAGTTTTTTCCCCATCTCTGCTTCTCGTCGGGGTCACACCTGCAATAACACAGGCCCACAGTGTTCAGCCCAGGAAGCCCGCGTGCAGATGCCGGCCAATTCACAAAGAAGAGGCAACACAGCAAGTGCTGATTTCCCAGCAGCTGGAACCTGGGTTAAATCGTTTTAGAAAACAGGCAAATGGGTGTCTGGAAATGTGTGCAGTCGAAATAAACGAACCCACGCGTACAATCCCCACACCCCAGGAGTCAGGCTTCAGATGACGTTATGCCCTTTCCGAGGACACTGAAGACCCCAATCAATGCCAAGAGGACAAAGGAAGGAAAATCCAAATGTCAAAAAGCAAGAGAAGGACAGCTTTACCACCTTGCTCGCTATGCAGAGTGTGCTCTGCAGACCAGCGGCAGCCCCCAGAGCCTGTGAGACATGCAGACTCCCAGGCCCTGCCCCAGCACTCCTGACTCAGAATCTGCATCCTAACAAGATCTTCTGATGACACCTCCACCTGTCTCTCCCTCCCCCATCACGCCTGCCCCTTGAGTATTTCTTCACACCTAACAGCTGGTGACATCACATATCGCGATGACGGCGACTTCTCCCTGGCACATGGGGGTGCTTTTCTGTGCTCCCACCTCTCTGGTCTTCGTCAGGCCACACAGGGGCCCCTTGGCCAGAGACTGTGGCCACTACACCCAGTCCAGCTCTGCTCTGGGGGAAGATTCTGTTTGGTGACAGGTTCCCTGTGGGCAACCGTGAGTTCAAGAACCTCTGGGCGACTTCAGCCACTCTTCACTGAGGACTGAAAATTGCTTTTTAGGAACATCAGAGAAGGGATCCAATCTGTCTGCTCTCACTGGGAAACCTTAACACCAATCGAAAGACCCAATGTTGCTTCTGAATTCTGGGGAACTTCTCCCTCTCACCAGTGCTGACCAGCCGAAAGTACTCTCTGCAGAAATGTGAACACAACTTGCTCTGTTAGAAAACTGCTTTGCTGTATAAGAGGTTAATTATGAAAAGTGCCGTTTTCTGAGAAACACTCGATGCCAGCTAAAATGGAGATGTCCACGGAGATCCCACGGCTGTCAACTAAACTGTTTCCTGGCTTGTGCCTTAAAGTCGGTGAAAAATAATTTCTTAAATTTTTTGCACCGACCCCTCAGTATTTCCATCCTCAAGCACCGTGCTGACTGTGAACGACGCATTAAGAGGATGCCCTGATGTGCCAGAATCGTTCAAACTATTTTCATTACGGTTGACTTTAGATTTTGGACATGAAAACATTAAACCAAGACTGATTCCTGATGCTCCTCTAGAGCACACAGTTTCCATTTTTAAAAAAACTGGAACAAAAAGTCATTTGACGGGGCTTCCCTGGTGGCGCAGTGGTTGGGAGTCCGCCTGCCGATGCAGGGGACGCGGGTTTGTGCCCCGGTCCAGGAAGATCCCACAGGCCGCGGAGCGGCTGGGCCCGTGAGCCATGGCCGCTGAGCCTGCGCGTCCGGAGCCTGTGCTCCGCAACGGGAGAGGCCACGGCAGTGAGAGGCCCGCGTACCGCCAAAAAAAAAAAAAAAAAAAAAGAAAAAGTCATTTGATGGATGGCTGGGGTTTACTCATTTTTGTTTTTCACCATTGTTGAAAAAAATTCTATCATAAGAAGCCCATTCATTGAAATTCTCTTCCCAGAGCAGATGAAAGCCGTGACCATCAGCTGAGTAGTTAGCATTCTCTCTCCTCTCCTAAAGGAAAAGTCACAATTCCAGGCCTTATTTCAAGAAACTAAAATTGTGAGGTGTGGGGGAGAAAAGCAAAACAAAAGGAAACAAGTATCTCTTTCTTGTCACGCAAGCGTAACCGTCTTGGAGCATGTCAGTGACCGATAAGGGATGGATGGAAAGGTCACTAGGAGTCAGAACTGCCACCGGACGCTTCACACCCACAGGATCCCCCCACCCCAGCCCCCCTCAAGTCTGTTTCTTTTGTTTGATGTGTCTTTCTAATAAGGATGTACTTGGTTTCCCAGCTCAGATAGAAAAGGCCATTGAGGCCTGGGAACGGGCGCGCACTGGACCAGGGAGGGTCCGGGCACCTCTGGTGAGGTGGGTGCCTCCCGGGGTCGGGTGGTGAAGAGGCCCAGCCTGGCTGCCTGCTGCCTGGAGTGATGCCGGGCAGCAACCTACTGAGATGTGAACAGGGGAGACCAGGATGCAGAGGGAAGTAGACAGCCTCCCACGCTTCAAGGGGACCACGGCACCACGGCTTCGCGCCATTTCGGAGGTGCCAGGGATGACCCTGAATTGTTGAGGAAGGTGATATGTGTTCATGGTGCTCTGTTTAATGAAGCCAGGAGTGACGCAGTACAGACTCTGAAAAATAAGCATCCCACAGACTAAACCAAGAGCAGACGGCTGGTGCCTCACGGATGAGACATCATCTGAAAAATGTTACTCTGGGGCCTATCTTTATTTGATTTATTTAACATCTTTATTGGAGTATAATTGCTTTACAATGGTGTGTTTCTGCTGTATAACAAAGTGAATCAGCTATACATATACATGTATCCCCATATCCCCTCCCTCTTGTGTCTCCCTCCCACCCTCCCTATCCCACCCCTCTAGGTGGTCACAAAGCACCGAGCTGATCTCCCTGTGCTATGCGGCTGCTTCCCACTAGTATCTATTTTACATTTGGTAGTGTATACATGTCCATGCCACGCTCTCACTTGGCCCCAACTTACCCTTCCCCCTCCCTGGGTCCTCAAGTCCATTCTCTACATCTGCACCTTTATTCCTGTCCTGCCCCTAGATTTTTCAGAACCTTTTTTTTCTTAGATTCCATATATATGTGTTAGCATACGGTATTTGTTTTTCTCTTTCTGACTTACTTCACTCTGTATGACAGACTCTAGGTCCATCCACCTCACTACAAATAACTCAATTTCGTTTCTTTTTATGGCTGAGTAATATTCCATTGTATATATGTGCCACATCTTCTGTCAATGGACACTTAGGTTGCTTCCACGTCCTGGCTATTGTAAACAGAGCTGCAATGAACATTGTGGTACGTGACTCTTTTTGAATTATGGTTTTCTGAGGGTATATGTGGTGCCTTTTTTTTTTTTTTTGCGGTACGCAGGCCTCTCACTGTTCTGGCTTCTCCCGTTGCGGAGCACAGGCTCCAGATGCGCAGGCTCAGCGGCCATGGCTCACGGGCCCAGCCGCTCCGCAGCATGTGGGATCTTCCCGGACCGGGGCACGAACCTGTGTCCCCTGCATCGGCAGGCGGACTCTCAGCCACTGCGCCACCAGGGAAGCCCTGTGGCGCCTATTTTTAGCTCTGGCCCAACTTCTGGGTGAACAGGAGGTGCAGGCAGAGGAGGGGAGGGAGAGTGATTCCAAATTTCAGACACATCCCGTGTGTAGGGTGCTGTGCTATGCAGTAGGGACGCGATGCTTCCGAGGGAAGCGTATTCTCAGGACAGCCTGGGGTCAGGAGCCTGGCTCCCGACATGGGTCCACGACACGGGTGGTCCACGACATGGGTCTTTATCTACTGTGACCAAATCTTCCCATGTCGTGAATTAATGATGTGCAGAAGCTTAAAGCTATTTATTTATTAAAGATTTTTTGATGTGGACCATTTTTAAAGTCTTTATTGAATTTGTTACAACACTGCTTCTGTTTTATGTTCTGTTTTTTTGGCCCCGAGGCATGTGGGATCTCAGTTCCCCAGCCAGGGATTGAACCCGCACCCCCTGCATTGGAAGGTGAAGTCTTAACCACTGGACTGCCAGGGAAGTCCCAGCTTTTTATTATTTTCATTAATTTATTATTTTCGTTGTTCTTGTTGTTGGTGGTGGTGATGATGGGTGGTGGGGTGATGGTTTAAAGCTTTTAAAAAACTATCTTTAGAAAATAATCTGAAGTCGAATGGAGAATATGTTTGATTTCAGTATTCAAAACGCATAAACCAAAAGTCTCTGGCAATCGAGGAGTGTCTTGCTAGCACCCCTTCTGGCCTGCGTCAGGCTGATGGGGGAACTTGGGGTATGGGGGAAGGGCAGCCCCTCTGCCAGGTACGGCCACGCTGAGGGACCCACGTGCGTTCATGGAAGGGAACAGCCTTTCAGCCACAATCATCTCTCTCCTCACTCCCCACTTAGCTTGCTCACCAAGACCCTGATCTCCAACCGGTATCCCTCCAACCGTAACAGTCGAGGGGGAACATGGCAGCAGAGGACATGCTGGACCCATGGAGGGGGCCGGGCTCTGCTCTGCCCTAGCCTGGGCGAACCTCCCAGGGCATGCGTGCTGGGGCGGGGGCAGACCCCACCAGGCTCCACCTGCTCCTGGCTCCACTTCGGTGCAGATTACGCCCAGTCATGAGCTTCCTGAACAAACCACTTTCAATTTGCGCCTGGTCCACGGCTCAGATGTAATCACATTTTTAATCTTTGAGCCTGTGAGCCCTCCCCCATTGCTTAAAAGCTATAATGGAGAAAAGAGAGCGTGACACCGAGGTTAGTGAGTTGGGAAGAGACAGAACAGGTTTTACCAAGTGGATATCCTGAACCCAGACCACCGCCATTTCGATGGTGGGTCATCTTTATCTGTTAAAGATTTGAGTTCATATTTTGGCCACATTAAAGGGAGATCTGGGCGGGGATCCCTCCTACATAAAACCTGGGCTGGCGGCCCCCGAGCTGGAAGCGACAGCAGTTATGCGTAGTCACCACCGCCGGAGCAGATAAACTCTGCAGCAAGTCCAAGCTCCTCTTCAATGCCCAACAAACAATGGCAGGAATGACTCAGAATCAGGTGGGCAACTCTTGCTGATAAAGGTGTGGGCACGTTCCTGAGGGAAGGCCAGGCGCCAGCTGTGGGGCCTCTGTGTTAACCCTTTGCGGCTGCTTCCCAAAGCTGGCCTGTGTGGTCACTTCTGCAGGCAGGGCCTGCTGCCCTCGTCAGCTGCAAAGTGAGCACCTTCCCCCCCACCCACTGCGGGTGCTCTGAAATAAGTCCAGCAGCAACGGCCCTGCAGCTTGCCTCCCGCCTGCCCATTCTCTCCGTTCTCCCAGCTCCCTGGGAAGCTGCTGGAAACCTTGTTTACGCATGGACATAGTTCTGCACCTGCAGCTAAAGCCTCAGCTCTAGTCTCCACAGCAAGGACGGGTCCCAAGGTGACGCTGAGGGACGAGGATGCGGCTGAGCTCCAGGAATTGGGTTCCTATCCTAGTTCAGGCACCAGCCAGCCCTGCGACTTGGGACAAGTCCCCTTCCTCTCTGGGTCTCAGGTTTTCCATCTGTACCATGACCTCTATGTCTCTCTCCAGCCCTGGGTGATGCCAGGATGTCAGGATTAAAGGGAGAGGTTACAAGGTGGGTAGAGGGGAGCGGGCTCTTCCTCCAGAGACTGCTTCTGAAAAGAACGAGACAGCCCTAGAAGGCTGACCCAATGGCATGAACTGGGGGCAGCCACGAGAGGTCACCACACTGTCATCCGAGGGCAACAAAGTCTCCCTTCTGTGTAGCCTACGGGGCTCTGGAGCCTCTTCATCACCCCCAAGCCTTCCACTCAGCTGGCTTTAATTTTTCAGTCACAAATGCCTTAATCAATAAGACCCACTGACTGCTAGTCTATGTGCCTGGAATCGTCTTCAGTGAATCCTGCGGGGCTCCTACCACTGCACCCAGATTTTGGAGGTGGTGGAGCGCAGGCACCTATGACTGGTGCTTGGGTCTAAGGCGTGAGGCCCTGGAGATTCAGGCAGGGGGCTCTTGCCCAAGAGAGCTGTGTCTTACTGAGGTCAGCGGAGCGGCTGACAATCCAGTGGAGGGCTGGACGTCGGAGGACAGAGGTGAACGGGCTGAACCCAGGTGCCAGTGTCACTGCTCCGCTGCCGTGGTCTGCAAGCCCTGGCCTTCTCCTCGGGGCTTCACGGCCAAGCGCAGTGCCACCTTTGCACCTGGTGGGCTAGTGGGGGCCTCACCTCCCCCCTTTATCATTCCAACCTCTCAGAAAGAAATGTGTAACTAAAATTTTAAAAAACAAACATAAAAAGGCAAAGACCCCAACCCAACTGAAAATGAAATGGGGTTTTCAACATTTGGTTAAGGTGAGTAGGACACAGTCTAGGAAACTGCAGGGGATTTGTAAAGAGGCCTGGCTCAGGCAGGGACCTGGGGCCACCCACTGTGTGACTCTCCTCGTCTACAGACCCTTCCCCCATCCCGATAACAAGGTGGGCGTGGTGGGCTGTCGAGGGGCCTGTCGGAAAACAAAACATAATTCCAATAAAACTGGGGCTTTCAGAGGCCCCAAAGTCCAGGACGCCTCCTCCCATATGCCATGACACCACCCGGGCTCTCTCTCTCCGGGCAGGAGGGGTCTCTCCCCAAACAGCCTCAGGCCCCTGGGCGACCAGCCAGAGTGAGTCTCCTCCGAGGCCGGCAGCCTCAGCCCCGTCTGCATGGAGATCCGCAACAGGGCTAAAACGGAACACTCCTGCACTGCTGGTGGGAATGTGAACTGGTACAGCCACTACGGAGAACAGTATGGAGGTTCCTTAAAAAACTACAAATAGAACTACCAGATGGCCCAGCAATCCCACTACTGGGCATATACCCTGAAAAAACCATAATTCAAAAAGAGTCATGTACCAAAATGTTCACTGCAGCACTGTTTACAATAGCCCGGAGATGGAAACAACCTAAGTGCCCATCATCGGATGAATGGATAAAGAAGATGTGGCACATATATACAATGGAATATTACTCAGCCATAAAAAGAAACGAAATTGAGCTATTTGTAGTGAGGTGGATAGACCTAGAGTCTGTCATACAGAATGAAGTCAGAAGGAGAAAGACAAATACCGTATGCTAACACATATATATGCAGTTTAAAAAAAAAAATGTCATGAAGAACCTAGGGGTAAGACAGGAATAAAGACACAAACCTACTGGAGAAAGGACTTGAGGATATGGGGAGGGGGAAGGGTGAGCTGTGACAAAGCGAGAGAGTGGCATGGACATATACACACTACCAAATGTAAGGTAGATAGCTAGTGGGAAGCAGCCGCATAGCACAGGGAGATCAGCTCGGTGCTTTGTGACCGCCTGGAGGGGTGGGATAGGGAGGGAGGGTGGGAGGGAGGGAGACGCAAGAGGGAAGAGATATGGGAACATATGTATAACTGATTCACTTTGTTATAAAGCAGAAACTAACACACCATTGTAAAGCAATTATACCCCAATAAAGATGTTTAGAAAAAAAACAACCCCCCCCCCAAAACCCCCACTGTTTTGGGCTTCCCTGGTGGCGCAGTGGTTGAGAGTCTGCCTGTCGATGCAGGGGACACGGGTTCGTGCCCCGGTCCGGGAAGATGCCGCGGAGCGGCTGGGCCCGTGAGCCATGGCCGCTGAGCCTGCGCGTCCAGAGCCTGTGCTCCGCGACGGGAGAGGCCACAACACTGAGAGGCCCGCGTACCGCAAAAAACAAACAAAAAAACAAAAAACCCCGCTGTTTTGCTCCCTGAGGATCCAGACCAGTTTGCCAAGCTATCTGGGTGAAGCCTGGGTTTGGGGTTCGGTGGGTTGGACGCGTCCTCCTCATCGGCCGGGACCGAGGCCTGGGGGCCCCTGGGGGTGTTTTCACACCGGTGGGGCTGCACGCAGCACCGCGGACCCGCCCTGAACCTGCGGCCTCCATCCCGGGCGCCACCGGACCCCGCCGTTCCCCCTTCTCCCCGAACTCACCGACTCCTTTCCGGGTGCGTGTCGGCCCTGGCCCGGACCCCGGGGTTGCTCTCTGCGGTCCTGCCAGGGAGAGCAAGGCGACAGGCCGGGCGTCGGGTCGCGGTGCGTTGAGGCCAGCAGGGCAAATACAGGCCAGGCAGGGCGCAGGGCGCACAGCCAGGAGGGAGGGGCGAGGTCCCGGAGGCGTCCGCCGGGTCACGAGGACCGCGCCGCGCCGCGCCCAGCTCCGGGAGCGCCGGGCACCTCCGGGTGCCGGCGGGGCAGACACCCGGGGCGCCAGCGCGGGAGGCGCCAGTGTCGGGCAGAGCCCGTCGCTCCTCGCCCCCAGCCTACTTCGGGGAGGAAGGCGGGGAGGAAGGCAGGGAGCGGAGGGCTGAGCCCACACCTGGCAAGTCGGGAGACTGCCCGGTGATGCGGCCGCCGCCAGCCTTTCTCGCCCTCGGAGCGCGCGGGACCTCGTGTAATTCCCATCCCAACTCTGCGCGATTTACTCCGGTTTTACAGATGGGGAAACTGAGGCCCAGGAAAGAGCGTTCCCCAAAGCCATAGACTAACTCGTGGGAACGCCTCACTCGTAAAATGGGACTCTGGAGCCCGTGTTTCCTGCGGCAGACGCGCGCCCCTCCACGTCTTCCCTCCTGCCTGGACGCGGCTGGACTTGGCTCAAACGCCAGTTGCCCCGTCACGGGGAGGGCACCGAGACCTTGCGCGCCAAAAAAAGTCCCGCAAGTCACAGCCGCGGCTCGCGGCGGGGTCAGCATCCGCGCACAGACGGGGCGGGGCCGGGGGCGAGGATTCCCTGCGTAAGGACCTCCGAGTCCCCTCCGAGTCCCCGCGCCGCCGTCTCACTTTCCGCGCCCGGACTCGCGCTCAGGGGCGCCTCAAACCCGGAGCGTGCGACGCACTACCGCCAGCTCCAGCCACCGTGCCGTGCCTGCTTGTCCTTCCCAAATCCCCTGGACATTAAAGGGCGTCACCATCTTCCCTTTCCCTTCCGGAGCTGGGCGCATCAAAGCACTCCCCCCTCCTCCCTCTCACTCACTATTGATAAAGAAAGATCAAACAAAACTACATTCTTTCCCCCAGGAACTACTTTCGAAACTTTCCATATCTGCGAAATGGGGATAGGAATGTAAATAAATACATAAATGATCAGTGCTGTTAGGTGAACAAATACTGATATCTCCGTTTTACAGAGGAGGAAACTAAACCTTAAAGGATTATTGTGATGTCACATTGGATAATTTATAAGGCACTTTCAAAAGGCACACAATTCTGCTCGGGTTAGAGCTCTGGTTGTCTGCTGTGCCCGCGGAAGCACTGTAAGTGCGTGTGGGTATTTCTGTCTTCTGGGCTACATAGGCGCTCTGGCCAAGCACCATCAACTCTGTGTGCGAACCCGGGAAGTAAGGTGACACTTACACGTAACCCAGAGTTTCCAGAAACCCTGTGAGCCGGTTCTCATGTTTTCCATTTCCTTACCATATACTTTACTGTTGCTTATAAAATTAACAGATCCCTTAAAAGTTGGTATCAGGACCGTTTCTTTTCAATATGTATTTTATCTTTTATTTTTTTAAAAAATTGAAGTATAGTTGCTTTACAATGTTGTGTTAGTTTCAGGTGTACAGCAAAGTGGTTCAGGTATGCATATACCAATATCTAGTCTTTTTCAGATTCTTTTCCATTATGGATTATTACAAGATATTGAATATAGTTCCCTGTGCTACACAGTAAGTCCTTGTTGTTTATCTATTTTATATATAGCAGTGTGTATCTGTTAATCCCAAAGCCCTAACTTGTCCTCCACTCCTTTCCCCTTTGGTAACCGTAGTTTGTTTTCTAAGTCTGTGAGTCTATTTTTGTTTTGTAAATAAGTTCATTTGTACTATTTTTTCGATCCCACATATAAGGGATATCATGTGATATTTGTCTTTCTCTGACTGACTTCGCTTAGTATGATAATTTCTAGGTCCATCTATGTTGCTGCAAATGGCACTATTTCATCCTTTTTTAGGGCTGAGAAGTATTCCATTGTATATATGTACCACATCTTCTGCCAGTGGACACTTAGTTTGCTTCCATGTCTTCTTGCCTATTGTAAATAGTGCTGCCGTGAACATTGGGGTGCATGTATCTTTTCAAATGAGAGTTTTCATCTTTTTTGGATATATGCCCAGGAGTGGGATGGCTGGATCATCTGGTAACTCTATTTTTACTTGTTAGAGTAACTTCCATACTCTTGTCCATCGTTTTAAAATGTTTTTTATACTTTCATGCTTATTTATTTAAATTAGTGGGTTTTAAGTAATGTGTAAAACTGATACATGGTGATATGTGATAAAGATATATGGTAAAGAATACGAACAGTATGAAATGAAAAGTCAAACTTAATCTTATTCCTTCACCCAAGCCCACTTCCCAAAAACCATCATTAGCAGTGGTGCCTTGCGTATTCTGCCCAAATTATTGTGTGTGTTTAAGCATGTGGACTCTGGAACCAGCTGCAGGAGTTGGACCCCAGCTGACCGCATCCTCATTGGACTGTTACTTAACCTCCCCCAGGCTCAATTCTCTCTTCTCCACGTTGGGGATGGCAACAGGTTCTACACAGTAGGGTCGTTTTGAATCAGTATACACAAAGCAGTGGGATGAGACCTGCCCTGAGGTGAGTGCTAGGTAGATATTAACCCCTGTTAGTATAGACCTGGTGCATTCTTTTTAATGGTTGCAGAGTAGCCATTGCATGAGGTTACCATCCTTATTTTACTGCTCTCCTATTGATGGACAGTTAACTTTGGATTTTTTGCTATTTAAAAATATTTCTGGGGCTTCCCTGGTGGCGCAGTGGTTGAGAGTCTGCCTGCCGATACAGGGGACACGGGTTCGTGCCCCGGTCCGGGAGGATCCCACATGCCGCGGAGCGGCTGGGCCCGTGAGCCACGGCCGCTGAGCCTGCGCATCCGGAGCCTGTGCTCCGCAACGGGAGAGGCCACAGCAGTGAGAGGCCCGCGTACCACAAAAAAAAAAAAAAAAAAAAAAATTTCTGCCATAAACATCTTGCGTATAATATCACTGGCATATACATATTTATGATGGTACATAAATGTAATTGTACCTACATACGTATCACGGTACATACATGCGAATACAAATATATCTATACAATAAAATCCTAACATTGAATTGCCGAGTCAAAGGATGTATGCAATTTTTAAGAGAAAATTCTAGAATTGAAAAAGTTTAAATTATTGAAACAATCTCAAAAATGACATAAGTTTGGAAGTATGATACAAAGAAGTCCTCCTTCCAATTTGTAAGTTGCTGACGTGATGTTTTAGTATGTATTTTACAAACAAGGACAAACTTCTACAAAACTTCAACCCAGCCATCAAAATTGGTAAATGGTATGCTGTTATGTGTAATCATGAGAACCCTTTCCAATTTTGCCATTTGTCTCAGTAATTATCCTTTATTGTGAAGGATCCAGTTCAGAATATCTTGATTTCTTAATTTAGCTATTTACGGGGAGAAGGGAGGGGACGGAGAGCAGAGGAGGGGAAAGGTAAGCAGTGGGGCCTGGTGGCTGCTGGCCAGGATCTTGGGCTCGGTTGTTTCTCCTTCTCCTGGTATTCTTGGCTTGCCTGGGCCTTGCCTTTGGAGCCCTGGCCCCTTCCTAGCTTCTCAGGGCTCCCGGTGTGCCCCTTGGTGCTACCCTCTGGCTCCCTTTTTGCCCCTGCCCCTGTATCTGTCCTTCCTCATTCACTTGCTTCGGGCTGGCTTTCCTTTTTTAAGACTATGTGGTCCAATCCTGTCTCTTACAGATGAGAAAATCGATGCTGAGAGAGGGGGTGGCACACACCCAGGGTCACACAGTGAGTTGGAGATGGCTCGCCTCTCCAGGAGCAAGCGTCGCAATCAGCCATCACGGACCCTCAAGAAGTCGGCTTGGTGGGTGGACACCAGAGGGAAGTAGAGCCCCCCCCCACTTCCTTGTCTTAAAGTGGCTGTCAGGAGACCCTGCCTTCTCTGAGGTTTAGGGGTGGACACAGCAAGGAAGGCAGGATGGCTGTCTCGGCCATGCCATCAGGAAGCTCACCATGGAAGATGGGCCTCAGGGGAGCGCCCTTTAATTTCACTGTTTGGAAGTCCCCCATCTCCAGGGATAGCTGGACAGGCAAGTCCTGTTGAGGGCTGGGCTGGGACTTCCCTCATCTCTGCTGGTAGAGAGGAGACGCCAAGGGGGAGGAGGCCCCCGGCCCACCAGGGAGCATCCTGCAGTGCCTGGAAGTACCAGCTTCCCACGATGGCAGATACAGGGTTAGTGCTGAGAGGCCTGGGGTCCCCTATCCACCGCCATCCTCGGGTCCTTGATAGAGCTCACCGGCAGGCAGCAGTTAAATCCCTCCTGCCTTCTCCCTGGCTAAATCCTCTGGGCTGGTTTGCCATTGGGCTAGCCAGGGCATCTGGAGTTTTGAGACGAACACCCAGGAAGTTGAACACACGTAAAGTACCACCCCCAATCCCAGCCACGTTCAGTAAACTATATTTTACAAGAAAACACATTTAAATGGTACAAATGAACTTATTTACAAAACAGAAATAGAGTCACAAATGTAGAAAACAAACTTATGGTTACCGGGGGGAAAGAGGGGTGGGGGAGGGATAAATTGGGAGATTGGGATTGACACATACACACTACGATATATGAAATAGGTGACTAATAAGGACCTACCGCATAGCACAGGGAACTCTAGTCAATACTCTGTAATGACCTATATGGGAAAAGAATCTAAAAAAGAGTGGATATATGTATGTGTAGAACTGATTCGCTTTGCTGCACACCTGAAACTAACACAACACTGCACAGCAACTAGACTCCAGTAAAATTAAAAAAGAAAATGCATCAAATGCATCAAATGCTGAATGATTTTCTTTCTTTTATAAATCTGAAACACTGAGAAAAATCCCATCTTGGGAAGTGTTCTCCTGGCTTTGTGGTTGTTCTCCTGGGCGGGGAATCCCAGGGCCTCGGAGGAGGTGTCACCTGACCCTGCTGCCTGCCAGCTCTTCAGCGCACAGGGCCCCGTGACTGCAGTGGAGCGCACACAGTGACCCCTGAGCTGTATGTCTCGGGGTGGGGGGTGGGGTCTGGGGTCAGAACCACTCCCAGGAAAGCGCCTGTCTGCTCGTCTCCCAGCCTCTGCCTGCCTTCCCTCTCGTTTCCGAGCTCCAGCCCTTTTCAGAAAGATGTCCCTGCCCCACTCACTTGTGCAAGTCCTACTCCTTTCGGGTGTCAGCTCAACTGTCCTCCCCTAAGAAAAGCATTTCCTGCCTGTCCAGCCCTCCCCACTATCAGACTCCCCGTTATTCCCGTCACGTTCTTACAGAACCATTCTCATGGTTTCCCCATCACATGTGTGAGGCGCTCTGGTAACGTCTTTGTCCCCCTGCTCTAAGGCCCGGGAGCCCCAGGAATGGGATGTTCACTTTGACGTCCCTGCTGCCCATGGTTGGTCTTTGATGACTACTTGCTGAATAAATATTGTTCAGTAATCATAATAAGTATTTTGATGATGCCCTTGATTTTAACTTTGACTGATGATCTCCAAACAGAGCTCTGTTCCCACCACCCAGGTGAACTAAGCCCAGGGCACCTTCCGGGGAGAAATGTTGGTTGAGAAGAGGGCTGGTGGAAAGGTGGGATGCAGGGTTGGGAGAGGGAGGCCTGCTTTCTTCTGGGGCCATGATTCCCCTCTTCCTCGCACCCTTCATCAGCCCTTACTGTGTTTTGAGACAGCAGCCCCCAACTCAGCTCAGCCTCTTCCCCTATCTTGGGCTGGTCTGAGCTCATCCTTGCTTTTTCTCCCCAGGAAGGATGTGTCAGAGGGCAAGAAACAGTCCCCTTCTACTCAGAGCTGAACAGAATTCATTTGCCTGTTTCTATCCCATGTTCAATAGATCAGAAATGTGGAGTTTGCAAACTCATTTTGGCAAGTTGCTTTCCCGCCATCTGAACACATGAGGAATTAGATTTTGATAAGTGCCTAGAAGGAGCTCTAATTAGGCAGAGAGGCCAGCCAAGAAGAGGGAAAAATCTGAAGAATGAAGCCCTTGACTCTAAAGCCATCAGACCACTCAGGCTTTCAGGGTTTTGGAAGCTTCAGATCATGTGAGACGTGAGCCAGTGAGCACTTGTCTTTCCCTAGAGTAGCTTAATGAGGAGTTTTCACTATGCAGCGTTCAGGAATCCAGCAGAAGTGTTTCATACGGAAGGGAAAGAACTTAGGCAATAAAGTTTTATGCTCTATTCTCAGAAGACCCTCTTCTGGAAACCTCAGTTGTGTTTATGAAGGGAAGGAGCATGAAGGGAACTGATCCTCACTGAAGACCTACTGGGTGCCTGTGAGCACTGTCTGGTTGCCCAACTTCTATAATATCAATTGTATTGTGTGCCTGACCTGTACAGTATCAAGTGTGTTGGGTGCCTGACCCGTACAGTATCATCTGAGTTGGGTGCCCGACCTACACAGTATCAGTTGAGTTGGGTGCTTGACCTATACAGTATCAGTTGAGTTAGGTGCCTGACCTATGCAGTATCAGTTGAATTGGGTGCCTGACTTATACAGTATCAATTGGGTTATGCAGGTCAGGAAGCTAAGACACTAGCCCTAAGTCACTCAGTTAGAGAGGTGAGATCAGATTCAAATCCCGGTCTGAGAGTCTCAAAGCCTAGACTTTCACCTTGCCCTGTGGCTCTCACCACTGCAGGAGTGACCAGCTCAGTTGGTGTTGGCATAACCAGAGGTAGAAAATCTGTGAAGAGCAGCCCTAGAAACTGAAACCCAGTCACCCTCCTTCTGGTGGTTACTTGCCAGGGCACACAAGGGGAAGTGGCTAGGTTAGCCCCTGAGAGCATCCCGCCCTCCATCATGGGGTGGTCACCTCCACCCCCAGGTTCCTAAGTCATGGCTGCTAAATCAGGCATTACAGTGACAATTCTTTCCACCCCTCCTTCACTTCCGTAATTCACAGAATGACCTGATTTCAGTTCTAACAGCATAAGTTGCCCTTCACATTAAACTCTCGTACAAAAGTTCTGGAACATTTGCAGTGTTGTTAATGACCTTCCCTGCAGTGAGATCTGTCACAAGATCTCTCACTTGAGCTGCTGCCACCCTCACCCTCTCTGTCTGATGCCAGAACAGGCTCGGGAGTCAGTGCCAACTGGAAACCAACCCAGAACAGGGAGTGGGATTCCAACAGTACCTCACCCACTGCTTCCCCACCCCGTGGCCAGATCCCAAAGCCCATGGCCAACCCCTCCCCATCCTTAGCCCACGAGTCCTCCCCTCACACTTCCTCTAGCCCCATATTCACCCTCATTTTTGTGTTAATGGTCCTGTTTCCCGCACCGTTACCACCACCTGAACCCCACACCCAGTTACAGTTTCCAGCTTCCTGATCCCAGGAATCCGAACGGGCTTGCCTGTTTCTTGGAGCACAAGCTATGCCTTCAATTCGGGGTGGAAACTTTATGTCAAACTGTGCTTTCGTGCCTGCACTTTTTCTCCTCCACCCGTCCACAGTTCACCTTCCAAACTGGCTGAAATTCTACTAGCTCAGGAGGCCAAGCTAGGTCACTGGTTTTGAAATTAGCTTTGTAAGTGTATTTCAGGGTTCTGGAGATACCTGATTAGAATTTTCAGGTTTTAAAGCCATTTAAAAACTGTAATAAAAACCCAACATCCTTGGGGAATGGAACGGCAGGCTCCAATCTCCGTCCTCAGGGCTTGCTATGCAAGCCGAAATGTTTATCACGGCAGTGTTTAGAGAAATCCGTATCTCCTGCCGCCTTGGGGCAGACTGTGCTGATAATCGGACACAGAATTTAATTGTAAGGGTGCCAGTGTAGGGGTTCCAGATAAAATACAGGATGCCCAGTTAAATTTGAATTTTAGATAAACAATGAACATTTTTTTTGTTTTTGTATAAGCTTGTTCTAAATGTTTCATGGAGCATACATATTTATACTAAAATATTATTTGTTGTTTATCTGAAATTCAAATTTAACTGGGGATCTTGTACTATCTGGCAAATATGTACCAGCACTACAGAGGGAGCACCCTGAGTATGTTTTCTATGCTAAAGTCAGGGCCTCGAGAGGGAAGTGCTGGCATCCTGTGACCTGGAATGGGGACATTTGGGTGGATGAGTCTGAGCTTGAACACCTAGATTTCCCAGAATTCTCTGGGCATAGAGAAGCAGCCCTTTTCCTCTCCCCAGAGGTACTGGTACCCAGAGACTAGGGAAGACTTCACCGGAGGTGCTTGTCCTCAAGATCTGTCCCCATCTCTTCTTATTTCCTCTAGATTAAAAACTGGGGCCAGGTCTCAGCAGAGCCTAAGTGGGAAGATAAAGTTCCTGCCCTGGGAATAAATAAGCTCCTCACTGACATAATGACAGGTCCTGACTGGTATGAATCACCAAGTGACAGAGGGAAATGTGTGGGAATGCACCTTGAAGATATTGAATCGAGTTTATTGATCAGCAAGAATTTCTCCCATGTGTCAGGATTTCACTTGCTGGCAAGGACACTTAGAAATTAGCCAAGCACACTGCTGAGATGGCTCTGCAAAGCTTGGGCATGACACAAATGAGACGTAGGCACTGCAGTTGTCTTCCTAGAGTATTAAGTAAGAGCTTAGAGGGCTTAGGGAAGTAGGAATACGAGACTAGACTTATTATGTAAGATTGAAGACTCCACCACTTGGCTCTGCTCCCTGGGAGGCCCCAGAGGACACTTGCTTCATCCAGGCAGTAAGGGACACACGGATGAGGGGAGCACCTGCATCTTTGGGCAATCAGTGCTGGCTGTCCTCTGTCATTAGTGCTGACAGTAGGAGATTATGCCGTGGAACTGCCCTCCTTAGTGTCCAAGGAGATGCCGTCATTCTGAAATAGCAGAGTCTGGTGGCGGTGCTCCATTACCAGAGGCAAGGTGGATGAAATTGTCACAATGGCAGAAAATCCACAAAGGCGACCAGGGCCCTCTAGCTCAAAGGTATCTGTGGGACTGGCTAATAGACCATGGTAGTCCTTGGGGCTTAGAAGACTGGCATCAAATTAGGGCATTGCTAGATTGGTATATGTAGAAGAATTCAAGAACTGGTGAACAGAAGGTTGATTTCAGACGTTGCAATGAAAAATTACAATGCCACACCCAGTTTCCAGATCTAAACCAGCTTTCAACCCCAGAGCCACTTGACTAAAGGAGAAAACAGGCCCCCTTGAGGACGGACCTTACAATGTCACTACACAATATATACCGTAATTATTCCACATTCCTTCCTTCAAGGGGCCTATGGTTGTTTACCAGAGTAACTGCCCTATTGGAGAAGAGGAAGTACCCAAACTTGGGAGGGAGATTGGACACAGATTCTGAGCTGCCACTCATCCAGGGCGTCACTACATCATCATCAGAAAAGAGGAGCTGAAGCAGTTAGCTTTTACATGGGAAGGACAGCAGTACACCTGTTGTCCCAGGGCTGTATTAACTCTGATCTCTGTCACAATATCATCCTCAGAAACCTTGACCATGCTTGTTCAATATATGGATGATCTTTTCCTAATTATACCTGGTGTACTGGAAGTGGCAATGACTCTGGATGCCCAGGGAAGACTTTTAGGCACCAGAAGCTGGAAGCAAATCCTACAAAGATTCAGGGGGATGCAACTTTGGTGAAGTTTTAGGGGTCTAATGATCTAGCGTATGCTGCAAGTTGCCCTCTAAGGTAAAGGCAAGTTATCCACTTTGTAGTTCTTACCACAGAGGTAGAGCCACACACTTGATGAAACTCTGGATTTTGGAGGCAACATATGCCCACTTGGGAATACTGCTCCAATCCATTTAGCAAGTTTTTCAGAAGGCTGACAGGTTTGGGTGGGGCTCAGAGGATGGGGGAATTCTGTAGCAGGTTTAGGCATTAATGCAAACTTGGTTGGTCAGGGAACTAGAGGAAATAAAATGGGAAAATTGGAGACAGGGGCATGTGTGTGAATCTTGGGAGTGGGTACCACAGGTGAATCTTGCATCTCAAGTCAATGCTCAGCAGAGGCCACCTCCAGTAGAAAGGACACTGAATGAATGGGTGTACTGGGTGACCCTTCCTGTGGAGGTCAGCCTCTGTGCTTGGCCACCTCAGTGTTTACATGGGTCCAGCTGTACAGTCTCCCTCTCACCAAGGCTGATCTAGCTGCTTCTGTTGCTGAATATCTGACTGATGCTAAGCCCTTTATATGACACCATCCCTTGAGAAGATAACATCCCCTGAAATTGCTGTGTACTAGGAGTATTAAATGGGGGTTGTCAAGAGATTGGAAAGTGCAATTATAAAGGACTTAAGATTTTGGTTCTGGAATAAGATGCATAGACTCAATTTCCCCTGCTTGTCTATCATAAAAACAAATAAATACTCTGGAAATTATTCAACAAATGATACAAGGACTCTGAAAGATGGGTGGAAGAGGGTGGACTGGCCAGAGACCTCATGACTGGAGGGAGGACCATGTGGTGAGTTCCCTGGGTTTTCCTTTTATCTACTGCTCAGCCCTGGGCTGGGTGCCAGAGAAACCTGCAACCAGAACCTCCAACAGGCATAGATTAAAAAAACCCCAAACCCGGAAAAGCCTTCTCTCTCTGGCTAAGGGACTGGGGAAGGGGACGCCCGAGAGAGAGTTAGTGAAGGGCTCCAGTCCCCGCTCAGCATCCCAGACCCCAGCAGGTAGTCTGATCTGTGAACAGTGGTGACAGCACCCAGGCTCCAGGCCATCCCAGCCCCTCCATAGCTGGGCCCCTGGTGGTCCAACTGCCCACAGCTATAGCAGCCATGAAGCTGTTACCAAACCAAGCTTGGGTCTGCTTGCCCATGTGCAGTAAAGCCAATCTACTGACACCGGGTTGTGGTGAAAGAAAGGGCAGTGTTTACTGCAAGAGCCAAGCAAGGAGTCCAGGCAGCTAGTGCTCAACCCCCCTGAGCCCCCGATGGGTTTCAGCAAAGCATTTTTAAAGACCAGGTGAGGGAGGGGTGTCCCAGGGTGTGTGATCAGCTGGTTCACAATTCTCTGATCAGTCGATGGTGAGGTAACAGGGTGGTGTCACAAGGGTTAACATTATCAATCCTTAGGCACCAGTAGCTCTGGAGGCTACATGCTCATGGTCATCTAGTAGTTAATTTCTTCCATTTGGTGGGGGTTTTAGCATCTGTAAAACAACTCCAGAAAAGTGCATCAGATACTATTACCTAGGTACCTCTGAGAGAAGCTACAGCAGAGGGTATGGGGATGGGGAGTGGTCTGTCCTAGGAAGACAACATAGGGTCCTGCTCGGTTATAAAGACATGTGTCTCCTTGCCCTCCATCCAGTGGCATAAGGAGACCTAGAGCAGTCGTTCCAGGTTCACCCAGTGAGGGCAGGTGGCCCAGGGCAGTGCCTTCTGGCCTCAGAGGTGACACCAGCAGGGACTGAGAAGAACCCCAGCAGCACGGGAAGAACGAAGCAGCCCCGGGTGACATGACGAGGGCTCAGGACACAAAACTATTGGCAGGCAGTCAATCTCCGAACTCCTTGTTATGGGGAAATGAAGCCCATGAATGTAGGCCAGAAACTACACCTCAACTGAACAGGTGACTGTTGCCGAAATAGAAAATTTTATCAGGATCGAGTTTCCTACCATAATAGCCAAAATGTGTAGGGTATAATACAAAATCACTGGTGCTACCGAGAACCAGGAAAACCACTGGATGAGAAAAGGCAGTGAACTGAGGCCAGTACTTAGATGAATCAGATAGGGATTTTACTTCATTTTTTAAGAGATTTATTTTTATTTACTTATTTATTTGGCTGTGCCGTGCAGCATGTGGGATCTTAGTTCCCCGACCAGGGGTTGAACCTGCAGTGGAAGTGTGGAGTCGTAACCACTGGACCGCAAGGGAAGTCCCCCTGACAAGGATTTTAAAGCAGCTGTCATATATCAATGTCAATGCTTCAAAATCAATGTCAGAAAGGCCTCACTAATCAATTAGAAGTCGTGGATTTATAAAACATTATTACTTAGAATTAGGAGACCAGGATGTCACCCACTCGCTATGTGATCTTGGGGAAGATTTTCAACCTTACTGAGCCTTGATTTCTCTGTCTACAAGGTAGAAATAATATGTCTGACCTGGCAGGTGAGATGAATCATACAACAGCATGCTGGTAACACTGTTGGTACCCACTCAACAGCCATGTTCCTTCTGTACTCGCAGCACCCTGCTCTCATGGAGAGAAGAGATGCTCCTAGCTGACGGTGCACAGCTCTCCAGCCTCCCTTGCAGCTAGGATGGACCACAGGACACACTTCTGGACGATGGAGGTATGGGGGTAGAGGTTCCTGGAGAGGGCGTCCCTTCCAGAACAAGGCAAGAAAGCCTCACTCAGGGAAAGCCCTGTGTGTCTTATCCTTTCTCATTCTTTCCGCCTAGAACTTGGATGTGAGGTCTGGAGCTGCAGCAGGTATCTGGCAACCAGGAGGAGGCAGGCAAGGGTAGAAAGCTTACCTGCTAAGGCTCCTGGGGTGGAAAGACGAGCCTGGAGTCCTGAGCTGAGCTGTGCTCCTGGCAGGCAGTCGTCAATCTCTGAACTCCTTGTTATGGGGAAAGACGAACACCTACGTATTGAGGCCACTGCCGTGTGAGTTTTCTGAGCTTATGGTAGAAAGCGCTCCTGATGTAATGACGAAGGTGAGGAAGAGAGCGTTAGTGATGGTTTATTCAGTGCCAGGTACCGTTCTGAAGGATGACAGTCACCTTTAATCCTCACAGCTACCCAGGGAGGTCGGGGCCAGTCCTGTCCCCGTTTCAGGGAGGGCTGAGTAGGGGTGTGGGTGCCTGTCCAAGATGCAGCGTGGGCAGGAGGAGAGGCAGGAGCGCATACACCCCGCCTTCCTTGTGCCGTGGCTCAATAAACATCAGTGGTTAATATTTTCTTTGTCGTCGTTAAGGTTACATTAGAGGATTTTCGTGTGTTTGTGTGAAAACCCTTAGGAGGGTCAATGCTTATCGCACTGAAACTTCCTCTCGCTCTTCCTCTCTTCTGCCCCTCTTCCAGCATCCTGACCTTCTGCCATGTGGGTAGCACATGGGGCACAACCTCCTGCCCTAAAGGAGCTGGCAGGGCCAAGGTCAACCTGCTAAGACTGCTGAGGCTGGCCTGGGCTCCTGCCCCGCGAGGCCTGTTTTCCCACCCTTAACACGGGGACGCCTTGCTGTGCTCAGAGAGCATAGGCAGCCTTTGAGCATAGTGCTGGGCGGTGGGTGGGGGGGGGGGGGGTCCCCGTGCAGCGGGATTTCTGCGGTGTGAATGAGGTCGCATCTCACCCTCATGAGCGGGACTCCCTCCCCATCCCACGTACCCCCCACCCTTAGTCCACCCACCGCCTCCATCTGGGCCTGGCTGGGGCCTCAAAGGCTTTCCATCTGTGGCCAAAGAGCTTAACTCAAACGCATAATTGAAGACAGGGATGCGGTTTTTGGCTGGAGGGTGAGCGCCACACAAGCATGCAGGCGCCCTGCCCGCCCTCGCATGTCTGTCCCCTGGGGTGGGGCCCATGGGAGTCCGTCCGCCCGCACCCAGGAGGAGCCAGTTGAGAGCAGGGAAGCCCAAAGCTCTCCGGTGCCTCCGGCAACCCTCAGGGACACCCTCTCCGGTGGACTTACAACCCCTGGGGACCAGGGGTCCGCACCTCCCCCCCTTTGACTGGGGGAACCTCAGCAAAACCTTGCAGTTACGATGCATCAGCAGCGACTAGGACCTCCAAGCCCAGAGCACGGGATATATTACTCCCTGCCCACAGTGTGATTCAAAATAAACCCGGACAGACCAGAGCGAACTTCTGGCGATCCAGCACTGGCCCGCACCCCCCATCTCCCGCCAAGAGTTTTTATCCACAGTAGTTACTTGAATATTGTTTTCGGTTTGGTTTTGTTTTTAATATCGAATTTAAGAAAAAATTCATCACTTGGTGCACCTGCCCGGATTGTTGGTGGCCCAGGCCCCCGTGTGCCGGGATCCTCGGGAAATCACCTCCCAGTGGGCTGTCATTCGGGAGCTGCAGGGACCTGCACCGGCATATCACCTCACTTCACCCTCTGCTCCGGGTCCAGCTAGGAGAGTCCTGGGCCCTCCCCGGGGTGGGGATGGCGCCAGTGCCGGGACTCCCCTCCATCCCCACATACGGGGTCAGGATCCCTGGCCTGGTGCCCATCACAGCCCCTGGACCTCGAGGCCTGCAGAGGCCTCCAGGGACCCACCCATGGCTGCCCGGGGCTCTCCAGGGCTGCCCCCTCTCTCTCCAGCCCCAACTAGCAGCTCCTGCTAGGAAGTTGCTCCCAGCAACTCCCCTTCTGGCTGGAACCACCGGAGGAGGCTGGGCCCCCGCCTCCCCACAGGGCAGACCCGAGGGGGGCATCACTTCAGGCCACAGCTCTGGGAGAGGGGGCAGCAGGTGGGTGGGCCGGGCGGGCTGGGTGGGAGAAGGGGCCAGGAATTACTTCTAAGTCTCGGGAGGCAGACGGGTGGGACCTGGGTCGACCATTTCCCAGGAACCAGTGGGAAACCGTCGGCATCTGCTGGCGGCTCAGTCGCGGCACGGGCTCTGCAGCTTGTGGCGCGGGGCCGGCCTCACTGGCTGTGGGAACATGCGTCCCGGCCTCCAGGAGACTGAGTCAGGGCTCTGTGGAGACACCGGGAAGCCTTGTTCTCACTGTCCGCACCCAGCATCCGCTGCTGACAGGGGCTTCCCTGGAGGGCGGGCGCCCTCCGTGGTTGTCACTCTGTGGAGTCCTCCACGATGCTCTGAGGCCTGGGTGGCTCCGGGACCTCTGCGCCACCACCCGCCCCCAACCTGGGGTTTGCCCCAACTGCTCCGTCTGTGCCCATTCTCTTAGCCTGGTCTCGTGGGGGCTCCAGGCCATGCACCCCACAGGCCTCCCCGAGTGCCTTCTCCCTGCAGGGTCTGGAAAGGAGACGGCCACAAGAGTTGCTGCCCAGGGACCCCTGGCAGAGGTGTGGGCAGAGTTAAGGGAACCAGCAAAGGAGACTGACTTGGCCCTGGAGCTGGCCACAGCGGAGGCCACAGTGGAGGCCGTTGCCACCTTAGGTCTTAAGGGGCGGATGAGGGCGTGGTTTCTGGAATGCGGAGGGTGGAGCTGCGGGGCGGATGAGGGCGTGGTTTCTGGAACGCGGAGGGTGGAGCTGCGGGGGGCCGTGTCACCGGCGCTGTGGGATACGGCCCAGCCAGGGCCGCTGCGTGCAGGGAGGGGAGGAGGACCATGCTCTCCAGGCTTGGCTGGCGCCCCTCGTCGGCTGGGCCCGCTGGGACGCCAGGAGCAGGGGCACAGTTGATGCAGGCCGTAGAGGTCAGTGTCCGGGACCCAGAGCAGGGTGGGGAGGCGGGGCCCGAGGGGCACAGAGGCCCCACGTAGGATGACCGCACATGTCCCTGGGCTTCCAAGTTCCCAGCAGCCCTTTCTGCCCCAGGATCCCTGGGGTCCCTAAGAAGCAGCAGTTGGTGAGGTGAGAGGCTGCTGACCCCCTCCCAGGCCTCCTGACCCTCTGGCCACAGGAACCCCCACAGCAGGCAACATGGGAGGAGCCTCCAGGGAGGTCGAAGCCTTCCCGTCCCTCTGCCTCTCACGCCCCGGCCTGATTTCGTTCCCAGCTGTAGGCCGCGCGCCCACAGTGGTGTCTGCAGAGAGCTGGCAAATATCTGTGGATTGAAAGCATAAGTGGGTCCTGGACCCCTCCCTGCCACTCCTTCTCAAAGAAAGGCCACCTCTGCAGGAGTGGGGCAGGCAACCTTGGGCTCCCTGGGGGCCGGGGTACAGCGCCTAGGGTGGTCCCCAGGGCCCTGTGAGTGGGGCACTGCCCTGGGCCTCTGTGCCCGTCACCTGCTGACACAGGGGGGTCCAGCTGACTGTCATCTCCTCCCGCTGCACATAAAGTGAGAACCGCGTGATGCTAATCGTGGCTCCCAGATACTGAGCCCTCAGGCCATGCGCAGCCCTGCGCCCAGTGTCACTCATGCGACCTCACTCCGTCCCTGTGGCCTCCTGTGGGGTAAACGCTGCTGAAAACGTCCTATTTTACGGATCAGGAGACTGAGATTCAGGGTGGTTGGACGTCAGTTGAGCGACTTTCCAAAGGTCCTGGACGGTGCGGGTTTGGCCGGGGTTCCTTCTCAGGTCTGTGCCTTTTTGCCGGGAGGCTTTCCCCGGAAGGCCACCTGGGCCACTGGCGCCCCTGTGCTGGTCCCCGGGGAAACTGACAGCTGAGGCCAAACTCCGCTGACCCCCAGTCTGGTGACTGTTGGCCCAGCCCTTGGGCGGGGGTCAGGCACTAGCACGCACCCCTTCCACGTCTCCATCACCTTTCCCTTCCAGACCCTCCTCTGACCCCTCACCATAGACCTGGGCCAGGCCCCCAGCACCCCGGCCTGGGATGTAGCCCCTAGAGATCCCCAGTGCTGTTCTTATCTCCAGCCAAATGCCCCACCTCTCCGCAGAGGGAGCTTCTAGCATGCACACCCCTCCCCCCTTGGCTTCCGTGGTCCCCTCAGGCCCTTTGTCCCCAGCTGCATGACCGGGCACCCTCGGGCTCCGGGAGCTGAGCCCACACCTCCTCGCCCCCTGCCCACCTGCGAGGTCTCCCCTGGCATCTCCCCCATGGCTCCCTTGACCTTGGAGTGTAACAGGCTGCCCGCCCTCCAGGAGCTCAGGACTGAGGGCAGTGGCCACAAGTCTGACCCGGAGGCCTGTACCTTCTGGAAGCTCCCCCTGGAGCCAAGGAAAGAACCCCCCAGGCCAGCTGGGCCTGGACTCCCTGGTCCACTGCCGGTTCCCGCTGCCCTCTGATGCCCTCTACTGTCCAGAGCGGGTAACTACAGCCGACCCTGCCGGCCCAGGGGACACAAGATCCCCAGGCCTTAGTCCCAGCCCCACGGCAGACCTCTGTCTGCTAAGCATGTCCATCTGCCCTGACCTGGAGCCCACGGCGAGGCCCCGCAGCCCTCCCCACCCCCACCGCAAGCAGCTTGGGGGGCTGCAAGGCGGCCCCATCTGATCTCCATTAGCGTCTGAGGGACCTATAATCACAGACTCCTCCAGAGCAGACCTAGCGGCTGCTTCAGTGCTTTAAGGCTCGCATTCTTCTGCTAAATGGCTTGCCACGTCTTGAGGTGTCTGGTTTCAACTTGATGGTCTTTTGGCATCTTAGAACGCCTCTGCCTGATTTCATAGGCAGAATGACTTCAGCCGTCTGGATGGTAAAGCCTGCAAGGGTCCTGCCAAAACGTCTGTTGTGTAAAATCCGGAATGGATGTCCGGAGGCCGGGAAGCCCTCCTGCCGCGGGAGCTTCCCAAGTCTGGTGGCCGTAGCCCAGCAGGTACGTCTGTGTGTCCCTGCGCACGAGGAGTTCGGAGCCCGTTAGGGCAGCCGGGCGGCTCTGTCCCCAGCGGGTGCAGCCCACCCTCACCCACTCTCAGACAAGGGTGCTTGGAAGCTGAGCAGGAGCTGGCTGGTTGGGAGGAACTCATCCTCCCCTCATGGTTCTTTTCCTTGCATCTTGTGTGTGTTGATCAAAGCTAAGGGCTCCCTGCTTTGGCCCTTCTAAAGGTTTCCATCCCTGTCTCAGTTGCATTGAGTTAAAGAGGCATCACTAGTATGAACGGTTTCTTCCTCCTTTCCTCCCTCCCCCATCCCTCTCCTTCCTTTCTTCCTTCTTTCCTTTCTAGTTACTACTTGTATTAGTCTGCTTGGGCTGCCGTAACAAAACACCACAGACTGGGTGGCTGAAACAATACAAACGAATTTTCTCCCAGTTTTGGAGGCTAGAAGTCCGGGATCAAGCTTCCCACCAATTTGGTTCTAGGGAGAACTTTCTTCCTGGCTTGCAGATGGCTGCCTTCCCACTATGCTACGTCCTTATGTGGTCTTTCTTCTGTGTGGTTGTGTGGAGAGAGAGAGAGAGAGAGAGAGAGAGAGAGAGAGAGAGACCTGTGCTCGCTCCTCCTGTTCTTATAAAGACACCAATCCTGTCGGATCTGGACCCCACCCTTATGACTTCATTAAACTTTCTATACCTCCTTATAAGCCCTGTCTCCAAATATAGTCGCATGGGGCTTAGGACTCAACAGATGAATTTTGAAGGGATGCAAACATTCAGTCTACAACACTATTCATTTTTATGAGAATAAAACACGGCATTCAAATAATTGCCCCCCTCTGGAAGCCTCTAGATAAAAATGCCAAAGCTGCAGTTACTGTTGCCTGAGACAGACAGCTTCGTCATGTGAGAGCCTGAATGTTAGGGAGTGGTTGGTCCACAAGAATGGAGACCCACAGTGAAGACAGTGTGGTGCCAATGCAAATACAGGCCAAGGGCAACCAGCTCAAAGCAACCCTGGGCCCCGCTCTCAGTTTGTGTCCCCCAGAAGCAGACCCTGAGCACATCTGATGCAAATAATTTATTTTTGGAGGTCATTCCAGGGAAGAGAGGAATTAAGGCTGGGAATTGAGGTCAAAGAGTGTATTATCAAGTCAGTTACACCACGGGCGACTGGAGTCGTGCCTGGTGGGAGACGGGGTGTGCGGGGAGCATATGCCTCGGAATTGTCACATCCTGGGTTGAGGATTCTGAGATTTCATCCACTAACTCCCTGTCCATCACTGATGGAGACTCTTACCCTCAGGAAAGATGCTTCAGGCACAGAGCTTTGCGGTTACCAGTAAATTGCTTCCGGTCACAGCACCGGGTACAGATATGTGTGGCACTGGAAACACCACTCTGCTATAATTTCCCCGTATGCCCTGTGACCTCAGAGTTTGTCCAGCCCTGCAGTGGGGCCTCCACTGAAACTTCCTGCCCTGTGCCCAGATGCCGTGTGCCCAGATCTCTGGTGCCCTGTGGCTACAGCCCTACCCTCAACCCCACCCACCTGTGCAGGTTGGGAACCCTGCTGAGCCTTTTCCATCCCTTCCACCTGCCCAAGGGTTAAGCCCCACCCCTTTTTCTCCAGTGGTGGCCGGACTCAGGGCTGCATACGCTACTTCCCCGACCCTCACTGTGTCCTAACTCTGGCAGGATCTTCAAAGGATGTGAGGAAAGTTAAAAATAAATTTAGTTCAGATTACTTTGTTTTCTTAAAAAAAGAATGGTGGGCTTCCCTGGTGGTGCAGTGGTTGAGAGTCCGCCTGCCGATGCAGGGGACGCGGGTTCGTGCCCCGGTCCGGGAGGATCCCACGTGCCGCGGAGCGGCTGGGCCCGTGAGCCATGGCCGCTGAGCCTGCGCGTCCGGAGCCTGTGCTCCGCAACGGGAGAGGCCACAACAGTGAGAGGCCCGCGTACTGCAAAATAAAATAAATAAAATTAAATTAAAAAAAGAATGAATTATGATGTTAGTGTCACTATAGAGCTACAGCAATTCAGACTGTATGGTATTGGCAAAGGGATAGACACATAGATCAATGGCTGAAAATGGAGAACCGGAAATAGATCCACTCAAATATGCTCAACTGATATATTTCCCCCTTTTTTTTCTTTTCTTTTAAAAATGTTATTGGACTACAGTTGATGTACAATGTCGTGTTAGTGTCAGGTGTACAGCATAGTGATTCATTTATACATATACATGTATCTATTCTTTTTCGTATTTTTTTCCCATACAGGTTATTACAGAATACTGAGTAGAGTTCCCTGTGCTCTACAGTAGGTCCTTGTTGGTTATCTATTTTATATATAGTGGCGTGTGTATGTTAAGCCCAGGCTCCTAATTTATCCCTCCCCGCCACGTTTCCCCTTTGTCACCATAAGTTTGCTTTCGAAATCTGTGAGTCGGTTTATGTTCTGTAAATAAGTTCATTTATACCACTGTGTAAAAAATTAGATTCCACATATGAGTGATATCATAGGATGTTTGTCTTTGTCTGTCTGACTTACTTCACTCAGTATGACCATCTCCAGGCCCATCCACGTTGCTGCACGTGGCATTATTTCCTTCTTTTTTATGGCTGAGTTATATTCCATTGTATACAGGTGCCACATCTTCTTTGTCCATTCCTATGTCGACGGACATTTAGGTTGCTTCCATGTCTTCACTGGTATTTGACAAAGATGCAAGAGCACCCATCCAGGAGCGACAGTCTTTTCAACAAAGGGTGTGAGAGCAAGTGGACATCCAAGGGCAAAGAAATGAACCTCAGCCCAAATCTCACACATTTTACAAAAATCAGCTCCACGTGGATCACAGACTTAAATGTAAAGTATAAAACCAATACCTTTTAGGGGAGAAAAAAGAAAATAATTTGGATCAAGGACTAGGAGAAGAGTTAGTTGTTTGACGTCACACCAAAAACACTGTCCATAACAGGAAAAAGAAATGGATAAACTGGAGTGTATCAAAACTAAAAACTCTTGCTCTGTGAAAAATTCTGTTAAGAGGATGAAAAGAAACGTTATACACTGGGAGAACATATTTGCAAACCATATGTTCAACAGAGGATTAGTATCTAGGGTACATAAAGAACTCTTAAAACTCAACAGCAAAAAATCCCCCAAACAATCCAATTAGAAAATGGGCAAAAGAAATGAACAGACATTTCACCAGAGAGGATTCCCAGATGGCCAATAAGCGCATGAAAAGATATTCACTCTCAATTGTCATTAGGCAAATGCAAACAAAACCACAATGAGATATGACTATCCATCTATAAGAGTGACTAAAGCAAAAAATAGTGATGACACCAAATGCTGGAGAGAATGGAGAGAAACTGGATCACTTATACTTGCTGGTAGAAATGTACGATGGTACAGCCCCTCTAGAAAAGAGTATGGTAGTTTCCTACAAAACTGAACATGCCCTTACCCCGATGGTCCTGCGATTGCACAACTGGGCATCGATTCCAGAAATTTGAAAACGTATGCTCACACAACAGCCTGTATACAAATGTTCTTAGAAGCTCTACCTGTATTAGCTCTAAACTGGGAACAACTCAGTGTCCTGCAATGTGTGAAAGGTCAAACAACTTTAAACTGTGGTGCATCTATAGCTTGAAATGCTTCTCAGGAGTAAACGGGACAGACTATTGGTACATGCCAGCACTTGGACTGTGATTTATGGGAACTATGGTGCATGAAAAAGTCAATCTCCAAGGGTCACAAATTGCACGGTAACATTTAAGTAGCCTTCTTGACATGACAAATTTATAGAGGAGGAGAAAAGTTGAGTCGTTGCCAGGGGCTAGAAAAGGGGGAGAGAGGGAGGTGGCCATGGACGTGGAAGCCATCCTTGTGAAGGAGCTGGTCTGTATCTTCACTGCGGTGCTGGCTACAAGGATCTGCAAGTGTGATGAGATTGCACAGAACTAAACACACGCACACACGTGCACCCACACACCAGTGCACCCACACACTGGCGTGCACACACACCAGTGCTCATAAAACCGATAAAATCTGAATAAGGTCAATGAATTGTATGAAGGTCAACTTCTTGGTTGTGATACTGTGCTACCGTTATGCAAAATGTTGTCACAGATGGAAACTAGGTAAAGGGCATTTGGGGTCTCTCTGTATTACTTCTTACAACGACATGTGAATCTACAATGATCTCAAAGTAAAAAGTTAGAAAGTGTGAATGAGTTAAAAGAGATATGAAAACTGGTACACAATGTCCATAGCATAATTGCCCACAACGGGAAAGAATGCAAATATCTGTTAACGGGTGAACGGGCGAACGGGTAAGCCAAGTGGGATCCTTTGTGCAGTGGAATGCTAACGACTCCTCAATAAAAAGTGACAAACTGACGATAATACAGCAGCTTGAGTGGCTGTCATAGACACGCTGAGTGCGAGAAGCCAGACACAAGAGGACGTGGGATATGGGCCCATTTACACGAAGCTCTGCAGGAGACGGATCTAATTTCATTGAGGTAAGACTTGTCTGGAGCTGAGGGTGGGGGCTGACTAAGAAGGGGCACAAGGGGTCCTTTTGGGGTGATGGAAATGTTCTCTGCCCTCATTGAGATAGTGGCTACATGGATGCATGCATTTGTTGAAACTCATCAAAATATGTACTTGACGTACCTAGGTGTACACATTCATCAGAAATCATTATCCCTTCATCTGTCGATGGACATTTAGGTGGCTTCCATGTCCCGGCTATTGTAAATAGTGCTGCTGTGAACATTGGGGTGCATGTATCTTTTCGGATTCTAGTTTTCTCCAGATATACGCCCAGGAGTGGGATTGATGGATCATACGGTAGCTCTATTTTCAGTTTTTCAAGGAACCTCCATACTGTCCTCCACAGTGGGCACCAATTAACATTCCCACCAACAGTGCAGGAGGTTCCCTTTTCTCCACAGCCTCTCCAGCATTCACCTATAAAGGAAAAGAATGGAAAAATAGTATATATATATGTATGTATAACTGAATCACTCTGCTGTACACCTGAAACTAACATGACATTGTAAATCAGCTAAACTTCAATAAAAAATAAATACATAGTCACAGAACTTCAGTTTTTGTTCCCCTTTCGTGTAAAATATAGAATTGGAAATGAGGATTTTCTTCTATTTCTGGGTAACTTCACTAGACATGTTTCTCTCACACTATCTAATTACATATACAAAGAAAGAAAAAAATCATTGAAATATCCATTTGAAATGAGTGCATTTGGGTGTAAATTATATCTGATTGAAAAGGATAGGCTTCCCTCAATCGGAGCGGGAGGTTTTTAGCTCAGCGGTAGAGCTGGTTACAAACGTCAGTTTTAGAGCATAGTTTCCCATGTTGCAATTGACAGCTGGATGAGAGTTCTCTCTTAAAATATTTCTCTGCATTCTGTAGATAATTTAACTCATTCCAGCTGGGCCCTGACCCTCCCATTCCCTGTGGCTCGTGTGATGAATGGTCTGTTTAAAAGTGCCTGTAGAGAAGAGATTTTTGGCTCTGGGACTACACATCAGTCTCTTGGGGTGGGCCCCCCATTCTTTCTCATATGGGGTTCCCTCAGGGTGAAATCAAGATGTAAGTGAGACAAGCTTTTACGAAAGAGTAGCTTGCTGTTGCCAATATGGAGGTGAGCCACTAAGATTTCCCTTTAAGGAAGAACTCGCTGGAAAGCTGGAGAGAGTTTGCTGGCAGCCTGGCTTTTCAGCACCCTTAGGATCCATTCTGGTGCGTGAGCCGAGGCTGCTCCTGTGGGCAGCTCTGGACAAGCTCCGGGCACAGTGAGGGGTCAGAGCCTGGCCATTTCTACCCAGCGCAGGACGATCGCAGCTGGCTGGTGCGTCCCAGCAGAGCACTGCAGTCCAAGCACTCCCAGCACTGTCCCCCTTCTCCCTCCCTGCTGGTGTCCCAGGACCACCTGCATCACCTTCTCCCTCGCCTCTTCCTTTCCCAGGCACGGTCTACCACAGGTGTCTTGCACTCTACCTCTGCCATGGCCAGTGCCTCCCGAAGACTGGAAGTCACATCCTTGCCAACCTCTTGCTTCAGCCGGAATCCAACCAAGACCACAGAATCCACGCCGGTTATTTCAGAGAGAGGACACAGTGCAGGGAAGTGTTTCCACAGGTGGCAGAAAGAGGTAAGGAGCAGAATACAGAATAATAAGACAATCAGGACATTAGCAAGAGGAGGAAGTCGCCCACCCCTCTAGGTCCAGAGGGATAACGGGAGGAGGTGTTGCTGGAGCCCAGGATCTGGGGCCACCCGGTGGACAGTGGCTTCACTTCAGGCACGGCATGTAGGAGCTGGGATCCCAGAGGGATGGGCTGCAGGACCCATTGTAGTCAGGTTGGGGGGCACCTAAAATGGAAAGGGAAAGAGAGACAGTGAGAGAGAAAGTAAGAGAGAGAGAGAAGTAGAAACACCCTGACTCGTCCCCTACCTGTCCTCCCCCACCAGTGTGTGCCCTTGTCTAAACCCACCCACAAGCTAGAAGACAATGGGGAATATTGTCAGGATATGAATCTGAAAGAAAACAGGCAAATGACCGGGACATCCTTCAAAACCTCATCCTTGCTAATTTACTGGAAGCCGCATCATGAATTTACGTAGGTGGGTAGGTGGAGGGCTGGATGTATGGATTGCTATGTGATAAAGCAAATACCGTGATGTACTGACAGCAGAAACTGAGTGGCGGAGATCTGGACATTCACTATAAGGGGCTTTCAACTTTGCTGTATGTTTGAATATTTTCATAATAAAATATTATAGAAGAAATGCCCTCTCTAAGTGAAATTTCCACCTTTCAGTGGGGAGAGGCAGGTTCGTTTCTGGCATAGCCACGTCTCCCTGGAGCACAGTTATACAGCCCTTTCTTTCGCTTTGCTGAGAAAACAGTGAGGGACAGTGTAACACCCCCCACACCCCCGCCGCCAGTCGGCAGCATTTGGGTTTCTCTTCCATCTCGGTGGGGCTGAAAGTGTGGGCCCACGAGCACGCTTCAGTCTGTGACACATTCTGTGTGGCTCACCCATTGTTTTACAACTTTTGAGTTAGCTACTTACATTGAAAAATCTGAAAAATTATCATAAAAATCTAGAAGGTCCAACTTTTCTTTGCAAACAGAAGATCTGACCACACTGGGCCTGCGTTTCTCCATAGCAACCGTTGAATGGAGTCGAGCCAGTTGGATGGTGCCCCCTCCGGTTTGCCCCTGTCTCCACCGCTCCCTGTTGTCTCGCACCTGGCCCACTTTACTCACTTAGATTTCCTGTCTGGTCCCCAAAAACAGTTGCATTTAGGACCCTGGGTTCATTAAGACATGTCTATTTATAATGTGCATGCTACGACCATCCCTCTAAGGCCACATTCCTTCTTCGGCTGCGTGAGTCCACGAAGCCCCTTTGTGACTTGCTAGATCCACGTGCCACCTCTGTTTGCTCACGACTTTGAAATGGATTCTTTTAAAGTCAAGTCCTAGTTTTCACATTTGCTAAGTAGTAATCCTGTAAAACCAAGAGTTTGGTGTACCCTGCAGTTTTATTTCTAACACAAGATAAAGCATGCTTGTGCCTGAAACATTGGAGGTCATCCCTCGCGCTCCAGTGGGACACACTCCTCACTCCAAGAGTGCACATTTGTTGACGCCAAGGCAGGTTGCCCGAAAGACCCACCCCACATCATCGACTTGGTCGTCCCTCTCCCCAGCAGCGCCTTTCACGCTGGGTTACACGTTAACCATCCTAGGCCGTCCTGTGAGCCCAGGCTGCCTTTCACATGCATCTGAAACTCAAAATACATAGAATAGTCTCTCAAGTCCTCCTCTCTCCGAGAGCTGCCTGGTTCTTGCCCTTCCTGAGTCCTGCTTCTTTGGTGCGTCTTGGGATTTCAGGACATTCCCCGTTTGCTTGAGTTCACTCAAGTTCATCCAGAAGATACATAACCAGTTCAAACTGTAAGTTCTTCATCAGGGATGGCGTGTGGTGAGAGATGGGATCCCGCTGGAGAGAGGGACGGGTTTGCAGGGCCACACTGAGGCTCTGTCCTGTCCTGTGACTATGAATAATTTCCCGTCTCCATTAACCCAATAAGTTGTAGAAATTGTTCTGTTATCCCAACATAGTTGGAAATAGGCATAACGACATTGTCGACTGAAAAAAATGCACAACCTAAACACGTTTAGAATTATGTTCTATTCGGCAGACTTGCGGGACTCCAGCCCAGGAGGAGCCTCTCCGGTGTTCTGAGGGATGGCTCTGAAGAGGCAAGGGAGGCACCAGGGTACACAGGAGTTTCTGCGACTAAGACCAGGTAGTCGGACCATCAGAAGATTACCGTTAAAGAAAAAACAAGCGTCTCAAGTTAATAGATTTAGCGCTTTTCTAGATATGGGAAGATGCAGGAGGCTGGGCTCATGGAAATCATTCCTTTGATTTGCACCTCAGCTATGTAGGGCCAGTATCCTGCTTTTTCCATCCTGAATCCACTCAGGGTGCACAGCTGGGGAGGCTGCAGTGGCCGCCGGCTTCATGGCCGCAGCATCCTTTGTTGACTGATACGGCAGTTGGCATTTTTCGTCCCCAGCATGCACAGCGAGAACACCGCCCGCATTTACTGAGTGCTGACCACGAGCCGGCACACGCACCGTCTAATTCAACGGTCACGCGAGCGCTGCAAGGGAGCTGCCGTGACTTTGGCCGCTTTATAGGTGAGGAAAGTGACGTTCAGAGAGGGTAAGTGTGTGACTGAGGCCCCACAGCTGAGAAGCGATGGAGTCAGCCCCCGAATCCAGGTTCGTTCAACACCAGGTCCACACTCTGGACGACTTGCTGTTCGTGGGCAGTTGACGCTGATTCATTTCCTGTTCTGCTGGTGAGTTAACCCCGGTCCCTTCCCCCTTCACTTTGTAGGTCAAGTGGTTTTGTTGCTCTTGGATTTCCCTCTGGTTTCCCCACCTTTGCCTTCATACGCTGCCCTGAATTGGGTGCAGTGCTGTGAAAAGGCCACACAGATCAACTCGCCCCGTGAGGCCAACTTTCCTCCCACAAGGATGCCGTGTGTTCTCCTCCTGACTAGGTGGGAATGAGCAGCGTCACCCAGGCAGCTTCCACCCTCGAGAGGAATGAACTCCTCTCTATCCCAGCCAGCACCACAGAATGCTCTGCAAAGAAGACCAGAGGTTGGTGTCCTAACATTACTCAGCCCTTGTTGTCTGTGGCTGAGTAACGCCCACCCAGTCTTAGAGCCAGTGGCAGGGGTGGTCTGTGCATGGCGTGGTCTCCACACCCAGCCAGGAGAAAGCAAGAGGCTGGGGGTGAGGAGGGGCTCCTGCTACCCTCTGGCAGAGGCCGTCCCTGTACTAGGGAGGGTGGTCTCGGCGTAGGCCCACCAACGCGGGGTACCATCCTTTAAAGGAAACGGATGATGGGGCAGAGGTGGAATAGTCATCCGCTCCTGCACATTTCTACACTTCCCTTGTGGTCAAGCTGGGAGTCACAGGATTAGTTCTGGCCAGTGGAAAGGGCCGTGTCACTTCTGAGCAGAGGCAATTACAAGTCACTGTGCTTCCTTCAGGTCCCTCCCTCTTCTCCTGCCATGATGCCTTTGGAGACCACACGTTGCAAATGATGTTAGTGACAAGATGGGGATGAGCCACCCACCTGCTGAGGGCTATGGCTTGAGTGAGTGTGGCACTCAGTCTTAAAAGACGGCCCCCAGGGCTTCCCTGGTGGCGCAGTGGTTGAGAGTCCGCCTGCCGATGCAGGGGACACGGGTTCGGGCCCCGGTCCGGGAAGATCCCACGTGCCGTGGAGCGCCTGGGTCCGTGAGCCATGGCCACTGAGCCTGCGCGTCCGGAGCCTGTGCTCCGCAATGGGAGAGGCCGCAGCAGTGAGAGGCCCGCGTACCACAAAAACCAAACCAAAACAAAACAAAAGATGGCCCCGATGAACCACACTTCCTAATCTTCACTCCTGTTTTAGTCTTTTCGAGTCGCTGTAATAAACTACCATAGTGGTCTGTGGCTGGTAAACCACAGACATTTATTTCTTACGGCTCTGGAGGCTGGGAAACCCAAGATCAAGGTGCTGACAGATTTGGCATCTGGTGAAAGCTTCCTGGTTCATAGATGGCTGTCTTTTTACTGTGTCCTCACATGTGGAGGGGGCAAGGGAGCTCTCGGGGTCTCTTTTATAAGGGCACTAATCCCATTCCTGAGGGCTCTGCCCTCATGACCCAATCTCCTCTCAATATCAAATCTCACATCTAATATCATCACTTTGGGGATGTTCAGTGCACAGCACATCCTTGTGTAACGCTCTCCCGTGCTGAATCTGGGCTGGCCCTCTCTTGAGCCAATGGAACGTTGCAGAAGTGGTACTGGGTCAGTTACGGATCCAAGTTCTAAGAAGGCCTGGCGGTGGATGCTTTCCCACTTGGGAGCCCTAAGATGTCACATAAGAAGTCCGGGTACCCTGCTGAACTTACCAAGTACAGAGGGAGTTGCCCTGGGGCTATTCAGAGGGAGAGAGGTGCTCAGCTCTCTCAGGGTCCCAGCTGAGTCCGGTGTTCGGGCTATCCCTCCGAAGGGGCCAAACCTCTGAGTGAGCCATGCTGGACGTCCCTACCCAGTCAGGTACCCAAGACGACCGCATCCCCAGGCAACACCAGGTGGAACAGAAGGACGACCCAGCTGAACCTGTCCACCTACAGAATCATGAGTGAAAAGACAGTGGTTGTTTTGAGCCACTGAATCTCGGCATGGTTTGCACACAGCAATGGATACCTAACAAGGTGAGAGAGGAGACGCAATGGCGCTGTGACTTGGGGCTTTGTCTGTTGCAGCAGCTGGTATTTATTTCCCTGATGTAACAGATGATAGCCCAATAGGCCAGCCAGGAGATAGCAGGGCCTACACGCTGGCAAAGATGCCAAGACTGGGAGGCTATGCAGAAACAGTCCTCAAGACCTGATTGACTAGATGAGGAGAATAAGGGAAGTGCAGAGGCTCTGAGAGACCAAGCCTGCGACTGCACGGGTGGGAAGGTCCTCAGAGGGGGCTGGAGACCCTGGAGGAGGAGAGACCTGCTTGGGGAAGGAAGCAAGAAAAAGAAGGCATTGTGGTTTTGGATTTAAGGTGCTGGTGAGATCTCGGTAGGAAAATAACCACCAGGCATAGTGAACCTGATTTGCTGCTCAGGTAAGACATTAAGCCTGGAAATGAGTGGGGGAAAGAGAGCTGACTCCATGGGAGAATGATGCCCATGGAGAGGGTAGAGAGAAAGGGAGGATGGGGCTGAGGGAGAGCCATGGAAAATACCTCTGTGGACATGGCATCCGAGGGACCAGCAGTCAGGGAAAAAGGCTAAGGAAGAGCTGGTGCAAAGAGGTGATTCCTCAGAGCCTGGGGTAGGAGAGTGTCAGTGACTGGTGGAGTCAATGGCATCAAAGCCTGTGGCAGTGCTAAGGGGCGGGGGGCCTTGAGAAGAGGGCCCTGGGCTCCAGCCAGAGGCAGTGGTGAATGAAAGGAAGGCAGAATGTATTTGATCTTCATACATTTATTCATCCATCTGTTATCCCTCTGTTTGTCCATATATTTATTTATCCATCCATCCACCCATCCATCTATCCATCCATCCATCCATCCATATATCCATCCATTTATCCATTCACCTACCTACCCATCCACCCACCCACTCATCCATCCACCCATCCACATTCATCCATCCATCCATTTGTTCATCTATCCAAACCTTGTTAGAGCTTACCATGGGCCGTGCAGGGGAGTTACATTAGAGTAAAACAGATGTGGTCCTGCCCTTTGTTGGGAACACTCAGTGAACCCCCCTAAACCCCGAGATGCTCAGATTTGACGATCAAGCTCTCTCCTGCACACAAAAGGTCACAGTAAAGATACCAGCCACCATTTGTCAAGCTCTCGTTTGGGGCCAAGCCCAGTGACTTGTGATTTATGTGTTTTCTGCCACGTAGTCCTCCCAACAATGACTAAAGTGGGAACCGTTCGGAGATGACCCGACCGAGGCTGAAAGGGGTTACAGATCTTGCCAAAGCTTGAAGCGGGTGCTGGGATTCAGGCACACAGCTGATGGCCACCTACCAGGTCTCCCTGCCCCCACCCATGCCCTCCCCACCTCCCCCCCCCGCCCCAGGAGAGAGGGCCTCCCTTGATCTGCTCGGAACATCAGGATTTATCTTCTCACAGAAGCAATGCCAGAGCTGATGCTGAGGGGAACCGGAAAAGTGAAAATGGTAACGTACTTTCATACATCATTGGAGGAAGAGACAGCTATGGGTTAACTTGATGACCCATGAACACAGTTTCTATGGGAAAATACATCTCAAGTTCCAAAGGACTGACTTGGAAACACAGCCCTGGAGCTTAGCCTGTGTATAAATCAAGGACTGTCTGTAACTATAACATTTGTTTAATTTGAATGCGGACCCGACTGGACTTGCTTTTTCTCACTCTGGTTCCTTCTCTGACTTTTTTCTTTTCCTTATGCTGTGCAAAGACCCTGGGCTTCCTGTTCAAGCTAACTGGCAGGAATCGTACTGTCCCTTAGGAGACAGAGCATGTATTTTTGTAAATACCCCCTAGAGATTTATTTCATCGCTATGGAAAATGTAATTCTGTTTTCCTAGGTGATGGCTCTGTTCATGCAGGGACTCCAAGTGGGCTCAAGGCCTGGCCAGATGGTGCCGGATGTGCTCCGTGCAACGTGAGGAGCTGAGGCCTCAGGTACTCCCCGGCCACGTGACTCTTGGCGAGAGCCAGGTCTAGGTGGCTGCGCGGCTGTCCGATCTGCCCACGCCGGGCTGTCCATACAGGACACCCAGTCCTGCTCCTTGGACACCTAAGGTGGTGTAGAGGCAGAGGAGGGCTTGCTGGAGCTGCGATTTGGCCCTTCCAGCCAAGTGTGAGTCAGACCTATTTTTAGCAGTGCCACTCCTCCAGGTGGGCCAGGTTTGACGCTGGGGGCTTTCTGCGTTCGGCATCTCTATTTCCTTGGTCCAACGGCTAGATGGTCTGGGGACTCGGCATTTTCCAGCTGATATTTCTGCACACGTGACTCTTAGCAAGGCTGGCGGTGGAGGGAAGAAACATTAGCCGTTGCAGGAGCTGGTGACATTATGACAGTGAGGTTTGTTGAATGACTCTACGGGTTCTGCCAGCCTGTGGGCAGGCGCAGGCATGGCAAATGGCGAGGCACTTGCTGTATCCCCCACCTGTTCTACCAGTGCCAGACATGACTAGGTGATCAGGATGCTCTCTCTCCCTGTGCTTGGAGAAAGGGGGCTGTGATCAATTAGCAATGGCTGCCGCTAAGGCTGTGGAAGTGTGGGGACCGTGTCCAGCTCTGTGCCTTCTGGGGTGGAGGGTATTTGTCTAAAGTTTAGCTACTGTATGGAATCACTTATATCTGCTCTATTGACGATAGTTTTTTTTAGTGTGTTCAGAGCACTTTAATTTGGAATTCTGCAGAAGCAGACCCCCAGACCAGAGTTTGAGTGCAGGTCGTTTATTTGGGAGGTGGCCCAGAGAAACGGGAGGCCAGGGGGTCAGTGAGGCCGCAGGTGTGGACGCACAGCTTCCCACTGTGGGCCACGGGGGCCTCTCGGAACTGTGTAGACTGTCTCCAGGGTCGTCCCCTCAAGGGGCGAGCAGCGGAGTATTTATTCTGCGTCCCCAGCCTGTCGTTGGTGGAGGGCTGCACATGGGTCCCTAGTGCCTCAGCACTTTCGTCCTGCCCTTGAGTGTGAGCCGTTCAGGTTCTTGTTTCCACAGACACAGCCCTCAGGCCGAGAGCTTCTGGGTTGTGGTGGGAAGAAAGGGGGGAGTGTGCCCAGGGTGAGGGCGGGCACCGTGTCTGCCCCAGAAGAGCAGCTTTGACAGTGTCGTGACAGAGAGAGCACCGCTCTGGACCCAGATGGTCTGGGGTCTGGCCCCTGCTGCTCCACGTAGCACTGGGTAGCACCCAGACTCTCTGGCAGGTATCATTCCTGCCCTGTGCCCCGGAGGGCTTTGCTATGGGGGTCAGATGAGGCAATGCCTGTGAAAATGCTCGGTTAAAAGTCTGCATCAAGGTCATTTCCGGCCACCTGCCTCCCTCCCCTGGGGTTCTCTCCTCCCTGTCACTCTGGGGAACGGCTAATTAGGATCCCCTCATCCCAGCCAGCCACGCTGGGCCAGTGGAGGGTCCCCGCCTCTCGGCCACAGTGCACGACCCCAGAAGAGCCAATGCGAGCCTTCCTTGGGGTTGAGATGTGGGCCCTGGGAGCCAGGAGACCTCTGCTCCTTATTGCAGGGCGCTGCAGCCTGGGGGTGCTGACGGTCACTGTCCCAAGCAGAGCTGAATGGCAGAGTGAGAGAGAGGGACAGACAGACAGAGATGGGGAGAGACGCCTGATGACCTTGTGTGAGTCGGGATCCCGTTGTCACCGAAACTCATGCCTTTCTTGAACCTTCCTGTTAGGTGAGTCTTTTTGTTCATTGGAACAGGGCTTCTGTGATTGGCAGCGGGAACCCTTCTAACTCAGGATAGAGACACAAGTGCTGGGTTATGTTTGCTGCAACTGGAGGATCTCAGAGCAGCCACTGCCGGACCCTCGTCAGGATGGGGTGGGCCCCAGGCCAGGCGGATTCAGATTCACCAGGGACAGTGGGGGAGACTTGGCAGCTGTCTGTGGGTCCTCCCTTCCCACCCCAGTGCCCCTCGGGGCCAGTGTCTGCGAGCTCCGCACTTGGGCTCCCCCGCCCCGCCCCCCTCCCCCAGGGCTCCTGCCCCACAGTCTCAGGGCTGCTGGTCTCTGTGATTCATGCTCAGCCCTTGAGGAATGAGGAATGAATTCCTGCTGGTGACCTCACAGGCGGCCTCACCCAGGGGGCACGTTCACAGCTTCTTGCTAAAGTTTGGAATTCTCACACTTTCTCCCAAGTAGGCCCCTTGGGAGGACAGGGAAAAGCAGCCCAGACGTCAGGGGTCCGGGCTGGGCGGGCTGGGTGAGACCTCTCTGATGCCTGGTCATCACTCCCCCTTAAAGCGCACGTAAAATTTGCTATCACACCATCCATCGCCATAAAATCTCGCTTTTTGCAGTGACTTTAGTCTGCACTCCCTATACCCTCATCTTTGAGTTCAGTGACCCTCCAGGGCGATGGTGGAGGGTTAGCCCGTGATGCCTCACCTCACCTTGTCCCCCTGGGGGACGAGGACCCTAGTGCCACAAGCCGGGCCCGTGTTAAAGGGGGAAGCTGGGGTGGAGGCTGGACTCTCAAACCCCACAGATGAGGCTGCCTGCCCCACTCCCGGGCCCTGTACCTTCCCTGCCTCCCAAAGTCTGACGGCCCTCCTTCCTTCTCTCAGAGACCCTCGCCCCCCCTCCCCCGGGGCAGCCGCAGGCCCAGCCCCTCCCCAGGGCCTCCTGGTCTTCCAGAAATACGAGGTCCCCGCAGCCCTGGGGTTCTGGCCGCTCCAGACTCGTACCCAGTCCCCCCACCCCGGCACGCTGAGAGGCCTGGCCACCTTTAGGGGAGGGAGGGTGCACGACGTTGCCGCATCTCTGTCCCTGCAGCACAGGGCAGCCTGCATGGCACCTAAGCAGGGCTGGGCCGAGTCCCCGCAGGGCTGCCTCCCTATACCTCACATGGGGCTGACGATGTCCTTTCTGACCATAAGATGAGGCGGTTTGAAAAGGCTCAGCTGTCCCGCGAGGGGCCGGAGGGAAGTGGATCTGCCTGGGTGACACCAGTGGGACCCCGGGGCTGCTAGGGGAAGATGGAAGCTGCCTGCCGGCTGATGAACGGGGAGGGGTTGGGGGTGGCGCAGAGATGCTTCCCAGCGTTGTGCATTTGCCAGAAGGGGCGGGGAGGAAACGGGCTCAGCCGCAGCGGCAGGGGGCCCGTGTTAACAGGGTGGGAGAGGCTGCTGCTTCAGGGCCAGATGCTGGGAGGGGCTCTTTGGGGACCTAATGGTGTGGGGTCCAGAGGGGGGCTCAGGAAGGAGCCCCCTGGCTGGTTGACCTTGGACATCACAGTGGAGAGCCCACTGCTGACCACCCCCAGTACATGGATTTCAAGGACGCTCCCTCCCCCTCCCCACACGCCTCTGCCATCAGACTAGCGGTGGGTCCTGCGTGGTGAAGGGGTGACGACGCCGGGGCACGCTCGTCTGGGTAGCGTTTTGGCCGAGCCCCCCTGGGGTTATCAAGGGGTTGTGTGTGTCCCTACAGTGGCCACAGGGCTGGATGGCGGGTGAAGACATGGCTTTCAGGCTAAGGGCTACCCTGGGCCTACGGGGACCTGGCCTTTCCCGTCCAATCACACTGACCAAGGTGAGCACATCCCACTGGCCAGCACGGAGCTGAGCTTCCACGTTACACATTTAAAACTTTGAGCAGCTCCGTGAGCTAATTACAAGCATGAACACGAGCACACCAGCTGATTTTTGACAAAGGTGCAGAGGTAATTTAGCAGGGGAAGGACTCTCCAACAGGTGGCCTGGAGCAACTGGATATCACAGACAGAAAATGAACCTGGACCCATCCTCATACCTTCTACAAAATTCAGCTCAAAGTGGGTTACGATCTGAAATGTAAAATGAAACCACGACACTCTTAGAAAAACCAGAGGAGGAAATCTTGGGGACCTCGGTCCGGTGACAGGTTGTTAGATTTGGCATTAGGAAGTATGATCCATAAGGAAAAAATTGATAAATGGGACCTCCTCAAAATTAAAAACTTCCGCTCTGTGCACGACCCTGGTAAGATGAAAAGACAAGGTACAGAGAGGGAGAAAACACATGCAGGGGTCCGACCTGACAGAGGACTAGTGTTAGGACACGCGAAGAACTCTCAAGGGAGAACATCAGCTGAGGGAAGACTCCGGAGATGGGTCTCCTGGGCCCTGCTCTGTTCAGTAGAACTTTCTTTTGTCCAGTATGGGAGCCACGGCCACATGGGCCTCCCTGCCCACCAGGATGGGTCTGAGGGTGGACACCTGGCCCAGGGTCTTGGCTTGAGGCCCGACCCAGCCACCAGCACTCACCGGCCACGTCCAGTGGCCCTCAAACTGATCTGAGAGAGGTGCTCTGTCCCACTTCCCAGTGACGCTAGGACAGTGCCAGCTGGACACTGGGGGACCCTGGCTGCAGCGAGGGCAGCAGGTCCGGGAGGGAGCCTGAGCCTGGCACTCGAGGAGGGATGGGGGCTTCGCCTCCCCCCTGCAGGGCAGCCACGTGAGCGTGCGGGGGCAGAGGCTGCCCGGCCGGGTGGTGTCCTGCTCCTTCTGGCTGGCCCTGCTGCTGCCGTTGCTGTGCAGTTGGGGCGGACAAAGGCCTGGCTTGGGAAAGGGGGGGTGTCGGGGAGGCTCCTAGCCCCCCTTCGCTGCAGCTAACCCCTCTCTGACGTCGGCCTCATCACCCCCCCTCAGAGATGAGTACAGGGCTTGCTGGCCAGTCAGCCCCTGGCTGTCCTGATGCCAGGCCCTGCACCTCCTCGGGCCTGTCCTGTGATCACGCTTATGCTTTTCCCAACACTGCGAGGCCAGCTTTAAGGAATGTTTTTAGCAGAAAAGTATCGTCTATTCACGTGGTATGAAAATGGCCTGAGTTTGTTTCACTCTGGGATTTAGAAAGTTACGACTTTATGGTACCCTGGAGCCCAGGACTCAGATGGCCACCGTCCCTCCTGGTGGGCCTGGTCTGGGAAGGTCTTGCCCCCTGACTCTGGCCTGGCCTTCCCTACCAGGCAGCCAGTGTGACCCCCCGAGAGTGGAGTTGGACCTCATGTCTTCTCTGCCGGGGGTCTTGAGGCCTCTCCCCTCACTCAGAGCCACGGCTGGGCCTCCACGCGCCTCTGGGGCTGTGTTCCTTCACGCCCCCACCTTCTGGAACTTTCCATGTCATTACTCAGCCAGGCCCCAGACCCCTCACAGGCCTCACGTCAGTTGGGCTCCCCCCGGATGGAGCCTGCATGAGGGCTGGGGTCTGGGCCTGTCCCCGTTCCCCAGGGCGTTACAGAGCTGTACCTGACACGGGGCAGGTCCTCGATATGGGGACACGTGTGTGTGTGAGGAACAGATGGTCACACCGAGGGCTGAGCACGTGGCACCACATGCCACGTGTGTCACAAGGAGAGTCAACTTGATGGCATCAGAAGAGGCGGGTGGGTGTGCCCCGGGCGGGAGCTCGGAGGACTGTCTGGTGCGTTAACGAGTGATTTTCCAGGCTGGCTGTGTGTGTTTCGTGTCATTTATGGAGGAAGCAGCAGTGGCCAGGGAACTGATGGAAGTTCAGCCTCACCAGGAAACTGGAAGCCACGGCGCTGTGCCTCCTCCGAGCCAACTCCGTGACCACGAGCATCTCCTGCTGAGTCCCTGCGGGGTGCTTCAGCGTGGCCGGGGCCAAGCGGGAAACACTCGGGTTTCCTGAAAAAGCTCTTTAAAGCTTCGACCAAAGTGCTAATCTGGACGATCTTGACGTGGATGTTGGGAAACTGGGGTGAGATGTCGAGGATTCCGCGGGGGCCGCCAGCACACGTGGTGTTTCTCCAGGATCACGTATGTCACGTATGACATGTTCCTTAGCTGACATCTAAGGCAGAGAGTGGGGGGGGCAAGGGGGAGAGGAGGAGAGACAGAGGCTTCGAGAGCCTCTGCGGAGGAAGGTCAAGGCCTCAACAGCACCCTGCTCTCCAGCCCAGAAGCCCAGAACTCCGAGGGTCCCCTGGATCACACTGGCTCTCACCCTGTCACGGGAGGGAGAAGACAAGGAACAGTTGAATAAATACAAGTTTCCACTGGAAAATGGGCCTCAGACATATCATGTTATTCCCATTTTTTTTTTTAAAGTATGAAGATAATTCTCCACATCTTGGCTTCTGAAGGGGGTTGTATTTCCCTTCTCTTCTGCGTGTTCTTTTCCAGCCTGGTAAATGTCTGCTTAGATTAGGGATAAGGAGGACCACATGAGCGAGGAAACTTCCAGACTTGGGGGTGGGGCCTGGCTGCCTCACACCCCAGCCCCCCGCCTCGTCTGGGCCGGGCCTGACCCGGACTCGCGGCCTCCCTGTTGCTGTCTTGGCCTGGGTGGGCCCCAGGGGTGCTGCTCTACAGCCCCCATCAGTCCAAGCCACCCGGCTGTGCCGCCCTTTGGCTTACGACGGGGTACAATCAATACAGCCCTGTGTCAGGATCTCTGCTTGTAACTCTAACGTCCTGGGGAAACTGGGTGTCACTGGTAGCCCATGCCTTGAACATGGTGCACCTCGCCCTGAACCCCAGTTTTCTCAAGCAGCCCCTCCCAAGGGCAGGCCTAAAATAAAATACTGTAATGAAACGGCCCCCCTCACCAGCCCAGACAACCCCCTGCCCATACCCTGTCTTGGGAGGGTGGTGAGGGTCCTGAGTTCCTTGTCTAGCCCCTCCCTGGGGAGAGGACACCCTGAAGGTCACAGCCATGTGGTCCTTGCCCCGTGAGGTACTGGGACAAGTGCCCGGCCAGGAGCAGCTGGGGATCCTCCCTCCTGCCTGGTCATCCAGGTGGCCGGGGTCTCCCCACTCAGTTTGTCACCTGCTTGGGCAGATGGCAAGGAGACAGTGAGGCTCGTACATGCAGGGAAAGCTGGACAGGTGACCCCGAGTTGGGGGAGAGTCACCGCTTGAGAAGCTGGGGTGCAGCGGAGGACCGCTGCCGGGCTCCCGGCTGGGATGCCATCGTGAGGGGTGGGTAGGGGGCAGAGATCTTCCCCGTTTGTTTCTCCTGTGTGTCCTCAGGGATGAGAACAGTTCAAGCCTCGTCGGATCGACACGTAAACGATGTCCCAGCACCTCCTGTTCCAAAGCAAGTCTAGACTAAAAGAAAGGTGTGTGGATGATTAAAGAAAAATCCCTTGGGAGCTGGAGTTCAGCCTCCCTCTACTCACTGATTCCAGGCATCCCGCTTGACCTTCAGACCTCAGTTTCCCTGTTGGGAAACCGTGGGAACAACAGCCGGCCGCATCGCTGTTGCTGGAGGGCGTTGGGGGAGGAGGGATTCCAGGGCTCGGGGTGGGGAAGCAGCCACAGGCCAAGTAAACACGGTTACTTGCTGTTCACCAGGGAAGCGGTAGCGGGGCTGGGTCTCCCATCACTGTCCAATCAGTCACCCGGGGCTGCTGACGTTTCTTGGTGGAAAAGATGGTGAACACGCGGAGCCTAGGGAGCTGGGACACAGCCTACCCAGGAAACCTCCGGGAGGGGTCGGTGGAGCCCACCTGAAGCCAGATCGGGCAGCGCCTGGAGGGGGCAGGTCGTCAGGGAGTCAGGCCCCGTCTGCTCTGGCTCCCATTTTGAAATTGACAGCCGTGCGACTGGAAGAGGGAAGACCAAATCTGACTCCATATTGGATCTGTTTCTTTTACTTTAACCTTGGTATTCTATTGCTTTGGCTTCCAGGTAGGAATGTTGCCTAGTGCCTGAAATATACAGGATAGCCCGTTCTCAAGGCTGACCTTTAAGGATGTAACACTTTTCCATTCATATAAAAATAAAAAGTTGGGGGTCGGAGAATAACATGTGTCTTGTGTCTTGTTGGAGGTTTACCGGGACATTGTGACCTAGCCTACCACGCCCCTCCCTCATGTTGCCTTTAAAAGTGCTTTGTTGAAACCTTCCGGGAGTTGGGGGTGTTTTGGGCATGAGCCACCTGTCTCCTTGCATCGCCCTGCAGTAACCCTTTCTCTGCTCCAGACTCCAGCATTTCAGTGCTGTTTGGCTTTGCTGTGTGTCGGGCACGTGAACTGCTGTTTGGGGACACACATAAAATCATTTACTTCCAAAGAATAATCTTCCCTCGGCTCAGTATTCTGGATTTTCCCATGTCGTTTGCATTTCGAGGACTCTATGTCACCTCAGGAATAATTAATATACTGAAGTGTCATTAAAGTCTGTGAACTTTGATAGAATTAGTAACACACACATTCGCATTTTTTCCCCTTATTTGAAAAAATAAAGCCTCTTGGCAAACCCCCTAATACAGGGACTTCTCTGGTGGTCCAGTTGTTAAGACTCCGTGTTCCCAATGCCGGGGGAGGACAGGTTCGATCCCTGGTCGGGGAACTAAGGTCCCGAATGCTGCATGGCACGGCCAAAAAAATAAAAAAGAAAGAAAAAACCCCACCCAAACCATAATGTAACAGTGTCAGGAAATGAAGCACTTTCAGAGGCTGTTTCTGATTATAATGATTTCAGGTTTTTTTAGTTATTCTGCTCCAAACGTTTATCTTTATACTTTGCTCTGGTGTGAAGAGGCTCTATTTATAAAACAATATAAGAAAAACGGTTTTATGTGGAGACTGAACTCTTTCATAACTGAGGCAATTAATATGCAATGATATTAAGCTTTCGTCTATATGACTTCTACATCATTAGCTAGAAATTAGCCCGCATGACTTGCCATAAAATTTCTTTTTCCTCCTCCCTGAGGAAGGAATGTTTTTATTTGGAAAGTCTAACAGAGGGATGAAAACAAAACCACATGTAGTTTTGCGTATCACAGACCCTCTGCTGAAAGGAATAAAGTTGAAAGCATCCCCAGCACCATGGGTTATGAAGGCTACAGGCATCACGAGTGCAGAGAGGATTTTATTTTTTGAACAAACACGTGATTTTTTGTGATATCAACCAAGAAAAGAAATCTGAATATTTATTATTCTAATTGGATGAGTTAATCTTCCACAGTTTCAAAATCCCAGTTTCAATACAATAATTTGTCAAGCCCAGGTCTGCCTCCATGCATTCTTTCCTTCCACAGATATGTGAGTGCCTACGGAGGGTCTAGCCACGTGTTAGAGGCCCGAGGCTGATACAACAGATGAGGTCCCTGCCCTGAGTCGGGGGGCTGATGGTCTGGTGGAGGAGAAAGAAGAACAAAGAAACAAATGCATTGCCACTGAGTCCAAACTGTTTTGCTCACCACATCTGCTCACCACAGGACAGGCCAATAATTTGGGAGACCAGTTGCTGGGGCAAGGAGTAGTGACTTTATCGGGAAAGCCAGCAGACCGAGACGACGGCAGATTCGTCTCAAGGAACCATCTTACCCCAGTCAAAATTCAGGCTTCTTTTATACTACAAGGGAAGGGGCGTGGCTGGTCCTGGCAAACTTCTTGGTGCCGGAATCCTTTGTTCTTGCAGCTGCTCCCCTAGGTCAGGTCACGGTGCTCCTGTAAACCTCCAACGAAACCAATGTTATATTCTGTTCTGCCCCTTTTTATCTCCATAGGAGTGGAAAAGTGTCATACTCTTAAAGATCAGAGCCTTGAGATGGGCTCTCCTGCATATTTCAGGCTCTAGGCAACATACTTTTACAAAAGGTGCGGAGCCAGCCTGACTCAGCACAGGCAACAGAGCACAAAGGTTCAAGTCAAAGAAAGAGATCCAACATGGAGTCAGATTTGTTGTTCCCTCTTACAACATCAAGAGGAAACCTTCGGATAGCGATAAGTGCTCTGAGGTGAGAAGGTGGGGGGCGGGTCCCTTCTACGGGGCAGAGGGGTCTCACTCACCAAGGTCACACCATGTGCTGTTAGCAGGCGGTGGCTGAGCACGTGGGGTCCTGACCCAGGCCTGTTCCTGCAGCTGTGGGACCCTCTCCAATGGAGACTTTTGTTCTCAGACTTCCCGGCGGTCTGGCTGAAACTTTCTTGGAACAGATGGAGCTGGAGGCTCCGCCATCCTCTTCTCCTTTCACGGGTGTCACACCAGCATCCCAGCCTGCAGGGGCCCCACCTCGCGCTGCCCCCTCCCCTTGCCCTCATCCACAGTGCCCCCCAGTGACTCCTACACGTTTAATCTCTTCTTGGCCTCAGCTTCTTGAAAGGACTGGACCAACAGAGCCTGTTAGGAAAAAATACGAATATTTAAAAAGTGTGTCATGGCAGGAACATAAAAACGACCACCACCGTTGGTTGGAAACATCTGATCCCTATCGATTTCCAAGTTGGCTCAAGGCTGCTTGCATGTTTCATCTTATTGTCAAGCTGACACCCTGACAGAGTGTCTTCCCTCCCTCCTTCTCTCCCCCAGCAGGAAACAGGGTCCTGGCCAAGCTTGCCTCCCTGTGCTTTGTATCTTGCTTTCTTGGTAGGGTCACCAGCCTCTACCCATCCCCTGAATATCTTTGCTGCATTTCAGCTGCCTTTGTAACATTGTAACAACCCAGCCCAAATGAACGTGTGCGGAAATCTTAGCTGGAGAATCCGAACTGGGTGTTGCTCCACGCGTGGAAAAAACGCAGTGTTTCCTCTCCGAGGAATTCAATCCACACGGCGCTCGGTCCATCAGCTGTGCTGAGGCCTGGGCAAGGGCAGGTGCTGGAGGCCCCGGCCAGGATCTGCCCACCCTGCCCCCTGACCTCTTTCCAGCTGGGGGTCACCCCACAGAGACATCATGCTCCCCAGGCGATGACACCAGAGCCCCAAAAGGAAGCGCCCCGTCCTGGGTGGCTGCTGTGTCCAATGCAGGGCACACTGTCTCCTGGGGCTGAGAAGTCCTCTCCCCTGAGGGGGCCTCAGCCACTCCCATGCAACAACACAGACTTCTCTCTGAGAAGAAAGGGAAGCCCTGGCAGCAGGTGTGTGAAATGTAGGGGCAGTGGAGAGGGTGAAGCAACCGCTGGGCCAGAACCAAGCCAGCAGTGGCTTTACGAACCCCTTTCCTCTCGAATGCATGCATTATGGATCTGACGGCGCTGCTCAAATGTTCACTGGAGTCTCATTTCCTGTGACGGAATGAATTGTGTGCTGTATAATTAGGCATATAATTAAATGCAAATTTTGGAGCTTTAGGGAAGTATTGGGACGAAACCCCCTTCAGTGCTGGCATGAAAAAGTCTAATGCGTTGAACTTTTAATGTGTGTGAATCTTATCTCTGCCTTGACTGACCGTGGGGGAGGGGCGTGCAGGATGGGGACAGTGCCAAGTACGGGTGTCCCTGGCCCCTTTGGTCTTTTCTCCCAGGCTCGGCCTCCAAGTGCGTATTGAGGCTTCTCCTGGACCCTGTCCCCTCCACCACGGGCACAGCCCTCTCCTCTGGACACTGGTCACTTTTCTCCTCACTGGATGCCTCTGGCTGGAGAGCGGCAGGGGTCAGAATGGTTCTGCCACGTCTGGTGTCCCCGAGGTGCCCCAGCCAAGCTGCCTTTCAGCGATAAGCAGGACGATGCTGGCTTTGGTGTCTACGCTTGGCGAGTGGATGGCCAGCTGCTGAGCTGTGAGGGGTGAGGACCCAGCCGGGGGCAAGCCCCGGGGTGGCAGTGGTGCAGAGGGAGCCTGCTGGAGAGACTGTGTCCAGGAGACCCTAGGGTGGCCAGGGTCTGTCCTAGGCCAGCCTGAGCCACTGTTGCAGGGAGTTTTGTGGGAGCTGTGACTGTTCTCTGCTGAGCGGTTTGGAGAGACACAGAGGTGACTGTCACTGCTGCTTCCAGGAACGTCTTGGCAGCTGGGACCTTTCTCTGGGTGAGACTGTGCACGGAATTGTATGCATGAGGCTCCCAATTCTGCTTTAGAATCAGAAGGAGGACATCTGATTGTGAGGATGGGAGCTCAGGGTCAAGAGGGAAGAGGTAGGAAGCAGCGAGAAGAGAGGAAGGTTTGAAAACTTCACCATCGCAGGCGCAGAAATAGAAATAGTATGACTTATCTATTTCCAGAACAAGGTCTGCGATGGCCTATGATAACCATGCTAGTTCAAGGCTTCCAGGTCGAGATGAGGGAGGACCACACGCCTTTGTCTTGTCTCCAGCCTACAGCTCCACTAAACGATAGTAAAGGGATGGCTGAAAGTTATAAACTCACAAAGAAAAAGAGAACGGGAGGGGAGCCTTCAGAGGATGAGAGATTTCAACACACTTGGGGAGGGTGGAGAAGGGGGGAGGTGTCTGGTGGAGGAGCCTCAACACACTCGGGGAAGGTGCAGAGAAGGGAGGTGTCTGGTGCAGGGGGCAGACCCAAGGAGGGGGGTGTCAGCCCCATGGAGCCTGGAGATGCCCGGGACTCAGGGTGCCCGTATGGAGAAGACCATGGCCCTGAAACAGGGGGGTTAAATGGAAGTGCACCCGTAATCCCCCCTCCTTGGAATACCTGGCATTTAACCCTGCTCCCCTCCCAGACCAGCTCACCTCCCCCTGCAAATTCAACCAACCAACCAACCAACCAACCAATCGACCATGGGTTCTGCTCTAAGGAAATTTAATGAGTCGTTTTGGGAGAACTGAAGTTGGCATGGCCTCTGCTGGGTACCCCAGAGCCAAGCCCTGGCAATGTGACATTTACTGAGCCCTCCTCCGGACCCTGTGTCCGAGGTCCTGAGGGAGCGTTTGCCCCAACTTGATCACCCATTGTGAGGTCTGCCAGCTGCCAGCCCCTTTCCCAAACAGCGACTATCGCCCTGTTCCAATAAATGAACACACGAGCCAGTAATTTAAGGAAAGCTGGCAACGTGAAGAAGAGGAACAAAGAAAAACCCCCATAAAAAAATGCAGAAGAAAAGAGCATTCAGAGATGGACGTGGCAGCCATAGAGGGGTGCCACTCTGATCCCCCTCCAAGCAAGATGGCAGCTTGCTGACAACTCTGGCTGGGAGTCTTCAGGTCCTGCGCCACCTTCCAGCTGATGCTCTGTGCTTCACTGGCACCTGCAGCTGGTGGTGAACAGTGGTGGTACGAAGCTCACCATTTCTGGCCAGTGTGGGATACCAGATGGTGTCTGCTGCCGAGCTCCCTGATGGGCTGGATGAGATGTCCTCAGAGCTGCGTGGTGGTCTTGGGCTTCTCCTACCCTGTCTTCCTCCCTTCCCCTTCTCCTTTCACAAGAGCTAGACCTGCATCATCATCTGAAGGCGCTCCTGCTTCCTCCTGTCCCCTCTCCCTCTTGTTTTTCACAGGTGTGATGCCCAATAAATCTCTTGTCTGCCTTTGCTTCTGCTTTGCAGAGGGTCCAAGAACTGGGACTAGATCACTCCCAACCTGGCCGGCAAGGGAGACCCCATCCCAAGTTGTGTGTGGGCTGTGGGTAGTCCCTGGCACAGGTTGTGGCCCAGATGCCAACAATTTTAATGGTGGTGACTTTGGAGAATGTTTCAGTGAGGGGATGCCCTGACTAGCGTGATGATCCAGTCTGTTGAAAATAGGAAGGCAACAGTGCACGTGAAGACAAAGGAAATGGCTGGTTATGACTGCCTCGCATTCAATACTACATTCATCCCCCAACATGTCATTGAGACCCATCTATTTGGTGGTGGTGTAAGCAATGTGCTGGGTCCTCGGAGCATAGAGAAAAGAGAAGACCAAGTAGAAACCTCAGCAGCTACCCCTCCCTCCACTTCAGCCAAGAGTGTGAATCAAAAACGGTGTCGCATTCACGTGAGACCAGCAGAAGAATTGTCCATCTGAGTCCAGTCTAGATTCCTGACCACAGAATTATGAGCAAATAAAATGGTTGTTTTGTTATGTTAAAAAAAGACAAAACAAAGCAAGAAAAATTAGTGTCACATTGTGGAAGGCATGTAGGTTGGCATGATCAGTGCTGTCCTTGAAGATTTTAAGAACACAGGATCGGTCGTCCCACTCATATCTGACCCACTGAGTCATGAAGCTGGGTGTGTCGAGGGTGGTCCTTTTTAACGTGGAGATGGTACAGCTGGGATGGAGCCTGAGTGGGACCAGAGGGCATGAGTAAGTGGTGTGAGCAGGTGCCCAGAGCACCCACCACATAGACCAGTGCCTAGTCCAGTGGGCATCTCTGGCCATGTGACCTGCTGGAGGAGCAGGGAGAAGCCCCAGCTTCACAGATGGGTGGGCTTGGCATCTGGAGGCAAGATGGAAATGCTTCTGCATCCCTTGAGTTCGTCGTCACAGGCTTTACTGCCAACGAGTCTCAGTACCTTCTAACTCCATCTTCTGCTGCTTTGCAGATGATCCAATTGACACACTCAAAGAAAAAACACAAAACACAACAGTGAGAACAAAACAAGTAGAAAGAAATAAAACAAAAACTCAAACCCAAGCTCAGATTCATTAATGTTTTCAATGAATTTTTTACAAAACAGATAATGCATCCATGAAACAGGAGCACAGGGCTATGAGAATAGAACAGTCACAGCAAGAGAGCGCTGCAAGATTAAAAATATAGGAAAACGTTTCATTCAAGTGTCAGAATTAGAAGAAATGTCCTGGAAAATAGTGCAAAAGACAAGAAACAGAGATTATGGGAGAAGATCCACAAAGGATCAACGTCGTAGCTCTGTCGCCTGATGGGCAGTTTCAGAGACCACTACGGGGGCAGCACCTTCTGCTCCGATGCACGGGCCACTGTGGCCTCCTGCTTCCCAGCGTCCTCCTCTCTTTGCTGTAGTGACTCTCCTGACCAGTAAATTTGGGGGGGGGGGTCACTGGGCCGGGCAGCCCATCTTTCTCCCTCTGGGAAGGAACTGCCTGTAGGGTACCATTGTCTCTCTGTCTCATTTTAAAAAGTCTCATTTTAAGAATATGTTATTTCACCTTATTTCTCAGAGGTTTCAAATATGGTTTCTCTAAAGGTTAATGCTGCTCTCTTTATTGTTTCCTTTTTTTCTACATTTGTTGATTTTCCTTGGTCTTTGACTTTCATGCAGGCACATATTTAAATCTGGGGCCTCGGGATGCTGGTGGAAGGTCCCTGTGTATGGGTGACCTGGAGGTCAGCAGTGTGTTGGTTAGAGACCAGACCCCTCCCCTCCATCTGTCTCTGCAGCTGACCTTCCCACTCCTCAAACGGGCTCACGCCCCAACTGGACAAGGGGGCCCATGAAACCCCTTGCAAGGGCAGCTCTCCCTATTGGTTTCCTCACGCTGCTCTGACAAATCGTCACACACTTGGTAGTTTTAAAACAACAGAAATTAACTTTCTTGCAGTTCTAGAGGCCAGAAGACTGAAATCCAGGCGTCAGCAGTGCTGTGCTCCTTCCAGAGGCACTAGGGGAGGAAACGTCCTCACTTCCACCTTCTGGTGGCTCCAGGTGCTCCCTTGTTTGTGGCCACATCACTCTGGTCTCTGCCTCCATTTTCCTCCTCCTTCTCCCTGTGTCTCTCGTCAGTCCCTTATAAGGGCACTGATCACCGCATTTAGGGCCCATGCAGGGTATCCAGGACGTTTTCCTCTCAAAATCCTTAGTAACATTTGCAAAGGCCTTTTTCCAAACAAGGTCACATTCTGAGGTCCGGGGGGTCAGGACATGGACATATCTTTTGGGGGAAACACCATTCAACCCAGTATACTCCCTAAAATTCCAACACATCCCCTTTTCCAGCCTAAATCCCTGGACAGTGAGTTCTCTGCAGAGTCTTACAGAGGAAGGCAAGGGACACAGCCACCTGTTGGATCTCCAGGGGGCCACTCTGCTCTGTGACACTACAAGGAGGCATAATAAACTGTGTGAAAGAGGGGCATCTTTCAATTTCTATTCATTCAGCAGGTGTTTACGTTCTGTGTGGCACAGAGTGGGTACAGTGGCAGACCGGCTTCTCCTGGGTATACTTCTATGGCTCCCTTTGGGTGATGCTGGTGCCTGAATCCTTCTCCAGGCCTGCAGACCCGTGGCTGGACCTTGACATTGGCTTTTCTCCCTCCTGGGCTGGCCATCCTCTGGGGTTGACCAGTTGTCTGGCCATCAGGCAATGCCTTGATATCCCCATGGTTCACTCACTGAACACCCAGATCCCAGTGAGGAAGCATGGGTTCATTGCCCTTCCAAGGTGGGCATTTCAACAGAGCAGAGCCTTCCTCCAGAGAAGGGGCTAGCACGATAAGTTTAGGCCATGTAGTCAGTCAAAAAGGGTCATTTTAGGGAAGGGAGTACTCCTTAAATTATAGTAATAACACCACATGTGAACACTTAAAAGGAATCGTAGAAATAAAAGAGCAGACACAGGATAAAGAAAAGGGGTGGGGGACAGTGGACCAGAAACACTGCATTATTCCTCAGAAGTGCTGACATTTTCTGTTTGGGGCCTGTTGCTTAGTGAAATTCCACAACTGGGGCGTCATTCCTGCTGAATTCAGGCTTGTCCAGAAACCTCATGAGACCAACGGCTTCTACTATTTTAATATATGGGTCAATGGAAAACAGTTGGAAATCTGGTAGTTGGTTAAAATTTCACTGGCCAGGCCCTGTTTGAATAGACACATTTATACTTTAGTTGATGCTCAAATAAATTACACCGAGAGGCAGTTATAAAATTTGTCAGACAAGAATTTATTTTGGGGGGTGGAAGGAGTGGAAGACCCAGCAGCGTGGAGCTGAAGGGGCACTGGAAGACCACTGCCCCGCCCCCGGCCCCACTGCATGGCGGCTGAGGAGCTGAGGAGGGGGCTCCACGCCGAGGACAGGACTGAGACCCAGCCTCAGGTCTCAGGATCCCAGCCGTCCCCCTTCTGTGACAGAGGTCACAACCGGAGGCCTGAAGTACGTGTTTTGTTTCAAAGAAAATGTGCCCCAAGCTTTAAAAATCCAGATGTCACACAGAATGAGATCTCCAGCTTCTCCTGAAGACCTAGAAGTTCCGGCCGCATGGGGCTGGCACCCCTGCAAGGCAGTGGGATGGTCTCCTTTGGTCCCCTGGTTCCCACCTTGCCTTAACCACATGGAACCGGGCTGTGGGAGAGCATTCTGGAGAGGGGTGGCAGGAGAGAGAGGGAGGCCAGCATCTAGGAACCCCAACCTTGTCCGTGGGAGGTTTGTACTGCACGTGGACATTCACACGGATGCACGAGCATATGTGTGTATTCATGTTTGTCTATGCGTGCCTACCTATCCATCTATCTGTCATCTCTCCACCTATCCTGCAGATAAAACTGGTAGATCTGGAGCCAGCCTGGGAACCTGGGCTCAGGTGTGTGGACCCCCCGGGTGAGAAGAGCTGAGGGTGATCTCCTCAACCCCCCTGGTGTGCTAGATGGAACCTGTGGGGAAGGAAGGACATGGCCAGCCCGCAGCAGCCGGGCCTTGGCCTGAAATCCTTCAGGGCTCCAGAAAGCTATGGATACCTCGACCAGCACTTCCAGAGAGGAAACATCCCAGTAAAGATTGTACAGAACTGGTTTCTGAGAAACTACTTACTATATTTAATTAAACAATAAATCAATTAATATAATAATATATATTTAACACTTATAATTGTATAATATATAGTATAAAGTTATATATATTGTATTGTATCTTATTATGTATAATATATAATAATATAATAATTGATCATTTATATCCTGACGTTTTTCCTAAAGCAATTGAGGTTCCTTAGTGTGCACACGCATATCCTTTTATAGAAAGCATTTAAAATAAGAGAAAAGGCGAGTTCAGCAGGAAAAAAGGGTTATAAGATAAAGACCAAGAGAGGTAATTATTTTTTGAAAATATAGAAGGAACCAATCACATGGCTTCTGAGACGAACTTCTTGAAGCGTCAGTCTGTAGCAGAGTCTCAGTGATGCCTTTTGGAGCTGGGCCCTGAAGCAGCTGAGGGCATGTAAAGAAGGCTCTTGGTGGGGTCAGGCTGACAGAGTCCAGGAGGGTGGCTTTCTGTCCCTTGGGGTGAGGTGAAGCTGGGCTTCCAGACTGAAGAGCCGCACGTTCCGTCACCCCTCAGAAGGTGCCCCTGAAATCGTCTGATCTCCTCGGGTGGCCTGAAGGAGGGGATAGCTTGTCGTGCCACCGTAAATTGCCTTTATCAGCTTGGGATAGTGATAGTGAAAGTGATGTTTAAAAACCTGTGCGTTTCATCGCACTTTGCCATAACTCATGGTAGAGCTAATGGAATAACATACGTTAAGGTTTCACCGTCGGCCTCGTTCAGTTTTGGTTCCATATTCCTCTTTCTGACACATTTCCTAACAGGATTGTCGGGAGGATGGATCACTCCAGGAAAGAAGAGCTGTGAGCTTTTCAGGAGGAAAGCTCTCTGTACCCTGGAGACCGCGATGAGGAGGAAATCTAATCAGCAGAACAGCTGACGCTGAAAGTGATTTGAAGTTTGAAAGTTCTTTTTTCTGCCGGCACATGGGGCTCCTCTCTGGCCAAGGGCAAGGGGCAGCCCTGGTCTGGGGGCACAGAAGGGCTCTCCCTGGATAAGGGCTGTTCTTTGCTCTTCCTTCCTCTTTCCTTCCCTCCCTCCCCTACGGGTGCTGTAGTATTTTTATTTAAATAACACCATTACATGCCCACAGCATTCCGTTACGCAGATCAATTCCAATCATTTTGACATTACTCACTTAAAACAGAGATGTATGACAAAAATAATCCAAATTACAGTCTCACTTTTTTGGGTCTATTCCTGTGTTTTATTATATTTTAAGTTCTGCCGGGGCTGGGGCCGTGTCATCAGCTCCGAGCCGCCACTGGCAGATAGCAAATGCCTGGTAAATACTTAAGGATTAACGACGCATCGTTCTGATGCGCCTGCCTGGACCCCTCCTCTCAAGGATCCCTCCTGCAAATGATCTCAGCAGCTGTGGTGTCTGGAGAAGGTGTCAGCTCTCTGCATTCCTTCTGAGGGTCTGGGGAGGGCAGGACATGCCCGCCTTGGGATGTGAGGCCTGCCTTCTTGAGGGAAGCAGCCTCCACCTTTGTCTGGCAGACACAGCCCCTCAGGCTCCTAATGGGATGAGGGAGGGCAGGGAGGGAAGCTTCTAGAAGACACCGAGGTCTTTGGGGTCACTGTTAGGTTCCAGTGGCCTGATGGAGATGACTCGTGAGGCCTGGTCCCCCTGCAGGGCTTCATTCATTATCTCCTGGGTGATGTGGGGACAGAAGAAGACACAAGGATGAGGACAGCTGGCAGGATGGGAGCATCCCCAGGGGCTGTGAGAGCCTCCAAGTGTGGCCGGTACAGAAGCACGGCCATCCTGGGCACCATGAGTCACTTATTCCAGGTCCAGCTCAGCCCAGGACATGCCACCGCCCTCACGTTCCTGCCATGCAGAAATGCTCATAGACCTCTGCACCCACCATGCAGCTCCAGGGCCCCTGTCTGCTCTCACTGTCCCCTCTGCCTGGAATGCCCTTCTCTGCACCGCCTCCCCCTTTAGAAAACTCCTATACATCCTTCTAGACCCGGTTCGGGTATCTTCTCCAGGAAAGCTTTTATGAGCCTACCACCCTGGGGGCTTGTCAAGGATGCAAGTCCCAGAAATGACTGAACTAGGGGTGGCGGGTGGCACTCGAGGGGAGCTAGCCTTTTAGTAAGTCCTCAGGTGATTCTGGGGAGGAGCCAGGTTTATAATCGCTGCCCTGCTCAAAGTTGCCCGCAAAGGCCACTCGAATTTATATGCTTATTTTTGGGGTAGACTTAATCAGTTCTTCAAACTTTCTCCCTGGAAACGAACTTTCAACCTCAGATACTGGATAAGACACCCCCAAATGAAAATTCTGGACATGAAAAATCGGTACCTAGCTGGTTTGACTGTGATGGTCTCTAGGAGGTGAGTGGATGGACATTTGGTGTCTGCCACATGGCTCAGAGCAGGCCGCCTACTTGACACAGAGTGGAAAACAATGGGCACCACAAGGGCTTTCTTCGGGCAGGGGGTGTCCTAACCTTCAGGTGTGTTAACGCACACACGTAATCTGTACGACACCCATGTGGACAAGTATTTCCCATCCCTACTTTACAGAGGAGGAAACAGACTTGGGGAGGGTCAAGACCTGGCCCCAGGTGGCCTGGTGCAGCTGGCATTTGATACAGACGTTCGGGCTCACAGCTGGTTTAGGGCTGGCTCCCTGGAAACAGAGACCGAGATGGATTCTCCTGCAAATGACTGATGAAGCGGAGGCCCAGGGCACACCTGTGAGGGTGGGAGGATGGAAGCAGGGGACAGGGGAGGAAGGGAAGCCTCGATGGGTTCAGGACGTGCAGCCACGCGGGCTTTCACCGTCGAATCTGTCCTGTATCGCTTTGCACCCCTGCCTCTGTCGGTCTCTGGCTTTGAGCCTCCCCTCAGGAGTAGGGTGGAGGGGAACAACTTCCTGGCACTTCTGGGGAGGTGGATCCCATTAGTCAAGGGCAGAGAGAGGTGCAGGTGAGAGAGGACCTTTCTCAGCCACACCTGCAGCCGCTGGGAGATGGGCTTCCACAACCCGACACAGGGACCCCAGGGGCTGAGCAGGGAGCTCAAGGTGTGGCTGTAAGAGCCCTTATCCCTGAGCAGTGCGCAGCAGTGTCACCCATCCCAACAGATCCAAGCCTGGCCAGCACAATTCTTGAGAGGGGAGCGCTTCTGGGGTTTTTCCTGGGCTCCAGCATCTTGATTGTGGCAGCCAACAATAGGTCTGATCACCAGGCATCTCTACTGCTACCTGGAGGGAATTAGAAGTGATAAAAGGATGTCCTGAGACTTTCCAAGCCCTTCCTCTGTGCTGAGGGCCGCCTTGTGTCTCTAGCCCTGGCAGGTCCTGGCACAGGCGAGCCCTCAGGAAAAGCTTGCTTGTATGAGTGAATGAATGAGTGAATGAAGGAATGACGCCTCCAGGCTTGTTGCCATCAGGTCTGGCCTTGCTGCTGCTGGGGAGGCAGGTCTCGCTTTCTGCCCCTTCTCGGTCTTTCTGGGCAGGACTGCAGCCCACCCACCCCCTGTCTCAGAACTCGACTGGCAGATTCCACGTACGTCCGTGTATCTTTTCAAGTGTTCCCTGTGTGTTTCCTCAGGAAGCAGGGCTGCTGTGTGGGTGAGGAGTGGTGGGGCAGCTTCTGCGTCGTCTCAGCTCAGCGCTGGAGGCGTGAGGGGAGGAGAGGGCGAGGTGGGGACCCACGGGCATGGTCACAGTTACTGTTGACAGCATCCGGGCTGTAGCAGCCGGTGGAAAAAGGATTTCACCGTTGCCTGTAAACCATGAATCAGTGGCCGCTCTGGCCAACGGCTTCCTCAGTGAGTAGCCCATTCATTCTGCCCCGGAGGGAGGGCTGAGGGGGCACTGAAACGGTGTGCCTGTGCCAGTTCTGGTGAACGGCTGTCTGTCTGTCTGTTCCGCTCCAGATGCTTCATCGACCCCAACCCGGTGCTCGGCCCCTCCCGGTGTGTGGCTGCGGTGGGCGGGTGGGAGGTGACCTGGCCCTCCTTTGCTTGCTTCCACACTTACTCACTGCCCAGTCACCTTCCGGTGTCCCCACCCACCTGCTGATCGTCTCCTGGTCCTGCGACAGCCTCTGCAGGGGCGGGGAGCCCACCTTCCTCCCCGTGGTCTCCCATCTCTCTCCAGCCTCCCCCTAGAGGGTGCCTGGCCACTCCCTGCTCCCTGTGCTGTCTGTCAGCAGGGTGCTGGGTGCAGAGAGGGGAGAGCCCGTGTGCAGGGCACAGAAGCGACAACACTGGGAGTTGAGCACAGACCCACTGGCAGCCCCCGGTTAGGGGCAGGGTGCTCTGGGGGTGCAAGGACGGCTGCCCAGAGGAAGTGACCATCAAAGGCAGAAAGGACAGAAAGGGGCTGTGAAATGGCAAAGCTCGTTACCTGTTACATCTGCTACGACTTCCTGGGGCCTTTGAAACTCTTTCATTTTCCCCTCTCCACCACCCCCCACGATAACCCTGTGAGACCAGAAAGATGGAACAATTACTCTCATTTTACTAGAGAGAAAACTGGAGCTCAGATGGGGTAACTGGCTCAAAGTCCCGTGGCCAGACAGTGAAGAGCTGTGTCTACCATCCAAGCCCCCTTGTTCAAGCCAGAGGTGGTGCCACTGCCCTGCGCTCTGCCCCACATTTGCTGACTGCCTGGTTGATGCACAGGACCTGTGTTATTCTGTCCTATTCTATTCTATTCTATTCTCCTGCCACACCTCCCCCCAGCTCTAAGCAACCACTAATATTCTTGTTTCTATAGATTTGCCTGTTTGGACAACGCATATAAATGGAATCATACAATATGTGGTCTTTTGTAGGAATGTAATTGCTGGCTCATATGGTAACTCTATGTTTAACCTTTTGAGGAACTGCCAGGCTGTTTTCCCAAGTGTTCAATAAATTGGTGATTTTTACATTCTTATCAGTAGTGTAGGAGGGTTCCACTTTCTCCATATTCTAACCAGTACTTATCATCTAAGCTATCCCAGTGGATGTGAAGGGGTATCTCATTGTGCTTTTGACTTGCAGTTCCCTGAAGGCTGTGATGCTGGGTATCATTTTATATACTTACTGGCTATTTGTACATCTTCCTTGGAGAAATGCCTGTTTAGATACTTTTCCCATTTCAAAATTTAGATTGTCTTTTTGTTATTGAATTTAAGCGTTCATTATATATTCTAGATACAAATTCCTCATCACTCCTTATGATTTGCAAATAGTTTCTCGCATTCTGTGGGATGTCTTTTCACTTTCTTGAAGATGTCTTTTGAAGCACAGTAATTAAAAAATTTGATGAGTCCTATTTATCTGTTTTTTTCTTTTGTTGCTTGTTCGTTTGGTCATATCTAAGGAACCACTACCTAATCCAAGTTTGCGAAGTCTTGCGAAGAGAAAGACCCCTAGTCTTTCTCTAAGAGTTTTTTATAGTTTTAGCTCTTAGATTAATTTTGAGTTAATTTTTGTGTATGATGTATATGATAGGAGATAGGGGTCAAAGTTAATTCTTTTGAATGTGGATACCCAGTTGTCCTAATACGGATGATTGTAAAGACTATTCTTTTCCCTTGGAATTGTTTTGGCACCTTCGTTAAAAATCAATTGAACATAAATGTAAGGGTTTATTTCTGGACGCCATTCTATTCCATTAATCTATATGTCTGTCTTTATGCATGTCCCATACCATCTAAGTTTTAAAATCAGAAAGAGTGAGTCATCCAGCTTTGTACTATGTTTTCAAGATGGTTTTGGCTGTCTGGATCCCTTGCAAACTTCTATGAGTTTTGGAATGAGCTTGTTAATTTCTACAAAGAAATCAGCCGGGTTTCTGATAGGGATTGCACTAGGTTGGTTTGGAGACCAGCGCCACCTCAGTAGTATTGAGTCTTCCAATCCACGAATGTGGGATATCTTTCCGTTTATCTAATTCTTCCTTAATTTCTTTCAATAACATTTTGTAGTTTTCAGAGTGTAAATTTTGTACTCCTTTTGTTAAATTTACTTCTAAGTATTTTATTCTTTTTGATGCTATTGTTGATTGCTTGGGATTATCTGCTTACTCATGTCATCTGTGACCAAAGAGTTTTATTTCTTCCAGCTCAATCTGTGTATCTTTTATTTCCTTTTCTTATCTTATTATATTAACTATGACTTCCAGTGTGATGTTGGTAGGAATGGCGAGGGAAGACATCCTTGTATTGTTCCTGATCATAGGGGCAAAATGTCCAGGTTTTCATCACTGATTATGATAGCAGTAGATTTTCTGTAGTTTCCCTCTATTCCAAATTTGCTGGGAGTTTTTTTGGTTTTTTTTTCATGAATAGGTGTTGGATTTCACTGAATGCTTTTTCTGCATCAATTGGTATGATCATATTATTTTTCTTCTTTAGCCTATGGATTTTCAAATGTTGAACAGACTTGCATTCTTGAAAGAAATCTCGCTTGGTTATAGTGTATAATTCTTTTTATATAGTGTTGGATTAAATTTGCTAATATTTTGTTGGGGACTTTTGCATGTATGTTCATGACAGACATTGGTCTCTAGCTTTCCCTATAATCTTTTTATCTAGTTTTGGTACTAGGATCCATAGAATTGACTTAATAGAATTAGTTCTGAAGTATTCTCTCTGCTTCTATTTTCTGGAAGAGATTGTGGAGAATTAGAATCATTTCTCCTTAAATGTTTGGTAGAATTCACCAGTAAAACCATTTGGAACTGGTGCTTTTTTTTTTTTTTGTAAAGTAATTAGCTATTGATTTCATTTCCTTAATAGATATAGGCCTATTCAGATGATCTGTTTCTCCTAGTGTAAGTTTTGGTAGTTTGTGTTTTTCAAGGAATTGGTCCATTTCATCCAAGTTACCAAATCTGTGGACATGAAGTTGTTCAAAGTATTCTTTCATTATTCTTTTAATGTCCATGGGATCAGTACTGATGATACCTCTTTCATTTCTGTTAGTGGTAATTTGTGTATTCTTTCTTTTTTCCTGGTTTTCAGCTTCTAGCTGGCTAGAAGTTTATCAATTTTATTGATCTTTTCAAAGAACTAGGCTTTGTGTTGATTTTCTCTATTTTTTTCCTGTTTTCAATTTCATCAATTTCTTCTCTAAGTTTTATTATTTCCTTTCTACCTAAGAAGAAAATTAAATTGCTTTTCTTTCTCTATTTTTCCAAGGTGGAAATTTAGATGATTGATTTTGGGTCTTTCTTCTTTCTTAATATATGCATTTAGTGCTACAAATCTTCCTCTAAGCACTGCTTTTCACTGCCTTGCACAGCTTTTTATAAATTATACTTTCATTTTTATTTAGTTTAAAATGTTTTTAATTCCTTTTGATACTTCTTTGACTCATGTTATTTAGAAGTGTGTATAATCTCTAAATATCTGGAGATTTTCAAGCTATTTTTCTGTTACTGATTTGTAGTTTAATTTTATACTTTGTATGATTTATATTCTCTTAAATTTGCTAAGGTGTGTTTTATGGCCCAGAGTCTATCTCTGTGAATATTCCATGTGAGTTTGGGAAAAATATTTATTCTGCTGTTGTTTGATAGAGCATGTTATAAATGTTAATTAGATCGAGTTTATTGATAGTGACATTCAGGTTACCTATATCTTCACCTATTTGATTGATTAATTAATTACTGAAAGAGGGGAATTGAAGTCTCCAGCTATAGTAGGGGATTTGTCTATTTCTCCCTGCAGTTCTATCAGTTTTTGCTTAGTGTATTTTGATGCACTATTGTTAGGTACATACATGCTAAGGATTGTTCTCTCTCCCTGGAGAAATGACTCCTTTATCATTATGTAATGCCCCTCTTTATTCCTAATAATATTTCTTGTTCTAAAGTCTGCTTTGCCTGAAATTAATATAGCTAACCCAACTTTCTTTTGATAAATGTTAGCATGGTATGTCTTTCTCTAACCTATTACTGTCAATTTACCTGTTTTTATATTTAAGTTGGGGTTCTTATAGAAAATATATAGTTGGGTCTTTTTTAAAAATACACTCTGACAATCTTTATCTTTACTTGGCACATTTACACTACTCCCATTTATTGATATAGCTGGATTAATATCTACCATGTTTGCAACTGTTTCCTGTTTATTGCACTTGTTCTCTAGTTCTCCTCCCCACCCCCATCCCTGGCCATTTTTATGCCTTCTCTGGTTTTAATTAAGAATTTTATATAATTTAATTTACTTTCTTGCTTCAGGATATCAATTACACATCTTTTTAAAAAGACTTATTGGTTCTTCTAGAGTTCACTGTACACGTTTACAGATAATCTGAGTCCACTTTCTAATAACACTATACTGTTTCACAGGCAGTGCAGGTATCTTATAACAGAGTATTTCCATTTCCTTCCACCTGTCCCTTATAATATTGCTGTTATTTATTTTGCATCCATATGCTATAACCACCTAATATATTGTCTCAATTATTACTTTGAGCAGTTATCTATTATATCCATTAAGAATAAGAAAAATAAAATATTTTGTTTTACTTACATTTGTTCTTTCTCTGACACTCTTCCTTCCTTTATGAATAAACAAGTTGTTGATATCCAGGCCTTATTAAGCCCAAGGGATAATCTCTGGCTGGTACTGGAAGAACATTAAGAAAGCCAGGTACTATGGAGACAGAGGAATGGGGAGCAAGGGCTAGAGGTGGTGGAGCACAGCAGTCTGAGGTTATGGGCTCCAATGGGGCCATGGGGCCAATTTTGCTTTGTTGGGTGCTTCCCTCCTGGGATGTGGGTGAATTAAGGGTACTGACAACCCCCAGCATCCTATGGGGCTGTTGAGCAACCTTTGCTAAAAGTGCTTGCCAAGTTTGGGACAAACTCATGCTTATTTTGGGGTTAACGGAAGAGAAGAATTTTGCTCCCAACTCTATACTTATTCTGACTTTAATTTTTGTACATCAGACTTGGGCTACCTACATGTTCATTACCTGGGAGACCTGTGACCCCAAACGGTCTTCTTAAAAGCTGCATCAAAACTTCAAATGTCTTACTCCTGGATATGAACCCGGGGCTAGAAAGCTAGCAAGGAAAGGCAAAAAAAAAAAAAAAACTCATTTCTTTTCCCAGGAGCACTGCAGGGATTTGACTCAGAGCCACTTAGGTGTTGCAGATGACATGAGGAAAAAACCAGGGTTGAGTTGTTCTGTGAAAGAAAAATCTCATCACAGTGTATCTTCTGATGAAGATTTAGACAGTGAAAAGCTGTCTACATTTGGAGGCTGAAAATAGGCAGGATAGAGAAAAACTCAATGTTCTTTTCAGGCAGTTTGTGGTTAAGGGTGAGAGAATGTATCAGCCCACAGGGAGAACTGCAGAAAAATGAGAAAGTCATCAAGAGGAACCCTGTGACTTGCAGGGCTGGGGAGCCTGGAACCTGAGTTCCAGGGCTGGCTCTGCAGCCAGATCTTCCTGTGGCCTGATGAGTCTTTTCTGGCCTCGGTTTCCTCACCTGTACAATGAAGAATTTGTGTTAGATGCTCTTTCAGGAGACCTTCAGTTCTCAAATCCCCTGATGCTATGGATTGACACATTTTGATGTGAGGGAAGGTTTTCCTTTCTCTGTTGCACCAGTGGTTTGAACAGACTCATGGGGCTAGACTGAAGAGCAAGTTGAGCGTAAGCATTTGTCTCCTTTGCTGACCGACAGCATCCAATTAAACTGTGAGGAGAAGTGGTTTTGTTTGGCAAGGCATTCGTTCGCACACCAGGAATTGAGGAAGCTTGATTTTCTTCCAGCTCTATTCCAGAACTAATCTCAGCAGACATCAGGATATTTTAAGAGGAGGGAGAAGGGAGGAGTTTTGAGAAAAAGTTATGAATGGAGGAAGAAAGCACAATGAGGGGCTGGGGCTGTGGGACTCTGTCTGTCTGATTCCCAAGCACCCTTAGGACTAAACTCTGTATCAAGTTGATGTCTTTCTTCATCTCCCCCCTTGGAAGAACGTATAGGGGCCAACTGCTTGGGTACAAATTTGTGCCCCACTGTTTATTAGAAGTGTGAACTTGGGCAAATGTCTTAACTGCTCCAAGCCTCAGTTTCTTCATCAGTAGATGCCAGTTATGACAGTGGTATCTTATGGGGTTGTCATGAGGTCAGAGGAGGCAAAGCATGTGATGCCCTTGGCGTTGGGTCTGTTCAATGCTGGTCATTATCACCTGAGGGTGCAGACATCCCCACAGATCTCTCAGACCCTATAGCAGATGAGGCTTCCTGATCTCGAGCCCCACTGTTCAGAGACTGGGCCCCCCAACAGCGACCCGGAGAGCTAAGCATGTGCTGATGATAGGGACACAAAATTGGACGTATTTAAGGAAGAGAGAAAGCACAGACTCTCTGATGACAGGGACACAAAATTGGACGTATTTAAGGAAGAGAGAAAGCACAGACTATCTTCCACCATCTTTGGAGTACATACCTGTTGCAGTCATACTACTATCCTAGTCTAGTAGTCAGTTCTGCTGTGATGACAAACAACCCCTAAATCATAGGGCTTTCAACATTGATGTTTATTCTTTTTGTCATGTTGCATAGAAGTGGCTATGGGTGGGCTGTAGCAGCTCTATTCCATGCGTCCTCGAGCTTGGAGAAGCAGCTTCTCTCTTGGACACACTGGTTTTGTAGCTGATGAAAAAAGAGTTAGAGGGCTGCAGAAATCCATGAGGCATTTCTTCTATATCATGTCCTCACACACTCCACTGGCCCAAACTAGTCATGTGGTCTAGCTTGACAATGGCATGAGAATTATAATCTGCAGGAAGGTAGATGCTGTAAATCAATGACCATTGGAGGGAACGCATACTCTTCTACTGGGGAGGACGATGAATATTAGGGGGACAATTATATACTCTACCACACCCAGCATGTTTTCCTCTCTTTCTTGTAAACAAGGGAAGAAACAGAGAATACTGGGAATTTCAGATAGACTTTAAATGGTGGAGTGGGCTGTTCATTAGATGGAACCTTTACATTTAATGCAGTACCTACTGCTTACTAAGCGTTTGTTGAGTTAAATAATGACACAATACATATGTACCCGAGAAAATCCCTAGTAGCTGTTTTATGTGTGTTGTTTCAACTATTTTGAAACACAGAAGCTGCAGTGAATTTCAATGATAAAACAAGGTACATTTGGGGAGCAGCTCTCAAGATTACCTTTTGACCTTCTTTTCTAAGCAAGGAAAATTCCTTGGAACACAGAAATGGCAGTTCATTTAGAATTAATGAAAATAAGATATTTATAGCAATGTTTAGAAGGGTTTGGAACCCTTCCCTGAATAAGCCTTTTGTCTTAGAAGACATTAAAGGCACTTTTTGAAGACAAAATGGCATGGCTCAGTCCATGTAAATATCAGACATGAGTTGTAAACAGCCCTGCTCTCTTTGGCATGCAGCCATGCTCCATATGCAGTACCCCACGCTACGCCATAAACATTCGCTTCAGATCACCAGGGAGGAGCTTTGCTGTTGGTTTGTGATGAGGTTGGACTCTGTTTCACAAAACACAATGTTTTAATCATGACAGAGACTCAGTTGTAGAAGAATAGATGAGAGAAAAGCCTTTTCGATGAAGGTTCTCCTTGCTTCAGCCTCCTATAGGACAAATCCTTGAAGCTGAGACCTCAGAAACGGTGAAACATCCTTTGGTTATGTTCAGGTTATTACTCATAGTTACCTGATAAGGCTGTTTATGAAGTTTTGGATTTTAAGAAAGTGTGTCAACACTTCTTTTTTTAAATGATGGAAATGTGTATATAAATTTATGCCCCGAAGTTTTGAACTTTAAGCCAAAAAATCCATTCCTCCAAATCAAAAAGTAGTACTTGGGGACATATTAACTTGATGCTGGTGTTAGGGATCCTGCTCAGAATTTTCTACCCTTTAATCATCTTCAGAAATTTTGGAAACCAAGTACTAAACCTAGAGCTAAGTTACTTGATTTTCTTCCTGATTTTGTTTTTCTCTCTTTTTCAAAAAGGGGAGAAAAAAATTTTTTTGTAACAAACTAAACCCAGCAACCCTTTGTCCTACCCTCTTCCTGAAACCATTTTAACTCTTTTTTCCTTTCTTCTGATACTTGTCTCCATCTACGTGTAATGCTTGTACTGTTCTTCTCAGCTTTTTCATTCACAGGTATCTTCTGACTTCCTTCCGTGGAAATGAGTGCTCAGCTTTCTTAGGTCCACCATTCCCCCTCCCTACTGATAACTTTATCTTGTGTTTTGCTTAAACAGTTCTTCCGTGTTTACATTTTTAGGAGAGTTACTAGTGACCTCTTCTTTGTTGTGCTAGTCTCTGTACCTATGCGTATTTCTTCCCCAAACTCCTTTCAATAATCACCCAACACAACACGAATCTATCTGTTTCCTAAGTTCCTGGGGGCCTCCCTTTCGGACCCCACCTTTTGTTCTCGTCCTGGCCCGTTAACTTCCAAGCTGGTTGTACAAGCTCTTGTTTTATACCAACTACCTGGAAATGCCCCTTTCCTGCCCTTTCTGTTAGATCCCTGTCTCCCAGAACCCTTGTTTCCCTCTTCCTGGTTTTCTTTCTCATTTTGGTGGAGCACATCCTTTAGTAGACTCCTGAGAAAAGGTACTGGAAAATAATTTTCTGAAATCTCGCATAATGGTGTCTTTGCTCTTACCTTTGATTAGTTGGGTGTGGCATTTTAGGATGGAAATATTTATTTTTTTCCAGACATTTAAAAAATTTTTTAACATTTTAATTAATTAATTAATTATGGCTGAGTTGGGTCTTTGTTGCTGCGCATGGGCTTTCTCTAGTTGCGGCGAGCATGGGCTATTCTTTGTTGCGGTGCACGGGCTTCTCATCGCGGTGGCTTCTCTTGTTGCGGAGCATGGGCCCTAGGTGCACGGGTTTCAGTAGTTGTGGCATGTGGGCTCAGTAGTTGTGGCTCATGGGCTCTAGAGCTCAGGCTCAGTAGTTGTGGCGCATGGGCTTAGTTGCTCTGTGGCATGTGGGATCTTCCCAGGTCAGGGCTTGAACCTGTGTTCCCTGAATTGGCAGGTGGAGTCTTAACCACTGCACCACCAGGGAAGTCCTTTTCCAGACTTTTGAAGGCATTTCTCCATTGTCTCCTTGTTTCTGGTATTAGTTTTGAGAATGTCTGATAGGTCTTCTGATTCCTAATCCTTTGTGCAAACCCCCAATCTTTTTGCCTTTTTGCCTTTCTATAAGTTTTCAGGATCTTCTCTTGATTGTCAGTGTTTTGTGAAATGTGGCAAGAATGTGCCTTGGCAAGGATCTTTCTTCATTCATTGTTTCATTCATTGTCCAGAAACTCAGACCCTCCAATTCTGGGATTTTTTTTCATATTATTTATTTGATAATTTCCCCCCTGTTGTTTTCTGTTCTTTCATTCTGTGCTTCTATTTCTTAGATTTTGGGCCTCCTGGATGGGCCTGTAATTTTCTTGTCTTTCCTGTTTTATTTCCTCTCTCTTTGATTTTTGTCATACTGGCTGAGGGATTCCCTCTTGTTAATTGTCCAAAAACTTCTATCGAATTTTTTAGTTTTGCTATGATATTATTTTGCATATTACCACAATCAAGCTAATTAACACATCCATCACCTCACACAGTTACCATTTTTTTGTGTATGTACTGAGAACACTTAAGATCTGTTCTCTCAACAAATTTCTAGTGTCCAGTACGGTTTTATTAACTATTATCACCATGCTGTTCTGATCCTCAGAACTTATTCGACTTATAAATGAATTTGCACCAATATCTCTCCAACATCTCCCCATTTCTCCCAACACCCAGTCTCTGGAAATCACCATTCTACTCTCTGCTTCTGTGAGTCAACTTTTTTAGAATTCACATATAAGTGAATTTTGCTAAGGTATTTTTAACTACTAAACACTTTCTTAGCCAGTAAATATTAAATATTCTCATTTAAAAGGTAGCATCCTTTTCTTGTTTCATGGATGCAATATCTTTCCTTGGATTTCTATGAATGCTCACCATTACTCTGTAGAAAACTTTGCTCCCTGCATTGTCTTTGTTTCCTATAAGTTTAATTAATTTATCTGTGTTCAGGTAAGGGGCTTGTTGAATAATGGGTTCCACAGTGGTGTGAAGACCTGCCTATCTTCTCAGACTTTTTTCTTGGTCCAGTGAATTTCGTTACGGAGGAACTTTCTGGTTTTCTGTTGGGAGGGTGTAATGGGTTGAACTGTGTTTCCCAAAAAAGGGATGTCCAAGTCCTAACCCCCACTGCTTCACAATGTGACCTTATTTGGAAACAGGGTTGTTGCAGATGTCATTAGTTAAGATGAGATCACAGTGGAGAAGGGGGACTCATCCAATATGACTGGCGTCCTTATAAGAAGACAGACGCACACAGGGAGAAGCCGTGTGATGGCAGAGACAGAGATTGGATAGAGAAATGCCTGGGCACCAGCAGCTGGAGGAACAAAGGGGGGATCCTCTCCTAGGGGCTTTGGAGGGACCGTGGCCCAGCTGACAACTGGATTTTGCACTTCCAGCCTCTAGAACTGAGAGGGAATAAATCTCTATTGTTTTAACTTTACTTACCACGTCCCCTCATGCTAGTTCAGGGTCTCGCCCTTGCCCTATTCTGTGCCCGGTGTCCGTGGACCTGGAGTTCGTTGCTCTTGGAATTAAACTTCCCGTTCCTCTTGGGGTGAGGAAGGCGTGAGTCTCATGGGGCAGGGATCTGGGGCTGTGTCCTCCTCACTCAGACTCCCAAGTAGCCTCAACTCACTCTTGAAAAGTAACTGGAACCTCCTGTTCCTGAAGGACCTGCCTCCGCACACCAATGTCGCGTTCTCAAGTCCCGCAGCCAGAGGTCACATCTTCTAGGAATCCCTGAACCTTCCCAGACGGAGACGAGGGCGCCCTCTCCTGGCCTCCCCAAGCATTTTCTCTGGGCTCCCTTTAGGTCTCACCTGGACCATAAGATCCGGGAGGGAAGCCTTCCTGTCCGACGCATCCCAGCTCACCTCTGCCTCCCAACAAAGCGCTTTTCTACACAAAGGCCCCTCAGCACGTGTCTGCTGAATAAATGAAGGAATGGAGATGACCTGAAGCTAAAGTGAGGAGACATTTGACTTTATGACTAAGGCTAGGATTGTTAAAGAAAGAACCAGTGCACCCATTCTTTATGAATGGGAGTTTATATCTCAAAGCTGGAGAAATGGGTCAAAATTAGTGTCGTCTGATAAGTATAAGACCAAACATCTCCTCGCTAGAATTTTTGAATTCCAATCAACCGCAAAAACTTCCTTGGCCGCTCTCACAGTCGGGTTTGCCATCCTTAAAATGAATGAGCTGAGCATGGTTTACAGCTCACGAAGTTCTAGGAAGAATGCTATAATTTTAACTGGGCAATTTTACACAGATTTTCCTAGACCCAGCTCACTGCTGGCAGATTACCTCTACTCAGTGCATCTTCTTATTCCCCCAAACGGAGCCGGTTAACACGTTCCCCCAAAGTTACTTATTCAAGGTAAATATAACATTCCTCTTGTTAGGCAATTCTTTGCAAGAACGTGTATTGTTACGAGGTGTTTCCCGTGCACTTAAATTTGAAAACTCTCTTTAGGATGCAAAGCCCTCCCCTGTGTCTTGCTGGGTGGAGGCTTTGGAGAATCCACTGAATCTCTAGTTTCCATGGCAGGCTTTTGAGTCCATGTGACACTCAGTGACAACACTTTCTGTCTGTTTGATTAGAAAAATGGCTTTAAGAAAAATCAAAGAATTAATGGAAAAGAATCTGAAAAAGAATGTTTATATATTCAGATATATAGCTGAATCACTTTGCTGTAAGCCTGAAACTAACAGAACGTTGTACTCGGCTATACTTCAATTAAAAAAAGAAGAAAAATCAGGGAAAATAAAGACGGGGTACATTTTTATTGCAGCAGACGTAATCATAGAATTGCCACGGTCATTATTGCAACGGACTGACTGATCTGCTAGCCTAGGACTTAAATTAGAAGGTTGCCCTGTGAACAATTTTTATTAGTGCATCAGGCAAGACTCTTTTGGTGGCAAGTCTTGAGATCCTAACTCGAGTTAGGGTAAAAATGAATAAGTTTTGGCTCACATAATCAAAGGGAGAGTTGGGATGGGTAGGATGAGACCAAACAAGGGTGTAGGCTCAGTCTTGGGGCATCTGGAGCCAGGAAGCTGATGGCACTCATTCTCCTTCTCTCCTCTCTTTTTCCTTCCATCTGGCCGCCTTCCTCCCCATGGCAGGAAATGTGGCAGCTCCTGGGATCCTGAGATGGGCCGGCTGTAGGAGCGAGCTGGAAATCCCAGGGAAGGGCTGTTTGGACCGCTTGTGTCACATGCCCATCCCTGCATCAACCAGTGGAGGTGGTGCTGGCAGGTTCTGCAGGAAGATGGCGGCTCCCTGTTGAAGCACATGATGAAAGCAGGGAAAGGGCCTTTCCCACAATAAGGGAAGCACCGGTCTAGACAAATGACACAACAGATGTCCCTCCACGACCCGCAGATATTTTCCTTTGTAGCCTGCTATACTTTATTTATTTTTAAAAAATTTTTATTGGAGTATAGTTGATTTACAATGTTGTGTTAGTTTCAAGTGTACAGCAAAGTGAATCAGTTATACATGTATCCACTCTTTTTTAGATTCTTTTTCCATATAGGCCATTACAGAGTATTGAGTTCCCTGTGCTATACAGTAGGTCCTTATTAGTTATCTATTTTATATATAGTAGTGTGTGTATGTCAGTCCCAATCTCCCAGTTTATCCCCCCCACCCCCCTCCCCCTTATTACCTGGTAACCATAAGTTTGTTTTCTACGTCTGTGACTCTACTTCTGTTTTGTAGGTAAGTTCCTTTGTACCATTTTTAGATTTCCACATATAAGCAATATCATATGATATTTGTCTTTCTGTGTCTGACTTACTTCACTCAGTATGACAATCTCTAGGTCCATCCATGTTGCTGCAAATGGCATTATTTTGTTCTTTCTTATGGCTGAGTAAGTATATATGGACCACATCTTCTTCAGGCAGCCTGCTGTATTTTAGTAATTGGAGGTGAGGTGTCGTTTAGCTTTAGACTCAAAAACTGCTGCAACGGCATTATTTGAACAGTAGACCAGAGTGGTGGGAGGATTGCGTCAATGCGCACGTACCAAGTACACGGGGAGCAGGGCGAAGGGCAGTGAGCCCACCATGTTTTCCGTCCTTGCCCCTGAGACTGGGGTTGGGTGGGGCTGAATCTGGAGGTGGAGAGTCCGAGTTTGCAGCCCGGGGCCAGGGAGGAAGTAGAGGCTGGAAATCAGGCCGAGGCAAATGTGCTGATGCAGCCCCAGCTCCCCAGGGGCCGATGCTGGACCGTCCCGGACACCTTGGCGCACAGCTGCCCTTGGTCTACAGATGAGGAAGCTGAGCTGCCCTGCCCAAGACCTGCAGTTCATTAGTGGCAGAGAAGGACTAGGGCCTCGTTCCTAGCCGGGTGGCCCACTTCCCACGGTGCTGCTTATGGAGGCTGAAAGCCGGCATGGGGATGGAATGAGGAATCCCAGCCGCCCTCCAGCTGCAGGGTCAGTGGAAACCTCAAATCCTCCCCATTGGTTGGACTCACAATCCTTCGTCTCTTGAAATAGTAATGCCTCTGTGAAAATTAATGTGCGGTTGGTGACAATGTGCTTTTCCTTTTAGTTTGGGATTCTTACGAGTTTTTAAGATCGGGACATAATTATGCAGAATTGGGATGCTTCTTTTCCCACAATCCTGTAGCCGCCGCGTCTGCTTGTTATTTGCCGAAGCTATGGTCGCCTGTTGGGAAGAGCTTTTTGGTCTCGAGCAGCATCCTGGGGGCTGAGGACTCGGGGATGCTGGCTGTGACCCAGAACAGGCCTTTCCAGTGTGGAAGCCATCGAGGCACCTCCCGACTTGTCAAGGGACCGTGAGCTCAGAGGGCCAGGCCCCCGGATCACATATCTCTGAACTGGAGACCAAAGTCACAATGGCAGGCTTCCAGCTCCCGTCAACTCTGTTAGGGCTACCAGTGTCTATTATGGGATGCTGGTTGTTATGACAATGGGGGTTGGGGGTGGCAGTAGGGAACTGATCTGAAGGGGGTTATTAAAGATGTAAAGTGGAAAAGGGCTCAGCTCACATGCACTTAGAGAAGCTCACTCGTGTGAGCTGGGTGTGAATCATTCAACCCCTTCCTCCCAAGGCATCTGCCAGGGAAATTTCTTAAGATTCTCATGAGCTCCCCAGGGGTCCTTCTCAATGGAGATACCAGTTACAATTTCAGGGTCATACGAGTTGTGTTATGTACATTCTCCTCTCCATCAGCATGGACTTACTATGTTGAATTAAAAGAGAGAAATGGCACTCGAGGAGAAATGGTTTCACATTTCTTCTAAAAATGTACTAAAATTCCATTTAAGTGTAGATTTCCACACGTACGATAGTATAGCTGAGACATTGCGATTCGTTGTAAGAGTCTGTGTCCGTGCGGGCTGACTCCGTGTGTTAGTGTGGTGAAGTCTGCAGATGGCAGAGAGAATTTATCAGCAGTAGTGCCAAGACAGAAGTACAAGAAGACCAATAAAGGCCATCTTCTTTTTTTTGTTTCCTATTTTTATTTTTTGGCCACGCCATGCGGCATGCGGGATCTTAGTTCCCCGACCAGGGATCAAACCCGCACCCTGTGTAATGGAAACATGGTGTCTTAACCACTGGACCGCCAGTGAAGTCCCTAAAAGCTGTCTTCTAGGGAAGAGACTCAAAGGCAGAGAGGCCACCAGTTACAGAATAATCTATGTATGACTGAGCCCGAGACTAATTAAATACAATATTACATCTACAATCTCATTTGGGCATAGTGCTATTTTCGTTTTGTTCTGTCATATAAAATATATAAGCACAGGCTGTTGGAACTGAAAGAAGCTTTAGAGCTGATGTAATACATCTGTTCCAGTCGGGGTTCCAGGCAGGAAACAGAAACCGCTTTTGCTACTGTGAGCAGAAAGGGATTCTTCGCCAGGAATTATCAGGAAGGGCCAGGGGAGTGGGTTTGAGGCGGGGCCTCCAGTAGTAATTCCCAGGGCATTCCAGCTTGATCCTCTGGCCCGTTCTGGGAGGGAGGGAAGCAGGGGGCTGCACTGCAGAGCCTGAGTTTCGGATCACAGCCGGCAATCCAGGGGTAAGGGAAGGAAGACGGGGGAGGGGCACTCCGCAGCCACCACCCGGATGGATGCTGGGCTGAGGGGTCTGACTGCCGCTGCTGCCTTCACAAATTCCCTTCAACTTACCCTCAGCACCTGGGAAGCTGGCGTCTCCCTTAGACCTACCACACTCATCCCAGCCCCTCCAGAAGAGGCAGCTTCCAGTAGGAAAGAGCAGTCCTCCAAAAAGGGTGCTGTGTTCCAGCCTTGGAAGGGGTCTGGGAGGGGCTCCCTTAGGGCCTCCGCACTATACTTGCCAGGAGGGAAAAGACCAGCCAAAGTAGTAGAGAAATCACCATGCCTCTCCCCACCTTCCTATATATCACAGCAGTGCCTAGGGAAGCCCTTAACTACAGCGGAGCCTGGGAAACAGGGTTTGTAACTTTCTAACTTGTGCAGAAGGAAATGGGAAGAGGTACCCAGGTTCAACACAGCATTTAAGAAGAAACTGGACTGCGAGATTCTGTAAGGTCCCTTGGGTGGTCAGGCCCAGACCCAGGACCCTTGATGTTGAGGTCAGTTCTCACCTTTGAGATGGTTTCCTCTTGGGACCAGATGGCAGGAGGAACTGGTCATTTCACCGAGAATCCCAAATCCCGGTGATTAAGTGAGAAAACCATAGGAGCCATAATGCTCTCTCTGGTGTGTTCAAGGGAGGATGTGGGAGGTTTTTCACCAACAGCTGCCAGCTTCCAGAAGTTTCTGAGGCCACAGACAGTGTTGGTGAGGGTCTAGATTGTCAATGATTAGTTACAGTTAAATATTACAGAGAACCGTTCCTGCTTGAGCAGTTTTTATTTCTTTAAGTCTTGCTCTAAACGATGCATCACCCTTGCCATTGAAATAGTAGAAATTCCTAATAGCAAGGAATGTGTATTTCTAGCTATCTTGAAAAGCAATAGTTGTATCGGTATTTGGGAAAAGGAACCACTGAATGGAAGTACATAGGCCACACTTGTTCCATTAACCTCTCTGAGCGGAGTTGCTTGGGACAGAAAGTTGTAATCAAACGTTGCCTTAATTTGCAGCAGGCGATGTGCCTTGGAGAAATGGTTCTCTCCAGAGCTGAACTTGCAGATGCCAACCGATAGAGTGGCAGCACATGTCCCAGCTCCTCGGGTCCGAGTCCACGCCTGCCACGTGGAGTGGGGACTCTGGTGGGAGATGGGCTGCCCTGCATGAGAACATTGTCTTCCCACACGTCACACGGGCAATGTGGCTCCTACTCAGAGCCTCTGCTCATTTCTTCTTCCTCTACAGGTGATGGACAGGAAAACCCTCTATCCAGGTCTCCCTCCCCATTCTGACACTCTTTGAGCTGAACCCCCAGGGCGTAGAGAGGGGTTGAGTCTTCCTGTGGATGAGTAAGGGGACCCTGGAGCTGCAGGAGGGGAGCAGGCACTGTCTCTCCTGTACCATCTCCCCTTCCTCCCTAAATTGGAAGGACATCGTCTGTGCAAAGGAGTTAATGATACCTTTACTCCTCAAACTTGGCTTTGGAAGGATCTCCAAGTCAAAAGTATCCTTCAGCTGTCTCTCTCTCTCTCTTTTTTAAAATTTTTACTGGAGTCTAGTTGATTTACAATGTTGTGTTAGTTTCTGCTGCACACCAAAGTGAATCACTTATACATATACATACATCCACTCTTTTTTAGATTCTTTTCCCATATAGATCATTATAGAGTATCGGGAAGAGTTCCCTGTGCTATACAGTAGCTCCTTGTTATTCATCTATTTTATATATAGTAATGTGTGTAGGTCAGTCCCAATCTCCCTCCCCCTTACCCCCTGTAACCATAAGTTTGTTTCTTCAGATGTCTCTTGGTATCTCACATGAACCGAATTTTCAAGGGGGGGGCCGTGTGATGGGTGAGAAGTGAGCAGTTTGGGGGTGTCCACGGTCAGGGTTCTGATCTGAGCTCTGCTACGAACCCAGATTCTTCTCATCTGTAAAATGAGATCATAATCTCACTTAAGAAAACATGACACATATCTCTTTAACAGGTGGAGACGTTCCTGGTACAAGAGATAACACATATCAAAGTGCTGGGAAAGGTACAAAGCCTTGAGGAAACACGAATTCTTTCTCAAGAATTTTCCTGTAAATCTGGGCACGATAACCATTCTTGCTCCTCTCGTAGGTGTCCTGGAATTGGGACCATTAGCTTCATGATCAGAATCATTATATACAGAATTACCAAAAAAAAAAAAAAAAAGTAGTCTTTTTTCCTTGTCTTCTCACCGGCAAACAGAACTTTGGTTAGCAGAACGCCAAGGTGATTTTAACGGCTGGTTTTTTATATTTGAAAGGGGAGGTTATTAGGAGAAGTCTCAATTCAGAAACTTCAAGAAGAAATGGGAGGGCGTGGTGAGGGGGGAGGCGGGAGACTGCATTTCCTGTTTTCCTTTCAGATGGTGTTGGAAAACACTGCAGCAAAACCATGGAGACCCACAGAAACATTCCAAAATTCATTCTCTTTGCGGCCAGGGACCCAGCCCCAAAGGTGATGAGTAGAAGGGGTGGATTTTTTTTTTTAAGAGTTTTTTTTAAGAGTTTTAAAGTGATGAGTAGAAGGGGTGGATTTTTTTTTTTTTAAGAGTTGCAGGCATCCAGCTACGGGCTCGTAGGGTGAAGACAGCCTTCCGAGGTGACATCAGCCCGTGGCTGGGCCAGAAGCAACAGAGTGAGAGTCTGGTTTTCATTTACAGTGTGGGGCAGGCCCGAGTGGGGAGGGGGAGAGGAGGGGCTGGAGGGAGCCTTGACTGTATCCCTGGACACGGTCCAGTTTGGAGCTCAGTCTTCCACCAAAGGCCGCTCAGCTCTCCCGCTCAGCAGCCCCCTGCAAGGACCACAGGGGGAGTTCTCTGCCTGCTCGGGGTCCCCTCTCCTGCAGAAGGAAAAGGAGACGCAGCCAAGTGGGGAAAACATGTGTCAGATTCGCACATAATTGAATATCGAAGCCCAGGGACACACGCTTCTCCAGGTTTGCTCAGGGTAAGTGCCGCTTCGCCCCTGTTCCCCCTGTGTTGGGTTTGTGGCCAGAGGGAAATGCTTTAAACCCCGCTGACCATTTCTCGATGGCTCTCAGGTTCGCTCCCGTAGAGTCTGTTTTCTGTACACGCCGCTGGTCTCTGGAAGATCCAGCCGACTTTTCTTTCTCAGTTTGTGCCACCTGGGTTTCCTTAGCTGGGCCGAGGCCCCGGCTGCCCACGAGTCGTGCCGGGTCCCCCGCTACCTCCCCCCCACCCCCATCACCCTCTGCTCTCCTGACTGCGGTGCTTTTCGGCTCACGGTTTATTTATTGGACATAAATAAACTGCAGCTCAGCTGGAATCTGAGAATCTGCTTTGTTCGCAGAAGTGTCTTTCCGAGGATTCGAGAGCTACCTTGGGGAGACTCTGAGTTCTCCCACGTCCCCGGGGCGTGGGCTGGTTGGGTATATCTGTCACCTCCGGGGGACTGCGGTGACCTTGGTGTCCAGGAACAGGACCCAGTCAAGAGTTACTCAGCTATTACCATCGGGGCTCCATCTTTTCAGGAATCTGCAGTTACGGCTGGAGCCTCAGTCCTCTGGGGCTGCCTTAAAGGAGCTGCAGGGGTCAGAGGAGGAGAAGGAATTTGGTGTTTGGGCAGCAGGCCCAGTGGACAGGGCAGGGCCCCTAGGGCCACGGGCTGGCCTGTGTTGCCCAGAAGTGGAGCAAGTACCAAGTCTGGAGGCCGGGAGCCTGTTCCCCAGCCAGGAGGGTGGGGCTCCGGCCCTCTCGCCCAGGATGGAAAGTGTTATCTGACAGTTGCCAGTCTACTCTGGGGACCTGTTTCAGGGGCTACCGTGTTAGAAAATTAGGACTGAAGCAGGGGTGGGGTCCCTAGGAGGCCCCTCTGGGGGGTGTAAACAGAAACTGGCATTTCACAGCCTGCCCAAGGAGCGAATTGATAGGCTGGTCTGGACCCCAAGAACAAGCTGCTGTAGGCAGAGGGGAGTGTCCCCCCCAGTGGGGACTCAGAGGGGCTGGCCCATGCCAGCCTACACACAGCTGCCCCCACACGAGAACTGCAGGGTCCTAGAGCTGCAGGGCTGCTCAGAGCTCATGCAGATAGACTATTCTCACACTGGGGTCCCCCAACTTCCCAGGGGACCCATTCTTAATACTTCAAAAAACTGAAGTGGCTTTAAAATCAGGTATTTTTTGTTCCTAAGCAAAATGATGTTGAAAACCACCAGTTGGCTGTTGGACATTATTGAAACTTCTGAGTTCTTTGCTGGGCTAAAGATAAAGGAAGAGATTCTTGGTTAGGAGGCACTGAGGTGTGGTTCCCTGGCTTTAAAGATGAAGGCTTAGGGGCTCTGAGATGCTCAATTACTTGCTGAGGCCACAGCACCAGTAGGTGGCTCAGACAGCAGTCAGATCTTTACCATTTCAGGAAAGCAGATGGCCCAGCACTGGAGGATCCTGAGCTAATTTACATCTAGATTTGGAACATACTGTTTGATTTGCTCTCCCAGAAGACAGTGTCCTCCTATCATATTCTATTAAAAGTGATGGGGAAATTGGATTATGCTTCCCGGGGCCTCTACCAACTAACGGGGAAAGACGTGCCAGAGAAGAGAGCTGGTCCCCAGGGACCGACACTGGCTTTGTGACCAGAGCAGCTGAGCAGGCATCCCTCATCCAGGCCACCTCTGGGGATGGGGGCCTGGAGGGACGGCACCAGCGTTTTGCTTCATTCTTTTTTTTTTTTAATTTAATTTAATTTAATTATTTTTTATACAGCAGGTTCTTATTAGTTATCTGTTTTATACATATTAGTGTACGTATGTCAGTCCCAATCTTGTGTGGGCTTTGCTGAGGGTAAAGGCAGAAGGGTGGGAGGTGAGGGGTTTTGTAGGAATTCAAGCTATACGAATTATGGTCTTGTGGTCTTCGTCTCTTCTTGGAGGAGGCATGGGTTTTCCATCACCATAAGGTTTATTTTTCTCTTTCCCCGCTCACGGCAGTGAGGAAGCCGTTGAGAAGATACTTGGTGGAGAGGAGAACTTGGGGAAGAATCCCATAGCAGGGTGGTGAGCGTGGACGTCCTGCCCTTTTCCAGTGGGGGAATTGGAGGGTGTAGCTACTCCCACCTTCCTGGGAGGCAGCTGGGGAAGTCTCTAGAATGTTAGCCCTTGGCCCAGGCTGTTCCAGCCCTTGGGAGGGTGTGTGCCCCACCCCACCATGCTTTGTGGTCCTTAGGTGACAGGATGTATGGTGAACGTCCAAACTTGGGGTCTTAAGGATACTTCTGATGTAAGGCAAGAAGAATTCCTACCTTCCTGAATAGAATTGTTTTTATTTCTGCCCCTCCCTCTATTTTCAGTGTTTAGGACTCACTGCAGCTCATTCTGTCATCGTAAGTGCTTTCTGTGATTTCGTGCCTTAGAACCTGATACAACACTGATGATAAAGTAGGAAGAAACCCCTCTCTTCAACTGATGATTGATGATGGATTCATGACTCAAGGGAGGCTCCCCACCTGACCTTAGTTTTAGGTTAGGAGGTTACGGATGCCGCCGCTAAAGCCGGCTTGAAATCAGACCTCCTTCCCTTTTGAAAGTTAGTAGACTTTTGCCATGGAGGCTTCATCTGTGCTGTTGCTCAGAGTATTTAGACAACTGGTTACAGGGGTCTTTGTCATTACACACCATTTTTTAAAAATAATTAATTAATTAATTAATTTTTTGACTGTGTTGGGTCTTCGTTGCTGCGCGTGGGCTTTCTCTAGTCGTGGCCAGTGGGGGCTACTCTTTGCGGTGCGCGGGCTTCTCGTTGCGGTGGCTTTTCTTTGTTGCGGAGCACAGGTTCTAGGCACACGGGCTCGGTAGTTGTGGCTCGTGGGTTCTAGAGCGCAGGCTCAGTAATTGTGGCGCACAGGCTTAGTTGCTCCACGGCATGTGGGATCTTCCTGGACCAGGGCTCGAACCTGTGTCCCTTGCATTGGCAGGTGGATTGTTAACCACTGCGCCACCAGGGAAGCCCTCATTACCCACTTTTATGTGAAATTCCACATTTAGGGTTTAAAATACACTGGCAGGTCATGAATTCTGTTGCATGAGACTGTCTTGCAGGTATGTTAATCACTTTAGGCAAAAGTTTTATTTGAAAATTAGTTCTTGTCACTGTTCTTTTTGGAAGAAACTGAGGATTTGTTATCTCTTGGAGAAGAATAGTGGGCTGGTTCCCATCTGAAGGGGACTTTGTGTCCCGGGCAGCCTTTCCACGGAAACCCACAGGAGCAAACTTTTCTTGGTGTCTTAGCTGTGGAAAGCAGGCTGTAAAAACCACACCACTGCTGCATAAATAGTTGACGATTTGAGGAGTGACCTGGCATTTAAAAAAATCCTATTAGTAGCTCTCACTGAGGAAAGGAAAGCTCAAAATGATTCAGGTTTTTAAGTAGGGAAGCTTTAAAAATTTCCTGCTTCTTCAGACAGCCTTGAGCGAGACAAGGAAAGGTTCTTTTCACCCACATTTCTAGATATGGATTCCCTCTTTCCAAAAATCTGGTAGGAGATAATCCTACCCTTTCAAGAAAAGACACTGCCTGTCCCCTCTAAACCATGGGTGATGGCCGTGTCACACTCAGGGAGCACCTGCGGCACCCTGATTTACAAAGAGGGGTTCTTTTCAGGAATTCGTTATATTAATTTTTGAAAACGTAATTTTAGTACCTTCTGGTCTCCTCAGACTATTTTAGGAAGCAGATGAAATTGTGAAGCAGCACCTTTGTCCTGGTGTAGTCTTTCCCGAAAGCGTAGAGGAAAGATGCATCGTCCTCTAGAGGACGATGCATCCCTCTGAGCTCCAGAAAAATCTCCGTGCATCGTAGGGAGTCCCTGGGGTGGGGTTTCCGGGACCGCAGGGAATCTGTTGATACACATCTCAGCAGAGCTTGTGGGTCACTTTGGGACTCACCTGGAGACCGCTCCAATACAGAATTTTAAAAAATGTGACTAATATCTGAAGCAAATGTACATTTAGAATTTTATTTTTTCCTTATGCTCAGGTATGCATGTATTGAGGTGAACTTCTGCTTGCAATGAAGCATTCTGCTTTCTAAAATACCTTCATGACAAGGGCATGAACCAAGCAAGAACTTTGAAAGGAAACGTTTTACTGATATCTACTGAGAAAAAAGTTTAAATTGAATGAACACAGAGGTGTTTCAGAACCAGATCAAGGCTGCCTATTCGTGCAATGCTGTATCCCTGTAGGAGTTTTGAAGTTTACAACTGGAAGAGATGTTGTTAAGATGAACTAATCCAGTAACTCCCAAACATTTCCTTACCTGCCCTTGGTCTATGCGTCTCATATTCCTTTAAACTTAATAAACCCCCTTGTGCTCCAGGGCGTGGAGCTCTGGCTCGAGGGAGGGGACAAAAATGACTAAGACTTAGGCCCTGCCCTCTGGTCGGCAAATATATGATTTCCGTTTGGCTACTGGAAATATCCCCAAATTACTACCTTGGTGGATGGTCTCCCCACGCCCTTGACACCTCAGATGAAGAAATGGAACACAGGGAGGTGAATTGCTGGTTTGAGGTCCCAGTACTAGAAGGAAAGCAAAATCAGCATTTCCTGGGCGCCCCAGCACACGCTCACGTGTTCTCCCAGGTAGGTGTCTAAGGCCAGGAATATCAAGGGAGTACAAGTCTTCGAGAGTATATTTTGGAGTTTCACGTGAAGAAAGGCACTTTTTGCCATCGGCCAGTCTTGTATAGAGTAGCATATTTTAAGTTTGTTTAGCAGAGAGGTAACTGTTGTTTCAAAAAATCTGGAAGGAGAAAGCAAAGCAGAAAAGTAGGACAAATATGAAACGTTCTGCCAAACCCTCTCCCAGAGGCAGGTTGTTAGTCTTTCGTAGGGGTCTGGCTGCGTTTTGCATAGCGTAGTCCTGCTGTTCTCCTGAATTTTAAGACTCATGAAGTACAGAGAAACATTTGCGAGGTAGGAATGGCTGGGGAAAGGTACAATGGCAAATGTTTCTGTCAAATCCCCCTGGTTTGACCCATACCTTCAGTTTTCATGGACCCAGAGCATCGAGAATTGGCCGCTAGATGGAAGAGCTCGTGGGTTGGTTGCATTTCAAAATTAAGAACTGAACAGCAGCTGGAGATGACTCAGGTCTCAAGAGAAGCCATTCCAGGAAACTGGTTTTTCTCTTCTGGAATCCTCATCATTTGATTCAGCAGTTCAGTGCCAGCACCCAGAGCCAGTTCACCTAAGCCCACAGGCTGCCCCGCCGTGCACTGCGGGCCTCTCTGTTTCTTGTGGGGACAGCAGGAAACCCACTGGTGGTCAGAGCCTAGGGTAATAGATGAAAGAAAGCGGTCACAGAATCACTGCCGGTTAGAGCATCAGGCAATCAGCCTCATTTTACACGTAAAATTAGTGAGTCTGGGAGAGATTAACTGACCTTTCCTGATAGAGACAGGAACTAAGCAGAATTTTTCCCGGATATTACACTAAACACAGTGCGGGTGATACTTTATCTGAGGTTTCAATGTCATTTTTTAAAAAGTCTCTTTTAAATAATTTTCTCTTCTAGACTTGATCACGAATCAGACTAGAAAACAAGATGTTTAGTTTTTCCTTACAAAAGGAGGACACTTTAGCCGCTGTGTTTGAACAGTTCTACAATGGAACACCATGGTTTTGGAGAGGCCAGTAGCCCCAAAAGTCCATGGCCAAGGCAGGAAGGGAGGATAGCGCTGGGATCTACCCTGGAGCCGACGGCCCTGTGTGTGTCACGGGGCAGGAATGGAATGGGTGTTTGCGCAATTCCTTCTGAAGCGTCTTCTAAGGCATTCTCTGCCCTAACATTAAATCTGAACTAATCTCTGCCTAATGTTTATAATTAGCAGGAAAAATGGAGGAAGTGCTCTGTGGGGCTGCCTTATATTTAAGAGGGTGAAATGCCCTTTACATGTGCATCGTGGTGTCTAGCTTTTCCAACTATAGCAGATATGGAACTCTCTCCTTCATGTTCATTATCTTGGACCCTAGGAATACGTCTTTAAATAAATTTCCAAATATCTGGGCAGTTAATCTGGAGGTTCTTCAAGTTGCCTTTATGGGGAGAAGGAAGGTAACCCCAGATGGTGCTCGGCACATCCTCACGTGACCTCATTCCGGGAGGAGGCTAACTTGTCAAGGCTCAGTCAAACCCTCCCTTTCTGGATTGCTCTGTTCTCCTGCGTGAGCTGTTGAACAGTCATTGTTTATAAACAAGAATGACACTTAAAAAAAATGGAAGTATAGTTGATTTAAAATATTGCGTTAGTTTCAGTTGTACGGCAAAGTGATTCAGTTATACATATGCATATATATGTATATTCTTTTTCAGATTCTTTTCCATTATAAGTTATTACAAGATATTGAATATAGTTCCCTGTGCTATACAATAGGTCCTTGCTGATTATTTGTTTTACGTATAGTAGTTTTTCTATGTTAATCCCAAATTCCCAATTTATCCCCTTTCCCCTGGTAACCATAAGTTTGTTTTTTATGTCTGTGCGTCTGTTTCTGTTTTGTAAATAAGTTCATTTGTATCATTTTTTAAGATTCTATATATAAGTGATATCATATGGTATTTGTCTTTCTCTGACTTACTTCACTCAGTATGACAATCTCTAGGTCCATTCGTGCTGCTACAAATGGCATTATTTCATTCTTTTTATGACTGAGTAATATTCCATTGTGTATATATATATATATATATACACACACATACCACAACTTCTTTATTCATTCATCTGTTGATGGAAACCAAAAGTCTACAAATAATAAATGCTGGAGAAGGTGTGGAGAAAAGGGACCCCTCCTATACTGTTGGTGGGAATACAAATTGGTACAGCCTCTATGGGGAACAGTGTGGGGAACAATGTGGAAGGTCCTTAAAAAACTAAAAATAGGGCTTCCCTGGTGGCGCAGTGGTTGAGAGTCCGCCTGCCGATGCAGGGGACGCGGGTTCGTGCCCCGGTCTGGGAAGATCCCACATGCCGCGGAGCGGCTGGGCCCGTGAGCCACGGCCGCTGAGCCTGCGCATCCGGAGCCTGTGCTCTGCAACGGGAGAGGCCACAACAGTGAGAGGCCCGCGTACCGCAAAAAAAAACCCCAACCCCCCAAAAAAAACTAAAAATAGAACTACTACATGACCCAGCAATCCCACACCTGGGCATATATCCAGAAAAGATGAAGACTGTAATTTGAAAAGATACCTGCACCCAATGTTCAGAGCAGCACTATCTATAATAGCCCAGACGTGAACAGACACTGTGTTCCTTGAGCCAAAGATCTTGGGCCCAGTTCTGAGTGTCTAGCAAGGATACCAGTAGGTGGCAGTGAGACCAAGTCGATACACAGGATCGCTCTCACAGAACACACCTTCAGAGCCTGGGTCGAGCAGATAATTGTTTACAGATGTGTACACGTGGCTGCTATTTTCTTCTCTAGCACAATTTCATAGAATGGAAATGCGAGATTCAAGTTGTAAAATAAACTGTAGAAGAGCAGCTTCCGATGCATTTATTTGGAGGAATCTTCTTAGAGTTGTTCCAAATGGATTGCTTTTGAGGATTCCCCCAAAGCTCTTTCAAGTAGCAATAACATGTTAAATTCCGCTCTCCTCCTTCGCTAACCGGAGAAGATTAAGTCCTCCCTCTCATAGCTTCCTCTCTGGGGACAAGAATGGGGGCTCTTTTCCCAGGATTCAGGCAGGAAAGAGAAGAAGGGTAAGAAAAAGAGAGAGAACTAGGGTGGCTGCAAGCTAGAGACCCCTAGGGTTTACTGAAATGTGACTTTTCATTTCACGGCAGGTGGGCATAGTTCTGTCGCTGCAGTCTTCCACTATTTCTGCAGCTCCCACTTAAAATGGGACAGTTAGGAGTTAACAGAAGTCCTAGAACTTGTTAGGAGGACCAGCCTGATTCTAAAAAGCAGTGCTTGGAGGAGACCAAATAAATGACTTCAAAATGGGAGCTCTGGATGTATTTAAGTCTTTGTTTGAAAAAGATTGCCTTGTGTGCATGTGTGTGTCTGTCTTAAAAAAGATTTCCAGACATGGAAAATGAAAAAGCTTCTGAGGAGACTTAATGAAAACTAATTTCATGGAATTGCACAATGGCTGGGGAATGTCACTGGACTCTGAATACAATTTTGAGTTGAAGACCCATGTAGAGCAGTCTTCATAATAAGAGATGTCTTTTTAAGTTTCAAGTGGACAGCTACAGAAAGGAAAAAGGCATCTCAAATCCTTTTCAGAATGAGGCCGAGTAAAAAAAGGAATGACTAATGCTCGATAGAAAGATAAGAATTTAATGAACTTCTCTGGTTGAATCTACTGCCTTTAGGACAGAATCTGTGACACAAAGTAGCTTGACACCCCACCCAACACGAGGGTCTCAAGCAGCCAATTTTGACTGTTTTCATATTTGAAAGATCAGCAGCAGACAAATGGCGTCTGTTGATACAGAATCTGTGGTGTGTCACCACCAAAGAAATTTAGTGTATTTTTTCCCCGAAAGATGTCGGGGGTTTCCTTGAGATTGGGGCCAAATCCGGCACATCCTCTTGGGGTTTCCTGGGGTTCTTCCCTTGGGCTTTGGAAACACAAACTTTCATTAGGATTCTGGTTCAATTTTTTTTTTTTAATGTGGCAGTGGGCAAAACGCTATACCTCACCTGCTTTCAGTTTCCCAGCTATAAGATGGGGGAAAGTCCAGCCATGGGGCTCCTGGGAGAAGGGCGTGAAATCCCACCCATGAGACAGGGGCCCAGAAAATATGACTTGTGCTCTTTTGTCTCTATTTCTTGGGGGTGGGAGGGAGAGTTAAGGAAGGGTAATGGGAGGGTGACTTGTTCCCCCTTATTAAAATGGACCAACTGGGTGATCATTTGGGGAGATGCTATTTGACGTCTTTTAAATCTAAATGAAAAAAATTCTCCAAGCTTTGTTGCCAGGAACTGCAGTTTTAAAAAGTGGGATGCCATGACATGGTAAACACTAGGAGAGATTTAATTGCAAACAAAAACGTTAACAAATATTCACCAGCTGGTCTAGGAATGCTTGAGCCCCATGACTGGCTCCTAAGCCCTGTGGCAGGAAAAGTGTGTGGATCTAAAGGCCTTTTCCCCACCTGGGAATTCAGCTCAACTGAACATGTGAGTCCATTAATCATCAGTGGAGCCTGGATAACTCATCATCCAACAAACATCATTTTCTGTCCTTCACTTCCAGGGTTGGAAGAGCTTCTCCCCTCTGCCCTCCTGCGCCCCCCTCTGCCTTCTCCTCCCCTCCCCCACTTCCCCTCTCCCCTCTTTCCCTCTCCTCAACATCTGGATAGGTTTTAGAAAAGATAATTCCAGTGCACTGAATGTTTTTTCATTACTTTGTGTCCCAATGAGAAGGAATTCATTTAGGGGTCTACTCTTTTATAAGATTAAGATCTTGGAAATAAAAATCTTTACATATAATTTTCAACCAATTTAAAATTCATTTTCCTTAGAGAATAGTTGAAGTAACTCATTAGTGCCTCAGAAAGACATTAAGACTTTGTTCTATCATGATTTTGATTTTATTGAGCTCTACCAAAGACTACCAAACTTTGGAATTTGTTAATAGAGATCCCACACAGGGATATAGGGATAGTATAGGGATAGTATAGGGACAGTATAGGGATAGTATAGGGACAGTATAGGGATAGTATAGGGACAGTATAGGGATAGTAAAAACAAAACAAAACCAAAACCAAAACCAGTGAAACCTACTCAGTGCACAATTCACCCATGTTCTCTGTCAAGGTTGTCTGCAGAGAAGCCTGAAGCTCGTCCCATCCCTCACTCAGCAGTGGTCATGTCCTATTTTTTCCACATGGATTACATTGTCCAATGCTTTGCAGTGAGGTCCTATACTATTTTTTTGCCCTCATTCCAAAACAAAAATGCTACTTTAAATCCTGCCTCTTGTGCACGGATCAAATATTTAAAACAATTGAACTGGACCTCCCGGAAGAATTGCATCAAATCTTTTTCTAGAAGGAGTGGTGCTTGAACTTCAGTGGGGAGTTAGACTAGAGGCGGTTAGAATCACATGTGAACTTGGATGCTATCCCCAGAGACTCCCACATACACAGAAACAATGTTGTACACTTTTGGGGGAGGTTGGCAGATCCTTTGAAATCTGTGGATCCCATATTAAAAAAAAATCTGTGGATCCCACATTTTAAAAAAAGTTCTCGACCAATTAGAATATCACAGGCTGTCTTGGAAAGGACAGTATATATTTCTGGAAAGAATCCAGTAAAATTTAAATAATGTGGGCTGACAATTTTCCCACAAAATAGTTTTCTAGTAGGATGCTTATTGCTGGTAAAGAGACCGGATGTTCAATTTTAATGGAAAGAATCAAGAATAACATATGTATGATGTACTTTTACGTTACTCTAAAGTGTATATCCTCAATTAAGAAAACTTACAAAGACCACAAATACTGCATGTGCTTTTCTTTTCTTCAAAAGGCAAACTCAGGAATTGGTCTAGCAGAGTGTGGGGAAGAAAGGTATGACCGGATGGAAAGACCTAGAAGATTCCTAGAGTAGAGCATGGTCTTGCAGGATTTCTAGAGAGCAATGGGGCAACATGGGGGCCGTGGCTTGGGCATTCATCCTCAGTGAAGAAAACAGACCAACCAGCCAAGCGTGGGTTTCTGTACTGCCTGAGGGGACTCCCCTGAGCACTGGCCAGGACTTGGGGACGCTGTGGAACCAAAGCACGGCGAGCTGAGGACTGCCCTCCTGTATCGTGCAGAGCCGTGCCTAGCACGTGTTGACCATTTCAAGCCAAGAAGATGGGCTGTGTTTTTGGAATGGCACCGTTATCACCACTGGCTGTCACTTCACTGTAGAAAGAAATACGTTCTCTTGATGACTGACCTTCTGAACATCAGAAAACCCTTTCCTTCTCACTGTTGATGCATTTCCAAGAGAAAGTTGTATTGACAGGTGGCTTTGTATTAGGTGCTGGGGTTGTATCTTCAAGCTTTCAGAATTTGAATCACAGGGTAAATTTGTTTTATCACAGGTGATACTTTTGGTTTGACCTCCCTGGAAAATCCAAAGCAACAGTGGGTCTTGGAATCCATTCTCTTGTTTATGGTTTTGTCTTTTTCTATCCCACCAATTTGGCTGACTGGGCTGGCCTGGGGCCCACACTCTGTTGTCTTGCTGTTCCTCACAGCTGGGCCACAGGATCTGGACCCCAGCTCCTCCCTCTGGGACTGATCTCTGGCAGGAAAAATCATGGGACTGAGCCCACTTCATCCACGTCCTTGGGTGACACCTTCGATAGGGGCTCCTTGGCCCTCTGTGTATCTTGCTAAGAAGTCCATCTAGACACGGGTCCCCTGCCAAGGCCAGGTCGCTAATTAACCAGACAGATTTTTCCTTTGCTGTCATTATTTCTGTTGCTCTAGATGGAAAGGTTGAGAACCTTAGACCACCCTTAACATTGTCTTCCTTAGCGATGAGGGGAAAATGGGATTCCTGAATTATATATACAACGGACAACCACAGATAGAATCACCAGGCCCATGGAAGGCCTATGGTGAGAGGAAGGTCAAGGTAGGAAGGTCAAGCAGGTACAAAAGCCTAGGCCTTAGGCGGACCTGATTTTGTAGCTCTGATGACACTGGTTGGGGTAGAAATAACTTTTGTACCACATCTCAGTGTTCATATCAGATTCTTTTCAGTTTCCTGGGACTGAAGTCCTCTTCCCCAAACCTTAGTATTTGCTCCCAAATACTTCTTTTCTTCTTCCTTTCCAAATATTATTTAGGAGCAAGGACAAATGTTGTGTTATTTAATTATAGGGGCACATACATATGCTTTAAGAAGATATGTGCTGTTGTATTGTTTTCCCGTTTTAGCTCTTAAAGACTCATGCCTCAAAAAAAAGATGCCACATTTATACCATTCCTGTTAAACTGATGGCCACATTCTAGGTGTATGGAGTAATCCACACTGTGAAAAATCTCAGGTAACTTGTCCTATCCTTTGAAAGATTGTAGTGAAACACACATGACATAGAATTTACACGATTCTAAACCGTATATCCTCAATTAAGAAAACTTACAAAGACCACAAATATTGCATGTGCTTTTTTTCAAAGGACAAACTCAGGAATAGGTCTAGCAGAGTGTGGGGAAGAAAGGTATGACTGGATAGAAAGGCCTGGAAGATTCCCAGAGTAGAGCAAGTGAGCAAATTTAATCATTTTTAAGTGACTAGTACAGTCGTGTTATCTACATGTACCTTGTTGTGTAACTGATCTCTAGAACTTTTTCATCTTGCAGAACTGAATCTCTGTACCCTTTGGACACTAATTCTCCTTCCCACCTCCCCGTCCCTCTAGCGACTACCATTCTATTTTCTGTTTCTAATAGTTTGTCTATTTCAGGTGCCCCATGTAAGTTGAATCTTGCGGTACGTGCCTCTTTGCGACTGGTTCATTTCACTTATCATGATGTCCTCAAGGTTCATTCATGTTGTAGCCTATGACAGAATTTCTTTCTTTTATTTCAGGCTGAATAATATTTCATTGTATGTATGTACCACATTTTCTTTATCCATTCATCCATTGATGGGCATTTATGTTGTTTCCACGTCTTGGCTATTATGAATAATGCTGCATTAAACTTGGGTGTATATATATATATCTTCAAAATCTTGTTTTCAATTATTTTGGATATGTACCCAGAAGCTGGATTGCTGGCTTATATAGTCATGCTATTTTTAATTTTTGGAGGAACCTCCATACAGTTTTCTAAGTGGTTGCAGTGTTTTACATTCACACCAACAGTGCCTAAGAGTACCAATATTTCTACATCCTCATTAGCACTTCTTGTTTACTGTTTGTTTGATAGTGGCCATCTCAGTGGATGTGAGGCAATATCTCATTGTGGTTTTTGTTTGTTTGTTTGTTTTTGTTTTTACATCTTTATTGGAATATAATTGCTTTACAATGTTGTGTTAGTTTCTGCTGTATAACAAAGTGAATCAGGTATACATATACATATATCCCCATATACCCTCCCTCTTGCGTCTCCCTCCCTCCCACCCTCCCTATCCCACCCCTCTAGGTGGACACAAAGCACCGAGCTGATCTCCCTGTGCCATGTGGCTGCTTCCCACTAGCTATCTATTTTACATTTGGTAGTGTATATATGTCCATGCCACTCTCTCACTTCATCTCAGCTTTCCGTTCCCCTTCCCCATGTCCTCAAGTCCATTCTCTACGTCTGTGTCTTTATTCCTGTCCTGCCCCTAGTTTCTTCAGAACCACTTTTTTTTTTTTTTTAGATTCCATATATATGTGTTAGCATACGGTATTTGTTTTTCTCTTTCTGACTTACTTCACTCTGTATGACAGACTCTAGGTCCATCCACCTCACTACAAATAACTCAATTTCAGTTCTTTTTATGGCTGAGTAATATTCCATTGTATATATGTGCCACATCTTCTTTATCCATTCATCTGTCGATGGACACTTAAGTTGCTTCCATGTCCCGGTTTTTGTAAATAGAGCTGCAATGAACATTGTGGTACGTGACTCTTTTTGAATTATCTCATTGTGGTTTTGATTTTCATTTCTCTGATGCTGAGTGTTTTTTCATATACTTATTGGCCATTCGTATGTCTTCTCTGGAGAAATGTCTATTCAAGTCCTTTACCTATTTTTAAATCAGATCTTGTTGTAAAGTTGTGGGAGTTCTTTATGTGTTCTGATATGAACCCCTTATCAGATATATGGTTTGTGAATATTTTCTCCCATTCTGTAGCTTGCCTCTTCACTCTGTTGATTGTTTCCTTTGCTGTGTAAAAGTTTTTAAGTTTGATATAGTACCATTTGTCTGTCCTTGCTTTTGTTGTCTGTGCTTTTGGTGTCATATGGAAGAAATCATTCCCAAATCCAATATTATGAAGATTTTCTCCTATATTTTCTTCTAAATGTGTAATAGTTTCAGGTCTTACATTTACATTTATAATCCATTTTGAGTTAGTTCTTTGTAAGTGGTGTAAGGTAAGGGTCCAACTTCATTTTTTGCATGTGGATATACAGTTTTTCCAGCATCATTTGTTGAAGAGACTATCCTGACCCCATTGTGTAACCTTGGTACTGTTATAGAAGCTTATTTGACCATATACTTGAGGGTTTGTTTCTCGGATCTTTATTTTATTCCATTGGTTGACATGTTTGTCTTTATTCCAGTCCCATATTGTTTTGATTACAGTAGCTTTGTAATATGATTTGAAATCAGGAAATATGAGGTCTCCAGCTCTATTTTTCCTTTCTCAAGTTTGCTTTGGCTCTTCTGGGTCCTTTGAAATTCTGTATGCATTTTAGGATTTGTTTTTCTGTTTCTACCAAAAAATGCCCCAGAGTGAGAGGTTTTTGATTTTTATTTATACTGATGATGATTACCTTTTCATGCTGTAATTCCCAAGGCCGCCTTCTTAATCTTCAAACCCTAACAATGAACTGTAAATTATGATGGTAACCCAATCTCTCCAGATGAAAATATTTAGGTTTCTTAAACCAAATGGGACTTCTCGCTTGACTGTAGTCTATACCACATAATTTTCAATATTAAATAGTACTGCTTGAAACTAAGGACAAGAAAAAATAACCAATAATTTTGACCGGCACGCCCCTCCTCTCTGATGCTGTTACCCAAGGCTCTGACCAGGGAACCCCTGCCAAGTCTGGGTAAGGGTAAGAAGAGTCATTGATACACATGCACAGCTGTAGCCAGGACCAGCTCCAGAATCTGTGGGCTCGATGCAAAATGAACATGAAGGGTCCTTGTCCAAAAGTTATTAAGAATGTTAAGACAGCAACAACAAATCATTAAATCAAGCATGGGGTCTAGTGGGTCTGCGCATGTCATATACCTAAGACCTAAGAAAGAGTTGGGGGAAACCAGAGCCTTGGATCAAGGGGAAGAGAAAAGAGGTGATGTCCTGCAAGGGGACCTAAGCCCAGGTGGAGAAGACCTAGGCTGGCTCTCTGGAGGGTCATAAGGAAGAGCCCAGACCCTCAAGCTGCTGTCACTGGAGATTGGAGGGTGAAGATGCTGACCTGAAGCTTTGGTGTGGGTCAGGGTGCTTTCAGATGTGGCATGGGGAGAAGGTGGTGTTTGCTTGAACGGAAAAGTGATGGTGACACAGCCCACTGCGCCCATCCAGATTTGAGCCCGGCTGGCTGGCAGTTAAATTTGCATGGGAGACCATGCTATGTGGCCATCAGCCCTCGTGACTGGCTTCAGTCTTGCTAATTCAGTATCCCAGGGTGTGCTCCATCCTGTGATTGGCGTTGGACACACAGCAGGTTTTTGGTGGAGGAAAAGTGCTAAATATTAACAGAGAATGAGGGCAAGATTCGAAATGGTCCCAGCTGCCATGGTTGGTACACGTTGTGATTTGGATGAAGCCCGTTCCCTCCCTGAACGGAAGCTTCCCCGCGGGATTCCGTTAGACACGATTGACAGTTAGGCTGGGCGTCACCAACCTGCCCCTTTGTGCCTCTGAGCACCTTTTCTCCTGACCCTTTTTCATTCTGCCATTTGTTTCGTGATATACTATTTTTGCCTGCCTCAATTTGAGAGGAAAAAAAGTTGAACTGCACAATTTTTAGCTATGGCCAAAGTCCTACAATCACTAGATTCAAAGATTCTCATGTCTATGTTTAGTCAAAACTATTTTTCATAAAAGGGATAAACCCTTGATTCATTTGTTAGTAATCGGGGAGTCAATACCTGATCATTCTCCTTTGTCCTGTTTTTTCTCGTAGGTTCTCACTTGGTGCTTAGACAAAATCAAAATGAGGAAGCATCGGCATTTGCCTTTAGTGGCCATCTTTTGCCTTTTTTTCTCAGGCTTTTCCTTTACTCGTGCGCAGCAACAAGCAGGTAAGATCCAGAAACATCTCTTCATTTCATTAAAAGGAACAGTATTCTCTGATTTTAGATCTTAGGCGTCATGAGCTGAATATAGAGCTTAGATAAGCTTTGAAGAGATAGACAAGCCATTGACTACAGGATGTTCATTTACTTTACAGACTTTTTGCTCCTCTTTATCCAGTGAGAGAGAGGTTCTTTTTACTGAAACTTGGGTTTGATACCTTGGCGGTGGTTTGCAAGTGGTTTGTTTTTACCTTGGGTGTGAGCAGAAAGTTTGTGTCGAGAATATTTTACCGTCTGAAGAGCTTTTCCACATTTCTGGCACTGGTTGATGTCTGAGCACATAAAACCCAGGGAAGACAATGGTTGAGAGCAAAAAATTATTTTCCCTGAAAAAACAACAAAAACAAACACAAATGTTGCCATTTCTTTCTCACTCCGGACAGGAAAAGACGTTTTTCATCTAGAATCATCAAATCTTTAAATATCAGTTTCCCCAAACTACTTAAAAATGGATCCCAACTCATCCTATTAAGAACTTGCTTGCAGAGTTCTAGAAAAATGAGAAATGGTTCATGTATTATGAGCTGGGAAGGAGTGACTTGGGTCCCTCTCCTTTGCTTGGAGAGCTGAGCTTCTGATGGGGATTCTCCCTCTGGACCTGGTAGTTCTTAGATGGCGGCCTGGTGAGGACCACCTCAATGCCAGGGGAGCATGGCTTGGGGCATCGGGTCAGCCCCAGGTGAGTAGAGTCCAGGGGCCTGCTGTGCACAGCCAGCCTGGCCCAGTGCAGAAGGGCACTTCCCAGCCACCCACAGCCTGGCACCTGGAGCCTCTTGCTCCTACTTTTAAGAGAGAACTAGATTCATCTTTGAAAGAGATGAATACTGTTCAGCATCTAAGAGGGCTTAGATGGCTCTGAAGATGTAGTGATGAGTTAGGGTACCTTTCTTCATGCTAAAAAGTCTGAAAGAAATGAGACTTTGCCCTTCCCTACAGTTATACAAGTCTTCTTAAGATGTATTTATAATACTTATTTTTCTGGCAAATTACCCAAAGCATGGGAGGTAAAACTGTAGTAGATTTCAGTATTCTATCTTGTCGGGGCCCAGTTTCAGACTCAAAGCTGAGGAAGGAATTTCCAAGATGATGCTTGGCTACCTGTGATAGGATATCCTTTCCACCTGAGCAGGTGGGTCTTGGGGTTCAAACTACCACAAAGAATCATCTAGAGTTAAAGGACACGCCAGGGAATGTTTTTCCCCATTGTGGAACCTGCTACTGGTCCACGTATGGCAGTCATTGCATATGGAACTTGGGTCAATGACTGGGCACCGACAGTTGTTGGGTCCATGTGTCCAGGTCCCTGTTTCTCAGGTAAGTCAGCGTCCCCGCCTGTTTCACACATGAGGTGTAAATTATTTAGTAACAGCAGAGTGGAAACTGAATGAGTTGAGGAAGGCTTTGCACTGATGGGAAGTCATTTCTTGAACAGGAGAAACATCTAAACCAATGTCTTTTTTTAAAGATGTCAAAAATGGTGCTGCTGCCGATATAATATTTCTAGTGGATTCCTTTTGGAGCATTGGAAAGGAACATTTCCAACTTGTTCAAGAGTTTCTATATGATGTTATAAAATCTTTAGCTGTGGGAGAAAACGATTTCCGTTTTGCTCTGGTCTGGTTCAACGGCAGCCCAGATACCGAGTTCCTGTTAAATACGTATCGTTCTAAACAAGAAGTCCTCTCCCATGTTTCCAACATGTCTTATACTGGGGGAAGCAATCAGACTGGAAAAGGATTAGAATACGTAATGCAGAATCACCTCACTGAGGCTGCCGGAAGCCGGGCCAGTGATGGAGTCCCTCAGGTTATCGTAATGTTAACTGATGGACACTCGAAGGATGCCCTTGCTCTGCCTTCAGCGGAACTTAAATCTGCTGATGTTAACGTGTTTGCAATTGGAGTTGAGGATGCAGATGAAGGAGCGTTAAAAGAAACAGCAAGTGAACCGCTCAATATGCATATTTTCAACCTAGAGAATTTTACCTCACTTCATGACATAGTAGGAAACTTAGTGGCCTGTGTGCATTCATCCATGACTCCAGAAAGGGCTGGAGGCACAGAGACCCTTAAAGACATCACAGGTAATGGCAACATCGCCAAGCTGCTGCCTGCCTCGCTCTTCTTTGGAGATAAGCTTGGCAACCGCTGGCATTAAGGCAATATTATGGCTAAAAGATGGTGGGCGGATTAGGGAAGAGATGCCTGTTCACAGGTCTAAAAACAAAGGTTTGAATATTCTCTGTAGTCTCCTTCCAAAACAGAGCAATTCATCTACCTTCAAGAGGAATTCTTTGCTTTTGAGACAATTAATATTCTAACTCTAAAAAAGCACATCCTGATATTATGACCCCACAAGAGGTTGCTTCTGCCTTCCTTGGACAAGACAGACTCAGCGTGGCTGGGCAGGTACCTAACAAAAGTCCCTTCATTGTTCCTGGGATAGAGAGCCTGTTTCCTTTAAAGAAAACTCCGTGTCTGAAAGAGTTTGAGTGGAGGGGGAAGGGGGGGGTCCACTTTAGGTCCAGTGAAGCAACACGCAGAGCTCCTGTCTTTGACTCAATGGGATTTATTTCAGAGTTTTGATGGAATTAGAATTGTGAGAGGCCTTAGAGATGATCCAGTCCAAATCTATTTTGAAGAAATTGAGTTTTAGAGCTGGAGGCCCTTACATGTTGGCTCTGGAGTGGGTTTTCCCACTTCTCCTCCACACTGTCACCATGGCTGTGCCCATAGAGATGCTTCTGAGATTCCGATGGTCCTCATCAGTGTCACTCTGGAAGTACCGATGATGCAGCGACTTTACATGGATGTGTTCATGCATGGTGATGTGCATGGAACTAATTGTCCGGCAAGTCACTTAACCAGTCACACCTATTAGCTCTCTTGCCAGTGCTAAGTGCCTAAAGACTGATAGGGAAGGAATTCCACAGGTAAATTTCAAATGTATTGCACCACAGCAATTCTGACCAGGGCTAGGCTTCCTCATCAGCGACGAGTAGGACAGAGGGAACTCCCTGTGTCCCCAAATGAGTCCATGTCGCCAACTGACTGTGGGTAGGAGAGAATTCTAGGAGAATGGTCAGAAAGCTAGGGTGGGAGAGCTCAAGCGAGAGATGAGCTCCAGAAGGAGAGATGTGTGTCCCACAAGATGAAGGGAAAGGAGGAGAAGGGTATCATATTTCTAAGATACTGAGGTGGAAAGGGGAGACGTTGACAGTGTTCAGGTTGAGTTGGCATCAATCATCCAATAAGAGAAGATGGCAGAGGGAGAGAAGCAGTGGTGCTTGGGAGCTTGGAGGAATCGAAGTTATTTTTGAACAGCTGCAACAGGGCTAGGAGGAAGGGATCACAAAAAAGGATCAAGAAGAAACTGCTGACTTGCAGTGATGTTCAGTTGTCATCAGAGACCACAGCCTGGGGTCTTGTCCATGAGCGTGGCTCCCTGGTGTTCTGAAGATATCTCAGGCATTCTTGGAAGAAAAAAGCTACCAGGTTGGAGCTTGCAAAGAGAGGATGATAGAGGGGCAAGAAGATCTTCTTGGGAAGGAAATTTATCATTGCTAAGACGGTAGCTAGTAAATTCCTGAAATAGCCCGCCTTGGGGACCTCGCTGGGCGGGGAAGCAGATGAGAGTTGGAAGGGGCTGGGAGACTTCTGGAAAGCCAGAGGAGCAGGGGCCAGGATGAGGCAGAAGAGACCTAGAGGCAGTTGAGGAGGAGTCCAGAGAAAGGCTTTCTGGATTGTGATCAGAATAATGGTGTTTTTAGGCAAATAGTACTAGACATCAGTTTTTCATAAGAGAGATCCTGAAAACAGGGAGTTGGGGAGCAAGATGAGTAGATGTCATTAGATAGGAGCCGGGCAGGCAGATCGTGGTTAAGAGAAGGGTTACAGAACTAACCAACCCCGGGGCATTTCAGGAGATTAAAATGGTTTCCCCAATGGTTATCCGTGATTTCAGCTTTGATAGGGGTGGGAGGGCTCATGACCCTACCAGTGGGTCTACTTCTAAGAGAGGGGTGATGCAGTCTGGATTATTTGCATTAAACCTGAATAGCATTCCCTACTTCAAATGATGTGTCTCACCTCTGCATTATGACACTAGTGTCGATCCTGCCAGATTACAGGAAAAGAAGGTGGACCCTGAGAGCACCCCAAACCAAGCACTGCAGGTTACAAGGAGGTTACAAGATGGCAGCTCTAATGACCTTTTCCATTGGCTACAATGTGCTCAGCATCAATAATCCGCTAATCATTGCTTTTCTGGATATAGGGATAATAACTCTTCCATGGCAAAAACAGTGAAAGGGATCAGGTGAGAAAGGGAACGTCTTCTCTTTATTGGTGTTTTGGCCAATTCAGGAAAAAGGGTGGATGAGTTCGCCATTATGTTTAACCGTTATATAAATGGATAAACGATTAGATTACCATGTGAATGCTACATGAGCCTGTCAACATAGTCTGTTTCCACACAAATGACAAAACCTTTGTTTTTATGCCAAGAAAGCATCTCTGTCTTCTAGTGTCCAAGCCGCTAGCAGCACCGGGGTGGGATATTAATCCATTTATGTTGTCTTTTCTAATTAACTTCACTCTGCAATTCTGCCAGTATCATGTCCCACTGCATGTTCCATAGCAAAAAAATAATAATAATAATAAAAATTCTCTGCTTATAGTTTTTGGGAAAGGTAGTCAGGAAGGCATTATGGAGATTGCTAATAAGTTAGGGCCATTTCTTTCCGTTTCCTGCCCACTAGGTAGGTAACTTTTCCCCGTGAATATATATATGATGGTGCTGTTCTAAATGAACTGTACTCAAGTAATCACTGAAAGTTGCGTTTTTTTGAATCCCTTTTATCAATGGATATAAAATACAAAAGCTTTACTAAAGCAAGAGCTAAAGGTGACCTATGTATCCGCGAGGATGAACTTTCTTTTCTTTGCAAAATATAAAGATTTAGAAAACTCGCAAAACCTATCTGCAGTTTTGTGTTTGCATAGGAAATACTAATGTGATCTTTTAAATTTTGCTTGGAAAAAGGAAGCATCCCATGAGCTAAGGAAAACATTGTGCCCACACCAGTGTGCTCAGGAAAGTAGTGTTTCCAACGATGTTGAAGGAACCTATGATTTTTCCATGGCTGTTTGGAAACTTTTCCATAGAAAATGCCACAGATGGTGTGATACATGAGCCATAAAAGCAGGAAACCAGACAACTTCTCATTTTGAATTTTAGAAAGACCTGATTCCGCTTAGAGTTAATATCGATCCCTGGTATGCCTTGCTGTACACAGGAACCGGTCTCTCTTGTGTCTGTCTGAGGCTTCGGCTCTCCTGGATAACAGCATGCCCTTGTGTGTCCCATCATTGTGTGCATAAGAGGACAACGTGGTTTTTTCAGTGATGACAAATTATCCAACATTTTTCTATGACCTGCTGTGGTTCAGCTTTTTAGAAGAGCAGTAATCAAGGGTTTTCCCTCAGTGTTTGTTTATTTTATTTATTCTATTGTGAACCGCGATCAAAAAGTAAGTAATAAATTAATAAGGAATGAGTCATCTGTGATTTAGGGATCGTTCTTCTTTTATTGATCTTAGGTTCAGAGTTAGTCCTTCCTTTAAAGGTCTCAGTTTGTTGAGTAAGGGGCAAATCTTCCTTTGTCCCTCAGGGTCATTGGTTTAGGCCTGGGAAGTGTTGAGGAATTTTGTGGTATGGTTTGCTGAACCTGGAGCTCCCGGCACCATGTGGGCCATTTCTATGGCTTGCAACATAATTCACACTGCTGACACCGCACCATCCCATAAGATCCTTCAGGAACCTTACGGTTTGGTTAAAGAGTAGGAAATGCTTTGCAATTCTTAGCAAATGCTAAGTTAATATCTTATAAAATCTTACAAGATATTTTCACATTAGTATCTTTCCCTATGAAAGGAATCCCTCTACAAAATTACTGTTAGGGGTTTCACGTATGTAAGGGGAGAAAGAGAGCAGTTCTGATTCCAGTAATCCCAACTGCAGCCATCCTTGGCTAAGATTCCCCAAGGGGAGAGCTTGGGTAAGAACATCATTTCACTATAGCAAAATTCCTTAATTCCATGAGACAAGATTTGTATCCTGTTTCCATTGTGGAAATAAAAGCAATTTTGTTGGTACCAGGAAAAATTAATTTTATGTATAAAATGTTCACTGTCATTAAAAATATCAGAATGAATGATTGTATATATAATATTACAATTATACTCCAAACATAGCTTCCTAAAATCCAGAATATAAATACCATATATGCTCACATAAAATCTCTTCCTATTCCTAACATCTACTTAGGTTATTAAAATATATTTGCTAGAATAATTTTACTTTTCATATCGTTTAACTCAGCCAGATTTAAACATTCTAGCAGATGAGGCTTTGAAATATTCCACCCAGGTTCATAGTTTATTGATTGCTATTCCTTGCTCAGTGCTTCTGTGAAACCCCCATTCTCAGTAACAGAATGGAAGTGTCATGTTTGCCATTGTGGGGAGCAAAGAGGTCTTGGTCAGCCTTTTTATGTCCATTTGTATAACTCCGGAGCTAATTCTGATTCAGGGTTTACTAGATGCCCATGGGCTTGCCAGGCACTCGGTCTACGATGTCATAAAAATAAGGTTGGATAATTATGTCATGACTGGTTTCATATCACTCTGCTTAACATTGTTCTGCATTATGTGATTGAATATAGAGGCAATGGCAAAAATAAATGAAGAGAACACTTAGCTGAATCCCAGACTTGCATTTGAGTTTCACGCAACTAAACGTCATTTGAGAAACAAAAATCAAACCAAAATGTATCAGAGCATTTTTGAATCCAAACCGTAAATGCTGTTTGAGTTCTCCTTTTTGTATTCCCAAAGTGGTAGATACACAGCCACTTTGGTTTTTAAAGTAAAAAAGAAGGAACAACAGTTGCTCAAGGAATCAAGTGTTTAACATACTGGGATGATGAATCACCAAACCCTAAATCTGGGATTCTGTCTTATGCTGTGGATTTGGACAAAGAAAATTCTTATAATGACTTGAGGATTATAAGAGAAATGTCCTCAAATTAGAAATCATCTTTGGACCTTTGTTAATATACTCCTTTACTTTCTCCTGTAGGTATGGTAATGCATAATTCCATGCAGCTACAGTTCCCTCCAAATTTAGTAGAAAATTTCAGAATATACCCAGAAATTGAATATGTGTTGAAATTTGACTACAAAGATGGCACAGAAGAAAATTTGATATCAAATGCCCTACTAAACACCATCATTTCTGTTAAGAAATGATGTTAAGAAGTTGCCTCTTATCCATTCAGAATGCAGAACTAAAAGAGAATTTCACATTCCTTAATCAACGTGTGTTTTGTTTGTCCATATTTCGTGTTTCTTATTGGTTTCCCAAGAAACATGTCAGAACACTGAACGATGCATGTGGTCACTTGTTCTAATGCTTTCACTTTTTGCATTTCTCTCTTTTAAAGAACAAGACTCTGCTGACATTATTTTCCTAATTGATGGATCAAACAACACCGGAAGTGTCAATTTCGCAGTCATTCGCGACTTCCTTGTAAATCTCCTTGAGAGACTCTCAGTTGGAACTCAGCAGATCCAAGTGGGGGTGGTCCAGTATAGCGATGAGCCCAGAACGCTGTTCTCCTTAAACAGCTATTCCACCAAGGCTCAGGTTCTGGACGCAGTGAAAGCCCTGGGGTTCATCGGTGGGGAGTTGGCCAATGTCGGCCTGGCCCTTGATTTTGTGCTGGAGAATCACTTCACCCGGGCAGGGGGCAGCCGAGTGGAGGAAGGGGTTCCCCAGGTGCTGGTCCTCATAAGTGCTGGGCCTTCTAGTGATGAAATCCGAGACGCGGTCATAGCACTGAAGCAGGCTAGCATTTTCTCGTTTGGCCTCGGAGCCCAGGCCGCCTCCAAGGCAGAGCTTCAGCACATAGCTACCAATGACAACTTGGTGTTTACTGTCCCGGAATTCCATAGCTTTGGGCTCGTCCAGGAGCAATTACTGCCGTACATTGTTGGCGTGGCCCAAAGGCACATTGTCTTGCAACCGCCAACCATTGTCACCCAAGGTACGTATGCTTTTCTCACCATCTGTGTGGTAGTGGGCTGTCTGTGTGTGTTTTTGTAGAAGTCAGGTGGGCACCTTGCAGAATGATTCGCCTCGGGAGAACCTGTAAGTACCCACAGCCGAGTCCTTCCACGATGAGCTAGTTCTTGGATGTGGTGTCTGTAACGGTTGCAGTGTTCCAAAAAAAACAGAGATCTGTGATTGAGTGGAAAGTTCTTTTTAGAGCATGAGTTGTCAAGAAAGTGTGCTTTTAGGGCTAATTCGGCAAACCTGTTACGTTGGTTATTAAACACCGTCGTATGATCTACTTATAATGCAGTCATCCTAAAAATGGATCTCTGGGGGTCATTATGGTTCTGAGACAGTTACTCCAGGATAATGGCATTGAGCTCTAAAAGTCAGCCCGTCAGAGTGTGCTGACATGTGAGAACTGTCTCCCCAAAGTCAGTTTTGTGATGCGTAGCAGGAGTGGCATTTCTGGAGGTAAGAAATAACAAAGCACTCGCTTGGGGGGATGTTTATGAAAACCGTTTTTCCTGTGTTTACTGAGTTGTAGAGTAGCTCTGTTGACGGAGAGATTATACACTCAGATGGGAGGCCTTTGGCAAAAGAGCCCGACTGGAGTCATTTTAAAATAACATATAAAGCTGAGCAAGTCAGATAAGAAAACACATTTCACGGACGTGGGAGGCGGGAAGTGTATTTAAAAATTTCAGTAAGAACCCAGTGGTGCTTGATGCTGCGGCAGGTAAAAATCTGGCAGATCCAGGTGGACCAGGTTACATCACTGGTGATCTCACCCATCCGTCAGGGATTTTATTATTAATGGTTTTAGGCATATTGCTGGGTGGGGTAAATTAAGGATTGATGCAAAATTGCATCCAGAAAATTCTCTTGATACTTCCAGACTTCCCTCTGATTGGAATACAATCTATCAATATTAGATAGATTGCATGGTTTTGGAAACCATGGGCTTGCATGGTTTTGGAAACAAAAGAATGACTTCCATAGGTTTTGTAAACACTCATGAGCGCCATGGCTGCTGTCCGAAGAGCGGGCCTTTGGTCCCAGGTCTTATGTTAACGAGCTGTGTGATCCTGGGCAGCCCACACAGACTTTCTGGGCTCCAGTTTTTTGAATTGATGACAGAGGACGAAAGGATATTTTTGTTCCAGGAGAAGTATCAAGTTCATTTTTATCTATGGCAGTCCAGGCCCTTATTTCAGCTTTCCCTAGCTGACTTTCACTCCTCACTTACAAAACGGTCTTTAATCTTTGTGCTTCATCTGTAAATATTCAACAGATATTCTTAGCTCTCAGGTATGTGCTGGACACCAGGCCAAGCACTGGGGACCCAGACTGATGTGGCTGCTGGCTCGTTGCAGTATAATGGGGAGATAGATCACGAAAACGTAAACCAACAACCAGAAAACTACTCCCAGAGCGTGACAGATGAGGACGCTAAAGGGGGCTGTCAGGGAAAGAAGGGGGAGAGAGAGCTGTAGGTCAAGTGGCCAGGGAAGGCTGCTGTGAGGAGCTGCAGGACAGAAGCAGAAGGAACAAGGTGCCAGGTGTGGCGGTCAGTCGTGCAGCACGAGGGAACCTGGCCGCACCCAGGACTGTCAGGGGGAGGCGGGGCTGGAGCTCACTGGTGCCTGGAAGCCTGGAGAAGCCTCTGGGTTAGGGCGCACGCATCACCAGCTTGGGTGAAGTCCTCCAGTGGCTTCTATCTTTTTCAGTGAAGCTGGGGGGGACAGGAGGACCTGCTTTATTGGAGGTCAGGGTCCCCAAGTCACTGAGAAGAATCACCTAGGAGTAGCCTTGAGTCACCCTAAGAGGAGGGTGCAGAGGAAGACAGCAGCGAGGAAGGGCGATGGGGGCTGGACGTTTGCTGGAGGAGATTTTGCTTGGGAACAGGAGAGTGGGAGAGTGAGGACCGCCACCGGTCCTGGGCTTGCAGGGGCTTGGCGTCCTTGGGTCAATAGGGAGGTGAGGGCCGCAGTCGACTGGTTACAGGACCTTCAGGGTCACCGTGGTAAGGGTGTTCACACCCAGCCCCAGCAGAACCGTGTGAAAGAGGGGAGACGGCTCTGTTGGCATCTCGCAGCAGGAAGAGGAGAACTCTTACTGGAGGGGGAGGGAGGAGATGAGGTGGGGGTGAGTCAGCCCAGAGACCGGGGGGTGAAAGGGATCTGCCTTCCTCTCCATCTATCCATGTGTTGCATTCACCTTATTGAATTCAGGAAGCTCTGCATTTATCATTTCAACTCCTACATCCACGGTATGGAAGGCGCGTTGTGAGAGTGGGTGTTTCCAGGTGAGCTCGCTCTCCTTGTATGTGTCTAGAAAGCACACATGTGGTTAGCTGCACAGCTGTGTATATGGCTTTTAGGTGTATATGGAGAGAGGGAGAGGGAGGAAGCAGGGGGTGTGGCCCTCAGGGTCTCTCAGCAGCGCCCCCCGCCCCCCCCCCGCCCCCAGGTAGGGAGAATCCACGTGTCTGCAGGCTTCGATGGAGAGCTGGAGGACTTGGAATTCACTGTTTACACCACGACTCAATGCCAAAGCAGTGGTCTCCACGCGCCTGTCCCTGAATGCTTTGTATCTATGGTACATTAACATGTTTTCTCTTAAAGAGGAGAGTTTGGACCAGTGCTGTCAATATAATCAAACGTCAAGTGAACTAAAGTGTTACGTGCCATCCATCTGACTGCAGGGGGTAACGAGGCCTCCTCATATGCAGATGATCATTTAATAAATTGCAAACACTCCTGCCTCTGCTTGAGCCATTTACGATCTTACGAGTCTTGGAAGCCTTCTCCGTTTTCTGGATGGGGTGCTGTGGTCCGATATGAGCCTCGGTTCCTGAGACTCAGGTGTGCTGCCTGGATGTCGATACAGCAGGTGGACACAAGTTCATAGTCACTTGGAGGCAGTGATCTTGTTAAGGTGTTTTTGCTTTGTGAGTTGTCTTTGGGTTGTCATAACCTTAACATGTAACGTGGGACCTGCACAACGCCTCTCTCTTAAATGCAAATGCTTCTGGGCCACTTCCTAGTTTTGACATTGATTTCCTTTTTATAAGTTTAGGATGCCAAATAATTGGTGTTTTTTTTTTTCCCTTGCCTGAAAAAATCAAGGCAGGGACAAGGGTACCAAAAGGAATAGAGGTGCTTATGCTTGTTCAAGTTGTGCACTTGGCAGTAGGTGTTCATGAAGTCAGGATTGTGAAGCGCAGGGCTCTCCGAGCAGACGCTGACTGCTTCTGTAATTATTTGAGCTATGGCTTCGTTCTCACCTCTAAAACCCAAGCTATGGATTTATGGTAGAAAAGAGCTTGCTGACATTTTTAGTGACAATAGGGTAAATAAGTGTTGAATAAATCTACGTTGATTTTTGTGCAACTGTTTTGTAAAAAGTACTAAGAGAGGGTGGGGGTTTGGGGAGCCCCACTTGCCAGCCGTAGGGAAGCTGTAACTAGCGCAGCTATAACTAATGTGTGTGTTAGGACAAGTTCCTCAGGGGCTCCCGTGGACTTGACATTGGCCAGGGCAAAGGGAACTCCCCTTGGGTGGTGTTAGCTGTGTAGAGAGTCATACTGAATGTGATGCGTAAGGCTATTCTACTCACCTTGTCACGTTGCTACCTACAGTCATTGAAATCAACAAGAGGGACATAGTTTTCCTGGTGGATGGCTCTTCTGCACTGGGACTGGTCAGCTTCAATGCAATCCGCGACTTCGTTGCCAAGGTCATCCAGAGGCTGGAGATCGGACCGGATTATATCCAGGTGGCAGTGGCTCAGTATGCAGACACAGTGAGGCCGGAGTTTTATTTCAATACCTACCCCACCAAGAGGGAGGTCATAACCGCCGTGAGGAAGATGAAGTCCATGGATGGCTCGGCCTCGTACACAGGCTCTGCTCTGGACTTTGTTCGGAACAACCTGTTCACGGAGGCGGCCGGCTATCGGGCCGCCGAGGGGGTCCCTAAGCTTTTGGTGCTGATTACAGGTGGTAAGTCCTTAGATGAAGTCAGCCAGCCTGCCCAGGAGCTGAAGAGAAGCGGCATCATGGCCTTTGCCGTCGGGAGCAAGGTGGCCGACCGGGCTGAGCTGGAAGAGATCGCTTTCGATTCCTCCCTGGTGTTCATTCCTGCCGAGTTCCGAGCCGCCCCGTTGCAGGGTGTGCTGCCTGGCTTGCTGGCGCCTCTCAGGACCCTCACTGGAACCACTGAAGGTGCGGTGGGGAGGGTGTCAGACACGTGAGAGGGCTGTCTCCAGGCAGAGTCTCTGGGGAAAAAGCAAACCCAAGTTTTATTTGTGTTCAGCTGAGCGACACCTTTTAAATGATGGAAACCATAGCAACCAAGATTTATTTCGGGTTTCCTTTTACCCTGACTTGAGAAATATATGACTTAAAACACCATGTGATACAACTGTATGTCTTAAAATGTCATAAAATAAGAATCGTGTGACTTAGGTTATAGGACCAGAGACTGCCTGTCTTTGAAGCTTCTGGCCGAGAGATCACCTCTCTGTTCTGATCCCTCTTGAGGTCTTAGTGTTCTGTCTCTACTGGTGACTCCTGTCCAGCCCCCTCCCACCTCCACCAAGATGAAGCCTGGCTCTTCCTTTCCCAAGTAGACAGTTTACTTCTAAACGGTCCAAACCTGAGCATTCATCCTCTGTCCTCTCTCTTTAAGGGATTTCCTTCAATGGGGAAGCATAGTGAGGGGATGCGTGTGCAGATAAAAACCCAGTGGTCCTCCAAACCCCTCATTTATTACGGTTATCACTGAACAGTTATTTTTAAAGGCAGGATAACAGTCAATGAGCTTACGAATTGAATCAGTGCAATTCACCGTCCTTAAAGAAGATGGATATCACAGAAACAAGCTTTTCTGCCTCACAAGCTTCACCCCTGGAAGGATGTTCGGTGCATGTCCCACGGTGCATGGATGCATGCTTTCTCCTCAAGCTCTCTGGTCTTCTAAAATCCACTCTCTCTCTCTCCTTTATTTCCTTAAGACTTCTAATCCACACTTTCAGAGCCAAAGTTCAATCTGACAGAACGTAGGATATAAGTAGTTGTTAGGCTTCCATTTTAGTGAAACGTCAGGGAAGAGATGGGAAAGCATTTGGTAGCACGTGTTGGGGAAAACACTCCGATCTGAGAATTGTACTTTCGATTCTTCATGAGCACAACGTCAGCCAAGCATAGCAAGGAGTCTCTTTGCATTTTAAGGTGTTTCCGTGACCCTGTGATCTCACTCAGGAGGAATCCCCGTGGGCACTGGTTGGATTATTGCCCGCCAATGCCGTGGCTCTTCTATGGGAGAGTCGGTAGAGAGTGACAAGTGGGCCTCCCTAGGAATATTTCAAGATGAGAACAGCCTAATTTTGCTGATTTTTTTTAGCCTTAGGGAACTCATGTTCTCAGGTTAACTTGGGCTCACCCTTCTAATCGATCTGTAAGTGGAAATTTATCTGTAACTGTGTAGAGGGAAACCCAGGGGGACCCAGTCTCACCCAGGTAAACCTGGCTCTGACCGTGGTCATAAGGCGAGTGGTGCAGAAGGAGCAACACCCTTGCAGAATTCATTTCCAGGGAAGCAGTGTTCTGTTTCAAGGGTTCTGATCACTTTTGTTGGTTGTAAACATTCTAGCTTTTGACACCACATCTCTCTGTGAGCCCACTTGTTTTGTAATGCCGGCTGTCAATTCTCCTCACAAACACCAGCCCCCACTGGAGGGAAATAAGCAGCTTTATGCCACATTTTACGAGATGGACGTGCTTGGCCTCACTGATGTTCTCTGTGTTCTACATGTTGGCATGTGTGCCTGGGCTGTGGGCACACATGAGGAAGCCCTCTGCGGTTGTGTATGTCTCACTTTGTTTTCTGTGCTCCACTGCAGTTCACGTAAACAAAAGGGATATCATCTTTCTTTTGGATGGATCGTTCAACGTTGGAAAGACCAATTTCCCTTACGTGCGGGACTTTGTCATGAATGTAGTTAACAGCCTTGATGTTGGAAGCGACAATATTCGTGTTGGTTTAGTGCAATTTAGTGACACTCCGGTGACGGAGTTCTCTCTAAACACCTACCAGACCAAGTCAGAATTGCTAGCTCACCTGAGGCAGCTGCAGCTCAAGGGGGGTTTGGGCCTGAACACGGGCGCAGCCCTAAGCTATGTCCATGACAACCACTTCACCGAAGCTGGCGGCAGCAGGATCCAGGACCGCGTGCCGCAACTTCTGCTCTTGTTCACAGCCGGGCAGTCTGAGGACTCTTATTTGCAAGCTGCCAACGCCCTAGCACGCGCAGGCATCCTGACATTTTGTGTGGGCACTAGCCAGGCCAATAAGGCAGAGCTTGAGCAGATAGCTTTTAACCCGAGCCTGGTGTATCTCATGGATGATTTCAGCTCCCTGCCTGCTTTGCCTCAGCAGCTGATTCAGCCCCTAACCACTTATGTTAGTGGAGGTGTGGAGGAAGTACCACTCGCCCAGCCAGGTAACGCTCTCCGACTGTTCCGGGCTCCCTCTTCCCCCCTGACACCACGTTGGCAGGCAGATGGCCCGATCTGAACTCCAGAGCGTGGCGATAAGCTATAGAAAGATGATGGGCTCTCTTTAGTTGAAGGATTTTGAAGGGGGGGCTTGAGACACTCTACCAGCAAGCTTAGATGCTCTGTCTAAAGGATGTTCGCCCATGAAAGAAAGTCTAGAAAATCCAGTTTACGTTCTGTCCTGGTTGTCCCACTCTTGATTCAGAAGCTTTACTTATTTATTTATTTTGCCCCAATACCTCTGAAGATTCTGGTGAGCAAATCCAGATGGAAATGGGAGAAAAACAGAGAAAGAGAGAGAGATGGATTCCCTTTCATACATGAGTATGCACTGGGAGCATTTAAAAATGGAAAGGATTTTCCTGATATGATATTTTTATGTTCCAAATCTGCTGTATCTAGAAAATTATTTGTCATAAGCCCAATGAAGGCTGTATCTTTATGTGATGGCAAAATGGAAAACGGTTTCCAAAGGAAGTCTGGGTGATGATGATGACTGCAAATTACTAGGGTGATGAGATACAGACTCTTAGATCTACCAGTCGCTGACATCACAGATGGGTAGCAAGATAGATCCCACTGAAACATAATCAAAATAGTTCTAAGAACCGTGTGTGCTGAAAATAATGTTCACATGACATGCCGTAGCCCCCTATGTCCGTGTTTTCTGTTGTCTGATCACAGCAGATTGGAAATCACTGACAGAGATCGTGACCCACAGACCGACACTGGACACTATTTTGGGTTCTAACCCATAAGCTCAAATATAATGAAAAGAGAATCTAATTAGAGCATGTCTATGTGTCAGGTGGATATCCCATATCTGCCTTTGTCACTAGAGACAGATCCATTTTTAAGCAGAAGAACAACAGGACCATATTTTCAATAGTTCTCTTTATAACAATTTGAAAACACTGTCTGTTCTCCTAGAGTGGTTGCCACCTGATATAAGAACAGGCTTTTCCTTGGCCTGCTTTGTTGAGGAAGCATGATGTTAGGTTGGGCAGACTGATCTAGTTGTCCTAATCCTGTGCATAGATGAAAGGGGGCATTTGAAAGGCACCTGGTGTGGGTTTTCTCTTCCCTTGCTGGTGCAGTGATACCAGATGAATTTTGTGAACTCCCATTACCAAAAGCTGGTGGTTCTGGGCTCAGGTCAGTTTGGTGCCTGTTGTGTTCTTGTCCCTCACTGTGTCCTAACTCTCCTTCCTTGTAGAGAGCAAGCGAGACGTCCTGTTCCTCTTTGATGGCTCAGCCAATCTCGTGGGCCAGTTCCCTGCCGTCCGCGACTTCCTCTACAAGGTCATTGATGAGCTGGACGTGAAACCTGACAGGACCCGGATTGCGGTGGCTCAGTACAGCGACGATGTCAGGGTGGAGTCTCGTTTTGATGAGCACCAGAACAAGCCCGAGATCCTGAATCTCGTGAAGAGAATGAAGATCAAGACGGGCAAAGCCCTCAACCTGGGCTATGCCCTGGACTACGCGCAGAGGTACATCTTTGTGAAGTCCACTGGAAGCCGGGTCGAGGATGGAGTGCTTCAGTTCCTGGTGCTGCTGGTGGCAGGAAGGTCATCCGATCGTGTGGACGGGCCAGCTCTCAACCTGAAACAGAGCGGTGTGGTGCCCTTCATCCTCCAGGCCAAGAACGCAGACCCTGCCGAGTTGGAGCAGATGGTACCATCCCCTGCCTTCATCCTGGCTGCAGAGTCTCTTCCCAAGATTGGAGACCTTCAACCACAGATTGTAAACCTCTTAAAATCGGTGCAAAACGGGGCGCCAGCACCAGGTAAGGCATAGAACTTCTGGTTGCTTCTGCAGCCCAGTTGTCCCATGCTTGAGTCGATGGTAGGCGGCTGGCTCCTGGTCTCCGGGTAGAAGCCCTCCTTGGGTTTCCAAGAAAGATAGGTGATTTCTGCAGGAACAATGGAATATCGCTTTTCTTTCCCCGAGGTGACTCTCTAACTGCTCTCTAGGGCAAAACAGGAGAATCAGGGTGATTATTTTTAAGGACATTATAAAATTTAGCTATATCAGTGGTTAAAAATAATCCTTTTTTTTTTTAAAAAAACACAGTTTTTACTATATATATAATAAACGCCATATAACACGGTCACATTAGCGCTAACACGGTTTTCATCTTCATGTAGTTCCCCAACTTCTTATTTTAAGGGGGTATCCCCGTGTCATAATTCATCCTCTGCATTCATGAAAACCATAAAGCATGAAGGGAGGCCGGCACATTCCCATTATAAACGCTGCATTAAAGTTTCTCAGTGCTCATCTTTGTTACCATGACTTCCTGCTTAACCACTTTGCATTTGGTGATAAAACTGCAGCAAAAAGAGTAATTAACTTCACACATGATCCCTTTGATTGAAAATAGAGCATCTAGAGCTTCTCTACATTGGCTGTTGAGCACGTTCGCTGTGGGTTTCGGGTTGTAACCTGGACATCTGGGTTACATTTTCCCCCATTTATCCGCTGTGACTTGCAGTACATCATTTGAAACCTCTCATCTATAAAGTGCTAACGGTTGTGCAGACTCCGCCGACCATGTCTCTCTCCCTGCTCCCAACATTTCTTCTTGAGGACAACGTTGAAACTTAACAATACTGTTCAAACGTGGAAAAGTTCTAAAGTGAAAGGGCTACACCTGTATGTATTGGTGCATCAGTTTCCTAATCCTGCCTTAATAAATTACAGTAAATTTAGTGGCTTAAAGCAGAATGAATTTACTATCTTAAGTTTTAGCGGTCGGAAATCCAAAACCTGTTCTACTGGGCTAAGATCAAGGTGTCAGCATTGCTTTCCTTCTGCAGTTTCTGGCCGATTACCCACTTCCTTATCTTTTCCAGTGTCTAGGGGCTGCCTGCATCCTTGGTCCACTGCCCCCTCCTCCATCTTCAAAGCCAGCAGATTTTCTCATATCTCTGGCCTCTTGTTTTCCATCCTTACCTCTTCTCCCTCTAACTCTAATCCTCTTATCTCCCTTTTTATAAGGACACGAGATTGATCACACTGGATCTACCTGGATAATCCAGGACAATCTCCCCACGCCTCTAACCCTTAATTTAATCACACCTGCAGATTTTCTTCCATATAAATTCCAGGAATTAGGAGTTGGATATCTTAGGAGTTATTCGGTCCACCACAGATTGGTATGAAATTATCCCTATTGTGTCCCGTGTGAGTCACAGGGGCTGTCTTCCTTCTAGTTTCAGGTGAGAAGGATGTGGTGTTTCTGATCGACGGCTCCGACGGTGTCAGGAACGGCTTCCCGCTGTTGAAAGAGTTTGTCCAGAGAGTGGTGGAGAGCCTGGACGTGGGTGCGGACCGGGTGCGCGTAGCTGTGGTGCAGTACAGCGACCGGACCAGGCCCGAGTTCTACCTGAATTCCTACATGGACCAGCAGAGCGTCGTCAGTGCTATCCGCGGGCTGACGCTGCTGGGCGGGCCAACTCCCAACACCGGGGCCGCCCTGGACTTCGTCCTGAGGAACATCCTGATTGGCTCCGCCGGGAGCCGCATAGCAGAAGGCATCCCCCAGCTCCTGGTCGTCCTCGCGGCCGGCAGGTCTGGGGATGATGTGAGAGGCCCCTCGGTGGTCCTGAAGAGGGGAGGGGCCGTGCCCATCGGCATCGGCATCGGGAACGCTGACATCACCGAGATGCAGACCATCTCCCTCATCCCGGACTTCGCGGTGGCCATTCCCACCTTCCGGCAGCTGGGGACCATCCAACAGGTCATCTCCGAAAGGGTGACCCAGCTCAGCCGCGAGGAGCTGAGCAGGTTGCGGGCATCTGTGGTCCCTGTAACGAGCCCGGGTAAGGAGCGGATTCTTTGGCTCTTCATTCCTTGAAATATCTGGGGCTACTTGTTTGGCCTGTGTGTTACAAAGTATTCTCAGTTTTGTTTCCTCAGCTGTAGGGAGTGAAAACCAGAGTTATGCGAAGAATCAGGAACCACGTGGGCTTGGTGCCAGAAATGGCTTGGGAAGATGCTAAGATTCATGTTTTGGGCCAAATTCAAGTCTCAAAGATGGGCGTAGGCTTGGCTTTCAGCTCAGACCCCTAATTCTGCATAAAGGCTCTGTATAACCAACCGAAAAGAGAGGCCATCTAATTGATAGTTCCAGTTCAATGCCGGGTCCAGGCTTCCCCTGGTCGGTCCAGCTGGCCGCCTCCTGTGATCGAGGAGGGAGTTTGACCACAGGTGGCCTATCAGGCTAGAGCACAGTCTCTGAAACGTTGTTATTTCCAGACCCAATGTGTCAAGATTGCTTTTTTCTTTTACATCTTTATTGGAGTATAATTGCTTTACAATGGTGTGTTAGTTTCTGCTTTATAACAAAGCGAATCAGTTATACATATATATATGTTCCCATATCTCTTCCCTCTTGCGTCTCCCTCCCTCCCACCCTCCCTATCCCACCCCTCTAGGTGGTCACAAAGCACCGAGCTGATCTCCCTGTGCTATGCGGCTGCTTCCCACTAGCTAGCTATTTTACGTTTGGTAGTGTATATATGTCCATGCCGCTCTCTCGCTTTGTCACAGCTCACCCTTCCCCCTCCCCATATCCTCAAGTCCATTCTCTAGTAGGTCTGTGTCTTTGCTTGGTGCAGAGAAGTAAGTGTCTTAACTGACAGGAAGGCCACCTGGCTGTTATGACCTCGGCTTATTCTATCTCCTCCTTCCTGTTCCCCTTTCCTAGGCCTGATACAATGAACTGGAAAGTGGAGGGAACCTTACTTGTCAGAAGGAAGGGGGCTCAGATAGACCCACCCTTCCCAAAATGCCCACAGAGCGCCTGCCCTCCCTGGACACTCGGGTGGGGAGGGCACAGTGGTGAACAGGCACATGCATCCTCACTCCCGTGTGGTTCACATTCTACAGAACCGTCCACATCAAGGCTTGGGGAGGGGAAACTAGGAAGGGCTCGCGGGGAAGGGGGAGGGAAGAGTAAAAGCAAGTGAGAGGAAAGTCGATGTAGGACGCAGTGCTGTTTGGGTGGGTGAGGGAGGGAGGGTGACTGGCACGGTGCTTCAGAAAGGGATTGCTTCCCTCGCTGATGTCCACACAGAGTGCAGCTCGCCCTGCAAGGCTTCCCTGGAATGTTCTAGAGGGCTTGCCATCAAATAAATTTGGGAAGGCAGTGGGATAAATGAAGTGAGGGTCTTTTTGGTTTTGGTTGGGCCCTAATTGATATGTGTTGTGTATCCCCAGTACAATAAGGGAACACAGCATTTCCCAAACTTGTTTGGCTGCAGCAGTCCTTTTTCTTTTTTTTTTTTTTTTTTTTTTACTTTTTACTGGAGTCTAGTTGATTTACAGTGTTGTGTTTGTTTCAGGTGTGCAGCAAAGTGATTCAGTTATACATGCACATATATCTATTATTTTTAAAATTCTTTTCCCATTTAGGTTATTACAGAATATTGAGTAGAGTTCCCTGTGCTGTACAGTAGGTCCTTGTTGGTTATCTATTTTAAATATAGTAGCGTGTCTATGTCAATCCCAAACTCCCAATTTATCCCCCCCACCATCTTTTTTTACGGTGCATTGGAGGTACTTGTACTCCCAAGAAGACACTTCAGAAATGCTGTCATCGTGTGTGTGCAGCTCACTTATACACAAAAGCCTATGTTTCTACAACAGTACGACTCCTGGTCTATCGGCTCTGCCGCTCTTCAAGATGACTGTTTTCTACCTTCTCCTTCTCCTGCTTCTTCTACACTTCTCTTCCCTCAGCTTACTCTGAGCTGGTGATCCTGATTCCCATTTCACTGAGAAAATATAAGTAAATTGGAAAAGAACTTCCAGAAGCCTTACTGTCTGTCCCAGCATCAGTGTCCATGTCTCAGCTTCCTCTCGTTACTTGGGTGAACTGTCACTGCTTCCCTGGGCAGCCTCACCACTTCCCTACTCAAGGGTGTCACCTGCAACTCTCCTCCTCTCTCCTGCATCATCAGTTCTCTGACGTACTGGGTGATTCCTTTCATGATACAAATGCAATGCCTTTCTTTTCTCGTAAAAACTCTCCCTTGATGCCCTGCTCCCACCTGCAGCAGTGCTCCAGGCTCCTTTATAAAGTGTTGCTGTCTACAATTCTTCTCTGGACACACCCTAACCTGTTGTTTGCTCTCTCTGCTCCACAGAAGGTGCTCTGGTCAAGGTCCCTCCATCTGGCAAATCCCAGTAGTCAGTTGTCGGGCACTGTCCCACTTGACCTATGAGTGTCATCTGTCACAGGTTCGATCCCCTCCTTCCCCAAACCCCATCCCCACTCGGTCTAGACCTGGCTCCTGCGTGTCTAGGTTCTTCCTCCTGCTGACTTACTTTTCCTTGCCCTTTGCTGCTTCCTCCTCTTCCCTCTGACTTTTAATCACTGAAATGCCCAGGACTCTCTCCTGGGACTGGTATTCTAACTCAAATAGTCTGAATTAGGATACCTTACCGGTCAGGTGGCAATTCTCTGACAAATTGGGAGGCTGTTCATTAACACTAAGAATTTGGTGTCGGTGAAGCTGAAGCCCTATGGTAACGTTTGATTCACAGGTGTCGGCGGCAAGAGGGACGTGGTCTTCCTCATCGATGGGTCCCAAAGCGCCGGCCCCGAGTTTCAGTACATCCGTACCCTCATCGAGAGGCTGGTTGACTACCTGGACGTGGGCTTCGACATGACCCGGGTGGCCGTCATCCAGTTCAGCGAGGACCCCAGGGTGGAGTTCCTGCTGAACGCCCACTCCAGCAAGGACGAGGTGCAGAACGCGGTGAGGCGGCTGCGGCCCAAGGGCGGGAGGCAGATCAACATTGGGGGCGCCCTGGAGTACGTGTCAAAGAATATCTTCAAGAGGCCTCTGGGGAGCCGGATTGAAGAGGGTGTCCCTCAGTTCCTGGTCCTCATTTCTTCCGGGAAGTCTGATGATGAGGTAGACGAATCGGCAGTAGAGCTCAAGCAGTTCGGTGTGGCGTCACTTACCATCGCAAGGAACGCAGACCAGGAGCAGTTGCTGAAGATCTCCCTGAGCCCTGAATACGTGTTCTCAGTGAGCACCTTCCGGGAGCTGCCCAGCCTGGAGCAGAAACTGCTGACACCCATCACAACCCTAACCTCCGAGCAGATTCAGCAGCTCCTGGCCAGCACGCCCTACCTTCCTCCAGGTAAGGTTGGGCGTTTCTTGTTCTTTGTTGTGTCTTTTCAAAAAAATATAAAAAATAACAGGCTCTAAGGCCATGGTGCTCACAAGTAAAATTAAAATAACGGGACACCTGAGATTGAACCAGCTGGGTCTATTGCTTGTGGCAGGGAGGAAGGACACACACGCTGGTGAGCCACAGGGCATCTCAGCGGGAGGGTGTTAGGAAGGGCTTATGATAGGATTTGAACTCATCATAGATGGCTTGAGGAAATGGGACTTTGCCCCGGATCGAATGCTGTTGAGAAGGAGTAATTTTATGATTGGATATCTTACCAAATCTCACGGCTAACGCTGAAATTGATACAGAAGCAGTGGTCACACCTATGATCCAGGATGGGGAGTGTCTGGTGATTTTTGTTTCCTTTTTGTCAGTGTTCAGATATGATCAGGGCGTGGCTGTCTCTGATACTGATGTTCTGTGAAATCTTTTATGTGCCACTGGAGAATCCAAGTCCTGGCTGTGTATGCCTGGCCAGCTTTTCTCTCTCTCAAGATAGATGGTTCAATTCCATGACCTGCTCAGCTTTTGCTGTGCTATGTTTCCACTATAAGTAGCCAGTGATTTATGAGGCAAATGTTGAATTTGTTGAGAGGCAAGATATGAGCTATTTAATAAATGGCATCCAAGAAGTACCTAGAATTCTAATCAATAGGAAGCCATGGCTCATCTTTCCTAGGACTTCTGATTAATTTTATAGTTAAAAATGGATTCATGCAAAGAAAATAGGGGCATAATAGTGAAAATAAAAACTTCGTATAAATGCTAGAGATATGTGAGAAAAAGAAATACTATGAATCAAACACCAGGAATGATGGTGTGGCCTGCTGGAGCGAGTTGGGATTCTCCGGGCTGTCACTAGCTAAGTGGTGGCCTTGGATGAAGTGAGGGCCTTTGTCCTCAGCTGTCTCTTTTCTTGCACAACAAAGATGTTGATGCTGGTGATCTCAATCCCTTCTGGTAGTAACAGTTCGTGATTCATAGATTATGGTAACCCAGGATTCGTTTCTAAGTACTGTTTATATTTTTGAAATGAGTTGTAACCCAGACACCAAAGCCAAAATTAAAATTGAGTAAACCCAGAAAGAGAAAGTTTTGGAGAACTTAAAATATTTCAAGAAGCAGAAATTGTTTTGATGCAAAAGGCCCAATTTGTAATGATTGATTAAAAAAAGCCAAAGAGATAAACACATGCACATCGGCTTATAATTTTCATGTCAATTGATATTTTGGTGCAACATAGAGCAAAGTTCAGAAACGAAACCAGATGCGTGCCAGTCTTGTACTGAGTTTTCCTTTTTCCTTTTCATCCACAGCCGTGGACAGTGATGCTGCAGACATCGTCTTCCTAATCGACAGCTCTGACAGTGTGAGGCCAGATGGCATTGCACACATTCGGGACTTTGTTAGCGGGGTCGTGCGGAGACTTAACATTGGCCCTAATAAAGTGAGAATTGGGGTCGTGCAGTTCAGCAATGATGTCTTCCCAGAGTTTTACCTGAAGACCTATAAATCCCAGGCCAGCGTGCTGGATGCCATACGTCGCTTGAGGTTCAAAGGGGGGTCTCCGCTGAACACTGGCAAAGCTCTGGAATTCGTGGCAAGGAATTTCTTTGTCAAGTCTGCCGGGAGCCGGATAGAAGACGGGGTGCCCCAACACCTGGTTCTGTTTCTGGGTGGCAAATCCCAGGACGATATTTCCAGGTATTCCCAGGTGATAAGCTCCTCGGGGATTGTGAGTTTAGGGATAGGAGACCGAAACATCGACAGAACGGAGCTGCAGACCATCACCAATGACTCCAGACTAGTCTTCACGGTTCGGGAGTTCAGAGAGCTCCCCAACATAGAAGAAAGGGTCGTGAACTCCTTTGGACCCTCCAAGGTCACCCCTGCACCTCCAGGAGTGGACATGCCCTCTCCCTCACGGCCAGGTATGAGCTGTGGTACCCGTGACGGCAGAGCGGGACACCAATTTTTTTTTTTAATTGAAAAAAAGCAGTTAGCCTTCATTTTAATAATTTTCTTCTCTCAGGGTCATGGCTGCCATACAATTAGAAACTAAATACGGGAAAAATAATTGAGTTGAAATTGTAGGAGGAATAGAAGGAAACGCATCTCAGAAAGCATATGGTCATTGATTCTTCCATGAGCTTCCACGAGGCTAATCATAGCCCCATTGAAAGGTTCTATAAAAGTGCATTGAGGGTTAGCCACAGACTCATTGGCTGTCAGAATAAAATGGCATCTTTGAAGTTGTTCAATCTACGCCCCTCCGAACATGATTGGAAGTCAGCCTCTCTCCTTGGTGGGGTCCTGGTCCAGTCAACCCTCTTTCTTTGGACTGGTGTCATCGGGAATTTAGAGCTGTCCACCTATAGCTTTGACCTCATGCTCCTGGGTCTGACCTTTGGGGCTGCCAAGAGCAAACGGAGTCCCTCCACCAACCCACGTCTTTCTTAGCTCCTACCCCAGGTGATAGCCCCTCAGACATCTGGAGCAAATGATTAGGGCTGGTTTTCCATGGGGCATCTGCACTCCACTTAGCTCTTTCTTGTCTTCCTTCTGCGCTGGTGGTGGAACATCTCACAGTGCTCCGGATTCCCTTCTCTCTACTCCAGTCTTGATCCCTTGATTGGAATCAGGGAATTATCTCCAAATGTCCTTGAGTGTCACAGGCTCCAACAAAGCTCTTGGCGTGCTGGCTGGTGATCCTCCAAAGGTGCAAGGAGTCCCATTTTCCAATCTGTTTCTCCCAGCCCTCCCTTTCCCTGTCTCTAGCACACCTCCCCCAACTCCTTCCAGACACTATCATTTATTTTTGACCAGGAGGAAAGTGTGTAGTGGCATTTCCTAAAACCCCTGATATCACGGACTGTTGAATCCATGGCATAATCTCATTTTGCACGGGATAACTGGGACTCAGTTCTGCTGAGTTTTCATGTCTCCTTTCCTTTTGTTTAGGTGATTTATCATTTATCACCTAAACGTGTTTTGAGGACTGTGAATTCAGGAACTCTAGAGTCATGGAACAGAGTCCAAGGTGTCCACTGTGAATGAATTACAGGAATGCCTTATTTTAATCATTTTATGTTTTGTGTTTTTGCTCTGGATATAGAAACCAAATTTCTCCTTTTTTTTTTTTCATTGTAATCGTCTTTAGAGAAAAAGAAAGCAGACATCGTGTTCCTGTTGGATGGTTCCATCAATTTCCGGAGGGACAGTTTCCAGGAAGTGCTCCGTTTTGTGTCTGAAATTGTGGACACGGTTTATGAAGGGGGAGACTCCATCCAAGTGGGGCTGGTCCAGTACAACTCTGACCCCACCGACGAATTCTTCCTGAAGGACTTTTCCACCAAGGAGCAGATTATTGATGCCATCAACAAGGTGGTCTACAAAGGGGGGAGGCACGCAAACACCAACGTGGGCCTGGAGCACCTGCGGCTGAATCACTTCATACCAGAGGCAGGCAGTCGCCTGGATCAGAGAGTCCCGCAGATTGCCTTTGTGATCACCGGAGGAAGGTCGGTGGAGGATGCCCAGGAGGCGAGCCTGGCACTCACCCAGAGAGGCGTCAAAGTGTTCGCGGTGGGCGTGAGGAACATCGACTCAGAGGAGGTTGGGAAGATCGCGTCCAACAGTGCCACAGCGTTCCGAGTGGGGAGTGTCCAGGAGCTGTCAGAATTGAGCGAGCAGGTTTTGGAAACTCTGCATGACGCGATGCATGAAACCTTATGTCCTGGTGTGCCTGATGTTTCCAAAGGTAATGCCCTTTAGGTGCATATTTTCAACCATGTCCTGTCGATGTTGGTGAGTTACCTGTTTACCCAGATCCCCAGCGCTGGCCTGTGGGCTCCTGTAGCATCTGGTGTGTCAGGCATTGACTTACATCCACGTGGGTTGGGTCCTGGTTGTCACCTACCACTGTGATCGGATGTGGTTCCAGGATAGGAGTGGATGTCTGTCTCTTCTTGCTCTTACCAGATTTACTCCCCATCCCCTACTCTTTAATCCCCTAAATAATTCAGACTGATTGATGCCTGTTTCTGTTTGTAGGTTTATCAGATCAATTATTTGAGATCAGAGGGTTTGCGTTCTCAAGTGTGTTTAGTCTAAAGCACAAACTCGGGATGCACTTAGATAGACACTGACTGTATACGTTGCCAAAGTTGATTAGTATCAGGAAAGCAAACGTACTGAATGGCCAACAGTTTTGGCTCCGAAGAGTCAGTGTGAGTTCTCCCAGTGAGAGAGGCAGATCTAATTGCTTCTCAGAGCTCACGCACAGAAGGTCCCATTTTGCACTTGAGCGTGGCGTCCTGGTCCACGCCCCGAGCTGTGCCTGTAGGTTGAACACATCTCGGCAGCTCGACTTCGAGCTCACGGCCTGCTTTTCCCTTTACAGTCTGTGACCTGGATGTGATTCTGGGCTTTGATGGTTCAAGAGATCAGAACATATTTGTGGCTCAGAGGGGCTTTGAGTCCAAGGTGGACACCATCCTGAATAGAATTAGCCAAATGCAAAGGATCAGCTGCAGCGGCAGCCAGCTGCCCACGGTGCGGGTGTCCGTGGTGGCCAACGCGCCCTCGGGCCCCGTGGAGGCCTTTGACTTTGCCGAGTACCAGCCAGAGCTGTTTGAGAAGTTCCAGAACATGCGCACCCAGCACCCCTACGTCCTCACTGCGGACACGCTGAAGCTCTACCAGAACAAGTTCCGGCAGGCCTCGCCAGACAGTGTGAAGGTGAGGACGGCTGCCTCGTTTCCGCTTCCTGGGCCATCTCTGGGTTTTACTGGGCAGGGGCAAACCTCGATGCCCGGAAGCCCCCTCCCCAAACGGTTCTTCTATAGATGCTCTTCATGTTTGATGGGGTTGGTGATGCCTGTATGTAAGAGTCCTTTATTATCAACTGGGCTGAAATGGAACATCTTCTTCTAGTTTTACTAAAGCTCTAAAAAAAACCTTGGAAATCAGTAATTAAGCTTGAATGCATTGAATTTGTGAGTAATTCACGTTTAATCATAGTCCTGACCATTAAATGCATTATGTTCTCTATTTGTATTTACTTTTATCTCTCTCTTTCTCTGTATTGGTTCATACACACACACACACACACACACACACATGCACGCACGCACGCACGCACGCACAATCAGTTTGCTAGGGCTGCCATAACAACGTTCCACAGGTTGGGTGGCTTAAACAACAGGAATTTATTCTCTCACAGTCCTGGAGGCTGGAAGTCTGAGATCAGAGCGGCGTCAGGGTTGTTTTTCTGGAGGTCTCTCAACTTGGCTTGGAAACGGCATCTTCTCCTTCTGTCACCACGTGTTTTTCCCTCTGTGTCCTAATCGCCTCATCTTAGAAGGACACCAGTCATATTGGATGAGGACCCACTCTAATGACCTCAGTTAACTTATTGGCCTCTTTAAAAGTCCTATTGCCAAACATGGTCACACTCTGAGGCACTGAGGGTTAGGACTTCAAAATATGAATTTTGGAGCACGGGCTACACAAACACACACGCACGCATGTACACACCCACGCATACACATGATTTCTAGAAACTACATCTCCTAAATAAGATAATGAGATAAACTTTTTATTTCCATTGTTGACTGTGCTTTTTAATCAATCAAGTCCTACCCTATACCCATTTATTTTATACCTCACTTATTGCACAGTATCAAGGAACTATGAACATGGGGTGATTGTTTCTCAACCTTGGCCCCCAGTTTCCTCTGCTGTAAAGTGGAGGCTTTGAACTGGCTAATCCTTCTCTCAAGGGTCTGTGATGTTTCTTTCACTTTGGCTGGCGCTTGACGTATCTTTTATCTTCAGGTGGTCATTCATTTTACTGATGGGGTGGATGGAGATCTGGCTGATTTACAAAGAGCATCGGAGAAACTCCGACAAGAAGGTGGGTTCTGGGGCTTTCTATGGGAGAAGGAAACCTGGGTGAGGCAGGCGCACTGCTGGGCTAGAGAGAAACAACTCCGCCAAGGGAGCCTCTGGGAAGGCGGCTTCTCTTGGAGGACACCTCATCCCGGCATCTTGGTCTTCTGTCACCTGCCTGGGGCTACAGGATGGGGCAGCAAGGATCCCATACTTACACAGACAGCTCTATTACCAAGTCCTGGCACAGACCCCACGGGGTCTCAGGCTCATTCCTGTGGTAGGACATCTAGAAAGCATGATGCTTTTGTAAAAGAACATGAAGTTTTGATTCATTTGGCTGTATTATATAAGCTAGGAATTAATTTTATAGCAAAAAATCTTGCTGTATTTTCCATTTGCAGTTATCACAGCTCAAAAATACTCCAACGTTAAGAAAAGATACACTTTCACATAAAATTTGGAAAGCATACTTTCCAAATTTAAGGTGACTGGTTTGCAATGATACCTGTTATCAGGTGTACTATTTGTTCATCTGCTTTGGAATTTGGTAGCACTGGCTATCAAAAAAGTGGATGTCCACACTAGAGGTTTAAGGAGAATTTGTTGAAGCAAACTTATCATAAGAATGTTCTATTTATTAGCTTGCTTTTCCAGAGCAATGGAGATGAGACTGCTATCATCTGACTTGGGAGATGTGGGATTTCAATTCTTCCCACAGCATACCTGTGTTACGTAAGACCAGAGCTTGAGAATTTATGGATGAATAAACTTCATGGTGGTGTTTCCTAGAGTTACATGAATCCATTTACTTACTGACGAATCAGAAACAATTGCTCAGAGGAGTCCAGAGTTCCAGTATTTCAACTCTTCGGAGCAGCTAATCCGTGTGATTAAGCAAGTTTCAGTTAAAGGCCAAATTTTATACTGAAGTTTTCTTTAAAAAATAAAAGAGAGTCAGGAGGAAAAGCACTGAGGCTCTTGAATGCCTAGGTAAGGCTTCTTAAGTGTACCTGTCCCCCCAGGCGTCCGAGCTCTGATCTTGGTGGGCCTTGAACGTGTCGCCAACTTGGAGCAGCTGATGCAGCTGGAGTTTGGGCGAGGATTCACGTACAACCGGCCCCTGAGACTGAACTTGCTGGACCTAGACTATGAACTAGCGGAGCAACTTGTGAGTGTTTTATGCATCTACACACAAACTGGTTTAGACAGCCCAATATTGGGCATCTCAGGATAACGCAGTCCGTCATCACCAGGCAAACGGAGGAGAGACCGCTGGGTGGGCAATTTAATTCATGTAATTTACTTGGGACCTACTTTGTTGCCATAACATGAGTCCTGGAAATGGAGCTATCTGAGAACTGGAAAGACGGCCACCCGGGCATGGGTGTCGAGGCAGCTGTCGCCTTAGAGTTTCCTCTGCTCCCTTTAAAGAGACTTCTTTTCATTTATAAGACTGTTGAGAAGCCATACATTGAGATTTGACCCTTCCCTCTGTAAACAGGAAACAGGGAAAACAAGAATATGCAGGAAACGAAAGACCATTTCTGGGTGGAAAGGGGCTTCCGTCGCCTTCTCCTCTAGTTTCCTTTGGAGCAAATGAGGGCTCCCCATAGGCTTCCTAATCCTCTTGGGTTCAGCCTCTCAGCAGGTGGGGTTAACGTCTGGGTTTGGGGGTGAGGCTGGGGGCTTTTGGGACATGAGGGGGCTGAGCGTTCAACTCAGAGGTTCTTTGGAGGAGGCAGCGGTGCCCTGTGGGACGAGCTGACTCCCTCCGGCCCTCTGACCTTCTTCCCAGGGCTGCAATTCGGATTTTTTTATTGAGTGGAAGGAAGTTGAGTTAATTGACAAACCTAGGGCATGGGAGAAAGTGAAAGCTCTAGGAAATTCACTGCCAGAAAAGGCATTGACCATCATGAGTTTAGCAGGTAGAAATGTACTTTGGGTGTGCGCTTTCCCGCATAAGGCCGGGGGCTGGGATGGGAGGGAATGTCCAGGGTGTCTGATGGGCGCTGGAGTCATTGGTGACTGGCGGTGCGGTGCCTGTGGCTCAGAGGCAGGGATCCCACCCCGCAGCTGCTCCCAGGCTTCCTCCAGGCTGACGCCATGTTCCGTGACTCTGACCAGGGTTCTGGGGAAGGGCATACGGTCTCTGCTCTGAAACCACCTTCCATCCTGGCCGTCTGCAATGGTTTGTCAGGTTTTGCTTTCTGGAGCTTAAAAATATGTAAGCTGGGCTTCCCTGGTGGTGCAGTGGTTGAGAGTCCACCTGCCAATGCAGGGTACGCAGGTTTGTGCCACGGTCCGGGAAGATCCCACATGCTGCGGAGCGGCTGGGCCCGTGAGCCATGGCCGCTGAGCCTGTGCATCTGGAGCCTGTGCTCCACGAAGGGAGAGGCCACAGCAGTGAGAGGCCTGCGTACTGCAAAAAAAAAAAAAAATGTAAGCTATACTTAACATCTGAAGCTTGAATATCTATGTTGGAAACTTCTAGAAATAAGGCCCAGCCTGAGGTGACATTGTGAATAAGACGCATTATCTTTGGTGGTTCTTCAGAGTCCATTTGTGACACTGTATCGCCCACCCATGGCTAAGCCTTCAAGGGAGTTGCCGTAGGAGGTGACTATCTCTTGCTGTGGAGGCCGCAGTCCTCAGACGGCACATTTATGCCTTTTTTCTAGACATTTATTGAGATCTGAACTTCGTTTTTGTCTTGGTAGGACAACATTGCCGAGAAAGCCTGCTGTGGGGTTCCCTGCAAATGCTCTGGGCAAAGAGGAGACCGAGGGCCCATTGGCAGCATTGGGCCAAAGGTACGGTGGTGTTACCCTTTTCTTACGCCTGAGACTAGATTTCAGAGCCGTCATTACTTTGGCTGGGGAATTTCTCTGCTATGATGGTGGGGAGATGGAAAAGGGAGGAGAAGGAACTAGCTGTGCTGTAGGACAGATCTGAGGTGCAGACCTTGTCCCTGTGTCTGCTCCCTCCTCCCTTTCCACTGGGTTCTTTTATGCATTGGTTCTTCATTTTATAAAATTATGTTAAGACCAGTGGCATCATTGACTGGCAGCCTCACTAGGACGGCCAGCAGGGATGCTTCCCATTTGCCTCTAAGTTATAGGAAATGCACAGGATTTCTTGGTAGATCAAGAGCCTTAAAGATCCTGATAGAACAATTGCACTGAAATAATGAGTAGGAAACCGTCACGTTCCAGGGACACCGAAAGCACCGCTCTACCAAATGAAGGGGGGTGAAGAGATGCTTAAATAGGAAACAGAGAAAACCACAGCATTTAACCAAGGAAACGATTTACTTTCTTCTAGGGTATTTCTGGAGAAGATGGCTATCGAGGTTATCCTGGTGACGAGGGTGGACCTGTAAGTAAAGGTTGTTTTTTTCCTTAAGTCTTTATTCCCTCTTTGTTCTTTACATGTTGAGATTGAATTGTGGGGTTCCTCATCTGTTCCGTTTCCAGTCTTTTCCATCAGAAAAAAATTACTTTCTAACTTTCTTAACAACTTGACTCAGATTTCTACACTATGGAGACTAGTCTGAGAATCTGAGGATGACAAGTGTGGGTAGGAAGTGCAGGTTTTTACGTGTTCCATCTCAGAGGGAGGGGCTAAATGGCTCCTGAGACAGAGGACCACTGAGGATGGCAAACCCAGCATCTACCAAATTCAGACATCCAGGCAGAGATGAGAGGCCGCTGGAGCTGGGGTGCAGGGGAAACCCAGTCAGGATTGCAGCGGTGATGCCCTTTGAGGGCAGCCTCCCAGAGGGCAGTTGCCGGTATGGGTTACCAGTCACCAAGGGGTCCATTTGGGGGTGGGTAGAGCCTGAAGCAGGGCCTTCGGGAAGCAGAATCCTGCCCAGAAGTGGTTTGAGAACTTTTGAGACACTAGAACAAGGCCCAGCCCTGGGGTGGGGAGAGAGGGCCCCAGCGGGAGGAGTTGAAGCCCCCAAGGTCCCGTCCGGCAGTGCCAGGTGTCAGGGTTGAGCCTGGACCCCATAGAAGAGCTGGGAACCCAGGACCATGGCCAGCCCTGGGGTGGGGAGAGAGGGCCCCAGGGGGAAGAGTCGAAACCCCCAAGGTCCCGTCAGGCAGTGCTGGGTGTCAGGGCTGAGCCTGGACCCCACTGGAGAGCTGGGAGCCCAGGACCATATGGAGAAGCAGCCAGCCCGAGGGTTCTCCACGGGCCCAGCCCCCACCCAGACCCAGTACCCTGAGGACTGCTTATCCTCCGCCCACCAGGATGTGCCCCAGACCCCACTTCCTCCAGGGGAGGAAACTGCAGGTTCGAGGCCCTGTGCAGAGGTCGGCCCGCGGGGCCCGCGGGCGGGGATGCTGGAGGCCCCGCCTGGCACATCAGCCCGCCAGCCAGTGGACTGCTTCCTAATGCACGCCTTTCACGGAGCTCCCTACTCAGTGGAGACACGTGACAAGAAGTTCCAACTCGCAAAATGCCTGTTTCTCCTGACAGGGTGAGCGCGGCCCGCCTGGTGTGAACGGCACTCAAGGTTTCCAGGGCTGCCCCGGGCAGAGGGGCATAAAGGTACAGTGACCCCCACGTGTGGGGAGGGGACCGTGGCACCGGGCCCCAGCGGGGAGAGGGCGGTCGGTGGCGCGTACAGAAGGGGGACACTTTCTCCAGTGCCTCCTGGGGAAGGAAGATGCCTGCCCCAGCTTCTCGGCTCAGCGCAGACAGCCAGTGGTCTCTCACAGAGGCAGCCCAGGGCCTGGCGGGTTCAGGAGCGCACGCCGTGCCGGGAAGGGAGCCTGAGGTTGGAGAAACAGTTTCGCATGGCAGTGTGAAGCAGTCAGGACACACTGATGAGGACAGACAGGATGTGGGCCAGGGCAGAGAGAAGGCCGGTGCCCGGCAGCTTCAGCCCCTGGACCTGGGAGGAGTGAGGGAAGTGGAGGGGGCCAGAGACAGAGGGAAAGGACTCATGTGCTGGAAGGTTCTGTGTGTGACATACTTGGAGTCAAGGGCTGATGAACCTTCTCCTCAGTTTGCTGCCGTTTGAGAGACAGGCCACTGCAATGTCATAAAGGGGCCTCCTCGGAGCTCCTGTCCCGGGCCTTCACGGCCCAGCCGTCCTGCCAGAGAGCCAACACTACCCAAGTGCTCAGGTCCAGGCAAGTTAGTTTTATGATCCCCTCATGATAGAGCGAGAGCTAGCCAAACAGACTAATCTCTAACACTGAAAAGTCAGACACTGACTTTTCTTTAATATAAATTTATTTTATTGATTTTATTTTTGGCTGCGTTGGGTTTCTGCTGCCGTGCGCGGGCTTTTCTCTTGTTGTGGTTCGCGGGGCTACTCTCCGATGCGGTGCGCGGGCTTCTCACCGCGGTGGCTTCTCTCGTTGCAGAGCACGGGCTCTAGGCGTGCATGCTTCAGTAGTTGCGGCACACGGGCTCAGTAGTTGTGGCTCGCAGGCTCTAGAGCTCAGGCTCAGTAGTTGTGGTACACGGGCTTAGTTGCTCCACGGCACGTGGGATCTTCCTGGACCGGGGATTGAACCCGTGTCCCCTGCATTGGCAGGCAGATTCTTAACCAGTGAGCCAGAGGGAAGCCCTAGACACTGACTTTTAAGTTGGGGATGGGGAGAGGGGAGCCCTTAGCCTATTCTAGCCTATTCTCTTCAGCCTCCGGGAAGGAGCTAATGTTTCCTCTTTCCCTTCCCTTTTAGGGCTCTCGTGGGTTCCCAGGAGAGAAGGTACTTAAGCTTGCTTTTCTTTTTATATTTAAAACTTTCCCAGTGTTTTGCCGTATTTTACACTCACCTGTGTGTCTTGTCCCCTCACAGGGTGAATTAGGAGAAATTGGACTGGATGGTCTTGACGGTGAAGATGTAAGTGATTTTGGACTCTGAGTGCAAATTACTTTTGGTCCTGAAGATTCCAGTGACTAACACCTCAGTCTGTGGTAGAAATTGTGCCAGGAATGACATTTTATCATTGTCTTTGGCAGGGAGACAAAGGATTGCCTGGTATTTCTGGAGAGAAAGGGAATGCAGGAAGAAGGGTAAGTATATTTCTGCATTGTTACTGTCATGGAAAAACTATGAACATTTCACTTAGGGATTATTTCTTTTACTTGTGTATGTTAAGACCACTTCCTCCAGGCAGCCTTCCCTGACCTCCTCCTGGGGTGCATCCTTGGCATCTCCTATGTCCCTTGTCAGCTGTGACATATTTACATTATATTTTTCTTGTTTGGAGAGTCCCATTGGGCAAGGACTGAGTGTGTTTTGTTGAAATAAATCCCCAGCGCCTGGCACAGAGTGGGTCCCCAATAAATACTTGTGGGTTACCTGAAGTATCTGGAAATAATTTTACCTTCATGGAAAATGAGTAAATGCAAATGTTGAAACACTGTTCTTTTTAAGATTTGTGATTGGAAGGAAGAATGCAATTTTGAGGGTGAGATAACTATGTGAAACTCATCTAATTCTCAGTCTCTGCTTGTGGTTTTTATTTAGGGTGACAAAGGACCCAAAGGAGACAAAGGAGAAAGAGGGGATGTTGGGATCAGAGGTGACCCGGTAAGGGGAAATCCTTGTCACCGATTTGAGACTTGAGTCCAGGGAAAGGGTTTGTGGGGAGAAGTGGGTTGAAAGGAGGAATTTTACTCTTGAAATTGCTTTAAAACATGTTGGCAAAATATGTGGTTTGCCCTTTTCTTAGAATTTTGGGATGGCTGGAGATGTCTTTGCCCTCTCGCTGCAAAGATAAGTCTTTGCAAAGCCTCTTATGTGAAGGCCCGAGAAGTTTCCCTAAAATGTGGTCTCAGGACACTTTAAGTTCGCTTTAGGAAAAGGGAAGAGTTTGCAGTTTTTCTTGCTTCATGGGTCTATAAAACCTGTCAACAAGTGACCATCGCTGGGCCAGCCTCTTCTGGTCCAGACCAGGACAAGGCAAGAGCGAGCCTGGCCACCATTCTCCCGGGGGGAGGAAGAGCCATCTCCCCCCCAGTTTGGGGCTCAGAGTGATTGCTGACCCCACGGCAGGCGTTATCTGGAGATGGGATGTGGCCAAAGCGACTGGCATTCAGACCACCACTAATATTTTCCTAGTCACTGACTCAGCAGCAGTGGCTTTCCCTGCACACGTGGCTTACTCCCCGACCTGTTCTCTTTTCAGGGTAACTCAGGACAGGACAGCCAGCAGAGAGGACCCAAAGGAGAAACCGGAGACATCGGCCCCATGGTACAGCACTCTGTGTACCTAGACTCCCCCTGTGCCGAGAGCCCGAGAAACTAAAGTCAAGCTGGTTCACTGCCAGCCCCGGAGGCCACAACGTGGTCTTTAAGGCTGTGGATGTACAAGGCTGAGGTTGGGAGCAGAAAGCCCCGGGAAGCCAGTGTGCACACTCGCAAAGGAGTCTCCAAGAGGAACAGCAACAGCCCCTCCCAAGAGGGGCTTCCTCTCGGCAGAGTTGTGCCCCATAGATATTTCCAGAAAGTGCTCATCATGCCTGAGCCTTGTGGGGAGCAGAGTGCACCTGGGTCTAAGGCACCCCCAGAGTGTGCGACTGGCCCTGTGTGTATCCATTCCTTTTCCCCAGCGTCTTGTGTGATATTTGAGCTACAAGTTCTTCTTTGCAGATGAGAATCTTACGTTAATTTTCTTTCCCATGACAGGGTCTCCCTGGGACAGATGGGGTGTCTGGCGCGCCTGGAGAACCCGGGAAAAGCGTGAGTGCCTCTTGGGGTTTGCAGGGGCTCTGTGGTGATATTTACTTAACTCTGCTAGACACCCTTTGGGGCAGAGCTGCTCAGCAACGTTTTATTTAGGGAATTTAAGGCCATTTCGGAAACCATTGTCCCCCACGTGTTGCTGCTTCTGCAGACCCTTCATTCTTATCATTCACTCTGGACTCCCCCGGCCTGCTTCCCTCCCCTTCCAAAACATACTGAATAGACGCTTTTAAAAGTAATATCTTTGCTGCTTTCGAATATTTGGCCGGGCTTTATCCCACTGAATGTTTAAAAAAATCTAAACAGAAACACAAATACAGAGGGAGTGAGGGGATAAAGGGCGGGGAGGCTGATGGGGTGTGTGTTTGTTTTGTTGGATAGTTGTTTTTCTCGTACTGCTGTAACTCCAGCAGTGAAACCAGAGTCAATTTTCTAGTGAATTGCATTTCGCAATTGCTTTTTCAAGACGTTTCAGAAATGCCTGTTGTAGACCGCTCAGTGCACGCTTCGTCTTTGTGTCTTGTTGAAGAATTGCTGAAGCCAAAGGGAGATGAATGATCTTTGGGAAGCTGTTTGAGTGCTTCCAGGGCCCAGGGTTACACGGAGCTCAGACCTCCTAGCTGGGAGGAGATGTGTCTGGAAGTCTGTAAATTCTCACGGCTGGTTCAGGGCGCTGGTGGGTGCCTGAGAAAGGTGTCTGCTCAGCACCTGGCTGGGGACGGGGGCCAGATCGGGGCCCCCTCAACCCTTTCCCCCATGGCAGTCACATGGTTAGGGATCTGCAGTGGGCGATCAGAGGGTGTGTGCTGACAAGGGCTTTTAAAAGCAATGACTCTCGGCCCCAGGCAAATGATATACTATGGGCATAACCTTGCTTTGAAAATTCAGAAGAAAACGTAAATTTTGAAAATACTATCTTAAAAGCTTTTGAGTATTATTTTTGAATAGTGCTGTTGATTTCTACAATGAAAAAAAAACAACATGAGGAAAACACTCCATTGTTATTATGTGCTGAACAACTTAGTTCGTGAGTAGAGCCAGAGCCTGTTTCCATGAAGAGACTTAAAATACAGTCAGGCATACAGTTCGTGTTAATTCTACGCACAGGGTGCCAGTTTGGGTTTGAAATCAGTGTGGTCAAGTTAGGGCTGTCTTCCCTTAGGATATCACTAAGCCAGGCTCACGCCCACATGAAAGGCATCCTTCCCCTGGGCTACCTCACTCCTCACGTGGCCTGAGCACAGGTGGCCTCTGGTCATACTCGGTGAGGTCCCCTTTGGAAGCGGCAGGCAGATTGCTACTCTGTGGAGAGTGGCCTGGCCGCGCCCCTCCCCCTCTTGTCCATGTGTCATCCCTGGAAGGAGGCCAAGGTCTTCCATTAAAGAAGCTGCCATTACAGTGAATCAGGGCAGAAGGGTGGCCCCGGAAGATCATGGGGCTTGTTCACTGGGTGAAGAGAAGGTGGTTCCTGGGTTGATGCAGAAGATAGGCCAGGCCTGTAACAGGCTGGTGCCTTACAGACTCCAGAATTCAACCCCTAACCTTGCGAAGATATATCCAGGATGGATTCCCACCCCAAACCTTTCCACTGAAGGGGAAGCCGTCTTGAGGTGGGAACTCATGGATCACTTAAGAGCGAGCCCACGTTTATTTGAACTAAGGTTCACTTCTGGAGCATCGGGGAAGATACTGCCAAGTCATGAGCCCAGACCAAGTACAGCCAGACTTTTAGGTTCACATACGCCCACGCTGAATACTTTACTTAACCGAGTGTGTGTTATATTTGGCCAGGACAGTGTGGAGAGTCTGGGACTGCCTTCCATTATAATTAATGTCTTACCTCTCCCTCCAGTTAGGAAAATGGAAGAAAAATAGACAGGTCGACCTTCCTGATTCACATTCCTTACTTGAAACTGTCTGGGGCCGTGCAGCCCGAGGGGTCCTTATTTTGGTTGGCAGGTCTGAAGTCATCCTCAAACCTTCCATGTGGAGGATTGACAAGGGCAGCGTGGAAGGGCTGGGCAGGAGGGGAGTGCCGGAGGAAAGGTGTCCCTTCACAAAAGTTTCCTCTGGGCTGGGTAGGCACAGTGTCTGGGGCCCAGCAGGTGTCGTGAAGGTGCGGGTTAAGTCCCAGGGAGCCTGGCCTCCCCCAGCCTCCCCGCCTCCCTTTCACCGTTGGTGTGATTTCTTCCTCAGGGCGGCTTTGGCCGAAGGGGACCAGCAGGGGCTAAGGTAAGCCTCAAAGTCACCATCTCTTTGCTGTCATCACAATGTCAGTCACTGTGTGCTCTCAGGGGAGAGGGTCCCCACCCCACCCACAAGTTAAAAATTACTCTCTTCTTCACCATCAAAGCTTGTAGCTCCCATCTTTTCTACCTTCTCCTTAAATGTAGCCTCTTCTATAAGACTTGCAGAAGCGATGATGGCGGTGGAAATGATTATCAAAATGAAAGTGACGATGGGGAGGGGAGAAGGGAAAGGAGATGATTGGGGAGGCAGCGTCCTGGGGACCTCTTGCCCGCGATGTGCCTACTTACCTGGTCATCAGCAAGTCACCTGTCTTGGTGGCTCTGTCCTCTCACCTGTGCAAGACAGGTTTGGGTCCCAAATAGCTTCATGTCATGAAGACATCTTGAGGAAAAGGCGAGGGAAGAGTGAGAATCGATCCTAAGAGTGCAAAGTGGCTCCAAGTACTGAATGTCTCTCCCTGGAGTTATGGCGCTCTCGCTTCTGACCCCTGGTACAGCTGTGACTGCCTCCCTGCACCCTTGTGCAGATGTGACTGTAGAACAGAGGGCTGACCCTTCCCTCCATCTTCTCTTGTTTCAAAGGGCAACAAGGGCGGTCCCGGCCAGCAGGGCTCTGTGGGAGAGCAGGGGACCAGAGGTGCACAGGTCAGTACCCCCGGTGTGGTTGCGTGCCTTGTGACATGTTCCCAGATGCCCTACCATTTTTAAAAAATTGAGGTGACCATTGCTTTTACAAAATTGAGCACAAAATTCATCTTTTAAGGTGGCGTTTAGCACATCCCCAATGTTGCAAGACTATCATCTCTATCTAGTTTCGAAACATTTTCATCGTCCCCCAAAGGAGACCCTGTACCCATTAGGCAGTCATGCCCCTCCCCCAGCTCCTGAGAACCAACTAACTTCCTTTCAGTCTTTGTGGATTTGCATATTCTGGGCCTTTCATATGAATGGAATCATGTAATAAGTTTTGTGTCTGGCTTTCTCGCTCAGCACCAGGTTTTTGAGGTTTATCTATGCTGTAGCCGGTGTCAGTGTTTGGTTCCTTTCCATGGTGGAATGATATTCCGTTGTGTAGACACTATGGCAGTCACGGTGTGCCACCTCCACACGGCACTTCCGTTGGCATTTTACTTTTTCAGGGTCCTCCTGGTCCCATTGGTCCTCCAGGCCTGATCGGTGAACAAGGCATTCTCGGACCTCGGGTAAGTCTGTCTTGATCCCACCCCTCTCTTTAGCTAAACGGGTAGCATGTTGCCCCAGCAGGGTGAGAGTTCCATGTTTCGTGAAGGGAGGAACAGGAGACAGACCCCTCAGCCCCACTCTTTGGCAGCACAGACCTGGGGCCAACCTCAGTCCTCGGAGCAACTGGCTCGTTCACCCTGAGGAAGTTAGAGGGCGTTTTTCTTGATGCTCCGGGGGCTAAGTCCCAGTCCTGCCCCTTCCAAACATAGGCCACCTGGAGGTGAGCAAAGGAAGGAGGGGCCTCCTTGCAGAAGTCTTAGGGTGGATCTGCAGAAAATCAGATGAATCGACCAAAATTCTCAGATTACTCTGTGTTATTTCATATTTGGCCCCTGGAAATTGCCCCTGCAGTTTGGTATTTGTGTAAGGAGCTCCCCATCCTCAAGTTTGACATGGAAGATGTCCCTTAAACTTGCTGTCAATGCAAACATCAACATCTATCTTGGCTGTTATCCATGATGAGCAGAAACGTGGTGTAGCTGAGCTAGGACCGGGTGCCCACACTCTGGTGTCCCTTGGGTCTACTAGGAACAGGGAGCCATCTTATAATTTGTTACAGAAATTAGTAAATGACTAATAAACTGGCAATGAACTGGTCTGGGGCGACATAGACGCACAAGAATGTTTTACAGGGGAAGTAGGAACTTTGTGAGAGCCCCTATTTGCTTGGAAAGTCCTTCCCAAGTTTGAAATCTGATAAATACCTATTTCGTTTTAAATATTTATTTAAGCTCTGATTAGTCAAGACTTTAAGATGGTGCACGGGTGAGTTGAAGCTCTTCAAATAGTTAACAGTACAAACAGCTGCCACCACCTGGATCTGCCGCATCTGTCAGGGTCATTTCTGGGCTCTGCAGGCTGCACTGCTTTTGAAGACCTATGTTCCTTTGTTGACTTATTCACTCACTCGATGAGAAAGTGTGTATAGGTTTCCAAACCTGTAAAGTCAGGTGCTCGTTGTGGAGGTGTGGAAAGGGAGAGGAGGTAAAGCCGTATAAATCCGGGTGTTTGTCCCCTAGTCGGTAACTTAGGAGGTGAACGTTAATTACTGAGACGTGTGCACACCTGTGAAAACTGGTCACACTCATATTTTAGGTTTGCACAAGCCATCTCCATGCACGTTTGCACTGGGGTCTCCAGGGCTGAGAGTGGCAGAGAGCTGCAGGATCTGACCTCCACACAGGAGCAGCAGGGGGTGGGGTGGGGCTTGCGGGAGGCGGGCTCCCGCCGCTTTGGCTCAGAGGGTGAATGTTTCACTGACTCTCTCCTCTCCTCATGCTCCAGGGAAGCGGAGGGACCTCAGGTGTTCCTGGAGAACGTGGCAGAACCGGGCCCCTGGGAAGAAAGGTTTGTCTGGAGCTCGTGTTTCCCCAGGCCTGGGCCTGGCCAGACACCATGTCACCGCTCCCTCGTTTGTCAGTCTGTCCAGCTGCTTGGCTTGCATATCCCTTCTCCTCCCCTCTGGCCTTTTCCACCAGGCCTCCCCTGTGGACAGTGGCTGCGCCAGTGGGATCACTGTCCCCGCCTTGAGGGCACCCATGGGCTGTGTGCAGTGGGTCGGCCTGTGTTCTCATAACCAGAACTGCCAGCCGCTGCTGAACTGCCCTATCTTTTCGAGCACAGGCTTGTGAGGACAGCTCAGCATCCCCAGGGCCCTTGGAGCACACCAGCGGCACTAGGACCACTTCCGTATTGCACTGAATATTCTCCAGATATTGACGCTGTGCACAGCAGCCCGGCTGGCCACGTGCAGCTAACCCAAGGGTCCCAGAGCCCGGCTGCTTTGGATAACAGCAGCTTGCTATATGCAGGCTGCCTTTCTGTGAGCCTTGAGAACGACTATTCAGCATAACCAGTCTGAGAGGCAGCATTTTCTTGGGGAAAGCAGTGTGTTCATGTGACTCCAGCCTTGCCTCTCCGCCCCTCGTGGGGCCACTGACTTTCACTGCTGACTCCACGCCTTCCTCTATCCCGTCTCTCTCTCTCCTCCCCGTTGGCACGTCCCCGTGCCATGATGATGAAAAGAACAAACAGAAGCCTTCCTGGATTCTCTTCCAGGAGTCCACATGTGGACGTTGCAGTTTAAAAAATCATTAACATCAAAATCTAAAAGGTGAAGTTAGCAGCTTGTGGCAGCCCTACCGATGATGTCACCCAGAACAAGTGCAGGGCTTGGAATCACATTTTAAATCGTCCCAGACCCACAGGTGTCTCAGCCCTGTTTCTTATGTCTAGGGCGAGCCCGGAGATCCAGGACCCAAAGGAAGCATCGGGAACCGGGGTCCTCGTGGGGAGACGGTAAGATCAACACGTGCACGGGGCCCAGGCTGCCGCTGACTCCGCTGAGGTGCTCAGGAAGCAGGGGGATGTGGCCTTGTGCTGGGCTGGGCTTTGTCACTGCAACTTGGGTTGGTTCCACAAAGAGACAGCTTGGTAGCTGCTTCTTATATTACTGGGGATGTGATTGAAAATAGTGAAACCTGCTGCTTATAAGTTTCAAACTAATTTTTATTTCACTGGAGGAGGAGTGAATAGAGACATTTTTTCTTGATTTCTTTCTGAGAAGTGAATGTGGTGGTTTACTGACCCTTGAACCACCTTCATTTCAGGTCTTGCAAATGCTTTTGGAGCTCAACTAGATGCAGCTTTTCTGCAAAGAAATAAATGTCCTTGGTTTAAAATGGAATGGGCTTTGATAAGATCTCAATTCAGGTTGAAACGGTTTGTTTTGAAGGAGACATCCCAGCAATGGAAATTCTAACTTTGAGGATTCATTTTAAAAAGTTATTTAAAAACACCCTAACTGCTGTCTTGCAATAACGTTGTAACATACGTTTCTATCCGGGAAAAAGAAATCTCCAGTACATTGGGAATTTTTCTGTAAAATGAGTCATTACACCTAAAAACTACATTAAGTGGACCAGGTTGATCTGATTCACAACCCCAAAGCTTGAAAATACTTTTCTTGTGTTTGTAATTTCCCTACAGCTAACTGAAATTTAAAAATCCATGGCTATTACTGTCTCAGAAGCGGAGGGGAAAAAAAACCAGACTTTAAAATCTACTCAAACCATTGAATGAAATCTCTTCCTGATTCTGTTTCTATAAATTTGGGCCAACAGCTCTTTAGCTGTTTAAAACTGTAAATTAACTAAGGAGCATGTTCTGTGCACGTTTTAGAGACATTAATGTATATTTCATACAAATTCTTTTGAAATGATCAACAGTGTCCAGTTTGGAAAGCCCCCCAGGACAGAGTGATAGGGGCAGATCTCCGAGTACAGGGAAGTAGGTTTGGGGAAGGAAGGCAGTCTAGAGGCATGACCTGGAAGGAAGGGAAGGGGCACCGGGGAGAGGGGAGTAAGGGCTGAGCACAGAAGACTCAGGAGGGTGCGAGACTGAGTCTTGCGTTCTTGCTTTGAAGTAGAAACAAAGACTCATATATGCATAGATCAAAGAGTCCGATCAACTCTAAGATTCCCTGGTTCCATGCGTCTTTGAGTCTACATCCAAACAGCATCTTTACCAATAGCTTGTAGTAGTTCTTTAGTATAGACACGGTCTTATTTGCACTGGAGGGTGGGATAAGACTAGGAACTCTTCCTTGAGCTGTACCTTGATCTGGGAACATTCCAGGGACACAGAGACCCACTGCTCAGGGCTTTAGAAAAAGAAGGTCATGGTGTGCCTGACAGGGGCACCTGCAGTAACGCTGTCTTTCCACTCTTAGGGAGATGACGGACGAGATGGAGTTGGCAGTGAAGGACGCAGAGGCAAAAAAGTATGTGTCTGCCGAGGATTCTTGAACTTCTGACATGCTGTATTTTTAAAGAATTATCTCTCAAAATTGAATTGTAATGTAGTGAGTTTTTTCTCTTGGCGATGCTACGGATATATTTTTTCTGCTCGAGAATAATTTGTCAGATGATTTTAAGTTGGGATCAAATATTGAGTCGTTTATTTTTTATAGGGAGAAAGAGGATTTCCCGGATACCCAGGACCAAAGGTAAATATTCCCCTAGGGGGTAAACAGCATCATTGTTTTAGGATGAGTCTGATGTGACCATGGACTGAAGGTCACCATAGCTTGGGTCTAGTCTTCAGTCAGACACTTACTAATCAAGTGACCTTGGGAAAGGCCCACCCTCTCCAAGACACTCCCTCATCAGTCACATGGAGATGACAATATGCCCTTGTCATGGTGCTCGTGAGGATTAAATGAAGTGGCACTGCAATAAAATACTTTATAAGCCTTAAGATGCTAGTATAATCTGTATGATGTTATCATTAGTGTAACTTCTAAGTCCAAGTTCAGGAAGCTTAGACTGAGTCTGCAAATGCCGCAGCTGCGCCGGTAACTTGGTGAAAAATCCATCAAAATTAGCCATTTGGCCACGCTGGGAAGTGTGGTCCAGAGGCCCCCAGGGACCCTCAGCTAGACCTGCCTCTCAGAGCTTAATGTGCTGCTTCCTGGCTCTCTTCCCAGGGCAATCCTGGTGAGCCGGGGACAGACGGAGCCCTGGGACCCAAAGGCATCAGAGGCCGAAGGGTAAGTTTGCCTGCACCTTCCTGGTAGCCGGTCTGAGCACTGAAGACTCCATCGCTTCTTTGAAAGTTACCCTTCTTCACTTGCAACCTGGCCAGAGATAGTATGGGGTGGGAGTAGAGGAATCCTAAACCTTAGACGGGATGTACTCAGGACACCCTGTGGTTGTGTCTGTGCTGTCTTCCTTTGGTCATGCTCCCTTTAGAGGGAGGTCTGGAGGGCCCCCTCGTCTAATACGTCTCAAAGGTCACTAGCCCACGGTCCACTCCGCGCATGGTGCCGGGGGACTCAAGTCTCACAATGAATGACATCAGAAGTCTGCGCAGACATATTTGGTCATGCCCGCCAGATGGTGTGGAGACAGGATCTCATGAGCTGCACGAAGTGCTTACTAGGGTTCCAAGTTCAGGGGCAAGCCAGGCTGAGCCCATGTATTCTCTCGCCTCCCCACCATGAAAAGACTCCTCTTTCTTTTTCTTTCTTTCTTTTTTGTTTTTTTTTTTTTTGAGGTACGCAGGCCTCTCCCGTTGCGGAGCACAGGCTCCGGACGCGCAGGCTCAGTGGCCGTGGCTCATGGGCCCAGCCGCTCCGCGGCATGTGGGATCTTCCCAGACCGGGGCACGAACCTGTGTCCCCTGCATCGGCAGGCGGACTCCCAACCACTGCGCCACCAGGGGAAGCCCAGACTCCTCTTTCTTAAGCTACTTTTCATTCTGGATTATTCTCCGTAGTGGATGTTTACTCATCCTTTTAAGATTGCCCTGAGTCTTGAATTAGCAACTTGTGGCCTAGAATCGGGTAAAGGCTTCTAACAGTTATATTTAGCTTAAAATATAGTGAAATTCATTGTAATTATCCTGTTAATTTTCTCAGTGAGGACATTCAAACTAGATCATTTCTTACTCACGGTAGAGTTTTAAAACATTGGATTGGTTATCTACATCGAAAAGTGAGCTAATTAATTGTCAGTTACTGCTTTCTTATGCATCCATAGTGGTCTTATTAAAGGTTCACAGCAAGCATCTATCTCACCTTGACCTGCCAGAGAATAGAGTTGTGGGAGATGCACATCAGTTTTGTCAGGGCCACTTGTCCCTTTACCTGAATTTTGGAGACACTTAAGGTCTCTTAAAGTGAGAGATTCCTTGTGGTGATGGGGGATATTAGACAAGATCATCTCCACCACCCCTTCCAACTGCAGAAGCTGAGAAGTCTCCATCTTCTGCCACAATTGAGCAATGTTTGTTCTGCTTCTAGGGAAATTCAGGACCTCCAGGGATAGCTGGACAGAAGGGAGACCCTGGTTACGCAGGACCAGCTGTGAGTACCTACCCATTTCCAATCAGGCTGCCCGAGGGCTGGGTGCCTTACACATGGTCCTCCTTGAAAACTTTCCACTATCTCTTTTCCTCACAAAAGAGCTGTCTGCATTTTTGTTGTTGTGGTTTCTTTGTTTGTTTTTTAACCACTTCCCTTCTGATACCACAGTGGAGAAAAGAGCCTTTGAGCTTTAGTGTACCAAGAAAATTTTAAAGCAAGTTTCACATGGAACTCTATAATCTAGGGTGTATCGTAATTTGCCTTTACAATTTCCTGGTGTAGGTTTGCTTGAGGTTTTTGCTGAGGACAAACTAAAGAGAACACATTTGAATACCTTTTGATTGCATCTTGTGGAGGGAGTATAGTATAGACCTCGGTTTGGGGAAGATTCCCTTTGGTCTATAAAATCCCCAAGGGAGCTACTGATTTGTGGTTGAAACCCCACTAGTGACCTAGAGCCAGGAGGGTACCTTTCTCCAACCCTTCCATATCCTTCATCATGAATGTCTTTGTTTCCTTGCTTGAATTTCTTCCTGTACTGTCTCCTGACATTGAAATTGATGAGGTTCACAGAAGAATGGAAAAGATAACTCAGGAAGTGGAAAAATCATCCTTAGAAAGAAAGGTTAGAGGGTTGGATTGGTTGAACCCAGGAGAAGATGGTAGAGTCAGGTGCTGAATCTGGAGAGGAGCCTTTAACGGGAGATGGTTAGTCCAGTTGCAGTGGGGGACAGATGAGCCAGGGCAACCGGATGGAAAGATGCTGGCTAGCCCATGAGGTGACAGCTTAACCCTCGGTGGCCACACATTGGGATGAGATGCCGAGGGCAGCCACGAATGTATCCCTGGGGTGGAATCCCAGGATGCTTAGACCTGGAGCCTCAGGGTAGCTAAGTGACTCCTGGGGGTCCCTCCTCTGACAGGATGTAGGAAGCCAGCAGGGGAAAGGCAGCTCTTCTCTCTGGAGAAGCAGCGTTTAGGCTCAAGTTCAAATGTGTGATTTACGTTGATTTGCAATGAGTATCCTGGATTCCAGGGCATGGAGCTATTTATCTTACAGGGGAAACACTTCTGTCCTCAAAGTCTCTCCTTTGCTCTTCGAGCAGTTAAATCAAATTTATAGGGAGATCCTGTAAATGATCAAGGTCAGTCAGGGCCCACCTTGTTCTCTCTGTCATGCGTCTGTGGGCCCCGGGCTGTTCCTTGGTGGGAAGCTCCACAGCCCTCACGTCTGCGAGGTCTCAGCCCCCGTCCTTGTTTTGCAGGGTTACAAAGGCAGCAGAGGTGACTCGATGGACGTAAGTTGCATGTGTACCTCGCGAGCCCTTGCCCTGTGCGCTTTCTCTGTCTGTTCTCTTACATCTTCTTTCCTTTTCCAGCAATGTGCCCTGGTCCAGAGCATCAAAGATAAATGTCGTAAGTACACGATTTTCTGCCGTCTGTGCCTCATTTTTATCCTTATGTGTGAAATTTGCACCTGGTGGACCAGGCTTTCACTCTCTTCTCTGTTCTCTTCTAGCTTGCTGCTACGGTAAGTCATTTCAGTAATTGAACTTCCTTCCAAGGAAAGCAGAAGATCCCTTTTCCAGGAAGTAGTTTGTCTGTGAAAACCCTCCCCCTTCCCACAGGGCCCCTGGAATGCCCTGTCTTCCCGACGGAGCTGGCCTTTGCCTTGGACACCTCTGAGGGAGTCACCCAGGACGCATTCAGCCGGATGAGGGATGTGGTCCTGAAGATCGTGGATGACCTGACCATCGCTGAGAGCAACTGCCCGCGGGGCGCCCGTGTGGCCGTGGTCACCTACAACAATGAGGTCACCACGGAGATCCGCTTTGCTGACTCCAAGAAGAAGTCCGTTCTCCAGGACAAGATCAAGAACCTTCAGGTGGCTCTGACGTCCAAGCAGCAGAGTCTGGAAACTGCCATGTCCTTCGTGGCCAGAAACACGTTTAAGCGGGTGCGGAATGGATTCCTGATGAGGAAGGTGGCGGTTTTCTTCAGCAATAAACCCACGAGGGAGTCCCCGCAGCTCAGGGAGGCCGTGCTCAAGCTCTCGGATGCTGGGATCACACCATTGTTCCTCACGAGCCAGGAGGACCGGCAGCTGGTCAACGCCCTGCAGGTCTGTGCTCTGGGCATCTCTGACTCTGAGAAGGTGCTTGGGTGCAACTGTACCCTCCCTGATGGGTTTGCACCCCTTAGCTTCTAGATGAGGCTGGTCTCACTTGCGAGACTTCCAGAACGTCCTGATGGCTCTGGCACTAGATGGACATCCAAATGCCCATGACTTATTCCCACTAGGTCCCTCTTTGCTTCTTGGATGAGACTCTCCCAGGCTGACCCTGGAGGCCTACAGTCTCCTTGGGAGGTTCTCCAGACATCAGCCAGCCCAACACCCAAGCTGCATCCCTGTTCAAGTATTTCTCAGCCAGGCTGGCATCTAACAATGAAACAAGTTATTTAAGCATAGGACGAGGAAGCATTAGCTTCAGCCTATGAAGCAGCTAAGTGTTTCCTTATTCTTTGCTTAAATGACTTGTATAATTGTTATACCACTAATATATATATATAAAGATTAATTAGTCAATTAATATTTACTCAGTGCTGATTGTGGCTTTGCAGTCCAGGATGGGTGGATGATGGGTAGGAAGGGACACAGCGGGACCAGGAGTGAGGAGGTCTTGGCTCTAGTGCCAGTCCAACCACCTTCTAGCTTTAAGTCACCGAAAGTAACATGGCCCTGTCACTTATGCTCCCTGTGCCTCAGATTTCTCACCTGTAACAGGGGCTGGTGGATGGGATGGTCCCTAGCGTCTTCCTTTCCAAACTGGATGTTCTATGGTTTTATCACTGCGATGTCAGCAAGAGACAGTTGGGTCACTGGCACCATCTCTTAGGGTTTATTCTGCCGAACTCCAGGCCAATTGGAGAACATAGTATTGGGCTTTCGGCTCCGGCTTGGGCTACCAGCCTTACGTTCCTATTAGGGGATCATGTATACATCTCCCTTGTGAGGGCTGAGTGATCCAGAACCATGCATGTTTCCTAAAAAGCATAGTTTCAGCAAGTTCAAAAAGTCAAATATTCATTCATTTATTCAATTGAATGATGATGTGCCAGGGGCTGTGATGGGCAGGACATTCTGAGTCTTCTGGAAGTGATTTCATAACTTGCTTTGTTGTTAAATCCCTTTCTAGACCTGGGCCCATGGGAGAGGGACAGACTGAATATTTGTTAGTCGCTATTATTATTGCTAGATAACAATGACATTTAGGTCCCTGCTCTTTGGTAGAGGCTATATCAGGTACTTTACATACATTATCCAATTTAATCTTCCAAATAACTTCGTGGGAATTTACCATTATCTCCACTTTGCAGCTAAGGAAACTGAATTCCAGAGAAGTTAAATAATTGTGCTTCAGGTCCAGCAGGAGTGGGATTTGAACTCCGGTTCATCTCATTGGGAGAAAACCTGTTTTCCTATCATAATCAGTGCCTTCCTTCCTAACCCCGCTTCCCAAGAAAGAGAAGATATTGATCTATTGGGGGGTTTATTTAACTGATGTGTTTATTAAATAATTATTTAATTATTTAATAATTATTAAATAATTATTTAATTGATGTTTATTAAATAATTGTGTTTATTTAATTGATGTGTATCCTTCGGCTGCATTTTCAAATGGTAACTTACCCCGTGTACTCCTACTAAGGATTTCCTCTTGTTTAAACCAGATCAATAACACAGCCGTGGGTCACGCCCTCGTCCTACCAGCTAGTGGAGACCTCACGGACTTCTTGGAGAAAGTCCTGACTTGTCACGTTTGCTTGGGTAAGGTGCTTCTCTAAGAGAAAAAAAATCTGTCCGGCTGCAATTGCAAAACACACTATCTACAGAGGGACATTTGAGTGAATAATCATCATCTGTACAAAGAGCTTAAGTGAAATGAAGATTCACATAGTCTTGTACTTACCAGTGTCTATGCTGCGTAAGTAGTTTCCATCCTTAAAGCCGACTGCCCCCAAACAGAGCCTCTCTCTGTGAAGAGAATGATTAGTTCCATAGGTAACAAAGGAGGAAGTGGGTTCTGCTTGTATTTTGACCTTGGAGTGCAGAATTTTATTATCTGGTTTTGTTTTATTATCTGGTAATGTGTTTCTGGAACACATTTCTTCAAGGAGTGGCAAGGAAGCCAGGTAGTTTTCTTTTCTTTCCTTTCCTTTCATTGTGCCAATGCCACAGTACGTTAACAAGGATTTCGGCCTGATTTGCTTCCTCTAGTAAGTGCTAGGTGATGAAAACTGAAATCTGGCCATGGTATTGTCAGCAAGGTATACATAGGTTTCTACATTATGTGACAATTCTAATGACCCCAGGCTCCCTGCAGACTGATGTGCAGTATCTCGCCAGGAGAGTCACAGAATAAACGGGCTGCCATGCTTCTTTCTAGACATCTGCAACATCGACCCATCCTGCGGATTTGGCAGCTGGAGGCCTTCCTTCAGGGACCGGAGAGCAGCGGGCAGCGACGTGGATATCGACATGGCTTTCATCTTAGACAGCTCCGAGTCCACCACTCCGTTCCAGTTCAATGAGATGAGGAAGTACATACAGTACCTGGTCCAACAGCTGGACATGAGCCCGGACCCCAAGGCCTCCCAGCACTTCGCCAGAGTGGCGGTCGTGCAGCATGCACCCTATGAGTCCGTGGGCAACGCCAGCGTGCCGCCCGTGAAGGTGGAATTCTCCCTGACTGACTACGGCTCCAAGGAGAAGCTCCTGGCCTTCCTCGGCAGCAGGATGGCACAGCTCCAGGGGACCAGGGCTTTGGGCAGCGCCATCGACTATACCATTGAGAACATCTTTGAAAGTGCACCCAACCCACGGGACCTGAAGCTCGTGGTCCTGATGCTGACGGGCGAGGTGCAGAACGAGCAGCTGCAGGAGGCCCAGAGAGCCATCCTGCAGGCCAAATGCAAGGGTTACTTCTTCGTGATCCTGGGCATTGGTAGGAAGGTGAACGTCAAGGAGCTGTACAGCTTCGCCAGTGAACCAAACGACGTCTTCTTCAAACTCATGGACAAGTCTACTGAGCTCAACGAAGAGCCTCTGATGCGCTTCGGGAGGCTGTTGCCATCCTTCATCAGCAGTAAGTCCTGCGCACACTTGGCCCCCAGGGATGGGGCCGCAGGCATGGGAATGATAGCTAGTGTGCCCATGTTGACCCGTCCACTCATTCAACAAGTATGTACTGGCACCTAGCGCATCCCAGACACACTGTTAGGAGCTGGGGTGGGCAGTTGACACAGACGGGAATCCTGCCCTTGTTCACTCGTTTATTCAACCAGACTTGACTAGACCCCTCCCAGCCATGGACTGTGTCCCTGGGAGTTTATAGTCTAGGTGGGTGAAGGGGTCAAGTGCACATTCATTAGGCATGACATGATACGCTGTTATGTCACACTGAGTGTGCCCTGATGGGGATCAGGGAAGCTTCTAGAAGGAGCAGCATTGATCTGGGCTTAGCCCCCAACCATACACTTGGCTACCTCTGAGCCTTTACCCGATATGGCTCTCCCTCCGCTACATGATCTCCACCCTTGCTTCAGCAACAAACCCGCATTCATCTTCAATAATTATCTCCAGACCCCCTGCTCACTGCGATGGTCCCCACTCCCAAGGCTCGGGCATTGTTAATCAGGATGTTGTCCTTACCGCATCTATCACATGGCCCGTTGATCATTCATTTATGGGTATGTGGTCCCAGTAGACTGCACATCCTGGAGAAGGTGTGTCATTCATCACTGCCTTGATGGAGTCAGGCACAGAAAAGCATCTAACAAATGAGGGAGATTTATAAAGTATGACCTGTCTCCCTAAAGTTTTAGGGGAAAAATGTGAAGCAAGGGTAGGCCAGCAAGTTCACCCAGGAGCCACTATTACCGTCTTTGGAAAATTAAAACAGAAGTTTTGTTAAACAGCACTGAGAAAATGTTCAAAGTAATTCTATTATAATGTGATGTTCAAGAGCTTGGAACTTGGTACATTCTGCACTTGATTTTTCTTCTATTCCTGTCTTCCCTCACATTGAGGAAGTGTTACCTTTAACTTAATCACCCAAATATTGCCAAATAGGAGATACTGGCTTGAGACGTTTTATGGATCAAGCACCATTATGCTTCATGTTTCGAATCACTGGACTTAGATTGTCTGGAAGAATGAATGAATTCAACAAATATTCACGAACTACCTATACGTGATCCATTTAACTCCTTAGCAGATTGATTTTAATTTGCGTGTGGTTCACATGCCCTTAAATATTTCCTTCTCTCTTTTTCTCTAGGTAAAGATGCTTTTTACCTGTTCCCAGATATCAGGAAACAGTGTGATTGGTTCCAAGGGGACCAACCGGCAAAGAATCTTGTGCAGTTTGGTTACAAACAAATGTAAGTGATTATAATAACTGTCTTAGAAATTAGAGTGCTAGAGGGAATGCAGAGGTCCTTCAGCCAACCCCTAACTTTATGGGGTGAGGATGTTGAGATCCAGAAAACGTGACTTCCCAAATGTCACGTGGAGCATTTTACGGGAAGAGTCTGTTGTATCCATTAGCTTTTACTGTGTAACAAATTACCTGAAGCTTAGTGGCTTACAATAACAACTGTTTATGTAGTTTGAGATTCTGTGGGCTGGTGGGTTTTGCTTGGGCTCAGCTGGGCAGTTCTTCTGGCCTCTACAGAGCTCATTTTCATGCTTGTGGTCAGCTGCTGGTCAGCTGTGGACTGGTGGTCTAGGGTGGTCTCATGTGGCAAGCGTGGGTTTGTGCACAAGGAGACTGGGAGGGTTCCGTGAGAGAAGGTGGAGGTAAGCAAGGCCTCCTGAGGTCTAGGCTAGAGCTGGTACACTGTTACCTGTGCCCTATCCTATTGGCCAAAGCGTGACCAAAGCTGGCCTCGCTAGATTCAAGAGTGGGGAGCTGGGCTTGTTGGGGGAACCTGCCACATCACATTGCAAAGGGTGTGGGTACAGAGAAAGTGGGCCACTGGGGCCATATGTCCCAACAGTCTACTATAACTGGTGTGCAATGATTTCATACAGAAAGATTGGATACATTAAGCAAGAAATGGACTCGCTGTCTCTTAAAATGATTAATGCTGTAATGACACAGGTGATGGTGTTGGCAAAGGGAGGGGACATGCATGGTCTCCTAGGAAGACTGATGAGATGGATGGGGGGTGGGTGGGGCTGCAGTGCCCATGGTGATGCTGGCTGCTCGGCATATGCTCCGTGGCCTTATGTCCAGTGCCATCGTCGGTGCCAACTCCAGGAATAGAGAGGAGGGCACAGTGGCTGTGTGACAGAGGGCTGGGCAAGGGGGACGTGGTGGCAGGAAGTGAGATCAGGCACTGTACCAGCAATTGTGTCCTCAAGAGAAGGCCACAGAGGATCATGCTTTGGGAGAAGGGGAGGTTTTGTCTGTTGCATTCAGATGAGATGCAGATTCGAATTATCCTTGTAAAGTGACTGCCTGCCTTACGCTTGGCTGAGCCCCAGGGTGACCTCTTCCAACCGCCCATGCTTCTCCCTACACCCCTTAACTCCTTCAGCTCTTGTCTTTGTCCTCAGAGGGAACGCTTCACATTTCAGCCTAGTAAGTTGAAAATCATTCCCAAGGCAGCGGTGACCCTTCTCTGGTGCTGTGATGCTCATTCTGCTTGATCTAGGTTCACAGGTTCTGTTTTTCTAGCCTTGTATTATCTGTATAATTTCCCTGGAACATTCCATCAGGTTAGCTCAACTTTATATTTAGGAAAACAGAATGAACAAAGCAACCTAGTATCAGAAGTTTTATGACAGCAACTTGAAAGTATACTGCCTATGCCATATAGCATGACGTTTCTATAAAATAATGAATGTTCATCTCAGGGCAAGTAATGAACAAAATTGGGTCTGCGCTAGCATGTCTGATGGTTATATTGCTGTTCTCTTTAGGGATTCATAGTAAACCAAGAAATTGTGAGAAAAACAACCGCATACACAAAAATTAATACAAACAAAAATATACAACACGCCCTAGGAATGAAAGCGTATGCCGATTTGATCATTTTCCAGCTCAACACAGCATCTTGCTTATTTTTTTATTTAAACTTTTTAATGGAAGTATAGTTAATTTACAATGTTGTGTTAATTTCTGCTGTACAGTAAAGTGATTCACTTATACATATATACGTTTTTTAATATTCTTTTCCATTATGGTTTATCACAGGTTATTGAATATGGTTCTCTGTGCTATACAGCAGGACCTTGTTATGTATCCATCCTGTATATGATAGCTTACATCTGATAACCCCCAACCTCCCACTCCATCCCTGCCCCAGCCACCCCCTCAGCCGGGGGCAACCACAAGTCTGTTCTCTCTGTCTGTCTATTTCGTAGATAGCTTCACTTAACACAGCATCTGGTTGAGCGGCTACTTTCTTATAACGAGCGTAGCTATTAACTGATCTCAGTTTTTGGTGTATGTGTTTCAGTTGGTCAATTTTTTATAATTAGAGCATTATTTAAATATTTTATCTTTACTATTTATTATGAACAAAAAGTATTATTATTATGACAATATTTATTTCTGTTTCTTTGCTCTCTTCCAGCTTTTATAAATTGAAACTAAGATTTCAGGTGTATTTATAGTACAATAGAGGCTTCATTTTTAATAATTCTATTTTTTATATGCTGTTCAATGTCTTTCTGTGGCGCAGATCCTAAAAGGAAGGAATTTAGTATATGCAATGCTATATGGAATATGTAAAAGCCACTGCATGCATTTTGGTGAGATAGCAAATTTTGTATAGCGCATGGAGTTATGTCTTTGTCTATTTTAGATAGCAGGAGAAAATATGTATGAGTTGAAATAATATTTAATATGTTTTAACAGAAATGTTCCGAATAATGTTACTTCAAGTCCTACATCTAAACCAGTGACCACAGCAAAGCCAGTGACCACCACCACCAAACCAATAACAGTGGTAAGCCTGCCGGCCTCAAAGCCAGCTTCCACGAGACCTGTGGCCGAGAGATCCGTGGCTGGGAGACCCATGGCCACCAAGCCTGAGGCTGTCAAGTCCACGGCCACCAAACCTGAGGCCGCCAAGCCCGAGGCCTCCAAGCCCTTGGCCAAGCCAGTGGCCACCAAGCCCGAGGTCGCCAAGCCTGTGACCACCAAGCTTGTGGCCGCCAAGCCCGAGGCCACCAAGCCCGAAGTTGCCAAGCCCGTGGCCACCAAGCCTGAGGCCACCAAGCCGGAGGTTTCGAAGACAGCCACAGTCAGACCTGCACTGGCCGCGAGGCCCGCAGCAGCAAAGCCGGCCCCTGCCAGACCCCCTGCTGCTGCCAAACCCATGGCCGCAAAGCCCGAGGCCCCCAGGCCCCAGGCAGCCAAACTGGCCGCCACCAGGCCAGCCACTGCTAAGCCCATGGGTAAGAAAGCCACCTACCTGGGATGCCTCATTTACTGTGTCCAGGGCTTGTCCCTTGAAGTCTGTTTGCAAAGCAATCCAGACACGGTCCTTGATCTGCAATCTGACATCTAGATGATGTATTTTGAAAGGTGCTGGTTTGAGCATGGAATTACCAAAACATCCCTTTTTATCTATATTAGAAAGTAATCTTTCTCTCCCCCCGCCGCCCCCCGCCCGCCGTGAGGCTGGTGAGTTCCAAGCAAAGAGCAGGTGAAATACCCACCCCTCCGCCGCCTCTGCTGCCCGTTTTCCCACTCCCCACCCCAGCCCCAAACCCCCATCGGGGCAAGCATGGGAGCGGCTCATTCTCTCAGGGGTGTCAGTGGGCGGCCACCACCCACCTCTCTTGGAAATGCAACTGTCTTCAGTTAAAGGGATGAGTGCTAAGTAGACGTAGGGTTTTAGACCCCGTCGAGGGAGTGAGAGAGAGAGAGAGAGAGAACGCCTGCTGTCAGCTCGTAAATGGTGACGCTTATGCTTCTATGCTATAGTTCTGGAGCCAGACCCGCCTCCCTTAGAGTATGACTCCCGAAGGTCTGGATGGAGCTTTGTAATTGCAGAAGGCTTGTCCCCGCTGGGAAGCACGTACCCATAGAGAAGAGGCCCAAGCCTCGTGCTGTGGCAACATTGGGGCATTGCGTTTAGCAAATTGAAAAGTTAGAGCCCAGACGATTGTTCTGTCCCCACAGACCAAACTACGTGCTGGTACTGCCCCTGGGAAGAATGCATTCCAGGCTGGATTAGATAGGGGGGTTGGGGGTTGGTGGGCTTAATGGGACTCAGACTGTGCTATTTTATTTTTCCCACAAAGAAGATGCTAGAAGTTCCTATAGAGTCACAAACTGTATGGAAAAGTGAAGGCAGGATGTATGTGCTCCTGAGAAAATGGAGATTATCTTCATTTTATGAAGAGAGAGAAGCAGGGATTCCTTGAAAGAATGTCATGTCATACCCTAAAGTTCCATGACGTATATTTAATATATTTTAAATTAGGGGCCTCGTTCTGTCTTGAACGCTTCAGATTAAGCACCCCGAACCACACAGTTTCAAAGTATTTCCTTAATAAGAGAGATTTTCAACAGGAAAAAAAAGGGTAATCGTGTACCTGGCCGATGAACAATGAGATTTTTGATTACTGTGAATTTCACGTTTCACATATGCTGGTGGGTTACAAGATCAGTATTTCTCTGGAGCTCGAAAGAGAAGCTAATTGTCTGCCTCACCTAAATTTCAGATCGACCGTGTACTGGTATATCTCTTTTAGAGTTCATCTCCGGCCTGTGTGTTACAGTCATTTAGGGTTTTATTTTCTGTCTCCTGCTCTCAGCACTCCATCTTGCAGTTAAGGCACCCCGAGAGGTCCACGCGTCTGAAATCACAGAGAACAGCGTCAAACTCCACTGGGAGAGGCCCGAGCCCCCCAGCCCTTATTTATACAACCTCACCATCACCTCGGCCCACGATCAGTCCCCAGTTCTGAAGCAGAACCTCACGGTCACAGACCACGTCATCGGGGGCCTGCTCCCTGGGCAGACGTACCATGTCACGGTGATCTGTTACCTAAGGTCTCAGGTCAGAGCCATCTACCAAGGCAGTTTCAGTACAAGTAAGTGCACTGTCGGTTTAAGGAAGGTTGGTACCTATCTCTGCGTGGGATAGCCAATGGCGCCATAAAGGGAACAGTGCTTATTCACTGACCTTTTTCTGAAACAGCAACAAGGTTAAAGCGAAATCCTGTGTGTTTCGGTTGCACCCAACTTGATAACTTAACGAAATGGAAAATGGGTTCGTTGTGAACTGTTGTCCTGCCTTGGGGGTCCTGGGCTACTTGATGCAGGAAATCAGATCCGTGTGGCCCGAGTGCAGCCCCTTCCCAGGGAGAAAGAAATACGGCCATGGAACCTGGCTGGGTCTCGGCTGCCTACCATGTCCCGTGTCAGAAGCATGTTTCCATGGTCAGTGAACAGAAAACACCACTGAGTCATGGCTCCTTAGGGAGTCTCATCCCAGGGGCCACGGGATGTCCACAGGCACAGTCGAAAGGGCACCAGCGTTTCCCTCCCCTGGTCTCATCGTGCTCAGGCTCTGCCCTCTGCTGTGTTGGCCCTGTGGCTCCTTTGCTGCCCCGAGTCCTGGCCTGCATGATTTCCCAGCCCCGTCCCCAAGTTCTCCTGGACCCTCACCCCGACCCCTGACTCTTCTCGACCCCCTGCTGTTCCTGGGACGTGGAGGGGAGGCTCCCATTCTTTTCTCTTGGGCCAGAGTTATTCATATCAAGGAACTATGACTGAGGAAAGGCAATTCCCATCAGTTACCATACAACCCATGAAGGTTTGAGTCCAAAGACCCTTCAACCCCAGGGCTCTGCTTCCTTGGAAGGAAGCAGAAGATGTTATGTGGAAAAATGGGAGGATCTCTTCCAGGTTCAGAAATTTCCTCTGTTTGCTTGTTGAGATGAATCAAACGTGCAGACAACAGACATACGCAGTGTGTGTGGAGACTTCTTGGGTCTCTACGTTTCAGTGGCCCCTCCTTACATAAGACATGACCCAGAACGGCAAGCCTGCCTCAGTCTCATAGGGTTCCTAAGCCTTTCATTTTCTGAGTTGCCTATTAGTGGTGTATCTTTTTCTTTTATAGAGAAAATTCAGCCTCCATCTCCGCAAACGGCGAGGTCAGCTTCTAGTTCAACCATCAATCTAGTGGTGACCGCAGAACGGCTGGCTGGGAGTAAAACAGGTGAGCTGTGAAACTATCAGGTCCACTGCAGCACTAAGAAAGCATTCTTCTGAACAGTTTAATCTGCTGGGGTTCTAATTCTCAGACCAGGAGAGACTTGTATGGAGAAAGTTTCAAAGTGGCTCTGTGTGGCCCCTCCTGGGCTTATTCCGCACATTCCAAGTTGCCTGTCCCCAGGATCTTAGAAAAAGTTGAATGAGGGCTGCTTTGGGAGCCGTAGCCAGGAACTCATGTGTCCCTTAGTCATTTCCCTGGTGCCTCATCTTGGGACTCGAGTTGATTTGTGGCGTGTGATGCAGCGAAGCATGAGATTTCATCCACTTGGTGATTTAATCTAATAAAAAACTGCTTAGAAGAATACAAGACAATTCAGACTGGAATCCATGAAATAAATGGGTTTGGAAGTGACCCATGGGATCAATGTTCTGGTCCCAATTTCCTAAGCACACGCCCTGGCTTAGTCTAGCCTGCCATTCTCTATGTGTCTGACCCCAAGCATGTGCACGTTTTATGTGAAATCCATGATGAGTTAGATGTGTTTCTGGAAGTGACAGTTGTGACTTGCTTTTGTCCTGGGCAGTGGAACGCTGGGGACCCGTAACCTCTTCTTCAGGGGAACATGAGCTATGATTGTTCTGTGGGAAACTGGTTATTGAAATAGCCGATATGCTTTGCTTAAGAGTATTCTGCAAAAGATATTGGTACTAATTCCACAGTCAAGGGTATTTAGATATCTTATTGTTTACAGACCCCAAAGCAAAGGGTTTCCACGAGTTATAGGGACAGTTCTTTAGTTTTTGATATATTGGCCACAGTCAGGAGGAGGAAGGCATATCTCTTTATGTTGTTAATTTCTGCAACGGATTATGACGAAAGCCGTACATCGAGTGCCCAGCTGCTTTCCTACAGTGCTAGCTTTAAAGGCAGCTGTGCTTTCTCGATATGCCCTGCATCGTCAGAAGCAGCAACACATTATGTTTTGAGCTGTTGGCAAGGATTCCCTATTTTACTCTTTCCAGTTTAAGTTTTAAAGTGACCCTTGTTTCTCCACCTCATCCTTTTTGTAGAGTTTGCATCGTATCTCATCAGTGTTTAAATGAAATTGGGTGGTTTCTGACTCCACACACCCATCTCTTTGGGGCCACTTGGAAATACAGCGCTCTCAATTCTTTTAGTTGTTTCTAGAGGGAATCTTCTCTATTACCAGAATAGTATTTTTCTTTAACATCTTTATTGGAGTATAATTGCTTTACATTGTTGTGTTAGTTGCTGCTGTGTAACAAAGTGAATCAGCTATACGTATACATATATCCCCATATCCCCTCCCTCTTGCGTCTCCCTCCCACCCTCCTTATCCCACCCCTCTAGCTGGTCACAAAGCACCGAGCTGATCTCCCTGTGCTATGCTGCTGCTTCCAATTAGCTATCTATTTTACATTTGGTAGTGTGTATGTGTCAAGGCCACTCTCTCACTTTGTTCCAGCTTACCCTTCCCCCTCCCTGTGTCCTCAAGTCCATTTCCTACACCTGCATCTTGATTCCTGTCCAGCCCCTAGGCTCATCAGAACAATTTTTTTTTTTTTAGATTCCATATATATGTGTTAGCATACGGTATTTGTTTTTCTCTTTCTGACTTACTTCACTCTGTATGACAGACTCTAGGTCCATCCACCTCACTACAAATAATTCAATTTCGTTTCTTCTTATGGCTGAGTAGTATTCCATTGTATATATGTGCCACATCTTCTTTATCCATTCATCTGTTGATGGACACTTAGGTTGCTTCCATGTTCTGGCTATTGTGAATAGTGTTGCAATGAACATTGTGGTACATGACTCTTTTTCAGTTATGGTTTTCTCAGGGTATATGCCCAGTAGTGGGATTGCTGGGTCATCTGGTAGTTCTATTTTTAGTTTTTTAAGGAACCTCCATACTGTTCTCCATAGTGGCTGGAATAGTATTTTATTCCATTGATGGACTTTCCCTGTGTCCATGTATACATGGTTGATCTATATCTGTACATCTACATTTATCTATCTACCTATCTATCTTTTAATTCATCCACAACCCATACTGACATGTGGTATCAGGAATTACTAGAAAGAAGATGATGAGTCAATGCAGGAATTATGAAACTATTACATACACAGTTGTGTGATAAGGGTCAAAAAACCAACTACTGATAGAGCTGCAAAATGTTTTAAAATAGTTTACTTTTAGAAACAAGTTTAGGAATTGGTCTGTGTTCGAGACAGCCACGTGTTTTTCAGACTCCTTTTGCCTTTCCAATGGAAAGATTGACAGAAAACCAAGAAATTCTCTCCTCTTGACATAAATTTATGGGAACAATTCAAGAATTCATGGTAGATTGGGTAATTAAGTTTTAACTTAAGAGTTGTATAAAAAGATTTTATAAAAACTTTTAATGCTATGATTTTTAAATCAAACTAAAAAAATGCCAGTATGGATGTGGCATGGTGGTTTGGGATGGAGAAGAAAACAAGTCTCAACCCCTTTGATTTCTTATTTTTTAATTGAAGTATAGTCAATTTACAATGTTGTGTTAGTTTCTGGTGTACAGCGAAGTGACTCAGTTATACGTATATATATATATATTCTTTTTCATTTTCTTTTCCATTACGGGTTATTACAGAATATTGAATATAGTTCCCTGTGCTATACAGAAGGACTTTGCTGTTTATCTATTTTGTATATAGTAGTTTGTATCTGCTAATTCCAAACTCCTAATTTATCCCTCCCCTGTCCGTTTTCCCCTTTGGTACCCGTAGGTTTGTTTTCTATGTCTGTCAGTGAGTCTGTTTCTGTTTTGTAAATAAGTTCATTTGTGTCATATTTTAGATTCCACATATAAGTGATATCATAGGGTGTTTGTCTTTCTCTGACTTACTTCATTTAGTACGACAATCTCCAGGTCCATCCATGTTGCTGCACACGGCATTATTTCACTCTTTTTTATGGCCGAGTAGCATTCCATTATGTATATGTACCATGTCTTCCTTATCTATTCATCTGTTGATGGACGCTTAGGTCACTTCCATGTCTTGGCTATTGTAAATAGTGCTGCTATGAACATGGGTGCATGTATCTTTTTAAATTAGAGTTTTCTCAACTCCTTTGATTTCTGCTCATAATCAAGGGACAATGGATAAGCCTTTGTCCCCTGCACTGAGGGTTCCCTGCAGGCCCTAGTGCACCCCAGCTACCTTCCTGAGTCATCTCCCAACACGATGCTTGAGCTCAGAGAAGCCACAGTGGACCTACTAGGATTTCACCAAAGATATGGGTCAGGACAGATGACATTCTGACTTCAAAGTCACTGAAATCTGTGCATATTATTTGCCACTTGCTGGTAACTTCACCCCTCACAGAGTGTGGGAAGAGTACAACTTCTAGCAAATTCAGTGCTTCACTGAGAGAAAATGATTAGGAATAAATTACACAGTGAGATTTGGGGATGTTTTTGGTTCTCTTATGTATGGTCCAGAGGGAATAAGAATATATAAACAGTGTTGAGTTAATATAAACAACACAATCTTTAAGCAAGAATCTGGCTGGGCTGTCTTGTTTTTTAAGACTGAGTCACAGATTCAGACGTAGGAAGGTGTTTTCAATCTAGATTTTCAACACTTAGGTCTCCTCTCTTCATGTGACAGACAGAAAAGAGATTTTGAGACTGGGGCTTTTGTGTCCTTCAAGGCGATGGGTGGTAGTTACATACAGATGAGTCCAAAACCTTTCTCCTTCCTTCTGATCAGTACAGAGCCCTCAAACCCAGGACTTGAATGTTCCTTCACCCTTCCTTTCATGTGTGTGTGTGCACACACGTGTGTGTATTTCCCCCCTAGTGATTCAAGTCAGCCTGAAAATATAAATTACTTGCTCTTCTGTTTTTAAAAATTTTTGTGTATTTTATTTATTTTAGTTTTTGGCTGCCTCGGGTCTTAGCTGTGGCAGGCGGGCTTCTCGCTAGTTGAGGCGTGTGGGCTCAGTAATTATGGCGGTACGTGGGATCTTAGTTCCCCGACCAGGGAGCAAGTCCATGCAAGGTGGATTCTTAGCCACTGGGCTACCAGGGAAGTCCCTTACTTGCTCTTCTTAAGAACAAGTTTCTGCATAATTCATCTCTAGCCTGCAAGGAACAAAACAGCGCTTTTGAAAAAAAAAAAAACCCAGCACTTTGAAAAAAAAAAAACCCAGCACTTTGCCTGGAGGAGTCGCTTAATAAACATCTGCTAAATGAACATATGTAGGTGTACACACACACACACACCATTTTGAATGCTCTTCTTCAATGAAATTAGTTGGATATTTACTTTAAAATGTATATGTTGAAAATGGGTAAACAGGATTAGGAGATGGAAGCTTGTTTTTCCCTCCTCCCTACCAACCCCTCCCGCATATAATCAAGGCATCTTAGAAATTTTTTCCAGGGGGTGAAACATTTTAATATATTCCTATTTTTGCAGATAGAAAAGGAGTAACAACAAATCATTGTTTATAAGAAACTTTAAAAATATACTAACTATATTTTTCCTTAGTAGTTTCAGGTATATTTCACATCTAAATATCAATGGCCACAATATGCATTATTTCTCCAAAGATGTATTTTCTAGACAATTCAGGCAAAAATAAGTTTTAAAGCTAGCTTTTATATGTGGACGTGAATGCAGTTTAATTCCAGCACCAGTTCATTACAGTTCATCTCTGTAAGTACAAACACAGTTTGTGCTTACAGAGATGTGTTCCTTTCTTAGTTTTAAATGCTAGATACTATTTTTGTTTTTTGACCTCGGCATGCGGCTTGCGGGATCTTAGTTCCCCAGCCAGGGATCGAACCTGGGCCCACAGCAGTGAAAGCACCGAGTCCTAACCACTGGACCACCAGGGAATTCCCTAGACACTCTTCTTTGCTTTTTTACCTCTATGAATAAAAGATTTACTGGTTTTGATTCTATCTTTAGGAACTGAATTTTGTCATAGTTTACCACTTGGGGTTTAGGAAACATGGTGACCAGTGTTTGAATCTATGCAGGAATTTGTGGGCAAAAATCCTGTGAAATAAAAGGTCTTTGGTCCATGGCATCCAATGAAGGGGGAGAAGATTGAGCAGTACTAATATTTGAGTTTTCATATGTTAATATTTGCCCCTTTTGAAATTCACATTTAACAGGTACTTCTTTACCAGAAATTTGACACAGGCGTGTAATGGGAGGATAGCCTAGCGAGGGGATTCTTTGTCCTCCATCTGAGGCCTGGCCCTGTGTCACATGGAGTGTGAGGTGTGGCAGTAAGGCCTCAGCTTGAGATGAAGGTTGATTACAACAGCAAACCAATAGCATCATTACTAACCATTCAGGATTCCAGACTTTGCAATACTACATGATTCCATTTTAAATGGTTAATTCTTGTATTTTCCTCAACAAAACAAGCCCTGCAAAAAGAAAAATCCCACCCCACTCTTTGCTTTCCTCAGCACGTAAGGGCAGCACACCCACTTTTCTGAGATACATTTGCTGCCTGAAAATGGCAGTTAGCAGCAATTAAACAAATCTTTCAGTGCTTATCACAGTCTTAAGAAAGTATTGACTGTGCTAGGCATTTTTGCAGTATGTTTTGTGGCTGCTAGTTTTGAGGATGCTGTGTTGTTGCTAATGTTGGTGTTAGGTTTTTGTTACCATCTCTCTCTTTCTCCTTCTCATTTTTGGCCAAAGAAGACTTGGATGAATATTTTACATGCATATGATTAGTAAAGCTAAAACTCTGAAGTTTCTAAACAGCAAAAAAAAAAAAAAATTTAACTCAGAAAAGAATGAACCCTAAATTATTGGCCCACCCATGTGTGAAGAAATGTTTCAATGCAGAAGAGAATAAAAATAACTAACACAACGTGTAACATTCTTTTCTACTCACCCTAGAAATTAACAATCTGTAGAAATGACCATATTTTGTCTGATCAGGCATTCCTGGGTCAGTTACACAGCTCTGAAGGAAATGAGTTCAGCAATGTTTTACTTACTTTATTGGTTCTAAGTTGTATAATTTTCCCCATTGTAGTGCCTCTGAGATTGAAATGTGACTTGACGTTGATGACATGTCATGGCTTATTGGCAGCATTTTCTCTTACTTAGTGGATTATAAAACAATAGTACATTATAAAATTAAGATGTCTTAGATTTGATGAAATCCAGTATTTGCTTGGCTGTGTTCCACCATGAATGTACAGCGTTGGCTGCCATAAAACGATGTGATGGGGGAAAATATATGACTTTATGTTGATAATAATTTAAAGAACTAACTTAACCCCACAAGTTGAGGTACATTCAATGGCTACAAATATTTTCTCTACTTTGAAGACACGTAGCCGTCTTCAGGGCTGTGTGTTTACTGCTGCATGAGAATGTAGCTAAGTCAGCTACCATGTTTGGGTTATGACGGGTCTCCAAGGGCATTTGGTATTTTTTTATTGTGAGCTATAAAAGTCTTATGAAATAAAAGTCTATTGGTCAAGACCTGAAACTACATTTAAAATGCAACTACAGCTACATTTAAAATAAAGTTAAAAGTACAAAAAAAGTTTCTTTGGTACTTTTTGAGCCAATCCACACTCAAAATGTAGACACAGGAAAGTTTTATTCATTCCTGCCAATTGTATCTGTTTCAGAGGTTTGGAAGCACTTTATATCATGTCAACAATGTCTGATCCTAAGGCAATTAAACCTTCTTCTTGTTTTGAAACCATTAAACTAACGAGGAACATATTTACACATATTCACAACTGCAGCCTAAACCCTTTCCCCTCCTCTCAGCTCCCACGACTTTGCTTAAGAAAGAACTTAAATACTGATAACTTGCTGGTTTGGAAAATGTCAAATTGATGCCTTTAAAAATGCTGCTTTGAAATAGAGACACAGACATAGAGGATAAGCGTACGGACACCAAGGGGGGAAAGCGGGGTGGGATGAACTGGGAGATTGGGATTGACATATATACACTAACTAATATGTGTAAAATAGATAACAATGAGAACCTACTACATAGCACAGGGAACTCTACTTCACTTCGCTGTACGGTAGAACCTAACACAACATTGTAAAGCTACTATACCCCAATTTAAAAAAGAAGCTTAAAGAAATAAATAATGATAATTTTAGAATCACAGAACTAAAAAAAAAATATGCTGCTTTTAGACACTATACAAATCTCAACTGATAAAAAAGGCAAGATTTTCCAATTCAACATGTTTTTGGTTTCAAACACTTTTTCTAGTAATAACGTAATAGATATTCATTGTGAAGAATTCAGGACATACAGAAAAATGTAAGAAAAATATGATTCCCATAATCAAACACTGATGGCCATTTATGGCCACCATTAATGATCCAATGCATAGCTTTCCTGGTTTTTCCCATGAATATTACCCGTGCACACACACACGTCTTTATTACAAAAGTAGGCTGTGTTTCCTTGGGTGCCTTCCACGCCATGGCTGTTGTTCCAGAATGTAGGTTGGCTCCTGTGGTTTCTGTGAGCATGGGATTCCTTGGACAGGGTTTCTCCAGGCACCATGCTTGCATCAGTTTCCTCTCATGTTTGGAAACTCACAGAAGCCCAGTAACCGTTGACTATTTCACCAGGAAGTTTCACCAGATGGGGATCTGAATCAGGCAGCCTTTCAAGTCTCTCTTTTAAAATGAAACTTATTATTATTTTTTATAAATTTATTTATTTACTTTTGGCTGCGTTGGGTCTTCGTTGCTGCGCGCGGGCTTTCTCTAGTTATGGCGAGCGGGGGCTACTCTCTGTTGCGGTGCACGGGCTTCTCATTGCAGTGGCTTCTGTTGTTTTGGAGCACTGGCTCTAGGCACGCGGGCTTCAGTAGTTGTGGCTCGCGGGCTCTAGGGCGCAGGCTCAGTAGTTGTGGTGCACCGGCTTAGTTGCCCCGCGGCATATGGGATCTTCCTGGAGCAGGGCTCGAACCAGTGTCCCCTGCGTTGGCAGGCAGGTTCTTAACCACTGTGCCACCAGGGAAGCCCTAAACTGAAACTTATAAAAAAATAAAAAATAAATAAAATGAAGCTTATTTACATTGTTATTCTAGGCAAAAGTGAACCAGGAAAGGTTGGTGATAATTCTCACTCCCCATGGTCTCTTAGGCTCTGGTTGGGTTCTCAGTATGAGGAGAAGAAAATCAATGAATGTGTAGCCAGACACTTCTCTTGGATCAAGGACCCCAGGCTCCCCCAGGGCTGGGCCCCAAGGGGAAAACTCTTTCTGGAGGGAAACATACATAGCTCTCATGTCCAAAGACTTGTTCTAGGGAAAAACTCAATGAGATCCAACCATCCTTCTTTGGACTGTAGGACACTTTAATGTTGTAGACTTTGACACCGTTGTTCTAGCATAGGCAGACATAGCTTGGGTGAGTCCAGCCTGCATGGGTCTCAGAGATCAAATGACGGGAGTTTAAAACTTCCTCTTCTTAAGAACAGGAAACCTCCCATTTTCATGCTTTAAAAATGGAGAACCCCAGGCTCTTGTCTTTGCATAAAGTTGAGGCCCACATTAACATATTTCTCTTGGTTCTCCAAGAATTTACGTGTCCAGAGTAGTAGCATCCTCATATTCCATTAGTAAATCTTAAAGGTCTTGGCAGTGACTCCTGCTGGAATAAAGGATGTAGAATGCAAGAGCCGTAGTTTGGTACTGGAGACTGAAGGTGAAAATCAAGGGAAATTGGAAAAGCCAGTTGGTCAGGGAGCAGGGTCCTGCTGCTGGGCTGCCTCCAGGCTGGGTGTCCTTGGGTCTGGGAAGACTTCTGTTGCTTCAGAAGAGCACAGGGGAGTAGGACCCAAAGAGCTAAACACAGATGGCCAGGACTGGGTGCACTTGGGACAAAGTGGAACCAACCTGGGCCACTGGGGGATGCTCTGGGGAAGAAAGGGGAGGGGATGAGGCGACCATTTGGCCAAGTTCCCATGCTAACAGGGGACCCACCGGCAAACAAGGAATGTGTGTTGGTGCTTGAACGATCTTGCCTGGCTCAGTCCCCTCATTCCTTCAAACCAGGCCTTCTCCTCTAGTGTTGGCACATCTGAGAGGAAGCAAGTTGTTTTTGTAAGTTGTCATCATTTTATCCTGGCCTCATTTGGGTCTTCAAAAGCTCTTGGTAGCACTGCTGACCTTCTGGGGCTCTGAAAGTGTCTGCAACTCAGAGATGCTGTAGGTGTGGGGTCACTTTCCTCCTGGGGGCGGGGGTGACAGCCTCCCCAGAGTCACCAGGTAGCGTCTTAGACCAATTCTGAGCCTCAATCCTGTGCCTGGAAGTCTGGTCCATTATGCTTGACCTGAGCTTTGGTTTTCGACCTGAGCTTTGGTTTTCTACCTGAAGACCTAGATTTTCCTTTTACTTCTTGTTACCCACCATCCCTGAAGATGCCTACCACCCCTGCCATCCATGGAGCTGGGGGAAAGGCCCCCGGAAATGTCAGCCCTGTGTGGGGAGGGCCGGTGATTCACGGGTGTTAGTTACGCACATAAACATGTAACATTGTCCACTCCAGGGGTTTGTTTTACGTTTTTCAAACTTTCAGATAACAGTTGATATTAATGTTTCTCTTTTCCAGCCAGATCTAGAGTTTGCCAGAAAACACTGTAAACAGAAGTTTTACTGTGTGTGAACTGTAAAGTTTTCTTTTTTTCCAGGCGTGGTGGAGAATGTAGCTTTTACTCTGCAGCTGGACTGCATCAGAAGCATGCATTTAAAACAAAAACTTCCTTAACTGGAAAAAGAATGCTGTCTTCAGAATAGCTTTGCTATGTGACATCTTTGCTTCTGTGAATTTTGCATCAGTGTTAGCTCTTCGTTTGGCTTGTTAAATTTGACTGGTCACAAAGGTAGTAGCTACACACACACAGACACAACACATGTGTGCATATACACACATTTAAAAAAATTATTTATTTATTTACTTTTGGCTGCATTGGGTCTTTGTTGCTGTGTGTGGGCTTTCTCTAGTTGCGACAAGTGGGGGCTACTCTTCGCTGTGGTGCGCGGGCTTTAGGCACTCGGGCTTCAGTAGTTGTGAAACGTGGGCTCAGTAGCTGTGGCTCACGGGCTCTAGAGCGCAGGCTCAGTAGTTGTGGTGCACGGGCTTAGTTGCTCCGTGGCATGTGGGATCTTCCCAGACCAGGGCTCAAACCCATGTCCCCTGCATTGGCAGGTGGATTCTTGACCACTGTGCCTCCAGGGAAGTCCCTACACACATATTCATAAAGGATTTTCTTTTTGCACTTTGACTTTTGTTTTTAATCTACCTGGCTTGTAGTGAAATGGAGAGTCTTGTTTTTGAATGACATTCTGACAGAACTTAATTGTTATTTTGCAAGGAGTAGAAAACTCCAAGGTTTTAAAATTAGGTTTCTTCTCTGGGAGTTGAGCATTGAAAGAACCGGAGACTAAGTGACCCAGTGATTGGAAAGGGGAAAACACAGTTCATTTAATCTGAAATCATCCAATAATAATTGCCAACATTTGGGATTCCAAGTGTAGTTTATGAAGTCCTTTCATCGATAAGATTGTATTTATTGCTCTCAGATCTGTAGGTGATTATTATGTCCACCTGACAGTGAGGAAACTGAAGACTGGGGAGGTAAAGGAAGTTTTCCTCCTGGAAATTCTTCTGTTTTCTCTCTCTGACAGCACTGTGATTAGAGCTTCAGCCCCTCATGCTGGGAGCACAGTAACTTACACGTTCTCATTAATCCTCTTTCCCCATCTTGTTCTTCAAGATATATGTAAGTTGCCAAAAGAAGAAGGAACTTGCAGGGACTTTATATTGAAATGGTACTATGACTCCGTTACTGAAAGCTGCGCCAGGTTCTGGTATGGAGGCTGTGGTGGAAATGAAAACAGATTTGATTCGCAGGATGAATGTGAAAAGGTTTGCCCTCCTGGTAAGTGATTCTTCTTTTGTGTTGGTGGTTTTTGCAGGTAAGGGATCCAGGCCAATAATTCACCTTTTAAAGATATTTGAATGATAATGATGATGATAGATTTGAAAAAGAAGATAAATTGGATTTTCAGATGAGGAAGGTGTAAAAATAAAACACACGGGGTTAATTTTCTGAGTTATTATGTTTTCCTAAAAACATACTTGTATCCTTGTATTTTTGCCGATGAGGAAACATACGGTGGACCACGCCTCACCCTTCAGAAATATTACTAAGTTTCTGTTATTCATAAAATACTGTAACAGACATGGTTATTAGGAAAATAATATAATGAGCAATTAATAATAACTGCTATGTAGTCTATTCAACTTTAAATAATCTTGCTTCCTCTAAATGATAATGTGGACCGCCAGGCCATGCGATATCTCCATTATGCTGGGCAACGTGATTGGTAATAAAATCAGAACAGCTGCACAGAGATACTGGGGCCGGTGCGGAGTGGGAGCGCTGGGTTTGCTTAAAGGCCAGGCAGGTGATGCCAGGAGAGAGAAAGGGCTCAGATGGCACAGAAAGCCCCAAACCCCAGGCCAAGAAGCTCCAGGGGAGCCACTGAAGGAAATGAACTGAAAAGTGAGATTGGTGATGACAGCCAGAGGCCATGGATATTTTCATGAGAAATACAGTGTCCTTTGGGGTCAGTAATGTGACTTTTCCCCTCCTGTTCCTTTCCACCCTCACCCGCCGCCCCCACCGTCCATGCTCAGTGCTCATCAAGCCCGGAGTCATTGCTGCGATTGGGACCTAAGTGTGGCCGACCAGTGACACATACCTCTTGAAGAAGAAGGAGTCCTCCATCGCCAGTCGTCTTTGTAGAAGCTCTGTGTATAGATTCCCTTGCACTGTACCATTTCATGCTTTGATTTACACTCGAACTTGGGAGGAAATGTCTGCTGCATGACCTATCAATATGGTGCTAAATGTGTCTGTGGAGTCAACCCTCTTTGTCTCCGGGCAATTACATTGTATACTTTGAACGTCGTGTAATAGTTATCCACTGCTGGTGTTTATGTGAACTTTCCTATAAATTCAAATTCCCTCTGGAGTTTCACGTTATGCCTGTTACAGGCAAGTGTAAGATCTAGAAAATAACCCCCAATTTCACAGCTACTCTATATACTTCTGCTTGGTTCATTTTTTTCCCCTCTTAATTAAGCATGACTTTAGATGGAAAGCCTGTGTATGGAGAAAAAACAAGAGTCTAACTTTTCCATTTCCCCCCCAGTTTCCTGGATTAGATTTTGAGCGACTTTCCTTTTTCTAGAGCTTCTAACAAACAATGTAGTTAGAGGGAAGCAAAATCCCCTAATCTTTGTGCACTGTTGTGGGACCAATGCCTTAATTAAAGGATGTAAAGAAAGTCATAATAGAGATTTTTTTGGCATTCCTCTAATGTTGTGTCTGTGTTGCTTTTTTTGGGGGGGGGGGTGTTAATTTTAATTTTAAAATTTTTAGGAAATTTATACAAAGAAACTTTTTAATAAAGTATATTGAAAGTGGTGTGGGTTTGGTGTTCTTGGCTGTGTCGTTTCCCTAGCACCTGTTGTCAGAATCACCCCAGGACAGGGGAATTGGAGCCCGTTCAAGCCCCCAGTCTTGGGTACCACCCTTTGATTTCCAGCGAAGGGGCAAGGGCGCTCTGTCGACAGTGGGAAACCCGGTGGATCCAGCTCTCCATGGCCGGGTGGGTCACGTTCCTTGCTTAGGGCCCCTGGAGTCTTCCAAGTCTTAAGAACCAGGCTGGCTTTCATGCTCTCCTTTAACTTCTAGCTGTGTCCCAGAGATGTGGCCTCCTTCCCTGCCCCTTTAAGATAATTGTTTCCTGGGGGTTCCCTTTGCTCCTGCCTACAGTGGCTGAGAGGTGGGATGTCACTGGCCCAGGAATCCCCAGTCCCCTTTCTGGAGTCTCAAAGATGAAGCATAAAGTTTCTTTTTTCTTTAAAGACCCTTTTGCTCCTGTCTTCAGAAATAACACAAGAAACAAATAAATACATATTTAGGTGGTACCTGAACTCCACTAGGGAAGGAAACTGAATTTGTTTGATAAAACACATCTACTCTGACAAGTGCTTCCGGCCGAGCTCTAGGGACCTTGGGTGTGGACAGAACTGTTTTATGTAAGATGGGGAAGGATCTGTCAGTTAATCTATTGATCAGAGGTAGGGAGGAGGAGAGAGAGGGTGTGTAGAGCCACGGAGATAGGTGGGGAGAGGCTGGGAAGTCACAGAGACCACTCCTTGTGATTTCCACCCAGATCTTTGGGTGCAATTTCTAAATTCACAAATGCGCTCAAAGTGAGCACATCTGCATAGCAATTGGAGGAAGAACTGAGCTTTGTCCCCGAGTCGGTGTGTCAGAGAATGCAGCCAAAGGCAGAGATGGAAGGAAGATGCTGTGGGCAAAGGACCCCTCTGCTGGAATCTGCAGGAATCTGGGTGAGGACCCAGCGCTTCACAATCTAAGACGTTGGGCACCTTGTCGGGATGGAGAGAGCCTGGTTGAATATCAGGGTAGCCCGGGGTAGATTGCATGGCTTTGAGGACTCCTGAGAAGCTCTCACAGTCAGGGGACCCCTGGACCACGTCCGCCCTCTAGGCCATGCTGACTGCCTCCCCACCTTTGAAGGGCCCCCTTTTTAGCGTGAGGCCAAGCCAATGGAACTACCAAGAGCCCCGTGATGGCCATGAATCCCTTTCAAACAGGTACTCAACCTGGGTGGGAAATGTTCCTTCTATGACTTTCTTAGAGATTTTTCTCTCCAGCCCCACAGGAGCAGCCCCCTTCCACAGAAACAGGCCTGTGTGCCTCCCCTCAGGCTGTGGGTAGTCAAGCCAAGCGCATCCCATCCCACTGGAGCAGAGAAACATTTGCAGGGGGATTGGGAAAGGCAGCTTCACTGGTGTAGTGGATGGGACAGTCTGTGTGCATTTGTCCTGGGGCTGCCATAACCAAGTGCCACAATCCAGGTGACTTAAAACAATAGAAATGTATTCGCTCACAGCTCAGGTGGCTGGAAGTCCAAAATCAACGTGTTGGCAGTGCCATGCTGCCTCGGAAACCCGTAGGGCAGTCCTTCCTTTCTTCTTCCTACTTTCTCGTGATTCCCTGACTTATAGGCATGTGAGTCCAATCTCTGCCTGTTTTCACATGGTCATCTTCTTAGAAGGACACCAGTCAAACTGGATTAGGGATCCACCCTGCTCTGGTATAACCTCATCTTATCTAACTATATCTGCAATGACCCTATTTCCAAATAAGGTCACATCCTGAAGTCCTGGGGGTTAAGACTTCAGCACATCTTTTTTGGGAGGGACACAATTCAACCCATAACACAGTTTTAGGGTTTCCAATACCAGTTCCCAACTCTGATCTGTCGATCCACTGTTAACAGCAAGGTAGCAGCTGTAGTTAAGAGATTTCAGTTGAATGCTGTCACTTCCTCACTGGCATTGGTTATTGAAACCATCACTATTGGATCTTCAGGCTGGGTCCTATTCATTTCAAAACTTAAATCCCAGATGCTGTGCAGACCCTTTTCCCTGTAGACCAGTGCAGGTACTGGATGATTAGAGTGGAGAAGCCCATGGCTTGTTCCCTCCCACCTTCCTTTTTCTCCCCAAGCCTGTGGAGTTCTGGGCTGGAGCTCCTTCCCAGGCTCCATAGGTGAACTTGGAGCTGACTCTCTGTTGGCTTCTGTTCTCTCCTTGACTCCTTTCTGTGGTAGGGTCCCGTGCTGACTCTCTCGGGGTGTATGTCGTTCTCTGGCGGAAGCTGAGGGGGCCCTAGCCTGGCAGTTCTGTGAAACTCTTCCACCCCTCACAGCCCCTTACTGGGGGTCGTCCTCTTCACAGACCCTCGGTGCTGGTGTCTTTGTGCAGGAGGGCATCCCCTTGGAGAGCAGTGTAAGCCAGTTGGCTCAAGTCCAGCCACCTTCTCGGGTCACTTAATCCATAGGAAATGCCCATGACCTTGCCACATCAACTGCCACATCCGTCTTTCCACTCGACCAGGGGTCAGGGGTCCTGCGGGTTCAGGGGTCAGGAACATGGTCAGTTGAGAGCTGGTCTCCAGCCCCTGACTTGGTGGTGGTGGGAAGGAATGATTCAGACCATCATCTCCAACTCTTGAGTGTTTCTTTGTCTTCAGGGACAGGGTCCAGTGGACGCCCCTTCCTGATGCCGCAGGGAGTGAGGGAAGAGTGTGGCCTCTTCACAAGCGCTTTGTTGCTCTCGAAAGCCCGCCACCACCTCTCCCTCGGCCCTGTTTTACCTCATTAGTGACTGGTTACTGTGCACTAAGCTGGGGCCCTTAGCCGTCAACTCTGGGAAAACAGGACCCACCAGGCACCCACAACCGGCCTCTTGTAGGAACTTGATGAATGGAGAGCTCTGAGCCCCAGATCTCTAGTGCAGGCTGAACACTGCTTTTCCTCCTCTGCCCCTCGATTTCCTAGAAGTGAGCCTCTGCAGCCCAAGGCACCCCACTAGTGTGTGTGAGTCTGCCTCACCACACGTTAGTGACTGAAGTCTACTCGAGGGGATGAGGGGGAAGGCTCATCACATGTCCATGGTTTGGCTTCACACGCACCCTTTAACAAGCTCTCTCAGCCCCAAAGTTCCTCTGCCCAACAATGACCTCAAGTCTCCCCTCCTCTTCCTTCCCCTGCTGCTTGAAATCCCCTCCGTCCCTACAGCAGTTTCCAGGTCTTCCTCTCAGTGGGGGCGCTTCGACTGGGAAAACCAAAGCCCGAGAGAGGGCGGAATGGTGGGCATCTTGCTTCTTGCACTGTTCACGTGGGGTCGGTCCACCCCATCACATTAAAAAAAAAAAATCAACGTTACGTACAATAAAATGCATCCACTTCTGTGTGCTGCTTGATGAGTTTTGACAAATGAATACATGCACAGAACCCTCACCATGCTCGTGATGGCCATCATTCCCTTAGCCCCATCCAGCCGCGTGTGCGAGTGAACAGCATTTAAAGTTATCATGACTTTTCTCCCAGTAAATTTATCCTAAGGAAACAATCGGAGATGCACAAAAATTTATGTTTAAGGATATGGCTTTATTTGCAATGACAAAAGTGAATGCGAGATCATCAGAATGACCAACAAGAAAAGGGTGCTTACATACATCCTGCTTCACCAACAAAAGAAAAACATAGCCATTAATGTGACTGATATATATACACTACTATGTATTAAATAGATAACTAATGAGAACCTACTGTATAGCACAGAGAACTCTGCTCAGTGCTTGGTGGTGGCCTAAATGGGAAGGAAAACTAAAAAAGAGGGGATATATGTATACAGATAGCTGATTCACTTTGTTGTACAGCAGAAACTAACACAAAATTGTAAAGCAATTATACTCCAATAAAATTTAATTAAAAAATACATCATGATGCTGGTAAATGGCTGATGCCATTAATCAGTTGATATATACGATATGATGTTAAAAAGATAGAAATCTGTATATTTAATATGATAGTTTTATATATATGTGCACATGCACACACCTATATTTCCCTTTTGTGAAGGAAAATAACAAAAGCAAATACAACAAAATTTAAGCAGTGGTTGTTTCTGGCGTGGTGATTTAAGTGTTCTTTAAATATTCCTACACTTAAATTTGTTTCTAAAATAAACCCGTGCATTACCCTTATCAAACAGTTATTTTCAACTTGAACATATTTTTATATACGAATTGCACTATTCATAAATTTTAATTGTTTTAGAATCTGTGTTGTGTGGATGTACCTAACCACTCATCCTTCCTTCCTTCCTTCATTCCCTTGTTCCACAAGTGTTTACTGAACATGTGTCATGTGCTACATCCAGGTCTAGGCACTGGAAATGCAGTTCCGCTGGAACTGACCTACTGGGGGAACCAGGCAACACAAATGCATCTGTAAAGCATGAAGACGTGGGAAGAGCTGAGGAGAAAAATAACCGCAGCCGCCTTTCCAGTTCCCTCGGTTTCTTACTCTGCCCTCGTGCAATTTAGCATGTGGTCCCCAGGAAGAGAAAACGTGGACTTTAGGAGAGCTTGAGGGCACACACATCACCTGTGGCCCCAGCTTACATCCACACCCAGGGATGCTCAGATGTGCAGAATCAGACACCACTGGAGGGAGGGCTGTGGTCCTAGAAACCCAATTTGGCCACCAGACATGTCCCCTACCCAAGCACTTACCCTTCCCAGTGTCTAGGCCCTAATCTTGAAGTTGCATTTTACCTCAATGTTAGTTATAAAATAGAGTGGAAGAGTCATTAGTGGGTTCATTCCACCCCTGGAAAATCAGGCTGATTTTGCAGCTCACACTAAGATCCCATTTCCACATAATTCTGCCTTGTTCAGTGGAGACAGTTGGTTACACTAATTCATTTGACACCTGAGCACATTGTATGTGTTCCTCTGGGCTTTTAGGATAAAGTGTTGAACAAACCAGACAGGGTCCCTGACCCCGAGGGGCTTACATGCTGCTGGTGGGAGACAGAGAGAATGCAAGGACCATGAAGAAGAAGCAAATGGTAGAAGTGCTTTTGCAGGAGGTGACGAGGCTCTGGGGCAGGGAAGGTGGGGTAAGGGGCAGGCGGTGCTGTACTGGGGCAGCCACCATGTTTCAGTAGCGCGATCACCGTGGGCCTCGCTGAGAAGGAGACTTTGAGAAACACCTGAAGAAGGTGAGTCAAGGGGGTAACTGAGGAGAGAGCTCAGGGCAGATGGGACCCCTACAGCAGCGTGTTCCTCAGATGGAGGAGAAGGCCCTGGGCTGGGTTCTGTCAAGTGAGGGCGGGGCCCCAGGGGCCACTGGTGGCCCGGGTCGATCTACCGGCTTTTACTCAGTGACCTGGAGCCGTCATTCAGCAGCTCCATCAAGAGACCGACAGGAACGTCCTTGAACTCCACAGGATCCACTAGCTGCTCTGTGGGGACAAGACCTCAGGCAATGAGGCGATGACACCAGTGATGGGGTGGTGACATCGGTGGTGAGGCCATGGAAGAAATTCAGGTGAGACGCGATGGTGACCAAGACCAGAGCAACAGCAGAGGAAATGAAGTGTGGACTCTGGGTACATTTTGGTCTAAAATGTGCAAGAATTGAGGTAATGTCTGTGTACAGTTTTTTACCCATTATTTCCACAAAGGAACTAGAACCAAACAGATGTTAGATCATCTGTGCTGACTTTGTGTTCAGCAAAGCGTGGTCTGAGCTGCACTCCCGACCTGAGACAGCTGTGGACCTCTTTCTGAGGCCTGTTCTTTGTCAGACGGTGCCACGGTCCCCACATCCTTGCCTGTGCTGTAGCGTGCCCCTGACCCGAGGGTCTACCCAGTGCTTTATGGGGCAACCTTGGACAGCTTCCAGCCTGGCTGTGTGCACGGAGGTGGCTTGCCAGAAAAGAACACCTGTTTTGAATTTTGTGCGCAAAACTAAACTTCTACTCGGGTAATGCACTGAGTTTTTGGGCTGTTCTAGAAGACGGTGTAATCTTAACACAATTTACCTCTACCCAGTAGCAGTTGTGTGTCAGGCACTGTACTAACTGCTTCACCCACATTATCTCAGGCAGTGCTGTCTGGTAGCGGTCACTATACTAGTTCTTTAGATGATGAAACAGAGGGTCAGAGTGTTCCAGTTCACCCAGTTACGACCTAATGGAGGCTGTATCTGAGAAAGTCACCATGACCCAGAAGCGCTCCCTGAGCTCCCAAAGGTATACTGGTTCCTGCGGGATCCTCGCTGTCATTCCCCAGGGGCTGTTTCCCTGGAAGTTGGATCTAATCTCAAGCTCCGTATCTTCTTCCAGCACAAAGCACGGCCTACCCAGTCCCTTTCTAAGACCTTCTGAAACTCTCAGCGGGCAGAAAGTCCCTCTCTCCTTTCCCTTTCCTTTAATGACAGTTTTCCCATCTCTTTTTCATTATCCGGAGCTGCTCAGGGGAGGACTTAGAAAAGCTAGCCATTCTGGGCTTGTGCCTGGTTCTCCGAGGCCGGGTCATTGAGACATCTGTTTGGACTGTACTATCAGCACATTTCGATCCTTTCGTCAGCTTTGCTGGATCTGTGAATATAGTGCCTTCTACTCCTCCCCCCCACCCCCACCCCCTTTACAACATTCTACATAATTTTAAAAAAATCACAAGGGGTGTGAATGGGCACCAGTCTTTCTGTAGGAAGCCAATATCCTGAACCCTCAAGATCAGTTTGAGATTTCTCCCCCACGGTGATTCATTTTTAGGGAATTGTTCAGATTTCACTGCCAAATTTCCCTCGTTGTCACATTTCCAGTTGGACCTGGCTGTTGGTCAGGTTCTCGGAGTCTGGCCTTCTGGGTGTGGCTTCCGGGGAAACTGGGGTCTGCTGATGGTGCTGAGCTGCTAGGCCCCAGTCCAGGGGCTGCCCAGGGGTCTGCTCCTTCTCCGATTTTAGTTCAGGGTTCTGATCTTTGATGCTGTGTGTGCCTCCTGTCTCTCCCTGGAGCTGAAGTGCTATTCTTAGTGCCATCGGATTCCCAGGGGGGTCTTCCTGTTTGTTTGGAGTCAGGACTTCAGAATTGGACAGTCCTTCAGAGGTCCCGAGGCCCAGCGTGAACAAGTTCAGAGATCCCTTTCCGCACTATTCCTGATTCTGCGACTCACGTGGTGGGCATAGAATTGCCTGAGAGAGAAACACTGAAGGAGTGTTTAAAAACCCAGTTGCTCCAGCCCAAAGACACCTGGTAGAGGGTAATGGGAAACAAAGAAGAAAGGGACTCTGTGCATAAGGGTGACACTTTCCAAGTAAGACTCAACCTGGAGAGTACATACAATTTTCCTGCCTTAAATAAGAGGTGTCTATGAAAACCTTCAGGCTACTGGTACAAAAAGTCATCTAGTGGAAGAGATTCAGGGAGCTGCAGAGAAAACCAGCCAAGCATGTTTGAATTCAAGAGGAATGCAGAAGTTCCAGTGTCTGCACAAATTTTCCAGGAAAGGTTAGACAAAGAAATAGTGAGACAATACGAAAAAACTGGTGGAGCCTCTATATATTCGAGGGAAAAAAAAGTCTATTTATTTATTAGTTCAAACAAGTTTTTTTTAAAACATCTTTATTGGAGTATAATTGCTTTACAATGGTGTGCTAGTTTCTGCTTTATAACAAAGTGAATCCGCTATACATATACATATGTTCCCATATCTCCTCCCTCTTGCGTCTCCCTCCCACCCTCCCTATCCCACCTCTCTAGGTGGTCACAAAACACCCAGCCGATCTCCCTGTGCTATGTTGCTGGTTCCCACTAGCTATCTATGTTACTTTGGGTAGTATATATAAGTCCATGCCACTCTCTCACTTCGTCCCAGCTTACCCTTCTCCCTCCCTGTGTCCTCAAGCCCATTCTTTACGTCTGTGTCTTTATTCCTGTCCTGCCCCTAGGTTCTTCAGAACCACTTTTTCTTTTAGATTCCGTATATATGTGTTAGCATACGGTATTTATTTTTCTCTTTCTGACTTCACTCTGTATGACAGTCTCTAGGTCCATCCACCTCACTACAAATAACTCAGTTTCATTCCTTTCTATGGCTGAGTAATATTCCATTGTATATATGTGCCACATCTTCTTTATCCATTCATCTGTTGATGGACACTTAGGTTGCTTCCATGTCCTGGCTATTGTAAATAGTACTGCAATGAACACTGTGGTACATGACTCTTTTTGAATTAAGGTTTTCTCAGGGTATATGCCCAGTAGTGGGATTACTGGGCAGTATGGTAGTTCTATTTTTAGTTTTTTAAGGAACCTCCATACTGTTCTCCATAGTGGCTGTATCAGTTTACATTCCCACCAACAGTGCAAGAGGGTTCCCTTTTCTCCACACCCTCTCCAGCATCTATTGTTTGTAGATTTTCTGATGATGGCCATTTTGACAGGTGTAGTTTTGATTTACATTTCTCTAATGATTAGTGATGCTGAGCATCCTTTCATGTGTTTGTGGCAATCTGTATATCTTCTCTGGAGACATGTCTATTTAGGTCTTCTGCCCAATTTTGGATTTGGTTGTTTGTTTTTTTGATGCTGAGCTGCATGAGGTGCTTGTAAGTTTTGGAGATTAACCCTTTGTCAGTTACTTCATTTGCAAATATTTTCTCCCATTCTGAGGGTTGTCTTTTCGTCTTGTTTATGGTTTCCTTTGCTGTGCAAAAGCTTTTAAGTTTCATTAGGTCCCAATTGTTTATTTTTGTTTTTATTTCCATTTCTCTAGGAGGTGGGTCAGAAAGAATCTTGCTGTGATTTATGTCAAAGTGTGTTCTGCTTATGTTTTCCTCTAAGAGTTTTATAGTGTCTGGCCTTACATTTAGGTCTTTAATCCATTTTGAGTTTATGTTGTATGGTGTTAGGGAGTGTTCTAATTTCATTCTTTTACATGTAGCTGTCCAGTTTTCCCAGCACCACTTATTGAAGAGGCTGTCTTTTATCTATTGTATATTCTTGCCTCCTTTATCAAAGATAAGGTGACCATATGTGCATGGGTTTATCTCTGGGCTTTCTATCCTGTTCCATTGATCTATCTTTCTGTTTTTGTGCCAGTACCATACCATACCATACTGTCTTGATTACTGTAGCTTTGTAGTATAGTCTGAAGTCAGGGAGCCTGATTCCTCCAGCTCCGTTTTTCGTTCTCAAGATTGCTTTGGCCATTCAGCATCTTTTGTGTTTCCATACAAATTGTGAAATTTTTTATTCTAATTCTGTGAAAAATGCCATTGGTAGTTTGATAGGGATTGTATTGAATCTGTAGATTGCTTTGGGTAGCACAGTCACTTTCACAATGTTGATTCTTCCAATCCAAGAACATGGTATGTCTCTCCATCTGTTTGTATCATCTTTAATTCCTTTCATCAGTGTCTTATAGTTTTCTGCATACAGGTCTTTCTTCTCCTTAGGTAGGTTTATTCCTAGGTATTTTATTCTTTTTGTTGCAGTGGTAAATGCGAGTGTTTCCTTGATTTCTCTTTCAGATTTTTCATCATAAGTGTATAGGAATGCAAGAGATTTCTGTGCATTAATTTTGTATCCTGTCACTTTACCAAATTCATTGATTAGCTCTAGTAGTTTTCTGGTAGCATCTTTAGGATTCTCTATGTATAGTATCATATCATCTGCAAACAGTGACAGCTTTACTTCTTCTTTTCCGATTTGGATTCCTTTTATTTATTTTTCTTCTCTGATTGCTGTGGCTAAAACTTCCAAAACTATGGTGAATAATAGTGGTGAGAGTGGGCAACCTTGTCTTGTTCCTGATCTTAGAGGAAATGGTTTCAGTTTTTCACCACTGAGAACAATGTTGGCTGTGGGTTTGTCATATAAGGCCTTTATTATGCTGAAGTAAGTTCCCTCTATGCCTACTTTCTGGAGGGTTTTTGTCATAAATAGGTGTTGAATTTTGTCAAAAGCTTTTTCTGCATCTATTGAGATAATCATATGATTTTTTTCCTTCAGTTTGTTAATATGGTTTATCAAATTGATTGATTTGCATATATTGAAGAATCCTTGCATTCCTGGGATAAACCCCACTTGACCATGGTGTATGATCCTTTTAATGTGCTGTTGGATTTTGTTTGTTAGTATTTTGTTGAGGATTTTTCATCTATGTTCATCAGTGACATTGGCCAGTAGTTTACTTTTTTTGAGACATCTTTATCTGGTATCAGGGTGATGGTGGCCTCATAGAATGAGTTTGGGAGTGTTCCTCCCTCTGCTATATTTTGGAAGAGTTTGAGAAGGATAGGTGTTAGCTCCTCTCTAAATGTTTGATAGAGTTTGCCTGTGAAGTCCTCTGGTCCTGCATTTTTGTTTGTTGGAAGATTTTAAATCACAGTTTCAATTTCAGTGCTTGTGATTGGTCCGTTTATATTTTCTATTTCTGCCTGGTTCAGTCTCAGAAGGTTTTGCTCTTCTAAGCATTTGTCCATTTCTTCCAGGTTGTCCATTTTATTGGCATATAGTTGCTTGTAGTAATCTCTCATGATCCTTTGTACTTCCGCTGTGTCAGTTGTTACTTCTCCTTTTTCATTTCTATTAGAAATGAATTTCAATTCTATTGATTTCAGTCTTCTCCCTTTTTTTCTTGATGAATCTGGCTAATGGTTTATCAATTTTGTTTATCTTCTCAAAGAACAAGCTTTTAGTTTTATTGATGTTTGCTATTGCTTCCTTCATTTCTTTTTCATTTCTTTCTGCTCTGATGTTTATGATTTCTTTCCTTCTGCTGACATTTGGGTGCTTTTGTTCTTTTTTCTCTAATTGCTTTAGGTGTAAGGTTAGGTTGTTTATTTGAGATTTTTCTTGTTTCTTGAGGTAGGATTGTATTGCTATTAACTTCCCCCTTAGAACTGCTTTTGCTGTTTTCCATAGGTTTTGGGTCATCATGATTTCATTGTCATTTGTTCCTAGGTATTTTTTGATTTCCTCTTTGATTTCTTCAGTGATCTTTTGGTTATTTAGTAGCGTATTGTGTAGCCTCCATGTGTTTGTATATTTACAGTTTTTTTTCCTGTAATTGATATCTAGTCTGATAGCATTGTGGTTGGAAAAGATTCTTGATATGATTTCAATTGTCTTAAATTTACCAAGGTTTGACTTGTGACCCAAGATATGGTCTATCCTGGGGAATGTTCCATGAGCACTTGAGAAGAAAGTGTATTCTATTGTTTTTGGATGGAATGTCCTATAAATATCATAAGTCCCTCTTGTTTAATGTGTCATTTTAGGCTTGTGTTTCCATATTTATTTTCATTTTGGATGATCTGTCCATTGGTGAAAGTGGGGTGTTAAAGTCCCCTACTATTATTGTGTTACTGTTTATTTCCCATTTTATGGCTGTTAGCATTTGCCTTATATATGGAGGTGCTCCTATGTTGGGTGCATAAATATTTACAATTGTTATATCTTCTTCTTGGATTTATCCCTTGATCATTATGTAGTGCCTTTCTTTTCCTCTTGTAATAGTATTTATTTTATTTTATTTATTTATTTTTGCGGTACGCAGGCCTCTCACTGTTGTGGCCTCTCCTGTTGCGGAGCACAGGCTCTGGACGCGCAGGCTCTGCGGCCATGGCTCACAGGCCCAGCCACTCCATGGCATGTGGGATCTTCCCGGACCAGGGCACGAACCTGTTTCCCCTGCATTGGCAGGCGGACTCTCAACCACCGTGCCACCAGGGAAGCCCTATTTTAAAGTCTATTTTTTCTGATATGAGAATTGCTACTCCAGCTTTCTTTTGATTTCCATTTGCATGGAATATCTTTTTCCATCCCCTCACTTTCAGTCTGTATGTGTCCCTAGGTCTGAAGTGGGTCTCTTGTAGACAGCATATGTACGGGTCTTGTTTTTGTGTCCATTCAGCCAGTCTATGTCTTTTGGTTGGAGCATTTAATCCAATTACATTTAAGGTAATTATAGATATGTATGTTCCTATTACCATTTTCTTAATTGGTTTGTGTTTGTTATTGTAGGTCTTTCCTTCTCTTGTGTTTCCTGTCTAGAGAAGTTCCTTTAGCATGTGCTGTAAAGCTGGTTTGTGGTGCTGAATTCTCTTAACTTCTGCTTATCTGTAATGGTTGTAATCTCCATCAAATCTGAATGAGATCCTTGCTGGGTGGAATAATATTGGTTGTAGTTTCTTCCCTTGCATCACTTTAAATATGTCCTGCCACTCCCTTCTAGCTTGCAGGGTTTCTACTGAAAAATCAGCTTTTAACCTTATGCCGATTCCCTTGTATGTTATTTGTTGCTTTTCCCTTGCTGTTTTTAATATTTTTTCTTTGTATTTAATTTTGATAGTTTGATTAATATGTGTCTCGGCATGTTTCTCTTTGGATTTATCCTGTATGGTACTCTCTGTGCTTCCTGGACTTGACTATTTCCTTTCCCATGTTAGGGAGGTTTTTGACTATAATATCTTCAAATATTTTCTCAGACCTTTTCTTTTTCTCTTCTTCTGAGACCCCTATGATTCGAATGTTGGTGCATTTAATGTTGTCCCAGAGGTCTCTGAGACTGTTCTCAATTCTTTTCATTCTTTTGTCTTATTCTGCTCCCTGGCAGTTATATCCACCATTTTATCTTCCAGCTCTTTTATCCATTCTTCTGCCTCAGTTATTCTGCTATTAATTCCTTCTAGAGTATTTTTAATTTCAGTAATTGTGTTGTTCATCACTATTTGTTTGCTCTTTAGTTCTTCTAGATCCTTGTTAAATGCTTCTTGTATATTCTCCATTCTGTTTCTGAGATTTTGGATCATCTTTACTATCATTACTCTGAATTCTTTTTCAGGCAGGTTGCCTATTTCATCTTCATTTATTTAGTCTTGTAGGTTTTTACCTTGTTGCCTGTAATATATTTTTTTGCTGTTTCTTTTTCTTTTTTTTTTTTTTTTGATGGGTGGTGTTATATTCCTGTCTTACTGGTTGTTTGGCCTGAGACGTGCAGCAGTGGAGTTTGCAGGCAGTTGGATAGAGCTGGGTCTTGGTGCTGAGATGAGGACCTCTGGGATGAATCATTCCGATTGATATTCTCTGGGGTCTGAGGTTCTCTGTTAGTCCAGCGGTTTAGACTCAGAGCTCCCACCACAGGATCTTGGGCCCGACCTCCAGCCTGGGAACCAAGATCTCGCAAGCTGGTTGCTGGTTGCTTCCCGTCCCCTTAGGCGTCCATGGTCCCCCACCGGTGCCTGGTAGGTGCCTTAGTTGTGAGGAGACGTGAATTCCACATCTTCCTAGTATGCCCTCTTGATTCCGCCCCCTGAAGAGTTGATTTATAAGTTAACAACCCAAAGGCAAGAGGGAGTCAGGCACAGGGAGACCTGAGGGAGGAGGGTTCTGGGTTTGGAGTAGAGCTGGGTCTTCTGAGTCTGACACATTGAGTCTGGCATGTTGGAGAACGAGCAAGGTGGCTAGTGGGCCTGGAGCACACTGGGGAGGGGTGATTCGGAATTGCAGCCCTGGTTGGAGAAGACAGAGGATGTGGAGAAGAGAGGGTGGGTTTGGACTTCTTTTGGGAGCAGAGTCAATAAGACTTGCTTACGAATTAGACACACGGGGAAGGAAAGGGTGTTAAATGGCTGATGAGATGCCTTTTACTGTGATGAGGGCAAATGAGGGAGAAATGGTGTTTTTGGTGAGCCATTTGCTTCTTTTTAGAAACGGGTAGTAAAATCAAGAATTCCCTCACATGCATCATAATTTGGGATGCCAGTTGAACGTCTGAGTCAAAACGTCAAGAAGGCAGTTGAAGTTCAGGGCAGTGACTGGGGCTAAGGGTATAGAGCTGGCACTTGGGGAGAGCATAGGATATTCTAAGCCACGGGTCCAAAGGAGATAACCCAGCTTGCGAGTGTACACAGAGAAGGGAAAGGAGGTTAGAATAGACCTCTCAGCACACTAACAGTTAGATGGTGAGCAGAGGAGAGGGGCCCAGGCAGAGTCTGAGAAGGAACATCTGGAACAAATAGAAGAGAACCAGGAAAGAATATGGTATCTTGGAAAGTATGAAAAGCAGCTATTTCAAGAAAATAAGCATGTTCAGCTGTGTTGAATGCTGCTGAAATGAGGGCAGGGGAAATCTTGAGAAGATTCGTGCAGATGTTGACAGGCGTATTAGGTGGACTCAGCAGCCAGGAACAGAATCCCCATATCATATTAGCTTTGCCTATAAAGATATTTTTTATCCCCACCTCACAGGAAATCCAGAGCATGGGCTGTAGGGTCAGTCAATTAGATGGTTGAATGATGTCATCAAAGACCAGGTGCTCTTCATCTCTCTGTGCTATTTTCAGTGTGGGCTCCACCCTCAGGTTGGTAATGAGATGGTCCCCTCACTTGGACACGGCAATATTTAATGGAAAAGGAAGACCATCTCTTTCTGTGGCTCTCTCGGGAGTGACAGCGTGTTTCCCAGCAGCTCCCCCCCCCCCCCGAATTCCAATGTTTAGAATTGGCTGAGGTGGCCTTCCTTGAGCCAATCATTTGCAAGATGACTGACATTACTCCCAGACAAACAAGCCCACTTCCCTTAGGCCCATGACGTGAAGGTCAGTGGGGCTCTGGTCAGGGGGATGGGGGCTGACTGTATTCATTGCTGTGCGTGCGTAGGTTTGTGAGTGTGTGTCCACGACAGAGCAATGTGCCATTTAACAAACGTGTGTACTTCACCCAATGCCGTAATCTTTATTCTTCTAAATTAACTCCTGATAGTTTCCAAAGCAAAACAGAGCAGCAGAAACGAAGTTCTATAGTTTTCATTAAGGAAAGCACTTGAACTAATGGCGCTTCCTGACATTTCCTGTCTATTGTGGTTCCCTCACTGTGGTCCAGGAAAAGTCATGACTGTCAACTTAACTGTATCAGCAAGGCAGCTGCTTCGCTGCATCTCTCACCGTGGGTGTCAGTGGTCCGTGCCCCACGCCTAATTCCCCACCTTCCGAATTTTTCTGGTGCCCTGAACTCATCCCTGCACCAGACCTAATGCTCGTGACCATGGCAATGCTTGGAAAACAGCAGGTGAAAAAAGACTTCAAACATTTCTCCATCGTGGTTTTTCTCTACTTTAGTGAGGTAAGAGAGGGATTCGGTGTTAGAGTGTTTGGCCCTTATTTATGTACAATAAATAGTTGGTTAGATTTCCCACCTCATCAAGGGAATTTATGCTACTCATGATAAGACACAACTTCAGGATAATAAAAATAAGTATTAATCATTTCCAGAAACAAAAACTTATGCACACTTTATACTATTCAGAATAAGGGTCCTAAATTAGAATATATTCTAATTCTGTTTTATTGTCTTCCACTTTATTCTATTCATTTTATTCCATATTAGAATACATTCAGAAAACTGTTTCCTTCTGTGGGATTGCCCTGGGAAAGGCTTGAGCTGAGACTGGGTCTGTTTAGCATCCAGCTCTAACCAAATGGCCAAACAGCTTTGATTTGTAAAGTAAATGTCTGAAGGGAATTTACATGAGCGGCTCTCAAGTCCCTGCCACAAATGAATCACACAGGGGCAGTCTTTCCTTGGCGACCAGAATGCAACATATATATCAGCTCAAATTCTCATCCTGATTTCAGTTTCAAAATGAAAACCCGTCTTCACTGAAAGGATGCTGACACGCAGGCTCTTGTTAGTTTCCTGGTCCTCAAAGAGCTCTCTGAGATGGAAATTCGCCGTCCGCTTGGAGTCCACGCTCCTGTCCCTGTAGCCATCGGATTTGACATTCTCATGCCTTTTAAGGGAACACTCGGCCGCTGGAAGTGGTCCAGTCTGCACACATGGATCCCATTCCCTGCCATGTGGCAGCACGGCCTCGCCAGCGTGGCAGAGAGGAGGCTAAAAATAGCAGGCGGGGTGAAGCAGGCTTCGCTGCGACAGCCATTCTCAGCTGCTGTGAAAATATAGGAACCGCTGCTGGGTCTCGCTGGGACTCTGTGATTCCCTTGTTTGGCAGAAGTTGCTACTCCAACCCCACCCCAAGTTAATTTTTGCTTTTCAGAGAAGAGCTTCACCAGCATGGGGCTCTCAGGCCACGCCCTCTTGTAATCGCCGTGACAGTGAGGCTCACGCCTTCCTAGGCTTCTGGGCCCTGGGGTCCCCACCCTTCAAAGTGGACAGAATGGGACAGTGCGGAGGAAAGGTGTCCTTTCAAAGCAGCCAAAGCAGCCACCATGATGCATCAGAGACCTACCCTCAGTCCCAGCCCCCATATCTGTTTGGAGCTCATTCAGTATGTGGGGTGGGTGGTCTCATGGACACACATACCTTCAAGGCCTGGCAGGTTTCATAGGTGAGCAAGGCCAGGGGAGGGACTGCTAGGGCTTGGGGTGTGGAGGGGGGAATGTCCACCTTACGGGCATTCGGGTTTATAGCTTTAATACGCTGCTATACCAAGTCAACTCGGGCCACCACTTGGCAATCTCCTGTTTAGAGGCACTGCGTTAAAATTCATTGTTGCTGTGTCTGTTCTGCTGTATATGACTATGCAAGACGTTGAGCTGTGGCCTGGAAATACACCCCAACTTGACCTCAGAATCATTGGATGTGACCCCAACAGGAGGACAGAGCAGATGACAAGGTCTGCAGGTCTAATGGTGAATGCGTGCCTGACCGTGAGAGTTGTCAGAATTGTCTGAAGATTCCTTATGTTCAGCAAGGCTGTTTTCACAGAGAACAAACAGAGTCCATGATACAATGCAGGGAGTGTCCTGGAGGGCATTCAGGGTCTCGAGGAAAGAGGAGGCCGACCTGTCACATGAGCCAAATGCTTAAGATGTTATCATAAATGAAGTGCCTGGAGGAAGAAGCTTCTGGAAGGGAAGCTCAGACCTGCTCCTCCTTCTCACTCCAGCCTTGGGGATTTTTCCCCTTTTGGTCATCATCATACCTAGTAATTACAAAATCCAAACAGCTCTAAGAGCAGTCATGCTGGCGTGCATGGGGGTACGTGTGAGTCTGACAACTGTTTTGGTGCGTGCCGTCAGACCCTCAGGGCTGGGGCTGTGTGTGCGTCGCTCAGCTGGACTCTGTGTTGACAGCAGTGGAAACGCTGGAGTCGTCTTCTGTCTGGTCACGTAGGGGAGACAGACACGCACACAATCATCGCAGTGCAAATGAGCTTATCTACAAAGCAGAAGTAGAGTTACAGACGTAGAAAATAGACTTATGGTTACGGGCGGTAAGGGCGGGGAGGGATAAATTGGGAAGTTGGGATTGACACATACACAGTACTATGTATAAAACAGATAACTAATAAGGACCTACTGTATAGCACAGGGAACTCTACTCAATATTCTGTAATGGCCTATTTGGGAAAAGAATCTAAGAAAGAGTGGGTATATGTTTGTGTATAACAGATTCACTGTCCTATACACCTGAAGCTAACACAACATTAGTTTGTTAAACATAACTAACATAAATCAACTATACCCCAATAAAAATTAAAAACAAAATATTCTCAGTGCAATATGGCAAAAGTTTTTTTTTTTTTTTTACTGTACAGCAAAGTGAATCAGTTATATATATACATATATCCCCTCTGTTTTGGGTTTCCTTCCCATTGAGGTCACCACAGAACACTGAGTAGAGTTCCCTGTGGGCAAGAGCTTTGATAAAGGCATGCACGCGATGGACACACCGCTGCCATCGGGCCCTGAGAAAGGCGGTAGGACGAGAAAAAGAAACACCTTGGCCCTGGCTCTTAAATAGCATTTAGAGGCCAATGTACAGACAAGATACAAGATATTTGTTCCAATGGAGGTAAGAACGCTGTGTGTCCGGGAGCGTGTGCAAACACTTGATGGCTTTGGAGAGAAGTCAGTGTTCAGGGGACGTGAACTTTGTTATTGCTGGACCTTCCTGAGATGGTAGAGATGAGGCTGGACTGAAAGCCAGCTAGCACGTCTTCAAGGGCCCTGCTGTCACTCAAAAGAGTGTGTGTTTAATACCTTCAGTGTCCTCTGAAGGCAGAGGACACTGTCTTGAAATGTAAGCAGGGAAATGACACGATTATATCTCAGCACAGCTGGACAATCTCCTCCCACTTTCTGTTGTTGAGAACTGTTAGGTTTATGTCAAGGGGAGCAGGGAGGTAGGAAAGGAGCCTATTAACAGCTCTTCATTTTGTAGGCAGCGCAATGGAGGCTCAGAGAGGTTTTGTGATCACCCTTAGCCACACAGCTGCTAGTGGACAAACTGGCTTTTGAATTCAACATGGTCTGAAAGTCTGTCTTGACTTCTTGTCCTCTTTGCCTGTTTTCCTTTTGGCCTATTTATTGTTCTATTCGAAAGATTTCTTTACGTATTAAGTGACTTTCACAGATGCTGCCAATTTTTAAAGTACTCACCATTTTCCTTTCATTTATGAGGCTCTACACTTTTCTGAACTCATATCTACCTTTATTTTCCCTTATAAACTTCATCTTCGCTACCATACTTATAAATGAAATCTCTATTTCAGGTTATAAAACTGTGTGTTAGATGCTGCTTGGCCATCTGCCCAGGCCCTGGGCCCCTTCTATGACAACTGCTCTGTGACCTGATCCCCCCAGCCCCAGGGTCAGAAGCCATATCTCACTCAAGGAACCACAGCGAAGGGAAAAATCCCCAGACCAACTGTTAACCAGTAGAAGCAAAGTGGTTTTGATCGTTGCATTAGGCAGTTAGGGGCTTAAGAATGGCTGGCTCAGAGATGTCCTGCAGCGGCACAGACACCACAGGTACCACAAACGGAAGTTGAGAGGCAGCTCACCAAGTGTCTGTAGCCAGGGAAAACCCAGGGCTCGTGAACAGAGGCCTTAGGTCGCTCAGCATCTCGGTCATCCTTGGGCCCGAGAACCAAGTGCCTGACCCCAGCTCTAAGTGGCCTGCATGTGGAGAAAGAGAGTCCTCTGGAAATGGGGCCACAGCAGCAGCAGCACCATGGCATCACGTGGCTGCCCAGCCTCCCCCCTCTCCTGGCAGGATGCCCAGACCAGGAGCACATCTTCCTCTTTGCTTAATGCAGGGCATGGCAGAAGTGGTGCCTCGTCCGTCTTCTGTTTCTTGACTCTGACACCTCAGAGTTTTGGTTTCTTTTCCTTTCGGTAGGGTCTGGAAGAGTGCCTTACTTGGTGAAACATGCAGGAGCGTGGCTGTTTGTAAGTTTCACAAGCAGCCCAGAAGCCTTTCTGAAGAAGCTCCGGACTAGCTAGTGTGAGGCTATATCTTATCGCTTGTTCATGAGAGGTTTTCTCATTCATCACTGCGCACAGTCTCCTCCCACACGCTCTTTACATCGTCCAATTAGACTCTTCATCCTCCGCTTCTTCCCTGCTTCCCAAACTTTTCCCCTGTGTCTTCTGAGTCATGGCTACCATCAGCAAACTCCCCTTGTAATGTCAATAAAGTTTTCAGAGTGATTTTTTTTTTTTTCTCCTATTTGCCTTACTTGAAGACTGGTTTTCTGCTCTGGGGAATGCTCTCTGCTTCCATTCTTTCAAGGGTTTTTTTTTTTTTTTTTTTGAATCCCATTGATGCCAGTGCTGGAGGATGAGTTTGCTGTCTTTGCTCCCCATCACCACCTCCCGGGGCTGTTACTGCCCTGCCCCCAACCTCACGAGAACGCCTCCCTTCCATCTGATTTGTTGTCATCTGCCCACCTCTTCATCACTGTCTTCACCGCAGTCTCCTCCGTCCTAATAACTGTGACCACTCTCAGAGATGGCAGAGTTGATCCTCAGAGCATGTCCCAATAAATAAACTTTCTGCCGGCAAATCTCCACCTCAGATACAGGTCTGGTGTCCCTGACCTGTGGCAGTCAGGAAGCACCCAGTGGTCGCTTACCAGGAAAGAGATCTGGTGAGCAGGTGTCTGACTTTTTCAGTGAAATGCTCTGTATGTAATGCATTACCTCTTCTGAGCCAAAAACATTTGAGTAAAACTATAACATAGGAATATCAGTTCAAAGTTGGTGTGGACCCAAAGCAAAGACCCTTTTCCCATGCAGATGGGAAAAGCTCAAGGTCGGAGGTCAGTGGGGGTGAAGAAAGCAGACATTTGGGTTCCAGGAATGTTTGTGTATAACTCTTGTTCCTAATCATTCCATGAGTCTTTGGGAGTGAGGGTTTGGATTAGTTCATGTGTGTGTCCCTCGTGACCCACAGGACCTCTTACTCAACGCGTATGCATGGAACGGAGAATGAATGTGTGCATGCTGGCTGCTCGGCAGTGAAGGCTATTAGGACATCTCTCGGGACACATGCGGCTATGTGCCAATGTCCCGCTGAGGGCAAAACTGCCTCAACCACCAAGGCTTCCAGCTTCCAAACCCTTGCTTATTCAAAGTCAGGGAGCCAAAGTGTTTGATTGGATGCCAACTTGAGGACATTGCCTGGTCTCCCCTCTAAACTGGAGGTCAGAGGGTCCATGTAGACCATTTGAAGGGTCCTTCAGTGGGTTCATCTTTGTCAAGTAAAGCATTCGAGTTTGAATTGCCATCTTATTTCATTACTGTCTTTCTGCCCTTTTCAGCTTTATTCCCTAATCCTCCATCTTTCAATTATTTTTATTTTAATCCTCTTGAATCATTTCAAAACTTTGTGTCATTTTTAAGTCCTTTTTAATAGCATCTTTGTTGTTCATAATCTCAGTTTATGCTGCTTCATTTTTCCTTTTCAAATGTAAAAGCTTTTTAGGTTGTTTATTTACTCTTTCCATTTCTTCCAAAATTTACTTTGTAAACTTCAGACCTTGGATGTTTTAAATTTATTTTTACAGCTATTCGCTTATTTTCTTTAAAGACTTTTGAGTTTATCATAAGACAAACACATGGAACCAGCATATGGGGACCAGCTGTGAGGCCCTTATGTGTGCCTTTGGTCCAACATAGCCTGTCCTCCCCAAACGCTCCGTGGACATGAGGGAACTGTGAAGAGCCAGTGACAACCCCCCAGGGGATGGAGTCACCACAGAATCCCATGGAGATTGGAGGCATCCCCATCCCCTTGACGATTGTAAAGACTCTCCTTTGGAAACAGCTCCTGTCATAGTAGTAAGTGCAAGGTGACAATGCCACCTAGGTCCCCAGTCATGAACCAGCTGTTTCCCAGCCCACCTAGCCACCCACCTAGTCAGATGTGCTCAGCATCACTCCATCATTCAGTGGAATATTTGGGTCAACACAAGCAGGTCTGCAGACACTGGACCTTGGCGTGAGCAAGTAGCTCATGTCCCTACTTCTGCTACAACGGCACCACCTCTTCAACCCGCACCGGTAACAGTTTACGGAGAGGAAAAATAGAACATGGTGTATAGATGTTTCTGCAAGAAGTGTCAATGCCATGTGACAGTGGGTGGATGCTGTGTTAAGCTCTTATTTGGGGTGTCCTCAGCAGAGAAGGGAAACCTTCCTACAGGCAGAACTCTGAACCATTCCCTTAACCACTTAGCATGAAGTCACCCTAGCAGGGAGGAAGGTAACCACCAGCAGTCATGTGCTAGGTACCATGTCCTCTTCACATTTACTTCTTTCGTGGTAACCAGAGGGGAGACAGGGCAAAAGATGAGGCTCTACACTGATCCATGGACCATAGTGTGAGAGTCATCGACTCAAAATGAGCATGCCTGAAGGATTAGAGACAACGACACCTGGAGAGAAAGGTTGGACCTTTTGAGATGAGCCCAGAAGCTCAGACTATTCACATCCTGTCTGAAAGCCCACCCAAAGACCCTGGGGCGTCTTCGTTAGCTTCTTTCCTCCAGCGATCAATGGCTGAACAAACCAAGTGGCCCTGGAGCTTGTGATAAAGCCTACGTGTGGAAACCGTGGTGTGGGTTCCACTTCATCAAGTCTGGCTATTGCTGCTGTTGTGTGGTCTACTTGCCAACCAATGAAGGCTGACCCCGATCTCCTGATGTGGCATCTTGAGGGACCAACCAACAACTCCATGAGGGTTGATAGCACTGGTCTCACTCCACCACAAGGGAGCAGTGATTTGTCCTACTAGGAACAGACACTTGTTCTGAATTTGGGTTTGCTTTTCCTGGTTACCATTCTCTGCCAGCACCACCATCCATGGGCTTATCAAATACCTTATTCATTGTCACAGGATGCCACACAGGCTTGCTTCTAAAGGGGAGCTCTTGGGAATTCCCTGGCAGTCCAGTGGTTAGGGCTCCGTGTTGCCACTGCAGGGGGCACGGGTTCAATCCCTGGTCAGGGAAGTAAGATCCCACAAGCCGTGCAGCATGCCCCCCTCTGAAAAAGATAATAATAATTAAAAAATTAAGGGAATCTCTTTATAGCAAATGAAGTTTCACTACTTTCATCATGTACCCCATGGCCCATAACAACTGGCCTTTAGAGAGGAAATGGTGAGTCAATTAGAATGGGTTAGGTTATGGTGACATAATCAACAAGCCCAAACATAACAATGGTTTATTTCTCACTCACATTTCAGGTTCAACTCAACCTGGACTTAGGCTGACAGAGGTTTCATCTTGGCAAATGTGTCTACAGTTACCGAGGTAGGAAAAAAAAAGATAAGGCAACTCACACCCTGGCATGAGTTATCTCTTCCCATTATATGTCATTGATCAAATCAAGTTACAAGGTTAAACTTGACTCCCAGGGCGTGAGGAAGGACCTTCCTACTAGGTTTTGGGAAGGAGAGGAGAACCAGAATATATGCGATCAACCTAATGATTAAAAGAAATGTCTTACTGAAGATCAGATCTGTCCTGGCTTGTGATTTTGAACAGCTGACCTTCAGCCTGTGTTAAATTCTCTCAGCCAGAGACCAATATATGCTGCTGTTTCTTCTGCAGTTAATAAATATGAATCTAAGAACGATGACGTGAAAAGGGATGTGCAGTTTCCCACAAGTATCCCCGATAACCTGACTGCCTTTTTTTTCCTTTGTGTTACATGACTCTGGGATATTCTGGGTTAGAGATTTCAGTACCCTAGGAAGGACTGAGTAAGATTTCCATTCTTTCAATAATGGTACATCCACTGAGTAGGAAATAGTGCTGCCACTTGGCCGTTCAGGACTCCTCATGCTACTGGATTAAAGCAAAGAAGGGTGACAGTGCCTACGTGATTGATCCTGACCCTCAAGGGTAAAAGCTGTTTGCTACAAATTAGGTGGAGGAGAGTACGGAGGCAGCCCGCGGGATGTTCTGCTGTGCCTCAATGAACCGCCACGTACAGTGATTGAGGTCCACTGAAGATGATTGCTCTTCCATGGAGGCAGGACCACCAAGGGCTCAGACAAGAGAACTAAGGCTCTTCCCTGGCTAAGAACCTCAACCAGCTGAGCTCATCATTATAACAAATGCACCATGTTAATAATAAGGGAAGTGTGTGTGTGTGTGTGTGTGTGTGTGTGTGTGTGTGTGTGTGTTGGGGAAGGGATCCAAGGGAATTCTCCCCAATATTTTCTGCTCAATTTTTTTAAAACCTAAAACTGCTTTAAAAAATAAAGTCTATGAATTAAAAAAAAACCAAACAAACAGAAAAACCAAAACCCCAAACCAAATGACATCCAAATAGGAAAACATTAACTGGGAGTGTTGTTCTTTGGAGAAGGCCCCTGTCGAGGGTGCATGGACGGTGCATAGCCGAACCGCTTACTGCAGTGCATGGTTGTTGTTTGTGGGCTGCCCAGCATTCTCTGCTCTTCCAGACGGTCATTTCTTTCTTTGCTGTTGGAACAACAAACCTGGTGCTCACCTTCCTCCATGGTGGCCAAAAGGGGCAAGAATTTCTCACTGTCCTGGTTGGTCAGAGGGTGGCTGTGATGTCACTAAAGCCCATCACAAGCCATGGTCCAGTTGACCTTCTTTGACACTTGTAGGCTGGGAGTCGCCACATCATTGGCTTTGGCCAACGATAAGGTGGGTGGAATCGGCAAGCTCACTTTGAAGCAGAAGTTGGAAGAGGGCGTGATGGCCTGACTCCTTTTTCCTGCCTCTACAATTGAGGAAGTAAATACAACATGGGTCTCCATCAGCCTGGATCCCAAGGGCTAGGGTTAGGAGAGTTCCCTGGGTGGACACATTGCATGAGTAGGAAATATGGTGGCTGTAGTTAATTTGCAGCTTGGAAGCATCAATTGCTACTTAAGCTCAACTAGTAAACTACGAAACTGAGAACACTTTCCAGTGATAGATCCTGATTAAAATGCAACCTTGAAGGATCAAATTAAGGGTAGAGCCATGACTCCCTTTGAAAATGCAAATAAACATACTTAAAAACAGGAAGGAAAGGCTCACTGCCGTACTGTCCCTGGTTTCAGGAAAGTAGGGGATTTTCGTTTCTTCCCTGTGTGTTTCTCTTGGAAGATTCTGTTTTATCTGATATTTTCATATATTGTTAATCATGGATTTTCTTGCATTTATTTTGTTTTTAAATATTATTTATCTTGATTGCTGAGGTTTTTGGTGCTCCCTTAAATTTTGTGACCAAAGTGAGTGACTCATCTGCCCCACCCTGATCTCATCCTCCCTCTGCCCATCACCAATGTCCTTTCATGGCCTGTACACTTCTGTGGTGGCAGAGACCAGACTGCTTCCCTTACCATTGTATAAACACCACCTGGTACAACCCTTAGCTTGTTGTAGGAACTCAATGAATCATTATTGATCAATGGACATATAATTCTTTAATAATAGTGATAATATTAATAATATAACAACAACAGCAATAATAATAAGGCACAGTGGTCACAGGGCAGAGGTGAAGAGGTGATGCAGGTTGGATGAGTTCTGAGTTCCTTCTTTCTTGACCCTTCCTAGCTGGGCTCACTTTGACCTCCTCCCTTGGGTGGATCAGTTCTCATGCTTTCTGGGACAGTTCTGACCAGGGCAGGGGCTATGTCAGCATCCTTGGCTCCTAACCTGGCAGGATCCTGACTTATTCTTCTGCCTGGTATCCCATGCCTGCTTCCCCAGCCCCTAGTGTGACGCACTTGGAGTGACCGTGGCTGCTCTGTTTCCCTGCCTGACGTTGCCATTCACCCTGAGTCTGGAGCTCAGCCTCAACCCCTGTCTTGGCTGAGGTCTTGACTCCTGCCTGACCCCGCCCCCTCCAGGAGCGCTGGGTCTTGGTCCCTCTGCTCCAGACCCTGGCTGCAGATGACCTGAGCCCAGTGCACAAGGAGCTCGAGATCCTCCTGTTCGGGATGTGAGCAGACCCACATGCGAAGCAACCTGATGGCTCTTCCTTCGTAGCCTCATTTGCCTCATTTGGATACCTCTGAATGCATTTTCCCCATTTGGACACGAGCCATGGGGCTTCCTGGCTTCCCGCAGCCATGTCCTATTCCCCCCTAACTCCACAGCCTGTGTGACCCGTATCCTCATCTCTCGCGTCCGAGTACTCTTCATCGTAACCCGACAGGGAAACATCAGTGGAGAGAGCTCAGGGAGGCATTTTCAGTAAAAGTCAATGAAAATAATCGGAAGCTGTCTATAACAAAAGTAGGGCAGTGTTTTTTATCTGAGCCAAGCTGAGGACTACAGCCCGGAAGCCAGCCTCCCAGGTAACCCTGAGGAGCTGTTCTGGAAGAGCACGGTTTTCAGCATAGTTGCATACCTTGTCAGAACAGAGAGCATCAGACCAGTCAGGGAACCGCCTAAACGTCCACTGACAGATGAATGGATGAAGAAGATGTGGCACACACACACACACACACACACACACACACGCATATACATACAATGGAATACTACTCAGCCATTAAAAAGAAAGAAAGAATGTCATTTGCAGCTACCTGGATGGACCTAGAGATTATCATACTAAGTCAGAAAGAGAAAAACAAATACCATATGATATCACTTGTAAGTGGAATCTAAAATAAGACACAAATGAACTTATCTATGACACAGACTCACAGACCTAGAGAACAGGCTTGTGGTTGCCAAGGGGGAGGGGGGGCGGGGGAGGGATGGATTGGGAGTTTGGGATGAGCAGATGCAAACTATTACATAGAGAATAAATAAACAACAAGGTCCTACTGTATAGCACAGGGAACTATAGCCAATATCCTGTGATAAACCATAATGGAAAAGAATATGAAAAAAAAGAAAGAAAAAACAATGTCAGGGATACATTTCTTCAAGGTTTCAGAAAAACAGACCAGCATGTACACAGAAAGTCAGCATGGCCTTGGCCCTGGGAAGGGAGTCTTATCACTGAAGGAGGACCGGCATCGGCGTCCCAGGAAGGGAGGCATTTCATCTTTATTTTTAACATGGACATTCTTTACTTCTGATCAATGCACCCTTTTCTTTAATGATTGAAGCAGATGTACAATGTACGTTTGATAGATTGCTTTAGTTAGCATAAAATTCAAGTCAACTCGTGTATAAGCCAGAACAACTTCCCCAAACCTCAATACGTGGACATTGCTTTTATCAAGTAATAGGGAAGAAAGTGGCAAGAGGTGACTTAAGAGCTTGGAGGCAGCTTGGTGTACAGGAAAGTGTCTGCTGTCAGAGAGAAAAGGCACGGGCTTTGGAGTGGAACAGATTGGATTTGGGTTTCGGCTTGAGCACTGAACATCTGCGTAGAAGAACTGAGGAAGCTTCCTAACCTCTCTAAGCTTCCGTTTTCTCATCTTCAGAAGGGGTTCACTGAGCTAAGGTGTGTGGAGTGTTCTTAGTAAATTGCACAGATCAATATATATTTTTTTGTTTTAAATCTTTAGTATTTACTATTCTACTACAGAACACTATTTTTCTTCGTTATCAAAAGATATTATACACATTACTATGTATAAAATAGATAACTAGTAAGAACCTGCTGTATAGCACAGAGAACTCTACTCAGTACTCTGTAATGACCTATATGGGAAAAGAATCCATAAAACAGTGGATATATGTATAACTGATTCAGTTTGCTGTATACCTGAAACTAACACAGCATTGTAAATCAACTATACTCCAATAAAAAATTTTAAAAAATAAATAGAGAAATAAATAAAACTCAAAAAGGTATATTACAAATATTACCATTGAAGCTGGAAGCTACTTTGCATTTTTGTTATTTCAGATCTTAGTTAAGAGTGAATGGTCTCACTGCTCCCTACTTTTAAGTGACTTCTTACATTTGGGATTTTGTTATTGCAAATGCAGACAAGGTCAGTTTATTTGGAAGTGCTTATACTTCCAAGTATAAAAACAAGGTTTTATTTTAGCCCAAAGTGTATGCTGGGATTGTGGTATATTGACTGAAATCTCTGACACCACAATGAATGTTAAGCTGGAGATCAACGGCAATGTTCATCTGTGGAAGTCGTCTGTGGAAGTTGGTCTTGTATGAATTAGCCATGATTCATCTCAAGGAAAACATTTGTTGCCGTGTTAGTCTTGGAAAATCCTGTGGTCTAGCCTGGCGTTGAAGTTGGCAATTTCATATACATTATTTCACTTAACCCTCACAAAAGCTCTATAAAGAAGGTGCAGTGTGGAGAATGCACAATGAACCCATTTTACAGATGAGGAAATTAAGTTCTGAGACTTGGAGTGGCCCCGTCAAGGTCACACACTTGATGAATGAAGAGTGCTGGTCTTTTGCCTATTATGTTTGTTTCACCACATTTCACACACCTCAGGTCCCTGCTCTGTGTGTTTAGATGAGAGTTGGAGAAAACACACCCTCATCCTCTGTGCTGGTCATCTCTCTGGTTATTGAATGGCGCTAAACTAGCAGGTGTGACCACACATGTATGAAAGGTATCCTTTCAATGTGATTGGCTAACTCTTTTCTTTGGACAAACCAACCCAAGGATGCCACAACTACGGCTTAAGCACTTTCACAAATACAAATTCGGTTGTGAATTAGAAATTGTTCTATTAAAAGGATTACCTTTCTCTTGGGATTAGTACTATTAAAGTTTTTGGCTATATGAATTTTTTTTTAATTGATGTATAGTTAATTTACAATGTTGTGTCACTTTCACGTGTACAGCAAAGTGATTCAGATATATATATATATATATTCTTTTTCAAATTCTTATCCATTTAGGTTATTACAAGATATTGAATAGAGTTCCCTGTGTCCTTGTTGTTTATCTGTTTTATATACAGTAGTTCGAGTTTCAATAAGTGCCTTAAAACTGCACCTACTACATATGAACAGTTTGGAAGTTAAGAGCAATTCATATGATAAAACATAAAATATATGAATTGTTCTTAACTCCCAAACTGTCCGTCCGTAGTAGATGCATTTTTTTTTTTTTTTTTTTTTTTTTGCGGTACGCAGGCCTCCCACTGTTGTGGCCTCTCCCGTTGCGGAGCACAGGCTCCGGACGCGCAAGCTCAGCAGGCATGGCTCACGGGCCCAGCCGCTCCGCGGCATGTGGGATCTTCCCGGACCGGGGCACGAACCCGTGTCCCCTGCATCGGCAGGCGGACTCCCAACCACTGCGCCAGCAGGGAAGCCCAGTAGATGCATTTTTAAGGAACTTATTGCTACTACAATTCACCTGAGGTTTGCACCCATATGTATGGCGTTCCCAAGCTGGTTGAGGATAATGAGGCAGGGCCGTGAAAGGTGTTCTCGGATGATGACATCTCAGATGATGTCAAGGTCACCTTAAATGCATAGTGCTGTGGCTTTCACAGTGCAGGTTCATTATCTTGGCTAAATTGATAGTCACCACAGCCCAGGGAGACAGGCACAGCAGATACTACGTTCGTTTCATTGACAGAACACTGACATGTCCAAAGGCATCGAAGGGAGACTTGGTTATATGAATCTGCTCTTTGATTCTATAATTTCCACAATATTAAAAAAAGATACTTGTAATTTTGTGTAAGGTGACTGGTTTGAAAATATTTCTACAACTGCATTTCATTCACTGGAAGATCTGGGGAAAATAGCTACTCGATGTACAGGGTCCACTACCTAGATCTCATTTCTTTCTTTCATAAGAGTTTAGCTGGGAAATGTTGTCAGCATAGTAAATCATCTCTTCCTTGTCGAGGTATTTGACCAGTTTTTATGATCTTCTTGTGGACATGCTGAAGAAATATGGGGTGGAGTCTGGGATAATGAGGTGAATTACTAGCTGGCTAATGGTGTCCAAAAGAGTTGTTGACTCAGTCGCCCAAAGGTTTTTTGTCTTTGTGCTGTAGAACTCTCTCCAATTCTAGACTATTGAGCATTTTTATCAGTGCCATGGACGGAAACAGAAGTCACTATTTTTACATTTATAGGTAGCGTGAAACTGGGAGGGAGACCTTGACTGAAGGGGGCTGAATCTGTAAAAATCCACTTTAATAGGCATACATGTGAATACTTCTGTTTGGATCTGCTCATCCAAATCACACAAATAAACTACCTTCCAATATAGGATAAAGGAATAATAGTAATAGCATGTTGCAAGTATCTGAAGGACTCTAATCAATGTTACTATCAGTTAAATCTGAGTAAACACTATGAAATACCCACTGAATAGCTAGTTTGATCTCACATGAGTTTATAGAAATATGGTGTCTAGGTGGAGGTCCTGGTTAGACCACACCAAAGGAATTGCTGCTCCATAAGGAGCCCACTGGTAAACTTGTATGTGCAGGAGAGAATGCCTACGGTGTGCAGGTGGTACCAGTCCCTGGCCTGTGAGGATGCCTGGAGGAAACAGAGCTCTTCTACGTGGCAAAGAGAAGACGTGGGGTGAGAGGTCATTGGTTATTTCCTGCATATATGTGAAAAGCTTTCCTATAGAAGAAAGATTATTCTCGTTCTTTTCACTCCTAAGGTTTAAAACCAGATGGGTAGGTGGTAGAAGATGAAGTGGCCTGCGTAAGGCTGGGTTCCAGTTATCCCAGACTCTGCAAACACTTGGAAGGGAAGATTACAGATGGGGGTTTGACCATGGCTTTGGTGCTCAGGAAATGCTCCAAGGCAGAGATGAAAGTCACGCTGAGTTGAAGAATGAAGACGTCTTGGATGCAGGCTTGAAGTGTCCCAAGAAGTCATTCAAGGGGCAGAAACAGCAGCATGGTAACCAGATGAGAGGCTGGAGAATGTCATGGTTATGACTATGAGTTTTGTAATTGGACTCGTATTTGAATGCAAACTCTTTTACTTGTTAGCTGTGCAACGTTGATGCAGATAGAATGATGGACCCCCAAGGATGTCTACATCCTAATCCCTGGAACCCGTGACTATGCTCCGTTACATGGTGAAGGGGAATTGAGATTTTTGCGGATGGAACTAAGTTTGCTAAACAGCAGATAGGGAGATTATTTTGGATTATCCCAGTGGGTCCAATATAATCACAAGGGTCCTTAAAAGTGGAAGAGGGAGGCTGGAGATCATAATCAGAGAGTGAGGCATGATAATGGAAACAGGTCAGAGCGATACTGTGTGGCTGGCTTTGAAGGTGGAGGAAGGGGCCATGAGCCAAGGAATGCTAGCAGCCTCCAAAGAAGGAGAGGCCAAGGGGCCAGACTCTCTCCTTGAGATCCCAGGAAGGAGCCCAGCCCTGGGCTGAGACGTTGCCCTGGACGTGGACTGAAAAAGACAGATTTCCTGTGGTGTGTGTGTGTGTGTGTGTGTGTGTGTGTGTGTGTGTGTGTGTGTGTGTGTGTGTGTGTGTGTGTGTGTGTGTGTGTGTGTGTGTGTGTGTGTGTTGTGTAACTACTCATTCTAATCCATTTCCGGGGTGCATGGAAGATCAGGAAACATGGGGGTGAATCCTGGAAACTGATGGAAAAATCTCAAGACTCTTTTAGCTAAGCTGGAGAGTTTTCTAGTGACCTATGTACTTAAAATATTGCCAAGGTTCCTTTCTCTTCTATTTTTGGGGTATACACTTGTAAATCTTTAACGCCAGAAATTTTGGATAATCATGATTTTTATTCGTCCGGCCCCCTAAAGGGAACTGCCCATACTTGGGCAATTCTGTGGCTTTTGAATCTCCTTAGTTTTGAATTTAATGATCTGCGGGAAGTACACTTGGGGAGATAAACAGGGTGTGAGTCTGGGGGAGTTTGTTCTCAAATATGCCCTGGACTGTAGCCCAAGCCTTCTCAGGTTACATTCACATCAAATTTACTTATGTTCATATTTTCCTTCATTTAAAATGAATTTATCGAATGTCTACTATGTTCTAGGCATTGTCCTAGGCGTTGTGCATATAACCGTGAACAAAACAAAGTTGCCGTTTTCAAGTAACTTACATTTTAGTGGAAGAACATTCTATAGAGATTGGAAGCTGTTCAGCAAAATCCAGTCTTCTCTTCTTTGGATGCACACCAAAACTCTGCTTTCCAATGACCCTTAAAGTTATGTATGGACATATGGCCAAGTCCTTCCCAATCAAGAACTAGAGCACAACTCACTGCCCTTTACCTTAATTCACATTTTCATTTTATTAGTTTCCTCTGAAATAATTATGACCATAGGAGAAACATCTGATTGACTTGGTCAATTTTTAGGTAAAAATATTTTGACATTCATTTTATTTCTCTTATGAGATGTTGGTTAAGAGAAATCTATGCATCACATGTTTCTGTGAAAAATATGAAAGTGGAAATAGTTTTTTAAACTTTAATTCTATAGAGAAGAATTAAAACACTTCTTGGAAATTTAGTGTAAACCTAGACAGAGAGTGCAGCACTGAAATATACCAGAAGTATGAAGAAAAGAGACAATGTTTAGAAAAAGTTGAAAATAGCTACAATGGCTTCATTTGCTGAACTTCTCTGTGCCTTGGTTTCCCCATCTGTGAAATGGGGATAAGTCTATAGTTGAAGAAAATAAGACGCAGTTGAATCAGCTGTCTAAGAAAGTAGGTTCTGGTGCCAGACTGTCTGGAGTCTCTTCACACGACTGCCACTTACTCAATGTATGGGCAAGGTATTTAACTTTTCTGGGCCTCTGTTTCCTCATCTGTAAAACAAGGTTAATAGTACCTGTTCTGAGGTAATGTTGTGAGAATTAAATGAGTTAACATTCTAAGCACCACCTGGCACATAGCTATGATCATGTGTGAACACCTCTACTTCTGAAAAGTTTAAGATATCAAATATCTTATTTTATTAACACAATATACGTGGACCTCCAATTTTTCACTACTTTGATTATCATAAAATCTCACGTTCTGTCAAACTCGAGTTTTTATACAATTTATTTCAATACCTTATCAAAGGAATTCATTCTCCTTTTGTCTACATTTCGAAAATAAAAATTGAGAAACTTACCAACGTAGAAGATGGCAGCCAACTCGAAACAAAGTGGAAGGGAAGCAGTTCTTCTAAAAAAGGAGATACGCTGAGTAAACAGTCCCCAAAGTGGTCCTGAGTGTGTTCCAGATGAGTCATGATTTATGAACAGGAAATCTGGGTCGGCTGGGCTTCAGTTAAACAGTGCAGGGAGATGGAAACCAGATGTTTAAACTTCATCTCAGAGGCTCACAGAGCGAGGGCAGCATAAAGAAGAGGGCGAAGGAGGGAGGAAAGGGAGAGACCAGCAGACGGGAGACCATGGGGAACACATGTGGCAAAGGGAGCACACGGAGAGAAAGGAGGGGGTGGGAGAGAGGAGGAGAGGGGAGGGAGGAGGGGTGGCCAGGCAGGCAATGATGGAAATGAAACTCCCACCCCCCCAAAGTCAACTCATAAAATGTTTCATCAGCCAGAAAACCTGGTACTTGTTTAGGATATACGTTTTGTTTTCACCTGTGTTCCCATGGAAACCTGGAAACCAACTGAGAAAGTTTGGACATTTTTGTTAACTTGGAGTACAGAGATCATATGTGTGTGAGTGTCTGTAAATATACACAATGTATTTCAAAAGTTATTTCAATGAAATACCTCTTCTCTTTCAATTACATCTCTGAAAGAGCCCAGTTTCCTGAAAACCTAAAAACAAGATTGACTTTTAATGGGAGCAAAGAGAAAAAAGTTTAAGTGTGTATTCTTCTTGATGCCAAACTGTCTAATACAAAGGAAATAAGAGAGTAGAAGAAATGTCAGCAAACTATAGCCTTTGGGTCAGTTTGGGCCCCTAGATTGTTTCTGTATAGCCCACAGGTTAAGAATTAAAAAAAAAAAATCTTTAAAGAGTGGTGGAAAAAAATAAAAAGAATATGAAACAAGACTGTGTGTAGCCCACACGGCACACAATATTTGCCATCTAGTCCTTTACAGAAAAGTTTGCTAACCCCGGATCTAAAACGCAACGTCATTGCAAGTAAAGCCAGGAAATAAGATAACAGGTCAGCCTGATGATAACTGCCACAAACAAAACAATCTGAGACATATTTTTATAGCCCTACGCAGTGCTGATTGGGTTAAAGCTCATATGATCCCTTCATGCAAACCCACTGTACCCCATCCTCAAAAATGGGCAAAGCTAACAGGCAGCACATATGGGCGGAAAGGCAGGGACGGAAAGGCTCTCTGGCTGCATCGCAGGGAAAGCACATGACGCTCTGGGTCTGCACAGAGTTGTCCAGCTTCCAGTGTCAGAGCTGGCACTCACCTTTCAGACCTCAGAAAGGAGAATGAGCAGTGAGTGTGAAAAGTCACAGAAAAATGTGCCCGGGTCTTTGGAGAGACCCAAGGAATAAGGCAAAGAGAAGCAGTTACCAGATTATACCTTTGCTGAGATAAAAGTGGCTCTGATCAAATAATAATGAAAATAATAATGTAATAAACAAAAAAATAATAGTTAAGCTAACGGCAACTATAATTTATTGGGTGTTTATAAGGGGCCAGACATTTTGCTAATCACTTCCCTGGAATTATATTTAATCCTCATCATAAATTTCTGAAGGTGAAGAAACAGACTCAGAGTCAAAGTAACATTTCCAAAGTCAAAGCTGTTAAGAGGGAGAGCCATGGACTGAGAAGAGTCTTAACCACTACCTTATTCCTTCTTAAATGTAGAAAGGCTCAGTGTAAAGTGTTTGAATACAAATATGCAGGGTGCAAATGGAACTGAAAAATAAATCTTTATTATCCATATTCTATTTCCCTTTTCTTTTAAAAGCCACAATAATAAAACTCTAATCATTGAGAGGTCACAAAATTTCATTCTAGATTTTATTTCCCATGGAGTCTGAAATGTGCTGCATTAGGCCAGCCTCAGTATTCTGGACTGGAATACCTCTCCTTCCGGGATACTCTGATTTTGTCTTTTTTTCCTGCTGGAAAGTCTATTCTTTGGTGCCCAGGTCAGCTGACTATATAATGTATTTTGACTTGACTGCACTTGGAAATGAAATTTAATTATCAACAGCATTTTCTTCTGTAACTGTTTCAGAATGTTCCCTTATCAAATAAGTGTGCAGAAGCCCACATGTGCCTCTCAGTAGAGGCCCTGCATGGGAGAGTCACTCCGTGCTTGAGGAGGGGTGAAGGTGGTCACTCTGTGAGAGCCATGAGTCAGCTTGACACACAGAGCTCAGAGGATAGTAGTCAGCTGCGACAGTCAAGATCAGTCTTTCTCTCACTCTGTGGCAGTTACCTTGCATGGTTTTCAACAAGAAGTCCCCTGATTCTCATCTCTGTTCTTATGTTGGTCATGTATCTGTATCTGATGCCTCCAAGGTTTCTTTCTTTATTTTCATTTTTAGGTGGTTAGAATATGATGTGTCTATGTGTGTTTTCTCTTTGTCACTGTGGGATCCTTTCAGTTTCTTGGATCTGTGGTCTAATATCTTTCTTTCACTGTTCCAATAAGTCTTTATCCATTATTCCATCAAATATTTCTTCTGATTCTCTCTCTCCCTCTCTCTTCTTTCTGGGATGCCAATTACACTTATGTTAGACTTTTCGATATTGCCCCAAAGCTTTTGGGTTCTCTGTTCTCTCTATTTTTTCCATTATTTTTCTATTTGTGTTTTAATTTGGTAATTTACTATTGAGCTTCCATTATGTTCAGTGATTCATTGGCTGTGGGTATTTTATTTTATTTATTTATTTATTTATTTTTAACATCTTTATTGGAGTATAATTGCTTTACATGGTTGTGTTAGATGCTGCTATACAACAAAGTGAGTCAGCTATACATATACATACATATATCCCCATATCCCCTCCCTCTTGGGTCTCCGTCCCACCTTCCCTATCCCACCCCTCTAGGTGGTCACAAAACCCCAAATTGATATCCCTGTGCTGTGCGGTTGGTTCCCACTAGCTATCTATTTTACATTTGGTAGTGTATATATGTCAATGCCACTCTGTCACTTTGTCCCAGGTTACCCTTCCCCCTCCCTGTGTCCTCAAGTCCATTCTCTACATCTGTATCTTTATTCCTGTTCTGTCCCTAGGTTCATCATAACCTTTTTTGTTGTTTTTTTAGATTCCATATATATGTGTTAGCATACAGTATTTGTTTTTCTCTTTCTGACTTACTTCATTCTGTATGACAGACTCTAGGTCCATCCACCTCACTGCAAATAACTCAATTTCGTTCCTTTTTATGGCTGAGTAGTATTCCATTGTATATATGTGCCACATCTTCTTTATCCATTCATCTGTTGATGGACACTTAGGTTGCCTCCATGTCCTGGCTATAGTAAATGGCACTGCAATGAACACTGTGGTATATGACTCTTTTTGAATTATGGTTTTCTCAGGGTATATGCCCAGTAGTGGGATTGCTAGGTCATATGGTAGTTCTATTTTTAGTTTTTTAAGGAACCTCCATACTGTTCTCCATAGTGGCTGTATCAATTTACATTCCCACCAACAGTGCAAGAGGGTTCCCTTTTCTCCACACCCTCACCAGCATTTACTGTCTACAGATTTTTTGATGGCCATTCTGACTGGTGTGAGGTGATGCCTCATTGTAGTTTTGATTTGCATTTCTCTAATGATTAGTGATGTTGAGCATCCTTTCATATGTTTGTTGGCAATCTGTATATCTTCTCTGGAGAAATGTCTATTTAGGTCTCTTCCCTTTTTTTGATTGTTTGATTTTTGATATTGAGCTACTTGTATATTTTGGAGATTAAATCCTTTGTCAGTTGCTTCATTGACAAATATTTTCTCCTATTCTGAGGGTTGTCTTTTCATCTTGTTTATGGTTTCCTTTGCTGTGCAAAAGCTTTTAAGTTTCATTAGGCCCCATTTGTTTATTTTTGTTTTTATTTCCATTTCTCTAGGGAGTGGGTCAAAAAGGATCTTTCTGTCATTTATGTCATAGAGTGTTCTGCCTATGTTTTCCTCTAAGAGTTTTACAGTGTCTGGCCTTACATTTAGGTCTTTAATCTATTTCAAGTTTATGTTTGTGTATGGTGTTAGGGAGTGTTCCAATGTCACTCTTTTACATGTAGCTTTCCAGTTTTCCCAGCACCACTATTGAAGAGGCTGTCTTTTATCTATTGTATATTCTTGCCTTCTTTATCAAGATAGGGTGACCATATGTGCATGGGTTTATCTCTGGACTTTCTATTTGTTCCATTGATCTATATTTCTGTTTTTGTGCCAGTACCATGCCATACTGTCTTGATTACTGTAGCTTTGTAGTATAGTCTGAAGTCAGGGAGCCTGATTCCTCCAGCTCTGTTTTTCTTTCTCAAGATTGTTTTGGCTATTCAAGACCTTTTCTGTTTCCATACAAACTGTGAAATTTTTTGTTCTAGTTCTGTGAAAAATGCCATTGGTAGTTTGAAAGGGATTGCATTTAATCTGTAGATTGCTTTGGGGAGTATAGTCATTTTCACAATGCTGATTCTTCCAATCCAAAAACATGGTATATCTCTCCATCTGTTTGTATCTTCTTTAATTTCTTTCATTAGTGTCTTATAATTTTCTGCATTCACATCTTTTGTCTCTTTAGGTAGATGTATTCCTAGTTATTTTATTCTTTTTGTTGCAATGGAAAATGGGATGTTTCCTTAATTTTTCTTTCAGATTTCAGATTTCTCATCATAGGAATGCAAGAGATTTCTGTGCATTAAGTTTGTATCCTGCTACTTCACCAAATTCTTTGATTAGCTCTAGTAGTTTTTTGGTAGCATCTTTAGGAGTCTCTGTATAGTATGTCACCTCCAAACAGTGACAGCTTTACTTCTTCTTTTCTGATTTGGATTCCTTTTATTTATTTTTCTTCTCTGATTGCTGTGGCTAAAACTTCCAAAACTATGTTGAATAATAGTGGTGAGAGTGGACAACCTTGTGTTGTTCCTGATCATAGAGGAAATGGTTTCAGTTTTTCACCGCTGAGAACAATGCTGGCTGTGGGTTTGTCATATATGGCCTTTATTATGTTGAGGTAATTCCCTCTATGCCTACTTTCTGGAGAGTTTTTTTTTTTTATCATAAATGGGTGTTGAATTTTGTTGAAAGCTTTTTCTGCATCTATTGAGATGATCGTATGGTTTTTCTCCTTCAATTTGTTAACATGGTGTATCACATTGATTGATTTGCATATATTGAATAATTCTTGCATTCCTGGGTTAAACCCCATTTGATCATGGTTTATGATCATTTTAATGTGCTGTTGGATTCTGTTTGCTAGTATCTGGTTGAGGATTTTTGCATCTATGCTCATCTATGTAGTTTACTTTTTTTGAGACATCTTTGTCTGCTGTCAGGGTGATGGTGGCCTCGTAGAATGAGTTTGGGAGTGTTCCTCCCTCTGCTATATTTTGGAAGAGTTTGAGAAGGATAGATATTAGCTCTTCCTTAAATGTTTGAGAGAATTCGCCTGTGAAGCCATCTGGTCCTGGACTTTTGTATGTTAGAAGAGTTTTAATCACAATTTCAATTTCAGTGCTTGTGATTGGTCTGTTTATATTTTCTATTTCTTCCTGGTTCAGTCTCAGAAGGTCTTGCTTTTCTAAGAATTTGTCCATTTCTTCCAGGTTGTCCATTTTATTGGCATGTAGTTGCTTGTAGTAATCTCTCATTATCCTTTGTATTTCTGCAGTGTCAGTTGTTACTTCTCCTTTTTCAATTCTAATTCTGTTGATTTCAGTCTTCTCCCTTTTTTTCTTGATGAGTCTGGCTAATGGTTTATCAATTTTGTTTATCTTCTCAAAGAACCAGCTTTTAGTTTTATTGATGTTTGTTATTGCTCCCTTCATTTCTTTTTCATTTATTTCTGCTCTGATGTTTATGATTTCTTTCCTTCTGCTAACTTTGGAGATTTTTGTTCTTCTTTCTCTAATTGCTTTAGGTGTAAGGTTAGGTTGTTTACTTGGGATTTTTCTTGTTTCTTGAGGTAGGATTGTATTGCTATAAATTTCCCTCTTAGAACTCCTTTTGCTGCATCCCATAGGTTTTGGGCTGTCCTGTTTTCATTGTCATTTGTTCCTAGGTATTTTTTGATTTCCTCTTTGATTTCTTTAGTGATCTCTTGGTTATTTAGTAACGTATTGTTTAGCTTCCATGTTTTTGTATTTTCTACAGTTTTTTCCTGTAATTGATATCTAGTCTCATAGTGTTGTAGTCAGAAAAGATACTTGATATGATTTCAATTTTCTTAAATTTACCAATGCTTGATTTGTGATCCAAGATATGATCTATCCTGGAGAATGTTCCATGAGCACTTGAGAAGCAAGTGTATTCCGTTGTTTTTGGATGAAATGTCCTATAAATATCATAAGTCCATCTTGTTTAATGTATCATTTAAAGCTTGTGTTTCCTTATCTATTTTCATTTTGGTTGATCTGTCCATTGGTGAAAGTCTGGTGTTAAAGTCCCCTACTATGATTGTGTTACTGTCGATTTCCCCTTTTATGGCTGTTAGCATTTGCCTTATGTGTTGAGGTGCTCCTATGTTGGATGCATAAATATTTACAATTGTTATATCTTCTTAGATTGATCCCTTGATCACTATGTAGTGTACTTCTTTGTCTCTTGTAATAGTCTTTATTTTAAAGTCTATTTTGTCTGATATGAGAATTGCTATTCCAGCTTTCTTTTGATTTCCATTTGCATGGCATATTTTTTTCCATCCCCTCACTTTCAGTCTGTATGTGCCCCTAGGTCTGAAGTGGGTCTCTTGTAGATGGCTTATATATGGGTCTTGTTTTTGTATCCATTCAGCCAGTCTATGTCTTTTGGTTGGAGCATTTAATCTATTCACATTTAAGGTAATTATGATATGTATGTTACTATTACCTTTTCTTAATTGTTTTGTGTTTGTTATTGTAGGTCTTTTCCTTCTCTTGTGTTTCCTGCCTAGAGAAGTTCCTTTAGCATGTGTTGTAAAGCTGGTTTGGTGGTGTTGAATTCTCTTATCTTTTGCTTGTCTGTAAAGGTTTTAATTCCTCCTCTGAATCTGAATGTGATCCTGCTGGATTGAGTATTCTTGGTTGTAGAATTTTACCTTCCATCACTTTAAATATGTCCTGCCACTCCCTTCTGGCTTGCAGAGTTTCTACTGAAAAATCAACTGTTAACCTTATGGGGATTCCCTTGTATATTATTTGTTGCTTTTCCCTTGCGGCTTTTAATATTTTTTCTTTGTATTTAATTTTTGATATTTGATTAATATGTGTCTTGACCTTTTTCTCCTTGGATTTATCCTGTTTGGGATTCTCTGTGCTTCCTGGACTTGATTGACTATTTCCTTTCCCATATTAAGGAAGTTTTCAACTATAATCTCTTCAAACATTTTCTCAGTCCCTTTTTTTTTTTTTGTCTTCTTCTTCTGGGACCCCTATAATTCGAATGTTGGTGGGTTTAATGTTGTCCCAGAGGTCTCTGAGACTGTCCTCAATTCTTTTCATTCTTTTTTCTTTTTTTGCTCTGTGGTACTTATTTCCACTATTTTATCTTCCAGCTCACTTATCCGTTCTTCTGCCTCAGTTTTTATGCTATTGATTCCTTCTAGAGAAATTTTAATTTCATTTCTTGTGTTGCTCATCATTGTTTGTTTGCTCTTTAGTTCTTCTAGGTCCTTGTTAAACGTTTCTTGCATTTTCTCCATTCTATTTCCAAGATTTTGGATCATCTTTACTCTCATTGCTCTGAATTCTTTTTCAGGTAGACTGCCTATTTCCTCTTCATTTGTTTGGTCTGGTGGGTTTTTACTTTGCTCCTTCATCTGCTACGTATTTCTCTGTCTTCTCATTTTGCTTAACTTACTGTGTTTGGGGTGTCCTTTTCACAGGCTGCAGGTTCATACTTCCCATTGTTTTTGGTGTCTGCTCCCAATGGCTAAGTTTGGTTCAGTGGGTTGTGTAGGCTTCCTGGTGGATGAAACTGGTGCCTGTGCTCTGGTGGATGAGGCTCAATCTTGTCTTTCTGGTGGGCAGGATTGCATCCGGTGGTGTGTTTTGGGGTATCTTTGAACTTAGTATGATTTTAGGCAGCCTCTCTGCTAATAGGTGGGGTTGTGTTCCTGTCTTGCTAGTTGTTTGGCATGGGGTGTCCAGCACTGGAGCTTGCTGGTCATTGTGTGGAGCTGGACCTTAGCGTTGAGACAGAGTTCTCTGGGAGAGCTCTCGTCAATTGATATTATGTGGGGTTAGGAGGTCTCTGGTGGTCCAATGTCCTGAATTCGGCTCTCCCACCTCAGAGGCTCAGATCTGACACCTGGTCAGAGCACCAAGACCCTGTCAGCCAGGGAGCTTCTTGCCTTTTGGGAAGTCTGAGTTCTTCTGCCAGCATTCAGTAGGTGTTCTGTAGGAGTTGTTCCACATGTAGGTTTTTTTTTGATGTATTTGTGGGGAGGAAGCTGATCGCCATGTCTTACTTCTCCGCCATCTTGAAGGTCTTCCTCCATTGGTTGTGTTGAGTCTAGTGAAGAGCCTGTGGAAACTTTCTTCAATTATATTTTTGTTTCCAGCATTTTCTTTTTTAAAAAAAATGGAAGATGAGTTGGTTTACAATATTTTGTTAGTTTCAAGTGTACAGCATAGTGATTCAGTTTTTTTTCAGATTATATTCCATTATAGGTTATTACAAGATTTTGAATATAATTCCCTGTGCTATACAGTAAATCCTTGTTGCTTATCTATTTGATGTATACTAGTTTGTATCTGTTAATCCCGTACTCCTAATCTGTCCCTCCCTCCCTCTCCAGCATTTTCACTTGACTCTTTATAGTTTCTATCTCTCTGTTGAAATTGCTCATCTGATCATGCATACTGCCTACTTTTTCCACTAGAGCCTTTCATATGTTAATCATAGTTATTTTAAATTCTCTGATAGTTTTAACATCTGGGTTATCTCTGAATCTGGTTCTATTGATTATTTTGTCTCTTGGTGGTGGGTTGTTTATGTCTTGCTTTTTAATCTATATCTCGTAATTTTTGATCAAATGCCAGATATCATGTATAAAACAGAAAAGTGTGGAGTCAATACTATTTATTCCTGGAAATGGGCATACCTTTTCTTTAGATAGGCTACTAGTTTGGTAGTTGAGTCTGTCTAGCCAAGAGTTGAACTACAGTTTGACTTTGCTGTTGCTAGGGTTACCTTCAGTGAGCCTCCTGCTTCAAATTCCTCTAATATTCCTTTGTGCTTAGAGGTGGGGCTCAAGGGTGTTTCTCAACATCTCTGCTCTGCTTTCAGCCTTCTCTGTGAGACTGATCCTTGGACAGGCTCTCTGTCCATGGCCTTGCCCTTCTCTAAGCTGTAGACTGCAATTTCTCATTTCTTGGTGGTTTCTAGCTTGGTGGGGGAGATGATGGGAGTTCTTTGTTGTCCTGGTCCAGGCTTAGTCTTAAGCAGACCCTGTGTGTAATTGGGGTGGGTATTTCTCAGTGGTCCTTCTTCTCCCCCTCATGGCAGCCAAATTTTTTAGTATCCTGTCCCTTTCTCCAATAGCAGGAGACATCTAATGACATTGGTATAGAATTCTGAGCCAGGACTCTTTCTGTACCTTCCCCATGGACAGAGGGATTTCTTCTTACTCTTCCAAGAGGTACAATGGGTCTTTACCCTGAGGGTGACAGTGGTTTCTGCCCTTTCCACAGTGGTTTAAAATTTTTGCACCATGTTCTAGTCCTTCCTTCAGTTCTGAATCAGCCCAGGGTGGTTGATGTAATGCACCCCCACCCCCAGTTTCAGTAATGAACACCAGGTGGAGGTCCATGGATAAGAGCACTGATGGTGACAACCTCCCTTTTTATCTGGAAATCTCAGGAGCTCCTAACTGTCACACCCCACACTTTGCTTTAGAAAAGTGTTACAAAATTTATCTGAATACCTCTTATCTGCTTGCATTGTACCTGGAATGTCTTCCTCCTGTGTTTGCATTCTGCTTCTTTTATGGGGGGGGACCAATTTTTCCTTGGATTTTAGGCCATTTGATTTCCCTGTAACCTCAGCCCTCTGATTGGTTGAAGGATGTTTATGACTTTGTAATTTATCTGGCTTTTCTTGTTGTTAGGGTGGGATTGGTGCTCTTTCCTACTTTCTCCATCCTAAGCTGAAGCAGCATCTCATTTCTCTCAGAATTTAAATTGAGAAATTTTGGTAATTCACAAGTTAACCTTGAGAAGGGAACACACCCAAAAGAGAAGCGGAAACGGAGGAGTGGAGTAGACTTCTGCTACTGAGAGGCCAAAGAAGCAGCTTGATCAAGTCCCTGGAATTGCCCCAAATCCAACAAAGTCCTGAATCTTGTCTTGGTCAAATCTATGAGTCCTGCCTGCACTTCAGGGATCTGGATTCCTATGAGATGTTTGTATTCTTTTTCTTTTTTTTTTTTTTTGTGATATGTGGGCCTCTCACTGTTGTGGCCTCTCCCACTGCAGAGCACAGGCTCCAGACGTGCAGGCTCAGCGGCCATGGCCCACAGGCCCAGCCGCTCCACAGCATGTGGGATCTTCCCGGACCGAGGCACGAACCTGCGTCCCCTGCATCAGCAGGCAGAGTCTCAACCACTGCGCCACCAGGCAAGCCCAGATATTTGTTTTCTTTATGGCTGTGTTTGTATTGTTGTCCATTTATTCACTCATTAAAAGGTAGATCTTTATTGAGGACGTCTTAGTCCAGATTCTCTACTGGGTGCTGAGAATTTACCAGAGAACAAACAGATGTAATTCTTGCCCTCATGGAACTTATAGTCTGACTGGGCAGACAGATATTAAAACAAGTAAACAATTAAATATCTAATGAGCTGTATAAAGAAAGAGTGTTGGGTGGTATGGGAGTTCTAAGGTAGGGTCTTGAGCTAGTATGGACGTCTCCCTTAGGATCTGCAGGCTGTGGAGACTGAAAATGTACCTCTTAGATCTCCAAAGATGGGGACCTTAGTGAACTGATGCCCTAGCTGTTGCACTCTGAAATCTACATCATGTTCCTACTGAAACCATGCTTCTCTATAAGTGGGCAGAGCAGGAACTTTAAGGCATGCTGTTCCAGGAGAGATTGACTCTTCTGAAAGCTGATTTTGGCCCAGGAACTCCCCATTGGCCTTACCAAACTTTCTTGAGCTGCACTGTAGTCTCTGACTATTCCACTGACCTCCATTCCTGCCCTCTTTCCTTGACAAAACATCAAACATTCCTCGTGGTCTGACGGCTCCCCAGCCTCCTCTTGTCCCCTCCCCATTTTCCCTTGCAAACATTTCTCTAGTAAGTGTTTTTCACAAAGGTATGCACTGCTCCACACATTAATATATGATTATCCCTGTAGACATAACTGAAACTGCAGATCTAGAAAGCTTTTGGCATTTAAATTGTGGTTGGATTTGTAAATCCTATCATCCATATCCCTGTGTGTGGGCTCCTTTGTCTTTGAGAGGAGACATGAGTGATTTCCAAACTGAGGTCAATGAACTTGGAACACTTTTCTTGGGATCTCCCACAAACCAGCCTGTTTCTGAGAAGTCCTACCATCGAGAAGTGGCTGGGTTTCTGCCTGGGCTGTGGTCACAGAGGCCTCCAGCTCTATTCAATTTACTCCCCAGGGCAAGTGTCAGAGACTCATCCACTGCCTTACCACCTCCATCACCGCTTACCATCGAGTCAGATCCTTTTGGGAGAAAAATGACATTATATTTTACACTGAACCTTTGTTAATAAAAGGAAATTGAAGTAACTCTGAAGCTAAGGCAGGACCCTTTTCGCATGCACACTTAGGGCAAGATTTTTGTTGTTTGGTTCAAGTTGTTTCAAAGTTACAGTAATTTCATTGTGATTTTGTCTGTACGATATTAGGAGATGTAGACACGTTTGTCTAGGTCTCTAGAATTTTTCTTGCCGAGGAACCTCTTTTGTTCTGGACTTTTCTAGTCTTCATAATTAACCTGACCCATCTCCTTGATGTTCATCCTTCTGCCTGCTCTCTCCTGCAGGACCCTATGTCCTGCCCCAAGCCAATGAGAGCCTCTGGGCTTTGCCACCAGGATGATAGACATTAGAATTGTTGCTTTACAAAGTTCTTAATTCACTTTACGCTTTGATTACATGTAGACAGAACAATCAGTGGTCATTCTCTAAACATTCTGATTTTCCATTTGAAGATAATTATTATTCTGTGAAGATGGTAACACCCTAAATTATTTCAACCAATTAGAACATCAATCTTATTAATTATTATCTCTTTGGAAGAAAAAGAAATAAAAACAAGATTAATATCAGGAACTTCTTCATGTAACAAATATCTATTGTGCACCTCCTGAAGGTAAGATGCTTTGTTGGTTACTAAGGATCCTGTTGTGAACAAGGCAGACATGACTGCTGTCTTCATGGAGCTTGTCTCAGCCAGGAAATTGATTAGAAATGAAACATACATACTAATGGGGCCAATATCCTTTCTGTTCAGCTCCAACCTTTCACCCCTGACTCTGTACCCTTCAGCCAAGGGGGCTAAAATTTGCCTCCCAGATGGTGTTACTAAAGAATGAACATGGACAAACATTTTAGAAACTTTTTTTATTGGAGTATAATTGCTTTACAGTGCTGTGTCAGTTTCTGCTCTACAACAAAGTGAATCAGCTATATGTATACATATATCCCTTCCCTCTTGGACCTGCTTCCCACCCCTTCATCCCACCCGTCTAGGTCATCACAGAGCACTGAGCCGAGCTGCCTGTGCTATACAACAGGTTCCCACTAGCTCTCTATTTTACACATGATAGTGTATTTATGTCAATCCCAATCTCCCAATTCATCCCCTCCTCCCCTTCCCCCACTGTGTCCACATGTCCGTTCTCCATGTCTGCGTCTCTATTACTGCCCTGGAAATAGGTTCATCTGTACCATTTTTCTGGATTCCACATATTTGCGTTAATAGACGATATTTGCTTTTCTCTTTCTGACTTACTTCACTCTGTATGACAGACTCTAGGTCCATCCAAATAGGTTGAAACAAAAAGAATATTTGATTAACCCCCAAATTCAGTCAACTAGAAACTTATTTCCAACCTATTTGAGGTGTTATACGTTTCAGGAAGGACTAAATATACCTTTTGGAGAACGTCCATGTTTGCGAAGACTCCCAGCAGTGTCTCTCCTTTGTGCCCCCTGATAACCTGGTGAGGTTGGTGATACAGATACAGATGTTATCAGTCTCATTTGACAGTTGAGTAGAAGCATAGCTTTGAGTGTCTACTGTGTGTAGAGCCTAAAACAAGCAACATCGTCCATTTTTTTTCATTCCACGAACTTGTCCAGCCACCTCACTTCTCAACTCTATGTCCTGGTGAAGCCTCCCCTTCTATCGGCTATAACGTAACTACTATAACCAGGCTTCTGTATCCACCGCAGTGGCTTTTCCCCAGATCATCAATGCCCTCCATGTTACCAATTCCATGGCTATGACTCTGTTGTCATCTTACCTAAACTGCTGGGCCTTTTCGTACCTCGACCTCCTTGAAAACCTTTCTTCCCTCAGCTGCCATGACTCTACTATCTCCTGGTTTTCCTTCCATTCGCTGCAGTGTCCTGCCTGATCTGGTCTGAGTCTGTGTCTCTGGTGTCCTCTCGTTCTCCCCTTAATGCTTCCTGCCACCGCCCCCCCCTTCCCCGCATCACACACACAGAGGAGCGTGCACACTATAGTTGTGATTCGGGGGCCTTGGGAGGGGTGATGGTCAAGCTGGAATCAGCCTTCAGATCTGAGAGTCAGTAAGAGGTTAAATTAGAGGGGTCACTGCTTCCAATTTAAAGTAAACAAGGCCCTAGCAGAGGCAGTAGGACTTCCGTGTGTGGAAATACAGATTACAAATGTAGGTTAGGCTATGAATTAAAGGCTCATTCAATATTTAAATACACTGCTAAACAATTCTAAAGCAACGTCACGAGGTTATATTGACAGTGATAGCAGGGTAGGCAATCTCTTTTCTTTAAAATCATTCTCTCCAAGGTGGGTCATAAAATGGATCACCGGTCGGCATTCTGGTGATCGCTGGGTGTAACACTTCTGAGCAACGGGAAGCAGTGGCCTCATTTGGTAACCAGGACTAATTTAACTAAAACCAGGCCAGGCCGACTGTGAGCAATTGTGATGAATTTCTATGAGATTCATGTCCCGTGAGGGGATTTTACAGATCACATCATGGCTCAGAAAGCCTGGTAGTCAAGTGAGAGCTGTCAAAACAAAATAAAAAGATCAAAAGTCTAGGGCAAGGCTTTGTAATTTGGGCCACTGAACAAGTTGCAAAAAAAAAAAAAAGTGACTCATTTCAACAGATAAGATCAATGTGTCAAATTTGTGTGATATTTCACATGGTCACCTATAAAAACAAAACTCTGCTACTTCTTGATTGGAGATGATTTCTTGAATATGATACCAAAAGTAGAAGCAGCAAGAGCAAAAATGAGCAAGTGGGACTCCACCAGGCCTCACAATGGATGGAAGATAGAATATCCTTTCTCTCGGACTCCACCAGGCCTAACAACGGATGGAAGATAGAACATCCTTTCTCTCGGACTCCACCAGTCCTAACGATGGATGGAAGACAGAACATCCTTTCTCTCGGACTCCACCAGTCCTAACAATGGATGGAAGATAGAACATCCTTTCTCTCTGTTGGCTAGATTCTTCTTACTAAAAATATAGACAGAGGATATTCTAGATTTCATCCTGCATTAAGACTGATAGAGGAGAGATGTACACCACTAATCAGTTATTAAAATGATTAACACGAAGGAGTAGCAAACTAGTGTTACCCCAAACACAGAGCAAACATGTGGCAGCTTCCCTGTTGCTTATTGTGTTTATAGTAGTTGGACGAAATAAGAGCTGAGTCAAAGTGTATGTTTTCAAATATCTGTCTAACCTATGGAATGATTGCGAACACTTTCATGCTCTAATGTAAGTTTCTGGAAAAAAATAGGCAATTATTCCATGTGTTCAGCTTCATTTAAGTCTAAGGATCTATGACTGTAAACTGATCACCCTACGGAGGTCAACATTCCAGCTCCCAGAAGCTAAGCCATGTAAGTTCTGAACAATTTTAAAACCAGGCTGTTCTGCACTGTGACTTAGAAATGCAGGCTTGCATTCAGTCCTGTCTTCTAAACACATCCAGGTTCCTTTCCTTAAGTTCTGTTGTGTTTAGGTCCAGAGCCTCACAAAACAGATTACTGTCATTACCCATGTGAGTGGAGGGTCTAGCTGGAGTTTCTGCTCAGGTCACAGGTCTTTTCATGATATTAAAGTTTCCAAGGTGAACGTATGGAAGGGTAGGAGTTTCTGTATACTGAATCTGATCCTGCATTCTCTGTGAAAATAGAAAGTGTGTTGGATAGATAATCAAGAGATCCAGATAGATGATAGATGGATGGATGGATGGAGGGAGGGAGGAAGGGAGGGATGATGGATGTTGGATGGATGGACGGAGGGAGGGAGGGATGGACAGATGGATGATAGGTGACAGGTAGATAGATGAATGAATGAATGGTTGATAGAAGGATAGATAGATAGATATGAAACCTAGGATGAACTGTAGGAGGAAAACCAGCTATCATTGCCTGTCTGTCAAAGTAGCTTTTTCATTTATCTTCTCCTCAGGGACACTCTGATTCATGCACTCAATCGAGTTTTCCTCTCTTGCTGCTGGAAAGAGCAGAACCACGTTTAACCGCAACTGTATCGAGTGTGAGATCCTCACAGGCTTCATCTTGGGTGCTGACTTCACTCCTGATCATTTTTCTTTCTCTATCATTATTATTATTATTCCTGGATCGTTATTATTTTTCTTTTCCCTCTCATACTCAGTTTTTGTTTTAATCTATTCTGGTGTTTATCTTTGCAAACTGATTTTTTTTTTTTAAGGGAAAGGAGTTGGGAGGAGAGGCCAGGAGTGCTGGAATATGAAAGGAAGGGAGATGGCCCAGGGAGGGAGGGAGAGATGGGTAGAGAGAAAGATCAGAAACTGCTACAGGCAGGGCTTCTCCTGGGTCCCTGTCCTTTTCCAAGATCCCTTCTGTCTTCTCCCAGGCCCCATCCTTTGCTGAGATGCCTTTGCTTTTTCTCCGGGGCCTCTATTGCAACAGGAAGCAGAGGTTCACAGAGGATGGTGAGCCACCCGTGGTCACACGGTCGAGAAAGTGGCTGAGTCCGACCTCTGGCTGGCTGACAGGAGAGGTCATGGTCATGGTTGCCATGCCCTCCTCCCACCCTAGACGCTGGGGTCATCTCAGGACTGCTGCTCTGACAGTCTCTCTGTCCTCGGTGTCCCCTCCCACCCCTGCTTTGTATCTTGTCTCCATCACGCCCGCTGGCCACCCCTGGTCCTGCCAGGCCCTGCCTACTGCCTCACCTCCGCTCACCCTCCTTCCCCTCTGCGAACGCTCTTCCCCCACAGGGTTTACCCTGCTTCGAGCCTCAGCTTAAGCACGGCCTTCTCTGAGAAACTTCCCTGGTCCCCGGGGTTGTGGAGGGAGCCTCCTGCCTTCCTTGAGTGAGTGGGTGGGGGATGGAAGTTTGAAACCCGGGGATCTGCATAGCTGGGTGCCAGAGTGGCCTCTCCTGGGCTCGGCTCAAGTCAACATAAAGGTCTCAGTTGCTCTGCAAGTGATGTGCTAGCCCGGCGGGGACACACCGTGAGGGGAGCGGGGTCCCCGGGGAGCCTGAGAAACTGCCTTTGGATGTCAGAAGACCCTCCATTGTCATCAGCCCGGTGGTCCTAGGAGTTCATGTTTGCGAGGACACAAGGGCCCAGGGGACTTGGATTGAATCTCAGTGGAGTTTGCTACAAGGTGGTGGGATGCTGGGCAGCGGGGTCACCCAGGCCTGGAATGGCTGCTAATAGGCTGGTTCTTGTACCATCACCTGCTGCTGTGCTTGGGCCCTAGCTGATGAACAAAGTTGGTAACGGCAACAAAAGTCCTATGTCCCCTAAATCCATGCAGTCTCTACCGGGGTAGTTCATCAAATTAAGGTAACTGTCATCACAGGCTTGAACGGAAGGAAGATTCCCTGCCTACTGCCGCCTTTCCTTTCTAACCAGATCAGCTCAGGGGTCCCCCAACACGTCCCCGAGGGATAAAGGGAGTCTCCCCGGCTCTCCTAGACAGGAAACTCGTGTGACACTTGCTAGAGAGCAGAGGAAGCAAGTGTGGGGCACATGCGGGACCCTGACACCCACGAGGCTGGACGTGGCAGCCGAACTGCCATCTCAGTACTGGAGGAAAACAAGATGCGTGGGGAGTGGTCTTTGGTTTGGAACTCTGCAAAGCCACGTCCCTGGAAAACTCTTAATTCCACTTGAGAATAATCACATCAAGGTATATGAAGATATAACAGCAGCCCCCTTGCAGGAGAGTCAGGGGACTGGGCGAAAGTCTGGGAGTCAGGCCTGGCACAGGGTGGATGTCTGTGGCTTCATCCGCAGGGCAGTGTCACAGCTGCTTCCCTGCCTGGCTCCAGAAAACTCGAAAGGAAGACGAGGACTGCCCTGTCTCTTGCATGGAGTCGTCACACACTCTCCCACGTGCGGGGCTGAGCCTGCTGCCTGGACTCGACACACACAGAGCGGGTCGTGAGCCCCGCTTGCCAGCTTGCTGGAGCGGGGGAGGGCGGAGCGTGCTCCCTCGTCTCCTGGCCTGGACCCTGGCCTCCAGGGCCTCTGCCGGCGCGCAGTATCGGGAGGCCAACTCTTTTCCCCAGTTGGCAGTGACCAGCCCAGTATGGAAAAAAATTCAAACTCCAATTTCAAGTTCTGCAACCAACTTTTGCCAAATGAAAGGGCAAGGGAAAAGCCACAGGGAACTCGGTAGCCCTCTTTGTCTATGTTCATAGGCAGAAATACTGATATTTATTCAAGCCATTCAAACATAAGCCCACGTTGTGTTTCCTAGGTGGCTGCATTTACATATTCATATTGTTTGTTTTTTTTTTTTGCTGTACGCGGGCCTCTGACTGCTGTGGCCTCTCCCGTTGCGGAGCACAGGCTCCGGACGCGCAGGCTCAGCGGCCATGGCTCACGGGCCCACCCGCTCTGCGGCACGTGGGATCTTCCCGGACCGGGGCACGAACCCGCGTCCCCTGCATCGGCAGGCGGACTCTCAACCACTGCGCCACCAGGGAAGCCCTGGGTTTTTTTTTTTTTTTTTTTTTCATTTAGTTGTGATTGTTTTTTAGCCATGTGAATAAACACTACAGATCAAAGTACCTAATCACACAGTAATTGCACCCAATGAATTGATGGTTCATTTATTTATTTATATAAATAAATAACAGAGTGAAGTGCTCAGGCAGATGCTCTGTTGAGGGAGTCTCCTTTACCATTTGAGTTGAAAGGCCTGGGAAAGCAGAGAAGAGTGAGGACTGCTTGGGACTCCATTAGTCCTGGTGCCCGGGAGTGCCGGCGTGCCGCAGAACCTCTCTGAGCCTCAGTCCTATGTCGATAATGTACATTTCAGAAGATTGTTCTAAGAATGAACTGAGACGTACATACAACGCCTGTAAGCAGGTGCTCGGGAAATGATGCTACCTACTTCTTTTCACCACGTGAGGGATCTGCCGACCCCACGCTCAGCACTTGGAGATGCCAACTCAATGGGCACTTGCCACCTGGCTCTGCAGGGATTGAGTCATTAGCCACCGCAGTCATTCAACACACCCTGAAAGGAGTGCAGGGTGGAGATCAGGAATGAGGCCCTCTGTGCTCTGGGAAAAACTGGCAGAACAGACCTTCAGATAGGTACTTTGAGGAGAAGATTTTTTGAGCTCAATTCCTTGCATCTCCTCGTATCTGGAAAAGCACTGAAATTATTAACAGTGACGTCCGCTCCTCGTGACGGGCAGCCAGCCTCTGCCAACATGTGTGCCTGACTGCACGTCCCTGTCCACTAAAATCACAAGTAATACTGCCCCCCGATCCCTTTGGAGCAGCTCCCCAGAGCTCTCTGAGACGCTGTCTCCTGGGCTGTAGTCCTCATTTTGCCCCAAATAAACCTTAACTCACAGCTCTCACATTCTGCTTTTTCTTTTCCAGTTGACAAAAAGCATTAGCTCTTCTCTTCCCCCACAAATTCTGTGGAGCCTGGTGCCTTCACTGTTCCACTTTCCAGGGCAGGTGAGGGGCTTCCCCAGGACCCCACAGCCAGTGAGGGCCGATCAGGGATTCGAACCCAGTCTGTGTGGATCCAGAGTCCAAGCTCTTTGCTTCTTTGGGAGCTCGTGCAAGCAAGGTGTCCTAGTGAGCTGTGAGATTCTCCCCTGCACCTGCTGAAAGGACAGGAGGAAGGACACATGTGACAAAAGAGAGGGCAGAGTGAAGACCTGCCAAAAGAGAAGGCAGAGCTGTGCCTCTGGGCACCGGGGGTAGAGCTGTTCCGGGGGGAAGAGGTGATGGGGCTTGGGATGAGGGAGGGTGGACCAGATGGACCGTGCCCTGGAGGAGGCCTGTGCACACAATGGACCCTGAGACTGAAGTTTCACCAGTGTCAGAACTGAAGCCATTCCAAAAGCTGTCTTTGATATACAAGAGATAAGGTCTGGAAACTTCCAGATGAGGCAAACGCCTGGTCCAATGTGGCAGCTTCTGAGTTATTTTCCTTGACAGACGGTACTTGGTAGATGGTCCAAACTCACCATCACCCATTGGTGACAATTCCAAAAAGGACACCAAGTACAGATGTGACATCGAACCTGGGCAGCCTGAGTGTTCTATGAAAGAGCTATTTCCATTGATACAGACTCTTTACCAGAGAAACGGCATGAGGTCACTTGGGACAGAAATAGAACCATCTTATTCGTTCCAGAATAAAGTGACTTTTAGATGTTCCTCTCAGTCAACAGGAGAATTAAAGGTTCTCTGCCTTTATGTATATAAAATTCTTATTACACTTACATATCTGAATGATCTTCCCAAAGAAAGTCGTTAATCATTTTACTGCAGATGAAATATATTGATCGAATATCAAAGAAAAATGAGATCCGTGATTTATAGGTTGCAATATAACATTTGTTTGATGAAAAGGAAATCTGTAAACATACGAACAGCAGAATTTGTTTCCCATGAAACTCAAATGTTGTCTGGGTCCTTTCAAAGGATATTTCATTTCTTTTATAAAGAAGTGAAGGCAAAAACTATTTTTAACAATTTTTTTTTTTTTGTGGTACGCGGGCCTCTCACTTTTGTGGCCTCTCCCATTGCGGAGCACAGGCTCCGGACGCGCAGGCTCAGCGGCCATGGCTCACGGGCCCAGCCGCTCCGCGGCATGTGGGATCTTCCCGGACCGGGGCACGAACCCGTGTCCCCTGCATCGGCAGGCGGACCCTCAACCACTGCGCCACCAGGGAAGCCCTAACAATATTTTTATTATAAAAGTAATAAATATTCCTTGAAGAACACTGGAAGAAGGAAGAACATAAAAGAGAAAATAAAGCCTAATTTCCACATCTATCCTTGACTCTAGGTGCCATTCTTTTATTCACTCCTTTTATTCCTCATTCTGTGTTTTTAAAGAAATGTGTAATAATTTATATAATATTTTTGCTTTTCTTCTCTTACGGTTGTACCCTGGATATTAATATTATGCCTACTCTTTATTTCTGTTTTTGAACAAAATTAAAATAAGTATATAATTCTAAACAAAGTTAAAATATTATTAAATTACAATCATTCATAAATTTGTATTTTTCTTCCTGTAACATTAATATATGCATGTTTTCCCATGTCATTAAATTTGCCACAGCCTATCGCCTAACCATAGCCATCATTAATATTCGGTATAAAATCTTCAAATGTTTGTCCATATATGGATGTTTATGTGAATGGACCAATTTTTAACTTAAAGTTAAAGGGGAAGTATTTCCTTGTGCCATCAGACACTGTCCTGCAACATGATTCATGTAATGGTTATATGGAATCTCATTACTTGGCTTTTCAATTGTTTATTTTGGGGCATGTAGAGTTCTCCCAATATTTCATTATTACAACAGTGAGGTGATTAACAACTTTATCTGCATGACTAACTGCCCCTTAGTAGGATTTCCTAAAGCCCTTCAAGTGGCCAGAGGGTCTGTGACCAGATTGTTCTCTAAAAACCTTAAACCAAGTTGTCTTCCCCCAGGAGCAGAGCCATAAGCCTACTTCTCTACATTTTTGCCAACAAAGGAATTTTGTTAGTCTTCGTTTCTTTTTTCACTTAGAATTTTAAAAGTGATCATCTTAATTATTTTAAAATCAATCTTTGATAAACTAAATTCAAACCTTTTAAATATATTTTTTGGTTCCTTGTGTTATTTCTTTGTAATTCCTCAGTTTGTCTTTTTTTCAATTTGTATATATTTATCGCTTTCTTAATGATTTGTAAATTTTTTTTCTTTTCTTTTTTTTTGCAGTATGCAGGCCTCTCACTGTCGTGGTCTCTCCCGTTGTGGAGCACAGGCTCCGGACACGCAGGCTCAGCGGCCATGGCTCACGGGCCCAGCTGCTCCGCGGCATGTGGGATCTTCCCGGACCGGGGCACGAACCCGTGTCCCCTGCATCGGCAGGCGGACTCTCAACCACTGCACCACCAGGGAATCCCAGCCTTATTTTGTAGCCTTATTTTCTTGTAACTGATGAGAGCCCAGATATAAATACTGCTCCCCAATAAGCCTTATTTTCTTGTAACTGATGAGAGTCCAGATATAAATACTGCTCCCCAGTAAGCCGCATGGATTCCAGGTGTTAGGGAGGATCTTTGTGAGTACAGAACTTTCGGACCTCTTGTGCAAGAAAGCCTGGATATCTGAGGAGTGACTTGGTTTGAAATATTGAGAAAAGTCTTACAGTTTAGCACAGACTAGTCAAAATTAACATATGTGACCACACACTAGGCTCCTTCCATAGTTGCTCCAAATGCCGGGCTTGTGACCCAGTCCAAGCTGTTCAACCCAAGCTGGCAGTGCTTTCCCCAAGAAAGAACTTGATTAGTCCATTACATCATTCCCCGGGAGACGCTTTGTGCTAAAGCAGGATGTGTCTCGGACATAGAGTTAACTCAGTAAATACCATGCTTTCCTGCACAGGGCCCGCTGGCAGCTGTCCACGGGGATTGCAGAACTGATGTGCAACGTCACTGTTGGCTGTGCTATAGGACCCTCAGGGGCTTTAGCCTGGGTGTGGTGCCAAGAAGTTGTTTTAAACTCAAAAGGTAGCATCTTACACGGAAAAATCCGTATCACCAAGAGCAAACTTGGAATCAAGACTCAGCTTCCTCATAAACTCAACAAATCTACATCACACTTGGGTTTTTGGTCTCTGCTGGGACATAAAGGTTGTTACACAGATCTGAGATTCAGTTTGTATGTTGGAGCAACATTTCTTTGGGCAACTCATGTAGAATGATATGGCCCATTTTCCTTAGCTCAGCCTGAATGGCAGCCCTCAAACTGCAGGGATGAACACGGAGACCCAGGAAAGGTTTTCTGATTTCAAGCTTTCTGAATGTGACCTGTCATCATTCAGTGTGCCTCCCTCGTTTGTATGGCAGTGTGCATGAAAGCTAGAGATAGGAGTTGTTGAACCGCCATTCCATTTAGCATAGAAAACCAAAGGATGCTTGACGATCCCACAGGATAACTTTGGAATACCTGAATTCCACCACTCCACTGGTAGAGGTCCCGTGCTACCAAGAGTATACAGTGTTCAGAAGCAACGCCAAACGCAATGCCTGTTGTTGACAATTTAGGACAGAAAAAAAAATCAGAATTTTAATTCCAAATTAAAGAAGTAATAAATTTCAAATAAACAACTGAATAAAAGATGATTTCTCTTTTTCTATTTGTATTTTTTGACTTTAGACTTTAAAATCGTTATCGTCTGGTTGCAGTATGGCTCAGCAAAGTCAAAGTTCTAATTTGTTCTTTGGCAGAGGCTTACCCACCGGCCCCTTTACATATTTACCTTCCTGCCTGGCCATGCAGACATCCAAGGTCGTGACCTCTGGCTCAGGGTCCCTGGAGCTAGAAGCCCTGAGGAGCCCCCAGTCTGTGAGTGTTGGTGTTTGGGAAACAATGGCAGAAGGAATGGGTGTGAACCTGGGACCCAAGAGAGCACCCCTAAAGTGGCTGGGGGAACTTGGAAGGGGTATGGCTGAGTAGAAGCACCCTGACAAGCGATGAGCATCCGTGAGCGGTGCCTGCCAGCGTCCGACAGCAAGACTTCAGGACAGGGAGCACGGTCTGGGCGTACATGGCCTTTCCAGGTCTCTCCTCCTGGAGTTTGGAAGCAGACTTTAGGATAGAGCTGCTTTTCTGACAATAAGGGTAAAGGAGTGGCAAACAACTAATTTGAAAGACCAGAGTTATGTCTATGCTGGAACTCCTGGCTGATGAAATAGGTTGATTAGGTTATACATTTTTTGAAATAGAAACTTCTAATTTTAGAATAGTTTTAGATTTACAGAAAAGTTGTGAAGACAGTTGTATTAGCTCAGGTTGCCGTGTGATAAAATACTGGCTTAAACAACAGACGTTTATATTCTCAAACTACTGGAGAATGGAAGTCTGCAATCATGGTCGGGTTCTGGTGAGAGCTCTTTCCCTAGCTTTTATTATTACTTTTTACAAATTTTATTTATTTGTTTGGCTGCATCAGGTCTTACTTGTGGCACACGTGCTCTTCTTTGTGGTGTATGGGCTTCTCTAGTTGCGGCGAGCAGGCTTCTCTCTAGTTGTGGCCCACTGGCTCAGTAGCTGCAGCACATGGGTGGGCTTAGTTGCCCGGCAGCATGTGGGATCTTAGCTCCCTGACCAGGGATTGAACCCAGGTTCCCTGTACTGGAAGGCAGATTCTTAACCACTGGACCACCAGGGAAGTCCCTCCCTAGCTTTCAGAAGGCCACCTTCTTGCTGAGTCCCACAGGGCACAAAACCATAAATTCTTTACTGTGTTTAACTTCGCCTTACATTCACTTTAAAATATTGTATTTAAAGTCATCCTGAAAGATTCAAACTTGCAGAGCTCTGCGTGGAGAATCCCATGTAAATTACGGATGTGGAGCCAGAAAACCAAACAATGAACCATGCAAGCAACCACCCACTGGATTAAAGTGGGTTCTGGTCTCTGACGGACTTGAGGCTATAACTTTACAGCTCTACCATTCCTAGAAAGTGCTTCAGTCTCTCAGAGATGAGAGTCCTTAGCAACATGTAGGAAGATATCCTACATTTAGCAAACATCAAAGAATTACTTTCCCTGCCTTCCTTCTTCCTCTTTCCTTCCTTCTTGACGTTCTCCTCCTTTATTCCCCAAAAGAAATAGAATGAAAAACACTTTTCTCTAGACTTTGGAGATAAGACGTGTCTGGGGTCTGTGATGGCTGTGGAAGCCTGGCCCACATCTGTTTTACCAAATTCCCTGCTAATAAAATCACTCCCACTGAAGGCAACTCTAATACATGATTGTCCCAGCACTTGCCTGAATCATAAAAAAAAGTGCTTTCAGAAGTCTGTTAAGCCATATAGTCAAATTTAACCCCTTTTCCCTTTCTTATTTTATTTTTCCAACTTGGAACCATGCTTACAGAAATAAGAAGTTCATCTTAGACCCTTTGGTATTCTGCAAAATATGGAGGTTAATACCTACCTGTCAGGTGAGATTATGATTATAAGATAATAAATGTAGTACCAAGAACATAGCCTGGCACAGATGTTACTTCAACTTTTTTTTAACAGTCAATAGTGTTTTGAGTAAAAACAAATACAAGTTTGAAAATCTGAAAAATCAACACTGAGTAAACAATACTCTGAATCTGAAACATTCTTGATAGATTTATACATTGGGTTCCTAGGCATCTTTTGTTCCGCTTGTATTCCTAAGATAGCTCTGTAAAGTATCATTTAAAGGCAGGACTCTGTCTTACAGGATTCACTCTATGCTTTGACTCAGAGACCGTTATAGCCAGAATCCATGCTTCCATCCCACTGGCTTGGAGGTCCTAGACTCCCCGGTGAGAACGCTTCGACCAAGGGACCTAACAATGGTTCCACTAAACTGGAAGGAGAGACTTCCACATGGCCACTGGGAGGCCCTGATGCCATGGGACCCACAGCCAAAAGAATTAGTCTCCTGGCTGGAGTCATTGACACTGATGACCAGGGGAAATGGGATACAGAGGACCACGGCTACACCGACTGAGCCTGGGACCTGGGGGATTCTCTGAATGTCTCCTCATACTTCCATGTAAAAACTAATAGTAAAGTTTAACGGAAAACTAGAGAGACCAAAGACAAGGCAGGAGGACACAGACACTTTGGGTGTGAAGACTTCAGCTCCACTTCCAAATAGAAACTTCAGAGCGGCCAAGGTTCTGGCCGAGGGTAAGAGGGATACGAAAGAGTAGAAGAAGGAAGCCATGATGCCAACATGGCTTCATGACAAATTACCGAAAAAAGATAATAAGGGCTTTGTATATTTTCTATATGCTTATTATATATAAGTATTTTTTTCTATATGTTAGCCATCCTTCACTCTCTTCCCCATTTTTATTTTATGTGCAAGGTGTTGGAAATTAAGTTTATAATTTATGCAAGAAACCCCAGGTGACTGAATTGGAGGAACGGTTAATATAGCTGGTAATCCATACGATGACTGTTGGGACCGTGACTCCTCATTTGCGGAAAAGAGTGAGAATTTCTCCGCTTCCAAGACACATACCTGTGCCTTGGCAGGAAGAATATAACGTTATCTTGTGGTTACACAGGAGTTCAAGTTGTGCGAAGGGCGGGTGTGAAAGCAGAGCAGCCGGAGGGTTGGGCTGTGTCAGCTCCAAGTTCGCCTTCACTGCCAGATCTGCAAAGGGAAAGGTGGACCCTTCATGTACCTTCCCTTGCCAGCTGGCACAGTCCTCGTCAGTAGAGGCCTCTGGAAAGCCATTGCAGGAGGAAGGGACTCTCCCCCCTGGTTCTAGACTGTCCTCCCGGCAGGTTCCTGCAGTGGGTTCGGTCTTTCCAGCATCCCAGCTCCCGAGACCTAGGCGATGTTCCCACGTGAGCTGTCCGTGGTGTGGATGGCTGCTCCAGCGGCAGCTCCTGGGTACCTGGCAGCCGGCACTTGGCTTGTGGCAGGGCACCTCCCCCAACACAACTGCTCATGAACAGCTTTCCCTGGTTCCCTAGAGGACACTTTCCAGCATGTTCTAGAAGGCTGTGTCCCAGAAAGTTCTATTGGTGCGACACTGCGGCATCTTCTCTGCCAGCCACTGAGACTGTTCTGTAGCGTGCTCCGTCCTACAGGTCCGGCAGGGGCGGGGACTCCCTCCTGTGCTGTATCAACCCAGGGACTGGGTGCGCCTCCCATCTGCTACCCCGTACCCTCTAGAGGTCTACTCTCTTCTTACTAGCCAATCCTTTGTGACTCCAATCCCCCATTTGACTCAATTCTTTAGAGTAAACGTTCCCAGTTTACATTCCCGTGTGGTTTCCCTCTCCTGACTCGATTCTAATTGACACAAGACTATAATCTTTGGAGGAGAAGAAATACAAGTTTGAAAATTTTAAGAATCAACACGGCATTGAATACACCACACACTGCTCCCACTCTTGCAACTTGAAACATCTTCTTCATCGGTTGTGCGTTTGGTTCCTGTGTGTCTTTTGTTCTGCTCCTTTTGCTAAAATAGCTCCATAAATATTATTTAGAGGCAGCTCGCGTGCTTCCTCTTCTCCAGCGTTGATCAGCTCAAGGCATCAAATACCTCCCTTTCAGGAAAGCGTTGTAAGCCGAATCCCTCGAGGGCTTGCCAGCCTCAGCTTGGTCAAACTGGAAACCATCTGGGACTTAGGACAACTTAAAACAGGGATGCGGAGGATGGAATTTTACCAAATCGAATGCGCACATGTTTGTGAATTCCTTGTGTCTCATTTTCTGACCTCAAACTGTAATCTTAAATGAAAAAAAAAAAAAAAAAGCCCTCCAGAACTTCAAAGGAAAAGTGCTTTTTAATTTCTCAGTGGAATGGCAGTTAAGAGCAAAGCCCTCGCATCTGTACCGGATATAGATTTGGGAAGTTATTTCGACTCGTGATATCAGACCTCTTCAGCCGAAGCAATTAGACCCAGCCAAGGCTGGGCTATCCCTCTCCAGGGCACCAGACGGGGCATAACCGTCTGATTTTGATTTCTGGGGGTTGTTTTTCTCTCAGGAAGGCTGGCTTTCCTTTTCCCCCATCTGCGAAAGAAAATATTATCTGGATCACTGTGTGGTTTTTTTTTTTTTTTTTTTTAACTTTTAGAGGGAGCAGTGTTTCTTGTTGAATTCATGTGGCTGAATTGCTCCCAAGTTCCCCACCCCCCCGCCGCAATCAGTGTACCGCCGCCTTCCACATCTGCACATGTGGATCAGAAGCCAGGAAACATTTATGCGTGTGTCCTGTGTCTATTCATGAAGCCTTGTGGATGGAACACGTGTAACTAGGGAACGAACTGAAATTAAAGGAGATGGAGTCGTCACAGGTGAAGGCGTAAAGCTGCACACCACGTGCTTTTCTGGAGTGTTGTCGTTCTTCCGGATGCGTCTGGGAATTTTCTGGAAAGAAAAGGGTGTGGAGTGTGAGGAGGGAAATGTGAATTTCCCGCATGGTTAACTCACTGTGTGACCTTGGGCAGCTGCCTCCCTGCTCTGGGCCGTGTCCACACTGGCAATGAGAAGGGCTGGGATTCCTTCGAGCTCGGGAATGTTATTACCTGAAGTTTCCTTCTAAATTCCTCAGAAGAACCCCACCCTGGAAAGACTGTGGCAGCAACGAGCCACGGCTTCCCCTGCCAAGTGTCTGCAGAGCTGTGTGACGTGAGAAAGACCACACCCACCTACTCCAGCCATTAGGATGCAGATGACCAAGTTTGTGAAAGGATGTTCCAGAGATGAAAGTCCCACAAGATGGTCTGAAAAAAGAAGGTGGGAGTGTGTGTGTGTGATCAAGGCTTTGGAAGTTAAATTGACAGAAGGCTCCAAGCAGGACGGGGTTGGAGAAGGAGGGAAATGGACACTCATATGCGAGTCCACCGTGGGCTGAGAGGGAAGAGGGCAGAGCGGAGGGCTCTGTGATTCCTGCGCGGTCAAGCACGGTGCGCTGGGGACTTGGAGCGTTTGTCGGAGATCCAGCTGTGCGTCATTCCCTGCACCCCAAGTGGACATCTCAGGAGCGTTCCAACTTTGTTAGGAGATGGGGAGACGCCAGTCCCTGGTGAACCCCTCACCGTCTAGCTGGATCCTGCCATTTTCCAAAGAAGATACGGGTTACATCACAAGGTGGTTGGGGAGATTTGTCCCCAATCCCCAGTCGTGTTGAGAGAGACGGCCCCTCCACCCGCCCCTCTCTGTGTTCCTACTCCCGTTTGCTTTGCCTCTGGTCACCCCTTCTACAAGCTCTAGACCCTAGTGAATGGGAAACACCGATGGGACCAGGAGATGTGTGGGCCTGTGGGCGTGGTTTGGCTCCTTTCCACATAGTTTCTTGAGCACCTGCCACGGGGCAGGCTCTGTGCTGTGCTTCACGCTCGCTGGCTGTGTGATCGAGGGTGATCTATTTGCCTCCTTGAATCTTAGCTTTATCTTCTATAAAATGGGGATGATACTAACTTCCTTTATAGTGTTGTAAAAATTAAATGAAGCAATGCATGTGGGGCCGAATGGATGACTTTATAACATATAATCACACTTGAACATTTATCTATCAGTTTCACCACTGTTTACTGGACCTAATACTATTCACACGCTGGAGACACAGCAGTGAAAAAGGAGGACATGATACCCACCGCCCCCAAACCTTACATTCTAGTGACACAAGTCACAAAGCAAAGATATCCAAGTTCCATGAATGACCGTATGACTTTGAATGGTTTTGTAGAGGCAACCCTTTTGCAGCCGGTTCTAGGACTAAAATTCAGGATCCTGGGATGCTCGAACCCTCAGTATGCATTTGTGACCATATGGGCTCCTCTCCTGATAAAGAGATGACCATGCTTACCTCCCTCAATAGTTAAGGATGGAGCTGAGAATATTTTGGGTGGAAAAACTTTCTGAACTCCTTGGTGAGCACACTACTCACAATGATATTTTATCACACAAGAATCTGCTGTTTTTAAATATGTGAACATTTAGAAACACAAATCAATCATTTAAGTTCTACTTAGACTCAATGTGAGGTTTTTCTTTTACTTTCTGGTGCTCCTGGTACAATGAATAGTTTTGGACGTGAAAGGAAAAGGCATCACTGCACAGTTAACAAAATAGGCTCGATGGCCAAAATACCTAAGCGACTTGTCAGCATCCTGTAAATGTTAGTGGCCAGTTTCTCCCACTGCTGTCTGAGATTGTCCGGGACTCTGACAATCTTCAGGACTCCAGGATAACTTAATATATGGGTTCAATTAATAAAAGGAGACTCAAGAATGCAACTGGTTTGGAATTTCTTCGGAAGAAAAAAAACCAACAAGTCTTGTCTGGTGTTTGTACCTTTGAACCAAAAGCTAGTTTCTGGCTTCAGTGATTCTTCGGAATATTTTTGTAAAAATGACGTGGCAATTCCCACTTAAACACATAATATTTATATATTATTAATCACTAACCAACTCATGACATTTGGGTTAAAAACAGTAATGAATGTAGTGGTGAATCCCTTGGAAAGGAACAAACAAGACATCCATTAAAAAAAAACAACCAAACAGAGATAACAGAATCAATTGTTTCCAGCACATTTTGTTCTTTAGAAGCAGACTGCTTGATATTTGGTTAATAACAATCAACGAATTATTCAAATTACTATTTAAGATGATGTATCTCTAGGATTATCTCTCATCGGATTACGTCTGTCTTTGGTGTGAATTTCCAGTGTAGTAAGCTTGAGGATTATCTACTTTCTCCTGATGGTTTGTGCCCAGTTAACATTTCAGTAATGTCTGTGGGTGTCCCTTCCTAGAAGAATGTCCATGTATATAGTTTTTCTTAAACTATTTTGTCATCCCAATTTGCAGTTGGGGAAAATAAAGGAATTTGAATTATTATTTATAATTCTGTTGCTTAAGTTTTAGTTTGCTCATAATTTAAATAATGATTTAGACAAACAATATAATTCCATGATGAAACTGGTCCAGAGAATGGGGGTGAGAATGAGTTTAGCCAGCAATTGTGGATTGCTTAACAAGTAGCAAACATGTTATATATGCTCTCATGAAATTGTCACAACAACCCCGTGACATGGACTCCCAGTCTTTCTCAGTTTACTGTGCCCTTAGCATCTCAGTAGATTTTCCAAGTGTCCCTAGAATAAAAGAAATACCAAATAGTTTTCAGCAGTTAGGTCTAACCAACCCAAGAGTCGCAGTGTTGTGATAGACGCCTATCAAGGTAGTCTGTCCAGAGATCACACTATATCTAATAGACATCTCCACCATCCTCAAAGACTGAAAGTGCCCATCGGTGCCTTTGTGAGTTTACTGCGGTATCCCGGCGTGCCTTGACATGTAATTTGGGAACCATGGCCTCACGAGGTTAAGTCCTATTGATACCTCAGTTTTACAGATGGGAAAGCTGAGTTTGAGAGAGGTTAGGTACTTAGCTAAGACTGCACAACTGGGAAGAAGAGTGTCGAATCTCGGACAGTTGATTTCAGGATGCACACTTTTAGCCCCTATGCCCGCCTCCCGATTTCTTCTATGGGAAGAACTTCAGCCTTCCAAAGTCCGAATGGCATAAGGAAAAAGAGAGTTTGGGGTGGATGTCAAGGGCATCTGAGACAAAAGGATGGTTTGGAACCCATTCATTCATTTATCTTTTACCTTTTTTCCATTCATTTATTCACTTCGGTTATTTGAAAAGCGTGTGTGGCTGGTCTCTGAGCTGTGGGCCTTGGAGCTCACAGTCCCATGGGAGGGAGGGACATGACAGAGCAATGTGAGTCGGTGCCAGGCTGGGGTGGTGGGGGACAGGCAGGGTTATAAGCAGCAGGGACAGAACTCGTTGTACAGAGCATCACCAGAAAAGAACAGAACAGCTTCTGGAAACTGGCAGAGCCCTGCCAGGCTGTCCTTATATTTCATTACCGAATGGCCTCTGCGCTGCTGACTCAGTTCCATCATCTGACCTTCATCAGATGCCATAGTTACGCATCTATTCAGTGCAAACACGCCTGATAAACAGTCTCTAAGATGAATGTTTGATGGTGGTGAAATTCACACTTGGCTCCATGTGAAATTTGGTACCTTAGCATTTAGGTACCTTAGCAACTTTGACTTTGCCTGTGTGTTTTTCCTTTTGAAACCAGTAAGTCATGAACGACTCCACCCTTTGATCAAATAATGCATGACTTTTCCTTACTGCCAGGTCATTTTTTCCTCCGGGGAGTTCATATTTCACAAACGCAGCAATTCAACAAGCATTTCTTAAGCACTCATGTGTAAGAGGACTCAGGGCAGTCACTTCTCCACCCAGGGCTCAGGCTGCTGGGGGAGAGCCAAGGGGACCTGCAAGTACAGGATCCATTACCCAGGCTGGAGTGGGCGGGGGGGTTTGTGTGGAGGCTTTAGGAATAAACAAAGTGGGGAGCAGAAGGGGGGCAGGATCCAGCCAGGGGGAACACCAAGTGCAAGACTGGGGGCCTGAGATAAGGGGACGTCAAGTGACCACGGCCACTGGGAATGGCTGACCTTGAGGAGGCAGGTGACAGCTTTTGAGAAGAGACGGAGACGGGCAGAGATCTGATGATCAGGAGGTGGGTTATCTTGCTGGGCGGCTGGCATTTTCTTGAAGCCACTAAAGAATTTTAAGCAGACAAGAGTGATAACCTCAGCAATCTGGCCCATCAAAGAGCCACAGACATGCAAAGCCAGATCTTAATATATGTCATACCATTTGAAGTACATTTACAGGGACATCCCTGGTGGTCCAGTGGTTAAGACTCTGAGCTCCCAATGCAGGGAACACAGGTTTGATTCCTGGTCGGGGAATAAAATCCCCCATGCCGTGTGGCACAGCCAAATAAAATAAAATATATGTTTATAGCCCTTACTATTTTCCATCATCATCCAACAAAGATTGATGAACACCATGATTACCCTTGTCGGGAACCTCCAAGGGTAACTCCCTTCTGGTCAGGAGGGCTCGAGGGCCACTAACAATAATCAGAAGAGCCCTGTTTTCTTCCTCATGTGCTGCTCTCCCCTCAACTCCCCTTTGACCTCATTTCAAAGTAGAAAAAAAGAAAAGTAAACCACCTCAGGATGTTGGTGACTTTTATGAAAATCCCTTATGATTTTTGCCCCAACTGAAGAGAGCTTCCATTTAGTTCAATTGATGGGGACTGGTTTCCCAAGTCACTGTTCTCGTGAAGACTCCATGGTCCTGTCCTTTGTCTTTAAAAAAAAAAAAAGCCTGTCTGCTGTATGTCTTCTAAAACATTTAACAGGGCATAAGAATGCTTTTTCTTTCTCCTAAGAAGAGAACAAAGTGCTTTCTTCACATTGCCAGACTCAGGCAGAATCTGACACAGGCTTCTCTGCGTTTTTTCCTTGACTTTTTCACATTAAATATGCATTTAAGTTTCTTCTATTTTTTTCATGGCTTAATAACTATTTTCTTTTTGTCACCAAATGATGCCTTTTTTGTATGATGTACCAATACATGCAACTTTTCTAGTATCAGAATTCTTTTGGCTTTTCTATGTAGACCATCATGCCATCTATGAATAAAGATATCTTTATTTCCTTTCCAACTGAATGCGTTTTATTTCTTTTCCTGTCTTATTGCACTGGCTAGGTCCTCTAGTATGATCTTGGCTATCTAGAACCCTTGCAATATGGCCACATGGGGCCATATGAGGAAGGCTTGATAGAAAATTTACAGTATATATTTGTGGCTGTGATGCAGGGTCCTTACATAGGACACCAGCCTCCCCTTCAATTAAGTGGCTTCATTATAAGAACTGGGTGAGATCCAGTTATAAGACAAATAAGTACCAGGGGTGTACTGTACAACATGATGGTTACAAGTAACACTGCTGTATGAAACATAGGAAAGTTGTCAAGAGAGTACATCCTGAGCTCTCATCACAAGGAGAAATGTTTTTCTTTTCCCTTTATTGTATCTATATGAAATGATGGATGCTAACTAACCCTACTGTAGTAATCATTTCACAATATATAAAAATCAAACCATCATGCTGTATACCTCAAACTTATACAGTGATATGTGTCAATTATTTCTTAATAAACCTGGAAAAAAAGAGAACTGAGTGAGGTGCCAGGGCTCCCTACTAGGTGACTCAGTCATATTTCTGCTCACTGGACTCAGAATATTTCTAGTTATATATAGAAAGTGACACTTTAGTAGGCTTCACATCTATTTCATCCATAGGACGCACAGTAAATTAGCCATCACTGTGATTTCCTGCAGTATAAAACCTATCACCACACTGACCTCACAGCCCCCATTGATCTTGATGGTTAGGTGCTGCTGTCTGGCCTCAGTCACACTGGACCATCATTCCTATTGAAATCAGGCCAGGGAGTCTATTTCAACAGCAGATCTCTCCTTTCATCCTCACTTACTGAGGATGCTATGACAAAGATCTTCAAGAATGCTCGTTCTCAATTCCTTATTTAGTGTCCTTTGGGACCACCTGAAGATACAGTTAAGATGAAGGTGAGTGGGCTGCCCATAATAAAACCTACTTCTTTATCCTCATCTCCCTCAACATTTGGATTCCTTTCTCCACACGATGCTGCGGAAGTTCTGACACCCTGACCTCGTTGAATGTAGGTCCCCACTAAATCCAAGTTTCAGTCAATGAAAAATGCCAGCTAGTAAAGCCATTCCAGCTGTGAAAACTAGAACATTAAATCCTGAATCTTACGCAAGTGTTCCCACATTGGCACATTCAATCCAGTCCAGTTATATTTCATCCTCCTTGGTCTGATATCCTTAAAATCTTTTTCTTAGGTTCCTGCATATACAAATCATTGCAGTGCTTTTGGTGCATAAGCCATTCCTTCTCCTGAAGACCTAGGGATTGTCTCTTGTGTCATCATGGGTCTTAGTTGTAGGAGTAGAGGCAATGAGAGGTAATGAGGATGGTCTTGAGGTGCACAGTCATTCAGAAAACGGCCCCAAGCATTGTTCTTTAAACAAGGGAAGGGTACCTCCTCAGACCTGGAGAAAGGTCTAATTCTTCTGGGAAGGGGAACTCTTTGGAGCTTCAAGGTTTCCAGATTATTCTGTCTACCCAATATTCCCATCTCATGTCTCAATGCCCCACTTATTCCAAATAAGAGTCTATTTCTTAACATAGGAGTCTGGTCAAAGTTGCATTGGGAGGGGCAATATAGGGGTGGGTGAGTGGGAGTTGGAAGGATGGGGAGCCTCATCTGTTCTCACGATGCATGGTGTAGAGAATGAGGACAGGACGTCATGTTCCAGAGAAGGAGCTGAATGAAGGAGACAGAATCAGTGGTCAAACAAGAAGGTAGACAACAGGAAGGTGGTAGTAAGGCATGAGGAAATGTGAACAGGAGGTAACTGGGAGTGACCAGTGGGGATGCTCTGTATGGATATGTTCTGATGATGTAGTGCATGTACCTCTGGCTCTTTATATCCTCTCTCCACCTCCCAACTCTACTGATTGAAGGAGAAGACCTAATCCTCACTACATCTTTTTTATGCTTGGGCAGAAGTGTGTGCTCATCTTCTTGGACTTAGGGGTGTAGACTTCCACCTTTTTACCTAGATCATTATAGCCTCTGAGATGTTGGGCAGCTTTGGTCTCATCACGCTTGCTGCCTACCTGAACTAAAATCCTATAGTCTGGGGAGCCAGGGCAAACATTGGGGGTCTTGCACCCCAGGATGCAGTATATGGACTAAGCTCATAGCTGATGTATGGGTCACATTAGCTAGAATATATAGGCGGGGGCAACAAGGGTTGGAGCTGAACTGCTTCTCACATTGTTGCTTCCAGAAGCCCTCTTGTGGAATTTGTGCTTCCCAGCCTTGTAACATCAGGCTCTTCTAGATCACAGGCCCTGATTTCCAGGCAAGAAACTTCCTCCAGGGGCACAGAGTTCACTGATTCAGAAGCTCTGAGTACAGTTTGTTCATTTTGGACTAGTCATGCCAGTGGGTCAGCAGGTGAGTACAGAGGGATAATTGACTCTTTTTGTCAACAGGAGCTTGGGTTGCTCCTGGAGGATAAGAATCTCTGGAGCCCACAGAATGCACTGGAACATCCCCCAGTGCTTTTAGGCCAGTGATGTGAGTAACAGACAATGGCAGCAATCTTGACCTGATGGAGGCAAGGGAGCCGAGCCTCACACCCTTCAGGGGAGAAGATCTAGGTCATCCGACCAGGCTGTCCACATAGACCAGCCAAAGTGTTAGCCAAAGATGAGCGAGGTCTGGAAAGGATGGCGAAGGTAGGAGGTGATGAATGCTGATGAAGGTCTGTGGATCAATTGACACAGTGGGGCTGTACCTTGTTTCACTAACTGTGTATGTTAAGTCTTGAAGACTCAAGCTTGGTTGGGTTGGATGTAAAGGGCAGGAGTGGATATTTGAGGCGTGCAAGAGATTTATGTAACAGACATCTCGTGGGCTCCGCCCACACCTTCTTGGCCTCACCTAGATTCCAGCTGTGACTATGGTGTGAAGCTCTGTGGGGGCTTTCTCTCATATTTCGCAGACACTTCTGGCTTCAAGCATGAGCCCACATACTTCACTCTCTGCCTTGGAGCTCCTGCAGTGCTGTGGATGTGTCTGGTCCCCACATAGTACACACATAAGAGCAGCCTAGAAGTGTGGGTGTAGCCATGTCCCTGGGGGCACCCAATGTGGCAGGGGAGCTGATAAATAAGTGCTTTCCCTTTTGATCCTGGCTGTGGTGGGTGTTTGGGCAATTCTAAGAGGCATTCCATGCGCTAAGGTCCTGGGAGGGATTGAGCAGCAGCTGCCACAGCAGTGACCCATATAAAGACCCGTGGGCTTTACTTTACTTCCTGCCTTCCCTCCCCTTGATCCTTCACTTATATTCTCTGAGATCACATCTCAAGTATAATTTCTGTGCATAAGTCCTTGGGGGAAACTCTGCTTTCAGGGCAGTGAGTTGGAGAGGAAGTTAGGCTGGTCATTCTCTTTCCTAGAGATGGACTGACAGGTCCAAAAGGCCAACCCTGTGATGGGGCCAGATGGGACAGTAGCAGGGGGGCGGCTGAGGTTGCAGTGTGAGTGGACACTGTGAGAGCAGTCTCAGGAAACCCTTGCTCACTTTTATCCCCTCTGCCCTTCTGGCACGGTTTCACTACTGTCAATCTCCTGAGCTCTAGGACCACACTGAAACATCCGTTCAGGCACATTGATGGCCAAACTGAAAGAGTTCTCTTCCAAACTCATCTCTCCCCACGAGTCTCCATTGCTGCTATTGCTGCTGTCACGTTTTTTCAGCCTCATGACCTTGGAAGTCCTTGATGACTCCTCTGACTTCCCCCCAATCAATGATCAGTTCCAATTCTTAAAGGTCTCTGCAAATCACCTCCCTTTAGCCCCACTTGCCCCTGTCCCTGTGCAGACCCTCCTCATCTTTCCTGGTGTTTAATAATTATTTCAGAACCAGTGTGTCTGCCTGTAGCATCCACCCTATTCCTCACTTTTCACAACACTCTTTATTATCACCAATATTTTTGTTCTAAAACATTGTATTCATCCATTCCACAAGTATTTATTGATTTCCCATCTTCCAGAAGCAGTGAAAAGAGACCAAATCTAAACTCCTTGGTTTAGTTTTCCAGAATGTTCACAAGCTGACTCAGATTTGTTCCTTTGGCATCATTTCCGAACTTCACATTGTACACCACAGCTACGTGGTGACAACGGGACCTTCTCAGCCCACTCTTTAATTCAGATCATTAACCCGAAGTGAGAGAAGAAAGATATTTTCTGAACCAGTGCTATTCTTTCTTTTTTTTTTTTTTTACATATTTATTAGAGTATAATTGCTTTACAATGGTGTGTTAGTTTCTGCTGTATAACAAAATGAATCAGCTATACATATACATATGTTCCCATATCTCCTCCCTCTTGCGTCTCCCTCCCACCCTCCCTATCCCACCCCTCTAGGTGGACACAAAGCACCTAGCTGATCTCCCTGTGCTATGTGGCTGCTTCCCACTAGCTATCTACCTTACATTAAACCAGTGCTATTCTTAGATAAGAACAAAAGGCTTCCGTGGCAGCCAAACATGTCAGCCATGGAAAAAAAATAAAGTAACTTTGGCTAGGATAGACGGTAGAGATTTAAACCAGAGTATCTGTAAAGGGAAAGCTGAGCAAGATGTCCTCTGGCTTTCTAGAAAAGTCTGTCTGATGTCACCCTGTGGCAGTCAGGCAGGCAGGCTTCCTCATCATGATGGCTCTGGGCTGTCAAAACCCTCAGTCAAGGAGTCAGTATGAAGACTCACATCTTGATTTTCACTCGATCTGTTCACTTCTGTAGGATTTGGACCCTGGACCATCCTGCAGTCTTCCCAGCTTCTTGCTCTAGCACCTAGTTGGCTCTCCTAGTGTCCAGACTCTGGCCACACTGAGTCCTCACTATACTCCTCATTTGGCTGAGACGTTGGTCCTTTGCTCATGCTCCCTGAGTGCCTGGCCACACAGCCTTCTCACTGTTCTTGTTCCTGAGTTTCCCAGCTTATAGGATGAGAGCCCAGATAAGCCCACCCTACAATGGGGCCAGAAAAGACAACCTTGGGGTCAAATAGGAAATCAATGGTGGCACCAGAGAGAGGAGAAGCATCTTCCCTGCTGAGACAGCATGTGTAGAGGAAGAGCTGTAGGAAGCTGAGGGCTGGTGGACGGGAGCAACCAGGAGGAGACAGCAACATCATGAGTGAAGAGTTGAGAAGAGTCAAGACTTGAGGAGACTCAAGAGCAGATGTCATGGCCAAGGTCAGAACTGGAAGCGATGTGGATCTTGGCCAGGACAGTTTATGATACCTGATTGTCAAATGATCTAGGTGTTACCCACGAGACTGCAGCATTGCTGGAGCAGACAGAGCAACCAATGGGGCACAAGAATCTTGAGTTTTGTGGTGACCTTGTGAGTAATGAATCAAGCAACTTCCCTCCCTCAGACACTAGGTCCTCTGGGTTCCTGTGTTCAGCAACTGTTGCTTGGCCATCTACTTTGGGACTTGCCTTTGTGGGCACCACTTCTTCCACGTAGGACTCCATTCATCTCAGTGTGCCCACCCAGGTGAGAATGTCAGCAATCTCCTGCCCCCTGGATGTTTGGAACTTCCCGATTCCCCTTCTAAGCCTGCTTTTCCAGGGTTTTTTTTTTCTAATTCTGTGAGTCACCCCATATTCATCTAACAAATTTCTTTGGGATTGAGGTAGAGTCAATTTCTGTTGCTTGTAGCCAAAGGATCCAAAGTGACACAGATCTGCCTGTGATTCTCTGTGATTTTAAGTGTCAAGCTGTCATGAGTTTGAAGGGGAGACTGTGCCTCAGAGAGGCTCTTCGTCTGGGAGATGCTCTTAGAGGTGGAGATCTGGTCTGGCTGCACTCTGCCTTCCCACGTGTCCAACCCAAGCTGCACCCAGTTGTCTGCTGCTGGTTCACTCATGCTTTGGTGGCTTTTTTGGAGAACGCTGTGGTCTTTAAAGCAGTGGTTTAGGTGCTCTAAATTTAGTGGTGGTATCTCTGGGGTACTTGGGGAGAGGAGCTGAGGGACTGACTGGGTTCCATGCCTCTCTGCCACTTAGTCAGACTTGCTCCTCCTTTCTCTGTTTCATATATTTTCTGTATAAAATTTATTTGAAACATTGCATTTCCTTACTAAAAATAAAGATTAAAGGTCACTGCTTTGATTGACTCAACTCTCAAGAGTTTTCCAAGATGGAAACTCACTGAAAATCTGGTCCTACTTTGTCATGGTCGCTGGCTCTCCCAGTCAATGAGTCTCCACTGGCAAAATGCATGTAGGCATGGAAGCTATTTTCTAAAGAATCTGAGCTAAAAGCTCAACTGTACTGACTCTATCACCATGTGTTTAAGTATGACTCAACTAATGGATAAAGTTAATGGAGTTAAGAAGTCTGCAAGACTATTGCCAATGGTGTCAGTGAAAAGGAATCCATTCTAGAAGGACACTCAGAGAAAGCTTGAGCCCCATACCCAATGCTGCTGGGTGCAGTGCATGTGACCCAGGACAGCTCAGGTGTACCAACTGCCCATTCTCCCACCAATGGCAGCAGCAGCGTGGGCTGCCCTAGTCATGGTGGCTGCAGCAGAAAGGCACAAAAGTGAGCATTAGTTCTGGAACGGCCGAGGTGAGGCTTGGGCAGAGACAGATGGTGAGCAGGCATTTCAGGCATGTTGAGGCTAAGATGACAGAGCATCTCAGTGCATAATTAGAGGAAGGAGGGGAGTGGAGAGCCTGATCTGGAATTGTTGATGCAAGTGATGGATGAGGTGAGAACAGGTGAGCCATTTAGGACCAACAGACTAAAAGAGTGAGAAGGAATAGTAAACCTAATTTTCAAGAGTAGATAGTTTTAGGATGGTGATTTTGGCATAGTTGGAGAGGGGTTCCTGATTAGTATCCGAGGATACTACAAATGACAGATACCAATTTCAATTATATACTGGTGCCAGGCACTGTATTTGGCACGTTACATCCATTATCTGACTTCATTCTTGCAAAAAATAGCAAAGACCAGATGCACAAGATATAGGTGGTGTTAGCCTCATTTGCTGATTTGTTTATTTTAAAAAGGACCTGGAAATATTCAGTGACTTGCCCAAAGTTACCTTGCTAGTAAGTGGCAGATAGAGTTTGAATTCTGATCTTGCTGGTAAAAGGATCTTATATTTTTACCTATGTGAAGATGAAAAATTTAGAATTATATAATATAATGAACTGTCTTGACATAGTCTCACATTAGCAGGATTTAGCAAATGACAGGATTCTGTAAGGTCAAATCTATTTTCCAAATAACACTGGGAAAGTATCCTGTGTCAGAGGATTACAAGTAACTCCTGTAGATACTTTGCCCTCGAAGAGGTGGAGCAAGACGCCCTGCTCCTTAAGTGTGGGATACACAAAGCGATCTCATTCCGAAGAGAGCAGTGTGGAAAGGGGGAAAGAGAGTTACCGTACAGGGGAAAATCTGAGAAAGATTACTTCACTCAGGTGATCAAGGTCAACATCAACGATGATATCATATTGATAATATGTACCCTTGATAAGATATGATGAGAATGATATTTTATTTATGTGGTCTTCCTCCCCCAAAATCCATGAACCCACTCTCATCAAGAGAACACATCAGACCCATCCCAATTAAGGGACACCCCACAAAATATCTGACCAATATTCTGCAAAACCAAGGAAAGTCTGAGAAACTGTTACTGTCAAGACTAAGGATGCATGAGAACTCAATGTAATGAGGTATTTCTGGATAAACAAAACAAAACAAATTAGGTAAGAACTGGGAAAATCTGTATATAGACTGGACTTTAGTTGATAATAATATCTCAGTACTGGTTTTCAGTTGACACGAATGTACCATACTGATGCAAGATGTTAATAATAAGGGAAAATGGGTGTGGGGTTCTTGAGAACACTCTGTACTATCTCTGCAATGTTCCTGTAAATCTAAAAGTATTCTAAAATAAAAATCTTATTTAAAAAAACCCATCAACACATTTTTGGCTTTTTCCACTGTGCTGACATTTTCCCTGATGTGCAAAAACAATGGTGCCAACATCTGGGCAGGAATCTAGGTGGTGACATTAAACTCTATCAGTGGACCTCGTGTTTTCCATTGCCACAGCAGTACAAATGAGTGATTTTATTAAATCTTGACCCTTGAGTACTTTTCCTTTGAATATTCTGAGTGACAAAATAAGAAGTACACACAAAGCACCAAAATATAAAGGTAGGTTACATTGAAGAAGAGCTCTTGTGTGATTGAGGTGTGACCTGAACTAATCTCTTTTTTTCATGGAGCACTATTTTTACTTGAAAGAATACCTGACAAATTATAGTTATTCAGATGTAGGGATTTGGCAAACTGTTGCTCAAAAATGAATGAAATGAGCCTGTCACTTGAAGGAAAAAAAGTTGGCAGTCTTTGTGGCCAATGATAAAATTCGAATTTTCAAGCACAAATTACAATTTTATACGATGGTCATTAACTCAAATGGTACCCTGGGGCCCTGAATCTTTGCTGATTGGCACATTTACTTGTAGAAATTATTTTGAAGTTCTTAGTTTTCCATGGTTTTCTAACAAATGCATATCATATTTTTAATATCTGATTGCATTTTTAAAACTACAATTTGCCTATGGAGTATTGTCTTTTCCTACTCCCCAAGTTTGTGTCTCTTTACCTAGGCTTGGTGAATGCTGATAATAATTCCATTGTAGGGCAGAGTGAAGGGACGGTAGCTGTTCCAATAGTCCTGGGGATGAGAATATTGTCCACGTCCTCACCCACCCAAGGGAACTTTGATTGCCTACATAGGAGACTGTTGTAAATGGACTCAGTGATCTGTGGAAAGATGAGGGATTTCCTAAGCAAAGCCTAAATGGGGGGTCTTGTGAAAGTGATTTATTGAGGGGGCACTTTCATCAGAAATGGAGTAAGGACAGCAGAGTGAGGGGGTGGAGGAAGCTGCTGAGCGAGCATATGGCCTTGGCTGGAGCCTAGCCTCTGCCCGATCCCACGGGGAGCTCTGGAGTGTGAATCTCACCACAGAGTTGGTCCCACTTTGGAGCAAGGGTTTGGCCTTTTGTACTACTCAGGGATTGGTCCCTGACTGCCTTGTGTGTGGATGTGAACTTCTGGGCTACAAAGTTGTCATTGTCCCAAGGGTACTTCTCTGGGAAAGGGCAGCTGAGTCCTCAGCAGCCAAAGCTCACAGCAGCTGGAGACCAGCACGCCAGGTCAGAGATGCTGCCAGGGTACAGAGGGCGTCCACTGCAGGGTTTCAGGGGCCCCTGTTCGCTCTGAATCAAAGGCCACAGTCCCAGATGTCAGAAAGACTGGGGTGACTGATGGCACACCAGACCAATAGGCACATTCTTCCTGGAAGGATTCCCTTCCAGTTAAGGCCAGTTGAGGCCCTGGCAACAATTCAAGAATGAGTTGGATCTTGGAGTTTGTCTTGAGAGCAACCCTTGGGACCACAAGTTCCTTTTGACCCCCACCACCCTGAGGTCATCCTGGAAAAGTACACGTGCGTAAGTGTGAGCATGTGTGTGTCTGCGTGCACAGAATGCAGATGCACACGTGAGCAATGTGTGGAGCACACAAAGGGATGGCTTCCAGGTCAATTCAAAATGTTCATAGGACTGTATGGGGGCTCTTCTGTTCTCTTCTGGCTGGTGAGATGTGGCCATGTGTCTCACTGCAGAACACAGTTACTGGTTTTTATATTGTTGTATACTTTGGACCTACCAGAAAAGACCACATAAGGCTAACAGCAGAACCAGAGGATAAATAGAACCGAGGAGGATAAAGCCCCTAACAGAATTCCCTAGATGTAAGGTAATCTTGAAGGAGGGACATTTTAGGTGGGAGCCATGAGAAAGGCAAGGAGTTTTTCTGCTTGGCTATCTGAGCCTAGGAAAGCATTTCTCCAGAGTGTGTTGGTCTTATCAGCTTGTAGGTGGTTCGCATTCAAACAGAGATCCGCCTTGCAGCTGCTTTGCGTTCTGTTAGGTAAGATGAGGGCAGACTCCACACATCTGGACCATACACACCTGGGTAAATGAAGCTTGAACTTAAATCTTCATCCCGCCTCTCTTGTTGTTCAGTTGTAGGGAAACCAAGGAAGGGATACGAAATATTAGCTCTGTGAGCAATTTTTTTTCTCCAGTAAAAATCTCTGTCCCTGAAGGGTTTCAGGCATTTTAGTTTTGAGATCCACAATATTGGAACATTGTTGTTTTGGGGCAACTTCCCTGACCATAAATGAACTTTGCCTGCAATCTTATTTTATGCCAGGGATTTTATTGCCTAGAGAATAACTGCATGTAGAATGTTTAATCAATATTTGGGGAAGCCAATCAATTTTTCATGAGACAAAAATGCTGTGATAGTAATATTCTGCCTCTGTCGTCTGTTGTTTTTCTCTACCCAATAAGATAAAAGAAATATTTTCTTCATGAGCAAAATGGTCATTTCCCCATGCACATTTATAAACAGGAAGTCCACCATCTGTGGTTGCTATTTCTCCCTTCAGTCAGCAAACCACCTGCATCTTTGACTCAACAGACCATGATTATTGTGATCCTGCCACACGTGCAGAGGGAAGGTTTGGCTTTCAGTGGGTTTGTTTTGTTAGGAGAAGACAGCAAGTTCCCTAAGACTCCAATTTCCATACTAGAGAAAAAGACCTGTAGCTTTTAGAAGAAGCAGTATAAATTTGACTAGATACCCTCCGACTGAATAAAATCAGGAAAATTAATCGTCATAGCTAACATTTACAAGCCCTGTGGTAAGCCCATTATATGGGTTAACTCAGTTAATCGTTACAAAATCCCTTTGAGTTAGGCACTCTTGTTATCCTCATTTTCAAGATGAGGAATTGAGGAAAAGACAAGTCACTCACGTAGGACGTGGCAGAGCTGGGATTTGAACTTAGGCAGGCTGAGTCCAGTACTCACGTTCCTACTCAAGTCCTGGGCACTGGCCCCTATGGCAGGAGAAGAAAGCAGTGCCTGGATTCTCCAGCCAGGTGGACCTTCTCTCATGGGACACAATGTCATAGCACAGAGCCTGGGAATTAGAACAAAGTCACACTCTTCCCTTCTGCAGACATGGGGGAGGACTGGCCATTGCCCACAGGGTAGGTCATCTCTTCTGAGCAGAGGTTGGGATATTCAGGTGGGGAAAGGTGGGTTCGTCAAAGTCTGGTTGAGAGGAAGTGTAGCTTAGGGAGAAGAACTTTGTGCTGGGGGTCAGGGGATGAATGAGGGCCCCCACCCAAACTCCACCCTACATCAGCTGTGTGACCTGGGGAAAAGCACATACCTTTTCTGGTCTTCATTTTCTTTACCTGTGAGAAGAGAGGTCTGGTGGACAAAACATGTGTAGATATAAATATAAGTGGAGACAGCCTAACACTCTGAGACTCATCTAAAGGGCGTGATAAAGTTGGTTTTATTATCAATTTGGGAAGCAAGGATTGCACAATATATAGTCCTGGGTAACTGATAAACTATTTGGAAATGAATTGTATAAGGCTCATACCTTATATCCACAGTAGACTCTAAATGTATTAAAGAACTACATGTAAAAAAAAATTCCCTTAAGAAACAATATGAATTATAAGCAAATGTTAATTTCAGAATAGGAAAGGACTTGATTCTCAAAAGCAAAAGAAGAAGTCACAAAGCAAAAGATTTTTAGTAACCTAAATTTAAAAATTTAACCCAATAGAAACTTAAGAGAAATATTTCAAAGAAAGGGTTGAGCTCTCTTACCAATCTTTCAAATTCTTATGAAACTGATACTGGTTTCATATCTTATTAATTTTATTTACAGTTCTTTGATGAGGCATGAGGCTGAAACTTTTCAAGTGTCTGTTCTTCTTTTAAGTGTTTGCTTATAGCCTCATCTATTTTTTTAAATTGGTGTGCTCATCTTTTTTCTGAAAAAACTCTGTACATTAAGGAAATCAACATTTTCTACTATATGCTGCAAAGATTTTTCCTTAATATATAATTGGTGAATAGAAGTTTTAAAGTGGAGTTTTCCTTTTAACTATTCTTTTTTGCTAAAAAGCAATTTTATATATTTGAATCTATTTCTTTTCCTTTATAATTTTTGGCTATGAAATCGCTTGATCTCAATATTATTAATGATTTCACTAAGAATAATTCCTCATTCTTTTATGATTTTATATTTTGCTTTTAAATAGTTTATCCATCTGGAACTTATTTTAATAATGAGAATGGGCCAAAGATCCAGGTTTATTTTTTTTTTTTACAAATGTACCAAAAATGTTTATTGAATAATTCATTTTCCCTACTGATTTTGAAATGACACTTTTATTGTAAATTCCATTCTCACATACTTGTTTCTATTTGTTGGCTCTCCTTCTAGTCCATTTATCTGCCTATCTTTTCCAGTGTCACTTCTATATTTTATACTGTCATTTTATAATGCGTTTCAGTATCTGACAAAGTAAGTCTGATTCCTCTCCTTCCTCCCTTCCCCAGAATTTTCTGAGCTCTATTCCCATGTTTGTTCTCCTTGTCATGCTAATATGCCAAATTCCTACTGGATTTTTTATTACATTTCTTTGAATTTATGGGTATATTTTGATATCATTAATATTCACAATCGATTTTTCCCTACAGAAACATGGCATGCATCTTATTTTGTACTTTTCTTTTAAAAATTAAAACAGCACATGTACACAAAAGGTGAAATGCCACTACAATATTTATAGTGGAAACAACAGTCCTTTTATGTATTTACATGTGTACTATTCATACTACCAGATCTAAGAACTAAGAAAAAAAGGGGGAAGACTCGAAATACTAAAATCAATACCGAAATGGGGAACATTACTACAGACCTTACAGAAAAAAAAAAAAAATTATGGAAATCATTTGACCTGATGACATGAACAAATTCCTGAAAAGACACGAACTATTGAAATTGAATCAATCTGAACAGACCTACAACAAGTAAAGGGATTGAATTATTAATCCAAAATTTTCTCACAAAGAAAATTCCAGGACAAGATGGCCTCATTGGTCATTTCTATCAAATGTTTAAAGAATTAACACCAATCTTTCACAAAGTCTTCAAAAAAGAAAAGAAAAGAAAAGGAATATAATGGATCACTTCCCAACTCATTCTCTAAGACCAGCATTACTCTGATATTAAAATCAAAGACATCACAAGAAAAGAAAACTACAGATCAATGTCTTTTATGAATATAGACATGAAAATTCTCAACAAAATGCTTGCAACCCAAATCCAACAGTCCATAGGAAGGATTGTGTACCATGACCAAGTGGGATTTATTCCAAGGATTAACATTTCCATTTGGGTCACCATTATAGCTTCTATTTCTTTTGTGAGACTTTCTATTTCTTTGCATTTTTTTCACATATGTTTGTAATTGCTCCTTGAAACATTTTACTGATGGCTGCTTTAGAATCTGTGTCAGATAATTCTAATCTCTGTCACCTTGGTGCTGTTATCTAGTTTTATTCAGTCTGAGATCTTCCTGATTCTCTGTATAGTGATTTTTTAATAGAAACCAGAACATTTGGGCTATTATTTTATGAAATCTAGATGTCATTTAAACTTAAGGTGTTAGCTGGCTTCCTCTGACCCATTATGGCAGAGTAAGGTGGGGAGATGGGGTGGGTTGCAACCTCATCACAGCCAGGAGAAGTCAAAGTACAGGTTCCCCACTCAGGCTTTGCTGGTGTGTGTTGGAGCCACAGCTGTGTATCTGTGCTTGTGTGTGCATGCACGTGTGTGTGAGGCGGTTGCCTGGGGCAGGGTGGTTATTGTCTGAAAGTGTTCTGCCTTGCTAGGCTGCCCCATTCCTTTGGCTTTTGGGGAGGGCTTTTCCTGACTACCCTCATTAGAGTTTCTGGGTTGCCACCTTCTTCAGCACCCAGCTAGATATGTGAGGCATAAAGAAAACCCAGAGAACCCACTGCTGTGTGATTCTTCGGGTCTCCAGTTCCCTAACGAATCTGCCTTCCTCTCTCCACCTTTCAGAGTCTCCTGTGTTCATTTATACATAACATCCAGGGGTTTTAGTTGGACTTAGAGGCATAGGGAGAAGTACATCTATGCTGTCTTCCTGGAAATGAAGTCTCTTCTTCTCTAGTGTTGAGCACTTTATTTGATTCCATTTTATTTCCTCTTGTAGTTTATCATTTATACTTTTAAAACGTTTTAATGGTTGACTGATGGCTTACAATGTATATTTCTAAATAATCTATACCCATTTAAAAATAACTCTGTACCACTTCATGTGTAGTGCAGGAACCTTATGACAGATTATTCCCAATTCCTCCTCCTGTTGCTGTCATTTATTTCTCTTACCCATATGTTATAAAAACCCAATGCATAGCTATTATTATTGCTCCAAACAAACAATTATCAACTAAGAATAAGAATAGGGGAGGTGAAGATTTTATTTTACCTTCATTTATTCCTTCTCCAACACTCTTCCTTTATTTTTGTGGTTCCAAGTTTCTGACAAAGGTTAAACATTTCTTGCAAGGAAGGTCTGCTTGGCATTAATGCCCTCAGTTTTTGCTTGTCTGAGAAGGTCTTTATTTATTCTTTGCTGTTGAAGAATACTTTTACTGCGTATAGAATTCTAGATTGCTATTTCTCTTTCTTTCAGCACTTTCAAGATTTCCCAAGAAGAGACTTCCAGGTGGTCCAGAGTAGACTTGCTGAGTCACAGTCTGCATATCTTCAACTTTGACCTGTATTGCACATAAAAATTTTCATATTTCTGCCAACAATATACATGAATTCTGCTTACATCACCAAAACTCAGAGTTACTAACTTTCTGCCATCTGATGGGGTGAAATGTCTCATTGACTTAATTAACATTTCCTCTGATAGTTAGGAAGTTTGGGAATATTTTCATATACCTACTGACCATCGAGGTTTTCTTTTCTCATGAATTTCCTGTTCAGCTCTGTAGGTCATTTTTGGGTCATTGTAGGTTTCTTATCTTTTTCATATTGATTTGAAAGACATCTTTATACATTTTGCCTATCAGTTCTCTGTTAGTTATTCTGCATTCTGAATATCTTCTTTTCCAATTTGCAACTTATCTTTTCACTTGGCTTTGGTATCCCTTGTTGCACAATGTTTTTCATTTTCACAAAGCCTGATTTATTATTTTTTCCTTAATGGTTTATGCTTTACTCCTCATTTAAGAAATTATTTTCTGTATAATGTATTCAGTACAATGTTTCTCATCATTGATTTTATCAGCTTTCTTTGGCGTAATTTAGTTGTTATTTTACTAAATATTGAGCCTAATACTTAACTAATTTTTATTCTTTCTTTAGTTTTAGCAAAATTTGATTAGGAAGATTTTTAAAAATTTCCACGTGGCAAGGCTTTCTGTTTTTGCTTTTTTCCTTTCTTTTACTTTTTCTACTTAAGGTATTAACATTAACTTCACTGCATTACAGTCAGAGAATCTGGTCAGTATTTTTTATGCCTTTCTTTAAATCTCAGTCTGAAGCACAGGATCTCAGCATTTCCTGCCACTCACATGGTAGAAGACTCAAAGGCATGACCAGTACACGCATGTATGTTTGCATGGAGAGAGAATTGGTATCATCAGCCCCTAAGGGGAGTCATACACAATTTAGAGATTCTGCTGTATGGTGAAAAAGATTCTCATGTATATATTTGACCTCTTAATTCACAGTGACTCTGCCTGCTCCAAAACTATGTCTGGAATTTAACTGATCAAGTTAGCAAATTGCCCCTCAACAATCCCTCCCCAAGCATCCTTTTTTTTTTTTTTTGGTACTGCCAACCCAGAACAATCCAGCAGAGCAGTCCAGCTTTGTCCCTGAGAAGCTCTTGCATGGGAGAAAATAGAACGTTCATTGACTGTCATGTCTACTCTGATCAGCTGGAAATTCACTCCCAGCCCTACTCCATCACTGGTGAGTTGGTCAACCTTACTTACAAGAGGGTCATGCAGTGAGCACCACCACATGGTAGACTCTGAAAATCATAAGGCCAGAAATAGAAAATGCCCCAAATTTTAATAGGATGAGCCTTCTTCAATTATTAAATTTCCTGAGAAATTAGAACCCCAACTACAAATCCTCCCTCCCCCCTGGGAAATGAATGTCCTCAAATGAAATGTCCCCTCCTCATAATCTCAAAGGAATTAAGGTCCCTTCCCACATCACCTCTCCCTGATTATTTTTCTAATGAGTCCCAGGCATACAGCAGGACTACTGCCATCACTCTGAGGATTATGTGGTACCTCTCCCTGGTCCGCAGACAGAAGGTGCCGAGCCAGCAGCACGGGGGAAGGAGGCGTGCAGATGACATAGATCTGCCTCGAGGCATTCTTTGTGTTAACGCTGTCTCTAGGATACCATATTTTCCCAAGGTCCCGAACCCCACAGAGTAATATATATCCTGTTGCTTAATACATATTTATTGAAAATTAATGATGATAAGCAGCTGCTTTCTATGTCTGCCAAGTACTCCATTTCCATAATTCTGTTCTTTCTGAAAAGAGTTGATTCATCCAAGGAAAACATCCAAACGTTGGATATTAGAGCTTATTGTTGTAAAACCCTTATGTCCAAACCTCCCCTGGTTCCTCCTGCTTTAACTCTGTTGTAGCAGAGCCCCGACGACTAACGGATCCCATAGATCTGCAATCAGTAACAAAGCTTTCTGATGACATTTATGGTTTTTGAAAGTAGAAGAGAGGAGGCGGTTGCACTGCATCCCTTAGAACAAAATACCAGCAAGCATTTCTCTGCAATATCTTTGCTCTTACTTGAAGGGCCACACTCTCCCTTTACTTACTCCTGCTCCAAACACACACGCTCACACACGCACACGCACAGACACGCTCACACACGCACACGCTCACACACACACATGCACGTGCACACACAAGCACAGACACGCTCACACACGGACACGCACACACGTGTGCACACACAGGAACGTGCGTGTATGCACACACCCACATGCATGTGCACACACATGCACACACACACGCAAGACACGCACGCACACACACGCTCACACATGCACGTGCGCGTGCACACACATGCACACACACGCACACGCTCTCCTAGCATCTGGTCTCAGACTTCCTCTCAGCATTAGGTCTAAATCCTCTATGTTTTCAGTCTCACTAAGGAAAACAAAAACTTGGCATGTATTAAGTCCTTGACTTATGTGTGGCATTGCGTTGGTGAGGATTGGGTTCTAATTATCTTGCAAAAATCCGTAAATATAATAGATCCTATCTATGTGCCTCATTGAAGTCCAACACACTTTTTTTCCAGTGGGTTAATTCAACATAATCACTTATTTCTCTAAGGCTGAGCATCAGATGAAACAGTTGATGATATAAAGGGGATACAGTTTGAAAAATATCTCACATTAACTTGCACGTCCCACTCAGTGCAGTGTCACTAAAGTAAACAGTTTAAGCTTAGGAATGACTTGTCATACAGGAGATTGAGACCAACTGAGGAGACAACAGCCTGGTGAATCCCACTCCACAGTCAGGAGAGCATATGCCATTATGCTGTCACATGGAAGTGCAGACAGACTCACTGTGGAATTCTTTTTTTCATCTACCTGTTTTCATATAATCGTAATGGCTTAATTTAAATGTATATATGATTTAGCTCTGCCATCCTTGACTCAACTAATGTAATGGGAAGTCTCTGTTTATTTTGCCACAAATAAGTGCATATTTAAGAAAACTATTTTCACCGTATAATGACCTTGTAAATATCTAATAAAAATATCAGATTTTAAAAACAGGGCATCTGGTATTTTAAAAGATCTCAATAAATCGGTTGATTAAAATGTAGAGAAATGCTTCAAAGTACAGGGGGATAATGTCTACAGGCTGCACAGGAGCTAATTTTTATCCCAAGGGGTTTGTGCTGCTGAGGAAAGCATTTCCTGATTCAGCCAGTTTTCCATAGCAATTGAAATTGAACCTGGATATTAAAGATAGAGGCAAGTTCCCTCAGAAACATGAGAGCAGGACATAGTTGCTATTTGTGGCCTAAATAGGATGGGGTGAGTGTATATAATTTTATTACTAGAGAAAGAAGGGATGTCTGACTAGAGACATTGAGTTTTGGGAGCCTTCATGAACAATTCTGTTTAAGGGAAGCAAAGCTAGAATACAAAATGAATACATGGTACAGGCAAGATATAAAATGTATATAGAAATGTATATAGAAAATGTATATAGAAAACAATATTTACCCAAGAGAAATAAAAACCAGGATAGTGACTATAGGTAAGAGGGTATACATCCAGCTCTTTTATATTTCATTTATATTGTAGGGAGAATCTTTCTCCTTTTATTTTTAAGATTGCCAATGATGAAATATGGAAAAGCGACTGGGGGGTTATTATTTTTTAAATTGACACCTTACTCAATTCAAATTCAATTTTCATTCTTATCTTAATTTGTGGGAATAACCACATCTATAAATTATGGAACTGTTTATACTCAGTTTTAATATTTCTAATATTTTCACTTTTTAATGTGAGTGACTAGAACACTCTGTGTGATATTAATTAGTGGTAAGAAGTGGCAATTTTGACTAATTCTTGAAGGTAAGAAAGGTTACAGTGATGGCCTCTCCTTTGTAAGCCCACCTACAGCTTTGAATGGTTCTCTGCATGCTGACAGCTTTCCACCTAAAGCACCTGTGCCCCACTTCTCTTCTGGAGGCTTCTGTCCATGCTCTGGGGGTTTGCTTGGCTATGTGTAGAACTAGCTCTGAAAGGTGGCAGGGGAGAGGTCTGCTAGGGATAGCCATGAACAGATGGGGGATGGGAGTGGGTGATAAGTGCCCTCTCCTCCTCAGTCTCTGCTAGGACAATTCTGAGGAGATCATTGTACTTGCATGTATTTACCTCTTCTTCTGTGATCATTAAACATTTTATTTCTTTTTCTGGCCTTATTGCAATGGCCGAGAACGTCAATACAATTCTCAATAGGAGTGGTGAAAGTGGGCATCTTTGCCTGCTCTTCAAGGCCTCTTTGGTTTGTCCCTCCTTCACTGAAGCTTTTCCTGACCCCCTTCTATAGAATCCATCCTTGTTTAGCCTCAGCTTCCAGAGAGGGTAGTGAAGACCTCTGTCCCTGAGTACAATGGGTTTTATTTATTTTTTCACCGTGAACTTTTTTTCCACGTGTCTTTCCCTACTCGGACCGAGATCTTTTCCAGAGTACAAGGAAACTGGCGGATTAGAAAGACAATGAACTGATCTAGATTCGAAACCCCCTTTATTACTTATTTCTATGTAGATCATTTAATGTCTGAGCTTCATATGTGTCTTTCATAAAACAAGGATAATAACACATGCGTTGAAGAATATTTTGAAATCTTACCATCAAGGAAGTAAAGGATTGGGAGATGATCCCATCAGACACAAAGGTCTAAGGATTTGTCATGGGAAGGGATGCTGGCCGAAGCTGCTGCTCTGTCATGGTGCCTGTGCTTTCATACCCAAAGCTGAAAACATGCGTGTGAAGAACAACGAAAACCCCAATCCTCGTTACCTCTCTGCCTCGCTGATCAGTCCCCTTCAGCCACACCAGCCTGCTCTTCTTCCTCAGTGAAGATGAAGCCAGGCTCACTGCTGCCTCAGGGCCTTTGTACGGGCTGTTCTTCCTGCCCAGAGTGCTCTTTCTTCCGCTATTTTTTTTTTTTTTTTTTGCGGTACACGGGCCTCTCACTGTTGTGGCCTCTCCCATTGCGGAGCACAGGCTACGGACGCACAGGCTCAGCGGCCCTGGCTCACGGGCCCAGCCGCTCCACGGCATGTGGGATCTTCCCAGACCGGGGCACGAACCCGTGTCCCCTGCATCGGCAGGTGGACTCTCAACCACTGCGCCACCAGGGAAGCCCTCTTCTGCTATATTTGCAGGATGAGTCCCTTCACATCCTTCATGTCCTTGCTTAAGATAATTTAACCCTCCCCTTCCAACCTTTTATATCTCCATTTCTAACTAAAGTTTTTTCCGCCTTAATATTTTCTACTCATGATTTAATTAGAAGTCATTTAATGACTAATTTTTTTCTTTGTCCATCTCTACCCCAGAAAGAGGGTGCAAGGATTTCTGTTTTGTTCAGTGCTGTAACCCCAGAACCAAGAGTAGTGCCTGACACATAGTCAATCCTCATTAATGTTCGTAGAATGAATGAATGCAACTTTGGGGCCCAACCATGGGCAAAGCCTGGACCAGAGAGAGGGTCATGCTGGTGGCAGTAGATGGGCGATCTCAGCTGTCAGTTGAGTGGCTTCTGCTCACAGTGATCACGCGTGTGTGAAGGTGGAATAATAGACTCTGTGTATTTTTCCACTGAGCTTTGGGGCTCAAGCTTGAAGCTTCTTTGGACTGAATTTTGGAATAAATTAGGGGTGGGAAGGGTGTACTGTTTGCAATAGGGAAGATGATAATCTGAGCAGTTAATTGGAAACACAAAGGAAAAAGGCCATGTCTGTATCTTGAGAAAGTGGGGCAGGTTGCACCAGTTTCATTCCTCTCCCTGTGTGGATGCCCATCAGTGCTCAATACAATACCAGGTACGCAGAACTACTTCCTAATGAAGAATGACTGATTGAGAAGGTTCGGTGTGCAATTCATTATATTGTTTGACCATGGATGACAATAGCCTTGCATTTCCTCTACTTCTCAGCATTTGGATCCAATTCCACCGACACGCTACAGATTTTAATCAGCACACGATTCAAATTATCTGCATCTCATGTGCCTACAGAGTAAGATTCATTCCTTAGAGACATCCTTGATTAACTCTCACAGTTGGCCCGGAAGCAGTGTCCTTAACTTGGTCTTAGGCGTCACTCATTCCTGCAGAGACTCTTCAACCCCTTTTCACTGCTCTGCCCAATACATGACTGCCTGCCTTTTTCTTATAGTCTAAAAATATCCCCCGCCCCGAAGTTATCATTTTATTGTTTTTCTAAGAGAAAAGACTGTATTTAATGATTTAGTCTGAGTCAGAGAAAAGAGGGTCAAAAATGGTGGTGAGGACTGTTTACCCTTCTCTGGAAGGAGCCATCCTATCCTAAAACTCAGCAAGCGTTTTCCTGGGGTACACTTTCGGGACAGTGCCATCCAAGGGCACCCCCCCATCACCGCAAGGTGTTTGTTCTCGTGGGACGTACCGAGAAATTCCCTCCGTGCCAGCACCATCTTTGGTGCCAGATACTCTAGTGTCTGCGATTTGTGTTTAGGAACTAGGAACGCACAATCTCGCTATCACGGTGCCCTGTCCTTCCTGGGTTGTGTGAGGTTGGCACACGCGGATTCCTCAGCTGCTCACACGGGGGTATGTCTATGGAGGGCTCAGAGATCAGTTAAGAAGGCAGATGAGAGCCTTTGCCAAGGGGAGACGGGGACACGAGGGAGACCGGGCCTGCAGCCAGCCTACTGTCCTGAGAACGAGCGGTCGGGAGGATCTCTGCTCTCTCCCATCTCTGTCTCAGCTCTGCCATGGGGCCACTAGAATAACAAAGACAAACCATCTCCAGGCTGTACACTAAGATTTTTCCAGTCCCATAAAATCAAAAGCCGCAGATGACATTAGATTTGGAGCCTGTACGTGCCCGCTAATCAAAGCCATGTGCATGTGGAGCGTGATTGCAACGGAAAAAAACCCAAAAAACAGCTTCCAATTTGTTTGCAAAGATGCATGCATGGCAACATGCATAGTGATGCAGATCCTACTGAGATGGCTGAGGGGACGTTCAGAGTGTGTGGTGGGGACAGCCCAGCTGTGAGCACACATGCATTTTATTGATCTCATCAGCATATATTTGCAGTTTTCAGAGATCATTTCCTCTTTCTTTTGGAGGGGGAGTGTTATAAGAACTGCCTCTGATGTTTCTCTGATTTGGTCTTGTCTCTATCCTAACAAAGCATAAAGCCCAAAACCTCTAGACTGGAGTCTTCAGATTTTTCTGAAGGTGGAAGCAGCCAAACATTATATTGAAGCATATATCTGTGTCAGGGAGCAGAGCAGTGCTTCCTGTTCAGGTCACTGTAAACTCCCTGCTGACTGTCTCTGCACCCAGGGGCATGTTATGATGCTCTGACTGCCTTCCTTGGGTTGCCCGTGGTATTCACAGGCCATACATCACACCAAACAAGGGGGTTCTTTCCAAGTTGCAGACTTTATTTTGCAAGCACTCCTGGAAAGAACTCTACTACAAGTTTCAATAACATAAAGAAGTCTGTAGCCTCACTGAACTCACTCACAGAGGAAGTAGGGATGGTCTGTGTGGTGAGGAAGAGCTAGTTCCCTGATGCCAGGTGGACCATTCCATGATGTGGGTATTTAGTTAGATGTTGCCGGAATCCGCTAAGGATGAGACATGCTCCACATAATACCATGAAAATCCAAAACGCACCATGTGCCCTTGATCCAAATGTTCCCCAGCAAACGTGCAGTGTGCAAGCCCTGTTGTCTGAATCTCTGTCCCTTCCTACCTCCTCTTTCTTCTCATTTAGGAAAGATGTCTTTCTCCCAAAGAGTCTCATTATACGTGTTTATGGTCCTTCACACATTAGTTAGAATGTTAAATTCTAGAAATTGTTAGAATATGTTAGTGGTACAATATATGTTGATTGTATGTCATTGGATGAATGAAACTATCTCTCCTTTTCTCCCAGATAATGAGTCTGAGAAAGAGATTATTTAAGGCTCATGAAATGCAGTTCCACAGGCAAGTTGCAAGGAGTTTCATCCGGACTTGAGTGTGCCAGCTCCATCCTTGTGGGACGTACTGGGTCTGGGTGTGCCATGATCGTAGCACTGATGCCACGTCATGATGGACAGCGACATTCCCATTCAGTAACCTCATTCTGAAGCCTGAGGTCCTACAACTCACAGGTACCATCATCCATTTTTCTTTTTTCAGTTTTATTGGAGTATAGCTGATTTACAATGCTGTGTTAGTTTCAGGTGTACAGCAAAGTGATTCAGTTATACATATACATATATTCATTCTTTTTCAGGTCTTCTCATATAGTTCATTAAAGAATATTGAGTAGAGTTCCCTGTGCTAGACAGTAGGTACTTGCTGGTTACCTATCTTACATCTAGTAGTGCATCATCCATTTTTCTACTGGACTATAATGACACACTTCCATGAGTGTGCATACAGCATTTTATAAAAATGGGGCAGATTTTACATGCTGTTTTGTGACCCTTTTAATTCAAATGAATATTTCACAAACATCTCTCCATGTGAAAAGTGTGCTTCAACTCCGACATGTCCAAAGACCACCCTCAATCCACCATGTGGCTGCATCGTTCATTTGTTTAAGCTGAAATAGATTTGCAGACAGCTCACAGAGATGAAGGATCAAGACCTCTCTCTCCACCAATCTTCAAAAGCCCTGTTCTTACTTCTGTATTCCTAATTTTATACTGCTTTTCTTAAATAAGGCTCCCTGAAATGCATGAACTTCATGTCCTGCAAAAGGGTTTTTAGGGCCATCTTATATTTATCTGTACCTTTACTTCCCTTTCATTCCTTACCCTTTTTTGCTCCCCTTCCTTCAGGAAGCAAGCATCTGGCAATCTTGACAGGTCATCACAGGAACACTTTGAAAGCCCATCTGCTACGGACTGAGTGTTTGAGTCCCCCCACAAAATTCATATGTTGAAATCCTAACCCCCAAGGTAATGATTTTGGGAGGTGGGGACTTTGGGGTGATTAGGTCTTGAGGGTGGAGCCCTTATGAATGGGATTAGTGCCCTTATAAAAGAGACCCCAGAGAGCTCCTCATTCCTTCTACCCTATGAGGAAACAGCTAAAAGATGGCCATCTATGAACCAGGAAGAGGACACTTACCAGACACCAAATCTGCCTGCACCTCAATCTTGGACTTCCAGCCTCCAAAACTGTGAGAGATAAATGTTTACTATTTAAGGCCCCCCACCCAGTTGGTGGTATTTTTGTTACAGCAGCTGAAACAGACTAAGACCCTATCTTTAGTCAAATACTCTTTAAATACAAGGAGACAAGCAGCGCCCATAGAGGGAGAGTCCAGGACCCGTGGTTCTTGACCCTAACTCCACTTGAGTGTCACCGGGGAGCTTTCAAAAATGTCATCCCCAGGCCATGCCTCAGACCGAGTGAACTAGAAACGCTGGCAGTGCAGCCCACACCTCAGCCTTTTTAAAACTCCCCAGATGATTCCAATGGGAAACCAAGGTTGAGAACCATCTCTAGCTGAGACTCCTCCAGCAGCAGGGGAGATGGTGCTCAAAGCCAAGCCACGAGACACTGTCCCAGGACGGGGCAAGAAGGCACAAAAGTCACAGTCCCAGCCCTGAATAATTCCCTTCTAAGGCTTTCCAAAGCCTTTTAAAAGGAAACCAAAGGAGCAGCTTTGTGGCTGTGGGAAGAAGAGGCACCAACAAAGATTTTCCTTTGGATAAGTCACGGACATGGACCACAATCTCCTGTGTTTTGTTGTAAAGCTTAGGATTCTGCTAGGTGCGATCACTGGTTCTTAACAAGGAAGACATCCATATTCGGGCTTTGGAGTTGCAGCGTCTAGCCAAACTCAGAAAGCTCCACAATTCAAATAGATTTCCCTTTAAAATAACATGAAAACTTCTCCCTCTCCACCCAGACTTATGGGTTTCTAACCCTTTGGTGCAACCAATTATCAGCACAGCTGCTGATTTGTTTCAATCCCCGTTGGGTTGGAAGCTGCTTGCTTGGCTGCCATTCTTGATCTTTCTGGGAGGACAGTGGTGAAGCCTTGAGGCTGGGCAAGGTCTGTGGGGCGAGTCCCTCCCTCCGGACGCTGTGTCATAATTGCCTGTAAGAATACTAATTTGGGGCTGGCAGAAGTCCTGTGCTCTAGAAATCAGATATGTTACTCAACTCTTTGATTTATTTTAGGATCATTAAAAATTAAATGAGGGAAAAAGAAGCAAAATAACATAGAATTCTTCTTGAAAGAATGAAAATCCCCTAGGTATGCTTTTTGACTTTTAGAGTAGAAGGCAGGACTGGGTTTTCCATCTCTGGGGACCATCTGTGGGTCTCAGCAACACGGCTAAGGAGGGGACCACAGGCAAGCAGAGAGGAAAAGCTTTGAGTTACAAGGGTTTTAACGCTGGTCTCCCAGATAGGTGGGAGCAGACAGGCCAACCGTGGAAGAACAGGCCTGTTTTCCTCAAAGCTCCATAGGAATTGAAAGCATATGTGATAGTGATTACTTTTCAGCGCTGTGGGTTTGGTGATTTTTCCAGTGGGAGAGCTAGTTTGTGGTGGATTCTGTTAGCAATGAATTAGGATTTAGGAACCAGGAAGAGGTGAGGTTTGACATCAGATAGTTTGGTCATGTGAGTGCAAAGTTTCAGGAACCATCGAAGTGAGGCTTTTCATAAGAATTTTCCACTGCCTTTGGAGGCAACTTGAGATTCTTGCTAAAGAAAAGAGAAAGTTAGTCTAATGATGCCAGATGGTGATAGGGGGCTTCCTTTTGTCATGTAAATTCCAAGTTTCCTAAGGGCTGCACAGGACAGCTGCTGTTTCTTCCCCCTAAGTCCCAGAGAACTGTATAGCTTCACAGAACTTTCTTTGCAGTTCTGGGACCTCTCCCACGCCCTCATTTATATACACAAACCCCTTTTTTGTGGAATACTTCATTTCCTGGCAAGTGGCTGAGCCAGCAGAGCTACAGGTCCAGATGTTACCCAGCGCTTGCAAGAGTGGACTCAAAATTCACAAAACCTGTACTGAACACTCCTGGCCAGGCCCCCAACCTGGGGATATGCGTCTTCACAATGTACATGTGACACCGGTGTGGCTGGAGACCGACCACAGCCTGTGTGTCTTTAAGTTTCCTTCCTGACACAGAAACTCCACCCTAGGAGGGAGTTACTGCTTTACTGCTGCCTCTGACCTTTTGTTCCTCCAGTGCCTTTCATGTGTCTTATATCAAGTATGTCGCCCTCCTGATGAGAGGCCCTCCCTCCAGATGTATCAGAGCAAGGAAATGAATCCACATGGAATGCTCCGCACAGACCAGAGCCTGCAGACAGTTCCAGAACCTGGACCACTGCGACAGGTTTATGATTGCAAAAACAAAGCAAGGAAATGGATCCAGCGGGCATACCGAATTCCCCGAATACCTGGGATATTGCCCCCAAATTTCCAGCTGCGGTCAGTTTCTCCTCACTGACTGAGTGCAACCTGACCTGCCCCAGGGACAAAGCAAGACCTTGCCTGGTCCTCCTGGGTCACTGCAGCGCCGGGGCTCAGAATTCATTATACATCTAATGCAGCTGTATGGAGGGAGTGGTCTGCAGCAAGTCCAGAAACTGCTCTCCCTGACCTTGGGTGCTTGGTGGGCTGTTAGAAATTTAGATCTGCAGCTCAATACAGAGACCAAGGGTGAAGGTATGGATTCTGAGTTTGAGGTAAACTGGAAAATAGCTCCCGAAAGATATCCATGTCCTAATCCCTGGGACCTGTGAATGTTAGTTTATGTACAAAAAACAAAAACAAAACACAGGGTCTTTGCAGATGTGATTAAATTAAGGACCTTGAAGTAGAGAGATTATCCTGGATTATGTAGGTGGACCCTAGTTGCAATCACATGCATCCTTATAAGAGGGGGGTAGAGGGAGATTTGACACACTGAAGGGAAGGCACTGGATCACAGGGGCAGAGTTTGGAGGGATGTGGCCCCAAGCCAAGGACTGCGGCAGTCACCAGAATCTGGAAGATGCGAGGAATGGGTTCCCCCTGAGCCCCCAGAGGGAGTGGGATCTGCCAACACCTTGATCTCAGCCCAGGGACACTGATTTGGGACTTCTGGCCTCCAGACCTGTAAGAGAATAAACGCATTATTCTAAGACACCAAGTGTGTGGTAACTTGTCATGGCAGCAATAGCAGCACAGGACACTACTAACCCCAGGGGCAGAGGGAACAGGTCCGGGGTGGGGTCTTGGAGACCACTTGCATTTAAGGAGGTGGTGGTGTGGACAGAGGATAAAAAGTCAGTGTCAAAAACTAGACGTCAAGCAGGAGTAACACTGAGCTCTCCGCCCCCAGGATCCAGCCCAAGTCGGGCGTCTCTACTGTGGGATTCCCCTCCCGATGTTCCCAGCAACCTAGTGACGTGGCATCTGGAATCACCTGGCTCTATCTCAACCCAGACGTGTGTATTTGGTGAGGTGCATACCCTCCCCCATCTATGAAGATGCTGATACTAATAGCTCTCTTTATTAGTAGCTAGGTGAATGGCTAAAAGCATTTAAGGAAAACTACCTCTTCCTCAATCCTGTGGGGCTGCAGTGAAGTGATTAGTGCTAAAGGCCTGATCTTTAGGAGCAGGAGGGATGGCCGGGAAGTGGCCTTCGGAAGAGGAATCACCAATGACACTTCACCTACAACACAGAAAAATTCTACCCATCCTTCCACCCGACCCATCCCAATTCAACCCAGGCCTCTGCCTTGGAGTTGGGAAGTGGAATCAAGTGACCCTGAAAAGACCTCTGTGGTCCTATTTCTTCCTGACTGAGCTAGCATTTCTCACTAGGCCATTCATTACATGTGCCTCTGGTGGATGCTGCCTGCAAGAGGAACTGGGTTAGGTAAGGCATTTCTTTATAGCTCTCAGGCTTTATACAGCAAGATACAGTTTACCATGCATTGGTGGCATGGCAAGAAAAGACGGATGTGAGGGGTAAGACCCAGATGAGAATTTCAGGCAACCCATGGAAAAGACTTCACTGGTCTTTGGATATCTCAGAAGTGGACGGGGTCCAGGACTGTGCATGGGGCTGTTGGATCTGTTGTATGGGCTTCACGTCTGAGGTCTGTGAGCTAAGAGCATCACACCAAATCCCAGAGATTCATGGCAGATTCGTGGAAGATTGCTTTTCCTTGTTTCAAGGCAATGACGTCTGAGTCTGCTGTCTCTTAACTCTCTCTCTTCCCTGAACCTCAGACACCTCATCTTTGTTCCTTTGTTCCCTAGTGCTGAGTTTCTTAGGAGCCTTCAGCAAAGGAGCTGAGAAAATGTCTGATTCCCAGAGTTAATGGGATAACCTATACTGTCCTCAGAAGACTACTCAGCCCTTAATTCATAGGCCAACAATATAAATACTTCCATTCCCTGGGCTGAGAATCTTCAAAAGCAGAAATAGTTATTCCTTAGGTCAGCAGTCCTTAGCTTGTGGTTGCAACCCCCAGTGGGAAGATCTAGTCACTGGCAGAGTTGGGAGGTGGGTGAAAAATTAAGAAGGAATGTCCTGTGTGAGGACTGTCAAAGCTCTGCAGGGACCAAGGCATCCATGGGATTCAGAGTCTGAGTCATTCCAGGGGCAGTGACAACAGCTGAACGTACGTGGCCAAGAGGCATCGAATCGGGTGACTCAACCTCAGGGCCTCCCACTGCTTCCTGGCTATGCGGGCACCCACACACAGGACAGAGTCAAGACGGGACCACCAAATTGTATTTCCCACAGCTCAAAGAAAGTACCCATGGTTTCAGAATGAGTCAGAGCAGGACAAGATGAGTGAGTGTTTTCTGATGACTTTTTTTTTAAATTCCAAAAAAGTTGAATGCTTGAAAGTTGTGAGCTCAGGCTTAGCCAAAGTAACCCAGATAAGTAAGAAATGGAAAGGTTGTAACTGCATTTCAAAGTTAATTTTAGTCCCCTACCTCAAGTAAGCCTTGAGTATAACAGCTTTGAGAGGCCTATGCAGAGAAGCAGACCATAGAATTTTCTAGGAACTTGAAACTTGTGATCATTGATGCTGCAGGAAGAACAATGCTTCCACTGAAACAGGCTTGTCAGTCATCCTAGAGTCCCCAGGTCCCACCACCTCACTGGCAGTGAGTGTCCTCTATAGGGAAGGAGACTGGGATCCCGGACCACTGGTCGCTCCAAGCCTCCATAAAGAGGCTCTCGGAGCTCCTCAGGCCTCAGTGCAGTCCGCTCAGTTCTCTGGATTTCTCTCACTGAGTCTTACCCCCAAATGTGTGGAAAAGAAGAGAAAAAGGAAAGTGATTCACTAGGAAAGGGACTCATCCGATCTCTGCTTCTCCTCCCCTCCCCTTCCTCCTGGGTCTCATGTCACCTCCACGTGGAAGAGAATGTTTCCCAGTGCCAGGCTGGCCAGAAGCTGGTGCTCAATGGTGAGACAAGCTGGGCAGCTGGAAACACCGAGATGGTGAAATGATCCGAGGGGATCTGGGTGAGGCATGCAGAGCACTGACGGCAGAGTCTGAAGCTACTCTGGGCTCAGGTGCAAAAAGCTCCCACCTCTGCTGGGGGTCGGGAGGGGGAGGGGTAGAGGGGGCCTGGTATTTGCCACCCTGACCTGTGTGATTCTTGCTCAAGCCCAAGTCTCCCAACCAGCAGTATTTTGTTGATGAATGCTTGTTTACTTTTCTCTGTGTCCTCAGAGACTTAAGACAGAGGCTACCGTAGTTCTGACATCACTCCCATATACCCAGATATTTGTGGAGTACCTGTTATTACCTGCCAGGTATGGTTCTAGGCACTGAGGAAACAGCAGCAAAAAAGACCAAAAATAAACAGTAAAAAACAAGCAAAAAACTCTTCAGAATCCTGTCATTATAGACCTTAGATCGTAGTCAGAAAAGACCAATTAAAAAAATTACCATGATGAAGAAGTCAATTTCATCCCTGTCTCCCTGTCTGTGTAAAACATCACACAGGTCCTTTGGACCTTCCTCACGTCATTTGCAGATAAATCAAGTTGTCGTTGGGTGGGGTTCCTTCCATTCCCTGCATTTGATTTAGGACTCGTTCCTTGTCTGAATCCAGCTCATGTTGGGAAAAGGACACAGGTGCACCTCTAACAAGCCCAATGGTCACTCTTCACTTCCTTGTTGAGCCTGTGCTTTGTGCCAGGCGCTGCGCAAACACAGTGAACGTGTGTCTGTACTCCACGTGTGTAGAGCTTCTCTTCCAGTATGGGGGACAGATAAGAAACGAGATCGTGACAAACTGTGATCATTGTTAAAAGGAAATTAAAGTGGTGACCCTGTAGAGAAGGGCTGGTTGGTGTGCTCAAGTGCAGCTGCTCTGAGAGGTGCAGCACGGGCAGGAGACTCTGGGACAGTCCAAACGATACGACTGCTGGGCCTTTGGACCGTGTAGAGTATGGATTTTACTCTTGGTGCAGAAAAGTGACCCTCTGTTACTCTGTAGATCGAGCTGCTGTGTATTGAGGTGATTGTAGGGCAATGAGCCTTTATCCCTGCCTGCAACAGTACAAGCAACAGGCAAGAAGAGGCACTTCCCTCACCCACCCAGTTTTCCATTTCCCCAGGGAAAGGCACTGGGCAGGGGTCAGATGGATGTGGAGCTGATGGGAGGAATGTCTCACTCAGAGGAGCCTCTGCTTCTTTATGGACCCATAGGCCATGGTAAGAGGGAGAGGAAAGGCCTAGAGTAGGGCAAAGTGCGCAGCCAATGTTCCCAATTAAGAGGCCTCCAGAGAGAGGTACCTGGGCTGGGGAAGCAGACATGTGCAGAGCACGGCTGCCCTGGCAGCACCTGAGTCCTTGACCGCAGCTTCTTCCAGAAAATTGCAGCATGCAGACTGTGCCCCAGGTCTGGCGTGAGGGGGGTGCTTTCCCCCACGAGGTCTGCTGGGCAAAGCCTTGTATTTGCTTGTGGTCCAGCCTGAAAGATCACTCGTGGGGTTTTGGCCTGACCCTGGATTTCAGCCTCCCCAGTGAAGAAGATGGATTTTAGGGGGAGTCACCATACATTCAGGTTTGGGGCACAGTCCCTACTAGAACCTATTGTTCTGGCATCACTATTACCAGTGCCCCAGTTCATCCAGGGGAGAGTTCATCCAGGACCAAACATAGACATAGCAACGGAGAGAAGCGAAGAGAGATGAGGTTTCGGAGACCAATCTATAGGGTGTGCTAATGCAGGGGTCCCCAACCCCCAGTACCGGTCTGTGGCCTGTTAGGAACCGGGCCGCACAGCAGGAGGTGAGTGGTGGGCAAGCAAGCGAAGCTTCATCTGTATTTACAGCCGCTCCCCATCACTCACGTCACCTCCTGAGCTCCGCCTCCTGTCGGATCAGTGGCGGCATTAGATTCTCATAGGAGCGCGAACCCTACTGTGAACCGCGCATGCGAGGGATCTAGGCTGAGCGCTCCTTATGAGCATCTAATGCCTGATGGTCTGAGGTGGAGCTGAGGTGGTGATGCTAGCGCTGGGGAGCGGCTGCAAATACAGATTTTCATTAGCAGAGAGGTTTGACTGCCCGGAGACCATAATAAATTAATTACTTGCAGACTCATATCAAAACTCTATCAGTGAGTGGCAAGTGAAAACAAGCTCAGGGCTCCCACTGATTCTGCATTATGGTGAGTTGTATAATTATTTCATTATATGTTACAATGTAATAGGAATCAAAATAAAGTGCACAATAAGTGTAATGCACTTGAATCATCCTGAAATCATCCCCGTCATCCTGGTCCATGGAAAAATCGTCTTCCACGAAGCTGGTCCCTGGTACAAGAAAGATTGGGGACCACGGTGCTAATGTATTGGATGTCAAGGATGGAGGAAAAAGAAGAATCAAGAATATATCCCTGGATATTTGGCTTGAGCAATTGTAAATTATCATATATGAATAACAAAAAAGTGGTGTCAGCAATTGTTAGAGAAAATGCGAAAATGTCAATGTTTAGTTTTGATCATTAATTTTCACCAAGTCACTGATGATTCAACCTAGCTGCTGTTGACGCTGGCATTCTGTGGGGAAAAAATACATTATAAGATATCATATTTCCCCTTAAAGTTGAAACAGTCAAGACTAATTTTAAAAACTATGCCTCTATGATAATGTAGCTAATCATGAGTAATTCTCTCAACAAAAGGCAAGCACAAAGGAAAAACGAAAACCCCCAACCTTCCATGATTGTTGTTTAATTCTTTACCCATAAATTCTCCCTCTCTAAACACAAAGGTTTTAGTTTAATTTCTAAGTAAAAGGAAAATTGACCGAGCCTCACACACATCCCTCCACTAGACAAGCTAGTAAAAGAGTCTCAAATTGAAAACAGAAAGAGAGGGGTCAGATGAACAGGGTGAAGTCCAGCATTAGTGACAGAGATGCTCTGAGCTTGAGGTCCTTCCTGCATCAGAAACTGGCCCCAACCCAGCCCCATGCTCCCTGTCCTTGCTGAAAGGGTCAGCATCACTCCTGCTGACTCCTTGACCCAATGAGGAAGAAATAGCCTGGGAGGAGGCATTCTGCAGCGGTGGAAAATGCATGGAATTCGGAGCCAGACACACCTGGGTTCAGTCCTGATCTCCACCGCCTATTAGTTAAGTCTCTGGGAAAGTAACTTCTCTGAGCCTGGTCTGCAAAGTGTAGATTCCACGACAGACCACCCAGGCTGTTCTGATGACTCAGAAGTGTGTATATGAAGTGCTGAGCACAGTGCCTGTCGTGTATGGAAAGCCAATAAAAATGCAGATCCCAATTCAGGCTCCTGCAACTTAATGGTAGAAGTCCAGGGATTTTAGAGCACAGGAGTGATTTTTAAATTTCTTTTTTTTGGATGGAAAACCTCTTTTTTTAAACTCATAGATGCTTAAAAATATTTACGCATAGCATTTCCCAATGGAATTTTTAAAAAGTAAGAAGGGGCATCTGTTTATCTACCATGATTCAAGAGCTTTATGTTAAAAAAAAAAGATGTTAAAATTTTTGCATGTAATAATAAATTCTTATTCTCGAAGTGAGAATGGAAATTTGAAACTCCCTCCAAAAAAAAAAAAATCCTCCCATGCTAAATTTTAAGACTATCACATAGTTTCTGCTGATTCAGGACCTTATCTACAATGTTGAAAACAGGTATTTCAGCCAAATTTAAAAACAGGGAGAACTATATATTGAAACATTTTAGGTTCACAGATAAACACATGAATTAGCATGGCTGTAATTTTTTCAATTGGATGAAAATAACAAATAATTCCTGTAGAAGATCTTCTGGAAACCTAAATCTACAGATACTAGGAATATTTGTCAGTAAATCCTTCTTCTGAATAAGCTCCCATGTAATGTTCTTCTTCTGTCTTCTGGAAGCTTCAGTAGCCAGCAGTGGGGACTCTTCCTCAAATTTGTCGTGATTTCCCACCTCCACACTGTTTGCTGTATGTTGTATAATTACAAGAACACTGGATTTAGAGGTGGGAAAATATGAATGCTTGAAATCAAACTTCTCCCTGACTTTGGTTAATTACATAACCTTTCTGTATCAGCTAGCTATTTCCACAGTAATGCTGCATAACAAACACTCCCAAATGCAATGGCTTTTTGCAAATTTTTACCCGCATGTTCATGGACCTACATGTTGATGCCACGGAGCTGGTCAGCCCTGGGCTCGGTGGGCAGCTCTGTTTCAGGCTGTGGGTCAGCTGGGCTTGGCTCTGGGCTTTAGGATAAACTCAGGTCTGCTGCTAAGTTTAGTTCAGGGGTCAAGGCTAAAGAGGCAGCAGCCACACAAAGGAAGCTCTTTTAATAGCAGACCTCAGTGCATAAGAGAAAGGCAAACTGCCCAAGCACGTCAAAGGCTTGTGCTCATTCCACATCTGCCTACATTCCATTGGACAGAGCGTGTCCCAATGTGATGAAGCTGCTTGGGAGTGGTGGTGTGTATTGTGGATAATCACCCAAACTATCAGACTGCCCAAAGCCATCTGTAAAACTGTAGCGCTTCCCACCTCCCTGGCTGCTGTGTGTGTGTGTGTTCGACAGACCCAAGTGTCTGTTCCGTGGTGAGATCAGCATTGTCCTGGTCTAGTTGTCCAAACACAGGAATAAGAATCAACTGGACTGACACACAACTCTCATCCTGTAACTTCCTGGGGCACTTCAGTGGCATGCAGCCCTGCAGCAGGGTTAAGGGGCGCTCCTCTGGCTGAGCCCCTCTGCCTGGTTCCAGCGACCACAGCTTTCCCTGCTAGCACGCTTGTTTGGTGTCTATCCCCCCACCAGCCTGCCTGACCCTCTGTCGGTGGAGGGGCTTGATAGCTAAAGTGGTTCTTTTATTTTTCCTTCCTAAGAGCTGTGGAGACCAGGACAGATAACTGCTTCCTTCTCTTTCTTTCTTTCTTCTCCTAAACTCATCCCAAGTACAAATCTTATCCAAAACACATCTTTGATAATCTGACATGAGTCTGGCAGCAAAATAAGATTCTTAGAGAATTTATGTCACCATCTTGATAATGGAACGTTCCCCAGTGATTCCCTTAGAACATGTCTGTTTAATTCAGGGTGGTTTGGGAATACAGCTGCTTTTGAAATGGACCAGCTCGTGGTCAGCAGCTGTACACATGAGCTGCTTTAACCTGGGAACATGTGAACTCTGGTTTGTGGGGATGGTTGTCTTGTTTAAGGGACAACAAACAGTTGTAGAATTGCTGGTGACTCAAGGGTGAAGGGTCTCTCTGAGAGCTCTGTGGTCCTTGGCAGTTATATGTTCAAAGACAGAGGTTTGCTTCTGTTGCATCAGAGCCCATAACTTCCAATTCTGACGTGGAGGCACTGAAATCTTTCGTTTGAAGCTTTGGTTGAACCCCCATTGGGGGAAGTGTAAAATCAGGAAGAGATGCAGTCTGTCGAGTGCACGGTTGCAACGAAGACGCTACTGTACTGGAACACAGAGAGTTGAGCCTACTTGATCCAGATGCCATAGTGTCAAGTGTCACAAGGCCTTTGAGCCTGGAAGACTCAAACCCTGTTTCTACCAGTTAACACTGTGTGTCTTAGACATGCACTTAATTGCTCTGAACCCCAACTTGCTCATCTCTAATGAATACAATCATACCTCACCCCCACTGGGTGGTTGTGGGGATTTGAGATCATGTAGCAAAGCAGCCAACACAAGGTGCCGTTGCAAGAGGCTGTAAAGCACAGGTGTTCAAGTTCTGTTTGCTGGTGTCGCCCACCTGGATTGAGTCAGGAATCTGTCTCTTACCAGCTGCGTGTCTTTGGGAATGTTGCTTCACCTGTCTGAGCCTCAGTCTCTGAGTCTGTAGAATGATGATGATGGATCACCTGCTTTACAGCTGTTTGTGAAGGTCAGGTGAGGTGATGCGGTGTGTCAGTTGTCCTGCACGAAGAGTCATGGCAAATCCCATGAAATTGAATGCCACAGGAAGAGGTAGGGCACACGCCGTATGTCAGGGCCAAGGTTGAAGGCAACCTGACTCAGGTGGACACTGGTGCCTCCAGAAAGGCCTCTCCAGGTTGCATTGGTCAAAGGTAGAATGAGGCCGGTCAGCTCAACTCCTGAGCGGTCTTGACTTAGGCTCAGGGCTGCGTGGCCTGAGAGACCAGCGGAGTACAGTGTTGTAAGGACATCCGCACAAAGCAGCGCTGATCTCAAAGATGGTCTGGTGGGAGGCTGTCAGAAACTGGGGGAACGCCTTAGAGATTCTCCATGAACTAGGCGAGGCAGAATAACTACTTTTCCATTGAGATAGAGTCTGGCTGCCTCTCACTAAGCCTTGATGTCTTGTTTTGGAAAAGGATTCCAAATCATTTGTTTCTCCACTTTCCTTGAAGAAAGATCATTGTCTTTTCCCTCTATTTATTTTTCCCAACATTTATCCTCAGACGAAACACAGCCACACGTCACCCGCTTTGTCTTCACACTGGAGGTTTTGACTTTGTGTGGGGTGGGGAGTGATGAGACGGGCTGAGAAATGTCAGCCCCCCTGGTGGGGGAGGGAGGGCCAGCTGGGGACCCTAAAAAGCCACAGGCTGGAGCCCGTGAAGCCTACACCAAGGGCTACAGCAGGGACCCATCAGGGGATGGAGGCCAAACCCTGCTGGAGTTTTACACTGAGTCCTGACACACTTTCCAAGGGTTATACTCCCAGGGTGAATCCGGATCAGCTATAGCTGGGCTGTAGCTGGCAGATTCACTCATTCTATTAATATTTTCTAAACATCTACTAGGCATTGGGCAAGACCCCCTAGTCCTTGCCACAAAGGCTCAGGGAGAGGAACATGAACCAAATAATCTGAGAAATAACAAACAAGCAGTGCCTGGAAGAAAAATGCAAAGAACCATGAGTGCCTCTAACAGGGACATGATTTACTCCAAAGAAGCAGAGAAGATTCTCCTGAGACAGTGAAATCAGCTGAGCCTTGTACCGATTCTCTCAGTATACGTGAGATTGGGCTCCCTGGAAACAGACTGGCAGAAGGGTTACCAGGCAGTGTTCCCAGGAGAACTCCACAGGGACATGGAGGAGACTAGACACGGGGACAGCTGACCTATAACATGGCTGCAGATAAGACCCCCAGGCAACCGGCAGGTAACTCTGCAGATGGGATGCTCCTGCAGAGTCGTCCCAACCGAGGGGAGAGAGTTGGGTCTCTGTGTCCCCAAGTCAGGTGGTCATTGGCCATGGCACACTTCTGGGACCAGGAGAACCCTGAGTCAGGAGTTCCCTGGGGCTGAGGGCAATTCCCAGTAAGGGATGCAGCCATGAGCCATCAGCAGCCCATATTCCCTGCAGCTGGGGAGGGTGCATCTGTCTGGAGGAGGGAAGCTGGGTGCAGCATCAGGGAGCCGTCACAGCCAACAAATCCCTGTTGAAAGCCCGCTGGGAGTTAGGTCCTCTTCTAAGTGTCGGGAGTCAGCACGAACAAGAGGCACACTCTCTGCCCTCACACCAAGCGCTGATGGTTCTAAAATCTCACCCCATTCCACTCGTCTCCCCTGAGATCTATGCCTGGATCCCCGACTGCCTACATGCTATGTCCTCTGGGATGGGACACACACACACACACACACACACACACACACACACACACACACACGGCAAACTTAACGTGCACAAGCCAGACTCCTTATCTCCCCTCCCCCGACCCAACTCGCTCTTCCCACAGCCTTTCCCAAATCTGCTGGGGGGAAATTCATTCTTCTAGTCCATCAGGCTAGAAAGCACCCATTTCCCACTGATCAGTTCTACCCACATCTCGAATCCAGAATTTGACCATATCTCCACCTCCATGGCCACCACCTTGACCCAAGCATCCATTAACGTTAGCTCTCACCTGGATTATCACAGTAATCTTCTCTCTGGCTTCCCTGTTTCTGCCCTTGCCCCATGAGTCTATCCTCAACCCAGCAAGCGCTGTGATCTATTAAATCACGTGTCAGTCGATGCCACTGTGCTGCTCACCGCTCTGCAGACCTGGTCTCATTGAGGACAAAGCCCAAGCCTTACCATGGTCTCTACGACTATCCTGTCACCAGCTTCATTTTATTTATTGTCCATCTTTCCAACTGAATATAAGCTGCATTGAGGGGAGAGTTTTTATTTATTATTAATATTTTTATACCTATTCTACTTCCAGTACCTAGGACATGAGCTAGTACATACTAGGTTATCAATAAATGTTTGGTGCATAAAAGGAATAACTTGATTGCTTGAATCTCCTCCCCAAACCTCTCGTTGGAGAACATGAAGCTACTTGAAATGAAGGTCAATATTTCACATGGGCCAACAGGATGTGCTTTACATCAGCCCCACCTGAGACTGGACCTCACCTGTTTTCAGGGTGCGATCCCCATCGAGGGCTCAGACTCTGTACAAGGCAAGCATGTGCCTGAGTCCTTGCTTGCGGTGACTGACATGGGAAGGTCTTGATCACTTTGGGATTGTTTCTTTGAATTGACTCCAGGCGGGGTGTGGACCAGGTGGAGCCCAGATTCTGTCTGAGTTAAACCACAAAGAGAACTTAAAGATACTTCCTGTATCTTATTCCCCTTCAGCTGCATAGAAGGAAGAAGATAAAAAAGCGAGGCTTGATGGCCAAGCCTGTTTCTGATCACTAGAGGGTGAAGCCATGGATGGTGGAGTCATGAAAAAGAAGAGATGCATCGCATGGTGAGGATGAGTTTCTCCTTCCCAGTTATCCCAGGGGCTGATCTGAATCATGGAGAAGGTCAAAGATCCTTGGAAGGAAGAACATGCAGTCCTGTGAGTAGGATGGGACGTCCAGCCTGAGTGGAGATGGAGTCACAGTGAGGATCCAGCCCATCGGCAACAGGTTGAGACCAAACACTCTGCCTTCCCCCTGACTTTTATACAGTCAGAAAAACAGATTTTGTCTCCAAAAATTCACATCACATGAATTTTTAGTCATGAGTGTTCTGCAAAATAGATCATTTCCTCTAGTTAAATAAAGAACTTGTGAGCCATGAGCTGAACTTTTCTGAAAACAGCTTGATTTGCAAGCCAAGCTATATGTCTAAGAATGGATGTTGACGAGGTCCAGCCAGCTGGACTTTCCAGGAAATCCTCTGGGCTACATTCACAGAAGCTTCTCCCTCACTTCCATCAACAATGTAAGTTTGTAACTAGATGGATGTCTTTCCCGAGCTCTAAATTTTTATTTTCTGGGATTCTGTCATAATTACAAATTTTATTCTCAAAACACATGAAATTCATTTTTCCAACTTGTCTGAAACCTTGAAAAAACAGAATGAAATTAGATACAGAGGCCAAACCCAAGGCACTCAGAGCTACAGGGAGCTGCTGTCTTGTCCTTGTAGGAGGGCAGAGAGGGAAGTTGGTTGGAGAAGACGCCTGCACAGTTGGGCCCAAGGACTTGGATCAGAACTTACTGCCAGCGAGTTGTCTGCATCTCCCACCCATCTTCCAGCCCAGAATATTCGCTTCAGTTCCCAGGAAGCAGTGCTATCATCCTGGATTCCAGAACCAGGGTAGCACCTGGGCTGACTCACCAGCTGACCCTCCAGTTAAGCGACGAAGACTCCCAGATAGGAAAGTCACGTTTTCCATAGGACCTGCATCCTAGTCATTTCTACAATTGGGGACCAAGATCTGGGATCTTTCTGTTCTGATCTTGAGAAGAGTAAAACGTGGGATTCTGTGTCTGGAGGAAGAAGGCCCAGGTAAACCCCGAGAAGGCCCAGGACAGGATGCGGACACAAGTCCTCCAGTATATCCCAGAAAGGTGGCTTCAGACAGACAACTAGTCAGTTCACCCCTCCTACCCCTCCCGCCTCCAGGGAGAGCTGGAGGAGCTACCCATGGCTTGTCTCCATCACCCTCCCCTTTATCTGTCCATGCCCGTAAATAAGTGAGGATACAACTCAATGTACAACCCAGAGAGCAATTTTCACGGGGCGCCTGTGGAGAAGCAAAGGGGTCTCCCTTTCCTCAGAAATGACTCTCACCACATTCCTCCCAGAGACACTGTTCATCCACTGGGCTCCAGTATTCAGCCAACAGGGAGGGAGGAATTCCTACACTATCTCAGCCACCCCGGGAAGTTCCAGTGGACTCTGTGACACAACTCCGGCCCCCTGGGCATTTAGAATCTAAATTCCCGGGCTGATGAGAAGCTCAGGCCTGATGTTTGTCATCTATAGACAGCAGGCTACACGGCCTTCTGATATTTACACCCTCTGAGGAGAGATGGTTCTTAAAGGTACCATTTGGCTTCTCTGAAAAGGTGAGATAGTGAAGACCCAGACAGTGCAGCTTGCCTGGAATGAGACAGTGAATCACACAGAAAATGAGAAAGAAAACATAATCTCTGGGCTTGCAGCCCATGAGACCATTTTCTTTTTCTTGTTAAAAAAAAGCACAAGTTAAAATGAATCCATGTAATACCATAAAATCTTACTTCACTGATAAGTCAGACACAGACAAATATCATATGGTATCACTTGTATGTGGCATCTAAACAAAATGATACAAATGAACTTACTTATAAAGCAGAAATGGACTCACAGACAGAGAGAACAAACATATGGTTACCAAAAGGGAAAGGCGGGGAGGGATAAATTGGGAATTTGGGATTAACAGATACACACTACTATATACAACATAGATAACAAGCAAGGACCTACTGTATAGCACAGGGAAATATATTCAATACCTTGTAATAACCTATAATGGAAAAGAATCTGAAAAAGAATATATATGTATATATATACATTATATATATATATGAATGACTTTGCTGTACACGTGAAACATTGTAAATCAACTCTACTTCAATTTTTAAAAAAAGAAAAACAAACTTAGTTTGCTGAGAATATTGCTCTATTTAAAAGCGTGAAGGGCTGACAGAACTTGCTTATTTAAGTGTATTTTTATAAGTAAAATTAGACCCATTTTGTAAGTAGAAAAAGATTTTGTGCACTTAAAGACTGATTAATTTTTTAATTTATTCACATAGAAATATTTTCAACTTCCAATTATACACAAGACATCATATGCATAAATGAGTATAATTCCTTTCCTTTTAAAATTTACTCAACATACTTAGCACCTTGGCCCCAATATTATTTATAATTGTGTTTTCAATAAAGAACAATGTATCTTGGGAAAATAGGAAGGTAAGTGTCCTTGTTTAAGCCTCTAATGATGTGCACTGCAGAAGGTGAGGATTAACTGAGAGAAGCAGCAATGGAAAACTAGGAGAGAGACATGAACTCTCTCACTTTTGTGCTGTTCAGGCATCACAGCATGGGAAACAACAGATAAATATCCTCAGTCCTCATTTCTTAATAGTCAAAGATGATGCACTAAAAGGCTTTGGGTTTCATCAGCAGTGTGATTTGTAGTTGCATGTCTTGAGTATCAGGTGACATGGGACGCTGCTACAACATGCTATTTGTTCACTGGCCAGAAACATGTCCAGCCAGGGGACGAGGCAGACCAGAATGCCATGGGATTAACACCCTGAAACAGCCCTAAAGCAAGGATGGGTGGAAGGTGGTGGTCCAATAGCCAGACCCCTTGCCCTCAAAGGTGAGTTGGGTGCAGTTTCCCAGGGGGACTGAGCCTCCACTGCTCACAGTGGAAGCTTTGCTTATTCATGTGCCCTGTGTTTGTTTTCTTCTTTTTCCAATGCTTCAGCACATCATGAGGTCCCCCCAGTTCCAGCCCTTCCTTACCCTGCTGGACTTTCCTGCTTGGTAGACAGGTTTGAAGGACTTTGCTAAGGCAGACATTCTCATGCAGATCACTCTGAACAGCCAGCCTGCTTGCCCAGCCCACCTGTTGCCATGGTTATTGCACAGAGGGGGCGTCGTCAAGCAGACTATGGACTCAGAACACGTTCCTTCTGAACCCCAAATCTACCAGTTTGCATCTGCGTGTTTGTTCCCCAAAGTACTGGTTCCAGATTATTTCCCAGAAACTGGCAAGGAGGCTTTTTAACATCACTCAAACTTTACTTCTACAGTAAACTTATTAACTAAATAAATAACACATACTACAGTTCTTCCTGACTCCACCCCCATCTAAGCTAGACCAGTGGCTGGGGTGTGGCGATGTTGTCCCAGGTGGACACGAAACGTTTCCTTAACGTCTGCTTCAGGCAAAGTTGGTGCCCAGACCACCACCCTGGACCAGCATCAATGGCTTTCTTGTGTAAGCAGCGCTGAGGTTTGGGCTTTTTCTCCCATGGGAGAAAGCATAATAAAAATCTATCAACGATCTATGAACCAGGAGGGGAGCTCTCACCAGATACTAAATCTGCTGCCACCTTGATCTTGCACATCTCAGCCTTCAGAACTGGGAGAAGTAAATGTTGTTTAAGCCACACAAACACACAAAAATATCCATTAACTTCAGAAATGATTGTAGACCTTTTTTTACTTCTTTGGCCAGAGGAGTGATCCAGTTGTTGCTCTCCTGACCTGCCCTTGAGAAAGATGCAAACCTTCTGTGTGACACAAAAGCCGTAGTTTGCTCCCAGGACTCACCCACGCCTTCCTTAGAACTGCAAAGTCTCTCCCTTTAACATTATAGATTACTTAGCAGTGAGTCATCGCAATCTGAATTGTCCGATCTCTTACTATATTTGGGGACCTTCCTCCCCACGTGTCCCTGGAAGATTCCTGGTGACCCTGAACTCAGGCAGGGATGCTTGGACCACTGTAATCTTCCCAGCTGGATGCTGTCCTGTACTGACACCAAGCATCTAGCAGTGGAGACCAGAACGCGTTGGCAATAGCCAGAAATGAAAGACCTTTTCTCGTGCCTTGTATTTCCTAATATCACTTGGCAAACAACCACATTGTAACACCTGAGTGTACATACGATTTAATCCTTATTATTTGATTGTAAATCCCAGCATCACAGGAGCATCAGCAAAATGTGCTCATTCTCTTTCAGCTCAGAAGTTCACCCTCACATGGGCTACTCATTACAAGGGTCCAAGAAAGTGTTTTCAGGGCTCTGTAAATATTCTAGGAGGTCTTTTTGGAATATTTTGCTTTTACGACCCTAGTTGATTGAAAAAACTATGGCTGAGGAGGTAGGACCAAGATGGCAGAGCAGGGAGACCCTGAGCTCACCTCCTCCTGTGAGTACACCAAAATTACAACAACTTAGGGGGCAACTATCTACGAGAACAGCCTGAAGACCAGCAGAAAAGAGTTTCCACAGCTGAAGATCTAAAAAAGGAATCACAGTGAGAGGAGCAGGAGGGGAAGAGACACAGTCTAGTCAAGACCCATACCACCAGGTAGGCGACCACAAATAGGACGGTAATTACAATTGCAGAGGTGCTCCCCAAGGATTGAGGGGTTGAGCCCCACATCAGGCTCCCCAGCCTGTGGGTCCTGCACGGGGAAGGTGAGCCTTCACAACATCTGGCTTTGAAGGCCAGCAGAGCTTGAGAACAGGAGAGCTGGAGGGCTGTAGGAAATAGAGACTTCATTCTATAGGAAATAGCAACTCTATACTTAAAGGGCATGCACAAAGCCTCACATACTCCTAGTCCCAGCGCAGAGGCAGTAGTTTGAAAGGAGCCTGGGTCAGACCCACTTGCTGATCTTAGAGAGTGTCCCAGAGAGGCAGGGGGCAACTCGGACTCCTCCTGGGGACATAGATGCCTGCAACAACCGTTTTTGGGTACTTGTTCTTCTATGATGACACTGGTGCTGGCAAACACCATTTTGAAATCCTCTCTCTAGCCTACTAGGACCAGGGGCTTACCTATCCATCAGTGGGCTGGCACCAGTCCTGGAACCCCTGGACCATGCAGCAGACACCCACCAGCAGGCTGGCATCAGCCCTGAGCACCCCCAGGCTGCACAATCAGACATGCTTGGACCTGGTTTCACCCACCAGTGGGCCAGAAGCTACCACATGAGGCAGAACTTGGCAGCCAACCTGGCCAGGGGCCAGCCCAGTGTACCAGAACACTCACAGTAGTTGGACTCCCCACAACAGAAGGCCCATGCAGCCCACACAGGGGGCACGCCTAGAGCCTATATCTCTGCTGATCAGAAGGAAGTGTGCTGTTGGGCACCATAGGACATGTCCTACATAAGGCCACTTTTCCAAGATTGGGAAACATAACCAACCTACCTAATACATAGAAATAAACAAAGAGAATTAGGCAAATAAGGAGACAGAGGAATATGTTCCCAATGAAGGAATAAGACAAAACCTTAGAAAAAGGTCTGAACAGAGTGGAGATAGGCAATCTACCTGATAAAGAATTCAAGGGAATTATCAAAATGATGCTCAAAGAACTTGGAAGAAGAATGGATGAACACAGTGAGAATTTCAACAGAGTCGTAAAATATAAAAAAGAACAAAACAGAGCTGAAGACTACAATTAGTGAAATTAAAAAATACATTAGAAGCAATCAATAACAGATTAAGCATACAGAGGAACAGATCAGTGAACTGGAAGACAGAGTAGGGGAAATCACCCAAGCTGAACAGAAATAAGAAAAAAGAGTTTTTAAAAATGAGGATATTTTAAGAGACATTTGGGACAATAGCAAACACAACAACATTCACAGTATAGGGGTTCCCGAAGGAGAAGAGAGAGAAAAGCGGGCAGAGAATTTATTTGAAAAAATATTAGCTGAAAATCTCCCTAACCTGGGGAAGGAAACAGACATCCAGTTCTAGGAAAGACAGAGAATTCCAAACAAAATGAACCCAAAGAGGCCCACCCCAAGATACATTATAATTAAAATGGCAAGAATTAAAGATAAAGGGAGAATCTTGAAAGCAGTAAGAGAAAAATAACTAGCTAAGGACAAAGGAGCTCCCTTAAGACTATCAGCTGCCTTTTCAGCAGAAATTCTGCAGGCCAGGTGGAGTGGCATGAGATGTTCAACGTGATGAAAGGAAAAAGACCTACAAACAAGAGCGTTCTACTTGGAAAAGCTATCATTCAGATTTGATGGAGAGATCAAAAGTTTTACAGACAAGCAAAAGCTAAGAGTTGAACATCACCAAACCAGCTTTACAAGGCATCTTAAAGGGACTTCTCTAAGTGAAAAAGGAAAGGTCGCAACTAGAAATGTGAAAAGTATGAAATATACAACCTCTCAAAACTGAACCAGGAGGAAATAGAAAATATGTACAGAACAATTACCAGTAATGAAATTGTATTAGTAATTTTAAAACTTCCAATAAACAAAAATCCAGGACCAGATGTCTTCATGGGTGAATTCTACTAAATATTTAGAGGAGACTTAACACCTCTCCTCAAACCATTCCAAAAAATTGCAGAGGAAGGAACACTTCTGAACTCATTCTACAAGGCTCCTCTCACCCTGATACAAAAACCAGAGACTCCACAAAAAAAGAAAATGACAGGGGCTTCCCTGGTGGTGCAGTGGTTAAGAATCCGCCTGCCAATGCAGGGGACACAGGTTCGAGCCCTGGTCCAGGAAGATCCCACATGCCATGGAGCAACTAAGCCCATGTGCCACAACTACTGAGCCTGTGTTCTAGAACCCACAAGTCACAACTACTGAAGTCTGTGCATCTAGAGTCTGTGCTCCACAAGAAAAAAAGCCACAGCAATGAGAAACCCATGCACTGCAATGAAGAGTAGCCCCTGCTCACCACAACTAGAGAAAGCCCGCGTGCAGCAACGAAGACACAATGCAGCCAAAAATAAAATAAATAAATTTATTTTTTTAAAAAAGAAAATGACAGGCCAATATTACTGATGAATGTAGAGGCAAAAATCCTCAAGAAAATATTAGCAAACTGAATTTGACAATACATTAAAAGGATCATACAACATGATTAATCGGGATTTATCCTAGAGATCAAGAATGACTCAACATCCACAAATCAATCAATGTGGTATACCACATTAACAAATTGAAGAATAAAAATCAAATGATCATCTCAATAGATGCAGAAAAATCTTTTGACAAAATTCAACATCCATTTATGACAAAAACTTTCAACAAAGTGAGGATAGAGGGAATATACCTCAACATAATAAAGGCCATATATGACAGACCTACAGCCAACATCATACTCAATTATGAAAAACTGAAAACATTTCCTTTAAGATCAGGAACAAGATAAGGATGTCCATTCTTTTCAATTTTACTCAACATAGTATTGGAAGTCCTAGCCACAGCAGTCCAACAAGGAAAAGAAATAAAAGGAATCCAAATTGGAAAGGAAGAGTTAAAATGTTATGTTTGCAGATGGCATGATATACTGTATATAAAAAATCCACCACAGATGCCACCCAAATGAATTAGAACTAATAAATGAATTCAGTAAAGTTACAGTATACAAAATTAATATGCAGAAATCTGTTGTGTTTTTATACACTAACGATGAACTATCAGAAAAAGAAATTAAGAAAGCAATCCTATTTATAATTGCACTGAAAAGAATAAAATACCTAGGAATAAGAATAAAATACCAAGGAAGTCAAAGACTTGTACCTGGAAAACTAAAAGATATCGGTAAAAGAAATTGAAGATGACTCAAACAAATGAAAAGATATATTGTGCTCATGGATTGGAAGAATCTGTATTGTTAAAATGGCCATGTTACTGATGACAGTCTTCAGATTCAATGAAATGCCTAACAAAATACCAATGACATTTTTCACAGAGCTAGGGAAAAAATTCTAAAATTTGTATGGAAACATAATGGACCCCAAATAGCCAAAACAATTTTGAGAAATAAGAACAAAACTGGAGGTATCACTCTCCTTGCTTTCAAACTATACTGCAAATCTACAGTAATCAAAACAGTATGGCACTGGCACAAAAACAAATATATAGATAAATGAAATCAAATAGAGAGCCAAGAAATGAACCTATATTTATGTGGACAATTAATTTATGACAAAGAAGGCAAGAATATACAATGGGGAAATGACAGCCTCTTCAATAAATGGTGTTGGGAAAATTGGACAGCTACATGCAAAGGAGTCAAACTGGACTACTTTCTCACACCATATACAAAAATAAACTCAAGATATATTAAAGACCTAAATGTAAGACCGGAAACCATAAAACTCCTAGAAGAAAACAGAGGCAGTGCACTCTTTTACCTTGATCTAAGCAATACTTCTTTCTTGATCTGTCTCCTTAGACAAGGGAAACTAAAACAAAAATATGTCATACAGAGTGAAGTAAGTCAGAAAGAGAAAAGCAAATATCGTATAACATCACTTATATGTGGAATCTAGAAAAATGGTACAGATGAACTTACTTGCAAAGCAGAAATAGAGACACAGATGTAGAGAACAAATGTATGGATACCAAAGGGAGAATGGTGGGGGGGGGGGGGTGGATGGCATGAATTGGGAATTGGGACTGACATATATACACTATTGATACTATGTATAAAATAGCTAACTAATGAGAACCTACTGTATAGGACAAGGAACTCAATGCTCTGCAGTGACCTAAATAGGAAGGAAATCCAAAAAAGAGGGGATATATGTATACATATAGCTGATTCACTTTGCTGTACAGCAGAAACTAACACAACATTGTAAGGCAACTATACTCCAATAAAAATTTTTAAAAACCCCAAAAAACGAAGGGAACTACAGCAAACTAAAGAGCTTTTGCACAGTGAAAGAAACTATCAACAAAATGAAAAGGCAGCCTACTGAATGAGAGAAGATATTTTCAAATGATATACCTGATAAAAGGTTGATATCCAAAATATACAAAAAACTCATACAACTCAACATCAAAAAAACAAACAACCTGATTTAAAAAGGGGCAGAGGATCTGAATAGACATTTTTCCAAAGAAGACATGCAGATGGCCAACAGACACATGAAAAGATGTTCAACATCACTAGTCATCAGGAAAATGCAAATTAAAACCACAATGAGATACCACCTCACACCTGTCAAAATGGCTGTTATCACAAAGACAACAAATAACAAATGTTGATGAGAATGTGGAGGAAAGGGAACCCTCGTGCACTCTTGGTGGGTTTGTAAATTGATGCAGCCACTATGGGAAACAGTATGGAATTGCCTCAAAAACTAAAAATAGAACTCCTGTGTGATCCAGCTAGTTCACTTCTGGGTATTTACTGGAAGAAAAAACTCTAATTTGAGTTATAATGTCTATTTCCACTATTTACAATAGCCAATATATGGAAGCAACCTAAATGTCTATTGACAGAAGAATGGATAAAGAAGACATGATATATATACAATGAAATATTACTTGGCCATGAAAAAATGAAATTTTGCCATTTGCAACAACATGGATGGATCTAGAGGGTGTTATGCTAAGTGAAACAAGTCAGAAAAAGGCAAATACTGCAAGATCTCACCTGTACGTGGAATCTAAAAAACAAAACAAAATGAAATGAAAACAGACTCAAAGACAGAACAAACAGGTGGTTGCCAGAAGGGAGGGTTGGTGGTAGGAGTGAAATAGGTGAAGGGGATTAAGAAGTAGAAACCCCCAGTTATATAATAAATAAGTCACAGGGATGTAACATACAGCATAAGAAATATGGTCAACAGGGCTTCCCTGGTGGCACAGTGGTTGAGAGTCTGCCTGCCGATGCAGGGGATGCAGGTTCGTGCCCCGGTCCGGGAAGATCCCACATGCCGTGGAGCGGCTGGGCCCGTGAGCCATGGCCGCTGAGCCTGCACATCCAGAGCCTCTGCTCCGCAACAGGAGAGGCCACAGCAGAGAGAAGTCCGCGTACCGCAAAAAAAAAAAAAAAAAAAAAAAGAAAAGAAAAAGAAATATGGTCAATAATATTGTAATAACTTTGTATGGGGACAGATGGTTACTAGACTTTTTGTGGTGACCATTTCGTAATGTAATGTATGCAAATATCAAATCATTATGTAGTACACCTGAAACTAACATAAAATTGTATGTCAACTATATTTCAATGAAAAAATAAAAAAATATGGTTGCAAAGTTTTGCAGCCCCTCCTCATTAAGAGATAGAGTCTATTTCTCTCTCCCTTTACTCATGCAGCTTGTTTTAGCCAATGGGTCACAAGCAAGTATGACATAAGTAGCAGCTTGAAAAGTGTCCATGATGGTTTGTCTTCTCTTGCTGCCTTTGGAACCCAGAAGCCATGGGAAAAAGACAGGGCTGGCTAGCTAGATGCTGGACATGCGTGGCTCACATGTCACTCCCCAAGTTTTACTCATAAGAAGAGCGGCTGTTGTGAAGTTTCAGGCTCCTGGGTCAACCAATAAACGTTCCATTCCTGGGCTTGTATTTCTTGACCTCAGGATGTAGAATACGTAGGATGTTAGTCACGTCTCTGCTGGGAATGTACAGACAGATGGTCAGCACCCCAAACCTCCAGGTCCTGGACCACCTGCTTGAACAGGCAGTTGTGTGACATGAGCTCTGACATCCGAATCCTACCATTCACTCCTCCTCTGCTCCAGTGACCCCTCCAGGCGTGATCCACACCAGGATCCCAAGGCAGATGGGATACAGCTCTGGTCATCAGTGTGAGCCAGTGCCTGGCGACCTCCTTCCTTATCCCCTGAGGACACAGGTCTCCTCCGGTTGACAATGAGGGGTAGGATGAGCCTTGGGTGAGGAGGCCCTGAGGGGAGCTTCTTGGACCACACTTTGCGCCCCTGAGTCTGTATTTCAGACTTAAAGTCCACTAGACCAGTTGGTAGGCAGAACAGAGCCGAAGGCCCTGATATAAGCTGGTGTGCTCAACTCACAAAGCAGGGAGTCATTGAACATCCTGACAAAGGGAACTATGAGTGGAGACTGACCTACATACTACGATTCCTCTGCTGTAACCAAAATACCATAGATGGGGTGGCTTAAGCAACGGACATTGATTTCTCATGGTCCTGGGGGCTGGGAAGTCCAAGATCAAGGTGAGGACCAATTTACCTCCTGGAGAGAACCCTTTTCCTGGCTTGTAGATGACGCCTTCTTGCTGTGTCCTCATGTGGTCAGGAGACAGAAAGGAAGCAAGCTCTTGCAGGTCTCTTTGTACAAGGACACTGGTCTCATCGTGGGGGCTCCACCCTCATTACCTAATTACTTCCCAAAACCCCACCTCTGAATACCATCATATTGGAGATTAGGGTTTCAACATATGAATTTGGGGGGGATGCAAACGTGCAGTCTGTAACACTGCTATACTACAGATATGGCCAAAGAGAATCCAGCTCTGACCAGGTTGTTGACCTCTCTCCTTCTGGAGAGGAACTGGAGAGGGGACAGAAGGACAACGGGGACCTCTTCACCCCTTCCCCAACTCTGGTACTTCCAGTGAGGACAGAGAGGCAGAAATGACCACCCCCATGGACCAAGGTGGGAATGTGGGGAGAAGGAAATTATTAGCCTCCCTGACACCCTCAAACTCTCCTGGGTCTGCTCTCTTGACACCCAGGGGGCTTAACACCAGTGATCCCAAGGGTACCAGCTGTGTCCCCAAGCTTCCCTGGGGATGAGACCCAACATCATGTTCTGCTCTCACCTGGCACCCAATTCTGCCTCTGCCTTCAGAAACTTCTGAAACAATTAAAACAGATAGTAACGAATTCTGAAACTTCTGAAACAATTAAAACAGATAGTAACAAATTCTATGTCCAAATTATGCCCCAAGCCAAAAATTCACCCCTATACTCTTTCTTTGTGTGTCATTCAGCATACATAAGGCCATGCTGGGTATTGGACCCCTCGTGCTCTATCATTACGGTCTGTTATGAAATGTTTTCAACACTGACATGAAACCATCAAAATTTCAGATCACTTGTTAGCAAAGTAGTACAGTGACTTTTCCTATAAATCACTTGATAACTATTGAGGAGGGAGAGTGTTCTAATAAGTAAGCACGAAGTCAATATTTTAGGTATGAAATAGATAATTTTGGGAGCTAAAGACAGAGAATAGACTGAAACCAGAGAGGCATTATTCCAGGAGGCAGTCGCCTAGCTGGACAGATGTGACTTCCTCAGTTCCTGAGATGCTCACACAACAAGCCACAAAGCCAGTGACACTTTGCTCAGAGAAATCTGAAATTTCCATTCACAGAATTCATTTATCAAATGACACCAAGTAGTGGTACGTAACATCATTGACGTATGCTGGTAAGGGTTTTGCTTTGTGACTCAAAGTCTGTGACGTTCAAGCATCGTTGGCTCTTGACTGACGTGTAGGAGGGAGAAGCCCGGGGAGACGGCTCGTGCTGCTTTTGCCCTGCGTGCCTGGATGTGGTCTGGAAAGCGAGCGTGGGAACGGTCTGAGAGGACTGTCTGTACTAGTCTGTAGTGAGGGAGGTACTGCTTTATTGAGACATTTATTAACCCTGAATGGCCAGCCCACAGGATCATGAGGTCTCCTGCTCTCAGTTCAGTGCTGGAAGCAAGGGTGAAAACTGAAAACAGATTCCAGCCACTGAGTTTACGGGATCAGCACGCTGTGTGAAGAAATGGCTACAGGGTACAAGAATCTGCTTCCTCACCCTGGTGCCTTTCAAGGAGAAGGTTGTGTCTGTGAATTTTTGAAGGGAGAGATCTTTAAAACCACACTTTCATTACCCCAATAGTGTCAGCTCAAATCATGCTATGATTTTGAGTGGTTTGATTAAATGGTATATTTCAGGAATAATTAAATGCCTTGAACAGCTAGAATCCAACACCACAGGGCTATTTTTTTTAATTGAAGTATAGTTGATTTACAATGTGTTAATTTCAGGTATATGGTACAGCGTTTCAGTTATATATATATATATTTCTTTTTTAGATTATTTTCCCTTATAGGTTATTACAAAATATTGAGTATAGTTCCCCGTGCTATACAGTAGGTCCTTGTTGGTTATCTATTTTATATATAGGAGTGTGTATATGTTAATCCCAAAGATTAGACCTAGAAATTATCATACTAAGTGAAGTAAGCCAGACAGAGAAAGACAAATATCATATGATATCACTTATATGTGGAATCTAAAAAAAAAAAAAAAAAAAAAAAATGAACTCATTTACGAAACAGAAAGAGACCCACCGACATAGGAAACAAACTTATGGTTACCAAAGGGGAAAGGGGGGAAGGGTAAATTAGGAGTTTAGGGCTATTTTTTTAGAGATAAAATGTCTAGGTTTGTAAAAGAAAGCCACCATGGGCAGACGGCTGAAATGCCAATAGTTGGTCTCCTCCCTGCTCTTCATTTTCTTTACTGGTCAGAGAGTGAAGGCAGTGAGAAATCATTATACAATAAAATCCACATCCAAACGCTGCCACAAAATTGAAGAAATACTTTCCAGAACTGAATGTATCCCCCGAGTAGATTTGAAGTTACTACAAAAGTAATGCATGTTCTTCAGGAATTTTAAAACAGATATAAAATAAAAATGAACCCTTCCCCCAACACCTTCCCCCTCCTGAAATAATCATTCCTAACACTTTCAAATGTTCCATTCAAGCTTTGCTTCAATGCATATGCAAATACTTACATACCCCAACTCACACACACATACAGACTGAAAACCAGATGTCAGATGAGGAAATTTGTCTTTCAAGATTCAAATAAAATTTTCTGGGACTTCGTCCCACATGTGGTGGGAATTCCACATTCCTCCCAACCAGTCTGAGAATTTGATAAGGGAAGGAAATAGGGTATCATTTTTCCTTAGTCCCCTTTGTTTTTTTTTTTAAACATCTTTAGTGGAGTTTAATTGCTTTACAATGGTGTGTTAGTTTCTGCTTTATAACAAAGTGAATCAGCTATACATATACATATATCCCCATATCTCCTCCCTCTTACGTCTCCCTCCCACCCTCCCTATCCCACCCCTGTCCCTTTGGGTTTTTTTGGGTTTTTTTTTTTGCGGTACGCGGGCCTCTCACTGCTGTGGCCTCTCCCGTTGCGGAGCACAGGCTCCGGACGCGCAGGCTCAGTGGCCATGGCTCACGGGCCCAGCTGCTCCGTGGCATGTGGGATCTTCCCGGACCGGGGCACAAACCCGCATCCCCTGCATCGGCAGGCGGACTCTCAACCACTGCGCCACCAGGGAAGCCCCCCTTTGTTTTTTAGCTCAGTTTTCTCCCAGTTACTTCAGAAAATGATGATTGCTTTGTTATCCCAAACATACTAATTTGTTTCCTTAAGCCTCAGGTGCAAAAGCTGAGGTAATTAGACTCTTTAGTTCATGGATCATTATCGTCTGTGGTCCCTGCTAAGTCACCCATCTGCCTGTCTTTCCGTCTATGCATCTACCCATTATCTCTCTCTCTCTCTCTCTCTCCATCTACCCATCCATCAGCCATTCATCCAATCATCATCATTCATCCATCCATCTATCCATCTGTCCATGCATCTACCTTTGTCTGCCTATCTATCGATCATCTATCTATCTACCTATCTATCTCTCCATCTACCCATCCATCAGCCATTCATCCAATCATCATCATTCGTCCATCCATCTATCCATCCATCCATGCATCTACCTTTGTCTGCCTATCTATCGATCATCTATCTATCTCTCATCTATCTATCTATCTATCATCTATCTATCTATCATCTATCTATCTACGATCATCTATCTATCATCTATCTATCAATCTATCTATCTATCTATCTATCTATCTATCTATCTATCTATCTACCTCTCTCTCCATCTGTTCTTCTTACTTACTAAACATTTCTGCTGCTCCCCTTTCCTGTTAGTAAATCATTCTGTGTACTTCCTTCTAAATCAGATCTTTGTTTTTGGCATGTGTTATTACAAAATGTGTACTTTTGAATCATGCACGTGTATTTTTAATTTATGTAAACTGTATTGTTTTAAATGTTTCACAGCTTTTCCCCCTCCATTTTCACTCACCCTTTCCACCTACACAAGGCATCTGTGGGATTAGCAGATTTACTAATTAGCAAACAACTGAGGAATTTTATACATTGTGTTGCTTAGCTTCCTCTCTCCTAAAGACTTCAACTTGTTCTGCTTTTAGGGTCCCTTCCCCCTGAGTTCCCCTCAAATCTTTCTCTATTTGGCTTGGACTCATATGTACTATATATATATTATCAAATATATTCAGTCTCATTAATGCTCTGCTAAACAATAGCCCACCTGGATCTCTCTCAGTCTCAGTGCAGAAGTGGTGGCGAGTATCAGAAGGTCCCCTATCCCTTTGCTCTCTCTCCCAATATCTGCAAGTAGAAGGGGTGCTATTAGAGATTTATGTTCCTGCGGATGTGGCTATAGTTGCTTTTATGAGAAGGAATGCATAGCTATAAACAGGTTTTAATATTAAATAACAATGTTTCTCTCTTCTCTACTCACACATAGACTTACCCATTTATTTTCCCTACTAAAATGAGAGATCCTACAGTACATGTGCATTCTGTATTTTTTAAACATATTTAGAATGACCAGCAAAGGAACCCAAAACTCATGGCCTGATGGGATGTAGGGAGCAGTTAAGGGCTGAAAGTATTAACACTACAGTTAGAAATGGTATTAATTACATATGGCTCATCCTCGGGCAAGAATGTGGCAGGAATGCTTAGACAAGTGTACACGTCCATTTTCATGTCGTTATAGTGAGGATTTCTTACTGAGGCTGTTCAGTATCTAATTACCATATATTTGGGGGGATTTTTTAGATAGATGGGAAGCAGGACTCCACCTCACACTTTACAGGCAGCCAGTGAGGGGCAGCAAACTAGGTGACTTCACCTGGAGCTTTGCATCATGAGCTGTCCTGGCTGCAGCAATGAAAGGCCACCACAGCAGCGCCAAACCAAACACAGTGGTACCCACCGTCCCCAGCCTCATACAAGCAGGCAGCTCCTGGGAAAATGCTGGCTGTGTGCCTCTCCTATTTTCTCTTGGGTCTGGTTCTGCAGCCTTTCATCAAGCTTGAGAGCCCCCTGTTACCCTTTTCTTGTGCCAGAGTGGGTTTCTGATATAAGCAGAAGCCTTGGAAGTTGGACCAGAAGGGCAAAAGGCATATGGTTATTCAGGAGAGAAAAAGATGAGAAAGAGCTAAGAAACAGGACATAAGATCTCTGGAATCTGTATTCTGGTGCCCAGAGCATGAACAATAACCTGAGGAACTTCAGGATTTAAAATACAAGACTGTAATTAGGAGGTGGCAATGGAAAAATATATCCAAGTCAAAATGCAGAGAACTTTAAAGAGAATAAGAGTAAGATGTCAATGGAAGCAACCTAAGTGTTCATTGACAGATGAATGGATGAAGAAGATGTGGCACATATATATACAATGGAATATTACTCAGCCATAAAAAGAAACAAAATTGAGTTATTTGTAGTGAGGTGGATGGACCTAGAGTCTGTCATACAGAGTGAAGTAAGTCAGAAAGAGAAAAACAAATACCATATGCTAACACATATATATGGAATCTAAAAAAAAAACGTTCTGATGAACCTAGGGGCAGGACAGGAATAAAGTTGCAGATGTAAAGAATGGACGTGGAGGGGGAAGGAGACGGGTAAGCTGGGACGAAGTGAGAGAGTGGCATGGACATATATACACTACCAAGCGTAAAATAGATAGCTAGTGGGAAGCAGCCGCATAGCACAGGGAGATCAGCTCGGTGCTTTGTGACCACCTAGAGGGGTGGGATAGGGAGGGTGGGAGGGAGACGTAAGAGGGAGGAGATATGGGGATATATGTATATGTATAGATGATTCACTTTGATATAAAGCAGAAACTAACACACCATTGTAAAGCAATTATACTCCAATAAAGATGTTAAAAAAAGCAAAAACAAAAACAATAAAGGTGACCATGTAAAGAGGATCTAAAAAAAAAAAAAAGTAAGATGTCAAGAATGTGTGTGCCTCAGTGGAGAGAACTCAGGGTGTGAACAGAAGGAGAAGCCTTAGATAGTTGGCAACTTCCCCAGGCTGCCCAGATGGAGGGCATAGATGGTTCAATCCTGACTCTACCCTCAAATGTCTAGATGGAGAGATAAGAGATGCAAGGAAGTGGAAATGGCGTCCACCAGACTTTTGTCCGCATCTCATGAGAAAAGGTCAGGGAACCTCTGCTCAGCTTTAACTCTAAGAGGTCATTGTGAAGTGCACATAATGCAACCTTTAGAGTATCATATATTTTATCTCTGAGTTTTTGAAAGCCAGGGAGAGGGACACTTGAGAAAGTTAGCTTTGAAAACTTCAGGAAAAAAAATAGATCTTTCTGGAGGAGTTAATGAAAATGTTGAGTTCATTTATTTCCAGGTGTCAAAGAGGTTTTCTCATTTGAATGAGAAATAAACTTTACATAAATTATTTTTTAAGTGAATACAAATATACAAATAGTATCAATGAATAAATAGGCATAAAATACGTTCTGCCTTTAAGGAGAAAAGAGCCGTCTACCTTTATGGCTGTTTTTAAGATAGTACCGTTTTCTTGGGTTATAGAAATTCTTAAGATCACTTCACTCTTGAGAGAGCACAGAAAACTTCTTTTAATTTTAACCCTGAAATTATGAAAGCATATGAAGAAAGGAATTGATGTCCCTAGGAGTTTAACTTGGTGGGAACTTAAATGTACCTAAATGAAAGAAATGAATTATTAATCTGTGGGTAAGAAAATGCATGTAACTCATAATTGTTTATCCTTTGGAAAAGTACTTCTAATAAAAACATTAGAGATAAAATAAAATAAAATAAAATAGTAATGTTAATCATTAGTTTTGAAGGTAGGTGTCAAGGTGAGTTTGGGGTACTTCGCTCCTTCACCCCATCCCATCTCCTTTACCCCAGGCATCTAGCAAAGGCCACCATGTGAGCTCTCAGGTGACACTTTAGTTTATTAGGTGGAACTTGAGCCAGAATTGGTTGTTGCCAAATAGGAGCGCAAATGGGGCGAGAGCTGAAGCAGGAGATGCAGGATAAATCATGGGGAAGAAAGGTGTCGGGAGGGTGGAGGCAGGGAATGGGAGGGTCGGAGAGAGACGCGTGTTAGATTTTTCCTGCTCACGTTACTTCAAATTGCCTCCTGTACCTTCTTTAGCATCAGTGAGACCTCAGCTGGAAAACCTAACCAAACCCAGCCTCAATAGTGAGACGTCTTGCAATAGTTTGAATACAACATAAAATGAAAGATGGAGAAAAAGAATGCCATTTTAACTCCACAACTTGTTACTTCAAATGGTTTTTAGAAGATTAGGTTTTTAAGATGAGAACCGACCACCTGTGTCAACATGATCTCATGCTTTGCTCTGCCTCTGCCCGTGAAAGATACAATACGCCCACCAGTAAATTTGCTCTTTGCTTCAGAAACTTCCTGAAGATGAATTTGTCTGAGACAACACTCTGCTCACTTAAACAACTCACTTATAAACACCAGTTTACTTCTCAAGACTTGCTTCAAGAGTCTCACCTATCAAGTCCATCATCGTGAAGTCACTGTGTCACAGACTTTGTCCAGACCCAGTCAGTTTCCTGCCTCAAAAAGTCTGCCTCACCCAGACCCTACTGGCCTGTAGGTGTCCTGCTCTCACTCCCCGCAATCACTGCTGAGACACTGGCCAGGTGTGTTCCCCCTTTCTGCAGTGAGCCCCAATAATCTTAGTTTTGCTTTATTAGCAACATTTTGGTGATGTTTTGGGGAGTTCAGCAAAATATAAAATTCAATCATTAAGCTTTATGTTCAGTATAATTTCAGTTGTAAACTTGTGTGACCTGCAGCAAATGCGTGAACCCTTCTGAGTACCATTTTCCTTTGCGCGGAAAGAGAACCATCCTGTTTCATAGGTGAAGAAAAACAACACAGTGTAGGGGACACAGTGCCTCTTGTAGCACTTTAGAAGGTGACTGTCATTGCAATTCAGAAATGTCTTGATTTTCAGGCTGAGTTGAAACTTAAGGTTGGGACTTCCCTGGCGATCCAGTGATTGGGACTCTGTGCTTCCACTGCGGGGGGCATGGGTTCGATCCCTGGTTGGGGAACTAAGATCCCGCATGCCGCATGGTGCGGCCAAAAAAACAAACAAAACAAACAAACAAAAAAACCCCGAAACTTAAGGTTATTTGGGGTGGCTTGCTTTTTTGGTTTTGTTTTTTAACGAAAACCGTAAGTAGCATTAGAGAAATGAGTCAAGCTCATGCCCTTTGATGAAAAGGGAATTTTATCTGTCACAATTACTGTCAGATAAAGGGAGAACTGGCTTCCTTGTCATCATCCTCAGTGTGCTCCTGTCCAGCTCAAGACTTTGCTCAAATTGGATTACATCTTAGCTTTTTTTCATGACATGGAATTTTTCTAAGCTGAATTTTAGTATGTTATTCAAATGCTGAAAAATTGCTAAATAAAAATGCTCAATTTTCAAGTGTGCTTTTACTTTTAAAATTGGGAATAGAGGGTTATTATAACACATTTGCGGAAGGAATGTAACAAGCGAAGTCTTTCTATCAATCATTTGCAACAGAATGTTAATCTTTCCATTTCTTCAGAGGCATCAAAGGCAGAGAGTAATGCAAGAGTTGCCAAGCACCCTCTAACCTGACCAAGGTGCTAAACCACCTACCAGAAGCAAGCGTGTCCAAAGCCACTTCTGCCGGCATTAGCCTATTATCCTTTGCAGCTACATAAAGGAAGGCTAAGAACTTATTAGATAGTTGGAAAGGGTGATAAATATACCAGAGAAGACTCTTGGAGATCATTGTCTGGAATTGTGACCTTCCATCCTCCCCCCCATGGTAAGAATGTTTCATCTTCATCCTCCTTCACCTGAAGTCAAATGAGAGATCTTCAAGTGTGAGGGATGCTGAGACAGGTGTTTTGTGATCTAAGCAGGAAAATCTGAAGGCTGTGACCACACTGGTTCACCTGGTGGTAGAGTTAAGAATCAGCATTAACTGTATACAGGAACATTTTGGGGTTGGGAGGCCAAGGATGGATGCCTTTTCTTCTGAACCCTAAGGTTCTCCCTAGGGGGGAGAATTCTTACCTGGAAAAGCACAGTGTGACTCTGGGAGAATGCATTGAAATGCAAAGAGGAGAAACAAAAAATAAATCAGTACAACCTAATCCTTCTGCAGGCATCCAAGCCCTAGGCTGGTCTGAGAGAAAGATATTTTAAATCAGACAAGAGTTTGGAGGTTTGACATTACACTTAACTTTTCAAAGCCAGGAAAAGAGAGACTATCCTTTTGTCATTATCTTCAATGATTTTGAAAAGCAATGAAATTTTGCCCAGAATTTAATACAGGGATAGAAAGAAAGATTCAATAGACCAGGCTTCCAGGGGTCTCAGAATGAAGAGTAAAATTGTACTTGGTTTCCACTATATTAAATCCAACTCTCTGAATACACGGGTTTACAAAGTTCATAGCAAGAAAAAAAAGAAAAAGAAAAATCCTTGACTCACATACACAACCTAATCTTCTTGCTTTCTTTCACCTTATATTTGTGTTAGGATGAAATTCTAGACCCATATCCCCTTGCAGAGTTTAATTATGTATCTGCGGATGATCTAGAGATTAAGATATTTCTTACACTTATTGGAAATGCAGCTTCCAATTGTTGAGGTAACTCTTGGATTATTTTTGTGCCATTCAGAAGGAAAAAGGAAATATCTAACTCTGATACCATCAAGAGGTAAGGTATTGGAGAACTGGTGGAAACAAGTGAGCTCTCAGAGGAAACAAAAGAAGACGGACCAGCAGGACTGGAGGAAAACCAGAAGCCACACCATGGAAGCCATGTGAAAAGTATCCTCCACAGTGTGGGAACCACCACGTGGAGTTGTGTTAAAGTTCGACCGCCGTGAGCGTTGACAGAGGTCTGAATCTGGTGGGAGGGGAGTCATCGGTGTGTCCGGGTAGAGTGGTACACAAGGGTTCCAGGTACTGTAGAGAGAGTAGGGAAGGCTTCTGGAAGCAAGGTAGACCAGGCTGACGCCTGTCCCCCCACCTCCCACCCTACAAATGTACACAAGTAATTTGGACCAGGAGAAGAACGTGCTCCTAGTAAATGCACAACCACACTCAAAGCAAGGAGGGGAATCATCAGATGCCCCAAACATAAAAAGAACGCAAAGCTAAGATGACACTCTCCCACCAGTGCCAGGGCAGTCTGGGACCCTGTGTTTGAGTTTTCATGTCCATATCAGGCAGGAGACAGGACTTTGGATGCATTTGAGTTAGGGAGATAGAACTGAGATGCCTGCATAAAGTTCTTTGTGTGAGGAGGGGATTAAAATTCGACACTCAACAGAAACATGACAAAGAAGGCTTTTCTTTGGTTGGAGAAGAGCTGTTCCTATGAGAAATAATCTCACGTCAGGAGCTCACGTGCAACAGATAAGAAGTGGAGTGGCCTGTGCACTATGGAATCTGGAGCCTAGAAATGAACAGAATGTGCCTGGGGTGCAGAGCATCCTCTAAGACCCCAAACCAAATCACAACCAGTATCAGAGGCACAGTTGCTTCTCATCCATGAAACCATGTCCACTGACAGTGAACTCGCTATAAAAGATACAAACTACGGGGCTTCCCTGGCGGCGCAGTGGTTGGGAGTCCGCCTGCCGATGCAGGGGACACGGGTTCGTGCCCCGGTCCAGGAAGATCCCACATGCCGCGGAGCGGCTGGGCCCGTGAGCCATGGCCGCTGAGCCTGCGCGTCCAGAGCCTGTGCTCCGCAACGGGAGAGGCCACAGCAGTGAGAGGCCCACGTACCGCAAAAAAAAAAAAAAAAAAAAAAAAAAAGATACAAACTACGTAGGGAAATTAGCCACCATGAGGAAGGACGGCACGTGCAATGAATGGTATGATTTTTTCTCCAAGAAATTTAAAAAAATAGGACAATCTATTAAAGATGACTCAATAAAAGCATCTTTAAAATGATTACAGTGATTTAAAAAAGACATGGAAACTATAAAGGAAAAGCTGGTAGTTTAGAAAAAGAACCAAATAGGCCTACTGGAGTCAAAAATATAGTCATTGAAAGGGAAAACTCAATGGGAAGATCCAGCAGTAGAGTAGACACAGGTGACAAAAAATATTAGCAAACTGAAAGACGAGGAACATCGGAATTCAGCAAGAGAGATGATGAGACGGAGGTTACAGAAGTAAAAAAAAATTAAGAGAAATAAAGACTGGAGAGAGAGTTATCACAGAAAGGGACAGACGGACACAGAAGGAGGAAAGGGGCACGAAAATGGAGAAAAGGGAAAGAAAAACCTCAATCAATACTATAGTAGGAAAGGGGTAAACAAAATTACAGTCAATAAAAAACACAAAATAATATCATAGAATTAAATGTGATCATTATCCCTAAAAATGGATCAAATTCACTTTTAAAAGAGACTCATACCTCATAATGAGTTTTAACATTAAAATACAGCAGGAGAAAAGAAATATATAGGCCAGTCTCACTTTTAGCAGTTTTATGGGGAAGTTTTACCGGGCTTGAAGAGAACAGATTATCCTGGTGTTCCAGACTGTTCCAGAGACTAGAAAAACCTGGAATATTTTCCAACTCATTTTATTAAGTTAAGTCACTGAAATGAGACAAGGATAATATGATACAAAAAATTATCAAAGGAACATAAATACAAAAATCCTAAATGTACTATTAGCAAACTGAGTCCAGCAATGCATTTAAAAGGTTTATTTTTAAGTACGATGAAGTGGGATTTGGACCAATAATATAAGAAGAGCTAAACATTAGAAGAGTGTTAATATCATTCATTATATTATCAGATTAAAAGAGAGAATCATATGGTCAATTCAATATACATAAATGTAGAAAACACATTTGGTAAAACTTATCACCAGGAGACGAAGAGAGCTTCCTTAATTTGATTGGGGGGATTTACCACAAAACCACAGTAAATCGCACATTAAATGCTAAAACCATGGGGATATTCTCTTTGATGCTCCTAAACATCAGACCAAAATAACTACCCAGCTGTCACAGTTTCTGTTTGTCATTTTACTGAAAGTCCCAGACACTGAGATAGCAAAAGAAAAATTAAATGAGGTAAAAAGTTGGAAAAGCAGAAACCAAATCGTCATTATTAGCAGAGGATATGATTCTTGACATGTGAAATTGAAAGAATCTACATACTATCATTCTTTAAAAATGAATTCAGCAAGATTCTCGGATATAAAATCAATGTACTAAAAGCAACAGCATCACAACGTACTAGTAAAAACAAATTACAAAATTAATAAAATTAAATACTGATCTCATTCATGGTAACAAAGTTATGAAGCATATAGGAATAACTAAAAACAGGCTATCTGGAGAGATAATAAGAACATTCTATTTGAAGAATATCAAATATGCCTTAAATAAATGGAAAGAGAAAAAAAACAAAAGATGGGGGAAAGATTATATTTACGTATGGGAAGACTCAAATTCACCCCAAATTAATGTGTAAATTTAATGCCAGTTCAAAAAAACTCTTAACAGGGTTTTTAATGAATGTGACAAACTGATTCTAGAATTTGTGTGAAGGATTAAATGGCCCCAAACTGCCAAACTATTTAAAAAAGAATAAGGAAGGACTCATATGACCAAATATAGAGACCTATTATATTGTTATAGTATTTACAACAGTGAGTTACTGGCTCAGGAAAATACAAATACACCAGTGGAACAGAACAAAATCCAAGAAAGATACCCACACACATATGGGGACTTGAGCTACAACCATGATGGTATTTGCAAATCGATGGAGAAGAAACAGGCCATCTAGAAAATGGAGCAGTGACAATTGGATTGGATCAAAGACTTACATGTGACAAGTACAACTTGAAAACTTTTAGAAGAGACTGTAAGAAAACATCATTCTAACTTTGGGGTAAAGGAGCATTTCTTAAAGAAAACACACACACTGAAAAAAAAAAAGAAAGAGAGAAAAAGATAAATTTAATGAATTAGAAATTAAAAACTTCTGTGCAGCAAAAGACATGCCAAAGTTAAGGCAGTCTCTGATTAGGAGAAGCAACATGCAACTTATATAATCTGATGAAAGATTAGTATTGGGGTTAGATAAAGAAACCCTTTAAACCTAACAAACAAACACACGGACTGGAAGATAAACACTCTGATAGAAAAATGAACAAAAGACGTAAGTGGTCAACTGAAAGCAGAATATACCCAAATGCCTAATAAACTTTTGAAGAGACATTCAATCTCACTAGTAATTCATGGAAATCCAAATTGATGTTGATTAAAACAAGATGAGACACTTGCTTCTCAACTTTTCAAAAGCCCAAATTTTAAGAGAAGGTACTGAAAAATGAAACTACCAAGCAAAAGTAATTTTGTAAAAATTTGCAACCAGTTTTCAAACATGGTTAGACCCACAAATACTGTCTTTGGCACTGGAGGTAACTGGGCTGACATCATTGAACTGGCAGCCCCGGGTCTCCCCCAGCCCCACTTAATACACTTGCCTCACTTGCCCTCGGTCCTCACTGAAGCTCTAGGCCTATTCTCTCTCTCCAGATGGTGATGGGTGACCTTCTAGGTCGCATGGTCGCATGGTCACCTGGCCTCTAGTGACTTCAATAACAGTGGGTATTTCGGACCCTGGGGCAATCCAGTTAAGGAGACATTTGGAGGGCAGGTGACCCTGAGCCAAGGGCTGTCCCTGAGATGTGGCCTGACCACTCTTCCTCTGGAGACTGTCACAGACATCACAGAACTTCACCAGCCTCCCCGGCCAGCCCTTCATGGCTTAGTAAGAAACTCCGGGGAGCTCCCGCCCACGGTTCCCTTCCCAGAGCCATCCCCCCACAGAGTGAGGAACCTCGTTCAGCTTTTTAGTCTAAAGATCTACTTTGCTGCTCTTGTTCTGCTAAATGCCCCCTTCGCCCTGGACACATGATGCCTCTCCTTTAGCTTTGAGTCTTTGGGGAGATACATTTCACCACTCAGACAAGCTAAAGAGGTTCCAGAGGGAAATGATGCGAAACACTGTGGTTAAATCTGTGGGTGGAGCTTAGAGTCTGCATTTCCTGATCCCTCCATGTGAGGTTGACTGAATTCTTTACCTGATCCAAGTTTCTATACTAAGCTGTATACGACAGTTCTGAATCACACAGGTGTAGCTCTAGGATATGACTTTTTCCAGTTTTTGGAACCTAGGGGTGGTCCACCAAGGGGGTGTGGGAAAATCTAGAAAAGAAGTGGCTTTGATTAGTGTCTCTATCAGGAGCCTCCCTGGGGAACCCAAGTCCTTCCTTCCAAACTTCTCTCTTCACCTGACCCATGACTCTGCTTAATCTTCATTTTTATTGTGAATAAAACAGTTTTATAGAAGAAAATATATAAAGAAGGAACTAGGACTCACTCCTAATTCAAAACAATCAAAGGAAAACATTTGATGAGTTCTGAAGCAGTTCTCTTTTTTCTATGCATTTTACAAGAGTGTGTCACACATGAACTTCTGTGATCACTGTTTTCACGACCGTCATATTATTCGAATTGTCCTAGGTCATCAAATACTTTCAGAAATTGGATTTTTCACACTGGCTAGTACACTAGTACTTTGGACACCCTCGACTACTGCAAATATCGGTTTCCTACTTTTTACTGTTACAAATAATGCCACAAAGGGTATTTTATCATCAGTCCTAGAGATGGACTTACAAGGTCAAAGGTGATATATGTGTTTAAGTCTTTTGAAAAACACAGTCACGGTGCCTTTGAGGGCGGGCAGCCCGGGATCCATCCCACCAGCTGTGGGTGAGAAAACATCTCCCCACTGTTTCAGAGTCCTCTGCGGCCTCCGCCCCTCATCACAGTTGCAGGCTGCGCCTCTGGGCTTCTCTGCTGGCCTTGGCCCCATGGCACCGTCAGGCCACCGTACCTCCCTTTGGTTCTGAACAGTGCTCGACCCAGGGCCTCCTGCTGTGCTTAGTGATCAAGGTGGCCATTCCCCAGTCATCATGGAAGCTCTTTATTTGTCTCCCTCTACGGAAACCTTGTCTGTCCATCTCCTTCCAGCCCACGTATTTAGGAGACTGTGGTGAGCCCCCATAGAAGTGGTTTGGAGGATCTCTGAAGGCTGTGTCCCCAGCGTATCCCTTGCTGGTGAGGATCAGGATTGAGCTCAAACACCTGGACTCTCTCTCACCCCACGGGAAGTCCGGGGTGGCCAGGACTGGCCACTTACATCAGCTTCCGGTTGAAGGCATCTCTGCCTGCCCCCAACACGCTCCTCGGCAGCGCCCCCTCCTGTGCACCTCACTCTTCTCTGAAGACCCCGAAGGACTCTCCTCTGTCACCTTCTTAAACAGGTCATCAAAAACTAACTGGGGATACAAAACGAGGCTGTGTTATATTTAGGCTTTTTCTCAAAACAGCAAAACTTTAAAGAAGGGCCTCCTAAGAGAACGCGAATACTATTTTCTAGCATTTCCTTTAAAAAATTCCTCTTGTACTCAGTTTAACAAGCCCCAGGAGGACTGGCCCACCGTCCTCTATCCCCGCTGCAAAGCACCTCCATCCACATTCATTACTCTGTTCTTCTATTAGAGACAAAGTATCTTCACTGCATTTTTGTCTGCCATGTACATCCACATGCCCTGTTTGCACGAACTGGCCAAGTCTTATGATGTCCAGAGTGGGGCAGGAAGCCTTTCTGGGTAGTCCCACAGAGAAATAATTTGTAATTTCCTTTGGAGTAATTAAAAAAGAGAACCCCGGGGCTTCCCTGGTGGCACAGTGGTTGAGGGTCCGCCTGCCGATGCAGGGGACGCGGGCTCGTGCCCCGGTCCGGAAGATCCCACATGCCGCGGAGCGGCTGGGCCCGTGAGCCATGGCCGCTGAGCCTGCGCGTCCGGAGCCTGTGCTCCGCAAAGGGAGAGGCCACAGCAGTGAGAGGCCCGCGTACCACAAAAAAAAAAAAAAAAGAGAACCCCCGGAGCCGGGTCCACTGTCTCCATGGTGAACACGATGTAAGGACTGGTCTGATTCATCTGTGCTGAGTAAGGGCAGGCCTTTGCGAGAACACTGAGATGCAGCCTCATCTGATCCGAGCCTCATCCAAGGCCATGGAGTGTGCAGCTCTCTTCTCTACGTTAACTGTAGCAATGCTGTGTGGATGGTCTCCCAGGGCTTCAATGAGAATCCTGTAATCTTTAATTAGACTTCCAAAAGGCTTTGTCTTTCTATCCACGTTTACTTAGCTGAAAACTATTGTAAATAAATGTTGCTTTGAATACGAAAGGTGCTGCAGATATGCTCTCTCCAATGGGATGCAGATAAATGTGTAATAACCGATTCTCCGGGAAAACCCAAAACCGAAACCACCTGATTTGTAGTGTTTGCCAGTTTCCAGGGCGTGGATACCTCCACCATGGCCAATTTTAAGCTACCCACATGAAGTAACTGAACACAGAGCTGGGAAGAGATACACAGTATCACACCACTATATAGTACTTGAGCGTTTGGATTTAGTTAAATAAATAGTAGGTAACAGTGAACTGTAATCCAATAAGAAAAAGTGGTAAATTGGGGGAATTTATTACCTGTATTGATAATAACTTATTTAATTGTAAACATGTACAATTTCATTTGTAACGATGGCTGTGTTTAACAACTCCCTCACAAAATTCCTGAGTTCTAACACAGCACGTGAGAGCCTGTCTGAACTGGCCATCGTAGATAGACCACTGGCTCTGTCTGTAGTCGAGACCTGCTGTCTGTCTGTCCCTGGATAAGAGCCGTATCAAATTCCAGGCTCTGCTGAAGTACAACCTAGTTCTCCTCGAGGCAGAGGAGCTTGCTGGATATCATGACAAGTCAAGCAAGAATGACCTCGCAAAATAGCAGAGCAGCGGGATAGAAGCAATTTATTCATGCCGTATGCAAACGGTTCAGCGGTCTCTGCCACACGTACAGCCAGCCACGGAGGGTGGGAGGAGGGAGGTAAAGTCAGAATAAATTAGACTATAGACTCTGAAGCCAGCAGTGCACGGTTCAAATCCTGGCCCTGTTGCCTAGCGGCTGAGGGACCACAGACAGCTCCCTGAAGCTCTCTGGTCCTCAGTTTCCTGGCCTGTAAAATGGGGGCAGTGAGCAGCCGGCGCTGAGGGCTGTTGTTGAACCAACAGCGACAACGTGTATAAAGTCCTGAGCGGGGGGCTCAGGACCTCAAAGGCACCTCACCGCGGCCTGGGGGGCAGGTCTTCCGCTGCTCCCCCTCCCACCTGCTGAGTGGCCGAGCGGGGCAGGCGAGGAGAGGGGAACCAGCACCCTCTTCTCCCTGCAGAAGCTGCTGAGTCCAGAGAAGCTGAGAGACTGTGAGGTTGAACCCTCTGTCTGCAGCCCCAGGCTGGGTGGGCAGTGGGCTCCTCTGTGCAGCCGGGGTGGGGGGAGGGCGACCCCCATGCCCGTCTCTGTGGCCATCGCCACAGAGAAGCAAAGGGTCACGTCAGAAGTGCTTTCCCGGCTGTGCTCAGTTAGTTTGGGGTGTAATGCATGACACGGATTAAAAGCACGGACTCCGGTGAAAAAGCCCCGGAAAAGGGTCCGAGCCTGAAGCTGATGAGCCCCAACCTTGCTTTCTTGGTCTGTGAAATGGGTAGAGGGGCAGCCTCCTCCTGAGCTGCTCTGAGGACCCCAGGGGTTAATCCACAGGCAGGCAGGCTGGTCTCTGAAGACGTGCTTATCCCTGGAGCACTGTCCTTTCAGCCAGAGCGCACACACCTGGGCCACGTCCAGGAGACCAGGGGACCGAAGCAACGGAACGTCCAGGGAAGGATTATCCCCTGGACCTGGCTGGGAGCAGCAGCTCCCACAGAGCCAGGCCTGTGACTCACAGGCCCTGCGACCCTGCAGCCCAGCCAGCAGCCGGCTTCTGATTCGTGTTTTCCATGGTGATTGCGTGGGCAGCGGCAAGGACGGGGGATGGGGGGCGGCAAGGGCGGGGGTGGGGGGGTGAGAACGTCTGACACAGGAGGAGCTCTTGGTCATCTGAACCCTTATTAACGTGGAATCTGAAAACCTTCCTCCCCTTCCCCAGCTCCCTCCCCGAGATGCAGCTTCGGATCCTACTGACCAGAAGGCATGCGGCAACTTCAAGCCTAAGACCAAATGACCGGGTGTTTCTGCAAAGGAGACCCAGTGACGTCAGAACGCCCTGTGCACCAGGTGGCAGGGGGCGTTTGTAGGTCTCTGTTTTTTTTCTCATTTTCTGTTATCCTGGGCTGTTCTTTTCATACAGGAACCACAGAACGTCACGTGGTCTCTATTGACTGCGGTTCCCCTCAACAGCGTTCCATGGGGAAGGACGGTTAGAATTTTTCTCTAATTACAGTGTTTGAGTTTGAGGAAAGGGAAAATAGGGGGGAGTCACAGAACTGACCATGTAAAGTTAACTGTGATTTTCTTTGGAACCTTCTGCAGCTGGTTGCTAGAATTTTCACTCTTCTGTGTAGGTAGCGGTATAAAGAACTTTCCAGTTAAAGTAAGCAGCATTCAGAGGTGTTTCAAAAAAGGAAACAAAAAAGGAAATGTGTGGCCTCAGGAGGCTCCCAGCACAACCTGACGTCAGGTCAAGGGTGCTTTCCTGGGAGCACCGGCCATCAGCCTGCGAGCCCTGGGCAGACGGAGGAGAGGAAGGTTCTGACCCCCAGGCTGGCTGCAGGACCTGGGGGGACTCACTCACTCCTCTGAGCCTCAGTTTCCTTCGCTGTAAAATGGGCACGATAATGATTCTTCCTGAGGTTGCTGTGACGACCGCATGAGGTGGTCCTTGGAAAGCACTTAGCCGGGAGTCCGGCCCAAACTATTTGCCCAAGAAAGATGCTGCAATCGCTGCTGCCGTGTCGGGGGTGCCTCTCCCTCCTGTGTGCTCCTCCAACCCCCTTTCAACAATTGCACGCTGAGTTTTTTGTTTTTAAATGGTAAGTGTGTGAAATTCACATTGGTTGAAGAGCACAGCCCAAACTCCATCTCCTTTGGGGTCTCTGTTTAGCCCCAAGGAAAGAATTCCTCACGCCCCTTCCCTCCTGAGACTCCATTTATCTCTAGTCTGAGTCATTCTCGGAAGTTCTCTCGCCTCTTTTGCTTGCTACCTTGCCATGACCTTGAGCAGACTTCTCTCTGGCCAAAGGCCCAGGCTTGTGTACATGGGGACACCGCGATGGGAGCCGTCCCTTCTCTCAAAGGACAGATGAGGGCCCTGCTGGGTGAGAGGCTGGATCAGAGAGGTTGGTCTGTGAGCCCCCTGCCCCTGGTCCAGGCAGCTGTGAAGGGAAGGAAGCTGGGGCAGAGATGTTCCCAGAGGCCAGCACAGGGAGGGCAGTGCCCTGGAAGAAGGCTGGGGGGAGAGCGGGCAGGTGGGAGAGCACGCAGAGGCCCGGAGCCAGGATGGGGGCCAGGGGGAGGAGCTCGGGAAGAGGGAGTGGTGGATGCTGCCCCAGGCCTGGAAATCATAGCAAGGAAACTGAAAGAGGATGTGGAATTTGCAACCAGGAGGCCATCCAGGGGAAGGAGCTGCCATCTGTGCAACGGTGGGTTGAGCATCGGAGTTGATACAGGAGGAAAGTCGAGGTGAGGGCACTCTTCTAGAAAGTTGGCCGTGGAGACAAGGAAGGAGAGAGGTAGTCACGTTGGGTGCAGGGACTAAGGTCTGCTGTTTGATTGTCGTTGGTGATGGGGGACAAGCACGTTGAAAGCCTGGTGTGAGCAACCAGGTGAGGAGGGGCCCACCTGTCCACGGGGAGTGGAGCGGCCTGGAGAAGGCACACCTGCCCTTTCAGCCCCATCACCTTCTCCTCAGTGAGAAGGGCCTGTTCTCACGCTGCTGGGCTGTCTGCTCTCCCTTCTCTGTCCAACAAGATGTTACTTACACCTCTGCGAGGGACAGGACACGGATTTCTGTATCCCTGTTCCCCCCGCAGGGGGATGCTGCAAGGAAGCCGCCCTGAAAAGAAATCCCAGCAAAGGTTTGCCAAACAGGAAACCTGGGAAACCTCCAGGGGATTCCTTGATTCACCGCATCCCTTATTTAGGAACTGTTCACAGTGACCTACAACAGCTCTGAGAGCAGGGAAGTGTCTCCTCGGTTTAGCTAACAGCTGACAGTTCAGGAGGGATATGCCGCTGGTAGCAAAAAGTAAGTCAGGACAATCCCGTGTTTTTGGAAGACCACCCTTTGCAAGGAGACCCTGGCCCTAAGGTTTGAAGTCAGTGTCCCTGATACCAGCTGCCCCCTGAGGCCACCTCCCTGTGTTTCAAGGGTGCCATCTTGTGGAAGGCAGTGGTAACTGCAAACACTTAACATTCCCTTACAAGACCTTTTACATTCGGGGCAATTCAATAACCCTCCAGCACCAGCTACATGACCTTACAATTCTGGAGTGCCGTGCATCCCCAAAAGACTTTCACATTTGTTTCATTTAATTCACAAAACCCAGGGTAATAGTCTGATTATCCCCTTTTTATAGTCTAGGAAACTGACTCAGAGAGGTTAATTGACTTACAGAAGGTAACACAGCCAATGAAAGGCAGTGGCAAGTCCTCCCCGCCCTCTTCACTGAGCACTCCATGCAAAGTCCATCACCAGGTGTTCTACACCACTGGTTTTCCAACTTCTGCCCGACCTTTAACCTTGGGACCCTGTGTACACACATGTGCTGTATGTGCAGAGGTATGTATCAATATTACTGAGATAAGTTTCATGCTGCAGCACTTTCCTGCACCAAGTGTGGTGCCTCTGATTGTTATATTCTTTTTTTTTTAATATAATTGAAGTATAGTTGATTTACAATGTTGTGTTAGTTTCAGGTGTACAGCCAAGTGATTCAGTTATACATATACTTACATAAATTCTTTTTCAGATTCTTTTCCATTACAGGTTATTACAAGGCATTGAATATAGTTCCCTGTGCTACCCAGTAGGTCCTTGTTGTTTATCTATTTTATGTATAGTAGTGTGTTGATTATTCTATTCGATTTTTAAGGGCGCTACTTTTGATCCATTAAATTGTTCCCATGACCCATTAGTTGTCGAGACCCACAGGCTGAAAGACTGAGTAATGGCTCCCCCCACATGTCCAGATCCTAGTCTCCAGGATCTGTGAGTCTTACCTTACGTGGCAAAAAGGAATTTGCAGATGTGGTTAAGTTAAGGCTTTTGAAGTGGGGAGATTATCCAATATAACCAAAAGAGTCCTTATAAGAGGGAGGCAGGAGGGTCAGAGTCAGAGAAGGAGTGAGGACAGAAGCAGACTGTAGAAGGTGGTGGAAGGGGCCACAAGCCAAGGAAAGCAGGAGAGGCCTCTAGAATGTGAAAGAGGCAAGAAAACAGATCCTCCCCTCAGGGCTTCCAGGAGGATCCAGACCTGCAAACACCTCGACTTTAGTTCAGTGAAACTGCCTTTGGGCTTCTGGTCCAGAACTCTTCGTAGGAGATTAAGTTCGTGTTGTTTGGGGTCACCACATCTGTGATAATTTGTTACAGCAGCCCCAGAAACCAATGCAGATGATGTCTGAGAATTACAACCAGGAACATCACGCTGGAACTTCCAAGATGCATATGACCTGCAGACATGGTGCTTGTATGCTTGCCTTTGCCTTCATAGTGTTTTAAAGTCTCTTTTGAATTATTTAGAACCACTTAAAATCATGACGTCTCATGTGAAAAATCAGAATTTCTGGCTTGTCTTTGGTTATACAAAGCCCAAGTTCTCACATGGTAACATCTGACTATGGCTGGCCAGACCCTTTTCCCAAACCTTCTCCTTCTCTTCCAACATACTTTTAAAAATTAAGTTTAATTCTTGTCAAGGTGGTACACGCACATAATTGAAGGATACCAAGGAGTGCTGTAAGGACTGAGGAAAAACACATTTTCCCATCACTCGAACTTTTCCACCCTCAGTTCATACTTTCAGTCTTTTAAAAATTCTATTTCTTCTTGTATTTCTGAATAATATGCTTGCCCTGGTATATCAGGGGTACCCAACACTAGACATTATCTCTCTGCTGAGGGTCTAGAGTGGATAGGTTTAGCTGTTAACCCTACTCCAATTCTACTCTCTTTTCTCATCTTCCCAATGCGATGAAAACATAAGATTTGATAAAATCACGTAAATACTGTTCACTGTTGAGTTTTTTCTTATACAACTTTTTGTTTTTCCTCGATTTAAGAATTGCATCATTTTTTATTGTCTTGGTTCTCTGTGTGTCTACCACTACTTTTTGCAAATGATCTATCTGATCAGGCAAATGGCCAGCAATATTATTTTCCACATGATTAAATATTTTGAAAGAGCCTAACAGGCCCATTACTTTCCCTGGAGGCTCTTCCTCTGGAACTTACCATGGTCCTGGCCACAGCAGGTTTCACCCTTTGCTATGCTCTGCCTTGGGGTCCCCTTTTTCCTGATCTCCAGGTCTCCCTCCCTCTTAGTTTGGACTCTTGTTTTGCCAGGCGCACCCTGCAGCAGTGCTCTCAGAATGACTGACAGCTTGGCTAGTTATAGAACTCTGCTTTCAGGTATTTTTCTTTGACCTTTTCAAGGTATTGCCTCATTGTCTCCCACCCTCACCACGGATCCTGAAGAGTCCAATGCCTTTGGGAATCTCAGTCTTGACTGTGACAGCTTTTCTCTGTAGGCTTTAAGGGCCTCTTCTTTTTTCCCCCCTGGTGTGGTGACGTCTCATACCAACATGCATCTGTGTGGGTCTTCTTTCCTTTTTCCTAGTTGCACCTGGCATTCAGTGGGCCCTCTCAGTCTGGAGACTCAGATTCTAAATTCTGGGAAACTGTCTTAGGGATATTTCCATCGATAATACTCTTCGTCCTCATTCTCTCTCCGTCCTTTTTCTGGAGCTCTGATTAGTTAGGGCCTCAGGAGACAGCAGAGGGCACACTCAGATTAAGGTAATTCCAGGAGGGTTTGACAATGGAGAATTTGCGAGGCCATGCAGTGCCCTGGGGGAGTAACAGTGGGACTGTAACCCCCAAAGGGGGGAAGGGGAGCTGCCTCCAGGATGAGAGGAAAGAGTCGTGTGGATGTGCCTAGGCTCCTCCTCTGCTCCCCCTCCGCTGGTCTCTTACTGGACCTCCCACTGGCCCATCTAAGCTGGAGGCCGGAGGGCTGGGGTCCTCTTGGGGTAGAGCCTGGAGGTCAGCCCCCTGGGTGCAGAGCAGGGGAAGAAAGGAGAATCAGGGTCTGGATGGGGAAGCAGAAACCACCCAGTGCATTCCGACATGGCTGCACCGTTTTCTCATCTTTTCTACCTTTCAGCCCTTTCTCTTTTTCTCCTACTAACTCAGAGCTATGAACATTCAGCTCTCCTACGAACATTTGATTTTGCTATAGTTTCCAGGGTTTGAAAGTGATTTCATATTCTGCTCCGTATTTAGGGAACTTTCATTCTTGTTTTTCGGATGCCATAGTTTTCTCCTCTCTCTGAGGTTAACAGTTGTAATTCTTTTCTTCTGCTTCCTGCCATGTTTCCATTTTCTCTGGGTTGCTTTTTTCTATTTGATTTTGGTCTCTGGTCTTCATGTCGATGATTTTCCTTAATTGTTTCTTGGTTCGTCCCATTCATACTAAAAAGTGAGGCACCAAACAGCTGGTTGGGATCCCCGTGTGAGCGCCTGGCTTGGAAGAACCCAGTTTTTGATGGGCTGGAGACACATTCTTCTCACATTTTCTCACGTCACTGCTCAGTGGTGAGGGGAGATGGTCACCAGGATGCCCATCCCACGTCAGGCACTTCCCTGGGAATGGTGCCGACATTGAAAGGAGGGTCTTACTTCCCTAAAAGTTCAGAAAGTCCTTCAGGACAGAGAATAAGCAAACACAACACTAGTATTTATGGAGAACAAATGTACATTCACTTAGCACTGGCTGACGTAGGTCCTGTCATGTGGTCTCATGAATTGGAGCATGGAGACATACCAAGGTCAGACAGCTTGCCCAAGGTCACAGAGTCTGTGGGAGGTGGGGAGGGGGCAGGGGGGAGGTGGGAGGTCTCAGACTCCGGAGTCAGGAGCTTTTTGGTAAGGCTGTATCGCATCACACTGAAAAAAGCGATGGATGAGGAAAAGGTAGGATTAAGCAGGCGTTTAAGGCAGGACAAATAAGGCAGAGCAGGCAAAGGGAATGTTTTTCAGAAGAGAGAATTCTAGAAACTGGGGGTGGACGGGCTGTGTGTACTGAGTGATGAGGGTTATTAGTGACCCTGGGGGAGAAGTTTCTTGGGAGGGAGGATCCTCTTGGAGCCCTAGAGCTAGAGGCTGCTGGCAGAGAGTATGAACGTCATCAGCGCTCAGTAAACAAACTGAGTGGGATCCTGAAAGGAGTCAGATTCACGGGGAAAAAAAAAAAGAAAAAATGAAATATTGAGCTATCCCAGCCCCAGGGAGTCCTCTGAGGGACCTCACAGTTCTGGAGAATCCCTGGGAGTCCAGCCAGATCTCCAGGCTTCAAGTGAGGAAGGAGCCCCCGTAGAGATGCTGGGGCTCCGTGCGGAGGCCCCCCACCTGGCCTCCCTGCCCCGAAGCCCACTCGTCCCTGCAGCACTGAGTCCCTCCGCAGCTAAGACTGAACTTGCCGCACTCACGCAGGCAGCCATGCTCTCGAGAGCTGCTTTCCCGTGATTTAAACGCCTTGTGATCCTGTTGCCGCAGATGCTGGTGGGCTGGGCGGTTTGACACTTGTTTATTACTTCATTCAGACAAAGAGCACGTGCTGGGAAGCTCCCAGCAACAAGTGCTCCGGACATTTTGCTGCTGTGATTTCAATTAAGGACAGCGAGGATCACCCAGCTACGTGTCCAAAGCTGGAGCTACAGACTCAAGAGCGAGGCAAATCCTGTAGGTCCCAAGAGGGTCAAATTGTGCTCAAAGAAGAGAGTTTCGAGGGAAAAGAGGGGATCATGGAAGGTGGAGTGGTGAGATGGGAATGGGGTAGGACAGCCGTGGGGTCAGTTCCCGGCATTGCTGTGGGCCGGCTCTGTGGCACCTTGCAAGGCCACATGCACACATGCACACAACTCACTACACATAGCGTGTACACACACACGTGCACACACATAGCATTACACACACACACACATGCACACACGCTTACCACACATAGCATGTACACACACACGTGCACACACACACCACGTAGCATGTACACAAACACACACACATGCACTCACACTCACCACCCATAACACGCACACATAGGCAAACACATACACCCTCCAAGGGTTGCCAGCACAGGGTGGACACCCCACACCCAGTCCCACAATTTACACTGTGGCTCAGGCTATGATTCAAATATTCTACACGCCTGTCCCCAGACGCCTGGGAGCCTCACCCCCGGCGCACACACTCTCTCCTCTCAGGATTTCCACGTTCACTTCAGCAAACGCTCGGTAGCAGATCTGTTTACTTTCCGATGCTGTTGTAACTCGACCTGTTCTTTCAACAGCAAGGAAAAGCCGGAGGAGCTAAACCATTTCTGTTCAGGGAACTCACTGCCTTCCCGCTCCTGAGCTCTGTCTGTCTAAGTCTTGTCCAGAAATCAGTGTAGCTACTAAAAAAGAACACTCTCTTCACTTTCTCTTGCCCAGTAGGAAGCCAGAGCTAGCAGTCCTAAGGAATAACTAATAAGCTCACGAGCTTCTGCTTGAGTCTCCCTGTCTGGTTCTAGAAGGTTCTTCTGCCTCCACAGAGTCCCACGGGTGGTCAGAGTGGAGGCCGGAGAAGGAAGGGGCTCCAGATGATGGAGGCTTCAGAGCCCCTTGCCCATGAGTGAAGCTCATCACTTACTTATTTCACTTTTGTTCATTCTGGAACCTTCCTAAGACGCCAGCTAGTATTAAAAAGCCCTCCACGTAACTGACTAACAAGTAATAATAATAGAAATGTGAAAAGTGGCCTCAGTGGGAACCAAGGCGTGCTTCTCTAGGGGCTGCTCCACCCTCGCCCCGTCCCTTTGCTCAAGTGCCAAACCCTCAGGAAGGAGAGTCTCTGCTTGGCCCCCGGGTGTCGGGGGATGTGGCCCGAAGTTCAGGTGGCATGAAGCGACAGTCCTCCCGGGAGCAAGTGGCATGGAGGAGGGGCACTCGCCAAAGGAGAATGGGGGGCTGCTGCCAAGAGAAACAGGTACAGGGAGAGCAAGCATCCAGGGGGCCACCTGTGTGACTGGGGGACACCCGATCAGCTCAGAGGCTTCCAGCCTCAGGGCGGGGAGATCAGGGCCTCCCTTCCCAAGGCAGACCTTCAGCAATGGCTGTAGAGCCGGGGCGCCCGAGAGCCAGGCCACCTGCCCCGTATCTCCTAAGCGACATTCGGAGGTCCCAGCCCACGGGGCTTAGCCGAGCTGGCCCACAGCAAACGCCGACTCCGACACAAGCTGTTGGTGAGCACAAAGCCTCGGTGGAAAGAGGACCCTGCATTTGTCTAGCGGCTGGGCTGCGCTTCCCATCCCGCAGTTGTTCTGGTGGAACAAGGGGCTCCCGGAACTGGCCGGAAGGGGCGGCAGCATCCGTAAGGAGGAGGGCTCGGCTGCTGCCTGGGTGCACAGTGATGAGCCTGGGCAGGGGCCGTGGCAGAGGGACCGCACGAGCCCGGGGTGGAGGCGAGGATCTGCACGGGGAGGGAGGGGGCAGGGCCTCGGGCTGGGCAGCGGGGCTGCTGGGACCGAATCCCAGCTTCCGCCCTTGGTGGTGAGAGCAGGCAGGTCATTGCCCTCTGGAAGAGCAGCGTCTTCCTCATCAGCGGGGTAACGGCAGCAGCTGCCTCTTCAGGTCGTGGTCCCGTTGGTTTGGGGTAGAAATAATCCAGAAGCAATATGGTGCGATGCTTCTTGGGCTGGAATTCCATGGAGCGCTAAGTACACCATTCTTCTCCCCTGATGGCCTGGCCTGTGTCAGCTGACAGTAGACGCCCCTCTAGGATTTCCAGTGCTCTAAGGTGCCTGTAATGGAGCTGACAAATGTGGCAGTAAAGAACACTCTGGGTCATATTTAACTCAGTGGTTTCCACAGTTATTAACAACAACAACAACAACAAACATGAAAAGACTGAAAATGCATGTTGGGATTGGGGTCACCCAGGTGTTTCCTCTCCAGGCCTCTCTGAGCCTTGACTTTCTCTTCTGTAAATTGGGGACGTGAATGCTGCATCCCAGTGTGGTGGTCAAGATTGCACAAGGTGGTTTGCACGGGTGCTTAGCACGAAGCCCAAGCTTGAAGCTGGAGCTTGAGAATTTCCACGAAACTCTTACACTGAGAAAAAAATGTATCGCTCACAAATTGACTACAGAGCTTTAGCACCTGGTAAAGGTTATCAGTGAGGAGCCCCAGCAGATATATTCATAAGAACAGCTCAAATACCCCTTACGTATGGACTAAACTAATGGAGGGAACTTAGTTACAAAGCAGAAACAGACTCACAGACGTAGAAAACAAACTTACGGTTACCAAAGGGGAAATGTGGGGATGGGGGTAGGGATAAATGAGGTTGGGATGAGCATACACACACTACTATGTGTAAAATAGACAATCAACAAGGACCTACTGTATAGCGCAGGGAGCTCTACTCAGTACGCTGTAATAACCTATATGGGAAAAGAAACTGAAAACGAATGGAGATATATATATATATATATATGTATAACTGAATCACTTTGCTGTACACCTGAAATTAACACAACACGGTAAATCAGTTATGCCTCAATATAAGATAAAAATTTAAAAAAAAGGAGAGGTTGGTAGATAACCCATATCTTTTTGGAAATATTTCTTTTATGTAGTTGTAGATGATTATTTATCACCATACAGGTATATCCGTGAATGAAAAGGGAATTGCTCATTAAAAAAGAACAACTCAAATTTATAATCATATTGACTTATATAGAATACAAGAATAAGAATATATAACCTTTGATAACATAAAGAATTTTCTTATAGATACCACTGCCCATGACTAACATATTATCACATACACATACTGGTCTTACATTGTGCTGGAAAGATTAGTCCTGGTTAGGCAATATGGTAACTCAACTATATGAATACCCCAAACAGGGCCAGGAAATGCACCATGATGTCTCAAAACAAGACGGAAAGCCCCAGACATTGCCCCTAGGACTCAGCTGTCATCAGCTGAGGTTAAACGTGGTCATTGGCAAGGAAGGAGAACAGGGGACTATGAAACCTCCCGCTTCCTTACTGAGTGACCGTGGGGATGTGGCTTCTGTGTCGTGGGTGTTTGTGTGAAGACTCCCAGGGCTTATGAATGTGTATATAAAGTCCGTGAGCTGAAATGGTTCATCTTTCAACAGAGACGACAACCAACAGAGAGACATCCAGTTCTCAGAAAAGACCAAATTTAAAGCCAAAAGTAAACAATTGTCATAACATGAATTCGAAGTAACACTCTGGTAAAGCTTCTGCATCATCTGTTCCAGGGGTCTGCAAACTTTGTCTGTAAAGGGCCAGAGAGCAAATATGTCAGGCTCAGTGGCCCAGACAGTCTTTGTCAAAACAACTCTACTCTGTCGGTGCGGAGCCAAACCAGTCACTAAACTAACTGGTATCAAACTTACCTTCCCACTGTAAATCACCAGAAATCTGGTCAAAATACTCGAAACAACTGTTTTTAAGTATAAAATGACAGGCAGGGTGGGATTCTAATCTCTGATAAAATATACATAAAGTCAGCCCTACAATTGCCCTAGCCTTCTGCCTGTTTCTGAGCACATCCCAGACCACAGCGCTGAGAGGGGCACCTTACCATGGTGGTCTTGCTGGGTTGAGAAGTCAGAGGTGAGACATGGGGCAGCATGAAGTGACCAGAATTTGCTGTTTAGAGCGCTGGAGAGGAGAGAGCTACATATAGAAGGAGCACGAGCTCTGTGTATAGCAGTCCCCTTGAGTCTTAGATTGAATGCTAAGCTATACATTTATATAAGTAAAACCCTTAAGGAAGAGATAATAATAATTCTACGTAAATTCAGAGAGTAAGAGAAAGGAGCATATCTCAACTCATTTTATGAAACCAGCATAACCCCAGTATGAATACGTACAAAGACATTACAAGAAAAGAAAACTACAGAACATCCCTCATAAACATAGAAGCAAAAATTCTTAATGAAATGTTATTAAACCAAACATAGCAATACATATAAAAGGATAATATAACATGACGAAGAGGGGACTTTATCAAGAATGCAATGTTGGTTTAATATTCAAATACCAATCAGTGTAATCCACCACTTTAATAGAATGTAGTAGGAATAAACACATATGATCATCACAATAAATATAGAAAAAAAACTTGACACAATTCATCATTCATTCTTTTTTTTCATCATTCATTCTTGATAAAAATTCTCAGTAAACTAAAAACAGAAGATAATGTTATCAATCCAATAAAGAGCATCTATGAAACTATTTACAGCTAACATCATATCTAATAGTGAAAAATTGAATATTTTCCTTGTGTGATCAGAAACAAGGTAAGGATTTCTACTCTAACCACTTCACTTCAATACTGTAGTACGATCTCTGTCCAGTGCACTAGGATGAGAGGAAAAAATAAAATATATATAAATAGGAAAGGAAGAAGTTAAATTGTATTTTTTTCCCACAGAAGACATGATTATATACATGGAAAATCCTAAGAATTCTACAAAAAAAAAAAAAGCCACTAGAACTAATTAGTGGATTTTGCAAAGATGCAGGATACAAGTAAATACATGAACATCAATTGTATTTCTATATACTCAAAACAACAACAGAAAAGGAAAATAAAAATACCATCTACACTATCAGGCAAAATCTTGAAATATCTGGGAATGAATGTAACAAGACATAAGATTTGTACACTGAAAGCTACAAGACATTGCTGAGAACATTTTATAAAGACCTAAGTAATAGCATGCTCGTAAATTAGAGGATTTAACATTGTTAAAATATTAGTTCTCTCAGACTTGTCAAGTGTATAGATCTAACACAACCTCAACCAAAATCCCAGCAGGAGTTTTGGTAGGAATTGACAAGTTTATTTTCAAGTTATTATGGATAATTATTAAATGTACTAGAAATGCCAAAACAATTTTGAAAACATAGAAAGTTGAAGATTTACACTACGTAATTTCAAGACCTACTACACAGCGACAGTAGTACAGACAGTGCTATTCACTAAGGGTATCCATGTCAATCAATAGAACGAAAGAGTCAGCAAATGGTCCTGGAACACTTTGCTATCCATATGGGGAAGAATTAACCTTGACTCTTACCTCAGAGCATATACAGAACTTGATATGAAATGTGTCACAGATATATACATGAAAGCTAAAACTGTAAAGCTTCTAGAAGAAAAAATGAGAGAAAATCTTCATGATAATGAACTAGGCAAATACTTTTTTACACAGGACTCAAAAAGCATTAACCATAAAAAGAAAAAATCAGTTAGGGGAACTCATCAAAATTAAAACTTTTGATCCTTGAAAGACTTTTAGGAAAGTAAAAAGGTGCTCAGAGACTGGGAGAAAATGGTCTCAAAACATATTTGACAGAGCACTTGTTTCCAGAACACATAAAGAAATCTTTATTAATCAGAAGATCAACAACCCAATAGGATATGAGCTGAAGATTTTGAGCATTTTACAAAAGAAGATACGTGAATGACCACTAAGCACAGGCAGATGTGCTCAGCCTCATTAGGATCATGGGCCATCAAGGAAATAATCATTAAAAATCCAACGAGACAAAACTGCAAACCCAACAGAACGGCTACAGTCAAAAACGGGCCGCACAGAGGTCGCAGCTGGTGACCGGGCGGTAGAGGGGGATGCCTCCATGAATGAGGTCCTCACCCTCCCATCCGGGAGCCAAGGCTCTTGAGTGTCACTGACTCCTGCCCTGCTTGTGTGTTCCTGAATGGGTCCTGCAGCCTCCAGAGCATCTATGAGGACTGCAGCATTTGTTCCTCCCAGAGTGGCTCCTTTCTACCTCTGTACCCTTCGGACATAGCTCCCATGTCTGTCACTCCCATCCCCACAAGACTTTGACCGCACTTTCCCAGCGTCCTTGGAGTTCTCTGACAAATTTCAAACTCATCCTAAGATCCCTGGGTCAACAGGCTCTCCCTTTTGCCCCCCATTGTCTTAAATGTGGCACAATCAGTGTTCCTTATAAAAGTGAGAGATGAGCGAGCTCGTCACTTCCTGAGTTTCTAGAACATCTAAAACTATAAAAATACAAGTGTTTTGAGTTTGGCAAAACACAAAAGGGAACTGCCAAGCTTCTTGACTTCATTTTGAAGTCTGTGTTTACTTAGAGTATACATGTGTATATTTTCTGATAATGTGTCTCTTTAGGTCTTGCAAAATGATCTCGTACGTTAGTGAATTTTCAAGAGGCTTGTTGAGTTTGTGAAGGAAAACCATTAAAACAACAATATGTTAAGTATTTTCTTCCCTAGAAACCCTATGACTCAACAGATCCTATACCAGGCAACACCAGCTCTCTCATCCCACACTGCAGGAATCTGTGGTGTAGAAAAGGAAATGGAGTGTGGAAACAATAAGTATATTCAACACAGAAATTAGAAGCACATGTCTCTGTCTTCAGGGTTTTCCCACAAGAGGGAAATGTGAGTGGAGCACAAGAGGTTTTTCTCAGGAGAAAAGTCCAGGCTGCGGGATCTGTTTTTAAAGTAAGATTTGGGTGTTCTTTAAGGGAACTACAGATCAGAAAGCCAACAGCTCCCTGACTATCCAGTTTGAGACTACAGTAAACCAAACTGGTGTTCAGCTTCCCCTGGCTTTGTGCACGGTACTGAAATATTTCAGAGAAAACAGACTGGGAGCGAGGAGGTCCACTGTATACATGCTGACGAGGGTGAAACCCTATTGATTTTTCTTCCCATCCATTACATTTCAGTGTTTGTGAATGTAAAAATAAAACTCAAATCAACTTCAAAAGTTGATGAAAAAATGAAATCTCAATTACATATGATAAAACAAGGAGGGTTGGCCAGACAGGATTATACAAAATAAAATAACAGAGCCTTGAAGGCAGAATGAACATTTTTCACAACAGAAAGAGCAGATCTCAGTCCTTTTCTGACTGGCATCTTTGGTTCTGGAAGTAGAGTAGAGCTGGAAGTAGAGGTCAAAGTCATGGGTCAACCTAAGAAATCCAGCACACTAAGGCATCAGTGAAAGTGCTGTACAACAGACAGACAAATATTTAAGACAGACATACAAGAAAAACAGACATATAAGACAGAGAGAGATGAACAGATGGACAGACGGGTAAGACAGGTAGGAAAAGTGGAGGGCCTTTCTTGACCAATCAGTACCTTCTCCCACAAAACCCCCAGTCCCTAGGGATTTAGAGAAGACAGGGTGTGCTTTGTCCTGACAGCAAAGACTGGAATTTTTATTTAATCGTTCTATATTTTGGCAATATTCAGACACCAAAATGAACAAAAGCACCTTGGAGTAAACATTCCATCTAGACCCCTGTACACGGACAAGATCTCGGTTGATCTCCAGCACACACCGGGGCCCCAAACCCACAAGCTTCATCTGCTGTGATGGATGTCTACTTAGGAAGGTTTAATACTTGGGCAGGTCCTGAAGTTTGAGTCTGGAAAAGGGTAAGGGCCCTTCCCACCCCAGTATCCCTGGTTCCCAAGTCCAGTGAAGGAGATGAACATTTGAATCAGTAGATTGAGGAAAGCCGATCGCCCTCCCCATTGTGGGTGGGCCTCACCTAATTCTTTGAAAGCCTGAGTAGAACAAAACGGTGGAGCAAGAGAGAACGTGCTCAGCTCTGGCTGACTGTCTTCAAGCTGGGACGTTGGTTTTCTCCTGCCCTTGGACTCAGACTCAGACTGGAACTTACACCATCAGCTCTCCTGGGTCTTCGACTTGCCAGCTGCAGAGTTGCGGACTTCCCAGCTGCGGATCTGGGGACTTCCCAGCCTCCATAATAACCACAACCCCAAGGGCTAATTCCTTTTTAGGTATGTTAATCTCATCCAGAAAAATGCTCACAGACACATCAGAAATAATATTTAGCCAGATATCTGGACATCCCGTGGCTCAAACTGACACATAAAGTTAACCATCACATTATACTCTCCACTCTCATCCCCCTGCAGCTATTATCTTGTCTTTCTTCTCCCTTCACAGATAAACTTGCCCAAACTGTCCTCACTCACTGTTCCCATTTTGTCATATCTATACAACTATATATCAACATATCTATATTGGTTCCATTTCTGGGAGAACCCAGAATAAAACAAACATGCATAAAGGATTGTTTGTACTGGTGGTGGTTTTCACTGGTGGTGATCATGGTCATCTTGGGTGTGTTTTTAAAGATGAGTGGCATGAAATGATGAAAAGGAGACAAGGAGAGCAACATGTCAAAGATACAGGAAAGAATGAAAATCAGCATGAAAGGGTCCTGAGAATGGAGAGGTCGGATGGGCTCCAAAGAGGCTGGCTGCAGTCAGTGCTGGGGCCACTCCTCCATTGTACCAGGCAAGAAGGAAGAAGACACGAGTGGGAATGATGATGCAAAATTAGAGCACTCCATGTGATGGCGTCTACTCTCTCCGGGAAGAAGGAAGGCGGTGTGTTGAGAGTTAAGAGTTGCCTGGTCTCAGAGGCTTGAGTAGAGTGAAGACCATAAATCTGACAGAGGGAGATTCCCTCCCTCCTGTGTTTCCACCTCCTTCCTCCTCAAAGCCATATATCATGGGCAGCTATGTCACGAATCCCCACAGCCAGGTTTTTATTAAGTGCAAGACATTTTGCAATATGATATAAATTTGATCAATTCTCGACTTGTTCTTTGGTGTTCTGTTTTTCATGCTGCTTCACTAACCCAGCCAATTTTTTATTCTTATAAATATTTCCAGTCTTTGTCAAACTAGGTGTTTGGCAAGAAAGGTCCACATCTGTTCACACATGGGACAGACCAGACCGGTTTCTGACAGCCAGTAGTTTTTGACAAAAGAATGGTGTGAATCTGCTCTCTCAAGTTTCTAATAATAAGAGCAACAATGTGTCAGACTCTAAGTTCCAAAGACACATATTCATATTCATACATATTTATTCTTACAGCGTGATCGGGGTTCCTGCCACTCCCACTGAGAGGTGGTGTCTGGTTTCTCCACTCAGATCTGGGCAGGGACTTGTGACTGCCTGACCAAGGGAGTATGACAGAAGTTTGATGCTATATGATTTCCTATGCTAAGTCATAAGAAAAGAGACAGACACAGCTTCTTCCTGGTCTCCCCACCCCTCTCTTCCCCTTCTCCTTCTCCTTCTTCTGCTTCTCTCTTTCTCTCTCTCTCAATGTCAGGATGTTCATCTTTGAAACCCAGAGACCATTATGTGAGGAAGCCCAAGCCACACGGACTGACCCACACGGAGAGGGATGGGGCCGCTGTCAACAGGCGGTGCCGATCTGCTAACCACGCAAGTGAGCCACCTTGGAAGTGAGTCCTCCAGCCTGTGCAGCCTTCAGACGACTGAAATCCTAGCTTTGCAACCTCTGCAACCTGTAAAAGGGCCGGGGTTGCAAATCCTTTGCAACCTCACCAGAAAGCACACGGCAAGCTGCCCCTGGATTCCTGACCCACACAAAGCCACATCAAAAAGTACATAATTTATCATTGCTTTAAGACACTGAGTTTTGGGGGGCCTTGTTTTGCAGCATCGGATAATTATAACAAACAACATGAGTAAATTCAACAGATCCTGCTCGACCGTCTACCTCTGTCAGAGTTCTCAGCGCCCAGCACAGAGTCTCAGGGGAATAGTTTAGGGTATTTGATTTACAGATATCACCACACAGAGTCTGCACAAAATCCCCATGAGTCATGTACTGAGATTAGCCCTATTTTACAGATGAGGAAAATGAGGCCCAAAGGTCACACAGCTGGTAACTGGGAGAGGCCTAGGACAAGAACCTCTGTCTCTGGGATGACCGTCAGAGCCTCCAAAGACATGCTGCCCCTTTGCCTCAGTCTCTTGAGGTCCACTGGGCCCACCTCAGTTCACAGATAAAGGTTGGCCCTGCCACCAACTAAGGGGAGACCAGCTTTGTGTTCCAGGCCAAGCGGCCCCCCGGCCAGTTCTTGGACCTCCCCGTCCGCTCGCTGCCCCACTGCTGGTCCTCCTGGAAGGACTGTGGCTCTGACTTCAGGAGTGTTTGTGCCTGATTAAAACCCCGTGGCTGGTGGGGCGAAGAGGCCAGGATCTGCTGGAGGCTGTGGCGCAGTGAGAAACGTAACACTTCTCCTTGGTGATGTCTGTTTTAGGCAGTGGAACCTGGGCCGATCAGAGCACCTACAGCCTCTGTCCCACAAGCGCGGACCCTGCCACACTTCCCCAAATTGTCCTGCAGCCTCAGGCCCTCCAGGCCCTGGGCCGCTGAGCCTCAGGCTCTTTGGGGCCCCTGCAGGGATTCCCTCACTTTCTTTCCAGGGGAGGTTTTCTAAGATATGTGCAATTATACCCATCAGTCCCTCCTTTCTTTCCTTCTATTCATCTACTTTGTACGTGAAAGACGTTTCCTGAGGTTTCTTGCCTGTGAGTATCAACCTTCCCTGTTTTCCAGGGTTGATTCACTCCCCAGCACTATCCTTACATTTGTTCCGTGATTTTCCGTGGGAATTTTGGAGACAGCAAAGTTTGATTGAGGGGCTTGTCATCTTGAACCAGATCTGAAAATTTTTAATGGTCAGAACGTCTCTGCAGAGTGAGTTAATGCAGGGTGGGTAGCAGGATGTTGGGCAGCCCTGGCCTGGCTGAGGGGTGAGGCTGGGAGGGGGCTGCCCAGGCCCTTCTGACCTCACACTTCTTGCCCCTTGGAGGTTCTCTCAGGAGAACATGAGGACCTAGGGGCGACAGGCTCGGTGTGTGCCCGTGGTTAGAAACTCCAGATCTCCAGATGATTTTCATCTTTTGATTGTCGTTAGAAAGGGTGTACAATGAAGAGTACTAACTATTCCCTGAAGTCCTGAAGATGCAATTTTCCCAGCCACAGCTCAGGGCTACTGGCCAAACGCTGTTCCCACAAACAAAGGAGAAGATGGCCTTTGGGGACATGAGTCAGTGACCTTGGCCTTGGGGAGGGCTGTGGTCCCGAGGTTCCAGTAGGAACACTCAGTACCTTCTCCCACCCAGCCGAATCCACTGGAGCCTGTGTGTCAGGAGACCCACAGACGATACAGTATTTTTGGAACAGCAAGGAGGTCTCCAGGGACTGACATGACATTGCTGGGGCCATGGTCTGCTCTGCGGAGTCCTAGTGCAAAGGGGACCAGATCTCTACACTGGCCAATCCAGTCTACCCTGGTGCATGACTTGAGGCTGCATCCTGACCTGATGATCAAGACCTACTGTTCTAAACATCTGCTGCTTCTCCCACCCCTGGTCTCGTCAGCCACACAGGGAGACCCCAGCAGCACCAGGGTCAGCTCAAAGGGCCACGGGAGGTCTGGCCTCGGTAGCTCTCTGAACAATGTGCAGTTAGGTTCACCGCAGGTCTTACCATGACCATGTTGGACAAATGGCTGGTTTGGAGGCCTGGAGGCTGTGTCCATGCTCCCCGGCCCTTTTACAGCTCAAACCCCAGAGCCCAGACAAAGGATTCTGGGGCTGGATCCCTCGGCACGACCTCTGTTGTGTGCCATCCCCTGAGCCCAACCACTTCTTCTTACTAGAAATGAAAAACCTATTTTCTCCACATGTTATCAAAGTAATTTGCGCTCATTCAGGAAGATTTACAAGACGCAAAGAAGTAGAAAGAAAAAAATACATGAAGTACCATCACCACTATGTATACTTTGGTATATTTCCTCTTGGTCTTTTAAACATGCATAAACAATGTGTGTGTGTTCTGTACAAATGTCTAACTAACCCAGGATCTTCCTTTTAAAATGTATTATGTGATAATCCTTTTTAGTGTTATGAATTTATTGGGGAATCTGCTTAATGGCTCTTTAATATTCTATCAAGAGTATTCGTAATAATGTTTTCACATTTCCTATGATTGGATATTTTGGAGTTTTTTCCCCCCTCAAGTTTATTATTGCAAAAATGCTGAAATGAACCTCTGCTTATTTTTTTTTAATTGCTTTGGTCCCCAGAATAGATTCTCAGAGAAGAAATTAAGAAGTAAAAGAATATGAACATTTTTCAATCTCAAAATGTGTTGCAAAATTTATTTCAAAAATTCTTCAAATGATTTATTTTCCCTCCAACAGTGCATTAAAGCGCCTGTTTACACACATCCTCTCTGGTTTTGGGTTATCTGAAGCACAGGGGAAAAAACCCAACAACAACTTGCTATTTTAAAAACAGCTCCACACACAAGATGCACATTGTGGATCAGAACATCCATCCACATATTTCAACAGGAATTCTCCCTCCCAAGCCAGAGTTAGAGTATTTCAATCAGGTGAACTGAAGCAAATCTGGGGGAAAAAAATCCCCAAAAAACTAAGTTGAGGTGGTATTTGAAAGATACTAAATTTTATTGAGGAAAACTGTTTTCTCTCTGCATGACTAATCCCTTCCATCCCTAAAAGGTGTGTTTGAGACAGAGCTGAACTGCAAGCACAAGGTCAGATGGACTACAGGCCTCTCAGACCCGAACCTGAGGTCACCTGGGGACATCATTCAGGCTGCCTGCCAGCCAGGCTCTAGGACAGATGCTCCTATCCAGCTCCCTTAGGAAGTATGTCCAATTTGTCAAACATTCTATACTCTTAACATGTAAAGAAAGAAAGGGGGAAACACGGTAGGAAAGTAGTTAGAAGTATTGAGCTCTGGCCTCCAACGGGAGGAAGTAAAACACAACTTCAGTGAAGGAAACTGAGACCATCTTACTTTTTTTCGACAAACAGAATGTGAGGGGAATCCAAAATGGAACACAAGTAAACACAAGTGACAAGTAAACCTAAATGAAAAATGAGAGGGCTGAGAAGAAGTGACATCCCAGTAGCAACGAACACACCCAGTACCCAGATCTTGGTTTCTAAATAACATTGTCCAATTAAAGGAACAGGGCTCCTTGGAGAGACAGTTGACACCAGAGCTGGCCCAGGGAATGCACAAGACTAGCCGGAAACATTCTGTAGTGCCAGAAAATAGGACAGTGATCCAAAAATGATGGGGTCACTGTCAAAACAGGAGCTAACTTGAAGGATCACCAGTGACTAAATCTGGGACAAGTCGAGCAATTAAAAGACTCCTCATATGATAGTCATGGATTATAACTCCTAGAATAAACTAAATACCCAAGAGGTCATATTAATACAAATAAATAATTGAACATATAAAATAAGAGAAAGAACAGTTCTTACAATAAAATTTCAGTTAATACATGTAGAAAGAATGATGAAAATAATAAGTCTTTATTTGGGTAACACATACTAATAATTGTTGTAGGCAAAAAGCATTCAACGGATGGTAAAATGGGTGAGTGAAAAGTATGATGAGAAATGGGATGTTTACCTAGTCTCATAGTATCTCCCCACCAGATACTTATTAAGCACAAAGGGAAATATGCTAGTATGACAGTAAAGAAACCTGACAGAGACCACTTTAGGCAAATCATCAAAGTGACCATTAGCAGTAATAAGACATTGACCTCATGTAGCCACAGCTATGATGCACTGAGAAGGGAGCAGCAGTTTCTGGGGTATCCTTGGCAAAAATGCATAACCTCGGTCTCATCATGAGAAAATATCAGGCAAATACAAACTGAGAGACAGTCTGCAAAGTAATGGCTGATGTCCTTCACTCACACTGAGGTCATAAAAGACAGACTGAGGGGGCTTCCCTGGTGGCGCAGTGGTTGAGAGTCCGCCTGCCGATGCAGGGGACACAGGTTCATGCCCCGGTCTGGGAAGATCCCACATGCCGCGGAGCGGCTGGGCCCGTGAGCCATGGCCGCTGAGCCTGCGCGTCCGGAGCCTGTGCTCCGCAACGGGAGAGGCCACAGTAGTGAGAGGCCCGCGCACCGCAAAAAAAAAAAAAAAAAAAGACAGACTGAGGAACTGTCCCAGATGGAGGAGACCAGGGAGACAGGACTACCAAATGCAGTGTGGGATTCAGAATCAGATCCTAGACCAGAAAAGGACATGGGTGGGACAATGGAAGTGAAATGTGAATAAGGTTTGTAGATTAGTTAATAGTGTTATATCAACATTAATCTCTTGGTGTTGATAACTGTACTATTGGTTATGTTAGAAGTTAATATTTGAAGAAGCTGGAAGAAGAGAGTATAGTATTTCTGTACTATTTCTGCAATTGTAAGTCTGAAATTATTTCAAAATAAAAAGCAAGAAAACAGATGGCATACCTTTACAGGGTTTCAAAGCTTTTCATTGGGAATTTCATTTATTAATCACTTTGGGGAAAATTGAAATTTTAGATATACTTAAACTTTCATTAGGTCATGTGACTTGATCTGTTTAACAACATAGAGCTTATGGAAGTAAAATTAGTTAGGAAGTAAAATTAGTTAGGAAAATTAGTTAGGAAAGTTAGGAAATTAGTTAGGAATTAGTTAGGAAAGGGACTGTATTTTATTTTATTTTTTAATTGAAATAGAGTTGATTTACAATGTTGTGTTAGTTTCAGGTGTACAGCAAATTGATTCAGTTATAGATATATTCTTTTTCAGATTAAGGGACTGTATTTTAGTGTTGAGCAGTAGAGCTAATAGCAAATAGTCATCCAAAAATAAACATGTTGACTATCAAGAGGTCGAGTTGAACTAATTATAGAAATCCTTGACATGCTATCTTGATTTAAAAAGAATTCAAACTAGCATTTATGGGAACACTTGGTAAAGATTAATTGTGAATCTCTCCAAAGTATGTATGTAATCAAGGCATTTTCAGAGACATACCTTGGATTTCCTGCAGCTTGAATTAAGAAGCAGGTCAGTTAGCTCTTCTAGCTGAAGGCTACCTTCAGTTTCATGGATAATTAAGCCAGAGCTGTTGGATCACTCGAGTAAGATGTTAACTGCTGATGATTTCAGAATGAGCTAATAAGGGAGACCCTCCAATTGGCTATGGGTTTTACTAGAAACTGAAGCAATAGTCAAAAGTCTGTGTTTTAATCACATTTAATCCTTAAATCTCTGAATTTGCTCTTTGGCATGCATTTAAATCTACAGATGATTTCCATCACAAAGCTTCTACTAGATCTTCTCATTCAGGGTGATATTCTAACCTTTAGTAGTTTTTATATACTTTACTCTACAAAATCCCCACTGAGATGACCTAACAGAATAATAAGGAAAATTCTCCATAATCACTGGGAATTGGAAAAGGCACTATCTAAATTCCTGAATTCCTGATGCTCTGAAATAAGAAATGGTACCAGAAAAAAAAAGAGATTAAGGGAAAATGTGGACCATCCCACCATTTACATCTTCCAGAGGGGGCTACAGATTATGGTGGTTGAGTGCATAGGGGTTGAATTTCAGTCCTGCTGCAGCCAGTCTGGGGCAACCTCAGCCTATAATACCTGCTTAGAGAGAGAGGTGGGGAGGGCAGCTCTCTGCATGGAGCAGAAAATTCTGTTGCATCAGCTCCTGCTGACCTCTGTCAGCTGGCAATGGGAGTTAAAGGCTAAGTATTCCCAGCCAGCTGAAGACTGCCACAGCAGATGGCCCACTGGAAGGGGAAACTGTTCCCCCCAGAAGACGTCCCAGGTGTGTGCCACCTTCCATTACCTGACTTGCCCATCAAATTACATTAAATCTACCAAAAAGAGATGCTAAGGATTCTAAAATTTTCCATTCTTTTACCTGGACTAGATTTCCCTCTGTAAGGGTTGAAAAGAAAAGAAAAAAAAGCATCTAAAACTCACTAGTTTCTGCAGATGAAAAAATGAAGACCAGTTGGCCCATTCAGGGAAATTGAATCTCTATGAAACAGGTATTTTAAGAAACAAGAAAACTTAACAAAAAGAAACCAAGGTTAAGAAATTTGAAATATATATTGTAAATGAGACGTCAGGAAGTATTTTTTTCTTCATAACCGTTTCACTGGTGCAGTTGTAGAAAAAGAGCATTCTCCAAGTATTATATACCCAGCTAAACTACCAATAAAGAATAAGGGCAAAATAAAGACCTGTTAACATTCAAGAAATCAGAATATTATCTTCTATCTGTCCCAAAATGTACTTTGGAATAAAATTCAGCAAAATCAAAGAGGAATCCAAGGAAAAAGAAACAATTCAAGAATCAGTGGGCATAAACAAGTGCAATGAAAAGATACTCCAGGTACTAACATCAAGACAAATGACATATGGAGGGTGAAAAGGCAGCCCATAGAGTGGAGGAAGATACATGAGTATTATACATATCTAACAAAAGGCTCATCTTCGGGACATATGCAGAGCACCTAAAGTCAGGAGTAAAATAAGAAAACCAATCCAACAGTAAAATGGTCAAAAGACTTGGCAAAAAATGATATCCAATGACCAACAAACATAGGAAAAAATGCTCAACTTCATTGGTCCTTAGAGTGGCGCAAATTAAAACCACTGTGAAATTTCTTTATGCACCCATCAGAAGGACTCAAATAATAAATTTTTGAAAAACACACAATACTGTTGATCAGGATGTAAAACAACTGTAACTTTCATACACTGCTCATGGGAGTGTAAACTGGTATAACCACTTTGGAAAACTCCCTAAGTTAAACAGAAACCCTTGGATCAGGAATGCAGAATTCCAGATCTGGGCTCTTCCTGCTGTTTACCAGGAGTGTGCATCGGGAGCTACTCTGCAAGGAGATTGGTGTAGTGACCGTCAGGTTGCCAGCGAGAAACAGACGGCACACGCAAGCTGGGGAGCGTGAGAGGGTTTAATAAAGGAACAGTGAACAAGGCAGGGCCTGACTCACAGGCTGCCGCACATGGGCTAAGCCTTTAGCGGGAACCCGGTGCCCTGTCCTTAGCAGCATGTCTCGTCACCCTCAGGGAATTTGCGCTACCCATTGAAGTCCCAGCTTTAGGCTCCACTGCAGTATGGCCCTGAGTTTGCTAGGAGGCGCTGTAATGGGTCCACTGGGGTTGAGGCTACCATCACTTGTGTCCTCATGCCAGTGGCCAGTAGGTAAAGAAAGGAATTGCTCTAGTGATATTTTGAGCCACATCATTCTTTGCGGTGGGGCTGTTCTGGGCCCTGTGGGGGGCATAGCAGCATCCCTGGACCCCGTGACCTCCACCACCAATTGTGACAACCAAAATACCTCCAGACATTGCCAAATGAACCTTGGGGGCCAAAACTGCTCCTGGTTGAGAACCACTGATTGAGGTCATCATCTTCAGCCACGGGGACATCCCAGGATCTGCACAAATACATTTTAGTTCTGACAGTCACACAGTTTCTTTGGATTTGCTTTATGATCTGCTCCCCTGCCGAGCATCTGATGCAGGCGAGGTTAGGTCAAAGGTCTGGGTCAAAGGTCTCCTAAGGGCTTTCACTGTCCAAGGCTACCTTCTCAGACAACCTCAGGCCCTCCCCAGCTCCAAAGATGGTTCTTCCTGTAAAATAGATAAAAAAAGACAAGGTTTATGTTTTCTAATACCTTTTAAAATATTTGTTATTGGTATCCACTTGGTATTGCGGAAAGGATGGGCTAGAATCAGAGGGAGTTTAGGATCTGGGCTGCACCATTCCCACCGTGTAGGGTCCAGCTTGCTCCTTGGGGTGGGGGGCAATTTCCTCAGGCTGTAAAACTGTACCGGACCCACAGGCTTCTCTGCAGGAGTGAATGGTCTCAACGTGTGAAGCATTCAGTAACGCCTCACCTGACGCTTCTTTCCTGGTTGAGGTTGGGTTCCTAGTTTCCCCTCTTCTCCTTTTCACGTGCTGTTTCTCCCCCTGATCATCATAGTGGGTGAGAAACGTCGTGAGGAGCGGCGAGCCTGCCCAGCTGCTGCATTAAGTCTTGCTTCTCCTTATGAACCGGGCAGAACCGACAGCGCCACGCCACTGAAACAGAACATGAGACCTTTATCAGCTTCCGAGTTACCACGGAATCACCCCTAAGGACACAGGTAAGTGGGATGCGCTGAAGAAGAAGGCTTTGTGAAGCCTCAGAGTCCACTGAGCCCAGGCTGGCCAAGGAGCAGGGGTGGGGAGGTTGACGTAAGTCAGCAGCCGGTGGAAGAACCTTGTTTCAAGGCCTGTTCCTGAGAAAGCGGTCTGGGGAAGGCAAAGGGGAATCAGGGAAATGTGTGCGCAGATATACACAGGAGCAGATATACACAGATATACACAGGAACACACACGAAGACGGTCCCACATACACACCGCTTCTCACGCATGCACATTTGCTTACACGTACCTGTACACACACGCTCACACACAGACTTAGCTTCTCAGGCTCACACACACACACACACACTTTCTCATGCTCACACACAGACTAACACACATTCACATACTCCTACACACACGCCCTCTCACACACACTCACTGACCCACACACAGACTCTCTCACGCTGTTGGGCCGCAGCCCGCAGCCCTGCAGGCCTGTAATCGCCTGGCCGCCAGGCGGAGGAAAGAGTCCAGAGACAGCAACAAGGACATCAAGTGTTTATTGGACTGGGGGCCTTACACGTCAGAAACTAAGGTCCTGGAGCAACACTCCACCATGGATGGCAGTAACCTTCCCTGCTCGGGGGAGAAGAAGGCTGCCATTTATACGAGGATTGATGTCGGATGGCCTTCTCAGTTACCATGGAAACCAGCCTTGGGTGGGGGGGTACATCCCTCAGCTTAACAAGCATCTCAGGGTTAGAGGTTTCCCTTTGGTGAACTAGCAGGTGGAGTGTTAGAACCGGCCACCGGGGGGCGGGGGCGGGGGGGGCAGGCAAGCTTCTGTGCGTAGGTGCAGGTGGCGCAGGGGCTGGGCAAGCACAGGTGCAGAGAGCAGATCAGCCGTGTCGAGCGGCCTGACCGCGCACGCGCACGCTGCCGCTCAGCTCTCGCCCCGTCCATGCCCAGCTCCCGCTTCCCGCTTCCCGCTCTGAGTCAGGGTTCCCGTCATGGGTTTGGCAGTGGGTTCACTCCATCCTCCAGCCGCCTCATCCCGTGATGAGTCACAAGCTTCTTGTTTATTTAGACACTTGGAGAACCTGGGTTTCTTCCAGGTGGTTTCTTGGGCGGCGGGAGACGTGAGGGAGGAGAGGCTGGGAGAGAAAAGCAGGGTCATTCTGGACAGGGGCTGAGGAAGGAGATGTGAGCGGAGGAAGTACCAGCTGGTGCCCGGCCTGCTTTCCCTCTGTGGGTGCCAGGCCTCCAGGGCCCCCCACCTGCCCGGGGAACAGAGGCTAGAGGCCGGCCTCTTGCTCTGCAACTGAGGAGGGAGTGGCCTGGCTCCTGCCAGAGCTGGAGCGGATGCTGTGCGGAGCCTGACAGGCTCCCTGCCCCGAACCCGGGAAAATAAGAGCCCGCCACCCATCTCACCACCGACACAGCTGAGCGAGCTCAGAATCAAAGCAGCTTTAGAAATGTTCTGCCTTGAGCTGATGTGGCGTTCAGAGAAATCCCAGGAAACAGGAGGTTTTAGTAAATAAAGATGCTGTCCTGAGACTTTGGCGGGCCCTTATCTGAAAGCCGTTGATAAGGATCAGGGAGGAACGGCTGGGTAACAACGATGCTTTCTGTCTTTGCTTCTTCAGGGCATTGGTTAACATTTTTTTAAGAGAAAAGGGAAAGTAGGACATTTTAGCCACCAGAAATGTATGAACTTAGCAAACTTAACTGCTTCTCCAAGGAGCTTAAATCCAGTGATTTACAGAGGCCCAAATGCAACTCTAAAATTTCCTTCTAACCAGACCAGCCGTCCTGCATTTTGAGGCGTTAGGAGTGAAGTTGGCAGGCATTCATTAGCATAATGAATGCTAATCAGTGCTGGCGGCCCTGCTGGAAGGCTTCGTACCAGGTTCCAGGGGAAGCAGCCCAGCCCCGCGTAGGAGCCTCTTTGGAGGAGTGTGGGAACGAGCTCCATAGCCTCGCTTTTCCTTCGGAAACTACAGAAACCAAAACCCAAGTTGCTCGGAACACGGCTTGGCTCAAAGCGTGAGTCTGAGGCCGGTGGAGTCGAGGCCGCTGCTCGCCCGGCAGTGACCCCCGCACAAGAGGCAGGGCTCCAGGCACTGACGAGGCCTGCCGCTGTCCGAGAGGCCAGGGGAACCCTCCCGTCACGGCCTCGGCTTCCCTTTAGCAGTGGGGGAGACAGTGGTTTCAAGGAAAGGGCCTTGTAGGCTGAATTTTACAAAATGTGGTTTCAGCTCAAAGGGAAATGGAGAAAGAAAAAGAAGAGGGGGTGGAGAGGGGCAATGGGGTGGAAAAGTAAGCAGCAAAGAGAGGGCAATAGGTCCGAGTAGGGGAGTGGGGTGTGGAGGACGGAGAGGGGAGAGAGATGCTGTGATCCTCGGGTGGTGCCGGGGAGGGTGGCCTAGTGGCCTTGAGGAGGGGCCTTCGTGGGACCCTGGGCTCAGACTTCACACAGGGAGGGTCTGAAGACCAGACTCAGGCTTGACCCAGGAGTAGGTGGGATGTGAGGAACCCAGAGGGTCCTGGACCAGCCTCGGGTCTCCCCCGGTAGAGAGGACTGGGTAGGGAGCCGGGCTGAGGGCTGACCCTCCGGGTGGCGGGAAGGTGCAAGGGCACGGCTGGCCTGGGCCCAAGTGCTCTGCACCTGTGTCCCCTTAGGATGCGGAGGGAGGTCACGTGCCCTGCTCCCATGGTTGCATGCATTTGCAGAGCCGCAGAGACCCTGCAGCCCATGCCAGGACCCTGGTTCAAAGCCTGGGTCCACACGGGAACCTTTTAGCAATCGTTAAAGTGAAGCTCTGGCAGTGGCCTCGACTGGGCCCAGGAGGGAAGCTGGTGGGGACCTTGCGGCCGGGCTCCAGCACTACCCGTTCCCCTGCCCCGCGCGCTGACCCACCCCTGCACCCCAACTCCTGAGAGGGCTTCTGTCCAGAGAGGGTGCCCATGCGGTGCTCTGTGGGACAGACAGCAGGGGTGCACGGGACAGGGACAGAACATGTAGGGGAGGAAGAAGACAAGTGCGGTGGGTTTTAGTGACTTATTTCTGCTATGCTTGAACTGTTAGTGGGTGATCTGGTGCTTCGGTGTGTGTACACACATGCACATATATGTTTGTACGTGATAATGTATTTGAATTTAAGCTCATTTTAAATTTGGACGATGCCAGAGCGTCTCAGGCTTACACTTCAAACTTGAAAGAAACAAAATCCTCTTCCTGGTGGAAAGATTTAGTCAGTTAGATGAAAATGCTGGTTCTTTTTTTTGAAATGCTGAGGAGATGCATTTCTAGACTTGGGCCTTTTTAATTCTCAATTTTTGAAGTGCTGCAAATTCCTTTTCAGGGACTGACGTTAAGGAAATTTAGTCTGTTAAAATTCACAATCCTATTATGATGTTAGAAAACAGACAGAGCATTTAGTCCCCCTCTTAATTTTTGTCTACACCAAACTGGACTCAGAAAATGACAGCATAGCAATTCAGTTAGTCTAAACTGATGCTTTTTAACAATGGAAAAACCTTCAGTTCTTTGTGTTTTTAATTACAGGATGGGTTTGTAAATGCCAAAGTTTCTAAATATATTTTGAAGTTAATTGAATGACTAATTTCTCCAAGAAAGCTTCCAGTCCCCTGGCAGAAAAGAGGCAGAGGGAGGCTGAGGACCTTGGCCATGACCAGTGCCGGTGTCTGGGAACAGCTTTTGTTCTGTCATTGGGGTCTGGTTTCTTTTATAAATGAAGGATTAGTGGGTCACAGAGAGAAAGGGAGGAAGGGTGCCGTACCAGGAGCCCGGTTGTGGTGACTTGGGCGGACACTATTAAGGTTGGTTTTAGCCAAGCTCCATAGAAAGTGGACCCCTGGAGTCAGGGGAAGGGGTGCATGACTCCCTCAAAACTCCTTTCGGAACACCAGCTCTATTCTGCAAATGTGCCCCAAAAACACTCACCCAGCATCATGACACTCTTAGATGGAAAAATAGAGTTCTCACTCCAAAGGACGCCCCTCTCTCTCCTGTGCTATCAGAGGGGGAAGCTGTTTCTGGCTCAGACGAGGGTGCACAGGCCGGGGCCCCCGGTGTGATGGGCAGACAGCCCAGGAGGACTGGGGAGTGTGTGTCTGTCCTGTAACGACTTGGTGACTCTCTGAAAGGACCTCCATTTTCACCAGTGTGACCTTTTGACCACTCGTCGCCCTTCTCCAGATGCTTATCAGGCCCTTACCCTAAAATAACTTGTGATTCCTTAAGGACAAGTATTTCCTGGTTTGTGTCATTGTCAGTCAGCACTCTGTCCAGGCAACTTTAACAACCTTGTGGCTTTTGTCTCTGTAAACCCCTGACTCTTTTTCCTCCCCAGAACACTCTTGGGGATTTAGCCAAATCTGTGTCTCCTGAATTGCAATTCTTAAGACCCCAAATCAAGCCCTCTGTTCTTTGCAGCCCTGACAGTTGTTTGACGCCAGGAAAAGTCTCTCACTGCAATGCATTTTTCTACCACATCCTTACACTGTTAGCAAGTTGTATTAAAACGTGTAGACTGGTCTCTGCCATGCTGTGGAGGGGGAGATGAGGGAAGACGGAGATGGGGTAGAGCAGGGTCCCCAGCTAAGCCCAGGGTGACAGCAGCGACAGCGTGACTGGGGTGGACAGCTTCCCAGCAGAGCGCGGCTGCATGGCTGGGAAGGTCCAGGCAGCAGGGGCGCTGTGAACGCCGCTGTGAGACCCCTCGGTCACGGTCGGCCAGCTTTAAGGCAGGTTAACTAGGACGGTTAGGGGTAGCCCTTCAAGCAAAAGTGATTCTTCTCTTCAAAATGTTGACAGCAATGGGTTTCTTTTTCTAATCATCTTTCTTACCACTTGAAGCTGGATTCGCAACACCAAAGAATGATTTCAGTTAGAGAAGTGCACAACAGATAACGAGCACATACCTGTTCAGACGTCTGGAACGTGGTGGGAGATCAGGATTCTGGGGCGGGGGGGATCAACGGGAAAGCACGCCGAGGACTCATCAGGTGTTGGAGGCTGTTTGTCTAAAACCATGAAGACTTGTGCTCCCAAAGCTGGTTTTGGAAGTTGGAGTGAAAACCAGCCATGGCTGTTAGAAGCGTGTTTCAGTGACTGGGAGACACTGTGACTTTTCTGCATCACTATGTAAACCAGGAAGCAGAACGCTGATCATCAGGGCTGACACGGTGGTGCTGGACAGTGGCGAGAGCCAATGTCCCCAAGCCCGAAAGCCAGCTCTTCACGGAGGCAGCCACCCACCCTGCAGGACAGGGTGCTCTGTCCACACCAGGAGCGAGCCTGCACCCATGACCCCCAGGGGCCGAGCACGGAAGCATCCTTTGGAACTTTGAGACCATTAATTAATTTTAGTCCTTGCTTGTGTTCTTCACCCCAAGACGCATCTCCAAAGGAAGAAGAGCCTGCCCCGTTCGGCCAAACTGCAGCACAAGTGTGAGAACAGAGCCTTTTGCTTAAGCCGTTCTCAACAATACATTCGCTTCCTTTGGAAATGCCATGTTAATTTTCTAAATAATGTAGTGGTAAATGTTATCATTCCCAGAATCTTTAGCTGCATCTGAGATGACTTCTTTAGAAAGAAATGATGAGAAGAATTACTGGATCACGTGGATAAGAAATTCTTGGGGTGTTTACATCTGCTGCCTTAATCTGAACATCTGATACTAGGGATTTCAAGATACCTCAGTTTTCTCTCTGAAACTTCCTGTCGAATCAGTCGTCATCATCTGTGGCCTCAGAAGGACTCTGGCCACCCCTCTGGTCTCCTTCCTCTGGGACAGTGTGACAGTTGAGATGACCAGCTCCATCACTGCTGTGTGACCTTGGGCTCACTGAAGCCACGCTCTTACCACTTACAAAATGGAGACACAGAGGTCAGCCCCATAGTTTTGTGGGAATTAAACAATGTATACGGAGAACATGGCAGTATGCCAAACTAAAATAACAAACCTTAGTCAAACACTAAATATAGAAAAAACACTAACGGCAAAAGTTAACATCAATTCTGAGAGCTAGAGTGTCTTCCCCTTCTGATGACAAAAGGCCAGAGGATCACGAATCCCGGCTGTTGTTTTCCACGTGCACGCCTGGCTCCCAGGAGCAGCTGCCGTGGTGGATGGAAGGCCAAGTGTTGGGGTCAAGAAACTTGGCAAGTGGTCCTTTGAAAAATATCACGAAGGCTTCCTTTATCCATTGAGGAAACATCACCATCAGAGAAGACTATTCATTTTCACGAATAATATTAATTTACTAATGGATTCCCCCCTTGTTCTAGAAAAAAATATGGAGGGCATTTAGAGGAATTCATTCAGGATAAAGAGAATTAAGTAAAAAAAAATCAGGGCGTGTGGGCAGTAAATAGAGGGAGAGAAAAAGCAAGTTTAGGGAGAAAACCCAGTGTCACACGGGAACAGCTCTGAGCTCCCCGTGGGCCAAGGCGAAATGGCAGGTGTGTTGGTTTCAGGATCACGGGATCCACCAGCCTCCCTCTCCGGACGCAGAGGCCTGGCGGAATTTCTCACCTGAGAGGGGTCTCATGTAGGCATGTCACTTGGTGACGTGGGTGCTGCCTTCTCCCTAGTTTGACAGGAAACACAAAAGCCGTGTCCCAAGGCTCCTCTTCAGATTGTCTCATCGAGGGCAGGGCCGGCACGAGGGTAGAGCGAGGGTCTAGAACGAAGACTGCAAGTCCTTGGGGCCACCGCCCTGGCTTTCCTTGCAGAGAATCACCTGCAGAGCTGGCTGAGGGCAGGTGTCCGTTTAGTATGTCTGGACTGGGGCTCCTAGGTGATGCCCAACTTGTGGCCCAGGGAACACACTTTGAGAAATCAGGGCTTTCGGGGCTCCCTCTATGAATGTGATTTTTCACAACTGAAAATATGATGAAACCTGGATAGCAGAGCACTTGGAGTTAATTTCCTGATGAGAGCAGAATGCTTTCACACCCTGGGCTGCGGTCAAAGGCCGGGCCACACACTTGAATGTGCAGGGCCGATGCTGCCTGCCTGTTGGTGCTGATAGACTGACCAGCACTGGACCTGCAGCCACGGCTGCTGCATTTCCCCCCCCCCCGGGGGGGGGGCATGTCCTCAGTCGGCCCCGGCTGGCGCTCCCTGTGCGGACTCTGCAGATGACCTCTCTTAGCAAACATCCAGGGTAATGTGATTTGGTTTTGTCTATTTTATGTTTTGAGATTAAAACAATTATTTTTATTTTTTAAAATTATTAGTTTCATTATTATTAATTAAAATTTTAAATTATTATATATTAATTTAATTTAATTTTTAAATTTAGCCTACATTTGGATTTGGTCTTCCAAACTTATGAATTCAGGTATATGACCACTGCCCCCCACCCTGTCCCCCAAGAATTACACCTTGGCTGGATCTTTTAATTTTTTCCCCCAATTATTAGGGATTCAGCTCTAAATTCACCAGATTTTCTATCTTGCCAAGTCTTAGTAAACTCATCCATTCCACTTCTATGACAAAAGGACTGACATCTCAAGGGCTGATCAAAAAAATTACAAACTAAGAAAACAAAACTTCTCTTTGTCCAAAGTATCTAGTATCTAAGGGCACTTTCTCCAGCCTTTAGATAAGGTTTATTTCTCTAGGAGACGACGTTTTCAGCCAGGAGTGAGTGATAGTGACCTGATATCCACAAAGCCTGGAGCCACAGGAATGACCCTGCCCACCAAGTGAATTACAGCAGCATTTTCCAGACAATTAGAAGACCAAGTGACAGCAAGGGGAGGGGTAAGAATTACGCAGACGCCTGGCTCTGCCTAGACCACGTGCTTCAGGCCATTCAGTGTGGACCCCGTGTGTCTGGCTGCCCTGGTTGGAGCCCCAGGCTGCCCTGAGGAGGGCGTGGGTGGACGTGAAGAAACGCTTCCCTGCAGGGGATCCCGCATCGACAGCAGCAGCTGTGGGCACAGGGAAGACGTCAGGTGCAGCATCAGAACAACCACTGAGCCGAGTTAACCTGCATCCTGGAAGACAAAAGCCTCCTGCCCTTTTGAAATCAGTCCCTATCAAAGGGTCTCTGGCAAGACGCAAGCGGCTGCTCCCGTATTTCCATCCATGTTCTTTGCGTTTTATGGTGACGTGGGCTCAGAAACCTGTGTAGCAGTTCTCTGGAAATCCAGATTTTACAGGAAGCCATCCAATCGGCTTAAGGCTGCCAGATGGATTTGGAAGTTCTTAGACCATTCTCCTTTGACATCACTCACCACACAACCTCACAAGCAACCTACTCCAGTTTTTAAACTGTTATTTAACTGACATGGGACACCTGAAAATAGGTTTTTATCACCATATGGATCATTACACGTGGGGCATTTTGCTGGTTGTCCTGAGTGGCTCTTCTTAGCATCTAGGCACTGGCACACAATTAGGAGAATGTTATTCAGTCAAAACTGACTTTTGGCGATTCCTCCCATCATGTGACTCACGTGGAAAATGGCCTGGTTTCTCTTTATTCAGAATGAAACCTTTGCCTACAGCTCCACCCAGGAGAAATCTTGTGATTCACATTCAGGGTTTGGTCAGGTGGATGCACACACGTGATCAGTGAAGTTCACTCGTTTTTTGTTTTTTTTTTTTTTTACATATATCCACTCTTATTAAAAAAATTTTTTTAACATCTTTATTGGAGCATAATTGCTTTACAATGTTGTGTTAGTTTCTGTTTTATAACAAAGTGAATCAGCTATACGTATACATATGTCCCCATATCCCCTCCCTCTTGCGTCTCCCTCCCACCCACCCCCATCCCACCCCTCTAGGTGGACACAAAGCACCGAGCTGATCTCCCTGTGCTATGCGGCTGCTTCCCACTAGCGATCTATTTTACATTTGGTGGTGTATATATGTCCATGCCACTCTCTCACTTCGTCCCAGCTTACCCTTCCCCCTCCAAGTGTCCTTAAGTCCATTCTCTACATCTGCGTCTTTATTCCTGTCCTGCCCCTAGGTTCTTCAGAACCATTTTTTTTTTTTTTAGATTCCATATATATGTGTTAGCATACGGTATTTGTTTTTCTCTTTCTGACTTACTTAGCTCTGTATGACAGATTCTAGGTCCATCCACCTCACTGCAAATAACTCAATTTCATTTCTTTTTATGGCTGAGTAATATTACATTGTATATACGTGCCACATCTTCTTTATCCATTCATCTGTCGATGGACACTTAGGTTGCTTCCATGTCCTGGCTATTGTAAATAGAGCTGCAATGAACATCGTGGTACATGACTCTTTTTGAATTATGGTTTTCTCAGAGTATATACCCAGTAGTGGGATTGCTGGGTCACATGGTAGTTCTATTTTTAGTTTTTTTAAGGAACCTCTATACTGTTCTCCGTAGTGGCTGTATCAATTTATATTCCCACCAACAGTGCAAGAGGGTTCCCTTTTCTCCACACCCTCTCCAGCATTTATTGTTTGTAGATTTTTTGATGATGCCCATTCTAACTGGTGTGAGATGATATCTCATTGTAGTTTTGATTTGCATTTCTCTAATGATTAGTGATGTAGAGCATCCTTTCATGTGTTGGTTGGCAATCTGTATGTCTTCTTTGGAGAAATGTCTATTTAGGTCTTCTGCCCATTTTTGTATTGGGTTGTTTGCTTTTTTGTTATTGAGCTGCATGAGCTGCTTGTATATTTTGGAGATTAATCCTTTGTCAGTTGCTTCGTTTGCAAAATATTTTCTTCCATTCTGAGAGTTGTCTTTTCGTCTTGTTTATGGTTTCCTTTGCTGTGCAAAAGCTTTGCAGTTTCATTAGGTTCCATTTGTTTATTTTTGTTTTTATTTCTATTTCTCTAGGAGGTGGGTCAAAAAGGATCTTGCTGTGATTTATGTCATAGAGTGTTCTGCCTATGTTTTCCTCTAAGAGTTTTATAGTATCTGGCCTTACATTTAGGTCCTTAATCCATTTTGAGTTTATTTTTGTGTATGGTGTTAGGAAGTATTCTAATTTCATCTGTTTACATGTAGCTGTCCAGTTTTCCCAGCACCACTTATTGAAGATGCTGTCTTTTCTCCATTGTATACTCTTGCCTCCTTTATCAAAGATAAGGTGACCATATGTGCGTGGGTTTATCTCTGGGCTTTCTATCCTGTTCCATTGATCTATATTTCTGTTTTTGTGCCCGTACCATACTGTCTTGATTACAAGTTCACTCGTTTCTTGAAAAGATGTTGGAAGAACTGGTTTCCCACTGTCTCGACTGACCCAGGAGAATGTCGTCCATCACTTAAATGAAGAAAATTTCCACCCTGGTTTTAGCTTGTCTTTACATATTTAGATAAAATTAAACTGTCTTTTCCACTGGGTTCTGAAAACTTTCTTTCCTTAGAGAAGCAACAAAATCACAGGAGTGTTATTACTTTGCTGGACCTTAAAGAGTGATCAGATGACCCAAGGTTATCAACTCCGTCAAAAGGCAAGCCTCCATCTTCCTCAAATTGCAGTGTTATCAGTGGTTTGCAAGTGAGGGGATACCCAGGCATAGCATTTGCTTAAAAAGAGGTACAGTTGACCTTTGAACAACTTGGAGGTTAGGGGTGCCAGCCGCCCCGCCAGTGCAGTTGAAAATCCACATATAACTTTTGATTTCCCCAAGTTAACTGCTAATACCCTACAGTTGACCAGAAGCCTTATCGATAACAGAAACAGTTAATACGTGTTTTGTATGTTTATATATATTATATATGTATCTACAATAGAGGAATCTAGAGAAAAGAAGATGTTACTTAGGAAAGAGAAAATACATTTTTAGTAAAGTACTGTGTTTATCAATACCTTAAGTTTATGTCATCTGTTTACAAGATGAATTGTCTGTCAGTACCTACATCAACATTGTCTAATATGACACAAAACACTGTAGATGTTATACATATTACTAACACTAGACATCAAAAATTAAAAGCTAATGTGAAAAAATTCATATTTATTTATAGGTATAATGATTGCATTGATCTGAAGAAGCAGCAATGTGATTGCTTTATGGTTGCCTAGTGTAATCGATCTGATTGCTTCACAGTAGACTAGCCTATATCCTAATGAATGCATCATTATAAAACTTTTATAGCATAGAGTATTACAGTCACATTCATAATACAGTATTGGAAATATTGTTATACTTAAAAAAACCCCACCTCTGATGATAGACTGATATGCAGTATCCCCAGTTAGGAGAGAGGGACGTATTGTACACTGATGTAATTCTTTGAAAGCGTAGTCATAAAATAGTAAGAAAACTAACATTATTAATTTTATCCTAAATATCACTTACCTTGCACCTATATAAGGACAAACTAGTACATATGTATATTTTATGCATTCATAACTTTACTTATTTTATCAATATTTCTAGGCTACGTGTGATTCATCTGCAAGTTTTTTCAAATTGTTGAAAAATCTCTAAAAGTTTTTCCAATCTATTTATTGAAAAAAATCTACGTATAAGTGGACCCGTGTAGTTCAAACCCGTGTTGTTCAAGGGTCAACCGTACTTACCCCTCATGAGCTGTCAAGAGTCAATAGATGCTTTTGTCTCCCTGCTTTTCAATGCAGAGTTGATTGCGGGTTGTTTTAAAAATCCTCCAAACTCACTGGAAGCTAGGAGACTTCTGGAAAACTGCTAATCCTTCCCAGAAGGCCAACAGCCCTCACTGCCATAATCTGGGTGGACGGGGGCAGAGAAGATGCTTGCCGTTAGGTGGGGTTCTGTTCTTCCTGTTTTTGCTACATAAAGTGGAGATGAAGCAAGTGGGGAGGAGAGACCAGGAAACGGTCCCTTTCATAACCAGTACATTCCTCTAAACGTCCTTAATGAGTGGTTATCTAACTTGGTTCCAATGATACCTGATTGACAGGACTCTCTTGGTCTCTGAGACAGTCCAGACCACTGCTGTGTAATACGCACTGGGCACATGTGGCCGGCTGGTGAACACTTGGGTGGTCCAGACTGAGATGTGCTATGAGTATAGAATCCACAAGGGATTTCAGAGACTTAATATGAAGAAAACAATGTAAAATATCTCATTAATATTTTTTGATATCGTTGACATTGTTTAACTGATCACACTTTGGACTGGGCTGAATAAAATATGTTAAAATTAATTTCATATGTTTTCCTTTGTCACTTTTTTTTTTTTTTTTTTTTTTTTTGCGGTACGCAGGCCTCTCACTGCTGTGGCCTCTCCCGTTGCAGAGCACAGGCTCCGGACGCGCAGGCTCAGCGGCCATGGCTCACGGGCCCAGCTGCTCCACGGCATGTGGGATCTTCCCGGACCTGGGCGCAAACCCGTGTCCCCTGCATCGGCAGGCGGACTCTCAACCACTGCGCCACCAGGGAAGCCCTCCTTTGTCACTTTTTTACAGTGGCTACTAGAAAATTTAATATTACATGTGTGACTCACCTTCTATTTCTATTGGATAGGGCTGGTCTAGACAGTTTGGGTTGAGTCCAAACTGGCCTTCTCTAACCTTCAATCAATTTTGCTTTTGGAAGCAATAAACAAAACTTTTCCACATGAAAGTCCAATAGTTGAGGATTCTCATCATCCCCACCACATCTTTTCTTCTCATGCTGTACAGCCCCTCCTCGAAAACATTCCTTCTACGGCATCTGTTAAAGATTATTTATCCAAAATTTGGAAAATGATTGCTGCTATCTTGCTGAACAATTTCTTTATTAAGCCTAGTTGACTTTCACCGGGCTCTTCCAGGGAATGTAACTTTGATTTTACAGTGCTGTGAAACATCTGGGTCCTTATCAGCTATGGATCATTACTCAGAGCTTAACCTGTAGAAACTAGAGAATGAGTGATGTTCTTACAACCTTAAGAGAAACGCAAAAAAATCTGGACCTGTATCTCCTGGAGTTATGGGGACGGTACCCAATGATGCTCTGTCCTCGTGCTCCTGCCTTCCAGCTGTTGAGGACACAGCTTCACATTAGTTGTGGTTTGGTTCAGTGAATGCTCCACCTCTTGGAGGGAAGCCTCCCGATCGGCAAGTTGTTGTCCCGAAGCTGGCACACTAGCTGAGCCTTGACTAGGACATGCCACCATTCTATTAGGCTGGGTACTCTCAGGTAAGGATTTAGAATCAATGGAATAGCTTCAAGTCAATGGATCACGTGGTCATGTACCCAGTGTCACATCTTCTTTTGTATATAACAGACTAGGCAGTGTTCTGCAGGATTTTTATCAACATCAGGTATTTTGGATGTTCTTGGAATGAGATGCTAGAGAAGACACTGTCAGCGTGGAGGGCGAACCACACCTGGACTAGACGTCACTTCCAACAAGGAGGCAGCCCTGCCCTTTGCTGCACGGTGGAAAGGGCCAAGACAATCAACTTGCCACCGGCTGGTCATTTGCTTTCTTTCAGGAACGGTGCCCTTTGGGGGGCTCAACATCACTTTCTGCTGAGGCCAGGTCAGCCTTGGTGATAGAGACCTCATTCTGCCTAGCTCACGCATCATCTCCATTCCTGCCACCGTGGTGGCCCCGCATAGCGGCCCATTGTGCCAGCAGTAGGGTGACTGAACAGAGCCCGGCTTGCGTCCAAAAGAAAAGTTACCTTGTCACCTTGGTAGCTGAGATTGTCCTCTCTGGTGGGTGCTTTCTGGCGGGCATTAACATTGAAACCCAGGGATCTACCTGCTGTGTGTCTACTCCCTTGAGTTCAACCATCTTTCCCAGATGCCTGTATCTCCAATTTTCCAATCGTGCTCCTTTCAGGACCCTGACAACCAGCCTAGCCATTTGCCACTGTCTTTAAGTCTGTAACGTAGGCTCCTAACTTTGCTCAAAGTGAATGGCCAAAAGCACTGCTCAGAAATTTGCCCACTGGGATTAGTCCCCTCACTGCTTCCTTTATGGTCACCACTAAATGGTCTGTAATACGGCAGCCTTGCATTTTTGGCTTGTATCAACACATCAAGCTGACCTAAACATGAACCAGGCATGGGGTTTTGTCTCTTCCATCCGCTTATCAGAAGACACCTCCCATAAAACGACAGGCATGAGTTGAGGGAGAGGAGCTGGTACCATAGAGGCAGGAAGTATCTGAGTCTGGGTTACCTGTTTGTGTAATTTCTCTCTACCTCTTGGACCTGCTATCAAATTTACCATTTTCATTGAACAGCAAAGGACTGCTGTACACCTTTTAATCTGACAGTACCAAGCTATAGCCCATCCACTGAGATGCTAATTTTAACTATTGTGTTTTTCTTTTTGAGAGATTCTAGTTCTTTTTCATATATGCCAGGTATTTTTTGATGTCTCTTCATTCTTCACACTTTCTGTACCTTGATTTCCGTACATATATTTAAGAAATATAATGTAATAAATTTGTTTCATAAACATTTTAGCATAGATGTATACTTGTAATACTTTATTATATGGTTATAATTTTGATAGCTAGTGTAATGTCTTTGAGAATTTAATCCTCTAGTTTTCAGTTTATCCTGATTCTTTCTCCCCTCCCTCCCTTCCTTCCTTCCTATCAGTGGCCAAAAGTAACTCGGGTTCTAGGGCGTCAAGATTGGTAGATGCCCCAAGAACAAATGCAGCTCCAGCACTGGAGTCCAGTTGTTTCTGGCCTTTGAGGATTTGCATGCGAGCTCATGAATGTATATTAAAAAATAATTTTAATACTCTAAACCACAGTTTAGTTGTTCTAGACTTAAAGGTTTTCTCCATTTAGACAAGTATATTGGCAGAAGCAGACGTTAACCCTAGATTTTAACGTCTAAAATTAATCTGTATCTTTCCTCCTTCTTGAACACTTCAATGATTTAGGATTAACATACTGGGCAATAATAGTTTGTAAGTTTGGAGACATTTTGTTTTTAGATGTCTTTATTTTAATAATTCTCAATTAGAGGCAGGGAGTATCAAAATCTTCAGGAGACCTTTCCAAATATTACAAATGCATTGATAGTCAATTACGTGCATGGATATATCTCCTAGTTCTATCCATTGCGAGAGCCTATGCTCTGTCTGTCCACTGAGAGAGCATACAGCAATGACACCCCAGCAGCAAAAAGCACACCTACCCTCAGATCATTGCTTCTGGAAGCATCTCTAAAAGGAACTGGAGAGTTCCACATTTGTGTGCCTTCTTATACAAAACACTGAAGAGAACACAACATCACTTTCGTGGTGTTCATGTCAAAGATGTATATCCCAAATCTAATAATTAAGAAGCTTCAGACAACCCCCAAATGAAGGACATTTTACAAAATAACTGGCCTGCACTCTTCAGGAACACCAATCTCACAAAGCTTGAAAAGCTTATGTAATGAATGTACTGCATATACTAACAGCATGAAGGCAAAAAAACTTTGAGAATTCAGTGCTCTCATTGATTAAATCATCTTATAAAAGTAGCTCTAATATTTATTGCTGACAAGTACATATATGTAAACTATGTACACATATATGTATGTGTATATATATGTTTATAAATATTTCATTTTCTAAGTAAATTTACTTTCTGAAAACAAGGATGCTCTCTTCTGTCACTACAGTAAAATCAACAAAATCAAGAAAATTAATGTTGAAACAAAATTATCTAATCTAAGATTTGGGAACGTTTCTATAAAGGGCCAGACAATAAATATTTTAGCCTTTGTAGGACATACAATCCGTCACAACTACTCATTTTGCTCTTGTGGGCTGAAAGCAGCCACAGACAGTACACACACAAGTGGGCGTGGCTGGTGCCAATAAATCTTTATTTACAACAGGCAGCAGCCTGGTTTTGGCCACAGGCTGTAGTTTGCCAGCTCCTGACATAATCTATACTTTATTCAGATTTCATCTACTTTCCAATCATGTGCTTTACGATGTACTTTTATTTGCTATAGCACTGCATTTAGTTGTTGTGCACCTTTAGTTTCCTCTGAACTGGAACAGTTTTTCAAGCTTTCTTTGTTTTGTATCAGAAGACACATGAAAGTGGAAGTCCCTAGTTCCTTTTAGTGGAGATGCTTCTAGGAGCAATGACCTGAGGGCAGGTGTCATTGCTCTACTCTCAGGGGACAGAGCTTAGTCTCTTTCAGTGGACGGAATTAGGAGATATATCTATGTCCCTCTCTATCCATGCATCCATCCACCCACCCGTGCATCCACCCATCTTAAAACCCAGGAGTTTATGCAATATCTCTAGTTCAGTCCAACACCACAGGATTCAGTCTAATGCTTCCTCTTTTCTATAACTGTAACTCCTCCGACAGTGGGCAAACTGGATCCTATTATCTTCAATATACTTATTTGTTCAATCCTAGAATACACACAAAGTAGTTTTAGAACTGCTAACTTTTACTTTTGCAAAAAAGAAACCCACTAACTGGAGTTCAACATGTTTAAAGTTCTTTTGTCTTTAACCTCTGGACATATCTAAATAGCATGTTCGAAACCTACTTGAGTTACGTCCCTTGCCTTCAGGGCAGTTACGTTATTCATTTGAAATACAGACAGGGTCACTCCTCCCCACGCCTCCATCACCATTTATATTATTTCTTCCTTGAATATGTGAAACATTAACATAATTCCAAAAGTCAGAACCGTACAAAAGTGGCCCTAATTCCCCAATTTTTTCTATCCTTTCCATCTCATTCCTTCCCATACCCTGAAAACAAACAATTCCATTATTTTCCTTTCTCTCTCTCTCTCTCTCTCTCTCTCTCTCTCTCTCTCTCTCTCTCTCTCTCTGTGTATGTGTGTGTGTGTGTGTGTGTGTGTGTGTGTGTGTCCACTGAGGAGCAAATACAGGTATATTTTATTTCCTCTTCTCTTACACAAAAAAATAGCATACTCTGGGCATTTTTATGCACTTTGCTTTATTTTCCTTAACAACATAGCCTGAAAATCCCTCCACATCAGTGACTGTCATCATCCTCTATTACAGATACGTAGCGCTCCCTTACATGGATATACGAACATCTATTCATGTATAAGCAATTAGGTTGTTTCCAAATTCTTTACAATCAGAAACAATGCTGCAATAAATTAATGCTGCAATAAATAACCTAGTGTATGTCTGTGTATATTTATATTTATATTGTGGGAGTTGAATCTTCAGGGTAAATTCCTGAAGATTAGTTGCTGGGATAAAAAGTAAATGACTGTAGTCCTTAGATATTGCCAAATCCCCCTCTATAAGAACCATTCCAATGCGGATTCCCATCAGCAAAGCACGAGAACCAGTTTCCCCAGAGTTTCACAACAGAATGCAGTTAAAACTCTTAGTTTTTGCCAACTGGATGAGTTACCTCACTGTTTCTAATTTGCATTTCTCTTACCAATAAAGTTGAACATCTATTCATGTTTAAGGGCCACTTTTATAAATTTTTTGTGAATTGTGTTCACGTCCTGTGAATTGTGTATTCATGTCTTTTGTCACTTTTTTCTGTTTTCTTCCAATTCCCTCAATTTACATATTAGGAATATTACTAGTCCTTTCTGTTGTAAATATTTTCTCTCAGTTGTCAGACATCTGTTTGAGTTTATTTTTGGCCATGCAAATGTTTTATTTTTAGGTAGTCAAATTGATCATTCTTTTCTTTAATCTTTTCTTTAATCGGGGAGCCAGAGGCCCTTCCCTTGCCCAGGTTAAAGAGGAATTCATCCATCTTTTCTTCCAGTGCTGGCATCAAGATCTCCGATCTATCTGTACTTTATTCTTATGGACCTTTCTAGTTTTCCAATGGCTAACCAGTTTTCCCGGAACCATTTGGTAAAAAGTGTGCTTTTATCCCAGCGCTCTGCGATGCCACCTTTATCCTATAGTGCATCCCTGCATCTGTCTACTTCTCATCTCTGTTCCATTCCACTGGGCTGCCTGCTACTCATGCCCCAGTGCCTTGCCCTTAGTAACAGAGGCTCCGCGCTGGTTTAATGTCTGATAGGACAGTGATGTCCCCGCCCATGACCGCAGAGGACTCCCAGTTGTCAACTCTTGCTTGATTAGACTTAGTTTTAGATTTCACGATACATTTAGAGTTACATATTCCTGTTGCCTGTTGAACTGATTCCTGTGGTAAGAAGAATGGTCCAAAAGACATCCATATCCTAACCCCTGGAACCTGTGAACATGTTAGGTTACATGGTAAAGAGAAATTAAGAGAGCAGATATAATTAAGTTTGCTAATCAGCCTATTTTAAAATAGATTATCCTGATTTCCAGGTGGGACCAATGTAACCAACCACAGGGATCCTTAAAAGTGGAAGAGGGGGCAGAAAAGAGAACGAGAGAGAGAGTAGTAGTATGGGCTCAGCCCGATGCTGCTGGCTTTGAAGATGCAGGCAGAGGGCCACGAGCCAAGGAATGTAGGCGGCCTCTAGAAGCTGGAAAGGGAAAAGAGACAGACTGTCCCCGACAACCTCCAGAAAGAACGCAGCCCTGCTGACAGCTGATGTCAGCCCATGAGACTCATCTCAGGTTGCCGAACTACAGAACTGTAAGTGTATATCCCCCTGCTGCTTTAAGCCATCAAGTGTGTGGGAATTTGTTACCGCAGCAACAGGAAACCAATGCAACCTTTTCCACAAAAAATTCTTCTCTGTAATGATGCTCCTCGCCTTAAAGTCTACTTTTTGTAATATTACCTAAGCTGCGCCAGCCTTCTCTTAGTATTTGCATTGACGTATCTCTTCCCAACTTTTAACAACACAGGAAGACTGAAAGTTAAGCATCTCTCATAAATAGGAGTTTTTTCTTTTAACACTTTAGAAACGCCAGTTCATTGTCTTCTAGTTCACTGTTGCTTCTTTGAAGAGAAAGTCCCCCTCCCTGCACCCCCATGCTCCTAGTATTTTGCTTTTTGGTTTTCAGTAGTTTTACTATCATGTGTCAGGGTGTGGTTCTGTGTATTTATCCTGTGTGGGGTTTTCTGAATCTGTGGCCTGATTTCTTTTATCAGTTTTGGAAAATTCCTGGGCAGTACTTCAAGTATTATTCTCCTTCTTTATCCTCTCTCTCCTTCTTGGGTCCCAATTACTACAGGGTCTGTCTCTGTACTGTGTACCAGTGCCTTCTGTGCTTCAGCCTGAATAGTTTCTAGTACCCTCCAGTTGCAGTTTGACTAATGGTTTACTGCAGTTTATGCTTACAGGTACCTCGCGACCCCGAGCCTTTCGTGTTGACTGAAGCCCAGCACAGCGGACTGAAGAAAACCAAGCTGTACTCAAATGGTTTTCTGGATTTGGCCTGTTGACTTCCTACCCCAAGGAGCCTTAAAGTTTACCAGATGGATAAACAGCAGTGTGGTTTAGCCCTCGCAAGTCCTGTTTTTAGCACTCCAGCCCTGTGAAAATACCCGAGTCCCACGGGTTGCTCGGTTCTTAGCAGTGGCACCAGAATCGGCACACCCCCCAGGAAGAGGCTGCTGCAGATACAACCTCTTCAGGAGCCTCTCTGCTCTCAAACCTCAGCTCCTCATTCTCCAGCTCTCCAATGCCGTCAGACAGATTTGTATTTTATGCATCCCTCTTTCTGTAGTTCTTGGCACATTATGGGTCTGCCTGAAAGTACTTCAGCCAGGAGCAGAAATACACGTCCTTATCGCCATCTCCACCTCTCTTTTTACGTTATTTATTTAAGGAAACTCGGTTCTTTGTCCTGCTAAATTCCCCTCACTCTAGATTTGGCTGATTGCTCCTTAGTGGGGTGTTTAACTTGTTCATCCGATTCCCACATTTCATGTAAGTGAGCAGGTAAATCTGAAACCTTGATTAGATTCACATGCATTTTGTGGGGGCAGGGCTTGCCTTGACAAGAAAACTTACGGCTGATGCTACGTGTTTATGGCTCCGCACCAGGCCCACTGGTGCCACTGTTAGTGACGCTAAGCCTCCACGCACAGGTGGATCACTGCTCTTGATTCCAGGAAAGAGATGGAGAACTGGGAAAAGCAAAATGAAGAAGAAACAGTCCAAGGCCATGCTGCAGACAGGCTGGTCACAATGGGCAACCACAGCTCAATCTTCTTGGGGTCTTTTCAGGAACCAGGTAGAGCACGTACCCTGGAACTGTCTTCCTAGACAAGGAAGGGAGTGTTTACTCACCGTATCACGTGCCCAGCTGCTGAAGAGCTCACTCTCTTCCCCGGTTTGCAAGGGCAGCCCCTGTGGCAGTGTCACGGTAACCCTCACTGGATGCACAGCAAGGTGCTGCCTGCGTGCAGCGGGCAGTCTCGGTGGCAGCCAGAGCACGAGGATGGGCTGATTCTCACTCCGTGGTCTCAGCAGCCACGGATACTCGTTCCCTAGATGCCTTACTTATTTCACTAGGGGCGGCAAAGGACTGCTTTTCTATCTGTATTTTTAGGTGGAATTCTTCCATGAAGAAGTTCCCATCATTGGTCAGCTGGCTACTTTGCAGGTTCCATTTTATTACTTTGGAGATTGCTAGGGCATCAATTCATTGTTCTGAAAACTGATAACTAAGCGAGTGTACTTTCTTGTATATGATGAGGTTTTTCTAATATTATAATTATGACCTTGCGATTGAAAATAGAAACACATATACCTATTTTTCATGCTCAATTTGTCTCATGTTTAGCCAGTGGGAACTCCTTCAAATTATGGCGAGCGGGGGCTACTCTTCGTTGTGGTGCGCAGTCTTCTCATTGCGGTGGCTCCTCTTGTTGTGGAGCATGGGCTCGAGGTGCGCGGGCCTCAGTAGTTGTGGCTCACGGGCTCTAGAGAGCAGGCTCAGTAGCTGTGGTGCACAGGCTTAGCTGCTCAGTGGCGTGTGGGATCTTCCTGGACCAGGGCTTGAACCCAGGTCGCCTGCATTGGCAGGCAGATTCTTAACCACTGCGCCACCAGGGAAGCCCCAATCTACAATTATTGCCCCAGACCTAGTATTAACCATTTTGCAAATAAGTTCTTGTTCTATGTAGTTGAAAATGGAATTTAGAGACCACGACCTGGACATTAGTGGTTCTCATTGTTACTGGCTTATAATTCTTCTAGGCCTTTACAGATGGGCAGAGCTAGGAAATATTTACTGTTTAGAAAGAAAAATAAACCATATGAGGTTGTTGAGTCAAATTTAAGATTAGCTTCTAACATTAAATTATGTAATTTCCAATTGGTTTTATCCTATAATATACTTTTAATAATAATGGTAATTATTATCAAATAACGATTAACAAAATCGTTTTTGAAATTAACCATGAAACCATATTCAGTAGTTTGAGATTTTTTTGTCCTTTGTATGTATCCCATTGATAATGTAAAACAAAATACTATGAAATACTACGAGTCGCCTGAAATAATTTTTCCTCTATGCTCGACTGTCCTCCCCTTCCATTTTAGGGAACCATTTTTATTAGTTTTTGGTTTATCCTTCAATGGCTTCTGCTTGAAATACAGGTAAATATGCATGTATGCACAGTTGTATATCCATTCACCCTTTCTTACCCTCAAAATAACAGTATAAACCCCCGCTGCTTTGTGTTTTCACTTGAGATCACCTTTAGTGCACCGAGATCGTCACTCATTCATGCATGCGTGCATTCTACAGCTGCATGGCGTCACCATACTGTACACTACTGTTTACTCAACTAGTCTCCTATTAATGAACATTTGGGTTGATTCCAATCTATTAAAACTAAGACCCGTGGATACAATTTGTCCTTAAACCTAGAAGTTCAAAGACTAGCAAACTAGCATTGTTACTTTCTAGCTATTGATCCTCTGACTTCTTGAATTTCCATTTCCTCAACTGTAAAACAAGCAGTTTTAACAACATGACTTATATCAAGGTTAAATAAAACATTAATTTAACAGGTATTTCCATAAATGTTAACAATAGCTGAAATAGCCAGTAAAGTCTATTTAAAATGAGTGAAAAACATGACTCATATAATTACCACTATATAGGTCATTTCTATTTAATTAAGAAATTTGTAATTTAAAAGAGACAATGACAAATTAGAACACATCCACAGGAAGACAGGATAGTGAAACTTCTAGAAACTACCTTCGAAAAAACAGTTGAAAAATTCAATTAAATATTTATTGAACAAATGCAGAATAAATGAACTGGGGGTGGTTTTAACCTGAAGATACAATAAACAACTTCAAATATCATTCAGAGGGCTGTCACACAAAACATGAAAGACTTGTTCAGTATTTCTCCAAAGGGCAGAACTTGACCCAAGGGCCAGACGTAAGCAGCCAAAAGGCTGCGGACAGCTGTACAGAGTGTGTCACTTAATCGCTTCTTTCCCAAACAATGCATTCCACACTTACACTTCCCTTCTTCTGAAAGGAAATATTACAACTTAATACTTCTCATGAATGTCTTTGACAAGTTGCATTTTCATGGCAAGCCCTCCACTGCCAGCAATGGATGTACTCACACTCTTAGAAAAAAATCTGAAGTTAACAAGCTGGTTTACTAGGGAGATGGCCTTTGTTCCTCAGCTCTATCTCAGCATTTTATATTTGTGATTCTCAGGAGGGGAGAGAAAAAGAGCATATTCTCCAAAGGGGGTGAATTAGAGTCCCCAGCACTTCAGATCCTGCCCCTGGGGACAGTCCTTCTCAAACCCCAGACGCATCACTGCAACTGTCAACCTGTGGTAGAGATGGGAGTGTGCTGTGTGCTGGGGCAGAAGAAGACAGCTGACAACCACTGTTCTACACGAAGCAGGAGAGCTGTATTTCACGAGTCACTAGGAAATATAAACTGACTGCCTAATACTGACGGGCTCCATCCAAACTGTCAAATATTACAAAATGAGAATTGTTTCAACGACCATTCAGCATGTTTAAGGACAAAATATATATAATATATTTTATATTATATACGTATTTTATCACATACTCAGTAAGGAATGCTGAGGTGCTTAATCCATCCAATAAAATTGAAAATAAGAATTTTACATTTTTCTGTCAGTATTCAGGATGCTGAAGGTGGATCTTGAACTCAGAATGATAAGTCAGTTTTCGAGGAAAGCCACATAATCGGTGAGTCTGGCTAACTGCTGTTCATTGGGGATGGGTGGAACGGGGGCAGGCTCTGCGCGTTGGAGACAGAAACACACTCAAGTCAGACACCAGGGTCACAAATCTTTGGTACTGCCACCCCCGCCCTCCAATGTCTTTAATGTAACAATACGGAAACTTTCTTAGCTTTGCCTTGATCTTGGACATTTAAAAAAAACAAGCCAAGAAGCATCAATTTTTATGAGTAGTTTTCCCAACCTGGGAGTAAAGGCATGTCTGGCTTTGCTGTTACTGAAGTTTTCCATGCGAAGGTTAAAAATACTTTTAACAGGTAATCCGTCTACCAAGGGAACATAGCCCTTCTTGGAAAGACCCTCCCCACATGACATTTACTTCCATAGTCACCTAGTGCTAGCCACATGCCAGGCACTCCTCTAGACTACTCAACTGTCAGTGAACAAAAAACCCACAAAGGACCCCATCCCCCAAAAGTTTACTTCTAACTTTTAAGCTACTAAGTGTCAGCCTGGGGCTGCGTCTGTGTCAATGCTGGTGAGATGCTCGATCACACCTCCCCTACAGGACACCCTGCGGCCAGGCCAGAGGGGATCACTACCTCCAGGTAAGCTACAGAGGGGAGTCCACACATTCACGGTTGTAACCAGATGTACTATTATAAATACCAAGTTAGGATTTCATCCCCTTGTTTATAAGATTAGAGCTAAGAAAAATAAATACTACAACAGCAAACAAGAAAAACGATGAAACAATTTTTAAATGAGCATATGAAAATACATACCTGAAAAGGGAATAAACCTGTTAAAGGAAACATCCAGGGCCCCTGCAACTAAATAAAATGTAGAGCCCAATTTACAGAAGTCATTGTAAAGAACCTTCACATAGAACATGTCATTTTTTTTTTTTTTTTTTTTTTTTTGCGGGACGCGGGCCTCTCACTGCTGTGGCCTCTCCCGCTGTGGAGCACAGGCTCCGGACGCGCAGGCTCAGCAGCCATGGCTCACGGGCCCAGCTGCTCCGCGGCATGTGGGATCTTCCCAGACCGGGGCACGAACCCGTGTCTCCTGCATCGGCAGGCGGACCCTCAACCACTGCGCCACCAGGGAAGCCCAGAACATGTCATTTTTAATGCAGTGGCGTTCAGACAGAGACAGATACGCTCTATTTTCTTGCATTGCTTTTTTACTGCAGCAGTCTTCTCTCCCCATCTAGACTGACAGGACGCCCTCGCATCACTCCTCTGCACCCTCGCAGGTCCGAGCACATGGAGATCTGTGCACCACTTTACTGTGGGGTCAACAATGTCTAACAACAGGGGTTCAGAGCAGACGGAAGGAACTCTGGGATGAGGCAGATCAGAAGGTTTATGGATGTGGGCACTGAGGCCAGCTCTAAGGACAGGGCAGGAAAGGCCACTCCTGGTAAGCAGGAGGGAGTGGAGCTTTCTTGCAGGAAGGAACGTGGCTCATTTCAGAGAGGAAGGCCGAGGGACCAGGAATTCAGGTGGAGACAATGAGGACAGGCCAAATCATTTAAGGCCTGTAAAGGCCAGAGACCTTAATTTTGTGAACGTTAAAGCCACTGAATATCTTGTTTAGGAGAAGAGTCTATGTGTCTACAGCATGAGGAGAAAAGGGGAATTTCTGAATATTTTAAATATCTTTTTAAAAGGCAATAGTTTAGATATTAAGAATAAGCAGTTAGAAATGGCCCCATAAATAAAAGAACGAGAGATTAATACTTATTAAAAATTAAGCTGTAATAAAGATTATGAAACACTCACATAAAATAGTTTATGTATGAAATACATTAAAAAAATTAAGGTAAAACCAGGTGACTTTTTTTTTTTTTTTTGCAGTGTGCGGGCCTTTCACTGTTGTGGCCTCTCCCATTGAGGAGCACAGGCTCCGGACACGCAGGCTCAGCGGCCATGGCTCACGGTCCCAGCCGCTCCGCAGCACGTGGGATCTTCCTGGACCGGGGCATAAACCTGTGTCCCCTTCATCGGCAGGTGGACTCTCAACCACTGCGCCACCAGCGAAGCCCCAGGTGACCTTTAAGATCCTTTCTACCCTAAGTGTCCATCCTATACCTGAACTTAACATGAGTTACTCTCATTTTGTTAGTATAGCAGAATTTTATATCAAATTATTCAAATTCAATGCCTGAAAAACTTCAGTGATCTTACAAGAGCTCAGTGCTGCAAGACGGACGAAGAGCTCCACCTACCTGGCTTTCTGGGCATGACCATCCTCGTGGCGGAGTCGGCCTGCCATCCTTGTTCTAGGATACCTAAAAATGTGTATTTAACACAGAAATGAATTAAAAAAACCAAAAACTTTTCATTTACAAGATTCACAATCTGTCAATGACACTACTTGTACGGGAGACCTGACGTGTGTAGATTAACCTGTAATGTGTATTTTTAACTAGAAGCGTATACTAGAGACAGCATTCTCATGGGAACTTATTTTTGAAATATTTCTGAAACATCTATGATTTTATTCTATCAGGCTGCTATAATCACTAACAGATGATCAGTTTTCTATAATATATATATATATTATAGTATTAACCTGATCAAACCTTATTAAAGACAGACATAAGGAAGACTTATTTAGTATCTTCTATAATCATTACATCAGTAATAACAAAGACGATGGTGACAATAAAAACAACAGCATACATACACAACACAGAAGGCTGGCCACTAGGTACTGTCCTAGGTGCTCTTACAGGGATCACTTTACGTAATCACCACAACAGCTCTGTAAGGGGACACAGCACCATAATTGAACAGACGTGGAAAAGGAAGTTTAGAGAATTCCAGTAAATTGCCTTAGGTCACGTAGCTAGCACGGGGAAGGGTACCAGGATTCACACTCAGTCAGTTAAGAGTATGGACTCTGGGATATACTATTTATTAGATAATAAATTATGGATCAATTTCAAAATAGTCAAAACAAATAAATGTTTGTATTAGTAAGTAACAGTATGATTTACTGTAAGAACGTTCATTAACCTGCCGTCTATGCGTCTAGAACTGTGCTAGGCCTTGGAAATTTATAACCTGTGGTGCTTAGTGGAGCTCGTATTTTGACTGGAGAATCCATCATCGTAAAACAACGCCACAAGGCACATGCAGTATTAATATTCTACAGCAACCTAGCAAGGGGAGGGGACAGTTTGGGCATGACCTGAAAAATGAAAATGCAAAAGCACATCTGGAAACCAGTGGCCAAGAGTGGGGTGCAAGCACCTAGGTTACTGTTAAGAAATGGTGAGGGAAAAGTTGGGCTGAACAGGGATACTGGGATGAGACCGCCTTCACCACGGAAGGGTGAAACAGGGATTTCTAAATGCGAGTTCCAGACCAACTAAAACTTCCTTCCCTGAGAAAACCCACCAACCAAACCCCCACCTCGTGCTGATTTTCAAAGGAAGAGAAATAATTTAAAGACGTTACAGAGTTTCAGCTCAGAATTATGAGTGTCATGTTACCCACCTGGCATGTTTAGAAGCAAATGATGTGCACATGCTTTACTTTCTTGCATCTCACATTTTCTACCACTTGTAACAACTATGCTGTAACCTGGGGCTCAGATGTGGGAATGTTATCGAATGCTTGACTCTGTACCCCCATTCGCTACCTTTTTCTTCCAGTAACTCACTGTTCTCACCACCTTCTTTTCCCTCCCACTCTTAGTCAACAGCAGCTCTAATTTTTCCTTCCTGGGCATCAACTTGGAGAGCTCCCTATCACTTAGTAGGGCTTAGGAGTTGATCAAAGGTCTTAGAGATAAAAGTAGAAAATATTCAGGGGTCAGACCATGGGTACCATGATAAGAAATAGCTACAGGAACATTAAAGAGGTTCCGTAAGGGAAGAGCTAGAATAATCACATGCAACAAGGGTACATCTCAAAGACACAGTCAAATGTTAATTTCATAAAAATGGCAAAGTATTCCTTTACAAAGCTCCTGTTCTAAGACATCTCTAACTGCTGCCTGTCTTTGGCAAAAAGTGCTTTAGTAAACACAAACCCGAAATTTCTCATCCACACGCAGAAGTCAAAAAAACTCTATGAGCCAAAAAGTCTTCTTTAACCGCCATGGTGGCGAAATCTGATGCGAACCCCCAAGCCTTTTCTGTACACTCGTCCCTGACGCCACCTGCGTGCGGGTCTGCACTCTGTGCTGCCGGCAGAACCACGACTGGGCTTGGCCACGTGCTGCTGGCTGCTACGGTTTGTGCAGTGCAGGTCTGCCAGCACCTTTCTAAAGAACACACACAACCTGAACTCCAAAACACATCCTGTTCCAATGGTTTCAGATAAGGGACCGTGGACCTGTAATTTACACTTCCGTTTTCCCTGAAAGTAAAAAGTAAGCCCCAAATACCTTTCACAGCCTCTTCCACGGGAAGTCCAACAAAGGCTGCGAAATCGTCGGCGATGATGGAGGTATATGCCTGAGAGACCAGGGCGAAGGCTCGCCTCCGGGTGGCATCTATTGTGGGAGGGGAGGTTTGGCAAACAGTGAACCACAAGAGCTGGCATTTTTTGAAACACACAATTAAATTATTACATCACTGTCCTTGTCCAAGTTTGATAAGCAAGACTACAGCAACCTAAATTTGTGTTTACAGGTACAGCTGTAGGCGCCTAACATGTAAGAGGGGCTCAAACATTGCTGAATAAACACATGCACTTCCTCTTAGGTCAAAAAATCTCAGGTGACAATAAAAATTACAAAGATGGAAAAAAGTTAATATACACAAGACTCCAGCTCTAAGAAAATTTCATTTAAATTTGGGATGTACTGGGGATGTATATTTCAAAATTTTTCTTTTATCTCACTTATAAAAACTAGAAAGAATGGAGCAGAAATTACCTAGTCCCATAATTAGTTGTCCTTTCTCATCAGGGCCTCTGCTATAGGACCACACCTGGGAGTTGCAGAGCAAACCTTGTAACTAGAGCACCTTCCTAACTTTCAAGTCTACTCTGAACTCTTGACGTCATTCAGGTGCAAATCCTGAATGACTGAGCCTCACAGAAAGGGGCTGCAAGCAATTCCAGCAACAAAACCTCCTCCCTGGAGACCACATGTGGGATTTCCGCCCCCCAGGCTTAAATTTCCACATTAAATAATTCAGGAATGAAGCAGAGACAATAACCAAATGGTAGAAAGTGGAGCCCACTGCTCCTTGAGTAACACAAAGCATCCTCCACCTGCCTTCAACATGCTTAGCAAGTGTTCTGGATTTTACTTGCCACACTTAATAGGCAGGTATACACGTACAAGATAGCCCTGCAACATAAGAAAGTCCGCTCTCCACTCCTGGGACACCGCCTAACAGCCACATCAATCCCCGTAGACACTCTGCTCCAAAGTGGCCTGCTGGCTCTCAGAGAGGAGCCTTACACCTTCTCATCCGTGCGGCGCTGGGTGTATGCTGCTGTGTGGTCTGAACAGCCCTCCTCTCTTCTAGTCCCAGGTCTGTTTATAAACTCTCCCTGTGGCACTGGAGTCACTGCAATCTCCACCCTTCTCTGAACTCACAGTAACGTTTACTTATTGAACAAGCAATCTTTTACCACCTATGGTGTACACTGCACCCCTCCTCACCCCATCGTCTCAATTATATCCGGAACTTCTCTGCAGGAGGGCTTTTATATCTTTATATCCCCTGAGGGGCCCAGCATCTCTAAGGAAGTATGTGCTGTACACAGGCTTGTGGAAGGTCTCACCAGGACCCAAGGGGGCCCGACCCCAGCCCTAGGCTTTGTGCTCCCATCTGCCTGAAAAATCGCGGGCAGTCAATCACCTTGTGTCATTTCTCACTAAGGCTGACACCCTCCCCAGCTTTCAGTGAGCCACTGTTTGCTCCTCTTCCAATTCCTTCCTTCTTGCTACCAACTCTCAGCAAACGACCTTAAATCAGACTTCTAATACAGCTTAGAGATGAAGGAACTTTTTCCGTTCAAGGCTACAGACATTCAGTGGAAAAGAACCGAGAGCAACAATGAAAGAGGAAAATACAAGGGTGCACCGAAAACTACATTCATTTGGCAAGCTTACCATATTGTAAAAACATTCACTTTAGTTCAAGTACTCTGGTCAGATTCTCAGATTTGAAAAAGATGGGGAACAGAACAAGAATAGAATGTGAATGAAAGAGAAAAACAGAATGGAGAGAAGAGAAACATACAAGGCGAGGCACAGCAGACTGACAAGGAGAGCAGAAATCAAGGCTAAGTGATCCAGGGCACCAGTGAGACACTCAGGCGGCTTTTAACCTCTCAGCGCGAATGAATCTGACATCTGCATTCTCACCAGTCACTATGTGGCCCGGGAGATCTATGAGACGTGTAACCTCAGGAGGGCACGCGTTACAACGACAAGCTGGAAGGTGGCATCAGTTGAGCTCGCACCTAATACTGCTGGCAATTCATCCTGGGACAGTCCTGGGGAGACCCTAAGAGAATGCTCATTCTTTTGTTCAACGAATACTTAAATGTGCCTCTTATCTACCGGGAACTGCCAACTGCCGGCACTGGAGACACAAGGGAAGGTGAGCTTGCTGTCCTTCCCAACCCATCTCTGCCCTTAAATTCCAGGGCGGCGGCCACCCAGGCCTGTGGCACCTGGGCTCCCTTACTCCGTGAATGGGATTCTGCAGGGCAGGGAGTGTATTTCCTCGGCCCCTCCCTGTCTCGCTCTGGCTAAAGCTCTGTATCCCCGCTCCTCAGGGCTTATGCAACGCGGTTAAGGCTGCCTCCAGTGCGGAGATCCAAAGCTGCCCCCACTGCGCCGGCGCAGCAGTGACCCCACACGCCTCCCTCCCACTGCTGCCAGCTCCGTGCCCCTGCTCACTTCCCCCACGCTGAAAGGAAGCGGCTCCTGTTTCCTCACTCACACTGCTCTGCTTCACCACGCCAAGAACCGGGTGCACCTCGGAAGCAACCTTCCCCTCCTGCCCCTGAAAAGCTGACATGTCCTGCCAGAGTGATGAGCGATTCTCAAGAACTTCTGCTCACTGATTCCTCCAGAGCAGAAGGGCGGACAGTGAGGGCAGGTAGTGGCCAGAGAAACAAGGTAACAAGAAGTGAGGGTATAACAACATATAAGAGGGGGAACCAAGAGACTGGAAGCAAACGCTGGGGGTGGGAGAATGGAAAGAGAGAAGCACGGGGGAGTTTTGTTGCAGGATCAGTGCTATGTCACACCAGACTTGCAATCTTTCAGCGTGATTAAAAGAAGTTTGAGCATCTGCGTACTGAATTGATTAATCACAAATCCAGAAGCTGGAGACAACCCCATCAAATGCTGAGGTCCACAGAGTCCAAAGCAGTCTCTACTTTCAAACATGCGGGCTTGAAATCTTATCCAACTCATGACCTGGACTTATTAGAATATTACATTTCATTTCAGTAGCAAAAAAAACACCTCTTACTGACAAGTAACTTCACTTCTAGAATTAAATTAATAGACAGTGAGGTCCTCAGCTGCCGACATAAACTCAAGCAACGTGAAATCAAAGCATGATTACAGCAAATCTAAAAAAGACTTCTGAAAACCCTACTCACTTAGCAGAGCGTACCTATTTTCACACACATCATCGACTTACTTCAACACCCTGGCACCTTAGGGGAACAGGTCTAGTCTGATTTAATTCTGAGCCACAAAGAAACACTACCTCTAAGTGCCTCCATGATTGGCTGGACCGTCTCAGACCACGGGTGAGCGCTGATGGTGGTATAGATCCCGGGGAAATCTCTCTGCCAGATTCTTTGTCCTACCGACCAAATTCCCCCAAGTTCAGAATTTGCCTGCAATAAATATCATTGCCTCATTTGAAGATATTCACTCTGCACATATACCAACAAACGTATCTTAAAACATAATTCAACATTTCTTTTAAGAGGTGTAATTACTTTTTCAGCCCAACCACTATCAAAAAGGTTTTCAAATGTTTTGAACAGTACTGTAGAATTTATTTGCACGTTTTATTATAACAGAAAATTAAGGCATGGGAAATTAGTCCAACAATATTTCACAAATAAGTTTAGGAATTAGTTATCTGAAACATTGTTTTTTGAAGATTTACATTTATTTACATTTCATATATACTTATGTATAGTATACAGAACATGTACTAATCCACATATACATGTACATAAAATACATACACCTATTCTTAGGGCAAAAATAGTAGCAAAATGGCTAATAATATAGACTCCCAATCTAAGATGTCATAAAATGTAGCCTAAGGATAAAGTTCCCACTAATATCACTGAAATATCATCTCATTTACAGCTTTATTTTAAACCAGTAAAGCTGGAGGAACATTCCAAACTTACTTAATAGAATGTGGAGGAAAGAAAGAGAGTATAAATGCTAATCTGATCTGCTGCTGAATATCAATAATGAACAAAGGAATTTAGGTGAATTCTTATTAATGCTCTGTGAATGTACAAAAAATTCACTTCACATTTATGCTAGACACAGTGAATCACCTGAAATTAAAAATTTACTTCATTCCATCTTGGAAGAAACTTTTAAGTGAGTTCATCTATTCTCACGCGAAAAACAAGAAATCCAAAATCCTAATTAGCAAAAATCTTAATGCTCTGAATAATTATTATTTTTAGAGTGTTCTTGTAAATAATACTAGTTGCAAAATAAATACCATTATAGGAAACTGCACAGATCAGTTAAAAAAAAAACCTAACAAACAAAAACCAAACTTTTACCTAAACTGACCCAGTTGTTTATTGCGTAAATTGACACTTTGCTACAAAGTGTCTTAAGAAACCTGATCGGCAGGAGCTGAGCACAGATTTCTGTACCACCCAAGGGAAATTACAATTTCTGATGAGAAGAATTTGTAGATCTATTCTTAAACTTTAATACCAGTTTAATAACTATTTCTGTGATCCACATGAAAAAGAAAACAGAAACTTTTAAGAGATCGCTTTTTAAATGAATGTCATTACTATATTAAAGTAATAAGGTATATTGAAGACTACTTACAGATTTTATAGCAGGTGGTATTCTTTTCCAAAGATATCTTGCATTATTCCTAATTTACACCCCCCCAAGAAAGAATAAGCAATTTAAAAAAATCACCTCCGTAAATGTTTAGAATTCTAGATCCCAGAAGTATACTTTAAAATACTCTATAAAATACAGAGCGAAATTCATATAATGAGTTTATCCAGGGGAAGTAACAGTGGTTTTCCAGATAAAAGACATGAAATATTTTTACCAAAGTAATGTTTTACCATTTTTAGTGCATTTTTAAATTAATAATACAGATCTTAAATTGAGGCAACACCACAAAGCCTTAAATAGAACTGCCTAAATAATTTATTCATATATAAAATAAACAAATTCATACACTTTCAGGGTCCTGGCATTCCCTGACAATATACACAGTGCACGATGCTTTTCTCCTTATCATGACCCCTCGTCCTACTAGTGGATATAGAGCCACCAAAACTTCAAGGTAGTTCTTTTTTTTTTTAAAGAGTTCGCAAGCTTGAATGACATCAAGCATATGACATAATGAAAATCTCAGTTTAGTTTAAAAGGTATGAAATGAAAAGGTTTAGAAGAATTTAAAACAAAATTTAACAGTAACCATCAGTGGGTTACAGAACTACAAGGGACTCTTTTTGCACAACTATACTTTCTGACTTTTCTTCAATGAACGTGCATTAGGAATAATTAAAAAACAAAAACCTTTCAAGAACTGTCATACATGTTAGTAACAAATTCCTCTTAGTCGTCTCAATCTTCCCTTTCAGTTTCTCTCAGTCTCAATAGAGACTGGGAAGTTAAGTAAACAGTTTAAGTCAACAGTAAAGTAAACTTTAGATGTGAAGTTAAGTAAACAGAGGTCATAAAAGACAGAGGTTTTATAACAAGAGAATAAAGAAAAGATCAATAGATTTAAAGGAATTTACTGACAATGCAGTTTCTCGTAACAAACTGGAATGTTTTTTACAAGGTATATGTAAAACAGGCGTATTTAAAAATAACTCAGACTAATCATAATTTCTTGTCATGATTCAATATACGAAATAAACATACTAAGTATTACACTAAAAAGTATAGCTCCTTGTGCCTACGCTTTAGTGTTGGTACTTCAAGGCAAGAATAACTGCTTGAGGAAAACGCTTCTCTTAGCTTTAGGTAAAAGGTACTTACATGTCATTATAAAGCAGATATAAAGCTAGAAGCTGACCATACACTGGGGGTGTAGGAATTCCTCCTGGAGCCTGTAAGACCAAAAAACAAAAGGAAAAAAACCTCATTTATTCTTATATTCTTATATAAGAATTCTTATATTCTTATAAGTGTTTTCTTAACTCATCTAAAGAGTAAGTATATTCTATAGTACTTACAGATGGAGAGACAGCTTAGAGGAGTATCGCACACTAAAAAGCCAGAGTATTAAGTTTAGATCTGTCATCAGATGTGACTTCTCCCCCTCTGGGCCTCTGTGTCTTCATACACACAAGAGTATTTAAATGGGATCCCTTTCCCAGTTCTCAAATTCTTATTTAAATAGCCTCACTATTATAGGAAGTATTTCCAACAGATTCCTAAAGCAATATGATTCTGCCCATTATACCGAATATGTTAAATAGCTACATAAATGAGTAATAAAGAGAAAAACATCACAGCTGAGTTACAAAGACACTACTCCCCTCATTCAATTTTAATTCATTCAGGAGACATCTACTAAGCGTCTGTTAGTGAGCGGCTGCTTCTTCGCAGTTCCCTCCTTTGGTTAATTAGCTTTTTAGACCAATGCTATAAATGTCTTTAAGGGCCTTTCTAAGAAAAAAAAAACAAACCCTTAATTACTTTAGTAGTTGCATGATATAACCTTCACCTGCCCTACTGAAAACAAACGGTAAGCTTCAGTGATCACAGGAGACTAAGGGCTTTCCGAATTAATAAAAGGTTACAAGTTACATCTTCTTGGTCTGTGTGTAGGCCTGCACAAACGTCTTTAATAATATACATATTCTCCACCTCTCCCCACAATGGGGAGGAAAGAGATTTAGTTTAATACGAGAAGCATAAAGGATGTTAGGAGCAAAGATGCACAGCGTTTTCGGGCTCACTAGCTGAAGACAAACAACAGAAAGCTCCGAGCGAGTTGGGGGAGGCCAGGCCTGGATGCTTAGCCTTCGGAGCAGGCCCCGGCGGCCCGGACTCCACACGCCCAGCTCCCGCGCCCGCAAGGGGCCGGCCCCAAGCCCCGTGGGCCCCAGGCCCCGTTACCCTGGAGACCGGCGCGGTCCGAAGCCACGAGCGACCCCACGAGGAGAATGGCTACCTCGAGCTCCTGGTTCTCGCACTGATCCAGCAACTTTCTGAAACTAAAGGAACTTTCCGCCATCACCGCCACTGGCATTTTCCCGGCCGGTCCCGCCACCGAACCTCCCCGCCGAGCCGGACCTCAGACTGTCCCTCGGGGCGGCGCGCCCGCGATGACGTAAAAGCCGACGATGCCGCCGAGCGCCCATGCGCAGGCGCCTCGTTGGTTCCGCCGCGTCAGCAGACATCCCTGAGGTCGGGAGGGTATGCCACCGCTCTGGCCGGCGCTCTTGGTGCTCTGGAGGACTGGCCCGGCCTCCAAGGCAGCCAGTCGCTTTAAGAGCGTGCAGCCGAAGTCGGGATGGGAGGGGTTTAGTGCATATTTGAGGACGATTAGACGTCTTTGCTTTGAGGCCAGGCAAATTTAAACGTTCAAAACCTAACTTTTGGTTCCTCCCGCACCTACTCCTTCAGCAGCCCTGCCACATCGGTGAAGGCGCTGCGGTGCCCTGCGGGGCTCCCCTTCAGCGACCTCACGTCCCCACCTCCGAGGGAAGCTGCGCTGGCCTGGACCTCCAGCACCGCCTGAACTGCAACGTTATCCTGACTTCCACTCCTGCCTCCCTCCAGGCTACTCCCCACACAGCCACCGCAGCCGAAACGATGCTTTCGGAAACATAAATCAGATCTTGTTGCTCTGATGAAAATGATAGCATAACAACAAATTCCTAAAATCCAGTCTTTCACATTGCTTGCAAAGGGCTTCAAGATCTAATTCCCAGATCCCCTCTGACTCGCTCTGGCCATCCTGGCCTCCTTAGTTTTCTGCCCGGTGCTTACCGTTAGCGAACATTATGTTGTGAATTATTTATTTACATCTTTGTTTTGCTGCCCTTGGCTACACAGCCAAGGAAGTGACTTCCATTTGTCCCGTGTTGCAGGGCTGGCTACACTATTTGTGGGCCCAGAGGCAATTGAAAACGCAGGTCCCTTGTTCAAAAAACAGGGGAAAGTACAATTAAAGCTATGTAATATAAAGCTTTTCCCTTTATTCGCAGTGTGTCTCTCAGACTTTCACATCATTTCAAAAACTGCTATTTAATATCCTAAGTAAAGAAAAAGTAATACAATTTTAAATTATTAGCATGAATTTTACCATCCGTCTTTATGCAAAGCCCGTTAAATTTTATTTTATTTTAATTAAGTTGTTATTGAAGCATACTTGATTTACAATGTTGTGTTAGTTTCTGGTGTACAGCAAAGTGATTCAGTTCTATATATGTGTATACATATTCTTTTTCATATTCTTTTCCATTATAGTTTATCACAGGATATTGACTATAATTCCCTGTGCTATACAGTAAGACCTTGTTGTTTATCCATTCTATGTAGAATAGTTTGCATCTGCTAATCTCAAACTCCCAATCCATCCATTGGGAAGCCAGTTTTAAAAGCAAATATAAGTGCATTTAACTGATATGTGGAATCACAGAAATCACACAATTTGTATTTCATAGCTCGTACATGTGTGTGTATTTTATCCTTATCAGAATCATGGGAATGCTTCACAAAATGAACTCAACTGTTTTTACCACACTTTGTTTTTTGCAGAAGCCCTACCAGCACTCCCTACCTTAGTTAGGGTTATGGATGTGTGAGGGAGGACTGAAAGCAAAAGGAACTATGGGTTGCTCTATCTTGCCCTTCACTGTTACGTTATTGTTTTCAAAACAAAGGAATATTTAGCATCATACAAGGAAGTAACACAAGTAAGAAAGAATATGATCAGGTTCCTTGATTATTCATGTTTCTTAGGACACAGTTGTCTACATTATGCATTTGAAGCCAGTTCAGGTTCTACGGGGAAAATGTGGCCTTTCAGGGATGTCAGCACCCAACGTACTCTATTGAAGACATAACACAGTTGCCTTGCACTCATGTTGAGTCTTGGGTGGGTGAATTCCCACCATTGGGGATCCACTGAGAATTCTAGATTCATGGGATATTTTAAACACGCTCTGGAATGGCAGACAACACACTGCATGTGTCTCTTTGCTTGTGTTTCCACTGTCCCTTTGGACTTCATTTACCAAACACAAGCTAGAAGATAAAATTGTTAAGGATGCTAAGACAGTGATGGCTTTACTGATTAGTTTTGCAGAATCAACACTGTTTCCACATGGAAATGATTGTGTTTAGTAATGCATTGGATGGAATATAAAAATAAAAACTGACTACAGGGCTTCCCTGGTGGCGCAGTGGTTGAGTCCGCCTGCCGATGCGGGGGACACGGGTTTGTGCCCTGGTCCGGGAAGATCCCACATGCTGCGGAGCGGCTGGGCCCGTGAGCCATGACCGCTGAGCCTGCGCGTCCGGAGCCTGTGCTCCGCAACGGGAGAGACCACAACAGTGAGAGGCCCGCGTACCGCAAAAAAAAAAAAAGACTACAAAAGTCCCTTGAAGAATAGCCAACCTTAAATAGGAAGGTATCAAATAGCTAGTATAACTAGATATTTTGAAGGAATAAAGCAACAAAGTTTCATTGATCATGCAGAAGAGAGAAGGACTCAGGGCAGAATGATTCTGAGATCGTTCCGTAAAGTTTGAGGAGCCAGATTTTGAATTTTCAACATGTGAGAATGGCTCCCAACCTACTTCTGACTAAGAAGGATCCAGTAGGAAGATGGCTAATTCAGATCCCTGAAATTTCACCTGATTCCAGCAGTTTGATCATTTAAAGGGAAAACTATGATTTTAAAGCTTTGGCAGGTAATATGGGTTGCTAGAAGATGAAGACAATAGATGGGTTTTTTGCTGAACAGAAAATCACAATAAAGATTTGGAAATACAATCACAGGTTAGAGGTAGAGTTTGGGGTGTCAGTCAGAGGACCAAACTCTTCTTTAACAGACAGGTACAGGGATTTGGGAATTGGAGGCTGGGAGCTACAGGGGGGAAGGAAGAGAGTCTTGGAGAGGGAAAGAGGGCTCTGAATGTGAGGGGAATGGAGTAATTGGGGGCCTATGGTGAGACTTGGCTTACATGCAGAGAATTCCAAGTGACCGTGAAGGGCTGATGGATTTCCAGGGCTGCAGTGGCTGACATTCAGTTTTAAGTTGTTACTGATGGTGCTGTACCTATGTTTTTACCCCCAAACTTTCAATAATGGAGTGAAAGGGTATGATAAAGGGCACTGTGGTATAGAAGGCAGTAATTCCAGGAGGTAGGACTCAGAAGAGATATAGAAATGCTGCAAAAGCAAGACAGTAGAGAAGAGGCCACCAGAAGGAAGCTCTGCTCCCCGGAGATGCTGCCTTGGGGCTGGCGGGAGGCTGTTTTTCCCAGTGCGCTTGGGATGAAGGATGGGTCATCATGCAGCGGGGAAGCGTGGGCTCCTGAGGCTGGAGAGTGTAGGTCTCATACCCATTACCCTTAGCTTAGCCCCCACTTCTGCAAGTTGCCCCTCCTCTCCCAACGGTTCTCAGAGGAGAAGCACAGTTGTCATCAAGGGGTTGGAAACGGGAAGATGGCTAACTCGGGACTCCAAAATTTCATCTAGTTCCTAAGGAATCCACTGAAAAAAACTAGAATTAATAAATGACCTCAGCAAGATTGCAGGAATAGATGATCAATACACAAAAGAATTGATTTCTATACAGTAACCATGAACAAACTGAAATTAAGAAAACAACTTCATTTACAATAGCATGGAAAGAATGAGATACTTAGGAAGAAAGTTAACACAGTAAGTGCAAAATTTATACTCTGAAAACTATAAAGCACTGTTCAAAGAAATTAAAGAAGGCTTAAAGAAATGGAAATGCATGTCTTGTCCATGGATTGGAAGACTTTATATGATGATGGCTACACTACTCACATTCAGATTTAGTGCATATCCTGATCAAAATCACAGCTGGTTTCTTTGCAGATATTGACAAGATGATCACAAAATTCCTATCCACATTCAAGGGACAGGGAATAGTCTAAACAATCTTGAAAATTAAGAACAGTAGGTTTCAGACTTCCCTGGTGGCACAGTGGTTAAGAATCCGCCCGCCAATGTAGGGGACACGGGTTCGAGCCCTGGTCCGGGAAGATCCCACATGCCGTGGAGCAACTAAGCCCGTGTGCCACAACTACTGAGCCTATGTTCTAGAGCCTGTGAGTCTCAACTACTGAGCCCGTGAGCCTCAGCTACTGAGCCCACGTGCCACAACTACTGAAGCCCATGCGCTCTAGAGCCCGTGCTCTGCAGCAAGAGAAGCCACCACAATGAGAAGCCCGCGCACCGCAACAAAGAGTAGCCCCTGCTCACCACAACTGGAGAAAGCCCGCACACAGCAATGGAGACCCAGCGCAGCCAAAAATAAATAAAGTAATTGAAAAAAGAAGAGTAAGTCTCACACATTTCAATGTGAAAACTTAACTACAAAGCTACAGTAATCAATACATGGTAGATATGTAGGTCAATGGATAATTAGAGGAGATATATAGATCAATGGGACACATTGAGAGTGCAGAAATAAACCCTTGCGTTTACATTCAATAAATTTTTGACCAGGCTGCCAAGACCATTCTGTGTGCAAAAGAATAGTCTTCTCAACAAATGGTGCCGCGACAACTAGGTATCCATACGCAGAAGAAAAAGGTTGGGCTCCTGCCTCATACTAGGTACAGTAATAAACTCAAACTGCATCAAGGACTCCACTGTAAGAGGTAAAACTATAAAACTGTTAGAAGAAAACATAGTGTTAAGTCTTCATGACCTGGGATTAGGCACTGGTTTCTCAGAGATGACACCAAAAGCACAGGCATCCAAAGAAAAAATAGACAAGTTAGATGTTATCAAACTTAAAACCTTTTGTGCTTCAAAAGGCACATCAAGAAAGTGAAAAGACAACGAAAGAATGCAAGAAAATTTTATAAATCGTATGTTGGACAGGAGACTTGGGTTTAGAATAACTCAAAAGTAGAGTGGCAAATAACCAAATTTAAGAAGAGACAAAGGGTTTACGTAGTCGTTTCTTCAGAGAAGATGTACAAATGGCCGATAAGCACAGGAAAAGACGCTCAACATCACTACTGGTTAGGAAAATGCAAATCAGACCCAAAATGAGATATTACTTCCCACCCACTAGGGTGGTTATAATAAAGAAGGCAGAAAAATGTGTGAGGATATGGAGAAGTTGAAACACTCACTGCTGGTGGGTCTGTGATACGGTGCAATTTCTTTGGAAAATAGTCTGGAACTTCCTCAAAAGTTTAAACATAGAGATATCACGTGACCTAGCAATTCTATTCCTAGGTATATATCCAAGAGAAATGAAAATATGTCCACACAAAATGTTTACGTAGATGTTTATAGCAGCATTATTCATAACAGCCAAAAAGTAAAAACAATCCAAATGTCTATCAATTGATGAATTGATAATAAAATGTGATCTATCTGTACAGTGGAATACTATTGGGCAATAAAAACAGTAGAAGTACTGACATACGCTACAACCTGGAGGACTCTTGAAAACATTGTGTTAAGTGAAATAAGCCAATTGCAAATGACCAAATACAGTATGATTCTCTTTATATGAAATATTCAGAATAGGCAAATCCGTAGAAACAGAAAGGAACTGGCAGGAGGCAGCAGGACCTGGGGAAGAGGATGGGCCACAAAGGACCAGAGCCATGGTGGAGTTTGCTGACAACACAGGTCTGCATCAGAGTTGCAGGGAAGCGGCTGCAGCAGTGGGCCAGTCTTGAACCAGCCCTCCTCCGTGGCAAGGACCTGGGCTTCACACTAAGGGTGGAAAATAAACTCAGCGCATGGGCAGCTGCCTCTGTCACAGGGTGAGCAGAACAGGCAGGGAGGGAAAGGGATGCATTTTAAATTCCTGGGCCATCGAGAAGTCTCAGCAGAGTTGAGGAGTGTATTAATTCTGATGGGTGGTCCTCTGGAGGCCCAGGGATTTGGGGGCCGCCGATGCGGCCAAGAGCAGGAAGGTGGTACTGATGTACTCCATTGGCCCGTGGACTTAGAGGGTGTGTGGGTCTCTGTGTGGTAAACTTACAAATGGAGCTCTTGGCAAAGTCATGCCCTGTGGGTGGCGTCTCTGGTGGATGCCGCCATTTTGGAAAGTAAGTTAGCAATGCGACCTTAGCCTCAATGTAGAGTTCTGCCCCTGGGAAGTTATCCTGAGGGGGCCATTGCAAAAGAGGAAGTAAACATAGCTAAAAATGGCGCAGCAACATGAATACAACGGCTGAAGCCCTTAACGTGACCTAAATGTTTAATAGGTGAATGGCTACACGTGTCATGGTCAATCAATTCAAGGAGATTTTTGCAGCAATTAAATTCATAAACATAAAGTCTTTGTAAAAGTAGTCTTTCTGAGATAATATTAAAAAAAACATGGAAAGTGATATTATATATACCTCTTGGCTATTAGTACGTTCCAGACTAGATTTATGGATAGATATTGGAAGGGAACATAGAATTGAAAACCCTTGTAAGGTTAGGGGGATAAATGATCAGTGAAACAATATTTTCTTTTAAGATTTTTAAAAATATTGTAAAATTATTTTAATGATTTTTTTGCCCCAAGTCTTAACTTTAACAATCCAAACTTAAAAAATAGGACATTTCTCTTTCTTTTCTTTTCTTTTTTTTTTTTTGGTCTCTTTCTTTTTTCCCCCTTTTGACTAATGCTTGTGTTCACAGTTGAATAATAAAAGAGAACATTTTTGCAAAACTTCTGAAAGGCCCTGGAGCTAAGGGCAGATAAATGTTAGGGAAAGTTTGGAGGAATAAAGAAAAGTGGTAAAAAAAAAATGATGGCAGTGGTAGAAGCAAAGGCATTATAAATAAAGCAGGGAAGAATAGAAGATGTACAAGGGAAAGCGAGGCCAGGGATGGACCGGGAACAGGGCAGTCTTCTAGAAAAATGTCATCATTTAAAGCCCCTGCTCATACTCATTATTTATTTCCTCGGTAAAGACGAGTCTCTTGGCTAACAACATGAGAGGGAATGTAAACAGTTCATTATGCTTTGTCGTTGCTAGTTCTATTTTAATTCTTTAAGCTCCGTGGGGCAGTGCCACACTCTTGTATTGTGAGCACATCATAACGTTGTAGGTGCTCAGTCAATGTTGAATGAATGCTGACTGCATGTGTTCACTTTCATTTATTCCCTGAGACCAGGACCTGGCCTTGCTTGCCCTTCCTCTCTGTCCATTAATTCTTGCTTCATTTCCTTCTGTGTCTTCATCTCTTTGCAACAGGGTCTTCTGGTACTTTCAGCTCCGGTGGCCATTTGATGAAGAGGACCTTTCTCAAGACAAAAGGGTGTCTCGGCGCTGCTCTCCCCTCCCCACCCGGGGGCATCTGGCTCCTCGCATGCACCCAAACCTCAGGACAGGGTCGTGGCTGGAACTTCTCTTGTGTTCAGGGAGCCCAGCACAGGACATTCATGATGTCACCTCCTAGGATCCCCCTCTGCCCTCCCCAGTAGCACCCAGAGCCTCTGCCTGGATATCTGCCTTCTGTCCTGCAACACTTCCTCATGGTTTATGCTGATGGCTTCTGTCCACTTCACTCTTCCTGGACTGTAGGACCACCCACGACCCAACCCATTCCCACTGGGTTAGGACTCCATACTCCATCCAGTGCCCTTGACTTTCCTCCCCTTGCTTTAGGTCATCTCCTCCATTTCCAGCCTGAGTACAGACAGCTCTCTTGGAACCAGAAAAGGCAAATTCATGGCGTGGATGCTGCCGCCATTACTAATCAATCACAGCCTTCTTTCCAATGGAGCCTGGATGTGGTCTTAGAATCCCCGCTTAGGATCAGAGTTGGTGAGCGACTTTGAGTGATTGGGGTGAATAGATTGGTGGCAGCCTTCATTCCCGCACAAGGATGTCGTGCCCCAAGGGCTTGATCAGCGTCCCGATCTTGAGCATCTCCAGAGGTGGAATCGAGACGGTATCTTCCTTAGGCACTTCTCTCCCTGTTCATCCTTCCTTCCTGCCTCCTGTTTGCTCAGGGCTCCCCAGGTCCCAGCAGACTCTGTGCCGGAGTGAGTCGCTGTGACCTGCAAGCCTGACCCAAGGCTCACAGCCACAGCACGCACGTGGTAATGAACCCTGGGTTTCACTTGATTTCTCAGCTGGGAGTCTGATCGTAGCCATGCTTTGGAGCCACCAGAGTCACCCGGGTGACCCTGTGCCCACTGGACTGTGCGAACCGCTCGCCCAGAATGTGAGGCTCCTGCTGCTTGCTTTCCCACAGCGCCTAACCCAGCTCCCTTGCAAACTGCATGTCATCAATTCTCTCTCTCTCTCGGAGGGATGATTTATACATTCCTAAAAGCAGACTGGAATCCGGAGTTGACTAACAGAAAGTCAGTTTTTGGTGGGGAAAGAAATGTAGGAATTCTGGAAACCAAACAGAACTCATCGTGTATTTGTGGAATCAAAGCTGAAACCATCAAGTGTTTCCCACACAACTTACAGCCGAAGTTTTGGGATCCCAGCCTTAGAATCCTATCACTGACCTTGGGCGAGACCCTTAGCCCCTCTGAGGCTACTTCTGCTCCTGGCAAACCGAGGCAACACCGGGGCTGCCCCGCAAGGCCGCTCTGAGGACTGGATTAGGTTACTCTTAGTCCAGCGTTTGGGCTAAAACGAGGTGATTATTGTTAACCGGATGGAAGCAGCCAGATGGACGCTAGGTTGGGATGTCCCATAACCTTATTCACCCGGGGTTTTAAGACACAGCTTCTTTAACCTGTAAGAGTGGAAAGCAAACATTATACTTAAGTTTTCTGGAGGCAACAAGATCGTAGGGAAGTAATTTTCAGCTTTCTCTCCTCCAAAGCAAAGACGGGAGCCGCCTGGAAACCTTCTGGGTGCCATCTCAGGACGCGCCACGAGGGGGCGGTATCGCACCGCGAGGATCTTTAATTTCCCTCCTACCGGGAGGAATTCGGACAGACCTTGGGTTGAGCAGTTTAACACGGGGGGCCTTATCTCATCCTCTATTTTTCAGTTCAGGGCAATTAATTCCTCCTCCTCCTCCAAATGACTTTTTCAAGTGGAAACCTGGGGCTCTGTGCTTCTGAGGAGTCCCCTTCCGTGTGCCTTATATTTGGCTCTAAATCTTCCGGCTTCCTCAGGCCTGTAGTCCCCTTTTGGCTGCACTGACAGTCCAAGCAAGTGGACATGTGTACGAGGCTCGGGGTGCAGGTCAGGATCAGCCTGGAGCATCTGGGTGCAAATCCGATGAAGGTTTTGGGAGAGCAGAGGGGAAGGGAGCTGGTAGGTAGGTTCCTCTGGGCGTCCTTGCTGGGAAGGGGGCGTTCCCAGCTGCCTTGGGGAGGCTGATGGGCTGAAGGAGGGGCCAGTGTGAAGGAGCGTGAGGCTGTGAAAAGGTCACTGCTGCATGTCTTGGAGGTCGGGGGCTGAGTCCGATAAAGTTGAGGATGATTTTTGAACTGGATTTAACTAGATTTGAATGACCATGTATTAAGCTACCTTATTTGCAGCATCTCCTGCAATCTTCTTCCAAATGAAGAACCAGGGCTCAGAGAGGTTAGGTAACTCTCCGGAGGTCACACAGCTAGTAAGTATGAGAGGTTTGAACTCACATTCTCAGCAGCGTTGCACAAGAGGCTGGGGGGACCCCTCAGTACCAAGGGGCACTCTCTCCAGCTATGTGACTCCTGGGGATGGGTGCCTGAGGCAGCCTGGACACAAGTTTAAGCCCAGGTCACAGCTGAATTTCTGAGGCCATATTATGATTCCACATCCTTCCTGATCCTTTCAATTCCGTTCTCTCTCCGCACTTATATCCACTCTGCCCACTACCCCACCAAGACCTACTCACTCTGCCCATGTCAGCGCTTCTCCCTCCTGGAGCAGCTCGTGTACCAAGTGCTTACTGTGCGCCTGGCACTGCTCTGGCTTCTGGGGCACAGTCTCTGTCCTCGGGCCGCCCACGTTCCCGTGAGGCATTTCTCTGGGGTCTGTGCTTTCTAGAATTTACTCTCCATTCTGTATTAATTATTTACGTAACACACAATCCCAGAATGTAGCAGATGACACGATAGACTTTTATCATCTCATAGTCCCTGACGTTTGGGATCCTGGTGCGGCTCAGTTGGGTTCTTCCTCAGGGTCTCTCACAGGCCGTCATTAAGGTGTTGACTCCTCTTGAGGGCCCTGGGGAAGGAGCCCTTCCACGCCCCTTCACGTGGTCCTCGGCAGGGTTCAGCACCTCAGGGCTGTTGGCTGGAGGCCTCCCTCAGTTCCCTGCCAGGCGGGCCCCCCGCAGATCAGCTCACGGTGTCAGCTGGCCACCTCAGATGGGAGACAGCACCACAAATTAAAACCAGAGTCTTTTCGTAACTGGATATTGACGTGACATCCCATCACTCTGCTGTCTTATGTTCTTCAGAATCAGGTCATTAGGTGCAGCCCACACTTCCTGGAAAGGCTGTGAGCACTGGAAGAAGGTGTGGCTACCTGAAGCGGGGCGGGGGGGGGCACTGGGGTCATCTTAGAGGCTGCCCACCAGTTTGCCCTCTGGCCCTCAAAGATTCACATCCCTTTCACATGAAAAAGACACTCGACTCCTCCCAAGACCCCCAAAGTCCCAGTCCATTTTCACATCAGCTCAAAGTCCAGAATCTCAGCGTCTGAATCAGATCTGGGTGTGAACAAGGCCCCAGGGTGTGGTTCAAGTACAGTTCCTCTCAAACTGTAGATCTGTGAAACTAAAGAGACACATGCCCTGTCCCCTGTGCACTGCAGGTGGAATGGGCACAGGACAACCGCTGTAGATATTCCTGCTCAAGAAAGGGGGGGAAATGGGGGTATGAAGGAGTCACTGGTCCACAGCAGTTCTGAAATTCAGTTGGGTAAATGGCGGCCATTTCTGGAATAGTTTCCACATCTCTCTAGCTCCTGACTCTGAGCCATCCTTCCTTTATTCATGAAAGGTAAACCGTGTTTACAGCTAAATGGTCTCCTCAATCTGTTTCCTGCTGGTCTAACTCTTCCTTTCTTTATGTGTCTTCAGTCCAAGCTGGCAGTGTTTCTACTGGTGTGAGTGGGGGAGGGACACACACACAGAGGGGTTCAGCTGTTACAGTGATTTTTTTTCTTTCTTAAGCTGGGTAATAGGTATACAGGTCATCATTGCCTCGCTCTTTAAACCTTTGGGTATGTCTTCAATATTTCACAGTAAATGCTGTAAGAAGAAAGTATTCTTTTAAAAGAAAACTCAGGGTGTTGGTGCATGAATAGAAAGACTGATCCACAGAACAAAAGTCCAGAAATAACCCAAGTACATAGGGAAATTTAGTCTATGATAAAGATGACATTTCACATGCTGGAAAAGTGATAGGCCTTTTAACAAATGATGCTGAGAAAATTAAGTAACCATTCCTCATCTCAGACACAACAATAAGCTTCAAATGAATTAGACATATAAACGAGAACAATGAAATCATACAAATTCTAGAAGGTAACATGAGTGAATTCCTCTATGGGGAAAAGGTTTTTCATTATGAATCAGAATCCAGGTGTCATGAAAGAAAAAGTGAGTAAAACAGAACACATAAAAATTACAAACGAACCTCTGCGACCCAAATGTGCCACATGCGCTGTTTAAAACACACACACACACGATTCGCCAAAAAATACTTGCGATGTATCAGAAACAGGGACAATTTCAGGAGTCCATAAAGAATCCTTCAAGACTGAGCAAAGGCAGGTGAAGATGGCCACGTTGGCAGTACTCTGGTTTTTCATTCTCTCTGCATTCCTGCGTAAGAATAGCTAGAGCAACTAGACAGAGAAGCAGAAGCTACGGGTAACATTTATAATAAAACTGGGTCACAAGATGTCTTAAGAACTTCAAAATACAAGCAGATGGGAGCAGACCATTATCAGTACGTGAAGACTCGTGTGTTTTTGTGTCTGTGCAAGGAAAAGCAGAAGAAGTAATGGGGCTTCGGAGGGACCCAGGAAGAGGAAACCCCCAGAAGAGCCACGGGGTTTTCACGATAATGCACAGAAGCATGATTTGAGCGCGGAGGCAGGGGCAGAGCCAACCTCAGCAGCCAATGACTGCAGTGGTCCCTGGTGAAGGGGGGGTGGAGCCTCCTAGCCCCAGTTGACTCTTAAAACGGACCCCTCAGGGCTTTCTTCCGGGACACCCTGCACCCGGGAGAAACTGCCGGGAGTGGAATAAACAGTTTCCAGAAAAGGGGCAACTGAGAAACGGGAAAGAGAGGGTCTGCATACAACTGAACAAGCGGAACATAGCCAGGGAATTTCAGAAACGAAGCTGCCGTATTTAAAAAACGTTTTACATGAGTAAGGGCAGAGAGCTCTGTGGATTAGAGAAGCTAGTGTGAGCCACGATTCCTTCTAACTGGTCGTGAAAACTTCGCCACACGAAAAAGAACAACAAAAAAGAATTGAGGGAAAATCCTGGACAAGTTGGATAGGAAAAATCGAGGGAAAAAGACCAGAGCTCCTTAGAAAAAATGGGCAAAGATATGAACTGTCCAAAAAAAAAATGTGCTGGGCTTCCCTGGTGGCGCAGTGGTTGAGAGTCTGCCTGCCAATGCAGGGGACACGGGTTCGAGCCCTGGTCTGGGAGGATCCTACATGCCGCAGAGCAGCTGGGCCCGTGGCCCACGACTACTGAGCCTGCACGTCTGGAGCCTGTGCTCCGCAACAAGAGAGGCCGCGATAGTGAGAGGCCCACGCACCGCGTTGAAGAGTGGCCCCCACCTGCCGCAACTAGAGAAGGCCCTCGCACAGAAACGAAGACCCAACACAGTCATAAATAAATAAATAAAATTTTTAAAAAAAATGTGCAAATCGACACATAAGAAAAACGCTCAACTTTATGCATAATGAAAACTGGAACACTGAGTACTGTTGTCCACATGTGAGGTTGGCAAAATTTCCAAAGCTTGACAACACACCTTGTTGCTGGCTGTGGAGAAACTGGCGCTCCCATACACCGCCAGGGAGAGACCACCACGGGGTAACTCCGTGGGGGGGAATTCAACACTATAGCCAAACTACATACACACTTACAGGACTGGGTTGAATAGCTTCTCCCCAAATTTCTGTGCACCCAAAACCTGTGAATGGGACCTCATTTGGAAATAGGGTCTTCGCAGATATAATCAAGTTAAGACGAGATCATCCTGGAGCAGGGTGGGCCTTAAACCAAATATGACTTCCTTATGGGAAGAGAAGAGACACAGACACGGGAAGAAGGTCATGTGATGATTGGAGTGATGGGTCCATAAGTCAAGGAATGCCAGGGGCTGCCAGCAACACCAGAGGCTGCAAGAGGCAATGAAGGATGCTTCCCTAGAGCCTTCCTAGAGAGCATGGCCCTACCAACACCTTGATTTTGGAACTCTAGCCTCCAGAACTGTAAAAGAATAGATTACTGTGATTTAAAACCACATTTTTTTTTTTTTTTTTTGGCCACACTGCGCGGCTTGCGGGATCCCCGACCAGGGATTGAACCTGAGCCCTCGGCAGTGACAGCAGGCATCCTAACCGCCCGGGAATTCCCTAAAACCACACATTTTGTAGTGTTAGGTAATATTAATGCTAGCATGTATTAGGTAGCCCGAGGCAATGAATACACGTACCCTTTGGCCAAATAATGCCTCTTCTAGGAATGTATCATGAAGACACACCTCCAACGATACAACAAATAGTACAGGAACCATCTTATTCATTAAGGCATTGTTTGTAGTTGAAAACCATCTAAATGCTGAGACGCAGAAGCTTGGTCGGCTAAACCATGGTACATACTCTCAGTGGAACGCTTTTCAGAGGTTTATAGCTCTAACAAGGAATGAAGAACATCTTCACTGACTCCAAAGATGACACAGTCAATTCCATGAGTCCCAGTATGAACGTGCAGCTAACTGCATGCAGAATCTGGGCTGACCCTGAATCTTCCTTCCTTCCTTCTACTGTGCCCAGTAGAACACAGAAGTGAACTCTGTCAGTTCTTTAAGGGCACTAGTCTTCAGGAAGACTGGCAACTTCCACCTCCTCTCTCTTGGATATCACATAAAAGATTGGGGGCAGACATGGAATATGGTTGGTGCAGCCAACAAGGTCATGATCAAGGGCACTGAAATCATGGTTTCTTTGGCAAGTCTCGTCTCTAGGGAAGGCAAGGAGGCCCTCAACTCTTTGAGCCAGGGTAAGGGAAATGGTGAGGGGCTTTTAAAAATGTCCAAGTCCTTCATTCCCTCTCTCTAGCACCCAAAATGACCTTCCTGCCAGAAAGGTATCCACAGGTAGAGAAGGGCCTGGACGGAGGGGTCTGGTCCCTCTAAGAGCTGACATTTTCATTATGGGGTCTTAAAATAGTATTTTAGAGGACACTTCAGCCTTTGAAGGCTTTGGATATGTTACTCTTCTGAGCTGATCATTGCTGGGTCCTAACCAGATGGTTTCTCCGAACTGCTCCTCTGGGACCTGGGTCTTCTGTTGCCACCATCGGCCAAGGCTCTGCCCTGGAGGCTCTGAAGGGCCCCACTGCTCACAGCCCTGCAACCTGTGAAGCTTGGATGATGACATTTCATTTTCCTCCCCAGGAGGCACTGGAAATTTTCCACATCGTTTGACCCCTTTGAAGGGTTCAACCATTGCTGACATCATCTGGGGCAGATAGCAAACCATTGCCCCATTTGCCCAGAGGAAGAGGAAAGTGTATTTTTTAGAAACATACTCATTTCCTTTTAGAGCTACTGGGTCTGCGTTAGCTGGTGAGTGTTGAAATCCTCAGAAGAGCTCTGTGGGAAATGACTTTCCTGATATTCAATAGCACATCCTGTGGCCCCCAGGCAAAGGCCAGCTTACACGAACTGTTGATGTACTCCCTAATTGAGGGGACAAAGCAGGGTGAAGTTTCTGAATTTCAGGGTGATTGATAACATCAGCTCTGGCAAAACAGAGAGCCTTCAATAGAATATGATACTGATATTAAATATGGGCTTGGAGGAAAACAAAAAGTAATTCACAGAAAGTGGGCAGGCCAAAGAGGCATCATGCATACGATTACGGGGCTACGATTTTGCTGTTTGGTTAAATACTTATCCAGTTACAGAATTTAAATGTAAGTGTTCCTGCCCCAGAGCCCTACTCACCCAAAGGGATGTCAGTAGCTGGTTGTGTAATAAGGAATCTGGTTGGCCTTTATCTTTGGTTCCCGGGAGGGGAGGTAACCTCTAAACCTTTGGAATTTCCTGAGTGACGGGAAGGTCTTTGTTATTCATGGTGGGCCTTTTAGACCCCACCTGGTAGGTGATGCCAATGAGGTGACTCGTGGGGGACCCGTAGATGTTTTATGTTTATGAGATGACTCAGGATTCGGGCTGGCCATGCCAGAAAGAACGATGATGTGATCAGCAAGTTGGAGGTTTGATCCTCAAGCTGTCAGCCCAAATCCAGGGGGACAGGAGGGGGCTGGATGTGGAGTTCAGTCATGCACGTGGTGATTCCATCAATCATTCCTCTGGAATGAAACTCCAATAATAGATTCTGGATACGGAAGCTTGGGTGAGCTTCCTGGGCTGGGAAAACTCTGTGTGGATCGTCACACATCAGTGACGGGAGGGTACTGCGTCCTCGAGGATATAGAAGCTTCACGTTTGGAACGCTCCCACGCCTAGACCTGCCCCCTGGGTCTCTTCCTCTGGCTGGTTCTGATTTATTTCCTTTTGCTATAATAAAACTGTCATTGTAAGTGTCGTGCTTTCCTGAGTTCTGTGAGTCATTCTAGCGGATTATCAATCCTGTGGGTGTCCATAGGGAGCCCCAAATTTGTAACCAGCTGGTCTGAGTGAGGGTGGCTCTCGGGACTCCTAAACTTGCAGCTGGGGTCTGAATCTTCGCTTGGAGTTTGGCAGAACCTGGGTGGTGGTGATGAAGACCCAGGGGTTGGAAAAGGTGTGATACCCAGACTGGGTGACCACGTGGGTGAGGAGGGGCGGGGCCTGCAGATGGTGGAGGCGGGGCCTGCAGATGGGCGGGATGGCCTGCGACCAGCTCAGACAATTTTTCCCCAGACAATTTTTCCCCGGGTTCCGCAACACACAGGGCAGAGAAGGCTTTGGAGGGAGAGACCTGTGCTACAGGCGGGGGTCTGTGCAGTTGCTCAGCAGCCTCACCCCTGCCATTGCAGTAGCCCCAGGTGACCTCACGGTTCTGTGCTGGTGGAAAGGATCGTCTGGGTCCAGTAGACCCACCAGGGCAGGGGTAGCGTTTTCCCAGGGCCACAGTGCCCAGACCCAAGACACAGATCGCTGCCAATCACGGCGGACAGCTGAGCTCTGTAGGTAACCAGACAGAGGCCCCCGACCGCCTCCACCGGGTGGTGCCGGGCCTGCTTTGCATCGGGCGGCTGCCCTGCCCGCGCTGGGAGGTCTGGTTTTCAAGTCGAGTCAGTAAGTATGCATAAGCTGCCTGCTTGGTGCTGACAAGGACTAAGTGGCAAAGGGAGTCACCTCCTGCCCCGTGGGCTCTGAGCAGGTAGATGACACAGATTCCTGTACTGGGGCCGCTGGGAAAGAACAAAGTCGGGGTGCGCGTAGAAAAGCTAAGTCCACGGGGAGAATTGATGAAAGAAGTGGGAAATCTATAGGACCTCAAAGGAGCCTTGGGGTCTGGCTTGTCGGAAAGCTGGGCAGGTGGGCACAGGACTGGGGGCGCAGGGGAAACCAACCGCCAACAGAGACAGCCCTTGGGAGGTCTGGCCGGCAGGGGGCGGGCGTGAGACCTGCGCCCCCCGCCCCCCTCCCCACCCCCACCTCCACCGACGTGAGAAGCCTGGACTGCGGGCTGAATGGGGCTGCCTCGAGCGTGGTTCTCGTTGGTCAGGCTGTCACACAGGCTGGGCCCAGGGCCCTTCATCCATGATTAGACTCGGCACACGGTGCGTCCAGTTTCCTCCATCTGAAGATGAGGCTGGTGAAGCCCCGATGGGTTGTAAAGCCTCTTCCAGAGTCACACAGCTTGTCCTCAGTAGAGCTGGTGTTTTATTATATTTCTTTTACTATGGTAAAATATTATAAAAGGATTTACTTAAATAATATACAATTTGCTTTTTTTTAAAAAAATTTATTTATTTTTGGCTGCGTTGGGTCTTCGTTACGCCGCGCGGACTTCCTCTAGTTGCGGCGAGCCAGGGGCTACTCTTCCTTGCGGTGCGCAGGCTTCTCATTGCGTGGCTTCTTTTGTTGCGGAGCACGGGCTCTAGGCGCGTGGGCTTCAGTAGTGGCAGCACATGGGCTCAGTAGTTGTGGCGCGTGGACTTAGTTGCTCCGCAGAACGTAGGATCTTCCTGGACCAGGGCTCAAAGCTGTGTCGCCTGCACTGGCAGGCGGATTCTTAACCACTGCGCCCGGGGAAGTCCCCAATTTGCTGTCTTAAAGTGTATAATCCATTAAGTACATGCACAGTGTTGTGTAATCATAATCACTATTTCCACAATGTTTTCATCACCTCAAATAGAAACTCTGTACCCCTTAAATAATAACTCCCCGCCCCCTCTCCCCCATGCCCTGGTAACCTCTAATCTACTTTCTGTAGAAAGAGAGACGCCTGGAGGCATTGCCCTCCCTTGAACATGTCAACTCCACTTGCCCTCACCCCGCGGGTCCCTCCTCCTGGGGGTGGGGGGGGGAGTGAGGGAGGGACGTGGGGCTAAGCCTCCTCCTCAGTGCTTTCCCAAGAAGCTCCCATGCTCTGGGTCAAGATACAAGGAAAGGAATTCATTTTCTCAGATACATTTTATAATCATACTTTGTACATTACCGTGTCAGTTAGGACTTTTCGTGCCAGAAATCCAACTACACCGTCTCAACCAACAAGGGCGCAAGGAACAGAGAAGCCCGGAGTCGGGGCATTTCAGGCAGGCTTTCTGAGTGGGTCTCACGTTGCCACCTGAACCTGGTTTCTCCCGTCCCACCGTGACTCAGTTTCCCCTGAGTTGGCACACTGGCAGGCAGGCCCAGCCTCACCTTCTCAGGTTCAAGGGCAGCAGGAGAGAGTCCCACGGGATCTGGCGCCCAGTAGGCCAGTCAGCGCGAAGATGTGAGGCTCTGATTGGCTTCGACCCCACCCAGAGCCGGTGGACTTGAGGCAGGCCACGTGGGCGTGCTTTCCAGGCTGAAATCTGGAAAGAGCCACCGGCAGTGGGGTGAGTGGCTGCCAGGGGTCCGAACCAACAGGAAATGACCCGCAGTCACTGAGCCCAACCTCAGGGCTGCTGAGGGGCTCACTGAGTTAGTCCTGTAAAGCACTTAGGAAGGCGCGCTTGCGTGGCACGTGGCCACGTCCTAGGTCAATGTTAACTCGTATTACTATTTGCCAAGCACGATTCTCAGCTCCTAACTTGTTCTCTATCATTTCATCCTTACAACAGCCTCAGGAAGTGGGTCTTATTTTCTCCAGTTTACAAACAAAGACACCAAAGCTCGGGAAGTTTATGCAGCATGGCTCAGGTCGCACAGCCAGTGCGGGATGGGGCGGAGGTTTGAACCCTGGAAGTCCCATTCCAGAGCTTGCGTGCTTGTAGAGGGATTCAAGAGGGAAGCCCGTTCCTTGCATGGGGGCCAAAGGCAATGGCAGTAGGATAAATAGCAGTGTATTGAAACATCCCATAATAGTGCGAATCAGGTTCTCTCAGGAGCCAATTTTCACCCTGGTTTTAATTTGTAAACCCTTTAAAACTACATTAATGCTCTTAAGATATAATACTGAAACACAGGAGAATTAGCAATACCTCCCTGTCACTATAGTAGCCAGAAAGAGTTAACGCAGCTTCTAAAGCCTTGTAACTTACAACGAGGAATTACACTCCCAGAAAGTATAATTCAATGAGTAATGGGAATCTGGATTAATTCCCAAATAAAGCTGTTATCATAAGAATTTATGAACAGAGGAATAAAAGACATTTAGCAGAATCTCCAGAGGCAGATATTAGACATGAAAATCAAACTTTGCAGTGGTTTAAATATTATTTATCACATCTTGCTCTCTTTTGTGGTCCAGCGCCTGGAGCTCCAGGCGTGTGATCATATTGTTTTCAGTGGAAAGGATCACAAGTGGCTGCTTTCACATGGAGGTAAAAGGACAGGGAAAGATAAATGGGATAGAGATGATTCACAGATGTGAACACACAACACAGGAGGTAATAGTCTATCCAGCTCAGGTTCAGTGCTTAAAACTTTCTCTGGAAGCTTAACATCAGGACTTTTCCATTAAAACAACCCAGAGGATGTTGGCAAGTCAAGCCAAGTATTCCTCTCTGCTCTGTTTTCTATGTTTAGCCCAGGACCAGCGGGGCTTATCAGTGTGTGAATTGGGGCAATGGGGTCCCAGCTTTGTCCGTCTCCTTAGTGGTCGTGCTCCACTTCTAGAAGTCTCTTTGGAAGTGGGAGCTGTCCCCCATCCAAACAGAAGCCAAAGCAACTGGCCTGTGGGCTGCTAAGCTGGGATCAGTGTGTGCCCTGTCACCTTTGCATGGCATTTTTTTTTTTTTTTTTGGTACGCTGGCCTCTCACTGCTGTGGCCTCTCCCGTTGCGGAGCACAGGCTCCGGACGCGCAGGCTCAGCGGCCGTGGCTCACGGGCCCAGCCTCTCCGCGGCATGTGGGATATTCCCGGACTGGGGCACGAACCCGCGTCCCCTGCATCGGCAGGCGGACTCTCAACCACTGCGCCACCAGGGAAGCCCTAAAATAGGAACTTAATTGAAGTTTACCCCAGTCTTAGCCGGAAGACAGCTATCCAACAATACTAATGTTTAGTTTAAGACTAAATCTGGCTAGCTCGAGTCCCACAGTTGTTTGTGGAGGTGATCTTCTAACCACCAATCCTGACTTTCACTTTTCAGAAATAATGATAGCAGCTGGAATATACAAAATTCATGGACTACGTAGAGTTCAAATGACTGTCAGAATAAGGCTAAGCCTCTAACTAAGCCACACTATGTCCATCTCTTTAAGCAGCAAAATCATAAGGGGAGAAATGGATTTTTATTATATGAGCCTGGGTGCATAGGATGAAATGAAGGTGGCCAGTCAAGGCTGGATTCTTGACAAATTGTTCCCCCTATGATCAGAAAAGAAAGGAGCCCATGTACCGCAAAAAAAAAAAATTCCTATTTTAGGGCCAGAGTTAGAGATTATTAGGAAAATCTCTCATCTGCATTTGCTATATCCATTACCAGAAAGAAAATAATTTACAGACACAAAGACTCACAGACTCTCAGGGTCCAGAAGATGAGTCACAGTGCTGAGATGTGTTGCCCATCCAGCCCTCCACATGCAACCTGGACCAGAGCATCACCTGGGTGTCCCCCTGTACAGTTCTCCCTCTGCTCTCTTGTCGCCACATTCCCTTCTGAGTTTTCCACCCATCAGTCACCCCGAGGCTCCATCCTGCTTTTTCAGTGCATGAAGGAGGGGTGATTGGCACTAGGGCATCTTCAAGGTGAAGAAGTTAGATGTTGTAGTGTCTTAGCCCTTCAGCATCTTCACCGTGACCAAGGCCATCTTTCATAATTATAATTTTCATTATCCTTGCAAAATCTCTACTTCTTTACTCTGTGTCACGGAAGATTTTGATAGTGAAATGAACAAAACAGTGGGTGGGAAGAAAACGCAATTTTTCCACTTAATATTCCCATTGAGATAGCATGTATCATCCTGATATGCAGTCTAACTGTATGTCTGCCTCCGTGCACCTGGCCGCTCTCGTTAAACCACAGGGAAAGAAGGCTCAGGTGTATACGTTTAAGTTTATAGTGATACAGACCCTATGGAGATATAGAAACTTAGAGCAGTGCTGTCCAATAGAAATATAATGTCAGCCACACATGGAATTTTCTAGTAGCTGTATTAAAAAAAGAAAATACGAAACAAAAAAAATTAATTTAAACACTATATCTTTTTTAAAAAATTATTTAATTAATTAATTTTTTGGGCTGCATTGGGTCTTCATTACTGTGCACAGGCTTTCTCTAGTTGAGGCGAGCAGGGGCTACTCTTTGTTGTAATGTGCGGGCTTCTCATTGCATTGGCTTCTCTTGTTGTGGAGCACGGGCTCTAGGTGCGTGGGCTTCAGTAGTTGTGGCTCGCGGGCTCTAGAGCGCAGGCTCAGTAGCTGTGGCGCACGGGCTTAGTTGCTCCACGGCATGTGGGATCTTCCCAGACCAGGGCTCGAACCTGTGTCCCCTGCCTTGGCAGGCGGATTCATAACCACTGCACCACCAGGGAAGCCCTAAGCACTATATCTTACCCAGTATATCCAAAATATCATTTACCATGTAATCAGTATAAAGTTATTAATGAGAACTTTTGTATCTTTTATACTAAGTCTTTGAAATCTCAGATGAATTTTACCCTTACCTCTCAAGGCAAATGTTAAGTTTTCATGTGAAAGACTTGCTGTGCATTTAAATTTCATAAAATTGAAGATTGGAAAGGTAGGTTCACATACCCAGGTGGTGCCAAAGATACTTCAGTTTCCCAATAACTGAATGATCAGTTTTAATTTAAAATTAATTAAAGGAAAATATAATGTAAAAATCATCCACGTTTCCAATACCCAATAGCATTGTTATAGACAGCTGGTAGTTACCACACTGGACATGTGGATTTAGGATATGCATGTGTTTTGTTTCTAAAGATTGCGTAATAACAGCAGTAGGATGTATATAGGATAACTACCAATAGGGAGCCTCAGGAGGAAGCTCTATAGAAATGTTGGCCCAATGGACCATTTTGCTGAGAGAGGCTGGACTTAGGAAAAGTATCAAAAACTAGGAGGCCCAATTCCTTTTGCTGTTTGTCCCAGAACTGCTATCTCAAATTGCATAGACCCTACCCCACTCTCAGCATGTGTCTCTTCCACCTATAATTCCTTCTAACCCATAGCTTACTTTATTGAAGACCAATACCACTTCAGTTAGGGTAAGACTGCTGAGGGCAAAAATCATTTTTAGGCTTTGATTCTGAGGCCAGGATTCTACCGTGGGCTAGCTGCATAAACCCGCAAGCTGCATTGCTTCCTGGTCTTTAAAGTTCTTGCAAAATCTTACCGTTCATGTAAAAATTGGGGTAGGCAAGACAGCTTTCTGCCAGACCAGGTTACTCTCTTGAATACTTACCTGTGTCTGAGCCTTCGACCTAGATATGTTTCATTTGTGTTTGTGATTGGAACCACTTGGAGGAAGTACCCCTTTCATGAGGCAGCAGTGCACTCCTGACACCCGTGGTATGGTTTGCTCATCACGGACCAGTCCTAGTTGCTGCCCCAAAGAATCCACCCTCAGTAATTGTTATAAGTGTGTGTGAGGCCCTCTTGACTTCAAGACTTTGGATGTTGATAGGGGGGATAGGCCCGGGAATTACGGTGTTTCAACTGTTCCATAATAAGGGAAGTTCATCATGTGTTCAGGTGGGGTGGACAGTGTTAATCATTTCCAAGTTACCTCCTCTGCCTCCAGTGTGTGTGTGTGTGTGTGTGTGTGTGTGTGTGTGTGTGTGTATTTGTGTGTGTGTGTGTGTGTGCCTAAGAAGGGATGGCAAAGGAAGACCCTGTAGGAGAGGTTGGGTCTGATCAGCCCAGCCAACTAGTAGACCCAGTGGTAATCCAACAACCCAAAGTTAGCAACTAACTCTATACAATTTTACAGTTTTCTCCCCAAGAACAGAAGGTAGCACTTGGCACTGCTCCAAACTCCTAAGGCCCTCCTGGGATGCATAGATGGTTAGTATTTTCCTCCAGTTCTTTCCTGGTTTATTTGTCTATTTCACCACAGCACAGAAAGGTGGAAAGGGGCCCGATCAGAGCTTACTCTCCTTCATCCTTCAAAATGATGCCTTACCATGTTCACTCTGATTGAATTTTGATGCTGAGCATCTTTTGGCCTCTAATTGGTTTCAGACTTCAATCAGGGGCATTAACAGGAATCACTGAGTGCAACACACACTCCCAGCTCCCGGTCTCGGGCTTCCTTTTCCAACATCTGCAGGAATCCCCTTGCCCTTGATCTTTCTTATAAAATATTTTGAAGACTCTGATATATTAACTGCTTACCTACCTCTCTCTCTAATTCTCCTTTTTTTTTTTTTTTTTTTTTTTTTTTAGTCTTTGAACCTTTAGTCTTTGCAAAATTCCCCTTCCTTCACGGCTATTACTCTTTGGGCTAAGGGGCCTTCTGGAGCCCACGTTAGCATTCATTTCCATACTTGCCAATATTTCCCTGTTTGCTCTCAGATGGGGCTGCCAGATTGGCACATAAACACACAAGATGCCCAATTCAATTTGAATTTCTGATAAGCAACGAGTAAATTTTTGTATAACTGTGTACCAAATATTGCATGAGGCATACTTATACTAAAAATTTATTAGTCGTTTATCTGACATTCTAATTTAACTGGACATCTGTATTGAATTTGGCACCACACTCTTAGAACAATCCCCTCCTTGCCGTACCTCACAGGGACTCCATCTCCCAGCTCCCTTGCCCTCCTGCTGCTAAATCCTGGATAAATAGGTTCGGTGGGCAGGTGGCCAGGAAGAGCCAGGTTATGTGGCCCCTCCCTTTTTCTGGTGGCCTCTTCGGCCATAACCAAGCTTTCCTATGGCTCCAGGTCTGGCCAGATCTGCCTGCCACCGTTGCAGTTTCTTCCAAGTGGCCAGATCCTGGGCTGCCCTGGGTCTCCTCTCCATGACTTCCTAGCCCTGGGGACAGCAGCTGCACCCTGTTGTCCATCTCCACATTGCCTGCCATCCCTGTTTAAATGCTCTGCTTTCCCAGTACCTGTTTAAACTGTTTTGTGTATTACATTTCCTCTGTTTGAAATACCTAGAGTGGTTTCCATCTTCCTGACAAGACCCTGACTGAGAAGCCTATTGACTATTTATTCTTTGCTTATTTCCTACCCACCCCCCCCCACCCCCCCCTCCCCCGGCCTTTTGCATTCAGTTGCCTTCGCCTGTAAAGACGGATAAGTGTAGGCCATGGCACAATTCATTTGTTACCAATATCAAAGCCCCAAATTTACTTCTCTATAAAGGTTGAAGTATATTCAGGGCTACCTGTAAAGGAATGCCACTGTCACTCACTTACACTCTAACCCTGTTGACAGCCCAGAGCGAGCATCTGTCAAGTTGGTCAAGAAAAAGAAAGACGGTGGAGAGTTCCTCCTGCAGAGAAGTTAGAGAATGTCACAAGTTCCAGACTTAGCTGTCTATTTCTTTCCTGATGGCTGTACCCAGATACAATCAGATCAATCCATAACTACAAACGAAAATCACGTTCTCAACATATAACCAGATGTGAAGGCTGTGAGAGACCCCTGATAACTTAATTACTGGAAAGTGGTCCTTTGCAAATTATTTCCAAATTACATTGACAATAACCAAAGTAGCTGCCCCCAGGCATAGCACAGACGGGGCGGTAACTTCTAGGACTCATGGAACTCTGGGGTATAATGGAAGGGAAAACACGACAAGAAATGCTTAGAGTTGTTACCAATGTTACAATCTTCAGAGCTCCGGCTCTGTCTCCACATCCAAAGCCAAACTGGCAGAAGCTCCCACAAAGAAATGATGCCATTGCTCATTTGCTGTCCCCAGAGCTGCCTCTTCTTGTTACATTGGACAGTGGGACTCCTGACTGTCTTCAAGAGGAATAGCACACATACTCACAGGGCGTGGTCTAGCCCTGTCTCGCCCCAACAAGATAATGGTATCGTATAGTCTTAACATCAATACCTGTATCAGGATGTTAGTTAATTAACATTAAGTAATATTACATATGGATGTCAAGAGAATTTTATTCCTTTTTATAGTCCTGAGAATGAGCCTATGGATCTTCCCAAGTTTTTGAGATTCCTTACTCCTGTTAACATTGAACAAGAAAAGTGTATGCGTGCACACACACATACACACGCACGTACGCACGTATACATATATAGTCGCCTCCCTAGAAGCAGGAGAATGAACAAAACTTAGGTGCATGGTTTAGTCTAGATGAATATTTACAGAAAACCTTTTTTTCCATAGGAAAATTTTTGCAGAGACATACTTTTAGAATTCTGCTTACACTTTTAAATACATGTCTAATCACCCAGAACAGTTTACCTCTTCAGAGCTGTCTTGTCTTGGATATTTCCTTCTCAGAAGAGGGCCTTCTTTTTCTCCCAGGAAGCCACCTCTGTGAGCTTTTAAATTATGCAATTGTGAGCAAAGAACCTGAGACCAAAAGGCAGATGCAAATTTCTATTCTTGATAGCAGAATCTACCACTAACCTAAATGAGAGGTATTTTAAATTATGAAATAATTTGAAGATACAGAAAGAATATAGTTAATGAATAAACATCCTCTTAACCAACCATCGAATTTAAGTAATGTTAATTCACTAATATTTTTACATGTATGTTTCATACTTCTTATTAAACTATGTAAATGGTTTTAGGAAGAATATATTATTCTTTAAATTTGATCTTTTTCACTTAATATTAAGTTTCAGGATAGATGTTAATGTGTATAAACTTATCTATTACTCTAGTTCATTCCTTAAAACTGCAATATTCCATTCCATCAAATTAGCTTGTTCTTCTTGCCAAGGTGGAAACACAGGGACTAGATTTACCCTCCTGCCTGAAACAACCAAAAAACAGACAAAAGATATGAAATGATGAATTTCAAGACAGTGGACTTCAGGCAATTGGAGGACAGTGATCTTGTGAGACAGGAAATTAACCACTTCCCAATTTCCCTGCCTTGAGAGAGTTACAGGCTATGTGCAGGGCAGGGGTGAACCAGCAAAGCCTGATAACTCCTGAGTTGAGAAGGCAAAGGTGAGAGTCCAGGAAAATCATGGTGGCTGGAGCTCACATGTCAGAATACCAGAGGAGAGGGCTTCATGGAGAGAAAACTCTGGAGATGTGGAGAGTCACTCTCAACAATTCAGCTGAATATTGATTGGCATATACATTTGAGGAAAGCTCCTGTCTTGGGAAAGAACCATCCAAAAGGATTAGAGGTAACAGTGCCTGCTGCTGACACAGTCTGAGAAGAGTGCCTCCTCTCACCAGCCAGACTGGAGAACGTCATGACTCACAAGATATTTGGCTGGAACACACAGAAAGGCCTCACCTTAATTAGTGGGAAATAAATTAGAACTAGCCTGAGCATTAATCTGTTCCCACCTAGAAGATCTTTAAAAGCAAGAGCCAAAAGGATTAAATCCTTTCCAAGCAACCTAGCTGCATCTCAAGATAAAGCTCAAGAATACTGATAGGAATACAAAAACTTTCCACATTCAAGAGAAGGAATGCAGAGATGCTGAAAAGTGTGGCCCATAATGGAGTTAAATCAATGAAAATTAATCCTGAATGGACACACATGTTAGATATTAGACAAGAACATTAAAGTGCAATTACAATAGCTGTATCCCCTATGTTCAAAAATTAAGTAGAGGCATGAAAGGTAAAAGATGACACAAATCAAACTCCTAGAGATGAAAAATACATTGGATGGAATTAACACCACGGTAGGTACTGCAGAAGAAGAGATTGGTAAATTTAATGATATAGCCACAGAAACAGTCCAGAATGAAACACACACACGAGAAAAATACTGAAAAAAAAAATAAAAGGAACAGTAAGTAGTGAACTAATACACTTGTAATTGGAATCCCCAAAGGGGTGGAGACAGAAGAGATGGTAGAATGAATAATTAGCCCCCAATTTTCTCAAAGTGGATGAAAATTATAAACTCACCGATCCAAGAAGCTCAGGCAACCCCAAGCACAGGAAACATGAAGAAAAGTACACCAAGACACATAACAGTCAAATTGTTCAAAACCAATGATAAAGAAAAATTTTAAAAGAAGCCAGAAAAAAATAACAAGAGAAAAAGCCAAACAGAATAAAGAAGAGGACACATGTGGATGACAGCACATTTCTCATAAGAAACAATGCAAGTGAGAATGTTCCAATGTCTTATTGGAGCAACATCTTTAATGTTTGGAAACAAAAAAAAATTGCCAACACTGAATTCTTTACCCAGTGAAAATATGTTTTAAAAATGAAGGTGAAATAAGGACTTTTTCAGAACACAAAAGTGATTCCATCAAGTGAATCTATTACAATGTTCTTGTCCATTTCTTTACTGATGGACAGTTAGGTGGTTTCCCTTTCATGTTGTAAATGCTGAAATAAGCACATGCACATTACCTTTTTGTCCACATGATAATTTTCTAGGATGTGTCCCTAACAGGAGAATTGTTGGGTCATAGGTGAGTGCAACTTCAGTTTTACTTGTATTGCCAAGATGCCCGCCAAGGTGCCCACCAAGGTGCCTGTCAGCACTGGTATTGTCAGATATAATTTTTTTCTTTTCTGATGAATCTGGATGTTCTATTCTGTTGCACTGGTCTGTTTTCCTATCTTTGCCCCTATATAACATTGTGCAATAACATAGATTTATAATAAATTTTAATATCTATTGGATGAGATCTTCTATATCGGTTGTTTTGGACTGCCATTATAAAATACCACAAACTGGGTGACTTAAGCAACAGGAATTTATTTTCTCACAGTTCTGGGGGATAGAAGTCTGAGATCAAGGTGTTGGCTGGGTTGGTGTCCTCCGAGGCTCAAAGGGGAGGATCTGTTCCAGAAGATGTAGATGGACATCTTCTCCCTGTGTCTCCCATCATCTACTTTCTGTTCATGTCTGTGTCCATAGTTCCTCTTTTTATAAGGACAACAGTCATATTGGATTTGGGCCCTACCTTAATAATTTCATTTTAACTTAGTTATCTCTATAAAGACTCCATCTCCAAATATGGTCACTTTCTAAGGTACTGGGGGTTAGGGCTCCCACCCATGAATTTTGAGGAGAATAATACCTCCTCTCTTAGTTATTCACCAAAACAGAATTCTAGAATCAATTTCTCCAGTCCCACCAAGAAAATCCCTTTCATTAGAATTGCATGGGATTGACTTTGGGAAAAATGACACATTTGTGATACTAAGCCCTCCTTTTCATAAACATGTAGATCTACCTTTTATTCGAGGATTCTTTTAAGTCTTCTAATAAAGTTGTAAATTTTGCTCCTAATGGCCATGCATTAATCTCTTTCCCATGGCTTACTGCCGTAGACCCCACCCCACCCTGGAGTCCACTCAGCCTTTATTGAGAAACTCTCGCCTGCAAGCTCCTGGGTCCTCTGTCATTATCCTCATTTCTCATCATTCACTACTTCAAACTCTATGCCAAAATTCTTGAGGTTTTATCAAACATACCATGCTATAACACACCTTCCTGCCTTTTCTTCTGTTCTTCTCTGCCTTTCTTTTATGATTTACCTATTAAAGGATGGGCTGAGTTAAAGACTTAACCCAGACAAAACCTTCTACAGGAATCCAACCTTAGCTCAGACCACTGAGCAACCCACAGACTAGTTAGGCGGTTCTTCTCTTTGTGCTTCTGACCATACAACTGTAGTGTCACAGGATCTTATAAAAGTCTCTAGAATGGAGTCAAGCTAACGGAGCCTCTCTGAGGGCTGGGATTGTACCTGATTCAAATTTGGATGCCATCAAACTGTAGCACAGTGTTTGGCATACGGGAAGTTATAATAAATATTGATGGTATGAATGAACGAAATAAATCAGAAAGGCTATATTTCCTTTTCAGAGACTGCTAGCTACAACCCCCTTCTTAGGATTAGTAAACGTGGGAAGTCAAGGGAGATAGGAAAGTGGGCAGGTAAACATTAATTCAAGGAAAATCGGGGCAGACGTGATGACAGCTGACAAGCTCTCCCCACTTTATAACAGAGAACATCATTTTAGTAGCCAGAATATTTGTGTCCAAGATTTAGGGTCTCTTGTTCTTAGAAATTGCGGGATAAACATGATCAGGGCTTGTCTGTCTCTCCATTGTCTTGGCTTCCTGCTAGCTCTGTCATCACAAAGTTTCTCTGAGACTTGAAGGCAGCCTTCCTAATTGTGGACCCATCCTGGTGCTGCCCCACTGAGATTACCACGAGCCACACGGGATGAAGCCACGGGCCTCCCCATGAGGGCCCAGAGTCCTCAGTGACAGATCAGCTCCTGACTCGAGCCTCAGGGCATTTCCTTTCTTTCCAAATTCTTGGGTGAGGAAGCACCCGGCTCTTGTCCTCAGGTACTGGCTCCACTTAACAAGGAAAACTCAGTGTCTGTGCCTGGGCCTTTTCTCTGAAATTAGTGAGCCGACTGAGGGTTTCAAAACACCCCCAAGGCCACATGGTAAAGGTGACTCTTCAAATATGTTTTAAGTCCCCGGCTTTTGATGCCTTTTATCTTCTCAAAAGTAAGTCAGAGCTTTAGACAGAGCAGTGAGGACTATGCAGTCAAGTGTGAGGCCTGGAGGGAGCTGGGACACACCAGCTGCTTGCAGAGTGCTCTTCTGTCCCCTGTCCCCTGCGCTGGGGCCTTTCTTCTCTCCATGGGAAGATGGATTCGGATGGGCTGTTGAGCTGTCTGTGTCTACAAGACCTTCTCCTGTAAACCAGATGCTTCGCATGCACCCCTCCTCCCGCGTCCCCTCTTGTAGGACACTGGGACCTAGGGATTTGCCGTTCTCATTTTCGGGAAAAGAATGATATGGATTCAACCTCCCTTTTGCCCTGTGCTTTGCACAACAGAGATGACCCCCTTTCTCCCTGTGTGGAAGGTCACTGGGCTCGAGTGTGACGCTCATGGGAGATTCTTATGGGAGAGGCAGAATACTCTAGAAAACTGCCTTGCATCATGTTGGTGGTGGGCTACTGCTCTTCGCTTGCTTCCTGTCTTCGGGTGGTAACAGTCTCCTTGCTTTCCTTTAAGGACCTGTCCCTTGCTTATTCCCTGATGACTTTGTGGACTCCTAGGCAAGCCCTCGCTCCAAATAGCTCCTCCAAGGTCGTGTTGAAATGCTCCCCTTGTGGGTTCTTTTGGGGACTCAGAATGGCCATCCCACTTGTTGCAAAGAACTTCTCATCCCCCTCCATATGCTGGGTGCTCGAACACTATTCGTGGTTTTAATCAGTCCATACACATATTTTAGGGATGGGCAACACCCCCAGTGGATAACTTCTTGGGGGTAAACTTCAGCAGCCCCTCACTTATCTGCCATCCTTGAGAATGTATTGTTTCACCTAAGAAAAATGACCAGATAATTGAACCAAATTTTTGTGAACAAAACTTTAAAACACTCTACACTTCCATGGGACTTTGAAATATAACAGATGAATCAGAACATACAGAAAACACATCTAATTTAACCTGGTCTTTACCAATCAGAATAGTCCTTCCGCAAATCAGTCATGGCTCAGGGTTGCAAGGTTATGTACCTGACAAGTGCGTTGGCTCAGAGAGCTTTGGTTGGCATTCCTTTGAAGGCTTTCCTTTGTACTTCCAAAACTTCTTTCTCTCGCAGGCAGCAATCGACCTCTCTTGCCATTGAGAATATTTCCCTTCTCATAGGTTTCTGTGCGCTGGTAGGTCATCAAAGGTGTCTGAGTCCACATGTAGGGAGGGGTGGTGGTGGTGAGTGGGGCAGGCAGAGGCAGCTCTGGGAAGTTTTCAGGAAGGCACAGGTGATCCACAAACTCTCATCTCTGGCTGACCTGTTTCCTCAAATGTTGGTTCAATGATTGAATAAATGAATGAAGTAGAACACGGCAAAGCTGATTAGGTAGAGACAGATCTTCCTGGAGTTCTCAAGTTTCATCATACCGGTTTCTTTTATACAAGTTCTACAGATTATACAACTTTTATCTGTCAGCTTAACAACACCATTCAAATAATGAACATTGGAAAAATTACTAGAAAAACTACCCAAGTATCATATTGTCAAATGTCTTAGGGAAAATATATTGAGCCAAAACTCTTGCTTTATTTTTTTGAAAAACCAGGTATTGTTGGGTTTTTAGATTTTTCCTGTTAAAATTGGTTCACTTATACATTTTCAAAGGAATTAAACATACTCTAGGAAAAAGGAGTGTGCAGTTGCATGGTGTCTAATATTAGGGATGCTTATTTGATACTATTATAAAGTAAACAGAATTCTGGCATGCAAAGTTCCAGGCTCCCTTGCTACCCTCTGCGTCCTGGTTTATGTTACTCCTGTCTTTTCTAAGGAAGCTACACCCATTGTCTCCTGCCCTGCCATTCAAGTTGCTTTTCTCTGACATCAAAGATTCCTCTGTGATTTCCTTTCTTGGCTCAGCTGCTAACAGGGAAGAATGTGGACTCAGCAGCAGTGAAATCTCAAGTCATTAAGTGTTTTAAATTCCCCTTTGGACATATACAGTGACTTTCAACAAGTACTGCATTTCCTGTACCTTTGTAAGAGAAGGGGAAATTTAAAAAACATTACAAACTTCAAAGCAGTTAGGTCATCCAACCATCATGTTTACATTTGCATGATTACAGCAGCAAAATGCAAGAGTCCAGGAGATGTTTTGAAGTAAATTGATTAAATGATATGTCACAGTAAAAATAAATATTTTAAATCGCTATTGTGTTAACAGATTAATCGCCCTACAACCTCAGTTAGATAAAGCGGAGGTGGGAGCATGTGATGTACGGTCATTTGGAATATCTCCAACTACCTCCATGGCGTTCCATTGGGCACTTAATGATGTACTCTAGGTTTTTATGAAAACATGCCATCTGCTGCAGCGTGACCCAGCTACTCTACGAGGTCAGCTCTTACTGAACATTAGTGTAGTGACTTAATCCTCTGCAGGGTGTACACTGTCCAGGGATTCTCTTATAGACAATACCACAAAATGTTTCTTTAATTGGAAAAGTAGAAATAAAGACAATAATTAACAGAAACTCAGTTGTACTACAGGTGACCATGTTCATGGAGTGATTTAATGAACAGTCAACTTCTAAATAGCTAGCTTGGGTGGGATTCTGTTTTGGACCACTAGAAGTGTCTCTGGCCTGCACCAAGGACTGGGAACTCCTCCTCCTGTTTTCGTTTCATCATCAACACCAGCTTGACGTGGACGATGGGCTATTCCAAAGGGCTTTATAAATATTTACTTATCGTATTTACTTCTTAGCCCAAGTAAGGTCTTTGTGTTATATGCTCAGATGCCCTCTCTGCTTCCTGGACTTTTCCCAGATTACAATTTTATGTACACTTGCAAAATTAGTTGATTACTGTCTCTTCTCCCCCACCCCCACCCCATTGATCGGGAGCTCCATGCAGGCAGAAATTAGTCTGCATTAAAATTAACAGCTGGGGATGGGGAGGGATAAATTAGGAATATGGAATTAATAGATAAGCACCACTATACGTGAAATAGATAAACATCAAGGACCTACTTATAGCACAGGGAACTATATTCAGTATCTTGTAATAACGTATAATGGAAACAATCTGAAGCTGTATACTCGAAACTCACACAATATTGTAAATCAACTGAAGTTTAACAAATAAAAATGTTAACATCTGATTGTGAGTAGGGCCCACACAAGTCCATGTGTTCTGTAGTTGTTTAAATGGAAAATTAGAAATAAGGATGTTGACTGAAAGTGACTAAATTGTGCTTATGGATGAACAAGTATATAGAGAGATTTCCTGAACAAGGGACCCGCAGATGACTGATGACAGGTGCATATGGCATGGGTGGGGTACTTGCTTGGTGACCCATGAGAGGTGCTCCGTGAATGTCTGTGAATGAGTGGATGTCAATACTCGCAATAGTGCAGTGAATTAGGAGATGTTATTCCGGTACGTGAGGAAACTGAGGTCTAAAGAGCATAGGCTCTGGGCTCAGTAGTGGGGCTGTGGCACCAGAGCTAGGGCTGCAGGGCTGCAGAGCTGTACAGGCTTGACCATCATATGAACTGTCTTCAACCCTCTCCTTTGTTATGTCCTGTGTTATCTTCTTGGGTCCAAAGCCACCATTGCTGATTGCAGGAACTCAAGACCATCATGGTCACATTACGTCAGTGTTTCTTTAGTGTGGCAGCATTCCACGGACGATGCTTGTAAGGGTTTTACATGACAGATGCATGAATATTTTTATTTGTTAGTTATATATTATTTTAATTTGAGCTGAAGAAAATGTAATTGGAAAACATAACTAAACCGTATAACTGCAACATGAAACCAGATTTTTTCATGGATATTATTGCCTACGATGGAAATAAATTATTTAAATTTTCCAGTGAATCAAAGAAATACATTAAGTAACTAGTGATGGATGTTTGCACGGACAAGTTAAACATCATAAAGTGTTGGAAACACTACTTAATGTTATGCAACTTTCAGCCTAAGTGGAAAACATTCTCTTTGATCTGTCCCCCTCTCTTCACAAAGTTTCATCTAACCTACTGCAGGCAATGGTGAAAGTCTTCTCATGGCAAAAAAGGACACACCTTCTTGAGTGGGAAAAACCATTGCTTTATCTGTCTGACAATAAGAAGGTTTATGCTTCTGTCCCATGGGGAAACCTTAGACTTTCCAGGAGAAGAGTTTGCTTTGAGAGGTTCCATTTGCAAACCAGTCCCCCAAACAAAGCACCTCCGCTATCTTTCTTGCTTTCTTTGCAAAAATTTCCTGCTGCCCTGAAATAGGAGGATCAAGGGGAACTCCTTCCCCTGGAGTAAGGAAAGGCTATTGCTGCTTGTAGCAGAGTTGACAGCCAGGCCTGGGTAAGGGGCTCTTCATAATATTATTAAAAATTAATAAGCATTTTAAGACCAGGGACTTGCCTTATGAATAACTGACACTCCCCCATCCCCTCCCCCCAGCCCGCTCCCCCCTGCCAAGATATATGCAAATCATGTATCTTTCAAAAAAAATATGCTAATTGGATGAGGAATGGGTGGATAGTTCTTCCACTATTTCCCTCCAAAGTAGCAAAACACTAGTAAAACTCATACTTTTACAATTATAATATATTCTTTAACGAGTTGAAAACAGAGTTGACATCCACGCTTAGACAGTACAGGAAGCTTCTTTGAACTTTCAACTTGGAATGTGAAATTTGGGAAATCAAGAGAGATGGAATTATTCCTTCTATATTAAGCAGCTGCTCAAGGAAATTTATTGATATTTTTACTGGCATTAATAGTGTCCTTTCAAAATTCATGTGTGCACGGAACCCGTGAATGTGACCTTATTTGGAGATAGGGTTGTTGCTGATATAATCAAGTGAAGATGGGGTCACAGCTGAGTAGGGTGGGTCCCAAATCCAGGATGACTGGTGTTCTTATGAGAAGAGGGAAATCTGGACACAAAGACACAGACACAGGGGGAACTTTATGTCATGACAGAGGCACTATGGGATGACAGATAGGAGTGACCCATCTACCAGCCAGAGAACTCCAACTCTTGCCATATTACTGGGTTAGGTAGCTTACAAAATAAATTTCGTGGAAATTTCACAGCAGTCTGCAATTTCTCCATGAGTATTTTACAGTTTTGTTTTCTGTTTTGATGATTAAGAAATTAGTAGAGACCTACTTGGAATTACCTGGAAAACCCTTTGCCATGTTATTTGAAGGCCTGCATTTACTTTAACCATCACGTCATGCTCTGTGGTCTCATACAATAAACCTAATGTCACAGGACAGCATCCTTTCCTGTTTGCCACTGTGTCAAGTTGAATTCCTCAGCCAGGTATAACCACGACCATTTTCACAGATGAAGACTTCACTTTCTTAAATTATCTGAGGACAGAAGACTTTGATTTGACGTAGCTTAAAAGACCTAGAACTGCAGGGTGGTACTCTTTGTAATCATCCTGGATTAGCGAGAGCAAAGGCATACTTTATATGAAAGCAATAGTGCTGCCTCAACAAATATGCAGTCATATTTTACTGAACAATTAAGGCTTGCAGAGGTTAGACAAAAAGCACGTGCTTGAACTGAGACCTCACACCATACCTCCTGGAGTAGACCAGAGACCTGGGGCCATGGCTGTCCCAACACTCCGCTCTCGCAAGGCTGTGACTCCCAGGTCCCACCTTCTGTGCATCGTGGAGCAACACAGCAACAGTCAGTTAGCAGTAAATGTAGCAGGAGACGGGCCATGGGGAAGTTTTTATTAAATGGCATACTTTGATTTTCCATCATTGCATTTGGAATACACTTTTAAAATGATTGGCCTGTCAACATAATGGATTGGCAGTTAAAAATAACTAAGAGAATATGTAAAATAATAAAAGGGTAAATTATGACAATAATAATGTTGGTGATTCAAAAGATGGTCCATCAAGACAAATAACAAAACACATTCCAGGCAATGACAAGCCAACATAAAGCCACCAATACATTTTTCTATGCAACACAGAACTAGCAATTTTGTTTTAGCAAAATAATGCAATCTGTCATATCTAATGAGTGCCATTGATCTGAATATCATTTGTCTTTAGGTCTTTCTTTTTGTATGTTCTCTGTAAATGTCAGTTGCAAGTGAATAAGGGGTTATGACTAGCTTTACGTTTGTACTTATTTAAGAAACATTATAATGAAAGAATTTGTCAACCATAGGAATCCATGAGAATTATTTTCCTTTTAAAGGAAATGACTCAAGTTTGAGCAGTTCAGCCCTAATGGCATTGTAGTCTTTTCTGCATTTTATTTTCAATTTTTGAAAAACCACATTTTCGGTATTTTCCTGTGATTATAAAGGAAACACATGTCTCTTGCAAAAAGTAATTGTTTCTTACAGAGAAGCAAAAAGAGGATGAATCACTGAGAACTTCTACTTCCCACACCATTTTCATACCTATTCTTTTAGGGGTTTTCTATAAATATTTACTTTCATAAAGTAAAAATGAGATGGAGCTATACATTTTATTTCATAATCTGCTTTTATTACTTATACATTCATGACTATCACAGGATGTTAAAGGGAGACTTTTCTACTTGAGCGTTTCAGCATTGAACAAGGCAATCAATCTCCCAAAGGTGGAGTGGATCACGGAGTGACGATGAAGCCACGTTCCCAGCATTACCCCTGTCGCAAATCTGCTCCAACTGTGAATTGAGACCAGGTAGGGGGTGGGAAGAGGGTGAGCTGGGACCCCTTTGGGGAGGGTTGCCGACATGCTGAGCATCCCCCCTTCCAGGGGGACAGGAGGGTTGCTTCCTGCAAACCTGGAGCCAGGTGAGGGGGTGTCAATGGGACCCTTTGGGAAGCTTCGCCCATCTGCTGGAATTTGGGGAGCATGATGTCTGCCTCACAGAGGAGAAGTATCAAGGCCTGAGGCTGTTTTAGGTAGGTGCTATGGACTGAATTGTCTCCCCAAATTCATATGTTGAAGCTCTAATCTCCCCTCCATGCGACTGTGCTGGAGACAGGCTCTTTAAGGAGGGTAATTAAGGTTAAATTAGGTAGTCAGCATGGAGCCCTGATCCCAGAGAACGGATGCCTTTATAAGGAGAAGCTCCCTCTCTCCTCCACATGAGGACACAGGAAGAAGGCGGCTGTCTGCAGGCTGGGAAGAGGGCTCTCACCAGAACCTGACCGTGTTGGCACACTGATCTTGAACTTACAGCTTCCAGAGCTGTGAGAACTGAATGTCTGTTGTGTAAGCCCCGCAGTCTACGATATTTTGTTGTGTTAGCCTGAGTGGACGAGGACCGTGGGCTTGAAGAGGAAACGGTGAGTGTGCTAGGACCTTACCAGGGGATGCAAGGGGCTTGACCAGTCTCTGAAAGATGACTCTTTCTACCTGTGTGTAGGTGGATTACACATGCGCACACACAACCATAGGACTGATAAAGAGAGAAAAGGAGAAGGAAGCTGGGGAGTGAGGGTGGACAAAGGGGGAGGTTTCTGTGAAGGATGTTCAAGTTTGCTCCCTTTCCTCAGAGGTCACAAATATAACCTCTACTGACCCAGGGAAATACCTGCTACAGCTATTAGCTGAAAGTGCGAGGTTGAGCACAGCTGCAGGTCTGACTAGTAGGATTACCGTCAGAGGTGAGGAACCCCAAAACAGGCCAGTCTTCTTTGTTCAAAAATAGTATCGAAAAAGTAGCCACCTGAGAAACTCCTTCCCTGCCCTGACCTTCTGTCTCAAGAAGAAATTCTCTTGGGTTCTGGCTGTATGGTGACTTCCTGTCAATTAACACAAGCACATAAACAATTTCTTTAAACGTCACAATCTAACCCTACCTCTATCAGAGCATATAAATAAAATGTCAATTTGTTGACTCTTCTAAATGTCCCTTATTTTCTCCTTTTTTTCCTATGAACATCTGTATATTTCAAGAAACGTTCTTTTTTCTTCTTCTTCTTTTCCCAAAATAGAGGGAGACAAGCATATAACTAAACATATAAAAATGCAGGTGACAGTTTTCTTAATGTTTTGTATTCTTTGGATGGAGTCATAAGGGGTGCAGCTTTGGAAGCTGGCATGCATAATCTCTCACCTGTTCAAACATCACGGTTTTGCAAGGTTGGTCCTTCTGTCAATCGCCACCTGCAAAGCCTTCGCTGTGAGCCTGCTGAGTCAGCCAGTGTCCTAGCCGTTGATGGGTAGAAATCTCTATTGTGTGTGTGAAGGCTCCTGGCAGGGCAGCTGGTGACTGTTATTAGCTGAATGGAGGGATATTTAAAGATATGATTAAAAATGGGATGTAAAGAAAAACAGGGTGTCAAGAGCGTCCAGACACTCCCAAGTCTTCGAAGCCTTACACGATTCTAATTTCCTGCGGGTCTGCTTTTTTGTTTTGTTTTGTCTTTTCAGTTAATGAAGAATCAAGGGAGTTACTGGAACTCAGAATTGAGTCAGAGGTTAGACTTTAGAGTCTGACAGCCCTCAGGTGAATTGGTGGATAGTCTGTCCTTTCTGGGTTTGGGAGATGATTTTCTGATTTCGTGCTCAGATTTTTCAAGAGTCCATTGAGAAGGTGGTCCATGGGGTCTCCAGTCATGAGGAGTTTGTGCCCATGGAGGTTACAGAAGTCAGCCTTGCAACTTCCAGCATCCTTTGATGACACTGACGGAAGAAGTAAAGAGGTCACGTCATGCTTGCTTCCTGGGAGGCTGAAAGGGCAAACTAGAGGCACATATTACGGTGATTGTCTGGGTTTTAACTCAGACTTGTGGGTGTCTAGATCCTGGCTTCCTTGCTTTTTTTTTAATTGGGGTATAGTTGCTTTACAATGTTGTGTTAGTTTCTGCTGTACAGCGAAGTGAATCAGATATATGTATACATACACCCCCTCTTTTTTGGATTTCCTTCCCATTTAGGTCACCACAGAGCATTAAGTAGAGTTTCCTGTGCTATGCAGCAGGTTCTCATTAGTTATCTATTGCTTTTTACTAGCCATGTGACTCTGGGTAAATTATGTAAATATTCCGACCCCCAGCTTCCCCATCTGTAGAATGGGAATAACTGCCGAGCTCATAAAGTTGTCACGCAAGTCAAGTGCAGGGCCGTCACGGGCACGAGGTCAGCCCTCCTCTGTGACCAGCAGGGGCTGAGGGTCATTGTTGTGTATGCTATGTCAAATAAATAATAAGAAAGATCCCAGCAGAGGAATGCCATGCCGTTATTTTATCATCCTAGGACCTGGTACAGGATATAGGTCTTGGTAAGTACCATGCTGGGAAATCGTTTAACAACGATTTGGGAGAGAAATGATACGTGCAGTAAAACGGATGCTACGGATCTTTTATGGGGAAAAAAAGGCAAAGCAATACAAACTGTGCTTCACTTTTTCCTGGACTAGATTCATATTCAGAATTTTATGGTAAATGACTTACTCTGTTCAGATCAATGTCATCCCCGGATACCACATTCCCATCTTTATCAAGATCCTCTGGTGACAGATCTTAGTCTTTAGTGTAAAAAGTACCTTAATCTTGTGAGAAAAAAAGAGATGCATGGATGATGGATAAAACTGAAAAAATGAAAAAAAGGAGATTCTAAGGAAGCAATCAGAAAAGATATAGTAAAGGGATGAAAAAGTTCATACGAAGGATGAAACACAGTTATAAAGCCTCCTACGTGTATCTAACAGGCAGGGGGTCTCAGGATCTCATTACTCAAGAGAACACTGAAAAATTAGCAACAGGACTATTTTAGCAAACCGGTGCAGTTAGAGGGAAAACGTATCCTACACCCATCAAAACTATGAATGAGCAGTTGCTTAAAGTTTGGGTTGAACTCAGGTTCATTAGATTTAAAATGACCTTGGCCAGCTTATAAAATCACCATCAACTTTGAAAAATTGTTAAATTCCTAATCACACCCAGCAGCTGATTCTTGATTTAAACAGGTCTAATCAGCCCCTCCCAATGATGGCCTTAACTGACCTCCTACAGTAGCAGCCTAATTAGTTGAAGAGGAACTGCCCTTATGGAAGGTTTAGAATCTCCAGAGGGTAGGTCCCTGGAGGAAGGACCCTGGGCAGGCCAGTAGGGTGGGGTGTCAAGAAAAATTGGGAAAAGGCTTTGAGAGCCACTCGGAAGCTGGGCTGTGGGTCTCTGGAGTCTGTATACCTTCTCTTGGTCTAAATTATTTTGCAATTCCAGGCTTTCCTCTCTCTATTCATATTTTGAAATTTAAAAGAACAAAGGTAAAAAACAGCGCTAGAGATTCTTAGAAGTTCACTCTCCTTTTGGATGATAAATAGTCTTTATTTTGGGTGATAAATAACCTTAATTCTCCTTTCCTAGCAGCGTAACCAAATGACTTTTTCTCAAAAGAAGTCAAAACTCTCTAAGGAAATCATCTTTAGCTAGTAGAATTTAATTCTGTTTTAGACCCACTGTTAAGTCCTCTTGTGATAAAACTATAAGGTTACCATTATATTTTCCTCATTAAAAAGGATAGCCTACAAAATGGAGTTAGTTTGAGATATTGAAACATTTTCTTAAAGGAAAGTTTCCTCCATGAACATGATTGAATAAAGCAAGTCTTTCCCAAAGTGGGTCTGAGGACTGTCAAAGTTTCCCTTCACATATTTTCAGCAGAAGGACTTTTCTATTGTAACTACCTGGGGATATTTGCAGTCATTTCATTTCCAGTCATTTACCCCACGAATGTTCACTGCACACCGACTACATCTCAGTGTTGTGCTGGGTGCTGGGAAGAGAGAATATATAATGCAGAGTGAGGAATGCAATAATTTCCTGAGAGTCTCTCTTTCTGTGGAAAGGCTTCCCTGAGGGTTTGAAATTTGGGTTGGACTTGGGAAAACAAACAAAGTCCCTTTCCGGTGGCCACAGTTGGGGTGGGATTTTGTGTAGAGGGGACAGCAACACCCAGTGGGCACAGTGGCCTGACCTGCAAACAGGGTGCTCCATTGTTGGAGTGTCAGGTGAAAGGTGGGGTGCGGGCATTGGGATGGACCTGGACGGGTGTGCAGGGGCCAGGTCATGCCCCCTACGGAGCTGTAACTGGAATCCGTAGTCAATGAGGAGCAGGGAAGTGCCTCAAACAGGAGAGAGAGATTAGCAGTCTGGTGTTTCAGAAGAATCCTTGTTAATAAGGAAAGGAGTATTTGGAAGAAATGGGTTTAGATAGATGGAGACCAGCTAGGCCACTGCTGCAATAGGTCAATTAAGGCCATCGTGGGAGTGGCTGGGAAAGTCGGGCTTGAAAGGTGTTCAGAAGGGACGGTCCTCACTCATCTTGCGGACCTTGGTTTCTAGATGCAGAAACTGCAGAGGTGTTGGTGCTGCCAGTCCGGATACAGTATGCTGTAGATGGGATGCGGAATAATTCTATTTGTCTACTTAGAGATCTAGAAAGCTCTGGGGTGTGGAGAGGGCAGCTGGATGTAGGCAGGGCTCTGGAACAGAGGGATATTTAAGAGTCATCAGAAGGTAAGTTGCAGCTGCAGCCCTGGGGGCTGAGAAGAGGAAATTCCACAGGAGAGGGTGGTAGCCCCCAAGAGACAGACACAGATTGCAGTGGTTAGATGCTCGCTCAAGGCCACATAGATAATGCCAGAGGGTAGGGACTGGGTCCCCGGAGGCCAGTGGGGATTCTGATTCTACCACCTGTGCTGCTTTTCCTCTGTCCCACCTCATCTTCGTGATGCCGGCGAACTTACGTCCTTGTCTCGATTACTCAAAAAAGCTACAACGTTTGTAGAATTCAATGTGTTTGTTCTCAAAGGCAAAGTTTTGGAACTAATCAGAGTATATTTGGCCTTTTAATCACTCACAAAATGAATGCCTTTTTGACTCAGGGAAAGCAGTTCACATATTACTGAAAATTTTAGACCAGAACATGGACTTCAAACTCCTTAACAGTGGATAGGACTTTTGTACAAATTTAAATAAATGGATAACAAAATAAATAAATTTGATAGATGAAAGTGGGTTGACCTGATTGAAGGAGGGGATGGGTTCTCTCTGCTCCAGTCATTGGTCCTCCTTTTCACCCCTGGGTGAGAAGGCACTGGACCCAATTGTTGTTCCCTAGTTGGGTTTCCCAGTGGTTGTATGGGGTGATATAAGGCCGGAACCAAGTGTGGAATGGCAGACGACGAACAGAGGGTGGGATGGTGAGGTCTGGGAGACGCCCATATTGATGCACACATCTTGATACTCATGGGTCTCAGATATCACGGGTTACCGTGAATTTAGCGATGATCTTAAGTGAGCTGATGTAAAGTCTCAGTGACCAGCCTCTTTCAGATGTGTTCAGTCCTGTCATACTTACACAGCCACCGCCAAAGGGAGGCCCTAAGATCACATCCGCGTGTTATTCCTCTTCCTACCTACCTGTGTATGGACTTCCTACCTCTGGCCCTAGCGTGGAGTACGCGACTGCCCTCCCATCTGCAGCAGCTTGGTTCCGAGGCCAACGCAGGGAGTCCGAGACAGATAAGGAAGTTCCTGGGAGTGATTGCCATGCACGCAGAAGGCAATCTTCCGCAGGTATTTGCTTTGCGGTTAGTTAAAAACAAGCAGCAAAGTGTCTGATGTCATGCCGTTTACTTTAGCGTTAAGGATATATTACGATTTGAACACAGATGGCGGTTTTCTGCTGTATTTTTGCAGGACTATCAGGAGAGGTGGGGAAAGGCACGAAGTGAGGTGAATACCAGACGAGAAACTTGAGAAAAGCAAATTCGCCTCAACTCTGAGTCTCCCAGTCGCATGTGATTGAACTTTCCTTTCATTGTCTTGTGAATGAAAAATGTTACCTGCCGTATCAGTAAACAAAGGATGCTGCAGGCTTCAGCCGCCCGCAGCGGGGCGCCCTAAGGGGACTCAGGATGAGAAAGCACAGGATGCTTGCCCCAGGTAGCTGAGATGCGGATGATTTCTGATTTCAATGAGCCCAGACTCCCGCATCTTCCCATACAAAGAAGCATGCTAAATTCCTTGACTTGAGATCCCTGGTTTTCTTTAATTAACAGTAATCTTTTAATGTTCCGACTACCTGGTCTTTGTTGAGGAAAACTCTATATATCCTGGCCCCCCCCTTGCCTCTTTGGAGCAATCTGAGAGCCTGCCTCCCAGGCTTAAGTCCTCGGCAAACATAACATAACCTTCAAGTTTTAGGTTGTGCATTTTCTTCAGTTGACAGTCTCCATGAACTTCTGATGATGAATATCTCACTTTGAACATATTGTGTTGCCACAAAGATTCCAAATTTCAAAGATCCCCGGGAGGTTAGCATGTTCATGGGTGCAGGTTGGTACAGACTGATTGAAAAATACATAAAAATACTCACGTGAGGTCATAACTCATTGGTCCCAAAGCCCATGGGCACATGTTTAAAAGTCATGAGACTTTTCTTTAGTATGCAAGTGGCACCTGGTGGCCACAGTGACTGCAAGGCTCCCTGAAGTAGGACAGAGCTCTGATATTCCCCCAGGGGTCTGCCACCCACAAATTGGGAACCATGGCCCCAGGAAGCAGAAATCCTAGGATGTTTGGTTTCAGAGTTAATTTTCCATAAAGAGGTAGAATCTAATCTTCTGATGCTGTCATACCCCCTTATCCATCACAATAACAATATGCTCAAAGAAGCGAAGCCCGCTCCAAATGTCTTCTATTGGATCAATATGGCAGAGTTAAGCTCTGTTACCATTGAAAAGGGCAATTACACAGTGGGTAAGCCAGACAGGAACTTTGGGAAACCGATGCATTGGAAGTCTCTGGAAGTTTATGAAGAACAAAAAGTGCGGTGAGAACCAAAATATTCTTTTTGCTCTGGGCTTTGGTAAAAAGATCCAGGATGTTGAATCATGGTTGCCTGGAGGAGTTTCAGAGAAACGTGACCTTAGTGGGGTCCAGGTGCCTCTTCTAATGGTCTGAATGGATTTGGATACAGAGCTTACAAAAGAGGGGGACTGGTCAGAAAATGCCTTCACGGGGCTTTGCCAGGAAACTCAGGTGGGCACTGACTGTTGGCACCAATGGAATAGTCCTTGACACAGACCCCGTGGGGAAACTGGTTGAGAGGGGATCCAGCTGCTTCCTCTGATGTGGTCATGCAGAGGGAATATTTTGTTCATTTCTTCGTCCACTCATTCAGCGAATATCTGGGGGTACGGCAGGTGGGCACAGGGGGTCCCTGCTCTGGTAGAACCTTTGTTCGGGTAAGGTGTGGGGCGAGGGGGACAGACAACAAGCAAATAAATAGGTAAACGTATAGAATACTTCCGGTATTCAGTGCCATGGGAGAATGAAGCAGAGAGAGGAAAGGGTAACTTAGCACAGGGTGGTCCAGGAGGCCTCCTGAGAAGGTGATGTCCGGAACAGAGCCCTGCAGGATGTGTGGGTGTAAGTCACACAGCGCTGGGAGACAGGAGTGTTTCATGAAGAGGGAGCATCACATGCAAAGCCCCTGAGGTGGGAGCCAGGAGGCTAGCGGGATGGAGCAAGGTGAGGGGGAGGGAAGGGCGATTACAATATGGGGTCAGAGGGATCAGATGAGGCCTCCTTGAAGGAAGATGTGCTCCCGGTGAGGACTCACCGCGGTAGGGAGTGTTCTGAGTGAGCTGGAGACCAGGGATGCTTTTGAACGGCGGAGGGATGCAGTCTGACTCGCTTTTTCACTGCATCACTGGCTCAAGAGATGCCTTTGTCCGTGGAACTAACAGAGCCTGACTTGACTCTGTCCCAGATGGAGATCAGACTGTCCCTACACAGGATCATAGACACACCTCGGGCAGCTCCTGTCTCCCCTTCTGCAGTCCTGAATCCCATCGATGGCTCCGAGCAGGGGCTGCTCCCCACGGGCCAGGCCACAGGGCCAGAGCCCCTCCCTCCTGTCGCCCAGCTCGAGTCCCTTAGCAGGGTTAGACCCTGGTCCCACAGCCCCACCCTTGGAGGTGAACCCGGGGCTCAGCACGTCAAATGTGCACCCCGAGTGTGCCTCGTTTTCCTCAGTGCTGAAGGCCATTCCCGCCACAGCTGAGATGTCCTCTTCTTCTGGATTTTGAGATGTTTGATGAAACCCTCAGTGAAATTGGTTATTGAATGTCTGTGTCTACTTCTCGAATCTCATCACATTTGTGGCCACCTGGGAAGCAGTTCTGCCTGACAAGGACCCATTTCAATTCTGCACGTTAAACAGCTGTGCCCCAGGCACAGCCCCACCTCCCCCGATCCCTCCCTCCCCCTCAGCTTTTCTCAGTGCCTTTTGGGGCCTCATCCCTCTCCCCCCCACCCATCTCCCCCCCGTGTTTGTCTTCCCTCCCAGGTAGGAGACATTAACTTAAACAAGGCAACGTATGCCTATGGCTTGGGTCTGGTAGAATCAAGTTGCTTCTTGCCAAAGGCCACTGTAAAACCTTTACCACGGGAAGCAAATGCAGTTGGCTTTCAGAGTAAGTAAGAATTCTAGTGCAGTCTTGGAGCGTGGGGGTACCTTGCACAGAGATAATTGCACAAGAGGACTCTAGACCGTGCAATGCTGTGTCTTCTTAACATGCCTTTGCATATAATATAACTTTAGCTCTGAGTTCTGAGGTTTTCATCACCTGGGAGAATACGAAGCAGTCAGAAGCTGTGCCCGAGCCATCTTGGCATCCTTTCTCACAATCAGTATGACCAGCATCTCGCTGCCAGCCCTTGGCAGCCACGGGGGAGCCCAGGGGAGCAGGGCAGGGTCCTCCCCTGTCCAGGGACTCACGGTTTCCTAGGGAAGAGGCCCAGGTAAACGGAACCAGGGATCTAACCGGAGTGACAACCCGGTGACATGACTAATGCCCTTGAAGCGGGGGAGGGCAGTCATGCAGAGGACGGACCACCGGAGTCTTCAGGAGGAGGAGAATTTTCTCCGGGGCTAGAGAGGATCGGGGGTGGGTGAGGCAGGGGTGACACCGATGTTACTTCCTGAAAGCGGCTTCCAGGAGCAGGGAGGACAGGCGTGGACGGAGCCTGCAGCGGAGTCACTGCTTACCTAACTTGTTCCTGAGTTTGTTCAGAAGAGCCAGCTCTTCAGGGCTTATTAGTTTGAGGTCCAGGGAGTTCTTCTGGGCATCAAGAAACTCCAGAAATGATATCCGGAAGTTTCCATGCCTGTGTATGTTTTCCGAGGGAGACTCCACAGTGTCAGGTGATTCGCGAGGAGCCTGTGTCCCTGAGGCTGGAGCGTTGCCTCTGCTCAGGGCCCGCTCACCCCTGCTTTCTGTCTTTGACCCATGTCCAGGTCCTGCCCCCTCCATCCCCGAATCATGCTCAGTTCTCCCGCGTTTCTGAACTGCAGCCTCAGGATCCTTCCCGAGGCCCCTCGCACCCGCTGGGCTGGACTGGTGGCCGCTGGGCATGGTGGGTGGCCGGGAGAGACAAGATGAACTTGTCTGAATGCTCACTTTGCTCTCCATGTCCCTCTGATTTCCATGACAGGGTGTCTGTGTCAAGCTTTACAGCAAAAGTACGAAGGTCCCGGCGGAAAGTGGGCTCCTGTCCTGGGGTGTGGCCCTGGGGGGACATGAAGCAGGTGCAGCTGGTGATGGAGGAGGAAGGGCCTGGACCAGAGAACCAAGGGGCTGCCAAGACTGAGGAGAGAGACAGAGCCGGGAGCTGCTGGCCGTCACAGTGGCCATGCCTCAGGTCCGGCCTGTGTGGGTCTGACTGCACAGCGCCTTGGGCTGGGGTCCAAGAAGTGGGTTTGGTTCTGGTTCTGCCCTCACTGTGAACCTTGGGCAAATGCTTCGTGTGTTTGGACGTCTGCTTTCTTGACTGAACACGGGAAGGTGAAGTTCTCCGTGATCTCTTGGTGCAGACAGCTCCCAGGTTAACTCATATTCCTAGACGGGTCCACACAAAGCACTCAGAAAATCTCAGCAGAGTTGAACTGAATGCGTCTCTGGATTGCACGGCCATCTCTTCATCATACCCTGTATGGCCAATAACAGCACCTTTAACCAACTAAGTAAGTGCCCGTTGGCGTGAATAAATGGCCGGAGGCCCTCGACCAGCAGGAACACCTAAGCAGCCTGGTCGGGTCGCGCACCCCAGGTCAATTAGAAACCTGACACTTGTTTCGAAAATGTCCTTTCTGGCAGGCTTTAGGGAGTGAATTTTTTTCCAATAATGGGAGAGCTGGAAACGACTCAACTGGAGGAATAGAAGCCCCCAAAAGACGTAAGAAAAGTCAATGACAGCTTCTCAAAAGACAGTGAAAGGGTAAGCTGTGACAAAGTGAGAGAGTGGCATGGACATATATACACTACCAAACGTAAAATAGATAGCTAGTGGGAAGCAGCCGCATAGCACAGGGAGATCAGCTCGGTGCTTTGTGACCACCTAGAGGGGTGGGATAGCGAGGGTGGGAGGGAGGGAGACGCAAGAGGGAAGAGATATGGGAACATATGTATATGTATAGCTGAGTCACTTTGTTATAAAGCAGAAACTAACACACCATTGTAAAGCAATTATACTCCAAAAAAGATGTAAAAAAAAAAAGACAGTGAAAGGGAATTGATAGCAAGGAAAATATCCTTGAATGTTTAGCATAAAAAAGAGGACCGTGCCCAGTAAAGCAGGCGACCTTGCTGCGCCTGTGGCCAAGAGCCATTTCCAAATAACTTGCGCCTTTCATGTGTGAAGAGAGATCTCTGTCTGTTTCTACTACAACTGCCGCCAGCAGCTCTGTGTCGGGGGTGAGTCCCTCAACATGCCCATCTGTGAAGAGTCGAGGCTCCCAGGGCCACGCTGAGGACAGAGCGGGCAAAGGATGTTGAAGGGACTTAGGACAGATCAAGTCTACCCAAGTTGAGTGTTGCATGGTAGTCATTAGTAGGGACCACTGGCGACAGCTTTGCTCTGACCTAATTTTATGTCATTGGAGCTGGTGGTGACTTCCCTCATGTCACCCACTGGCCACCAGGTGGACTCAGCTGTCCTGGCTGGTGGCTGCGGGTCCCTTTGTTTCTCAAGGCTTCTTGAGTGTCCTTTCCTCAGAAAGCAGGTGCCGGGATGGAGAGCCGTCATTCCTGGTAGAAGAGGCTGGTTTTCAGTCAAGCCGTGATGTACTTGCTTCCTTTCCAAACTCTCCTCCTCTGAGTGTGGGGCAGTGTGGGCAGTGGTGGGGGTGTCCGAGGGGCTTCCCTCCTTCCTGACAGCTCCAGTGCAACCCCCTTTAATTCCTCCCTTCACTGGAGAAGGCATTTCCCCAAATGCTCCATCCTTGGGTCTCATGGCCCCCCGGGCATCTCACCCGCTCTGCCTTCCAGCTTGTGTCCTTGGGATGCTCCACGTTCAGCCTCCCAATGGACCGGTAGCTCCAACAGACTGCCCGGCGCACAGCAGGTTCTCAACAACTATCTGGGGGACGGACACACTCCCTGGGCTCCCAGACCTTCCGCTCCCTGATCCCGTTGCACACGCTCCCCTGAGCTCACGCAGGGGCTTCCTCGGCCTCCTGTCCCCCTGCTCGAGTCCCTTAGCAGGGTTAGACCCTGGTCGCACAGCCCGTAACTCGTTCTCTCTCTGCTTCTGCACTCGGCTTCTCCGTCCTCCCTGCAGCTCTCAGCGCCCGGTACCCTCATCTCCAGCCCCGGTGCCTCTGGGAATTCCCTCTCACTCTCCCTTACCCTCTTCTGAATGAGTCAGGTTAATACGACTTCTCTGTCTCCTTTCCTTCCTCCTGGAGGAGGCACTGGCTTCTTCCTTCAGCCCAAGGTGAGTCCCTCTCTCTGGGCTCTGGGTTCCATCCGAAAGGTCTAGGGTCTCCCGTGACCCCTCCTCTTTGTATCTTCAGCTTCTCCCATCACTGTTTCCTTCTTCAGCCTAGAAATATGCTCTGCGGTTTGGGGTAACTGCACACACCACACGACCAGAGCAGCAGCAAACCTTCCTTGGGCCCCATGGAGCCGTGGAATGCTGCTTTGTCTCCTTCTGTGCCAGTTATTCGATACACGTGGAGAGTTAGAACAGAAGAGAGATGTTAGGGGCTTCCCTGGTGGCGCAGTGGTTGAGAGTCCGCCTGCCGTTGCAGGGGACACGGGTTCGTGCCCCGGTCCGGGAAGATCCCACATGCCGCGGAGCGGCTGGGCCCGTGAGCCATGGCCGCTGAGCCTGTGCGTCCGGAGCCTGTGCTCCACGATGGGAGAGGCCACAACAGTGAGAGGCCCGCGTACTGGCAAAAAAAAGAAGAGAGATGTTAGTTATCACCATCATCATTATCTTTAGGGCAAATATTCTCAAGGCTTTCTCTAAATTCACAGCCTCCATGTCTCCCTGTCCCAACAGCCCCTCAGGGCACAGAAGCTGCAGTGCGGCTTTGCTTCCACCACACCCTGAGAGTATTCTGACCAAGGTACCATTGACACCCTAATCACCAAATCTGAAGGAGGCTTTGGTCCTCTTGGGCGTGTCGGCATTTGACCCATGGGAGCCTCTCCTTGTCCCTGAAATGCTTGGCTTCCTTCTAGTTGGAAGGCCTTCCCTCTGCGGCCACCCTCCCAGGCATCTTTGAGGCTGACCTTTAACCTTTGAAGTCATTCGGGGCTCAGTCCTCTGACTCTTTCTCTTTCCCATCCTCATCCAGACAGCGGGACCGCATGCAGTCTCCTGGCTTTGAATGCCATCTGTATCCTGAACGCCAGCAAAGCCGTCTCTCCGGCCCTGGGCTCTCCCTGGAATTCCTGTGCATCCACATCGCTCCTTAACGTCTCCTCTGGGATGCCCGCTATAGTCACCTGACGCCCACCCCATCGTCATCTGAGCTCCTGACCTGTCCACCAAATCTGTTCTTCTTCCACTCTTTCTTCAAAGTCAGTGAATTCTTTCTATTGCTCAGAAAAAATGCTTGGAGGGAAGCACTTTTAAGTCTTTTCTGCTCCCACTGCCCACCCCCCTACACACTACCACCACCCGCCCTCAGCCCCCTTCAGACCCGCTCCCTCCTGGGTTCCTGCACTTCTTCGTGACCCGTCTCCCTGCCTCTGGCCCTGCCCCGCCGTGCCCTCCCTCAGCGCTGCTGGAGTCTCTTGTCAAAGGGATCCTGTTACAAGTCAGATCCTGCTTCCGAGCCCTCCTCTGAGCAAAACTCCCCATCGGCCCCCCCAGCTCGCTCAGCCACTGCCCGAGTCTCGTTAAGACGCCCCAGGGTCCCGTGATCCCGTGTGACGCTTCCCACCCACCCCCTAGCTCATCCGCTCAGGCCACGCTAGCCCGTGCCCTGCGCCCTGGACACACCAGCACACTCCTGCCTCACTTCCGTGCACAGTCTGTTCCCTCTGCCTGGAATGCTGTTCCTTCGCGGGGCTCCTCCCTGACTTTTTTCAGGTCTTCACTCACGTGGCATCTTCTCAGGCCCCCGGAACTGGCATTTCAACCCCCTTCCTAACACGACACGCTCACTTCTCTGCTTTATATTATCTGTCACAATATTCATAGTGAATATTCTATATACTATATTATTTATCTTGTGAGTTGCTGGCCTCCCCAGTTTCTCACTGTGATAGAAGCTTCACGGGGCAGGGGTTTTGTCAGCTGTTGTTTTTTTTCTCTAGAAACAGGACACTGGAGCTAAGCACCGTCATGTGCCCTCATGTAAATGAGACCTGGGAGTTCAGAGTCCAACCTCGGTGGGATCCGGACATGGTGACATAGGTCCATAGGGGTAGGAGAGGGACAGGCTGGAGACCACATCGCGGGGAGGGACAGAGGGACCCTGAGAGAAAAACCTCCATGAATGAGCGGCAAGGCTGGGGCAGGGACGTTGGGGGACGGGGCAGCATGTTCAGTTCTAGTGAGGGTTACACTGGAATCTTTTCTGACCCACTTTTCTCCTTCCCTGAGAAAACAACTCCATGTCCTATAAGGGCAACGCCAAAGCTAGTAGGATCCCTGACTCCCAACCTCTTCTCCTAGAGGAGATCCACTGGGAAAAGCCCAAGTCAAACAAAAACATGCATTTTCTTAATAAATGGAGAGAAAGAGGAGAGCAGAGGTCACCAGAAGCTCTGAAACGAGTCACCTGATGGTAGCAGCAGAAAGTCTAGGGCAGGTGCCTTTATTCTGGCCATTACCAGGGCAGGGGGGTGGACAGGAACTGATGCAGAGGTTGGGCCAGGTGGGGGATGGCTTCTCCGGTCACAGCCACGGTCACAGAGAGGGTGGCACTCACTCTGCCGTCCCCTCAAGTGGACAGACGGTCCAGCAGACTCAGCGATGAACAGCTAACATGACCATTTTATAAGAAATGGGAAACGCAGATAGATGCCCCTCTGCAAAAAAAAAAAAAAAAAAAAAAAAAAAAAATCATAGTCAGTGTACCGTTATGAACCTTTTCCATTTAAAAATATGGTGAGACTATTTTCCAGTCAATAAACAAATATATACAATTTCATTTGAATTGAACAGAGAAGATGGTGGCTATGAGGTCCGTGTGGTTTTGTACCTCGTGGGCCCTTCCCTGCTCTAAGGTTTCATGACCTTTATGGCAGTAACATGCTGGTAATTGAAAGAACTCAACGAAATTACCACCTTATTGAGCCATCAAATCTGTCAAAAGGAAATTGAGGCTGAGCGGCAGGAGAACTTTTCCCTCATAGCAGGAAAATCTATGGGAAGGTAAAATTATTTCCCAGGGAAGTTGTTAAAAATCCCTTATGTGAGCCATTTATAAACATGTTATTTAGCAACATCTTACAAAAAATGTTGACAACACATCATCAACAAAAGTCCTATATTAGCAAGATGGACCAGATGCCTCAATAAGAAAGTTTTTCAAATCCACTGATGATTTAAATTATAGTATTCTATTTTTTTACAGGATAAAGAATGTTATTTTCTTGCAATATGAAATGTAACATCAAATGAAACAATTGCTTTATAGTTATCTTTTATAGCTTTCAATTGGCGAATTAGGACAAAATAAAAAAATCTGTGTAACTGCAAATGAAGGTAATTTTTTAAAAGTCAGATTAGTTACGTGAATATGTCCTTAGAAGACACAAAAATTGATTTATTACTGATTAACATGATATATTAATATTAACATGGTTATTAGGACATATTAATTAAAATGACCCAAGGGCAGGTGGGGTGGGGGAGGAAGGGCATTATAGGGAGGGACTCTGGTTGAAGGGATGATGAACAGGGATAGGTCCAGCCTGAGGTTGAGAGGGAGAGGGTCCAGGGGCATATTTCATACTTGAAAGATCAATCGGGTAAGTCAGGTACCACCCAAAGTGCTGGATCAAGATATCCCACTGAAGCCAACTGGCAGTGAGCTTTTTAAAATCAAGCATAACGACCCCAATATAGAGGAGAAATTAACTGGAAAATATTTATTCATAAGAGCTACCGCTCTCTATATAAAATAGATAAACATCAAGGACCTACTGTATAGCACAGGAAACTATATTCAATACCTTGTAATAGGGCTTCCCTGGTGGCACAGGGGTTAAGAATCCACCTGCCAATGAAGGGGACACAGGTTCGAGCCCTGGTCCGGGAAGATCCCACATACTGCGGAGCAACTAAGCCCGTGTGCCACAACTACTGAAGCCTGAGCGTCTAGAGCAAGAGAAGCCACGGCAACGAGAAGCCCGCACACCACACTGAAGAGTAGCCCTGAGTAGCCCCCGCTCGCCGCAGCTAGAGAAAGCCCGTGCGCATCTGCAAAGACACAATGCAGCCAAAAATAAATAAATAAATACGATAAATAAGTTAAAAAAATACCTTGTAATAACCTATTATGGAAAAGAATCAGAAAAAGAATATATATGTAACTGAATCACTTTGCTGTACATCAGAAACTAACACACTGTAAATCGACTATACTTCAACTAAAAACAAAAGAGCGACCCCTGTGACGCTTAACGGATATTCCTCTATGTGTTTAAGGCATTAATAGTGCTCTGCACTTCTAGACATCAGAGTCGGAGAAAGAATGGTACACGGAGCCAGCAATGGATCAGCTCCCAAGTTCTTAATTTACAGAACTACTTTAAAGGGGCAGAGAAAATTCTGGAATGGTGTTTGAAGTGACCACTGTAACATTCTCCAAGCTATGGAAAATATTGAAGTCAAATATTTACAGTACTGAAGGGCTCACGTGCAATGTAAAATAACCTCCAAATTGAGAACATCTGGGAGAAAAGTCTTAAACAGAGGCAAGTAATGAAAGCAGTAATAAAAATGCAGGCGATATTTGTGAGGAAGTCTAATGAAGAAGGGAAGCTTTTTTTTTTTTTTTTAAGGTAACGAGGCTACCTTCCTGCAGTGAGCTCAAGGGAAATGATTTGATTCTCTCTGACTGAGTTTACAACCTGCCAAATGAAAATATTGCTACCTCTAATTTCATGGAATGAAATAATTACCGATGTACAGAACTTGTAGACGGCCTTAGATTTTAAAACACTAGAGGAAAAATGGATATATATGTGTAAGTGAATCACTTTGCTGCACAGCAGAAATTAGCACAACATTGTAAATCAACTATACTTCAATAAAATAAATTTAAAAAAAGAAAGAACAGGAAAACCCAAATTAAAAAAAAAGAAAGAAGTAGAACATATATATGTATATATGTGTGTATGTATATGTACATATATGATATATATACGTACATATTTGGGATCAATCCATTGAAGAATGTTTTTCTGGATTATAGGAAAACAAGAGGGAGACTGAATTTAGAGAGAAGATAAACAATATTGGCTTTGGTTGCATTCAAATTCTGATTCCATCTCATTGTTGATCTTAGGCAAGCTGTCTTAGCCTCTCCCAGCCTCAGTTTGTACATCTTTAAATGGGGCTCTTACAGAAGTTAATCGAGATACTGCTGACAAAGCTCTTGCCCTTACACCTGGCACAGACAGAGCCAATACGTGGGTTTATCATCACTGCTGTTATTACACCTTTATTTAAAAAAATACAAGGTATCAAAAGGAGGTTAGATTTCCATCAAACAACAGTGACCCAACAAAAAGTATTTATAAACTCTCAAGGGTTTAAACTCTCTCTCGAGAGCATTTTGGATGATGAGCCTCATAATATAATGGGGTAAAGTATTTGCTTCCTGTGGTGAGAATAGTTGCATGATTGCACAGGAGGGCCACGGGGCACATTTGGGTGGTCTCATGTCGAATGTACTATGGAAGGGAAATTAATAAAATGCAATCTGAATGAGCATGGCTCCTCTCCCAGGTTTCCTCTCCTCTGATGTTTATAATAGGACATCACACAAGGGTAGAATCAGCAGCGTCTCTACATTAACAAGAACAGGTTTAAAATCCTAGATGTCCTTGGAGGTCTATTATTTATACCGTGCATGGTCAGTATTTCCACCTCGAGAACCTCCTGTTACTTAGGCACTGAAAAAAACTTTGAAGTTTAGAAAGTTATGGACTTCAAAAGAATGCTATCGGTTGAGGATACAAGAGCAAAGTCAGGAACCAGAAGAGGACAAAAGAATCTCATGGTATTCAAGTCATAATTATGGCTCGTCTGATGTCTCCCTGCTGTTTAGAACTGAATAGCAAATCGCAAAGAATTCCTAATTTCAGGCAGGGTCTGGCTGCCCATTAGGGTACCTTGAGTCTTTAACGATAGCAGAGAAAGCCTATAAGAAAAGTCAGAAGTATTCATACTCTGTGTTTGTCAAACAACTGGCATTGAAATGACACTGGTGGCTAAGAAAATTCTATCTCTCTATCTCTCTATCATCTATCTGTCTGTCTATCTATCTATCTATGTATCATCTATCATTTAATAAGCCTCTCAGAACTGTTAAAGCATTGAAGTAGAAGCCATGTCAGAAAATGCCTGTTCCAGTGCCTGATGCAAAGCCAGTGATAATAGTAGTTCTTTATTTCTCTTTTTCTCTTCCCAGAAAGCCAAAGAGGGTCCCAGTGGTGTTATTTTGCCTCCGATGTTTACACTGTTGGGATTACTCTCTAGGTCACATCAACAGCAAGTAGGGACCCCAGTCTCCTTCTGCCCTGCAGGAGGCACGGAGAAAAATGGCTCTGGGTGTGGGCAGACATGGAGTTATGATCAAGCACAAGTGGAGGAGGAATATTTGAGACCTGAGAAGGCACCAAAGCCCCTGAGTTATCAGTGGTTACTTGTCCCTTCTGGAATCCCTTTGATTCTGAGCCCCGGGCCCCAGAATGGCCAGCCATGATCTAGAATAGGGAGAGGACAATAAATAGATTGCACCTTCTGGGCCTGAGGATGTGAGCCTGGAGTGCCTGCGTGGAGAAGGATTGCAAAGCTCAGTGAGAAAGGGAGCCATGATCAATTAGTGATGTCTGCCACTGGATAATCAATTAGTGATGTCTGCCACTGACTCAGGATAGAGGAGGATAGCACACATCAGCTTATTTGAATTCCCATCCATAGTACAAGACCCAGCTCAAACACCGTCTTCACAAACATTTCTCAAGACTTAGAATTAAAGCATCATATGACCTCAAGGAGAATATGAGTTAACATGGAATCCAAGGGTCCTGATGCTGCCATTTCTACCACTCTGCCTTGCCTCGTATTTTGTTCTCTCACCAGCTTGCTTTGCCCATTGGTTTTCTGACTTTGTCTGATTCCTCCAACCGGAGAACTTGGAGCCTTTCTGATTTCTCCCACTGAGTTTGAGCCCCTTAAGAATAACTATGTTTTGTAATTTCCTTTGTAGCAGTCAGCAGAGCCTGCAGATGAAGATCCCCATAAGCAATGACTGAAATGGATGCATGGAAGCTACCCACATCCCTAAGAAAATAGTAAATAATCTTGACACCCACCATGGAGACTCTCTTGTGACACCCAGAATTATTGGCACCAGAAAGTAAATCAGACTCTGTCACAGGGCAGTAAGGCTCCACATGGATGGAGTGGTCATCTGGTTCAGTGTTCCTACTGCTCAGTGGAGCCACCATGGTCCAGCATGCTGAGGTCACCAGTATCTGGTAGCAAAACTGGAATCAGAACCTAGTTGCACACTGTATTACTTTTTTAAATTAATTTTTATGGGAGTGTAGTTGATTTACAATGTTGTGTTAGTTTCAGGTGTACAACAAAGTGAATCAGTTATACAGATACATATATCCACTCTTTTTTAGATTCTTTTCCCATATAGGCCATTACAGAGTATTGAGTGGAGTTCCCTGTGCTATACAGTAGGTCCTTATTAGTTATCTATTTTATATATAGTAGTGTGTATACATCAATCCCAATCTCCCAATTTATCCCTCCTCCCCTTCCTCCCTGGTAACCATAAGTTTGTTTTCTATGTCTGTAACTCTATTTCTGTTGTGTGGATTAGTTCGTTTGTATGCTTTTTTTTAGATTCCACATATAAGCGATATCATATGATATTTGTCTTTCTCTGCCTGACTTACTTCACTCAGTATGACAATCTCTAGGTCCATCCATGTTGCTGCAAATGGCATTATTTCATTCTTTTTTATGGCTGAGTAATATTCCATTGTGTATCCATACCACATCTTTATCCATTCCTCTGTCCATGGACATTGTTGCTTCCATGTCCTGGCTATTGTAAATAGTGCTACAATGAACACTGGGGTCCATGTATTTTTTGAATTATGGTTTTCTTTGGATATATGCCCCAGAGTGGGATTGCTGGGTCATATGGTAGCTCTATTTTTAGTTTTTTAAGGAACCTCCATACTGTTCTCTGTAGTGACTGTACCAGTTTACATTCCCATCAACAGTGCAGGAGGGTTCCCTTTTCTCCACACCCTCTCCAGCATTTATTGTTTGTAGATCTTTTTGATGATGGCCATTCGCTGTATTTATCACATCAATATCCCCCAGTTTTCCTGGGCAAGGGCTGAATGGATAGAAGCTGAGGGAGGAAAAGCGGAAGGAAGGGAAGAAGCAACCCAGACATTGAAAAGGGTTAGGATGTCATGGCTCTGTGTGTCTTACAGCAGGGCAGCCACTCCCTGGTAAAGTGTCCAAGGAGGCCTGAAACTGCTCTGGTATCTTTCACAAGCTTCCCTCTCTCTTTTTGCAAGCAGAGAACTTTCTGGCTCTCTGTTTTTGTTTGTTTGTTTGCTTGTTTGTTTTTTGTTTTTCTTAATTCTCTGATTAAGATGTACCTTCTCCCTTCTTTATTCCTATCATCCCGTCAGATCCCTCCTGTCCCCAGAACTCCCTTTTTAATGACAGAAAATGCCTGACTGATCTTGGAAAGGGCTGTGAGTAGGCAAGCCCTCCGGAGACAAGACAATTTGGGTCCTGCTTTTTCAAAGCTGCTCCCCTGCTGGCTCTGTTTTCTGTCTCTGTCAAAGAACTATCAACAGTTCTCTAAACCCAAACTTGTTCCTCAGGAATCAAATGTGTATGTGGGGAGAAGAACCGTTTGTATATGACTGGTGGTGCCAGGCGTGGCATTCGTGGGGGGCTGTCAGGCCAGGCCGTTTAGCTGTCAGTTCATTTAATCTCATTCATTCAGGTAACTCAGGGGTGAATTATCTTTCACCTTTTGGTCGGTTTGGCCTCATGTAGATAAAACCTGGTTGCGTTTTCTAAAGGACCATTTGAAAAAGTTCTTTAAATCAGAGAAACAGCTCACCCTTAAGAGAGCAGAGCCAATCTTTGTGATATTCAGGGAACAGAAGGTCTAGTGGACTGTTTTAATGCCAGGTTTTTTATCATGGAAATCACCCTCAGGTCCTCGGAGGAATTAAACTATGTACAGACAGGGCATTATTAGCATACTCAGTTAACTGCATCGTTCTAAAACAATACTGGGGCTGATTTACAAATTTGGGCAGGGAAGGTCCTTAGACGTGATTCTGAGTCTATACAGCCTTCCGGTATAACCTTCCACATTGACACGTGGGTCAGTTTCAGAGCCCATGGATGCACTGTTTGGCCGCTGCCAATAGACTTTCTTAGGCGAATCAGTGATGTCTTATAATAAGTATATGCTGCTAATGGCCAGCGATCATAATATCACAGGATGTTTATTTATGATCTCAAATAATATTCCCATTCAATTAGTGATAAAACAAGCCAGGGTGAGAAGAAGAGGGAATTTAATGAAAGGTTGCTGCATGCCAGATGGCATTCCAGACCACGAATCCTGTTACACAGGGGAGACTCACAGATTCGCTCAAAACATGCTCTCCCTTCCTCCTGGGAGGCAGCCTCCAACTCGCGGTGTCTCTCTCAGAACTCTTTTGAATTTTCCGAAGATGTAGGTGATTAATCAGGGCCCCGGGTGTCACAATGACCCATTGTCCCTGAAGGCATTCCTTCTGCTGGCATCTGACCCTTTCCTCTTGGGGTGAGTGTGCAATTTCCCAAACTCTTAATGCACAAAAACTCAAGAACAATGGCCCTGCGTGTAGCTTACATTTGCGGGATGGAACAGAGAGGGGTTTTGTTGCTGGAGGGAGGGGAAAGGGGCATCAATTAACTTAATCTTTATATTCTCATGAAAAGCATACATATATTTTGAGAAAGACAGCATTCCACTTGGTGTTTTCTTCGTAAAAGAATTAGTGGCACAAAACCCCATCGTGACAATATTAAAGAAAACAAAAATAAAGGCTCAAGCCCAATGCTATCTCTGGCAAATTTAGTTATTTGCATTATCTGTTTCCCTCTAGCCCTTGTCCACACACGTCCACATGTGCACAAGGTTTTTACACAGCTGTCTGCAAAGCTCCCTTTGCTTGTAAAAGCATTACACTGTGATGGAGAGATCTCTTTTAGATAGTTATGTCCCGTTATTAAAGATTCCAAATATCATTCATTTCCTTCAAGCTCTATTATATTTATCATCTATCACCGTGTCAGCACATTAATCACGTGCTCGGTTGCCTCAGGACTGTTGCCTAACTATCCACTGTTAATAGAAATTTGACCACCATGGCCTTTCTCCGCACCAGCAAAGACAAACCACTTCACGAGCTGCTGATGCCCTGAAACAAGTGAGCTCTTTTAATGATCTCCTATGCGGGTGAGATTTTTTTTTATATTTATAGAATGAAAATTAAAGGCCAGAAAAGTTTGAGGAAACAGAGAGAAATGTCCCTGTTATTCCACAGTTCCCGGATGCAGAGCAATTGTGGACACAGCAGTGATGAGAATTCTGACCAAGGGAAGCTTATCTGCAACCCGGGGCCCCTATGCTCAACTGATCACTGGCCAGGCAGCTGAGATGAGGTTATTGGCTCAAGTTTGCAATGAGGGTGGAGGGTCAGGTGCCGGGTCTTTCTAAGTGCACAGTCCTAGCGGTATAAGGAAGCTTGAGAACGTGGATTTAAGAATCAAAGGCTCTGGGTTCAAATTCACACTTGTACGTTTGCTCAATATGTGACGTTGGGCAAGTTACGGGACCTTTCCGATTCTTGTTTCTTTATATTTGAAACAGAAATTTCAGCTGTCATTCGTTCCATAAATATTTATTGAGCAGGGCACTAGATGCTGAGAATAAAACTGATTTTATAAATTAGAAGTTGCAGGAGACGGGGAGGCACAGATACTGATCTAATCATTGCCCTGTGAAACCACAGGCACATTCAGTAGGATGAAGGAACAGAGCGTACATGCTGAGAGCCTGTAAGAGGGACCTTGAACTTGTTAGGCTTGTTAAAGAATGAGTTAACCAGCTGGGGACTGGAGGGAACAGCATTCTCAGCAGAGGGAAGAGAAAGCGCAAAGTCTTTGTACTGAGAGGAAGCATGGTGACCGGGAAGTACAGGGGTCGATGGGAGCGTGGTGGTAGAGGTGGCTGAAGGGTAGGAGCCTCGGCCTGTGTTAAGGATCCCCTCTAATGGCTTGAGGTGTCTCAGGAGGGTTCAGTAGGACAGGATATAATGAGTTATAGGCATTGAATGCCAACTTGGTACCAGGGGAGCTGGAGTAGATGCAGAGAGACCAATGAGTCTCTCTGAAGATCTCTAGGAAAATCACCTGGTTTGCCCCTTGTTGGGGTCTGACAGCTGGCTCAGAGCTTGGAACAGAGTACGTGAATAAATAGTTATTTCAGTGAATGAGTGATCCTTTGATAATTGTTGAGACAGGGGGACATTGGCAGATTTCAGGAATATTTAGGAGATAAGATGGGAGGCTATTGCTGCCTGTTTGGCAGGGGGAATCATCATCTAGGCAGCCCTGCTGACTGTGGCCGGGAACCCACATCTCGGTTCCAATGGCCACTGGCTGGCCCCCGGTGGCCTCAGCTGGGTGATTGGAGCCCATTGGCTCTGACCATAGTTTCTTACCCTATAGAAGCCTATCCCGGGGCCCATGCTTATATGACTGCAGAGGGACATGAGGGAGCCTGGTCACACAAGCACACTTCAAGCCTCTGCTTGCATCACGTTTGCTCACACCCCCCTCACCCAAGCTGCCTCCAAGGTCAGACTGGGAGGTCACTATAAAGTCACACGTGGCTACGAGGGAGGGTGAAGAATGGGCGCCACCATCGTGATCTATCAAAGCTCTGAGCTAACCGATCCCTTCCTCATTCTCATCTTCTCTTAAAGAAACAGGAGTTAAACAATTCCTTTTTCTCTCCTATTTTCCTGTGGCCGTTCATTTCTGGCCCTTCACCCCCACGGGTTTCCCCAGCTGTAACCTGGCCAACTGAGGATGAATACGTAGTCATGAAGAAAATTCCAGAAGTGGCATGTTGTTTGTAATCCAAATCCCACCCCTGATATAGTTAACCTTGAATATTATGAGTTTATTCTCTCAGGCCATGAGCTGAATCTCTTTCGCAGTGTACAGTCATGTATTTTCTGTGGGCTGCAAAGCACACAGTGGGCGCTGAGCACGAGTATATTCTATCCTTGAAGTTTCATTCTTAGGCAATGTCTTTGCAACCACTATGTAAAGATTACCATTTTCCAAAGTATTCCATTTTAGCTCATTGATCAACCTCCAAAATATTCTCCATCACTGACTAGGTCTCAGAAAACACATACACCCCACATAATAAGAATGATAGTAGTAGTAATAACAACAATAATAATAACAACAGATGAAAACTATCTAGTGCTTACCATATGTCAGCATTGTTCTAAGGGCTGATTCGTTACGAGAAATTGAGGCTTCTATACTGATCCCCCCAAGGTGAGTGTGATGGAATACGATGGAATCATCTCAAGAGGGTCTTGAAAAACACATCGACACCACAAATAAACTATATATACTTGGTAAAAAACTTTCAATAGAGAATGATCCTAAATGCTATTTACTTAAACCTATGTTCAAACCCCTCTGTTTGATTTGTAGCGTTGAAGGGTTCATTCTATAAATGGTACACTCCATAAAAAAATTACATTAAAGGGTTCCATTTTGTATTTCCAGGAGCATGAACTCAGGTGGAGATGCACAGGCGATGAACACAGCCTCTAGGGCTGTTGGGGACTTAGGAGGGGACAGTCCCATCTGACTGATGAAATGAAGGAGATGTGATGGGACCGAAGATTGTTAAGGATTTCACAGTGTTCCCACTCTTTACTTTTAACTGTGGTATAAAATTTCATTTCCTGACTGGAACTTGGCTCCAAAGGATGAAGTTAGAAGGACTAAGGTCACAGTGAGCCGTATTTCTCCCCAAGTGGAAAATAAAATTCTATTTGATGTAGAGTGGGTCTTTAAACCAACAGAGAGAGAGAGTGAGAAGAAAGAAAACTCTTTTAAGCAAATGAAAGTAAGATCTGAGTTTTTATTTGGAATTCCTAGAGCACTCTTTTGTTGTTTAAAAATTGCCTGCCAAGATCTCACGGTTTATGTGCAGGTAATGGACATCTTCATTCTGGCTTTGACATTTAAGAGCGTCTAGTCCTGACAGGCAGAATCTTAATAGAACCACAGTACGGGAATATGGATTATTTTATAAAATATGGGGAATCCACTATTTTCTTACTTAAAGCAGTTATGATATCTGGCAATTTCCCATTAGTTCTGAATGAACTTCTTACCTCCGCATCACACTCCATCTCCAAGGACCAAAGAGACGTTGAATTTAACTTCCTGCTCTCTACTCCAATGGGTCATGGGTCAGGGTAGGCATTTGTTCACCTTGGTTCTGTGTTCATGGAATTGGTTCATTTTATATTATACCATACACTTACCCCTAGTTTCTACAAGGTCTTTCAACAATTATGCTTCGTGACCATGTAATATTCCATTAGATTGATTTCCCTATTTGTCTGTTATTCAACATTTAAGTTGTTCTTTTTTTCTAACAGACATTATGCCAATAATTACCTTTTAAAATTTAGCTTATATCTTCTATTTAATCATTTCCTTTAACATCTCTTCTAGATAAATTTCTAGAAGTGGGAAAATTAGGTAAAAAATTTATTGGCCATACTATAGTCATCTATAAGAGGTTTGTATTAATTTACAAATGAATGCTATCAACTGTGCATTACGCACGCACACGTGCGTGTTAGTTTCATCCCAATTTCACCAGCAACAGATGTTACTTAAACTATTTTTTCTAATTTAAGTTTAAAGTTGTACTTCACATTTGCTTTTATATTCATTTCTTTTTCAAATGTTGGTTTATTATTTTTACCTTCTTTTGTGTGCATATTTTGTATTTGGCCTTGATTCATTTCTTATAAGGGTCTTTAAATCCTTCCAAGTATGTGTGAGTATTTTCAAAGGGCATTACTAATATTATTATATTTGTTGACATAATTCATGTAAACATTTTATCTTACATGTTTCCCTGTATATTTTAGTCCAGTCCTTTTATTTTATTTATTTATTTATTTATTTATTTGCGGTACGCGGGCCTCTCACTGTTGTGGCCTCTCCCGTTGCGGAGCAACAGGCTCCGGACACGCAGGCTCAGCGGCCATGGCTCACGGGCCCAGCCGCTCCGCGGCATGTGGGATCTTCCCGGACCGGGGCACGAACCCGAGTCCCCTGCATTGGCAGGCGGGCTCTCAACCACTGCGCCACCAGGGAAGCCCCAGTCCTTTTATTTTAATCAATATAGTAAAAAAAATTGTTTAATTGAATTGCTCATCAGTTTGTTTCCTGCCTCCTTTACGTAAAAAAAATATTATTTATCATTTCTTCAAAGGCAGGATATTCACTGCTGATTTTTCTCTATGAATATGCTTGTAATGATCAAACGACCTTTTTTATTCGTTTGATTACGGTGTAAAGTATGGATATAAATTAGTTTTTCTCCAAATTGCTACCAGATTATCCCAACGGTGTTTAGATTACAGTTCATCCTGACCCCTTTGTTTTCAGAAGATCGTGCAATCACATATTATACTGTGTCTATTCTGCTATGAGTATTCTACCCATTCATTTTTACCTCTATTTCTTAACAATTCCCCTCGGTTTTTATTATCGTTACAGGAATTAATACTCTGTTTCCTAAAAAAGCTCAGCTTCAATTCATTTCCTCTATTTAATAAAGCCACACAGGGAAGACTCCAGGTTCTGTGGAACATGAAGTTTATACAATTTGGGGACCCTCTTAAGAAAAACAAGACAAAATTATAAACACAAAATGTCGTAGCTCCTCCTGTGAAGGACCAGAGGAAATGAGGGGCCCTGAGCCTTCGGCTTCCTTATCTTCGTGGGAAACACCCGTCCCCACCTCTTTTATCGTGCTGAATGAATTTATCATCACTTGGCTGAGTTATAAAAACTGGACTCTATTTATATTTTAAACGGAATCACATTATATCTGTAAAATAGAACATGATGTTTCTCCACTTTGTCTTCTTTTTTTAATCCCCTAATAAGGCCTTCTAATTATACTCATTCATCCAGTAGCAATTTATTGAGTACATCTTCAGTACTTTTGCAAGGTTTTTTATGATGGTACCACATGTACACAATTTGACTTCTTATTTCAAATCCTCGAGTCATCTGTGGATGGGATCTTGAATTTCAAAACAGTTTTATCTGCTTGTTTTCTAGGTTTTCCATGACTAATGACATTGCTAGTTTTTTTTTCTGCTTTTAAACCATTTTATTGTGAAGTATAACACTCAGAAGGTACATAAAACATAAATATATAGTTTAGTGAACTGTAAAGTGATTAGCCAGGTAACCACCACCCAAGACAAGAACGTTGCCCGCATACCAGCATCCCCTGCTTGTCTCTTTCCCATCATAATCCCATCGCCTTCCCATTTGAGCAGTAACCACTAATTCTGGTAATGACTCACTTGCTTTACTTTATAGTCTCACCACCCATGTGTGAATCCCACACAATATAGTTCAGGTTTGGCTACTTCTGAATATTTTACAAATATAATCAATCAATATATGACATTGCTACTTTTTTTTCTGGGTATTTCTCTTATAGCTGTTCCCTCACAGAGGTGTTTGTATTAACCTTTAGATTTTCAAGCAGTTTGTCTTTTAGACATTTTTAGGAATGGAGTCAGGTCTTCTTCAACTAATCGTTATTTAAAGAATCTTAAGTGCAGCTCTTCCCTGCTCAGAACTCCCCGTGGTTCTCTATTATCTTTGAAGTTTAAAAAATATATTTTTAGGGCTTCCCTGGTGGCGCAGTGGTTGAGAGTCCGCCTGCCGATGCAGGGGACACGGGTTCGCGCCCTGGTCCGGGAGGATCCCACATGCCGCGGAGCGGCTGGGCCCGTGAGCCATGGCCGCTGAGCCTGCGCGTCCGGAGGCTGTGCTCCGCAGCGGGAGAGGCCACAACAGTGAGGCCCGCGCACCGAAAAAAAAAAATATATATATATATATATATATTTAATTGTAAAAAAAAAAAGCATAGCATAAAATTTACCATCTCAGTCATTTTTACATGTACAGTTTGGTAGTGTTAAGTATATTCACATTGAGGTACAACAGATCTCCAGAATGTTTTCATATCAAAACTGAAACTCTATCCCCATTGGACACTAACTTCCCATCCCCCTCCCCCAGCCCCTGGAAACGCCGTCTGCTTTCTGTCCCTATGAATCTGACTACCCTAGGGACGTCACAGAAGTGGAATCATGCAGTATGTGTCTTTTTGTGATTGGCTTGTTTCACTGAGCTATGTCCTCAAGGTTCACCCATGTTGCAGCCTGCGGCAGGATTTCCTTCCTTTTTAAGGCTGAATGTTATTCCCTTGGATGGATGGACCACATGTTTATCCATTCATCCGTTGATGGACTCCCATTGCCCTTTGATGGGATCCCAACTCCCCTCTAAATCCTTGTGTGTCTGGTCTTATCTCCTCCAAGGTCTCATGCTGGTCTGACCCTCCCCTCCCCCGCTCCCATGCCAGAGGCTCCTTCTTCACTGCTTTCTTTCTGTCCCTCAGAAGCCAGATTTGTTCCTGCCTCAGGGCCTTTGCATGTGCTTTCCCCACTGTGCCTAATGTTCTTCCCCAAATCTTCAAAAGGCTGGCTCTTCTCAGCATTCACGTTTCATTTCAAATGTCACCTCTGCACAGAGGGCTGATTACTCATGTAAATAGATGCCCCATCCCTGTCACGTTTTTCCACTCTGCTGTTTCAGACTTTTGTCCTTACATTTATTATGACCTGACGCTCACCTGTGTATTTATTCCTGTGCCCATTGTCTCTGTGCCCCACTAGAAGGTAAACTCCACGTGGGTTTGAAGGTTATCTAGCTGTCTCACACTGTGTCCTCTTCCCAGATAGCCCCTGACCGTCATTTACTAAATATCTCTCCTATGAATTTGCTCGTCATTATTTATTTTCCCTGCGTTATTGCATTGTGGGGAACTTGAAAAATAGAAAACGAATGGAGATGGTGGTTTTCTCTGTGTCATTCTTGAACTTGAAGCCATCTTTCAAAGGCTCCACTATTATGTAGAATGTGGCCTTTGAAATGTAGTCAAACATTTTAAGGGAAGGATACTTAAATTGGGTTTGTTAGGAATTTATGATGAATTCTGTTAAATGTGCATCAGCATTTATTTGAAATATTGCTCTTTTTTCGTCTGCCCAAGTGCAGCACGAGCCAGCCCTCAACAGTGAGAGGCCCGCGTACCGCAAAGAAATAAATAAAATAAATAAAAGAGCTTAACTCCTTTGTGTAAAACCAGTCACCCATGTATTAAAATGACTCTCAAATTATTTTGATAGTGATCAGGACAATTAAAACCAGAGATACCCCGAAAACGGGGGTACATAAAACGTAGGCTTTCTGGAAAAGCTCAATGGGTGGCATTTCCTGTGTCCAGCCTCTTTGTTTATAGCCCTGTGTTTGGAGTTGTTTTCCACTGACAGCAGAGTTAAATCATCCCCCACGTGGGCAGACACCCTGTGTTGTGGGAACCTACCTCTGTCCGAAGGGCTGGCGTGGGAAACCTCACCTGACGTGACAGGCACTGGGGTGTGCTCAGCGCCCTGGTAGTCTGGGCCTTGAGGAGTGTCCTTTCTGAAATCTTTGGTGGCGGCGGCCCGCCCCTGTAGGAGTGCTGTCAGCCTCTGAAGCCAGTTCAGCCCAGAGCAGGTGTCCTGCCAGCTCTAGGGCTCTGGGCAGGTCATTTACTATCCCACACCTCCGTCTTGCTTTATATGTCACGAGAGTACTCAGGTGTGGTTATCACAGAGGTAGAGGTTTAGCATGAGCCTGTCACATACATGGTCTCATTTAATCCTCATCCTATCTTACAAAACCCACAACCCATATTTTACAGATCATGAAACAGAACCTCACAGACACTAAATAAATTAACCAAATCAAATGGTAAGTGATAGGACCTGAATCTGAATCCCAGCAGCGCCAAGCACAGGCCACACCCTACACACTCCCCAGCAGCTGCCACACTTGTGGGCTCTTCTGAGCAGCCAGGCGGAGATTCCCAGTTCACTTGGGAGGTCCATCCCGAGAACGGAGATGGATGAAGTGGACTTTCATAGCCTGATAACAGTATTTCCTAAGGTCACCCAGCCGGTCCTAAACCTCTGGTTCATACTCCCTAATGGGTCAATGGTAGAAATTTTATTTTCCAAATAGGTTTATCAGTTTCCACCGGAGAAGAGTCTGCTTTGCTGCCCCGCTGCCGTGAATGCACCATCCCTCCCAATGGTCAGGGCAGGGTTCACGAGAACATCACTACTGGGTCTGGGCTGAATGTTTTTTTTGCCGGGGGCCATCTGCACACTGTAGGATGTTCAGTAGCATCCCTGGCCTCCATCCCCTTGATGCCAACAGCATCCTGTCCCTCAGTTGTATCAACCAAAAATGTCTCCAGACACTGCCAGATGTCCCCCGGGGGCAGAGTGCCCCCATGGAGAACCACTGAGTTAGAGCACGCTGTTAATTCACAGGAGACAGTCATTTGCGTGTCTGCTGAGCATGAACCGCAGCGTCAATCTCTCCAGTCCTGGATGAAGAGATAAAATTCAAATTCTGAAATTGCATGTGAGACTGAAGCTCAGTGGCTGCATCCCAGGGCACCAGGAGGAAACAGATGGCCCCTTAGATCTGGGTCACTGAGGGGAGCTTAATTAAGATGATCAGAGCAGCATCAGCAGGGCTGAGGGAAACCTGCGAGGGCCTGGCAGTGGCTGGAAGCTTCGATCATTCCTACCCTAAAGGGGTCAAGGACTAAGCAGTTTCCTGAACCTGGAGAGTTGCCTGGAAAGGCTGCCTGGGCCAAGCAGCGGGCGCCAGGACAGGGAAGCTGCTTCCGGTCCAGCAGTCACCTGGCGTTGGAGACCGGGGAACACTCCCCTACACGTACTGTCCTCTCTCCTGCCTATTACCTGCTGCCTCCCTCCACTGGCCAAGGCAGGAAGAAGACAAAAGGCAAGAGAGCTTGTAAATACAGTCCACATTGGGTTTTGTTCTAGATTCATTTTCTGCCAATTACATACGAGCCATCCCAACCTCATTTGTTACATAACCCTTCTTTCCCCTAAATGGAATGCTTATTTATTATATTTTGAATTCTTCTATATAATAATCTTTCTTCTGTTTATTTTGTTGTGTAGTTCCATATGTCTTTTAAAAAATTAGTCCCTCATTCCTTCAGTTATTTGTTTTACGTTGTGGTTTAATATCTAATGGAGTTAGCAGGACTAATTTTGCTGGTCAAACTATAATTTTCCCTAGATGTGTCTTAACTGACTAATGGCCAAAAACCTTCTGATTGCAATGAGCAGATTGCCTGGCCCTTACTAGAAATTTAGCACATTTTAACACTTGTCAAGCTTTGCTTTGCCTTGCTTTCTTTTTCATTAAACACAAAACTTTTCTTTAGAATTGTCCCACTGCCTATTTGCTGGCATGATTTATTTCATCCTGGATGTATACATCATTAGTCTCTTTTCCAAATAGAACATTCTACAAAAATCAAAGTGCACACGCACACAATATGCCCTTTTGTTCCCAGGCAAGAATTTCCAACAGTAGCCAAAGCTTTGTTTTGGTCTTCAAGTACGTCATAAGTCTTAATTAAACAATGTTATTTCATTGAGAGCTGATGTTTCTCCCAGACATACAGCACTTATTCAGTGTAAATGTTTCATTTTTAATGAGAAAAATTTAGATTCAGTATCTGCAAGGAAAGGTAAGATTTTGGTATCTGACATTACTACTAACCCTTGCTTGAATAGTACAACATCTGGGTACAATAAACAATAATAAAGTCTAATCATGTTTTCATTGCTCAGAATTCTCTTAATAACCTGTCTATAGATTTTTAAGTGCCCTACACAAATAACAATAAAGTTTCAAAACCACAAAGCATCACTAGCTTGTATATCCTGAGAATTATTCTGCTGAGTAAAATAGGGACGTGCACACATGATCTAAAATTCCTGGTGGGCAGAAGCATTTATCATAGCATGGGGGGAATGCTTAATGAGTTACAGGGAGACAAGACCTCCCGACTGGAAATGCTGATTTGTACTGCCTCTTGGAGCAGGAACCGTGGACTGAAAGGTCATGATGATATAAGCTTCAACTGGAGCCAGTGGAAGAAACGACGCAAAAATTCAGTGTTCAATTTGGCTAACTTTGTTTTGTTTTTTACATTGTAGATGTGTTTGGGTTTTGCACAGCTTTAAAGTGTACTAACTAACACTCACAAGAATGGCACCCATGCAGCGGGAAGACAAGACCCTAATTTATTTGGGAAACTGACCAAAACAAAAATACATTTCTGGAAAAGGTGAAGAATGACTTTCCCTTTCTCTGTTTGCTGAGTGATTCTGTGTACTTCGCTCGGGCAGGGAAAACAAGCATTGATACATTAGGTGTTGCCAGCGCCCTCCTGCCACGTTAGGATGGAGGACCCGTGGCTTGCTTCCTCCTAATCACTTGTCACTTTATTTCTCTCCTTGGGAATGTCAGGAAGCTGTCCAGAAAAATAATTGGTAGGCGGGTCAAAACCTTTTCCCAGCTCTCTAGAAGAAAGAATAAAATATTACATTCAAATATCTGTCTTGCAAAGTCTCTTATATTTTACACTTTTTTTATAATTTAAAAAATTTATTTATTTATTGAAGTATAGTTGATTTACTATGCTGTGTCTATCTTTTGTACTTTCCATCATTCCACTGTGTAAACAAGTGATACCAGTAGGTCTGTCCCTGTATTACTTTCCTACATAGCGAGTGTCATGGGAACAAAATTTAGAAATACGCGATCTCTTTCTGGAAGACATGTAAAGTAACAAAATATTCCTAATTTAAAATTAGCCAGGGATATGAGATGGGATTTGCCCTTTCAGGTGAATTAAAAACTACAAAGAAAGTGGCCTGTTGTTTCAGAGGAGAGACGCACCCAGCTGACATGCTCACGTGGGTTTCCCCAGGGGCCAGCTGTGTCTGCAGATCGAAGGCCCTGGCCCGCTCTGGCTGTAGCGCTGGTGCCAGTACATGGACGCAGACACATCCCCGAAACAGATCAGAGAACAGGAACCTCGCGGGGGTCAGTGGCCGCTCAGGAATGGCAGCGTTAGGAAGGCTTCCGAGGCTGTTAGAGAAGTGGGTCTGGGTGGCAGCAGGGTCCCGACTTCAGGAAACCACAGAACATGCCAAAAGGGAGGCGTCGGGCACAGCTATGGAGTTCCCTACCCCACGCTGCTCCTAACAGAGCTGCCTGCCGGGAAGCTACGTGGACCCCAAGATCCCCGGCTTGACAGCTAGGGCTGGAGGTGAGGTGGGAAGCGGGGAGGGGCCTCAGCTGCGTGTGGGGAGGGGCCTCAGCTGCGTATGGGGCTCCCTGTGGGCCTGCTCCTGGGTGGGAGCACAGCTGGTGAAGGGGGGCCCTCTCGTGTGGGCTCACTGCGAGGGTGGCATCCCAGGGCTTCCGCAGGGGCAGCCCCCCACCAGCTGGGTGTACCTCCTGAGTGGCTCTGCTTCCCCAGGCCTCCCGCACTGGGACCTGTGCGTCGCCAGCAACAGTACTGAGAATACGTGTTTCCTCTGCCCCCGCCTTCCTGGGCTACAAGAGCTCACCAGGGGCTCAGGGACCATCCTCTTCCTCCCCCGAAACGTCAGCAAACAGAAAATTGTGAGCTATCCAAACAGCACCCGAGGAGGAAACGTCTCCCCAGGCAGACAACTTGCTTCAGGAGCGAGAGGACAGCTCTGAAGTAGTCAATTCACATTCTCCAAGACCTCTAAGGACATTCTTTAGAGAAAAGAGAACAAGGTAAATGGGAAAACGTGTAAGTTTTGTTTTTAGTCAAAAGAGTAAACAGTAGATTGGCTCCTGTGCAAAAGGGAACACATTACTTTTATAATTAGGGGGGAAAAAAGTAAAGCTATTTGCATTTTTGATTTTAAGAAGCACGTAACTAGACATATCTCTGATCATTTCAGAATTCCAGAAATACGGATGATCTGCCAAACCAAGACAGAAGGAAACAGGCTGGCGTTTAGACTTCTTTGCAGCACGAAATACCATCATTGGAGCACCAGCTTCTGAGTTTGGGTGGGAAATATGTGATGCTGGCATCCAGTACTGCCACATCCCATCCCTCACCTGAGGCCACGTCATGGCCTTCTCACAACTGGAAGGGCCGTGGTGCCCTACAGCAAAAGTCACCAGTGGAGACTTCTTGAAAACTGAGCGGCAATTAAATATGGAAGGCAACAATGGGGAAGACGAAGTATAAAATCAACCCCGTGAAACGTACAGCTAATGAAAACACGATCACACAGTTTAATGCAAATGTGAAGAGTAATCGTACTGAAAAGAAATGTTCTGTGATATAGAAATAATTTAATGATAATTGTCTGCATTTCAAATTCCTAATGACTTCAACAAGATTTTGGAAGGGAGGTAGGATGAAAGAAAATAATTTAGTAACATACTGCATGCTAACTCTTTCGTCCCATGCGTAGGAGCTAGGAGATGCAGTTTATAAATGTTGATGGAAAAATATCTTATTACACATTAGGCATTACTGTTATAAACTTAGGCGTTGCTGTCGTTATAAAGACACAGAAAATTTACAAATCGTAAAAGGAAGAGAGCAAGTATTGCCTAAGCAGTTTGACAAAAAGAAGAAAGGAAATAAATTGGAAACATGGAAGAAACAAAAGGTAGAAATCGTAAACTAAGATGAGAGAATCAAGACCAAGGAAATCAGTTAATATGACACAATAAATGTGTTAAACTATTTTATTAAAAGACAAACTCTCAGACTGTATAAAAACAAGTATACACTTATATCTCCCTCCAAACTATCCCTTTAAAATATGGCCATCTTAATGGAGAAGGCAGATTCTTGGGGAAAAAAGAGCTACTAACACTAGTGAGACAGAGAGAAAACCAGTAAGAAAGGATTCATCTCTCCATCCATCCTTCATTCAGTCAACCAGTATCTCCTGAATGTCCAAGGGGCATGAAGCTGGTGGGTGAGAACTGGGTCAGCTCTCAGCAAGGTGACCTTCTAGAGAGGAACACAGATGTGGCTAAAGGTGGTTTTTCACAGAACACATGCTGTGAAGGAAAATCCCAACCAGCCCTTGCCCCTCCAGGGATGAGATCAGCTTGAAGCAGATTGGGTCATTATACAATGAGTCATTTGTGTCCAACAATCTTATACAGAAAAGAAAAATCAGATTGGATAACTGCCCATGTACTTAATATATAACCCTTCCTATGTACATTTCAGTTCTCAATATTAACTTTTATTTTGTCTGCAGGGACCACTTCCCAGTGTGGACACCAGCCATCCCAGCCTCCCTACGTGTTTACAGCTTGACTTTCCTCCATGGGTGCTGCCTGGGAGCTGGTTGAGCACAGAGCAACTCTGAGCTACACGTGTGAACTTTTCCTACAGCAGCAGAGTATAAAAAGATCAATGAAAATAAGAATTCAGGAATTCAGTCTGCACAGAACAGGGAATGAAAGCACTGCACTCTCAGGGGTGGGGCCGGAAGCACGCAATTGCTTTAAATTATTTTTACAACTGGTCCGCCATTGTGCCAGGTCTGAGTTTTTCCCCAATGAGTGGAAAGGTTTTTAATAACTCTTCACATTTTTGGAACCACTTGAGGCTGGTATATGTGCTTTTTATGTGTCTCACACCTGTGTGGTGACTTACCTACTGTTGATGGGACCCGTCTGCGATTGGGCTCCCTCGGAAGCGGACGCCACAACCAAGACGGGAATGTAAGTCATGAGCTTTGGAGGTGATCCTAAAAAGCAACGGTGAGTGAGTAGGGGGAGGCGCCAAGCTAGGGTAGGAAACCAATGCCAGGTGTCCCAATGAGCGGGTCACCCCTCTGGCATTAGGGGCTCATTCTTGCTTTGAACTTCAGAGGCTGCGGAGAATGGGCTTCCAAGTTGTGGGAGAGCAGATCCTCACCCACCTCTCCCTTTCATTGTGGTTGAGGGCTGCTCTGGGACGGTAGCCCAGCTACCCTTCAGCTCATTCAGTCAAGCCTTGTTCTGCAGCCAAAAAAGCCCCAAGCAGAGGATCACTGCAGACGAGGGCCTTGCAGCAAGAAGCCACGGAGGGTGCCGAGGTGCCAGTCGTGGGCTCTCACAGCCTCTCCTAAAAGGTTTATCTCCACTCTCTTCTTGTTATCCTCTGCTTTTTTTTTTTTTTCATTTCTTTGTGAAGTCGGTGCTTTGCATGTGATCCTGCTACAGCACTATGGCCTCACTCTGTCACCTTCCCTCCCTTTCTCCCTTCCTCCCTGTCTGTAAACCTGTACTGAGCGCCCACTCATTCTAGGGCTCAGTGATGAAAGATGGCGAGATGTTTGTGTGCACAGACCCTTTCACAAAGCTGTGCGGAGGAGAGCTGAGACAGGTGAGCACAGGATACTGTGGGACCCAGAAGTGTCTTCTGGCTCCAAATCTCTGGAAAACTAGATGGAGTGACCCCTGAAAAGGTACATTGACAGCACGAAAGGTGTGGGCAAAACATGAGGTTTGATGATCGTAACTGGTGGCAGGGGTTTGATGGGCTAGGAGGAATCTGGGCTGCTCTGAGTTCCCATCACTTTCCCGGCAAGGAAGTGAGCAGGCCCGTGACCTCCATGGTGGGAAGGAGCCGAAAGAGCGTGCTGAGCTGATGTCTTTTCCAGGTGGAATTTGGGTCATCCTGTGAGCAATTCAAGAGAGCTTGAAGGAGGACACGTGGCAGACAGCATGTTCTTCAAATAAAAGAGGGTCACCATCACCTCTTCTCACATCCCTTTCTTCCCAGAGAATGTTCCCCTGAGCAATTGCACTTCACATATCATTTTGCCAGGCGTTCAGGCCAATGGGAAGCCTGTGCACCCTACTCTTGAGCTCAGACTTCACTGTACATGATAAATCCTGAGAATCTTATTCTAATGCGATTTCTAGGCTCTGCTCCAAGCCTACTGAATTGGCATCTCCATAGTTTCCTCAAGGTTAGGCACTTCCTAGGCAGCACACTTTGCTTTCTCTGAGCTGGAAGAAGAGGTCCATCCTTCCATCCATCCGTCATTCATCCTTCCATCCATCCGTCATTCATCCAGCCATCATCCAGATATCCATCCGCCATTCATCCGCCCATTGATCCATCCATCCACCCGTTTATTCATCCATTCCAAAAATATTCACTGAGGACCTATGATGTGCCCGGCGTGGCACCAGGCAGTGGAGATACTGTAGTGAACAAAACAGATAGTTAATCCTGCCATCAGAAACATTGCCTCTTTGTGAGGGAGACAGACAGAAACAAGACAGACAGGCCAGTTCTGTAGTACGTCAGTGGTGATGAGTGCTGTGGAAAACCTAAAGCAGGGGAGAAGGACACAGAACGTCAAGGATCAGCTGAACTTTTAACAGGAGTGTTCGGGCAAAGTTCCTCTGAGAAGGTGACATTTGTATCGAACACTTGAAAGAGGAGAGGGAGCAGGCCGTGGAGATGCCCCCGGGGGAGAGGATTCCTGACAGAGGGACCAGCAATAGTGGGGCCCAGAGCCATGCTGGCCTGGTGCCTCCTAGAAATGGCAAGTCAGTGCAGCTGGGCTGGGGCAAGTCAGAGGTAAGAAGGAGCTGGTCCTCATGGGCACTGGAGGACTCTGGATGTCACTCTGGTTGGAATGAGAGTCCTGGGGGGATGGAGACGTGGAGTCTTATGATCTGACTTGGGTTTTAACGGGGTCCTTCTGGCTGCTGTGTTTGGAATAAACAAAATGGGGGTGAGATGGATTCAGGTAGCCTGGTCAGGAGGCAAGTGCAGTGGTCCAGGTGAAAGAGTCAGGTGTATTACAGGGATGTCGCTTACCGGCTGAGCGCACAGCCGTGGGGGTCCATTGCACAAAAGTTATCGGGGCAGTGCAGTCGCCCAGATTGGACCAGGGGCTTAGCAGTAGATGTGGAGAAAAGGGCTAGGATCCTGGATCGATCTGGATGGTAAGGCCAACGGGACTCACCAACGAGGTCACCTTGGAAAGTAAATCACCTTTCATTGTTTTCCCTAGAGGGCTTCTCTCTGCAGAGCAGGTGAAGGGGAGAACTTTCATTTTGATTCTCAAGAACCAGCAGCATGGTACCAAGTGTTCCCCCGGTTTTGTCGTAGGTCATCAATCTCGCAAGAGCCCGAGGAAGACAGAGTGGAAAGTGCGCCCAGATATATCTTTGGAGACAAGGTGCCTATTAATAGCATGTCCTGTGTAGTCAATGACATTGTAAGTATTTTCTGAAGGGAAAAGTAGTTTGCCTTTGATGGATTTTCTGTTTTACAGACATAATTAGTCACAAAGTCTTAAGAAATCAATTTCATAGCAAAAATAATCTATGTTTCGCCAATTGGAAACACCTCTTTTACTTAAGAAACACTCTCCCTCTGTTGATTGTACTTCTTGGCACCAGGAGCAAGAATGCTGTCCATGAGCACAGATTATATGAGTCACTGAGGAAATATGAAGTTCTCGGGCAGAATGCATTAAAAGGGTTTTCCCTTAACAAATGGATTTTTATTCAGAAATGGATGTGACAGGGCTTCCCTGGTGGTGCGGTGGTTAAGAATCCGCCTGCCAATTCAGGGGACACGGGCTTGAGCCCTGGTCCGGGAAGATCCCACATGCCATGGAGCAACTAAGCCCGTGCTCCACAGCTACTGAGCCTGCGCTCTAGAGCCCACGTGCCACAACTACTGAAGCCCACGCGCCTAGAGCCCGTGCTCTGCAACAAGAGAAGCCACCGCAATGAGAAGCCCGCGCATCGCAACGAAGAGTAGCCCCTGGTCGCCGCAACTAGAGAAAGCCCGCGCTCAGCAATGAAGACCCAACCCAACGCAGCCAAAAATAAAAAAATTAAAAAGTTAAAAAAAAAAGAAATGGATTTGACAGATAAACAGTAAAATGTGCAACAGTTGTTTCCCAAATTTCTGAGCAATAAACATTTTCTAAGGGGCATCATGCCATAATCCAGAATTGAAGAATTCTGGGACTAAATTAACATTCCATGAATTTAGTCCCCTTCCCCTTGTCCCCATTGTAAGACCTCCTCCTCAATATCAGGAAATGGGCCTCTGGTCTCTCTCTCAACACATCCAGGGCTGGGGCTGACTAACCGCCCACCATTTCCCATCTGAGAAGGGCTAGTTGTTGGAAAGTCCTTCTGTTAATCAGAAATCTGCCCTCCTGCAATTTCCCCATTGCCCCTAGGTCTGCCTTCCGGAATTACAAAGAATTTGTACAGTTCCTTTTGCAAAGAGATGAAGATGGCTATTAAGTCACTACTAAAATTTTTTCTCAATCCGCACTTTGCCAGTTCCTTCATGGGTCTCGGCAATCCAGTTTGAGGAGTGACTTCTGAAAGAAGCTGTTTTTAGTAAATCATATCAAAGGTCCATTGTTCCTACAAAATCTCCCCCTGTGCTTTCCCCATCCATCGCCGTGTTTCCGGATGGAGCCAGGTCTAAGCCTGAGCCCAGAGTGCCTCATCCTTGCCAATGGGCTTAAGAGGTGGGGTCACTTTGGGGGAAAAGATCCACTTGTTTAAAAACAAGGGAGGAATTTGGCTCACCCCGACTCAGAGGTTCAGGCTCTGTTGGAAAAGAAAACGCAACATCCTGAATCCACCAGGGTGTGGAAGGAATCTCTTCAGAGAGAAGGGCTTGATTTTAAAATTTTAGCTGCCTTTGTCATTTTCCTGACAGGCCCAACCTTTTATAAATGTGCTTTTAATTAAGCAAGCGTTTTCTTTTCCGGCCGCCACCCTCTTCTGTTTCCAGCAAAGATGCCAAAGAAGCCGCGTCAACTTCTTAAAGCAACGTTGGGGACCGCGGTGCTTGCGGGGCTTGGGTGGGCACAGCGGGGTCTCCTTCCCTTTGCTTGTCATGGCTGTAGGTCTGCAGGCCAAGGTCTGGGGACACGGGCGATGGTCCTCCTGGCTGCCCACGTCTGTGACCTGGCCAGTGGCTGCTGACTCCGACCTGGATGAACTCAGAGGACGCGTCTCTGGGGTGAAGGGTGGTTGGCAAAGAAGCTTGTCTTCTCTGCTCCAAGGCCACAGCTGCAGAGAGTTTTGGTCATGGAGAGCCACTGCTGTCCCAGAGTCTGAACTTGGAACAGGGTGTCCCTTCTGTTCTCTGAAACTAAAAAGAAGAACAGGAAGAAAGATCAACAGACGCAGAAAGTGCGCTTGTGCAACAGGCCTGCTGGAGGAAACACAGAAATCACTTAACACGAATTGGTGAAATTATTGTGGCAGTGTTTTCTGGTCACATGAGGCTAGGTGACATTTCTTCTCAAGAGTAAAGGGGTAGCGCTGAAAGGATGCTCTAACGAAATACTCAAGCTCACTGGCTAAGCCCCCCTTTGTCAAGGTCTGACCCCTGGTTGTCTTCAAAGGTAAATATTGACTCTGATAACGGGTGAAAATAAGTCATTTCAAACACTCCCTGACAAACATTCTGTAAGCAAGGTTCACAGGACATGGTTTTAAATCCAGACACCCAAAAAGCCTGACTCTGTCACCACACTCATCTCTAATGTAGGTACTTGCAGATACCTGTTGGTTACATTGGTTTCCTTTGGATTCGGGAGCCTGACATTGTTTTAAATTAGCTGCTGAGTCTCAGAGCTCAGCTGCTTGCTTGGGTTCCAGCCCTTCTCTTGTGTCTGGAATTTTGAGAGACGTCATGGCCTCCTTGTGCTTCCTGCTAAGTCCATCGGTCTGGGATGCACTCAACAAATGGAAACGGCAGACAAGTTTGCTTCTGAGGCTGAAGGAATGAATTCCCTTCATAGCTCACTTGAAGTAGAAACTTACCTGCCTCCTTACAGAAGGGTTCCTCCCTTGTATATCATATTGGGGTGAACGCTTTGGGCACAACACTGGTAGCCAGGGTCATAGAACGTCAGACCAGGAGACTCATTAGAATTCACTCATCTCTTGATGACAAACCCACGGTCCAGGTGTTCCAGGTCCCACACCAAGCAGACACCAAAACTCTGCCCACGTTCCTGGGACTGCTGGGACCTGTGCCCCGTACTATACCCTCCCAGGATCCTCCAGGCCTTTTTTTCATGTGATTTTGCTTTATTTCATTTTTATTATTTTTATTTTTATGGAAGTATAGTTGATTTACGTCGTGTTAGTTTCATGTGTACAGAAAACGGATTCAGTTATACATATATATGTATACATATATGTATTCTTTTTCAGATTCTTTTCCCTTATAGCTTATTACAAAATATTGAGTATAGTTCCCTGTGCTATACAGTAGGTCCTTGTTGTTTATCTATTTTATATATAGTGATGATTATCTGTTAATCTCAAACTCCTAATTTATCCCTCTCCCCTTCCCCTTTGGTAACATAAGTTTGTTTTCTATGTCTGTGAGTATCTTTCTACTTTGTAAATAAGTTCATTTGTATCTTTTTTTTTTCAGATTCCACATATATGTGATGTCATATGATATTTGTCTTTCTCTGTCTGGCTTATTCACTTAGTATGATAATCTCTAGGTCCATCCATGTTGCTGCAAATGGCATTATTTCATTCCTTTTTATGGCTGAGTAATATTCCGTTGTAATATATATACCACATCTTTATCCATTCCTCTGTCCATGGACATTTAGGTTGCTTCCATGTCCTGGCTATTGTAAATAGTGCTACAACAGACACTGGGGGTGCATGTATCTTTTCAAATTATGGTTTTGTCCAGACATATGCTCCAGGCCCTTTAAAAGGAGGAACCACTGAGCTGGGTGAGGAGAGGCACACCCTTCCTGGACAGGGGGTGGGGTGGGAAGGGGAAGTTGCCGGTCTCAGGGATCGCACCTGTTCAGTGTCCTCCCCACTCCTCGTTTTGCAGTCACCACCAAGAAGGGTAAGAAGAACCATCCCAGCCAGACCCCTTTGCCCTGAGTCACCTACCACTGATGCGGTGGGTAGGCTTCTTCCCCACCTGCTGAAGTTCTCATGTGTCCATGCAACCTCTGTCTGCAGCACTTCAAAGAGCTCCCCTTCTCATGGCACTGGCAGTGGGAGCCAGCATGGGTCACTGGAGAGGACACTGTCTTATAGACCGAAACACGATCAGCACGCTATCACCCAGTGGGTGATATCAGATCTTAGCGGAGGGGAGGGGGCGGTGGGAACTGCCATTCCCGTATCTTCCAGAAGAATTCCTCAGACTACACGGAAAGTCATCTTTTCCACAGGGCAGGCCACCACCACCTGTTCCCTTGAATGGCCCTATGTCAGTTTCAGATGCAAATAAATCAAAGGAAGGGTATTGTCCAGTTTTGTTCTCCTGACCTGTAAACGTGGGAATCTCTTCTGTGCTGCTCCCACAGCAAGGTGGGTCCTCAGTACGTGTTCAAAGGGGGCGGGTTGGTTCAGTGACTGGTCACCCCACTCATCTCAGCCAAGTTGGGGGGTTGTCTCTCAATTGAGTCGTGCCTACAGCATGCTGAGATGGTCTCAAAACCTTCCCAAGGAGGTCACTAATGAAAAGTCCAAAAACCCAGTGTGTTCACCAACCTCCCTGCAACATAAATAGGCTTTATTTATCTAGGATCTGGACAAAGCTACCACTGAATAGATGTTTGTAAATGAATGAACAGTGGATGGGTAACTGTTCAACATGTCTTACACAAGGAAAGTGGAATGGGGGAGTAACCCAAGGGTCAAATGATTGCCAGAAAGCTGAGAATTGAAGGATGCAACCACCATGTCTCCATTATTGGTTTTCTTCAAATATATCCTACCTCTTGCAATTACTGAAATAATCCAATATTAAATATATAGGACAAAGACCCATATGCATATAACATGGCATAATTTCAGATTTTGGAAGCACTTTCCCACAAGAAAGACTGAAAAAGTGTTAACGAACGCAGGTTTGTGTGTCCAACGCACAGTGAGGCCAAACAAACGAAATTTTGGAGTCTGGAGCAGAGAAAGTTTTATTGCAGGGCCATGCAAGGAGAACAGGCCCCCCAAATCCCGAACTCCCAGAAGGGTTTCAGCAAAGCACTTTTAAAGCAAGGTGAGGGAGGGGAGCGATTGGTTGTTGCAGACTTCTTGGTGTCCGCATCCTTTGTTCTTGCATGGACAATGTAGGTCAGGTCATGAAGTTCCTGTAAACCTCCAACAAGACAAATGTTATTCTCTGCTCTGCAACTTTGTATCATATGAATATAAAAGCGTTATACCCTTAAAGATCAGAGCCTTGAGAATGGACTCTCGTGCGTATTTCAGGCTCTAGGCAACATTCTTTTACAAAAGGTACAGAGGCAACCGAGCACAAAGGTTAAAGTAAAAGGAACAGATTTAATATGGAGTCAGATTTGTTCTTCCCTATTAGAAAAGGACTTTCTGAGCCTGCAGGAGAGAAAGAGAAACAACAAGTCAGGCCCAGAGAACGGTTCACAGCAAGCCACAGCCTGTCTGGGAGCCTTGGTGTACACACGGGATGGGCCCCCGGCCGAGACTGCAGGGCAAAGGCTGAGCAAACAGGAAGTACCTTCAGGTATTCTAAGACACAATGCTGGTGACAATACCAAATACAGGCTGAAAAGAGAAGCAAACAGGCTAGCCCTGTCTTCCTGGAGTTGTCACAGGTGTCTGAATAATTGTGTAATTAAATCACCCGCCGGGTCATAGGATTATAAGCTAAAGTGAATACTTATCACAATGTCACCTTCTTCAAAACAAAGATAAAAATAAGCGGTAAAAATAGGTCAGGGTGTGCAGTATCTGCTTCGAATTTTTTTGTGTTTAACCAAAACTAAAGAGCCTTCAAGAAGGGCTGAAGGGTTGTGTAACCCTCAAATGCTTTAGTCAAACACAAAAAAAATTGACCTGCCTAAGCGAGGGTTGGGATTTTTTTTAACTGTATCAATTCCCTAGAAAAACAAAGTCCCCCACAGCATTCATTTTCCCTTTTTAAGCTGTTGTAAGAAAAATAGATGAGACCCGATGGCCTCCCCATGAATGGGATTCTCCCCCACCTGCATCCTTCAACTGCGTCCATGTGATTCCTCCTCTATCACACGTCTTCTCTCTTCCCTTTCTTCCCTCTGATCACAGCCTTTAGCTCAGGGGCTGCACTATCATTAGTCACTTTCAGACAGACTCTGTAGATTTCAAATGTCAAAATCAGGGAATTCCCCACATGGTCATTTTATTGGGAAAAAACAAAAAAGGAGAGAGAGAATGAAAAGTAAATTAAGTACAGCTCACATTTTCCACACCCTCTGTTGATATTAGGTTTTGGCCAAGTCTTCCTACCATGTGTTCTGCATGTTGAATAATAAACTGAATGGTTCGTTTCCAGGGTTATGTTACTGTTGGCTGATAGTGTATCATTTCAAGGGGGTCCATTTTTCTCAGCTCTGCTCAAATCACTTTGGCAAGTTTAATCTGGTCTAACAGTTTTGCTATTTACTGCTGGAATTTCTGTATCTTAAGAGCACCCTGGGAATTTAGCTTAGTGGCTAAAAGATTGACTTATAGCTCTTAACCAGGAGGAAGTGGAGATGCACAGAAAATATACACAAGGATATATTGCAGAGTTACCTTTGCTCTCAGAGTGTTCCCGTGGGTTCAAGGATTAGTTTCTGGTTTGCAAACTGTGCAGAAGTGACTGAATCTAGAGATTTCGAGCACTGCTAACGCCCAAAGTGAAGAGCTGTGCAGGGGAAGGAGTGGGTGCTGGGCTCTGTGATTTACTAGTCCTGTGATCTTGGGTGCATCCCTTGATCTCTTTGAGCTTTCTTTCCCTCATTTGCAAAATGGGGTTAATAAATCTTACCTTGGAGGGTTGTCTTGGAGGTAGAGTGAGGTGGTGCTCCTGGGAGACGTTTTATCTATAAGACTCCATCCCTCTCTTGGTTCAGAGGTAGCTCCAGCTCCTTCTCCAGCCAAACCACTCTCTCTTGTGTTTCCTTCCAAATGGGCTTTAAATATTCTGAGCCTGGGAATTATGAGGCAAATCAGAGTAATTAGGATCCCAGGTCTTAATAAGTGGTACCATAGTTGATAAAGCTTTTTCACAAATTTGATGAATCCTATTCTTCCAAAAGTCTTAGGAAGAAATTGTTATAATTACTGTATCTAGATAATGAAACCATGTCACACAATTGAAAGCAGCAAAGCAAGGACCTAATAATCATAAGGTAACTATGATGACAATGATGCCACTGATGACAGTGATACTGATGTTGACGATGGTGCTGTTGGTGACAAGTATGCTGATGTTGATGCTACTGATGACAATGACAATGATGCTGATGACGATTTTGATGTTGACAACATTCAGTGAAGCCTTCCCTGCACCGACACTCTGTCAAGTGTTCCAACCTATAGCTATTCATTTAACACTCACAACATCTTATGTGATGGGACCATAATTATCCCTATTTTACAGTTGAGGTCATCACATTTCAGAGAGATCCAAGGTCAGAAAGCAAGTGCAGAGGGAGGACCTTCAAGATGGTGGCAGAGGAGCAAGACGTGGAGATCACCTTCCTCCCCACAGATACATCAAAAATACATCTACATGTGGAACAACTCCTACAGAACACCCACTGACTGCTGGCAGAAGACGACAGACTTCCTCAAAGCTGTGTAGCTGACAGGGTGTTGGTGCTCCAGCCAGGTGTCAGGCCTGAGCCTCTGAGGTGGGAGAGCTGAGTTCAGGACATTGGACCACCAGAGACCTCCTGGCCCCATGTAATATCAATCAGCAAGAGCTCTCCCAGAGATCTTCATCTCAATGTTAAGACCCAGCTCTACTCAATGACCAGCAAGCTCCAGTGCTGAACACCACATGCCAAACAACTAACAAGACAGGAACACAACCCCAACCATTAGCAGAGAGGCTGCCTAAAAACATACTAAGTTCACAGACACCCCAAAACACACCACCAGACGCAGTCATGCCCACCAGAAAGACAAGATCTAGCCTCATGTACCAGAACACAGGCACCAGTCCCCTCTACCAGGAAGCCTACACGACCCACTGAGCCAAACTTACCCACTGGAGCAGACACCAAAAGAAGTGGGAACTACAAACATGCAGCCTGCGTAAAGGAGACCCCAAACACAGTAAGTTAAGCAAAATGAGAAGACAGAGAAATACACAGCAGATGAAGGAGCAAAGTAAAAACCCACCAGACCAAACAAATGAAGAGGAAATAGGCAGTCTACCTGAAAAAGAATTCAGAGTATTGATAGTAAAGATGATCCAAAATCTTGGAAACAGAATGGAGAAAATACAAGAAATGTTTAACAAGGACCTAGAAGAACTAAAGAAAAAATGAACAATGATGAACAACACAAGAAATGAAATTAAAAATTCTCTAGAAGGAATCAATAGCAGAATAACTGAGGCAGAAGAATGGATAAGTGACCTGGAAAATAAAATAGTAGAAATAAGTACTGCAGAGGAGAATAAAGAAAAAGAAATAAAAAGAATTGAGGAGAGTCTCAGAGACCTCTGGGACAACATTAAATGCACCAACATTCAAATTATAGGGGTCCTAGAAGAAGAAGAGAAAAACGAAGGGACTGAGAAAATATTTGAAGAGATTATAGTTGAATACTTCCCTAATATGGGAAAGGAAATAGTCAATCAAGTCCAGGAAGCACAGAGAGTCCCATACAGGATAAATCCAAGGAGAAACATGCCAAGACATATATTAATCAAACTATTGAAAATTAAATACAAAGAAAAACTATTGAAAGCAGCAAGGGTAAAGCATCAAATAACATACCAGGAAATCCCCATAAGATTAACAGCTGATCTTTCAGCAGAAACTCTGCAAGCCAGAAGGCAGTGCAGGACATATTTAAAGTGATGAAAGGGAAAAATGTACAAACAAGATTCCTCTACCCAGCAAGGATCTCATTCAGATTCAATGGAGAAATCAAAAGCTTTACAGACAAGCAAAAGCTAAGAGAATTCAGCACCACCAAACCAGCTTTACAACACATGCTAAAGGAACTTCTCTAGGCAGGAAACACAAGAGAAGGAAAAGACCTACAATAACAAACGCAAAACAATTAAGAAAATGGTAATAGGAATATACATATTGATAATTACCTTAGATGTAAATGGATTCAATGCTCCAACCAAAAGACATAGACTGGCTGAATGGATACAGAAACAAGACCCGTACATATGCTGTCTACAAGAGGCCCAGTTCAGACCTAGGGACACATACAGACTGAAAGTGAGGGGATGGAAAAAGATATGCCATGCAAATGGAAACCAGAAGAAAGCTGGAGTAGCAATTCTCATATCAGACAAAATAGACTTTAAAATAAAGACTATTACAAGAGACAAAGAAGTACACTGCATAGTGATCAATGGATCAATCTAAGAAGAAGATATAACAATTGTAAATATTTATGCACCCAACATAGGACCACTTCAATGCATAAGGCAAATGCTAACAGGGATAAAAAGGGAAATCGACAGTAACACAATCATAGTAGGGAACTCTAACTCCCCACTTTCACCAATGGACAGGTCATCCAAAATGAAAATAAACAAGGAAACACAAGCTTTAAAGGATACATTAAACAAGATGGACTTAATTGATATTTATAGGACATTCCATCCAAAAACAACAGAACACACTTTTTTCTCAAGTGCTCATGGAACATTCTCCAGGATAGATCATATAGTAGATCACAAATCAAACCTTGGTAAATTTAAGAAAATTGAAATTGTATGAAGTATCTTTTCCGACCATAATGCTATGAGACTAGATATCAATTACAGGAAAAAAAACTGTAAAAAGTACAAACACATGGAAGCTAAATATGCCACTAAATAACCAAGAGATCACTGAAGAAATCAAAGAGGAAATCAAAAAATACCTGGAAACAAATTACAGTAAAAACACGATGACCCAAAACCTATGGGATGCAGCAAAAGCAGTTCTAAGAGGGAAGTTTATAGCAATACAATCCTACCTCAAGAAATAAGAAAAATCTCAAATTAACAACCTAATCTTACACCTAAAGCAATCAGAGAAAGAAGAACAAAAAACCCTCAAAGTTAGCAGAAGGAAAGAGAACAGATCAGAAATAAATAAATGAAATAAATGAAAAAGAAATGAAGGAAACAATAGCAAAGATCAATAAAACTAAAAGCTGGTTCTTTGAGAAGATAAAGAAAATTAATAAACCATAACCAGACTCACCAAGAAAAAAAGGGAGAAGACTCAAATCAATAGAATTAGAAATGAAAAGGGGGAAATAACAACTGACACTGCAGAAATACAAGGGATCATGAGAGACTACTAGCAACTATATGCCAATAAAATGGACAACCTGGAAGAAATGGACAAATTCTTAGAAAAGCACAACCTTCTGAGACTGAACCAGGAAGAAATAGAAAATATAAACAGACCAATCACAAGCACTGAAATTGAAAGTGTGATTAAAAATCTTCCAACAAACAAAAGCCCAGGACCAGATGGCTTCACAGGCAAATTCGGTCAAACATTTAGAGAAGAGCTAACACCTATCCTCCTCAAACTCTTCCAAAATATAGCAGAGGGAGGAACACTCCCAAACTCATTCTACAAGGCCACCTTCACCCTGATACCAAAACCAGACAAAATGTCATACAAAAAGAAAACTACAGGTGAATATCACTGATGAACATAGATGCAAAAATCCTCAACAAAATACTAGCAAACAGAATCCAACAGTACATTAAAAGGATCATACAACATGATCAAGTGGGGTTTAACCCAGGACTGCAAGGACTTTTCAATATATGCAAATCAATCAATGTGATACATCATATTAGCAAACTGAATGTTGAAAGCCATATGATCATCTCAATAGATGCAGAGAAAGCTTTCGACAAAATTCAACGCCCATTTATGATAAAAACCCTGCAGAAAGTAGGCATAGAGGGAACTTTCCTCAACATGATAAAGGCCATATATGACAAACCCACAGCCAACATCGTCCTCAATGGTGAAAAACTGAAAGCTTTTCCACTAAGATCAGGAACAAGACAAGGTTGCCCACTCTCACCACTCTTATTCAACATAGTTTTGGAAGTTTTAGCCACAGCAGAGAAGAAAAGGAAATAAAAGGAATCCAAATCGGAAAAGAAGAAGTAAAGCTGCCACTGTTTGCAGATGACATGATACTATACATAGAGAATCCTAAAGTTGCTACCAGAAAACTACTAGAGCTAATCAATGAATTTGGCAAAGTAGCAGGATACAAAATTAATGCACAGAAATCTCTGGCATTCCTATACACTAATGATGAAAAATCTGAAAGTGAAATCAAGAAAACACTCCCATTTACCATTGCAACAAAAGGAATAAAATATCTAGGAATAAACCTACCTAAGGAGACAAAAGACCTGTATGCAGAAAATGATAAGACACTGATGAAAGAAATTAAAGATGATACAAATAGATGGAGAGATATACCAAATTCTTGGATTGGAGAGACAACATTGTGAAAATGACTCTACTACCCAAAGCAATCTACAGATTCAATGCAATCCCTATCAAACTACCACTGGCATTTTTCACAGAACTAGAACAAAACATTTCACAATTTGCAAGGAAACACAAAAGACCCCAAATAGCCAAAGCAACCTTGAGAACGAAAAATGGAGCTGGAGGAATCAGGCTCCCTGACTTCAGGTTATATTACAAGGCTACAGTCATCAAGACAGTATGGTACTGGCACAAAAACAGAAATATAGATCAATGGAATGGGATAGAAAGCCCAGAGATAAACCCATGCATGTATGGTCACCTTATCTTTGACAAAGGAGGCAGGAATGTACAGTGGAGAAATGATAGCCTCTTCAATAAGTGGTGCTGGGAAAACTGGACAGGTACATGTAAAAGTATGAGATTAGATCACTTCCTAACACCATACACAAAAATAAGCTCAAAATAGATTAAAGACCTAAAGCTTAGGCCAGAAACTATCAAACTCTTGGAGGAAAACATAGGCAGAACACTCTATGACATAAGTCACAGCAAGATCTTTTTTAACCTCCTAGAGAAATGGAAAGAAAAACAAAAATAAATAAATCGGACCTAATTAAACTTAAAAGCTTTTGCACAGCAAAGGAAACCATAAACAAGACCAGAAGACAACCCTCAAAATGGGAGAAAATATTTGCAAATGAAGCAACTGACAAAGGATGAATCTCCAAAATTTATAAGCAGCTCATGCAGCTCTATAACAAAAAGCAAACAACTCAATCCAAAAATGGGCAGAAGACCTAAATAGACATTTCTCCAAAGAAGATATACAGACTGCCAACAAACACATGAAAGAATGCTCAACATCATTAATCATTAGAGAAATGCAAATCAAAACTACAATGAGATATCATCTCATACCAGTCAGAATGGCCATCATCAAAAAATCTAGAAACAATAAATGCTGGAGAGGGTGTGGAGAAAAGGGGACACTCTTGCACTGCTGGTGGGAATGTGAATTGGTACAGCCACTATGGAGAACAGTATGGAGGTTCCTTAAAAAACTACAAATAGAACTACCATATGACCCAGCAATCCCACTACTGGGCATATACCCTGAGAAAACCATAATTCAAAAAGAGTCATGTACCAAAATGTTCATTGCAGCTCTATTTACAATAGCCCAGAGATGGAAACAACCTAAGTGTCCATCATCAGATGAATGGATAAAGAAGATGTGGCACATATATACAATGGAATATTACTCAGCTATAAAAAGAAACAAAATTGAGCTATTTGTAATGAGGTGGATGGACCTAGAGTCTGTCATACAGAGTGAAGTAAGTCAGAAAGAGAAAGACAAATACCATATGCTAACACATATATATGGAATTTAAGAAAAAAAAATGTCATCAAGAACCTAGGGGTAAGACAGGAATAAAGACAGAGACCTACTAGAGAATGGACTTGAGGATATGGGGAGGGGGAAGGGTAAGCTGTGACAAAGCGAGAGAGAGGCATGGACATATATACACTACCAAACGTAAGGTAGAGAGCTAGTGGGAAGCAGCTGCATAGCACAGGGAGATCAGCTCGGTGCTTTGTGACCGCCAGGAGGGGTGGGATAGGGAGGGTGGGAGGGAGGGAGACGCAAGAGGGAAGAGATATGGGAACATATGTATCTGTATAACTGATTCACTTTGTTATAAAGCAGAAATTAACACACCATTGTAAAGCAATTATACTCCAATAAAGATGTAAAAAAAAAAATAGAATACTGAGACTTAAAAAAAAAAAATAGAGTCAGGGATGGCTTCCAGGTTAAGCTTTAGTCAAATGATGCCTTCTTTTAAAAAATTCACCATTGGTAGGCAATGTTTCTAAGAATCTACTTCCCTTTATTGAGCAATTCTTGCCATCTACCATCCTGGATCTTTAGCAGAGGGTGAGTTGATAATCTGTTTCCTAAAAGCAATCTTGTTATGTGGCTGTGTGGTGGAGATAAGAATAACTTCTAATACTTGAACAGAATCTTGTAATTCGGAGGGAATTTCCTTCTATCTTATCTCACATAATTTCTACAGATATCCCATGAAATAGTGGGCTAGAGATTCTTGTTGCTGTTTATATTTGATAACTCTGAGGCTCAGGATAAGCAACTCATTTGGAAGCTGTGTATTTTGATCCTGGCCCAATGCTCCTCTGATCTTAGAAGCCTTGGTGCCCACCACCTTCTCACTGATGCTGCTTTTTCTTTAGAGCTGTCATCTCCCTTCTGATGGAGGTACCCACTTTCAAGGTAACAGATACTGCAATTCTTCATGGGTATGGGTGGGTTTGTGATTTTCTTCTTCAGTGTAATCCTTTCAGAGATTCTCAATACTACAAGGAGTCAGATCTTTGTTTATTTTTCTTCCTGTGCATAAAAGGAGGGATTATATCATGTTCATTGGCTGAAAAATCCAATACTTTGAAAAATGCCAATCCTACTTAAAGTAATCTATAGGTTCAATAAAACCCCAACCAAAACCACTGGGGTTTGTTTTGTGGCATTGGACAAGTTGGCTCTAAAAATGTGGAAATTCAATTCATTACACCACCTATATGTGTTAATATACGATATTTGTTTTTCTCTTTCTGACTTACTCACTCTGTGTGACAGTCTCTAGATCCATCCACATCTCTACAAATGGCCCAGTTTCATTCCTTTCTATGGCTGAGTAATATTCCATTGTATATAGGTACCACATCTTTATCCATTCGTCTGTCGATGGACACTTAGGTTGCTTCCATGTCCTGTCTATTGTAAATAGTGCTGCAATGAACATTGGGGTGCATGTGTCTTTTGCAATTAAGATTTTCTCAGGGTATATGCCCAGTAGTGGGATTGCTGGGTCATATGGTAATTCTATTTTTAATTTTTGAGGAACCTCCATACTGTTCTCCGTAGTGGCAGTATCAATTTACATTCTCACCAACAGTGCAAGAGGGTTCCCTTTTCTCCACACCCTCTCCAGCATTTGTTGCTTGTAGATTTTCTGATGATGCCCATTCTAACTGGTGATGAATTGGGAGATTGGGATTGACATATATACACTAATATGTATAAAATGGATAACTAATAAGAACCTGCTGTATAAAAAAAATAAATAAAATAAAATTTAAAAAATGTGGAAATTCAAAGGGCCAAGATAGCCAAGACAATCATAAAGAAGAACAGAATGATTCAACCTACACTACCAGATATCAGGACCTATTACAAAGCTATACTAATGAAGAGAAGGCAGTATTTCTGAGAATACATAAATAGACCAGTGTAACAGAATGGAGAATCCAGAAACAGACTTATACATATGTTATCTCAGTTTATGCAGTATATAAAGGATGGTGTTACGGGCAATATTGTGTCCTGCCCAAATTCTTATGTTGAAGCCCTAGCCCTCAATGTGACTATTTGGAGATGGGGCCTTTAGGGAAGTAATTAAGGTTACATGAGGTTGCAATGAACATGTAAACTCTTACAATCATTTTGGAAAACTGTTTGCATTATCTACTAAAAACACATACCTTATGATTTAGTAATTCTGTTCCTAAGTGTATACCCGAAAATAATATGTAAATATATTCTTCAAGGGACATGTTTGAGAATATTCGAGGCAACACTATTTGTACAAGTCTCAACCTGGAAACTCTCCAAATGCCCATTAATAGTAGAACAGATAAATAAAATGTGAAGTCATACAATGGACTATGAAGTGAGAATGAGCAAACCACACAGTCATAGGGATGAATGCACAAACATAATGTTGAACAAAAGAAACCATTGATGGGAGCCATGAGTTCCAAAAATATATATCAGATGTCAGGGGAGTGGTTGTCCTGGGTGGTGAATGCCTGGGAACAGGCGTAAGTGGGCCTTCTGAATGTTTTGGTTCTAGATCTGAATGCTGAGTGCATTCAGTTTGGGAAAAACTGTGTATTATATTTTTTATGCATTTCTATGTGTTTATAGTATTTCAATAAAAAGTTAAAAAATTATTAAGGTGCTAACTGACTTCATATTGATTAGCTTGGCTGCATTTGGTCACTCTTTATGGTGAACTGTTAATTGTGGTCCCCAAAGAACAATGTCTCCTGACTCAATTCTTATGTAGTCCCCTCCACGTTGCCTCTGGACTTGGCCGTGTGACTGGCTTCCACTCATGGAACACCAGCCAGCAGGATGTAAGTGGAAGCTTGATGAGCACTTGCCCGTTGAGGTTGTCCTCGTGCCACGCTCGTCCTGGGACCCTAGCTGTCATGTTGTGAGGTAGCACAATCAGCCACCTGACGGTATACTTGTGGACTTTCCTCCTGTGTCCCAGAGGCCAACCTGTACAGTTGACGAAATGAGCTAATGCACAAAAGGTGGACGCTCCGTACAAGGTTGACCAGAAGGATTCTGTCTCCTATCTGCTAGTTCATACATTTCTTCTAACTTCTGCTCCAAATTCACCTTTTCTAGGGAGCCTACTTGGTACTGCCTGTCCCAGCTGTACCAGTCCACACAGTCTGAGTCAACATAGGAAGGTTCAGTTTACCCTCTGTGGTTCTGCAATATTTTAACTATAAGTCATTGCATCTCTATGGCGCTAAGAAGCTCCCTCGCACTCTGTCTCATCTGGGTTTCACCACAGTGCTATGAACTGGGAAGAGTACACGCTGTCATTAACATTTTAAAAGGAGAAGATTGATGAACAGAGAAGCTGGCTGCCTTCCCTGGATCACCCTTTAAGGGGAGCCAGGATCCAGAGCTGGCCTCCCCTTCTGGCCAAGCATCCTTCAGCAAGGAGTCGGTACCTCCTCTGCTTGGCATCTCCCCTCCACCACTTCCTGTTCCTGCACCCACCAGGACATTCCACGGTGCTCTCAGCAGTGTTGAACCAGGACTTGGTGCAATAAATCTTAGCTTTTATTGAGTAGTCTTATCCTCAGCGGCCTCTGCTACCTGACAAGTAGGGCACTCCTCTGAGAGTCAGAGGGATGGGCTGTCTCCGCAAGAGTTAATGAGGTGGTGTCATCCATCTTGCATGGTCTCACCCCCTCGTCATTTACTAAACCTGCCCACTCTTGTTCCTGCTGCTGGACCGCACTTATCGGGCAGTTATTCTGCAAAATTGTGGTGCAGAGATGAAGGCCTGCTTTCTCCACTGTGGTCTCTTCTTGTTATGGGGATTAAGACAGATAACAAAATAATGCTGGGTTGGGGGCCGTGGACGGGCACACACAGGGTGGCATGCAAACCCACAGGTGGGTCACTAAAGCTTCCCTGAGGAGAAGCTGGGCTGACTTAGTGATGACATCCACCTTCATCTTACCGTCTGAGGAGACCTCAAGGAGAGGGAAGCACAGATACGTGTAGCAGACTCTGCAGAAACTGTTGCTTTCACCTGCTTTTCCATTCCCACTGAGATGGTCCAGGTCCAAGGACCATAACCTCTGCCTCAGCCCTCCAGTCTCCTTTACATCCTGAGCACAGCTGCCAGACTGACCTCTAGAGCGTAGCTTTGTCCTCCGCGGTCTGCCTTGGCTCCCTATTGCCTGCAGCCGTGTTTATTTACTTTCTTCTCCCTGCAAAATTACACTTGGCATCACAGTGTCTTGGCCACCGAAAGCCCCCAGGGGAGCTGGAGTAGCTGACATGGGTTGATTTCTTTGATCAGCCTTTAGCCTCAACACAACGTCTTCAGGAACACCCTCACTGGGGTCATAGACTGGACCCACCCCATCCATGCACTGCCTCTTTCCATAACATCCATCCTAATATTAACACATGTAAGTGTGGACTAAGTGTGAACTGATGTTTTAAGGGGCCGTTTCCCACACCAGCCTGGAAACTATGAAGAAGGTGGCAGTGTCTGTCCAGTTCCCCATCGCAGCTGCACCTCGCAGAGCTTGGCACATGCGTGGGGTTTCATAACTAGTAACTGCTTGGCTACTGGTTCCAAGGCCACTCGCGGCATTTGGTGTCTCCATCCGGGACATTCTCAGACTCCCCTGTAACAGATTTTAGGCTAAAAGCTAAAGGAAATGCAAATAGGCTTGAAACTTAGTCTAGGACCCCAGGAGCCTTCAAGTTAGTGGTGGAGACAGACATTGTTACAAAGGGCTCCACGTGTGGCTCCTGTGAGCTGTCATCTCATGTCAGGAAGTCTCTCCAGTACCATCTGCCGTTCGACATCTACTTCTGCTGCATTTTTCCGAAAGGTTCTGAGATGAAGTTGTGGAAGCTAATGTTTGTGGAACATTCACTCTGGGTCAGGCACTATGTAGAGCACTTTACATGAAGCATTTTTTCTTAATTTATTTTTACTGACGTATAGTTGATGTATAATATTATATGTTACAGGTGTATAATATTGTGATTCACAATTTTTAAAGATTATACTCCATTTCTACTTACTGTAAAATATTGGCTATACTCCCCGTGTTGTATCCTCATAACTTAATTATTTTATACCTAATAGTTTGTGCCTCTTAATCCTCTATCCCTATCTTGCCCCTCTCCTCTTTCCTCTCCCCACTGGTAACCACTAGATTGTTCACTGTATCTGTGAGTCGCTTCTTTTTTGTCATATTCACTTGTTGTATTTTTTGTACATTCCACATGTAAGTGATATCATACAGTATTTGTCTTTCTCTGTCTCATTTCACTTAGCATAATATCCTCCAAGTCCATCCATGCTGCTTCAAATGGCAACATTTAATTCTTTTTTATGGCTGAGTAGTATTCCATTGTATATATGTACATCACATCTTCTTTATACTTTCCTCTGTTGGTGGATACTCAGGTTGCTTCCATATCTTGGCTATTGTAAATGATGCTGCTATGAATACTGCTGCTATTGGGGTGCATGTATCTTTTGAATTAGTGTTTTCTTGGGTTTTTAAAAATACATACCCCGGAGTGGAATTGCTGCATCATATAGTAGTTCTATTTTTAGTTTTTTGAGAAACCTCCATGCTATTTTCTGCAGTGGCTGCACCAATTTACATTCCCATCAATAGTGTATGAGGGTTCCATTTTTTCCACATCCTCGCCAACATTTGTTATTTGTTCGTTTTCATGATGGCCATTCTGACAGGTGTGAGGTGATTCCTCATTGTGGTTTTAATTTGCATTTCTCTGATGATGATTACATGCAGTTTATAATCAATCCATGCAAGAACTCCATTTGAGAGAAAAGAAGTCGTGATTTGGACTAAAAAAGTAATTTGCCCGAGGTCACACAGCTAGCGAGCAGGAAAAGCTGAAATGGACCGAGGTCTCTGTGATGCTGTGCTCAGCCTTCAGTTATAGAAAGCAGAGTCATTCCAGCCAAGTTAGAAAGAAATTTACTTCTGTTACTAGATGGACAGCAGAGTCATGAGGTCTGCTGGGGAATATAATTGTAAGTGAGCTTGCAGGAAAGTCTCCCATGCCACAGAAGTTGCTGCCCAGGGAACTGCCTGTCAAGTGGAAAGCCATGGTTTCCATGCCGCCTCCAGAGCCTCATTACGACCTGCCTCTTTCCCCGCTCAACCCACTTCTGAAAGCATGTCTTGAAAGAGTGTGTCTGATTGGCACACACTAAGCCATCACCAGAACCCTGGCTGCGAGGGAGTCTGGGAAACATAGGTCTTGGCGTTTAGCCTCTGAAGAGCAAAATGGTACACTAAGTAGCTTCTCTGATGTGAGTTAGAGAATCAGCCTCAAATATCAAAGTCCAAACATTACATGGTGATGAGGGTATGTATACTCTTTCCTCCTGTGCAAAAGCACCAACCCAGGAGAGAGGGAAGCCCCCGTCAACTCCTTTCTGCCGTATGCCTGCTGCATTTCATCTTGTCCAAACATCTCTTTCACCTGCTAACTTCCTGACCATGCTGGACACTAATTGACTCCAGTGTGTGTTCTCCCTTCCTTGCTTTCAACCCCCACAGCAGGCTGGTCCCTTTTTCTTGTCAGCAAAAGCCAGCTTATGTCAGGGTGTGCCCAGGACCTCTTGCAGCTAAGGATAGACTTGCCACTTAGTTCTGGCCAGGAAGATTTAAGGAGCAGTTTCATAGGGGAGGCTTCTAGGAAAGCCATTGCTTTCCTGATGAAAAGGGACAGACTGAGCTGGCCTTTCCTTTGGAGAGTTGTCCTTTCTTTTTCTTTCTTCCTGTCTGGAAATGTGAGCAGATTACCAGGAGGTGGTGCACCCGTCCAGGGAGCATGTGAGCAAAAGCCACATGCCGAGAATCAGAGGAGGAATCAGGAAGCAGCCTGTGTCCTGGTGGCACAGGAGAGGTGTCTGACTTCGGCTGCCTGCTTATGGACTTACTGTGATGCCAGAAAAATAAAACCAATTTAGATAAGCTTGTCTGTTCAGTTTTCGGGTTTTGATATCCACAGACCCCAAAGGGTCTTCTCTAGGGTCAGTCCTTGTATACCAGCCCCATGGTTGATGGAATTTTAGGGCCGGAAGAGAGTAAGAGGTCACCTGGCTATAGTCATATATTGCCTTGCAGTTTATCAATATCCAGGTATATATGCCTAGTCTACACTGTCAGATTTAAGCTCCCTGTAGATGGGGATTATATATAACATATATGTAATAATATATACAATATATATCTATATATCAATATAGATAAAATGCTTAATATTAAAAATGTTTATCAAACCCTCGCTAAGTGAATGAATTCACAGATCCTTTGACAATGTCTGTGGGACACTTACTTTTAAAAATTGAAAAAATTTTTTTTGCAAAAGAACTCAAATGGATTTATTAAAAATGTATTTAAGGCATATCCAACATTTGAGAGCAAATATTCTATTCTGCATACATCATTTTTTAAAATTGAAGTAGAGTTGATTTACAACGTTGTATTAGTTTCAGGTGTACAGAAAAGTGATTCAGTTATACATATATATATATTCTTTTTCAGATTCTTTTCCATGATAGTTATCATAAGATATCGAATATAGTTTCCTGTGCTCTACAGTAGGTCCTTGTTTTTTATCTGTTTTATATCTAGTGGCGTGTATCTGTTGATCTGAAACTCCTAATTACCCTTCCCCGCATTTACCCCTCGGTAACCATAGGTTTGTTTTCTATGTTTGTGGAGCACTTACTTTGGAACGTATACTCATTGTATTAAGAATTTGGAGAAGCTAGAAAGAAAAAGAAGAAAAATCCTATGGAGAGGTGAAATTCTTTTATTCTTTCTTAGATTTATTGTGCAAAACTTGATTTATCTATTGCTGTATACAAAAACCAGCTTCAAATTTGTGGCTTCAAGCAACCCTCATTTTATTTGTTCTTGATTACATGGGTCAGGAACTCCAGTCAGGTGGCTCTTCCGGTTCAGGTGATGTTGGCTGGGGTCACTCGATAGGTTGCATTCGGTTGCTGCCTGTGTTGGGCTGACAGGTCCTAGAAGGTTCCATTCACAGGCACCTGGGCGTCCCTCCTCAAGGCCACCCTTTCTCACCTGCTGCTTTGGGCTGCCTCACAGCATGGTGGCGGAAGGAGAGCTGGAGTTCTTCGATGGTGTCTGGCTTCTAAGAGGGAGAGTTGAAAGTGGCAAAAGCTAGAGACTTTAGGGTCAGCCTGGGAATATACAGCACATCATTTCTGCTGCATTCTGTAGGTCAAGAAAGCTCACTTCGTGGGCCCTGCTCAGATTCAGGGGAAGGACCAAGGTTCTCTACCTCTTAATGGAGGAGAAGCAAGGTCACACTACTAAAGGGTGGTAGATAGTACTGCTGTCATCTTAAGAGCCAAATCTGCCTTGCTACCCTTTACCTCCCTACAGGTCCAGATTACCCTACAAATCACCTCATTTGACAGTTTTTACATGGGAGGAAGAATTAATATTTGTAGGATTCATACCATATGCAGAGTGCTGTGCTAACTCCCTTCACATAGTATTTCTTGTTCACTGTGACTTTAATTGTCAAAGTAATATTCTTTGGACCTAATCTCTGGGTTCATTTGAGCCATCTGTTGATGGTAAGTAAGTAGCCAGTGAGTTCATAAAGCAAGATGCACGATGAGTCGCTGAGAGGTGGGACTTATCTGGCTGTCTTCCCTATGCAGAGATAACCCTAAATGTTTTCTCTTTATCTCTGGGGATCACAGGTTACCGACTTGCATTCCTAAAAGAGCTCACTTCAAACTCTTGTTCCTTCAGCTCCCAGGGCGGGGGTATGGAAGCTTATCTCTTGAGAGATTCTTTTATTATTGAAAAGAAACCATTTCTATGCCTCTGGGTGCCCAATTAAAACTTGTACAGACAGAAGATATTGGAGGGGCAGCTCCCTGGCCACTCCCACCTATTCAGTTGTAAAATACCCTTCCAGAGCTATTCAGAACTGCAGACTCCATCGTTGCCTCACGATGTCTGCACGAGAACTGATGACAGACACACCCAGAGGCTTACGGGTGTTTGTGCTAAACGGCAGCCCCTGCGGGGATCGTCTTATTTTATCCCTTTTGAAAGTCTTGACTGGGATTCAAGAGGAAAGAAAAAAAACGTAAGCTGCGTGTGCACCAGAGCAACTGCGCTGTAGTAAAACAGCAGATGCAGGAACACTTCTTTCACCAAAGGCTCACCAGAAGCCAGAGGAAAGTTGTGACATGGGTGGAGTCAGAGGCAAGTGGAAAGTTCTGGAAGCTTCTAGCTCCCCAGTAAGACTTCAGGGATGTCGGGGAAAAGTCGGGAGAGGCTCCTCATTTCCAAGAGGTGTAACTTGCTAAGAAACACCTTTGAAAACCTCAACCCACTTTAGGGGTAATTCAGTTATTTTGAACCATTATTCTTCAGATGGGGACACAGAGGCCCAACGAGTGAGGTGACTGGATGGGGTCAGTGCCCTGGCCTGTGGCAGAGCAGCGTCTGCACCCAGTTTGCCTAATCTCCCGTTCAGATCTCTTCCAGACACTGTGTCCCCTCTGACTTTGACTTTTCGACCTGATTGGCTTTACCATGTGATGTTGAAATGGGGAAATAGAAACTCCTGCCTGCTCGGGGCTTGGATAGCAGGGATAAGGGGGGTGACACGTACCAAAGGGGGTTGCACAGGGTCAGGGGCTTCCAGAGGGTTATGAAGCAGCCTCAGGCTGGAAGGTGGGTGCATGGGGGTCTCTAACCACCCCTCCCCTCACTAAGGGGAGAAGGGAGCTGCCTTCCTGCAGGAACACCTGCGCAGAGCCTGCATCCATGCTCTGCGCGGGGCAGGGAAGGGGCTGCCACAGTTGGGCCCTCGGAGACGCCCGTGTCCCTCATCCTTGGAATCTGGTCTCCCAGCAGATGTAGACAGAAAGCTGGAAAGTCTCGTGGATGAGGTCCTGGTCAGATCCATCTGTGTGAAACGTGGCAGGACAGGAAAAGGAGGTGGGAGGCTAGCCGTGGGCACAGTTGTGCAGGAAAGGATCGTCATTAATCTGAGATCACAGAGTATCTCATTTGTGTCTCCTTGTATCTGTGAATGGATGGGTATGTGAGATATTGAAAACTGTACGGCTCAGAGCAGAATCGCCCTAGCCTGGCTTTGTTTGGGACTGTGGGTTAGCAGATGAAGAGATGAAAGACTCTGCGTCAGGGTCTGGGGGAGGGGTGGGGTGGAGGGAGAGGGAGGGGGGAGCCAGGAAGAGGAACTTAGAACTCAAGCTTCGGAACTAGCCCGGGGGCTTTTAAGCAAAGACGGCCCACTATTTTAAGATGCCAGGAAACCTGGTCTGCTATCCCCTTTGGGCTCCTAAATATTCAGTCAGATCTGTGCTCAAGTCACCGGCCTTGTTGGGGGTGGGAGGTACGATGGATACAGAGGAAAGGGGTGGAGTTCTCTTGAGGGGGAGACAGACCCCAAGATGCTCCTTTAGCCAGATTGGTTCAGTGGAAGCAGAGCTCCCGGGAATCACCCACTGCTTGAGGAGCTCACTGCCGGGGAAGGAGGGTCAAGTGAATGTTGTCTCCACCCTAAGGGCCCAGGGCCCCCAGTGACATACTCCTATTGTTCAGAAGCCTGGTACAGTTTATGACAGAGTCCTGAGGTCCATGGCTGTCCTTACAGAGCGAGGTCTTAGCCAAGACAAGTCCTGGTTGGGTAGACACTCCTTGCACCAAAAGGCAGGAATTCTGTACCAACTATTTCTCAACAGAACTTCATAGCTGGCATATCCTCCCCACTCCTCTCTCTCTTTTTTTTCCTACCTCCTCCCCAGTTATATAATTCTGGTTACAAATAGTTTATGAAGTCCAACCTTCTCTTCAAAGCCTCCATATCCGTTAGAAATGAGTTTGTATGCAAGTAACAGAACATGCAACAGTGGCCTAAACCAACAGGGCTGAGTTTCTCACAGAGCAGGACATATGGAATCAGCAAGCCAGGGCCAGCACAGTGGCTCACCAGTGTCACCAAAGCTCTTTGCACTCCACCGTCCTTAACATGTTGGTATGCAGGGTCACAGTCACAAGGTGGTTGCCCCAGTGCCGGCCACGTGTGAGTTAGAAGGGGAGGTGTCCTTGTAAGGCCAACTGGCCCGAGGCAGGGGAACACAATCAGGTTGCATCAGACCGAAATTCTCCGGACCACCCAGTTCCAGAAACTGACCTGGAGACTTTCCAGACCACCCAGTTCCAGGAACTGACCTGGGGACTTTGAACCCGGCCCAGCCTTCCCGCCTTTCGAGGGGCGGGACTAACGGTCCACCAGGATACCCGAAAAGACCACCAAATAAGGAATACCCTGCACCCTTCCAGATTCACCACATCCGTTTCCCTTCTTCCCCTATAAAATCTTGCCCAACCCTCGCCCGGGTGCGACTTCTCTGGCCCCTTTCTCTCGCACCAGTGACCCTCGCCCAGGAGCGCTCCCTAATAAAGCTCACTTGAAGTTTTCCTCTGTTTCGCGGTGCCGTTTGTTAAGATCCGACCTTACAGTCATCTTTGTCGCTTTCATCAGGAAAGCAAAAGCTTTTCCAGAGGTGATCCCAGACCCCAGCATTACGGTCACATCTTTGTGGTAATTAGTGCTTACCCAGGACACTGCAAAATCAGTTCCCTACATTCTTAAGCGTCCTGGCAATTAGGTTGAAATGCAAGTTCTGTCCAACAGACAGGGAGCAAAATGACACAAGACACTTCACAGCCATGAGTGTTAAAAGCCTGAAATGTCCTCCATCTTCCTCTTCCCTTTGTTGGCAACTTTGGGAACTGAATGTTCCAGACCGGGCAGCTGCAAAATAGTAAAATTCCATCCGGCTGGGTCCCTGAGGGACATGGTGGAACAGAGACCCCAGTAGACCCCCCAGGGGCATGCAACTTGCGTGAGAAATCAACCCTGTTGTGCTAAACTGCTACATGTCAGGGTTAATTTGTGACCACAGCATAACTTAGCCTATGCTGGCTTACACAGTCTTATCCTCCAAAACTCCATCCTACGGCTGCCTCTTGCTGACGGAGACTGGGAACATGAGCCTTTGGGTCTTTCGGTCTCCATCTGGAGTCAGGCAGCAGAGCAGTGTGTTGGGGACTGGTGTTAGGTTTGCCTGATCATAACGCCCACCGTAGCTTCCCAGGTTGGTCCTGAAGTTCTGTACCCGTGTGGCTAAGATCTGAAAGCAAGAGACACAGATTAAAATACACACACACACACTCCCACACATACACGCACAGTCTCTCACACAAAAACACACTCTCTGGCACAAACACCCACATACTCACACAGAGATACACACACAGACACACACTCAGACACATGTGACAACATGATCTCTCAACCACGAAGAAAAGTTTGAAAGAAAAAGTGTTATTTTCCTGTCACCTCTTTAAACTTGCTTTCTGATTTTGGAAAAAACCACAACCTCTCAACGTTGAGGTTTTCCAGCTCATGATCCAGATAAAGAATGATTCTATTAAAATAATGTCAGGCAGACGTGGCAAGGTGGGCACAGGAAGGCAAACCTACCATTGGTTTGGAAACAACCCTCCGAGTCTGGGATGAGGAGAAAAGATGGAGATGAAATAATTGCTGTGCTGTGAGAACGCGGGGCTGGATGCTAAACTTGGCTGACGTCTTGAAGACAAGGAAGGGGAAGTTCATGATACCTGTGAGGTCAGTGACTTAAGACCAAATGGTAGGGAAAGACCTTGGGGATTTCAGCAAAATTCTCAATTCAAAGAGTGAGAGAAGGCGGATGATTCATGGTGGGTGGGGCAGCCTGACTAGCTGACGGCAGGCCAGGAGCAGGGAGCGCCGGCTTGGGGAGCTGTGTGGGCAGAGTCCCGGGAACTGCTGGTGACGGACGTGCCACGCATGTTCTTACCAGGGGGGCGCGAACTGGGCCCAGGGCAAAGGCGGTCGCTTCTCCAGCGGCCCTGGTCTTCTGTGGATGTAGCCAGTGAAGCCAAACCAGGAGAGGTCTGGGTTGGGGGCCTGGAAAGCCAGGTCCGTCTCCCAGGACACAGCACCCCGACGCACAGAGATTTTTGCCCCCAGGGTCCCTTGTCTTGCAGTGAAATGCTTTGTGCCCTTCGAAGCCACTGTGGGTTGTCAAGGTAGTGAGGCGGGGCAGGGTGAGGTAGATGTTGAGGAGGTCCCCTGACCTTCCTGCTTTGGGAGACAAGAGGAGTGCATCTTGAGAACAGCAGCAGACCAGCTCAGCCTCCCCTGGCTTGGGCCCCTGGGGCGAGCTCTAATAAGAAGCCGAGGCCACTTCCTGCCTCCATCTCTCGTCCTCCAGCCTCGGGGGACACAGCTGATCCTGTAGGTGTGCAGCCTCACGTGGTCCCTCACGTGGTCCTCACGTGGCATCCAGAAGACCCAGGCCGAGAGCCAGATGTTTCCAGTGCTGGCCTGGGCTTTGTCAAGCTCGGAGTGAGCTCACCCAGGACTGTGGGCAGGCAAGAAGGAAAGGGCATCTGAAGCAAGATCTGAAGAAGGCCCTCAGTGTTGGAACACAAGAAATACCTTCCTATCTGGCCCCCTTCCCCAACCATATTCTTCCCTAAAAAGTCACATTTCAGGAAGAAATATTTTGAGACAGTACGGGGGAAGGGAAGAGATCGCTGAAATAGGGCATGAGGTGAATCACATCTATGGGTTTTGTGTGCAGGAGAACAGACAGGGAAGGGGCACTTCCCGCGCCCCCCCCCCACCCCACCCCGAGTCTGCACCTGCCCTGGGTCTGAGGTCACTTGGGGTTCCATCCATGACCTGACACATCGCAGTGTGGCTCTTTTAAATTGCCTGATTCATATGTTTATTTTACAAGATATTTTCTGGGCAAATCTTAGCTGTAGCACTTTTTTAAAAAAATTATTTTATTGAGGTCTAGTTGCTTTACAAATGTTGTGTTAATTTCTGCTGAATAGCACTGTGATTCAGGTATGCATATATATATATAATGTACATATATATACATTCTTTTTCATATTCTTTTCCATGATGGTTTATCACAGGATATTGAGTACGGTTCCCTGTGCTGTGCAGTATGATCTTGTTGTCTATCCATTCTATCTATAAAAGTTTGCATCTGCTAATCCCAAACTCCCAATCCATCCCTTCCCCCACCTCCACTGGCAGCCACAAGTCTGTTCTCTATGTCCGTGAGTCTGTTTCTGTTTTGTAGATAGGTTCATTTGTGTCATATTTTAGATTCCACATATAAGTGATATCATATGGTATTTGTCTTTCTCTTTCTGACTTACTTCGTTTAGCATGATAATCTCTAGGTCCATCCATGTTGCTATAAATGGCATTATTTCATTGTTTCTTACGGCTGAGTAGTATTCCATTGTATATATGTACCACATCTTCTTTAAACATTCATCTGTCGATGGACATTTAGGTTGTTTCCATGTCTTGCCTACTGTAAATAGTGCTGCTGTGAACATAGGAGTGCATGTGTCTTTTTGAACTATAGTTTTGTCCAGATATATGCTTAGGAGTGGGACTGCTGGATCATATGGAAACTCTATTTTTAGTTTTTTTGAGGAACCTCCATACTGTTTTCCATAGTGTCTGCATCAACTTACATTCCCCCCAAGAGTGTAGGAGGGTTCCCTTTTCTCCACACCCTCTCCATTAGCTGTACCGCTTCTATGTCAAGTTGACCTCTCCTTTTCACTCAAGGACACCAAAGTGAAATAACTTCACGGTGACTGATGCAAGACACCCCTCTAAGGATGGCTCCTTCCTCATGGAATATTTCACCTGGGGAAGGCAGAAGATTTTGTTACGTCTGCCCAGATGAAGACGTTCATAAGCCCCCAGTTCTGGGCCTTGTCTGTCCGATGTGTCCATGTGCCTCGCGTGCCACGCATCTGTGGAGTTGGGGGTGTTAGAATACGCTCGTCCCGGAGAGCAGGGCTCCGGGTAGCAAACCACCAGGATTGCGTGTGGAGCGGAGCCTCAAAGGCCATCAACACACCGCTGTGCTCCCAGTCCTGTGAATATCAGTTTAAAGATTTTAACAAAACAATGGAAAAATTATTAACAGAAAGCTGAGCTCTGAGTCTGGAGCCAGACAGCCAATACTCTAGGCCGTTTCTTTAGGGCCTGCGACAGAGGCCCCATGGGATAGGAGTCACTTCCCTGCACCTCACTCTTTCCAGAGAGGGATGTGAAAACACACCTGGAAAACTCTCCTTTTGCTCGCCCAGGTTTGAATTTTCCTTTAGTCGCCTGGGCACAGAAATGATGGTACATTCATCATGAGATTCCAGAACCCCACAGGACATCAGAGATGCTGGCTGATTTTTCTTCTAAGTCCCAAATAACCCACTATGGGTAAGTCTGGCACCCTTGTCCAGGACCGGGTTTTCTATCAAACTAGGACCCCTGCCCACACCCCTACCCTGGCCTCCTCCTTTCCTTCACAAGGTTCTGGGAACATACAGAAACACGAGAAAAGTGAGAGCAGCACACTTCCCAAACTTATGTGAATCCCTGGGGATCTTGTAAAATGGGGATTCCAATTCAGTAGTTCTGGGCTTGGTCTGAGACGGTGGATTTCTAATATGCTGCTGGGCCCATGGAGCACACTTTGAGTAACAAGGGTTAGTGCAGTGGTTCTGAAAGGTGGTCCCCAACGAACAGCCACATCAAAGAGCTGGATGTTAGAAATGCATGTTCTCAGGCCCCTCCCAGACATACTAACTCAGAAGCTGTGGGGCTGGGGCCCAGGCAGCTGTGTTTTAACAACTCTCCCACCCCACCCCCTGGGATTCTCTCTCTTTCTTTTTTTTCTGTCATAACTCGCAGCATGTGGGATCTTAGTTCCCTCACCAGGGATCGAACCCGTGCCCCCTGCACTGGAAGTACGGAGTCTTAAACATTGGACCACCAGGGAAGTCCCTACCCCCCGGGATTCAGATGCAAGCCTGACTGCTGAGTTTTGGGAACCACCAGGTTATAGTAAGTTGCAGTATAACCATCTGGCTACAGTAGGGTTTAAACTAGCGGGGCTGGGGAGGAGAGGTGGCCCATTTACTGCATAAGCTGGCCCTGTGAAGGACAATTAGGGACTCCTAGACAGAGCAAAGGGCTGTGCAAAGGCCCCGAGAGGAAAATGGAGGCTGGGGATGGGGAAGGGAAGGAGGCTGAGGAATAGCCTAGAACATTCTTTCAGGCCAACCCAGCCACAGGTACAGAGTTTTCCTCGGCACCTGGCCTTTCGTGGTTAAGCATCACTACCTCACCCCGCTGCTCTTTACCAACAGAAAGATAAGAACTCAGCAGCCAGGGTCCCTCTTCCTGTCCCCGGCTGTTTTTAAGCTCATCTGCCTTCCTGGAGAGGAAAGCTTCTGATACGGAAAACGATCCCCAGTCTGATAAGTTCAAGATGGTGTCCAGAACTGAAATTTTCACTCGGGGATGGCGGGACTCAGCAATCCCCCTTTCCCCAGGATGCTGAAACAGGGAGCGTGAGCCTGTCAGAAGGAGTGAGGGGGAGAGGCTGGGGCAGAGGGAGGGCAGCGTCAGGAGATGCCGTTGTGGTTTCCTTGGTTGATGTCGTCTCACAGGAAGGAGGATGGTTCCTGTCTCTGTTTTAGGTCCCTGTAGGCCTGCAGACACTCTTCCCCCAAGTATCGCCAACTGCAGAGAATGTGTGTGTGTGATTCCAGGACCTGGGGGAATAGCCAGGGGCAGCTAGGGAAAGCTGATACTGTCTGGATTTTATCTTTGAAAAGTGTGCCTATTTTCTCCTATTAAATAATAAATGTTTGTATTCGTGTAAGATATGGCCCAATGCTGAGGAAAATAAATAATCCTGTTATCCCACGGTTACATCCCAGGGAGTACGCACACTGCCCTTGGAAGAGAACAGGCCCAGGCAGAGAACACGCTGTTTTCTGAATAAGTGTTTTCACAGAGGGGACGTTTTAGAGGAAGGATGAAATCTACCTTCTTTGCGGTGAGCACACAGGGGTTGGGGTGAGGGCAGCGTGTTTGGGGGCGTCCTGTGACCAGAGACTGGGGAAGTTCTCTTCAGCCCAACAAGCCCGGTTCCCAGAATCCCTTGTGCCCAGGGAAGCAGGCCCGGCAGCCTCAGGGGGGCCACCAGCAGGTCCTGGGGTTCACAGTCCATCCTGAGGGGCTACCGTGCTAGAAAAGTGCTCAGTTTTCGGAGAACTGAGCAGCAAGACGAACTCTGACAACCTGGGCGATTCCCGTCCTGAGGATACACACCGGCTGCCTTGTCTCGGCGCCCAAGTGCGTGGGCCTGAGCCTGAGCCCGATCAGCTGGGGAAGGAGGACGGGCTGCCGGGCGGGGGACCGGAACAGCTAGTTCGCGGAGCATTTCCAAAAGGTCACGCTTGCTCAGAAGCACCAGACAGGAAGCAGGGCGATCCGCTTCAATCTGTAAGGAAAGGACGATTCGTAGGGTGGTTTGTGTTTGCAGAGCAATCTCAGGGCTTCTGGTATCAGGTTCTTCACCTCCTAACCTCCCCCCCCCCCCACACACACAGCTCGGGTTCTGGAGTCACCAGCGTGGCCAGATGCACCGTATTGCTAAGCACATAATCCATCTTCTAAACCCTCATTAACATCTAAACGTTAGAATATAAAAGCTGACTTGCAAAACTTTGGGCAAGCAGACTTGTACCTAAAGCACCAACAAATGAATGAGTTAAGAGGCAAGAGAGATGCCCTGGTGATGCAGGGGGTGGGCTGCCCTCCAACTCCCAGGGTCCAGGCAGCTGCAGCCGTCTGGCCCCGCCAGGACCAGAGGGCACAGAGGGATGCCAGAGACACCCTTCCCTTCGGCCGAGGGACAGCGGAGGCCACAGGGCTGGGAGCCAGTTCAGGGCACACTGTGGGGAGGAGGCCGCCCACCCAGAGAGGCCCCCGCCTGGGACGAGGGCACGGGAGCCCCGTCGAACCGGCTTAGGAAATCCCAGCTCCAGGCTGGCCTTGGTTTGGGTGGACTGAGGGCCTCAGGGAGCTCCCCAAAATGCTGACAACCATGCTTTGAAAAGGCAAAAATTCCAGCAGCAACCCTTCCTGCTTCTGGCCCTCTCACCCTCGGCTCCGGGAGCGGATTTCTGTCACGAGAAATGTATGTTCATTTATAACAGATGGGGCGCGTGGACTTTCGGGAAATGGATTTATGGCTTTGGGCCTAGCCCCAGCTCTCTGAATGTCGGGCCCTCCGGGAGGTCACCGGCCTTCCTTTCCGGAAGGGGCCTGGGGCATCATGGCCTTGTGTTGGGACAGGAGCAGGGCGGCGTCCACACCACACCCTCTGACCTTGTGACATTCAGCAAGCGAGAGGAGGAGCAGAAAGTGTTTGATCAAAACTCGCCCTGCTGCTGTGCAGCTTCTGAAGTTGATGGAACACAGGTTCTGAATCGTAAAAAAAAATCAAAGAGATAGAGTAATTGACCGCAAGTCGTATTCTCCCCGTTCATTATATCCAGGAAGGTGCATTTTCTTCATGTTCTCACTTTCAAGTGCATCCACATCCCCTGAAGGGCTTGTTAAAACAAGTCTCCGCCCTCAGGATTCCTGACTCAGGAGGTCCGGGTTGGCCCTGAGAATCTGCACTTCCAGCAAGTTCCCAGGTGAGACTGACGCTGCTGCCCAAGGACCGCAGCTGAGAACCGCCCTTTGCAGCTGACAGTACCCCCGTGGCCCGTGTTCCTGCCGCATCCCCTCTTATTTCTGTCTCCCAAGGCTACATAGGCCGCGCGGGAGTGGGCCCTGTTTCTGCAGAGGCAGGTCCTAAATCGGGAATTGGGGTCGTAGAGGGGGTCCAGCGTCCACTGAGGCCACCAAGGAGGCATCGCAAGGGCAAGGCCCCACCCTGGCCAACCAGATGACCTTTCACACCTGGGACGCGAGTGGGAAGTGGTAGCAAGGCCAGCAGCGGCTTGGGGGCAGAGGTCCTCGTCCAGCCACTCAGGAACCTCAGCTCTTCCCCTCCAAGTGCAAGTTTCCACAGCAATACCACCCTTTTATGTACAGGAAAGAAGCTTTAGGGAGAGATGCAAGCAGAGAGGGGATTTATCTGAGAAACAGAGTTTTTATTTTTCCAAGGAAGGTAAAAGCAATTTTTGAAATTATCGGGTGGAATTAAGCGTTTAAGTACAATGAACATTAGCTATTAGCTAGTTTCTCCGCAAACCAGTGAATAGTGGCTTAATGGGTAGATTAGTAATACACAGAATAGAGAAATATTGTCCCCTCTAAATACAAGTCTTGGAATGAGTTGGCTTTTTTATGTCACTGCCCTTGCTTTGGCGGGTGGCCATGTCTCCAGAAGCCCGACCCACCACCAACCAGTACTCATGATATTAATGGCCAATGTCCATGGAGATTTAGGGGAGGGTGAATCATTTTCTGCTGTCTTGTTTTCAGCAGTTTGGGAGAGAGTGTTTTACCCAGAAAATGGGGAGTAAGTGTCATATGTGACCAGTCTTAACTCTAGAGAAACTCCACCAAAAAAGCCCTCTGATTTTCCACTCTCGAGCACCCCGCTCCCAGGCCTCTTGGGGTCTGCAAGGATGGATCAGTGACGGGGTGCATCCCAGGAACTGAACACCTTAATCTGTGGAAGAGTTATTTAGAAGTGCGCATCTATGTTTTGGAAGGTGTCTTCCAAACACAGCAAAAAATGGAGACAGATTGGATCACCTCCTAAAGCCCCCCCAGTTGCAGAGAACAGGAAGGAGGGGGCACCACCTCCCACACAGCTGGAATTTTCCTGAAAGCACTGTTGGCAGGCTTTCTGCCAAGCTCAGGTCTTTAATTCCTTTCTATTGCCCTATTTTTTCCAGTATCGTTCCATGTAATGCTTAGTGACCAAAAAAAAAAAAAGTTAAGCCAGTGAGCTAGAAAGTTCTAGATCGCCTTCTACTTCCAGATGTGAGAAAAATCTCTGAGATGTTACTGCCTTTGCACTTCACACTATCCTGCCTTAAGTAATGAGCAGTTTTATGGCTAATTTCTGAGCCTATATTCCAATAAAGATGAGGCAAAGCACTTCTGGTGGTTTTTTGTTTTTTAGGTTTTAGTGTAGTTGATTTACAACGTTGTGTTAATTCAGGTTGTTTTTAATCAGTGGTAGAGCGGCAGGCATGCCAAGGGTTAAGCTGCTGGTGCCGTATTTGAGAGCTTAGGGCTGCCTGAGGAAAAGCCCCGTAACACTGGACTGAGCTGTCCACTCAGCGTGATTCCTGGAGAATTTTCTCCAGCCTTGCTGCGACTGTGCTAACAACCGACAGGGCTGACTTGATTTTATATCATTGGCAGGTTTTCCAGAGGCCCCGAAGCCGTGCCCTGTGCTGTGATGCTAACAGGCAGCTAGAAAGGTATTGCCTCCCACCTGGTTTGGAATCTCTTCCCCAGCTGCAAATATTGTATCATGGCTGCCGATCTCTTTGCAGAATAAACACCAGCTAGAGTCGCTGCCTGTCTTCTGAGTGAGGCAGCCACGCCTACTACAATCCCGCTAAATGCCAGGCCACCCACCCCACGGGGCTGCGTTGAGGCCCAATAGCGCAGACACACGGGTCTGCTCGAATGGGGGGGAGCCTGCCTCACACCCCGGTGGGCACGAAGGGAGCTAGATGTCAAATGAACTGCACGTGGTCTGTCAAAATGCATGCTTCCCTCTATGTGTTCCAGAAAGAGCTGGACGATTTCTCCTACCGTACCCTGCATTTCAAACCCAACCCTGGGCTTGGCTAAAAGATAAAATGCACGAATCTGAACCCAAGTCTGCTGTAACAAATAGCCTCGCTCCAGTCCAAGGGCGAATGAGGGGCCTCCGCCGGTGGGAAGTTCAGGAAGGTGAGGGTAGCTCCCCACGCCCTCCATCCATCCCATATGTCCAGGAGGCGGGGAGGTCACACTCTGAGCAGGAGGTCAGGAGGCCAATCAGAGAGAGGCTGCGGCAGGCCAGGCCTTAGCTGGCAACGCTGATGGGAATTAAGGTGCACGGTGGCAGGACTAGGAAAGTCGGAACAAGGGCCCGGACCCAGGGAAGACGTGGATTCACAGCCCCTCCGCAGATCAGGGAGAGGGGGCATCAGGCCACAGGGCCGGGCTGAAGGACAAGATACAGAGGGAGGTCAGAACCCAGTGTGCCCAGGCAAGGAGACGTCACCCAGCCCTCAGGGGCCCAAGGACACGAGATGGAGACACTCTTCTTACTGGCATTAGTGGGGGCCTGGCACAGAGGCCTGTGTGCACGAGGCTTCCCTCCCCAGAGAGAATCGCAGGTTTGAGACAGAAGTCTCAGGACTGTGCTCATGCCTGCTGTTTACCACGGGGCAAGTCAGCCAGACTCTTCTGGCGCATTCCTCGTGGTGTTCAGCTTAGGACTGATGATTCGCTGGCTTACGGAACACGTTGGGATTCTGTAAGGAAACACTTGGAATTCTTGTGCAGCTTTGGGGCCAAGAACAGAGAAGGTCCCTGCTGACCTCCTGGGTTGTTATGAGTTGGGTTGTAGCTCCCAAAATTCATATGTTGACGTCCTAACCCCAGTACCTCAGAACGGGACTGCATCTGGAGATAGGTAATTAAGTTAAAATGAGGCCATTAGGGTGGGCCCGAGTCCAAGGTGTCTGGGGTCCTTAGAAGAGGACGAAATTGGACACAGGCACATACACAGAGATGACCACGGGGGGGCACTTGGAGAACACGACCATCTGCCAGCCCAGGAGAAAAGCTCAGAGGGAACCGACCCTGACAGCGCTCCGATCTCGGACCTCAATCCTCCAGAATCAGGAGAAAATAAACGTCTGTTCTCTGAGCCCCCTAGTCTGTGGTACTCGTCACGGCAGCCCGAGCTGTAACACACGAATGATCTCTTGTTCCTGAATTTGTAGTGAGAAAAGACTTGTGACATTCAGGAGACCCCAGCACTTTTTGATATTCGCATGAAATCTTCATTTTTTTTTAGGAAACCCTCAAGCTGTAACGGCATGCACTTAATCTCCCCTAATGAAGCCTCCTTCTCCCACTAACTCCAATGACCAGTGTCATCTATTCCAGAACCAGAGCGCAGACACTTCCGGGGTGATCCAGAGGACCACTTCCCTCTCCTCCTAACTGCTGGGAAATGGTGTAATGACAACAGAAATGTATTACCCCAGACCAGGCAAGGACTGTCAACACAATAACTTATTTAGAGCTTGGCTTTTGGTTGGGAGAAGACAGTGTGAAGGGTGAATGAAAGGCATTACTATTCCAGTCTAAAAATATATGGCATAGGGCTTCCCTGGTGGCGCAGTGGCTGGGAGTCCGCCTGCCGATGCTAGGGGACACTGGTTCGTGCCCCGGTCCGGGAGGATCCCACGTGCCGCAGAGCGGCTGGACCCATGAGCCATGGCCGCTGAGCCTGTGCGTCCGGAGCCTGTGCTCCACAACGGGAGAGGCCACAGCGGTGAGAGGCCCACGTACAGCAAAAAAAAAAAAAAAAAAAAAACCTATATATATATATATGGCATAAAAAAGACGATCTCATTCAATGGAAATCTTTCTTTGTTAAGAATAGCCTACAATACATTGGACGTTTGGCCAGAAAAAAATCTTTTAGAGCTTTTGAGTAGCTGTTTAAAAGGCCTGGATAGCCAAAAATAGACCTGCAAATGCAGACGACAGATGGAAATGAAGTCTGCTTGGAACTGTGCCGTGAGCCAGGTCCAGAGGCCTCCAAAGGCTGACACCCCTAAATCTTCATGTCACGAGCCAGGTGGAACACCACCTACAGGGCACACCTTCGTCAACAATCCTGTGCGTGAAAATGGAACCACTTCTTAATTTATTTATTTTATTCTTCAATTTGTTAATATGGTGTATCACATTGATTGATTTGCGTATATTGAAGAATCCATGCATCCCTTGGATAAATCCCACTTGATCATGGTGTATGATCCTTTTAATGTGTATGATCACATTAAAAGGACCATGGTGTATGATCCTTTCATATTTTCTATTTCTTCCTGGTTCAGTCTTGTAAGGTTATACCTTTCTAAGAATTTGTCCATTTCTTCCAGGTTGTCCATTTTATTGGCATAGAGTTGCTTGTAGTAGTCTCTTAGGATGCTTTGTATTTCTGCGGTGTCTGTTGTAACTTCTCCTTTTTCATTTCTAATTTTATTGATTTGAATCCTCTCCCTCTTTTTCTTGATGAGTCTGGCTAATGGTTTATCAATTTTGTTTATCTTCTCAAAGAACCAGCTTTTAGTTTTATTGAGCTTTGCTATTGTTTTCTTTGTTTCTATTTCATTTATTTCTGCTCTGATCTTTATGATTTCTTTCCTTCTGCTAACTTTGGGTTTTGTTTGTGCTTCTTTCTCTAGTTCCTTTTGGTGTAAGGTTAGATTGTTTATTTCAGATTTTTCTTGTTTCTTGAGGTAGGCTTGTATTGCTATAAACTTCCCTCTTAGAACTGCTTTTGCTGCATCCCATAGGTTTTGGATCATCGTGTTTTCATTGTCATTTGTTTCTAGGTATTTTTTGATTTCCTCTTTGATTTCTTCAGTGATCTCTTCGTTACTTAGTAATGTATTGTTTAGCCTCCGTGTGTTTTTTTTTTTACATATTTTTCACTGGAATTTATTTCTAATCTCATAGCATTGTGGTCAGAAAAGATGCTTGATATGATTTCAATTTTCTTAAATTTACTGAGGCTTCATTTGTGACCCAAGATGTGATCTATCCTGTAGAATGTTCCATGTCCACTTGAGAAGAAAGTGTAATCTGCTGTTTTTGGATGGAATGTCCTATAAATATCAATTAAATCTATCTGGTCTATTGTGTCATTTAAAGCTTGTGTTTCCTTATTAATTTTCTCTTTGGATGATCTGTCCATTGGTGTAAGTGAGGTGTTAAAGTCCCCCACTATTATTGTGTTACTGTCAATTTCCTCTTTTATAGCTGTTAGCAGTTGCCTTATGTATTGAGGTGCTCCTATGTTGGGAGCATATATATTTATAATTGTTATATCTTCTTCTTGGATTGATCCCTTGATCATTATGTAGTGTCCTTCCTTATCTCTTGTAACATTCTTTATTTTAAAGTCTATTCTGATATGAGTATTGCTACTCCAGCTTTCTTTTGATTTCCATTTGCATGGAATATCTTTTTCCATCCCCTCACTTTCAGTCTGTATGTGTCCCTAGGTCTGAAGTGGGTCTCTTGTAGACAGCATATATATGGGTCTTGTTTTTATATCCATTCAGTGAGCCTGTGTCTTTTGGTTGGAGCACTTAATCCATTCACATTTAAGGTAATTATCAATATGTATGTTCCTAGGACCATTTTCTTAATTGTTTTGGGTTTCTTCTCTTGTGTTTCCCACTTAGAGAAGTTTCTTTAGCATTTTTTGTAGAGCTGGTTTGGTGGTGTTGAATTCTCTTAGCTTTTGTTGTCTGTAAAGCTTTTAATTTCTCCATCGAATCTGAATGAGATCTTTGCCGGGTAGAGTAATCTTGGTTGTAGGTTCCTCCCTTTCATCACTTTAAATATGTCATGCCACTCCCTTCTGGCCTGTAGAGTTTCTGCTGAGAAATCAGCTGTTAACCTCATGGGAGTTCCCTTCTATGTTATTTGTCATTTTTCCCTTGCTGCTTTCAATATTTTTCTTTGTCTTTAATTTTTGCCAATTTGATTACTATGTGTCTCGGCATGTTTCTCCTTGGGTTTATCCTGTACGGAACTCTCTGTGCTTCTTGGACTTGGGTGTCTATTTCCTTTCCCATGTTAGGGAAGTTTTAGACTATAATCTCTTCAAATATTTTCTCGGGTCCTTTCTCTCTCTCTTTTCTTTCTGGGACCCTTATAATGTGGATGTTGTTGCATTTAACGATATCCCAGAGGTCTCTTAGGCTGTCTTCATTTCTTTTCATTCTTTTTTCTTTATTCTGTTCTGCAGCAGTGAATTCCACCATTCTGTCTTCCAGGTCACTTATCCGTTCTCCTGCCTCAGTTATTCTGCTATTGATTCCTTCTGGTATATTTTTCATTTCAGTTATTGTATTGTTCATCTCTGTTTGTTTGTTCTTTAATTCTTCGAGATCTTTGTTAAACATTTCTTGCATCTTCTCGATCTTTGCCTCCATTCTTTTTCCAAGGTCCTGGATCATCTTCACTATCAGTATTCTGAATTCTTTTTCTGGAAGGTTGCCTATCTCCACTTCATTCAGTTGTTTCTCTAGGGTTTTATCTTGTTCCTTCATCTGGTACATAGCCCTCTGCCTTTTCATCTTGTCTATCTTTCTGTGAATGTGGTTTTTGTTCCACAGGCTGCAGGATTGTAGTTCTTCTTGCTTCTGCTGTCTGTCCTCTGGTGGATGAGGCTATCTAAGAGGCTTGAGCAAGTTTCCTCATGGGGACTGGTGGTGGGTAGAGCTGGCTGTTGCTCCACTTCTTACTTTAAAATGTGTTATTGTAAAGGAAGAATATACTAAAGACCCAAGAGGGAATTTTAAAGAGAAAAGTATACTCACATCAAAGGCTTTTATCTTTCCATGTTCCCTTATAGTCATTGTTCAAGTATATTTATAATTTTATAGTTATGATAATGGAATAAGGCACCACTTCCTATCATTTTTTTCCTTCTTCATTTTAAATGATTACCCTTAGGATAAAATCAAGGATGATTTTATTGGGCCAAGTATGAACATATTGCTAAATTGTTTCTACCACCAGAAAGGACCTTATCAGCTGAACCACATTCTCACCCTCACTAAGTATTTTAGTTTTGTTTTTTTTTTTAGTTATTAAGAAAGGTGAAGGTTGATCCTTAATTTTTAAGAGCACTGCATTTAAAAATTATTAAAAAGACAGCATGCTGGGCTTCCCTGGTGGTGCAGTGGTTGAGAGTCTGCCTGCTGATGCAGGGGATGTGGGTTCGTGCCCTGGTCCGGGAGGATCCCACATGCCGCAGAGCGGCTGGGCCCGTGAGCCATGACCGCTGAGCCTGCACGTCCAGAGCCTGTGCTCCACAACGAGAGAGGCCACAGCGGTGAGAGGCCCGTGTACCATTAAAAAAAAAAAAAAGACAGCATGCTTTTCCAGATTTGTTTGAGAATTGTAGATTGTTTTGTACAAATTTTTTTATCACATCCTTTACCTATTTGCGTGCTTAGATTTTGATTTGTTTTTTTACAAACTGGGATGCATGTTTTATATTCATACCAACTCCATCATATTGCTGGAATGGTTCTCCCAGTCTATTATTTTTTTCCTTATTCCTTTCATGTTAGTTATACACTATTGATGCAGTTAAATCTGTTCAACATTTCTTGCAATTCTGTCTTCACTTGAGTCTCAGAAAGTCCTCTCCCTGCCCTGGTTAGGCCCCCTGAGCTCTCCTCTCTTCCTTTGCTTCCTCTGCCCTCCTTGCTGGACCAGCTGGCCCTTCCCTTATACTTGTGTAGGGCTGTCCAGTTTAGCAAATAAAAATACAAGACAGCCAGGTTAATTTGGATTGCAGATAAACAACAAATAAGTTTTTTTTTAAATAAGCACTCCCAGGCAATATTTGGAACATACGTATGTTAAAAAAAATATCTTGCTTTTTTGAAATTCAAGTTTAACGGGAAGTCCTGTATTTTATCAGGCAACCCTAGCTTTCGGTCCCCACTTGTGCCCGGTGTCAGCTCTTCCCAACCAGGTTAGTATTTATTCTCAGTCCTCAGGAGGATGTGCTGCTTGCCCAAGAAACAGAGCTCAGGTCCCTGTGTGGACCCCAGGGGTGCTCCTGTACTGCTCAGCAGGTCTGGGTCTACTGTGGTGGTCTGGGGAGGGGGTTCTCACTGGTACAGTCTCTGGTCTCTGCATCTGTGCTAGTTTGCTCAGGCTGCCATAACAAAAGACCACAGACTGGGGGCCTTAAACAGCAGAAACTTATTTTCTCACTATTTTGGAGCCTGGAAAGCTAAGACCAAGGTGTCATCAGGGTTCCTGAGGTCTCCCTCCTTGACATGTAGATGGCCGTCTTCTCTCTCTGTCCTCACATGGTCCTCCCTCTGTGCGAGTCTGTGTCCTAATCTCCTCTTATAAGGACATCAGTCCTACTGGATTAGGGCCCAGCCTAGTGACCTCATTTTAACTTAACTACCTCTTTAAAGACCTTATCTCCACATACAGTCACACTCTGAGGGGCTGGGAGGTGGGATTTCAACACACGAATTTGGGGGACACAATCCAGCCCCAAACAGCATCTTCCGCTCCCATGGTGTTTTGTCCAAGGCACTCATCCTGCACCTTGTTCTCTCACTCGACAGTACATCTGTGGTCTGGAGGGTCCCACTGTCCCCCTAGGATTGGGGCCATATGAAACCCTGATGGTTCTTGGGGCAACCTGACTTCCTCAAGACCTTCTCCCAGGGCACAGCTCCAGCCTCCTTGGTGGGGCTGCAATGGGAGGCGCCCAGTCCACTGTGGACAGATTACCCCAAACTGGGCAACACCCTTTTGGGCTTCAAATTGGACCCAGGCCTGGAAACTTCTTCTCTACAGCCTCACCCCATGAGGATCTCCCGATCCAGATGGTTTTCTGAATCACTTTGGAAATTCTCTCTCTGCTTTTTGGTAGTTGGGTCCCTTGTCGTCTTCTCGAGGACCTGCCTTAGTAAACAGGTCATCCATCTCCGTCGCGTCCATCACCTCCTACCTTCTTCCCTCCCTCCTCAGGGAGTTCATTTTTTCATCGAACTGACAGCCCTCTCACAAGATCCAGCCAAGACATGACACAGTTCAACTTACTGCTGTCTGATCTATGTTTTTGTTTCTGAAATAGTTTATAATCTACTACATGTAGGATTTATTGTGTCAGATGGCCTATGGTGTGGTTTCATTGGGATATACTTCTGGATTTCACAAATCATTATCAAGACATTATACCATTTAATAAACATCTATTTTCCTTCACTGTTTTCCTGATACTTGTTCAATGACATGTAAAACTCCCTATCCCACAATCTGTGCTGTAATAATGTGATAGCCACTTGCCTCATATGGCTACTGAATCCTTGAAACATGGGTAGCCCAAATTTCAAAGGCAGTACAAAAAAAAATAAAATGTAAAATATCTTTTAATATTTTTTAGGTTGGTTGAAATGATAATGTTTTTGATATATCGGGTTAAGTAAAACATTATTAAAATTAGTTTTACCTATTTCCTTTTGCTTTTTAAAATGTGGCACCTAGAAAATATTAAATTCTGTCTTTGACTATATTTCTACAGATGATTGCCTTTAACTTAAGGCTTACATATTTCGTTACTTTTATCTCTCTCTTGGTTTTTAGCCAATATTTTAATGTTTCCGTGAATGTTCTTCTTAAAACATTTTAAGATCTGTTAGAAGTATAAACATTTCCCTCATTATTCTTATCTTTTCAGACTGTCTTTTGGAAGTCTAAGCCAATTGTTCTTTCAGATGGATTTCAAAATTATTTTTGCCAAACTGATAAAAATCCTGTTTGAATTACTCATCTTTACATCCAGAAATATTTTTTGCCCCTAAAATTGATTGACTTCCAATATAACTTTGAGGTTTTATTTATATGTTATATATTTTCTCAAAATCACCTCTCTGTATATAATACTGTTGATACCATTGTGGATAGAGGTCTATACCGAGATGCTATTGGTCTTTACATATTTGTCCCTTGAAGTTGCTTAATTAACCTGTGTTTTAGATAGCGTAGTCTTAACTGGTATTATCTGTGAAGAGTATTTTTCTCCTTTTATCATATGCATTCATTTTATTCTGTTTCCTATTTTATTATAATGTTATAATGACCAAGACTTCCAAGGCTTAATAAATAATTATGGTGGTATTGGGCATTGTTCCTGAAGATAATTTGCTAAATATTACTTTTTGGAATATTTACCCTTTGAAACTTGGCAATGCTTTTTCTTGGCTTTGATTGCCTTCAAGGACATCCACTGGAGAGGAGTTTTCCTTGTCCAAGTAAAATAAGCAGCCTAGAAAACAGAATTTCCTCTGGCTTTCTGCAACCTACCCACTCTAAAAATAACACAAAATCATCATGTTTTTGGTTTTGAGACATATTTTCACGGGTAAATTGTCAGATTATAGACTGTCCCTGATGCCCTGCAAAAATGTCAGTGGATGGAGAGACAGTTCTGTTCTCTCCCCTTGGGCAAGGGGAGAGAACAGACACATGATTTAAGGTCAGGCTTGGTGTTAGGGTTAGATTTTAGAGTTAGGGTTAAAGTTAGGGAAACCTGCCTTGAATGCACAATGTATTGAATTTCAATTGAAAAACTCTAACATTTCACATAACTTTAGAAAATGACTACATTCTCCAAACATCATTTAGAGCAAGGCTCCCCAGCCGTGGCTTGTTAGGAACCGGGCCACACAGCAGGAGGTGAGCAGCCAGCGAGCAAAGTTCCCCACGCTTGCATTACCACGTGAACAATCCCACTGTAGAAAAATGGTCTTCCACGAAACTGGCCCCTGGTGCCAAGAAGGTTGAGAACCACTGAGTTAAAGGTATCTTATGCTTTATATCAACAGATCAACAAAGAAGCCACTAGGGTGTATCTTGGAGAAAAAGGCAGGCTTAGAATGGTCATAGGATAAAGCCACAGGAGCAAGCTCTTATCAGAGGATGAAGACGGATGTTGCTGAGTGTGTCATCAGCCAGGGCTGCCGTGGCGGGCAGGCTCTCCAGACAGAGTTGCCAGCTGCGGCGACGGGGGCGCCTGGGCTCTGTCTGAATCCGGGTCCTCAGGAGAGGGCATTTTGTTAGGTTTGGAGCCAAATCAGACACAACTGAGTGAAGAGAAGCATCTTCCTCATCTTTCAGAGTGTCTCATGAGGACCCAGGCTACAGTCATTGGCCAAGTCTGGGACTTCTGGGCTGAGAAAATTCTGGATACATCTCCACCCCAATAAGTGTACGCAGCGTTACTTGCCACAGACATCGAGTGCTGCCCTGGGTCTGACAGAGTATTTTCAGATGCACCTTCCCTTAAAGGGACATCCATGGGATGGTGTTCTGGTCAATAAAATAGAGTCCCTCCACCCCCTTGGCTCATGATGTCTGGAAAGTCATATAGTGGAAGAGAGTCTGGGTAGGGCTAGATTCCAAGAAGATTCTTCTTTTCCCAACTCTCCAAACTGTTCCTGCTGTCCTTTAAACGGCCCCCGGGGCTCTATCTCCCTGGGGATCTCCTTCATCAAGCAGTAGCTCCTGCAGGGAGAGGGCCACGAGACAGCCCCTCATGGGCAGGTGGGTAGATGCCGGAGACCTTTCGGGTGATGGGGTTTTCGGCATGCAGTGTGCCTTTTGGACCCTCTGGGAAGCAAACGCTGAGACTGAGTTAGGAGAGCAACGTTTCGTTTAGGGTTTCAATGAAAAAAATGTCACCTGCCATATCAGTAAGCAAAGGATGTTGCAGCCATCAAGCCGTCACATTACAGCTGCCCAACTGTGCACCCTGAAGAGACTCAGGATGAGAAAACACAGGATGCTGGCCCTAGATAGCTGAGGTGCATTTCAAAGGAATGATTTCCATGAGCCCAGACTCTTGCATCTTCCCATACAGAGAAAAGTGCCTAATTCTTTAACTTAACCGGAGATGTCTGGTTTTCTTTAATTAGCAGTAATCTTTTGCTGTTCCAACTACCTGGACTTTGTTGCAAAAACTCCTAAAGATCCCGGCTCCTCCCTTCCCTCTTAGGAGCGGTCCCTCAGAGCTTAGAGCAGTCTCTTTATACGCTGTCTACTTATCCTGGGCTAAGTCCTCAGTTTTGTCAGCCAAGTAAAACATAATTCAGAACTTTTATGTTGTACATTTTTTTTTTTTTTTCAGTTGACAGGGATAATGGCTTTGCAAGGAAAAGGGAAGATGCAGGATGGGGCAGGCGAGCCGTCGGGCTTTGATGCAGACCTGACATCTTCCCTGCCTGCCCTACAGTGAGCTCTGGAGCAAGGCTTCCTCATTAGAGGAGTCCTGTGTCTGGTGGAAATGGCCAGGACTTTGCCCCTCAGTCTTGCTTAGTCACTGTCTGGGGCCACCCCAAGATCAGGAAGGTCCTGGCCCCAAAGCTGAGGGTGACCTGTAAGCTGTCTCCTCATGTCGACCAGCTGACCACACTCCTCTCAGCCTGCACGGGAGTCTGAACTCCCCATGTAATAGGGACTGTCGATAACCCTCTTGTCAGGCACACACAGTGTCTGGTCTTCTATGAACTTCAAGCCTAGCTCAGCTCTAGCAAGAAGATTCCCATCCTCTCAGCACCTTATCTACTCTGGGATTCAGCTCCCTTTGCAGACAAGAACCTGCGTCCCTTTGGCTCACCCCTTCTGGTGGCCACGCTGCCAGAGACCCCTCTTTCTGACCTCCCCAGGACCTCCAGCTGTGCAGGGCCATGAACAGGGCAAGAGCAGTTCCCAGATACTCTGGGCTTACTCAAACTTAACTAGAGTTGAGATTTAATCATCTTAAGAGTAAAGGTCCTTCCACCTCTCTAGGCTGGGAAAGAGTGATAATGTGTTATCTCCTCTGCCGAGCCCTTTGTAAACACTTGCGTCATTCAGCTGATACAGGACGAGATAAGAAGGGGGTCCAGGGTCCCCTTTGAAAGTAGTCATGAATCCAAACAAGGATTCTTGGATGGGTCATCCAGCTCTGGTTTGTGTTAGCTCTGCAGTCACAGGGTTTATGCAAAGCACCCCTCAAAGGGGCTTCTTCACCACATGAAAGGAGGAAAGTTAGGTCCTGAAAGGAGGCGTTCCTGAGCTTTTCTTGGCGCTTTTTCCCAGACCTTGGAAAAGGCCAGTGCTTTTAAAAGCAGAGGTCACCCAGAGGGAAGATGATCAGAGGCCAGCTGCATAAAATGGTCCTTCCAAAGCCAACCGTTTCCTTCCTTTCTCAGTCCACGATGGCTTCAATCTGCCTTTCCCTTAAATCGGACAGGAGGAAAGGGAAAGCAGGGTGATGATGCTGAGAGGGTCTAAAGTGAATAAAGATGGCCTGTGTAACCCCCCAGGTCCCTCCATCCTCCAGGACCAGGTGAACCAGCCAATTCAGAACATGCTGACAGGAGCCACGGAAGAAGGTGGGACAAAGTACCCCCCAGTGTAGCCCAACCCCCAGCCCTGCTGCCACCCACCCTGCTGCTTCCACCTCGAAGGTTTTCTCATGTGACAGAGAGGCTGAGGCTCTGGGCTGGATGCAGGAGGGGAGGGGCTCCCAGAGAGCCTCAAAGCCAAAAAGTCTGTCCTTTCATGTTTCATTCCAGGACCTCATACAGGGCCAGCCACCACGTAGGTAGGTGTCCAGCACGTTTTTCTTTTGAGGAGTCTTTGAGGGATTTTTGGAGAAGGAAAAGAGCCTATTGTGGTCTTTCTCTTCATCTTTTAAAAGTGATGAACTCCAAATTTGTACTGTGAAAAGTCTAAGGTCACACAACCATTCTTCCCTTGCACATGTAGGGGTGTATGGGTCCCTCCCCACCATTGGGTAGTTTGGGTGGTAGACTCCACCTCAGCTCCAGGGTACCCAATGTCCGTGGTACAGTGGGTAGGTCAGGTGACCCAGGTCTAAGGACATGCCGTCCTCCTGGTCACTGGGTTGGTTCAGGAGTGTTCCATCAGCCCAAAGCTCAGGCCGTGGTCGGATGGCTGTGGATGTGAATGAGGAAGCATGTGTATTTGGGGGTGCTGCTATCTTGCAATCATGGGGGAGGGGGCTGGCAAACACAAAGGGACGAGCAGGGCTGAGAAAATGACATAGAAAGAGAGTCAGAGTCCAGATCAAAGCCTGCTGAATACTTAGTCCACCTCTGTATTTTTCTGTTAGGTGCTATGATAAATTGCCTTGAAGTATTTTAGTCATTCTGAGTTGGGTGGTCTGATGTCTACGGGCATACCACCCTGAACGTGCCCAATCTCGTCTGAGTTGGGCTGTCTGATACTTGAGTGCAAAAGGTTGTTGATAACAGGGTGTGTTAGGTAAGATGTGCTGTTGACTGGAGCGTAAATAAAATGCGGAACTTCAACACGTATGTCAGCGTCAGCGTCATCTCTTACTGGTCCTCTTTCCCTTTGTAATTAGCTGTATTTGGGACGGATTTACAATCTTTCTTCTCTCACTTTGACACTTGCTGGTCCATACAGTTCAGGATCCACACTTTAGGAGCAGAAGTGGACAAAGAAGATGCCATCCTGGCCTTTGTGGACATGCTGAGCCTTTGAATGCTTCCCATTTTGTCAGAGTCTGGACTGAAAAAGATGGCGACTGGGAGAATGCAGCTGAGTGCTTCCCTAGGAAGGAAGCTGTTCATGCTGAAGGACAGGGCTGGCCTTGCGAGCTTCTGAAAATGCGCCCTGTGTTGGGTTCTAGTTTAGCTTTGTAAGGAGCTGTGTTACCAGGTGGACCTTCTCTGAGAACGGGAACCTCTTCCCATGCACTCCACCCACCAAGGCCACACTTTCCCAGCAGGTGTGACACATCACAGGGCTTGATCTGATGAAGGCAGGTGGGTGGACTGCAAAATAAGCAAAACCCAAGACAAAAAAATCATTATCAATAGAAGTAATATATGATCCAGAGAAAACTATAATTCAAAGAGATGCATGTACCCCTGTGTTCATAGCAGCGCTATTCACAACAGTCAAGACACGGAGACAACCTAAACGTCCATCAACAGATGAATGGATAAAGAAAATGTGGTATATAGACTTTATGTATATATACATATATATAATGGAATATTATATATAATATATAATATACATAATAGAATATCACACAGCCATAACAAAGAATGAAATAATGCCATTTGCTGCAACATGGATGAACCTAGAGGTTATCATACTAAGGGAAATAAATCAGAAAGAGAAAGACAAATACCATATGACAACACATATGTGGAATCTAAAATATGACACAAATGAATTTATCTACAAAAGAGAAACAGACACACAGGCATAGAGATCAGACTTGCGGTTGCCAAGGAGGAGAGGGGGTAAGGGAGGGACGGATTAGGATTTTGGGGATTAGCAGATGCAAACTATTATATAGAGAATGGATAAACCATCAGGTCCTACTGTATAGCACAGGGAACTATATTCAATATCCTGTGATAAACTATAATGGAAAAGAATATGAAAAAGAATGTATATATGTGTATAACTGATCATTATACGGTATAGCAGAAATTAACACAACATTGTAAATCAACTCTACTTCAATAAAATGAAAAGTAATACATGCTCATTTTTGAAAACATGGACACAAAGAATAAAAGAAGAATCATCCACAATCCAGATATTATAACTACGTACCCACTGTCCAGGGTTTATTTCTCATTTTTAAAAACAATTATTTCAGTATAATATACATACTAAAAGTACACACGTCCTAAGAGTACAGCTTGATAAATTTTCCAAGTTTAACACACCCATGCAACCGGCACCAAAATGCAGAAAGAGCCCCAGCAGCAGCCTCGCCATCCTTCCTGAGTTCCTTCCGTCATCCCCTCCACCCCCAATCACTCCAGGGATAACAGCTAGCATCGTACATTAGATTTGCCCGTTTTCAAACTTTATGCAAATGAAATCAATACAGGATGCTCTTCTTTGGAACTGGAGTTTTGTAATCAACTTTATGTTTCTGAGGTTGACCCACCCCATTGCATATAGTTCTTTATGCTTGTTGCTCTCAGGTATTTTCTTCTGCAAATAGAACTCGGTTTGTTTACATCTGTATTCAACTATAGTAGATACAGTTTTCCCACTACCACCCTCAGCAGCAAGCAGTACACAGTGTGCTGGAAGCTCTTGCCAACACTTTAATTTTTCCATTTTTTCCATCTTAGCCATTCTTTTCATATTTATTGGCCATTGGGTTAGCCTCACCTGTGAAGTACCTTTTCCAATCTTTTGCCCATTTTCCTACTAGGCTATTCATTTTTTCTTATTTAACTTGTAGGAGTTCTTTACCCATTCCAGCTATGATTCCTTGGTAGGGATAGGTATTGCAAATCTCTCCTTCTACCCTGTGGCTTGCATTTCTACTTTCTTCATTAATATTAAAACTTTATGATAATCTTTCTGTTTTCTTTATGGCTCAGCTCTTTTCTGGTCTGCTTAAGAATTCCCCCTCCTTCGTGTTCATGAAAATGTTCTTTTTTCCTACATTCTTCACGGTTTTTCCTTTAACATTTAAATCTATTTAATTTAAATCTAACATGTAAATCTGGAAGTGATTTTTATATGGTGTGTTTTTTTCCCAAGTGGATATCTAGATTGACTCAGCAGATTTCCAGTCTTTTACTAAAAATACTATGAATGCGTATGCATGTTTATTTATAAATAAGTATCTTAATGCATACAGACTATTTTTTTCACACACACTGTATTTTACTTTTACAAGAGATAAACAAACTGACACCAAGCATTGTAAATGGGTGACCACAACAAAAGCAACAATGATTGCAATTACCAAACACGAAACACACTCACAATGTGTCACAATATTGACATTCAGTCCGGCAATCCTCCACTGTAACAGCTCCTTTACTTTGCAGTGAAAATTGATTTGTATATTTTTTGCCTCTGAGTCCTTGTGGGATTTTTTTTTTTTAATTCAAACAGAAAGTCACAAAAATTATAATCATCCTCATCAGTTCACTCAGTCACATGTAATTAATTTTTTTTCATCTTGATCTTTTGGTAGCAATTTTATGAGTTCATCAGTTTTCCATTAGAGTTCTGAAAATGCTTATTCATTCAGTTCAGCAGTAGAGTCAGTTGCCAGAAACCTGTACTTCTCAGAGCCTTTTGCATGAATTCCTTGAAGATGAAACCCTTTTATAGGAACATTTTTGCAAAAGCATCAGAGTACACCCAGAACTGCATACAGACTATTTTTAACATTGCTTTTAAAATTATTGTTGACTAATTGTCATTTAAATCCACCAAAACATAACTTTCAGTGTCTGCATGATATTCCATTATATGGATATATCAATTTATTTGACCATCCAAGTGCTATTAGACATCCAAATTATTGACAGATATTCATACTTATAAATAAAACCGATGAAAAGCTAGGAATCTATATCAGTGTTTCAACCCATGTACTCACAAAAGGGTCCTGGAAGGATGGACCCAAATGAACATTTTAAGGCTCTTCATCATCATCACCAAATTGCTTTTCAGAAGATTTGATGAAACATAAAATTCCATGAAAATTGAGATGATTGTATTCTCCCCGTGTCACTACAATTTGTCAGCCTTGAAGATTGTCATTAACATCTTATGACTATTGTCTAGACGATAAATCATACCTTGATGTCAAATTAGGTGTTTTAAAAAAGTGAATTGGAACACTTTGTGTTAACCACGTTTATTTCATCTTCAGAGAACAGTGTATCTTTTTTACAAAGGCTTTTTTACAAAGGCTTTACTGTTCTTCTTACTGGTTTGTCTGAGCTGTTTACAGAAAAGGTAGAAACCAGTCACATATGAGGTAGATTTGTTCCAAGGCCTTTAAACCTTGCCTATTTATATTTTCATGTAGTGAAGGCTACCCATTTTTATTTTATTATTTCTGCCATTACGTTTAATCTTAATAGCTTAGAGCAAATATTGACCTCTACAGGTTACCCTTGCGTTTAACTCCTTTATCTAACGGCAACTTATTCTGCAGCTTTGAGGTAAGATACGGATCTCAGTGTATGCCTTCTCCCCTATCCCTAGATACCTAGCTAATTTTTCCCAGCATCACAACCAGGATGTGGATCATTTTGTGTTATCTTAGCAGCTGGTGTTAGAACTCCACTTAGGTGGAGAACCAATACTGTTTGCAAGAATCTCTTGGTACTGTGGTGTAACTGCTGGAGGCCCAGCGATCCTGGCACTGGAGCCTCAGGGGAGGGAAGAAGCCGGTCTGCGATTCCATTGGAGGCATTTACTGCTTTCGGGTGGCGGGGGCATGGGGATGAAGAAGAGGAGGAAGGAGGTGAAAGAGAAGATCCAGATACGTGAAAAGCGGTTGGAGCAGGTGGAGGTGCTAGAGAAGCTTGTTGGTGATGGGGTGGCCAACAAGGTGATGCCCACGTGTCACATTCCTGATCCCCAGACCCCAGACTGCTCCCAATTGCTTTATCTGCATTTTGCCGTGTTCTGTGAGGCTCAGAGAGGTGCAGAGCTCACCTCTGTGCTGTGCACACAGGGAGCAGAAGCAGAGTGCAGAGGCTGAGGGGTGCCCTCGGGAATGCAGGGGCTGTGGACCAGGGCTTGGGGCTGCGATGGACCAGGGCCTTGGTAGGAGACTGAGTCAATTACACCTGCTTCTCGAGGGCCAGGGAGGCCCCTAGCTCACGTCTGTGGATTAATCTGGCTTGCTTTCTTGCTTTGCCATTCACTTTGGTGTCTTCCTTTATCACCAGAGCTGACGTGTTGATTCCCTGTTGCTTCTATGTGAAATCGCTAAGCTCCTTGCGCCAGTGTTGCAGTCCGGGCAAGCCCTCTCTCTTAACCATCTTAACTATGTTGAAGTGTACAGCTCAGCAGTGTTCGGTGCATTCACATTGCTGTGTAACCAAACTCGAGAACTTTTTCACCTTGCAAAACTGAAACTCAGCTCTGCCCAGTAGGGAAGAACAACTCCCCATTCCCCTCCCCAGCCCCTGGCAACCCCTCCTCTTCTTCCTGTCTCTGTGAAGCTGACTTCTCTAGGGACCTCACAGAAGTGGAGTCCTGCAGTATTTGTGTTTCTGTGACTAGTTTATTTCACTGAGCATAATGCTCTCAAGGTTCATCTACATGGTAGCGCATGTCAGAATCTCCTTCCTTTTTAAGGCTGAATAATATTCCACTGTGTGGTTGGACCACATTGTGTTTTCCCTTCATCCATCTAAGGATACTTAGGTTGCTTCCACCTCTTGGCTATAGTGAATAATGCTGCTATCAGAGCTTTTTCTGCGCTTCTAAAACTGAAATTGTAGCCCAAACTTGGGGAGAAAACAGCATGGCACTCCAGAGCATGGGATCTGCTTGACTTTCAAACCCCTGATGGTCTTTAAGGAGAAAGACCTTGTCCTGCCTCAGGGTCATTACGTGAGTACCATGTCGCTGAGAAATGCTCCGACTCCACACTGTTCTTGACATGCGCCCCCCACCCCACGCCACCACAGAGGAGATGTAAGGACCGTGGTCTGCTTTCACCCTGCCACAAGGGTTCCTCATGAGGTTTCTTACACTAGAGCCTCACCCAAGCCTGTGGCGAGGTCCATTCTAATCTAATTCTCTCACTTAGCTACTTCCAGAAATGGGACTTCCCCAGCTGACCCAATCTCTCCATATGGATCATGATTTTCTTTTTCAGTGGACTCCAAAGAGAGAGAAGTTTCTTGAAACACATAACAGCGGTGACATTTGGGATGCCGCCGGCACCCCTGAGCCAGGTGCTTCATTTCTCAGGGGTGCTCTAAGTGAAAGAGGGCCCACCTCAGGCTTGACGACCATGGCATCCTCTGAGGTAATGGAGTCCGGCTTGTGAGTCATCCTCATTCATTCATTCAACAAATATCCAATAAGAGCGCAGTATACATCAGTCGCTGGGCTGGGTGTACTAGATACAGATATGCATAAGAATCCCTGCCATGGAGGAGATGACCAGGTACTACGGGAGACACAGGCACACAAACAGCTAAGCACAGTGACATAAGTCCTGGGATGAAGTCATGAACAGCATGGTAGGTTGTCCAGCTCTGGCTTTTCGGCTGTCAATTCAGAGAAGGTGATGGCGAGGATTGCTACCTTAACAATCAGCCTCATTTAAGGATGAGAAAACGGAGGCTCAGGGAGAGTAACTGATTTCTAAGGACGTCAGTTGGTTGGTGGCAGCCCTGGGACAGGCATGCAGACCTTCCATGATGAGTCTGGTTCTTTCCTGAACCAGTTTGCCCATTTCTGTGGTTCAGGTCAGAGCTGGCCTTGGGCTTTGTTTTGCTGGGCTTTGAAGAGATGCTGATCTCCAGAGTTTTTGTTAGAAATCCCCACTCTTCCTCCATTGAATTCTTTGCTGAAATGACACAGTGTTTTAGACGCACCCTTTCTGATGCATGAGTCTTACCTCATCTCCTGTGGGACAGTAGCTAGAGTGTGGCTGCAAGATTACCAAATGGTCAGTTTGCATAAACAAAATTCATCAGCCTTGCTCTGTCCTGCCATGAGGGGTTAGCACGAGCTGATTCCAGGAAATCGTGATATCCATCAGAGCATGCGACATTTCACAGAGGATCACGGCTACATTCAGAAGTGCCCTGACTCCCTGGGAGCACACTTTGTCTTTTCACTGAGCCTGTGTCCTGTCTGAGACATTCTGATGGACATCTGATGGACACCTGCAGGTGTGTCTACCTGCCCATCATCCATTCCCTCTTATCCTGGTAAGAGGACCTTGATCTTCCTTCAAAGACTCACCATCTTCTATTCCCACCATCACTCCAAATGCATCCAACACCGTCCATGTGGGAACATGGTCCAAACCAGACAAATTAGACTCTGACGTTTGGACATCAAGCTGAGGGCCTCAAGGTCAGAAAATGTCTCAGTTTTGTTAGTCACAAGGGCTGAGCCCAGAGGAGGCTGCCTGTCCGTTCTTGCTACCTAGTCTCCGCACCCCACCTCCAACTGTGGGCTTTGAGTTGTCTTTCTATTTTGTGACCCTCCATGTTTTTCTGTGTGACACGATTTTGCTTTAGGTGGCTAGAGTCTACTGTTATTTGCAATTACAGAGCCCTGACTGACATGTGTTGACACTGGTCAGGTAGAGGAGGGTCAAAAAACCAGGAGCAGAGGGGGAAGTTAAAGGATGAGGGGCCAGATGTGAAGATGAAGAACCAGTGCAGTGTCAGTGGGGAGCCACAGAGAGATGAGGTTTAGAGTGAACGGGAGAGAAAAACCGGATCCAGTGATTAAAGTTACCAGGAAAGTGGAAGTATGTTAATTTACCCAGCTTGGACCCTTGGAGTCCTTGTATGAACAGTGGGCACAGATGGATGGGATTGAGAAATCTTTGAATTCACCTTCTCCAGGACCTGGTTTCCTCTCCTGCACTTGGGATCATATGAATTGGATCGTTCAACTGTGAGTTTACGTAACCCCAAGTACTGGGGTCTTAGCGTGGTCTAACCGTGAGGATAAGTTCTGGCTCAGAGCTCCTGATGACCTCCTATACCCCTCCCAGGATGAGGCAGATGGGGCAGACACATGCCAAGTCCTGACAGGGTAGATCTCCTTCTGGGACCGAGCAATAGTTGTTTACAAGGCAGTGTGACATAACAAATGTAGTTCACATCCCAAGTGACCGGGCCTTTTCTGGCCCTGCCTTCCAGTAAAACGTCCAAGATTCTGAGCCCAAACACCCATCCTTCATTTGCTCTGCTCCCTCCCATGTGTCTCCTTCCCTCACCTGGGTCAGAACCTGTCCAGGCTCCCAGGCCCCCGGGGCAGGCTGGAGCCCCCCTTGCCCCGGCCCATTCCTTTCAGGGAAAGAATGACCTTTGGCCTGGAGCTCTGTTCCTCCATGGATGACATTGCTCTGTCTTGGACGGATTTTCCTACAATCACATCAAGAGCAGTCCGGATTAATCAGAAGTTTGGTTAAGCACTCAGAAATGTGGGCTTCTAACCATTTCTGGGTCACTGACCTCTTTGAAAATGAGAAGGAAGCTATGAACACTTAAGAACACACACACACACCATGCAGAATTCTGTCCACAGTTTTGGGGTGTTCCTGGGACCTCCCATCTGGTCTTCCCTTGGACTCTGTCTAGGACACATAGCTGTCTCTGGACCCGCGAAATTCTCCCGCCCCATCCGCAGGGTTACTCACACAGATGGTAGCTCTCCTGCCGGAACAGCACTGTGTGGATCCACGTGCTGGGTGCCAGAGGCTGCCCTGTTCTAAGGGTCATCGACAAGCCTTCAATGGGTCAATGAAGGAACACGAGGATTCACAAGGAAGCTCTAAATGTCACCTGGATAATCATTTGAGAGGGTTGGGTGGGTATCATGCCCAGGACACTCACCTCCTTGAGGTAGAACCTCAGACCCAGCCTGTATCAGTCCCAGCCCAGGGCCCTGAGGAAGAGCCCCTCAGGCCTGCTGTGGGCACACTGGCTCAGGTGCGGGGGGGATTGGGGCTCACCTTACACTCAGTGGAAACACACATGCACACACAGACACACATGCACATACAGACACACATGCACACACACACATGCACACACAGACACACATGCACACACACACACATGCACACACACACATTTCAGATGCACTTAATACGTGTATTGGCCTAATGCAAAATGTTCAAATGTGAAAATCAACAGCTGACTGAAACTAAGATCAAAGCATCTGGGTCTTAATAATAAAAAGAACAAAATTCAAAAGTATTTAAACTTGTATTTAAAGGTTTATTTATTATTACACTTTTATTACAATTTTAGAGATTAAAATGTTAAGTTTGATGCTATAGACCAGGAACAAGGATCTTTCAGGGCTGCCATCTCTTCCTCATGCCCTCCTACTGCACGTTTGCAACATGAAACAGAGAAAAACATGGTCCCCTAAACTGATGTGTTCCCAGCTGACTTCAGTTAAAAGCAAGGACTATATTCTTGTTTTTTCACCCACACCCACACACACACACACACACACACACACACACACACACACACACACTGTATTTTATTTTTACAAGAGATAAACAAACTGACAGCAAGCATTGTAAATGGGTGACCACAACAAAAGCAGCCATGACTGCAATTACCGAACACGAAACACACTCACACTGTGTCATAATATTGGCATTCAGTCCAGCAATCCTCCACTGTAACAGCTCCTTTACTCTGCAGTGAAAATTGATTTGTATATTTTTTATCTCTGAATCCTTGTGGGATTTTTTCTTTTTATTCAGACAAAGTCACAAAAATTATAATCATCTTTATCAGTTCACTCAGTCCCACGTAATTAATTTTTTTTCATCTTGATCTTCTGTTAGCACTTTGACGAATTCATCAGTTTTCCATTAGAGTTCTGAAAACGCTTATTCATTCAGTTCAGCAGTATAGTCAGTTACCAGAAACCTGTATTTGTCAGAGTCTTTTCCATGAATTCCTTGAAGATGAAACCCTTTTATAGGAACGTTTTTGCAAAAGTATCAGAGTTCACCCAGAACCGTCTGTAAATGACAAAAGACTTAAAAATGACCACAGTTAAAGATTTGACGGAAGTTCATAATAATGCAATTGACAAGGAAATTTAGTTATTTCTGAGATATACATTTTAAAGTAATAACTAGAATTATGACTTATAACATTATACCAGAACATATAAGATTTTTAGAAATTTCACGTAATGTCTGAAACATTTATATTAACATATTTCCATACAAATAACCCAAAGGAAGTTTAGTATTAGTTGTTTTTTCTTTGTTTGTTTGTTTGTTTTGTTTATACCGCAGATTCTTATTAGAAGGACTATACTCTTATGCTGTCTATGGTGTCTGGATTAGTCCTGTAGGCTGAATATCCTCATTTTGGAGTTTTGCCTCCTTATAATACTTTGAGATAGCAACTGTTGACATTCTGCTTTCAATTTGTCCATATAAGGTGTGAAGAATTCTCAAATAGGATTTTTTTCTTGAAAGATCATGGCCGAAGTGGAATTGAATAACAAAAATAAAACTACAGCTATTTATGTTGTTTCTGGTATAATTCTAGTACCAAACAATTCTACAAAGGTTAGAACCATGATATAACTAGTACCCAAACAATTCTACAAAGGTTAGAACCATGATATAGCTAACTTCTGTTTACCTGTCTACATTTACTATTTAAGTTTTTTATGAATATTTTTGGCTCAGAAGGCTTTAAAACAATGTTATTCTGAATATTATCTAACACATAGCCTCTTTCTAGCCAATATCTTCCAATCTCTTTCCTTATTTAACTACAGGAAGACTTTCAACAGTTTTGTATATAAAATTAATAGATTTCAAATGATCATTTATTACATTGTTTTTGCAATATTATACATTACTATATATAGACTGGTGGAATTTTAAATCGACAGTATACACGGAGATTTTTTTCTGGATTGCATCTACAAAGGTTATCTACGTTTGAAAGTGAATGATTAACAATAAATCTGGCTTTGTCCGTGTTGGAAAACAGGTTAGACAGGATAATAACTTCCAGGACCACCTAATCCTTGACCCACACAAGACTGAGAAGCTAAAAAGGATGTTGAAATAGGCATACACCTAACTGGCCTTCTGAAGGTCAAGGCTGAAGCCGAAACTGAACACTGGAGTCTGTCCCAAAGCTGAATTTCGGTGCGTTCTGGTATGTATGTGTGTGAAACACTACTTACTCTTGCCATAGACCTACGATATCTTTTACCATTGTGCTTTATCCTATGCTCCACGCCAGTCCATTCAATGAATGCTGGCCATCACCTTCTAAGTCAAGTTCACAACCCACAGTTTGAAAAGCCCTGGAGGATGCTTTCTAAATTCTGGTTCCCTTCCTTTGTGCTTTAAAATATCCCCAGGAAGGCATCGTCCCATGATCAGTCTCACTCCTGCATCCCCATCTTCCTTCCCCGGGCACGTGTTGGGCCTGCTCTTTGTCAGGAGCAAATGTGAAGACCTCACCTCTGTCTCTAGGAATACTCTAGGGAGTGAGGAAGTTCCCACAAAGGCTACTCTAAACATGGCAATCCCATGTTTAGGATAAGCGTGGCACATCATAGGAGCTGAAAGAAGGATGTCTCTCCTAGGGAGGGGTTCTGGCTGTCTCCCTGGGGAAGGTGACATCTGAACTGAGACTTGAAGATTGCATAGGAGACGCCAGGTAGAGGGAAAGGAAGGGCAGGGTGGGAATGGGAGCTGGGGCAGAGCCGGAGAAAGCATGCTCTGACCCTGAGCATCTCCCAGCTGTAAGGTCTCTGGGACCTTGGAAATATTCCTCTCCCTTCAGCAGGGAGGAGGCTGCTTCTCCCCCAGTCCTGGGAACCTGCATTACAAGTGGGGCTGTGAGATGGCCCTTGGGACTCTGAAGAAGTTAAGAGACCTGAGCTGGGAGGGGCTGCCAGCTGGCTCACTGACCTTCTTCCCCAGGGAGTAAGCCCTGGGGAGCACCTGGAGCTGTGAGCCCTACACGAGCAGAGACCTCTTTGGGGATTATCCCAGTGGGGACTCTGAGAACACTCACAATAAACACTTGAAGGGAATCCTTCTGGACACGGTGTGACAATAAGGACACAAGCATTCTTAGGGTTGCCAGTTGTGTCTTCTGGTCCCAAGTCCTGGGACAGAGAGAGTCCCCAGGTGCTGCATGGGGACCATCACAGCTCTGGTAACGCCAGTGAGTGGGTCCAAGACACAAAATACACTATCACAAGTCAGAGGAATACTGACTCATCCTTAAAGAAAGACGTCCTGCTTGCAAGGACCGTCAGGAGGAATGTTACTGGGAGGAACGGGCGTCAACTCTGAGTCCTGCAGCCTGGGCTCCCCAGCCGCCGCCCGCCGGGCCCCTCTGTGTGCTCCCTGCGTCCCCTGCCATGTCCACCTTTTCCTCCAGCTTGCAAAGCAATGCATTTCTCCAGGGCTGTCCACTTCTAGCCTTGACCTCACCCCGGATACGGTCAGGGCGGGGCTTTGCCGAGGCTGCCCCGGAATCATTTGTTAACGTTGACACATGTGGTGTATCAGTAAGGAACTGGCTCATTAATCACTAGAACATTTCCCCCAAACAAATCTATCAAAGGAGCAGAAAGTGTATATAGTGTTGTCCCCTCGGCCAGACCCAGCTCAGCTGTTCCTGGTGCGGAGCAGATGGCTGAGGTGACACCTCCCTCACCCTGTGACAGTTTAAAATAGCCCAGCAGACTGTGTTGATTATTGGTACCCAGGCTGATTCGACGACACGGTTCATCTGCATTGAAAGATATCATCCACATGAATCATAAAGTGCTTTTGCTATTAAACATGATTCTCTGGGATCTGGTGATGTCACACTTAAAGATTCCCATCCAGCCTGATGCTGGGGGTTGGGAGGGAGGAGGGTGAACCTTCCGGTTCGAGGACAAACTTCAATGGAGAGATCTGATCCCTCTGGGGCATCCTTATACTTACTGCAGAAATGTAACTCACATCCATACGCCTATGTCCAAATTTATCTCATCTACATATTTTCATCGCCAGCGCAATGACGAGTGAGGTCGAAACCCTCTCACCTGGGTGCTGTGTCAGCCCCTGTCTGTCCTCCTGCCTTGACTCCACTCCCTGAAGTCCTTTCGTCACTCAGCAGCTGAGGGAGCTTGAGAAGGGGGAAGGAGCCATGGAAACTTTGAAGGAAGCCAGGGGGTCCCAGTATGGGTTGCAGACTGTGACGAGAGATCCTAGCTACATGAAAAAAATGTGTGGAACGACTGCAGTGAAAGGCAGAGGGGAAAAGGAGGTGCTGACCCAAGTGACTGGAAAAAAGTGGATTCTGTGAGGTTAAAGGCAAAAGGAACTGCACACAAGAACTGCACATACAGAAGACATACAGATGGCCAACAGGCACATGAAAAGATGCTCAGCATTGCTGATCCTCAGAGAAATGCAAATTAGAGCCACAGTGAGATATCACCTCACATCTGTCAGAATGGCTTTTATCAAAAAGTGTACAAGTAACAAATGTTGGTGCGGATGTGGAAAACAGGGAGCCCTCCTATACTGTTGTAGGGAATGTAAATTGGTGCAGTCACTATGGAAAACAGTATGGAGGTTCCTTAAAAAACTAAAAATAGAGTTGCCCTATGATCCAGCAGTCCCACTCCTCTCTCTGTATATCCTAAGAAAACAAAAACACTATTTCGAAAAGATATATGCACCCCAATGTTCATTGCAGCATTATTCACTATAGCCAAGAAAGGGAAGCAACCTAAGTGTTCATCAGCAGATGAATGGATGAAGATGTGGAATATTACTCAGCCATAAAAAAGAATAAAATTCTGCCATGTACAAACATGTGGATGGACCTAGAGGGTATTATGCTTGGTAAAATAAGTCAGACAGAGAAAGACAAATACTGTATATTTTCACTTATATGTGGAATCTAAAAAATAAAATGGATGAATACAGCAAAACTGAAACAGACTCACGGATATAGAGAACAAACTAGTGGTTACCAGTAGGGAGAAGGAAGGGGAGACGGGCTAGATGAGCGTATGGGATAAAGAGATATAAACTACTATGTATAAAATCAACAAGCAACAAAGGTATATTGTACAGCACAGGGGAATATAGCCATTATTTTGTAATAACTTTAAATGGAGTATAATCTATAAAAATATTGAATCACCATGTTGTACACCTGAAACTAATATAATATTGTAAATAAACTATATCTCAATTAAAAAAAAGAACTGCACTCTAGTTGGTAAAGCTGTTCAGCACAGAGGTGCGGGTTAGCCACTCTGAAACCACTGTCCGTGTCTAGTAACTGAATAATTAGGTAAATGGATGGCAAATGGTGGGGATTGTTTCCCGCTCTTGGAGTTGGACGTTAGAGATAAGCTAGGGTAGGGGATGGAGTGATCCGGGTGATGTAGGATGAGAGTTGGAAACATCAGTAGGAACTCATGTTTAGTCTAATACAGATACAGATGGATAAATACAAAAGTAATTCTTTAGCTATGTGTACTATACTTGGGTTAGAATACACACATATGTTGCTAAGCTCTTTCTGCTGAGAGAGCCCAAAGGATTGACACCACAGTAGCATAGCAATGAGCTCACCCAGCGCCCAGATCTTGGTTTCTAATACCATTCTCAAATAAAAGAAAGATGGGATCCTTGGAAAATTGGTTGATTCTAGGGCTGGGGTAAAAAATATATAAGAAGAGTCTGGAGTATCTTATAGTGACAGAAAGTGAGGAATGTTCAAAAGACAAATTGGGAATAATGAACAATAATGTATAGTTTTTGGTCAATTAGTGGTGACAAAGGCATCAAACTAATGGGAGAATTTCAGAGGATGTGAGAACCGTCTGTACTATCTTTGTAACTTGTCTGTAAATCTCAAGCTATTCTACAGTAAAAAACGTTTTGAAAAAACCTGTAATGACACCCAACACTGTTAACTCTTCCTTTCTCTATGCCCTCCTCCGTTTTCTGACTTCCTTGCTCATTTCTCTCCAGTCACATGGCCCTCCTTTCTGGTCCACCTGTCTTCACCATCCCAGGTCTCCTGAACTTCCAGGACTTTCCATGTGCTGTTGCCTCTTCTTGAAATGCTCTTCATCCTGTGTCTGGCTCCTTTTCCCACAACAGGTCCCAGCTGAAATCTCACCTCCTCAAAGAGATGATCCTGGGCCACCCAAGCCAAAGTGGTGTCCTCCATCACCAGATACCCCTACTACACACACACACACACACACACACACACACTCTCACACACACACACACACACACACACACACACACTGGTATTCCATCATTCCATCACCTTGTTTATATTTTTCATTGCACTTACCATTGTGTTTAATAAACTGGCTTATTATCTGTCTCCCCAATAAGATGTTAAGATCTCAGAAGAAGGTGTATTATCACTAAGTACCCAAAAGTACCCAAAATCTAGCTCAGCACCTGCTCAATACAAATCTGCTGAAATAAATAGATGAGAGCGTTAATTAATAAAACATGCTCTGACAGTCCTCAACTTTTATTGTTACACACAAAACTACACATCACAGGCTGTCCTCATATGGCAAACGGGGGACAGTTCCCAGACTCCCTGCTGGGACCAGTCTGTCCCCCAGGGAGGAGGTGATCCCTGACTATCAGGAATTATCTAACTGGAAATCATCACATGATTAAAATTCACCCTGGCAGCACACAGAGACACAGGACACTTTGCATGTCACTACAATGAGCCCCCATATCTGTTATTCAGAATCTAAAGTCAAATAAAGTCCCCAGTACCCTAAGAACAGGCAATGTGGGGTAGTCCAGCTTCCATGTTGCTGCTGTGTGGTTGTCAAATGAAAGTGATATGATGAGTGAAAATGAAAGGCAACGAATGAAAAGGTACTTTGAGGGGGATGATATGATCAAAACATGTGAAAAATGAGCTTTGAAAAAGCAACATTGTGCTTCCTGCTGGTCACACGATGAATGACTCCAAGTTAAACTCAAGCTGCCATTCTTCTGTAGCACTTTGTTGTGTTAGGGTCACTCTGCCCCACTAGACTGAACTCTTTGAGGGCAGGGACTGTCGCTGATGCCCTCAAACTAGCACAGTGTTGGCTCAGAGAAGAATCCGAATAAGTCTCCACTTAAGGCACACCTAACTCAACATGCCCCCAACGGGACCCCTGACCTTCTACCCCAACCCTCTTCTGTTCCCTGATTCAAGCACAGGCACCACCCCCCACCAAGCTGTCTAGGCTAGAAACCCCAGCCTCTTCCTACATCCCTCACTCATTGCACCTGAGCTGTCTTCAGGGTCTGTCTTACCTCCTAGACTGTGTGAGGGTCTCAAATTTAGGGATCGAATCGTTCATCTCTTCAGCTCTAGTATTTAACACGTATCTGGCACATGATCGGTGCTGAATCAAGGTTTGTGCCCTGCATGACTGGGGAGTCGGACTGAAGTGAAGATTTTAATAGGGTTTGAGGTCATGCTCTGCACTCCCAGAGAGCATTGGACTCTCAGAAGATTCCACCCTGTCTCTCTAGCCAGATTTTAAGTTACCTCAGGACAGGAACTCCTTCTCACGCTCCACAGAATCCCTTTGTCATCACCAGCCTCCCACATAGCTGTGTCCTCACTGAGGAGAAGAGATGGCAAACAGCTCACAGCCCTGAGTGGTCTGAGATGGAGGAAGAGAGAGCTGCTGAGAAGGGCGTCACCATCCCTGGATTCTGCATGGAGCTGGGATACGGGGGCCACAAAATTCCACTTTCTACAGCTGAAGACCATGCCGTAAACCAGCACTTCCTGTAAAAGGTTAATAGTCTTATACATTTTTTCCCAAAAATATATTTAATAATTATTTGATTTCTTAATAGCAGGTAATAACCAAGATGGACCAAGTCAGGAGACTAACTAGGAATTTTCTGGGTCAACAAATGATTCTCTCAATTTAGGAGCCAGTTCAGAGATCTCTGATCAGCCACCGCGAAGGAGTTTTCAAGACTGTGGACCGAAGAAAGAGAGGAACCAAAGATTTGGTGGCGGTCCATCCAGGGGAACAGACATGGGTAGTAGTATCTCAGAGACCCCAGCCTTGTTTCAGGAGTCTGCACTTCAGCTGAGGTCCGTTCCCTCATCCCAAATGTCCAAAAGCATCTAATAGAAATAAAACACTATGACTTCCAGGGCTGAGACCGCTGACTCGGGGGAGGGGCTGGGAGCCGGGCTGAAGTCTGAGCTCATCCTAAACAGATCATTCATTTACCCAACCAAGTTTTTTGACCAGCAAATGGCTACTTGGAGAACTTCTTGGTCTTTGAAACTATCCCATATATTTCTTTTGTCACTCTCTCTTTTTTTTTTCCTGGCCCAAAACCCTGGTAAGAAGCCTTGAAAAGAAAAGGTCCTCTGAGTTATCAGCTAGCTCAGGAGGTGGGGAGACTGCAGTGGGCAGATGGAAGGAAATGGTCCAGTTCCTGGCCTCCGTGGGAGGGACCCAAAGGCACTCCAGGAAGCTGACAGCCGAGAAGGGAGGAGTGAGCTTGGAGGGTCCGGGGGTCATGCCTTGGAGGCCCAATTCAGACGAAGTGGACAATTAATTGTAATAGAGTTTTACAGAGTTCCAGCGGAGTCATGGCCACAAAACTCATGTACTCATTTCCTGGCTTTCCTGTGTCCTCCCTCAGCTGTGCCTGAGATCCTGGGTTGTGGCGGCCTCTCGTGTTTCTTTGGCCCCACCCGTCTGTGGCTCAGTGCTTTTGATTTATCATTCGCTCTCTGCCCTTTGGTGTTTAGCAGCAGAACCTGCAATGCCGCTATGGGTTAGGACCCCAAACAACTGATCTTTGTTAAAATTTTGCCTTAAATCCAAATGGACTGTGACCGTGTATCGTGGGTGAGATTCCTGGGCTTTGTGACATCTGTTTTGGCTGCTTGGAAGCCTATTGTGTTCCCTCTATTTTCTTTTCCAGTTTTCAAATAAGTGAGGTTATAGGACAGCCGACTCTGGATAACAGAGGCCAAACCTGGTATTTCCAGACTGTAAAGTAAACGGAGACTATGACCTTTCTAGGGGACCCAGGCAAGTGAGGCAATGCACAGCTGCAACATCTGGCCTTATAGAACTAAAGATAACACCCCATAAAATGTATTTTATTCACTTATTTAACAACTGAAACGCACTTTCCATTACACGTGACTCTGTAAGTCTTGCAGGTGCAAGACTCCTGCTATTAGACAGCTGCCGGCTTGACGATGTTTTAGTCACATGGATTCACCATGGCCCCTCTTCCTCACCGTCCCCAGTGGTCTGGAAACGCTGAGTCCTTCACTCCCGATACAGCCTCTGCTTAGAAGGCCCTTCTCCCCTCTTGTTTATTGCAACCCCATTTCTCCCCTTGGACCTCCCTCCCAAAGCCACTCTCAGGTGATTCCATGTGCTCTCATGTATGACGAGTCTGCCATCTCATCTACACTTTCTACCCTTCCTTTTCTCGGTTATTTATCCAGTTTGAGTCAATGCTCTATATTCACAGAGAACATTCATACCAGGTGCTTGACTCCCTTTCTACCCCAAAACTCATCGCCGTTCGGGGTGACTTAAATGACCTTTAGGCTTGACCAGTTGGGCGTTGTTCTTTCAGCTTCTCGACTCAGTGACATCTTCTTCCATTCAACTTCAAGTAATTGGTCTCAGGGCCATATCTCGGACTTGCCCCTAGAATTTCCCCACTTCTCTAATCTTAAATTCCTCTACGCAAGGAATGTTCTGACTACAACGTGCCATCATTCCAGCTCCCTTGTTCTCTAGCTCCCCTTACACTGTTGAAGACTCAGCAAAACTTGTGAGCAGTTGATCCTTTGGTCTTCTCTCCATCTACCTGCTCCCCTCCCTCCCTCTCACCTCCACTGTCCTGATACACATTTCAGACCTTGGACTGTCACACATTCATGTTCTTACCCAGACCCAAAAGCTCTTCCTTTCTTGTCCTTGTCATTCTGTCCACTCTTCCAGCAAAGCCCAGTCATGATTTCGCCTCTACTCTGCATATCTTGAGGCCCCCAGGACTGAGCAGCACACTTCTGGGCTGTGTGGTAAGCTCTCTGTATGGCCCTGGCCAGCCCCTTGTCATGTTCTGTAGAGGGTTAGAGCAGCTCTCTCAAATATTTACCATTTCCCCAAACTCTGATCCCTCCTCCATTGCCCCTCCACTTTGAAAAGACCATCTTGGCTTTAACTGAGAGCCTCAGAACCCTCCCAGCTTTCTTCCTGCTTCTCTGGATTATATCTGCATCACAACACAACCTGGCATCTTTGGTCCTTTCTCTCATTTACAAAAGATGAGTTGTCTCCTGCAAGAATGACCTTCTACTTGTGTTCTGTATACCATTCCTTTGGTCTCACTAGAATTTTGTATCCCTCACAGTCTTTCCATCCTGGGTCTGCAATCTCAACTGTTGACTCTTCTTATTCACCTTATGAGTGTTCTTAAGACTCTTTCGTTATAACAGTAGGATAGTTAGAAAAGGTGTTGATAAAGGGTATTAGGATAAAAATGATAATGATAAAAATATTTTTATGCCTCTGTGATCTATTATTATTAGTAATATGACCTGAGCAATTTGCTTAATCATTGTATACTTCTGAAAATAGCAATTATTCATTTAATAGGAATTATTAAATGAGCTAATAGTTTGAACACGCTTAAAACACTACTTGACATCTAGTAAGTCTTTTGTTGTTGTTTATTATTATTTCAGAAATATGAATTTCAGTGGCAATCAGAATTAGAGATTTTGTGGAAGGAGACTTGCAAATTAGAAATATGTGTATGAAAATATGTCAAGAGCTTAAAAATATTTGAAAAGCTTTTGGTAAATTCCTTTAATAATCGTACTATTCTTTGAGCTGGCCTTAGTAAGGCTAATTTTACTGAGAAACAGTAGAACTCACATTTTAAACTGTGACAAAAGAATGGTGGACTGAATATATTCTGCCTTTGAGTATAAAAGAAGTAAGAAATAACAAGCATCAGAATGATGTGAGCATTAAAAAAACATTCTCTTGAAAACAAAAATAATGATACATGAATACACATAATGTTTGGCTAAATAAAAATAAATAAATAAGTTCATTAAACAAGCCCTACACACACATGAAAAAACAGAGAGAAAGAAAAAGGGATATTTTTTATTGAAGCAGAGCTGATTTACAATATTGTGTTAGTTTCAGGTGTAAAAGAAGTGATATTTAGAGGGAAATGATGCCTTGGTCTGTCATTCACTTTTCTATGTTCCTATCCTAAAATGAACTAAAAACAAAAGAAAGAGAGAAAAAATATTTTTGAAATATTTGTGGCCAAACCAATTCCGGTCTGTTTTCAGCAGGCTTAATTTAAAACTCATCCATTCAGTAGAAAATGATCTGGTGGCTAAATGAAACCCTGTAATTTGGAAACAGAAATGGAAACAAACACATCAATGAATGAGTGTCCTATTTGGCAGAAAGCGTTTATTGCAGACTACCCAAAATACTCATTCACCATTTCAGGGCAAAATTATACTTCTTAAAACACAAATGTCTCTATGTGTGATGAATGATATTGTCTTTCTTAGGAAGTCAAATGCTCCTGGCCATCCGTTGTAGACACCATGGTATCTACAGACAGTGCTGGACGGGCATCGCTGCCATTCTTTCAGCACTGTCATGGTGATGACTCCTAATTTGTAAAGTCCAGATGAGGGTTACATGAGTTCTTGTAAGAAGCATTCTTAGAACAGTGCTTGGTGTACATCTTATATAAGTGCTACTAGTTTTGTTATCAGAATGTGTCCAAGGGGACTTCCCTGGCCGTCCAGTGGTTAAGACTTCGCCTTCCAATGCAGGGGGTGCAGGCTTGATCGCTGGTGGGGGAGCTAAGATCCCATATGCCTCGCGACCAAAAAACCGAAACGTAAAACAGAAGCAATGTCGTAACAAATTCAATAAAGACTTTAAAAATGGTCCACATAAAAAAGAAAATCTTTAAAAAAAAGAATGTGCCCAAATATTAACATGTTTTCAAAGTTTGTTGTTTTCAATGAAGATTACCTGTCAGCGCAGGATGGTCAACAATGACCCTCTTCCTTAGATTAAGCAAGAACTGTCTTCGGATGGTCCTGTCTTTCTATCTAATTTACAAACCTCATTTACACAAACACCATTAAAATGAAAACCTGTGAATGACCCAAATCCTAAATCTGTGTAAAACTGTGTATTTCATGCCTCAAAACCAAGTATAGCAAAAAAAAAAAAAACACACAAAAAACAAAAAAACAAAAAAACCAAGTATAGCAAAAGAATTCTGTTGCCCTTTTGACTAAAAATATTTTATACAGAATTTACTCTTAGAGTGAGTACAACATTGTGGTTCAGATTATGCCTTTTAGCTCCAAATATAAATTTATGCTTCAAATCTGGTGACGGTTTTACAAAAGAGAAGTGGTTATTAGTATTGGAATAATTGATCTATCTTTCTACTGTGTGAGAGCTTCTTACAGGTCGTAAAATTTTTAGGAACTAAAGCAATCCCTGCATTTGCTAATCTTATTTAGTAACTATCAAAATGTCTCCAGGCAACAGAGCCATAGATTACAAATTAACAACAGGTGATTGCAAAATCTACTACTTTTCGAATTTGAACATTTTCCTGTAGTTCTTTAACATTATTATTATTATTTTTTATTATTTTATTTTTTTTTGGCGGTGCGCGGGCATCTCGCTGCTGTGGCCTCTCCCGTTGCGGAGCACAGGCTCCAGACGCGCAGGCTCAGCGGCCACGGCTCACGGGCCCAGCCGCTCCGCGGCATGTGGGATCCTCCCGGACCGGGCCACGAACCCATGTCCCCTGCATCGGCAGGCGGACTCCCAACCACTGCGCCACCAGGGAAGCTCTAACATTATTTTTAATTAAATATACATTTTCTTAGATAGTTTCTCAATGAGTATTTAAAGTTCTTCACGGTAATAGACCATAAATCTATTTTACTTAGAATATTTTATGGTACCATTTGCATGTATAACAGGTTTTTTTTTTCCCCAAAATGTGTGGGTTTGGTTTATAAAATGCTGCTCACTGGAGACTTGCTGAATGTGAAGAGGTAGATTCTATGTAGATAACTGGAAGAGCCATATTACCACTGAACTGATGAAAGTTCTACAAGTATGTTAAACATTAAAAATTTTAATTTTAAAATAAAACAAAAATACAGCACACCAAATAAATAAATAGCAATAACAATTAAACTATATTAAGGCAGTAACCGTTGATACAGTTACGCTGCTTTCCGTTCAACTTTGATTCTAAATTATCCACACAACATCATGATAATCATGATAACAATTATGATATGATGAAGATGATGGAAGAAAAGAGGAAGAAGATGTGTACTACTGGAAAAGGAAAACCACTCCTGGGCTCTTTTCAGAAATTCACAAACCTTTCCTTAATTGTATCCAAACGTTCCATCTGTGGTTAAATCTGTAATAACCTGATGGCTGTTTTGTAAGTTTGAATGAACTAAGCTTTTCTGAAGGTACTTTTTTTCACAGTTTTGAACAAAGTGCAAAGTGAGTGATCTTTTTTTGAAGGAATTTTGCCCTCCTCGCAGGGGTGCAGCCAACCATTGTGGTTTTATCTGAAGTTCCAGCTTTATTCATGAAAGACACTGATTTTCTTTGCCTCCACAGTAAGTTTTGAATTGTGAAATTTCCTCCAAGTTCAGACCCATTTGATGATGTCCTGAGCTCTCCAGGGTCCCTTCAGAGAGTCCCAGTCCCTGGCAGTTCTCCAGATGGAGAAGAACCAAGCTAATTTTGGTCAGGCTGAGGAAATAGCTGCAATGCCTGACACCTTTCAAGTGTTCTCTGTCCAGGTTTCTTTATCCCAGGACTCTCAGGGCACAAGGATTTGCCCAACCTGTAATGCCAGTAGAGGGAGACCATCTCTCCAAACTTCTGCCCCAGCCCCCTGGCAAAGAGTACCATGGACAGTTGCTTTGATGGAAGTGAGATGCCAGGATCGTGCTTGGTGGCCACCAGTGGGGTCAAGTTGAGAGCAAAAGCTTGGAAACTTTGTGGCAGAGAAAAGGCGAGAACCTTCAAAGCAGCCCAGGAAGGGAACATCCTGGTGGCAATGTCTCTAAGAGAATCCACGGGCAGTAAAGCATTTTTCACGCCTTAGAACACGTTTCCCGAGGCAGCAAACTCTGCACCAGCAAGGACCCTATTCTCAATGTCCCTGAGAAAGTTAGTTACTCGGGGCCTTAGTCACACCCCTCACACCCAGAGCGGCTGGGACCGAGGAAGTGAGGCTGCATTAGCAATTTGTGAGAAGCATCAATATGTTCCTTCTCCTGTCCACTTTACAAAAATTTTAAACGAAGCCCAAGTATGTGAGGATTTCAATAGCGACAGTTAACGAGACTTGCGATTCTTTATGTATTCTTAGATAAGTTTAACGTCATCTAGAGAGTGTTTCTGTTTATTTGTTTCAGTAACAACTTAGGCAGAAGAAAAAGACAATCTATCCAATTCATGGAGGGGAAAATTCATTTTCAACCTGGCATTAGATAAGTATTTTGCTGCATCCTAGCTTATTAACCAGGGCGCCTAGATCCCATGTTTCAGGTTCTGCTCGAGGAAGATGTTACTTGACTTACAAAAGCAGCCTTTATGAGCTGTGGCCCTAAACGACTGCAAGGGGCCTTCAGCTCCATAGGCATCTCATGAATTTCTGTCTCTACTTCAGATAATTAACATCTTTCCAGGGCTGGTCCATATCCACAGCGAGAGTTATGGTTGAGGAAAAACATAAAATGTTGAGAGACGGAGCAACCATTTACTGAGCTTCTGCTCTGGGCCAGGCACTGTGTTAATGCCTCGCTTTTATGTAAAACAGGCCATTGCCCAGTGTCAATGGTAAGAATATATTCTTCCCACATACAGATGGCCAGCAGGCATGTGAAAAGATGCTCAGCATCGCTAATTACGAGAGAAAGGCAAATCAAAACTACAATGAGGTAACACCTCACACTGGTCAGAATGGCCATCATAAAAATGTCTACAAATAATAAATGCGGAAGAGGGTGTGGAGAAAGGGAACCCTCGTAACACTGTTGGTGGGAATGTAAATTGGTGCAGACACTATAGAGAACAGTATGGATGTTCCTTAAAAAATTAAAAATAGAGCTACCATATGATCCTGCAATCCCACTCCTGGGCATATATCTGGAAAAGATAAAAACTCTAATTTGAAAAGGTACATGCACCCCAATGTACGTAACAGCACTATTTACAATAGCTGAGATGCAGAAGCAAACTAAATGTTCATTGACAAATGAATGCATAAAGAAGATGTGGTATATATATATATATATATATATATATATAATATTACTCAGCCATAAAAAAGAACGAAATAATACCATTTGCAGCAAACATGGATGGACCTAGAGATTACCATACTAAGTCAGACAAAGACAAATATCATATGATATCACTTATATGATACAAATGAATTTATTTATAAAAATGATACAAATGAACTTATTTATAAAACACAGACTTAGAATACAAATTTAGGGTTATCAAAGGGGAAGGGCGGAGGGATAAATTAGGAATTTGGGATTAACAGATACTCACTGCTAGATATAAAATAAACAACAAAGTCCTACTGTATAGCACAGGGAACTATATTCAATATCTTGTAATAACCTATAATGGAAAAAATCTAAAAAAGAATGTGTGTGTGTGTGTGTGTGTGTGTGTGTGTGTGTGTATAACCGAATCACGTTGCTGTAAACCTGGAACATTGTGAATCAACTATACTTCAGTAGAAAAAAAGAATATATTCTTCCTAGAGGAAGCATTAGGTAGACCAAGATTCTTCATGTAAGGGCTCTAACAATCCCAAGATTTAAGCCCACCTGAAATGCCAGTTTGTGTCTCCCAAGAAACAGCTGGATGCCTTTTCAATAGAATGCCAGGTTGCCTGGATTTATTGAGCACTTGTCACATGTCAGGCCCATGCAATCCTCACAAAGCTCTATTGTCTCCATTTGACAGATGAAGAAATTGAGACACAAGAAGTTTGGTATATTATCTGAGGTCACACCGCAAAGAAGAGGCAAAGCTGGGTTTGAGTCTAGACTTTGTGACTTCAAAGCCCTTCTCATAATGACCCTTATGAAGCTGCATGGGTCCCGTGTGTGTGTGTGTGTGTGTGTGTGTGTGTGTGTGTGTGTGTGTGTGTGTGTGTGTGATTTAACCATTAGAGATTAGAGACATAACAAAATATCATGTGACACTGGTGGGGGGGGGTCTTTGGGTAAAAATGGGAAATAGAGACTTTCTTCCCTTTTTTCTGCAGTGGTCCTGCCAGCCCTTGCCCAGCACTGCCCACACCCCCCCACCCCAGCTCCAAACACAGCACAACACAACACAACACAGCACTCCCCGGCAGCCCGTCACCACCTGGAAGTCTCTTGAACTCTCTTGCCCCCTTCTCACTTTTGTGTCTTTTTTTTTTCTAAAAAGAAATTCATAAGCTCTAGCTGATAAGCTATTCCTCCCAAATATTGAATTCTATTTTTTTTTTTTTTTTTTGTGGTACACGGGCCTCTCACTGTTTTGGCCTCTCCCATTGTGGAGCACAGGCTCCAGACGCGCAGGCTCAGTGGCCGTGGCTCACGGGCCCAGCTGCTCCGCGGCATGCGGGATCTTCCCGGACTGGGGCACGAACCCGTGTCCCCTGCATCGGCAGGCAGACTCTCAACCACTGTGCCACCAGGGAAGCCCCTGAATTCTATTTTCACCAGGGTTTTCTGCAGACATATTCCTTGTTCCGGAGATAGAACTTGATGGACAGAAATTTCCCAGAGTGTGGCCCTCCAGCTTGACACACCTTTTGGTCAGTCTGGCCATTCAGTCTCTGCAATTCACTGTGAAATTGCTTGTCTCGACCACGAGGCTGCTCTGAGCAATTGCATCTCTCTAGGGAGATTGTAGACACCTAGCTGTCTAACGGTCTTCTAGGAGAATTCAGAGGGAAAATAAACATGATGTATCACAAGACCCCTAAACCTGTAAGTAGACTTGGTATAGAAAGCATCCTGGATGTCTCCAAATGAAAGCGAGCGTTTTGGAGGGTCGGCTTGATCCGCGAGCACGGGTGGTACTTTGACGTCTTCTGACCCTATAGGTAATACAGCTGCAGCAGATAAGCAAAATAGCCCTGGGAAAGCTCCCAAGGCCTTTATCTGCAGCCTGGAAAGGACAGTGCATAGCTGAACTTCCTTTCCTAAAGCAATTACGCTCCTGGACCTCTCCTGCTGATATCTGCTACTAACTACAAACAAGTTGAGTTTTCCTGGAAAAAATGTCAATTGTTCCATACAGAAAAGATCTGCAGTAAGGTTCTTTATTGTATTATCTTCTTTTTTACCGTTTGCTTTTCCTTCTAGAATAACACAGCTTTAAAAGGACAGAGGAGACCATGACGAAATAATTACCCCATGAATAGCCCAAAAAGGCCAGCTATGGTCTCACTCCCGTTCAAAAGTGGAAATAATACTTCTTTCAGCTGCTACCCATAAAATATCTTTTTGATGTGAAATGTGACATGTAACATTTTTGCTGTAACACACACTCCTCCATGAGGAAATTTCTCCCATGTCAACAGTGGCTTTTCAAAATTCCCTCAGGTAAGTCTTGCTTGTATAACTTGCTTATATGTAGGGACACAGTGAAGCTCCTTCTCTAGTTAGCATCTGTTATAACTCTAGCACAAAGGCAATCAGGACTTTGTAAAAAACCTTTACTATGCAGCTTTCAGAGTGTGACTTTCTAAAGCTTATAAAACATAACCCATAGAAATGTATAGTAAGCGTATTTTGAAGATTTATTTAACTCATTCATGAGGGAACCAGAAGAATGAAAGCTGGTTGAAAGGCAGAGACTAGTGTCTATGATCAGTGGGGAAAAGAATGTTGAATAAACTTGCAAAGTTAGAAACAAAATGGGTAGCTGTTTACGGGGAAAAAAAAACAAAGCAACAAAAATTGGGTCTTCATTATCTTTTCTACTGGACAGAAATCATTTGCACCTTATCTTTCACCTATATTGTTTTCACCCCCATATCGATAGTAAGTAGTCCATTAGATTGAAAGAAGAGCTTTCTTCCAGAGCTTCAGATGCCCCTTGGATGGATTTGGTAAATTGTTAGATGTTATTCTAGTATGAGATTGAAAGACCACACAGTAATTTTTCCCCTTATTTCTAAGCTTTAGATAATTGTTTAACACTTCTTTTCTGTGACAACTGTGCGAGAGAATCCTCGATTCACTGAAGCCTCTTTCCACAGTTCCTGTCTTTCAAATGGAATTGTTAGCTGACTCAGGACAACTCAGCGCCTTCAGGGAGTGGCATCCGTGGCCCTCAACATGGAGACCGTTATAACAATACTAACGTCAGTGTGGAGGCTTTGTTTCGTTTTTTATTTCATTTTTAATTTTTTAATTTATTGTTTCATATGTAGCCTTTGAAGCGATTTCTGTAGTTTAAAAGAAGCTTTCACGCGCCTTGGTCTCTCTGCCCTCCTATCAGATATCTATAGAACAGCTGGCTTTCGTCCAGTTATTTATTACAAATATTTCATAAATAGGCAGATCGTTTGGCATTCTATTTCTCTATTTGCAGGAGTGCCGTCACAGACAGAATTCTTTCAAAAGAGAAGGAGACGGTAACGTGCCAAAGAAAACTGAGAGAAGAGTGTTGAAACGACAGATGTCCCCCTGAAATACCTGCCGTCAACGGGCAGAACGTCCATCTGCCCGGCTGTATGTCCGGGGGCGGCGCTTCTCCTGGGCACAATGGCCTGGCCTGAAAAGAGCAGTTAAAATGCAAATGAGGGGACAGACCCAGAGGGTATCAACCCCTCACATCTCTGAGGCTAAAAGACATCCTTTCAGAGGCTTCTGTTCTAATTGCAAACGCTCTTCCTTTGTTCCTCAAGGCCTGGGAGACAGTTCTGAGTTATGCCTCCCTCCCAGGCTGCCCCACCACAAAGGCCCACATGACGTTTAAAGTGCAAAGAACCGATTTTGTCCACAGGCCTTAATGAGGGTTAAGTTTAACCAACATCACAGGGGATGTCCTGGGAAACCCCACCTACTGCTACAGACCTCATGAGAGGCCTGAGAGACCATCAGTTTCTTTGTTTCAGTTGGTTTTTTTATTGGAGTCTAGTTGATTTACAATGTTGTGTTAGTTTCTGGTGTACAGGAAAGTGATTCAGTTACACATATACATATACATCTATTTTTTCCAGATTCTTTTCCCTTATAGGTTACTATAAAATATTGAGTAATGTTCCCTGTGCGATACAGTAAATCCTTGTTGGTTATCTGTTCTTTTTGTAAGACCCGTTACCCCGAGTTCCCAAGAATTTGGATATTTCTGAGAAATCACCCCACAGGTCCCAGGGGTGATGTCAAATGATAACTGACCATGTTAAAACCTAAATTTTGATGGTATCTGCTTTTTCCTGAACATGTAGCTTTTACTCTGAGGGGGTCTAAGAATTCCAGTCCAAGGGATGTCACATCAATGTCCCTTGCCTTCCTGGTCATCATGGCCCAAGGCCTGAGAGTCAAGCTTCAAAGCCCTTCTATTTCTCCCAGGTGGGATGGATGGTCCAGGGCTGGCCACCCCTGGTATGTCAAGTCAGGGTGGCACGTACAGAGCAGAAGCTGGGATAACCAGCCTCGTGTGGTCACCAGGCACTGGAAGCCTGGGCTGGGAATCTCCCTCAGGGACTTTGGGAGCCCTTTTTGGATCCTTGGTCAACTTTTGAGTAAGTGCTCCCAAACGTCATGGCCAAGACCCTTCTAGGAAATTTAGGAGGAGATCGGCTTCAGCGGTACAGTAGTAGGTGATCTGAAAGGCATTTGTTCAACATGATACAAACTGACAACATGATTCTCTTCTCTGGAAGCAGGAAGCAAATTCTCACGAGACCCTATTATTTTCTGATGACTGCTTCTTTGGAAACAGAACAGCTTGGGATTTTTAGTGCAAGAAACATGAAGAGTTTCCTTGGTTTGCTGAGCTTCGGTTAAAACTAAATAAAAAAAGACACCAATGCGGAGACCTGCCTATGACCTTAAGTTGGTAGTGAAAAGAAATGATTAGAAGAACAACTGCTTATTTGACTTTTAATAATCCAAGTGACTCCAAGTGTCCCACCCCTCCCCAGCTGGGAATGGACCAAAAGTTTCATTACCACTCCTGCCCAAGCAATGTTGGTTCTCCGGCTCTGCTCATCCGGGACCTCTGGGAGGCAGCTTTCCTGGGACCAGGGACAAATCCCTGACCAATCCGCTCCCGTCCCTTCTACTGTCTCCTCTGCTGGCGTCTCAGCAGGAAACAGCTTCGCTCAGTGCCGTAGTCCTCCCCTGGGTAAAAGGGTCCATGTAGGATGGGGCCGTTTTTAGTTTTGTGTTACTCTGATAGGTGGTCTGCTTTTGGCCCCGAGTGTCCCAGCATGTTCCGCTAACACACATCCATCAACCTCTGGCCATAGGGACTCAGGTTGGCAGAGGTGGGGGGGCTGACCTCATAACATCCTCTCATTTTCCACATCACGAAGCAGCTGAGAGTTTTAGTCTATGCGCTCAGACAGGCAAGAAATAGCTTGTCTTCATTTCCCTCAAATTAATCTGAATCTGACTTCACAAATTCAACCCACCGGACTGGAGAGAGCTGAGTCTCCTGTTACGACTGCCTCACCCCTACTTCCCATATTTCCAGGTTTACACATTGCCCACTACCAAGGGGAGAAAGGTCTCTGATATTCAATCTGTCACATGTGTGGTCTGGCAGCTCTCTGCTCCGTGCTCCTGCGGCACTGGAAGCCTTGGCCAACGTGGAGGGTCCAGGGCTGGGACAGACTCTTAAATGTCCCCCTTGGCCTCTAGGAGGCCCGGCCTCCCCCTAGGAATGTGCACAGGGTATAGCGTGCAGGTAACCCTTTCCCACAGGCCCTGTGGACATCAGACCTACTCTCAATCCAAGTAAAACACTGCGTCTCCTTTTCACCCTTCTCAGTCCAGGACATTTTCAACAAACTGAAAAAGGGGGAAAGATTGTCTCCAGGCAGCTCCAGGTCTCCCAGCAAATGTCCCTGTAGCTTGGAAGTACAGAGAAGCTACCTCTTCTTTTTTTTTTGGTCACACTGCATGGCATGCAGGATCTTAGTTCCCTGAACGGGGGTCAAACCCGTGCCCCCTGCAGAGGAAGTGCAGAGTCCTAACCACTGGACCACGAGGGAAGTCCTTTCACCTTTCCTTGAAATGGGTTTAATGTCTCATACGAAATCCAGCAGTCAACTACTGCTGTGCAGGCAAGGAGACTACAGAGGCAGACCCTGGGGGTCTCAGAGGCATCCCCTCTCTGCCACTGCCCCTCTCTGTTCTGTGTCACAGCAGGCTGGGTGCTGCAGGCTGTGAGTCCACAGCCCCCACACCTCTGTTTTCCAACTGTGTTTGGCCAGCGGAAGCCCGGCAGGAGGTGGGGGTGGGCAGGAGGGAGAAGGGGCCCAGGTGTTGCTCCTCCTGTCTTTGTTTGGGCAGCATCTCCCTAGACACTGAGCCTCCTTCCCCTGTGTGCCAGTTTCTGCTCCATCGGCCCCCGTGGTTCCAACTTCTGTCCTCTAAAGTCCCTGCATTAAATTCTCTCTGTTTTGAAATTAAGAACAGCTGCTGTAGTCCTGACAGGATCCTGGCTCGGCCACTTCCTACTGTGTGGTTTTGGACAAGCAACTTTATCCTTTGTGCCTCAGTTTTCTCATCTGGAAAAGAGGTAATAGTAGGACCTTCTTTGGGGAATTTTGGGTGGCTTGGATGGGCTAATACTTAGCCCCTATTATTAGAAAGTCACACAATAAATAGTAGTTATTATAATCGGTACCAGGCAGTCCTGCGTGTGGGCTGAATGGCCCCTGTAGGTGGTAACTGCACATTGGATTCACCAACTGTGAATCACGGAGTGAAAAAGGTGTTCCCCTTTCTGTTCTTTCTAAATACATCAAGGGTTTTAGTTCGTTTCTAGTAAGTCTTCATCACAACCCTAACTTCCAGTCTCAGATGTCGGGATAGAATCTGATAGCATCATAGCATTGCTCTGTTTACATGGAAGTTGTTTGTTTTACAGCCAACTTCTACTGATGGCAAGTGATACCAGTTTTTCCTTTCAGGAGGTGATTAAAAAGCACCCTTAACAATGAATTCATTTACGCTGAAAAAAATGATCGGTTTGGAAAACCATAGAAGTAAAAAACTGTGCAGGTCTGGCGGTGCTCAGATGACCTCAGTTGGGAAGCCCTTTTCTGCAGAATATGTACTCTGGGGCTACACCACGAGTCAGGACACAGAGTAACAAAGACAGCTTCTACCTTCAAGGAGCGCACAGTTCACAGCCAAGATCAACAGGAGTCAGATGACAGAACAGAATTAAATAGCAACTAATTTGTTACAGATGCAAATTCTATAGATGTTCAAAAATGTGGGGACCAAAGAGTGTTAGGAGAGGATGCAGGAGAAGACTAAGGGGATTCCTGACCGTGGATACAGGTGCAGAGGAAAGGGGCAGCACGTGGGTGAGGGGCAGCAAAGGAGAGGAAGTGTGATGGCTGGATGGGTTTTGAGTTTCTGGGGTAGAGTTCCAGTTCAGTGTCAGTGGGGTACTGGGGAATATTAAGGAACGTGATGACAAATTAAGGGGAGGAAATGGAGAGTTCTGCATCATTAAGCGTCAGCTCTGCAGGAGAAAGCAGTCCTTACAGAGTCATTCTGGGCAGTGACGAGCAGGCACTGTTTGAGGCAAGACCCTGCAGGCGTAGGAGAGTCCAGCTGGGAAGCAGATGTCCTCATCCCAGTGGGGGCCCATCCCTTACCGGCAGAGCAGGGGAAGGGACCAGGTGAGGCAGGAGGAGGATCACGAAGGTCATCAGCCAATGGCGCTCAGCACCACAACTCAGGGGTTAATATGCCTCTTCCGCCTCTTTCCATCTTGGCTCTTGTGAATGGTGCCGCAGGGGACACGGCAGTGCTAATGTCTCTCTGAGCTCCTGATGTGCATCCTTTTGGATAAACACTCAGAGACGGGATTGCTGGATCACGTGGTAGGTCTGTTTCTCATATTTTGAGGAAACTCCATGCTGCTTTCCATAGAGGCTGCACCACGTTGCATCCCCACCAATAAGGTTCCAATTCTCCGCATCCTCGCCAACGCACGTCTCGTGTTGTTTTGATGATCACTGTCCCAGCAGGTGGGAGGTGCTGAGCATCTTTTCGAATACCTATTGGCCATCCATTGATGAATGAATGGGTAACAAAACGTGTTCTGTATACACAATGGACTTAAAAAGGAAGGAAATCCTGCCATATGCAACCACATGGATGAACCTGGAGGACATGCTGCTCAGTGAAATAAGCCAGACACAGAAGGATGAGGACCGCGGGATCTGACTTACATAAAGCACTTAAAATAGTCCAACTCAGAGAAGCGAAGGGTAGAGTGGTGGTTGCCAGGGACTGGGGGGAGGGGAAAGAGGGATTTGCTAAACATGAGGATATAATTTCAGTTACACAAGCTGAATAATTCCTAGAGATTTGCTGTACAGCATCAGGATGACAGAAAACAATACTGTACACTTAGTATCTACTGAGAGTAGATGTCAAGTGTTCTTGCCACAATGAAATAAAATAAAACAAAATAAAATAATGTAAAAGAAATGAAATAAAAGAAATGAATGAAATAAAATAAAATAAGATAGAATGAAATGAAATAAAATAAATGAAATGGAATGAAATGAAAAATAAAATAAATGAAATAAAATAAAATAAAAATTGTCGTGAAGACACGGGTGAGAAGCAATCCTGGGAAGGAAGAGGTTAGATGGTTTGTGTCAGGCTGTAAACATGAATGGAGTCCAGCCCCTCCTGCAGTTTCCCACTAGGAAAGAAAGTCACGGCCCACAAGGAGAGTGGGAAAGCGTGTTTCCTCTCGCAGGGCTGCAGGGACGTTTGTGTGGCAGCCTCTCCCTAGGGGGCACTTGTCAGGCTGAGGCTCTGTCTGTGGGGTCCTCAGAGCTGCCTGATCTTGTTTTTGCAGGTTTTGCCTCCAACGGGACACGTTTGCCTCTGGAGTAAAAAGTAAAAGCAATGAATACAAAGTGCACATGCCAATTCCAAGATGGAAAAAACAGAAAGCCAGAGGCTTAGGGCACCAGCAGCCAGAAGGAAGGTGTTACCCACATATTCTGATCGCCCTCAACAGGAGAACTTAGCAATGGGAGTGTGTTTCAAGACTAACGGGGATTCCATCTTAATGACAACCATTGCCCTTTTCAGTTTTAAATTTGGTAGTCAGGGGCTTCCCTGGTGGTGCAGTGGTTGAGAGTCCGCCTGCCGATGCAGGGGACACGGGTTCATGCCCCGGTCCGGGAAGATCCCACATGCCGCGGAGCGGCTGGGCCCATGAGCCATGGCTGCTGAGCCCGTGCGTCCGGAGCCTGTGCTCCGCAATGGGAGAGGCCACAACAGTGAGAGGCCCACGTACCGCAAAAAAAAAAAAAAAAAAAAAAAAAAAAAAAGGAAAAAAATTAAAATTTGGTAGTCAGGGTTTTATATTTTACTGAAAATGACCTGCGAAAATTCTAGGAATAATGTAAAAGCATGCCCCTCCCCCTCTTGCTGATCCTTGCCATGCATCAGAGGCATCTATTTGCAAACGGTATCAGTGATGAAATGGCCCACGCTCTCCACCAGTGCAGCACATACTCAACCCAACTGCCTTGAGCAAAGTAAATAAGCCGTATTTATAGAACGAAATTTCTTCTATTCTAGCAATTGAACGCGAATGGTAGGGCCTGCAAACTGTACAATTACACTCATTATAAACTGCAAGTCGCTTTCATGGTGTAGACACCGACTGTGCCACGTCTGTGCAGGGAACATTTGGATGAGGAAACAGCCTGGACACCCACACAGCAGAATGACCCCAGGGCAGTGCTCTAAACCGGGTCTACGCTCAATCTCCCCAGATGCGCCACAGAGGAAATTGCAGTGAGATGTGTACCATCTGCTTCGTAACACAGCTCTGAGCAGGAACCGGTAACAATACTCCCCGATGTAGGCTTGTAAAATAATTTCTTTTCCCTGAGCATAAAACGACTTCTCCATCTGTCCTATGAAAACAGGAGATAAATAAATGTTTATTCAACTTCATCCCTGTCAGTCATTGTTGTTTAGGAAAAATTATAAACTGTCTCTACGGTGGGTTCAACAAAACTATCCGTAGTAGTTGAAGCTATCGGCCTTTGCCAAAGCTCATGGGAGACAGGAAGTAAAACCGGCAAATGCATTCACACCTTATCCATTTAATCAGAGCAGCTGATAATATAATTATGGGGAAAAAATGTTGCAAATCGTGATTCTGTTCGCTGATCCATTTTACAGCCAGTCTGACCAGTTTCCACCAAGCCAGCAGGCACAGGGAAGGGAGGGCTTGGGATAGCTCTAAATTTACTCTTTCCTTTAACTTTTTCTAGGTCCTCATTATTTGAGGCCTTGCTACCTGCTTCAGGGCCTTTCACCCTCACCTCAGTCCACCCCGTAGGCTGGGACAGGATGAGGCTTTCACCGTGGGCTGCAGTCACTCGGGCCACCAAAGGTCACCATCTGCAACCTTGAGAGTGTCTTCACCACTGCTCAGAGACCCATCTCACTCCTTGTAGGCCATTGTACCAACTGCTGATGGTTGCTGTGCAGATGAAGTGAAATGTATGTGTGGAGCTAGTGACAAGGGCAGGACAAGTGACAGATGCTCTAAAAATAGGGTACAAACCAGGACAAGGGATAGGAGATGCTCTTAGTAATTACTCTGAGGTTATAGGCATGAATGAGATGGTCTTGGGCAAACAGGATGTGTGGTCACTCTCTGCATAATTATTAGCTGTTATTATAATTGTAATTCTCATCATCTTCGTCATCGTCAATTCCTCAAACCTCCTGGCCACCCCATCCCCATCCTACCTCAGACGGAGCAGACAGCATGAGCTCTGACTTCACAAACAGAAGCCATTGGACCAGAAGACTGTCTTCCACCTTCTAAGTCTGCGAATGACTGGCCTGCCTTCTCTGCTGTCCCAGAAGGGGCGTTTCCATCCCTCCCTCCACCAACACCAAGTCACTGCCAGGCCTCATCTAGCTTAGGACGTGGGAGCAGAAGGGCCAAGAGGAGACTCTGCCACTTACAAGATGGCGGCCTTGGACCATGACTTAACCTCTGTGTCTACTTCCTAAATTGTAAAGCAGGGGTAATAGTGGAAGCTACCTCACAGAGGAAGTGATACAAGGGTTGATTCATACACAGTATGGAAAGCTTTGGAAGGGCCATCTGTATCTGGCTGCAGGAAATACTTCATAAATATAGCTACTCTCAGCACAATTTCCTGCCAACAAGTGTCTCTGGGTTCCATGTTGTTCCAAGTCCTCGAATGACATTATGTTATTTAATCCTCTTCACAGCTCTGTGAGATGGGTACTACTAATTATCTGACTTAATAGTACTGGGTAGCTATTCCTTGTTTAGTTCTGGACTAGCTGCTGTAGGTTCTACTAATTATCTGACTTAACAGGACTGGGTAGATAGCACACGCTTAATTCTGGAGTGCTGGACACCTGGAGGGGCTGAGTCAATAAGAATTCCCAAACTTTGGAAGTCCACGTGACAAAGGAGACAGAGGGGAAGTGAGTGGACCTGTAATCCAGTGATGGATGGAGAGGGAGGTACAGGACGGTGGGTCCAGAAAGGGCTTCCGAGGAGGTGGCAGTCAGCTGTGACTCAGGGCATGAGCAGACGTTGACTGGGCCAAGAGAAGGATGACCTTTCCAGGAGGACACGTGCAGAACCTTGGATGGGAAAGATGGTGGCCCCTTTAGAAACTACAAGAAGGACAGAGTCATGAAAACTGAGTGACCAAGAAGGGGCAGAAGGAGGGGACAGCCCAACCTTCTGTTTCTAGGGTTTGACAGCCCCAGAGGTGTCTGGAGGATGGAAAAAGCATCGCCTTGAGGCCCAGTGAGACAGGTCTGGCCGGAGAGGGTCGTGGAGGGAAGCTGGAGGAAGGCAGCCACCATCCCGGACCAGGCCACCCAGAAGTGGGCCACAAGCACCCGTGCAACCATAGACGTATGACACAGACAGTGAACCAGCCTTGGGGACCAGAGCAGCATGAGCATAGATGATGAAACTTCAAATTCTTGCCAACCCCAGGGCTCAGAGAGGTTTATCTGAGTTATAAAAATAAAGAGACGTGACGTTTCTTAATCCCGTGTCATGAATCAAATTCTGATTTGGCTCAGCTGCTCTCAACAGAACGTCTGTGGTCACCTGTTCCCTGAGCGCTGCACCCCCATGCCTGCCTCCCAGCCCCTGCTCCTGCCTTCCATCTCCCGGGGCTCCCCCTCATCCTTGTAGTTCCCCCATTTCTGCTAATCTTTTGAGGTCCACCCCAAATTGACCTCTTTTACCAAATCTCTGCCCCTTCCAGCCCACACTAACTTCTCTGGTGCCTGAAATTGTGGTTCACGTCCTTGTAATACTAATCGTAAAACACACCACGTCCAGCCCCAGGTATCTTGCATACGTGTTCTCATTTCCTCCAAGAATGTAGCCTCCGACAGGGCCTCAGACAGTGTGAGAACTCAAAAAATGTGGGTCCAATTTTCAGAGGCTACTGGGCAACGATCCACAGTATTACTTTTATGGATAGAAGAGAACAGTATGCAAAACACTGATGATTCTTTACCACCGCATTCGTCTGCCCACACCTTCATTTATTCATCCCACAAATATTGGCTGGGTGTCTACTATGTCCCAGGGACAATAGGCAAGATGTTTTTGATAAGAAGAGAACTTTTGAACTGAACAGAAATACTAACAAAGTTGGTTTTGGTTCTGTTTTTTAAGTGGATGGATATTTTCGACCACGGTGCTCTGTTTCTAATTTCTCAGGAACCTCTGGCTATACATCTGACTTGGCTAAAGTGTTCTGACCAACGAGTGGGGCCTCCCAGTTTGATAGCTCTCCATAAAGCATCTCCCACCTGAGTGTTTCCTTTCAGTTCTTGGCACATATTAAGAGAGAAACCAGGGACGCAAGGCCCAGGGGCGCGGCCCTGGAAACCTCCATTCCTTGGAGGGAACAGAGGGATTCAGATAAGCCTTAGGAAATCCTCACAATAAACTGGTTCCATTCTGCATCCGCAAACACAACCCCCTTCTCAATGGAGTATTTCTTCCTCTGTCCTCCCCGACTTCCTAAACAATTTCCTTCAACCTCATTCTATGTAAACACAAAATTCCCCTGATGGCCCCTTCATGTGTGTGCTTTTCCCACTGGCCTCCACACCAAGTAAATATTTACTCTTCCTTATTTAGCATCTACCATTGTATGTCTTGCAGTCATTCATAGTTGGTCAATAATGCCTGTGGCAAAGGCTAATTCTGAGTCCTGGAAGATCCAATTCCTTTCATACACTAATTTTTATTTTGCCCGGAATAGATGTTTATCGTAGAAAATGCAAAAAATGTAACCAAACAAAGGCAAACATTTTTCATGATCCCACCAGCCTAGAGTAAATCACTGTTTCAAAGCCTCTGGAAGGCTGTTCAACAGAATGCAATGGGTCCAGAACACAGTTTTGATAAAGGATAAAATATGCATGCCATTTGCTAAATGCATTCCTCACTTAGCCATGAATCAGTGTATCCTCTCTTCATGAACATTTTTGCATGATGATTCCTGGGACTAAATGTCTAAAAGTAGAAGTCTGAGGTCAAAATGTACACAGTTTTCAGTGGCTTTTGCCAAAAATTCTCATATTACCTCTCAGAACCTTGTATCAATTAACACGCCTATCAGCTCTGAGCATCCTGCCTTTCTGCTGCTCAGCTAACACTCAGCGGTACATTCCTTTACAGCCTTTGCCTGATGGATATAAGAAATTATCTCATTGTTCCATTTTTTTATCTCTTTTTGTTTTTTTGTCAATTGTCATCTTACGTCCAGATAATATTTTCCTGCTGCAAACCTGTGTAAAGAAGGGATCTGGTTAACGAGAGAAGTCAGTATGGTAGCTGTTCTTCCATTAAGTTAGGAACACGCATGACAGGTCTTATGCTGTGTTCCCAAAACATGTAAATCAGTGATGAACTTGGATGGACAGATCATTACTGGAAGTAGATTACACACAAGTCATTGCAAAGGCACTTATCTGCTTCTACACATGGGAGTCAAAAATGAAAGACTTTGCCAGTTCATTGACCACAGTAGTCTTTATTGGGTTCCTACTGAGTCCCGAGCACTTTCCTAGTGACTTAACAATCTATTATAGCTGGGGGAGAAAGATGACAAGCACGTAATCAAATAGACAAAGAAGAAAACACCTGACAGTTGTGAGGGCTGAGATAAGTGAAACTGGGGATGCTAAACTTCCTATCAAGTAAACGAATATTCTCAATGAACTGACCCAGAGAATGACTGAATTCAACAAGTATATACACAATATCTGTTATGTTCCAGAGTAAACACTGAAGAAGACTTGGCCCTTTATCTAAACGTGTTCTAATCGGTCTGAAGCATAGAAGGTGGGGAAGAAATAGAAATTTGAAGATTGTTTTTGAATTTTTTGTTAGATAGTGACTTACGCTTCTCCAGTACTGCATCAGACCCAGAGTCATCGTCAGGGTAGACACTGTCCCCACCGTGCACAAAACTGAGCCTTGCCCAGGGTCACATGGTTGGTCAACAGCTCAGCTGGTACTAGCACAAGGCCTTCTGAAGGTAACGCTCCTGTTCTGGCCATCACACCCCTCCCACTTCGAATGGAGTGAAGAATTGGAGAAGAAGAGGCATTGTGGGAAGGGAGCAGAGGTGAACTGGTCATCTGGTTGATTACACAAGCTGAATCTGATATTTACAATTGTCTGCCTGATGCAAAGCCAGCTGTCCCATGCATCCAATTCAAACAGTAAAAGCCACGTCCTGGGAGAATATTCAGGAAACCCATTCTTTGGTGCTGAGTGCTCAAACCTGACTCTGCGATGGCATCATCTTTTTGTTTTTTCACTTCCGTTTAGTGGCTCTGATGCTCAAATCACTGGGCTTCAAGTCAGAAGGCCTGGGGTAGACTTAACAGGGCGCGCCTTCCGCGTAGAGACAAGATCTGATTTCTGTTCGTTGTGCTCTTCCCGTGGGAACAAAGGCAAGTGCACTTTAAAAGCCAGTAAAAATCATGCTGCTAAAATGAAGCGCATGGAGAAAAATTTGAAACCAGAGTGTCAGAGAGCAAAAACACACAGTTATGAAAGCCTGAACAGAGGGCTTATTCACCGCAAGTCTCCCAAATAGATTTTCTCCTAGACATGCTCGGATCAACGTCAGCTTCTGTTTCAAACGCATCCTTGAGTATGTCAAGGCGTTTCTCTTTTGTTTTCGAGTTTATTGGGGAGACCACACACGCTTCACTAGGGCCCCTGCGGTGGTTCCCTGGGGCTTCCAAGTCAGTCCAAAGTCACTGATGACAGATGACAAACAGATCAACACTGATGGCCGTTCTCATGAGCATCTCTATCTGGTCTTCATAAGAGAGTGGGGCTGGGGGAGAGGGGAGAAGAGCAGAGAAAAAGTGAGAAGGGGGCTGGGGGGAAGGAGGGGAGAAGGGTTGGGAGAGGCAGAGAGGCCCCTGAAGAAGGCTGGTTCAAACGTGGGGCTTGCTCACCTTCCAAAGGGGGATAATAACCCCAGATTCTATACAGAAGATCTGAAAATTCACATCTTCCAGGTTTATAAAATGCCCACACACTGCTTGTCTTCTACACCAATTTATCCATGAAGAAGCCCACCCTCAAATGCAGGCTCTCCAAATGGCTGTGAGGTGAGCAGTTTTGATATGAGAAAGATGTGCAGGTTATAATTTGTGATCACATTCGACTAAATAAATATTGTGGCTTTCGCTTTGTTTGAAGTTGAGTGAAGTCAGTTCCTCGGCAGACACCGTGCCAGCAGCCTCTGCAATGTTCAGTACCATCGGGTCCGAGAACGAAGGTCCGATGCCCTGGAGCTCAGGCTGCAGGATGAGCAGGCCGAGCGTGATAGGCTGGGAGCCCAGCCAGGGGTCTGTGGCGCTCCCTCCTTCTCCTTTGGCAGCTCTCTCTCTGCTGTCAACCGTGTTCCTCGTGATCTGGCAAGAGCTTGACCTCATCAAAACTTCCACCCATTGATGGGGTGATATTCGATGATAACCTAGATTCGTTCTTGGGGGTTTTTATTTCAAAAAGATACTTTAACATAAAATGATAACCATGCTAATTGCAGGTGTTGGGCTGCACCACGCAAGCCTGCAAGACTTGTAATTGCCCAGCCGCTAGACAGAAGGTAGAACCCAGAGTCAGTGACAGGGACGTCAATGATTTATTGGACAGGGAATCTTACAAGTCAGAGGCAAAGGTCCTGGAGTGACACCCGTCTGCCTATGACCAATGGCAGGCAGGATGCAGCAGCAACCTCGGCGACACAGAGGAGGAAGAGGCTGTGTGCGTGACGTCACAAGGGCTCCTCGGTTGCCAGGGGGAGTGGGGCAAGGGCCACTGTTGATAACCTAACATACTGGAGCAGTTCTGGTCCAAGGGCAAGAACAATCATGGTGGGTTCAGGCCGATCATGCAGATGGTTACTGCTTAAATTTCCCACCTAGGTTGGGGGAGGGGGAGGCAATCATGCACGTAAGGTAAGAGTGAGTCAGGGCCGGGTCAGGCAGGGGATGTACAGAGAGCATGAAAGCGGCCATCTAATGGGGCCTGACCCTATAGCAGATTTGTAACAATTAAATATGCATGCAAAGATGAGAAGTAAACACATATATACAATAAAAATATTCTCATGTTGGGGTAACAAGCTGATTCTCCATTCAACAAACTTGTACTGAATGTCTACCAGAATCAGGCAAGATGCTCGAGACCCAAGTCAGGTGGTTTGTGACCTACTGGTGGAGAAAACGTCAAGCTGATAACTCCACACGTCACTGTACAATTACTCCTGGTGATATGGGAAGGAGATTCCAGGCTTCTGTGAGAACCCACATGGTCCCCGTGGTCCCTGTCTCTGTCTGGTTGGGGGAGTCAAGGGTGGTCCCCTAGGGGCAGTGGTGTTGGAACTGAGTCTGAAGCATGTGCCGGGGTAGGGTAGGGGAGGCTGGTGGCTTCTCTGAGCCAAAAGAAAAACACATGTTCCTGGCTGAGGCAAAGGGATGGATTGCAGGTCAGGATGTATCTGGAGACAGCCCTTGAGTCTGGTCTTATTCCAGAGCAAAGTGAAGGCCCTGGAGGTTTTCGGAAGTGAGACGCTCAAACATGGCCTTGGGTGATTTATTTGTATCTTCAAAAATTCTTTTAAGTTTTTATATCATTGTTCTCACAATACAATTAGAATCATTATGACTCTGTAGGACCATAATAGAATGATAACTAATACAGTGTTTTAGATAAAAGCCAGACGTAAGATCACATGTATGTGCTGGTCACTAGTATAAAATCTGCAGGAAGATGGATGAAGCCCAGAGGGCATGTGGACTCTCATGGGAGTTTTCCAGGCGTGAGGTATGGAAGGGACTCACACTGGCCTTTCACACTTTCCTCGGCATACAATTTGGAATGGGTCTAAGTAGACAAGAAGAATCTACATCTCTAAACATTGACAGATACACCTGTAAGATATCCATGCAGCCCTGTACCCTGAGAGCTTGTGGAGTACTAAGTACTTGCCTCATTTTCTCTATCTGAAAAAAACCTAAGAATTCTACGTTATATATTTGAGAAATAAACAGGACCCTGAATTTGCACAACTGGTAGAAAATAGCTGATGGGAGGATTTAAATGTCACCATAGCAATGAATTCAGGACCACCTCCTGCTTCCTGAGCCCACCTCTTTCCCTGGGACTCCCAATTCCATCTCGTGAACTGTGTTCGGAAGAGGCAAAAGCAGAGATCACAAGAACAACCTCTTTGGAGACCGTGTTTGCACAAGCCCAGGTGTGTACGTATCTGTGGTTTCTGAAGCACCGTCATGCACACTAGGTCATGTGGTCCCTGCACAATTCAGTGTGGTGCATGGCAACTGTATTTTGTAGATTGGGATTCATAAATATTAGATGTTTTGTCAAGTCCTCAGAGCCAGCGAGAGGACCTTGGGCTGCAAGCCCTGAATTGTAGGTCTGAGCTCCTTGCTCATCCTTCCCTCCCTGACTGAATAAGCCATCCCCTCTCCATGAATCCATTCAAGGCCACCTTGAGTGGTTGTGCATCATTACCTAAAACACAGGTCTGTTGGGAGGTACCAATGAGGTCATCTGTTTGGGAGCTACATTCATAGGTCTAATGAAAAGCAAAAGGCAATCTACCAAGGGTTCTAGATCACGTTTAATTAGAATAATTTTTTTATGTCAAGTTGAAAATTATTTTGAAGGAGTGCTTTTAATAAACTTCTTCATTACAGTATAAAACTCAACCAGTAAAGAAAGCAAAGCAAAAGTGTAGCACTCGATGAATTTTCACAAAGTGAGAACACGCTTACCCATCCCCCAGACCCAGAAATAGAACCAACCAGCCTCCCAGACACCCCTCTCATGCCCCTTCTCAGTCACTGCTCTCTTTCTCCCCCAGAGGAGGCCACCACTGCTTTGCTTTGCCTATTTTAAACTTTATGTAAATGGAACCTACAGTATTCTTTTTATGACTGGCTGTCTTTCACTCAATATTATGTTTGTGACATTCTTTTCCTTGCTCTATATCATCTCATTGTGTGCGTGTTTGTGTGTGTGTGTGTGTATTGAAATATATTTATTTATGCTGCCCATGGTGGACATTTGGGTTTCTAGTTGATGTAGAATCATACTTGCATATGTCTTTTCTTTCCTTTTTTTTTTTTTTTTGCATATGTCTTTTCATGTATGTGTTCACATTTTGTTGGGTGTGGAACTAGGAATGGAAATGATTTTTGCATCACATAGTGTGCCTATGCTTAGCTTTAGTAGAAGTGGCCAAACAGTTTTCCAGAGTGGTTGTGTCCATTCTGCTCCCTCTGGCAGTGCGTGAGAGTACTGGCTGTTCCGTGTCCTTGCCAACACTTGGTATTTTCCATCTGTTCATTTTAGCCATTCTCCTCCTTGATAAGTCTTTACCTACCTCACAAACATAAAGACATCTCGTGCTTTTTTCTGGACCTTGATGTGACCACCGAAACTCAAATTTCACATTCTCCCAAAACCACACAGATCAATAAGGATAGTAGATAAACGTATGTATAACCAACACCTACAGTGTATCCTGGAGACCAGAGAATACTGCAGACTTTAGTATACAGGAAAGTAGAAACATAAACTTCCTAGGGTAACAAGACCAGCTCTGGAAACTTATGCGAGAGCAGGGAATACTGCTCATAGATAAGAGGATGCAGTGCAAACCTGGTGAAGATTGATCCCTGAAAGAGTCTCCCATCCTTGGTGGGGTTCTGAGGACAGGTCTGGACCTGGCAGGTAGCAGTGCTGGTCACTGGAGAATCAAAAGCAAAGGGGTTGAGTGTGCTCAGGGCAGCCTTGGGCAGGTACTGCTTCCAGGGGAGAGGAAGTCTTCTTACAAGGAGGAAGCACTTCTTGGAGGGTTATTGGTGAAGGGAAAATAAAAATGCAAGTGGTAGAAATGGAGGATCTAAGGAATAAACAGCCCTCAGTGGAAACACCTATTGTTGTTGGTTCTGGAATATTCTAATATAAAGTAAACAAAAAAGGACAGATAGCATCCATGCAAATCTTCCCTAATCAACGAAAAGTTGGAAACAAAACCATTCAGCTAATGAAAACATTACCCCCCAATCGCAGTAAAAACATATTTTTGAGAAATATGTAACTACCAGAAGAAATAGTTAAAGGAGTAAAAGTTGGTTCCATTTTGAAAGCCTGATTGAGAAGAAGAGGTCAGTTTTTGAAAGATTTTTTTCAGCAGCCACAAACTTAGAGAAACGTTGGTGATACAGTACAAATAACTTGTTTTCCTTCTGATCCATCTGAGAAGTTGCCAAACTGATGTCTTATCCATCCAGAACTCTTTAGTGTGTGAGTCACACAAGTGAGGACGCTCTGGCATGAACCCCCAATGCAACCACATCACCATCAGGCAGTCAATGCTCTTGCCTTGCTACCATCCAGTGCTCAGACCCCACGCACGTGTGGCCAGTGGTCCCATTAACGTCCTCCACTGGGAAAGGAGCCAATCACTCATTGCATCGAATCATCACATCTCTGAGTCTCCTTCGATCTGAAGTAGTTCCTTAGTCTTTTCTTGACTTTTAGGACCACATTTTTTAAGACTGTGGACCTGTTATTTTGCAGAATATCATTCTCTTTGCACTTGTCTGATGTTTCAGATTCTGAACCTTGGATGGGAATACCCCAGGAACTATGCCTCCTCTCAGGTGACACATGGTTTCTGTGTGCCCCATTCCTGATGGCGTTCACTGTAATCTCGGTTAAGATGATGTTGGCCAGTCTTCTCCATGATCAAGTTCCTCTTTCTCTTGTGGAATCCGTAAGTACTTGAAATTATGTAAATATCCTATTTCTCATTAAACTTTTAATTTTAAAATTACTTTTTTACCTCTGTGTGGACTCATGGTTTCGTATTTAATTTAATTCAATTCAATGGTTTATAATCCATTACTATCATTTATTTTGATGCTCAGATTGGCCAATAGGAGACCATTCAAGCTCATTTCTGTCCAACTTTTGTCACATCCTCATCCTTCTTTGAGTACTTCTTTGCATTCTGTTACAAGTCATCCCAGGTTCACCTTGTATGTTTCCTTCCCCAGCCTTAGAATCAGCCATTTGTCCTGGCTCCTTTTAGTGAAGAATGATGTTTAGAAACCAAAATCTTGGTGGTAGTCACCACTGTGCTCAGGCTTTCCAAGCAGATAGTGTTAGGGGATTCTATCTATCTACCTATCTATCAATAGATCTAATCATCTATCATATATACATCTGTATATTGAAAACTTCCCATTTACAACAGTATCCAAAACCTCCAATTCCAATCCAATAAACAGAGGTCTTTGTAGTTTTCTCTTTTTCTGTGTTGTAACTCCTTTCTCTGACAGTTGGGAACCTGACTTCCATGATCCTTAATACACTTACGTATTTTTTCAAAGGACCCCCTTTGTGTAACCAACCTCCTGGCTCCACCAAGACCCTCTTCCTTACAGGTGGATTACTTTCCTTAGTTGTGCCTGACTTCCCATTTTGACACTCCCCCTCTTCACCACACTTGGGCTCTGACCCCACCATCCAGGCTGCTCCTTTGTGTGGCTGTCTTCTTGTCCCTACTTGGACCCTGACATGTCCACTGGGCCACCCCAAGCATAGCCTCCTTCTAACGAGGGTTTTACCTCCTGGCACTGGGTTGCCCCATCCAAGGATGTCCTTCTCACCCTGCTAGGTCTCTGACATTCCACACCTGTCTAGGATCACCTGTTTCCTGGATCTCATTTATTCATTTTTTGTTTACTCCCTCATTGTGCTGGAGCCCATTCTTCTGTAACTTACTAAGAAAAGATGAATGTGAAACTAATGCTTGAACTCTTGCTTCTCTGAAAATGACTTTATTCCATCTGCATATTTGATAGTGTGACCAGGCATAGAATTTTGTACTGAAAATCATTTTCCCTCAGAAATTTGAAGGCAGTGTTTCACTGTCTTCACACATTTGGTGTTATTGAAAGATCTGAAGTCATCGGTTGTAATCTCTTTTTAGGCCACCTGTCTTTCTGTCTAGATTCAAGAAGTTTTCAGGTTCTTTGTCTCTGGTGTATCAGCATCTTGTGATGCTGTACTTTGGTTTGGGTCATTTTAAAAATGATTATGTTCCTTCAATCTGAAAACTTATTTCTTAAAAATCTGTGGGTTTTTCTTATGTTTTTTCTTTGATAAACGCACTGCTTACTCTGTTCCATCTGAAACTCTTACTGGTAAAATTTTGGAATTCCTAGATTAATCAACCATGCCTTATTATTCTTCTAATATTTTCTATCTCTTGGTCTTTACATTCTCTTTATCAGAGAGTCAAACTCCATCATCTAATTTGATTTTTTAAGTTTTGGCTCAAGTTTTTAATTTCTCAGAGCTCTTTCATCTCTCTGCTTCTTTCATTTTCTAAAAACAATCTGTTCTTTTATTGATATTATGAACGCAATATCTCTGTTAAATCTCAAAAATGTTTTTCATTCATTTTTTGGACATTTTCTTCTGGTCCCTGCGCTGTTTCCTCCAGCCTCCTTTTGTTCATGTCTTTGTTGGATTGCCTTTCATGCTTCTAAGTTGGAGGCATCCCTCAAATGTTGCTGTCTTTGTTCGTCATTCATATTTAATGTGGGACATTGACAAACTACTTGAAAATCCTCATGCAGGAGTGAGTTAGTTGACAGATGGGATTCCCTGTGGGCTGAAAGAAGCAAGTCGATGGCTTTTATTTGGGATTCCCCAATGCCAGTATCCAGAGGTCTTTCTTTTGGGTGCTTATACCTGGCTGCCAACATTTTGGAGGCCACACTGGTGAAGAGAACTGGGGATCTCGCTGTTAAGTATTAAGATTTTCATTTAAATTCTTTTTGTTAAGGTTATCATCTTTTATTACCATTGTCTATTTTTTAATTAATTAATTAATTTATTTATTTTTGGCTGCGTTGGGTCTTTGTTGCTGTGCATGGTCTTTCTCTAGTTGTGGCAAGCAGGGGCTACTCTTCGTTGCAGTGTGCGAGCTTCTCATTGCGGTGGCTTCTCTTGTTGCAGGGCATGGGCTCTAGGCACGTGGGTTTCAGTAGTTGTGGCACGGGCTCAGTAGTTGTGGCTCACGGGCTCTAGAGTGCAGGCTCAGTAGTTATGGCACACAGGCTTAGTTGCTCTGTGGCATGTGAGATCTTCACGGACCAGAGCTCAAACCCATGTCCCCTGCATTGGCAGGCAGATTTTTAACAACTGCGCCACCAGGAAAGTCCCAAGATTTTCATTTAAATTCTGACTCTCACCTAAGACTCCCTGTGTGTTTGCTGCTACCCAGACCAGGGCTTCTCCATCTTCTTCCTGGAGGAAGTAGGTGCAGGTCTGTGCTCCGTACATGAGGGGATTGGGGATTTCCCCTCCATCATCTGCTGTCTCTCCCCCCCACACCCCAATTTCCATCCTGTATCTCCCCACCTCCACCACTGCCTGGGGGCTGAGCCCTTCAGAGGCTCTGGTGGGTGAACTGGGTGCTACTGGGCATTCTTCCCTCTGAGTTCCCTTAGGTGGTGTCTCTTCCATCTGCTTCTTTTCATCTAAAATGGTCTGTTGAGGTTTCCTGTCCTCTGCTGTTTTTAGTGGCAGAGTCATACTTTTGCTGTTCCTTTACTGACATTTCTGTATAGTTTGGAGAGGAGAAGAGACAGATGGTTGTGGTCAATACACCATGTTTTACCAATGGTCTGGGAAGAGGTGCAGAGAACTTCACTGAACAGACAAGGGCACCAGAGAGGAACAGTCAAGGGGAAGGAATATAGCTTTATATCTTTGGGCCTCTACTATCACTATTCCCACTTTCCCTGTTCTTCTGCACTTAGTCAAACTCTCCAACTGCCAGCCCACATGTCATTAGTCTTAGTGCCAGCCCACGTGTATTAGTCAACAGGACTGGGCCAGCTGCAGTAACAAACAGCCCCCAAATCCCAGTGGCTTAACACAACAAAGGCTTGTATTTTGCTCATGTCACATGTCCAGTGTGGACAATCGTGGGACTGTCATTTTAAGCACTCAGGAACCTAGTTGAACGCCCAGCTTTCATGACCACCAAGGCAAGACAAGTCACATGTCTTCCAATTTAAATGGAGGAGAGAAATGTAACCCTACCTGCTCAGGAGAATGAGGTTAACTGTAAATAGCACTAATGACTGCCATGCTCCCAACACTGTAGGGCACAATTCACAGGCTACAAGAATACTTTGTGCCAGTCACTGCTCTAAGCACTTGCAAAAGTATGAATATTGAATTGTCCTATTTGGAAGTTCCCTCCTGCTTGACCAACACTGAACTCCTCGAGGGCAGGGGCTGAGTATTAACCATGTTTCTAACTGCAGAGTGCAGAACAGAGGCTGGATCAGAGCAGGTGCTCAAATGTGCTGAAAAAAATACACATTCTTTACTTAAATTTTTTTCTTATCTGACATTTTTACTATACTTATAGCCTCCAGTAAATTAGTCCTTCCTTTCCTGAATTTCCAGAAGGAATGGGCATCACTTCTGAGGTCATATGACTCCTGGAATCCCAGGACAGCTAAGGAAGAGTGAGCACATGTGATTGGACAGTTGACCAGTAGAATTAGGACATCAGCAAACATGCCGTCGGCTTCCTGACTACAGAATGATGAAAATACACCTACCAGGTAAGCAGGAAAGTTGCTGCCTTGTATGCAGGTTAAATGTCTTTTACATCATGTTCACTTTATTCCAGAAATACTTTGTGTGTGCTGACCTAGGTATCGGTGTAAACACTTGCATAAATATGTATATGAAAACACACTAAACTTTATATTTCAATAAACCTTTGCTCTTTGATAAGTATAAAAACTCACATCCCATTCCTTAAAAAGTGTAACATTCCAGAGTTATTAGACCTCCATAATTTTCCCTCTTGCTTTGCTATTTTTATAACCAGAAATCACAGATGGGAGTGATTCATGAATTCCATTAACAATGGTAAATTTTTAACAAGGAAACCTCCCTTCCCCACCATCCACTCCCTTAATCTCCTTATCAAATTAGTACCTTTATTTTCACAACAAAAATGGCATTCCTCCCCGTAGTTCATGTTCAGTTCAAGCCCTGGTGGGATTCTACTTTACTTCTTGCAGTTAGTTCAGAAGAATTTGACCATCACGTGATGCAATTTGCACAGTAATTTATGGGGGCCATGCAGTGTTCACAGAGATGAAGAATTTGACAATTGTTACCAAACGATGTTTCCGGTTCCTGGATTTGCTTGAATATACCCTACAATAACATTGTCTATTCCTCTTCTAAAACCAGTACAAAGGCTGGATTCGGAAGGGGTGAATTCTAAATTACCTCTGCCATCTGGCGTCTGAGTAAATGGAGACATGGGCCAGCAGGAATCTGATTCCATCTGCCCCAGTCACGTGAGCAAAAGGTGCTGAGCTTCACAGGCTCCACAAGCTAGAGGTAGTTCTCAGTGCATTTTAAAACTGCTATCAAAGTAATACATGTACACTGTACAAAGATGGGAGAATACAGAAACTATGTTAAATCGCCCAGAAATTAGTGCATTTAACATGTTGGTCTTTTGCCTGCTATTCATTTATTCTTGCTCTCTCTCTCTCTCTTCCCTTCTTTCTGTCCTATATGTGTGTGTTCCTATAGCCAAATATATACATACATGTACATATATATAAAATACACAAAATCAGGGCTTCCCTGGTGGCGCAGTGGTTGAGAGTCTGCCTGCCGATGCAGGGGACACGGGTTCGTGCCCCGGTCCGGGAAGATCCCACATGCCGCGGAGCGGCTGGGCCCGTGAGCCATGGCCGCTGAGCCTGCGCGTCCGGAGCCTGTGCTCCACACCGGGAGAGGCCACAACGGTGAGAGGCCCGCATACAGCAAAAAAAAAAAAAACAAAACACAAAATCACATACACAAAAATAGGAGTCAACTGTAATACTGTTTAGAAAATTGCTTTGTTACCAGTATATCACATTTTCCCATAAAACTGAATATTTTTTTGCAAAAATTATTTGAGTGATCAGGTAATATTTCCTCACATAAATGTAGCATATTTTACTTAAATAAATTTTGATCATTGGGTATACAGAGATCTCCTATTTTTTTTACTTTTATAACTTAAGAAACGACATACACCCTTTTATATAAATATTTTACACATCTCTGACCTTAGCTGGGGTTAATTTACTTCAAGTGGAATTACAGTTTAAAGGGTCTGAATGTTTCCCAGGGTTTAGATGCCCTCCAGATAATCTGTACTAATGTACATTCTGCCAGCGGTAGAGTGTCTGTTCCCTGAACTCTCACCAATAAGGAATCTTGTCACTTTAATTACATTTTTGACAATTTGATCTGTAAAATAGAGTTTGCTTGTTGTAATTTTCATTTCATTGATTCCTAGTATAGTTGAAATTTAATTAGTTTTCTTAGTTACAGAAGCAATAAGTGGTCATTGTAAAATGTACAAACATTAAAAGCTTTAAGCTAAAATACTCAACTTTTAAAACTGTATCACAAATTTGATTTTTTTAGTAGACTTTATTTTTTAGAGCAGTTTTAGGTTCACAGGAAAATTGAGTGGAAGGTTCAGAGAGATTCCCCATTTACCCTTTGCCCCCCACCCCATGCATAGCCACCACCGTCATTCACCACCCCCACCAGAGGGGAGCATCTGTTACAACTGATGAACCTGCATGGACACGTCATCATCCCCCAGAGTCCATAGTTTACATTATGGTCCACTCTTGGTGTTGTTCATCCTATGGGTTTGGACAAACGTATAATGGCATGTGTCCACATTCTAGTATCATACAGAGTAGAATACTCGACTTTTAAGTAAACATTTTCTATGATCTGACACTCCTAAATTAATCATAGTTTAATAATATGAAGTATCCTCTTTCAGATGTCTTTTTCTCCAAAAGAGGCTGTCTGGGTTTTCCCTTCCGGACCCAAAGGAGTTTATTAAGCCTATTGTTCTTAACAGACAAATTTAACCTCAAGAAGAACACTGGTGCCAGTTATCATCATAGTAATTTGTATACTCAACTGCATTTTCTATTTTTGCTTCAGATATTATTTCATTTAATAGATGCATGTTATTCAAATAGTTGAAGTTTCTATCCCCATCCTGTTCTACTCCATATAGGCATGTTCAGATCTATGGAGGATTCTATTATATGAATGTGGCATGATTTATCCATTTTCCCATGTATGGACATTTAGGTCTTTTCTCATCTTCCCTTTTACAAATGAACATATTCTATATGGGCAATGTTCTGTGGGATCTATTCTGAGTTAGTGAAACGTAGGAATGTAGGGCATAAACATCATCAGCTTCACTAGAAGAAGCAGATTGTCTTCCAGGGAAACTGTCCCATGTACAATACCCCCCAACACCCTACACACACACACACACACACACACACACACACACACACACCACATACACACAGAAGTGTCGTCTTTTCTCCATATCTTCAGCATTGGCTATTGTCCTATTTTTTCTTCTACAAAGCTTCTAGTTTTACTTTTCAAACTTACTTCATTGGTCTATCTGCAATTTGTCATGGGGTATACATTTAACTTTATTTCCCCATATGATGGGTAGCTTGTTCTAGTACCAACACTGCATCATCATGTATTTCCACCATGACTGTTTTGTCATAGAGTTTGATAAAATCCTCGAAGAACAAATATACTTGTCTTGGCTTCCAAGCCCTTTGCTCTGTTTCCTTGGACTATTTGCTCACCTCTGTGAGGCTATCACCCTGTTCTAATTAATTGCTTAATGTTATGAAGTTGGGAGAAATGGTCAGTCTCCCCTACCCACCCCACACCTCACTCTCCCTTCCTCAGAACATCTCTATTCTTAACCCTGTACCCTTCCATACGAATTTTATGATAAAACCTAATGTCGTTTCATTAACAACCTTATGGGATTTCTACTGGAATTACATAGAATTCACATGTTAATTTGGAGGTAATTGATGTGGCTATAAGTCGTCTTCTGACTTGTAAACACAGAATGCATTTTCTATTATTTAACTATTTTTAAATTGTGTTATAATTTTCTCAGTAAAAGTCATGCTCATCTTATGCTAGATTTATTCTCAGATTGTATATTTTTCTGTGTTTTTGGCAGAAACTTGTGTAACTACATTTTCTAATTCATGGTTGGCAAAAATAATAACTGTGTTTCTTTCTTTCTTATCTCTTTATGTATATTTTTTAGTTTGGAATTGTTTTTGTGTGTGGAAAGAGGGAATCTTTTCTCCTGATCTTAGTATACTTGCTAGGTTTTCAGTACAATGTTAATATTAAATTAATGATAAACTAAATATTAGAAACTATAATAATATTTTCTTGCTCTTCACTTCAAAATAAATGCTTCTAATGTTTCACCACTCAAATAGGATGATTTCTAACTGTTTTGTTGATGCCTTTTATTAAGTTAAGAATGTTCCCTTTTCTTATTAGTTGGCGAAGAGCTGCTATTCGATCACGTACGAGTGTTAAATTTAATTGAGTGTTTTTCTGCATCTACTTAGATGAGCATATGGTTTCTTCATAAATCTGGCAACATAGTGAATTATGCTAATAGGTTTTCACATATTAAGTTATCCGTGCCCCCCACCCTTTTTAGTCAGAATGAAATACTTTCTATTCCTTTTGTAGCTTTCATTTTACAATCAGTATTTTTTCATCTTGTGATGATTTAAGAGCCATATAATTTGTTCTTAGTTCTAGTGACTTATTTTGTATCTTTAAATAATATGGATAGATGCATTAAATTTTTTTCAACTCCAGAAACAATATTTTAAAAATGAAACAGTTTCTTGCCTTTCTGCCATGAAAATCAGTATAGCACCCTTCAGCCACTTCTATCGTTAACAAGCGCAGGAATTTTAGCCTCTCCATATTACAGAATATTTTAACATTTTACTTTATAATCTTTTCTTTCAGTATGTTGACTTTTATAGTATTCATAAACATAATTACCATAGATGTTTATCATTAGTCCTATGTTTAAATGCTCACTACTGGCCCTTTCATAATATCTTCCTTTTGTTCTGAGTTCTTTATTTTTAATCATTTCAAGTATGGCTTACTAGTTTTTCCAGGAGGAGTTCATTGCATTTTTTTGCGGTACGCGGACCTCTCACTGTTGCGGCCTCTCCCGTTGCGGAGCACAGGCTCCGGACGCGCAGGTTCAGCGGCCATGGCTCATGGGCCCAGCCGCTCTGCGGCATGTGGGATCCTCCCAGACCAGGGCATGAACCCGTGTCCCCTGCATCGGCAAGCGGACCCCCAACCACTGCGGCATCAGGGAAGCCCACTGCATATTTGATAACGACTTTTTATTGACTTTATACAAGAAGAAGAACTTCATTCGGTACAAAAATTAGGGCTCACAATATCTCCTAAAAATTCCATATACTTTGCTTCTGTCATAGTTGTGTTGTGGAGCAGCCTGAGGACAGTGGTGCTTAATTTTTCCTTCTCCTTTAGGCTAACTATATATTCCTTGTGTGAAAGCTTGTGGTTTTCTTTCTCCATCTCTAGAGTTAAATAATTTTACCAGGATGTGTTTCAGGATCTATTTTCTCTCTTAAAATTTTCCAGGAATATGGTGTGGTCTGTCAAGCAGCAGATTGAGTTCTTCCCTCACTTTGAGAATGATTTCTTCTCTGATACCTCTAATAAGTAGTATTGTATGTGTGTGGTATGTGCATGTGGTGTGTATGTGTATGTGTTTAATGCACTTAATATAATGATAAAGAACCATATGGGAATCACATAAGTATCCTGGGCCAAAGTGATGTTATTCCAAGGGAGGGACTCCTGTTGGTTTCCTCCTGCCCTTTCAGAGCACCGCCAAGATGGAGGAGCCTACAGGATCTTCAAGGAAACGTGAACCATCCCTCAAGTCTTTTCACGCAATCAAATTGCCTCCAAAAATAAAAGCAACACATGGACTCTCTCATACATGAAGAACTCAGGAGCTACCGCATCAGTGAGCTACTCCTGGAAAACCCAGCTAACCAAACAATACATCCTAAAAAGATCAAGATGGAAACGCTCTGGAATATTAACTCGTGGCAAACAGTGCACATGTTCAGAGGCAGAGTTGGAACTAAGCATTTCTGGGAATTATCGTTACCAAATAAATCATGGAAACCATAAAACCTTAAAATGCACAAATAAAGCTACTGAAACCTAGTGGGAAGTGAGAGGCAGCGTGGAGGGAGTGGAGATGCAATCATTCCATCATCTTTTATAGTGAATTAATAGAAACTGTGAAAAATTGAAACCTGCAACTAAAACCAAGCAGAGATTCTATTAACTGTTTATCATCATTTTCTCCTTAACTTTCTAGGAGGCTTTTAGGAACCAATTCTTTTTCTCACGGTGAAGAGGCAAAGAAGACCCTGTTTGAAATTTAGCAGTTAAATTTAGTGCATGTTTGATAAATTTATAATAAGATCCAATTTTATAAAAGTATTTCTCTCCATCTGTCTATTACTATTCTTGTCTATCCATCATGGCATTTCTAGACTAATGTTCAACAAATCTCATTTTTTTCTTTCATAAATGTTTCATATTGTTTGCATTATCTATATAAAGACATATATCTTTTTGGTTTCAAAACACTAAAGTCATTTTTCCCCAAACTTAGTAAAAAGTAAAAATCTCCTTCCCTCTCCCAACGACTAACTCCCATCCTCCCCAGCAAAGATTTAATCACTGTCATCATTTTCTCATCTTTCTTCCCAGAAGAATTTTAATCTACAGCTGTTCTGTTTACACGATAGTATCATACTATACATGTTGGTCTGTAACTTGCTTGTCCCCCAAGGACTAACTTGTCAATGTTCCAATTGTTTTCTCTCTGCCTTAACATGTCAGCTTTCTTATATGGAAAGTTCTACAGTCCCGTAGGTATTTCAGTCTATTTCTGGCTTATGGATTCAGCTCAATGACTGCCTATCCATGCTTCAGTGCAGGGTATTCTAATTTTTCTGGAATAACTAAACATTTTCATATCTGGGAAAGATGGCCATCATCACTCTTCTTTTTCCACAAGCCCCTTAATCATTCTCATACACTATTTTTCCCATGTGTGATTTAACATCATGCTGTGAAATTCCAAAGCATCCTGGTAGTAGTTTATTTCATGTTTCATGGACTATAGGACCTAGTTTAGGGTAATTTCTTTCGTTACATGCTGGAGTCTCCCATCCCAAGGATAAGCTATGTTATTTCTTTTACTCATAGGAAAAGTCCCTCCATAGAGTTTCTCTCTCAGCAGAGTAATCTACTTTCCTCCTAAGGGTCCTGCAATTGTCTTAGAAATTTCATCCCTCGATAGTCAATTGCTATTGCTATTGTAAATGAGAGTGGTCTCTCGGTTGTATTTTCTCAACGTGTGTTTTTCAAGTAAGGAGAAGCTACTGATTTCTGCATATTAATTTAAAAACCACACAGCTCACTGAATTCTCCTACCCTTTCTAGTTATTTCTTCAGTTGATTATTCTGTGTTTTTAGCTATGCAATTATATCATTGTCAAGCGATCTGTTATCTAATTGCATTGGCTGGTATTTCCAAAACAACGTTAAATAATAATAGTGGCCAAAGGCATTTCACTCTCCCGACTTCAATTTGAATGGCTTTATGTGTCACCGTTAAGCATGACAAGAATTTTTTGCTTTGAGATTTTAAAGCACATATGAAAGAACTACAGTGCATTCTTGTATAAAAGGGTTATAAGTTTAGTATGTATGCATGCAAATTAATTCCATGATATTCAATTTTATGGGATGAGTTCTTTGCTATTTATTGAATTGATCATGTTATTTTCTTCCTTTGACTTATTAAATGTTGAATTAATTAATAGATTTACATGCTTGGGCAGTTGTGGTTGATGTGCTGTTGTTTAAATCCTTGCAGAGGGGAGTTGACACCTGCCCAGTGTTGAGATAGAGGTGGATTCTGAAGTTAGTGTTTAGGTCTCAGAGAGGTTTGTTCAAGGTTAGGATGGAAGAAAAGGGGAAATTTTTAATTGCTTGTCACTCGTTACTCATCTGGGCAGAAGGAATGTTTAGGATGTGGGGAGTTGGTATGCAGAGGTGGACCAAGGAGTCGGGAGATGCCTGGGTACGTTGGGTGCTACGGTGTTTTTCGTTTTTCGTGTGTATTTGGCAGGGACAGCCCTGGTTTGTTTCGTTTGCTTGTTTGCCTTTCCTGGCATAGCCATCACGCACGAGTGTCTCAGAGGAATCTGTCTTTGGCATGGTCCCTGGCATCAGACCTCTGCCTGCCCGGCTCTGCCTCGATCACCCAGGTTAGGGGTAGTCACAGAGACCTTCTGGCGTGCCTGCCTTCCTTCTCAGGTGAGTTGGCTAATGTGGAAGTCACGCGTGTGTGCTTCCCTGTCCTTTACTCCATTCCCTTCTGCACCAGTTTGAACAGAAGCACATCAGCCTTTACAGAGGGGCACCCTCCATGGTTCCCAAGGCCACTGTGTTTTTCTCCAAGTTCATATCTCATTGGTCACTCAACGGCCATCTTCAAGAGAGGGCAGTAGAGAAGTAATCCCTGGCCAGTGGCTTGCTCAAAAGATTCCCAGTCCTTTAAAAAGATACACACGTATGCACACATACGCACACGTACACGTGCGCACACACACACACACACACCCCTGTACGCTGTACGTTTATAGACAAAACCTCCTTGACCAAAGTTTGAAATTCAGGCGAGCAAGGAGAGAACTAGAGGGAGTCAGAGATCATGGGCATGTAGCATGGGGCAACCCGCTAGAATAGAAAGCTAGGCTCTGGCCATTCCTTTAGAGACAGGACGCTGGTCTTGGGGGGAGATGTCTGTGGCCCGGGGAACCTGCTCTAAGAGTTTTGCAGCCTGACACATCCCCATTTCAGGATCCGCAATATCTCACCTCATGTCTTGCACAGAGATAGGCATCCTCATTTCCCCTCTATTTAATCATCTCAGGGTCAGATGCTGGGTCTCCCAGGCTCACAGTCAAAGAACCTGATAAATGAATCTTCCCTAAAAAGAGAGGGTCTGGCTAATTTAGCCCCTGTTCCTTACCTGTTGGGTGCATTGCAGAGGGAGACCATAACAACGTAGCAACCAAGACCATGGCTTATCTGTCTGTATTTTGTTGTCTCTATTTTTAAGACATAAATTACTGTAGTTTATCTTCATATGTGCACAGGGTTCAAAGGACATTGCTCCTGTTTTTCAGGTAAAAATCTGGAGCTGCCAGGAGGTCAGAAGCTGGTTCCCACTAACTTGTGCATAGGGGCTGGAGCTCCCTGGGGACCACGAGCTTTCCACCTTAGTCTGCCCGAGAAGGGGAGGAACCAGTGAACAGATTAAAATCTTGAATATTTAAGCATATTCCTTCAGACTGACCTTTGCCACACCCAGGTGGAAATGAGTAGCAGACATCTTTCCACAGAACTCACCTCTCTCTCCTCTGAGCCCTGGCTTTCAGGAAACGGGAGGGGAGTTCAAGGAAGTCAGATCTAAAGAAACGCGGAGAGTCCATAAAGAATAATTATAACCCTGGGCCACAGGGAAGAGGAAATGGACTCAGGAGTCTGATAGATAGGATTTGATTAACTCGTTAACCTCGCCGGCCTATCTAGAAAATGAAAAGCCAGACCTTTTGGTCCAGCAGTGACCGTTACACGCTGGGACCCAGCAATCAGACAGAGCTCAGAGGGATGTGTTTATACAAAGAAAGAAAATGCAGTTACAACAGTGCGTGCTTTCCAGGTCTTTATTCCTGGGAGAACATTTGCTGGAAGGGGATTATCTTGAAATATGAAGCTAGTGATATTTCATCCATAGTCACCCTGGAGATAAAAGACCTTGTGCTTTAAAAGAAAGTATCAAGAAATATGCAGTAACATGTATTTCTTCCTTTCGTGGGAAGATTAACTCATGTGTGGGGAATATAATTTTCAGCCTGGAAATTGGTGATGTCCGGCCACCTCTCCCACAGCCCACCACCCAGGCTCAGAGAGGCAGGGACCACAGGGTGCGTTTCTAGACAAGTGACCTCTGCCCACCCCTCACCCAAAGCCCAGACCTTTGCCGCAGCAGATAGGAATGGAGCGACACAGCCTTGGGGGAGCGGGGCCTCAGCTCTCAGTAACTTTAACGAGGATGTGGTTCTTTTAAACTCAACAGTCCATTGAGTTATTGCACCTTTTCTGATCCAACAGGCAGAACATGGGCCCAGGAGGGAGTCTGGGGTCTCTGGCTCCAGAGAGAGGAATTCCAGCTGCAAGGGGGCTCAAACATCCGAGGTTCCCACAGGGAGGATGGGCACCAGCCGGGACCCAGATACCTCCGGCAGCGATGCTGGAAATGGCCTCGTGGGTCACTTCAGCTCTAAATCTCCCAATGGTTATGCATCTCTCAGAGCAAATCCCAAGTCCTTGCAATGACTCCATGGCCTGTCGCCTCATGGAGCAAGACCCTTCTCACCTGGAGGCTTACCCTGGTCCCATCCTCGCTCCCTCAAGAACCCAGGTCAGGGCGTTTGTGCGACATTCTCTTTTCCCAAGGAGCCACAGGGGAGGTTCTCATCCCCCGCAAATCTTTGTCCCATTACCTTCTCAACGAGGCCGGCCAGGTCTACTGTGTTTGGGCTGATTCTCCTCACTTTGCTCTGTTTTTTCCATCACACGTCGCCTCGCAGCTAACGAAAATTATTTTCTATTTTTAAAAATTTCATTTATTTACGGTGTTTATGATTTGCTTTCCCATAGAATGCAAGCGCCCCAAGGCCAGGGGGTTGTGTCTGTTTTCTCACTGTGTATTCCAAGCACTGAGAAGAATGAATCAGCAAGTTAGAGCAAGTTTTCAAGCGCAGTCAATGGTAGCCTGGTCCCATCAAATGTGGCATCTCGAGCGGGTGGTGCATCCCCTTCCCTTCCTCTTCAAGACAGTAGCACGGAGGCAGGCAGTATGTATGGGACAAAATACCTTGAAATCGTGCCGTTGTCCTGGCTTTACTTCACCATCTGATCTATGCACCAACAGAAACATGTATGCAATCTCTGTGCTGAAGTTTTCTGTCCAGGGGCCTCAGAATAGTAGGTGATCGTCCATGATTTACAATATGGCAAGAGGCCCAACAAGAGTGACGTTCCTGCTGCCTTAACCCCAAATTTCCTGGCTCAAATCAGGTCATGCAGACCATGACTATTGTTCTAACACAATTACTAGCATATAAATATTTGTAAAGTGTTTCATTCAAATGTTTTTTCCAAAAAAACAGGGTGGAAGGGCAACCACATGCCACTGGATCTTAAGGACACTGTTGTTCTAGCCCTTCCGATCTTTAATCAGGAGCTCACCTGGAGGGTGCAAACGTCATTTTCTCTGCTTGTCTTTCTTTCTTTACTCACTTGGGGGAATGCATTTATTTATTTTTGTCATAGTTAGCGGGGAAGTTACATAAAGACATAGGAATTTCAAGACTGAAAAAGAAAACCTATTCAACTGAAGCTAACAAGTTCAGTGCTGATGGCGCGGTCTGATTTATCTGGAAGACTGAACCGAAGGGTAAACCACAGCCCTGTAGAGTCAATGATAACCTCAGGTTAACATAATGCAAACGATACAAATTATTTTCTCCAACGCAATTTGAATTAACCTTTGTGTGTCTAGTGCTGAAAACCAAATCCGAGGTGGTTTTCTGGGAAAGGCTTTCAGAAGTTGTGTGCGGCCCGAATGTCCTCATCGTCTCTGCGCTCGGAAGAGGTTGCCTGCCTACTTAGAAGTCTGAAGCTCTTTCAAATCACTGTCACGCACTGCAACCTAGCACTAAGCCATTCAGCAAATTGAAAAATGTTTTTCATAAAATAGACAATGGTTCTCTCTATGGCAAAACTTTCTATTTCACTGCATGTGGATTTCAAGAAATTTGGTTGAAAGTTTCAAGGAAAAATGAATCAAATGACCAGAGTGTAGAGATCTTCACAATAAGTTTGATTATTTTTCTTTGTAAATTAACAGGCTGTTAGGATGCTGTGTTAGTTTAGTGTGTGGCAGTATGGACCAAGACCCTGAAAGAGGTGATATTCTTTGACTCCCATAGTCTCACCTCTAAAAATGTGTCCTGTAAAAGAATAAAAAATAGGGCCTAGATTTTGGTACAAGCATGCCTTTTTAGTGAGAAAAAGAACAATCTAAATGACCAATGGTGGAAGAATGGCCAGGTAATTTATGGTACACGCAGAATACTGAATACTACGAATCTATAAAAATTATGTTCTCATAAAATTTCAAGATCATAGAGAACATCTAAAAAACACAAAGGGAGAATGTTCAAAACGTTGGCACGGGCTTCCCTGGTGGCGCAGTGGTTGAGAGTCCGCCTGCCGATGCAGGGGACGCGGGTTCGTGCCCCGGTCCGGGAGGATCCCACATGCCGCGGAGCGGCTGGGCCTGTGAGCCGTGGTCACTGAGCCTGCGCATCCGGAGCCTGTGCTCCGCAACGGGAGAGGCCACAACAGTGAGAGGCCCGCGTACTGCAAAAAAAAAAAAAAAATGTTATCAGAAGTTATGTCTGAATTGTGTGCTTATAGGTGTTTGCATTTTATTTTTCATACTTTTCTATATATTTCATTTTTTAAAACCTAGCTTCATGTATTACTTTATTCTCTGCAAATAATGAATGCTATCTTAAAATAGACATAGCCTTTAGTAACAAGCTAATGATGGATTGCCCACACGATTTTGTTAAATGTGATATCTGGGAGCCATGTCAATAAGTAACTACCAGCGTCCTAGGTACCTGGCTGGAAAATGCCTAGTCCTCAAGCCCAGTGTCATCTTGCCCTTTGGTTGAGTAAAAGTGCCTTGAACTTTGGTGGGGAGATGAGTCATAACAAGACAAACCTCCCCTTCTTAGTAGAAGAAGGTGTGCTGGTCCCTGGGTCAGGCCTGGAGACAAGTGGTTTTTCCTTATTTGTTCCTTATGCTTTGAAGACAGAATTTTCTCCTTTCTTCCGTCACATGTCCCAACATTCCCTCCAGTTTCTTTGTTCCTACTTTGTCGCAAGACCAACTATGAATCCAGAAGGGGTTAGAATTTGTCCTTGGGGCGATGCAATGAAATACAACCAATGGCGTTTCACTCTCTGGTTCAGAGTTTACTTTCAGCAAGTAAAGATAATGCCTACAGAGCCCTCTCTGGCTCTCGCAAACATAAATGACGTCTCTGAGAAACAACTGTTTGATTAATGCAGCCAATTCCAGCAAACAACTTAAAAATTTCATGGAGAAAATAAAAGCCAGTAAACATGCCTGTCTGACGACATAGGCCAATCCAGTGTTGGGTCTGGGGAGCAGCTGCAGGACCACTGCTACTATTCTGCTCCCCAGAACATCTGGACACCTCCAGGCACCATCACTGCAAACAGGAGACTGTTCATCCCACTAGGTAAAGAGTTTGTTGCCTCATTGAATTTTATTCATTGCTTTGGAAAACATTTATTGGCCAAGAAAATGGACATGCCTGGTAAATTAGTTTAAGCCCTGCAGCATAAAATACAGCCCATGTGTCTTACACATTTATTACAGATCCATTAAAATGATGAGAGGGCTTGGAGCGCATGGAGTGCATCAGGGCAACTCGAGCCTGGCAGTCCCCACCGGCCTCCCCACCACCGTGTCTCCCCACCAACAAGTCCGACTTTCCTCCCTGACTCCACTAGCATCCTGGGCATGGGAGGAATGTGTAAGGAGAGGGGCTCTTCACAGAGCACCCCAATTACCTGACATTGGGGGGGCTAAAAATTTCATTCGGATTTTTCTGTAACATTTTATGGAAAAACCTGAACAAATTTTTTTAAATAAATTTATTTATGTATTTATGTATTTATTTATGGCTGTGTCAGGTCTTTGTTGCTGCACGTGGGCTTTCTCTAGTTGTGGCGAGTGTGGGCTACTCTTAGTTGCGGTGTGCAGGCTTCTTACTGCAGTGGCTTCTCTCGTTGCAGAGCACAGGCTTTAGGGGCATGGGCTCAGTAGTTGAAGCATGTGGGCTCAGTAGTTGTGGTGCACGGGCTTAGCTGCTCCGCGGCATGTGGGATCTTCCCGGACCAGGGATTGAACCCATGTCCCCGGCACTGGCAGGCAGATTCTTAACCACCGCGCCACCAGGGAAGTCCCCGAAACAAAAGTTTTAACCAACCAATCCTGTTCCACGGGCCAGTCATTTCCAGGCAGGAAATCTTGTTATCAGTTGATTTCTGAACTGCTGGCTGGAGGTTGATTTGCTTACCGCTGTATTCATTGAACAAATACTTACTTATTAAGTGCCTCTGTGTAATGATTATTGACACAAGTAGCTGTGAGACAGAACAAATTGATAAGGTGGCAAGACGGACAAACACGAGATCATGCAGGGGAGAACGTGAAGTGGTCCCTCACTATCACTGGGAATCCCTGGCCACACCCAGGTCACTGCCAAGAGATGGGTCATTCATCTCCCAGGAGAGTTCATATACTCTTTTGGTTTTTTTAAATGTTTTTACTTTTTAAATTTTTAATTTTTATACAATTTTTGTAAGTTACTTTCCATTTACAGTTATTACAAAACATTGGCTGTATTCCCCGTGCTGTGCAATACATCCTTGAGCTTGTCTTGCACCTAATAGTTTGTATCTCCCACTCCCCAGTCTTTATTGCTCCTCCCCCACTGGTAGCCACTAGTTTGTTCTCTATATCTGTGAGTCTGCTTCTTTTTTGTTATATTCACTAGTCTGTTGTAGTTTTTTAGATTCCACATGTAAGTGATATCATACAGGATTTATCTTTCTCTGACTTATTTCACTTCTTCATTTGGTTTGATTCACTGATTTGGAAATTGTTTGTTGGCCAGGAAATGAAATGCCAAGCAAGGCTTAAGCCTCAGAGAAGCTCACATGGAAGAAAAGATGGTCAAGGGCAGAAGGCATTTCTTGCAGAGGGAATGGCATTAGCTAAGGCAGGAAGTCAGGAGAGCACAATACTTCTGATGAACTGCAAGTATTTTCCTGAGAGGCCCAGCCAAGGATACCTGAGGGGAATGGGATAGTTAGATGGGCTGAATATGGTGCTGATTTCTATGAACATCCCTTGAACTGTTTTCTTCCTTTCCAACTGCACAGGCTTAGTTCTGGGCCTCACCAAATCTCTTCATCTCTCTGTCCTCCAAACATCTTCCACGCAGGACAAGAGTAGCTTTCCATGCAGAGGGTGACCATATGTCCAGTTTGCTTGGGACAAACAAGGGCAGGCAGGCCCTGCATGTGGAGTGGAGACAGGATTCTTACTGACCAGGCCCACATCTTCACTTTGGGCAGATACAAAACCCCAAGGCAACTCTATCTTTGCAGTAAGTTCATCTTTACACTGGGTACCAACCCCTATGACGGGACAAGAAACTGTGGAGACAGGAAGTAAAGGAAAGATGTCTCTCCAGGGAACTCTGAGAACCACTAGACTCTTCCACAGCCTTCTTTTCCAGGAGCGTCCAGTACCACATGGCGTCCACTAGAACAACTATGCTACACCATGATGGAACATGACATTTTCTCTGTACCAGCAACCAGCACTGGGGGGGCCTAGGCTCTGCTGCTTCTATAGGTCCCCCTGCCTAAGGGTCAGTTACCTCAAGCCTATGGCAGCATCTGGCCTGCCCCTCACCATGCTGCCCATAAGCCTGCCTATCCCCCAGAGTAGGGACACAGAAGTGTCTAGGACACTGGGGACATCTCAGAGTCTGCAGCCTATAGTACTGTCCTCCACAATTCTAGTGGGTCAGGCAGAGGCCCTGGGCTTCAAGCCTCATGATCCCTGGATGCCTCCACCACCTCTCCCAGGGTCTGGGAAGCAAAGACTTTGGAAAGTGTCAGAGCATCGTGTTTTCTAGCAAGTCTATGTCCCCAGGGCCCTTGGAGCCTCCATGGGGCATTATGGCTGCTGACCTCATTCCAATATCCTTTCCTCAGGAACCTACCAGGTCCTGGGCCTCAGCTCCCACCTCCATGGAGTCTGCATCCCTGCCCCTGGAATGGGAGTTCTCTCACTTCCAGACCTCTGGGCTAGAGTACTTGAGGACTGGGCAACAACTGCCAAGGGTCATCTACTGGAATCCAAATCCCCAGCTCAGCCTCAGTGGAAGAGCAGAGCAGAGGCCTGGCGGGACACCTGCCCCCAGGCTCTGCTGCTTGAAACTGAAATTAGTCCTTCTTTGGGTGCTGTTTTCAGAAGAACAATAAAATATATCAAACTTCCCAAAAATATTAAGGCCACAAAATAAGATAAACATGGTTTCTTTATGCAAAATTCCTCAAGCCTTTAACAAGCCAGTGTACATTACGACTCACCAGGAAGAGGATCTAGGATGCAATATTTTCCAAGCTTACTCCACCATGAGCCCTTTCCTCATGGACCATCGGAATGGACTTCTCTTTTGCAGAATCCACACTGGAAAAAGTTCGAGTGAGTTAGTAGCTAAGGTGGGGAACAAGGATATCAGGAGGACAGATAAGCCCAAAATGTTTATAATAATTCTGAAAAAATCAGAAATAACCTTAATGTCCTCTGGAAAAATAGATGCCATCGTATAAAAATGCCACTCAAGGTACAGCCAATGCAGCCTATGGAGCACATAAGCCATACACAAAACGAGATACATTTAAAGATAAGGAGCAAAACTTGTGAGTGACAATCAATTATCGTGAAAAATCACATACAGCACCTGGCTACAAGGGGGTAAAAAGCTGAGACTTATTTTCCTACTGTAAGTGAGTAAAAACTGGACAAACTATATGAAGCAAAGGTTTTCAGATACTGGAGGAAAGGAAGTGCAAGACTATGGTCCCGGAGAGACAGGAAGCAAACAAGGTGGATACAAGAGTTCCTTGGCTTGCTTCCAAGAGGCATTTTCCAGATTGTAGGGCAGGGAGTAAAGCCCCTAATAGAGGAAGACCGTAGCATTGAGGAGAGGGAAACTGAGGACTTTCATGGCCGAGTGCCAGAGAGGAGAAACTATGCGAAGAAAGAGCTTGAGAACCCTTGTAGGGGCCCCAATGAGTTTCTCCGGATGAACACTGCTCCACGTGTGCATAGAGTGAAATTCTATAAGGCAGGGTGAAGAAGAGCCTCCAGGTGCAGAAACGGTACCAGGAACCTATAGGCCAAACAATCCCCAGGGCTGCTCAAAGCCAGAAAGCTTTTGACTTACCACCAGCTAGTGAGGAGAGACTTTGTGAGTACACAGGGTCTTCAAAAGAGACCTCAGAAGGGTCATGTCGTAGTGGGCTAAAAGCCCTAGAAAAAAGCTAAGGAAGATTAACTATACACCTCAAAAATAGCAAGTTAATCCACAAATAACTTAATTGCCTACCAGAACAAAGCCTAACGCTCTTAAAAAACAAACAAACAAACAAAAAACCCTAACACTAAAAAAAGATGACAATGTCTGGATATCTAATTAAAAATTACTGGACCTATTAAGAAGCAGGAAGATGTAACACATATAAGAAGACAGCTCTGTCACCAAAAACAGAACCAGATATTAGCAATATTATCAAGATGGTAAAATGAGAAGAAAGTGATTTCAAAGCATATATATTCTTAATATGCTCAACGGTTGAAGGGAAAACATGAATATAATGAAGAAAGAAATAAAATATATGAAAAAGAACCAAGTGGAATTTTTAGAGATAAATATCTTTAAAATATAAATTTTTCACTGGAGTGGATTAAGACACTATTAAAAACTGTGAAATATCAGTGCATATAAAGACACGACAACAGAAACTATCCAATATAAAGCATACAGAAAAAGAAAAAAACAATGAAAAATAATGACCAGATTCTGAGTGACCTGTTCGACAGTATCAAGCCACTTAACATAGCGTAATCAGAGTCAGAAAAAGAAGATAAGAGGGGTCAGAAATAATATTTGAGGAAATGGGCAGAGGTATTTCACATTTGGTGAAAACTATAACCCACAGATCTTCGTAATCCAATAAACCTTAATCTGAACAGACACAGAGAAATCCACACCAAAGCGCATCCTAGGAAAATTTCTGAAGACTAGTGATAAAGAGAAAACCTTAAAAGTAGCCAGAGGAAAAAAATGTACATTACAAACAAAGGAACAAAGACATTTTGTCAGCAACTATATTGAGAGCATCATGCTAAGTGAAATAAGTCAGAGAAAGACAAAGACTGTACGATCTCACTTATATGTGGAATCTACAAAAACAAAAACAAAAAACTCATAGAAAAAGAGATCAGACTTGTGGTTATCAGAGGTGGGGAGTGGGGAAGGGAACCTGGAGGAAGGGGGTGAAAAGGTACCAACTTCCAGTTATAGGATAATTAAGTACTAGGGAAGTGTGTACAACATGATGACTCTGGCTAACGCTGCTCTATCTTGTACCTTAAAGTTAAGAGGGTAGATCCTCAGAGTCTTCATAGCAAGAAAAAAAATACTTTTCTTTCCTCTACTTTTTCTTTTTTTGTATCTACATAAGATGATGAATGTTAACTAAACTCATTGTGGTGATCATTTCACAATACATGTAAGTCAAATCATTATGTTGTACATCTTAAACTTACATAGTCCTGTGTGTCAATTATGTCTCAGTAAAACTGGGGAGGGAGGTGAGAATCTATGTAAGTCAGAAAACAATTGAATTACATATTTAAAGGACTGAGGGAAAAAAACTTTCAATTTAGAATTTTATAGACTTCATCTTAAAACTTTATCAGACATACAAAAAGAGAGAATTTGTTACCAGCAGACCATCACCACGAGAAATGGTAAGAAAATTCTCCAAACGAAAGGAAAGTAATCGCGGATGGAAAGTTGTATCTATACAAGGGATGAAAACACTTGAAAAAAGTTGTAAATGTGTGCAAAAACATGAATTTTTGTTTTAGTTTTTAAATTCCTTTCACCAACAATTGACCATTTAAAGCAAAAACTGTATATAATAATTTTTTGACTTGTGTTATTGTATATAACATATGTAGATATAAAATATACAACAACAACAGCAAAAAGATGGGTAGTTAGATGTAAAGTTCTTACCTTATATTTGAGTGATATAATATTCTTTGAAAATAGACTGTGAAATGTTTAAAAGGCATATTTCAAACACTAGAGCAACCAAAGAAACAAAGTGGTATAGCTAGTAATATGATAGTAAATATAAAATGGATTCATAAACAATACAAAATTAATTCTAAAAAAGACAGGTGAAGAGAAAAAAAAGCAACATATATCAGACTAACAAACAGAAAACACATAGAAATATGGTACACCTAACCCAGGCGTATCTATAAGTGCATTGAATGCAAATTATCTGAACCTGCATTATTTCATATGGCAGGCACTAGCCACGTGTGGCTATTTGAATTTAAATTTATTAATTATGATAAAATAAAAGAAAAATTCTAGTCCTCAGTCCAACTAGAAACATCTTCAATGTTCAACAGCCACATGTGGCTAGTCACCACCATCTTGGATAGTGTCGATGTAGAGCATTTCCATCATCATAGAAGGTTCCATTAGATAGTGTTGATCAACTGAAAACCAGATTTTTCACTTTGGACGACAAAACGCAACTCGAGTGTGTGCTGTCTACAAAAAATTGAAACCAAAACAACAATAAAATAGCCTTAAATATAAAGACATAGATAAGTTCAAAGCAAGAAAATGGAAATAGATTTTCCATGCAACACTAATTACAAAAGAGCTGGACAATGGAGAATTTGCAACAAGAGATATTACCAGAATTAAAGGGGGTCATTTCATAATGATAAAGGGCACACTTAATCATGCTGGCATGCAGTACTAATGTGCATGTACCTAATAACAGAACTTCAAAATAGATGAAGCAAAAACTGGCAGAACTTAAAGGAGAAATGGACATATTCATAATTATATTTGAAGATTTTAACACTTCTCTCTCTCAGTAAATGACAGAGCAAAGAGAAAATCAATTTGAATACCTTGGACTTGGAAATCACTGTTACCCAAGTTGACCTAATTGAACTTATAGCATACTATATTCCAAAACTGCAGAATACACATGCTACTCAGACGCACATGGAACATTCACCGAAATAGACACTATACTTGGTCATAGAATAAATCTGAATAAATTTTAGAGGATTGAAATTTGTGTTTCTGCCTTTTTTTTTTTGTGGTACGCGGGCCTCTCACTGTTGTGGCCTCTCCCGTTGCGGAGCACAGGCTCCGGATGCGCAGGCTCAGCGGCCATGGCTCACGGGCCCAGCCGCTCCGCGGCATGTGGGATCCTCCCGGACCGGGGCACGAACCCGTGTCCCCTGCATCGGCAGGTGGACTCTCAACCACTGTGCCACCAGGGAAGCCCTGTGTTTTTGCCTTTTTATTTTTGTTTTTTAACCACAATGGAATTAAATTGTAAATCAGTACGAGAAATGTACCTGGAAAATCCCCAAATATTTGGAAATGAAACAAAACACTTCTAAAGAACACATAAGTCAAAGAAGAAATTATAACCTACTTTGAACTAAATTAAAATGAAAATGCAACATGGCAGAATTTTTAGGACACAGCTAAAGCAGTTACAGAGGAAAATTTTTACCTTTAAATGCTTATAGAAAGGATTAAAATCAATGACACAATATTCCAATGTAAGAAGCTAGAAAAAGAACAATGTAAATCTGAGGGAAGTAGAGGGGAAGAAATATAAGAGTAACAAGCAATGAAATATAAAACAGCAAAACAGTAGAGAAAATTAATAAAACCAAGATTCGGCTTATTGAAAAGTTTTGATAACCCCTAGTATGATAATCCCTGATCAAGTAACAAAAAAGGAAGGAAGGAAGGAAGACACTAGTTCTCAATATTAGGAATGAAAGAAGGAACATCACTTCAGATCCTACAGACATTAAGAGGCCAATAAGTGAATGTTTGAATAATTTTAAAACAACAAATACAATAACCTAAATGAAACAGCCAAATTTCATGAAAGGCAAAATCAACAAAATGAAGGCAGGAAAAAATAGAAAAGTCTCAATAGTCCTGCATCAGATAAAGGGCTTGAATTTATAACTTACATATTTCCCCCAAAAGAAAACACCAGGACCATGTTATCTCACTGATAAATTCTATGAAATATTTAAGGAAGAATTAATACCAATCCCATAGAAATTCTTTCAGAAAATAGAGGGGAAAGTAAAAGTTCCCAACTCATTATAAGGCCAGCATTAACCTTATGTCAAAGCTCAATGAAGTATTACAAGAAAACTACAGACCAATACCCTCATGAACATAGATGCAAAATCCTTAACAACATATTAGGAAATAATAGTCAGCCATATATACAAAAAATTAAATATTATGACCCAGTGGAGTTTATTCCAGAAATACAAGAAAACCAATCAAAGAAATTTACTATACTAACAGAATAAATGAGAAGGACCACATGATAATCTCAATAAATGTAGAAAAAGCATTTGACATTAGTTAAACCTGATTCATATTTTAAAACTTTCAGCACACTAGGAATGAGATAAAATGTCCTCATCTAGATAAAGAGCATCTACAATAAATCTATAGCTAACTTCATGTTTAATAGTGAATTTGAATGCATGTCTTCTGAGATGGGGAACAATGCAAGAATATCCCTCTCAGCACCTCTATTTAACACTGTCCTGAAAGTCCTAGCCAATGTAATACAGTAAGATTTTAAAAATGTAGAATAAAATGTAAGAAGTAAACTGCAATCATGCATGTAATAAAAAAAATAATATCAGTAGAAAATCCTAAGGGATCTACACACACACACACAAAGAAGAAGCTGTTAGAACTAATGAATTACATTAACCAGGTGGAACAACGTAAGGTCAATATACACAATCAATTGTATTTCTGTATACTAGCAACAAAAGATTAGAAATTGAAAATTTAAAAACAATAACAATGACAATAGCTTCAAAAATACAAAACCCTTAGGAATAAATTTAACAAGACGTGTGTAAGAGCTGTAGAGTGAAAATTCAAACTACTGTTGAAATGAAAGAAGACAAATAGAGAAATATAACATGTAGATGAATCGTAAGACTCAACATCATTGATATCTATACTCTCAGACTACTCTACAGCTAAACAATCCAAATCAAATTATCAGCAGATTTTTTTGTGCAAATCAATGGCCTATTCTAAATTTATATGCAATTTCAAAGGTCTCAGAACTGGCAAAATATGTTAGAAAAGAAAAAGTTTGAGGACATACAACAAAGAACTTAAATACTTGCTGGAAGAATGAGGCTAGATTGGCCAAGGTTTGGGTGGGGGGCTGCAATAGAGTTCACCCAACTCAGCGTCCTTCCCCTTCCTTTCCTACGTCTTAATCCCTAATAAACATCTTGCATTCCAAATTCTGCCACAGAGTTGGCATCTGAAGAATCCAGCCTATAGCAAGTACCTATTTACTCCAAACTATTCTAATGTTGCTTCTACACTTACTGTTCTTAACATAAGTTATTATTCTACTTTCTTATAAAATTATTGCTAAAACAAATCCAGAATTTCCATAACAACTCTTCTAGAGTATAGAAACAAATGGAATATTTCCTGAATCCTTTTATGAAATTTGTATAACCTAGATTCTAAACCTGTGAAAGAAAATGAGGCAAGATAAATATATAGACAGACTGAGTTTACTTATGTGAAACATCATATTAAAAATAATATCAGGGTTACCCTGGTGGCTCAGTGGTTGAGAATCTGCCTGCCAATGCAGGGGACACGGGTTCGAGCCCTGGTCTGGGAAGATCCCACGTGCTGCGGAGCAACTGGGCCCGTGAGCCACAACTACTGAGCCTGCGCGTCTGGAGCCTGTGCTCCGCAACAAGAGAGGCTGTGATAGTGAGAGGTCCGTGCACCGCGATGAAGAGTGGCCCCCGCTTGCCACAACTAGAGAAAGCCCTCGCACAGAAATGAAGACCCAACACAGCAAAAATAAATAAATTTAAAAAGAATAACAACCCAAGCCAAGCTGTAGGAAAAAAAAAAATATATATATATATATATATATCAATGAGAGTAAGCAGTGCATTTGAAGGATGGTACAACATTACTTAAGTCTTACTTTAATAATTCAGGAAGATTAAATATCAAGGAATCTATCTCTTCTACCTAAAATAGAAAGTTAACACTTGTCAGCAGAGTAGGTATTTAAAAAATCTCCAAGTGAATTCACATGTCATTTTCAATGTCAATCAACTAACACACCAGCCCCAATACAGCAAGTTAATAGCTTGTGTCTACACTAGCTTTCCTGTTCTTACCTGAATGGTCTGTTTATTTAAGTGGCCTTAGCAGTTCTTAACCCATCAAAAGTGTTAGTTTAACAAAGAACACCAAACAATTAACCTCTGGTGGAAAAAAGGAAAGGATTAAAATAAGCAAAATTTATCACTTTGTCAGGTTCTGCAAACACAATCTTGAAGAGCTAAAAGCCCCTAATAAAAGAGCAGATACACTCTGTCTATAAAAGATCTATCTCAGTCATCATGCTCTGTGAGTGTCTACTAAAACAGAGAAGTGAATTTGGTGGTGGGTCTTCATGAAGCAGAAAGACAGACGTGATGAATTTCGTGCCCCGTGGACCCGTGCTGTCATCAGATGGTACCATGCGAGCCGGCGAGCTGCACGCAAGAAGGAAAGAAGGAACCCAGGGGGCTCAGGGCAGGGCCGCCCAGGTAAGCTCCAGACTCCACGCTCCTCGCAGACACAGCAAGGGAGCCAGACGGCAGCCACGCTCTCCCAGCCAGAGCCCCTGCAAACCCGTCTGGACAGCAGGTCAAGGCCCCTGCTCAAGACACATCATTACTCTCCGAGTCGTCGACATCTTCCTCACCAGGTGACCGGGAGACAAGAGGAGACGTGAGTGGCAGCCTTGGTCTCCCCTGGGGCGGGCAGGGACCTCTGTGATAGAGCGCAGGCGTCGGCCTGCTCCCGTCCCGGCTGTCTGGACCCACTTCCCCGCAGCCTGTGACAGCAATTGTTCACTTGCTCTGTGGATCTGGAAGCAGTTTAGCTGGGTAGGGGGAGCCCTGCTTTGTGTTCTGAGACACTGCAGAATGTTCATTCTAACCTACGAGCTCTCAGGGGCAATTAGGAATGTAAATCTTTTATAGATCCTGCTAATATTTCTCTCTCAAAATAGTCTCTAAAATACAACTGTAGCGAGAAGCTCTATGTGCCCCTTAGCTGGGCTGGAGCCTCTGTTGCTGTACAGAGCATCTCCATGAGCAGAAAGAAAGTCTCACTCTTAGTGGATCACAAACACACAGTTTGCATTTTCTCCTGGGGTCTCCCTCCAGGTGGACCTGGGGTTCTCTCTCTGGCCTTGCTCTATCTTCTCCTTCTCCAGGATCTCCGGGGCATTTCCTGTCTCTCTCCACCCCAGGTGCTGGCTCTATCTGGAAGACCATAGCAGATTTTTGAGGCTTTAACAATTCCAGCTTTTTGACTGGGCAGAAACTCTAAGAAAAGACACTGTCTTGCTATTAGTAAACGTTTTTCATAGCTTAATAAACTTGATCAATATCTCACTCTTCTAAAGGAGTCTCTGTATGGTTAACACAGTATTGCCAAATAGCCTCTCCCTACAAACGGTGTGGAAGGAAAGGAGCCAGCAGAGGTGGGGGATGGCCCTCCTCTCCCCCTTAGGAGGTACAGACGGGGTGACACCTGCAGCCTCCAAGGCCGGCAGTCGCTGGGGTTCTCCTGCTTTGTCTAGCAAAGAGTTCTGGTGTTGGGGTATTTATTACCAAAGGAAAAGGTAGTGCGTGCCCGTGAAATCTGAAACCTGGGCTGACAACCTCTGAGACAAAAGTCCATGGTAACAGGTTCAAAGGACAGGACGGGAGACTCAGGCCAGACACAGGGCAAGACTTGTTTGTTTGAAGAGGCAGGAGAGTTGCAGGAAGGGTCACCTTTTATTAGCTGCACTTACATTCCTCAGGCAAGTCCTCCAGTTTCTCAGTTAGTTCTCAGAAAAGGGGGGTGGGAATGGAGCATCCCTAATTTAAAGGTCTGTCACCAGCGGCTGTCACCAGTCTCCACTCTGACCTTGTTTTTACAGCCAGCCCTTCAACTGGTCCTTAGCCTCGTGTGGCTTCAGTCCCCAGTCACAGAGACGTGGGGCTCAGATCCCGTAGCCGAGGCTCAGCGAGCATCACCGCTAGGCCCTGTTGCCTTGGACAGATTTCAGCAGCAAGTACAGTTGGTGTGAAAAACACAGAGGGACCCTGAGCTAAGGTTAAGAGACGGGAGGGGAAAATGCCTGGAAACATTCTTCATTTGTCACAAATTGGCCCTTGGTGTAGAGCAGTGTGTTATACTCCATGGATTTGTAATACAGCCTCGAAGGTCATGGTCAAGAATTTCTGGAGCATTTAGGGGAAATAATGAAGCGCTTGAAGTCTACTTCTAAGGTCTGCCCTGAGTCTGCTGTCAGCAGTTTCTAGAACAGTGACAGATATGCAAATCAAAAGCACGGTTCAAATTATTTGGAAACTTTATGTAACAGGGAAGAGCCAATTCTGACTCCATGTTGGACCTGTTTCTTTCATTTTGATCTTTGCTTCCCGTTGCTTTTGTTCACTGAAAGGATACTGTCTATACCTAATGGCCTGCTCGGGGAACCCTGCCCCTCGGCCTGAATATTAAGCCAAAGTGCCTTTGTTCAGGGAAACATCTGGACCCTGTCCACCTGTGAATGGCAGCAAGACAGAAGAAATTTGCAAGACTTATGACCTTTTTACTTTACTTCCCCACCTCGTCCCCCTCACTGTTCTGTAAAAGAAACTGGCATCCAAACCCCGATAAGATGGTTCTTTTGAGACACTGGTCTACCTCTTCTCGGTCTGCCAGCTTTCCGAATAAAGTCGTATTCTTTGCCTCAACAGATCGTCTCCCGATTCACTGGCCTGTCGTGCAGTGAGCTTGGATTCGGTAACATTTATATACACATCTCTCTATGAATAGATGCTAGAATGAAAATTCCTGACTTGTCAGGTAAACCGATGATGCAAGAAGGGAGTAAATAGCCAAGAATAAAAATCAGGACTTTGTCTCCCTGCTTGGGAAATAGGATCTCTCATTTCACAAAGAACGCAGAAATCAATCTGTAGGTAAGTTTTTCTTTGGGTGTTGATTTCGATATCAGTATCAGCCTCAAGCTATGAGACCTTTTATCCTCGCTCTGAACCACACAGAGTGTCTTTTTCCTTCCAATATCTCCCTCCAACTAAGCAATTTCTTCTTGTATGTGCACGTGTGTGGGCAAGCCCACACACATCCTATAATATCCTCCCAGTTCTAACTAGAGAGACTATATAAAATTCTTTCATATCTTTACAATATAGTAGGTGCGTTAAGGATATTCTCTGAATGATACAGTGAATGGATGAGAAAAATAAATGAGTGAATGTAAAAAAAAAAGTGAAGGATGAAAAGAAGGAAGGAATAGAGGGAGAAAAGGGAAAGAGAGAGAAAGGAGGGAGGGAGGAAGGGAGGGAGGAAGAATTAGTGCCCACATTGATTAACGAATTGGTTTCAGAAGGCCAAAGAGTAATTTCATCTTTCAGACCACCTAGTCACTGGGATTACACATCCCTTACAAAATGTAGTTAACATGTGTGGGCACCTGTTCCCTAGAACTGCCCCGGGAACAGTTGGATCTGATTTCCCCGTGGTCCCCTGACAGCTGGCAAGGGCCAAATGCTCATGGACACCTCTGGCCAGGCCGGCCACCCCACAGGAGGAGGTGAAAGGTCCCTTGTGCCTTGACTAATTGTAAGATGCATGACTGGCCCAACATTTTCTTTTTCATGCCCAGATCCCTATTTGGAAAAAAAAAAAAAAGATTCACAACTGTGTCCACATACTCCTTTTTCATGATGTTACTTCCTGCACATGGCTTTCAGCATAACTTTATGAGCAGGGAAGAAGGCCTGATAACTTCAAAACGTGGAAATTGCCTGCATTTTAGGGACCCTATAGCTGACCTGGCGTCATTTATCTTTGTCTTTTCTTATTAAAAGCCAAGCAGCAGCAACAATAGCAACAGAACACTTCTCCCTGCTTAATCTGGAGTCCCAAAACACAAAAAATGATGGAGCCCCTGTAGTCACTGAGAGGGTCCCGCGTCCCCCCAGCACAGCAAATTTGCTGTGTTAACCCTGGCCTGTCTGTACACAGCTCACAACTTAGCTGCCTAGTTCTTGTTCAGAATTTCATCTGATCAACATAGCAACCAATTATAAAGTGTCATTTGTGGAATGTTAAATCCGGATTAAATCTGTAGAGGGCTTTACTTTTGTTCTGTTTTCCATAATAAAAGATCAAGATACAGATGCAGGGTGAGAAAGGGTTACAGAACCTCAGACGATTCTGCCTGAGTGTGATTGTACTAAGCTCTTCATGCAAACATTGATTGAATTGTCATAACAGCCCTATGGAAGGGGCTCTGTTTTTAGCTCCATTTTACAGTTCAGAAGTTAATTTCCTTGCCCATGTTTACCTAATTAGTAAGTGACATTGTTAGGTCTGATGGCTCCTATGTTCATGCCTGATCTGCTGCAACTTGCTGCCTTCCTAGAGCAAACCTAAATTTTTGCCCAGACTCCGCGGCACCAGGGACTGGATTCCACGTGGAAATCTGTTCAAGATGTACCTGCTTCCTTTGCTAGGGTGACAGAAGGCCCTGGCAAAGAGTTTGCTGGAGAACCCTGACTATTAGCTCCTGCAGGCAGGATTCTTTGCTTGCCTAGAGCCTAACATGACACTGTACATGCAGAAGGAGTTCCAAAACTGTGTTGGAGGAATGAATGAATGAACGAACAAATATGACAAGACATAACATGAACTAGTGTGGGTTCCACCCTGGCCAGATAGGGCCTTTTGCTCCCACCATCCAAGACACGAAATATTAAATTTGCCAGCCCCCAATTACAGTAAACTGAAAGCTAGGGAAGAAGGGTAGTGTTGACCTCACCCTGTACACATCTAGGAAATCTCCACTTACACAGAACCACTTGGAAGTTCCTGCTCTGACAGGAAGTGACCTGGGAGAGGAGACAAACTGGGGAATGGTATGAGCCAGCCCAGCTCCATACCCCCTGCACTTCCCACTCCCGTGGGTACCAGCACCGAGGTACTTTCCTAAGCCCTCTTGACAGTCATTCTTGGTCTCCTGAGAAACCAGGCTCACCACACTTACCATACAGCTCTGTGCACATACTGCCTGAGCATCACGTATGTAAATATCAAAAGAAAAAGGAAATCGCTTTGTCCAGGCTGTTCTGTGGTTGTTCTACTGTAAAGAGGAAGCAATGCAATAGGGGCCTGGCATAGTACGAATCATTAGAATAGCACTGAAGAATCAAGAGATGAACACATCCAACAGTTAGTTATACCCTTGAGAAAGACCTAGAGATAGTTCTTGACCAGTGATAAAGTATGAGTCAATATGGTATAGTGTTATGAAAAGAAGGAGTCAAGCATCACCATATATTAACATGAAAACAGGTTTATATGTTATGATATTTGGCATGTTTATCAGGCCTTTGTTATAAAACTGTGTCCAGTTTTAGTCTCCAAAATTTAAGGGCACTGTTGTAAAGCTAGCTCACAGAGAGGCTAACAAAATGGTCGAGTGTTTGGAAAGCAAGATAAATGGTGTAACTGTGTTTGTCTTCGTTTTATGAGTAAAAAAATTGAGGGCTTTTTAGTTTGGAGAAAAGAATGTTGTTGGACAATTATAAATCATTGTTTCCTTATTCTTTAGAAAAACAGAAATTGAAAAATGTACTTAGATTTCTGGGTGCTTAGGTCATTCTCTGGACATTAATTGTTAATAAGTAGGGTTCAAAGTTCTTGCATGTTTAACCAGAATATGTTTACGAATCCATGGACATGTTTTTGACACTCGTTTCTCATGGTGAGAACAAGGAAGTTCTGGAGGCTCAGTAATATCTCTGTTGAGACATCCAACATTGGGAGCCTTTGGTACCTTTCTTATTTAAGGAGACTGTGATATTCTCATGAATATACTTACTGTCTTCTCACGCTTTCTTACAGCCATTCAGTAACACTTAACTGTCAACCAGGCTCCGGGAAGAGTTCCAAGGTATAAGAAGCATTCACACCATAAATGTCATCAAGATACACAGTCCTGGGTGGCCTGCTGGAAGGAGCCCAGACTGACACAGGTGTGCATTCTAGTTCTGTCTCATCTTATTAGCTGCACGGGCTCGGGCAAGACACTACTTTTCAGTGAGCATTGGCTTCCTCCAGTGCAAAATTAGAATAATCAACTGCTTGGCAATAAAGACAGAAAGTGGCCATTTATGTGACTGCTGTCTAATCAGTACGTCACTGTTCAACCATAAGGGACTCTACAAGGCCAAGGTGATGAGTCAGAAGTTAGAGCAGGGGTCAAAGGGAAGATGAGCTGGGGAATGACTTCTCCACGTAGATGTGAGTTGAATGACACCCCAGCACTGAATAGTTACCTAAGGGCAGTGTCCAGAGAATCTACCCTAGACATCATTTTCCTTTCAAGGATATTAAGCAAGAATGCCTAGACCTTTTTGAATCAATGCCAATTTAGACCTGACTGTTTAATTCTGAAACACAGTATCAAAGATTACAGTTGGAGGCGAGGAAGGGAAAATTTGTGCTACCATGAATGCTATCATCTAGAAGTTACTTCGATAGTGGGAGAGGGTTGAGAAATGTGACATTTCTGCTTAAAATAGTCAAAATACTGATTGTTATGAAAACAACCATTTACTTGCAAGTTTTAAGTCACTTCTAGAGGGAAAATATCTAAATTATTTTCACAAATAAAAATGTTGTTAAGTGGAAACTGAATGAGCTTGGAGTGAGCTGGAAAGCAATAGGTTTTGATTTGCCAGTGGGTCTCTCTCCATCATTTATCCTGGAAAGAACATGAGGCTTGTTCTGGTCTGCTATGGCTGTTCTGATCACGCAGGGCTCATGTATAAATCAATGCCAGTCTTGGGTGTAAGCACTCATTCTTTACCCCAGGGAGGTAGCAGAGAAGTTCAACAAGCAGAACAAAGTTTAATGTCACAAAAGAGGGAATATGTCTCATAACAACAAAGAAACAGAGATAGTCAACAAAGAGAGGAGGGCGGTCCTTGGATTTTAGAAAGGCTGTTTCTGTAGAAGGGTGGGGCTTCCCCTTCATTGAGGGTGCAGCCAGCTAAGAGTCAACAGAAGTGGGAACTTGTTACTGAATTCTGGTTCGGCTTTTCTCTGCTCAAAAGCCAATAATTTGAGAGGCAAGTGTCAGTAGAAAGGAAAGATGCTTTAATCAGGACAGCCAGCAATCTGGGGAGAAGGTGGACTTGTGTCCTGAGACCAACTCTGAAGACTCTGTTCAGTCATGACAGTTTTTAAAGCCGAAAAAGGGGGAAGAATCTCAGCGAATCATGGAGGCAGGAGGTTGGGTTCTGCATCCTTCTCCATTGTGTGCAGACTGGCTGACTCTCTCTTCAGATGTTATCTTACTGCACGATTGCTAAGGGGGCTGTTAGGGGTAGAGAGCTAGTCATTCTGAAACTACTTAATTCTTCATTCTTACTTCTTTTTATCTAGGAAAAGAATCAACAGATTAGGCAAGGCATGGTGTGTATTCAGGAGAGCATAAGTCAGGAGTTCGGTTAAATTGTCTAGTGATCTCATTCCTCTAATTAGGTTCTTTTAAGGTTAGAAGGGAACAGAAAGGGGCAAACAGGAAAGGGGCAAAAGAGCTGCTTTCAAACGCAAACACAGAGTCACACAGCATGTGTTTCCAGCAGCTTCTGATTGAGGAAGAGCAACAGCCTTCGTAAATCATCTTATGTCTCTGAGACAAAAAGAACAAAAAGGTAGCTCAAGGTATAAGGCTACCTCGGCCGCTTTAAGGGAGGGCTCTCTTCAAAGCTTAATTTGACCCCAACGGAAGTCCATTACATACCTCGTACCTGCAGACGACATGTCTACTCAGATTCCCTGGGAGCCTGCCTCCAAAAAACAAAAATCACTCCGTTTACAAACTTGGGGTTTCATAGCTTTCTACTCGCAGTCTCAGCTTGCCAGTTGCCCCAGGACCATGTGATTCCGATGTCACCGTACAACAGGGCGCTTTGAGTCACAGCCCTGACGCTGCAGAATTGCTTCTGCTTCTTTGGGAATGAAGACTTTTCCGGGCCTGTGAAAAAGATTCTTGGGAATTGTTCAACACTGAGTCTAAGTTTGGAAGGATGGGAAAAGAGAGAAGAGAAGGCCCAAGAGCTTGCCAATTTCTCCTTGACACGATCATAAAGTAAAGTTCAAGTGGTATCATTCCACGCTAATCAAAATAATGAGGTAAGAAAATGAAGAGGAAATGGCTTCACTCTAAGTACCCATTATCTGATGCCAATTGACAAAGAAATGCTTAGGAAATTGGAAGTGCGTGTAGCAGTCACGTGATGGGAGCCTGAAGTCAATGTGGTCATTGTAATTCATTTCAAGGTCAAGGTTTCCCGAGTGGAGGGATTTGAAAAGACACAATTACAGTCCTTATTAGTGAGTGTTGAAAATGATGCTGGAAACAAGTCTTTGTGTGAAGCTCCCATAAGGTGAGCAGATCAGTGGTTTAATACTATTTACCGCAGTATTTTAAATTAAGACCAAATGCCAGTAAACAATGTGTGTCCTTTTCTATGGGAATTTTTCTCTCAAATGATTCTGTCAGTATGAGATTGAATTTCAGATCTACCTAGAGAGCTGCTATATGAGAAATGAACAACCTGATCTTTGAAGGATTTAGTTTCACCCAAGATACCCTGACGTTTTCTTTGTCTACACACGGTATCTCTCTCAATTTAATGTGGTTAATGATTGGGAATGTCAGAAGCCACATGACGCTCAAAGGCACATTTTCACTTCATCTGCCTTTCTGACACGTTTAGTCTAACTTAATCAGGGGGTTGAAGCTAATTTCCTGAAGCAGTTTCCAGGGTCCTTGTGCAAAAAAGGGAAAACTGTTCCCATTCTTTTAGGACATATGGTTGTTATTATGCAAAAATTCCCTTGTGCCATTCTGGCACACACATTCCCTCCCTCCCCCCCACTCCTGTGGAGCACACTTAACCACTGTATTTCGATGCACTCTTTTCCCAAGGCTTTCTGGTCCAAGTGTCAACCCAGTCCACCCCTGAGCTCAGCATCCCAGCCCTCGCCCAGCCCTCACCCACTTGAGGCGGCTTGGAGGGGTCACTGCCTTGCCAGGGAGCACAGAGGGCCATCTCAGAGCAGAATCATTTAGGCAGGAGTGGGGACCTGGGTGCCTTCAGAAAGTCACCCACCTGGGTCTTGCTGTGGTCGTGGTGGGCGCTCTGGGACCACTGCCTGGGTCTGAGTCCTCTGCTTCTATGGCTGATAAACTCTGTGGCCTCAGGCAAGTTACTTACCATCTTCCAAGCCTCCAGTGTTCCCATCTGTGAAATAAGCACCCATCTCTTAGAGCTACTGTGAAGGTCAAGTGAGATAACACACGTAACACATTTAGCAAAGCAACTGGCATGGAGGACGTAATTAATAAGTAGTAACTCCCTTCCTTGCCTGCCAAATGGAAATGAAATACAATGGTGCCCTCAAGGCAGATGAAGGCAGTTGAAGATGAGGGCAGTTGAGGTGTGCGCATCACGGTGTACCTAGGGCGCTCTAAGCACACAATGCATGTTGCCAGTAACGGTTGCTCGCTGCCATCTTTGGTGTCTGTATCATAGATACAGTGGCCTTGGCTGTCCTGGCTCCTTGTCTCATAGGAGAGCTAAGGCATGATCCCAGGGAGGACTTGGGTGCCCAGGAGGTGACAGGGGGGTGCCCCAGCCTTCTGGTGTGGACAGAACCTTACAGAAGACATCACTTTCTGGGTCTAGGCTCATGACAGAGACGCATTGTGAGAGGATAGGGTGGTCATGGAAACTGCGACAGGCCAAGGGGAGTCAAGGAGACCTGCTGTCCTGGGTCATTGCCAGTAGTCATTGCTGGTGAAAGAAATCAGACCTCACCTTTAATTCTCGCTACCATCTGTCAGTGTCCATCTGATAGGACTTAGTGAGCTAGAGCAAGCATTTTTTTTAAAAAAAAAACGGAGAAGAGGCTCTTTGGCAACTGTGGTGGTCAAAGAAAGTGGTACCAACTGACCCTCCAATATCTCCTCTTGGGACGAATGTGGCTGGACCAGATGTAGGTCTCAGGCTCCAACTGGACCATGGTTTGACCAAGGCCCTGGGCCTCCCTCTGCCAAGTTCTAGTCCAAAGAAGGTCAGAGGAGCTGGGCTGGGTCTCAGGGCTCATCTGAAGGGCATGGGCATAGTGTCATATGTGGACCCTGAGAGTAGCAAGTTATCGCTAACAGTAAATTAGGAAATGAAATACTTCAACTCCTAACCTTGAATGTAGTTAGCATGACCCTCACTTTACCTTTCTTCAAGGAGAGATAATCCCACCAGTTCTTTAAGGAACTTCTCAAGGGCAGGCAGATCCCTGCCCCATTGTGGATCCCTTCCCCAAACCCCAGGGATATAGGAGGAAACAGTCCTGAGGCGATGCATCATATCTCTTACCTGAGACCCTGGGGCAGTTTCAGGAGCCTGGGACCCGAAGGACCAGAGGACACAGTGTTTAGTGCTATTGAGGAGTCCACGGCTCTCTCCACGTGGCAAGGTCAGCCACCAGGTTCGTAGATACAGAGAGTCAGTCATTAGACCAGAGAGAAGGCCCACAGGCCAGGAATGGGGCAGACCAGGGAAGCAGAACCTTAGGGAAGAACCCAACTCAGAGCTGGCAGACATTGAGAGGACCCCAGCCATGGGGTCTCCTCCCGGCCTTCTGCTGGGGCGGAGAATGTTAATCTTTCACACGTGCACCACAGCTCGCAGCGCTACAGGCATGGAGCATCCTCGGCCTCTTTGACTCCCCTCCCCACCCCCTCCAAAGACTCGGTGAATATGGCCACGCAGGGCAGCCAGCATGACCACATCAGACAATGATTTGTTTCAGCCAGAATTTGAAAAAAGGGAAATAGTGTGCTGGTTTTAATAATTGTCCAAAGAATGCGTGACTGCAGGGAGCTCTTTGTGAGTGTGAAATTTGGGGTTCTGAATATTTGGACATATTCCCTGCCAAGCCACAATACCCCTTGGACAATTCTTGGTGACTCTATGCTTGAGTAAATCCAAGGTGAAGATGGAGACCTCTCAGACAGGGACCCTGGACCCCTGCTGGCATGGTCCTCCAAAAAGTCCTGACCAAATGAATGAATGAAGACTGAAGGGAGAATAACAGGGCTGCCAGTTCTGATCTGGCTGTGCCTAAAAACGGGGTTTAAACCAGAGCAGAAGGTAGAACACTCTTCCCATGCCACCCATCAGCATGGTGTCTGTTGGCCCTGGGTGTGAGGGAGGATGTACCAGCTAGGGAACTTGATCACCTGAAAGGTTCATTCAAACTCTAAGATTCTGTGACCTATCAATTGAAGAGTGTCATCAGAACCCACTCATGTTCTTGTTTCTCTGAGCTTAGCCCCTGGCACTCCACTCTTTTGTAGACCTTTGGACTAAGTATTCCTGCCACGAATTTGCTTGTGTTCCCTGTTTGTTTCCTACATTGGGACACAGAGTCTGGCTTCATTCCTAGTCTCTTGTTTGGTCTGAAGTCTTGGTCTTTTGTTCAAGACTCTTAGGAAGAGCTATACCCATTTTATGTGGACCTGCCTCTCAGTTTAATTGCTAATCTGTGCACCTGCACTTACCGAGCTGACAGTTTCTCGGAGTCAAAGATCTGGTGCAACTAAATACCCACTACCCCATGGTTTCTTCAGGGGCCCTCTGTAGAACACCTAATACATTCTGGAGACTCCAAGATAATGGGCAGCCTCTGTTTTACCTTAAAGAGGTCAGGGAAGCGATACTTTAGCTCAAAACTGTGGCATATACCCTGAGCTCAGCCATTCAGACCAGGGTAGGGAAACACAGAGCAAGCTGGTCACCACCACCTCCTCCTCTGCTCATGGAAGACATTTCCAATCGATCCCAGAACATTTTCTCACTGAGCACAGATGCGTTCTCACATCACCATTAGATTGGAGCTGAGAATCAAGTTGAAACCTGTCTGGTTTCCTGCCCCTTCCACGGGCCTAGACATAAAAAGTGCTATAGCTGTGCGGGAATTTTCCTGTTGTGGCAGCTGTGTCATGATGTGATTGTTGGTTTTCCCTCAGCTCTGCCCAGTCCCTAAAGAAATGAGAATACATTGCACAAAATACCCTGCTGAGATTTCATACGAAGCCACAACAGATCCCTCTGTTGATAGGTCCCAAGTTCACAGTCAAGGGCACAACACACAATGTAATGAAGATGTTGCTGTCAGTCAGGTGACCTTTGTCATCCTCCAAATGCAGAAGAAAGCAGCTTGCAGAGACAGAAGCTCGCAGTAGTCACTGTTTTCCCATAATGAAACCAGTGTCCTTGGGTCTGGTGTCCATGAGAGCTATTGCTAGTTTGATTATATAAATAACCATTAGGGGGTTACCTATCCGGACAGAGGTACCTGGAGGAAACTTTCTAGAAGGGCTCCTGTTTGGTAAAATTACTGGTAGAGTTTTACCATTAGAAACCACGAGACGGGAAGAGTAAGTAAAGAAACTGTCACACAAATACAAATGTGGAAAATGAATCATTAGGCAAAAATGTGTATTCCTTAAAATGAAACATGGAATAAAACTATAATCAAGTAAAAAAAACTGTTCAAATAGAAGGGTCCCTAATAAGTGACCTTCACTGTTGTTAGTCTGGAGAGCAAAGGTTTACTGGAAAATTTCCAATTAGGTTGAAATTTTAATGCTGTAACATGGTGTGAGTTGCAAGTTGAGATTCTCATACATGTTTTCCTACTGGACAACTTGAGGATAAGCTTCTGTGGTGCTGTGATTTATAATAAGAAATACTTATTTGGTCTTTATCCAGATGTGGGCATAGAGATCCTATAACTTTTTGTTATGTTAATGAAACTTGTGGAAAACCTGTAGGTCACCTAAGGATGGAGGCTGGTTGCCAGGGGAGCAAACCCCCTGGTAAGAGGTTTGGAACTTTCAGTCCCACTACCACCACCCCCATCCCCAGGGAAGGGAGAAGGGCTCAAGTTTAAGTTCAACTGCCAGTGGCCAACGATTTAATCAATCATGCCTATGTAATGAAACCTCCAGGAGAGTGGTGCTGGGAGAGGGCGTGGACGTTTCTCACTGCTTCCCCATGCCTTGCCCTGTGCATCTCCTCCATCCGGCTGTTCCTGAATTATATCCTTTTATAATAAGCCAGCTAGCTAGTAAGTAAGATGTTTCCCTGAGTTCTGTGAGCTGCTCTGACAAAGTAATCAAACCTGGGGAGGGCACTGTGGGAACCTCCAATCTATAGCCAGTAGGTCAGAGGCACAGGTGACAACCTGGACTCGAGATGGGTGTCTGAAGTGGGACTGAGCTCTTAACCTGTGGGATCTGACGTCATCTCCAGGTAGACAGAGTCAGAATTGAGTCGAATTGTTGGACCCCCACCTGGTGCTGGAGAATTGCTTGGTGATGTGGGGATAAAACCTGCACTGGAGTTAGTGTCAGAATCACCGCCTCGCAGCCTTGCAGCCCTTCTGTTCTTCGTTATCACACAGATATCAAAAGGGATTCGATCTGTAAGAACCAGCACCTTTTCCTCTTGTCCCCTTTCTCTGGGTGGCTCCAGAGCCACCTGTTTTACACTGAGGGCTTCTTTACACACCTTTATACGTGCATCTTCTGCCGACTTGCTTGTGTCGATAGATCTCACCTTCTAAATAATCCTTCCCATGTGTAGAACCAGAACGAAGAATGTCAGGAGAGGTCCGCGATGGGCTCCGCCTCCCAGAGCTGTGACTGTGTTCAGGCACACTTCTCCATTGAAAGCTGTCTCTGCGGGAACTGGAAGCAGGAAGTTACCCTTTTATGCTTTGGTTTTCTGTGCTATAGTACTACTGAACATATAAGCTCTTTTGGTGTTTAAAGTCCTTTGTGGGATCATATAGAATGGTAATTTTGATTATTAATAAAAACAAGAATAATTATGAAGGTGGCAGGGCGCCGCAGTCAGAAGAAACGTGTGTGGGAGCAGCCCTGGTCGGAGGGAGCACAGAACCGGTCCACGTGGCTGGAACCCAAGATGCCCAGGATGGTGGAGGGAGGTGAGGCTGCAAGGGACCCAGTCTGCCCTGCATCATAACAGACACATTTTATTAAGCATCTATCCCATGCATGATTTCATCTAATCTCTCTAGCATTCCTTGGAATTAGGTATCCTTGTTCTCTTTTTACAGATAAAAATGGAAGCTTAGGGAAGATAATAGCCTTGTTTAAGAGCCTATTATGAGCACAAAGGGAAACTTGGAATCTAAAGCAGGTCTACCTGGTTTCTTGGCCCATGCACTTCCATACATGGGCAAAGAAATATATCCGGAGATATGCATGCTAAAAAATGAATACATGCATACGTGGGGGGTTTAATATACATCCATATATTCTTTGATACTTCTTCCTTCAAGAGGTGAAGCCTAGCTCCCCACCCTTGGATGCGAGCTTGTCCCTTGCTCTCCTGGATCACCCACCCAGGGAAGTTAGCTGCCGAGTCATGAAGACACTTCAGCAGCTGCAGGGAGAGATGCATGTGTGCAGGAGCTCAGGATCCGGCAAGCAACCAGGAAGGAGCCGAGGTTGGCAGCCCAGAGCCACATCGGTAAGCTTGGAAGTGGATCACGCAGCCCCAGTTGAGCTCTCAGATGGCGGTAGATTTAACCACCATCCTGACAGCAACCTCAAGCCAGAACCTCCCACTAAGCTGCTGCAGGATTCCTGATACACAGAAACTAAGAGCTAATAAATCTTATTGTTTGAAGCCTCCTGGTTTGGGGGTCACTGGTACACAGCAATAGAAAATGAATACAGCATGAGTGACCCAGGAAACACAGACGCGTATAAGGTAAGAAGTGTAACCCTACTCCTTTTGTCTGCATCTCCCACAGAGGTAACCAGATAATGGTCTAGTATACACCCTTCCAGTCCATTCTGCCTCCAGTTAAGGACTTAGGGGCTAAAGAAGGTTGTGGAAGTTTGCAGAAACTACTGAGTCTCTGAGACAGAGGAGTGATGTGATGAGACTTGCAGTAGACGATATCACCCTGGTAGCCTCAGGAGGAGAGATTAAAGTGGGTAAGATGAGAGGCAGCCTCAGTGATAGAGACGGAAAATGAGACGGTGATGGTAAGGATGGAAAGATGCAGAACCGAAAGGCAACGTCTAGAAATACTTAGAGGGGGAATCCACAGGACCTATCACACCTCACCCCTATCGTCCACTTCTTCCTGCACCAGGAGGATGAGGCATGTGAAGCGGGTTCAGGAATCATTTGCTCACCTGAATGAGTCTGACTTTGGTGAAGACCAACGACAACCCATGTGACCATTAAATTTTACAGATATGTAGCCTGGAGAGGGGGTAGCAGAGTCCCAAGTTCTGCAGATGGGTAAATACAGACCTCGGCCCCCACACCCGAACCAATCAGGGCGCAGGGTTAACCTAGGCCTCTATCAGTCTGCCAGGTTCTGTGCTAAGAGCCCTACAAGCATCTCACAGTCCCTCAACATTCCTGTGTGGCAGGAACCTTCAAGATGCTCACGTTACAAATTATAACGGGGGTCCGTAAACTACAGTCTGTGGGCCAAATCCAGCAGCTGTCTGTTTTGGTAAAGAGCGTGTTTGGGGAACACAGCCATGCTTGTTCATGTATACATTGTCCGTGGCTGCTTTCGTGCTACAGTGGCCGGGGTGAGTAGTTGCTATGGAGACCTTATGGCCAGTTATTAAACCCATCCGTTTATTAAAATAAAATCTACTGGCTATTTAGTCAATGCATGGACTGTCCATGTCAAACAATAATTCTGACATTTTAAAATAAATTTAATAGCTAAGTTGATCAAATCAATGTTATCCTGTAGACAGGTTGCCTCAATTTTCTCCACTGTGTTAGAAATATGTGAAGTCCTGAGAAAACTTGGACGAGTCCAAACATGTCGGAGGAATTGCCTGGTAGTGTTGTCAGGGTGGGATTCTCAGCCCCAGAAACAGAGCAGTGACACCTGTCGTGGAGCCACGGAGGCTTTGGACAAAGACGCACCTGAGCTTGACCCCAGCTCTGCCACGCAGTGCCTGGGTGACTTCGGGCAAATCGCTTAAACTCTCTGTCCTCAGTGTCCCCATCTGTAAAATAGGGTTGATAACACCAAGGTCACTGCATTGTGAACATTAAATAAAATTATTAATGTAAATGAAATGCGAGGTGCGGTTGACAGGAAAATCTGCCCAACTGTCAACTCTGATTCGTCCCCGACCACTACAAACATGGCAATGGACTTGAAGGAGCAGATGCCACGAGGTCCTGGGGATGCCACCAGCTGGAAAGGCCAGGTGACTCCCAAGCAGAGAGCCGTGGAAACACGTCATGTCCACACGTGTGCGCTTGGGGTCTGTTTAGCAGGCAGGCCAAAGCTAGAATGCCATGAGGAAGCAGATTCCCAAACAAACTCAGATTCCCATGGAAAGGAATGGAGAGTTCAGGGGGTTTAGCTTCTTGGGCTGCTGTCCCCTCCCGGGCTGTGCCTGCGCTGGTTTTCCTGTGCACTTGCCTCCTGTTGGCCTGCTCCCAGAGGCCTTGGTAGGCCTGCTTTGCTGGGCTTCAGTGTGACCTTCCCTGACCCCAGGGTCATCTGAGGTGTCACCACGGAGACTGCCAGACCTCCACGGAGTTGGTGTCTTCCGTACTCATTTCAGGCTGTTAGCATCCAGCCCAGACACCCATAGGTTCCCAAGAAGTCCCCTCATTTAAATTTAAGGAATATATTTAGCAGATAGACTTTATTTCATGGGCGGATATTTTGGGGTGAAGCTGTCTCCATAATGCTGAAAAGGTACAAGTGACATTCAAACTAGTTTTTCAGTGTCAGCTATATCTGACTTCTAGTTTGAGTCTAGTGCACTTGCGGCCAATTACAGATTACCAAAAGCAAAGAGACAGCAAGCCCATGACTTTTGCAACTGTCTGTCAGCAACTCCATAAAGGGGGATCTCTTTACTTTTATAGCCTCTTTTCAAAATAATCACCGGTGGGATAGTTATTTGGATTCACAGCTTGCATCCCCTTCCGTTGGTAGGCAGGTCCCAGCACTTAATAAGCACGTGATCTTACAGGGATGATAAGACACAAAATGGATGCAGAGCGATACAGGTTAGAGGGTTACACTGATTATAACCAGCGGCCTGAATGGCCGACCTGGGCGAGCAGAGGCATGGTCTGTGCTCGGAACATTCTCCAAAGGAGGTCGGTGTGTCTCCGTGTCTGTTTCCACTGGATGAGGCACAGGTGATTGGTTTGATCAGCTCCCCAGTGATTCGGAGGCCAGCACACCCCAGTGGAGCAAAGTGTTACATGAGATGAAATTAAAGGTCAAGTTGCCTCGGGAACACAGAGCTCGAGACCATCCTCTCTAAAATGGGGTGAAGAATAAGAGTTGCTCTCACCAGCTCAGGGCTGCTGTGATGGTCAAGATGTGCATGAAGTTGGAGTGTGAATGGAGGAGACGTGGAAGGCGGAGCTGAGAAAACCACAGGTGTCTACACTTTCCTGCAACAAATCGAGACACAACGCATAGTTTTGGGCCACAAGGCAGAGATGAAACCTCGGCTCCCAGAGGCTTTCTATGGGATCACTTTGAAAGGCTAGATGAAATTCTCAAATTGCAAGTCCAGGCTTCTGCTCTACCCCGTGGGTTCCTTTTCTTCTAACATCAAGCTGGCGTGCTGCGGGATTGAGAACGTCAGGGCCTGCGGACATAGGCCCCCTCGTTTCAGTTCCTGGCATCTTTGTTTTGTACTTACTCACTGAAGACAGGATCTTCCTTCCTGGCTGGAGGAAACCCTTTGCTTCTCTTCCTCCTGCCCTGCACTGCCACCTACCCCATCCCAGCCACTGTGCTTCCTCATTCCCCAGTGTCACTCCCTCTCCATCTGGCACTACTCCTGCCTGGCCCCTCTCTCCTGACCCCCTTCCCTGGTCAGCCATCCAGGTCTTGTCCCCCTCTTCAGTCTCTGATCACTTCGTCTGCATGCTCTGCTCCCTCCCTCCCCTCTTTCTTCTTGCCTGACCAACTTATCAATCAAATATACAAAGATCCGTTGAGTTATTTTTTTTAATTTTTATTTTATATTGGAGTGTAGTTGACTTACAATGTTGTGTTAGTTTCAAGCGTACAGCACAGTGATTCAGTTCTACATATATATAGATCCATTCTTTTTCAGATTCTTTTCCCATACAGGTTATTATAGAATATTGAGTAGAGTTCCCTGTGCTACACAGTAAGTCCTTGTTGATAATCTGTTTTATATATCGTAGTGTGTATATGTTAATCCCTAACTCCTAATTTATCTCTCCCCCTCACCTTTCCCCTTTGGTGACCAAAGCTTGTTTTCTATATTTGTGAGTCTATTTCTGTTTTGTAAACAGGTTCATTTGTACCATCTTTTTAGATTCCACATATGAGTGATATCGTATGGTATTTGTCTTTCTGTGTCTGATTTACTTCACTCAGCATGATCATCTCTAGGTCCATCCACGTTGCTGCAAATGGCATTATTTCATTCTTTTTTATGGCTGAGTAATATTCTGTGGTATATACGTACCACGTCTTCTTTATCCATTGAGTTCTTATGTGTGAGACACTTGGGCTGGGATGAGCAATACATGAAAAAATGCAAAGAGAAGGTCAAATGTGGAATACAACTGGATTTCAGAGGAGGGAGAGGTCATTTCTGGTTGTGAGGGGTCAGGGAGGCTTCTTTTACGAAAAGACTTTGATCTCTGGTAATCCTAGGGTTCACATTCTCTATTGTGTCACTTGTACTTTTTATACTTGTTATTCTGGGGGCTGCCCTCCATTTGTATCTGCCTTCTCCAATAGACCGTAAGTACCAAGAGGTCAGAAACCACATCTTATTTATGCCAGTGCTCCTGCTTCTGGCACAGCTGGCACCTGGAGGATGCCCAGTAAATGCAGGTTGAGGTGAATCAATCCCAGTGGTCCTTCCCTCATGACTTAGTTTCATGCACCCTGTCCTTTTCTTCCCTACACCCTCCATTAGGAAATGCACCAATTCCCGGTAACAGCTCTCATTTCTGGATGTGTGATGTTCAGGCCACATCTCCGTTGCAGTCCCAGAGGACCTGTCCAGCAAGCGCACATGTGCCCAGGATTATCTCAAACGATACAATCTATCTGATAGACTCTACAATGTGATGTCAAGCTGACCCACCCCACCAGGATATCATGAGGAGAGAATAAAGATAACTCAGTACTGTCCGCCCAAGGGACAAAAGGGAGACCCATGTATCTACCAGTGCCCATCTCCCAATGGTTGAGGGCTGGTCCATGAGATATCAGCCCTCCTAAACTTCAGAGGTGCCCAGGCATGAATGCCAACCAGCCTTCCACAGGCATGCCACACGAGAAGTAGGAGACAAGAGCCATGCTCTTGAGATGAGCAGTGATCAGTACAATGCTTATCCAAGTCTATGTGCAGCTCTTACCGTAGCCATTGCTGACATCAGAGGAAGGACCAAAAGGATGCACAGACCCCTTCCCTGCTGCCCTGTGTCTATCCACAGGACTGCCGTCCTCTAGGCATCCAGGCTCATTTACAGAGGTGTCTGTAGCTCTCCTTTGTTGCTTTCTCTCTCTCACACTACCTCCAAGTAAATCTCCTTCTTTCAATTCTTCCCCTGTATGTCTCTCAAATGTATCCCCCTTTCTCATCTTCACTGCTATAACTGTAAGGCTGGATCCTCATCGTATCTCTACTCATTTGGATTGGTTTAAGAGTCTCCCAAAGACTTGAGCACCTTGTTTATTCCCCTCTAGCCCGTCCTCAGGTTGCTACCACATTGATTCCCCAAATTACTTTCATCATTTTCCTCCATGATCAAAAATCTGGCTGCCTGCTCCCAGTAAAGTTAAAATGTCCAGGGCATTTGGAAGAGTTTAGAGTGTTCTGCAAGGGAGTATAACCATTTATACACAATTTTTAAATCTATTTCTTTAACCAATATTTTTGAGAACCTGCTCTGTTCTTGGCCTAGTTTTAGACACAGAGCTAGAACAGTGAGTGTTACGAAGAAGGACTCTGTCCAGATGATACTGAGATGACATTCCAGTGAAAGACATAGACCTCAAAATGTGAAAAATAAAAAATAGTGACCACTTCTTGATAACTGTTCCTAAGCAGGTGTTATGGACTGAATTTTGTCTCCCCCAAATCCATGTGTTGAAGCCTTAACCCCCAATGTGACTGAGTTTGGAGACAGAGCCTTTAAGGAGGTAATTAAGGTTACATAAAGTCATAAGGGCAGGGCCCTAATCTGATAAGACTAGTGTCCTTATAAAATGGGAGGAGACACCAGAGATTCCTCCCCATTTGGCATAAGAGAAGACACCATGTGAGGACACAGCAAGGAGGTGGCCATCTGCAAAACAGGGAGAGAGGCCTTGCCATACACCAACCCTGCTGACACCTCAACCTTGGACTTCCAGCCTCCAGAGCCAGGAGAAAATAAGTTGCTTAAGCCCCCAAGTCTGTGGTATTTTGTTAAGGCAGCCCTAGACAGCAAGACAATAAGACAACAGAGTGAGGTGATGGGGAATAAATGAGAGATGGGAAGACACAGCTTTAGCCATGTGGTAAGGAAAGTGTTCTCAGAAAAGTGTGAAAGGCAGGGTCTTCCAAGGAAATAGGAAACAGATGGCACAGACAAATTAGAATAACCAGGCTGCCGTGATTATTATTTTTTTTAAAAAGGGACTATTCATGTTGACATGGGAGTTTCAGGGAAACGTGGAGCCTCATTCCAGATCTGCATCCCTTACCCATGACTCCCCCTTCCCATCACTCTGACCTTACTGAGACCCGGTTTGTTGAACTCTCATTTGGCACTTTACCTTGTGACCCTCATAACCGGCGCCTGCTCTAGGGCTCCCTCCCACCGTGTCTATCCCAAGACCACAGAATAGGATTCCTGAGAAGCTGGCTCTACAAGCGTGTTCTTAATTGCATATTCACAGCATTAATTTCTTTTTTTCTCTCTGCACGCTGCCTGGGTGGTAAGCAGAAGCCGGATAACTCTACAAGCTCCGTGATCATTATTGTTGCCATGGTGACTAAGTGCCACAGCACCTGATCTCACCGTGTTTGCTGTCCACCTGCACTTCATCCCATAACATGATCGTCGTGATGCTTCCACATGCTGTGCGTTAATCATGTCACTAGCACAGAGTTTATGCCTGTGGTCATTGCACATAGGAGCGAGCCAACTCCAGAACTTATTGTGAGGGTCAGAGGGTCTGCTACTGCGTTCAGTTCTGGTATTAGTAAGAGTCCCAGTGAGAAACAGAGGGTGCACTCAAATTAGGATAACTCAAAAAGGGTTTTAAAAATATTCCCCCCCACAAGTGTGGGAGAGGCTTAGGGGGCTCTTAAGGAATGGTACAGTCACCCAGGAGAAATGGGGGAGGCGGGTTGACAGAAAGCAAGGAAAGAGTCATGCAGAGGAGCCCACCCTGGAAGAAGCAGTGAGTGCCTTCGGTCAAGTGACAGCCTGCCAGAGAGGGGGCAGGAGTGAATTCTCTGGTCATGTCCTCTTCCTCTCACCTCCCAGCTGCCCCCCAGTAGTGCCCCAGAGGACACAGAAGCCCATGGTTGCAGCCTGTATTAATCATGCTTTGTATTTTCTATATTTTATGATGCTTTTACACCTTGAAGTCTCATGAGCCCTGGAAGGAACCTCTCCTCTCAGGACTAGCTAATTCCTAGAGACAGCAAAACACTTGCCTGTCAGCACACCTTTTCTATGCAAATCAACCAATCCTGAGCCCACACCCCCAATCAACTCCTTTATCCAACTCTCATACACCAAGCCAATCTTCTCCTCACCCTAAATCAACCCAAGACCAGGTATCAAACAACTAGGGACCACACTTCTAACCCGGAGCCTGCTAAATTATTCCAACTCTTGAACCCTAAGCCTGCTGAGCTTGTCCACCCCAAATCCTCCATTCTTCCCACAAAACCATGTTAGACTCTCCTCTCGCTCCCCCCACCTCCTGACCAACCCTGGTGCTTCCCCACGTGGCCTGGCGGGTGTGGTGCACCCTCTCCTCTTGGGAACTGTAGGGAATATTCTCTCTTTCAAGGGAGTCGTCTCTGTGTCTGTCATCTTATCATCCCTAATACGTCAAATTTTGGATAGAGTAAGTCCCCTAAATACGAACGAGTTCCATTCTGAGAGCACGTTCATAAGTCCAGTTTGTTCATAAATCCAACGAAGTTAGCCTAGGTACCCAACTAACACAGTCAGCTATATAGCACTGTACTGTAAGAGGTTTATAAGACTTTTCACACAAACAATACATAAAAAACAAAGAAATACCAAAAATAAACACTTTTAATCTTACAGTACAGTACCTTGAAAAGTACAGCAGTACAGTACAATGGCTAGCACATAGGGGCTGGCATCGAGTGAACAGGCAAGAAATAAAGACACTGTACTACTGTACTCTATACAATACTGTACAGTAAAGTACACAGAAGCACAACCACTTGTAGAGGATGCACACACATGACAAAGTGCGCCAGACACGTGAACTAACTTACGTGATTGGACATGTGAATGTGCGTCCGCATCTTTGAAAGTACACAACCTGAAGGTTTGTATGTAGAGGACTTGTTGTCCAGTTTTAAACCCAGTCCACATGGGTCAGCCTTCTAGGGCTGAGAGCTGGGGGAGAATTCAGAGAGCTGATTGAAGGCACCCGTAAGAGTCCCAGCACAAGTGAATTTTGAGTTGTTCTCTGAAAGACAAGGTTGCCAACCTTGCAGAACTCTGAGACAAGGACACTCCAGGCATGAGGAACAGTCAATGCAGAGGTCATTCCCGGCCTTTGGAAGGCAGCCAGCCCCCAGTTGGCACTGATGCCATGGCCAGGTGGCGCTCCCATGTCCTTGAAGTGCCGACCCCTCCCTCTTCTGTTAATGGGCCTCCCCAGGGCCCTGCTGTGCCCATTGTCATCCTCTTTCTCAACTTCGATCATCCTGTCCAGTAGGGTTAAGGCCTGTTGAGTCCTGAGTTCTCTCTGTTCATGTCCCCCTTCCACAGAGAGTCACCTTTGTCTCCTGATTCTAATAGCTCCTGTGTATTTACTGACTGCACCCCAGGGCTAAGCATTTGACAGAAATTATCTTGTTCAACCCCAATGCAGACCCAAGAGGAAGGAGTTATAGCCCCATTCTCAGATGGTTGAAATGGGGATCTCTCTGAACACAGTGCTGAGACCTTTACCCACTGACCTGCAATGTCTCACAGCTCTGAAAGCTTGAGAACAAAGCAGTACGGCTGTGGCAGATTCACAAGAGTTTCTAAATGAAATTTCCTAAAGCAGCAAAGGACTTTTTCCTGATTCTGGATTAGGAAGGAAGGGAAGGATGAAGCGCTCCAGACAGCATCCCCAAACCCTTGACCTACGCCAGGTAGCAGAGCTGGGTGGGATGGAGGGGGTGTCTGTTGAAGACCCACCTTCTTTGAAGCCTTGCGTTTTTATTGTAGATCATATAGGACTAGCACTGGGGGAACTCTGTCCCTCCCTATTGCCACTGGTGTCTTTGCATTTTAATGGGCCCTTGATGCACTTCCACACTCTGGATGACGCAAAAGTCCCAGGTGTGGTATTGAGGTGTGTCCCACCCCTGCAGAAGAAGGCAGATGTTTTCCATGTGAAATTCTACAGGATGGCCACTTTAGTATGACAACAGCATGGCATGGCCCATTGTCAAGAATCAACCACGCCCTGACTAAACAGGGATTTCCACCTCTAATCACAAAAGTGCTTCCTAGAGTCAGTGTTTCCTACAAAAACTGGGATCCTAAGTTGATGAAGGAAGACCTTGTTTATCTTTCACTGGCAGGATCTAGCCTCCTCCCTTTCCCCATTTTGAAGCAAAACTTGGGAACCATGACATTAACACAGGATCATTCTGAACCCATCTGTCACCTGTGAACATACACAAACCTCCCCAGACCCACCCTTCTCCTCTCCTGCAGGAATAAACCCACTTGCGATTAGCCCCACAGCAGTGGGCTGTGTGAGCACATGCTCTGTGGACACCGAGGAAATTGATCTGACTCTAATATGCCCAGTTCCCCCGTGTTGCCTGCTTCCCGGTGTCTGGCCTCAGATCTGCCCTTCATGTACAAGTCTAAACATAAATCATGTGGTGAGACAGACACAGAGAAGGCCTCTTGCCAAGCTGATTTCTGATCCATCGTAACAGGTGTCGCCGGGCTGATGTGGCTGCTGCCCGCTTACGATCCGCGTTCATTACAACGTCTGCCCCGCCGCCTTCCTCCCAGCCTGCATCGCGGACCCCTGGGGGGACGTGCAGCCTCATCCTCCTTCCGACTCTCATCCCCTGATTGCTCTACAGCTAATTTGTGGTCCCAGGGAGAGGGCCTCTGAGTAGACGCTTTCTCTTAACTTTCTTCCCTCTACTTCTGTTGGGCTTTGCGGGCTGCAGAAGTCAAGTGGTTCCACGGGCCGGTTTTCCTCTTCCGTGGCCAGATTCCCACTTTGCAGAGCTCTGTGGGAGGATTCCTGTCTGCGAGATGAAAACCTGGCTTGATATCTGAAAAAAAAAAAAAAAATCCAGAAAGCCTGGGCTCTTAAGGAGGACATTGGGAATCGCAGGCCAGCCGTACACCTCCAACTCATCTGTTCTCCTGAAACTCATTCATGCGTGATGAAGGATGTGTCAACTGCCTGGGCAAGAGCCAGGGCTGATTTTCAGCTGAGTTGGAAGTTGAACTCCCTGAGCACACAGCCAGTGTTTACCAGAAGTGGAGCTTCTCTCCCTTCCACCTTGAAGGAGGGGAGGCCCGTGTATTCAGGGCCAGTGCCCTTTCTGGACATGGAGAAAGGGACAAGGGGCCGTGGGAAGTGGGTGGCTGGGGGCTGGTATCGTCTTCAGATCAGTCCAAAGCAAGGAAGAAGCTGCCAGATTTAGCTAATAAAGACACAGGGTGGCAGTTAAATTTGAATTTCAAATAAACATGACTAACTCTTTGTAGAAGTATGTCCCAAGTGTCTGAAATTCAAATTTTCCTGGGTGTCCTGTGTTTATCTGGTTAGCCTAGAAGATGTCCTATCCTTTCCAGGGAGCTGAGGTACTGGGGATGAAGGACCAGAGGCAAAGGCTCCATTTCAGAGGAAGCCAGGTGAGGTACACGAACTGGGAATTGGGTCTAAGTGGCAGCAAGTCTGCAATGGCGTAGACAAGACCAGACCGGGACAAAGCATCTGGAACAAAAGGAGAATCAGATAGCAGGAGAGCTGGCCATGGGCCACCAAGATGGGCTTTGCATGTTAAACACCTGTTCTTTGCTTTGGTGTTTTTCCTTGGCTGTTATAGGAATTCATGATACTAATTTCTGAGTCACTGGGGATCTATCTCAGAAAGTCTAGAAGGAGATAAACAAAGGGTAATCTGCGTTCCCTTCCTAGGAGGAGAGCACGTCTCCTCCCTTCTAGACAGAAGGGCTAAACGCAGGACAGTTTCCCGAGATCACGATCACTGTCTGCACCGCTTGCCCAGCACCCAGGACATATTTTGAATAAATACTAACACGAAACACTTATACAAAGACACACAGGTGCGTGGCAGTGTGTGTGTGTCTGCGTGTGTGTGTGTATGTTGGAATATGAGTCGTTTAACACTCTCAGCCACCCTGTGAGACAGGAGCCTTTTTCACACCCATTTTACAGATGAAGGATTGGAAGTGGAGGCCCAGAGAGCTAAGTAACTTGCCTGAGTCACACAGCTGGTGAGTCAGCGGTGGGACCAGGATTCAGACCCACCCTTCAGGGCCCGTGTTCTCAATCACCGTATCTGTGACCACCCCCAGGAACGGGTCGTGAGAAACACCTGTCAGGATTGGTGAAGATGAGACAGACTCAGAGTCAGGGAGATCTAGAACAGGTTCCTGTCTCCAGTCCCCCCCACCCCTCATCCACATATCCACGGCCCCATGGCCCCCAGCGTAAACTGGGGCTGTGCTGGTGGTGCTATCCATGTCAGGCTTCCAGGCACTTCTCCCCCTGCTCCCTGTCCTGGACATAAACAAACCTGGGCATGTGGGCCACATTGAAGGCTCAGGTCAGCTCCCGTGAGCTCACTCGCGAGCAGAGCCCCGGGAACCGTGCCCTTATTGAAGGCTCAGGTCAGCTCCCGTGAGCTCACTCGCGAGCGGAGCCCCGGGAGCCATGCCCTTACAAGGGGACACGAGGAAGGCCCAGAGCTGGCGTTGCTTTGCTTTCTCAGAGTAACAGTGGCCAGACTTTTTGCTGAGAACACCAACTAAGGGCATTCTGCCTCATCTTTTGAACTTTCAGGGATCAAGTGTCACGCCCTTTAAATAGATGGGATAACTCTGACCAGACTGGATTCATGTAGCAATGCCAGGCTCCATCCCAGAAACAATTCCAAAGAGGAAAACTGTGCCATTCCTTTGCCTGTGGGATAGCGGGAGTATTATTTCCTGTACATTTCTACCAGGTGGGAAAATAACTGTCATAGTTTTCATCGGAACAAGGGTATATTTAGCATTTGTTAAATTTAGACTTCCTAATCTTTCTCTGTCACTAAACAACTACACACAAATAAGATGCAATATTTCTAGCTCAAAATAAACAGAGCAAATAGTTTCCCAGATACGGCAATCCCTCCATGAGAGAGTGCATGCCGGCCACTGTCTCCGCTCTGTTCTCACACTGGGCTGAATTGGTCAAGGGTGCCCACTGTGGATGAGATGCACGGAGACCACCAGGGTAGCTGAGTCGCTGCTTCTGTATGGCCCTGTCGGAAAGGTCCGTTTGTTTTGATGTGCTGCGGCCTTTGCCAGCCCTGCATTTCTCTATATCTAGTGCCATAACTTGAGTCGGATTTGCCCCAGATTGACAGAATCAGGGGCTCTCAGGATGAGAAAGGGTCGGAGGCTCTTGGTAGAGCCAGCCTCCACAGATGGCCAGGGGAGCACGCGGAGAGCAGTTCTGGAAGGGGGGTGACTCTTGCCAAGGTGACCATTTCAATTCCAGGCCATTTCTTGGCGCCTCCTGGCAATGAATCGGCTCCTCGGCGCCTCCTGGTAAATGTCACATTTGTTTCCATCCACTGCTCCAATCTCTGCTCTCTGGGGCCACGGAGGACCTGTCTAATCCTCTGTCCACATCAGAGGCATCAAAATATTTGAAGACAGTTATCCGCTCACCCAAATAAAAGAGTGCTAATTTCTCCTCTTACTTGGATGGTATTTCAAATAACTGTTGAAAGGATGAATTATTCAAAAGGGTGATGAGATAATTGGTTAACTACTTAGTGTAGATCTTTATCTCAGTTGAGTCAAACACATTCCATCAGAATTAAAGATAGACAGAGTCTTTTTAAGTGAAATCATAAAATAATGAAAAAAATTTAAAGCTAGAAGAAAATGTTAGTGAAAAAAAACCCTGGTACAGGTTTGGCCTTTCTCTGCATAATACTGTATTCAGAATACACAAAGATGTTTGTTGATTTTTCAAACCTAAAAATCACAAGTATGCATACATTAATACAACCTATAAAAAGTTAAAAGTAGAACAACGTAATGGAAATATTCTCATTATGTAAGATAAATAATTGAACTCCTTAATAAAGTAGGAGTTCTCAAACAATTTAAAAACGAGGGCATGAATAAATTATTTATAAAATAATAAATTCACATGATCACTAAGCTTTGAAAATATTTCATTTTGTCAATAAGCAGAGTCAAACTTAAAAATTGATGTGTTTTCCACCTATCGATTGGGAAAGACTTCTATACTGTCTCCTCCTGCTGCGGGTCTGGGAAACTCGAGCCGTGTGGAATGATGCGATTCAAGGATAAATATGTGGAAATGCATCAAGACAACAAATTTCACCCAGGAATCCCACTGCCACACTTTACGCTAAAGACACACTGAGATTGTTGGCAAAAGGCTTGGTAAAAGGCTGATTAATTAGAGTTTCGAAACAAGAGTCAAGACTGCTAAGTTGAAGGTCCTAAAATGTGGAATTAAGAGAAATATACTTTCTGATAGTTTCCAAACAAATGCTGTGACATATTATTAAATGAAAAAGAGGTTAAGGTCCGGTATCCAGTGCAAACACTTGCATTATTTTTTAAATAAGCATGATCTATTGTATCCTTATATATGTGCATAGGAATAATCTTGGAAAGACATTATATTAGACTATGTCTAGAAGATGGAATTACAGGTGGCTTTTGTTTTGTTCTCTTTGCCTATATCTGAATTTTATAATTCTTCTAAAATAAGCTTGTATTTGTCATGCTCTAAAAACAAAAGAATGAGATAGCAATTAAAGCTGTTATATCAATAAAATAATAGAAAAGCTACATACCCAGTGCTGGCATGGGAGTTGTGAAGTAATCATATTCTTACATTGTTTGTGAAAATGTAAAGTGGTAGGAATATTTTCTGAAGTCAACATGGCATTATTGACTGAGAACCACATAAAGGTTCCTTCCTTTTGACTGAGTAATCGCCACTCTAGAGGTAATTCAAACGATCAAAGCTGCTCTAGATAAGTATTCAGTACAGTATTACACGTTCATGTGGGAAAATAAGTAATCTTACGATAAGAAACTGAGAAAATGATGAACCATAAACAAAGTGGATTAACTTGCCATCATTAACATTATAGCTGCCAATTTTGATTTAATACCATAATTTTGTATTGTTTTAAGAATGACTGTTAAATCATAAGAATTTCCATCACGCCAGGATTGTGTGCTTGTGTTCACACTGTAAAGGAAAAGAAAGGAGCCCAAACATGGAAACATGAAAGCAATGTGATTTGCTGGGCTTGTGGACCCACAGATGAGGACATCTGATATCTCTAATAGAATCACAGTAACGTTGCATGGTTTGGGTAAAAGTAAAGCAAAGGGTAAATGTAAACTGTTAGGATTGGCTCTTAAGGAAAATGAAGTGCCTTCCATTGATCGTGCTCTCTTTTCTGATGACTCCCCAGTCACTTGTACAATAACCCACTCTGGAAGTCAGCCTGGGGTCTGAGCCAACTTTATCAGTTTCGATAACCGGGTACTTAGTAATGGAGGTAGAGTCACTAAACACGGGTGTTCATTTCTAGCTACACTTAACTTGCATCCCCTCCACCCAAGAGTAGCCACAATCACGCAGAGAAGCTCTTGTGTCTTATATTTTTCGTAGCGTTCTACCATCTATAAGATACGTTGTTCTCTTTTATCTATTTGATCCAGGTGTCATGAACTTGGTCTTTACAGATGAAGAAATTGAGGCTCAGAGAAGTAGGACATTGTCAGAGTCACAGGCCAGTAAGATGGGCCAAGGCTGGAGCTAAGTCTTCCTTTCAATGCAGCACCGCTGCCCAGCAGATTCAGTGCTATGAGTGTAAAGGTAAGACTGTGGTCCATTCACCAGGACTTGAAATCTTGCATACTTGTTAATAGACTAAAGGAGTTTCCACTCATGACGTGATCTAAAGGTTTTGGCCTTTAGATGGTCTCAAAGACCCTCACCAGAGTGTGGACTCTGTCAGTGACCATGACGGAGACTCTAAGCTGAGCACCAAACTCTCTTTTTCTTCCGCCAGCTTCCCTTGCAGTTAGGTGTGGCCAAGCAGCTGAATTATAACACCTGGATCTTCTCTCTTTCTTCTCCTGATGGGACCTGGGGTCCACACCCACAGCAGCCTTGTACAGTGCATGTTGAAGGGGGCAGAGCCAGAGTTGCCCAGGGTCACCGGATGGTCAGACTCAACCACTGACCAGGGACACTGTTACCCAAGGGAGGGATCATGTGTCGGGTTAAGTCTCAGATTTCTTAGGCAGCTCGTGTCACCTTAACTGGTACAATGACTATCCACTTCCTCACTTTTCCACGTGATTTCATTCAGCTCCATCTTTTCATTCTTCTCTAGGTCAATATGTACGAGATGTGGCATCAAAAGGACCCATGTAGCATCTCTAACCATCACAGACGTGAGTCCTTAAGGGAATCACTTAAAGATTTCATCCTTCTATGCCTCATTTGTTATCTGAGTATAATGATAAAAGCAATGCCAACTCAGCTTCCTAAGCTGTATTACAAGGGCCCACCTGATAGGGTTGCTCGTGAGGACCAGAGGCGTACCTGTAGTCAGGTCAGGACAGGGGAGTTACTGTATTCCTTCCCCATCCTGAGCTCCCTCCTGCCTCTACTTGTCCCGTTACAATGGACGGTCCCACCAGCTCCACCAGCTTCAGCTTCACCTCACTCCCAGCCTTAAAGCTCCTCCCTCCCTGACCCTGAATTGGATTGCTTTCTAGTCCTGTGGTCTCCCTCTGAGTTTCCTCTCACACTCACCCCTCCTTCTGTCTCCACCATGATGCAGACACTCAGCATCTCCCACCTGGTCTTTGCTGGAAGCATCCGAACAGCATCCTTGCTCCGCTGTCTCCCCAACTCCACCCCGTCCATGTTAGGCTGGGGCGTTTCTCCCTGAGGGCAGCTCTGGCTGTCATCACCTGCTCACCAGCTGTCCACACCTCCTCCTGCCTTCAGAGACACAACCCCCTCTCCTGGTTATTAAAGAACCTCAGCAGTATGTCCAGTACCCCCATAACCTTATCTCTCTTACCTCTCCTCTTGGACTTAACTCCCCAGCAAATTCGGTGGCTGGGCATTTCTCTACCTCCAAGACATTGCTCCTGCTTTTTTCTCAACTTATAATTCCCTCCACTTTGCCCCAACTCAAGCCTTCCTACTCCCCCCAGCTAAGCCCATGAAATCCTACAAATTCTATGCCTCTCCTGCTTTGAAATTCTACAACCCCACGAAGCTCTCTAGCATCTCCCCCAGTCTGGCAAGGCCTTCATTCTTTTGAAACCCCTCGAGCTCCAAGCCATTTCACGGGAATGCCCATGGTCCGTAGGTACCTGGCCGTTTCTGCCTTCGCTTTCCCTGTGGCGTTTGGTGTAGCACCTGGCACAAAACAGGCGGTAAATATCTGAGGGACTACGTGCCATCCAGAGTTAGTATTCATCATGTAAAGCCCTTCTATAAGCTACTAAGTCCGTAGCTTCTCTCTCATTATCTGATTTTCTTGGGTCTCTTGAAATCAGGATCTACTAAGAAGTTAGAGTATCATAATTTTAAGTGTTAGAAAAACACCACGGAAATCCAAACATTATTGCTTCTTAGTCAGAGAGACAGATCGGCTCATCCATTTACCAGACGCTGTCCTGCAGGACAGTCTGAGCTCTACAGTGGCTTGGACAAGGGGAGGGAAATCAGCGCAGTCTAACACAGACAAGGAGAGTGCGGTTTCCCCCAAGTGCACCTGCCGCCGTACCCTGGTCCCTAGAACAAGGTTGTACTTGGCCCAGGAGCTGGGAGGAGAGCACTGAGTTGCAGAAAGGGCCCCACCCCGATAGCCAAGAGCCTGGCAGGGTCTGTGAAGTGGGCTGGGATAGCTGGAATGTTACACATACTTCCGATCCCAGACGTTTCAGTGCTCCTGAGAAATCCCGAATCTCTTGGCATTTCCTCAGCATCGGTCTTTTGAAATGCTGCTAGTGTGGACTCAGCCAGAAGCATCTTCAGATTGGGGAGCACCCAGCGCACTGATACACTGCTGGTGGGAATGTACAATGGCTCAGCCACCTTGGGAAGCAGTCTGATGGCTTCTTGAACAGTTCAACGTGAGCCTGACCTAGGACTCAGCTATCTCACTCCTAGGTATGCACCCAAGGCAATATCCTTCCAGAGACTTGTACACAAAGGCTCATAGAAGGTTTCTTGCGACAGCCAAAGCCTGGAAACAGCCCGATATCCAACAGGCGAATGGATAAAGCAGAATTGTGGCGCAACCACCCAATGGAGCACTACTCAGAAATAAAAAGGAAAGAATTTTCGATAAACACAGCATAAACAAACCTCAGAGTAATTATGCTGAGTGAGGCAAGACAGAAACGATTACAGACTATGTGATTGCATTTACCTAAAGTTCTAGAAAATGCAAAGTAATCCATAGTGACAGAACCAAGATCAGTGGTTGCCTGTGGAAGGGAGGGGGTGGGCACGGGTGGGAGGGAGGGGTGAGAAGGACTAAGGAAGAAACCTTTGCAGGTGATGCAGGTGTTCTCCACGCCGAGTATGGTGAGGGTTTCACAAGTGTATAAAAATGTCCAAATTTACCAAATTGTACAGTTACAATACGTGCAGTTTGCTGTGTCTCAACCAGATCTCAATAAAGCTGCTTAAAATTCTCTGAGTTGAGGGCTTCCCTGGTGGCGCAGTGGTTGAGAGTCCGCCTCCCGATGCAGGGGACACGGGTTCGTGCCCTGGTTCGGGAGGATCCCACATGCCGCAGAGCGGCTGGGCCCGTGAGCCATGGCCACTGAGCCTGGGCATCCGGGGCCTGTGCTCCGCAACGGGAGAGGCCACAACAGTGAGAGCCCCGCGTACTGCAAAAAAAAAAAAATTCTCCAAGTCGAAAGTATATGAAATAGGATCCTTATTGTCTGAAGTTCTCTCTCCAGCTTATAATTCACACCGACTGGGGGAAGCTAGTTCATTTCACGAATTCAGAGCACAAAATGTTTCTTGGGCTGCCCACGTGCAAGATACTGGCTGAGGCAGGAGGGGACCAGGACAAGGTCTCGTCCTTGGTTGGTCCTCGAGAAACATACCCAGCAGGGGGAAGGCAAAGCTGGGCTCGTCACCAGAAAGAACCTGGTCAGGGCTTTGGGAGAGACCAGGAGGCAGAGGCCTGAGCCTGGGCGGGGAGGGAGCCAACAGGGAATTGAAGGCCATAGAGCCTCCAGGAAACGGTCCAGGCTCTCAAGGACAGCGAACAGAGTACCAGGTGTCTGGTGGGGAGCAGAGGCAGGCGCTCAGAGTGGGGCAGACGGCAGTGGGAACAGGAGTGTGTTGTAAGATGGGATCATTATGGGAGTCCTGCCCAAGGAGACCAGGATAAAAGCGAGACCCTGTTTCCCAGGACCACGGGCTGCTCAGAGCAGAGCCCAAAGTTCACACCAAGTCCACTGGTGAGAGATTTGGAAGGGTTTGTAGATGGGGTGTTCAGAGGGTGCCCGCAGCCCAAGGGGCCCTGCCCATCCTCCCTGGGACACACAGCTGAGCATCTGCTTCAGAATCCAAGTTTTCAGGAGGTATCCTGGCCAGCTGTCCTGCCCCAGTGGCTGGATATATGATGGAGCTGGGACAGCACACCAGGGCTAACAGGAATTGGGTAGATGTCATGAGAATAGAATTTTTGTGTCATTCACCCATTCAAAATGCCTTCATTCAGAAAGCATCTGCCCACGTCTGCTCTGTGCTGGCATTAGCAGACACAGAAGTGCATCTCAGATGCTAGCAGGGGGTCAGCTTCAAGCCAGAGACGGTGGAGGAAGGGGACAGATGTGGCAAACACTGCATCCAGACTGGCATTTACCCTGTAAATGTGTGTTGCTTGAATGAATGAATGAGTGTCATATTTTCTGATTCCAAAGCCCTATCACCAGTCAGGTGACAGGTAGGCCATTCCCAGCCCTGTTACCTTTTCTGATTCCAAGGGAAGAGGGAAAGATTTTCAAAAACATTTAATAAATGTTTGGTAAAATAAAACATATGGCAACAGGTCAAATCATGCTCCTGTCATGTAGTACCTATCTTATATGTATAGCAAAGACCAGAAATTTCATGCCTAGCTAGAAACGCTGGTCTGCTGACAGGAGGAGGAAAACAGTGCCCTGCGATGAAGTTACCAACAATTGAGGGAAAAAATAGAGAAGCATTCGGCCTGCCTTAACTTTGACAATGACCCTCATGGAGTGCTTACCCTTCATCTCCAAAGGAAATCGGTGGCATAGGTTCATCTCCAGACACTGGCATCTCGGGATAATTTAAATACCCCTGAGTTTTGAAATCTCTGGATTGTTTCCAGGGCTTTTCCGTGGAATTATGCATTTTCCGAGTTAGATAAGACTGGCATTCTTCCCGTCAGGTACAACTCTGAGAAGGCAGCAGAACTTCTGTGTAATGGAATTCCCATAGCATTTCATAGCCCGAGCGTCGGAAAGGGCAACATAATTTCCTGAAGGAGGTTCAGGGCTAGAAATATGTTCCTAAGTCCAGTGATTTCCCACAGTGCCAAACAGGATGTAACTTGCAGCTGAGTTTATGAACTTTTTACCTCTTGGACCGCTATGGGAAGCTTCATTCACGCTGAACTGTCCTTGGTCAAATTCCTTTTGGATGAGAATGGGGCAGCAAGATTGGCCCTGGCCGTGACTTTGATGTTGGTCAGTGGGGCAATGTCTGCACTTGTAGGGGTGCTGGCAGGGTTGAAGCTACGAGCCCCTTCCTGGAAGCACAGAGCCTTGTATTGGGGACTTGGTGTTGGGAGGAACACACGAAAAGTGCTGGGGAGGTGGTCATTTGTCAAGCCTACTGGCTCATGAATCCGTGATGCTGGCCAGTGGGGAGAGAAGCAGTGGGTCACGATCTCCTCCCAGGAGATCCTGCTCTACATAGAGCAGCACTGGAGAGTTGGCAAGGCTCACGCAGATCATCTGACCCTTCATGTCCATTTTACAGACAAAGAAACCAAGGCCCAGCACAGGGAGTAAATTTCCCACTGATGCACAGCTCATTCATGGCGCTGAAATTCCAAGTGGAAATCCAAATGCAATTATAAGCCACACGCATAGGGTCAGGTGCATCCGCTGTCACCTCTGTCCCCTAGGTATTGGGGTTACCTTCAACTCTGACATTCTGGGACGTTTTAGTCAGAATATATCTCTCTGTTTCATCTCACGTTCCCAACCGAAGAGATGGAATTCAAGCCCACAACAAAAGACTGGAAGGTTCTTTCTGAAGCTTTTGCCCTGGGGTCCAGCATTGTCCCCCTTTATCTGTAGAACTCATTCTTTGGCAGAAATGACAAAAACAAGAATAGAAACAATATCATTAATATCGACCGTCACTACTACTAATAACAAAAAAAAATAATAATAATACTTGCAACTCTCGCCTACTACGTGCCAGGGACAGGGACTCTGAGATGGGTTATTTTATCCCCATTTTGCAAATGAGGAAACTAATTCTCAGAGGGGTGAAGTCACCAGCCCCAATCACACTGCTGTGACTGTTGAGAATTCAAAGTCAGGTGAATTTGAGGTGAATCTAACTTGAAAAAGCAAGACTGTGTTCATTCTCTGGGCTCTAGTGACTAGTCTCCAAGTCCAGTTTGGGGCCTCAGTGCTTTTGAAAGTGTGTTTTTCACACCAACAAGCATATAGTATGCGATGAAATGAAACCACAAGCAGACTCGAAGACCTTCACCATTTTCTTCCATTTGTGGCAAAAGAGAACATCTAAAAATATTTATCCATTTCACAGAAGCAATGTAAAAATAAAAGCGGAGAACAAGTCATGCCAATGGATGGGGATTTTCCTGGAAAAAAATCCTCAAGTGCCAAAGTGTAAATAAATGAATAAACATGATCAGTCATACGAAGGCATGGAGCTCAAAGTTCAGGATGGCTCTCCAGGAGAAGAATACCTACCCTTCGGAACAGCCGCCTCTCGGACTCACCTCCTTTCTACACATATGTACATTTTAAGGTCGTTCTAAAGCTTTCCTGGAGAGCCTGTGGGCTCTGTTTAGTCCTGGGGCTGCAGAACTGGACATGACACAGACTTACTCTTACCCAAAGCTGTAGACAAACAGTTGTTCTGCAGAGTGACCAGGGCCTTAAATGCAAAACTGCAACCATCCCAGATTATCAGAGAAGAAAGGAAAGATCCCTCAGTAAGTGATTGTGGAACCATAAAATCTAGAAAGAATAATTTAGATTATTTCTTCCCATAGACCGACGTACTTCCTAGATGGATTCAAGAGAGACATATTTAATCATCTATTTTTTCAAAAAGCAAAAATACTCAAGAAAACAAACATTGATCATCAAATCTTTGGAGAAGGATAAGCTTTATAAGTTTTGAAGCAATAGAAGAAATTACCAAGGAAAAGGTAATCAGATTTTGGCTAGATAAAAATTTTTAATACCAGTGTATTAAAGATATAACCAGGATTTCAGAGTAAATGGATAAAGAAAATGTAATTGTGGTAAATATGCAGACAGAGGGTTAATTTCACAGCAAAATGCCAATGGAAGAATAGGGTTGGGGGTCATGAACCAAAGATTCACAAAAGGAAATACAATTAGTAAACAAATACTTGGGAAAATTTCCAGCAGCATTAAGGATGGAATAAATACAATTAAAATAATTACATACCATTTGACCTATCAAGTTAACAAAGTTTATAAAAATAAACATCATTGCCACAGAAGGTACGGAAACAGTCCCTTAGATCAGCAGTGGACAATACTTATCCAGAGTTCTGAAACCATCTGTGGTGACAGACCAAATAGTCTAACTTCTGGGAATCCTGAGGTAATGAAAACAAATACCATAAAAGCTTCAGAGAGAAAGATTTTCATCACAATGTAATTCATAATAATGACAAACTGATAATATTATAAATACCCCCCAAAGAGACAAGACGGTTAGGAAAACACACTGCAGAAGTGATTACTTATATTTTAAAAGAGTATATCATAACAAGAAAAATATGTCTGATAGAATATTAAATGGAAAAAGCAGAACATGAACTTGAATATACAGCAAGATCAAAATCATAATAAAAAGGAATTACATGGAAAGTCAAAAGAGACATACCAGGATGTTTTCGTGGTGGGATTAAGAGCGATTTACTTTTCATTTCATTCTACTTGTTTATATTTTACAAATGTGCTTTAGTGAGTACACCAGTGGCTCGCTAGTATAAGTATCACTAAGGCACTCCTGAAAAATGAGGATTCCCTGGCCCAGATTATCTGATCTAATCTGGAATCTACATTTTTATTAGCATCCCAGGGGATCATAAAAACCAGTTCTCAGATACAAACTGGGTATCTGACAGATCAATTCAATTTTGACCCCAACTACCCAGAATTAGCACAGGCCCCAAAGTAAGGGCAATGTCCTTCAATTCAGACACTACCTACCTACGGTTGGTATCAGATCCCACAGTTAAAGGGCGAGGTCCCCAGAGAACTGCCCTCACTTCGGATGGCAGCCAAAAATGGTATCCCGTGGCTTGCCAGACTTCTGTCCAACTTGACTACAGATCTGGGAGTTCTCACAACTCCCCACTTCACATCTGATAATTTGTTAGAAGGACACACAGAACTCAGGAAAGAGCTATACTTGCAATTACATTTTTTTAAAAAAGAATACAAATTAGCCGGATGAAGAGGTGCACAGGGCAAAGTCATGGGGAGGGGAGGACAGGGTAGCTTCCAAGCTCTCTCCTCCTGGAACTCAGGTGCGCCACCCTACCAGCACATGGGTGTCTTCACCAACTGGGAAAGTCCCTTGTTCCTCTGTGTTCAGAGTTTTGCTGAGGTTTTTTCTTTTTCAATTTTTTTTTAAACATCTTTATTGGAGTATAATTGCTTTACATTGTTGTGTTAGTTTCTGCTGTATAACAAAGTGAATCAGCTATACGTATACTTATATTCCCATATCCCATCCCTCTTGCATCTCCCTCCCACCCTCCCTATCCCACCCCTCTAGGTGGTCACAAAGCACCAAGCTGATCTCCCTGTGCTATGCAGCTGCTTCCCACTAGCTGTCTATTTTACATTTGATAGTATATATATGTCCATGCCACTCTCTCACTTCATCCCAGTTTACCCTTCTCTCTCCCCATGTCCTCAAGTCCATTCTCTACGTCTGCATCTTTATTCCTGTCCTGCCCCTAGGTTCTTCAGAACCACTTTTTTTTTTTAGATTCCATATATATGTGTTAGCATATGGTATTTGTTTTTCTCTTTCTGACTTACTTCACTCTGTATGACAGATTCTAGGTCCATCCACCTCACGACAAATAGCTCAATTTTGTTTCTCTTTATGGCTGAGTAATATTCCGTTGTATGTATGTGTCACATCTTCTTTATTCATTCATCTGTCGATGGACACTTAGATTGCTTCCATGTTTTGGCTATTGTAAATAGAGCTGCAATGAACATTGTGGTACATGTCTCCTTTTGAGTTATGGTTTTCTCAGGGTATATACCCAGTAGTGGGATTGCTGGGTCATATGATAGTTCTATTTTTAGTTTTTTAAGGAACCTCCATACTGTTCTCCATAGGGGCTGTATCAATTTTCATTCCCACCAACAGTGTAGGAGGGTTCGCTTTTCTCCAAACCCTCTCCATCATTTATTGTTGTAGTTTCTTTTTTTTTTGCAGTACGCGGGCCTCTCACTGTTGTGGCCTCTCCCGTTGCAGAGCGCAGGCTCCGGACGTGCAGGCTCAGGGGCCATGGCTCACAGGCCTAGCCACTCCACGGCATGTGGGATCTTCTTGGACCAGGGCTCGAACCTACGTCCCCTGCATCGGCAGGCGGACTCTCAACCACTGTGTCACCAGGGAAGCCCTGTAGATTTTTTGATGATGGCCATTCTGACCAGTGTAAGGTAATACCTCATTGTACTTTTGATTTGCATTTCTCTAATGATTAGTGTTGTAGAGCATCCTTTCATGTGTTGGTTGGCAATCTATATATCTTCTTTGGAGAAATGTCTATTTAGGTCTTCTGCCCATTTTAGGATTCGGTTGTTTGCTTTTTTGATACTAAGCTGCATCAGCTGCTTGTATGTTTTAGAGATTAATCCTTTGTCAGTTGCTTCGTTTGCAAAATTTTTCTCCCATTCTGAGGGTTGTCTTTTGGTCTTGTTTATGGTTTCCTTTGCTGTGCAAAAGCTTTGAAATTTCATTAGGTCCCATTTGTTTATTTTTGTTTTTATTTCCATTTCTCTAGGAGGTGGGTCAAAAGGATCTTGCTGTGATTTATGTCATAGAGTGTTCTGCCTATGTTTTCCTCTGACAGTTTTATAGTATCTGGCCTTACATTTAGGTCTTTAATCCATTTAGAGTTTATTTTTGTGTATGGTGTTAGGGAGTGTTCTAATTTCATTTTTTACATGCAGCTGTCCAGTTTTCCCAGCACCACTCTTTGAAGAGGCTGTCTTTTCTCCATTGTCTATTCTTGCCTCCTTTATCAAAGGTAAGATGATCATATGTGTGTGGGTTTATCTCTGGGCTTTCTATCCCGTTCCATTGATCTATATTTCTGTTTTTGTGCCAGGACCATATTGTCTTGATTACTGTAGGTTTGTAGTATAGTTTGAAGTCAAGGAGCCTGTTTCCTCCAGCTCCGTTTTTCTTTCTCAAGATTGCTTTTTCTATTTGGGGTCTTTTGTGTTTCCATACAAATTGTGAAATCTTTTCTTCTATTTCTGTGAAAAATGCCATTGGTAGTTTGATAGGGATTGCATTGAATCTGTAGATTGCTTTGGGTAGTATAGTCATTTTCATAATGTTGATTTTTCCCATCCAAGAACATGGTATATCTCTCCATCTGTTTGTATCATCTTTAATTTCTTTCATCAGTGTCTTATAGTTTTCTGCATACAGGTCTTTTGTCTCCTTACATAGGTTTATCCCTAGGTATTTTATTCTTTTTGTTGCAATGGTAAATGGGAGTGTTTCCTTAATTTCTCTTTAAGATTTTTCTTCGTTAGTGTATAGGAATGCAAGAGAGTTCTCTGCATTAATTTTGTATCCTGCTACTTTACCAAATTCATTGATTAGCTCTACTAGTTTTCTGGTAGCATCTTTAGGATTCTCTATGTATAGTATCATGTCATCTGCAAACAGTGACAGTTTTACATCTTCTTTTCTGATTTGGATTCCTTTTATTTCTTTTTCTTCTCTGATTGTTGTGACTAAAACTTCCAAAACTATGTTGAGTAATAGCGGTGAGAGTGGGCAACCTTGTCTTGTTCCTTATCTTAGTGGAAATGGTTTCAGTTTTTCACCATTGAGAATGATGTTGGCTGTGGGTTTGTCATATATGGCTTTTATTATGTTGAGGTAGGTTCCCTCTATGCCTACTTTCTGGAGAGTTTTTATCATAAATGTGTGTTGAATTTTGTTGAAAGCTTTTTCTGCATCTATTGAGATTATCATTTGGTTTTTATCCTTCATTTTGTTAATATGGTGTATCACTTTGATTGATTTGCATATATTGAAGAATCCTTGCATTCCTGGGATGAACCCCACTTGATCATGGTGTATGATCCTTTTAATGTGTTGTTGGATTCTGTTTACTAGTATTTTGTTGAGGATTTTTGTATCTATGTTCATCAGTGATATTGGCCTGTAGTTTTCTTTTTTTTTAACGTCTTTGTCTGATTTTGGTATCAGGGTGATGGTGGCCTCGTAGAATGGGTTTGGGAGTGTTCCTCCCTCTGCTATATTTTGGAAGAGTTTAAGAAGGATACGTGTTAGCTCTTCTCTAAATGTTTGATAGAATTCACCTCTGAAGCCATCTGGTCCTGGGCTTTTGTTTGTTGGAAGATTTTTAATCATAGTCTCAATTTCAGTGCTTGTGATTGGTCTGTTTATATTTTCTATTTCTTCCTGATTCAATCTTGGCAGGTTGTGCATTTCTAAGAATTTGTCCATTTCTTCCAGGTTGTCCATTTTATTGGCATAGAGTTGCTTGTAGTAATCTCTCATGATCCTTTGTATTTCTGCAGTGTCAGTTGTTACTTCTCCTTTTTCATTTCTAATTCTATTGATTTGAGTCTTCTCCCTTTTTTTCTTGATGAGTCTGGCTAATGGTTTATCAATCTTGTTTATCTTCTCAAAGAACCAGCTTTTAATTTTATTGATCTTTGCTATTGTTTCCTTCATTTCTTTTTCATTTATTTCTGATCTGATCTTTATATCTTTCCTTCTGCTAACTTTGGGTTTTTTTTGTTCTTCTTTCTCTAATTGCTTTAGTTGTAAGATTAGGTTGTTTATTTGAGATTTTTCTTGTTTCTTGAGGTAGGATTTTATGGCTATAAACTTCCCTTTTAGAACTGCTTTTGCTGCATCCCATAAGTTTTGGGTCACCGTGTTTTCATTGTCATTTGTTTCTAGGTATTTTTTTATTTCCTCTTTGATATCTTTGGTGATCTCTTGATTATTTAGTCGCATATTGTTTAGCCTCCATGTGTTTGTATTTTTTTACAGTTTTCTTCCTGTAATCGATATCTAGTCTCATAGCATTGTGGTTGGAAAAGATACTTGATACAATTTCAATTTTCTTAAACTTACCAAGGCTTGATTTGTGACCCAAGACATGATCTATCCTGGAGAATGTTCCATGAGCATTTGAGAAGAAAGTGTATTCTGTTGGTTTTGGATGGAATGTCTTATAAATATCATTTAAATCCATCTTGTTTAATGTGTCGTTTACAGCTTGTGTTTCCTTATTTATTTTCATTTTAGATGATCTGTATATTTGTGAAAGTGGGGACTTACAGTCACCTACTATTATTATATTACTGTCGATTTCCCCTTTTGTGGCTGTTAGCATTTGCCTATGTACTGAGGTGCTTTTATGTTGGGTGCATAAATATTTACAATTGTTATATCTTCTTCTTGGATTGATCCCTTGATCATTATGTAGTGTCCTTCTTTGTCTCTTGTAATAGTCTTTATTTAAAAGTCTATTTTGTCTGATAAGGGAATTGCTACTCCAGCTTACTTTTGATTTTCATTTGCATGGAATATCTTTTTCCATACCCTCACTTTCAGTCTGTATGTGTCCCTAGGTCTGAAGTGGGTCTTTTGTAGACAGCATATATACAGGTCTTTTTTTGTATCCATTCAGCCAGTCTATGTCTTTTGGTTGGAGCATTTAATCCATTTACATTGAAGGTAATTATCGATATGTATGTTTCTATTACCATTTTCTTAATTGTTTTGGGTTTGTTTTTGTATGTCTTTTCCTTCCCTTGTGTTTCCTGCCTAGAGAAGTTCCTTTAGCATTTGTTGTAAAGCTGGTTTGGTGGTGCTGAATTCTCTTAGCCTTTGCTTGTCTGTAATGGTTTCAGTTTCTCTGTCGAATCTGTATGAGATCCTTGCTGGGTAGAGAAATCTTGGTTGTAGGTTTTTCCCTTTTATCACGTTAAATATGTCCTGCCACTGCCCTCTGGCTTGCATAGTTTTTGCTGGAATATTAGCTGTTAACCTTATGGGGATTCCCTTGTATGTTATTTGTTGCTTTTCCCTTGCTGCTTTCAATATTTTTTTTATTTAATTTTTGATAGTTTGATTAATATGTGTCTTGGCATGTTTCTCCTTGGCTTTATCCTGTATGGAACTCTCTGTGCTTCCTGGACCTGATTGACTATTTCCTTTCCCATATTAGGGAAGTTTTCAGCTATAATCTCTTCAAATATTTTCTCAGTCCCTTTATTTTTCTCTTCTTCTTCTGGCACCCTTATAATTTGAATGTTGATTCATTTAATGTTGCCCCAGAGGTCTCCGAGACTGTCCTCAATTCTTTCCATTCTTTTTTCTTTATTCTTCTCTGTGGTTCTTATTTCCACTATTTTATCTTCCAGCTCACTTATCCATTCTTCTGCCTCAGTTATTCTGCTATTGATTCCTTCTAAAGAATTTTAAATTTTATTTCTTGTGTTGTTCATCATTGTTTTTTCACTCCTTAGTTCTTCTAGGTCCTTATTAAACGTTTCTTGTATTTTCTCCATTCTATTTCAAGATGTTGGATCATCTTTACTATCATTACTCTGAATTCTTTTTCAGGTAGACTGTCTATTTCCTCTTCATTTGTTAGGTCTGGTGGGTTTTTCCCTTGCTCCTTCATTGCTGTGTATTTCTCTGGCTTCTCATTTTGCTTAACTTACTGTGTTTGGGGTCTCCTTTTCGCAGGCTGCAGGTTCGTAGTTCCCGTTGTTTTTGATGTCTGCCCCCAGTGGGTAAGGTTGGTTCAGTGGGTTGTGTAGGCTTCCTGGTGGAGGGGACTGCCTGTGTTCTTGTAGATGAGGCTGGATCTTGTCTTTCTGGTGGGCAGGACCACATCTGGTGGTGTATTTTGGGGTGTCTGTGAACTTATTATGATTTTAGCAGCCTCTCTGCTAATGGATGGGGTTATGTTCCTGTCTTGCTAGTTGTTTGGCATGGCATGTCCAGCACTGGAGCTCGCTGGTCATTGAGTGAAGCTAGGTCTTAACACTGAGACCGAGATCTCTAAGAGAGCTCTTGCCGATTGATATTACATGGGACCAGGAGGTCTCTGGTGGTCCAATGTCCTGAACTCAGCTCTCCCAATTCAGAGGCTCCAGCCTGACAGCCAGCGGGAGCACCGAGACCCTTTTGGGAAGTCTGAGGTCTTCTGCCAGAATTCAGTAGGTGTTCTGTAGGAATTGTTCCACATGTAGACGTATTTTTGATGTATTTGTGGGGAGGAAGATGATCTCCATTTCTTACTCCTCCACCATCTTGAACGTCCTCCTTGCTGAGGTTTTATTACCTAGAAACAATTGATTAAATCATGTCCATACGATAGAACTCAATCTCCAGTTCCCCTCTCTGGATTTCTGAGCATAGGGCTCCAAGTTCCAACCCTCTAATCATACACATGATCTTTGTGGTGTGGCTTGATCTTTCTGGGTCTTTCCTCCCTTGAAACTCTTTAAGGTCACACCTCATTAGCATAAACTCAGGTATGCTCAGAAGTTGCCCCTTATGAATAACAAAGACACTCCTATCACCCAGGAAATTCCAAGGGTTTTGGAGCTCTGTGCCAGGGATGGTGACAAAGACAAGATGCACAATGACCCATGTCTAAAAATCATCCTTTGAAAAATATTAGAATATACATTATTTTAATTAAAAAATAAGTTTTTGGTTATTAATGAAGAAGGCATTTGGGGATATTAGAGGCAGGGGAGACTCCCCAGGGAGATCTTCCAGCTGAGTCCAGGGTGGTGATGGGGGTTTTCCAAGAGGGACATTTGATGGGGGTGGGTGAGTGGGAGGGATGGGTATATGCTGAGGATACAGAACGTACATCACATTTCTGGAAGAAGTGGTGTGTTCCGTGGTAGTTGGAGTTTAAGTCTTCACGGAGAAGAGACGGCACCAGGTTGGGATAAACCATGTTTGCTATACAAGGGGGTCAAATTTGTCCCTTAGATGAGAGTTTTATAAACTACGTGTGGCATGGCTGATTGATAGACTAGGAATATCAGACGACATGCATTCTTGAAGAGGAACTGTTGTTTTGTGAATTGTTTCAGTTATATGTGTATGTTTATGGGGTGTGTGTGTGTGTGTGTGTGTGTGTTTGAACAACATCTGGGCCCCACAAGTAGACTGAAAATGACAAGTGTCCCACTGCTGAAGCTGTGACTTCCAACCAGAGGCTGTGAGCTGCAGACGGGCGCCAGTCAGACTATAAAATGATGAACTGGAACACTGGCAGGGGACTGCAAAGGAAAGGCCAGAATGGAGATATACCAGGGAATTCTACTGACGGAATTAGGTGCCTGTCTTCCTGTGAGGCTGGATGAGGTTAAGATCCATAGAAGAAATACCAGGGAGGAGAGGCTATGTCATGAGAGACACGTTGACTGAAAGGGCCCACAGGACATGATGTTAAGTGTGGACCTAGGTGTGTCTGCCGCAACCGTGGGCCAGAGGAAAACCAAGCCAGGAGAGCCAAACACACTGGAAAGTGGGAGGGCAGAGCGCACAGCCCACCAGGGCTTAAAGGAAGGAGAGGAAGAAGCTATTAGGGAGACAGGAAGAAGAAGTCAGGGACTTTGAAGGAGAGGTTTCCGGGCAGAAACAAGAGCCTCAGCCTGGTCTCCCCCAAAACCCGCTGGAATGCACACGGAATCTCCCTCGCAAAGCTGTGAAATTAACTAAGCTTGAGAATGGGAGAACGCAAATCAGTCATGTTCCAGACTCTGGAAAGAATTTCCACTCAACACTACCTGGATAGAGCTAGTTGGAGCCAGAGTGATTAAAAGCTCGTAGGACTGATTCAAGCAAAGAGAGACTGATCCTGGGACAGAAGAGATTCCAAACGGACTGTCCTGTGAATAAGAACTTGATACCTACAGAGAACGCACAGCCCAATGGAATTCAGGTGAATTAGCTACCAAACAACACCAGGAGAGCTGGCTGGCTCTTTGGTTAAAAAAAAACCCATAAGATTATAAGATCTTTAAATCCTACCCCAATACATTTTAGACAAATCAATGAATTAATAAACAAAAGAGAAAATATACGAATATGGATCTAATCTCTGTCTGGAGAAGGGCCTTCTAAAAAATAAATTACTGATGTGAATTATTTTAAATACACACGAAGCTAGAAACAGAGCCAACAGGATGCATTCCAGAAAATTCCTGGGGGCGTTTCCAGAAAGAGTGATCGGTAATGTCAACCACTGTGTAAGCCACCTCAGAATCAGGGTAAAGTCAAAGCTGGGTTCTGAAGAAGAGGCCAGATATAGGCAGGTGTGTATCAGGAAGGGAGGCCCAGGTGGCCAGGACAGCATGAGGCCGGGCCAGGGGCCAGCCAGGCTATGGTTTGGCCTGGCTTAATTATCAGGTTACAAAATTCCTGCATAAACAAAGGCCACCTGGACAAGTGACAGCACCTACCTAACTTCATTTCCTTATGACTGTCAACATTGACATTGGTAGACTCTTTGAAAACAAGTGTAATCACGCAGGGAAATAATATACTCTCTGCAGGTAAGCAGGTCTCCATATACCTGACCCAGGATACTGACTTGGGTAAAGAAAGTCACCACCTTGGGAAAATGAGGCCAGATATTTGTTAAGTGCTAGTATGCAGAATTGGTTTCCTAATTAATTTCTCCTCCATCAAACATATCTAAAGAGCAGCGTTTTGCATATTGTATCTAGAAGAGACACGGGACCTTCAAACACAGATCCCTGCCATCAGGGGAAGAGAAAAAGCCCGCAGAGACAGCAGATTTACACTGCTACCTTCCCTGGAAGGTATTTCAAAGCAGCTATTCAATTCACAGCTAAATACAAATGGGTTCTGTTTCATCTTCAACGAATGCTTCTGAAATATCTGGCAACCAGAACAGAGTGCCTAATTTACAGCACGCATGACACATCCACATTTTTAAGTGGCATTTTCTTTTCTGATGTTCAAGAAAGGAACTAGACACTTAGACCAAAAGGTTAGAAAAATATCCTTCTAGTAATTACAACCATGTTTTTCTCTTGCATCGCCTTGGCTAAGGTGAGCAAGGAGGCTGGGCGGTGGTGCCCCTGTCCAATGCAGACAGGCTGGAAGCCCCTCCTCAAAATCAAGCAGAAGTGGTTTTTACTAGTGACAGACCCTAGGTTTAAAATGAATGTCCATCCACTTTGAAATTCAAGATCATATTTAACGTGCTGTGCTGCATCCCTGAGGGGCTCACATCCACCTGCAGGATTTTCTTGGACATTCTGCTGTCCGGGGAGGGGACAGAGGGGTGGACTCCTGCAGAAGCTCCATTTCCTGGAGCCCTGGTTTGAAAGATCAGAGTTTTATTCACAGGTTCTCACCTTCAATAAAGGGGTTTTCCTCCTTTCAATTCAACACAGTCTTTGTTTACAGAGCTGATGAAAGGTGTTCCTTTCCAATCTGGTCTGTTTTGGGGGCGGGGCAAACTCCACTAAAAGCTGCTGGTGTTTAGCCAGAAGGGAGATAAGGATTTGTGTTTTATGATGTAGGCAGCCAGATGGATCAGACACCTAAGACAAAGCTGAGAACTCATTAGCATTTGAAAGAAACCCACAAATGCTCGTGGCTCACAAGGATTTTGCCTGATGCTTCTGTTCTATGAAAGTTGAACAGAAGGTTGTTTTTTTTCCTACTTCCTTGGAGTGAACGTGGAAAGACACAAAAGTTGCCCTGTAGAATGTGCAGGAGGTAGCTAGAGCCTTTAGATATGAAGAAAGTGCGGTTAGCAGGGACTTAAACTGTCCTGCTTTCAGGACCCCAGGCTCAGTGAGGCCTGCTCTGAGCCTTCCCCATTGCCCCATCCTGGCCAGGTCTCCTGTGCGGATCCTGGCTCTGCACCCAGTTCATTTCCTCTGCGGCGCTCTTTGCAAATCGTAGGGATACGTCTGTGTAGACATTTGTCCTTCACCCTTGCTAGACCCGGGATTAAGACAGGGGTGCTGTGTGTATTCACTTCCGTACACCCAACCCCTTGCACAGGGGATGACATCAGTAAACACTCAGTAATTACTGAATCAATCACATCCTCTTGAAGACAAGGAGGCTTTGGTGACGTCTGCCCTTTGTTTAGAGGGACACATTTTTTTTCTTTTATCTTAAGTGTCTTTCTGTATACTGGCTTCTTTCCCTAAACTAATAACTGCATTTAAATAGCTCCACTCATTAAGAGAAGGAAGGAAGGAAGGACAGGGGTTGGGGGGGAAGGAGGGAGGGAGGGAGGGAGGAAGAAGGAAAAAGACTCAAAGGCAAGCAAGAAAAAAAGACACAAAGAAAGAAAAAAAGTCAGAACAGAAAACTTCTTCGATTCTATCTTTTTTTTTTTTTTTGGCAGTGCCAAGCAGTATGCAGAATCTTAGTTTCCTCACCAGGGATCGAAACTGCGCCCCCTGCAGTGGAAGCGCGGAGTCTTAACCACTGGACCACCAGGGAAGCCCCAATTCTATTTTCTTATCTAGATTATTTCACTATCAAACTTCTTGAAAGGTAAGCAGCCCTTATTCTAGCTTTTCTCACCTCCATTCATCCTGCAGCCCTCTTCAGCGTCTCCCCATTCCGCCACTAAAATAGCCTCTCTGAATTACCTGTGTACTTCCATTCTGACAAATTACCTCTTGCACCCAGAAATGGTCAGATGGCATCTGACTGGCCTCTGGATCGAGGAGCAGAATTCCTGAATGTCATTTTCCTCTTTCCCAAGACCGGACCTAGAGAAGGGGATAGAGATAGCGATGCCTTTCTCCTCTTTGTAATGGTTGTGCTGAATCTCTTCCATCTCCTCCAAGCCTCCCTGTCCCACCTCCATCATCCCAAGTCCAGCAGATGGGCTTGCCTTCTCCCTCACAGAAATGGTGGAGGTCATCAAGCACACAGTGCCTCAATTTCCCCAGCATTTCCACCTCCAGAATGATACCTACCTTTACCAGTTACTGAATAACAAAATACTCCAAAACTGAGTGGCGTAAAGCTACCACAAACATTTATTACCTCTCATGGCTCAGGAATTTGGGAAGCGCTTAGCAGTTAGGGGTTCTGGCTCAGGGTTTCTCATGAGTCAGGGTGTCGGCTGGAATTGAAGTTATCTGAAAGCTTGACTGGGGCTGGAGGGGCCACTTCCAAGACATCTTACTCACAGGGTTGATCTTTGCAGGAGGCCTCAGGTCCTCAGCACACAGACCTTTCCACAGGGTTGCTTGAGTGTCCTCACAACGTGGTGGCTGGCTTCCCCCAGAGAGTGACCCAAGAGAACAAGGTGGAAGCCACAAGGTCTTGTGCGACCTATAGCCTCAGCAGTGACACTCCATCCGTTCCTTACTACCCCGTAGGTTACACAGGTCAGCCCTACTCAGTGTTGGAGAGGATTACACCAACGTGTGAACGGCAGGATGCAAGACTGGAAGGGACGCTGTCTTGAAGGTTGGCTACCACATAGAATTTTCTCTTTCCTGGCTCTGCCAGAAACCCTCTTTCCCCTTTTATCTTTAGTCTCTCCTTGTCTACTGACTTATTTGCCTCAATAAATAAATATATTCAAATATCTTCTAAACAAAAAAGGAAAGAAAACTCTCTCTCCATCTATCTGATTTCACCAAGTTTCCTTAAAATGTCCTCAATCTGCTGTCTCAGCTTCCTCAGCTCCATTCATGCTTCAGCCCATCACAGCCTCTCTTTGGTCCCCACGATTCCTCTAAAACTCCTGCTGTGGCCACCAAGTCCTGGTCACCAAATCCAGTGACCGCTCTAACCCAGGTGACATCTCTGGGGACATGGGCGTAGGTAACCCCCCCTTCCTCTCTGAAATACCTTCTCCTTAAGTCCCTTGGGCATCTTCCTCTCCTGGGTCATCTCTTGAGTCTGTTTCTTCTGCACTCCCCTCACTGTTCCTTCTTCCTCTGCCTCTGCCCTTAAATGCTATATTTCCAGGGATTCCATCCTCAACCCTCTCCTCTTCACTCTCTGTCCACACTCTGTACAACTAGAGCTGAAGCCCCAGGTGTTGCAGGGAAGCAGAGTGGCTTCCCTGAGTGGCCGTGACCAAGTCCCTAAACTCTCCATGTGTCAGGTTTTCTGTCTCCACGATGGAGAGCACAGACCAACCTCATGGGAGCGTTAAATATGCTAATTCAGGCCGATGACAACACTTAGCAGCTAGGAATGAGGTTGGGGGTGTTACTCCACTCACGGGATCCAGCAATTACTCGTAGCCGATTCTAATTTCACAAGTCACTCACTTAGGGGTGCAAACGGTTCCCATATCTGGACTTTGTGCCGTGAGCCCCCACTGCCACCTGAAGGTGTCAGCAAACTTAATCTAGTCACTTCCAAGTAAACTCAGCCAGCTTCAGTGATCTCTTGTTAATTTCAGAGGAAACTCACAGGCAAATCCAGGGTCCCCTCCCCCTTCTTCCAGGATGACACCTGGGTTCAGTGGACACCTGCACAACATCATGGCATCAGGGACCAACCTTTGATTCTTGGCCAATATCTGTCCATGTGGCTTCCACTTGTTCCATCATCCTCGGCCATGGTCACCTGCTGTTACCCACTAAAATATAACCTTCCAGGCTGGTCTTGGGACATCACCATCCTTCATAGCTGCCATCAGCTGCAGGGTACCTTGTAACCATTTCCTGATCCAGCCTTCAGGTAGGCACCCTCATTCCAGATGACACAGGCTTGCCGGCTGGCTTTTTCTCACAATCTCCATGCCCTTTCCAGCCACAGTAGGACCTGCCCACATCCTCTTGGTGTCCATGGGCCTCTGGGAGGTACCCACAGGTGCATCTGCCTGCTGTTCTCTGCCACACTGGTGCCCTGTCACACACCAGGCTTCTCTCCAGACCTGCTGTCTACCTGGCACCCACCAGGAAGAAAGACATGGGATCATCGCAGGCTGAGATGCACTGATCTAGCTGGATCCTCATTGCTGCCCATGGCGGTGGGAACTCAGCCAGAAGAGGGCTGGTGGAACCCAGGACCCTAACGCGAGGCTTTGTCTCTCCTGCTTCTCCTCCAGTTCATCCCCGCTTATCACCTCCTCAGCAGAGACACTTGTCTGGACCCTAGGAGGAAGAAAGGAAGAGGGCAATTGCGATCATCTGTAGATAATTCAGCTGCATACCCAAACCACTCACCCTAGTTTTTAACTTGAAGCCAGAAAGTTCACGCATTCATCCTCTGGTGTCTCTGTTCACAGATGAATGCCCCCAGCCTGAATGGGGGAAAATCTCAGGGTTAGGTTATGCGTGTGACAAACCCTTGGGTTAATAATCACTGGCCGCCCAGCCATGCGTGTGTATGCTGATAACTCCCAAACCCTCTTTGCTGGTCCACAACCTCCTGGACACCCCCAAGCTGTGGGCACTCCAGGGTCAACCAGATGTCGCCTGCACCTCAGGGCCGCTTTGCCCCCCCTCGTCTCCCTTGGGGTCCCTGCACTGAAGCCTGCGTTTGCACATTACTCTCTCTATTTCATTCTCAACATCCAGCCAATTCCAATACCACAGCTTCCTGCCACTAAACCACAAAATGCCTTCCCACAGAGAGTTGGGGCAAGGCTCCGAGTGCCAGCTCCCTGACGTCTAAGCCCTGTGACCCTGCATGGTCCATGCCTAATAGAGACAGCTGTTTGAAGTTGAAAAGACTAGATTCTAGTTCCGATGCAGCCCTGAAATTACTTAAAAGAGATTTTTTTCAATGGCTTTTTTTGTTTTCTAGGCCTCAGTTACCTCAATCTCTCTCTCTCAATATCTACCTCCAATGATTTCCAAGCTCAATAAGTGAAGTCCTGCCTTTGCCAAAAGGATTCTTTCAGGCGTTAACCTCCACGATTGATTATGTGCCACGGGCCGAAGCACACGGGGATCAGAAGAGTGCACAGCATCCCGGAGGGCCCGGTCGGTGCTGGGTCGCTTCTGAGGCTGCCCGTGGCGTCCACGGGGTGTTACCCATCACCCACGTGGGAAGGACGCTGCTGCCGGGGCCTCTGTCCCCCCGGGGGGAGTGGACGCTGCTCTCCAGTGAGTGATGAGAGCAGTAAAAGGCTTGAGGTTCCGGGGTGATGGATGCACTAGGTTTGGGTTCTGACTCCACTTATGTCTGGAATTTGAAATTCTCAGGGGAGCCGACTTTCACTGAAAGCCATTTCTCACCTTATTGATGCCCAAGGATGTCAAGTTATTTGACTTTTGGCGTCCCTCTTCCTCCTGCCCCTGCTTCCTCCCTGTGAAATGTTATGATTAGACATTCTCTTATCAGATGATCTAATGTAAAGAGCAGAGCAGGAAAGAGCAGTGTGAAGAGTGGAGCCCGTGCCAAACCCCGGCGGTCACACGCCCCACACGAGCCCCTCTGACCAGCAAGGGAAGCTCACGTTCAACCACAGCCAGAGAACCCTCGCTAACACGCGCCCCACGGGTGAGGCGCTCGGGGGGGCTTAGATGCCATCCATCAACTCTGCTCCCCCTCCCCCGGTCAGGGCCACCTCGGAGCCAGTGGCTCGTCTGCCTTAGAATCGCTGCCTTTTTTCTAATGCACATCCCAGTGACTCAGATGCCCGCTAGAGGTTGAGAGCTGGTACCCAGAGCCTTCCAAATGCATTGTTGCCCTTTCAGGACCATTTTGGAGAGAAAAACTTTTCTGTACAGAGAGCCACCACCCCGGTATGACCTGGAGGATGCTTTCAGGAGATGATTCAGCTGTTTCCAAGGCCCATCCCTGTTCCTGTCCGTGAGGACCCGACAGACCAGCTCGAGTCCCTGCCCTGGTCTCGTCAGGGCTCCTCAGGGTTTTCCAGATGGATTTCTGTGATCACAGACCAAATGAGCCTGGGGCTGGCATGTCACCTGCAGGCCCCACCACTCTGCAGCCCCTACTGTCTGATAAAGTGATAAAGTCCTGTGTCCTCTTCCCTGGCCACCCATGCTGCGTATCGGGGGCCTTTGGGAATCTTGGTGGCATTCTGCTCCTTGAGAAAGTGACCTTGAGGAGTCTGTCCTAAGGAAGCTGTTTAGTTCTTTCCAAGGTGGAATATGCCGGAAATCCACTAATGGTGAGTCCTGAGGGCAGCAGAGGAGGCCACATCATTTAGGCTTTCTCAGACACAGCATATAAAAAATGAAAGAAAAAGAGGGAGAGAGGAAGGGAAACATAGGACCACAGTCGTCACAGTTTTCTTAATTATTTATTTAGTAAAACAAACCCTAAATTAGTTTAATTAGCTTTTTATATATAAGTGTTGGGCACTTGACCCAAGATAGTGATTTGTGTCTGTGCACTGAACCTCCTCCACCACTAACTCAGAAGAAACATCAGAAGACCATGATTCTGTGCCCGTGGTTGAAGGGCACCCCCCAAAGGCCAGGGACTCAAGGGCTCTCTGTGTAGGCCTGGCCAGAGGGGACATGGGTCCACCCCCTGCTAAGAGGGCAGGGAGGACAGGCAGAAAAATCAGACATTGTACAGGCCAGTCTCATTGTACAGTCTCAGCTTCCACCATCACAGAACAAGAAACCTTTGTGCTGAGGAATTTTGAGCAAGAAGGGAAGGCTGAGGCAGGATCTTGTGTCTGAATGTTCAAGCTGATCTTACAGAAGGAGCTGCGCGTGAGACTCCGGGCAGCCAAGAGGCTCGGGAAGGGTGTGCCAGCAGAGGTGACGTCATGGGGAAGGGTCCCGGCAGTCAAGCAGACTGACATGGGTGTTGGTACTGAGAAGTGGGCTGATACTGTGACAAATCCCTAAAAGTGTGGAAGCAGTTTTGCAATGGGGTGATGGGTGGAGACTGGCGGAGTGTTGAGGTTCATGCTGGAAAAAGCCTGGATTTCTGGGAAGGGACTATTGTTGGAAATATGGATGTTAAAGGCATTCTGGTGGGGTGTCAGGCGGAAATAAGAAACGTGTCATTGGAAACAGGAGGAAAGGTGATCTTTGTTATAAAGTGGCAAAGAGCTTGGGTGAACTGTGTTCTGGAGTTTTGTGGAAGGTAGAATTTGCAAAGCGATGGCATTGCATTTTAGCTGAGGAGATCTCTAAGCCAGGTGTTGAAACACTTGGTTCCTCCTGGCATCTTATAGTCAAAGGTGAGAGGAGAGAGATGAATTGAAGAAGGAATGGTTAAGCAAAAAGGAGCCAGAACTGAAGATTTGGAAATTCTTAGGCTATGCATATTGCAAAAAAAGAGAAAACTTGTTTTGAAGAGAACACCGAGGGTGTGACTGAACAAACATTTGATAAGGAGGTTTGCATGGGTGTGAACTACCAACTGAATGAGGCAGCGCAGCAGAAGCAGGAATGGAAATGGGAGTTTACCAGCAGAAACACTGCCAGGTGGAGCTGAACGGGATGGAGATGGGACAAAATGAAAGAAGGACTTGGATAGCATCATAGAGCTATTGGACTGTGAGCTTGTGGTATTCTTCAAGAAAAGGGAAAATGACCCTAAGGGTAATACAGAGATTATCAGAGCCACCACAAGAAGGCCTCCGCCAAAAGCCATGAGGGTGGAACTCAGGCCCAACAGAACATGTGGCTGGGACTGCTGCCCCAGAGCGTCTGGAAGGCAGGGTGTTGAGCCTTAGAGATTTATTCTCAAGCCTTAAGATCTAATAGGATTCACCTTGCTAGGTTCTGGACTTGCTTGGGACCCTTTGCTCCTTCCTTCTTTCCTACATCTCCCTGTGGATTAGGAATGTCTATCCTATGTCTGTGCCAGCCTTATATTTTGGAAGCACATAACTTGTCTGGTTTCACAGGTTCCCAGCTGGAGAGGAATGTTGCCTCAGGATAAATAGTACTTCCAGCCTCACCCACATCTGATTTAGATGAAATTTAAATGAGGCTTTGGACTCAAGATTTTAGAGTTGATGCTGGAACAACTTAAAATATTTGAGACTGTTAAGATGCAATGAATGTGTTTTCATGTGAAAATGACATGAATTAGGGAAGGCTAGGGACAGAGTGTTATGGATTGAATGTTTCTGACCCCCAAATTCATATGTTGGAGCCCTAACCCCCAGTGTGACTATGTTTGGTGGTGGAGCCTGTGAGGAGGTGGTAAAGGTTACATGAGGTCATAAGGGTGGGGCCCTAACTCACCAGGGCTGGTGCCCTTCTAAGAAGAGTAAGAGACACCAGAGCCCCCTCTCTTCTCCTTATGGGATATAGTGAGAAGGCAGCCATCTGCAAACCGGGAAACAGCTCTCGCTGGGAAGAGAATCAGCGGCACCTTGATCTTGGACTTCCTACCTCAAGGAATGTGAGAAAGTAAATGTCTGTTATTTCAGGCCCCCAGTCTCTGGTGCTTTGATAAGGCATCCTGAGACTATTACTAGATGTTACCATAGCTCATGTTGGAGACCACAGAAAGGCAAGGATGTGGGCAAATGCTGAACAAGCCACTGAGTGCTAACCCTGCTTAATACAACTGTCGGAAGGGGGATTTCCTGCTCTTGGTTGAAACCCCACTGCCTGGTGCCTTGACAGGTGGTTCCCCCAGGAAGAGGTCAGGCACAACAGTGGGGTCCATGTGCAATTTGAGCCCAGCTGTCTGGGTCCAGGAGGCTATGGCTGTGCCTGGCAGGGAAGGCCAAACTCACTGGGCATACCCCAAGGGACAGCAGCGTGGCCCAGAGAAGGTTAATGTTATGAGGCAGACAATCAAACCTGTCAGAGCCCTGGGAGCCCTCTTGGGAAAGCCCCCAAATGCTACAGGGACAGGGGACACTCCCTGCACTGGCAGGAGGGCCAAGGAGCAGGGAAGACCAGGACCATGGTCCATGAAGCAACCCCATTTGTACCCAAAGTCCTGGTGGGACCCGAGTCAACTCCAGGATTGCCATCGCCTTGTTCATTCATTGACTCAGCAAATACGTATTGATCACCAACCCTGTGCCATGCATTGTTCCATGCCATCTTAGTCTGTTCTGGCTGTTATGACAAAAGTACCATAAACTGATGGCTTATAGACAATAGAAATTTATTTCTTATAGTTCTGGAGGCTGGAAATCCAAGATCAAGGCATCAGCAGATTTGGTGTCTAGTGAGGACCTGCCTCTTCACAGATGGCCACCTTCTCCCTGTGTCCTCCCAGGGCAGAACGGACAAAAGAGCTCTCTGAGTCTCTTTTACAAGGGCACTAATCCCATTCATAAGGGCTCCACCCTCTTGACCTAATAACGTCCTGAAGGTGCCACCTCCAAATACCGTCACACTGGGATATAAGTTTTAACATACAATACAAAGAAAAATTATTAAAAGCAGCAAAGGAAAAGCATCAAATAACATACAAGGGAATCCCCATAAGGTTAACAGCTGATCTTTCATCAGAAACTCTGCAAGCCAGAAGGGAGTCGCAGGACATATTTAAAGTGATGAAAGGGAAAAAACCTACAACCAAGATTACTCTACCCAGCAAGGATTTCAATCAGATTCGATGGAGAAATTAAAACCTTTACAGATAAGCAAAATTTAAGAGAATTCAGCACCACCAAACCAGCTTTACAACAAATGCTAAAGGTACTTCTCTATGCAGGAAACACAAGAGAAGGAAAAGACCTACAAAAACAAAAAGAAAACAATTAAGAAAATGGTAATAGGAACATACATATTGATAATTACCTTAAATTTAAATGGATGAAAGGCTCCAACCAAAAAACATAGGCTGGCTGAATGTATACAGAAACAAGACCCATATATATGCTGTCTACAAGATACCCACTTCAGGCCTAGGAACACATACAGACAGAAAGTGAGGGTATGGAAAAAGATATTCCATGCAAACGGAAATCAAAAAAAAGCTGGAGTAGCAATTCTCATATCAGACAAAATAGACTTTAAAATAAAGACTATTACAAAGGACAAAGAAGGACACTACATCATGATCAAGGGATCAATCCAAGAAGAAGATATAATAATTGTAAATATTTATGCATCCAACATAGGAACACCTCCATACATAAGGCAATTGCTAACAGCCATTAAAGGGGAAATCGACAATAACACAATAAGAGTAGGGGACTTTAACACCCCACTTTCACGAATGGACAGATAACCAAAAATGAAAATAAATAAGGAATCACAAGCTTTAAATGACACATTAGACAAGATGGACTTAACTGATATTTATAGGACATTCCATCCAAAAACAACAGAATACACTTTCTTCTCAAGTGCTCATGGAACATTCCCCAGGATAGATCATATCTTGGGTCACAAATCAAGCCTTGGTAAATTTAAGAAAATAGAAATTGTATCAAGTATATTTTCAGAACACAATGCTATGAGACTAGATACCAATTACAGGAAAAAAACTAAAAAATACAAACACATGGAGGCTAAACAATACGCTACTAAATAACCAAGAGATCACTGAAGAAATCAAAGAGGAAATTTAAAAATGCTTAGAAACAAATGACAATGAAAACATGATGACCCAAAACCTATGAGATGCAGCAAAAGCAGTTCTAAGAGGGAAGTTTATAGCAATACAATCCTACCTTTCAAGAAAAAAGAAAAATCTCAAATAAACAACCTAACCTTACACCTAAAGCAATTAGAGAAAGAAGAAGAAGAACACCAACAAAAGTTAGCAGAAGGAAAGAAATCATAAAGATCAGATCAGAAATAAATGAAAAAGAAATGAAGGAAACAATAGCAAAGATCAATAAAACTAAAAGCTGGTTTTTTGAGAAGATAAACAAAATTGATAAACCATTAGCCAGACTCATCAAGAAAAAGGGGAAGAAGACTCAGATCAATAGAATTAGAAATGAAAAAGAAGTAACAACTGACACTGCAGAAATACAAAGGATCATGAGAGATTACTACAAGCAACTATATGCCAATAAAATGGACAATCTGGAAGAAATGGACAAATTGTTAGAAAGCACAACCTTCCAAGACTCAACCAGGAAGAAATAGAAAATATAAACAGACCAATCATAAGCACTTAAATTGAAACTGTGGGGGTTTCCCTGGTGGTGCAGTGGTTAAGAATCTGCCTGCCAAGCAGTGGACATGGGTTCGAGCCCTGGTCGGGGAAGATCCCACATGCTGTGGAGCAACTAAGCCCGTGTGCCACAACTACTGAGCCTGTGCTCTAGAGCCCATGAGGCACAACTACTGAACTCACACCTAGAGCCCGTGCTCCACAATAAGAGAAGCCGCTGCAATGAGAAGCCCGTGCACCGCAACGAAGACTAGCCCCCACTCACCACAACTAGGGAAAACCTGTGCACAGCCATGAAGACCCAATGCAGCCAAAAATAAATAAATTAATTAATTAAAAAAAATTGAAACTGTGATTAAAAAATCTTCCAACAAACAATAGCCCAGGACCAGATGGCTTCACAGGCGAATTCTATCAAACATTTAGAGAAGAGCTAACACCTATCCTTCTCAAACTCTTTCAAAATATAGCAGAGGGAGGAACACTCCCAAACTCATTCTACGAGGCCACCATCACCCTGATACCAAAATCAGACAAAGGTGGCACACAAAAAGGAAACTACAGGCCAATATCACTGATGAACATAGATGCAAAAATCCTCAACAAAATACTAGTAAACAGAATCCAACAGCACATTAAAAGGATCATACACCATGATCAAGTGGGGTTCATCCCAGGAATGCAAGGATCCTTCAATATATGCAAATCAATCAATGTGATACACCATATTAACAAAACAAAGGATAAAAACCATATGATAATCTCAATAGATGTAGAAAAGATTTTGAAAAAAATCAACACCCATTTATGATAAAAACTCTCCAGAAAGTAGACATAGAGGGAACCTACCTCAACATAATAAAGACCATATATGACAAACCCATAGCCAACATCATTCTCAATGGTGAAAAACTGAAACCATTTCCTCTAAGATCAGGAATAAGACAAAGTTGCCCACTCTCATCACTATTATTCAACATAGTTTTGGAAGTTTTAGCCACAGCAATCAGAGAAGAAAAATAAATAAAAGGAATCCAAATCGGAAAAGAAGACATAAAACCATCACTGTTTGCAGATGACATGATACTATACATAGAGAATCCTAAAGATGCTACCAGCAAACTAGTAGAGCTAATCAATGAATTTGGTAAAGTAGCAGGATACAAAATTAATGCAGAGAACTCTCTTGCATTCCTACACACTAACAAAGAAAAATCTGAAAGAGAAATTAAGGAAACACTCCCATTTACCATTGCAACAAAAAGAATAAAATACCTAGGGATAAACCTACATAAGGAGACAAAAGATCTGTATGAAGAAAACTATAAGACACTGATGAAAGAAATTAAAGATGATACAAACAGATGGAGAGATATATCAAGTTCTTGAACTGGAAGAATCAACATTGTGAAAATGACTATACTACCTAAAGCGATCTACAGATTCAATGCAATCCTTATCAAACTACCAATGACATTTTTCACAGAACTAGAACAAAAAAATTCACAATTTGTATGGAGACACAAAGGATTCTGAATAGCCAAAGCAATCCTGAGAAAGAAAAATGGAGCTGGAGGAATCAGGCTCCCTGACTTCAGACTATTCTACAAAGCTACAGTAATCAAGACAGTATGGTACTGGCACAAAAACAGAAATATAGATCAATGGAACAGGATAGAAAGCCCAGAGATAAACCCACGCACATGTGGTCACCTTATCTTTGGTAAAGGAGGCAAGAATATACAGTGGAGAAAAGACAGCCTCTTCAATAAATGGTGCTGGGAAAACTGGACAGCTACATATAAAAGAATGAAATTAGAACACTTCCTAACACCATACTCAAAAATAAACTCAAAATGGATTAAAGACCTAACTGTAAGGCTAGAGACTATAAAACTCTTAGAGGAAAACATAGGCAGAACACTCTATGACATAAATCACAGCAAGATCCTTTTTGACCCACCTCCTAGAGAAATGGAAATAAAAACAAAAGTAAACAATTGGGACCTAATGAAACTCAAAGCTTTTGCACAGCAAAGGAAACCATAAACAAGATGAAAAAACAACCCTCAGAATGAGAGAAAATATTTGCAAATGAAGCAACTGACAAAGGATTAATCTCCAAAATATATAAGCAGGAGATGCAGCTCAATATCAAAGAAACAAACAACCCAACCCAAAAATGGGCAAAAGACCTAAACAGACATTTCTCCAAAGAAGATACAGATTGCCAACAAACATATGAAAGGATGCTCTACATCACTAATCATTAGAGAAATGCAAATCAAAAGTACAGTGAGGTATCACCTCACAGCAGTCAGAATGGCCATAATCAAAAAATCTACAAACAATAAATGCTGGAGAGGGTGTAGAGAAGAGGGAACCCTCCTGCACTGTCAGTGGGAATGTAAATTGATACAGCCACTATGGAGAACAGTATGGAGGTTCCTTAAAATACTAAAAGTAGAACTACCATACTGCCCAGCAATCTCACTACTGGGCATATACCCTGAGAAAACCATAATTCAAAAAGAGTCATATACCACAGTGTTCATTGCAGTGCCATTTACTATAGCCAGGACATGGAGGCAACCTAAGTGTCCATTGACAGATGAATGGATAAAGAAGATGTGGCACATATATACAGTGGAATATTACTCAGCCATTAAAAAGAAACGAAATTGAGTTATTTGTAGTGAGGTGGATGGACCTAGAGTCTGTCAACCGTATGCTAACACATATATATGGAATCTAAAAAAAAAAAAAAAATGGTTCTGATGAACCTAGGGGCAGGACAGAAATAAAGACCCAGACATAGAGAATGGACTTGAAGACATGGAGAGGGGGAAGGGTAAGCTGGGACGAAGTGAGAGAGTGGCATGGACATATACACACTACCAAATGTAAAATAGATAGCTAGTGGGAAGCAGGCGCATAGCACAGGGAGATCAGCTCGGTGCTTTGTGACCACCTAGAGGTGTGGGATAGGGAGGGTGGGAGGGAGACCCAAGAGGGAGGAGATATGGGGATATATGTATATGTATAGCTGACTCACTTTGTTATACAGCAGCAACTAACACACCATTGTAAAGCAATTATAGTCCAATAAAGATGTTTAAAAAAAAAAGTTTCAACATACAAATCTGGGGAGACACAAACATTCAGTCTATACTATATCCCCTGGAGCTGCAGCAGTGAACCGAACAGACAAGGTCCCTTTTCACACAGCAATTCCATCCTCAAAGTGGAAACAGACAAAACCGTGTCTCAGAGGGAATGGGAGTGAAGGTATGTACATGCACATACATATATAGGATATACGACATTCACATTATACATACATATATATTTAGTTCATTTCTTAATGAATCAATCACCATGAAATTGTTTGCAGTCTTCATAAGATTTGGAGTTAACAGGAGAGGGGCAGGTAGACACATTAGCCCTGTTCTCCAACTGGATGGACCGTGCTTCCAGAACAGGTGGGCCCTCCTCACGCTGACCAACTCACAACCATTTTGCATCAGGGAAGTTCCTGGTCCTCCTGGAGATGCCCAGCCACACAGCCACCTGCTGAGCGTGACTTAGGAAGACTTTGGTCTTCTTGCCTTGGAGGAAAAGTCACGGGTGATAATCCACCCTGCCACGTCACCCACATGAAGCTGCTTCAGCTACATTTCCAACATGTACCCACGTGTCAGATTCATTTGCCTCGTTATTCCTGGAACCCATCACCTTCCTGGCAACGCCGAATGTTGCCTCCATAAGGCTTCGATGTCTATGGGGCCAAAGGAATCCCACGTTAATGCTGTTTTAATAGGCACAGAAGTGCAGTTGCTACATCTCAGCATGTCTTTCCCTATTATGCTTTTTCTTATTATATACTGTCATTCGTTTGCCAATGTCAACTGTTAAAGGGGCTAACACTGCAGTTACTATGAAAAAGCAATAATGAGGCTGGAACACTCACTTCCCGCTCCCTGCACAGAAGCCTATCTGACAATAATAAGGTCTCACCTGAACACAGTATCTTGTCTTTTCAAAGCATCTCTACATTTTCTCGTTTGATTGTAGCACCTCTGTGACGTGGGCAGGCTAGACTATCTTGACATTTCAATAAGGAATGTTCTTTCTGCACATCCCTTGGCTGGTCAGAGGCAGACCTGACTTCAATGCCAAGTCCTGGCTCTGCCCCCACCACTCTCCCGGAGCAGATAACCTGGTGCAGCCTCTCCTTTCTGTTATCACCAAACCCCATCAACTACGGCTGATATTAATCTTGTCACAGTTAATGCAGGACCTACAAGACCCACTTTGTCCACAAATGCAGTCACCTTCCTTTTTATACTTATGGTGCTTGCTGAAGATTCCCCATTTTGTCAGCCCATCCTTAACATGGATGGTGTGAGGGCTCTTAGGGGAACAGACCAAAGAAGGCTGTACTTGCTGGTGTCCCCTCTCCAACTGGCCCAGGGCAGAGACCATGGGGGGGCCGTGATTTTCCTTTCAATGGAGGTGGCGACTGAACCTGTGACAGGACAGAGGGCTGGCTGGACACATCAATAGTCTCTGCTTCTCAGGGGACGGTGGAGGTTTCCAGAAGGCCGGACAAGGGACACGCAGTCAGGGAGCCCTGCCAAGCCCCCGGGTGTGTGCCTAACTGATTGTGCCTGCAGCCCTGGAGTCACCATGAGAGCCTCGCTGAGCTAATGTTTATTGATGCTATTTTCTGTTAATTAAATTAAACCTCTTTCTGAAGCAGGGATGCCTGGGGTGGGTGGGTGGATGGACTCTGTTTTCCCAGGTGCTGGGTGGGGCTCAAGCCAAGGGAAGTGAAAGAAGATTCTCCCAAGTGTGAAACTCCCCCAAAGCAACCCTGCCCTTAATGCCAGAGGCCCCCATCGCCAGGGCTGCCCTTGGATTCCAGCACATCTTGCTTCCTTCGATTCAGTGCTTTTTGCATAAAATTCCAAGCAGAAAAATAAAACTGAGACATAATGATTTTGATTGGTAATTACTGCTAACATAAAACATATGAAATGTCACTAAGTTTTACGGATTATGATTCCCTAGTAGACAGCGTACTAGCCCTGTGTTCAGAAAATCAGAAATTTAGTGAATTTAGACCCACGTGATTTATCGAGAAGGTCTGAAATGGAATCAAAGTGACTGTGCTTACACATACTACAGATACAATGGAAACTTGACGTGTTTGTTTTTAATGACTGTGGTCCTCTTTATGTGCTGATTCTGCATCTGCAAATTCACCTTCTCCCTAAAATTTATTGGTAACTCCCAAATCAGTGCACACAGCACCTGGTCATTTGTGCACAGATGAGAAACAGCCAGACAACAGGAATGTCCAGAGCATGTGCTCCCAGCTGAGGTCCTACAAGGTGATGCTCCGTTTTTTGTTTCAATTCATAGTGTAAATAAGTGGCCTTGATATGACCCAGCAATCCCACTACTGGGCATATACCCTGAGAAAACCATAATTCAAAAAGAGTCATGTACCACAATGTTCACTGCAGCTCTATTTACAATAGACAAGACATGGAAGCAACCTAAGTGTCCATCGACAGATGAATGGATAAAGAAGATGTGGCACATATATACAATGGAATATTACTCATCCATTAAAAAGAAACAAAATTGTGCTATTTGTAATGAGGTGGATAGATCTAGAGTCTGTCATACAGAGTGAAGTAAGTCAGAAAGAGAAAAACAAATACCGTATGCTAACACATATATATGGAATTCAAGAAAAAAAAATGTCATGAAGAACCTAGGGGTAAGACAGGAATAAAGACACAGACCTCCTAGAGAATGGACTTGAGGATATGGGGAGGGGGAAGGGTGAGCTGTGACAAAGCAAGAGATAGGCATGGACATATATACACTACCAAACGTAAGGTAGATAGCTAGTGGGAAGCAGCCGCATAGCACAGGGAGATCAGCTCGGTGCTTTGTGACCGCCTGAAGGGGTGGGATAGGGAGGGTGGAAAGGAGGGAGACGCAAGAGGGAAGAGATGTGGGGACATATGTATATGTATAACTGATTCACTTTGTTATAAAGCAGAAACTAACACACCATTGTAAAGCAATTATACTCTAATAAAGATGTAATTAAAATTAAAAAAAAAATAAATAAGTGGCCTTTTTGCAGTCTGTTCAGTGCCATGTTTTTGCATTTTTGTGCTTATTGAGGGTGATTTTGCTGTTTGCGATGGCCTCCAAGTGTAGTGCTCATGAGCTGTCTAGTGCTCCAAGCACAAGAAGGCTGTGATGTGCCCTTATGGAGAAAATACATGTGTTAGATGAGCTTGGTTCAGGCCTGAGTAACAGCGCTGTTGGCTGGGAGTTCAACATTAATGAGTGAACAGGGCAGCACACTGAGAGGTAGGAAGAGGAAGTTCACCAATCTGTACGCGAGGCCACTCTGGAAAATGCCAAAGGAACATCTATGGTACACGATGAAGCAATGGAAAAGATGGGAAAGCAGCTAGATTTTTGCATTCGTGAGATGATGACTGATTTTTTTAAATCTAGAGGTAAAGGCACTGCTGTGAGGCTAAAAGCCAAAGAAATGTATGGCCACATTTCCCAGGGTCATGAAAATGTTAAACCCTTCTCAGCTGGTATTTTATTATAAAGAAATACTGCATGTAATTAGTTATGTATAAGAAATATAAATTAAGGTGTCTTTAAACAGAAACACACTTATAACAGGGTTACGTATTGATAGGTTGATGAAATGCTATGACCAGAGGCTCACAGGAACCTAACCCTGTGTGTCCTTTGGGAGCAATGGCTCAATATTTGCTAATTCAGTGTCTGTGACGACTTGACAGAAAATAACTACTGTGGAGAATGAGAATGAACTGTAATTTTATTAATTATAAAGGTTGTACATAAAGAAAACTTAAAATATAAAATCACTAAGGAAAACTTTACCTGCCACTTCATCTCCTAGAGACAAGGACAGTTAAATTTTGGTTTACATTCTTTCTGCCTTTCTTCAAGGTGTCAGTGTTCGTACTTTACACCATTTGTGGTCTGCTGCTCTCTTTTTCAATGTTTCCTTGAGAACATTGCTTTTTTCAATAAACGTTCACCTACAACCTGATTATTCATAGCTATATGATATTTCATCCTATAAACTTACTCTGTTACTTGTATCTACTTCTCTTTTGTTGGGTAGGGTTTCCAGGTGTGGTTGTACAGGTTGTTCACTGCACAGCAGCACCCCACAGAAGGGCACCTGAGAGACGAATCCAGCTCACACGGAACCTGCCAAGCCGTGCATCCCGGCCAGGGCTGTGTCTCCTTGGAAGAGGTGTGCTTGTCAGGCCATGAGCTAAGGGCTGGCCACACAGAAGACACACTTTTCCCATTCCGTCCACGACACCATACAGGCCAGAGGAGGCCCTGGTTGGGCATCCAGGTTGTTTCCAGTTTAGGGCTTGTCAAAACAGTGAGGCTGTGAACGGCTTCACTCACAACACCTCCTGACTTAAATCACTGATGATTAATCATTGATCAATTCCGAGACGTGGGATAATTAGGTTAAAAAAACTATTAATTTAGAAGGGATCATTTCAGGAGATAGAATAATACAGAGAAGCATAGGCTAACATAAATTCTAATTTTAGGAAAAGTTTTTACCAGAAAATTGAGTCCAGCCAGATTTTGATGAGTGGAAGATGTTAAAGCACTTTAAAGGGCAAATCTTTCTTGGCAACCCTGACCCGCCACCTAAGAAAGCAGTGCTTTTTATGCAAATAAGCTCTTTGCAAATCATTCTCATTTATTCATGAATGCTGAGAAGTGGCGGGGTCCTCCTTCCTCAACCCTGAACGGGAATAGGATTTTAAATAAGGGGAGAGGAGCTGGTGTTTGTTTAGATCCCTTTTTAGGCCAGAAGCTTTGTCTTTACTTACATTTTCTCAGAGGACCTTCCTGCATGGCCGCTTCTTCTAAAAAATGAGATGATTAAATGAGCCATCCTCCAAGGTCTTTTTCTGCTTTAGAAAAATAACTCTTATACTGTGTTTTCTGGACTTTGACTTTTATTTGGTATCAGCATTTTAACCAGACGAATTTCTTTATTAAAATTCTATAACCCAGCCTTATCCGGACCTCGTGGCTCTTTCCTTAATTAATCACCACCGTGAGTTTTCATCTGCTGAGCTCCCCTGCCCAGGACTGGACAGACCTTGCCCTGTGGCCTTAATGGTCCTGCTATCCATCTGCTTCCCGTCTCAAGAATGAAGCCACAGTCATTTCAAACCAATAAACCGAACAGATGGGGAAATACTAACAACGCATTATTTTTTTTTAAAATAATCTGTCTCTAAACGGCTAAAATATATTTTCCCTGTCTGTTTTTTCAGGCAGGAGTTTTGTTTCCCACCAGCACCTCGATCCTGGCACCCACCCTGACTCTCCGCAGCCCTGTCCCCAGAGCAGGTGCTATCAGGCCAGCAAGGTCCGTCCACTGCAGCAGGCGCTAAAGTGTAACCCCCACTGGCAGTGCAGTCATGCAGGGGTTAACGCTCTTCTCCTCCCTGAAACCCACGGAAACATCCAAATGAATGAAAATCTAAGAGGAGAACTTCATTTCCAGGGAAGGTGTTATACAGGGTAGAACCTCACCTAAGCAGTTAACCGTGGGAACTCAAGTCCCCAAAGTGGCTCACCCCTGCTTTGTCTCCCTGGACTGGGGCTCCCCTGGCCCTCCATAGTGAAGTCAAAAGAGCCTAACCCCCCGACAGGGGCATCTGGGAGGGCGGGCTGTCCCAATATGGGAAGGTAGGGCATGGTGTGTTTTAATGGGGGCAGTGGCTTGACAGATGGCTCCACAGGTGAAGGTGGGGTGGGTTACCCTGATGTTGCAGGTAGTAGGATGGATTTTTTTTTAAATTTGGGCATGAGGCTCTAAGGAAGAGGGAAGTGCTGCCCCAGATGCAGCGGCAAGCAGGCTAGGGGGAGGGTGATCACTGCCCCAGGGTGGGCATCCCCTCACTCAGGGGCCGTGTAACCAGCTGCGGGAACTTGAGACATGGTGAGTATCTCTCATGCTAAGTGCGGAATGGGGGACATGGGGGCCTCTCTCTACAGCTCCTGCAGTGCCCGCAGCCAGCACACAGCTGAGGACCGCACTCCTCAAGATGGGTGGCATCCTGGAGCTGGGGGCTGAGTCAATGTTGAGGACAGAGCAGACCCCGGGTGCTGCTGTGGGCCATATCGGTGTCTGTCCTTGAACTCCAGTTTCTACATCCAGGCTCCCAGTGCCTCCTCGACCCCCAGGTATTGCTGACCTGACTATCCATCATATCCTTTATCTTATGGTTACTGGGGGGAAACGGGTGGCAAGATAAATGGGAGATTGCGATCAACATATACGCCCTCCTATAAAATAGATAACGAATAAGGACCTACTGTGTAGCACAGGGAACTCTACTCAATACTCTGTAATGACCTATATGGGAAAAGGATCTAAAAAAGAGTGGATCTATGTATATGTATAATGGATTCACTTTACTGTACAGCAGAAACTAACACAACATTGTAAATCAACTAGACTCCAAGAACAAAGAAGAAAGAAAAAGAAAAGAAAAGAAACAAAAAGCTCTTCCCATACCCTGGGAAGGTGTTCCACAGTCTAAGCCTGAGTACTGAACCCAATTGCCTAGGAGGTGACCTCTGCTTATCTCTTCAGCTGTTTTGCCTCAAAATTCACATTTAAGTTTCTTTGCTTCTTCCCTCGCAATCTGAAGAGTCTTGCTTTGGGGACAGAAATTAGGAGTCTGGAATTCTCACCCCAACTCTGCTGTTAGTTAGCTGGGGAATCTCAGGTGCTGCATTTAAGTTTTCTTGGCCTCAGTTTCCTGAGTCATAGGACTTCCCAGACACCAGTCCGTAAATGTGTGCCAGTCAGTTATGAAGCCACAGCTAAATGAAAACACTGGGAACAAGGATATTTACATGTGTGTGTAATTATAACTGCTGGTTTGGGAAATTTCTATCCTTTATTCTGATATCATAACTTTCTAGTGGGATTTTTTATGGAGGTGGAGTAATAAATTGTGTTCATTAATGAAATTATTATTATAATAAATTATTACTGTTTAATTATTATCTTATTACTATCTTTACATGAGAAAATTAGAAGTTAGTGATTTTTTGTTGCCAATACACTTTTTACTGTTTATTGTATTTAAGGGGTCTCTAAAAACCAAATTCTAGGAAGCAATAAACTAGATGCTTTTTATAATTGTTTTCATGTATAGAACCATAAAATTATTTGACTATAACTACCAGGGGTCTAATATTCTTGTCTGAAGATATTTTCAGCAATGATTACCAAAACCTTTCTACAAATTCTCATGATACGCTCCTTTAAATATTAACAAAATAATTGATTTTGTCTTTTTTGAAGAGATGGTATGCTCTCTTTTCCATGGGAAAGATTCAGAGTTTTTTCCTTTCCTCTTTGTCCTTTGGGAAGTTCAGACTGAAATAGATGGGTCCAGTATAGTAACCACATATGCTATATCTGTTTGCTTACTTTGTACGTCTCTCTTTTTGTTACTGTGGTCTATTTTTATTTTTTTAATCTTTAAAAACAAGCTGTGTCAAAAACTTTTTGAGGGAGAGTGTGGATAATAAATACAGAATAAAAGAAAAGTTTAAAAAGAAAATATAAACACTTATTGAAAACTTTTGAAAATATCTTGAGTAGGAAATTCATATAAAATAAGTATAAATGGTAACGATTATATGAAAACAATTTAAACTTACTGATAAGCAAGAAACTTCAAATCTACACAATAGGACATTACTCTCCCCTTCCCCCATCCAATCACTGTTGACAAACATACAAATTGGTGCAACTTTTCTGGCAGACAATTTAGCAATTAATATCAAAGGCTTTAAAATGGTCATGTCTTTTGACCCTAGACTTTTGCTCCTTGGCCTTCTTTCCAAAGAACATGATTAAGGATGTGTTCAATTTATTAGTTATCAAGATCATTTTAACCAAGATGGTGATAACATAGAAAAACTGTACCAACTAGCTCGTGCAGCAGCTCTGCGTTTGCTGGGAGGTTGAGGTCCATCCCCACGATGGGATACTCTGCAACAATTACCAACGATTTTCTCCCAGCTGTTACTGTCCAGTGAATAAAGAAACACTGTTGTCCATAGAAATCTAAAGGTAAAGAAGTATATGCATGCCTAGAAAATAACCTGGAATCGCATTCACAGCCTCGTAGCAAAGGATACCCTGAAGGATAGAACTTTAAAGAGACGTTTTACTCTCTGTGTCTTTGCTTGCCTTTATTTTCTGATTTTTCCCCTTGCAATGAACCTATGTGACTTGTATCATGAGTTAGAATTGTCATTTTCAAAAATAAAAAATAATGAAAAGAAACAAAACAAAAAAACACATGCAGCCTGATTCTAAGTATATCTGTTGATCATAAGAAAACCGGTTTTCCCATTTGCTCTTTGGCGCGTATTTAAACAGTGACAAATACATCATACACTGTTGATAACAAATATTTCTAACCATCTCTGACATGATGGTGAAGTAGAGTGTCTCAGGTAAACTTCCAAATTTTTACTGTTTTTTTGGAGGGTTACCTGAACATGAGGCACCACCCTTTGTCGGGGGAGGTAAAGCATGGGAAGGTCAGAGCCTGGAGCAGGTCTCACAGAATCCTTGAGAGCTACTCCAGCCACCAAAACAGCGGTGCACCCATCCTTGCCCTCTTCTCCCACTCAGCCCTGAGGGCCACCCCCAAAGCCTGAGCTTTTCGCCAAGTGTCACATATATCATGCACTGTTCCCATTCTGGAAAATGTATCAACTCAGCAACATACTGAATGGAAATGCAAGTGTAACCGACTGTTATCTCCTGGTCCCAGGACATCATGAAATAGTCAACTCAAAGCTTCCAATGCCATGTCCTCTGCAAGTTCTAAGTCCTCCTCGGACTTTACAACCGAAATCAGCTCTTCCTTTATACACACATGCATACATACCTGAATAAAGCAATACAAACCAAAACCAAAAATATTTATCCAAAATATTTGTATGCATGGTGTAGTTTTTCCTGATGTGAGTTGGGTGGAAAAATGAGAAATGAAAGAAGGAATTTCACAGTTTCAACACATCAACGTCTAGGTGAACTGATCCCATTGCTCTTCTAAAATGTTACTCAGTCACCCCAAACTGGCCCCAGGTCCACTTTCCCTGCTGGCTGGTCCTTCCCCACCTCCTCGTATTGATCTCTGTTCCTCTTCCGGCCACACAGGGCAGGTCCCCGTCTTACAAGGCTTCCCACACTGCACCTCCCACCCCAAGATCTCTCCAAGGAACAGCCGACATTGAGTATAAACTGGCCAAACCAGCCATCGTCCTAAGTTCTTTATGTATCCAATTCTCACCATAACCCTTCAAGCAAGGTAGTTCCTTAAGAGGAACCCAGTGCCAGCTGGGCTTTTTGTTTGTTTGTTTTTACTTCATTACATAAATAACTCCATTGGCTATTTGGAAACCTGAAATACAATTTTTAGAGCTGGAAGAAACAAATGAACCACGGTGGGTTTATTCTCTGTGTAGCTGTTTAAAGGTAGGACCGATTCACGTAATGAATCTATTTTCTCCAATGCTCTTTCCTTTAAGATGAGTCCAAATATATCTGGCTGTATCCCAAGAAAACAATGCCACGATTCTGCCTCAGTGTAATTCAGAACAACTTGCTTTTAGACCACTTGCAGGGAGGGGGGATGATGACTTGAGGGAAGAGACAGATGTAGAATTGATTAACTGCAACTTACAAAAGTGGTGTAAAAGGGATGGGTTGTCACATCTGACAGACACACACCTGAGAGACCCGTCATCCTGGCCAGCCCTTCAGATTCCCTCTCACTTAGCCCACACCTAAGTGAAGGAGCTCTTCACTAAAAGTCCTCAGGCAACAACCCTCATCTGTTTCCTGCTGTTTCCACTCTCAGCCTGAAGGGATGAGAGGAACCCAGGAGTTGGTCCATTGAGGACAGTTGAGAGGAGATGGGATCCAAGTGAAGGAAATAGACATCCCCTCGACCCTGCCCAGGTAGAAGGCCCAGATCTGTTGCCCTCCCTTCCTCTGACCTCTGCCGGGGATCCCCACTGGCTGAACTCAACCAGAGCCAGGGGGCACCAGGGCCCAGCGATGATCAAGCAGGTGGACGGCAGCGGGGTGTGTGCGTGCAGGGACAAAGGGAGGAGACCCCTCCCCACGGCGCTCAGAGCATAGGAGACAACAGGAGCAGACATGTGCACACACACACACACGCACACACACACATACACACACACCTGTTGTCTTCTCTGGGAGGCTATCTTTCGCCTGCCTCACAAACTTAGGCATCTTTCCACACGTCTTTCCCGGAAAGCCTTCTGAAGTTTCCCTCAGCTTAGAGTGCCTTATACATTCATCCAGTAAAGCTCTTATCTCACCGCCTGCTTTCTGGACTCTTTTCTCCCTCTAGACTTAAAGTCCCTTGCAGTCAGGAATGGTGTCTTATTCATCATTGTATCCTGGGAACCTCCGCGGGAGCCTTTCATCCACGCTCAGCGGAAAAAACTTACAAAATAAAACGCATTATGGCAACACTGCGGGAGTTTTTCACACAAAAGTATCTTTACTGTTGTGTTTTATTCCTTTATTATTCCTCCCAGCACAGATGGAATAGACAGAGTAAAATATGAAATGTTGTTCATCATTACGTAGAGTAAAGATTTGGACTAAGTTGGAGAAGAGGTGTTTCCATGTGCCTCCCCCACCTCCCAGTCCCCTGGGATTCAGTGGACATGGGACCAGTTCTGGCCAGTGGGTTATGGCCGGAAGGGACAGGTATCACTTCTGGGGACAAGGGCGTGTGCTGTTTCCCTATCCTCGGCCACAAGGTGCCTCACATTCCAGAAGGTGCTGACACGAGCTTCAAAGAGACTCCCTCCTCCTGGGCCTTGAGTGACTTGGATCAGAGCCTTCCATCATCCCTCACTGGCCAGGTCCACGTGACCGAGAAATAAACCTCACTGTTTAAATCCCTGGGACCTTTTGATTTGTTACCACAGAATTGCCCAGCCTGCTTATCACTCAGAATGCAACTTCTTCTATAAAAGGGACCACAGTTGACTAGCTTGTCTCTAAGCTCCTTTGTAAGTTATGGACTGACTTGTGAATTCATATGTAGAAGCCCTAACTCATGGTACCCCAGAATGTGACTGTATTTGGAGATGGGGCCTTTAAAGAGGTAGTTGAGGTTAAATGAGATCGTAAGGCTGGGGCCCTGATCTAATAGGACTGGTGCCCTTATAACAGGAGGAAGAGACACCAGGGGTATGAACCAACAAGAAAAGACCACGTGAGGACACAGAGAGAAGATGGCTATCTCCAAGCCCAGGAGAGAGGCCTCAGAAAAACTCAGCCCTGCCGGCACCTTGACCTCAGACCTCCAGCCTCCAGAACCATGAGAAATGAATTTCTGTTCTTTAAGCCACCCAATCTGTGGTACTTCGTTATGGTAGCCCAAGCAGACTAACACTGTGACCTGATAGTCTATAACTTTCATCTTATATTTGAAGGATTAGAGGGGAAAAAATCTACGAATAAGATCCACAAAATAGGAAAGTAAGTGGCATAATATTTTCTCTTTTTTTTAGGATTTCTTATTAACCACAGATAAGACTTCTTCATAAGCTAACATATAAGAGCCAAAGAAACACAATTCTGTTTTCCCTTCTGGGCACATTTAACTTTCTTAGCGTTCTAATCAAGGATTTATGATGTCATTCCGGAAAGCATACATCTTTTTTGGAAAAATGCATTTCTTTTATCGTTATATCCCTGTATCCCCATGGTGGGTGACCAGAATTTGGCCCTATGAGTCCCAAGGGCACTGACTAAGCAAATTATCATTTGTACAACATCACAGATCCTTACTGGGAGCTGGAATAAAATCAGATTTAAGTGAAGAGCTAAGTTTTGGATGTGGGAATTGATGTGTTGGTTCTCATCATGAACACAGGCATATAACAACAATGAATGAATATTCTAGCAAGGAACACTGAACTGGGCTGACAGATCTGCTGTGTAAGGGCCACCAACCCCCCTCCCACGTCCATAGCACATCTTGCTAATCAGCCAGACACCCGTCCCTCAGTGACTCTGAACTTGGCTCAGAACCCTCCTTAAAAGCAGAGCAGCTACTGTCAGGGAGGGCATGTGCGCTAAATCCCGGAGCCCTGTCTCCAGAGTCTGGTCCAGAGATTTTGTTCACTTCTGCTTCCTTGTTCTTTGACTTCTTATCCTCCATGTAACCTTCTTTTTGTTCTATGCCTATCCTTTTGTCATGGGTGGAATTGTGTCCCCCCAGAAGATATGTTTGAGTCCTAACCCCCTGTATCTCTGAATGTGATCTCATTTGGAAATAGAGGCTTTGTGATATGCTGTGTGTGTGCTGTGTGTGTGTGTAGTGTGTGCTTGTGTGTGTATGTCTTTTCTACCCATACCTATCACCGCTACTGACCCTACATTCTTCCACTCTGCAGGAAGGAATTGGCAGAAAGTATATCAGTTTCCTGTGGCTGCTATGACAAGGACCACAGAGTGCATGGCATAAAATAAATGTATTCTCTCACCGTTCTGGAGCCTGGAAGTCAGAAATCAAGTGTTGCAAGGCCACGCCCCCTCAGAACGCTCTAGGGAAGCATCCCTTCTCGTCTCTTCCAGCTCTGTCCTTGTGGTTACTGGCTGTCCTTGGTTACTGGCTGTGGTTACTGGCTGTCCTTGGTTACTGGCTGTGGTTACTGGCTGTCCTTGGTTACTGGCTGTGGTTACTGGCTGTCCTTGGCTCAAAGGACATCACTCCAGTCTCTGCCCCCATCATCCTGCAGCCTTCTTCCCTGTGAGCACGTCTCCTCCATGTCTCTGTGTCCAAGTCAACCCTCTTTATAACGATGTCAGTCACTGGTCAGGACCCATCCAACCCCAGCGTGACCTCATCTTAACTTGTAACACACCACATAACACCACACCACACACACACATACACCACACATGACACACCACATACACCACACACATACATATATACCCCACACACACACACCCCCCACACACACACCACACACACACACATACCACATACTTATTCAATAATAACTGAGGACCATGAGTGCAGGGTTGTGTAATACATGTGCTATAAATCCTTTTTTCCTGACTTCAGGAGAATAACCCTATATAGTTAACCTTAAATGAAACTATTCTGACACAAACGGCTGTCCTTTAATATACTATGTTCTGTTAGAAAAAGAATTGTACTTGGTTTGCCTTTGGCCGAAATAAACTGTGGAAAATGTTCCACTTATTCTAGCTTTCTCTCTAAGACCTCTAAAACCTGTGGCAACATTTAAATGGAGCCTCTATGAATAAATCCCACTTTAAGCCACACAGATACCATGGTGTTTGTTAAAATTCTACAACAATAAAACAATAAGCTGAAGTGATGAGCGGTTTCCTTGTATTCAGGCTCTATGTCTTTGAGTGAGATTGAGATTCAAAGACAAGATTTGTGGGAAAAGTCATAGTCTCCAGACCCTGAAAGGAAATAAAATGTGATAATTTGTCAGCAAGCAAAACAGAATTGCTTTTTTTCTTAATGTGTGGCAGTTAAGGAAAAGCAGATATTTATATTTTCCTTCTTACCTTATAGGTTTTAAGTTCCTAAACTGTAAGTTTCATCATAGGCCTTGAGTCAATGGCCGAAACAGTCAAAACAGTTCTGGAAGGAGAGGTGATCTGACACGGCATCACATGCATTTTGGAAAATCACTGTGGAAAATCAGCCTCCTTCTAATCATAAAATCCTTTGATGGCTTTAGTGAGATCATTTTAATCTTCTGCAATGCTTCATGCTATAATAATTAACTTGTGTGCAAATTAATGCTATTTTTAATTATCTTTTTCTATAGAGATTTTAACACCAGAGCATTCTTTAACAAGATTCATAAATCTTAAGCGATTTCAGCCTAAGCGGGCAAAAGCTGAAACAGAGACGCGGGGCCGTGTTGAAATATTTAGAAGGTTGCTCTAAATCATTCTAAATCCATTATTTTTAGAGGGAAGTTTTGAAACTACCACTCCATAATCATTCATACTCAGAAAAGCGCTCCATAATTACGGGAGCTAAAGACCATCCTCTGAGTTGAAAATTACGGAATTGACGCAGATCCCAGGGAACACGGTTCTGGAGACGAATCGCTCTGTGGTGGTCAGCCTGGCCTGGACCCAGCAAAACTGCATGCTCCTGGCAGGCCTGGTTTCCCCAAACGGTCCACCTGTCAATGGGACAGCACCTACCTGGTGCCTCCGATGACACTGAGATGCCACTGTCATCTCCCGGCTGCAAGGTCACTGCTTTTAGGAAATGACACTCTACCTTGAGGAGCCCTTGGGGCTTATCGTCTGCCCCCAGAACCCTACATCCTCGGACACAAGAGGGCTGCGGTGCTCCACCAAAAATTGCCTGGAAAAGTCCCTCACAAGGAAGCTCAAGCAAGAACGCAGGTGACAGGCAGGCGGGGTCATGAGATCCCCGACTAGGGTCTGCTTCCAGATGTGGGCATCTTACTTCCTGGAAGGCGATCCTCCATCTGCAAACATCTGCATTTCATCAACCAAAATGGCAGTGAATAAAGCAGGCTTTCGTCCAAGCTCAGAGGAAGTGGTCGCTGCCCCAGTGATGCACCATTCAGGTGAAACTCTAGAAAGAGCTCCCTGCCCAGTTGGAGGGGTATGTGCGTCTGGTACGTCCAGCCATGGGCTCCTTCAGGGTTCATCTCAGCTTGGAGCCACGGTCATGCTTTCTTCAGGTGGCCCCTAGCCAATGACCTGGCAAGACCATCCAGGCCCTGGCCATTGGCACCCATCACAGGGTCCCTCAGGGCACTTTGCTGGGTCTGCACCAGAGCCAGATAGCTCCCCCCTGCCCACCCTGCTCCTTCCCCTTGACTTGCACAAAAATTACCCCAACAAACCTCTTCATTCCTAACCCCATCTCAGTATCAGTTCCCAGACAACCCAGCCAGCTCGGGAGCTATTATCAAGTCCCTACACGCAGACTGACTGGATCCTAAAGAATCTTCAGCTAAGGAGAACAAGGGCAATCGAATAGGGCTGACGCTATAAGCAAATGGAATTGCAGGAGGGAAAATGAGGATTGGGACGGTGAATTGGCAAATGTTTAGAAGAGAGAAAATAGAATTTCATAAGATTGAAAAGCTGTGAATATTACAGGAACATTCACAGATTGGGTAAATCCCTTTCCGAGCTTCCTAATAATTTAAACAGCAGTCCTTTCCCCATTACAGATGCTATGTGCTATGTCTTGACTTGTGTTTTCAATGGCTCAGTCATAAAATGCGTCAGTCTGCAGCTCAAGCTCTGTGGCACTGAGTGCTTGTACTGGGCGCTTTTTTAAGACCTCTGAGGGCTCAGGACACTTACACTGTGGAGGCCGCTCAACAGAGCATCGTCAGAGAAATTAAATATATCCCCAGGTCTCTATGAGTTGAGTTGATTCGTTATTACCGTATATTTTTGTGGACCTTTAAACGTTTATGAATTTTGATTTTGCAGGTTTTCTTTTATGTCTCAGAGCCCATATATCTTTTATCCAGACTGTAACCATTTATTTTGGCAGTGTGGTAGGGGGCCGCTTAGTAAGTAGGTAGGCCTTGGTGTTTCCCACACCGTACACGATGGGTGAAGAGCCTGGTCTTGGATGGCCCCTGCGCATGTCTGGCAGAGAATTCTCTGGCTTGTTTTAAGACCACATTTCAGTGAGTGAAGGCAGAGAGGCTTCCCACACACAGCAAGGCCACAGCCAGCTCCTGTGGACAAAAGGCCAGAAACTTTCTCCCGTGAGCCCAGCGTCTTCGGTTCTTCAGCAAAGCGGCAGGGGGATCCTGCGGGCAGCACCTCTTTAGCTTCTGAGTCAGGCCTTTCAGGTCCCTGATCTGACCTCACAGCTGGGCAGGGTCCCTGGGAGCGGTTTGCACCTGCCCCGGAGAAGATGAAAATTGAGGCCGCCGAGGGATGTGACAAGAGGGTGCAGACAGGACCAACAAGCCTGGTTCTTGAAGCAGGAGCAGCGCCAGGCAGCCCAGGGCAGGGCGCTGGGTTTTCCTGTCTTTTTTTTTTCTTAATATTTTTGAAGGCTTAACAAAATTTGTTTTATTGAAGTACAGTTGATTTACAACGTTGTCTTACTTTCTGCAGCACAGCCCAGCGATTCCGTTATACATATAGATACGTTCTCTTTCATATTCTTTTCTGCTGTAGTTTATCACGGGATATTGACTATAGTTCCCTGAGCTGTACAGTAGGACCATAGAAGGTTTTCACAGAAGGAAGTAGCAGCTCCACTGGGGCTGCGCGCTTCCAGCTTCAGGACCGTGTCTGCGCTGCTGCGTCTCCAGGCTTCCCCACAGCACTCCCTGCCTTGGGAGACGGCACCAACTGGGCTGCCCCCGTGGTAGCTCTGGTTGGGTCTGGCCAGCGAACAGCCCAGCAGGAGGTCAGAAAGAGGCAGGGGGGAGGCAGGCCAGGCATTGTCCCCTTGGCCCCTCCCCAGTGAGGTCATCCCCCCCCACCCCCCAGGGAGAACCACCTCTGTCTCTCAACCAACGATCCCTACCCCCTCAAGGCAGCTGAGTCTTCACCCTGGCCGCTCAAAGCGTGTCCACCCTGAGGGGTCCTAGTGAGACGTGGAATTTGGGCTTCCGCCCTTCCCACTGAGTTGGAATGGGCATCTCAACCAGCTTCCGGGTGCCTCCGGCCCAGCTGCTACCAGTCTGCGTACCCTCGGTTCCCTGGGGTTTCTCAGGCCCCCGCACCTTTGTAAATAGACCTTTGGCAAGTAAGCCTTCCTCGACTTGCCCCACTGAGAGCCTGTGTTCTGGGGGACTCTGAACCCGCTCATCTCCCCCACCTCCGCCTCTGTCTCCACTTTCTAACTACTCAGCTTCTGACCAGGGCACGTGGTTTGTTCAATTACTACATCAGCCGGCTGGGGACACGCTAAGTTTGAGGTGACAGAGGTAGGTGGGGATCAGAGGCTGACAGACCCAGAAAGGAAGGAAACCTCAGATCCAGGGCGCCCAGGGGATGGGCTTGAGCCTGTGGAGGAAAAGAGCCCCCGGAGAGACCAGTGTCAAGAGAAAAGGCCCGAGGATGAGAGAGGGATGAGAGGTCACAGTGAGAAGAGACAGAAATGCACGATCGAGAGGGTGAACGGGGAGAGAAAAATATTAAGGACTGTTTAAAGTTCAGTGTGGTGGGCTGCTGGAAGTCCGCTACGAGCAGACTGAAAAGACACCCCGCGCCGTTAGATGGGAACCGAGCACAGACTCCTGCATCCCACGCTCTGCTTCCTCCGTCTTCGCCATCGGTTCCCACGTTTGATAACCTCACAAACACCTTCATCCCCAGCCAGCAGCTTTCATCCCGTTTGACCCAGACCCTTGCTCGGTGCCCGGACCCCGACACCCTGACCCTGGCACCCCCAGCATCTTCCAGCCCCCTGGGCGCCTTGCTCCAGGCATCCCAGGTCACAGGGAGAAGGAAGCTAGATCTCTTCCCAGTGAAAAATGAAGCACCAGACGGCTTCTTCTCTATTTAAGCCTAAACCAAATTAATTTGGGGAATGGCATTTACGGTCCAATCCCTAATGGCTGTACGTGAATGGATTTGTCCCGTTTTCTGATGAAATATTCTACTGTCTCTCACACAAAAATAGCAAAATGAATGAGTGCGGAAATGATGGATGCAGAGACGCTGAGCGTAACCCAAGGTAAGTGCTTTTCGCTGGTCCAAACCTGCTTTTAATTGGAAGAGCTCTGGTGAATATTTCTGTGCTGTCTCATTTGTAACATGAAGTCGTTCAAATAGATGGCCTCACCCCCGCTGACTTCATGAGTTCCTCTGATTTTATAAGGGGAGAACGGGACGAAACAGCTCCTGACAGAAGGAAGGTTCTTTGTGTTTGACTGCTCATTCCTGGTATCTGAGTGAAAGGAAAGGTGTCACAGGCAGGACTCAGAAGGTGGACGTTTTGAAACATACACACTCCCTCCTGGGGCTGGAGTCCCTCCTGGGTTATTCTGGGGAGACCCGACAGCGATGCCATGCTGTCCGCCAGCCTCCAGGGGACACTGAGGCTGCTTTAAATCTACTCACCTGCCCAGTGAGTTCCAGGGCCTGGCCTCCTAGCGTTGTTCATGATGTGTTATTTTGTTTTGATATTAATTTATTTTTCATTATAAAAGCAGAACAAAATCACCTGTGGAAATTTTCAATATACCAAAAGAGGGGGGGCAAATAAAGAAAGATAAAGAAAGGAAATTATCTAAAAGGTCCAGCACCTAGAGCCAATTCTTGGTATCCTTCTGTGTTTCCAGTTCGTACCACACGCAAAAATTTTTAGTTGCAGTTGTGATCACACTGTGTATACAATTCCACATTCCAGTATATAACACGAGCATTTAGAACAGATGGTGGAGCAGACGTCTGTGCACAGGAACCGGTCCTGAGGGTCACTCAACACCAGCATCAGGCTGCCAAGATGAAGCTGGATTGTGGTAACTGCTTTTTAAAAATGAGGAAATAGGGCCTCCCTGGTGGCGCAGTGGTTAGGAATCTGCCTGCCAATGCAGGGGACACGGGTTCGATCCCTGGTCCGGGAAGATCCCACATGCTGTGGAGCAACGAAGCCCGTGCACCAAGACTACTGAGCCTGAGCTCTACAGCCTGCGAGCCACAACTACTGAGCCCGCGAGCCACAACTTCTGAGCCCGCGAGCCACAACTACTGAAGCCCGTGCGCCTAGAGCCTGTGCTCCGCAACAAGAGAAGCCACCACAATGAGAAGCCTGCGCGCCACAATGAAGAGTAGCCCCCACTCGCCACAACTAGAGAAAGCCCTCGCGCAGCAGCAGAGACCCAACGCAGACAAAAATAAAATAAAAATTTTTTTAAATGAGAAAATAAAAGATTTGGTAGACTAGGAAATAAGAAAGAGAGAAAGTTATATTTTTTGTAGCAAAGCACTTGACAATCTCTCAGTGTGTCCTTTTCTACAAAAGCACAGAAATGAGGGCTGGGTTTAGGTCTAGAGACTGGCTTCGTGGTTTCAGGGAGGATGGTGGGCCCTGCTTCTTGCCTATAACTGGGCTTTTCCCTGGGGCTGTGTCCACCGCTGGCCCCAGGACCTGTCCCAGCCCAGACGACAGGTATAGGCAATTTGGGACAACTGAGCTTACACCGGGGTGCCCGGCTTAAGTCCCACACGTGCCTGGTGTACTTCCCGGCACCTTTGATTCACATGCTGGGATGACCTTTGGGCCCATCTCTGCACAGACACCTCATTCCAGTTATATTCCATTATATTCGTGAGAGGCAGCAGGGTTTGCTCTAACCTGAGGGCTGATTTATATCATAGAGAAAGGAAAGAAGGGAATAGCTCTTCTCAGAGGAGGTACCTCAACATGTGCTTGACAAGCTGGGTCATGTCGCCCCATTGCCAAATCAGACGTCTCCAAAGCCACCAATCTCACTGTAGGTTTCCAGCACCTCCTTGTCTGTTCCTGAGAAAGCAGATGATTTCATCAGAAAGAGCTGCCTCATTTCGTGATTTGGGCACCATTCCCCAGACTCCGCGTACTCCAGCCATCCTGAGGAACAAAGCACCTGTGGCCACGTTGCATCTGGTTCGGGATGCTCTGAGCACGTCTCTGACAGGCACCAGCAAGACCAGCCTGTGATCTGCAACAGAGCCCCATATCTTGGGATGGGTGGGTGTTTTGGAGAGGTGATCGTCTCCCCCATCAAAGCGAGAGCTTTCGGAGGACCCCAGCCTCGGGATTCCAGGGTGAGGACCGAGAGGGCTTTGGGTGATGGAGACAAAGCAGATGGAGAGAGAAGCCTCCTCTGGCTCCAGGGAGATGGCGGGAGCTTGTCCAAGCAAAAGGGGTGGATGGTTCGGTGGGAGAGATGGTTCCAGGGGAGCTTCACAGCCTGGGAGGATGGAATCCAAGGAAAAGAGAAAAAGCAGGGAAGCTCAGAGCTACTCCTCTCTCCCTTGTCTGCTCAGTTATCCACAAACAAGGGGATGAGAAGGGAGTTACCAAGCAGAGGGGTCAGGATTAAGCAACTGGAATTCTTTCTCCAGTCTAGGCCCAGCTTGCGTGTGTGTGTTTTGGAAGGAGTGATGGAAACACCATTCCAAGGAGGACATGAGGTCAGGGCGGGTCAGCCTGCCCATCTGGAGCCCATCCCCTGGCACCGCGACCCTTTCCTGACACTTCCCTCTGCACTCGTGGCTTGTCCGGCCTTTGCACGTGTGCTGGCCGTGGAGGGATAAGCCAGAAACCTTTCCCTGAGGCTTTACAAGGCCATCAGAGAGCTTCAGAAGAGAGCAGCCCGGCCTCCAGGAACTTGGAACTCTGTTTCATCGCACAATTATCAACGTCCCCTCGCCCTGTATCTCCCACAGGACGTCCATATTTCTACAATTCATCCTCTGCAAACCTTAATTACGGCGAAGCATTCCAAACTGATTATGCCTCAGACATAAAAAAAAAAAAAAAACAACAAAGCAAAGAATCTCCTAAAGGTATTTGTCTGCTCGTGTCTCAGCTTAGACCATTAAAGGCAGTCGCTTCACCTCTTTGCGACTGTGCTCCGGGTTAACAATTCTGACTGAATTACGATTCTGTGACTCATCGGCTCGTTTGAAAAATTCATCAAAAACCTGCTTTGCCTCAATGTTTGCTGTGACTTGAATCAGTTGCTTCATTAAATTTAATTTCTTTGGTGGGGGTTGTGGGGATACACGGTCGTTTGATAATTAATTGCTTGAAAGGGTTTGTTTCCTTTCTCCTCCATTTTTCTTTCTCATTTGAAGATCAGATCCACACGGGCATTTCAGAGGAAGTGGGTCTGTGCCTCTGTTTACAGAGGTGCTTTCAGGGGCCTGAGCTGGCCGGGTCTTCAGGGAGAACTACGACACAGGGCTTTACCTCTTAGGCAGGCGGCCAAGCACCTCTCAGGACGGAGCTCAGAGGTGGGAAGAGAGAAGGGCTCTGTCCTCCCTGCCAGGACCTCAGAAGAGAATCGACAGGTGAAAACGGGGACCCGGGCAGCTTGCAAGCCACCCCATCTCTACTTTCTCCCGTGGCTTCTCCAGCAAATGCTCTCAGCTAATTCCAAGCCGTTCAGTGTCCTCAGGCCTCTCTCGCCAGATGCACTGGATTTAGAGCTTCGTGCCCCTCTCCTACCAGCCGGTTCTGCTTCACATCGGATAAAAGACAATCCCACGTGTTGGTTTTCTGGAAAATATCAGATAGACAAGCCCAGGCAGGGATGCTTTTCCTGTCTGGCTAAGCAGAGAGGGCAAAAGTCCTCCAGCCCCATTAGGGCAGAAGTGCAGGCGGGGAGAGCAGGGCACAGCAGAGCCGCCTCGGGGCGCAGGGCAGGGAAGTGGCACCGCAAGTTGGCATCGCTCGCCCCAGCTCTAGCTGTTTCTCTGGGAATAGCGCTCCTGGCTTTTCTGTAAACCCCTGTGGGCGAGGGGACACAGCCCCTTACCTACTTATGCACACGTCTCTCCTTTCACTCTGCCAGGGCCTTGGATTCTAGGTGTTGTAGGGAGAATCCCCAATCCTGAAAGAGGCAAGCAGAGCATCCCAAACTGTAGGCTTCCTTCCCCTCACCTCCCCACCCCCGCCCACCCGTGCTGCCATCCGACTAGGCTTTTCCTCCCCCTACGAATCATCTTACATCCTGGCCTCCACCTTGGGCCTCTGCACAGTCTCACCCACAGCTCTGGATCCCGTCTGCAAAGCGCATTCCCAGAGGAACAGCCAAACTCCCTGCTGGGGACCAGAGCTGGTCTCTAAGCCAGCTGGGGGGACCCAGCTGAATTGCTTTGGAATAGCGACTCCATCCCAAGTTCTGCCCGGAGACCCCAGGTCAGGTACATCCCCATGGCCATGGCCACCAGCCAGAACTGTCCTGAGGAACACAGACCTTGTGAGAGGACATCAGGTACCCAGCGCCCCCTCACCTCGGATGCCCCCAAGTCTGAACTCCCTCCTGTCAGGCCAGCTTGACACCCTCCCATCACCTTAGGGCTGTTTGCCCAAGCCACCAACAAGGTGTCACCTGATACATCCAGGCTAAAAATGGTATGAATTCTGCCCACATCCAAAGTTGGCACTTTGGTACAGCCAGCCCATACCGTGCATATTCACAAAAGGGAATAAAAATCACCTATCAAAGTTATATCTTATGACCCACTGATCTTAGCCGACTGCACCAGGATCTAGGAAACACCCCATCCTAGCGAAAAGAGTTTGGAATCACAGCTCTTACAGGAAACAAGAAAACGTGACTCCAGTCCTGCACATGGGGTTCCCTTCAGAAGTTACGTGTGCAGAGGTCCTAGTCTCTATCAACTTATTTTTTACATTTTGAAGTTGCTTCCTGTACTTACTAATAACGAGGGTTTAATACTTCTTTTGGAAGTTTTGTTTTTTACAAGTAGACCTCTGCTGTGATGTTTGTGCCAGTAAATCTCTCCGGCTCCTCACATACGTTGCCAAATCCCTCCACCCCCAAATAATCCCAACCAAAAAGCTGCATCCGAAATTAATAACCATGATCGTAAATCAAAGTGAAGGTTTTATCCTTTCATTCTGCGTACGACATCCTGACTAAATGAGTACCCCCATGCACACAGGACTTATCAAAAAGGGAAAAAAACCTTCCTTAATCAAAGGCATATTTCATCTCTGAAAAATTCATCAGAATGTGTTACAGAGTGACTGTAGGTCTTAAAATTCTCTCGCTAGCACATCTGGAAGCTCACATTTTTTTTCCGTCATTATATTCAGGAATACAAGCGGTTCTGATTTGCATGCACAAAGCGGTTTCTTCATCTCTTATCTTGTGTGCCATGTGAGTGAATTTCTGTGATCTATGGTTACAATTACTGAAGTATGGGTTAAGAGTGCCTACATTATGCAGATGGCTGTCTTGATCAAGAAGCAGCCGGAAATATAATACAGTGAGGGACCATGTGTTTCTACAACGCTGAGCTCTTCCTCTGGAGCCCTGCCTGCTGCCTGGAATCAGAGATTTCAGGAGTACCTGAACGCAGACTCTTCCAGGCTTCAGTCAGGAGTGATGCTGACAGGTTACCCTGCTCTTGCAATCTTGCACCCAAAGCCAGTTACTGAGGGGCCACCTTCTGATTCCTGTAGCCCATCAGGCTGACTGATTTCTTCTTCTCTGCTAAGGGACTCTTCCTCTCATCTCCAAATGACACAGCTGCTGGCTCGTGCCACGTCCTCTCAGGTAGATGTTACGTGCATCCATTTCTTATCTTTTGGCTGAAATCAGGGACCAACATCTCCAGGAAGGGCTCTCATCATTTATAATCGTGCCCATTCTACCTGTGCGTAGCAGCCGAGTTTGTGCACAGAGTAAATGATGAAATGTACAGAAAAGCAGTCTGTGTGCCAGGCATGTGGAAGCTTATGTTTATCACCACCGCCTCCCAAAAGCAGGGTTGCTGGGACCTATGATGGCTATCATCCGTACGAAACATCCCTGTCCTGTGGGTGGGAGGGACCGAGGAACTCTAAAGATAAAGATACTTGAGTTTATCCCACAACACTTGCTAAAAGAGCTTGGAGAGATTCCTCAGACTCAGTTTCCTCAACTATAAACTGGAAACTATAATATCCCCTAGTGTATTCGTTTCCTAGGGCTACTGTAGCAAAGTTCCACAAACCGGGAGGCTTAGAACCACAGAAAGTTATTATCTCACAGTTCTGGAGGCTGAAGTCCAAAATCAAGGTGCTTGTGGGGCTGTGCTCCCTCTGAAACGTAAGGGAAGGATCCTTCTAGCCTTTACCAGCTTCTGGGACCCACAGATGATTCTGTGGCAGCATCACTCTGGTCTTCACACGTGTCCTCCCTGTGACTCTCCACGTGGTCCTGCCTCTGGGCGAGCCTGTCTCTATATCCAGATATCACCTTTTTATAAGGACTCCAGTCATATAAGTCATACCGGAACAGAGCCCATCCTATGACCTCCTTTGAACTAGGCAACCTCTATAAAGACCCTATTTCAAAAAAGGGTCACATTTGGAGGTGCAGGGGGTTAGGATTCCAACATCTCTTTTGGAGGGGACAGAATTCGGCCCATACCCTAGTACGCAGGGCCATGGTGAGATCTCAAGGTGAGGCAGGCAGAGCTGGCTCTGTGCTCCACACATGACTGGCCGTCAGTGCCATGCCCTCCAACCCCTCCCAGCCCCCTGGGGAGGCATGCTCCAAGTAGCCCACGGTGCAGCCTAAGTTAATTGAGGGGACTTGGTAAGGACCCAAACTCTATAGTGAGCAGGAACTTTATGAAAATGAGCCGCAGGCGTCACGGTGGGTCCCAGGCTAGATATGCAAATTCAGCTTCCAGATAATCCTTGCAGCTCCTGCGGCTGCCCCCAAACAAGGCATGATAGGAGTCACGTGAGCTTAGACGTTAGTCACGTCTAAACTTACCACAAAACCTGTTTTCTTCCAAAATCATGGGCAATCATTCTCTCTGAAAAGACCAAGGTTCATTGTTTTTCAAGGAGATATGAAAGGGAGAAGAAGACTGAATAAGACATAACTATTAAAGACGCTATTGGGGTAAATGTCACACAAGGTAATGAATGCTTTGAGCAAAGATTGGCTACAAGCATGTTCGGCATAAAGACGACAAGGTGAAACATCCAGACCGAGGGTCAAGATTGCAGGGTTTCAGCATGGCTCTCGCCGTCCTAACGGCCTGGCTGCACTCGGGAACCCCTTTTAAAGAATTCTTAATAAACAATACGACGTTCATCGCTCTCAGGGACCTGTCCCCAGGCTTTGGCTGAGGACCCGACCAGCCTACGGGGCAAGCAGTGTGCATGCCCTATGGAGTCCAGGATTCATGCGTGCCTGGCTCTGCATTAAACACAGCTGCATGAACCGAACTATAGTTTCCAGTGGCGTAAAACAGGACCTTATAATTAAAATGGCTTTGAGCAGCGCTGGCTGCCCATCCTCCTACTTCAGAGAGCTCCAGGCAATCTTCTTTTATGTGGGCGCACACAATTTTACTGTCAAGAGTTGGGAATCAGTGGGGAAACCAGTCCTGCTGGTTAACTATTGCCAGAGATTATAACGTGATAGCCATTTGTCTTAAACTCCAATCCCCATTCCAGCAGATGTTCTCCAAAAAAATGTCATGTCAGAGGGGCTATAGAAGGGCACATTTGACGGTGATTACTTCTTGCTGGTTTCACTGAGAAGTCATATGGTGCCCAAACTGATGTTCTGTGGGAATATCACTGAGGGTTTTTCCCCCCTTTGGCTATGATGAGGAACCTGCCATGAAAAAAAAAAAAATCCCAGTTAAAATAACTTTTCCAATATTCTCTACGGAATAGAATTTTGGGAAACTCACTCATTCTTAATGTTTCTAATTTCCCCCCTCTCCCCACCTGCCCCAGTTTCCTTCTAGTGGAGAGTTTGGGTTTGGATTCTCAGTTCCCAAAACACATGCAACGTGACCATCTAATAAACTCTCTGAGTTACCTGGGTCTGACCTCAACCAATAACACAAAAGTCCCAGGTTCGGTGCCCTTTTCAAAAGCAATTAACCACGTCCAGAGCAACTCTTACCCACACTCCCGTTGAGAAAAGGCACGGAGTCCATCTAGTTCTCCACCGGTTCCAGAATTTTCCTCATGAAACGTAGCCTTTATTATCTTGTTCCCTTCCCTGCCACAGAATTGTACTTTACCATCAGACTCTCCACGTGCATGCAGTGGCGACAGAAGAAAAACCCTTGAGCTCTTGAGGACACAGTGCATCAAATCACTTAAGAAGCCCGATGTAAGAAAAGGCATTACACGCGCACACACACGCACACGCGCACCAGGAGACATTTTGCCTCCCTGAGGAAGTCATTCGTTTTCTTTTCATGAACGCTGAAATCTGAGAGCCAAGTCATGTTTCTGTTTTTGCTTTGGCTACTACAACCATCAGAACCAAATTTGCATCTCAGCTTCTTTGGTAGGGGTAATACCATAGGGTTTTTCTGCCTTCCCTAAACTTCTGCTATCTTGATTCTCCCCCAACTGTGATGCCCCCAGTCCTAATGCATTATTTCTTTATTCCTTTTTTCCTGACTCACATATCTGTTTTCTGAACATCACCTAAAATCATTTGTGGAAAGAGGTGGGTATGTAAATAAGTCAATTACATTGGTGAATAATGAGCTCATAGAGTGAAATATCTTTAACCCAAGTTTTTAGCTCCATTGATGAAACATATGTTTCTGTGTGTGAACCTGGGGAATCAGGTACTGGTCCCAATGGTTGGTGTTGTTTTCCTGAACCCAAAATTAGAACAAAATGAGGAAGCCTGATATCCTTTGGACAAGAATCCCTGTCCCTTGGGGTTCTGTTCCCTCTCGTATCCCAGTTGCTCCTGCATCTTCACCCTCCCTCTCTCTGGACGCCTCACCCACAGCATCTAAACGTGCTCAAACTTGCAGCAGAGTCAAAAAATAAAAATAAGCAATGTCCTTCTCCCCTCTCTATTCCTCTGCTTGAAGGGTGGGCAGTATTCCATGGATGGGAATCCAAGACTTTCAAGGTCACTCACAGCTGCACTGAGCGCTCCTGATTCTACAGGATCCAAACCTTGTGCGGGTCCCTGGATGCTGAGGTTCAGATTGTCACACAATGAATAAAGTTTCAAACATTAGAGAATCGTCACCAATAGAGGGCTGGATTCTATTCGTGCTGCTTGACTCTAGAGGTCAGTGAACGGATTTTGCATAGCGTCTCATGTGCTAGGGATGGTAGAGACATCATCTAGGCCAACCCTGACACCCAGGGTCCTCTCCACCCCACACCTGCCTGGAGCCAGTCCCGGCATCTGCCAGCCTCCCCAGCCACTAGGACGAGCGCCTTCACTGCACCTTCCTCTGTCAGGGGCTGTGCCCGCCCACCAGCTCTCCCAGACCCATCAGCAGGACTGACCGATGGTGAATAGGACGGAGGTTCAATTTCAGGGCCCTGGGAGCAGCTTAGCAGTGTGTCCCTGGGGGCACTTGTCGTGTGAAGTTTGCAGAGGGATGTATCTGGACCGGTACCGGTTAAGCCCACCATCTCTTTCCCCTCCGACTTCTCTCCATCCTTCTGCCGTGGGTGGAGGAGGGGCCAGGGCATTTGGGGATCCATTTCAGGGGAAGTTGAGTTGGGAAACTGATTAGTTCTGGGTCGTGGGATATCTTTCTGTGGTTTGTGTCCACTTCTGTGTACAGTTATGTTGTTGGTCACCACCCAGGTTTAGAAATAACTTCTGTGAATCCTCCCGCTATCCCTCGGCTGCCCATGGAGTGTGCTAACACCTGGATTTTGACAAACTGGTTACCAGTGTCACCAACACAGAGAATCCTGAGGTGCAGTCCCTGGGCTAGAAACCCAGAAATGCCCTGAAACTGAACAGGAAAAAATTTCAGCAGCCACTTTTCCAAGCTCGACAACAATCCTAACAGTTTACCTGAGTTTTCAGTATTTACCCCCTAACATCCAGCCACCAATAATGGCTTGTGAAGCTGAAAGACACGTTCCTAGACTGTCAAAAATATAGAACTCATTTTGACCAACCCTGCCGAAGGCAGGGGTGAATTGACTGTTAGTCTCTATAGGAAGTAATAGCTCAGAATTATTGTTGAATACAGATGTGATCAATGAATATGGAGCTAAATGGAAGGGGACAGTGTGATAACCAGGGGTTAGGCAGTTAATAAAATACATTAACTATAATTCCAAGAGTCACAGAGCAGGCTGTTTTCTTGGATTTTGTAACTTATGTGTTATATATCAGCTTTTCAAAATTTGGGATTTGTCATGATTTCTTTCCAAGTGTAAACGAACACCTAATTTAGTGCTTGTGATCATGTTTTCTCTTTCTTAAAGAGAACCCCAAGTGTTGAAGGGACACAGAGCCCGCATCCTCCCCTGGCATCAGGGCGTGGGGTCTGGACTTACTCCAGTTGTCCAAGACCAGCATCCTCAAGGGGCCACCCATGGTCAGGGGCACGGAGGTCCAGATGGCCCCCTTCAGCTTAGTCTTCTCTGCCTGTGCCTATGACAGTTCAGCCGGCACCCAGTCCCCTCACTGTGTTGGGGTGCTGCTCTGAGGCTCACCTTCTGTAACAGGCTCTGACACCTGCCTGTCACTTGCCAGGTCCCCATCCCAGGGGTGAGGGCTCTTCCTAAACAGACAGACTTTTCCTGTGATCAGCATGGGAGCTCCCAAGGGAAGGTTGCTGTGAGCAGAAAGTCTGCAGTGAGACTCCAGCTGCTGAGACCCCTCCCCCTGAAATGAGACCCCTCCCCCTGAAATGAGACCCCTCCCCGTGAAATGAGACCCCTCCCCCTGAAATGAGACCCTTCCCCCCGAAAACGAGACCCCTTGAATATGAGAGAAAATTCACCATCCTCCCCAACCCTCCACTTCCCTCTCAGCGCCAGCCTTTGTTTCGGCAGGAAAATGGGAAACTAAGGGCTCCCACCTTCCTGGATTCTGGTGCATAATTTAATCCAAGTGAAGCCTTGGGCACAGGGCCTGGCACACAGCAAGCAGTCACGACAGTTACCAGGAGTTATGGTTACCCTTGTCACGGTGGTCATTAGTAAGAAATATTAAGATTATTAATAATAATACCCAGTGTGCTGTCAATGTCACCTAAATTATGGACAGAAATATCTCACAGCAGAGCATAAATGACAGAGTCCTTTGGAAAGCTGGGGGCCGCCCACTAATCTGAGAGTCATCAGCCCCATTTCAATAGAGCCATTAATCCCTCACCAATCCGGGTTGATCCCCCGGCTTACAGGTCCAAAGGATATCATGAGAAACTTTTCCAAAAATGTTGTTTCAATCCAGATATATTATGTCTACAGAAGGCCTCAGCTCTGTGAGTCCAATTTCCCTGTCAAAACAAGGAAATGGAACTAATCTTGCCTGATTGGCCCTTACTGAACTCCCGCTGGCTTCAAATGATCACCTTCCCTCTCCAGAGGCTTATAAACCATCTACTTGAAAATCATTTCTAAATTCCTGCCATGATTCCAGCTCATAGGCCTGTGGTTGAAGGAGATGTCTCATCTTCCTCTTTTTACAGAAAGTGTCAGAGTTTTCACATGGATCACAGGGTTTACAGAAACAACTACCCCGTGGGCGTAAGTGTCTAAAACTGGGCCTGCATTATCTCTCCATCCTAATTATCCACATGATTTTCCAGTTGCTCAAAATGGAATTCTGTCTCCATCTAAAAATGCTAGAAGACAGGAGGGCATGAGTTTTTCATCAGAGTGATTTTTTAAGATTTTTCTTGGGCTTGGTTTTCTAAAAAACTTGGGGCTTATATTTGAATCTATCTGCTCCTGACACCATGAGAAGGTGCAGTGCCTGAAATTAATTAGGAAAAACCACCCTCAAGTTCTTAGCTTTGTCCTTGCTGTCCAGGACATGCTGAGCTGGGACCACTGTGCTGCTCTGACTGCCACCAAGGTCGACCCAAAGCAAATCAGAGCTGGGTTCTGGTGGAGGGGAGGCCACAGCAGGAAGGGCTAGTGGGACAAGTGGGGCCACGTGATGTGGGCAAAGGCTATGACGTCGTCCTGGATAACAAGATGTCACAACCGCTCAACCAGAGTGATTCATTTGGGATCTGAGGTACATGACCCAACCCAGCCAATCAACGTTGAGCCCCAGCCCTGAGACTCTTGCTAAATTTCCTGGGAAAGAGCCTCTCTAACTGTTGTAAGGCTGGAGTTTCCATCTTTGGGAGATGCTATCTAAGGATGCAACAAAGACAGACAAAAGCAGAACTAAGAGATGGAGACTAGCTTCTGACTATGTCACCTGAATACCTGGAACAAGTTTTCCCTAAAGCTAGAATTAGGTCCCACTGGAACTGCAGTTCTATAAGCCAACGAATTCATTTTTTCTTAGGCCAACTTGAATTACATTTCTGTCTATTGCAACTAAAAGAATCTCACCAGTTGTTTGCAGAACCAGAGAGCTTACAAAGGGATTGGGCAGGCCAAGGACCAAAGGCATTGTGGCAGACATCACTGATACCTCAAATTTCCCCAATTCTTGGTTTTCCAGGCTCATGTTGCTTTTCCCTACTTCCTTTGAACTTGGCTGTGGCCACGTGACTTTCTGTGGCAAATGAAATGTGATCAGAGAGGTACATTTCACCTCCAGGGAGAAGCTTTAGGAGCAAATGTGTTATTTCAACACATCCTTTTTTTCTGCCTTGCCAATCATGGAGGCATCAAGGTGGAGCCTCCCTCATCCCAGGTCCATGAGACAGAGAGAAGCTCATGTCCCAACCAAGCAGTGATGGACATGTAGCCTGAGTAAGGGGGACAAACAAACGAAAACAAAGTTTTTCAATCCACTGATACTTTGGGCTCATTTGTTACTGCAGCATACTTTGTCTGATCCTGACTGATAAAAACATCTGGGCTACGGGAGCAGCAGTGAGAGTCCAGGCAAGAACCATGCACGGTGGGCATCTTGGGTGACCAGCCAGCTGTGTCGTCTGGGTCTTCCATGTGAGGGGAGAAATGGGGAGGAGGATCTCGAAGATTGGAAGACCCAGAGGACCATTAGACAAGGCATGTGAACATGGTTAAAATAAAGAGGGAAGGAAATAATGGGAGGGAAGACTCAGATTGGGCGGTAGCCAGGAAACACTGGGTAATACTTGCAATGAACAGCAGCCAAAGGAGATAAGAGAAATGGAATTTGAAAGAAAACACAAAAGTGATCACACCCATAGGACAGAACTGAGTTGACTAATGAAACTACACTTGAAATTTACCTGTCTGGATTGTTCTGGGAATCAAATTCTCAGCTCACTGACATATTCTGGAGCTCCATGGTAACTCTGGAGAAGGTCCTGAAAAGAGACAGACCAGAATCCCAAGGGTGTGGTCACTGGGATCAGACTCTACTCATCTTGTCCCACGGGATGGTGTGGCATCCTGATTAGATAAGAGAGTTTCAAACACTATGAAAGCAGAAAATAATGTGTTTTCTTTCATGTGGGGGATTCTGAAATGGCTTTTATTGTTCTAATGATCTTTTGCCATACAGCGAACGACCTCAAAATCTGTGGTTTAAAACAATAGACACGTATTATGCTACAGGTTCTGTGGGTCTGGAATTTGGAAGTGGATCAGCTGGGTGCTTGTGGCTCAGAGTCTCTCATGAGATTGCAGTCAAGGTATCAGCTGAAGGGTCCACTTCCCAGGTGGCTCATGCACAAGGCTATTGGCAGGAGAGATCAGCTTCTTACTTGTGGGCCTCTCCATAGAGCTACATGAGCATCCTTAAAACATGGCAGCTGGTTTCCCCCAGAGCCAATGATCTCAGAGAGAACAAGGAAGAGGTCACTGTGCCTTTTATAACCTAGTCCCAAAGCTTAGACCTTGCCTCCAAGAAGTTACAAACCAACACTTCCACCATCTTCTATTTGTTAGAAACGAGTTGCTAAGTCTAGCCTACAATCAAAGGGAAAGGAATTAAGCTCCATTTCTTGAAGGAAGGAGTATCAATTTGTGGACAGATTTTTCAATCACCATGCTCATGCATCTTGTTCTTCATGTGGTAAACAGAACAATGGACTCCAAAGATGTCCTCGTCTTAATTTCTGAAATCTACGAATACGTGACCTTACTTGGCAAAGGGACTTTGCAGGTGTGATTAAGTTAAAGGGCCTTGAGATGGAGAAATTATCCTGGATCGTTTGGACGGGCTCAGTGTAATCACAGAGTTTCTTATTAGAGGGAGACAGGAGGGTCAGTGTCAGAGAAGGAGATGTGAGGACAGAAGCAGAAGTCCAGTGATGTGAGGAAGGGCCCATGACCCAAGGGATGTAGGCAGCCCCTAGAAGCCGGAAAAGGCAAGAAATAAGAGCCTCCAGAAGGAAGGCAGCCCTGCTGACACCATGATTTTAGGACTCCTGATCTCCAAAACTAGAAGAGAATAAACTTATGTTGTTTTAAGCCCCTAAACGTGTGGTAATTTGTTACAGCAACAATAGGAAACAAATACACTTAGCAAATATTTGTTGAATCCCCACCACGTGATGAGCATGCAGAGCTGCAGGAGATATAAAAGTGGGCAAGAGAGACAAGGAGCAGAAGACAAACAAGCAACCAAGTTCAGGAACAAAATAAACCAATTAGCGATCATTGCTTATAAAGGCAATAATATGGGTGATCTGATTCAGCCGCTGTGGGATAGTTGAGAAGTGGCTGAGACTGTGGTCAGAGAAGACCACTGGGAGGAGGTGAGCTGAGACATCCGTGAGAAGAAGGACCTTCTGCCTCACAAACATCTGGGAGAGGAGCAGAAAGATATCCAGAAAGACGAAACATCAAGCGCAAAATTCCAGAGGCAAGAATAATCTTGACATATTCCAGGGAGAAAAAACAGGGCGAACAGGAAAAGAGACAGGCAGGGGCCAGGTCAAGGGGGGCCAGGTCAAGGGGGGCCAGGTCAAGTATGGCCAAGTGAGATGGGATACCAGAGCCAGACTCTGCTCAGGGGACTGGTGTGGCCTGATTTACGGGGAAAATTCCCCCTGGTGACTGTTGGATGTGACTGGAAAGGGACACAGGGGCCACCTGGAGGGGAGCCGGGCAGCTGCTGCTGCAGCCCAAGTGAGAGATGTGGGGTTGGACGAGGTGGGAGTGATGGAGAGGAAAGGTGGGCTGGAGCAGAGTGTGTTTTCCAGATGGAGAGAAGAGGACTGACCCCACTGGATAGGGGGTGAGAAGTGAGCCACAGAGAACAACCAAGGGAATAGTTTGAGCGCAGATGGTGTATTGGGTTCAAAGGCTGGTGTCCCCTTTACTGGCCGTGGGGCCTCGGGTGTGGGACTAGATTGTCTGTACAACCTACCCAGCGTGTAGATTCTTTGTGTTATCGATGGCTTTTATCCAGATGGCTCCCGACCTCAGAAACCTACTGCACGTAGTGTTAGCAGAGAGGGCAAGGAGTAGCCAGCACCCCAACGTGCTAACGCTGGGGGGCCTCCTTATCCACAGAGGCACGAGAAGATCCAGGCAGCCCCACGGAAGAACACACGGAAGGCAGCAGGGGGGTTGCATGAACTTGCTTAGGCTGCTGCCGAGTGACTCAAGGATACTTGGCATCAGCTCCAGGGGTGATGTGCTTGTCCACCCTGGACTCTCTGTGCCTTCAGACGAGGGAACCTGACTCCTTCTTCCTTGACATTCACCCAGGATCTGCAGCCCTAGTTTATCAAACTGTACTAACAAATACTGAGTTAAAATGTTAGGTGCTGTGTCCACTTCTCACTGCAGAGGACGGACAAAGAACTGCAGGATCAGAGCATGGTGCCCAGAACTCCTTTCACGCATATTAACTCCAGCTCACAAAGAAACACGTTCTACAATTCCCAGGCGGAGGGTTGGACTGTTCACACCCGCAAGTGACGCCTAATCTGCCCCATACTCTCTGCGGGCGCACAGGGAGATTTTTGCCGCAGGTCGTCTGTAATTCCCAGGCATGTGGTCTATTTCTTCAGAGCAAGGAGAGCCAACAATTTTTGCTAAGCAGTTGCGTTTGTTTTGACACTTAATTACCCCATGATCCTCCAAAAAAAAAAAAGATAAAATCGCCATTTTTTGGTGCTTTGTCCGTAATGAGAGCTCAGAATATATTTGCTGAGTGAACGTGTCAATGGATGGATGAGGTGGACTATATCTGGAAAATCTGGATCCCACTGGCCAAGCTTCTCAGTGGAAAGTACGGCTCTGACAGCATGGATCTCAGCATGACAGGGTCAAAAGGTTTGTTAACGATACCAAATGTTCACGGATATCCAATATGTGGCTTAAGCCGTGGGTCACTGCGAAACTTCCTAATATTTTTTAGAAGTATATCATTTAAAAATCAATTACATCAGTTACCAAGGGCATGTGCATAGTATTTCCGTTCTCTGGGGAGTTGTTCTCACTGGCCGAGATTTCAACTCCTGGCTGGTGGCTTTGGAGAGCTGCATGACTCCACTCCTTAGCCAATAAAGCGTATCTGTACCCAGAATCTTAAAGCTCTATAGATTCCAGGAAACAATCGCTTTGGAGCTCCTAGAAAACGATGAAGTAAATAATATAACAGACATGGGAAATGTTACTGCCCCGTAACCCATAAACGGTTGCTTCTACATAATATTACCATGGCAGCCCACGCACTTCATGTTTGTCTTAATGCAAGAACTAGTAAAGGTGACATTCCTTAGCGAGCACGAGAGTAGCTCGGCTTTCTTGCAACTCACGCGCTTGCAGGACACACGCCAACTGATCAAATGGGAAGATCCCTCCACAGCTTTGTGAGGCTCTGGCTGACTCCCTGGCTCGAGTACTTTGTGGTCCTTTGACCTGTATTTTCCTGCCTGATGGGCCACGGGGCTCAGCGTGTTGACACAGAGCTTCTTTGGCCAGTCATGGGAGGACGCGTGCACACATGCACGAGATGGGGAATTGAGAATATTTTAGTGGCAGTCCAAAAAAGGCGTCTGTTTTCACAAAGTGTTATGTTTAGCACAAAAACGTTTTCTGATTCCACTACATTATGGCATGAATCTACATATTCAAAAAAAGAAAAGAAATGTGTTTAAATTCCTAAAGCATTGCATCCTCTCTTCCTTGCAGAGCAAAGAGCCCAGCAGCCCTCAGCTTAGCCTCTTGTTTTGCTAAATAGACGAAACTGGTCCTCCTCCTCTGCAGAGAATAAGTCCTGGGGGTACAGCTTTGAAGAGCATCATTTCAAAGGAGGAAGGTAGAACACAGCCTTGGCCAAGCAGATGGCTGACCCACAGTGGTTCTGGCTAATTGAATCTGCTGGTTAACTCTGTTCTCTCGCCTCCCGAACAGCCCCACAGTCTGCTCACCCCTGCATTTACTAAAACACAGCTGTGGTCATCTCACTGGCTTGCCCACTGCCTTTTTGGTTTTGTTTTCGAATTTGTTTGAACATTAACTGGAAAGTGTTTTTGTATCTTCCAAAGAAAATCCATTTGAGCAGAGCTGACGCTGTGGGACAAGGAACCTGCCGGGAATCTCAGCGGATTTTTTTTTTTTTTAATTGGAGTCTAGTTGATGTACAATGTTGTGTTAGTTGCAGGTGTACAGCAAAGCGATTCAGTTGTACAGGTACCTATACTCAGCTGAGTGCATTTTGGTTCAGACTTCTTATGCATCCTCCTGTCACCCCAGCTCATTCTCACCCCAGCCCTGTGAGGTGAGGAAGGTGTTTTATCTCCTCCAGTTTTCAGATGAGGAGAGCACTGACAACCAAGGCTAAGGGGTTTGGGCCTTTCTTGGGAGGGGATGAAATATACGTGAACGTTTATCAGTTCAGTGATAAAGTCAGAGCTGCATACCAGGATCTTAGGAAGCTGGTGGTGGTGATGATTATGATGGTGGAAAAGGTGGGTGAGGGAGAGAAACCAGAGGCAGAGAAAGAAGTAGACCCTTGTCTACCAGGAAAGAGATCATAAATCGGGAATGGTGATGGAGGTGGGGACAGATGCAAGGAATATTCTAGAAATAGCATTGACTTTGAAGAAATGGCAGCTTCCAAGGTGGTGGATGGGGACTCTGGAAAACAGCCAAATCCTAGTGAAGCCCCCAGAGGCAGATTGCACCGCCTACAGAAGTCCAGATCAATGGAAGAGAAGCACGCAGGACGAAAGAAGGATGCTCAGTTCATCCTGATGTGCTGAGCTGAGGTGTCTGTGGACCAGCCAGGTTCTTCAGCCACTTAAGCACCTCAGATTTGGGTGCAGCATGAGAAACATCCCAGATGGAGATTCAAATTTAAACAATGACACACAGTTGATACCGTTGGAAGGGTAAGAGCGTGGAGGGACAGAGGACGGAGAAAAGAGGAGACACCAGCAAAGACAGAAGCCGGAGCTCCTAGAATTTCTGTGGGGACCCTTTTTCCTATGGTCTGAGTAGAAAAACAGTTAAGTCTCAGAATGCTTACTAAAGTCGATGTTGGAATAAGAGCCTCAGTTTTGGATAGAATTTCTGTTTTGACAGAAACATAATATATACAGTATAGAACGTGTAACTTTCAAAAACTTAATAATAATTAAGGCCAGAGATATCTGGTTGTAGTTACATCATAAGAACAAATGATTAGAAAATAATCTACACCTGAATGTGTGTGTGTGTGTGTGTGTGTGTGTGTGTGTGTGTGTGTGTGTGTCTGTGTGTGTGGTATGTGCACAAGTGTATGGAAATGATATATAACAAGCAGGGCCATGTTCTCTGCAGGCCAGGTTTCTGTGGTTTTGAAACAAGAGGACATTTGCTCCTTGAAGGTTCCATCAATGAGTTCAGGGCTCTTACGATTGCTGAGTCTGTGGATTTTGTGGTGCGAAATGAATGTTAGCTGAAGGCTGCTCCTCCCTCAGAGTCAGGCAGATGTGGGCTTCCCCTCATCTACCAGAGAGCAATTTCTCAGTTACCGTGGCAACGTCACCATGAGATGATTTCTCATTTCTATCTGGCCCTTTGGTATTTTGACCAAATGAAGTTTTTCTTCTCAAAAATATACGATAGGCAACAAAAGAAAAAACCGATAAAGTAGACTATATCAAGAATTTTTAAAAACTGCTGTGTATCAAAGGATACCGTCAACAGCATGAAAAGGCAGCTTATGGAGTGGGAGACAATATTTGCAAATCACATGTCTGATAGGGGTTAATATCCAGAATATATAAAGAATTCCAACAGCCCAACAACAAAAAAACAAGCAACGAGATTAAAAGTGGGTAAAGAACTTGAATAGACGTTTCTCCAAAGAAGATCTATAAGTGACCAATACGCACATGAAAAGATGCTCAATATCACTAATCATTAGGGAAATGCCAATTAAAACCACAATGAGATGTCACCTTATGCCCATTTGCATGTCCACTATCAAAAAACAGAAAACAGCAAGCGTTGGTGAGCATGGAGAGAACTTGGAACCCTGTACACTGTTGGTGGGAATGTAAAATGGTTCAGGAGCTTTGGAAAACAATACAGAGATTCCTCAAAAAATTAAAAATAGAACTACCATATGATCCAGCAATTCCATTTCTGGGTATGTACCACAAAGATTTAGAAGTAGGGTCTCTAAGAGATAATTGCACACCGTGTTCATAGCAGCACTATTCACGGTGGCCAAAAAGTGGAGTCAACTCAAGGGTCCATCAGCAGAAGAATGAATAAGCAAAATGTGGTCCATCCATACAGTAGAATATTATTCATCCTTTAAAAGGAAGGACATTTTGACACAGGCTACAACACGATGAACCTTGAGAACATTATGCGAAGTGAAATAAACCAGGCACAAAAGGGCAAATACTTTATGATTCCACTTATATGAGGTCCCTAGAGGAGTCAAATTCATAAAGACAGAAAGTAGATGGTGGTCACCTGGGGCTAGAGGAGGGGGACGGGGGGTTAGTGATCAATCGGGGCAGAGTTTCAGTTTAGGAAGATGAAACGGTTCCGGAGATGTTTGGTGGTGATGGTTGCCCAATGATGTGAATGCGCTTAACACAACTGAAATTACACTTAAAAATGATTAAGATGGTAAATTTATGTTCCATGTATTTTACCACAATTAAATTTTTAAAAAATATATAAAATTAATGTGTGATAGGTCTTAGGATCTTCCCTTTGCCTCCAAAAATTTAAAATTAATGTGTGATAGGTCTTAAGACCTTCCCTTTGCCTCTTAATATCCTTTCCATACGTAGACCTCTGGGTAAATACGGAAAGGCTTTCTCAGGGGACAGCAGCTTAGAGCCCCATTTGAAGGACAGAGCTGTTTCTAAAAGGGAGGATTGTGTGTAAGTCCACAGACAGGCATCTTCCATGGTGGGAGGCGAAGATCAACAGCTCCTTTAGAAGTGACGTGTCTCACATTCATTGTAAAGATGCCTTTGAGCAAAGCCTCCTAAAATCTGGCTTCTTATAAAACTACGTACAGCAGGTCAAGTGGACAAATAAATAACTCCATGGAAAAAGCATGTTTCCAGCCTCAGACTTGGCGAGCTTGGGTCTCTCTGTGACTGGAGGGATGGCCACCAGGTCCCAGAGCAAAACACCCCCACGTGTTTGTGACCCAGCTCCTTCCTACCTGGGACTGGTTCCATCGGGTCTCAGGACCTGCCATGGGACGAGCAGTGTCCTTTCTCGCAGAACTGGGATTTGGGGGTGACCAGACGACTCCCAGCGTAGTACTGAAATAGAGCCAGCGTCCATTCACACCCAGGACACAGGACCCGGTCACAACTCTTCTTGCCCCGGACACATGGTAGTCTATGTGAAGTGACCACTGCCCACCCAGCCACCCTCCGATGGGTCTTTCATTGGCAGGTGCCCTCAGGCGTGCAGTCCACCCTTCTCCCAGCTTCCAGAGACCCTGCCCGGGGGTGTCCAACTCTGCTGCCGCAGGACAGACGCGTGCGGAGCCAAGTTCATCCCTCAGATGTAGAAAGGCAGGGCTGCGGTTGGCGGTTACCACGTCCACCAAAGAAACGTGCTGTGCTTCTAAGAGAAAAGGGATGTCAAATTTCTGCAATGCTGGACAGCTTCCAACGGCTGTGAGGAGCAGAAACCCTTCCAGAACACGGCACCCGAGTGGGTCCTGCAGGGGGAATGGGGGGGGGGGAGCAGAGAACCATTTCTTTGTTACTTTACTGTGGTGTCATTCAAATTTGTTAAAGCAAGCACGCATCTCTTCAGAAAATAAAGAAATGCACACACACCACAAAGGTGTGAAACGACTTGTGCTAGTTCCAGGCATGGGCGTGTAGTCCCCGGGACACGTGAGTGTGTCTTAGCTTTGGGGGAACGGGACCCGGTGAATCAGATTTCACATGAATGTTATGTTCACATAAATGTTAAATCAGATTTCACATGAACAAATGTTAAAATCAATGAAATAATATTTGTCCTGGCAACGTTGCCCAAGGATCAACATGACTACTGGTAAAAAGTAAATAGCATCAAGTAGACGCGTATGTAATGGCTTTTTGGAGGAAAGAGCTGAAAAACAGCTCATTTCTGAGGCTCACCTAAGGTGGAAGCCCAGGCTTCTCTTGAATGTCAGTAAGAGAGAAGAAAAAGGCAAAAATCTCTTCATTCCTTGAAGGAACCTAGAGAGAAGGGTGTGCCGACTTCAGCAGACCCTGAGCATGACTCACGCTTCTGATGGCTTCCCGTGAGGAGACAAAAATCGAAGTTCAATCTGCAACAAATCCTCCAGAAGTTTACCCAGCAGAGCGGGTCTCAGGGGGTAGACGCGGGGTTTAACGGGTTGAACAGGAAGATCTGTGTTTCTAGAGCACGTATCAGATTCCTGTGTGTGTTGGACGATGGAGAGACACGCTCAGGAGTGAAGAGACAAGGACCAACGTTTCTCATGTGACGACAGAGCTGTGTATCTCCATAAGGGGAGGGCCAGCAGCCAGAGAAGGATGAATCTGGGGGGAATAACAGGTCCTCCCCACAGCCTTTGGTGAATGATTAATTCACATGGGCCAGGCATGCACGCAGCAGAAAGATTTGCAAGGATCCCAGCCACAGCTACGGTCACCCTTCTGAGGGCAAATGAGTAGGGTCCACAAGCCATCCCCTCCTCCTGTGTCACAGAGCCCACAAACTCAAGACACTTCAAAATCCTCCGCAAAGATACTAAAATCATCAGCGCTGATCCTCGGCTATTGACCAAAGCTGCCGCTAATGGACAGAAATGGCCGAGGGGGATTCCAAAGAAACATCGTTCTCAAGGGTTAATATAAATTCCACATCACGTCTTTGCAAATGGGTTACTTGCTGTGAAATTTAAAAAAAAAAAAATTTTTAATTCCAAGTACAAAAGGGTCCTAAAATGTCTGAAACTCTTTCTTAAAATGTCAAGAGTCTTCTCACGTTGGGTCCTTTCCTTCTCAGTAATTATTTTCTCCATCACTGGGAGCAAAGACATGAAATACCCTCTTTGTCTGAAAACCCCTAATTTTACTTAGGATAGTTAGAGCTGTAAAGTCTGGGTATTTTCTTTTTGTGAAATACAACCGTTTTTCTATAATGTTTGTCAAGAGTACATAAGGGTACCAGGACCCCTCAGAATAAAAATAAGTAAATAAAAATAAAGCCTTGCCTGAGGCCTGTATGTTGCTACCGCTGTTCTCTCCAAATGCCTTGTAACTCTCGCTGTTCTCTCCAAATGCCTTGTAACTCTTGTTTCCCAGAAGAAAATCATAGCACACAATTTTTTTTAGACCTAGGACCCTCCTCTCCCAAAAAATAGCTACTATGTTAATAGGATTTCATTGACTTATAAGAAATACACAAGTAAACAATTATCTATACAACTTAAATGCTCAGATAAATTATGGTTCATCAACACAGTGGGAGTCATTAAAATACAGCTATTAAAAATTATGTTCTCACATCATTTTTAATAATATAAAAATGTTTACCCTGTGATGTCAAGTGAGGGTAAGCAGGATATTCAGCTGCACACAGAAGTTACAGTGTTCTGGGAAATAATTCATTTATTTTTAATTTCGCTGCAGTTTATTGAGCACTTGCTACATGCCAGGCAACAGGTGAACCTTGACATACTTTACCTCATTTATTCTTTGCAAACTCTCTACAAGGTAGATGCTATGCCCATTTTACAGATGAGAAAACTGAGGCTAAGAAAGGTCAATAATCTTCTCACTGGCCCTTCTGGATGTTGAAAGCCTGAACTCTCACGCTCACTACCCAAAGATGCGGTCCCCAGACCAGCAACGCCAGTGTGACCTGAAGCTCAGACATGTGAGATCCCAGCCCCACTCTAAACCTTCTGATTCAGAATCTGAATTTCCTCATGATCTCCAGGCAATTCATATGCACACCTGACTCTAACAAATGCTGCTCTGAACTACTACTTGAAGAATAAAAACATGGAGAACATATATCAAAATGTTAACAGTGATTAACTGATTTTATAAGCGATTTTCATTTTCTTCTTTACTTTCCTGTATTTTCCAAATAGCTTCAATGAGCATATATTTCATGTCTAATAAGAAAAATATTGAGATGAGTTTTCCATTTTCATGCTCTGAAACAATAGAACATAGATCTACAACATCACAATTTGCAAAAACATAAATTAGAAGCACCTCTTCCCCTTCCATCACCACCACACTCCAGATTTATGGAGCACAGCCATGGGTTCTGATGTAAACAAAAAAGGGAAAGTCTGAACTGGGGACAGTGCCATCCAGAGGGATGTCATCAACCACAGCTGCTCCAAAAAGGACAGTGTCGGCTCTGCCCGGGCAGCCTGGTGGTCCAGCAGGGGTCCCACACAGGACCAGATGGAGAGACAGGAAGCAAGGGTCAGGATACACTCACCGGCAGGCTGTCCCCTCCCAGGTGGCTGCAGCTTGGGGTGACAAGGAGAAGTTTGTCCAGGGAACGGGCTAATGAGCGGATTTGAGGATGAGCGATGGCGTGTGGCCCTCAGAGAAGGATGCTGGATTCTTTGTAGATGAAAGCACTGTCCCAGCCCCCCACTGGAAGCCTGTCCCTCTGCGGCTGGGACATGGCGCCCACGTGCTTTCCCACCCGGTTCCTGAAACCATACTGTCCTTACACGCATGAGAATGGTTAGTGGTGCTGATACTGAGCAAAATAAACAAAACCCCGTCCAACTGCAGGCAGCCCAGGCCCTGCATTTTCTCTGCAGCCATTTCAAAATCATCAAAGCAGCTCTAGAAAGCATCAGGGTCTCTTCGGCGCTTTCTAAGGGGCCTTTGTTTGGGCTGCTTACTCATCTCTGACTCTCTCCACTGGGAGCAGCCCATGCATGCTAATCTCATCAAGCCTTTGACACTTTAACTGGCCTTGAATAGCCACCAAGTTTTCTCTGTGTCCAAGAAAAGGACTCTGCCCAGCCCCTGTCCATGCTAGGTATCTCCAGGGGCCCCGGACCTTCTCCCCTACTCCAGCGATTCCCTTTCTGCTTGCCCCTCCTGTCCACAAGGGTACAAGGGAGGGGATCCTGGCCGCAGCTGTTTCACCAGGGGGTGGGCACACCGGACCCAGGCTCAGCCAGTAAACTTCTCAGGACTTCTCCACTTTAGACCTGAGGGATCCCATGAAAGCTTTTAATATAAAAACCCGGGAGCTGTCGGGTGGCCTCCTTTCCCTCCTCCCTGGTGGCACAGTGGTTAAGAATCCGCCTGCCAATGCAGGGGACACGGGTTCGAGCCCTGGTCCGGGAAGATCCCAAGTTCCAGCCCGTTACGCCAGGGGCCGAGACCCCTGCTTGTTCAGATGTAAAAAGGGAAATAGCCACAGAGGACCTGCACAGGTTGCATTATGTTCCCCAAAGATGTGTCCCACCTGGAACCTCAGAATGTGACTTGATTTGGAATAAGGATATTTGCTGATATAACTAAGTTACCTTCATTACATGAAATCGTCCTGGATTAGGGTGGGCCCTAACTCCTTAGAGGCAACAGAGAAGCTGAAGAAGTAGGAAAAAAAACCCAAAAGCACAGACACAGATGGCAGGCAGGGCCATATGAAGCTGAGACAGAGTTTGAAGGGAGGCAGCCAGAGCCCAGGAGTGCCAGGAGCCCTCAGGAGCTGGAAGACACAAGTAAGGATCCTCCCCTGGAGCCTTTGGACGGAGTGCAGCCCTGTCTGCCGACACATTGCTTTGGGACCTGTGGCCTGCAGAACCGTATAGGAGAAGTTTCTGATGTCTTAGTCCCCTGAGTTGCAGAACTGCAGGCGCTGGCGCAGAGATTTGAACTGAGCACTAAGCAGGACCGGGCATATGGACAGTGTCAGCAGTGGGGACAAAGGTTCCAGGAACCTGAAACCAGTCTCAAAAGATGCTCAGGAGGTGGCCGTTACGGCCGAAGCTGAGCAGAGATGCAGTCCAGAGCCAGCTGTTCTTGAAAGAGCCACGAGGGGGGCAGTCCCGGGACTTGAGCTCCACAACAGCCAACTAAATGACCCGCTGGACGTGTGCGTCCAAGCCTGAGCTTTCAGTGGATACGAGGAAAGATACGTAAATACGTACATCTGTGGTTTTCAACCTCTGCTCCGGGGCAGTGTGCTCGCAGGAGGCTTCAATCCAAGAAATGTACCCGTGATAAAGGAAGGCACAGTGATGGTCACCATCGAGGTGACCACAGGGACGTCCGGGACACGGAGCTGGGTGGCCTGAGTCACATGGGAAGTGGGGGAGGGCTTGCATTCACCCAGAGCAGAGCTGACGAATGTACAGACGCTGAGAGCGACACGTTCGGCTCCTGATGCTGTGGCGTGAAGATTCTCCACTGACTCAACACAGCCCCCGGCCGCCGGGGAGGAGGAGCAGCGGAAGAGCCCCTGGTTTCTCTCTTGCACTTACAGTGTCTTTACGGGCTGTCTTTGACTTGTCCTCAGAAGTACATGTCTTCACATAGACAAGGCGTGGGGAGCCGCGGCTGCCGGCCTCCCCACTCACACGCGCACTTCCAGACCCCGACCCGGGGGGCGCCCTTGCAGATGAAGACGGGGCTTCCTTCCAAGCCAGGCGCAGCAGGCATCATCTGCGTTCTGCCTCCTTGCCTACCTGCCCTGTGGGGACTCATCCTCTGGACCTGTCACACCCGGTCCAGCTCGGCATGCCGGGGCCACCCCTGGGGTCCACACGCCCTGGAGGACAGGGTTTGTATCCTCCAACCAAAGGGCATCCGATTTGTCCAGGGTCCAGAGCACAGGCCGCTGTGTGTGTCAGGGGGATAATGTCCCTGACTCTGTAACCGCCTTGGAGAGCATCGCAGTAAACCGCCCAGAGCGAAGGTGCGTTGAGCCCCGCCCACAGTCCCCCAGTTTCCTCAGTGCGGACGGTAATCATTAATGGGTCTTGAATCTGACTGACTCCCGAATATCACCTGTGGGGACACTCCATCCTAAAGCTTTTGATGTCTCCCCGTCTGCTTCCAGTTCTTCTAGGAATGAGCGCCAGGAAGGGCAAAGCCCACCTGCCTGGTGGGCTGCTCCCTAAGCCGTTCACAGTGAGAACCTGCGGCTCGCCTCCCAGCGACCCTCCTTCTTTCCGTCCAGGGATTCTCCTCCCACTGTGCCCCCTGCCCTTTCATCCCACACCCGACTCTGTGCCCAGGCCCACATCCTGGGCATTTGCCTAGTATGCAGCCTTGCACTTGGCGTGGGTGGGACCGGAATGAGTAAGACCTCCACCCGCATGGTCCCACGGAAAGGACCCGATCAAGTCATGAAGATGCAAACACTTAACCACCCAGGTCTAAGCCCTTGGGCTGGGCTGCTGGACTCCGGGCTCCCACCTCTTTCTGATTTCCTCCTTCCACCTGCCCCTCACGTTTCCTGGTTGGAGCCCCCCGCCCCATCGTGTCACTCCTACAGGAACTCTTCCCTACCCACGGGACACATTCGAGATTCTAGATCTTTCCCTGGCACCCGGATTTTTGCCCCTCCCCGACCGCCAAGGCATCGGCTCTCTCGATCCACCAACATAGCCCCCCTTCCCCAAACATACCGTTTTGTTGAGGAAGTACTCAGAAGCCGCTCCTTATTCCTCTCGGCCCTGCCTCTGGTCTTCTGACAGGTCAACGCCCTTCCTTTCCAGGAAACTGCTCTTCCTGCCTCTACCCTCTACAGGGTACGGGCATCTGCTCATCTGGGATGAAAAAAGTTACCTTAAAAACTACACACGCACACACACACACACACAAAGAAACGTTTCTCATGCTAGGGAGAGGTGGAAGAACGTGGCCTGGAGAAGGCTAGAACTCTGCAAAGAAAGTGCTTGGGCCTGGCAGAAAGAAGGCCCAGAGCCTCATCCTGATGGGACGGCTGATCCCACGGTGAAGCCTGCACAGGCTGAGGTGCAGAGCTCAGACCAGCTCGGCTTGCACTGGGAAGACAGGCTCTGGAAGAGGACTGCCTGCCCCCCTCTCCTGAGGGTCAGCGTCCTGACTCTTGTCATTTGTCTCCAAAGGTCAACAGGAATCACCTCCAAAGCCTGGGACACTCAGGGGACTCGGGTGACAGTCATCCCCCACGGCATGACCACTGCCTGTTCTTGATTACGTGCTTTGCTTCTGACACAACGTGAGAAAAAGCTATGAAGCCAGAGAGATATTGAGGCAAAACCCGTTATTTCGCGCACACCTAGGTCAACATTCAAATCTGGAATCTTAAGCATTTTTGTATTGTGGACAGACTGCAACCTCAAAGGAGGAAAAGAAGGAGTAGGGGGGTTTCTGGATTCAAGACTCTCAGCTCAGAGCCTGGGGTCAGCTCCGAGCATGACCAGGGGTACCAGCCAGAGGAGGGAGAGGGAAGACGCCCTTATCTCCGAGCCGGGCTGCACACTGGATGGGTCTGCCCCTCGGGAGCAGCAGAGTTGACTCCAAAGATCAACGTCATGCCAGCCACCACAGACCAGAAGCAGGGATGGGATGGGCCAGTAGGTTAACCTCGAGAGTTGGGGGCTAAAGTGAGGAAGGTCAGGGGACGTCTGGAAGGCGTTACTTAATGCAAAGATTCAGGTTTCCCCTGCCCACAGGGATTCTTCCGTGTGTAACCCATGACCTTCAGGGCTTCCAATTTCTGTGTGAGTAATAGCCTCAGAGGGCATGCTGCAACAAGAAACCCCAGGGTAGATGGCCAGTGCGGGCACAGATCCAGGGTCACAGACATAGGGCCTGCTGACGGCCTGTGCCGCAGTCATTGGGTCACATGACCCCATGCTCAATCTGTTCATTCACTGGACAGAGCCGGGGGAGGCGCTGGTGGTGGGCGCTGGGCTCCTGAGGTGCTGAGGGTGAGTCCCCGCTTCCCAGCCTGGTAAGGAGCACAGCCCACAAACACAGGAGCGTTAACAATAACGCCAGGATTTGCTCATCAGTTTCCCTTTTATTGTCTGGTACCTCATTCTGAAACCTCTCTGCTTCCCTGCCCCAGTGGCCAGGGATCCGGGTCACTGTTTCCTTACACCCTGTCCCGTAACTTTCTGTCCCACGCAGAGACTAGTTGAGGGATGAACATGCCCATTAAAACTGAGTGTGTCGGGCTTCCCTGGTGGCAGTGGTTGAGAATCTGCCTGCTAATGCAGGGGACACGGGTTCGAGCCCTGGTCTGGGAGGATCCCACATGCCGCGGAGCAACTAGGCCCGTGAGCCACAACTACTGAGCCTGCGCGTCTGGATCCTGTGCTCCGCAACAGGAGAGGCCGCGATAGTGAGCGGCCCGCGTACCGCGATGAAGAGTGACCCCCGCTCGCCACAGCTAGAGAAAGCCCACGCACAGAAACGAAGACGCAACATAGCAAAAATAAATAAATAAAATAAATTATGTTTTATAGTTTATATAAATTATAAACTCCTACCCCCAACATCTTCAAAAAAACCTCAGTGGGTCATCATCAAAGGGTGGCACTTACGGAGTGAAAAGGCAAAACCGAAGAATGGGAGAGAAAGCTTGCAAATCACACATCTGTGAAAGGTTAGGCCCAGAATATACCCCACACTCAGCAACAACAGAAACAGCCCAAGCCAACTGAGAAACAGCAAACGATTTGAATAGCTGTCCTGCAAAGAAAATGCACAAATGACCAATAAGCACATAAAAAGATGTTCGAAATCACTAATCTTTACGGAAATGCAAATCAAAACAACGAGATGCCACCTCACACCTATTAGGATGGCCATTAAAAAAAACAGACGCGCACACACACAAGAAAAAATAAGAAGTGTTGGCAAGGACGTGCAGAAATTGGAAGCCTTGTGCACTGTTGGTGGGAATGTAAAATGATTCAGCCAGTTATGGCGATTCCTCAAAACTCTAAACGTGGAATTACCATGTGATCTCACAATCCTACTTCTGATATACCCCAAATATACCCCAAAGAAGTGAAAGCAGGGATTTGAACAGATATTTATATATCCAACCTCACATGCAGTGTCGTTACTCACAATAGCCAAAAAGTGGAAGCAGTCTAAGTGTCCACAGATGGATGAGGGGATAGCGAATCGTCGTCTATCCACACAGTGGAATATTATTCAGCCTTAAAAAGGAGTGATATTCTGAGACAGGCTACAACATGGGAGACATTACGCTAAGTGAAATAATCCAGTCACAAAAGAACAAATATTATATGGTTCCACATTGATGAGGTCCCTAGAAGAGTCAAACTCATAATAGAGACAGGAAGTAGATGGTGGGTACCAGGGGCTGGGGGAGGGGGATGGAGAGTTAGTGTTTAACAGGGACAAAGTTTCCATTGGGGAAGATGAAGATGTTCTGGACACTGATGGTGGTGACGGATGCGTGACGTTGTGAATGGTACTTTACGCCCCTGATCTTTGCAATTAAAATGGTTACAATGGTAAATTTTATGTTATGTGTATTTTGCCCCAATTAAAAAAAAAATGTCTTGGGTTGAGTTAAATCCAAGTCACAATGTAAAGACAGCTTTGCTTTCAGACCAGTAAACTCAAGGAGGTCAGAGGTCACCAGCTGAGTGTGTGACCTCTGTACCTCTCACTCCTCTTTGCTGGGCTCCATCGAGTAGCCTTTCGTGAGAACTGTAACACTTACTTGTTCCATGAACCAACTACCAGTTTCCAGAGGGAAAAAGAAAACGCAGTTGCCCTGACACAGTCTGGACATGGTTAGGGGGCTTCTCCATACACAAATCACTCCAAGTATCCTAGACAGTGTTTATGGCCCAGTTTTCTACGGCGGCCCCAGACGTGCACCAACCTGGATGTTCCCAACCTGGGGCGGAGGACTCGAGAGCCTGGGGGCCGAAATATTATCCTCAAATCACATGGATGGAATTTCTCTTGCTTTTTTAAGTACAAAACTATTATAAAACTGGTCTGAGCCTTTTCATAGGTCACACTGAATTGAAAGATTGACTAATTTTTCATTTCAAAACCTGGTTTATCCTGTACCAGGGTGGTCCCCTATCACTCCAGCCTCCGAGGTCCTTTAAAGACTCTTTATGGGGGAAGCTTGAAAGCTTTGAGACTGTTTGTTCTTTCCAGAGATAGACACATTTAAAACCCCAGTCACGGGCCTAACTGATGTGGTCACATGGCCAGACCGAGGAAGGGTGGGATATGTCCACCTAAACCCGAAATACGACAGAGATTAAATTCAGTGTAAACAAGAGGGGATTAAGAAAGAAAAGCTGGGCCGGGTGGGATCAAATGACACTGGTTGTCTGAGAATAAAGGCTCCTTGGGAAGTTTAAAAAGTGGTTTAGCAGAGACGGTGCTAGCATTTTAGGTTCTGTTCACAAAATCAGCAATTATATATTTAATGGAACAGAAAAGCAGTGCAAGAGGGCTCGGGCAGCAGCGTCTGCACTTCCCAAGCCAGAAAGACCCGCCACTTAGTGCCAGCCCAGACATCACCTTGGCCTCTAGATTTTTTAACCAGACACCTAACCAACTGCATGTTACTTCGTGGTAACAAAGGCCCCCAAGAAAGTGCATGCAGCTTTGCTGTTATTTCTGCAGCTGGTCTCCAAACACCTTCGGGTGTTTTCCCAGAAAGAAAACTTTAGGAAGAAGGCTTTTCCCGCCTGGGTTTTCTCAGCACGTGGCTTCAACAACACGCCAGCAGGTACAGGCGTGCGTGACCACAACCCCGCTCTCTACAGCAGGCTGCTTTGTCACGCTGCTGATGGGAAGCTGCAGACACAGGGAGAGGGTCCACACGTGGGACTGGCCCTAGGCTAAACCTTGCAGAACGAGGTATGTAGACCTCACGGCCTGGTGCAAGGAACTCATCTCGGGCCAAGTGGGCCAGGAAGTGTGGATTCTTTTCTCTCCTTTAAAACATTACAGCAACAAAAAACGCCAAGAACAAACACTAGAGAGATAATCTGAAAATTTTAGAAATATTTGAAAGCATCCTGGATGTCAAATGGTCAGGTGTGTGGAGCTATTGTCCTGCCCAGATCAGAAGCTTGACCTTCACGATCACAATGTGGCAGGTGTGTGAGCTGCAGTGAGTCTCTAATCTACATAGTGCTTACACATCTGACGGTGATGGAGGTGGTGCTGGTGTTGGGGTGGGGGGGTGGGGGAAGACAGTTGATATTGATCAGATCAGCCCCCTTTCCTACAAATCTCCCAGACTAGTCCACACCTTGTGCAGGTGTGCCTCCAGGTGCTACCAACAGGTATTGCCAACAGGTACCCTGCTGGCTGGTCTTTTGGCTTCTGATTTCCTTCTCTGCTTTCCAGATAAATCTAAGATAGATAGATAGATAGATAGATAACCCTTAAATCTCACTGATTTGCAAAAGCAGGTTTAGAAACCTTGATGGAGTATTTGATTTTTGGATACGTAAAGATCAGCTGATCTTGTCACAATATATCCAGCAGATGAGATTCTCATACTGTTTTTCAGTTCTTTTACTCTGTGGAAAACACATACAATAACTTTGCATACCCACTCTCTGTGAAAGTAAGGCTTTTGCTTTCAAACGTGCCCAAGTACTTGGGAATCTAGTTTCTGTCCCACTGTGCCTGTGCAAGACCACATCTGGAGGGGTGCAAACTGCTGTGCTGAATTTTCTTTAAAAGCATCCAGATCGTTATTTTATTTTTACTGTCTTCCTCAACACTTTCACATATTCTACTTACCTCAGATATCCAAAACATATACAAAGCAAGGGAAAAAATTGCTCTGGGGAAAAAACATAAAATCTCCTCACGTAGAATAAACCTTTGTTCTTTCCCCAATTGAATCCATAGTGACGTTTAGAAGACTGAGAAGAGAGTGACTCATTCTGCTATTTCCATGGTGCCTTGTATTCCGATTTCTCACTATGTGATCAGGGCTGTGTCTCAGGTAAGGTGAGTGAGGCACCCAGAGTGCAAAACTGAAGGAGGCGTTTACTCTCGGGGTCTTGCAAGTGATTCTACACCTGCCGGGAAACCAGGGACACGATGTCAACACGAACACAGAGAGCAGAGGTAAGATGCCAGGGTGTTGGGGCTGCTTGGCAGTGACCTGTGGCTGCACCTTGTAATCTCAGGACATGAAGGTAGGGGAGGTCTTTAGGGGATACATGTCCTTGCAACCCTACATCTGAGCCCTAATAAGATTATGATTTAAGAAACTCACGATTGCTTTTACCTTGGGTCTCCAGAACTTCAGAACTAGGCTTGCAGTCTGGTTAGCATTGTGCAGTGGGAGGTGTTTTGGACTCATTGCCCCATGTCTCCCGTCTTCAACATCAGCTTCTGAATTAGTTGGGCCAGGGATCTGGAGCTTCCAGAATTCAGCCATCTGGTCAACCTATTGCTGCCGCCTGGGGCTGTCACCCATCACTCACTGCTTCCGTGAGTTATCCCATCCTCCAGAGCCAGTCTTTTCTCCATAAAACACCAACCCCCTCAGTGAATGAAAAGAGTTGAAAGCACCCCACGAGAGCAGCCAGAGCTTTCGCCAACATTCTCCCATAAAAAGCACGGCTCCCACACCCCACACCATCCTCCCACTCAGAGACTTCCCTCCTCTCTAAAGCTGGCCTCTGCACCTGTATCCTGGATTCCATCCCTTCCAACACTCCTGTAGGAACTCGTTGCTACAAATACCGCCCCACCAACTGCCAGTGTTCCTTCTAACACAGACTCCATACCAACAACTTATCCTTCAGCTAAGCTCATGTTTTAAACGATTATTGTAAACGTAATACACCAGCATGGTAAAAAAAAAAAAAATATTTCACACAGTACAGAAAGATGCTAAGAGTAAAAATCTCTCCACCTTGCTTCCCATCCCACATTTTACAGACAACCTCTGTAAAAGTTTCTGGTTTGGGTTATCCCTGTGGCTGTCATTACAACATTAAACAATGTACTTAGACATCTGTTTCCAAGCCCGTCACCCATATGCAGCAAGCACTTACTCTCCTTTCAGAAAGGGGAGAGATACAGTGCAAGTACACTTCATCCCTCCGTGCTCCCTACTATTTGTTTTGTCTGTCATCTTCAGTTTCTCTTATCTGCTACGGCTTTAAGTGGTATACTTCAGATAGGAGCTCTTAGCCTTAATGGATCATCTGACGACACGTGACACATTTTTAAAACGCAGATTAAAGACCCTTCCCTCCTCAGACCAACGAAATACCCCTGGCAACTGTAATACAGTCTTACATTGGAGAAGTGATTGATTCCAATGAGCAACCAGGGCTGAGAACCATGGAAAGAGACATTTTTATTCAATGTCAGGAGACCAAGGTGAAGGGACAGTAAGGGTAAGTAAAATCACTACGAAGAGTTATTCAAGGTAAGAAAAATAAGCTGGAGCCAAGAATAAGAAAACCAAATGCAATTTTTAATAAAAATTAAACATAGATTTATCATATGACCAAGCAATCCCGCAGCTCAATATCCACCCAAGAGAAATGAAAACACATGTTCCCATAAAAACCTACACGAAATGTTTATAACAGCTTGATTCATAATTGTCCAAAACTGGAAATGACACAAATGGCCCTCAACTGGGGAACGGGGAAACAAATTGTGATATATCCACACAAAGGAATACTACCCAGGAGTGAAAAGGAATGAACTATTTCTATGTATAAAAACTTGGATGAATCTCAAAAGCATTATGCTAAGTGGAAGACGCCACACCAAGGGTTACATTATGGATTTATGGAACATCATTTATATGGTATATTCTGGAAAGGGCAAACCTACAGGGATGGAAATTAAATCGGTGGTTGCCAGAGGCTGGGCGTGGGGAGAGGGATCGATTACAGAGGAGGGTGAGGGAAGGTTTTAGAATGGAAGACAGCCATGCTCACCACTGTGCCACCGACGCACGTTTCTAGAATGGACGTTCCTCTTCTACACATGGATTGTGGTGGCAGCTACACAGCTAAACATTTGTCAAAATTCAGCTGTAAAGGTAAATTTTACTGCTTGAAGATCGTACTTCAATAAAGTTGATTTTAAAAATGCAATTAGGGATCTTCTCTAACATGTTAATACATGGCAATTGAGCAGGTAAGAGATTAATGCTCTAAGAGAATTGCAGCCACAAAAATTTAGACTGAAATTCAAGGAGTAGGTTTATGATACTGTGTTGAAATGACTCATTTAGTGTCATCCACGTAAGTCTAGATCATTGTAATTTCTCACTACAGTTAAGTTTTCTAATTTGCCTGTAACCTACAAACGTTCTTTAAAAGCTAGTTTCTAAGTTATTATACCTTTTTGTTGCTGTAGAGCATAATTTCTCATATTTTATAGTGACAGTAGAGATGTTAAATTTCATAAATATATTTTCTATGTGGTCACTGTATTGAACTAATTCACTACTGACAGACATTATGACATACAAATAAGGTTAACTTTCCCCCTGCTTTGCCATATTTATCGATTTTACACTTTTTCATGAAGTTTCTAAAATTTCCAGAACAAAGTTGGGCAGTCTCTATAATAGTTGATATGTAGATGTGCTTCTGATTTTGGAGGTGAAATACTATATTCATCCTCATTTGTGCTATGGGTTTTGATAGATACTTAAGAAATACTTAAGAAAGTATTTTTCTGTTCTCAGTTTATTACACACTTTAGAAATAATTCTATTTCCAACTTTACCAAAAGTCTTTTTTGCCATTAATTAGGATTGTCATGGGCTTTTCTCCTTAGTCTCTAAACTTGATAGGAATAAATTATTTGATGTTGAATCAACTGTGCTTTCTCAGGGTAAAACCACGTTTTTTAATATATTATAATTAAAACATATCAATTATATTTTGTTCCTTTTTGTTTCTGAGTGTTCTGTATTTGTTTCCTGCACACTTTATGTACTGTTTTTAAATTATTTAATAGATGAGTTATCAGAATTTTTTGGGGGGCTCTCTTTTTCAGGTTTAGTTATCAGAACTGAACTTGTAATATCACTTTGCCCATTCCTCAATACACATTTTTTCCTTTGAACTTGTGTCTTAATTTCAAAATTAACGACTTTTTTCCTTTTTCATAATTAATGCATATTTGTTTAAGAAAAAAGTTTAAATACCAATAAAAATACAATTAGGCAAACATACTTATGATAATAGGATAATGGAGTTACAAATACAGGAAGGAAGTTAAGATGAATCCTACTGCATTGAATTGGAATTAAAGTACTCTTGGGAAGTCATGTACATGTAAGATCCAGCTCTGTCCTTGAAAAGAACATAAGTGGCAACACCACACTAGGAATGAGCCTGTTTAGTACCCAGATGTTGGTGTCTAAGTACCATTCTCTACTGAAAGGAATCAAAGCCACTTGGAGAAATAGCTTATTTCAAGGCGGGGAGGCTAGAACATCTCATTGTAACAGCAAATATAGAACTGCTTAACCCATGGTGAGGATATGACAAAAGGACGTCGATACCAAGTAGGGAGGACGTCCACTAGCAAAATATGGCACGATTTGAGCATCAAAATAAGGAAAGATACTAATGCATCATAACCCATTGAGTAAAATAGGAGGCCACGAATAAATAAATAGGGGTAAGAGGAAGCTCTTCTTAGGGTTGAAAGCCAACTAGTAAATGCAGAAGTTGGGATGGAATTAGGAAATCACAACTTTTTGCAACAACTGTACTACAGTAATAATGCATCCCCAAAAAATCAAGATGCTAAAACTAGTGGGTGAAAGTTTGAAGACAGATAGGATATTTACACATCTCCTCCACATAATACTTATTAATTGCAAAGGGGAAAAAGTAACTTTACAAAAGAGAATCCTGGTAGACACCACATTAACCAAGTGATCAACGTCAACATCACCAGTAAAGGGATGAAACAAAATCATTTGGTACCTGCTGGGATGCAATGGGAAAAACACGGCATTGTGTCTATGTTACTCTTGACAAATATGAATATTATGAATTTAATCGAGAGGCACATCACATGATAACTAGCTTCTAATCTTCAAAAGTGTTTAGGTCAGGAAAGTCAACGAAAGATTAAGAATTTCTTCTAGAATGAGCGAAACTAAAGGAGGCAATGCAATTATCTATAACCCATGACCTGGGTTGAGTCATTTTGCTCTAAATGGACATTGTTGGAACAACTGATAAAACATGAAAGGAGACTGAGAATCAAAGAATAATAATGTATCCTCCAATAAAGCTGTTAAAAAAATAAAAATAATACTGTATCAACTTTAATTTCCTGATTTCAACGGCTGTGTTGCGGTTGTGTAGGAGAATGACCTTGTTTGCACAAAACACACAGTAGCATATTTGTGGGTGATGGGACACAGGGCTATAGCATTCTCTCAAATAATTCAAGGAAAAATGTTCCTTGTGCTATTCTTGCAACTTTTTTTGTCGGTTTAAAATTATTTCAAAATAAAACATAAAAGAAGAGGCTTAAATTATTGTAATGATTCAACACTGGCAATATGTATCAAGAACCTTAAAATCCATATAGCATTGACCCAGAAATGCCACTATAGAGGATAGATCCTGAGGATATAATCCCAAATGTCTGCAAAGATGTAGCTTGGCAGTTGTTCATCCAGAGTTATTTATAGGTAAAAAAAATGAGAGCCAACCTAAACATATTACGATAGGATTTGGGAACATAAATTATGTTATAACCATGAAATGGAATGCTCATGCAACCGTTAAGGGACCTTGGGAAGAGATGGCCCCTTAGGGACATTTCTTTGTCCCATCTGGGCACCATCTTTCAGTCCAAGAGGTCCCTCCGAGCTTCTACAAGAGGTGGGGTTCGGTGAAGATCTGCTGCTTCTCCCTCATGCACCCTCCCCCACTACCAACCAAAGCTTCTGTGTCTTGGTTTGAGAGGTTTCTAAACCTGCTCAAACCTAAAAAAAGTTTGGAAACCACTGACCCTGGAGTCTGACCTGCACCCTTGGCCCTGTGTGGTCACGAGGAGGAAGGTGATGATTCGTCATCTCAGTAATAGGTCAGCCCAGCTGACGGTCACCAACTGGTCAGAGGCACCAAAGCATTTCCAAAGCGCAGGGAGAGGGGGGACACTTTGCTTAGCCGCCCTTATCTTGGAAGGGTTGACCTCATTGGAAGGAAGGAATCCCTTCATAAGCCACTTGGGATGGAGGCTGACTTGTTACAGGAAACTGCTCCAGTGGCAACAGGTGACCATCAAATCGGCTTCTAATAATGCCACTCTCATGAGGTAGCTGGGAAGGTTAAGTGGCATGATGTGCACACAGTACTTAGTACAGTACCGAGCACAGAGTAAGTGCACAATAAACACTGGTGGTCCTTGGCATCATAGATAGCCAAGGAGATAAGCATCTGGAGAGCTGCAGGCTTCCTGTTTTGCTAAGCGGGGTATGCAAGCCAGGACCTTGTTCACAGGGCCTCTCCCTTCCCTTTCTAGGGAGTAGAGAAGGGAGAAGAAAGCACCACAGGAACACGGATTAAGAAAATGGTTGTACCTATTGACCCTCCTCACTTGACTGATATGGACTGGAAGGATATACATAATTGTAAAAAGATTTTATTTTCTCTGATAATCATTGTTTCTGGAACAGGAAGTGTAGCAGGCAGAATTGTGGCCCCATGACCTTTGTTCCCTAGTGTTATTCCCATGAACATGTTCTATTAGTTGACAAAAAGGACTCTGCAGATGTAATTAAGTTTGCTCATCAGCTGAGTTTAAAATATGAAGATTATTCTGAATTATCTGGGTGAGCCTAAATCTAATCCCATGAGCCCTTTCTCCGGCTGACAGAAAAAGAAGAAATCAGAGAGATTGGAAGTCGGATTGGGTGGAAATTTGGTCGCAACTTTGGTTAGCTCACCTGTGGCTTCAAGACCTTTGAAGGAGAGTTGAGACCTCTCCTTCCAGAAAGACCTCAAGTTTGTAAGATCTCAAGATGGCAAGACCTCAAGGCTGCAGAATCTTAAGACTCTGAGACTGGAAGAGTGTCCATCACATGACTTAATACCCTCAGCCCCTGAACTACTCCTGGGTATCTAACATATATATGGCGTATCCTTGGTATATGTCCCACATGAGAGAATTACCAGGCTAAGAGGATTTCCTTTACTTTAGAATTCCTACAGATTCACAAGCCCACTGGATTAACAAGCATTTCCCAATTTCTTCTTGACCTGGAAAGATTAACCTTGACTTTCTCTAGCAGGTTTGCTCTTCTGCTGCCCTGGCCCTAACCTCAGCATCTGGCCCTTGACCACCTGGAAATGGCTGATCCTTCTGGAGTTCAGTTCTTCAAGAATTCTTGGTGTCAACACTTCCAAGACAACATTTTGGCTTTACCCAGTGATTTCTTATTATTGCGGAAGGGAAGGTCCTATGTTTCCTTGCACAGCTTAATTGTATGTGCATCTCCCAGGACACTAATTTTTGACTAACATTTATTAAGTACCACCGTGCGCCAGGGATTGATCTAGGCGCTTCTTTTCCTTTACACTGTACTAACTTAATCCTTGCAACAACTCAATAAGAAAGATATTACAATGTTTACTCTAAACATGAGCAAATGGAAGCTTGAAGGGTCAGATGACTCTGACTGTACATGTGACCCATGGAAGACCCAGTCTCTTGCCTAAGGCTCTTTCTAGCCTGCCTGTTTCCCCCTACAAGGAGTATACAGAAGGTCAGCTCTCACACAAAGCCAGCTGCCACACAGATGGGTGAGGGCATGGCCAGTTTCAGGAAAACGGAACAGGACAAAAGACCTGGGGCCCTCCAAGAGAAATGCAGAAGGAGTGGGCAACGGTTGCTAGTGGGCAGCAAACCGACAACCGGCCAGTGATCATCCAGAACCTGGGCAGGGCCAGGACCAGAAGGGAACAGCGATGGGGCTGGGGTGCACGTGTGGGATCCACCCTCGGCCCAAGTCCATCTCAAAGTCAGGGCCGAGGGAGACAGGCCATTCCCTGCGTCCAGAAGCGCTCGTGCCGGGCGAGGTGAGTGAGGGGTGCTCAGATTCACACGAGCGCCGCGGGAGACCAGCAGCCCCAGGGGGCGGAGGCCCTTTAGGGGACACGGGGTGTCCTCCGGAGGCAGGGCCATGTTCTAGCGGGGACACAGACACTAGTGTGACTTTTAATTAAACTGGATTAATCGCTACCCACCAGAGACTCTCTCCCCCGATGGACGCCAACCTTTTCAATTAGAGGAAGCTTAGCCCAAGCAGCCATTTAATGTTCGTGAAGACCTCGATGTACTGCAGGGGACACATTTCATGCAAAAAGGATGAGAGGTGAGCTAAGTATTAGTGGCCACGATTCATGTGTGTTTTTAAACAGAAGAGGATTCTACCGGACACACTTGACCTCAATACCTAACACTTCAAACTTGGAAACTAGAGTGAACGTTTATTATTTTTCACTTGCTAGGGCATTTTCAAGTAAGAAGAGGACATGGAATCATGCTGGCAAATGTTCTAAAGAGTCTGTCAGTTACTCCAGTGCCCTTCCCCAAGCCTGATGGATTAGGGGGGAGTGACAGATGGCATCTGCGTCGACTTCAGCAGAGCTTTTGATTCTGTTCCACAAACCCGGAATAAACAGGTCTCTGCTTCACAGCTTGGAGGTGGGCATCTTTGCTTCAGAATCTTCTCAGCGGCCCAGCCGCAGCTGGGGACTCCCCAAAGAAGGGTATAATGCAGACCCAGGTGGCAGGGCCTTTGGATTCCTCTGGTACCTAGGGTAGTTGTGAGGGGTAAGCAGGGAGATGGAAAGCCAGGCTCCCCCAGAAGGGCCGGCCTTGGAGACATTGTTTCCTGGAAACCGTGCAGGCACACAACCGCTTCAGTCTAGCCTGAAAAGTGCTTTGGGATGGATCTCAGCTCCAACCCCAAGCCTGCGTCTGGAGGGACGTGGCTGAGTGGGAAGCAGACACTGTAGGGAGTTGGGGAGACCCGGGAAGGGGTGGTCGGTGACCTCATCACGCGTACTACTTCATGAGATGCAGAATTAAGGGGTTTGGGGTAAAAAAAAAAAGGGAGGGAGACATATCCACGTCCTTGGCTAATTTTTGCCGGGAGTTTGTCCTCCCCCAGTTCAGGGTAAGCAGCTCCTGACAGACCCAGGAGCCTGTGTGGGGTCCGGGAGCAGGAAAAGGAGGCCGGCATCACACCCCAGCTCCGCCACCCGACACAGGGGCTGTGATTCGAGGGACACAGGCTGGCTGTCACAAGGGTCTGATTTGTCATTCATTAATTCATTCAGCCTTGCTTTCATTCCACCTGAATATCCTGCCCTGAGGAGGTCTGGGGTTGATTTTGCTGAGGTTTCCTGCAGGCTCTCAAATGCACCTGCCCAGAAAGTGAGTGCAGACAGGGAAGGAAATTGATAAAGCAAGTCCAGTGGGAGAAAATGACCTCGAAAGTGTCGGTGGCTCTCTAACTCCGGCTGGCGGTGGCCACGTGGGAGGAACTCAGTGCATCCTATCCAACTTCTAGGGGAGCCTGGATTCGTATTTGCACGTGCTGTCCAGAGAACGTTAAACACTGAAAACTTCTTCCAGCCGGGTGGTCCAAACCACCCCTCCGCATGAGCTCGGTTTGGCCTATGTGGTGAGTTTGTAACCCCTGCCCCGCGGGTCCTGGGGTCACCTGGTCCACCTGGGACACAGGTCCCTGGCGTCCTACTTCACTCTCAGTCTCAGGTCACAGGTCACAGGCGTCGATGCCTTATAATACAGAATGAACTGAGGCCCACATAAAGGAAATGGGAAGAATGTTCAGACAACTGACCACTGACAGGGAGAAAAGTGTCTCCCCAGGACGAGGGAAGAATCAAGTGCAAGGAGAAAAAGGAACCATGAGCTGCGGTTTCGCTGGGCAGACACGTCCCTTGCACGGGCCAGGGCCACCACCACTCCGGGCACCCCTATTTCTCTGTGTCCTGTGACAGCCCCCCCTCCTCTATCCGCCCTCTCTTTTTTTCATTGGAGTCGAGTTGATTTACAATGTTACGTTATGTTCAGGTGTGCAGCAAAGTGATTCAGTTATACACATGTATACATATCTATTCTTTTCCAGATCCTTTTCCATTATAGGCTATTACAAGATATTGAATGTAGTTCCCTGTGCTATACAGTCGGTCCTTGTTGTTTATCTTTTTTCTACATAGTATTGACAGTATGTGTTTCTTTCCAGCCTTAAATCAGAGTCTGAAATATGCTTCCCCAATTTGTTGGATCCCAACGGTGCTTTTTAAAAACGTGAACGGATCGGCGATATTTAGAAAAAGGGAACCAACATAAAAATCCGAGTCTCTTAAAAACTCAAAAGGCCTGTGGACCCTCATCCGTTCCCATGGCAACGGGGGACTGAGCTGAGTATCGGCCACTGGCCTCCCTGGGGGGGCCTGGCCTTCCTGGTCACCCAGCCCCCATCTGACCTGCTTCCTACATAAGAGAGAGCAGGTGCCTGAGCTGAGTGGCCTAGTCTCTATTCCTCAGTTTCTCCACGTATAAGGTGGAGGTGAAGGTACCTCTGGCATGATTCTGAGAAATCACCCCTGAGTCACTGAGGGCAGGGCCAGAGCACAGGGAGGGGCCCATGAGCATCTAACCTGCAGCCCCCGCTTGAGGCTTTGAGAGGCTGAGGCTCTGGCTGGCCTTCCTCTCCTCTTTGCTGCCTCCCCTCCAGATGTCTTCCAAGACTCACTCACCATGGCTTAAATCACACCTTCACGCTGACAAGTCTCCCATGTGTATCTCTGGCCTGAGCTTTCCCTGTTTGAGAGTGAACTTCCCTGATTCTCTGGCATAGCCCCCCCGCCTCCAACGTCTCCCTTGGACGGTTCAAAGGCACGTCATACAGAGTCCAGGTGAGTCCTGCCTCGCCACCCCCTCCAGCCTCCTCCTTGTCTCCCGATCGCATTTGGAGCAGATTCCTCCATATCTGGAGCTCGTACCTGTCTGCCAGCCAGTTACCACGTCCATGCTCCCCACGTCTCACACACACCTACCACCTGTCCATCCTGGTCCTGCTGCAGCCACCCAGCCCACTGAAGGCTCACCTTCCTGCTCACCTTGGCTCACCTGCAGCAGAGCTCCAGCCTCCTGCTGGCTCTTCTCCTCCACTCTAGGTCTCCCTGATCTGTACATAGCATCCCAAGGGACCCTACAAAACGGCCAGTCTGATAGGGATTATGTCTGGACTAAAGGCCTTTAGAGGTTTCCCATTGCTGTAGGATAAAGACACATGTCCTCACCTGCTCTCAGCCCCTGTGTGCTCCGGGTCCCACCCACTCAAGGACCACATCTCTCCTTTGCTCATCCTATGGGCCGGGGTCTTTCACAAGCTTTCCTCTCTCCTGGGAATTTTCGTTCCTTCCTGGCTGACCCCCGTCCTCCTAGAGGTCTCTGTGTGAACATTCCTTCCTAGGAAGCCTTTCCTGCCCCGTTATTACTTTCCAAGCATGCCTTCCTTCCCTCAAGCCACTTCCCACAATTGTACCCAAACAGCAACCTGTGTGTTTGGGACTGTTTGCCTTCCTGCTGGGCTGGGAAGGCCACGTGGGCATGGAGCACGTCTGCCTATTCACCACTAAACCACCAGTGCTATTCCTGAGTACCCAAGGAGTAGCATAATTAACGCAAATACCAAATGAAAGTGTTGTGCAGAAACGTATCAGTGGCTCCATCAACCACATGCTAGACTGTCAGATGGATCTCAATGTAGGCAGTGTTAGGAATGCAGGGGCCCCATAAAGGCCTGACACTGCGACACTGCCCTGGCACCAGCTGGGTCACGGCTGGAACACTCTAATTGTGCAATTTTTTTCTCTTTGTAAAAAGTATTTGAAATACAGGTGAGCTGGAAAAGCTCTACCTTCTTGAGGAGGAGTGCAATTCACATCTTCTTTTTCTCTTTATACATTTTTTTTCATTTATTAGTTTTTATACAATTTTAAAGTTTACGCAGTTATTACAAAATACTGGCTCTATTCCCCGTGTGGTACAACACACCCTTGAGCCCATCTTACACACAGTGGTTTGTACCTCCCACTCCCCGCCCCTCCCCACACTGGTAACCAGCTTGGTCTCTGCATCTGTGAGTCTGCTTCTTTTTTGTTATATTCACTAGTTTGCTGTAATTTTTAGATTCCACATATAAGTGATGTCATACAGGATTTGTCTTTCTCTGTCTGACTTATCTCACTTAGCATAACGCCCCCCAAGTCCATCCATGTTGCTGCAAATGGCAAAATTTCATTCATTTTTACAGCTGAGCAGTATTCCACGTATGCACATAGATCACATCTTCTTTATTCATTCATCTGTGGATGGGCACTTAGGTCGCTTCTATATCTTGGCTACTGTAAATAATGCTGCCATGAACATTGGGGTGCATGTATCTTTTCGAATTAGTCTTTCTGGGTTTTTTTTATGTATATACCGAGGAGTGGAAATGCTGGGTCATGCGATAGCTCTGTTTTTAGTTGTTTGAGACACCTCCATGCTGTTTTCCACGGTGGCTGTACCAGTTTACACTCCCAGCAGTGTGTGTGGGGTCCCTTTCCTCCACACCCTCGCCAGCATTTGTTATTTGTGTTCTTTTTGATGATGGCCACTCTGACAGGTGTGAGGTGGTACCTCACTATGGTTTTGATTTGCAAGGCACTGCTGTTATTTCCACTAAAGTTTTGGGACTCTGGTCCCCTTTAGCATCACACTCCGCCTGGCCCACAGTCCACGTCCCCTGAGAATTCGGTGGCAGGTGAGCTCCAGGTGAGGAACAGCTGGGCAGGAACAGGACAGGCCAGCAGGTGCAGCAGCTGCACCCGGGACCAGCATGCCGTCGGGGGGCCCCAGGGCACTCCCCTGTTCTCCAGCTCCGTCAGCAAGGCATCTGACTTCCACCTGGGAGACCCGTCAAAATGCTTTCCAGCCTTAAGCCTCTGGGGATTTTAAAATACCTCGGGCTCAATGGCCAGGACTCAACGGAGGGATGGGGATGCGGGGTGGGAACGCTCACAGCCTCCCAGCCGGGATCAAGCAAGGTCCTGTAATCTAGTAGAAAACAGCCGACTAAGGGAAAAGGCTTGGGAGGTTGGGAGGTCCTGCTGGGACCTTGTTTAAGAGAAAACGAAGCCCAGGGAAATTATTTAATGCTGGTATTTACTAATCATAATGGTTTGCTTCTTTGAAAGGCTGCCTGGGCCAAAACCATTACATTGTTCTTCATTAAAAAGGGAGAGATGGTAGCAGGGGTGTCTGCTCTGCCTCAGGATGACCCTCTGAGGCCTCATCTAACCCCATCTCTGGAGCTAGGATGGGGAGGTGACATTCTGCAGAGCAAACTCAACGTGGAGGGGCTCACGCCCAGTGCAGGAGAGAAGACCGACCACTCTACTGACCCCGAGGTTCCCGCTGGGCCCCCCTTGCTGGCGGCCTGGAAGGTGGAACCAAGAACCAAGAAGAAGAACCAACCACTCTACTGACCCCCGAGGCCCCTTCTGTGACAGCCCTGGGCTGTGATTCTGTCTCAGGATGGAGAGCGGATGCTTGTGCTCCAACTCGACTGGCAGCGGACAGTGTTGCACAGGCCACCAGAACAGAGTCAGGAGGAAGGTGGCCTGTCCCCACCTGGGGAGCTTGCACTCCTCACAGATGTGCCTGGGGATGACCCCCAGACAGTAGGTCAGGTGACCTCCTCTGCCCTGACCTAGACGGTCACTGCAGGTGCCGCTCCCTGGGGATGGTCAGCAGAGGGTGGGATGCTGGCCGTGCTCAGCCTCAGAGCGAGGGGTCCCTCCACCCAGGAGACCACGAGGCCTGAGGGGGCCATGCAAACACCCTAGTCCCAGCTCTGCCCCCGTCCCCCATGCAGGGGAATTGGACCAAATACTCCACTTCTCGGTGGCTCTGTTTGCCAAAGGGAAACTTACAGGTCGCTTAGGGTCATCCTGAGGAGGTGAAAGCCTGTTGGGGGATAATATTGGAAGGAGGAATGTTCTTTTCAAAACGGCAAGGTCCCATCCTTTGCATTTCTCATTATGACACCTGGGCGTGAACAGCCACATCTTCATTTACATGTTGCCAGCTAGAAAGTTGCTTTCACATTTCCCCTTCTCAGCCTCCTTTTGTCACCTCCATGTCGCCTGCCACCCAGAACCCTCAGGCCTGTCCCCACTTTCTCCACGCGCTCCCCTTTGAGGGGGCTCCCCTCACGCAGGGTGAATCCCGAGCCCACCCCCTGGACCCCTGCCCATCAGCCCCTCACACAACTTCCTTTGCTTCTGGACACTCGCGTCTATGCCTCATGCTTCATTATATGGCAACTTGTTGGTTTGCTAATTAGAAAATGACCCTAAAAAGAATCCAACACAACTCCTTCATTTTAGAGAGAAAGACGCCAAGCGTTAGACAAAGGAAATCCCATTCAGGGTCAGCGCAGCAATTTAAGGGAAGAACGAAAATAGAGCCCCACCCTCCTGTCGCCATAACAAAGCCATCTGACTGGCTCGTGCTGACCGCTAATCAGTTGGGTAAGGAGCTGCAGCAAATATCTTTTATTGAAATCTAGTTCATTTACAATGTTGTATTCATTTCAGGTGTACAGCACAGTGATTCAGTTACATATACACACATATATGTATGTGTGCTTTTTCAGATGCATTTCCCTTATAGGTTATTACAAGATATTGAGTACAGCTCCCTGCGCTATGCAGTAGTTCTTTTTGTTTACCTCTTATTTACATATATATATATATAGCAGTGTGCATCTGCTAATCCCAAACTCCTAATTTATCCCTCCCCACCCTTTCCCCTTTGGTAACCATAACTCTTTTTTCTATGTCTGTGAGTCTATTTCTGTTTCGTAAATAGGTTCATTGGGCAGATTTTTTTAAAAATAGAAAGAATAAAGAAACACTTCCTCATAAATGGGGTTACATCCTGGATTTCAGAGAAATGTTTAAATATTGGGGCAGAGCGGTCCTGGGATCCAGGAAATGTCCTTTTTACAGCCCGCTCACTTCCCAACTCCCCACTGACCCCCACTGCCTGGGTGCTAGGTTCTCAGATGGAGATCCTGCCGGGAGGACAGAGCACTCACCAGCATTCACTCATTTATCATGACCCTCACCCCACTGCGGGTCCTAGGGGTCTCAAAGTTATGGGACGTGCAGGGCCCCAGAATGTCTGGCTCCACCAGCGCCCGCCTGCATGGCCCTGCCACACCACCATCCTCCCTAAGCTGCATTTCCCCTAGAAGGAGAGCAAGGAGGCCAGGCCTGCCTCTCGGCCAGGTGCTCTGAAGAATCAGTGAGATACTGACTGTAACTGTGGAACCACAACCCTTTCCACCAATCAGGCAAGATGAGGCCATGTGACAGCACTGCTTCCGGTCATAGAAATAAACAAAAAGGCACTAATATCCTCCTCTCTTGATGGAATGGTGCTCTGTGCGTTGATCTTAGAAAAGTGTCAGCAGACTTGATTTCAAGATGGCAAAACAGTGCAGAGAGAAATAATCAATGATTTTCCTTTTTTTTTGTAACACAATAGATTTTTTTTAAGTGAATTAACTGATTTCTTTCCAGATTTGAAGGAACTGAAAGGAATCTTTAGTGTTGGGCTGATTTAATAGAGAACCAAAGAAAAGATGAGATTGAAAAGGCAAAAATAACAACAACAAATAAAACAGCAGTGAGGAAAACAGCCCAGAGCAGATGGATAGACAGCTGTTGAGGTGACGTGAATGCCGAAGCCCAGAATGTGACCCGCCGGGTGAAGGGCATCTGTGGGTAACGAGGCCCGAACTTCAAGGTGAATGCAAAAGGCGCTTCGAGGTCGGCCGCACACTCAGCCTCCCCCTGGGCTGCCAGCTGCTTTTGTGAATTCCCTGGAAATAATAAGGTTAGCGAACTCCAAGCAAGGAGCATGTGAAACCAATTATGGACTCTGCCAGTCATTTGGGACTTCTGATGTCTCATCCAGCACATTCCGTCCTATGTCTGTAGGCACCAAGGGTCTGGGTGGTACATTTCAGCTGGTCACACCCCAGGACCTCCTATATCAGGTAGAATAAGAACATCAGTGATGAAGACACTCACCAGTCAAGCTCTATTTGCAGTGACAAGCGTCCGAGGGAAACAGCTGTGGTGGCCTTTTAGCCGATAGAGATGTCATTTACTGCAAAACGATGGCAGCGCGCTGAGATGCGCGTTGATGCCTGTCTCAGAACAGAGGAAATGCATGCAAACAGCTGGGGCTTTCTTGTTTCAGCCGAATTTTTACTTCACTAGAAAACCTTGTGTTATGGTTAGTGCAAGAACATATCAAAAAAGATTCAGGAGATCTGGGGATTCTAGAATCAGCTCCTTTGCTGGAGAAAGCTGGTCCCACCCCTTCCCTTCATGATCCCTCATCTAGGAAAGTAAGGGCCTCCTTTTGACTCCAAGTTCTCAAAAGGACACTGGCTCATTCTACCAGCACAGCCCTCCTCCTGGACCACTTTGTCAATTCTGGCCGAATTTCTTCCTTCGTTTTATGAATTGATTTTCTTTCCATTGTATCTTTGGAGAGACAGGTTTCTGCCTGGTCTCACCTTTACGTCTTTCCAAGAAACAAGATGGAAACCTGCCTTTTCATTTTAGAACCCAAATGACACTCTCACTATTTGACATTCTTTATTCTGTTGAGCTAAGAATAATTTAGGGGAGCCTAACACAGCTCATCTTAATAAAAGAACCAGGGGAAACAATATTCCAAACAAACACAAACCATCAGTCATCTCCAACAAAGGAGCAGACACACCGGTCCAGAGGTCTTCCAGGCACAGCCACCCTTCACGCTGGCCTAGGGAGCTGGCGGGATTCAGCACACAGTGCTCAGTCTTGATGGCGAAAGCTAACATCAAGGATAAGGCAGAGGGGCTTCCCGGGTGGCTCAGTGGTTGAGAGTCCGCCTGCCGATGCAGGGGGCGCGGGTTTGTGCCCAGGTCTGGGAAGATCCCACATGCCGCGGAGCAGCTGGGCCCTTGAGCCATGACTGCTGAGCCTGAGTGTCTGGAGTCTGTGCTCCGCAACGGGAGAGGCCACGGCACTGAGAGGCCCGCGTACCGCAAAAAAAAAAAAAAAAAAAAGAAAAGAAAAAAAAAAAGAATAAGGCAGAGCCCCTGCGAGCTGGGACCTTCCTGTATTTCAGGGCTCTGCATGTGCGTCAGGCCCCTCCTGCATTTTTCACCGTGCCCCAGCCCCTCTTACCTGAAAGCGCGCACAGCTCACTCATCGGACAGACGTGCACTGGTGAAAACTGAAGAAGCAATGCCAACTGCAGATACAAAGAGAAATCTTTCACCTTTTCCCTTTAGAGCTGGGGGTGTTAGGGTCCTACACATCCTGGTCTTAAGACATACAGAGATGCCACCTGCTGTGCATAATTCCTTGACAGAGGATATGGTTTGGAGGAGTTACTAAAATGAATTGAATTAGAAGACGCAAACTCCTGATAATAATTTTGTACTTCATTTTTATTTATTTGTTTAAGAAGATGTTGGGGGTAGGAGTTTATTAATTTATTTATTTATTTTTGCTGTGTTTGGGTCTTCGGTTCTGTGCGAGGGCTTTCTCCAGTTGCGGCAAGCAGGGGCCACTCTTCATCGCGGTGCGCGGGCCTCTCACTGTCGCGGCCTCCCCCATTGCGGAGCACAGGCTCCAGACGCGCAGGCTCAGCGGCCATGGCTCACGGGCCTAGTTGCTCCGCGGCATGTGAGATCTTCCCAGATCGGGGCACGAACCCGTATCCCCTGCATCGGCAGGCGGACTCTCAACCACTGCGCCACCAGGGAAGCCCTGCACTTCATTTTTAGATCCAAAAGAAAGTCATCTTGGGATCTGTCCTTCCAAAGATCAGCTTCTAACAGTTCTACCTTCCAATGGCATTGTATCCTGAGTAGGAGCGCCATTCCGCAGGCGCCTTGCTCCCCTTCCAGGCTCTCCTTGGCATCATGTTCTCTGCAATAGCCTTCCTTGTTAGTTGGAACTTGTTAGTTGGCAACTGTTACTTGCTTGTTAATTAAGCCCACAAGGGCATCTTAGATGGCCACCAAATGTCAAGAAATTCTACCCTCGTGCTTGTTTTTTGTTTGTTTGTTTGTTTTTTGCGGTACGCGGGCCTCTCACCGCTGCGGCCTCTCCCGTTGTGGAGCACAGGCTCCGGATGCGCAGGCTCAGCGGCCATGGCTCACGGGCCCAGCTGCTCCGCGGCATGTGGGGTCTTCCTGGACCGGGGCACGAACCTGTGTCCCCTGCATCGGCAGGCGGACTCTCAACCGCTGCGCCACCAGGGAAGCCCCCTTGTGCTTGTTTTAAGTCATGTTACTATTCTAGAAGAAGAGAGGTGTATCTCCAAAATCTAACCCTAATCCAAGCAACCCCCAATGGCCAGGAGTTACCGTGCCAGCCGCTCAAATCTCTGCCTATGAAATTGTACATCACTATAGGCAAATGGATCTATTTTCCAGGGCTATTTCTTAGGAAGACTATTCATAAAGTTTTATAAAGCTTTCTTAGAGACAAGAAGAGAGAAAGTCACAAAGAGCTGATAGCAGCAGAAATTTGCACTAATACATTTCTTGAAATCATCTACAACCTTTGAAGATGTTATCCAGCGACCTAAGAATGCTTCAGTCTAATCTTTTAACAACAGGCGTCTATGCCCTGGATTGAAGCGTATGTTGGTTTACCCCGATAACATCTATGAATTCTGCAAATCATTCGCATTCTTATAGCTATTATGCTGTAATAGACCACCCAGCTTGATGAATACAAGGGTTTCGCTGGAGGAAAAATAACAATTGTGGTTGAGGCTAAATTCCATGCCAGAAGTTCAGCGCTGAGGAACGTCTTCCCTGAGAAGTATGGGTACCTAAGTGTGGGGAAGGGAGAGGTCTTGGACAGCAGAAAGTCTTGTGCATACAGGGACCCTTGGCAATGACACCGAGTGGCCTCCCCATCCCCCGGGCTTGTGTGAATGCTTCATTCATCTCTATTCTTCACGGCAATTGGCCAAAGTTCAGTGCTGAGTAGGAATCTGGGGCAAACACCAAAGGAATATATTTAAAGCAAATAACCTTAGAAAAACTCAGCTAGCTGCATCTTTCTGTACTTCTCTTTCTACTACGGCACTTTTTTTCTGAATGGAGGGATTTACCCACTTTTGCATCTTTGACCGTGTTGTGTTTTGTTCTACTGTTTTTGGCACAGAGAGAAGAATCTCCGGGCCTCATTAAGTCACTGATAAACGCACGTGGCTCCTCTCCTCTGTCTCCCGGCCCGGGTGCTGACTCAAACATCTGCGCGTGGTAATTCTCTCCCAGAGAGCCGCGGATGGTCAACAACTTCATATTTGTGGTCAAAATGAGGCGCTTAAGAAATGCCTGTAGCTGATGAAGTGCAGCTGACATGCCCTTCGTTGTGAATGGGATGGATCGGTGAGTTTTTCAAAGCATTTTGGCACTTGTGAAAGCACTGCAATTTTTTTCCTTCAGTGCTTTCTGGGACAATCTTGGGAGTGAATCCGGTAGCATGGGATTCTTTTCCATGGCTAAGGAAGTCAAGGTATTGTAATTTAGGCATCTGAAACAAGTTAGAAACCAAAGCTGTAGAGGGCAAAAAACAGTGAGAGAATCCTCAGCTCTCAGGGCTTTGGCAAATCTCCATTTTGAAACCACGACACAAACGAGAAGAGGCAGGAATGGTGACCCAACAGACGGGGTCAGGGTCGCAAACTATGTGAAACCAGGTTGCAGCTCCGTTTTCCCCTCTCCTTACCCATGAACTTGTGTCTTTATAGTCTAACAGAGCTTTTAAAGAACTGGGTGTGTGTCCCCCAACAGAACACGGATGAAGATAAATCTCCTCCTTCCTGCTGATGACACAGTTTTATGACCATGAACTAAGAATGACCTCAAAAGATCCAACCGCAACCAGGAAGAGCAACTCAAGTTGAATTACTCCAGACCTAAGGTCACTGTCTTTGCAGACACTCTTCAAAACCCAATGGTCGTCGCTCGATAAGTTCAAGGGCAATTCAGCATATTCAACTCAGTTATCCCTGTGAGTTCCCGGAATCTTCAGCTGCTCCAACACACGAAAGAGAAAGGGTCTCCAAGGTCTCCTGGGCCCTCCAGCGACGAGGAATGGGTAACACTTTCTCTCAAGACATCTCAGGCCTTAATGGTCTCTGAGCTCTCATTAAAGACCAGATCTAAAGTTAGAACCATTCCAAAGATGAAAAAAATCTTAGATCCTGCCTGGCACTGCCCTCCCCATGTTGAGGAAACAGCCACCTCCTTCTCAGTGTTGGAAGGAGGGGATCGATCCTGCCACCCCAGATCCTAGGTTCCCAAGGGCCTGGGCCTGCCCTCCACCAACCACATGGAGCTGAGCATCTCAGGCCCAAAAAAGTCCCAACTAGATGTGAGGATGTCTTGGATTGGACGCACGCTGCCCTTCTGTTCTTCCGCTCTTCTCACATTCATTCTTCGCATTCAGTTACGATATCATTATTCTAAGATTCAAAGACTGGAAAATGTTTGCATTGAGTTAGAATATCATAGGCTATGTACTTGGACCACATAAATCTCACCTCATCCTAAATCCTGTTTACTGAGTTAACTTTCATACTGTGCCCTGGCCTTTTATCAAGGTTTACTCTAAGAAAAAAGAGTCATAAGAAAACAGCTCTTGGGTTTCTTGTAAAAACACTGTTTACGCCTTTTCTCATCATGTTATCTGATGTTTCCATACAGTTGAAGTCCAGGTCAATTTTTATTTTAATAAGTCACAACCAGAAAACCTTTAGTCAACACGAGGAACTGAAATACGTCCTATTTTCTGATCATGGAAACAATGACATAATTTTTCCCCCTGTTTTCCTCTTTCTTCTGGGATGCTCAAAACTAATTTAATGTTTACTCCAAATGCATTGCCTGTTCTCATATACCTGTTTACTTCTTCCTCTTCCTAGGTTCTTGCTCTCTAGATTTATTTTGCTATACTGTTAATATAGGGGATATAGACCCTATACTACAGGCCATCATTTTTGAAAACAGATAATGCATCTTTTAAAAAAATTTTATTGAGTATAATTGATTCACAATATTGTGTTAGCTTCAGGTGTACAGCAAAGTGATTCAGTTTTATATTTATACATGTATATATTCTTTTTCATATTCTTTTCCATTATAAGTTATTACAAGATATTGAGTATAGTTCCCTGTGCTATACAGTAGGTCGTTGTTGGTTAGCTATTTTATATGTAGTAGTGTGTATATTTTAATCCCAAACTCCTAATTTATCCCTTCCCCCTCTTTTCCCTCTGGTAACCATTAGTTTGTTTTCTATGCCTGTGAGTCTATTTTTGTTTTGTAAATAAGTTCATTTGTATCATGCTTTTAAATTCCACATATAAGCAATATCATATGGTATTTGTCTTTCTCTTTCTGACTTACTTCACTTGCATGATCATCTCTAGGTCCATTCATGTTGCTGCAAATGGCATTATTTCACTCTTTTTCACAGCTGAGTAGTATTCCATTGTGTAAATATACCACATCTTCTTTATCCATTCATCTGTCAGTGGACATGCTGCCATGTCTTGGCTATTGTAAATAATTCTGCAGTGAACATTGGGGTGCATGTATCTTTTCGAATTAGAGTTTTCATCTTTTCCGGATATATGCCCAAGAGTGGGATTGCTGGATCCTATGGTAACTCTATTTAGTTTTTTAAGGAACCTCCATACTGTTCTCCATCGTGGGTACACCAATTTATGCATCTTTAAAAGTAGCCCTTCACAGGAACTTAGATGTATGTATCTACCTAGTGGTGAGAAAGGGCTACATGAGTTAGAAGAGGAGTCCCCATTCTAGCTCCTTCTCCAGGGGATTTGCTCTCTGCTCAACCAGAGGAAAGAGCTCTGCTGTCCTAGCCATCACTTTATTCATCACATATGCCCACAGCATATCCAAGGTCATTTTTTTTCCTTGAGCTAAATTCATCTATAGCTCATGAGTGTATGTTTGCTTCCAGAACCTCCTAAGTCAATGGCCCGGGCTGCTCCTGGCTGCAGTGGCTCCCGTCATGTTCCACGGCTTGATATGCCGCATCTCCCACTGGTTTGCAGATCTTCAAATGGATGGGTGGGCTTTCGTGGGGGCAAAAACACTCACTCAAATGCCGTGACCGATACTTGCCCACAGTATAAGACCAGAGTCTATAGAGGCATATTGCTCTTCTTCTGTGAGATACTGACATTTATTTTTAACCCTTAAAATACTACTATTAGCAAATTCCATCAAAACCATTGCATTCTTAGCAGGTTATGGAATTTCTTGGAGGTAAGTGTATTCTTCCAAGTCTTTTTCAAAGAAAATTCAAGAGGAAATGGAAACAGCCCTAAAATAATCTCCACTAGAATTCCAGGAAACTATGCATGAAGACTCCCCTAGGAAATGGGGGCGGGGCGGGGGAAAGGGGGAGGAAACAGAAAACTTTATCATTAGCAAAAAACTGCACTGCAGTATCAGAAACGCATCCAGTGGCTCCGGGTCTCCTCACCTCCAAGGGAGAGAGGTCTACAGGAAGGGGTCCCAGTACAGATTTTTGGTTGCACAATAAATCCAACCAAATGCCCCCTCCAAGAGACTCATTAAACAAAACGACTTGGAAAAGCGAAAAAGCAAAAACCTATATCAGTCATTAAGCAAAATGAAATCGGGGAGATGATACAATCACATAGAAGGCATTACTTGGTAATGCCTGTACAGAGGGGTGGGATGACATTGAAAACAGAATCACAGATTTCCTGGTGGGTAACTAAAGAGAATGTACTCAGAAGTGAGAACCTAAGGAGCCCTCCCGGGCGCCGGCCACCCCCAGGCCCAACCCGCCTCCCTCCCCTCACCTGGGGGAGGTCTCACCCATTCACCCATCTTTGCAGGTGCTCACTGAACAGGAGCCTCAGGGGGAGGGAAGTCGTGTCCAGAGAACATCTCCCACAGCAGAGTCAGGCGGGGGTGAGTGAGGGTGGGCAGGCTCAGGGCGTCAGCACATGGGTTCAGGATTCCTGTTAAAAACCAACTATATGGATTCGATACCTTTCCTACAGACCAGTGTGAGCAGGACCAAGTCCCCCTTTCTGTCTTTGCTTCCAAATACCTGCCTTACCTCAAAGTGATTTTATAAAGAAGAGAGCAAGGAAAGAATGGTAATACACTTAACGAAAGATGAAAAGAATAATGATGATGGTGGTGATGGTGATGATAATGCTGGTGATGATGATGATGGTGGTGGCGATGATGATGATGATGATGATGGTGGTGATGGTGATGGTGGTGGCGATGATGATGATGATGATGATGGTGGTGATGGTGATGATAATGTTGGTGATGATGATGATGGTGATGACGGTGATGGTGATGATGATGGTGGTGGTGATGATGATGATGATGGTGATGATAGAGGTCAAATGTGCTGAAACCTAAATCCCCCAATGCCTTCCCACCTCTTTCAGAGCAAAAGCCAAAGTCCTTCCAGAGGCTGCCAGCTCCTCTGTCACCACCCCAGCCTTTCCAGCTGCTCTCCCCACCCCTCCTTTTCTCTCCTTCACACTCTAGGCACTCGCCTTTGCTGTTCCCTCTGCCTGGAATGCTCTCCCTGTAGATCTTCCTATGGCTCTGCATGACTTCCTCCATATGGATGCTCTGTCTAAAATCACACGCTTCCCCAACAGGTGCACACACACATACACACACACACTGACATTCTCCTTTCTTACCCACTCGATTCTTCTCCTTAGCACTTAGCACATTTCAACGTTTTACACACCTTACTTGTTTATCTTGCTTATTTTTTAAAATCTCCCAACCCTACTGGAATACAAGCTCCATGAAGAAAGGGATGTTGTCTGGCTTCCTTTTCATTTTTTTCCCACTGTTGAATTCTCAGCACCGAGTGCAGTCCTTGGCACACGGCAGCAGTCAGGAAGTATATGTTGAATGAAAGAAGACACATATCATAGACCCCAGATGGGTGGGTGTATCCTTACTATCATTGCGGCCAGCCACTTAGATGTCTATTTTCTTTAGTTCTTGGCCACTGAATACTCTTGACCCAGAGAGACACGATTTTAGATGGAAAGACAATGCCTGAGTATCAGAGAGATCTTGTTTCTCATGATCTCATTGACCTGACTGTGTGACACTCAGGTAATTCCCTCAAACTTCCCTGAACTGTTCCTCCTAAAACTGTAAATAAAAATTATAGGGGGCTTCCCTGGTGACACAGTGGTTGAGAGTCTGCCTGCCGATGCAGGGGACACGGGTTCGTGCCCCGGTCCGGGAAGATCCCACATGTTGTGGAGGGGCTAGGCCCGTGAGCCATGGCCGCTGAGCCTGTGCGTCCGGAGCCTGTGCTCCACAACGGGAGAGGCCACAGCAGTGAGAGGCCCGCGTACCGCAAAAAACAAACAAACAAAAAACAATAACAGCTATCACTTTCGAGCACTTACTAATACATCAGACACTGTGCTAATTACCTCCTGAGGTTCCGGGGGAAGCTCAGGTGAGTACCGTTACTATGCTGAACCTACAGATAGGGAAATGAACTCTCAGAGACAGTAAGTCCTTTGCCCAAAGCCACAGCAAAGCAGCAGCAAAGCTGGGGTTCATACCAACACAGTGATATTCCAGTGTCCACATGACTATTACTAGACCACATGATTTCCCAGGGAAAGGCAGCATTTAACATCCCTCCAGTTGTAAGAATTTCTCTCCGCCCATCCATTCAATTACCAACTCATCCATCCGTCCACCCACCCACCCACCCCCCAAACCAACTGTCCATCCATTCATTCATTCATCTACCACCCACCCCTCTATGTATATCTATCCACCCATCCATCTGCCCATCCCCCCACACACTTATCATCCCATGCACCTACCCAACTACCCATGCATCTGTCCATCAATCCATTCACCCATCCACCCACCCCTCTATCTATCCATCCACCCATTCATCTGCCCATCTACCCATCCATTCGTCCATCCATTCTCTCACCGGCTGACCTGAGGAATTTTACTGGTGGATAATTTAATGAAACATCTTTCCAGCCAGAGAAGACATTCACAGAGCATGTCCTACTGGCATTCAGTTACTGGTGACATCTTTGTACTCAAAGAAGGGTACATCGTGACTCCATTAGCTGTACCAATAACTTGGAATTTGAGATGACAAAAAACTGGCCAGAAAAACAAACAAACAAATATGAAATCCAACCAGGCAAGAAACGCAAGAGCTAATATTTGGTGTCAGGGAGCAGAGGGAAATATAACATATTTTCTAATACAGACAGTTTGGGAACTGGCCATGCCTTCAGGTGTATTCAATGTCTGAATATTTTTTTAAATTCAGGATTAGATTGGTAAAAACACAAAATTCAGTTTAAAAGGACAAATAAAAATCATTAGCATCCTCTGCAAGTATTTCCTGCAGACAGTAACTAGCATGTACTCTTCTCTCCATCCTGCACTGCATGTTCTGGGGAACCCCCAAAGTCAAAGGGCACACAGCCTATCTTTGAAGAGCTTTCATTTCTTGGGGAGGAGAAAAAACATTATCTTTGGCATGAAAACATAGTGGGGAGGGGTGCGAAGGAGTGGTACAGGTGTCAAGGACAGAGAAGTTTACTTGTCAGGAAGGTTGGATCCTGGGTCTGTACAGAAGGGAGGAACTTCCTTACTTGGAGACAGGCAGCCCTAAGGTACAGTTTTGCTAGTCAGAGAGGAAAGCCCACTCCTCAAGGGACTGAAGAGTCAAGCCCTGCCTGGTGGCATCCTCACCAGCCTCATCCTCATCTACAGCAGCAAGGGCAGAAGCCTGGGGAACTGTACCCCCCGGAAGCCTCTCTGTCACCATGCAATCAACCTTCAAGGCCAGGGCATGGGAGGAGGGCCGCCCACTGTATCCTCATCCGGTGAACCTAAGCGCAGGTCTGGGAGCGCTGAGAACTGCCCTGGACCAGGGGTCCTGGTGCTCGCGCCGGAGCCCAGCGACTACCCCATGCCCTGGGTTTCAATGTGCATTTGCTGGGATTCGAGTTCACTTGTTTTTCAACCTTTCACCAAGTTACCATCAGATCCTGCTGAAAGAGCACCTTGGGGTTTGTATTATTAGCCTCACTTTCTTTGATGCAGACATTTTATCATTCTTTCACAATAAGAATGACGGGTGATATGTTTCGATATTTTCCCTGCGGTTCAGACTCAGATTTCCCTCAGGGCTGGAGTCTTGATAAGCTCATTTTTTTTTTTTCCTGGAGCATCAGGTTTATTAACTAGAATTGACGCCTTTTCTTAAGGACCTTGACAGCCACCTGTGTCCCGGTCAGAATGTGCCGGGCCAGCTTCACTTTAGCGAAGCTGCCTTCACCAATGGTGTGGAGGATCTCATAATCATCAGTGTGAGCCTCCTTGTCAGCAGAGTTGGCTGTGAGGCCCTCCATCACGGTGACCTGCTAACTACACTGACTGACAGCACTAACTAGCAATGCTAACTGTGCTAACTAGCAATGCTAACTGTACTAACAATGCTAAGTATGCTAGCTCTACTAACAACGCTAACTGTGCTAACTGTACCAACAGGACCCCACCATTGGTTTCATGGAGCTCACACTGCCTGTTCCTGGGTCCTGGATCTGATCGCGAGTCATGCCCAGAGTCCTCACCATTGTCACCCCCGGGTCCTCTTCACAGGGTGGCCGGAGTGGCTCCTTCGGGCCCATGTTCACCCATGGATGCCTCATGAGGTCAGGTAAGGTGCCTCTGTCACTGGGGTTGAGGGCAATCATTTTCTGTAATAGATTCTTTATTTCCAAAGACAGGTAAGGTGGGATGGGGTATTGCCCTTGTAGGATTTGCGTCCGCAGCTCCTGGATGTCTTTTCCCACAAAGGGCCGGCACGCAGTTACCATGGTGTAGAGCACTACTCCCAGGCTCCACACGTCCAACCAGGGCCGCTGTAGCTCTGCCGCAGCAAGAGTTCTGGGGCAGCATACGGGAGTGTGCCACAGATCGTGTCCAGTTTGGCAGCGTCATCATACTTGCTGCTGAAGCCAAAATCTGTCAGTTTTAGATTCATGTTAGAATCAAAGAGGAGACTCGGTGGCTTCAGGTCCCGGTGCACGATGCCCCTCTGGTGGCAGTGCTGCAGGGCGGAGACCAGCTGCTGGAACGGGCCTCGGGCCTCTGCCTCTGTCATACGGCCATGGTTCACTAAATAGCTGAACATTTCCCCCCCACTGAAGTACTCCATCACGAGGAACAATGTCTCCTCCGTGTCAATCACCCCCAGCAGTTTTACCGTATTGGGGTGATTCAGAGCCTTCATGCTGCACACTTCCCGGAAATGTGCCTGGAAAGTTGCTAAGCTCGGACGCCTTTTCTTAAGGACCTTGACAGCCACCTGTGTCCCGGTCAGAATGTGCCGGGCCAGCTTCACTTTAGCGAAGCTGCCTTCACCAATGGTGTGGGGGATCTCGTAATCATCAATGTGAGCCTCCTTGTCAGCAGAGTTGGCTGTGAGGCCCTCCATCACGGTGACCTGCTAACTACACTGACTGACGGCACTAACTAGCAATGCTAACTGTGCTAACTAGCAATGCTAACTGTACTAACAATGCTAAGTATGCTAGCTCTACTAACAACGCTAACTATGCTAACTGTACCAACAGCGCTAACTAGTACTAACTACACTACCTATGCTAATAAAGTATTAACTATACCAGCTACGTTAACTATACCAACACTACTGACTATGCTAACTGTACTAATGTTGCAATGCTAACTAAAATTAAGATAAAAATGAGAAAAAGAACAAAGGAACAAAGGAAAGCAGGAGAAATGGAAAAGAAACACCAAAAAATTGGGAAGAACAAATTTAAAACTAAAAGGAATGATAAAGAGAGAAAAATAAAGAAAAATGAGAAAAAGGCAAAGAAGAAAGAAAAATGAGAAAAATAAAAAAGGGTAGAGAAAAGAGGAAAAAAAATCAACAAAATTGCAGAAACAAGGAAAAAACAAGCTAACTGTGGGTCCAAGGCTGTCACGTCACCAAAAGCAGCTTCCTGGGCTCTAAGGACAAAATACCTGGGCCCAGCTGGAGTGTCTTCTAGGGTTCTTGTGAATTACATGACAGTGGGGCACTCTGAGGTCAGAGCAGGGAATGGACCCATCACCGCTGGGGGTAAACCACAGCAGTTTTCTCACTCTTTGAGTTCAAGGCTCCTTTACACTTAGGGAAAAGGATCCCAAAGAAATTTTTCTGTACGTGTGTTATTAGATATTGGTATTCACCCTGTTATAAATTAAAATCTGTGGGATACTTCAGTGGCCTTTTTCTTTCTAGTTTGAAAATGTGTAATAGTTTTGAAGACCTCATAATGTCTGCACTTGGAATAGTCAATTCCTTTTCCTTAAATTCTGGTCTCAAAATAATGTCACAACTTAACTGACTTCACGATACTATACAAAACGTTCTGTTGCATAAGACACGATAAGGTACATTATGAAAGTCTGTGAAGCTGAGAGAAGATCTGCCAGGAAGGTCGTGAGCAGATTTCTCATCAGGAGCCGCGGAGGCCAGACGGCACGGCTCAATGTACTTGAAGTGTTGAAGGAAAGAAACCGTCGACCAAGAATCCTATATCTAGCAAAACTTTTGTTTGAAAATGAGGGAGAAATCAAGACATTCCCAGTTAATCAAGAGTCGAGAGAGTTCTTAACCACCAGACCTGCCTGCCGCAGGGAGTTCTTCAGGTTGGAGTCAAGGACCCTGGACAGTAACTCAGAGCCTTATGAAGAAACAAAGCCCTCTGGTAAAAGTAGATAGACGGGCGATGAGAAAAGCTAGTGCTATCGTAACTGAGATTTGTAGCTCCACTTTTTGTTTTCTACTTGATTTAAGATACATATAGAATAAAACACACACACATACAAATCATCACCTTGTTTCTAATACTGTCTTTTTTAATTTTGGGGAAAAGTCTGATTGGTCTCTAAAATGAATGTATGCGTCTGACCTCAAGGATTGCCTTTGGAAATCACAGTGTCTCTGTCTCCAGTACAAAGGTTAACCAAGGTCGGGTCCCTTTGAATGCAGCAGCTCAATAACAAGCTACAAGATAGATGGATCTGAGGCAATAGAGACAAGAGCAGGCTTCGAGAAAAGGAGCAGAGGAACACTAGTGATATGTGCACAGACATCTCAGAACTGGTATTCCAAATACCACCTTGAATGCTATTATAATAAAAAATACCTGGGAAGAAATGCTTAAGAACTGTGTAGTAGACCCTGTCTTAGTCTGCAGGGCACCATAAGAGAAAGCCACAGATTGGGTGCCTTAAACAGCAGAAATTTATGTTCTCCCAGTTCTAGAGGCTAGAAGTCCAAAATCAAGGTGCTGTTGGGGTTGGTTTTGGTCAGACTTCTCTTTCTGGCTTGTGGACAGCCACCTTCTAACTGCATCCTCACACGGTCTCTTCTCTGTGCACACACACAGAGTTCTGGTGTCTCTTCCTCTTCTTATAAGGATACTATTCCTGTCAGATTAAGGCCCCACCCTTATGGCCTCATTTAACCTCTAACCTCTTTAGAGACCCTATCTCCAAATACAATTGATAAGCTCATCTTAAGACACCTGGCCCTTAGAGGGCATGCTATAGATATGTGTGTGTGTGTGTGTGTGTTTAAAACAGCCTTGTTGGGATTTACATGCCATACAGTTCATCCATTGCAAGTGTACAATTAAATGTCTTTTAGCAGATTTACAGATCTGTGTAACCATCACCACAGTTAATTTTAGAACATTCTCATCATCTCAAAAAGCAGTCCTGTATCCTTTGTTATCAACACCCCATCCTCTCATGGCTCCAGCCCTTAGCAACCGTTAATCTACTATCTTTCCCTGTGGATATGCCTATTCTGGACATCTTATATTCATGGAATCAGAATGTGTGGTTTTTTGTCACTGCCTTCTTTCACTGAGAGTGTTTCCAAGGTTCATCCGTGTTGTAGCCTGGGTTGGTACTTATTCCTTTTTATGGTTGAATAGCATCCCATTGTATGGCTAGACCACATTTTGTTGATCCATTTATCAACTGATGAACATTTGGGATTTTTCCACCTTCTGGTCATTATGAGTAATGCTGCTATAAAATTAAGGTGCAAGTTTTTATGTGGATGTAATTTTCATTTCTCTTGAGTATATACCCAGGAGTGGCATTGCTGGGTCCTATGGTAACTCTGTTTCACCTTTTTAAGTATCTCTATGTTTAACTGTACCCATTGTATTCCGAAGTCGCTGCTCTCCCCACATCTTCGCCAGCACTGGTTAGTGACTGACACGTAGATGTGTCTTGAGTGATGACCGAGGTTGAGACTCCCGCAAGATATAAGAAGTCAGTTCGGACTCTGAGGTGGGAATCATTCTCCGTGATTCTTAGCCTTCCGCACAGACCCAGGTTGGCCTTGTGAAAGTGAGAACGCATCCGCTTTCCCCTATGCGTGGGTCCCCATGTTGAGAATGTGTCAGACTTCGCTCATCTTCACCATCCCTCATTTTCTGGCCTCTCTTCACCCTTTTTCCTTGGATTTCAGTTCCCACTTCAAGGCATTCTGCTTCTGAAACCTCGTATTGTGCACACAGGGGTGGGGCAGCCCAGACACCGTCCCGACAGACACACTAAGGACACGGGCAAAGCACCTACACGCAGGTGTAGTGCCCAGCTCCACCCGATTAACCAGCAAGGTGGATGTCCCCACCTGACCCACACCAACCCAACCCCCATGCCACATACGCAACCACTCATGGAGAATGAGTGAGCAATACTGAAAATCAGCAAATGTCCTCATCTGAACATGCAGCGAATGACAGCTCCTTACCAGGATGAGGTCTGAGAGGAGCCAAGAAGGGTGAGAGTTATAGGAAGCAGGACTGCAGGTACCTACTGATGGGCACTGTGAGAGTCTCCATCCATCCCTGAAGTCAGTGTGTGGGAGAGGAGGCTGGGGGCCGGCGGGCACCCTCAGAATCACGTATTCTGTTTTAGCCCACCTTATGGAAATCAGCAGAGATTGCTGAACGAGTTATTTTGCAAAAGAAATTCAAAGTTTCAGGATTTGAATATCAGCACAAACTGTGGATCATATTTCCTCTTTTAAAAACCATTACCAGTGATAAAAATTTTTTGGAATCATCATTTTATAATTGACCTCTGGTTCCACTCGTCTCTTGGCATGAACAAAAGTTACAAAGGAACGTTGCCTGGCACCCTCCCTGTGGTCCCACCGTGACCAAAGCCACCTGCCACAAAGCTGCCCTAAAGAAAGTGAGGAATCTGGAAACAAAGCAAACTCTCTTAATCCATGAGAAAATTGTATCACAGCTTTTCCCAAGGAATATCATTTAGAGTGGTAATACCATAGGACAGTAATAGATATTAAATAACAAAAGAGCCCTGGGCTCAAACAAGGATATAAATCACCAGTTAAACCCAGTTTAAATAGCTTTATTTACTGCAGCATTTTGAGGGGTAGTTTTTAATACTGCAACGTGAATTATGAATCTCCAGGAGGAGAATGTAATATTCAATATTTCCCAAAGTCATGTGACCACAGAAACTGTATTTTCAAGCACATCCAGGGGACTGTGTTTCCACAGAGCAGACTTCACCACTATATCACACACCAGGATGTAAACATCAGAGTTGGACCAAAGTTCACGACGCTTTCCAAAGACCATAATCCTTGTGCTAAAATTACAGTCCAGCTCTTTTATTCTCCCTCAATCACATCATCATATAACACATATCCTACTATTCTATTGTTTGAAGAACAGCGATTCACTGATTTTGTAAACTTCACATGGCATCATTGAACTAATGTGTGGTTTTTGGTGGTTCGTTTCAAATACGATGTTTCATAAAGAAACGTGTTTTTTTCTGAATTTTGGAGTATTCTTCCCCACCCTGGGCTTTCTGCAGGGTCCTTCACAGAGCTGGAACACTGGAAAGTGACACTGTAACTGAGTGTGCCCAGCCACACGGCCACCATGGCCATGAGGTGTCATTCCCGGGAAGGCGTGTTGGACAACTGTTGACACACGAGGCGGGCTTCATTTTCCTTCGTGAGGAGCAGGGGCTGAAGCTGCGATCTCAGCACCAAGAACCAGTGTGTGGCACTCACTGCCAGTGTGGCAACATCAGACCAACTCCAGCAGGTTCCAGCCTGCCAAGAATGCTTCCATTCTGATCAACCCAGAGAATTCCACGTGAAGAAACACGGAATTTTGTGAAATGGATGAAACTGATAGATGACACAAAACTGCAAAGAACATTTAATATCCAATATAATAGATGAGTGTGTCAGTTTCCTGGGACTGCCGTAGCAAAGTACTGCCAACCGAGGGGCTTAAAACAGCAGAAATGTCTTCTCTTGCATCTCTGGAGGCCAGAGTTTCCAAAATCAAGGCATTGGCAGGGCCACGTTCCTTCTGAAGGCTCTAGGGAGGGTCCTTCCTGCGTCTGCTTAGCTTCTGGCGGTGGCCCTCACCTTAGGCCTGCAGGTACCTCACTCCAGTCCCAGGTGGCATCTCCCTGTGTCTGTTCCTCTTCTTCTAAGAACAATGATCATGAGATCAGGGCCCAACCTTCTCCACTGTGATCTTAGCTTGATCATATCTGCAAAGACCCTGTTTCCGAATCAGGTCACACTCGCCTGTACAGGCGGTTAGGATTCGAAGGTATTTTTGTGGGGACATAAATCAATTCAGTACCATGATCAAGAGAAAGCCTGTAAAAGTCTTGATAACTAGAGCAAAAGAGTAAATACACAGGAAGAAAGCTAAAAGTGATCATTTAAAAATTTGCACTTGGGTTCAAACATACACCTAAACATGTATACAGTGAAAGAGATTTGACGGGAAGAAACATGTGTGTGAAAAATCTTCGCTATTTTGGTCAATGGCAAAGCTCCTCAGAGTTAAGTCTGCAACGTGCTAGTTAAAATAACAGCAGGACATGAGTATGGCATCTGGATCAAAGGCCAGGCTCACCTCGGTCCTACCCCAGAAAGCACAAACCCGAAGTGCCAGGTTTAGTGGTGAACACAAGACCTCAAGAAGGAGACTGCAGGCTGGAGGCTGTTCAAAGGTCATCTCCAGTGAAGTCCAGAACCCAGGATACATGTGAAATGATAAGCAAAATGGATGATGATGGAAAAAAGACTTCAGGAGGACAAGAGAACCATCTTCAAATCCTTGAAGGGCAGAGATGTAGAGCGACTTTGGACTCATGTCCAGAATCTTCAGGATCAGTGGTAATAGGGAGGGGGGGGGTTGAGTTTAATACACAGCCCAACTTGGGGGCTGTTGACATGGAAGAACTTTAGGTGGAAGGTGGGTGAGCCCTCACATGGGATTCATGTAAAGAGGACCTCCATCCCAAAGACCCTGTCCTTCTCGGTTTCAGGAAAGAATAAAACATTGAGTGGAGTTGGGATGCCCTTCCAACTTTGCCCAAACAGGCTCTTGGTTCTGTTCTCACACTGCTGGGCTGCCCCAGAGGGACCTCTCGGATGGCAGGGTGTTGGTCACAGGAACCAGGGGGAGCCAGCGTAATTTGGCTAGGTAGCAGGTCTCCAATTTATCTCGACGTCTTTTATCAGCCAAAACGGGGTCAGGGACTGATGTTCCAACAATCCACTTTTAGTACCTGTGGCTGCCAGGAAATTCAGCTGAATCTTGTTAAGATCAACCAAGCCCCCCTCAAGGCTGAATCCCCAGGGCTCGGTGCTGCAAATATGGCTGAAAAAATCAGGCCACCCTCCCCTCAGCCCAAGAGAGGGTTTAGGAGGGCGTTAGGATGGAGGGGATAGGGGTGCAGATAGGGGTGCAGGGGAGATGGGGAGACTTCCAGTCACGCCTTCATAGATGGTCAGGCACCCACAGTTCTGCAAACTATGAAGATTTCCAAACATGTACATACATACATACATACATACGTGATCAGTTGTATCTGCCTGAAGATCATCACTTCGCTCTTACCTGTTTTACACATTAGGATTTTGGTTACTATTTTAGTTCGTTGCTTAAGGTTTACAAAGTGATTTAGTCCTAGAGAAGTGGACCCTATGAAACACAGTAGGTTGCTAAATATGTGATGGGAAAAAAATGAGTGAAGGCAGGAATGAGCAGGAAGGTGAGTGAGTGAATCTCCACCTCCACAGGCTGTAAATGGTGTAGGTGGGGCTGAAGATTTGGACTAAAGAGGAAAAGCGTAGGTTGAATCTCTGGGCTCACGTAGAACTGGCTCATGGTCACCCAGGGCTAAAACGTCCCCTCCAGTGACCTCTGGCTTAGACACCTGGACACGCAGGAAGGGAGGACAGGAGAGTAACCGACAGGAAGCCGGCTGGCCAGTGTTAGTCACTTCCTGCCAAATAAGGCACCCGTGGGTGGCCTTCAGTGGATTTCAGGCAGAGAATTTACATTCACGTGTTCTCCTATTTTTAATGTCCTCATTTACTTGTTCCTTTCTCTGTCTTTTTAAATTGTTGTTTTCCCTTTCACAGAATCTCTTCCAGGTTTAGGCAACAGAGCTTCTACCTGTTGTCCTCCAGGAGCCTCAGGTGAGAATCAACTGCTTCCGGGTGGACACGGGGTGGGCATCAGGTCCCATTTGCCTCCCCCAGTTCCTATTTGCATGGCCTTTGGGTCACAGAAGGAAGAGAGAATACTCCCAACCCTCAGGTTGAGGAGATACAGACCCAGCACTTTCCTGGGCGGATGCACTAAATGGTCACAGGGCCTCTTCTGCAAGCGACGTGCCACAGTTCTGCAAACTATGAAGATTTCCAAACGTGTACATACATACATACATACGTGATCAGCTGTATCTGCCTGAAGATCATCACCTCGCTCTTACCTACTTTACACATTAGGATTTTGGTGACTGAAACAGTCCTGCCCTCTGCCCCAGCGATCTGCCTCCTGCAATCCGACCAGAGGAGCCTCTCCAGACAAGGGCACATGGCGATGGTCTGTCCTGTGCTTGGCTGTCCTGTCCAGGCTGCTGTTTCTCCTGAGACCAAGCTGGATGCAAAGGATAGATCGCCAAGACCCTGTCGCACAGTGACGCTCTCTCCTCCACGGCATTCATCACAAGGGAGGGCACGCTGGCCGATGTTCCTCCATTACTCAGCCCTTCGTGAGGAGGTAAATGCTTGGGATCTGGACCCGGAAGACCATCCCGATTACTGACAGGCGGCATGATGGTCCTGGACCATGAGCCAGTTCGTCCCATGCACCCACGCCACCTGGTAGCAAAAGCTGCTCTGCCCGTGCCTCCAGCCTGGGCGTCCTGGATGCTCAGATGAGACTCCTTTCCTCTCTTAGGGTCAATGCCCTGGAGCAAGACACAGCGAGACGATGCACATTGCACTGGGCCTGAGCATCCTTCCTCTCCGGGGCTGACGCTGTTATCTGAATCACGAGTGATTCCGAGACGAGGCTCCGGAGAGCAGAGCCTGGTCTCAGGGGGCAGCCAGACACGGGGGGCCATGCCACCCAAAGAGGCAGAGGGGAGGGCCTCAGTCCTGCTGGCACCGACTCCTGATGTCCAGGCTAGACGTTACTGGATGCTGGTTCTCTGAGACCTTCACCCTTACAATCGCCCTGTGTCTTGAGTCCTAAACAGCCTGCACTACAACACTGACCTCCTTGAGCTGCAGTCCTGCCCCATCAGAGAGGATCAGTTTGAGAAGTGCATGGGATAATGCAGCCCTGGCGGTGTCTGGAACACGGCCGGATCTTGGCAGCCATGCTGCCTTCCTCTCATTCACACCTCAAGTCAGGGGTCAGCACACTTTTCTCTGTGAAGGGCAGACAGTAGATATTTGGGGCTTTATGGACCCTATAGTTTCCGTCACGATTATTCCACTCTGCCACTGCAGCGTGATTGCAGCCATAGACAATTTGTAAACAAATAGGCATGGCTGCATTCCAATAAAACTTTATTTATAAAAACAAGGGATGGGCCACGTGTGTCCTATGGGCTGTCATTTGCTGGGCTTAAATTATTTCTCCACCTCTCCCTGAACTGGATATTTTTTCCCTTCGCCTTCTAACCATGGAGACACACCTCTCCATGTATCTAAATACACCTCCTAGTGGGAACACTGATCTGCAGTGCATGTAAGACTGCCAGATGACGTACAGCATGCCCAGATGAAACTGAATTTCAGAGAAGCAACCGCTGGTTTGTTTCAGTTTGTATCCCACATATTGCACGGGATCTACTTACACGAAGAAAAACTTGTTTATCTGAATTCAGATTTAACTAGACATCTTTTATTTTTGTTGCTCAATCTACCAATCCAGGTGCATGAAACTTTGGCTTGGGAAGCAGCATGTAACCAGTGTAAGCGTAGTTGCAGAAAGCTTTCTCCTGATAACCCTGGACTAGTTCTGTCCCGCAGAGCCGCATCATAGATTTAGCAAGACTAAAAAGTGGAAAGGAAGAAGCAGCCACGTGGGAGAGCAGAGCTGGGACTGGAGCAGCAATTTCTGATGCTACAGGTTCTAATCTCAGGGATGCAACTGACCCCTTGTCATAATAAGTTCACCCCTTGCTTTTTGTAAGAAAAAAATAAAATGTTTTCATGAACAGTCTCATCCTTTATCCCATTCTTCCCCGTTAGTGTTCAATTTAACTATTGAAATGTGCTGAGTTAGTGGATGAAGACGTACTGGTTAAAACCTAATACATTATATATTAATAAGTAGATTGAATGGGCAATGATACATTCCTAAGTGTAAAAAGTACCTTCTTGACTGTCAGGATGACCTTGTCAGGAAGATATTATTATTATTATTATTATTTTCCAGTTAGGGAAACCGAGGCACTGGGAAATTAGCGATCCTGACCAGGCGGACCCCGTCAGTGGAGGAGGCCCACGGAATCTGACACCTGAGCCCACTGAAGCCATGCTCCACCCCCTCAAAAGGTCACGTAAACATGTTTCTAGTTTTAAGCATCTTCTTCCTAATGGTCTGTTTTAACCATGGCATTTGTTTCTTTCTAATTATTATAGAAAATTTTTAATGTAAAATAAAGGGGAAAAATACCAACAAAATATAATAACTTTTAACTCTGTGGTCTATTACTTTACTGCTTTCTAGACTGGTTTCTATGTACAGGTGTGTGTGTGTGCGTGTGTGTGTGTGTGTACCTTAAATATGTACTTTTTTAAAATACATGTATTTATTTTATTTATTTATTTTTGGCTGCGCTGGGTCTTTGTTGCTGCATGTGGGCTTTCTCTAGTTGTGGCGGGCGGGGGCTACTCTTCGTTGTGGTGCGGGGGCTTCTCACTGTGGTAGCTTCTCTTGTTGCGGAGCACAGGCTCTAGGCGCGTGGGCTTCAGTAGTTGTGGCACGTGGGCTCAGTAGTTGTGGTGCACAGGCTTAGTTGCTCTGCAGCATGAAGGATCTTCCCGGACCAGGGCTCGAACCCATGTCCCCTGCATTGGCAGACGGATTCTTAACCACTGCGCCACCAAGGAAGCCCTAAATATGTACATTTTACAAAATGGAGACATCTCCCTCGACCCTGCTGTCCTTCAGGTCCAGCACACGGTGACTACACGCTTGCACGAGGTGAAGACCTCAAGCTCAGGGAAGGTCTGGAAACCCTACCAGCATCGGGGCAGGATTTACACGCACTTCAGGGTAAGCGCAGTAGAGACGCATCCGCCCACCCCACCGTCTGGAATCCCACCGGCTCCAGAACCTGTGGTGCCAGCAGGTCTGGGAAGAGCAGGACGCGGGGCTCCCGGGGTCTGCTAAGGTCGTCCAGGTGCAAGCCCCTCTCTCATTCCCCACCAGGTTCTTCACGTTCGGCAGGGACCGTGCTGTCCCGGCTCCCGCATCCTGCATCCCGCATCCTGCATCCCACCGCATCCCCACCCAACTGGCTCCTCCTCTCCGGACCCGTTTCCTCCCCATCCCCAGGGTTCTGTTTCCTTCAGCTCTGAGGCTTTCTCCAACCTCGACAAGGGGAAGCAGGTGCCACCTTTAGCTCCCTCCCCAACACCTGCCCCGGGACACAGGCTGGGGGTCCAAGCCCGCTGCCCACTTGGTCCACTGACCCTCACCTCTTCCTTCTCCAGGGCTAGTGAGACTCACAGAAGTGGCTCCGGAATAATAAGCGGCTCACAACCGCCTTGTCTTTCCCCAAAGGTCTTTCCACCAAAGGTCACGGAAGCTGCCCTTTCATTTGTCCTCAACCCTGTGCTCATGGGCCAAAGGTCACAGCAGAACAACAACAACATGGGGCGTCGGACAGGAACCAGAGGAGTGCGGATTCCTGGGCCTTTTAGTCCAGATGTCGACTGCTTGCTGATGTCAGGTTGAAGGTAGAGCCCAGAACAAGGCGGGTGGTGGGAAGGGAAGGATGGGAGAGGGGAGGGGAGGGGAAAAGCTTCTTACTACTATGCACTTGACTAGACCAACCCGACACCAAACAGGACGACGGTAAAGACGGCGCGGATGTTGGGGGCTGGGATCATTCATCCCTTCATTCGCTCGCTCTCACAGCCGCTCAGCCGTCACTCACTCATCCTAGTGTGTTTAGGGCTTTGAGTGGAGCTGCGGGGGAGGGGAGCAGGCTTGCTTTCAGGGGTTCTGGGGACCCTGGGCAGGCGGATGTCAGCAGAGAGAGGGGGCCTGAGAGACCACTCCCCACCCCAGAGACCCCACATCTGGAACCAGGTTGCTGAACTTGAATCCCACCCTGAGACTTGCCAGTGGGGAAACTAGAACAAGTTCCTTACATCCTCAAGCCCCCGGCATCTACACATGGAAATGGGGGTTCTAAACTAATGTAATTTAAAGCCCTGTTAGTTTCCTTCTCTGTGTCCTGTCTCCCCAAAGCTTCAGCTACTCTCTCTAGTTTTAATCCAGTTTTTCTGTGTTGATGACTTCCTTTTGCTAGTTCAGGGCTGTGAAAACACTTCCCTTCTCCTGAACCCGGGGCACATGGCCAACAGCAGTCAGGTCCATCCAGGACAGAAAACCAAAGTCCAGCAGCCTTGCTTCTGTCCCACCATCACTTCCATGGACACCCAATTCTGGGGACCCACAGGGTAACAGGGACAGTTACCAGATCTCCTGAAGACAAGCCATCCTAGGGAAAGGGAAGCCCTCTCCTAACATCAGGTCGGAAATCTGGGGCCAAATGCCCGTGCCATTTAGACACACCCCTCCTTGCCCAGCATGGAGCTGCAGTGTTCTTGGGGGTCCCCAGAACCCTCCACCTGAGTAGAGAGAAAACACCTTTCCCAGCAGACGTCTTCCTGAGCTGCCCCCGCTGACACTGAACCCAGAGATGCCTTCCTCATGCTGTTCATTTCCTCTTGAACACTATGTTTATTGAAAGCAGCACTTATTTTCCTGATGGGATCCTGAAAGGCGGAGGGAACCGTGGACACGAAGAAATATGTCTAGTGAGGAAGTTGCGGGCTGCCCAATGTGCTGACTATACAATCAACCTCTGTGTCGTTTATTCCGTAGACGGAGTCTGGAACAAATTGCAATATTTAATGCGCAATTATGGTTTTCAGTAAATTGTTCCCAGATGGCTCGGGGAAACAGCATTAAGCAGAAAACAAGGAATGATCAGATTTTAATGAATGTTTGTCCTTTTGCCTTTTTCCTTCGTAAACCCTAGTCGAATCTGTGGTCGGTTGTGTTATCAGCAGCAGGGATGTGTGTGCATCTGTGTGCATGAGGCATTAGACACTCCTGCATATTTAATAATACATATTTAACGCATACATATTTAATGTATACATAATATATACATAAATGCATATGTAATGAGCATGCATGGATAGAACGGTATTTCATTTGTTCAGCATCTTGTGTACCGGGCATTGTGCTCGACGACGTATATCATTATATTCCTCACAATTCTGCCAGAAAGATGCTATTATTCCCATTTAAGAGATGAGAATGTTGAGGCTCTGAGAAATTAAGTAACTTGTCCAAAGTCACGCAGAAACATTAGTGATGGAGATAGTAAGTGGATACCCCTCCATGTGCCCACAGGCACATTGCCTGTGCATATAACACATGGTCAGTATATCAGACAGACAGACAGAGTGTTGACAGATGGAAGTAAATGCACCATCAGAGAGAAGGCACCAGCCAGGGTCTTAACTCCCCAGGCTGTGCACACCTGGGCCTCTGACTCCGTTGCTGGGAAGCTCCTGCCCCCTGGCCTCTGCATGGCTGGTCCTCTCATCACTGGTCAAGCTTAAATGTCACATCCTGAGAGATGCCTCTCTGAGCCCCAGTCTAATCCCCCCAACTTCTCTATCACATCACACTTTTCTTTATCCTTCATCACCGCTCTACGTCTATTTAACAATTGTCTGACCCACCCTACAACTCACAGGAGGTCAGGGCCTTATTTGTCTCGTTTACAGTTAAACCCATGAAGCCTAAATATTTATTCAATAAATAAACGGGGGCCAGGTTGGTCTCTCCCATGCTACCTACTCTGTGTTTGAGGCTTTGAGGTATAACCTACAGGCACCCCTCCCCATGGTCCTTGGGCCCCTGTAGTTGAGGCAGCGCTAATTCAGGCCATGTGCCCCCCTACATGGATCTTGGGTCCAGCATTTGGGGCACTCTGTGTTTTTCTCCCCTCAGTAAATGGGCACAGTGAGATGTTGGCAGTGAAGACCTGTGCCCAGAGTGAGGGAAATCCTGCTTCTAATCATTTCATATCAAATCAGATGGAGGGGCTGCTCCCACGCAGACACATGTCCCCGAGAGCAAGAGTGGTGCCTAAGTCCTCGTGGCTGCCTTGCACAAGTGTTGGTGATTAAGTACCACAGACATTCGGGCAACACATGCCAAGCAGCCTGGATGGGGCAGTTCACGTTTCCCAAAACACTGAGCTCACGTTGGTGCCTGTGGGCATTCCGAGGATGGATCTTCTACCAGTGATGTCCATGTAACGTCTCTGGGTGTCGTGCACTAACTGCTGCATCCCTGCTGTATCCCAGGGTGTCTCCCAGCACCTGAAGGACAGGTACAGGTGTGGCGACTTGCCTCCTATGGCAGCGGGTGGGGCGGAAAGAGCAGACTTTGGGCACCTGGTGAAACTGGGTGTATCCTGACTTTGCCTCTTGAGGGGGTGTGACTCCAGACACTTTCCTCGCCTTCTCAGAGCCAGAACTCCCCCCTCTGCTAAGCGGGTGATGTAATTACTCCCTCCTAGAGGCACGGTGAGGACCACAGGGGGAAGTGTGTGAAGATCACGCCACGCGGGGCCTAGGGTCCAAGACACACCCACCCAATGCACATCCTCCCCCGGGGTAAACCACCTTTGGAAAAGCCAGGTAGAAGCAGCAACGAGTAGCAACCGGGTACTCTGGCTCCCCTGGTCTTCCAGGTAAGCAGCTTGTGCTGCATCAGAGAGAAGGGACCCAGCTCCCGGGCCAGATGACAGCCAGTGACCGCTCCTTCCCCGCGAGCCTCCAGCAGAGAGAACCGCCTCACATAGCCGAGCCCAGGGAAGCAGCAGCGGGAGCCTGGCTGCTTTGCAACCTCAGGGGTCTCCAGCCCGTCCCTCAAGCAAACACAACAAGCGCGTTTGCCTTCCGCGCTGACGTCCACCAAGGTCCCGGCTGCGTGGTCGGCCTCTGCCTCGCCTCTGCAGCCTGTACCCTGGGTTTTGTGGGCATCCAGGCCGATGATATGACTCGATGGTTTCACGCACGCTCACCTGGCGGGGATCGGGAACCTAGGGCCGGTCAGCTGCTTCCCAGGACTCAGCTGTGAGCCCCTAGATTCCAGGGCCGTGAGAAGTATCCAAAGGGAGGAGAAGGGAAAGGGCTCATCAAAGCCACTGCTTAGAGAAGCGGACAATAGCAGAGGTAACGACTGTTTATTGTTGCTCATAAATAGGCAAATCAATAGTTACCAATCAGCTCACTCCATGCTGGTATGTTCACAGTCCTTCGCAATTCTTGTAAGAGCCTTTGAGGGAGGTACTGTCGTGGTTATTCCCACTTTACGGTTGATGAAACTAAGATCAAAAAGGTCATATGACCCACACAAGGTTGCCTAGTTAGCAGGCAGTAGACATGTTAGGTTTGAACCCGGACCCTTTGCCACTCAAAGTCTGATTCTCCACCAACAGAAGCCACGTCTCACGGGACTTTGCTGCGAATGCAGCGTTGGCCCTCACCCAGGCCCACTGAATCAGTCTGTCCTTTAATAAGACCCTCAGGCAGAAGGTGGAGGAGGCGCCCCAGGAGCTCCACTCTCGGCCACCCCACCCTGGGCTCCCTCTTACACACGGGCATCCACGTGCCAATGCCCTGCTATATCCCCTGGTTTATTTCCCCTCAATACATGAGCATGGGGTACCACCATGGGTAAGATGCTCCGCTAGGTCCCAGGAATACAAATAATGTGAAAACAACCCTGGGTCTAGAATCCATTTCACTCAAAGTGGGGCAACAATAAAAAACCTTCTCAGCTATGAAAAAGTAATTACCTAATGAGAAAGCACAATGCTATTCTATTTAGAGACACTTTTATCTAACTTAGTTTAAAGTCCAAGAAAAATGCCATATTGTCACAGCTTGATTGATCGTAGACCTATAGCAGCACTATTCACAGACTTTGGGTTTTTTTTTTAACATCTGTATTGGAGTATAATTGCTCTACAATGGTTTGTTAGTTTCTGCTTTGTAACAAAGTGAATCAGCTATACATATGCATATATCCTCATATCTCCTCCCTCTTGTGTCTCCCTCCCACCCTCCCTAGCCCACCCCTCTAGGTCACGGAGCACGGAGCTGATCCCCCTGTGCTATGCGGCTGCTTCCCACTAGCTATCTACCTTACGTTTGGTAGTGTATATATGTCCATGCCACTCTCTCACTTCGTCCCAGCTTACCCTTCCCCCTCCCTGTGTCCTCAAGTCCATTCTCTAGTAGGTCTGCATCTTTACTCCCATCCTGCCCCTAGGTTCTTCATGACCTTTTTTTTTTTTACATTCCATATATATGTGTTTTTCTCTTTCTGACTTACGTCACTCTGTATGACAGACTCTAGGTCTATCCACGTCACTACGAATAACTCAATTTCGTTTCTTTTTATGGCCGAGTAACATTCTGTGGTCTATATGTGCCACATCTTCTTTATCCATTCATCTGTCGATATAGGCTTCATGTGAGTGCTGAAAAAATGATGGAAGTTTGTCCAAAAAGAAACACAAAACACCAGGGTAGCCATCTTGAAGGCACGTCCAGTAGCCAAATCTATAACAGTTTGAGCCAAAAAATAAATAATGGTGTCAATGAATTATAACCCCCAGAATAAAGCAAATATGTCAGTTCATACTGATATAAAGAAGCAATTGAGATGGAGCAGGAAATCAGGGAGAGGGATTCTGGGCAGTGAAAGAGGCTCAGATGCAGGGGCCAGTTTGTAGAATCTCCCCGGTTTACTTAAAACAATGGTTCTCAAACTGTGGTCTGTGGAACCCTTGAAGTCGCTGAGACCTTTTCACGGGACCCATGAGGTCAAAACTATTTTCATAACATTACCAAGCATTTGTTTACCTCTTTCACTCTGTTGACATTTGCGCTGAGGGAAAGCTTAGCTGGGATAGAGGCTGTTAAACCCAACAGCAGTAGTAGTTGTTGTGTTCTTCACTACCTTTTGGTTGCAGAATATTGAAAAGTATCCTGGTTGGAGTATCAAAAATTATTAGGTTTATTAAATCACCATTCTTGAGCCCACATTTTAGAATATCTTATAAGGTAAAAAGGGAAGTAGACACAGAGTACTTCTGTTACATTCCAAAGTACTCTGTCCCAAGGAAAATAATTTTTGTGAGCCAATCTAGCCTCTTTTTTGTGGGATCCAATTTTTACTTTAGAATGAATGACAGAGACACTATGATTATTTAGACTTAGTTGTTTGGCATACATCTTCTCAAAAGTGAATGTGAGTCGCTCCCTTTTGGAAAACCAACAGACAGTATTTATTGCCAATGATACGATGTAAGCTCTCAAGAGAAAATTAATCTTAACAGCTTCCCAGTACTGACAAGCTTTTCTAGTGGGATCTGTGGTAATACTAACAAACGTTACTATTTGATCATCTTAATTAAATATGTCAACACTCGAAGATCTGTAGGACTAGGTGAAATAATGCATTACTTTGAAAAATCATGCATTAGTCCAAGATTCATCCAATGCACAAGATAGGCCTATGGATTCTAAAGCAACAGATCTGAAAATATTTAATGATAAAATTTTAGCTTCCACATTGCAAATAACTTTTAAGAAATGACCCCTTGTGTGGTTTTAGTGTAGTATCAAAGATGAATAACCATAATTATCTGAAAACGTTATTTGAAAAAGAAGAACTCATTGACTAAGTAATTAAGTAGGAGAAGGAACAGCTCTTCCTTACAGTAGGGTTCCAATTAACAAATGCAGAAGGAATCACCATTTGCAACACCACAGTGATATTCGTTCTACACACGAATCACTGGTGGGCGCTAACATTCGTGGGCAAAAGGATAATGAGAAACGGGATTTTGAATAGTCTTGAATTGTCTTCCCACAAGACGCCCATGAACCATAAAGAAAAAAATGATAACTTGACAGTAGAGAAAGCTGGAGGCAGCCCCTTAACCCAGTGGTCCAGATTAACCGCACCAGTCATGGGGCTCATCCTCGTCACATACCCCTGCCATGATTTACTGAGAAGGACACAACGGCACTTTCATGGTATTCTTGCCAAAATGCATAATCTTAATCTGATTCTGAGGAAACCTAGACAAACCCAAACTGAAGGACGCTCTACAAGAAACAAACAACAGCAACAACGACAAAGATAAGCCAATACGTTTAAAAATAGTGTTGAGGTCAAAAAAGACAAAGAAAGATAAAAAGAAATATTCCAGATTAGAGGTGACCAAGAAACATGGCAACTAAATCCTGGGCCAGAAAGAGGATATAAGGGGACCATCAGGAAAATTTTAATAAGGTTTGTATATTAGTTCAGAGGGTTGTATCCACAGTAATTTCCTGGTTTTGATCACTGTAGTGTGATTATGTAAGACCTGGCCATTTGGGGAAGTTGGGGGCAGGGTATTCAGGAACTCTGTGTACTCTTTCTACAATTTTGTTGTTTTAAAATTTTTTAAAAAGAGAAAGATTTTTAATGTGCTTTATGTGAATAGACTCAGGGGTAGCTCTTCAGAGCCTTGTGTCATGGTATCTGGGGGGACGTCAGGAAGAAATGCAGAACGGTTCCGTGAGCTTTTATGGAATTGTTGGAAATTAATTTGAATTATGCCATTAAACAGATGTGCTCCATGGGGCATGGACAACTTTTTATTTCTTGAACGTCTAACCCGCTGCTGCACCAGATGGCATCAAATTAATTATACAGAGTCATCAACGGCCGTGACATAACCAGCCATGGCACGACCATACATCATCACACGTCACAGCAGAGGCACTGCCAGGCCAGGAGGGGGTTTTCTGCCATCCTGGGATCAGATCCAATTTGACAGGGCGTCTGATGACTCTTCACACACTCCTGGAGCACATGCGTGTGCATCTGAAAACTTAAATGTGAGCTCAAAGTAAAAACACTCAGACAGAAGAGACGTGTCTAAAGCCAGCAGAACTGCTTCACTGGTAAATGTTCATTATTCACATTTGAAAATGCAAGGTACATACACGGTATGCTTTATACATACATTTTATACATTTAAATACTGTTCCCTATAGAGAACTATTATATATGTGTTTGAATAGTTTATGCAGCATATGAAAGACTAAGACTTGTGTATATGAATGGGAGAACAAGCGGTCGGATGGGTGGATGGATGGATAGAGGATAGAAAGATTCACATACACACCTGGAAAATATAAAAGGAGAAAGGTACATTACACTTTTTAAAAAGTAAAATAACAGTTAAATTTGTTCTCTTATCTAATTTGTTATGTCAGAGTGACAGTTACTCTCTTTCAAAAAGCAGTGCTTTTTTGAGGATCCACAAAGCACCATGAGTCCTACCCTGAATTTTATTCCATAGAGAAAGCCTAACACACAATCAAATCAGAGCCAATCTTTCTTAAGGTAAATGTTCGGCTTCTTCAATTAAATAATAGAGAGATTAGATGCAGCCCTCAACAAACATTTGTTGAATGAATAAAAAAGTGGATGATTAATAAAAATCATGCATAGGTTTATGTTTAGAATGAGGGTTAATACAGAAGAAACCAACATAAAATATAATCTATTACAGATACATGACCTTCCACCCAAAGCAGAACTTGAGTTCTAACAAACACCAAAAAACGGGCTGAATGTTCCCAGATCAGATTTCTATTTGCACTTAATTAATCAGCCATTCATTCGTCCCTCCAACCGTCCTTCTACCCTTCCATCATCTGCCCCTCCATCCATCCACCATCTGTTCACCCATTCATTCGTCCTTCCAACCGTCCTTCTACCCTTCCATCATCTGCCCCTCCATCCATCCACCATCCGTTCAGCCATTCATTCGTCCCTCCAACCGTCCTTCTACCCTTCCATCATCTGCCCCTCCATCCATCCACCATCCCTTCACCCATTCATTCGTCCCTCCAACCGTCCTTCTACCCTTCCATCATCTGCCCCTCCATCCACCCACCATCCCTTCACCCATTCATTCGTCCCTCCAACCGTCCTTCTACCCTTCCATCATCTGCCCCTCCATCCATCCACCATCCCTTCACCCATTCATTCGTCCCTCCAACCGTCCTTCTACCCTTCCATCATCTGCCCCTCCATCCATCCACCATCTGTTCACCCATTCATTCGTCCTTCCAACCGTCCTTCTACCCTTCCATCATCTGCCCCTCCATCCATCCACCATCTGTTCACCCATTCATTCGTCCCTCCAACCGTCCTTCTACCCTTCCATCATCTGCCCCTCCATCCATCCACCATCCCTTCACCCATTCATTCGTCCCTCCAACCGTCCTTCTACCCTTCCATCATCTGCCCCTCCATCCATCCACCATCCCTTCACCCATTCATTCGTCCCTCCAACCATCCTTCTACCCTTCCATCATCTGCCCCTCCATCCATCCACCATCCCTTCACCCATTCATTCGTCCCTCCAACCGTCCTTCTACCCTTCCATCATCTGCCCCTCCATCCATCCACCATCCCTTCACCCATTCACTCTTTCAGCGAAAGCTTAGAGACCCCAGGACCCTAGCCTAAGGGCTGCCTCTGCGAAGACAAACACGACACGAACCTTTTCCAAAGAACCCACTAACTTTTGGGAAGACAAATACGTGCACCCACAAACCCTGGCCGTCAGGACTGCAGGTCCTATTGTAAGGCAGCCGACCAGGCTAGACACAGGCCTGTCCGCTCAGAGGTCTGCACGGCTGCTTGTGGCTCCTCGAGGTTGCAGCATCTCGGCACTCATTCACTCATTCAAGCCACAGCTATTTTTTAGGTTCCTATCGTGATGGTGTGTCTGGCAGGGTTCTGCAAACATCCTCCAGTTCTGTAGGAGAGACAGCAGCTGTAATTGCATGGGTGCCGCAGGAGCACACAGGAGACCACTCGCCCTGGTGGGCAGGTTCCTCAGGAAGGGATGGGCTGTCTCACCCAGAAGGTGAGTAAAATGCATGCAGGCAGCGTTCCAGCCATCGGGAACAGCAAGTGAGAGGGTAACAGGTGAGGGAAAGAGGGCCTGAAGGAGTTGGGTTTCGCTATGACAGGGGCAGGGCCAGGAGAAGGACACGGCCTGAGGGGTCAGGTAGGGTCAGTGTCCTAGGCCCTGGAGGGCACACTGAGTCTATCCTGAGGGTCTCAGCAAAGAACGCCTGTGACTTGATCTCAAACCTGAGTGTAGAGCCCGCCTCTGAGAATTGTCAAAGGCTGTGAGCCAGACAGGGAGAACCAAATCCCTGCCCAGACAGCCCTTCCCTCCCGTGGGGAGGTCCTATCACCCACCCAGGCCGCAGGAGCGCAGGCCCGACCCTGACACTTCCTCTCTCTGGCTCAGGAAGCCTGAGGCTGGAGGCTGGAGAGAGGGAAGAAGTTTTCAATTGGATTTATTTCAAAGTTTTGACTTGACGCCTCATGGGATCTTTTTAAGTGATCAAAATGAGTCTCTCTCGGAAGGGTAAGTGACTGGACAACTCTTAATTGTTTCTTTTCTTGGCCTCACCACACGGCTTGGGATTGAACCCAGGCCCTCAGCAGTGAAAGCTCGAAGTCCTAACCACTGGACCACCAGGGAATTCCCCCTGGGCCACTTTTGTTTTGTTTTGTTTTGTTTTTGTTTTTGCGGTACGCGGGCCTCTCACTGTTGTGGCCTCTCCCGTTGCAGAGCACAGGCTCCGGACGCGCAGGCTCAGCGGCCATGGCTCACGGGCCCAGCTGCTCCGCGGCATGTGGGATCTTCCCAGACCGGGGCACGAACCCGTGTCCCCTGCACCGGCAGGCGGACTCTCAACCACTGCACCACCAGGGAATTCCCCCTGGACCACTTTTAATACCTGGGATTGCCCTATGTATGGAAAAAAACCTGTGGACTTCCCCCAGAATTCACTGAGGAACAAATCTTCAGAGGACGTGTAGGAGGGATCTACTGGGGGGACATGTGGCGAGGTGTTTTCTTCCTGCTTCTCTTCTGCTGACTCCCCCTTGGGCAGTGAGAGACCTTCCTTTCCAGAGGACCTGCCCAGCTTCAGTGAGGACAGTTGACCAGCCCAGGGAGGTGGCACCAGGAATGAGGTACCAAGCATGCTGGTGGAAGGGTGGCCTGGAGCCTGGGGCAAGAGGATAGGACACAGCAGAACTTGGCGGCTGGCTGAGCATGGGAGGAGCGGGGCTGGCGGGAGAGAGAAGGAGCCTCGCAGCGTCCCTCCGCGGTGTTCGGGCTCCACCACGCATCCAGATCCCCTGGGGAGGGGACCAGGCATCCCAGGGTGTCTGCATCAGCAAGTCCAGTAGGGCCCGAGAATCTGCATTGGTAACAAGTTCCCAAACGTTGCTGATGCTGCAGTTCCTCTTTGAGACTGATGGATGAGTCTTCTCTGTAATAATTGTGGACATCCTGAGAACTTACATGCTTCCCTAAAGCAAACTGTAGAGGGCGGACGGCAAGTTTCACTATCGAACACCAGCGCCCACTGGATCTGAGAGTCAGGCTTGCCCAGGGCCAGTGTGGGAAAGTTCTGGCCTGGAGACCTCTTCTGCCCATGAGATAGTGAGCTCATATCGTCCAGCAGCCCTCAGACACTCAGGGTCCCTGGCTGCTCTCAGGGGCTTACGGTCTGTGCACCAGCCCTTGCTCCCAGAACCCTCGGCTCCAAGCTTGGATCAGGCATTTCTCAGGACTGCGGTGCCTCTCCCGTGAGGGCCCCTCACCTGCTGGTCAGGTTCCCCACGTTACCAGACCCGATGGCACTGCCGTGCCTGTTCTCCAGCGGAAGTGGGGCTTCCCAATGGTTTCCAGGTCACGGAGCTTATCTAAAATGCCCCTAATGTGTCAGTCCTGCAAACCCGGGGTGGGGACGGGGGACCTGGGTGCCCTCCTGCAGCCCTCGGCCCCCAGCCACCCTGAAGGCTGGAAGGAATCAGACACACCTGTGAATCGTGATGAGGGACCCACTGTTTGGGAAACACTGCACCTGTCTCCCACCCACCAACTTGTCGTGTTTACCTTCGCTGGGTTGGTGTTGCACCCGCTCTGTGGGATAAACCACCCCCTTCAGGCTGCGGGGAAGAAACAGCACATTAAAGCTCTTTGTTGGGTGGGATAAAGTGTCCTGTTTGGCATCAGAGCAGAAGCTGGACCCCTCCCCCATGACATGGTACCTAGACTCCCCCTGGGTTTCAGTAGAAAATATTCCTCATGGGAGCAGGGGCTAATGGGCTATACTGTTTTATCTTCTCATGTCCTTGGGTCCCTCCCTAGCCTATCTTGGCGGTAAATACCTGGGGGGGTGCCAGCTCTCAGAACCCCCTACTTCAGAGTCACCCCTCGTCCAAGTGCATCAGGGGCAGCAGCCAGCCACACAGGAGGAGCACATTGTGCTGTGTGGGCCAGAGAAGCCGAGAGAGCCTCAGAGGGGCTGGGGAGGGAAGACAGACGGACGGACAGGCAGAGAGACAGACACAGACAGGGGCAGACAGACACAGAGACAGGAACAGAGAGAGACAGATAGACAGGGAGAGACACACAGAGACAGACACGGACAGGGATAGACAGACAGAGACAGACAGACAGAGACGGGAGCAGAGAGAGACAGGTAGAGACACACAGAGACAGACACGGACAGAGATAGACAGAAACAGAGGCAGACAGACAGAGACGGAGACAGACAGGTAGAGATACACAGAGACAGACATAGACAGAGATAGACAGACACAGGCAGACAGGCAGACACAGAATCAGACAGACAGACACAGACGCAGACACACAGAGACAGAAACAGAGACAGACAGAAACATAGAGACATGCAGAGATACGGGCAGAGACACACAGAGACAGACAGACACAGAGGCAGACAGAAGGGACAGCAAGGAGAGCCTTCCTTTTCTTGGTTCTCACCTCCCCACAAGACCTGGAGGCATCCTACCCTTGGGGTCCGTGGGACATCCCTATATCCTCATAAAAATGTATCTTTTTTTCAGCCGGCTCAAGTTGGTTTTTCCTCGCGGCCCAGGAGTCTGACTAGCACAGGTCGCCGGCGGCCTTGCCCCTCACACAGCTCCCCGCTTCACCCTCAGTGTCCCTTGTACCAGCCAGGGGTCTGACTTTGACCCTGACTTGCCCCCACTGCCCTGGGCCGAAGGCCTGACCTCTGGTTCCAGACTCGGGCCAACCAGGTCTCCTTCTCACGGCCCCTCTTCACCTGTGGGTTGTAAATCTGGGCCTGATGACCTCGACTCTGACCTGCCCCGACCCACTGAGAAGACCCTTCTTTGTCAAGTAGGACATTGCCTCCCACTTTAAGCCCAAACTTTAAGTTTGCCGGGAACTGGGGCAGAGAAGGGCCTGGTGAAATGCATAGTCCCTTTTGGAAAACATGGGTTTTTGCTTATTAACGCCAACAACCGAGGCCGTTCTAATTAAACCTTTACCTCCAGGAATATTTGTACAAGTCCCGCTTCACAGCTGAGAAACACCAGGCCCAGGGAGGGGCCTGGCACACGCAGCTCCCCACTGCCTGCAACCCGGTCCAGAGGTTTTGAGAATCAACAGGGCTGGTCTGGTAAACCCCAGTCAAAGGGATCTCAGCTACACACGCCCCTGTCAAATGCTGGTGGTCCAAGAACCTCAGCAAGAGAGACACGAGATCGTGGAGAAGCCCAGAGTGTTTTAAGTCACCACAGTGCTCTGGTCAGTGAAACAGAGAAGCTCCAACTGCTGGCCTTGGGCAGCCTGCGTTCTCCAAATACGGGGGTTCCACGCCCCACGTTTTACATCCGCCCGGGGTGAGAAACTCTGTGCCCTCGTGTTCCTTAGGCTTCCTGTGTGGGCAGAGAATGCCTGGGAGTGCACGGAAAATGCTGATTCCTGGGACGCCCCCTGCCCCACGCGGCCAGGATGCCCGCATTCAGTGCAGAAGTCCTGAAATTAGTCGCAATTCTAATCAGATGACTATGCTGCAGTGGTCCTCGGGCTCAGCTTGGAGAAACATTGCAGGATGAATGTAGACTCCAAAGGAAACGCAGTATTCCCAGGGTTCAGGGGACGCCTGGCGGGGATCCTGCTTCGTTAGGTCGTAGAGCCCTCCGTGCCGCCAATCTGCAGAAAGTTCTCGGAGTCCCAGCCTGTTGGTGGCAACATTTCTATTTTCCAGGGAAGATACAGAGTTTTTCCTTTTTTTTTTTTTGGTATTTTTTTTGATGGTGTAAGGGGAGGGAGGGGTTAAAGGCTCATGGAGTCCCATCCCACCTCACAGCAGAAGCCCAGGCCCAGGTTCTGAAGCCCTAATTAAAGCCTGTCAGGATAAGCCGAAGTTGGAGCCTGCAGTCCTCTTCTCTAATAAGACAGCGCAGCTCACGCGATGATAAGTGATTTCATGCGCATCATCAAATCACACGGAGAAAATGCAGGAGGGCCTTTAACGTACTGCCTGCAGAGGAAGCCACATCCTGCAGGGAGTCCGGGCTTTCTGGGTTTCAATCCATTTCCCATTATCCTAAAAAATTACAAGACTAAGGGCATCAAATGAACCACTCCTTCCTCCATATGAATGTTGGTCCATCCCTGGCGCCTTGTTTCCGGCCCTTGTTATCTCCGGGCAGAGGCAGAACAGCAGCTCTCAGAGACCCACTCAGCCCTCAGTGAAGCACACTCCTAGGTTCACGGAGCACCAGGCAAATTCATGTATCTTAGTATTTTCTGTAGCAGAATTCTGCCTGCTCGAAGGAAAAATCTGTTTTACCCGGTCTAAGCTGCGTCGCTCAGCTGGGCGGGTTCTGTTGCCTCTCTGTGGTTCAGTCTTTACCTGTAAAATCGGCGTAAAGATAGTCCTACCGTGTAAAACCCTGGTGAGGATTAAAGACAGTATCCACACGAGCACATCGCACAGCACCTGGCATCTTGGAAGTTTGCCATGATTATGAGCGATGGTCGTTTTCATGCCCTTGGTGAGACTTGGGATTTAGCAGGTGCTTGACCTAGGTTCCCCGTCTCCCCTATTTCCCTCCAGAAGCAGAGATCTGATAAAAGTGCTCTTGGGCAGCAAGCTTTTCAGGGAAATGATGGGAAGGAACTGGAGCAAAGGACCAGGGAGAGGGTGAGGAACGGAAGGAAAGTCAGCATAAAGGGTGTGTTACTGAGATATCCACTCGGAAAGGAGAACGATGCCTTGGTCCTGTGTGGGACCCTCTGAGAAGAGCGTAGAATGTCTCTTGGAATCATCTCTCCAGAGATTCAGGCCAAGGGTTCCTCCATGGGCTCCTTCCCCCACGGCTGGATTGCTGTCCCGGGGACACCAACTCCCCACACTCTGCGTCACTAGCTTGACAATTAGGCTTTTGGCAGAAGCCAGGGCTGGAGTCACGATGGGACGGGGGGCGTGGGTTAGGAGCGGTTCTGATATCATGGTGGTGCCGAGAATGAAAAGAGTCAGTGGCGGATGCTCTGCGCCACAGTGCTGAAGATGTAGCCACGGGGAAAAGCCAAATACCAGCAATCCAGGGCATTCACAAGATAAGGATGCTGGCAGCCGTTGCTAGAGCATCCCAAGTGAACGATCAGGCTGCTTCCTTTCCTAGGCTGGTACTCACTGCCCGACATCCAAAAAGCACCAGCATCTCACACCTGGTATGAGACCCTGAGGGATCTGAATAAGTCCCGGGTGGTGACTTGCTGCTTGGGTCTAATATTATGACCTTAAGCATTGTCAACTGTGAGAAATCTATTGTACTTGAGTAACAGAACGAGCACCTTAGGGAACGAGAAGGGTGTGAAACAGCTCATTACGTTCCATGGTCCTCCCTCCTCGCATCACTAAACACGCATCCTGACAAGTCCTTACAGTTACAAGGTGAAAATTCAATCAAAGCCACGCTTTCAGAAGTTCCATATCACAGCCATGATTAGCTAATAAAATCCCAGTGGCCTGATGATATGCGTTTTCTAGGTTGTAATTTCCATTTTTACTGCAATCCATCTTTGTCTGAGTCCAGATCCATTTCTTTCCAGCTCTGGGCACTGGTTAATTTGAATAAATGAGACAAGCCGTGTGGACAGGTGAATATCCATCATATTTCCCGGCCCTCCTGGGGGACCAGTGTGATGCCACCGTACCCTCCAGCAGGCGGCCCTTGCCCACACCCACTGCTGTGCTGGCATCAAAGGAGCACAGACGTGGGTAGCCCGAGACAGCAAATTACCCAGAAATTAAGGGTTTGGTCTGGCCTCCGCGGCGCCTGATTCCCTCGAAGTTTCTGTGACGGATTAAGTGTTTACGGCTTCCCACTGCCGTCGTCACCTCTTCTTCCTCGGGCCTGTTGTTAAGCTGTCATTATAAACAATGGTACCGACTTGGGCTGCTCTCAATGTCCATCAGACTCAGGAAAGCAAACAGCTATTGTCACTCTTGGCTAAACTCCCATCCGAGGGCAATGCTATTTTTTTTTTCTCTCTCTCTCTCTGTGGTCCTCATCTGGCTGAAAACAACTTTCCAAAAAGTAATTAACTTTCCTTTCAAAATGAAGTAAACCGATTTCCCCTCCCATCTTCTTTCTAAAGATACTTCAATCTGGGATATCCAGTGCTTTCAAGAACTGATGCCACACGACAGAATCTTGTCTAGAAGACTTCATGATTTAAGAACTCAGGACTTCAACCCAGATCCAATCCTGCAGCCCCAGGGATTCACTCAGAGAAGACTTTCAGATCTCTGGACCATGGTCATCATTTTAACTTGAGTGTCTACTTTGCTCTCTCGTTCAGGCTCTGACTTCTCAGACGTCTTCCTTCCTTTGCCTTTGCGTGGTCCCAGCCACAAACCACACCCCCCCATAAATACACAGATGAGTTTCTGTGGAAATACTCGCAAGGGATCGCTGTCAGGGGCCACACGGATGAAACGAAAGAGTTGAGGGATCAGAGCAGCCTCTGGTCCACCTTTGCAGCTGCCTGAGCCTTAACCGTGCACTGTTTCGTACAGAAACCACTAGTCACGTGGTTATCGAGCGCCTAAAATGTGGCCGGTGCAAACTGACACGCGCTCTCACTATAAAATCCACACCAAATTTCCAAGACTTAATATTAAAAAAAAAAATTCAAAATATTTCACTGGTAATTTTTAGATTGAGTCCATGTTGAAATAATAATATTTTGGATATACTGAGTTAAATAAAATACGATATTAAAATTAATTACACCTTTAGAGAAAGGTTTTAAATATAGATTCTATTGGACTTAAGGTTATGTGTGTGACTCAGGCGGCATTTCTGTTGGGCTGTGCCGCTCTGGACCTTTCCTCTCACTGTGCCCATCTCCCGGCCCCAAAAGCCTCTCAGAGTCCAGTAAGAATGGGGCCTGCATGTTTGAGGGCTCCCCCGGGGGCAGGGGAGCAGAGGAGAGGGGTCCATGGCGGGCTGACCACGAAGAAGCCACAGGATGGCGTTACCAGCCCAGCCAAACCCACCTAGGTGAGAGCACAGGTCGACCACATCTTTGTGGCAAAGTTGTGTGTGTGTGTGAGTCCATATTCCATGAGTAAAACAGACATTCAGGCCGAGTCTCCTTGTGGGAAACCAAGAGCTCTGCCTTGTTCACAGAGCATCAGAGAAACAGCCCTTTGAGTTCCATTCCTGAGTTCTGCTCTGGGGACTGTATTAGTTGTCTGAGGCCGCTGTAACAAATGACCACAACTCTGACGGCTTACACCGCAGAAACGTATTCTTTCACAGCTCTGGAGGTCAGGAGTCTGCGATGAAGGTGTGGGCAGGACCCTGCTCCCTCCAAGAGCCCCTCCTTGCCTCTTCCAGCTTCCGGGGGCCCTGGGCCTTCATGGCCTTGTGTAGCATTCCCCAGTCTCTGCCTCTGTCTTCACATGGCCTCATTTTCTCTGCCGTGTAGTTCTCCCTCTGCTTCACTCTTAGAAGGACATGTGTCATTGGACTTAAGGCCCAGCTGGATAATCTAGGACCAACTCCTCAAGATCCTCAACTAAATCAGACCTTTTGCATACATGGTAATATTCACAGGTTCCTGGAATCAGGACAAAGACATATCTTCCTGGGGCCACCATCCAGCCCACTACAGGGCACGGAAATGAACCACGGGTCAGGCCCCCCGAGGAGCAGGGAACTGCTGAGTTTTTGTTGCCTGAATTGAGTGGGTATCCAGAAATCAGATGGCATATACTCCTCTCACCTACGAGTAGCTTTAAACGCATTTTATATTTTACCAAACTCTTCTTTTTTCTAAGTAAATATCTAACCATGTCTCATTCTCAGAATTTGGCAATAAACCAAAATCACTGTTACAAGTAGAATTGTGTGCACATTTCCTGGGTAGAGATCACTTTTCCAAACCACGTCCTTATGAACAAAGTCAGACGTTGTCTCAGGTAGGTGGAGAGCAATTTATTGTTGTTTGGTTGGAGGCCCTTCATCCAGGACTGAGATCAAAGCAATACCTTCATGGATCACCCCTCCGCCTTGCTTTTCAGACTACAGCCACCGGCCTCACGCCCCAGAACGCGCCGAACGCCTGCGAACTCTGTCAGCTCCCAACCTCTCCCCAGGTCAGGACCTCTGAGGCTGGGAGTCCCAGGAACTGCCTTTCTAGCAAACTCCCCTGTTATTTTTATTAAGAGAAAGTTTAAGAACCACTGCTTGGCCTTCTCTCAGCCTCCATCCTTAAGGGTCAGCACTGTTTCTACAAGTGGGAAGCAAGCAGAAGGCATCATATCATGAATCAGGCAGTGAGAACCTTTACTGCCTTTGTGTCTTTCTTTTTGCTCGTCTGTCTTTAACACCCAGTGTTCACTCACCTTCCTGTTCACCCATCTTTGTCTGAGTCCAGATCCATTTCTTTCCAGCTCTGGGCACTGGTTAATTTGAATAAATGAGACAAGCACTGTGGACAGGTGAATAGCCATCCTATTTCCCGGCTCTCCTGGGGGACCAGTGTGACGCGAGCAGCCCCCCGAGGCTGAGCCCAGGCGTCACGCCCGAGGGTGACAGTGTTCTTGGCTTGCATTCGGGGTAAGTGATGCTGCTTTTCAGTTTCAAACAGTGATACCAAGTTCCCTTTAGAACAGGAAGTATTACAAAAATAAGTCAATTTAAGGGAAACCATTAAGAAAGTAATAATGCAGAGTCAGCTGAGGAAGGTTACAATCGATGAAAATACTCATTTATTAGCCAGGATTCTCCAGAGACACAGAACCTGTATCCTGTGTGTATACACACACACACACACACACACACACACACACATACACACATTCATTTCACAGCTATTATAAACCAAGAAAAGCAAGCCTAGAGTGACTGTTACGTGAAAAGTGTAATCTTTTAAAATCATAAATCTAATTCTCTCCCTGGTCTGCTCAAAACCTCCACTGTCTCCCGCTTGGAGCTCAGGTAAGGACCAGACTCCCTCGTGTGCACTCTGAGGCTCACCCTTCCTCTGCTACCCTGCTCGCACTAGCGGCCCCTCACTCACCAGGCCCCCAGCGCCTTGGCCCACGTGCCCAGAGCTGGGCTGCCAGGCCTAGTCTATAAAGGACCAGATAATACCCACTTTCGCTTCAGTGGCCCACAGGGTCTCTCTCCTAACTGTTCAACTCTGCCATTGTGGCGCAGAAGCAGCCACAGATAATACATTAGCACATGAGTGAGGCTGTGTTCCAATAAAACTTTATTGACAAAAACAGATGGCCGACCACCTGCTGGGGCTTGCGGACTCCGCTCTCCTGGCTCTGGGCCCCGTGCACACCCCCGCTGCTGGTGTGGCCTCTTTCTTCTGTCTGGCTCATTCGTGCTCTTCCCTTAGCAGTAAATATTCCTTTCCCAGGGAAATTTTCCGAGTCCTCAGGAGAGATTCTGCGTCTTAGAGCAGTTATCCCGATTGTGTGCGTGTGTGGCCGTGTGTGTGACATGATCCAACGTCTGCCTCTCCAGGAGTCCCCAGGGACAGCCTGCTTTGCTCCCTATTCTTTTCCCAGCCTGGTACCTTGAGGAGGCTGAATCGTCCACCGAATTAACAACTAAATGAGTCGCTGCTGAGAAGAATGAGTGAATGCGTAAAAGCTAGGAAAAGCTTGCACCCTTGACCTTACCAAGTCCCAGCAACAAAACTATGAACACATGCTTATTTTTCTCCTTCCCAGCTCCCTCATCCGACAAGGCAGCTGGATCAATGTGACCAGATTTGTGTCCTTTTCTTTTGGGGTGATTTCCCTGGGGAGTGTGTGAACTGTTCTCTGAGTTTACTTCCACTCACCAGCTCTGCAACTTGGGGTGAGTCGTTAGGTGTCTCTGATCTTCTCTTTGCTCGTCTGTGAAAGTGATATAGCCACACTCATCTCACAGGGCTGTCGTGAGGATTAACACAGCGACCTACGGTGCCAGACCACGGCTGTTACTACAAGTACTACTTCCCATGATTTACTACATGGACATTTCCCCTCGATGTGGAAACTCTACAGCAAACAGCGGAAGACCCCAGGAAGCCACCATATATGGTCAGATGACAAAGGCCAATGTGTGAACAAGTATTTTCTCTGGAAAGATTGTAAATATCCTATTTCTCCCTTCTTATTAGCAGCATCAGATCTAATTAAAATGTTTCCCAGGGCTTCCCTGGTGGCACAGTGGTTGAGAATCCACCTGCCAATGCAGGGGACACGGGTTCGAGCCCTGGTCTGGGAGGATCCCACATGCCACGGAGCAACTGGGCCCGTGAGCCACAACTACTGAGCCTGTGCGTCTGGAGCCTGTGCTCCGCAACGAGAGGTCGCGACAGTGAGAGGCCTGCGCACCGCGATGAAGAGTGGCCCCCGCTTGCCACAACTAGAGAAAGCCCTCGCACAGAAACGAAGACCCAACACAGCCTAAATAAATATTTAAAACAAAAAAATGTTTCTCAAGGAACATATTGGGAGAATTTTGTGTAAAATATACTCCTAATGTCAAGCACATCAGTATTTAAAATTTTGAAATCGATCTATATGTCCAGCGTTAGGGGGCAGGGTCAATAGATTATGATGCAAACAGCCAGTGGCCTGTTATCCAGACTTTAGTTTGTTTATGAAACATCTTTAAGATCAGAAAAAAAAATGTTTATATTATAATTTTCAGCAACCAAAAAAGATGAAAAATTACCTATATCGGGATCCCATTTACATCAGGAAAAATGTATTCAAGACGACAAATTGTAATAAAACAAGATATGAACAGTGTCTTCCTCTGGCCAGTGAATTATGGCTGATGTCTGCGTGTGTACCTACGTGTGTTGTGTATATGTCTGTGAATATGTGTGTGTGTTCACTTTTCTGTATTTTCCAAATTTTTTACCCAAAGCAAGTATGACATTGGTGATCAAGGGAGATCAAGAAAGAGAACGTTTGAATACATTAAAAAATATTAGATATAGAATGGAAAAACAGGGCTTCCCTGGTGGCATAGCAGTTAAGAATCCGCCTGCCAAAGCAGGGGACGTGGGTTCGAGCCCTGGTCGGGGAAGACCCCACGTACCGCGGAGCAACTAAGCCCATGCGCCACAACTACTGAACCTGCACTCTAGAGCCCACGAGCCACAGCTACTGAGCCTGTGAGCCACAGCTACTGTGCAGCAATGAAGACCCAACACAGCCAAAAATAAATAATAAATAAATAATTAAATATATAAATTCTCTTTAAAAATAAAAGAACAGAAAAACAAGGTCCTACTGCATAGCACGGGGAACTATATTCAATATCTTGTGATAAACCATAATGGAAAAGAATCTGAAGAAGAATATATACATATGTATAACTGAATCACTTCGCTGTACAGTAGAAACTAACACAACGTTGTGAATCAACTCTACTAAATAAATTTATTATTGTTTTTTATAGCACAACATGGTTTGGGTTTAACAGCAGTTTAAAAATGAACAAAAAGGAACCCTCTCATGCAGACACATCAGGTGGCATAAACCAATCAGCAAGTTAATACGGTGGGAGCACCGTTAGCCATTCTCTCACGTGTGAGTATATATATACATATATGAGAGTGTATAATATATATATATAATAATTTCTATATATTTTATATACATTACATATATATATATATCTATATATAAATAAGATACTTTCTGTTGCCATGACCGCGCTGTCCCAAGCCACGAGGCAGCGCACAGATCGTAGCAAAGCCTGGGAACCTCTCCTCGCGGGGTGCACGGAGCTCGCTTCATAAGCCGCGCAGCTGTCCCGTCTGTCTTTCCATCAGTCCTCCTCTCTTCTCTTCGCTTCTGCTTGGTTTTATGAAAACAATGACTCTGATGGATTTGCACCTGTGCTAGTGCTTGGGCAAGGTCCATGCAGGAATGGGCGCAGTCACAGGATGAGTGAGATGGCGTCATCCCCAAAAATAAACTAAAACAAAACAAAAATTTAAAAAAACAGGACAGGACTAGAAAACTCAATTTTTTGGACATATCTAAAAAAGGGGACAAGAACAGTAGTCATCTGTTCTCCCCATGGGGACAGGAATGAAGAGAGAGGAGGGAAGAGAGACTTGATTTCTTCTGTTCACAATAGAATGGTTGGAGGGGATTCTTCAGAGTTTTTCAGGGGATGGGACCCAAATGTAGTGCCTAGACTGGTCCTCAATGATTTGTTTGATTTTGTTATAAATCTCTTCCAGTGAGTCACCCTGTACAATGGCTGTGAAGTATTCTCCAAACTCCTGCTCCAGTTTCATGGCTTTGTCATAGATTTTATTTGCTTGTTCATATGTCTGCCATCGGTTCATTTCCATAAGCGCTTCAATGGACTTGGGCTTGAAGAAAGTGGCCATGGGATAAAGTTGTGACTGCTGCAGCCTCTTGATAGCATTGCCAGGAACATCTAACATGCAGTGCTTGCCCCTCCCCCAGCTCCCTTCACTGACTGGAGGCTGGTCCCATAGAGATTATCGCTGAATTGGCCTGCCTCGATGAGCTTGTCCTGAATATCCTTCTCCATCTGTTCTCGGGAGACCACAAAGCAGTAGTCTTGCCCATCCACTTCATCATCACGCCGAGGCCAGGTAGTATGTGGGACACAGGATCCAAATTTACGCAGGAACTCCGAAATCAGGTCATCGTCGACTCTGTCCTTCATTGGGCCCAGGATGATGACGGGCCTTGCATAGTGAACTTCTTGCCGTGTCACTGGCTCATATGACAAAATAGCGTCCTCCTGTCCTTTGGAACCTCTTTCGCCGTCACTGGTGCTGGATGTCACTCCCTGTTCCCGTACGCTGCTCTCCTGGGCCATGTTTTCTTTGCTCTTGTAAAATGGAATCTTTCGAGAGAGGCGGAAACTCCTTTTACGTTTCGTTTTGATCGACCTGTTAGACTCAATCATGCCCGTCCTGGCATGAAACTTCACGATTTTCAATGGAGCCCTTTCTTTCTTTTCCACCCTCCTTCTTACTGGGAATCACACCAGTTTGCTCACTTCCTCCATGGGGGGGGGGTCACCAGTCTCGCCTGCCACCAGTCATCATCAGAGGTGTTAATGACATGTAGAATGTCACCATAGGAGAGGCTGAGGCCTTAGCTCGGCAGGCAGCTGTCCCGAGTCCAGTCATAATCAAACAAGGCCCTGACATACAAGGACCTCTTCTCACTCGTTCACAGGGACCCAGACCCAGAGCTCACATTGCTGTTCATCATTTGTTCTCGCGAGTCACGTATCTTCGATTCAAAGCGGCTGTATTCTGGCGCCGGGTCGGAGTCCAGGTCTAGTACTGAGAAAGCTCCAGCTCCGGCCGGCCCCTCTGTCCCGCGTGGGAGACCACGGACACCTAAATCAAATAAACTTTAATAAAAGACAGAAAGAGAAAATGTGTCTGATTTTCACTTATGGCTCCCTGGACAGAAATTATATGAAGAAGCACATCTTCCCAGCCTTTGAAGACTACCTTGGACTGTAAAGGGTTAAAAATTCTGGTGTTAGAACCCCTGCCTAGACCTCCAGGCTGTGAAAGTCCAGCGCCAGCCACTGGCAGACTTCAGAATAGGCTGCCAGGGCAGAGAAGGAACTGGTCCACAGCCCACTGCGGGGTCTCCAAGAGCCAACCTCCAGGGAAGGGGAGGCCATGCACAGGGAACCCTGGACTGCTCTGCTCCTGGGTCCTGTAAAGGGCTGTGGCGGGGATGCCTGCCTACTGCCAAGGGCACGGCCAAGCCCAAGTTTCAGGGCTAGCTGCCGACATTCACCGTTACGATGGCTCTTGCACTCACCGCCTCATTAAACGCTCAAAACTCACCTCGGAGGCCAATGCCGTATTGTCCCCATCTCACAGATGAGGAAACTAACGTTTCAGCAATTAACCAGGAGTTGAATCAAGGCTCTGTCCTCTCTGAAACTCGACGGCTAAGCAGAAGCAAACAGACCCTCTCCTCTTGACCTGAAGCTTACAGTTGGCTTGTCTGCAGACTCCCCTGTACCAACGTTCTCAGTTACTGCCTGGACTTTCTTAATGGGCTGGTCTTTATGTGGGCTCTTTATCAATTCAACAAATATTTGTTGCAAGCCTGCTTTCCCTGTAACACCAGGCTAGGCTGGGAATTGTGGAAGGTGTCCATGTGTCTTAGAGCCCCCGGTCCTTGCACAGAGGGGATGATGGACTGGATGAGAACTGTGTCTTGACTTCATGATTACGTCATGATTCCTATGGGAGCTCATCAAAGTCCAGCAGCCCATGGGGCAGATGCAAGTTCAGGCTCTTTTAGCCACAACTGGCCACAATCCAGCCTAGGCAGACAGGCTCCACTTTGACTCAGGAAGGACCACATCATCCCAGCTGGTGGGGAATCGTTGACAAGTGGGAAGGGAAGCTTCACTGAGATGGAATCTGGCCCGTCTGCAGCAGGATAAAAGGAGCCGGTGAAGGAGGAGGGACTGAGACAGGAGGGGAGATCTGGGGGGAGAGGGGTACCTGACAGAGAAATACCCACGGGGGCAGGCAGGCTCAGTGGTCCTCCCATGCCACCTGCAGCTTCTCCTCTGAGATGTGCTAAACTGGGAAACAGCTGAGCCTGGGGTGCAGGTGCCGTGTCACTGGCAAGCTTCCTCTGTGGGCACTGGCTGCATCCCTCCCACAGATGCTCTCCTCCTCTGCACACCTGCCCCAGGTCCTGGTGGCTGGGAAAGGACCCGGTAATAAGCAGGAAGGGTTAAGCCAGCCCAGCCGAAGGCTGTGGAATAGGCTGTGTGGTTTCCCGTGCTCAGAAACTTAGTACGTTCCCCAGGATTCTCGACTTCACACCACTGCGTTGTTCGGACGCCGTCCCATTCGGTTGCACGTAAGTCGAGTCTCCACACAGGCCAACTGTCCCATTGATGCGGCTGGGCCTGCACCTTCCCCACAGGGCTAGGAAGAGGACCCACCACACCTGGGAAGCGGCTCTGGCTCAGGTCAGCCAGGTCCGGGCTGGAATCCTACCTCAGCCACGGTGGCCTCCGCGACAGTTTCTGTCCCCTTAGTGACAGAGTTCTCACCTGTGAAATGCTACGTAGGGACCAGGGCTGGGCTAGGTGAGCTGAGCCAGGTGCCTGGGGCACAGAATTTAAAGAGCTCCCCACAGGCATGGAGAGCGGGTGCCTCCTTAGATGCTGTGCCTTTCCACTGGGCTCCTACCTTGCCTCAGCCTAGTCCCAGCCCCGCTGTGTCCACTGTGGCATGAGCCCAACCACCTGTGTACCCTCACTTCACGCCCACCAAGCTGGGCTGGAGTCTCTCTCTGGTCCTGGAGGTAATTGCCCAAGACATTGTTTTGCAAATGAAGGCCTCAACCCACTAGTGTAAACTGATGTGAAATCAGTGGAGAGACCCTAGGCCAACATCTAAAAATCTGAAACGGTCTTGACTAGCCTGGAGAGGAATAAAAAAGAATCGAAAATATCAGAATGCATCTTATATGCTTTTTCATAAGACATTTGTTTCAGGTGTGTGCGCTCTGTGTGTGTGTGTGTGTGTGTGTGTTGTGTGTGTGTGTGTGTGTGTGTACTGAGTTGGGATATAAACATTATTCTTTACCACAGCTGAAGACATACCTGCTCCCTCTAACCTGCTTTTCTGCACCTGGCGGGTCCCTATGGCATCCCAGCCCATTCCCAGGCACGCCATGGCTCTCGTTCCCACAGACGGATGCTGTGTCTGGCAGGTCAACATGCAGGGTGTTCTGAGTGCTTTCCTCCCTTGTGGAGGTTCAAGTCCTCAGCTGCCAGCCTCTGGGCGATGACGATGATCTACTGGACCTCACCTCCATGGCTCTTGGCCACGGTCATGGCCACGGCCCAGCCCATGGAGTGGGAGAGTCAGACCTGGAGATGAGACTCAGACCCTGGGCAGCTGGACAGAGGCATGTCACGGTCCAGGTCCCGGTGTGGAACCTTGGAAGATGTGGCTCAGGAGTGACAAGGTGGCACCTTCCTCCCACCCCCACTGCCCTCGAGGAAAGAGGCGAAACGGGCTCAGGAAAACCACCCGCTTCCGCATGCACCTGAAATTATGCTTGAAGTCCTTGCTGGGCAGGATGAAGACACCAAGACACAGAGGACATAATACGTCTCCTGCAGGTAAGATACACACTCACCTGCAGTTGATAGTGAAACACTGTGTATAAAGACACCGTGATGCTGAAGAAAGCAGGGAGAAGGAATTGATGTTTTCTGAGCACTTAATATGCAAGATCATGCCCTGTGATTTCATTTCATCGTCAGAAGAATCTTCCAGTCCGAGTGTTGTTACACCTGCAATTGATGAGATGGAAATTGCCCCACGTTTTTAAGAGTTGGGAACAAGATTCATACATTCACGCACGCCTGACACCCGCCTCCATTTATTCAACCAATAAAGATCAAGCAAATATTATAATCACACGCTCTCTAGGCAAGATACAAAATATTAGAAAATTATATGCCCTCAAGATGTTCACAGTCTAGCGTGGGGAGATGGGTACCTAATATTTAAGTACATTCAAATCATCGATGTCCTTGTGACTCAAAATTGAGTACGCGGGGTGGGGTGGTGCAGAGCAGGGGAGTTCTGCTGGGAGGGGCTGGTTGGGCAGGGAGGGAGGGGGGTGTAGATGGCAGCCCGCATCTTGGTGAGATCAGCTTTGACTGGGGAATCAGGAAATAGGTTCACATTAACCAGGGCATCAGCAGAACAGAATAACCAGAGAGGTGCGGGGCGGGAAGGAGGGTCAGCCCTACAGAAGATGGGGTTGGGGGCAGTAGTGCCACGTGGTCCAGAATCCCTGAGGAAGACGGTGGGCTGGGGGTAGATGAGCGGCAGCTCTCAAATCCATTAGGAAACAGGTCCTTGGTTCTCATCTGCCGGGGTCCACAGGTTGAGGTCGCATTTCCCCTTGTATCCAACTCTGAGGACTAGTCTCATTATCCTTAAGAGCTCAGACTGCAGTAAGGGCTGGAACACAACAGTGGACCCGAGCTCGCTCTGCAAAGCTGGGCGTGTAATGCAAATGTCCATTAGGGTCATTGTCTTTTGAGGACTGTTGAGGCCACTGCTTTGGAATGCATCTCCTTCTTCTGTTTTCCTAGACAAACCTGCATGCACGTGGTATAACCACCGGGAGGTACGTGCATTTCTGGGGTAGGTAAGTGAGGAAGAGGACCCTGAAGCAGGGTGGGTGGCCAGGTGTGGAAAGAGGTCCCGGTCACTCCCAGGGAGCTGGGACAGGCTTCCAGGAAGCAGAGAGACTTCAGGGGCTTTTGTGCTCCTGCACTGCCGAACTGCTCCCGATGCAGCTGGATTTTTATGCTGAAGACCGGTGCACAGAAAACAGAGAGGGCTGCAGGCACTCATTAAAACTTTACATCCTTGGGGGTGTGTGGGGATGTGTGTATGTGTATACATACTTGAGCTGTTGGAAATATAAACATCTTGCATATTTTATTTGTTTTTCTTCCAACTAAGGAAAGGCCTTCCCTTTGGTTTGTAATCTGTAATCCCCTCGGAAACCCAGGGTGTAATCTGATAGAGGAAACTAAAACCCATCAAGGTTTCACGGGATCCTGAGTTGGCTTTCCTTGAGAAATGGCTTCTCCCAAGATTGCTTTCACTGTGAGAATGCGTTTTTACAAGGCCGTGTTGGAACACTGGGTATGACATTTGATTGGGCCTTCCTTTAAAAGGTCAGGTTTGCTTTAATAATGGTACATGTCATTTCGATGCATAATAGGAAACTACTGGCCAGTTGACAGACCTGAGGCAAAATGGATTTTCTTCTTCGGATTCAGACCTTCTGGAAATGGTAACCCAGCAGTGTACATAAATATTGGAATGTGGTAGTAATTATAATGTGTGAATAGGACAGAAAGGTTAATTCTGTTTCATTTTGACACCTGAAGGTGTCCAGTGAAATGTCAGTTAAAAATGTCCATATAAAGCCAGGCTCCTTTCAGCTTCAAGTAAGAAATGCATATCTGATATTAGCCAAAAAGCCAATAAGTGCTTAAAAAAGCCAGATAACTCAAAGCGTATTCTATGATCCATGCTCCAAAGATGGATGTCCGAACAGAAACAGCATGGGACGGTTTGGATCATTCGTGGAGTTCCAGAGGAAGATGACTTGTCTAGGTTATTAAAGTAGATCCGAAGAACAGCCAAACCCCTTGCTATTAAGCAAGAGAACAGGGAACTAGCCCTAGAGTTCAAGTCTATGGCCTGGGCCACAGTCTCAGTTACCAGTGGTTCTGTCTTCCTGGAGCCTGGGTCCCTGTAGCCTGAGTGTGTGTCTGAATCTCTTCTGGCCTTGAAGTTCTCAACAGATGCTCTACCGTGGACCACCCATCCCTGCATGAGCCCAGCACTGTGACAATCCCCTGGAGAGGGTCCCGGGCCTTGATGCCTGCCTTTTTACTCTGTCCTTGCATGCCCTCCCCTCCTCTGCACTCTGAGGCTCCAGCCTACCTCTCACCTCAGTCAACCAAGTCCCTCCCTAGAGCTTTCCAAGGTCCTCTGTGCCTGGAACTTGAACCCAAGCACTCGTGACTTACATTCCAGCAACCGGAACACCTGTTGGCCTGAAAAGTACACGTGGTCCCCAGCTCTGTGGCTTTAAAAGGTGCCCTTCCCGTGTTGCTTATATGTGGAATCTAAATAAAATGGTGCAGATGAACTTATCTACAAGACAGAAATAGACTCACAGACATAGAAAACAAACTTACAGTTACCAAAGGGGGAGGGGGAGGGGGAGGGATAAATTAGGAGTATGGGATGAACAGATACACACCACCATATATAAAATAGACAACCAACAAGGACCTACTGCATAGCACAGGGAACTATACTCAATATCTTGTAATAACCTATAATGCAAAAGAATCTAAAAAAGAATATATATACGTGTGTGTGTGTGTCTATATATATATACACACATATATATATAACGGAATCACTTCGTTGTATACCTGAAACTAACACAACATTGTAAATCAACAATATTTCAATAAAATTTAAAATAAGATAAAATTAAATTAAAAAGATGCCCTTCCCCCGGGACTTTAAAATTCCATGGTCCATAGCCTGCTGTCTGCACAGTGCCTGTCTTGCAGCACAGATCATGAGACTTCAGCCACAAAATCATTCATGATCCCATCAAAGGCATGGAAATTTATACGCTGCTGACAACTCCCGTGTTTTTCTATCCAAATCACACACCGATCTCCCAGCAGGAGTTGCCCCGAGGACAGATGTCCAAGTACAGCCCAGATGGAGGCTGCCCTCTATTTGTCTGTAGGACTCCTGTCAGGCTCCCCAGTCCATCCCTGGGCCCGCCCAGAGTAGCCAGTTTGCCGTAATGATCCGGACACAAGCCAGTGGGACACCACCACCACCAGAGACAAGGGGTAGCACAATCAGTCCACTTCTGTGCGAGAATCGTTTTCAAATTGAAGGGCAGGGCAGCCTAGACTGGGTGGGGAATCCACTGTCTGTTGCTGGGGAAAGTCACAGCCACGCCGTGACACTGCACAAGAGACAGGGACTTTGTAAAAACCTATAATGGAAGAGAATGTAAAAAGAAGATTTCTTAATGATAATAACAAGGACAATGATAACAGCAACCCTTAGTGGACTTGTGGGTGCCCTCCTGGATGTTGCGACTCCAGGGACCCATCCTTAAGATTAAACACACAATAAACTTGGGTTAAAGCAGAAGCGGTACATTTAACACACACACACAACACAAGGAATATATCTGCAACAAATCACCCTAGAGATCTTCTACCAATTATCCCGGGAAGAACACTGATCTACGTGCTTCTCACAGAGAGCAGAATATTTTTGTCCTTTTGTTCTGGTGTGTACAGAGCACCTCAAGGCCAGTCAAAGAGGATGGACCGTCCACCTCTACTTTTCCAGGCAGGTAGCCAGGATGCCTGAGTGTCTCGGGCACCCCAAAGGAGAATTGCAGTTGCTTACATAGCCTTAGAATTTGCTGTGCAATTTGCTGTGCAAATATTTGTATCCCTAGAGAGGCTTGTTAAGGAGGGCAGCTGGGCAGCAGAGGCAGTTCTGCTCTGGCTTTCTTTCCTGAGCAAGCACTGCACAGTTGTCTGACACTTTGAATTGTGTAAACCATAAAATTAACAGTGGCCCCAAAGATCAAAGGCCAAATTGGACATTGCAGAGCAAGTAATAACACCCAGGCCTCATTCCTGGGGTGGCAGATGAATCTTTCCATCTACAAACAGAAACCTGGTTAAATACAGTTCCCCTGAATCCCCAGAAAAGTCGTGCCCCTCTCAAAAAATTTTGGAAAAGTATAAGTAATTATTGCAGGTACTTACTATTCAAAAATCAATCTTCAAGTAACCTAAAAATAGAACTAGATGCACGTATAAAGATCTAAAAATCTTTTTAAATAAAAATTTTACTAATCTTCAATTATAAAATGCCCACACGGATAGCAAGAGTAATAATTTAAAAATTCATGTCACATCCACTATTTGACGTCCAGAACTGCCGGTTCTGAAGGGATGACACAGGATGTGTTTACCTCTGCCAACTTCCAGTACCAATTCTAGATTTTAGGATTGGAATTCACAGCATATGATAAGCAAATACATTATTAAATTAAGCATGGCTTTGGGTGCTCACTGCTAAGGAAAAGCCCAAGTAAATAAAATGAGAAATTATTGCACACTACATAAAACCTTCAACAGACTTTATAAATCTTCGCTCTGCCCCCAGAACACCCATTCATTTCTGTTTCCAGCAACGTGCCGAGGTTTGCACATGTGCACTGGGGAGGGGGCGTGGTGGAGATGAATGGGGGGGGGGACTAGCCCCGGACCCTGTTGCTGGGTTCTCAACACATCAGGGACTTCCCTTTCGTGCCAGAAGCAGATGTGCAGGAAGGATCCAACCTAAGAGGTTACAGGTCATTTCTTCAATTATCCTCCAGCCTCAACTACTCCATTCAGTGGAGTGTGACAGTGTGTCCTAGACCTGGTGGGAGGTGGGGGAGGAAACACAGAGAGAGAGAGAGAGAGAGAGAGAGAGAGACTGGCAGTGAGACACAGCCCCTCCCCTCAAGAAGCTTAACCCTCTATCAGGTGGATAATGCATGTATAAATAAAATAAATAGGGCTTCCCTGGTGGCGCAGTGGTTGAGAGTCCGCCTGCCGGTGCAGGGGACACGGGTTCGTGCCCCGGTCCGGGAGGATCCCACACGCCGCGGAGCGGCTGGGCCCGTGAGCCATGGCCGCTGAGCCTGCGCGTCCGGAGCCTGTACTCCGCAACGGGAGAGGCCACAACAGTGAGAGGCCTGCGTACCGCAAAATAATAATAATAAATAAATAAAGAGAATTTAATAGTAAAGGAAGAGTGAGCATTTCTGGGCCTTCTCTGCCCTCCCAGGGCTGCTCGAAGCATGAACCCATTCCTTCCCGCCCCTGCAAGCCCCGTGGGGTGGATGGGTCTCCCCTTTGTTCTGACTGTTGAAAAGTTAGGAGAGGCTCCTAGGCTGACTTCCAGAAACCTCACAAGTTTCGTCTTGTTTCCCAGTAGCCCAGTTTCCTAACCTCCTTTGCTTGCACGGCCTGTAGTTTTGTAAACTGCCTTAAATCACTTTGTAGAACATGTGATACTCTTATAAGAATGTGTTTACTAAACTCGGCATGCCTGAACTCAAACGCTATCATTTTCCCCAAACCTACTTCTCTTCTGGATTACCCTCTTCCGGTGAATGGCAGCTCCAGTTCCAGAGCTGAAACCCTGGGGGCACCTTTGCTGAGTCGCTCATTCACTCCCTGCTTTGTTTTTCTGCTCTGCCTGATAAAGCATTGGTCACTGCCCGTGGCTCCAGATATCTTCCTGGCTCATTTTTCTTGTTTCCATCCACACGTTTGCCATCCTGGGTTAGTAGATAGGATGTTATTAATCTGGGATACGGAAATACTTTTCCAATCCTCCTGCCAACCTCCTATCTCTCTCCGCACTATTGTATACTCTGCTGCCACAATGAGTTCCCAAAGCAGAGTTCTCATGACATCCCCACCCATAGCAAACCTCATGTAGCTGGTGTACATGTCCCATCCACCCACCCATCCATCCATCCATCCATCCATCCATCCAGATGGATAAGAGTCCTTTCTCTGTGCCCACCTAGCGCTGAGTATTTTACAAGCATTAAACCATTCTCTCTCCACTTCCCAACCCCGTGAGGAGGACATATCTCCTCTCCTGCAGGAATGGACAGTGACAAGGACTTTATCAGATTAGACAGAAAAAGCAGGAGAGTATAAGGGACTCAGCAAAGGTGACTGACTACAGTGTTTGAGCTCTGGGAACGGGATCTGCTGTTGTCCAAACTAGGGTAATCCAGACGAGGAGATACAGGGAAAATGACAGAGGGTTTGAGTTTAGACATGTTGAATGTAGTCAGTGAGTTCTTGTAAAGGTAAGTCTGGGCTTTGAGAGAAAGACTAGAGTTTAGATTTGGGGGCAATTAACATGGTAAAAAAAAAAGAAAAAAAGTGTCATAATGTTAAAGAGATCACCCTCCAAGAGAGAAGGAGGAAGGAAGGAAGGAGGGAGGGAAGGAAGGAAGGAAGGAAGAAAGGAAGAAAGAAAAGCCAAGATGGCAAATCTGGAGGCATCCCAGATGCTATGGGTATAGAGCAGGGATCAGCAAACGTCCTCTGTGAAGGGCCACATGGTACATATTTTAGGCTTTGTGGGCATCCGTCTCTGTCGCAACTACTCAACTCTGCTGTGTGGCGTGGAAGCAGACGTAGAGACAAAGCACAAGCGTGCACAACAGACATGGCTGTGACCCAATAAAACTTTATTAACCAAAAGAGGCCAGGGCAAGATTTGGCCTGAGGGCCATAGTTGGAGGACCCCTGGTTTAGAGGTTGAGAAGAGGCATCAAGGCCATGGAACTGGAGCCACGCGGCACAGGGGCCGGGCGTGGGGAGGGGCTGGGGGAGGGAGGACACCGACCCACTTGTACCCAAGCTCTGCAAGGTGTAACCACGCCTCCACCTCATGCTTTCCTCGCACTGGCCGTGCTGTTTGCCCAGGTGAACGATGCAGAGAATTAAGTGTCCAGATCTGACTGCAATGGTGGGTGGGGTCTGGGTACCAGCAGGCTCTCTGCTCCGCCTGAGGGGCAGCGGGACGGTGCCCGGACGTCCGGGTGGAGGAGACTCAGAGGAAGGCTGGGGTCAGAGGCTGCGGAGCGGCAGGGAGCAGACTCCTGCTCCCCAGGCCTCTCAGCGGCCCCTGCAGTTCCGGGTCTTCAGAGCCCTCTGGACTCCAGGCACTTTGCGGGGCTCCTGTGCAGGGGAACTGGATCCCTCAGGGGCCTCCCAAAGAGATGCTCCCCCAAGATGCTTTTCGCTCTTAGGAGCGTCCCTTTTCTCTTTCCTTACCTTGATCATGAATCTCATGTCAAGAGGATGAGATCTTCTTTTCTCAGCTTTTTTCCAAATTAACTGCCTTCCTTGACCTAAAAACCTCACCGGAGGGGCCCTGGGGCAGCACCGGGCTGGTGGTGGGTGCACCCTGGGGGCACTGAACCACCTGCTGCTCCAGACCCCGGAATGTCAGGTGTCCTGGCAGAGATGGCGGGGGGGGAGGGGAATCAAAGGTTCCCATAGGCAAGAAGTAACTGCCCATCCCGGTTCACCCGTGCGGCAGGCCCACCCGAACGCCACCCTCGGAGCCCCGACGGGACAGCCGGTCCATGCGAGGGGACAGCGTCTACCTCTCCCACAGCCCTGCCTTCCTGTCCAGCAAGTTTTCCTCTCAACCTCTTCCCTGCCTGGCAGCTTGACACCTTCAGGAGATTGTTATCCAGCATCTCCTATGCCTCCAGTCCCTCCGCCACCTGCCCAGCGGTGGGATTCAGGCCACTGGAGGGACCATCCAGCGTGCGGGGCAGAGGCCGTCCAGCGATGGTCTGGCCACAGTCATCACTGCTCACCTTCCAGCGAAGACTCCCCATCTCCAGCCCAGTGGGTCATCTGGGCCCACGGCTCACTCAGGAGGCTGCTGCAGAAGCCCCGTGTCCACCTGATTCAAGCAGGGACATGCCAAGGCTCGGAAGGGCAGGCTGTGGGGATGGAGGAGGGAAAAGTTCAAGTCTTCAGACCTCCCCTGTGAATAAATACAATAAAAGAGGAAACGCTTCTTTTTTTACAAGGCCAGGATGAGCGCAGGAAGAAAGGTCCTCTCTGCCTTGCGGCCTCACCTGGCTGGTGACATCCCTTAGGTGTCCAGGTGGGCTGGATCTTCCTCCCCACACAGGGCTGATGGGTCCACTCGCCACCAAGAAGCCCTGAGGCAAGGACCGGGCAGTGGTCCCAGGAGTGGGGACCACAGGCTGGGGCAGGGGACGTTTCTGAGCTGGCATCAATGGGATCAACAGTAGAGGCCAAGGAAGATGGATGCAGAGCCCGACCCCAGGTGAGGGAGGCAGGTGCGTGGCGATGCCATTGTCCCTGGTGAGCACAGGACCAGAGATGGGGAGATGGGAACAAGGAGACTGCTGCTAAGTGCTCCACTCTGGGCCAGATGCTTTCTGTGTGTGAAAAGTGAGGCACCAACAAGTTCAGGTTCAACATGCTGGGGGTCCCCCCAGCATCAGGTAAACGTACACGAAGATGGGGCTTTGCGCATCGTTCTGTGCTGGGCTGAGAGCTGGTTCCTCAGAGAAGATGACTGTGTAAAGCAAGAAAGAAAAACACAAGTGTAGCTCACAACTGCAGGAAAGCTTGACATTGAGGGGGGTTCAGAACAGAAGAGCGGCCAGCCGTCTGTGTCCTCGAGAGAAGGGATTTCCCAGGTTTCCTCACAGTCTGTTTCACTGTCCCTGAGAAGGAGCTCAGGGAATGCCTGAATGAATGAATGAATGAATGAGTGATTGAATACATGCATGCACTGGAGGGACCTCCTTTGAATCCTACGCCAAAAATATCTACCTTTCAACTTGGGCAAGTCACTCCAGCTCCCTGACATTTTTGTTGCTATGGTTTACCTATAAATGGCAAATAATAATTCCACAAGTTGTGGGAACCAGGGCAATGTCAAAAACAGAAACCCACCCCAGTGCAGGGTTTCACTGCCTGCTGTGCCCTTTCTGCCTTTCCCGGGCCTCATCTTCCTCATCTGGAAACACAGGCTATAGGACTAGATGTTTCTGAGGTCCCTTTCAGCTGGCGTTCCAGGATTCTAAGTGAATGCAGAGATTGGGGAGTACATGGTCAGGGGGGAGGGGACCCGTCCCACAGAAGATGGTCTATGAATGCAGTTGGCACGGCTGGATTCCTGTGTCTTGGCTCAAATCCAAGAAAAAACATTCCTCTTTTTCAATCACTGTCATGACTGACAAGTTCTGCGGGGATCCCTCTGCCCGTGTGGAATGCAGACATGCAAGGCGTTCTGAAACCCAGCCCTTAACAACGGAGAAGTCTTCCCCTGCTAAGTGAGTCCAACAGCGCAATGCTTCAGCCGCAGGGCTGAAGAGATGCTGAGGAAGGGAATGTTGTTGGGGCAAGCGTGCAGTCCGACCGAATGGAATCTGTGAGTTGCCTTTATGCCACATCCAAAGCTCAAAATCTAGAGATTCCCTACATCTGAATGTGGTGTCTATCTTCAACTCTATTCTACAACTCAGACGAAATTGCTATATAAAAGTTTATAGATGAGTGGATTCAAAATTTGAAGGGAAGTGTAAGGAACCTCTTTTCCAACCACAGAGCCAATTAAGGGGGCAAAACATTCCCTTGAAACTTGAAATTTAAAAAGGAAAACAGGGCTTCCCTGGTGGCGCAGTGGTTGGGAGTCCGCCTGCCGATGCAAGGGACGCGGGTTCGTGCCCCGGTCCGGGAAGATCCCACGTGCAACGGAGCGGCTGGGCCCGTGAGCCATGGCCGCTGGGCCTGCGCGTCCGGAGCCTGCGCTCTGCAACAGGAGAGGCCACAGCAGTGAGAGGCCTGCGTAGCGCAAAACGAAAACAAAAACAAAAAAGGAAAACAAATGGTCCCCTAAGAGCCAACGATAATATCTACCCATAAGGGGCAGGCCAAAGCAGCGTGCAAAACTCGATTTAGAGAGAGTCCAGCTCCCCGACCCATAAGGTGCACTGTCTTCCCATCTGAAGACAGAAAGTGCACAGCAGACGTGAGGTGGTAGCCGCAGGAGCCCAGGACAGAGAGCCACTGGAGAAAGTGAGGAGCGGGGCCTGGGGAGAGCACCGTCCACCGAATGCCCACTGGTGGTGGTGAACGTGTGAGTTGCTGGGCTCTCCTGAGCCGCTGACATGACACACAGCAGGATTCTCACTGGCCAGGGCTCTGGGCTCAGAGGGACCACGTGCTCACCCGCAAGAGCCAGCCCCAGCGTCTGTGAGTTTCACGGTCTTGAACTGAAGTCTTATTTCACACGCAACAGTCTTCAATAAATGTTTGCCTAAAAAAAAAAAAAACCGCAGGTAATTAACCACCTTGTAAGTACCTCCCGAAGTATCATTTGGTTTCCCCTGCAGGACTGAATGCATGGTCAGACCCTCCCCTAACCCCGGAGACCTCCTTGCTTTCAGAGAGGTGGAGGGTAGTCGCTTCCCATGATACCATGCGCTCCTTTCCGGCGGACAGGTCCTCCACGTCTTACCAGCCTACTTGTTAGCGCGAGATCACAGATGCCAAGATCATTTTGCAGCTGAACCCGTCTCGGAAATGACTTCCTCCAGCCTGACATTTGACACACGAGGAGACATGGGATGGGACCAGCTCAGACTCTCCGTGGTGGAAGCAGCGCTTGCCCCCAAATCCCCCGATTCAAGGACCTTTCCAAACCTTCCTTTAACTCCTAGGTATTGTGTATGGTTCAGGTGTGAAAAGATTAAATTAGAAGTTTTGACCAAAGCAGCGAGATGCTACACCAAGGTCTCAAGATTCCCAACTAAGCACCCAAGATCCAGGTTATCAGTGACCCCAACCGCTGGGGAGCGGGGAGTGGAACCTGAGGGACGTCACCTCCAAGAGGCAGGTGACCGGCAGAGGCGGCCAAGCACACAGCTAGTCGCATTACACCCGACACGTGTGATGGTAAAGGGGCCACACGGTTGTTTTTGGCTTGTGATGAATAAGTTTACTTGGTAGAATCTTCTAAGTAACGTCCCCCAGTCCCAGAATTGGAGGCACCAATCAGGAAGTGAACCGAGTGTCTACTGTCAGCTGAGCTTGTCTACCGGGTGGTCCCGAGCTACTTGGTTTCCTCGTGTTTATTTTTAGAACAAGAATGCCTGTCACGTTTTTGGAAATGCATTCCTTTGAATTCAAACCACTTCAAAATGGTTGGACCCCAAATCAGCATTCCTGGGCCCTCTCCACTCAGGAACACGACGTGGCTTCATCTCGTAGACCCCACGGACCCCCTAGAGGAGCATCCCTAGCATGCGAGGTCCTGGGGCAGGGCAGGGGGCTTCTGCCGGCCTGGTGCCCGCCCCCAGGTCTCCTGAGTCCCCTGGGGCCCCGTCATGCAGGGCGAGGGGAAGCTGCAGTGCCGATGGCTGTGCGGACCCAAGAGACGCACGTTGTGGCATCAGGAGAAACGCAACAGAGCCCCTTATCAGGTGTGGCTGCTTCCTCCTGCAGTGTGGTCCTTCCTACAGCCCCCCGCCACACCCCCACAACCCCCACCCCCAGCTCCAGGCACATTTCACAGCCTCTCCCCTCCCAGACATCGCCCTGGAAACCAGAACACTTCCCCAAACATCACCCTATTCTCACGGTGTTCAGGAACTCTCTGGAAATAGGTGGGGACCTTGTGATTGTTTTTACAGAAGAAGGAACAGGAGAGAAAGCGTGAACGCATTTTCTGTGGTCGTCTCTGTAAGAAACCGAATTACAGCTCTGACTCCTTGAAAAACCCGAGAAGAATGAAAATCCAAATCTCAGGACAAATTAGACGTTTATTGATCGTTTTGCAAAAGGAACCACCAGCGGCTTCATCTCCATGGATGGCTTCCCTGGTGCTCATGACAGGGCAAAGTTCAGCCTTCCGGCCCTGGCGACAGGGACGGGGGACACACCCGCAACCCCTGGGCCTCGTGTTCTGGACAACAGGTCAGATAAGGAGGGGGCAGGCGGCAGCCGGCAGCAGCGGTCAGATATCCGGTCAGCTATCGGCCTGCAGTGGGGGAGCTAAGAGGAGTGGGAGGGCCCGGGGTCCCCGATAAACCCACAGTGCTGATACCTCGAGATCAGCAACAAGAAAGAAACAAAAAATCACCAGTCCCCTTTGCATGCTTACCCACAGGCAATGTGCAGACGGAGGCTTTGCTGACACAAAGCCCCAAAGAGAGGTGTCACGTTCCAGGGCAAGATCCGTGTTTTTCTTTCACTAAACTTCCCAGGTATGTAGTGACCGGCAGAATGTCATCTCTGCCCAGGCGCAGGCTGGAACCTCCAGGGCCATCCCTGCTCGAGACCTGCTGCCCAGGCAAGGGATACCGGGACCCAGACCCTTGACTCCCTGCACTCTGTTCCAGAATCTTCCATCTGAGTCCTCTGTGCTCTCTGCCTTTTAGCCCGGACACCACGCATCGGAAACCTGACTTTCCCCTCCACTCCTTCTCCACAAGCATCCCTGTGGGACCCGCCCTGGCTCTGACCCGGCTTCCGCGTGATCCTGTCCTCCTCTGCCCTGATTTCCAGTTCTGGCCACCACCCCGAGACTCTCAGCTCCTGTGAGTTCACCCCAGTTGCCTGGACCCCTGTCCAAGTGCTGGCAAGTCCCACACACCCAGAAGAGCCAGACTGACCACAGAGACTCCCCTGTCCCCTCTTCCTGGCTGGAAATGGCTTCCCATCTGAGTCTGGAGGGAGGGGAAGAGCTTCCACAGCAGGTCAAGGAAGGCCAGCATGGGCCAGGGGCAGCCGTGGGGCCAGGAAGGTCATCGGACGGTCCGGGGCTCACACCGCAGGTTCATGTCCACCCACCACGCTCAGGCCAGCCTCCTCTGGGGGCCCAGCGTTCTAGCCCAGGCCTCATATAAGGGTTAGCGCAAGAAGCTCTGGTCTGATCATCCAAACAGGGCACACTCACTTCGAGCTAGCAGCTGAGAGTGGTAGGCACGTGCACGCACACACACAGAGGCACGCAGGCACACACACGCAGGCGCACACGCAGATACACACAGAGACACATGGAGAGAAAGTGGGGACACTGCTTCCACGGGACCCATGTGTTTCAGCCTCTGCCTGACGACCACTTTGCGTGACGTTTTGGAAATAATATATAAAAGAAGAACTGGGGCTGAGAGAGGAAACGGTGCTGGACTTGGGAGGTGAGGCGGTGAGAACTGTCTCTGTGTTGGGAAAGGGGCCACAAACACAGAGTGTGGCCACAGCGCTGCCCTCACCCCACCCGCTGAAAAGGTGAGCTTCAGCCACACCCATCATTCTACAGGTCATGACCAGGCGCTGCTCTGTGCCAGGCTCTGTGCAGGCTGGGACAGAGTGGCGAACAGGAACCGTCTGCCCTGCCCTCATGGCCCTTCCACTCTCACTGGAGAGGTACTGACCGAATCTGCTAGAAAGACAGGAGCCACATGGTAGAAAACTCGAGGGCCAGGGAGCCCAGCTGAGGTCGTTTGATCAGCCACAGCTGAGGGGTGACATTTATGCGGACGACTGAAGGATAAGGAATGAGCCCTGCTAATAGAGTGGGGGGAAATGATACAGACAGAGCACCGGTCACATGTGCAAAGGTCCTGGGGCAGGAAAGAGCCTTCATGATTAATGATTAAAAGAGACACAGAAAGGATGGGGTGCTCAGAAAAGGGGACAGGGCCTGACGGGGCAGGGACTGGCCATGGTGAGGAGTTGGGATTTTATTCTAAATATACGTTGGGATTTTAGAGGGCTTTAAGGAGGAGAAAAATAGGAATTTCTGTAAAGCATCGCCCTAGCTGTTTTGTAGAGACAGAACGTGGCGGGGGCAGGGAACACTGCCTCTTGCAGGCACCCTGGGCATGTGGAGAAGGCAAAAGGGTGGAGGATGCCGGATCCGTCTGGGAGTGGGCACGGGGTGGGAGGGCAGATGGAGTTGTAGGGTCTGAGGTTTCTGGCTGGAGCAGCTGAGTAGATGGTGGCCTGGGGAACATGGGCAGGAAGGCTCTGCAAATGCTCGCTGCCCTGGGGCTTGCTCAGAGCGGGAAGCAGGAGAAAGACGCTGAGACCATCCACACGCAGGGAATTCCAGGTCCAGAAGCTTGGTCTGGGATAAGCTCAGAGCCAGTGTTTGGAGCCCAGGTCTTTCCCTTCATAGGACGGTGTCTAAACTGTCTGAGCACCTTTTCCTTCCTCCTCTGTCAAATAGAATCACAGTGTCTGCCTCCTGGGACATCTGTAAGGATTAAATGAGAAAATTCTGTAGGTTTTTGGCATGGTGTCTGACACGTAGAAGGAATTCAATTTTTAATAGATATTAATACCACTACTAGATTAATAACGTTTGTGTGTTGCAGCCATTATTTTGCCTCATCCAGACATTTGCATTTTGAGCCTTTCTCCAAAGGGAAAAAACACTTCTGTATGGGATTAAAAGGACTTCTGCATGTGACCTGCAGATACCAGCAAGCACTAGTGAGCAGAGGAACCCCACTGTCACTCCATGAATAAGACTAGTTCCATGGCGATACTGAAAGGCTGCCTGGCCCAGTCCTGGCACGGCCCTGACGTAATAGAAGCTGGACGGTAGGCAGTCCTGGTACATTCCAGCCAGATAAGAAGCCTGGGTCCAGCCCACAAGTCAGCCTTGTGGACAGCCCGTGGTGCTTCCCTGAGGGCAGTCCACACTTTTGTGCCTCTTATAAGATGGAGGTACCAGAAGGCTGTCTGCCTTGGATGCTAGAAACCTAGTTCCAGGTCCTTCACCAGCACGGCGAGCACAAGAATGCGTCATCAGGCCACCGTGGTCCGCAGCAGGGAAATGACAGCAGAGGGGAGGATCCTCGTTCTATTCTCCTGGGAAGAAAAGGTCCAAGAGAGGCAGGCTCTTGGGTGCTCGAAATGGACAAGCTTCACAACTACGACGAAAGGTTTAGAAACCGGAGACCAGATACAGTGTGCACGGTACGATGGCTTTCCATTTTGTCTCTAATTGGAGGCAAAGAGATTGTTTTGAAAATAAACACTCTGATAGTTACATACCAGCACCGCCACTCGTGGTACACATGACCGACCTTCGGCTGGTCTTGTCTGCCTGAATTTGCGCTTGCGCAAGACCAAGGTGGGTAATAAACTTCACGCACTGCGCAGGGCGATGAGAGGTAGGATTTTCCCTGAGTAGAGCGTCCTGGCTCGTCAAGTGGCTTATAGGGAACGGAGTGGTTCCTCCAATGACAAGCACCGGCCTGGAGCTCCAGGATTTATGAAGTCCCTTTGTTTTCTTTATTTTTTTTTTTTGCGCAGTACGCGGGCCTCTCACTGTTGTGGCCTCTCCCGTTGCGGAGCACAGGCTCCGGACGCGCAGGCTCAGCGGCCACGGCTCACGGGCCCAGCCGCTCCGCAGCATGTGGGATCTTCCCGGACCGGGGCACGAACCCGTGTCCGCCGCATCGGCAGGCGGACTCCCAACCACTGCGCCACCAGGGAAGCCCTGTTTTCTTTTTGAAGCAAGCCCAACTTACTTTATAGATGCTGGCTTCCCAGAAATTGGCAAATCAAGGTGTCTCTGCATTCACTTTTCTTTCTTTCTCAAGTCCACAGAGACAAGAATAAGATCCCCTTCTGAAAAGGATCCACACCCTCTTTATTCTTAGTCTAGTAAATCAAAACCAGATAATCAGAGAACCCCAAATAACAGGGTCTGCAAGCTTTAGAGGTAGAACAGCACAAAAGCACACTTTTGCCCGGTTATTTCTGTCACAGATGTCTTCTAGTCGCTTGTTCTCGGAACTTTCCTCTTGCGGAAACTGTAATAAGGAAGAACAAATCTGACTCCATATTAGATCTGTTCCTTTTCCTGTGCTTAGTCAGGCTCTGCACCTTTTGTAAAAGAATGTTGCCTAGAGCCTGAAATATACAGGGTAGCTATTCTCAGGGCTCTGACCTTTAAGAGTGCATTCATAGAGAGAGAAAAAGTTGCCGAACAGAGAATAACACTTGTCCTGTTGGAGGTTTACAGGAGCACCATGACCTGACCTAGTGGACAGCTGCAAGAACAAAGGATGCCCACATCATGAAGTCTGCAACCACCAATCATGCCTCACCCTCAACTTGCCTTTGAAAGTGCTTTGCTGAGACCCTTTGAGGAGTTCGGGGTCTTTTGGGCACAAGCCACCCGTCTCCACGCTTGGCCCTTGGTCTGCTCCAAGCTCCGACATTTCAGTTTCTTTGGCCTCACTGTGCGTCAGGCATACAACTTGCATTCGGTAACAAAACCGCAGCATCTGCAGGTTTCTGGGTCTCGATGGTGTTGGGAATTCCGTCAAGTAGTACAGCTGACTCAGGGTGGAGAGCCACACGGACAGGATTCAAATCCTCTCGCCAACAGAGACAACCGGGATAACCTCACCCCGGTCCTCACCTGTGAAATGAGGTAACAGTGCTGCCTGTGGGGTTGGCGCCACGATCAGGTGAAGGACCAGAGCGGGGTGTCCCACGAGTGAGCACCCTCCTTGGAACTGCTCTCGGGGATCAGAGAACGTGGGCCCTGCAGCTCAGAGATATCTATTTTCTTAGCTACAAACTCCATGGAAAAAACACAATTCAATTTCCAATGAATCGGTATCCCATGATGAGCCCAGTAGTTATAAAATTCCTGGACTGAACATCCCCAAATCTCATGGAGCTGGAAAGCAGAGTTCTGGGAACAAAGCTGGCTGCCCTCGGGCCCAAACCCTCTGAGCAGTGTCACGCTGTGGAAGTGACCACTTTTTCCAAGCCTGCTCTATACACCTGGGATTGCTGGGAATATGTGATTCTTCGAGCTGATTGAAAAAGGAAGAGAAAATTGGGGCTGCCTGTGGGGGGCTGTCCTCCCTGTACCTCTGAGCCTCGGTTTTCTCCCTCTGGAAGTGACCCTGGCCCAGAAGCCAGGAGATGGCTCTCCATCCTGATGATGCTGGTCCGTGGTGTGTCCTACGCCGTCCACCCCCCAGCCCGGCATGTGCATTGCAAATACAGGACAGACAAGGTGCTGGGGGAGGAACACCCAGCTTGAGCCTCCTGTAGATGGGTAGCACTGCCTGGCCAGCTTCACCCCCAGCCTGTCCCCCTCCTAGACCCAGCCTGAGGCAGCGGCGGGCTGAGTCCCAGTAAAAGGGAACTTGCATTTTCTTTTTAGGACTAAGTTCTGCTTTGCTTGGCTTTGATGGAAGGGTGACCTCAGATGGGAGGAAGGCCTGAGGAGAGGCTGCATCAGGTGCTGGCAGGGGGTGGGGTTTGGGGTGGGGTGGGGTCATGGGCAGCTTTGCTGCAGCCCAGGTGTAAGCAAGCCCGAGGTCGGCGGAAGTTATGCCCCTCCCACAGTGAGATAGAAGCACAGGTACAGAAGGGACACGATGTATCCTGATCCCCTAAACCAAGCACCTCCTTCACTGGGCTCCCCTGCTTAGAGGTGGGCATCTTATTGCTGTCTTTCAGACAAGCAGCAGGAATACAGTTCTTTCAGTCCCTCCTGACTGTCCTAGCTGGTACCTCCATGCTTTCAGCCAGCTTAGGTACAGTAAGAAAATAAGGTGAAACAAGATCTTTGCATAAAATAATCCTAGAACCACTTAGAAATGTTAGCACTGCTAGGATTTTCCAGCACATGATGGGCCTGGGGGCCAAAGCTCCAGGAGGAAAATACATGGTAAGTCTTCTCACCATCCCTGAAACGGCTCATGAAGGAGCCGGATACTAAGGTGATGGGTTCCCACCACGTGGGACCAAACAGCAATGGAGAATTTGAAAATGGCTTAGATCACATTATTAATACATAAGTTCAATAAATAACCTTCCTGGAGGGGGGACGCTCTTTTAGATTTGAGGTTCTTAAACACTTGGTGTTGGGATGGCAGAGTATTCAGCAAAATTTCCACTTGGCTTACCCACCTTCCCAAGATGCCCTCACAGGCTGCTTCCAAAGGAAATTTACAGGTGACACCAAACATCTGGGAACTGGATTGCAGGTGTTTTGCATTCAACAGACCAGAGTCATTTGCAATGCCAAGTCACTCTACACAGACAGCGTTGCATTTCTCTCCATAGGAAGCCCATTGCTGAGGATGGCTTTTTGACGAAAGGGATTACATGAAACAGAGTTATGAAGGTCAAGAATGTCTTCAGTGGAGAGAAAGTCAAAGGCAATTCAATGAATATCACCTTTGAAGACTAACTAAGCTTCTTGGAATTGGGGTAGGGTTACCAGATAAACTACAGGACACCCAGTTCAATTTTAATTTCAGATCCTCAATGATCTGAAATTAATCAGATTTTTTTTTTAGTATATCTCATGCAATATTTAGGATATACTTACACTAAAAATGTTGGTCCATGTTTATCTGAAAATTAAATTTAACTGAGTTTCCTGTATGTTTATTTGCTAAATCTGACAACGCTAGATGGAGGAGCTAGACCCAGTCACTTTATTACTCCTTTTCAGGACTCACCAATCATTTCACAGCTGCTGCCTCATGTGTGTTATGGTTTCCTACCTGGATGTTTTGTTGTTGTTCAATATTTCTAGCTCATGACATCACTTTTCCACAACTGGAATTGTGATCAAGTCCAAATCATTTTTGAATGGTAGAAACCCACAGACTTATGCCATTATTGGTTTTTGTTGTTTGTTTTATAAAATTTTTTTTTCAATCTTCCAGCAGGTTTGTGTGCTGCTATATTTTTAAGGAGAAACCCTGAAATGGTTAAAGTGTCGCTTCCACATTCAGGCTCTTTCACAGTGCTTTGTGTTTCCTAATGTGGAAATTGAGCTTGTTAAATTTCAAGCACAAAATATTTGGCTTTGGTTGTAAACTGCCTGGTTGCATGTAACAGAATCCCAATGCCCTAAGTGGAGGTTTGCTGGGAGGCACGAGTTTGCCTCATGGAACTCAGCGGCAAGTACACAGGGGCTTTGACAGGAGCCCAACCGACTTCCTTCCGTGCCTGCCGCCCCCGTCCACCCTCGTCATCTCTGATCACTGGTCCTCTGCATTCCTGTAGAATTATCTCCTTCACAGTCCAGTTCCAATGACCTCATGGCTTTCCCAGCTCCAAATTTAGTTACTTCTTCACCCAAACACTAATTAGATTCACTGGGTTCCAGGTCCAAATGATGGGGAGAGCCTCTGACTGGCCCAGCTGGGTTGGGGCCAGCCCGGGTACAGTCACTCATGCATTCATGGCTCGGGGTGCTGTGTCCCAGGAAGAGTGGAAGCGGGCTATCTGGGAGAGGATGCTGTATTATGGGTGAATTCAATGATGTGTTCACCACTGTCATCTTGGATATACTCTAGGGCAAGACAAGGATTATTATAGTACGGTTGGAGGAGAGCTTCCAACTCCATGTATCTGAATCATCTACTCTACCAGTCACCGTCTCTGTCAGTTAGATTCTGGACCAAGGTGTATTTTGGGGTGCGTACCCTGCAGCCATGATCCAGAACAGAACTCAGAGAAACTCATCTTGTTGACACATGCCTCTGCATTTCTGGGAATAAAGTTAAACATTACCAACTCATTTCAGGATCTTTAAACCATTACCAGTTAGTAAGTGGGTTTCAGTTATTATGCAAATAGTGGAAATCATCAACTGGGCCTGTCCCAAGGAAAATTCACAAAGTTGCTAATGAGAATATATCTAAATGAGCATGTGGTAAGTGTGAACTCTCTGGAGACTGTGCACAGGCAAAGCCCCACACGGTGAATTCCATACCCACAAGTACCCACATGAAGTCATGGGATGCTTCGCTCAGTGATCACATGTCATATCCTCACCCTAGTCCCCTCGTTTGTCTATAAATGTTTGCCTATTTTGATACCTAATTAATACATGCCCATGGAGACAAAGTAGAAAATAGCCATGAGCAAAAATATATATATATATATGTGCGTTACCCCACCACCCACAGATGAAACATAACCACAGCTTTTAAAAGTGGGGTGATTCTGTACACTTAGCTTTCTTCCTTAGAACGTATCATGGGCACACTTCCATGTCAATAAAGATGTTTCAGCGCCCACGCAGTACTCCACTGTCAGAGCAAGGGCACGCCCTCGTGTTTTTCACTGGCTCCTCAGTGTTGCATATTTTGACGTTCCATTTCTTCACTGTTGTAATCAAGGCTGTGATATGCAGCATTCCTCCTTAGGCTGAATTTTTGTACAACATGATACATTTTAGTAGTTTATAATTGGGGTTTTGATTTCATCTTTGACCCAATCATTACGTAAAAAGGTTTTGTTTTGTCGTGGTTTGTTTTAATTTGCTGATGGCTACAGTTTCCTATTTATATATCTTTGTCATGTTGCTTGTTTTAGTGCATATTGTGGTCAAAGAATGTGGAGAGTGCTATTTCCGCTCTTTAAAATTTATTGAGTTTTTAAAAGATAGCTAAATATATAGTCCATTTTTGTAGATGTCCTGTGGGGTGGTTAGACGATGCTGGGTCGTCCCTTTGGAGAGCATACCAATGGACTCTCACCTCTCAAACCTAAGTTATTAATTATAGTATTCAAATCCTCACTTTCATTTTTTTCCCTTAAGTTATCTCTTAAAAAGCAAAGAATGACCCCCCCTTCTGTTTATTCCTGGCAAGCTCTTTCACTAAAGCCAAGTCAGTGCTTTGCTATTGCTGTTGTTTAATTTGGCCTGAAGGTCCAGGGCAGATGTCTTCTACAATCTGCTTGAACAGCATTCTTCATGTGTTAGATAGTTTCCTTCAGAAACAAAATTGTAATAGGGAAGAACAAATCTGACTCCATATTGGGTCTGTTTCTTTTACTTTAACCTTGGTACACTATTGCTTTGGCTTCCAGTTAGGAATGTTGCCTAGAGCCTGAAATATACAGGACAGCCCATTCTCAAGGCTCTAACCTTTAAAGGTATAACGCTTTTCCATTCATATAGAGATAAAAAGTTGCAGAACAGGGCTTCCCTGGTGGCGCAGTGGTTGAGAGTCTGCCTGCCGATGCAGGGGACACGGGTTCGTGCCCCGGTCTGGGAAGACCCCCACATGCCGCAGAACGGCTGGGCCCGTGAGCCATGGCCGCCGAGCCTGCGCGTCCGGAGCCTGTGCTCCGCAATGGGAGAGGCCACAACAGTGAGAGGCCCGCGTACCGCAAAAAAAAAAGTTGCAGAACAGAGAATAACATTTGTCCTGTTAGAGGTTTACAGGAACATCATGACCTGACCTACCTGGACAGCTGAAAGAACAGAGGATGCTGACACCAACCACACCTCCTTTCCTTTTAGGATAAAAGAAGCCTGAATTCTAATTCAGGGAAGACGGTTCTTTGGGACACCAGTCCACCTTTTCAGTCTGCTGCCTTTCTGACTAAAGTCACTGCTCCTTGCCCCAAAAACTCATCTCTTGATTTATTGGCCTGTTGTGCAGTGAGAAGTATGAGCTTAGGCTTAGTAACAAAACCACAGTTGATCGAAACACCGCTACCTCTCATCCACAGCTATTATATTTTTTCTAATATTCTTCATCTCTTCAATCAGTTTTTTTTTTACTTCATCCTAAAAGAGATGCTAAAAATTGCCTGATTCAATTTTTTTAATTCCATATCACCAAATCCCATTTTAAATTCTGTGACATTTTATTTTTCTCTAACCATTTCTTCTTAAGGGGGCATTTCCTTTTTCACTTCTGTCTTAGCATCTCCTGGTTCATATCTTACTGTGCAGAGTCTGTAAAAGGGGAAAGAAGTTGACGTCTAAATGTTCCTCCTATTTCCTGTAGTAAATTTTTTTAAATCTGTTTTCTCCCTGTTGATTGCAACATGAGTTTGCCTGCTTCTCCTGTGTCCAAGAATCTTCTCACGGTGCGTGTGCTGGTCTGGCACGTCACAGGATGTTGTCTAGCTGAAAACAGCTCTCTGGTCTCCCCCTGTCCAGGCACGGTCACCCCCTCCCTCTCCCGCCAGACTTGCAGCTGGAGAGCGAGCCCCTGCAGATTTACACTGACAGTGCTGGGTATCAGGGGCACAGCTGTGAGTGTGACCTTGGTCAGCCCTTGACATCTTCTCTCACTGGCAAAGCCCTCACCTCGATACCCGGTTGCTCACGTCTGGCTGTGTGTCCACCAGGCCACCACTCCAGCACCCAGAGTGGCTTTGGCTGGCCCTCTCCTGCCAAGTGGGATGAGGGCATCCTGCCACCTCGAATGAGACTGTGGGTCACAAACACGCTTGGTGAAATCCGATGATCCTGCTGAGGTCAGGAGAGGCCACTTAGACACAAGTTCCTCATCAGCAGGTTTCCGTTTGGCCTCCCTGAACGTCACTGTGGGAAGGGGCAAAGGAAGGCCAAGCGGCGTCTCCACCTCCCTCTCCTGACTCCTACCTCCCGAGGCTCAGTGAGTCTCCCCAAAACCGCCCCCACTGATCCCCACAACCCTCACTGATTTCTGGAGAAAGATGAGGGGCCTTCTGTGACCTCTGCCGTCTTGTCTCATCTCTACCCCCTCCGCTGGCAGGAAGTTGTCAGCATCCTTGTCCACGGAGCCTCCAGCCTCTACTCTCAGGGCTGATGACATTTACTCCCAACTATTTTTGTCTTACAGTTGATCTTTGCCATCAGTTTCAAGGCGAGAAAGAGAGAAGCTGGGCAGTGAATCTTACTCCACAACGTTCATAGGAATAATAATAATAACAACTAGTAAATTAATAAGGCACTAATTATGTGTCAAGAACTATCTAAGTGTCTAATATACATCAACCCATTTAATCTTCATGAGGCTGGTACTATTATGACTCTTCCCCTTTTACAGAGGAGGAAACTAAGGCACACAGATGCTAAGTGACTTGTTCCCAGTCACACAGCTGCTGAGTGGCTGCAACAGATCAAATTCAGTCCAGCTCAAGTCTGCATCTTAACACACCCTTGATGCCTTTAATCCAATGTACGTAAGTGGCCCCAGCTGCTCTATGTTCCAGCATTGGATTCACCGTGTGACTGAGTAGGAAGAACATGGGAAATGGTACCATGAGCTTAAATTCTGGCCCAAACAACCTTAGAATGGATCCTTTGTCGGTTATAAGATAAGCAGGTTGTAGAGACAAGAGCCTTTTCTGTAAAAGTCCACCCCCTCCAGCTCTAGGGCTGGTGGAGAGACGCCACCTCCATGGTGATCAGGAAAAGTCCCTGAAGTGGCCTTTCCACATGGTGCTTCAGAGACGCATTTGGCAAAATAACTGCTTCACTGCACATAAAAGCACAGGAAAATCTTCTGCCTGCACACAGGCTGTCCAGAGCTTGGACTCCAAACTTGACTTCTCTTTTTTTTTTTTTTTCAGTTTACATATAAGGGTTTTTTTTTTTTTTTGAATTTTATTTTATTTATTTTTTTGTACAGTAGGTTCTTATTAGTTATCTATTTTATACATATTAGTGTATACATGTCAATCCCAATCTCCCAGTCCATCCCACACCACCACCCCCCTGCTCCTTTCCCCCCTTGGTGTCCATACATTTGTTCTCTACATCTGTGTCTCTATTTCTGCCTTGCAAACCGGTTCCTCTGTACCATTTTTCTAGAATCCACATATATGTGTTAATATACGATATTTGTTTTTCTCTTTCTGACTTACTTCACTCTGTATGACAGTCTCTAGATCCATCCACGTCTCTACAAATGACCCAATATCGTTCTTTTTTATGGCTGAGTAATATTCCATGGAATATATTTACCAAATCTTCTTTATCCATTTGTCTGTTGACGGGCATTTAGGTTGCTTCCATGACCTAGCTATTGTAAATGTTGCTGCAATGAACAGTGGGGTGCATGTGTCTTTCTGAATTATGATTTTCTCTGGGTATATGCCCAGTGGTAGGATTGCTGGGTCATATGGTAGTTCTATTTTTAGTTTTTTAGGGAACCTCCATACTGTTCTCCATAGTGGCTGTATCAATTTACCTTCCCGCCAACAGTGCAAGATGGTTCCCTTTTCTCCACACCCTCTCCAGCATTTGTTGTTTGTAGATTTTCTGATGATGGCCATTCTGAGTGGTGTGAGGTGATACCTCACTGTGGTTTTGATTTGCATTTCTCTAATGATTAGTGATGTTGAGCAGCTTTTTATATGCTTTTTGGCCATTGACTCCTCCTTTTAATCACCTTCAACTTCCGAGCTCCACCTGGCACGTTCTCCATCTCGGGCAAATACAAAGTTTAACAGGAGTCTAACTCGGCAAACATAAAATGTGCCAAGAAAATGCTAAACAACCATCTTATAGCCAGTGCCCTAGGATAGCAGGGCACTGGGTGGTAATAACATTCAGGTTGATGCCCTTCAGGTAGGTGGAGATGCCACAGAGATATGTGAACACCTCTCTTTGCTGGCTTCTCCATCGGCGATCCACCTACCTGCCCATACACACCCCATCCAAATGTGAATTACTCTGGAGACTAGGGAAAAATCACTACCATTTCGTTGTCCAATTGGGACACCTCCCAACTGTCTATTCTCTTGCTACCAAATGCCAACTCCATTGCCAAAGAATCAAAGTGTTTGAAAGATACTTTGCCCAATTGATGCTATGACATACAAACAGAAGTGTCTGTGGGGTTTCTACTTTCCTTAATTAAAGATCACCATGGAGAAATAAACAAATACTGTCTATTCGACAACATTTAGATAAGAGGTTGGGAATGCATCACCATCTGAGGAACAGAAACTTCTAAATGTCAGGAGGTGACATTAACTTGGAGTATCCCGTGGTCTTCCTGGGTGATCTCACGCAAGTTTCCCTGCCTCAGCTGACTTTTCCAATCTGTAAAATCTTGCAGAGACATTGAGATCAGTCAAGGAATGTCTGTAAAGTGCTTTGAACTCCTAGAGTTAGACATTAAATAAATACCCAGTTTTATTAGAATTCCATTGGGGCAATAGAATGTTCAAAATGGGACTTTATTATAAATACTCTCTGACGTTTGCCAAGAATAAATTGAATGGGCAAAGGCAACATACTTGGCTGTAACTTAATCCAAACTTGGCTTATTTGCCAAAACTTGGCATCATGATACATGAATAGAGAACTCCGAAGAGACATGAAAGAGTTCTATTCTTTTGAGCCAACTCTTTAGCTAAATTTCCATATCCTCCATTTATTTGTTCTATTCTTTAAATTGCTGCATTATAGAGGAAAGCAAAAGTACAAAATAAAAATAAAGGTCCATCAGCCTGTTTGCATTTTCCTGCAGTGAATATAACTGAACGTAAATTGGTTTAAAGACCACAAAATCAACCCCACATCGATTGACTAAGATGGATAAAAAACAAGATTCCCTTTTCTAAGTTCTCACAGCAAAAACTACAGCAGGACTAAACTGCCTTTGCCTGGTAACAATAACTACTCTCTCTGAGTTGATCAGAGAAAGTGATGCCTTCAATCAAATTAGATGTATTTTATGTCTAACCTCTTATTTAAAAAATCCTGATTTTCCTTGAGTTAGAAGGAAGTTTAGAATTGCAAATTCAAAACTTTTGCACGGCCTCGAAGCATGCATTATGATTTGGAGCTTTTATAAAGATACGACATGAAGAATTACCATTACTAAGAGGCAGAATATTGCGTCTATGTCAGGATATCAATCAGGGGAGATAGCGGGGTGCAGAGAAAATCCCCACCAATGTTGGAGTGGGATTTCTGGAGTCTGGTCTCATTTCTGTCATGAACTAGCAATTGTATGGGAGTCAACCCACTCCCTGAACTTCAGTTTCCTTATCTGTAAAATGACAGATCCAGTGAACACCTCTTCAAATAGCAACTCTTCTCCAAAGCACTCCAAGTGAGGATGGGGCCAAAAGAATACCTTCCTGGAAGGAAATAGCCCCAAATTGACGCTTAAGCCTCACTCATACCCAAGAATAAATGTTTCTGGAACAACATTTTTTAATCAAACCCGATGTCTGAAGTTTTTACCCCATCACCTGCTTACAGGAAAAAGAAAATGCCTTTATATTTGCAAATGCCATCGGCTACGTTCAGCAGCAAACCTCAGCCCTTGCGTGTCCCTGTGTTTAAATTCAGCACGTATTTTAATTTTTGACTCCTAACAAATACTTTGAGGTGCGTTTCCAGATATGCTTACCAGGAGATTCAATCCCCCGTGATGGATGGCAGGAGTCACCTGAGAGGGAGCTCTGGATTGAAAATAGGTCATATATTTTGTGGATGTGTAAATGGGGGAAACCTAAAAGGTCCAAAAAACGATTTCAACAAAGCAGTTCACTTGGGGCTTTTGTCTTGAACATGTGCTTTGGGCAAATGAGCAGACCGTACGAATGTTCTAGCTAAACTTAGGACGGAAAATAAATGCCCACCAACACGGCCTCGAGGAAAATGTGCGCATCGGCACGTGCATTGCCAGGTATGCAACCAGACCTGCGGTGCATCCACGCAACTTTTCAGCAGCCCCTTTTCCTCCAGGCTCAAGTGACAGAGGCCGTGACAGCAAGTCTGGGCTTTAACCGGGGTCTGAGCGAGGGTCGTGCTGCGAGGCTAGGGCCAGTCTGCTCTCGGAAGTCTGCAGACCCCCACTGTCCTTCAAGAGAAAACAAACGCTGGATGCTTGAATATTTGTGAAGCTACCAGCTCACCAGGCAGTGAACTGAGGCCACTGGATTCCAAGGTCTGCGGAGCTACTGGTGTCAGCATGCATCAGCCTCCTGCTAGAGGAGAGAGGAGAGGGCTGAGTCCCACCCGGGGCCAGGGTAAGGAAGAGGGGCCTCTCAGGGCCCGGCACCTGCCCGAGGTCTGTGCAGGGTGGGAGCAAGCCCAGCTCTCCTGATTTCCTGAGGCACTGGTCCAAGATCATCCAGCAGCTCCTCAAGTAGGGGATTGCCATGGGGACCGACATAAGGTGGAAGCAGACTTTGCACCCCAAGCACGGGGCACCCGGCCCTCAAGAGGCTCTGTGGATGAATGTCTCTCATTAGAGATGCTGATTCCCACACCCGCTCTGTGGTCCTGCCCTCCTGAGTATCCTGCACCATCGCATCTGGGGGGACTTGCCCAGTACACTCCAGGCAGGGGTCGCAGAACAATTTGGAAGTCCTGCACTTTGGCACGTTAGCTAGTGTCATCACACTGTTAAATAAACAACCCGAATTCCTCATCAGCTTTGCAATGACGCAACCGCAGTAAAACCAATGAACTACTCCAAGGAAGTTGTTAGTTAGTTTCATTTCCCTGTGAGAACTAAGCGTTCTTGAGAGCATCCTGTATCCCGTTTCCTGGCTACCGGAGGAATGTACAAGGGCCACCTCATTGTTCCCATCAGGCCTGGGCTAATCTCAGTGTGAACCCCAGGCATCCCTCTTTCCACTTCCTTGCCCAGAAAGGTCAGAGCTTTCTGGCTTCAAAGCCAAGGCGCAGTGATCTCTAGCCTCATCTGGACTTTTAAGGAATGTGTACGAGTCAAGTCAGGAATGCTTTTTCCTCTCGTGGAAGGGAGGTGGGAGGACGTGGGTCACACACACACTCAACTCGTGTGCACAATCTCATGGACTCACACGTCCACACTCAGGCGTTCACTTACACAGATGCATACACAGGTTCACACACATCCAAATGCTCACAGGCTCATGCACTTAATCAAACGTGTGTACACGCCCATATGTGTCTGTACGCACACAGTTCACACTCATGCTCAAATGCATACACTCACAGGCATATGCTCACACACACTCACACTCATATACACACACGTGCACACACAAACTCGCCCGACACACAGCCTGGAAAACGGCACTCTGACAAGACGGGGTCACTGCCCAAATCGCCGAGGCAGCAGGACCGACTAGCCGAGTCCTCTGAGGCCTCGGGGCACAGAGGGGCTTGTTTATGGGACGCCTGCAGGTCCAGAGTACTCAGGTTATTAGGCAAGAAGCATCTACTCTCCCTGCTTTTGCTCCCCTTTCCCTGTGGCCGTGAGGTGGTGCCAGGACAGAAGAGGTGGGCCTGGCCCAGCCGCAGAGCAGGCCAGGGCACTTCTTCCCACTAGCAGACGGGGCCTTGAACCATTGCTGCTGCCGAATTTGCCCCTGAGTGAGCCCTCCCCAACCCGAGACCTGAGTCCCCACCAAGCAGAACCCCTACACACACACATGCACACACACACACACACACACACACACACCACACACACACCCTCACACGGGAGGTTCTCGGCCAGGCTCGCTCAGCCCCCAGGCCTGGACCTTGGCCTTCAGAGTCCAGCTAGACCCTGGGGCCCACCGTGAGCTCTAATCCACTTGGAAGAGGCTCGAATTCCCTGCTGCTCAGTGAACCTCTTTTATTTTTAAGAGGAAACTTAACAGCCCAGCAAGCATCCATTCCTTTTATTATTTGTAGAAAAGGGACATTTTGATTTCAAAACCTGACATCGAGAAGTCTGAAGCAGCAGCGTTTTAGCTTTTCCTCCAATGCTCGTGAATTCTGCTTTGCTGTCACAAACAGGCTGTTAGATTCTTTCGTGTCAAAAAAGCAGCACTTGCCCCAGACGGGCTGTCACACCCAGGCCGTGCTTTGTGTTTGTCGTGTGACTTCTGCCCTCCCCGGCTGGCCACCCCTGGTAGGCCCTGGATCCGTTCCCTGCTGAATGTCCCACCTTACGGCCATATCCCTTGGACCCTCCACTTCGGCCAGAGTGGAGGTCGGCACCGCCGGCTTCCCATCCGGTCACACACGTGAGGGCTCACGTGCCGTAGGGAAGACCAGCTGGAACCCCAGACTGTCCCCACCAGCCTCCAAGTGCAGCCACTGTCCAGAAGCACTCGCATCACAGCCACCCACACCCCGGGTCAGCGGAGACCTGAGAGCGTCTGCCTGAGCGGGGCTGGGACCGAGGGATGCAGAGAGTGAGGAAGTGGGCGGTGTGAGCACAGCACCCGGGAGAAGCGTTGTGACGGGGCGCACAGGCCCGGGACACATGGAGAGGGGCTCCTCCTGCAACAGGGTGTGGAGGGGCTATGGGGCAGGGGGGACACGTGAGCTGAGTCCTGCCAGGAGGCGGAAGCACCACTCTTGTTTACACAAGATTCTCTCATAGATTACTTTTTGAAATTGCAGTATAATTAATTTACAGTGTACTAGTTTCAAGTGTACTGCAAAGCCAATCAGTTACACATATATATATTCTTTTTCAGATTCTTTTCCATTATAGTTACTACAAGATATTGAGTATAACTCATAGATTATTTATAACAGCCAAACATACGAAAAGTTAGTTTGCTAGGGCTGCTGTAACAAAGGACTATAGACTAGGTGGCTTGAAGCAACAGAAATTCATTGTCTCTCAGCCCTGGAGCCTGGAAGTCCGAGATCATGGTGTCAGCAGGGCCTCTGTTCCTGCCTCTCTCCTTAGCCTGTGTCTTCTCCTTGTGTTTCTTCATGTCATCTTCCCTCTGTGCATTTCTGTCTCTGTGTCCAGATTTCCCACTTTTTATAAGGATGCCAGTCATTGTGAGACAGGCTGGGACCTGGGATCTTTTCCTGGGACCTGGGACCCTTTGCTGCAGTGCTTGCACATGGACATACCTCTCCCGCAGCAACAAAATACAAAGAAACTGTATGGGACTAAAAATAAGTGTGTGCACGTGCAGTTGGGGCAAATTCTGGACCCCAAAATACAAAGAGACCAAAAAACCCAACTCCCACTTTTGAAGAGCCCGGAGCAAAAACAGGGTGTTGGGAGCAAAAACAGGGTACTGCACATGCCCCCTGCACACCACACCACCAAAGGGGCGGGCAAAACACCTAAGCCACCCCTCCCGCCCGACCCCTGGACACACCCCTACCCTCACCCCACATAAGAAATAAGCTCGCCCCACCTCGGGGAGCTAGCAAGCAAGGGAACCTGCCATTTGTGCTCCATTCCCCCGCTGCAGGGGCCCCAATAAAGCCTGGCCTGAATTTCTTGTCTAGCCTCTAGTCAATTTCTATTGTTTGGGGAAGGCCAAGAACCCTGGATGGTAACCATTGGATTAGGGTCACCCTGATGACCTTATTTTTACTTGATTTCCTCTATAAAGACCCTATCTTGGACTTCCCTGGCGGTCCAATGGTTCAGACTCTGCACTCCCAAGGCAGGGGGCATGGGTTCAATCCCTCGTCAAGGAACTAAGATCCCGCATGCTGCATAACGCGGCCTGAAAAAAAAAAAAAAAGACTCTATCTCCAAATAAGGTCACATCCTGGGGGTTAGGACCCCAATATATGAAGCTGGGGGAGACACAATTTAACCTGCAATGATTCGTTGAATAGTGGTAAGTTATAAACCATTCAAAAGGTGGTTAAGGACACTCTAGGCTAATATGGAAAGTGCTTGGGCTGTGATGTGAAATGATATAATGATATAAAGAAAATAGATGGGAAGAGAATACAGACAAGTGAAAACAATGGGTGTGCTCAGGTCAAAGATTCATCAGGAATCCTAGTCCTTTTTCTATTTCCGAAGCGTTGTTTGCTGTGGTTTCATCCCATTTATAACGTACATTGCCGCCTTGTATTAGCAGCCATGAGCCCCGCCCTGTCCCCTGCATTGGGAGGCCAGAGTCAGGGCTGACACAAACATTCCTTGAGGCTCTTGAGAAGCTGTGAGCACAGCGGGGTTCAAGCAAAATCCACCCAAGAGGCCATGGGGCCACCCCCACCGCACAGCTGCCGGCCTTGGTATAGCAGTTGCCTTGTGAATGGTCAGAAGTTCCACCTCAGGTCCAGAGAGGTGCTGGGACAGCAGAGGTGTCAGGCCTTTCTACAACCCAGGTACCTGCGAAAGGAGATCTGGGAGGTCTAATGTGATGCTCTCTGGCATCTCCATCCCTGCTCCGGAAGAGCAGCACAGATTCCTGTCACAGGTCATGGAGTAGAATGAGCTGAAGGAAATAGGGAATGACCCTGCACACCCCCTCCGGCCCGGTAGAATCCCATGCCATGAAGACCCAGGCCCTCCAAAGGGCCACCAGTCTGGTGCAAGGGAGGATGAGCAGTGCTACGAAGCCATCAGCATCTCCCTGACGTGGCGGCCTGCCTGGTGGTCAGGGGACTCCACTGGGGGACGGGGACCCTGGTGTGATGATCCACCATGGGTCCCAGGCTCAGATGTGTGGTGAGGCCACGGAGATTGCAGGTAACGCACTGCTCCGAGTCAGGCTGAGCACCAAGCTTCGGAAACCTCACTCGCTGGAAGAATTGGGGGACGCCATGAAAGTGGCGGCAGGGTCCCTGTCTCTCTAGCTGGCCATTTGGATTTGTCCTAGAAGACAGATTGCTACTCTGCTTTGGAAAAAAGAGTAATATCAAACACTCTAATAATCACTTTGCAAGGGAAAGCCAGTATCCTCTTCCAGATAGGAATGTTGGAGAAATTCAAGAAAGAGCTCAGCTGTGTGCAGTAAAGAGTATCAAAAGCTGTTTTGGTTGCTGGCAGATTTGTAATTTGGAAAATTGTTGTGATGGGGAGACCAGCAGGACCCTGGGGATGAGAAGAAAGTCTGGTCCTCCATCAAAGTGCCTGGACGGGGGTTGTTGTGGACCCCGGAAAAAGAGGGCACGGACATTGGCAGCCCCAGGCCAGGAGGTGTGAGGCAAGTGCCTGATACATGGCAACAGGGGGTGAACTGAGGGCAGGTGGAGCCAGGGGGGACCCCGCTGGGAAAGGAATGGCTGCAAGTCCACGTAAGTTGACTTTTCTACATCATAATCTCCCTGCTGGCCTGGGCTTCAGTCAAGTCATATGAGCTGCGACAGCTCTACCTCTGCTGTCCTTGGGTAATTGTGAAAGGGGCCGTGTCCACACCGGGAGAGGCCAGGTGCAGGGGCAGCAGGAAGCCTGAGAGAAGCAGACTTACAATGTGCAGAGGTGACCTGCAAAGGTGCTGACCCTGATTCAGGGTGACTGACAGCTGCCGTGCAAATGACCTCCAGGGTGCTCTTGGAACACGTATCCCAGGCACCACCAGAATGCAGCAAGGAGCCTAGACAAAGAGTGAGTTCCCGAGATTTAGTTATTAAGAGGTCACCTGGGTGGCCTGAACATGTGGTTCAGGGTCGGGAGCTCCAGGAATTGGTGAGACCTTGGCTATCATCATATGGACCACTGACCAGTGAGAGGGAGGGGCAGTGGATGACAGCTGGCCCATGTATCTGTCAGGAGAAACTGGGTTATGCTACGTAACGAACAATCCCCACATCTCAGTGCCTAAATAACAAAGTCATTTCTCACTTATACTCACGTCCACTGAAGGGCAGCTGGAGGCTCTCAGTTACCCAGGGAATCCGGCTGATGGAGCAGCCCCCACCTCAAACTGGGCTCAAGGAAGAAAGCCAGGGCAAATAAATGCCCCACTTGGACACGATGAACTTCTGCTCACAAGTCAGAGCTAAGCACATGCCCTGTTCAATCCTATCAGACCTTGGCAGGGGGCAGGGGACACCAGTGATCGACCCCACCGCCTTCCTGAGTCCCAGCGAGGAGCTGCCCTTGGCATCGTGCCCAGGAGCCCCAGCTTCCCCCGCCCTCTCCTTGTAGATGGAGAAGGGGAAGCCGACCCCACGCCTCCCCTCCAGCTGCTGGCTCCGTCTGAGCGACAGTGGCAGTCTCCCCAGGTGGGCAGGGTTACGGTCCTGCCAAGAGCACGGGAATTTAGGTATGCTGACCTGTGCGGTTGGCGGGGCCAGAACAGAGCCCCACTGCCCACGTCCTGGAGTCTGCAGATTTATTTAAAACAGGGGTGCGAGCCACAGGTCACGCAAAACTTGCCCTCTAATGTTAACTGAAGATTCCGCTTTGATTTCCTAAGGAGAAGCGCTGAAGTGAAGAATCAGAGGAAGAGTGCCTTCGTCTTGACCTGTTATATTTTTCTCTCCGCTGAGGACAGCAACACAATTCTACCAGTTAATGTAGAAATTCCTCCTGGAAGGGCTCTTCTCGGCCACCCAGCACTGTCTGCATGTAATTACTTCCCACCATCACACAGGAGCTGCAGAGGGCAGACTGTGGATTCCATCAAGGCCGGTGCTGAGTGGCCTCAAATTGTTCCTGACCCTCACTCCTTCCTTCCCAAGTTACATTTGTCATTTGCTCCAATTTGAGCAAAACCAGCTCTGACCCGTCCAGAGGCTTTGGACCTAGAGGCTGACATTAAACCCAGCCCCCAGAAGTGTTCTGTTGGTCTCCACGATTTTTAAAAAAATAAATTTATTTATTTATTTTTGAATTTTATTTATTTTTTTATACTGCAGGTTCTTATGAGTTCCACTATTTGAAAATTGCATTAGTTGTCAATATTTTTTATTCATTATTTTAAATATTTGTTAAATATTTCACATTAAAGAAAAAAATCCATATATCTGGCTTCCTCCGAAAGCCAAGTGATTAAAAAACAAAAGCCTGGACCTGCATCCGTACACGGTGATCATTAGAGGAGCTACAGCACGGGTGGCCACATCACCGTTGTCCACGTCTCAGTCCCCTCCTACGCCGTTCAGTCCTTCCCGTTACCTGCCTGGCTAAGGTGCGGCCCTTGGCTACAGGGTGTGTGTTATAAGGTGTAGGAATGCAGCTGTGCTCTGCATCCTGGCCCCTGGCCCCTAATGTCATACCCGGCTCAGGGTGGGGGCCATGATGCTTGTTGAATAAACAACTGAATGAATGAATATTGAATAGAGAAATATACCAGGCCTTTGAGTCAGGCGCCTGGGCTAACCCCTCAGCTCAGCCGCTTACTGGTGTTTGGGCCATTCACCTATAAGACTTCAAATCTGTTGAGAGAATGGTTGAAACTCACAGGTGACTGTGCCCAGCTTAGCAAACAGCAGGGGCCTTCCCGTTGTGTGGTCAATAGGGTTTTCCCTCCATCCCAGCCTGTCCTTGCGGTCAGCTGTGGCAGTGACCAGAACTGGTCTAGTCCACACGCCTGGAGCCTCTCAAAGGCAAGGGCACCTGTGTTCAGGTGGGCACCGTGGCAAAACTCACGCCGTCCAAGACAGTAGGAGCCACGCTCCCTCAGCCCCCTGCACACACAGGGAGAACTGGCAACGGCCTAAGGATGCTGCGGGCATCATGTTAGTTTCCTCGCGCTGCTGCAACACGTGACCACTCAGTGGCTTACAGCAGCGCCAAACTCTCACCTTACAGTTCTGGAGGCTGGAGGTCTGACACGGGGTCCACTGGACGGAAGGCACGTGTCAGCACGGCTGCCTTCCCTGTCACACGTTCCCTGGCCGTTGCCAGCTTCCAGAGGCCGCCCACATTCCTTTGCTCGTGGCCAACAGCTGTACAGTTCCGGCCTCTGCTTCTGTGCCCACGTCTGCTTTTCTGCTGGATGAGTCGTCTGCCCTCCTCTCCCACTTTCAAGACCCGGGATGACACCGGGCCCACCCGTATGACCCAGATAATCTCCCTATTTTAAGGTCAACTGATTAGCAAACTCAATTGCCCTTTGCCATGTAACCTGACACATTCACTGGTTCCAGGGACAAGGACAGGGGCACCTTTGGGGGGCAATTATTCCACCACCACAGGCATATTCTCAGGGAGGGATGAGATGACACAGAAATCCTGACTGCGGGGATTTCATTCGAGTGAAGACCCCTCTGAGCAAATGCAATCACAGGCTACGTGCAACCCGTGCAGCCAGCTGAGGTCAGTGTCCCAGGGCAAAGAGGATGCAGTCAATTAAATTAAAAGGCCCCTTCATCGCATGCCCCTCAGCAGAGGCACCAACCCCTCCCTCCCTACCCCATGGCTCACGACCCATCTGCCATCCTTTAACTCAAAGGAAAAGAAAAGTGGCTCTTCCTTAGAAACCCACCGAGACCAGTCCTGCAGCCTGAAAGGGTTGCCCCTCCTCCTGAAATTGGTGCTGTCACTGGTGGCCCCTTGGACTGGCAGCACAGAGAGCTCTGTCCCGCTTCAGCTTGGCCAACTATTAGCTGTGTGACTTCAAACCACTCACACAACCTCTCTGTTCATATAATATCAGGCACTGAACACATCAGGTATACAAATTTTATTTTTCTTTCCTTTACCAGTGGAACCTTTCCTCCAGCTGAAACCCTGTACAGAATTACAGTACGTGAAACCGGTGAGAAGCAGGTGGCAGGGACCGGGGTACAGCCTCCCCTGACCTTTCAGCTCCCAAGTAGAAACCCCTCAGATGGTCCTGGAGGCCCCTTTGCCTGTAGGACCCCTTAGGTCCCTGCTCTCCAGACCCACAGTCACTGAGGATTTTTCTGTCTTTAAATTGGCATCCCACGTGGCTGTGTAGACAGTTTTGTAAAGAATAACCCGTGGACATGTAAAATGCTCCAGCAGCCTCTTTATCTTCAAGTTCACCTTGTTCATCACAGGCTCACGCCACGTACAACAGGACGATGCTGGTCTCAGCGCTTTTCCAATGCAGACCAACGCCTGGCTTCTTTTAAGCTCGGCTGAAAGCCCTGGTTCTACGCTGTCCACGATCAATATCCTGTTACTGTGTGTGGTCAAAAAAACCCCATGAATCACCCAGAAGCCACGCTCAACGATAGACAAATTAAAGAGTTAAACCTCGTTTGAACGACTCGGTAAAGCTTGTAGAGTGCTTAAGAATCCATCTGCATAAAAGCAGCAGTATTCATCTCGAACAATATTAGTGCAGCAACAACGACCCTTGTGCCAACATTCCCGGGCCCCACCCCTCAGAGAAGCAGACTCAGCTCTGCCCTGGATATTCAGCCTCCGCGGCTGCTGTGCAAACAAACATCTAGCCCGACGAGGCAGCATCTGCTCAGGGGTGGGGCGGGAGGTGGAAAGGAGCAAAGTGCGGTCCTCCAGAGGGAAATGATTCCCAGGTTTCCATTCTGTGAGCTCAGGACTCAGAGCAGGTCCTGTTAAACTGTTAGCCACGCGCCTCCGCCATCAGGCCTGCGGTCTGGGCAGCCTTTCAAAGACGCCCCCAGGAGACGCTCAAAGCCCTTCTCAGCCCAGCGCAGGATGCTGGGTGTTTTTATTGCAGGGCGATCCAGAGTTTCTGAAGAGCCAGTGATATGCTATGAGCCGTCCACACACACTCATTCCCCACACGCGTCCTAAACTTTAAATTCATGTCTGGCTTTTTCCTTTCACCTTTCGGGCAAGATTCACAGGTCTGGCCCCGACAGCCCGTCCCACTGATGGGACACTGAAGCTGTTCTGGCAGGAGGAAAGGCAGAGAGACTGTGCTTGTGAACTTGAAGTGACTCGCAGGCCTGCTTTGGAGTTTCATCATTCTCTGTCCTCCCACGTCCCCCCCACCCCCAGCCTGATGAGGACCACACTCGGGCCAATATATCAACTACACAAGAACAAGGTGAAGCAGGGGGCTGGAGACATTAGTAAACACAGCATATGAAGGAAACATCAAGATTTGCTTAACTGTGAACTTAACAGAAATGAAAAGAGGGAACTGGGACTTAGTACGCCCATCCTCACAGAGCCAAATCTGACCTCACCGTAACTACGACCTACCGTTTCTAAATCTGCCTCTGAAGTCATACAGACCAAGTCCAATCTCTTTCAATAAATCCACATATGCCCTTCCAAGCACAGAAGACAGCCACCAGCCACCTGAGGCTTCCGGGTCCCCAGAGGTCTGTCCCCAGGGCCAGGGTCTCCAGGCCTTTCTTGCTCTCCCAGCTGGCCCTGCTAGGTAAGCTGTAGTGAGGGTCCAGGTGGGAGATGCTCCTGTGAATAGTTTCTTGAACTGCTCCATCCCTGGAGCTGCCCATCTAAGGCTGGAAGGGATGCATTCATTGGTAGACCTGGGTATCTCAGTCTCAGACTATGGGCCAGTTGATAATTTGTCCCTTAGGGCGGTCCTGTGCATTCTAGGACGTTTAGCAACATCCCTGGCCTCTGCCCACCAGATGCCAGTAGCACTCTGTTCCTGGCAGTGACAACTGAAAATGTCCCCTAACATTGCTAATGTCCCTTGAGAGGCAAAGTCACCACGGGTGAGGCCCACTAGGGTAGAATGTTGGATTAGGGTGCTTCCAATAGCAAGGTTCAAACCTTAATAATTCCATGAATTTCCTACCTTTTCCCAAACAGTCTGCTTAATTCAGATTGTGAAACCGCTAAGAGCCTAAGACTAATTTAACAAACAAGCAAACAATAAAACTTGGTATTTTGAAAGTTCTCAGTGAGTAATAAAATCAACCCTGAAAGGGTTATGACGGTGAAGATGAAATTGCAAAAACTGTCCAGTCCCCCTTGAAATGAAAGCAGTAGCGGGAATGGGTGAACGGAGCAGAGGGGAGGATTCCTGAAACCTTATTCCTGGAGGATTGCCCTTTCTGGCTGAGAGCGTTCATAGCAGACAGCTTAGCAACTGAACTTCACAAAATGTTCTTTCCACCTGCAAATTGTGGTTTCCTATAATTTCAGCTGGCGGGAAGAGAGAGGAAATAAAAGAGCCCAGGTTTAATTTAAATGGAATAAGATAGCGGGTGCTCAGACGTCCTCACATAAATGGCTGGCTGGTGAAAACGAAAAACGTTTTTAAAAAATTGAGAGCCAGCTTTCAGATGCCTCATTGCTGGCTGTAGTACAAGCCAGAATTGTGGATTGGGTTAAGGATGTAGGGGAAAGCCTGACCTGAGATTTCAAAGCATCTGATTCTGGTTTGCAATTAACTTGGAAACCCACAGGAAGAAGAGACATGCCATTCACATCCAACACATTGTAAAATTTCATTCTCGAAGCCCGGAAGATTGGATATAAAGCCAAGGAGATGATATCTTCACTGCCTGCCTGCGGCCTCTCAAAAACATCTTTTTAGCTTGATTGTCTTTTATACGGAAAAGTCAGTGGCTAAGATTAAAATGAGAGATTTTAAACAAATTCCTGAAATGTTTTTATTCCTAAAACTTTTCCACCTGGACCTTCTCTGTGACAGCCACACCAGTCTGAGTGTCAGGACGGAGGAGTGCAAACCCGCTTCACCGCCTGCTGCCCTTCGGGACATCCTGCTGTCTCAGGAGTTCATCCGTCTCTATTTGAAACGCTGGGTGACTCTGAGCCCAGGAAAGCAACCCAGAGCAGAGAAGCTTCTCCGGTCCCAGAACTTAACAGAACCAGGGTGTGAGTGACAGAATCCCAGCTGCAAAGGCTGCTGATAAAACAACCCAGCTCCCTTCAGTCCCTGACCCCCCACAGCCTTAGTGTTTTCCAAAGCACTTCCTTAGGAATGACCCATTTCCCTGTGTGAGTCAGATGGTGGAGGTGGCCTCTGCACCAGGTTGTGACCTACAGTATTCTAGACTGGGCAGTGGTGAGCTGATACACGTTAACTTCCCAGGTGACTGGGGTGGGGCAACCCTGCTTTGCAGCACTTGCCAATTGCCGTGGTGTAAATTACTTGCCAATTGCCATGGTGTAAATACTCCCACCATGACCAATTTCAAGTTACCATTGTGAAGTCATCTAGCTCTCCCAGCATCTGAAAATGTGACAGTCAGCTCTGGCAAGCAAGCCCAAGCCACCTAGGGCATACCACCAGTCCCCCGCTGCTTCTCCCATGCCACACCACCTGGCTTGGACTCTGATGAAACTTATTTACTCTTGTCCCATAAATGCCAAAGGGTTAAAACATTTTTGGCAAGACAACCAGACAATCTGACTCCGGGCAAGGCAAAGGGGAGGCTGAGTCAATTCTGAGTTTGCTTTTTTTGTAAGAAACAGTGTAGCTGCAAGCTAGCACAGGAAACCTTAATGTTCTAAACCCTGAACTCTAAAGAATACACACTGTACCTAACATCAAACACCACCAGATTTTACCTCCCAGAAGAGGGAAAGGTGATTTATTTTTCTTCAAGTCTTCTCAACTAGAGAGTAACCTGCCTTATACTATGAGGCTAATCTTTACTGTCTATCAGGATTGCTTTTACCCATTAATGTTTTATTGTGGTTGAATATTGATAATGTCTCCCCCAAACAACCGGTTCTACTTTACCTCCCTCCATGAAATGAGCTTATAATTTATCTTTAGTTACAGGAATAACAACAATAAAGAAGCTTCATAGCTTGACTTTAGACATTCGGGTCACTGCTTCCTTAACACTGAAAAATAAACGACCACTTTTGATGAAAGATAACCACAGGTTTGCAAGTATATCCTCCACTAGAATTCCCCAGGGCAAAGAGAGAGAGGTTGAGCAAATGGCATCTCCGGGACCCATCAGGAGGAGAAAGGGCTTCATAAACATGAAAGAAAAGCCATAATGACCTAGACAGGCTCCAAAGAGACCTTTAATATTTAAACACATCAAATAACTTGATATAAACATGAAACTCCCTTCTCACTCCTGTTGCACCTTTATGTTTATCCCAGATGAGAAACAGCTGAGAACAGTGAATAAAAGGAACAAATGCCTTTTCACGTTTCAGGATTTCCAAGGAGACATTGTGCATGATTTTACCGTGATGGCCAACCTAACTGGGTTCGTTTGTAATCCCTTCACTTAACCCAGGGCTGGGTTGGGGAGTGGGGAGGTGAGGGGTGGGCGGTGGAATACGAGAATGACTTCAGCGCTAATTGTGAGACTCCCTCTTAGGCAAACTCACCAAGTACTCATAACTTGGAACCAGTTCAGGTCACTCTGTAATTTGCTAGACATGTCCGCGATTATCCATACTTTAATGGACACACGCAACACAAGGGCCAAACGGCAAGGCGGTGCCAAGGCTCAATCACCATTAACGTGCCTGTTAGAGGTCAGCGGGCTGCTCGGTGCAATTCCATCACGCAGCAATCAGTCATGTGTAACCCAAGGACTCCCTGAGACAGCCCATAAAGCCATCAAAATGTGACCGTTTGCGGAGGTTAACCTAAGAGCACTGATTACAGCCATGGAATTGACACACAGAATTAGGTTAGAAAGGCTCTCTACACGAAACTGAAGACAGAATCTTATAGAAACAGACATTTAGCCAACTAATGCTGTGGGGTGAGTGCCGCGTGGCCTGGTCCAGGAGATGCTCAAGGCTGGAGCATCCTTTTACTCTATGCCTCATTGTAACGCTGAGTCTCTGTTTAACGGAAGCCAACTGCACTGCCCCGGGAACCAGCCAGCTGTGGCATGAGAGCGCACACCTGCTTGATGCCCTGGCCCTCATGCCTCTTTTACAGCCTTGGACTCGAACACCAGGCAAGAGACAGGATGGGATCTTCCACAGAAGGACACTGGCATGGGCAGCATGGTCGTAGAGAAAAGAGAAGCAGAGAGAAGCAGCCCTCCCGATATCAGAGCATCATGATGGTGACTATAACTCCAACAAAAGGCCATGTCCTACGACACAATTAGAGGGGGACCCAGTCACAGGGGAGGGGCCCCAAGCTGGGGAAATGGGATAAGCCGGAGGAGGCGAGGTTCGAGAAGCCGATCAACAGGCCCCCTTATCTTCTCACACCAAGAGCGTCAAGGAAGGGAGTGGTGAGTGACAGCCAAGATAGACCTCAGAGGGCAACCCCGGCCCCCACCTCTGCCACCACCACCAAAGGCTTTTCTTTCTGGGTCACAAGTAGGAGAATGCCCAGCCGTGACTCAGCAGACAGGAAACCTGTCCCTCACAGAGGGTGCACACTGGTAACCAGAGCAGCTTGACAAGGGCCACCAGTCTGTGCATGTGTCCCCATTTCCTTGAGAAATGCAAGCTCCCTTCCCATTCTGACCCATTGCCCTGCTCTCCCTGCAACTTCACAGATAACAGAAGTCTAACGTATCGGCGTGAAGTCGGATATGCGTGATTGTTCCTCCCCTTTTCTCCCCAAACTTCCTCCTGCGTCCTGCTTCCTCCCTACTAACCTGCCATCCATCAGCCGCTGTCCCTGAACTCATCCCCACTGCCAGACCATCACTAAGGACTGTCAATTCTACTTCCAAAATGATCTTGAGTCTGTCCACCCCTTTCCTTCTCCTCTGTGACCACCCTGCTCCAGGCCTGTGAAATAATCTCACGTTTGGTCTCTCTCCTCCCCTCCTTGCCCCACTCAACTCCATTCCACATATGACAGCCAGAATGATCTGTTTAAACTTATTCAGTCATGTCAACTCCCCGCCAAAACCCTTTTATGGCTTCCTACAGCCCTTTGGATAAAATCCAAAATCCCTAACATGCCTAAAAGACACAGTATGACAGAACATAATGAAACGTAGTACAATTGGAGACCATCTTAAAGACGCAGAAGGAGTGAATGCTACAACATCCCAATACGAGCTTATTATTACAAGTTAATATTAAATTTAGCAACGAGTTTCCTAAAGGCCAGTCAAAAGTGAAATACTTTGGTACCTGACTGGCCCTTTTAAACAAAAGGTGCCACGCAAATACATCTAGAAAGAGCTGCGGACATTAAACCCAAGGACCTACCTCTTGTCTAAGGAAGGAAAACCCATTCCTACGAGTGGTGTGATAATGAACCTCTCTCTGCAAATCCAAAGGGCACCATGTGACTAATACAAGGTTCAAACAAATGCTGCTAAAGCAAAAAGGGCTTTGTAAACTGTAAAGGGTGTTAACCAACCTTAGGTGATCGACACCGAAAGGTGTATTCCATTTCCACACTGTTTGTACTGCCCCCTCTGTTCTCATAGCTGATTGGAAACATTTGGGGTGGGATGAGGGGGGTGCCTATGTGAGGTCATGTGATCAAGGTATTTTGCTTTCTAATGATCTACAAGTGTTTTGTCTGGTTTGCTCATTTGAAAAGAAAGGATAGACAAGATTTTGACTCTCCAACAGCCCCTTTCTCAGGCAAAGCTTAGGCAGGGGCTAACCAGCAGCACAGAATGGATGTTCCAAGCCAGAGAAGCAAGAGCTGTAGGTTTTACACAAGAGATGAAAGCGTCCTGGCTTCATTCTGTTGTGAAATTTAAAACTGTAATACGGCGCTCTATAAATTTAGTTCTTTAGCAATAACTAATCATTCATCCTTCCTCCAATTCAGAAGAGACATCCAGGTAATGACAAAGTGTCTGTTTATTGTTCTTGGCCATGAACACAAGTCAAGAGCATTTTCAATGGGAAAGAGTCTACGTGATGGATCCAAGGAAAGGCCCTATTCTTATTTCAACACTGTTGGAAAGTGGTGGTCCAAACACAGCAGGAGAGTGGGTCCAAACCCCCCGTCCCTACACAAGCTGACTCTCCTCCCCCTTTCCAGTCCTCTACCCCCTGCAACTCTCAAGGCTTTTCAGGAGAAAGTCACTGGGGGTCTCTACCCCACACCCACCCAAAGCACGTGCCCAAAGACACGTTCTTTAGAAATACCGGAAACTTTAGAAGCGCTGAGGTACAGATGCCCTTTCTCAGGGCTACTTGTGTCACCGTGCAAGACTGTGCAGTGCACAACCCCGGGTGCCTCATTCCAGAGACCCCTTGATCTGACCAGTGACTTTCTACTGCGCCCCGGGCATCTGGGTGGTATATCAGGTCATCGGATCCTTTATGAATCTCCTATTTTAGCAGCAGTCACTCAGTCTAAGTTTGTTGCACAGGGTCTGGCTGATCTTTGTGGGCTGTAGTTCCAACAACAATTTGGATTGGGGCCCTCGCCGTGCCGTTCTGTCAACTTTGTGTGCATCTCAGAGGTCACTCTGAAAGCCCTGCTGGTTTTCCACACTGTGGTCCAGCTCTGAGTCCTGGCACATGCGTTCAGGTCAGTTTCAGATTTAGGTGGTCTGGAGTTTACCCAGGACTTTCCATGGAAATGGAGAGAACCCCTTTCTTCAGCTCCCTCTGATCTGAGAGTCTCCCTCGCTCTCTAAGTGGGGAGGGGGGAAGCCCAGAGTCCCCCCTCTGTCTTCCTTGACACTGAATCAGCGGGGAAGGGAGTACTTCTCTGGGTCCTCAAATATACCGAGGGCTGGGGGGCAGGGTGGGTGTCCATGCTCTCCGCTCAGGCTGCACTGACAACAGCTCGGGGTGGGGCGAGGAGGAGGTGTCGTGGCATTGGGTTGGGTTGGGGCACGGGTGCTGTCAAAACCCTTCTGTCCTACTGGGATGTCCCCTTCCCGGTCTTTTGGCCAGAAAGACTGGGATTTTCTTGGGGCTTTTCTTGTCTGCTTCTGTTGGAAGTTCTGGGTTTCAGGCTCCTCCAGCATCTACTCTAGAAAATGTGGAACATAAAAAGAAGAGCCAGGGAACTTACTGCCCCGTTGTTCCTCAGTCCTGAGGTCCCCAGCCAGTCCTGATTTGCTGTTAAGAGCTTTGTCTGTTGTCTTATGTCCAGGGTTTTGTTGAATTCACCAGGAGGAGTAGGGAGAGGATGACTTGGAAGCTTAATAAAATTTTAATTTTGGAATACTTTTAGATTTACAGAAAAGTTGCAAAGGCAGGGCTGAGAGTTCCTGTAACCGCTTTGTCCAATTTCCCCCAGTGTTAACATCTTACATAACTAGGGTGCATTTCTCAAAACTAAGAAATTAACATGGTGCGTTACTGTCCACCGAACTCCAGACCTTACTGGATTTCACAGGTTTTCCCATCAGTATCCTTTTCCTGTTCCAGGACCCAACATTGTGTTCAGGCATGACATCTCCTCAGTCGTCTCTGATTTGTGACAGTTTCTCAGTGTGTCCTTATTTTCATGATCTCATAGACTTGTAGGTACTGGTCAGAGATCTCACTGCACCCCTCCGTCTGGGTTGGTCTGATGTTTATTTGTGATTAGACTGCAGTTATGGATTTGGGGAAAGAAACCACAGAGATGCAAGGACCTTCTCATATCAGCGGGACAAGAGATCAGAGCGACTTATCCTGGTAGATCTTAACCTCCATCAGTTGGTTAAAGTGGTATCTGTGAGGCCTCTCCACTGTGGTGTGAGGATTTTTTTGTTTCTTGGAAGCTGGTCATTAAATCCATTCACACGTAAGGGCAGAGGATTTTAAGCTCCACTTCCTGGAGAGGGGAGTCCTACCTATGTCATTTGGAATTCTTTTCTCCCCTTCCTTTATTCCACCATTTATTTAAACCAGTATGGAGTCATGCGTGTTTATTTTGTACTTTGGGTTATAATCCAGTGTTATGTTACCTCTTCTGTTGCCAAAATTGTTCTGGCTTTGACCACTGGGGGCTCTTTCAGGTGGTTCTTCCTCAGTTTTAGTGGTGAAATGGGTGAAGTGAGCCGAAACCCTCTGTCGGGTCCTCCGTAAGCCCCCCAGCCCCCTCCTCACACAGCTCAACATTGAGAATGAACGTTGAGGTAAGGGTCTTTGGCCTTATTCGTTCTTTCCAAAACTATTTGTTAAGACCAAACTTTATTTAGTTAATCTCATAACTAGAGTAAATTCACCCCTTGGTAAACAGAAGTAAACTTTGAGTTCCAAATACCTGTGATTGTGAGACAGCTCACGTAAACCTCTGCCTGATGCTCAGGCATGGGCTTTACTGCACAGCAATGAGAGAAATGCTGTCCTTCCTCCAAGCAGAGACAGAGGAAAGGGAACCATGCACACAGGAGAGGCACTTTTAAATAAGCTGCGTTTATAAAAGGGTCTCCTAAGAATTATAATTGTATTGAGCTGCCATCCAAACATCTGTGCAATCACTTAACTCCAGCAGTGACATCAAAGGAGAGGAAATTTAATATGACTTCAGAAGAGAGACCAAAATTTACTGTTTGGTCTACTGTTTACCAGTAGAAGATACTGGTAAATAGTAATACCAGGGTTTCCCTGGTGGCGCAGTGGTCAAGAATCGGCCTGCCAATGCAGGGGACACAGGTTCGAGTCCTGGTCCAGGAAGATCCCACATGCCGCGGAGAAATGAAGCCCGTGAGCCACAACTACTGAGCCCGCGAGCCACAACTACTGAGCCCAAGTGCCACAACTGCTGAAGCCTGTGCCTAGAGCCTGTGCTCCACAACAAGAGAAGCCACCACAATGACAAGCCCGTGCACCACAACGAAGAGTAGCCCCCGCTCACCGTAACTGGAGAAAGCCCGTGCACAGCAACCGAGACCCAACAAGCCAAAAATAAATAAATAAATGAATGAATTTCTAAAAAAAAAAAAGTAATAACAAAAATACTATTGCACCAAATAAGATGGAAACAACAAATGAATAAGACTCACATTTACAAATGTGGATTTATAAAACATTGCCCTAAAAATTTTCCTATCAAGTCTCCATTGGAGTTAATGTATATATTTACTTAAATAGTAGTGGTAAAACCAAAATAGAAAAATTTCAAAATTATTCCAGGAAAAAAAAAGACAAAATAAAATGTTTTCTGTCTTTTTGGGTGATTTTTGAACAACAATAAAGACACTATAATACACTCCTTACAAATATAATCAAATCAAATCAGTTAATTTATATGAGTCAGATTTATATAAACTACAGTTATAAAAATTATCTAAGCATAATAAAACCCTATCAAGTTTCCATCTGGGCCAATAAAACCTAACAGCAATAAAAGGAAGAGGGAAAAAACAAAATCCTTTGAGGAGAGACAAAAGCAACTTGCTGTGGTTCTGGACCCTCAGAAGCAGCCTCATTGGAAGGAAGGCGACTCACTTCCGCTTTCACTTTCTGCTGTGTGGACAGCACTTGGTGGAGACACTTTTTCCCGCACTGCGTGGAGGATGTGCCTGGAGGGGGAGCCCCTGGTGAGGAAGACTCCCCGGGGGGAAGTCAGTCTCTTCCCCGGGTGCTGGAATCTGGGAGGGGGGTGAGGGGGACGAGAGTCCTGTTCCCAGGAGCTGCCCCAGGGACATCAGACAGGGGAGGATGGAGCCCAGGCCAGACAGTTGGTCTGGAGGCGGGAGGGTTGGATCAAAAGCTGGCCCCGAGTTCTCATGCTCAGTGAGGGGCTGACCCTGCAGAGGCCCTGGGCCCTGGACACCCACCCACCACAGCCTGGTGCTCCCGTCTCCTCGGGGTGGTCACCCCTGCGGACGTCTGCCAAATGCTCCATGTGCAACATCAGGAACATAAGGATATTTTGTAAACCTTTGCAAGTCTTCCTTGACATTTTTGGTCTCAGATAAGCACTCATTTGTGCAGGTGTCTCTCAGCCAAGAGAACACTCAGCTCATTAGCACGAGCTTTTCTTTCCTGCAGAATAAGCTGCCTTGGACGACAGCCAGCGCCTCTTAAGAATGTTCCTGAAAGAACTTTGGCTCGTATGACACAGGTGTCAGATGAGACACCTCCACGGCGTGGCTGATCTTGTCTTGCCTTGGAAGAGTCTCCTGAACAGTGACAGGGTAAAAACTGTCTCTAAGTCAGATATTTGGTGAACGTGCTTTGTTTTCCCTGATGCAGGCCGGGAGGACATGTGGTTTCCCCGGGGGGCCGTGGCCTCCTCCTTCTGACTGTGGGGAAGCTTTCCCGAGGCGGAGGCTTCTCGTGTGATCTCTAAGGGCATCAATTATTTCATCTGCTTCAGTTAGTCTAGTGTACATTTAGATTCTTTCTCCACCAAGATTTTTAAACAGGTATTTAGCTGGGCTGCATGAATCCTGTCTTCAGAACCCCTTTGAATCACCTCCCAGGGGGTCTACTTCTGATCAATTTGTTCCCTTCGGTCCCTTGTGAATGGCTTGGAGGAGACCTGCCCCCCATGAACGTTACCACCTTCCTCCTTCAGTCCCAGAATCCAGCTCTGTACAAGGATTAGCACCTTGGAATCAGAGTCCTCGCCGAGTTGCAGGCCAGTTTCCCAAACTAGTTTCCCTATGGCACCCCCCTCTGCCCCAATCCCCCATGACTCTGATTAACATCTCCCAGGGCCAGCACTTCAGAGTACACTTTGGGGAAAGTGGATGTGGTGAGGTGCACAGAGGCTGGGTCATTGTAGGGGTTCAACAGGGCAGGTGAACTTGGATTTGGGATCATTATACATGCCTCGTCCATGCGGAGGACAGAGCAGTGTCTGGCACTCAGGAAAAGCCCAGTGACTTGGAGGACGGGTCTGCTCTGTCCCCGAAGCTTTTGTCCTCTGGCTTGAGTGTCCTAGGGATGCTACCAGCCCTCTTGGGGAAAGATGCCAAGACCACGCCCATGGAATGACTCCTAAACCGTCTGGGTCTGACGGGAGCCAAGCTGCTCTGACCTGCAGCAAATGTCTTTCCCCTGGTGGCCTCCCCCTCTCTGGGGGTCTCACAGCCAGAAAGTGGAGAAGGAAACTCCAACACGGCTTTGCTGGACTTCTAGTTTTAGCTCAGACACATGAAGAGCTTGGAAGTCAGCACTGTCATCCTTGTATGTAGTAAGAAAAGCTGGATGAACTGAATATTAACAACTTTTCTCGGATCCATCAGAGAACTGAGTTCTCAGGGCAACCCATCATCCCAAAATCTGAAGAAGTGTGTGTTCACAGGGGAGATTCAAAACCTGAAATTTGTTAACTTGGAATAGAAACCACCAGATGCCACAAGCCAGCAGAAACATCAAGGTAGGAATTCCGACGAATTGCTGAAATCTGAGTGTGGGATGTCGCGTGAGAAGGTCCTGGGGGCCGTAGACCTGGGGGGACCCCCCCACCTCTGCAGGCTTTTCTTCTGGGAGCCCTAACAGACTCCCACAGAGAAAAGTGGGGTGGATGCAGAGGGGACACCTCCTCGTCCCACTGTCCCAACAGGAGGAAGAAAGCAGTAACCATTGTATAACCCAAGCAGGAACTTCCTGCTTACCGAACGAAAGCCTTCCTCCTGGGAAGGATGTTTCCAGAGAGCACAGAGATATCCCATCCTGCTAGTGAAAGAGAACCGTTGTGTGATGCAATCCTTCCCCACTCCTTTCCAGTTGATGAGGTCCCCGGTTACAGCTGGGTTGCTGTCAGAGCAGACTGAGAAGGGCAAAGCCAAGCAGGGAGAGAAGAACAATCCAGTTAAATGATGCCCCCAACGACACCATTCAACATTCAGGTACCATGGAACATTGACTGTGAGGAATTGTAGAAAGCCCAGATTCCACTGCTGGCTCTTTGGTCCACATCTGATACATGTGTATCAGACCAGTCACCAATTCCATCACTCCTTTCAAAGTCTGCTGGTGGTTGGTCACTGCACATCTGTTATTCAGTCCCCTCACAGACAGCAAAGCATGTAGTTTTGTTGCCTCCTTGCCTCCCAGTGATAAAACCATGTGATGTTTACAAAGAATGGATAACTGAAGAGGAAACTGGCCAAGGTACGTGAAAGTGCATCAAGTAAGTGAAAAGTGATAACGTTCAAGGAAAATTCCAGTTGGACAGAAATGGATTTATAGGAGAAATAGAAGACCCTGAGAATGCCACCATCACCTTTCAAAAGACACTACATAAGCAGTCAGAGGAACATACAGAGGGCAAATTTATCAACATAATGAGGAAAGTGGTTCTGACAAAAGATGAAGTTTTCCAGTGCTAGTGATGCAAGATAAAACTTCCCATTAAAGGAACTCTCGGAGATATTTCATGACATTATGAGAGCAAAGGATAAAATGTTGGAGGCTGATCAAATTTAGAAAGGGGGAGGACAATTTGCAGAAGCATAGAAAAGATGCTTATATAACTTATACATATTATAAGTTATATAAATGAGCAGACGGTAAGCACTGTTCACACACTCTTGGTAGTTTTTACCAAGAATGAAACATTTTAATTCTCAGTGTTGCTCCTGTTTTAAATTATAGTCTTCTAAATAAATAATCGTTTTACAATTTTTTCATTTTCCTATACGGCTGTAACCAACAGCAGGAAACTGTTATGAAAGGTTAAAAGTTATGAAACCATCATAATTTTTCCCATTGCTTATTAAGACCACTTTGTGTGGTTTCATCTTCCATATTCTCTTCCACAGTCTACACTACTGTACAAAGCAAGGTCTGCCTGTAAATGAACAACCAACACAAATGGTCTAAGCACAACAGCTAAAAGACAGAGATTGTCAACTTGGATTGAAAGGAAAAGACTCAACCGTATGCTATTCACAAGAAACTCATTTAAAATATAAAGACTCAGATACGTTGAGTTAAGGGATGAAGGAAGATAATATTATGCAAATACTCATCTAAAGGAAGCTGAAGGAGCCATATTAACCCCGTACAAAGCAGAATTCAGAACAAGGCAGATTATCGGGGATAAAGAAGATGATTTACCGACCCTGCAATCCCACTCCTGGGCATATATCCAGAGAAAAACATGGTCCGAAAGGATACACACACCCCAGTTTGTATTGCAGCACTGTTTACAATAGCCAAGACATGGAAGCAACCTAAGTGTCCATCAACAGATGAATGGATAAAGAAGATGTGGTACATATATACAATGGAATATTACTCAGACATTAAAAAGAATGAAATAATGCCATTTGCAGCAACATGGATGGACCCAGAAATTGTCATACTGAGTGAAGTAAGTCAGACAGAGAAAGAGAAATATCGTATGATATCCCTTATATGCAGAATCTAAAAAGAAATGATACAAATGAAGTTATTTGTATTACAAATATTTGTATTACAAATATTCTGTATTACAAAACAGAAACAGATTCACAGACTTCGAGAATGACCTTATGGTTACTGGGGGGAAGCATGGGGGAAGGGATAGTTAGGGGGTTTGGGACTGACACATACACACTGTTATACTTAAAAAGGATAACCAACCAGGACCTACTGTATAGCACAGGGAACTCTGCTCAATGTTATGTGGCAGCTTTGATGGGAGGGGAGTCTGGGGGAGAATGGATACGTGTCTATGTATGGCTGCATCCCTTTGTTGTGCACCTGAAACCATCACAACATTATTAATTGGCTATATTCCAATATAAAATAAAAAGTTTAAAAAAATAAAGAGGGTCATTACATAATGATCAAGTGGTCAATTCTTATAGAGGACAGCAATCCTAACATGCAGGCACCTGACAACAGGATGCCAAAATACATGAGTAAAAACTTATAGAACTGAAAGGAGAAATAGATAAATCCACAAGTATAGTTGAAGACTTCAACATTCCTCCATAACTAACTGACAAAGCAGAAAGAAAATGATTAAGGGAATAGATGACCTGAAGAGCAGTATCAATGAATTTACCCTAATTGACACCCAACAATAGCAGAATATACATTCTTTCCAAGGGCAGCACATGGAACATTCACTAAGGTGGACTACATGCTGGGGCATAAAACACATCTTGACAATTTTTTTTAATAGAAATTATACAAAGTACATTCTCAGACCATAACAAAATTTAGCTGGAAATTAATAAGAAAGATAGCTGGAAAATCCCCAAATATTTAGAAGTTGTACAATACACTTCTGAGTAACCCATGAGTTAAAGAAGAACTCTCAAGGAAGTTAAAATAATAATTTTTAATTAAGTGAAAATGAAAATAAAACAAAAATGTTGGATGCAGTGAAATCAGTTCTTAGAGGGAAATTTACAGCATTAAATGCACATTTAGAGAAAGATTTAAAATCAGTAATCTAAACTTTCACCCTAGGAAAATAAGAAAAGCAAATTAAACCTAAATGCAAAGCAGAGGAAAGAATTAAAATTAGAACATAAATCAATGAAATTTAAAATAGGAAAATAATAGGGGAAATGAAGAAACTAAAAGCTGGTTCTTTGGGAATACCAATAAAGTTAACAGACTTCTAGTGAAACTAACCAAGGAAAAAAGAGGGAAGACACCGATTATTAATATCAGGAATGGAAGAGGGGTAAATACAGACACATGGATCAATGGAACAGAACAGAGAGTCTGGAAATAGACCCCTACAAATATGGTCAATTGACTTTCAACAAAAGTTCAAAGGCAATTCAATGAAGAAAGGATGGTCTTTTCAACAAATGGTACTGGAAAACTTAGACACCTATATGCAAAAAATAAACCTTGAATTATACCTCCCCCCTTGTATGAAATTTAACTCAGTGAATCATAGACCTGCCTGTAGCATGTAAAACTATAAAGTTTTTAGAGAAAGCATAGGAAAAATATCTGTGACCTTATGTTAGATGAAGATAGGATAATGAAAGCACAATTCATAAAAGAAAAAATAGATCAACTGGACACCATCAAAACTTCAAAACATCTGTTCTGCAACAGAGAATGAGAAGACAAACCACCAACTGACAGAAAATATTTGCAAATCATATAACTGACAATGAACTTGTATTAAGAATATATAAACAACTCTCAAAATTCAACAAAAAACCAAAAACCTAATTTTTTAAAAAATGGACAAAAGACATACACAGGTGTCACATAAGCACGTGAAAAAATGCTCAACATCATTACTCACTAAGAAAATGCAAATTAAAACCACAATGAGATACTATTAAATGCTTACTGGAATGATTTCCATTTTTTTTTAAAAAAAACAACAATACCAAGTGTTTGCACAAATATGGAATAACTGGAATACGTCGCTTGTAGAAATGCAACTAGGACAGCTTTCAAAGAGCAGTTGGACAGTTTCTAATAAAGTTAAACATACACTTCCTTTGTAACTCAGCAATTGTCTCCTAGGTTCTTACCAGGAGAAATGATAATGCTATGTCCACAGGAGTGTTCATAACAGCTTTATCCCTGATTGCCAAAAACTGGAAACAACCAAAATTTCCCTCAGCTGGGGAATGGATAAACTGTGGCACAAATGTTCCATGGATACTGTTCAGCACTCAAAGGGACAGACCACTGATTCAAGAAGCCACACAAGTGAATCTCAAAAGCTCTGTGCGAAGTGAAAGGAGCCAGACTCAGAAAGCTGCCTGCTATACTATGCTATCAATTTCACCTTCTGACAAAGGCCAAACATAGGGACAGAGAACAGATCAATTTGACTACAAAGGGCAGCTAGAGGGACTTTGGGGTGGGGTGGGACTGCTCTGTGCCTTGATTTCAATTGTGGCCACATGACTCTATGCATTTGCCGAAACCCACAGAACCGTACACCAAACGTGTAATGGAACAGGACCCTGTGGGACCTTCCCATGACAGACCGCTCCCCATGTCCTCCGTCTGCCTCGTGTCTATAAGAAAAGAGCCAAAGAATTTAACCAGAGAAATGAGAAAATACAGAGACAAAGGAAAGCCATCGAACAAGACAAAATAGTAAGTTCAGCCATTAAACAAAGTCAAGGATTTTTAGTTCCTTCTCAAGGGCTACACTATAGATAATATTCTGAGCCACATCCTTTGAGCTGTTTTGCAGATACTGAGGCCCCCACCATGTGGAAGAAGTCAACTGCATGATGACCAGACAGCAGCCATGACATAAACTGCTCCATCTTGCACAGTTCCGGGAACTGGCCTCAAGGAAATGGGAACAAACCAACCCCAGAGTTGAAGATTAACTGTACTTAAAACAATCAAGATGATACTGATCAGACAATGCATGATCCATTTCAAGACGACTGTCAGAGCTGCTCTGCGTGTCGCCCCCTCCCTCCACCTATACACCCCTGAAATTCCCCTTTAAAAGCTCTTGCCCCCTGACGGGCAGTGGGGAAATGGTTGTTTGGGACATGAGTTTACCTTCTCTCCAGGAGCGCCAGCTTCCTCAATAAAGCTTTCTTTCCTTTTAGGGAACACTCTTCTCTCAGGGCTGGATTCTTGAGCAACGAGCAGCCAAACCCGAGTTCAATAACAAAGAGTAAATTTTACTCTATGTAAATTTTAAAATAACCTTAAAAGTCAATGTCCTTTGAAGCATCCATTCATTGATGTACTCAATCAGTGTTTACTAAGTGACTATTTTATGATACAGACTGAGCTGATTTCTTGCAGTGGCAAGCAAGGTAAATACCATCTCCCCTGTCTAAACTCACTGTCTAGTGCCAGGGTTGGCAAACTACAGCCTGCGGGCCAAACACACCCCACCGCTTATTTATTTAAATAAAATTTTATTGGAATGCAGCCAATGGCCATCCCATTTATGCATTGCCTGTAGCAGAGTTGGGTAGTTGTCACAGAGACGTATGGCCTACAAATCCTAAAATATTTACTGTCTAGCCCTTCTTCGAAAGTGTTTGGCGACTCCTAATGTAGCAGGTCTCCAACTTTATGTTGCCTAAGTATCTTTTTGGAGCCTGTTAAACTCAGGTTCTACCAGGAGAATTTCTAAGTGAGTAGTTCTGGAGCAAGTCCACAGATTTCTAGATGATTCTAAAGCGAGTAGCTCTGGACCACACTTGGGAAAAGCTAAGAGACACAGACATGAAGCAAAAAATTGTGATTGAGGGAATCTTGTTTGCAGGGTTAAAGTACAGCTCATGCATTAAATTCGAGGTTGACAGCCTGGCCCTTTCAGAAGTTGCTTCAACTCTCTGAAGGTGGCACCCTCTGGGTAAAACAATATTTTGAAAACAGCTGTTTCAGAAGAATTATGGGCAAGGGGTTATTTTACTCACCTTATCTCCCATTCTGAATACATATAAAACTGTTGAAGAACTCGATAATGAAACCACACATTACTTTAGGATTCAGCCCCAGTCCAGCCCAGCCAGGATTCATCAGGGATGCAAGACAGCCCCTCGGCAGGGAGGGTGATAGCTGTCTCCATATGTAATCCCAGAGGGCAGGAGCGTGGGCAGTTGTGTAGGGGAGTTGAAGGGGTGCCGTGGGAACGGGGAGGGCATATTGGAAGAACTGGAGATACTCCTGGGGAGACTGGGAAACAGCGTTCACTGTACAGCTCCCTCGCCCCTCTAGACCTTCCCCCACCAGCTTGTCCTGCTTCCCTTCTCTTCCTTCCAAGCACAAAGGCCAATTCTTAGCCAGGCCCTGGCAGCCCCCCACGCTTGCGGAATGTAACACAGAATTAAATATCAAGGCAGAAGAGAGACAATCTTCAAGGAGCAGAGGAAGCTGTTGTGAAGTAATTATTACCCGTGAACACTACACTTAGCTCTGAGTTTCCGAAAAGCTGCAGTAAAAACATAAATACACAAATCACAAACTACTTGTATCAGCAAAATGCCCTAACCATGGGTAGGGATGGGTCAGAGAATGGGGGAGGGTCTGGAGGAGAGGAAGTGTTTGTTTTGGGGGGTTGTGCCCATCAGCCTGTCCCCAGTGGCCACCTCAAAAAGGGGATCTGTCATTAGTGGACCTCTGTTTGCCTCTGAGGACAGATTTGGTGGTTGATTTCAGGACTCTGCCATCAGCCCAAAAGCATGCAGTGAATTCTGTCAGATTTAGCGTTCTAATAATAACGATTTTAGAACATCACAAGATGGGACTATGACTGCTTTAATTAGTAATTAAGTGACATCATGACTAGGGAGATTTTATTTTGAAAGTGAAGCTACCCATGATGCAAAGTGAAATTATTTTGGGTCTCTCGTAGTGCCTCCTTGGTGACTTATAATTCTGAAGTCTCTCAGAACATATGAGCTATGTACAACGTGTAAATATAAACCTTTTTTTAATACTACTTAGTTTCCAAATACACTTAGTTGGAACTGTACCTCTGAGGCCAAGATGGCCCTGCTGTGTAATTAGTAATGAATTGTTGTCCGTCTGCTTTCAATTATTTTCTTTCTGGTTATGGTTTGACAAAAGCAGTGCGTCCAACAGGTGTCCCACCTGACCCTTCTCATCAGAGTCTGTGACTGGAGCATTCCACCATGACGGATGGGAAGGAGAGGAAGGGCATGCCTGTAATGTACACAGAAAATCAGAAGCTACACTTATGGCTGGAATGAAAGGCATCCCCATTGCTCCACAGACAGTAGGGGCATCAAGAGGCCAACACTGATTTATCCTGCGGAAAACTAGACTTCATGCACTGCTACAAAGAAGCAGCAAAAGTGAAAACTCTGGAATGCTTTTCTCAATTAACCGTCATGGCAGGAGTTGATGTGAAAGCAGAAAAGAGGTAGTCACGGGTTACCTGGGCCCTCGTGAAGTCATGAGTTACCTACATCTTTCTATTTCTTTATCAAGATTTGTTTTCTCTGAACTGTCTTATCAAAAGTCAAACTGGGGCTTCCCTGGTGGAGCAGTGGTTAAGAATCCGCCTGCCAGTGCAGGGGACACTGGTTTGAGCCCTGGTCCGGGAAGATCCCACATGCCGGGGAGCAACTAAGCCCGTGTGCCACAACTACTGAGCCTGCACTCTAGAGCTCACGAGCCACAACTACTGAAGCCCACGTGCCTAGAGCCCATGCTCTGCAACAAGAGAAGCCACGACAATAAGGCTGCACGCTGCAAAGAAGAGTAGCCCCTGCTCACTGCAACTAAAGAAAACCCGCACACAGCAACAAAGATCCAACGCAGCCGGAAAACAAACAAATTAATTAATTTTTTAACAAAACGTCAAACTGAAAGAAAATACCATTTCAGGAAACATCAAATTCTATAGGTTAAGAAATAAAATGGTGACAAAAATGCATGAACTAGACATTAGATCTGTATTCTAGATCACACTAACAGTCACAGTGAAAAGTGACACAGAATAAGTTTAGACTTTTTGCTCTCAGAACAAGGTTAATACTACGTTATTAGCAGTATTAATGTGCTGAAAGCCTTTCTGTGAGAAAGGAAAAACCGGCACCAGCCTACGCTGTAAGATAACCAATGTCTCGAAATTACCACACCCACACAAAAGGGGGATGAGAAAAAAAAAATCAGGATTTTCTTCATTAAAATCCAAAATGGCTCAAATCATCTTTAAAATCCAAATGGGGGAGGGATAAATTAGGAGTTTGGGATTAACAGATACACACTACTATATATAAAATAGAAAAACAACAAGGTCCTACTGTATAGCACAGGGAACTATATTCAATATCTTGTAATAATCTAATGTAATGGAAGAAAATGTAAAAAGAGAATATATATTTATATATATGTATAACTGAATCACTTCGCTGTACACCTGAAACTAACACAATTTTGTAACTCAACTATAATTCAATTTTTTAAAAAACATTTTTAATCCAAATGGTAAAGAAAGGATTCCCAGAATATATTTCAAGGAGAAGTAAATAAAAAGTCTCAGTCCGTGGCTGCGTGACGGGGACGTGCAGTCAATGAGACAGTATGGCCAGAGTGACTCTGAGCTGGAGTCCAGGCACTCAGGGCGGCCCGGATGCTAAGGGGCCGACAGAACAGACCCGCAGAACTGGCTCCAGAAGCAGACATGTCCTGGAGCAACGGGAGGGGCCAGATGAAGGGGTGGCCGACAGCTGGGAGGACAGAGCCAGCCTGCCTGCCGGGCGATGGAATTTGGGCAGGTCAGCTGAGCAGCCCTCCTGCCAAGGGGGTCTGTGGAGCCACAGAACTGAGAGCAGGACGTTCCAGGTCAATGACCTGGAGGCCGAGGCTGGATGGTGCGCACCTGAGGGGCAGACACGGAGCGCCTGGATGGAAGTGAGGTGCGGGGTGCAAGGAGGAGATGGTCCTGGCCTCCGTGCTGCGGCCACAAGTCTCAGGTCTCTTCAGCTGCCCTCTGACCCCTCTGCTGAGCCCTGCCTCTGTGTTTATAGCGCCCTCACTCTGTGTGTGTGTGTGTGTGTGTGTGTGAGTGTGTGTGTGTGTGCGCGCGCTTAGTTTCCTGTGCTTGCCATTAAAAATGACCCAAAACTGGGTGGCTTTTAACTACAGAAACTCACCGTTCCGGAGGCCAGATCCCTGAAATCAAGGTGTTCAAGGGCCCATACAAAGGCTCCAGAGACAGATCCTTCCATGCCTCCTCCAGCCTCGGGGGGCTCCTGGTGTTCTTTGGCTCGTGGCCGAATCACTCCAATCTCCACCTCTTCTTCCGTGTCTCTTATAAGGAAACTTGTCATTGGCTTTAGGGCCCACAGGGTAATCTAGGATGATTTCCTCACCTCAGAGTCCCTTATTAATGACACCTACAAAGACCTGTTATGAACTTTTAAATTGTTATTTATTTTAATTAAATTAACATTCACAGGTCCCAGGGATTCTGGTGTGGGCATACCTTTTTGAGACCCCCTTGTTCAACCCACTACACCTGTTTTGTCAGTGTTTTAATGAAGACTTTTTCTCTACTCTCTCAGAGCGGTGAACAGAGGCTGTGGGTTGATCTGGGAGGACTGAGTCTTGGGGGTGAGTGAGGTGGAAAGATGGTGCCTGGAGGGCCCAGGTGGGCTGGGTGGTGTCATTCAGGAGACCAAGTAGCCAGAAATATGCCCTCCAGGGACCCTGGGAGCCAGTGATGGCCAGAGGGGCGTGGGAGCATCAGGACACAGGACCCCAGGCAAGTGTCGAGTCCCTTCCTGTTGACCTTGACGTGGGCTCCTCAAGGAAGAGCCCAGAGAGAAGCTGCTAGGTGTTCGCCTGAGAAGCTGGGGAGGGGACAACTAGGTACTTAATTAATGTATTCTGAGGCCTTTAACAGTTTGGGCCACAGAATTTTAAACTGTGGAGCCACAGAAGAATTGAGGTCTAACATCTGAGGAATTTTTAGGGAATCCAGCCTGTGACACTTCCAAGGCTGTTCACTCCCATATTTTGAACAGAATCAGCTTTGTGTTTGATGCAAAAAGCACGTTGCTAGGTCAGGGTTAGGCTTTTTCTTGGAAAGGGTGTGATTCAAGAAAACCCAGAGGCTGATTGTGAAATCCGAGTGGCTGGAGCTGTCACAACTCAGCCCGCCCTTCCTCGTCTGAAAACAGATTTCTCTGAAATCAAACCCACTTGTCAACTCACCGGCTATTTTTCCTTCACTGCTCCACTCCGGTTCAACTGACCCTTTGGAAGGCACAGGGCCGGCCAGCGAGCATGAAAACATTCTTTCCCCAGGGGGGAGGAGGTGGCCACATCTGGGAGGACCAGATGTGAGTGGAGGAGGACAGAAGCTCTGGTGTGACTCAGCCTCACGCGGGAAGAATGGGCCTGACCCAAGCACTGAGCCCGTTTCTGCAGCGTTGTTTTTCTGAACTTCAGGGATGTTTTGGAAGCCACTTAACTGCCCCGCCTCTGGAAAGAGCTCTGCTGGACGTCGTTCCGGTCCAGTGATTCTCCAACAGACACACACACACACACACACACACACGTCAGAAGACTCTGCGAACTTTCTAAACAGGACGTGTGTGTTCAGGCCCCACCCAGACCTGCTGGAGGAGAGCCCCCAGGAGTGAGAGCAGCCATGGTTTTCTTTGCATGGTTTTGGTTTTCATTGTTTTAATGTTCCGCAAGTGACTCACAGAGGTTTGCCACGCAAAGCACGGAGTCCACTGGGCCAAGGTGACCATCCAGGACAAGCAACCTCCCCCTACATGCCCCCAGGAGTTCAGTGCTCTGCCCGGGTCACCGAATGCGCCCACTAAGCCGCCGCCTCCTCAGCCCCGGGTACTTCTCCTCTCGCGTGAACACAGCGTTTTAGGGGCGAATCAACCCCAAGATGGGAATTCAGAGACAGGAGTAGATGGCGGCAGAGTAGGACGCGGAGATCACCTCCCTCCCCACAGATACATCAGAAATACAGCTACAGGTGGAATAACTCCTACAGAACACCTACTGAACGCTGGCAGGAGACCTCAAATCTCCCAAAAGGCAAGAAACTCCCCACGTACCTGGGTAGGGAAAAAGAAAAAAAGAAAAAACAGAGACAAAAGGATAGGGACGGCACCTGCACCAGTGGGAGGGAGCTGTGAAGGAGGAAAGGTTTCCACACACTAGGAGCCCCTTTGCGGGCAGAGACTGCGGGAGGCGGAGGGGGAAGCTTCGGAGCTGCGGAGATCACAGCAACAGGGGTGCGGGGGGCAAAGCGGAGAGATTCCCGCACAGAGGATCGGTGCCGACCGGCACTCACCAGCCCGAGAGGCTTGTCTGCTCACCCGCCGGGGTGGGCGGGGCTGGGAGCCGAGGCTCAGGCTTCAGTCGGAGCGCAGGGAGAGGACTGGGGTTGGCGGCGTGAACACAGCCTGCAGGAGGTTGGTGCACCACAGCTAGCCGGGAGGGAGTCCGGGGAGAAGTCTGGAGCTGCCGAAGAGGCAAGAGACTTCTTACCTCTTTGTTTCCTGGTGCGCGAGGGGAGGGGATTCAGAGCACTGCTTAAAGGAGCTCCAGACACGGGCGCGAGTCGCTAACAGCGCGGACCCCAGAGACGGGCATGAGACGCTAAGGCCGCTTCTGCCGCCACCATGAAGCCTGTGTGCGAGCACAGGTCACTCTCCACACCCCCCCTTCCAGGGAGCCTGTGCAGCCCGCCGCTGCCAGGGTCCCGGGATCCAGGGACAACTTCCCTGGGAGAACGCACGGCGTGCCTCAGGCTGGTGCAACGTCACGCCGGCCTCTGCCGCCGCAGGCCCGCCCCGCACTCCGTGCCCCTCCCTGCCCCCGGCCTGACTGAGCCAGAGCCCCCGAATCAGCAGCTCCTTTAACCCTGTCCTGTCTGAGCGAAGAACAGACGCCCTCCGGCGACGTACACGCAGAGGCGGGGCCAAATCCAAAACTGAACCCCGGGAGCTGTGCGAACAAAGAAGAGAAAGGGAAATCTCTCCCAGCAGCCTCAGGGGCAGTGGATTAAAGCTCCACAATCAACTTGATGTACCCTGCATCTGTGGAATACATGAATAGACAACGAATCATCCCAAATTGAGGGGGTGGACTTGGAGAGCAAGATATATTATTTTTTCCGCTTTTTCTCTTTTTGTGAGTGTGTATGTGTATGCTTCTGTGTGAGATTTTGTCTGTATAGCTTTGCTTTAACCATTTGTCCTAGGGTTCTGTTTGTCCGTTATTTTTTTGTTTGTTTGTTTGTTTAACTTTAAAAAATATTTTTCTTAATAATTATTTTTTATTTTAATAACTTTATTTTATCTTACTTTATTTTATCCTCTTTCTTTCTTTCTTTCTTTCTTTCTTTCTTTCTTTCTTTCTATTTTTTCTCCCTTTTATTCTGAGCCATGTGGAGGACAGTCTCTTGGTGCTCCAGCCAGGCGTCAGGGCTGTGCCACTGAGGTGGGACAGCCAAGTTCAGGACACTGGTCCACAAGAGACCTCCCAGCTCCACGTAATATCAAACGGTGAAAATCTCCCAGAGATCTCCGTCTCAACGCCAAGACCCAGCTTCACTCAATGACCAGCAAGCTACAGTGCATGACACCCTATGCCAAACAACTAGCAGGACAGGAACACAGCCCCACCCATTAGCACAGAGGCTGCCTAAAATCATAATAAGGCCACAGACACCCCAAAACACACCACCAGACGTGGACCTGCCCACCAGAAAGACAAGATCCAGCCTTATCCACCAGAACACAGGCACTAGTCCCCTCCACTGTAGGGCGCGGTCAGCTAACTGCTACGCGGCAGGAAGCTGAAATAAGCTGAGTCATCCTTCCTGTGGCCACTGCGCTTGCGCTAAGTATACTAATGAGGTTTTAAAGTAACGACCTATCCGATGCTGGCTCACAAATCGCACCATCGGCGAAAGCCAATCACAGAGCGACACATGTTCTTAATCCCTATATAAGCAGACTGCTATAGGATTGCGGGGTCTTCCTTCCATCTTTCTTCAACCAAGCTGTGCTCCATTAAAGTGTGATACGAGAAGAATCTTGCGTGTGGCGGCTCGTTATTCTGCCGGTCAGAAACGGCTCGCCGCACTCCACCAGGAAGCCTACACAACCCACTGAACCAACCTTAGCCACTGGGGACAGACACCAAAAACAATGGGAACTACGAACCTGCAGCCTACAAAAAGGAGACCCCAAACACAGTAAGATAAGCAAAATGAGAAGACAGAAAAACACACAGCAGATGAAGGAGCAAGATAAAAACCCACCAGACCTAACAGAGGAAATAGGCAGTCTACCTGAAAAAGAATTCAGAATAATGATAGTAAAGATGATCCAAAATCTTGGAAATAGAATAGAGAAAATGCAAGAAACATTTAACAAGGACCTAGAAGAACTAAAGAGGAAACAAGCAACGATGAACAACACAATAAATGAAATAAAAAATACTCTAGAAGGAATCAATAGCAGAATAACTGAGGCAGAAGAACGGATAAGTGACCTGGAAGATAAAATAGTGGAAATAATTACTGCAGAGCAGAATAAAGAAAAAAGAATGAAAAGAACCAAGGACAGTCTCAGAGACCTCTGGGACAACATTAAACACACCAACGTTCAAATTATAGGGCTCCCAGAAGAAGAAAAGAAAACGAAAGGGACTGAGAAAATATTTGAAGAGATTATAGTTGAAAACTTCCCTAAGGGAAAGGAAATAGTTAATCAAGTCCAGGAAGCACAGAGTCCCATACAGGTTAAATCCAAGGAGAAACACGCCAAGACACATATTAATCAAACTATCAAAAATTAAATACAAAGAAAACATATTAAAAGCACCAAGGGAAAAACAACAAAAAACACACAAGGGAATCCCCATAAGGTTAATAGCTGATCTTTCAGCAGAAACTCTGCAAGCCAGAAGGGAGTGGCAGGACATATATAAAGTGATGAAGGAGAAAAACCTACAACCAAGATTACTCTACCCAGCAAGGATCTCATTCTGATTTGATGGAGAAATTAAAACCTTTACAGACAAGCAAAAGCTGAGAGAGTTCAGCACCACCAAACCAGCTTTACAACAAATGCTAAAGGAACTTCTCTAGGCAAGAAACACAAGAGAAGGAAAAGATCTACAATAACAAACCCAAAATAATTAAGAAAATGGGAATAGGAACATACATATCGATAATTACCTTCAATGTAAATGGATTAAATGCTCCCACCAAAAGACGAATGGATACAAAAACAAGACCCGTATATATACTGTCTACAAGAGACCCACTTCAGACCTAGGGACACATACAGACTGAAAGTGAGAGGATGGAAAAAGATATGCCATGCAAGTGGAAATCAGAAGAAAGCTGGAGTAGCAATTCTCACATTAGAAAAAATAGACTTTCAAATAAAGACTATTACAAGAGACAAAGAAGGACACTACATAATGATCAAGGGATCGATCCAAGAAGAAGATATAACAATTGTAAATATTTATGCACCCAACATAGGAGCACCTCAATACATAAGGCAAATACTAACAGCCATAAAAGGGGAAATCGACAGTAACACAATCATACTAGGGGACTTTAACACCCCACTTTCACCAATGGACAGATCATCCAAAATTAAACTATATAAGGAAACACAAGCTTTAAATGATACATTAAACAAGATGGACTTAATTGATATTTATAGGACATTCCATCCAAAAACAACAGAATACACATTTTTCTCAAGTGCTCATGGAACATTCTCCAGGATAGATCATATCTTGGGTCACAAATCTAGTCTTGGTAAATTTAAGAAAATTGAAATTGTATCAAGTATCTTTTCCAACCACAACGCTATGAGACTAGATATCAATTACAGATATCTAGAAAAGATCTGTAAAAAATACAAACACATGGAGGCTAAACAATACGCTACTTAATAATGAAGTGATCACTGAGGAAATCAAAAAATACCTAGAAACAAATGACAATGGAGACACGACGACCCAAAACCTATGGGATGCAGCAAAAACAGTTCTAAGAGGGAACTTTATAGCAATAAAATCCTACCTTAAGAAACAGGAAACATCTCAAATAAACAACCTAACCTTGCACCTAAAGCAATTAGAGAAAGAAGAACAAAAAAACCCCAAAGTTAGCAGAAGGAAAGAAATCATAAAGATCAGATCAGGAATAAATGAAAAAGAAATGAAGGAAACGATAGCAAAGATCAATAAAACTAAAAGCTGGTTCTTTGAGAAGATAAACAAAATTGATAAACCCAAACACATGGAGGCTAAACAATACACTACTTAATAACGAAGTGATCACTGAAGAAATCAAAAAGGAAATCAAAAAATACCTAGAAACAAATGACAATGGAGACACGACGACCCAAAACCTATGGGATGCAGCAAAAGCAGTTCTAAGAGGGAAGTTTATAGCAATACAATCCTACCTCAAGAAACAGGAAACATCTCAAATAAACAACCTAACCCTGCACCTAAAGCAATTAGAGAGAGAACAAAAAAAACCCAAAGTTAGCAGAAGGAAAGAAATCATAAAGATCAGATCAGAAATAAATGAAAAAGAAATGAAGGAAACGATAGCAAAGATCAATAAAACTAAAAGCTGGTTCTTTGAGAAGATAAACGAAATTGATAAACCATTAGCCAGACTCATCAAGAAAAAAAGGGAGGAGACTCAAATCAATAGAATTAGAAATGAAAAAGGAGAAGTAACAACTGACACTGCAGAAATACAAAAGATCATGAGAGATTACTACAAGCAACTCTATGCCAATAAAATGGACAACCTGGGGGAAATGGACAAATTCTTAGAAATGCACAACCTACCAAGACTGAATCAGGAAGAAATAGATAATATGAACAGACCAATCACAAGCACTGAAATTGAAACTGTGATTAAAAGTCTTCCAACAAACAAAAGCCCAGGATCAGATGGTTTCACAGGCGAATTCTATCAAACATTTAGAGAAGAGCTAACACCTATCCTCCTCAAACTCTTCCAAAATATAGCAGAGGGAGGAACACTCCCAAACTCATTCTACGAGGCCAGCATCACCCTGATACCAAAACCAGAAAAGGATGTCACAAAGAAAGAAAACTAAAGGCCAATATCACTGATGAACATAGATGCAAAAATCCTCAACAAAATACTAGCAAACAGAATCCAACAATGCATTAAAAGGATCATACAACATGGTCAAGTGGGGTTTATTCCAAGAATGCAAGGATTCTTCAATATACGCAAATCAGTCAATGTGATACACCATATTAACAAATTGAAGGAGAAAAACCATATGGTCATCTCAATAGATGCAGAGAAAGCTTTTGACAAAATTCAACACCCATTTATGATAAAAACCCTCCAGAAAGTAAGCATAGAGGGCACTTTCCTCAACATAATAAAGGCCATATATGACAAACCCACAGCCAACATCATCCTCAATGGTGAAAAACTGAAAGCATTTCCACTAAGATCAGGAACAAGACAAGATTGTCCACTCTCACCACTCTTATTCAACATAGTTTTGGAAGTTTTAGCCACAGCAATCAGAGAAGAAAAGGAAATAAAAGGAATCCAAATCGGAAAAGAAGAAGTAAAGCTGTCACTGTTTGCAGATGACATGATACTATACATAGAGAATCCTAAAGATGCTACCAGAAAACTACTAGAGCTAATCAATGAATTTGGTAAAGTAGCAGGATACAAAATTAATGCACAGAAATCTCTGGCATTCCTATACACTAATGATGAAAAATCTGAAAGTGAAATCAAGAAAACACTCCCATTTACCATTGCAACAAAAAGAATAAAATATCTAAGAATAAACCTACCTAAGGAGACAAAAGACCTGTATGCAGAAAATGATAAGACACTGATGAAAGAAATTAAAGATGATACAAATAGATGGAGAGATATACCATGTTCTTGGATTGGAAGAAGCAACATTGTGAAAATGACTCTACTACCCAAAGCAATCTACAGATTCAATGCAATCCCTATCAAACTACCACTGGCATTTTTCACAGAACTAGAACAAAAACTTCACAATTTGTAAGGAAACACAAAAGACCCCGAATAGCCAAAGCATTCTTGAGAACGAAAAATGGAGTCGCAGGAATCAGGCTCCCTGACTTCAGACTATACTACAAAGCTGCAGTAATCAAGACAGTATGGTACTGGCACAAAAACAGAAATATAGATCAATGGAACAGGATAGAAAACCCAGAGATAAACCCATGCACATATGGTCACCTTATCTTTGATAAAGGAGGCAAGAATATAAGTGGAGAAAAGACAGCATCTTCAATAAGTGGTGCTGGGAAAACTGGACAGGTACATGTAAAAGTATGAGATTAGATCACTCCCTAACACCATACACAAAAATAAGCTCAAAATGGATTAAAGACCTAAATATAAGGCCAGAAACTATCAAACTCTTAGAGGAAAACATAGGCAGAACACTCTATGACATAAATCACAGCAAGATCCTTTTTGACCCACCTCCTAGAGAAATGGAAAGAAAAACAAAAATAAACAAATGGGACCTAATGAAACTTCAAAGCTTTTGCACAGCAAAGGAAACCATAAACAAGACCAAAAGACAACCCTCAGAATGGGAGAAAATATTTGCAAATGAAGCAACTGACAAAGGATTAATCTCCAAAATTTACAAGCAGCTCATGCAGCTCAATATTCAAAAAAACAAACAACCCAATCCAAAAATTGGCAGAAGACCTAAATAGACATTTCTCCAAAGAAGATATACAGATTGCCAACAAACACATGAAAGAATGCTCAACATCATTAATCATTAGAGAAATGCAAATCAAAACTACAATGAGATATCATCTCACACCAGTCAGAATGTCCATCATCAAAAAATCTAGAAACAATAAATGCTGGAGAGGGTGTGGAGAAGAGGGAACACTGTTGCACTGTTGGTGGGAATGTAAATTGATACAGCCACTATGGAGAACAGTATGGAGCTTCCTTTAAAAACTACAAATAGAACTATCATACGACCCAGCAATCCCACTACTGGGCATATACCCTGAGAAAACCATAATTCAAAAAGAGTCATGTACCAAAATGTTCATTGCAGCTCTATTTACAATAGCCAGGACATGGAAGCAACCTAAGTGTCTATCAACAGATGAATGGATAAAGATGTGGCACATATATACAATGGAATATTACTCAGCCATAAAAAGAAACGAAATTGAGTTATTTGTAGTGAGGTGGTTGGACCTAGAGTCTGTCATACAGAGTGAAGTAAGTCAGAAAGAGAAAAACAAATACCGTATGCTAACACATATATATGGAATCTAAGAAAAAAAAGAAAGGTCATGAAGAACCTAGGGGTAAGACGGGAATAAAGACACAGACCTAATAGAGCATGGACTTGAGGATATGGTGAGGGGGAAGTGTAAGCTGTGACAAAGTGAGAGAGTGGCATGGACATATATACACTACCAAACGTAAAATAGATAGCTAGTGGGAAGCAGCCGCATAGCACAGGGAGATCAGCTCGGTGCTTTGTGACCACCTGGAGGGGTGGGATAGGGAGGGTGGGAGGGAGGGAGATGCAAGAGGGAAGAGATATGGGAACATATGTATATGTATAACTGATTCACTTTGTTATAAGGTAGAAACTAACACACCATTGTAAAGCAATTATGCTCCAATAAAGATGTTTAAAAAAAAAAAAAGGATGGGAATTAAGAATGCCCGCCTCATCCTGGCACACCTGATCCAGTTCCTGCAGAGGAAGCAAAGAAACAAAGGATGCTTAGTTTGGAGAAAAGAAAAACAGCTCAATCATTTGTGAAGGCAGCTTATGAGCCAGAAACCCACATGTTCAGAAAATAGCTGTAGCCGGGCCAGGAGGACCCAAAGACACCAGTAAAATCTTCTTGCATAAATTCCAGGAATCTGAGGGGCACACGTTACAGGGAAAATTGATGGATCACACCCATGGGAGCTAGGCCAGGGAAATGACCTGCTCCCCCTTCAATAAGTTGGATGTAAACACAGCGAATGAGCACCCTCCTTACTAGCCCCCAGGCCCCCCAGCTAGTGGGGATGGGGAGCCACACAGTTGCGGTGGGTAGAGGCTCAGTATCCCTGAGGTGCCCACAGTGCCATGATGGTGCCTAAGCACAGAGACTTGGATGTAAACGTCTCCTCCACTTCACTGCCCATTTTCACACTTCTCCAATTGTCCCACATGCCTTTTATAGAGGTTTCAGTTTCTACCCCAGGGCCCAGTTAAACTTCTTTCACTGCATTTTATTGTTTTTAGATTTTTTTACTTTCTTTTATTTTAGAACAGTTGCCCACTTTTTGTGGGTTTTTTTTTTTTTTCACGACACAGAACAGTCTAGGCTAGTTGTCTTGAAGGACATGTGGCATTCTGCATCTGCCTGATTGTCTCCTGTTATTAACATTCTGGGGAGGAATGCCACATGGGTGAACTGGTTGCAGCACATAATTATTCTTTCTGATGAACAGTATGTCTTCTAGGAGGCCGTTCAAGGCAGCTCCTATGTCAGTTTGCATTTCTCCCATCAGCCCAAGAATGCTCCCTTGGTTCTGGAATCCAGTGTTCCAGGTGCAAATTGTGCCTCCCTACCTGCATCAGTCATGTCTCCAAAGATCCCTGGTTCCCTTTAGTGGAGAACGGTATTTAGAGACCAAGGTGTGGGTGCTAGGTGTGCTCATTGGACCTGGGATGCCATTGCCTCTTGGCACTGTTGGTGACGGGTAATAAATACATTTGTGTTCCTGTCTGATATCTCTAATTCAAACCCAACACCGGGGGTTCTTCCTCACCTCCGCCATCCCATATTTGTGTCTCTCTTCTCCCACAGTGAGAGCCCTGGAGCCCAACAAGATGAACACATTTACTTACTTGACCTCTCCTACAATATTCACAAAGTAATTTAAAAATTGCAGAATTATAGCAGCCATGCCACTCTCAATAACAAATCTACTTAGCAAAGTTCAAAGTTACTTGAATTAATTCTTTTCTCCTGTACAATTAAGATGATCAATTTGACACACAGCTATTCATCCCTTTAAGTTTTTATTCAATACTAGAACTTGGTTCTCCTGTTTTAAACCTTGTTTTGAGTCATAAAGTGTATATGGCACAGAGATCAAAATTCTATAAGGAAATTGTACTCAAACAATCCTTTCTTCCCTCCTTACTCTCTACCTTATTTTTATCCAGTCCCTGTAGGTCGGCACTTCTACTACATTCTACTTTATCTTTTCTGTGTCTCCTTTTTTCGTAAGTATGCAAATATAATCCTATATTTTTATTTGTTCTCTTTAACAGTTTTTTGGACCTTAACATCCCCACTTAACCACGTATCCTGGAAATCATATTATATCAATTCTTAACACTCTCCTTATTATTAATTTTACTGATGCACATTATTTCATCGAGTGTCAATGCATCCCATTTCATTGCCTCACACACATCAGCTGAGAAGGAGAAAATGGAGATTGACGAAGTTGAGAAAAGCAGAGGTTAGAAGAGAGACGAGAAGGTGATAAATAGGGGTAGGGCAGGTCCAGAAGAGTGACTTGAGGCCTACCTGTGATAGAATCCAATACAGCTTATGCCCTCCGTGTGGAAGGAGAGGCTTCCATAGGGCAAATAGGAGAAAGGGTTCCCATAAGGTCCAAGCAGTGAGGTTCCTTGCAGGCTCAGCAGGGGTCCCAGAGAGCTGCCAGAAGTGAGTGGAGGACAAGGTCCTACACAGCAGCTTAATCAACAGATAGGATGCAGTGCAGACCTGGTGAATAAAGTCAGCTTTGCAAATTAGAATTTTAAAGCATTTGTGTAGGATTACCTTGCAGATGGTACAGTGACGGATAAAATGACACAAAAGCAGAGATTCTCAACTGGGGTATCTGGAAACCCTCTGAAATTCCTTGTAGAACATCTGAGTGGACTTCTTGAGGAGGAGAGCATACAGGACTTTCAGCAGATTTTGAAAGGAGTTTGTGACTCAAATATTTTGTTAAGTTAGGAACCCTGATGTGAGGGCCGGGAAACTAATGGATGAGCGGATGGCCACGGGCACTGAATGGATTGTACCAGCCAATGCGGGCAGTGAGAATGACTTTCCCAGGCTTCCTCCATTATAACCATAGATATGTTTTGCATACATTAGTTCATGCATCCCTATAACGTGTTTATTATAAACCCTGTCCCAGAGGGGTTAATAACAGCCCAAGGCCATGATATTGGCAGGTGGTAAAGCTGGGATTTGAGCCCACACCTGCCTCATTCCAAGGGCCACACGCTGAAGCCAGCATCTAACGACTTCTTACCAGTCCAGCCACTGCTGACGCACCACACCCAGTCCTGTGTACCTTCCTTAGAAACCAAATGGTAACATACCCAGAGAGGAGCGGCCGAACGGTGTGAAACTCACAGCCTCATCACTGCAAAGACCAGTCAGGTGCCCTTCCCAGACTCTCCTCCGCGGCCAGCGCCCCCTGCAGCCTCATCCTGCCAGCTCCTACATCACGGAGCTGCAGGATGCAGAGAAGGCTGAAGATCTTCTGCCTGCCTGGACCCCAGGAAGGATGCTGATTCCTCCCTGTTCTGGCCAAGTCATCACTTTACCCACCCCTGGAAACTGGACCCCCACCACCCCAGATAGGTCTGCATTGTGAGTTCTTTGGTACTAGAATCTTTTTGGTTCTCTGTCCTGCACCTGGACCTTTCTCCTGCCTGCTGGCTCTCTTCCAGGAAGCCTCAGCCTCTCCACCTACTGGCCCAGATTCCCACCTGCGTCCAAGGCCTCCTACTGTACGTGCTCCCCCTTCCAACACTGACTCTACCGGACCACCCTGCCCTCTGAACGCGGCATCGCTTTCCAACAGCACCTGATGGTCTGTCTCTTGCTAATGTCCTTAGTGTCTGTAAAGCGAGCTCTTCTTACAAAATGTATCATGTTAGCCATCAAGAAATGAATGCCAAAAGCCAAATTCGAGTTTATTATTTTTTAAATTTATTCTAAATACTTTTTATGAAATGCCTGCAGGGTTATAACTTCTCCATCCTGAAGAGGAGAGAGTGGGGCATCCCTGCCACTGCAGGACCGCCCAGCAGGTCCAGAGTGCCTCATGAATATTGACTCCGATAGGGAAACAAACACCATCTCTACTGAGGCGTCTGATGGGAATACAATTAGTAACAAATGTGAAGAATGACTTGAAGTTATTACAGCAGAACGCCGTAACTCCACTTTTATTTGACTGCATTTTTCTGGAAACCGGGCTTTTTCCATGGCTTCTCTCTGGAGGGAAGTTAGGAATATTTTTAAGTATTTAATAAGGAATCATCTCCTTGTTAAGGACATCCTTGTGTTTCAAATCTGGTGCTTGGCCTCAGTTGAACAGATGGGATTTTCCGTTAGCTCTTTTTAGAGAAGAATTCTGTGTGTCTGCAATCAACTGTGAAATCCTACCTCCCCCAATAACACTGCCATTTATTTAGTCGGTTAGCAAACATGTTTATAGTACATGTTTACTCTGTGCCAGGTACTGTTCTGCACACTACAAACATTAGCTCCTGTGATGTGCACCCCTAGCTACAGAAGCTTAACCATGGAAGTGGTAAGTCTGTGAACCTGGGCTTCTCCATGTCATTTAAAATTCACTAGAAGTAACATTTCTTTTAATTTTATGCCATCTCAACCCCCCAAAATTTTAAAGATGCTATAATTAGAAATTAGAGTGAAAGAGAAGTAATTGAAGAGTGATTGCTAATGGCTTTCTTTTTTGGCGTGATGAGAATGTTGTGGAATCAGAGTGGTGATATTCGCACAACTTTGTGAATATTAAAAAAAGAAAAGAAAAGAAAACACCGAACGGTATGTTTTGAAAGGGTAAATTTTATAGCATGTGAATTGTAGCTCGATTCTTTTAAACTTAACAAGGTAAGAAGACAAGAAAATCAACCATTCTCTTCCTCCTTCTCATGTTCCAACCACCCAGGCACCACAACGACCATCACTTTTTCCCCTCTTGCCTGCGACTCAGATAGAGAGAAAGGAAACAATAAAATTGAAGAAACAGAGAAAAGAAAACATAACGGTACTGCAAGAGTAACAGGGGCGGCCGTCCCCACTTCGGGGTGGAAAACAACTTTTGGCTCTGAGAATCCTCCCGTCCCTGGCTTGAAGCCCTGCCTTGTAGCCATTGGTTTGGTTTCAGCAACGTTCTCCAGGTGGCTAGCAAGCCAGGCTGGCTGGACGTTCCTGGTGCTAGAGCGAGACAGCGGGGAGAGGCCACGCACAAGCAGACAAGCAAAAAATATCTTTGCAGGAGGTACGCGCAGCCTTCGGGAGGAGAAACGCAGGGAGAGAGACGATGCTGGCCCAGGGGCAGCTGCTGTGATGGAAGCTCAAGCTGGGAGTTGGGGGAGCAACGGGCTCTACTGGGGCCTCAGGAAAGCTGGGAGTTGGGGGAGCAACGGGCTCTACTGGGGCCTCAGGAAAGCTGGGAGTTGGGGGAGCAACGGGCTCTACTGGGGCCTCAGGAAAGCTGGGAGTTGGGGGAGCAACGGGCTCTACTGGGGCCTCAGGAAAGCTCTCCAAAGTAGGTCCGTTTGCACAGGGTTTTGAAGGATGATTAGAGGGTGCACTGGAGAACTGGGCTCGGGAAAGACCTTGAACATTTGGTGCAACTAAAACACATGCTGAGAAGGGGATCCCGCAATCGGCTTTAAGAAGGTGAAAAAGGAGGGTGCTCTGTGAGTCTGAGAACCCCGCTGGAGGGGTGGACACTGGGCCTGGTGAGGAGGGAAGGAGGTGCAGCTGGAAAGGATTCTGTCCACATCTCTCCCGGGCTTCTGGCTTCGTGACAGGAGTCTCACGTTGGAAGAGTTGGGTTTGATGTGACTGTGGGTCTTGCCAGTGAAGACATTGTAGGGACACGTGGGATGGAGCTCAGGGGACAGGGCATCCTCGACAGCAAGAGTGGGCTCGGCCTGTCTGTGAGCACGGAGGCTGTGGCAGGCAGGGCAGGGGAGAAAGCAAGAGAGTAAAGGATGGAGCCGCCAGGCGCGAGGAGGAGAGGGGACCTCACGCAGGGGAGGGAGAGAGGAGGAATGTGCACGGCCGGGTGGGGAGAAGAGGCGGAGCGCTCCAGGGGAGGGGCCGCGCGGACGATGGACACCAAGGATGTGGGGCTCCAGGATGCACTGCGGGTGCGGTGATGGATGGACAGGGCCTCAGCTAAGACGGGCACTGTCCCCAGTGCTGAGACTGGATCACCGCCCCACACGCATCACAATTGCTCCTAGAGAAAGAGCTGGTCTCCACGCTTCCTCAGTGGAAAGGATGCAGCCCAGACTCAGCGGCCTGTCAAACTCTGGGCCTGGGGAACGCTGCCCCCCTGACACACTCCCTCCCCTCATTCTGCTCACTTCGCAGAGAAGATGCTTTCCCGGGCCGAGTCTGTGCTTCTGATTCAGGCCCTGGAGGAGGCCACGGAGCAGAGGGCTGGTGTGCCCAGTGGCACATGTCATAAAGAAACATCTTACAGACAGCGTTCTGCAGGCCTGAGAATCTTCTCCAAACACGCTCCCAGAAAATGCTTTCTGGAGGCCCTTTTGAAAGGCAAGATTTTCTGAGGTTTGTTGAGAAAGAATGAGCCGCCACATGAGAAGGATAAAGGCGTGTGGTTACACGAGATTGCTAATGTAGCATCACGCACACGCACACGCGCACACGTGTGTACACACGCAGGACCTCCTTGTGACTCCTCCCCGAGTCACCAGCGGTGGACTCTATGTTATTCTGACCTGGATTCTCCTTCTTTTAGGCTCTGATGATCCCAGGCCATCTGAGCTGAAATCATTCTGTGTTTATAACCTTACGACTTCCTGAAAAAAACTGGGCAGACTTTGAGCTGAAACTGCTCGGATCCCCACTTACATTCAGTTTTTACTTGGAGGTTTCTACAAGGCTCAAGTTTGCCAAAGAACTTTTCACGGGGGACGTCTCCTGCCTGCCCTGCGGGCTCAGAGACAACCAGCAGATTAGGAAGTGGCCAAGCAGGCCCGCAGCCCCTTTCTCTATTTTTACATTAGTCAGCGTCTGCCCTGCGGTGTGGGAAGCATTGCGCTCCCCGCGCTGGAGCCCCCGCTGAACCAGGGTCCCCCGTGTGGCGGAAACGTGGGCCCGTGGATGCCCCTTTGCACGTCGGGGTGTTAACCACCGATCCGTGTCGGGGCCCTTGGCCGCGGCAGCTCTAGAGAGCTGCTGTGAACTGATTTCATTGTGAACGTCACCTAGGCCACTCCCGCAGCTCTCAAACACCCCAGAAAGCATTTGAAAGGTCCTTTCCAGAAGATCCTGATTCCTTTGGTGTGGTGGGATTCAGGCGTCCACAGTTTTTAAAATGTCCCATTGTTCCACTGGGGATGGGAACCCCAGGCCATCCTGTGATAAAAGGTGTCAGGAAAGGTTGTGCCAACCCCCAGGGTGACTTCCGGCCTTCCTTGGAGCCACGCCACTGCGTCACATCAGCAGGACAGAGGCTGAGGTCAAGGTGCCTGTGGTGTGTTGTTTTAAACCGCCTGAGTGTCTTGGGGCTGAATTCATCACCCTATGAACCTATGTACACCCAGTTCAGCCCACAAAGGGTCAGCATGGCCTGTCACCCTCCTCCCAGATTCTTTTATAATAGGACGTTAAAATACTCAAGAATTGCAGACAGTTTTCTCCTTCCTGGCTCAGAGGGTCAGGGGAAGACTGGCTGCAGGGGAGCCTGAGCGAGCGAGGTCCCCGTGGCAAATACCAGAGAGCAGCCCTCAGCCTGGGTCTTGAGGTGTCCTCCATAAAGCCCCCGGGAGGGGAAAACACTGATTGGGAGGGGAGGGGAGGGAAGATAAAAATAATATCTGGTCCAGGCACCGAGCCAGACCTACAGTCTCACTTTGCCTTCCCATCTTCCCCATGGGGGGAGGGGGCCGTGGGTGCCAGCTTCCTGTGCCTGTTGTCCCAAAGTACCACGAACTGGATGGATTAAAACCACAGTGATTTTCTCACACAGTTCTGGAGGCCAGCAGTCCAAAATCAAGGCAGGGCCACGCTCTCTCTAAAGGCGCTGAGGGAGGCTCCTTCCTGGGTCTCCCAGCGGCTGGGGGCTCCGGGCGTTCCCGGCTTATGGAAGCATCCCTCAGTCTCTGCCTGTGTCCTCGCAGGGCCGTCTTCTCTGCGTGTCTCCCTTTGTCCTCACCTCTTCTCACAAGGACACCAGTTGTCCCTTTGTCCTCTGCTCTTCTCAGAAGGACCACAATTGACGGTTGTGGACGAAAAATGTCGCCTCCCATATCAGTAAATAAAGGATGCTGCGGCCATCGAGACAGCAGCTACTGTAGCGTCCCCCAGCCGACTCCCCTCCCTCCCTGAGGGGAGTCAGGATGGAGAAAAACAGGATACTAGCCGTAGATAGTTAAGGTGCATATCAAAGGAATGATTTCAAATTTTTAAAATTTTTTAATTGAAGTATAGTTGATTTACAATGTGTTTATTTCTATTGTACAGCAAAGCGATTCGGTTATACATATATATATTCTTTTTCAGATTCTTTTCCACTATACTTTATTACAGGATATTGAATACAGTTCCCCATGCTCTACAGTAGGACCTTGTTTATTTTATATACAGTATTTTGTACCTAATAAGCCCAGATTCGCATTTTCCCATATATAGAAAAGTGCTGAATTCATTAACTTGAGATGTCTGGTTTTTCCTTAATTAACAGTAATCTTTTGATATTTCAACTACGTGTTTTTTGTTGCAAAACTTCCTATAGATCCTGGCTCCTCCCTTCCCTCTTCGGAGGGGTTCCTCAGAGCTTTTCTGAGAGGCTGCCTTCTGGACTTAAGTCCTCAGCCAGCCCACCAAATAAAACATAATTCTCAACTTTTAGGTTCTGCCTTTTTTTTTTTTTTTCAGTCGACAGGGTCCACATGAACCCAGAATAATCTCTTCTCAAGATTCTTAGCTAATTACATCTTCAAAGGCCCTGTTTCCAAATAAGGTCACATTCACAGGTACCAGGGCTTAGGGGAGGGTCACTATGAAACCCACTACAAGGGGATCACCATGTTACCCCTATTTCAGAGATGAGGATATAGGAGGAAAAGTGCAGTAACTGGTAAGGGTATAAAACTGGCGAAAGCAGAACACAGAGCTGTGATGTGCGGGCGTGAGTCTGAGTGTTTGTTCTAAAGGAGAAAGAGAACTCCTTTGGGTGATGACACGCAAGGCAAAGTTTAGTCGCCAGATGGCATTGGTTTTGATCCTTCTAGAACCAGGGCGCTTGAGTAGTCTCTCTCTATCCATCGACTGTAGACCACCCATCCGTGGCATGGCCTCCGGCAGGCACCCACCCTCACAGCCAGGGTCTGTGACATTGGCCCCAGTGAGTACCATGAAATAGAAAGATGCCATTTTAGCAAACACACTCACTGGCTTTTATCCCTGAATAAGCAAGGACGCTTCCCATGCTAATTAACCAAGACTCACAGGCAAGGGTCTCACCTGGGGCTCACAAGGCAGCCTTAATTTATGAGGATTGATCATAAATTCTCATTTAATGCGAATCATTCCGCAGCTTGTGGGGAATATGTCAGCTGTCACAAGCGCCCCGGGGCTGCGCTTCGCTGCCCCCGGTGAGCTGAGCCTGATGCTTGGAGAGAAGACACCTGAACCAGCCTCTGAAAAAATTACAGAAATCTAGGAAGAGACATCCAAGATCTCCAGATCACTGATCCAAGACTGAAGGAATTACAGTAGAAAATGTGACACTAGCAGGACAGATTCATCAGAACACACTTGCCACTTAGAGGAAGAGGGAAGTGGGAGAGAGAAGAAAATATGGAAAGTTAATTAACCTGCAAAATTTATAATCCTTCACCTGTAATTGAGAGCTAGAATGAGAATGACAGGGAAACAAAGAAGGAGAGGCGTTTCTCACGTGCAAAGAGCTCTTAGTAGCTGACCCTCCAATCCCGATACTGGACATGAGGACACAGGCCAGAGAAATCAGGAGACACAGCCGGAAGTCACCCTGCCCCTCAGGCCAGGCTGCTGGTGGAAGCCGTGCTCCTGGCTCAGCTCACCCCGTTACACCCCAAAAATGGGTTTCCCACTAAGAGAGTTGCCAAGTTTCCCTCTGACTTTAATCACCACCAGCTGAGGATTTTGCTTTCTCCCAAAACCAGTAGCTGGTCTCCGAATGTGCTGGTGCAGATCTTAGCATGGGTGTCAGGTTAGAGATGCTCGGGCTGAGTGGCGTCAGACAGAACTTGGGGTTCATTGTGCAGCTTCTTCTGCAAAGATGCCCCAGCATGAAAAAGCAGAGCCCAGAAATTGGTTTTCAACTGGTTGGAGTGAGCTTCTAATACTATGAAATAAATGCTCCGGAATCTTAGAGACATGGTAATGATATTTATCCAAAATACTCTAACATTTATAGATCTGATTAGTTTTCCACCACCGATGCCCCATGGACCCTGCTCCTGACCACCTCCTCTGCTCATGCCATGGGGCCATTTTCCAGGCATCTCACCCCCCACCACCACATCCAGACTGATGACTTGCACATCCTAATCTCCATCCCGACTCCCTCAACTGTCCAAACAGAGCAGATCCCCTTCTGTTTCCCCTCAGCTGCAAACCTCCTCTTCCAGCTTCAGCTCCTGGTGGGGATATTGGCCCCGCCACCCATTCAGCCTGACGTAAGGAGGAAGTCGCCTCCCCTGGGGTTTCAGGCTGGCCCGCGGTCTCCACTTAATCCCCTCTTTGTCTTCCTCTCCTAATTTCTTAACTCATTTGATCCTTTTCTCCCCACCTCCCAACCCTGGCTGAGGTCCTCTCCTCTTTGGAGCCTTTCGCAGGAAGCCCTTGACCACTGTCTCACCACCCACGTCTCCACTGAGTGCCCCATCCACGGTGCACCCAGGTGGTCACGGACCCGCCTGAACGCCTTCCCAGCCTTCCTGCCCAACACGCTGCCTCAAGGCTCTGCGCCTGTTCATCTGCTGGCCCCCGGCCTGCACTGCCCTCCCCATCACCTTCCTGATCAACCACACCCTTTAAAAACGCTTTCGTAGATCGTACCTATGAAGCCTTCTCTGAACGCCCCCTGCCCCACAAGGTCAGTTCATTTACGCCACCCTCGCCTCCTCGGGCTGTCTCACACCACACATGTCATGCTCGTTCACTTTTTGCAGGCCTCCATCCCTCTGCACCATGGCTGGGAGCTCCTTGAGAGAGACCTGTCTTGTGCCTTTCCAAATCCCCAGAGCCCATCTCTCTATACGGCACAGATTTACGGGTCAAATCCCCCTGCCTCTCCTCAGGGACGCGTCGTGTTGACAGCCTGTACCTTTGACATGATGTGATGAAGGGTACTTCAGCTCTGTGGGCTGCCCCACCCAAAACCCACAACCCCAGTCCGGCCATGAGACACAAGGGCAGACAAACCCAGAGTGAGGGGTGTCCTACCAAACAGCTGATGAGACTCCTGAAAATCCCCCCACACTCAAAAGGGGAAAGCACAGAGAGAACTTCTCCATAAGTCTGAAGCCTGGTTTCCCAGCCAAGGTCAGATTCCAGCATCACCAGGGCATTTGGTTGTCAGGATGAGTGGTAGAGATGCAGTTGCTGTCAGCCAGCTGCCTCTGCCTCACTGATCCCAGCACTGCTGGCACAAGGTCCTATTGTAATAGTGAGTCACCCCCCCACCCAAACTGTCCCATGCTTCTCCTTGCCCTTGGAAAGAAACCCAGAGTCCTCACGCCGGTCTAAAAGACCCTGCTGGGTCTGGCCCTGCCTGCCCCCAAATTTATTTCACTCCCCTCCCTCCCTCCTCTCACCGTGGACCAGCCGCACTGGACCCCTTCCATCCCCCGGACACCCCAAACTCCACTTTTGCTGCCTGCCCTCCCCCGACCCCGATATACCTGACCCTTCAAGTCTCCTCTAAACTGTCCCCTCCTCAGAGCGGTCTGCCCTGCCCACCTGGAGAGCAGGTGCCCCCTCCAATGCGGGGTTTTGTCGCAGCCCTAGTCGTCCTCCTGATTTGAGAGGTCCTGCTTACCGGCCGCGTCCGCCACTGACCTGTCAGCCCCTTGACAGCAGGGATCACACATGCCTCATCCAGTAGATCCAGGGCCCAGAAGCTCATTAACACTTACTGAAGGGATGAAGGAATGATGCTGTCCGTAGTTAAACTTCAGGGAAAGACGGTGAGTTCTGGGGCCAACTAGACGGGGATCTGAGACAGGACTTCCAGAAAATGTGTCTACAGCAGAGCCTCCTTCCCCCCCAGATGAAAGACGCCATGTCACAGGGCTGCAGGGATTAAGTAAGATAAGGGCTTTGAAGAGCCATGTGCTGCGTCTGGGGTAAGATGCTTGTTATCCCCTCATTTCTTAAAGATACGCTCAAGCCAACAGTGTACGTGTTTCAATCCTTTCCCAAACCAACCCCGTGGCTGTCATCCTTCCAACCTGCAGAAAGGACTCATGTTTTAGCTCGACCGTAAGTCATCCAATATAGCCCATTAAAAAAAAAAAAAAAGTCACCTTTCTACCCTTCTCACGTATCCTGAGTTCCAGAAAGATTCTAACAATACGTTTTGAAGCAACTTTTTCTGCTGGTAGAAAATAAAAGGTGAATTTGAAAGCTCCACTCGGAGGTGAAGGATGGTGAATTCTGTGCCTTTGTGGGTGGAAGCTGCAGTCAAAGGAAGAATCCAGAGAGAAGACGACTCTGAATAGGAAACAGAGAGGGAGAAAATAAGACAATGGCACTCAGCCCTCAGTCGCATCTTTGCTCTGAAACATCCCTCTCGTCCAATTATAAAAAGAAAAAAAATCCCTTTCTTGATGATAATTAGAACACTATCTAAAAAGGTAAACAATGGTGGGAAAAGCATAATTTATTGCAGTAAAGACAAATGTCTGTCAAGGAAGACAATGTACAAAAAGGGAGAGAGAAACACCCCTCGAAGCAATAGCGGCTACGGGAGACTTGAATGGGGACACCAGGCCTGGCATCACCGCGCCCAGGAATACAAGGAGCATCGCACAGCTATTTGCCCCAAAAGAGGACACACGGAAGTGGCGAGGACCTGCTCCTGCCGGAGACGTGTCGCAGCCTTGTGTTGGGATGCTGGACTGCGCTTGGCGGATCTCTGTGAAGTGAGGGGCATTGCACACAGCAGTAAAGAGACATCCGGCGAATTCCCTCTCTGAGAGATTGGGACCCGTGGTGCACGAAGCCTCCTTCCCACCGGACGGCCCTGTGGGCGGCTGGCTCGTCGCCCTGGCAGTGTTCCCTGAGAACACGTGCAGACTGCAGCAACAGAAGTAACCTCGGGGGCCTTGCTCACAGCCCTGTAGGCTGCAGCTGAGGAGCGGGGAGCTCAGGGCCCAGACCTCTGGCCCCCGAACACACGGGCAGGCCCCCTTGCACACACCACACGGCCTGCCTTTTGAACTCCGAGGTTCGAAGCAAAAATCGCTCCCCCTGCCCAGCGATGCCGGCTCAGGAAAGTACCTAAGATCGTGGTGTCGCCAGACAAAGAGCCAGTCCCAGACCTCAGCAGAATGACTTCCCTGTGCCGGGTTCTGAGTCACCAGAAAACGCACCACTGCCAGGCAGCGGGTCAGCTGGGAATCCCTCCAGGCTGGGTTCTGGAAACGGCGGGCAGGGCCGCACCGGATGTGGAGTGCTCCACGTCCGCTGGTCACTGGAACAAAGCCCAGCGCAGGCGGCTCGGCAGAGGCCATGTCCGCGCCTGTTCGGGTAAGTGTGGTGGTTGAATGGTAGCCTCTCCCAAAAGATACTCCACATCCTGGAGCCTGTAAACGTGACCCGATATAGAAACACGCCTTCGCATATCTCATCCAATTACAGATCTTGAGATAAGATCAACCTGGATGATCCGGGTGGCCCTAAATCCAACTGCAAGTGTCCTTAGAAGAGACAGAAGAGGAGACACAGGAGGAGGAGGAGAAAGCCACGCGAAGACAGAGCAGAGACTGGGGAGGGGCAGCCGCAGGCCAAGGAACGCCAGGCGCCACCGGAAGCTGCAAGGCGCTGCCGCGGGAATCTGCCCCAGGACCTCTGGAGGGAGCGCAGCCCTGGGGACACCTAGATTTTGGACTTGCAGCCTCCAGAAGTGTGAGCAGGTAAACACCTGTTGTTGGAGCCGCCCAGTGTGTGGCGATTCATTATGGCAGCCCCAGGGAACAAATGCACTCAGTTTCTTTAAGTCCAGCCAGACTCAGAAGGTGGCTCCGCCCCCAGCAGCCACCTGCAGGGATCAGTGGACGACGGTGTGAGGGACCGAAGAAATCTCATGTCAGAACAAGGTCTTTTCCTCCCAGGTCACTCTGGAAAAACACCAAGGTCAGGTTTTCAAAGATGGCACTGGGCCCCCACCGCCAGCCCCTCCGCCATGGTCCCTGAGCCCAGCTGTCCCAGGCCTCCCCTGGCGGCACTGCAGGCTGGCATTGCTGCCCCGCCCCACCCTTGGCCCTCTCCCAGACTCTGATTGTCGCAGGAGACTGTCCCCTTTACGAAGCGTGGGTCTGTGCGGCGCTCAAAGGCTGGCTGTTCAGACAGCAGCAGAACTTGAACAAATAAAGGGCTCCACTTCCACGAAAAGTTTGGAAACTCTGGGAGGAATTAAGTCAAACAGGTTTGTTTCTTACCTGAGTCCTTAGAGCAAGCTAAGGACCGCGGTGCCTGTCGTGAGGGAGCAGGGTGGGTGCACCGGGCCACAGAGGGACCCCCCCCCAAATTCACATCCACCCAGAACCTCAGAATGTGATGTTATTTGGAAATAGGGTCTTTTTGCAGCTGTAATTAGTTAAACTGAGATGAAGACATATGGGATCGTGGTGGGCCCTGATCCAGTGGGACTGGTGTTCTCATAACAAGGGCACAAACACACAGGGGGAGGCCAAGGGAACAAGGAGACAGAGATTGGAGTCACGCAGCCACAAGCTAAGGAAGCCTGGAGCCACCAGAAGCTGGGAGCGGCCAGGACGGACTCTGCCCTAGAGCCTCTAGAGCCTTGATTTCACGGCTTCTGGCCAGAACTCTGGGAGAATGAATGTCTGTTGTCCTTAAACCCCCAGTACCATGTCATGGTGGCCACAGGAGACGAGCACCGTGGGTACCCTCACCCCGTGCTGTGTGATCCCGTGGGGATGCCAGGTAGGGGCCATGCCTGCTCACCACTGTATCCATCGCTCCCTGGCCCTGTGGCCCTGGGAATGCTGCCTGCCCTGCCTCCTCCATTTCCCCATCTGTGAAATGAAATAATGATGCCCCACAGGGCAATGAAGAGAAAACCATAATTCGAGAAGAGACATGCACCCCAATGTTCATAGCAGCACTATTCACAATAGCCAAGACACGGAAGCAGCCTAAGTGTCCCTCAATAGACAAATGCGTAAAGAAGGCGTGGCACATGTATACAACGGAACGTAACTCAGCCATAATAGAGAATGAAACAGTGCCGTTTGCAGCCACGTGGATGGACCGAGAGATTATCATACTGTGTGAAGCAAGTCAGACAGAGAAAGACAAATATCATGTGGTATCAGTTACATGTGGAATCTAAAAAAATGATACAAATGAACTTATTTACGAAACAGAAACAGACCCACAGACATAGAAAACAAACCTACGGGTACCAAAGGGCAAAGGTGGAGGGAAGGGATAAATTAGGAATTTGGGAGTAACAGATACACACTACTATGTATAAAATAGATAAACACAAGGACCTACTGTATTGCATGGGGAACTATATTCAATATTTCGTAATAACCTATATGGGAAATGAATCTGAAAAAAGAAAAATCTATATATACATGTATAAAACTGAATCACTTTGCTGTAACCTGAAACTAACACGACATTGTAAATCAACTATACTTCAATTTAAAAAAGAAAACAGAGGGCTTCCTTGGTGGCGCAGTGGTTGAGCGTCTGCCTGCCGATGCAGGGGATGTGGGTTCGTGCCCCAGTCCAGGAGGATCCCGCGGAGCGGCTGGGCCCGTGAGCCATGGCTGCTGAGCCTGTGCGTCTGGAGCCTGTGCTCCGCAAACGGGAGAGGCCACAACGGTGAGAGGTCCGCGTACCTCAAAAAAAAAAGAAAAAAGAGTAAAGGAGGTCACGATCTGTAAGGCCTCGGGGACGGCGTGGGTCCTACACACACCAGACACTCCATCCACATGCATCACCTGCCCTGCTCCCACGCTCTGGGCTCACAGACCCTCCCCAGGAGGCCCCGGGGAGCCCCAGGCCACGGGAGCCGCTGCCGACATCTTGCTGTCGCTCCCTTCGGCCCCTCTGCATCTGGGCTTGGGGCGGGGGGAGCTGACCTTCTCCTGGAACTTTCACATCCCACGGCCACATCTTCATCACTCCCTTCCACCGCCCAGCCTCCAGCACGGCCCAGCGCCCGCCTGCCCGCAAGGTCAGCTTCAACACGGCCAGCCGGTGTGGGTGGGGCCTCCTTCCGTAAGTACTTTCCTCCAGGTAGGAGATTCCCTCTCTGCCCCTTGCCCAGGCCCCTCCGCTGGATCCAGAAGCAGGGTGTTCAGCACTCGCCATCCTCCTCCGGGCAGGACCAACCTCCCGGTCTGCCCAGGATCGCGGGACCTCCCAGGACGCAGGACTCCCAGTGCTAAGCCAGCACCGTCACAGCAGATCAGGACAAGCTGTTTACACTCCCCTCCAGCCCTGCCGGGCCCCTGAGTCTGGTAGAAAGTCTGCGCTGATCCCAGAGTCCTAGGTGAGTCCGTTGACCTGGGTCACACCCCCCGCCCACATCATACAAACCCTTCCTGGGGTCACCTTCTCCCATCTCCCCAGGAACCCACAGCCCAGAATGAGCGGCATCAGGACGACTTTCTCATTTGGTGAGAAAGTCAGCAAATATTTCCTCAACACTAATCTGGAGATCTTTGCTTTCTGGGGTCTCACCTGGTCACCATATCTTCTAACTGACAGTTGCCCCCTTGAGACCCAGCAGCTGCCCATCAGCACAGGGAAAGCCTCGGGGCACAGCTGCCGATCTGACGCCCTGGTCCCACTGATGTCACTGTCGTGCAAGCTCTTCATCTCCCGAACCCAACACTGACCACTGATGCTATGTGACCCTGCCTCCCCGCGGGCGGGGGGGGTGGGGACTGACCTCGAGGTGGAGGGGTGTGGCCATGCAGGAAGAGGGTGTGAAAGCCACACTCGTGGGAGCAGAGGTCGGGCAGATACGAATCATCCCTGCCCTGCAATCCTAACATCGCAAGCTGGTCCCCAGAACAGTTCACCCCAACTCCCACCGCACACCCCAATTTCACCTCCCCCAAAGAGCGCGACCACGTTCTAAGCTTCACTTTACCCCCGTGCACCCCTCACAGCTCAGTTCCCTCCCAGTTCACTGGGCAGGCAGTGACCCTACAGGGACAGGAGAAACTTACTGGCCCTGCCCATGATATCTCTCCCATGTTGATTACTTAGTTACGTGGTTCTTTTTCCGTGACACCGAACTGAACTTGAGGGAGAGAATCACACCTGAGTGTTTGGGGATCCAGGTCACTGGGGACATACTGTTCGCACGTGAAGGTCGTTGGCTCTCCTGTTGCACCCATTCTACAAATAAGAAAGCTGAGGCTCAAAGACAAACCATTGTACCCGGGTCACGCGGCAGGGTCAGCTCTGCGCCTGGGTCTCCTGACTCCTCCCCTGTACTCACGCATTCATTTAACAAACATTTATCAAGGGCTGACACGAGCCAGCACAGCCTAGGGGTGGGGTAAGGCAATGAGCAAATGGACAGAAGCTCCTGCCCTCGGAAGCTTGAGTCCAGTGGGGGGGACGGGCCCTGAATAAACACGCAGGTGCCCATTGGTCCTCAGTAAAGAAGCCCAAAGCAGGGCACATCCAGGATGGGCCTTCAATGCCTGTCTGCTACACGGATGGTCACAATGTTTCTTTTTTTTTTTTTTTTTTTTAAATGAACAATCTGATTTTTTTTTTTGAAAGTAATCTACCTTTTTTTTTAAAAAAAAAAATTTATTTATTTATTTTTGGCTGTGTTGGGTCTTCATTTCCGTGTGAGGGCTTTCTCTAGTTGTGGCAAGCGGGGGCCACTCCTCATGGCGGTGCGCGGGCCTCTCACTATCTCGGCCTCTCTCGCTGCGGAGCACAGTCTCCAGACGCGCAGGCTCAGCAGTTGTGGCTCACGGGCCTAGTTGCTCCGCGGCATGTGGGACCCTCCCAGACCAGGGCTCGAACCTGTGTCCCTTGCATTAGCAGGCAGATTCTCAACCACTGCGCCACCAGGGAAGCCCTCACAATGTTTCTTAAGCAAAAGAAAGCCTTTCCCTGACCCCCCCCCAATCTTACATTGAATTGCAATGAGTAAAACTGACCCAAGGGGCTCTCTCTGGGTGGGTGGGACCCTGTACCCCAGCCCAGCCCTCCCCCGGCCCCTGAGGCCTGTCTGGGAAACATCGGGGTCTGTGGGCCCCAGCGGGAAATTCAGTCCAACGGCTGGGATCTCGTTTTACTCCGCGGGCTTCGCGGCCCCGACTTCAGCTGGGAGGCTGGCAGTACCGAGACCTTCCACCAGGCAGGCCCCGCTTTCGGGAGCCGGCCAGATTCCCTAAGTGACACCCAGGGGCTGCCCCTCGCTGTCCTGCCCACTCCGGGTGCTTCCTTATTGAGACAGAGGCGCTGAGAGCCTGGCACCCCCATAGAGAAGGGGGCCCCCCCTCGAGGGTGCTTTCCTGGAAATCGATGACGGTGACAAATGGCCCTCTTGTCTAAAAGGCTCAGATGTCTGTAACGGTGGGCACCCAGGCCATGCCACATTAGTGGGTCCTGAGAACCGGGGGCCGCCTCCCACAGGCCTTTATTCACAGTCCCACACTCTTTCCGCAGTGGAGACGGATCCAGCCAAGGGGCCAGCGAGGTAGGCGGCTGGTTTCTGAGCCGTGGACGGCAGGTTCCCTGGGGACTTGAGAGAAGCTTTTGACTGTGTTTACGCTGGAGGCTGAACGTGGAGAGGATGCTGAAATGAGGGTGGGAGCTGGGGGAAAGCGCCCCAAGTTCACCATTCTCCCCGCCCCCATCCCCAGGCCCTCCCCACCCCTTCTGTTCATTCCTGGTTTGCTTGAATTCTCTAAACCCTTGCGCTGGCTTCTCTCTGTCTCCCCTCCTCTTTCCTTCCTCTCACTTTTATTATTCCTGCCAGCTCTTTTCCTGGGCTGCATTAAGTGCTCACTCTAGAGTGGCTGGTGAATTGGATTAAAAAGCTGGAAATTATTAAAGGGAAATCAAGGTCGGGAAGCCTGGTCCCGCTGGTGATTGGTTTCCCGATTGCTAACAAATGGGCAGGATGCCATGAGGGCCCCGAGCTAGGAAACGAGAAAACTAAGGAGCGGCGTCCTGTCCTGCTGCCAGCAGAGTGGACGCTTGTGCCCAGGCCCCAGTGGCCTGGATGGCCTGGTCTCCCACCTGATGGACACAGGTGTCGCCCCCTCTCCTTGACACCTTTGCCCACGTAGGCTCACTGCCCTAAGTTTTGTTCCCTCACACCTCGTGCTGTGCACCCCGATCCCCGACCGCTGGGATCTCCGTGTGACACACCTCCCACATCGTGCCCCTCACGTGACATCTCAGGTCACCTGGGTACGCATCTGCCTCTGCACTATGCCCTCACCTTTGCAACCCAATACCTCCTGCTCCGGACGCATGATGGGGGCTCAGCCTGGTTCCTCTTCGACCTCCACCCCCACCCCCCATCAGTCCCACGTGGACCCCTCACCACACTCCATTTCGATCCACCCTGAGGCCGAGGGGCTGTGGCTGCCTCAGCTTTGACCCCAGGAGCTCCATCAGTGTCTGAGGCCGAATCACTGAATGTCACCCAGTGACATCCTGGGGCTCCCCCCAAGCTCCACGCCCCCGTCCTGAAACCAGCATCCAGAAGTGAACCACACGCCCTGAGTACAGTCGCCAGGAAGGCAAAGTCACCAAAAATGCCCCCAAAATTGATTCTAAGACCAAAACCATCCAGAAGACCTTTAGGACAAAGCTGAGAACCTGCGCAAGGTTTGTACTTCCAGCAGGCAAGGCTGCTGCGGCAGAGAAACACTCAATTCCAGAAACAAGGAGCCCACCAGGCCCCCGTCCTTTTCTCTGCCCGTCCTCTCCTCCCCAAGGTTTCCCCAGAAAGATTTCCAAGTCCTCAACATCCCATTTCACACCCAGAACCTACCCCCCAACCTGCACAGAGCAGACGACCAGCAGGCTGCAGGGCACAATGTTGATTCTGAAACATGACGAACGAGGCTACACTCAGACACCGGGAAGGTCCTACCACCCCGGGAATCTCTGCGCAGCTGGTTTCACCTGCCCACGTCTCCCATGTCAGTCCATCAGCGGGACGCGAAGTGATGGATTCTCAGGGTTGGAAACTCAACCCCACTTCAGGCATAAAACTCCTCCACATGGTCCTAGGGAAGTGCGCGAATGCCTCCTCTTAGAAGCCTCTATTGACTGGAGCCTCACCACCACTAACTCACAGTAGGTGCTCATGACCTGGGGGATCTTTACACTGAGCCAGCCGCCAGCCCCTCACCTTGGACCCCCATCTGAAAGCACATGAAGGGGTCTAACCCATCTGGCACTCAGACTGGGATGCAGAGGCAGGCCCGTCAGGACCACATCTCAGCACCCTCAGCTCTGTTCACTGCAGAATCCAGCCCGTGGTGTCTTTTTGGATCTGGAGTTTGTTTCCAGCAAACTTAAGGTAACACAGAGCCTCCCATCATTTGAAATTTTGATCAACAGGTCATCCAAATTTGCATCAATGTCACTGATCACTGGTTGAGCAGCTAGGAAGAGGGCAGGGTCAGAGGGCCCTGCACGGGGGCACTTTGGCCAGAGGATGCTGGCTTTGCATCCCAGCCAGAGCGGTCACACCGACCAGCCACTAGGGAGGAGGAGGCCCCTGAGGGGCCAAAAGCTGAGTGTATATATGTCCATGCCTCTCTCTGCTTTGTCACAGCTCACCCCTCCCCTTCCCCATATCCTCAAGTCCGTTCTCTAGTAGGTCTGTGTCTTTATTCCCGTCTTACCCCTAGGTTCTTCATGACATTTTTTTTTCTTAGATTCCATATATATGTGTTAGCATACGGTATTTGTTTTTCTCTTTCTGACTTACTTCACTCTGTATGACAGACTCTAGGTCCATCCATCTCAATAGATGCAGAGAAAGCTTTGGACAAAATTCAACACCCATTTATGATAAAAACCCTGCAGAAAGTAGGCATAGAGGGAACTTTCCTCAACATAATAAAGGCCATATATGACAAACCCACAGCCAACATCGTCCTCAATGGTGAAAAACTGAAACTATTTCCACTAAGATCAGGAACAAGACAAGGGTGCCCACTCTCACCACCCTTTCTCTTCTTTTAGAAGAGGAGGGTGCTCCCCTGGCCGCACTCGACCATCTCCCCTCCACTCCCGGAGCTGCCGTCCTCAGCCGGTCACTCCGTGTCCCTGACAATTCACTACTGTTCTCAGTCCTCCAGCAGCGAGACCCACAGCCTCTGACACTTTGGGCGCCCCTCCACCTGCCTCCATGAATTCCCAACCCCTCTGCAACCCTTCCTCTTCCAGATTCTCTCCTAACCTCTTAGAGTTTTCCTCCTTGGTTCATTTCTCCAGTCTTTCACCAACTCCCCAAATCCCCCCTAAACCCTACTCTTCCCCCTGTGTCCCTGAGATAATGACAAAGCCCTTCGCCATCTGAATGAAATCACAGAGGCAACCCAGGGTCTCCAGGCAGAACTCACTTGTATCCCCCGACCCCGTCCCTGTCTGCCCAGGCTGCTGTAGCAAAGCACCACGGCCCAGGCAGCTTAAACAGAAATCTATTTTCTCACAGTCCTGGACTCCAGGAGGCCAAGGTCAAAGTGTCCGCAGGGTTTAACCCTCCTTGGCTCACAGACAGCTACCTTCTCCCTGTGTCCTCTCATTCTTCCCTCTGGATGTCTGTGTTCTAATCTCCTCTTCTTATAAAGACACCAGTCAGATTGGATCAGGACCCACCATAAAGACCTCATTGTAACTTAATTGCCTCTTTAAGGATTGTCTCCACATACAGTCTGAGGTACTGGTGTTAGGACTTCAACATACAAATTATGGGGGGCACGGTTCAGCCCAGAACATACCCCCTAACTGAGTACCTCACAAAACCGTTCTCTCCCTCCATCCCCTCTGCTCAGCAATGGTCCTTGCAGTATTGCCCGGCAGCAGGAACACATTCCCACCCCCCACCTCCCAGCCCCCAGCCCTCAGCCCTCAGCTCCCTAACCCACCTGCCACCCCGCCTCCAGTGCCGTGCTGCTCTTGTGTTTAAACATCACTGTTGTAACCCTGTTACTTGCAGGAGAAAAAGATTTATGTCTCTTCACCCTCTGTCCCAGCTGTTTCTCTTCCCCACCCTCTGCTCTGCCCATCTGGCACCCTGAATTGACACATGAACAAACTCTCAGGCAGGGGTCAGAGCTGCCCTTTCCCTCTCCCTGGACCCAATGCTCCTTTGTCCCTTACTTCTTTACCTGGAAAACCAAACCAGTCCTCTTCCTCCTCCAAGACCCCACCAAGGGGGCATCCTGCCCTCACCCCCAGTTGATGGTCACTCCATCCTCTGTGCACCCGAGTGCTTTATGCAGACCTGTCTCCCGTGTGGAGCCCGAGGGAGGCTGTTTGCCTCTCTGTCACCCACTCCAGCCGACAGAGAACAAGCCCCTTCCATCTCTGTATTCACTGTGCCTGGCACAGGGCAGACACCCCTCGGTCCTGGATAAATGAACGAATGATTAATTCAGTGAATGAACCTACAGCCTGGGTGCTCCTCCCCTCAGAGTAAACACAGAGCCTTGCAGAGAGTTGTTTTGCCCTAACTTGCAGTCTCTGAAAAATGAATCACTGTCTCTGAACTCTAAGAAATCCAATATCAAAGCCCCTAACAGGAAGCTGACATGTGCCTGTTACAGACCCAGCAGAGGAATTTAAGGAGGTCTGGGCTTCGCAGCATCCTCTGGTCTGCGTGAGCCTCAAAGCCCGGGAATGTTCTTCGGGGAGAACATTCATCCTGCCTGCCGCGGCGTCCACTTAAGGGAATGCCAACCGCTTCACGCCACGCTGATTTTGCAGGTGCGCATAATTACATGGGAAGTGTTCCAGCAGCTCCAGTGAGGACACAGCAAGGAAAGCCGGCCCCCATCTGCTGGACGCAGCAAGCAGGACAGGTCGTGCCTTTCGTCGGCTGCAAGTCTTGGGTTATAGCTGGAAAGCTGGAACATTTTGGTTCTGTCTCAGAAGCCAGAAAGTTTGGGAAAAAGGGGAAATTTTCTGAATGATGAAGAGCCTGTTTGTTGGCGCGAAATCCACGCCTTGGCTTCTAGAAATGAATGCACGCTGCTTTCTAAATCTCACGCAGTCTCCTTCAGAAAGTGGGACAAAACCCAAAGCCTTGACCCTTGCTGTGCTCGCAGGTCTGCACATGCCGAACCCCCTCAGTATTCTAGCCCACGTGCCTGCACCTTTTCTCTGGGTTCAATACCACCTTACACAAAGCTCACACTCTGACGGCGGCCCCGAGCCCCTGAAACACAGCAGGTGGGGCAGCCGGCTCTTTGGGCCCCGTTCCCCTTCCTGGCACAGGTCACAGCAAGCCCCGCATCTCAGCTTCCCACAGGGATTTACAGAGCCCAGCCTCGGGGAGATGCTGACCCAAGACTACCCACACAGCTCCTGCCCAGTCACTAGCAATGTCCTTATTTATGCATTCATTCAACAAACCCTTATCGGGCACCTACTCTTTGCCAGGCATGGTTCTAGGTGCTGAGGACACTACAGTGAAAAAGTCAAGAAAGATGCCCACGTCCAAAACCCTGTAAGCTGTTGCTATTTCCTTATGTAGCAGAAGGGACCTTGTGGATGTGAGTAAGACAGAGAGATGCCTCCTGAGATGGAGAGATTCTCCTGGATTTCCTGGGTTGGGCCCTAAACGTAATCACAAATATTCTCCTAAGAAGTCTTAAAAAATTCTCTGATTACTCCAACCTCACAATAAAATCTAAAAAAAAAAAAAAAAATCTATCCACACATCCTACCTGAGAACGGAGGATTCTATAATCCTAGGAGGAAAGACCACGTTTTCTTTGCTATTTATTGGTTATCTAGAACATGAAGTATGTCAACAAAGGCTCAAAGGAAGAAACAAGAGATGTTATTTTAATACAAGCTTAAAAGGAGAAAAAGCAAATTGCATTTATGCACAGGATTTTCTTCAACCTACACAAAATAAGCTAAACATATTTCAAAAAAAGAGAGAAGGAGGCAGAGGGAGATCTGACCACAGGAGAGAGAAGGCAGTGTGATGACCGAAGCAGAGGCTGCACGTGCTTTGAAGGTGGCAGAAGGGACCACGAGCCAAGAAATACAGGCGGCTTCTAGAAACGGAAAAGGTAAGGAAACAGATCCTCCCCTAAAAGCCTCCAGAAGGAACCAGTCCTACCGGTACCCTGACTTTAGCCCAGTGAAATCAGTTTCGGACGTCTGACTTCTCAAACTGTAAGCAATAAGTGCGTGTTGTTTTAACTCCCTGAGTTTGTGGCGTGTGTTACAGCAGCCATAGGAAACTAATACATACCTTCTCCCTCAAGCGTGGATTTCAGGGAGCCAGGGCACCCAGGCCTGGAAGGCACACCGTGGGCTATCTAACATGCCGCCAGATTTCTAATATGCATTAATCCACTGACTGGGCAAATGTTACACAGCATATCTCAGTGGGGTATGGTGCTGATGCAGGGAATGGAGGTGACAAGGACAGCCCTACTGCCTGGCCTTGTGGAGCTCCGGCCATGAGGCTCCCTGCACATGTCCAGCCACAGGGACCTCGCTCTGACCCAAGGAAGCCCATTTATCCGCGGACAGCTCACTCTCAGAAAGTTTTAAGGACTCCTTGGAAATTATAATATTTCTTCCAACCAGTTTGGAGAAAGGCTGCTGCCCGGAGATGAACGTACTGTCCCAGGGGCTTGTTCTGTGTCTTTATTCCACAGTCTACAAGCGTGTGAATATAGCCCGAAGCTGAATCGCTCACCCCTTGACTTCATTACATCATCCTCCCAAATCCCCAGCCTCTTACACACCTGCCCTCATTCAGACACATCTTCTTTGTACCTACGCGACTGGTTTTCTTGAAGCCAAGTTAACTGTGCTTATGAAATTCCATCTTTTTAGGTATGCTCCAGTATTCCTCCCTGATTATACATCCAGCACATTCGCAGACTCCTTAGCTATCTGTCATCAGAAAAGTATTTCTTCTATTTTGTGTGTGTGTGGAAGTAGAAACTTCAACAAGATCCCCATGCAGATCATTCCAAGCCCAGGTCTCCCCTCTCGCAGGAATGCCCTGCAAGGACATACATTCAAACGTCCTGCAATCGGATGCCTAGCGCCCTCCTCGTCTGTCCTCCCAAGGCAGCGCCAGCTTCTTGCCAAGCAAGAAGTGGTTAATGCATCTCCTTGCTTTCCTCTATCTGGAGACCCAGACATCAGCCCTCTGGCGTGCACATTCCATGAGCATTAGGGTACCAGGCAAAACCCTCCCAGGCGGATTCCACGGAAGATGCATGGAGGCAAAGAGCATGTTAATCAGGAGGCTGGCTTCCAACAGAGATCGGTGAAGCCTGCCTTATCGGTCCTGGGAGCTGCAGCCGGCCGCCCAGCACACTTACCAGCCCTGCCAGCAGGAAGCAGACACCGGTAATTAAGGGCATGCCGTTTACTAGAGACAAAGGAGAGTATCACCAGAAAGCTGAGTTTGGGAGGACTGAAAGGGCACAATCAAAATGTAATTGGGGGGTGACGGCCTCTGTGCATCCTTGCCAACCCCTCAGCAAAGCATATTCTCGAGCCTTGGTTCGTGCTGTACTTTGCTCCCACGCTGGTCATAGCATAGGAATAAAGAGAGGAAGACAGCCTCTCTGTAAAAAATAGAGTAAGTTCCCAAAGCCACGCCAGCCACAATCCTTCCACTGCCCAGAAAGAAGCACTAATACCTTTAGGGCTTCATTTTTTGTCTTATCTTTGTGTGTAATCTTTATTTGGTGTTTTGTCTTTCCAGATCTTTCCAGCTCTGAGCGTAGACACACCGAAAACTATGCTGGACACATGCTAGTGCCTTTGAAATATACATGGTTTGTTTGCGTCTTCTCTGCATACATGTAACCCACGGGTTATGCACTGTGTTGCCGCTCGCTGTTTCCAGGCAACAGCATGGGTTGGGTTTCCTGTCATGTCTGCACGGATAAATTCACTCACTCTTCTTCACGGCAGCCAAGCGCTCCGCTGTAGGGACACATCTGAGACTGCCTCACCGTTCCTTCCATGTTGAACATTTGGGCTGCTTCCAGTGATTTTCTGTCCCTGACGTCTTTGTCAACCTGCCACCTCCATCATCCTCTGTTGGGGCTGGTGTCCCAGATCCGGGCCCTGAGCCTCCTCCCATCGCTCATCCATGAGCAGCACAGAAAACCATGTGCCACAGCCTGAGCACACACTGAGGTCCCTCCCTCACCGTGGTCCACACAGTGACCTGGACGGATGGTCTCTGCCCGGCCTCTTGGTCATCCACCTGGTCTGCCTCCCCTTCCTGCACTCTCGGCTCCCTGGAGACCTCTGCAGAGACCGTTACGGGTCTGCCCAGGCAGAATGCGCTGCTCCCCATTTGTAGGACACTTCTCACTGTATCACCCTCATTTTACATCCCAGCCCCTAGCACCATGCCTGGAATACAGCAGGCATTCAGTAAGTATTGTTGAGTGGATGTAAGAATGAATTCACTGGGTTCGCACCCACCCAGAGACAATGCTCATCTCCTCGTGGTAGACCTCTTTGGGCTCTACATGGTTGTGTTTCCTTTGTCATTATCGGCCACCCCTCAATGCCACGGCCATTTAACCAATGAATGTCTATGTTCTTCCAGGTGAAGCTCTTGGTGGTGCTGAAGGAATCAGAGGGAGTTTACTGAACTCCCCATGTGCCAGGCAGAGCTCTCTAGGCATCTTCTCACCCAGTCTCATCCAGGAGCAACCAAAGGTCCTGGATGGCCAGGTCCAGCTGTACTGGGCTGAACAGTGTCCCTCAAAAATTCATGTCCACCCAGAACCTGTGAATGTGACCTTATTTGTAAATGAGAGTCTTTGCAGATGTAATCAGGTTAAGTAGAGGTCACGTTGGATTAGGGTGGGCCCCCGATCCAACATGGCTGGTGTTATAGACTGAATGATTTGTCCCCCCAAAATTCGTATGTTGAAATCCTGATCCCAAGGTGATGGTATTCGGAGGTGGGGGCTTTGGGAGGGAACAAGGTCATGAGGGTGGAGCCCCCATGAATGGTATTAGTGCCCTTATAAGAAGAGGTTGGAAACTAGGTGGGTCTCTTCCTGCCACACGAGGATACAAAACAGAAGCTGGCTGTCTGTAAGCCAGAAGAGGGTGCTCCCCAGAATCCAACCGTGCTGGCAGCCTGATTTCAGGATTCCAGCCTCCACAACTGAGGTAAATGTGCTATTCATAAGCCAGCCAGTCTTTGGTACTTTGTTACAGCCACGTGCACAAAGACAATCAGTGTCCTTATACGTAGAGAAGAGCCACACAGAGCCACACAGGAGAGAAGCCGTGTGATGACGGAGTCAGCGATTGACAGGCTGCAGCATCAAGCCAGGGAACCCCCAGAAGCTGGAAGAAGCCAGGAAGCCTTCTCCCCTACAGGTTTCAGAGGGCGCATGGCCCTGGGGAACCTTGATTTCAGACTTCCAGCCTCCAGACCTGTGAGACAGTACATGTCCCTGTTTAAGCCATCTGGTTTGTGGCACTTTGCTACAGCAGACCTAGGAAACAATCCTGCCATCCTTCCTTCCACCCTTTCCTCCTCAGCCAGGCGAGCCGGGGAACCCGATGACACAAAATCCCCCTCCCGTTAGATTGATCACACACAGCCCTGCTGCCCTCAGGAGGGGCAGCCACCCGCAGAGGCAGCTACATGGTTGGCAAAGCCCAGCACAAAATGAACATGCAGGTTCTCTGGTCAAAAATCTTTTCTTCTGTGGTCTCTCTCTTGACCTATCATGTTAGCTTTTGTTTGTTGTTTATATCCCTCTGGCTTGGGCACAGGGATGTTTGTGGGGTGACTGCAGACCTTCACAAGTGTCTGGTCCCACAACTCAGCACACCTACCCTGGCTCCCCACTCCTGTGCCCTCCCAGACCCTGAGCAGGGGTGGGTGGGGGAAGAGGGGGAGGGAGTCAGCAGGGGGTGCCCCCTCCATTGTCCCATCAGACCCCCATGAAAAACACAAATTCAAAGATAAGACGATGAAGGATTTCAAGATGGCAACTGCAGAGTGTTACACCCCAAGGGCAGGGCCCTCCGAGCTCAGGCCCTGTGACTGGCCTGCCACACATGCAGGAGACCAGCCCTGATTAGACCAAACCAAGGCCACTCAGAAGAGGACACATTTATTGAGTCTGTGATGTGCTCAGGCTGAGCAATTTAAAAACCTTACCTCCACCAGGCCCTGGAAAGCCACATGGTGTGATTGTTCCTTCTTCCCAGATGAGAAGGCCAAGGTTCACAGGGCAGAGCAATGTTTACTCCAGAAGGTTCTTTCTGGACTCTGGCATCATCATTCCCTAAACACTCAGCCCCCTCTGACAGTCAAGTCTCAGCCACCAGCTGGCCCATACCACGGGTGGAGAAAGTGGCCTATTTCCAGACAAGGTTTGGGGCAATTTACACTAAAAAAAGATGCAGTAAATCCCAAAACCACTGAAACAAGAATAAAAAGACTAGAAGAAAAGAATAAGGCGGGGTGGGGGGGCGGCTTCCCTGGTGGCGCAGTGGTTGGGAGTCCCCCTGCCGATGCAGGGGACGCGGGTTCGTGCCCCGGTCCGGGAGGATCCCACATGCTGTGGAGCGGCTGGGCCCGTGAGCCATGGCCGCTGAGCCTGCGCGTCCGGAGCCTGTGCTCCGCAACGGGAGAGGCCACAACAGTGAGAGGCCCGCGTAACGCAAAAAAATAAAAAATAAAAAAATAAAAATAAGGCGGGGGAGGCAAATATTTTTCCCAGAAAACCTAAGCTGGGATAAGCGACCTCCATTGCAGCACAACCTGCCACCAAGGGAGGACGTGGGGCCCGCGCGGCCCTGCTGCGGAAACAGCATGCTGCCTGGGACCCGCGGGACGGCCGCAGAAGAGCACGACAAAGTCAAGAATCGGGGGATGGCAGTTCTACAAAAAACATGCAGATGCGCCAAATCTGGCCTTTTCATATAATTATGCTTCTTATGAAAACTGAGGGCATCATGTCAAGGTGAGTGTGGGGGAGGGGAAGAGGCAATGAGTACAAAGGGCGGAGATCGCTTTCCCGCAGACCCAGTGTGGACACCCTAATCCCTAAGGACCTGGTGGCCTCTGGAAGGACTAGCGGGGAGTCACCACTTTCCCCCTGGCCCCGGATGCTCCATGTTGTCGACGGGCAGGAGATGCAGACACACACGAGCAGCTGGTGTGTGCGTGTTGGATGGCAGGGTCTGTGCCGAGAGCCGACGTCCTAGAGGATGCCCTGCCCCCCGCTCCTTCAAAACAGACACCTGTGCACACTACCCACACACACAAAATACCTATTTTTTAAAATAAATTTATTTATTTATTTTTATTTTTGGCTGCACTGGGTCTTTGTTGCTGTGCACGGGCTTTCTCTAGTTGTGGCGAGTGGGGGCTATTCTTCATTGCGGTGCACGGGCTTCTCATTGCAGTGGCTTCTCTTGTTTCGGAGCACGGGCTTCAGTAGTTGTGGCTCATGGGCTCTAGAGCATAGGGTCAGTAGTTGTGGCTCACGGGCTCCAGAGCACAGGGTCAGTAGTTGTGGCACATGGGCTTCGTTGCTCCGCGGCATATGGGATCTTCCCGGACCAGGGCTTGAACCCGTGTCCCCTGCACTGGCAGGCAGATTCTTAACCACCGTGCCACCAGGGAAGTCCCAAAATACCTATTTTAAGTAAAATAAGCAGTTAAAGTAGTCAAAAGAACATTATCTTCTTTAAAAGGGTGGTGTTTTGGTCTTAGTTGAGATAAAAGTCTGTTACTAACAGAATTGCTTTTGGGCCACATAAAACGTGCCCTTGGCAGGAAGACGCTCATTTGGTGGCCTTGGCAAACGCCGCCTTGGAGAGACTCCTAGAGAAGAAGCAAACCTGGTAGCTCATGCGATAGACCCAGCTCACCCAGTCAAGCATGGGGGAGAGGCCACCCAGCGTCTCTAGGGGCCCCAGCTGGAGCACAGAGCTCGGGGCTGAACGACCAGCTCTAGCAGGCAGGGCCAAGGCAGCACTTGCAGGAGACTGTCAGGCTCCCTCCCAGCCCAGCACGGACCAGGGGCGCGCCCACCTCTGGCAAGCCCAGTGCCCCCAACTGTAGACGGGAGGAAGATGGTGAGAAGGGCTCAATGAACAAACACCAGCGGGTACCCAGCCCAGGGCTGGAAACAGGTCCTCCGAGATGCCACTTCCTTCCCACACCCCTGTGCGCCCGCCTGCACGGTGCATATGCAGTTCTGGTCCCTTGGGAGAAGGCAACATGACAATAAAAAGCCGTTCGAGGCAATGGCTGAGCCCAGAGTGGCCTGACTCTTTCACCGGGATCTGTGGTCCCTGGAGGGAGGAGCTGCTGCCCTCCTGGGTCATTGTAGTCTGAACTCAAGCAAAGAATAATGAGGGACCTTGACTGATTGGAAAACATGACGATGGGTCCTGCTGGCTTTCCTTAAATCCCACTGTTCTGCGGGTGCTGGCAAAGATGGCCCAGAGAGAACTCACACACTGGAGCCGCGAAACGGGCCCCAGTGAGCCAGGGTTGGTGGGTCTTCTTCCCAACCAGGTGAGGACGCCCAGTGGTCGGCCAGTGTGCACAGCAGCCCCGGGTTCAGCGTCCTGTGGCCTTCCCGTGAGGACTGCAACGCCAGGAAGAACGTGCCCTTCGGAGACACAGAACGGCGGCTCATCAGGCTAAATGGGCAGCTTCCAGCTCTGCAACACAGCAGGAGGGAGAGCCTGGAACGGGGCACGGTGGTTCTGTAGCTCACGGAGCGGCCTGGATCACGGGGCTCTCGTCTTCCGACCCGGGTGCTGGCAGCAGAGAGCAGGGAGGAGGGCGAGCATGGGCCAGTGGCCTTCTTACGTCACGCTGAATAGGGCCTGCCTGCAGGTCAAGTAGGAGCCCCAGGGTAAGGACACAGGGCACAGGACTCAGGCCACCCTAGAACTCCTGTGGGAGCCCAGAATGCGGGCCCAACACTAACCCTCCCTTAGCGGGAAGTGGAGACGCAGAGACCCAGCAACTAGGGCTTTTTTCAAACTGTGTAACTGATCCGAGAGCCTGGGAGCCTCTGGGGATGCTTTAAGAGGTCCGGAAGTTTCCAGGACTCACGCAAAGCTGGACTCACCCCTTACAGGGAGGCAACTGCAGTAAGGTGGCAGGTGAGCAGTCCCTTAGCTTCCGTGGGTGACACCCTTAGTTACCCCCAAACTATCTTTCTTAGGGATGTGAAAGAAGACTTGAGCTTGAGTCAATCATCTGTCACTTTCCACAGAGTAAACTGCTCGCCTCGTCTCTTCTGGGTGCCTGTTCCAGGTCCCTCAACACTCACGTCTTGAGAACCCTGTGCCACACGCAGGTGCCGCAGCCGACGGAGAGGTGAGCGAGGTACGACCCCTGCCCCTGGGACCTTGAGATCTAGGACAGAAGGAGGACCATGGGGTCAACATGGTCAGACACCCGGTTAAGGAGCAATGAGCTCCAACCCCATGGCTTCCAAGGCCAGACTCGACCATGCGCAGCAGGCAACGGCCACGTTGTCACGTCCCCAGCTCCCACGTTTGACCCAATGGGAGAGCCCCCCGCCAACCTCAGGCTTCCTTAGTGTTGGTCCCCTAACACCAAGGTGACCAATGAGCTTCCCCTTCAGGGTCAAGCCCAGATGATTGGCAATGGCTCCTGCGGTCACTGCGCTGAAAGGATTTTGAGCCAGGCCTGCTAGCGGGGGCTGGCAGGGAAGAGAACCAGGACAGATAAGCCGTGCCTCCCACTGACCCCAAGGTGCCCCTGCTGCCACACGTTCACTGCTGACCTTCAGGTATTTCTGCCCAACAGGTCGGTTTCCCCAGCTTGATCCAAGTGAACGATCCAACTCCATCAGAGCTCCTGTAACTCGGTATCACATTGACTGTCACAGCTTCCCAGTGCAGGCTCCACCCCACCCAGCTCACCGCTGGCTCTGAGTAAGCAGCAGGAGACCTGCCTGGCCCTGGGCACAGCTCGTGGGAGACTGTTAGCGAAATAAATTTGGACCTAATTTGTTCACTCAAGCCATCCACCGCCAAGGAGCAGGCTAGAAGGTTTGGGCTGATTAATCATTGTTACTGAAGCTGAAGGGAATTAGCTGTATAATTCTGAGCAGTTGAACTGGAATTCCACTGAGCTTTCATCACGAGACTGAAGCGTCAGCAAGGATGCCTTTCTCAGGGCTCAGAGGTGTGATTACGCTTTCACGTTCTCTCCACTTGCCTCTGAACTAAGTCCAGTGCCAAAGGCTCACTGTCAACTTACATTGTTTTCATAAAACGTTTGTGGAGCCACAACACACGAGGATTTCTTTCTTGAAAACCCCGATGCCCACCCCAGGACTGAGGCACCTGCTCCTGGTGGTACATTTTACACTGGCTGGTTTCCTCACTCTTCCCAGTGAGGCGCTCTCGTTGCAGCTGTCCCTGTCACTCTCTGCCCAAAGCATGGCTTTCCTCGCTGTCTCCTCTCTGTCAAGACGGTCATACACGGGGCTTTGTTCCATTCGCTGCTGCACCGGCCTGTGGCCTTTGTCGTGGTGACCTGAAGAAAGCCCCTTGACCTCGTCTTCCTAAATCTGCCCCTTTAAGACCACAGGTTGCCGGCAGCGTCTACTTGTGTACCCTTTGGGGTATGTTTTGTTTGCAAGGACGTGAAATCTGCCTCCTGACACTAATTTCTAACATAAGTGTCTACAGCAGACAGATAACGCTCAAATTCCTGAACAGCCCTGGACCTCTGTCACTCTCCCCTTTTCTAAATTAAGCCACATGGGTGCTTGGGGTGCCATGGTGGTGTAGGAGTTGGCGTCCCATTCTTCTGTGGTGTCGCACGTATTCGCATATAAAACATGTAGAAGGGGGCCTGACTCTGAATACATGAAGCCATCACTTTCTAATTCATCCCAGCTCACATCAAAAAGAAAACCCAGGGCTTCCCTGGTGGCGCAGGGGTTGAGAGTCCGCCTGCCGATGCAGGGGACACGGGTTCGAGCCCTGGTCTGGGAAGATCCCACATGCCGCGGAGCGGCTGGGCCCGTGAGCCACAACTACTGAGCCTGCACGTCTGGAGCCTGTGCTCCGCAACGAGAGGCCGCGATAGTGAGAGGCCCGTGCACCGCGATGAAGAGTGGCCCCCGCTTGCCACAACTAGAGAAAGCCCACGCACAGAAATGAGGACCCAACACAGCAAAAATAAATTAATTAATTAATAAAAAAGTAATAAAACCCAGCCCACGGTCCCATCAACAGAAGAAGGTCTTAGAATGAAGCAGACCCAGGCACCAAGGGTAGGAACAGCACTCCAGGCTGATGGCTGAGCGATCACAATGATACAGTCTCGCAAGGTGGCCTTGACAGTAAGAGACACGCTGGCTGAGAAGCCCTGGTCACACCGCAGGAACCCAAAGAGTTAGGGCTCTTGTCATGGGGGACCCGCTGGCACAAAGGAGCAGTACCTTCTCCTGTTTATTAAAATTCTAGCTCCGTGGCCCGGGAACACTGGTCTCTCCCATCCGTATTCAGGGTTTGTCCCTTGTTAAGTGTTATCTCATTAAGGAGCTGTCATCTAAAAACTTGGTTTATTTTGAAAATCTAGCCCTACATAAACAAACGGGGGATTATGCTGATTGAGTGATTCATCGTTTAGTTATTCATCATCAATCATCATTTAGTTATTCATTTATTTCCCCATTTTGTTCTACAACAAATCCCAAGGAGATTATGATATACGTAATAACTTCATTTCTTTAAAAATACCAAGCAAAAGTATATAATAAGTCAGGCGAGCTAAGAAAGTGTCTGGGATGAGCTCCGAGTCTTGCATTTAAAGACGGCAGCTTGAGTTCATGGGCTTCACTCCCCCTCACCTTAAACATTCTCACTGAATTCACTTTCAAAATAAGAGAGGAATTTTGTGACTGAGCTGGAAAATGATGCTGCTGTCACCATAGGCAATAAATAACCAGAACTTTCCGTAGGTACGTGGCTGGTGGGACACGGACCCCACCTGTATTGGAGGAGTGACAAAGTCACGCTGTGAAAGAACATGGGTCAGAATACGTTGCTGCAAATATCTTTGAAAAATACAAAATGCCATGACACCATTGACTATTTCACCATAGCCTGTGTTATTGTTTCAGTTAATGAACTAGTTCAACAAACTGATATGGAGATGTCATCATTTATCTTTCATCAAAATAAAATTAATAAGGAGTCATTGGGTGATTTTTCATGATGAAGCGTAAGCAAAAGGTAGCCTTCTTTTTTTTAACTTATTTATTTTTATTTTTGGCTGTGTTGGGTCTTCGTTTCTGCATGAGGGCTTTCTCTAGTTGCGGCGAGCGGGGGGCCACTCTTCATCGTGGTGCGTGGGCCTCTCACTATCGTGGCCTCTCTTGTTGCGGAGCACAGGTTCCAGATGCGCAGGCTCGGTAGTTGTGGCTCACGGGCACAGTTGCTCCGCGGCATGTGGGATCTTCCCAGACCAGGGCTCGAACCCGTGTCCCCTGCATTGGCAGGCAGATTCTCATCCACTGCGCCACCAGGGAAGCCCCAGAAGGTAGCCTTCTTGATCAGTGAACATTAAAAAGCATAAGCGCAGTTGCTGACAGCTCTGGGTCTTAGACACAAGTGGAATCAATGACTTTTGCACCGTGTTCCATAGCAATGCCGGATTCTCTCGTAGAGGTGAAGAGGGAAGCCTCGACTTCCTGACTTCCCCCTTAACCAGAGCAGCTTGGATTTTTCTGTATTTGTTTGTGTTTTATTTTACCTGAAAAAGTTACGCATCTGAAAACTGTTAGAGCAGCGTTGAGCTAGTGCGATTGTCTTGTTTACAGATAAGGAAACCGAGCATGGCCCAGGACCCAGACTCTCACCCTTACCTGGGATCTTTCCTAAATCAACTGGCTGCAGCCACAAGTCTGCACTTGCCTGCATTTCTGTCTCGCTATCAGTCAGGTTCATCCTGATCATACCTCTGGGTGATTGGGTGGTTTTATTATAACCAAATATAAAATAGTTTATAACAGGGCAGAATCACACAATGCAGGCAGACCTGACATTTTTCTCATAGGACTTGATGAAAAATGGAGTTATGACATTGTTTGAGATTATTCCAGAAAGCGAAATGCAAAACAAACTAGCCTGAGGATACAGCATAGCCCTCGGGGTATGTTAGATCCTCAAAGCCCTTTTGTTCTGCTAGAAGGTTTGCTAAATAATGTCAAGAACTGAAAATGTCAGTGACATCTAGTACTGAAGACTACAGGGTTTTTTTTTAATGGTTAAACCCTAGGTTTTTACCTCCTGTTCAGCTTGGAGAAATGTCAGGACACATACCATGTGAGAGTAGCAAGCCCGAGGAGTGTCTGGGACAGGCTCGCAGACCTGGGATTTCAGATCTCTCATCTGGAATCCATTAGGTGGTAATATTATTAAGCTTCTAGTCAAATAGAAAAAAAAAACAAAAAACACCGTATTCATTGGAAATGGAAGGCATTTGAATGTCAGCAAGGTTTCCTACAGCCAGGGACAAGGTTTTCTTGAAAGAAATGGAGCAGCAGCCAGTCTGTTTTCCTGGCAATTCCACCCTGTTTGCACATGGTTGGAATATGTAACAGTTCTTCCCTGGGCAGGGCACTTGACCTCCCCATAAGCCCTGTCTCCTTTGTCATTACCTCAGCCCTGTGGGGTAAATAGGACTCCTTTTGGCTGGTCCGAGAAGTTGTGAACTTAGCTGAGGTCACCCAGCCGAGAAGTGACAAAGGCGCATCTGGAATGCCACCCTGGGGCTCCTGGCCCAGTGCCCCATCCTGGGCACCCCCCTCCACATCCCTGAGCCACCAAAAGTCTCTGTGGTGGACTGAATTGTGCACCCCCAAATTTATATGTTGAAGCCCTAACCCCCCACGGGACCATATTTGGAGATAAGGTCTCTAGGGAGGTAATTAAAGTTAAATGAGGTCATAAGGGTGGCGCCCTAATTGAGACTGTGGCCTTACCAGAAGAGGAAGAGACCCCAGAGATGCTCTCTTTCTCTCTCCCTTCTCCCCCCCCACACAAAAGAAAGGCCAAGTGAGGACACAGAGGGAAGCTGTCTACAAGCCAGGAAGCAGGCCCTCACCAGAAACCAAGTTCACCAGCACCTTGACCTTGGACCTCTGGCTTCCAGAACTGTGAGAAAAGAGACGTGTGTTGTTTAACCCCCTCATATGCGGACTTTGTCGTGGCGGCCTGAGCAGGCTGAGACAGCCGCTCTCACCCAAAGCTATGGGGTGTGAGTAGAAGATCTTAGAGAGGCCAAGGGAAAAGATCCCGGAAGTCAGAGCATGGGAGCCCCTTTCTAAGAGAAAGAGCAAATGAGGGGTCCAGGCTGAGGGCCCAACAGGTCCTGTGTGCTCAGGACTCTGTGGAGGTAACTGCTATGGGGCCTCCGATCTGGGGGTGAATCCACTGAAGGGAGGCCCAGCCATGGCAGGAGGCCATGGGCCCCACTCCCACAGGCTTGGGGTTACACGGGGACTCCAGACTTACCCTGGCCAGCCTGCCAGGTCAGAGGCAATCCCAGAAGGGACCCAGAGTCAACGGCAGAGGTGGGACCCTGAAGGCCTCGCTGGACTGGACAGTCAGGCCCAGAAAAGCTGCCCTCCTCTCTCCCTTCCAGCCAGTGCCAGGAGGGAGCATCACAATGCCCCAGGGACATCACCAGAGGTCACGAGGGAGCTGAGGACCAGAGGACATGCGTGAGCCTGGATGGTCCTGTCTGTCCAGGCAAAGCAGGTTCATGTGTTCATGAAACGTCTGCCGAGCTCTGACTACAGGCAGGGACTACAGTGCCCACTGGAGACCCGACGGGGATGGGCTCAAGCACGGGGTGGCGTCTCCTAGGGAACCAGGGCTCCTGGGGAGCTGCCAGCCAACCGTGTAACTGAGACGTGGGCACCTTGGCAGAGAGCAGTGCCGAGCACGGAGGCTCTGCTGAGGCAGCTGCTAAACGAGGAGTTTGAACTTGTTAAGTGAAGAGGCATCCCTGGGTATTTTCAGGCAGGTGAGAAATGCCTAAACGTGCATTTCAGAAAGGTCACTCAGGTGGCGTTTTTGGAGAAGGGAAAGGCTGGAGGGGATGAGGCTGGTGGGAAGGTGGTACAATAGTCCAGACAGGGAGCCCCTGCACCAGGGTGGAGGTGGCAGAGACAGAGAAAGAGCTGGTGACGGACCAAACGTGCACATCAGGGGATGGGGGTGTGCTTCCAGACCCCCTGGTTTCTGGTTTGAACAGCTGGCATGATCAGCCATTAATAAGGTGGGAGCACAGGAGGGCAAGTGGGGACGGTGGAGGCAAGGAGGCTAGCTTGCTTGAGTTCCTGAGACATCACCGTAAAGGTGTCCAGGGGTGGATGGGACACAGATCTGGGTCTCAGAGGAGAGGTCTAGACTGGATGCATGGAGTCAAGGATCCCTTGACCCATAGATGGCATTTCGGTGAGATCACCTGCTGTAGGTGAATTGTACCCTCATCCAAATTCATGTGTCCAAGGCCTAAGCCCTCGTTCCTCAGAACATGACCACATCTGGAGAGCGGGCACTTAAAGTGGTGCTCAAGTTAAGATGAGGCCGTTAGAGCAGGCCCTACTCTAGTCTGACTGGTGTCCTTATAAGTAGAACTGTGGACACACGGGGGACCCCAGGGATGCACGTGCACAGAGGAAAGACGGCGTGTGGATGCAGCGAGAAGAGGGCCTTCTGCAAGTCGAAAAGTCTCTGCAGAAACCAGCCCTGCCGACACCTTGATCTTGGACTTCCAGCCTCCAGACTGCGAGGAAACAAATTTCTGTTGTTCAAGCCCAGTCTGTGGCACTTGGTTGTGGCAGCCCAAGCAGAGGACAACCAAGGAATCCTGTAGGAAATCGGGATACTAGTGAGATGGAGAGGAAAGGAAGCGCAAATCAAGATGATTGCGGATGGAACCGTGAGAACCAGAGGAGCATCACATCAAGTGGACACTTCCTGGTGAGGCCACACACCAGTGAAAAGCAAGAGCTGTTTCTGTGGAGTAGTGGGGACCAGGCCAGACTGGATGGCTGGACAGAGCGGCGGGAGGGCAGACCATGGACATAGCAGGAGTAAACAGCCCTTCAAGAGGCTTGGGGTAAAGGGCAGAAACGGTGGGGACAGCGGTGTGATGGGGACCAAGCGCCCAGGGAAGATTTTAAAATTCTGTTTTCTTTTGTTCTTGGTGAAGAGCATGTGTATTATGCGAGAAACTCAAGACTGCTTTTGTGGACAAGGAGTAGCATGTGGCTGGCATTGGATGCATCCTGCAAGATCCAACCAAAGACGTACAGAACACTCCGCTGGGATCGTGCAGAGAATTTACCGAGGGAAGAGTGGGCAGCATTACAGAAACGAAAAGGGCTGCTGAGACACCCAAGGAGAGTCATTCAACAACCAGAGCTGAACGGAAGAGAGAAAGAAACGCTGATGTCCGCACCAGGCTTGTCTAGCAGGACCGCACGGGGGAAGGTCCCAACGAAGTTGTGCATCAGAGGACCTGGCACTTTCGGAACTGCAGCATCATCACAGGAGGGTCAGAAAGCAGGGCTGGTTGCCTCTTTCACCTCGCATCTGCTCCTGGAGGCTCCTAGAGACAAACCCAGCCAAGGACCTAGGGCAAGAATGCCAAGCGAAGAGGCCAGAGAGGCCATGCCCCCCGGGTACAGCGTGGATTTGGGGCTGTTCTGGGTGAATTTTGTCTGCCCAAAAAAGATACATTGAAGGGCTTCCCTGGTGGCACAGTGGTTGAGAGTCCACCTGCCGATGCAGGGGACGCGGGTTTGTGCCCCGGTCCGGGAGGATCCCACATGCCGCGGAGCAGCTGGGCCCGTGAGCCATGGCCGCTGAGTCTGTGCGTCTGGAGCCTGTGCTCTGCAATGGGAGAGGCCACAGCAGTGAGAGGCCCACATACCGCAAAAAAAAAAAAAAAAAAAGATACATTGAAGCCCTAACCCCGAGGACCTCAGAATGTGACCTGATTTAGAAACAAGGTCGATGCAGATATAATGAGTTAAGATGAGGTCACACTGGGGTAGGGTGGGCCCGACTCCAGCATGACTGGTGTTCATATAAAAAGACAGCTGTGTGAAGCTGGACACACAGGGAAAGACGGGGGATTAGACTGAGGATCTAAAAGCCCAGAAACACCAAGGATGGCCACCAAAGACTGGAGCGAAGAGAACGGAAGGGGATAGATCCTCCCCTAGGGCCTCTGGGGGAGCAAGGCCCCGCTGGTCCTTCGGTTTCAACTTCCAGCCTCCAGAACGTTGAAACAATACTTTCCTGTGGTTTTAAAGTACCAGTTTGCTGTACTTTGTGAGGGCAGCCCTGGGAAACTAACACGTGGGGATAGAGGCTAACCAGCAGATTTAGGGAACAATGATGAGCAAAGTTCCTGGTTGGGCTGGAGGGTCATGAACAAAAGGCGGGAAGTTAGGCTTCCTGGGAAGAAAGAGGAGGGGGCGGTGTGGGTGCAGAGAAGGAAATTGAGGCCATGCCCTTCCTTCCCCTGCTTTCTCCAGCGTGTGACGGGCAGGGTCCTCAGCCATGAGTTAGGTGTAGTGGCTGGGGTAGGAGTTGGGGAGCCGGGGAACAGCGAGGCACATGTGGCAGGGAAGGGACAGGAAGGTTTCTGAAGAAGGGCGTAGTGGCCAAGTGCCTGGGCGACCTGCCTAGATTCAACTCCATCCCCTTGTCTGGCACCTGTCTTCACAGTCTTGCGATCTTTCTCCAGCGGCTACTAGCCTGGTATGGGGCGAGATGTGGGCTGTTGGTATCAGTCCATGGTGGGGACTTGCAGTGTGGACACTGCCAAGCAGTGCTGCCTGATAGGAATTTCTGCTGTGAAGGAAGTATTCTCTAAATCTCTACTGTCCAGAGGGAGGGCCACAAGCCATGCCTGGCCGCTGAACGCTTTAAGTTGCTGGTGCAACTGACAAACGGAATTTGTTTTCCTTTCATTAATTCCAGTTTAAACCACAGGTGGCGCTGGGCTGCCATACTGGATCTGGCATGGGTGAGCCATGGTGGGTGTAGAAAAGGCCAGTTTCAGCCAGGGAGCTGGACCCACAAAGCCCGAGGCCAGGTTGGAGTCTCATCCAGACAGAGGAACAGCCTGAAATCATTAGATTCTCTCTTTACTAAATTAACTCCTCAAGGGGAAATTGGCCGCTGGCCTAGGAGTTGGTGGGTAATTTTGAGGAGTGAGGGTTGTGTTGAGGTGTGAACCCTGGAAGGAAAAGTCATTCTCTAACATCTTTTCTTAGTTGGCCAAGGTCACCATGCCCTGCAAGTACCTTGTGCTTGTAGTATGTGTGAGAAGCTTTCTGAAACGTTTTAAAACTTCCCAGATGTGCTGAAGAGCTTTGTCCTAGAGAAGTTACAGACCTGGTATTTTCATGGTGCTTTATCGTATCCTTGGGTCCTTCTCCCAACATTCTAAAGAAAGCTCTTGAGAGGATAAGACGCCTGTTGATTCATTAAACTCAGTACAAGCCATTTGCCCTCTCCTGGGGCTTATTAAGCCACAGAGATTCCATAAAGAAGCCCCTGCTCAGATGCAGAAAAAATAAAAGAATTGTAATCAGTCACACAAAGGAATTCTAAGGACACAAGAAAAATAAATGTTGGGAAGTCTGTGCCGTGCCAGCAATGGAAAAATACACACACTGATACCTGCTAGGATCACTGATAAGTGGTCCTCTTATGAGAGTCGGAAACACAGCCACAGGGCCTGGGCACCACGGCTCATAAACGCATGGAGGATACGCAGCTTCCCAGATGCTGACAACCGGTCTTCATAAATCCCCGAGTGTAAAGAGGCCAGGGGTCTGCCATGTGTTTCCAAACGATAAAATTCAAAGGATTAATGACAACTTAGCTTCCTAGATTGATTAAAAAAAAAAAAAAAAAAGCACGCTACCCCTTTGTTTAAGCTGGATGTGGTGTCTGTGCTGCCCGCCCCAGGACCACGTGGTTCTGTGCCCTCTCCACCCCAGCCCAGGCAGCTGTGGCATGGGGCAAAGTATCCCTTTGTGCTCTGTGAATTTTTCATACATAGACTCTTAGTGCTCTGGGTTTTTTCCCCCCATTTTTTCAAACCTAATTGGAAAAAAGTCATTCCAAGAACCCTTATTAAATACTGTCATTTCAGAAGTGAGAGTGTAATGATGAAGATGTCATTTGGGGATTTGGAAAAACAACATTTTTTTCAAAATCTATGAAGTTAGCCTGCCCTCTTGAAGTTTGGGTGTTATCTCAGTAAAATGAGTATCCCTAGGCAATATTTTTGGAAGGGAAAGGGCTGGTCAACCCGCACACAGGTGACTAAAACAGCAATATTTCTCTCTCACCAAATAGCCCATGAGGTTTCTCTTACTAAAGCAACATCCAAAGCTCGCCTTTAGCTCCTGCTGGTAAAAATCAATTCCAGCAACAGACCGGGGAGCAGGGTTTCATGATGAATGCATTCATTCTCTGTAGAATGTTTGGTAGCGGAGCTAAGTCTCTCATAAGCTGCAGAGCCAAAGGTAAGTAACTCTGGCTTGTGAGTTTTGTTCTCAGTAGGAAAAAGAAACTATTTAAAATAATATTTCATGGTTACCTCTTCTGGAAGTTACATGCCAGGTGCTGGGGTGGAGGTGGAATCGGGGAGACCTGCCCGAGGTCGGTTTGGAGGCTGCCACCTTGTCCGTCTGAAGCAATGTCTCCATCACGCGATGCTCATGGAGAAGGCAGGGCATTGACAACTTGGGTTTTGTTATGATGACTGCTATTACTTACGTATCTGTCCAATACTCAGCCCCCACTGCCAGCCGCCGCTCCCCGCAGAAAGAATGCAGGTAATTGGAGACAAGCCTGCCTTCCCGGGGCCGTAGCTGGTAAGTCCTGGCACGATTTATGTTGTTTGGTTTCCACTAAGGAACCCGCAGATAGCTGCTTTCAAAAACCCAGCCTGCCCTGAGGATAGATGTGGTAAGTCTGGGTCAAATTTATGAGAGTTTCATGAAGCACATACATCAATCAGCTGGATCTGAATAAGCGAAGTCCCTTCGTTCCCTCAAACGGCACGAGTCTCATTCATTCACTCCTTAATTCAGCGAGTATGGATGGATCCTCCTGTGTTCCAGACACTGGAAGGACCCGAAGACACCAAGAGGAGCGGACAGTCTCCTGTTTAATCATTCCACTGCCCTCCTCCCAACTCCTTTTAGGTGAAAAATACAGTAGAAGTTGGAGAACACACAAGTGAAACAAAACCCAGACCTATTCTCTTACATGCCATGGTGCTCACAGGTGGGCATGGTTCCCAATGTTCACATCCCTTCTCTGTCTCACCTGAGATGGAAGAACAAGCAATGAGCATCAAGGGGGCCAGGTGCTCAGCGACAGAGAGGGGGCATGGCTGCCCTGATGGGCGTGTGGAGTAGGTGCTGATTACGGCCCCTCGGGGAATTCCACCTCCTCCAGGCAGCCCTCAGGAGTCTGTGAGGCAAGCTGGAGCCCCGTCCCTAGGCCCCAGTGTTGCTCCAACAAACTGAATTAGTTGACTTTGGGGAACGGCGCCCCATCATGACTTACTCAGGCGCTGGCTAAGACAGAAGGTTACATGAATTGAGTCATCATAGCTGGGGCCAAGAATGTTTTTTATGTTCCCCACTGTTACCAATTTTCAAATATATGGATTCCTCAAATATTATGCACATAACCACAGGGCACGGTTCTAGAAACTAATAGCAGAGGGCTGTTAAAATGGAAAAGAACTTTGCATTTGAAATGTAAGAACAAACAACTTCTGGTAAATCTGTTTAAAAAGAAGGAAGATGTGGAAAGAATTCTTCTTGAGAGGACCAAGAAGGCTGCAATGCAATCGGCCGCTTCTGGATCAAGTTAGAATCTGCCACGTTTGCCAATAGTGAGATTGAACTAATGGACTGATTCATTTGATAACAATCCTCTGAGAGGAGTACGGGGCACTCCCAGCATCGTCCAAGCCTGTGTGTCACACGTGTGCTCACCCATCCTCAACTGTCCTTTCACGATAATGTCCAACATTGGAGGAAATTAGAAAGAGAAGACGGTCAGGCGAGGGGAAAGGGGAGCCGTCCCTGAAGGGACAGGTGTGCTAGGCTGTGTGTTACCAAGTGCAAGTTCGTGTGCCTGACCCACAGTCGGGCCAAACAAACGAAAACGGCAGAGTTCGGAGCAGAAAAAGATCTATTGCAGGGCCCTGCAAGGAGACGCGTGGGCTGTGCCCGAAAAGGCCTGAACTCCCTGAAAGGTTTCAGCAAAGCACTTTTGTATTTAGTATGAACTTTTAAAGGCAAGGTGAGGAAGGGGCGTGGTTTGTTGTTTCAAACTTCTTGGTGTCGGCATCCTTTGTTCTTGCCGCAGTCCACCTAGGTCAGGTCAGGTTCCTGTAAACCTCCAACAAGACGAATGTTATTCTCTGTTCTGCAACTTTGTACATCTATATGAATGTAAAAGTGTTATACCCTTGAAGGTCAGAGCCTTGAGAACAGCCTATCCTGCATATTTCAGGCTCTAGGCAACATTCTTTTACAAAAGGTGCGGAGCCAGCACGACTAGGCCCAGGCAACAGAGCACAGGGGTTAAAGTAAAAGAAATAGACCCAGCATGGAGTCAGATGTGTTCTTCCCCATTATGTGTGTAGTAAGGGTCATTACAGAACTGCCTCAATTGACTCTCACCACACACTTTGAGATGGACGTTAGTATGGAATCCGTATTCTAGAGGCGAGAACGAAGGCTCAGAAAGGCTGAGTCACTTGTCCAGAGCAAGACTTTGAGTTTAGGTATGTCTGATGTTGCCATCTATGAACCAGAAAGAAAGCAGCGAATGTTTGGCTGGAGGAAGCCAGCCGTGGGGGATGGGCAGTACTCGCTTCCAGAGCTGGGCTGTGAGCTTGGTGGTCCTTCCCAGGGAAATCCGGAATAAAAGTCTGGCTGGCTGAGATCCTGGCTCACAGATCTGAGTTGGCGGGATCCAGGAAGACTAGTCTGTTGGTGGCATTTGGCCTGTCCTGAAGTCAGGGATATTCAGAGAAACACAACCCAGGGTGGGGTGAAGCACACTTCATCTGACCCAAAGCCAAGCCTGACCCCAGCAATCATTAGCTCCTCGGCCTTGGCCACAGCTTCTTGGAGCTGCATTAAAATCCAAGTGGGTCCGCTCTGACTGCCGGTTCCCTCACTGAGGGGAGTGTTGCCAAGAGAGCAGTCATCTCCTGTATTCACGCAATCGCTTATTAAGTCAACGAGCATCTCTTAGGCCTACTGCGTTGCCAGGCTTGGCATGAGACCCTGGAGGTACAAAGGGGCAGGAGGGGCCTCCCCAGCTGCCCTTCTCTTGGAATATGATTGAGTGAGAAGCGCAGCAAACACACACTCTGTTGAGCCTTCAGATCTATGGGCATTTTGTAGATCAAGTAACCGAAAGTAGGCCCTGCACAGAAGCCAATAACTCCCCATGGAAACAGCCATCTGTTGAAGGAAGTTCTGATTCGTGATTGGAAAGCAGGAGATAGTTGGCCGCCTCTCGATACAAAACCTTCACAAAGCCTCAGGGCCTCTGATTGGCCCTCTCTAAGACAATCTCCCGTTTCAGATATTTCAGGACTTTTCACCAAAAACAAGCCATGTGGTTAGGGTGTCCAGTCTTCACAGCCCACCCTCTCTACATGGCAGGGGTCTGGCTTCTAAGTTTGAGCTTTCTAGCCACATGAGGTCGATATTATTTTTATGAACTTCCAGGAAAAAGAATGGTCAGTTGAATAACCTGCAAGTGATCTTAGAAGACCCGACCCAGCTCTCAGAAAGGAAAGATGGGGAAAACAAACCACGAAGTAAAAATCAGTGCACTTGCCTTTGCTTAGTTTTAAACCCACCCCTTCATCCTTCGCTCCCTTTGACTGGAACCCCAAAGGCCCGATTTCCTATTTTCAGGTAGTCCTCCTGGGCTGCAATCCTGCTTGGCCTGCAGATAACTTCTGACTTTGGGAAATTCTGTAAAATAAATCTATATATCATCAGGTATATCTGCTCTTGAAACCAAAGACTCAAGGACTTACGCCTAACCCCATAGCTCAGCAAAGAGGGAAGAGGAAACAGAATTCTTTTGCAAATTGGGTTTGGGTTTGCGGCAGCGCTGGGGTTTGCTCTAAGCAGCTGGGCTGACCGTCCCAGAAAGCCCCCCGGGTCCCTGTGCGAGTCTGCCTGGACTGATTCCTTTTCTTGGCGGCAGCTGGAGGCAGTGGCCTCAAAACCAGCCAGTCCTAGGTTCAAAGTCAGGCTTCCTCCCCTTATATGCCTTGTGTGGTTTCCTTTATACATGAAGCAGGGATGATAATCACACTCGATCAGGATGCCGTGAGATGAAGACATTTGGGAAGGGCTCAGCCCAGCGTTTAGCATCTAGATGGGAGCTCCCTCCCTCTCGTTCCCTCTCAAATCTGAGACTGCACAGGGCTCTGCTCGGGACCTGGTCACCGCCCAATCCACCGTCTTCAGTGGGCTGCTCCCGTGGCACCATTGCTGGAGCTGTCAAAGCACCCAAAGCTTGAACAAAACTGCCAGGAGCTCCTGGTTTTGTGCACCAAGAACACAGGAGGTTTTTTTGTTTTTCTTTTTTTTTAATTAAAGTATAGTTGATTTATAATGTTGGGTTAGTTTCTGCTGTATAGTAAAGTGATTCAGTTATACGTCTATATACATTTTTTATACTCTTTCTCATTATAAACCATGTTTTTATTCATTGTGTGGGCCTTTATAAGTTGAAGCACATGGAGGTATTTCACCAGGGACTTCCCTGGTGGCGCAGTGGTTGGGAATCTGTCTGCCAATGCAGGGGACATGGGTTTGGGCCCTAGTCTGGGAGGATCCCACATGCCACGGAGCAGCTGAGCCCGTGTGCCACAACTGCTGAGCCCACGTGCCACAGCTACTGAGGCCCACACGCCTAGAGCCTGTGCTCCGCAACGGGAGAGGCCACCGCAGTGAGAAGCTCACGCACTGCAACGAAGAGTAGCCCCCACTTGCCGCAACTGGGGAAAGCCCTCACGCAGCAGCGAAGACCCAACGCAGCCAAAAACAAATAAATAAAAAATTTAAAAACAGAAAAAGAAAATCCATAGACTGTTTAGTATCTTAGTTTTCAGGTCTCTGAGCAGGAAACCACTGGATCCTGTAGAAACAGGGTTCCCCACCCCCCGGGCCTCGGACTGATACTGGTCTGAGGCCCGTTAGGAATCGGGCCGCACAGCAGGAGGTGAGCGTCAGGTGAGCGAGCAAAGCTTCATCTGCCTCTCCCCATCGCTCGCATTACCCCCTAAACCATCCCCCACCCCGTCCATGGAAAAATTGTCTTCCACGAAACTGGTCCCTGGTGCCAAAAAGGTTGAGGACCACTGCTGTAGGAGACCAAGTCCAGGGATGCCTGCTAAGGCGGGGTGTAGTAGCCTCCAGGCCCCCTTGGTTATCATTTCCGAATGTATCTAGAGGCCATGGCACAGGACACCATTGTCGAATGGGTTTAAACCAATCGTGTTCCTGCTTTCACTGTTTGTTGTCATGGCATCTCTCTAAAGGCAGCAGATTGTAGCGTGAAGAGCTTGGGGCTTAGTGGTAAAAGCTCTGACTCTCCTTCTTCTGTTCATTCATCTGTTTATTCAACAGCTCTGCATTGAGCAACTAGCAAAGAGCGAAGCACAGTGCTGGGCGGCGGGTGTGCAGAGACGATCTGGCTCCTGGTTCAGGGCACTCACGTCTAGCTGGGGACGTGGGACACAAAGGAAGCCAGGTCTAAGTGATGCAGGAGCCCAGAGGGACCATAACTTCTGTGACCACACCAAACCTGTCTTGAGTGTATACATTTATCAAACGTTATGCCTTACAGTGAATACACTTTCTCTGAATGAATCCTCAAAACAAGCCCGTGAAAAAGATACCACCTGCATCCCCATGTTATAGTCATCAAAACCAAAACTCTGAGATGTGTAACTTTCCCAAAGTCACACAGAGACTAATGGAGAGTAAAACCCAGACCTGCTAGGCCCCGAAGCTCCAGCATTTGGCAATCCCTTCACATGCTGTTTGTTTCCCCTTGTACCTGAGTTGCCGCCCACACCCCTTTCTGGGTCGTCTGCCATTTAAAACCCCCAAAGCACCTTGATGGTAGGGGTAGGGAGGTAAAATAATTCATGATGCAAAGTATCATTAATAAATTCCTGAGTTTTCTACACGGGGAAGTACTTGCTGAGCTAAGCAAGATTTTGATGCATTTTCAACAGCCCTGAACTTAATTTGAGGCTGAGATATGGTCTCTTATTAAACGTGATTGTTCAACTGATTTTCAGATTCTTTTGTGCAGCCAGGCTTAACCACGTGAGGTTCATAAGAGCCGTAGAGTCCTGTCTGGCCCGGCTCTCACTCACTGCGGGGCCACCCAGCCCAGGGTGCTATTGCTTCTGGATCTACTGTATCACAACTCAGTGGGACCCGATTCCACAGGAGTCGGACAGCCCCGTTTTTGCGGGTCCCTCTGTCCTACACGATGGTTTCAGCACAAGATTCGAGGCAGCCAGGCCCACCTGCCCCACGCACATCCCCTGGCCACTCACGCTCGCCTTAGGGGATGTGGAAACAGGTCTAATTGCCTCTCCCGTTACTAGAGGTGCACGTGGATCAGTTCTAATCCACAAGCTCAGGCTCTTCCTCAAGTGATGGGTCGGTCCATGCACTTCTCAGATGTCTCTTCCGACTTGATTTTTCCAGCGAATGTGGAACACATTTCCCAGGATGGGTGGAAATGCACTAGAAGACTTGCCTGCATATTGTGCAAGCCAAGGGTGAATAAACATTCACAGAGGAGACCGTCTCCTCCCCCAGCTTCCCAAAGGGAAAGCTACCAATTTAGCAGTTGGGTCTCAGCACAATCTCACAATTTTAGTGCAATCTTAGAGCAATCTCACAATTTCACTGCAAGCCACTAACGGAAAGTAACTTTCCCACCTGTAAAGTTACAGCCATCTTTTCCAGCCCTCGAAAGGCATGATTGCTCTATCGGGGTCTCTCCTGAGACAGTGTTTTCCAAGATATTCAACTCAAAGCCACGGGCTCCTTGTTCCCGGCCAGACTCTGAATCAATGAATCCTGTCCTTGAACTTGACAAAGTCTCCTGCCCTTGGCAGGGAGAAGGTGGGGACATTCTTGATTCCCACCCATCACGCCCACTCCCTTGCAGTTGATCTTTTTCTTTTCTGTTTTCTTGTTAGTAAATTCTTTTTAGCATCTTTCCAAGATGCTCCTTTCTCAAGGAGAACCAGGACTCCAGTTGGGCTGGGGACTCCTGGAGAAACGCTGCCAGGACACAGAGTGCTGGGTATCCATTCATCCCTCATCCCCACGGTTGTATTTGTGCCCTCCCACCAGCCATTGTTGCCTGGAGCATAACTCACCTGAAATCCACTCCCCCAGGGACAATTCCCCAACCTCAGCTAAGACACTTGCCCTCCTTGTGTCTGTTTCTTCTCTATAAAACAAGTGCTGGCCTGAACCCCAGAGTCTGGCATCTGAGAAGCAGAGTTTGTAACTTGCGATCAAAGAGCCCGGGGCTTTGGGGTTTGGTCACAAATGAGGGTGATGACGAGGCTGGTCTCCTCATGATTTGTTTCACCCAATGGGGACTCAAACCAGGAAGATAAATGTGCAAGGTCCCCACAGTCAGCTGAGCCTGGGCGGTCCAGAAATGATGAGTTGATTAAGTCAGCCTCCAGGCAGACTACCAGTGACCACACCTAATTACTCACTGACCACTCGTGGCCTGACCCTTGGAATTCCACACCTGTGAGTCACTCACCCTCCTCAGCTGCCGGGCTATGTATCCTTCTCCAGCCCGCTTGTTAGTGGTCACCCTGCAGAGCTGGTCCTTCCGCCAGCACCAGGGCCTTTGGTCACCATCAGGCAGGAGGTTAAGCCCTGAGTGCTAGAGAGGGGATATTCTGGGTTTCAGGATTCTACGTGGGCAGTAGTAGAAATAAGGTGGAGTTTTACCCATGCTAGTGTCGAGTATTGGAATTTGCTAAAAAGAAAACAGAAAAGAAAAAGATCAACTGCAAGGGAGTGGGCGTGATGGGTGGGAATCAAGAATGTCCCCACCTTCTCCCTGCCAAGGGCAGGAGACTTTGTCAAGTTCAAGGACAGGATTCATTGATTCAGAGTCCGTCCAGGAACAAGGAGCCCATGGCTTTGAGTTGAATATCTTGGAAAACACTCTCTCAGGAGAGACCCCGATAGAGCAATCATGCCTTTCAAGGGCATAGAGACCTTGGTGAACGGTGTGTGACCCTGTTGACCGTGCTGAAGAGCCATTCAAAGACCACGAGGCCCCCTGGAGATGAGCATCTAGCAGGGAACGGAGCGGAGGTGGTACCCAAGCAGAGGCCAAGGCCACCCAGCAGGAGAGGCTCTGTGTCCAGGCACCACAAGTGGGAATTAGGATCACAGAGACGATGTAACCACTGCCAGAGACACTGACCAAAGCAGAGACAGGGAGGAAGGGACAGCCTGGCTCCTCCCCTGTGCCCACCCTCCTGCTGGGCCCATCCCATGGCCCAGAGTGGCCAGAAGCTGGGGACCAGGAGTCCCCCGAAGTGTAGCTTGTAGAACATTTGGACGGATGTTCCATGCAGAACATTTGGAAGGATGACTCTGTCATATGTGTGAAGGGTGAGTTGGAGGGACAGAGATAAACCAACAAATGAAGCTAGAAAGGGCTTAAACTGAGGTGACGGCCCTGGTGGGAGAATGACAGTGTGGCTGCAGACCGTGAGGGAAGACAAAACCCTAAGACAGCTAGCTTGCTTGAACTTGAACTTCCCGTGTGACACAGCAGGTCGACTGCACTGACTCACCCGGCACCGCCCCATCTCAGTCAGGGCCCAATCAGGAGAAGGAATTTGAACAGGGAAGGTTTAATGTAAAGAATTATAAACTGTAACAAGGAATAACTGGCACACCTTCCCAAAACCTCACTACAAGGGCAATAGAGAAAATAAAAAGAAATATAAATACACATATACACGTGTGTGTATGTGGATATACACATATATATCAATATATAAATGTGTTCACCTTGACTACTCACTCACCTTCTACTTTCCATCTTCTAAAACTGCAACGAAATCAGAAGGCTTGCAGAGGGAGAAACCAGTAAGAAACAAACCTATTTATGCCACAGATTCCAAAAAGCCTTAGAAATCTGAGCTACCAGGTGCCAATGAGAGGGTGATGTGGCCCAGTGGTGTGGTGCGTAACATACAGTTTGCAAGAACCAATTGCTACATTTCCAAGATGTCTGTGAGTCAGCTTTTAAACATGGCCATTATCAAAACTTAAATTATATAAACTTAGAATTTAAAGTATTTTATTAAAAACAAAGATAAAGGGCTTCCCTGGTGGCACAGTGGTTGAGAGTCCGCCTGTTGATACGGGGGACACGGGTTCGTGCCCCAGTCCGGGAAGATCCCACATGCCGCGGAGCAGCTGGGCCCGTGAGCCATGGCTGCTGAGCCTGCACGTCCGGAGCCTGTGCTCCGCAACGGGAGAGGCCACAAAAAAAAAAAAAAAAAATCAACAGAGATAAAACTCTCAGGATGCATCACTTCCTAATTCTTCTATCACGTTTTGCCACCGTCTGCTCTTGAGGGGACCCCGGTCACTTGTGTCTATGTGAAGAATGTGCTACAAGCATCTCTTCCCGAATCTGCCTTCAGTGACGTCACATGGTAGCTTGAAATGGACCATGATGGGAATATTTACACCACAGGAATCAAGAGACAATAGAAATCAGGGCTGTTTTTTCCTTCCAGAAGGTAGTTGTTAAACATTTACCAAGATGCCACTGGATGGAACTGAAGACATGTGATCTTAGACCCTCCCCATATCCTGCCCCTACTTCACATTCAGAAGACCACCCGTCCCAATCCAGACAGAAGAGTGTGTCCTATGGGGAAACTGAATCGGAGTCCGGGAAATCGGAGTCTGGGCTTTGGGAACTCAGGCCCAGCAGACAGTGGGTACAGGAGGAAGGACTAAAAATAGGGCAGTTAAGCAAAACTGTCCCCCCAGATGGTGAGACTCGCTAACCCCCTTCCCTTGTTTCCTTTCCAGGATGCCACGCATCAGGGTTACACTTCCCACACCGAAGGAGGAAGATCTGGAGAAAGAGACCAGCCTGAGAAGAAAGGCCCACAGCCACTCACCCTCAGGGCGCCGAGGTGAAGCATCCCGGCCCCGTCAGCTAGTTCTTCTCCAGGGTTCGCTGGCCTCAGGGCCCCTCAACGCACAGTCAGTCGGACTTTCAGCATCTCACTGTGAACGGTGGCTGGATCACCAAAGATCAGTAACTATTTGAGAAAAATCCTAATGTGAAAGACAGAAACCAATACCAACCAGCAGGCAAACAGGGGGAGAAGGGCTTGGCTGGAGCCCAGTCTGTGCCAGGTCCCACGCATGCAGGGCTGGGCTGGGAACCCCATCCCATCCATGCGCAGGAGCGTTCCGCAGTGGGTTGACCAGTGTCCCCGCAAAAGACACTGCCAACGGGAGCCTGTGAATGGGGCCTTATTGGGAAAGGGTCTTTGCCTAGGAGTGTAACTTGTACCTGGAGTCCTCCCTGCCTGAAGCCCCTATACTCCCACATGCCCAGGCAGTGGCCACATGCCCTCCGGGGCATCCCCAGCCATCTTACAGACCAGGAACCCCAGAGACCAAGGGCAAGAGCATGAGGTTCCACTTAGCTTACAGATCCTGTGTGTGATGGGGAGAGAATGTGACGGAAATCCTGGGAGCCCAGCTTTAAAAGTGGCCTCCGTGCCCTTCTCCGTGAACCTCCAGAGACCCTCCAGCTGCAATCAGCCTGCAGCAGGGCTGCCGAGCAGGACGGGAGTCCAGGCTCTCTGACAACCACCCATTCCTTCTAGAAACACAGGTCTAGTGGTCCATCCTACAGCCGAGAGAGCTGAGCACCCATTCCCCGAAGCCTCTGTCCGCTGCCCACATCCTTGTCCTGAAGCCTCATCTTCTGTTCTCTGGGTGTGGGTGGCCATGATGACTTTGGCTTCTCACCTAGAAATAGGCTCCGATCACGCAGTGATTAATGACATCAGTGTTGATTACTTCTGCACACCTCAGATGCCTTCACTTCTCCTGAAAGCATTTACTTTTAACAGTGACGCCATTCCAGAAACCGTCCTGGGGACTGCCAGCCCACATCCGTCCCCTGGGCCTGCCCCCTGGGGTCCCTCAGGCTGGGAAGGGAGGACCCCTCTTTGTAAACGTTCCCTGATTCTTCCTAGAAAGGTTCACTTCCCCCTCTTGGCTCTGAGCATCTCCAGAAGTGGCCACCAGGAATCTTCTCAGCATCCTGCCCATAACAGTTTCTCAGCATCTCCAGAAGAGGCCACCGGGAATCTTCTCAGCATCCTGCCCATAACAGTTTCTCTGCATCTCACTGTCCAAGCCCCCTTCCAGGCTGGGAGCATAGAAAAAACGAAAAACTGGGACTTCCCTGGTGGGCCAGCGGTTAAGACTCCACGCTTCCAATGCAGGGGGCGTGAGTTTGATCCCTGGTCAGGGAACTAAGATCCCACATACCACGTGGCACAGCCAAAGAAAATTTTTTTTAATTTTTAAAAATTAAAAACAAAATAAGAAAAACCAAAGCCACATCTGTCTCTGACATGTTAAAGACAAGCACAGAGCCTGGCACACAGTGGGCGCTCAGTAAGGCTTCTCCGATCCATGACTGAATGAACACACGCACGGATGGATGAATAAATTAAGGGGAGCCAGTGTGGAATAAATCACAGGGAAAGATAATCACGGGCTGCACAGCTGGGCAACGGGCGATTTTTCATTGACACTCCAGCTCCGCACAAAATTCAAATTCTCATTAGCACACAGCCTAAAACACAATCCTTACTTTTAACCACGACCCTGAGAAAGGCAACGGTGGGGGAACCTTTAATGCCTTCTTCCTATTGATCACAGCCTCGCCAAAAGGAATGAAAAGCTCAGCTTCAAACACTTTGCTGTGAAAGGCTAAAAGGAAGCAAATTCAGCGTGGTATCGTGAGGCCCGGGTCCCTTTCAGACACACCGCGGCCACCGACTCGCCGGGTTTGTGACTCGCCCCGTGACATGCCACCGTGCCAACACACATTCTGAGTCACCCAAGCAGATTTAATGCCCTCGCCACAATGACTCTCTCGGCCTTTTCTTCTAAACACGGTTAAAGGGAAGATTCCGACCTACCTAGGAAAGGATTTTAATCAGTTTAGTTCCGGAAATAACTATGGAAATTCAGATTTTTCCATTCTGCTGCTTCTGAACATTATATGCTAACAAATGGCTGATGAAGCCACCCCCAGCCCCGTTCTTTTCTTCCCCAGCCCATCGGGAGAAACGACTTGACTGGCAGCCCTTCTGAATCCCACATGGAAAGGTCTGAGTGAATAAGCATATGAAAAGGCAACAGAAATGAAGCTTCGGAAAATAAGAAAAACCCCCAAATCACCCATCACTCTTCACACACCCTACAGATAACCAGGCCCTCCCATGAAGAGCCCTCCCGCTATCGCCAATTATCTCAGTCCTTGGGAAGCACGAACCTGAGAAATCTAGACAAGGACGTGTGTACAGTGACCAACTGTACGATGTACGGGTGACCATAAACTCATTTGTAGACTTAAAACAAGCCCGGAAGGTACAGGCTGCTCTCGGGGTATGATATTGAAGACACACCAGGCTGCACCGTAGTTAAGCACTGGGGCAGCGTGAAATGAATCATGCAAAAAGCTTGGGGAATGTTCAGGGATTCTTTGGGTGGCTTCCCAGCATCTTGCAGCGTTCACCCTTTTAACCCGTCGCTCAACAGTACTTACTGGCCTAACTGCTCTTTTGATCTTTGCAAGAACCCTTTAATGGAGGTGGAGAAGTCTTTTTTTTTTTTTTTTTTTTTTTGTGGCCTCACCACGCAACTTGCAGGATCTTAGTTCCCCGACCAGGGATCGAACCCTCTCCCCCTGTACTGGAAGCACAGAGTGTTAACCACTGGACTGCCAGGGAAGTCCTGGAGGAGTCATTTTAAGGGTGAGAAAACTGAGGTTCGTGGAAGAACTTTTGCCAGCATCACAGAGCTATCGAGAGGCAGAACTGAATCTGTCACCCCGGTCTCCTCAAGCAGCCCTGTCACTAACAGTGTTCTTTCTGGGACCTTTAAAACTAAATGGTGTAAATATTAAATTGGAAGGTGAAATCTCCCAAGGGCGCTTCAAATGTTGACTGAAGTTTAATTGGTGTGCACCTTTTTTACAAGCATGTCTTTAGCTCTTAACCAGATTTGCGGAAGTGAAGTCTCTTCAGGCACCATGAGGCTCTTGGTCTGAACCCTGCACGAGGATTGAAGGTACGTCTTGCCCTTGCCTGTCAGCTCGCAACCTTCTGCAGAGTTGAGGGGCAAGAAAAGGGAAGCTGAGGGCTCGGAGACCCCCCTAGGATATACCCCCAGCCCCGGGATTGCCAAAGGGCCCTGCTCCGAGCGGATCATAGGAAGTCATTGCATAGCAGCCAGAATTCGTGTGTCTAGTGGTTGGCTAGTCCGAGACCAGGGTCCCTCAGTCTCAGCTCTACCGGCATCTGGGGCCAGTAATTCTTTGCTGGGGGCCGTCAGTTCATTGTAGGATGCTCTGCAGCTTCCCTGGCCTCCACCCACCAGATGATGGGAGCATCCCCACCCCAGGGGAGACAACCAAAAATGTCTCCAGATACTGCCCGATGTCCCCCAGGGACATAATGGCCCGGTTGTGGCGGATGTGCCTCACTCTTTCAGTCACTGCCCACAGGTAGATATTCTCTCCCAGTATTTCTCTGGAGTGCATTGTTTCTTGCAAAGAAAATGCAGACTGTGCCCCGAGGCTGTGGACAGAGCAGCCCTGGACCTGAGCACGTGCTCTGTGTGCCCCGGGGCTGCTGGCGAGCACCTTGTAGAGGCTGTGGAACTGGGTCATCACAGGAACCTTGTGCAGCAGGTACTATTATCATCCGACTTTATGAATGAGGAAACTGCGAATTCCCAAAGATTCCCCAGGACGGTAGTATTGAGGGCTCTTTGGGCCTCACGCTCAGCTGTCCCCACTCCAGCAGAGGCCCTCACTTCCCGAAGGCAGACCTCAGTGCTGTGGCCCAGACAACGGCTAGGCCACCCTAGACACGACCGTTGAAGTCGTGTCCGCGATGCGTGTGTTAGTGACCCCGTATGGTAACGAACCCACGTGTGTGTGTGTGTGTGAGTGCCTGAGAGCCGGCTCTAGGGAAGTAAACTCTTAGTATTTTACAGAAATGTCAGGCCACCATCAGTCACTCAGAAAGCAAAAAATAAAAAAAATTTAAAAATTGCTGCAAATACAAAGTGCCTACAATAAGTGATCTAAGTTCCTACGAGCCCTTTTGCCTAAACGAGCATCATTCCATGTGAAATGTCCCTGGATATTTTAGGATCCTGGCAGGCACTGCTTGTACGTGCACCATCAGGGGTATAAAGGAGCTTTCCTTGGAGGGTCCAAGACCACAGGCAAAGAGGAGTAAAGTGTTTTTTAATGCTGAGTGGACCTTTTCAAACATTTAGCTCACCGAAAACCATTGCTCTGGAGAGATGAAATCTCAGGGGCTTGTATCCACACAGAGTGTCACCCTGGAGCTTAAGACTGAAGCCTGGTCCTTCCAGAAAGGAGCTCTGCGGACCTTCCTGCACTAATCAGCCACCCCACTCACCCCATTCAGGGCAGATTCATGTGTGTCCCCAAATTCTGTGATACTGGGCTTACCTTAGATGGAATGTCTCCTGGACCCCTGGTTGGGGGTCGGTGTCCTCACAGGAGGAGCCCAGCAAAGGCAGAATTTCCACATTCCTGAAATGTTGGGTCACATCCCTGAGCTGTTGTCTCCTGGGGAGACCCTGAGAAAAGGCCAGCTGCGAGTGAGTTAAAATTCCTCGCTGCTCCGTCAGAGATCTGAACACAAACACGCACAGGGTCTCATCCCAGTTTGCTGCCAGGCTCCTGCGAGGACTAAAGTCCGTCGGCCAGCGAAGCGTTTTATGCCCACAGGATTTTCCATCTGGGGTTTTCAGTGGCATTATTTTTCTTCTTCACTTTCTGGGAAGCCAGTAAATTGCTCATACGTTGAACCAAGTGGAAAGCATTTATCCCTGACTGACAACAGCCTGCCGTCAGGGTGGCTTGCGGTGGTCCCGCTGGTCGTTGCCATTCGGAGCACAGTGCCAGGCGGGAGGGAGGGGTGCGGAAAAGCTTCCCCATCTCGGGCTCCAGCCAGGGCCTGTCGTGGAGCTGATGGCTGCTTTCCTCCCCAGCCCAGACCCCACCCTACGCTGGAGCTCCCGCCATCCACATGGGGTCCAAATGACTAACAGTGTTATTACTATCTGACGAGGCTGGCATTTTCAAAGATCTTTCCATCACAAAGGACGCCAGAAGAATGGGCCTCGCATGGCAGAATTGAGACTCTGGCCTCTGTGTTTGAGGAGGGCCAGGGTCTTCTGCCCAGCCCTTCTTCCCCACCAACGCCCACCTCGTACCCCAAACCTGGCACATGACCTCTGCCCACCCCAGGTCCACATCCGCGAGGTGGGCAGAAATTGTTTAAAATGTTAACTGATGATACCCCCATGGGTATTCTGTACCCTTGACCTGGGCCTCTGTCATCACATCTGCAGTGACACCATCCAGTACCGCTGCTCCCGAGAAGGATGTTATAGCCAGAGATCAAAGGGAAGGCTTTTGAGTCTGTATAAGCAAGTCTTCAAGCCCCAGGCAGGGCAAAGAAGGGGATTTCTGGAAGGACCAGAGAGACCTTAGTCACTGGAGCATCCCACAGATGGAGCCTGCATCCCGGAGACCTGTAGGGTCTGCGACACTGTGTGCTGAGCCCTGCGGGGAGACGAAAAATCCACATGATGCGTCTAGATTCAGTTCAGCCTCCCTCCCTCTGCACCTCAGCGCAGGAGGAAGAAGCTGGTGATTCTCCTGGGCTTCAGAGAAGGCAGAAATGCAGAAAAGAGCCAGGGGCAGCCCCCCGAGTACCCGAGTACGCCGTGGTCCAGAAAGGTATGGGACGGCAGAAAGAGACCCTTGAACAGGGCTGTCAGAAGGAGCCCTGCATGAGGACCAAGCAGGCAAGAGGACATCTCAGCAGATGCCGACAGGGATGGGGGAGTTGGGCATCTCTGAACTGACCCAAGATGGGGCCTCAAAAGAGAAATTCAGTTGAATTGCTTCTGATACGCCTATTGTGGAGCTGAGCTTGGGGTGCAATCAGCGCCCCACTTCACACTGGCTACGTGCTAAGTACGTTTCTGTCTGAATTTAGGCCACCAGAAAGCACAGAGCAAATTGCAACCCTTTTCTATTCTCAGGAACCTGTATTTGGGTCATAATTTTCTCTGATTTCACTTTGCCATTCTGCTCTTATTTCTGCTTGATCTTGGTGTCTCACCTATGGTTATGCCGTTATCCCACTACCCACATTATTATTATCTGACCCGAATCCTATTTGGAACAAGGCAAGGCACATATGGACCTGAGAACATATGTGTGTATCAAGTAGATATTTAAAGTAAGTTATAACCCAGGTTTCAAAACTCTCAGGCATAAAGCCCTCTGAGAAGGGGGACCCTTCCTGCAGGAGGTTGGATCTGAGGCCTGGGGGCTGCAGGAGGCTATCCACTGTGGGCCAGCAGGGGAGCTGAAATGCACGAGGTGCTTTCCTATAGGATAGCAGCCCCCAAATTCACAGGTGAGACTTGGATCCTGGTCCGGGTCGACCTTTATGTTGGCAAATAGCTCTCTATGCTCATCGGTCCCATCAGAGGTGGAGCTGGTCAGGGCAGCGTTGGGGCACCAGGTCCTTCTCTGAGCTCCCGCCGAGGCTCAGCTGCTGAAGCCCCCACTGCTCCTGTGGCCCAGGTAGAGCTGGTGAGGGCACAGCAGAAGCGGCCATTCTGAGAGCGTGCTTTCAAACTACTAGTAAAGTGGGTTTACTTGGTGATGCACAGGCCAGGAATATACTCACTGCAAGGCTGGAAGAAGAGCGTCATGGATGGGTTAACTGTTAAATGAAGAGTCTGTCTTGACCAGAGAAAGAGAGAGAACTTAAACCACAGAACGTCGGCAGGGAAGGTTCAAGGCCCATGTCGTATGGCCTGGGGGAACACGGGGCATATATGAGGATCGGTTCTGGGGCCCAAACCCTTTGGGCAGACACAGCAGGTGGGGACATTTCTGCACCAACTTTGTGCTGACAGGGGCACCAACCAACCATCTCCCCTCCCTCAAACACAGGGCATGAATTTTTTTTTTTTTTTTTTTTGCGGTATGCGGGCCTCTCACTGTTGTGGCCTCTCCCGTTGCGGAGCACAGGCTCCGGACGCGCAGGCTCAGCAGCCATGGCTCACGGGCCCAGCCGCTCCGCAGCACGTGGGATCTTCCCGGACCAGGGCACGAACCCGTGTCCCCTGCATCGGCAGGTGGACTCTCAACCACTGCGCCACCAGGGAAGCCCCAGGGCGTGAATTTAAAAAAAAAAAAAAAAAAAAAAAACACTCACACTCAAATTTTTCTCCTTTTATATCATTTCATCCAAGTTAATCTCTTGGGCTTTGCCTTTACGGTAGTACTCTTTTCTTTAAACACATTTATTCGGTTGATCATCTATGCTGTAAATATTTGTATTATCGTCAAACATGCCACCTAATGCCAAACATGCTTTTAAAACTTAGACCCGAACGCCTTTTTAGGAAAAAAAAAAATCTTTATTAAAAAAAAATAACTTACAAATGGAAAGAACTCTCTGAAATACAAGGTTTGTTTCGTGCGCCGTGTTACAGACTGGAATAGTGTTGCTTTCTTTATTTTCAATGTAACTTTACAATAATATTAATGTCACAAACTGCATTACAGAGCAGTTTTCGTTCCATATCCCAGACCGGGTCAAAATACCGCACAGATAGAAAACTATCGTAAATAAAACATTTCAGCCGAGACTGGCATGTACTTATATATATATTTATATGTATGCGTGTGTGTGTGTATATATATATATGTATACTTTCAAAACAGCTAACAATTAATGTCATCCTTAGTCAAAACGGAAGTCAAACTAATGTCGAAACTACAACACTGAATATATGTCAGCATTATACCTCCCATACAATATTTAAAATATATTTAAACTTTCAAATACATTTAGAAGGTACATCAAGGGTGAGAAAAATAAAGTCTTAAGATTTAAATACAAACCACCATATAAAACCTTCAGGGAGCACAGAAAAGTCCTATTTTACAGAAGTGCAGGCAAGGCTGTCCCGCAGCTGGTGTGACAAGCAGCGGGCACTGCTCGGCACAGCCCCGCACGGTGGGTGCCACTCCGTCGGGACACACGGCCAGGCGACAGACAGCCGCATTGGCACGAGAGAGAGAGAGAGAAAGGAGCCACAGGGACGCACGTTCCCCTTTTCACGCAACCGCGGCATCAAGCCTGAAGCCACTTTGCTTTACTGTGGAAAATGACGCAGCCCGGTGCCCTGCTGGGAGCAAGTGCACACATCCCGGAGGCCGTGCAGAGCGCGTCACTTGGTGTTTTGCTCCAAAGCCGAGTACTCGGTCTCCGACACCCGGGAGGCATCAATGAGCTTGGTGAGACCCGTTTTGGCCGAGTACTTGAAGATGAAGGCTTTCATCAGCTCGTACCTGTAGTTGCGGTTGATGAAGCTGTACAGCACGGGGTTGACGCAGCAATGCACCAGGGACAGGCACTGCGTGACGTGCAGAGCCGTGAAGAGGAAGTTCTCCAGCTGGCAGGTGAAGGGGATGTAGTGGAGGATGGAGAAGATGTCCAGCAGTACCACGACGTGGTAGGGGAGCCAGCACACGAGGAAGACCACCACGTAGGAGAAGATGATCTTCCGGCTGCTGTGCTTTTCCTGGTCGCTGGAGGAGGAGATGGCTCGGGCGAGCAGGAAGTAGAAGACGGCAATGATGGAGAAAGGGAGGGCAAAGCCCAGGACCACGGAGATCAGCTCCATGCTGATCAGCCACTCCTTGACGCTGTGCTCGGGGTAAAACGACCGGCAGTAGGTCTCATTGTTCGAAGCGGACGTGACAGTCTTCAGGTAGTAGGTGTCGGGCAGGGACACGCAGAAGGCCAGGAGCCACGCCAGGACACACACGGCGCGACGCGTCATCTTCTTCTTGCGGCTGGAGGTGTTGGTGAAGTAGGCGACAGAGAGGTAGCGGTCCACGCTCATGCACGTAAGGAAGAAGATGCTGCCAAAGAGGTTGATGGAGAAGATGAGGTGAGTGACCTTGCACGTGAGCTCGCCCATGGGCCACTGGTTATGCTGCACAAGGCTGACCACCCAGACCGGGATGGTGACCACCACCCACAGATCGGCGATGGCCAGGTTCAAGATGTAGCAGTGCGTGTCGTAGCCCGTGGTCTTGGCCTGGATGTTCACCCAGACCACCACGGAGTTGGCGATCATGCCAATCACGAAGATGAAGATGTAGATGAAGGAGAGCGTGTACAGCAGGACGTTCTTGTTGGGCATGTTGGCGCACTGCACAGTGTCCACGACGATGCAGTCACTGCTGTTGCACGGCCAGCTGATGTCGGAGAAGTTCCCCGGTTCCGAGTAGTCGAAGACGTGCAGATCCATGGTGTCACGGGCAGCGATCAAACAGCCTATGTGCAAAAGCGAACGAAAGGATGGAAGACCAGAACGGCTCCATTAGCAAACACTCCAGATCTGTAAAACGCTTTCCCAGTGCCCCTGTGTGCTCAGCGGTTTCCCCGTAGCTCCCTAGTATCTTTGCAAAGAAAGGAGAAAAGAAACCAAACATAACAGAATCTGCAAAAGAAAACACACCCAGATTCTAAATCTCTGTGGATCTAAATCCATCTCTCTCAAAGAGAGAAACAATGTTTGCTTTCTCTGTCTTTGCAGGGTTGTGTTCTCAAGACATCGTCAGCCTGGCTGTGCCCAGGGTGTGAAACCGACACAGTCCAGAGGCCAGAGGGACATCAGGCCCTGAGCGTCAGGCCCAGTAGTGCTGAGGGCCCGCTCACTCTCTGCTGGGGAGGGCAGAGCCATCTCGTCTATGTCCCCAAGAGCGGCGGGGTGGGTCTGTTCCTGGCACTGGTGTATTACAAGTGTCCTGCTCGCCTGTCTCAGGTCCACTGCGGTTTGCAGTCAGGAGGCCCCTGGAGATGCGGGCCGCGTGTGGCACGCCCTGCAGCTTCCCTGCACCCCAAACCTGCAGCCTCTGACTTTGCCATGTGGTTCACAACTCAGTGCAACCAACCAACTGTCTCAAAGTGTGGGCCATTGCCTAGTTTTCCATCTTCTATTTGTCCAACTGCTTCAAGAGTAACTGGTGTCAAGACCCAAAGCACAAAAACCACCACCTGCTGCATCTCTGGAGGGGCTGACTTTTCTCGTCTTCCCTGCTGACCCGGCATGAGGTCAACACTCTCAACTGTCACCATTTTAACACCCATGGAGAACCCAGGCCCGAGGCTCCACTATGCCTGGAAATGATTCCCCCACAATCACCAGCTTCGAGAGCTGCCCAGGGCTGTCTTCTGCTGACTGGTCCACCCAAGGGCCCTGAAATCCCTCCACCACCTGCCGTGGGATGGCAGCCTCACTGCATGACTACGGGAAGGAAGATGTAAAATGAAACTATTCAACCTGAGGGTGCCCCGATCGGAGTTATCACCTAGAGTAAGGAGTTTGTGCTTCCTTTTCACCTGTTGCAGGTAATGACTGACCACGGGCCAAGCTTATTTGCCAAGTTCATTTAAAGTGGACTCCAGGACTTCCCTGGTGGCACAGTGGGTTAAGAATCCACCTGCCAATGCAGGGGACATGGGTTCGAGACCCTGGTCCGGGAAGATTCCACATGCCGCAGAGCAACTAAGCCCATGTGCTACAACTACTGAGCCTGCGCTCTAGAGCCCACGAGCCACAGCTACTGAGATCACGTGCTGCAACTACTGAAGTCCGCGAGCCTAGAGCTTGTGCTCCGCAACAAGAGAAGCCACCGCAGTGAGAAGCCCGCCCACGGCAACGAAGAGTAGACCCCGCTCGCCGCAACTAGAGAAAGCCCGCGCGCAGCAACGAAGACCCAATGCAGCCAAAAATAAATTAATTAATTAATTTTTTTTTAAAATAAAGTGGACTCCAGGCCACATGTAAGAGCTCCCAGAGGATGAGGACTGACTATGGCCCCTGGGTCAGTGCCCAGGTGACCGGGCTAAGGGTCTGCAGAGGCCCAGCTGGGAAAGCACCCATCTGGTGATCAGACCTTCCTGGATTGGGCTTCAGGTTCCTCACTCACTAGTGTTTAATTTGAGACGAGCTAACCTGTCGCGTGCCGCTGCTTTCTCAGGACACCAGCACACATCTCACGGAGCTGCTTAAGAATTCACGGGCCTGAGACAGAACCTAACACAAGCAGACACTCAAAACTTCGTGCCCGCCCCTCCCCCTCTCTTTACCTATTAGAAAGCACAGGCTCACTTAGCTTTTGCTCCACGTTCAAAACCGACTCTTCCCAGCTGCTGGGAAACGTCCTGCCCTGGAGGGAGACGCAGGAGCCACGCAGAGAGCACGGTTTGATGCTCTCATCTCCAGGCTTCATGAACAGAATCCCAAGAAGTGAGACTGTCTGCTGCCTCCCAGGGCTGCCTCCAAACTCACGGCAGAGGACCTGCTCTTGAATCCCGTTTACGGAGACAGCCCTCAGGCTCCTGTCCCTTCTCTTCCGTGGGTTGTAAGCGGCCTCTGGTTCCCCTCCAGGTGACCCGACCACACCTCAGTGTCCCCTGCCGCTGACAGAGACGGCTGGACCTCCCAGGAGGTGGCTGGAACCGCGGGCCCTGCAACCGGGAAGCCTGGTGGTCCTCAGTCACCCCACCAGGAGGACCCTCGGGCCCTGGGACCACCAGCTTGTCGCAAGACCTGACCCGTAGCGCGCCCACGCAGAGTCAGCCGGGTCAAGTTAGGACAAATAAACTGCTCACGTTAAGAGACTCTGGAATGCCCTGTCCTAAGAGGCAGCTCCAGGACCCCAAGAGGACACGGACACACAGAGGACGCCTCTGAGAAGCCAGGCCCCCGACCCACCGGATGGGCCTCAGGGTGGGCAGCCACCCCCAGACCGAGCCTTCGAGGTACTACCGCCCCCTCCCGCTGCCCGGGCTGCGCACCTGCCTGGAGCTGACTGCGCCCGCGGCACCCCTGACCCCAGATGAGGGCAACAGGGGATTTGCGCTGTCCTCGCCTGCCTGGCTCTAGCGTGCTGACGCTTCTCCCCCGTTTCCTTAAAATGAAACACATTTGCAGCATGGCTTAGTTTTATAAAGCGCTTGCACCCCGTGACCTCATCTGCCCCGAGCCCCTGCAGAGCAGAGAAGCTCAGCTAGAGGACGAGCCACAGCCCCGCCACAGCCCCACAACGGTGGGCTGGCCCCCAGCTGGGGCTCCTTCGTCTGCCCGCACTGGCACAGCCCTAGCAGGCCTCGGCGGACACAGCCAGAAACCCTGGAGTTTGGGTCATTCACAGGGGCTGGAGGAAAAGGAAGGACCCCCAGCCTGTGCTGGCCTGACTCGGCTGCCGTGTCCTCACCTCTGTCTTCAACCCAAGGAGTCATTCCGCTCGCTGGGACACTCTTGTGCCCTGCAGGGTCCAGGTGGCGGGGCACTGCTCAGTGTGGACAGAGGGACGCACGCATGCAGGGGACCTTGGGGAAATGCCAGGCGTCTGTGTCCCTCTAGGACCCCACTTCTCCCACACAACAGACCGTCCGCACTCACACCACTGGGGCTGGGCCAGCCCTCGGTGTTCCCTGAGCCAGAGCCGCGGTGGGAAAGGGCTCGGGGACCCTGAATCGGTCCTTTGGTTTCTGCCCTCTGGGTGATGAAAACTTGATTTAGTGACCACTGGTCCTCTGAGCCCAAAATGTTACTCGTGAACCGGGCACGTCACTCCCTGCAGCCGTCCTTTCCCCTCGCTCCTGGACAGCATGAGGGAATCTTCCAGAAAGGGCTGAGGGGAGAGCAGAGGCTGGGGGGCTCCTCGCTGTAGCTTGAAAGCCAATTGGCCGGGCTTCCCTGGTGGCGCAGTCGTTGAGAGTCCGCCTGCCAATGCAGGCCACACGGGTTCGTGCCCGGTCCGGGAAGATCACACATGCCGCGGAGCAGCTGGGCCCGTGAGCCATGGCCGCTGAGCCTGCGCGTCCGGAGCCTGTGCTCCGCAACGGGAGAGGCCACAGCAGTGAGAGGCCCGCATACCGCAAAAAAAAAAAACCAATTGGCCCCACTGATCAATCACCGATCATCTATCACTGATCACCCATCAGCCCAGGAGATGAGGCCAGAGGCCCATGCCTTGACCACCAGCCTCCTGCTGGGGAACCCACCCACCCCGACCCCATGGCCGAGGCTCCAGTGGTCCAGAGAAGGAAGAGAAGCACCAACAGAGGAGGTTAAACAAGCAGTGCAGTAATCCAGTCCTTCCCCGATTTAAACGGGAAGCTGAAGGGGGAAAAAAAGAAAGAACGCCAGACGATAGCGTAGCTTCGGTCATTTGTTATTTTACATGCATTCTGCTCTGGAAACAAACAAGGGCTGTTTCCAGAAAAGTGAATATTATGATATAAAGACAATCTGCCATGTTACGTCACACGTGGTCCGTGGCTGTCTGAGCGTGTGTCCCAGAGGTCTGGGGCTAACGGTGTGCGCCCCTCACTGTTCCACTGAAGACAAGAATCTTCCTAAGTCACTGGCTTAGGTTTTAACAAGTGATGCTCTCAGAGCTCCTGACCCAAACAAACACATGACACAGCAACTACGAAATATCGACCCAGGCCCCTGGTTCCCCAAGACCTGGCCAAACCTGAGGGAGGAGGGGGTGAGGGAGGCTTTCCACCGAGCCCCTGGGGCCACTCAAACCCCCTGAGATCCTGCACCAGTCTCATCTCCAGGAAAAGCGGGAGTGGGGATCACCCCAACCACTGTGGAGACCCCACTGCCTGTGCCAACCAGGAAGGAACTGCGGGCCCGACACTCCTCGTATACACAGTGACACCTCCCAGCCGTGTGGCTGGGCTGCAGACCCTAGGGCCTGGAGCAGATGCCCTCGTCCACTGGGACCTGACCCCCTCTGCTGGAATAAACCAGCAGTTCTGTTCCTGTCAGCTTGGGCCAGAGCTGAGGAGGGACTTCTGGGTGTTAGTCCCACCTGCCCACTGCCTGCCTCCCTGTGGGCCAGGCCCCCCGCCGGGGTGGACAGGAGAATGAGAGACTACTTCTGACACAGGTCATAACATCTGCATAAAGATTCCTGATGGAAGGAAAAAAACGGGGCTTGGAATAAAAGATTCTTACCATTGTTTAATTTTACAAGTTCACACGTTCTCCTCTCAAAATGTATATTCCCAGGTCCCCAAATGTACATGCAAAAATGTTTACTGAAGCACTATTTATAAACCAGCAAAAAACTAGGGACAACATAAATGTCTACCCACGGAGGACAGCAAACCACTGTCTGGAATATAATGCAGCTGTACAAAGAAATAGGAAACCTCCTTTTACGAACGTGGAAAGGTACACTTATACATATACCGTAATCTCATGTATGTTAAAAAAAAACCCAAAATTATGTGTTTTTTTATAGATAAATATATGGGCGTAAAGGAATGGGAAAAAGATCTGTGGTAAGTATAACTTTGGGCTGGGAGTGTGGGATGAGGGGACAAAGGCGGAACTGTAGTTTCTACTCTATACGCTTCCGTATGATTTGAAACTTGCTATCAAGAATTCTGTAAATGTGAATAGAGGGAGGAATGTTTCCCAGAACAATAAAGGTTCACGGCCCATTTTTTTCTAGACCAGGGAGATCCCACTGAGCACAAAGGAGTAATCATCACTTTTCATTCCCTTTTCCCCAAGACGTACTGCTTTATCTCACAGAACCCCCCTCCAGGGATCACTTCCTGTAGATTCCATGCCCAACACCTGCTTCTGGAAAGCATTGCACTTCTGCCAGGACAGGAAGTGGATTTTCCTACAGCCTGAGGATGGAGGGCCAGCATCCGTCCATCCCGCCTCCCGCACCGGCCTGGGGTCTGTAAAGGAACTCATCTGCCACTCGCATCCCCAAATGGTGGAAGGGAGATGCACCACTCATTTCTCAGGCTTATTATTCATCAATCGAGTATCCTTGGCAACCACTTCAAGCGGCCTGACACATTGAGCTGCCTCCAAATGGTTGCCCTGCGCTCACCAGGCCAGCTGGGGGCAAAGCCAGAACGAGAATCTCCAAGTTCAGGGTCCCCATGGGGTGGCAGTTTGGCCTGCAAGGAATATGTCCTTTCACTGGCCAAAAGTCACTCCCCTCCAGGACACAGACTGCCACGTGTTCAGGTGTCTGGCCGGTGTTCCCCCAAACTGCCTTCAGTATGTTTGCAATTTCCGATCACAATCCCGGAAGACCCTTCCCGACCAACCCCTGAGCCCCTCGCTCCCCAGATAAATTCCATCCCAAATATCCCCTCTGTTTCTCCCGCCTCCTCCCAGCCCGGCCGCGCATCTCCAGTCTGTGTCACTGGGCTATTGGTGTGTCTCCCCTCATCCCAAGCTCCCACCCCACGACGTCTTACTCTCTGTGTACAGAGCAGCCAGCAATGGCACCTGGACAAAGTAGGTGTTCAATGAATTCATAGTCAATGAATCGACCTCCCCCAAGACCAGAAATCTGAGGTTATCAATGGAAATGGAGGCCCAGAAGGGACCTTTCTGAAATCCTCACAGAGCTAAGATAAACATCGCTGGTTTCTGTGTCCCCAGATGTTTGTGGAGCCCCTTCTGTGAGGGGCACTGCTCTGGGGCATAACAAAACCGTCTGCCCCCAGGAACTCGCCAAGTAACCGAGAGGTTCAGGAAGGCAGCAGGGCGGTGCTGGACAGCCCTCGAGCACAGTGGTGAGGGATTTCCACCCCAGTGGCTGATGGGGACCCCCAAGGAGAGAGGGGGTGGTGGGATGCTCAGTGATATGCCATGAGGAGGGTCACCGAATCTGGCTGAAACAGTCAGGCGGGGCCTGTCCACGCAGGAGCCACCAAGGCCTTGAGCAAGGGACTGGCTTGGGGGCAGAAAAGGAGGAAAGAGGTGACACAAACCACGGAGAAGGCTTGCACTGGAGGCTGGGTGCAGGTCAGACTGGAGGCAAACGCCAGGATGCCGTGCAGAGAGGCGAACACAGGCCAGGCCGCCCAGGGCACCAGCTCGGACGCCAAGGGGCCCTCTGGGCCCTCCAGGACCTCTGCCTGCAGGTGGCCTTGTTGACTGGTCTTCTGCAACTGGGACTTGTGTCCTCCCAGGGTGGAATTTCACGGAGCAGCTCAGTGTTGTCCCAACAGGATGACCCAGCTCGGCTAATCTCGCTGCTGGGCACCTGGAAACTGAGGTCAGACAGGCAGCAGGACCAACCATCTCAGGGGTGTGGCTCGTACCAGCTCTCGTCACTCTCCCCACTCCCCAGGGACTCTCCAGTGGCACTCAGCCTCTGGTCTCCTGTGAAAGCCCTGCCCCTTCTACTACTCAGCCCAGTGCGATGTGCGTAAAGAGGGCCCGCATCATCTGTAAAGGTCATTAGGAAACCGCACGTCATTGGCGTTTGTTTCACTTCTTACCAGTCCTGCATTAGATCTACGGAAAAGTCCAGGAAAGCTTCAGCCCAAGCCTGGGAGGCCACCTGCTGGGGCTGAGAGCAGAATGGGGGCAGCGTGTCCGCCACCCCGTGTCGCGCAGACAGAACAATGCTGTCCTGACTGCTTACTTTACACAAGTCAAGAATTGCTCTGAATCACTCGAACACTTAAAAAAATAATAGAGAGAGAGAGAGAGAAAGAAAAATCCAAGCCCTAATTCAGATATGGGCCACCTATTTCCAGAGTCCTCAGACGCACTACACACGGACACACAGGGCAGCCTTGTCCACTGTAAGTATTGGGGGAGATAAAACGAACCCCACATCCAGAAACCTGATCTGCTCTATTGTGCTTAGCAGCCCAACAGGGAAGCAGTGCCGGACCCAGAAGGGCAGATCCAGAGATTCCCACGGCACAAAGGCTGCCGTCTGCGTTGATGGGTGTAACCAGAGCCCTAATTCCCACCCAGCTTAGTATCAGGATGAGGTAGTGGGAGGTCAGCCAGCCCAGGACAGCCACTCACCTCCGGCTACACACAACGGGGTTCCCAGGAGAACAGGACGCAATCTTAGACAAAATTAAGCGAAGACCCGACCAAGATTTCTGTTACAATAAGAGAACTGGAAGATGCTAGCCACCTGGCTGGCAGGGCCCTCACCATGCGGTCCCCATGCGGCCCCCTGCACCTTTATCTGTCCCTTGACCTAGAGCGGTCCAAGGCCACCTGAGGTGGTCTCAGCCCCTCCACCTTTAAATGCTTGGAACAAAAAAAGAAGGGGTCAGCTTCCAAACCTACTTGGGGCTCAGCAAAATTTTCACTATAAAAATACGTAATTCTCTCATCACTTGAAGAACCAAGCAACGTTTGTTTTTTTCCAATTCTAAGCTAGTAGATTCTTATGTAACCAAAGTATCAAAGATTCCCTGCAGAAAACCATTAAGGATTCAAAATCAGAGGACTCCCCCTTTTTTCCTTTCTTTCTTTTTTTTCTGCTTGCTTGCTTTTACTTTAATAAGACATATGTGTCCCAGAGCTACAATTTCCTGGACTTTAAAAACACTTGACACGACACACAGATGTCCACCTACACACATGCAGTTCGACTGGAAGCCCTTCTAATACTGTTTTTGCTCCTGAATAAAACCAAGCTCCTTGGTTGCCTGTACGAAAAGGACAAATACTTTCTAGCCCCCAATTTCATTCGTGTTCTGCAAAATCACTGAGGACCATCTCAAGTCCTGAGTTACTCTTGGGGCTCACAGAATGACTCTCTTTCAGTCTCAGGTTTGAGTGACCAACTTCCCTTGTGTCTCCTGGAAAACGGGAGCCTCTCTGCCTGGAGTGATCACACAAAAAGCCACTGTTCCTGATTAAGTAGGTTTTTTTGTTTGGGTTTTTGTTTTTTTTTTCCATCCAGAAAGCCTATACTTTGCCTGTTCTGGACCTGATTAGAAAACATAATACCTTCTCCAGTCTCTCAAGACTTGCTGTTAATATGGGATAACCTCACCTCCGAAGCCCTGACTCAGTTAAGCATCGTCATGCTGCCTGGACTGTACTCTCTGGAACTTTTTTTAAAACTACGATTGCAATGCGCACCCCTTTAAAAAACTCAGATGGGCGGCAAAATGCAGGCATTTCTCAATTTTCTTTTGCTTTTCCACTCTAATCCCGTGCAGCCCTCCTCCCCCACCCGGTTTCCAGGAGGCTGTGGCATCAGGCTCCGCAGTTGTGTGCACACTGGAGTGTTTATTGCAGAGACTGGGGAAAAAAGAGCAAATTGTTTCCAAGCTAGAGCTCCCATGTGCAACTCCGCTTCAGAAGAAGGTTCTGCATCTGGGGAAACTCAAGGGCTGATGAAAGAAGGGCAAGCAGTTTATCCGTTTAAAATCTATGGGAAGTTAAGCACAGACACCAGCAGCCTCCACTTTCCTTTCTAGGCAAGCCTATTTGATCTCTGCATTTTCCTGGAATAAATAAAGGGACACAAAGGCAGCATCGGCGCATTTAAAAAGAAAAGAAAAAGTTACCACATTGAGATTTTGCAGAATGAAGTTTCAGGGGATGTCAGGGCATCAAATACCTTCAAAGGGCTGTAAACCATTTCAGGGAGGCCTCTTCTACATCTGGAAAACGTAATTATCCTGGTGTGAGCAAGTGAATTGAGAGAAAAGAAGGAAGGAAAGAAGAAAGAAGGAAGGACAGACGGAAGGAAGGAAGAGAGAGAGAGAGAAAGGAAGAAAGGAAGGAAGGAAGAAAAGAAAGAAAGAAAAGAAAGAAAGAAAGAAAGAAAGAAAGAAAGAAAGAAAGAAAGAAAGAAAGAAAAGAAAGAAAGAAAGAAAGAAAGAGAAAGAAAGGAAAAGAAAGAAAAAAGGAGACAGCCAGTCTGACTTTTACAACTTCTCATTCTCCCTGGAACTTACAAGTCTTGGCTAACCACCCAACCCTGACCTCACTGCAAAGTTTTTACTTTCCGTCACCCCTCAAACTTTTATGCAGGCTAACAAAATTCATGTTTTACTTTAGGAGTATAATTAAATTGCAAAATCCTACACTTGTGTGTGTGTCTTTTTTTTTCCAGCTGAAGTTGGATTTAACACCTTCTGAGCGAACAATAGATACTCAAATTAGATCAGGAGGGATGCAGTCAAGAGACAAGACCACCGAGCTGTATTTAACATTCACCCTTACAGCTTCCGGACTTACAGGCCCTGGTAATCCTCCAAAGCAGTGAATTCAAACCACTCTGGACCCAAAGAGATTCTCAGCCCAGTTTTCTTCTTCGCTCAAGGATGCCTCTTCATAAATGGTACATCTTTCTGGAATTACACATTCACTGCCAATTCTATTTCCCAGTGGATATGCCAGAAGCAAAACAGGTAGGCAGCGGTGCCAAGCTGATCCCAATGCCAACCTTGAGCAAGCTGAATGGACAGTCTGCCTTCTTGTGAAGTTCTCTGCTTGCAAATAAACCCCAGATTCCTCAATCCAACGAACACACACACACACACACAGAGTGCCTTCCACTTCAGAAAACTGCCCTTTTTTACTTTCTGCAGCCAAGGTGAAGCCCCCAGTTAACAACCACACTCTGCAACGCAGCCCTGCAACACGCAGCCTGTGCTTTCAGAAACCAGACCTGCAGACTCTCCAACACCCATCACAGCTTATAAGAAAGAAGAGCTCTGAAAAAGACCACTAGCTTAAGAGCAGAGACCCTGCCCGCCATCCTCCCTTCCTTTCTAAGCAAGGCTGCTGACCCAGCACAGTTTCCTTACCTCCCGGCTGGACTCCGCTCCGGCTTAGGGCTCAGGGCTCGCCTTCCCAGCTCCTGCGCTCACTGCCTTAGGGTTGAGCACTTTGCAGGAAGTGTGAGCTCTCGGGCTGCACATTTGCGTTATATACGCTGCAGGGAGGCGGCCTCTAGATGGCAGCTTTGCAACCCGCATCTCCTCCCTCCCTCCTCCAGCCACCCCCTCTCTGCGCGCGCGCGCGCGCGCGCACACACACACACACGCTTGCATGCACGCACACACTTGCACCCGCGCACACACACCCCTCTTGTAAACCCCGATCTGTAATTTCCGGCCAAGCTCTCCCACACAAGCACACTCTTGGGAAACCCCAGCCTGCCTTCATTTGCAAAGTTTAATGAAGCTACAAGGTCCAGACCCCGGGGGGAGATGTGTCAGCAGAAGAGAAAAAAAAAAAAGGCAAAGAAACCCTAGTGCTTTGCAAAATCATCAAATATTTATCTGGTCTCAGGTATATCTTAATAATCCCATTAACACCAAGAATTCCTTTGAATGCCTCTTAGCTCTAGGGAAGACTTTGTTCCCAAGACAAATTGCTCTGAACTTCTGAACTTCGGTGTTGATTTATTAAGCCTGGGTTGTCTTTGTTAATTCCTCCAAAACAGAAGTAACAATTTTGGTATGGGAGCAATGAACGCGTACCACAGCATATACAACCAAAGTGAGGGAAAGGGCCTTGCAATAGATTTTAGTCGATTTTATTTAAATACTTTTATCTGTAAAAGCCTGTAGGTGCAAAAACCTTGAAAATCTAATGAAAATGATGTTCTGAAGCACACCCAGTGCCAGGCACACATTAGAGGCATCACACATGTCTTTTGATAATGTCCTTTACGGAGGTGAATTTAGCAAATATTTCTTTATTTTTATTATTGAAATCTACATCCTTATCTAGACGTGGGCAGCTGGCATTCCATCCGTGGGGGAATTGGACCTAAAAATGTGTTCCATATAATAATCACCTCTACTGCCCTATTTACATAGATCAGGATGACTTAAGCTTTCACTTTTCAAGCCGCGCTGAGCTTTTCCCCCCAGTAACGCGCAGGGTTGCGGCTTTTGTTTTGCTTCTGCTTCTCATGGCGTTAGTTCTGTGGCTCAGCTCCCTGCGCGCTGGCACCCGGTGTTCCCACTCTCACCCCAGCTGAAGCTTTTTGAGGTTCTTTTTATACCTCTACTAAAAATACCAGCAGACAGCCAAACGCTCCGTCTGGAGGATTGGGAGGTCAAACTCTCACGCGGCCAGAAGGCCTGGGTATGCAGAAAGCCCTTAACAAAAGAAATATTTTGTTTAGATGAAACTTCACAGAGCACAGTGGAAGTCACTGCAAAACGGGAGCTAAGAGCACACCTGCTCCGAGGGCTCTCACAGGGGTCTGCCCACCCTGTCCCTGCCCATCCGGGCGCTGTCCTTTAGAACTGGCACGGATCTTCTTCCTGTCCTGTTGCCTGGGCACCCAAAGCCCCATCTCCGAGCTCCCACAGTGAAAGCTGCTGTAAAGCAAGACCGCAGGCAGCTGGCTCTGCGCGCACGCAGGATTTGGGGAGACTGTACGAAAACCCTCGTGACTTTCTCGGTCCTGTTTTCTAACAGCAGGTGACCCTGTGTCTGAGCCTGATGGAAATGTACCTGTGGCGGCCAGAGCAGAGATCTCCTCCGTGACACTGACACCCAGGCTGACTTTCTATTTCTATGAACGTGATCTGTCCCTTAATGCGATTCTCTTTTGGCAGGTTTGGGGGCAAGACCGAAGCGCAGGATAGGTTTGAATCTGCTCTCAATTAAGTGCGCTACGTTGAAAAGAAAGCAAGCTTTGCCGAGAAACCCGCGACAGGACGCAGTTGCTGAAGTGGAGGAAGGAAAACGCAAAGTAGGTGTTAAAAAAAAAAGAACACGCTTCAGTTCAGACGCTGTAGGACCCGCGCTCCCCAGTGGCAGAGCTGGGGCGCCTGTTGCAGCACCAGGAGGACGGCGAGGGGTGCAGGAGCCGCGCGGGCACAGTCTGAGTGCAGAGCTGTGTGCATGGGTGCCCCCTGGGACGAGGCCTGCAGCCCTCCCGGGTCTGAGTTCTGCCTGGGTCTCCCCACCCCTGACGGAGAACCCAGTCCTGGGGGAATTGAGAGGGTAAGTAAGCCAATGTTCTGTAAGGGAGGAAGATTCCATCACCCCAGGACCTAAAATGTCTCTTGGAACGTTTGGAAGTCTGCCCCAGCTGGTGGAAGGATTGCATTTGGAAGGGAGGGTTAGTCTCAGAGGAATGAGTTTGGTTCCCCCGCAGTGGGAAACTGAGAAGGCAGGAATGGATCGCTCTCCCTAGAGCTGTCCCGGCTGACCCAGAATTCATAGTTCCTGGACCTGTTTTGCTCGCCCTGACTACATAGTGCAGCGGGGGCGGTGAAGGGGTTTTCAGCCAAGCCCCACGCCCCATCCTTCCCTGTCTATAATCTGCACCTGAGATTTCAGACTCCGCAGAGCAGGCTGTCGCCTCTGGGCTCTGATTTGCCTGCAGATGTGGCACCATGATCCTCCTGCCTTGAAACCCCACCTCACTTTCAGAGGGATCCTGGAGGGCCAGAGTTGCGGCTGGTGGGCTGAGGGCTCCAGGGGAGCACAGTTAGGCTGGAGAGAGCGTGGACTCTGACAACTGCAAATATGGTCCCAGCTCATCTGCATCATCAGCCCAAGGGCTGAAGACTGGCTCTGCCCGAGGGCGGGCGTTTCGTGCATCCTCAGAGCATCACACAAGGTGTTACGGATTCCTAGAGCCAGCCAGTAGACATCTTGGCCCGGCGGGAGTCATCTCAGCCAGAACTGGACATCCCCCCAGAATAACAGATACTGACGCCTTCTGTGGGGGAAGGACCTGGAAGGAAGGACAGAGCCCTGCCCACAAGGGGATGGGGGTCCCAGCCTGGGCTCCATCCAAACAGGCCTGATTTGGAACCTGAATTATACATCGTTATCTCCTTAGGCAACCAACCTCTTTGGGATCTTAGGTTCGGGTCTTTAAAATAATTATAATAGAACGTTCTGTTCTCGGCAGGTGCCTCTCGGGGTTAAATGAAAAGGTTAGAGGCACCTCGCAGGTGCCAGGAAGGCTAGTTCTCTCCCTCTTCCTCCTCCCCTGGCCGCGGCCAAATTCTGGTGACACAGAGCATTTTTGAAGATATACAACCCAAGTCTTGCCACATTTTATGAGCTCTTTCATAAAGTTTGGCAAGTTTGCACAATAACAGCTCTGAGTGTGGAACTTTTGCCGGGCTCTGTGCTAAGGGCTGCGTTCTTTCAGTTAATCTTCACAGCAGCAGCCATTAGCCTAAAATGTCTCTAGTTTTGTCCCGCTTTTCTAACTGAGAAAACTAAGGCCCAGAGAGAGTGGGCAAACTGCTCTGGATAGCTGTCAGTGAATAGAAGTGGGATTCAAACCTGGGTTTGCCCAGCTTCACAGCACATGCTATTACCTGGTGCCGCAGAAAGACATACTCTTAAAACAGAAAAACCATTGTGAGACATATATCAGGGTGTGTTAAGTTGGTTCCCTGAAAACAGACTCTCGGATGAGAATTCAGGGCAACTGTTGTGTAAAGGATGTGCTCCCAGAAGAACCTGACACGGATAGGGGAAAAGACAACCAGAGGTGCCATTTCTAGCTAAGTCTCAGCTGCAGCCTGACCCCTCATGTCTCCCTGAAGCCTAAGTTCCACCCTAATTTGTCCCAACTCCAGGCAAGGGAGCTGGCTTTTGTGCTCCTATATCCTTCAACCAGTGGATTAGGGCTACTGGCTGATGGATGGGGTAATGTAACCCCCAGATACTCCCCATTCTCAACCTGTGTGGGCAAAGCTACTCCAGTAGCCCAAGGTCAGTCTCTCAGAGACTCACCCAGTCTCAAGCCTGGGCAGTAAACCCACATCAAGCGCTGGGGAGGGGTGCACAGAACTAGAAAGGGGTCAGAGGGAGCTGAGCGCAGCACCACCAGGGTCCACCGCACTGGGCATCTGTGGCATCTATTGTATCAATTTGACCCAAATAAGAGAGTACTCTCTAATCAAGACTCAGACCAACTTGTTTCTATGCCAGGCCCTTCGCACCTGACATTTTCTGTTCTTGGAATGCTCTTTCCAATAACGGTTATATGGCTGCCTTCTTCTCACTATCCTGTTTCAGGCTTGAATAAAATTGCTTTAGAGAAACTTGCACCACTCTAGCCAAAAAATCCTCCCATCCCAGTTACTCTGTCATTATCCTGTTTTCTTCATAACAGTTAATCACCATCCAAAGTCGTCAGTTCCTTGTTTGTCTTCTCCCCACTAGAGTGTAAATTGCCACAGGGCAAGAATGTGGCTGTTTTGTTTCAAGGCAGTATGCCTGTGGTCACACTCAGTGCTTGGCCCGTAGTAGGTGCTCATAAATATTACCTGCATAAACTCGGAAAAATCTCACTTTTAAATCAGGTTTTCACCCGTCCCATATTTTGCTCACCTTCTGACTTGTAGAAATGGGGGGGGGGGGGTGCGGGGGGGACGAGGGAGAGGGTGGTATTTAGGAAAGAGCCCAGGTTAAGTGCTTTGAGGAAACTTAAAACATAAACCTTGAATTAGGAGGTTGAGATTAACATATACACACTACTATATATAAAATAGATGACCAGCATGGACCACTGTATAGCACAGGGAACTATACTCAAGATCTTGTAATAACCTATAAGGGAAAAGAATCTGAAGAAGAATATATATGTGTGTATCTATTCATCTATCTATCTATCTATCTATCTATATATATATATATACACACATATACTTATGAATTGCTGTGCTATACACCTGATTGTAAATCAACTATACGTCAATTAAAAAAAACATAAACCTTGAAAGTGGGCAGAAGACTTGAATAGGTACTTCACATAAAAGGATCTACAGATGACCAATACACATATGAAAAGTGTACGACTTCCTTAGTCACTGGAAAAATACAAATTAAAATCATAGGACCAGACAACTGGACACCCACCGGAAAGAATAAAATGAAAATGACTGAACGTTAGCAAAGGTGCGGAACCACCAGAATTCTCACACACCAATGCTACTTAAACTGTATGTGATGCAGGACCAGCATTCTTTCTTCTTTTTCAATTTCCAGTGCATTTCAGACCAAAATATTGTGCCACTGAGAAAGACTAGTATGGAACTCATGCTACCTGGGCCTCATCATGCAAGTGTGACATCTGCAGTGTCGGTCTTCACTGTCACACAAGGCTGCTGACTGTGGATTTGTATGCCACAGAAACGGCGCATTTCTATAAAAGTATCTAAATGCTCACTCTCGATTTCTGGACCTACCTCTTTGCAGACTAGTAGCAAATAGCTCACAACCCACACTTCCATTGACACAATGTGCCCTGATGGTGGAGGTGCAAATTGCCACAACCAGTTAGGCAGGATTTGCTAAAATTAAACATACACATACCCTCTGACTCAGAAAGTACATTGTAAGGTATATACCCAACTTGAAGGTGCAATATTGCAGCAAAAAATATACCAGAATGCTTATAACAGGACTATTTATAAGAACCCCAAATTAGAAATAACCTGACATTAGCAGAAAAGGATATTACAGACCAGTATCCCTCATGAACATAGACATGAAATCCTTTAAAAATAAAATCAAATACAACAATATAGTTATCATGACTAAGTGGGGTTTATCCTTGAAATGCAAGGCTGGTTTAACATTTGAAAGTCAATATAATTTAATTTACTATATTAATAAAATTAAGTATTTGAAAACATTCAAAATCAATTTGTGATAACAACTTTCAGCAATCTGAAAATAAAATGATTTTGATTTGATTTAATTCCTCAGTTTGATACAGGACATGTATAAACTTGATATAGGACATGTGTGAATACTTAAGAGTTAACATCATACTTAATGGTGAAAAATTGAACACTTTACATCTAAAATTGAGAACAAGGCAAAGATATCTACTTTTACTGTCTCCTTTCAACATTGTACTGATGGTCCTAGCTAGTGCCAATAAGGAAAAAAAAAAGAAATAAAGGCAATGGATTGGAAAACAAGATGTAAAACTTCTTTTATTGGCAGTTGATGTGATTATTTACATAGAAAATCCTGATTAATCTACAAAACAAATTCAAGAACTAATCAGTGAATTTAGAAAGGCCACAGAACACAAAGTCAGTATAGAAAAGTCAATCGTATTTCTATACATCAGCAGCAAACAATTAGAAAATAAAATTGAAAATTTTCTTTACAGTAGCATCAAAAAACATTTACTACATAGGAACAAATTTAACAAAAGATTTGTGAGACCTCTACACTGAAAACAACAAAAGCAGCAGTGAGAGAAATTAAATGAGAGGTATACCATGTTCATGGATTGGGAGACTCAATACTGTTAATATATGAATTCTTCCCAAATTGGTGTGTAGATTCAATGTAGTCCTAACCCAAATCCCAGATAATTCTTTGGTAGAAATTGGCAGGTTGATTTTTACATTTTTATGGAAATTGAAAAGACCTAACCATATCTAAAACTATCTTGAAATGAAAGAATGTTGGAGGACTCATATTTTGTGATTTCATGACTTAATATAAAGCCATGGTGATCAGTCTAGTGAGGTATTGGCATGATAGACAAATAGATCAAGGGAACTAAACAGTCCAAAAATAGACACACATGTACAATCAACTGATATTCAGCAAAGGTTCCATAGCAATTAGCAAAGTTTAAGAACAATGATATTTACTGTATCATGGTAGAAATCAAATAGTTGTCTATTGGGGTGAGGATTGACTGGAAGGGAATTTTCCGGGGTGAATGGCCATGTTCTATATCTTGATTGGGCTAGTGGTTACATGAGTGTATATATTTATCAAATCTCATCAAACTGTATGCTTAAGATCTGTGATATTCATTAAATTTTACCTCAATAAAAAATGCAAACTGTGGAATGTATATAAAGTGATATTATTTATATAAAATTTTAAAGCACTCAAAGAAAAGTATATATTGTTTAGGGAACTATAGTAAAAGCCTACTTAGATGGAAGAAAGGATATACACCAACCTGAAGACAATGGTTATCTCTGAGGAGAGAAAGAGAAATAGGATGGAGTGGGAAGCAGGAGCACATACACTGTCTCTATAATGTTTTTATTTCTTTAGGCAAAATACTCTCATTTGTAAGGTCTTATTGGTGGGCACATTGGAATACTTTATATTACTTGTTGTTCTCCATATTTGAAAATTTTCATTCTTAGCTTTTAAAGTTTAAGAGAAGAAAAAAAAATAACTTGAATAGAAAATTCTGAGTGAGGCATTGCTTTCTCTACGTTTACTTCACTGTAAAGTTTGACACAGAAAAGAATGTTTTCTTATCTCTGAGGGAGACCAGGAAACTTCTGCCAGGAGAGTATATCAAAGCATGAAAGACCTAATGAGATACCAAGCACATCAGGTCAAACCTAAGTCTCGTTTTTTCTGAAACTTTGGCAACATTCTAAAGTATTGTGATTTCATATTCCACAAACTTCGATATAAAGATTTTAGCTTCAAAGCCTAAAAACAATTTCAGCTCAAAAATATCTAAACCTGAAAACAATCAAAGAAGAAATATCTGAGTATAGCTAATAAAATTATTTCAGCTGATATGAGTTTTAAGATTACAAATTTTATATATGCTAATAGGGTTATATATTTTCATTTCCACGTATGTTTGAAAATGCCTCTACATATCTTAAAACACCATATGAGGTCAAATTAGAATGGGAGACCCTTCCTTCCTTTCTCCCTCCTTCTTTCCTTCTTCCCTTCCTTCCTCTTTCCTTTTTATTTTTAAATAATTATAAACTTACAGAAAAATTTCAAGTAGAGAAAAAATACTCTTCTTTCCCTGAACCATTTGAGACTGAGCTGCTGACATGATGCCCTATCACCCCCTAAATACTTAATGTGCATTTCTCACAAACAAGGATACTCTCCTTCTTTAACCCAGGGCAGCCACCAAATTCAGAAAAGTAACATCAAGACAGTCCTGCCTCTAAGTCTCCAGAGCCCATTCGAGTTTTGCCAATTTTCCCAATAACGTCTTGGGTAGAGAAAAGAGCCTCTGAATTGTGTGTTACCCTAAGTCATTATCTCTCTTTCCTTGTCAGCCTTGTAGACTGTCCTTACATTTGGGTTTGTCTGATGGTTCCTTGTGATTACATTCAGGTTATGCATTTTTGGCTGGAATCATACAGAAATGAGGGTGTGTTCTCACTGCAGCCCATCAGGTGGTGAACAATGTTCATCGGTTCCGTTACAGTACTGACAGTGTTCACTTTGATCTCTTGATCCCTTGATTCATTACAGTATTGACAGTGTTCACTTTGATCCCTTGACTCAGGAAGTGTCTGTCAGACATGTCCACTGTCTTACTCTTTTCTCCTACATAATTTTGACGGGACAGATTTTGAATGTATGCAGATATCTCATTCTTCCTCAAACTTCTGCTTTATTCATTGATTTATTTGTATCTATATGAATGCGTGGTTTCCTCTCTGTAAGTTACAGTCCATTGCTCTCAGTATTTATTTTGCAGCTAATTGTCCCTGATTTAACCAGTGGGAACTGGCTTCTGTGTTCTTTTTATATATCCCTATCATTCTTTGAACACTTCTTGTTTTCAGGCACAAAAAGATGGTCCAGGCTCATCTTGGACTTTCTCTAACCCAGCCTGGAATTGGCTTTCCAAGAAGCCTTAGTGGAAAATGGTATTTAGAAGCCAAAATCTAGGTGCAAAATGTGCTTATCGTGGTATTGCAACTCCCCGGCTCAATCCGTTGTCAGTCAAGACATACATATGTATGCATACACACACACACACCTATACAGACATACATGCACATCAAAATATTTATATACATATATATAAATATATAAAATAATTGGTTCTAACACCAACACTTCTAATTCCAATCCAACAGACAGGTTTTATTCAAGTACTCTCCCTTTCCATATTCAGAACTCCCATCTCCATAGCGGGGAGATTATCCTTATTATGATTACCGTCCTTATTATAGTTCTTTAGTCATCATTCCCTTTATACTAGTCTCTTATTGCTGCTGTAACAATTTACCATAAACTTAGTGCTTAAAAAAACCAAAAATTATTCTTTTATAATTCTGGACATTGTAAGTCTACAATCAATGTGCCCTGGGGGCTTCTTTCCTTCTGGGAGCTTCAGGAGTGACCTGCCCCAGAGGGTTCCTGCACACCTTGGCTCAGGCCCCTTCCTTGCATCACTCCAACCTCTGCTTCCATCCCCCCATCTCCTACTCCTGACTCCAACCTCCTGCCTCTCTCTTACAAGGATCTTGTGGTGACACTGGGCCCACCTGGGGAATCCAGGATCACCGCCCCGTCACAAGATCCTTAATTAATCACATCTACACAGTCCCTGGTGCACAGGTTACATTCACGGGTGTGGGGGACGTGGACATCTTTGGGGGTCTTGTCACCCCTTCTTCCTCTGGGGTTGGATGTCCTCTTCACCATGTCTGGGCCCTGAGACCTCCTGCAGGGCTGCCCGGTGAGAATGTCTTCCTCCCCCTAGTCTGAGCCTCCATGGCTTCCATGTGGGCCCCACCTAATCAATTTAGGACTGTACTGTCAGGAAAGAAAAGGAAGAAAAGGGGCAGAGCCAGAGCCTACCTTCTAATACGCTTTCCTTACAAATCATTAACAACTAATTTCTAGAGTTTCTATTTAAAGTTATGCTCACTTCTGCAGAAACCTTATCAAAGAAGTGAACCTATGGCCCTCCTACATCTTTTTTTCTTTAAAAGTCAGGAGGGCTACCGTTGTTATTCGTTGTTGGTAATTGCCAGGAACCCAACTTGAACTAGTTTAAGCAAAAAAAGAGAAATTTATTGGCTCATGTAACCAAACCAAGGCAAAGAGGGGCCAGAACTGGGCTCAGAGATGGCAGGAACCAGGGGCTCCAATGAGGACACTTTCAGGACACTTTCCGTTTCCCATCTCTGCTTCTCTCTCATCTTGGATGCTTTCTCCCAGGCTGGAATCAGGGTGGAAGGGCTGCTTTTCCAGTTAATAACTTCTTAGCTTCAACACTAGGTGCGAAGAGAGACTTCTCTTTTCCAACACCAGCTTGAAAAGTCCCATTTCTGATGTAGATCAGGAGCTACCCCTTAGGTCAATCCCTTTGGCCAAGGAGACGGGCTCATTTATGAATGAAACGGTCCTGCTCCCTCTTGCACGAGCAGAGGACGTTTGGAACAGACATTTGTGTGGAGAAATTACCCAGTCTCATGCCTGGTAGAGTGAAAAGATTGTGAATGTCAGGGAGGTCATAGGATGTGTAGTTTACAAGAGGCAGAAGACTTGGAGAAGGAGCAAAGCAGGAGGGTCAGGTTCTGTCAGGTGGAAGACGGAAGATAATTATCTCCAGAACCAGAACCAGTGATGGATGCTGGCTCAGTATGTGGAGGGGCTGTCTGACCATCTCAGATGTAGATAAGCTGCCTTGCCATGGATGACTCAGAAGCTTGGCAACGCCACGCTGGGGATGTGAGCATCTGGATTCAATAGGACTTCTAAAGTCCTTTCCAAACATGGCACTCAGTGAGACCCTATTGTGATGCTCATTTATTTATTGCCTCCCAGCTACAGATTCAGCCCTTTTGCTTGTCCTGTGAAAGTGGATATGTGACGCCTTTTAATATCTTTCCTTTGCCAGTTAGCCTGATGTTCAGCTCTGTGGGCGGAAGGTGCATGAGGGAGCCCGAAGGAGGCAGGAGGAAGTGTTTTGCTTCCTAGTCTGGGTGCAGCCAGCAGCTTCCCCCAGCACCCCTGGGTGGTTTTTAGCAGAAACCTGGTGGTTTTTTGGTACAAAACTTGGGTAACCTCTGATGAGACATTTCCTCATGAACAGCTTTCTCCGGAACCCTAGAGCACAGGGTTCTGGTAAGTCCTGATGGGGCATCACCATAGCAACACCTCTGCCACCGCGGAGCCCCGGCCGTGCCGTCTTCAGTGAGGCCTGGGTCCCAGCCCTGGGGGTCACGGCTGCTCTTTCTATCTGCCAATCGTACCTTCTTCACAGTTCTCTTTACTTCTTACTGTTCATCTCTCCTTACTCGATCCTCTGTTATAGTTAATAATTCTTTACATTAGACCTCCCCTGTTCAAGTGGCCTGTGGCTTCTCTCCCCCATCTGGACCCTGATCAATACACCCCCCTTGTTCCCCATGATGACTTCCCTGATCCCTCCCTTGAGAATTCATCATTCCCTCAAGGATCCAGAGACCTTTTACCTAGATCTGTGGGCACAGGCCTCAATCATACTTCACTATATTTAGGTCAAATGCACAAAGGGTTAATAACCCCTCGAGGGTAAAGGAATGTGTCTTAATCACCTTTTTTCCCAGAATGGAGGAAGGGAAAGGGAGCAGGTATCACAACCAACTGGGAGCTTTCTCAAACCACACTTTCCTCCTTCAGATTAAGTTCCGCTGAAGCTTAAATCCACCATGGACTCCCAGCCATGACTCAACACTGCTCCTCAAGACACTGTGTCCTGCCCCCAGAAGCAAAAACACTCGGTGAGTCTCTGTCCTGGACCCTATCTAACAATGGCACAGAGACTAGATGTGAAAGAATTTTCTAAGCAAAGGCCCACACTCATGGAATAACAATGCTGGACAAATTCCCCAAAATGGCTAGAACAAGTTGAGATGAAATAATTAACCTATCACCAAAGAAAACACTTTCTTCTTCTGAAGTCTGTATTTTTTGAGACACTTCCTCCTCCCTTCACTGTATCAGATGCCCAACCAAGCTGCCTCCTTCCACAAGCCCAGCATCTGAACACAGCCGGGGTGGGTGGGTGGGGGGAGGCACGGGGTGGGGGGGGCTCCCATTCCCAACCTGCAGAGCCAGTTCTGCAGGCCTCTGACCAGCCATATTTCATGGACCGGGCCATCTAAATACTCTCAAACACGACCAAGGATGAGGGGTTTCCTCCCCACCTCAGATTTTAACCAGGTGCTTCCCTATCCATGCCTTAATTTATTGAACTTGGGGTTCTGCTCTGAGCAGCTGGGTCATTTTCCAGCTTCTCCTTGACTGAGACCCTCAGGAATCTGTTTTCTCGCTGTTCTGACTCTTTGTCATTGGCTTCTCCATGTCTTGGTCTTTCTACCTCAGGCAGAGCTCTCTTTAAAAGAGAATTATGACTAAACACACCTGTGCCACTCCAGACCCCAAAGCACCGGGAACGTGCCAAAGGGGCACTTGAAATCAGAACGGGAAGAGACATGCATTACCTGCTGGCGGTTAAAAGGTGTTCCTTCTACAAATGTCCCAAACAATTTGATACCAGGAGCCTCACCGGGGGCCCGGGAAGGGAGGATCCCGTGCAGGTGGCCGGCATGAGGTCCTGTGGACATGGCCGTGGCCCCTCTGCTTCCAGCTCCGGGACCCTTAGCGCTGCGGCTCTGTTACCCCACCCCTTCCGGTCACCGCACCCACATCTTGGTACATAGACCCTTTGTAGACAAACACACCTCATGGTGTCATCACAGTTTATCTTCTCTAATTTTTCAACAATCGCAGACATTTACATTGTTTCCAAATAAAAATCCTCTCCAAAGGAGAAGTGGTTCTGGGGTCACCACAGCCCATGGTGGTCAGTACGACGCACAGAATAAAACAGAGGAGGAAAAGGCTGGAAGGAAATACACCGAAACTCTAAGGGGGTTTTCCTTGGGTGCTGGGGCCCATGTTAATATGTTCCCTTAGTTCTGATTTTACGAATTTTCTCAGGTGTTCACCACATAAAATAGAAATGAGTTAAATGAACTATAGATCAACGACAGGCTTTGTCCCCTCCTGCTGCCCTCACACACACCCACGTGGACATGAGTCTTCAGCCAGAGGCCCCCTACCGGGGACGTCTCCTCTGCTTCACATCTCACTCAGGGTTTCACAAAGCCCGTTTACATCTTAAAAGTTCATCCCCAGTTTGCTCGGGGAACCCTTGAGTCTTCCCCCACAAAACTGTAAATACTCTGAATCAAGGTACTGGACGGGAAACCCTGCAGAAAGTTCCACAGGGGGAGGAGACCATGTTTCAGTTACTAAAGCGGAGAAGAAGGGAGTCTGAGGATAAGGAATTAAAGGCAGAGGCCAAACACGGGTACCTGAGTCCCACTGCAGGATGAGATCAACAGCCAGACCAGGCGCTGGGCCTCTGAGCCACGGCCGTGGTCTCCCTGACCCCCTGGACAGGGCCAGCCGGCTCAGAGGTGGGATGGGGCCCAGCCTCCCTCGAGGTTCCAGCTGCAGGAATCAGAGAACCAGGGCCCCAGGCCTCCAGGCAGATGGAGGTCTTGGAGGTCTGGGCTGAAATATAAATCTCTGCTGGCTGACACTGAAAATGAGAAGTGCTGTACATTATTTCAAACAGCCTAAAATATATTTTGTTGTTTGGAAATATTCCATTCTGCCTTTCAGAAGCCATCGTTCTGTGGATTAAGGGGTCGGGGCAGGGAACAGGCAGATAGGCCCCATACAACCCGTTTTGACTTTGGGGTCTGTTAGTGCATGAAAGGGGGTGCCTGATCCCATTCTTCTTCCAGAGACGGTGCGCCTGGGGAGGGAGCTGGCAGCACGGCCCCTCCTGTCAGGGCACGACAGCACATCCGGGTCTGAGGCCTCAGAATTCCAAGGGCAAAAGCTTTCTGAGTTCCCCGTGGGAAGCCAGAAGCACATTTTCCTTCCTGCGGCCACACGGCTGGCCCTGTGGGCAGCCACCTTCAGCTCAAAGTCACGGTGGGGTTCCTAGACACCTGGTCAAGGGACTTCCCCTGGCCGGGGCGGAGGGGCACGAGAGCTCTGGGACATGAAATGTCAGCCTCCTGGCCGAGCCCGGGTGAGGAGCCCCGATGCTCTGAGGATGAAGGAGAAGTGGGGTGCCAGTCAGGCAGCCCCTCATCATGTTACCCAGGCCTCTCTGAGATCAGCCCTCAGGTGGGATGTGAGATGCAGAGGCGGACGGTGCCCTGTGAAAGAAGGCACCAAGGGCAGGTGCATCTCCAGTGCTGAGGGACCAGGGAAACCAAGGTGGGAACACCCATGGGGAAGAAGACTCTGCCTCCAAAACAGGTAGCGGCTTGGTCATAAGAGGCCAGGAGCGCCAGATACGGATGGACATGATGCGGACTGGCTTTATTTTAACAATAAAAGTATGATGGCAATAATAAGTAAATCTTTAATGAGCATCAGCTCTCTGACAGAGACCTTTTATTTATCTCTGAACCCCAGTAATAGCCCCACAAAAAGTATTAATATACCCATTTTACAGATGGGTATATTAACCCTCAGAGAGGCAATGTGCTTTGCCCAAAGCCTTGCCCAACTATTCAGTCTCTGGCCTGGGTTAGGGAGACTGACTCACTTGCTCTCAGAGAACCCTGCCTTGCCTGGAGCTGGTGTAGGGCTGCGTCTCACCCTTCGAGTGTGGCACTGGCCTGAAACAAAACTAAGTAGTCCCCCAGGCATGGATTTCCTCGAAAGGTAATGCCATCAATCAACGTGTATTTTACTGCCCGATGACACAAAGAACGTTGACTCAACAGGGGCAGCTGCACCACTGGAAACTGAGATGTTGTCTCTAACCAGGCTCAGCAGGTCAGCACACTGGGCTGGCAGACGTGTGGGCCCCAGGATGCCCACCCACCCCCACATCTCCCACTGGGACCTCGTCTGGCAAAGCAGTATTCCTGCTCCAGCGTTCCAGCCCATTCCACCCCAGCTATAGACATGTGGAAGGACATTATCGATTTCTCCCCAGCACTTCCCACACTGCACAGCCTGCCTGAGGGAAGCCAGGCCCTCTGATGACCGTGGGGATGGGAAAGGACAGGGTAGGAAGCGAGAATCCACACTGCTGTGGCTTGGCTCCCTGCTGCAGAGCTAGAGCCCATGATTATCCACTTTGAGGGTGCATTTGTCAAAAGCCTAATGAGCGTCCCCAGTGGACAGTGCTGTGTCTGTCCTCGCCATCACAGTCACAGCACACAAGATTAGATCAGGGACGCGAGTCAGGTGGAAACGTCCTCAGTCACATTAGAGAAAATGATGATTTTCAGACACTATTTACCCATCGGTCCTCTGGCTCTCTGGAAATAAGTGGATTGATTCATGGTTCGCATCCAATTGTCTTCTACTGAACACAAGACATAATGTCCACATTCAAAATGCACTCTCCAGGGATGTACTGGGCACGCACCATGATAACATGGACCTGCCACAGCTCTGCAGGCACTCAGGTGTTGGCTCGCCGCCTCCCAGCTGTGGCACAGGCTGGGCGTGCACCGTACACCAATCTCCCGGCACCAGCTGTGAGCTTCCTTCTGTTCTCATGCCCAGAACTGCAGCCAAGGGAGGAGGATGCCGCCTTGGCGAGCATCTTCACTCCGTTATGATTTAGTTAAGAACAAAATCATTTGGAAACCTACTGGCAACATGCCTCTCATGGGATCCAGACCCAATAGTTGGTAGAGACAACTCGCGGAGAAGAGCCCTTGGGCGGGATAGATCCTCCAGTGTGCTGTGCGTGGGGACCCCGAGGATGGGAGCCTTCTGCCCGTACAGGAGGGACACAGGGTACCTGAAATCACCCTCCATGCAAGAGCAAGGGACAGATGGCACGCCAAGAAAGGGGTGAATGACAGGAACCCAAAAAGGATGATGGACAGGTTTACAGACACCAACCAGGGATTGTGAAGCATATGGGGGCCAGCAAAGGTGGAAGCACCCCCTTTCTGCAACCCTTCAGGCCTGAAGGGTGGGGTCGGGGGTAAGAATGAAGCCTGCAGCAGGCAGAGCTAGAACAGGAGGAGAGAGTGGCTCCACGGACATCATGGGCTCAGACCAACCTCCCACAGACAGAGAGAGCAGGGGCAAAAATACCTCAGCCTTTCAAAAGCATCTCAACTCAATCTTATTGCAAAAGAGAAGAACTTATCTCATTTCAGATAAACAGAGTTTATCAAAATTTGTCATGGGTTCTTAGTAACTCACTAAAGCTGTCTCATATTTCCTTCCAAAGTTGAACTAAGATAATTAAGGTTCTCTATTGAATTAAACGACTCTAATTGATGACCAAAAGCTGGTCAAGTTAGAGTTTTAAGAATAGCCTATGTGTGCCCTTGCTGTCTGCCTTGAGGTCATATACCCCAAATGGTAATATGGCCTCTTTAGATACCTGTAAATGAGCTAATTGGCAAGAAACTCATCCAGTAAGTATAAATCACAATTAAATAAATACTGAACTGTGCCGATGTGAATTTTTATTGGCCGTCATGTCATAAAAAAGCCAACATCTGCAAGTCTCCTCAGATAATACTCTCCAGCCTCTCCGTGCATGTGTCACATGGAGCTCCTTTCCCAAGTGGAACGATGGCTCCATCCAGAGGTATGCAGTGTCCTCTCTGCTTCCTCTTGCTGGATTGGTTTGTTCAAAAACATGGGACAGTAGCCAAGGGGTCAGGTCAGGGACCTCCACACACAGCACCACACCCTCCGTGGAGAGGTCAGTTAGGGAGACGGTGAAGAATCTTATCCTCTTGGTCTTGGTCCTGCTTAGAGGGAGAGAAAATACTCCCCAGGATTCATAATAACAGGCCAGACTTATGTGAGTTTGGGGGCTGACTTCATCCCACTTTTGTGGTCCAAAAACACCTTGGCTGAGAAGTTAGTTTGAAGTAGAACTTCACGCAGGAGCCAGACTGAAGTAAAAACAAATCTCTCTGGAAGACAGTGCTCTCAAGCCAGGCCTCAAAGAGTTCCCTGAGATGAAGAGCACTGATCATGAGCTCACAACCAAAAGAAACTCAGAAAAATCACAGAATACATGAGCAGACAAGGGACCAGGAATGCTGAATGAGCAGAAAAAACAAACAGCAAATCCAAACTTGCAGACACAGGTATTAAAATTTGGGGGGAGAGACAAGAAAATAAGAATGTAGAAAAATGAAGACATGGAAATGGGAATGAGAAATGAAAAGATATGAAGGGCTAACAGGAATGTCTAAGATGTCTTCTGGAAATTCCAGAAGGAGAGACAGAAGAGAATGAGGAGGACACAATAATCAGGAAAAATAGTTCTGAATTGTCCAGAAATGATGAAAGACACAAATCCTCAGATTCAGGAAACACAACTGTTCTCAAGCAGAATACACAGAAAGAGCTCAACACCCAGATATATTATTGTAAAATTTCAGAGCATGAAAGAGCTCTCAGAAGCAACCCTCAAGAAAAGACAGAGTACCACAAAGTAATGGCCATTAGACTGAAATCTGACTTCTTAGCCATAATAATGGAAGTTAGAAGTCGGTGGGATAATTTCTTTACCATGATCAATCTAGAGCTCTCGATTTAGAATTGTCAGCCCAGGATAATTATCTGTTAAGAATGAGTGCAAAATAAAAAAACCTCTTGTAGCCACACGCTATAAAGTTCAACTGTTTAAGTGCTTTCTAGTATATTTATAGTTGTACAACCACCACCAAAATCCAATTTCAGAACATTTTCATCACCCCAAGAGATACACTTAATTTTAAATTTAGTCTCTACTCAGCCATAAAAAGAATGAAATTTTGCCATTTACAGCAGCATGGATGGACTTGCAGGGCATTATGCTAAGTGAGACAAGTCAGACAGAGAAAGACAAATACTGCATGATATCACTTATAGGTGGAATCTAAAAAATACAAAACACTAGTGAATATAACAAAAAAGAAGCAGACTCACAGATACAGAGGACAAACTAGTTGTTACCAGTGGGGTGATAAAAGGAGGGAGGGGCAATATAGGGCTAAGGGATTAAAAAAGGATTACTATGAGTTTATATGAAATCGTATGTGTGAAATTTTTGAAAATTGTAAACCACTATAGAACTAAAATTTTTATTTTAAAAAATAAAAATTAGTTTCAAGTATTCATTTCCCAAATATCAACCACACACACACACACACACACACACACACACACACACACGTATATACTGTCAGAAATTAATCTTTTGTACTATCAAAAATTGAGTTTTTCACCAACAAACCTTCCTTAAAGGAACTTCTTTAAAGGTTCTACTTCTTGAATATATAAAATGATCTCAGGCAAAAAACGATCTGATACTCAAGAAGAAAGGATGAGCAAAATAATACAAATAAACTTATTTACAAAACAGAAACAGACTCACAGACTTAGAGAACGAACTTATGTTTACCAGAGGGGAAGGGTTGGGGGGAGGGATAGTTAGGGGCTGTGGGACTGACATGTACACAGGGCTATATTTAAAATGGATAACCAACAAGAAGGACCTACTGTACAGCACAGGGAACTCTGCTCAATATTCTGTAATTATGTAATCGGGAAAAGAATTTGAAAAAGAATAGATACGTGTATATGTACCACTGGATCACTTTGTTGTAAACCTGACACTAACACAGCATTGTTAATCAACTAGACTCCACTATAAAATAAAAAGGTTTTCAAAAAAGAAAAAAAAGAGCAAACAAAATCATAAACTTGTGGGTGAATCTAAAAAGATTCTGATTGTATATTTTTGGAGCTTATTCTTTCTGGACCAGGAAGATGTATGCTTTTGCAGATGAGCCTAGGGACACATTGCTTCTCTTCAGAGCATCTCTTAATTGGGAATTGAACTTCAGTGATTGTGCTTAGACCTTTATGGTGTATGATTTGAAATAAGTTAAAAACAAAAACAAAAAAGGATAATATTTGTGAATAGTCATTATCTGTGCTGAGAGGCTCTGGGTGATTTTTATTTCCTTCTTTATACTCTAATATGTTTTCCTCATTTTCTAAAACCATCCTGGCAGAGATCTCAGAAGCATGGCCAAGCTGGCAGCCGGAGTGCCCGCTCCAGGGTGAATGGACATCCACCCACCTTTATATTTTATAAAAATACATAAACCTCGCAGGACGCTTTTACTACCTTAAATCTAATTTCTGACCGTAACCACCAAGAACTGAGCACATGCTTTATTCAATTTGTAGCGGAAAAGTAGCTGTGTATTAAAATAACCAGATGGGATAGGTCCTGCCCTTGTGCAGGGGGAGACTGATGGAGAGACACAGAGCAGAGTCTTCACTGGCCCCTGGAGCCGAGAGTCCTCTGTGGGTCGGTGCTGAGAAGACATCCTTCCAGAACGAGCCCTGAAGGGGGCTGGGGCCCCTCAAAAGCATGCCAGTCATCAAAGTCCCCATTTTACCTACGTCTGAGAAACAATCTTCATATCGCAAATTCAACACGTTTAGCCAGTTACCTAGTTTCTCACAGGACCGTGGAGAGTCAGAAAGAAAATTCTGTTGTTCGGTGCTTTGCAATTCACAAAGCACTGCTGTGTATCTTCTGCAGTCACACACGTGATGAATCTCTGAAAAGGAAGCAAAACCCTTGTGGTCATAAGATGGCTCCCTCCTCTGCAGTCAGGCTGAAAACGGAGGCAGAGAACAGCTGCTCCGTAACTTCACTTCCTTTCCCACATGCTGTAGGCTTGGGGCTTTTCAGTTCTCACCATACTGTGTGTTTGAGGCAAGTGAACTGCAACCGCAACAGGCGAAATCACGCAAATAATTTCACCAATAATCGTGACTTCTCTTTCTAGTGATGCAAAAGTATTTATTGAAAACACAATACACTCTCCCCATAATGGCTATAAAATAAATTCCCAGAGGTTTTATTTTACATCCCCAGAGAGAAGCGATCCCATCTTACATACCATGAAATCTTCCTGTTTTATAACCAAGATGCAAAGAGCATTAAACAGTTGCTGTACTGAGGCTACATCCATATGGTACCCCTCATTCCCTGCTCACTGCTGAAGACAAAAGTGTCTGTGAAGGAAGGAGAAGTAGAATATCAGGCCCAGCTGAACGTCCTGACCTTTTATTGGTTAGAACTACACTCAAAAGAGAAATCGATTGTGTCCACTTGCTCGCCTGCACTAAGTCCTTTCTGGAGTCCTAATATTGTGCGTGTCTTTACTACCACGTCTTGAACATCATCATGGAAATATGCCTGTGGCTCCCTGGGTCCATTATCATGGGGGCTAAAACATTTTCATTAGCCTCTTGCCTTTTTAAATACAGCACTTACAGAGGGTTCCAAGGACCTAGAGACGCGTGCACAAACGCGAAAGAAATACCCAAGTGGAAGCACTGAGAATTGCTATGGCTTTGAGACGGTGAATAAAGAGGGAAGCGTGAACGTTGTATTCTTAGGCAGGGTGACAAAAGGAGGGGCTGTGGACGCTCAGCAGAGGGGCACTTCAGAGCTGGGAATGATACCATGGGCACAAGTTCCCAAATGTGTTTGAGTGACAGAGCCCCTGAAGGTCAAGGTGTCTGTCTCACATCCTTCAGTTGCTAGAAACAGAAGCCCTCTCGACCTCACTTAAGCTTCCATCAATGGAGGATGTATAGAATGGGTGCAGGACGATCTAGAGAACCCAAAGGAAGCAAGAGCGGCATCCTGAGGGATTTCAGTGAACAGGAAACACCAGCCCCCTGAGATGCAAGGCTGCTGGGGGGGTCACACGTCTCTTCCACCTCTGCTGTGGTTGCCCGCCACCATCTGCAGACCAGATTTCTCTCCTTTGGAGTGAAAAAGATGTAAAGATGTCCAAGTGTCTTCAGTTAAAAATAAAATAAAACCCCTATTGTGTCTTCTCGATTTCTGCCACGCTTTCTAGGTTTCTTAAAATAATAGCCTACACTTTGTACCTCTACTTTCTTCCCAATCTAGCCCAGATCTCTTTTCCAAGCATCAAACCAATATTGACTCCTTCCTTGACGCACCTCAAATTCCTGGATTGAGCCAATCATCGTCCCCCTAAAAACTGTTCCTCCTCGTATTCCCCTGGCTCAGTCATAAGACCAGGACCCGTCAAGCTGGTCAACCCGGAACTCTGGGGGGAGTCATCCCTCCTCCTCTGTGCAGCCTCGATCACCACTGATCCAGTCTCTGGATCGCTCTGGAATCTGCTGGCAGCTCTATGGTCCCAGATACAAGCCCTGTGCTCCTGCAGTGGCCCCCTCACTCAACTCCCTGTCTCTAGACTTGGGGCCATCCCATCCGATGGGCCACCCTGCCACCAAAGGCAGCCACGGAGATGACAAAGCTGTCCCTAACATGACCCACAGCACAACGGCCTCCCACTGTCGGCAGCAGCAGTTAGAACCTCTCTGAATCCTAGCCCTCTTGGTGTCTATATAAAGCTATGACCCTTTTCAGGGGAAAAAAAAAAATTAGAGAGGTCTGTAACCACTATGTTGAAGAAGCATAATTCATGGATACAATAATCTGTTAATTTTATATAGAGTTCCACTGTGCCTTCAAATTACCCTGGTAGGCTGATTCTTCCCCTGCCCTGAGATGGAATTTGTGTCATGTCCTATCACTGTTCTGGTCACTTTCAACCAATAAAAGTGCCCATATCAGTCAGTAATGACAATGTCCCATGTAGTGACGTAATCAAAATATGTGATTTCATTTAAGAGTTCTCCTCCTGGCCAGCACATGCCCACTACAGGCCAGGCACCTGTTTGGGAGGGTGGGGCCTTCACCTCTCCTCCCCCCAAAATGCATATTTGCCCATCACCCCTTGGGGATAGGATTGGAACACACAACACATCAACGACCCCCCGAAATCTTCCCTTCGCCTCTAGGCTGGCTTTTCTGTAACCTCAGTGTGTACGAAGAATTAAAAGTAATAAAACAGCTTTTGTCTTTATTGTGTGTGTGATTTCAAATCATTTATTTTCAACAAAATCGAGGGAGGACTTGATTTAGCTGTCATATGATAGAAAATTAAAAATAAAACTTGATAATGGGAACATATACAAGAAATTATTTCGGTGCATAACTGTTATAACCATGCTCTCCCTTCTCATCTACTTTTTATGGGAACAAGGTGGTTCTAGCACTTACATCTACATTAGTCCTTCTCAAAATGTGGTCCAAAGACAGCTGGGTCCCTGAGGTTCTTTCAGGCGCCCATCAAATCCTTTCTCCAGCTGCAAGTTTGTGTGCAGCCAGATTTTTCTTCATATATTTCGATCAAAACAACATATTACAAAAGATTAAATGTATAAGCAAGTGTGAGAATCCAGTTGCCTTTTAAGGAAGGCATTAAAGGGATTTGTGAAAATGGAAAAGAATGCCAATATTCTCAGTATTTTTTTGAAAATATAGTCTTCATTAAAAATATGTCCTCTATGGTTATATGTAAGGATTTGTTACTTTTATTTTTCATTTTTTTAATTGAAGTATAGTTGATTAAAAATGGGTTAGTTTCAGATATACAGCAAAGTGATTCAGTTTTACATATATATGTATATTCTTTTCAGATTCTTTTCCATTATAGGTTATAGGTTATTACAAGGTATCGAATATAGCTCAGTACACAGCAGGACCTTGTTGTTTACCTAAAAACAGCTTTTGTCTTCACCACCTCCAGCACGGGGCCACAGGCTCCACTTTAGAACACGGCATCCATTTCTTGGAGTCTCAGCTGAAACAGAAACAAAGTGGTTCCATTTCAACACCCTGCTGCACACAGTTTCTGAGGCCGACAGCACATGAACCCCATCCTTCGTGCCCGCCGCTGCACCATGCTCTGGGCCCCAAAGCTCGAGGCTCTTCCTGGGCACCTTCTCTTCCATCTGCCGGAAGCAACCTCCCTTTCCTATCCTCTAGGGTGAGTCCTGTTCATCGTTTCATACCCCAAATAGCACCTCGTCCAGAGGACTCCCTGATCTCCTCTTAGGTTCAGGAAAGCATTTGTCACACTACCCTGCAATCGTTTTACTTCTTGGTCTCCCATGATAGATTTGTACTCCTGGAAGGCAAGAACCATACTCTTTGTAACCATACTCTTTGCAAACTGTTCAGCACAGGACCTGTGTGTAGTAGGTCTTAGACAAATCGTTTTCCATAGATAACTTAACTGGAAGACCCACCAGAGGGAACACAAACTATGACTGAAAGTACTAAAGCGTCATGGTGTGCTCTCAATTTTTTACAAGATGCTCTCAAAACGCAGGGTAAGAAATTCCAGGTTGGATTCTCCTACGTGAGCGGTGTCCCAGATCACTACTGCTTTCCCTGAAGGTTTATACTGTGTGTAAGGAGTGTCATATACTTTTTCACTTATATGTAAACTTAATTCAAACTGAAATGTAACTTCTCTTGAAATACCACAATGCTGCTCAGAACGAAATCTGTACGACTCCTTCCTAACCCGAAACACATGTAAGGAGGATTATAAGTTTCTTGCTGCCAATTTACTCTGATGGCATAAAAGACCCAAGAGATAGTCCAAATGCTATAGGATAATGATAGAACTACAGCTGGTTGGGAAAGCTTCCAACGCTTTTTGAGGATGTGTGCCTCTGAGTAAGTAGGGGTAGCACTTTTGAAAATGGGGTCCTTATCTTTTGCAACTGCTGGGGTGAATGAGTGGCTGGAAGGCAGATGTGGACTGGGATGCATGGCCCCAGAGCATCCTCCCTCTGGTCTCACCCACCAATGAGATGCCATCTGCAGAGGAGCCCTTTCTGGAGATCAGCTGTAAGGTTGTTCTGCGGCCAGATTCCATCATAATGCTCGGCACGATCATTTACATTAATTTGAATAAGTCTGGCCGAAGCAGTGAGACGTCTGTCCCCAGTGTCCCGACGTCATGAGCTCTCACTGCACATTAAGAGCACACACGCGATCTCCACCTCTGCCCTGTCTCCCCGCCAGCAGCAAAGTCACCCCGTGATGTACTGGTAAATGTTTAACAACCTGTTCCTTGGGGAAAAATGTCCTAATTTGTAGCTCTTGCCAATTTCCATAGTGTAAATGCTCCCATCATGGCTGATGGCAAGCTACCAACATGGCATCCGTCACTGAATGTGGAGTTGGGAAGAGAAGCACAAGCTGGTTGGACCCTACATTTCCACCCCTGAGAGGGACCCAGGATTAGCCAATTGCTTATTTGTGCATCTATCCTACGAGCATTAAGCCCTCGCAGGATCACGGTGCTGTGCTGAGTTGCACAAAAGACAAAGCAGCGGGATCTGCACTGGGTGCTGGGACACAAGCAGACCTTCTCACAAGAAAGTACCCAGGTTTACAAGTATTGACCATTGAAAACGAAATAGAGATTTTTCCCTATACTAAGGTGACTCAGTCATCTTCCTTTAGCTGCACATTTCTGAGCAGGAGACAACGGGGTGGAATCCCAGCTATGGCACATTTGTTACCGATCAGGGTTCTAGGTCTTCCTTAATCAATAGAAATTGATAAGAGGCCAGACGAGAAATTCAGGCAAGGCTTTAATGGGACTTGTGCTCCAGCACAAGGGAGCGAAAACAAGTAACAGGTGCCCTTGATGGCTTTCTGAAGGGACAGGGAGCTGGTCCCTTAAATGGAGTGAGAGTAGGGGGGATGGGGGGGTCTGGCTGGAGGGGTGACTTGGATGCCCTGCCCACCCCCTTGGTGGTGCTGGGTGCAGGAATCATGCTCAGGACCCTGCTTTTGCTCCCGACGTCTCAGAAATGACAGTTGGGTTTTTTAATCTTTTTGCATCTTCTTGTCCATAATTTGCCCCAACTGCGCATACATGCAGTTGTTTTTAGTCCCTCATAATTTCTTTGTATTTTTTGCTTGAGGAGAGGAGACGTTTGTCCAGGTGCAAGCACTGCAGCAAAGGGTCCCAGGTCCCAGCCTGTCTCAGTATTGCTATAAAGACAGATGTAACGGTCAAAGAAGCAGAATGGGCCCAGAAATAGGCGCACATAGGCGTACTCAATTAATTGTCAACAAAGACACCAATGTAATTCCCCGGGAAAGCACAGTCTTTTCAGTAAACGGTACTGGAAAAACTGGACAATTATGTGGGCGGAAAATGAAGCTCCACCCTTACTTTCTACCGTGCTTCCCAGCCTCCGGAACGGCAAAAAACGAATTTCTGTTGTTTATAAGCTACCCAGCCTGCGATGGCTTGTTATAGCCCCTTGAATGGACTAGGGCAGCTGGTAAGAGCGTACAACGGTACAACCATTGTGGAAGACTGATGGTGGTTTCTTGTAAAGCTAAACTTTACCATTAGCAACTTAACTCTTAGGGTTTCACCCAAGAGAAATGAAAATGTACGTCCACAAAATAATTTGTACATTGAAACCCCAAGCAGCTTTATTCATAACAGTTGAGAGCTGAAGATAACCCGAAGGTCCAGCAAGCAGTAAATAGATAAACAAACTGTGGTACTTTCATTCAATAGAAAACTATTCAGTAATAACAGAAAAACAGCAAACTACTGATAGAGGCAGCAACGGAGAAGAAACTCAAAATCATACTGAGTGAGAGAAATAAGACACAAACAAGAACACTGCATGCTTTGATCTCTGTGAAGCTCTGGAAGCTGAGAGACCGATACAAGCCTCTTAAGAAAGGCTTGCCAGCACAGCCTGTTGGGGCCTCCTTTGCCCTGAGCTGGGGTTGCCAGGTTCAGCAGATAAAATTTCAGGACACTCAGTTAAGTTTCAGCTTCAGATAAGCCACAAATATTTTTTTTTAGTATAAGTATGTCCCATGCAATTATTTGGGACATGGGTGGCACGTACATGCATGGGACAGAACTTTACTAAAAAATGATTCATTTTTCATCTGAAATTCAAACGTAACTAGGCATCCTGTGTTTTATCTGGCATCTCTGCACTGTGGTTTCCCGTGGCCTCTCTAAAGGCAAGCCAACTACTGACCGAGAGGCCCCCCCAGGCTGGGTCCTTTCCCCCAGGCCCTCCTCAGAGAAGAGAGAAACAAGCCTGCCCTGGTCCTCCCAGCTCGCAGGCCCCAACCACGCTCAGTGCCAGTTCTGCAGTTGGTTTCTCAAAGGGTGGAGGGGTGCAAGGTTTTCCCTCCCTCCAAGGGTCGGGGGGTTGTGGGGGGAAACCCCACCCAGGGAACGCACGTGGCTTCCCCTGTGACCACAGATGGAGCCCAGTCTCTGGCTTGAATGGTTCCTTCTGACCACATTTTCATCATTTCACGTTGTGAAAAGGCACTGTTACCGTGTTTCTGTTTCATTTTGCTCATTCTTGCCTCCTCTGTCTTTCTTTTCAGGGGACATCTAAAGCTCCTGCAACTTTGCAGGACTCAATCACAGTTCATCAAGTTGGGGGTTACAGTGCACAAGACTCTTAGCCTGTTTCCAAGAAGTCAGACACCAGGTGTGATGTGCCCGGATATTAACCGCACCACACGAAGAAAGGGGGGTCTGATCCATTCATGTTGCTTTTCATAGTAGGGACAAAAGAGGCCTTTGAGTCAAAATCTGTTAAGAGTGGTTCAGGGAATTATATTTAAAAGAACCATTTTTTAAAAGACTACCTACTTGGAACATAAACACTTTCTTATTAGGTTATTTTTGTTTTCCTAGCCTGGCAACTAAAAGAGGTATAATTTGCAAGGGTTGACTCCCTAAAAGAAGCACATTCACTTGCTTAAAAGAGCATGAATACGTGTCGGTGAAAGAAAGAAACTAAATTTGTTGAAGAAATTATACCTTTTGGGGAAAGTGCAAAAAATAATAATAAAGTAGTAGACAGGAACACTTTGATCATAAAATTATTATGCATTTTTCCCTCTGTAGAATATCACTAACCTTGGCTCACATATAATAGTTGTAAAAAGATGAAAACGTGAAATTAAAAGCAGGCCACTTCAAGAAAGTGAAACTCGTGGAACCTAAAGCCATTCTGAGGGACGGGTTGTAATGCTCTCATTGTGTCCAGAGGTGTTCCAGGGGGCCTGCACCTTTTCTATTTATGTCAGGGTGACCCGACTAAAGTGGCTTTAAAACTTGGGGTCGTGGATCATTAAGACTCTAACAAAAATTATGAACCTGCTTCCTGGAAAAGTGCACATACACCCACGTGCACACAGCTTTACGGACTGTTTCAAGAGGTTCAGACACTGCCCCTGAAGTTATTCATGGATCCCTGGTCAAGAGTCCCTGGGCTGAGCAAAACCCACGTGTTTACCATTCCCTGCTTCCTCATGGCTGATCCCCACGCGGCCTCTCGCACTTAGAGCCGGGGTAGGCTGCCCGCGGGGCTGAGCTTGGCCCCCTCCGTCTCCCTTTCAGCAGCTGGTAGCGTCAGTTTCCCAGCACTAGCGTTCCTAGAATGCGGTCACAAATCCCAGGAGGCTGGCCTCGGTGCTACACTGCCAGGTGACGCCCACCACGCTTTTTCCAAGACATAGAGAGAGCAGAGGCAGTGGAAGTCCCCCTGTGCCGCTCCCCGCAGGTCCCGGGTCCAGTCCCTTGTCTCTTCGTGTTTCTGTTTCCCTATCTGTAGATGGGGACGATGATGGTGACCACCTTAGGGGCTGCAGTGAGGATGACATGACATTACATATATAAAAGTTCCTGACCTGCAGCAGGCGCTCCAGAAAGGTCAGGAGGCCATCTGTTCCAGCTGCCACATAGTTTAGATATTGGTGTCTGCCTTTAACTGTCAGTGTTGATTCGCCCTTGGACAGTGATTTACAAATGGCAAAGCATCTCCACTGGAAATCCATTACTGATAATACTCACAACACCCACGGGATAGGAAAACTCGAGACTAATGCTCCCATTTTACAGGTGAGAAAGTTAAGTCTCAGGTTAAGTGAGTTGGTTCCTCCAGAACCAGACCATCGGGTGGAAACCCGATGTTCCCTCCTCCAGATAAAAAGACACAGGCCACCCACAAGCTACCAGTGAAGTTCGTGACAACCCAGGGGCTACTCAGTCCTGATGCCCGGACCCGCCAAAGGGCCCTGGAGCTGCATTCCAGTCCCTCCTTGAGCCCCACCCCACATCCTCTCCCCGCACCTTCTCCTGCAGCCGGGTTCCTGCCGGTGCCACCTGTCGGCACCTCCATCTGCGGCCCCAGGGCTGCCCTGTGTCCATGACACCTGCCTGGTACACCCATAGCCTAGAAGTACCGGGGAGGGACGCCGTGTAGTGAGGTTCCCCACGCGGGGCGCAGGAGCCCCAGGGAACTCCTCCCTCTCCCTCCTCAGGTAGAGCATTCTGGGAGGCAGCCACCACGTGGCTCTCAGAGGGTGCTAGGGGATGGGACCCGACAACCCTCAGTGGTGGCCAGTGTCAGGAAGCACCTAGTAGGGCCCTGCCCTCCCAAGCTTCCCTCCCTCCAGGGCCCACAGCTGCCCCCTGAGATGACCTCCCCAAATAAACTCCATCCAGCTCTGCTTTCTGGAGGGGAATCCAGGCTGAGACAGGAGCCCACTCTCGGTCTCCATCTCCCCCCAGTGCCCACCCTCCTTCTGTGCCCACCTCCCTCAGCTGTCCCTGCTGATGGAGCCCACAGGCCAGTAAGAAAACCTACCTTCGAAAAAGCCACTGCAACTCAGGACTTAGAAGATTGCCGTCCAAAAGTACTGGGTTCCAATGTCAGGATTCCACACCTGACCGCCTGAGATGGCGCTGTCAGCTCTCCCCTTGCCTAAGGAGGCCCCAGCTGAGGCCTGGGCTTTCCTCGGTCATGGCCAACCAACTCTGGGGGGCAAAAGCACTGTTCCTAAGCCCCCAACCCAGGGCTTTGGGTCTTTCCACCACAGAGGAGATGCCGGCGAAGGCAGTGGCCTGTGTGGGCTTCCACTAAGCCCGCCTTTCCCTACTTTGACCACCGGTGGGCTGCCTGACGCGTTAGCCAGGACCCCGGTCCCCACCCTGGACTGGAATCAGGTCGGGATGGCTGAGTCCTCGGAGACAGAGCCTTCTTCTGGGAGAAGGACCCTTGGCTTTCGGTGGGTCCCACACACAGCCCCACATAATCTCCCGCACCAGGGCCTGCTCATCCTGGCTGGCTGCTCCAATGTCAGGCCCATATCTGCCTGTATACTTCACACACACCGCCAAGCTCTGCGCATGAAATGTTAGCAGCGTGATGAACCAAAACCATGGTTTTCCCTGGCACAGCTTCAAAAATCCTGCATCCCTCCCAATCCCCCTGTTCTAGACACCAACCCAAATCCCTGCTGAGGTTTCGACTCTCTTTCCAACCCTTCAAGAAGACCTCTAATCATGGGGGAGGACATGCCGGGAAGCACAGCAGGCAGGGCAAAGGCGGCCCCTGCCTTCAGGCTGGTGTGTTCCTTGTCTCTGCTCCGCCCACGGTTGGGATGGGACTCACCTCAACCCTCCAAGTGCTGTGGCTGGCTTTGCTACTGCTTATGCTAACTGGTGCTCAACTCATTCCGAAACTCAACCAGCTGGTCACTAAGCTCTGTCTTCTCTCACAGAGAATTCCATACCCTTCACCCTTCTCCGTGGATTTTCTTACAGTTGTGCCTCTGCTCAGAATCAACTTCCCACTAGCCTTTCTCAGCTGATATGCTCACATCAGTGTTGAGTTCAGAACCTGTGCCGAGGACTGAAGGAAGACTGGCCATATTTCACGTGGGCTGTCCTCACCTTTACGTGGAAGGTTTGAGGATGACATGACATCTAAGAACCCAGGTGTTCAGCTCTGAGCTCCTGATTGCTTTCTGTACTTTCACTTGAAATTCTGATTTAAGTTTTTTCATTTTGTCAATAACCTTCAACATTAATTGCATAATTGTTATATGGAGGCTGACTCTGAGATTTTTGCTTTTTTAATTTTTATTGGAATATAGTTGATGTACAATGTTGTGTTAGTTTCAGGTGTACAGCAAAGTGAATCGGTTATACATATACATATATCCACTCTTTTTTTTAGATTCTTTCCCTGTACAGGTCATTACAGAGTATTGAGCAGAGTTCCCTGTGCTGCACAGCAGGTCCTGATTAGTTATCTACTTTATATACAGTCGTTGATACTGCGATTTATTTGGCCGTTTTCCTAATATTGAACGCTGCTTTTTTACTGAAAATAAATTGGTACCGAGGGTTCCTCCTCTCTTAGGAGAGATTCCCAGGAGTGAGTAAACAGATTATAATATTCAAAATCACGGGCTTCCCTGGTGGCACAGTGGTTGGGAGTCCGCCTGCCGATGCAGGGGACACGGGTTCGCGCCCCGGTCCGGGAAGATCCCACATACCGCGGAGCGGCTGGGCCCGTGAGCCGTGGCCGCTGAGCCTGCGCATCCGGAGCCTGTGCTCCATAACGGGAGAGGCCACAACAGTGAGAGACCCGTGTACCGTAAAAAAAAAAAAAAAAAAAAAAAAAAAAAATCACTTCCCTTGGGGGATGGGAGATGTAATTATGTCCTTTGGTTACTCGTGGGAGGGAACATTTTTCCATCTTATTTACTAATTGTAGTTATTCTTGTGAATAATACTCATAATCCTGTGCATTGGTTCACCAGCTACTGGATGCGACTCCTACCAATTTGTGTGGATGTCAACGTAATATGGACATTTACTGTTATTTTTTATGCAATTCTTTCCCTCGTGTAAGTTATGATTGTAGACCTGCCTTGACCTTCCAGTTTGGGAGCTATTTCTGGATCCATCTCTGTGGTGAGCATTGCATAAGAGCATCCCGTGAAGGCCTGAAGCTAGTCAAGTTCATCATTTCCTGACTGAGTTCAGATGTTCTTATCCATACAACAGAGAAAGCTGGGAGACGGAGCCTCCTGGTACTGATGTCTGTTCCACCATCTTCTCAGATGCCCATCGTGAAACTTTCTAAACAACATCATTACTGTTTTTTGGGGGGTTTTTTTGTTGTTTTGTTTTTTTGCGGTACGCGGGCCTCTCACCGCTGTGGCCTCTCCCGTTGCGGAGCACAGGCTCCGGACGCGCAGGCTCAGCGGCCATGGCTCACGGGCCCAGCCGCTCGGCGGCATGTGGGATCTTCCCGGACAGGGGAAGGAACCCGTGTCCCCTGCATCGGCAGGCGGGCTCTCAACCACTGCACCACCAGGGAAGCCCCATCATTACTGTTTTATAGCCTCATTTTTATTTACTAATTATGTTTTCTCTTATATAAAAAAAAACATGACCTACCCATTTTTAATGTATGGGTTAAATTTCATATTCAATGTTGAGGATCCGTAATAATTCTCTGTACTAAAAATCCTATATTGAGAAGATTCTATTAGAAAAATGAACGAGCCAAAAATGTTTAATACAGATGGCAACGTATACATGAAATTAACCTGACGCACTTTGTGAAGAACAATTTCACCTTGTTTAAAATGACTTGCAATTTAAACTTAATATATAATACTGGCCTTTCTGATAGCCTTTCTTGTTCTTGAGTAAAGAATCTATTAGACTGTACACTATATTTTATCAAACCTGTGCTTCCCACTTGTGAAAAGCGATGGACTGGGAGGCAGAGTTTACAATCTGAAATCTGACAGAAGAGAAGAGAGTAAAGCACAGAACAGACGAGCAGAGGGAAGCAGCCCCACGGGGAAGCAGCAGGTGTTCTTCTGGAACTCTGGCCCTCAGGTCCAACTAATCCCGGATTCTGGTTATGTCCTTGAATCTTCTTTTTTTTTCAGGAAAAATTGTTTATTCTTGTCTCTCACTAACTCCCAGCGCTCATGGTCCTTGAAACTTTGTGATCATATTCAGCAAACTATCAAATACAAATGCAAACCAACATGAAGGGCCCAGTCTCTGCCAGACACTGTCACACAAATAGAAAAATGTTTAAGGGGAAAAAAGCCAAGTCTCTTATTTTAAATCCTAGAGGGACAGTCCGAAATAACTTGTGGGGGCATGTACTTACGTAACTTTAGACTGTAATTTTTATTGCACTGTTAGTTCATGATCAGTCTTCTTCAAATGGGCCACCATTGAACCTTTTGAACAAACCCCTCTTCTTGTGTAAGTTAGTTTGTGCGGGATTCTTTTCCTTTTACCATGCGGTTCCAATAGGAATGTACTTTCCAAGGCTTTGTCAAATGCCATTTCTTATCGTGGGAGACTCTGGGGTATGAAAGTCTTAGGGCAACTGCACTCCTCGTTAGCTGTGTGACCTTGAGAAAGTCATATGACTTTCATTTCCATATTTATACAATAATAATAATAAGCTTGCCTCACTGGTATGAAGAGTGCTCATAAGCTATAAAATGCTACATGACCCTTTGATAGTATTTTGTCCTCAAAACAAGCCTGAGTGTTTTGTAAGGAAAATACCATCACAGCTGCTTTCTGGGTGAGGACTCATGCGATACGGAAGAGGAGGCCCAGCCCAGAGCTTGGTCCACGACAGCTTGGGCACAGAATCAGGGCTGAACCCCAGGCTGGGCCCTGGTCCAGGCTATTTCTGCAGGTCCACAGCTGTGAGGACCTGGGGAGGTAAGGCAGAAAATGAGTATGTCTGAAGTGATTTGGAGCTTTTCTTTCTGGAGAAAATACAAATATAAACAATAGGTTTTAGACATGGCAACAGACTCCCTCATCAGACCCTTCCAGGCAGAGAGCCAAGACGTTTCCAGGAATCACTCGCTGAGTCCCCAGCCAGGGTATTTAGACTATTGGCATTCAGAGCAATTACTGACATGGTTGGGTTGAGTCTGCCATCTTGTTCTTTATTTACTTTTTCTTCCTTTTTCCTCTCATCATGGAGAGGTCCAAAGGCCAAAAGCAGAACAGGCTCCATGATGGAGTTGCCCCAGGAAAGAGGCCCCATTTCAAGAAGGGAGAATGGAAGGATTTTTTAGGCTCCAAGAAAGCACAGAACACCCACCATCCTGTCCTTTGCCACTCAAACCAAGTTTATCTGATAAAGTTAAAGACGTATTTTTGACTTGAGTAAAAAACGATGGTTTTAGTTATTCGAATTGCCGCTGTCGGTTCTATTTCTCTGGAGGCACGAGAAAACATTATTTTGGCCAATGCTTTGAACTCATTTCTTCAAACAATATTTATAAACATTTATCAAAAAGGATTATTTCCTTCTTGTAAACTGGAAAAAGACAGGCAATCATCACCACAGATCAGAGGCTGCAACAGGAAGAGTATATGAACATATCGCACGTGTGTTAGGTTTTGAATGACACTGACACGAAAGACTTTAAAATTCAAGCACAGATTTTGTGTCTTTTAGACTGCTGCAGCTTTTCCCCAGTGTGTTGCTGTGCAGTCATCATGCTAATATTTGTTAAGAACACCAGGCACGTGTGAATAGGTGACACTGCCTCAGGATGATTCCGAGGTAAGAAGCACGAGGCATATTCTTGTGCTAATAAGTCAATTCCGTAAAGATTAGCCCCTCCTCAAAGAAATGCAACAATAACTTTCAAAGTAAAACATTTTCATTTACCATAAGTCGTAAAAGAAAGAAGTTATCATTGTCTATCCATTAATATTACTTTCCGTCATTAACAACATAAATCATTACTGCACTTCCCAGGGCCCAGAAAAACAGAAAAGATACTCCAGTAGTCCGACCTTCTAATCACACGTGGGGCGAGATCTGTGCATTCATATACAAACAAAAAGAAAGAAATGAAGAAGTGATCCAGAGGGAAATATTACAGGCCCCATAACTCTTTAAATTAATGGATGGGGGCAGAAGCACGGCTGACTCAGGATCAGCTGGAGAAGCGATCCTTCCCAGGCCACCAGGCAGGGACTAAGGATTCAGTCGGAGATGATGAGATGCTAGTGTTTGCAAAAAGGAAAGCAAACCCCAATTTCAGCTTTGTGTGAAGGCTGTGTTAACCCCAAGGCTTTTCGGGTTTGCAGCCAATAAACGGTGCTTGTCGCTAAGCCCACTGGAGTTGGTTTCTCTGCCATTTACAACCTAAAAAAATAAACAACAGCCTGGTGGGAGTTTAGATGAAGAAGAGATTGCTGTGGCTGGGCTGGTAGAAAAGGCTTGTGGCAAGTGCTGGTGGGATTCATCTGGTCTTTGAAGGTCACGGAAGAATGAGGTTAAGTGAAGAAAGGGGAGGGTGAGATCATTTGTGATGGTGGCCAGGAAGGCGTCCTTCAGTAAAAGGTCTCAACTTGGTGGGGAAGAAAGAGAATTAAAATTTTGTTCTTCAGAAGAATTCAATATTAACAAAACAAACGTGGAGGCTCTGGTGGATGGTTTGGTTAATCTTTCACTGGGGAGATGAGAAGCAGCCCTCGTCTGATAAACAGCTTGAGATTCCAAATAGTCAACATTGTGCGAATTCATGGGATAAGCTTAGTCTTAAGCACAGCGTAAAAAAACCCACCTAGTGCAGCCACTCTGTAGAGCAACTGAGCATTCTCTCTTAAGTTGAAGAGAGATCTATCCTTCAATTCCACTCCGCTCCACTAGGATACATTCATTCAATCAGAAAAAAATTCTTGTACGCATACACAATGGCTCATGGGCCACAACGTTGGTAGCAGCACTACCTGTGTTAGAAAAACTTGGAAACGATCCAGGTGTCCCACAAAGAAAGAATGGCCAGATATATTTTTACAGTAACTATATAGCAGTAAAAATGAATGAACTAGAGCTAAGAATATTGGATGAAGCTCACAATATAATGCTGAGTGATAAAGGGAATTCACAGGAGAATACTTACATTATGATATCATTTCAAAAAAATCCAAAATCGTGAGAAACTAAAGTTTGTCGAAACTGTAAAGAAAAGGAAAAGAAGAGAAAGACTAGGTTCATACTCACCCTGGGGGAAAGGAAGGAAAAGAAGATGATTGGGGAGGATACATTGGGTCTTCAACTGAATTAGCAAAGATATTTTAAATCTCTGGAGTGGGAATCTATGTGCTCATCATGTAATTCTTTACACCTTTTTAGTTGCATGGGATATGTTACAATAAAATGTCAAAAAAAAAAAACCCAAGACCCTACCCAAGTGGGAACTTCTAGTCTAAGCTGAGATGTGGTTGATGATTGCTATGGAAAGCACGCCTTGTGTGCCTGTATTAAGAGAAAGGTAACTCTCTCTGAGCCTGGAAAAGGAGAAAGGCTTTCAGTAATGCCTCCTAACTTGCTACAAGTTCAAACCAGGTCAACATGTCACTCATAATTCCTTCATTCTGCAGATTACGTGGCTCCACCACCGGTATTTATTTTATGCCACGAGCAACAGCCTTGTTGCCAACCCTCAGCGAGCTGATTTCAGCAGCCGTGAGGATGCTGACGGTATCTGGGCCTTACACCACATGACTGTCAAAAGCCCACCGCACCGCCAGATTTCCCTGTAAACCAGATTCACCTCCACCTGGGAGGTTGGCAGCTCCAGGCTAGTGCAGCTCACCCTAAAGGCCACTGGTTACTACTGTGAACTTTTAAAGCATGTCCGTGTTCAGTTTCTTTTTTTTCTTACAGTAAGGCAAAGTAGCTCAAAATGGTATTTCGTGCCATGATGAGAGCCTCACTTACTCCTGCTTAGAGTGTATTGTTTTGTTTTGTTTTAACACGGAAGCGTCTCTAAGAAGGCAGAGACCCTGAAGAGTCACTGCCTTTGGTGACATTTTTTCTGCTGATTGCGGGCACTCGTGAAATGCTCCGTAAAGGAAGCCAGTGAAATCGGCCGAGGAGGACCCTCCAGGACCCCGGCAGCCCCTCCCCGCTGCACGATGCCTGCACTCAGCCTCACAACGTGCTGCTTTTAGGGTGGATTATTGTCCCTTTATTTTTTGGTGGCACTAAAGTGGATGCAACGATGATTAAGGTGCAAACTCTACGGTTGGAAAGGTTTCAAATTGGTAAGGAACAGATAAAAAGTACAAAAGAAATGACAAGAGAAGGTGGTGTGTGTTAACTTCCTGTATGAAGCTGAAAAGGTGATGGGTGGACTTCTGCTTGGGGGCGCGGAGGCAGGTGACGTAGACGGTCTCACTGCAGGTGCATGCACAAAGGCACACGGGAGTCCCGATTCTCTTCTACTTGTGGAAGCTTTGCGCGTGCAGGAGTCCAGTCGGTCTTGAAACAGCCGCACGTAGGACCAAGGTTTGGAGTAGCATCTGAATTTTACAGAGGCTGCCATTAAAAGACCTAACTCCTAATAATAATAATAATAATAATAATAATAATAATAATAATAATGTCTACTAATTGTTTTCTTTATTAGCCAAAGTGGTGGGTTGCTTTTTTGTAATTGAAGTAGAGTTGATTTACAATGTTGTATTAGTTTCAGGTGTACAGCAAATGATTCAGATATATATACAAACATATATATATGTATGTATACATATATGTGTATATCTGTCTATTCTTTTTCAGATTCTTTTCCATTATAGGTTATTATAAGATATTGAATATAGTTCCCCGTGCTATATAGTAGGTCCTTGTTGTCAGAATGGTTTTTTAAAAATCACCTGATTTCATAGCCTGTGGCAGGTAGAATTCTAAGGACTTCAATAGTCACGCCCCTTTATAAGACCCTCCCTGAGAGGGGGCAGGCCGGTGCCTGGGATGGGAGAGCCGCGCCCTTGATCAGGTTAGAAGCTGTAAGACTCCCTTGTGGCTCCCACAAGAGGGAACGTCTCTGGCTGGCTTTGGATAAGTGAGCTGTCTGCGCTGTAAGAGGGCCCTGGGGCTGGGACCTGAGGGTGCCTTCCAAGAGCTGTGTCCTGGGGCCTCAGTCCGCATGGCAGGGAAGCGAATTCTGTAACAAGCTGAATGAGCTTGCAGGGGGACCCAGAGCTCCATCAGGGAATGCAGCCCAGCCAGCACTCACCTTCAGCCTTGCGTGACCCTGAGCAGAGACCCCAGCTAAGCCACGCATGCGGGACCTCTGACCAATAGAAACGGTGAGATACAAAACGGATGCTGTTCAAAGCCCCCCCGGTGTGTGATCATCATCACACGATAGAAAGTGCGTGGAGAGCACATCTTCTGTGATTTGTATCCACTGCTTCTTTTTCTTTTTGCCGTTTCTTCCCATCTGGCCATTTCTTTTCTCCATTTGCTTCTCCCCGAATTCTACACCCATTGTATTGTTTACTAGTAATACAGTCTCCAAATCACATAAGAAAGGAAAGGTGACCCGAGTCCAGCTCCTTTTCTAATTCATCCAGGCCTCGAAACAAGCTTAAATAAAGACAATCCCTCGATGACTTCTGGTTGTGTAGAAAACAGAATTGTATCCTCACCAGAGATCTCTGCATCTCTCTGCAGATGAACTTAAGCGACTGTCGAGATATGGGCACTGTCCGGTGCAGGAGGACGGGGGCAAGACCTTTGTGCTCAGCTCTGACTCTGAGGAGACCAGAACCTCTTTCAGAGTCTGCAGACCCTCAACATCCCACCGCCAGCCAGGGAGATGCAGGTCTGTCAAAACACGAAAATAATAACAACAGACATGGCCTCACCCAGGCCACCTCACCCTTTTATCCTTTGAGCCATAAATTCAGGCCTCTGGGACACTTTGATTTTTTCTTGTTCATCCTAATGCCTTTTTAGAGGAATATGGATAATGGCTCCAAATTCAAGAGGCTTGGGAAAGGAAGCCCTTTCTGGGAGGGGCCAAAGGTTAAAATTCTGGATGCTCTAATGCCAAACCCTTCTGCACAAGGAAACGAGAGATGGACACACATTTCAAATAACTTCTGCATTTGAAACGCAAGATTGGAAGGAGTATTTGTGAACAGTGACAATCATACGTGGATGAAACATTTTAAAAGTTCAAGGAAATAACTGAAAATAATTTTGACTGCATATCATTCGTTTAAATTCTAGATTATTATGATTTCATAGTATAATATCATGTGATCTACCACTTTTCTGAAATGATTTTAAATTCAATCCGTCACAGTCATAGGAAGGTTATCAGCGCTGCAAACAGAGGTGCTGCTGTTTCTTATTAACTTCCTGTTATAGTTACTGTCTCTGCCATTAAATCTAGATGTAGCTAAGCATAAAAAGAACAGATGTTAAGAAAATAGTTCTGAAGCAGAAACTATAAAGGAAAAATGTTTGGCCGAGAAGCAGTCTCTCAGTTCGCTGGAAGAGGAAGCTAAACACAATTATTTGTTAAAATAAACATCATAATTCTGTCCAGACCTGTTGAATTCATTGGTACTGGACCAGCCCTCCTGCCGTAAACAACCATACAACTGGACAAAAGTTGGGGGTAAACTGTTTTTCAGACGCTAGGTAGTGAAGAATCTGAGAGAAGAGAAAAGCAAGAGTGGTGGGAATCACCTCCAAGATTATCCTCTCTGGCTCGCTCGCTCCCATGGAGTCCAGTCCCCTCCCGTGAGCCGCCCTATGGAGAGGCCCGTATGGAAAACCTAAGAACCAACACGGAACTGAAGCCCTTCCATCCAAAAGCCCAAGAGGAACTTGATCCTGCCGACAGCCATGCGACTAAGCTAAGCCAACTCTGCCCCAGCCGAGCCCTCAGGTTTGTATTTCGATTAATTTTCAATAAATACATTCAATAAATATATTATTTAGTTTCAATATATTCAACATAGACTTGTCAGAATACATCGACATCATCTACAAATTAATAAGAAAAAGACAGAAAATTCAATAAAAATCGGTCAAAGATTTCCATAGGCAAATGGCCAAAGAAGCTTATGAAAGGGTTCTCGGGACCTTTATTTATCAGCGAAATGCAAATTAAAACCACAATAAGGGCTTCCCTGGTGGCGCAGTGGTTGAGAGCCCGCCTGCCGATGCAGGGGACACGGGTTCCTTCCCCTGTCCGGGAAGATCCCACATGCCGCCGAGCGGCTGGGCCCGTGAGCCATGGCCGCTGAGCCTGCGCGTCCGGAGCCTGTGCTCCGCAACGGGAGAGGCCACGGCAGTGAGAGGCCCACGTACCGCAAAAAAAAGAAAAAGAAAAAAAATTTTTTAAAAAACCACAATAAAATAATAATACCACAATTTCAAAGAAAAAGAAAAAGACAGAAAATACCAAGTATTGGTAAACGTGTAAAGTGATCAAAATTCTTATTGGTAAAATTGAAGAAAATGCTACAACTTTGGAAAACTTTTTGGCCGTATCTGCTGAGGTTAGACATATGCATACTCTGATCCAGCACAGGATGTGCACTAAGAGATATGCAGGAGATTGATCACAGCAGCGTTGTTCATAATAACCTCAGCCTGGGAGCACCCCAACCGTCCCTCACGGTAGAATGGATAACCAAACTGCAGTCTGTCCGAGGGAAGACTGCACAGCAGTGGAAACAAATTGCATCTCCGTGCAACAATGTGAATGAACTTCACACTCATAAGTAGGTCAAAGCTGCATTCAAAACAATGCACATCATCATATCATTCCGTCTTATAAAATGTAGTCTTCCCTTCTAAGGGAAAAATTAATCTTCGGTGTTCAGCAGTGTTGCCTTTGGGAAGCAGAGTCAGGGTGACATTAGGAAGGGCTCAGAGAAGCTCTGGAATTTGGCTTTTCCTCTGTGTCTCGATCTATACAAGTGTTTGCAAGCTGAGAAGTTTCATTGAGCTGGACGCTTAAGAGTTTCACAGTTTTCAGCACTTATTATACTTTAAAGTATTTTTTAGATTGTAACTATTATTTTTTTATCTGCATTTCACCTGTCAAGACAAAAGAAAAGGATGAAATTTTTTTCTTAGCATAAAAAGCATACGGAAACAACTCCCTGGGAATATCTCAGGCAGGCACATGCCCAAGATGACATTAATATTTAAGCTTTAAGCTCACCTAAGGCTGCGCTGGTTATCTGAACCAGTAAGATGCCTCAAGGAAGAGGACCCCATCCTGAATGCTGTGGGGCCTCTCGTGTCCCAGCCCTGGTACAGGGCAATCCCACATCTCAGGAGGACCGCACTTCTAGAGAGAAAGGATAAACCGAGAAGGGCAAGCAGAGAGACAACTGGAAGACAGATGAAGAAATGCGTATAAAAATTCTTACTATCCTTCTGCCTCATTTTTTTTTATTGAAGTACAGTTGCTATTCAATATTATATAAGTTACAGGTGAACAATATAGAGATTCACAACTTTTAAATCTATACTCCATTTATAGTTGTTATAAAATATTGGTCTATGTTCTCTGTGTCGTACAATATATCCTTGTAGCTTATTTGATACATAATTGTTTGTACCTCTTACTCCCCTCCCTGCTTCCCTCTCCCCACTGGGAACCACTAGTTTGTTCTCTACATCTGTGAGTCTGGGAGACGGATGGTGGAAGAAATGTGCATATAAAAATTCTTACTAGCCTCCTGCTTGATTTTTTTTAAAAGCAAGATTATATTTCTATTAAGTCCGGCAGTGTAAATTAATTGATTAAGTAGGTGTTTTCTCTGCTGTTAAACTTCATCTTACTGCTGTAGTCAGGGCCATTGGCAATGCAAGTCCCTAAATAAGCCTCATTAATGTACCACTTTTGTTTTATGAACAATGCAGCTGTTATTTGTAATTGGCTCTCTACCCTGGGTACCCAAGAACTATTGTTTCATTATAAGCATTGTGAGAATAAAATAGCAAAAGAGGAGGGAACACGTATGAGAGTCAAATGGAAACAAAACAAAACAAAACAGAAATTGGACAGACACATGCTGGTTATTCAGAAGTAGTATCAAAATATAGGAGACTGTCGTTTCTGAGGAAGGTTTAAGGCTGAGTTTATCAATGGCCTGTGGAAATCGTATTCATTTTTAAAAGACAGCAGGTGTTAAAACAATGAGAAGTGACCTCCTTTGCACCTGGGTTACAAAAGCTGCCCCAATGTGTGTGAAAAAACAGGATAATAATAATTTGAAAAACATCCTGCCTCCGGCTAGTTCCTTTTTATTTTTTTCTCACACTGGACAGTTTTATTTATAGATAATAAAGGCAGCTTATAAGAATCACACACACACACATACACACACACACACTCTTACACTCATTTCCCAGTGGAAGTGATGTTTATGTGACGTAAAGTAACTTTGGTGTTTGTAGACTCTGTTATCTTTGGAATCCCGTCCAGAATGTAACGTTCGGATTGCTCATATCCCTTTTAAATCAGTTTACTAGCATATTCTCAACAAACTCTACCAAATAAGACTCATTTCCAGTCCAAAACATCCTTTGATATGTGATTATAATGGACTAGAGAGAAGCCAAGATTCACAATCAAAACTTCTTGTTGCTTGGGAATGTCGATCTCACCTGCTGGAGGAGTTTGTAACTAACACCGTGGTGAAGGCGTGGTGAACCCCACCTATGGAGCAGGTCTTTGACACCCAAGATTTCTGTGAACCCCCAAATTAGGAGTACTGCTAGCTGAGTTGGGGATTTTGAGCAGACACCTAGGCTCTCCCAGGAGCTTAAGGACCAAGCTGTCACACAACAGCATGTGGTTCTAATTTGTGCCAAGGGCTTTACCTACATTATTCACCTAGTGCTTTTCATAATCCCTGGAGGTAAGTGGAACTGTCCCTCTTACAAATTGTAACGTTCATGGACATTGGGGTTGGTCAGGAAGAGTCAAGACAGGAAATATTTCAACACCAGAAGTCTACCAACGCTTTACTTTAATAATTATGAATTAACGAAATCCACTCTTGATTCATTTCCAGTTGTGTGTGCAAACATAACAAGACAGCGTTTTATCCATTTGCTTTGGTACAGACAGCATCAGACACAAAAGCTGGCGTGTTACAGCAGCATCAGACACAAAAGCTGGCGTGTTACAGCAGAGAGTTTAATATCTGACATTTTAAGATACGCCTCTTCTGTAGAATGACATTTTATACTTAGAAGCATAGAAAATGCTTCTTACAGCTAAGTTGAGAGGAGAAGTCCTTCAAATTCGATTTGAACTTGAGCCCTTTTCACGTTTATCCATCCTGCTTCCTCTGCCTGCAGCCCTGCAGGCCCACCTGAGGAACACGTTGGAACTGAACCAAGGTCCACTCTGCTTCCTTCTCAAGGTGCCTTCAAGGCTCATCAGGCCAGGGAGGGACCACAGCCATCACTCCTCAAACTCCGTGGACACCTGCGTGCCAGCCTCCTCCCAGGCTAAGGGAACTCGCCTCTGAAAGATGAGTCCTGTCCCAGGCGCTCAGTGAGGGAAGTGGGGAAAACTGCCAACGATGCTTAAGCACCGAGTTTTCAGAAAAGCATCATGAACTAAACCTGCAGAACCCGAAGTACACAGAGTCGCAACATCCAGGATTCCAGCACAGGGCAATTCAGAGACCACCAGAGGACGAGGCTCACCACGGGCTTTGAGTGATGTGGGCTTTGCTCTCACTGAGGCTCAGAAATGGTACACAAGCTGCTTCAAGTCACCCTGTTAGGAAACGGAAGGATTGGGACGAGGTGTCTGACGGTTCCGACCGTCCGCTATTCCATTCATAGTAATAAAGCCCCCAGTTTTTTTTTTTAACTCTTTTTTTTTTTCTTTTTTTTGCGGTACGCGGGCCTCTCACTGTTGTGGCCTCTCCCGTTGCGGAGCACAGGCTCAGCAGCCATGGCTCACGGACCCAGCCACTCCGCGACATGTGGGATCTTCCCGGACCAGGGCCTGAACCCGTGTTCCCTGCATCGGCAGGCGGGCTCTCAACCACTGCGCCACCAGGGAAGCCCCAAAGCCCCCAGTTTTTATTTTCAAACGAACTATGGGCTTACAATTGGCCTGATTACACTGCAACCTGTTTTTGAGCATCAGCGGAGCAATTAAAGTATTAAAGGAGAATAAGCGACATCCTGTGCTCTACGGACTAATAAGCATGATCTTCACACGGGTGGTGTTTCAGGAAATCTGTAACTGGGCAAAGGATGGAAGAGACGCAGCGGGACACTGGGCAGGTCCCCGCTGAGAGGAACACACGTGTGCTGCTCCCTAGAGACGGATGTGCTGTTTTCTGGGTACATCTGGGGTGCTGGGGGTTACGGCAAACCCGCGGAGACTGCGTCGTGCTGCTGACTCCACTCACCCTTCAAAGGCCAAATTCCATTGTATGTATGGCACAAAATTTGCCATTTTAATCAATTTTAAGTATCCAATTCGGTGGCATTAACTACACTGACGATGTTCCACAAACACCAGCACTATTTCCAAAATTGTTCATCACCCCAGACAGCAATTCTGTAACCGTTAAGCAATAACTCTCCACTCCCTCCTCCCCTGCCCCAGCCCCTGGGAACCGCTAATCTATTTTCTGCCTCTATAACTTTGCCTATTCTAGATATTTCCTATTAAACGAAATCATACGATATCTGTCCTTTTGTATCTGGCTTATGTCAAGGTCCATCCATGTTGAGGCACATATCGGAACGTTATTCTTTTTATGGGTGAATGCTGTCCCACTGTATTTACACCTCATTGCGTTTATCCACTCATCGGTGCTTCTGGGCTTTTAATTGGTCTCCCTGCCCCACGATCACGTGAGTCCTCTGCTCGAGTGGACCTCCACGGTCTACAGAGCTCAGTCCAACTCCTCTGGCTCTCCCTGAGCACACACGCCTTCTGGCCGAGGGCTAGGATGCCAAACCTATTCCCAGATCAGATCAAAATGTCCACCATCAGATGAATAGCTCCCCACACTTCTGTTTTTAAGCCTTTGCCCATGTTGTTTCCCCTGCCTGGAATGTTCTCCTTCTGTTTCCTCAAGTCAAAGCCAGTTCAGATCCCACCTGCTGCATAACCCCTTCTACTTTCCCAAGGGCACGGTGACCCCTCTCGCTCTTCTAAACTCCCAGGGGACTTGGCACCGTGGCATTTAATCACCCTGGAACTATCTCTCTTCTCCTCTCCTCTTTGAAGGCAGAATTCACCAGGGTCATCTTTTTTTACTGCCCAGTGTTGAGTACTGGGCTCTGTAGAGAAGAGGCATCAATCAACATCTGCCCAGTTGAGGTCACACATATCAGGAGGACGATGAGTTTTCCCAGAGAGCTGGCTGTTGAATTATGAGGCTGTGTAAAAAGATATGACCATTTTAAATGAAACAAAACACCAATTATTAGGACAAAGCATAGTCACTGTGGAAAAGATACTGATCAGTTTAGAGGAAATTGCAGAAAGGTGAGTCAGAGTAATGATTTGGGCCTCAGATGTCCAGGGAAGCAGAGAGTATGGTCACTAAACAAAATGAACTTGGTATTTTCCTGCCAGAAGAGAGAGAATCTAACACACCTGGGCATGGCAGGCAGGGACTCTGGGATAGACTCGGCAGGACAGAGAGAGATCAGGGAGGGTGGAGCAGAGCACGGGTCTCCCAGGAAGCCCAGGACTGTTCTGAGTCCTTCAGGGAACTAACCCCCGGGGCCATGTTGCTGCACCTGGTCAGTCCCCCAGCAGCACTGCCTGGCCGAGAGTTGGAGCCTTTCCTGGACAGGGTGCTTGGTCCAGCTGTAGAGTCTGATCATAGGGTAGAGTGCCTTCCTGCCCTATGTGCTAGTCTTGCTATTAGTGGGAAGAGCAGAAGGGGGTTTGCCGGCAAAGGAGGAGGGGCAAGGAGGCTGGGTCCTTGAGTGAGAAGGTGGCCCTGGGAAGCGGGAGGCAGTGCCCCATTCTGATTGGTTAGTGGTCCTTGAGCGAGAAGGTGGCCCTGGGAAGCGGGAGGCAGTGCCGCATTCTGATTGGTTAGTGGTCCTTGAGCGAGAAGGTGGCCCTGGGAAGCGGGAGGCAGTGCCTCATTCTGATTGGTTAGTGGCTTGTGCAGCACCTGGTGGTATGAAAAGGCCCTGCTCCTGGTGGCAGCTGGAGTTGTCCTGGGCTGAGGTTTGGACAGATGAGCGGCTCTGGGGTGTTTTAACTCTGGTGCAAGCCTTTTTGGAGATTCAGGTGTGCGTGAGGACCCAGGTCCCTGGGGCTGGCTGAATTACCATGCTTCACGGGAAAGCAGGGTCTGGTGGAGAGGTTCTCAGTGACTGGTGACTCAGAAAAGAAAAGAAAAGAAAAGAAGGTCAGGGCTTCCCTGGTGGCACAGTGGTTGAGAGTCCGCCTGCCGATGCAGGGGACGCGGGTTCGTGCCCCGGTCCGGGAAGATCCCACATGCCGCGGGGCGGCTGGGCCCGTGAGCCATGGCCACTGAGCCTGCGCGTCCGGAGCCTGTGCTCCGCAACGGGAGAGGCCACAGCAGTGAGAGGCCTGCATACCGCAACAAAAAAAAAAAAAAAAGAAAAAAAGGTCAGGTTCTGGTCTAGTGAACTTAACGCAGATCCAGAACAGATCACTAAAACGATTTGTGGGTTCTTAGAAAAGGAAGCAGAGACAAGTGGGTTCTCTAAAACAGGGCACACCTAAATTTCAATTTCCATAGTGACTAGCCTAGTAGAAAAGGACAACGCTGCAGTTGTAAGAGGGCTGTATATTAGCGACAAACTTGACAGCACCCTTATCTCATGGGCTTGTTGAGGACAGAGAGGAGACAGGGTGGCTGGGGAGGTTGATAACTTGTGGACTGATGCTAACTTGGAGACATTTCTAGTGCTGTTCTGTCAGTCTGCTCAGCTTTCTCATAGAGAGTGTTTTCATCGATGGCCTGGACCAGATTTGAGGGATGACATGGAATTGGATGGAAAGGTGAGCACACGGAATGACAGAGGGCTCCGCAGGTTGACTGTGGTTGACTGCGGCCGCCCAGCAATAGATGGAAGGGGTGGGAACCAAGGTATGGCCCCTGATGGAGTGCCTACCAGCCCCCACCTGGAAGGTTCTGTTTCATCGGTCTATGTCTAAAGGACACTGACAGTGAGCAGAGATACAGAGGGACTGATGGCAGGGGAACTTGAAATCTGGTGTTGAAGAACGTGGTCGAGCTTACTCTGTAATTAAGAAGACTGGCGGGGAGGGGATACATGGGTTTCAATGTTTAAAAGTCTGCTCCTGTAGAAGAGGGTTGTTCTGTTTTGCCCTGGAGCTTTGATGGAAAAGCCAAGACTAATAGTGAGAGTTGTCCAAAATCAGATGGACTTCGTAAAGGGGCCAGGTGGTCCCTCCCGCTGCCAGAGTGTGGGCAAGAAGGGATGCTCAAGAAACAGGAATGTCCTGGGGGCTTAAACCATCTGAGACAGAAGTAAACCAGACAATGGCTGGCTGGCTCTTCTGATGGCTCTGATGGCTCTTCCAGGCCTGTCATTCCTCCAGCAACGGGATAATGAAGCCTGAGATCATCATTCTCCTGGATGTTTACCTCCTCTACTCCTGGAAGGCAAGATCCGTTCATGCCAGACTCATCCTTTCCTCTTGCACAGTGGGAACCATTGTGCTTTGCATATAACAGGCATCATTTAATATTTGCCCAAATGACTTCACATATATCCAGAGGACCGAGAAGATGAATTTGCCCAGAGACCTGGCAGTCTGATTAGTAAGCTGCATAAATTATTAACTACTGAGGACAAAGTCACCTTTTCAACTGGATCTACATAATTAAGTAGCAATGTTTTTTCTAAAAGGAAAAGTAGTTTGGGGAATACTCTTCTTAGTAACATTTGTCTCACAGGAAACCAAATTTTTAAACAAGTATCAGTTACGGTAGGTGTGGCTACCAACACAGAGATAATGATTAGGGGTGTGGTCTTTAAAGGGAGACTAGCAGGTGGTCCGAATACCAACTCCACCATCGACTGGAGGATGACCTTGGATACACAGTTACTTAACCTCTCTGAGTCTCAGTTTCCACGTGTGTAAAATGAGCATGAAAATATTACTCAACTCATAAAGTTAGTGGGACGATTTAATGAATGAATACATATCAGGTCCTAAACTGTCCCTGGCGTGGAAAAAGTGGTCGATAAGTGTAGCAACTGGCAGAGCTCAAGGGATATAATCAGAGAACAGCTATGTTTGTTCTCCTGGTATGCAGAGTTGGGAGACCTTGTTTCCCTGTCGTATACTGAGTACCTGCTCCTCCTTTTCACATGACTTGTATCTTTCGATCACTGGATTTCATCCTCAAGCGTTTTATTTTCCAGAAGAGCTCATGGGATTTGGCTCATACGGAATGTTGCCAACCCAGCAGCCCAACTGCCTGATGCGGTTCTTTTATCTACCGCTCTCTCCCTTAATGCAGGTACATGCTGATTACGACAATAATGGCGGCACATTTCCCAGCCGGTCCTTTTTCTATCTTGAGATGTTACAGCGTGAGGCTGTAACATCTACAGCCACTGTAGAGGGAAGCCATCTGACATCCCAGGGATGACAGCTCCAAAAGATAGAAAGCCCATCAAAGATGGACGATGTCACTGAGCCACTGAAATCATTGGCTCCCAAAGAGCCTCACCTCTATTCTTGTTAAGGGAGATTATAAATCCTCTTTTTTTTTTTTTTTTTTTTTTTGCGGTACGCTCCCGTTGCGGAGCACGGGCTCCGGACGCGCAGGCTCAGCGGCCGTGACTCACGGGCCCAGCCGCTCCGCGGCATGTGGGATCTTCCCGGATCGGGGCACGAACCCGTGTCCCCATGTCCCCTGCATCGGCAGGCGGACTCTCAACCACTGCGCCACCAGGGAAGCCCTATAAATCCTCTTATTGTTTAAGCCATTGGACACTGGGTTTTCTATTACTTGCACTTGAAACAAGCCAATTTACGTGAGTGCTGTATTTCCTGAGAGCTTTCATATTTTGGAATATTAACTGCAATGAGTAGAAATATCCTGGTTCACATTTTCCCCCAAGAACTTTGTAAATACCTCTAGCTTTTCATCTGACATTGAAAGGTACTGAGGAAAAATTCGAGGCCAACCAGATTCTCTGTATCACTTCTCCTTGAAGTTCAATAACATATCCAGGATATCTTAGGTGTTGGTTGTTCTATGTCAGTTTTTCCTGGAACACGATGAGAACTTTTGATCTGTAAGTTTCATTCTTTTATTTCAGAAATGTTCCTTTAGATCTTTGAAAAACTTAATTGGAGCTTTCTTTTTCAGGCATATCAAGTAAACCTTTCTAATTGCTTGAACATCTGTCTTTTCCTTTTACCTTCCCTGCAATTGATTTAAGCTTTTCCTCTAAGTCAGTAATTCAGATGAATTGTGCCCAGTCCATTCCTTGGTTTTTCTAATTTAGTTCCTATATTGGACTCTTTCTGATTTTCATTTGTTTCGTTAGCTATACAATCTTCTTTTCCTTCTAATTATGTTGTTTTATATTACTCCCAGCACTTACTCTATTAAACTTCTATTCTTATTAACTTATTCTATAGTATAAAACACATGTAAAGAATTTTCTTCTGTTTGGTTACCTTTTCTCCAGGCTAGGTTCTTCACCTGTTGTAATCCTTTTTTTCCTTCCCCTTTTATTGAAGACTTGGATTTAGATAGTGGATATACTGCTTCTTATTAATATTTAATATGGATTGCTCTTTGTATATCTTCCAGTTCCTCATATATAATGTGAGCAAATTCTCCTTGACTGCTTTCTCACTGTGTCTGACAGAGTTTGAGAGCTGGAAAAATTGTATTTTTATCCACCTTTCCATAGCCTGGACACAGGGTAAGGATAAGGACTGATCCTCTGAGTCTTTGCAAGGTCTGCGCTCTGCTTTCTCTCCTGAGATTTTGGTAAACTCTTTTACCACCATCCCTCACGCTTCTTGGAAGTATATCCTATTCCTGTGACAAAATGTCCTTTGACTTTGAATCTTTGCCTCAATTCAGTGTAAAGTCCTAAAAAGTGACAAGCCCTAGTGATTTTTTTCTAGTTCCGGAAGGGCCCTGTGGGTGGTAGTGATTGTTTCGACTAGTGCTAGTTTTATCTCACCTGGATTTCCCCAGGTAGCTCACTTACCCTACTCACCTTTCATCTCAATTATCAGATTCCTGACTTCCTTGTATTGAAAAGTATTAGTGAGAATTCTTGGTACTTTGCCTACTTGGTACTTTCTCTCCCTAGTAGGGATTTTGCAGGGGAGTGGGGATGAGATTAGATGCCATTGTCCACTGCAGGTTTCTATTTCATTGAGTAGCTTTTGAAGTTTATGGCATGAAGTTGTACTTAATTTTTTGTTTGGCTCTCCTTTTCTTTTCCTTTTTTTTCTTTCTTTCTTTTTTTTTTTTTTTTTTACTATTCTTTTGTTCATTTCATTAGTAATTGTGGGAGAAGGGTTGTGTGATCCAGATTTATTCTGTCCTTTTTACGTGTTTGCCCTCTATATACTCTTTCAAGTGCATTAGTTCTAAAAATGTTCCACTAGAAATTGCAGATTATAAAATTTGCAAATAAACCTCAACAGTTACCAAAGATGATGAAAGAAGAACAATGCACACAAACACAGTGACTTGCTAATAACATCCACACGGCATCTTGCATTTACAACGCACTGTCGCCATATTTCATTTTCATTTAGCCTCAGAAGGGCAGCATCTGCATCTGCCCTGCATCTCCAGAACCTAAGTCTGCGCTAGCCCAGAGTAGATACCCAGTAAGGTTTCGAAGGAACGAATGACTGTTACCCCACTTTACAGATGGGAAGACTGGGGCTACCATCATTAAGGACCTCGCCCAAGGCTACATATCTGAAGGTGGATGAAAATGGGCAAACGGGAAAGCGGAACAACGGCTTGGAGGACAACGAGCGAGCGGACAGGACTCGGGGCCAATCCCGCGGAACGCTGGGCGGGTCCTCCGGGAGGCGGGTACTACGCGTGGTTCCTGCGAGGATCGCCGGCCTTCGGCAGGCGTGGTTGCCAGGGAAACAGCAGGAGGCGGCGCAGGCGCCTAGCGCGAAGGGGGCGGGAGCGCGCCGGCGGAGCAGACCCGCGCTGCTCAGGCGTAGCGTCCGTAGCTAGGTTCCGCCTCGCGCCTTCTCACTGCCGGGCCACAGTAAGGTTCCGGAGCCTGGGGGTCCAGACGAGAAGGCTCGAATCCCACTCTCGGCGGCTGCGCGCCTCCCTGCCAATCGCCTTTCCCTTCCCGAACTGAAAAGATATCCCCAACCCTAGTCCCTCCCTCCAGAAGGAGCTTACCCCAACGCCCTCTGGCTGTGTCCCGACCCCTGCAGCCAGCCGCCCTTCAGAGGACAACAGAAGAGCTTCCCAGCGGGCGAGGGAAAGAGGGAAAGTAGCCAGCATGTCGAACGCGTAAGTGATGGGCCGCCCAGCCATAGCCATGGGGTGGGCTTCTCCGACAAAAAGATAGCCTGCTGTGCTTCTTTTCCGTTTCTTTCCTCCCCCACCTCTTCTTTTTGCAGTTTTAGCAAGTAAACATACACCTCAGCAGAGAGCATCAGCTTCTGTGGACAGGGAATGCCATACACTTAGACCTGCCAACTCCCCTGGTGCTATCTATCCCTGCCCCACATAGAGATGAGCTCCTCCAGGCCCAATGCTTATGCCCACTAAGCCCTTGTGGATGTATTTTTGAGGAAGCCGTGTCTATGTTCAGTTCATTGCCTGCCTTTTTGTTAATCTAACCCAGTAACATACGGTGCTTTGTGAAAACACCCAGGTCCCGATGTTTAAGAAAGATCTTGAGGAAGCTTTATTGTACCACGTTGCTTTTCACCAAGAAACGCCAGTCAGGTGGCAGTGGCACCAAAGAGTATTCACCCAGCACTGTGCCGTTTACACAGCACCAGCCCAGCAGTTACTTCATAATGGTCATCTCAAACATCTATTATAGTGCTGACCCTGCAGGCACAGTCTGAGTGCTTGAATAGTAACTCATGACTCCCCTGTAGCGTAAGAGCCTTTAATATTATTTCCATCTTACAGATGAGGACTTAGGCACAAAGAAGCTAAGTAGTTCATACACAGCAAGGACACGGTGTCAACCAGGCACTGCAGCTCCAACCTGCATTCCAGCTCTCAGTAACCCTGTTTTCCAGGCCAGGAAATAAGAGCAGCGGGGCTAAGGGCTTGCCGGGCTTTGCGGGTGGGGGAGATCAGGAGTTCAGCTCTGGACGTGTTGAGTTTGAAGTGCCTGTTGGACGTCAAGTGGACACAAGTAGACAGTTGAATTCAGATGAGAGGCCTGTGTATGAAATATAAATTCGACAGCTGTTGGCATAGACAGTCTTTATGAGACATGGGATGAGTGTAGACAGAAGAGAGAACAGGTCCAAGGACTAAGACTTGGTCATCCAATGGCAAGAGATGGAGGAGGAGAGACCAGCAAAGGAACCAAAGGAGTGATCATTGAGAAGGAAACAAGGTTTTGGTGCCTTGGAAGCCAGGAGAAAAAGTAGAGTTTCTTGGAGGAGGGAGTAACAGACTCTGTCAAATGCTGCAAGACAAGCCCGACGAGAGCTGAGAATTGACCATGGATTTAGCAGTGTGGAGTCCAGCGGTGACCTTGACCTTCGGGGGTGATGGAGTGGAAAGATGGACTGGAATGAATGTAGGAGAGAGGAAGAGGAGAGAAATCATAGACAGCACAGCACTGGCTTTTTAAAGGCATTTCGCTGTAGCTGGTGGCAAGGGAAATGGGGTCCAGAGAAAGAATTTTTTAAGATAGGAAACAATAGCCTATTTGTTTGCTGAAGGGAATGGCCAGTATAAATGAAGCGAGATGACATGGGAGGAGGAAGGAGAAGTGGGGTGACGTCCTTGCTAGTGGGGGCACGGGCCCCAGCAGACACAGAGAGGAGCTCAGGTGGTTTATGGCGGGAAGATGAGGCAGGGTAGAGGCTGTTTGATAAAGATGCTGTTCGGTGGGTAGATGTCCTGGTGGGGCCTGGAAAGATGATGTAGATGGTAGATGGTGGTGATGCTGAGGGCCCGAGGGCGATACCCTCTGACGAAATGAGGTTGCAAACCAGGGAGTGTCGGGGGTGGGAGGAAGAATGGTCTGGAGGTGGGCTTAGGAGCCAGGATCTGGCCCCACTCCGTGCTGTGGTCCGAGGGCTCTGGGACGGAGAGACGGCTGCAGGAGAGGCTGTGTTCTGAGGGGAGAGCCAGGCCTCCCTTAGAGCAAGAATGCCAAGGAATATTCCAGAAACAGTACAAACACCTAGATAGTATTGGAAGAATTTGAAGGTTTATCATATATAAAATAACTTGAGAATTCCCATTTTGCAAGATTTTGTATCGAAGTACATGTTTATGTCTGAATATTTAAGTCTTTTTTTCCCCCTCCGCCCATTTATGCATCAACCCTCCATCCCCCAGTTATAGGAAAACTGCCAAGCTGTAGAAATAACAATCTGGTCTTTTTCAACTGTCATATTCAGTCTTCTGCGCCCACAGTCCTTCTAACTTCAATATCTGTAACATTTCTAGGTCATGTGCTGAAGTCTGAAACCAATCACGTACTTTAAAAAAATTCTAAGTGGTCTCAAGGATAAAATACTACCTTCTCTTTATAAGGCACGTTTAAAATTTCAAGAACACTTTAACGTCTGTTATCCCATTCCTCAGTAATCCTGTGGGGTGTCCAGGGTAGGTGTCATTATCCAGATTTGCCACTTGAGGAAGTGAAGGTACAAGGTTAAGTGACCCTCCTGAGACCGACTACCTCAAGAGGCGGGTTCTGATTGTAAGCTTGGAGCACTTACAGCTTTGAAAACCACCTTGCCATACGCCAGAGAAATAAAAACATAGGTCCACACAAAAACGTGTATTGGAATGCTCAAAGCAGCATCATTTACAAGAGCCCAAAGGCAGAAACACCCCATGTGTCCATTGACTGATGAGCAGATAAACAAAATGTGGTATATACATGCAATGGAACATTATTAGGCAATAAAAAGAAATGAGATAGTGATACACACCACAACACAGTGGGCTTTGGAAAAGTTATACTGAGTGAAAGGATCCAGTCACAAAGGGCCACCTGTTCTATGATTCCACTTATGTGAAATGTCAAGAATAGGCAAATAAATAGAGACAAATTAGATGAGTGGTTGCCAGGGGCTGGGAGGAAGGCGGATAAGGGCAAATAGGGAGTGACTGCTAGCGGGTGTAGGGTTTCTCTTTAGAGTGATGAAAATGTACTGAAATCAGAGAAAGGTGAAGGTTGCACAACTCTGTGCATATGCTAAAAAAAAAAAACCCACGGAACTGTGCACTTTAAGAGGGTGAGTTTATGGTATGTGAGTTACATCTCCATAATGGTCCTATTGAAACATCATCTTGCCACATTCCGTGTCTCAGATCATCTTCGTGGGCACTGGCTCAGCAGAAGGATGCTGAGACCGTGGCTTTGAGGCAGGGTGGGGCTCAGGCTGGACTGAGGCTTCGAGGGACATGGAGGCTGCACTGGCTGAGCGATAGGGTTGTAACCAGTGGACACACGTGGAGGGGCAGCAAGGCAGCGGGGAAACTGGAAAGCTGAAGCCAGTCTCCAGGGGAGAGGGTAGCAGATGCAGGGTTGCATGCGCACGCGGCTACTTAATATCTCCCCATCGACCAACAAGCTTGCCTGGTCTGTCCAACAAGGGTCCTCCGAAAGACAGCAGGTGAGGAAGAAAGAGGCTGCAGCCCAAATGTCAGGACTTGGAAGGATCAAGCCACCAGGATGGTCTTTGGCCAAAGGTTCCAGTTAGGAGTCAGCTCTGCCCTGGCTCTGGAGGGATTCCTGCCTCTTTAACCCTGGGTAGAAGCCCAGGAGTGCACGACACTAGGGCAACAAGGCTTCCCCAGGCTGGATCTGCCCCAAAGCAAAGTCTTAAATTCTAGGTGTGTCCCATCCATTCATTTGGCTTTTGTTTCCCCTGGTGGAAGCCTCCTTTTCCCAAGATCCCTCGCTAATGACTGGTGTGGGTCTTTATGGGATTCAAGTCACCCCCTGCACCCTATGGAAGCAGCCTCCATGGGTGGCATAACACACCTGAATGCTTGCTGGTGCGTTAAATGCTTTGAAGTCTGATAAATACCCTCTATCTTTTATTATCAACTCCACCCCTACATATAGAAATTATCACTAGATTTATTTCCAGGGTCTCCTGGATATTATTACCAAATTCTTGGTCATATTAAATCTGCCTGTCAGTCTCAAGAATCTGCTTTCTTTCTATCTGGTCTCTCCAGGCAGGAACAGAGACCGCCTTCTGCCTGTTCCAGTCCTCTGCAGCTAGCATTCCAGAATTTTCTTCAGCTACGTCTTGTGTGGCTCTAGCCATATGTATTCTTGAATGTTTAATGTTCTTGATCAGCACTGCGAATGGGGTTTTGTTTTTCGTATTTTTTCTCTGCATTTAGTTTTGGGGGCTTTTATCTATGTCTTGCAACTCTGCTGTATTAATTGACTTCTTACTGATTTCCTTGGATTTTGCAGTGGTGTCATTACAAGCAGTTTTTTTAATCTTTTGTATTGATCCCTTTTCCATCTGTTTCATCCTTTTTGTACTTGTATTTTTTAGCTTTCTGGTGTTTCTCTACTGAAAATATTTATGGTCTCTGGTTTTCAGCATTTTGAAGAGGTCGTCATCAGCCTCTTTGGGGTGTGTGGACAGTATTCTTAATCAGGCATATGCCATAAATTAAATTTATTGAGCATCTTCTTGGCATCTGTGAAAATAATCCACAGTTTTTACTGTCCTGTGCGGTATTTTGTCCAGCTTTCCTGACTCTTGTGAATTTCCCGGGTGACCCCCCCCCCCCTTGGTCAGAGGGAACAATGCTTTTGATCTGGCGCTGTGTTTTGTTTGCTGAGTGGAATTTCAGATCCGAGTTCCAAACAAAATTAGCCTGTAATTTTCTTCTGTAACGTCGTCCTGCCACGTCTAGGCCCTGAGCCCTATTTATTCTACAAAACGAGTGGATTTTCTGTTTTATGGGAACATGTGTCGAGCCTGGTGGCACGTGGGGCCTGCGTCACCTGTCAGGTCAGTGAACGCCTTGGGTCCCTGGCCCCCTCTCAGATGCTGGAAGTCTGGGCTTTGGTAAACTAAGAACCTGCTCAGCTTCTTTGTACCCATTTATCATGCAGCGAGTGAGAGGTCCTGGGCTAAGTAGAATTCTAACTTTTTTTTTTTTTTTTTTTGCGGTACGCGGGCCTCTCACTGTTGTGGCCTCTCCCGTTGCGGAGCACAGGCTCCGGACGCGCAGGCTCAGCGGCCATGGCTCACGGGCCCAGCCACTCCGCGGCATGTGGGATCCTCCTGGACTGGGGCACGAACCCGCGTCCCCTGCGTCGGCAGGCGGACTCTCAACCACTGCGCCACCAGGGAAGCCCTGGAATTCTAACTTTTGGTAGTAACTTTTCTCTGTTATAATGAAGTTGTCTATCAGAGTGCTCTTTCACTAGCAGTATTTTTAAAATATTGCCAAGTTTGGAGAATCTGGTACTTGAACCGAGGGATGGAGTGCCAGGGACAATATTTAGCATCCAGCCTCAGTGGGGTGCTGGGAGGGAGGAAGAGTTTCGTTTTTAGCTATGAATCTTGGTTTCCTTGTGGTGTCCAGCACTCCTCTGCCCTGGGATTTGTCCTGACAAACTAGAGGCAATAAAGGTTCAGAGCCTGTACTCTGGAGCCTGGCTGCCTGGGTGTAAATCCTGTGTTCAAATCACACAACTTCGGGCAGTAACTTCTCTGTGCCTTGGTTTCCTCATCAGTAAACTGGAGTAATAATAATACCCACCTCATAGGGTTTTGAGAATTACATGAGTTAATATATGTAAAGTACTTAGAACAGTGACTGATATGATGTAAATGTGAGCTATTACCCGTCATCATCACCAGAACCCTAAAGACTTTTCACATCAAGAGAAGCTTTTCACTTTGGGCCAGGAAGATAAAAATCTCCCACCTCTGCTCTAAGCACATAAAAATGATAGAAACAGCAGAAATTAATACAACATTGTATATCAACTATACTTGAATAAAATAATTTTTTTAAGTATAGAAGTTAGTATAGAAACAGTAACAGATTTAAGTTCCTTTCTTGTTTTATGAGCACTAACATGTCAGTAGGTTTAGAAATTAAACAAAAGTCCAGCGAACTGAGGTTTTGTTAATACTGTGATTTCCATATTTATCTTTCTCTAAAATTAAGGATGTTGCCATGTTCTTAAATTATTCCAAGTACTCAGAATTAACAAAGGAAATGTTTCTTTTGAATTTAAGGTGATTTATTTAGAGAGCAGAGGTAGCTCAGTAGAGTCCAGCACAAAAAATGAAGTGACAACATAGTACTTAATTTTGAAAAATGTTCAGAGTATAGCTAAGTGGCTTTCCATATTTAAATAACCTAGTGTATGACATCTACTTAGTAAATGTTAATTATTTTTAATTTAGAATTTTGATCAATAAAACAAAAATCAAATTATAAAAAAAGAAAAATATTTTTAAGGATTATTTTCATTTTTTATCTAAAACTTTTATTTTTTAATATTTTTATTTATATTTTAAATTTATATTTATAATATACTAATATTAGTATATTAGTTTATATTTATACATTTTTATTTTTTATTATATATATTTAATATATATTTATGTATATTAGTGTATATTTAATAGTATAATATTAAATTATAAAATAAAACTAAAATATTTTAAATTGAAAATAAAAAACCTGTTTGTTTGTTTGTTTTTTTAATCCAAGTTGAAAATCTCTGCACCAGGAGCAGAGTGGAAACCCAGGGCAGTGAGCAGGCCAGACCAGGAGGCCTAGTCGGTCTGGCACGGGGTGGGCAGTGCACTCTGGGATTTCAGCTCCTGAAAGACCGGGGATCAGACCCTCCAGGAGGACGGGAGCTGGACTCCCATGGAATCCTGGGCAGGACCGCCCTTCCCAGCTGGGTCAGAGGCAGAGGGAAGGGCCGCAGCCCATTCTGGGTCGTAGTGGGAAACCAGCTTTTCAGCCAGAAGGCAAGCTGTGGAACACATAAACTCAGAACACATAAAGAAGCCCCACAGTTTAGCAGAAAAACAATCCCACATAACAACAGGTAAAACAAATGGGTGAACAGTTGAAGGAAGAGAAATTGCAGATGACCGGTAGCACGTGGAAGGATACTGTCTTGGTAGCAGCCGGGAAAATGGGCGCAGAAGTCTCTCATTTCTTACTTGTCGTCGTGGCACACATTTGGCCAAAATTTGGCCAAAATTTGGCCAAAAATCAGCCAAATTTTGAAAGAAAATAAAAGTCTCTGCCATGAGTGTATTGGTCAGAGTCCCAGCAGGAAAGAGGGCATACTCAGCAGGGTGGCTAATAAAGGGACCGGTGACAAAGCTGTGAGCTGAATCTCGGGAAACCAACAAGGGATGGGGTGGTGTCCTGGGGGTGGCAGGGCTGTCACCACCCTAAGGCTTTGCTAGGAGGAGGATCGTTTGTTGACTCACTGGGGGGCCGCAAGAGAGGATACATCCCTATCTCACTCTCCCACTCCCCGGGCTCCCGGCTGCACCCTCCACTGAGCGGCTCAAACAAGAGCGGGGAGCCGGCCTCCCCAGCCACAGTCTGCACCTTACTTCCTACGGTCAGTGTTACGGTTCCGAGGTTCGTAGGTGTTGCTTAGAGCTGTATGTCGTTCATTTCTCACTGCTGTGTGTTTGTCTGTTGGAGACTATACTGCAATTTATTTATCCATTCTCTTATTGATGGACGTTTGGAATATCTCCAGGTCTTTGCTTTTATCAAGAAATGCTGCTGTGGTCATTCTTAATGCAGATTTACAAGAGTCTCTCCAGGGTATAATTGTTCATTCGTAGTTATGCCCATGTTCAACTTTACAAGGTATTTTCCAAAGTATTTGTTCCAATTCGTACTCCACCAGCTATGTATATGGACAGATCAGGTAACTATTCTGGTTATCAACTTCCTCATCTTTTAAATGGGTATAATAATACTGGCTTTACCGGTATAGTGAGGAATCATTTTATATCATTTAGGCAAAAGGCTTTTTAAACTATTTATTTGATGATAATAGCCGTGGTCGTATCCAAAAATCACACGCATAACAAAACAGGACATAAGTGGTCCAAAGAGCCTTGCAGCCATGCACAGTGTCCTTAGCGCACATTTACGGTGTGTTACATTTTGTTATACCAGATGCCCAATATGTATGCCTTGCAGAGTAATTTTTTCTTCTTGTATTGTTGACCCTGTCGTCCCTCAGAATGTATAATAAGATGTGGCATCAGACCCAGGAAGCCCTCAGTTCTTTGCTTGATAAAGAATCTGAGAAGATGACGGAACCACAAAGAAATCAAGTTTTCATCTTCCAGATGTTAGCCACCTTCTACATAAAATATGTGCAGATCTTTAGAAACCTGGAGAACGTCTATGACCAGATGGTCCATCCACAGAAACGCATACTGATCCGAAAACTCCTGGACGGGGTGATGGGTCGCATCCTGGAGCTGAAGAATGAGATGGTTGAATTGGAATTAACCGAGTTTCATTACTTGGATGATATCTTACAGGATCTAAAGTTGGTTCCCGTAAGTACTCAGGGTGTTTTTCATATTGGTTTCTTCTTATAAATAAGATATATAGGCCTGTAACCAATACTCTGCAGACTTTCTAGTCGCATTTATTAGTTGCATGTCGTATTGAAAGTCGAAGCACAGCCCTTCAGTGAAACTATACTGCCGTGGACAAGGATTGGGTTTGCCCAGTTTTGGGCGCAGACAGATCTTTGCACGGTCCTGGGGTCTGCTGGACACCGCTGTTGTGGCCTTACCTGTCACCATGGTGTCTGCCCAGGTAGGTTGGAATGGAGTAGGACGAGCCTTTCCCAAACATCCTCCCAATTTCCAATAGCCATGCCCCTACTTCTGTTTCCAAAGGAAATCTCTCTCTGGCCTTTGCTTCCCATCATCTTCTCGATGAGCAGCCTGTTGGTTCCAAATTCCCAGGAGGATGCATCTCCTCCTTTGCTTTGGGTCCATGGTGACTCAGGAGGTGTATGGCAATGGGACTTTGAGCCTCCGACACCAAAGAAGGGCTCCCTCCCCTTCTCTCTGATGCCCTGAGCACTCCCTGCCAGCACCTGTAACCACAGTGCCTACCTGTGAGCATTCTGTCCTGCAGCTGCCCTTACGACCACTGCCTGAGGCCCGGGATCTCATCTGGCTGGGTCTCTAGGGGCTGGTGAACACCCCGTTTCAGTGTGAGGAGTCATATGAGTTCAGTCTTCATCTTGAAAAGATCGTTTCCCTAAAATAAAATTAGGAAGAGAAAGCGTTTAGTTTTCTACATGGGGTTTAATATTTCTTCCTTTTGAAAATATTCATGCTTCTATAAAAGGATGTCCCTCTCTGGGATAAACTTTCCTAGCGTTATTACTGCATTGAATCAGAATGGACTAAAGAGAATACCAGGAATGAGTGAAGATGTTGAAGATCGTCTCAAAATGTTCGTGTTTGTTGCGTTCGAGTATAAGAGCATGGGTTAAAGCACTAGATTTTTTAGGTCAGGAGTACTTTACCCACCCGCAGTGTGAAAATATCAAGAACAACTCAGGACAAACATGAAATAAATAGTCATTAAGTCATAATAATAAATTTAATTAATGAGGTAATATTCAATGTATTAATTTAATTCCAAGAATATTAAGTAATACTCCTAAATTTAAGGAATAAGCAGTTTATGAAATTTAAATGGTGGGCTCCTTCAGTTTTTTCCCTGCTTTTCATCCTGTCTCAGCCCCTCTGCACTGGCTGGTTCATCTTCTTGAAGGCCATGAGCATTGAGAAGGGTGATGACTGAGTGACATCACCCAGGCAGCCTTCCTGATAGGAGACGATGAACTACGTGCTCTGCCAGCCCTGGAGGGTGTTGATGGAGCAGTACAATGACACTGAGCTCCAGGTGCTTAGGGGTGCTTCACGCTGCCTCAGCACAGGCTCCAGGAACAGTGCCCTTGCCAGGGAGACACACATGGACCAGCCTCTGGGGATACCTGTGTGGCCCAGTTCTGCATTTCAGGGTGAAAGCTTGACCAACCAGCATCCTCTGTGGCTGGGCCTCTGTGGCTATCACCCACAGCTCCTCTGTGTTTTGTTGGGCCAGCACGCAGATATTCATACAACATGACCACCCCTGACCGTGGCTCAGGGATGGAGACCTTGGTGGCTGCACCAGCCGGTCCTTCCTTGAGAGATTCTGAAACTGGGACAGAGAGAGAGTACTTTCTGTCTCCAGTTCTGAACTGTAGTCTCCCAAACTTGTAAGTAGTTGGAGCCTTTGTTCACCAGATGCTCCAAAGAAAGAAGCTTCAGAGAGAAAGAGCGAGAGAATAGAGAGAGAGAACAAAGCAGGATCCAAGAGGAGTACAAGGAAATGGCAAGTTCCTGAAGGCATCGTCTCCCCTGGACACATCCCTGATGCTGGCAGACACCCAGCTTCGTTCCTGCCCTTGTCCCAAGAGGCCCCAGATCCTTCCATCAATGTCCCCTTTGGCTAAACTAGCCAGAAGACTGTTTCTTTAGGTCCCCATAACATAGAGAAACACGTAGAGAAGAGAGAGATTCTCTGTTCCAACAAATTTACTTTGATTCCACCCCATGGAGAATGGAAACCCCAAGGCATCTGTGATGGGCATAAAATATATCACGGATGGGGGCTTCCCTGGTGGCGCAGTGGTTGGGAGTCCGCCTGCCAATGCAGGGAACGCGGGTTCGTGCCCCAGTCCGGGAAGATCCCACATGCCGCGGAGCGGCTGGGCCCGTGAGCCATGGCCACTGAGCCTGCGCGTCCGGAGCCTGTGCTCCGCAACGGGAGAGGCCACAACAGTGAGAGACCAGCGTACCGCAAAAAAAAAAAAAAAATATATATATATATATATATATATATATATATATATATATATATATATATATATCACGGATAGGATGCAGCAGCAAGCCTGAAGCAAGGGGTACCTACGTTCCCCTCTCTTGCATTCTCAAGTGCTCTGTTTCCTCACCTTCAAAATCCTAACTGTAACTTTATTGGTCCTACATGGACCAGACAGAGCCACGTCAGTAAAGTTTCGTCTTAAAATTTAGAAAAGCACAACACTTGAACATGCTTATTAATAAACAAAAATCACAACATTAGATAAAAGTGTCATCATTCTCCACTGACTGTCCACACTCACCCACTGGACGCTAGAAGCTCAGTCTTAGTTCACCCCAAACACTCCGTTAGCCTAGGAAAGTTTTGGTTTTCAAAAAGTGCTGCCACTTCCTGGAAGTCCTGGGTGCACTATTCCACCAAGTCCTAAAGAGACAGTCCTGTATGCTAAAATGCTTTTTCAAGGGAAGGCCTATTCAGAATTCTCTGGGTTGGGGAGATGTGGGGAGTCACACCAGAATGGAAAGAGGCAGAGCTGATCCCAAAGACCAGAACTTAGCTTCCCCCCAGTCAACTGGTCTACCAGAAGGCAGCCATGAGTGTTCTCATAGAGTATCCAGGACAGTGTTTCTAGATACTAGGGCCAAAGGCCCACCCATATTCTTGAATAACACTTCTACAATCTTGATTATTGACCTTGGAATGGTAAACATTCATTTGACCTCCACTAATTTGAAATATCTGTACATAAATGAAGAGCAGAAGTTTATATTTGTGTATAAAAACAAGTTTCCTAATAAAGCAAATTAATTTTGTAAATGATTTTTGTAACGGGGTAATTTAGGTCAAAATAAAACCAAATTATTTTTTTTAATTGTGACTGTTCACGTACACATGGTCAGTGGTGCTAATGATAAATTATTAGGTTTAATTCAAAGATCTCTATAGCTCAATTCTATGCTATCCTAATTTGCATTATTATTTTAGGTAAGCTCAGATAATATTATATTTCTTTAAAGAAAATTTGTTAAGCTGTCATTGGTTAATTGAGGCCTAATCGATATGAATTACTGGAATTTTACAGTAATGATCAAAATGGGCTATGGTTACACTTTCTCCTTTTGACTTCATTTATGTCTCCTTAGCGGGAAGGAACTGTCTTCACACCACTGGCTTCATCACCTCTTAAGTGAGGATGGGAAGTAAAGTGAGTCTCTGATGCCCTTGTCCTAACTGTATGTTTTAAATGGATTTGAGTCCTGGAATCATGACCAAAATGCTCTTCTGCTTTCTCTTCTCTAGCAACAGTTAGATATCCCCATACCGAAGTATTTTCTGAAGGAGAGGTTGGAAGCAATAAAAGGAAGAGAGAAAATCCTTGCTCAACTATTAGCCGACAGTGGATTAGGCATAACTGAAGAGGTTCGTATATCATTTTAACAAACATTATTCCATAATCTGTAAAACCTCCTTTTCTGCTGTTCCTAATTGTGCGACAAACAAGAAGACTGTTTTCGATGCGAGGAGCGTGGCACCCTTCCTCCCGTGTTATTCAGTCACTAAGGAGTTGCATAACCTTTGGGTGTGTTTTTGACCAGTCGTAACCATTCTTTTTTTAAGATCAAAACATAGTACTTCGTTGGTTAAATCAGCATCTCTAAGACTGAGTAGATTATTGACTCAGTTTACTGGTTCATCTCAAAGTCACCCAGCCTACAGTCAGAAGCAGAATGTCGTTCATATAAAATAATTAAGTGCTGAGATAGCTAGGAGCTAAAAAATTATGACACTCTGAAAATGCCGATTGACCTCTTGTAACTTCAAGCTGAGTGGCACTTAGATCACCTCGAATGGACTGTCTCTGGGGAAAGCGGGGGAAACCCTTAGAGACTCCCCTGGAAAGTCAAGGGCAGAACCCAGTGGGTGCCCTGGCCCCATTCCTCCTATATCCCCAGTATGTGCGCGGCTGCCCCCTTCCCGGTTTCCGCAGCTGTCTTCGCTCCGACCCTCACTGCCTTCTCGTGGATTCTGTGGTCATCTCCGTTCAGCCTTCTGGTGGGCAGCCCTTTCCACAGGGCACTGCCAGATGAACCTGATCAACCCCTCACTGCCGGCAAAACAGTGCCTCCCGCCTCTGGCTGGTCTTCACGGCCCAGGCATTAAGGCGGCAGGTGAGCATCACACAGGGACAGTTCAGAGTGGCCGGGGCACTGTTAGCAGCTATGCTGAGACTGCGTGCAGCCTGGGTGCACAGGGCAAACCGACACCTGTGGTCTTGGGGCAGGTAGGCCCCGTGGGGTACTGCCAGCCATGGTGTGAAGGAAGATTCCAGGTGCACCCAGGATGGCAGGGGGGAGGGAGAAGCGTGTGTCCTGTCTGCCTGCCGAGGGACACACCTGAAGTGCATGCACTGCCTCAGCAGACACACCACGCCCCGAGCTGTCTGTCCTTTTGCACAGGCAGCGTCTCGCCGCAGCGAGGGTTTGGTCTCCTCGCTGTATCCCTGTCAATGTGATGCTAATTCTGCAGAGCCCAAGGTGGCCCAACATCCCTGGAGAAACCTTTCTTGACCCACCTCACTCCCGACCGCCCCTCCTTCCTGTGCCCCTTCTCCAAACGACCGGCCCCCCTTCTACATTCTACGTTCCTTGAAGTGGATTCCTGGGAATCTGGCCTGGGGGTTGTCCAGCCGTTCCTTCACCACAGGCTCCTGGGTCTGTGCCGTCTGTCACCGCATCATCACCAGAACGGAGCCCTCCCTCCCCAGGAATCCACCCCAAAGAGGCCCTGGCCCAAAGCGTTGACAAGCAGTGCAGAATCCGCGGAAGATCTTCTAGGGAAGACAGAGAAGGGAGGTTCCATGGCACACGCTGCAGTCAAACCCAAAGTCTCCTCTCTGCCGTTTCTCCTCCCCACTGTCCCTCCCGGTTTGTGCGGGGTCGGCAGCAGGAAGGTTTCTCTCCTCCCTCACTCCGCACCCAGCCCTGGTGGCTCCTTTCTCCTTGTTAGGTCGAGCCGTTCATCTCTGCTCCAGGCCCTGCTTCAGGGGTGCCTCATGCCCCGCAGAACACGGGGCTTCTGAGCAACACCCAGGCACCTGTGTGACCTTCCCGTGCCCTTCAGTGTCTCACTGGACCCCCGCTCTCACCTTAAGCTGCTTATTTCTTGCAGGTATATGCAATGTATACCCCAAGAAGGATTTTGATAAGGGAAAATGACTGCCCACTGCTATAGTGGTCATGCAGAATATTTCACTGATGTTCAAAAGCTCCTTGTCGGACTGAGTAGATGACACAAAATCCCTCACTAGTATCCCGTAAAAGCTGAAATTATTTTAGAATGGCAGTATGGAACCTAAAGGAAATAGACGATAATAACTAACGTTTGCCGAGCACCTGCTCTGGGCTTAAGGGTTTTTACATACATCAGCTGCTTTAATGGCAGCATAATATTCATTTTACCCTCACGTGCAAAACGCATCATCGAAAAGGAGTGCTCACTGCAAATTCGAAGCAGTGAGATCCCTCTGAAAACCAACCCTGAGCAATTGTTGTCTGAAAGAGCTTCCTCCCGTAAGGCTCTAGGTGTCCCCATGCTGGGGGCAGTGGGTGCTTTCGTGGAAAGAGCGTGGCCGTCTCGGTTCCAGTGGGCCCCACCCCTGACTAACCGTGGGAACTTGCGTAAATTATTTTACTGTTTCCACGCTCGGTCTTCTTAAGTGGTCACAGTAATACCTGTCTTGACCTTTGCTCTGTGAAGTGGATGAGAACGCATGTGAAGAGCATCTGGCATCTGTGGGTCCTCAGTAAATGTCCCGTTTCTCCCCTACTTGCCCCTTTCTCTGCACCGTCCCCTGTTGCACAGAGAAATGACCAGACCGTCCCGGGAAACTTTGGTCCAGGGGCTGAATTGGAGCACCTCTACCTGGTCCCACAGCGTCTTGCCCTGGACCCTGATGGGGTGGCCATTGCTGTCCTCTGAGGCCTGGAAAAAGACTCAGCCCATGATGGAGTGTTTTTCGAATTCGAAAGGCCTCTCCCTTCTGCCTCTATCCACGCAGGAGGCTTGGGAGAAGCTAGGCCAGGCCCACAGCTTATCCCTCCTTCCAGGGACAACGCCTGAGCTCACGCAGGACCCAGGATGCCCCCAGCAGCCTTGCTCTTGTCCCTCTCCTCAGAAGACAGCACCGCGCCTCACCGGACCTTGCCTAAACACACCCTGCTTGAGATCTCCAAAGACAATATCCTATTGCATGAGCCTGATTTTCTCAGTCTTGATAGTAACTATCACATTCAGATGTTTTAAAGTGCAAGTGTGCAGGCACTGGCACACAGTTCCCATATAAAGGTTTTTTTATTAATTAATTTTTATTGGAGTATAGTTGCTTTACAATGTCGTGTTAGCCCCTACTGTACAGCAAAATGAATCAGCCATGCATGCACATCTATCCCCTCCCTTTTGGACTTCCCTCCCATTTAGGTCACCACAGAGCATTAAGTAGAGTTCCCTGTGCTATACAGTATGTTCTCATTAGTTATCTATTTTATGTATAGTATCAATAGTGTACATATGTCAACCCCAATCTCCCAATTCCTCCCACCCCGCCTTTTCCCCCTTGGTATCCATACATTTGTTCTGTGTCTGTGTCTCTATTTCTGCTCTGCCAATTAGGTCATCTATACCATTTTTCTAGATTCCACATATATGTGTTAATATATGATAAAGTTAAATAGATACCCCTAAAGTGATTTTAATATTAGTCATATTCACTACATCATCCTGTAATTGATATTAAAGTCAGCATTTGACTTCATCTATATTTCACATTTCAAATTCTCATAGTAGATATGTTTTGAATTTGTACATTTCTACTATTAAGTGAATGAACAGTGACAGCAATTTCAAGTTTATTTCAATCCATTTTATTGGCATTCCTCGTATAATTTGCTACCAACCTAAAACCTTGTGGAGCTAATTAGTATTTTGTTCAAAACGGTAGAGGAGAGCTTAAGGGTCCTTAAGTATGGGCCCATGGCGTGAATGAGGCATAGTATCAAAATATATGTGTTCACGGGAAAAAATGATTCATATCGAATGGCTATCATGCTCTCTATCAGCAGTTTGGAGACTCTCAGCAGGGTGGTGTTAGAAGTTAGCATGTGATGTTTCTGGAATCAGCTGACATCATGAACATGTTTAAACATTGATTTATCTTAAATGTTTTTGCAGAAATACCCTGTAAAGCCTATCCCCCTAGAAGAGGCTGTTAAATTAATCCAGGTCGCCGAGAGGGCGCGGCAAGGGCGCCTAAGAGCCATGTTCATGAAGCAGATCTATCTTCAAGAATTCAGAGCAATGCAAGCCAGGCTACTGGGCGAGAGAGTGGCCGACGTGGGGACTGCCGCACTGTGTATCCAGAAGGTGGGAACGGGGCGCTTTTGGACTCGGGGGCAAGGTGTCTTGACACAGCTGGAGATGCAGACCAGGGACGGGGGTGAGCTCTGAAACTCCAAATCCCCACATCCTACCTTTAGTAGGACTGGCCTAAATTCCAGAAGGACTGATTTTCTTACCCTGGGGAAACTGTTAAGCAAGCTTCGTTATGTTTTTTTAAATTTTGTTATAAATAGGTGTGAAACTCAGGCATTTTGTTGAAATATTTTTAAAGATCACCGATAACTGTTGGAAAGAATGTTGCTATATAAGTCCTCACTGAATTTTTAAAAAGACATTTACACGCAGACGTGGTAGTTATAGAAGGGGAGCGGGTTAACACCTGGGAGCTTGCAGAAGCGTGTGCCGTTTGCGGAAGCTCCAGTGACCACCACTAACAACCAGAACACAGGTGGTCCTTTCAGAAGGGGCCCTTGAAGTTTCCTTCCCTTTGTCAGATGACCACCCTCGAGTTATACCCCATCTTTTTTCAAATTGTGACTGAGGTTGCTCATGGGAAAATGCAGAAGATGGCAACGTGACACAAGTTAGAATTAGGTTGGGGAGAAAGTAAGTACAAGGACATAAAACAGAGCCAGAAGATCAGGAATCTTGTCCCTAATTGTGTTTGAATGGGAGTGGTGGGGATGCTGGGGAGAGACAGATAGACTATTTTCTTTCAAGGTTCTGTGGGGATATAAGGTTTTTCAATATTTATTTTATTGAAGTATAGTTGATATGCAATGTTGTGTTAATTTCTGCTGTACAGAAAAGTGATTCAGTTATACATATATATATTCTTTTTCATATTCTTTTCCATTATGGCTTATCTCAGGATATTGCATATAGTTTCCTGTGTTCTACAGTAGGACCTTGCTGTTTATCCATTCTATACATAATACTTTGCATCTGCTCATCCCCAAACCATCCCCACCCCCACCCCAAGCCTTGGCAACCAGAAGTCTGTTCTCTATGGGATATAAAGTTTTAAATGAGCATCTGAGTCCAAAGCTTGACTTGTACGATTCTCGGGTGTTACTGTGTTATATGCCTCCATGTTACAGTGGACATTTTTCTGTTAAAACTCTGAAGTACCACCCTTAGATTTAGCCCCTCACTTCTGCAATCTAGAAGTTTCTCTTGAAGAAATACAGGTAGAGGAACCTCACTAACAAAAGCTATAGGCTATTTGCTCCCCAGCTTTACTGAGATATATTTGACATATAACGTTGTGTAACTTTAAGAGTAGGACATCGTGATTTGGTGTCTGTGTGTATTTCAAAATGACTGCCACAGTAAGGTTACTTAACACGTCCATCACCTCACATAACTGCCCTTTTTTCTTGTAGTGACAGCATTTGAGGGCAACTCTCTTAGCGATTTGCAAGTATAAAATACAGTATTGTTAACTATAGTCACCATGCTGTACATTTTACCCCCAGAATTTATTCATTTTATAACTGGACGTTTGTGTCCTTTGACCACCTTCACCCATCTCCCTCCTCCACCCAGCCCCTGGCAGCCACCGAAGCTACTCTCTATTTCTATACATTTGGTATGTTTAGATTCCATATGTTAGTGAAGCATGAAGTATTTGTCTTTCTCTCTGTGTCTTATTTCTCTTGCCCACAAAATGCACACACGTTGTCGCAGATGGCAGGATTTCCTTCTTCTCGTAGCTGAATAATACTTCACTGTATGTGGGCATCACATTTTCTTGATACATTCATCCATCAACAGACACTTAGGGTGTTTCCATATCTTGGCTGTTGTGAATAATACTGCAGTGAACATGAGGGTAGATGTATCTTTTCAAATTAGTATTTTCCTTTTCTTCAGATAAACACGCAGGAGTGGAATTTATGGATCATATGGTAGTTCTATTTTTAATTTTTTGAGGAACCTGAATACTGTTTTCCATAGTGGATACACCCAGTTACATTCCCACCAACAGTACGGGAAGGTTCCCTTTTTTCTCCACGTCCTCGCTGACACTTGTTATCTCTTGTCTTTTAGATAACAGCCATCCTAACAGGTGTGAGGCTGTTGCTGGGTCAGCAGTGGACCCTCCAGTTGCTCCCAGGGACAAGGGTGGGTCCTGTCTTGTCCCTGGGTGGACAGAACTGCCTCTAGTACCCCTTGTTCAATAGGGAGGCCCTGGACAAGAGTCCTCATCAGGGTCCACCGTTGGGTCCTGGGAGAGTAGACAATGGTTTAGGCCACTTCTGTGATTCATACTTTCTTTAATATTTTTGCTTGTGATCACAAAAGAAAAAATACTCCATCAACACACACAGGTGCACAACCTTGACCGCATAATCATTACATCATTTGGGATGTGGAGGTTACATGGGAGAAACAGTATGACCATGTTTTCTTTATTTTTTATGTTTTAAACAAGTAACCATTTATTTATTTTTAGGTTTGGCGAGGTTTCCATCAGTGCAAGAGAACTGAAAGAGAGAGAGAAGAGGAGATGATATTCCTGGGTATGGTAAGTTTTCTTATAGACAAATAAGCATCTGGTTTTCTTAAAGACAGTAGAATCTGTAAGACTTGTGTCTTCCTTAGAGAGTTTTTGAGAGAAGAAAGGAAAGCAAAATACATGACTGGTGACTTAAGAGAATGGAATCGCCTGTATTATCTAGAAGCCTGCCCCAGGTGATCCAGAGACAGCAAGGTCTTGTCTGTTTACACGTCTGCCGGAATACACGGGCTGCTCCAAAGGTGGGACAAGCTGTGAGCTGCCCACCGATATCAGCCGTGCCCTGCACTTTGTTAATATATGTTCGTATATTGTCAGACTCATAGAGACAGGAAGTAGAAGGTTGCCAGGAGCTCAGGGAGGGGCAATGAAGAGTACTTCAATGGGTGTAAAGTTTCAGTTTGAAAAAAAAAAAAGTTCTCCAGATCTGTTGTACAACAATGTGAATATACTCAACACTACTGAATGGTATACTTACAAATGGCTAAGATGATAAATTTTATGTTATGTGGTTTTCACCACAATTTAAAAATTGTTTTTAGTTCACTGAACATGGAAATGTATATTGAGATGGTTCTATAGGAATCATCACTATTCACTAATGGCCAAAACATACAAGTTAAAAATTAAATGAGATACTGTATTTCATTCAATCTAAGATGTTGTTCATTATAAGATACATCATGATTGAAAATGAAAGAAAATGTTTGAGCAAATAAACCAAAACATATCCCTGATCATAATATACAGCCATCCCTGTATATTTAACATTTCAGGTATGTTAAACCATGAAAAATATGTATGTTAGAACTGATGATAGAAGGCAATTTGTATCTGTCTTATTGGGGGGAAAAAGTTTTTTCAAGTTATATTGGAAAAATCAATATCGTTAAAATAACCACACTACCCAAGGCAATCTATAGATTCAGTGCAATCCCTATCAAATTACCAATGGCATTTCTCACAGAACTAGAACAAAATTTTTTTGAATTTATGTGGAAACACAAAAGACCTCGAACAACCAAAGCAATCTTGAGAAAGAAAAACAGAGCTGGGGGAATCAGACACCCTGACTTCAGACTATACTACAAAGCTACAGTAATCAAAACAATATGGTCCTCACACAAAAACAGACACATAGATCAATGGAACAGTATAGAAAGCCAAGAAATAAACCCATGCACCTTGGTTCAATTAATCTATGACAAAGGAGGCAAGAATATACAATGGAGAAAAGACAGTCTCTTCAATAAGTGGTGCTGGGAAAACTGGACAGCTACATGAAAAAGCATGAAATTAGAACACTCCCTAACACCATACACAAACATAAACTCAAAATGGATTAAAGACCTAAATGTAAGATCAAGTTATAATTATTGACAGGAGTGTGATGAGATGCTTATTCTCATACACGGTGAGTTAAACTGATTCAGCTTTTCTGAAAGAGGCAACACGATCATTAAAATATATCCTTCCACCTGAGTTCTAGTTCTAGCTTAAGGAAATCATCAGAAATAAAGGTTTATGTGCATAGACATTTCCTACAGTGTTGTTTTAAATAATGAAAAATTGGAAATACACAATTCTAGCGTTCTAGAGTAGGGATGGAGTTGAATGATTTATGGTGGACCTACCTTAAAGTAGTGATAGACCACCATTAAAAAAATATGTTTATGACTCACTTTTGATGTGAAAATGCTCAGAGTGATAATACAGGATTTGGAATTGTACATATAATAGGACTTCAACTAAATAGATACACACATACATGCACATACAAAGGAAAGAAAGTTTATATCGTGTTCCTTTTTTCATGTCAGAACTCTGGAAGTTTTTTGTTTTAATTGTATTTTCCAAAATGTTTAAATTTTACTGCATTAACTGGAAAAAAAAAGGCACACATTTAAAAATAAAAGCAAACAGCCATAGAATATTATCAATTTTTTCTATTCAGATCTCCAAATTGTTTGGTGTATGTACATAGGTGGACAGTTTATGATACAAAATCGTTTCTCTGTTCTACCCGTTAGAGACACAGAAATATGAGATGTAATGATAAAAACAATGGTTATCTCCAATTTTCTACTTTAAAAATTAAACTTGCGGTCAGAAGATTCAATCTAAGATAATCTAAGTGTAACATGAAATTTTATGTAAGCAGCAGTTTGACTCAACCACTTCCATTTAATTTAATTCAGCCGACATTTACTGAATATGATGCGTAACAGGCCAGAAACTTAGGGAATGGCCAAATGCTATTTTTTTAACCTAAAGTCTTAATGGCTTACATTGATACCACATAAAGATAGAGTAACATGTTTTTTACTGTAATTTTCCTGTTTTACTTTGTCATTTGTATATGCTCAACTCAAATAAAGGAAGTCTGTTTTAATTTTTCAGCAGTACAGAGTTTGGATAGTAAATAGGACAGCTTGTCTGTTTTGTATTAAATGCGACTTTCTCCAGTTTGCTTTTTTTCCAAGCATGTCTTCTCTTGGTATTACATGTTCTATGAAATTTTACACCATTGAGAAATATATGCATTCAGTTTTTAAAAGAATGGTATCTTCTGTTTGCTGGCTGATAACCATAAAATCCATTACCCCAAATCCTGGGAATGTTTTCAATTAAATACATTTTCCACTATATCACTAATTAAGATAGTGTCTACTCATTTTAAAATTTCATTTTTCCATTATTTTACTTTGTTACATCATATCAGTGTATAAACCATTGACTTCTCTGATCAGAACAGTATTTGTATCTTTGTGGGAAGCTTGGCCTATTTCCAGGGGTGAGTATTTAGTAACTGAAATGAGAATTAGAGCAAACGACATAATTATGTACTCAGTTCCTGACTAAATGTTGCCTTTACCATTGTCATATAAATTATTTTTTGATGTTGCCATTTTAAATATTTATATTCTAAAATCTACAAAGGAAAATAAATAGCACTCTAAAAATTCATGTGCAGTTATTTTAATTGGCAGAGCCAATGGAGTGGATGAAGGAGGACACTTAATGAATGTAATACATTTCATTCTGTGGGTCCCTTTGAAATAATGTGTCCTACAGCCAAGACCATGGTGTATTTTATGTTACCCTGAAGCTATCAATGTTTACATTATAATAAAGAACACTAGGGGACACTTATTAAACACGAAGAACTGTCACTTTGAAATGCATCAGCTAAATCCTCAAAACACCATAACACCCTGCTCACTTTCAAATTCTAACATGAAACAGGCTACATTATAGATTATTTTTCGGTCAATAAATTAGACTCATTTCTTATTAACAAATAACCCCAGGTAGGAGCTTGGGCACCCAATGGATGCTCCCGAAAGGCGGCTCTCTCCTGAGGCTCCCCTTGGTCCGGGGCCCTCAGGGGCTCCTCTTTGGGAACTGCTGTCAAAGCCAAAATGAGCGAAGAATCAAAATGAAACCGTCTTTATGATCACACTTCGATTTCAGCCCCAAACCATGGCGTCCGGCTTGGTCCTGTGCATTATTCATTATATTTGGCACCAGATGACCTTTGGTTGTTTCTAGAAATAAATGTATTAAAAACCAGATTTGCCATGATTTATGAGGTTTTGTTTTGCTTTGCTTTGGTTTTATTTTACTTTTTAAATACAAAAAAAAGCTGTTTCCCTAAGTGTCTGGGGACGACAGCATCTTAGAAATGAGTGCGCGTCTCCCCTTGGCCTTTGAAGGGTTGGCCTGCCAGGTGGATGGAGTGGCAGGTGTCTGGGGCGGCCCCTCTACCACGTGGGTCGCAGGGGGACACTTTGAGCCACTCACTCACCCTCCCCCTGGGCCTCAGTTTCTCCTTCTGTAAGGGCAGGATAGTGTCACCTGTTTCACAGAGCTGTTAGAAGGGCTTCCGGACCCGGCCTAGAGCTTAGACGGGTTGCCTTCAAGGAATGGTGGCTGATTGTTCATCGTCTTGGAAAATCACATTACGTTATCCCGATAACTGAATGATTTTGTACAAAGGAAAACTATCACGGTACATCACAACCTTTCTATGTAACAAAACAAAATATTTCAAAATAAGTTGTTGCCTAACACATGCAGGCCACTGATTTCAAAATATAAACTGACTTGGCCCTTGTTATTTGCTGCTCGTGTTACCGACCAGGATTCTCAGCCTCCTTAATCAATAGAAATTGATAAGAGGCCCAAAGAAATTCAGGCTAGGCGTTACTGGGGCCCCTGCTGCAGCTGGAGGGGGCAAACACAAGTAGCGGTGCCCTTGCTCACTCCCTGAGTGCAGGCGAGCTGGTTCCTTGTAGGAGGTGAGGGTAGGGGTGTGTCCAGGTGTTGGGCTGGAGGTCTAGCTTAGGTGTTCTGCCCACCCCTTTGGTGGTGGTGTGCTGGGGGCATGCGCAGTACCCTGCTTTTGCTCGCGACACCCTGCTTTTGCTCCCGGCTCCTCAGAAGTGGCAGTTGGGTTTTTGGTCTTTATGTATCTGGTTGTTCATGATTTGCCCCAACTGTGCATGCACGCAGTTATTTTTAGTCCCTTATAGTCCCTTTCTTTGCTTTTTGTTGCTGGAGGAGACGTTTGTCCAGGTGCAAGCACTGCAGCAAAGGGTCCCAGGTCCCAGCCTGTCTCACTTAGATTTATGAACCTGAAATTAGTCTATTAAAAGTACAATCTGGAAAAGCAGTGCCATTGGAACAGCCCAGCAGGGTCCGAGCCTCACCCAGCTGCAGAGGGAGGATTCGGAGATCCCTAGGGCAGCGGGTACTGCCCACCACGTATGCTGTGTGTGTTGCACCAGGAAAATGTTTGCAAACCAGGAAAAGCAGTGATCCTGATACAGGCATGCATGAAAGGCTCTTAGGTTGAGCAAGGGAATCAGAGCCCGGGGAGGACACCCTGAATAATTTCTGTGATTCGAAAGTCCACCTCAAGATGCTTTGGGAAAAAAAGAAAACTCACCATTTTCTTTTCTGTTAAATGAGATCTTACAGTCTAGTTAACTGGGAACCTTTAGTTTGTAAGTATTTTTTTATTGAAGTATAATTGTCATGCAGGATCATATTAGTTTCAGGTATATATCATAGTGATTTGACGTTTATGTACATTTTGAAATGGTCACCCCACAAAGTTATTACAATATTATTGACTGCATCCCCTAAGCTGTGCGTTTCACTCCTGTGACTTATTTATTTTATAACTGGAAGTTTGTTTCTCTTAATCCCTTTCACCTACTTCTCCTGGCATCCACCGCCCCCCCCCCACCCCCGCCCAGTCCCCCTCTCCCCTCTGGCAACCACTTTGTTCTCTGTAACAATGAGTCTGTTTCGGTTTTGGTTTGATGTCCATGTGTATTGATTTTTAGATTCCACATATAAGTGAAATCATATGGTATTTGTGTTTCTCTGTCTGACTTATTTCACTTAGCATAACACCCTCCAGACCCATCCATGTTGCCACAAATGGCAAGATTTCATTCTTTTTTACGGCTGAATAATATTCCAGTGTGTGTGTGTGTGTGTGTGTGTGTGTGTGTGTGTGTGTGTGTGTGTGATGTGTATTATATATTCATTTATTCATCTTCTTTATTCATTCATCTATGGATGGACGCTTAGGTTGCTTCCGTACGTCAGCTATCATAAATAATGCTTCAGTGAACATGTATCTTTTCAAGTGAGTGTTTTTGTTTTCTTCAGATAAATACCCAGAAGTGGGATTGCTGGATTGTGTGGTAGTTCTATTTTTAATTTTTTGAGGAATCTACACACTGTTTTCCATAGTGGCTGCACCAGTTTACATTCCAGCAGTGTAAAAGTGTTCCCTTTTCTCCATATCCTCACCAACACTTATTTTTTTTTTGGGCTTTTTGATAATCGCCAGTCTGACAGGTGTGAGGTGGTGTCTCATTGTAGTTTTGATTTTCATTTCCCTGACGATTAGTGATGTTGAGCATCTTTTCATGTGTCTCTGTTGGCTGTCTGTATGTCTTCTTTGGAAAAACGCCTGTTTATGTCATCTGCTCATTTTTTAATTGGGCTGTTTGTTTTTTGACATTAAATTGTGTAAGTTCTTTATATATTTTGAATATTAACCCTTTATCAGGTACATAAGTTGCAAGTATTTTCTCCCATTCAGTAGGTGGCCTTTTAGTTCTGTTGATAGTTTCCTTTGCTGTGCAAAAGCATGTAGTCCCATTTGTTTATTTTTGCTTTTGTTGCCCTTGCCTGCAGAGAGAAGCCCAAAATAATATTCAGATTGATGTCAAAGAGTTTACTGCCTTATGTTTTCTTCTAGGAGTTTTACGGTTTCAGGCTTTACATTAAAGTCTTTAATACATTTTTAATTTATTCTTTTTTTTTAAACTGTTTATTTTTTTTTTAATTTTTTTATCTTTTTGGCTGTGTTGGTTCTTCGTTGCTGTGCACAGGCTTTCTCTAGTTGCGGCAAGCAGGGGCTGCTCTTCATTGCAGCGCGCGGGCTTCTCACTGCGGTGGCTTCTCTTGTTGTGGAGCACGGGCTCTAGGTGTGCCCGCTTCAGTAGTTGTGGCGCACAGGTTTAGTTGCTCTGTGGCGTGTGGGATCTTCCTGGACCGAACCCATGTCCCCTGCATTGGCAGGCAGATTCTTAACCACTGCACCACCAGGGAAGTCCCTAATTTATTCTTGTATATGGTGTGAGATGGGGGTCCAGTTTCACTTTTTTGCATGTAGCTGTCCAGTTTTCCCACCACCATTTGTTGAAGAGACTGTCTTTTCTCCATTGTATGTTTGTGCCTCCTTTGTCGTAGATTAACTGACCATGTGTGCATGGGTTTATTTCTGGGAAGTATTTATTGTTATTCTTATTCTGCTTTATTCTTGCCCTGGGTCCCCAGGTCGTCAGAAACTCAATGAGCAAAACAATTCTCTTCCTTTAGTCACCTGATCCCAGGATTCTTTGATCCCTACTCTAGGGCGGGACATTTGCCCTTATTTATCTCAGATTAGGGCCCATTACAAAGTCCTTTACTGCAGCATAGTAGAATGGTTAAGGCCAGGAACTCTGGAGCCAGCCTGCCTGGGTTCAGACTCTGATTCCACCATTTACTTGCAGGGTGAACCGGGGTGGTGTCTTGGCTTCCTGGTGCCTCGATTTCCACATATGCAAAATGGAGACAGTGCTAGCACCCAGGCAAAGATGTGTGTTAAGTAGTAAAGAAATTGGTATCTGTAAAGCATTTAAAATAGTGTCTGACACACTGCACCCTGTGAGCCCTAGGTAAGCGTTCACTGTTATTTTTTGAAATGGCTTATAATCGTGGGTTTAAATGCTCACATCACTCATGATTTTAAAATGCTTATTAAGTTGTCATTTTTAATCTATTTAAGTTGGCCAAGATCAAAATGGTTAAGGTCACAATGTTGGCAAGGTGTGGGAAAAAGGGCTCTGTCGTACACTGTTGGGGGGAAGAGTAAAGCAATCCTGCAACCTCTTTGCAAGGCAGCTTAGCAATATCCATTAAAATTACAAATGTATATTTTTGAGAAGTGTGATCTACAGTACCCATAAAAAACCATTTTCAGACAAACTATTTTAAGCCAGAAGAAAACTATCAGTGAAAAGATACAAGAAAGCATATACAGGGTAAGAGCAGAGATTCTGGAGGTACATGCTTCGGGTTAAAGCTCCAGCCTGCCGCTTCCTGGCTGTGTGACCCTGGACAAGTTCTTTGACCTCTCTGTGCCTCAGTTTCTGCATATATAAAATGAAGATAGTAATGGTACTCATACCTAAGGCTACTTATTATGAGGAACAAATTAGTTAATATTTGTAAACCAGTTAAAATAGTGTCTCGCAAACTTTAAGTGCCATGGAAGTGTTATTTTAAAACATTTTTAAAGAATGTAGGACACAAAAGTAGCAAATTTAGCTCCCACCACTAATCAATTACAGGCTCAACTATACAGTTCTATTCCAGCACTTAATTAAGCAAATCTTAAAACTACTACAAGTTTCCAGAAAGTAGACTTAACGGACTAGAAATTGCTCTATTTTTAATTGTTTTGCACCCACTTGAAGTTGTGGCATCCTAAAATAAAGATTTACCGTAACTGTAGTATGAGCAGAGGGCAAAAGAAAACCATCAGTGGGCTTCCCTCTTGGTGCAGTGGTTAAGAATCCTCCTGCCAATACAGGGGACACGGGTTTGATCCCTGGTCCGGGAAGATCCCACATGCCATGGAGCAACTAAGCCCGTGCACCACAACTACTGAGCCTGCACTCTAGAGCCAACGAGCCACAACTACTGAGCCCACATGCTGCAACTACTGAAGCCCACGGGCCTAGAGCCCGTGCTCCACAACAAGAGAAGCCACCGCAATGAGAAGCCCGCGCACCGCAACAAAGAATAGCCCCCACTCGCCGCAACTAGAGGAAACCCGCCTGCAGCAATGAAGACCCAACACAGCCAAAAATTAAATAAATAAATTTTAAAAAATTAAAAAAGAAAAGAAAACCATCAGCCCTGACTCTCCCCACAACTTTTTTTCACTTCTTGCTGGGTTCTTCTTTCTGAGTAGATGTGTTTATATAAACACAGATATACAAGTATAGATATATTACTGTGAAATGAAATGGTGAAACAGAAGAGCTTATTTTTATAAACCAAGGAACATCCATGCACACACACCCACATGCACACGATCTTAAAACGGACCAACCGAAGAGCAGTTTACTCCACAGCATGAGGCATTCCACGTGTAAAATTAGCACAGGAAGCGCGTGGCGCGAGCCCATGGGCTGATGGGGCGGCTCTGAGTGCTCCCTAATGATGACCTACCGGGGGCTGCGTGGAGCTGATTAATCTCTGCACTGACCACAGCGGTCATTTGTTGGAATAGACCCTCTGCCTTCCCCTCACTGCTCCATCCACGCCTTAAGTGACTACAATACCCCCAAGACCATGAGCTCCTCCAGGAAGTTGCCAGCATTAAATCACTTATTTGCAAGGGGATTTGTGACTGATAAATTGAACAGATTGTCATTTGGACAAATGTCCATTTTATCTTACTAATTTGACCAAGGATTTTTAAAGGCAAAGCCCATCAAACATTAGATAAGCATTTTAAGTTAATGGACCACAGAGTCCTATTTCTCCACAAACCCAGGAGTCATCATCTTATGTCCTATTTTTACAGCAACATCAATTATTAATATGTATATTTTTGCTGACAGAGGACCTTGCTATAAACTTAGGTTTCGTTAACCAGTTCTGGGTCATTAACTGTGGAAAGCTTGTAAATATAATGGTTTATTCACATGGGAAGCCTTCATTAAGATGCATTATTCTACAGCTGATGTATTTCCGTATATAGTATATTATTGTGTTCTCTATTTCCCTTTAATATTCGTAATTTATTTTTCAATGAGTTGCTGTCTATGCGGTGAGTTAACAAATTTGAATGCCATGAACAAAGTTGCTAAACAGGAAAAAGATGTAGCCCAAAGGAAAAGCTACTCATTAACATAAGAATCTACATATATTATAACCTTTAAATTCAAAAGCAACTAGCGAAAGAAGCTACAAATGACCCCAAATGTATTTTTGTCAGAGAAAGTCTATCTCAAGCAACACGCATGAATACACACATATTAACAGCCCAGCGTGGTGTAATAGGAGAAACACAGACCCGGAGGAATCCAGAAACCTTATTGCCAGCTTCTTCATTCACATAGGATGGCTTGGGAGAGTCATTAAGTGATGGACCTCAGTCCCCATCTGTTCAATGGGATAATCAGGTCCTTACTTCTGTCTCAAAAGATGGATGTAACATCAGTAAAGAAATGTAGAGAAAGAAGATGTGGGACAGAGTGCCATGCCAATTACAGAAAATCTGATGAGCACTGGGAGACTTCTGTTTCACTCGTAGACCATGGACGTGCTATGAAGTTGGCTGAACACTGTGTAGAGCTTTGCCAGGACACCAGTCAGAGTTGCCGACTCATTAATTCACTTTTAGGGATTCAAAGGGGAAAAGGCCCAGCTCAAATATAGTTTGTATGTGTGAATCTATGAAAAAAATATGCTATGATTTACCATAAGAACAATGTAGTGGGGGGGATTTCATATGATTCACTGATAAAAAATCATAATATTAAAGCAAGACTTCAAGACAATTTTACACATTCATCAGAGACAAAGAAATTTGGGTCATTTGTAGCAGAGATGCATTTGAACATCTTCACGAAAACAATGGACTTCAGGGTAGTCATTGGAGAGATCAGATAAAAATCTCTGTGTTAGTTATAAACTTCTATTTCATAACACTAGGAATGTAAGACATTTCCTGAAAAATATGAGAATTGGATATTTCTTTAAATGATTAAATAAAGGGATTTCTTATCTCTTTATTTTGACACCAACTAGAGAATATAAAGTCATGGCTTTGAGCACTTACATCTTGAGTCAATTTAGATCACTGGCTTTTAACATTGTTCTTTAAAATGATTCTCTACTTCTTATTCTAGATCCACGTTCAAAGTCGTTTTAGGGGTTTTTCCCTATCAAGAGTTGTACATTCTCACGTCCTCATTATACTAAACTTAGACAGTTTGCTTAGTTTGTTACACATTCTAATGCATATTTTTATCAAGTATTATATGTGTGATTTTCTTTTCATTTTTTTCCCCCTGGCTTTATATCGTTAAGTGGATGCTGTATTCTGACAGCATCTCAATTGTGGATTCAAGTAGAGAAATCACAAACCAAAACAATGGTCACATTCCCACCAACAGTGCAAGAGGGTTCCCTTTTCTCCACACCCTCTCCAGCATTTGTTGTTTGTAGATTTTCTGATGATGCCCATTCTAACCGGTGTGAGGTGATACCTCATTGTAGTTTTGATTTGCATTTCTCTAATAATTAGTGATGTTGAGCAGCTTTTCATGTGCTTCTTGGCCATCTGTATGTCTTCTTTGGAGAAAAGTCTATTTAGGTCTTCTACCCCTGTTTTGATTGGGTGGGTTGTTTGTTTTTTTAATATTGAGCTGCATGAGCTGTTTATATATTTTGGAGATTAATCCTTTGTCCATTGATTCGTTTGCAAATATTTTCTCCCATTCTGAGGGTTGTCTTTTCGTCTTGTTTATAGTTTCCTTTGCTGTGCAAAAGCTTATAAGTTTCGTTAGGTCCCATTTGTATATTTTTGTTTTTATTTCCATTACTTTAGGAGGTGGGTCAAAAAAGATCTTGCTGTGAATCATGTCAAAGAGTGTTCTCCCTGTGTTTTCCTCTAAGAGTTTTATAGTGTCTCGTCTTATATTTAGGTCTTTAATCCATTTTGAGTTTATTTTTGTGTATGGTGTTAGGGAGTGTTCTAATTTCATTCTTTTACATGCAGCTGTCCAATTTTCCCAGCACCACTTGTTGAAGAGACTGTGTTTTCTCCATTGTATATCCTTGCCTCCTTTGTCATAGATTAGTTGACCATAGGTCATAAATCAAGCCTTAGGAAATTGAAATTGTATCTAGCATCTTTTCCAACACAACGCTATGAAATTAGAAATAAATTACAGGGGAAAAAATGTAAAAAACACAAACACATGGAGACTAAACAATACATTACTAAATAACCAAGAGATCACTGAAGAAATCAAAGAGGAAATCAAAAAATACCTAGAGACAAATGACAATAAAAACACAACAATACAAAACCTATGGGATGCAGCAAAAGCAGTTCTAAGACGGAAGTTTATAGCAATACAATCCTACTTTAAGAAACAAGAAAAATCTCAAATAAACAATCTAACCTTACACCTAAAGGAACTAGAGAAAGAAGAACAAACAAAACCCAAAGTTAGTAGAAGAAAAGAAATCATAAAGATCAGAGCAGAAATAAATAGAAACAAAGAAAACAATAGCAAAGATCAATAAAACTAAAAGCTGGTTCTTTGAGAAGATAAACAAAATTGATAAACCATTAGCCAGACTCATCAAGAAAAAGAGGGAGAAGACTCAAAAATCAGTAGAATTAGAAATGAAAAAGGAGAAGCAACAACTGACACTGCAGAAATACAAAGGCTCATGAGAGATTACTGCAAGCAACTATGTGCCAATGAAATGGACAACCTGGAAGAAATGGACAAATTCTTAGAAAAGCATAACCTTCTGAGACTGAACTAGGAAGAAATAGAAAATATAAACAGACCAATCACAAGCACTGAAATTGAGACTGATTAAAAATCTTCCAGCAAGCAAAAGTCCAGGACCAGATGGCTTCACAGGTGAATTCTATCAAACATTTAGAGAAGAGCTAACACCCATCCTTCTCAAACTCTTCCAAAAACTTGCAGAGGAAGGAACAGTACCAAACTCATTCTACAAGGCCACCATCACCCTGATACCAAAACCAGACAAAGATACTACAAAAAAAGAAAATTACAGACCAATATCACTGATGAACATAGATGCAAAAATCCTCAACAAAATACTAGCAAACAGAGTCCAGCAACACATTAAAAAGATCATACACCATGATCAAGTGGGATTTATCCCAGGGATGCAAGGATTCTTCAATATATGCAAATCAATCAATGTGATACCCCATATTAACAAATTGAAGAATAAAAACCATATGATCATCTCAACAGATACAGAAAAAGCTTTTGACAAAATTCAACACCCATTTATGATAAAAACTCTCCAGAAAGTGGGCATAGAGGGAACCTGTGTCAACATAATAAAGGCCATATATGACAAACTCACTCTCAGTGGTGAGCAAACATCATTCTCAGTGGTGAAAAACTGAAAGCATTTCCTCTAAGGTCAGGAACAAGACAAGGATGTCCACTCTCACCACTATTAGTTAACATAGTTTTGGAAGTCCTAGCCATGGCAATCAGAGAAGATGAAGAAATAAAAGGAATACTTGGAAAAGAAGAAGTAGAACTGTCACTGTTTGCAGATGACATGATGCTATACATAGAGAATCCTAAAGATGCCACCAGAAAACTACTAGAGCTAATCAGTGAATTTGGTAATGTCGCAGGATACAAAATTAATGCACAGAAATCTCTCGCATTCCTATACACTAACAACGAAAGATCAGAAAGAGAGATTAAGGAAACAGTCCCTCTTCTTTTTCTTTATCATCATCATTTTAGGCTTTGCAGGCCACATGGTCCCTGTCCCAACTATTCAGTGTGGCCGTTGTAGTGTGTAAGCCACCATAGACAGCATGTAAATGAATGGGCATGGCTGCATCCCAATAAAACTTTACTTACGAAAATAAGCAGTGGGCCAGGTTTGACTCGTGTGCTGTAGGTTACCAAACCTTTTTCTAGAGCAGTTGGTTTTTCCTCAAACCTGGATATTATCAGAATCACTTGAAGACTTTCCCAAACTACTAGTTTCTTGCTTCTTCCTCACCCCCAGGATGGAACTGGGAATCCATATTTTTTTTTTACTGCTTTTCAGAATTTTGAGGAAAAACATGAACTTGGAAAAAAAACCTCACTGGTATATTTGAAGATGTGTTGCATCTAAAATAATTTCCCTGAACAAAGTGACTACTAAAAACAAGAAAGGAGCAAATATAAAATAAGAAGGAATTTTGGGAAGATAAGAGCATGCTCTAAAAAGCAAAACAATAATAACCCCTCTAAAATTCTAAATAAATCCAAATAATAAATGGACATAACTGAAAGCCAAATTAATTGTGAAAGGTAAAGATAGAGAAATCTTCTGTGACATAGTGCGAGCAAGTAAAGGAGAGATGGAAAATACAAGAGAAAAGGCCAGATCAATCTGGCGCTCTGCCATTTATGTAATATTTGTTGCAGGGAGAAAAATGGAGAAAAAGAAATAATAGAAGGAAAATTTACAGAGGAGAAGACATAATTCTTTATATTGAAAGGACCCACTAAATGGAGAATGTGATGAATGAAGAAATGCTCACACCTAGATTCATTTTGATAAACTTTGAAAAGACGAAGTGTAAAGCATCATAAGAGCAGAATAGCTTTACCTACGAAGGAACAGTCATCAAATTTCCAACAAGCTGTCGCTGGCAGCTCTGCCCATTAGAAGAAGTGTCCTCCAGGGTAGCTACTAGGCTGCCGTTCAAGTGGGAAGGGCCAAGTGAGGACATTTTAGAAATGCAGGTACTTAGAATATTTGTGGCTGACCATATCCAGTCTGAAAGTTACACTCAAGGACATGCTTCACAACCTACGTGTCCATCGACAGATGAATGGTTAAAGAAGACGTGCCGCACATCCACAATGGAATATTACTCAGCCAGAAAAAGGAACGAGATTGTGTCATTTGCAGAGATGTGGATGGACCTAGAAACTGTCCTACAGATTGAAGTAAGTCAGAAAGAGAAAAAACAAACACCATATGCTAACACATATATATGGAATCTAAAAAAACGGTGCTGATGAACCTAGTGGCAGGGCAGGAATAAAGATGCAGATATAGAGAACGGACTTGAGGACATGGGGCGGGGGAAGGGAAAGCTGGAATAAAGTGAGAGAGAGGCATGGACATATATACACTACCAAACGTAAGGTAGATAGCTAGTGGGAAGCAGCCGCATAGCACAGGGAGATCGGCTCGGTGCTTTGTGACCACCTAGAGGGGTGGGATAGGGAGGGTGGGAGGGAGGGAGATGCAAGAGGGAAGAGATATGGGAACATATGTATATGTATAACTGATTCACTTTGTTATAAAGCAGAAACTAACACACCATTGTAAAGCAATTATACTCCAATAAAGATGTAAAAAAAAAAAAAAAAAAGAAAACAGTGAGACCAATAGCTCCCTCCCTCTGCTTGGCTCTAGCAGCCACACTTACACCTCTTCAGGAGCAGATGGGTGGATCTCTGTCTGCAGAAACCAGCTCAAAAGAAAGACATTCGGATACTGATACTCAGATACCTCCAATAAAGCAGCTCTGACCTCACCAGTCAGCAACTCCCCTACACAGGTTCCAAACAGCTCTGGGAGCCTCCCTCCTAAATAAGCGTGAACCACAAAGGGTCACCAGTCACTTAGGAAAGACAGAGACCCAACAGAAAAGAAACTGGAAGAAAAAAAAGAGCGGTAAAGTAAAACATAAAAAACAAAATTCTAAAAGTAATAACCTTATGGAAATAAAATAGGATTATCGAATCCAGAAATTAGAACAAAATTCCCCCAAACAGGAGAATCAAAGAACAGTTGAAGTGCTGCTGAAGAGTTCAAATATAATAATAGAAACTTCAAAAAATAAAGTTGAAAGAAAAAATTAAGAAAATCTCCTAGAAAATAGCAAAATGACAAAGAGATGGATGAGGGATACGTGTAAAGAAAATTGCAGGAGTTCTGAGAAGAAAAGAACTAAGAAAACAGAGGAAGGAAATTGTAAAGGAACAGTAACCAAAAAAATCCTGGTAACAAAAGGATATGGATTTTCAGATTTAAAATGGTCCCTGGCTTTAGTTAGGTTGTATCCATACCTTGGCTATTGTAAATAATGCTGCAGTGAACAGGGGGGTGCAGATATCTTTTTAAGATCTTGATTTCATTTCCTTTGGTTATATACCCAGAAGTGGGATTGCTGGATCATATGGTAGTTCTATTTTTAGTTTCCTGAGGAGCATCCATAGTGTTTTCTGTAGTGCCTGCACCAGTTTACATTCCCACCGACAGTGTACAAGGGTTTCGATTTCTCCACATCCATGCCCAACGCTTGTCATCTTTTCCCTACTTGATACTAGCCATCCTTTGCTGAATCAGACTATAGTTTTTGGATTCTGGAAGAATATTTCCTCAGTTTTGGGCGCTATGCACAGTGTAGGTGACACAGACACGACACACTTTTATGTTTATCTGCATTATTATTTTCTCTACCACTTTATTAAGTCTATACAATCAAATCACCATAGTAAATCAAGCCCTCATTTGTAGCATTTGCTAATTTCGACGGTATAAGTATTCCTATAGCCAACTGCAACACAGGAATACAGGAAGGTACGCACAGAAGTGACAGCATTATTACAGTATTTTCACCTTAGAGATACAACAGACATAATGACATCAAGAGCATAGATGACAATAAAATCCAGTAAAAATAATTATGAAGCAGTGAGTTTTTGGTATCGGTAACTTGGCGTTGTTAACATAATTTAATCCTCAATTTATATAATTTAGCATTTAAAAATAACTGTGCCTCACAGCAAGCTTGCAAAATTTCTGAAAATCTGTCAACTGGATCTCATGAGTCATTACAGGCTGGCCCCAGCACACCACTGAATTTGTCCTTAATTTGCTAACTTACCTGGGCTGAATCTCTGAACTCCTTAGAGCTCAGGATCTTTAGCTCATACCTGTGATTCCCATGTGTGTTCTTCTTCTCCAAGTCCCTTTTAGTTCTTTCCATCCAGACCCACAAGGTAGCACTTTTATAGATCATTTGACATGGTTCCCTCTTGTGACGGACATTACTCTTATCCCGCCAACCTCATTTCTTGAGCGGTTCTAAAGAACAGGTATTATGTCTCAAAGTGACTTTGTATTTTCGGTGACCACAACCCTCCACATGTTGCTGGACCAGTGCTGAGCATTTGGTGGGCGTTCTACAGCTAGACGTTGTTGCCTTTCTGATCAGCAGATGTGGAGAGAGAACATTCTGACAATAAGATGTAATAGCGTGAATGTCTGGAGTCCGCTGAGAATTTCCTGCTCTGGAGGGTCTTTAACAATACAGGGGATGTTTTCAGGGTTGGTTTTGGTGTCATTTTTCTTGAAATCAGAACACCCAAACTCTTTTCATCAATTCTCGCTTCACTTACTTTCTAATGCTGTATTCTTTCCTCTCCCACTAACCAAGAAGATTTGGAAAACTTTACCTTCTGTAACTTGAATGATTTTTTGAACGATTTACCGAATAAGCATTTTTTAAGCTAATTACCAGTTTCTGGGAAATAGTACAGAGTGATCCCATACTTCCTCCCCATGGTTGTGAATTACTCCTTCAAGCCCTCCTGCAAGATCTGATTCTGTTGTTCTGTTTGTATTTCTTAATGGGTCTAATGGTAGAATGTATTTCTTAATGGGTCTAATGGTAGAATGTATTTCTTAATGGGTCTAATGGTAGAACACCATTGAAGATACTGACATATTTCATTATTGTCTAAAATTTTTCACCGCTCTGTAACCTTTATGATCTCAAACCTTTTGGCTTATATTTTCAGAACCCGCCTCCTTTGTTTAATGAAGTCAGTGCTGCATTAATCCAGGCTGACAGGGTGAGCCACCTGCGGGATGAGGTGCAGGTAAAGCATGAGGAGGAATACAGAGATGCCTTGGTTACAATCAAGGATGACTTGAAACTAATAGAAGGTCCCGACATCAAGGAGAACCTCCAAGATGAGATCCGGCGTTGGTTCATCGAATGCAGGTGAGTGTAGGACATCTATCCTGACAGTCGCTTCTGTGGCGGTTGACATTCTTGTGTGTTTTTAAGCACAGAAACATGTTGATATAGATTCATGTGGTTTTCTGGCTTCATTTTAGAAAAGTAGAATGTGAAGGCGAAGAATTTAGGCACTAATTCTTTTTTTAATGAAATTGCTTTTGTTCCTGTTTTTAAATACAGTCTATATAATACCTCTGTAGCCACATGACATTGAACATCATGGGTGGATGACACAGCCCCAAGATGGTAAACCTTCACAGGCCAGGTCTGTCTGAAATCCGAGGGGTCCGGCCACAAGCAATTCATGCTGCCCTTCCTTCTGGGATTTGACCCTAATTGTATGAGGCTCCACAGTCTCAGTCATGCTCCTTCTCTGTCATAATCCCTTGAAGCAGCTGCTGACTCTGCGACCTGATGCCTGGCCCCCAGGCCTCCCATGAAATGATGGGAAGGTAGCAGTTCTGGGGACAGGGCCTTATGTATATTAAGACCTTCTTGTGTTAAGGGTCTGCCTATATTAAGGGTCTTCTTTAATGCTCTTAAGTGAAATGTTAAGCAATTTAAAGCTTGTTTTCAAAAGGTGGCTTTTGTTTACAAAAGATGTGCTCCTTTATTAGAGAAGTACAGTAGAACAAACACTTAAAGAACACAGTACAAGTTTCCACACAGTAGAACAAACGCTTTGTAGGCAACCCAGTTGGAGCAGCTTTAAAATCTATTTCAAGGGCTTCCCTGGTGGCGCAGTGGTTGAGAGTCTGCCTGCCGATGCAGGGGACACGGGTTCGTGCCCCGGTCCGGGAAGATCCCACATGCCGCAGAGCGGCTGGGCCCGTGAGCCATGGCCGCTGAGCCTGCGCGTCCAGAGCCTGTGCTCCGCAACGGGAGAGGCCACAACAGTGAGAGGCCCGCGTACCGCAAAAAAAAATCTATTTCAAGAGGGGAAGGAAAGAGAGCAGATTGTGTGATCAGTCCCAGGGCCATGGAAGCAGACTCACCACCTGTTTTCTTTGGTGGGTATTGTGCTGTACCATATTAGGTTCAGAGACACTCAGATTCCAACTTTGATGAGCTCGTCAAGACCAGGGAATTTAACTTGTTGGCGATAGAAAACCAAACTCCTTCTCAAAACATTACATTAAAAGATGTTTATGTCTGTGGTAGGCAGCCTCCCAGATGGCCTCTGCTGACCCCACCTCTTCCTCTGGTAATGTCCTCCCTTTGAGTGTGATGTAGACCTAGAACTTCACTTCTAAAGAAAAATATATGGGGAACTTCCCTGGTGGACCCGTGGTTAAGACTCTGCGCTTCCACTGCAGGGGGCACAGGTTCAGTCCCTGGTCGGGGAACTAAGATCCCACATGCTGCGCAGTGCAACCAAAAAAAAAAAAAAGAATAAAAAGAACATGGCAGGGGACTTCCCTGGTAGTCCAGTGGTAAAGAATCCACCTTACAATGCAGGGGACGCGAGTTCGATCCCTGGGCAGGGAACTAAGATGCCACATGCCGTGGGGCAACTAAGCACGCATGCCACAACTAATGAGATCACGTGCCTCAACTATAGAGCCCACGCACCCTGGAGCCCTCGCGCCACAACTAGAGAAGAGAAAACCTGCACACCACAACTAGAGAGAAGCCCAAGCACTGCAATGAAAGATCCCTTGTGCTTCAGTGAAGATCTTGCGTGCCACAACTAAGACCCGACAGAGCAAAAAATAAATAAAATTAATAAATCTTAAGAAAACAAATATGGCAAAAGAGGTGGGGTGGCACTGCCATCTTGCTTGCCTCTCGCCCCCCTCACTTGCTTTCACCCCTGGCTCTGAGAGGGGTCACCTGCTGCCCAGCAGAGGGGCCCCGTGGAAGGAACGGAGGGAGGTTTCTGGTGACAGCCAGCAAGCAACTTGGGCCTCCTTCCAGCCTGAGAAGAGCTGAATCTTGTCCACAGCCACATGCGTGAACTGGAAGGGCATTCTCCCCAAGGCGAGCCTTCAGATGAGGCTGCAGCCCCAGCCAGCACTGTTTGCAGCCTCGTGGGAGACCCTGAGGCAGAGATACCCACCTGAGCCACATCTAGTTCCCTACCCACAGAAACAGTGACACAATCAACATGTGTTGTTTCGGTCACTAAGTGTTGGGGTGACTTAGCATGCAGCAACAGATGTCTAACGTACATCAGTTATTTTACAATGATTCAGAAAAACTTGAACAATCATAAGCTTCTCTTGTGTTAATTCTGTATGGGATTCTAACATGCTATCTCCTCAATGATACTTAAATTTTATAACACAGTTTCTTCAGGAATGTTTGACATAACAGTTACATGCTTTTGATTGGGGAGTTCTGTCCTTTATTATGTAAATAGGGCTTTCAAATAGTTATGGTTTTTTAAAATTCAAAATCGATTAACTTTGTGAGCTTTTCTCTTTATATTGTATTTATCAGGGATATTTTATTGCCAAACGGGATATTTTAAATGAAAGGAATATTTTAAAATGAGAAATTTGACACTGTATTAATTCTATACTGATAACTGATAATAATAAAGATAGAGAAAAGATGCTGATAGGGAGGGAGATATTTACATACGCATATATCCCCTCCTCACTTTATCAGCTTCCTCCTTACTTTTTTTTTTTTTTTTTTTTTTTTGTGGTACGCGGGCCTCTCACTGCCGTGGCCTCTCCCGTTGCGGCGCACAGGCTCTGGACGCGCAGGCTCAGCGGCCATGGCTCACGGGCCCAGCCGCTCCGCGGCATGTGGTATCTTCCCAGACTGGGACATGAACCTGTGTCCCCTGCATTGGCAGGTGGACTCTCAACCACTGCGCCACCAGGGAAGCCCCCTCCTTACTTTTAATTCTGGTGATGGCTTCATGGAGACATAAGATATACATATACGTGTGTGTGTGTGTGTGTGTATATATATAGGCAGATAGATATCTCAAACTTATCAGATTGTACACTTGAATATGAACAGTTTATTATATATTACACATCCATAAAGCTGTTAGAAATAGATCAAAGATATATCAACAAAGATGTTAGTGTTTCAGTTTTTTAAAATAGCATGTTTTTTTGTTATTCAAACACCAAAACCCAGTATTCCAATCACTAGCCTTGTTCTCAGACTACCCCGCTACCCCCCTGCCAAACTCCCACTCACAGTATAAGAAAAACTTAATTGGTAACAATTGTAGGTAACAATCTCTTCTGGCTTAAATAGCCTCTTTAAGGTTGACTGTCTATTTTGAGTAAATGTGCAGTCACTTCAGATGCCTCCCTATCACGAATGTCCCTGTTTTTCTTCCCTTGTGGCAGCTGACTGCAAAGGGAAGTTACCAACCTTCACAGCATCGGCTGGGGGCCAGCAGAGTGAACAGCATCTGGGCTCGGGCTATGTCAGCGCCCTGGCTGGTTTCCACAGGCGGGTGGTGTAGCCATCTGGTCCACGAGGGAGACCAGTCCACCTGGTCTTTGGGGACCTCCTCCTGTGGCCTGTGGTTTCTGCCACGTGCCCTCACTCACTGGACAGCTGCAATTCAGGCCTCTCACTTCCTGAACAGGCCTCATCCCGCTGGATGCGGGTTCCTTCAGGACACCCACACTCCCCAGGAGCGTACAGGGTGCCCTTCTCAGGCCTTGGGGGACGGGTGGGATCTCTCAGACCTTCCACCAGCAGGTCCCCTCCTCCTGGCTCCGTCCAACCCCATCATATGCTGCACACCCAGGAAGACAAGCACTGCCCAGTTGGTCCCTGATGCTCTTCAGCCACTCCACGGTCTCTGCTGGGATCTCAGCACTCATCCCCTCCTTGACTGAGACCCCTGGAGGATGGGGCCCAAGACGCAGATGGTGTCCCCACTTGTCCACCTTCTCCTCCCTTCCCCCACCACTCTGCCTCACCAACTTCTTGTTCAAATCCATCCTCTATATGAAACCCTCCCTGAGTGCTTCCCTACAGTTCCTCTCCATCTCCTCCTTGAGCTCTGCCCGCATCTTCCCCTTCCCGCTCCAGGCGATCTGCATAATCACAGAAACTGGAGCCTTGCTTCCTGAGAAATAGCTGTGCAGCCTTGGGCCAGTCGCTTAACCTCTCTGTGCTGTCAGTCTCCTCATCTGTGATATGATAACAAGACTCAAACCTATTTTGTGGGGTTGTTAAGATAGGGGAGACTTTGACCCCAGTATGCAGACCATTATTATTCCTACCGTATTGTACACATCTGCTCATTCATATGCCCCTCCCCCAGATAAATGGCAAACCCTGTGAGGACAGTGCCTCGTGCTGAGGAGAGAGTGGTGGATACAGTCCCCATCCAAGCAGTGGGTAGTGCAAGCCAGCAGTATTGTCCTTTTCCTTTCTTATCTAATTACATAATTGTGTCTGGAGGAAATATACTCAGGATGATTTTGTGCAATCGTGGAACTTTAAGCAGAAAGGCATTGTTTCAAAAGAACTGTCTTCTGATTTTATCACCTTGGTTTATAATTGAAACCTTCATTTTCATAGTTAATGAAGATGATATGCCCTGTGTTCATGAACTTTCCTTATCAGCAACTTTCCTCCCTTTTCTCAGGACATCAGAGAACAGATGCCCACAACCATGTTTTCTACAAATGAAATAATTCTTTAATTTTAGATAGACTTTTATAATCCAATTTATTGTTAGGTGATATAACCAAGTTGAAAGCACTATGTACAATTATAACTCCAAATAAGCTAAAATATATAAAATATATGTATACACACATATACAAAGATATATTCACACATGCATTTAGTTTATTAAATATATGTTTGCATATGGATGGGAAATTTCTGGAAGGATACACTAGAAACTTTATTAGCATGGCCACCTCTGGGGACAAGAGTAGTGATGTTACTTTTATCTCATATTCTCCTGTACGCTTAGAAGTCTTTCTTTCAATAAGTATTATTTTTATAATGAAAAAGCCTAGTTAAAACTATATTAGAAGTAAAAGAAAGGCAAGAAGTTAATTTGGGATGATCCAAAATAAACATTTGAAATGTTAAAACACCCTAATTTTTTAAAAAGTATATTGATGCAATACCTGCAGAACACTCCTGGAAATTCTTTTGATGAAAGAATAGGGCGCCTTGAGCTTGGCAGTAACTGTGAGTTGCTCCCCCGTCTGAGGTGCTGGGAGGGTCATGGGAGACTCCTGATGGCCTCCTGGGAGCAGCCCCTCCCATTGGCTCTGGGCTTTCTTTGAAGACCCAGCCCTCCCGGCCAGTCCCCTTGAGGACATTCCATCCTGCTGTTACTGACCTGACAGTTTGGAGGCTGAGTTAGAGCAGCTCCCATGGGTATCTGTGTGTAATTCACAGAGACGTAAAGATCCCTCCTTTTGAAGTAATGTAAGGTCGAGGGCGGATTTATTTTCATAATTGGATTACATTTATCTGATTGACTTTGATAAAATCCCTTTCCTTGCTTTTTTAAATCAAAGACAAATAAAAAGCAAATATTGTCTTTTGAAACATGAAACGTGATCAGTCTTCAGGATAAATTCCAACAGGACATACAGTGACAACTAAAAAATGACTAGAAGTTACAAATATAAACTCCCACAATTTTGAATACTAATTCTTAGCTGATTTAATCAATACTTGTAGTTGCCAAAAGTTGCCCAGTATTTTATCAAATACTAGAATTTGTGGTTCAAGTTGATTTTTAAATTATTTTAAAGGAAATCTTTTTTTTCCAGTGTTAAAACTAATACATGCTCATTGTAGAAAATTTACAAGACAGTTTAAAAAAGAAAATTTAAATTGTCTATAATTTTAGTAGACAGAGATAGCTACTATAAAAATTTTTGGTAAATTGCTTTCCAGTGTTTTTCTCTCATGTGTATATTTTAACTACAGTTTTATGAATCCTTTTACTAATTTTTAAAAATTTAACACTGGGTTTCCCTACGTCCTTAAAATATTTTGCAAAAAGATGTCTTTCATGATTGCTTAACGTTCTGTTGGATGGATGGACTGGCTAATGAATCAATGATGATCTTTTTAATATTTTGTCAAATTGATAAGAGAACAGTGCTGTCCCTTAATTTGCATTCATTTTATTATTTGGAGGGGTTGAAAAATCTTTTGGACTTTTTGTCAATAGCATTTCTTCTGTGAACTGCCCCGTCATTTATATGCTTCCCTTTGTGATGTCTTTTTTCTTAAGTGACCTCTAAAATGTAGTATATATATAAAGTAGTTTAACCCTTGCATTAATTTGCAATTACTGCTGTAAGGCATGACCACAAACTTGGTGGCCTAAACCAATAGAATTTTATTTTCTTCCAGTTCTGGAAGTCAGGAGTCTGAAATCATGGACTCGGCAGGACTGTGCTCCCTCTGAAAGCTCTAGGGGAGCGTCGGTTCCTCACATCTTCCACTTCTGGAGGCTGCCGACACTCCTTGGCTCGTGGCTGCATCACTCCCATCTCTGCTTCGTGGTCACTTGCCTCCTTCTCTTCTAATCTCTCTCTGTTCTTCTCTTATAAGACACTTAGGATTTCATTTAGGGCCCACCAGGATAATCTTATCCCAAGATTCTTAATCACATCTCAAATATCGATATCTTTGTTCTTATGAATAACATTCAGAGACTCCAGGAATTAGGACCCAGTATCTTTGGTGGCTGTTATTCAGCCTACCACAATCCCCAGCAACCCCATGAGATAAGTACTCTTCTTTCTTTCATTCGCTGGCAGCATTCCTAACGAAGGACAAAATGAGAAGTTCGTAGTCCTCTCGGTCAGCACTGTCCAATAGGACTTTCTGCAGTGGTGGAATTGGTCTGATGTGTTCTGTCCACTCCAGTAGCCACCAGCCACATACAGCTATTGAGCACTTGAAAGACGCTAGGGTGACAGAGCAGCTGAATTTTTAATTTAATTTAATTTTAATTCATTCAAATTTAAGCTTAGATAACCATGTGTCATTAGGGGCTACCATATTGGATGGCACAGTCGTGGGGATACTTGTTTCCAGAAACTCTCTTGCTATCATTAGTATTTCTTTTGGCTTGGGACCTGTCATAAACCGTCATCTAAGTGTTACGATCCACGGATGAGCTTCATTTTGAAGTATCATAAAGTAACCTCATCCAACCCCTTAGGGTGATAAAAGGAGAACCTTGAAGTCCGTGGGACTGTGGGCTCTTGTCCGTGCAACAGCCTCTTCCTCCATTTCCCTCACGAGCATCAGAGGCACCTGAGTAGCTGTCAGCTCTGAAAACCGGGCCAAATCGAGGCCTTTGTCTCTTTGCAATAGGTCCTGTGTGGACCACTTCTCCCCACCTGCATTTTTTAACTGAGTTTGTTGAAACTATGCCCGGCATCCAGCTCACCTTCAATCTAGAGAGAAGTAAGACCCTCAAATGGGGTGACAGCCCTGGGACTGGCCCTGTGGCAGTTCTCCTGGGGTTTTAGCAGGTTCCTTTTAATCTTGAGGAATCTGGAAGTGGTAGTAAATTACATAGCCTTATTCCATTTTTTAAGCCAACACACAGTCAGTCAGAGGTGATGGCTAAGAGGAAGGGCTCTGGGGGCTTTGGGATGCTGTTGGTCCTCAGCAGGGTGAGCCTGACTGCGAAATAAAATGCCTTTTAATCTTATGATGTGATGGCATCTATCATGCTCTCTATAATAAACAAATACATTACAAATCACACACGCACACACAGGAGGAGTGGTCTGAGAGCCAAGCTGCCTGGGTTCAAGTCCCGGCTCTAGCACTTACAGACTGTGTGTCCTTGAACCAGTTGCTTAACCTCTCTGTGCCTCCATTTCCTCAACTTAAAATGAGGATATTAACAGTATCGACCTCATGGATAGGATAACAGAGAATAATACATATAAAGCCCTTAGAGCAACGTGTGGCATATGATACAGCCTCAAATTATTTTAAACGTACAGGAAGGCCGGTACATTCTCAGACACACAGTTTGCAGTTTGGAAGAGTTGCCGTAGCCATAGTGCCCTGCGTTTTCCCTCCTGGGTCTGGAGCCTTTATATTCGCCGCTGTAAGCATCTTTTCAAGTGCTGCCTCCTGATCTGCAGGAGAGACTGGCTGGGGATGGAGGCGGGGGAGGAAGGGCTGCCAGTGCTGGGGGTGGGGATAAACTGAGGGATAATAACAGGGTAGGCGGACAAAAATTAGACGGGGTGGAATGTGCTCTCAGTCCCCAGGGCGGGGGAGCCAGGACGTGACATGTCTACAGATCACCAGCAGACGTACATCCTTCCTGGAAGAGGCCTTGGAATGCTTTGTTAATTTTTTGATTAAAAAAATTAAGATATAATTTAAATGCGGTAAAGTTCACCCTTTTGTGTACAGTTCTGCAGGTCAAGCTTTGTCATTTTAAGATATGTGGACCTGGAGAGACGCAGATTTGTCTCTCGCCCGCACAGTTTATGCCAATCTAGGGCTCCAGGAGTTTACGCTGGAGGGGGCTCAAGAATTATCTGCAAGTGGAGAGGATGGTGCACTCACCACCCAGGAGAACTCCCAGACACGTGCAGAAATTTGCTGAGGATGGGGACGTGTTTGGAGCGAGGCGGAACGACGGAGTTTCCTATCAGCCTGGAAAAGTGTATGTCTCTTTTGGAAAAGACTTTCAGACCTCTCCCATCCAGCCTCCAATGCTGTCCCCCTGCCAGGACCTCCCGGGCCTGCACCGGCTTCCATCCCTGTTCACTCCTTCTGAACTTGCGTACCTGTCTACTGCTCCTCCAAGAGGGACCTCGCCAGGCGCTTCCCACGGATGCTCTTCTGGGATCCCGAGGCTTAGAAAGGCTGAGTGCCTTACTCGGGGTTCATGGCTCGTGAGAGGCCATTCATACTCCAGTCTCTTGATTCCAAAAGCAATGATGCTCCCCCAACGGCAAATGTGTCTCCTTGTTCTGAGCATTCGAGCAACGGAAGGCTTGTCCTGTGTGTCTTGGGCTCCGTGGTCATTTCATAGGAAAAGGTGGCCGTTGCCCAAGGCCGTGTTGCTCACTAGGTACCACCCGGAAACCAGGAGCTCTCCTTGTTCCTGACTCCTTCTCTGTCCCTGCTTCAAAGCCTCTTCCCGCAGAGTGAGGTGATGGTCTGTGTAGGTAAGAGGGAGAAAGACAGAGGAATCGTGGGATTTGAGAAAACTGGCTGATTCCAATTATTTTACGGGTGACAAAAGGGACCCAGAGGGGTCAGGTAACTTGGCTAAAAACTTGGGTCGCTACGGGCAGAACTAAAACCAGGGTGAGCAGAGCAATGAAGCCTGATTATTGTGTAAAACGAGATGGGTTCTCAGGGAAAGGTTCAGAATTGTTCCGAGGACTTTTAAGGACATCGGAAAGAAACCACTAGAATGTTCACAATAGGTATCTTCCCGGGACTGGGACCACGGCTCTGTTGGTTCTTTTCCTTCGTATTCCAAATTTTCTACATTGAGCATGAGTTACTTTCAGAAAGAAAAAAGAAATTTCAGGAGGACAGTGGGAAAGGGATGGCCAGAGGAGGTGATTAGGGGTCGTTATTTTGAATTCCTTGCGTAATGATATTTTCAGTGAATTCTCAAAAGCAGCTGTGGTCTGTGGAGGAGATGTGAACACATATGGATTACTCCTGTGAGAAGGTGAATAGCTTTTTTTTTCTCTGCCGTTCGCTTTGGTGGAAAATATATTAGGTTGAATGGAAGACATAAGAAGAGGTGGGTGAGAAATCAAGGTTATTCACAGAGGCCTTGGGGACAGGTGCACACCTGCGTGAAATCACGTATTTTGCTGTCAGTCGTCACAGTAAATCAGACTAAGAACACCCAGCAGCTACAGGCTCTCTGGGCTTATCCAGGCACCAAGTCATGATGAAAGACAGGCCCTGAGGCTCTTTTGCAAATGCAGCAGCCAGACTCTCTCTCTATGGTCCACGGTCATACCCCTGGCTCCCAAGGTCCCCCCACCCCCACTGAGCCTCTGTCTTTCCCTCTAGATTGCAAGCCTTTGCGGGGGCAGGGCAGCAATGTCCTCTTTGGTTTTCTTCAAACCCAGCACAGTGCCTGAGATTCAGCAGATGTAACGCGTGTGCTGAGCTGAGCTGCAGTCACGGGCAGAGGAGAGCTGAAGGTCCAGCGAGATACTGTAATTAACGTTGGGCCAGATCGCAGTGCCTCTCACGCTGCTGCATGCTTCAAAAGCTGCTGGACAGCCCGTCAAAACGGGTTTTACCCCCCACCCCCGAAGTTCTGATTCAGTAGACCTTGGGCGGGAACTAAGAGTCTGCATTTCTTTTTCTGTATAATTACTTCCCATTCGTTTTTGTTTGTTTGTTTGCGGTACGCGGGCCTCTCACTGCTGTGGCCTCTCTCATTGTGGAGCACAGGCTCCGTACGCACAGGCTCAGTGGCCATGGCTCACGGGCCCAGCCGCTCCGCGGCATGTGGGATCTTCCCTGACCGCGGCACGAACCCGCGTCCCCTGCATCAGCAGGCGGACTCTCAACCACTGCGCCACCAGGGAAGCCCACTTCCCATTCTTTTACTGATTTATTATTGTGCGTGTGATAAGAACACTTAACATAAGATCTACCCTCCTAGCAAACGTTTAAGTGTGCAGTGCAGTATTGTTAACTATAGGCTCTATGCTATACAGTAGATCTCTAGAACTTACCCATCTTGTATAACAGAAAGGTTGCATCATTTGACTAATACCTTCCTGGTTCCCCCTCCCCCCAGCCCCTGGCAACCACTGTTCTACTCTCTGCTTCTCTGAATTGGACTATTTTAGATTTCTCATATAAGCAACATCATGTAGTATTTGTCCTTCTGTGTGTGACTCACTTCACTTAGCACAGTGTCCTCAAGATTCATCCATGTTGTCACCTATGGCAGGATCTCCTTCTTTTTATGGCTGGATAATACTCCATCGCATGTATGTACCACATTTTCCTTATCCCTGTATGTGTTGACGGACTTTTGGGTTGTCTCCATATCTTGGCTCTCGTGAATAACGCTGCAGTGAACAAGGATGTGTGTAAAGAGAAAAACGTTTCCTCCTGTGTGTGTCTCCTTTACTCACCCACATCCACGCTGTCTTCTGACACCACGTGGGGGTGTCCACACATCAAGCAACTCTCTGCAACATCAGCTGCGTGTCCCTCAATTCAGTGGAGTTCTGACACTCCCTGGAGAGAGCCTCAGACCCCCCAAGTTAAGGGCTCAGTCCCACAAAACTGCTTCCCCCAACATCAGATGTCAGTGTCAAATCCCAGGTTGTCACCTGTGCTGCTGACCAATCGGCTATAAATCGGGGTTCCCATGACTCCCCGCTTGGGTTCCATAATTTGCCAAAATAGCTTATAGAACTCAGGGAGACACTTACTTACATTTACTTTTTGATTATAAAGGGAAATGGTAAAGGATACAGATGGACATCCAGATAGAAGAGACGCACAGGGCAAGGTGTTGCGGGGAGGGGCACGGAGCTCCCATGCTCCAGGCAGCACCCTCCCAGCTCCGCCACGTGTTCACCGACCCAGAAGGTCTCTGAACCCCATATACTTCGGGAAATTTTATGGAGGCTTCATCACGTAGGCGTGATCGATCATAAACTCAATTTTCATTCCTCCGCCCTTCCTGGACAGTAGAGGGTGGGGCTAAATGTCTCAGCTTCTAATCGTGGCTTGTCCCCGCCCCAGGAGCCCACCCAGCATCTCCTCATTAGAACAGAACGCTCTCCTCTCACGGAAATGCCAAGGGATTTAGGAGCTCTGTGCCAGCAGCCGGAGGCAGAGACCAATCGATACCTCTTCTGTTATTTCACAGTGGACGTGTAACTCTTTTTTTTTTTTTTTCAAATTTTTGTATTGAGATATATTTGATAGACAGAAGACGTGTAACTCTTTGAGATCCCAATTTCATTTCCTTTGGATATATACCCAAAAGTGGGATTGCTGGATCACATGGTAACTCTATTTTTAATTTTTTAAGGAACCTCTCATACTGTTTTCCATAATGACTGAACCAATGTACATTCTCACCAACAGTGTTCAAGGGTTCCCTTTTCTCCACATTCTCCTCAACACTTATCTTTCCTCTTCTGATAACAGCCATCCTCACAGATGTGAGGTGACATTTCATTGTTATCTCAATGTACATTTCCCTGATGATTAGTGATGTTGAGCATCTTTTCATGTACCTGTTGGCCATTTGTATGTCTTCTTTGAGAAATATTTATTCACTTCCTTTGCCCATTTTTAAGCCAGGTTATTTGGGGGTCTTCTGCTATCGAGTTGTAGGAGATCTTTATATATTTTGGATATTAGTCCCTTATCACATGAATGCTTTGTGAATCCTTTCTCCCATTCTGTAGGCTGCCTTTTCGTTTTGTTGATGGTTTCCTTTGCTGCACACCAGTTTTTAGTTTGCTGTGCTTCCACCTGTCTATTTTTGCCTTGGTTACCTGTGTCCTTGGTGTCGAATCTCTAACACGCTCCTGGGAGATGCTCAGAGTCCTGGTCCTGAGATTATACTTTGAGTAGGCTTGGGCTAGAGGCGCTGCCACCCTCTGCACACCTTCCAGGGAGGTGGGAAAGTGTAGGAAATCGCCTTCAGGAGTGTCAGAAAACCACTGAAAAAATTAAAACCAGTATTATCCTGGGAATGTGAAAGCCCCAAATCTACTGACTCTCTGCTAAAGTCACTGGAAGCCGCCTCCGTCATAGGTACTTCATACATCGCAAGGCAGGACAAACTGTTCTTTGGACATGGAGCCTTTGGGTTTGTTTCAACAGGCTCTTAAATTTTGTGTCGTGTGGTGACATATGTCGATACACGTGTTGCTTCAGACAGAAACGATCATGCCTTTATGTTTCATAAATAGGTGCTGGTCACTCGATAGAACTAAGGTCAGAGGATCTTCAGAATTAACCTTTATACTCAAAAGCTTCTCTTTTCTGTAATTCACTCTGTTGCTGTTTATGAAAGATTAATTTTGAAAGTAACGCATAGGCAATGAGTTTAAAATGTAAACATCTGTAAAGTTTCGTTTCCTAAACTTTCTGGACTCTTGAGTTAGGAAGGGCAGTGACTCACTCCTTTAAGTGAGGAAAAGTCTATGGATGAATGATGTCTGGGCTTTAGAACTATAGGTGCATGAACAGAAATGGACGGCCGTCTATTTAAATGGAAAATTCTCTCCATTCCTTCCTAAAGTGATTTGTTCTTGCTTGGGTATGAATTTGTCTATACAGATAAATATTTCAGACAAAAGGTGAAAATAAAGCATATGTAACATTTTCTCAACAAAAGAGTAACCAAAGTCTAAATAATCAATGACGTCATCTGTAGTATATTGTTCCTTTTAATAAAAAGTGAGCGCAGGGCAGGGAGGTTCCTGTAGGATTCAAGCATGAGCAACGATAATACTTTGGAATCAAGAAGGAAGCTTCCGGGTTTCTCTGGTGGCGCAGTGGTTGGGAGTCCGCCTGCCGATGCAGGGGACGCGGGTTCGTGTCCCGGTCCAAAAAGATCCCACGTGCCGCGGAGCGGCTGGGCCCGTGAGCCATGGCTGCTGAGCCTGCGCGTCCGGAGCCTGTGCTCCGCAACGGGAGAGACCACAGCAGTGAGAGGCCCGCATACCACAAAAAAAAAAAAAGAAAAAGAAGGAAGCTTCTTTCTGGAGTAGCAACTGCTAATCATAGCCCACTGATAAGTAGAACCATCAATGAATAAATCAGATTTTGTAATGTGCCACTGAGAAATCGCCTTGCTTTGCACACGCCTTTTTCCACCTCTGCTTCGAGAGATGGCAAACCCCTCAGTTTCCCAACGAGGGCCGTGGTAATTAAGTCCATGTGTAGCCAATTGCCTTTATTGAGTGTAAGTGAATTTATAGGCAGCAAGTGACACTTTTGGAGGCTTCTGTGCGGTGGCACAAGCTGCTTTCTTTAGAACGCAGGAGAAATTTATGAGCCTGCTGACATTAAGGGAGGTAGTTGGATGACTTGGGGGGGACCGGCCGGAAACCCCTCCATCCATATATTTTTCATACTTGGTGAAACACAGATAAATCTCTGCCCTGGGCATCTGAAACGGTGGGACCGTTGAAGCTCAGTGTCAGAGCTCAGGGGAAAAATTTATCATTTTAGTAGTTCTGCTTTCTAAATCACTGCAGACTCTAGAGCTGGTCCTTTTCAGGTTTGTGAAAGAATTTTTGACAATATGCATAAATTTTTAATCAGCTCTAACTTTACCAGATGTTCTGTGCCTCACGTTTGCTAACTGAAACACAGAAGGCATGGGTGTTTTTCTCCTCAGGCTCCCTTAAATAAAAGAATATAAAGGCAGGTAGGTCTGTTGAAGGTGATTTTTATAGGAAAGTAACATTAATCGTTGAATATTCTGTAAGAAATTAACATTGCCCTTCCCCCATTAACATTGTCATACATGAATTATAGCTTCTAGAGCTGAAAGGAACTTTAGAAATTGTCTGATAGACACACATTACTTACTTTTTAATAACGAATGAATAAACCTAGTTCAACAGCATCATTTGGAGGAGAGGGAAACCTACCAGCCTCCCACAGTGATGGAGCGATTTGCTCAAATCACACCTCTGATTAGTGGGAGCAGCCCACTTTATTTTTATTTTTATTTTTTTATTTTTTTGATGTGGACCATTTTTAAAGTCTTTATTGAATTTGTTACAGTATTGCTTCTGTTTCATGTTTTGGGGGTTTTTTGTGTTTTTTTTTTTCTTGGCCGCGAGGCATGTGGGATCCTAGCTCCTGACCAGGGACCAAAGCCACACACCCTGCATTGGAAGGCAGAGACTTAACCACTGGACCACCAGGGAAGTTCCTACAGCTTTATTATTGGAACCTAAACCACCCGTGTGCCTTCCTTGGCCGTCAGCGCAGCTCTGCCTGTGTAAAGTGCCCGGCCGGGGAGCGGAGCCTGCAGGTTCTCGACTTGCTCCAAGCTTGGTTCTGCTGGGGCAGCCGGTGAAACTTGCTAAGCTTCAGTTTTCTCATCTGAAAAACGTTGACGGCAAAAATAGCACCCACCTCACAGGGCTGTTGGGAGGATTAAAGGAGACCATGATCTCAGGTTCTGAGCGCGCAGTGCTTAAAAAGGAATATGTTACCATGGAAGATTCTTTGCAAATCATTTCAGCGCGGTCACTAGATCAGGTTATCCAGAAGTAACATTGCTTTTTTTGTTGTTTGTTTGTTTTTTGCGGCACGCGGGCCTCTCCCTGCTGTGGCCTCTCCCGTTGCGGAGCACAGGCTCTGGACGTGCAGGCTCAGCGGCCATGGCTCACGGGCCCAGCTGCACCACGGCATGTGGGATCTTCCCAGACCGGGGCACGAACCCGTGTCCCCTGCATCGGCAGGCGGACTCTCAACCACTGCGCCACCAGGGAAGCCCTACTGCATTTTAAATAAAGATACAAGGTCATCTCCTTCAAGCCATTCAGTTTATAGGAGAGAGCCAGCAGCCAATGTAGAGCGGAATCTGCCCAGTGGGGTCCTAGGACCTCGGCCTTTCCAGCTGGACAGGCCACTTGACCTGAAGGAGCCGCTGCCGCTCGTGAAATCATCAACTTTGCCCAGCAAATCCCGTCTTGAGGCTGATTTTGGTCACGTGATATAAATGACAGTCCAGTAACCTGAAAAGAGAGGAGAGAAATCCTCGGACACAAAATATACCCAAATGTGTTGCTGGTCCCTCCTCTTAACAGCCAGAGGTCCAGGGCCTAGACCTTGCCTCCCTCTGTTCCCTGTCCCTCCTGGTGTCCATGGTAACCTCACCCAGGCTCACAGTGTTCCACTCCATCCCTGTTTGGTTGACTCCCACCTGCGAGTCCCCAGCCCGGAGCGCTCGCTCTCCTAAACTCCAGACATGGGGATCCCACTGCCTACTCAGTATCCCCACAGAGAGGCACCTGGGGGTGGGGGCGGCATCTCAGGCTCCACACATCCAGAAGTGCACTGGCATCTTATCCTCCCAAAGCTTCCCCACACAGCCTCCCACCCCAGCAGATGTGAACCCACCCGTCCAGTCTCTTACCGTCACCCCGACTCTTCATCTTCTCTCAGCCCAGCCTGCAGTCGGCCAGAAAATCCCATTGGCTCTACCTTCCAGATATGCCCCAGGCCCACCGACCTCTCAGGCCTCTGACTTCACCACCACCTGGGGTCTGAGCTGCATCAACCCCAGCCTGATGAACCCACCTCCGCGCAACCACCCGGGCTCCCTGAAATCTGTTTTCAGGATGAGGACAGTGTATTCACCACCTATAGCTGCATACATAACAGTTATCACTCAGACTTGCAAACTTAGTGACTGAAAAACCACACCCACTGCAGCTCCCACGGTCTCTGTGGGTCAGGAGTCTGGGCTTAGCTGCATCCTCTGCTCAGGGTCTCACAAGGCTGTGGTCAAGGTCTCACCTGTTTCCATGCTCTCCTGGCTGTGGGCCTCGGTTCTTTGCGGTTGGCTGGAGGCCGCCCCCGGCTCCCTGCCAGGTGGGCCTCTCACCACGGCAGCTTGCTTCACCGAAGCCAGCAAGAGAGAGTCTGGGAGAGAGGTGGGAATTACGGCCGTGGAGAGCCATCGGGGAAGTGATATCCTGTCCTCATGCTTCCTGTGTTCTGCTGGCTACAAGCCAGTCCTGGGTCCCAGCCCCACTCAAAAGGAAGGAGAGACACAAAGGTGTGGACACCAAGACACAGAGAACTCAGGAGATGCCTCAGAGTCTGTGGACACAGAGAGGAAGACTCATCCTTCAGAAACCTAAGGCAGGTCTTGACCCTGCCTTAAAAAGTGGCTCCCTTTCCTCTCCAGAAAGGCAAGTTCGGGCTCGGTGTCCTGCGGCCACTGACAATCCTGGCTTTTCTTGGGGCAGCCCAGGGGCACCTCCTTCTTGGAGGATCGCCGTGACCAGGCCCCAGGAGCCTCCTCCACAGGGATTCTAGTGCCTGGGAGATATGCTTCCACAGTTTCTGCTCCCAAAACTGTCCCCAGTGCATGTTTTGTTGTTTCCTCTGATGAAATCTGGGAGAAGGGAAATTAGAGGCTTCCACTTATGTTACTGAATCCTCATTCTGCAGGATAGAAAATTATGTATCATGATTATTTTTCTTGATTCATTTCCAACTTGTTTGTGTTTTGATTTTTCTGACTCACTTGTTCTTTCAGTTAGGACTTCTAGGTTTCCAAGTCATTCAGAGTTAGACACACGTGTTTATTCCTAGGAATAAAAATGGTTCAGTGGTAGGAGAATGCAAGACTACGTGCATCAGGAAAAACAATATTATCATTCCAGGTCATGCAAAAAAAATATTTGATGAAATGGAACGCCCACTTCTTATTGTAAAAATTTAAAGACAAGGGTTAATTCTTAGCACAATAAAATGTAAACTGAATAAAACAAGGATGTTTTTAATCTTCTGTTTACTGCTTTTTCCCTGTGCCTAGTCCGGTGTCTGGCACGTAGTTCTAAATGAGTGAACGAATGAATGAAACATCAAGTATTCTTTAAAACAGAAGAGAGCTATACACTTAATGAGGAAACACTGTAGGTCGTCCCACAAAAGGAAAGGAAACTATCGATGACTTTGTCCCCTAATAATTAGTGCCATGCTATAGATTATTATCAATATAATGACATCAAGAGGAAACAATATTTTTTTAAATGTAGCAAAATGTATTTTTTAAAAATCAACCACAGACTAAGTATGAAAGAGAAGTATATGAAAGTTCAAGCAGTCTATAAATGTTAAAAGGAAGACATTTTAAAAGACTTGAATAAGTGGTGAGACGTGCCATGTTTCTGGTTAAACAGAAAGATGACATGATTGCTCTGGGTAATTTATAGAAAGGACACAATTTCAATTAAAGTCCCAACAGGATTATTTATTGAACTTGAAAACGTAATTATTAAAGTCATTAGGATTAGAATAAGAAAATAAGAACCATAAGGAAGAACAGATGACACTTTATTTTCAAGAATATTATAAAGAAAAATAAGGTATTGATATAAATGCATTACACTAATATAAAAGCACAAGCATAACTCAGTGAAACAAAGTAGAGAGCCCAGGAACTGACAAACATAAATGGAAATAAATAGCATATGATAAATTAAGTTTAAAAAGTAATAAGAATGGAAGAAATATACTTGCAGTAACTAGATTGCCTTAATTGCTAAAGCCAACAAGCAGTAGAAAGCTGAATGGAGAACTTAACTTCCCTAGAGAAAGGTCACAGTTTTCTAACTATGGAAACAAAAATGTTTTCCGCTGGCTGTAAAAATTACAAGGTCTTTATAATAATCAAACCCTAAAATAAGACAAAAAAGGGAGTCAAACAAAAATAAAATTTATTTTTTATTGTACATTATTTTACCTTACCATTTTATTTAATTACAAACATGATTTCTATTTGTCATAGCAAGGAAAGCAATACTGAAGTATGTACAGAAAAAAATGAATGGGCTCCTCCCTCCAGGCCACATCTCTGAGCTAATCCAGGTGGACAGTGTAGGCGTTCCTCCTGCACCTGCAAACATAAACCCAGGCAGACAAGGCTCTCCTGTCCCCTTTTCTTTTGATAACCCAGGTCGCTCCCCAGCCCAGTCTTTCCCCTTAATATTCTATCTTTAACATCCCTGTCCACATAGAGCAGACTAGTCTTTAAGAGAATTGAATTTATTCATCCACCTAAGTATTTCTTAAGTGCTGGTGGTGAAAAGGTAAAGAGGAACAGGTGAAGTCTAGTCCTGATGCTGGAGTCCACAGTGGGGCTTTACCGTAATTACATAAGCATTCCCCATTGCGTGATTATTTGCAGTTTCTTATTACAGTTTTTTTTTTTTTTACAGCTTTTGCTAGTACAAATTGTGCATCACAACATATCTCTGCTTTTACTTCAGTAAGGATTCCCAATAGTGGAATTGTTGGGTTAAAAGTTGTGTACATGTGAAAGGTGTATAACACAAACTTGATAGCTAAAGAATTAAGGAATCCATTGTCTAAGGGTTTATGCAAAGCCAGTAAGTGACTGTGATTAGTAGAGACATCCTGGGCTTCTTTTTTTTTTTTTTTTTTTTGCGGTACGCGGGCCTCTCACTGTTGCGGCCTCTCCCGTTGCGGACGCGCAGGCTCAGCGGCCATGGCTCACGGGCCCAGCCGCTCCACGGCATGTGGGATCTTCCCGGACCGGGGCCTGAACCCGTGTCCCCTGCATCGGCAGGCGGACTCTCAACCACTGCGCCACCAGGGAAGCCCCATCGTGGGCTTCTAGGCAGAATCCCAAGGTTAGAATTGAGGCACTTCTGTAAGGAACCGTTTGCCTTTGGAAAAGTCCCTTAAACTCTCGGATTTTCCAACTTCCTCCTTTGCAAAATGGACAAAAGTGCTTATCTCACAGAATTTCTGTAAGGATGAAATGAGAAACAATTTGTGAAAGGCGTGTGTGAAAATGCTTTGTAAACCTGCATGCAACAAACACACAATGATCATTTCTGCTAAATAAGTGGGTCCAAGAGGTAAGGAGACAGTTACACAAATGCACATGCGCATAGCAGGTAGCAAAGTGCCAACCTCAGTAGCAGCTAAAGAAATGCGAATTCAAATTGAGCTTCCATTTTATACCCAAAACCCATAAAGGCATCAGAGGAAGAGGAAAGCCAATGCGTTGGTGTGATAGGTGAAGCAGACTGCAGGGGGCGCTCAGAACTGTCTGGTGGGTTTGTGTTTGAATTCTGTTCTTTCCAGGAAACAACCAGGGCTTTTCTCTGTGTACTTCCATCATGGGCACCCCCTCCCCACCCCCGGCCCCAGAATAATTGGCTGGGACAGGGGGTTGTAGTTATACCGAATTTTAATTCTTCCCATTTAAAATAATGAGCCATCAGCATCCTGCCCAGAGCATCCTGGCTTTCAAGAACAGGTTGCTGCTCTTAGGAGATGCCTGTGAGGTGTGAACTAAGGTCACCTGAATTGATGTGAGTTTTGATGCTTGGAGGGCCAGGCTGGCCCCTCGGTGTCTCAGTGCTCTGCCGCCTGCCTCCAGACGTGAAGCCATTTTTCAGGCACAAAAAGGAAATGGCAACAGCATTGCCTGAGTCACGCAGATGCCGGACAAACGCTACTTGTAGGCTACAAGATGTGCAGGACACATATCATAGCTGCAGGGCCAAAGACAGATTGAAAGCCCAGTCATGGACCAAGGGTTTGGCTGGAGGTTTGGACCAAGGGTTTGGATGGGGGTTTGGGGAGGAAATTAGGTGGGAACAGTTTGGGATCAGACGATGGGATGGCTGGGGATTCAGAGTCATTGCTTTACACACGTGAACCCTGCCTGGAAGCTCCTTTAGTGGAGAGATGGTGCAGGTCCCACTTAAGAGCCGTGGACTTGGAGGCCGTTATCCTAGATAACTTTGATCATAAAATGTGGATAGGATGCTTTCTGAGTCAGTAACTAAGATTGGTATCAAGAGAAGAAGCTGGAAGAAATGTCAGATTACTAGAGCTTTCCAACCCTGGAGCAACTGCCCTGTGCCGTCACTTAGAGGGCTAATTCTCTGGTGGGGAGGGGCGCTCGGGGGCTTCTCAGCTTCTTTCCTTTGTAAGTTTCCAGGGGAGATCCAAATTTAGTGGTAGGGAGGTGTGACTCGTTTTTGAAAAATATTCAACAATCTCTAGTTTGTTGATAAATCTAAAGTTTGATAAATAATATATTTCATATTCAGCATTCCTATTCAAATTTTCCTACTTTTTATTTGATTTTTTTATTTTACTTTATTTTATTTTATTTTGTTTTTTAACTGACAAAGCAAAAGACTTTAACGGGAAGGGGTGCCCGGGTGGAGAGCAGCAGGGTAAGGGAACCCGGTAGAACTGCTCTTCCTAAATAGTTTTCAGGGAATGGATTTAATGAATACCTGGAAGTTTATCTTTTGGAAATGATACTTAATCCTAATGAAATATTGTTCCAAAAAGTTGAATTCTTGCTTTTAGAAAACATGTCATCCCCATGAGACGTGCCAGCACGTGCTTGGTGGTGACTAAATGGTGACTAGGAGTGCAGAAATATCTGGTAAATCCTGCCTGGTCGAGTCCCAGATCCCTTTCTCAAACTCTGTGATCTTGGGTGGTTTTTCACCTTTCTCGTTTCTCCTGTTCTGTAGATGCAGGTGAAACGTATATAGTGCAGGTGATGTTTCATGCAGCCATGTGCTGAGATCCCTTTTCTGCATCACTTGGTCCATCTGACGGTTTGGATGCCCATTTGAAGAACCTGCTTTGGCCTTGCCTATTGCAGCAATTTGAGGGCAAATGGAAATTAGTTGGTGGTGCGCGGTGGGAGGGGGTGGCACAGGGGGGAGGACACTAGCACACGCCTGCACGTTAACTTTGAAAATCAGCCGGACGATGAAAGTTCAAAGGTAATCAAATGTCTGTGGAGTTAAGATTCAAGCTATAATTGAGGGAAAGCTGTGATTTAAATAATCACCATGTACCATGTCAGGATCTTTACCATGTAATGATTTTGCAGAGGATTTTGTGTTAACATTTCCTTTAAGTAGAAAAGAATTCCCGCGTCTATGAAAGTACTTTCCAAGCTACAGAGAGAAACTGGGGTAATCATCCAGAAACAACTTAACATCCTCTCTCTTCTCCATCCCAAATGCACATCCCTCAGCAAGACCTTTGGTTGTGAGATAAGAGGGAACCTATTGTATTTGGTCAAACATGTACTTTATGCAAGGTAGTCAGGGAAGGCCTCTGTGATATGATGACATTTGAACAAAACCTTAAAGCGAGTGGGTGTGTGTGTTTTCTCTCTGAACGTGAACATCTCTCTGAGCAGGGAGCATGGGGTGGATGGAGAGCAACTGGAATGATGAGTAGGTGGGGGAAGGCAGGAAGGCAGCAGGGCAGTACCAGGGAAGCCGCAGTAAGTGCAGGAACCGGGTCAGTCACCATCCAAACCAGGAGACTTGTAAGAATGAAAGGGGGTGCTGTTGTTAATTACGTATAACTGGGCCTGTCCCCAGGAAAGCGGGCCATAGGTTAACCTAATTATGTGGGCGTTGGTTTCATTTGGAGGGAGAGTTTTGGCAAACTTGGAGCAGAGAAACGGCACGGCGTGACTTATGTTTTAAAAGCATTTGTTTTGAGTCCTCAAAAACACTCAAGCTTTACAATGAAACAATAACAATTTACAATGGAATTGCTTGTGAAGTTGGTTGTCAAAGAAATAAGGTGGGTGGGTGTGAAGAAGGGAAAGTGCTCTAACTTCTAATTCAGTTGTATTCCTGGTTTTTATCCAAGATCGTGTAGGCTGAACGATGCACACATAAGACAGAACTCGGTCAGGCAAGTTAACAAGGTTTGAGATATGAGTCTCGTAGACAAGCAGGATCTGGGGCCAAATCTAGGCATCAGCCCTGTGGTTGTGGAGTGTAAGCTGCGTGAGGACGAGGTCTGACATCTTTTAACCTTCAGATCACTGTCTTCCATTGCAACATCCAGAATCTAGTTGGTACTAAATAGATGTTTGTTGATTGACTATGTGCATGAATGGATGGACGCCTAGAAGGATGGATGGATGGATGGATGGATGGATGGTTGGGTGGATGGATGGGTGGATGGATGGATGGATGAGTGCACGAGGCCGCTCAGGTAGCTGCAGTCATGGTAGCTCCGTTGACAGAGTGGCACACATAGTGTGTGACCACCCGACTTCCCCACTGCCGGTGCGTATGTCCATAGAACCGCCCCCCAACCCCAGGCAGTGCACTGTGTTCAGTTCCTTTCAAAGCAGTACTGAGCAGCTGAGTCATGTGCCTGCTGAATGAGCCCATAGGAAAGTTTCAAGAGACAGTGATGTAACTGTCCTAAGATGTTTGAGAAGCAGTCTATGAAAGGGATGGGGCCAACGCCCTGCGGTGGGGACGGTTAGGGAGGTGCTGGCTGCCGACCTCTACCCAAGGCAGTGGCCCCAATTCAGACCCAATTCAGACTCGTCGCAGTTTTCACTGTCATGCACCTGCCTTTCTAAAAAGTTCCTTTAACAATATCCTTGAGGACCCCGTAAACAATAATTGTAAGACTCAACCCTTAAATACATAGCTTTTCAAAATTTACGTGAGGACCCTGGAGGCGAGGTGGCTGCCTTCTGCTGCACCCCGAAGTATGAGGGCCGCTCAGGATGGGCCCCTGCCATCTGTCCAGCTTCAGACTGAACCAGACACTTTTTCTGGAACCTCATTTTTCAGACTCAGGTTTGGGGCAACATTTTCTCAAAAATGAACCAAGCGAGCCTGAAGGAAGACAACTGAGGGCATTTGTCGCTAATAATAAAAGTCAAGCTTTCTAGCGAGAATTACAGTTTTGGAAATCTTGTAGTCACCTCTGTGAGTCTGAGAGCTTCTCATTACTTAGCTTTGGGGTATGAGATTGGTGGCGTCATTAATGAAGGTGATTTTTGGTGCGGTGAAATGTGTAAGCATTGGGAAGTTCCACATAAGTCAATGAATCATTAGCTTTGAAATGACCAAGATGTTACAGAATCATGTTACAAAGTCATTTTGGGGTGAAAGACCTATTCAATGCAGAGGCGCATGGGTTTTGATGTGACACAGGGAAGGGAAAGTTCTTGATATGATTTCAGATTCCACATCACCACCAGCCTTTAGGAAGCTACCACTTGTCGAGTTGTGGTGTAGAGTCAAAGCAGAATGTTCACAGCTATCTAAAAGCCTATTAAAACTCTCCTCTCGGGCTTCCCTGGTGGCGCAGTGGTTGAAAGTCCGCCTGCCAATGCAGGGGATCCGGGTTCGTGCCCCGGTCCGCGAGGATCCCACGTGCCGCGGAGCGGCTGGGCCCGTGAGCCATGGCCGCTGAGCCTGCGCGTCCGGAGCCTGTGCCCCACAACGGGAGAGGCCACAACAGTGAGAGGCCCGTGTACCGCAAAAAAAAAAAAAAACTCTCCTCTCTTTTCCAATTACACAGCCATGTGAGGCCAGATTTTCTTTCTATACTTCAACCAAAACAACATATTGTAACAGATTGAATACAGAAGCAGATATAAGCATCCTGCTAGCTTCCATTAAGCCAGAACAGTTACACTGTTCTCACTATTTTTTTTGTTCTGGGAAATACATTCTTCATTAAAAATTTTGTTTATGTGAACACATAACGGGCTTATTATTGTTATTTTTTAATGAAAATGCATATTTTAGAAATGTGTCAGGTTTAATGTTTAATACAGTAAATATCAATAGCTAGAACTCACATAAACAAAAGCTTTTGGGGATCATCAAAAATTATCAAGGGTGTCAAGAGCAACTAAGGCCAGAAGTTTGAGAACCGCTGTTACAGAGTCATCTGGAGCGTGGGCATCTCCTCTAACCCTCAGATTCTCTTCTTTTGTGGATTAATGGAACTAACTTGGTCGTTTTTTCTTTCTATATATGGAATAAATATAACACTCGTATCCAAGTCAGTTTCTCTTGGAAAAATTAACTTCATTTCCCTTCTGAAATCCCTCAACATTAAATTTCAAAGTCTGCATTTTAAAACATAGAAACTATATGGTTACAGGAAAAAATTACTATTTGGAACTCTTAACATACGGGGCCTTGGACTCGCTAAAATCTAAAGCGCGCATGCGTATCTCACGCACTAGTCCTAAATCTGTAATTCGAACAATGCCATGCTTCTGTTTTATGTCAAAATCCTGTGTTTATCCTAAATTTCAAACAGGAAGAAATAGTTTGTGCTTCTGTCTTTTCATTTTTAACACAAGCACAGAGTATCTCAGTAATTAAAAAGAGAAGAAAAAAAAAAGGCAGAAAATTACAATCTGCTTCAAAGAGAGGTGTGTCTGTCTCACAGTCACAACTGCCTTGAGGAAGGAAACCTGTTCCTGAATGTCACCAGGTCCTTCTGCTTCTTAGAGACCGGATGTCTGGCCAGCAACTGGCCGGGGGCCCCCTCTCCTAATAACTGTCACTCATTTCAGTGAACCTGACCAGAGCCAGCTAGTGGGGAATGCAGCAGAGGGCTGTGCTCATGGATGTTCATTCTGCCTTTTTTCCTCCTCAGGAACTTAACGGGCACATTTCCCAACTACCCTACAGAAGAAGAAGGAGGTTCCGCTATTATTTTTTCCAACAAGACACGACAACAGGTACAAGTATGCGTGAGAAATAAAATGTAAATATATCATAATCGCATTTCTTTAAACTTTAGAGATAATGACTTTTGCAGTGTTATTAGGTCTTGGTTATTTCCCTACAGATGTTTACCTGGAAGTACTTTGGTTGTTTGTCCACTAAGGTACTTACAAAATTTTTTAGATGAATCCATGCTTTCTCCTGTCTTTGAAAGTGATGTGACATCACAGGAGTCTCATCTTCTTAGTCAGTGATGAGCAGCTCGATTCCAGGAGCCCTTTATGTTCTGGTCCCTGCCTGCCTCCCAGTATCATTTCCTGTCCCCGTCACCCCATCTTCACACCGTCAACTCCAGCGGTCCACTTGCTCGTCCTCCTCGCTGCTCACGCTGCTGCCCCTTTAGTGCCTTCGTACATCTTATGCTCTCCCCTCACTCCAGGATGCCTTCTGCCCTTCCTCCTCTGCTTAGCTCCTGCTTGCCTGTCAAGACTCAGCTCTTTGCCATATTAATGCTCTTCAAGAGAAACACCCTTGGACCATCTCTGTAGATGCTCTAGTGGCATTTGATGATTGACCTCCAAAGCTGCTTTTAGAAATGCCTTAATAAACCAGAAATAGGAACACTCTTCTTAACCTCAGAGTATTTATCATAGAAACCAAGAGAAGATTTGCATTACTCAACAGGGAAACGCTTAGAAGCATGACCATTAAAAGTGAAACTCAAGAAAAGAATAATTGCTATCAGCACTATTAGTTACTACTCTCTGGAAGTTCTAACAAATGCAATAACATAAGAAAAAGAAAAGAAGTTACAGATGTTTAAAAAGTGGTGATTTTATTATTGTTTTCAGATTATGTGATTATATTCCTAGAAAACACAAACTTATCAAAAAATTATATTGACATATTATGCAGAGTTGTACAGAATTATACAGACAAAATTCACTGAAGAAAATGAAAGAAGACGTGAATAAATAGACTGATGGTTTGTTTCTCTGGATAGAAGCATTCAATAAAATACACATTATCTTTCCATTGTTTATGCAGTTAGTGCAATTCCAATAAAATCAAAACAATTTTTTATTGACAAAATTATTCTCAAGTTTATAGAGAAGAATGAATGCATGACAATATCCAAAAAGTTTATGAAAAAGAACTGTAATCAAGGGAACTTGCCCTACTTGGTTATAAATCAATTTATAAAGTAATTGAGCCATCACGGTACTGGGAAAGGAGTAGACAGATAACAGCAATAACAAAAATAGTATGTCATGTGCAGCATTTATTGGACAAATATTCTGTGCCGGGTCCTATGCAAAGAACATTATGTAAATTATAACTCATTCAATCCTCCCAACCCACGAAGATCAAGCCATTTGGCCAGATTCACAGTTAATAAGTTGGGGAGCTGAGATTCCAACCCAGATAATCTGACTTCAGGATAGTGTGCTCAGAAATTGATTCAGGTACTAGTTGGAATTCAGAAATATAATCCTGACCTAAGTGGGGAAGGATTAACTACGCAATAAATAACATTGGGACAACTGGCTCTCCATTTGAGGAAATTAGTTGAGCTTTACCTCCCTTAATATACAAAATAAATTTCAGATGCATTAAGTATTTACATGTAAAATATTAAACCACAAATTACCAGTAGAAATTGTTTGATATTTAATAATAATGGGGAGTAGTTTTATAAGTATATCACCATAGGCAGAAATCATAAAGAGAATAAGCTGACATCTCTGACTAAATGAAGCTTAAATAGCAAAAAAAATCATAAATGAAATTAAAATCATATGATAAAATGGAGAAAATGTTAGCAACGTAGCTGACGTTAGGTATCTTTCATATGTAGAGTTCTTAGTAATTAGAAAAATCTGAACACCTCAGTAGAAAAGGCAAAAAATATTAAAATAATTTTAAAAATTTTTAACTCACTAGGAAAGAAATTTAAATATAATGTTACTGTATCTCTTTTCACCTATAGGATTGCTAAAACTTTTAACTTGTGATAATAATTGGAGTTGGTGAGCATGTGGAAAAAAGTCACTCTCGCACATTGTGGCTGGATACATAAGTTAGCATGACATTTTTTGAGGGCCATGGGCCAAGTAAATATCAAAATATTTACTGCGTATACCCTTTAACCCATAAATGCTCTTCAAGGAATTTATACTAAGGAAAAAATAGAAACAAGTTGCCATAGATGGGCAACAACAGACTTTTTCTATTAGCAGCAAAATAGTAAATATTTGTGGAACATACAGTCTCTGCTGCAACTACTCAACTCTGCTATTATAACATGAAAGCAGAGACAATATGTAAATGAATGGGCATGGCTGTGTTCCAATAAAGCTTTATTTACAAACACGGGCAGCAGGCCAGATTTGGCCCATGTGATGTGGTTTGCTGATACTTGCCATAGGTGACTGAAACAGCTGTTCTTGTCTGCACTGTTCACAGCATTGACAGAGAAGAAACAGGCTGATGTTCGTTACTAGGGAATTAGTTAAGTAACGTGAAACATTAACTAAGCAGCAGTAAAAGCCATGCTGTAGATGAGGTTTTGTCAGCACTACTGACGCCACAGTCAGCATCCCTGGCTTCCTCTGCTTCCCCGCCTGAGCCCTCAGGATCAAGGGGAAGAGCTCTTCTCCCAACTCCCTGTCAAAAGCCAACATCAGCTCCCAAAGCCTTCTCTCCACCCTCCTGTCCTTCTCCCCTGAACTGTGTGACCACTTAATAACCACCCTCTTGTTGGCAGTTCGAGCCCTCCCTTGAGTGACTGTCATTTTGATGTGATGTTATTTCACTTTTTCACATGTTTAGGTCTTGTCCCTCCAGCTAAATCATCCGGCACAAGTTGTGTCTTGAAAGCCCATGACAAGCAGCCAGACATGTTTCATGTTAGTTTTTAAAGGTAACAATTATAGAATTAAGAATGTTGGTGGAATGTCTAAATTGTCCATCAGAAACTCTCAGAAGTAGAATTAATGTCCAGTCAAACTAAAAGCAAAAGAAAACAGAAGACGTCTGGTTAACACGTACACTAAAATCAAACAAAGGGAGCCCCAAAGCAGCATGACTTTAAAAGGCAGATGACTGAAGAGTCAGGACAGCATCGTGGTGAAGAATCCGAGTTCCACTAGGTCTGCAGCCTTAGGCAAGCGACTTCCCCGCTGCGTCTCAGTTTTCTTGTCTGCGGATGGAGATGCTAAAAACACCTGCCTCCCTGGGCCGATGCAATAATTAGATGAGATGATACACGTAATATACTCAGAACAGAGCTTGGCACCCTGAAATCATTCAGAAAGTCTTAGCAATGGTTACTAATGGGAGGAGAGGGAGCAGGAGGGAGAGGAAAAAAGGAAGAGGAGAAGGTGGGAGGGGAGGGGAAGAGGCAGAAGAGATAGACCAAACATAATCACTATAACATACACGTAAACAGTCAAATTTCTATTTGTAAAAACAAAACGGTGCAAATACTTTTTCTGAAGTGAGCGTAATCACATTGATGCCAAGCCCCCCAAAAGATGGAATACAAACAGAACCCCAGGTCAGTCTTCCTTATGAGCATAAATGCAAAAATTCAAAGAGAAATATTAGCAAAACACTACAATCAGTGGTGTTTACTCCCGAACGCAAGCACTGCTGTGTTTTGGATGTTCTGTGAATACATTGCATCATATAAAGAGATCCAAAAGGGAAAACCATAAGCTCATCACTGTGGGTGCTGAAAGGGCATTTTACAAATTCAACTCCCTTTCTTGATATTATAAAATAAAACAAAAAATGGAATATATGGATACTTCTTCAACATGACAAAATATTTCTTAGTTCAAAAGTTAATATCATGCTTAACGAAATTCACAAGAAACATTTCCACTGGTGTCATGAAAAATACAAGGATGGCCATTATCACCATTGACCCACAGGATCTATTGAACACTATTACACAAGAGGAAGAATGTAGAGATAGAGAATTGGAATGGAAGAGGGGAAATGGTCACTTTTTGCAGATATGTTCTGTACTTAGAAAAGCAAAGAGAATAAACTGAAAAACGCCTTAAACAATATGAGAAGTAAGACGGGGAGTTACAAAATTAATATGCAGAAAGAGAAAGCTTTTCGACGTTCAAACAGCAGCTACATGGAAAATATATTAAAAGAGTCCATTTAGGGCTTCCCTGGTGGCGCAGTGGTTGAGAGTCCGCCTGCCGATGCAGGGGACATGGGTTCGTGCCCCGGTCTGGGAAGATCCCACATGCCACGGAGCGGCTAGGCCTGTGAGCCATGGCCGCTGAGCCTGTGCTCTGCAACGGGAGAGGCCACAACAGTGAGAGGCCACGTACCGCAAAAAAAAAAAAAAAAAAGAGTCCATTTACAGTGGCAGCAATGACACGAAGATAAAATATCCAGGAATAAATTTGATAATAAATGTGTGTTCTATGGGAAGAAAAGCTTAAAACATTCTGAAGAATGAAAATGAGCAGATGGAAACCATATTGTGTTCTTAGGTAGGAATACTCAATGTTATAAATACTTCAACACTCCCAAACATCATCTATACATGCAGTACGATCCAAATAAAAATACCAATAGCATTTTGTTGGAGTGGGGAGTCAGGGCATGCAGAGGGTGACTGATTTGATTCTAAACTTTAGGTAGAAAGTGAATAACCAGGAACAACTAGTAAAATTCTGAGAACGAAGGGTAATGAGGAGGAACCAGCCCTGCCAGGTATTAAAACATGTTTTAAAGAGCCCATTGATACAGGCACATGACTAAATGAAAAAGAAAAGAAAATCAAGAAATATATCCAAATACACATGGAAATTTAGTATATAATAAAGAAGCATCTCATCTTTCTTGCAGAAGGAAAAGAAAAAAGACCATTTAATGAATGGTATTATAATAACCAGGTTGTCAACTGGAAAAGAAGAAAATTAATCTCTATCTCTTGATACTTTAGCCCAGAATGATTCCAAATGGATCAAAGATTTAAATGTCAAACAAAACAAAAACACAAAAGAACCAGAAGCAGCCAACAAAGAAATATGTCATAACCTCAGAGTGGGAAAGACTTTTTACCTCTGTCGCACAACCCAGGAGACATAGAAGAAAAAAAACATAAATTAAACTACATTAAAAAAAATTTTTAACCTGCATGGCAAAACCGACACCAAGTAAAGTCAAATGACAGATGACACACTGCAAGAATTATTTGTAATGAGCATCACAGATAAGAGATCAGTTTTCTAATATATAAAGAGCTCCTGCAGCTCTATAAGAAAAAACTCAATAACCCAATATTTTTAAAGCCAGAGGATATGAACAGTTCTCAGAAATGAAAATCTAAATGGATTTGAAACATAATAAAAGATGTTCAACATACGAAAAGACAATCAACCTCACACGTATAAGAGAAATGCAAATTAAAGCTACACTGACAGACAAAATTGATAGATTAAACCTCATCAAAATTTAAAACTTTGGGGCTTCAAAAGATGCCATTAAGAAAGTGCAAATACAAGAACAGACTGGAAGAAGGTATTTGAAAACTTATACTTGATAAAGGATTTGTATCCAGAATGTACAAAGAACTCTTACATTTCAATAATAAGACAAACATCCCAATCAAAAAATGAGCAAAAGACTCGAATAGACAATTCACAAATGAATATATATGAATAGCTAATAGGCACATGGAAGGATGCTCAACACCGTTAGTCATTAGGAAGATGAAAGTTAAAACTATAATAAGGGACCATTTCACAACCACTAGGATGGCTGTAATTAAAAAAAAAAAAAAGACAATAACAGATGTTGAGGATGTAGAGAAGAGGCAATCCCCCTACATGGCTGGTGGGGATGTAAAGTGGTGCACCACTTTGGAAAACCAGTTTGTCCATTTTTTAAAAGTTAAATACAAATTGACCAAGTGACTCAGCACTTCCACTCTTAGGACTTTATCCAAGAGAAATGAAAACATATGTCCATGCAAAAAAAAAAAAATTGTATGTGAATATTTATAGGAGCATTACTCATAATAGCCAAAATGTTGATACAACCTAAATATCCATCCGTTGGTGAATGGGTGGGTGGAATGTGGTATATCCATGCAATGGAATATTACTCAGCCATGAAAAAGGAACAAACGATTTATACATGCTATAACTTGGGGGAACCTCAAAAGCATGGTGCACAGTGAAAGAAGCCAGACGTGAGAGACCACATAGTGTACAATTCTGTTTATATGAAATGTCCAAAAAGAGTAAATCTATGGAAGCAGAAAGTTGATTAGAGCCTGGGGAGAAGGGCAGGAGAGGGAAGACAGATTAACAATTAATGGACATGAGGGGATCTTAGTAGTGGGGTGATGGAAATGTGCTAAAGATGATTTATGGTGATGTTTGCACAACTTGATAAATTTACTAAATAATGATTGAATTGTACACGTGAAATGGGTAAACGTAGAAAATGTCAAATATGCTTCCATAAAGTTATACATGTATTTTCAAAAAGAAAAATAAAACAGGTAGCAGGCCAGATATGACCTTTAGTCCCCTTAGTTTACCAAAAACGTGATGGCTGACTTCATAGGCACTAAAGTGCCCCTCTAATTTTGGGAGGTTTTGCTATAGTTGAAGATCACGAGCAAAATAAATTCCATATTGACACCTAAAAAAAAAACCCCCAAACAAATACAACAACATGCCATTTTTCACCCGTTCAACTGGCAAACATAAGCGCCGTGTCGGTGAGCGTGTGGGGAAATGCGCAGTTGCCGGCATCGCGGGCAGACGTGTAAATCAGCAGGACCCGGTGGAGGCCGTTTGATGGTCTTATACCTGTATGTGCACGTGATCCAGCGTCTCTCCTCGTGGGAATTATCCTGCACGTATGCGCGCACACTTGCAAAATGACATTTGCATGCGTTGATTCATGGCAGCTTTGTGGGTAATAGCAAAAGATTGGAAATAACCTTAATTTCCATTGGTAGGAGAATGGTCAAATAAGTGACGAATGGGGAGGAAACATTTCACTACATGCTCTTTCGTAACTTCTGAAGTGTGGATGGTGTAAATGTTTTATCTATTCAAAATAGTAAATAAACTGGGTAAAGATCTAGAGGGAACAAACAATGCTGTTGATGCAATCGATACACTGAATTTTATGCTTCACAAATAAGGATTTTATCCTCTTTTCAGATGCATATGTATATATATATATATTCAAATTTCTGAAAGTTTCCAAACTTCCGAGAACCAAAACATGTCCATTTTCCATAAGTGCACCAGAGCATAAAAGTCCTGGCAGCCACAGTTTGGTTCTATGAGTGGAGGTGAGCCTGATCCCCAAGGAAAAAATTACTATTCTGATAACAAGGGACTTTTAATCCTATCTAAAGACACCCTTTTTATTACCAAATAATGTGCACAACATATACGTCACCTCAACTCCCCAGTGCCCCCTCGCTGAGCGCCCCCCGCCCCTGCAGAATCGTCATTAGAGCCTAGGGGACGGGTGAGCCTGAGGATGGTGTGGAGTTAGACACATGACTGTAGGTTTTATTTTTTTAAGTCCAGATGGTGCCTGAATAGTCTGCTTTGTTCATGATAAAGCTGTTTTGAACACTTTTAAAGGTACGAAGTAAGCTCCTAAAAACAACATAGCTATAAATTCAAAAATACAATACTAGAAAATAAACTTCAGCATTTTAGCAAATCACAGCAAGGCAGAATCAAAGCAGGCTTGATCCCAGGAGGATGGTTAAGTACAACACACTAGGGGTGAAATGATATTAGCCCCTTTTTTGAAGTGCATACCTTGCTCTCCAGAAGTAACCACTGTGCTGAATTTGGTGTTTATCATTCCCTCACATTTCTTACACTTTGACTGTGTGTGTATGTATCCTGAAACCGTAACCGTCAAGTATCATTTTTTGGTTTCACTAGATGCATTTCACAATGAAGGATAAATTTAGAGGCATCGTTCAGCATCTTGCCTCTTTACCTTCTACATTATGCAGGTCATCCCGGTTAGCACCTGTTTGAATCCCGGCTCAAGCCACTTACTAGCTGTGTGTGTTGACCGTGGGACTGAACGCTCTGCGCCCCATTTCCCTCATCGATAAAACAGGTCGCTAACAGCTTCCACCCGTGGGCTGTGCTCGGCAGTAACTGAGCTCGTCTTTGTGACGCTCTTAGAGCCATGCCTGGTGATCATTAGTGCCGTGGATGGAAGTGTTGACTTCCTTCTACAGCTGAGGAAACTGAGGCTCAGAGAGGGTATCCTGCTTGTCTCAGTCACGTGACCAGTGGTGAGCAGAGCCCGAGGGTCAAACAGGCTATGTGTCCCATCACGGTCACCATCCTACCTCCCAGAATTCACAGTGGGAGAGAGCTCAGTAAATACCTGCTGTATTGAATGGAATTATATAGCTTTTTACAGACTTCCACTAATTCTCCGGTGATGCTAATCCTATGTGAACCAGGTATTTTTTAACCAATATTTTACATTTTAGGAGAACAAATGGATTTTCGTAGGAAATACAAATTAAATCACAGGTGAAAGACACCAACTCTGAGGAGAGACGCATGATCATATATGGAGTCCAAGCAGGAGTTCTTGGCTGGGATCTGGGGAAGGGGTGTGCGTGGGCCGATGCTTGGGCTGCGGCTGAGATGCTGACGGAGCCGAGACCTTTCCTGGTGTTCGTGGAACCCCTGGGAGCCAGAGCAGCTCTGAACCCACAGGGAAATGGTTCAGAAATGTCCACCCTCTCTATATATCTGCCCTCCAAGATCCCACTGCTGCCTCCACTGATGAATCCAGCCAAAGGCAGATGGCAGGAGGGAGACCAATGCTGCTAGGAGGGCTGGGTCTGTGGGCCCAGAGCAGGGCAGAGGAGGGACACTGCACAAATACTTCCTTCCAGATGGGAAAAATAGTCCTCATCTCGATCCAACTCTATGAAAAAGCCACGATGATTTTGTTTTTTACCAGGTTATCGAGGATATTATTGCAAGCCAAGAAGAGGAGGAAAAAACCAAAAAGAAGAAAGAGGAAGAGAAACCCAAAAAAGGCAAAAAAGGAAAGGAAAAGAAAGAAACAAAGGAAAAAAATAAGGTAACGTATTTGGAATTTGGGGATTTTTTTGCTTTTTTGCTTTAAATCTGTGGAATAATCTCAAATTTGTTGAGACTATAGTCACTCGTTTCCTTGGGAACCATGCTATCTACCAGCTGTTTTCCTTTTTTTCTTCTTTTTTTTTTTTATGAAAGCTGACACTTTTATTTTCTTATTTGTTATTTATTTTATACATATTCGTGTATATATGTCAATTCCAGTCTCCCAATTCATCCCACCACCACCGCCTCGCCACTTTCCACTCTTGGTGTCCGTACGTTTGTCCTCTGCATCTGTGTCTCTGTTTCGGCCCTGCAAACCAGTTCATCTGTACCGTTTTTCTAGATTCCACATTTGTGCGTTAATATACGATGCTTGTTTTTCTCTTTCTGACTTACTTCACTCTGTATGACAACCTCTGGGTCCATCCACGTCTCTACAAATGACCCAATTTTGTTCCTTTTTATAACTGAGTAATATTCCATTGTATATATGTACCACATCTTCAGTTTTTTTTTTCATGTTGGTCAACAGTTGCCATCTTTTCTATGACTCATAAATACCTATTAGGATAAGGAGTGGTTTCAACAACTCAGATACTTTACATTATTCACAAATGTGATAGCTTTGAATTTTCATTCTTCAAGATAAATGATTCCACTCATCTTTTCTCAAGGGTAGAGACAAGGAACGGTTCTTGGCAAACTAAGTGACCACTACAAAGTCAAAATAATTGTGTCTGCTTTCACCAAAGTGTGTTCATTTCAATTTATCACTTCACGTCGACATCTTGGACCTGTTTTAACAGGACTTGTTTCTTACTACCCAAAGGAAAGCAGAGTTCAGAGTCACTGCGGGCCGGGCATGCCCTGTGCCATGGGGCTGCTGGGTGGTGGGCGGGCAGGGGGGTGCTGCTGTCCCGGGTGCGATCAGAGGGGTTTTCACCCTCACACATGTGGAGAGACCACTGCCAGGGTGGTGGTTCTCTCTCTGCATAAACTCCTTCTTTGGGAAATGGAATTCAGGCTGAAAGCTAGCGTCGTCTGAAAACGTGAATATGTTCACTGTAGCGGCTGGCCCAGACAGATACTGCTTCACAGCTGACTGAAACCCTGATCTGAATCGGAGCGGATCCCGCAAGGTTGTGTCCCTCTGTGACTGTCCAGAAGCAGAGGCCCAGGTCTAGCTCGAGTAGCCGTGGCCACGATCCTCATGTTCTGAGGATGCCCACTGACGCGCAGACTCGCAAATTTCTCTGTGGGAGAAGCAACTCCCTGGGGTCTGGTAGGTGCATCACAGTGAGAGAGAAATCGGACGGGCTATGTAGTCAAGGAGTGATTGGACCAAGGAGGCAGAAGTTGTGAGCAAGGGAGAGGGGGTGATGGTGAGTATAAAATGTCAATACCCAAAGTCCACGAAGATGCAAGTGATAGAAGCCAACCTCTTGTTTAAAATCCTTTGGCTTGATTGAGGCCGACACTGCAGGGGAGTGACCACCTTTCCAGTGGTCACGCCTGCACGGTGATATGCGGAAATCAAGCACCTGCCCCTGCTGTCCTGCCCTCTCTAACTGTGTTCCATTGTTTTGCTGTGCGGACAAAAGAAGAGAGACCCCTCCCCACTCATGTTGAGAACAGCCCACTCCACTGTAGTGGATGCTGAATGGGGCCCCTCTGATGCCCCCTTCAGGACCAAGGGGCTCAATCCCCAGCTACCCAGGATGCGGTGCTGACCCCTCACACTGAGTCCCTCCCCAGGAACTGTTCAGGGTCTAGGGGGTGCTTCAAGTGACGTGAGCCGCCGCCACGGGGCGCGGGCCTTCAAGGACCGTCACATTAGGGACTTCCCTGGCGGTCCAGTGGTTGAGAGTCTGCGCTTCTACTGCAGGGGCACGGGTTCAACCCCTGGTTGGGGATCTGAGATCCCACAGGCCTGCACAGTGCAGCCAAAAATAAATGAATAAATAAATAAATGAAATGAAATGAAATGAAATGAAGAAATAGCATCATCTTGGGAAAAAAAAAAAGATAGTCACATCAGGGTACAAAGACCCAGCCCCTCACCTCCCAGGACAACTCTGAAGTGTTCTCCTAGCTCCTGGGCTCCCTGTGGGATCAGCTACCACTCTCTTGCAATTGCATCCCAGTTCAGCTCCCCCTCTACCCAGTTCAGCTCCCCCTCTACCCAGTTCAGCTCCCCCTCTGTCCAGCTCAGCTCCCCTTCTACCCAGTTCAGCTCCCCCTCTGCCCAATTCAGCTCCCCCTCTACCCAGTTCAGCTCCCCCTCTACCCAGTTCAGCTCCCCCTCTGTCCAGCTCAGCTCCCCTTCTACCCAGTTCAGCTCCCCCTCTGCCCAATTCAGCTCCCCACTACCCAGTTTAGCTCCCCGTCTGTCCAGTTCAGCTCCCCCTCTACCCAGTTTAGCTCCCCGTCTGTCCAGTTCAGCTCCCCCTCTACCCAGTTCAGCTCCCCCTCTGTCCAGCTCAGCTCCCCTTCTACCCAATTCATCTCCCCCTCTACCCAGTTCAGCTCCCCCTCTGTCCAGTGCCACTTCTCTCCCTCCCTCCCTTACAGGTGATATTCCCAACAAGCCACCTGCACGTCCTCCGTCTCAGTGTTTCCAGGGAACCCCACCCAAGGGACCAGCTATTTGCTCTGTCTCATGGACTTACAAAGCTTTCAACCTTGTTACCTTTGTGATATTTTAAAAAGGGTCTATTTTCCCTTTATGGAGATTAGTTGAAATATTCAGATGTTTTTATATGAGATCTTTCCCAAGTTTTCTGACTATATGTATGGGGCTGGCAACTGAGAGATGACCAAGTGTTATAAAAATACTCAAAGAATAACCATACAGCTTTGCTGTTGTGGTTAGGGGTTAGAGTTAGGGGTGAGTCAGTATCTGCAAGTTAAACAAAACTCGTTTCCTCTGTTTCCTGCCTTACCCTCTAACCAGGATGAATAATAGACGTCTTTTTCTACAGGTCAAAATACTAATTTCCACACAAGGATTTGAATAGCTGGTCTCAGGAATGCTTCCTGATTCTTTAGGAATGATTTTAGAATAAGACTTTAAAAGTCAATGGAAAAGGCAATCTGATCTATAAGAAACATACCAACATCATTTAATTGTATCAAGCTTTCGTAGAGATTAACATTTCACATTTTAATAATCACATTGTCACTTGTGTAGACCTGTACTTTTCATATAAATTCATTTGTAAGTAATTCTGAAGGATTTTCCCCATCATTTGCAACTACTTCGTAAATGCTGATGTACTCAAACTTTGCTTTTTTGTCCAAAACCATTCATCATTAAGTGACTATTTAAGAGCTAGTTAATAAAACACTATCACTCAACAAAGACCAGATTGTGTAGCAGATAGTTTCAGATTTTTATGGAACAAGCTTCACTAACAGTGAATTTTAATTTGCAAGTGTCAAACTCACTCATGCATATTTAGAGGAAGAGATGCTTAGAATAAAATTGAAATTCTTCCAGTTGTCCCTTTTCTTAGGCTCTGCTTCAAAATTATCTTGCCAGGTGGAGGAGGGTTTTAAAAATTAACTGTATCAAGTGAGCTGTCTTTTGGGTTTGGGGTTTTTTTTTTCTGGAACAAATTAGAATTTTACGGGTGCAGGCAGAACAGTAGGGCAATAGGGGGTCTATGGGTTCCCTGGAAACACTGAGACGGAGAACGTGCAGGTGGTTTTTCGGGAACATCACCTGCAAGGGAGGGAGGGAGAGAAGTAGCACTGGACAGAGAGGGGGAGGTGAACTGGGTAGAGGGGGAGCTGAACTGGGTAGACGGGGGAGCTGAACTGGGTAGAGGGGGGAGCTGAACTGGGTAGAGGGGGAGCTGAACTGGGATGCATTTGCAAAGGAGCATAAATATCCAGGGAGTAGCTGTTGGGAGGGGCCTGGAGGGTGAGTGGATCGTAAGACTGGGCGGGGGCAGTATTCCAGGCAATCTCCAAGCCACAGAACCAGAGGACAACTTCAGAGCATGGATGACAGGAGGCCAGGATAGCTATGCAGTGTGTGGAACCCGGAAAGGCTGCAGCAGGCAATGAGTGATCCCTTGGGGGGCCTGGCAGAGACTTCTGCAGAGAGAAGGTGGACAGAGAGAAGACCCTGTAAAGAGGCCGAAAAGACAAGCTATAGACTAGCAGAAAGTATTTTCAAATTATATATCTGACAAATAATTTGTATCTAGAATATATAAAGAATTCTCAAAATTCAACAGTAAGAAGAAAAAGTGTCTTTCTTTGAAATCTTTTGTTTTAAATCCATCTCTAAAAGTATTGAGGATTGCAGGTAAGGAGATCCCCTTAAACGAGGGCTTTGATAGAGGAGATGCTGGTGGCAGAAGGACATTTTCTGCAGACCAATAGCAATCTCTGCAAATATGATTTCAATACCAACATAATTTTATTTGCCTCACTCTGGACCTCATGTTGGCTTTAGAAACAAAAATACAGAAAAAGAGCACTCTGTGATCCATCCCTACAATTCTTTTCTCTTTCTTGTTTTCCAATGTTCCGAATGTTCCACCATTTGGAGCTACTTTCAGTGGTTTTGTCCTGCCCATGACACATGCTCACGCGAATACTAAGGAGTCTTCTGTAAGTTTCCTCCAGCCATAAAATGACCTGACGTGGTGCTCACTTCTTCTGGAAAGATCCTTGGACCTATCCATATGCAGCACGATTAGCTTGAAAAGCTATTGTTTGTCCGCAGTGCCACCCAGCCGCTCTGACCACAGTGCCCCTTGGCCCAAGGAGGTGCTCCACATTGAACCGTGGAGCCAACCACGTTCTTATATAATTCTAGAGTATTTCAAACCAAATTTTGCACTACTTCACACAGATGGAAAAGTGAGTGTCATGGGTTTCCAGAGGCTGCTATCAGGAACAAGGATTTCATTATGGAAATATACATACCGAGCATCTTCTGTGTCCACTGAAGTGCAGTAAGAGAGCGGATATAAGGAAGTGAGAGGCTTCTGGGCTGTAGAGGCAGGGGCTCTTAACCCGGGGAACACGGACCCTACGGATACACACCCTGAAATTGTACGGAATTATGCGAGACGCATTCTCCTGGGAAGAAGGTGTATGGGTTTTCTTTGTGTTTTCAAAGGATTCTTCCCTCTAAAAAGCTCAAAAACCACTGCATACGGAAAGGACATATTGGGTTGTTTAAGGGAAGGGCCAAGAGAAGCACTGCAGACTCAGAGGAGAGTGAGGCTCTATCAGCATTGGAAAAGGTGGAGGCTTCCCGGAGGGGGTGGCGTCTCAGGAGAGCTACCGGAGTGTACGCACATCTCGTCATCTCAGGGGAACAAAATCTCCTGGCCGCTGCCCCACCTCCTGTGCTGCACTTGCAATCTCTTCTTCCCGCAGCAGCCAGAGTGCCCGGACTCCAGTGTAACTCTGATCAGCACTCCTAACAACGCTTGAAACTCAGGAGCTGTGCAGTATTTATTTCTGAAGGAATGAGGAAGTACTCAGGTGAGGACCCTAGGGTGGAAATGGTGGATGGAAAAACATGGAAAAGATGCAGGAGATATGGCAAAGGATAACCAGCCTGGTGGACTGGGTGTTTGAGGTGGAGAAGGAGACCAGGAGTGGAGGTGGCTTCCAAGCGTCTTGAGCAACAGGAACTGGCTTCAGAACCTTGATGGTGGGACATCCAGGTAGATGTCCGACAATCAGCTAGAGGTTCAGCATGAACTCAGGTGGGGTCAAGACATGGTGTCACTGCAGGAGTTGCCCCTGTGCAGGAAACCCTAGTGAAGGCGGGAGGATGGGTGGGTTTTAGGAAAATCAGTGTGGGTATATGTTAGAGGATCTGGATTACATCCATCTATGAGGGCAGGGGGAAGAGGTGAAACCAACCAGGTAGATGGAGAAAGCCTGGCGGCAGGGAGAAATTCAGCACAAGGCCGCTCCTATCTAATTTTCCACCTGGGTGAATTTCTAGAAGGAGGAAAGGAACGTTTCCCTTCTGTTCCCCTCAGTCCATTCACCATGAGAAGTGAAAACTAAGAATACGATGGAGGCAGAGTCAGGAGATTCTTGAAAGAGAAGGGACCACCGGTGTCAAATGCCGCAGAAAAGTCAAGGAGGAAGTCAAGGAGGAAGCTTGAGAAAGAAAGTGTGGTGACGAGCACATCACTGGGACTATTTCAGGGCGGCAGGTGACAGGCAGGCAGGGGACTCTGGCTGAGACATGTGGGCAGCTGGTGGACACACCTTCTTCAGGAAGTTGCAACATGATGACGTTAGTCGAGAGAGGACTTTAAGATGGGGAAGAACTGTAAATGTGCCGGGACCAAGGGAAAAGTGCCCCTGGCCTGGGAGAGCTTAAAATTATCAGGAGGTGATGCCGAATAGAGTAAGACAAGGTTTCTCGGCAGCAAAAAGCAGTCGAGGAGAAGCTGGGAGAAACACAGGCGTGTGAAGAAGTGAGAAGAGTGTGGAGAAGGGGAGACCATTACATTCAAATGGCCTCTGTCTTCTCAGTATAACAGGAAGCAAGTTTGAAACTGGTGTGACACTGCTCCGCTAAGAAGGGCACAGCGAGGTGCATGCAAAGACAACAGGCAGGTGGAGAACCCACTTACACGGGGACCGTCTCGGGCTTCGGTTGCTACAGCTGTCCCACCCCACCAGCTGGGTATCGCCTGGACCAGAACCAGACTGATTCAGGTGGACTGTGTTCTCTGGACCCTGATTTCCTAAACTGTGACTTTCTGGAAAGGTCATAGAGATTTCCTTCCAGGAGAAGTAAGCGCTAAAGACGGGAGGATCCCGGGATTCCTTTGCTGGCCTGGCCCTACCCTGCCAAGGCTCATCTAATTAGCACATCAAGCGTTATATAACGTTACTCAAGCAGTACGTGTTCAACGGAGAGGGGAAAAGAATCACTGCTTAGCAGAAAGAGAAAAATAAATAGAAGTTGCCCTTGCACCCAGGACCCAAAGTTAATGGTCATTAACATGTTGGTGTATATACCCTTCCAGAAATTTCTTTATGCATATATATATATATATATATATATATATAGTTTCTTAAGATACATTATTTCCAGTAACTGTTAATTGTCACGTCCTGTGGAGATGTGAAGTCAAGATACAGGTAAGGATTCTAAGCAGAAGCGTGTCAGTTAAGCTACGAGAAGGCTGAGTGTTCGCTTGAGCTAAGTCTTCTTAAAGGGCAAGGAGGTCAGCCAGGTGGACAGAGGTAAGAGTGGCTCCCCAGCAAAGGGGGCCTGTGAGGCCTCCAGGGGTGGGCGCAGAGCCTGGGTGGTGGTGAGTGGGCTGGGGAAGGAGACACGCTGGCGGTCCGGATGGCCTGAGGGAGGAAGTAGTGTATTCCACAGGAATAGCCAGGCAGCTCCTTCTGACAAAAATTAAACCTAGACACCCACAGAGAACATTGGGACAGATGTATTGAGGACATCGCTGTACATTTTTAGACTTCAAATTGTAGGTTTTGTCGGATCCGCCGCACATCTTTCATGTGGGAAGGCCAAAAAGGTTGAGTAACTAATTCTCCAGTCTCAATGGAATGTGAGAGCAGAAAAGGCAAATGGCATTCTAAATGCAAGCTTGAAAACAGTCATGAGATGATGAAGTATTTTTACAAGTCAAATTTCATGAGACATCACATTATTTTCATACATGTTTATTTTTAAAGGCAGTTTTTAATGATGATAGCTTCTGGGATGATTTTTTCACTTCTGGATCTAAAAGCGGATTATAATTTCACTCTCAGCTCAGTGGGAAGTAATCAGCCTCTTCCCAGTCACAGCAGCCTCACTCCTACCCCAGGACAGAGACCCTAAGGGAACCATCAGATAATCTGAAAGCCACAAGCGATCAGTTGGACATTTGGACTTGTATGTTAATAGGTATATGCTGAAACACATACCCCCATTTAAAAAACGGAACAAGGAGCTTCCCTGGTGGCGCAGTGGTTGAGAGTCCACCTGCCGATGCAGGGGACGCGGGTTTGTGTCCCAGTCCGGGAAGATCCCACATGCCGCGGAGCGGCTGGGCCCGTGAGCCATGGCCGCTGAGCCTGCGCGTCCGGAGCCTGTGCTCCGCAACGGGAGAGGCCACAGCAGTGAGCGGCCCGCATACCGCAAAAAAAAAAATTAAAAAAAACGGAACAGGGACTTTCCAGTGGTTAAGTCTCAGCGCTTCCACTGCAGGGAGCACGGTTCGAGCCCTGGTCGGGGAACTAAGATCCCGCATGCCGCATGGTGTGGCCGAAAAAATTAAAAAAAAAAAAAAAAAAAACCGGAAGAGTTGTGACCCTACTTGAATTTTGACACTTACCCACTAATGTGAAGTGCGACCGTCCCTCCACCCACAGACCACCTCAGATGCACACGTTGGCTAATAGAAAATTTCAAGAGGACTTCTGTTCATCTGAGTCCCTCTTTAAGCCAGGCTAGAAATCATCCTAACGGTTAACATTTGGGGAGGGGCGTGGCCAGGCACACTGTTTACCTCTGTCTGCTCTCCTAACTTCACCAAGACAAATACCTAGGATACGATATCTGACAATGAAAAATCTTTTGGAATCCTCTGCATTTTTCTCTGTATCGCTATCTCGATGATTAAGGGAAAAAATTGTGTTGTATAAGGACCCATGTCACAGGATAGATGGTAACTTACTAAAAATTGTCAGTGTCGGTGATATTTACAACATTTCTGAACCAATGCAAAGGCTGGACATGTCTAAGACGCTGTCTCTTATTGGGACTCACTGGGCCTACTGGGTGGCAACACCAGCGCACTCAGGTCAGCAGACAGTGAGATGGAGCCAGGGCGCGTGGAGGGCTCAGGACCTGGCCGGCGTGGGCTGGAGCCGGGAGTCGCAGGACCCAGGTCCACCAGGACCAGCTCTTCTGTCCACCCCCTTCTCTGAAGAAGGCCGTATGGTGGCTGGGACCACCTGCCTGCCTGTCATCTGTGTGCCCCCGCCAGTGCAGAGGGAGCCAATGTGGCTGCCCAGTCCAGCTCCTCGGGGTCAGGCTGCTCCAGGAGAGGCACGTCTCTCTGGCTAGAACACTCTCCAGCCACTCGGCTGCGCTGGGAGTTGTGCCCGAGGAGCTTCCATCAGAAAGGGATGTTGTTCAAGGCAGGTACCATTGACAGGTGCAACTGTACTTGTATGACCCCTTCACGGTGAAAGATTCAGAAAAAAAAAGTGACTTTGGAGTTGAGAGGGTAACACCTCCTCATGGAATTTCTCTCTCCCAATAATTGTCAAAATGAGAAAGATATTAAGTGTTTCAAACAGCAACCAAAGGAAAGGATATGTCCAATGAACTATTGACCAAAGGAAGAAATATCTCTGAAAAGGAAAGCAGACGTGTTCCATCGTGCTTTCTCTCTGGTTAAAAGGTGTCTCCTGTGACGGCCAGTTATGTCATTACCACGTGGAAAGCCGTGGGAACCGCTAACGTCCACTGTCATTCTGTGCAATCAGGATCAGATGTTTCCAAAACTGGTCTTAACAGTGTTTTACTCCCCTTGAGAACTTGATATTTATTATAGAAATAAAGCTGTACAAATAGACCCATAAATCTTATTTTTACTTACGTGCGTTAAACGCCTGGAGAACAGGCCTGATGCTGGTTCCATATGGGGTGCAAAACGTCAGCAAGACGGAATCCTTCTCCATGGGGGCCCACAGCCCAAGAGAGCAGCTAAGGCAGGCACACAAATAGCCCATAACATGCACAGAGAAACAGGCGCCGGGAAGGATGAGCAGATCCTGCTGAGCGAGGGGAGAGTCTTTCTGACCTGGGACAATCCAGGACGGCTTCACAGAGGAGGGGATATTTGCCTCAGACCTAAGAAGAATTTTCCACAGAAGAAGATGGGAAAATGAATTCTGGTCAGAGATAGGTGGGCATCCTGACCCCCTCCGGCCTGTGCCCGTGCTCCAGCCAGAGTCATGACCCGACAGGCAGCTCCATTCATGCCAGGCTCCTGCGGGGACCGCCAGGTGGCTGCCCTGCTCTCAGACCAAGTTCACACTCTCTGAGGAACACGGCTCATGGGCCTTCCAAAGCCCGTCCCCTCTCTGTGTCTCTGTCTCTGTGTCTCTGTCTGTCTGCTGGCCCTGTTCCGTACGCCCCTGCCCTACTAACTTCCAGTTACCAAAGGCAACGCGGCCTTCCAGCTCAGACTCACACGGACTGGTCCCTCTGCTGAAAGCGCTTCCATGATGCTCCCTTTGCTTTCCCTCCCCCCGCCTCACCTCTACCCATGAAGGCGCACACTCACCACCTGTAGGGGCTCCCAGAGGCCAAATACAGGACGATCTGAGTATCTAAAACCAAAAGAGAAACAGCACGTCCATCAGCAACGCACTGACTAAAAAATACAAAAGATCCGTGAATGCCTGATGATACCCAGGCGGGGAGAGAGATGAGGAATATCTCTGAGAGTATTCATTAGCTATTTTAGATGCCCCTTTCTGTCCACGAATCATCTGTTTCATCCAAGGACATGGCTTTTTCCAGCACTGGTCTTCTCCGTGCTTCTCGGGCTGATTCTTCCCAAATGCCTGGGTGTCCCGGGCTGTGTGAGTGAGTGGGGCTCCTTCCCCCGTGAGCTTTGATTTCCTGTGGGTCCTGGAAGGTGGGTCAGTTGCGCCACAGGCGTGGAGCCCCCAGGAGTTCTGGGTCCAGGTTCTCCCCCCGCTTCTGCAAGGCAGGTGGCCTCGCGAGGAGGCTGTGTTAGCCCCTGCGTGTTCCGTGAGCTGTGGTTCAAGCAGGTTCCCCGTGTCACCCCACCCCCACAGAAGGCAGAGTCCTCCCGCCACCCTGACCTCCCCCTGGGAGCTCCCATCGCTCTCGTGAGCTCGTTTCAAGTGTCTTCCCGACTGCCACGTGGAGTAGGGGAGGAGAGGTAGGCGGGGATCCGGTACACGGGCGCTGCCGAACGACGGCCCATGGCGCGTGGGGTCCCAGAAACGAGAGCACGTCCTGTGCCCAGAGTCACCAGAGATGCTCACCGTCTTATGGCCGCTCCTCCTTCAAGCTGTACAGAGAGCACTTTGATTGCTTTGGGAAACTCCCCATAGACATGGTGTAGACCAGCATCCTTCCTTTTGCCCTTTGTGGGGTGACAATAACCAGGATTTTGGTCATCGGGCACCAGACTCTTAATACAGTACAAACATTATTGCCCAGAAACATCAGATGGGGCTTGGCGAGGTATGGCTCTTCAGGACGCGGAACAGCCCTGGTGGTGTAGGGCAACTTCTGCTGGGGGTCGGGGCAGACCCTCCAGCTGCAGTGGCCGGTGTCCCTGCAGCTCCGATCTGGCTGCACAGGGGCAGCCGGGACCAAGGGTGGCGTGGCCGGGCTCTCTCTGCAGCGGGGGCCCGGGGCAGGGAGGGTGGCAGGACCTCCAGCTCAGGCTGGGGCTCAGGACTGGCTTCCTGGCCCAGGGAGGGGACAGGCAAGCCACGAAAGGAGCAGCCCGGGTGCTCCTGCAAACCACCACCTGACAAGTGGCGGAGCAGAGCACAGACGGAGAGCAGCAGCAAACCTGGGTCACGGGAACATGGCGAAGGAGGTGGCAGGACGTGGGTGGGCATCAGCTTTCAGAGCAAGGAAGGAGCAGAGCATCAGAGGACAGGACCAAACTCGGGGTGGGGTACCCCAGGGAGCCTGAAGGTAGAGCCAGGTCTCCAGACCACCCCCGCCCTGGTCGGTGGACACAGCACTCCCTGCTCAGACTGGTCAGCAGGGAAACTGCCCAGGTGGGCAGACGAGGGGCTGGGCCTTCACCGCACGAACCAGAAAAGAGTCTACGTGCTTCTCTGTAGCCACAGCAACCACGATGTGCGTGCCTCTTACTGTCTGATCCCGACAGGTAAACTCTGCCTGGAGTTAACAAGTGTATTATTCTGCTTTCACAGGACGAAGGTGACGGCTGGCAGATGTCGCCGAGTGTTTTCCTTCATACGATGCAAGAAGGAAACGACGTATACAAAGGTCAGTTGAGCAGAATAGGTGTGCTCCTGTCCACCCAGTGCGGCCTCAGCCTCTGTTGGGCAGAATTTGGTGCCCAACCACGAGAGGCTGCAGACATGCAATTCACAGCCAAGACCTTCTGTCCATCTCTCTTTTAGAATTCCTTTGGGTGGCTTCAAGGCATATACCTGGTAAAAGAGAAAGATGAGAACATCATCTAAGCCCCTGTTCCGTGTTAAACCCTTGAGACTCCAGCTGAACATTCTCTTGCTAGGAATGAAAGGGAAGAAGGATTTTCCCTGGATTGTTTAAATTAAGAAAATCAATGCCGTATGTACAGTAAAATGTTTTAATCCTATTAGACTAAGACTCGTGCCTGAACACTGACACCTAAATCTTTTCTCCCATGTTCAGCATACTTAGCAGAGTATAATATGGCTCATTCGGCAAGTGTATGAATTGGTCTTTGAGATACTCTCATTATACTTTCCTGTGGTCCCACTCCACCCTCACAACAAACCCCAACACAGAAGGACCTGCCAAGGCGACCCTGGCCATCAGTGTTATTTGGAAATTCCTGAAAAATGCAATAAGGGCGTGAAGTAGAATATTTCCAAACTCCAGTCACATGTGTGCCTCCTTCCTAATTCTGGTCTTAGGTGGACAGCACCACTACTGTTATTTACTTAATATCTATTTTTAATTGATGCACGGTTTTTATCCCAATTAATTGAGCCTTATCCTCAGCAACTATATCAAAAGTCGTTGCAGGTTTGATATGCCGGTTCTATAAAATAAGAATGTCCGTGGACTTCCCCCCAGCAATCCAGTGGTTAAGACTCCACACTTCCACTGCAAGGGGAGCGGGTTCACTCCCTGGCCAGGGAACTAACATCCCGCATGCCGTGCAGTGTGGCAAAAAAAAAAAAAAAAGAATGTCCGTGTACCTCCTGAAATTCTTTCACTTACCACTAGTGGCAAGGGTCCCACTCTACCTGAGACGCTGAACGAAGGCAGAAGCACAGGGATAGGATGACCCCAGAAGGATTTAGCGACTGCTTTAATTGGGGAGGAAGGAGGTCAAAGGGTAAATTAACACCGATTAGGTGCCCGAGACGCAGAAGGCTTTGTGTTTTCGTTCCCATCTTACTTACCTTTATAACAACCAGGAGCGGTAAACATCACTTACCCACCATCAGCAGGTCTGATCTTCTATCAGGTCTACTGATAGAAGACCTGCCATCATTCACGTTTAAGAACATCAACTCTTTTTCTTTTCCATTATGGTTTATTACAGGATATTGAATATAGTTCCCTGTGCTATATACAGTAGGACCTTGTTGTGTATCCATTCTATATAGTTTGCACCTGCTGACCCCAAACTCCCACTCCAACCCTCCCCCATCCCCGTCACCCCGTTGGCAGCCACAAGTCTGTTCTCTATGTCTGTGAGTCTGTTTCTCTTTCGAAGATTAGTTCATTTGTGTCATATTTTAGATTCCACACGTAAGTGATATCATATGGTATTTGTCTTTCTCTTTCTGACTTACCTCACTCAGTATGATAATCTCTGGGTCCATCCATGTTGCTGCAAATGGCGTCACTGCATTCTTTTTCATGGCTGAGTAGTATTCCATTGTATATATGTACCACATCTTCTTTATCCGTTGCTCTGCCAATGGATATTTAATTTGTTTCCATGTCCTGGCTATTGTAAATAGTGCTGCAATGAACACTGGGGTGCATGTATCTTTTCAAATTACAGTTTTGTCCGGATATATGCCCAGGAGTGGAATTGCAGGATCATACGGCAGCTCTGTTTTTAGTTTTGAGGAACCTCCATGCTGTTCTCCATAGTGGCTGCACCAACTTACATTCCCACCAAGATAATACCAACTCTTTAACAAACAATGGTGCCAAGCAATCACTATCAAAGCATCCATTCACTTACATATTCACTCAACAAACATTGATTGACTCCAGTGTGCAGGTGCAATGCTAGCCTGGAGCTACAAAGCTGGCGCATGCCGTCCGCAGGCTCACAACACACCAGGTGCGGTGGCGGTAGATGGGTGGGGACAGTGGCACAAGTTGGATGGCTTGTTAGGCTGGCCTCAGCCGCCTCCGAGGGACCCAGCTAGGAATCGCAGTAAGTCACAGGCCTGGCTGTGGTGCCCCCGGAACTCAGGGCTGGGTCGCAGACAATAGCTGCCGTTTGTGAAGACACCACTTCACATGACTTCATGTATTGGTCCGTACACACTGTCTTTTGTTTCGTATTCTGCACATCTATCTCCAACCTTCGAGATAATTTTCCAGGCCTTCGAACGCTTTAGGTAATTGACCAGCTACTCTTCTTCTGAACACCTCCCTTCTGGAGCCCTGCCAGCTGTCCTCCTTGGGGCTTCCTTTGCCTTCTCTGACTGTCACCCCTTCATTTTCCTGGTACTCCCTCATTTTGGTGGAGCCTGTCCTACTGGGTGTCCTGAGAGGGGCTGCCGGTGGGGAGTCTGAGGTGCCAGGTACATCTCAATGCACTCGCACTCGGGATTTGGAAGGCCTGGCTCCCTTGGCCTCTGATGTAACTGCATATGGAGAAAGAAAGAAAAATGGGGAAGAGCAAAATTCTCACCTACCTTAACAAGGAGTCAGGAGCCCGTGTCTAAAATTGACTCATCAAGAAGCAGCAGTATATGCGTGTTATCTAGACATTGGGAGAGGAACAACCAACCAAAAGAGCCCACGTGAAGCTAGATCACTTCACGCCCCCCTCCCCTGGGCCCCCCCCGACCTCAGGGCTGTCGTGCTTTCTGTTCCCCTTGCCTGGAATGCTTTTCCCTTCAGGCCTTCTCCCGCCTCACCTGTGCCCGCCCCTGACCCCACTTTACTCACCTCCCTCTGACTTCCGTGTGTGTGTTTGCTGTCTCCCCGCAGCGGGTGGGAGGGGGGCGCCAGGTCCATGAGGGCAGGGCATGAATTTCATAATTTACAAATAGATCAGATTTATGAATAAATCTGAATCTAGTCAATGCATTTTTGAATGAATGAATGTGGGAATAAATGCCACTGGACAGTGTAACTGGAAGGCAGAGTTTTTTTATTATAATCTTTTCGATACTCTGACTTTAAAATAAGGTGCATGCATTATTTTGATAAAAACAGTAATTAATTTGGGGGACATCTAATGTTCCCATGGGAAGCCTGCAGCCCCACCCAGCAAAGCTCTTGAACCGACCCACACCTGGTGTGTAATATCTGTTTCCATCAAGACTAAGAAAACACAAGCCACTCGGGAGCAGGAAACATGAGGCGTGATTTTCCTAGTTGGCTGTTGGGGCATTTGATGAGCTATCTGTCAGGTCTTCAGTAACTTACAGAAATTAAATGTTTTCATCTGAGAATTCTTTTCATAAAAATCAAAGCTTTTTCTTCTCAGATGAAACATTAGCATTTTAATCACTGAGATTAAGCGCCCTCCTCGGTCACCCCTCCACGGGCAAAAGCTGCCGCACCTCCCGCTTCCCAATTCTGGGATAAAAGCTCATTCTCTGCTGTAGGAAAGAGCGGGCCGTTGTTTTCCTTTGAGAGCCATGAACAGCTTCCTGCATTCAGAAATGTCCATGAAATTCTTGAAGGGATTGAGAAGGGCCCTGTGCAAAAGCGTCATGAGAAAAACAAAGTTGCAGTGGAAAACGAGGTCCATTTACGCGAACTAGAGGTGAAACCGGGAAAGGCTGCTGCGAACTGCTTTATCTGTAGAATATAGTTACAGCTCCAGAAATGGGAACGTCACTGCTTTTACATAAATAATCGCATCTTGCTTTCCTTTCTGTTGAATATTCTGTGTTCCTTTCATTTTGAAACGCATTGCTTCCCAGTCTTAGTAAATCAATCCCGTGAAAAAGCAGTGTCGCTTCCTTTAAATAACAAAGCAGTTTTGCTCTAAAAGATCTTAATGAAACAGGTGGCTTTTGCTGTGGGAGGAGATTCAGTCATCATACAAGGGGGAAATCTGCTAGGAAAGAGTTGTTTTTCGTGAATAGCACGTTTTAACACAGTTACAGTATTTTCAAGGGGGAGAGCTTACAATTGGAAACCCATAAAAAAGAAGCATTATGTTATTCCTGCATTTCAAAGTGTTCCACAGTCTAAGCTTATGTAAATTTCAGAAAACGTACAGAGAAGGGGCGGTTGCCTTCAAGCCCGTGAGCCAGCCTCGCCTTTGTGTACTCACACCTTCCAAGCTCACTGCAAAATCCCCCTTCTGGGGGGGAGGGCGGACAGGCGCTCAGGCCAGAGCAGAAACTGAGGTCACCCTCAGACAGGCATACAGGAGGCACACCCCCAAACCTCTCCTGCCGTATCGTCCCGTCCCAGCGTCTGAGCCCTCGCGGCTGGGCCACCTCTCACGTGGCCACCCTGCTTGGGAAGGACATGTGGGTGAATCAATTCTATGAAAATCTCACCCCCTCTGTGATGTGTTTCTTGTCGATTTCTTATAAATCCACACTAGCCACCCTAGAAAAAGTTGGGGTACTTTCATCATCCTCATTTTCAAAAATCTGCCCCTGAAACGTTGCATCACCCGTCGGTTTCTGCTTGCTATCTTCCTGGCGCAGACTGTGACCAGACAAGGGCTGACCCCCTCCAGGCCGCACTGCCCTTGGTTGGCTGGTGGGAGGCCGGTGAGCCTAAGAGCCCTCGCCGGGCCTGGAAGCCAGACAGGCCGACCCCTCTGCCCAGCTAACTGACCAGGAAGTGAGCCAGGCCTGACCTGTGTGTGGCCATCACCTTGTGATGCCCCCTCTCGCTTCCAGAGATCTCCATGCCAGCCTCTGGGAGCAGCGTCGGGGTCTCCAGCCTGTGGCTTGTGGAGCCGACCCACACTTTGGGAAAACTGGAGCTGCACAGCCACATCCCGTCTTGCTCCCCTTGCATCCTGTGTGGCCCTGACTCGCACGCCGCGAAGAGGACACGCCCAGTGGTCCTCCGCCTCCTCACTTCCACCTGCTCTCTGGGCACAAGTGTTTTTAGAGTAGCCGCTGTCCTGCCTGGTTCCTCGCCCCTCGAGAGGTGGAGACTGTTGACAAGGAAAGGGAAGACTGTTAAGACCAGCAGCTGGAAAGCGGTAGCATGGGGGACCCACCTGCCGGGGCTGCCGCCTGGCTGGAGCCCTCCAGGCGATGCCCTCGCCCAGTCGCCCGTTCTTGTGCATCTGCATCTCGTTGCCCTCTTGCTCCATCTCCCCAGGATCTGCAGCCATTCCTGGCTCACACCACGTGCCGTCCCTTCTCCTTTCCTTTCTCGCAGCTTCTGCTCATCCCCGGCCTCCATGATTTACGTGGAGAGTCCACCCTCCTCTCCCATCTGTTTGCCCACTTGACTCTCCGAGAATCTTCTCTGCTGTCCACCTTCACAGTTGACACCTTCTGCTCTGTGCGCCCAGATGTATGTTTCTGCCTGTGACCGTGACTGTCCTCTATGGCTTGTCCTCTAATGCCGCCCTTCTTGATGAGCTGTGTCGGGGGACACAGTCCTGGCTAGTCTCAGGATCCCGTGAGGTGCTCGTAGGAGAAGCTGTGCTTGAGAAACTTCCATCCCATCGTTCACCGCCTGCCATCCAGGCCCCGCACGACCCCCTTTCTTCCCAAGCCATAGCCGTTGTCAGACAGAGGTGGGGAAACCCCTGCCTGGGGCCCCGTGGCCCTCGGTTGCCTTCCCGAGTTGCACGGCATCCGTGCTCCAGGGATGCGCTCCCGGCAAAGTGGCCCAGCGGAGTGGTGGTTGCAGGTTTGGTTCCAGAAATTTTCCATCACATGCTGAACACAAATTCAGGGAAGAGATCTCATTTCCCAAACTGGCAAGTCTTTTTCCCCTGGGAAATCCCCCGGTCCCGCCAGGATCCAGGGATCTGCACCTCTGCGCAATTTGGAATTCCCCTTCTGAGAAAACAGGTTTATTCCCATTTATTCCAGTGATACAAAATTACCCTTATTTCCTCTAGGGTCACATTTCTCTAACCATCCTCCTAACTGCCAGGCAAAAGGGAAATGTAAACTGTGTGTGATTTCAAAAACATCCAAAAAGTGACACAAAAATAGAGCCGTTGAATTAGGGGCGCGTAGCGGGTACTTGTGTATTCAGTGTTGGCTTTTACTAGGAGCCAGGGTAAACTACTGGTGAGTTGAACTAGCAACAAAATCTCTCCTATCTTAGCACATCATTTGAAGAATAAAAATAATGTAAAGCATATTACAGAAACAGTCGCCTATAACTGTATAATCCCACAATTAACGTATTATTTTTTACATGTTTTTAACCGTATGGAAGAATACTGTTTGTTTCATGCTTTTTTATTGGATCTTTACACATCAGCAGTTTCCTTCTGTATTTTCTAGATATTGTACAGGCACAATCCTTCTGTTTGGGAAGTGGAGAAGGATGCAGGGCAGAAAACTCAGTTGTGTTATATGTCACAAAACTGCGTTCCTTAGTGTCAACCGCAAAGGAACGGGCACTGGCCCTCTACCTCTACAAGGATTAGATCATGAGCCACTGCGGCTGCTGACTTCCAACACCCCCTGAAAGGAGTTCAAGGTGGAGAGCAGGCATGAGGCCCTCTGTGCTCTGGGAAAAACTGGCAGAGCAGGTCTTCAGAATAGTTAGATATTTTCAGGAGAAGATTTTATGAGCCCAATTCTTGTATCTCCTCCTATCTAGAAAAGCACTGAAATCCTTCATGGTGACGACTGCTCCTCGAGACGAGCAGAAACCTTCTGCCAAAAAATATACTCGATTGCCTGGACTCCCCCTTCACCAGAATCACATATATGCTAACCTTCCCCCCCGCCTCTTCAGAGCAGTTTCTCAGAGCTCTCTGAGACGCTGTCTCCCGGGCTATAATCCTCATTTTGCCCCAAATAAAACTTGACTCACAACTCTCATGTCATACATTTTTTTTAAGTCGACATTAGTCTTCACGCTGAAAAAATTTCATTTTCTTTATCCTTCTGGAGTACAGACCTGTGGAAGAATAAAGATGAATCGTGGAATGTCCCCCAGGGCTATGATCCCGAACTGATCAAAGCGGACAAACGGAAAGAATTGGAGTCGGAGATCAGGCTGCAGGTAAGACTGCTTTTATGCTGTAGTCCCAGCAAGTCATTCGCTGCAGTGCTTTGTTACAATTTCCCGTTAATAACCTACCCAGAATTTAAGCTATTTTTAACTTCACAAAGAAAACACAAGTCATGCGAAGTCACCTAAACCTTTTGTATTCACCTAGGTTGACGAGCTGATGAGACAGGAACTAAAAAACTTAAAACTAGCTGTGAACAGAGAGATGGAATTATCGGGCAAAACAGGAAGGAAGAAAGGAAGTAAAGAGGTGAGTGGTCCTTATGCACGGGAAGCAGAGGGCAGATCCCAACCACGACCAAGAGCCCGGCCCCCGCGGGCGGTGGCCCATCCATGCGTGCTGCCTGCGGACCCCGGCTGTCCCAGGCTGATTCTCCGGGAAACGTGCCTACCTTTGGTGAATTTACGTTGGTCCACCAGGTAGCCCTCAGGGCTGTGGGCTCATAAATGAGATAAATCCAACAGTCTGGAAGTAACTTCCCCAGTCCCCCATCACTGCAGATCCGTGGTACCCAAGCCCCACAAGTGGGAGGAGACCTATCGGAGGAGCTGGGGCATGTGTCTCAAATGCCCACCCGTCTCTCCCTGTAGAAGCTCTGTAGGGGAAGCCAGTGGCAATGAGCAGGTTCTTTGTGAGTCGGGGAATCCGATGAATTGAATTTTCAGTTGCCACCCATCCGTCTCATAGTGGTTTAGAGTAGCCAGTTGGATTCCAGTATTCCATGTTCACATACTAGGGTCCTGAGAGATAAGAGAAAATATACATATTGGTGTCTGCCCCTGCTTGTTGGCAGGGAGCTCCTGGAACCCTTGTAAATTCCTAAGTGACTGAGTAATATTCCATTGTATATATGTGCCACATCTTCTTTATCCATTCATCTGATGATGGACACTTAGGTTGTTTCCATCTCCGGGCTATTGGAAATAGAGCTGCAATGAACATTTTGGTACATGATTCTTTTTGAATTGTGGTTTTCTCAGGGTATACGCCCAGTAGTGGGATTGGTGGGTCATATGGTAGTTCTGTTTGTAGTTTTTTAAGGAACCTCCATACTGTTCTCCATAGTGGCTGTACCAATTCACATTCCCACCAGCAGTGCAAAAGTGTTCCCTTTTCTCCACACCCTCTCCAGCATTTATTGTTTCTAGATTTTTTGATGATGGCCATTCTGACTGGTGTGAGATGATATCTCATTGTAGCTTTGATTTGCATTTCTCTAATGATTAATGATGTTGAGCATTCTTTCATGTGTTTGTTGGCATCTGTATATCTTCTTTGGAGAAATGTCTATTTAGGTCTTCTGCCCATTTTTGGGTTGGGTTGTTTATGTTTTTGTTATTGAGCTGCATGAGCTGCTTGTAAATTTTGGAGATTAATCCTTTGTCAGTTGCTTCATTTGCAAATATTTTCTCCCATTCTGAGGGTTGTCTTTTGGTCTTGTTTATGGTTTCCTTTGCTGTGCAAAAGCTTTGAAGTTTCATTAGGTCCCATTTGTTTATTTTTGTTTTTCTTTCCATTTCTCTAAGAGGTGGGTCAAAAAGGATCTTGCTGTGATTTATGTCATAGAGTGTTCTGCCTATGTTTTCCTCTAAGAATTTGATAGTTTCTGGCCTTACATTTAGGTCTTTAATCCATTTTGAGCTTATTTTTGTGTATGGTGTCAGGGAGTGATCTAATCTCATACTTTTACATGTACCTGTCCAATTTTCCCAGCACCACTTATTGAAGAGGCTGTCCTTTCTCCACTGTACATTCCTGCCTCCTTTATCAAAGATAAGGTGACCATATGTGCGTGGGTTTATCTCTGGGCTTTCTATCCTGTTCCATTGATCTATCTTTCTGTTTTTGTGCTATTTGTAATGAGGTGGATAGACCTAGAGTCTGTCATACAGTGAAGCAAGTCAGAAAGAGAAAGACAAATATTGTATGCTAACACATATATATATGGAATTTAAGGGGAAAAAAATGTCATGAAGAACCTAGGGGTAAGACAGGAATAAAGACACACACCTTCTAGAGAATGGACTTGAGGATATGTGGAGGGGGAAGGGTAAGCTGTGACAAAGCGAGAGAGCGGCATGGACATATATACACTACCAAACGTAAAATAGATAGCTAGTGGGAAGCAGCCGCATAGCACAGGGAGATCAGCTCGGTGGTTTGTGACCACCTAGAGGGTGGGAGGGAGGGAGACACAGAGAGAAGAGATATGGAAACATATGTATATGTATAACTGATTCACTTTCTTATAAAGCAGAAACTAACACACCATTGTAAAGCAATTATACTCAAAAAAAAAAAATCCTAAGTGATAAGCACACTGGAAGCGTCTTTTGTTACAATGAGGCAATGCTGGGTGGGTTCCTAGGTGGCTCCCAGGTGGGGGCTGGTTACAGGGAAGACCAAGCCATGATTAGAAGCCTGGAATTCTCAGCTCCACCCACCCCCATTCTCTAGAGAGGGGACAGGAGATGGAAATGGAGTTAATAATTGATCAAGCCCACATGAGGAAGCTTCCGTGAAACCCCAATAATGATGGGATTTGGAGAGTTTCCAGGTGGGTTAACACTTCCACATCCTGGGAGGGTAACACACCCCAGTGTCACAGGGGCAGGAGCTCCTGCACTCAGGACCCTCCCAGACCTTGCCCTACATACCTCTTCATCTGGCTGTCCTTCTGTATCCTGTATCATATCCTTTAATGAACTGGTGGATGGAAGTAAGTGTTTCCCTGAGTTCTGTGAGCCACTCTCACAAATTAATCATACCTGAGGAGGGGTTTATAGCCGGTTGGTCAGAAACATAGGTGACAACCTGGACTTGGCAATTGGCATCTGAATTGGGGTGGGGAGCAGTTTGGTGGGACATCACCCTTAACCTGTGGGATCCAACTCTATCTCCAGGTAGACAGTGTCAGAATTGAGTTAGATTGCAGGACCCCCCCAGCTGGTGTTGCAGAAAACTGCTTGGCGGGGGAAAACCCCGCACATCTGGCATCAGAAGTGTTGTGAACATGGTCCACTTTGATTCAGAGCCAGCCCTGCCTCTGGGGCAAGGATACTCCAGGCAGAGGAGCTGGCAGGACTGTGGGCAGCCTTTGCCCTTTGAAGGCTTTCTCAGGTTTCCATGGTCCATCACCTCTTCCTGGGACTCGCACACTCCCTCAGAGTTTACCACACTCCCAGCGACGTTAGTGACTAGCTTCGCCAGCCCAGGGGCTGTATGGTGTCTTTACAGTGGCTCTATCCTAATGCTTTTTGTGTTGACTCTACAGTTTACAGTTTAACTCTGACTCTGAATGTCCTTCATGGGCCTCTACTGAGGCTCCATCTCTGTAGCCCACTGAGGGCTCTCTATAGGCTATTCCCTCATCAATAGGAAATAAATATGCCACCCATTGACCCTATTAATGAATTTCACATCTTCAGAAAGTGATACTTTCATGACTGAACATGGAAATCAAGCCAAACAAAACGGAAAATGAAGCCAGGAGGTGACTGTACCCCTCCAGCTGAGAACAGGCTTCCTCCTGTTACCCAGCATCTGATCATCAGTCTGGCCCAAGGGCACCCTCTCACTCCTCGCAGCCTGGTGTCTGCCCTCACCATGTCCTAACTCATGACATGTCACAGGGTGAGAAATTGCTATGAATTTCTCTCTTGGAATTAAACTGGTTGAACACGCAATAGATGCACTCAGGGTACCCCAATAGATTGATGGTAATTGTGTAACTGTAGAGTTTTCAGTTCTCAAAATTCCAATCCAAATGACCTTGGGAGACATAATTATGATTTAATTTCGTAAGCTGAAACTTAATTAGCTATACTAAATCCCCTCCTTAAGAAGACCATTAGCAGAAGGGGAATGGGCAACCTTGAACATAGAAAAGGAGAAAGAGGACTCAGAGGGATAGAATTTGACAGTATTATTTCAGCATTATCCAGAAACAGTGACTTGATCAGAGATTATACAGCAGCCTGAGTGCTCCTTTTGAAATATAAATATGACCTTAGCACTCCATGCTGAAACCCTTCAATGACACCCCGGTTCCCCCAAGGATAAAGATGACAGGCTTACAAGGCCATGACCAACCTTGCCAGTGTCCTCTTCTTCAGGCTCATCACCCACCTCTCCTCCCTGGCTGTACTCCAGCACCCTGATCTTCCTCTTTGTGCCTCAAACACTCTGTGCTCCCTCCCCTCCACCACAGGGCCTTTGCACATGCTGTTCCCTCTCAAGAACTGTCTTTACCCCCACACCCTCAGTCCCGAGTGTAGTTAACCCCTACTCATCCTTGGGGTCTCAGTCCAAGCCCTTCTTCCTCAGGAAAGCCTTTTGGGACCTCCAAAGTAAGTCTGGTTGCTACACATACACTTGATGCTGAGTACCGTGTCTTCCTGGTGCTTTATATCACAGTGTTAATGTTACATTTACTGGTGAGATCATTTTGTTTGTTTCTGCCTTCCCAAATCTACTACTGAAGGGCCATGAGTCCAGCGACTATGTGACTGTCTTTTCTGCTCACCTTTGTAACCTTTCCTGGCACATAGCAAGTCCTCAGCACATAATATTGAATGAATTAATTAATCAAATCTAGATCCTATGCAGATTGACCCCCATAGGCTAAATAAGTGCCTCAAGATGTCACAGTACGGCATAGGTAGCAGTTCGGAGCATCCAGCCACCTCCTTTGCTTATTCCATACTCAACAAGCAACCTTCTGCTGAGTTATTGTAGTTTCATGTTCATTTTCTTACAAGAAGGAAGGTTACAGAGTCTGTTTCCCTTGGCAATTATATTTCACATTATAATTTAATCTACTTACATTGCAGTCTACTCCACCTTCTCTTGTGATTTAGAGATCCAAAATCAGATCTTGGGGGACGTATCATCTTTACTGATTGTTTCATTTAATATTATTTATTGGGCACTGTATGCCAGGTAGAGTTCAAGGCATTTGAGGTACAGAAGATAACAAGACAGACAAAGAGTCTGTACTTTCAAAAACAAGTTTGCAGATATGCAGGACTGTGAATCAACCCTGGATTTGCTGTCACCCCCATTATGACATCACTGAGTGAGGTCCTGACTCTCAGAGGCCATCTCTCTCTCTCGAGCTCCTCTCTTGTTCTAATCACAAAAACTTTAAGGACATAGGAGTTCCTGAAGTGGCCATGAAGCTCCTTGAGGATAAGATTCTTGACTGGCTCTATATTTTGCATTCCTGAGTGCTAACATATATAATGGGAAAAAATGCCATATTTAAATAGAAATTTAGAATCTACATTTAAAAGAAACAAATAAACATTCTGCAGTTGAAAAATATGGTATCCAAAAATAAGAAGTCTTCTAATTGGTTTAACAACAGCATAGACATCGCAAAAGGCAGGTTGACCTCAAAAACAAGTCAATAGGAAATCCAAACTGAAGTACAGAAAAAACAAATACTATAAAAAACAGAACAGAGAAGAAGAGAGATTTGAGACATGGTCAAAAGTTGTAACATATGTGTAATTAGAATTTTCCCCAAAAGAGGAGAATGGAACAGAAGCAATACATGAAAAAGTAATGTTTGTGAATTTTCCAAATCAGATGAAATACACACACCCACACATCCAAGAACCTTACTGAGGTCCAAGAAGGATGATTACAAAGAAAACCACATCTAGACACATCACAGTCAAAATACTGAAAGTCAAAGATAAAAGGCAAACTCTTACTAGATTTTTTTTTAAAGGCACATTTCCTTCAGGATAACAAAAAATAAGAAAGACTACTAAATCTCTCAACAGAAACCATGGAAGCCAGAAGGAAGTGTGAATAGCATCTTTAGAGACTGGAAAGAAATAACTGCCAACCTAGAATTCTATACCCAGTGAAAATATCCTTCAAAAATGAAAATAAAATAGAGACAAACAAAATCTGATTTGACTTGGCAGCAGCAGACCCATAGTATGAAAATACTGAAAGGATATTCTTCAGGCCGAAGGAAAAGAATCCCAGATAAGAGAACAAAAGTGTAAGAAGGAATAATCATTTCTTCAAAATGTAAAATTTGGGCAAGTATAAAAAGCTAACTATTCTTAAAATATTCTGGTTTTTAAAGCAAGAATAAGGGTCTGTACCATACATACAAAGAAAATATATAACAGCAGCAACAGAAAAGTTGGGTAGGAATAAACGGACTTGTGAGATTGCTGCATTGTTCAGGGAGCCAAAAAGAGCTAATTTAAGGTAAATTGTAATAAATTAATGATGTATTTTATAATTTTTTAAATCATACTAAAATGTATAGCAAAAAAGTAATAGTGAAGATAAGCAGAAAATTTTTAAATAATTAATCAAAAAGAATACAGGAAAGGAAAAATAGGAATAAAAAGAAAAGAAAAGAAATAATAAAAAGAAAGCAAATATGAATTTGATAGAATTAAATCCAATTAATTTAATCCATAATTACCTAAAATGTAAGTGGACTAAATGTTCTATTTTAAAAGACAATGATTGTCAGACTGGAAAAAAAACAAAACTCAACTATATGCTATTTATAAGAAACACACTTTAAACATAACAAATAGATATGTTAAAAATAAACTATAAACTATAGATGGTAATCTATAAACCATCAAAGTACTAGCCAAAAGATAGCTAGTGTAACTCAGTATCAGACAAAACAGGTTTTAGTTAATAACCACCCTGCACCATCCAAACACCACAGAAAAAATGTGGCCCCACTCCAGTGCACACCAGCAAAGGCTCCATGGGGAGCCTAGACTTCTTCCCTCATGAAGACATAGGAGACAACCCAACACCCTCACTGGAGTGGTGTCAGAGAAGATCAAATAAGGAACAAAGACTTTCATTCCTGCCCATTGGTTGTGAAGCCTTCCCATCCACTGTGTCAGTGGAGACTACATGGGGAATCTATCTGGACTCCACCCCCAACCAGTGATAACAAGGCACCCCTCCCTCCCTGCTGGGATGAATCAGAGGAGACCTAGTGCAGAGTCAAAACTTCACCAGTTCCCAGTGGTAACAAGGACACCTTCACCTCAGTGTGAGTGGAGACCACATGGAGAGCCAGAACTCCCACCCCCACCCAGAAATATAAGGAGCCCCTCCCACAATGGATTGGGTAACCTAGACTTCTACCTTCCTGGCAGTAACAGCACAACACACACACACACACACACACACACACACACACACAGTTCCCCTGCCAGAGCAGTGTCAGAGTTAAAACAAGAGATTTAAATTAAGTTCAGAGTCTCATAACATAATACAAAAATGTTTAGGTTTTATTGAAAGTCAGTCATCATAGAAGAACCTGGAAGATCTCAGACTGAAGGAAAACAGACAACAGATGCCAAGTCTGAAGTGTCAGCAATGTTAGAATTACTTGGCAAACATGTTAAGGCAGCCATGATTAAAATGCTTCAATGAGTAATTATAAAGCTGCTAGATACAAATGAAAAACAAAAAACCAGAAAGCCTTAGCAAAAAAGTAGAAGATATAAAGGAGAACCAAATGGAAATTGTAGAACTTAAAACTACAGTATGCAAAATGCTAGATGAGCTCAGCAGCAGAATAGAGGAGACAGAGGAAAGAATCAGTGAATTGGAAGATAGAACAATAGAAATTACCCAATCTGAACAACAGAGAAAATCAACTGGAAAAAAAAAAAAAGCTAAACAGGAATTAGGAACTATGGGACTATTAAAAAAAATCTTATATTCATGCCATCAGAATCTCAGAAGGAGAAGAGAAAGAAGATGAGGCTGAAAAAGCACTTCAAGAAAGAATGGTTGAAATCTTCCCAAATTTGACAGGAGATATAAACATGCAGATTCAAGAAGCTAAATGAATACCCAACAGGATAAATCCAAAGACATATAATCTGAGACACATCATAACTAAGCTTCTAACTACAGAAGACAAAAAAAAAAATCTGGAAAGCAGCCAGAGAAAAAAATGACCCTTTACCTATAGGAGAAAAATACCTTAAATGACTGTGGGTTGCACACCAGAAACTGAGATGGAAAGAAAGGGCACAATACTTTTTCAAGTGCTGAAATAAAATAACTGCCAACCAGAATCTATACCCAGCAAAAATATTCTTCAGCTGTGAAAAGGAAATCAAGATATTTTCAGATGAAGGAGAACTAAGATAATTTTTCACCAGCAGATTCACCCTGAGAGAATTTCTAAAGGAACTTCTTTAAATGGAAAAAAAATGGTTCAAAAAAAAAAACCTGGAGCATCAGAAAGGAAGAAATAACTTGGTAACCAAAAATATAGGTAATCTGGGTATCAGTGAAATCACAAAACTCCATGTCATGGACCTCCTGGGTACTTCAGAAATACTAGAGGTGGCAGGTGCTCAGTGATATAACCAAGGATCGTCTACCTCGGGAGTCTCAAACTCAAATGCCTTCAGTGTCAGTCAAGTTCCATAAATGAGAGAAGCAGGCATAGGACTGTGATGAACTAAACAGCACACATGACTCAGCTCTGGCCAGTGATTGCCAGGCGGGAAGGCATACCCTGTCCTGCCAGATCTTCTGACTTTTCAAGAAAAGCCAGAAATCCTAACACAACATTGTAAGTCAACTATACTCCAATAAAAATTTATATATATATATATATATATATATATATATATATATATATATATATATATATATAGAATAGGCTTTTCTTCCCTTTCTAAATTATGTTATTTGATTGAAGCAAAAATTATGACATTGTTTGACTTGGTTCTCAGTGATGCAGAGGAAATATTTAAGACAATATTACAAATGACAGGGGATGGGTAAAGGCATGTAAAGGGAAATAAGATTTTTCTACTTCACTCAAAATGTGACATGAGTAGACTCTGATTCACTATGCATATATAATGTAACACCCAGAGCAACCACTAGAAAAGTATACAAAGAAATATACTCAAAGAACACTATCAAATGAAATTCTAAAAATGGTCAAGTCATCTACAGGATGACAGTTTTCCCTGTCAGGAAAAAGAAATAAAAAATATAACAAAAAATAAATAAAATGGTAGACAAGTCTTAATATATCAATAATTACATTAAATGTGAACAGTCTAAACACATCAATTAAAAGACAGAGAATACCAAAGTAGATTTAAAAACATGACCCAACTATATGCTGTCTGCAGGAACCTCATTTGGTATATAATGATATAAGCAGGTCGTAAGTAAAAGGATGGAAAGAATATATCATGCAAACAATCAAAAGAAAGCAGGAATGGCTATTCTAGTATCACATAAAGTAGATTTCAGAGCCAAGAAAATTATCAAAGTCAGGGAAGAACTTACATATGATAAGAGAGCCAGTCCATCGAAGACATATTCATCCTAAATGTGCATACACCAAACAACAGAACTATAAAATATAGGAAGCAAAAACCAATAGAACTGAAAGGAAAAACAGACAAATCCACATTCATTCTCAAGAACTGATAGAACACTAGGCAGAAAATCATCAGCAAGGTTACTGAAGAACTCAACACCATCTACAAACAGAGTCTAATTGAAATTTATAGAACACTCCACCCAACAAACAGAATACATATTCTTTGCAAGTGCCCACAGAATGCATTCCAAGACGGACCTTATCTTGTGCCGTTAAACAAATCTCGACATATTGAAAAGAAATGAAATCATAGAGAGTGCATTCCCCTACCACAATGGAGTCAGACTAGACATCAATAACAGAAAAATAATAAGAAAATCTCCAAACACACGGAAACTAAACAGCACACTTCTAATTCATAGGACAAACAAGAAACAAGAGAACTCAAAACATATAATGAAAATACAAGATATCAAAAATATCCGGGAGAGGGCTTCCCTAGTGGCACAGTGGTTGAAAGTCCGCCTGCCGATGCAGGGGACACGGGTTCGTGTCCCGGTCCGGGAAGATCCCACATGCCATGGAGTGGCTGGGCCTGTGAGCCATGGCTGCTGAGCCTGCACGTCCAGGAGAGGCCACAGCAGTGAGAGGCCCACGTACCACAAAAAAAAAAAAAAAAAAAAAAAATCTGGGACACAAATAAAGTAGTCCTGAGAGGGAAATTTATAGCACTAAACACATACACTAGAAAAAGAGGAAAAAGTTCAAATCCATCATCTAAGCTCCCACCTTCAGAACTTCAGAACCTAGAAAAAGAAGAGCAAAAGAAAAAAAAACCCACAAAGTGAGAAGAAAGAAGAAAAAGATAAGAGCAGAAATCAGTGAAATTGAAAACAGAAAAACAATAGGGAAGTCAATGAAACAGAGCTGCCTCTTTGAAAATTATCAACAAAATTGACAAACCTCTAGTAAGACTGACAAAGGAAAAAAGAAGTCACATATTACCAATATTAGGAATGAAACAAGAGGTATCACTACTGACTGCAGATATCAAAAGAATAATAAAGGGATACTACAAACAACTACACACAAAATTTGACAACTTACACGAAATGAACACACTATTCCTAAAAATACAAACTACTACAACTCATTTAATATGAAATAGATAAATTGACTAGCCCTACATCTATTAAGGAAGTTAAATTGTAATTAAAACAATTCCCCAGGTAGAATCTCCAGGACCAGATGGTTTCACTGGAGAATTCTACCAAATATTCACAGGTAAATTAACACCAATTCTACACAGTCATTTCCAGAATAGAATAAACACTTCCCAACCCATTTTATAACAAGCTAGTGTTACCCTTAAGTGAAAACCAGACAAAAGCAGTACAAAAAAAAAGGAAAAATATAGGCCAATATCCCTCATGAATATAGATACAAAAATTCTTAAAATATTTTGAAATAGAATGCAAAAATAAAGAGAATTATAAACCCTGACCAAGTGGGGTTTATTCCAGGAATGCAAGCCTAGTTCAATATTTGAAAATCAACAATGGAATCAACTATGTTAACAGACTAAAGGAGAAAAAAAATCACATGATCATATCAATTGATGCAGAAAAAGTATTTAACACTCACCCATGATAAATCTCTCAGAAAAATTAGAGAACTTCCATGACTTGATAAAAAGAATCTACAGAAACACCTACAGCTAACCTTCTCCTTAACAGTGAAAGACTAAATGCTTTTCACCTAAGGCTGGGAATAAGACGAGTGTGTCCACTCACTGCACTTTTATTGAACATAGTGCTAGACGTTTTAGCCAGTGCAGTAGGACAAGCAAAGGAAATTTAAAAGCTAAACAGTCCCTATTTGCAGATGACATGATTGTCTATTTAGAAAATCTCAAGAAATCTACAAAGAAACTCCTAGAAATAAAAAAGTGCGTTCAGCAAGGTTGTAGGGTACAAGGGGAACATATAAAAATCAATCATATTTCTATTTACTAGCAATGAACAGATGGACACCAAGATTAAAAATATAATATCTCTTAAAATCACTCAAAAATGAAATAGGTGTAAAGCTAACAAAACGTGTGTAGGACTTGTATGCTAAAACTACACCATGCTGATGAAAGAAATCAAAGATCTAAATAGATCAACATACTATGCACATGGATTGGAAAACAAAATGTAAAGATGTCAATTCTCTCCACATCAATATACAAGATTAATCCAATTCTTATCAAAATCCCAGAAAGAGGGCTTCCCTGGTGCCGCAGTGGTTGAGAGTCCGCCTGCCGATGCAGGGGACACGGGTTCGTGCCCCGGTCCGGGAAGATCCCACATGCCGCGGAGCAGCTGGGCCTGTGAGCCATGGCCGCTGAGCCTGCGCGTCCAGAGCCTGTGCTCCACAACGGGAGAGGCCGCAACAGCGAGAGGCCCGCGTACCGCAAAAAAAAAAAAAAAAATCCCAGAAAAATAGTTTATAAACATAGACAAGATTATCCTAAAATTTATATGGAAAGACAATGAATCTAAAATTGCTAAAACGATTTTTTAAAAGAGGAATAAAGTAAAAAGAATCCATCTACCTAATTTCAAGGTTTATTATACAGCTACAGTAATCAAGACTGTTTGCTCTTGGTAGAGGGTTAAACTGTAGATCAATGAAACAAAACAGACAACTGAGACATAGGCTCACACAAATAGGCCTGACTGAGTTTTGATGAAGATGCAAATGCCGTTCAAGGGAGGAAGGATAACCTTTTCAATAAATGGTGCTGGAGCAACTGGATATCTACAGACCAAAAATAATAATAATAATAAATGGACCTTGAACTAAGTCTCACATATTGTACAAAAAATAACTCGAAACAGATCATGGACTTAGATGTAAAATGTAAAGCTGTAAGTTTTAGAAAAAAAATACAGGAGAAAATCTTTGGGATGTAAGGCTAGCAAAGAGTTCTTAAAATTAACACTGCAAGCGCAAATCCATTAGAGGAATATTTGAACTTCATCAGAATTAAAACTGTTTGCTCAGAGAAAGACCCTGTTAAGTGCGTGAAAAGACAAGCTACAGACTGGGACAAAACATTTGTAAAGCACATATCTGACGACGAGCTAGTATGTAGAACATACAAGGAACTCTCAAAACTCAACAGTTAGAAAACAAAACAATCCGATTATAAAATGGACAAGAGACATGGAGACATTTCACCCAAATGAATGTACAGAGGGGAAAAGAGCACAGAAAAGGTGTCCAGCATTGTTAGCCATTAGAGAAATGCAAATTAAAACCACAGAGAAATCACTTCATACCTATGAGGATGGCTAAAATAAAAACAATGGCAACACCAATTGCCTAAGATAACGGGGGACAAACTAGATCACTTTTACATGATTGGTAGGAGTGTAAAATGGTATGACCACTCTGCACAAAATTTGGCATTTCTTAAAAAAAACATACAACTACCATAGAACCCAGCAATTGCATTCATGAGCATTTATCCCAGAGAAATGAAAACTTACACACACACACACACACACACACACACACACACACACAGACATTTGTTGCACCTTAATCAACTCATGATAGCCCAAAACTAGAAACAGCAATAAAAAAAAAAAAAACTATTCATGCATACAATGACCTGGACAAATTTCTTGAGAATTATGATGAATAAAAAGCAAGAAAGTAACATACTCTATGATTCTGCTGATAGAACATTCCTGAAAGGACAAAACTGTAGAAACAGAACAGATAAGAGGTTTCTAATAAAGCTGGATTGGCTGTGGGAGGGAAGCAAGGGTTACTCTGAAAGAGCAACTGGAAGGACCCTTGGGGTGATTGAAACATCCTGGATCTCAACTGTATCAGTATCAAGTCCAGATCATGGTTGTGACCTTGTGAGAAAGTTCTGCCAGATGTTACCCTTAGGAGAAACCCACTAAAGGTTACATCTCTCCATAGCAATTCTTACAGCTGAATGTGAATCCACCATTATCTCAAAATAAGAAATTTAAATTTTAAAATACTGAAAAACATGAAGTATAGCTATGTGCAACCACCTATGTGAATCTTGGAATTGTAATACTGATTGGAGGAAGCCAGACCTAAAAGAGTTTATGGGGTGCAGAGTCAAGGTGGTGGACTAGGAGGACACGGAATTCACATCTCCTCACAACTAGGGCACCTACCAGGCACTGGTGGGGGACCACGGACACCTAAGGGGACGGGAGGTTGTTTTTTTCCTCTTTTCGATTGGAGTTCTGTTTAACCTTGTTGATTCTTTGTTGTTGATTCTTTTATGTTTTTATTTTTCTAACAAATCTTTTATTTTTCTAATTTTGTTTCATTCTTTATACTTTGTTATTGTTCTCTGCTTTTGGCTTGTTTCCCACCCACCCTTTTTTTTTTTTTTTTTCCTTTTTTCTGTTGTGGTTTTATTTTATCTTGTTGCAGTTGTTTCAACTGCAGTTTTATTTTTCCTAATACATTTTTTATCTTTCTAATTTCATTTTGTTTTTTATTCTTTGATATTGTACTGCTCCTTTTTTTCTTTTCTTTCTTCCTTCCTTTTTTTTTTTTTTTAACCATGCCACAGAGTTTGTGGGCTCAAGGTCGGGCTCGAGCTCCTGTGATGGGAGCTCCAAGTCCAAATAGCTGGATTAAAAGATAACTTCAGACCCCAGGGAATATCAATCACAGTGAGGCCTCCCGGAGGTCCTCATCTCAGCACCAAGACCCAGCTCTATCCAACTGCCTGCAAACGCCAGAAATGGACGTCTCAGGCCAAACAACCAGTAAGACAGGAATGCAGCCCCACCCATCAAAAAAAAATGAACCAACAAAAAAATATGTTACAGACTAAGGAGCAAGGTAAAAACCTACAAGATGAAATAAATGAAGACGAAATAGGCAACCTGCCTGAAAAAGAATTCAGAGTAATGATAGTAAAGATGATCCAAAATATCGGAAACAGAATTGAGAAAATACAAGAAACATGCAACAAGGATCTAGAAGAATTAAAGAGAAAACAAACAGTGATGAACAATATAATTACTGAAGTTAAAAATACTCTAGGGGCTTCCCTGGTGGCACAGTGGTTGAGAATCTGCCTGCTAATGCAGGGGACATGGGTTTGAGCCCTGGTCTGGGAGGATCCCACGTGCCGCGGAGCAACTAGGCCTGTGAGCCACAACTACTGAGCCCGCGTATCTGGAGCCTGTGCTCCACAACAAGAGAGGCCGCAATAGTGAGAGGCCCGTGCACCACGATGAAGAGTGGCCCCCAGTTGCCACAACTACAGAAAGCCCTTGCACAGAAACGAAGACCCAACACAGCCCTAAATAAATAAATAAATAAATAAATTTTAAAATAAATAAATAAATAAATACTCCTCTTCTCTGTTTAAAAAAAAAAAAATACTCTAGAAGGAATCAGTAACAGAATAACTGAGGAAGAAGAACGGATAAGTGAGCTGGAAGACAAAATGGTGGAAATAACTGCCAGGGTGCAGAATAAAGAAAAAAGAATGAAAAGAATTGAGGACACTCACAGAGACCTCTGGGACAACATGAAATGCACCAACATTCGAAATATAGGGGTCCCAGAAGAAGAAGAGAAAAAGAAAGGGTCTGAGAAAATATTTGAAGAGACAATAGTCAAAAACTACCCTAACCTGGGAAAAGAAATACTCAGTCAAGTCCAGGAAGCACAGAGAGTACCATACAGGATAAACCCAAAGAGAAACATGTCGGGACACATATTAATCAAACTATCAAAAATTAAATACAAAGAAAAAATATTAAAAGAGGCAAGGGAAAAGCAACAAATAATATATAAGGGAATCCTCATAAGGTTAACAGCTAATCTTTCAGCAGAAACTGCAAGCCAGAAGGGACTGGCAGGACATATTTAAAGTGATGAAAGGGAAAAACCTTCAACCAAGATTACTCTACCCAGCAAGGATCTCATTCAGATTTGATGGAGAAATTAAAAGCTTTACAGAAAAGCAAAAGTTAAGAGAATTCAGCGCCACCAAACCAGGTCTACAACAAATGCTAAAGGAACTTCTCTAGGTAGGAAAAACAAGAGAAGGGAAAGACCTACAATAACAAACCCAAAACAATTAAGAAAATGGTAATAGGAACATACATATTGATAATTACCTTCAATGTAAATGGATTAAAAGCTCCAACCAAAAGACATGACTGGCTGAATGGATACAAAAACAAGACCTGTACATATGCTGTCTACAAGAGACCCACTTCAGACCTAGGGATACATACAGATTGAAAGTGAGGGGATGGAAAAAGATATTCCATGCAAATGGAAATCAAAAGAAAGCTGGAGTAGCAATTCTCACATCAGACAAAATAGACTTTAAAATAAAGACTATTACAAGAGACAAAGAAAGACAGTACATGATGATCAAGGGATCAATCCAAGAAGAAGATATAACAATTGTAAGTACTTATGCATCCAACATAGGACCACCTCAATACATAAGGCAAATGCTAACAGCCATAAAAGGGGATATTGACAGTAACACAATAATAGTAGGGGACTTTAACACCCCACTTTCACCAATGTACAGATAACCCAAAATGAAAATAAATGAGGAAACACAAGCTTTAAATGACACATTAAACAAGAAGGACTTAATTGATATTTATAGGACATTCCATCCAAAAACAACAGAATACACTTTCTTCTCAAATGCTCACAGAACATTTTCCAGGACAGACCATAGCTTGGGTCACAAATCAAGCCTTGGTAAATTTAAGAAAATTGAAAGGGTATCAAGTATCTTTTCCAATCACAACGCTATGAAACTAGATATTAATTACAGGAAGAAAACTGTAAAAAAATACAAACACATGGAGGCTAAACAATACACTGCTTAATAACCAAGAGATCACTGAAGAAATCAAAGAGGAAATCAAAAAATACCTAGAAACAAATGACAATGAAAACATGACAACCCAAAACCTATGGGATGCAGCAAAAGCAGTTCTAAGAGGGAAGCTTATAGCAATACCATCCTACCTGAAGAAACAAGAAACATCTCAAATAAACAACCTAACCTTACACCTAAAGCAATTAGAGAAAGAAGAACTAAAAAAAAAACCCAAGTGGGCAGAAGGAAAGAATTCATAAAGATCAGATCAGAAATAAATGAAAAAGAAATGAAGGAAATAATAGCAAAGATCAATAAAACCAAAAGCTGGTTCTTTGAGAAGATAAACAAAATTGATAAAACTTTAGCTAGACTCATCAAGAAAAAAAAGGAGAAGACTCAAATCAATAGAATTAGAAATGAGAAAGGAGAAGTAACAACTGACACTTCAGAGATACAAAGGATCATGAGAGATTATTACAAGCAACTATATGCCAATAAAATGGACACCGTGGAAGAAATGGACAAATTCTTAGAAAAACACAACTTCTGAGACTGAACCAGGAAGAAATCGAAAATATAAACAGACCAATCACAAGCACTGAAATTGAAACTGTGATTAAAAATCTTCCAACAAACAAAAGTCCAGGACCAGATGGATTCACAGGCAAATTCTACCCAACATTTAGAGAAGAGCTAACACCTATCCTTCTCAAACTCTTTCAAAATATAGCAGAGGGAGGAACACTTCCAAAATCATTCTACGAGGCCACCATCACCCTGATACCAAAACCAGGCAAAGATGTCACAGAAAGAAGAAAACTACAGGCCAATATGTCTGATGCAAAAACATAGATGCAGGGGCTTCCCTGGTGGCGCAGTGGTTGGGGGTCCGCCTGCCGATGCAGGGGACGCGGGTTCATGCCCCGGTCCGGGAGGATCCCACATGCCGCGGAGCGGCTGGGCCCGTGGGCCATGGCCGCTGAGCTTGCGCGTCCGGAGCCTGTGCTCCGCGACGGGAGAGGCCACAACGGTGAGAAGCCCGCGTACGGCAAAAAAAAAAAAAAAAAAAAAAAATAGATGCAAAAATCCTCAACAGGATATTAACAAACAGAATCCAACAACACATTAAAAGGATCATACACCGTGATCCAGTGGGGTTTATCCCAGAAATGCAAGGATTCTTCAATACAGTCAAATCAATCAATGTGATACACCATATTAACAAATTGAAGGATAAAAACCATATGATCATCTCAATAGATGCACAAAAAGCTTTTGACAAAATTCAACACCCATTTATAATAAAAACTCTCCAGAAAGTAGGCATAGAGGGACCCTACCTCAACATAATAAAGTCCATATATGACAAACCCACAGCCAACATCATTCTCAGTGGTGAAAAACTGAAACCATTTCCTCTGAGATCAAGAACAAGACATGGTTGCCCACTCTCACCACTGTTATTAAAAATAGTTTTGGAAGTCCTAGCCATGGCAATCAGAGAAGAAAACGAAATAAAAGGAATCCAAATTGGAAAAGAAGTAAAACTGTCACTGTTTGCAGATGACATGATACTATACATAGAGAATTCTAAAGATGCTACCAGAAAACTACTAGATCTAATCAATAAATTTGGTAGAGTAGCAGGATACAAAATTAATGCACAGAAATCTCTTGCATTCCTATACACTAATGATGAAAAATCTGAAAGAGAAATTAAGGAAACACTCCCATTTACCACTGCAAGATAAAGAATAAAATACCCAGGAATAAACCTACCTAAGGAGACAAAAGACCTGTATGCAGAAAACTATAAGACACTGATGAAAGAACTTAAAGTTGATACAAACAGATGGAGAGATATACCATATTCTTGGATTGGAAGAATCAACATTGTGAAAATGACTATACTACCCAAAGGAATCTACAGATTCAATGCAAGCCCTATCAAAATACCAGTGGCATTTTTCCATTGGTATGAACCAAAAATTTCACAATTTGTAGAGAGACACAAAAGACCCCGAATAGCCAAAGCCATCTTGAGAAAGAAAAACGAAAGAATCAGGCTCCCTGACTTCAGACTATACTACAAAGCTACAGTTATCAAGACAGTATGGTACTGGCACAAAAACAGAAATATAGATCAGTGGAACAGGATAGAAAGCCCAGAGATAAACCCACACACATATGGTCACCTTATCTTTGATAATGGAGGCAAGAGTTTACAATGGAGAAAACACAGCCTCTTCAATAACTGATGCTGGACAGTGCTTTGTGACCACCTAGAGGGGTGGGATCGGGAGGTGGGAGGGAGGGAGACAAGAGGGAAGAGATATGGTGATATATGTATATGTATAGATGATACACTTTGTTATAAAGCAGAAACTAACACACCATTGAAAAGCAGTTATACTCCAATAAAGATGTTAAAAAATAATAATAAGTGATGCTGGGAAAACTGGACAGTTACACATAAAAGAATGAAGTTAGAACACTTCCTAACACCATACACAAAAATAAACTCAAAATGGATTAAAGACCTAAATGTAAGGCCAGACACTATAAAACTCTTAGAGGAAAACATAGACAGAACACTCTATGACATAAATCACAGCAAGATCCTTTTTGACCCACCTCCTAGAGAAATGGAAATAAAAACAAAAATAAACAAATGGGACCTATGAATCAACTAACAAAGGATTAATCTCCAAAATATACAAGCAGCTCATGCAGCTCAATATCAAAAAAAGAAACAACCTAATCCAAAAATGGGCAGAAGACCTAAAGAGACATTTCTCCAGAGAAGATGTACAGATTGCCAACAAACACGTGAAAGGATGCTCAACATCACTAATCATTAGAGAAATGTAAATCAAAAGTACAATGAGGTGGCACCTCACACTGGTCAGAATGGCCATCATCAAAAAGTCTACAAACAATAAATGCTGGAGAGGGTGTGGAGAAAAGGGAACCCTGTTGCACTGTTGGTGGGAATGTAAATTGATGCAGCCACTATGGGGAACAGTATGGAGGTTCCTTAAAAAACTAAAAATAAGTGGAAAAAAAAAAGCTAAAAATAGAACTACCATATGACCCACCAATCCTGCTACTGGGCATATACCCTGAGAAAACCATAATTCAAAAGGAGTCATGTACCACAGTGTTCATTGCAGCTCTGTTTACAATAGCCAGGACATGGAAGCAACCTAAGTGTCCATCGACAGATGAATGGATAAAGAAGATGTGGCACATATATACAATGGAATATTACTCAGCCATAAAAAGAAATGAAATTGAGTAATTTGTAGTGAGGTGGATGGACCTAGAGTCTGTCATACAGAGTGAAGTAAGTCAGAAAAACAAATACTGTATGCTAACATATATGGAATCTAAAAAAAAAAAAAATGGTTCTGATGAACCTAGGGGCAGGACAGGAATAAAGACACAGATGCAGAGAATGGACTTGAGTACATGGGGAGTGGGAAGTGTGAGCTGGGACGAAGTGAGAGAGCGGCATGGACATATATACACTACCAAATGTAAAATAGATAGCTAGTGGGAAGCAGCTGCATAGCACAGGGAGATCAGGTCGGTGCTTTGCAACCACCTAGAGGGGTGGGATAAGGAGGGTGGGAGGGAGATGCAAGAAGGAGGGGATATGGGGATATACATATGCATATAGCTGATTCACTTTGTTATACAGCAGAAACTAACACAACACTGTAAAACAATTATATTCAAAGAAAGATGTTAAATTTTAAAAGAAAAGAGTTTATATTGTAAGATTCCATGTTCAAGAACAGGCAATGTGAATCCCCAGAGAAGTCAGAGTGGTGGTTACCTACAGACCCCGGAAAGCAGTGTGAGAGAGAATTCAGGAATGGTGAAAATATGTTCTGTATTTTCAGCTGGATGGTAGTTATATGATTATAACTACATTTAATTTTTACTATGTAAAAATTAAATGTAAAATGTTAACCAACCTGATGTGGGTATACTTTATGTATACTTTATGTACATTATGCTGCAATAAAAACAATAAATGAAAGCATGAATGAAATGATAGGGAGCAAGAGTCACCTGAGAAGGCCTGGGATAGAAGAAGAGACAACAAAGGAAGATAGGGGCCAGGCTGCAGAATTTTAACTTTATCCTGTGGGCAATGGGGAGGTACTGATGGATATTTTATTTATTTATTTATTTGTTTGTTTTTTGCGGTACGCGGGCCTCTCACTGTCGTGGCCTCTCCCGTTGCGGAGCACAGGCTCCGGACGTGCAGGCTCAGCGGCCACGGCTCATGGGCCCAGCTGCTCCACGGCATGTGGGATCTTCCCGGACCAGGGCACGAACCCGTGTCCCCTGAATCACCAGGCGGACTCTCAGCCACTGCACCACCAGGGAAGCCCACTGGTGGATATTTTAGGCAGAATAGTGCAGCGATAAGCACTGCTTTAACGGACCACGTTCTGAGCACTGCCCTCCAGCCGGCACAAGGATCTGAGTGCAAAGCCCTTTGGGAACCAAAGTTGGATGGTTGCCTCAGTCTTTGGGCTCCAGGTTCAGGTCCTGATGCTAACAGAGAGGTGATCGGATACCAAAGAAAAGCACAGCTTGATAGCCTGTGCACTCGGCACTCTCATCCTTTGTAGCAAGCGTGCCAGGGCCCAGAAGAAGAACCAGAATGCTCGGGGCCTGTTGGGACTCAGTCCATGCAGGTTTCCAGGTGGCCACCTCACCTGCCAGTCCCTATGTTCATGCAGTAAGTGTTGGAGCTCCAGGTACCGCGATTGACTTCCCACCTCCCATTCCCTACGCCACCACCCAAAACCAGCTTCCTTAGCTAATCTCTAGAGCTCATTTTTCTTGTTTACACAAAGCTTGATTTTACTAAATGGGTTTTTTTTTCCATTTTCTTCCAGAAAGACAAAAAAAGGAAAGTGGGGAAGAAGGATAAAGACCCAACGGCTGACAGGTGAGGGGTGCATACGGGTGGGGGGCACCGCAGAAAAGAGCATAGGACATGGCCTGAGTCCTCGGCCTGGTCTGGGAAAGGCAACCCCCCCCCCCCCCGCTCTGTACACCACACCCCTTCATCCTGGAAGAGTATGGTGGGGGAAAGCACGGAGACCTCTCTTCAGTCCTGCATGCAGGCCAGCATCCTCGACTGGGGAGACGCAGTGGAGAGGGGGGGCCTGGGAGGCAGACTCAGGCCCCATCGCTTCTAAGGCCGTGTGACTTTTTTTAAGTTTTAAAATTCATGGGGTTCTCAAGAAAGTTTTTTGAGAAGATAGCATCCTGCTACAGCTTTTGAGGGAACACTGAGACTGCAGCCCTTGAGGGCAGAGACGGTTCATATTACATGCCCGCCCCTGGGCCCGCCCGCTGAGGCCCTTCGTAAGTGCTCCTTGAAGGAGAGGGTGAGGATCTGTCTCATTGTGAAAGGATACTTCCATTTCCTTAAGCCTCATCAGCTGAACTTTGATATTAACGATTATAAATGCTCATTTTTAAGCTGAAATGGCCTTCGGTGCTTTAATATTGGAAATAAATAGGGCCTAGGTTTTCAAACATTTTCAAGGAATTTAATTAAAATCCCTAGGAAGTGAATGTCAGAAATCACTTTGAACATAGACCTTTTTTCCCATGGGTTTGTTAATGGGTCACAGGTGTTGCTCCCTGTTTGGGGTGTTCCCTTGTTCCCCTTTTGGTGCGCTGATAACAGTCCCAAACTCTGCTTGAAAGAAGACCCATGAGAGAGGAAGCCAGCATGGAACCATCCACAGGAGAAGTGGGGACCGGAGCACCCCAGAGCTGGTGCACACACCCAGGGCCCTGGCAGGCAGCCTCTGGAGAGACACCCAGCCTTGGTGTGGGCTTTGGCTCTGGGGAGAAAAGGCTCCCACGGGATATCGCTAGAGGGAGGAGCTGCAGGCTTCCTCACATGACGTTCCATTGTTTAGGGAAAAGTTCAAGTTCAAGAGCTTTGGCTGACCGCTGCCTGGTCAGCATTCTGAGACTCAGGCGCCCAGTTCCTGGGAAGGAGTCCATCTACCGATGCGCCAACACTGACGCCTCCTGGGGGGGATGTTGTAGTCCCTTCCCTGGAGGAAGGTCCAGCCCCTGCCTACCCGCAGGGCCACTGCTGTCTTTCGGGGACTTTCACATGCCACGTTTCTCCTTTGTCCTTACCTCAGTCTTTCAGGAGAAGAAGATCCTGCTAAGTGTCTTATTGAGTGACCACCCAGAGCTAAACCCAAATCTGCCAAGATGAGCTGACCACTAAGTAAAAGTTATCTATTCACGTTCTCTGCGCTTAGAGAGTCGCTTAACTGAATACAATTCTGCTTTAACAACACAGAGCACGCACGTGGCTCATGGACCGTGTCTGTTAGCCAATGAATGTGTTCTTTGCATAGGTTTCTTTACAGTTGAACTATTATAAATGAGCTACAGCAATTCTCTAGTGAAATGAAGAAAGACCAGTAGTATTTTATTCACTTTTATACCCCAAAGTACAGAAATACCTGATCATCCTATTCCTGGAAGACTTTTCATTTTAATTTTAAAGACTCTATGTTATTCATTAAGTGGGATTCAGTAAATGGGCTAGTTCTCTGCCAAGACACTGTAAGACAACTTATGTTTCTCTCATCCAGTTAGTATAAACCTTAAATCAGTATTTTTATCATAGTTTATAAGGTGGTTTTATTTTATTTATTTATTTTTCCCCCATCACAAAACTACTCAACAGTGTGCTGACAGTCAAGGTATTCCAGGGGCATTTTATGCTCCCTGCCATTCACAGGGATTGTTATTGTTGAGTATTGTAATGGCCTCCTGAAAAATCAGTTTAAACAGATTCATCACTCTTAGCTCCCTCATCTCTTCCTGGTCACTGTATGTGGCCGTGCTCAGAAAGGGACCATCTCTTCTCAGCCACTTCCTGGTTAATGATTAGGATGATCTATTATTAGTTTACAACTTGGGATTCCTCCCTGCCTATTCCCGGGCATGATGCTTTTCTGTTCACTCAAGGCAGCCCCAGGCTGGTAGGTTGGCCGCCCAGACAAAAAAGGACCTAGGGCTTTCAAACTTGCTCCGCCACATAAGGTCGCCATATAAGGTACTTTTCGAGTTGAAATTTTTTATTCTGTCGCAAGAGTTTATTTCACTGGAAAGATCCAAATATAGATTTCTGTTCCCGGAGTCTTAAGATATTTGGTTTGGATTATTTTAGAGAATCTTATTCAATTTTATGTTAATATTTTACGCATGTGTTTATGTTAAACCAATATTCAAGTCAAAACACTGCCGTCGATACTGCCTTGGTATAGGTCAGATACTGTCATCCCAAATTCCATTACAATTAAAACGTTCTTAATTCTCAGCTGAGGGCACACGATTTTAAATATATCTGATAGAATAAAATTTCAGTCAACCAAAGACTGGCGTCACTGAATTAACATCTATCCCGATGGTTTTTGGCTTGAGTCTCACTGATGTTCTTGAGTCTCTTTTAATCACACTAACTTGGATCACTGAACAATCAAAGAACACTTTAAAAATAGTTATATTTACAATTCTTCAGTCTAAAGAAAGACTGGGGTTGAACCAAAGCATCAGGCCCCTAAAAATGAAAAGGGAAAAGACAAAACATCTCGAAGGTCTCTGCTGCACCGTATTTGAGCATCTGTTCCAGCAAGCCAAGCCCCAGTTAATTTCATTGGGAGTTTCATTCATTAAGTGGGAGACTATCTCCATTTTTTTTCCCCAAGTAGTATAAATTACCACCATGCTGGCTACATACCCGAGGCCGCCTTAGAGAAGAGGCTTTGTCATCTGTAAACACTATGGAAGAGTATAACGTCCTCCTAAAAAATTATAATATTTTGTCTTTCATATTAAAATGATTTCCATTATAAGCCTTTGTTTTTTATAGATATTTCTTTTAAACTATTAGGCTATGGAGTTAAAAGGAAATGTCAATTTCACGAAGGATTGATGATTTTCTACAGCGTGCAGACGCTAACTGAATATATAATTATGGCCCCGTTAGGTTACTGTTATTGGGTCATTTCTAATTCATATTTGTGCCATCATGAAGGCTGATGAAAGGGGAGACTGCAGGAGTCATAGCTGGTCTCAGATGCCCAAAGGTATAATTCTTATTCATGGGAAACATCAGGTAAACCCATGGACGAGTGCAAGTATTGTTTTTAAAAAGCCTAATTTATCCCCCAATTGTAGTAACGCTTCAAAAATCAATTTATTTGCATACATACAAATGTACTTTGAATGAGATCTGGTTGAAGTTCTCTTGAGTATGTGATGATTAACGTCAGTACTGCTGATCTGATGTGTTTGCTCACAGAATACATGGTCTGCTTTATCCCCAGGACCATCGAATCTCTGTACAAGGAACTAGTGGAAGAAGGCTTACTGATCCAGGCTCTGAAAGTCAACCTCTCTGATTACATTGGTAAAGTACACAAGGAATAATGCATGTATGTGTCACAGATGCATGTCACCCCTTGGGTTCTGAGGACCCAACAGCCGGAAGTATGTTTCATCTGTGCTTTTGTGCAACCTAAAATCTGGACCTCAGTGGCTTGCAGTAAATGTTTGTTGGATTGAATCGATTTGAGTTCATGCTGTGCTGGGATCCAATGGGTCCAGCTCTCTCCCCTCATGTGGTAGAAGCAGGTTTCCAAACCTACTAGCAAGGTTCCTGGAGGCATTCTTTGTGGCTTAAGCTGAATTGAGGAAATGAAGAATTGTTCATGCTCTCTGTTTATCCAAGTGCCCTAGGGGGCAGCCCCTGGTACTTCCAACACAGAGTCCTCACAGGAGAAATTCCTTCCAGAATTCCATCTAGGGGCCACCACAGGAGTAGCTGGGAGGAAAAAGAGGGGACATTTGCTCTCACCATCTTCAGCTAATGTTTTTCTCTTAATTTTTAAAAAATACCATGAGGATCTGAAAACATATTTAAAGCTTAAAATTCGTCATACTCCTACCACCCTAATGCAGATATCATTTTCACTTTCACACATCTACAATCAACTGAGGACATTTCGCCTACATAACCACGAAAAGATAATCACACTCAGAAAATGTAACATTAATGTTGTACTGTTACCACTAGGTAATATCTAGTTAATACTCAGTTTTCCCGATAGTCCTAATAAATAATGTCCTTTGTAAGTGTTTGTCTTTCTCAATCCCAAATGCAGTCAGGGATCATGGATGTGACGGATCTCCGTCGTCCCTTTCATTCCTCTAATCAGCACCAATTTACAGGTTTTTCCAGTCCTTCACAGCATTGACATTTTAAAAAGTCAGCTGTTTTATAGACTCTCCTTCAACTGAATTGGTTTGATGGTTTGATGGTTTCCTCCTAACTCGATTCATGTTAAACATTTTTTACAGGGAAACTACAGGTAATATTGTGTCCTGATTCCCAGTCTTTCACATTGAGGGCACAAAAATGACGCTTTGTCCCATCACTGGTGATGTTGGGTTTAATCACTGGTGAAGGTGCTGTTCCCCAGATTTCTCCATTGTAAAGCTCCATTTTCCACTTTGTAATCAATGAATAATCTGTGGGGGATAGTTTGAGGCTCTGGAGATTCTGTTCCCAGCCATCTTAAAGGTTTAGGCATCCGCCGTGGTGACTTCTGCCTGCATCAGTGTTTGCTATGGTGGTTGTAAAGTGGGAATATTCTATTTCTGTCTCCTCTTCTAGCAGGTACCATTTTCCTGGAGAGATTTCCCTCCCACCCTCCTTTTAAAATTGTTTTGGTATTAGAGTAGACAGATGGATTCTCTCTTTCTAAAATTGTATTACAACCCATTTCCGAGTTATTCATTCCAGCGTTTACACTGCCCCAGTTTTGGCCTGCAGGAGCAAAAAGACTGACATTTCCCTTGGATCAAAAAACTGATCACTTTAATCCCTTTGAAATAAAGCCACATTTCCTTCTCAGGGACTTGGAGGAGCCTTCGTATTTCCTAATGGTGTAAGATTTTACCAGAATATGTACTGGAATATCTGTTGGGTTTCTATTTATTTTATGTGTTTCTTATTCAAGTACTGCAGGGTTTTCTCCTGGATTGCCTTGATTATGTTCTGTTAATTCTGTTCATATGAAAAAATAACACTTTTAGCAGAACCTACCTCTTTACTTACGACTGGGATCTCTAAGTGCTCTCTCTCTCCTTGTCTGGTTTCTTTCTTCATATCATGTGTTTTTTGCTTATCACTGAATTCCTAGTTTTTAGTACAGTGCCTAGCGCATGGCAGAGTCTCAGAGAATTAATGGACATATTTCTCATCTTCTTACTAATTTCTTATCCATCTTGGACTTCCTCACTGATCTCTTTGTCAGTTTCCAGGCAGCATCTTGAAGACGCTTAAGGTCAAAGCAAATGAAATCAACCTCTTAAGAGTGACCTCAAATGTAAATGACCCAGTCTAGCAAAATCAGTCAAACTGCCACAAGGATTGGCTCCCTTTGGTCTTTTCCACGTTTGTCTTCTTTCTCCCGGTTAAGATCCTTAGCTTGAAAAGACGGCAGTGCATCTTCCCAGATCCCCACATAAAAATAGACTAAAGCAACTAGATGGCAAAAGCAAAGGCCTGTGGACAACATTAACATGAAAACGAAATAACCAAGTTTCCCCTCAAAGCCCAAAGTGCAAGCCACTGGGGACAAAAAACAAAAGAACCCCAAAATAGCCAGCAAGCACTCACTGGAAAGCACAGCAGACCAGGGTAGTAACTGTAGCTGGAATTGGGAGGGGTTTGCCCACTTCAACAGCGGATGCGTGAAAATGGATAGAATCAGAAAGTATGAACAGGCGAGAACACTCCAACCTCTGGACGCTCTTGAAATTGACCCTTCCAAGACACGGCCTTATACTGAGAAGAAACTCTGGGGAGCAGAATCACAATTGAATAGGAACAACAGAGATGAGGGAGAGAAAAGGTCCAGAATAAATTGGGGGAGGGGAACAGAACAAGGACACCTCAAAAAGCAAGCCACCATACTCATAACATATATGAAAACAACAGAAGAGGGGACTCTATGAAATTTAAAAAGCTACCCTGACCCAAAATATCTTCTAAACATATAGGAATATTAACTCATATAAATTTAAGCAATGGAAAGTTTCAAGGTCAAAGCCCATGCAAGATGTCTATTAAAAAAGAAAGAATAAGGAGCAAAGTGTCATCACAAAAAGACACGCCCACAAAGCAGACATAACTGGAACCTCCTCTTTCAAACCAAGCTAATATACATTAAGAAAATTATAGAAGATATGTAAGAATACATAAAGTGGAATTAGAAAAGTGCAGAAATGAGTTACACAAAATTCCAGGAATATTTTGGGGGCTTTTTGTTTGTTTGTTTTTGTTTTTGTTTTTTTCTTTTCTGCGGTACACAGGCCTCTCACTGTTGTGGCCTCTCCCATTGCGGAGCACAGGCTCCGGACGCGCAGGCTCAGCGGCCATGGCTCACGGGCCCAGCCGCTCCACGGCATGTGGGATCTTCCCAGACCGGGGCACGAACCTGTGTCCCCTGCATCGGCAGGCGGACTCTCAACCACTGCGCCACCAGGGAAGCCCCAGGAATATTTTAAATAAAGGAGAAAATTCGTTTTAGGACAAAACTAAATTACAGTGAACATAAGAATGAATAAAGTCCACAAACCATGCTTTACGAGAAATGAAATGTGAAAGACAGAAATTTTTTTTAAATAAAACTAGAAATGAAGAACAAGATTACAAGGTTTCCAAAGAAAGTAACAAGTACTAAAGATAGGCAAAGAAAATTCACATAGGCGGGCAAACATAATACACATCCCTAAAGAAGAAAACCAAAGCCAAGGAACAGAACAAATACTAAGAACTTTTATTCATGAAAAATTTCCTAAAACAGAAATGCAAACCACATAATGAACGATCACACTTTGGATGTGAGAATATCAACTCCAATTGACCAACACCAAGATGTATTCTAATAAAAGTACCAGACCTTAAAGTAAAGGGGAAAAAGAAACCTTGGGGCATTACCCCTTCTTCTTTTCCAGCCGGCCCAGAGCTGGACAAGCAGGGCAGGGTGGGTGTTGGCTGTCCCTCAGCAACTCCCCATGCAGGCAGGGACGGAGCACAGACCCTCAGACTCACAACGTGGCCGCATGGTTTGGACATTCCCCACAGCCCAGGAACCCTGTATTCACAGCCAGCCCAGCTCAGCACTGCCGGGACACGAGTTGTTTGGGGGGCTTCCACTCTTTTCTAAACACCACTCAAATCCAAATACACACTAGAATCACAGCAGTTAGGGCTGAAGGAGACTTGGAAGGCAGGAAACTCAAGTGCGTAATGTCTGGTTCCCCCAAGGCCCAGCTCCCAACTCCCCCCACCCCCAGTTCCTTGCTCTGTCCCTGCGCACCTGCCCAGCTCAGAGCGCTGACCCTGTGCCCAGGAACCAGCTCCCGCCACAAGCTTGGGTATGCAAGAAATAGCACATTTCCTTATTCTTTAAATCACCGTAACTTAGCATCACGAGGGCTGAACTGCCAAGGTTATTCAAATTCAATCCTTCTTACAAGTCTCCACCCCTGCCCCCAGGTACCATCAAGGTCCCTGATTCCCAGATGGTGCCTGGATGCTGGGGAGAGATTCTGGGCGCTGGCGTCCTCCAAGACCCCTTGGTGCCTGCCTGGGGCCCTCTCTCAGCGAGGGGCTCTCTCCCCTGCTCCCTCGTCCTCCGTGCCACCAGGACACAGGGCTGATGCCCACTGACCAGAGACCCACTGACCAGCTGTCCCGCCCAGGCTGGGAATGTCTTCTCCCTCCTGCCTCTGAAGCTCACACCCTCTGGGTTGCCAGTCCCTTCTGTAATCTTTCTGTGCCTCAGTTTCCACAATTATGAGGATGATAACAGCAACCGCCTCACTGAATTGCTGTGACGGTTTAATGAGTGCGGAAATGGAACACCTGAGGGCGCGCTGGTACAGAGCTAGCTGGCTGCCCCCCTGTGTTGCCGCGGTGGTAATCTCACCTATCTTCCGCGGGCTCAGGGTTCTCCAGCAAGAGGGCTTGTGACTTCCTGGTGCCTCCGTGCCCCTCCCTCCCTGTGCACGTCGCAGAAGTGCGAGGCACCTGGGTCAGCCACTGCTCGAGGGGAAAATGCAGAGGGAGCAAACACAGCCAATACTCCCCTAAATTACCTGGCTCTGCCTGTGACTCTGGAGCTGCTGCGTTCAGTGGGAACATTGACACCCAGGCCAGGGCTGGTGTTTCTTGCTTTCTCCTTGGCATCCAGGGCCTGTCCTAAGAACAAGAAGATTCAAAGGGTTCCTCAAAATCCCACCTTACAAGACTTGACTTAGACATTACACGTGGAAAACATCTGAAGCTTCGGAATACCTGGGCCCCGGGGCGCATAATCTTGGCAGAGATATAATAATCTCTTGCAACCAAAGGTTAACCTGAGAAGTCTCTCTGTCGACCTCATTCTGGAAGCTGGTAGCCTGCATCCAACGTAAATTTCTATTGTGTAAACAATTCAGGAACCTGGATTGTAACCACGTAGCATGTGTCACCGTGCTCGTCATCATCAGAAGATTCTCTGTGCAGCCCTGGCAGTGCCCGGGGCAGAGCTGGCATGTCCTGGTGCAGGTGGGAGGCCCCAAGTCCTACGAGGATTGTCTGCTGACTTGAGGCCTCCTGTTTCTCTCGCTCCTTTTCTTTGAGTAACTTTTTTAAGAGGCTGTTATTTTTTATCAATCGTCTGTTCTTTATTCTCTTTTCAATGCTCTGTGGGGTAGAATGGAAACGTTAGAAGCTGATTTCACCTTGCTTTCTCAAATATTTTTTATTTCTCCTTATTTTTTAAGTGTGCTCGTATGTTCCCAGTCTCTACAATTAGTTCCTCCTCCTGTGTTCATTTGCTAGGACTGCTCTAACAAGTACCACAGTAGGGCAGCTTAAACAGCAGAAAATTACTGTCTCCCAGTTCTGGAGGCCGGAAGTCCAACGCCACGGTGTCAGCAGTGTTGGTTGCTTCCTCCTGGAGGCTCTGAGAAGGAATCTGTTGGCTGTAGCCTAAGAGCCCCTTCAAGCCCCCACCTCTGTCCTGCTCCCTGGACTTGTCAGTCCTCCCCTGCCAGGATGCTGAGCTGCCCTGGGGCTCACGTGGCCTAAACTGGCCTCTTCCCCTCATCCCTCGTCTTGTCCCCTGGTGGTTTGCTGGTGATCCTTGGCTTCTGCTGTATCACCCCATCTCTGCCTTCAGACCTGACGTGACCTCCTCCCTGTGTGTGTGTCTGTGTCCGAACTTCCCCTTCTATAAAGGACACCAGTGTGTTGGATCAGGACCCACCCTAACAACCTCGGCTTCATTAACTACATCTGCAGTGATCCTATTTCCAAACAGGGTCACATTCTGAGATACTGGAGGTTAGGCTTTGACATACGGATTTTTAAGGGGACACAATCCTACCCATAACACAGTCCTGTTTCTTTCTTTTCCCACTGTTGTCCTAGGTTTCCTTGCCCTTTTTCATGCTTTCTATCTCTAACATCTCTTCATCTGTTTCCTTCTTCCCTCGCTCGTGGAAGACCTGGTGTCTGTGCAGGGAACCCTGAAGTCTCTAAATTCTGAATGAGTCCGTGGGAGGGGCTTATGGCTTCCGTGCTGGGCAATAGCAAAACGTAGTCACACACTTTCAGAATGAGTCTCCTCACTTGGCAAAGGGTCGTTCCTTCTATCAGAACCAACAGCCAACTGTTCAACTTCCTTTGTCTAAGTCTAGAAAATATGGCGCATCTGGGTATTAACTTGGATTTACTTAAGCAGGAAAATGGGGTCACTTTTATGCCCCCCCAATGTCATGTTTACAGCAATAAGTGCTGGATTTAACGGTGGCTGCAGGATCCCTTCCTGCTCTAGTGAAGGCGAAATGAACCGCTCTTCTGTTTATTACCTGCTCATTAAAAAGCGTGCAGATCGGAAGCCATAATAGATGCTTTCATTATCACTCATTTCCCTCACCAAGACCATTGCCCTTGCCAAGGACTTTCTTTCATGCGGAGGCTTTGAAAGGCTGTGGCCCACAACAAAACAGCAATCATGATCTGGATTTTAACTCTCATGTTCTTAGCATTTGAAAATGCTTTAAAGCCGTTGATATTTTCAGGCTTTCATAGACGCCTACATGTATTTCTTCAGTGTTTGCATACACGCATAAAGGCATTTGTTTTACATATATAACATTGAAAGCTCTGCAGATCCATACATGTTATGAAAAGAAAAAGTCAGGAGGAAACAACATCAAGAGATTGTGATTCGTTTATCGAATATTTTTCCTTCAGATTCAGGTACAAATCAAGAGAGAATCGTATGAGCATGTAAAAGTCCATCCTCATGACAAGTGAAGGCGGCAAAGTAATTTTCGTGTGACCTTATCTAAATTAGTTGGAAAATAACACTTCAGATTTATGACTAGTTACAATGAAGCTCTTGGATGCCTTCTAATTAAACCTGTAAAGATTTATTTCGATATTATTCCTTCGGTAATCCTTTAAAAACGATAAAAATGTTAACGACTATCACCCTCAAAAGGAGACGTTTCTGTTTGTCCTAAATTAGACTCAGATCCTACCTTTCAACTGATTGCATTTCAGGATCAGATTTACACAGCTTCAATACAAATTTCACATCCATCTTAAGTAAGTTATTTTTAAAGTTTGTGCAAATGTTAGACATAATCTCTTGGAATAGAAATTAAACCAAACATACGTTGTATGTTCTTCATGTTAGAACTTTGCTCTTCACATATTCAACATTCAGAGGTGATTTTTTAAAATAGTGGGAGGTTAGTATCATACTCAACATAATTCTCAGCTATTGTAGCGAGTATAGAAATGTTTTTGTGGCTGGACAGTTTCTCTTCAAGCCTTTATCTGAGAAGTTCTTTATAATGACTCTGCGTAATATAATTATATTTGCTCAGAAATGTTAAATTTGTATCCTGTGTTAATTTTGCAAGTGTCCAAATTATGCAACTCAGAGTAGCGTAGTTTCCCATTCATTTGTCCTCTGTTTTTTTTCTCCCCAGGTGACTACAGCTACCTGGGGAGTACTCTTCGCCAGATGTCCACAGAACCCATGCCTTCCCTCCTGGATGTCCGACAGCTCATCACCCTGTATGGGATCCTGCCGCTAGGTAAGGACTCCACTTGCCCTGCTGTGCCTTTGCTAGTAGCAGGCGTGTCTGCTCGTGTGTTCCAGGTCGTCATCAGTGTGCATTGCAGCTTACCTCTTCTACTGAGAATTGTGAGTGAGGGTCGTTCTGCTGGGCTAGAGCATCCTGGAGCACAGAAAGGTACCGCCCAGGAAGCATATCTGTAGCACCTTTGAATGTCTGGTTAGCATTCTGAAGGTCCTGGAAGCTGTCATCTGGAGAGATGATGACCGAGGCAAGCACCCGCGATTCAAAGCGACCAAATTAGACAAAGGCTGAGGTTAGGCTTACCTGTTACACACAGGCTCTGTCACTGGGTCCTTAACAGAGCCGGCCCTTCGGGAGTCAGTGAAAGTGTATTTCTTGGATCTAAAGAATCAAGGCTCTGCCAGTTTCCACGGAGATTCAATCATGGTTGTTCAGACAGACGGACCAGAGTCTGCAGAAAAGTCGGGGCTCTCCGTAACAGATACCCACTCCTCTCGTTCACTTTTATTTATGTTTTCATGACTGCGTCACCTGGGGCAGGGGCAGGAACTCCAGCCAGGCCGTGCTCTGATGACCGTTCTGAACTAGAAGTCGCATTTTGTTTATTTAATTTGCTTCAAAGTAAGATGGGAATCGTTTGGACACTTCTCACCTTATTCCACTTTGACTTAAAGAAGAACTTAAACCTATTGGCCAGAAATAGTTCATTCTTCTTTCAACTTCATGTCAGAAGCAGTCAGTAGAATAGGGGTCAACATAAATAAGATACATATATAACACAGTATATAATACTTGGGGATCAACATAATTTGGGGTCAACAGAATCAATATACAATATTTAATGGGGTCTGCGTAAATAAAATAAACAGATGAGCCCTCAAACCTCATCGCAGAGTGATGGAAGGCAGTGGAGCCAAGGACATCAAGGGGTGTCAAGATTTTAAGGGAACTCCTCCCAGGTGAGCGCGTGGTGTGTTTGCGTCCTCCACTGGCAGATACAAGGCGATGGGTGTCGTCTCCAAGCTGACCTGAGGGTTCTGGAAGAAGCGGGCCTGGGAGGCGTCCCACTGGACCCTCCGTTTGTCAATGAGAAACCTGAAGTCTCCCTGGTGGCTGACCCGCCCCACCAGGCCCCAGAATCAGCGGGGCTTTTTTTCTCGTGACGGGTTCATGAGTTTGCACTGTACAAACAAGTCAGACAGAGAAGTTCGCTCACACAGCAGCCGGCCAGGGCTTCGTCTAAATTTCATACGTCTAAACTAGTATCCGGGCACAAAAGGGAATGTGTTTGTTGGTCTGATTATTCAGGTCACCCCTGCCAGGACTAGGCAAGGCGGCCACTTGGAAGAGGGCACTGAGGACACACCGCAAGGCCACTTCCCACCCTGCCAGGCAACAAAGCTCGCACCGGCCCCCAGGGTTCCAGGAGCCTCGGCCAGGGCTCCCAGGACGAGCTGTGAACTTTCAAAGCCACAAGGGCAGTGAGGGAATGCCCAGGAAGCATCTGGTCAGCATTCACCCGCTCACTGCCCCCCGCCCCGGAATGTCACTGTCCCTGCAGTGTGGAGGGAGAGAGGGAAGCGCGGGGGGAGGGCGCTCACGGAGCAGAAGCTGCGTTTTATGTGCGGTTTCATTTCCCAGCGGAGGGGGACGTTGAACAGCTCTCACAGATGAGTAAGCCTTTCCAAGATGTTGAGGAACTTTCTCCAAGTCCGAGGTTGGAAGGGACAGAGCTGGGCTCAGGACACGGAACACTGGCTTCCTCGTGACTCTTTAAGCCTCCGAAAGTTGAAAAGGGTGAACGCACAAAAGCCTGGAAATTTCCTCTGTCTCTTAGCAATTCTAGGCAATTTGTACAACTGCCCTTGAAAGGCGAGATGAGCAGCTAGAGCCATGGACGCCGTGGCAGGTCTGTCCCCAGCAACTCCCCGGCCCCTCCCTGCCCTGCCGTCTGATGAGCTGTCCAGAGGCCAGCGAGGCGCCGGCGCAGAAGCCTTTCTGGACCTCCCTCTCCACCTCTGCACGGCGCTGGTGACCACCCCCTTCCTTCTGGAAAGTCACATCCCTGGGGTAGATGACGTGTCCGGGTCTCCCCCGCCTGTGCCCCTCCCCCAGCGCTGTCCTCCCCTCCCTCCACCCCTTCCGGAACTCTCCTGGCCCCCTGGCTTCGGCCACCACTCTAACCCCCATCATCTTCCAGGGACCCTGCCAGCTGGCGTCACTCTCCGCCCCACCCCCTTGCTGACCCCAGCTACCTCGCAGCCAGAATCATCTGACCTTCCGCTGCAGGCTGTGGTCACTGCACCCCACCCCCTTGCTGACCCCAGCTACCTCGCCAACCAGAATCATCCGCCCCCCCAGGACCTGCCTGACCTTCCGCTGCAGGCTGTGGTCACTGCGCCCCACCCCCTTGCTGACCCCAGCTACCTCGCCAACCAGAATCATCTGCCCCCCAGGACCTGCCTGACCTTCCGCTGCAGGCTGTGGTCACTGCTCCGCCCCACCCCCTTGCTGACCTCAGCTACCTCGCCAACCAGAATCGTCCGCCCCCCCAGGACCTGCCTGACCTTCGCTGCAGGCTGTGGTCACTGCGCCCCCTACTTGCATCCTTCTCAGACGCCCCCTTCCACCCTGCCCACTCTTCACCGGCCAGCCCAGACGCAGCCCCTCTCTCTGAAGTCCGGTCTGACTCACCCCCATGCACCCACCTCATCCCCCAAATGGGAAGTCCTTTCTTCCCTGAATCTCTGTCTCCCTCACGGATCTTAGCACGGATCTTTTCCTCCCCTTCTAGTTACTTCTCAAGTTTAGCTCCCCCCGGCCATGAACTCTTTACAGCAAATCCTGGCTCTTCCGCATGAGCGGCCCCCAGCCGAGGCCACAGACTGAGCCCTCAGTTATCCAGGTGTTGAGCGGGAGACGGGAAGAATGGCATCTCTCTGCTGCCGTGGAAAACGAGGTCTGCTTCACCGTAACACATTGCCGTTTCCCACGCTAACCACAATGGAAGCGTGCCCGTTTAGCTTCATTTTAAAGAGAACTTGCTCCAAACTACCTTCCAAGTTTTTGCAGAGTGTAGTAGGTAACTATAAAAATTTGTTTCTAATGATGAGATAAATTCCCTAAGTCTTGTCAATCACACAAGAAAAATGAAAGAGAAGCACAATAATAATTAGAATGTTGATATGTTTACAGCTGATCCAGAAGAGCCCAGCAGCTGACCCAAAGCAAACTAGTGTGATAGCCGACGTTCCAATCACAGCCTTCTGCAGGATTTCATTCTGTTCACTCTCTAATTACTTAGCGCCGACGTCTGCTCTGCTCGTGTTCAGGATGGTGGAAGAAATCAAGCCCGAGTTCCAATCTGGGCTCGAAGGAGATGGGCGATGAGGTTGAGAGCACAGGGCAGGGACCTCTGCGTGACCTAATAATTCACGTCCTTTATTATCAAGGGTCAGGTTGACTCTGCCCCTACCGACAGACTAGAAACCAGGACAGACGAAACCAACAGGGACCGACTGCATAGCACAGGGAACTCTGCTCAATATTCTATAATAACGCGTACGAGAAAAGGACTTGGAAAAGAATAGGTACATGTATATGTGTAACTGAATCACTCTGTTGTATACCTGAAACCAACACATGGTTAATCAACTATACTCCAACATAAAATAAAAATTTAAAAAAAAGCCAGGCTGCTGCTGCCTGGATCTTGTTTTTTCCCCCTTTCCCCCTGCATCTTCCTGTCCGTCGCACATTCGTCTTCCTGAGCCTTCATAGGCTGTAGTGCTGCTGAGAAGCAGAGAAACCCCCAGCCCTTCCCCCAAAGTGCCAGAGGTTAGTTACCGCAGGAATGTCCTCTAAAATTACGAGTGTGGAGGGAATGCTGGGGTGAGGGGTGAGAGAGAAGCAATGTACTGAACACCCAAGGAGACCTGACAGCTCCACCTTGACATACAAATCAAAGGTGTCACGGAGCTGGCTGAGACAGGAGGCGTGCCCCTGGTGAGAAATGCCTTCCACGCACCCATCACTGTTGCCGAGGCTGGTGTCGTGCCATGGAGTCGCGGCCTTGAGGAGTCCCCGTCTAAGAGCCACTTATTTCCTTGGCGGGACCTTAGAGCCTCTGCCTCTGCATTTTTTAGGTTCTGAAGCAGTGCATGAGAAAGCTCCTTTGGTGAAATCCCTGCTCCTGGCTGGCCCATCTGGGGTGGGGAAGAAGTTGCTGGTCCATGCCATCTGTACCGAAACGGGAGCCAACCTCTTCGACTTGTCCGCAGCCAACATTGCCGGCAAATACCCGGGCAAAAGTGGCCTCCAGATGATGCTGCATATGGTCCTCAAGGTATTTATCACATTTCTTGACCTCCAGTTCTCCTCCACCTTTCAAATTGCATTTTCAAATGCTGCCGTTAATTTCCTTAAGCCGACTAGCACAGACCCTCACAGATCATTTCCTTAGGCAGACATGCACATCCCTCTTAAACTTCCCCATTGCATCCTCCTGTAAATTACTTTATTATTGCATCTGGCTGAGCGTCCAACAACCAGACACAGCTCCTTTCTTTGCGTAAACGCCCTCCTGTGCCATTCAGATCAGCCTCCTCCTGCCACAGGAATCCTTCCTGCAGCGCTCACAGGTCTCGTTAAAAATCAAATCCTTTTTCAGCCCACCTCCCTCCAATAGTGGCATCAGATGTTTGCATTTGGGGGTATTTTTTCTCACGTGGCATACATTGAGGTCAGCTTCTCACACAGGAGATAAAGGAGGAACCCACAGGAAGCTAAGCTGACCACAGTAGTGTAGATATTCAATTACAACCCAGTGCCAGAGGATGCCATGTCCTCGAAGGTGCATACACAACCCAGCACTGTGATCTTAGATAAGCTCTTCACCTGCCTGGGTCTCTGTTTTATCGTCGCTGAAATGAAGGAGTCAAACCAAATGATACTGTCAGCCCTAGAAGCAATGCTTCTCTGATACAGTTTAGATATAGATGATGATGAAGATACATCAGTGGGTGGATGGATGGATGGATGGATGATAGATAACAGATAGCTGGATAGATAGAGACACAGTATACGTACGTACACTTGAGGATTACCAAGCTTTAGAGCATTCTGATACTCTGTATTTGATATTAAAACTTCACAGGATTTCATTTTCATTTGTTTGAGTCCCTCAAGGTTGTCCTTAGGCTGTTCAGTTCGTTTTCAGTTGCTAGCATGTCCGATAAGCCAGCTTTTACTATATCAAAATGTACGCGGAGCAAGGACTGTCCGGTACTTGGGGCTAGATGTTAGCTCTGCCTCTGCTTTCAGGGGAGATGGTTACACACGAGCAGCCGCTCGTAGAAATGGTTCCTTTTCCGTCTCCTCCTAACAGCCCCAGGGAGGAAGTGATGGCAGCAGGGTTTCCTCTCCCAGCCACATGGACCCCACGCTGCGCAAGTTAGGACATGCCCCCCCCCCCCCGCACTTTCGTCCCTTGCTTGTCCTGAAGGAATCCATGGAGAGAGAAGTTTGGGGAGCTGGGAGGTGAGAAGAAGAAGGAGGGTGGGGAATAAAGAGCGAGCATTAAGCTATTTAATAGAGCGCCCCATACACGCTAAATGCTCCATGTCTTGTGTCATTGGATTTGATCTTCACGGCAGCCCAGTGAAGAGTTCATTCTCATCCCCATTTTACAGATAAAGAAACTGGGGCTCTGAAAGGTTAAGTAACTTGCCCAAGGCCACCGAGATCAAGTGGCTGAGCAGAGTTCAAACCTAGACCTTTCTCTTCCTGACCCTCCTGCGCTATTTTTATTAAGGTAAAATCTACATACAGTGACATGCACAGATCTGAAATATGCATATTAAGTGTGAACTTTGAAGAAATGGATACAAATGTGTCACCACCATTTTCATGTGCTTTTTGGTCCTCGTATAACTTCTTTTCTGAAATGTCTGTCCAAGTCATTTGCCTGCTTTTCCCTGGGCTGCTGGCCTTGAGATTTGGAAGAGTTCTTTATGTATTCTGGATCCAAGTTCTTTGTGGGACACACATATGGCAAATGTTTCCTCTCATTCTCTGACTTGCTTTTTCGTTTTCTATTTTTTGTTGTTGTTTACTTGTCCTATCAGTTACTGAGAGGGGGTATTAAAACCTCCAGCTATGATTGTGGAATTCTTTATTTCTCCTTTTAGTCCTGTTGGGTTTTGCCTCACATATGCTGAAGCTCCGGTATGCATAAGGTGTATCCACACTTAGGATGTTACGCCTTCCTGATGGGTTATTTTATCATTATGAAATGTCCCTTTTTGTCTCTAACAATACTCCTTATCTTGAAGTCTACCCAGTCTGATATTAATGGTGCCACATCAGCTTTCTTCATACTCTTTTATTTTCAATGTCTTTAGAGTTAAAATGCCTTTTTGTGGATAGCACATACTTGAGTCTTGCTTTCTTATCCAATCTGACAATATCTACCATTGAATTGGAGCATTTGCTCCCTTTACAATTATTCCCATGGTTGAGTTCGGTCTCCCGTTTTGCTGTGTGTTCTCCATTTGTCCCACTTATTTATTTCTCCTTCTTTGGGGTAAAGTCAGTACTTTTTATTATTTTATTTGAATTCCTCAATTGTCTTTTTAGCAATGACTCTTATTTTTCAGTGACTGCTCTACAAATTACAATAGTCTTTTTTTTTTTTTTTTTTTTTTTTTTTTTGCGGTACACGGGCCTCTCACTGCTGTGGCCTCTCCCGTTGCGGAGCACAGGCTCCGGACGCGCAGGCTCAGCGGCCATGGCTCATGGGCCCAGCCGCTCCGCGGCATGTGGGATCTTCCCAGACCGGGGCACGAACCCATGTCCCCTGCATCGGCAGGCGGACTCTCAACCACTGCGCCACCAGGGAAGCCCCAATAGTCATTTTTAACGTAACACAGCATTAATATTGTACTATTTTCCTTAAAATGTGAGAGTCTTACAATGTAATCCATTTATTATCCCTTGTCCTTTATGATTTTATCATACAATTTACATCTAGAAATGTTGTCAACAATACAATAGAGTGTTATTATTTTTGCATTGAATAGTCATTTGTCTTTTAAAGAAATTCAGCAGAAAAATTTAATATTTTATACTTACCCACACAGTTACCATTTTCAGTGCTTTCCATTCCTTTCTGCCAATCCAGGTTTCCATTTGGTGTCATTTCTCTTTCAGCTGCAGAACTTCTTTTACATTTCTTTCAGTGCAGGTCTGCTGGCAAAACATTTTCTCAGCTTTCATTTTATTTTTAAATGTTTTTACATTGCCTCCATTTTTGAAGGATATTTTTGATGGATATAGAATTCTGGGTTGACACATTTTTCTTTCAGCACTTTAAAGATGTTATTACATTGTCTCTGTAACTCCATTATTTCTGATGAAAAGTTGTCAAAAATTCAAATTATTGATCTCCTGTGTGTAATGTGTCAATATTCTCTGAATGGTTATAAGATTTTCTCTCTATCTTTGTTTTCATTCATTTGGCTATAATGTGTCTAGATATTTTTGTTTGTTCTTTGTACTTTAACTACTTGTGGCTCACTGTGCTCATTGAAACTGTAAATATATGTTTTAAGCCAAATTTGGGAAATTTGAGCCATTATTTACTCAAATATTTTTTCTGCCCCACTTTCTCGCCTCTCCTTCTGAGATATATATATATATATATATATATATATATATATATATATATATATATATATATATATATATATTTGACTGCTTCATATTGTTCCACAAGTCACTGAGGTTCTGTCTCTCTAGTTTCCACATTGGATAATTTCTATTAATCTACATTCAAGTTTACCTACCCTTTCTTCTACTATCTCCAATCTGCTATTAAACCTATCTCGTGGATTATTTTTTTGTGTTTCTGATACTTTGCTTTGCAGTTCTAGGATTTAAATTTGCTTATTCTTATAGATCTCTATTTCTCTGTTGTAATTCTCCATCTGTTCATTCAATGTAGCTATCTTTTCTTTTAAGTCCTTGAACTCAGTGGTTGCCTTAGAGTCCTTATCTGCTAATTCCAATACTGTGTCATCTTGCGGTTTGCTTCTATTTGTTTTTTCTTGTCTATGTGTCACATGTTTCTGTTTCTTCATATGATTGATCATTTTTTATTGTACATTAGACATTGTGGACGATACATTGCTGACTCTGAAGCATGCTAGGCTTGGTTCTATCAGGCAGTTAAGTTGCTGGCTGATCAGCTTGAACTTGCAGAGGTTTTGTTTTCTGTTTTGTTAGTGTGGGTGTATTTTGAGTTCGCCCTTAGTCCTGGAACCTTGTCTTTACTTTGAGGTCTAAAAGGACAGCTTGACGTGTTTACCAAGCTCTTTTAACTTGGCAGAAGCTAAGGTATGTGCTCAATTAGTTTAGTTTTCCAGCTGTTGCTTTCCACTGAGCTTGTTGGAATCTTCCCCCATGCATGCACACTTGCAGGGTTACCCAAGAATTTGAAGATGAGCTGGAATTTGAAGCCCAGCAACCTGACTTGTGACCTCTGTGTACTTAACCACCAAGCTCAAAGCACTAAGTTCTTCAGAGGTAAAGTAAGAGAAACCCATCCTCTTGCCCAAAAGAACACCTAAATGCACTCATTCTAAATGCTGAATTTTGTTGACATTGTCAGGTAACCAACAGAAGCACATGAGTATAAAAATATTGGCATTTCGTGAGCATCTATATATCACAGACCTTACACTTCTCTCTGTTTTAACTCATTCACTCCTCACAACAACCTTATGAGGTGGGCAATATTGTTATTCCCATTTTGCTGATAAGAAAACTGAGGTACAGAGCATTTACGTGATTTTCCTGGGTTGCAGTGCCGTGATGTGAGCCTGGTCAGTCTAGATGCAGAGGCTCCAGGTCTAACAGCTGCATTATTCAGCCTCTGAATTAAGCCGCTCGTCTCCAGCCACCAAATGGCTCAATTGCTCAGACTCCAGGACAGAGCCAAGGACATGATCATGATGTTCTCACTCTCAAGAAATTATTTGCTCGTGCCACTGAGAGGTTTGTCTTGATATCAGACGAGCTATCTTTGTATTAATTAGAATCACTGCAGACTGACATTATGTGGACCACAAAATGCTGATGTCAGATTATCAAAATGTGGAACAGTACATGCATCCGCCTAGACCACTCCACGTCGGAGGACCTGACACACACCTCATTTACTGTGTATATAGCCGATTAATGAAAGACCAAGAGGTCTCTGGAGTGAAAGTCATTCATTTAAAGATCACGTACAGTGAGCCTCTGTGTCCTGGCAGGACTGACGGAGCAGCTATCTGCATTGCAAAGAGGTATTTGCCTTTAATTAACCAAAGGAAAGAGGGATTTTATGGCTGTGCTGGTGAATCAGGGGCGGGAAGCTCCAGTGCGGTCCTGTTATGTGGGCCAGGGCCGCAGCAGCTTGAAGGCAGCAAAATATGGATCTGAGGCGTTTGCTGGAGAAGGTGAAATAACAGAAGGGCCCGATTACTCATCACGTCTTCTTATAAAGAATTCCTCCGACTGAATTAATCTCGGCAGAGCAAAGAATGCAACGCGTAGGAAGCATCGTAATTTCGCTTCTGGCCGGAGGCATCTGCTTTGCCCGCAACACCCTGTGCACGTGAAAACACGCTGGCAAAACGAGTTTCTGATCTGTTTCCCAAGCACAAGTTCAAATCTGTCTTGTTCTCATTATTTTGGGAGGGTTCCTTTATTTTACACACGATAACTCCAATGCATTCCTTGAAGAAATGCCTTTACCGTACCGGTTCACAAATGTTATTTAAAATTCTCTCTTCCAGCAAAGCTATATGTGGAAAGGAATATACATCTATTTAGCTAGGAAATATTAGAAATACATCTAACAGTTAAGAGACACGGGATAAATGATTAATATTTAATAGGTGTTTTACAGCCTGAAGAAGTTATCAAGGCAGGGTGCCAGCCTCCTCAGGTGTTTATGATGGTCAGGCAGGGGATGGAGAAGCGGGGAAGACTCGTTGTCTGGCCAGAAGCTTTATACACACTTTCCCTTTTAATTGCCCCAATCCCTGATAGGCAGGAATTCATGTCTCCATTTTACAGACCAGAAAACTGAGGCTCAGGGTGCTTAATTCAACCAAAAATACAAGAGAACTAAGGGGCTGGCATCTGGATTTAAGCCTAGATCTGACTCCAAAGCCATCACCTGGCCCCCGGCTGGCCTCCGAGAGAGTGAAGGCTGTGTCGTGCCCGGCCCTGTGGAAGCTGGGCCCTCGTGGTGGCCCGAGTGCAAGGCCATTCCTGGGCCAGAGTGTCAGCGTACCCTTTTCAGCATGAGACATTTCAGCGTGAGAAGGTGAAGAAACTGGAGGCTGTAGCGTCCCGTTGGCAGCTCCCGCGGCACCCCACGCCCTCCTGATTTCCCCCTTCCCTGACCCTCCAGACCGCCCATGAGCAGGCGGAGGGGAGGCCAGCAGCACCGGAGAGCAGGACAGAGCAGAGCGTCCTAATCCTGAGCTCTGGGTCCTGGGAGAGATGGTCCCTCCCTCCCCGGGGTCCTGGCTTCCTCCCTTTCCTCCTTTGTCAGAGGTCCGGCCACTGAGGGCTGGACTCAGAGGGAGACCTAAGAGAGCAGGGCTAACGAGGCCGCCCAGCCGGTGTCTGGGCCACGTGGCCCGTAGTGGCCGGCGAATCTGGACAAAAGAGCTGAGATGCTGCTCGTGCCTCAGCGCCACCCACCAGGGCTCCGTGCTGGGCTCCCAGCCAACGGCCGATGGCAGCTGGCCAAGGGATTTTGCCCAGATGTGCTGGTGTAAACAGCTGGCCCAGGAATCAGCAGATGGGGAGCCCAGCCAGTTACATCTCTGTAGCTCGTGGAGACTTACACTACTGGTTAATAACCCAGACAAAGACATCGTGGCTGTTCGAGGATGATCTTCAAAAAACAACACACAGATGTACAATAAATGTAATAAATATGTTAGTCACCCTTTTCAAGGTGAAATTCAGTAAGGGTAAAGCAAAGGCCTACACCTGGCCCCCCAAAACAGAGCTGCTCAAATGATAGAGGGGGTAAGAGAGGAGGGGGAGAGGAGAGGGAAACAGAGAAACAGAATTTAGCCCCTTTCGTGCAGCATCAGGTGTGGCAATACAGAAACTGGGGGCTGCTGCCCATGAGCCCTCAGTGGGCTGCTATCAGAGAGTTGGGTCCCCTCCCGCTGGGTCGTGTAGACAGTTTCAGGTTGAAGAAGGGAACGCACGTAGGCAGCAAAACCTTTTTTTTTTTTACTACAGACTTTCCATTTTGCAGCGGTTTTAGGTTCATAGCAAAACTGAGCCGCAGTCAGAGCATCCACACGTCCCCACAGAGGATGGGCGGCTGGGTTGGGGGGAAGGGCGGGTCCCAACCCCCGATGATCCGGGCGCCATCTGCAGTGAGGTGTGTGGAAACGCGCTGTGGGCTGTAAGGCACGTAAGCGTCGCTGCATCTGCTCTTGTTCTGTGGTGGGTAATGGGAACGGGGTCGATGTCACAGGCATTAAAGAATTTTTAACCAGCCTGGAAACGCTTAGAGCGGGGAGTGCCCTAAATGTGGCTAAAAGGTGCATGGGGAAGGTGAGCATGGCCTTGCACCCCGGCGTTAACCCCTGTGCTTCCCAAAGTTGGCACAGAGTCAGGGCGGGTGGGCGTGAATCCATTAGTTCTAATGGATTAGCTGGGAGTCGGCTGGGAAGAGGGGGTCCCAGGGGAAAGTCTGGGTGATCTGTAAGCCTGACACCTGTCACCATCCAGGCACCATCCCCTCGAATTCCACCTGATAATCAGCAATGGTATCAGTGGCTTCCTGGCACCAGCGCTGACCTGGTTCCCCCATGTCACCTGTCCCAGTCCATCAGCTGTGCCTCCCTCCTGGTCCTCTCCTCTGCCTCAGTTCACCTTCCTTTCTCTACAGGGTCAGCCCAGCCGGGCTCCTGACTCTTTAATCCACCTCTGCTCTTCCTGTGATTGTCATTCGCGGTTTATCCCAGCTCACACCCAGCAAGGACCTGAAGTAACTCCTACAATCACATAAAAGATAATGCAAGGAAATAGAAAGTTTGAAAATATCATTTGTAAATAATGGAAATAGAGAACAAAATGTCTTCACATATTAAACGGAAACAGAATCCGAGGGACTGTAGTTCAGAAAGCTAAGCCCCGCCCCCCGCCCCCAGGAACCGCCCCCGAGCTCCTTCCCAGCATGGCAGTACCTCGCTGACGGCTGCCTGACTGCCCAGCAGCTCCCATTCAGACACGGGAGGCCACACACTCTGCAGGCCGGGACCATGTTTCCCAGACATCCCTGCCTGTCACCACAGATGCTCAGCAAAATCTGTGCGGGTTGGATGGATGGAAGGGCGGACGGACGGATGGAGAGGCGGATGGATGGTCCTTTTCAGTTTGGTAAACTAAGACACAACCACTGAAAAACGGAGCTGGGTTTTCCTGGCGTTCTCTATAGCAAACAAAATAGGACCCTTTCAGAAAGAACTCGCAAAGCTTCCAGGGGTCATTTGGGCAGATCTAATTAGTAATTCAAGCGTGCCAAACACAAACTGGTTTCCATTGTTGGGCCATTATATCCCAACCAAGAGAATCTAATTCCGATGGCGGATGCTTGACAGCATTTCTTTGGAGAACACAAAAGATCAAATCCATAAAACTCACATGGATGGAGAAGTAACTGTTTGCTAGCCCTTCCCAGAACTTGAAAAAGCACGTTTTGGTTGAAACGCATCTTTATGCCGGAATTGATATTCAATAGGACTGCAGAGCCCTCTACTGGCGGCTGAAACAAACTATCCCCTGTAACTTCTGGAAAGTTCCATTACGAATTAATTACATTTAATTGCCTGTGACCTCAAACTATCTGTGGGTAATTTAAATAAAGCCTTTTCGTTGCTAAGTGAAAATTAAAATAGCAAAGGCTACCATTTTTCATTAACAAATTGGCAACGAGTTTTTTATGGTTAATACTTGTTGAGAAGAGAGTAGAAAAACAGATCCACTTATTTGTGGCTGGAGAGAGTGTGAACAGAGGGCCTCCGGGAGGGCAGGTGGACCACACGGGTGAGGACGTGAAGAGCTGGCAGGCCCTCTGACCGACTAGCTTCATGGACCCAAAAGCGCCCGTCTAAGCGCTGTTTGGTTTAGCAAGAAGGCGGAAAGCCATCCAAATGTTAAAAAAACAGGGGTTAGATCGATAAATGATGAGACCCCTTGCTAAAATGATGTTGGAGAAATAAATTTCGTACGAAGTGAAGAAGAATATAAAGCAGTGTGTGAAGAACAGTCTTGTGCTTGCAAGTTTCGATACTGAGAAAGGTCTGTAGAGACAGGAAAGGTCTGATGAGCTGTCCTCAGTGGAGGGGGCAGAGGGTGTTTATGCCTGTCTGAATATGTATTCCGAAATTTTTACTAACCAGCGCTGCTTGTGCATGACAATAAGAAAGGGCTGAATTTCCGGGGCACGTGTTTCCAAAGCTCAGCCTTGCCTGCCTGGTGCCCGCGTGGATGCGCGTTGACTCTCCAGCACCTGCCTGGCCCACAGGCATCCTTCCCCTCCCCGTGGCTGTGAAGCAGGGAAGGCGTCTCCCCCGAAGGTCATCCTCTCCCGCCTTACCTCCCCACCCAATGCCATCTCTAAACTCTGCCAGTGTTTCCTGTCTCTGTCCCATGCACTCCTCAGCTCCCTGTCCCCTGGCTTCTGTCCCCTCCACACCCTGCCAAGGCCACCAGTGACCTCCTGGTTGCCAGACCCTTGGGCCAGCACTGGCTGCCGTCGCCCACCCCTCACTGCCCTCCACCGTCCCTGGGCTGCAGGACGGCTCCCTCTTCCGTGCCCCTTTGTTCTCTCTGGGGCTTCTCTTCCTTCTCTCCTCCATCAACGTCTTCACCCTTGGTCCCCGCTCCGCAGCCCTGGTCTGGCTTCCTCCCCTCTCCCCCTTTCCTTGGGAATCCCCTCCATCCATTCCCATGGCTCTGCTGCCATCTTCAGAGCCCTTTCCAGCCCCCCACCTCCCTCCTGCCCCCCAGACCCATCAGTCCTCCCGCCTGGATGTCCAGCTGCCCTCGGGCTCCCCTGGCCTAACCTGACCTCATCCGTTCATCCCTCATCTAGTCCCCTGTTTGGATTCCTGGGCCATCGTCCTCCTATTCTCCAGGCCTCGCAGCGTTGGAGACCCCCTACTTCCTCATCCCTCCCCCAACCATCACCAGGTCTGGCAGATCCTAAATGCCCCTCCTGTCCGTTTCCTGCCCTCCCCGCCACTCCTCTGCTCCAGGTCTCACCTCCTTTTCCTCCAACAGCCTCCGAACCCTCTCCCTGCCTCCAGCCTCACCTCTCACCATGCCATCTGCACACACACACCCATCTCTTTCCCAGTCTCCGGGGAACAGTCATGCTTCACACCCCACCAGGGGGATTTTTCTCTAACACAACCAGCATCAAAGGTCACGATTCAAGACCCTTACAGACTCTCCACAGCTTCCAGGGTAGAAGCAACTCTGTAGCGCGGCCAAGGACTTTGTGGCACCTTCCAGAATGACCCCGAGCAGCCCCGTTCGGGCACACCTAGCCCCGCACCTTGGCTCCTGTCCTGAGCATGGCAGATGCATCCCCTTCTCCAGGCTCTGGGACCTTCTGGAAACCATTGGAAGGTCTGTCTCCTTTAACCCTCATCTGCAGTCTCCATTTCTACTTACCCTCCTCATCTACTTCTCCCTCTTTCTGTCATCGGTGGTCCTTGCTGACAGCCCATTTTCCTTGTGCCCCCCTCCCAGCTACACGTCTGCCCTCCCCTTCTGTCGGTGGGGACCCCTTGAAGTCAGGGGCCCCAGCACCTGCCCCAGTGCCCGGCACACCAAAGCCCCTCTATCAATGTTGTGAATGAAAAATGAGAGAGTGGCTTTCATTCTACACGCTGGACCCAAGATAATAAAACCAGACTTTCTTCCGCCTGACCGCCTTTCAACTATTTGAAATCAGCTCACTTGCCCCCTTGAGTCTTCTTTTCCCCGAGGAAAAGAGCCTCGGCTCCTTCCATTCTTCCTGGTGGGAGAGGTGTTTGGCCTGGGAGGGCCCAGCCTTCTGTACCCCTCTTCTCTGCCCAGAACTGACCAAGGTCACCAGAGGTCCCCTGACCAGGCACGCCACCGAGGAAGGTCAGGGAAATAGAGATTCATGCTCTGGAGGACAAGACAGTGATGGTCTTAGAGCCCTTCTTCCTGTTAGAGGGAAAGGTGATAGAGGAGGACACGGGCCAAGGGTGAGGAGATGCTCTGGAATAGGCATCTTCTCTCCATGGCAACGTGGGAGCCTGCTGCCTGGATGATGGTGCTGGTCTGGGGGTGTCGGGCCGACCCAGGGCTCGCTCTGGGCTCCACGTCTCTCTGTGCCGGGGGAGGAGGGGGTTTTACTGACTTCCTTCTCTGCCTCGGCACCTTATGTGTCAAGGGGAGTCGGGTGGGGCGCGCTTGCCTCCGCGTGGGGTACATGGAAAGGGAGTAGCAGTGCTGTCCTAGATCTCAAGGCAATTTGCAAATGACCATTCTTTGTATTGTTAACATCAAAGAACTCGCTTGGGAAATGTTTTCTGCTCATTTGATAATGACTGAGCCCTTCCAAACCATGTGGCCACCCAGGTCCTCTGCACAGCCCTGGGAACCCCAGAGCAGGTGACCGTCCCGAGGAAGGAATTCCTTCACAGGTGCATGTTAGAAACACAGGAAGTGCGGAATTCCCCCACCGCTCAGAGGGAGCGCTCAAGTTCAGGGAGCAATGCATAGCGTTCCCATTCAATGGAATGGTGCGGCCAGGTTTTCAGAACAACTTGAAATAAGGTGCGAGAAATAAGACTGCTGCTTTCAAAGTTATCCCAAACTAATAAGATGCCTGTGTTTCAAGTCCATCTATGTAGCTTGCCTTGTTAAAAGCGGAAAGAGAAAAGGAATGCTGGAATACTTGGTACTCACATCTGCAATTTCCATTAAGAACAGCTGGATCTAGAGAAAAGAGGCACACAGATAAGAGCCATGGAAGATCCGGTGTTTGCCAGGTGGACACAGGAGAGGCCGGTCTGCTGCCTCGGTGAGCGCACGAGTTAGCCTGAGACAGGAGAGAGCTGTTTATGAGAAAACTGTGTTTACATTGGTTTCCGTTCTAAAGCTAGGATTTTCAAGAGGGATTGAAAAGAATAAGATTTTTGCCTTTGTTATTATAACGTATCTTTGTTCAGAGAAGCTGAAAACCTTTTATGTAAAGTATCTCACTTTCTTATTTTCTTTGGGGGCTGGAAGTAGGGAAGCTCTTGACTTAAACCCCAGATAGCTTTCAGTGGCACAGTGGTTCCTTGGAGCTGCCCCTCTGACCCTTGAGTGGGCCCCGCTGACTGCAGTGCGCAAGACAGCTGGAAAGAAGTTGGGGGTTAAAGTCAGGAGCTGAGAGAATGGATGCACTGATGTGGTTGAAAGAGATTAGGAGGGGGGACGGATAGACTTGAGGATGGTTAGACGTGGGAGGTGGGGCAAGGGAGGATGCTCGAGCATCTGGCTGGAGGAAGTGAGAGGACCCGAGGACGTGGCCATGCCCCCAGCACAGACCCGGCAGCCATCCATCAGCCTGGCCTCGCAGCCTGCTTCTGCCACTTCCTAGCTGTGTGACCTTGGACAGGTCATGTAGTGTCTTTGAGCCTCGGTTTCTCCAGCTGTAAACAGGGATGATAATAACGCTACCTGCTACATAAGGGCTGTAGTGAGCTCAAATGAGTTATCACAGGTGACATCCTCCGAGCAGAGGAAGTGCTGGTCTGTGCCTGCCCTAATCTTGTGTGTGATGCCCTGTACGATGCGTGTGGCCCGGGCCTGTCTCGCTCGCTATTTTCATTGCTCCACGCCAAGCTGCCTCGGGTACTGGGATTGAAACTTGTAATTCTGAATTCTTAAACTCTGTGGCTCAGGGCCTAAAGAATAACGCTGACCAAAGAGTGGTTGTCTGGTACCGTTTCCTCTCTGAACGTCCTGGCATCCCGGCGTGTGTGGGACTGGAATACGGCCAGCCCGGGGGTCGGACTGGCACGGGGAGCAAGCTGAATCCACTTTTGTCTTTGAACATGCATAATCTGCTTCCCTTGGTACGTAGCGCCGGCGGAAACAGACTCAGCCAGTGTTCCCGGCGATTTTTCCATCATTTATTAAATGTCTGCCTTGGTTTAGGAATCATATCTGCTGCCTTAATGATGTTTAAAGAAATATAAAAATAGGAGTACGTAACACTGTATGCGCTGTGGCTGGAGACCACTTTTATCTGTCACCATTTTGCACAAAGCACAAATTGTTGCAAAAATACCCGAACTCTGCTCTCATGGGGGCGCTTTGAAGAGATTGTTAGGTGTGTGGCAATTACTCACGGGCCCACGGTAAGTCCCAGCGCTGTCACGAAGCCCCGCTCGCCCTGGAGGGGCTCAGAGCCACCTTCCAGACGAAACCACGGCCGCAAAGGCGCAGCCACACGGGGACGAACAAATGGCATCACGGGGGCCCTGGTGCTAAAACAACTTTTCTCGAAATGAGCAAACTTGAATCAACCTGGGAGTGGGGCGTAGGCTGTAATTAAAAGTCCTGGCCCAATTCCCTTCGTTTGCAGGAGAAAACTATTGGTTTATTTCAAGCCAAACTGAGTCGAGGCTCGGGGTCCAGGAGCAGAACGCACAGACACCCAGCGCATCCTGACCACAGGTGGAAGAGGGCCGGGCAGCGCCCCCATCCCGCGGTGAAGGAGGCTACAGGCCGTATGCGCAGTGCAGCCCCGCGAGCCTCCCCACCCCACGCCAGCCGTCCCCGAGCCAACACAGCGGGCCGCCGAGTCCTGCTGTTGCCCGGGGTCAAGTGTGCACCCCAGAGGGAAATGCATTTACAACCCACCATTTCTCCTTGCAGGTGGCCCGCCAGCTCCAGCCCTCCGTGGTGTGGATTGGAGACACCGAGAAAACCTTCTACAAAAAAGTCCCCAACGCCGAAAAGAAGGTGAGGGCTTCTCATTTCTTAACGTGGCCCTTTCCCTCCTACAAAGGGGCCCCGTACCAGGGACTACCTCGTTTTTTCAAGACGGTCTTGCTTTTTCAAGGGAGGAAGGAAACGGAGGGGCAGCCGTCTCTCTGCCCTAAGCACTTGACTGCATTTGAAAGGATCCAGTGTCTGATTTTACGAGGCATAATTTAGAAGAAATGAAAAAAAGTATGGAAAAGGGGGGAGGGGAGCGTTAAACCCAAACCTACCGATTCAGGGGTAAGAAACAATTGAGAGAACTGTACTCAGTTACAGCAAATGGCACACACAGGAGTTATTATTAGGATTTCCTATTGTTCATTATAATAAATAGCAAAAGGCCTGCAATTTATGAACAAAGACCGTCCGTAGAACTGCCAAGCGCCCCACATTGGGTGTCCCCGGGGAGTCTTCTGTCAATTGCTTCCTTCCTCCTTTTCTCTCCTTTCAATGGCTCCCCTCCCCCGCACTTCCCCCGGCAAATCACCAGCAAATTTCCCACAAGTTAAAAAAAATTTGCAGATACACATGATTGTTATTCCACATCAATTTGCACCAAAGCAAATAGTGGTTAACTGTGAATTTCTGATTAAATTCATAAGGATTTTAATCACTTTTGCTCCTTATGTATTATACATCATTTTTAGCAGGTAGAGATGATTTGGATAAAGAATGAAAGCTGAATCTTTTCTTCCCCAAATGAGCCTTGATTGCCCTGTCATTTTAGAAACTCTGAAGAGGACTCATTTATTATTTAATCTGGGAATCTGGTAGGTAGCTCCCTCTGCTGGCGAAGTTGCTACGTTAAAAAAAAGTCCACATACAGTAAAGCAACTATACTCCAATGAAAATTAATTTTAAAAAAATAACAAAATAGGGCTTCCCTGGTGGTGCAGTGGTTGAGAGTCCGCCTGCCGATGCAGGGGACACGGGTTCGTGCCCTGGTCCGGGAAGATCCCACATGCCGCGGAGCGGCTGGGCCCGTGAGCCATGGCCGCCGAGCCTGCGCGTCCGGAGCCTGCGCTCCGCAACGGGAGAGGCCACAACAGTGAGAGGCCCGCGTACCACAAAAAAAAAAATAACAAATAACAAAATAAAATAAATCCTTTAAAAGGCCACATACATGCGAACTTGAAGGCAGCAGTTACCACGGTCAATCTAAAGAGAGATGCAAGGCAGCGTTTAATCCAGGTGTCACACACTTCACGTCACCAGAAGCTTTGTCTCATGAATGGGCGAGGGCTCTCGCACTGGACATCAGCCTGGAGAATGAGAATTCAGGAGACGTATGTTCCCGGCCTGCTTTGCCCTTCACCTTAGTTGGCTGTGTGTCCCTGAGCAAGTAATTTAACCTCTCTGAGCTTCCACTTCCCTTAAGTATCTAATTAAAGGGCTCCAGAGAGAATAGCCTCTGAGTTCGTGAACCCCTCTCGAATTCTCTCCCGTGACCCCCTCGAGCTGTCGGTTTGTCGCCAACAATTACGTCTGCTCGTCTGTACCCCTCAGTGGGTCAAGAGTAAGAGGGATGGACACACCCGTTTGAGAGAGCCAGAGGGGCCCTGGGGGAAGGGCTGGCGGGCTCTGAGGGAGCGTCAGGCAGGAAGCGAGATGTGAGTTCAGTAGATGCCCCCCCAAGGGGAGTCACTGTGAAAGAGCAGGGAGCCGGCAAAGGAGAGACTCCAGAACCCTCCCCTGAATAGGCCCTTCCTTGCTGATCCCGAGGGGTTCTCTCCAGCACGATCTGATTCCCACAGATATGGTCACCGACTAGTCTTACTCCTGCAGAAAATGAAGGCCTTTGGTGGTACAGTCTTTGCTGTGGACAAATCGGACATTTATTCTGTCCACCTCTGCATTAGAAGAGTCTGTCGTCCGTCCGAGGAATTAACTGCACTGAGGACTGAATCACAACCTGGGAAAACCCCAGGATGCCTGATGAATACAAGCAGAAGGGTCCCTGGGTCCCCAGATGTCCAGAGGCCGGCTGGGGGCCTGAGCCACCCCAGGCACAGACAGAGCTGCAAGGGGCATGCCCACCCCTGCAGCAGTGCAGCGGCCCCAGCTCCAGTGCCCCGGCCAGGGGAAAGCACGGTGGGCAGAGAACTGCTGCCTGGGCATCCTTCAGCTCGACGTCCTGGGCCTGCCCCTCGGAGAGCAGGGCTGCAGGGTTCCTGCTGCCTTCCTGCCTCTGGGGCCACTGCTGGGCCAGCTCTCCTCTCCTTCCCACCCCACCTCCAGCTTCTGACTCCTGTCCTTACCCAAGTCCCTCAGCCTCCAGGGCCTGAGGCAGTCATGAGCATTGGACGTCCATGCTCTGGAGGTGATCACCAAGTTCCAAGGGCAGCAGCTGCATCCGCCAACGAGAGGCACCAGGAGGTAGCACGACCGGCTCCACATTGCATCACCTGGCCATCCAGGAACCCGGCGTCCTTACTACCACTCAGCCCAGCCTCCGTCCCAAAGGCTCCCCCGATCCCCAAGGTGCTGAAACCTAGAGAAGAATGTCCACCTGCAGAGAAGCCACCACCTACAGCCACAACACAGAGCACTCCCAGCGTCCGCCCAGGGCAGTGGAGGGATTCCAGGAACGCTCTTCGAGAAAACCTCTCACCCACAATGACTAGCTCCACCCCCGAGGCCTCCACCTCTGGGCTCAGGCCCTTTAGGAGGTACAGTGTGGAGGCTCATACAGCCATAAGGAGGGAGGCAACGGAGAAGGCCAGGTGGCAGCGATGGCTCCTGGGTGCAGAGCCGGGCACAGGGACCCCTAGGGCTGCTGCCACAGAGGACGCCCAGGGGCACAAGGCGTAGGTCAGGAAGGTCCTAGCACGCTGGGAGGGAGGCGGCCTTCTCCTGTTTTGCAGAAGAGGACAAAGGCCCGAGAGGGCGCACAGCTGGTCAAGTGCAGAGCTCAGACTCTGAGGCAGGACCCCTCTCCCTGCTTGGGTGCAGCTCCGGTGTCAGCACCGGCTTCCCGTCTGACCCTCCTCGCTTCTACTACACCTGCGTCCTCCCTCTTCCCCTCTTCCACCCCCAGGCTACTTTAAACCACATCCTGAAGACTGCCTGAGGGGCCCTCAGGTCTTAGAGGCAAATGTGTCAGGCTCCAGAGACCCCTGGACCCTGACCACCCCTGCCCCCCACGTTGTCCTCAACACCCAGCCCCCAGGGACCTGGCAGATGCCTGGACAGCGCCCTCTCCCTCCCCTCCCAGGAGGAGGGCCCTCCTTTCCACCATCTGAGGCTGGAGCCTTGGTCAGCTGTTGGTGTTTGAGGCGAAGGCAGTAAGGAATGAGGCAAGACGGGCTGCTGATGCATTTTCTGCTCCGTCACCCTCATGACTCCATCTAGCAGGAGCCCTGCCCACGTGACAGTAGGGCCTCCACGAGGGAAGCGCTGGCTGGGTTGGAGCTGGCCGCAGAAAAGCAAATGGAAACTGCTGCATGGGTGCCAGACACTAATTTGAAATCGCCCCCAATGATAAGGTGGTGTGGGGCTGGCAGGTCCAGCGGTGGGGGCGGCTGAGGAGGTTGCCAGGTGATGGGGAGGATGTCGGCTGACAGGATGGTTGAGCACACCAGTCTCATGCATAATGGACGCGGCTCTGAACCGGAACAGGGGTGGCCCAAGTGCAGAAGAGTGTTGGCTGAATATACTCACCTTTCATTTCCATCCCCTCCTAATGGGACTCGCCATCAGTGAAGATATCACTCTGGACGCGGCCCAGGATCAACATTTGTTATCCAAACAGGCTAATTAAGTTCAGTCATCCCTGCCGTTGTCAGGAGACACAGACAGCAATAGCATCTCCTGCCTCAGAACAGGCAGGGCTGCACCACTGTCACCATGGCAACCAGGCTGCTGGGGATGGGCTCAGACCTTGCAAGCATGTGTCTGCCCCCACAGAGTAGTAGTCTCCAGTCTCACCAGGTTACCTGTGTGAGGTAGGGGTCAGTCCTTCTTCCACCGGTCTTTGGGCAGCTCCATGTGCACCCCACACACGCCCCAGTCGCCCCTGCCACCTTGCATTATTCTCCGTCAAGCTTCTTAAAAGACTCTTCTCACCATCCCCACTCACTCTTCAACCCACCACTGTCCACTCGATGCTCTGCAGCTCCATGGAAACTGCTCTCACAAATTTCTTTGAAAGCCATTTCGCCAGTGGGCCCCAGCTTGTAAAACAAGCTCTGTCCTCCCTCAGCCCCCATAGCCTTCTCCTGGTCTCCTCGCACCCCGCCAACACTTTCTTCTGTGTCTCCTCCATGCGCTTCCACCCACCCCTTAAATACACGGGTGCTCACTGAGATTCCGTCTCAGGCCCACAGACCTTTTTGCTCTCCTCGCCCTCCTTGGGCACCAGCTTAACAAATCACCCCTGAGCCAGCGAGTGCCCCCACTCCATCCCCAGCCCGCAGCTCTCCCCTGAGGCTCGGGTGCAGTCACCCGGCATCACCCAGAACCACCCCTGGGATACCTCCCCCACAGTGCTGCCGACTCAGGCAGGGCCTGTCCCAACTCCTCCTCCATCACCACCTACCACATGACCCTGCCCCTCCTCCTGCCTTTTCAAAGGGTTACGTTTTTAGTAGAACAACTTTTCATAAGAGAGCTTTGGATCCACCCTGGTAAAGTGAATTCTGAATATCTCCAGACGCTCCAAGCCTTGTCTAAACGCAGTGGGTTTTTCCTGGCACAGGTGTAGATACTCCTGTAAGGAATATTCTTCCAGAATCTCAGCAGAGGCCTTTCCTCAGTGGCATGAGGCCCAGAGGCAGCTCCTCAGAGATGAGCAACTGACGCCTTATCATCCAGTGCAGTGGAAACTGGGGGAGATTTTTACACCGTCATTTTCAGCCCCGTTGGCAATATTGCTAGTTTCCTTCAAATCATAAAGCCCCCGTTTTTCTGACTCTCCCCTTTAGAAACCTTTCTCTTCAATAGAGCAGACCTAGCATTGATTTCCTACCCGCACTTATATTTCAAGCACCTGTCAGACAGACACATTATGCCGTATACTCCTCATGGCATCCCTCAGGTTAGGACCTATGATTATTCCCATTTCTCAGATGCAGGGACTAAGGTTCAGAGAAGTTGAGTAACCTGCCCAAGGTCACACATCTGTTAAGAGCAGAACCAAGACTGAGATCAGATCTGTGTGACCCAAAGCCCGTGCACTGAACCATTTGCTACGTCATCTGCCTGTGATGGTGTTTGTTCCTTGAGCTTTTCATTTATGCACAGAGCCCGACCCCTGAGGGAAGTTCAGTAGCAAAGTCAAGCCCCACCAAACATGCGTCCCTATCCTAGGCCGCCCAGAGGCATGGGTCTGAGCAAAGGCAGGTTTCTGCAAAGACCTGGGGTAGGGGTTGGGGAGCTGCCCCTTCGAGAGCAGGTTTCCATCCTCATGCCCATTTCCGGGATTTCAGGGAGTCTCATTCTGGGTCATCCCTCTCCTGTGCTTTGCCCTCTTTTAAGCTCCTCTGTTGTCCCCAACCCCCATTCATGCTTCCTGGGTGGAGTCCTGCAGGGCCATTGTTCCCTCCTGATGGAGCCAGGCAGCCTCTGGACTTCTGTGAGGGCAGGAGGAAGGGATCAGAAGCTGCCTGGTGATCTGGCTCCAGGCCCAGCCTGTGAGATTTATTTTGCTGTAAAAATCCCATCTCTTTCTCTGCTGTGAGTTACATTACAAAACGTCCCTTTAAACTGAATCCAGCAACACAGAAGAAGGATTATACACCATGACCAAGTGGGATTTATCCCAGGCTTAACATCCAAAAATCAATTAATGTAATATACTATATCATTAAAAATAAAGGACAGAAACCACACCATCCTCTCAACAGATGCAGAAAAAGCATTTGACAAAATACAACACCCCTTCATGATTAAAAAAATAGAAAGAAAAGGAAACTTCCTCAGTCTAATAAAGGGCAACTACAAAAAAATCCACAGCTGACATCATCCTTAATGGTGAAAGGCTGGATGTTTTCCCCTTAAGAGCATCTCTTCTATCCAACATTATATTGGAGGTTCTCACCAGGGCAATCAGGGAAGAAAATTAAGTAAGGCATCCATACTGAAAAGGAAGAAATACAACTATATTTGCAGATGACATGATCTTGTATACAGAAAATCCTAAAGAATTCACTAAAGCAGTATTAGAACTAATAAACTAGTTCGGCAAGGTCGCAGGATAGGATACAAGATCAATATACAAAAAGCAACATTTCTATACACTGGCAAGGAAAAGATTAAAATTAGAATTAAGAAAACAATTCCAATTATAATAACATCCAAAAAATCGGAATAAACTTAACAAAAGAAGTGCAAGACTTCTACTCTGAAGACTCTACTCAAAAGACGCTACTCTGAAGACTTCTACTCTGAAGGCTACAAAACATTGTTGAAAGAAGTCAACGAAGACCTCGATAAATAGAAAGATACATCATATTCATGGATTGAAAAACTTACTGTTAAGACGACAAGAATCCCCACATTGATCTACAGATTCAACACAATCCCCATCAAAATTCCAGCGACCTTAGTTGCAGAAATTGACAAGCTGATCCTAAAATCCATATGGAAATTCAAAGGACCCAGAATAGCCAAAACAATCTTGAAAAAGAACGGAGTTGGAGAACTCACACTTCCCAGTTTCCAAACTTACCGTAAAGCTGCAGCAATCAGGACAGTGTGGTACTGGCCTAAAGAGAGACATATGGGCCAATGGAATAGAACTGGTCCAGAAATAAACCCTCACATTTACAAAAAAATTGCCTTTTTGGACAGAAGTGCCAAGACAATTCAATGGAGAAAGAATAGCCTTTTCAACACGTGCTTCTAGGACAACTGGATTGCCACATGCAAAAGAATGAAGTTGGACCCCTACCTCACACAGCTAACCAACAATGCACCACAGACCTAAAAGCAAGAGCTAAAACTATGAAAGCCTTAGAAGAGAATAGAGACATAACTTTCTGTGACCTTGGATTAAGCAATGGTGTCTTGGATACAATATCAGGAGCACAAGCAACAGAAGAAGACTTAAACTGAACTCATCAAAACTGAAAACTTTTTGCTGTAAAAGACATCAACAAGAAAGTGAAAAGACGACTCAGAATGGGAGAAAATATTTGCAAGTCATTAATCTGACAAGGGACCTGTATCTAGAAAATATAAATGACTCTTACAACTCAATATTAAAAAGACAAGTAACCTTGGGCTTCCCTGGTGGCGCAGTGGTTGAGAGTCCACCTGCCAATGCAGGGGACACGGGTTCGCGCCCCGGTCCAGGAGGATCCCACGTGCCGCGGAGCGGCTGGGCCCGTGAGCCATGGCCGCCGAGCCTGTGCGTCCGGAGCCTGTGCTCCGCAACGGGAGAGGCCACAACGGCGAGAGGCCCGCGTACCGCAAAAAAAAAAAAAAAGACAAGTAACCCAATTTAAAAAATGGGCAAGGGATCTGAATACACGTCTTTCCAAAGAAGGTACATATGGCCATTAAGCACGTGAAAAGATGCTAATAACATCTTTAGCCTCCAGGGAAGTAAAAGTCAAAACCACAATCCAATACCACTTCACACCTACCAGGTTGGCTAAATAAAAGGAAAAAATAAGAAAAACAGTAACAAGTGTTGGTAAGGGTCCAGAGAAACTTAAATCTGCTCTCTGCTAGGATTGTAAAACGGTGCAGACGCTTTAGAAAACAGTCTGGCATTTCTTTAAAAGATTAGACAGAGAGTAACCATAAGACCTAGCAATTCAATTCCTCTGTACGTACCCAAGAGATACGAAAACATTAGTCCATACAAATCTTATACACAAATGTTCATAGCAGCGTTATTCACAACAGCCAAAAAGCGTAAGAAAAACAAATGTCCATCAGCTGATGAGTAGATAAGTAAAATGGGGCATAACCGTACAATGGATACCGTTCAGCAATTAAAATGAAGTCCTAAAACACGCCACAACATGGGGGAATCTCGAAAATGTTACCCTGAATGAAAGAAGCCACACACACACACACAGACACATATGGAATGATTCTATTTATGAAATATCCATAAGAGACACATCTGTGGAGACAGAAAGTAGATTAGTGATTGCCTAGGATTGCAGAAGGAGGTTGGGGGAAATGGGCAGTGACTGCGAATGGCGGGGTCTTTTGGGGGCAACGAACATGAAAACGTTCTAACATTAATTGTGGTGATGGTTGGACAACTCTGTGAATATACTAAAAACACTGAATCATACATTTTATTTTTTTTAATATTTTAATTTTATTGGTGAATCATACGTTTTAAATAGGTGAATTATATGGTATGTGAATTACATCTCAATAAAGCTGATCTATACCATGATAATGATATAAACATAATAATAGATAACATAATATAACAATAATAGATATTTGAAGTCTCCTTTGCAGCCCTCAATCGCTATAGGCCCCTAAACAGGAAGGGAATTGGGGGTGGGGCAAGCATGGCCCCTCACACATCCCCTCTGAAAGGCAGGGTCCCCAGAGCAGGGGCAGGAGCAAGGCTGTGGAGTCACTAACTCCGTGCTGGCAGCTGGGGACCGGCTCATGAACTCTGGGTCTCGGATGTCCCTTGGTCTCCTTGTGCCTCAGGCCAGCATCTCCGGAGTGAGGGTGAGAACGGGTCCCTCTCCTGGGGTGGCTGCGAGGATAAGGTGAGAAGGTTCATGTCAGGCACCGAGCAAGACCCCTGGAACACAGGAAGCATGCAGTCGATGCTACCAGTACCATGGAAGCAGCCTGGGCGTAAGAAGTAATGAGCGAGGCTCACGGGCCGGGAAGTAACAAGCTGTGCTGTCCTGGGAGGTCAAGGCAAGCCCCCAACCTCTTGCCTCATTGGATCCAAAATTTCTGCAACTTCCCACTGGGCTTTCCTCCGAACGGCCCCTCGGCCCGGCGTCTCGCTCTTTTCTCATCCAGTATTTTCCCTGCACCCCGTCAATCCAGACATGGAACTGGGCCTTTCTGTTGGTCAAACAAAAGGAAGCAGGAAGGGGCACAACACTGGGCCCCCTGCATGGCCACAGCCCCTTCCATCCCCGGCATCACCCACCCAGCTCACACCCGCCCTGCAGACCACACTCCTAACACCACCCTCCCTCCCTCTGCCCAGCAGGCTGCCGTTCCAGGTCTGACTCCCAATTCCACGGGGCAGCCAAAGGGCCTCCCAGGGAACAGATTCCCCAGCACACGAGTGTCCTTGTCCCAAAGGCCCTGCAGCCGTGCACAGCTCTGTCACCCCCATGCCTCCAGTTTCCTGCCATTCGCGTTTATTCTCGAGCGTGGAATTTATCCCACGCCCACTCCTTTCCCTAGATGTTACCAGCCCCTTCCTGCAGGCAGACGTGCGGGGCTGTCTTCCGGCCAGGTGTGCAGGACACACAGGGCCAAGCAACAGGCGGCCTCATCTCTATAGAGTAGCTCACATGTGCTGGGGCGGTTCCAGGAAAGCCCCAGGATAGGTGGGATCTTTAACTCTCTGGCTCAATTGCCCCTGAGCCAAAGGGGAGCAAAAAAGGCCCAGATTGTTCTTGGGTGTCTCTGTGGAGGCCCCCCCATCACCCCTAGCCGCTTCCTCTTCTCTTGCTGCACTAGTTGTGGTTGATTAAAAGCCCATGCGTTGCCATGGCAACGTGGCCAAATCTGACATGCCCCCCACCCCGCCCAGAGGCCAGAAGTTATCTTCCCTCAGGTACCTCAAGTCTTACTCCTGTCCCTCATTAGTGCTGAGATTCTACTGAAATAATACAGGTTCAAACTACACCCAAACTGCTTCAGAGAGAAGTTTCACACTCTTATGTAACCAGCTGTTTTCAGATCTGAGATCCAAGACCTTGGTCCTCGTTGTCACAGCCGTCAGCAAAGGAAATCTTGAGTTCACCTTCAAAACAGCTCAGAGGAACACACTGGAAACCAATTCTCAATCCCAGCCAGTTTCCTTCCGCTTGGAAATCCGCCCTGTTTCCCATTCTTAGGGTTAAGATGCTGGTACGTTCGGTCAGGTGCTTCCTTCCTTCCCCCTTTCCAAATCGGAACACCAGATTTAAGGAAAGGAAGAGCCAGCAGTTCAGACCAAGCAAACCAGGAACCACGTCCCGAGACCCGGCCCAGAACAAACTAAGAAAGTCTGTTTGGGCATCACTTTTTAACAAATGTATGCCACAGTGCATCCAACGCTATATTTTCTTTTGTTCTTGATTCTTTTTTTCTATGTGTGGGCTTACTTTTTCCCCTCTCTCTTCCTCCCAGATGGAACCTAAGCGCCTGAAAAAACAGCTTCCCAAAATCCTGAAGCTCCTGAAACCAGATGACAGGATTCTGATTGTGGGGACAACACAGCGACCTTTTGACGCTGAACTTCAACCTCTTTGCAAAGTTTATCAAAAAATTATTTTGGTTCCCAGACCAGACTATGCTTCCAGACATGGCAAGTACCCCTCACCCCTTCCAGTATGCAGTAACCGAAGCTGGGCCGTCCGGTGTGGGCTTGCAGGCACGTGGGCTTGAGCCAGGAGGGTGGCCTTCGTCACCCAGTGACCATCAGAAGGTGATGTAAGTCCCAGTGCCCCAGGACAGTCAGCGAACTCCAAGCCATAAACATAAACTCCAGGTCCCAAGAGCAACAGATCTCTGTTCTGTTGTTAATGTAATTCTTTTTACCCAAGACAAAAGGAAACAGGACAGGGATTATTATTTTGAGTCCTGAAGGAGACAAAAGCCCCTATGGGTAAGAATTTTCCTTTCGACAGGTGGATTAGGGTCACTCAGCTCGTCCCCGCGGCAGTGATGTCTTTCCCGTGCAAAAGCATTTCTTTTCACCTGGTCGATTTTTTCTTTCCAGGCTCAAAATACCAGTCCAAGGGAATGTTGATTTACTTAAACACTGAATACAAGAGCTTACTTTTTTTCCATTTTTTTCCCTTGGACAGACAGATTCAAAATCACTTCTTTTGAAACCTATTTTTAAATGGGAACAATACAAAAAAGTGACCCTGGGAGGCAGTGCAGTGAAATTGGGAAGAGCCGTGGCACGTGGGTTCTGACGAGCCCTGGTTCTGATCCTGGCTGTCCCGCCGAATAGCTGATGACCTTGAGAAGTAGGCTGACATTCTGAGCCTCCATTTTCTCAGCTCTAAAGTAGGAGAACTGTTCAGTTCCCAGGGCTGTGGTGACCCTTATATGAGATGGCTAGAATGCCCAGCACCATCTCAGCTCCCGGAGAGGACGGGTGGAGGGGGAGAAGGCGGTGATGGGGGCGTGGAGGAGGAATATTTAAATGGAAGGTCAGTAAATGGCCCAGGGAGCCGGCAGTGGTGCCGGTGGTGGTTTCCGTTATCGATTGCTGTGTGACAGACCTCCCCAGTGGCTTGAAACCATAAAGTACGCCTCTCATGATTCTGAAGGGCCACTGGGCTCAGTGGGGGCGTTCTCCCCAAGGTGTTTCATGATGGAGCAGTAAATGGCGGCTGGGACTCCAGCCATCTGAAGACTGGACAGGACTGGACATCCAAGACCATTCCCTCCATGACTGTGCTGTTGCTGGCTGTCAGCTGGGAGCTCAGCTGGGGCTGGTGACCAGACCTCCTCTACCCGGCCCCTCCCCGTGGCCTTCCACGGCGCGGCAGCTAGGTCCCCAGGGGGAACATCCTAAGGGCAAACATTTCAAGAGGTTCAGGCAGAAGCTGGAAGGATCCTTGTGACCCAGCTGCAGAAGTCACACAGAGTCACTTTCACCACATTCTACTGGTCAAGAGAAAGTCACAGGCCAGCCCAAGTTCAAGGACAGTGGACTACACAGCATGTGAATACCAAAGGTGCGACTCATTGAGGGGCCGTCCCGGCCGCCCATGGTAGTGGTGGTGGTGGTAGATTTGGTTTAGAGATGATGATGGTGCTGTTGGAAATGGCGGTGATGGTGACCACAGCCTGGAAGTGGTGGAGATGCTGGTGGTCATGACCGCAGCCTGGAAGTGATGGAGATGCTGGTGGTCATGACCGCAGCCTGGAAGTGATGGAGATGCTGGTGGTCATGACCACAGCCTGGGGGTGATGGAGATGATGGTGGTTGTGACTGCAGCCTGGTGGTGATGGAGATAGCGGTGGTCATGACCACAGCCTGGGGGTGATGGAGATGATGGTGGTTGTGACCACAGCCTGGTGGTGATGGAGAAGCTGGTGGTCATGGTGGCGGTCATGGTAGAGGAGATGGCGGTAGCGATGACCTGGTAGCCATGGTGCATTGCTGATAATAATAAAAACTATTAGGTCAGACTTGGTTTCTATTCATCCTTCATTAGTCACAATAGCACCACCAAAACAGAGAGGATATATGTCCTTTCTGGTTGATCTTAAGTTCCTGGTCAGTGTGATTTGCTAGAAGAACAACCCTTTACTCCCCATACATTATAAACTCTTAGCTTATTAGCCACTCCGTTTGCAATATGCATTCGTTTCTGTCTTGATAAAGTGTGATCATAATCACAATGTTATATGCAAAGCACAGGAAGACTTTGGGTGCAGTTATTTCTCCACCCATCTAGGGACTTCTCCATCTTCTGGGGCCTGCAAGCCCTCCACTGGATCCTTTGCAACCAGCCAGCATCAAAGGAAAAGAAAGAAAGATAGTATAAATGATCTCTCAGGAGATTTAGGGACCAGACTGAGGAGGGGCCAACAGTTCTTCTAGCCACATTGGCCAGAATGCCTCACGAGGCCCCACCAGGGTTCAAGGGGGCAGGGATGTGTAGTTTAGCCAAGGAAGGAGTCGACACAGAGATGGGTGTGCACCAGCGTTCTCTGCCCGCTACAGAGGATTCCACGCTCCTGGCTTCATCAGAGCTTTCCCACTCCCGTGCCCCTTGGTTAGATTCTCTGTGTCTCTCTGTCTCTCTCTGTCTCTCTCTCTCTCTCTGTATTGTATATATATTTTAAGCTATCTTAATGGAATAAGGTAGAGTATTATTAATTTTCAGGGCCTAGAACATTATTCTTGACTTTGAACAGTTTCGATTGTCTGACAAAACCATAGGCCCTTTCGAAATGAAGCTATTGATGTATAACAAGGACAGGTGTGTTCTTTTGATAAAGTGCCAGGCCTCTCTAGGGACTCAGATCACAAGACAGATTCCAGCTTGAATCGCCTCACGGCAGCATCGTGGGAGAGGAAGGAGGAAGCATCCCTTCACCGGTGGGCGGATGATAAACCTGCAGCAGTGGTCATCTTGGGCCCAGGGCTCTGTCCACTCAACCACATGTGTCTCACATATTTCTTTCTCGGTGGGTGATTTGTTCAGGCTGCCATTCTCACCAACATCATAAATGCTGCCCAGCGTTTCCTCCAGTGACCTTGAAGTTACCATAGCCACAGTGGCTGGGACATCTATCTTAAAGAAAGACTATTCCTGTCTTTGCAATGATCAAAAACGGTCTCTTGGGCTTCCCTGGTGGCACAGTGGTTGAGAGTCCGCCTGCCGATGCAGGGGATGCGGGTTCGTGCCCCGGTCCGGGAAGATCCCACATGCCGCGGGGCGACTGGGCCCGTGAGCCATGGCCGCTGAGCCTGCGCATCCGGAGCCTGTGCTCCGCAATGGGAGAGACCACAACAGTGAGAGGCCCGCGTACAAAAAAAAAAAAAACGGTCTCTTGCATCCTGTAAAGCCTGGGCTGCAGATCCATAACTTGGGCCCTTGCTTGTCCACCTGTCTGCTGGCAGCCGAGGACCAAAGGTGCATGGGACACTCGACCCAACTTCTCAGATTCTCCAGGCGGTGTGGGGGAGTGACAGGGCTGAGAAGAGAAGGGCAGATCAGCCAGAGGAAACGCGGTCCTTAAGGTTTACCAAATATAATTCAATAGCTACCTGCTTTCCCCAAATCAAGCGGTTTCCTTCAAAATGTCTCTGCAAAGAAAATCCACCCCCAGGTTGATTAATGCCATGTCTAGTCCCCAGAAATCCCTCTGGGCTTCCTTCTCTCCACGTTCCTCATGCCTCCTCCTGTCTCTCTTCCCCGGGGTCTGCTCCGCTAATAACCCGATTCATCACAGGCCCCCCACCTTAGACCCTGTGTCTGCTCGGAGGGGTCCCGCCCATGTCTTTTTTTTTTTTTTAACATCTTTATTGGGGCATAACTGCTTTACAATGCTGTGTTAGTTTCTGCTTTATAACAAAGTGAATCAGCTATACATATACATACATTCCCATATCTCCTCCCTGTTGCGTCTTCCACCCTCCCTATCCCACCCCTCTAGGTGGACACAAAGCACCGAGCTGATCTCCCTGTGCTATGCGGCTGCTTCCCACTAGCTATCTATTTTACATTTGGTCGTGTATTTATGTCCATGCCACTCTCTCACGTCGCCCCAGCTTACCCTTCCCCCTCCCTGTGTCCTCAAGTCCATCCTCTACGTCTGCATCTTTATTCCTGTCCAGCCCCTAGGTTCATTAGAACCTTTTTTTTTTTTTAGATTCCATATATATGCGTTAGCATACGGTATTTGTTTTTCTCTTTCTGACTTACTTCACTCTGTATGACAGACTCTATGTCCATCCACCTCACTACAAATAACTCAATTTCGTTTCTTTTTCTGGAATCCTAGACTGCAGAGGCCAGAAGCTCATCCCAATCACATTATTCACCCTCTTGTGCTTTTGCAAAATCCCAAATAAAAATGAATTTTAAGAGACTGTGTCATCTCAAGCACTAGCCAGGATAGAATCAATTGGGAATGAATCAACTGGGAATGAATCAACTGGGAATGCCAAGAGCAGAGAAGGGGCCCCGAAGACCAGATTCCTTTCAGCCTAAAGAAGGGGAAGGGGATGGAGATTAGTCTGAAGAACTGAAGAGCCCTCTACATCCGAGAAAGGAAGGTAAAACACGGCAGCAGGTCCAGAGAGCCCCTCAGCTGCCTTGAACCGTTTTGTAGCCCCGGCCTCTGGTCCTCACGGCCACGCCCGTTGCCAGTCCCCAAGCCTGTTGTGCTTTTGTGCCCACCACCACCCCTCCCCCGCTGGACAAAGGCTTGGCAGCCTGCTCGTGCCTCCAGTACAGGCTGTGGGGCTGCCACTGCAATGAACCACCAGGCTAGAGCTCCCTCCACGCCTGAATCCCCTCTTTGCCCCAGAGCAGCTATTTAAGGGCCAAGAACCCATGATCCGGTGGCTTTGTACAAGCAATAGAAGCTGTTCTTTTAAAGGCTAGTAAGTCTAGTTCATCAGACATGAGAAGGGAGTCAAGCCTGATTCTCTCTCCCCTTCTCTGGATCTGGAGATGGCTGGGGGCAAGTGGGCAAGTCCCACCGCAGCTGTGACTGCACCACCATTAAAATATAATGAGCTTGGGGAAGTCATCAATGTTTCAGGTATTTTGACGAAGCTTGACCAAGACTTTACACGAATGTCATACACGTTCATTGTCAATAGGGTGTTTACATGCCCACGCTAGACCAGAGTAATTGTCGTTTTTTGCATCACTCTTTTTTTATTGGAGTATCGTTGATCTACAATATCGTGTTAGTTTCAGGTATACAGCACAGTGATTCAGCTGTACGTATATATGTATATTCTTTTCCAGATTCTTTTCCCTTATATGTTTTTACAAAATACTGAGTAGAGGTGCCTGTGCTATACAGTAAGTCCTTGTCGGCTATCTGCTTTATATATAGTAGAGTGTATCTGTTAAGCCCGACGTCTGCATCACTATTACTGAATCTTTACTTGCAGGGATTTTTGTGTTAAAATACAGGGAGGCTGTGACTTTCACAGCTTAACAGGGAGGCACGGGAGAGCTGACCTTTGTCGCTGGGAAGCCCTTGGCCCCCACTGTTTGTCCCGTCCACGCTGCAGGTAGGAATTTCACCCACGGGTGCCCACGTCTGAAGCTGCTCTGGGTTCCCAGCCTGGAGTATCTACCAGGTCCCCAGGTTTAGGGGTTCTCACCAGTGACTGTCCCATAAAACGTGTTCCCTTCTCAGGACCCAGAGTCACCACTCAGACCTGTTTGCACGGCTTCTAGATGTTATGAATGAGGACAGGAGACAGACGAGATCCCAAGGGATGGTGTCATCTGGTTGTTGTTGTTGCTGTGTGTTTTTACCACGGGCTGTGTCTCCTGATGTCTAACTCTACAGCAGTTGTATTTAGATAAGGGTAATCCTCCCCTGTTCCAATCTGTCTTTTACACAGATATGCTTAGAAATACGCTGTAGTTTATTTTGTGTTAGCTTTTATAATTGATGTTTGACTGAGCATTAGGAAACTTTGGTACCAAGTGGAATGACTTGATAGTAATAAAATTACAGAAGTAACAGTAATAAAGCTACAGGAGAGAAAGTGTCCACCATATGCCAAACAGTTTCTTCCAAGTGATTTGTACACGTTCTTGTCCTTATTTCTCATAGCAGCTTGAGAAGGAAATCTTTCTACTCCCACTTTTACCTTAGATGGGTTCAGGTTCAAATAAACCCACCAAGGAAGTAGCAGTGTAGACGCAGGAGGAAGATGTTGCTTTAGGCAAATTTGGGGGCCCCCGTGGCCCTTGCTGGTCTCACTGCAGCTCTCATCCCTTGATGGCTAACCTTCCACCGTTGGAAGACACCACAGGCCCCATGATAACATGCACCCCTTCCCAGCAACTCAGCTCACCTTGGGGCCAAGCATCTCCTGCCAAGGAGGACAGTGGAGGCACATTGTTGGAATAACTCGTGGCCCCAAAAGCCAGACTCTGATGTGGGTCCTAGTTACGTTCCAAGTCATTCTATCCCTTGACAGTCATTGGACCTTTTCACCTCATCAGGTACTTTTGGATCAATGTAGTTGGATGCTGCAGTCACGTCACACACCTGACAGTGCTCAGATCATGCAGTAAATCTTCAGTGTTTAAACACTGTTTCAAATATTCCTCAAAGAAGGTCAAAATGCTCTAGAGACATCTGGCCAGATCTTCTCAGTACCGCGGCTGGTTCTGATACGGAAGGCCTTACCCTGTCCGCATCCTTCCTCACTGTCTGGATGGGTAGAACTAAACACACCACAGCAAGTCTCATTTATTTCCCTGGAGCCTCTCTTGACAGAATAGACATAGTTCTCAAAGTGTAATCTCGTCTCAGATGTTGTATGGAAGACCATCCTATCTCTAAGGTTACGTAAACATCAGGGATAATTTCATAATTCATCTTCACAGCATCCCTGTGTTCTAAGCGAAATCTCCCGGTCACCCCAGGTCCCACTGACCCACACAGCAACAGGACACCCATCTGGTAGATCTGTTAATCTGTGCTGTTTTTCCATTGTTGGGGGCAGAGAATAAAGGGTCCAGTTGCTCTGTCTAATAGGACGTGTGGGACAGTGTCTTACACCCAATGGGAACCGAGCCCAGCCATGGCTGATGGAAATTGGACTCTGCGTTCCAATTCCACGCATAAAAATCATGTAAGAAATGAACTTTATAGCTCAAAGAAGTCCGACTCCTACTTAGCCAAATGCCATAGACACCCACGTAAATTTCCAATGTTGGAAGATTTTGAACATCTTTGAAGGTACCACCCTAAAACTATACTGACCCTAGTTTAATTTTTCCTTGTCAATTCAAGGGGCTCGTAGTCTGCAGACCTCAGGGCCATCCACGTGCATCCCTTATGCTTGAAAATCCCTCGGGGCAGAGCATTTGGTCAGGTGGCTTCCTGCTCATTTGAATTACAAATCGGAGCAGACCTCCTGTGCTCTCCTTTCTTGGTGAGCCACCGCTTTGTCCTGGGAACTGGGTCAATGCTGCTTTCTCTGTGGTGACTCCTGTTCTCTGTCTTTTCCATCACTTTGGATACAACAGTTTTGTGGAAAGAAATCATTCAGCGCCACAGCGGAGTCATCACCGGTGCCCTGAGTGTCAGTTGCTTGGCAAAGATCACCGACGGCTTCACCCAGGGCCACATCGTCCAGGTGGTGAAGGAGGTGCTCACGGAGCGCAGAATCCGGCAGCAATCTCACAAGCCGCTCACCGCCCTCGAGTTCATCCCGCCTCTCACCAGCATGAGTCCCGTCTACCAAGAGGAAGAAGAGAGCTTTAAGGTAAACGCAACGCCTACCTGGCCAGGTCCTAGCAGCAAACACTTGTCACGTCACCTCCTCCCTCCAGTCCCCTGGGATTCATGCATTTGGACTCTACCATACCCAGTAAAATTTAGAAACTCGAAATTTGGGGGCCACAGTATTTTTCTGGCCTTAGCAGTAAAGCACGTCTTCCAAATTTTAGGAAAATTGTGATCCATGACCTTATAAATGAACAGCCAAATTGCAGAACTGAGTAGCAGCTTCAAAACCATTGGATTTGCACACACACACACACACACACACACACACACACACCCTCTCTTGGTTCTCACTGGGTTTTACTTCATAATTCACGTAATGGAACAAGTTTTGCATGGAAAAAACCAGTCCCTAAACAGTGTACTTCCAGCCAATGCTGCTTTTGCTCCATATTTGCCCTGGTACACGTCATCTTCTAGTACACTTGCGATAGGAAATCACAAGAAAATTCGCCAACATTTAGTTTTCGTATTTTTTTTTTTTTTTTTTTTTGCAGTACACGGGCCTCTCACTGTTGTGGCCTCTCCCGTTGCGGAGCACAGGCTCCGGACGCACAGGCTCAGCGGCCACGGCTCACGGGCCCAGCCGCTCCGCGGCACGTGGGATCCTCCCGGACCGGGGCACGAACCCGCGTCCCCTGCATCGGCAGGCGGACTCCCAACCACTGCGCCACCAGGGAAGCCCTAATTTTTGCATTTTTGAACACACTCTGATATGTTCACGGAACTTTTTAGATCTGGAGGAAGCTTTGAGAATTAACTCTTCATATCCCTCGATATGGGAGGAAAAGAACTAGCCAAGAGTGATGTGCCTTTTCCAGGTACAATGAGTTTTACAGCCTTCGTCCCCAAGGCCCAGGCCAGCAGGCAACCCCTCCAAATCCTGTGAATAAGAATGAGTACAGTTGTGTTCTCTTTCTGAACCTAAAGGTAGTTTTCTTGGCCAACTGGGAAAAAAAGGGAGGAGAACTGTATCCATGCAATTATATCCACCACCATCTTAGCCATGCAGTCACCAGAGAGAGAGTTGTAATTCCCATTCAAGCCTCTTGTCTCTGAAAGCCTGCTTGGGATTAGGAAAATTCCCTCTATGAAGTGTCACTTTTCCACCAACTCTAGAAACTGTTTCGCCTCTGCTTTGCTGCTGATGCTTCAGTGAAGGTTGAAAATAGTCTCAATACTGATCCCCAAAATAATGATCTGCACAAGGGTTGCACAAGTAGTTGATCTTGATCTTGATCTGCACAAGTAGTTTCATTAGGTCCCATTTGTTTATTTTTGTTTTTATTTCTGTTTCTCTAGGAGGGGGGTCAGAAAGGATCTTGCTGTGATTTATGTCATAGAGTGCTCTGCCACTGTTTTCCTCTGAGGGTTTTATAGTGTCTGGCCTTACATTTAGGTTTTTCATCCACTTTGAGTTTATTCTTGTGTATGGTGTTAGGGAGTGTTCTAATTTCATTCTTTTACATGTAGCTGTCTGTTTTTCCCAGAACCATTTATTGAAGGGGTGTCTTTTCTCTATTGTATATTCTTGCCTCTTGCCTCCTTTATCAAAAATAAGGTGACTGGGCTTCCCTGGTGGCGCAGTGGTTGAGAGTCCACCTGCCGATGCAGGGGACGCAGGTTCGTGCCCCAGTCTGGGAGAATCCCACGTGCCGCAGAGCGGCTGGGTCCGTGGGCCACGGCCGCTGAGCCTGCGCGTCCGGAGCCTGTGCTCCGCAGTGGGAGGGGCCACAGCAGTGAGAGGCCCACGTACCGCAAAAAAAAAAAAAAAAAAATAAGGTGACCATACATGCATGGGTTTATCTCTGGGCTTTCTATCCTGTTCCAGTGATCTATATTTCTGTTTTTGTGCCAGTACCATACTGTCTTGATTACTGTAGCTTTGTAGTATAGTCTGAAGTCAGGGAGCCTGATTCCTCCAGCTCCATTTTTCTTTCTCAAGATTGCTTTGGCTATTCGGGGTCTTTTGTGTTTCCATACAAATTGTGAAATTTTTTGTTCTAGTTCTGTGAAAACTACCATTGGTATTTTGATAGGGATTGCACTGAATCTGTAGATTGCTTTGGGTAGTATAGTCATTTTCACAATGTTGATTCTTCCAATCCAAGAACGTGTTATATCTCTCCATGTGTTTGTATCAGCTTTAATTTCTTTCATCGTGTCTTATAGTTTTCTGCATACAGGTCTTTTGTCTCCTTAGATTTATTTATTCTAGGTAGATTTATTCCTAGGTATTTTATTCTTTATCTTGCAGGGGTAAATGGGAGTGTTTTCTTAATTTCTCTCTCAGATTTTTCATCATTAGTGTATAGGAATGCAAGAGATTTCTGTGGATTAATTTTATATCCTGCTACTCTAACAAATTCATTGATTAGCTCTAGTAGTTTTCTGGTAGCATCTTTAGGATTCTCTATGTATAGTATCATGTCCTCTGCAAACAGTGACAGCTTTACTTCTTCTTTTCTGATTTGGATTCCTTTTATTTATTTTTCTTCTCTGATTGCTGTGGCTAAAAACTTCCAAAACTATGTTGAATAAGAGAGGTGAAAGTGGACAACCTTGTCTTGTTCCTGATCTTTGAGGAAATGGTTTCAATTTTTCACCATTGAGAATGATGTTGGCTGTGGATTTGTCATATATGGCCTTTATTATGTTGAGGTAGGCTCCCTCTATGCCTACTTTCTGGAGGGTTTTTATTATAAATGGGTGTTGAATTTTGTCAAAAGCTTTTTCTGCATCTATTGAGATGATCATATGGTTTTTCTCCTTCAGTCTCTTAATATAGTTTATCACATTGGTTGATTTGCATATATTGAAGAATCCTTGCATTTCTGGGATAAACCCCACTTGATCATGGTGTGTGATCCTTTTAACGTGCTGTTGGATTCTGTTTGCTAGTATTTTGTTGAGGATTTTTGCATCTGTGTTCATCAGTGATATTGGCCTGTAGTTTTCTTTCTTTGTGACGTCTTTGTCTGGTTTTGGTGTCAGGGAGATGGTGGCCTCATAGAATGAGTTTGGGAGTGTTCCTCCCCCTGCTATATTTTGGAAGAGTTTGAGAAGGATAGGTGTTAGCTCTTCTCTAAGTGTTTGATAGAATTTGCCTGTGAAGCCATCTGGTCCTGGGCTTTTGTTTGTTGGAAGATTTTTAATCACAGTCTCAATTTCAGTGCTTGTGATTGGTCTGTTTATATTTTTTATTTCTTTCTGGTTCAGTCTTGGAAGGTTGTGCTTTTCTAAGAATTTGTCCATTTCTTCCAGGTTGTCCATTTTATTGGCATAGAGTTGCTTGTAGTAATCTCTCATGATCCTTTGTATTTCTGCAGTGTCAGTTGTTGCTTCTCCTTTTTCATTTCTAATTCTACTAATTTGAGTCTTCTCCCTTTTTTCTTGATGAGTCTGGCTAATGGTTTATCAATTTTGTTTATCTTCTCAAAGAACCAGCTTTTAGCTTTATTGATTTCTGCTATTGTTTCCTTCATTTCTTTTTCATTTATTTCTGATCTGATCTTTATGATTTCTTTCCTTCTGCTGTGTGGGTTTTTTGTTCTTCTTTCTCTAATTACTTTAGGGGTAAGGTTCGGATGTTTATTTGAGATGTTTTCTGTTTCTTGAGGTAGGATTGTATTGATATAAACTTCCCTCTTAGAACTGCTTTTGCTGCATCCCATAGGTTTTGGGTCGTCGTGTTTTCATTGTCATTTGTTTCTAGGTATTTTTTGATTTACTCTTTGATTTCTTCAGTGATCTCTTGCTTATTTAGTAGTGTATTGTTTAGCCTCCATGTGTTTGTATTTTTTACAGTTTTTTTCCTGTAATTGATGTCTAGCCTCATAGCATTGTGGTTGGAAAAGATACTTGATACGATTTCAATTTTCTTAAACTTACCAAGGCTTGATTTGTGACCCAAGATATGATCTGTCCTGGAGAATGTTCCATGAGCACTTGAGAAGAAAGTGTGTCCTGTTGTTTTTGGATGGAATGTCCTATAAATATCAATTAAGTCCATCTTGTTTAATGTATCATTTAAAGCTTGTGTTTCCTTATTTATTTTCATTTTGGATGATCTTTCAATTGGTCAAAGTGGGGTGTTAAAGTCCCCTACTATGATTGTGTTACTGTTGATTTCTTCTTTTATGTCCCCTTTTATAAAAGGGGAAATAACTGTCTACCTAAAATTTGTATCCAGCTAAACTAACATCCAAGAGATTGGAAAAAATAAAGATACTTTAAGACACACAAAGATTGAGATAGTGTCCTACTCACTTAGCATTTGCCTTATGTATTGAGGTGCTCCTATGTTGGGTGCATAAATATTTACAATTGTTGTATCTTCTTCTTGATAGATCCCTTGACCATTATGTAGTGTCCTTCTTTGTCTCTTGTAATAGTCTTTATTTGAAAGTCTATTTTGTCTGATATGAGAATTGTCGCTCCAGCTTTCTTTTGATTTCCATTTGCATGGAGTATCATTTTCCATCCCCTCACTTTCAGTCTGTATGTGTCCCTAGGTCTGAAGTGGGTCTCTTGTAGACAGCATATGTATGGATCTTGTTTTTGTATCCATTCAGCCAGTCTATGTCTTTTGGTTGGAGCATTTAATCCATTTACATTTAAGGTAGTTATCTATATGTATATTCCTATTACCATTTTCTTAATTGTTTTGGGTTTGTTATTGTAGGTCTTCTTCTCTTGTGTTTCCTGCCAAGAGAAGTTCCTTTAGCATTTGTTGTACAGCTGAATTTGGTGGTGCTGAATTCTCTTAGCTTTTGCTTGTCTGTAAAGGTTTTTATTTCTCCATCGAATCTGAATGAGATCCTTGCTGGGTAGAGTAATCTTGGTTGTAGGATTTTCCCCTTCATCACTTTAAATATGTCCTGCCACTCCCTTCTGGCTTGCAGAGTTTCTGCTGACCCCACATCCATTTCTGCTTCCTGTCATATCTCCAGGACCTGGCACAGCACCTGGTCCCACCTAGATGTTCAGTTAACTTGTTTAGCGGCAAATGGATTGAGCAGATGGATAGAATGAAACTGTCACTGTGCTGAGTAATGTGATTCCATGGCTGTAGTTGCTGGTAATCAGGTCTATCATTTTCACCCTGAGAAATTTCACCCAGCTGCGCTTCTGACAACATGTCAGACTAGGGTCTTGCAGATTCTCCAAACACATGTACCTGCACAATGGACATGATGGAGAAGATATTGAATGATAATGATGTAATAGTTTTAATAGTGTTAGCTAATACTTATGACTACTTATGTGCCAGGCACCCTATTAACTCAGTTAGACCACACCATTTACCCTATTTTGCAGATGGGGAAACTGAGTTATAATGAGGTGTAGTAGGCAGAATATTGGCTCCCCAAAGAGGTCTACATCTGGGTCCCTGGAACCTGGGCCTATGTTAGGTTACATGGCAAAGGCGAATTAAGGTTTCAGATGGAATAAGTTTGCTAATTAGCTGACCTTAAGACAGATTACCCTGAATTATCCTTATGAGTCCAGTGTAATCATAAAAGTTAGAAGAGGGCACAAGAAGAGAAACCAGAGAAATGGCAGTGTGAGGAATCATTGAGACTCCAGGTAGCACAACACTGCTAGCTCAAAGCTAGAGATGGGGCCACAAGCCAGGATAGCCGGTGGCCTCTGGAAACTACAAAAGACAAGGGGACAGATTCTCCCCTGGAACTCCAGAAAGGAACACAGCCTGCAGACACCTTGATTTTAGCCCCATGAGACCCATTTTGGACTTCTGATCTACAGAACTATGAGATAATAAGTGTTTTTTTAAGCCATGTGGTAATTTGCTGCAGCAGCCAAAACAAAACAAACAAACAAACAAAAACCACAAGAGGCAAAATGACTTGTTCCAGGTCACACAGCTTAAAAGGAGTAGAGCTAAAATTCAAATCTCACTCCACAGCCAATTTTATTGACCATATTCCATACTGTGCCTCAGTAAATTAGGAGTCCATCACCTTAAGTACTTGGCCACCTCACCTTACGTTGAAAGGTGAGTCAACGCTCAAAGAAGAATGAGAAAATCCCCAAGTGCCAGAAACAAAGATAAATCTCAAACACAGGGACAAACAGATGCCTGGCAGGTAGCATAGAGAGAAATAAATGATAGAAAACAAAGATTAGGAGTTGTAGCAGATAAAATGACAAATCTGCTGCTTCTATGACTGGATCTTTGATATCCCAATATCACCAAGGAGCGTTAGCTTCTATACACCCTATAAGTCCTGGTTCTAGATGTGGGTTTAGAGAACCACGTGGAAGCAAGTACAGTACTGCTAGGGAGGTAGGTATAATGAGAGAGAGAGAGAGAGAGAGACCAAAACAAATCTGAAAATCAAAATTCCAAAACATTTTAGGAAATCTAGTGTTACATACAATCTTCAAACAAAAATGATTAAAAGACAATGGTTTAAACAAAAACATTTAGATTAATATGATTAAGATGTTCAAGAAAATAAATGAAGGCATAACTTCCATTAGAGATACAAAGTTTTGAAACAAAGACAGGCAGAAATGGAATAAAAACAGATAATTATGAAAAAAATCACAAAAAGAAAGCTTTGAAATGAAAAATAAGGTAACTAACATAAAAAGCCAAAAAATAAAAGAGGTGTGAACTCTTTTCACAACTCTTTCACAGCTCCCCCCAGAAGGCAACATAGAAAAATAAAAACATAAAACCTATAAACTGCAAGTAAGAACCTTTGAAGACACTGACACCCAACTAATGGCAGTTCTAGCAGAAGAGAAGAAATGTCAGAGCAACAATTATTTGAAGAAATACTTGCTGAGAATTTTCCTTAATTAAAGACCTGACTTCTTAGGTTAAAAACAAACTCCACATGACCAGCAGAACACATGAAACAAATCTACACCTACATGCATTATTGTGAACCTAAGAACAAGGCAACAGGCCAGTCTTAAGACACCAGATTACCTGCAAAGAAGCAACTGGGAGATCAGACATCTCCTTGGCAAAAATAGACACCAGAAGAAAGTGAGAGTATATCTGCAAAGCGCTGAGGAAAAATAACTGTCTACCTAAAATTTGTATCCAGCTAAACTAACATCCAAGAGATCGGAAAAAATAAAGATACTTTAAGACACACAAAGACTGAGCTAGTGTCCTACTCACACACTTCAGACTACAGTTTGGAAATACCAAATAAAATTGAAGATGCTCATGGCCTTCAACCAGGAGTTCTATTTCTGTGTGTATGCCCCAGGGAAGTTTTCTCATTGGTGTATAAGGAGATATAAAAGTTGTGAATTTCAACATGGTTCATAATAACAAAATATTGGAAATGACCTATATGTCCATTAATGGGAGAATTGATAAGTAAGTTGTAGCATAGTCATTTAATGAAATAATATAACCACAGAGCTTGTAAACCAAAGTGTTTCTCAGATTTCAAATAAATGTGAAAGTTGAGAAAAATGTCATCACAGGGCCAGCTGCAATCATTAAGTGCTTTGGGGTGCTCCAGTATTTCTGCCATGTTTTTGACAGTATCCCTCAGTCCAGCTGCTGGTGGCCTTGTCTGAACCATAGGGAGCCATTCACATTACCAAGAAAACCCACACCTTCAGGATAGAGCAAGCTTCCCAGGAAGTCAGGTGACTTAGTTGGGAAGGGTCGTTGGTTAGATCTGGCCAGTGATCCTCCTTAACCGTTAACTCCTTGAGATAGAAGTTTCAAATTGTATAGAAATACAGGTTGGTAAACCCACGTAGAAAGAATTTGTATTGAACATACATTAAATGCCCAACGTTTAATGGCTGCTTGCCCCTTTCCGTTCAGTGAGCTTTTCTTTATTTTTAAGGGCATACTAGTGAATTCACATCATTTTGATATTTTCCTGAACGTCTGTTCGATTTCAGGACTGGTACGCCAAGACCCCTATGAGTAAAAAGCGAGCCTTGGCATTAACAGGAGATAACAAAGAAAACGAAAAGGACAAAGGAAAAGAGAAGGAGAAGAAAGGGATAAAGGAGAAAAAGAAAAAGTAATGCCTCTCTGAGGAGCCAGGGATGGAGGTGGGCCCGACTCTCCAGGGGGGAGATTGACCATTGCCTGTGTGAAGACCCACACTGATGCCCTACGTCCGCCAGCCCTGCCCTCGCTCAGTTAGATCTTCGTAGGCTGACCACCAAGTCAGTTGTGCATAACAAGTGTTTCTAGAGCTTGTAATTATCTCTTAATCTATATTAAAGTTTGTATATAAGCAAAACTCACTCTTCACACACTCCACAATCTATCCCAGTTGGACACTTCATCTCATCGGTACTAGTTGCTAAATTTAAATTTTGATACTTAGAAAATACCCTAATCTGACAACTAGTAAATTCATTCAGTCATCGGTGCTACTAGCTTTTTATTAATAATCTTGCACATATCTTAATAAATTCATTCTTTGCTCTATTCATGTATTCTATATAATCGAATAGAAACTTTTTCTTGGACTGACTCAGTAATTTGGTTGCTGGAGCTAAAAAAGATCTTTTAAATTAACGCTTTCAATCTTCTGACTTTGAAGATGGGGAAACTAAGGCCCAAGGCCACACAGCTAATATTTGGAACATTGGGACTATGTCATTGCCTCTTAGTTCCCGGGTTCCTGCTCTTGGGAAACACTGGAGCAGCGGCAGGCCAATGGCTAGATGAAAACTACGACCCCAAATAGGGTAAAAATAGGAGAAGAGAAACTCTAAATAAAGAAGTAAGAAATTCTAAGAAAGAAAAAGATTAAAGAATAGAAAGGTGAGGGTCAAAAGATAAATTTCAATTTTGTAAGAATCTGAAAGGTTACTTGGCGGCATATTGTAAGTAACCCGCTTCTAAATTGTGGTGAGAACACAATCAAAGGAAGGAGACAAATTAAGCTGCGATAAATTCACTGGAATTTAATTCAAATTAACTACTGCGCAGTTTTTGGTTACACCACAGAAAGTTCTACAATCTCCTAGTCCATAGACCAAGCTAGATCTCCAGGCTTTCCTGGGATTTTCAGCGGGTTAGATCTTTAATGCCCAAAACTACCAGTGGTTCCCAGCTGTCTTCTGGCCACCAGCACATACCCCTCAGCCTGTGTCTGTACAGGACATAAACACAAATTAGGACAGAAAGAGACAGCCCCAGGCTCCCGAGTTCTGCACGTGCTCTGTACAAACTGGAAAGCCATCCCTCAGAGTCTGTCTTCTTGAACAAACTCCACCTTCCCGGTGCCCCGCCGTAGATTTGCCTTCTCATACCAAAGGAACCCCAATTTCTGCAGACGGTCTGCCTGCCCTCCCCTTACGCACCCCAGACTGTGTCTGGCCAAGGCTCAAAGTGGCCTGAGAGGTGGGCGGACTCCCCATCCTAAGCTCAGAGAGCCGTGAAATGTTCGTCTCTCCAGGGTGGCCCACGGAGACCCTTTCTTTCACATGTCATGGGAGCAGACTCTTGGTTTTGACCCAGGATGAGAGCTCCAAGGCTCTAGGGTTTGGTGTTCATTGCAAAATAATAGGATCTGGATTGTAAAGCAATGAGAATCATGATTGTAAAGGAATAAGCGTTATGAAAATGTTAATGGTGGACAAGACCTTTTAACTTGGTCTGACTGTGAAAAACAAGCACACTTTTCAGAACGCATACAAACCTGTGTAGGTAGAGCTTACTCAACAATCACTAATTAATTTATAAAAAATGAGACAGACCCACAAACATAGAAAACAAACGTATGGTTACCAAAGGGGGAGGTGGGAGAATGTTAGGAGTTTGGGATTAACAGATACACACTACTGTAGCTGTAGCACAGGGAACTGACTGTATTCAGTATCTTGTAATAACCCGTCATGGAAAAGAATATGAAAAAGAATATATATATATCTCTGAATCACTTCACTGTTCACCTGAAACTAACACAACATTGTAAATCAAGTATACGTCAATAGAAAATTAAAAAATTTAAACGGCCACATGTGGCTAGAGTGCCTGGCATATTGAACAGTGCAGCTTTGGAGTAATTTTGAGTCTTAAAAATTGGCAAAGATCGTCTAAATATCGTCCCTATGGGCTCACTCTCTCATAGCACATTCATACTGAGACGTGATCTCCACTGGCCCCTCTGTTTTCTCCCAAACTGTGACTCCCTGACCTTTCCAGTGCTAGGTTTTCACTCTGTTCCACGTGACTCCCATCAGCCAGCCCCACCTGGTTACCAAGAACCACTATGTCCTCCCACCCCAGCCGGCTTTGCCCAGCTCACAGGTGCCCTCAACTCTGCACAGAGTGGACCCCCTTGTAGGTCACTGCAGACTGCACAAGAGCCTGACAAGCTATAGCCCAGCGCTTGGTGGTATTTGTACCATGGCGTCCTGCTCTGTGTGTGTGCCAGGGGACGGGTAGATTCCTGCACGTGTACTCACAAAAATATATTTCACTTTTTTTATACAAGTGGTAACATAGCATATATATTGTTCCACCCCCTTGCTCTTTTCACTTAATTATATACCTTGGGTATTGGTTCATATCAGCACACACAGATTGGCCTCATTTTATATTAGCTACGTAATACCCACTTGGTGGATATAGCATAATTCATCTGACCAGTCCACTCTTGGTCAGACATTTAGATTGTGTCCACCCTTTGCTATCCCATCAGTGCTACAATGAATACCTTTATGCATTCTTCCATGTGGACGTGTACAGGAGAAAGATCTGTAGGATAAATTCCTAAAAAAGAAGTTATGGCAACGGAAGGCTATGCAGTCATTAAAAAGGATGAAATAATGCCATTTACAGCAACATGGACTATTAACTACAGATTATCATACTAAGCGGAGTAAGTCAGAAGGACAAATATCACGTTATCACTTACATGTGGAATCTAAAATATGACACAAATGGACTTATCTATGAAACAGAAACAGACTCACAGACATAGAGAACAGACTTGTGGTTGCCAAGGGGGAGGGGGGAGAGGGATGGGGTGGGAGGCTGGGTTAGCAGATGCAAACTATTATATATAGGATGGATAGACAACAAGGTCCTACTGTATAGCACAGGGAACTATACTCAATATCCTGTGATAAACCACTTTGCTGTACAGCAAAAATTAACACAACATTGTAAATCAACTATACTTCAATAAAAACAGAAGTTATTGGGTCAGATTGGCCATGCACTTTTATTTTTTAGTTTTTTTAAGATTTTAATCCTGTTGGGACAAGTCCCTTTATTTATTTTTTTTTAATATTTATTTATTTATTTATTTGGTTGTGCTGGGTCTTAGTTGTGGCAGCTGGGCTCCTTAGTTGCTGCTCATGGGCTCCTGAGTTGTGGCATGTGAACTCTTAGTTGTGGCATGCATATGTGATCTAGTTCCCTGACCAGGGATGGAACCTGAGCCCCCTGCATTGGGAGCACGGAGTCTTATCCACTGTGCCACCAGGGAAGTCCCTAGCTGTGCATTTTTAATTTGGGTCACCCTTGCCAGGACACCAGGCGCTCACCCACCCGTCCTGCAGGAGGATGCTCATGACGTCATCATCCACTGGGCAGCTCATCAGACTACGAGCCTGTCATCAATCCATGTCTAAAATCCAAGGTCCCCCTGGGAAAGCGATGCAGCCATGTGCTACAACTCCCATTCTTATCTGACGCAGAGACAGGAGACGTGACAGCCCTGATGGGAGGAAAGCAAATAAGAGAGTGTGTGGGGTGGAAGGGCAGAGGGACTGGGGGAAAGAAAGGGAAACAGACCCTTCCTGGGAGTTCTGCTGGGGCCTGAGCTGTTCCAGGGTCATTATGTGACAATTAGCTCCTCTGGAGTGTGTTCTGAAATGAAGGGGACAGTAATTAATGTCATTAACCCTCATTAAGGAGCATCTATGGAATGCAATCTGATTAAAGTGGAATTAAAGCTCTCGGTGGCTCTGCCCTCTGCCTGCCCTGAGGAACCAGCAGGTTCCAGGTCCAGAACCACGGCATTCCTTCGAAGATGTTCTTGAGACCATCCGGGCTTAAACAAACACCTCCATCCAGAACTAGCAAGTTTAAGACCCCTAACGCTGAGGAAGCTACTTTTTTTTTTTTCGTGGTACGTGGGCCTCTCACTGTTGTGGCCTCTCCTGTTGCGGAGCACAGGCTCCGGACGCGCAGGCTCAGTGGCCATGGCTCACAGGCGCAGCCGCTCCGCGGCATGTGGGATCTTCCCGGACCGGGGCACGAACCCGTGTCCCCTGCATCGGCAGGCGGGCTCTCAACCACTGCGCCACCAGGGAAGCCCTGAGGAAGCTACTTTTGAGGCTCTTCGTAACCCTCCATCCACGTGTGAGACGAAGACAGTCACGGTGGTCGGTGTCACGGGCTGTTTCAAAGAGCGACACTATTTTCAGCCACTAAAGACATTGTGGGACCCAAACAACTGAGAGAAGTGGCTTCTGATGTCCTCGCAGGTCTGAAGATTTTAATTTAAGAGAGGCGTGGATGATGCTAACGAAAGCAGAGGAACCACGAAAGACCAGTGGGCTCGAAACCAAGCTGGCAGCTACCTCAACAGTGAGGTTTGGAAAATCAAAGGGAGCTTGACCCAAAATACGTGTCTCCAAGCACCTGTAATCCCCACCATTAGACTCACTCATTCGCCGATGCGTGGTCCCCTTAACCACCCCGGGTCACTAGAAGTCACGGCTGCAGCATCGCAGCGGTGTGGGGTTCACTCTCCAAGTCTTTTATTGAGCGCCTTCTACGTGCCAGACACCGAGATGCCCAGGGGAGCTGCTTTGCAGTCTAGTGGGAGAAGGGACATCCATGAAACGGTTGTGCAATGAATGTGTGTGTCCAGATCTGCACAAGGGGTGTAAGTACTGGGCACCCGACCTTGTCTAAGGGATCCGGCTTACGGCCGCCTGGCCTCATCCCTGCAGGAACGTTTTCCGGATGGAGAAGCTGAGACTCCATGAGTACCTGGCAGGTCTGATTCCTTTCCTCTTCAAACCGGCCACACTTAGTGCCCATATAACTACCTAAGATGGTGTATTTCGGGCCCCCAGCACATGGGATGTACTCAGTACGGGTTTATTGCCTCGTACACATTCTGCAGTGCACTTTTCATATGGGGCTTTGGGAGGCAAACGGGAGCCCAGGAGTCGGCCTCCAGGAGTTTTGGCCTCTACCCCCCGCTCCCCTACCCCACGCACTGGACTGTAGTGGGATGACTCTCTCTTCACCCCAGCTCACCCAGTTCCTCCACGTGGCAGACAGACACAGGACCTTGCTCTTCCGTTTGGCCTAGGGATTAAGCATCTTAGCAATTTGGTCTCTGCAGTCAATTCTAGTGGTTTAGAGCAAAGGCCTTGCCTGACCCAAGCCCGGGCAGGCAGTTGGTCTCCACCCTGCGGGGCTGCTGGGAATAGTGACCCCAGCTATGACCCGTGCACCCAGCACAGCGGCCGACACCAAGTGAGGTCTCCGTGAGCACCACTCGCTGTTCCATGACCACAGATCTTGCACTACAGGGGAGATGACAACACAGCGCTGCGATGAAGGTGGGGTGGGGGAGGGGAGGAGGGACACGCCTGCATCCCCAGGGCCAGGGTGCACAGTCCTGTGGGAAGCCCGGAGGCTCTCTGCCGGGTCCCCTCTCACCCTCCATCCCCAACCATTTCACTTGGCTCTGTTTCCCTTGTTGAGGGCCAGTTTGGGGGTCTGGTAGACCTCCGTCACCCCTCTGGGATACCCCTGCTCCCTCTCTAGAGCCCTTGGGTGGCCTCACTCCGACCCGTCCTCAGGCCTCTCCCCACCTGTCTGGAGGGAGGTCAGCCAGTGTCTGGGAGGAGGGCCGTGGCTTCTTGGAAAGCACCGTAGGCTGAGCTGGGCTGGGTCCAAATACACAAATGAGCTGGGTGACCTCGGGCCAGCCCAGCCACACATACACACACACACACCACATATTCACACTGCACACAGAAACACACATGCCCCACACACACACATGCCCACACACATGAACACACCAAGAGACATATAAACACATGCACAGATACGCACATAAACAGCCCACACTTATAAACACATGCACGTGTTCACATGCATACACGCATGTACACAATGCTATACATGCGTGTTAACATGCATGTACACATGCTATTCACACGCATGCGTGCATGTACACACGTGCTATATGCACAGCCCCCTCCCGCAGCCCCCATTTCCTCAGCAGGGCTGATGGCAGATGCCCGTGACCCTCACATCCCTGAGCCTCAGGCCTCCCCCCAGGGGAGGAGTGGGCACTGGGGAGCAGCAAACTGGGGAGATGTCCCCACCGGTGCTCCTGGGCTCGGAGCTCTGTGTTTACCGTCTACACTGAGCGAGTGTTTCGTGAAAACATCCGCTTCCTGCTCCTCGAGGGAGGGAGTCGCGGAGACCCCAGCTGCGGCAGGAAAGGCTGACGTGGACGCCCACGGCTCCCGGCTGCACATGGAGCAGGTAGGGCAGGAGGGTGGCCCAGGAGAGCCTGCAAGTACATCCACGGCAAACCGAAAGCAGACTCCCTACTCCCCAGGTGGGGTCAGAGAGGTCAGCAGTCTTCCCAGCGTCACAAAGCACTGCTCGCAGACACCACCAGACCACACACTCAACTCGGAGGAGGGAAGCTGAGCGCAGGGTGATGTGGGGCCCATCCTGGGGGCCCCCAGGGAGCCATGTTTGTTTCCTCATCTATAAAAGACCTGGGGTGAACCCCATAAGGATCCTTCTAGCTCTGAGTTCCTATTGCCCATAGGACAGAAGCATTCCAGAGATGAGGGATCTGTAAGCTTAATCCATGACAGTCATCAGGGTCATTTGTGATAAGAGGACCGTGACCAGGTTCACCCCGCCTCCTAAACAATTGGGATCCAGACACATTCTTGAGAAAGCACCCCAAATATCACAGGGCAGAGTCCTCTACCTGCAGCTGAATGTTCAACACCACACAGCAAATGGAGCAAAGCGCCGAGGGTTGTATCCCGAGAGAAGCAGACCCCGTGCTGATGAAGAAAGTAAACAGCTAGAGGTCAGAGCCGGCGTGCTCTCGCTCCGCACGTGATTCTCCGAGCATCCTGGCTTATTTTATGTCCCAGAGCGACAGCTTTAGGGCTGGGGCCCTATCTGGTCAGAGGTGGCCCTCATCTTGGAGAGCAGGGGCAACTTTCATCCTTGACCGTTGGCGCCTGACGATGTCTTACTCAGGCTGTGTCAGCACCGCTCAGGTGGCCCCGTGGGGAGTTCGGCTGCTTCTGCATCCTCCAGGCACCAGCCGAGCATCTTGCTGGCCCCACTTCGGGGTCAACTCCATCTCCAACAGTAGTGCCCACCCTGCCCCTCTGTCCTCCTGTCTTGTTTCATGTTGTATTGACCACACTTTATTTACCACCACCCGACATGGTAGACATCCGTCTGTTTTCCACCCTCCCCCAAGCTGCACTAGAACATACAGTCCACCAGAGGAGCAAAGTGAGAGGCTGGATGAATCCAGGGAGAAGTCCTCCCTCACCTTCAAGTGGACTCGGAACGGCCGAGAAGCTTCTATTGTGCGAAGCCCCCGAGAGCTTATCGGGGTGGAGGAGAGCAGAGAGGACCAGTGGAAAGGTTTTAGGGGCCAGGCCTGCAACAGTGTACACATCAGGTCTATTTCCTTGGTCACTATGCAATCACACGGCCACGCTCAAGAGCAGGAGAGGGGGAGAAATATAGGAAAGCTGTATGCCCAGCCTCTACCACAAATGGAAACATGAAAAATTACCTCCAGTTTTTAAATTGTGGACTCAAGTGTATGAATTCAAGAACGTTTGCTACTTCCAAGCAAAAACACTAAAGATAAATGAGCATTCCCTTCTGGACAATCCCATTCATTGCTCTCTGACTACCTGAAATTTCATTCAGAGAGTCGTTCTTTTGAAAGAAAACTTTCCAATAGTCTTTTATCAAAATGTGAATATCCGTAAGAGGGGATGTGCACTTGTGTTTTTATTGAGTTATGACGCAAGTAGGAGAAAGGCACAGTCCAGGATATGAAGGGGAGGTGTTGTCAGCCCCTTAGAAGCCCACATGCATAGATGTACGTTGACAGATGAATGGATAAAGATGTGGTATTATATACAATGCAATATTACTCAGTTACAAAAAGAAGGAAATAGGGCTTCCCTGGTGGCGCAGTGGTTAAGAATCCGCCTGCCAATGCAGGAGACACGGGTTCGAGCCCTGGTCCAGGAAGATCCCACGTGCCGCGGAGCAACTAAGCCCGTGCCCCACAACTACTGAGCCTGAGCCCTAGAGCCTTCAAGCCACAGCTACTGAAGCCCGCGCACTTAAAGCCCGTGCTCTGCAACAACAGAAGCCACTGCAATGAGAAGCCCGTGCACAGAAACGAAGACCCAACGCAGCCATAAATAAATAAATAAATTTTAAAAAAAAAAGAAGGAAATAATGCCATTTGCAGCAACATGGATGGACCTAGAGATTGTCATACTAAGTGAAGTAAGCCAGAGAAAGACAAATATCATATGATACTGCTTACATGTGGAATCTTAAAAAAAAAAAAAAAAGACAGATGAACTTCTTTACAAAACAGAAAGAGACTCAGACATAGAAAACAAACTTATGGTCACCAAAGGGGAAAGGGGTGGAGAGGGATAAATTAGGAGTTTGGAATTAACATATACACACAACTGTATATAAAATAGATAAACAGCAAGGACCTGCTGTATAGCACAGGGAATTCTACTCGATATTTTGTAATAACCTATAAGGGAAAAGAATCTGAAAAAGAATATATATAAAAATAACTCAATTATATATATATATATATAAATAACTGAATCACTGTACTGTACACCTGAAACTAACACGACACTGCAGATCAACTATGCTTCAATAAAAAATAAATCAATAAATATTTTAAACAAAGAAGCCCACTTGTAGCGCTTCTGCACTGGGTGTGGTGCACACGGGCCACGTCCAATGCCATTCACCCAGTGAGATGTGTGCTTCCCCACCAGCCAGGCCCCCATGTTTATGGGACTCAGCAGTGGGGAGGTCTCATTGGGTGGTACCCTAGCGGGGCTGGGCCTGAACAGAAGCTGATGCCACCCAGAAACCTCAGTCTCCCCGTGGCACACGCGGGGCTGCCATGCTCGGAGCCCAGACTTACACCCAGTCCTGGGGGCTCCCACAGCTCACTGAACACAGCACGTCACCCCCCGGGACCATCGTGCTTGACTCAAACAGCCAGAGCAGGGATGACATCCTCCCTCCTGAAAGATCATTTTACTCCAAGCGGAAACACTGATTCTGCCTCAGCAAATTTCCCAATTTGCGAGAATTCTACAACTGACAGATGAGCTGATGGGGAACGTTACCTTTATATAAAACAGTGAGCCACAGACTTCAAAGGGTTCTCGAAGGTAAATTTAATTACATCCTCCCCAACAAGACATCCAAAATACCCTCGCTTAGCTTTTGTGCATGGACTTATACCAAGCACAATGCCCACGTCCTGTGACATTAGTATTTCTCTTAACATCATTGAAAACAGGAGTCCTTTGGAACTGGTTGGAGCAAATTATAATGCCCCTAGCCAGGGCCTTTTGTTACACAGCTCTTCAAAGGGGGTGCCTGCCTGGCCCTCTGAAAGCTGTCGGACCACTGGAGTTCATTTGAGAACCCTCTACCCCAAGTTGGTCTTGCAAATTATTTCTGCCCTATGCAGAGAGTCTTTTTACTTTCCTCATGGCATCAAGTGACTTTGAATCTTGCATAATACGTACTCACACATACACGAGGAAGGGATTATTGTGTTGCCAGGATTAAATCACGCTTATGATAATGAGCTGGTAAGATGTGGAGTGACAGAGGTTTTGTGTTTGTCCCTGGAGCACGGTGGTGCCGTGTCCAGTGAGGGAAGAGCTGCAGGGCTGTCTAGGCTCAGTCTGCACCTACAGACTGGCCTGCGCCATCCTTCAAATGCTCCAGATCTGGATTGGGGCTACATTTGACCTTGGTGAAACCCATTCCTGCCTTCTCTCCTGGTCCTGGGAAGGGGAAGAGTGATAGGTCAGCTAACACTAAGATGACAACCTGACCACACCAGATTCCACTGATGCTCGTGAGCTTGGTTTCCAAGGCTGGGCACCAAGGGGCTCTCCAGCCCAGATCCTCAGCTCTGTGAGGAAGGTGGACCCAGCCTCTCTCCCACCAATAGGGAATCAAACTGGGACAGTCACCCATGCATGGATGGCAGCAGGGAGCTCACTGCCCCTGCAGAGACTGGCATCGCTTCTCCAGTGGCCAAGGACATCCAATGCTCTCTGTGCAAAGCCAGCACAGACTAGCCAGTCAGTTGACTCAAGGCCTTTGTCCTTGACGAGAATGGAAATTCTCCTGTTCCTCAAGGAGCATGTTGAGAGTTTGATGAAGAGCTGGACCCGTCAGGCACTTGCCCAGAGTTCCAGTTGAAAGGGACGCCAGAACAACCCTGGCACCACAGTGCCCTCAAGTGGAGATTGGCAAGCACCGCTCTTGGTCAGTTCCAGGTTGGGAGCATGCTCTGTGACATCGGGAATCTTATTCTGAATGTAAAGATGGCGATAAGTCATGTTATGAATAAGTATCTTTGTTTACTCATAGAATATAAGCTATTCTACCATCTCCAGTAAGTGAATGTACAAATATTTAAAGAATGCCCATTTTTTGTCTGCTTGGGGGGTCTCCACACCTCCGCTTGTCCCTGACATCTCACCCATTCTGCATATGCTCACAGGCAATGTCCATCACAGGGTTGTCCCTTCCTTGGGACCATGGAACATTTGGGGGATGGACAAGTACATGTCGAAAAGGGAAGAAAGAGTGACCATGCATGAGAAGAGACACTTAGTGAACAGGCAATTCCTTTAGTTCTATTTTGTACAAGACACAGGCATCTATCAACCTCGTGATGCAGGTGGTTCTCAAGTGTGAGCTGACTGAGCACTGCATGGACTTGGACTCGAGGTGGATCCTGGCCACCGGGGGAAACTTGGAGCACAGAGTTGCTGTGGCCTCCGCTGACTGTGCCTGGTCCTGTGGTCCCTGCCAAGCCCTCGCCTGTCTGATAGGAAACAGTACAAGTAAGATTCTGTAGTCCTCCTTGTGTGTTTCCCCTGGTCATCCGTCACTAACTTCTTCTACTGGATCATTATCACTGGCTAGGGTCTGCCGGGGAAGACCATGACTTTGCCTTAAAGGATGGATCCTGAAGGGCTTCCCTGGTGGCGCAGTGGCTGAGAGTCCGCCTGCCGATGCAGGGGACACAGGTTCGTGCCCCCGTCCGGGAAGATCCCACGTGCCGCAGAGCAGCTGGGCCCGTGAGCCATGGCTGCTGAGCCTGCGCGTCCGGAGCCTGTGCTCCGCAACGGGAGAGGCCACAACAGTGAGAGGCCCGCGTACCACAAAAAAAAAAAAAAAGATGGCTCCTGAAGACTGCTGCCGGCCGTCCACCCTGCAGCTGAATAACATATTCTTAATCTCAGCAGTATTAGCATCAGCTGACCATCTGGGCCATGACAGTCATGCCACAACAAACGTCATCTCACACAGAGCTTTGCTCAGTGCCTCATCTATTTCTGCTTGATAGAGTCTCAAAAGTGGCCCAGCTCGGTCAAAGTTTCATCTACACAAAAAGCAGAAAGTAGAGGGGAGTGAAAATCATAGACTACAGGGCCGTGGCCTCCTGCCAGCCCTCCAGGGGTGAGGTCCCAGCCGGGGTCATGGACACCCCCAGCAGAGGATGCCTGTCAACCATATCTGTCATCATAGAAACTGGCCAAAGGCAGATGTGAGTAAGGTTGGGAGAGCCAGCCCTCATTGGACACATTCACTGAATCATTCGCATCTGTAGATGCCTTCAGAGGGGCCCCAGCGCCGCCATGGTTCCACCCTCTCTGGGGTCACTTGCCAACGGGAAAGCAGGCGGGCCATGACACCTGTGCTGCCGTGTGTTGAAAAGATCCAGCGCCTCCTGCCACACCAGACACAAAAGGAAAGAGAAAGGGGCAAGGAAGCCACTGTCAGGAAAGTGTTGAAATAAACTCCAAATACCTTGAGAGCAGAGCAGGAAAAGTGCCTCAGTCAGAGTCCCATTTCTGCACTCACTGGCAGATAGACATCTCTGGAAAGCGCCTCCCTAGAAGATTGCTGCCGGGAGCTGGGCGTGTGTGCACACCTTAACCCTGCTTGTGATGGTCGCAGAGGATAGCACTGCTGCCGATGCTACCTGGGATTGCTGGCAAACATCTGAATTTGCATCAAAATGAGGCAATGGGTGGGGGGAGGGGGAAATGGGGAGCTGCTAATCAATGGATGTAAATTTCAGTGAAGCAACATGGATAAGCTCTAGAGATGTGGTGCACAGCACTGTAACTATAGTCAACAAGGCTATATTGTGTGCTTTAAAAAGGTAGATCTCATGTTAAGTGTTCTTTCAAAAATGAAACAAATTTTTTTCAAAAATGAAGTGATGGGGAGAGGAGCTTCAGACTACAAGGGATAGAAAGTCACCGTCTTGACACTGCACTTAAAAATATGCTCTAAGGGCTTCCCTGGTGGCGCAGTGGTTGAGAGTCCGCCTGCCGATGCAGGGGACCCGGGTTCGTGCCCCGGTCTGGGAGGATCCCACATGCCGCGGAGTGGCTGGGCCCGTGAGCCATGGCCGCTGAGCCTGCGCGTCCGGAGCCTGTGCTCCGCAACGGGAGAGGCCACAGCAGTGAGAGGCCCGCGTACCGCAAAAAATATATATATATATATGCTCTAAAAGAGCATTTTAGCAAGAGTCCCTCAAAAAGAAATGGAATGTGCTGTACAGGGCAGCTGGCTCGAGGGTCAGAGACCTGCATTAACCAGCCTCTACCTGTGCCCCCTCCTACCTCCTGGGAGGTGCTCTACCCTCCCACGTGCTCTTATGACTGGTGACCTCAGGATGCAGAGGAGATGCTTGAGACGGGAGCTCTATAGGGGCTATGCCCACACTAGACACAGGAGAAACAAATTTTTAGCACAGAGAATCCAGGAATGGATGAATCCATCTAAATGTCTCCCCTAGAGTCCAAACACACTAAGGGATGGTCCTGCTTCAAGTGGGCAGCCCTGCACGCACAAGGTGAGGAGGGGACAAGACCCACCTTTGAGAACAAACAGCTCTGACGGTCAAGTGCAGACTCCACTGCAAGCTTACTCCCCCATGCCCCTTAAGGATGCCCCCACTTTGTCACAGGGGTATGACTTGTAATGGTGGAGAAAATGGGGTGCAGGATGGGAGGGGTCATGCAGTGAGGAAGGGGACGTAACTTGTCTTCACTTCTCTGATAATTTACACACAGAGTAATAGTAGTGAGTCAAAGCTGCAAAGAAGTGTGATATTAACCAGACAGGCTTAATAGTCAAATGGATTTGGACGAAATGCAGAAGAGTGGAAAACTTGCCATCTGCTCTCTCTCCTTATCAGAATTGCGGATTCGACAAGCCGTGCCCAAAGCTACATAAATCCGTGTTTGCCCATTATTTTCTGTTTGCCTTGGCCAATTACATTAGAATACGACGACAAACCACCATCGCTGCCATACCCAGATGCACACACACACACACACACACACACACACACACACACACCTCAGCTGACGTATATAATTGGGAAATGTTAAATCCTAATGACTTCCATTGACGGTGGAGAGAAGAGCTAAGGTCCTTTGAACAGAATGCATTTTTCAAAGCCTTCCTCCCTGTTGCCTTGGTGAATCCCAGTGGAATGGAGATTGTCTTGGTGATAAGAGGAAGCCAAACCAGGAGAATGGAGGAGATGGTATATTGGGGCCAATAAAACCTCCTTGAAAGTTGGTTTCTTGGAGACAAGTTGGGGACACCACGGTGGTTTCACCCAGCTGTCCCGCTGGCATTATTAGGTCAATAAACTCTCCTAAGTTTCTATGAGCCAAATGGCCTCTCTCTCTACACATTACCCCCAGCCCAGGCCCCGACCTCCGTGAAGGGGAGGGATGCTGCTGTCACGTGACCACCTCTAGGATGCCTTAGGGCATCTGCAGGTCAATAAAATGTCCTCGGACCCTGCCTGCCAGACCCCATCTGTGCCTGAGTCCCTGGGATTTTAGTGAGAATACAGTTTGTAAGATGGGGAGAAGGTCCACTGTACAAAACAGATGCCTATTAACTAAGAAGACCACCGGGGGAGGAAGGGAAGAAGGAGGGAGTGATGGTGGGTCATCAAGTTGGCCTGAAAGGAAAAAGTATGAAAGATCCAGATTGATCTCACAGAACCCGCCTGGGTACCAGGCAGGCTCCTGGCAGAAGCTCAGTGCAGGTGCTGTCTGCGGACTGTCACCAGCAGCTCAGGGTTCCTGCAGTCGCTGCACTGCTGCATCCCGGAGCAGCCCGTCTTCATGTCGGATGTGCATTTGAATCTCCCAAGGAGCTTGTTAACATGCAGGTTCCTTATCCGTGGGTCAGGATTGGGGTCCAAGATGCTGCATCTCTGACAAGCTCTCAGATGATACAGATGCAGCTGGTGCCTGAAAACTTCATTAGGAATAGAGCATCTTGGGCTCCACCGCAGACCTAGAGAATCAGAATCTGCAGTTTATCACAACCCCAGGCGACTCAAATGTACATAAATTTTCAGCAGTTTTCTTCTAGACACTACTTACACGCTGGAAATCAGGAAGAAGGCAAGTCAGAGGAAATTGTCCTGAGCACCCATGTTTGGTACACTTGAGCCAACCAAGGGACCATACAGAGCCATCACCTTTGAGTGTCTGCCGTCAGGGAGCAAATCCGTCACACCTGCAGACGCCACCAGACTGAACATGCCAGACAAGGATGGGCAGTTCATTAGGCAGGACTCACGTTGTACACTTTGTCCCAGGGGCCCCTACATGTCATCCATTCACGTGGCCATTTGGTCATTTGTGTCACGGCAATAATGCCCACAATTTTCTCTGATTTTCCAAAGGTAAGAAACCAATGGTTTTTGTGAAAATGTAGATGTACCAAAACATGTTAACACAAAGTTCCAGGAATTAGTCCTTACGGGTCAAGGTCATGTGTGCTTATGTGAAAATTCAATGAAGTCACTGAAACACAAGTGGAAAATACTTTGGGAGCCTTTGATTTTAGGCCTGGCAGGAAGCAAAGCATTGTTGGCATAAAGGAATAGACATAGAAAAGCATTTCAAGAGTCTTCCCACTGATAGAAAAACCCTAAGTATTATCAGCAAAAGGAGCTTCCTTAAATTAGTAAGAAGTGAAAAATAATCTATGCTTTATCCAAAGAAACAAGAAAAAAAAGTGAGAATAAAGAACACAGAACAGAGAAGAAGACCCCGGCACAAGCTCAGTTTTGTCACCAATGGGTGTGTACAGACCTTTGGCAAAACTCAATCTGCCCAAACCTCAGTTTCTTTGTCCCTAAAACTGGTCACCTGACTAGTCCACAGCTCATTCTCAGGTCTTAAGAATCAAAATTGTCAGAAGTTATGACTTTACATTTTGCTGCTTTTTCTGTGGCTTTCAAAGTAGACATACAAATGCATTTAAAATATCTTTTTAAAAATAAGGAACTGAAAAGACAACCCACAGAATGGAAGGAAATATTCGTATTGGGGTCTTTTCAGTTGGGGTTTATTATCCAAAAAAGCTGCTATGAATATTTTTGTACAGGTTTTTGTGTGAACACAAGTTTTCATTTCTCTGGAATAAATTTTCAGGAGTGAAATTTCTGGGTCTATGAAGATCACGTGTTTGGTTTCATAAGAAATGGTCAAGCTGCTCTCCGGAGTGGCGGTACCACGTTACATTCTCAGCAGCGATGGATGAGGGATCCAGTTTCTCCGCATCCCGGTCAGCATTTGGTGTTGTCACTATTTTTTATTTTAGCCATTCTGATAGGTGTGCAGAGACATCTGACTGTCATTTTTTTTTAAACTTGCATTTCCCCGATGGCTACTCACGCCGAGCATTTTGTGTGTGTGCTTATTCGCCATCTGGATCTCCTCTTCGGTGAAATATCTCTTCATGTCTTTTGCCCATTTTCCCTCCTTTAAACTAAATTTGATTAACTAAAACACTCAGGGCTTCCCTGGTGGCGCAGTGGTTGAGAGTCCGCCTGCCGATGCAGGGGACACGGGTTCGAGCCCCGGACCGGGAAGATCCCACGTGCCGCGCAGCGGCTGGGCCCGTGAGCCATGGCCGCTGAGCCTGCGCGTCCGGAGCCTGTGCTCTGCAACGGGAGAGGCCACAACAGTGAGAGGCCCGCATACCACAAAAAAAAAAAAAAAAAAAAAAAAAACACAACTCAGTGCTGCTTTTAGAGGAATAGGAAGCATGCATTCCTGACCAAAAAAAGTGGGAGGATGTGCATCCTCAAACATTCACGGGAAGACCGGCAGAAACAGCCATAAAAATCAGCTGAATTTATTAAACAGTCATTGTCGGGAAGAGCATTCAAACACAGACGCCAAAGCCCCACTAGTTTCTGCCGGATCTCAGAAGGCTCCAGAAGAACATTTCTGTACAATGCGCTTCCACAAGTCAATGTCTGTTCTTATTTGAAGGGGGGTGGCGTCTTCATACTTGGGCTAATGGGTCTTAGAGGATCCATTAGGATTCAGACCACTGGGTGGTCTGAATCAATACCCAGCGCGGATTCTAATACATGGAGCTGTAAGAGGCTCATTAAGATTCTATTTTGGTGGAAAATAGACATTAGGGAGCCCCTGGCTTCCAATATTGCAGACCACAATCATTTCTTCTCTGCCTGTGTTGCAGCATTCTGGAAGATACCTGGGCATTCCAGAAAGTAAATAGATCAGAGTTGCTTTTGTTTGAGAGAAATCCCAGGGCTGGGAACAGGAACTCCTGCAGCCCCTCTGAGCAGGGGTAGGGGGTCCACAGCGAAAGCAAGGCACAGGGCGGGCTCATTGCATGGGCACCCGTATTCACAGCAGCACAGTAGCCACAGAGATGGAAGCAACCCAAGTGCCCACTGATGGATGAAGGGATAAACAAAATGTGGTCTATATATACAGGGGAACTCAGTTTTTAAAAGGAGGGCTTCCCTGGTGGCGCAGTGGTTGAGAGTCCGCCTGCCGATGCAGGGGATGCGGGTTCGTGCCCCGGTCCGGGAAGATCCCACATGCCGCGGAGCGGCTGGGCCCGTGAGCCATGGCCACTGAGCCTGCGCGTCCGGAGCCTGCGCTCCGCAACGGGAGAGGCCACAATGGTGAGAGGCCCGCGTAACGCAAAAAAAAAATAAAATAAAATAAAAAATAAAAGGAAGAGGATTCTGACACAGGCTACAACATGCATAAACCTTGAAGACATTAAGCTAAATGAAACAAGCAAGTCACCAAAGGACAAATTGTGTATGATCCCACTTCTATGAGGTCCCTAGAGGAGTCAAAGTCATAGGGACAGCAAGTGTAAGGGTGGTTGCCAAGGGCTGGGGGAAGGAGAATGGGAAGCTGGTGTTTAATGGGGACAGAGTTTCAGTTTTGGAAGATGAAAAAAGTTCTGGAGAGGATGGTGGTGATGATTGACCAGATGATGTGTATGTACTTGAAGCCACTGAACTATACACTTAGAAATGGTTAAAAGGGCAAATTTCATGTTATGTATATTTTCCCACACTTTTTTTAAAAAGGAAAAGAAACGATGGGTTCTTTACTTTCAGACACACTTTGATCTCACCCTCCCAGTGACTATCCAGGTCTGTTCAGAAGCAGCCTTGTTTTGATTCCCCAAACCTCCAGGAAAGAACAAAGTGGAACAACTCGGCAACTGGTTCTCATTACCTTAGGAGGCAAAGACTCTTCTCCTATCAGCCAGCAGCTGAGTCCAGCTTGATTAGGTCCACTGGCAACACTCCTGTCCCCTTCGGAACAGCAGGAGAAACCGGCTTTGGAGCAGAAATTTAATGAAAATGCAGGTCTTGTTGGCAGAGGAGAGATTTGCTGGTTTTTTCTTATCTTCACCATACTTGGTGGACTCTGCCTTGGGGGATTCTAAGCATTAACTTTGTTCAGATATCAGAGTCTTCCGAGCTAGAATGGACCCTAAAGATGGTTTACTCCAAGCGCAAATGGACAAGGAGACCCCACATGACAACAGGAAGGGACAGACCCAGGCCACTGCCCTCTGTCCTCCATCCAGCTTTGGACATTTTGTGCTTCGTTTATCACACCGTCTAGACCCCCGGCGAGGTCGTTATTACGATCAAAGAGCCCTGGGAGAAAAATGCCTGACTTCTTACCTGTGTCAGGCCCGTGAGCTGTCAGCAAATAGATCCACCGTCCTCTGCAGGGAAGAGGGAGAAAGTCCTGCCCTCACAAAGGTCACGTCCACGGTCACGGGGTCCTGATACTGTACACTCGGTGCCACGTTGATGCCTCACTGAAAGACGTTCAGATAATCAAAATAGGAACATTGACTGGCGCCCCTGCCTTGGGGCCACACCGTTCATATATCAATGCACAAGAAAGTGCTGTGTCCCTCCCATCTTGCGGATGAGACAACTAAGGCTCAGAAAAATCAATTAACCCACAAGGCACGTGGCTGGAAGATGCTGACCCAGACCAGCTCCGAAGACTGAGATGGCAAGGGGTGTTGCCCAACCTCAAGGTGACTGAATCCCAGGTCCCTGTGGTCCCAGCTCTCGCTGCTATAGCCCTGGTCCTCCTTCACAAGTGGACGTACAGCATCCTGAGGGCTGTGCCCTGTCACCATCATGAAGGTCACTCCTACCAGGGGTTAGCTATAGTTCTGAGCCGGGGTGTGAGTGGACCAGGTGGTAGGTTAGCAGGACGGGCATCTGGCCGCTGCTGCCCCCTGCTGGAGGGCCTGGGTTCAGCAGCCATTTGCTGGGGGGCCCACCCTGGAGAGAAATCCCCTGTGGGCAGTGCTGTGAGTGGCCACTGCTGGGAGGTCACCTCTCCCACTCCTCTCCCCGCCGCTGGTCCTCCTCCCGCGGGGAGTGGATGGAGGAACTGTGAGTGGATTTCTCAACATCCCTAAAACAGCTTCACCAGGGCGGCATGTGCTGGTCCGGGAGCCCTGGACATGAGCCTCTCCTCCAGCCAGGGGAGGATTTCCAACTATACCTCGAGTGGGGAAGGGCCGAGGTCGTTCAAAAACAGAGCCAAGGGCTTCCCTAGTGGCGCAGTGGTTGGGAGTCCGCCTGCCGATGCAGGGGACACGGGTTCGTGCCCCGGTCCGGGAAGATCCCACATGCCGCGGAGCGGCTGGGCCCGTGAGCCATGGCCGCTGAGCCTGCGCGTCCGAAGCCTGTGCTCCGCAACGGGAGAGACCACAACAGTGAGAGGCCCGCGTACCACAAAAAAAAAGAAAAAAATTTCTAGATTTGGAACTAGTTGTGTAGTTGTCTTGTCAACCGTCATATAAAGCCTAGAGAGGAGGGATTATGTGGTTTTTCTGTCTCGACTCTCCAACGTCTTACAGTGTCAGGGAACAGAGAAGGCGTTGAGCGCAGACTTGTTAAACGTGATGACTCTCTATTTCATCCTGACCTCCACGTATGGGGGGTCCCAACCTCAGCGGTGACAGACTCCCACTCAAGGAGGGTTACCCTGGCCTGGGTCCCTGCCACTCCAGGCCATCTGGCAAGGTACCAGAAGAGTGAGCCCTCTCCTCTTCCCAGGCACGCGTTCCTTTCCCCCCACCCCCACCCCAGTGACAGTGTCGTCTGGCTGCTAGGAGAGGTGATGGGATGACCTGTGCACGACGGATTAGCCCCATGGCCCATCGGTCTGAGGGAACATGACACCTCTGCAGAACCACACCTTCTCAAACACCCGGGCTGCTCTTACATGTCTGCATGAAAACAGCATCCCCTCCTTTCTGTGTTCCTTCTTTTGATTCCTCCCAACTTTCCCCTGGGGACAGTGTGAACCACCCACAGAGGTTCAGTGGTGGGGCTCATTTCCCTGCCCAGCTGGATGTGGACGTCCACCTCCTTGAGTGTCCTAGATGACCTTGGGTGGTGCCTGGAAATTCTTCTTGGTGACACTGGACTTCTCATTTATGCTATACATGGAGACCAGTGAACCCTTCCAGACTCTACTCCAGCTGGACCCTGCAGGCTAAAGACCTGGGGAGGGCTGAGGGAGCCAGACTAAGAACCCGTCACTGCCTGAGAACACAGTCCACATCCAGGGACGGCAAGCTCCCAGAGAAGGGAGAGAGATAAGATACGTGGGGAACGGCTGCAAGCCCTCGGAACCGTTGAGTAGAAACTACAGATAATTCTGATTGTTGACTTGTGGTTACTTCCCCTCCTCCCTCCTCCCCTCTCACCACCAACGGAGAGGGAGCTTCGAGCCAGAATACATTTGAATGGCAAAATAATTTATGCTTAATTAGGGTGCTGCATTTAAATTAGAAGTTTCGATGCAGAAGCACATGGACTGTTTAATCACATTGGTTTGCCACTCATTAGCCACTCTTCTCAGATGTCTGTGACCCTGGCGCCTTCTCCCGATTCCTAGGCACCCCCTTTCTTCTCTATAAACTATGGCAAATTCATCTTCCTAAAATGCCACCCTGGTCATTTCATAAGCTGCCTCCAAAAAACTCGAAGAGTTGGGCATCGATGGCGTTTAAGACCTTCCCACGGCATCACTTCCACCCCTGCTGGCCGGGTCCACACAGCTGGTGGTCCCTCCATATCCCTTTGCTCACTCTCTTCTCTACATCTGGGAGGGAACCTTTTTACCTAACAAAATTCTGCCCGTTCCTTAAGACTCAATTCGAAAATCACCTGCCCATGAATTCTCTGGTGACTGCAACAAGAAGTCTTCTCCCCAGCACCACCGCGGATGCCCAAGCTGATCGAGTTCCTTATTATATCTTCTCGTCCAGTTGGTCCTGGAACCAGACACCTTGTTCTACAAGCCTTTGTAGCCTACAATCGGGGCTCACTAAGATGATTCTTTTGGATTAAGGGTAAATGAAAGACAGGCCCTGTTTCTCCTTAGCCCTTTGTGATAGCTCAGAGAACAGTAAGACGTGTGATAGGCTCAGAGCACGAAGCTTCCCCTACTGCAGATGCCACTAGAATTCACAGGCTCTCGATGCCGTACACAGATTTTCTCTTTGCTCTTGGTCAGCTCCCTCGCCCACCAGCCACACCAGATATTTCTAGTTTTCACTGCTGTGTTCAAGCTCTTTACCCCAATCATCTCTCCCACCCCTCAGCAAATGACTTTGACCCTCATTTCAAAGAAAAGACACCATTAGCTCTCCTCCCTTCCTCTTCTGGACCTGGAGACAACCTTACCTCTGTCTTTGGGGCATCTGTGCCTTTCTGCTTCCCTCCAGCATCAGGTGTGCTCCTGCTTCCGCTAGAGGCCGGGGCCCCCAACTCAACCTGGTGACAGCCCGTGTGCTCCATCATTTATTCCACTTTCTGCAGTACTTACAATAGTTCTGTCTCTATAAGCTTTATACCTCGTAGAATATAAACATGTTCGAACCTCTGCCCCCTCACACAATTACAGGCCTATCACTGGAATGGTTAATTTTATGTGTCCGTTTGACTGGGCCACAGAGTGTTCAGGTATCTGGTTAAAGATTATGTGTAGGTGTGTCTGTGAGGGTGATTCCAGATAAGACTGGCATTTGAATTGGAAGCCTGAGTAAAGCCAATGCCCTCCCAATGTGGGTGGGGCTCATCCAATCCACTGAGGACGCAAATAGAACAAGAAGGCAGAGGGAGGGACGATTTGTTCTCTCTGCCTGTCTGGGCTGGGACATTGGTCTTTTCCTTCCCTTGGACTAGAACTTACATCACTGGTTCTCCCGGTTCTTGGGCCTTTGGGCTCAGGCTGGAGCTCCCCCACTGGCTTGCCTGGGTCTGCAGCTTACGGAGATGATGGGACTTCTCAGCCTCCATAATCATGCAAGCCGATTCCTTACAATAAATCTAGACAGCTAGTAAAATGACTCAAGTACGTCGTGGCACTGGCCAGGGCGGTCTCAAGCTTCCTTCTCACAAAATAGATGGTTTTTCCTGTGGGTCTTTACCATTTGGAGTCCAGAGCCCAGAGGTCTTTTCCCTTTAACAGGAGACCCCTGTAAGCATTTTGCCTAATTGACTTTGTCTCGGATATATTGGTTCATTTAGTCATTTTATAACTGAGTCTTGCTGACCTGAGAACCATTCTCTCCTTTTTTACATTTTTATGGAAACTATATCTATTATGTGTTTTCTTATAAAAGATGTAGATGCGCATTACAGAAAAAATATAATGTAGGTAAGTGACCAGAGTAAAATAAAATACATCCTTCAAATCTTTAAATAAATAAATACAGGGTTGGTTTTTTGTTTATTTTATTGTTGTTGTTTACAAATATTGGATCACAACATACATTCAGCTTTGAAACCAGATTTTCACTTAAAATAAGCTGTAAACAAATTTCCATACCGTTAAATATTCTATCATCACAGATTTCCGTGGCTCTGTAGACCTCCATTGAACCAATGTACCATAATTTATTCAGCCAATTCCCTGTTAATTGGATATTTGGGTTTTTGCCAACTTGCTGGGGTTCATCAGGTAGTCCCTCCCAAAGAAAAACCCCACCAGAGAAATGGCTTGCAATCCTCCAAATGATAGTTTTTCAGCTTCAACGATTTTTAGATCCAGCATCCACTGAGAACTAGTTCTGACCTTCTCCTCTGCTCCATGGGTCTGCTATTCCCTACACCCGTACCACACCACTAATCATTGTTGGTTTCTACCTTCTAGGGAAATTCCATCTTTTACACATTCCTCAAAGTTTTCTAAACTATTCTCATATATGTATTCTTTATTTCTTTAGGGGGGCGGGTACTCTCTCAGCATACTTACAAAAGTATCATTTTATTGCAGAAAACTGAGAAAATACAGATTTTTAAAATACTCGTTTAGAGATAACCACTGTTAACGTTTGGAATCCATCCTGCCAATCTTTCTCCAAGCTTAATTTCATATATGCTTTACCAAAAATAAAATCATGCCATAGCATGCTGCCCTCTGGTAATTGTATATCTGCCAGAAATGTACGTAAATACCCCTTTCCCTAAAGTCACCTCAGCACCCAAGCATGCACATTTTTAAAGATTTGTCAATTTAACATCTGGTTTTAATTTGCATTTCTCTGAATACTAGTGAAGTTTAACATCACTTTAAGAGATTTATTGGCATTTTTATTCTTTTTTGTGAGATGGCTATGAATGTCCTTGGCCCCTGTTGCCATTGGAGACTTGGAGTTGTGCTTATTGAACAGTAGGAAGCCCTTTACATGTGAAGGCTCAATCCTCTGAAAGATTTCTCACAAGTGCTCTTACCATTTGTTTTTAGGGCTTTTTTATATTTAGAAGTTTCAAATTGCTTATTTGAGCAAATCTAGATTCTAGATTCTGTCTTTGTTTTAATATTTAGGGAGCTCTTCTTCAGCCCAAGATAATAAAAACATGTATCTATATTCTTCTTTAGTGGTGATATGATTTTATTTTCAGTATTTTATTTTTTTAATCCTCTGGGTCTTCTTTTGGTGCATAATACGACAGATTTCACTTTTTATTTTTTCAGCTACCCCAACTCCATTTATTGAAAATCCTTCCCCTCCTGGTGAATTAAATGCCAATATTTCATGATCTAAACCTATTTATTGTTTCTGTTTCCAAGCTTCCCACTGTCTTCCATTGATCTTCCATGGAAGCTTTTCCTGCTAACGCACCTGGAAGAATTATTGGTGCTCTACCCTGTATTTTGCTATCTGGTGAGGCAGATTTTCTCTCAACGTTCTTCTTTTATTGAATTTCCTGAACATTGATGTGAATTTACTTTTCCAGGATTCTCTCCTCTACACCTTGCCCAATTGTCTAACTTTGCTGGTATATAGAAAAGCCATTAATTTTTTTTATTTGGGGAGGGACATAGGCTAGCTTACTGAACATTTTTATAAGTTCTAATATTTTTTCAGTTGATTCACTTGGATTTTCCAAATAACTGTATCATCTGCAGATAATGGTTGCTCATGTTGATGTTTTTTAATACTTGTTGTTCTTATTTCTTTCCCTGACTTATCACACACTGACGAACTTCTCGAAGGGTGTAGAACATTGTTAGAGCTCACCTTGGCCTCATGCTTCCATACACCAAAACTTGGACTTGTGTGATGCTTCTGGCCTTCTGATCTCATACCTTTCACTCTGGGAGTACTTTATTGGTATCTCTGGGAGAAAGAATTTGCTTGCATGACTTAGCCGCTTCTAGATTCATCTGGGATCTGTGTATCTGAGGAGAGGGTACTCTGGGTCTCTCTGCTTCTTGGGAAGTGTCAGTCCTTGTTGGGTGTGGGTGGGGAAAGGAGGGTCAGAGCTGCCAGGGACTGCGTACGTTGCCTAAGTCAGGGATTCCTAGTAAGCTCCTCTAGCTTCAGATCTAAAGCCACCTACTTCAGTTGGCTTTATCAGTAGTGAAGCTGACACTTTGAGCCCCATCTGTCTGATGCCTCCTCTCAGTTGATTCCAAACTGATACATGGAGGACATAATAATACAGGGTTGGCTTGCCTGTTGTTCTTGTCAAAATAATCTCTGTTTCAGCATTAAATATGAGGTTGGTTGTTAATTTTAGAAAGATAATCTCGATCATGTAACAAAGTATTTTTTTGATCTAGTTTACTAGAAGTTTTAATATGCAATATGTTAGATGTTATAAAATATTATTTTAGTATCAGTTGAGATGCTCATATTGTTTTCTCCTTTGACATATTATGAGATAAAATATATTAGTAGATTTTTTTTTAAAAAACTAAAAATATTTGGCAATCCTACAACAAACTCTACTTAGTCATATGTATTATTCTTTTAACACATTGCTGGATTTGATTTGTTGATGTTTTACATAGAATTTTTGCAGTTATATTTGTAATTGATATTGATCTAACTTTGTTATTATTGCTATGACTGCTATTATGTTTGTTATGTTTTATTTTGGCTTTTTGTGAATATTTCTTTGACTTTTTTTTTTTTTACTTTTGTCAACAAAATTGATGTACTGTGGTTTTCTACTCCTTCGTTATTTCGTTTTTGTTTCTTTTTATTTTCCTGAAAAATCACCCATCCCATTAAGACTTTCAGACAAATTAAAACATATTTTCTTAAAGATTTAAAGTTCTATTCCTTATCTAGTTATAGCCTCTTTTCCCTTAAGGTTATGTATTTGTGCCTATTCTCTTGGCTTTTTACCGATCTTTTTTTTTTTAATTTTTTTAATTAATTTATTTTTGGCTGCTTTGGGTCTTCGTTGCTGCTCGCAGGCTTTCTCTAGTTGCGGCGAGTGGGGGCTACTCTTCGTTGCGGTGCGTGGGCTTCTCACTGCAGTGGCTTCTCTTGCTGTGGAGCACAGGCTCTAGGCATGCCGGCTTCGGTAGTTGTAGCACGTGGGCTCTAGAGCGCAGGCTCAATAGTTGTGGTTCCTGGGCTTAGTTGCTCCACGGCATGTGGGATCTTCCTGGGCCAGGACTTGAACCTGTGTCTCCTGCATTGGCAGGCAGATTCTTAACTACTGTGCCACCAGGGAAGTCCCTCACCCATTTTTTGATCTTTACATAAATAATGTCATACGGAATTCACTCTTTTGTGTCAGGCAACTTTCATTTGTTCAACACTATGTTTGTGAGAGTCAAGCACTATCGCAGGCAACTGTAGTACGTTCCCCTTCATCATTGTATCTTTTCCATTGTAGGAACACCATTTATTTATCCATCCTACTGTTACTAGACAATCGGATTGTTTCTAGTTTGAGGCATTAGGAACAATGCTGTTATGAACATTCCTGAACATGACTTTTAGTGGAAATGTGTACATATTTCTGTTGAGCATTTACCTGGGAGGGAGATATTTTTGTAACTAGATGTCTTTGCCTTCAACTTGAGTAAATAATCTCAGTTTTCCAAAGTGGTTGTACCGGTTTATGCCCTAGTAGGTTTTGGAAATCTGCATTGCCCCAAATCATCAAAATGAAATTGTAGGCATTCTGGTGGCAGTGTAGTTGTATTTTAGTGGGGCTTTAATTTGTATTTCTCGGTTGGCTAATGAGAATAGGCCCCTTACATTTATGTATTGTTACTTGCATATCCTATTTTGTGAAGTATCCACTCAAGTCTCTTGTCCATTTTTGTACTTGGTTGTCTCCCTTTTTCTAATTGATTTGTAAGAATTCTTTATCTGAAGGTGAACACTTTGTCTGTTTTACATTTTGCAAATATCTTTCCCCATTTTTTCTCAAGAGATGATGTCTGTGAAATATTTTCCAAGTCCTTTCACGACTGAAGATCTCGTTCTGATTCCCCACACATGAACATTAGATTGGTTGAGAATGGACTTCTTGGGTTATAGTATATTTCTCCCCCTGCAAAAAACTTTGTGGGTGTTATTCTGTTGCTTTGTGCCACCTTATTATATAAAGAAAACTGCTCTCAATTAGGTAATGTGGCTTTCCTACAGTAAACTTATGAGAGCTGTTCCTTTCTTTATCCTTGAAATACCAAAATGTCATCAGAATATGTTCAGGTATGTTTCTATCTTTTCAAAGAATCTCTTGAAGGATACTTTAAAGACAATTTTTAATTTTAAGGGTGCTTAAAGGGAGTTTTGATTTGGAGAGAACACATTCTTCAGCTCAGGAAACTTATCATAGCCCATTTTTGTTATGGGCTACCATAATAAAATAGCATAGACAAGGTGGCTTAAAAAATAATGTATTTCTCACAGTTTGGGGGACTGGGAAGTCCAAGATCAAGGTGCTGACAAAGTAGGTTTCATTCTGAGGCTTCTGCTCTTAGCTTATAGCAGCCACCACCTCGCCATGTGCTCACATGGCCTTCCCTCTGTGTGCCCAGGGAGAGGGGTCTCTGGTGGCTCTTCTATAAGGACACCAGCTTTATCAGATCAACCCCCCTCCCCACTCAAGACCTCATTTAACCTAAGCCACCTGCTTAAAGGCTCCATCCCCACCAGAGTCACATAGGGGGTGAGGGCTTCAACATATAAATTTAGTGGGGGACACAATTCATTCCACAGAAGAACTTACCTTTATTATTTCCTTGTTTACATGTTATATTCTCTCTGCTCCTTTTTCTCCTAAGATATAAAGAAGTTTCTGAATCTGTCCTCAATGTTACTTTTCTTTATGTGCATCTTTTTGTCTCTTTTATACTCTGAGTATGAGAAATTTTCTCTGTCCGGTCTTAAATCACTGATTTGATTTTCCGCAATCTCCAATCACTGTGTCAACTGCATTTTAAAACTTGAAGTAACGGTTTTCATCTCAAAGCAATCTTCCTTGATCTCCTGTTGCTCCTTTTCCGTGGACATAATGTTCACCTAGATTCTCAGTGGCGACATAAATCAGAGATTTTCTCAAATTTTCTCTTGTTTCTTGCAGCAACTCTGGTTCATAAAGAGACATTTGCTCTGATGACTCAAAATAATCCATCCTTCTGTGGTTCTGAATCAGAGCTCATGTCAGTTTATCCTTGAGTGAGGAAGGAGAGAATGAGAGAGGGAAGAATGAGGTCCATGGCTTTCTTAAAAAGGTCGTTCAGGTGATGGATTAATTATGTATTATTTCATAACAAATTACCCCCAAAACCTAATGGCTTAAAGCAACAAGCACTGACAAGTGTTCAGTTTCTGTGGATCAGGAATGCAGGCATGGCTCAGGTGGGTGGTTCTAACTCAAAGCCTCTCATGAGGTTGCAGTCATGTCAAGACTCAGCTAGGCTGGCAGTTCCACTGCCAGGCCCCTTCACTGACTGTTGGCAGCCTCAGAATGTCCACTTTCAGGTTCACTCACCTGGATCCCTCCACGGTGCCGCCTCATCACATGGAAGCTGGCTGCCCCCAGGATGAGCAATTCAAAAGGGAGAGAAAGACAGCATGCAGAACAGAAGCTGCAGGCTTTTTATAACCTAATCTCCGAAGTGACAATCCATCCCCTCAGCTGTATGATATCCATTAGACGCAAGTCACCAAGTCCACACTCAAGGGGAGGGGATGACACAGGGTGTGAAGATCATGGGCAGGTCAGTAGGGCCATCTCCGAGGCTGCCCACCACAGTTGGGTAGATCATAGATTGCGTGTGTCTGAGGTCAGACATTTTCAGACCCAGACTAAGAGACAGAGTTTAACCTTACAGACGTGGTACTTTTCTATAACAGGTTTGTGTAGATTTGGAGAGAATTAGCCACAGACATGGCCAGGAGCTTCACCACTGGGCAGAGTGTTTCTTTCCAGGTTTTTGTTTGTCTTGTCGTCTTTTAACGTATAAGCCTCTGGAATGGCTGGTGCGATGCTCCTTTCTGAAACGTGCATGACTGAAACTAGAGGTCATCAGATGCAGAGTGTGACCTGAGGTGCTGATGTTCTGGGAGTACCGCGGGACTCAGGGCTCTCCCCCAAACTGCTGAAGAGGCAAGATCCACCCCACACCCACCGCAGGGCTCCTCTCCTACTTACCCATGGTGAACCCACGGGGAGCTGGTCAGCCCTTCCTCAGTCTTGCCTGCCCTACTTCTCCCAGGAATTCCCCAACACTTCTGTCATGGTGCACTCCGTCCTTAAGTTCAACCAGACACACAGCTCTCCATTCTTCTCCCTCTCCTATATTTCCAAGATTATCTAAGATGGGAGGAATTAAAACTTGAAAGCAGATTACAAGCTGTGCTTCTATATCCTTGAAGTTGTCAAGGTCAGACAAGCGGTATACAGTCTGCTTTGCTCTATCAGGTTGATTTTAACTTTTAACTCTCGGAAGGCAAACTTTCCACCTTACAATATTTTGCCTGATGAGTGCTGCACTGTCTCCCCCAGTCAATGGCCGAGATATCCATAATTAGCTGGATTACTCTTAAAAAGCCGTGACCCTGGTGGTCTGGGCTCAGCACGGTGTCTTGATTAGGGGAACACCCTCCAGCAACCGCAGATGACTTCAAAGCAGTTGTCTTTCTTTCTTTATCCAATTCCCACATACGTCATAGCTGCTCCCAGGCCTTTTCTCCCAAAGTCCTCCAAATATTCCTGGTCCCTGCCTTAGCCCTTGTACCTCTTTTCTTCCCTCCCATGCCTTCCCCATCTCTTTTCACAAGACTGCATCTGGAGAAAAGAGCAAACTAGAAAAGAAGGAAGAGGAAGAAACGGATGAAGAGGGTGAGGAATTGGACCCAGTGGGGGTTTGAACGAGAAGCATGGCCACACAGTTCTAATGAGCGCAGTTAAACTGCCCGCATTTGCGTCTTAGCTCTGCCGCTTAGCAGCTGTGAGGCCGCCAGGAGATTGCTTCACTAGTCAGGTTCCCCATCTGCCAGATAGTAATAACGATAGCCCCTGCCTCGCAGGATTGCTGAGAGAAAGAGAGTTTACATGTGCAATATCTTTAAAAGAGGACCTATGCAATAAGTACCCAGTATATAGTATATATAGTATACAGTATGTAATATACTATATTCTCAGTACATCAAGAGTACCTGGCATATATGAGGGCTCAAAAAGTGTTTATTGGAGTGGGGGAGGAGTAAATTAGGAATTTGGGATCCGCAGATACATTCCACTATATATAAAATAAACAACAGGGACCTAATCTATAGCACAGGGAACTATATTCAATGTCTTGTAATAACCTATAATGGCAAAGAATCTGAAAAAGAATAGATACAGATGCAGATAGAGATATGTGTAACTGAATCACTGTGCTGTACACCTGAAACATTGTAAATCAACTATACTTCAATAAAAAAGTAATAAAAATAAATAATTAAATAATTCTGCTTCAAAAATGTGTTTATTGAGTGAAACTCATTTGTCTGTTATTTTGTCTTTGATGGTTATACTAATGGAAAATGTCCACATCTCCAGCTGCATAACTTCATCCTTGTGTCAGCATAAATCATGCCCCTAACAGGAAGAAAAAAAAAAAACAGGCAAGAGTTGTAAAGGGCTTTCGTCACATCTAGCTAGTGCCCACGTGCCATCACGTTGTTTCAAGGACACAAAGGAAATGAAAGTGGCCCGTGTTTTCTGGGTGCGTGACTTGCTGCCCATAAAGACCACGTAACAATGCCCCTTCACAAAGCAGTCCCCACAGCCTAGCAGGTTGGTGGGTGAGCCCCTCCCGCCACACATAAGTCTTGGCTGAAACTGACAAGCCTGAAAAGCTATGAGGAACCCCTTAAAAAGGAATTTAGAAAAATCTTCCACCGAGTTGAAAAGCTTCCGATCCCAGGGAGACACCTCTGTGTTGCTGAAGCTGGGAACTGGGAGAGCCGGACTGCGGGGACGGGAGAGAGGAGAGAACAGCCCGAGGTGGATGGAAACACCACGGCCAGGAAGGGAGCCCCAGACCAGCCCCGAGCTGAGAGGGTCCACAGCTGAATTGCACGGTGAGGTTTGAGCCAAGAGCACTTGGGGGCTGACCTACGGGGAACCCGTGTGTTGAAGGAGCAACTCTCCAGGACCTGAGGATCTAAGAGGGGCCTTTCAGGCTCGAAGAAGCAGCCAGGCTCAGAATTGGACCCACTCACAGTGGAATGATGCCACAGTCACTTTGAGTGAACCTGGATATGCCCGGTGTTTGTCCCTGACCTGAGGTCACAATGGGGTCTGTGTATCTGGGACTGACCATTTCTCCCAGACCATGACCCTCCATTGGCAACCGACTCACTGATTTTCATCCTAACACGGGGCTGAGACTAAATTAGACCCACACTGTATTCATGTATTCATCAGGCATTGTTATCTTGCTGCAAAATAGTTCAATACCAAGAGCATTGACAGAGAAAAAGTTCCAAGGCTGGTGGTCTCTGAAGGCGTGCTACCGGGCTCTGCACAGCTGTACCAACCTCACTGGATGCAAACTTCATGACGCAGCAGAATTCTAGCTAATGTTTATGCTTCTCTGTGAGGATCTGTTACCAGAGTCCTCATCTAAACACATCTGTAAACATAACTTGATGTAAATCACATACAATATATCACTGAAAATCTGTGAATTATGGTACCCTCTGATGAGCATTTCAACATCCAAGCAGAACAATGAAGCGACCTTTATCTGATTCAGAGAAAGCCAGGATCCCTCTGCTATTGATTGCTCAAATATATTCTGCACCTTCAAGGACAGTCAGCGAAGGAGAAAGTCAAATACAAGGCTTCCAAGAAGTTAAGGGGGAAATATTGATACTGCGTCCCTCCCCCCTCAAATGATTGTTCAGCCAGTGGGGGACTGAGGCAGGGTGGGCAGTAGGGGGTCCCATGAACTAATCAAAAAAGGAAAGACAAAGAAATAGAGATCAGAAGATTTCACACTGAAATAAAGAAATTCGTGTTGCCTTAAATATAATTGGTGTTAGTTACATTTCAATTCCTAATTTATACATAGCGGGGTTGATAAAGAATTACATTATAACAAAATTAGCCAGAATAATTAGCATAGTATATATGCTACTGATTAAACACCCAGCAGATAGCTTGGTAATTAAGATCAGCGAGCGCCGTATTTTGAGGCTTTGTCATCTTATTATCTGCCTAACAAGTGCTTCCTCTTTAGCTCCCTTCTGATTTGAAGTTTGATAGCAATCTCTAATAATTCTCAGTTTATTTCTTTAAATTACCGTACCCAAATTCCGATCATTTTCCTGCGGTCACTACCCTCCCTCTCTTTGTATCGACACAAACGTGCTGGTGTCAGATTTCCTTCTAAACGTAAAGGCATCTGATGCTACAAGGCATTTGTGCTTGGAAATTCAGGTTCAAAATCTCTTTCAAAACCCATCATTCTTTGGCTGAAAGAAAGAACCAGAGGCCAACCACACGCTCTGCAAGTTAGTCAAACGTCTGAATACAGATCTATAGAGTTCATACCTCCTTTCTAGGCAGAGCCCCATTGCCAGCAATTCCAGGAATGTGTCCACCAGGGTCCAACAGCAGCCCCTCAAGTGGCCCTGGCTGCTTGCTCACTGATGACCCTAGCCCGTGATGCCACTGCTCCGTATTCGGGGAGTCTGGGGTCAGCTGCTGCCCTTGCAACACACAGTGAGATTTTGTCATGGAAGACAAGAGTTCAACTACCAAAGAACAGAAAGCTTGGGGGCTGACTCACATTCTTTTCACAGGCAGAGCTGTGTCTGCTGCATCTCTTTAGACTGAAACCAGAACGTGTCCATGGTTTTAAAGGCAGAGTGAACACACCTGCATCAACCAGGAATACTTTTAGCTGCAAGTCACAGAAAACACATGAATAGTACTTAAGGAATAAAGACAAGAAGTCTGGCAGTTGGCGGCCTGGAGCTGGGGCAAAGGTTCAGAAATGTCATCAAGGAACCATCCGTCTCGTCCCCTCTTTCTGTCCCACTCACCTGAGTACGTCGAGCCTTCATTTCATGTCCATCACCTCATGGCTGTAAGTTGGCTGCCACAGCTCCACACATTATGTCCGTGTTCAAGGAAAGAAGAAAGGGAAAGGAAAAAAGTGCCAACCGTTACTTCCCCTTTCAATCAGAAGAGCAAAGAACTTCCCAGATGCACCAGAGCAGACCATGCCTGCCCTCACTGGCCAGAACGGGGTTGCAACGGAGGCTAATTCTAGAGTAGCTAACAAGGAGACTAGGGCGGAAGTTACTGACTTAGAGAAACATGATTCATCAGCAGGGACCAGGCACACGGTCACAACAAAGAAAACCCAGGGTCTCTTAGGTAGGAGGAAGGAGAACAAATATTAAGTAGTAACTTCAGGGCTGGCTCCTCAAATGCAGATGCAGACATTTCGGGAAAAGCATCAGTGTATGGAACAGAAGCTGCAAAATCATGCAGAGGAGCTGAGAGGAGAGGAGTGTATTATTCAGGGTTCTCCAGAGAAACAGAACCAAGAGGATGTGTGTGCATATATATATATATTCTTAAAATAAAGGTATATATGATTTATTTTAAGAAATCAACTCACGCAATTGTCACAACCAGCAAGTCCAAAACCTGCATGTAGGCCAGCAGGCTGAAGACCCAGGAAGAATTGCAGTTCTAATTCAAAGGCCGTCTGCTGGCAGTATTCCATCTCGCTTGGGGGACATCAGTCTTTGTTCTAGGAAGGCCGTCAACTGATTGGATGAGGCCCACCCACATTATGGAGGGTCATCGGTTTTCCTCAAAGTCCACCAAATTAAACATCATCATCTCATTAAAAAAAAAAAAAAAAAAGAACTTCACAGGAGCATCCAGTATATGTTTGACCAGGTATCCGGGCAGTGTGGCCCAGCCAGATTCACACATAAAATTAACCATCACACAGGGAGACAAGACAAAGTAAGAAAGGGAAGAGGTAGCAAGACTGGGACACAAGGTAAAGAGGGCTCTATAAAAGCTATGTGATATATATACATATATATGTATAACTGAATCACTTCGCTGTACACCAGAATATAACACAACACTATAAATCAACTATACTTCAATTTAAAACTTATTTTTAATTTTTCAAATTTTCAACTTTAAAAAAATAAATCTATGTGAGGAAAGAGGAGAGATGTCATTGAAGGGCACAAACTTGCAACCAGCAGGTAAATAAGTCCTGCAGATCTAATGCACAGTATAGTGTCTATAGACAACAATATTGTATTATGAACAGCAAACTTTCTAAGACATGAAGAAAAGTTAATTATCCCACCACAAAAAAAGAAGTCATGATTCTGCAACATGACAGAGGTGTTAGCTAACAATGGCAACCATGTTACAATATATAAATGCATCAACTCAACATGCTGTGCACCTCAAACTTACATGTATATGTTATATGTTCAATGTATTTCAATTTTAATATATCCAAAAATTAATTTTTAAGCTAAACGGCATAGCCTGGGCCCCTCAGGTCATTACAGCATACAGGCGCTGCTGGAGCAGCTGTGTTTTGTGCCCAGGTTCAGGTGGGGAGATACAGGACCACTAGAGACAGAGGTTATGGAAAAAAAGTCCACTACCCCCAGGAGTGCATAGAAACCAACATGAGTGCTTTGCACTTCCACGGGGCACGGAATTGGGTGCTTTAAGCAAAAGTTAGCAGCCTTAAGAAGTACAGAGGCTGCTGCTGATACTTCGGTTACTTTCTGGTTCACTTATGTGATGCTTTCGTTTTCTCGAGACCAGCCAGTCCATCCTGAATTTGGAAACCAAAGATTTCCCTGCATTCTCAATTTCAAGGCATGTCCAATTTATAGTCAACCAGGCTCTCTTTTTAGATGAAGTGAAGGAATACGTGGTGTAGAACGTTACAGTATGTTCCTTTCAACAGAAAAAAGGTTGCAAGCCCAGGCTCGGGAAAAGGATTTTAAGGTTTCAGGACAGAGTCTCACTTTGATAAAAGAAGATGTTGATCGGCAGTACCGACAAGAGATTTTTTTTTTAAAAACGCTGTCCCCTCGGCTTCTCCCACTCACAGACAGGTCTACTGCCCCCCTGTCTAGAATGATCCTTAAGTGAGGCCTTGGGGAGATTAATTCCCATCTCCCTCTGAGGAACGGGGTGGGGAGGACTGCTGGCGGGTGGCCGTTCCCAGGGCTGTAACCGGAGCCACGTTTCTTCTATTTATAGACATGCCCGCAGCCCTCTCCGCCCAGCTGCTGACTTTGGACTCAGTTGGGAAGCAGAGCAGTTTGGTCAACACACAAACGACATCACAATGTCCATCTCTGATTGCCTTCCCGATTACCCGGTCAAGTCGGATTTCGTAAATAGACTGAAGTCAGCCCTGGAAGCCAGGGATGAGGCGACAGTGAGGGATTTGATCTGTACTGAAGTTCGGCACGTGGACGCCGTGATAGAACTGGCCAACGACGACTGGATGAAGGACCCCTCGGCCCAGCTGCCCCCCGGGGTGCTCCTAGGTAACTGCGATGAATCCGCTGCTTCCCCATCGTGTGCACAGGGTTGGGGTGGGGAACATTCGGGGGTGGAAGGGCAAATGGTTGAAAAAGGCGACTGATACGTGCCCAGCTGTATGATTCGTATTTATATACATATGCACTGTGTGTATATACGTATACTGTATATATACATGTACCTAGTATATATCTGTATATATATACATAGTATATGTCATAGTATATATATATATCATAGTATACACATATTTACTGTATTTACTATACAGTACATAGTAAATATATATATACTATGTAAATATATACACAGTAAATATGTATATATGTACTATGATATATAGATCTATACTATGATCTACACTATGTGTCTATATATATACACATACACACACATATATATACACACAGTATGTTACATAGGCAACAACTAAAGTGCAATATACAAAAAATTTAAAAAGAGAAAAATTAAACCGTGGCACCGTCATCCCGACCCAGCACCTCTTTTCGTTTCTCCACTTTTCTCCAAGCTAGTCTATTTGCATGTGTAAATTTCCTCTCCTTATAACCGTGTGGTAGATAATAAGTTTGTGTCCTGTTCTGTTGAGTTAATACACCTAAAGTACTTTCCATATTGCTACATGTCTTCTTAATTTCAATCACCTATTGAGGTGATTAATGACAAAATACTTAAACCAAACGCCTGCAAGAGGGGGCTGTGTGTTTACATCTTTACTACTATCAGTAATGCTATAATTAGCGTCTATATTAGCATTCATATGCTTTTTTCTTATTCAGGGTTCTGTCCTTAGGATAAATTCTTAGGAGCTGTGTTACTGGGACAAGGATAACAAATGTTCCAAATTGTTTTCTGAAATGATTTCTATTCCTCCTGATAGCGAGTGTGTGTCACATCACACCCTGAACATTATGGGTGGTTAATATTCATATTTAAATCTCCAGTTTAGTAAGTGCACCCTGGTCATTCTCCACTGCCTGCTCGTCCATCCTTTTATGTTTGTTTTTTAACATCTTTATTGGAATATAATTGCTTTACAATGTTGTGTTAGTTTCTGCTGTATAACAAGGTGAATCAGCTATATGTATACACGTATCCCCCTATTCCTTCCCTCTTGTGTCTCCCTCCCACCCTCCCTATCCTACCCCTGTAGGTGGTCACAAAGCACCGAGCTGGTCTCCCTGTGCTATGCAGCTGCTTCCCACTAGCCATCCATTTTATATTTGGTAGTGTATATATGTCCATGCCACTCTCTCACTTCGTCCCAGCTTCCCCTTCCCCCCAACCTTTCTTTACTGCTCAGAACCAAGTCTTATCTGTAGGGTTTGGGTTTTCTTTGTAGACCTTTTTACATGTGGGCCCTTGTCTAGTCAGGTCCTTGGGCAATATCTCCTCATTTCTTTATACCTTTTTGGTCATTTTGTAGATCTCCTTCACATAACATGTGTATAATCCCGTTGTCATATTTGCTGAAAATGATATCCCTGACCACAGCTTAACTGTTCACTGCATCGTGCTAATTCTAGCTTGTCAGATGTGCCCTCCACAACGTTAGTCTTGACTCCTAAGGAATGTTCAGGGCTCCCCTCCCCCCACTAGACAGACTCCTTCCCAACACATGTGAGTGCATGCACACACGCGTACCACTGCACACACAAGGCACAAACACACACGTGCACAAACACATGCTCACACACCCAGGAAGGACACCAAAAGGGAACGTGCCTGGGACGTTGGTGCTGGCAAGTGGAGCTTTAATGTGATGAAGGGACAGATCAGAGCCTGGAACTTCTAAGGGGGTGACCGTCCCTCTACTCCCCTGTGATGTGGGTGCACCCCCGGTGCTGTCTCTCACTGGTGGTGTAAACAAGCTGCGGAAGGCTTTAGGGAGAAACCGGCTCCTGCTTCTTCTTTTCCTTGGTTTTCCTAATATCTGGGGTGCCGATCAGGGTGAGGCCCCAGGAGGCATGAGCCCAGAGAGCACCACACCTCTCTTCAGACCTTAGCTCTGCCTGGATGGGCAGGGGTCCTCACCGAGACAGCACCTGGTACACGCAGCAATCCAGGAGCCTGCCCTGGGGTGCGGAGGGGACTTTGAAATCCTAAACTGCGCTTTGGCCGGGAGTGTTGAGCTCTGCATTTTGCATGTGCACTCCAGACCCACCCTGCCCCCTGCCCAGTGCCTGCCCATGAGGTGCTCTTATGAGTCACATCATCCTGGCCCACGCTCTCTGACCCCCATTGGATGTAGCTAACGCAAGGTGCTGCAAGGAGCGGGGAAGGGAGGGTATTTGCTCTGGGGATCCCTCCCTGCCAGATCATCGCTGCGATTTGGCTTCACCATTGGGCTGAAGGCTCAGCTCCTGCGTGGCACCTCCTACCTCGCTCCTTGCCCCTTCAGACACAGGGAGGGGGGCTCCCACGGTGGCCCTGGGGACCCCAGCTGGCTTCCCTGGCCCTGCCCGCCTTTGCTACGCCCTGGAGTTGCGCCGTCTGCTTTCTGCTGGGATTCTGACTGGAGCAAGTGCCCACTCATCACAGCCCCTTTTACAAGCCCATCCCAGCAGGTTGGGGATTTGTGTATTTGGAGCCCCTGAGTTAAAATATCATTTCTTGTCCTTTAACAACAGCCCTAATCTGTTCTTTAGATTCATTTATTAAATAGCATAAGTGTTTTCACAGAAGGACACGTCATCAGTGTTACACATTAATATAAATTACAGGTAACATCTTACTATTTTAAATGAACTACGTGAAAAGCTAATGATGTGATAATATTTTTCTTTCAGTATTAATAACATATTTTTTATTAATCCAAGATAAAAATCTAGTCTTTCCAACAAAAACTAAAATAAAATATCATTTCTTTTCACATTACTAATTGCCCTGCACCGTCTTTACTGTCCCCACCACTTTACTAAACACTTGAAACCAATGAAATCTGTGTTAAGAGTGTCCCGTTCCCTCCCACGAAGAACCTGTATGTTCTAAATCGTATCGTGTCTACTTCTCCCTGCCGAACGGCGCAATTCAGGACGAGAACAGGTCGATGCTGCTGACATCTTGTCAGGACTTGGGCTTGTTCTGGGTTGTTTTTGTTTCGGGATGATGGTAACTGAATGATTAAGCCTGTGACCTCAGGACACATACTGTTGCCAATGATTTTATTGCGGGGGAAGCAGGCTGGGCTTGAAACCGGGGTAGAGATGCAGCACGCTCACACCTGCATTGGGGGGCCGCCTCTCTGGCTAACATGTGAGAGTAGGATTTGAAGGAAACAAGAAAGGTTAGGAAACAAGATCTAGTTAGGAGGTGGTTGAAGGCAGTCACCCAGGTGAGAGATGACAGGGTCTAAACCAAGAAAGTGGGGTACACACAGAGATAAAGGCGAGAAATGACAAAGCTGAGAAATGATGGGAAGGGGTTGGGGGTGAGTAGAGGATAGTGCCACCGATCCAGACAGAAATCAGGGGGCTCTGTGACTGTGACAAAGTTTGAGCCTTTGCTATGAGCCTGGCCGTAATGAGGGGAGGATAGAAACAGGAATAACACACAGGACTGCCTCCCAGGAGTTCAGAATTCAGCCTGTGTCATCACAGGTAGGCTATCAGGTGCTTCAAGTAGCCTTGGAGTGAGACGCTCCAGAGGGAAGCTTGGGCTCTGCCACAAACGAGCTGTGTGACCTCAGGGAAGTCACTTTCCCTCTCTGAGCCAGTGCCTTTACTTATTAACTAGTTCTTGAGATTCCATTAGTGATTCCCAAGCAGAGGTCCCTGAGCAAAGCCCCACGGGGGAGGTCCCCGGAGAACCACGCCGTCAGAGAATACGCAAGGGCAGGTTAAAGGCTGGCTGTGGCTTCACCACCACCAGGGGGACGGGTGGCTTGCAGATGCGCCTTGGGCAACGCTGGCTCAGATCACTGTTGAGGCCCCTTCCATCTCCAGGCTTCTCTGAGGCCGTGATCCCAAAGTCTCCCTGTCTCAGCCCAAAATGGAGCGAGGCCTCCTTTCTCCTGAGTACGGGAGTGAATGGGCTCGTTCTCGGGGGGTAATTGTGAGTCATGGGGGAACAGCCCTGAGAGAAGCAAGAGCTGTTTGCATTCAGACATACACGTGGGGTCTTTAGAACGTGTGAAGAGGGGTCAGAACTTGTAGCAGCACCTTGAAGGGCAGCCCACATTGGGAATGGATACTGGAATTTCAGTCCTCCTGAGGAGGAAGGTGAAGATGAAAGGATGATGATGACCAAGAAGACAGGGCCGGGCCCGGCGAGGGGCAGGGGCTGCAGGTGCCCACCCCGGCCAGGAGAAGGCAGGGCCGAAGGTCAGGTTGAAAAGGCTTTTTGGGGAAAGGGGAGGAAGAGTTGTCCATCCCAAGGACAACGCTTGTTCAAAGAACTCTGAGTATTGTTCACAAGATGACAATTTGCAAAACTAAGAAGAAGAAAAGTGGGCTTCCCTGGTGGCACAGTGGTTGAGAGTCCGTCTGCCGATGCAGGGGACGCGGGTTCGTGCCCCAGTCTGGGAAGATCCCACGTGCCGCGGAACAGCTGGGCCCGTGAGCCATGGCCGCTGAGCCTGCATGTCCGGAGCCTGTGCTCCGCAACGGGAGAGGCCACAACAGTGAGGGGCCCGCGTACCGCAAAAAAAAAAAAAAAAAAAGAAAAGTAACAATTCTTTCTGCTTGTCAACATAAATATACAAGGACCTTGCTTCTCTCAGTGAGATCTCCATGCTTGTGTGTGAGCTTATTACTCCCACCAAATAGAGCAGAAAAAATAATTATTATTTATTTATCTGCAGCCATGTCACATCACAATAAAACCATAGGGAAAAGAGGTACCAGCCAAAAAAATGGAAGGAACGACTTGTTCTGGAGAACCCCTCAGGTATACACGGGTCCCCTTAAGGAGGGCAGAGGGCAAAGGAACTTAAAAATTCAGCCCCAGCAGGTAGTGGGTCAAAGTACGGAATGTACCCTCCCTGCCTGGCCACGAGGCAGAAGAGTGGTCCTCAATCAGGATTCCTCTAAAGACACAACTCACCTGTGCCCTTGTGAAGCCACCTGCTCTCCTGCAAAGATGTACTTCGGATGCCCTGTGGGATGCTGGGAAGGGCATGGAGGTCTCTAACAGATGATCAGCCCTCTCCCTGCTAGTCAGACTGAGACTGGCCCGCTGTGAGGGACCCGGGAAGGAGGCCTGGGACTGGGGCACAGCAATCTCTCTCATTCTCTCCGTGTGTGTGTGTGTGTGTGTGTGTGTGTGTGTGTGTGTGTGTGTGTGTGTGTGTAATGAGAGGAACAGAGCTGAGGCCCCAGCTCATCCACAATCTGCTCCCCCATCTTTCCCACCTACCCCCTCCCAACAAGAACCTTCCTGCCAGGACGACACCCAAATCCCAGGGCTTGTCAGGACCTCCCCTGCCTCCTCGGTTCACCTAGGCCATGCCCTCCTTCCAGACCCCACACACGAGGGCCCCCCTGCACACCCGACCCACAGACCCACCACTTCCCTCCACAAGAGCACAAAGCCCTCAGTCTCCATCAGTTTCCGAAACACGCAACCTCGCCGGGCTAATTTTTTTTATTTATATATATTTTTTTGCGGTACGCGGGCCTCTCACTGTTGTGGCCTCTCCCGTCGCGGAGCACAGGCTCCGGACGCGCAGGCTCAGCGGCCATGGCTCACGGGCCCAGCCGCTCCACGGCACGTGGGATCTTCCCGGACCGGGGCACGAACCCGCGTCCCCGGCATCGGCAGGCGGACTCCTAACCACTGCGCCACCAGGGAAGCCCCCTCGCTGGGCTAATTTTTATACCCACTGAATATTTCATTCTCAAATATGGCCTCGTCGAGGGCAAGACCCTTGCCTGGTATCCAGAGCCTGGCTCAGGGTCTTCGCCCTGATAAGTGTTCAAACTCTGGGTGCCCTGGCTGCATGGGTTGGCCAAGCTCTTTTGCTAACATTCACCCGGGTGGACACAGACTGCGTTTCCACAGACATGACTGGGATGAGTCTTTCTGCAAAGAAAGATTCGATTCTACTTTCTGCTAAAGGCAAGTCTCTACTGTTGAATATTAGCAACAACGGCATTACTCGTCCTCGCCCCTTTGCAGTGCCTATCATCTCACTAACCAGCGAGCACACAGCAAGGGAGAAAGGGTGGCGGGGGAGGGGTGGCGAGACCCCGCTTGCCCCCCAAACACATCAACTGTACAATTTGGTAACTGGCGTAATCAAACTACTTAAGAAACAACTGATTACTAATTGCTATTATTAAGGATGTCAGCATTCCATGATTTTGCTGCTGATATCTTATGTACAAGTCAAGATGCTACTTGAATTCTTGATTGAAATAGAAAACTAGAGGCATTATGGTGTGTTTGGGGTAATGGTATTTAAGCATCTGGAGGCAAGTTAAAGAAATACTAATTGGGTTTTTATTAAGAGATCTCACCCAGCAGCAAGTATAGGTGGGGAACGAGTGTGGGTGAACGTGGGATGGACATAGACCCAGTGGGTCCGTTGGCAGGATTTAACTGTTCATTCAACCAGCTTGACGCTGAGCGCACTGTGCCATCCGAGGTACACCTACTCCCTTTGTCCCTGTGTGCGGAGGGGAGCATCGCCCACGGAAAACCCAACAGCTGAACGTCAGCTGAGTAAGCACAACCCTGCCTTGGAGGACTCACATTTGAACCAATGACAAGTGTGTGTACGTTGCTGGTGTCATGGATACAGCAAGAGATTAATGGGGAGGTGACCCTGGCTCTCCCACGGGCTGAGTGGTCTTGAACCTTGAACCTGTGTGGTCAGTCCATCTCTCTGAACCCTAATTTCCTCATTTAAAAATATGGGATCAGTGGGGTCATCTCTCAGGGTGTTTCCAAAAGGGACGAACTAGGGTTCTAAGAACAACGACTTGTGTTTATGGAGATTAACAAAACCCCGCTGCCTTCACAACACCTTCAGGTGTCGTGCACCCTGGCAGAGGCCTGTGTAGACTGGGCCCCAACTTCAAAGGAACGGCTGGCTCCAGGCCAGATGGGCAGGGAAGGTATCGCCTGGTGGGAGGCTGGTTTACGAGCTCGAATCACCGAAGACCAGCAGCCTTGCACAGGGCCAGTCCTGTTCTTGTTGTTAGGAGACTAAGTCCGCAGACCAGAGCTTGTTAGCACTGGAGCCAACCGCAAGTGGGGGCAAAGATGGAGGGATCACATGCAGTGAGCACTTCTCTTAGGTATGCGTTTCCCAAGGACTATTATCTTTCCCGGCTGAGAAAAATGAGGCTCAGAGAGGGTGAGTTCCACACCTCAGATGCCACAGCCGGAGGAGGTGGAAATCCAGAGCTCTTCCTGGCACTCCTTAATGCCTGTAATTGTCCTGTGGCTGCATTATACAGATGGGGACACCAAGGCTCACATGTGTTCCCTTACTGGGCAACAGCCAGGTAGGAACAGCACACAAACCGGGTATGTTTTCTGAGTTGTAGTCAAGGGTTCTTGACACATACCCACCCAGAGATGTGTGGTAGGAAGATCCATGAAAAACGTCCCCACTGAGGCTGTGACAACCGTTCGACTTTACGTCAGACACACACACACACACACACATGCACACAACATCAATAGCATGGAGTCCATCGCTTCAAATCATTCAAATAAGAGTATTAAGAAAAAACATGGATGAATGAACGGGGTGCTCGGCTGCAGAATAAAAACAAAAATGGGAAGCAGGAGGTCAGTGATGACAGGGAAGGATGGAGAGGCAAGAGCTCTGCCGTCTCGGCTGCAGCCCTGATCAGAGCGTGTGGGGGCAGGGAGACCCTGCTCGAAGCAAAATGAAATTAAACCTTTCTAAGTACTTATAAATCAGCACCTAATGACACCATCCCACCACCAGCCGGAGCATTGCTCTTATTACTTTGATTCACAAGCCAGGAAAAGATCCGGAATTATGCACAAATTATTGTCCCATCTTCTTAATTAACGCTGATTGCAAAATTCTTGCTAAAGTCCTTGCTAACAGACTCAATTATGCGCTGCCTGAATTGATTCACCCAGATCAAGTGGAGTTTATTAGAAATACACTTTCCTACAATAACATCAGATTATCTTTGAATATAGTTAAATTATTTAGGAATAAAATGGCTCCAGCAGCATCCCTTGTTTTAGCTTCAGAAAAAATATCTCCCACCACCTAGAATGAAGATATTCCTTTGCTTTCTGCCACACACACACCCTAGGCTCTATTTTCCCAGGAGCAGGTTGAATTGCTGTGGTGAGATGAGATATATGGCTTTGAGCTAATGGTCCAGCTTCAAAGCATATAGGCAGGAAGAAATATCCGACAGGGTCAAGTCTCAGCTCCCCCCAGTATGAACCGTCACTGCCTGTGGAACACAGTGAAATTGCAATTAGGCTAAATCAGGATATTTTCAGAATCAAAATTGAGAAACAGGCTAATAAAGACATAATGTATGCTGATGACATACTTCTATTAGCATCACTCCCCAGCACACTGGAGAGTTTTGAAAGAACAAAAAGAAACGAGGATAAGAGGGAAGAGGCTTTTCTACCTTTTTCCAGGATGATGGTGGTTCCTGCAATGGTGCACTCTGCTGAGGATAAACATTCCAAAGAAACGAATCGGAAATGGCAAATGCACTACCTATAGCCTGGTACCAAATACCAAATTCAAAAGCTGGATATTGAACAGGGTCTGGGCTTGTCCTAATCACCACATCCTGGCACATAGTAGGTGTGTAATAAATATTAACAGACCAAAAAACATATGGAGGACACAAAATCTCCTGGGTTGGCACTGGAAAGATGAACGTGTTCTTGACAGGCTGGGATGGAAAGGAAGTTATTCCAAACTGAGGGAACAAAGGGAGCAGATGTGGAGCACACAGTCTGCACTCAGGGAAGTAGGCGCTGGCTGGAAATAGGGTGTGTTAGTCAGGGGAGAGGGAGGAATATCTGGGCAAGCACTTTGAGACTGCATTGTACTGTGTGAGGCCACAAATCCTAGACATAGGCATTTACACTTAAATGCAAAGGCAGTGAGAAGCCACTCAGCAATGGAATGAGATCATCTAATTTGGAAAAAAATGAAAAACTCCTACATATGTAGGAAGGATAGAGGTGGAGAGACTGGTGCCGGGAGTCATGGCTAGCTGCACACACCCACTCCCCCTCCTCCTTTACCAATAAAGTCCCTATGACAACACCATGTGCCCAGCTGGAGAAAAAACAACATTTCCCCACCTCCCCTGAAGCCAGGGCTGGCCTTGTTCAAGTCAATAATGGACTGAACAGCAGATCAAAGATGACGGGAGAAAGAGTCAGTGAATTTGAAAACAGATCAATAGAGAGTATCCAGTCTGAAGAACAGAAAGTAAAACGATTGAAAATAAAATGAACAGGGACTGTGGGACAATATAGAAGGTCTGACACATTCAACCAAAGTCCAAGAAAGAGGATGGAGCAGAAAAAATATTTAAAGAAATAATTACCAAACGTTTCCCAAATTGGATGAAAGATATAAACTTACAGATTCAAGAAGTTTAGCAAACCCAAAGCAGGATAGGCATCACAGGAGACAAATGTGTGCCTGGAATCTGGATGCTCTGTTGGCTGCTGTTCAGTCAAACTTGTCTTGAAAATAAAGAGCACATTTCATTGCAGTGAAGGGAGGGGAAAAGGCATGAAGAGAAAAAGACGCAATAACAGCTTCTTATTTGGGGGTGCATGTAACTCTCCTTTTCACAAGCCTGCAGTCGTTCCCTACTGCCTACAGCAAAGGTCGGCAAACTATGACCCTAGGGCCGTCTACCTGTTTTTATAAATAAAGTTTTACTGGAACACGGCCCTGCTCATTCATTTACACAGTGTCCATAGCTGCTGTCATACTACAATGGCAGAGCTGAGTAGTTGCCACAAAGACCATATAACGTACAAAACCTAAAATATCTATCTGGCACTTTACAAAAAGGTTTGGCAACCCCTGTCCAACAATGTGCAGTTGCAATTTTATAGCAGGCGTCCAAGAGTCCAAAAGATGTGCTGTGAACTAACCCACCCCACCATCTCTCCCACATCCTTCACCCACCCTGTACTCCTGGGACTCTGATCAATAAAGACACGACTCATAGCTCAGTGGGGAGTAGGGGCTGCTCTGCAAAGTGTTTGCCATGAAAATTGACAGTGAACATTTAGAAACGTTGACAGCAATTTGACAATTAATATAACACCCACATGTGTGATTACTGGACTTGTAATTACGCCCTTTTTCCATTTTATTCTTTCTTGTAATTAATTTTAATTGTATTTTGAAAGAGAATCACTCTGTGACAAACTGGGATCAAAAAAAAAAAAAAACATCCTTGGTCCTTCACCTGATGTGGTTGAGAAACCCTGGTCCGAACCAGGCCTCAGTGATACCCCCAGGCCCTCTCTCCCCTCTTGGCCTTGGGGCAGGCCTTCTCTGATCTCCTGTCTTCACGTGCTCTGACAACATGCCCACCCGTCCTTCCATGGCCCAGGGGTTCACAGTTGGGTGCCGTTTGCCTTGCAGGGTATTTGCTGGGGATCCACACCTTCGAGGGGGAGGGGAGAAAGAGGGATTGGCCGGTGACCCAGGCCCTGCCATGCCTCGGCCAGCCCCAAGGGGAGCTTTGGAGCTGATCCACGTATCACGGTTTTCCCACATGGGGTCACAGTGGCAAGACCTGTCTACCGGTACCCATCAGTCACTGGATCTGCCACGTCGAGAAGCGTATTCTGGAGTGAGACGCCTCTCTACCCAGAAGGAGCACACAGCCGGGGCAACAAGTCCTCCCTAACAGTTGGGTCTGGGCAGCACACCTCTGTGTCCACCAAAGGTCTTGGCCCTGCCGTGCACCTTGGCTCTGATCCCTCAGACCTACTCTCTGCGGCTTGCATCTTCCCCAGATCCCCGCTCTGCTCTCCCAAGCACCCACCTTCCAGACTGCACCCTGGGCCCCACCAACACAGCCCTGAGGCCAGGGACACCTGTCTGCCTCTTGCTCAGCCCACAATAAAGGGACACTCATCCCCCACCACAGGCCAAGAGGAGGAGACAGACACCCTCAGGGGTCGTGAGCCATCGTTTCCTTCAGTTCCCTCTGTGCTTAGCTCAGATGCCACCTTCGGAGAAAGCCTGTCCTACCCCTACTTCCTGTCACTCTGATACCTTACCTGATGCGTTCTCATCTTCACACCTGTACCCCTATCGATCAGTGATCTCACTCCACTTGTCAGCTAACAGCCGCCTTGTCTGTCTCTCCCACAAAGTGTAACCCTCCTCAAAGGCAAGGATTTCTACTCTGAATCTCCACAGGCCTCTAGTACCTGAAAAAGGCCCCTTATGTGTACACTCACTACAGAATAATTCCAAATGGTATAGAAATGTACCCTTCCACCTGCAAACTCTGAAAATGCCAGTTTCACTAAACACTTCCAAAACTTGATTTTTTAAAAACCTTTCACAACTGGATAGGCAAAAAAGATGTCTTCTTTTAACTTGTGTTTCTAATTAGTAAAAATGGACATTGTGTATATGTTTAGTGGTCATTTCTATTTCTTATCATGCCCTTTTCCTATTTTTCTGTTGGAAATTCAAAGTTCGCATTCTTTGCAAACCGAAACATAAGGACAATGAACTTTAAGTGCATCAGACACCACTGGGCTCACTTTGGTCTGTGCACACTTGCAAAGTAACCAAAGGACTCCACCAGAAGCAACACCCCTCCTCAACTACAGGACCAGTAAACTTCTCATTTCTCGAAGGGAAGTAAAGGATGATAGGGCATAACCGTCGGACCGAACCAACTTCAGGAGAGAAGTATTTTGCTCCCCGTGTGAGATTCATAAAAAACAATCAGTCTGAACAAGCAATTTGTCTCAAGAGGCAGGAGCTGCAATTTTATCATGTAATTAAATCCCCATGACAGTTGTAAAGAAACTTCGTCACCTTTATCAGGGAGAACTTCAATGAGAGGCTTTCCAGCTCCATCACCAGAGTCCATAAGTGTCCTTCCAGGGCTGTTTATTCGTGGCTGTGCCTGCCGAGGTCCGGGCTGCCCCACCTCCCGCTCAGCCACAGAGGTGGGCAGTGCTCAAGGGCACCTTTGCTTCTGAGCTCCCGGAAAAGCCCTCCTGGGCCCTGCTGAAAGCAGCACTTGACCTTTGGATGAGATGGCATTCGTGATGAGAAGTGACCACACTGCTTTTCAGGAGCTGCACCAGGCTGGGTAGCGCTGTCGGGAAAATAAGTTAGCGAGGTGTCGTCCCCCGGTATCGTACTCTTCCACATGACGGGAATGAGATTTCTCAATAATGTGAAATGAGTACAGACAACTTAATTCATTATTAATAGATACACTTGATCTGAGGAAGTAAAATGTTTTAATGTTTTGTTAAATGAGGTGTGCTGTGCTAACATTGTTATTTGGAGAGAAGGTTAGGGTACGTTCATATTTTTGGATGTTAATGTCTGTGTGACTAACTCTGGTGAATGGGTGGGTGGGTGTGTCCTGGGCTCTTAAAAGCAGAGCCTCACATGCCGGCTCAGCTTATTATTTTTTAAAAATGTTTTAATATTTTTGGGTGAATTGCTTCTTTCACTTACGTAGTATTTTCTTTTTTTTTATTAAAGTATAGTTGATTTACAATGTTGTGTTAGTTTCAGGTGTACAGCACAGTGATTCAGTTATACATGTATATATATATTCTTTTTCAGATTCTTTTCCCATAGAGGTTATTACAAAATATTGAGTATACATAGTTCCCTGTGCTATACAGTAGGTCCTCATTGTTTATCAATTTTATATATAGTAGTGTGTATATGTTAAGGTTAAATCCCTCATTTAGCCCTCACCCCACCTTTCCCCTTTGGTAACCGTAAGTTTGAAAAAATGTTGTAATTTTAAAAAGCTAAGGGAGTAGGGATGAAGGAGGAGTGGGCTTTAGAAATTAAATAAGGAGAGTGAGGGTCAAAAAAGGTGTGAAAGTAAATCCAAGGTAAGACCTGGGGCCAGTGCCAGGCGGTGGGAACATTGAATTTAGTCTGTCGGATTTAGTCCATGGCCATTTACAGAAACAATTCGGGTAGGAAGCAGAATATTGATCAGGATAACAGGATGCATTCGTTTGTTTGAGAAAGTAATCAGAATCTCATTATGTCCCCAAGGGGAATGACTTCCTGGCCTAGTGTTCCCATTTACTTGGACGCTTGACCCCAGAAGGAAGCTAGATATTTGCCCAATGGCCTAGGAAAGATTCCACACAGTTGCCCTTTCCCAAGAGCACAAGGAAACTCTACCTCGTGGCCCAAACACATGGGCAGTCACGGCCCTGGATAACCAGCCTGACCCTGTAACAAACACACCAGCCCCACATTTCAGGCTCTGCTGGGTTGTTCCACAGAACATCACCAGAGCTCATCCTCAGATGCTTCTGAGGAAAAGGAAATCATTCATCAATTCAGTGGCAAGATGCAAAGATCCTGATATCGCGTGAAAATAATAATTACCATTTGAACGCTACCATTTTTATCTCATTATCATTTTAAGGTGGATTTTTTTTTTTGTCTCATTTGATGGAGAAGCAAAAATTCCCCCTTGTTAGCTACCAACGCTACGAGACTTGGTATGGAGAACCAGTTTTTGTGTCTCCCATGGGCAAAACATTATGCTTATAAGTCCCCAAAATATTGTTTACAAAAGTATATTCAGGACTTGAGGACACAGGAAGGGGGAAGGGTAAGCTGAGATAAAGTGAGAGAGTGGCATGGGCATATAGACACTACCAAACGTAAAATAGATAGCTAGTGGGAAGCAGCCGCATAGCACAGGGAGATCAGCTCAGTGCTTTGTGACCGCCTAGAGGAGTGGGATAGGGAGGGTGGGAGGGAGACGCAAGAGGGAGGGGATATGGGGATATATGTATATGTATAGCTGATTCACTTTGTTATACAGCAGCAACTAACACACCATTGTAAAGAAATTATACTCCAATAAAGACGTTAAAAAAAAAAAAAGTATATTCACATGCAGTGGACTACCTGGCAAGCTAGGTAGAGAGATTTAGTCTGTTCATTGAATCATCCAGATAAAATTTGGATATCCTCTTCTGCTTGCATTTTTGTCTTCTCCTAAGTTCACTCCACACTCTGCAATAAAAGGCCTCAGCAATTAAATTTCTTTACAAATGGGTTTCCTCCATCAAATAGGTACCATCAGAAACTTCATCTGAAACACTAAAAGTATTCAACATATTGATGTGGAGAAAATTGTATTCATCAGAGCCCCTCTCTTTCACGAAGGGCACTGTATTTGTTCTTGACCAGCTCTGTGAAGCTGAAACTAGCAAGGCCTGAGAATGTGTGGAACCACACTGAAAGGGAGATCAGGGAGGAAGATTGCAGTGTTTGCGCCAGAGGGCAGGGAAGCAGAGATGGAGGAGACTCGTGGGACAAGCCTGTACAAACCGTGATAGGCCCCTTCACATCCTCAGTATAGTTACCCAACTCGCTAAGTAATATTGTTTGTTGGCTAACTTGAAAGCAAACAAACCAACCAGAAAAAAAATTCAGTGAGCTAACTTTGTGCCACAGGCAGGACAGAGCACACACATTCGAGCAGACACAGAAGTGGGGAAACACGAGGAGGCAAAGCACAGGGGTGTTCAGGGTTCTAGGGAGGACTCTGGGTTGCACAAAACCAAGGGTCCCAGTGAGTAAGGGAACTCAAACGGACACAAGTTACTCTATACAGGCATGCTTTGAGGGTTTTAAAATAAAGTCAAATAATTTGCTGCACTTAGGCCACCTAAAGTTAGGTATAAACGTCACCACATCCATACCATGGCTACCTCTGAGCTTAAAAACAAGAAAGAGAAAACTCGGGGCTTTCCTGGTGGCGCAGTGGTTGGGAGTCCACCTGTCAATGCAGGGGACACAGGTTCGATCCCTGGTCCGGGAAGACCCCACGTGCCTCAGAGCAACGAAGCCCGTGCACCACAACTACTGAGCCTGCGCTCTAGAGCTCTCGAGCCACAACTACTGAGCCCACGCGCCTAGAGCCCGCGCTCCGCAACAAGAGAAGCCACCACAATGAGAAGCCTGTGCACCACAACGAATAGTAGACCCCTCTTGCCGCAACTAGAGAAAGGCCCGCACGCAGCAACAAAGACCCAGCGCTGCCATAAATAAATAAATAGATAAATAAATAAATAAAATTTTTAAAAAAGAAAGAGAAACCTCTAGTGCCAGAAACGAGGGGACCCCCGGCAGTGAGTGGCAATTTCAACCAAGTGATTCACGAGGACAACAGGATCCTATGGACCTGGGATGTTGGTTTCACCCACCAATTTGATACCCACTCGTCCACGTGTTCACTCAAATCATCAGTAAGCAAATTATACAGGATCAGGCTGGAAACAGATTCTGGTCTTCCCTTGTGAGCAATGGTTCTCAACCTTGGCTGTATGTTAGAAGCACCTGGAAAGTTTCTAACCCTCCTGATGCCCACGCTGCCCGCTCCAGCCCATTACATCAGAATCTCTCAGGCTGGGATCCAGGCATCAATGTTTTTAAAGCTCCTCAGTGATTCCACTCTACAGCTGCTGCTTTTAGGCACCATGTCTATTATTTCTCCAGTTCAAGTTTTTTAGCAATATTTTCCTAAACAAAGACCCATATTTTTCCATCTTCTCTAAAAGGTTTTCAACCTTCGATTACAGGTTGAAATATTCATACTTATGCCTACATCTCCTTGCATATTAATGAGATAACCATGACACAAAAGAAAATTCTTTGAGTCCACCCTCACTTCTTCCTAGTGACCCACAGAGCTCCAGGTACCCCCACTTCCTTTTCTAAATACTCCCAACCAATCCTTTTCATGATCCATTTAGGGATCTTGCCCAGAACTGACGTCAATTCAGACTTGAAGAATCAAGTTCTTTTCCTATTTGAAAACGAAAACTCTAGTCTTCTGGTCCTTCTTCTGTTTTATCTCAGTTCCTCAAAGATTTTGACAATTGCGGAGAAACTTCGTACACAAATTCACCCTTGGAAGAAACTGAGTTTTCATATGGACTGAAGTAGGCAGAGAAGATAAGACTTGAGTTACATCTTGAAGGCTATGCATTGCCTTTTAAACAAGCTGAGAAGGATGAGGATGATAAAAATGAGATACGAATGGCTTGATCCAAGCAAGGTTTTGATGGGCAGAATTGGTGTGCAGCAGGAAAGGAGGAGCCCAACCAAGAGAGCTGGGTGAGGAAACAGTGTTACTCACATAACTAAAGGACATCGTTCAGCTGGTGGGAAGGAAGATAAAGAACTCCTGTGTGTTGGGGTCCGATGGTCACTGCTTTTTTCCATGTGATCTTCTTTATCGAGTTATGATTAACACACAATATTACATTAGTTTCAGGTGTATAACATAGTGATTCGGTATCTTTATACATTATGAAATGTTCACCACAATAAGACCAGTTACCATGTGTCACTATAAAAAGTTGTTACAATATTATTGACTATATTCCCTGTTGTATTATTACATTCCCTTGACTTATTTATCTTATAGCTGGAAGTTTGTACCTCTTAGTCTCCCTTAGCTATTTTACCTGTCCCCTCCACCCCTCTCCCCTTTGGCAACCACCAGCTTATTCTCTGTATCTACGAGTCTGTTTCTGTTTTGTTTTGTTTTGTTTTTGGCTTCTACATGTAAGTGAGATATTACAATATGTGCCTTTCTCTGTCTAACTTATCTCACTTAGCATAATAGCCTCCAGGCCATCCAAGTTGCCACAAAGAGCAAGATTTCATTCTTTTTACGGCTGACTAATATTCCGTTGTAAACACACCACATCTTCTTTATCCAGTCATCTCTGGATGAACACTTAAGTTCCTTCCATATCTTGACTGTTGCAAATAGTGCAGCAACCAACATAGAGGTACATATATCTTTTCTAATTAATGTGTTTTTTTTCCTTCAGATAAATACCTAGAAGTGGAATTGCTGGATCATATGGTAGTTCTATTTTTAGCTCCATACAGTTTTCCATAGTGGCTGCACCAGTTTACATTCCTACCAACAGTGCACAAGGGTTCCCTTTTCTCCATGCACTCATTAATATTTGTTATTTGTGATCTTTTTTGGTGATAGCCATTCTGACAAGTGTGAGGTGGTATCTCATGGTGGTTTTGATTTGAATTTCCCTGATGATTAATGATGTTGAGCATCTTTTCATGTGTCTGTTGGCCATCAGTATGTCTTCTTTGGAAAAATGCCTGTTCAGGTCCCCTGCCCATATTTTAATTGGATTGTTTGTTTTCTTGATATTGAGTTGTATGCATTTTTAATATATTTTGGATGTTAACTTCTTGCCAGACATATCATTGGCAAATATCTTCTTCCATTTAGTAGGTTGCCTTTTTGTTTTGTTGATGGTTTTCTTCACTGTGCAAAAGTTTTGTAGCTTGAATTCGTCCCATTTGTTTGTTTTTGCTTTTGTTACCCTTGCCTTAGGAGACATATCCAAAAAACATATTGCTAAGACTGATGTCAAAGAGGTTCCTGCCTATGTTTTCTTTTAGAAGTTTTATGGCTTCAAGTCATATTTAAGTCTTTAATCAATTTTGAGTTTATTTTTGTGTATGGTGTAAGAGAGTGGTCCAGTTTCATTCTTCTCCATGTAGCTGTCCAGTTTTCCCAACATCATTTATTGAAGAGACGTTTCTCCATCATATATTCTTGCATCCCTTGTTGTAGATTCATTGACCATATGTGTTTATTTCTGGGGTCTCTATTCTGTTCCACTGATCTATGTGTCTATTTTTGTGCCAGTACCATACTGTTTTAATTACTATAGTTTTGTAGTATAGCTTCAAGTCTGAGAGTGTGATATCTCCAGCTTTGTTCTTCTTCCTCAAGATTGCTTTGGCTGTTTGAGGTCTTTTGTGGTTCCATACAAATTTTAAGATTATTTTTTCTAGTTCTGTGGAAAATGCCATTGGTATTTTCATGTGGTTTGCATTGAATCTATAGATTGCTTTGGGTAGTAGAACATTTCAATGATATTGATTCTTCTAATCCATGAGCACCAAATGTCTCTCCCTTTGTTTGTGTAACCTTCAATTTCTTTCCTCAATGCCTTACAGTTTTCTGAGTACAGGTCTTTTACCTCCTGAGGTAAGTTTATTCTTTCTGATACAAATGTAAATGGGATTGTTTTCTTCATTTCTCTTTCTGATAGCTCATTATCAGTGAATAGAGATGCAACAGGTTTCTATATATTAATTTTGTATCCTGCAACTTTAGTGAATTCTTTTATTAGTTCTAGCAATTTTTGGAAGAGTCTTTGGGCTTTCCTGTATATAGTATCATGTCATTTGCAAATAGTGACAGTTCTACTTCTTCCTTTCCAATTTGAATGCCTTTTATTTCTTTTTCTTGACTAATTGCTGCGGCCAGGACTCTATGTGTTCCCTGAGAGTAAATGTGTATATTTTTTGTCTCTGAATCCCCCAAACCTAATAGCACACCCTACAACATAATATTACACAAATGATTATTGAATAAATAGGTGCATGAATGGGTTGATTTTCAGCCATTTGTGGGGGTTTTCTTGGTTTTGTTTTTATTTTACTTGGCTTTTATTTAATGTAAGAGTCACACACACAGGTCTTCTTGTTCTTTAAAACAACAACTCTGCCATGCTGCCGTGTAGAACTAATCTCCATGTCCTACTCGTGAAACCAGTTCTGTCTACCGTAAGCTATTTTTAAAGCTCTCACAAAGAACCAAGTCTGTTTCTGGACCACTACCCCATATCCACTGAAATCAAGCTTGAGTATTTAGGGTGCTGTTGACAAATATAGCACTTGGAAAGCTAAATTTAGCATAGAACACAGGGTGGAATGGCTCTTATCCCTGGACTCACCTCCAGGGTCCCACCCCTTTTAAAAATAGCCCATGACAACATGTATCAGGTACAAAAGAATGCTCCAGTTTAAAGTACAGGCTCCAGTTGGATCCTGGATTATAGTTGCATATGAAAAGTCTTTCAGAAATGTATCTAATTACAAGCTATCGGTCTGAGAAAATAACAGGGCAGAAAGGCTATGTTTAAAGAAACGAAATACCTAAAGAATTAATATTGCTACTGAAATGAATAGAGCAATGACATAATATGGAAATGAAGAAGGAAGAGTAGATGACTTTATTCTAGTGGACGTTCCAGAAAGGAAATGGTCTCCGTAGTGTTGCTGTTTGTCATCCTCCGTAAGCTCTTGTCGCTTGCGTCTGATAAAGGCTGCATGCTCCTTGCAAACATGGTCTGCATAATCTTTACCACTGCATTTTCCATAGCACTCCTCAGCAGTGCTCTGGGACACCCCCAGCCCCTACACTATCTTCACCAACGTGAGCCCTTCAGCCTTTGAGGCACTGTCAACACCACTTATCCGCCTGCACAAAGCATCACAGAGGAGCAGAGGCTACACCTCTCCCATCCCAGCACCCTGCAACCCCCTTCTGTAGAGAAGATGTGGGCTTTACCATTTGGGGGAAGCTCCAGGCCTTGGGTCAGCCCGTGTAATACAGTTATGCCTGCAAATCAGGTCTATGATGAGAGTAAAACATCTTTATTAAATTATAAGAGCATCCAATCTCCCCTCCACTCTTTACTGCAAGCCTTGCTAAGAAAGGTCAAGGGTATTCGGCTGAGTCCCCCCCTTTGTGGAAAATCTCAATGAAAGGGGCACCCCAGGGGCCAGATTACTCTGAGAGATCCTGCTCAGGCTTTAGAGGGACTTAGAGAGAGGCAGGGGGTGGTCAGGGGGCAGCTTTGGGGAGTGAATGAGAGTGAGAGAGAGGGACATGGGAAAAGAGGGTGCTTACGAAGTCCAGCTCTGACTAAAGAGGTGCTGCCTCGTGAGCCCTAACCCTTGACATCAGGTCTTTTCTCCTGCTGTCTCTATGCTGTTTGACTGCAACACCACATAGCAATGGGTCCCACGATCCCTGGGCTACCGCTGGCACTGAGAGGTTGGTGGCTACTGATACGCACACCTCCCTCCCCCGGAACCTCTGTGCCTAACTCTCCTGGGCGCATGCTCCACCCCCTTTGCTGGTCCAGGCAGTGCCCTCCCGACTCTCCTTCCTCCCTCTAGCCTCTGGTCACATTTTTTATTGTAAGTCACATAGACGTGGCACAGGATCCTGTCAGCCAACTGCACTGGCCCATCCCAGCTTCCTAGCAGGGGAAAAACAAGAATTGGAAAACATATATGAGAATTGTGTTTTATCTATGTTATAAGAAAACAGTGACCTTATTAATTTTTTAAAAAACTTTCCATTGAAGTATAGTTGATTTACAATGATTCAGGTGTACAGCAAATTGACTCAGTTTTATATATATATATATATATATATGAATATATATATATTATTTTTCAGATTCTTTTCCATTATAGGTTATTACAAGGTATTGAACATAGTTCCCTGTACTATAGTAGGTCCTTGTTGTTTATCTATTTTATATATAGTAGTGTGTATCTATTAATCCCAAATTCGCAATTTATCCCTCCCTCCCCCGCTTTCCCTTTTGGTAACCATGAGTTTATTTTCTATGTGTGTGAGTCTATTTCTGTTTTGTAAATAAGTTCATCTTTATCATTTTTTTAGATTCTACATGTAAGTGATATCATATTTGTCTTTCTCTGTCTGACTTACTTCCCTTAGTATGATAATCTCCATCTATGTTGCTGCAAATGGCATTATTTCCTTCTTTTTTATGGCTGAGTGATATTCCATGATAGATAGATAGATAGATAAATAGGCAGATAGATAGATAGATAGATAGATAGATAGATAGATAGATAGATAGATGATAGATAGATCACACCTTCTTTATCCATTCATCTGTCGATGGACGTTTAGGTTGTTTCCATGTCTTGGCTATTGTAAATAGTGCTGCTATGAACATAGGGGTGCATGTATCTTTTTGAATTAGAGTTTTCATCTTTTCTGGATATATGCCCAGGAGTGGGATTGCTGGATCATATGGTAACTCTATTTTTAGACTTTATTAATTTTTAGACAATAAAATAAAGCCCTGAACTACAGTGTAGCAAGTAGCTAGTAAGTTACTAATAAAGAACTGTTACCATCCATTAAAAAAAAAATTGTGGCATCTCTCATCTTCAGCAAGGGATGTGCATTTTGGGATCAGTTCTCAACAACTGGAAGAAACTCACAGGCCACCTGGGGCCCCAGATGATGCCTTTGGAAATCACTGGTGTGTCCTACTACGGAGCCTCCCACCCGGGGACACTTGTGCACAGCCCGGTCATTTGCAGTGTCCAGCTGGGCCTCCTTCACACAGCCTTGGGACTGACACAGCCCTCAGAATACACATCCGTTCACCACTGGCCACAGCAGCTAAGGAAGTGGACGGGATGAAAGCAAGAAGACACACTACAGAGCAGGAAAGAGAAGCCCTGCCTATTTCAGGCTGTGTCTGCCCTTGTCGTGCGGAGAGCTGTTTGGAAGATATACAGATGTGCCTGTCTCTAGAGTTTACATCTATACAATCACAAGGGGGTGGCTGAGCTCTTTGGCGTATTAGTGGTCACGTGATGCTGGCCATATCAAGTAACCATTATCACATCAGAGCCCACAGGAGTTAAAAATACACCACCACCCGAGCCCCAGCTGGATGACAATTGAGTAATAACAATAGAAATAGCTCACACTCCATAAGACCATCTTTCCCCTTCCTGGAGAACTTTTCTGAGATCATCGGCACTGCAATGAAGAGACAGCCAGAGCCAGTTACAGGGAAACTTCAGATCTTTCAGAAGATGGGAAAAGAGCCTCAAGCAAGAGCTGGGTGGCCGGTGCTCGAGTACCATGCTGCCTTGGTCACGGGAGACCTGGACCGTCTTAAGCTCCTCATGGACCAGTTCTTCCAGGACGCCAACGTGGTGTTTGAGATCAAGAAGGATGAGATGGAGTGGCAGGTGAAATCCCCGGCCACGTTTGGACCGTCAGGTACCTTTCCTCCTTTAAAGCCCGGTTATTTATTTTTTTAAGGAGCTACTAACACACCTCTGTGTGTAGACTGCTCACACGGGTGCTGCCTTTAACATACTCGAGCAAAAGACATCTAGAAGCCAAACTCTGCGTGCATGATTTTTAAGAAGTAGTTTTTGTTTTGTTTTGTTTTTTGCGATACGCGGGCCTCTCACTGCTGTGGCCTCTCCCGTTGCGGAGCACAGGCTCCGGACGCGCAGGCTCAGCGGCCGTGGCTTACGGGCCCAGCCGCTCCGCGGCATGTGGGATCTTCCCGGACCGGGGCACGAACCCGCGTCCCCTGCATCGGCAGGTGGACTCTCAACCACTGCGCCACCAGGGAAGCCCTAAGATGTAGCTTTTAGGTGAGAGATGAGAGAGATCAAACTGGAAAGGCCAAGCTGTTGGTGAGAAGGGCCCTTCCCACGCTGGAGGTGCCTCTTGTCTTTAAAAAGAGCTTTGGTTTGAATGCTGATCTGCCAGAGCCTGGATCCAGCAGCCAGGGAGGCAGAGATAAAGTACAGCCTCTCCTTTGGGTGCGCCTGGAGCGGGCCCCTGGCGAGCAGCCATGGGCTAGTTTCCCCTGTGAATCCGTGAGCACCACGGCTCCAGCGGGGAAGCTGGGACACAGCCAGCGTCGTGGAGGAACAGCTCTCGGGAGACGCTCCTCCTGGAACCCAGGGGAGCCTGGGAAGGGGAAGGAGGGGGAGAAACCAGAGGTCCTTAAGTTGTATATGTCTGCATTCTTGTCGCCTGGACACTGTCGCTATGTGCCGGGCAGGCAAACCTACCCCCAGGTAGAGAGAAGTCCCCTCACCCCATCTGGGATGAACAGACCTTCTGGCCATCAGGCTGCAGTGTGACCCCCTTGGCTGGCACTCTGCCTTGGGCACCCTTCCTCCCGGGCATCCCGATGCCACATGTTTACCGAGAGGGTTCGTGTGTCGGAACCTGTGAGGGTTTCAGACTCTGTGGTCAGTGGGCCAATGGCCAGTGCCCCGTGGCCCTGACTCGTGATCTCTGGCAGGCCAAGAATGAGGAAGGGCGGTTGCCAGAGCACTGATCCAGTCTGTGTACACCTCACACAGGGAGAAGGGAATAAACCCAAACCCTGCCAAAGGGCTAAGCAGCTCAGAGCCACCAGCGAGGCGGCAGAGGCTGCGGGGAAGGCACACGCAGGTCTAGTCTGGGCCAAAACCCCTCCCAGCCAAAGGCACCCCAGAGCCTTTTTGGGTCTCCTCTCCCTCACCTGTCCCAGATGGGGCCCACATCTTCCTCCAGAGGGCTGTGTGACCATTCAACCAAGAACGCCAACTGCTTGAATGTTCTATTAATGTCTTTTTTAATCACATGCCTCGCAGCCCTGGACACACACACACTCAGATGTTGCATTGATAGATATTAATGTCAGTTCATGGTCTGAACCAAAGCCTCCTTCCTGTTTTCCCCCTCAATCTTTCCACCCCTAAGTTTGCTGTTTTTCCATGGCACCGCTGTACGACAGGAGATTAGAGCATTGTGGCAGTGAGGGGACCTGAGATATTACCGAGCAAAAGGGCAGCCCTGGGAGTTAGTGCTGGCCTGAGGCCTCAGTGCAGGCTGGGAAGAGAGGATGGACACTTCTGGACTCTGGGCTCTTTCAGCTCAGCCACCTGAATTCTCCCAGCTGATCCAGTAGCAGAAATGACCAAACCCAGGCTGAGAACAGTGGCCCCGACACTGCCCTCGCTCATACGAGGACTTCCTGGAGGCCAATTCAGCTCCTCCTGAAGGGAGGCATGGGGAAGGGGATACACAGGTTCACAGTGGCTGGCTCCTGGGTACCACACCCACGATGGAATGCTGGCCCATCAAGCTCGCGGTGCCAGGAAAGCATTAGCATGGAGGAGTGGACGTTTAGAGGGAGGTATCACATGGGGAGAAGCCTGCTCCTGTGCTCTCCCTGGTGGCAGAACCTGGACCAAGGGTGCGATTTACAGGAAGCTGATTGATGATTCAGGTTTACTGAATGAGAGAGCTGCCTTTGAACGGGACTCTCTGGAAGGCCTGATAGAAGCTCATCAGCATCTCCAGGGACCTGGAGAAGGGGGCTGGCCCTAAGCTATGGCTGAGCTAAATACCCAGCCAAGGCCCCTTCCCGTCAGTCCAGGGGAAGACTTGGGAATCTTGGGTGGGTGAACAGAGCTGATGGTGGGAATTTAGCATGCCCTAGAAAATCGAGTACCCCCTTCCTTGACCCGCAGTAAGTAAACTTCCTATCTCAGGAAAATGAGTAGAATCAACAACCAGGAGCTGCTCCTACAAGAATGTAGGTCACTGTTACGGTCATATCCATCATGCCCCTCAAATCAGACCCAGTCTTCACTGGGCAGGGCAGCTCAAACCCATGCAGGCCCACGTCCGCAGGGCCTCCAGCCACCATCACCCACCACCAGGACGACAGGCCCCCTCTTCCCCCACCGAGCGTGCACAACCTCCAGGCTGGGCCTTGGGGACGCGGGGCGGGCTGGAACCGTGCGCTGCATGGAGGTACGTAATTACGAGTGGTCTTTCAAACTGCTCAGCATGGGTCCCGGGAAGGAGGTGGCCTGTGAAAAGGGTCTCCTCCACAGCTCATTACAGCCACAGTATCGATTCTTCCATCATTATCAGAAGGCATCCCTGCCATGTGAAATCCTGTCCCTTGAAGTGTATTCACCAGGGACAGCTCTCCCCCATTTCCAGGAGTGCCCATGGCTGCTAACAACCTTCCACAGGCCTTTTGAAAGCCCAAAGTTTTCAGAGAAGTGAAATGTATAGTTCCTGCTCCATTCATCCCTCAAGAAAGAGCAACCCTACACACACACACACACACACACACACACACACACACACAACCCTAAAGAGCGCAAAGGAACAAACCAGAATTGTGCTCAATGCAGACCACCACATCAAAGGGTGCTTCTGAAACCCGGCCACTTCCAAGACAACTAAACTTTCCGAGTCCTTTTCTCGAGCAACCTTGGTGATGGGGGTCAGTTTGTTTTGTCTGTTGTCTTCTCCTCTTAATGATAAAGGGGTAAATTCGGGGCTCGAAAAGAGAGGGCTTGGATTCCAGAAAAATCCACAGCTCACTTTCCTCCCTCAAGCTGCCCCTAATTCAGAGTCTGGAAAATGTGAATTCCTCACGTAAATTCTCCCACTGTCCACCCTGCTTGTTCAGCTTTTAACTCCTCAAATCTTAACCAAGTTACCCTCATATTTCGCAAAACCCTCGTGCTTCTCAATAACCGCCCACCCCAATCTCTCCTTTGTATTTCTTCTCTCCCTGCTTCTCCATCTCTGTCTTTCCAGTGTGTCTCTGCCCTGTGTGCTGTTACTCTCTTTCTCCCCTCTTCCTGCACTTCTTTCCCTTGCTACCTCTCTGCCCCTCTCTGTCAGGGCCCTTTCACCTCTACCCCCAGGCCTCCCTCCATCCCTCATCCCTGATCCAGTTGCACCTCACTGGGTCTCTCTGTCCCGAACCCTGAGCATCTTTGTGTATCTCCCTACGTGCCCACCTGGTACCTGCTTCTAAGAGATGGTTTCACCCTATTTCAGTCTTAATGGACACCGCTCCCCACCAGCGTCCCCCGACTCACCTGACCTCTCCCCACCTCCCCTCCACCCCCAGGCCTCTGGACCCTGGAGTACAAGCGCGAGCTCACCACGCCCCTGTGCATCGCCGCGGCCCGGGGCCACACGGCCTGCGTGCGCCACCTGCTCAGCCGCGGCGCGGACCCCGACGCCAGCCCCGGCGGCCGCGGCGCCCTGCACGAGGCCTGCCTGGGGGGCCACACGGCCTGCGCCCAGCTGCTGCTGCAGCATCGCGCCGACCCCGACCTGCTCAGCGCCGACGGCCTGGCGCCCCTGCACCTCTGCCGCACGGCCGCCTCGCTGGGGTAAGGAGCCGGGTGGCCCCGGCCACCCACCCGACCCTCGACCCCCGACCCCTGACCCTGCCCCCGGACGCCCTCAGCGCCCGACCCCACTCAGACCCCGGACCAGGCCTGTGTCACCGCTCCAGGCCCCGCCCCCAAGTCCACCCCCGCAGGCCCCGCCCCCAGACCCTCGGCCTCGGCCCCGCCCGCCGCCTGACCCCGCCCGGACCGGGACCCAGATCCGGGAGCTCTCGGCCACGTCCGTCAGAGCCCCTTGGAGGCCACCGGGTCCCCCGCCCGGGCCTCGGCCCCAGCCCGGGCCCCGCGCCGGCTTAATTAGCGCTTGATTGCGAGCGCGGGGGGGGCAGGCGCCACACGGAGGTAATGAGCCGGTGATCACCGGCCCGCAGACGCCGGCGCTGGAGAATGCTAAAAGGCCACTGGCGGGGTTGGAGGCTGAAAAATTAGGGTTTTTAATGATAATTTTATGCAGAATAATTGTCACAGTGTGACATAAATGGTTAGCTCCTCGGGCGGGGCTTCGGCGTCCCACAAGCCAGCCGAGCTGCGCCCGCGTTTTCGGGGCCCACCCCCTCCCAGGTGCCGGGGTTCTGGAAGTTCTGATGGTGCCGGGTCCAGCCTCGCGGCTGTCCTTGCGGAGGGTCTGTCCCCTCGGGGTCCAGTAGGTCCTGGGAGAGACGGCGGGGGCCCACCGCGTCATTGCATAGGATTTCTGTTCCGGAGGCCCAGCTTGCGTTGTGTCATCTTGACATTTCTTTTAGTCCCTGTTCTTGGGATCAAAATTTCTTGGCCTCTGTCTCTGTGATGACGATTAAATAAAATCACCATGTCAAGCGCAGGCAGGCAGGACTACTGGGCTCTCAGGGACCAAGGCGGAGGGGCACCGCCTACCAATGTCACGTGGAGCAGGGACTCAGAAAGGCACGTGGACGACCAGGAGTCTTGAAGGAAAGTGACTGAAAACAATATATTTTTCAAAAGCAGCTTTACTGCGTTGTAATTGCATATAGTAAACTGCGCATTGTATATCAGTATACAATCTGATAAATCTGGACACAGGCATGCACTCATGAAACCATCCCTGTAATCAAGATAGTGAACCCAGCCATCACCAGCAAAAGGTTCCCTTGTCCCATTGTAATCTCTCCCTCCTGCTCCTCCAATTTCCCACTGATCTGCTTTTGGTCACTATAGTTTAGTCTGAATTTACTAGAATTTTATGTGAATGGAATGTAGTCTCTTTTGTCTGGCTTCTTTCATGCAGCAATATTACTTTAAGATTTGCTTTGAAGCATATATTGTATTTTTTATTTTCATTTTATATTGGAGCATAGTCGATTAACTGTGTTACTTTCAGGGGTACAGCAAAGTGATTCAGTTCAACATATACATGTATCTATTCTTTCTTCAAATTCTTTTCCCATTTAGGTTATTACAGAATATTGAGCAGAGTTCCCTGTGCTATGCAGTAGGTCCTTGTTGGTTATCTATTTTAAATAGAACAGTGTGTACATGTCAATCCCAATACTTTGAGAGCTGTCATACTGTTGTGTGTATCCATAATTCACTCCTCTTCATTGCTGAGTGATATTCCAGGGTAGAGGATAACACAATGTATCTATCCACTCATATGCTGAAAGACACTTGACTGTTTCAGGCTTGGGGCTGTTACAAATAAAGTCGCTATGAACATTTGTGTACCAGCCTTTTTCTGGGTATCCGCTTTCGTTTCTCCTGGATAAATACCTAGGCAGAGCTGTGTCACATGATATGACTAAAAGATAATCTTTTAGGAAATGACCTTCCAAATTGGATCTACCATTTTACATTCCCACCAGCAATATATGAATGTTCTAGATGCTTCCCATCCTCTCCAATACTTGGTATGGTCACTCTTTAGCTGTAGACATTCTTTAGGTACTTAGGAATATTCCATTGTAGTTTTGATTTGCATCCCCCTGATGACAAGTGATGTTGGGCATCTTCTCATGTAATTATTTGCCATCCATTTATCTTCTTTGGTGAAGTGCCTGTTCAAATCTTGTGCCCTTTGAAAATATTGGGTTGTTTGTTTTCTTCTTAAATTTTGAGATTTCTTTATATATTCTGGATACAAGTCCCTTGTCAGGCATGCGATTTATAAATATTATCTCCCAGTTTCTGGGTTATATTTTCTTTCCTTAAAAGTGTCTTTTGGGGCTTCCCTGGTGGCACAGTTGTTGAGAGTCCGCCTGCCGATTCTGGGGATATGGGTTCGTGCCCCGGTCCGGGAAGATCCCACATGCCGTGGAGCGACTGGGCCCGTGAGCCATGGCCGCTGAGCCTGCGTGTCCGGAGCCTGTGCTGCACAACGGGAGAGGCCACAACAGTGAGAGGCCCGTGTACCGCAAAAAAAAAAAAAAAAAAAAAAGTGTCTTTTGGAGAACAGAAGTTCTTGCTTTTGGTGGCATCCAGCTGATCATTTTTTTTCTTTTAGGGATTGTGTTGGGTTATTTTAGCTTTAAAAAAAAAAAATCTTTGCCCAACCATGGCCACAAACATTTCCTCCTATGTTTTCCTCTAAAATTTTTAAAATAATTTTATATGTTACATTTAAGTCTGTGGCCCATTTTGAGTTAATATCTGAATATGGTGTGAGGTATGGATTGAAGCTTCTTTTTCTCTGCATGTGGATATCCATCTGTCAAAAAGCCTTTCCTTTCTCCATGGATTTGCCTTTCCGCTTCTGTTGAAAATCAACCGACTACATATGTCTGGGTTTATTTCCGGCTCTCTTGTCAAGTACACACACAGGGCAAGGCCTGACCGATTCAACTGGTAAAGATCCACAGAGCCACTCGTAGATTCGGACTTTTAACGCTTACATAAACAGTGAAAAGAGTAATAGCCAGAAGTACCAATTCTGCACGGTCCCTGTCCCACACACCACAAAGGACAACACCCAAACGAAAGGGGCCAGACAATGGCAATGTGAGTTGCAGGAGACCCTGATACAGAACACCCAAATCTAGACCTCAGGTGAGCGGCTTTACAGACTGCAGCTCTACTCTGAGGGGGGCAAGGCAGGAAGTCCCAAACCTCATCAGAACCCAGGAGGTGATGAGAAACGTCTCAGGACGGCCTCCCAGGGGCCGTAGGGAGGTGAGTGGACGATGGTCTTGTAGCAACTCCTTACAAGACTTTCATTCTGGAAGATCACATAGGTCAGCAGTGGTTCAAACTTTTGTTTGCATGGCCTGTGTGGATACGTGCAAGTCGCTGGGGCTCCACGGCAGAGCTGTGGTTCTGTGTCTCTACTCCATTCCATTGCTCTATTGGTCCTTTTTGACCCCAGTACCACATTGTATTGAATATTGTAACTCTGTAAGAAATCTTCAAGTCAGGTAGTATAAGTTCTCCAGCATCATTCTTCATTTTCGAAGTTGATTTGGCTGTTCTAGCCTCTTCGCATTTCCACATAAATTTTAAAATCAGTTTGTCAATTTCTACAAAAAAAGCTGCTGGGTTTTGACTGAGGTTAATGTGAATCTATAGATCAGTTTGGGGAGACTTGACTTAAAAATATTGAATCTTTCAACCCATGAACCTGGTAAATCTCTCCAATAATTTAGATCTTTAGTTTCTTTCAGCTTTGTTTTATAGTTTTTAGTGTGCAGGGCTTAAACATATTTTGTCAGATATATCCCTAAGTATTTCATATTTTTGATGCTTTTGAAAATGATTTTTTTTTAACATTTTTTTTTAAATGGACTCTCAACCACTGGACTCTCAACCACTGGACTCTCAACCACTGCACCACCAGGGAAGCCCTGAAAGTGATATTTTTATTCAAATCTCTGTTGTGGTAGCTACTATATAAATTGATAAGAAGCTATTTTTGTATGTTAATTTGAAACCTGCAACCTTGCTAAGCTTACTAACTGTTCTAGTAGCCTATCATAGATTCCATAAGATTTCTATGTAGACAATCATGTCATCTGCAAATAAAAAGAGTTTTACTCCTTTTCCAATCTGGATGCCTTGTAGTACTTTTTCTTGCTTTATTGCACTAGATAAAACCCCCAGTACAATGTTGAATAGAAGTAACGAGAGCAGACAACTTTCCTTATTTGTAATCTTAGAGGAATTAAATCTTTCACCGTTAAGTATGATATTAGATGTAGATGACATTTTTCGGATTGAAAGAGTGCCTTTCTATCCCTACTCTGCTGAGAGTTTCTACTATGAATGGATATTGAATTTTCTAAATGCTTTTTCTGCATATATTGAGTTGATCATATGGTGTATTTTTTAGCCTGTTAATATAATTATTTACACTGATTGATTTTCAAATGTTAAACCAACCTTGCATTCTTCAGACCACAGTTTATAAATTGCTAGGTTTGATTTGTTGAAGTTTTTTCAATCTGCACCTATGTTCATGAAAGGTATTGATCTGTAGTTTTTTCTTGTAATGTTTTTGTCTGGTTTTGATATCTGAGTAATGCTGGCCTCAAGAATAGTTGAGAAGTGTCCCCTTCTTGTCTATTTTCTGGAAAAGCTTGTGCAAAATTGTTATTATTTCTTCCTTAAATGTTTGGTAGAATTCATCCGTGAAGCTATCTTGGCCTGGAGTTTTCTTTATGAGAAGGTTTTTGGCTATGAATTCAATTTCTTTAATGGCTATAGTGCTATTCAGGATATTTCTCTCTTTTTGAGTGAGCTTTGATAGCTTGTATCTTTCAAGACATTTATCTCTTTCAATTGTTAAATTTATTGTCATAAAGTTGTTCCCTATTATCCATTTAATAGCTGCAGAATCTGTAGAATCATCATTCTCATTCATGATACTGGAATTTGTGACTTTTATTCTTTCTTCCCTGTTCAGTCTTGTTTTGGGTTTTACTGATTTTCTTTCTTGTTTTACTGTTTTATTTTTTCATTCATTCTTGATAGGATCTTTATTGTCCTCCTTTCTTTACTTACATTGAGTTTTATTTGTTCTTGTTCTTCTATTTCTTAAGATGGAAGCTGATGTCTTTGATGATTTTTATTTTCTAATATAGGCTTTCAGTGTTATACATGTACCCTCTATGTACTACTTTAGCTGAATCCCACAAGTTTTAATATGTTAAAATTTCACTTTCAATCAGTTTTAAATATTTTCTAATTTCCCTTTAAATTTTTTCCTTTTGATTTTTTTTTCTTTGAAACATAGGTTGTATAAAAACATGTTATTTAGTTTCCAAATATTTGGGTATTTTCCAGATATCTTTCTATTATTTATTTCTAATTTAATTCCATTATAGTGAGAGAACTTACTTTGTATCACTTTACTCCTTTGAAATTTATTGAGTCTAGTTTTATGATCCAAAATATATTCTACCTTGGTAAAATTTCCATGTGCACCAGAAAAGAATGCATATTCTGCAGTTGTTGGGTGGTGTGTTGTATAAATGTCAATTAAGTCAAGTTGCTTAATAATGTTGTATAAAACTCCTATATCCTTACTGATTTTCTGCCTACTAGTTTTACAGGTTATTGAAAGAGGAGTGTTGAAATCCTTGACTATAATCATAGATTTGTCTATTTCTCTTTGCAGTTCTATCAGTTTTGTTTCAAATATTTTGAAGCTCTATTATTAGTTACATAGATGTTTAGCATTTTTATTGCCTCTTGAAGAACTGACATCATTATTAAAAGATATTCTTTATCTCTGGTAATATTCTTTGCTCTGAAGTCTCCTTTGTCTGCTTTAAAATATCCAGTCTGACATTAATATAGATTTCCTTTGATTAGTGTTAGCATAGTATACCCTTTTCCATTTGCATTAGTTATCTGTTGCCATGTAACAAATTACCACAAACTTAGAGACTTACTACAACACCCATTTATTGTCTCATGGTTTCTGTGGGTAGAGTTTGGGTGTGGCTTCACTGGGTCCTCTACTGCAGAGTCTCTCATATGACTGCCATCAAGGTGTCAACAAGGGCTAGGGTCTCACCTGAAGGGTCAACTGGGGAAGAATCTGCTATAAAATTCATATAGTTATAGGCAGAATTCAGTTCTTTGGGACTGTTGAACTGAAGGTCTCAGTTCCTTGCTGACTATTGATTGAAGGCCATGCTCAGTTTGTGTCTTTATTTTTAAAGTGGATTTCTTGTAGGCAGGTTATAATTGAATCTTTTTTAATCCAATCTGGTAGTATTTGCCTTTTAGTTGGGTGTTTAGATCATTTACATTTAATGGGATTTTGATATGATTATGTTCAAATCCTGTTATTTCTTTCTATTCATCTCATCCATTCTTTGTTCCCTTTTCTTCTTTTTCTACTTTCTTCTATACTGAGTATTTTTCATGATTCCACTTTATCTCCCTTTTTGACTTTTATATATAACTTTTGGTTCTGTTATTTTAGTAGTTGCTTTAGGGTTTATAGTATACATCTTTACCACAGTCTACCCTCAAGTTGTATTATACTACTTCATGTATAATATAAAAACCATATGACACTATACTTCCATCTCTCTCCTCCTGACCTTTGCACTATTGGTATCATAGATTTTACTTCTGTATATAAGTCCCACAATGCATTGTTATTATTTTTGTTCAAAGTCAATTATCTTTTAAATATATTGAAATAATAAGAAAAAAAAGTTTTTATGTTTACCCATGTAGTTCCTATTTCCAGTTCCCTTCATTCCTTTGTATAGACTGAAGATTCCATCTGGGATCATCTTCCTTCTGCTTGGAGGACTTTCTTTAATATTTCTTATAGTGAAGGTCTGCTGGGAATGAATCCTTTTGGAGTTTGTATGTTTGAAAAAGTCTTTATTTCATCTGAGTGTTTGAAAGGTACTTTTGTTGGGTAGAGAATTCTAGGTTGACAGGTTCTTTTCTTCTTTCAGTGTTTTACACTCATGGCTCCACTGTCATCTAACTTGAATTTTTATTTATTTCTTTTTTTTAAATAAATTTATTTATTTATTTATTTTTATTTTTAGCTGTGTTAGGTCTTCGTTTCTGTGCGAGGGCTTTCTCTAGTTGCGGTGAGCGGGGGCCACTCTTCATCGCGGTGCACGGGCCTCTCACTGTCACAGCCTGTCCCATTGCAGAGCACAGGCTCCAGACGCACAGGCTCAGTAGTTGTGGCTCACGGGCTTAGTTGTTCCGCGGCATGTGGGATATTCCCAGACCAGGGCTCGAACCCGTGTCCCCTGCATCGGCAGGCAGATTCTTAACCACTGCACCACCAGGGAAGCCCTAACTTGAATTTTTAAGCTTTAAATCTTCTATCTATCTGATCTTTGTTCTTTTGTATATAGTGTCCTTTTTTTCTGACTTTAATATCTTCTCCGTTTCACTGGTTTTAAGCAATTTGATCATGATGTGCTTTGATGTAGTTTTCTTCATGTTTCTTGTCCTTGAGATTTACTGATTTCTTGGATCTGTGGGTTTATACTTTTCATCAAATTTGGAAAATTGTTGGCAATATCCCTTCACATATTTTCTATATGATCCCCTCTTCTGCCTCAGGGACTCCAACTGCATATATGTTACACCACTTGAAGTTGTTCCACAGTTCACTAATGCTCTGTTTCTTTGTTTTTTTTGCATTTTTTTCTTATGTAATTGATTTACCTTTTGTTCTGAAATCCCTGATCTGCCGTTAATCCCATCCAGTGTATTTTTCATCTCAGACATTATAATTTTCAACTTTAGAAGCCCAATCTTAGGTCTTTTTAAAATATCTTTCATGTCTTTACTTAACATGTTCAATCTTTCCTCTAGCTTCTCAGATATATGGAATACAGTTCTAATAACTATTTTAATGTTTCTGTCTATCAATTCCATCATCTGGGTATGAATAACATTTCCTTTATTTTAACTTTGTTCATTTTGTAAATTTCAGATTCACATAAGGCATAGTTGTGAGAGATAAGATATGTAGGTATAAGAGTCAAAGTAGAAATGCTTATGAATATATTTCTCAATGATTTTTTTAAAGCTCTAAGTAGATAGCTATTCTGCATGGATACTAAATAAAGATTAACTTCTACCTCATTTTAACTTACAATTTCTATCCTTGAGTCATTTGGTAGATGATTTGCTGGTGTACAAAGTTGCCATCTGGTGACAAAATTATAGAAACCCCATCTATTTTTGAAAAGCACAGCTCTAAGTTCATCCAATAATGATTCCTTCCCTACAAGCATCCAATCGCAAGTTGTTGAACTCTACAAGGTGCTGGGGCTGCGCTGTGTTATACACAGTCTATTCCCGCAAGATGCTTTTGGTTTCAAAGGAAAGGAAGGTAATTTACAGCAGGTGCTAGACACTGAGCCAAGCATATGTAGAATCCACTATGTGCACGAAGTTGAGAGTGTGGGCTGGTAAATCTCTACTGGAAATTTTCTAGGAGAGAAAGAGGCACCAGCTCTATTCAAGGACATAAGCCAATCAAATCAAAGCAAATGTCTTTCTATATACTAAGAAAACGGGCAAAATTATTAGGCAGTTTTACATTGATTGCACTCAGTTTTCATCATATTTTTATACCCTACAATTTTATATGTTACAAGTACATAGTTTGCTACATCTGAGGTCTGGGTTGAATCCCAATTCCAACACTTACTAGCTGTGCAAGCTTGGGTAAGTTATTTCATTTTTCTGTGTCTCACTGTAATATGTGAGCCTACTGTGTAGGGTGGTTATTATGAGAATTAAATTAGCTAATGTAGGAAAAATGTTTAGAAGAGCACCTTGCATATAGTTAAGAATTACGTAGGTGCTGACTGCAATTCCTGAGGCCTCTTGTATAATCATTGTGTCTATCTTACGAGAATTGAAAAAACATTTCACTGTTTTTAATTAATATGGGGTTTGTGGTTTCTTTTATCTCCATATTTGTTGGTCATCTATCATTTATTCCCAGTAATATCTCTAGTCAAGAACATACTCCCAATTATAACATATTCCTATGGAAAATATAACCCATTTGATGATATTGCATGTCTAGGAACACACCATGCTTCCCACCCCCCCAAGAATGCATGTCTATATTTACTTTTCTCTTGTTCAAAATTAACTTCTCTAAATGCAGCATGGTATCCTGGGTTGGATCCTGGAACAGAACGTGAACATTAGTGGGAAAAGTGGTGAAAGTCAAACAAAGTCAGTTAATAGTTTTGGACTGATGTTAATTTCTTAATGTGGGCAAAGGTACCATAATAATATAAGATGTGAACTTCAGAGAGAGCTGGATGAAGAGCATTTGGGAACTCTGCACTATCTTTGCAACTCTTCTGTAAATCTAAAATAATTTTAAAATAGAAGGAGTTTTAAAAACCAAGTTTTCTTCATACCTTGGGCTCCAAACTTCCACCTTACAGTATTAGAAAAATATTGCTCTTTACTAAGAAATGAGGATTATCACCTACTCAGAACACAAAATATTGTGAATCCTGACAACAGCCCTTAAGACAAACCAACAAGCTTACATTCGGAGCTGAGACACATGCAGACCGTTCAAGCTACTCGGCTTACACACTGTGCGACAGAAACTCATTTCCTGGCTTCAGCTGGTGTTTCAGAAATCATTCAGATCTAGTACATTGTTTAATAAAGAAAGACTTTTAAAATGTCTTTATATTAACATGGGGCTTTTAAAATCTCTTTTCTTTTGTCTTTCTCTTCCTCTCTGTTCTTTTTCTTCTCCTTTTCTCTTCTGTCTCCTTACGTCTCTCTACATGACTCTTTCTCCCCGGTGATTTCATTTGACAGTCTTGACTTCGTTAAATCCACGCTATTGGGGGAAAGTTTAAGATATGCGACGAACACACCAGAAGTTCAGGCAGAACTATGCAACAGCTGACTTAGAATATCAATGATTTGATGGAAGATGCTGGCGGGTCCCCTTGAACACCTCTACAATAACATAGCCAACTACCTTGAAGGATAAAAGTTAACAGATGTCAGAGAGGGCCTGAGGTTTAGACTACGGCTTTTGCTCTGAAGAGTCCCCCTAAAGTTAGACTCCGAGGAGGTCTGGCTTCAAGTAGTATAAACATTATCACTTTGACAGGAAAGAGCTACTTTCTCCAGAACCTTTTTATACATAGTAGATTTTAGGTCATCCTTAATTTTTTTACCTTACAGTAGAGAGGGGGTCGTTGACCTACATACAGAGCCACTTCATTTTCTTACTCTTGATGACAATGGTCTCCACACCTAGGGACCCAGTTCTGCTGCCTCCCCTTTTAGTCAGCAATTCTCCATGGGTGCAGGACTTTAAAACCTTTGAGTCTCTGAGTTCCTGGGATTTAAAAAAAAAATTATCTGTGCTTCCTTCCAACCAGCAAGCTTCAGAATTCAGAATTCAACACACAAAAAGGGATATCGGAGCTTTAATCTAGGAGCCTTTTGAAGAGATTTTCCCAAAAAGAAAAGTTCCAGTAAAGTTACTCTCTTCACGTTAGTAGCCTGCATGCCAGCCTCGCCCTATTTATTATCAGACTCCTCTCCTTGACCTTTTTCAAATTCTGAGATAATTAAAATGAGAAAAGAATGAACAGAGTCCTGATTCTTTTTCTCATCTAAAGCTGTCTTGATTTAAACAAAAGTGAGGAGGGTTTGCTTCCTTCACAAACATATTAGTTAAAAAGCATGCAAGTTTACTTCTTGGTCCCAGTTGTGTCAATTCAACTAAATAAAAATTCATTCGTAAGCCAGAATTGGACTTGTGGAAGCAGCTAATTATCTTGGGAGGAAAAAATTATTGAAGAAAATCATTGGACAATTCTTTTCTAACTCAGACCTGGCACGTTGAAATCTGGGCAGAGAGAAAGGAAGTATGACTCTTCCTGAGGAAAGAAAGGCACTCTCTGGTCAGGATTTGAACAGGGACAACTATTCTGAGTCCTCGCCCCAACCCCCAAAGCCTTTGCCTAATAACAGGAGGTTTGCTTGCATGAGGTTCCAGCTCATGAGCATCGATGTATATTCCACTAAACGGTCCACTCTCCACATCCCAGATGAGTGACGGATCGTTGTTCAAGTGGAGGGGAGAAAACATGGTCTGCTTCAACAGGACTTTGAGACATCTCAAGGAATATTAAAGAACAAGGTGTCAGCTAGGGGCTACTCCCACTGGATGATTTGATATTTGTAGAAGAACTTCACTTTTTTTTTTTTTTCCTTTTCTGCCATGCGGCACGTGGGATCTTAGTTCCCTGACCAGGGATCGAACTCGCGTCCCTGCAGTGGAAGCACGGAGTCTTAACCACTGGACCACCAGGGAAGTCCAGAACTTCACATTCTGAGCACTTGCAAGTGTCTTACATGCTATGATCCTCCCCGCAGGCCTGCAAGGCATGGTTATCCCCAGTTTACAGGTTAGAAACCTGAGGCTCACCAACAGCCCATGTTTTGCCGTTAAGTGGCACAGTGTAAACCGTCAGAGCCAGGTTTGAAAGCCAAGCGCCGTAAGGGAGACGGATGTTGAGAGGTAGCGTCTCCCTTGTTAACCTAATTTTTTCAAAAACTGCCGATAGTCAGAAAGTAGCTCTGCTCATCTCTAATCACGACCTTTCAAACATGTCCTATCGTAGGTTTAGCCTCCTTCCTTGCCACGTCTGGCATCTCAGGCAGATTCCTCAGTTTTCTGGTCACTTGCCAAGTTCTATTTGAATACAGACAACTCGCTGTCAGGAATTAAAAGAGGTAATCCAGGCCAAATCAAACCTTCACCCTCTGGGCAAAATCCTTGATCAGACACCTCAGGAAAGATATACAAATGGCCAATAAGCAAACGGAAAGGTGCTCAACATCACTCGTCATCAGGGAAACGCAAATTAAAGCCACGAGGAAATATGCTTTACGTCACACCCGTGAGGGTGGCTAAAGTCAAAAAGACAGACAACACCAAACACTGGCAGGAATGTGGAGCAACGGAAACGTCACACACTGCTGTTAGGAGTGTATAATGATGTAACCACCTTGGAAAACTGTTCAGCAGTTTCTTTTAAAGTTGAATATACACCTACCAGCAATTCCACTTCTAGATATTTATCCAAAAGAAATGAGAACGTATGTCCACAAGAAGACTTACATTAAAATGTTCATAGCAGCTTTATTCATAAGAGCCAAAAGATGGAAATACCCAAATGCCCATCAGTATCAAAAGGAGAACGAATTTTTTCATTATGGTGAGTCCATACAATTAAATATGACTCAGAAATAAACCAGAATGAGTTACTCACGCATGCAACAATGTGGATGAGCGTCAAAGACATTCTGTGGAGCTAAAGAAGCCAGACACAAAAAAGTAGAAAATTCTAGAAAAGGCAAAACATGGTGAGAGAACTCAGAACCATGGTTGCCTGTGGGGGTGATGACTGGCTGGTAGCAAACACAAAGGAAATTCTTGCAGAGATGAAAATATGCTACGTCTTGGCTGGGATGTTGGTTACAAACTTCTATTCCTTTGCCGATTTCTGCACCTGTGCGTTTCTCTGTATGCAAATTTACCTGACTTAAAAAATATATGCATATAAAACTGTTCTCTCATACAAGTCCCAGCTCCCCCCCACCTCACCCTCATCCCTGCCTAAAAAGCGAGTAGAGTCTTTTATTTCACTTTTCCTCCTTCTCTTCACCTCACTCTGATGCCTCTGGGTCTCCCTCTTCATCCAGTGTGCTGGGGCCGGGGGAGGAGAGAAAGGCTGCCCATTTCTTGTTGAGGCGGGGACACTGGTGAAGCTTCCAGAAAGTCAGATACTCCTTCAAGGGCAAGTGAAGCAAACAGTGGAGCTATAACTTCTCTAAGTTTGCTCCCTAAATCAGTCCTCAGTCCCCCAAAAGGCAGAATCTCACTCGCCGTCCGGGGAGAATTTGCCGAAAATACCCGCTGCGGCCACAACCATCCAACACTTCCGAAGCAAATTAAACGGCAGCTGTTGCTCTAAGGGAAACGCAAGGATGGAAATGGCTGGCAGGTTCCCTCTCCATCTCCCCGCTACCCTTAAGCATTTGTCCGTTCACATCAGCCCTTTCAATTGTAAACCTTTATGCTTGATCGTCTCACAGCTTAGCATCCCGGGAGATGCTAAGGGAGGGAGAAGAAAATACAGAGCAGAAAGGGGCGGGTGGCAGGTCCCCCAAGGAGAGGCTCAGCAGAAGGTCCTGGGAAACCAAGTGGAGTCGCTCCTCCATCAAAGTCAGGGCAGCGGCTTCCCCACCCTTCGTCTGGAGCCAGCTGGGGAGTCGATCCGCAGAGGGAGTCTCCTTTCAATGGAAAGCACGGCTGTGTTTTCCTCCCAGGTCTCTCCCCTCTGTCCCCTGCCTCCCCCCATTCCTGCCTTGCCCAGCATCCAGCCGATCTGCCTGCCCCCACCAGCGGACCCAGGCTTCGGGCTCCAGCCACCCTGCCCCGGGGACACGTCTCCAGCCCATCTGCCTCTGCGTCAACTCTGAGTAGGAAAAGCAGCATAAAGATGATTCAACAAGACTGGTTCATGACACCCATGACTCTCGCTGAGCACACTGCCTGGCGCGAAGCCCCTCCCGTCTGTCAGAAGGGATTCGGGCAGCAACCACGGGAGGAGGACAGTGAAGGATTGCCCAAGGACTCTGACGACGTCCAGCCACTGAAACCGTTGCTCAGGAGACAGAAGCTGAACACACCTGACAAAGGGCTTAGAAGCAATGCCTGTTTCCCCTTGAAAAACTTTAAGCGATCTTGGTGAATTTCACCTTACGTTTAATAGTTCTTTGTCACTGTTGTCTTTCAGTACCATCATTAGGTCGTTGACTCACTCTCTTAGCCAGCGGTAGCTGGGGTTCACATCTCAAGCAGCATGTTCTGTGGCGTCACCATCACATCCCAGGTCCCCGCCCTTGAGATCACTGCTGACCCCTCAAACACATCTTCACTGAAAACCAGGGAGAATGAAATCTATGGCGCAGAGGTGCCCACAGGACTGGACGAGCAGCAGGTTCCTGTTGTGTGTTGTCGTATAGCACGAGGTCCACGCGCCAGGAGACCTCCTTGGCCTTCTGCTGCATTCAGTGTTCTGTCAGTGAGTCTGTCCAGGAATCCCGTGGAGTGCTCAGAGAAGAGACGCTCCCCCTCGCCTTGACAAGCTGCTGGCGTACAGAGCATGGGGGAAATTCTCTACTTATTGAATGAGCCAATGAATGAGAAGTTTAGAGAGAACTTACGGGAAATGCCTAGTACCATGCCCGGCTTATAAAAGTGCTTAACAAATAGTACCAATGGGAAGAGCAGCCGGGCGGGTAGGGTGACTGAGAAGTAAGCCAGACACAGCAGCCAGGGTCTCTGCCCTGCCACCTCTGGGCTGGATGGCCCTATACAAATCACTGGTCTTCTTCTAAGCCTCAATTCCACCCCCCCTGCAAACTCCACCTACAACACAGATTTGTTGCAAGGACTAAAGATAACATTCTTCTAAAAATAAATAAAAAGACCATGTGCTGGGGAATGCACTGACCGCCCAGCTCAGAACCAGAGGCTGTGAGATACCACTTTTGAGGGCTTTGTGCAACTAGACGGATGGTGAGGAGGAACGCGGGAGAAAGAAAGCCTGGAGCTGGCTCTGTCTCATGGGGCACAGGGCGGCTTGGCAGGTGGTGTGAAAGGGTAAGGAAGAGGTGAGCAGTGAGGAAGCCCAGGCTGAGGCACTCGGCACCTTTCTGCACCTGCGAGGCGAGTGGGAAAGCCAGCGCTTCGGGAAGATGCTGGAGGTGGCTGGGAGCGGTGTGTGGGATGTAGGCTCAGAGTCCCACTTCCCTCTTTAGAAATAAGTTAAAATGACATTCATTCAACAGCCCTTGATGGGTTCATCTCTATTAACTCCTGCCTTTTGGCTCAAGCCACTTTTTCTGTGTGCTGTCAACCTTGGGCCCCATAACAGCTTGTCACCTCGATCATTATCAAAGATGGGGATGAGGGATGGTGGTGGGGTGGGGAGTGTTTGCCCAAGTTGCTTCATATCTGAGGTTGTTCAGACAACACAGCATCTCCTTAATCTCGTAAGACAGAGACAAGTCATTCTGACATCGTCAGATGGGAACTTACCCTTGGTTCCCGACAGCGACTGTCCTACACTGGCTCCAGGCCCTCCTTCTTGTGTCTATCAGGATAGCAGGAAACCTGCTCACAAAATCTCCCCTGGGAGGAAAGCGCTTGGCCAGAGCTGGGTTTCCCACACAGTCCTGCAAAGGCTTGGGTGGTACTTTCCCCGCTGGACCACCTCTTCCTTGACTGGAGACACGGACCCACACAAGGTCAGGTCTTGCAGGTCCCCAAGACTGTTACCACTGCTCTGCTTAGCCCTGAGGACCTTCCACCCACCCCCACCTGCTCCTCTCGACTCACCTTCTCGGAGGCACTGCCATACGTGCTTTCCCAGATCGTTGCTTACGCCTGGACAGATCAATGGAAAATTTGAGAGCATTCTGGAAACCTGGAAAGCCGAGCTGACATTCTTAGAATCCAAGAGATGCTGCTGTGGCAGTGGGGGATGGTTTTGTTATTAGTAAGTAACCTCTGTTTTGGTCCCTCTGTCAAATTGCAACTCTGATTCATTTTGGAAAATGAATTTGAAAATACAGGCAGGCAGAAAGGAAACAAAAGCACCATCACCCCATTATCCAGAGGTAAACTCGCTGGCTTGTGTATTTCTAGGCTTTCTTCATATGCACATACACACCTGCTCTTTTTTTTTTTAAATGCGAGTGCTCCATGCGGTTTTGTAACCCGATCTTTTCACATGACCACTGCAAATAGTTTTCCATGTCATTAAACAGGTTCCCACAACTTCATTTTTAATGACTGCCCAGTGTGTGCCAGCAGCTATGTGCCCCAGTCAATTTGTTGTGTTGTTTTTTTCTCCTGCCTGTGGTCTGCAACTTACATCATTATCTGCTCTAAGGAAGTACCAAGGTTTAGCCAATTAGAAGCTCTCCATTAAAAATGAAAAGGGCATCTGCAGCCCTCCAGAGGGTGGGCCAGTGTCCTCATTCTTCTGAAAGGTATCTTTGTTGCAAAGAGCAACCTGGCCGGCAGCCTGTTAGGCTGTGGACGTGGAAAAGAGACCCACTTATATTCCCCGGTGGGCTTCTTCAGAGAGGTTGGGCTGCTTTAAAAAAAAAAAAAAAAGAGCAGAAGAAAATGTTTTGTAATTGTTTGTGAGTGCACACAGGCTCAGTGGCAAAATGAGACGGAACCCTTGATTTCTAACCTCCTGCTGCACTGTTCAAAATTCCTCCCAGAGAGGCAAGGAGGAAGCAGATCTGAAGCACTCTGATTGTCCAATTTGCATCTTCTCTTAGCTGGTTATCGTCCCAAAGGACATTTCACATCAAATTATACTTGTCTGTAAAGATCTTCCACCCAAGACAGACCACTTCCCAAGATACTGCTGACATGGAGGCTAGAGAAATACAGAGAGAGGATTTAAAACATTGAGAGTCCCTGGGTAGAAATGCAAACAGATTTCAGGGCAGCAGCTTCCGGCCTGGAAACCCCCAGAGGATCCCGTTCAGAGCCCCAGTCAGGTAAAGAACAGGACAGACAGCCACCACACGAAGGAAAACCGGAGGAAGTTCATTAACGAAGTGCGTGTGTGCGACGTGCTCTCAGGGAACACCAACAGTGGGCTAGCCCTGCCCTCGGCGCGGAGAAGCAGAGATAAATAACCCCCCATTTCTACACCCAAGGAGCCAACCGTCTAAGAGAGGAATCAAACGTGCCGGCGAACATTTGAAACACAGTGTGACAAAGGCTGCGCCCAGACACTTAGGCACGAGGAACACGACAACACAGACGTGTGACCCAGAGGAAGAGGAAGGAAGGACAGGACGTGTCCTAAGAACCACACCTGGTCAGGGAGGATCGAAACACGGGATGGAGCATCAGGAAATGAAACTGGTGAGGCCCACGGAAGCTGGAGCACGCAGTGTCCTGTGTCCCGCGGAAAGGAGCCTGGCTTTCTTCAGCCGCCGGGAGGAGCCTCTGGGTTTTCAGCGGGCACAGGTCTTACGATTCACACCGGAAAGGCTCTTTCTGGGTAGTACGGAGCTTGGTAGACTGGCGCAGGGAACAAATTAAGAGACTGTCGTTAGCTTCAGGCAAAACATGACTGGGGACCTCAACAAAGGATGGTGACAACGGGGATGGAGGGAGGAAGCAGTTCAGGTGATTATTCAAGAGATGGAATCGACGGGGCTGAGTGGCCCACTGAAGAGGGGGTGGGGGACAGGGGGAAAGCGAAGAGCAAGTACTGCCCAGAGCGAGACCCCCAAGGAAGCAGAAGAGGACTACACCTGGGGCAAGAGGATCCGGAGGGAGCCCCTTCCTCAGACCTATGGAAGTAGGAGAGGGCAATCGTGTAGACGCAGACGCTAACAAGTGTGGGGGCCGACTAGACGGCACAAGGCGGGAAGGACGGCAGTTCCTGGGAGAACGTGCACTCTGAGTGAAGCAGGGGTAGATTGCTGAGAAGGAGGAGAGTAGAAATAGGACCTCTTGGGGACAGCGGTCAACATTTGGAACAGCCAGTAAAGGGCAAGGAAGGAGAAGCTGGTGCTCAGTCCTGGGAAGTAGAACCAAAGGGCCCTGAGGACCAGCTGAGCCCAGAGGCCGATCTCCATGCATGGTGTTCCCTCCAGCAGCACCCTGCCGCCAAGGCGGGGAAGAGCAGGTGGGTGATGATTGGGTTCCCAGCTGAAAATGTGGCCAACTGACGCAGGGGACGGCCACGTCCCCTCAACTCAAGGGACCTGAGGATGCCGAGAAGAGAGTGGAGGGCTGCCCAGGGAAGGAAGTGAAGCCAGGAAGGGCTGAGAAAGCCAGGGGCCGATGACCCAAGTCTCAACAGAGCAGAGATGAGTACAGTACCAACAGGAGGGCTAGCGAGACGGACCAGAGCCTTACGCCGTGAAGTCAGCATGCTGGCGCGTCCGACGCCAGAAGTGGAGTAAACACACTGATGGCAACGTCCAGGAGGTGACCCGGGAGTGGGGGACTGAAGTGGGGCTGGTGTTCCGGCAGTGCCCGTGAAGGACAAGGGCCAGCAGATGGAGGAGGGTGGTGGGAGGGTCTCTGAGACTGTCTTACTTTCAGGCTGGTCCAGGCTGAGTTCCCCACCAGTGTCTGAGGCCCCACGTCCAGCATGGGCCTGCCCAGTCAGCAAATGCCACCTGGGCTTGGAGTGAGGGGCCTGGAGCTCTCCCAGGTGGAAGCTGCTGTCCTGGGAGAGGACAGTCTTGGGATCCACCTGATGGACCTGGAAGCAGCAGGAGACACCCACCTCTGGGGGAGACCACAGTGTCCCACGGGAGCCTACAAACCCCAGGACACCATCGTGGCATTTAGCAACAGCCAAAATCCACAGTCTGTTCAAGGAGAGCTTGGTTGAAACCAAGATAGTCCCACAGTTGGGCATGGTTGTGGGTTTCGCCCATGCATCCAGTGCTGTCTGAGGACACCCCAGTGCCATTCTGTGTCCGTGTCTTGAGGGATGGATAGATTCCCTCCCAGGGAGTAAGGCAAGCCTTGCCTCACACCGTTGCCAAAGCGCAGGTACCTGCCGGCTGATAAAGAGCCCGACGGCCTAAGGGGCCCTCCTTAGAACCCTGACTCCCAGACCCTTCAAGTGCCACCTGTGACAAAGCGCCCGGGTAATTCGTGTTTCCAGCACCGTCACCTGAACCACATTACCTTCCAGGGTAGCACCAAGTAGTTACAAATTACAAGGTAAATATTAACGCGGCGCGTGGGTTCTTAGGAAAAGTTCCAAGCTGTTGCCACCATTTGGTAACCTGTACCCCCAGGTTTGCCTTAATCTTTTTTTTTTTTTTTTACAGCTCAGTTTGAACTCCTATAGCCTGGGCACGGGAGACCTGGATTCCTGTCCTGGTTGTTTTAGGAGCCAACACCCCCCTGTGGGGAGGGAGGGGGGTCCGAAGCGCCGGAACCCGCAGGCAGGGCGTGCCGGGCTGGGGGAGACAGGGCGCCGGTGCCGGGGCGTCCGCCGGGCCCAGCCCGGGTGACTGACCTTGGCCTCCCCGCAGGTGCGCGCAAGCGCTGCTGGAGCACGGTGCCTCGGTGCAGCGCGTGGGCGGCGCGGGCCTGGACACGCCCCTGCACGTGGCGGCTCAGCACGGCCTGGACGAGCACGCGCGCCTCTACCTGGGCCGCGGGGCGCTCGTGGACGCGAGGAACGCCCGCGGCGAGACGGCCCTGAGCGCGGCGTGCGGCACGGCGCGGCGGCCCGACGAGCAAGCCCGCTGCCTGCGCCTGTGCGCGCTGCTGCTGCGGTGCGGCGCGGCGGCGGACGCGCGCGACGAGGACGAGCGCAGCCCGCTGCACAAGGCCTGCGGCCACGCGCGCCACGGCCTGGCGCGCCTCCTGCTGCGGCACGGCGCCGACGCGGGCGCGCTCGACTACGGGGGTGCGTCGCCGCTGGCCCGAGTGCTGCACACGGCCGCCTGCGCCCCCGAGGCCGCGCCGCAGCGCACGCTGCAGGAGCTGCTCAACCACGGCTCCCCCACCGTGTGGCCCGACGCCTTCCCCAAGGTAAGAAGGGGTCGGGGACAGGCCACGAGGACTTGGCATGGCAGGGACCCGGCCTGCCGCCGGGGGGCATTCAGCGCTTCTCAGACTTTCAGGGGCCCGGAACGCCCCCTGGAGACTGGTCCAGATGCAGATTCTGATCCCGCAGGAGGGGATGGCAGAGTCTGCATTTCTAGCAAGACTAGAGATGAGGGTGAGGTCTTGGAACCACACTTTGAGGAGCCAGGGCTGGGCAACCCTTTCTAGAGTCACTAGAAAATGAAAAGGTTGGGGGGTCAACAAGCATACTCGAGTGAGACCTTGCAGAGTTGTCACCTGGGGACGCCAGGCCCCTGTTTCTGTGATGCCGTCATGGCTCAAAATATTTTAGCAGATTATCTTTTGGTGTAACTGATGAACAATGAAATCAGTCTCTTGTCGCATCTGGTATTTGGCTTGAAATGAAATACGCAACGTGACCATCCACCTTATTAATAGGATTAATGATAGCACTTCACAGATTTCTCTCATTCAGTCCTCACCACACGCCTGTGAAATACACCAGGTTCCTGACATTCCCTTACCTGGATTTCAATCAGGTGAAATGCCCTGTTGAGGGTCAAGGTTGTGTTGGGACCTCAACCCCACTTTGCAGACTTGGCTCTGAGCTGCCTGTCGCCTTTCCACGTGTCAGATCTGCACTGAAATGATAAAGATGAAGAATAAACATTTCTTATCAGAGAAAATAAAGACAAAGTGTTTCCAAAAGGAAAGTTCCCAAGATACTAGTTAAAATAAGCGATTGTCCTCCCCCGAAAGACTTCATTGAAGGGAGGTCATTCCATTCGATGTAAAATTGGCTGTGCTAAATTTAAAAATTATCCCAGACTCACCAGTCATATGCCAGAGACGTGTCTGGCCTGATAAGCTTTACACAAATAGCCTAAAAGCTGTTATCCTAAAAGGACAACAGCTAGATGGTCTAGATGGTCTGAAATAGTGAGATTCACACATTTCTTTCAGATGCTAACTTTGCATCCCAGATGCATACAGAGTAAAACTCTTGTCTCTCAAAACACAGGTGAGAAATGGAAAATCCACCCAGACAATTCCCTGGGTGTTTCCTTACTTGACAAACTTGATGACAAGTTTCTTACGCCGAGTCTTGCACCGTCTTCGAGTCATCCTCTTGAGGCATTCTACTAATGCAGTGACTTCCATGCGGTGCATGGACTCTTGAAAGGGAAGAAACGCCAGCCTTTTTGTATTCTATAACACTTCCCTTTTATATTCATGATTCACATTTAGACGTTTCCCAATATTAGCAGGCTTAGTTCATCTACCGATAAAATGGAAACCTACCACCCCTCCAGTTCACACCGTGTGCGCCTTAAACCAAGAGGCACCCTTCAGCCCTTATGGTGTGAAACGACATAAAGAATGAACAAGAAACAACGAAACAACAAAGAAAGAAACAAGACTTTACATGATGCCCAACAGTGAAAAACACCTGGGACAAATTCTTTTAAAGAAAAAAGAAAATCAGTATATTTCAGTGGTGACCAGCACTAATCCTTTGTTAGCCTCGAAGGCATTCGATTGGTAGAGACCGCTGTGCTGTCCAGGTTTCAATGTCCGAGGTGCAGCCCCACAGGCATCATCCCGGGGACAGGACTTCTAGCACCTGAACTCTGTCTCCAAGGCTGTGGGAATCACCCCACCCTGACCTAGAGATGCAGAGCAAACCCAGTGCCTCCCCTTTGGGCCTCCAGGGGCCCTGTCCTGGGATCCCCTCACGACATCCTTTGTCAGCCACACAGGAATGGAGCAGGTCAGTGGGTGGGGTGCGGGGTGGCTGTGGGTTTGGGTCTGGGGACAGTTAGTTACGACGGGGGCCCGGAGGCCACGAGAGGTGCTTGGCTTCTGGAGACGATGATGGATCTCCCAGCAGCCCCACACCACTGCGGAAAGAACCGGAGTTTCTTTGAGAAATCTTAATACTTCGAGGCTTTCACAGAGCACAGTGCAGGGAACCTTCAGTCAGTTTGTGAATGAGAGAAGGGGATTCCAGCAACTCCGGGGCACGGCGCTGCAGTTAAAATCTTTGGAAACGGGCCTCCGATGTCTTTGCGCTGAGACCCGCCTACACCTCGAGGTGGGGGGGGGGCAGGGGGCGGTGCGGAGGAGGTCCGCAGCCCCCTGCCCCCAGCACCCCACCCCCGGCACCCCCGGCTAGGAGCAGGTTGCGGGCAAGAGCGCGTTTACTACCAACCTGGACATCCTCCAAGCCAACGTACAAGTGCCTGTGAGGCTCTGGCCTCGCCCCAGGACAACCAGGGCGAACGCTCTGGAAATGTGGCATCAGCATCCAGACCCCCTGCATGTGCTCCACCGGGAAAGGGGTCTAATCAGCACGCAGGACATCAAAGCGCAGACCCGACTCGCTCAGCAGCCCCGTGGAGCGCGCAGCAAACACGCTGAAACGAGCCACAAAGATGCTCTGCAGGCAGGACTCAGCGCCATGGCGAGGCGTACACAGAGGCACCGGGGAATGTCACAGAGCACGCCGGCCGTGGGCAGCAGCCGCGCTTTAAATAGATGTAAAGAGACACCCACGGAGCTCAGAATTACTGAGGCAAAAGGTTTCACAGCGAGCTTATGACATAAATCACAGTTCCCCGGTGCCCAGACAAAGGCACCAGCGCCGCAGCAGGCGGACTCGAAGCATCCGTCGGAGCCGCGCGCACTGCGCTGCCGCAAACATCAAAGCGGTGTCGCGGCTGGGAAAGCAAAGCATGTGGACGATGCCAGGCCTTTCTGCCCGGCTGACCGCTACTTAACACCAGAGTCAGGTGGGGACGCGAGGGCAGGTGCAGGTGCGATGTCAGGATGCGGCCAGGTTTGAATTCTGGAAGTTGCCGGGACGCAGGGGGCCCGGCCTGGAGGAGAGCGGGCAGGAGGGCAGAGAAACGCCCACGAGGGTGGATCAGACTAGCTGCCGCTAGTTGACTTCGTGGGTTCGATACTTGGTCTGGGATAAAGGCCTTTGCTCACGTGCCTCTCTCCTCCTGCCCCTCACCTGGGCAGTCATAAATAACTCACACTTAGATTTGCCCAGGAGCTGGGGAAGTGCCAGGCCAACACCGGTGATGAAAGCTCTCCCCCACAGGCGTCCCTTAAGCACTTATTCATTCAACAAACATTTCTAGGGAGCGGCTGTGCTCCCGTGCGGGTGGTACAGTGTTGAACCGGAGCATGGGTATTTCCTGCCCTCATGGAGCGCCAGTCAGGTGGGTGAGATGGCCTTGACTCAGACAACCACACACACCACTGGGAAATTGCTGTGACGTGAAAAGCTGCAAAGCCAAGGCCCTCCAGACCTCGAAGGTACCAAACGAGGGGCCAGACCTGGCTGAGCAGCGAGTCCGAGGCCCCCTCGAGGGCTTATAGAGTGATTCTGGATCTGAAGACTGGAGACTTAGCTGTGTGAAGAGGGGAGGGGAAATCATTCCAGGCAGAAGAAACAGCAGGTGCAAAGGTCTTGGGGCAGAAGGAACTCTGCAATATGTGCAGCGGTGGGGGTGGGGGGATGACCCAGTAGCTGGAGGGGAAACAGCAAGAGCCGGGACTCTAGGCAGGGCCCCCATTAAGGGTTTGCGCCTTTGTCTTAAGAAAAATGGGAATCTATTACGTCATCTTAAGCAGACAGGTGACATAATCCAGTGAGAATTGGCGGGTGATTTCTCTGCTCAGGGGTAGAGAACATGCTCTCTTGGGGGCTGCTGGGAAACCCCTGGCTGCCGTGCGGTCCAGGTGAGGGATGCAGGTAGCTGGAGCAAGGGGAAATGGGAGGTGGAGGGCGAGAATGACAGATTCTAGAAATATCTACAAACCTATGGTCTTGCCTCTCCTTCTGGGCATTGACCACGCTGCACATATGGACCTGAAGTTTTTGTTTTCTTTTTACCGAATTACGGAATTAGGTAACGTGACTTCACACTCCAATTTCCTAGAGTTTTCCGTGGGGGGAGCCTGGGGTCGCAGTAGTCAAAACCCAGGGCTCCCTTCCCTGCCTTTACACAGCAGTGCCTGCACGCTGCCCCCGTGGGAGCGGGGAGGGGAGCTATCAGCAGTAGCGCGCCTCTGTTTTCCTTGCTTTTGTTTTATTTCTCCATCTACATAGAAAGCAGTGTGCCCGTGTGATTTTTCCCCTTAATTTTCTTTCTGCCGCCTCATTAGCTGAAGAGAGTGTGCGCGGACCCTAATGCCATCAGCGTGTCAGAGTAACGTGGCAGCCGCTTCTCCACAGACAGCAAGGAGGCAGCGGAGATTTTTAAACTGTGTTGGCGTAAAAATAATGAAGGCAGCCAGCTGCCTGGCAAACGTGAGGGGGGCACAGCACGGAGGGGTTGGGAAGGGCCCGGGAGCCCCAGAGAGGTGGAACAGAGGAGAGACAGGAAATGAATTCCCAGAGACAGGCAATAAGACTTTGTCACAGTCCGTGACCCAGGGAGGAGGGGCCTGGAGGAGGGGAGCTCTTACTGAGGGAGAGCAGCTGTTCCTGGGGGCTGGGGCTTGAGGGGAGGGATGGGGATGTCCAGGTAGCATGCAGTCACTGGGAACCATTGAATATTTTGCAGAGAAGTGAGAGGGCCAATGGGAGGGTAGCTGGAGGGTCCAGATTGGCCTGAGGAAAGTCTGAGGTTGCAGGAATTGCCTAGGATACCATGTAAAGACAGACAGACTAGATCTGGAGGGATCCAGTGTGAACTGCTCTTTTCAATGGCATGGTTTCCTTCCAACACAGAAAAGGGGCCGATGGAATTCACTGTGCTCCCGGAAATGGCATGTTAGTGGTGGCTCGTGTAAGCCAGAAATACCAGCCTGTCAAGAGCACACGGTGGGGTGTGAGGCTGGGCTGGGAAGATGCACACCTGCCTGGCTCTCCCTCTGCAGCTCAGCCTACCGTGTTCATTCTCTCCTTCTCTAAAGCCCACTTCAGCCGGAGCTTGTGACAGTAATGGATTAGGGAAAAAACAAAATTGGGGTAGGGAGGGGACCAGAGATGATAATAGTAATAGGATCACCAATTTAAATGGGCAGCTGCTCCTGTCTTCATGTTAAAATACCTGTGAAGACGTAGACAGGAGGAAGGAAGGATGGAAGGAAGAGGGGGAGGGGGAGAAAGCAAACCCACGGCACCAACAGGAAGATCTCATGTCTGAGTCAGGAAGGGCTGACGCGGCTCTGCTCCACGGCCCTGAGTTTTCAGGCAATCAGGCAGACATTACAGACAAATAATTTAAGTCCACCGGGCAGTAGGGGATGCTTGTGGAGGTGCAGTGCATCATGGGAGATGCAGTAAAGTGCAGAGGTGGAAACTGAGGAACCCGAGTTCCACAGCAACCTGCTACTTTGCTGGAGGGAGGGGGGGAGGAAGAGGCCTCCTGGTGGAGCACAGGTCACCAGGCTGGGCATCGCCCTCGCCAGCCTTCCTCCACTTTGCCCCTCCACCATCTCACAGGTGAACAAAGAACGGGACCATGGACTTCCCCTGCATGTTGACAGACCTCGTGTCTGGATCTCACCTTAATCAGAGATGAATACAGAAAAAAATTAATGGATTCATTGTGGGGAAGGGCAGAAGAAGAAAAATGAGATAGCATCCTGAGAGTAGAGACGAAATCTGTACCTCTCATCAAAAGATCCAGAAGAAGATCTGAAAAATTGTGTGCCCTGTGTGCCATCCTTTATGGAATGCAAGAAGATCTCGTCTTTAAATCCATAAAACCAGACAGGTTAAGCTGAGGAGTCAATAGAATGGCATGAAAAGGAAGATGGAGATAAATTTATACCAAGAAAGCAAGAGCACAGTGGTAGGTCAGATTACACATTAAAGGAAGTAGAAGGCAGAACTGATTCATTAAAAACATCAAATCAATGATGTAAGTGAGGGCGCTGTGCTGTTTGCATGTGTGCCCCCAGATCCAGTCCCTGCTGCCTCTGTGTTCTGCTCTACGTCCTGATAGGGTACAGGGCCCCTTCAAGCTAACACGGAGCCCCATATCAGCTGGCTTCTGACTGGGTTCAGCCAACGGAGACACCATGGGGAATTGGAGGGGGAGGGGGAAAAGCCAAGGTATTTCTCCCCCTCTTCCTCCACCTCAGGTAGCTTCTGCTGCAGCACGTGCATCTCCATGGCTCCAGTACCCCCAGGCGGCTCCTTCTCATAGTCACAGCCCCACCAGGCAGCCCCTTGGTTCCAGCCTCCCTTGTATCTCTCCTAACAAGAAGCACAGGCTTCAGGATTGGTGGTTTCTGAGTCTCAGTGACATCATCAAAGAACCAGATGCCTTTCAAGCTCAGCAAGTCAGCCTTGCCCTCAAAATGGTCCTTCTCTTGGTCCCTAAATGGCTTCCAGCAACTGGGCCAACCAGCCTCCTATTCAGATCCAGCTGTTTTCTCTAGAAGCCCTGAGGAAGTCTTTCTTTGTGTCTTATTGGCCTCAGTTGGCTTAAACCTGCCCTTCCCCAAACCATTAAATGATGAGTGGAATAGAATTATCATGATTGAATTAATCTAATCATTTGGAGTGTTGGGAAGTCAACCACAATGTTCACTACAAAGGACTAATATTAAAAGATCTTCTGGGGCTTCCCTGGTGGCAGAGTGGTTAAGAATACGCCTACCAGTGCAGGAGACACGGGTTCAAGCCCTGGTCCAGGAAGATCCCACATGCCACAGAGCAACTAAGCCCATGCGCCACAACTACTGAGCCTGCGCTCTAGAGCCCCCAAGCCACAACTACTGAGCCTGTGTGCCACAATGACTGAAGCCTGCGTGCCTAGAGCCCATGCTCCCAACAAGAGAAGCCACCACAATGAGAAGCCTGCACACTGCAACGAAGAGTAGCCCCCACTTGCGGCAACTAGAGAAAGCCCACATGCAGCAACGAAGACCCAACGCAGCCAAAAATAAAAATAAATAAATTTATTTAAAAAAAAAAAGAGGGCTTCCCTGGTGGCGCAGTGGTCGAGAGTCCACCTGCTGATGCAGGGGACACGGGTTCGTGCCCAGGTCCAGGAAGATCCCACGTACCGCGGAGCAGCTGGGCCCATGAGCCATGGCCACTGGGCCTGCGCGTCCAGAGCCTGTGCTCTGCGACGGAAGAGGCCGCAGCAGTGAGAGGCCCGCGTACCACAAAAAAAGAAAAAAAAAAAAGAACTTCTTAAGTGCAAAAGAAAAAACAAAGCCAAGAAACTAAAAAACAAAGTGATGGTCGTAAAGGACAAAGAGCAGAGAGCCAATTCACAGATAAGGGATATTATTGAAGAACATACAACAATGGATCAGAAACAATAATCAAAGACATAATAGAAGACTTAGCTGCACTAAAATATCTTAACATAGAGAGGTTGAATGGACATTCTCTGCAAATCAGTGATGGGAGACACAGACCTATATACATTCTAAAAAAAATGTTCTAAAAAGGCTTGCAGAGTATCCAAGCAGCAAACAGGTTATCATAAGGGAATAAAAATCAGGCTGGACTCAGATTTCTCTGCTGCAGTGTTACTGTAAGACAATGAAATATCACCTACAGACTTTTAAAGAAAAGGTTCGGACGCTAGAATTCTAGTTTCAGCCAAGATAGCTTTCATTTTGAGGCAAAAGAAAGACACTTTTAGATATCAAGGGCTCGTAAGACATGCCTTCCTAATGCATTTTTTTAAAAGAAAAAATATTTCTGTTTACTGCATTATTTATTCAACAAATATTTATTGAGCGCCAGCCATTTGCCAACAACATACGAGACGCTTAGGATACCTAATGAGTGAATAAATCAGGGGAAAAAAGCATTGCTTCCCTCATGGAGCTTACATGCTAATGGGGAAGACAGACATTAAACAACAAGCATAAAAAAATAAAATAAAATAAAAAATAAAATAAAATAAAAAAAAAAACAACAAGCATAATAAATGGGCCAATAAAATGATAAGGGCTAGGGGAGAAGAAGCAAGACGGGAGACAGTGCGTTTTAAAGACGGTAGTTAGGATGGGTGGTTTTTGAGTAGACTTGAGAGAGGTGAGGGAATCAGCTAAGCAGATGTCTAGGCAAAGAGCAGCCCAGCAGACAGGCCAAGAGTCTGTGGCCCCAAGGCTGGAGTGAGCCTGATCCACGTGGGGAACAACAGAGGAAGCCGTGTGGCTGAAGGTGGAGAGAACCAGTGAGACAGTAGCAGGAGATAAGATGGGAGAGGTGGGGGAGGGGCACAGACCGTGTGGGGTCTCGTAGGACATTGCAATGACTTTGGCCATTGGAGTGGTTTGAGCAGAGGAGGGGTGTGGCCTGACTAACATTTTATGAGGCTTCTTGTGGCCTCCACGTTGAGAACATACTTTAGGAGGAACAGAATGGAAGTGGGGAGATGACTTAGGAGGTTGTGACCTTAATCCACCTGAGGGATGACGGTGGCATGGACAAGGGAGGTGGTCTGATTCTGGATGTATTTTGAAGGTGGAGCCAGCAGGATTTCTTGACAGATTGGCTGTGGGACATGAGAGAAGAGGAGTCAAAGATGACTCCAAGACTTTTAGCCTGAGAGACTGAAAGGTGAGATGCACCATCAACTATTATGGGGAAGCTTATGGGGAAAGTAAGTCCGGGGGTGAGGGGGAGACTTGGGATTTACGTTTCCAATACATTAAGTGTGAGATAGAGCCAGCCACAAGGAGATATCAAGTAAGCAGTTGGATATTCAAGCCTGGAGCTTGGGAGGGAGGTTTGACTGACCTGGAGATATGCTTTCGAGGGCCGGTGGCATATGGATGGTATTTAAAGCCAGGAAGCTGAATGAGATCACCAGGAAGGGAGAGTAAATAGAGAAGAGGAAGGAGGACTAAATCCAAGGCCGTTCCAGCAGGGAGAAGATGCAGAGATGAAAAAGTAGCAGAGGAAACAGAAGGAGCAGCAGTGAGGGAGCTGAAGGAGTAGAAGTGTGGCTTCCTGGAAGCCAAGAGAAGAACACATCAAGTGGAGGACGTGATCAACTGTGTCAGAAGTGCTGATACACAGCACGAGGCGAGGCAGAGCCGTGACCACCAGATGCAGCCTGCTCACGGGCGCTCTTGGCAAGGGCGGGTTGGGTGGAGTAGTGGAGACAAAAGGCCAGATGGGATGGGAGTACCCAGCTGACCAAGACGTGATGGGAAAGACTGTCTCAGGATTGGGAAACTCAATCTGCACATTGTCTCAGGTCGACCTCTTAAATATCTCTCAAAATCCTTCTTCTCTTTCCATCCTGGCTGCCACCAGCTGAGGTTAGGCCACCACCATCTCTCTGCTAGACTGCAAAAATACCCTCGTAACTGGGCTGTCTGCCTCCAATGTGGCCCCATGAAACTCTTCTCGACACTGTAGCCATGGTGACATTTCTAAAATTAAAACCTGACCCTGTCACTCCTCCACTCATCCTTCAAGGCCTCTTGGGTGCCCTCAGGGTAAGTCCAGCCTCCCTGTCATGGCAGACGGTGGTCTTCTAGATCCGACCCTGCTTTCCTCTCCAGTCCCAGTTTTCACCACTCCCCGTGTCCAACTCCATGCCACAGCCAATATTTTTTGTTCCTTTTCACCTCCCAAGTTTGGTAAATGTTTTCTCCACCGAGAACATCTTGGTCCTCAGAACTCTCCACACCTTTCGTAACTCCTACTCCGTGTCTTAGCTTGAATGTCACTTCCTCCAGAAATCTTTCCTTGATCAGCTCACCACCCCATTGCAAGTCTAGGTCTGAGTTAGGTGTCGTTTCTAGCACCTGGTGATTCTCTCACCATAGTACTACGGCACGTATACATTTATTTTTATTCCTACTATTATTTGAGACTGTATCATTTGGGACCGTGAAATTCTGTGAAGCCAAGGCTTGCCTTTGTTATCACACAAACGTAACACAATCTTTAACGTCTAGTAGGAAATTGATTAAATATCTGTGGAATGAATGGCTTAAACAATCCAGTTAAAATAGAGACAACTTAAATAATTGTCAGGCAGGTGGTGAAACTAAATGCAACTACCAAAAGTTATTTCCCAAGGAGATATATAGCATAAAATAAGATCTTGTACTAATTATAATCCAGAACACAAACTTCAGATGTTACTAAGGAGGGAGAAGAATTGGTTAAGAGAGGTGAGAGAAGGGATAATGGTACATCTAGAGCGCAAAAGATACTACTTTGATGTTTAGAGAAGTATAGGTTAATATTTTTTTATTCTGAAGGTAACCACTAGTACAATTTTAAATAAGATATAGACTTCCAAAATATAAAAGATAGGGACTTCCCTGGTGGCACAGTGGTTAAGAATCCACCTGCCAGTGGAGGGGACATGGGTTCGATCCCTGGTCTGGGAAGATCCCACATGCTGCGGAACAGCTAAGCCCGTGCACCACAACTACTGAGCATGCACTCTAGAGCCCGTGAGCCACAACTACTGAAACCCGAGCGCCTAGAGCCTGTGCTCTGCAACAAGAGAAGCCACCGCAATGAGAAGCCCACGCAAGGCGACAAAGACCCAATGCAGCCAAAAAAAAAAAATCTTTTTTAAATATATAAAAGATAAATACAAAGAAAATACAAACCTGTGTAACAGAAATCAGACAACAAAGGAAACAAGAAGCATAAAAAATCGTAAGGAATAAAATGATAGAAGTAAAACCAGACAGATTATCTATAACAATAAATACAGATTTCTTAAGTTACCCTATTACCAGTAGAGACTCTCAAACACTTTAAAACAACGTGAAACAAAAGGTTAGAATTAAAGAGTGGGCGGAGGTAATTCTAGCAAAAACAAACTGAAAATAAAATGATGTACTGATATCAATATGCAATGTAGAAGAGTCCCAGGGAAATACGCAAAATGAGAAGAAAAGATTCGCTCGACACTGATAAAGGATACAGTCCACAGTGAAGAGATAACCATTAAGAAGCTTACATGCCAAAAAGAGATTATGTTACAATGGAGAAAGTAACTGAAAAATAATAATTCTAGATGATTTTTAATTCATATCTCAGTCTTTCCCATAGATAAAGTAGGGGAAAAAATTTTAGAAGCTTCCAGTCATAAATGTGACATATACATGTTGAACTTCGAACCGTCAAACAGAATACAACTTGTAGTACTTCAAAATCAGACATTATTTAAAGCCGGAATACAAGACTCCAGAAAATTAATAGCAGAAGTTAATTTTTAAAAATAATTTATGGAGTTCCTTGGTGGCCTAGTGGTTAGGACTCTAGGCTTTCACTGCCATGACCCGAGTTCAATCCTTGGTTGGGAAACTGAGATCCCGCAAGCCGCAAGGCGCAGTGTGGCCAAAAATTTTTAAAAATTAACTTTTTGAAAATTTCATCACATGCTCCCAAATGAATACTGCATCAGTAGTTATTTAATTGCAGACTGTTTAAGAAAGAAAGACAGTGACAACATTGTGCGTCAGAACTTATGGCTCTGACCACACCTCTGTTCAAAGGAAGATCCAGAGCGCTTGAAAAATTGCTTTATTGTGACACAAGGGAAAACATATTGTCAAGTTAACTGAGCAGTCAGTCCAAGGAGCTGGAAAGAGAAATGGAGAAAGGGATTAATAACGATAAAGGCAAAAAGTAATAGACTGGAATATTTTTAAAGAGAACTGATCAATGTAATCCGATAGCTGGTTTCCTGAGGAAAAAATTAAAATAGACAAAATTCCAGCAAGACTAAACATGAAAAAGAATTGCAAATACAATCACAGTGAATCTCAAATGAGACAGGGTGCTTATTCCTATATACAGTGGAGATACGCCCCCGCCCAGATCTGCTCTCCACCTGCGTGGACACATCTGCAAGGCTCCTGGCCCTTGCTTCCTGGGTTTCACCAGTGCAGTGTCCCAGAAGCAGGGGAGGAAGGAGAGTGAGGTCAGAGGATGTATCCACTTGGCGCCCTCTCAGCTTCAGGCTGGTTGTGTGTCCCCAGCCCAGGATCACCCACCCCATGCTCTCACCCTGCAGACCCAGGAGTGGAAGTAGCTCTGCTGCCGGCTCTATATCAATGCACTGTTCCCTGTGGTTCCCCTGGCTATAAATAAGCCCCGTATCAATAAACCCTCCTGGAATGATCCTGTATCGAGTACGCCATCTATTCCCTGTTAGAACCCAGACTGATACACATGAAATGCTAAATTTCTTTTCTTTTTCCAGGAAAATATAGGTGAACAAAATTGAGCCAAGAAGAAATCAAAACAAAATATGCCAGTAACCATGAAAGAAATGGAAAATATTAAATTATCACCTACAACTAAGGGCTAGGCTTAAAAGCTTCAAATGAAAGGTCCGTCATGCTTTCTTATTTCCAATAATTATCTGCTTTTCAAAATCTACCAGAGTATTAAAAAGATAGTTTTCTCAGATGGTTTTACTAAGTTAACATAAAGTGATATTAAAACCTGACAATAGGGCTTCCCTGGTGGCGCAGTGGTTAAGAGTCCGCCTGCCGATGCAGGGGACGCAGGTTCGTGCCCCGGTCCGGGAAGATCCCACATGCCGCGGAGCGGCTGGGCCCGTGAGCCATGGCCGCTGAGCCTGCGCGTCCGGAGCCTGTGCTCCGCAACGGGAGAGGCCACGGCAGTGAGAGGCCCGCGTACCGCAAAAAAAAAAAAAAAAAAAAAAAAAAAAAAAAAAAAACCTGACAATAATAGCTCAAAAAGCTGAAACTGTAAACCACATTTAGCTATCAAGAGAGCTGCAAAAATCTTAGCAAGTTGAATCTGCCATTCTATTTAGAAGAATAGCCAGAGTCTGTTTTGTGAAGGTAAAAATGGGTTAATACTGGAAAGCCTTTTGGTATCAACTTGGCTAGAAAAAGGCAAAAAAAATAAATCCTAAAATTTGTAGTAACCTAGGAGTACAAAGATATTTCCTTAACTTAGAGTATTTATGTGAAACTAATACCCAAGATTATGGTGAAATGTTAGAGACAATCCTATTAAAATTAGGACTAAGATGCTGATGCCTGCTATCAATGTTGCTATTTAACATTGAATTTTAACGCTCTAGCCAATGTAATAGGACAATAAAAATAAATATTAATATTGAGGAGGAGGGCTTCCCTGGTGGCGCAGTGGTTGAGAGTCCGCCTGCCGATGCAGGGAACACGGGTTCGTGCCCCGGTCTGGGAAGATCCCACATGGCGCGGAGCGGCTGGGCCCGTGAGCCATGGCCGCTGAGCCTGCGCGTCCGGAGCCTGTGCTCCGCAACGGGAGAGGCCACCAGCAGTGAGAGGCCCGCATACCGCAAAAAAATAAAAATAAAAATAATATTGAGGAGGAGAAAATACCATTATTTGTGAAAATGATTCCCTACCTGAAAAATAACCTTAATAAATAAAGTGTACTTATAAATCAATAGAAAAAATGAATACACTGTAGAAAAAATGAGCAAAAGACATAATTCAGCAATTCACAAAAGAAGAAAGGCAAATGGTCAGCCAAAAGTAAACATGCCATATTGTACCTATCAGATTTAAATAATTAATGAGATGGTCTGGGTAGGAAGAAAGAGGCACTCTCATACTCAGTTCTTTAAAAAGTGTAATAACTTACTTATAATTTGACAGTATGTTTTAAAAGCCTTAAAACATACACAGCCTTCGACCCTGCAGTTCTACTTCCAGCAATGCAGAATAAGCAATCTAAATAACTACAGCTGGGGGCAGAGAGAGAATTGTGTTCACAGATGTTCACTGTTTATAATATCAGAAAATACTGAGGCAACTTATAGTAGTTCATTCATTGAATTCATTATGATATGTTCATACAATATTTTATGGCCACTAAAAATGATGTTTAAATGCTCATTTATAATTTTTGAATTGTTCACAATCTATTTTGATAAAAAATAAATTTTCAAAATGATGTACAAAGCACTGGCTCATTTTGGCATATATATTAATTCCTTGTCTAAATGCATATAACCTTAGTATATACAAAATGTTGACAGCGGTTATCTCTGAACAAAGAAATGTGAAATTTAAAAATTTTGCTTTCCTGGGTCTTAAAGGGATGTTAGATCTGAAAGAAGCTAGGTACGCTGTAAAGGGAGCAACCGTATTGGGTGTGTTCAAGGAGCACCGGTGAGCGTGCTGCAGGCCAGGCTTGCCATTGGCTCCGACTGTTGTCTACTGTAGGTATTTGGTGCCTGACCTTAGAAAAATTGCTTCACCTCAGTTTTCTCAACCAGGAAATAAAAAGAACAATTCTGCAACACTTGGTAAGTCCTAAACCTCACAAACAGAGAATAATGAAGTCGCCCTGCCCCTCCCCAAAATCAAATCTGAATTTGGTCAAGCTTCTGAACCCAACTACTAATTTACAGAAAGTCGAGAAAGAGCGGCATGCCCCAGGGATACAATCAGCAAAATCCCAACGGTGAGAAACTCTACAGGACAAATAACCTAGTTTCTTCCACAAATATGTCAACATGAGACAGAAAAGAAAGACCTGAAAATATATCAACCCCAATGTAAAGGCGTTGGTCTGATTTGAATTCTTATTCAAACAAACAAATGACTGTTTTTGATATAATGGCATTTAAGAGAAATTTGTGAATTTAACCATTGACTATATATTAGGTGCTACTAAGAAACTATTGTTAATTTCTCAGCTGTTACAGTGACAACTGTGTTTGCATTTCTTCTAAACTTCCTTTAAGAGACACACAAATATTTACGGATGAAATGATGATACACTGAATTTGCTTTAAAATAACATTAGGGAGGGGATCTGGAGGTATGGATAGGGGAGGATTGGCCATGAACTGATGTGGGTACGTGAGGGTTTCCCCTACTATTCAGTCTACTTTGTGTACTTTCGAACTTCTTCATAACAACAACACCAAAAAGAAGTTTATGTTTTAAAAAGCAAGTACTGTTTCCATCTCTATGATGAAGCTGATGGACTTGAACTGTAGACTTTGCAAATTAGAAAATAAACATTCTTTGCCAGTGGGGACTCTGAAAATAAAACGGAAAGGCCAAGTGGAGAAGAAATGCAACAGCGAAGCAATTCTTCTCCCCCAGTTTCCCAACACATTAGAAAATCGAAGTAAGAAACTGGGAACACCATCCCTGGGCCAAATTCCTTCCCAGCAGAGCATATTTCCTTTTCTCTGAGCAGCTCCCCGGAGCCAAAGGAGCCTGCCCGGCCATCAGTATATTCCTCCTGGGAACTTGAATGCCTACCGCTTGGCCCAGACGTTTCGTGTTGATAAGACAGCCCCTTACAGAGCTCTGCCCTGTGCTTACCTGTGCACTAGCTCCTGGGGCCCTACAACGGCCCTATTGTACTGTTACTGGGATTGCTACTGTTCCCTGGAAGGACAGTGACGTCGCACAGCCAGGAAGTGGCAGCAGTGGGACCCAAGCACACCCTCCTGTCTCCCCACCCTTGCCCACCTGGACCCAAAACCCAGCCCACCCAAACTGTGCCTCCCACCATTTCCAACCAGGTGCTGAAGACCTGCGCGCCAGCCCCAGCTGTCCTCGAGGTTCTTTTCAACTCCTACCCTCAGCTCCGTGTGTCAGAGTCCTGGAAGGAGGTGATCCCTGAAGAAGTGTTTCAGGTGAGGAAGCTGCCCCTTCTTCCCCCGTTAGTACAAGACTGTCGTCTGTTTCTGTTCACCCACGTGTGTTTTGCACTAATACTCAGGTAAGTAGAAAACATCTGGAGAAGAGAAGAGAAAGGCAAATTGGGGGCATATCTGATGTGTCTGTTTTTCTTCTGGAGGCCCGGTAATCACACAGCCTGTGGTTCTGATTGGGGTCCTGTGGGCTGCAAGGAACAGAAAACCGACCCACACAGGCTTAAGAAGCTCAGGGCTGCAGTAACCACTGTCCAGAGGAGGGTGGGCCGTGGAGGTCCTGGCTCCTGGGTGTCAGTTTCTTTCTCTGACATCTTAAGATATGGCCGAGGCAGCTGCTGGCACTGCGTCCACACACAACAAAGTCCACAGGTGACTGTCAATTTAGAAAGAGAGAACTTTTTGTTTCTAGAAGCCTCTAGAAAATGTCCCCTCATGTTTCACTGACTTGAGTCCTGTTCAGATTACTGAACAACAAAGTGTGCTCTCCAAAGCGGGTGGGCAGAGGGGAATTCTAGGAGGTTCTACCCATAGTATCTGAAATCACCCAAAGCAGACTTCCGTCTGACTGGGCAGGAGCTGCACTTGAGAAAAGTATCCGGACCCTCTCGGGGAGGGTTGTCCCGCATCAGTAGCCGGGAAAGGATCACCTGTGCCGCCAGGGCTCTTCTGTCTGGGAGAGAGACGCGCGTCGGTTCCGTGTGCCCAGACTGACGTTCCCCCGCCTTCCTTTCAGATGCACCAGCCTTTCTACCAGTCCCTCTTTGCCTTGGCCCACAGCCCGCGCTGTCTGCAGCATCTCTGCCGCTGTGCCATTCGGAAGCTGTTTAGCAGAAAGTGCTTTTTCCTCGTGCCCCAGTTGCCCTTGCCGAAGTCCCTGCAAAATTACCTTCTGCTGGAGCCAGAGGGGGTTTTGCACTGAAACCCAGAGATTTGGACCAAGACACTTGTGCTCTTCTGTGGAGGCTCCAGGGTTACGAGGGGCCCTGGATGGAACTTGGCACCCACCCTGTGCACGGACCTCACCCAGCTTCAGGTCCACCTGGGCATGGAATTGGCAATAAAGGCCCTTTCTGCCTCTCAGGGTTGCTTGTAAGGACTGGAACTGTGAATATCGTAGTACTTGTATCAGAAAGTACCTTTCAACGGAGGTTGAACTAAAAGGTATACATATTGTTCCAAGGTCTGTCTCCTGCCCACAATGCGTTGGCAGCATTCGAGCTGCACCCCGCCCCCCCCAGCCTTCAGACCCTCTGCCTCAAGGGGAACACCCCACCCTTCCTAGTGCTCAGACCCTTGGAAAGACTTTGTCCTCCAAACGTGACAGACGTACACACTGAGAGAGGACACTTCTGTATCGAGAGCCCCTGCCTGGGAGCCCACTGGTGCTTCCCAGCGTATCACAGTCCAGAGTCCCTAGAAGGACGTCAGAGGGGCGGTGAGCCAGACGTTCTGATCCGATGTGGGTCTTCTGTGCAACAGCCTTACCAAATGCCAGCGGATCCAGCTGTGGGGAACAGTCCAGGAAGCCAGATGCCAGGGACAGACACGGGTTCCTGGAGGTTGCCGTCAGCTCAGCCCGACCATCCGGGATCGGAGAGCATCCTTAAAGGTCGAGGGCTGTGTTAACTGTCTTTTATTTTCTGTATTCTGGTGCTTCGACATCTGGGGCCTTTCGGACCCTGGAGGGACTGCTCCTCCCAGGGTTAGCCAACTCCTAGAGATTGTAAACAACATGCCCCCAGGCATCCTTTTCAAATACAACTCGACCAACCCAGAGTTCACTACCTACCACCTCCCTGGAGCTCCAGCCACTGCCCCTCCAGAGCCAGTCCCGACAACCAAGGCCAGCCCCTCTGCCCTGGAGCCCACTGCAGTCATTCAGACTAGCCAGTCCTACGCCTGTGTGTCCTGCCTCGCCTATCCTTTCCATGGAAACCACAATAAAGTCTCTTGCCCATGTCCCCTCCCCCCACTTCCTGATCAACCCTGGTGCCTCCCCGTTTGGTGTGACCCTTCTCTTGGGAATGGTGACTAATAAACTATCTCTTCATTGATAACTGTCTCCCAATCTGTTGGCCCTACTAGACCTCACATTTTCTATTAAAAAGCATCTCTTAAAACAAGGACTCTTTGTTTTCATCCTCTGAGGATAAGCAGTGGCTGCCCATTTTCCAGTTTGAGCCCGTGCAATGTGCGGCTGGGACGAACCTCAGGAGGGCGGGCACGCCATCCCACTGTTTGCAGTGCGCAAGTGGGGGTTCCACACCCCAGTAGATAACTGCGGTCTAAGGTGGGATGCTCTGTCTGTGAGTGAAGCCCACTGTGGAGGTGAAAAGAATGAGGGTGGGCGTCACGAAAGGAGTAGACCGGCTGAGCCTTGGTGGATGGCCAGATCTCAACACAGCGGGTCAGGCCAAGGGAGGGCTAGGACAGCATCCCCCTTCAGCTGACCCACCCACATCCTGCCCTTTGAGACCGACATCTCACCCAAACGACTATGTAAGCACGGTTCAAGATCCCACACACCCTCACCCCAGGCAGATGGCTCTCCCCGAGCCCCTCCCACGTAGCATTCTGGAGCTGCCCCTGGATCAAAAGGAAAACTTGAACAAAGGCAGGGGTGCAGGAAAGTGCACACACCATGGAGGAACAGTGATTCGTCCGCCTGGAGGCGAGGGTCCCTATGCTTCGGCCCCTGGAAGGAGGCCAGTCGGGAGGGTCTTGGCTTCCAGATCAAGGATTCTGAACTTCATTGCACAGGCCATGGGGAGCCACAGAGCAGGTGAGCAGGTGTGACCCCAGTGAGATTCTAGGAAGTTCCTGCGTCCTGGAAAGGGATGCAGCACACCAGAGGGCGGGTAGGAACCCATGGTGACACCCCAGAGGTGGGGCTTCAGATCCAGGCTGCTGCACTGAGCAAGGAGAACAGTTACAGGTATCTACCGATCGGCTGCAGTTTGCTCAGCTGGGAAGTGAAAGCGTGCGTACCTCTCTCACCGGGCTGGGACTCGGTGAGATAATTCGTGAGGGCAGCAGGCTTCTCCAATCTGAAGGGATCTTGTTGAAATGCAGATTCTGACACTGGCGTCTGGGGCAGGGCCCCAGATTCTGTGGGTCGGCCAACTTTCACGTTGCTGACGAGCTTGGGTGACGCCCCTGCCCCTGGTTGGTCCTACTGAGAGCAGAGTGCAAAGCCCTAGGCCCAGAGGCGGCCCAGAGAAGGAAAGCAATAAATGGTTCCTTCTCTTATTATGATTGTTTGATTATTAGGAGAAGAAAATAGCCTAATATTGGGATAAAGACTGCAAAAATGGAAAAGCAAAGCAACGTTATTTATGAGAAAAATGAGAAAGGCGGAAACAGTAAGAAATACAGCCCCAGCAGCTACTAAGGAGCCCCGTCCTCACGGGATTTTGCAAATGAGAATCTGAGTGAGCTTCTGCTGCCTGTCTTCAGCCTCCCCTCTCCACCCCCCTCCTCCTTAGAAAACAGGTGGTATTTCTGAATGCACTAAATTTTAAATATGTTTTGGAGTCCCGGAACAAAGTAGAACTCTTTTAAAACACATTGACTTTAAATTTCTAAAAATCTGATGAATAATGACCAATTATTACATTTTCAAAAACATGTTTTTCCCCAAATTACAGCTTAAAAACAACAACATGATTCTCAGAGTGAGCCCCAGACATCTCCCCATAGATGCCGAAATTCCACCCCTGTGGAATTCTTATTCATTATTTCACCCCCACCCCCCAAGAATTTTCTTTTAAAAAGCAGATGCTCCCAGGTAGAGCTAATCCATGAAGTTCCTTGGGGATAAACCATTCACTCATCCATTCAGTCATTTGTTCATTCCTTTAACCAACCCTGTCTGAGCCTGCTGGGGGTGGAGCCCAGGGCTTAGGGCTCAGGACCCACCACCCACAAGACAGGCTCCTAGTGGAGCTCACAGCCAAGCCAGGAAGGCCAACTTGTCAGCAAGGCTGTTGGAGAGACCTGGGCACATCGGGGGAGGTGTGGAGAGAAAGGGCCACTTTCTCCGCTTTCTCTCTGGCTTCACCTCTGCATCGAATGAGGGCCCCTGTTCCCAAGGCAGGTGGCAGTGCGGGCACTTTGCAGCTTCCCTCACCAACACACTCATCAGGCAGTCACGTGACATCCCCGATGAGCACCCACTCCGCCCTCCCCCACCAGCCAGTACCATATGCGGTGGGTCCAGTACCTCCAGTATAGTAGCGCTCTTGGTCAACATGGACCCATGTGCAACAGAAACAGAGCAATGAAAGATGTCAGGAAGTCCTTTACCCTGCCCCCAACTCAGGTACGTGACTGCTGCACAGAAAAATAGGAAATAAACTGGCGCTAGAAATTAGTTCTGAATCAGCCGCGTTCTAGTGGCTCCAGATGTGCTGAAAACGATTCCTGATGTATGGTCATGAGTGCATGGGACGAAAATGGCAAGTGTGGTGGTTTGGGGGTTATCTTAACCATCAAATGGGATGGAATTCATTCCTAGTTTTTCAGAATTTAATTACTGCTAGCAACTTGCTTTGTTAAGCAAAAAATAAAATAACTGAAAAAATTTGTAGTATTGAAGACTGTCTAGCTTTGCCCTATGGGTCATGTGGCAGGAGGTTCTAAAATGAAGGAGACTTGCATAATTCCACACAGATAAGGGGGGGGAGAGGAAGGACGAGACTAAGAGAAGGAGGGAGGGAGAAAAGGTGGGAAGGAGGGAGCGAAGTAACTTAGCTGAGTAAAACATCCGAAAACACATTATGCTTTTCAGCTAGAGTTATCTTGTCTGTCTTCTTTTCTTCTTTTCCAGTGAACAAAACATACCCTGGTATTTCTTTTTTTTTTTTTTTTTTTTTTTTGCGGTACGCGGGCCTCTCACTGCTGTGGCCTCTCCCGTTGTGGATCACAGGCTCCGGACGCGCAGGCTCAGCGGCCATGGCTCACGGGCCCAGCCGCTCCGCGGCATGTGGGATCTTCCCGGACCGGGGCACGAACCCGCGTCCCCTGCATCGGCAGGCGGACTCTCAACCACTGCGCCACCAGGGACGTCCCCTGGTATTTCTTTTATTAAAGGGTAAAAGTGTTTTCCATTCTTAAACAGTTCATATTAAACATCATTATTTTTCTCTCTGAGTATATTACATAAACTCAATTCCATAAGACCTAAACTTTTTAAATTTTAAATTTAGTGTTTAATGATGCATTCACATGGTTCAAAAGTCAGAAGGTAATAAAAGAGTAGATGATGTTTCTACTAAAAAGGAAAAAGATAGCAGAGGAATATTTTCCCTCAAACTTTGAGTATCTTTGACTATACAACTGTCATCTGACCGCAGAGAATTCAAAAATACGCACATGAGGTTCTCTGCCTACAATGGTCCTGAGAAGTTTCACCCCTTTCCATCCCGACCATACCCTGGACAGGATGAGATGTCCACAGCACAGCTAGATGGCCAGACACAACCCACAGCCCACAGGCAGGCAGGGCACGGACATGGCACGGTGTGATGTGTCATGTTTAAGATTCTGAAGGCGGCATTGGGCTTCTCTTATTAGTGAACTTAAAATCCATTTAATTTTAAGTTCCATGACAATCAACCATTCTGCATGTTTTGAAGAAAATCAAAACCACTGACTCTTTAGGAAGCATTTGCTAATCCCAGTAACTGTATATAATCACCACAGTTTCAGTCTCCGAAATAACCCTTACGTTTTCACGTTGATGGGGCAGGCTGTTGAACTTTTGCAAAGAACACTTAACCCTCTACAAAAACGGTATAAAATACAGGCTTGGAGAATGAGTGGGTCTGCTCCAGTGACGGGTCCTGACACGGACATCTGAGAGAGAGCTTAATCACTGCAATTGCGGACGTTATTAGCTTGCCAAGTGCTTTTCATCTTTTAAGGGCTGCCCAAGGACCAAGTGATAAACCAGGAATATTGCATCTTTTATTCCATTATTTCAAGAATAAATTATTCCTTAGTCAAATTTTCTACGTGCACTTGGGATATTCAGGAGTCCCAAAGTTTCAACTAGGATCAAGGTCGCGTCTTATTTTTGGCTTTCAGTCGGCTTTTCAAACTCTAGGGTTTGTCTTGAAATTGTCAGTATCGTTCTGATTTAAAACAAAAATTAATCTCGTTAAATTGCTAAAAAATAAGCCTGAGTGAGGTCAATTCCTGCAGCCCAGCGGGAGGATTCCAGCGTTGAAACTTATTTTCATGGAGTCCTGCAGGTGGCGCCATAAGCAAACGGTCTTAACCGGCCCACCAACCGGCTCTCCCCGGAATCAGAAGACAAGATTTTAGCTCACATGCTAAAGGGGCGGAGAGTATAGGAAAACTATAGAATCGTGACATATCATATAGAATTATGTTGCTATAATTTTAAAAATCCGTAATTAAAATATTGATTATGGGTTTGCCTACTTCCTTTGTATTAAGTATGCACGTTTTATAGGCAATGTGTTTATAAATGAATATAATTTTAAGTTGACTCTTTTACGATGCCATAATGACAGCCCAATCCTCATTTATGTGTTCAACGTGTTCTTTAACAAAATTATACATTCACCATTGCAATGTAACTAGCTGGGTTTTCAGCCTTCATCTAATCTTCCGGAATGGTATTTCTGCAGTCCTAACACTCTGCTTAATCACTCCAATAAAAAGAGTAGATTTCTTTGTAATGCAATTTGTAAGCAATAAACATGATTGAGAATGCAGTGTTTGCTGTCGACTATGTTTAACGCAGGGTTTTAATTCGGTGTGTAATTATTCATTTGGTAGGCACTTTTCCCATTCACGTATCTTTTCCCTGCTCTGAAAAAAGTTGGTAAGTTGGGAAAACATTGGGGAAACAGGATTTTCTAGTACTTTGTGCAAGCCGGAGTTTGATGCAGATGTTATGGAAAAAGAACCTTTTTTTATCTGCTAAAAACAGGAGGTCATATTAACTCCCAGTACAGACACATAAAAATGTGATTATGGGTTCTAAACACAACGCAGTGGGCTCCTAGCTAACAATGAGATTTCTAGGAAGTGATGCATAAATTCTTCAAAAATGACACATTTCTCACGTTTCATTCCAATTAAATTACTGAGGCAGCTAACAGCGAGGAGCACAAAGTACGGGGGTAAAATGAGGGTTTTCTTCTTGTAACTGTATCTCTGTGAAAGTATATTTTTATGAGAAGCAGTTAATATTACGCTATTATTTTTCAACTGCGCTGGGAGGGATATCTTGAGTCTTTCTTGTCGAGAGCTCTCCCCGGAAGAGTCTGCTCCTTTGTTTCCTGCGTTTACTAATAAGGGAGAATTGCTCCGCAGGCTACAGCCCCAACCCGGGTCTCTGGAGTGAAAGAGCCAGCCTGAAAGGGGTTCCGGGTGTCAGTCCTCAGGGTCCCAGGGTCGGGCCCAGTAGCTGCCCACAGGCCTACGGCCGCGTGACTCAAATACGCCCGGAGCTCCACTTACAAACTGCGGCGCGGGGCCGGGGGTAAGGGATTGGGGGTCCGCACCCACCCGCGATCCGCTAACACGCGGGGCGGGTCCTCCAGCGCCCGGCCCAGGTCTCCGGATCCTGAGTGCCGCGCGGCCGCGCGGGGGAGGTTCTTCGGGTGGGCCGGGAGGGGGATCTAATGGGGGGGAAGACCTGCTAGGCCAGCCCGCCGTGTCCCCCCTCCGGGCGAGCCTGGGGGCGTGAGGGTCCAGCCCCGCTGCTGCTCCCCCGCAAAGGAGGCCAGAGGAGCGCAAGACCGCCCGGGGGGAGGCGGGAGGGGGCGTCGGAAGACAAAAGGATGTGAAGCTTTAAATTCAAAAAGATGTTTCTGAAAGCCTCGTCCTGGGGTTTGAAAGGCGCACCGAGGACAGCGGCAGAGCGATCCCAATCAGAAATGCGATTTGAAGTCCTAATGAACTTGATTGCGTGAACATTTATAATCCCCCATGGCCCTAAATGAAATCAGATATAATCAGAAGATACCGGGAAGGGAGTGTTTACAGCCGACGCCGGGCGGCTGCGGGACGGGGTGATGCGGCCCCGGTATTGATGTCGAAAATGATGGATAACGCGGGAATGGCAAATATACTATTTGTCTAATGGCTCGGCAATTAAATTCCCCTGTAAATGACCCATGCCTCATTTCATCCTAATCTATGGAATTTTGATTGAATTCGTCAGCTCTAATTGAAAAATACTGCACTTTAATGTCTGCATTGCAGTTTCAGGACGACAGTGGTTTTAATGAGACAGTGCCCCCCTGACCCGGGAATATTTGAGACTTTCACTCGGAATTTAAAGCCAGAAGATTGCTCAACTGAGCGCTGCGATATCCGCCCCTGTATCCACGTTCATCTATCTCCAGACGCGATTTAATAAACGCACTTGGGGATAAATGCGCCCCCGACCCTCGCGCCCACGTGGCAACCAAGGGGCGCCCCCTCCCGGAGATAAGAGTGGAGGGGGCTCGGGGCAGTGCAGTGGCGATCCAGGGGAGGGGGCCTGTCCCCTTCCCCGCCCCGGTGCCCCGCCCCCGCCCCCGCCCCGCCGGCTCCAGGCCCTATCGCTGACCACTGCCTGCGACTTCCCGGGCCAAACTCAGGCATCCCCGCCCCCCAGGAGGCGGCCCAGCTGCCTGCGACCCGTGCACGGGAAGATGGGGCCGACTTCCGACGCGCTTTATACGCAAACGACGAGGCGAAGACATCCCTAAGAAATTAGCTACTTGCCGAAGCATATTTACTACACTGAAATGAATTAAAGAGAGACATTTTAAGTCGTGCCAACGAGATAATTGGGCCACCTTAAAACTGGAGATTTTGCCCCTTTCCATAAAAAAAGCAAGCCGGGGGTGCGGTAAAAATCGCCCCCCACACCCGAAACGAGATCAGGCCCGGCTGCTCAGAGAACGGAAGTCTGGGAGTGCGAGGGAATAGTCCTGGCGGGGACGTTGACGCGGCGACCCTCCAGCCCGGCTCCCCGGCTCCAAGGGGCCGATCCCGACAGAGGCCCGCAGGGGGCGCCGTCGAGCCAGGGTCCTGCAGCGAGAGCGGAGTGCTGCCGAGCGGAAAGGGCGGGTCAGCCCTTGGTCCCTGGCTGGCAGCTCGCGTCCCACCTCCCAGCTTCGTCCGCCCGCAGCGTCCCCACGGGGTTCGAAACTCCAGCGGTGGGATCGGGATGGGGGCCCTGGGGAGATGGAGTTTGGGGGGAAGCAAGACGCCAAAGTGTTCAGGTTGCCCACCCCTCCCCAAAGAGGAATGTATTTGAGCTTTGTTCGTTTAGCACATGAACACAGTTTACAGATATTTTATTTAAAGTAAAATAATCTGAAATGACAGAGAAGTCATCTCCCTGGGCAGGCAGTGCCTAGCGCCCTTCTAATGCTAAACTTAGTGATGAGGGCCGACTGCAGAGGGACGCTCCGGGGCCGGCGACTGTCGGCGCCTCGGCCTCCGTTTGTGCAAAGAGGATGAAGCTGTGCCGACGCAGGGGTGGCGCTTCGGGACCTCTCTCCTCCCGGGGAAGGCCTCGTGTGTCGTTAAATACTGTACCGCATCCTGATCCATTGGTGGCCTGTGCTTTGTTTTCAGTGCTAAAGAGTCTTGAGATCAGAGGCTGCCTCAAATTGATACTCTCGCTCTGAGCGCACAGGCTTGCCGCCCTGGCTGCCCCGCGTCCACCCAGCACCTGCAGCGCTCCAGGGCGGCGGGCTTGCTTGCAATTTAGAGACCCTCCCGAGCATTCGCTCCGGGCCAGGCGCCCTGCCACCTCGTGCTACGCGATCTAGTTCAGACCACCCATGACATAAGCAATCTGTTAATTATCTGCGTTTTAGGGATGCAGTCAGGCCGCCTGTGAGACAGAGCCGGCATTCCCGCCCACTACGCGGATGGAAAAACTGAGGCCGGGGTGAACTCAGCGGTGCACCCAGGCCCCTCAGGCCCAGGTGTCAGAGGGTTTCTTATCCTTTCCGATTCTAGGCCCTGCTCAGGAGGAATCAAAGAACTAGGAGAACTTTACATGGATTTTAAAGAGAGACAATGTGGTTTTTCTGTGATCACGTCCAAAATCTGATCATATATCTTAAGGCCTTGCGCAATCACGCAAGTCTGATTTTTACCCCCTCATTTGTGACAAAGCCTTCTCTTGTAGCCTAGACGTTCAAAATGAAAAGAAATTGGGACTTTTTCTGTGCAGTTGTAGACATGAAAAAGGTAGACTCCTCGGCCCTTCTAATTCCGCAGAAGGGGAGCCCGCTTCCGTCCCCTTGGAACCGCAGAGCCGAAAGAGGCCCTAAAGCCGATGCCATTATCCACATGACACATAGGCGGCACTCTAGATCGCCGCGCGCTCCGCACACCCACGGTGCTTTCCACACTAATATTTTTGAAATTTCAAAGTCTGAAATAAAACTGTTTCCTGCCATTCTCTCATTAATTTATTAATATATAACACTTTTTTTGACTTCTGTTTACAGATTTTAAATAACCTTGTTAGATGATTAAAATTAAAATGTCAATGTGACATTTGCTTCCACAATAAATGATCCATTTCTTTACATTTTAAAGTATAAGTTTCCGAATAACTTACAATATACTGAACGAACTGAATTTTAAGGGTTTTGGGGTAAGAATGAAGTTGAACTTTAAGAAGTCTCTCATCTCTTAAGTCTTCTGGGGTTTTCTTTGCAGTTTAAGTGGGTCTGAGAGAAACTTGAGGAAAGAGGGAAAATTATAACAACCAAGAGATGAAGTAGCCTCATATGCTCAGGGGGACAGCTGAGGGGCAGACGGCCTGAAGGAGCCCACTCACCGAGCCTTCGCCTCTGCCCTGCTATGGGGTCTGTGACTGTCCTCAAGGGCTGCTCTGCTGTGGCCTGGTCAGAGCAGGCAAGGGACACCCAAGGGAGCCCTCAGAAGCAGCCTCGGAGTCCCTCTGCTGGTGTCAGTGGCAATGTCCCCTGCAGGTGGAAGTCACCTCAGTAGGGCTCACCTCAGTACATGAGTGTGAAGGAGCTACGAGAATAACCTCCCCTCCCAGGGGTGTCATCATGCAGAATAAATACTACATAGCGAGATGTGAGCAGCCTTTCTTTAATGCTCTGCTCATCGTTCAGAAACAAAACAAAACACTCTTTCAACAAACCCACACACACAAGGGGCAACATGGCCCGTGCAAAATATTTTCATGTCCTACAAAACCCAGAAATGTCCCCTAGGGAGGTGTGGGGACAGCATTCTAAAGTTTTCTGGGTTTTTCCCACTGTGTCTCAGAGAACTGCACTCCTCATTCCCTCATTTTCCTGTCTGGGTGCGAATGCTCATGTAGGTTGTCCCCAAATTAAAACACATGCGGAGGGGCGGTATTAAGGTCTGCTCTCTATCCTGGTTCTTGGTTCCTTCTTTCTCTAAAGTTTGGGGACTTCAGGCTGCACCCACAAGGGAGATACAATTGTTGGTAGCAAACTTATGCAAATTGAGCCTTCTGTATATTTTCAGATGATAAATGGAGGAAATTCAAAGAAATTCTTTTGTTTCGGAGGCCTAGGAGATCAGCATTTCCAATTATTTCTGCAATCACCACCAAGGAGGGGTTGTATATTGGGGGACATGAGGCGGAAGGTTTTAGAGGTTTGTTTAGAGACCTGAAAACAAGGATTCCCTCCTCCTAGTAGATTCCAACCTTCTCAGGCAGTGACAAGGAGCAATGAGGACAGTGGGTGTGTACGATCGAAACTGGGAACAGTGTATATTGTCCCAGCTTGGCAAAAACAGATGCCCAGAAAGCTGGCTCACCCCCTTGAGCCATGACTTACACCCATGACTTACCCATGACTTACAGCCACCCTCAGGTCAGTGAGCAAAGGAGCCTGGGGAGGTGAGGGCTCAGAGTCTGAGTGTCGAGGAAGGGGGAGTTGAGTCCTGTGGCCAGCCTCTACTGACTGTCCTTTTCATGAGCTCTGGTTCTTGGTGGCTTTCAAGCCCCTCAAACAAGGGTCAAAGATCTACACTGGAATTTTCCTCCAATGTGGAATGGGTCCACCCCAGTGGTTTGGGGGTAAGCACTCTTCTCTTCCATGCTTCTGTAAGTTGGGGGCCCTATTATAAGTGAAGTGTTCCTGGTTACCTTTTCAAGTGGCTTCCACATCTACAGTTAGTTCCATTTAATGGTTGATTATAATAGAATGGCTCTCTCCCCACCTCCATCAGCCCACACCGGCTCCTGTCCTCCCATGGGAAACATCTGTCATTTAAGTCAATCCTCCCCCGAGAGTCAGATCTGTCCTCTGGGAAAACCTCGTGGAGCTGGGTTGGTCAGTTACAGACATACCTACCCTTGAGGTTCCCAGATGAGCTTATTGATAAGCGAACTTTTTACAATGACCTTTCCCCCAGAAATCCACGGGAGGGATTCGTTAGGACGAACAGAGGCCATCCCAATTCTCCCTCCACATTTAGCCAACATCTCTCCCCTCTGTTTACACCCAGTGCCATGCCCCGTCCGGTGACATCCTTTCTGGGTCACAGTTTCTTAATCAGAAGGGGCAGGAACCAGAGGACATCCAGGCTCTGCTTTGCAGGCATCTCTGGAGAAAGGAGAAACACAGTGCCGCCTGGGAGCATCTCTGCGTTTTATTCGGTCCCTGTAGAAGTTGAAGTCGGAGCAGCGCCCTTGATTGTGGTGGCAGTTGATCCAAACACCCTCTTGCTCCCTCCAGTGTGGTTTCCAAAGGGTTAAATGGATGAACTCTAGGTAAACCTCGTCCTCTTTAACAGACAACACCCCTGCAGGGGGTCGGGGCCATCGAGGGGTGGCTGCTCGGCCGTGGTTTGCGAGGGCCCAGGAGTCCCCAGAGGCTCCAGTCTGAGTCCCTTGGCGGGCTCTCCCGGGCCACGCGGTCTCCTCCCGAGAGCTGGAAGCTGGGAGGGCGCACTGCTGAGCCCCGGCCACCGGTCGCTTCCTACTTCCGCATCCCCTGGACGCCGGCTGTGTCCGGCCCAGGACCGTCACAGTGTGTCCGGCGCCTTCCGGATAAGGCGGGCGGGATGGGACGGGAGGGGGACAGTAGCTGACCCGGGCGTTCCAGGAGGGTTGCCAGTACGGCGGTTCCCAAGGCCCCCCGGCTCAGGCTGGCGCACCCCCTCACCCCTCGGTGCCCTCTGCCCGCCTCCCGGGCCGCCGTTTACGCGGCCCCGGGATTAGCATCTCTGTGAAGTCCCGCAAACAATGCCCGCTGTGCGGGGGAGATGAAAGTCGGGCGCCGGGTAGCAGGGCGCGTTTGAAGTCCCCGAAAGGTGGGGCCGCGGGAATCCGAGGGGGCAGATGCGTAGAGATAAAGGCAGGTGAGAAGTGCCGCGCGGCCTGCGCCTCCCTCCCCGGCGCTCCCGGGCCTGGGGTTAGTGAACTCGCGCGGCCTCCCAGACGCGCGGCCCGAGCCAGGCCCGCGGGAAAGATGCGGGCGCTACTCCCCCCCAGCCAGGCCCTCCCCCGAGGCCTCGGCCCCGCAACTACGGCCCTCGGGCCGGCTCCCGGCCTGGCCTCCGCCCGGTGCTTCTTCCTCCCAGCTTGGGAGCTCCGGGGTGGACGGGCTCAGTCTCCGCTGAGAATCCGCTTTGCCGGGGCTGGGTGCTCCCGGGGAGATGCGTGGTGAGCGCGGACGCGGGGCTTCCAGGACGAAGGTGTCAGGCGATCCAATACCCCCAGTGGTCACGAACTCCCCACTCCAAGCTCCGGGGCTATTCTGAAAAGGAACTAGGACCCCTGGCTGCGCCCTTGGACGCCTGGACCCCGGCTCTGGAGCCGAGGCCCGCGTGGGGTGTGGGGGAACCTCGAGCTCCACGCACTCGCAGCTGGCGTCTGGGTGCGCCGTCGGCGCGTCCGCGTCCGCAGTCTCGCGGCTCCCGGGAGGTGTAGGACCTCCCCGCCCTGGTCCCCAGATCCCACCAGGGCTCGGCTCGCGGGCCACGCGGCCGTGGCTCCGCCCGTTCCTCCGCGCTGGGGTGGGGAGGGCAGCGCAGGTGTGAGGGTCACGTTTCCCCGACTGCAGTCCTGCGGGGAACAATTTCCAACTCCTCCAAGGAAATGCAAAAAAAAAAAAAAAAAATCTCTTCACGTTTCTGGTTTGCGGTTTTGTTTCTGCTATTTTGAGGGTGGGGGACAAAAAGCAAAACTTCCTACAGAAGAATGTCGCAGCACACACGGTGCTGCAAAGTGTTTCTTCTTCAGGGCGCTTTAGAAAACCCCCCGGTCCTGCTTTCTGCACGGCCAAGGAGCAGAATAATGAAACCAAAGACTTTTATTTTATAAACCACTTGATCTTTGCTTGGGAAACTCTATTAATTGAATGGGTTTGCCTTTTTTGCCAGTCCCCTTTATCATTATTTATGGGCTTTAAATTGTTTAAAGTTCCCTTGACGTTCAATTTACAAGTTTGGGGACTTTTTTTGTTCTGCCTTTTGTCCTGGAGAAAGACATCGTGTTGGAAGTGCTTTGAAAAGCCAAACATGAGAGGTTGGCAATGAAAGGGAAGCGGGCGAGATCCCTTTTAATTCCGTTCTGTTGGTGAATGGCTCTTTTACATAATTGCAGGAGCTATTTCAAAGCCAGCCAAGGGCTGCCTTCACTTAGAACCACATGGAGTCTATTTTGGGCTTTCAGATTTAAAAAAAAAAAAAAAATGGCTGAATAAAATAGTTAAAAAAGATGAGGCTTCAATGCTTTCTACTACTTGCAAATTGGTGTGTCTGATGGGGAATTTTACACAAGCACCCCTTTGTAAGTGCATCTTGGGCTTGGGAGGGACTGTTCTGGGTTAGCTGGGTGTGAATCCCAATTGCCCTTCCATAAATAAAACCCATCCCAAGCTATTTCCCAACTATTGCCAGGAGCAAGAGCTGCGGCAATGACCTAATGATCAGGCCACTCAAAGTCCCTATAAATAAAAACAACATGGTTGCCCGAGAAACCGGCCTGTAGCCTGGGACTGGGCGGCGGGCCGGAACACCCGGCCCGCTAAGCCCGCGGGTTTCTCCGCACCCACGGAGACCTGGGGCTCCCACGCTGCCTTCTCTCCACGACCACCCGGGACCTCGACCCTGGCGGCATCGTGGAAGCGCGCGGTTCGCGGTGCTTCCTTCTCCGGGCTGGACGCCACAGGCCAACACAAGTTTGCTGCATGAATATTCATTTCCTTGTGCATTGAGCATTTTACACTCAGCCTCCACACACCTGCGTGCAAACGCTGACTGGGACAGCCCCGAAGCGCGGCGACAACTTAATTACCATCACATTTACTGACGTCTGATGTTTTAAGTGGCCTAATACTGTCTTGACACCAGCTTGGCACCGGCCGAGGAAAGTGTCCAGGGGCTGGGCCAACTTCATCCCGACTGGAGTTTCCCCGGGAAAAAAAAAGTTCGCAGAAGTTCACTGGAGTTGGAGGACGCAAGATCTCCCTTCGGGTGCATCCTTCGCTCTTCCTCCTCGGAGGGAGGGGACAGGGGACACCTAAGGCAAAGTTGCAAAGGTCTGTGCCGGCCGGTTTTCCCGCGCAGCCTGGGCCGAGCTGAATCACCGAGAGCTCTACAGTTGGAGGGAGTTCCGAGCTAGGCAGGTCGGAATCCGAAGGATGGATAAGCGGTGTACCTGTCTCTCGCTGCCCAGAAATCTCTCCGAGGAGCAGTGGAAAAACTCTAAAGGCTTTTATTATCCACTGTCCCCTCGCTCTGAACGCTTTGTAGGTAGCTCAGGTGCCCCGAATGAATCTCGTTAACCACGGCGAAACACAAGGATCCTTTTATGACGCGAACAGTCGTTTTCTAAGCAGTTAAGCATTAGATGAGAAAATATGACTGCACTGCATTCGAGAAAAAGCACACTGGTAAATAAAATTCATATTGAGGAGAATCCCCTTCACTCCTTAACTAATAAAGGACATTAGGACTATAACCCCTGTAGTCAATACTTTCCACGGCAGTTTACGGGTGCAAATAATACGCCATTAAATTATTTCAAGTGTACCTATAATTCAGTGGACCTCAATCTCCTTGCTGAACTTTAAATGTGGAATTATCACCGAAATAATCAAAGGAACCTCTGTCCCTTGGAGGGTAATCAGGGGATGGAAGTCCCTAGAACAACATTTTTACGCCAAAATAGCAAAGTGGATGGCAAATCTGCTTAGGTAAAATGAGTAACAGCTTACACAGACATGCCAGTGTCAAGCAGCGAAGGGACCCGGCTGTATCAACGTAAATCAAGCAGTCGAGCGTTTTTTTTTTTCTTTAGTATTCAAAAAACAAGGTAACCCTGCCCAAGACGGTGTGACTGTAACTATCTCATAATGAGAGGGAGTATTTATTATGCTCATAAAGAAACCAGACTTTTGCCCTGGGCTTCGATTTTTTTTTTTTTTTTCTTTTCCTTTTCTTCTTGTGCTTCCTTTGCAGGAGTGGAGAAAGGGATAGCGCTTACAGAGCCCACAGACGTCTCCTTCCCCATGGATCCCAACGGGAATTCATTTCCCCTCACGCCGCCTAAGCCACCTCGGGGTCTGGGCGTGAAGGGAGTGGAGGCAATACAGGCAGCGTCCTAATGAATTCCTTTCAAACCGCCTGCGGCCGGAGCCATCTATTACTGCGGCCTGGAGTGGGGAAAAACGCTGGAGACGCCTTTGTCCTGGTGGGGGGGCTGGGGGAGGAGGCGAGGAGAGGGAGGGCGGCTGGCGGCAGGGACAGCGAGTTTTCTCAGCCCTCCGGGGCGCCGAGGATGCACCCTCCCCTCGCTCCTCCAGGGCCCGTTGGGTGGGCAGTGGGTCCCCGGCCAGACTCCCGGCTGAGGAGGTGGTCCAGGATTAAGACGTCCCCCAGGGGGCCTTCGGGTTAAAGCCAGAGAAAGAAGAAGAGCGAGAAAGAAGAGCTTCAAAGAATCAGGTCGATAAATTCATAAAGATCGATTTATCTTTATCTCCCAATTAAATGTGCTTGTAAGTGATACACAGCACACGTCCAACACGGGCCAACTCCCCGACCACTAGCTCCTTGGCGTGAGCTGATTTTTAATGACCGGCGTAACAGTGCTCTTCTCTCCTCTCCTCCCGAGTCCAGTGCTTGTCGGCCGTTCCGGGCGAACGTCTAGACCCAGGAAGTTGGAGCCGAGGCCCTGGAGGCGCGTGGAAGCCCCGCGCGCGCTGGCGCGTTTTGCACGGTCTGCCCTTGCCACGAAAGGATTCCATTTTAAAAGGGAATACAAGAGCTGAAAGTTTTGTTTTTATCATGGTGAAGGGGATAAGAACATTCCTAACACTCACCCCATCCCCGCCAATTCCCTTACTCCCAAATTCTGGGTTTTTACCACTGTCGAGACGGGGGAAACATCTTGAGGGAATCGGCTCCATCCTGCAGTAGGCAAAGGGGAACCGCGCACCCTCGAGTCCTCGCGCTGGAAACCTGGCGGCGGCGCCGGGGTGAGCGCTCCCTCCGTTCTCAACGTGCTTAATTAGCGCCTATTTACAAAACGCAGCATTTATTTGCGCAAACATCATAAAGCTTTCATCAGGATAATCTCACGTTATACAAACTGGAGGCACAGCAACTCCCCCCTTCCTCCCCGAGGATGGAGCAGATAAAGGACTCGCTTTATTATCATAATTATCGTGGCTGTTATTTTGGTGCGCAGGCAAAGTGTGTAAATAGGTGCGATGATTAAGAATGTCATGAAAAATGAGGAGGGATCGCTCACTGGAGGGCCCAGCTCGGGATGGGGGCATCAGCAGCCTCCCCACGGCGCCGGGAACGCGGGGGCGCCTCGAGCAACCCGGCGGGTTCCCTGCGGCGGGCAGGGGCTGCTAGCTCCCGGCCGGCGCCCTAGAGGCGGACCTGGAGGGGCAGGACCTTGCCCCCAACTCCGGGAACCTCGCCCGGACCCCGGGAGCAGCAGCAGCAGCACGCCGCAGGTTTGCTCCAAAGCATGTACCAAAGAAATAAAATGCCCGCGGTTTAGACGCGGCCGTCGCTAGACCCGAGAGCCGCCCTTGGAGGCGGCCTCGTTGAGGCTGCCGAGCCCCGAGTTTCGAGCCTAGGAGGTGCCAATGGCCCCTTTCAAGTTTGCGCGGCGCGGGTCAGGCGCACAAGCTCCGGCTCTCTGGGCCGCGCGCTGCGCTCGCGGCGTCCACAGCCTGCTCTCGGCCAGCCCTGGTGGAAGGGGCGGAGCCCCACTTTAGCCCCGCCCACTCCTGGCGCAGCCAATAGGCGGCGGCTCCCGGCCCCACGTGAGGGGAGCCCGGCCGGGCAGCAGGCAAAATGTGAATGAGAAAGAGGAGCGCGATTTAAAGGTGCTGGCGGCGCCCGCCGAAGACAAGTGCGCCAGCTTCGCGCGCTCCCCTGCGGCCCGCAGGAGGCGACCGACAGCCAGACAGACAGACGGACGCGCAGACGGCTGCGAGCCCGGGCCGAGGGCCGCGGAAGCGACGCGCGCGGGCTCCGACGGGCAAACGGCGGGCGGCAGCTCCAGAGAGCCCGCGGGGCCCGGGCGCCCGCTCCACTCCGGGGCGCACGGCCTCACCCGCCCACCGCCCGCACCAGCTCCCGCCAGGCATGCAGCGGGCCCAGGACTGAGGGGTATCTGCTCTCCGGGTCCCGCTCGGCCCCTGCCCGGTGCACCAAGTTGTGCTCCCGGCGCCTGGCGGGCTTCCCGGTGGCGGCGCGGCGCGGGGACTTTTCGCCTCTCGCGGGCCTCTCCCGAGCGCGTCTATGAGCGCAGCGTTCCCGCCGTCGCTGATGATGATGCAGCGCCCGCTGGGGAGTAGTACCGCCTTCAGCATAGACTCGCTGATCGGCAGCCCGCCGCAGCCCAGCCCCGGCCATTTCGTCTACACTGGCTACCCTATGTTCATGCCCTACCGGCCGGTGGTGCTGCCGCCGCCGCCGCCGCCGCCGCCCGCGCTGCCCCAGGCCGCGCTGCAACCGGCGCTGCCGCCCGCGCACCCTCACCACCAGATCCCCAGCCTGCCCACCAGCTTCTGCTCCAGCTTGGCGCAGGGCATGGCGCTCACCTCCACGCTCATGGCCACGCTGCCCGGCGGCTTCTCCGCGTCTCCCCAGCACCAGGAGGCGGCGGCTGCCCGGAAGTTCGCGCCGCAGCCGCTGCCTGGCGGTGGCAACTTCGACAAGGCGGAGGCGCTGCAAGCCGACGCGGAGGATGGCAAAGGCTTCTTGGCCAAGGAGGGCTCGCTGCTTGCCTTCTCCGCGGCCGAGGCTGTGCAGGCGTCGCTCGGTGAGTCGGCGGCGCGCGCGACCCGGGCGGGAGGGCGCGGGGGCGCGCCAGCTCCGTGTTCCCGCGGGGACCGAGGGGATGAGGCCGAGCCCCCGCCCGCCCCTCGCCCCGGATCCACCGGCCCGAGGAGCCGGAGGATGCAGCGGAGCTGCGCGGCGGGGCCTCCGGAGGGCATTTAGAGCCACGCAACAAGCGCGGGGGCGGGGGGGCGGAGTGCGCATTCAGAGCCCCAGGCCAGCTGCTGCTCTGAGCGGCGAATTTATCTGCCGGCCAGTTTGGCCGAGTCTTGCACTCCCCCATCTCCAGCGCTGTGACCTGGGATCCCGGGTAGGTTTCGGCCTTTGGGGAGGGGGGTTGGGCTGCGCGACTTCGCAGGGAGGGTGCCGAAGGGCGTCCAGACCTATTAAACCCCTTTACCAGGCTTGCTGCTTGCCTGGGAGAATCGGATTCCTAGGAGGCTGTGCGTCCGCATGTGTGTGCTGGGGTGTCCGGTGGGAACTTCTTCTAAGGCTACAAAACTTCCCTTTGACCAACATCATCTGTCTCAAAACCCGACATGGTCTGGGATCTGCACCTCCCTGGGCACTCACTCTGGCTGTGATGAAATTGAAGTTCACAGAATTTTGGCGGCGGCGGCGGCGGCGGCGGCGGGGAGGGAGGTGGGCGGGCAGGATGAATCGTGAACTCCCCCTCAGTCCTCACCCAGCCCCCACCCCGGGGACAAAGAGGACGCTCTCTTGGGCCTCACGCCTCCTGTTACTTCTGCCTTAAGCTGCGGGAGGCTGGGAGGGTGCAGAGGAGGCCTGGTGGCCCCTTGAGTGATGGTTCTGGGCAAAGGGCCGTCGCCTGTACTGTCTCCTCCTCTCCCTTGAGCTTTCTCACGCCCCCCCCCCTTCTCTACCCCTCAAAGGCCAGGAAGTCACAATGTGTTAATGTCACAGAAAGACAATCCGCTAAGGGGGGAAAATGCCCGAGGGACGGTGGGAAAGGGAAAGGAAGGCCAGTGTGCGAAATGTAATAAAACGCCGTTTGGTTTTGCTTTCAGTCGGGGCTGTCAGAGGGCAAGGGAAAGACGAGTCAAAGGTGGAAGACGACCCGAAGGGCAAGGAGGAGAGTTTCTCGCTGGAGAGCGATCTGGACTACAGCTCGGATGACAATCTGACTGGCCAGGCGGCTCACAAGGAGGAAGACCCCGGCCACGCGCTGGAGGAGACCCCGCCGAGCGGCGGCGGCGCGGGCAGCACCACGTCCACGGGCAAGAACCGGCGGCGGCGGACTGCCTTCACCAGCGAGCAGCTCCTCGAGCTAGAGAAGGAGTTCCACTGCAAAAAGTACCTCTCGCTGACCGAGCGCTCACAGATCGCTCACGCCCTCAAACTCAGCGAGGTGCAGGTGAAAATCTGGTTCCAGAACCGCCGGGCCAAGTGGAAACGGGTGAAAGCTGGCAATGCCAATTCCAAGACAGGGGAGCCCTCCAGGAACCCCAAGATCGTTGTCCCCATCCCCGTCCACGTCAGCAGGTTCGCCATTAGAAGTCAGCATCAGCAGCTGGAGCAGGCCCGCCCCTGAGGGCCCAGGGAGGGCTAGGGCCTGGACCACCGTGGAGAAGCCACAGTGCCCGAGGGAACCCATGGTGGACTCCACCGTGTCTGAGGCAAAACTCAAAGTCACCCCCCAACTTTGGACATCCCCAGCAAATTGAGAGTATATTCATGAAACAGGCTTGAAAGACTGCTTTTGAAGGGGCCACAGCTACACCTGAAGACACACTAAATATTTATTATACTAACCTACTTTGTACATTAGATGTCTATATAGACTGGATCTCAGCTGCTGTATTTTGAAAGTTATAGGACCCAACTACCCAGTAATGTCCTCCAGCCACATTCCAGAAGAGAACAAAACCTCTGCTGTAACCTGCCACGCACAGCAGCCGCTTTTCCATACTTTTCCAAAGGTAAACATCACATGCAGGAACGAACACTGGGGTCTCCATTTCTTTTTGTTTCTATTCTGGCGTTTTTAGTTGACTGAAAAGCAGACGTTTTGGGGCAGCCTGGAAATTCGCTTTGCTTTGGTTTTGCCTGGCTTTCTTTCCTGGGGTTGCATATCCTATGAGCCATGTCTGAAGCACGTCTCCGTTGTGTTTAATTTATTTCAATGTAGCTTATTTTCGTATAAGTTATGACATTAAAACAATCTCAGTCTTGTGAATAATAAAAAGGAGAGAGAGAGGGAAAGACCAATTCTTGGGTCTCATAAGTTTGTCCAGATTTGACTGCTTAGAGGGAACCGCCTGCCGGCGTGTGGCCAGGCAGCTGGTCTGAGACCAGTACTGGATGAATACCCTGTGTGCAGGGCCTCCTCAAGCCGGCCGGACGTGAGCCGCACAGCACCTCACCAGGTTTGAAATAGGCCAGCAAGAGCTCCAACTGGGTTATCAATTTGAGCAAAGCTAATTTTCACCTTAGAAATCTAACATCTTCCCCTCTGCTCAGCCTAACCAGTACCTAGGAGGCTGGCAAACTTTGGCCGGAGGAGGTGGGCGCCGGAGGAGGGAAAGTGAATGCGGGTATGGGTGGCTTTGCACAAACTCCTGATTCTCTAAATCGACGACAGCCGGGGAGGGAATGCGTTTCCTTACAAACATCCCGGACCCGAAAAGAAGCGGTGCTCGCTCGCGGGGCAGGGCCGAGCGCTCATAAATCAGCCTCCGGGCGTGATCTTCCGACGGGAGCAGAAACCCGACTAGCCGAGCTGGGCTTTCCGGCAGTGCTCAGCTCGGAGGCGGAGGCGGGCTGTGAACGCCCGCGGGCCGGGCACCTCCCTCTCCGGGCGGGGTCGGAGCGGGGCGGGACCCGACCACCGCCCCACCCCGAGGAACGCCGGCCAGCTGGGGGGGCAGGTCCGCGGGGCTGGGGGTGGGAGCTGGGCATCTCCTCCTCCTCGGGGTGGGGGGCGCGGCCAGTAGGGCGCGGGAGGGGCGTGTCAGGATTCCCAATCCCGCTCCCCGACCACAGCAGACCGCGCCCCCCGAGCCCGGCCAGTTCCGCGCGCTGCTCCTTTCCCGACCCGAAGCGCCCAGCCGGACGCGAGCGGCCAGGCCTTCCGGAGATTGCCGCGGACAGGCCGCGGGTGACCCAGGGGCGCGGTGCCAGAGCCCTCGCGGCCACCAAACCAGCAGCCCGAAGAGCGAAGAGAAGCCGGCGGCTTCGCCAGCCTCAGCCTTCAGAATGGAGGCCGGGGAACGGACTGCGAAGCAGCCGCGCGCCTCACTCACCGCGGTTCTCGGTCCAAGAAGGCGAGATCTGTCGCCGTGGGTCAATACTAATATTGACTTAATTTATACGGCTTACAACCCGTCACCTCTGCGCGGAGGAGGGGCATTGGGGACCGAGGTTTCAGCCCGAACTTCAGGCGCAAAGTGAGGGCCGGGCGCGACCGAGACACCGATTTCCGCCGCGTTCCCAAGATTTCCAGGGACAGGAGATGGCCCGGGCTTGGTTTTTGAGCACAGTGATACCGAGTGGCCGTTCCTCCGAGGGCCTCAGTCCGCTCTGCGGGGAGCGGAGAGCTGGGGAGGCTCCTTGCTGCCCCCCACCCAGCGCCCTGGGGCCTGAGGTGGGAGGTGCGCCCGGGCCGCTCCCTGCCCGGCGCACGGTCCCCAAGGCCCAGCCGCTCCCGCCGATGCCGCCGGTAGCCCGCCAGTGATCGCGCCCGGGTCGCCAGTTGGCGTCATCTGCTCGCGGCAGGTCCGCACTGGCCACTGGCCGCCGCAGCCGCAGCAGCAGCAATGGAGGCCCGTGGAGCCGCCGTCCCCGCCCCCCATACCCGGGCCTCTCCATCCCCAGGCCGGATATGTGCCCCTGGCAGAACCGCGGCCGGTGGCGCAGAGTCCGGGCCTGAGGATCTGGGGGGGCTGCGGCCTCCGCTGCGGGGACGCCCCCACCTGGCGCTCCGGGTCTGGGGAAGGAACCCCGGGTGTTGAGAGCAGGGCACTCCCCGCAGATCCTGGCGTGCCCCCCCATCCCATGTACCCTTGCACCATAACAGGTGTAACCCCTACCCACATTCTCCAAAAGCCCATGGTAGGGATGGAAGGCACAGAGTGGAGGGGCCCAAAGCCTTGGCTTCAGAAACCTTGGGGGGAAAGTGAAGCTCCCTAGCAGGGAGGGGGGTGCCTTCAGGGAACCTCATGGTGGGGCTCGAGCTCCCAGGCCCACACCAGCTGCGCTGGTCCTTGGCCTTTGGAAGCAGGAGGAGTAGAGGGCCTGGGGCTACCCTAGCCTGGTGGACAGCGCGGCACCGGCCACCACTGGGCCCCCCTGCCCTCTCTGGGCTCTGTCTCCCTCCTCCCCAACCTCCGAACACCGGGCGGCCCTGAGAGCCCAGCGCGGAGGCCCAGGCCCGAGAGACAGGCCGAGGGGAGGAAGATAAACAAGCGGCGCTTGATGGCCGCTGTCATCATGGCCGTCATCATGGCTTTCATTTGGCTGCCTAATGAGTCACATCACAGGCAGAGAGAAAAATTGTCAATCGCCCGGGCCCTAATGAATTTTTTTGCAAATTGTAATCAAGCCAGGCCGTCTCAGCTGGCTGATTAATGAGACCCACGAGGCTCGGCCAGCACCTCAGCTTTTTATTCCATCCCGTCCTCTCTGCACTAAATTAACAGCAACTTGTCTGCGCTTCAAATTAACTCCCGATGATTAATTCTGATGGGGGGGCCTGAAGAATAGCTTGTTCTAATAGGCTCTGGCCTGAGATGCTGTTAGAAATTAATACACTTCCCCTTTGGCTGCCGGCTTTAATCCAAGGTTGGGTTTTGACATCACTATATTTGTTGTTACAATAAATCCCACTTACATCTGCAGATCAAATAATTACGCTTGGGAGCGCTGCGGACCTGCACCCACCCCCTCCCTGCGCTAGGGCTCTTGGAGCCCGTCTGCACCCTGCATCCACCAACCAGGGTAGGGATCCTGGGGGCCGGGGGTGGGGGGCGCGGAGTAGTCACCCAGCCCCAGCCCTAGCCCCTAGCCTCGGGGAGCTGGGTGCCCCTGGCCTTTGCAGAACTGAGGGTACTTTGAAAACCTGCAGCCCCGTCTCCACGTTCTGGGGGCAGGGCCCTCTTAGATGGGTCTTGGGCCTTAAACAGCATCCTGCCCCTGCTCCCCGCTGGGGCTGGGAGAACCCCTCGGAGCACCAGGGCTTGGACTTTCCCCTCCCAGCCCTGTGCTGGGATTGTGGAGACTTCAGCACATGCTTCTGAGCCAGTTTTTGCCACCCAGTCCTCAGCCCCAGGGTGGTATTTCGCAGGGACTGTCCAGCTAAAGGGGGTGGCCTGAGGGGGAGGGGGGAGGGGGTGGCCTTCTAGGCCTCTCAAGACCAGGTTTCCCTGGCGGAACCATCCCGATTCTACGGCTGTCTGCGCGCCGGCCAGTCCGCACGAGGCGTGTAGCTGGCCGGAGCACCTGCATTCCACCCTTTCTCTCAGGGTCAGTGCCCGCTCGGTCTCGCGTCTGTTTGTTCGAGCTTAATTGGCTTAATCATTTCAGCTGTGTCTGGCAAGCCTCGAACAGGGCCTCCGGGCCGCTCCCTCCGGCCCCAGGCCTGTCCCAAGCAGCGCGGCGCTCTGTCCTCCCTGGCAGAGGGCTCTGCTGGGTGCTGGAAGCTGGGAGGGACACTCTGGCGGCCTCAGGATCTGACCACCGCCTGATTCTCGCCTCGGGGCCTTCTCAGCTCCCTGTGGCGGTCCCGAGTAGGGGTCTCTCGTGGTTGGAGCGCCGCGCATTCCGCGGCCTTGGCCACAGAGTCGGTTGCCTTCTCTTGTCACCTGCAGGAGGCTTGGGTGACCACACGGCCTAGTGGCGTGTCCGCGCTCAGCCTCCCTGGCGAGGACACTTTTGTGTATGTGCCCCTATTTCTGTTCCGGGAGACCCCAGGCCTCTGCCCAGGCACGCACAGCAGGAACAGGTGGTCCGCTTGCACCCTCTGATGTGCCAGGGCTTCCCACACAGCCAGGGCACAGCGGGGCCTCTTTCTGCCAAAGCTGGATGCCAGGCTCTGAGGTCTAGAGGGGAGCCGAGGTCTGGGGTCTGCCGGGAAGGGGTTGCCGGGCAAAGGGAGGTGGCATTAATCTTCATTTCGGCCCCTTATGGTGTAAACAGGAGAAATACGATCTTGGTAACCGAACATGAATGCAAATCACACCGTCAGAGTAATAAAGCACCTGAAACCCCGACACACAAAAGCAACACCATATGTATGAAGACAACCTGCATAAATTATAAATTACATCATAAAAATTGATTGCCGACTTGAACAGTTCAGAAGTGAGGGACCTAAGCTGACGTCCACACTCCCTGGCTTTGGGGAAAGGTCTGGGAGCACATTCCCTTCGAGGGGCATCGGACCAGGGTAACTGGGCCCAGGGTCTCCTGCCAGCACTCTGGACCGATCCGCTTGCATCGGAGGTGGGGCGCGCACCGCCGGCTCTGCCCGGAGAGGAGAGGAGAGGCCCGAAACTCTGGAAGCCCTACGAAGTTCCGTGCAGGTGGGGCGAGAGGCGCCACAGGCACCGGGGCTGCTGCGCATCAAGGCCGGGTCTGGATTCCAAAAACCGCCCCACCAGACCAAGGAATGCCGCCCCTCGACCCCAACCCTTCCAGCCGGCGCTCAGATGTCTAGCTCTGAGCCAAAGTTCCCTGCGAGGGTGTCCCTCCGCGCGGAGTCGGCTGTGTGATGAGCAAGGGTGTGAGTGTGGGCGGGTGTGTGAGCGCGCGGAGAGTGCTAGCATGTGTGTAGTTGTGCGATTCCCCTCTCAACGTCTAAGCCCGCTTTGCCGAGTTTTTCGGAATTCCTGGATCGCGGAGAGCCAAGAGTCCGACCCCGCTGGAGAAGCCGAGACCCCGCTGGAGGAGCCGTTCGGGGGCGCGCACTGCACCTTCCCCCGCGGGAAGCCGGGCTTGCGCCTCGGAGCTCTACCTCCACTCCTGTCCCACCGCGTGGAGGCCCCCGGGTCTGGTCTCTGGCCTCCACCTCCCAACCTCTAGCGCACTCCGTCCCCTTTGACCTCTCCGCACACACCCCTAACCTTTCTGATCTCTGGGATGACGTCCTCCCCCCACCCCACCCCGGCCTTGGAGCTCTCCCGGGTCTGGACTCTGGGCTGCGCCCCTACCCGCCCCCGAAGTCCACCCCGCCTCCTCCTCTAGGAGCTCCCCCAACACACACAGCTGGGGGGGCCGGATCTACCGCCTCCCGGCGAGCAGACCCGGCCCGGAGCCGGGCCACACACCGGACCAGGGAGAGGAAAATGAGGCCCGCGCAGCCCCGGCCAAAGCGCGGGGAGACCCTAGTTCTGCCCGAACCGTCAGCGTCCCCTAGGCCTCGAGGGAGAGAGGAAGGAGGTCGCGATCGGACCCCGCGGTTCCGAGGAGGCAGGGAGGCCGTCGGCCCGCGTGCGGTTCCCGGCCCCGCGCGACCTTGCCGGGGACAGGCTCCCGGGCCCGGAGTCCCAAGCTGGGGGCCCATTCAAAGGCGCGCCCGCAGCCGGAGAGCTGCCTAGGGCCCGGGAAGAAGCCGGGGGCAGAGCCCGGCCTGGGGGGCAGACGTCACGCTGGGCGCTCCACCCCCAGCCTCATCTCTTTATTTCCCGCCACTGCATCCCGCGCCTTTGTCATGCCTGTCCCGCTCTGGTGTGGCCGCGCGTCCTCTTAAAGGGCTCGGCCCCCCAGCTCGGGCTCCTCGGCCGCCCGAATGACAAAAGCTGAAATGAGATTACACCGACCAGATCCCATTAAGTCGGCCCCCCGGCCCGCGCTCGGGCCGACTCAGATCCCTCAGCCCACCCGTCCCCCCTCTCCGCGCCCCCAGCCCGACTTCCGCAGACGCACCTGGCTCGGCGGCGGGGACCCTGCAGCAAGCTGAGCGCCTTGGGGGTTTGCAAGTGGCCGCCTGACCCCAGGGAGGGAGCGCGGCCCGGGCTCTGAATGACAAAAGCCCAGCCCGGCCACAGCGCAGAAGGAAACCGAGAGGGGCTGCCCCCCGCCCAGCTTGGACTGGGCCTCCCTGCAGGCAGAGGCGGGGTGCAGCCCAGGCTGTCAGAACCCAGGCCAGCTGGTTCTGTATGGAAGTTTCTGGGGCGCCTCGCCCATAGGGCCGGACAGGTAGCTGGAGCCTAAGGTGCACGTAGGAACAGGAAAGACACCACCACCCCGTACCCAGTGCTTTACCTGCCCACTCATCTCACAGTTACTGGGAACACAGCGGGAGGCTCCCTATCTGCAGATGTAGCAGCCAGACTGAGGGAAGAGGCTCCAGTCAGGGTGTCGCTTGCAGTGGGTCCCGGGTCACCCCAAAATCCGATCGCTCCATCCGAAAGCTTTGGGTGCTGAGGCCAAGGCCATTGGCACACACAGCAGCCCCCAGTGTTGGGAGCCAGGGCTCAGGTATTGGCCTTTTGGGGCAAGGCTGGTGGTGGGGAAGGGCTGGTGAGTCAGAGCTTGGAGCACCCTTGTTGCTGCATATGGGATGGTAGGATGGGGCTGGAGATGCCTGGCCCTGTTTCAAGTTTCCCTTTTGCTTCAGATAAAGAGTCCGTCATCTTTAGATGAAATTGGGTAGATCTTCCAGAGACGGGGCGCAGAGCAGTGCAGAGAACACTGGAGGGAAGTCACACCCTAATAGGAGCTCCCCTTCGCTAACCTTGACCAAACCACTTCCCCCATCTGAACCGTTGCTCCTTCACGTGATGACCTGGGACAAGGTTCCAAACTCCAGGTTGTCTTGGTTTCTGGGGGGGTTTATGATGAAACACAGATGAAGCGCACGGTAACATCAGGGCCTCGGCACCAGCCCATTTAGGACCTCGGTGCACAGCTTTGAATGCAGACCACCTGGGTTCCCACGCTGGGGGGTTTAACTCTCCAACCAAAGGTGATGTGGGCAAAGGGCACTGCGCAGAGCTGGGGCACGCAGGGAGCCAGTATTAGCCACTGTTTCCGTTTGTATCTGAACAGAGGCAGGTTCCCCAGCTGAAGGCTGGATGGAACCAAGGGCTGCCCTTCTGCCTCTGCAGCTCCTCCTCTGGATTGGGGTCTGCTGTGTGACCTCAAGCTCCTCGGTGACTGCCCTTCCACCGGCCCAACCCAGGTTTGTCCTGTCGCAGCTGAGGCCATCGTGCAACCCTGTCCTTTGTGGAGATGGCCTGGAGTCCACAGCACCCTCTTCGTTCACTTGGTAAACGGGCTTCAAGTCCTGCACCGGCACCTTCTGTCCTCGAGGGCCCCAGAGTCTGTGGGGAGGAGACAGCTGAATGGGCTGGGGACCACTGCAGCAGGAGACAACTCTTCAACCCATGAAGGCTATCGCAACTCGATTCTTCTCCATGACACCAAATGACTTCAGTGACCCACATGTGCTATCTGATCGGATCTGCTGTGATATCTTAGCCCTGGAGTCGGGGGTCCCGGAGGCTGGCCTGGGGTGGAGGCAGGACTCCAGGTCTAACTTGTTCTTCTGCACAAAACCCGACAGAGGAGGTCTCAGTGAATGTGTAAATTACGGATAAAGACGTGAAGTCTCTTTTCAGAAGGGCCTGAATCATTCCTCATATTCTCACATTTCCTTCTTGGTACGGACACCCATCTCCCTCCAGAGGAGCCTGGTGGGATTATTTAGAAAACTGGCAAGAGCCCGAGCACTGTGAAAACTAAGATAAGCATTTTAAAAGCATTGTTGTCGCTGTGCTTAGGCAAAGAATCTCTGAGCTGAATGAAATCTCGCCAGACTCGTCATTTGGTTTTCCAGTAACGGGGGGCACGGTGCCACCCACGTGCAGAATGACCACAGACCTTCATGCGATCATTCAGAATATTTGTGTCACCAAAGCAATTATTTAACATACATGTATGTGATTACTTCGGGCCTTTAAACTATTGATCATTGAAAAACCTTTATCAATGGTTTTGAAGTGCATTTCCATTTTCCATGACTACGGCTGGAATTTTTGCCCACAATAATTTTCCTATTTCAGGATTTTGAAAGCTATAAATTGAGAGAAAAGAATGATAATTGCCCATCTTTAAATGAGAAATTGTTAATTTGGGATTTACAAAGGACTTTCCTTCATGAATAATAAGTGAAGACAAATTTGTCTTCCTGCCTCATCTCTGGAGGCTGCCGTCTCCTTACAGCGCCACCTATAGGCAGGGCATCTCTACTTGGTGTTTTGGGCATCGCCGGCAGGACAATTCTTTGGTATGCGACTGTCCCATGAATGTCAGAGATATGACCGAGTTAAATGACAGCCAACAGTGCCCTCAAGGAGAATGCAGCTGTCCCCAGCTGAGAGCACTTCTGCTAGGCATGGGGACCCGATGGGCACCTGGGTGCAACGCACACCTTTGGGCACTCGGTGCCAAAGGGGAAGACAGCTTGTTCCAATGTGGGGAGACCAGTGTGCCCTGAAGCTCATGGCAAGACCCTCGTCCCCAGCCAGTTTGGGCAAGAAAGGCGCACAGGGCAGAGGCTCCTGCGGGGGGGCTACGGGTGAACAGGCCTTTACCAGGGCCTCTCCCCGCATCCCAGTGACCACAGTGGGGCTGCTCCGGGCACCCAGGGCCACCAGTCAACACAGCAGTGTTTGTATGACCAACTGCCTACAGCTCAGCGCCCGGAGGGCTCACCTGGCTCCTCCGTTCAGTCGCTCCCCGGGCTCTAGGCTTCCTGCTCCCCTCTAAGCCTCGTCCTGCTTCTGAAGCTGTGGGAGCGATCCTGCCCATTCGAGCTCAGTAGTCACAGCCAATCACAGCTGGCACAGCTGCATGGGATCGCAGCACTCCGGGCACCCTGGCTGAGAGCTGACAATGAACATGGGCAGGTCCACCCCGCGGGAGTTCTCCCTTCCCAGGGCACTTCCCTTCTGCAGAAGTTGCCCAGCACTTACGTGGTTCAACGTCCCATCCCTTAGGCTCAGGACCGAAATGGCCTCCAGTGTGTCTCAGGGGGCACGAAGGCCTTCACGGGGGTCCACACTGGCAGCCTGGAGCTCCTGAGGGGGCTCTGCTGACCTCACTCTCCACCTGGGCCTTTCCAATGCTTTCTCAAAATGAATGAATGATAACAATAAATAATAATAATAATAGTTCTTCCCCCCCTTACTACCCAGCCCCAGCCACTGGACTGCCAAAGAAATCGAAGGGTTTATAGACGAATTTGGAGATATGTAGCCAAGTCCCTGATGAGACCGGAGATCACAATTTTCAAGTAATTCAGTCCATTAAGCCTATAGCCTGCCAACATTCCAGAGCTTCCATTGCTTCAGCTGGAGGAATTCGATGATACTTTCAGGAAATGTTCTCAGTGACATTACTTCTTGGCAAGTCCACCTTGGTCTTGAAATAATGATTTAGTAATATGAGCTCATGTCCCCTCCAGCCCCTCCAGCCCCTCCAGTCCCTCCAGCCCAGACTAAGAGAGTTCCTGCTCCCCCCTTTCTCTCCTCTTCTCCCTTTAGCTCTGCTCAGACATGTCAGAGGGGACTGGAGTCCATGGGAGACCAGCGCGCGGCAGGGGGAGAGGACAAGGGTAGTAAGGACGTCCATGCTCCCCAAATTAACTGCTAACATCAAGGTAATCTCAGTCAGAATCCCAGAAGAATCGTCTGAAATTTGACCAAACGATCCTAGAGTACATCTGGAAGATGGACGAACAGATGGACGTAACTGGGGAATTTTTGTTTTGTAATTTTATTCATTTATTTATTGAAGTATAATGGGTTTACAATATTGTGTTAGTTTCAGATGTACAGCAAAGTGATTTAGTTATATATATTTTTTCAGATCCTTTTCCTTTCTAGGTTATTACCAAATATTGAATATGGTTCCCTGTCCTATACGGTAGGTCCTTGTTGTTTATTTGTTTTTATATAGAGGAAAGTGTATCTGTTAATCCCATACTCCTAATTTATCCCCCCCTTTCCTCTTTGGTAACCATAAGTTTGTTTTCTATGTCTGTGAGTCTGTTTCTGTTTTGTAAATAAATTCATTTGTGTTATTTTTTAGGTTCTACATATAAATGATATCATATGATATTTGTCTTTCTCCATCCGACTTACTTCATTCAGTATGATAGTCTCTAGGTCTATCCATGTTACTGCAAATGGCATTATTTCATTCCTTTTCTATGGCTGAGTAATATTCCATTACAGACACACACACACACACACACACACACGCACACACCCCACATCTTCTTTATCCATTTATCTGTCAATGGACATTTAGGTTGCTTTCATGTCTTGGCTATTGTAAATAGTGCTGAATTGAACACTGGGGTACATGTATCTTTTCAAATTAGAGTTTTCATCTTTTCCAGATATATGCCCAGGAGTGGGATTGCTGGATCACTTGGTAACTCTACTTTTAGTTTTATAAGGAACATCTATACTGATAGCCATTCTGACCGGAGTGAGGTGATACCTCATTGTAGTCTTTTTTTTTTCTTTATTTTATATTTTTTTAAAGAGTTTCCACTTTATTTATTTATTTTCGGCTGCACTGGGTCTTCGCTGCTGCGCACAGGCTTTCTCTAGTTGTGGCGAGCGGGGCCTACTCTTGTTGCCGTGCGTGGGCTTCTCATTGTGGTGGCTTCTCTTGCTGTGGAGCACAGGCTCTAGGTGTGCGGGCTTCAGTAGTTGTGACACGCGGGCTCTGTAGTTGTGGCGCACGGGCTTAGTTGCTCCACGGCATGTGGGATCTTCCCGGACCAGGGCTCGAACCTGCGTCCCCTGCATTGGCAGGCATATTCTTAACCACTGCGCCCCAGGGAAATCCCCTCATTGTAGCCTTGGTTTGCATTTCTCTAATAATTAGAGATGTTGAGCATCTTTTCCTGTGCCTCTTGGCACACGTGTGTCATCTTTGGAGAAATGTCTATTTAGGTCTTCTGTAGCTGGGGAACTTTTAAAGAGAAGCGTAATGATGAGGCGCACTTCTTTGATAAGAACGCACATCTAATGTCCGTGGGTGACGGGCCCTCTTCTGAGCCCTATAGTCATTAATTAGTTGAATCCTCACAACAGCCCTAAGAGCTAGGTATTGCATTTTACCATACGAAACTGTTGGTACTTGCTAGCATTATTTTACCTACAAAGTGGCAATTTTGTATTATGGCCATCCACATTTTGCAGATGAGAAAACCAGGGCACAGAGAGGTTAAGTACTGTCCCAAGGTCACACAGCTAGCAACTGGTAGATCCAGGATTTACACCCAGACAGACTGGCTGCAGGGATAGTGCTCATAAAATGATATGATGTGACTGACAGATTACTCAGAATTAGACTCTAGAATATATGAAAATATAATCTATGATAAAGAAAGCTCCACAAATTTGTGGAAAAGGAAGAATAGTTGCATACATGGTATTTGGAAAAACTGGCTAATTAGGGGAAGAGACAACAGATCTTCACCTGCCACCTTTACCGCAGATCAATTACAGATGGATTAAGGAGTTCAATGCATAAAAGGAAACCTCTAAAACCTAGAAAAGAGGATTAGCTGAATAATTATCTGCCGAGTGGAGAGGACACAAGGAGAGAATAGCAAAGCTGTCTACATAAAAAAAAACTGGAGCTCTTGTTCATTCAAAAGATCATAAAACAATTAAAAATACAAGGAACAACTGGGAAAAACACTTGTCAGAAACATGACAAGATGGATTAATACATTTCCATATAAAGAACTAGAATAAAAGGGAAAGGAAACTGAGAAAGCGCATAGATGGACAATTCATGGAAAGTGAAAAGCAAACTCATTGATTCCACAAACATTTATGGGGCACTTATTACTTGCCAGACACTGTTCTGGGCTTGAGAAGGAGCTTGCCTTCTATGCGGTGAGACGGGCATGAAACAAACCAATAATGCCAGGTGTTATGAAGACAGGTAAGTGATAGGAAGGAGAATAAGCAGAGTAAGAACACGGGGAGTGGGAGGTGCTGTTTTAGATGGAGGGTTGGGGACAAGCTTGCTGCTAAGGTGAGAGCTGGGTAGCTCCCCGAAAGAAGTAAAGGGGCAAGAAATGCACAGGTCTGGGGGCAGAGTATCCCAGGCAGAGGGACAGCAATGAGACTAATGTCACTGGAGCAAACTGGCAAGGGGGAGAGTGATGGGATGATGGGGCCACAGAGGCAGTCAGGCACTTGACCATGGAAAGCTTTGGAGGCTCTGGGAAGAACTTGGATTTTATTTTAACTGATACAGGAAGCCACTGAAGGTGTCAGAGTACAGGAGTGCATACTTTTTTCTTTAATTGCTAATAAATAAATAAAACTGCTAATACTAATAAATATATAAAACTGCTAATACATTTTTCTTTAATTGCTAATAAACATATAAAACTGTTCAAAGAGATACAAATTAAAACCAAAATGAAGTACCAAGGTAATTCTTCAAATTAGTAAAGTTTATAATATAAAAATAATATAGGAATTTATAATATTAAAAAATTTGTAAAACCGGACAGGGATATGGTTCAGGGAGGTGGACACTCATCTGTGGCTTGAGGAAGAGCATCCGTTCAATCAATAGTGATTGAAAAGGCGCCATGATTCCAAAATGAAAAGACAACCTACAGGATGGGAGAACATATTTGCAAGCAATGTAACCAACAAGGGGTTAATTTCCAAAAGCAGCTCATATAGCTGAATGTAAAAAAAAACCCCAAACAACTGAATCAAAAAAAAATGCAGAAGATCTAAAAAGACACGTCTCCAAAGAAGACATACAGACAGCCAACAGGCACATGAAAAAATGCTCAACATCACTAATTATTGGAGAAATGAAAATCAAAACTACAATGAGGTATCACCTCACTCCGGTCAGAATGGCCATCATCAAAAAGTCTGCAAATAATAAATGCTAGAGAGGGTGTGGAGAAAAGGGGACCCTCCTACACTTTTGGTAGGAATGTAAATTGGTGGAGCCGCTATGGAAAACAGTGTGGAAGTTTCTTAAAAAACTAAAAATAGAGTTGCCCTGTGATCCAGGCATCCCACTCCTGGGCATATATTTGGAGAAAACTAATTCAAAAAGATACATGCAGGGACTTCCCTGGTGGTCCAGTGGGTAAGCCTCTGCGCTCCCAATGCAGGGGCCCTGGGTTTGATTCCTGATCAGGGAGCTAGATCCCACATGCATGCCTCAACTAAGAGTTTGAATGCCACAACTAAGACCTGGCACAGGCAAAATAAATAAATACTAAAAAAAAGATACATGCACCCCAGTGTTCATAGCGGCACTATTTACAATAGCCAAGACATGGAAACAACCTAAATGTCCATCAACAGATGAATGGTAAAGAAGATGTTTTATCTACACACACACACACACACACACACACACACACACACACAATATGGAATACTACTCAGCCATTAAAAAGAATGAAATCATGCCATTTGCAGCAACATGGGTGGACCTAGAGATTATCATACTAAGTGAAGTAAGCCAGACAAAGACAAATATCATATGATATCACTTACCTGTGGAATCTAAAATATGATACAAATGAGCTTATTTATGAATCAGAAATAGACCCACAGACATAGAAAACAAACTTATGGTTACCAAAGGGGAAAGCCGGGGGAGGGATAAATTAGGAGTCTGGGATTAACAGATACACACTCCTATATATAAAATAGATAAACATCAAGGACCTACTGTATGGCACAGGGAACTATACTCAATATTTTATAATAACCTATAATGGAAAAGAGTGGGGAAAAGAATAGATATATATGTATATGTATAACTGAATCACTTTGCTGTACACCTGAAACTAATACAACATTGTAAATCAACTCTACTTCAATTAATAACAAAAGAAAAGGAAACCACGAGCCAGATAGTCTTTGAGGGGCTGCAGAGGGGTAGCAAACAAGAGAAACAAGGGATCCATGCTCAGGAAGTAGGGTAAAAATTTTCTCTCAGCCTATTTTAAACTTGTTAAACAATAAGCAATAACCTTCATTATAAAAAACAAATAGGAAAACCATTATTACTACTTTTATTCAGCATTGTAACTAGTGGTCCTAACCAAAGCAGTGAAATGAGAAAAACAAATAAAAGCCCTAAGGATGAGAGGGGGAAACTAAAATCAAATTTATGAGAGACACATTTAAAAAAAACAAAATATAAGGTACTCAGGAAAAATTATAACATTTTCTTGAGAGACATTAAAGAACATCAGAATAAACAGAGAGAGAAACCACGGCTATGGATGAAAAGGTTCAATGTCATAAATACGTCAGTTATTCCCAAATTGGGTTAGAAGATTCAGTGTATATAGAAAACAAGCTTATGGTTATCAAAGGGGAAAGGGGGTGGGGGAGGGATAGATTAGGAGTTTGGGATTAGCAGATACAAACTACTATATATAAAGTCGATAACCGACAAGGTCCTACAGTATAGCACAGGGAATTATATTCAATATCTTGTTGTAAACCATAATGGAAAAGAATATGAAAAATATATACACATAAAGAATATATATATATATTTGAATCACTTTGCTATAAACCATAAACTAACATAACACTGTAAATCAACTGTACTTCAATTTAAAAACAAGAAGTTTCAATGTGATTCTAATAAAAAACCAGGAGGGCTTTTGAAGAGCTTGAGTTAAGAATAATAATGGGGCTTCCCTGGTGGTGCAGTGGTTGAGAATCTGCCTGCCAATGCAGGGGACACGGGTTTGAGCCCCGGTCTGGGAAGATCCCACATGCCACGGAGCAACTGGGCCCATGAGCCACAATTACTGAGCCTGCACGTCTGGAGCCTGTGCTCCACAACAACAGAGGCCGCTATAGTGAGAGCCCCGTGCACTGCGATGAAGAGTGGCCCCCGCTTGCCACAACTAGAGAAAGTCCACACACAGAAACGAAGACCCAACACAGCCATAAATAAATAAATAAAAATTTAAAAAAAGAATAATGATGACATACATGAAGAAGGAAATATGGTGAGAGGACATATCCTACAAGATATCAAGCCTTTTAAGGTTCCGGTTATGAGGGAAGTATAGTGTTTCCATGGGAATAGATAAATTGAACAGTGAAACAGAATTGAAAGCCTAGTACATATACCCCATGCATATATATCACAGAGCTTTCAGTAAAGAGTGTTGAAGCAATTAATGATCTCCAGTAAAAAATGAAACTGGATGCTTCTCTCACATTACACACACACACACACACAAGTTAATTATAAATAGATTAAAGATGTTGATGGAAAAGACAAAATTTTTAAATTCTTATAAGCAAATATTCGAGTATTCTTTCTAAGGGAAAGGATTTCTTCAACAAGTTGCAAAATGCACTGTTCATCAAATGAGAGCATTTTTGAAAAGTCACAAACTAGAAGAAAATCTTTGCAAGGAATTTGTATAAAGAACAATAAAAAAAAACTGTTATGAGTGAAAAAGAAACAGATTAATCAGTAAAAAAAATAATAGGAAAGGGGCTTCCCTGGTGGCTCAGTGGTTGAGAGTCCACCTGCCGATGCAGGGTACATGGGTTCGTGCCCTGGTCCGGGAAGATCCCACATGCCGCGGAGCGGCTGGGCCCGTGAGCCATGGCCGCTGAGCCTGCGCGTCCGGAGCCTGTGCTCCACAACGGGAGAGGCCACAACAGTGAGAGGCCTGCATACCGCAAAAAAATAAAAATTAAAAAAATAATAATAATAATAGGAAAAAAATATGAACAGGCATTTTTTAGACGAGCAACATTATTAACAAGTAAATTTAGGAGTAGATGCTCAGTCTCACTGGTAATCAACGAAATTTAATTAAGGCCTAAATGAAATACTATTCTACATCCATCAAATTGGCAAAAACTTAAAAATCTGACAATACCAAGTGGTAGCAAAGTTGTAGAGTACCTAGAACTCTCATACATAGTTGGGGGGAATGTAAATTTGTACAACTACGCTGGAAAACAATTTGCCTGTTACACTGTGAAGTCAAACACATGCATAGCCACATGGCAATGTTACTTTTAGGTATTGAAAAAGTGAATGACTAATGATCATCTAATATACCTTTTGCAAGTCAGGTAGTTTCCAATTCATTGTTTCCAATGACATGGAACAGAAACCAATCCAGTTACCAGCTGGTACATCGTTAAAAATTATGTTTAACAATTAAAGAAATAAGGTCACAGGAAGTTAAAATAAATTTTTAAAATTCATGTTATATACATATTTGCATTGCCGAGAAGTATAACAGGGTGATCAATAAATGACGTTTAAGGATACAAGTCAGGATAAAGTTTTCAGGAAGGAAAAGAATGAAAGCACAATTTCAATAAAAAAAAGGAAAAATGTAAGATTTCTGAGTGTTGAAGAGTTTGTTCATGTAGCTTTAAATAGGATGATGATGGATAATAAATTGCCATGGTGCTTGGATTCCACTGGACACATTTTTTAAAAGAGTGCTGAAGAGCTAGCAATAAGAGCTAGCTAGCTATAAGAGCAAACTGTGAAGTGAGGCAAATAGTAATCTATTTATTGGCCATTAACTGTCAGAGTAGGCTCCTTCCAGCTTTATATCTTTGGCAAAATTCCTTATTTCTTCTATGTTTCTTATATAATAGGAATGATGTTAAGTATAGTATATTTGGAATACAATGAAATAATATTTTGTCTCAAAAAATACTTTATTTTTAAGTGTTAATATTTATAATGTGCCCAAATTATACCATTTTCAAAAACTTATGATAAAAAATTGAGATTTCAACTGTAAAAGGTGCAAGAGGATGCACAGTTTTTCAAATTCTGTTAGAGAGTGCATGAGGGGAAAGTTGGAAGTTCAGAGAAACTCTTGAACGTATGTGCTGGGAAAATGTACAAAAATATTCTTGGCAGCCTGGTTGGTGATGGTGAAAACTGGAAACTCAAATCAAGAGGAGAATGAATAAATGCATTGTGGTCTATTCACATTCTGGAGCAGTACAAATGCAGGAACTTTGGTGACATACAACCTGGACAAATCTCCAGTTTTATAAAGCTCAGAAACAAAACTAATGTGGTTTGTAACTAAACTATTTTTTGAAAAGCAAGGGAAAAATTGGCACACAATTCAACATAATGGTTACCTCTGGGGGTAGAAACATCCAGGGGGCAGAATTACCCAGGGGGCATTGGTGATTTTCTAGTTCTTAAAATGGGATAGTGAGTTACTTTATTATTCACTTTTATAGCTTACATATATGCCATTCTACTGTCACATCTTAACCAATTAAAAATTTTCAATTTTTATTTTGAAAATTTTCAAACATATGGAAAACAGCATCCAATATGCAGTTCATATTTGGATTTCCTCAATTTTTCATATTTGATAGCTTTTTAAAAGACCAACATCCAGTCGAGATTCATAAATTGCATTTGATTATTATTAATTTTAGTCTCTCTTATTCTAGAATAATTCACTCTATTTTTATGACATTGACTTTTTGAAGGCTTCAGGCGAACACTCTTATAGACTGTCCTCCTGTCTAGTTTTGTCAGAGTATTTTTTCCTATTCTCTTAATTCCTCTTGGTGATTAACCTGCTGGGGGTTGGGGGGTACTTCTAAGAAAAGAAAAACAGTGCATTTTATTATATAATGGTGTCACATTTTTATGTAGTCAAATCTGTCCATTTTTTTAAACTTTGCATTTTTTTTTTTTTAAACTTTGCATTTTTTATCTTAATGAGGCAACCTTTTTCTAGCCCAAGATTATAAAACTATTCCATATTTTTCTAGTAGTTTTGTTTTTACATTTTGCTTAATTTTATTTTATTTTATTTTATTTTATTTGGCTGCGTTGTGTCTTAGTTGCGGCATGCAGGCTCTTGGTTGCAGCACGGGCTTCTCTCTACTTGTGGCAGCATGTGGGCTTCTCTCTAGTTGTGGCATGTGGGTTTTTCTCTCTCTCGTTGTGGCACGTGGGCTCAGCACGTGTGGCACAGAGGCTTAGTTGCCTTGCGGCATGTGGGATCTTAGTTCCCCAACCAGGGATTGAACCCGCGTCCCCTGCATTGGAAGGTGGATTCTTTACAACTGGACCACCAGGGAAGTCCCTACATCTTGCTTTAATCTATTTGGAATTTATTTTTGCATACGGTAGGGTAAGAGTCAAAGTATACTTGCCCCCAAATATATGGCCTGTGTCTCCCCTGTTTATTAAATAGACTTTTACCATTGATGTGAAGTGCTACTTTTATCATATTCTAAATTCCATATATCTATAATCCATTTTCTAGAACTTAGCAACAACTCTGATCTATTTGTTACTTTCTGTTCCAACACTGTATCACTTTTTATTTTGATATCTTTTATGGTAAGTTCTTCCTCATTGTGCTTCATTTTCAATTTTTTCTTAGCCAGTGTGTCACATTTTCTTTTCCAAAAGAATTTCAGAATCATCTCTCAAAGTTATTTTGAAAAATTCATTTGGAATTTAGATGGCAAATGCACTAAATTTATAGGATAAAGGGTAGCATCTTTACAGTATTGAGTCTTATCATGTAGGATCATGACCTGCTTCTCTTGTTATTCAGATCTCTGCTGTCCTTTCGTAAAGATTTAGCATTTTCTTCATATAGGCTTCATGTATACCTTATATAGGTTTATTCCTAGCTATTTGGAAATATTAGTTGCTATTATAAATGGGAACCTCTTTTTCTTTTTACATGAAAAATTGCTAGTTTGTTAATGGTGATGGTATTAGAATGCAATTGAATTTTTATGTGGGTTTTGCCTCTCCTTTTCAATACTTAGACACCCTTTTTTTCTTGTCTTATTGCACTGGCTCCACCCTCCACTCCAATATAATAATGAATAGTAGTGGCGATGATGCACATATTCCATTTCTCCCTGATTTTAATGGAAATGCTTCCCTTTGTTTTTTTCTCTATCTCTGTGTCAGGTTCCAATTTAGCCTGTGTGCCTGTGCACACCCCCAAAAGCAGAGCTTAGATTACTCACTTTGGGCTGTAGTCGATCACATTTCAAGGGTGCTCAGGCCTTGGGTCAAACTCCAGCTTTGCCTTTTCACACAGTTGTATGGCCTCTGGCAGGTTCCCAACCTCTCTGGGACGTATTCTGCTCTTCTGTAAGAGGGAGACACTGATGCCTCTCTCTAGGAGGACAATTACAAAGCTCCCACTGAGGGGAACGCTTATCCCATGCCAGCACCCACTCCCCTTCATGGCTGCGCTCCCGTGGGGCAAGGACTGCACTTGAGATCATGGCCTTAGAAGGGGCAGGAAGCTCCTTGCGCCCTGTGGAGGGAGGCCTACTTGGAAAAGAAACATTTACAAAAAATAATCATAATGCGGGTTGCAATGCTGTCAGACAGGCCAGGTTTTTCTGGCTCCACTTTTCCTTGACAACCAGCTCCTCTTTCTCACCCCTCAGATTCAGAAGTGTCCTGGGCAAACACATTAGCAGCTGAATCCACCATCATTGTTCATGATAAAAAGTGTGACTAAATATATCATTAAAGTTGGTAACTCAAGAAGGTATATTTCCCTTTGTGTGTCCCTGAGAATAGCAGTAACAAAGGGTGCATCACATGAAAATTAATTTGTTAAATTCAGTCTCCTTACTCAACCTCTTCTGGAAGCCTTCACTTTGCCCATGCGAGGCCTAGGCTCCAGAGCGGTGCAGGGTCCCTTATTCAGCATTTTCCATGCGTATGTGAGCACAGAGCAGATGCTTTCTTTCAGGTGTGCGGTAAATGCTTAACAGTCGGGGGGAAAAAACCTCTGCTGTATAGTGTTTGCCAATTTCCTTGGTGTAAACACTCCAACCACGACCAGTTTCAGGCTACCTATGGGATGTCACTGAGCACGGAGCTGGGAAGGGAGACTCACAGTCAGCTCTCCGGAGCTGGGAAAAGCTGCTTCCAGCTCATTACTGCTCAGGGAGAGGAAATCCAACAGGTTCTCTGATCCTTAAGGGCGGGGAATGGTGATGCACTTCCCTATGCCCAACAGGGGTCCCAGTTTTTTGTGTTCCCTTCCAGAAGTTGCTTTTATGTGCGCATCAGTGTATATAAATGGATAAACAGGATGGAATCATATGCAGAATCACATCGTTCTGCACCTTGTATTTTTTCACTTAATGTATTGTGGCCAGTTTTCCATAATCAGAACACATGGAAGGGTCTGGATCTTGTGGTCAGCTGCTCCACGGTCTCTCTAACCAGCTCCCCACTGCCGGACATTCCAGGCGTTTGCAGGCCTCTCCTGGAACAATGTTGTTCTCTGCAAGCACACGTTTCCCAAGCCTCCCTCAGAGGCCCTTGGGCAGCCTGGCCCAGCCCTGCCTGCTCTTCCACTGCAGACACCTGCTGAGTGGTTGAGAACTAACCCTCTTTTGGTATTAATGCCTAATAATAAACCAGTCAGTGCCCTTCCCTGAGCACTGGGTACCTTCCCTCTTGCCCAGAGCTACAGACTTGCAAACGCATTCAGCAAAGACAACCACCTGGTGCGACTGAGATGGAGGAAGACGTGGACGCTCGGCATCTTGGAGCAGGAGGGATCTCAGGGGCTGCCAGCAGCGTTGTGGAATCCATCCCCATCTCTGGATTCCGCGTCCTTGGTGGGGCAGCCCGTCCTGACTCAGAGTGGCCGGCATGACTGTTTGCCAGACTCATGAGTCCATCAGAACCTGTTCCAGGCTGGCCTCTACTGAGGCCTTTGACCAGGAGACCAGGCACAGGAGGGCGGGCATCCCCAGTGCCCCCTCTGTAGGGGCAGACAGTGCCTCTCGGTGCTTTTTGTTTGGACTGAGCTGAAAGGGTGGCTGGAGTGGTGGGCAGAGGCCCCAACCTCAGGGCTGAACTAGTATGCCTCTGTCACCAGGGGGCCCAGGCCTGACATCGGCACTCCTGCATGGCTGTCCCTGTCAACTCTGGAAGCCCAGGGCAGACATGTGGGCTAGACAGGCCCAGGTCTTCTGAGGGTGCCAGCCAAGGCCACATGCCAGGAGCCAGCTCCATGGGGCTCAGCAGGGAATAAATCTGAAAGCCAAGGAGCCCGCCCCCCCCCGCCCCCTTAGGATGCCAAGGACCAGTGCCCGGGGCTGCTGGGCAGAGCGGGAGATTAGGGGGGAGGGCATGGCAGCTGCCTTCAGCAGAGCTGGGGGTTTAATGAGGAGGACTTCACGTGCATGCATAGCTGTCATGCAGGGGAGGAAAGTCGGGGGGACGGGTGATGGGGTCGGGGTAGGTGGGAGCAAGGAAGGGTCTAGGGTTTTCCTTCTTGGCATGCCATGACGCCTCTGTGTTTCACTGAATGAATGAGGGACAGATGGGCCGTGTTCTGCTCCGGACCTGGGCTCTGGGATGTGGCTCGCTCAGAGCCTGGTGGTACCAGATAAGCTGCCTGAGTCCGGGGGAAGGACGTCTCTGTGAGGGAGACTGGAACTGCCGCCCGGTGTCTGCCCTTCAAGAACATGTGTTCTGCTGGGACAACGCCACCCAGAGTGGAGACTGCACACCCGGCCTCCCTCGCAGTTGGACGTGGCCACGTGATGGGCTTCTGGCTGGAGAATGAAATGGAAACCTTCCGGGCCAGTGCCCTTTATTGTCTCTGCCTCTCTTCTCCAGTCTGCATGCAGACGGCGCCTGGGGCCACACGAAGGAGGGTCTCACCTAGCGATGGTCAAGTGCTGGGCTCAGAGGACTTGGGTCCCCAAAGACTCGGCCCTCCATGGCAGGACTCCCAAATTTTATATGATCCATAACGGAACGTGAGTCTAAACTTCTGCCTTGTTGGAACCACCACCGCCATTTTGTGGTTTTCCCTTTCTGGTGCCGTCTGAAATCTACCCAACACGGTACGCCCACGAGGGCTACTGGACCCCAACCTGGCTCTCGCTGACACACCGTATTAGCTGTGAACCGTGGGTGGTGCCTGGGACCCACTGCCAACCATGAAATTGGAACCTTTGGAGATGAGGTCAGCATTGTAGTCTTCACAAGCTCCCAGTGAATCCAGCGGGAGCTGTAGGTGGGAGCGAGTGATCGACATAAATAAAGGAAAATGGAGTGTATCTGTCCCTCCCCCAGCCATGCTGAAGTCAGGCACTGGGGGCCTGTCTAGCTGCTCCTCCGGGCAACTCAGTGTCGTGAGCTCCAGGCTGGGTGGGGTAGACTAGTTAACAGTTAATGAACTCCCTGAGCAATGCGGAGAGGTCCAATGCATTTATTCGATACATTTATAAGCACTTACTGTACGCGAGGCATTGTTTTAGGTGCTGGGAAAAGTGGTCGATGAGACGTGCATAGGGCCTGCCCCTCCGGGGACTTGTGTTCCCGTGGGCGGTGCACACTTCAGCAGGTAACAATGAACATGTGGTGTAATTTCAATCGGGGTACGTGCCATGAAAACCAATAAAGTAGGATAAGTGGGGAGAGAGTGGTGGGGCTGTTTCAGGTGGGGTGGTCAGTGGACCTGAGCTCCGAGCAGAGACCTAAGGAAGGAGAGAGGAGGCACGTGAAAGGCAGGATGAGGAACAGAGTGGGTGAGGGAACGGCAAGTGCAAACATGGGAATGGATCTATTGGCAAAGCTCAGGAACGAGCAAGGCCAGTGTACCTGTGGGACGGGGAGCTCGTGCAGGAGCCGTCAGGGTGGTGGTGGGCAAGATCTCATGGGACCTTTGCAAGACAAGGTAAGCATCTTGAATTTATTCTAGGGATGCTGGGAAGCCATCAGTGTGGACAGCACAGGTGTTTCAGGAGCTGACTTACACTTTAAAAGGGTCCCTCTGGCTTCCAGGTGGACGTTAAACAAATGGGGCAGCAGAAGAAGCAGGGAAACAGCCTGGTATTGGAGGCATCCGGCGCCTGGATCTGGGTGGCTGTGCTGCAGGGAGTGACACGTGGTCAGCTCTGGGAGGTATCTTTGGAGATGATGGGTGATCGGAAGGGACAGAAGTCCTGGATGACTCCTGCACATCTGGGCAAGCACCTGGCAAGGGCGAGCTGGTATTTACGAAGATGGGGCTTCTTTGGGAGGGTTGTATTGGGAGGGAAACATTAATTTCTGTTTTGGAAATGATGTGCTTGAGATGACTATTAGATATCAGAGGAACTATTAATTGGCTACCCCAACACCTATTCCCAGCCTCCTTTTGTTCTTTTCCACCCACAGGACAGAGGCTGGAAAAGATACATACTTGCTTCATATGACCAAGTTCTGGCCAATGAGTTAGTCACAAAGGGAAAAATTGCTGGAAAATGGTGGAAAATCTTGGAATACCTTTGCTTTCTTGATAAAAAAGATAGATGTGGCCAGTGCCACCCCTTTATCCCATGGACATGAATGCAATGTCTGGAGCTATGGCAGCCATCTTTTGACTGTGAGGTGGCTTGCTAACGAAGTGGAGAAGCATGAAAGAACCTGAATTACAAAAATTAACACTGCTGAGCCACAGTACCAGACCTGGACTGTCTGCCTCTAAATAATTTGTTATGTGATACAATTAAGCATCTTTAATGCTTAAGCCTCTGTTACTTGAGTATTCCATTATCTATAGCCAAAATAATTTGTAACTATACAACATCCAAATACCTACTTAGTGGTGGATATAGGAGTCTAGAACTCAGGGCAGAGACAAGGCTAGAGATATACATTTGGAACTCAAGGGCAAATATTGAAAGCTCTGGGCCTCGATGAGATCATTTAGGAAGGTCTCATGATAAAGAATAGTCTAAAGACTAAGTCCTGGGACATCTAGCATTTGGGAGTCAAAAAAGGAGGAGTGGCCAGCAGAGGAGACCAAGAGGGACAACAGAGTATGCTCTGTGTGTGTGTGTGTGTGTGCCTGTGTGTGTGTCTGTGTGTACATACAAACACATACACACATGGGACCTTTGGTTTGGGGGTCTCTTGCTACGTGTCTATGCACTGATCTGCAACTTGACTTTTTGTTAACAGTATATCATGGACATCTTCCCCCATCAGTACATACAGGTCTACTCTATTCTTTTTAATGGCTACTATTATTCTATTATATGGATATTCCATAATTTATGCATCATATGTTAAAAAGGACTTCCATCCTATTGTTTCATACATGGAATTGGTACGATTAGCTAGCCATTTGGAAGAAATAAAATTTTCACAAATGGAAGATGGATGAAAGGTTTAAATAAAGTACCGTAAAATAATAGAAGTGTACTAGAAGAGAAATTGAGTTTTGTGTAATTTGGGTGAGGAAGGACTTTCTAAGCGTCACACGACGGGCAAGAATCATAAAAGTAAAGACTATTTGAGGATAGAAATCTTAAAATTCTGTACATTAAAAAAATCATAAAATTGGAAAGGAAATGAAACAATGAGAAAAAATTTTATAAATGTGCTATATAAAGGGTTAATATCCTCTAAGTTTACACATCATTAAGAAAAATGCAAATGCTCAGAAAGAAAAGGGAGCAAAGTATATGCAAGGGTAACAGCAACAAAATACAAGTTGTTATTAAGCAAAAAATTTCCATCCCAATAGTGTTAAAATGCAGATAGACTAAGAGATCCTATTTTTTTGCCTTTCGCATTGGAAAAGAAAATGTTAGCACCATATCGGTAAAGTGCTGGGGACCAGGCAGCCACATTCCTGAGTGAGTGTTTAAATCATATGAGCTATTTTTTTTTTTTGACATGAAAAGTTGTTCATGCTCAGGGCGCCCAGTGATTATTGATTGGATCTTGGATGACAGGAAAATCAGCTATAGACATTATTGGGACAATTGAGGAGATTTGAATATGGGCTGCATATTATATCATATCAATGGTAACTATCTTGGGAGTGATAATGGTCTTGTAGTTACGACAGAGAAAGTCCTTGTGCTTATTTATTTAAGGGTGAAAAATCATGATGTTGGTAATTTACTTTCAAGTGGTTCAGCATCGTGTGTGTGTACATTATCATCTTTCTATTACCTATTTATCTATCATCTATCTACCATCTATCATCTTTCTAATCTCTGTATCTATCATCTATCTTATATCTATCTAACCTATTATCTATCTATCATCTATATAGAAATCACCAATGTGTTAAAATGTTAACAATTGGCGAATACAAATGAGGTATCTCTGTTGTTCAATGAAATATTTCTTCAACTTTTCTGTAGGCTTGAAAAATTTCTAAACAAACATCTGCAGGGAAGAGCGGCTGCAAAGGTTTGAAGAATGTTATTTTATTTTTTAAAAGAAAAGTACATCTGTATGTTTTAGAAGGCTGAAAGGACACGCATTCAAATGCGAAGAGTGCCCATCTCTGAGGTGTTGGTAGTTGTTTATTTCACTTTCTTTCCTTAGTTTAAAAACAGTTATAGTAGTAATAAATGTTCAGATGAATCAGAAAATTCAAATAAGCAGAGAACAAGCTAAAATCATGAATAATCTGAGAGAGACCTCCTGTTAAGGTTCGCTGCACCATCTTTTGAAGCGTTTCTATACCTATATACATATATGTAATTCTATGTACTTTTCCCCAGCCAAAATAGAACTCATGGTCTACACAGTGATGACTTGCTTTTTGCAAACTCTCACTCTGCGTTATAAACGTCTTCTCATCTCCTGCAAAATGTTTCTTGCTTGCATGTGGATTAGGGGGGATTTTAATATTTGTACGGTGTTGCTTAATTTGATGTTCCAGATTTTCTGTGACCTTAATGATGGTGATGATTTTTAATCCTTACTGTGCACTCACTAAACACTGTTCTAAGAAATGTACTAACTTTAGCCTTCACAACCCTCCAGTGTGAGTATTACCATTACACCCCTTAGACAGATGAGCATTCAGACTGTCATAGGGAAGAACTTTTGTATTCTATCACAAGGTTTTTTTTTTTTTTTTTTTGGCCACGCCGCACAGCGAGCGGGATCTTAGCTCCCCAACCAGAGATCGAACCTGGGCCCCGGCAGTGAAAGTGCTGAGTCCTAACCACTGGACCACCAGGGAATTCCCTCTATTACAAGTTCATCACTACAGGGATGTTGCCTAGAAGCTTGAATGATACATAATGGCCCATCTCTGGGAACCCTGCCTCCCAGGTAATGAGCATTAAGCTAAAATGCCTTTGTTTAGCTCACAGGAAACATCCTGACCAGGCCCACCTGTGAATGACCACAGGAAGGAGGAAATGAACACATCCCCTCCAGAGTCTGACTGGAACCAGGAGATGTTTGACTTTACTCCCTCCCCTTTAGTGTAAAAGCAGCCTGAATTCTAACTCAGGAAAGACGGTTCTTTGGGACACGAGTCCACCGTCTTCTCGGTCTGCCAGCTTTCCGAATAAAGTCCCTGTTCCTTGCCCCAGCAACTCATCTCTCGATTTACTGGCCTGTCGTGTGGCGAGCAGTAAGAGCTTGGACTTGGTAACAAGAGGATCTAGGAAGCCCAGGCTGTCTGAGTGTACAGCCCACGTCTTAATCCAATACACTGCTTTGGCAATGAGCATGACAGTTTGTTGCTAAAAGGCAATATTTCATTTTCATACCAAACAGTTCAGGCACTGGGAGCTGCGGCCAAGCTCTCTGGGAACTCGGCATCCAGGCCAGCACCTGCTGCTCAGGGAAGTCATTTCCCCGAGTGTGGTTTGGCAAAGCCAAGACGAATGCGATGGCGCCACAGTGACCAAACTGCCGTGCATTTCGCAAGTCCACACAACCAGGGCGCAGGGCCTGGGCTACTCTGTCCTCCCAGCCCCTCCCCAGCCTGCCTGGTGCAGAGTCACCTGGACAGATGGCACAGGAGTGGGCAGCCACTGGGGTGCCTGATCTGTTGAGCATTTAGCAAGAGAGGACCCTGCACACAAATGATCACTGGATCCTCAGCCAGGAGCAGTGCAATGCCAAAGTTCTCACCATTCCTGTTCACGTGGTGTGTGTGTGTGTGTGTGTGTGTGCGCGCGCACGTGCGCACGTACGTGTGCTGTGTGGTGCACGTGTAGTACGTGTATTGTGTGTGGGTTGTGTGTGTTGTGTCATGTATATGTGTGTGGTGTGTGTATGTGTGTAGTGTGGTGTGTGTGCACGTGTGGTGTGTGTGTGGTGTGTCATGCATATGTGTGTGGTGTGTGTGTGGTGTTATGTATATGTTGTGTGTCATGCATATGGGTGTGGTGGTGTGTAGTGTGTGTGTGCACGTGTGGTATGTGTGTGGTGTGTTATGTATGTGTTGTGTGTTGTGTGTCATGCTATGTGTGTGGTGTGTGCATGTGTGTAGTGTGGTGTGTGTGCACGTGGTGTGTGTGTGGTGTGTTATGTATGTGTTGTGTGTCGTGCATATGGGTGTGGTGTGTGTATAGTGTGGTGTGTGCACGTGTGGTGTGTGTGGTGTGTTATGTGTATGTGTTGTGTGTTGTGTGTCATGCTATGTGTGTGGCGTGTGTATGTGTGGGTCGTGTACCCTCCACAGTGCAGTAAACCAGGTTCTTTCTCTCCAGCTTGGAGCACAGACAGACCTTGAGGCCGGAGCAGAGCTTGGTCAATACCACATGCAAATAAATAAGTGCTAATTGCCTGCAGTGTCTCTGGGTGTCAGGTGTGGTTATCGGACTGCGTTTATGGGCCAATTAGGCTCCTTACGGGACTCGATGGTGATAAATCGTGGCTTAGCGGCTTCGGGAATGTGCTAGGGCTGGTGGGGCGGTGGCGCTCCACGCGGGCTTCTGGTCGTCCCTGCACGAGCGCGCTGGGACCCGCGGGGCGGGGGGCCAGAAAGCCCCGCACATCAATGACCGACCCTGGCCCGGGGCCTCCACCGAAGTGCCTGGGGACCTCTGGGGGGACCCGACTGCCTGGCGGAAGGGGCGAGGCGCTGAGCGCCCAGCTGCGGGCCTCCCTCTGGACCCTTCCCTCTTCAGCCCGCTTGGAGTGACAACCAGGCTTGGTTTCCCGAAAAGCAGAACCCCCCAAAGAAAATGGTGCAGGGGAGAGGGATGAACTGGGAGTATGGGGTTAACAGAACGCACACTACCATATACAAAATAGGTAATCAACACGGTCCTATGGTACAGCATGGCAACAGTATTCAATATCTTGTAATAAACTATAATGGAGAAGAACCATCAGAAAGAATGTATGTAGCCTTTGCTGTACACCTAAAACTAACGCAATATCGTAAATCAACTATACTTCAATAAAAACCCTTAGACTTTGTGTTTGTTCCCCGTGTTTTGTTATTATAGAAACTGTAGTCACGAACATCTTTCACACAAATGTCGAAGTGCTCACACTACTCCTTGGCCAGATTCCTAGACATTGAATTTATTCATGTAATTAACACATTTATGGAGCCCCCCACTGTGATGAAGCCTCGTCTAGGCCCTGGATTCCTGGGCCAGAGGGAACATTTTCAGTGTCTTTCAACACAATTCCGAATCGCTGTGCAGAAATGCTGTTTGACTTCGTTTCCACCAACAGCGTGTTAGGGACAGTCCCACTGTAGCCTGGCCAGCACTGCATACGATCACTTAAAAAATCTTGGTTGTAAAATCTAGGCACTCAGTCTCACTCTAGTTACCTCACTGAGGCCGCAGAACTTTCCGTGGCCTGGAAAGGTGAGTGATTCAGTTCCCCACCCCGGAGGCGGAGAAGCTGTGATCTCCCAGGAGGGAGATGGACGCTCCGAGGCTGACTCAAGAGCACTGGAGGGAAGGTGGGGGCGGTCAGGACGGGGTAGAGACCAGGCCAGGCCAGGAGCCGCTGAGCAGGGGTGAGGCCGGGCCAACCCGCCTACCGGGCAGCTCTCTGGGGAGTCTGGGTGTTGACAGAAGGGTGTGTTTGGATGTTGGGGAAACTTACGGGCGGAGGGTCAGAGACCGACGGCTGCCCACTCAACACCTGCTCCCCGCTCTTCCTTACCACCAGACCCTGCCCCACTGAGCCCCCCTTGCAGCCCTGAATGACGCCACCTGGTCTGGCCGGCTGTGTGGCAGTGGTCACGAGCGGGGCTTCGAGGACGCCAAATAGAAGGGCCGTGTCGGCTGCACCTCCCCTTCTCCCCACCTGGAAGGCAGACGCTGCATGTGGAACAGCCCTCTGTGGGGGCCAGGAGGTGATGGGTGACCAGGTGGCCGGGAGGAGGCTGGGCCCAGATGGCCTTCTGGAACTGTCCATGCAGCCCTGGCCTGCCTACCTCTAGGTGTCATCCCTTACTTAAAAGAACTGTTTTGTAAATCTCTTACCAAATAGATAACCAATATGCACGTGAATGCAGCTGATTCCTCCAAAAAGCAATGTTCTTGGTCCTTTTTTGGCTTATTTACTAGAAGACAGGCCACCTTTGTCATGGTTTGAATTTGGCCCGCAGTCATGTGACTGCGTGGCTGGGTGGCTCGCTCCCTTCTGTGTTGCGCAATTCACCAGACACTCTGTGGCGCTGTAGGCGCCCCACGCCACGGGGAAATCCCAGCAGAAACTGTAAATACTACCTGTCCTGTGATCACGCAGCTCTATCTTTACTGACATGGAAGCCTGGGGGGTTGGAAAGCCATCCGTCTGTCTGTAGAGAGAAGAGTCTGGACGGTGCTCCAATCACTAACTGTGGTGACGTCCGGGTGGTGGCATTTTGGGTGAGTCTTACCTTCTTTATACTTTTCTGAATTGGGGGATAAAGATAGAATGTTATTTTGCATGAGAACATTTTAATATTAGTAATAACACCGTCCTGGAATGGGTTTATTTTCTAGCCACTGCTGAGTCCTTATCACATATCTGGGGCACTGTGGGTCCAGTGCAAAGATACAGCTGAAGCATCTGATGTATCAGAACTTCCGGGCCCAGGCGATCCCTGGCTGGAGGAACCAGGGCCTCTCGGAATTTCTTGTAAATAGGTCAGAAGAGCTGCTCCTTGTTTTTTTCCTTCTTGCCATGACTGTAGCACCTTGGGCCAGTGTGCTCATGCACGGGGCTGCCCGGGCCTAGTAGCAGAATCCCTTCCGTAAGCACTGACCTGGGAATAGAAACCCAATTCATCATGACAAAAAATGCCCTCCCCTCCCCTCCCCACCAAAAAAAAAAAAACCCAAGAAAAACCTCCACGGAAGCGGCGTAGACGTATTTCCATTTCTTTATTAGAAAGAGGCCTCTACGCTATAGCCCCCTCTCTCCATTACTTTACACATTTTTCTTTTTCTTTTTTTTTGTCCCCTTAGAATACTGTACAGCTGACACAAAAAAATCCCAAGGCAGGAAAATACAAACTGGCATATTTAATCAAAACAAGATCGTAGGAAATAACAAGCCAAGTGAAATGTCTGTCAATGGTTTTAATTACAGTACAAACAATATAAATAAAGCATCATTGAGTCATCGGGAAACAAACTTGCTGAATGAGGTAATATAAAAACAACCAAAAAAGAAAAGGAAAAAACCCATCTCTGGATGAACCCCAGGCTCCGCTTCCGTCTTCTATACATGGCTATTTACAGAACAGAGAAGTGTGCTAAAGTGTGGCGAGGCGCGGCCTTCCCTAGTCCCTCCTAGAAATGCCTCCGTCATCGCCTTTGACCTGCTCGGCTTCCCTTTCAGAAACACAGCCAGTGGCAAGATGAGAACCCAGTTCCGAGTCAGGGACAGGAGAGCGGGGCTTGTCTGGGGCAGGAAGCCACACCCTCGGACCCACGTGGCGATGCCTGTGGCTGGTGCGGCCGAATTCCAGCCCTTCCCTGGGCTGCCAGCCCGGTCCTTCCGGGGCTCGGCCTCTGATCAAGTGCACACGGCATCCCCAGCACACGGGAACTCAAGCCAGGGCAGGGGCAGCAGCCCCAAGAATCTGATATATTTTACACACAAAAACTCAGTCGGAGGAGAGAAACCGTGCTGCGTTTGAAGGCTTGGAGAAGGCATTATTTCTAAGACCAAGATGCGTGAACAGCCACAGAGCAGTTTGTAAGGGTACCTACCCCCCGCCTATCCACCACGGAACAGCTCTGACCCTCACTCAAGCCCACCAGTGCACTCGTAATAGTCCTGGTGAGAAAACTGCCGGGACCCCGTGGGTGGGACTGGGGGGCTGAGAGGTGCGTGTTGGGCTCCCATGAGCAGTAAGCGCTAACTCCCTGGCTTGTCCCCAGCTCACGGCACCCTGGGTCCAGCCTCTGTCCTCCCAAGCGGGATGTACCTTTTCCCCAGGCGGCTCAGTCAGGTGCAGAGCTGAGTGCAGTGTCCCCAGCTGGGCTGCTCACCAAGGTCTCTGCACGAAGCCAGGCACTGTGGGTTTCTAACACAGGCGTCGTTACAGGGGTGGGGAGACCCGGGACGTCCTTCACCCAGCCCCTGACACACCTTTAATTTCCACGAGCCAGCTCTGAGTACGAGCTTCTAAGGGATGGGCAGAGTCTCCTTATGACAAGAGTATTTGAACCAGCTCAGACATTAGCTTCCGGGCCGGTGTGGATGCCGTCCGGCACTAGGGAGACAGGGGCATAATCTGATTGAGGGGTGACTGTTCCCGACCGCGGGTGTGTTACGGGGGTCTGCTCCATTCCAAAGCCTCCCCAGCCCTCTCACATCTTGTTTGGTTCCTTTCTTTCATCTGCATCTCAAAAGCTGAAGGTCATGGAACGCTCACCGACACTGAAATCTAGATGAGTCCTAATTGCACTCGGACAGGTGAGGACCTCTCTTACGCCTTGATCACGACCCTCGGGAGTCCTTCTCTACAGACGCCACAGCCAGGCCCAACACAAGACAAGCCTCAAGCCCACCTCTCACTCATGCAGCCACCTTGCCTCTCCTTGCGCACAGCCGGCGCCTGCTGGGAGCCGGGTGTCCCGCGGTGGCTGAAGCCCGCGATCCCGTCCTTTTAACGGGGCAGGCTCATGCTCGCACACCTGCAGCCTTTAGAACCACCTTGGGTCTCTGCTGGGCACGCTTGCCCCAACCCTGCCCTCTCCCCGGCACCGAAGGCCTTTTTCTGGATGGCTTGAGGGCCTCAGATAAGGACACTTTCACCAAAAAGGCGCAAACCCCCAAACGCTGACAACAAAAACAACACCTCGTAAGTGACATGCCTTAAGGAGGGGTTTTCAAGTTCATGGTCACCGCACCCTTGCTTTGCCGAGGGTGCTTGCTACACTGGTGAAACAAATACTTCTAAAATCTGGGCTTTAAAAAAAGAATCACAGATTAAAAACAGACTTTTTCGTTTTACAGAATCCCCTGCTGATGAAATGTCCTCTAATTTCAACTCAGACCCAGACTGCAAACGCCAACTGGAAAAAAGTGTCAATCTATGTTTAAAAAGCAGCAGACATCCAAAATGAGATGGGGAATTTATTCATAGTTTTAAAAAACATCTGTTTTAGGACAGCATTACTTTTCTAAGGGGGAGAAAATCTGTGGTTTGGGGATGATCACGTCTTAGGTGGTTGAACGTCCAACGTGGAGGTGCTGACCCTGTGTGGCAACATTTCTCTCTCAGATGTCACAGCACCTTGGGTTCCAGTGACTACTTCCTGGCAGTGGTGGAACTGAAAGTCTGAGCAGTGTTTCATCTACCCCAAGGGATTAGCCCACCCGGCTTCTCCCGTCTGCATAACTGGAAGGAATCTGATGTCTTGACTGAAAGGCAAAGCTGATTTAGAAACTTGAATGAAAAAGGACCTGTCAGCGTAGGGCACAGAGCAGGGCAGAAGCAGACCCTGCCTCAGCCGCTTGGGGAATCCAAAAAGAAACATGTCTAAACCACGGCTAAAAGAGAAAGATGCAAGTCTCGATGCCAAAGGCCCTTATTTAGCTTTTTGGTTAAGGATGGGGCTGAAAATCACTCCAGGACACGACTTCACAGCGTGTGAAGCCCACGTGGAAAGAGGCCGTTAGAAATGAATTATATTTCCTGGGAAAGAAAGATGTGTATCTTCAGCACGTTTCTATCAGAGTTCCTTCCTGACGGCTCTTCAGTTTGTTTGCCTGAAGGACATAAATACGGTCCAGGGGAGCTGCAGAAAAGTCGCGATGACCTTGCGGGGCACCTGACAGAGAGGATGTGAGCGAGTGGAAGCAGCCCATCCAGAGGTGACGGATTTGCTTTCCAATCATCTGTGTCTTCTGAGCAGTTTTTGAGACCTGACCCTACTTTACTCACTGAGGACCTACATTGTGGCAAGGTTTCGGAGCTCCCCCCACCCCGCTTCCAGAACATTCTAAATGCAAAGAGAAAGGACTGGCGGGGTTGGAGCCACCAGGGCCCATGTCACCCGTGAGCACAGCTCGGCTGGGGGTTGGGCAGGAGCCAGTGGCCACTCCCAAGGGGGAGGATGGTACCACCAAGGGCAGGCCCAAGACAAGGTCACTGGCCAGCCACAGCAGCTCAATGAGGGACAGAGGGAGAGAGAAGGCGGCCCTGGAGCCTCAGGCCACACCCTGCCAGCCCAGAGTGCCTGCAAGAAGCTCTGGTTTTAAAGCGGAAGCAGGATAAGGACACTGAACGGGCCCCAAACACGAGTGTGCCCAGCGGCCTCTCAGTGCCGGAGGAGGCGTCTGAAGGACAGAGGCCTTGGGATCGACGACACAGCAGAGGGTGCGGGAGAGAGAAGGGTGGTCTCGGCCAGAAGCAGTGGGGGTGAAGGGCCTGAAGGGGACACTCACCCTTCCGTCCCCTAGAAAATCAAACTCAGACTCAGGCTGGTGGGCGCATGGCGGTGAGTGACGGGGAGGGGGCAGTGTGGGCTCACCCCTGGGGGAGGGGCTGCCCGGAAGCAGGGGTCCTCGGAGAGCCTCGCTCCCACCGACGACGAGGAGGACGACGACGACAACGGCGACGGCGGGCTCAGCAGAGACAGAGGAGGGTCAGAGCCTCGATGGGAGGGCCTGGCCGCCCCCGCCCCCCCAGGGCACTGGCTGGGGCCGGTTTCCTGGCTGGCGCTCTTGGCCCCGTCCTATCCACGTTCTGCTCTCCTGAGCCTCCCGCCCCCGGCTGGGCATCGGGCCGGCATTTACCACCCTGGTCCAAACGTCACCACACCCTGCAAGGCCACAGGGTTTCCCAGCTGAGGAAGGACCCTGGGCAGCTGGATGGGACGGCAAGGCCAGGTGAACCCAGGTCTGCTCGGCCCCAGGGCTGCCTTTCTTGTTGGACTATTGTTCCCTAATGAAGTAGTGACAGCTCCTTTGCAAATGTGGGGAATGAGCCTGAACGTGTTCAGGTGGCACCAAACTGGGAGGCCCGGAGCTGATGCTGGAGGCCGAGGCTGGGTCCAAGCGGACCACATCAGGCGGCACAAAACCTCAGAGGAGGGGGCAGAAGTGCACGGCCCTGCACCGGTGCTACAAGGGCCGCAGCCTGGACTCGTGGCCCTGCAGGAAAGGTGCTGCTTTAAGGATTCCAGGCCAGAGTAATTCAGGAAGAGCTGCTCTCTCCTGCACCCGACAGCCCAGCGGTCAGCAAGCACCCGCTGCCCTCACCTGCTTTCTGGGATAACTGCACATAGGGCGGGCTTCCTGGGGGACAGGAAACTGTACCTGCTTGTGGGACCAAAGACTCATGGCAGGAACGTCACTCACTCACCCTCGACTGCTCATCTGCTGGGAAGACCGGAGACGGAAGGAACCCGGGACCATCTGCCTGTCCACCCCAGTACTCGAGGTCCACCCACGCACCGTCAGAATCAAGGCTCCTTTCTCCGCAGGGTTCTCTTGGCCACAAGAGAAATCCAGAGAGGTCTGCAATACACCCAGCTCACCTGTGCAGGTGCCCTCACACGCGGCCGCCTTATCATATGCCTTCCCCAGCCAGTGGGTTTCTCGTCAAGGAAAAATTTGAATTCTGAATAGAAAAGGTTACGTGGATTCTGCAGTGGTGGCTTCCTGTGTCACTGTCATGTCCCTGAACTTACATGGAAATAAACTATGAAAGCTGGACCCCCTTCCTCAACTGGTTATTTCTAACACTGGCCCTGGGTCCTTGCTTCTCTGGCCTTGGTGTTAATAAGGCTTTAAGATGGGAATGAGAGCGTTGTCAGCAAAGAAAGGACTTCTAGTTTGACACTGACATACAAACAGACGAGCCGCCGGTCACCTTTATTTTAAAAGAAAACCCTTGAAACCCACTACCGCCTTTTCTCTGTTGCCAAAACTCGGGCTCGAGAAAGCAGGCTGCCCCCTGCAGCAGATCAATATCGCTAAAAATAGCAGGAGAGGGGTCGAGTTTTCTAAGGAGGAATCAATGAAGTCCCAGCGCTGGAGGGAGGGAAGGGAAGAAACCAGTCTAGCATTCAGGTCGTGAAAGGCTAAGTGAAAAAAGAAGTCATCTGGGAAAATATTATATTATAAACACATATAATAATCTGTACACACCCATATACATCCCAAAGAGAAGCCTTACAAGGAATTCCGTTTCTTTTCAAAAGAAGGCTTCACTGTGATAAAGCATTCCTACAGTGGGAATTAACTACAATGAAATAATTTAAGAATTTCGTTTATACTCTATCTGTGTCCACTACGTAACGTCTATGCTAACGGGGAGGCGAATGCGCGTGGCTGGATTAGAACAGTGACGCGTTCTTCAAAAACAGGAAGGACTTTCTTCTTTCCTCTATTCACATTCAAAATAACCACACAGCGATGAAACAGAATTAAAAATCGGGTGGAGGGATTACGGACCTGTTGTCAAGGCTTCCAGGCTGGAGGCTTCCGCACCTGTTATCCTGGGAAAACGCCGAGTTCCACAGAGCTGCATCAAGGTTAGAAATGCCCATGAAACCCCGACCCAGGTAGAAACCGTGTAAAGCTTTATCTTTTCCCCACCTACTTTAATTTTTTTTAAAAAAGTGAAAGAAGGGGAAACACTCTTACAAAATAGAAGGTTTAATATATGAGAGCAAGGAACTTCCCCGGAGGCGGCAGGGTGAACGTGGCCCTGTGTTTCTGTGCTACCTCAGTCCCGTGCCGTCCTTCAAGGTGACGCCCTCTCCCCCCTCAGACTGCCAAAGGGCTCAAGGCACAGTTGCCCCCTTTTCTTTTTCACCTAAGGTGTCACGAGCTGGTTTACTATGTTTGGCCACCACGTTGAAGGTGGCCGAAGTCTGAAGCAGCCAGAAACCGTGACGACGGCAAATCGGGTGACGTACTAAAATGATGGGCCTGGACACCAGGCAAAAAAAAAAAAAGTCTCAGGGCGTTTCATGAGTCAGTCTGTGCTCCCAAATTGGCAGCGGTGGTCAGGATGGACCTCTGCAAAGCGCCCGGGTCTGGGATTTGGAAAGTCACCCCGCCCCCCGCGTTGCCACAGCCTGTTCCTCTGGGTGGGCAAAAGTAGGGTCAGATCTCAATCGTGCTTTCCAGTAACAAGGAATGACATGCCTCTTTCCCCCGCTAATATGCTTTTATCCCCCTCTTCCTTGATTTTAATAAGCAAATTGTACCACCATCTTACTCTGATATGCTCCTTTTTAGAAGCTGTATATCACATTAATGGAAGTGTTTACTGCTGGGAATATTTCCCGTGTACAATGATCTGTAACCCTCTTATCTCAACTAGTTGCATATTATTAGTTCACATCCAGTTCAATTTATAAATTAACAGAGGTGCCATTTGTCTGTATAGAAATCAATGCATATTTATGAACTTCTTTTATTCAAATAGATTTTCAACACATCTCATCTAAAGACAGAATACAGAAGCCTGTGTGACTTGGGCAACGTGGCCCCCGAGTGACTGAGACCCAAGACACCCACCTCGGCAAAAGGACACAGACTACCTCTCAGGTTTGGGCAAAAAAACAGCCTTTTACGCATTTACTTAGTTCACTAAATGTGCTCAAAATGCTGCCGTTAGCTGAATTCGTGATTTCCTTTTGAACTTCCAAGTCACCCTTATTTATCTTTTCCGTTTTGTTTTTGCGCCAAGGAGACTGCAGTCAAATAACACTGGGCAACTGGTTTCCTCTCTTTGGACTGAAAAATTAAACAGATACTAAATTATGACAGTGAATTTAGAAAGGAGGGCTCCAAGGGCTTGAAAGAACATGTCTGGGATAATACGATGCTTCTAAGAGCATTGCAGTCACATCGCGGCAATCGCCAGAGCGTGCTGTGTAACTACCTCCTCGGCTAATACGCTTCCTTCTCGGTGATGACTAATCATGTTCTATTAAACAGCGGTAATGCTGGAAGAACTCAGCTGTACGAGTGTAATGAAGCCGGTACTCTCCCTGGACAGATTAGCTACAACTGATTTGACACATACCATCATAGGGGCTTCAAACCTGACAAACTCTTCTTGCTTCTGATTTATGCCGTCAAGCTCCTCGGAGAAGAGATGAAACCCAAGCGTTCCGTCTGGTAGAGGTGAAATGTACTGATGTGCTGAACCCCCAGTTAAGGAGTGTTGCCCCTTCTCCTGGTTGCGCGCCTCCCCTCCCCCATGTCCCGTCCCTTGTGCCACGCTCTGTCTCCCGGCCACCGGAGGGACCGGGGTCCGGCGCCGTGTGCTACCATCAACGAACCCAGGCCCGCCGGTCGCTCCTGTGTGTTGATCGGGGGAATTTATGCAAAGGAATCAATGCTGCAGCCTCCGAGCCTCCTCTTCGCCCCTTGAGGACCATCCGGGTTTTGTGATTTCACTTGGCGTGAGTGGGGTGGGGTGGAGGCGTGGGGGGTTGGCTGGGGACCACCAGGAGGAGTGAGGGGACGCGACGGGACTCACGTGGCGTGATCCCTGAGGGCGCGCGGGAGGCTGCGGGCACCGCCGGTCCTCAGATGATGGTGGGCACCCTCCCGCCGCTGTTGTTCCGGTTATTGTTCTTCCTGGACAGGTTGGGGGTGGCCATGAGCACGAAGCGCTCGTCGGGGCAGCCGTACTGCAGCAGGACGTCGGTGCACTCCTGGCTGGAGGCCTGCCGCGCGTAGGCCAGCGCCGTGTTCCCGTGCGCGTCGCGGGCCATCACGTCCACCCCGTACTGCAGAGGTAACAGAACCGCATTAGGGTCACGGGAGGGAGGGGACAGGGCGCCTTGTTCAACCCCGCAGGCAGCTGGGGCAGATGCGGACCCCGGGACGCGCTACCGGGAACCCGCGGGGGAGCCCAGCGTCCAGTGTCCCTGCCCCCGTCCCCCCTACCCCCGCCAGGTGTATTCTTTTCCGAAAAGAGTGTGCTTTTTGCATCGAAAAGCCCTTCCCCTGTGCAATAGGAACGGACCAAGGATAACTCTAGTTTTGCTATTTCTATTTTGACTTTCCAATTATAAACACAGAAAACGATCGCTCTTTTGATCTCAGAGGCGATTCATTTTCATTGAAGGAAATACATAGGTAATACGTAAGAGCATAAGAAGAAAAAATCACGTATAATCTCGCTATTCAGAGATAATCTTGGTTAATCTTTCAGCGGATTTCCTTCTAATGGTTCTTCTTTGAATCTAAATGCATATATGAATAACTGAGATAAAACTTGCACAAATAATTTTTATCTTTTTTTTTTTTACTGAACTTGGTGCTCTGCTCATTTTCTCAGATCATTAGAAGTTATTCAAAAGCATGACATATAACAGTTATATAATATTCCTCCGTATGAACATGACTCAGTTACTCTGTCCTCGGTAGCTACACATTGTGTTTTATTTTTTTTTAAATTATTTTAAAAAATTTATTTATTTTGGCTGTGCCGGGTCTTCGTTGTGGCATGCAGGATCTTTTTTTTTTTTTTTTTGGTTGTGGCATGAATGTGGGGATCGAATCCTGACCAGGGATTGAACCCAGGCCCCCTGCATTGGGAGCACGGAGTCTCACCCACGGGACCGCCAGGAAGTCCCTACACATAGTGTTTTAAAGTTGTCATTGGTCTAAATAGTGCTGTGATGTACAGCCTCATACTGAACCTTTCTCAGGATCTCTGATTGTCAGAGTGATGACTAGAAGGGGTAACACGAGATTAAATTACACAAATAGTTTTAAGCTTCTGGATCTTGAGAAAGGGTGGACTGATGTCCACTTCCACCACCATGGATGGGAGTCTCATCTCTCGTCTGCAGGAAGCATGAGCATTAAAGGAACTCTTGGCCAATTTGAGGGGGAAAGATGGCATGCAATCTGTTAATGGAACTGTGTTCCCCCAAACTTTATATGCTGAACTGTATTTGGACATAGGGCCTTTAAAGAGGTGATTAAGGTTAACTGAGGTCATATGGGTGGGGCCCTAATCGAATATGACCTGTGTCCTTATGAGAAGAGAAAAAGACAGCAGGGATGCATGTGCACACAGAGGAAAGGCCCTGTGAGGACACAGAGAGAAGTCTGCAAGCCAAGGAGAGAGGCCTCAGGGAAAAAAGACCCTGCCCTCACCTTGACCTTGGACTTGGACTTCTGGCCTCCAGAACTGTGAGAAAATAAATTTCTGTTGTTTAACCCCCCGAGTCTGTAGTGTTTTGTCAGGGCAGCCCCAGCAGACTCATATGCAACTGCTAACATGAAGCTGAACACTGAGTGTTTCTGATATCTGTGTATCTAATTCTCCCATCACAGCCATCCCAAGAGTCAGGTAAAAATATGTAGAAACTGGCATCGTTCTCAGCTGTGCTGGACAGACCCATCGCCTGCCCCTGGGGCTGGGAACAGAAGAGCCCCCAGCAGGTGACCCACCTCTGGACAGTGTCCCACTGCTGGTGAGCACACACCCCTCCTCCCTACCCAGGACCCTCTCAACGGGCAGCTTTCCGCCACCCTTCGAATGGGGACCTGCTGTGGCCAAGGACCCCAAAGGCAGGCAGGCAGCGGCCAGGCAGGGGGTGCGGGCGTCTCCGAAGCAGCTCCTGGTGGTACAGTCATTTTCTCCCTTTCTTCTCCCCGTTCAAGCTGCATGGCAAATGCTTCAGTAGGGATTAAAAAGATAACTCTCCCCAGCGGAAATTAATCGGGAGAGTCCAGAAGAAGCCCTTTGACAAACTCCGACCACATCAAGGCTCAAAGTCTAGGGTCCAGCATTTTTGTGTTATGTGAACGAAACATCCAAAGGTGTGGCAACGGGAAAACCACACAAACCGTTCAGTTTATAGCCTCTCCCTCCACCCCTTCCCCACAAAACGATGGTGGGAGCCTTTTGTAAAAGCAACAAGAGGAACATCACCAACTACACTTGACCCAAGGCGGGGGTCATCCCAAAGATGAAGCCGGCAGAAACGCTAGCAAATGCCGTGCAGAGTGGACCACTGTGCCCGCGTAAGGAGACTTCGTTCCTCCCTTTTAAACTGGTGCTCTGTGTGTGCCCTCACACAGGTGGGCTGAAAGGGAGCCCCCCCACCCCAAAGCCTAAATTCCCTATTACTAATGCTTCCCACTTCCAGGCGGGCAACGATAGCCTTCTCCCAGAATGATGCCCGCGGAGCAGTGCCGAGGGCGCGTGGGCGACCTACCCAGATGAGAAGCTGGGCCAGGACCACATTGCCCTTCCGGCAGGCCAGGTGCAGCGCCGTGCGGCCGTCCCCCTCCCCGCAGGTCTCGTTCACTTCGTCCCGGGAGCCGTGCGCCAGCAGCAAGATGACCGTCCGCAGGTCCTCGTCGGCGGTGGCCCGCAGCAGGTGCTGGCCCGGGGACAGCTCCGTGCACGCCAGCGGGGCCAGGAAGAGCTTCTGCTCGTACTTGGCCCGGATCCACCTCTCCTTCTCTTCCCTGCAAGAGTCACCAGACAGGCGAGGTCACGACCGCGAGGCAGAACCGAGGCTGCACCCCTCTGCCCAGCCACCACCATGTGTGTGGTGTGTGGTCCGGAGGCGTCCAGGGGGCGGTGACAAGTGTCTTCACCCGGCACCAGGAAGCCCCCCTCGGGGGAAAGGCTTCCCTACAGTGTACAAAGTGGGTCCCCACCAGGAGCACCACCTGGGCACCTGTTAGAGATGCAGGTTCTCAGGCCCCGTCCCAGCCCCCAGAATCAGAACCCCTGGGATGTGTTTTAACCAGCCCTGCAGGGGATTCTGATGTCCTAAGGTGTGAGAACCAGGGATCGGCCTTGAGCTCTCATGTGATTTCTTTTTTTTTTTCTTTTTTTTTTGCGGTACGCGGGCCTCACACTGTTGTGGCCTCTCCCGTTGCGGAGCACAGGCTCCGGACGCGCAGGCTCCGCAGCATGTGGACTCTTCCCGGACCGGGGCACGAACCCGCGTCCCCTGCATCGGCAGGCGGACTCTCAACCACTGCGCCACCAGGGAAGTCCTCTCATGTGATTTCTTCTGCTTTTTGTGGCCCCAGAAGAATCACCCCGCTGCCCGGGGTCCCGCCCAACGCAGGATGGATGCCACAGGCTCGGAGGCCTCATCCACTTTAAGCGGCCACAGTCAGAGCCAGGATTACAGACCACTTGGCTGGAGTCCAGGGGGCAGGGTGGCCGGTGGGCTCTCCCACCTGGTGTGACCTCGAGGGCTTAGTTCTCAACCTCATCGGCCGGGGAGGGGGTGTGTGTGAGCTCGGAGGTCTTACAGACACTCCCGTGGAAGAAAATGCTGCTACAGACGACACATGAAAAGGCAGCGAATCCAACGGGGAAAAGAGATGCAAGCGAAGCTCGTGACCCTGCGCGGCTTTCTTAGCTCTCGGGACACCTGGGGGAGCCTCGGTGAGGGCGTCAACGACTCCTTCAAGACGAAGAGCAGCCGGGTGGGTTTTCCAGGGAAAGTGGGCTGAGGCCCAGCCTAGGAGGCCAGGCAGGGGGCCCCCTGAGGCCAGAGCTGAGTCAGGGTGCAGAGGGCAGGAGGACACGGGGAGGGAAGGTGTGAGGCACGATGGGCATGGCAGCTGGTGCCCCTCCCCCAGGAGCATAACCCCAGCGGGGTGGGAGTGCTAACAGGCCCACTCTCTGGGGCCCAAAGAGGACAGTATGTTGCCTGAGACATCTGGAAGGAGGGCTGGGGAAGGGAGGAGGGGGCAGGATGGGAAGAGAGGAGCTGAAGAAGGAGAGAAGAAACCAACAGCAAGGTGTGTTTATATTGACCGGAAGGAGAAGACCCCGGGCCGTCTACTCGTGCACTTGGGCCGCTAAGGGTGGATTTGGGTGTTGCCTCTTCTAGTACAGGTGAAGACCACTGAAAACAACTCAGTAATCCTCAAGACTGCAGCACTGCTGGGGGGAAAAAACTGGGGGGGAAATGCACAAGACAGAAGTGAGATTTCACAAGTAGCTCTTGAAATGAGAGAGTCTGGGAACAGAATGGGGCCAGGGTTGGGAGCGGGGGTAGGGGGAGTGGGGTGGGGGACCTTAGGCCGGACAGATGCTTTTTTTTTTTTTTGATGTGGACAATTTTTTAAGTCTTTATTGAATTTGTTACAATATTGCTTCTGTTTTATGGCTGCGAGGCATGTGGGATCCTAGCTCCGTGACCAGGGATTGAACCTGCACCCCCTGCCGTGGAAGGCAAAGTCTTAACCACTGGACCGCCAGGGAAGTCCCCGGACGGATGCTCTTTGATGAGGCTGATGAAAGAAGCAACAGAAGCCCTAGAGATAAGAAGTGACTGTAATTACCCACAGAGACGTACATATACACGGATCCACAATTGCCCTGTCCTAAAACTCAGCATTTTCTCCGGGGGAGTCAGGAGGGTACATAGCTACAAACCACACAGGGGCATCACCTGGGGCCTCCGCTGGACTGGAGAAAGAAAACTCGTTACCCGTGACATTTTTCCTTTCCAAGTACAGAATAAAGGCCCTGTTTACACCTTTTACCCGTGTTGACATTGCTCCTGGTGATGTAGTGTCGGGTTAGCCCTAATCTGTTTCTAAATACTTAGGCAAACATTTTCTTCCAGGAGTAAATCTGGATTAGTTTTGCTTCGCTTCCTGGTCCCTACGAGGGACCCCCGAGCGACCCCCCGACCCTTTTCATTAGGCCATTTCTAGGACGAGCACGTGGCTGCAGCTGAGAACTCACACCAGCACCCGGAGGCCGGCTGCACAGCCTCCCTCACTTGGGCCAAAATACAAGCACAAAAGCGCCGGCGACACCTTGGAAATACCGGAAGAGGTGAAAGGCGAAAAAACCCCAGGCCGGGCCTTGCTGTTCGTGTTACTTAAAAACCTTATTTCAAATGTATTAAACATATGTTGATGCATTTCATAAATCGCCGAAGAGCAAAACGCGAATTAAATGAAAAGGGACAGCAGTGGGCGAGATACAGCCAGATTTTCAAGTTCCAATCTGCTAATTCTCATTTCTTGGTAGGCATTAAAATCAGACCTCTTTTACTCTGCTCCGGTTGATTTTAATACTCATTGCCAAGTCATTCAGGGACAAACCAGAGGATGGAACACGGTAGCTACAGTCCTAACTGCAATTATTCCATTTTCTTTTTAATATTGGAAGACCCCAGCCAAAGAACGAGGTCAGACCCCCCAGCTTCTAGCTCCTCTGTCGTGGTCCATGTGGTCTCTTGGGGAACGCCCCACCCCAAGCTCACCTGAATTCACTGAACTCGACACGTGTCTGAATGATGAGTGCATTTAAGCTGTTCTTTGCTTTTAAAAATCAGTGTCGTTCGCAATACGTAATAAAGGCAGGTCCAGGTTTCGTGGGGCTGAAAACACGTACCATTTGGGGAGCCTTCTGTAAGAGGAAGACTCTGAGATTATGTACGTGAAACGAGGAACAGGGAGGAGGGCCTGGGGCTTGGGCTTCCTTAGCCTGGAGCGGGGTGATGATTATTTGTGAGGGTTTCAGAACCTCCAACAACTCAAATACAGAAAACAGGCTTGATACTGGGAACTGTCCCCAAGTGATGCTGCCAGGAGACAAAAGCAGCGAAAGCCTCTAGGCAGCCTTCTCGCTGGGGCCCACCTTTCCCAGCCCCACGTCCACACGGCCCCTCACCTCCACCAAGGGCCTCCCCAGATCTGTTTAATGCACGGTTTTTATTATCTGACAGGACCACGGCTCTTCACCAAAACTTCTTGTGTTATTTAAAAATAAGCATTCGATGCCGGCTTCTGGGTCCTGCAGGACGGTGATGTTTCGGTGTTTGTTTGTTTTTTTTTTTCAGACACCAGGAGGCCGGAGAGCAAAGGAAGGCAGACCACTGGGCCTTGAGTCTGTGTCAGGCGTGCTGCTTCTCCACAGCTGAAATCCAACTGGAAGGAGCAGGGGATTCAGGAACGTTTCTGTTTTGTGGGAGCTAATTCAGCAACCCCCATGCGTGCATCAGCGCTTAATATTAGTTACAGCCTATGTCCTGCGGTCACTGTCCACGCTGACAAACCGGGAGGAAAGCTTAATTCTGCATGCTCCCTGCAGTGGCCAGAGGGAGGGAAAAGAGAGTCCACACTGAGCTAAAAGGCTGCGGGTTTCGGCCTTGGAGAGGCTGGCGTTCATGTGCTTGCTTTGTTCTTCTTTGTGGTGCAGATCTTTGCAACTTCAGTCACTTCCTGGGCCCTCGTTTCCTCATCTGTAAAACGGGCACAGTGACGTCTACAGCAGGCAAGGTGGTTTTGGAATTTGAAGTCACGTGTTCGGACGAAGTGCTGGCCGTACACAGTGGTTCCCTGACACATGGCGGCCGTGGCTGTCCTGATGCTTGAAGAGAAGAACATCTCTCAAGACTCGCCCTGCTGTCGTGCACACAAGCGCTCCCCGTGGGGGCGTCGCGGGTGATGAGGCGGCGTTGGGGGCAGGGGGGTGGGGCCTGACACTCCCGCTGGGTGGGCGAGGGGACCCTGGCCAGAGGCCTTGACAAACCCATGGGGGTCCTGTGGGGCTCCCCCTCCAGGGTGCAGAAGGACCTGAGACACTGGGGTGAGGAGTGCTCAGCAAATTCGAACGACCCCATAGCTGTCAGGACCTCTGGGGCCAAGTCTGGTTGGCCTCTGCCCGTGGCCTTGAGCATCTAAAGCCTTCCTGGATGTTATGGACTGACTGTGTCCCCCCCGCCCCCGATTCGTGGACTGAAGCCCTACCCCACCCAACGTGACTGTATTTGAAGACAGAGCATTTAGGAAGTAATCGAGGTGGACTGAGGTCACGGTCCTGGTCCGTATAAGAAGGGGAAGAGACAGCTGGGGGTCTTTCTCCCCGTGCACAGAGGAGAGGACACAGCCGGTAGGTGGGTCTGCAGGCCAGGAAGAGGCCTCAACAGAAACCAACCCTGCCGACACCCTGACCTTGGATTTCCAGCCTCCGGAGCTGTGAGAAAATGAACTTGTATTATTTAACCCCTCCGCCTCCTCTACCCCGTCTATGGTATTTTGTTATGGCAGCTGGTCTGACTAATACACTGGACAGCCACATGGTCCACTGTTTCCACTTGGCTTCTGTGCCAACAGTCACCATGGGAAAGACAGATACTCTGACAATGATTCCTTTTCTGCGAGAATATTCTGTCTAAAACCATTCGCCCCAAGAAACCACGATGCCAAAGCACAGATACCCTAATGGTGACTCTGACGTCCCAATCTTGCTTCTGGGATTCCCGGCTTGTCTCGGCCCAGCCTTTCTTTTTCCCCAAGGAAGGCCAGTTCAAGAGCAGTGTAGCTGGCAGTACATTACCTCACCTCATTCCAGTCCCCTGGAGGCTCACTGCTCACAGCCTCCGTTAGCTAATGAGCTAAAAAATGAATTATTGGCACGGCTGGCCATCAGCAGAGAGGAGGAGGCCCCGCTCCTCATTTGAGCCCTGCGGTGACACACCTTTAAATAAATCAGCTGCACGGGACCAGGGAAAATGAGAGAACGGGCCACTCATCACGAGACACCAACCCAATCCCCCCAAAGAGAAAGACAAGATACAGTCGAAGGCACAGGAGTAACTGTTTTCTCTCCTTCTTGCCTAAGATGAAACCCTTTCCAGGTAGCCTTCCATGCCCTCTGGGCCCAGGAAACTGCCTCGTGTGTGAGCCTGGGGCCCAGGTCTCGGAAGCCGTGACTCCAGGGTCCTGTGGGGTTTGCCGGGCTCAGCTGGTCTGCTAGGACTGCAGCCTGACAGATGAGGCTTTGCCGCACTTGACCTTGAGGGGTGTTGACTCGGCCAAGGCTCCACCAAAGGTGATCCCGGGGGCGCACCTCACCTGCAACCCGCAGATTTAGTGCCTGCCGAATGGAATCAACTACCAGCACCAGTAAATACCGCGAGGCCCCACTGAGGAGGGGCCGTCTCCAAGCCGCAGGAGCGCTTCCTGTGATGGTGCTGCTGGTGACGGTGACGATGGTGACAACAGTGACCGGCTTTGTGGACGATTCCTGACCCTGGAACACCCGCCGTGTTCTTACGAGTGACCTACATGTCGAATGCTGAACACCATGCATGTGTGACGGCAGAATTGTGGCCATATTTTGGGAAATCATGACATAAAGGAAAGGCTTCAGGAAAAGAGATGGGTCATTTTGTGGCAAGCTTCAGAAGATGGGGAAAAGGGTGGAGTCTGGAATTGACAGACACGGCTTTTTTTTTTTTTTTTTTTTTGCGGTACGCGGGCCTCTCACTGTTGTGGCCTCTCCCGTTGCGGAGCACAGGCTCTGGACACACAGGCTCAGCGGCCATGGCTCACAGGCCCAGCCGCTCCGCGGCATGTGGGATCCTCCCGGATCGGGGCACGAACCCGCGTCCCCTGCATCAGCAGGCGGACTCTCAACCACTGCGCCACCAGGGAAGCCCGAGTTACCTGTTTTATATATAGTACTGTGTACATGTTAATCTTTGTTTGCAGTTTTATAGTAAACTTTAAGCCTTTCTCATCCTTCCTTGACCTTTATTTACCAAGCAATGGACAGGTCACTGATAAAATAGCTGGACTCTGTTGCACACACTAGGAAAATCCCCAAGAGCATCAGAGCTAATGTTTATTAAGTACTTCTGATGTGTTAGCCGCTGGGCTAATTATCTGGTTTCATTCTGACAACACCTGGTGGGGTAGGTCCTGCTATCATTCCCCCACAGTTTAGAAGGTGAAGACGGTCTTGCTGGGTCCCCGACCTGAGACGGCCCAAGCGGCTGTCCCCGGTGGTCACTGCCTGAGCTCTTCCTCCGGGCTCTGCCACCTCCCAAATAAGGAAACTTGATCCCATCTGGAAGGGCATCGCCTGCGTTGTGGGATTCCAGCCGAGTCCTCAGCACTCCGCCCACCCGTTCTCTTCAATCACCTCACCACGTGGTGATGGGTCAATGTGAGTCGCTTTGGAGAATCTAGAGCTGTACCACCCCGGGGGCAGCATGAGCCACGCACAGGTGTTTGAATTAATCCAGATGAAACAGCAAGTCCCGCTCCTCTAGACGCGCCACACGGGTCAAGTGCTCAGTGGCGCCAGGGCTGGCGGCTGCTGTCTCGGGCAGTGCAGACGATCTAGAGCGTCTCTATGACTGGATCTAGAGCTGCTCCATCCTGGCAGGGATCGTGCTCATCCAGACAACCTGTCTAGATCAGCACTAGGGAGGGTTTTTCTCTCCCATTTTTGTCTTACCCAAATTATTTGGGAATAACCATAAACGCAGAATGAAGAGAAAGGAAATCACCAATGTCTGTGTGGGAGACGGAGTGGGACGGAAGCCAATGCAGAGGCCAGCACTCAGGACAGCAGCTTCTCTAGGCAGCCGGGTCCCGGGGGGCGGGCACCTGTCACTGCTGGTGGCCATGACGTCACTGGAGCACCGCAAACGCGCGCTGTCAGTGAGGAGCTAAGGGCAGGGCGGGTCTCAAAGACCCTTCGGGAAAGCTGAGGCTGAGTTGGAGCCGCACGAGACCCGCGCCACGCCCCTTAGAGAAACGCCGTCTTGATGTGGTCGGTGGCCCCTCCTCTGTCCACCGGAGGGCTACAGGGATGCGGCCACACTCAGCCGCCACCAGCTGTGCTTGGCATCTGGCAGGGAGGGCCCGGGGTAACAAGGTTAATGCGCTGGCTTCCCAGCAAAGACCATTTTAGCAAATAACCACAAAGCTTCTGATTGACTTCCAGCACCGTTTTGTGGTCCCCAGGAGCAGACACGGGAGCCGCGGCCAGACGTTCCCTGGGTCCTCAAGGGGCCCACCGTGGAGGCAGGATGGACGATGTTTTGGGGTGACGTGCAGAGCGGTCAGCCTTCCCATCTCCACAAACGAGGCTTTCTCTGGCTCGGACCCTGGGCAGGCATGGCCTTTCCCAGAAGCCCCCTCAGTGTCGAGCCGAACGTGTTCATTTTGATGGGAGACCCTCCTCCCGAATGTTTGAAGGCCAAGAACTTTTTGGGGGCTTATCACACTGCTTCTTCCAGAAACATCTTTTTTCTTTCCCCCTCACGGGGTGGGAAAGGATTTTTCAATAGTGACTTTATTTATTTATTTGGGCGCCCCACGCGGCATGTGGGGTCTTACTTCCCTGACCAGGGATCAAACCCGCGCCCCCTGCACTGGAAGCATGTGGAGCCTTAACCACTGGACCTCTAGGGAAGTCTCTCAACAGTAATTTTAAAGGAGATTTTGTAGCAAAGTGTACCAGAGTGGAGGAATGTCCTTTGGGGTGAGGTGGAGAAACTGGAGGAGACCTGCACTGCTTTAAATGGTGACCCAAGAGGCCAGGAAGAGGAAAGAAAGCGCTAGCTAGCAGCAAGGAATTTCCCAAGTGTCTTTCGGCCTCAAGCAAAACAGGAACTGGAAGGGGAGGCATGGTAGAGGGGGCTGGAACAATATGTTAGGAAAACAGAGGGGCTTCCTCTCTCTGCAGGGGAAGACCCCGGCCCACTGCGAGCCCCGGCACGCATGCTTTCTCCCCCGGCCGCGTTGCCAAGGGGGCCGGCCTCGGGATGGGGGAGGGCAGCCAACAAAGACTGATGGCTATTTATTCCTTAATTACCAAAAGCTTTTAAGAAACTGGCCACTGTAAATCCCACATGCAGAGAGCAGAAGGCAATGGACAAGGATTTATGCTCACGGGGCAAAGACAAAATAAATATCCTGCCTGACTTCGGATCAATATTATGAGTGTTTTTGCCAACCTGCAGGGTGCTTTATGAGCTCGGAGGAACAGAACAGGATCATTATTAATTAAATAAAGTCAACTGCATTAGGCTTATTATTTCGGCGAGTCACAGTTAAGTGTGCCAGGCGGCAGGGGTTGGGGGCGGGTGGGCAGATCGCGGCCCCGGCAGCCCAGGAGTGAGAGTCTGTGCTCAGGTGCAGGCCCCGTGCGACAGGCTCAGCCCTGCGCCGTCCCAGAAGGTGCGGGTAAGGGCACTCGTCTCCCCCCACACCTTAGTCCGAGGTCCAGGTGGAGGCCTGGGGCCCTCGTGGCTTTGTTGTCATGAGCACTGGGCATCTCCCAGCACCTGCCTGTTTGGAACCTGACCGGGCTGAGTGGGAATATATCCCAGGATACAAGCAGTGACGCAAATGCAACATCATCCCTCTACAGGTTTGAGGCAACCTAGGAGGATTTTGCTTCGGAACCTCAAAGCCGGAATAAAGGAGACGTCAGGCTGGGTCACCGGCTCGCGCTGGCCTGGAAGTGAGCAGGCATTAGATGAATGAATGCACAAAACCCGGCTCAAGTTCCACAACCTGTTGGTTGTCTGCAATGTGCTGGTGCTTGCAGGGAAAAAAAAAGAGACCTGGGCCTTTCGGGGAGCGTGGCTGCACTCAGCCTCTCCGCAACCTCGGTTTCCCCTCTGGAGAGGCTGCTTCTGAAGTTCAAGGCCCCCACGAGCATCCGCTTGGGAGGTCAATGATGGATGGAAGGTGCCCCCCTGGGACTGGGTGAGCCCTGCACAGTCGGGCCAGACATCCCCCCGCTTCCCGGGTCTGTGCGACGGAATGCCTCCGCTGAGCCTTCTGTTTGGACAAATCAATCTGTACATCGCGCAGCACCCAGGGCAGCCACCCACTCATAGCTTTCAACCACCTTGTTTGGGACCAGCTCAACCTCGGGCCACTCCCAGACGAGGCAGAGATGCAGCCGAGGGGCCTCTCCAGTGGATGCTGTCCTGCTGCCACCAGCACCGTGACCCCGGCAAGCGGCCCAGAGAGTCTCCCTCCCCCGCTGCCCCGCTGCGAGCCACCTGCACTGCGTTCTCAGGCTCCACTCGTGAGAAATTCATTCCAGAATGAAAGAACCTGCTGCATTCATTTGCTGGTCCCTGGAATCGCAGCCCCCAGAGCCCACCTGTGTCAACCCTGCAACTGTCCGCTCAGGAGGCCACCAGGTTAGAAAAGGTGGGTATGGGTCAAGGGAAGGCAGGACAGGGGTGGAGGGCTGTCTTCCGGGTGCAATGGACAGAGCTGGGGGCAGTGCGCAGGGAGCCCAGAGGCCGGCGTAGGCGGCAGGTGGAGTGGGGAGGAAGCAGAGTGGGGACGCTGAGAGCAATTTCGAGAAAGTCTAACTCTTTTTTTTTTTTTTTTTTTTTTAACATCTTTATTGGGGTATAATTACTTTACAATGGTGTGTTAGTTTCTGCTTTATAACAAAGTGAATCAGTTATACATATACATATGTTCCCATATCTCTTCCCTCTTGCGTCTCCCTCCCTCCCACCCTCCCTATCCCACCCCTCCAGGCTGTCACAGAGCACCGAGCCAATATCCCTGTGCCATGCGGCTGCTTCCCACTAGCTATCTACCTTACTACGTTTGTTAGTGTGTATATGTCCATGACTCTCTCTCGCCCCGTCACAGCTTACCCTTCCCCCTCCCCATAACCTCAAGTCCGTTCTCTAGGAGGTCTGCGTCTTTATTCCTGCCTTACCCCTAGGTTCTTCATGACATTTTTTTTTTTTCTTAAATTCCATATATATGTGTTAGCATACTGTATTTGTCTTTTTCTTTCTGACTTACTTCACTGTGTATGAGAGAAAGTCTAACTCTTAAGTGAATCATTTTCAGAAGCAGGTTACGCCAGTAGAAAAAGGCAGAACATCAGATTGTTCCAGAAGCAGCTGAAATATGTTCAACATTTTTTTCAATTTTTAAAATTTTCAATGTTTTTTATTTTCAATATTTTTATTGAAAATATTTTTTTATTTTTAAGTTTTCACTATTTCCCCCTATTTTCTCATCTATCGTAAAATAAGACAACAAGACATAGGAAGTTAAGGGGAAACATGGCCGTGGCACTCCTCCCTCCACTCACAGACTCTCTTCTTGTCTCTGTGCTTCCTCCTTGTCATTTCCACTCACAGACACAGCTCATCTCGTTGGACTTTTAGCACAGACGCCTTTATTGTTACGTGCAAAGCTGGTCTGATAAACTAAGTCTGTGAGTCAGTTTGCAAATTGAGTGTGGTTTTTACACAGTAACCCTAGCTCAGCTGCGGGAGCCACACACACACTAGATGCTTCTGTAGGTCAACACTAGAAAAAAGGCGGACAACTGTTTGAAAGCATAAATCCCGATAAATCTGTGCCAACTGAGAGGGAGCCTGAGGCAGTCAGGTGAGGCGGTCCTAGATTCTGCGTAATGTGGCATGAAACGGGACGCACCCCGGCGGCACTCGCGGCAGCCCTGTTGGTAGGACCCCCATCACAGCGAATTAAGTTCACCATAACAGTGGCTGATGGGATCGGCTTTGGAACATATCACATCATAAACAGATAAGGGAAGAGAAATGGCCCTTTTCCTCCACTCGGAATACTGTAAAATGGATAGAAGCCTTTGCTGGGTGTGCACCAGCGCCCTTTAAACACCAGGGAGCAAGAACTCCATGGCTCTTCTTAAAAGAAAAATCGAGCGACAGGATGGAGTGGGGCAGAGGGCCAAGCATGACCCGGTGGCTGCTGGCTAAGTGGTCATTAAACACACAGAGAGAGAGAGACAGAGAGAGAGACAGAGAGAGAGAGAGAGGGAGAGAGAGAGGCTGTAGGTTATGGAGTGGTGACTCATTTGGAAAGCAATGGAGAGTTGAGTAGGTTTCTAGTAAAAACTGCCAAGTGGCTTTAAGAACTACAGTCTTTGGTAATATTATTATTTTTTAAGACAAAAGATGATTGATTTTAAACAATAAAGAATCATCTTAATGTAGATTTCCTTTTAATTTTTTTCTGGGGGTGGGTGCACAGAGGGAATTGGAAGAATCACATGGTTTCTCAATGGCAAAACAAACAAAACAATAACAACAACAACAAAATGGATTTTAAAAGAGGAAAAGCATTCCAGAGGGTTTGCAAATGGATAAGGGCATTTAGAACAAATTTGCATGTTATCTTTTTTCAAAATATGAAACCACAGAAACATGCTGAAAGACACTAATATGATTGGGGTCAGCTGGACTGACACATTCCTTACAGTGGGGATGACTTGCCAGCAGCCACTCACACGGGCCAAGATGAATTCCATTCCAATGTAATGACAACTGAAAATTTATTAGAGACCCTCTTAGAGAAAACCCAACAAATGAAGGATGCTAGTTTTTCATTCTCAACTAATCTTAAATGTTAAAAATATTAGACCCACATCGACACATCCACTAGGTAGTGTTTTTTTCTAAATTTGGTTGTGAAGGGGTGGGGCTGATCCCAAGAATGATCATCAGGAGTGTATTTGTGAATTCTCTGGAGTAAGGAAAGCATTTACTATGAAAGAAGCTAAAGATAAATTTTTTCCTTAAAATCACCAAACTTCTATCTAATGGGATCGGAAGGCAGAAACTGGTCAGATGTTTTATTTTCCACAATCGACACAGAGTTTAACTTGCCCAACGGCACTGTCTTTGATATTAAGACATTAAAACATTAATGGCGACACTCGAGTCTATCTGCTCAGCTTTTTCCTGGAGCGGGAATCTTAGCACAGTGGCATGAAGAAGACCTCGGGGGCTCACCAGCCCGAGGCCAGCTTCATCTGGGCGGGCGCAAGCTCTGCAGCTGCACCCTGAGCTCACAAGGGGCCTGTGCTTGATGTAATGGCCTAAGGGTGCTGTCTTGAAATTCCTGCTAATGACTGGACAAGGGCTGCACAGTTGCATTCTCTACTGAGCCCCATAACTTCTCTAGCTGGCCCAGGACAGGCCAGTCGCTTTCAAGTATCAGTTGGTGGCAAAGCTGTCGCCAATCCACTGTAGTGAGCTTTCCATAAAGCTAGATTTTTAAAATTTTAAGGCAGGCCTTTTTCTGATGCTACATTCTTTCTGCTTTTCTGGATGCTAACACGTCCTTTCACGAAATCATGGTGATAGTAAACGATTTATTTAATTTCCTAACTTGGCAACGTTAAGAACCAGCTACTACCACATCTACCCCTAAATATATTTTACAACCTGACGTAACTGGGAAGCTCCATCAGCCCAGTCCCTTTCTGCGGATGGTTTTGTCCAAGGCGGGACCGCTCGCTGGGGCAGTCAGGAGACCAGGGCAAGTCTCTGCTCTCAAGCCCATGCTCTGGGCTTTCCAATCTGTCCTTGTGCATGAGGATGTTTGAGAGACTTTAAAAAGTCTTTTAGAAAAAAAGCATCTCATCGAGACAGCCGACACTCCATTTTTAATGTGTCAAAAATCCAGACCCTGGGAAAACAGTATGGAGGTGCCTCAAGAAACTAAACAGAATTACTGCAGGGCCCAGCAATCCCAATTCTGGGTTTATAGCCAGAAGAACTGAAAGGGGTACTTGTACACCTGTGTTCACGACATTCCTCACAATGGCCAAGAGGTACAACTCAAAGGTTCATCGACAGATGAACAAAATGTAGTCTAGCTATGCAGTGGAATATTAGTCAGCCTTAAAAATGAAGGGAATTCTGATATTGGCTGCAACATTTGTGGACCTTGAGGACATGATGCTAAGTGAAATAAGTCAGTTGCACGCAAAAAATATTGTATGATTCCTCTTACACGAGGTCCCGAGAGTAGTCAAATTCATAGCGGCAGAAGGTAGAAGGGTGGCTTTCAAGGACTCGGGGAGAGGGGATGGGAGTTACTGTTTAATTGGGACAGAGTTTCAGTTTGGGAAGATGAAAAAGTTTTGGAGAGAATGGTGGTGACGGCTGCATGACAATATGAACGCACTTCCTGCCACTGGACTGTACACTTAACATTGACTAAAACGGTCAATTTGATGTTCTATGTATTTTACCACAATTAAAGATAAAATCCAGAACCTGAATGCTCTCTTGTTCCCTCATACAGATACCACTGTGTGAGTCTCTGACATTTCATGCCTGCCTTTTGACGGCTCATATACTATTATACTCCAGGACCTCAAAAATAATATAACATTATTATTGCTAATATGTGGTCTATGTTCGGTTTCCCCCAAATGATCCCAAAATGTCCTCTAGAGTTGAATTTTCCTTCCAATTCAGAAGTCAGTCAATGAGGATGCGATGCACCTGGTCACCCCACTTCTTTCATCTCCTCTAACCTAACAAACAGTTCCCTCCCCTTTTTGGTCTTTCATTATATTGACTGTTTCAAGGACTCCAAAAGCTAGTTCTACGGTAGAAGGTCCCCCACCCTGTTTTGTCTGATTTGATTCAGGTCACATATTTCTGTTGCGAACACTACACAGGTGGCACGTTCTCCTCTGTCACATCAGGAGGTACAGACTGGGGGGTGGTCCCAAGGCCAAACCTGAGCACAGGGTTAAAGCAGGGCCCCTGGTCCTGTCCTCTCTCTGGAACCTTCTTCCTCTTAAAACTAACAAGTGATCTGGGGGCGGATACCTCGAGCCGGTGAATCTCCTGTTCCTCTCAGACCTTCCCCCACAAGTGCTGTGGCATCACTTACGATCGCCGATCAATTATTACATTCTCAGTTACAAGACAGAGCTTTTCCGATTCTCTCATTCTTTCTGTTTATTAGTTGGCATCTTCTGTAAAGAAGAGGTCCCCCCCTGCCCCTTTCTGGAGTATCACTGTAGATTCTTAGACTTTAGAAAACTAAGTGTGTCATGTAAACTATTATCAACATGATGCTTTTTGATCCTTAAATTGCTCCGGTTTGGCCAGTGGGAGGCCCTGTGCGCAGCCTGCTACTCTATCTGACATGTCTCCCTTCCTCCCTGTCGGTCTCTTGCTTTCTGGCACAGCACGATGTCCTAGGTCCATCCTACTTTCTCAGATCTGGAATAAGCCGTTTCCTTAAGGAGTCCTGATTCTTTTTTACGGAAGCCACCATTGATTTGGCTTTGTTTTTATCACTTAAAATTTGAGATAATTGTAGATCACATGTAGTTAGAAGAAATACCGAGAGATCCCATGCACCCCTTACCTAGTGTCCCCCAATGGTAGCATCTTGAAAAACTACAGCACAATATAACAGTCAAGGTATCTTGCTATCGATACAATCCAGCCATCGTGTTCAGATTTCCCATTTTACTTGCAGTTGTTCAAATCTGTGTGTATGAATTTAGTTCTACGCAATCTCATTAAAGGTAAGTTTCCGTATCTACTCCACAGTCAAGATAAGGAGCATCTCCCTTACAAGGGTCCCTCTGGTTGCCCTTTTATAACCACACCCACCTCCCTCCTGCCCATTCTCTGCATCTCTAACCCCCTGGCAACCACTCGTCTGTTCCGTTTCTATAATTTTGCCGTTTCGAGAATGTTTTGTAAATGGAATCATGTGGCCTGTAGTCTTTGGGGATGGGCTTCATTCACTCAGTGTAATTCTCTGATGACCCATCCAAGCTGCTGGGTGTATCACTGCTCACTCCTTTGCATTGCTGAGTACTATTCCATGGCACGGATGTGTCCCAGCTTGCTTAACCGGATCACCCACTGAAGGACGTCTCCTATTCTGGGCTGTTACAAATAAAACTGCGTGAACATTCGTTAAAAGGTCTTTGTGTGAACATAAGCCTTCTTTCTCTGGTATGAATGCCATGGGGTACAGCTGCTGCCGGGTCATGTGGGACTTGTGTGTTTCGTTCTAGAAGAAACTGCCCACCTGTTTTCCAGAGTAGAAGAAATCAATTTTTCAAAACAAGAATTGATAAAAAGCAATTCCTTTATGAAAAAGGCACTGTGGGGCTTCCCTGGTGGCACAGTGGTTGAGAGTCCGCCTGCCGATGCAGGGGACGCGGGTTCGTGTCCCGGTCCGGGAGGATCCCACATGCCGCGGAGCGGCTGGGCCTGTGAGCCATGGCCGCTGAGCCTGCGCGTCCGGAGCCTGTTGCTCCACAACAGGAGAGGCCACAGCAGTGAGAGGCCCGTGTACCACAAAAAAAAAAAAAAAAAAAAAAAAAAGGCACTGTGAGGGCCCTTATGATTTAGAGGGACGTGATATCCCCGCATCAGAACACGGTACCCTGGGGGCCCGGGGCCACTGCAGCCTCTGTCTTCATCCCCTCCGACACTCCTGGGCAGACTGAGGGGCACAGATTAGCTTCAGGAATTTGATGGGACAGAAAAATGAGTACAGACACGCCAATGTGTGGGGGGTGTGTGGGTAGAAAGCACGGCTGAAGAGGTGGCACGGGGGATCAAAAAGGGGGTTCACACGTACATCGACAAGCGAGGACTGAGTTTACACGGTGGTCAGTGAGAAAATGGCAGCCCCGTCTCTGCTAGTTTCCAGTAGAAAAAAAGGGATGAAAATAACACAAGTCTGAACACCCGAGAGCACACTGCAGACGCGCCTCCTGCACACCGCCGTCCCCAGTTCTTGGCTCCGACGGGGGCCTCTGACTCGCCTGGAAAAGCCGTGTCTACGTTCCCACACCTCTCTCCCGCCCCTCCCCAGTCTCTCCGGGGCACATTTGGAAATTATTTTAAAAGATAAAATGCCTCTAATCTGTTACCCATTAGGAGAAACACGTGAATATTATTTTCTAATTTGTGACTCTTGAGTGTGTCTGAAACACCAGAGAGAAGTAATTGAAATAATTATGTCTGATCCTGCATATTTCTATTATGCTCCCGAAATAAGAGGGTGGATGTGTCCTCTTTGCGTGATATGCCCGGGGGTTGAAAGTATCCCTGAGAACATCAAAGCGCTGGACAAGAATGGCCACAAAACTGCAATTTCTACCCAGCCCGGCGGTGGCCCGAGCAGCTGGGGCCCTGGGCCAGGCAACGGCTGAGTGGAGACGTGGAGGGTAGTGGGGCTTCCCGGTAAATACGGGCTCTTCCCTGCAACCCACTTGCCCCAAACTCCCCTACCCAAGTGACTAATTTGCTGCTGGAGACCTGAAGTATGAGGCATCAGCCTGATTTATAACATGAGCCGCGTGGATTTTTTTTTTTTTTAAATCCAGTTATAGTGCGACTTGAGTGACTAACTCCTGAAAATTGGCAATTTCTTGGTGGTTAACAGCAGAAGGTCCACCAATGAGAGGCGAGGCCCGCTAACAAATTTATAGGGCGTTATATGCCAATTAGACCTCGTCAGCCATTCAAAAGGCAGGGACGCCAATCAGGTTACCATTCCACAAATGCACCCTTTATCACCGACACTCCTGCAATTCAATCCCCCTTTATATGTTTGAAAAGCAGCATATTAACGCTGACTGTACAGGAACCTAATTTTCAGACGGCCTTTCTGGTTAAACCACCTCCTTTTCTTCTAGGCAAACTCGTCTTTGTTCTCCAGCGGGAAACAAGGACCTGACATGAGCATGAAATCTACATGGGACAAGATGCATTCCAGACTCTGGGTTTCCCCGCCAGACACCGGCCCTCAGGGGGACCTCAGGGTTTACTGGTATCACTATGCTGTTATTTAGTCAGGCACCACCTAGTCATACGCTAGCACGCCCAAGGCCTAGTGGGCATTCATCTCCACCTCGTGGTCACTGGACAGTACATCTCCTGGAACGCAGTCCTGGCAACTGGGGGACCAAGAGGCACAAAGGTAAATACGCTCTTTTCGGAACAGTGAGGAAACAGGTAGACCTGCCCAGGGAAACAGCATGGAAGTTTGCTCGTTGCATTAAAGCAGCTGACTGGACTTTTAATTTTGTATGTTTTCTTTGAAGGAAAAAAAAATTCACAGAAGTGCACGCTCTCTGAGAAAAAGCCAGCTGTGTAGAAATGTACAAAATGGACTTAGCTGCTGCTGCCCACATCACTGGTCTGGCTTGCACCCTCTCCTCCTGGACGTTTCCTGCTCTGCACAGCACCCCAAGTACGGTCTCCACCCCTTCTTTTTCCATTCCCTGAAGTGATGAATGTCAGCTCCCTTCCACCTCTATACTTTGAAATATAGACTCCTTCTTCCCCTTACCTGAAGTGAGTTCTTTGAATCTGATTTGATTACCACCAACATCTAACGCCCTATGAAGCATTCGTTCTTTCAAGGAATGTCAATCGAACACTCACTAGGAGTGAGGTACCGCACTGTGTCAGGTTCTGGGCTGCAGGTGAACAGAGGCAGACGGATAAATAAATACATCACAGTGGGAAAAGAACTACCTTTGTAGTATAGGCTGTGGTAATGGGATTCACAACACACTGCATAAGAGAGAGAATCTGTGCTCTTCGTTTGCAACTACGTGGACGGCCCTGGATTTAGTTTACTAAATTTAAAGTGTAGCTAAACCCAGATGAAAAAGGAACCCTATTTTCTGCAGCTTAAGAACACAAAATGCATCAGTAAATATCAGAGCATCTACAATTGGTGGGCGGCCTGTGAATCACTTAAACAAATACTTAAGTTCACAGAGGCACCAACCTCACGATATACCTACCATCCACTAGCCCAAGAGTAAAGGCAGCCTCTTGGGACACGCCAGCCCACTGACATGTGTATCAGAAGTGGCTGGTGTTTCAGGATGGTGTCACAGACAGTGGCGACACCAGGCCCAGACTCCACATGTGTCCTTGCTTAATGGGCCTTTTGGTTTTCCAGCAGAGTTGGAGTCAGAGACTCCTTCACAGCACTGTCCAAAGAGACCTAATTCCCTGCAAAGAGATCAAGATATCTGGATGGAGAAAAACATGCAGGCAGGGCCACGATTCGGGTCGGGGGTCGATGATGGGGCCACAATCTCTAAAGAGAAAAGGATAATGAGGAAGACAGATAAAAGCTCCCCAGAGCTGTCCATGTTCTAATACCTGGAACCGGTGACTCTGGGACCCCACTGTGGCCGTATCACTGCGGGGCTGGAGTCAGAGAGGATGTGATGGCAGATGCAGAGGTCAGAGTGACGCACAGCCACGAGCCAGGGGAAGAGGGCAGCTTCCAGAAGCCGGAAAAGGCAAGCAGATGGGCTCCCGTGGAGCCTCTAGAAGGAATGCAGACGTGTCCACCCACTTCGGACTTCTGACCCCCAGAACTGTAAGATAAGGAATTTGTGTGACTTGAAGCCACTGAATTTGTGGTCGTTTGTTACAGAAGTGGTAGAAATCTAACATTCACACTGTCAGGAAGATCAAGATATGCCACTCAGGCAGAAGGACTATTTTGAACTGAAGATATCTGAGAGTCAACAAATGCAGGAAAAGGCTTTCTCTGAGCTACCTGTATCTGCCTACAAACAGATCCTCCATGAAGAAGAGCTCAATGGCTGTAAATCCCCTCCCTGGGAGTTTCATCGACCAGGGAGGAGGGACTCTTACCCCAGGAGCGATGAGAAGTTGGCATCACACCCATATAAACTTTGTCACCTCCTAAGGGCCCAGTGATCTTTCCTAAAAGTTGTTTTCCCGTAAGCGGCCTTTCTCCTCTTCCCTTTCCGTTATGAAGACGGCTAGTACATAAGCGCTCAAATCTCACCATCCTTTTGGGATTCCCTTCTTTCTTGGATGCCCCCATGCATGTAAAACTAAAAACTAATAAATTTGTATGCCTTTTCTCTTGTCATTCTGTCTGCTGTCAATTTAATTCACAGGCCCCCAGGTACTGAACCTAAGAGGGTAGAGGAAATGTGTTCTTCTCCCCTGACAACACCCCGCCCCACCCCCGGCCCCCAACTGCTGGTGGAGGGGATAACTCTCTGAGACCTGGCAAGGCTGGGACCCAGGAGAGGGTGACCAGCATGGGTGAAGTCCAAAATGAAAGGACACTGGAGTAGCTCCCCACCTTTCTGGAAATGACAGTTACGGAGGCTGAGGGTCTCTCTTGCTCCAGCGGGGAATCCTGCCCAATCAGCACATCAACAAACTGGACAACCAGGCCTTTCTGACCCGTCCCTCAGGCCAGGGGACGTGGATAACCCTGGCCGGGGCTTGGTGCTGACGTTTTACCTGACTTGCCAGGTACAGTCACGTGCCTTCTATGAGGCTGACCAGCCCTCAAGGTCTCTGCACACCTTCAAGCTTCTAGAAGGGGGAGCTCAACCACACAAATACCCCCTCCCCACAAAGACGGCTGGCCTCCCACCTCCGGCCACAGCCCATTCTGGGGTCCTGGATAATGATTAATCAGTCTGGGTTCACTGAAGCCCACCTCCCCCCACCCCCGATTTGGTCCTTCCTGGACAAAGGGGACGGCTATGTCTCTGTTGTCACCTAACAGAAGATGCCCCGTAACTGCCTTAACAGACTCCCCACTGCACCACAGGTTCACAGAAGAAAGCCTTTACAGATGCCAGGTGATCATGCCATCACGCCTGGGAGGATCCCCGTCCAGAGCCTCGAACTGGTCCTGTCCCTACTGCCCACCCCGACCCCCATTTCCGCAGGAGCCGTGGGGGGCAGGGCGGGCTCTGGGGACGACGTGGGTGTATTCGCCGAGATGGATGTGTCACCAGGTGAAAGGGCGGAGCTCCCGAAGGCTGCCCTTCGCTCTCCGGGTGGTCTTCCTTGGAGGGGGTGTCGGGGTGCAGACTGACACTCCCACCTGGGCTCCCTCACACTCCCACTTCGCCCCTAAACAGCAACGAACGCCCCGTCCCCTGATGGGCTCCATAATGAGAAGCGCTGTCAATCACAGCTCCATTAGCCGGGACAGACTTTCACTTCCTGAAACAATTTATTGGATTCCCAGAAGCAAACGGCCTTCTTCCTTTTCAGCTCTGTTTTTAGGGAGCTATTCAGAGGGAGTGTGTGTCCCTTCTGTTCCCGCTGGGCGGCCTTTGTTTCCTTCATTTACTCACGAAGACAGTTTCCTGAGTCTACCTACCTCCTCTGTCCTGGGTTTCCCGAGTATTTGCCAAAACTTTTCCCCCCACTGGTTCAGTGGCTACACAAAACCCACCAGCTGTTTCCAGCTACTGAACCAGGGAGGGAGCCGTGAATTTTATTTGCAGATTTTGGGAGGGGGCAGGGCAGGGCGTGGGGGAGGGGAGAGGGGAGGCACATACTTGAAGAAATTAAACTCGGGCAAAGAAATAAAGAAACGAGGCTAAAGAATGGAAGGCAGACGATGCGCCTAAGCTAGAACTCTGGGGTCCCGGCCCTCCCTCACTGCCTCACTTCCGACGAAGAATTCTATAAAGAATAAAGATGCCTGGGCTGAAATTGTACCTTAAGAAGATTTACAATTTTTGGACCATGTTCACGCTTACAAGATCTGTGTTACGAGTGACACAGTCTTACTGGGATAGAATTTCCAACTGTTTAAAAAACCTACATGACCTACAAGAAAAGTGCTGCCCACAGGATTTCAAAGGTCAGTGTCTCTCCCCGTTATGAGGAGAAAGAGAGGATTCAAAATTACATAAAATAATATTTTTCTTCTACTGCTCTTCTTCAAGAATAATATACACCTAGCAACTGCACTTGAGCCGGGAGGCCCTATCCTTGAAGCATAAATCACTTTCACTTTTAACCTGGGAAAATAGGCTGAAGGAAGCAGTTATGTCTTGCCTCTGAGAATTGCACGTCAATAGTAAATCGGGGGGCACGTTGAGTGCCACTGAGATCCGATCAGGGTAGAATTACGCAGCCACGTAAGAAATAATATCTATTAGGCTAATGTAATCACTGAATATTTTACAGATGAATTAGAATTTAGAATCCAATTATTTCCAACATTTGGACTGTCAGAGCCTGTTTCTAAGCAGGGGGAAGAAAAAAAAGCGGGGGGAGATGAGGGCAGGTTTTAAAGATGCAGTGACTGGGATGGACCCTCTCCTGCTCCCAGGCTGCCAGAAGAGCAGAGACATGACAACTGTGATCAGGGTTTTGGCCATCGCCCCGCCCCACCGAGCCCAGTGAACCCAAGGCCAGGATTCGGGATTGTTATCCCTGACGGACAGCCATTGTCCCTGCCGGGAGCCCTCCTCCCAGGCTGGCACGCTTTCACAAAGGAAGCTGGCCGGGCCACATCCTGGGGTGGCCCATGGAGCAGGACCGCAGACCGCTCTCCAGGCCTGGAAAACCACAGGGTGCCCTCGGGGGCCACTGCAGGGGCCTGGCCACGCCCAGGCCTGCCTACCCCTCTTCCAGCAGCATCCCCCCACCCCCGGCTCTCTTTAGAGCTGGGTTTCTTTTTATGGATGGTCAGGGAATGAGGCAGAGACAAATGAGGAGAAGGAAGCAGCTCGAGTGAGCTCTGGGATCTACGTGAGCTGGTACCACCACCTGGGACGGGCTCTGTGGTTCCAGGTGTGGGGAAACAGGGGATGGGTGGAAACTGAGGCTCGGCTGTGAGGTCAGCACTAGAGCAGCTGCAATGGAAATGAGTAAACAAAATTCTTACAATTGATATCGGAGTGATGAATAGATTTGTCTCAGAGTTCAGAGTTGTTTTTTTAAATTCAGAGTTTTTAATTACTTAGATCCAAACAGAGGTTTCTCTAGAGGAAAATGACTGAAAAATAATTTTTTTTCTTTTGCCTGTTACTTTTTTTTTTTAGGGCAGAAATGTGCAGGAGCCCTTTTCATCATGGCTGTTTTTCAACGCTCAAGAATCTCCCATAGTCTCATAACAGAGCGGGAATGTTAGGGAGAAAACCCTCCACTTAGAATGCATTCCGGAATGATCCTTACAGTGTGGAATGAACGAACGGGCCGTGCATTTAAATTTTAATATGCCAGCAGGTCACGGGGCTGGCCGTCCACACTGAATACACTTGTGTAGGTTTATGGCAGCTGGGCAGACACCTCCTCTGCAGGAAGACACAACTAAAGCGAGTTACAGCCATTACCTGCTGGGACCTCCCAGTCGTACACCCCCGACGGGAGGGAAGTTTGGTGTTTACAGGCCACGGGCTTTTATGACGGGGGTGCTTCCTGCCCGGCTCAACAGACAGACGGGTCCAACCTACAGACTTTGTGAGTCCTGCACAGTCTCTCCCACCTGGCATACGATGCGTCCTTATTGTCCCTTGAATTACTGAGCTGGACCGCCCTGCTCCCTCTCAACTAGAACCTTTGTGTGCGCGCGTGTGTGTGTTCACGCACACACACACACACGCACACACACATTTATCTCTTTGATTCATTTAATTGAGGGCAGGGCATTGGATAGGATCTCAGGCCTCAGAAGAGGCCTCCCTTGTTCTAGGATGATTTATCACAGCTCTTGAAAACACCTGTTCATCAGTTTATCCTTTTGTACAAGATCAGACAATATCCAGTTTCTTTAAAGTACTTATAAAAATCTTCCTATGTAATACATTAAGTTAAAAAAACCCCACAAAATTATAAGAAAACAAACTCTATTTCTCTGTTTAACAGTAATCGTATGAAAGCTTCCCAAATTGGGGTGATTGTATCTCTATGTATCCACGCACACACACATACACACAATTATACGGAATTCCGGTGATTTCTTAGTCATGGGTATTCTCTGCTCAGCAAAGGTTAAGCTGGTAATTGCTGAAAATAGTGTCTTCAAGGCAAAGCGTGTGTGTCTTCTTCTCTGCAAAGGAGAATCACTTGAAGCACTCATGCATCCTTTGATGGGTGCAGACCAAAAAAGTCACTTCCTTATGGCCAAACGAAAACAATCCTTTAACCTTTCCCTTAGGACAAAAGTCAGCCTCCGACGTCACATTATCAACGTGACAGGCCTGCACGGGAAACAACACTTACACGTGACAAAAACTGAGCTCCGCACACGTTATGGGGAACACACAGGCTGACTGAAAACCCAAGACGGAAGGCTCCCTGTCGGTCACCGCTTCCCGTAAATTCACCGAGTTGGCCAGTCTAGAAGGTGAGACCTCCTTGCTTCTTTATTTACTTATTTAAACAATTTTTATTTTATATCGGAGTATAGTTGATTAACAATGTTGGGTTAGTTTCAGGTGTACAGCAAAGTGATTCAGTTATATGTATTCTTTTTCAAGTTCCTTTCCTGTGGAGGTTATGACTACAGAATATTGAGCAGAGTTCCCTGTGCTATACAGTAGGTCCTTGTTCGTTATCTATTTTAAATACAGCCGTGTGTACATGTCAATCCCAAACTCCCAATCTATCCCTCCCCCGCACCTGAACTTTACCATAAGTTCGTTCTCTGTGAGTCTGTTTCTGTTTTGTAAATAAGTTCATTTGTATCACTTATTTTAGATTCCCCAAGCGATGTCATAGGATATTTGTCTTTCTCTGTCTGACTTACTTCGCGTAGTACGATAATTTCTAGGTCCACCCACTCTTGCTTCTTTAAACTTGGTTAAGTCTCCTAATCCAATCACCACTGCAGGTAAAGTTGTTTGCCCCTGATGGGCCTGGGGGGAATCATCTTCCTTTCTGGAGGGGACGGAGCAGTGCTCCCCCCAGCCCTCATCCGCCTGGGTGCTTGGGAAAAGCTCTCCCTCCCTGAGAGATCACGTGGGCAGCAGCCTCGAAGCAGGACCTGGTCTGTGAGCTACTGCAGCCGCGTGCTTAATTAATGACCCTGCTGGTCGCAGCTGGAAGAGCTGAGCTGGGGGTGATTAATTAAATTAGCTGGCAGAGGAAATTACAGTGGAAAAGCCAAAGTTTGATTGCTCCATAATTAACCGCAGTGCAAATAATATCTGCATCTATAACTTCCAGCGATGAGATCAGAAGCCAATTGAATTTGGCAGTGATTGAGGCTGGAAATATCCTGTGGTGAAAAATGATAGGTTTGTTCTAGAGGGAAAACTTACAGAAATGGACATCTAGCAAATGTGATCGGGGAAAAGGGCACCAGGGGAAACTGCAGGAAGGAAGCCTTACCTTTCAAGCTGCCTTTTTCCAACATTAAAACAACTCTTCTTTTTTCATATTTCTTTTGGATTAGTGACTAGGCGTGATAGCCTATATACCCTGTCTCTACATTTCAGATTTGACTTCCCATGCCTGGAACCTACGTTAGGGTTCCATCTCCCTTCCTCGTTCCAGGGATTAAAACGCAATTCTCAAACAATTTCATAGACTGATAAGAGGGGATCACTTTCATCTCCCCTAGAGAAGGAATCCTCTATTTAGACCATCAGATGTGTGAGCTATTGCTGCTTTTCTGGATAATGACATTTTTTTCTTCTTTGTAACAATTTCATGTTCAAAATATGGTTTCATTAGCGATAGGATTCTACTTAAAAGAAAAAAAAAGTATTTTATACAGATAATTGCCCTGCAAAAAACTGCAGAACTTTAAGCAGACGGAAACATTACATCTTCCACCATCCACATATTTTCACCAGCAAGTCGTTTCAAAGCAGAAGTCATGCATTTCTACAGGAAAAGCTCTCGCTAATGACTTGGTGGCTTTGGACTAGGAGGTGTGGCATCTGCCTGGCAAGTGGTCAACATTTTACCCCAATCTTGACACACAGAGACGCTCTCAGTCAAATGGAGGGGACACTAGAGCTGTAAAAATGTGACATACAGGGAGTTTGGGATTAGCGGATGCAAACTATTATATATAGGATGGATAAGCAACAAGGTTGCTACTGTAGAGCACAGGGAAATATATTCAATATCCTGTAATAAACCATAATGGAAAGAGTATGGAAAAGAATATATATGTGTGTGTATATATATATATCTGAATCACTTTGCTGTACACCTGAAACTAACACAACATTGTAAATCAATTCTACTCCAATAAAATAAATTTTAAAAATGTGACAGAGTGGCAACGTCTTAAACGTCGTATATGGTTCAGAAACGTATCCCTAGGAATTTCTCACTTGAGCTGCACAACAATCTAGTGGGTAGACAGGGCAAGTATTGTTACTCTCAGTTTTTTATTTAAGTGAGAAAGTTGAGGCTCTGGGTGGTCACTGTTATGGCAGAGTTTGACCCAGCCTTCCTGCCCACAGCCCTCATTCCAGCCTAGGATCCCCCCTCCACCTCCTGACTAAACACGATCTTCCTGCCAAGAGAGGGCTCCATCCTCACCCCAGGTTGGGATGTGCCCACAAGCACCACACCTGGATGGAGAAAAACATGTAGGCAGGGCCACGATTCGGGTCGGGGGTCGATGATGGGGCCACAATCTCTAAAGAGAAAAGGATAATGAGGAAGACAGATAAAAGCTCCCCAGACCTGTACATGTTTTAATACCTGGAACCGGTGACTCTGGGACCCCACTGTGGCCGTATCACTGGGGGGCTGGAGTCAGAGAAGATGTGATGGCAGATGCAGAGGTCTGAGTGACGCAGAGCCACGAGCCAGGGTCTTCCCCTGGCTCGTGGCTCTGCGTCACTCAGACCTCTGCATCAGGGCAGCTTCCAGAAGCCAGAAAAGGCAAGCAGATGGGCTCCCGTGGAGCCTCTAGAAGGAATGCAGACGTCTCCACCCACTTTGGACTTCTGACCCCCAGAACTGTAAGGTAAGGAATTTGTATGACTTGAAGCCACTGAATTTGTGGTCGTTTGTTACAGAGGTGGTAGAAATCTAACATCCACGCTGTCAGGAGGAGGACTGGGTGGAAGATGCACGAGGGGCTGCTGGCTGGTGTCCCGGCTGAGCTGGCGGGGGCCTGGCAGACAGAGGGCCCATCACCCTGGGCGCCCGGCAACCTCAGCCCCTCGTGGCCACAGGGTCTCCAGGAAATCATCTCTGCCTTCACAAACTGCTCTCCTATTTCCTCCCCAGCTGCCCCTCTGAGCCCGAGTCAGGAAGGTTCTGGACTCTTCCAGAATCGAGGCTGGAGACTGGAGGGAAGGGGCCGTCTGTCCTGTCTTCCTTCCTCTTGCTGAGAAACGATTCTTCATTGGTCTCTTGCATCTGCACGGCTTTCCAGCAGAGGCTCAACTGCCTTTGTGTTCGATCATCTTTCCAGGAGTGCCTGCAGGGCGAGCAGCCTTGGACCAGAGAGGCGGCCGAGATAAAGTGCTTTCTGCCCCTCACTGAAGTTTCGGGTTCCCTGAGCGCGGCTCCTCCACTGTCTCGTAGCCCGCTGTGTGTGCGGATGTCACCTGGCCTCAACCGCATCACCCTGGGAACTGAGGGCACTGCTACTGCTGCAGGTAAGAGCTTTGCTTTGTTTCTGACCCAGGAATCACATCATGAAACAGCTCCATGGAACTGTGGCGGGCTAACTTGCCCATTGGGGAACATTCCAGACCCATCAGCTTCTCACTCCCTGCTAACTCCAGCCTCGAATGCTGGTCTTCAGCAGCAGTGAAACACATGGTAGCGTGTCGTGGTGGGTCCCTCTTCCACAGCTCTGCACAGACCGCCCCTCTCTCCATGGCACCCCTCTCCCAGGTCCGCCAACTTCCTGCCTGGAAGCCTCCCTTGGTTTCTCTGTTCCCCTCTTCTTGCTGCCGTTGGGCATGTATGACATTATCCAGCAGTTTTCAGCACTGTCTGTCTCCCCTCTAGGCAGTGAGACTCCGGAGGGCAGGCATGGTGTCCCCAGGCCAGGGTATGGGTTGGTGCTCTGTCTGGTGTCATCCCTCATGAGGACAGGACTGGAACCTCACTGCTCCAGCCCTGGGCTCACCGTATTTGGCCAGACCTCCTGCTGGGACGGAGGCACAGTGGGTGGCGAGGAAAGGCAGGCAGTGGGTGTGGTCACTCATTTAACCACATGGGATGAGGGCCGCTCCGGGCGGAGAGAAAGGCATAAGCGAGGTCAACGACATGGTACAGGGCAGGAGCCTTTGTGGAGTGATCAGTCTGGCTCAAGCACAGGATTCCTACAGGGAGAAGGGGGCTGGAGGGTGGACTGGGTCCAGTGTGTGAAAGTACCAAGTCACAGGGGGCAGGTAGGGGACCGAAAATGTGAGGCCCGTGTGATGTCAGGGAATACTGAAGTCGTTCAAGATGCCACTTGGTAGTAATACTTATCCAGGGAGACTATCCCTTAAAAGGCAAAGGGACCCAATAAAATGCAGTCTCCTCCCCCTGCCCCCGCCTGCAAGGACAGACAGCTGGTGGCTTCTGCTGGGACGAATTCTCCTGGCAATTGGAGCCAAGGCAGGTATGATGGCCAGTATCATGTGTCCACCTGTCCAGGCTGTGAAGCCCAGTGGTTTAATCCAACACGTGTCTAGGTGTTGCTGGGAATGGTTAACGTCATCTACAATCCGCTGCTTTTAAGTGACGATGGCACTCCACGATGTGGGTGGACCACACCCAATCAGCTGAATGTCTTAGGAAGAGAAACCCGAGGTTTCCGGGAGGTATTCTGCCTCAAGACCGCGGTGCTGACTTCCATCTGAGTCTCCAGCCTCCGGCCTGCCCTACAGATCTCAGAGTTGCCAGCCCTCACTATCACATGAGCCAGTTCCTTACAATAAATCTTTCTCCCTGTACATGTGTCTGTGTGTGCGCACGCGCACGTGCACACACACACACACACACACACACACAGTTGGTTCTGTTTGTCGGGAGAAACCTGGCTGATAGAGCAGGTTTCTGAGGAGAAAAGTGACCTGATCGAAGCAGTGCCATAGATTCATGAGCCTGGACTCAAGGACCGGCTTCAAGGGAGTAAGGACGACGCGGTGAAGGATGGAGAGAAAGGCGGGATGCGTGGGGGGAGGGGTGGGCAGAGGGCACCATTCTTCTGGAGAGCACTGAATTGACACGAATTAAATTCCTCAAAAAGTCTATAACGTTTGATCTAGTTAGGCTCCTTCTGGGGACCCAGCCTTAGAAAAGCATGAGTCATAAGTCCCTCAAAGATGTACACACAAAGGTGCTCACTCCAGCCGTCTTTCACTATTTCATTATGAATGTTCCCTAAGTCCAAAGGTGAAGGACCAAATGATGGCTCAACTGTCAGATGAATTACTACGACTCCGTTAAGAATAATGCTCTAAAAGAAATATGTAACGATGGATAGAGGATCATGATATACTGCTAGTATGGCGGGTCCTTAAAAAACTAAAAATAAAACTACCGTATGATCCAGCAAATCCCACTCCTGGGCATATATCCAGAGAAAACCATAATTTGAAAAGATACATGCACCCCGATGTTCACTGCAGCACTATTTACAATAGCCAGGACATGGAGGCAACCTAAATTTCCATCGACAAGAGGAATGGATGAAGGAATGGTATACATTTGGATATATACCAAGGTATATACGGTACAGATCTACAATGGAACATTACTCAGCCATAAAAAAGAATGAAATGCCATTTGCAGCAACATGGATGGACCTAGAGATTATCATACTAAGTGAAGTAAGTCAGACACAGAAAGACAATTATCATATAATATAGCTTATATGTGGAATCTAAAAAGATGATACAAATGAACTTATTTACAAAACAGAAATGGACGCACAGACTTTGAAAAGAAACTTCCGGTTACAAAAGGGGAAAGCGGGGCGGGTAGGGATAAATTAGGAGTCTGGGATTAACATATACACACTACTATATATAAAAGAGATAACCAACAAGGACCTACTATATAACAAAGGGAACTCTACTCAATATTCCCTAATAACATGTATGAGAAAAGAATCTGAAAAAGAATGGATATATGTATATGTATAACTGAACCATTTTGCTGTACACCTGAAACTAACACAACATTGTAAATCAGCTATACCCCAATATAAAATAAAATTTAAAATAAATAAATAAGCTAAAAAGAAAATAAAATATGTAACAACAGAAAGGATCATGATATGCTAGTGCTAGCCTAAAAAAGGCTTTAAAATTGTTTTTTAAAGCATTGTTTCTTTTCAAAAATTGTGTATGGGAAGACTGTATGCAATACATCAAACTCTAACAGGGGGTGAAATCCCAGATGTGTACGCGTAGACGCATGTACAGTGTATACATGTATACACGTATATATACACGCATATGTACATATTTTCAGTGCTCCGTGGGAGAGCTTCCAAAAATGTGGCCCTTGACCTTTAGAAAGTATTTCTTTGGGAAGGTTCTGTTAAGTAAGCCTGGGAAGCACTGCCCTTGCTCGGATGCCCACAGCACAGAGCCTGCACCCCTTACTGGAAGAAGCCACTGTTTGTTTACTTTGGTTCTCAAATACACCTCTGTTTCCAGAAACACCTGTCACCACTTGCTGGAATTAAAACTCACAGGAGTACGCTCTGGCTTTGACACAGCATCCTGGTTCCTACGCTGAGAAGGTCTGGCTGGCTTACAGCCCATGTTTAAGATATTCAGGAAAGAGATGTTCTCAAGACTTAAAAAAAACCACATACCAGTCTCCGGTTGCTGAAAACAACCTTCTGTTCATCTCCAGACCTTATTGAGAAGTACGTGTGAAGGAGCCCGTGACGGGGTGGGAAGGTCCCAGTGGAGATCCGAGTTGCCCCACGGCTCCCGGAGGTCCGTGTGCGATGTCCCGGCACCGCCTGTGACCAACCCGCCCCTGCTAGGCCTCCTTGGCCCCATGGCTGCTGCAGACCTGTTCTCACTGAGGCTTCCTCTGAATGGGTTTCTTCTCCAAATACATTTCGGATTCTGAGCCGCTCGCCCCGGCACAGGATTTCGAATCTAAAACCACTGGCGGCATCTTCATGACACGCCGGGCCATTGGCACGGTGTCCTCACTGTCAGAGGCCCCACTCGGAAACTGTGACATGTTGGACCGTCTTGGAGCCTCGGGAGGAGTGATGAGGTTCCTCCGGGGCCCACAGGGGGACCTCAGGCCACTTCTGGTACCTGGAAGCCCCAGCAGGTTCCCTATTTACCAGAAGGGCTTTGGAAACCAAGGACTAGAGACAGCCCAGATTCCCTGGCCCTCATCCCAGGCTGGAATACCATTCCCTCCGACAACTGGATCAGGAGACCCTTGGTGGCTGTGTGGGCCCCACTGATGTCGCCTCTTTTTGTCCTATGCTTTCTTTAGCTTTCTTAATAAACTGGGAGCCCCCTGGGGTGGGGGAGGGCGGTACTAAATCTTTTTTTTCCCCTAACGGCTTTATTGTGGTACAATTTACATACCATAGAATTCACCTATTTAAGCATACATTTCAACAATTTTTCGTAAACCTACAGAGCTTCGCAGCCATCGCCACAATTCGGTTTTAGAACATTTTTATCACCCACCAAAGCTCCCTCACACCCATTTACAGTGAATCCCCAATTCTACACCCAGGCCACCACGAATCTGCTTTCTTTCTCTACAGATCTGACTTTTCTGTCTGGCTCTTTTCACTGAGGACTCCAGTCCTTATGTCCATTCCATAGACGACTGTTAAGTCCACGAAAACAGGAATTGCAAATAAAAGACACATCTGAGAGAGGGCTTTGTGTTGAAGAAGTGTCTGGTCACCGTTCAACTAATTCAACGCACGTTTCGTACCATTTCTACACGTCTGTTTTGGTTTGGAAAAACCTACTGTATTTAGGTGCTGGGTTTTATGTAGACTACTAGGAAGTACAAACGGACTCTTCTGATGTTTAAGATGAAATTGCTGAGTTTAAACCCTGAAAACGAAGAACAGCCTACGCCGTGCCAGATAAAAACTGATCATGAACTTCCCAGAGTCCACGATGTGAATTCGCCCTCAGTATCTTCACATTAACCCGATGATGAAGTTGCCCATTCTGAAGAGACGGTTAGGGTGATTAAACGGAGGATGGGAGAAGTCTCTTTGTAAGACGTCTTTATCTACACTCAGTCTAACTCACACCAAGGAAATGTTGAGACCTTTTGTGTGGATCGTAAGTGCGGAGGGAGAGGAGTCGCAGACGGGGCTCCCTGGCGGACCTCTGCTCAACCTCATCTCTTTGCAGAGGACACGGATGTTAGGATAAGTGACCTGCCCTGACATGGGGCTCAAACGGGTCATGAACCTGCAGTTTCTACTACGTGGAGCTGCTGACTCTCACAGTCGGCTGGTGCGCAAACACCAGTTTGGAAAGGACTAACGTGGTACAAAGGATGTCGGGACAGACGTCTAATGAAAACTGTCATTGGACCTTTAATGAGAAGGAGAGTCGGCTACTCTGAAGGACTGTCTGAAGTCAAAAGTCAGGGGCTAGGGCTTCCCTGGTGGCGCAGTGGTTGAGAGTCCACCTGCCGATGCAGGGGACGCGGGTTCGTGCCCCGGTCCAGGAAGATCCCACATGCCGCAGAGCGGCTGGGCCTGTGAGCCATGGCCGCTGAGCCTGCGCGTCCGGAGCCTGTGCTCCGCAACGGGAGAGGCCACAACAGTGAGAGGCCCACGTGCCGCAAAAAAAAAAAAAGATATAAACAAACAACTAACTAAATAAATGTCCTCCTGAGGGGCAGAACCAGCCCCAGGTGAGAGCCTCGCTCTAGGTAAGGCCCCAGAATGCAGAGCAGGGGTTCCCGACCTGCGACACACAGTGTAACACCTGGGAGGAGGGGGTGGGGCTTTATAAAATGCCAGTGTCCAGGCTCGACTGGCAGAGTCTGGTTCCGGGGGCCTGGAGAGAGGCCGCAGACCCCCAGCGGATCTCACGTGTAGTCGGGGCCATGAAAAGGCCCACAGGTGATTGTGAGGGAAGCCACGTTTGTGGCCCAGATAAAAAAGCATGATCTGCTCCACCTGCTGATGAAGAAAGACAAGTTCCAAAAGACTAAGTGCCTTCCTTGCTGTGACGGACCCTGAAATTGAGACCGGGTTACTTAATAACCATTCCCAGGTTACTTTGTAAGACATTTATATGTGAGTATCCCTGTAAGGTTTTTGCAGGAGACTAACTTATGAAACCAAGAGCATCATAATCGGACATCCCACCCCATCACTGTTTTACAAGTCGAGAGGGCAAACACCACCTCTGTTCTGATGAGCTGTCTAGACCCACAAGTTTGAAAATGGTGGCCACTGGCCACATAGGACCACAGGACGCCCGAATTGGGCAAGTCTGAACGAAGGTGGGCTGTGTGAAACAAGAGACCGGGTTTCAAAGTCTTAGTATCAAAGAAGAATGTATCTATCTCATTAATACTTTTAGATATTGATTACTATGGTGAAACAACAATTTACAGATAATGGGTGAATTCATCATATCTTTAAAATTACTTCCCAGGTTCTTTTGACTCTTTAAGATGCAGCTAATAGAACTTTTTTTTTTAAACATCTTGGGAACTTTTAAATTATTTTGTTGTTTTTTGGCCGCGGCGCACAGCTTGTGCGATCTCAGTTCCCCCACCAGGGATTGAACCCGGGCCCTTGGCAGTGAAAGCATGGAGTCCTAACCACTGGATCGCCAGGGGATTCCCTAGAAAGTTTAAAATGATATACGTGGACCACGTCATACTTCTGGACAGTGCTGGTGTAGACAGCGGTGAGGATGGGTGGGAAATGTAAGGAGAAAATGTAAGACTGTTCTCCAAGAGAAGAAACTGTTTTCTGAACAATGCAAAAGAGAAGGCCAGGTTAGGTGAGGTTCCTCTCTCCTGCGGGCCTGTGTTCCATTTGCTCCTGGAGGTGGGCAGGGACAGCCGTGTGAAGGAGAGTCACCATGAGCACTGGCACCTGTGGACAGTTCTCAACCGCCGGATACTTCCAAAATCCGGCTTGGCTTTTAGAGCTGAGAGAAACTCTCCCTTGGTGCGGCAGCCGTACACAGCTGGAGCACCCCAACCTGCTCCACTGAGGAGGCTGCCGAGGGTTTTGAGGGGGCTCTGGAAAAGAAGGGGCAGCGCAGAGACTCCAAGGCAAAGTTAGGAAACAACCCCTCCCCCTGCAGTCTTTGTCACCTTTTTCTTCTTTTATTAGAACTCTCACCTTTAATTAAGCTCTTCCAGAGAAATAAGCCCAATCGGCCTCACTAGGCTGTTAAAAGTCAATGAGCTTAGCATAGCACAGGGAGATCAGCTGGGTGCTTTGCGACCGCCTAGAGGGGTGGGATAGGGAGGGTGGGAGGGAGAGGCAAGAGGGAGGGGATGTGGGGCTGATTCACTTTGTTATACAGCAGAAGCTAGCACAACACCGTAAAGCAATTATACTCCAATACAGGATGCTGGTCCTAACTACCAGCCCCACCCACTCCCCTGGCAATCCAGCCTCAGGGAAGAAAAAGAGAACCACCAGGTCCTCTTACAAAAGAGGAAACTGAGGCCCGGGGAGGGCTTTTTTAAGGCTGTGCGGCTCGAGTCCGAGTACGATGCCTCTTCCAGCTTCAGTGCCTTTAGCACAGGGCCACAGCCAGCGGGTGCCAGGGCGCAGACAAGGGTGCCCTTCGGGCGGCACCCGCCAGTCTCGCTCTGTGTGAAAAGCACGGTCACGGTCACGCCGTTCGCACCAAGAACGCACCCTGCGCCTTCAAAGGTTTCAATCTCATAGACACTGTATACAAAATCTAACCACAATTTTAAAATGGTAGAAAATCAGAAAGTAAAGACAAGCAATAAATAAGTCAAAACCCCATCGCCCAGAAAATAAAAAACAACAACTTGGGGTACATTCTAATTTATAAGATGCTTTTAACTTAATATACTGTGACCCCCCTCTCGGGGTTACTACATTTTCAGCTGCACCATTTTTAGAGGCTTCAAAATATTTCACTGTGTATACTATTTACTGTAATCACCTACACATTTAATATTTGTAAATAGATACATTATTTATATACTAAAGAAAATACGACTTATTTGATCATCTATTTTGGATTGATGCTTTATTTAAACATTTTTGACTATTACGAACAACAATTCAGTGAGTACTTTTGCAATGGAATCTTTTCACACAGGCTTCATTTTTTTAAGGATAAATGTTAGGAGAAGAACTGCTGGGTCAAAAAGCAGGTCCTCTCAGCTTCACATGTGAATTCTACCAAACATTCAAAGAAGATTTAATGCCTGTTCTTTTCAAACTCTTCCAAAATATTGAAGAGAATGCTTCCTAAGTCATTTTAGGAGGCCAATATTACCTGATACCAAAACCAGACAAAAACCATACACAGAAAGAAAGTTACAGGCCAATATCTCTGATAAGCATAGGTGTAAAATCCTCAACAGTCAGTGTGATGCACCACATACAAAATGAAGGATAAAAACCATACGGTCCTCTCAACAGATGCAGAAGAAGCATGTGACAAAACTCAACACCGTTTTATGATAAAATAAATATAGAAGGAATGTACTGCAACATCAGAAAGGCCATACGTGACAAACCCACAGCTAACATCACACTCAATGGTGAAAAACTCAAAGCTATCCCTCTAAGATCAGGAACAAGACAAGGATGTCCATTCTCACCATTCTTATTCAAGGTAATATTGGAAGTCCTAGCCAGAGCAATTAGGCAAGAAAAAGAAATAAAAGGCATTCAAAACAGAAAGGAAGAAATAAAACTGTCACTAGTTGGGGACGACATGATTTTATATATAGAAAGCCCCCCAAAAACTATGAGAAATAATAAATGAATACAGTAAGTTGCAGGGTACAAAATCAATATATAAAAAAATCTGCATTTCTATACACTAACAGTGAACTAGCAGAAGGAGAAATTTAGAAAACAATCCTATTTACAATTGTAACAAAAGCAATAAAATACCTAGGAATAAATTTAACCAAGGAGGTGAAAACATGTACACTGAAAACTGTAAGACACTGTTGAAAGAAACTGAAGAAAACACAAAGAAATGGAAAGATATTCCATGCTCATGGATTGGAAGAATTAATATCGTTAAAGTGTCCATATTACTTAAAGCCATCCAAAGACAATGCAATCTCTATCAAAATCCCAATGACATTTATCACAGACGTAGAACAAAGAATCCTAAAACTTACATGGAACCACAAAAGACCCCAAATAGCCAAAGCAATACTGAGAAAAGAGAACAAAACTGGAGGTACCACACTCCCTGATTTCAAATTATATTACACAGCCATAGTAATCAACAGCATGGTATTGGCAGAAAATAGACACACAGATCAATGGAAAAGAATTGAGAGCCCAGGAATAAACCTACACTTATATGGACAATTAATTTACGAAAAGGAGCAAAGAGCATACAGTGGAGGAAGGATGTTCTCTTCAATAAATGGTGTTGAGAAAACTGGACAGCCAGATGCAAGAGAATTAAACTAGACCCACTATCTCACATCATATACAAAAATCAGTGCAAAATGGATTGAAGACTTGAATGTAAGACCTGAAACCATAAAATTCCTGGAAGAAAACATGGGTAGTATATTCTTTGACATCAGTCTCAGCGATATCTTTCTGGATATGTCTCCCCAGGCAAGGGAAACAAAAGCAAAAATAAACAAATGGGACCACATCAAACTAAAAACCTGCTCAGGGGCTTCTGTGGTGGCGTAGTGGTCGGGAATCTGCCTGCCAATGCAGGGGACACGGGTTCGTGCCCGGGTCCGGGAAGAGCCCACATGCCGCGGAGCAACTGGGCCCGTGAGCCACAACTACTGAGCCTGTGCGTCCGGAGCTCGTGCTCCGAGGCCACGACAGTGAGAGGCCCGCGCACCGTGATGAAGAGCAGCCCCCGCTCGCCGCAACTAGAGAAAGCCCTTGCACAGAAACGAAGACCCAACACAGCCATAAATAAATAAATAAATAGATAAAATTAAAAAAAATAAATAAATAAAAAATAAAAACCTGCTCAGCAAAGGAAACCATTAACAAAACAAGAAGACAACTTACCAAATAGGAGAAGATATCTGCAAATCATATAGCTGATAAGGGGTTAATACCCCAAACATATAAAGAAATCATACAACTCAACAACAGCAACAAAACCAAACAACCTGATTTAAAAAAAGGGCACAGGAGCTGAATAGACATTTTTCCAAAGAAGACACACCGTTGGCCAACAGGTATATGAAAAAAATGTTCAACATCACTAATTACTACGGAAATGCAAATCAAAACCATAGTAAGCTACCACCTCACACCTGTTAGAACGGCTATCATGAAACAGGCAAGAAATAACAAGTGTTGGCTGGGATGTGGAGAAAAGGGAACCCTCATACACACCTGGTGGGAATGTAAACTGGTAGAGCCACTCTGGAAAGCAGTATGGAGGTTCCTCAAAAAGTTAAGAATAGAACTACCATGTGATTCAGCTATCCTACTGAATACTTCTGGGTGTTTACATGAAGAATACAAAAATACCAATTCGAAAAGGTATATGTACCCCCATGTTCTCTGCAGCATTATTTACCATAGCCAAGGTATGGAAGCAACCTAAGTGCCCACTGATGAATAAACGGATAAAGAAGATGTTATAAATACACACACACACACACACACACACACACACACACACAATGGACTGTGACTTAGCCATAAAAAAGATGAAATCTTGCCACACCTGAAACAACACGAATGGACCTTGAGGGTACGATGCTAAGTGAAATAAATCAGATTGAGGAAGACAAATACTATATGATTTCACTCACACGTGGAATATATAAAGGAAAAGAAGAAAACAAAACAAGCCAGACACGTAGATACAGAGAACAGAGTCATGGTTACCAGAGGGGAAGAAGGGGGAGGAGGTGAAACGGGTAAAGGGATTCAACTGTACGGTGATGGATGGAAACTTTCAGTGTCCAACACACTGTAGTGTACACAGAATTCAAAATATAATGTCAGATAAATTAGGAGTTTGGGATTAACAGATACATATTACTATATACAAAATAAACAAATGACCTACTGTATAGCACAGGGAACTATATTCAATATCTTGTAATAACCTACAATGGAAAAGAATCTGAAAAAGAATATATATATTAAAAAAACGGAATCACTCTGCTGTACACCTGAAACTAGCACAACATTGTAAATTAACTATATTTCAATTAAAAAAATGGCTAAGAAAAATGAAATACAATGTGGTATACATGAAATTTATATAATGTTATAAGCCAATGGTACCTCAATGAAAAAAAAAAAAAGCTGTCCTTTTAAAGATGTCCTTTCTCATGCCACGTTCTTTCCAGGAAGGTTTCCCAATTTTTACTCTTACCAGCAGTGTTGGCAGGGGGAGGGAGGGGCTGAGGGCACATTTCCACGAAACCCTGGCCAACACGAAGTATCACTATTTTCGGAAACACAACTATCTTTTTTTTTACCCATCAGATGTTGCACACTGACTGGCAGCTAATTATCTGACGCCAGGAAGAGTCACTCCATTTTATAGGAACGTACATGACATGCCCTTCTCTTTGCCAGACCAGCTAGCAGAAGACCGATGGCTGACCTTGAAAGTCCAGTGGCTGTGACTCGGAACATGGTGTAAAATACGCCAGGGATGGTCACTGCTCTTTGGCTCCTGTGACCACACATGAAAATCACTTGGGATTCCTGAGTCTCGCCTTGTATGTACAAAACATGAAGGTTGTAAAGGATGCAAAAGATGTCTAAGAGATAAGCCTGCTTGCCCAGAATCAAAGGAGAAAGATCAGTTCATTCTCTTCTTCAGATATGTGTCACTCGCAGTCTTGGCCACAGAATTTAGCCCATGGTAACGTATATTATTTTACACTACATCGTAAGAAAATAATTGAATTGTCTTTCCAGAAACATCCTTCCTGTTGGTCCCAAAGGGGTTGGCACAGTACAAGTATTACTACAGATACTGATGACATTCTCCGATCACTCATTTGATTTAGGACCTTGTAGCCAATGTGATGTGTGGACGCTGTAATTTTTATACGAGCTCGTTGAACTTGACCCTAAAGTACGTGAACTTGTAGAAATGTTTCCCCTTTAAACGCTCGGTGACTTTTCCTTAGAAAAACTATAGATGACATTTATCTAGAACTCAGACCTTCATTTAGAAGATTAGGTATTCAGCACGGTGCCACACATACTGCTCATTCAATCCTCAAAATCGTGCTACGAGGCAGGTACTACAATTAGCCCTACTTCGCAGATGGGGTAACTGAGGTCCAACACAGAGGTCCAACGGCCCAGGATACACAGCAAGTCAGGGACAAACTAAGATTTGACCCTGGTCAGTTGAACCTGAGCCTGAACTTGAACCTCAGCTTTGGAACCAGACCCACCTGGACACGTACGAAGCTTGGTACATGCCTCTGACATGGTACTGAGCTCTTAGGTCTTAGTGATTAAAAAATTAAAAAGAAATCAAAAACCACCATTGATGAGAAACTATATTTCAGATATGCCTTTGAAAGAATAAGCGTGCAAAAAAAAAAAAAATACCACTGATAGAAGCCCAATCCTTTTCAATACATTTTTTGAGGGACAGATGTCAGCCACAAAAACAGTACATACCCCCTAATGCTATTTATATAACTTTTTAGAAAAGGCAAAACTAATCTTGTCCTGATAGAGAGCAAATCCACGACCATTGCTTAACAGAGACATTAACTGGAAGGGGTACGAGGCCCCTTCCTGGGGTAAGAGAAATATACCCGCAGGGGTGTGGGTTACACACGTGCATGTGGTTGTCAAACTGCTGGAACTCCTGGCTCCCTCAGAGGTGCAATGCACTGTATGCAGACTACACCGTGATATAAATATTTTAAAATGACCCCTCCTGCCTCGCTAAATCGTCCAGTAGTTGTGAGATTTCATGCTTTATCTCAACCATCTCAGAAGGACACTTTGAATGAGTCTTCTGCCCATCCTTGGACTGAGAATAAGATATTCAAGCGACTGGTATGGGCCTTGCACATTCAGGGCGTCCTGCAGGACAAAGCATCCCGCAGTCCGTGCTTCAGTAAATGGATCCGCGAAGTGAGTGGTCTTTCCTGAGCTTGGGAAGGGTGGCCCTGTGATGACAGGGAAAGACACTGTGGACCAGGAGTCCGGCCAGGGGAGCGGGGTTTTGCAGGAAGCACGGGCAAGTCACACTGGGAAGCACAGTCACCAGGGTCACGAGCGGTGACGCTGACATCACCGGACACACGCTGACGTGGGGTCATCCTGACCACGAGGTAACTACTCCATCAAATCTCAGTAGAAGCACCATGGGGAAAAGCCACGGTGACATGCAAGTCTGTCTTCAGGGACCAAAGGAGTGTCCCAGCAGATGAGTTTGATGGACAGCACTAGGGCCTGGGAAGGCCACACTAAAGCCTGGAACGTTGGTCCTCGGTCCCTCATTAAACAACCGCCCAGCTGGCCATCACAGGACTCTGGGGCTCAGCGTGTGGCAACTGTCAAAACATCCCCCTTTTTAAAAGGACCAGGGAGATGGGCTGTTCCGGCAACAACTGGACCCCACTCCCTCGCCTTGGGAAACAGGATTTCACCGTAAACATGCACATGAAAAGCGTTGCTCCTGTTTCTACGTGCTCTGGCCCCCGTGGGGCCCAAGTGCCGGCGGGCTGGCCAAACACCATCCCTGTTCTGCAGAGAGCCCGAAAGAGTGTTAGCAACGTATCAGCAAAGCCCTCCAGGCTGCCTGCGAACAGATCGTTTAGGGGAGCGTCCTTTGATGACTGCTTCACAGCCAGATGAAACCCAGCGGCAGGGGGGAGCGTGTTTCAGAAATAAGGCGCGACCCGGTGGGTGCAGGGGACCGAGCAGGCGCGACAATGGGGTGAGCGACACGCAGGGAACCGCAGGCCCCTAGCTCAAAGCCAGTGGCTGTGTTCCTTGCCCTTGAATAAGTCATTCAGCCTCCCCCTGAACCACAATTTCCAAACCACGTGTGCAAACATCAGGGACAGAGTCCTTTTCAAACTTGTGTTGAAACCAGGGAGATTTCAGGAAGCCATGCTAAGGTCGGATGTTCACGTCCGTCTCACCGGAGCGCCTCCACCTCCAGGAGATGAACCGCCTGATTTCTGTCTGTAGAAAATCAGGCTTGAGAAGCTGCTGCAGAGGCAAGTCGCCTGCTGGGTTCCCTTTCCTCCCTCCACCTGCGCTGTGGCCAGGCGAGGATCTAAGTCCCTTGCCGCCTCCCTGGGGCCTGACTCTCCGCCCACAGTCCTTGTTTCCTGCATCACGTTCTTTGCCCACTTAGAGGGAGGCGCTGGATGACACGGCTGGCTTTATCTGGCTTAGTAGGTTTAGGTGAGGGTACCAGTCAGTGTCTGGAGGGCCGCTGGTAGGTCTGGGAAGCTGCATATTAGCATTTATAGAGGGGGGCAGGCGAGGCCCAGACGTCAGGTCCCATATATGCCAGCACAGTGGCAAGGACAGCTGTGCCGTCCGGTGGCTGCAGACCACACCCCTTAGCACCCGGTGCAGCACCACCTGCTCCAGTTCCCCAGTGCCCTGGGGAGAGCATCCTGGCAGCCCCCCAGCCAGCAGCCTCCGCACCTGCATGTGCCCCTCCCACGGCTCTGCACGGCCCCAGGCTACCTCCCGGGAGAGTCTGGGGAGAAAGGCAGGGAGTTAATCCTGGGTGACCATCAGACCTCGAGACTCATCTCTTAGCAGATGTGGCTCATTTGACAACGTGGCTGCAGGTTAAAGAGGGCTGAAAATGACTCTGGAGCGAGGCTTGGCCTTCACCTTGTCCTAGAACAACCCTCCTCTACCTGCTCCATTCGCACCTGGGCCCTTGTGCCTGCCCTGGAGCTCAGAGGATGACCTGGGAGCCGCCACCCCTCCCGGTCCCGCTCTGCCCCCGTCGGGTGCTGCGGGGCAGGTGAGAGGTGCTGCTGGGCCACCGGAGGGGCCCACCTTCCCCAGGTCCCACCTCCCAATGCCTCCACCCTGCCCGGGGTGTGGGGAGACAGGGTCCAAGAGTGCTCGGATAATGAGGTGGACTAGACTCACACCCGGGGGAAAGCAGGACACACCTTCCACCTTTCAAGTGACCAGGTCAGAGGCTGGAGTCAGGAGCAGGGCACGCAGAGCAGCGGGGCTGGAAGGACGGAGGAAGGCGCCTGGTCGGCCCTCATCTCGGCCTCTGCCCCTGCTGCAGCAGGAAGATGAGTCAGCGCCTCTGTGGGCTTCCCGCGCATCTTCTCATGAACGCACAAGCATCTCAGGAAGCAGGCACCACTGCTCCCATTTTACAGATGAAAAGACTGAGGCCTGGCCATGGTCTGCTAACTTGCTGCTGGGGACCAGAACCCAGCTTGGGCCATTTCCATAGCTACTGTCTTTGTCCTCTCCTGAGAGCTGCTGTCTGAAGCTTCCACCACAGATGGACGAGAAAAGCCATTATGCTTATCTTGGTTTATCTTTAAAATAAACTTCCGAAAGCACCTTTCCTGACCTCCAGATACTTTAGGAGACTAACCTGATTAGGAATGGATGTTCCTTAAGTGACAGCAACAATACTGCTTGGGGCCTGGGAGTTTGCTCACCACCTTCCAGGAGCCTCTCCAGGGTCATGAACCGGCCTCCGGCTTTCTCTCTGCCTATCTCCCTGCCTCTGTCCAGCGGGCTCGCTCCCAACTTCACCTGCTCACCACGAGATTTTTTCCAAGTAAGGAGGCTGCTGTCAGGAAGAAAACCTTCCGCGCCTGGGTTACAAGTCTAAGCGAGATCAATATTTCCAGTAAGCACCACAGAATGCCTCCCTTTCCTGCTCTTTCTTCATACAAAGTGCTCAGAGGACTCTCCTCTCCCAAAACAGACATGGAGTCCAAGGCACAGGCAGGCTGCAAACTCGACAAAGCCGACTAGTGGTTCCTCACCTGGAGGAGGAAGGTGGGTATGACCAACACGCGTCTGGGGAAATCAGAGCTCAGTGTATCAAGATGGAGATTAAGGAGACTGACCAGTGGTCCCTCGGTGTTTGCTGAACCTGAACAATAAACTAAAAATGTTGGCTGTCGTGTTTCTGGCCACCATTCTCCACCATGTTCAGAGGGCATCATGGTCCCCAAGCAGCTGAAAGATGACAACGTGCCACATGGCAGGGGTGGGCGTGGGAGAGGGTGAGGCCTTGCCCCAAGGTGACATGGATGGGAGGCGGGGGGGGGGGGGGACAGGCACAGACACACTGCCCCCTGGTCATCCTGCGTCCTGCTGAGCCCGATGGCAGCTGTACTGTGTCTCACTGCTGTCCAGTGTCACATGCAGTTCCCTTTGGTCACCGACCCCACAACGGCCCAGCAGCAAAGCACCGAGGCTCAGAGTGTGGGCTTTGGGGACAAACTCCCTGTCACCAAGTACCTGCTGTGTGACCTCCGTGTCCTCAGCTATAACATGGGGACAACAACTGCAGCTTTCCAAGGGGTTTCTGGAGACTTAGATCCGGATGCCGTGTAGGACAGCGGCTGCGCTCGGGGCCGTTGGGATGCCAGGGGCTGCTGTAACTCACGCGAGGGCCAGCGCTGCAGGGGTCGGCCGGCCCGCCCCCGGTGCTGCCACACGTGGGCAGGCAGTGGGCGAGCTGGCACATTGGGTCTCTGCAGCACCGAGGGGCCACGTCCATCCTGGAGGTTGTGCTTTGCAGGGAGCATGGAGAACACCAGCCTTTTCCATCTGCTAAGGATGCGCTCCTGCCGCCCCGGGCCTTGGGGGCTCAGCTTGTCTCTGGCCTTGATGGCTTTAGTGTGATGGGTGTGAGAGGCCAAGGTCACCTTGCTTTGGGCCGTAAGATCTCTAGCTGGAAAGGCCTCTCAGAAGCCCCATGACCACGTAAGACGCAGCGGCCTGCGTGGATCACCACACATTCATGGTCATCACTGAACACGTGGGCCCAACTCGGGGCGTTTTAACTCTTCTGACCGCAGGACCTCACAGGTGTCACCGAGCATCCCGGGAGCTCCCTGCCTCGGACGCGTCTCTCCTCACCGCTTCTTGGCTGCTGGTGCTTTGCCATCGTGGAAGTAGGTTCCTAAACATGACGAGGATTGCATTCTAATCCCTCACCACTACCTCCCAATCACAGAGACTCTCCTCCCCTCGACACTGACTTCACGCGGAAAGGGCACCCCGCTTTGTGACGTCAGAGTCTAGGGATAAACGCGTCCTCTCCTGATAGGGTGGAGGTCTCCTCTGTCAGGACTGCTGATGAAATTACGTGCAGGTGCCCCCCCTCGCATGGCACAGACACTGGTTCTTGATCCACTGTGGAGAACGGGGTTGATCCCAGGAGATTAAAAAAAATCTCACACACGCTTTGTCAAGAAGAAAGCTGGTCGTTAGAAACCAAAACTGTCCACAGACACAACTGTAACAGAAGGACTGAGAATTTTAAAATCACAGATAATTTTCTGCTGTTCCCACTGGATTAGAGCAGCCTCGATGGGATCGGAATCCTACCTTTACCTCCTCTGTCCCAGGGACACCGCTTCTGTAAACAGTGCTAGGATGCCCTGCGCCATACAGTTCTCCAGACTGTCTTCCGACTGTTAAGTGAGTCTGGGTTGCACACAGCCGTACGGAGCTGTGCGTCCATCCTTTAACTGTGAGGCCATGTCATAATCTCTAAGTACTGAGGTCAGCCCTGTTTTGTGTGTGGAGTCGTCCACTGGATGGACACTCCACGGAACCTTTGGCTGGCCACTTACTTTCACTTCCCTTTTATCTGCCATGCGGCATAGCCCCAGCATTAGTTTCGGGAAACAAATAATTAAAAATACAAGCTCTCAAGTATTTATTGAGCCTCTATTATGGTTCCTCGGAAACTCTACGGAATAGGTCATTATTCTTATTTTCATGTAACGCGTCTGGAAAGGTAGAGTCTGACATTCTAGAATGCGAACGTATTCGTCTTCCTTGATTTATCCATTCCACACCCCCAGGAGGAAACTCCGGGGAAAGTGACTGGATTCTTAGAGGACTTCGCACGCGTTCTTTAAAAGACGCTGATGATCTCAGGAGGCTGTTTGGGGTCTGTTTGGGGTCGTCTCTTCCTTGCTCCGTAGCAGGGGTGCTGCTGGCATTCTGGGCAAAGCAATTCTCCCTTTTGTAGGACTGTCTGGGGCTTCAGGGTCTCAGGCCCCTAGGACTCAATGACAGTCATACCCCCCCCACCCCGCCCCATGGTCATTTCCAAATGCTTCCTGGGCTGAGAACCACCAGATGGTTAAGAAAGGCTGGCACAAGGACCGTGGCCGTTTGCAGACAGAATTCCATGCTCACAAGCCATGCAGTCGACTTCTCTTCGGTGCCTCCAGGTGACCCGTGTGAGCTACGTTCAGCCTGCTCCCAGGCACTGTGTGAGATTACAGGAGTCGCCTTCCCTGTCTGGGGTCCTCTTCTCCGATCGTAAACACAGACATCTCCTAATTTCACTAAGACCGTGAGGACCAGTGTGAAAACACAAGGGGCAGCACGTGGAGGTCCTTGAGGAGAAAGTCACAGCTAAGTCACCATGGTTACGTGTTCATCCTCAAGGGTCATAAGATCACGCACATTAGAGATGCTTTTCATGTGAGTCCCTAAGATTGAGGGATGTGTACTCCAGGTAATGTTTATCTTCCGGACTCCAGGTTGATGAAATTTTGTATCAGTTACAAACGACATTTAAGTATTTGAAGCTTTCGTGCTGCTGTCACTGCTGTTCCCACTCTCCAGGGCCTCAAGCAGTTTCTTGGAGAAATCGGGACTCTGAAGCTGGGAGAAGCTTGCTTTGTCCTGCTGGCTTGGGATGGTACGCCCTAAAGCCCAGAGACCCTGCTCCAAAGCCAGGACTGGACAGGCAAGGCTGGGCCTCGGCCACGCTGGACCACCTCCTCAAAACCAGGGGGCATAAACGGGTGCAGTGTCCACCTTTATTAACACGAAATCAAACTGCCAGGATTTCACGGCTGAAATTACCTTTTATTTGTTCTGCCTGTCATTTAAAGGCCTCGCCATCCACCCAATGGCTCAAGAAAGAAAACTAAGTATCACCTTGGATGTCTGTCCTTCCCCAGGCCCCCAGCTGGGGTGAGCCCTGATAATGTTATGTCCCCGAGATCCCTTTGGTCCAAATGCCTCTTGAGGAAGGGCTGTGCAGCCGGCAGGACCCGGGTTGGATTCTGGTTCCTGCATTCACAGGCTGAGCTTCTCAGGCCAGTTTCCTTGTCTATTAAAGGGGGAAAGACATCGGTTTGTCCTGTGGATTCCAGGAGCCAATGGCTGTGACATGCCCGGCCTCTCAAGGCTCTGGAAGGCCCTCATATCACTGATTATCACTGATTCCAACCCACCAATTCACCTGGACATGAGGCGCCTCTTTCTCCCTGGCCTCACCCTCCTTTGGTCTGCCCCCCCAAGTGCAGGGGGTTTTGGTAGCAGTGCAAATCCTGCTCAGAGCGCTATGCTGGACGACCCCCTCCCGCAGCTCCCCCAGCCAGGTGAGGGGCAGACATGCTGGCCAGGCCGACCTTCCCCCACCATCCGGGCTTCAGCCACCCTCGTGTGTTTCTGCCTCTTTGCCCAGAATGTTCCCTCTTTGTGGAATGCCCTGCCCCATCTGTGCTCCTTGGAAATTCCTTCTTTTTTAAAAAAAATTGACACAATTCATATACTTTTTCACATTTCCTACAATTCATGCTGTAAATGTATATGCTTTGGTGGACTTTTAGTTTAGTTACAAGATTGCAGAGCCATCGCCATCATGGAAATGCAGACAATTTTCACTATCTCCCCCCAAAAAAACTTGTACCCTTTAAGCAGTCACTCCCTGGACACCACTGCCCCTCATCCCCCAGCCCCTGGCAATCACTGATCTACCTTCCATCTCTACGGATCTCCACATAAACGGAATAATACAATACGCGGTCTTCTGTGTCTGGCTCCTTTCGCTTAGTATAATGTTTGCAAGGTTCATCCAAGTTGCAGCACATACGGTGTTTTATTGTTTTTTTGTGTCTGAATAACATTCCACTGTATGGATGTACCATCTTCTGTTTCATCATTAAAATTTTTTATTTTAATTCATCATTAAAATTTTTTATTTTATTTTATTGAAGCATAGTTGGCGTATATCCATCATTTGATGGACATTTGGTTTGTTTTCACTCTTTGGCTATTATGAATAATGCTGCTATGAACACTCGTGCACGAGTGTTTGCCTGGACGTGTGTTTTCATTCCTCTTAGGTGTATATGTAGAAGAGGAACTGCTCGGTCATACGGTAAGTCTATGTTTAACTTTTGGAGGAGCTGCCAGACTGCTTTCCAAAGTGGCTGTGTCATCTAACATTCCCACCAGCAGTACATGAGGGTTCATATTTCTGTACATTCCACCAACACCTGCCACTGACCTTTTTTATTACGGCCACATCTTAGTGAGTGTGCGGTAGCATCTCAGTGTGGACTGACTTGCAGTTCCCTAATCAGTAATGATGTCTGGCATTTTTCTCATGTGCTTATTGGGTATTTGTATGTCTTCTTTAGAGAAATGTCTATTCCAACGCTTTGCACGTTTTAAAACTGAGTTACTTGTCTTCTGTTGCTGAACGGTACACATTCTTTATACATTCTGCATATTAGACTCTTATTCGATATATGGTTTTCAAATATTTTCACTCATTCTCTGTTTTCAATTTCTTGATATTGTCCTTTGAAGCACTAAAATTTGTAATTTTGATGAAGTCCAATTTATCTATTTTATCTATTTTCTTCTAAAAGTTTTACAGTTTCAGTTTTTACACTTAGGTCTTTGACTCATTTGGAGTTAGGTTTTGTCTACGGCAGGAGATGGGGTCTAAGCTTCATTCTTTTGTCTGTGGATATCTAGTTGTCTCAGCGCCACCTGTTGAAAGACTATTCTTTCCCCAATGAATTGCTGAAAATCAATTAACCACAGAGGGACGAGCTTATTTCAAGACTTTCAATTCTATACCATCAATCTATATGTCTATTCTTATGCCAATATCACAATCTTGGATTACTGTAGTTTTGTAGTAAGTTCTGAAATCAGGATATACGAGTGTTCCAACTTTGTTATTCCTTTTCAAGATTGTTTTGCCTGTCTGAAGGTCTTGTGAATGTCCACATAAACTGTAGGATCAGCTTGTCCATTTATGCAAAAAAAAAGCATCTGTAATTCTGAAAGGGATCGTGTTGAATCTACACATCATTTGGGGAGTGCTATCTTAGCAATATTAAGTCTTCTAATCCATGAACATGATGTCTTGCCAATTATTTAGGTCTTCTTTAATTTCTCTCAAAGATGCTTTGTAGTTTTCAGTATATAGGTTAACTTTATTCTTGAGTATATTAATATTGCAAATGCAATTGTCCATTTCTCACGTAGAGAAGTACAACTGAATTTTGTATATTCCTGAGGTCCTTTATTAGCTCTACTAGTTTATTTTGAATTCCTTTAGATTTTCTATATATAAGATCACATCATCTGCAAACATAATTTCACCTTCTTCTTTTCTAATCTGAATGCCTTTGGTTTCTTTCTCTTGCCTAATTTTCTGGCTCAAACTTCAATGATGAAGAGAAGTGGTGACAGTGGATGTCCTTGTCTCGTTCCTGATCTTAAGCGGGGAGCTTTCAGTACTTTACCATTAAGTTTGATGTTAGCTGTGGGTTTTTCATAGACACCCTTTATTAGGTCGAGGAAGTTGCTTTTTATTCCTACTTTGCTGTGTGTTTGTATCATGAAGGGGTACTGAATTCTGTCAAATGTATTTTCTCCATCTCTTGAAATGAGTGTGTAGCATTTGTCCTTTATTCCATTAACGTGGTATATTACTTTGACAGATTTTTGTATGTTGAACCAACCTTGTATTCCTGGGGAAAATGACATTTGAACACAGTATATAATCTTCTTGTAATGGGGGCAGACACAGAGATGTTCTCTGTGGGTTGTAGCACCTTTGAGATGGCATATTGGATATAGAGTACGGTAAAGAAGGAGGACAGATACCTGGGTCTTAAGAAATGAGGAATAAAGTCCAGGGACTTGGGCTAAGACACGGAGAGGGACTCCAGGCGGGTTGTGGGCGTTCGTGGATACTGCTTGGTGTAGACCACTGCTTCTCAAACTTTAATATGCATAAGAATCACCTAGAGAGTTAACACACATCGTTGGGCCCCACCACAGGGATACACTTGGAATGGGGTCCAAGAACGTGCCTTGCTGATGCTGCAATAAACCACTCTACAAAGCAAAAACAAACCCGGACCGCATATGCCACGTCAGCAGACCCTCCCCAGCCCCCGAGAGCACACAGGCCACCTGCCTCTCTCACCGCCAGCATGCAGGGACCCAGGAACAAAGCTGATTGAGCTTTCCAGATAAAGAGCCCAGGAAACTTCATAAATAGTATTTTCTTTTAGCATTAGATCTACATGATTAAGTGGGTGGGCTAATGACTAGTTTCATCTTACAAATGAGAACATTCCCTGGTTTTTAAAAATCAAAATCACAGAAGATGCTGGCTATGAAACCAGGACTAGAAATCCTCCGGCCTGGCTCCCTATTTCATCACGCAGATAATAAACATGATTGTGAAGCTTTCGGAAATACAGGCTAAATGTTTTCAACAGACAGTGTTGGGTCAGGGACATGAATGGAGGGAGGTTCAGGCAGGAGAAGGATGTGGTCACGTGAAAAGCTGGGGCTCGAACCGTGTGACTACGTTGGCTGATCTGTACGTTTAGGTCTCGGCACTGTTTTCCGGAGAAGCTCTAAGGATTAGCACTGACTGCAGAAAATTAAGACTTGAGAATCACGACTGAGTGACTTGACCAGGTTTGCTGTATGAACGCAAACTAAAATGAATGATGCTTTATCATCTTTAAGTTGCCATGAATGAGGCTATTAGATTTTATAAGTGGACAGACATCGTAGTTATGCTGTTATACATAATAAATTTACACTAATAATATATAAACGCCGACACACTAATGGCTGGTAGGAGCATGAGCTGGGGTCAAGGGGAAAAGAGGGAATGTACACTGGTGAACACAGTGGTACCTCTAGATGCCACAACTGACCGTGGGACATGGCCATATGACGCTGAGCAGAAAGAGGATGGGAGCAGCAGAAGGACCAGGGCAGAGTGTCAGGAGTCAGGTCCTGCGTTCAAGTGATCTCTGCCCCTTAGTCCCGGGCGAACCTCGACAAGTGACTCCAGGACCCTGACCTCACAACCTTCTCACATGGGAAACGGGGGTCATCCCGTGTCGCAGGATGGCTCCGTCCTAAGAAAAAGCACCCAGTACACGGTGAACCCTGGACCCAGGCTTGTCTGCTTCTGCCTCTTCTTCATTGTTAGGAAGAAGAAAGCAAGACCCTCCTCAGAAGAGAGGAGGTTTCTGGTGCAAAATGATCAAAGCACCACTGAGAGAAATGACCTTCTGGAAAATGCTCTACTTTTGGAGGAATCAAAACAGAGGCAGTTGTTTTAGCGTATTTCTAGGCCCCCGTTTAGAAGGGCTCCACGATCTAGAATTCGAGTCTAACAGGTCGCCTCCACATTACATTGCTTCATCTACGGACGCGGGCTCGGAAGTGGTCAGGGCACCTACAAGAAACTGATGCTGGCAGGTGACTCGCATTTGCAGCTACCAATGATAATAAAAATTCTCAACCATAAAAAATTCCTTGATTGTCTCCATGGCTACATTTCAGAGAGTAAATGAGAGGGGTTTTCAACCCAAGACAGCTCTCCGGTCGCAAAGCTGGCTCCCACATTTGGTTTCCTACAGGATCAAATAAAAGACGGGCTTGTGTGTGGCAGGAGGACGTAATAAACCAACAGCACTATTTCATCCATCTTCTTCAAAGGCAACTGGAAGGAACAGTTACGCTGTAAAACGCGGAGCGCGTTTTACTTAACCTTACGGAGAATCTTGTTAGATCCGCCTTTCTTATAATTAGGGCTAGTCTGTCCTGAGAGCTTAATCGGAGAGCACTGCCGACGCACAGATTCCCTCCACGCTCCCTGCCTGCAGCGTACCAGGGGAACTGCTCTCTCTCTCGTCAACCGTAATCTACAGGTATTATTTCTGAGGCAGTGTTAATGCGCGTCTCGTTTGTACGTTTCCCTAACTGACTTAATATTGATAGTGCAATATTTCCCATCTGGGTGCAGAGCTCAGGTAAACCCAAGCATATTTAGCAACGTGCTAATGAGGACCATCCCGTCAAGGAGGGTGGCTGAGTTACGGCTCTCGGGGTCTGATTCCATGTTGGCCTACTCTGAGAAGTCCCTAAAATATCTTAAGTCAAATCCGAGGTCCCCGAGCCGCTGCTGGGTTTGCGGAGCCGCGGACGTGTGAACTTTATTGGCAATAAACGTCGCTCCTGCACGCGGATGGCGTGCCTGCAAACCCAGGGCTCCTCGGAGCCTGCCACTGTCCCCACTCACTCAGGATACTGTCCCCGCCCGGACCCGAGGCCGGGAGGGTGGGCCCCGCTCCGGCGGCTGGGGCCAGGGCATGCCCGCTGACAGGCGCGCCACGATGACAGAAATGCACTCTGAGTTGCAATTAGTGGCACTGTCATTTTCGGGGGCTCCTGCCAATTAATTAAGCCTGTCAAACAGAAAAACCACAGCGCTCACATGATAATTTATATTGGAAGAGACGAGCCTCATGGAGCACAGCGGCTCCCTCTGCAAACAGAATTCTCCCTCCGAGCATGGAAATACATAAGAGAAAATAAATAAAATAAAACAACAACACAAAAGGGTGGATGGAGGGGAGGTGGAGATGGGGTCCTGCACGGGGAAGAAGAAAGTGAGGCTGTCCTTGTTATAACTGTTAACTCTGATCGCCAGAGTCGAAGACAGGCTGATTAAAACTCCAAACGAGCCCCCAGCTCCCTGAACCCTCTGTGTCCGTCCGGGATGATAGAATCAGGAGTTTATTCATACCATTAAGCCCCAGAGAACTTAATTGAAAGAAGAGCACAGCCCGGACCTTGACAAGCGGGAGGTCACGGTAATTGCTGCCGGACATATTTAACATTAAGATAATCAGGCCATTAATTACCCTTCGGATCATTAAATCAGCCAGTTGCAAAATGAAATTTCTGCCTCTATTACTCACTTGAGAGACCACAGGGGTGGCCTTTAATTTATCAGTGAGCTTGAGATACAAAGGCTGGGGCTGGGGGAGGGCAGGAAGGGAGGGGGCCGAGTGGTGGCAGTGGCAGCAGCGGCAGGGCATCAATTCGCCATGCTCGGTGATCCTGGCAAATTAACTAGGTAAGATAACCTCCGCTTCCAAAGGCAGAAGCTGGGGGTATGTAAATAGATGAGGGCAGACAGGGAGATCAGAGTCTGCACACCACTTAGCAGGATAATAAAGGAAATCATCCTTGATTATCAGTGCTAATTTGGACACTGCCGGTAGCTTGTTATGCGTGTTCTGAGTAGCATTTAATTAATTCAATTGCTTGTTAATGAGGGAAGTGACATGTGGGGAGCAGATGCCACCCAACTGCAGATGGGTTCTGGTCATCACTGCAAAGTCCTTCCCCCCCCCCATTTCTCCCCCTGCCCATTTTTCTTTTTTTTTAAGGAAAGAAAATAGGAAAAGGTGTCAAGCATAGAGGAACACTCAAAAGAGACAAAACACTGACCTCAGCAGGGCCAAGAACTGTTGAAAAATAATAAGATGAGACAATCCTGGGACCGCGTGGGCCCTCATGTTCCCCGAGGCCGCATTTGGATCAGTGCATCTTTATGCCAGAAATTTGAGCCTGAGATTACTATATTGTGATCTTATGATCAAACCTAACGAGACAGAGACGTGGCCAAGTGGTGCTGCTTTTAATATCTCAGAGTTAGCGGTGGGGATCCAATTATTTTCAGTTTGGATACATTTCCCCTTTATCAATATCTCCATGTGCATAAATAAGATGAAAGTGGCGTTCGGAAATGAAAAGGACACGGAACTTGGATCACTGGGCAGACTCGCTCCGCCTGGAAGTGAGCAGCCCGTCTCTCCCACGCGGATTTCTGACGTCCGGCCCCCAATCTTCCTCCTGAAGTGACATCTTTTTAGAGGTTAAACACAAGAGGGGAGTTTAGGGGCGCAGGTGAACTGACAAATAACGAAACCCAGAGAAAGGATGCTAAGAGAGGGAAGGGAACGTACGCTAAATCAGCAAACTCGGTCCCCTTCCATGTGGGATCAAAGAGGTGACGGGGTGATTTCAGTTGGGCCTAGAGCTTCTCCCGAGGGCTCTTTCATGGAATTGAGAATACAGCTCTCCACTTCCAGGTTCCTTTGATTTCCTAGACCAAACCGGCAGGCCCCAAACCACCTTGTAAACAGGATACCTGCCCTGAAATGCAAATAGCAACTGGTCCCTGGTCCCTCCCGGGCCAAAGCCCTCGACTCGGAGACACAAAGGTGGAAGACGAAGAGAGAAAGCCGCACAGCCCAGCTGAGTTCGGCTTCTGCCAGGAGGAAGGCGGTTCCAGAGAGCTCCGATCGGTCCTGGTGGGAAATTATTTTCCCTGCGGTCAATCGAAAAAGCTTCTAAGTGAAAAGGGGGATGAGAATCAAGAAGGACCTGCCTTAAGTGATGCAGACGGGCCCCGAAAACACCAGTGCGTGGCCGAGCATGAGAGGATGCGCAGAGAGGTCTGTTTGCGACGGCTTCACCGTGTGCTGGGAATTTCACTCACAAACACATGGGGGAGTTCTGAGGATGCAAAGCCCCCCCGACACATGTATTCCAAGCTGACCAGTTTCCTCTTTCTCTCCTTCACCCATTCGTTCACGCACTCCGGAAATATGCACGTGACTGTTTTAACATCTCTACCTCCGAGCTGTGTCCTGACACCGCAACCAGAGCCCTGCCTGGTGGCTCCAGGCCCCGCGTCCAACTCCACAGGACAACGTACTCTAAGATGCAGCACACCAACTCACATGCTGACTGTCCTGCCGACAGCAAACTGCCCCTCCTTAAGGCCCTAACACCTAGTTCATTCTGTTACCACTTCTCCCCTACTCCAGCAGCCCCATTTACAATCAATATTTTAAGTGTGTGCTTAAATGGTATCAATAGCAATTAGAGGGGGATTCTGATTCTACCCCAGAGGTAGTTAATTGTTACAGCATCGATCTTCTCTACCTGCTCCTTTCTCCAAATTAAACCTCCATTACAGAGGGGGATGAAGGGCATCCTCTCCCCTCCTGAAACAATAAATTTCATATCGAAGGCACTGGAAAAAAAATAGCAGTTGTTGCAGAATCCATCCAAAAAGATTTTTTTTTTTCTTCCTGGGAGTAATTAAAAGATGCTTTTCTTGACTAATGATTCCCCGGTTTAGGAATGGGAAGTCAATACTGCTTTGCCGCCGTCAGCTTCGATTGATCTCAAAGCTGTTCAAGTTTGAACGGCAGTTCTCAGGGCAGCTGAGAATCGCTGGAACCAATTACGTGCCGTCCAAAGCTGCCCTAATCAGGGGTGAAGGCCCAGCAAGCAGTAGGGCAGACGGCTGGTCAGAGGAGCCCGTCTGGGTGACACCAATGCGAGATGGCTTCGGTTGTTTCTTTGGAGAAGGGTCTGTCGTGTTCTACTTCTCCATGGTCCTGAGTCTGTGTGTGTGTGTGTGTCTGAGTCTGTGTGTGTGTGTCTGTGTGTGTGTGTCTGTGTGTGTGTCTGAGTCTGTGTGTGTGTCTGTGTGGGTGTGTCTGAGTCTGTGTGTGTCTGTGTGAGAGTGTGTGTGTGTGTCTGAGTCTGTGTGTGAGTGTGTGTGTGTGTATGTGTGTGTGTGTGTGTGTGTGCGCGCACTGGGGGAGGCATGGCACATTTCTAATTATATTCCACTGTCAGAATGAATCTTCTGAACAAGACAGAATGGATGGAGCTTCTCGGGAAAACAGCTGGGCCCTTTTTCAAAGAATCAGACTGGATATATTGCACTTGGCTTTTCCTCAGACAGAGATAAAATTTTATTAAAATATTTCTTTTTAGTATTACCTGAGGGCCACATTAGAGAACCGTCCAGCTTTTTTTGTGCTAGTGATCACAGGCCCTGCAGAGAGAGCGAGGCAGGGTGGGTGGGAGGGCGTGTCTTTCCTTGTCTTGGAGAGGCAGGAACCAAACTAGATATCCATTCTCACACCGCAGACTGAATTCCATGTGGACATTCCAGCCCAAACTTTGGGATTTTGATTCTGTTTGAGGAAACTGCAGGAGGTAGTGAAGGAGCTGGGGATCTGGACTGTTTTACAATTACACTGAGTGGTCTTTGAGTGTATCTGAGGCTTTGCCCACGTTCCACCTGGACCACAGTCTTCCAACTGACCTCCTTGCCTGTCTCCATCCTTTCCTAGGATGCTGCTGGCTGCCTCTAGTGTTCCTGACAACAGGCGGAATATATATGAACACAGAAAGAGATCCAACAACCCACCCTCTGCCCAACCGCGAGAGTCGCTGTTAAAACACTAGCCCGGCTCACCAGGCCTTTGCTCTATTATGGCCTTCCCTTCCCCACTTCTCACTGTGCTCAAGGGTCCAGCTCCCCATGGGCCCTGAGGCTTCCACGTTCCTGTTTGTGTGTAGGTCCCTCCCATCCTCCAGCACACACACTCCCCACGCCCCTAGGCCTGGAGATCACAGTACAGTTTAAAGTCAGCTCAGAGGACATTTCTCCTGGACCTCCTGGAGCAACGCAAATCCCTCCAGTCTGTGAACGCCACCGAGTCCTGGCACCCTTGGCTGGCCCTGAGAACATTCACCAATCACTGCACACTTACGGTCGTCACCTAGCCATCACTTCTTTTCTATGAGGAAGCACTCAATGAATATTTGCTGAATTTAATTAAAAATAAAACTCCCTGGGAGAATTACTAAAGCACAAAGGTATATTCAATTCTCCAACATGTTTATCTTCTTAAAGATGGACAGAACTTAGAAACCCCCAAGTTACCACTGGAAATACGACGTAACCACATCACCTCACTGTAGGAATTTCACAGCAGTGACTCCACTGGTGAGAAAGAAAGACTCAAATGTCTCTAAAATGTAAAGATACGACGTGTATAACACTACACAGAAGAGGAAGTTACATACTCAAGAGGTTAATTCAAGTGTACAAGTTAGAAGGATAAAATACCCTTACATACACCATCTTCACTTATGAGGATGCCATTATTATATAATATTTGCCAGTTAAAAAATTAACCTACGTCTTTGTTTGTAATCATTCTAAATGGTTTCTAATTGTGATAGACGGAAAAACAACCAAACTTTTCTAATCCATGTATTAAAAATAGTATAACTGCTCCTTTTACACACAAACAGTAAAATGTATAAAGTTAATTTTTTCCCAACTTACTTTAATGTTTTCTGCATTCACACGTTAAACTCAATCCGATTTCCAATCATTTTTCTTTTTCAGATCTAAATACCCTCCAAGGAAACTATATATATGAAAAAATAGACATTAAAACACGAATTAATCTTTTAAGAATGCTCCTAGTGGACAACCCTGCGGATTTCTATATTAGTGTTAAATCAAAATTAAAAAACTGTAGAAGTGTATCATTTCTTCAGTCTGTGAGACAGCTGCCTGCGTGTACACGACACAGCATAACTTATATAAAGAGCTCATAGCGCCAACCTGCTCGATTTTAAACAGATGTACTTCGTGCACATTTCTTGCCCACCCCCGTCCCCTCCCCACAGAGCACCTACTAGGAAGGGCAGGGTTAATGACACCAGCTTCATTCTCTCAAGTGAACCGAAGGGGGCACCACAAATTCATTTTTTAGTGTGGATGAAATGAAGCCCACAGGTTTTCCATGTTATTGGCGGTAGAAACCAACTTCTTACCCCTCGCATGTGGCCCGACCACAGACGGACACCTGGGTTTCCTTGTTGTCTGACCACCGGCAAAACAGATCCGTGCTGATGCTGGGAGACCTCTTCTCCCCCCTCACCTCTGCACACACCTGAGAAGTGAAGGCTGAGCCCATCCCGTGCCCCTAATTCAGACGCTGGGATGCCCCCCAGCTCCCCGAACAGCCGTGGAGACAGGACGGTCCATCCTGCCTCCGTGAAAGAGGCTTTCTCAGAAAACGCGCCATTTTACCACCCTTAGGTACATTAAATATGCATGTGTACTAAGAAATGGCTTATAATTGCTGTCAATGAAAAATGAGAAACGGAATGGACTCAAAATAAATGCGTTTTTTACACTGGGTAACAATTAACATTAATGAGGGGCCACCATTAAGTTATGCCACACTTGGTTGATTAAATGTGTTAGAAACGTATTTCAGAAAATAAAATATATTTGGTTCCTATAACCTCACTTAGTGGGGGTCGGGGGGGAGAGGGGAACCAATGGAGTAGATGCTTATCAAAGACATAAGAATAACAAAATTAAAGAACCCAAAATTCATAATTAGTGTTAACAGCCTAGCTTATGCCTATTAGAAGTATATTAATTAAAGTGATATATTCATAAGGTTAGAAGCTTAATACATTTCTAAGAGAGGAAGAGGAATCCCCAAAGTGTAAAAACAAGAGTAAAAAATTAAGGAGTTTGAATTACCCGTGTCTGCGGAAGAGCAATTTTTAATACAGATGTTTCTGTCCGGGGTAATCAGCTTCCCACTGGTTGCTGGGGCAGTTCCAGTGGTGGCTGTCATTAAGGTCACTTCTGGTTGTTGAACTGCCTGCAGAATGCCCCATAACCACATGCCTTCCCACGTCCCTACCTTGTGGAGTCCAGCGAGGGCTTCGTCCGCCCCTGGGTGCTCTCCTCCCAGATGCTGTTGGCCAGCTCATTCCCAATGGACGACATCACCTTGATAAGCTCAATGGGCCAGTCATCAAGGTCCAGAGATCGGACTCGAGAAAGGTGGGTGCCAAGATTCCGGTGGATCCCTGAGCACTCAATGCACATGAGGGCTCCCAAGTTCAAACTGGCCCAGTTGGGATCTGTGGGAAGAGGAAAAGGGCGCCATATGCAATCAGACCGTCATCACTCATCCCAACTGTCCTTAGGTCTCAGGAACAAAACGGCCAATCGGCCTTCCCATGCAACAGTCCCTCCCTAGAATCACATGGTTTGAAAATGCTCCCTGGCCGGTACTTGGAACTGTCTCAGGCATCTCAACAGATCTGACATGTTGGCGGCAACTTTCAAACAACTGGCTTTAACCAAAGCCTTGGAAACAACGGAAAGCACGGGTTTGGATAGAAAGACGCACTTTTGGATACTTCCGCAGCGGCACTCCCCTTGAGCAGGTGGACACACGTGGCAACGAAATCAGGCACGACTTGGTGCCTACTGTGGACGGTAGCTGAGAGCGGGAAAGAGAAGGTGTGCTGAGGGACAGCTGGGCCACTCCCAAAGCTACCAGGTCCCCCGTGACCACCTCTGCAACCACGGGCACAGCAAAGTTTTTAGCGACATGATGCGCACATTTGCAAATTTCAAAGATGAAAGAAAGGCACACCACGATGAAGAAGTGTGCTTTTCAGGGATCTTATTTAAGGGCAACCACCAAAGCAACTCCCGTTTCTCCATCCTTCACTGCTGGCAAGATGGCGGACATGGTCCTTTGGTTAGGTTACTACCCAGGATGATCGACCCTGATTCTCGGAATAAACGGTGATGGGCTTTGGGCTGTGACACTGCACCAGGGGCACTGAATGAGTCCAGAGCACAGCACCGGGACCCCTGAGTGGGATCAGTCCCTGTGTGAAACTGGCTGACACAGTCAGAAGACTGTGGATTTGGACCCAGGGCTGGCTTCATGCTAGAATCACCAGCTGATTTGCAAAGACGGGGCTGACCTTGACAGTCAATGGCTTTCACCACCGACAGAAGCAAATAAGGCTTACATCATCCAAGAATAATCAACATTTACCGTAGGTGCACTTGAAGAGCCAACAAAAAACCAGGTAGCTGACATCATATTTATTTGGAATCACTCTGGAAATGGCAAATGACCAGGAGTGGCCTTATGCTCATTCAGCAGAAATCAGCCAGTGATTCACTTAATATCTGATACAAAGGCAGGAAGGTGGTGATAGAGACCATGGTGGGGGGCACACGAGAAGAGGGGTCTGTGACCTCAGAGACCGTCTGGTTGGGAAGAGGAAACAGATGCCCCTAATAATAATAATAATAACACATAAAAAACAAAACACCTTTGCCAATGCGCCATCTCTCATGTCCTTGACCTCAGCCCCTCGACCTTCCCCTTGTCCTCTGAGAAAACACAGCAGGGCAGCCAAAGGCCTGATTTGAATCCTGCTACACAGCTGGCTCTTATGATGACCTGGGGTATATAACCTGACCCTTCAGACTCTTCATGTCACCCTGTAAGTGGGACACACTGTAGCAACAACTATTACAGTCACAAGAATGGAAAGAGACAGTGCATGGTGGGACTGGGCACAGACCTGACAGATAATGTGTTTAAGGAATGGGAGTTTAAGACCTCTTTTCTCTCCAGATTTGTCACCCTTTGTCCCTGGATTCCTACTCAGGTGGCCTCATTCTAAACAAACTGGCCCCGGAGCCTCCCCCAACCTCCCTCTTCCACCTGCCCTCCCCACCTGGGCACTCGCCCGCCCAACCCGGCTCTCAGAATGTTCTCTCGACCTCCAATTGGCCACACACGGCAAAGCTCAGGAGCCAAGGAATCTTCCCGTTAAAACAATCCTGTAGATGATGGTGGAAACCACTGCAGACGTTTCTCCTAATGGAGGTTCTGATATGTCTCCGATTTTGTGCTTTTAAAGATGTTACTTTGAAACTTCCTGATAAAAACACACTTCAAATAACGACTTCTCTCTTCTAACTTCATGTCATGACACATGTTGAAAGTAACATTTAAAAATTCAAACAAAAGAAGATGCTTTAAAGTCCCTCAAGAGCTTCCCTGGTGGCGTAATGGTTAAGAATCCGCCTGCCGATGCAGGGGACACAGGTTCCATCCCTGGTCTGGGAAGATCCCACATGCCGTGGAGCAACTAAGCCTCTGAGCCACAACTACTGAGCCTGCGCTCTAGAGCCCAAGAGCCACAACTACTGAAGCCCACGCGCCTAGAGCTCGTGCTCCGCAGCAAGAGAAGCCAACGAAATGAGAAGCCCGCGCACCGCAACGAAGAGTAGCCCCGGCTCGCTGCAACCAGAGAAAGCCCGTGCGCAATGAAGACCCAACACAACCAACAATAAATAAATTAAAAAAAAAACTAAAAAAAAAAAAAGAAGTCCCTCAAGATACCTGAAGAGGAGACCCCTTCTTTCACCCGGAGGCCTCAGACATGGCCTTGCCGTCCTGCCCTTACCTGACCTGCCAACCAGTGGTCTCTCCCCTTTTATCTGTGACAATCCTGAGTTCTTCCTGTTAGGTTACACAAATCCTACCTGGCCAGCTTCCTACCTGAGCAGCAGCTGCTCTTTCCCTGAACAAACCAGAGCCATTCAGTTGTGCGTCCTGCTGCTTCCCTGACTCACAATGACCCCCTCCCCACCTGCTCCAGTCCCGCCCATTTCCTGCACAAGGTGTGCTCTGAGTTGCTGTGTGCCCCTAACGGCCTTGCTCCGTGGCCCCGGGCCTCGTGGCCACTGGGTCCAGGCCTCGCCCACTGGGCTTCAGGCTCGGGATGCCAGGGCCACCTTACACCCTTTTATTTTGTTTCAACTGGACTCTAACAACAGCAAAAATATATGATTGGAAAAACTTTACTGAATGGGCCCAGCACTGTGCCAGGGCTGGAAGGTGAAGAATGAGAAGTCAGTCCTTAACTTCAAGGATACGAACTACAAAAGGACTTTCTCAAAGGGAACGTGGCATTATTCCCTGGACAACGGAAAGCATGGAGGAAAACTGGGTTGCTCCAAGGCACAAAGCATAATTATGAAGTCTGTCAGTTCAATCAAATGCTTTTAGTGTGTAGCGAATTCAAGATAAAATAAAAAGAGACCATTTGATAGCAAAATCTAGAACATATGATTTTGAAATAAAGAAAACAAAGCCCAGAAGTCTCTGGGCAGGATTTAACCAGCCGTACTCTATGTTTATGGAAAAAGCAAACAAACGTATGATCGTTGATGAAGCCAAAGGTTGGTTTCTGGATGCGGCACAGAATCCGGGCAGGTGGCCTAATCCCTACGGCATCTGTGGTGTGACTGTGGCTCATGGGAATGCCTGAGGCATAAACAAGACTTGTGATGAACCAGAATGGAAAAGAACACGAAGAAGAATACACACGGGTCCAGCTGAATCACTTTTCTGTACAGCAGAAATTAACACAACATTGTAAATCAACTACACTTTAATAAAATTTAAAAAAATCAAACAAACAAAAAAGAATTGCAGTGCCATCAGAGAGGCGTTTGTGTGAAGGGCACTGTGTTAAAATATAAGTCCAAACAAAAATATTTCAGTTCCTTAGAAGCCATTAAATCATGTTATAAACCTTACATGCCAGATGACAGATGTGGGTTTGCTGCAATGCACGCTGCGTCGGACCACCCCATCTCCCTCTGCCGAGGGCCAAGCCCCACCCCGTCCTGGCTCACACTTACTTTGGGTCTCGCAGTCCACGCAGTGGGAGTTCCCTCGGATGTTCCGTATCGACTGCAAGGCCATGGCCTCACTCTGGCTGGTCAGTCGGGACTGGCATACAGGGAGACATACAAAGCCAAGATATGAGAACTCCGAGAAAAAGGTATATACCTGCTAATAAAGCCTGGGAAACACCAAACAGATGGCGAGCGAACATAACCCGAAGGCAACGTCAACAAGGGACTCCTCGTTAGACGTCTTTAGGATGGAGCCTAGCGGGTGGAGAACGGACCGGCACTACCTATTAGGATGCGTCAGATGAGAGACTCATGCCCTAAGACACATCTCGTGATTCCTCGTCAGGAGACCACACGTGTGTGTGGCTGGGGGTGTTCATGCTTCAACGTACACTTACTTGTCTTCTCTAAGCAAGTTAGAAAAACACAAAGAGGGGAAAAGAGGAACACAAAAATTATAAACTATCATGGTTAAGTTTTATTAACATTGTGATATCTATTCTTCTGGCCTTTTTTAAAAAAGCACATGTATACAGATAGACGTGCTTTAAAAAAAAAAGCCAGTGTGGGGTACGTTGCTTTGGAATCTGCCTTTTTAGCCTAACGACATAGTGTCACCTCTCAATGGCATCACATAGTCCCTGGCATTATTTCATTTTATTTATTTCTGATGTGATAGATGTTCAGAAGTTTTGTTTTTCTATATGTTTAAATTTGATTTTGGAAGGTAGCTATTACCTATGTTACTGATTTTCAGTCTTTCAGCACCAAGACTCCTTAGGAAAAGGGTCAGAGCAACTCTCGCATCATTTTAAATGGCTGCATAATATTCCACTTATGAAGACTTAGTTACATTGTTTTCCTTGATGGACATTTAGACTGTTTCCAACTTCTGTCTGCTATCAGCAGTGCTGTGAATAGCTTACTGCTAACTCTTTGCACAAATTCGTGATTATTGACTAAGGATGAATTCTTCAAAACAGGAGGACCAGGTAAAAAGACGTACATGGTTTTAAGGCTTATGACGCATCCATTTAATATAATGGCTAATGCCAAATAAATCCCAGAGGGCACTTAGAATAAGCTTGATTTTCATGTAAAAATTATTCACAAGTGGAACCATCTTATGTCAAATTGTTTGCTGTGAAACAATTGCTTACTGCTTAATCGTAAACTGTAATTTATTAATTGCCACTGTCTGATTAGCATAATGCATCATTGCGGTTTTATTCCCTTTGGTTAGATGCCCAAGTATTCGAAGTGTGTTTAACAATTTCTACTGGTATCTGGAGTGTGTGTGTGCACGTACAGAGATGTGTCTTCTGTCTACCTCTATAATCTCTAGGGCATAAGTACGTATATCTACAATTGCTCCCAATTCTGAATTAGCCACGGGCAGCTAGAACACCTTACGGCCCGTTCTCAGCGGAGGCTGTATTTTCCCCTGCAGCTGTTCCTTGTGGCTATTATTTCCATGCTGTGCACCGTCACACCTGTTCACCAAGCGCCCAAAGTGCTCAGTGAGCCCTTCTCTCACGGGGAACGCTGGCCCCTGATGGCACACGTCTATCGAGAGAAAAGGGGAAGCCCTGTAAGGTTGGTGCTCGCATCAGGCCGAGGTGACGCTGTCTGTTTTCACAGAGAGCGGGGAGGCATCTGGCAAGGGTGTGAAACAGAAAAGGCACGTGCCGTCCCCCACCCTCCTGAATCCGATGACCCGGCATACATTCAGGGTCTGACTTGAGATACTGTGATTTTATGCAAAATTTGGAGATGCGTTTGTCTGTTCAGCCACACGTGCCCTCCCAACGCCTGTTCTGAAACTGAGTTCCTGAGCTTTGTGGGTGACAGGTGTCCTCAGTCCCCATCGACAGGAGATGCGGAAGCATCCCGAGTTTGCTTCAGAAGCCGCATCTGCAGCCGTGACTCAATAAAGCCAAGGTGCTCAGAAATGAAAGGCCCTGATTCTCCTCACTGTGGGTATAAAACATCTTTAAAAAAGAGAGGCAAATTACATTATAATAATAATGACTGTGGTCTGGTTTACCCTGGTTAAAGAGGGTAATAAAATAAGACACTCCATCTTTTTGAAAGACAGACTCCCTTCTTAATGACAAAGCGGAACATAAATCACTGGCAGAAATGTCTTTAAATGGTTACAAACGAAATTGCAGGTTGGGAGGCAATGTTCTTTCTCCTGGCTTCTGGTTGTTCACAGTTTGAAAACTCAAAATGCTCTCCGAGACTTTAAAGTGTCCCAGAGAAGGGGTTAAAAATATCCAAGCATTAAAATAATGATTTGTGAAGGAATCTCTGCTGGGAAAAGGGAAATGAGAAAAATGACCTTTGTATAAGGAATATCACTGGGCAGTAATTCAGAAAATGCAGGTTAAAGTCTGCTTTTCCTGGCTAAATAAATGCAAAAGAATGAACTCTAACTGAATAAACCCCATACCAGGCTTTATCAACAGAATTTAGAAAATGGACATTTTCTCTTCCCTAAGCCCTTTGCATATGCTCATATATGTGCATGCGCTTTTCATCGAAGCCTGTACTAAGGGTCAGTTTTCTAACTCGACGTGGATTTGAATTTGAGACATTTATGAGAACGGAACAGTGCCTCCTCTTAAGTCTGCACTTCTTTTCCTGAGGGTATTCAGCCTAAAGCAAAAATCAGTGTGAACAAAGAAGCCACAAGGGTCCAAAAGATTCTACGATCTCCAATAAAAGGTCAATACTTTACATTTGGGATGAGTCGAGAGAGCAAAGATTTAAACTGGGATATTCTGCCATCCGAACGTGGTTAAGCTAGGCTACTAATCTATGACACAGGACACATATCGACACAATTCTTTTTTATCTTTGCAATTATTTTGCATTCTGCTCAGAAACATTTAAGAGTCTTGCCAATTGCACGTCTCACCCGATGCTCTCCCCCCCCCCACCCATTTCCGTTCCAGGATCAGCGCTCTTGATTTTGGTGGTGGGGCCTTGGGGGGGGGCGCGGCAGGCTGCTCCGGGTTTTACCTTATTCTTGCTGCTCTCGCACGACTGTAAGCTGGCGAGGATCTGACTCTCGATGGCCTGGACCCACGCGTCTCGCTCCTCGTAGGTGGTGGCTTCAAAGTGCCACGTCTGGCCAGTGAGGGACACAATGATAAACTCAAAGTTTTCTTCTTGTTCTGAAACACAGAGTGGTGGGGATGAAGAGTTTAGCTTTCATGAGATCATGGCCCCTCCGCCAGCCCTCGGTCATGAAAGTGCCTTTGGGTTCAATCGCGCCTGCATGGGGCCGAGGCACACACAGGACCGGCCGCCCCGCAGCGGAGATCTGAATCTGCAGACCTCCCAACACTCCAGATTTGGTTCCTAAAGCCAGCGTGGCTTAGCTAGGTTTCAATCAATGCTCAGGGGATGAGGAAAAATGAAAATCAGCGTGTGATGTCAGTGTCTCTGTGCTGGGCACAGATGAAGCAACTCAGGGACGTAATATTGTAACTCGTGGCCGGCTGCTGAAATTGACAGGGGGATGAAAATCAAGTGAACACTGCTCATCTCAGGATACAATTTAATTTCTTCATAAGCACCTGTGCGCCAATCCACAGATACACCCCGGCAAAGAGGGAGGCCTGAGGACGTCTGTCCTTTTAGGGCAGAAGACCAGCTACAGCGGGGAAGGTTTTAGTCTGGAGGAGCGAGTGAAATTCCAGGCGATTTGAAGGGGCCACTGTGTACCAGGAAGGGGGGTCCTTACATTTAAATCCTGCTCTGCCACTTGGCATGCTGGAGTCTGGACAAGTTCTCAACCCGTGCTGGGTTCATTTCCTCACCCTTAAAATGGGAGGGGAAAGCTGCCTCCTTTGCTGTGTTTTCCACTGGCGAAATGACGTGCACTAGCTCAGGCCCACGCCCAACACCCTCCGTGAGCGCTGGTGTGCGTCCCCTGTTCTGATCTAACCTCCGGCCTCTGCCACGGAATGAAAGGCAGAGCAGGGGCCACGTGCAGACAGCGTAACCAGCCACAGGTAGCCATGAAGACGTGTGGAGCTGGACTTCCAGGCGCCAGCGTGTCTCACGTGATCGGCAGTTTCCCATCACTTGTTGCAGAGCCAGCTGCATCACGAGCCCCTGGCGAGCAAGTGTTACTGATAACGTGAATGACCTGCTGCCCGCCCAGCTGACCTCCGCGTTCGTCAATTACCTCTGTCACCCACACTCGGCTTGCTCGCATCTGCACAAACCTCCCCCTTCCACACTCTCGGGTCCTCTAGCCTGCGTCCCCAGCACTCCTCATGGCCCCTGACCTCTGCAAGGCTCCGTGCTGCCGGGTTGGCCCCGCCCCTTCTCAAGGCCCTGCCTCACTGGAGCCCTCGGCCTCCGAGACAAGGATGCTCCCTCAGTCTCCGAAGCAACGGCAGTCACCTCCAGACGCCCTCTCCTCCTCCCCTTTCGTCTCAGAAGAGAAGCAGCTCCCACTACTGTGGCTGAGAGCCCCTCCCACCTGACCCCACTGATCTGGGCAGGTGGGAACAGGATGCTTGTGTCTTTGTCGAGCACACCCAGGTCTGGGGAGCTGCTCCAACACAGACTGCCACAGACACAGGGCTATGCCACCTTTTCATGAAATCTTTATGTACCCTGATAACAACAGAACCGTGTTCTCGGTGACATCAGCATCGCTGCTCTTTTAGAATTCAACCTGCTGGCGGGCTGGGCCTCAATCTGTGGAACCTGTTCTCAACAGCACGTGAAGGAAGGTCAGGGACTCTCCTATCGGCGCGCCCAGCCTCACGGGGGGTAACGTTTCTCCAACAAGAGGGTCCACGGCCCCCGTCAGCTTCTCAAAGCTCTTAAAAAACAGCTTAAAAAACAGCTCTTAAAAAACAGCTTCTCAAAGCTGTTAAAAGCTCCTGGGACAGGGGTGCATCGTGGGGCTGTGGAAAAGCAGGCGTGGAGCGCAGGCCCACCCCGCGTAAGGGGCCAAGCAGGGCGTCACCTGGAGCGGACCCGGGACAGCTCAGGGAAGGGGCTGAACGAGATGGTCTCGGTCCCCGAAGGGGGAGAGGAGAAGGGCAGCTGGGATGCAACCGACACACGGAGACAGGAAATCTCTCTTTCAAGAACCAGAGTGGAATAAGGATATTTTCATATAAAAAACTGAAAGAATCAAGAGCCCCTCCCTAGAGGAACTGGTAAAAGACACACTTCAGAAGATTCTACAAAGGTCTGAACCAGATGGGTTAGGGAGCAAATGGATAAGTATGGAAATACACCTGAATAAAAATCATATCAAATACTACTTTTCTTGTCACATCTAATTTGGGGAAGGTGCAAAATACTAGAGAAATGAAAGTGGACATGGGGACCCTGGAGTTAAAATGCCCTAGGACTTTGCATTGTTCCACAGGGGAGTTAAGAACTAACTTTAGACTTTGGTAAACTAGGCACACATGAGAAAATACCAGGGTTAACCTCTATGAGAAAAGAAGTAGAATGTATAACTCCCTGACAAAGAAGAAGGAAAATTTAATTAAAAATATGATTAAAATCTTTTATCAAACTAGGAATAGAAAGGAATCCTCTTTCCGTGGAAAAGAGTACGTATCCGAACCCACAGAACCGTTATTCCTTTTTTTTTTTTTTTTTTTTTGCGGTACGCGGGCCTCTCACTGTTGCGGCCTCTCCCGTTGCGGAGCACAGGCTCCGGACGCACAGGCTCAGCGGCCATGGCTCACGGGCCCAGCCGCTCCGCGGCATGTGGGATCTTCCCTGACCGGGGCACAAACCCGTGTCCCCTGCATCGGCAGGCAGGCCCTCAACCACTGCGCCACCAGGGAAGCCCAACCATTATTCTTAAGGATGAAATGTTAGAAGCAATCATTTCACACCAGGTCAAGGGCTCTCAAGGCCAAAATGTTCACGGTACCAGCCCCTGTTCAGCCCTGCTGGCCGGTGCAGTGAAACAAAACAGGGAAGTGACAGATCCGGAGACTGGAAAGATAAAAGACACCAAACTGTCATTCACAAATTACAAGATTGCTTACATAGGAAACCCCAAGGAATCTACAAATGTCAAGAAATAAGAGTGGTAGTTAGTAAATGGACAAGATTTAAGACCAGTATAATGAAACGTTAATTGCATTTCTGTACATGAGGATCTAACAGAAATCACGTTTAAGATATATGTTTATAAATTCATTTCTCTCCATCTGTGAGGTAGGGAAAGAGAGATGCAAAGAAATGTGAGTAAGCCAAACAATTCCCTAAAAGTAGCAACACAGAGGATGACTCGGAACCTGCAGTCTCTAGTAACAGGTGGTAAAGAGAAGACTCCACACTGCGTTCGACGTGACGGATTAACCCAAGCTCGGGAGTGGCCAGAGAGGTTTCCTGCTTGTCTCTGGAAGATGAAACCCTGGCTGATTCGCTAACAATAACGAAACACCAGGAAGGCTCAAAAGATCAAAAAGATGCAGGACATCCCGTGCCCCCAGCCTGGTGGAGAGCAGCTCATGAGAAAAGGCTGGGATTGGAAAGGTGAGCCCCGTGAACACAACTGCATGACCCTGGAAAGCACAGCCACGTTTCACATCCTGATTAAGAACCAATGGTGCAAGCGCGCCACACCTGCTTCATCTGAGACAGTTTCCTTTTGGAGGGGGTAGGCCAGTGGGGTGACTGCCAGTCTGGAAAGGCACACAATTATACGAATAATGAAGAGGGGAATCAGAACCTACAGTCCCAATACTTCGGTGACCAAGTCAGCTGCATCAATAAGCGGTGATGGCCGTGACCGTCTGTGTACGAGTTGTCTGCTTCTGAGGGCTTTGAAGCGTGCACATGTACTCAGGTACGTGTCAGGACTTGTGGTCAAGGCTCTTCACGCTGTAGCAGCTCACTATGCAGTGAAACGCTGACCAAGCGTGCTTTTGCGAAATATTTATTGTTTTAACCGAAGGGCTTGGCCTAGCCCTGGAGAGGCAGGGGACGCTCCTCTCCAGTCTTGTCCACACAGGGTCTGGCAACAGCTCCCAAACAGAAAGGCCTCTGATGGTGCCTCTGTTCCTGGGCTGGCCTCTCCCAGGTGCGCCACACTGAGGGGCTCCTTGCTGAACTGTGGATGCGAACATCAGGGCTACCTGGAGGACAGGGGCCCAGCTCACCATGGAGAAGGCAGGGAGGAGGGGATGGAACCGCCCCCTAACACCGTTTCAGTACAGAGGCAGCCCCACAGGGGTGCTACTCCAAGCCTTCTTTTGGATTTCAGGCCCCGGTGAAGATGTCTTTATAAGAAGCCGGTTAGCTAGGATTCCCCGCTTCCTGAGTAAGGGATTCAAATCTGGGCATGTTTAGTTGTAATCACTCTATACCACCAGCATCAATGGAACCCAGCTGATGCTTAAGTTTTCGTGTGTTTCCCAGGGTACTGTCTGTACGTGGCTTTTTTTTTCTTTTTGAGGGAGGGTAATGTGTTAACCCTTACAGATACAGTTAGGGTTTCAGAACGAAATTATACCTGCTTATGACTTTCCTCTGCCTCCTAAGATCAAAAAAAAAAAAAAACAAACAAGGATTATAGAGAAGTTGCATTTTTAATCATGTTACATATGACTTCCATGAAGGACTACTTGTTTCTTTGTAATGAATCTACTGCCTGGAATAATAAATATAAAAAAGAATAATACCAAGTTCGTGTCAGAAAAAATGCTGAGGACGTCACAGGCATCGTCTCTTTCAGTCTGATTATTTTCCTCTCTCGAGGTGGCCAGCAGTGCTTTGTTTCTCAAAAATAAAACAGTAAAAAAAAAAAGTTCTCCTAGGGTGTCCAGCAGGAGATGGATGGGTCTCCCCACTTCCCAGTGACCTTTTCTGTTATTTTCCCTCACTCCTGATGTCAGAAGAGCAAGCTGCCAGGGTCTTTTAAAGGTAATTTCCCCAGAAACCCCTAACCAGCTTGTTGCTAGTGTCATATTTCTTTTTAACTGGTCACGTCTGGAGAATGCTAGGGGACATGATGCCATGGATGTGGCAGTCTAAGCTGGGGACATTCCAGCTTCCATCTTCCTGCGTTTCTGGCTCTGTGGCCAGTGATTGGTCTGCACGGGAAAGAAGAACGGTCCCAGCTACACCAGGACAATCAGAGCATGGGAGGCTCTTGGCCACTGATCTGTCCTAGTGGGGGGCACATCACCCAAATGTCCTACTCCAGGTTTTCTCATCTGAGCTGGGGTCGCAGAGCCTCCTTCCTCTTACCTTGGACTGAACAAGACAGAGCTCACAAGTTATCCACGGGAAGGAAAGCCTCTGCTATCTAGGCCACTATCTGTGGACAGGTGAGAACACTGCTGACCAGCAGAGAGAAGCAGGGATGGGATGGACCCGATACCTGCCAGGTTCCTGGGTCCCTGCAGCCAGCCCAGCTGCCTGTCCTACAGTTGGATTGGATAGATGAATCCATTCTCCCTCCTTTTTTTTTTTTTTTTTAACCCAAATCCCTTTATATTTCTGTCACTTCCAAATCCAGTTCTAACTAATCGAAAAGATCTCGCCCTGATGGGAGCCTCCGAGCTGCTGCCTGGTCATCTTCTTGAATCAACACCTGGCGGATCTCTAGATTTAATCCTGGCTTATATTTCTGTATCATGGCACTGACCATGAACACTCATTAAGTAAACAGTACATCTGGGGACCTAAATATCACCCCCTCCTCTGTGTGGACAGAACAGTCACAACATAAGCTCCTCCTCACGTTCAAACAAGAATTTCTGTCAGATGATACAGCCCTATTCAAACCACCAGTGGACCAGAAGGATCCCATCACATTCTGAAGTGACACTGTGATGCTATTTTAGTATCAGCAACTAGATAAAAAAATGATAAAAATAATAATAGGCAGTGGGGGGCCAATCAGTCAGAAAGACAGACGGAGCATTACTCTCCAATGTTACCCTCACTTAAAATGTGAAGAATGAGAGCTCAGAAGGTGAGGACGAACAGTGGCTACGTTTCAAGTGGTTTCGGTTCACTGACACAAACCGACTCTTTGTGACAATTACAGCAGCTTATGTGTAATTCATTCTGTAAAAATACAATTCAGGCTGTAGAAATTCCTGATGACATCTACGTTACAGGGGGTTTCTTAGTTTTAGATACACAGGTGATCATCAAAATTCAATCCCCCAGATTCCCCCCCATCATAAAAAATCAAAGCCCGCCACACCCAGAGCCCGAAAAGAAAAGAACCGTGTTGTTTCCCAGTGTGGCATTCCAGGGCTTAGTGGTTTAATAAAGTTCTGTGATTGGGCTCATAGGGATTTAAACAGTTTTCCGTGTTTAACGGTTAGCTGTGGAAAGGTCCACTATAATAGTATTTTAGCACCATGAACCTGTCGAAATCAACCTGCCCAATTATTCCAAACGACATTAATAACACCGGATATTACACTAATTGCGTCCAGTTTCTATGCAGACGAGGCCCCGTGGGGCTAATTTCGCCTCCTTAGGGGCAAGCAACTCAGCCACCAGACTGATTTCACAAGGAATCCCTCCTCATTACACAAGTCCGGGCTGTCAAACTTTTTTTTTTTAAAGGTTAATGGGCCAATCAGTCATCAATTATTTTTGCGGAATCCTAGCAGGCAAAGGGTTAAAGGGCTAAACACAGCTGTAACTCATTTACATTTGAGGTTGCTTTCAACAGCAGACATCTGACAAGGATGCCTTTTGGGGGAGCGGGTGGAAGGGTAGGAAGACGGACAGACGCATACCTCTGTCTTGAGGGGCAGGAGATCTGGGACCAGAACCACTGCCCTGTACTTCTGCAAGGGCCGAGGATCCGGACCCTTGTGCCCATTGGATGCACAACGGCTCAGAAATGCCTGCGAGATGCAGGTGTACTGTGTACGGGGAGGCTGAGATTTGTTTCTCTTCTGAATTTACAAGAACCCAAAGTGTCTGCAGAGGTCACTCATCCCACTTTCTTCGTTGGCGGGATGAGGAATCTGGGTCCGCGTTCCCGGGCTCCCCTGCAAACCTGGAACCCAGACCCGGATGCCTATTTCTGTCCACGAGGCTAAGTGTCCTTCCCGACACATTTAATGACAAACATGATGAAAACCTGTTATTTAAATGGTGCAGAGATGACAGTGTCCAGCACGGAGGGGCCATGTGCCCACTGGCAGAGGTGGCCAAAGGGTCCACCAAGCCCAGAGGCTTCTAGATGGTCACCATTTAAAAATGATCTGACCATCAAATAGCCAAGGCTCGCAGGGAAATCGCTGTCGTCTCCACCTGTGACTTTTGTTGTCGCAGAACTGGGACTTTTGTTTTAGGGTACAGCACAGCGCCCTGATGATACAGCAACTCAAACCACTGGTCAAGGGGCTTTTCCTCATTAACGAGTATTTGCAATGGGTTTCTCTCCGTTTCTGCCTGAATCTCCACATTCTCTTTCCTTCGTGTCCTTGGGGTCTGGGGCTCCCATTTTTGGGGTCCTCACTCCCGCTTTTGGGGCCTTTCCCACTCTGCCATCTACTAACTGGGGCTGAGCTGCCCACTTCACCCTGCTGGTCTCAGCTCTGTGGTCCAAGGAGGCGCCAGCAGGGACTGACTGGGATGACAAAGGCATATGCTGTCCCTCCCTGAAGGCCAGGGAGGACCTTCATCACTGACCCCAAAGGGCCTGAGGGAGCCTCAGAATCTTTCCTAGCCCAGTTCTCCAGGTAGCCACTATCAATTCATCAAAGTTGGAAACCGAGATGGAATGTGTTTGCTATTCTGCCCCCTCCCCAGGTCCCCCACTATCTACACCCTTCGAGATTACGCCAGGCTTGGTCAAACACAGCCCCAGGCTCTTATGCTAATTCTGAAGAGTCCCACAATTTGTAAAATACTTCAATATTTCTGCTTTCAAAGCATATATTAAATAAGCATGTGGTTTAGATATTTTGCCCAATTATGATGAAAACGACACACGTTTAAGATTTCAGCCCCAAACCCACCACAATACTGAAAGTCAGATTTTATCCATTTTCGATTTTTCCTCCCATTTTTGTAAGAAAAGATAAATGTGAAGGATTTGCTCCAGGACCGTGCAGAGCCAAGACCTATGGCAAAAAAGTAATAAGTTAAAAAAAATGCCCTCTTCCCACTTGAGCTGTTCATTTTCAACAAAAAGAAAACGTTATTTTTTGGTCTTTATAAACACACACAGGTCATGGTTCTTGGGTAAATATTTTTGCAAGCTCTCAACTTGGTAAATATCTTTGTTTAGCCCAGAGTCCAACGGAGGTGTCGTACTGTGGTTTAATTTAGGACAAGAGTAGAATTAATTTTGTGAAGAAGCAAGACCCCAGAGGAGGTCACCGAGTTAGGACTGTTTACTGCTAAATGTTATCACAGGAAGATCCTCAGGAAACACAAAGGAAGTTCTGATTTTCCAAACACATTAGACAGAGGCGGGAGGGCAGCCGGAGAACCAGGCAGCACGAAAGCTGCTGCTTCCGGAAGCATAGGGGGCCACGTGTTCCCTGAAATTAAGGAGAGTGTCTAAAATAAAACTCCTGAAAAAAATAAATGATTGGATCCCAAACTGCAAACCTCTCAGGAGGCAGAAGACGGATGTGTTACCATGTTTTCTGGCACCTGCTCAGGCCCAGGCACCCCAGGAAAGCTCGAGGCCCAAGCGCTCGGTTTAGAAAGAGCAAACCTGGAGGCCCCCGTTGCCATTTACCGGTCGCTCTACACGCTTACCGTTTGTTACTCATTCTAACTTACACTCAGCACTTTTCTGAGGTCCCCTGCTCTCCTAATCACAGGGACACGGGGCCCAGGGCCCCTCCTCTGCTCAGAGCCTGGGGTGGGGATGGGGAGACTTGGACTGGCAGGCTCCAGAACCTTCCACGCTGCCTCCGCCCCCAGCTCTTCTCTCGCGGTTGCGGCTCAGCGCGTGGATGACTGTCAATCTCATCATTCTTTTAAAAGTTGAGGGCTGGAAATACCTGCAGTCTTGCATCTCTCCCCCAGAAAGTCAGTCCTGGAGCTAGTGCTCAAAGGGTTTCTTTCCTAAATCTGAATTTATCTGCATGAGATCTTAACCTGTGCCATTCATGCTTGACGAGTGCTGGCTTTGGCCCATCTTGCCCTGCCTGCACGGACACATTCCACAGGCCTAAAACCTGTGTGCTCCACGCACTGTGTTCCTGGAGATGGTTTTCCATGACGTAAGCATTTGTGAGTTTCACAGCAACCACCGCGGTCACCCTCGCCGTGTGCCCAGCTCCCTGGTTAGGGCTTCGTCCGCCTCTCTCAATTTCTTCTTCAATTGTCATTCGAGGTAGGTTTTACGGTCTCTGTTTCGGAGAAAGAAAACTAAGCAGGGGAGGAGACACCCAGCAACCCCAGTAATTCACACAGCTCGGAAGTGGCAGAGCTGGGATCGGATACAGGCATACTGGACTCAAAAACCCAATTTCTGCATCTGACGGTTCTTTGGAGGATGAGAGTAAATGCAACTGGGGAAGGGTAGTGAAAAAAGTCTGGGAAAAAAGAAGTTTGACTTTTAAATCCCATCTTACATTTTCAGGGGCAACGTTTCCTGCCGAATCTCTGCTCCTCACTACGTAAATGGCGCTCAGGCATCTGAATCCTCTTTGCCGTAGAGACTCCCTGGCGCTCCTCACGCTAGCAGCAGTGGTAGTGGCGACCGTGGGCACCGTGTTACCTGCCTCTGGATAGATGACCTCACCGACTGTCCCCAGTTTACAGATGGGGAGACTGAGGTAGAGGGCGGGCACAGGAATGACCCCAAGGTTAGAGCTAAGCAGTGGGGACGTGAGAACCAGACCAGTACCACCTGCTCAAGAGTCTGGGCTTGAAACCACTGTGCACACCGCCGCTCACGAACCCAAGGTTGCACGGCTTCTGACCAGGAACCAGGGTTGGACTGCAAGTATGTGAATGACTTAGGGTGAAGAAGAGCCCGGCCTGAGCGTGGAAGGTGGCCTCAGACGGTGGCCCCGCACAGGCCTGCAGGCACACGGGGCTCGGGGAAAGCTGCTGGGGTCTGGGGTGGGCACTGCATTCGGACACTGCAGAGTCCTTCAGAAGGATGACTTGTCACACCAGCTCAGGCCTTTTTCCTCCACTGCGGTGACAGCCGTCTGCTGGGCGTCATGGTCCCGACGGGGATGTGTGCTCCACGTCCATTGCTGAGCCCTCATCCGGGCTTCAGCTGCAGCTCTGACCCAAACACCTAGCCCACATGCCACGGTCTCCACGTGCCAGTGTGCCTTCCCGGGGCTCCTGACTGCCCCCTCTGTGCCTTGGTTTCTCCTTTTGTAAAAGATCAAGGACACGACCTCTCTTAGGGGTTACTGGGGAGCCACACGACAGGATGCCAGGAAGTCTGAGTACTCAGCCCTGCAGGCCGTCATGACTCCGAAACCCCTGAATCCAGTGTAGTCTCGCACTCCACTAAACCCGCAGGGCACCCAGGGCCTCGCTGGAACTCCTCCCTCGCTCTGCCTGACCCGCCTGGGCTGACCGTCAGCCTGTCCCCTCCATCTGCCTGGGGCCCAGCATTGGGCACCCACACTGTGGCAGGAACCCAAGACCTGGGCAGGCTCGTCACCGGCTCAGGAGGGATAGTGTGATAGTCATCTGTAATTTAACTGGACTGGAATGAGGTGGACGTCTCAGATCTGTGACTGTGGACATCGGAGGGTGGAGAGAGCATCACGGAGCTAGGCTGGCCACGGGAAAGGCCTGCTCTCATTTGCTCATACAGAAGGGATGGTCTTGGCCATCTGGTGGAGGAAGGGGGTGCCAGTCCTGACCTGGGCCCGAGGGACGAACGATGCCCACCACGTGTGTTCTCCAAAAGGAGACTCGTGTTTCTCCACGGTGCGGCCTGTTTGGCAACACTGTGTCCGGCACCTCTGAGTTCATCCATCTGGGCCACCACGTTGTGGCGGGGGACCCCAAACAGGCTTCACAGGCCTGTCTCTGGGGCAAGTTCCAGATCCAGGGACACGGACTCTACGAGCAGGGCTGAGTCGGGACTCTGGGCTACACTGAACCCGGCTGGTACTTGCGTGGCGCGGCCTGTTGGATGCATACAACGTGGGTGGGCCTGACACCCCAGGAAACGCCCCTCATTCCCTAATACATCTCTTCTTTACCCATTTACGCTTCATCACGTGCCTTCTTCTGCAGGAGCAAGGAGAGCTGAAATACCCCGGAAGAGTCCGCTGTTGGCCCAACTCACGGTGGGTGATGGTCCGCCCTGTCCCCAGCAGCGCAGGGAAGGAGAGGCCTGAGGACACCCGCACAGAGTCTGTGTGATCCCTCCTGGGCGACACTGCTCACAGACCGCCAGCCGGCCGCCCTGCCACGTGTCCTTCTACACAACGTCCACCTTCTGCTCGGGTCTGAGAAAAATGTTTCCAATGGAGTCGAACATTCCCAAGTCCAGCCTCATCCACCCAATTTGATATACATTTTCCTCGTGGCTTAGGAGGCAGCTACGAATTGGGAGAATCACAGCATAAATAAACTTTCCATCGCAGTCCGCAGGCTTCTGAGATGGAAAAGTTAAAGTTGCATTCTGTGGAAGGAACTTGAATTTCACCAACCCTGGGAAAGAGCTGAATTGTTACAAAGTAACAAAGATTTTAAAATTAGGGCAATACAATACACACCAATGAGGTTTCCAGCTTGGTTTCAGAGATAATTAGCCCAATGGACAAAAAAAAAGGGGAAGAGAAACATATTTTTGTTTGTTTTCTAATTCTGTCTATGTGCTTCCCCAATTAGTTCGGTTTAATTCGTTTTTATCACTCCTGACGTCCATCTTTGACCATTTCCATGAGCACCCAGGAGTGGGTCCTGGAGCTGAGAGATCTGGGCATATGTCCTGTCTCCAGAAGATGCCAGCTATTCGTCCTGCAGAATATCACTTGACTTGTCGAAACTCCAACTTCTCATCTGTAACGAAGTACCTACCTGCCAGTGAAGATTCAATGAGATAATGTAGCACAGAGGCCAGAACGATGAACGTAAGAATAAAAGGGCTTTGGAGAAAGACCATCAGGTTCATTTCTTGGTCCTACCTGTCTTTCACCAGCCTGAATCCTCGGGTGAGTCCCGTAACGTCTGGGCTGTTCTCTCTAGATCTGCACTGAGGGGCGTGGACATGCTTCTAGGACAGGGCCTGGCGCACAGCGGGCACTCTCCCCTCTCCCCCCTCAAGTCCTAACTTCCTCTATAAGAAACTCTGGTGTCAACAATATTTTGTGGGTACCTCTGAACAGATTACTCAAGTGGACCAGTTTAAAAACCAGTCCATTTGGGGATGGGTGTACTTAGTGGAACACTCAAGGTCTCAGGCTACGACAAAAGTTAGAATGTTCGGGATATGAATTTTCCGAAAGGATGATTTTATAGACAGAGAAGATGTGATGACATCATATAGCAAAAGACCGGAAATCAGAAAGGCATTCTGATAATTTACGTTATATAATTATATGAATTCAGTACTATTATACTGAAAGCTGTATGAAATGAGACTGGATGCAGACAGACATTAATCTCGAAAGAAACCTAAAGTAAATGAAGAATGGTCATGTCGCTTAACTGAAGATTCATAAATGTAATCGAATGCCGAAGAGAAATGAAAGAAAATGTGAAGGAGACTAGTCATTATTTACTCCGATATCTTCAGGACTGCCTTGCGTAGCGTTGGCCATTGACGAGGGACCCTGAGTGGGTAGCGTTAACCGTATTTACAGATTTCAGACAGCAGAGAGCATCATGGTCCCTCCCCACCCAGGAGGGCTGGGCAGGGCAGTGTTGCAGGTTACCTGGTTGGTCAAGGCTGAGAAGTTCCCACTTCTGCAAACTGTCACACCTGTCGTGAGGCACCTCCCTGCCAGCGTCTCCAGGAAGATCCCCAACAGCAAGTCTCGGCGGGGCTGTCTGCCTGCCTCCTCCTGCCCCCAAGCTTTGTAAATGACCACAGGTAAAACCAGACCTCACCAATATTTTTTAAAGGCCGAGAGTCAATAAACACACTTGTTGTGATAAATGCACACACAAACAAAAGCAAAGCGTCTCTGATACGGACACGGGGGAGATGATTACGCACGCCAAGGTGAAACACTAACATTAAAAGATAGTGAATGAGAATACTTAATACCCTTTAAAAGACAACGAGACATAATACTGCATGTGACTGTTTCTAAAATTCTGTTCTCTTCCTCTCTCATTTTGTCTCTCTTAAACGAATGCTTTGAAAGAAGATACCGGGGGGTCAAGTTCCATTGGTACCTTAACAGACGACCGTTTCCCCTTGAGGAATGAAAAAACAAATGATGATTAAAAACAGGTCTTTAACAAGCCATCGTGAAAATGTAGTTTTGTTTTCCGGATTCATTTTTTTTTCCTTCTGGCTGAGAGCAGGGCTTTCGGTGGCGAGACAGGAGTAATTGTGAAAGGAAGGAAAAAAGGATGGTGATATAAATCAGCAAAGGTTAATGACTGGGATGTGAAGAGGGGGACTTGTTTACAGAAATAGTGTGCAATTTAAAATTTACAAGAGATTTAATGCCACTGCTTGCCAATTGCTAAAACCAACAGCCCAGAAAACAGTGACATTAAGAAAAATATTACAGTTATAATCACCCCCAAATAAGTCAATTAGTGTTAGGGCACGAGCTTGCGATTACTTGACCCATTTGGCTTGCATTTAAGTGAAAAAAAATGTCCCCCTATTATCCCGAGATCACTGGATCGTGACCTATTTTGCATCACACGGATTGTACGCCAGCCTCCCTTATAAGGGCCTGGGCCGATGGGGGTGGTTTTCCTTTGCTTGGCATCAAAATAATTCTGACCCTTGACATTTGTAATCATAAAAAAAAAGGGCAATTTATAATTGTGTTGTTTCAAATGAAGGCTGGGGTGGGGGGAAATTCAATCTGCTATTATACAAAAGCAATGACGGCTGTCTTCGGTGAAAAAAGCAACGCAAGTCAATTTGTGAACTTTGGCACCAGACGACCTTTAGAAACACAACAATATACTGAATTTACAAGCAATAGCAGGCCATGCAAATGACCCGGGCCTGGCTGCCTCTGTATTAGAGCTGCAGAGAGCATTATGGAGAATGTTTCCACAAAACAAATTAAGACTGTTACTTAAATGTCACGGCACACTACTGTATTTGGCTACAGATCATTACACCTGATACTAACACTTTTAAAAACTGTAATAACTTGGGAAACATTACATTGAGTGCTCACATGTATAAAGGAAAAGAAAAAAGAGAAGAAAATAGGTTTGTGAAGTAATTTAAACATCACTACGACTGCAAGGGAAAGGTCAAAATTTAAGTAAGCTGGAAGGAACATGAATGGGAAAATAAAACACACAAACAGAAAGATGGAAAGACCACGGGAATGACTGTGCAAACACAATCAGGGTGCATGCGGCTTTGGGCGAATCGCGTTTCCAGTTGTGCGCTGGAGAGGCAGGGAGGCAGGAAGGCTGGGAGGACGCGGCGTGGAGGGGGAGGGGGGAGGGGCGGCGTTACCTTCGGTGTTGGTGCTGCTGTTGTGGATATTTCGCAGGCTACCAACACGGTTTAGTTTCCATGCTTTGCGTTTGGCTGCATCCCGAGAGCAGATAGGGGAGAGGGGGAACAAGAGAGAAAACAAAAAGGAAAAGAAACAGATGAAAAGGGGAGAAAAGAAATGTCCAAGTAGCACGTGACGTCACCTCCGGCCTCCCGGCCGGGCCTCACCACCCCAAAGCGCAGAGAAACTCAGGAAGGGCAGAGGAAGGCCAAAAAGCATCCTTAGCTTTGCACAGAATCCAACAAACGCCCAGGCAAGGAAGCCCATGCACCCCTTTCGCCCTGCTGGGTTCCACACGCGGCTACTCAAGACAGTGCAAAGCTGGTCTCTTCCCTGGGGGCTGGTAGCATCTTTTGAAGGAGCTACGAGGCGGGTCGCCATAAGCCCTCTGATTTGGCAAAACGCTGGGAGCCTGTCAAATCAGAAGGGACTCTAGTGATGAGCCGTTCCTGTGTATGCTACAGACGGTAGGTGTGCAAAGCCCAGCGCTGTTAAAAAATGAAGTACTTTCTCCCCAGACGTATTTTGATCTGGACAGGAACCTACACTAGCAAAACTCGACTACCATCTTGCTGTGGTTGAAGGGTGGTCCATTCTCCTTCCTATGGGGAGGAGGCTGGAGGCTCTGAATGGAGGAACCCACAGAGCACCTGCCTCCTTAAGCTCTCAGCTCACTGAAGAAAGCGTCCGAGAGAAAAAGACAAACACCAAGTTACCCACAGAGCAGCCCTGGGTTCAGAAGTGAAGTGCGGGACAAGTTTAACACAGGCATGACATGCCCACGGCTGACATGGCGTGCTGTGACTAACAGGGGTGAGATGCCCCCCTCCCACCTCCGCGGACCCTCTTCTCCACTGACACCTCCTCACCTCCTCCGCCCTCCCAACCCCCCACTCAGGAATGCAGACACCTGTGGCCAAGAGGCTGCCTCCTGCCAGCCCTTCAGAGGAGACACGTTGTAAAAAGCAGAGTTAAACAGGGTTTTGAGGAGCAAGTCTTCAGGCTAATGTGACTACAGATCTAAGCGCTGGACGGACAGCGTGGTCGGTGACAGCCAGTCACCCACGCTCCTGAAGAAGGGGCATAATCGGACCATCTGTCTCTTCTGACTTCCACAGCCGGGAAGAGAAACTCGTCAAACCTTGCACGCGGCTTTCATTGGATGACCACTTGTTTATGCAGGTAAGAAGCGCTCACCTGGCGAGGCAGGTGTGTGCATTTCCGCAGGTGTGTCTGAAGCTCACCGCAGAAAGCTAGGCTAACCCACTCGGTCACAGGCTGACCAAAAAGCGAGGCATGCACTGGCCAGTGGCCAGCTCTCTCACCCCAAAGCATTCCTGGCTTAGGACAGATTGGCTGTTCTTGCCTTTGGTAGCATTAAGGCCAAAAGACTCAACCTCAACTAGTACGGTGGAGGCTTCAGGTCTTCCCAGAACCCCAGACCCCCGGTCTTCACAAGGGGTTCTGCTGCTGGAGCGAATCTCAAGCACTTTGGTGCACATTGGATTGCTCTGGGGCGACAATATAAGATACACGCGAGAAACAGGAACACGGAAGGGAACCAACGCAATTCCCAAACGGTACTGTATAATCAGGAGGCAAATTTTATGTTAATGAGAGTACAAACTAGCTGTGAGTTAGCTGTCACCTGATTCGAAATGAGAAAAAGTGAAGCTATAACTAACCAACTAACAATGACCTTGTGGCTTGAAAACCCAAATAATTTAATAAAAAATGTCTTGGGAATTTGGGGTTAGCAGATGCAAACTATTATATATAGCATAGATAAACAACAAGGTCCTACTGTATAGCACAGGGAACTATATTCAATAACCTGTGATAAACCATAATGGAAAAGAATATGAAAAAGAATGTACATATATGTGTTAACTGAATCACTTTGCTGTACAGCAGAAATTAACGCAACATTGTAAGTCAACTGTATTTCAATAAAATAAATTTAAAAAAACAATAAAAGAAATGTCATCTCTAACCTAGTAAGGTTGGTGACTGAGACCCTTCTATAATATATGCGTCTAAATTTAGTCTTCCATCAGTGGAGAAGGTTCCCTTATCTCTACATCCTTAAGGTATCTTATCTCTAAGGTTACCTGTCCCAGGTAACACCACACATGGCAACGGGAGTCTCAGGTACACCCACTATTACAAATGTCATTCGAGACAAAGGAAACCGGTCACGGTTTTCGAGTGTTTACTTTGGAAATGTTCAGTGGATATTTACTGAGTTCCTCGTATAACTGAGACATTCACAGAATTAAGCGTGTGCTTAATTATTTCAACAGCCCGAGCTCTGGCGTCTTGGCCCATGTTTCACAAGTTCCAGAAAGTCGTGGCCACAGAGGCTGCACTCCTCAGTGGAAAAAGTTACCTCTTTCTAAAGCATTTACATATAAGTAGGCAGAATCTGGGCTGGGCACCTCTGTGCAAGGGAGGGGAGCTCTGGTGCAGAAAACCTTTCCTGCCTGCTTTCCGCCTTGCATTTTTCATACCCCAGTCTCCCATTACCATATGGATATATAAGCAGGATGTGAACTTGCAGCCTGGTTTTCTATTAACCTATTGATGAAATAATCAATTTTAATGTGTAAAATGTCATGCCTTTTTCTTCCTCTTAAACAAATGGACTTTTTCTGGCTGATACCAAGGTCCTGAGACGTGCATTTGTCTCCTGGGGCATTGATTGCTCTAAGTCCACTTGTTTAGAAGCTTCTCAACGGGAAAATACAATCATATTATCATCAATAAAATCTCTGGTTATGTGCAATGCTGCTGCCTGGATTCACCGCTAAAGGAAACGAAGACACCGCACCACACGGACCCAGGAATTATCCAACCTGCTGCCGCGGGCTGGATGCCGAGCTCCACTGACCAGCACACGCATGGCCGTCACGCTGGCAGCACCCCGTGACCGCAGGCCTTTGGAATAGACGGTGCTTCTTTTTTTTTAAAATAAACTTTATTGTTTAGAGAAGTTTTAGGTTCACAGCAAAATTGGATGCAAAATAGTGAGTTGCCATGTAGCTGCTGTCCACCCCCTACTCACCCCACACACAACCTCTCCCAATATCAACATCCCACACCAGAGTGGTACATTTCTTAGAATAAATGAACCCACACTGACGCATCATTATTTCCCAACGTCCATAGTTTACATGAGGGTTCGCTGTTGGTGTTACACTTTCTATGGATCTGAACAAATGTATACTGACGTGCATCCACCCTTATAGCATCAGACAGAAGAGTTTCACTGCCCTAAAATCTTCCGTGGTCTGGCAACCACTGATCTTTTCATCAGTTTTGCCTTTTCCAGAATGTCATATGGTTGGAATCATACAATTGGCAGCCTTTTCAGATTGGCTTCCTTCGCTTAGTCATATGCATTTAACTTTCCTCCGTGTCTTTTTAATGGCTTGATTGATAGCTCATTTCTTTTTTTTGTTTTGTTTTGTGGTACGCGGGCCTCTCACTGCTGTGGCCTCTCCTGTTGAGGAGCACAGGCTCCGGACGCGCAGGCTCAGCGGCCATGGCTCACGGGCCCAGCCGCTCTGCGGCATGTGGGATCTTCCCGGACCGGGGCACGAACCCGTGTCCTCGGCATCGGCAGGCGGACTCTCCACCACTGCGCCACCAGGGAAGCCCGATAGCTCATTTCTTCTAGGTGCTGTATAATACTGCCCCAACTTGGAAGCAACCGAGACGTCCTTCAGTGAATGAATGGATAAACAAACTGCGGTAATCTGGACGGCGATTCTTGAGGACGTCGCGTAGACTAGCTCAAATGACTAAATTTTCTGGATGATTTTTATTTTAATTAAAAAATTTTGTTTTAAAAAATATTTCAGGAATATAGTTTCTTTCTTTTAAACAAAGATGAACTTACTTTGCTTTTCTCACTCATGTTATTTCTCATGAAACTATTACTTCAATACAAGAATCTCCCCTGGTTTTGGACAAAAAGGCAGCAGACTGTGGGCATTCCATCGGTGTTTTCCATTCTGCTGTTCTGCTGACTGGATAAACAAGAGTCTCTTCTGTGAGCAAGTTGCCACGATGCCTTATATAACTATTTAAATGGCACATGTCTCAGCATCTTGTCCGGTGTTTGAGAACATGCATAACCTCTCAATGGACACAGAACCCCACAGCACGTAATCCCAGATCTAGTGCAAACCAACTGTCATCCCCAATGCAGACGGTGAGATGGGCCACTTCTCCTTGCAGCCTGCAAGTTAAATGGAACTTTCTGAACCCCAGTCTGGGTTGGCAGAAACGTCAGCAGACCCAGGAAAGGGAGCCTTCAGCAGGACAGTGTAGCATTCTCCCCATAATGGCGCCAAAACGTGAACCGTGAACTTGGGTTAAACACCAGGCTACTATGTGAATATCACAGCAAGAGGCGGCACACGGGACACACAGCTGATGGTTGAGAATTAAACACAGAGGAGGAGGTGAAACTCGTCATTAGGTTGGTTGGAAGATATTTTCTGGGGATTAAAATTTTGCAAAAGGCAGGTGAAGACAGTACTCATGCCCCACATGATAAGAAAACACAAAGTTTACCGCCCTATAGTAACAGTGGTATTGTCACTTCCCCTTAAAATTAATAAAGAGCCCTCTTGCATATGAACACTGAAGGTGTTAGTAAAACCGAATTTTTAAGGCGATCTTTGAATTACAAAGGGAGGAAAAAGAGAGGTGACTCTGGTACTAACGGTGACCAGCGTAGGAGCGTGCGCACTGGGGGATGTCACGTGACACTGTCCCCTCCTGAGCGCAGCCCTGAGGTCCACATCCTGCACTGATTAATTTTCTGGGGCAGTGCGCTACCAGATTGGCAGGTGGGTGGCTGTGACCCAGCTCACGCAGCTCCCAACTGCTGCCCGTCCTGAGTCGTACATCTAAAGAAGAAAAGCTGATATGAAGCTGAATTCACAGGACATTTCTCCAAGGTGTCTGGGAGTTAAAATGATGATTTTTGTGCTCGGATGACCATATGAGGTATAGCAGCATACACTCAACTCCTCGAAATTACTAACAGACAGTCACCATCTTTTCAAAGGAAACAGAGAGAAAGGGAAAACGTGCAAATTACGGCTTTCTACCAAGAGTAGCTGGAATCATTTAGCGTTAACGACCCCCCATCATTACACACCGATTTATTTCTGGAAGCTACAGCTTTTCATACAAGTTCCTGTCATGATCATGAGGCATTTAAAATTTTATTTTAAAGGAAAAGTCATCCTGTTTCTCTAAAAACAGCAACAACAAAATTTTAACTACGGCGAATGAATGTCTGAGAACGAATCACACGGCAGAGCTCCAACGTGAGAATCCTCTGACTCGCTCTTTACAAGTGGAATAAAAATATTCTGCAGTCTGTTGGCATGCTCAAACAGGCAGGGTTTTATCCTAAACTCTTCCTGCATCCTAGTACCAGGAGGCCACAGACTTGTATTAACGCCCCCTCTGGTCTCCTTCGGACAGCGCTCTCTGTTGATTAGATAAATATTCCTCAGAGAGCTGATTAAAAAATGATGCAGCCAGGAGCTGTGTGTCCGAGCCCTGTCAGCCATGTTGGACGCTCAAGTGTGCATGAATTACATCCCTGGTGTGCACCGAGCGGGGCTGGCGAAATGCACGCTGCGGCCCTCAGAATCAATTACGAGAACTAATCGGACCTTTCTACCTAGGCAGAAGAAGGGGCTGGCTTGACGAGGGTGTGCCACTCATTTCTAAGACTGTCTTGTCTCAGCACGAAACAAATAACCGTCTCCATTCCTACCAGGGAGTGTAAACTTCTACCTCCTGGAGGAGCCACGTGATAACCTCGTTTGATAGCACTGTTCCTCGTCCACACGGATGTGTATTTATTTATTTGTAGAGATGCCATCAGTATAAATGCCACATGTGCAGGGGGGACTGCATGGGCTCCCTGGAGCATTGCAGCCGGACCGTGGCACCAGGATGCTGGATAAAGGCAGTCCCCCAGGAACCTCTGCAGGCAGGGTCGGATTCTGCTGTGGTTTTGTGTCCCTTCCACTTTAGTGCGCCCGGTGTCCCGCGATCTTTTGTCGGTGCAATTTCATTGTGAGGTTAGAGATTGGAGATTTCTTTTGTGCCGGCCATCTGAACATTCATGTGCTCAACAAGACTGGGTAAATGTTCTGTTCTTTTATAAAAAGGCAGTGGGTTTTTTTTCTTTTTTTCCCATAAGATGCAACCCCGAAGATTCTTCCACTATGTGAACTCACTACTTTAGCTGTGAAGGGGCTTGACATAATGGTCGTTTCCTAGAGGCTACCACACAGAGAGGTAGTCATGTTGAAACGTCCATTAAAAGGGCCTTTGAGAGGATTAAACAAAACCTGAGGCCAAGCAAAATAGGACAAATGTGCAGGAAGCAAAATAACTTCATCCTTCCCCGTTTCCAGCAAGATGAGTGTTCTTTTCGTCATTTGAAGTCACGGGACACAAGACAAAATACCAAACCAAACAGAACTCCGAAATAAGGAATCGACCCTTAATTAGACAATTTTAATTCCATTTCCAATAACTCATAACTGCTTTCTTAACAGCCAATACAATTTCGGTATCGGGGGCTTCTTTACAGCTCTTGGGATTTGAAAACTGCCGAGGGCTTCCACATAGTGGGCTAATGTAGACGCGCGCAGAAAACACCATTAACCCCGGAAAACATGGAAAATAAAAACGAAACAAAAACTCCAGGATACGCCATAAAACCAGAAGTTCCAATTAGGTGGAGCGTTAGTTTCCCTTTCGGCCTAGAAACACACTGAGTTGCAGAGCGAGGGTTCAAGGGTACCCCAAATTAATTGGGTATTTCAGTTTGACAACTGCGAGTATAACTTTCAATAGGGACTGAAATAAAAAAGTGACTTCACGTAGAATACCCCCGTTTTAGCTTTGACACATTCTCAGGTGGAGATGAGAAATACATCAGTACATGATGGAAACTTCTTTCCATGTCTTCAGGGAGTAGCTACTCATTTTGAGAAGGGGAGGCTTTTGCGGGGCGGGGGTGGTGGCTTGTTAGGATGTTGAAATCGGGGCTCCCTGGCCTCTCGGCTTCACTCTCTTTTGGGATGTGATAAGGGTGTGAGAACAGAGGCCACTCGTGACTGTTGGGTCCCCAGCATCACGAGGAACACTGCTTTTTTTTTAGGCCTGGTTTCTTAGCGAACAGGGTAACGTATACCCTAATCCTTCCGTAGTAGAGGACTGGACACGTGGCATTCAAAACAGAAACAAAAAGTAAATCAAATTCTCACGTAAGCAAGAAGAGTGAGGTTCAAATCAGTTTGTTCAAGCTGGATGATGTGTGTGAAGGTCATCTTTTGTGAGATCCGTGAGCAACTGTGCTCGCCCAGGCAAGCAGGGGCAGCGTCTGGGCGAGGTGGAGGGTCTCCCGACCTGTCCCCGTCTCGTGCCCCCTCTCCGAGGGCCGGCTGCTCTGAGAAGTGGTAGGCAGGCCCAAGGCTGCCAGTGCTGGGAGGGGAAGGCCGGCACGCGGGGACCACCTTAGGCTTTCTGAGACTGAAATGAGTGATAATGGGAAACATTCGTCTTTCCTTTTTTCCTCTTTCCTTCCTTTTTCTTTTTCTTCTTCTCAATCTCCTCCAATAGAATACATGGCAGGCCTTTTTCCGATTTTTTTTTTTTTTAAAACACAACATCTTTCTCAGCAATTCTAGAAAAAAGTTTTTTAATAAAACTTCAAATTGCACTATCACATTTCAAAGGCAATGAGCAGTGAGAGCACCTAATCAAAGGCAAAATGATTTAATGACTGTGGCTTGTGCTCCCTGGAAGGGCTGTAATTGAGGGGCTGTGATCACTGGACCACCAGCTTCAACAATGGCAGACATTGCATTTGATCTGCCATCTTTGTAGCTGACTTCCTACAACCACCAAGTGAAATGATACCCTTTGGGGTTATTCAGTCCATCATATTCCCCCTGTGGCCATCTGAATCTGAGAAGACTGGTGAAAATATCTTCTAGAAAATGTTTTTAACATTTTGCATTTAAAGAAGGACTTCACCGGAAATTCTCAATAGCATTCTGATTTGTGGCTTGAGAAATCCTGGAAGCCATAAGATCCTTGGTACTTACTGAGTCAATCAAGTACAAAGATCAGAGGAGGAAAACAAAAGAAGAATTCGAAACTTTTGATTCTTCTTGCTATTATGGAAATACATTCCTTTAAGCGCTAACAGATTTCTTCCCCCTAAAACTGCTTGACTATAACTTCACAACTTCTCAGCATGCTCCTTGGTTATTGTGAATGATTAAACAATGTCGTTATTACCCAAGGAGGGCCTGGAAAAGTACTGCAGTGCTGACACAACAAAATAACAAATGTGTCATTTCTTTCATTTAAAAATAATTTAAATACATTAACTTTATTCAGCTTCCAGCAAGAACACGTTAGATTACTTGAATATTATTGCAGAAGCAAAATTAATTTCATAGCAGTATATAATATTAAGAATAAACCAGGACTAATCTAACTACCCCTTCCATTTTCCTTTTAAAGTTCTTATCCATATACATATGTAATTATCACACTTGTAAGTATAGCTCTGACAGAGCTGTACTACTTTTGTATGTAAGGTGTTACAGTTACCAGAGTTTTCAAAACTATCCCTTTTAACAGTTGCATTGTGGAGTTAAAATATATCATAGTTGTAGCCAATCCTTACTGTTAAACATTTAGTGATTTCCAATTTTATGCTATTAAAGATACTATAATCTGTTTCACTTAATATAGGTACAGATAATTACATATAGAAATATTTATATATATATGTGTATATACATGCTAGAATACACACATGTATTTCTTCTCTTTGCTAAGTCTGCTGAGAAGACCAAGAAGAAATGACATCCCAGTAGCAACGAGCATACCTAGACCCCAGATCTTGGTTTCTTATACCATCTCCAATAAACAGAACCAGGGGTCCTTTGGAGAAATGGCTAATTCTAGGAAAAATGCAACATGCGCCTGAAGCATCTTGTAGTTCTAGAGAGTAAAGAAGTGCTAAGACAAACAGGTAAACAAAACCCACCTTGATGGGGGTAAGGACAAAAGGGCGCGGGAGCTAAGTGAAAGAGCCCCCGATGGCTGAAGCTGGAACAATTTGAGCATGAAGAAAAACAAAGTAGTACTGGATGTTAATCTCAAGTATAAAAGAAATATCCAAGAGTCCGTGCCGATATAAATGACTGAATAAATTAATAAATGGGGAGAAGAGGCCAAGCTTCCATGCAGAAAGAATTTCAAAGAGTTTACACAGGTGTCCCACCTAAAGCAGGCGGTGCATAACTCTCCACTGCTTAACTGAGGGCTGTGCAGAGAGACTCCCCGTGAAGCGGAGAGTGTGGAAGTGGGGATGCGGAAGGGAGAAACCCACAGTGGAGGAAACTGACAAACACAGCGTCAAGCTAGGTGATCAAGGTCAACACTGATAGTCACAGGTCACGCTGATAGTGTGTACCCTCGATATGACGTGATGACGTGATGACGTACCCTCGATATGATGTGATGAAAAGGGCACTTTATCTCTGTGGTCTTCCTTCACCAAACCTGTAACTCCAGACTGATCCTGAGAAAAATATCAGACAGATCCCAGAGAGGAATATGCTGCAACATGCCTGACCAGTGCTCCTCAAAACCGTCAAAGTCATCAAAGACAAGGGAAGCCTGAGAAAACGTCCCAGCCAAGGGCAGCCTAAGGAGATGTGAGGATTACACGTCACGAGGCATCCAGGATGGGACAGAGAGAGGCATTAGGTAAAAACTAAGGAAATCTGAATAAAGTACAGACTTTAGTTAACATTTATATATCAGTATTGGTTCATTAATTATACGAAATATCCCATACTAATAAAAGATGTAAATAGGGAAAATTGTACGTGTGTGTGTGTGTGGCATATCTGTACTATCTCCTCAAATTTTCTGTACCTCTTACATTTTTCTAGAAAATAAAGTCTATTAAAAATACTACAATCAGCATCTTTGGGCAGGAATATGTTTTTGCCTCCCAATTATTTTAATTGTTTCCCTGGAATAAAATGGCAGGAGTAATATTACCGAATGAAGGGAATATTCTGTAACGTGGAATATATACGGAGAGAACCATCTCATCACAATATATCATTTATTCTACTCACTAAACCCACTTTTACAAGCTAAAGACAATTTGAAATCTTAGTGTGGCATCAATATTACCTGTCACATGTGCCACTGAAGTTCTCAATAACTTGAACGCCTACCCCAACTGGCAGTTGTGTGAAAAGATGTGCTATTTATGATGGTGAAGGTAGGCTTCAGAGTATGTTTGCTAACTAATATTCTTTAGAAGCAATAATATACCAATGCTGGTTCTTTGGGTTACTGTGCTGTCTCCTTGTATTTCACTTAGAATTGTTGACCTTTAAATTTTTTTTCCCCTTTAGTGGATTACAATGTATATTTAATAAAAATGTACCATGTTTGAACAAGTTTCCAGCTAACTTCCAGGATTAGCTTTTAACAATTAAAAAATGAGCTTTGATCCACTGAGAAAAAAGTGTTTGTGCTCACGTTGAATTTAGATCTCAGCTTCTAATCAGCACATAAAATCGTCTTTTAAATAAATGTGACAGGGTTTAATAAAATTAAAGAGGAGAGTCATGCTAAGCTGGCTTCCTGAGATTCATCTGTGGTGACTTACCTATTCTGGGAAGGTCTGAACTTAAGAACGGCCTTAAGACTTTTGTCAGGGGACAAAATTAGCATCTTTTAAATGGGGATGAACAGTGATAGTTATATACGAAAAACAAGTTTCTAATCACTAGTGCATCCAGAAAATACGGTCCAAAATACATGTTTTACTAGGACACACGATATGAGGTGCTATTCTCACCAATGCCCATTTCGTATATAAAAACCCCAAATAAATTGCAAGAAAAAGAAATACTGGGCTTCCCTGGTGGCGCAGTGGTTGAGTCCGCCTGCCGATGCCGGGGACACGGGTTCGTGCCCCGGTCCGGGAAGATCCCACATGCCGCAGAGTGGCTGGGCCCATGAGCCATGGCCGCTGAGCCTGTGCGTCCGGAGCCTGTGCTCCGCAGCGGGAGAGGCCACAACAGTGAGAGGCCCGCGTACCGCAAAAAAAAAAAAAAAAGAAAAAGAAATACTAAACTGACTATGTCACAGAAGTACTGAGTTCAAGGCCTGATGGTTTTAAGGTTTTCAACCATCACTTTCATGAATGGATAGGGAACATATAAATCTGTACCATATATGCATTATTTAGGTTAAAAAAACCCTGTATTGTTTAAACTTCTCTAAGTCTTTGGGGGAGACAGTGATGTTTTACAGAGTGGGCAGGACAGGTAAACTGCCAAGAAAAAAGCATCAGGACCACAATGCACCGCTCCCTTCAGGGAGGAGAACTGGCTGCAGGGCGTGTGTCTGGTCTCAGCGGGTTAATGACTGAATTTGATCAGTGTGGCGTCTACACTGCTTGCTCCCAGAAGTGCCAGGTGTGAGGTACGATGAAGAACAGCTGGGGAGTGGGGTAGGAAAAGCTGGCGCTCAGGACTCTCGCCGCCCTAGCCGGCAGCAGCGCAGGGTGGCCGTGGGGGGAATGGGGCTCTGTGACAGGTCCCGTTGGCATCAGCTCCATCCCAGAGCTGCCACGAGGAGTAAAGCAGACAACACACCAGGAAGGGCAGGAAGTCTGTGGGCTCAGGACCACTCTGCGTACACAGACGCATGGACAGAAAGTCTCAGACCGCATGAAGGACACGAGTGAAGGCAACGCCGGTTGAACCCGTAATTTGAATGATTTTCTAATGAACTTCTGCATTAGTTCTGTGGACACCCCCAACTCTCCTTTTCTTTTCAGTGAGGAAAGTAAAGGAAGTGCTGGAAATAGAGCAGGTGTCTTGAGGGTGTGCTTCAAATCCAGCCACTCTGCCCCTCCTACTCATACAGATTTCGTTCTTAGGAAGCACAGTCATTAAAAAAACAATCTGAGGGGGCTTCCCTGGTGGCGCAGTTGGTGAGAGTCCGCCTGCCAATGCAGGGGACATGGGTTCATGCCCCGGTCCGGGAAGATCCCACATGCCGCGGAGCGGCTAGGCCCGTGAGCCATGGCCGCTGAGCCTGCGCGTCCGGAGCCTGTGCTCCGCAACGGGAGAGGCCACAACAGTGAGAGGCCCACGTACCGCAAAAAAAAACCCCCAAAAAACAATCTGAGGACATGCTGAACTCAAGGCAAGAAATAGTATAAATGGAATGAAATGTGTTAATGAAATAGCTTTCCTAACTTTTGGTAAAGTTCAATAATTTTATGAAGTCATGGCTCCTGTGGCATCTCCCTCCTTTTAATGTTTAAATGCCCCATCCAAGAGGTACAGAAGGATGCAATGAGCTCCATCCTCAAAGGCCAAGAACCTCCAACGAAGAGAAACAGATGAAAGGCTTTCTCACCAAAACAACTCTGTAACAACAGCTGATGACCCCGCCATAGGGGGTGGTGGTGACGCTATTTGTGAACATATTCTTTTCACATCCCTTTTGCCATAAAACTAGAATTTGAAGCAGTTTATGAAACATACAGTAGCTCTCTCTCACACACAGGAGGGTTGGAGAGAGGGATTTCAACAGAAGGCACTACTGGAATTAAAAGACCAGAACCTTTCATTTGAATGGACTTAGAATTTTTCAGATATCAAGAAGACAGGTTTTTTTATTACGTATCCTGGAGATGGCACTGGAGTGGCTGGAGCGGCTTAGAAGGTCGCAAAATGACATCTTCTTAAACAATAAACCAAACATTTTAGCAGGGATCAATATATAATCAACCACTAACCATATAGTATCTGGACACAGGTGCTATGGGAATTGAAGGTGCAAGATATAGCCACAGCTCTCAAAAAAATGTACGACAGAGAAGAAAAAATACAGATGATTAATCTTAAGATAGTACGGAGATATTTCTGAAAGTTGTAGAAATACAGTTCAGAATGGTTTCTGGAATCATAATATTTTATAAGTCCTTCATTAAGGGCACTATGCATGTTGCTATGTACACACACACACACACACACACACACACACACACACACACACACACACACTTCTCCACTGCTGGCCATGTAACGCTCTACTGGAATCATCAAATAAGGCCCCAGTGATATATAAATTCAGTGAGGTTTCTCTTCTACTTTTAACTAGTGGTAGAACTATATTTTCTGATAAACTCAACTTGGGTGAAAAGGTAACAACAAATTGGCAGACATCAATCTCTCCCAGCGGTCCCCAAGTTTTTAAAAATATGCACTCCCTTCTGGACGACAATGATGCGGCAACATTCTAAAATGACTTTGCTTCCTGTCAATCACAACGTCAGTACACATACACTTCTGTCTATACAGAGGACACCTGGACTCAAGACCCTTGGCATCTCCAGAGGTCCTTTATCCGCAGGCTGGGAGCTATGGTTCCATCCTCTTTCCTCCCTCCAGATAAACTGGGTTTGATGACCAACAGAAAGTCCCAAAGGGGCAGCCTGAGAGTTGGCAGGCTTAGCTCTCCAGCTCATGCTTCCACCCCTGACTCAGGGGCACGCAGAAGCAACATCACCTCTCTAATCAAGACAGGTGGCATTTAAAGGGCAAAAAAATTTAAAGAAAAGGCAGGGTGGGAGGTCAAAGAAGAATGCCCACCCAATGACTAGAAACCATGTCAAAGCGTAACTTTAAAAATTAGAAGACATACACCAGACACTTCACTTCTCTCCCTTCGTCGAGCTGCCATGACTGGCGAGTCTGGCAACCCTCCCGGGGAGAGCTGGGCATCAGAGGTGTCCTCACCTCCCGTGCAGATGCCGGGTGCCCGCTCAGCCAGCAGCTCTGAGTGGTTAAATACAGATGAGTGAATGACAATGGCTGCTACTAATCGTTTACTGAGTAATGAAACTGACACAACTGATAAAAGGGTTCAATCTTGAGAAAAATGATTTATCGTTTTTCAGTTTACTGGCACTGCCATTTGTGTGACAAACGGTTGCAAAGCCCCCAGTTAATCTGCGCACACCTCCAGCCTGAAAAGGCAGCTCCAGCCTGCGCATTCAGGTAAATCAGGAACAGCTAATACCCCGGCTGCACTGAGGCAGCCAGGGCTAAACACTGGTGTTTTATCAAGGCTGATCTCCGCATCAATTTGCACAATGGATTTTTTTTTTTTTTTTTTTTTTTTTTTTTTTGGCGATGGGTGAGGGAGAGAAGAGACAGAGAAAAGAAAGAGGTACAACAAGAAAGAAAGATAAGGCACAGCTAGAGAGAGCACGGTCCTAACACGGAGAAATGGGATTGTCAGTAGGATCAAAGCATGAATGACTTCGGATCGTCTCTGGATGGCAGATAGATTTTCTCCATGGCAAAGTCTGATCTGCGGGATCAAAGCGCCCTATCGAGGTTGTTTGTCACCTGAGAGTGCAGGGCTGCTGTGCACAGAATGTTCCTTCCACCCATGAGGAACAGAGGATGTTTATCCTTTAGGTATATTTTTTTCTGTTTTCCTATGGGTGGGCTGCAGTGTGGCTTTAAGGACATTAAAGATTTTATTTATGTACAACACTCAAAAAAACACACTTATTTCTATGGCGTTACACGTTGAGTCTTATTCTAATTTTGGTAAGAATCAAATCAATTCAACAGGCTCTTCCCCCGAGAAACTGACATAACAGGAAAACCAGAACAGCTCGGCGTTTTGAGCCCTCTGCTGCTGCTTGGTTCCTGTGTCATCAGATGGGGGGTAAGTAATTAAATAAGATAATGCACAGTGTAATTAGTATAGAGTTGGCAGAGGATAAACAGTAAATGTTAGCTATGATGGTGATGATGATGATGATCTACTTCTCAACTTTCAAGCCAGAAAGGAACAAGCCTCTACTATACTATTGTCATATCAATCGGTAAATTTAAGATGTACATAAGCGCAAGCTCGACGGGATTTCAGTTACAGGAACAGAAATGAATGTGAGGTCCATGTTATAAATTACATCATCTCTATCGGCTAGTCTACAGCGAGAAGAAGTTGGGAAAGACTTCTAAATGTAACCAGGAATTTCAGGAATGCATAGAAACACAGGCAGGGAAAAAATGCTAAATGCAGTGGATTTCAAAGATAGGCATTCTCTAAGATAACCGTGTTTGCTGAGATGAGATTTAATTAGGACACATATGGAAAGTGTGTTATCAAACTTCAGGCGATAGATGAAGCGTACTTTAACCCAAGCACCGAGTCCTGGAGGAATTAGAGGCTGCGGATCAACGTCTAGATGGAGGCGCTGGGGAAGGTGTCTATACTAGAAGCACTGCCTCGAGGGAGCCATCGTAACCTTCCTTCCGAGGCTGAATAAGCTAAAGGAGGGGCGGTTCTTTTCCTTTCTTTAAATGGAGGGCTTCTCAGCGCCCTCAAGTTGCTAATGTGCATCTAAAACTCCAAGACGGAGCCAGACTAAACAACACTCTGCAAACTTTCGTCTTTCAGAGCATCTCGCTGGATTCATGTTCGATAACACAAACTTTTGGAAAACACTGGTTTATATCACATAAAACCATCCTCATCCAAAAGAAGCACTTTGGAAGCCAACCAGTACCTCCAAGCGGGCCCTTCGAGGCACTCTTCTTTTTCTACCTGGTGGACCAGCAGCCACGAGGTACACACCACGGGCGGGCAAGGTGCTGGGCTTTTTGGGGACACGAGCACATAGGAGGGTGTGTCTCCTGCCTTCTCGGGCTTTCCGTCTAGTGGAACGGGTAAGACTAGCCCATGTGAAATGTTTCAAACCAAACATGTCACGGACACAATACAAGGCTGCCCTGTGGCAGAAAGTAATTGTCAACCGAACTGCGTAGAGCGACATGAGTTGAGGAAAAGATCACTGTGCCCCCTGCCCTCCCCCTCCCCCTCCCCCACCAAGGGTCAGCCTTTTTAGCTGTACAACCGTGAACTGTGGGCATTTTATACATCTTGCTGTCAGTGCCGAGGGAAAAAAATGCCACGTAGGAACTAGAGTGTCTAAGATGCAGAGTCTTTGGTAAAGTTTCATTTTCAGGCCATACACGTGAAAATCCATGTCTTAAAATTAGGAAGTTTTTCTTCACCTTCAACGGTAACTTTTGCCACTACTTTACCAGGGACCTTCCATGACCTTGTCATGATGGTGGTCATGACAGTGCAGACATTTCTAGGTTTGCCTCTGTGGCCGGACAGGCTCCCCAGCCCTGGACGAACTAGAGGCAGACGGAGCATGGTTCACCCTGAAGATCTACCAGAAGGAGCTGGAAGAGCCCAATGAGCGGGACCCACTTCTGCGTGGCAACAGCTCTTACCCACCCCAGTGCGCACTGGGAGTGTGCACTCTCCCTGGTGCCCACCTGTGCTCACGGACCCACAGGTGGGTAGGACATTAGCGGGCGGGGTACTCTGGGTGAGCAGAACGATCAGCTTAAAAATTTCATCCATATGCTACTTAATGCAATAACCTCTAGGGGTTACTGTCTACAACCTTTGAAAGAAAGACAAGTATCATATGCTATCACCTATATGTGGAATCCAAAAAAATGGTGCAAACGAACCTATTTACAAAACAGAAATAGTCACAGAGGTAGAAAACAAACTTATGGTACTAAGGGGGAAAGGGGAGGGGAGGATAAATTGGGAGATTGGGATTAACATATACACACTACCACATATAAAACAGACAATCCACAAGGACCTACTGTACAGCACAGGGAACTGTACTCAGTGCTCTGTAATGACCTATACGGGAAAAGGATCTAACAAAGAGAAGATATATGTACATGTGTAACTGATTCACTTTGCTGCACACCTGAAACTAACACAACATTGTACATCAACTAGACTCCAATAAAAATTAATTAAAAAGAAAACCATCACTGTGCTGTACACCTGAAACTAACACATTGTAAATTAACTAGACTCCAATAAAATTAAAAAAATAGAAAATAAAAAAATGAAACTTTGATTTATATGCTTAAAGACAAAAACAAACAAACCAAAAAAGAAGAAAAGCACAATTTAACAAGTGATCCCTTAAGTCAGAACCCAGTGTCCCTGGGCCTTTGGAGATGTATAATCTCCAAATTTACTGCGAGTAACTGGGTTCCCAAGAGTAGTATTTTAATATATATGAACTGGGTCCCAAGACAGGAACTCGGGGCAGGCTCTGTCCTACACATGCGCTCACGGAGCCCTGACAACAGTCCTAGGTGGCTCACTGTCCCAGCTTTTACGGCTGAGAGCTCCGGGGCAGGAAAGCACGGGGAACCAGCCCAGGCCATCGCCCCAGTAAGAGGTGGAGCTGGAATTCAACCCAAGATGGACTGAGTTCCTGACCATCCCCCCAGCTGCCGGGCATCCTTACCTGCACCAGCACAACCCCTTTTGGTGCTTGGCCGCCTGCCTGGGTTGGCCACACACTGTGGGAAGAAACATGCCAGGAGAGCGGAGTCTCACTGATAATTGAGGAAGCATAGGCATCTGGGCACTTGCAATGCTGGCTGTTTCGCTTTCATGGACAGCGAGATTCTAAGCAGTTTTTAAAAGTTTGAATCTGTAGAGAATCTTTATACTTCTTTTCCCCGTGACTCACAATTCAAGAAGATATTAGAGGAGACCATCAGAGGTAAAAGGAACATTTTCCGAAGTCGGAGCAATGAGTAGAAATAAAACCCTTGCAAGAAATATTTCAGCAAAAGAGAAATTTCTTCTTCTTCATTAGAGTAAGGAATTGCAGAGTGAAATGCCTTAATTACCCATGAAGCAAGATAGCCTTATGTGATTGCCTTCGCTTTGAAAGCACTAGAAAGAATACCCAGTGTTAGATGCTTGTGTCTTTTTCCAACTGTTGGAAAACTCCCAATGCCATTCGCCAACCTCTGAAAGTAATCCTATGCAGAATAAGACTATTTAAAAACTTTAAAATATTTAATCTACTTTATCTTAAACTGTTAAAGTGACGTACGTAAAAAGGGACCCATTTTTCTTGGGCATCCCTCTGTATGTGGTGGTTCTCTGGACCACTTTTAAAAACAGTACGATTTTCTGATTCATAGTGCTGCTTGCAAAGAATCAATCCTGTAACTATGGGAATATAATTGGATGTGGGGAACAAGCTAGCAGATATTGAAATTAAAGACTGGAGAAATAAGGAACGTATAACAATTCTTCTTCTTTTTTTTTTGGCCATGCTGTGTGGCTTGTGGGATCTTAATTCCCCTACGAGGGATTGAACCAGGGCCCTGGCGGTTGAAACAGCCGAGTCCCAACCACTGGACCGCCAGGGAACTCCCAACAATTCTTAAAAGAAATAAAATATTTCCCCAGTTATTTTACCAGCAATTCCAACGCTGAGATTGAAGTGAAAGTCAGCTTGTTTAAAATGATACGGTAGCACGTAAACATGCATATAGATCACTGTATTGACTAGAGACAAGTGCTGAGTTTAATGAGGCCCCCATAACTAGAGCGAGATCATGATTCCTTCGCCGGGAACACGCGGACCCCAGAGGGCCACCTGCCGCCAGCCTCGCCTCTGCGGGCTCTCTGCTCCGAGTCTCCTCGGGAGCCTTCCGGGCCCCTGTCTCCGAGAAAATAACCTGGTGCACCTGACTCTTCTTCCTCTGGCTCATCTCATTCCACTGCTTGATCACAACCGGACGTATCATATATTTATTTACTACCTGGGACACATTTTCCACAACGGCAACAGCAGTATGGGGGTTCACAGGCTTTTCTAGAATCTTGCCACATTCCGGCAGGAGTGTGCCTGGAACCAGGACTTCGCGTTTCCTAGAGATGGACAGCGTGCGTCCTCCGAGGTGAGGACACAGGAGGAAACGTGGCTCCCGCAATGCTGGCCCACCGTGCTGGGAGGAGGCCTGGCCACGTGGAGGGGTCCCGTGTAGGTGTCTCGGCCGACGGCCAAGGTCCCAAGAGGCAGCACCAACAGTCAGACACGTGGTGACCGGCCCCCCAGACGTTTCCAGCCCCTGGATTTAGAGTCTTCTAGGGGAGGTCCCAGACACCGCAGAGCAGAGACAAGCCTTCCCGGCTGTTTCTGTCCTAATTCCTGAGCCACAGGTGGCAGAGAAGCTTCTTACGGGGTGCTCTGCTCCAGAGGGTGGACATTCCACCTGCCTGTCTATGTGGCCGGCCACAGCAGTAGGTCACGTAGAGAGGGAGGGGCAGGTGCTTTTCAAGGGGCAGGACTTGCCTTGAAAACAGCAGCTCAGATACTAATTCTGGTATGTTGTTTAAGAAAACAGATAATGATATTTGAGCTTGTATATGTTTGAAATTTGGTTTAAACCAATGAAATTAGGAAAAATATAAAACCAATATAACAGATGAGGGATTCTAATGGTAGAGCACCCGGGGCAGGATAATGATGTCAAGTCGTAAGAACGTCTTCTGGGGGCTGCCAGGTCCTGGCGTGTGACCTGCACTCTGCTGGGTCTGAACCTTGCGCGTGTTCACCCGTGACACAGTCCTAGTTGACCTTCACCTGGACCTCCGGTTCTCACTCCTGGCTCAGTTGCAATCACCTGGCGCCCAGGCTCCCCGCAGGCCAGCTGAACCCAAATCTTGGTTTCCAATCAGTGATGTAAACATTGTCCAGGGAGCTGGCTGGCCGGCCGGCCTCTCCCCGCGCTTTCCTCCTCCCCTGGGCCACAGCGATCCCGCGGCTCCGCCACCCCGGGTGTTGCCTCCGGGGCCTTTCACTCCTGCAGGCCTTTCCCGCAGGGGCTACCTGGCCTGCCAGCATCTTCATTCCTTCTCCCCACGACAGGGTCCTCCAGTGCCCCTGTCCTCTTGGTCTCCTGCACTCCCTCCTTTCTCCAGCTGTGACCCTCAGGCAGGCACACCCCTAACTGTCCTGCTTCAGTTCCTGACCCCCACAGCCTGCAGCTTCGGCACAGTCCACGCGGGGCCTCCTCGCCCATGCACCGCCGTGCACAGGACCCTTTTCCAGGCCTTCTTCCCTGAACAACGCTCCCCCAGCCGAGCACATCCTCCCTCGACAGCCCACCTCTCTGTTACATGCGTCACTGCCGAGCTACCGGTGACCCTCCTGCTGTCATCACTGCCTCTTCTCGTCTTCCCCCTCCCGCCACAGCAGCTGGGATGTCGTTTCAGAAATCGGAGCCTTAGAAAGTCCCCGGGGGGCCAAGGAGCTGGGGACGCTGGCCTCGGGGAGGACAGCATACACATCATTCCCCCTCCTTCTGGACCACAAGCTCTCAGTCGGCAGGGCTGCCCCTAGCTGGTCTCTGGGTCTCAGAAGCAGCATGTAACAGTGTCCTCTGGGTAGCAAATGGCCAGTAAGTGTCTGTTATTAATCTGATTTAAAGATCCTTAAATTCCAAGATCAAAGGAGGCTACTAGAGGTAACACATTATGAAGATCTGGTATTGCCTAAGTCTTGAGGCCAGTTTTTACTACTAAATATAATGATGATAATCTCACAACTTTATCTGATGGATAAAGGGGAGGAGGCCTGAGGGGATTAAATTCTGAAGGACAGAAAAACCAAAAAACTACAACCGTCGAGGGAAACACGAAAACACGGCATTTGAAGTGATCTGATGCTTTCCTTAACAGACCGAAACCAAAGTTTGTAACAACATAAAATCAAAAAGGCACAAGAACTAGAGAATCATCACCACTCAGCCCGAAGTGGTCTTAAGAAAACTGAGATTAGTACCAGGTATCTGAAATCGTCTGCTGGAAAATGCCCTGAATGGTGAGCATCACAGTGGTGACAGTGACACCCGATCTAGGAAATAAACACGCAATGACCACAGAGAAATGAGGGGCGACCGAAGGGAAGTGAATGCTAAGTCACTAATTCTACAGCGAAACAGAGAAGCTAATCACGGCCCAAGGGAGGTTGGCGGAAAAAGAAACAATAGTCTCTGGTCTTTAAGATTCCATTTGCCCACTGGGCCGCTCATTACTGGAAAGTTATAGAAAAAATGCAAGTGTCCCAGAGATGATGGAAAAGCTGACCTCTGCAGGCAAACTGAAACGGGAGAGATGCCCGTGTGCCTTGACTACGTAACTACTGCTGCTCGGTAGAGAAGCCGGGCTGTCCAGAGAACACTGACCCTCGAGATTATAGAGACCGGGCTCCCAGTGGGGAAGAGCACGGGATGATGGGAAATTCCAGAGTACCTTAGGGAGTCTGCGACTGATCCACGGGGGCAGGGAAGGGGACCAACGTCACTCACGTGCCAATGAAAGGAAGTCTTAACTCAGGGTACTTAGGATTTTTCAAAAAGAAAAACAGGAATGATTTAAAAATACATTAAAGTCATAGACTTCTGTAATTAAGAGGGAGCCAAAAAGTGGATTCACTCAATTGTAGGAGATTCTTCCGTTTCGTATTTTAGAGGAGGGAAAAAGGGAAGTCAGACAGCAGCGTAAGAAAAGAGGAAACTTGGCAGTTCTTCAAAAAGCTACGCATACTCCTAGGTATAGGTAGAAAAAAACCTGAAAAGAGACTCAGATATTTGCACGCCCGTGTTCACTGCAGCATCACACAACAGCTGAAAGGGGTCCATCAGTACCTGAAGGGACACACAAAATGTGGTCTATCCACACACTGGAGTACTACTTGGCAGCACAAAGGAATGACGGCTGGCACAGGCTACAACATGGATGAACCTTGAAACCGTGACGCTAAGTGAAAGAAACGAGATGCAAAAGGACAAATATCATATGATTCCATTTATATGAAAAAATGTCCAGAACAGGCAAGTCCACAGAGATAGAAAGCAGACGAGTGGTTATCAGGGCCTGCGGGAGGAGACGGGGAGTTATTGCTTAATGGTTGTGGGGTTTCTATGTGGGGTGATGACAAGATTTTGGAAATAGCTAGTGGCAGGTGAATGTGAACTTGGGAATGTAATCAATGTCAATGACCTGTATGCTCAGAAATGGCAAGTTTTATGTCATAGTCCCCCCCACAAAAAAGTTCCAAAATAAAAAAAAGTAAGGGAAGAGAATAAGAAAGTAAGGGAGGAAAAAGACGACGACGGCGTGGATGGGAAAAGAGGAAATAAGAGAAGGGAGAAAAAAGCGAGAAAACTCTTGGATGGAGGAAGGAGAAAGAAAGAGAAAGAGTGAACTGAGGAAAGAGAAGCAAGAATGAGGGAAATGAGAGGGGAGGGCAGTCCTGGAGGAAGGGCTGGAAGCAGAGGATGGGTCCCAGGGAAAGGTCCTGGAGCAGCTCTGCCCGACGGCCCCTCCTGATACCAGTCCAGGGTCCCCTGCAGTAGCCTCGGTCCTTCCTCGACACCTGAGCCTCTGCTCAGCTCCCACCTGCCTGTCCCCTGGGGTCACACCCGGCCCTGGCGTCCCAGGAGACCCGAGCCTCTCCCGGGGCGGCCTTCCCTTCCCAGCTTCCTCCGTGCAGACCACCTGATGGCCCTGCAGTGGCCAGCACGTCCACACGGACTCCAGCACTGTGGGATGTGCTCTCACATGTCACAGTGGGCTTGTCCACCTTTATTGTGTGGAGCAGTAATTCGAAAGACTTTAGGGGTTAGAAAAAAGTGACACCAAGATCTAGACTTGGCCCATAAATTAATGGCTTTCAGATCCTACCTTAGAATTCTTCAAGCAAAGAAACTTGGAAAAACATAGCTCTCCTGGGCGAACTAAGCTGATTTGTTGTGATCAGAAATAGAAGGTAGCAAGTTACTGATGATAACAACATATTCATCTCCAAAAGAAAATCAAAGACCCTCCACGGACATTCGGGAACCACTCCTGGTTTGGAGGACATGTGGCCCCGGCAGGGGTGGCTCTGTTCTCCTCCATGAGGGCCCGTGATGGCGGTGTTTCTATGCCGTTCAAAGACAAACGGGGCCAAACCGTGTCTGCATCCCTTCCCGGCGAGTAGAACAGGAGGGAGGCTGCGAACACCCGTCTCCGTGCTGGTGGAGAGACAACGATGATACAGGCTCCATTCACCGTTCACAAGCTGCTCAAGGAAAGGTCCCAGGCCACCCGCCACCATGGTGGCTCTTAACGCAGGCACATCAACAGGTGACCACGGGCAGGTGAGTTCTCTCCCTCCATCAGGTCACGGCGGGCAGGTGAACTCCCTCCCCGCTTCTCACTCCTGCTGTAGGAGTCTGATCCCACAGTGAGGCAAAAACTAACAATTGGGGAAGCGGTGGAGGGATTCAAGAAAGTAGCTGACTTAAATTGTTTACATTCTTTAATTAATCGGCCTTTTCAGGGTAATTACATGGTCATGACAGCAGGTATTCTGCACTCGTGATGAAACTGTATTTTCCAGGTACTGACTCTCTCTCTTTAAACGTGAGCACTGGACTCATCTGCTCAGGTGAAAACACCAGGCTGTAATCAGGTCGTCATAGTGCATGCCAGCTTTCTAAAGTTCCTACCTTAAAACTTGAACCATTTGCTAATTGTGAATTTGATATTTTCCAACTGCCATAAAAATACATTTTGTCAATCTACTGAAACATTGCCGGGGTAAAACGACAAAAATTTTTAATGGCTTGAATATTAACTTATTATAATTAAGAAATATCCTTTTTGACAGCCTATTGTACAATTCTTTGTTTTATATAAATTTAATCCTTAGGGAAAGTCCTAGATAAGCCAAGATTTGGAGTGAGGGAGACCACTGAAAAGACACACATGAACTTTCAAAGGGAGGGGTGGTCGCTGTGGAGACTCAAGCAGGAGTTTCCTGTGAGGGTCACGAGAGGACACACAGGGAGCGTTTCCTCGCAGTGCTGATGTGTAGCAAGGGGTCAATAACTGGGCGCAATGATTGTTGCTAATAGATGGTCAACCGTGGCTTTCTGCTTTGTGATTTTCTCTTTTAAAGAAACATCACGAAATCTAAATTTTGATAGAAGATATTTTATTTTCATGACATCGAGAACAAAGAAATCCTCTGTGTGTGCGTGCGTGCGTGTGTACACGTGCAGAACATGAAGTTAAGGATTCTGGTAGGTTCTCCTAGGGCTGTTTAGTAACCATGCCTACAGTACACGTCGATTTTGCAGAAAGTCAAGTGACGTGGAAAATCATTCCCTCCTGCAGAAAGCAAGGGCAATCCACATGGAAACCAAGTCAAAGAATAAAGCTACCTACTTATTCAATTCAGAAGAGTCAAATCAGGCTATCGAGGTGCCCAGTGTGCAATGCGAGGGTTCCATCCTCTACGTCCCCCCAATGACTGAGGCCACAGGGAGCACCAGACCCTTGGTGGAGTCAAGATAGATTTCTGAAAACATCCCACACTGATCGCTTGCTTGGGCGTGGCCAGTTCCTCACCTCGTACACAAAACAGTAGAAAGAACGTTCACATTTTCCTAGCTGATGACTCTCAGACAATCTACACACCAAGAATCTGAATTGAGAGTATGACATATGAGGAAGAAAAATCTTGGTTTACAACAGTTTTCTGCATATTATCATGTGCCTGACTGAGTTAGCTTCATAATGGGCAACGTCAGCGATCATGCTGGCAGGAAAAAATCCCACCCTTTCAAATATCACTCGTCTTCGAGACCAAGAAGGGGAGGTACACAGCCGGGGAAACGACGTGGTGACAACCCTTTGGGCAGAGACAGCAGAGTTCTCAAAACCCAGCCATGTCGACGTGCACTCCCCACAATTACTGAAGACAAGCCAGTCGCCTGAGGGAAGAATTCATTACCTCCTTTTTTTTTTTTTTTTTGCGGTACACGGGCCTCTCACTGTTGTGGCCTCTCCCGCTGCGGAGCACAGGCTCCGGACACGCAGGCTCAGCGGCCATGGCTCACGGGCCCAGCCGCTCCGCGGCATGTGGGATCTTCCCGGACCGGGGCACGAACCCGTGTCCCCTGCATCGGCAGGCGGACTCCCAACCACTGCGCCACCAGGGAAGCCCTCATTACCTCTTTTAACGCTTTTTGCCGAGAAGGAAGCTAACCGACAGAGATCTTATCTCCCCAAAGCGCGAAGCCTCCCTGGATGAATCCGGGAACCTGAACACAGTGGTCCCGTAACTGAATCTGTCCTCCATGCTCAACACGTGTGCTCGGCGGCCAATGCCATGAAATACCTTCAGTATTCTCAAACATGCTATCATTAAACAGAAATTAGACGGAAACAAGGGAAGCCTAAAAACTGACTAGGAGTTCGGATGCTCTAAATGGCTAATACGTCCATTTTTCGCCCGAAACCCTCTCCAAATGCAGTTTTGCTATTAGGCAAAACCCAAAGAAAGGTGATCAATTCCCACTAAAAAGCACTTATCCTGGGAGGATGGTGTGCACGGCGCTTCAAATCCCTGGCTGCCTGCCAAAATCCAGACACCAGCCACCTATGTTTCTGACTAGGCGAAGAGCACAGGGGCCATGCATAATTGACTAGAAGATGGGCTAGAACTGTGGCCAATCAGTGTGTGATCAAAACCGCGTGGAATATTCAGCACCACTTGATTACATGGAGGCTCGTCCTCTCACTCTCCTCATGAAATCTCTTCAAGGTCCAGAGTACTGTAATAAGATCATTACTGTCAAGCGGTACGAATCGCAGGCAATGAGTCTTGGGATAGGAAGTCATACTTCACAAGCTCCCCTGGTCTCTCTCTCTCTCTCTTTTTTTTTTTGTATTTTACTGCACGCAGAGGCAGCAAGGCAACGAGGCGGCGGATAATGATCACATCGCTGTGTGGCAACTAGAAAGGCACTTTTAAGAAAAAGCAGAGAGACATCAGCTTAAGAGAAACTAAAACATTTTCCCTTTGCTTTTTTTCCCCCTTAAAAAAATTAAATAGAATTAAACTGTGTGCGGTAGTCGCTTTCATGCACTCTGAGATAATGTCATTGGATTTAACCATTTGAGAGATTTTCATATGGCAGCAAAGCCCATTACCCCACAGACAAATGGCCAATTTTCTCCATGTCCCAAGTACAAAAGAAGCCTTGTTAGGTTGTGTGTGTATCTCAGTGGCGATGCCTGAAGTTTGCACCGTACCTGCTTCTTTCGTTGGTGATGACACCCTGGGTTTAATACCTGGGGCCTGTTATACGTCTGAGACGAGAAAGGGGTGGAGTTGAAAGGCAGGGCCGCATTAGCAAAGATTCCTAAATAAACGCACCAAGTTGATCTCCAGCCACACCCACTCTAGAGCGTCAATCATACGTCGCAATAAAATGAGAGCGCGGTGATCACACCCGGCAACAAGGTGCGGCAGACATCTGATCATACTTAAATCAGCAAAGCAGGATTCCAGTGAATGATGGGGAGAGCTTAATCAAGAGCTCCCCTTCTCCCTCCAACTGTCCTGAAAAATGCTCACTCCCCTTGTCCAAAAACCCACAAAGGATATCATCCTCACAACGAACTTAAAAGCTGGGCTCACTGCATCTGAGTGAAACATCCCTAAGTTCAAAAAAGTTACGTGATGTTCCCTGCCTGTTCTCTAACCCTGCATGTTCTAATTGTCTGCAGAGTAGCTGAAGCAGTGATCTGCATCCTTCGTGGAATGTACAACACACACACACACAGACATAATGAGAAAGGCAATACTGCTTATAAAGAAGCCATGTCACAACAAGCGTCCTGAGAAAAGAGACTGAGATCAAAATTAGTAAAGGAGTCACTGCTTCCAAGTTCTTAAGAGCAATGGTGGGGGGTGATGGGCACACAGCCCCCGACCAGCTGTGATAGGGAAAAGCAGTGCCAGGAGACACAGGGCTGAACCACGACCTGCAGAAAAGGCTCCTCTTCACACCCAAGCCGCTGAAGGCCTTTCCAGGTGGACAGCACAGGTACAAGGCAAGCCACACTGACTTCCAAGTCCTAGAGGCCTGATATAGACCCCAAGTTCACACTCACCTGCCCATCTCTGGCAAATTACTTAACGTTACCGAACCTTTGTCCTCATTGTGAAAACAGAGATAACACCACCTCCCTGCCGGACACTATGGGTTGTATGAAGGATGCAATGAGGTAACACCTGTCTAAGAGCAGGCACTGAATCTTGGCTTCCTTCTTTGATGCTTAAAGACCTATTCTAACAACGGAGGCAAGACCCCGGGGAGGGAGGGAGCAGTGAACAGAACAGGCGTGATCTGCAGTGACCGCGTCCATGAAGCCCACAGATAGGAATAGAAAGTTACAAGGCTTTGTGGACCGAATGTTTGTGTCCTCCCAAAGTTCATCTGTTGAAGCCCTAATCCCCATGTGATGACACCTGGAGATGAGGACTGTGGGAGATAATTAGGGTTGGAAGAAGTCGTGAGGGTGGGGCCCATGGGATGTGGTTAGTGGCCTTATAAGACAGAGAGAGAGAGAGAGAGAGAGAGGGCTCTCTGTGCACTGAGGCCCCTCTTGGACCTTGGTCTGAGTAGATCACATCACACCCTGGGTCTCAGTTTCATAGCGGAATGAAGTGACATCCAAAGACTCTGACAGCTCCACCATTTTGAGAACATCAAGAAAATGACTGAGAGATTATCTTGGAATCCCCTAAAAGTTGGCTGACTCGGGGTCTCCCCCCCCGGCAGAATTCCAACCCCAGGATGCCTGGGGAGAAATGCCTGTCCTGAGTCCTCCTGACGGACATTGGAGGCTGTGGGTCATTCATGCAGAAAAAGCAGCTCTAAGTTTAGGGCCAATAAAAGGAACTGGGGTCGGCCGCAGATCTGTACTTGTAGACAGCAAGCTTGAGAGCAGTTTGCATCTTTCAAAGGCGAGTTCACTCTTATGTACAGCAGGAGGCTGAGTATGTCTTGTTGCATCAGGAGTGTCTGCAGGGCCCTGGAGCTCCAAGCCACCTTATACCAAGATTTATCGTGTGTTCACTTTGCATATTTTTTCCCTTTTTTGGAACAGCAGATATTTCATTCTGGAGCCTCCAACACCCAGGGTGCTGGGTCGAGGTCCCTTGGGCTCCCTGCACAGGCTGCTCTGGTGGCCACGGCTTATTTAGAGATCTGCTTTCTCCACCAGACAGTGGGCATGCTGAAGGCAGGGGCCCTCAGTCACTCTTCCATCCAGTCCCAGGCATAGCTCTTGGCCTGCAGTAGGTGATTAATGCACTTTCATGGAACTGAATCTAACTCTTTAGTTTGCGTGTACTTAAAAAAAAAAAAAGGACCAAAAAATCCTTCTCTTGTTGTCAGTTCATCATGATGGGAATCCTCTGTTCTGGCTTCTCCTACTGTGATCAACTCATCTTTGTTTATTTCCGACCCACAGACTTCCACAAAGGATCTGTGAGCACTGACAGCTTGTGTGTGTTTGTGTCAGAAGGACTGTACCCTGCAGGATGGCTTTTGAGTCAACTGTGCCCCGTCTAGGATGTCAATGTCTAGAGTAAACCCAGGTCTACTCAATTTTAGCAAGTTCATTCTTGTGGAAGCTGGAGTTACAACCTGAGAACTCTCTTTGGAAAAATGATCTGGTTTGTGGGAAGTAGGCAAGTCCATCAGAATAGCCAGTGTCTCCTATCACTTCCGCCTCAAGGGCGAAGAAACCCAGCCAACCTGGCTCCCTCATCAAAGTTGCTGCATTTTAGGAATATCATCCAGGAAGATGGTCCAGTTCTTGGTTTTTCCCATTTGCTCTAATTAACTGCTCAGCTTACTGATTTAGAGGAACGTACCAACTAGTTTACTAACAAGGAAGTTCAATTAAGAAGTCCTTCCTGTTAGAAGGAATTACTGTTGATTATGGAATTTTGATGGAATGGATGATGGAGACTTCTGATTTTCTTTCCTTTCACTGAAGGGAGCTGCCAAACTTGTAACAAGGGGTAGATGAGGAGTGCTGCTGAAATGGTCACAAATAGGAGAGCCAAGAGTGACCCACAAGAGTCACACTGGACAGCTTTCATAATCTCCCCTAGCTTTCCCCTCTAGACACCTCCAAATAATACAAAATCACACGAATCACACGAGAAAGACCCTGTGGACAAGAAGCAAGCCATGGTGGTAGCTCCTTGGCCATCATGGGTTTCTTGCCAGTCATGTGTGCACCATCGCATCTAACATGGAGTAACCAGCATGTTAACTGTGCCCAAGGAGAGAGGAAGGGTGAGAACATCCTGGTGATAAGACACTTAAACCACAAAACTGCTCTCCTAATCGTGCTGTGCAAAATCCCCAAATTACCACTGATGCCCCAAACTGCCCAACCCTCCACATGACCCAATGGTCACGATGAACCCGAGCTGTGATACACCTGTGGACTGCCTTCTTGTAAAAATGAGTACGCAGGGCGCTTCCCTGGTGGCACAGTGGTTGAGAATCCACCTGCCAATGCAGGGGACACGGGTTCGAGCCCTGGTCCGGGAAGATCCCACATGCCGTGGAGCAACTAAGCCCGTGCGCCACAACTACTGAGCCTGTGCTCCAGAGCCCACGAGCCACAACTACTGAGCCCGCATGCTGCAACTACTGAAGCCCGCGCGCCTAGAGCCCGTGCTCTGCAACAAGAGAAGCCACCACAATGAGAAGCTCGCGAACCACAAGGAAGAGTAGCCCCCACTCGCTGCAATCAGAGAAAACCGATGTGCAGCAACGAAGACCCAACACAGCCAAAAATAAATAAATTTATGTATATATAAAAAAAATGAGTATGCAGGGAAAATGTTGTACAATGCTCCTGTGTAATCATTCTTCATTTCCTCTCCAAAGTCTTCCAAAATATCAACTAATAAAAATTTTTTCAGAAGATAAAAGGTAACTGATCAATTACAGCAACATCTGTTTTCTTAGCAACTAAGTGAAAACAAAAGTTTGTTTTGTGACTAATTCAATCACTACCACTGGTGTTTCAGGTTGCTGTAAATAGAAGACATTTAATGAAAGAGTGATGCTTTTTGTGGCATTTTAGTAAATAAGATAACCATTACGTATTAAACCTGCAGAATCTACAATGAAGTTCTACAACATGTTAGCTTCCCCCAACCTTTACAACTCAATGCTGTGCTGTCTTTCTTCTGGACCACCCATGCCTCTCTTAAATATTCTGCCTGAAATCTTAGGTACAGTCTCTGGTGCAAGTCTTCTTCCCATATTAAGGCTATGAATGCCTTGGGGTGAGAGAGAAACTGAGTTTTAATTCTCTCGTCTCCCATGGAGCCAAACACACAGTGCTTCCTCTGTGCTTGTTGCTTAATATTTGATGAAAGAATAAAATGATTCACAATGTCAGGTTCTTCTCTGAAAGAATGAAGGAAAACTAAGTCCTGTCTGGCCTCTGCAACTTGAAGTTAATGTAATTTGTAAACATGTTGGAGACCTCATCTCTGATGGCTTAGTGGGTACAGCTGTGATGGGCAATTTTTCTACTGTAATGGACAGAGGCCAGTTGTGACTTTTTCTCTACAGGATAGTATTTCAATATCTATCCAGGATCAACCATACAATGAGTCTATAAAGACCCAGAATGAACAACCAGGGCGTGGAGATGAGAAGGATAAAATAAATTTCCTTCTGACCTTTAGTAAAAAGCACCATGAACCCAAGGGGACCAAAAAAACCAAAAAACAAAAAACCTCACAAAAAAGAAACAAAAAAACCCCACCACCACCAACAACAGGATTTCTGCATACCCTCCTGTATAATCAGATTGGGTAAATCCAGACTGGCCCTGCATTTTTAAAGAAAGATCTTTGCTACACAACTTCTAGATGTGATGATCTGTATAAAAGTCAGTGTCTTTACATGGAATCTGAGAAATATCAAGGAAGCCACTCTGCCTGCCCCACTCCTAGATTCAAAAGCCGCTCCACACACCTCAAAGACTTGCTTTTTGCCTGGTGGAAAGAGTTTGAGGCAGAGAATCAAGAGACAGTTCTGTCACCTACCAGCAACCTGACCCTGGACAAGAAAGCCACTTAACCTCTCTCTACTTCTGCCTTTTCACTGGGGAAACAGGAAAATTAACACTGGATGCAAACTTGCATGAATGTTATAAAACTAACGAGAACCACCAGATTGGGGAACCACAGAACTGGGACCGCAGAGACCACGGGTACATTTCAGCCGCAATAACCTCACTCCTGAACCCTGGATAAGAAGGTACCCAGAAAGGAGGGTGATTCAAAGGCAATGCCAAAAGACAGCAAGTCATTAGAGATCTGCAAAATCCCCACTACCCAAGAGCTTTCCAGGCACACACCCTTCAACTTGGTTCTGGCCATGAACCCAGGGCCCCTGGGGCTAGCATCCTTCTAGAACCCGGATTCCGCTACAGTGGCCCAACCAGTGCTGGACTTGCTGCAGGAGACCAGGAACCTTGCCTCTCAGGACAGCCCCGGCTCTTACAAAGTTTTCCTTTTAGTATCTGAACCAAAATCCACCTCCTTGAAACTTCCACCCATTGGTCCCAATGAAACCCATCAGGGCCACCCAGGATGATTCGGGACTCTCTTTCCATGGTTTGAACACAATTAGGATGCCCCCATGCCTCTTGTGCTGTGTCACCATCTTGCTTACCGACACGTGGACTGGCTTCTGTTGATCTACGATCATCACTGAGATCAGCACCCAGATCTGAACATACCCATTTTCTTAAATATAACTAATAATCCTGAGCAAATCAAATCCAATTTAAAATCAAGACTGTCACTGATATTTTAACATCTGTTGTTCCCAATGGTCTATTAAATAAGAATACAAGTAGTATTCGGGATTCAGAAGTTTTGTTGAAAAAGGTTAATAATACCACCTTCACATTTTTAATGGTAAGGCTGGAGGGTGCTGATTTCCAAGAAGCTTACCTCAAAGTTAAACTCAACGGTGAAGTCCCTATTTCTGACGTTCTTTTTTTTTTTTTTTCTGACGTTCTTAACGAACAGTCGTTTTCCCAGAGAAAAACATCACAAAGGTGCATATCATTACAAACAGGGCCACAGAATTTGAAAAACTCTCACATATTTTTAGAGACTGTATGTATGGAAAGAACAGATCTAAACCTGGGGGAGCCTCCAAGTAGGTAGATAGGGGGCCAGATGCCCGGTGATGCGGAATGTGCTGGAGAAGTACAGAGGATCCTCCAGCAGTTAGCATGGCAGCCCTTCACCTGCCCAGGTCTCAGTCCTGGGAACACCTAGGCACACACCCACCTGTCTGAGGCACTTCTGCTTTAAATGACATACGTCACCCACACTAGCTTGTACCTCTCCATTCTTCCACACTTACCTAAGGAAGGGGCTGGAATACTTTACAATACTGACTCTTTTAATGAGAGTAATAATTATATGTGAGCCCAGTGACCATGCTGGAACTCAAAATACTCATAAAGGAATTCTTCAGTCATAGATTCTACTCCGATAATTCACCAGACTCATTCCATTCATTTTATTTAAATTTTATTTATTTTTTTATATAACAGGTTCTTATTAGTCATCCATTTTATACCCATCAGTGTATACATGTCAATCCCAATCTCCCAATTCATCCCACCACCACCACACCGCCCCCCCCACCCCCGCCCTGTGGCTTTCCCCCCTTGGTGTCCATACGTTTGTTCTCTACATCTGTGTCTCAGTTTCTGCCCTGCAAACCGGTTCATTTGTACCATTTTTCTAGGTTCCACATACATGCGTTAATATGCGATATTTGTTTTTCTCTTTCTGACTTACTTCACTCTGTATGACAGTCTCTAGGTCATTCCATGTCTCAACAAATGACTCAATTTCATTCCATTTTATGGCTGAGTAATATTCCATTGTATATATGTACCACATCTTTTTTATCCATTCGTCTGTCGATGGGCATTTAGGTTGCTTCCATGACCTGGCTATTGTAAATAGTGCTGCAATGAACACTGGGGTGCATGTGTCTTTTTGAATTATGGTTTTCTCTGGGTATATGCCCAGTAGTGGGATTGCTGGGTCATATAGTAATTCTATTTTTAGATTTTTAAGGAACCTCCATACTGTTCTCCATAGTGGCTGTATCAATTTACATTCCCACCAACAGTGCAAGAGGGTTCCCTTTTCTCCACACCCTCTCCAGCATTCGTCGTTTGTAGATTTTCTGATGATGCCCATTCTGACTGGTGTGAGGTGATACCTCATTGTAGTTTTGATTTGCATTTCTCTAATAATTAGTGATGTTGAGCAGCTTTTCATGTGCTTCTTGGCCATCTGTATGTCTTCTATGGAGAAATGTCTATTTAGGTCTTCTGCCCATTTTTGGATTGGGTTGTTTGTTTTTTTAATATTGAGCTGCATGAGCTGTTTATACATTTTGGAGATTAATCCTTTGTCCGTTGATTCGTTTGCAAATATTCTCTCCCATTCTGAGGGTTGTCTTTTCGTCTTGTTTATGGTTTCCTTTGCTGTGCAAAAGCTTTGAAGTTTCATTAGGTCCCATTTGTTTATTTTTGTTTTTATTTCCATTACTCTAGGAGGTGGATCAAAAAAGATCTTGCTGTGATTTATGTCAAAGAGTGTTCTTCCTATGTTTTCCTCTAAGAATTTTATAGTGTCTAGTCCTACATTTAGGTCTCTAATCCATTTTGAGTTTATTTTTGTGTATGGTATTAGGGAGTGTTCTAATTTCATGCTTTTACATGTAGCTGTCCAGTTTTCCCAGCACCACTTACTGAAGAGACTGTCTTTTCTCCATTGTATATCCTTGCCTCCTCTGTCATAGATTAGTTGACCATAAGTGTGTGGGTTTATCTCTGGGCTTTCTACCTTGTTCCATTGATCTATGTTTCTGTGCCAGTACCATATTGTCTTGATTACTGTAACTTTGTAGTATAGTCTGAAGACAGGGAGTCTGATTCCTCCAGCTCTGTTTTTTTCCCTCAAGACTGCTTTGGCTATTTGGGGTCTTTTGTGTCTCCATACAAATTTTAAGATTTTTCGTTCTAGTTCCATAAAAAATGTCATTGGTAATTTGATAGGGATTGCATTGAATCTGTAGATTGCTTTGGGTAGTAGAGTCATTTTCACAATATTGATTCTTCCAATCCAAGAACATGGTATATCTCTCCATGTATTTGTATCATCTTTAATTTCTTTCATCAGTGTCATAGTTTTCTGCATACAGGTCTTTTGTCCATTCATTTTAAATTGTAAGTATAAGAAAATGATTGTTCTTAATTTAGGTGATAGCATTTTCTTTTTTAAAAAATTTATTTTATTTATTTTTTCATTTATTTTTGGCTGCATTGGGTCTTTGTTGCTGCACGTGGGCTTTCTCTAGTTGTGGAGGCTACTCCTTGTTGTGCACGGGCTTCTCATTGTGGTGGCTTCTCTTGTTGTGGAGCACGGGCTCTAGGCGCGCGGGCTTCAGTAGTTGTGGCTCGCAGGCTCTATAGCACTGGCTCGGTAGTTGTAGCATACAGGCTTAGTTGCTCCGCCGCATGTGGGATCTTCCCGGACCAGGGATCAACCTGTGTCCCTTGCATTGGCAGGTGGATTCTTAACCTCTGCGCCACCAGGGAAGTCCCAAGGTGACAGCATTTTCTCCCATTCTGTGTAGAACTACTGTTCTTCTGCAGAAAAGAACTACTAAAATCGAGTCCGATGAGGGCCAGGGCAGTGAGAAATTCATGGAAGGAAGATCCTTATTTCCATCAGGAGCACCAAGGATCCCCAGGTGGACAGAGAGTTTCTGGCTTTTCAGGCAGCATAAATACTGATGATACACTTTAGCCTTTACTTTCTGAACAAAGATGCCACAAAGGTAAGGAATATCCAGCGCTAGAACCTCTGTGCTCAGCTAAGAGACTGGGAAGGGCGTGGGGGCTCCCTTTCGGACTTGGCTGGGCGACGGCTCAGAAGTGCATCTGGGGAGCTCTGACCCCTCCCTCGGTGGGGTTCAGGCCAGGCCCTCGGGGGCCACGGTGGACAGAGGCTTCTGGTCTACCGTGCTGATGAAAGATCAGCGGGCAGACGTGCCCAGGGGCTTGTAAGAGGCACCGTGAAAGCTGTGGGCAGCACACGGCTTCCGCTGGCTCACCTCCACCTGCCCTCCAACGCCCTCAGAGGCAGGCCTGGGTGGCGGCAGCAGTAGTTCTCACACCCTTTGGCTTCTGGTTGGGTCTGGTCAAGGAGGTGGTGGCATGAGACCAGAGGCAGGGAGGAGAGTGAGGTTAGGCGCCTCCCCTGTGCCCCCTCACCCTTTGGGTCACTGGGGTGGCACATGTCCCTCTGTTGAAGGACACAGCTCCTGATGGAGACCTCCCCCAGACACCGCCCTCTCTGGGTCCTCATAACCGGCCCCTCCTTTCCCCATCACCCCACTGGGAGTCTGCACCATCCCTATAGCTCTTCCCACACCCTGCCCACACCTCTGTAGATAGTCCCTGTGGAAAATTCCTATCAACGACCCAGTTGAGGGTGCCATGTTTTTCCCGGGACCCTGACTGAAATAGCTGAATTTTATTTTTCTTATACTCTAAAGAGATTTGAGTCTAGTCATCTGTTCCAATGGGGTATGTCAAAAACTACACAATCCACCTACTTTATGGACACCATCTAGAGAACTTTTTGCATCTGCAATTGCGACTTTCCAGCACGAGGTCAAACAAAAGAGAATATACTGGTAATAACAAGTCATAGTGCTTTGCAGGAAAGAGAAATATTTTTTTACCATCAAAATGAAACAGCCCTCTAAAAATATACAACTAGCTTTCATTTCAAGAAGAGAAGGCTTAGTGTTGATGGTTCCCACAATACACTTTGATTAATAAGAGTTGCTAAGAGTACTAAAAAACATTGTATATCATTGAATCGAAAATGATCTCAATTGAACGATGCCTTCTGACTTCAGGGATGCGAAAATGTGAAGAAAAGAAAAACAGTGTGTCTTGGATACAATCAATACAGCCTGTCTCCGAAAAACGACTCATTTATAGGTCGGCAGGTAACCTTTCCTCGGGAAAAATGATACGTTCTCTTTTTACCGAGAACTTGTCTTATTTTCTGTTGGAAAGACGTCACACTGTGGCATCACAGAGACAGTCCTCTGAACTACAAAGTGAGGCCCGGCTTCCTCTCTAATCATTAGTGTTGAACTTCTGAACACACATAACCACCACTCATCGTTCATGCCTGAGATGCTGTTGTGGTTTCTAAATTGGGTGTTTCTTTGGTGGCCGGGAGTCTGTCTTTCTGTCTGCATCACTGCCTCAGCAGTAAGGCCCTTTAATGAAAGGGTCTCTGGTTGGTTTGGGGTTGAGGATATGACTCAGCCTCGTCACAGGCTATTGCTTGGAGCACACAGTACAACCTCAGTAACTCAGGCGGTGGAAGATGGAAACATCTCAGGCGTCCGACAAGCTTACAGTCACTTGGCAAGTTTTCTGCAAACTCACTGGATGACCGGGATGCTGATTTGAACCCGCAGCCCGATTAAACACCCAACCACTACTGATTTACTTTCAGTCTGTATCTTACTCACACAGCTTTCACTATGTCAGTAGGTGGGTGGGATGATTAGAATGTGTAAAATGTGTGTAATGTAGTGAAGGGTGGACTTGATCCCCAGTTTCTACCAAGTGGCAGACACTTTTGAAAAACGTCATTGGTTGGAAACACATGACAGACACGGTACGATATTTATCCGTGAAATGGGCATGAGGCCTTTCCATAGAGCAAATCTTACTCTTCCCCTGGGTATGTGGGGCACAGGTTCCCCACCCTGCTGAGAGGCCATGCATCTTCCTGGCTTTACCTCAGTCCTTTTGTTGGTGGGGTGTGGCCATCTGTGCATGGCTGGGGGCTTTTTGCTGAAGTTGTTGGAAGGTGTCTCATCAATGCTCGGCATCTGTGGCCGATTTCTTTTCCAAAGGGGAAGGTCAGTGGTGTCTGGGTGGGTGCTTTGATCCATAATCATTATTTTTCACCACTGCTGATACAATAGAATCATCCTCATTTATCGTAACAGGAGAGAATGGGTTTTTATTGGCTAAACTTGTTAGCAGGGAGCTATGGGAAGCAAAATGGTAAGAAGTGTGGTGAAGAAGGGCTTTCAGACTCCTCCCTGCCACCGTGGGAGCCCCAGCAAGCTCCCTGACACTCTGAACCCCAGTCTCCTCGTTATAAATGAAAACGCCACCAACCAACTCACAGGATTACGGGAAATGACACAGAGCGTGTACTGTAAACTCCGTTCCTTCCCTGCTAACACATATGTTGTGGGTCTGCGGGCTCATCTTTCGATATTAGGAGGGAACAGGCACTTTCTTTAACACTGAGACTTACAGTTTGAACAAAAGAGTATTCAGAAAAAGTGTGGCAGAAATAGAGAAAAAGGGTATCAGTTATGAGGGTATTTCTAGCGTATATGGAATCCTTGTTGAAACCAGATTCTTTTACTACTATTGGTCTCACCAATGATTATTCATGTTATACAACCATGTTTGGGAATTTTAATTTTCCTTTGAAGTATCTGTTTAACTTGTTTATTGAAACTACATTAATTTCACCTCCCACAATGTGTGTGTACGTGTGCATGCGTGTGTATCTCTACTTGCATCCATGGAATAAAAGAACCCAAGTCCATCAGAAGGGGCCGCTTCTGAAAGATCACATCGGGCCATCGCTGAGAATAAAACCCGACTTCAACAAGTCAAAGGAGAAGCAAGACAAACTGTGTCAGCGGGAATACTAACGCAGCTCACAAAACAAAAAGAGTGACGGACGCTAACAGAAGGGGCGGTTATCATCACACGTCGCTGAAAGTCAGCATCGGAGTGGCTGTCGCACTAGAGTTAAGTCTACCGGTGTCAGGGAAGATTCCTAAATTAGGAGGCGCCGATCTTTTTTGGAGGAAGACAACATGGCACAGCTCGGCTGGAGCAGACACCTCGACCCCAGGTTGCCGGGGTCGGGGAAGACCAAACAACTTGACCAGATGTCACGAAGGGGACACCAGCGGCACCATCGACCAGGCCACAACCGCCAGGAGGTAAGACAGCTGCTGTGGTTGAACAGTCTCGAGAATCAGTGAGTGAAGAGAGGGTCCCCTAGCACCGCCTCGTTAGCAAAAAGCACACGCACTGACCTGCGTTATTGTGCATGTGTGGTTCTGCGGATCAATGATTCCACAAATGAGAAAAAGTAAAAATCGATTTTCAGGAACGCGGACTCTGGCCCTGAGGTCCCGGGAGGCCTTACCGTCAGCAGTGCCTGAGAGGCCATCGGCTTTGAAGTTGCTGGTACTTTTCTTCCTCCGATGCTTCTTTCTGTTGGCGTGAGGGGAGGGGGGCGGGTCGAGCTTGGGGCTGGTGGTGCTGGAGATGCTTGGGCTGGAGCACACGGAGTCACCGAGCCCCGTGTCTGCCACCGGACCGGAAAAGGCAAAAGAACGCAAAGGTCAACACTTACAAAGTAGACTTCGCACAAGTACTACAGCAACGTTCCTCCAGTGCCACATCATGCTCCGCAAATAACCCCTGGGCCGGAGGCCCAGAGCATCCCGTGTCAGAGGTCACAGCGCCCCTGCAGTTCAAAGGCAGGCTCTCCTCTTGGCGTCATCCTTACGCTCTGGAGAATTTAAAGTTCTCTCTCTCTCTCTTTTTTATTTTTTAGGCCTGTGCTTCTCCAACTTTTTTTTTTTAAATTTTTACTGGAGTCTAGTTGATTTAAAATGTTGTTAGTTTCCGCTGCACAGCAAAGTGAGTCAGTTATACATACACATATATCCACTCTTTTTTAGATTATACAGGTCATTACAGAGTACTGAGTAGAGCTCCCTGTGCTCTACAGCAGGTCCTTATTAGTTATCTATTTTATATATAGTAGTGTGTATATGTCAATCCCAATCTCCCAATTTATCCCTCCTCCCTTCCCCCCCGATAACCACAGTTTGTTTTCTACATCTGTGACCCTATTTCTGTCTTGTAAATAAGCATTCGTACCATTTTTTTTTGATTCCACATATAAGCAGTATCCTATGATACTTCTTTCTCTGTCTTACTTATAAAGTTCTCTATTTTGCATAATTGGAGTTCTGGAAAAGGAAAGCGGGAGGTGGGAAGCTTTTTCCTTATTTTTCTCTTCCCATAATTACTGTGATATATTAGGAATGAAGTAAAGACTCTTAGGAATACACGTGAGAGTGTCATCTTAAATGGGGTTGATTCCGTGTGTGTACACACGAGATAAAGGCATTCCTGATGCTCTGTCCTCTACCCCCAACGTTATGTATGGCGTACGTTAGTTTATTAGTAGTGAAGATCGGCATGCCACCTCCCTCTCTCACTGATGTCCAGCAATAGGGTTGGAAGTCCATAGTAGACCTGCCAATGTTTGATTCACAGAAGCTACTTACAAAATTTTAAAACCAGTGCACAAACGTGATCATTCACTGGAAGTGAAACTCTCAATTTATTATGTCTGTTTTTACTTTATCAGAGAGAAGAACAGAATGCCATGAAAACACCTGAAATGAACATGAAATTCAACAGAACGGAAAAGTACCCAGAGAAAGTGATGGGGGAACACCATCTAAACACCTCCAAAGTTCTAAGAATTCTGTATTTCATGATTCAGCATCTTTGTAACTCAAAAGACAGAACGTTCTGTGCGATATATTTCATTCATTCAACAAATATTTTTTGAGGCCTACTGTGGGCCACCACTTTTCCAGATGTTTGGGATCCATCACTGAGAAAGACAGATAAAGGTTCCCGTCTGAGTGGCACTGACACAGTAGTGGGGCCACAACCCACAGCTCATTACGAGGTGGTGAGAGCTGGAGAGGGAAAAGGAGGGCGCGAAGGGTGGACACTGGGGAGGCGGCAGCACGGTGAGGGGGAGTTGCCATTTTAAATGACAGGGTGGGTCTCACTGAGAAAGTGACGCGTGAGGCAATAGTTGAAGATGGTAAAGGCGTGAGAAGGTGAATGTGCACCTCGGGGAGGAGGAAGTTGTCAGAACCTGGCCCGAACACCAGGTGTGCGCGCCTGGTGTGTTCCAGAAGCAGAGGGGGGTGCCAGTGGCCGGGGCCAGTTGAGGATGGGAGACTCACAGCAAATGGCACTGGAGAGAGGAAGGGGCTTGGCCACTATCTAGAGCCCTGGCTTTTACTCTGGGGGAAATGAGGAGCCTGGCAGGATTTTGAACAGAAGGATGACATGATTTCAAATATAAAGATACTCGAAATCAAAATGAATTTAAAATCTTTTCATTTTCTGATGTTCTAGGACATTTTATCATGTACTGAGAACTGTCAAAGAACACAGTATCTTTTTAGCTACAAATATGGTTCCAGGAATGCCCTAGGATGCAACTTCCTGATATCCTAAGACCAGTGATCCCATCCCATCTCTGCACGGTCAGAAGGACCAACCTTCTTTCCATAACCCCGTCACCTGTGGAGCAAAGGCCTCTGGGAGCCTGTCCTGGGAGGGGTGTGAAGAGTCAACCCACGGCTCCTGCAGGAGAACCTGCCTCATGGAGTCTGGGGCTCCAGGTTGCATCTTTATCCACAAAGTGGCCATTTATTCTGCATTCTCTTTCCAACTTCCCACCTGCTCTCCACCGAAGCCACACTCAACCTGGGTCCGATCCTTACCCCCCAGGCCTGGACGGTACAGCTAACTGCAGGAGGGCTCTCTCCTGCTGGCTTGCCACCTTTTAAGTTGTCCCAGTCTTCCGCAATACGAATCTTCTAAAAGTGGCAATTCTTACATACATTTTTTTAAAAAATGCTAGATCCTACTGAATATCAGATGAAAGCTGTAGGCATCCCAGAAAAAGAAAAAAAAAAAAGGCTAGTCTAGTTAATACTTGTGCGCAATTTCAGAGGGTTCAGAAGCTGCCTGATGTTGCTAAGAGGTCCAGGGACCCCAAGACCACTGGCTGATCGTAAAGCAACCCTTTCACATGTTAGTCAATGCTCAAACCTTACAATGAATATTTTTGTACATTTCAAGTATTTGCTGCCCAGGTTTCAAAAGTCTTCACCCTCTGACTGCATCCTCTCTGACTCTGAAGTGTTAAGAACCCATCCTGTGCCGGGTGTGGTGACAGGCCATGGGGAAACAATGGTCCCAATGACCCTCCAATCGCGGAGGCAGATGAGGGGCGCAGGCAGAGACAGCTGCCCTCTGCTGCAGCACGGCTGGCGTTTCATTATTTCACTCTGTCCCTCAGGTGTCCCCTCAATTCAATGCACAATGTTCATTCCCAACTACGCCTCTTAATCCTTATGTCACAATCTCTCCCAAGCTAACATTTCTCATCTCTGAACCCCTACTGATCCTAGAGCTGGCGCTTCCTGCCCTTGGCCGTCTGTCCGTTACCTGGATGTAGCTGGCATGGTTGTTTCCCAGGGCAGCTAAAGGTGCTCACCCCCGTCCTGAGCCGCCCGATGCTGGGCACGCCGTGGATGCAGCATTATAATAGGGACACCTGGGTCCCTTCCATCATCCAGCAGTTCTTTAAGGTGGGTACCAATATCTCTTTTTAAGATGCTCAGAATATAATATATACATAAGCTATACGGTCATATAACAGGCTTCCGTATATGTGAGGTGGCTCTATTTCTGGGTTCTCTATTCTTCTCCAATAATCTGTTCACCTATCTGTGTTCTATCAGCACACGGTCCTGAACGCTACGGCACCTCATAAGGTAGGGCAAGTCCCCACACTTCGTTATTCTTCACAATTGTCTTAGGTCTTGTTGGCTGTTCTGAGCACACAACTTTGTGTATTCATCCAAATCGATGGAAAAGATATTCAACAAGGTGAGGTCAAGACAGAGCCTTGAATCTTCACTCACCAATCCACAACCAGAAGCTCTGTTGAGTGATCACTGAGCAGGACCTGGGGACATCGTACTGTCTGTGCATCCAGCTCAGACACCTGTGAACTTGCCTATGAAGAAACTACGGTACGGCCTTGTCAAACACTGTTGACAGCTAGACGGGTACCCAACTTACAGATATGTCTGCCAATGTAAAAACAAGAAAGGGAAATCCATATAATACTTCTCCTCCTTAATGAACTATCTCTGTTCAATTAAGTCACTGTTTCCTTTTCTATACGCACACAAAGCACAGAGTATTACCAATCTAATTCAGAATCCGACCTGGGCTGGATTTTAAACTCACTGGTTTAGGGCTCAGAATTCAGCATTTTGGAAACCAAAATGGCAGGCGCCTGTTTCTAGGCAGCTCCCCTCACCCCTTCCGACTGCAGGAAACTTTCTGCAAAGTAACTGACAGGGACACGGCAATCTCATTTCCAAGGTTTCTGAGTATCTTACAATACGTGTAATTGAGGGGGAGATTCCTGACTCGCTCGAAGAAAGTAGCTAAGTGCCAGTCTCGAGAAGGAACTACTTGCAAGTGGTGACACCCACCTTCCCCTAAGGGACCATCAGAGCCAAGCTCACCTGCATCCTTTACAGCCTTCCTTTCTGGGAGCCCATCCTCAACACCAGTGGCTCTATCCCCACATGGCTCCATGTTTCCAGTAACCCGCCGGCTCACTACTGGGAACCCTCACCCAGCGACATCTGGAAACGTCTGGAGACATTCTTAGTTATCAGACCGAGCAGGGTCGGGGTGCCACAGGCATCAAGTGGGCACAAGCCTGAGACGCTGAACAACACCCTACAACACATAGCACAGCCCTGCCGCGGAAAACCGTCCTGCCCGAAACGTCAGTAGTGAGAAACCTGTGGACTCGGAAGGGCTCTTCTATTCTTCTTCAACCTCTCAGACTCCTCCTCCAGAATCCTGTTCTGTGAGGGCTGGGGGCAATGTTCCTCACACCAGAGACCCTCCCGAAGGCTCCCTTTCCCTGGAGCTACCCCGGCTCTCCCCCAGGACACGTCTCCCCCTGCACCACAAAGCACGCGGGTGGGCGGGGCGTCCTCCCAGCCCCGCGCTGCTGCTTGCAGACCACTCTTTCTCCCCCCAAGTCCTGGCCCCTCTGAAGCCTGTGCCCTGGGATCGCGCTCGCTCCCCAGGACCCCAGGTCCCACCCCTTCACTGCCCGTTTCAGGAGCAGATCACCCACCCTGACCTGTGATCACGTCCGGCGCCTCCTGGGCACTCCCTCCAGCATCCTGGCCTCTGGGCCCCTCCCAGGGGACCTCGTGAAGCTCTTTCCTCCCCTCTGCCACCGCATCCGCTGCTCTCCTGGTCCGGACCCGGGCCCGCCTGCTGTAGGAACCGGCCCCTTTGGGTTCTATTCCCCGCCCCCGCCCCCCATGCCCAGTCTGCCCAGCTCACCCACACCGGGGCCTCAGGTCCCATCTACCGGCCCCATCGGTCTTCACCGACTAACATCCACCTCACGTTCCATTTCTCTCCCTACCCCGCGGGACGACATCACAGGCACTGCTCCTGCAGATTTCAGCCTCCACGCCCCCTGCCTCTACCTCTCCTGACCACAGCCCACAGCGTGACTGATGATTTCCACCCCTACCTGTGCCGCACCAGGACTCAGGCCCGGGATGGAAGAGAACAGCACCATGCCAACTGCTTCCTCTACTGTGTGGCCCCTTTGTGGTGCTGGGGTGGGACAGGGGCCCAACCTCTGGCCTGTGCTTCGATCCACTGCATTCTGGAAGTAACTCCATCCCTCCCCCTCCAAGAGGCTCTATCACCCCTTCTCCACTCCCCTCAGACACCCTGCCCTGCATCCCACCCCCCTCGAGGACCCCCATTTTCATTTCACTGCAGACACAAAAAGAAACAATAAAAGCAGCAACCAGAAGAGGGCACCCCCCTTCCCGTCCCGGGTCCCCACGGACTCGGGGCCTCCTCGCCCCGCCCTGTTGCCAAAGCAGCCCCTCCCCCGTGAACTGGTTTCCACCCGGCAGTTCGCACCCGCTCCTGCCTGCATTAAACGTGCTGCATCGCTGTAACATCGCCGCTCCTGACGAAACCCTGCCGTGACTCCAGGCCCTCACCCAGCCACCAACTGGCTTCTGCTCCTCCTTAAAGCAAAGCCCCTCAGAGCTGTCCTCCTCCTGGCTGCCTGTGCCAGGTGTCACCTGCCCGCGTCTGACCCGCCAGCCCGACACGCCCCTGCTGAGGCCCGGGAATCCCCACAGCCTCGTCCGTGGGCAGGTCCCAGCGGGATGGCGCCCGTCTCAGCAGCGTCCCACGTGGTTCCTGGCTCCCCCCCTGGCTGGGAAGACGCGGCGAGGCCTTACACTAGTTGGGTGGGAGGAAAACTAGGAAGCTGTGGGTCCTGGGATCCAAAGAATGATGGCCGGGAGAGGCCCCCATTCTGGCCCTCGTCCTCGGTCACCTCCTGTCCAGCCCTCCTTGCCTCCCTGGTGAGGCCGCCCTCACCACACGGTACACCCCATCAGCCGTGCCTTTGTCTCTTAGTTAACTGGACACCTTCTGAAGGCAGGAACGTTCTTCAAACCTCTTCACCAAGACAGAGCCTGAAACGTCCTGGGGATGAATGATCGGGGTTCCAGGCATGTCTGTGGAACTGAGTTTTATAAAGAGTTGATTCTCTCTTGCAGAGGCTTTAACACAGGTGGATGACACTGCTTTGGGTGTGTAACAGAGAATCACCTTTGCAACTTAGTTTTAAAAGTAACCACAAGCGGGCTTCCCTGGTGGTGCAGTTGTTAAGAATCTGCCTGCCAATGCAGGGGACACGGGTTCAAGCCCTGGTCTGGGAAAATCCCACCTGCCGCGGAGCAACTAAGCCTGTGCGCCACAACTACTGAGCCTGCGCTCGGCGTCCGCGATCCACAGCTACTGAAGCCCGCACGCCTAGAGCCCGTGCTCTGCAGCAAGAGAAGCCACTGCAATGAGTCGCCCCCACTCGCCGCAACTACAGAAAGCCCAGGAGCAGCAACGAAGATCCAATACAGCCAAAAGTAAAAATAAATAAAAAATAGATTTATAAAAAAAAAAGTAACCACAAGCATGCTTCTGTGTTAAACTGCAGTCAGTCGGGTAAGTTTCCAGCAGTCTGGAACCTATTTTTAGGTGAGCAACTAAGACGGTGGATAAAGTCTATTTACGTTTCCAAAGTATCTCCCTTAATAGCCCCCTCCATCGACCACACCCACCTCGTGGGTCCTCTGTGCTCTGGGGGCCAGCTCTGCCTAGGCACCTGGGTCACGTCAGAGACTAGAGGGTGAAAATCCCTGTCCCCGAGTTGATTCCGATGACTGAGAGGATGCCTATCTGATCAGAGGACGAAAAGGGGAATCAGATGTACGGCGAGCACACCAGCTGCCTGGATTTAAACATATGTACACAGAAGCGCCACCTGCGTGCAGAGAGAAGTGAGGTGAGGAACCGTCCTCACGTCCACTGTCACCAAGGCGAGCACAGGCAAGCCGGCCCCATGGCCTCCCTTGAGAAACAGGAATATGACCCTGGGACGGCTGCTCGGGCCACTAGGACTCAGAGTGAGAGTGACAGAGAGCCAAGGTCAGGGGAAGGCCCAGGAGCGGGGCGGGGGAGGGAGAAGGGGAGGGAGAACAGAAGAACATGAGTCCTGCCCTGGCGCCTGGAGGAAGGGAGGGAGGAGGGAGGTGAGCTTTCAGGATGACACGGGTTGCCATCTCGTAATAAGAGCAATAATGATAATGATGAAATCAGGAAGCAGGACCAGCCCTGGTAAGCCCCACAAGTTCTTCCGCAGGCAAGGAGGAGCATGAATAAAGTAAGGGATATGCACCAGTCTCCTGGAGACCAAGAAGCATTTCCCATCCATGGCCTGGTTTGCTGCTCACAGGATCAAGGTACCGCCAAGAAAACCATCACTGCCCTGATGCAGAGACTTTCCAGGCCCTCCTGCAGGTGAGGCTGGAGCCCCGAGCGCCTCCCTTCCTGTGTCAGCACTCCACCACTGTGGTCCAGGCCCTGGACACGTGCTCCTAACGTTTTGCTGGAGGTAGCCACTATGAGGTCAGGCGTCCCGGGGGCCGGGCTAAGGGGGTGGGAAAAACCAGATGCTCTGGGGTGGGGACAGTGGGAGCAGGCACAGCTCAAGGCTGGTCAGCTGCGCGAGGAAAGGCAACTGCCCACAAGCCAGGAGGGCCCACGATGCCAGGGGACCTGCACCAGGGCACAGAGGAGGAGGTCGGAGTGTGAGTCATGACAGAGGCCAGGGAGGGGCGGGGCCACGCGTGGTCAGGGAGGCCTGGAGGAGAGAGGGGCCCTGGTAGCCCTGACCGTTCTCGAGGATGGGGGTCACGTTGAGGAAGCTCTGGTTTCTAGCTAACTGGGTCCCAAGTCCCAGTGCCGGTATAGGAATGCCTGGCTTCTAGATTTGGAGAACTCCCTTCCAAGAGGAGTCATTTAAAATTCCCCTGGTTTAGGGCTTCCCTGGTGGCGCAGTGGTTGAGAGTCCGCCTGCCGATGCAGGGGACGCAGGTTCGTGCCCCGGTCTGGGAAGATCCCACATGCCGCGGAGCGGCTGGGCCCGTGAGCTATGGCCGCTGAGCCTGCGTGTCCGGAGTCTGTGCTCCGCAACGGGAGAGGCCACAACAGTGAGAGGCCCGCGTGCCGGAAAAAAAAAAAAAAAAAAAAATTCCCCTGGTTTAAAATATGAGCAATCAAAACGCACCAGGCGTCTGTGCTGTGCTTTTCCATTTCCAACAGACTCCGCTTGCCTGACAAGGTATCCTTCAAACTGAAGAGACCCCAAAAGCCCAGCCCCAGACACTGAAAACGAGCCCACAGAACGCAGTACAAATAACGCATCTTATTCTGTATCAACTACTGGGCGTCGGGGCAGACAGTACCGTCGATAGCCTTAAATACGGGAGGGCGCGTGCAGAGAGCAGGGGAGCGGGGGGGGGGGGGGGACGCCGAAAGGAGAAAGCCATGCCAAATTGAAAGAGGCAAGCGCCTCATTACGCCCCCTCTAAACCGGCTCTGATGAGGGACCGGAGCCCCCAAGACGAGGCGCCGAGCCGGGACAGGCCGGTCCACCGCCGTCCCGAGCGCTCAATGTCGGCCATTAGTTCTTCCCAATCGGGCGTCAATGTTCAACGCACACCCCAAAAAATATATAATACGAGCAATAACGATAACAATCTGCAGTGTCTCCGAGCTTCAGCACGTGACGTATGAGTCAAAGAAGCAGTTTCACTTTTCACTCGGAGAGCTGACAAGCATGACTGGAGGGGGAATAAAATAACATTCCGTTCGCATAAATATCAAGTAGCCTGCTTGCGCCTGCTGCGCCAGGAACGTATTCTCAGCCGTCATTCCGGCAGACAGGCCCAAGGACACTCATAACTTATTTTACAATCATTTAGTTTCAGCTCAAGTGGAAAACGTGACAACTTATCTCTGCTGACAAGATGCCATATCAAACCTTACAATTAACTCTCGTCCGATTATCTGCCCAGCCGATCATTAGCGGGGCCATCTTTGATGAACTGCTGCAGAGAGCATGCCTCGGTGATGGCCGTCAGCGCCAGGTGTGCGGATGGGTTTTCTGCTATCCCGGCTGATATTCAAATAGACCGGGCTCCACGCCTGTGATTCCCGTGGCCCTGCTTCTCCCAAGGGTCTCCAAACGTGTATGCCGGGGGAGGTGTCCTCCTGCACCTCGCTGGGAAGGAGCGGGGCATCCCTGCGACTGTCATGACCGCAACAACTACTGGCGTTCCTACCGCCATTGCACGTCCAACGCCCTTCCCCGATTCCCACTCTGGAGTGCATTTCAGGGAGCTGTGGACCCTCTGGAGGGATGTCTCCCTCCACTCTTCCGTACTGGGCTCGATTTGGAGAGTGGACACCCAGAATGTGCTGCAGGGAGCCCGCCACGCTATCTGGGGGAGCTGCCAGGAGTTCTGAGGGCAGGCTGATTGTTATTTCCTGTGTGCTGACGAAAGATAGGAATTAGGAATTGCTTTAAAATGCATGTTCACAAGAAGCCTGAATCTCTATTAAAAAAATAAAAAAAGGAAAAGGACCGACTGTGAATGCATATTAGCTCTCCTCTCTCTCACTTTCACATAGTCCCTAACTTACTCATCTGGCAGGATCAGGAACAATATATTACTAAAAATCTTTGTTTTTTGGTATTACAAGAATTCAAAATGATCAAAGACAGGGCTATTTGTCAGTGCCGGGCTGGGGTGGAGGGAATCAGCTGAGGGTTAAAACCTTCCAAAAACTCAAGATGGAGTCCCTGTAGGAGCTGGTTAATTAAAACCTATTCCCTTCAAGACAAAGCCAACAATCTAAAGCTAATTTGGATCTTCACTAAGGGCTCTGTTCTTTCTGAAGCTCAGAGAGATGTGTGGGCTGGTAAATAAAGAACAGGCCACCTCTGCCATCCAAGGAAATCACAACATCCCGGCTGCTGTTAAAAGGTGAGTGTGAAGTGAAGTTCAAAACCTCACCCCTTCTCACAGTCCTTTTGACGGGAGCTTTCAACAGGAGGACGTTTACTTGAATCCCAATCTCTGAAGATGTTTCAGAGCCCGGCATATTGTCCGGTTCCCTTTGCAGCTAGCGGCGCTCACACAGAGGTACACGGTGTCAGAAGAAGGGGCAGCGGGGACACTGCGGGGGGCCCAGGAAGATGACAGGTGTTGGGGAAAAGGGAGAGACAACACAGTGTTAGACTGAGTTACAAAAGTGGGAGGAAAGGAATACAATAGGAGGGGCTAGAATGGAGAGGAAACATAGGGAGAAGTATTTCCTACCCGGGCTGTGTTCAGTTACACCCAGAGGTCTCTGTAAACGACGCTGGAATTGGTCTTCATTTACATGAAGCCCTTACTTACTGAAACATGTTTCTATGACAGCCTTAAAAAAAAAAAAAAAAAAACCCACAAACTCTGATCGCTAATTAGGGTTCGGAGTCTCATTTTGAGGCAATGAAAAATGTTCTATGATCGACTGTGGTGAAGGCTGCACGTTTCTGTGAACATACGAAAAGTACTGAATTGCAGACTTTAAATGGATGAAGTTTTGTGCTGTGAGTTTTAGCTCACTAAAGCTATTTTAAAACAAAAGAAAAGGGCGGGGGTCCATTGTGTTCAATGCTACAACGCCACCAAACAGGGAAGACAAAAGAAGGTAATGGGAGGGACCAGCAAATGCAGGTTCGGTGTCAGAGCAGGGGGTCCGGGTGGGGGGGGCGGTCGGACGACACTCAGAAACTTAAGCTAAGGCCGTTCACAAGACTTAGGTCACAAAGTTGAGTGCGGGGACTGGATGTGGCTCCCTGGGCCTCCAGACAGCCACCAGGACCTGGTTCCGGGTCTCAGAGAAGAGGTGGACCCTGGGATGTTCTGTCCTTCTCTGAGGGAGCCGTCCCGCCCTCCCGCGTGTCCTGCGCAGCAAGCACATGTCCAAGGGCGGAGCAGCCTCACTCCTCTCGTTTCCTCACATCCTCCCCCCTCCCTGAGCTACATCCGCCTCCGCTCTGGCCTCCTGGTGCACGCCGTTTCCTTGCACCCGGAATCACCTTGTCCCCGTCCCTTCTTGCCCGCTACAGCAGGCTCTGTGAGTGCGTCCGTGAGCCTCATGCCGGATGGTCAGCCTGTACTCATACCATCACCCGATCTGGGGAATGCAGGTCAGGACTGTATATTTCAGCGTCAAAAATTAAATTGTTCTCTGGCGGAATTTTAGCTGAATCAAGCGCACAAAGTTTAAATTAATCCAGTGTACTCCGAAAACGTGTACAGGCACTCTGAGCAGCACCGTTCGGTGGAAATGAAATCACTTCAAGAAATGCCTGCACCTCGTTTTACATAATCAGTCATAACCATTTCTCAAGTGGGGCGCTTACAGCTGCTCAATGACAAAGAGATTCTCTTTCACGTGGGAGGCTCCACTGGCTGAGCAGGTTGGGGAACGGCTGAGATGACTAGAAGAAAACTCAATTAGATAGAGAAGTTAATTAAATGCACGATCCCTCTTCGATAACGTAAATTTCCCATCTTTAGAAACCTAGCTGCTTCTATTAAAAGTCACTTGGAATCAAATTCCCAACTCCTGCACAGGAAATGGTCCTGTCTGAGGCAGGAAAGGCCAGCTGCAGTTCTGCAAGTCCCCAGCGGGCTCTGTCCAGGGTCCTGAATATGTTCACTTGGTTCCTTCTTCTCAACGTACAGAAATGCATCAAAACAAGGCTGTTTCTTCATGACCCATCCCTGCTCTTACTCTACTGATATCACGTGGTTTGAAAAAGTAGAGCGATGGTGTCCCCAGCTTTAAGAAAACCTGATACACAGAAGCCCAGACTAAAACAGGAGGTCATTTGGTTGTGATACACCATCCCATTGCTCCAGGGTCAAGTGTCAAAAAGGTCAATAATCTAAAGAGTAGAGTGTGCTTCAGTGTGCTTAACTATTTCCCTAATGCTTAGATGGACTGAAAAATTCTGACCATAAATCAATACTTTTCATATATTTTCCATATTCGGAATTATTGCATGAGGGCAGTTTTCAAGGGATGTGGGCCCAAGAAAATGAGTATTCGTGGGGCTCGGGATACCTGATGCTAAACTGCTCCCAGAAGCTTTGTGCTCCCCCCACGGCAGTGTGCGAAGGCATCCAAACCATCACGTCCCTGAAGCCCAGGAGCTGATGCACATTCCAGCTCCTACCCTGACCATTTCCCGATGAAGAAGTCCATGGTCCTCAAGATGGACAACATCAAGGGGCCCAAGAGGGATGCAGATGGGGGGCAGGAAGAGAAGCACAGGACGAGTTCCTCAGAAGGAACTAGCACAGCTGTGGAATCAGAAAAGCAGTTCAGAATCCCACCTGGCTATGTGACTGGGTAGTTCATCTCTTTTGGCCTCAGTATCTCCACATGTAAAATGGGCAGGACAGCACCCCTGAACACCTGCCCTCGGCCTGCCGCAGCCCGGCCTCTCCTTCTCCATCCTGCCCAACACCGACTCCACCCTCCAGGTGTGCAGGCCAACAGCCCCGGGCCATCCTGACTCTTCTCCTCCTCTCACGTCCCACACCAGTCCAAGAGGACACACCACCACACAGGGCTTGGACCCTGTGCTCACTGTGGTACTGACCAACTGCCAGACAAATGGGTGGACAGACAGACCCACTCACCCCGTCAGGCTCTCTTCTAGAGCTGTAACAACGGAAGTAAATAAAACAAATCTCCTGTCCTAGAGAGCTGATGTCCTGGTGAGGGGATATCATCAATAAACACACACTAGACACAGACTCACACATTAGAGGGATGATGATAGATGCTGAGTGGACGGGTAATCTAGGTGGTCCTGGAGGGTCACTGACATGCTCTTAGCCTCCTTTAATCCTGAAGACCATGTAAACATGGCCACAAAGGGCAATCAAGTTTTTTAAAACAAGCCATCCACAAATAACAACTGCTGGTGAGGGTGTGGAGAAAAGGGAACCCTTCTGCACTGTTGGTGGGCATGTAAATTGGTGCAGCCACTGTGGAGGTTTCTCAGGAAACTAAAAATAGAACTACCATAGGAGCCAGCAATTCTAATCCTGGGTAGACTTTATTTAAAAAAATAAACAAACAAAAACCACTAATTCAAAAAGATACGTGCATCCCAATGTTTACAGCAGCATTATTTACAACTGCCAAGATATGGAAGCAACATAAGTGTCCGTCGACAGATGAATGGATAAAGAAGGTGTGAGAAATCTATCTACCTCTATCTATACATCTAGATACCCACACAGTGGAATACTACTCAGCCATAAAAAAGAATGAAAATTTGCCATCTGCAACAACATGGATGGCCTTGGAGGATATTAGTGAAGGAAGTCAGACAGAGAAAAACAAATACTGGTATCACTTATATGTGGAGTCTAAAAAAACTAACTACTGAAGATAGTAAAAGAAACAGACTCGCAGATATAGAGAACAAACTAGTGGTTACCAGTGGGGAGAGGCAAGGGGGAGGGCAAGACGGGTAGGGGATTAAGAGGAACAAATTACTATGTATAAAATAAACTACAAGGGTAGATTGTACAGCACAGGGAACGCTGCCAATAGTTTGTAATAATTATAAATGAAATATAACCGTTAAAAATTGTGAATCACTATGTTGTATACCTGAACCTTACCTAATACTGGACATCAACTATGCCTCAATTAAAAAAAAAGAAAAAAGAATAACCATCCAATAAGTTGAAACTAAGGAATCTGAACACAGAACTGCAACACAAAAAACATATATTACTGATACCAAAAGAAGATTATAAATTTAGGGGGAAGTTCTGATAACTATTAGAGAGGATCCGGGACGTTCACGCTTAGACATCCCGAGATTAAAGCTGGACGAAGTACAGTGCCGACAGCAGACAGCTCACGGATTCCTGCCGGGGTGGGAGCCCAGGGCCAGACGACCCTCATCGTGAAGTCCTCCTGGCCCCTCTTCCCAGCTCCCACACAACACTGCACCCCTTTCATTGCCTTCTGAGTGCTGTGATTTGGCTCTGGGGATGCTTCCCTTATTTGGTGGTGTCCCTCTGAGTTTTAACTTCTTTACGTATGCTTAGCAGCCAGTAGGCACCAAACACCCAAAATAGATGCTCAGTAAAAAGTCTTCCAAAAAAAAAGAAACGCCAACACAAACTGCAGCGCGTGCGCGCACACACACACACAAACAAAAAAATCCACAACAGACAAACAAACAAAAACCCCACATTTAAGGAAAGTCTTTGAATGCTGGAAGAAACCAAAATCCGTATATCTATCATTGTATATCTGTGACCTAGAGGTTTTAGATATTATTTAAATGCCAGCTGAAAAAATCTGCATTAAATACCCTCACAGTTTTGAGCCCTTTGTAGAATAAATGATTACCCTATGAAGACGATAAATTGTATCTTCTTTTAAAAAAGATCTAGATTTCCCTTGGGCATCATCACATGTCACGTTATGTTATGTTTCAACTCAACAGATGGCTTTTTTATTTTGGATGAAATCAAATGGTAATTTGCAAAATCATAGAAATAATATCTTCTCAACATTTAAAATGATACTTGAAAAACTTCTTGTTCTATGTCATCTCACTACTGTCTCCTAAACCGTGGGACAGGAGGTTTGATTGTGGTTCCCAAGCCTTTGTTGATGCTGGGTGGCACGCCAGTGAGAGATGGTATCAGGTGCCTCAAACGTCGGGCCGCTTGAAAGAGAGGCCTCACAAGTCTCAGAAACTCTATTCCTTTCCGTCACACCTGGGCCCTAACAATCGCCCCAGTCAGTGGATTGGAGGCTCCTGTGCGGGACTCCCTCCCACCTTGAGCCACTAAGCCCACGGCGGAGCTTTGAAGGGTTGGGTTCCATTGGTAATCCCCCCTCAGCGGTCTTGCACAGAAAGCCCTGGAGCTGGAGCAGGGCAACTGGCAACCACTGGGGACCAAAGGTGACAAAGCTCCCCACTTGGACGAGCATGACCTTGACGACATATTCAGAGAGCGTTTGCACGTGCGCACACAGACACCAGCCCACAAATAACCACCCGGCGCCTGCTTTGTGGGAAGCACTGTTTTAGGTCCTGGGAAAATAGCCGGACGATACTATGTGTTTAAAAAAACAGATCCAATTAACACTGCAAAAACCAAACAAATCCAACTGTAATTCTATACTGCATGTGTGGATGCAAGAGACACTCAGAATACATTTACTTAAATTTGCATCGTGAGCTGCCTCGGTCACCTGTTTCATACCTATACACCCTTCTAACAGAATAAACCTTTTTCATAAAAATATGGGACAACAACTCCATAGGTAAACGCGAGGATTTGTCCCATGAAAATCTTTTTTGGAAAAGTGTGAGATGATTTCTTTAACTGCCACCGAAAAGAGAATATTTCTCTTTCCTGCTGTTTCAGAATTTTGCTAACGTGCTGCTGATGACTAACGACTGTGCTACGTATTTTATGTAGATTCCAAGGCTGGGGTTAACCTCTAACTTCCTCTGCCTGAACGCTAGATGTATTCAACTCACTCATGTCTCCAACTAGCGGCAGCTGAGGGCTGGGGCTGAATTCATTTGAATAAAGAACTTGAGACATTCAGGTCGTCTGTACTTTGAATTCTGGAATCAGTCTCGTGTGGTATTAAGAAGATGAGGCCAATGACCTTTCACTTCTGATTACACTGTTAAAACAACTGCATTTAAAATACTGACCAGGTCACAAATACATATTAGGTAGGATGATAAAAGGTTCCCCAAGCCAGAGGGCAACTGAGTAGATCAGAGTGGGCTGTTTTGTTTCCACGCCAAACCTGTAGTTAAGATTTCTCCTTCTTTCGAAGGAGCCTGAGTGAGAGCTTCCTACATTTGGCAAGTTCTACATTCTGATGGTGCCAACACTGCCCAGTCCACGCAGGGAGTGGCAGGCTGGCACGGTGCCATGCAGCTGAAGCCCAAGATTCTGATCACCTAGGTTACAAGGATACTGCTGACTCTGTACTGGAAGAAAATGAGTAACTCTCATGGACAGTACCCATGAGGAACAAAGGCTGCACACATGGTACTCAGATGAGCCACCTTGACTAGGGTGACAGTCACCCTGCTTTGCCTGGTACAATCCCTGGTTATGCCTGTTTCCCAGCATAATTAGTAACATATGGTCACCACAACCTTAATCCCACTCTGCCATCATTTCTGAAAATGACAAAAAGAACAAAGTTCAAAGGAAATCTGATAATTATGGTTATTAAGCTTTGGGCAAGTAAGGTTTCCTGAAAGTCGAAAAGCCCCTCTAAAATCCTACCCTAGGACTTCCCTGGTGGCGCAGTGGTTGAGAGTCCGCCTGCCGATGCAGGGGATGCGGGTTCGTGCCCCGGTCCGGGAAGATCTCACATTCCGCGGAGCGGCTGGGCTTGTGAGCCGTGGCCGCTAAGTCTGTGCGTCCGGAGCCTGTGCTCCGCAACGGGAGAGGCCACAACAGTGAGAGGCCCGCGTACCGCAAACAAAACAAAACAAAAACCTACCCTACTTTTTTGTGTTCTTTGTTATTGAATCTCATGATGATTTCATGTCAATCTCAAAAAACCAAAACAGCAAACAAACAAAAAACACGCCTGGGACTTGTAAATGCTGGAGAAGTTTGTTATGTGACAGATAATCATGTTAACTCGCCAGAAAATCTGTTGAATATTATACTTGGGATAGTTGTCCCTACTAATAACCCCATGGATGAAGATACCATGAATAATATCTCCATTCAAAACCACAGACCAAAAATCATTTCATTTCTGAAGTGGTGTTTAAAGTACAGCCTTTTTCAGCAGTTTAATAATACTGGCCCTTTTTCAATGGTTTAATAATATTGTGGCCAAATGAGTGACTCTTATTTTGTCTTTTCCACAAAAATGAGAAATCGGAGTGTAACCTCTAAAATTAACGACGGTGTTTGAAAACTAAGATTAAATTACTTCTGACAAAAAGCGATGAATAATTTAGCCTTCACTCCAGAACATTCTTTTTAAAAAAGAACTGACTTCATTTGTACTCCTCTAATTTTGTCCTTTTAACTTCTAGCACTGTCTTGGAATTTGGGCTTTGTCCTGGCAAAAGTGAAATAAAACGCAATAAAATACAATAAAAAAGAAAGTGTCTGGAGATCCTGCGTTGGATCTGCTTTGAGTTCAAAGCATTTTCCTTATCGTGGCTAAAAATTTTGTCAATATAGTTCAATCAGATACTGGGGTGGATCTTTGGGGAAATTGCTGTAAAGTAAAATGAGAGATAAGATTGTGTTCCCAAACATAATAACTGACATTTTCCTCTTCTTCCTTAAGCAGAAGCCCAGCCCCCCTGTGGCCGGCACCAGGGTCGGGGAAGGATGCGGCGCCCCGGCCGAGGAGTGGAATCTGTCGCCTGCTATCCATCCAAGGACCGCTCATCCCCATTCTTCCCACTGCTGCCTCTTGTCCCCTGGGGTGAGGTTAGAAGCAGTGACGCCCCACCAGCCTCCCCAAGCAGGACGAGGCCTCCTTGCTGCCTCCACGGTGCCCCTGCCCCCGTTCCTCAGGAATACATGTCTTTGCCTCTTCTCCCCTCCGCCCCTGCAGAAGGTTTCCGTCCGTCCATAATTTTCTCTCCAGCACACTCTCGCCAACTGTCCCCGCCCACACGGCCGGTGATGCGCTACAGCACAGCCGAGGCTGGGACCGGGCGGCCTCTCCAGCTCTTCACTGGGATTCTGTCACTTGCGAGGGTGGAGGAAACTCCGGGAATCCGAGGAGGGAGGGATTTTAGGGTCCCCTGAGCACAAGACTGGAAAGGCCATCTAGGTCCACTGGGGCTATAACCCCACGGTCACCCCGTTTCCCGCAGCCTCAGACTGCAGCGCAGATGCGTCCCGACCCTGAGCGGCTTTAACTAGCCATCACCTCACCCTCCATATCCCAGCAGTGAAGGGCTCTTGGGGGCAGTTTTGTTGCTGTTTTTAGTATCTTCTCTGATTTCCTGGCTCTGGCTCAGAAAAGGAAAAAATAGGCGTTACGTATTTTCTTCCATGAAATTCAAGTTCGTTTTCTAATCCTGGATCTCAGGACACTTTTTCACAGGTGAAGGCATCTCTTCTGTCTTTTCCAGAGGAACCGAGTCTGACCTTTAGAACTACAGTTGTCCGAGTTCCCAGAACATCCCGCAGGCCGCGGGGTGCATCTAGGGGGTGGGGTGCAGCATGGCTGGGCTCGCTCGGTTCTGCCAGGGTGTTTAGGTAGCTAGGACAGCTCAACGTGTTTCTGTCCTTATTTCATGAGGGTCAGTGGAAAATGGAGAAAAAGAAGATGTTGATATTCGTGAAAAGAGCTCGGCACTTATAAGCTTTGTGTGCAAGATGGGCACAAGGATGGATTCAGGAGGCGCACTCCAAGTGGCAAATCTACAGCCTTGGATGCTCAGGGGGTTTGGGCAGATCTGTTCTATTGTGAAGAAAGAGAACACAATGATGACATGGAGACACGGTGCAGAAAACTAGGCTGGGATGAGGCATAATTAGGAATTGCACAGTATCTTCTAGCTCTTTCGAAAAGCACAGCCCTGCCACCACTCTCTTCTGAAGTGTTACAGCCATTGTTCTTACAAATTCAACTTTTTTTTGGCCATGCCGTGGCGGCTTGCAGGGTCTTAGTTCCCTGACCGGCGATCGAACCCACGCCCCCTGCCAACGGAAGTGCGGAGTCCTAACCACTGGACTACCAGGGAATTCCCACAAATTCAACTTTAATACATGAAAGAAAATCAGTAACAAAATTATATACTTAAGTATCTGACTGTATCTGACTTCACATCTGGAAAGTCTCAGGAAGAAGCCTATTTGTTCAAGCCGTGCTTGTGTGGGCAGGAGACGGGGCCGGGCAGGACCGGGATTCAGAGCCTTGTTCTAGGTCCACGCAGATGAGAACATTCACTGACTATTAAACATTGCAATTTGCTCAATGCAACGAAATGAAATGCAATGAAACTGTGATTCATCCTCTACCGTGGACGCTTCACGCATGTGAATAATTCCACTTACTGCCGGTACAACGTCTGCTTTCCGGGACACAGGACAGGCCCCGCGCAGCTTCCCCATGACTCTACCCAGTTGCTCTGAATTGAATTGGGTCTCCTGGTATCTCTGTAACTGTCTCCCCTGTGTGGCAAGTGGCAGAATGAGGACAGGGACTCAGGCATCCTGACTTTGGTCTCTGTTTGCCCCACCAAGTCCCAGCTCCCCTTCTGCTCCCTGCCCCCAAAGCCTCAAATGCCCCCCCCCCCACCTGCTCTCCTCTTCTTGGCCTTGCCAATGCCAGTCAAGGACCACGCTTTTCTGATCAATTAAAGTTGCAAACTGAATTAAGTTTGCTACTAACGAAGTGCAAGTGGAAATTCTCAAATGTTCATGGCTTCATTTGTGTTTTTTCTAACTACAGAATTCATATTTGAAATAACTTTAAAAAATTTTTACATAAATAATAGGTATTCATTTCTGAAAGCTCAAAAGAGAACAAGGGGAAAACAGTTAAGATCCCGTACAACTCCCTCACCCCGCACTCTTTCCACCCAGGAGCCCTTTACACACACCCTGCCCAGCCCATCGACGCATAAACACGTGATCCTGCCAGCTGTGTGACCTGGGGCCAGTTATTCAGACTCTCTAAGACTCAGTTTTCTCATTTAAAATGAGGATAAGAGCACTGCCACACAGAACTGTAACAGGTTTAATGAGCAATGTGTCTAAAGCACTGATCCAGGGCTACTGCAGGGCGGAGAGCATCAGTACATTACATAAGCCCGAGGGGAAGCTCACTGGGCAACCCGTTCTCAGCCCCGGGAACAGAGAGGTGAACTAGATGGAGTCCTCGGCCTTAAGAAGCGTACATTCTAGTGGGGAAGATGACAGATGATAAAATCAACGAGTGAATTACAAAGGTTGGCAGGGGAGAGTGGTATGGAGGCAGTAAAGCGGGGAAGAGGGCTGTGGGCAATTTTAAGCTGGGAGACACAGAGGCCTCACAGACAAGGTGGTATCTGATGGGACATGAGGGCAGGGAGGCCATGTGCGCCTGGGGAGAGGTTCCCCAGCTCGGCACGGGACCAGGCCGCAGAGTGGGTGGGACCACACGAGGGTGACGCTGAAGCCGGTTCACAGCACGGTGACACCTACTGTTTACATGAACATCCTTCCAAGTTATTACACGGAAGGCAACATTTTCAGGGCTACGTGGCATCCCTTTGTGGGGCTTTACTGTAATTCATTTAACCAGTCCTCTGCTGCTCGTCACACAGATGGTTTCCTATGCCTGGACTATTTTCAGATAGAGTAGAGAAACTTAACACATCTATAATTAAAGCCAGTTACGATGTAATCCAACTTTTGGAAATAAGTAAGAACACAGACATACGCACTGGAAGGGGACACATCCCCCAAACTAAAAGCTTAGGGTAGGAGTTTTTTTGTTTTAACAGCAAAAAGCTTCTCTGCTTTTTTAATTTTTCTAAAATGTAACGTTTTATAATTAGGGAAAATGCAAAGTTATTATTGCAAAAAATGAAAGAAGGGATAAGGTAGTTAACCCACTTGCTAGAAGGAGGAAGAAAGGCTTCCTAGAGTAGGCTGAAGTATGCATAACTGACACCAATGGGATCCTCTGTGTTTTAGCCCCATGATGGACGGATGTCACATTCATTGACTGGTGAAACTTTTTACATAAGTATGTCTATCATCCAGGCTTCTAGAAATCAAAGAATTTTAAAAGTGAAAAACAGAGCATAATGAACACAGTGCTAAGGGAAAAAAATGAATATTGTTTGAAAGGACAAATGATTTCTTAAAAAAAAATTAACTGTCCAGGCACTTGTATTCACGTGATTTGATGGCCAACACTTTGGTTTACAGTTTTGCCAGCGCCCTGGGAAGACAGACGTGAATAAAAACCGGGTGCTGGGGCTTCCCTGGTGGCGCAGTGGTTGAGAGTCCGCCTGCCGATGCAGGGGACACGGGTTCGTGCCCCAGTCCGGGAAGATCCCACACGCCACGGAGCGGCTGGGCCCGTGAGCCATGGCCGCTGGGCCTGCGCGTCCGGAGCCTGTGCTCCGCAACGGGAGAGGCCGCAGCAGTGAGAGGCCCGCGTACTCTGGGGGCCTGAACTGCATGTCTTGCTGGCGCTACCCCTGCCTTCTGATTGATGGGGGCCTTACGGGCCCCCAGACTTCAATTTCCCTCTGCGCCCTCACCATAAAGGCGTCTTCGAAGGGAGACGGTGAGGTGGTGCTTCTGGGACATTTTGACATAGAAGGAAAACAGCCCTCAGACAGAAGATCTCTGAGGGCTGTTTCGGGGCGTGGACATGCTTATTTCACTTTCTGCATCAGTGCAAAGCTTGCTATGAAATGAACCAAGAGCCAACAGCTGGTTGCAAGGCGAGTTTCCCAATCTTGTAAAATTAAGCTTAAAATCCCACAGTACATTTTTCTGTTTTCTAATTACATGATACACAGAAAACATTTCCAAAGTAGCAATGCTTTATAATTTCAGAGTTCAGCTAGGGACTATATGCTTATAAACACTCTGAAATATAGAATGCCCGTGTGGAAAGGTAACTGGTATATGGTTGCAATCTTGGCTAAATGCTGCAGAGAGCAACTCGCATGTCAGAGCTGAGATCCTGAACTGCAACCGAGATGGAGAGATCAGGTGTGGGAACTGCGTAATGTATTTATCAATAATATCAAGCTCCCCAATACTATATTTTAAATTCAATTATAATTATTTCCTTGTAAATAAGTACACATTTTAAGAGATTCTGACGCAGACAAACATTTCCCTGCAAATGTAGTAAGATTTTAAAAATCCCACTGCAGAAATAATGTAGCAATTAAAATAGCATTTATAACAAAATATGTTTAAAATGTTTCTTCCTATAAAAGAGTAAAATTTTAAGTCATTTAAAATAACCATCTGTTTCCTCATGACATAAAATTTTTAGTATCATGTAATTAATATTAATATCACTTTCTGTTAATAACCTTATCTGTCAGATAATAAAGCAAAGATGTAAGGAAAGATATACTCATTGAAAGAAGTTTAAGAATGCAAAACCAAAGTAATGTACAAGTACTAAAGGAGTAAATACACAGAGGGTTTGATGATGACCCTGATCTGTACAAAGCTACCTGTCAGCCGTATCTATCAATCAGCTCTCACCCTACCTACCTACCTACTTACCTATCTTATCCATCCATCCATCCAGCCACCCACCCACCCACCCCCCCATCTATCTCCCTATTTTTATCTCTATCTATCTATCTATCTATCTATCATCTATTACCCTATCTACCTACCTAATCTTATCTGTCCATTGGTCCATCCATCCAACCATCCACCCACAATCTCTCTCTATCCCTATCTATCTTTATCTATCTATGTCTATTAACTATCTATCTATCTATCATCTATCCACCTACCTATCTCCTTCTAACCATATTACAACCAATTGTATTTTTATAACCACTCCTCTGCTACATTTACTTCCACTCCTTTCTTCCTTATCAGTATCTAAAAAATTTTAAGCCCTTTAGGTCTTTCCCTCCTTGTATGCATGTGTAAATAACAGGAAGCAAGGGAAGGATGGAAAGACATCTGACCAAACTTTATTCTAATAACTGAAAAAGTCACCAGGGAGACAGCATCACTGAAGTTTCTTAAGCTATTTGATTCCTAGGTTGAGGACTTGAGCAAAGCAGAGGAATAAAGAATGAATATTTTCCTGGCCCCAAAGTGGTATGAAATCACGAGAAAAAGTCCTATATTGCTTAAAAATATACAGTGTTATAAAATCAGATGGTTTAATGTTGCAAATACAAAAGCTCAGAAAGTTTTCTTTCCAGTTGGGAAATGGCGGTATATACATTTGACAAATCTTTTTATGCTACTCCACCTCGAAGTCATTGGATGCGGGGCAGTAAATGATGCTTTCTATCTGTTAAAAAAATTACCCTAAAATTGAAAGTTTGCAACTAAAACTGCTGGGACCAAAAAACCACCAAACAAAAAAACTAAGTAACTGTAAAATTTTAGACTTCTGTATTTTAGGAAGCTGTAACAATTTACGTTAATAACACGTTGTTGCGCTGAGACCAATGAGAAATGATGTTACTAAAAATACCAGTGGGATGGGAAATGTAAGTTTCAGCGACAGCTCTACTGGAGACTTCTAGACTTCCGGGAGAATCAGGGGTTGCTGGGCTTGGATTACCTCCTTGTCTCCTAACCCACCTCTGCCTCGTTTTTCTACACCAGATGATAACCCATGCTCACTCAGGAGTTGGCTTGTAAAAGTCACAATCACTGCTCCCTGAAAATCATGAGGGGCGCACTTGACTGCCCAGACTCAAGTCCAGACCTTTTGTGGATCCTTTTCCTAATCACCCTTCCTACCTTCATGCCTCGTCTCCAGCTAAGTTCCTTCATTACCCACGCCACAAAGCTCCCCAGACACATGCCCTTCCCAGCCTCACACACACTCTTCCCTTCTCTGGCATCAGAGAAGCCAAGAGAAGAGAGAGTTTCCAGCATGATGGAGCGGTCACTGGGCTCCCCATCGCTAAGAAGCAGATGGCGACGGGAACCATGCTGTACCTGGGGTGGACAGCGTGGGTGGCCAGGCACTGGATGAGAGCAGTGTCCGGGCAGTGCGGGGAGGGAGGACAGATCGGGACGGATAAAAGAGAAGGCACCTGGTGAGTAGCTGGAGACACTGAGTGTAGACAGGAGTCCCAGGAGGGTGTATGGAGAAGAAGGCTGAGAAGGGGCTGGAAGGGCAGAGGGCCACGGAGCCAGGATGGGAGATCCCGGAGCAGGCCTGTCTGCTGAACAGAGGGACCCAACGTCCGGGAGAATCTGACGGTACAGGAAGCAGACAGGGTAACTGCAGAGGCAGAGTCCTTTGGAAGTGAGAGGTGGTGGGTCCAGAGGTGGAAGGAGCAACACTTCACAAGGGCAGGGACGATGCCCCCCAATCCCCTGGCCAGCAGGAAGCAGCACAGAGGCTGCAGCTCCAGGTGCAGCTGGGGCGTGGGGTTGGGAAGATGAGTATGCGCCTTCCCCTATCTCACTGGTGAGACTTCAAGAGGGTCATCAGGTGAGGGAGAAAGTGAAAGATTCAAGAGGAAAAGTTTTGAAAGAGTCATTTTGAAAAATTATGCTCTATCATATTACTTTACGCTACTTTGTGTCAAAATTGTCCCAATTCCTGTGCTATACGGTAGGTCCTTATTAGTTATCCATTTTATATATAGTAGTGTGTATACTACCCAATACTCTGTAATGACCTATATGGGAAAACAATCTAAAAAAGAGTGGATATACGTATATGTAGAACTGATTCACTTTGCTGTACAGCAGAAAGTAACACAACATTGCACATCAACTGGACTTCAATAAAGGTTAAAAAAAAAATTGTCGGGCTTCCCTGGTGGCGCAGTGGTTGAGAGTCCGCCTGCCGATGCAGGGGACACGGGTTCGTGCCCCGGTCCGGGAAGATCCCACATGCCGCGGAGCGGCTGGGCCCGTGAGCCACAACTACGGAGCCTGCGCGTCCGGAGCCTGTGCTCCGCAACAGGAGAGGCCACAGCAGTGAGAGGCCCGCGTACCGCAAAAAAAAAAAAAAAATTGTCACAATTCTTTCCTGTAACTTTGATCCACTGTCCCGAGTTCAATTCCCTGGACGTACACAGGGTAAGGCTCCTATCTGTTACCTTGACCGCCATTCGCACGCAGTGTTCAACCCCGACCCCAGCTCCAGAAGAGTGGATCTCAATCCCAGCTGCACCTTACAAGCCCCCTGGGAACATCTGGTGCGCAGGCTCCACCCCAGGGCCAAAGAAGCCCATCTCCAGCCCTTGGCCCCAGGAGCTAGTACTTTTGAAAAGCACCCTCCAGAGCAGGATCAGGGACGCCCCTGCCCCAGAGGCCCCTCCCACCTCCCAATTCCTCCATCCCTATCTCTGACGTGGGTTCCAGAGCCTTCTCTACATCCCCATCCACTGCTGTGAACAATCCCCATTTGCCAGTGTCCTTCTGGAAATGTGGTCCCACAAGAGAGACGCCTCCTTCTCTTAGGGCAGAGGAAGTCTCGACGGCATTTCGGCAGATGAGCTACACCCAGGTCAGCCTCGTCGAGGCAGGGTTCCCCATTCTACGTGCGCACGGTTGGCTGGCTGAATCTGAATGCAGGACGTTTATCTTAGTTTCACTTTGTTAGCCCCGACCCATTCTGTGGTCTCTGAATAGGGAGGATGCTGAGATGACGCCCGCCAACGTGTCGTCCGCGCGTCCTCAGCACGGGCCGACGGTCAAGGCCACCCTGGGTCTCCCTCAGGCAGGCAGAGTTCTTGGGGCAGCTGAGCGTGGTGGTGCAAAGTACAGCACAGTGGAGGCTGAGACACAGCCTGAGACGGAATCCAGCCTTGGCCACCGGCCTGCTGCTACCTCTGTTTCCTCATCTCAAATGGGGATGGCACTAGCCCGCCTCTTCCGGGTCCTCGTGCCTGACAGGCAGGGAGTGCTGGATGGATGTCCTGTGACATCATCACTGGTAGTAGCAGCAGAACTGCCACGGGGCTGGTACAACCCCCGCCTTCTGCCTTGGGGGACGGTCTGGGAAGCTGAGTTGAAAGTCTCGCTGCGGGCAAGGCACTGCTTGGGTTGGCTGTAGTCATTCTCTCAAGAAAGGAAACAGCCTCCCTTTTCTTTGGGAAGGATTATCATTTAATTCACGGTGGAGCACAGTGACGGTGGCTGCTAGGGTCCATAAAACACAAGTCTTCATTGTTCAGACCAGGGTTTCTGGACCTCGGCGCTACTGACTTTGGACCAGATGGTCCTCTGTCGTGCGGAGCTGCCCTGTGCACTGCAGGGCGCTCACAAGCTTCTCTGGCTTCACCCACTCGATTCCAGTAGGAAACCCCTCCAACCCCCTCAACTGTGACAACCTAAACTATCTCCAGACACTGCCACATGTCCCCAGGGGAGGGACACACAAAATCACCCCTGGGTGAGAACCACTGGTCTAGATGAAGATACCGAGGGCCAGAGAGACCAAAAGATATGGTCCAGGTACCGTAGCAACTGGCAACGGTATCCTGCTCTAACATCTGTTTAAAATGATTTCTAGACATTTGCCAGGCAGCAAGAGAATTGCTGGCCTGCAGGTATGCAATCTCCTGCTCCCGGTCTGATATGGGGGCAGCGTTTCCCCTAGTCAGCACCTGCTGCTAGAAATAGCTGTTAGGAAGGAACTGAGGAGGCAAAGTACAAAGTAACAACGTTCTGATTGGGAGGAAAAAAATACACCTTTTACCCCCTGCGGCCAGATACCCTAGGAAGCTTCTGCTTTCTCCTCGGTCCCATGCAGAGAAAGGGAAGCAGGTTCTGCCTGCAGAAGGGAACTGGGGTCATCCCTTTAATTAGGCCGACGAGCCTGGTGGGGGGAACAGACCGCAGCGGCCGAGACCGGGCGTGCCCAGCTTTGAGATGAGAGCCCACAGGTCCTTTAATACTGAGCTTAGCTGAAGGTTGATGACAACCCCCAGGGAATGGTTTCTGAATGCCAGCCAAGATTTGGGAGAAACAGATGAGAAAAGCAAAGTGCAGCAGAAGTGAGAGAAGGGAAAATGTCTACCTTCCCTTAAAAAGCAAGCTCTATGAAAAGATAAACAATTTTTATGATACGTTGTTTTAATACTAAGAATTCATTTCTCCTTTAAAAAAAATAACAGAGAGGAAAACTATAAGCTTTGGAATCAGAAAGACCTGGGTTTGAATTCTGGCTATTAAGAGTGTGGTCTTAAGATCCTCGACCTTTTGGAACCTCACTTAGGAAACAGGGATAATGATTCTCAGGAAATGGGCATTAGATGTCAAGCTCCTGACACAGAGACGCAGCTGTACAAATTCAGACTCTATGTAAGATGGCCAAACAGGCACATGAAAAGATGCTCAACATCGCTAATTATTAGAGAAATGCAAATCAAAACTACAACGAGGTATTAACCCACACCAGTCAGAATGCCCATCATCAAAAAATCTACAAACAATAAATGCTGGAGAGGGTGTGGAGAAAAGGGAACCCTCCTCCATTGATGGTGGGAATGTAAATTGGTGCAGCCACTATGGGGAACAGTATGGAGATTCCTTAAAAAAACGAAAAATACAGCTACCGTATGATCCTGCAATCCCACTCCTGGGCATATATCCAGAGAAAACTCTAATTTGAAAAGATAAATGCACCCCCAATGTTCACAGCAGCACTATTTACAATAGCCAAGACATGGAAGCAACCTAAATGTCCATTGACAGATGAATGGATAAAGATGTGGTATACATATAAATGGAATATTACTCAGTTACAAAAAGAATGAAATAATACCATTTGCAAAAACGTGGATGGACCTAGAAAATATCACACTAAGTGAAGTAAGTCAGATAAAAACAAATATCGTATGATATAACTTACAGGTGGAATCCACAAAAACGCTACGGCTGAATTTATTTAGAAAACAGACAGACTCACAGACATAGGAAACAAACTTATGGTTATCAAAGGGGAAACGGGGGTATAAATTAGGAATTTGGGATTAATAGATACATACTACTGTACATAAAATAGGTAGCCAACAAGGACCTACTGTATAGCACAGGAAACTACATTCAGTATCTCGTAATAACCTATAATGGAAAACAATCCAAAAAAGAATAGATATATATGTATAACTGAATCACTCTGCTGTACACCTGAAACTAACACAATATTGTAAATCAACTATACTTGAATTAAAAAGGAAAAAAAAAAAGTGAGCTGTAGTGTCACACTACCGCCACCTGCTGGTCACATGATAAAATTGTTAGCATAGAATCCAAGAAGAGAAAAAAAAAAGTGCTCAAGCTGTAAAAATTAAAATTAATGAACTGACAGTAAACCTTCCCAGAACCCAAAGTTACGGCATGCTCTCTGTAATCTCAAATGCAGGGCTGCCTGCCCCTCCTGGGGCTGGCTCTATGAGAAAGGAGAAACCAAAGGAAGTGCAGGACACAACGACAAGAGCTGAAACCTGTGTTTCTAACTTCTGCCATTAAAACAAGCCTTGTAAAAAATGTCCATGATGACAAAAAATATTTAAAAGTTAGCAAAAATGCAAGCGCTTCAGATTCAAGATTGGCTGTCTAATAACCATAGATTCTGGTGGGAAGATGTGTGGTTAAATGGTTAGAAGGAAATGGGCACACACACACCTTCCATGTGGAGGAGTGACAGATGGGTATGGTTTTTATACTTGGGGCTGACAAGGCTGGACGGTGGCCTGGTGGAGGCAGGTGGAAGTGAAATGTTCAAGAGTCATCTGAAGCAGTGCAGTACTGCCGGTGATGGGCAGAAGATTAACTCTTGGAATGAAGCAATCAGAGATGGGGTGGAGCCATCAGAACAACCTGACAGTCAAGAGGGGTGGGGAGTTTGGCTGCCACGGCAACGGCCACCACTGAGACCCTCGGCCCACAGCTGGCAGTGGCAGGAGATGGTGTGGCAGGCTGCCAGGCTTGCCGAGACACGCAGGACCCCTCGCAGATGGATGCACAGGGTTCACGGCATTGGCTCGGGCCCTCAGCACAGGTGGGATGCACCCGAAAATGCATTTTGCCTCGGAGCAAGATATGACAACTAAGTATACTACAAATGACCCCCCCGGGGGTCCCCTGCCACCCACAGTCATGCTAACTCTTGGCTAGCACTTCTAGAGAAAATTACCTATAGAGAAATGCTTAATCAAAAAATCACAGGCTTCCAATGAAATTGCAGAGAATTCTCAGCCAATAGTTGTTGCAGAGATAATTGTTCTGAATCTATCAATAAAGCTGAGCTGCCCCTTCATTGACTGCAAACACCAATTTCTTTCACCCAGGATTATAAGTTGGTGTTCACAGGCTCACTCCTGCCATTACCGTGATAAACAGCTGAAACCACAACAGGGTCTGACATGTAGATCAATTCTGGGCCCATAAAGAATCTACACAAGAGGTTCCAGGACAGGAATTTACAGCCACCAGTTTTTATTCTCTCTTGCTGCAAAAATTACTTCTGTCAAACACTTAGGAGAGTGAGGAAAAATGTAAAAAAATTAATTTTTCATGTACTACGGGAACAGCCTTTTTCAACGCAGAAGCTCAAGATGAATACGTTTCTGCATTTAAAAAATTACGCTGAGCAGCCTGTGGTGCTTAGCTGGAGTGGGACCCAAGCCTCTGTGCTGCAAGCCGGCAGACAGCGATCTGAAACCCTGAGCTGAGCTGTCTGCATTTCCTCTAAGGGCAGATGCGGGTCTCACGTTAGCAACGCCAAATTATATTAGACATCTAATTTTAAACCTCAGGTACTTAAATGTAAAACCTTACAGCAGTAATAGTCATAAAGCAGTGGGGCATTGCATCTCACAGAACGGATTCTTCTTTCTTCCCCCCTTAATTTAACCAGAACCTCCTGTTTTGTAGTTTCACACACCACAAAGTCATCTATCTAATTAGGAGTTGCTCACAGCTGCTTAAAAGACAGAAACCCCCAGGGTACCTGTGCGTCTAAAGGGGAAGACTTTACAGAGTTCTCTGGAGCCAAAGTCTTAATTTAGTGTGGACAAGGGGGCAGGGAAAAATGGAACCCCAACGTCATGTATTATCATGTACAATAAAAATGTGGGACAATGGGAAGGCATATTCACCAACACATGGTCATTTGGATTCAAAAGCTGCTTACTTCTCCCTGTCCCTGCTGCTAGCACAGTGTAAGCTTTTTTATGACCCTGACATCCAAACCAGAGACTGGGGTGAGGGAGAGAAAATGATTAAAAAAAAAAAAAAAAAAAAGAGGGTGGAGTTTGTATTTCACTGCGACGTACAGAGAAAAAGCATGACAGAGAGCTCTTAATCATTGTTTGTTTCTTTTGCGATTATTTTCCAAGCATGGCAGGGAACGTGGATGCCCAAGTTGAGGTCTTGAAATCCATTCATAAATGTGTTTTCTTGAAGTCAGCTGTCAGATCCTGTGCCCTGATTTTACTAACAACTGCTTGGCGTCTGGCAGGATGGTACTAACGGGAGGGAAGCCAGGACGTTACTCTGGCGGCAGGCAGACAGGGCTACTCCACACGCAGGCGGACCCGAATGGCCCAGGATTCTTGACGACGTGCACTCTGACCCAGGAAGTCTTGCTGGAGCCTGGGACTCTGCATTTCTAGGAAACTCCCAGGGGCTGTCAGATACCAGTCAGTCTGTGGACCACACTCAGAAGCAAGGATTTCGAGCAATGGTTCTCAAACTTCAGCATGCAGCATCATTCCGTGGAGGGTCTGCTGCCACAAAGGTTGCTGGGCCCCACCCCTGAGTTTCAGATTCAGTGGGTCTGGGATGGGACTCACGAATCTGCATTTCTAACCAGTTCCCAGGGGATGCTGCCGCCACAGGTCTGGGAAACATATCTTGAGAAGCGCTGACGTAGACTCTAAGGCCTAGAATCAGGCCACCTGGGTTCACATCCCAGCCTTACCAGGACGTGACTCTGGACAAGCAGTATTGAACCCTTCTGTACCAGAGTCTCCCCACCTGGAAAGTGGAGCTAAGAGCGGTATCCACTCCACGGGGATCAAATGCCCTCAATAAATACTAGCTCTCGTTATCATTACTACTGTTTCTCTTTTCAATCATATCTTGGGTATGACATACCAGCCATCCTCCAAAAATACAGGCGTCAAGGAAGATGCCTGAGAAACTATAGGAATCTTACTTCTGTACAACATTCCGTTTTCTCTCTGGATCTTTGCTATTTAAAATGTCAGCTGTAAGCCTTAAAATAAGATGCTAATTAATTGTGCGATTCTGACCCGTTAATACTCATCTCTCTTCTTCCTCTCTGTCCTCATTTTCCTGTATCCCAACTAATACCTTGCACTTGCTTGTGGCCCCTCGACTGTTCCATGCTGCCCTTTCCTCCTCTGCAAGTCTCTGTCCAAACTGCCTCCATGTTTAGAACAACTTCCTCCTGTGGTTTTGCACACACACAATCCCTCTGGTTCTTGAAACGCTGCGCAAGTTTCAGTCTCTTTGGGAAGTTTTCCTTGATTAACTCTCTCCATCCTTAAACTACCTGCACAATTTCACCCCGGGCTTTCTCCATCCACATCCCGCAGTAGGCTCGTACCAGGGCACAGACTGGCTTCTCATCTCCTGTGTTCACGGTTCAAGCTCTGGGGCATCAGGAAGCCTAGCTAGTCTAGTCTTTCACAAACACACAGTGTGATAGAACAATGGATACCCGGTGCATCGGCATGTGAGAAATCGATTTGTAAATTTAAAAACAGCGTTCACCCGTAGGCAACCTCAGTCATACAGGTACTTTATAAATATGCCCGTACGGACCAATACGATCACCTTCCGTGGGAAGAGGCTTCTCAGCAAGTCAAGGGTCTGGCACTCACGGAGTCCCTGATGTGACGGTGTGGAGGTGCCCTGGCATACACACATGACCAGATGCAAAGAGCTCTCGGGTAGAGGGGAAGTTAGCTAGGGAGTCTTTATCAAAGAGATAATTATGCGAATGGAATATCTGTCAAGTGTGGCTTTTAGGTTAATAGGCTGCTTCCAATGCTTTTTCTGGAGGAATATTCTGAGTGTGGGGGGAGGCAAAGACTTGGGGTGAGGATCTTGCTTAGGAACTTGTTCTTCTATCCCCTCCCCAAATATAACTCCTACGGCGCATAAGGAACAGAACCTAGAGACCGCCGCCCTCATCAGGTGTGGTGGTGACTCAGCAGTTCTCACTCACAAGAGGAAAGCTTTAGAAAGGGTGCTGCCGGGCAAAGCAGCGTGTGCACCAGGCCGGGAGGAGCCAGCTGACGACTCCTGCCCCCCTCAAATGTGGGAGCGCACCTTCTCAGAGGGTGCCGGAACGAACCCACTCAGACAGTAAGGGTAATGCTCGTCGAAAAACGGCTGCATTTCCAAGTATTTGATAATGCAATTAAGCATGTGAACTGCTTGCCCCCCTAAAAAAAGTAACCATGGCAACCACAGCAGATGCTCAGTGACAGAAGCCACAGATGGACACTGCCCTACATACCTACTGACCACGCAAGGGAGAGAAGGACACACCCATTTAAGATTAGAACACAGAGGCTTGCAGAGGTAAGGCCGCCTGTCAAGGCCACCTGCTCGGCAGGTCGGGGGCCTCTGCCTGGAGCACGGACATGTCTGCTGAGGAGGCCCGCACCAGGCCTGCCGGGGCACCTGACGACTATGAACGCACAGCTGTCGCGTTACAAGGGAATAAACTGTACGCGGTTCATTTATAATGACTTTAGCCTCTTCACTGAGCGTCTTAAGGTGCTGTCATGATTTCAGACGAAAGGTGGAAAGCCCAGTCCCTGAAGAGGCTGGAGACAGACGTTCGTTCTCTACCGAAGCATCCTGTTTTGTCTGAGGAAGGAGCCGGGAGCGTGCTGGGCACAGGGCAATGCCGTCCGTGCGCCCCAGGCCCGTGCCGCTGTGGCACCCGCTGGAGCTGCCTTTCGAGACCTCACTCCTCCTCCTTGGTTTGGAGATGCCTTTTCTTTAAGGCCTCTGCTCGGCAGTGTCTGATGGAGGAGCATGCAGTAACTAGAAATAAGATGATGTTTATCCAAAGCACACGTCCTGCTGCAGCAGCTCTGGGTCTACAGGGAAGACCTGATGCTGAATCTTTTAATTAGGACAAATTATGCTACTATTACTCTAAAACCCTGTCTGAGAGATGACACACTACAAGTGGGAATTCCTTTAAATACCGGTGAACAGGTCATAGACAAAATGCCACAGGCAAAGCATGTTGTGGTAAAGTGCAGCCTCAACGCTGCATAGTTCACGCACTCACACATTTGTCAAGATAGTTTCCAGCGTGCACATCTGTTTCCCTAGAAGCTGCCCACACTTTAAAAAAAAAAAAAAAAAAGGCAAGAGGGAAGACTCTCCAAAACTTAGATGATATACCAGGAATCTTGGAAAACGGATAAGGAGAATGAATTATGTGTTTTCCTTTGATGCAAAAACACCGCAAAGCCTAACCACATAAAAGGCACACTAATGATGGAAAGTGTAGGCCACCTCATGTAGGGAAGTGTGGTCAGGGGCATACCACCTGCAGTCGGGTCTCAGCCCTGCCTGCAGTCTCAGTTTCCAAATCTGTCAAGTGGGAACGAACACCTACTGCTCCCTGCACCAAAGAAGGTCACGAGATGCTGTGGGTGAGACAGCCGATCGAGGATAAAGTGCTCCACGGGCGGAAGGCGGGCCAGGCATCGTCGACAGGGTGGCCGCCCTCAGAGCGGAGCTCGGAGAGCTCGGGGCGTCACGTCCAGCCCCTGGCTTACAACCGAGGACCGCGAGGTGGCCGCAGGTCCGTGGGGCTGTGCCCTCTCTTACCACTGCTGATGGCTGAGTTTGCAATGACCGTAGCCTCGCTCCACTGGTCGGCACTGGAGACAGAGTAGGACCGTTGCTGCATGCCGTCCGGTCGGCTGTTGAAGGAGCCCAGGCTGACGCCGCTCGCCATCTGAGACCCAGGCGCACTAGTGACATTCCCTAGGAATAAACAAGTCAGGTGAACACCAGCGCGCACTGCACACCCGAACCGGCACGAGTTAGTCTAGGGGCTTACACGCCTGCACACCGTGGACCTGACACCGAGAGCAGCCGGCGTCCCGATACAGGGCAAGTGGAAGCATCACATGAAACCATGTTCCAGAGGAAAATAGGGTGAAGCAGGTCTTATGGTGCCTGACAAAGGAATCCGATGCTTATGATGGCTACACCCACCACAGTCCAAGACAGAGATGCACACCACCACCACCGCCACCTCTAGATGGAGTAGCGGTGAAGACAAAAGACCCACTTTTGGGAAAAGCGATATTCCTGGCAGGCCAGCGAGCCGGGCACTGAGGAGCCCTGCTGCATCCACACGTCAATGGAAATGAAATGATCACCAGTCGGGGGTCAACTGTCTGATGCCAGAGGATTACTTTCGCGGGGAAGCTATACTTTATGATCAACACAAATGGAAGCTGCCATATGCGACATCGCTGGAAACGCAGACTCTTAAACCAGGTAAGTTTACTCTTAACCTTGAGAAGACCGCGCAGAGGCAAAGTAACCTTAGCAACGTCACAGCACGCACACAGACTGCGAAGGAAAATGGTCCCATCGTACACGTAATGACTTGAATCAGTTGCTCAACATCAAAATGAATTATCATCTATCTGGTCACCCCAATTCTAGACTCAAAAACATAATTAAGTGCCTTTCTCCAAAGCTCAGCCAATCACACCTTGCTGCCAGTCAGTTCGTTTGTTAGATCTGTAGGCAGATCTTCAAAGGTATTAGGTTTCTTTTCTTAAACGTTCCTCCCATTGTTTTAGTTTGGAACCAATTAAGTTCAAAATTGTTGTCACAGAAGGTTTTCATAGCACAAGATTTTAAATACACAGACCAATTACCAGAATTACCCGTGGAGTTTTTTAAAAATAGAGGCTTCAAGAAATTCAAATTTCGATTCAGGAGGTCAGGGGATAGAGCTTGAGGGGATATGCATTTTCAAAGGGACTTCGGTGATTCTGGTGAGCAGCCAGAGGTAGGAACCAGGGCTCCACCACAAACACGGTCCTCACTCTAATCGCACACAGCGTCCGGAAGTGACAAAATCATCAGTGAAACACAAACGTGAGCAAATAGGACAAACGAGAGGTTAACGAACAGGAAGGATTTTGCTTTGAAAAATGTATTTCTACCTTAAAAAATGATGCCGATTTTACGCTGTTGGGGGAACTGGGTACATTTTGAATGTCGTAAAAGTAAGTATTCCTAGGCAGGTTTACCGGATTCCAGAAAAAAAGCCAGAAGTACCACCTAAGAGAGGAAGAATGGGAGCCCATGTATCTTCCCAAGTGCGGGCCTCATAGCAGAAGCAGCTGCACCGCCTGGGAGCGTCTTCGAAAGGCAGGCTCCCTGGCCTCACCCCCGCCCCTGTGTTTTTTTTTTTTTTTTTTTTTTTGGCGGTACGCAGGCCTCTCACTGTTGTGGCCTCTCCCGTTGCGGAGCACAGGCTCCGGACGCGCACGCTCAGCGGCCATGGCTCACGGGCCCAGCCGCTCCGCGGCACGTGGGATCTTCCTGAACCGGGGCACGAACCCGTGTCCCCTGCATCGGCAGGCGGACTCTCAACCACTGCGCCACCAGGGAAGCCCGCCCCTGCCTTTTAGTAAGAGCCCCAGGTGACATGTGCACACGTAAAAATATGAGTGGGCCCGCAGGAGAGCTCTGATTGATTTAAAAACGAAACACTTAAACCAGAAAATAACCATGGACACGAAACAAAAACTACAACGAAAGCTCTTCCCTGCCGCGGACACTGAGATCGACGACGCTCCCGTGAAGGGCACCCGCCCTGGCTCCTCGGTTGAGCTGCAGAGGGTCTTCAGCCAGTTTCCCGTCTCCCTCCCAACTCTGATGTTCTGATTTTAGGACCTGTCCGAGCCCTAAAAATGTGGAAACTCGTGCCTCCTGAATGGCAGCGTCAGCCAGAGCTGGCGCCTGCTCCAGCACCAGTCCTCAGCAGCCTGGGTAGCAGGGCCAGGTGCGTAGCATCTCTCAGGTACAGAGGAGCCAAGCCTCAGAGAGGCAGCGCTAAGGGACACACCACACGCTCCTCCGGGTTTTCTCCACGTGTCATCCATCATTTAGGGCGCCCTGGAGCTGTCTTCGGGGTGCGCTTCTCCTCAGCCAGATCCCTGTACAACAGGGCACTGGAACAGCTGGACGGCATATGCCCAGCAGCTGAGCAGGCGTACCTGTCGGGCAGCGTGGCCGGGTCTCCTCCTGACCCTGTGCTGACACCCGCGCCTGCCACCACCTTCTCCCCACACCTTCTATGCCCTGCTCCCTTCTGAGGAGGGCACCTGTTGGGTTACCTCTGGCTCCCAGCTGGGCTGAACGAGGGGGAGGCACAGGAGTGTGAAGTGGGGATGTGCACCCCTGGCCCCCTCCCTGAGCGGGCGCCCTGGGCCACCCCCGCCCTCCTTTCCCTTCGGGTCCATGGTGGTCCTGGTGCCACTCTGCCAGCCCTGGTGCCTGTACCACCCCCCGGCTTCTCTCTGCCCACACCTCTGTCCCTTTGCAAAGAAACCCTTCTGAGCAGGAGGGTGTGGGCCTCTGCCTTCCCTTCCCTGTGGACTCTGGTCCCACATGCCCACCATTTAAGAGGGGTTCACAACTCCTCCTGAGGCTCTGAGGCCCCTTCCACTTTCACCACGTGAATTCATAAAAACGCTAACATTAAGGGACTTCCCTGGTGGCACAGGGGTTAAGAATCCACCTGCCAATGCAGGGGACAGGGGTTCAAGCCCTGGCCCGGGAAGATCCCACATGCCGCAGAGAGACTAAGCCTGTGCACCACAACTACTGAGCCTGTGCGCCTAGAGCCCGTGAGCCACAACTACTGAGCCCGCGTGCCACAACTACTGAGCCCATGTGCCACAACTACTGAGCCTGCGTGCCACAACTACTGAGCCCGCGTGCCACAACTACTGAGCCTGTGCGCCTAGAGCCCGTGCTCTGCAACAAGAGAAGCCACCGCAATGAGAAGCACACGTACTGCAACGAAGAGTAGCCCCTGCTCGCCACAACTAGAGAAAGCCCACGCGCAGCAACAGAGACCCAATGCAGCCAAAAATAAGTAAATAAATAAATAAATAGATAAAAGCTAATTGTATAAAAAAAGAGCTTTATTTTAAAAAAAAAAGCTAACATTTTTATGGTGGGTGGAAGGAAAAGGAAGTGATGGAAAGAGAATAGGAGAAGAAGTACAATGAGAAGCTGCATGTGGGCTGCGACCCCACTCTGAGCCGGGCCCCCTGAGCCCGTGCTCCCACGGGGACACCTACTGTTTGGTGCACACGTCAGGGGGATCATTCCTTCCTCCCTTCAGCGCTCATCTGTACCCCTGACAAGTCGTTATCAAGGGTGGGATTTGTCCACAAAACCTCATTTCATACCACCTGTAGGCACACAAGGCAAAACACCCGAAAAACCAAAAATAAATTCACCATCCATCCGCCTTTGGGCAGATGAGTCCAGCAGTGCCCCTTTCCTTGTTCACTCTGTCTGGGGTGTGGCTCCGAGGACGACCAGCCCCAGACCCTCCTGACATACTCCAGTCAAGAGGTGGAGAGGATTATCTTAGTGCGTCCAGCACTGACCACTTGGCTCTGCCAAAGTCCAGGAATAAGTAGCCACAGGCATTCGGGACAGCCAAGTCCATCTGAGCTCTGGGTCAGGGACGCAGGAAACATTCCAACAGAGACATTGGATAAAGAGGTAGTCTTAGGATGACAAGTTCTTCATCTGAAGGCTAAACGTCTACCAGGGAAAGAGCAGGTTCCTTAAAATGTACAAGCTACTGAAAAACTATGTGATGCTGACCATACAATCTGGTTTTTAAACGTCCAGCTGTTCGTCGAACGGAATTTTCAGCACATGAAGCTGCTGGTGGATCCACTCTGGGGTGTAGCTCCTGAGGGGGCCCCCAAGGAACCAAACTGAGATCTCTGGGGTAAAGGAACTCCTGTCAAGGCTGTGTGGTCCTGGTGTCTGATTGCAGAATCCGTATGAAACCCTAAACAGCTGCATGGAATCATTCCGAAAGCCCACCCTGAGGGCCTTCCAGCTGGCGAGGGTCTTCTTAGGCCAACCACACCCAATTCCCAATTGTCAGACTAAACAGAGACACCACAACGCCATGACTGAATTTTGACCAAATGAATGTGTGTACATGGACACGTGGTTATGGAAGTAAAACTTTAAAACAGGTCCATAATCTTGGGGCCTGGCGTCGGGGTTGAGCTCATAGATGTGTTTTTGCTTAGGGGGAAATGATTTCTTTTTTAAGTGGAATTAAATTTGGGAGGGTGCATCTAAAAATCTGTGGTTTCTGGCAGTGTTTGAAAAATAAGAATATGTGGCAGCCATGGGCCTATGTTTATGCTCAGAAACAGTCAGTTGACTCCATGCCTCGAATCTGTCTGGGTTGTGTCTCAATCTACACGGCAAGAAGCCAGGGCCCACACCAGCTCTCCTACCCCCCCAAATTCACTCAATTACCTGCCTGCCTAGTTCCTGATCTTTGGTGACCACGAGTTACAAAATCTTCCAAAAATATACAGAGGCCGGTTCTCATTTCAGAAGGAAAACATGTCTCATTTTCTCTCAAGAGAGTAAATCTCTTTTTTATACATGCCCATCTGCTTTAATTTCAGTTAAAATGTTTCTGAAAATCAAATAATAAAAGATCAACTAATTGTGACATAAGGAAACAAAAAAATTGTGAAGGGTAAGAAATATTGTTTCTGCCCTAAATGTATATACTTTGGAGTTCCACAAACAGGTGCTTGCCTGTAAATGTAAACGCATAAAGACACACGTTCCAACTCTGAAGCAAACCAGGGGTCCGTAGGCTTGGTCACGACACTGTGAAATAGCCTTGCTGGCTTAGCGTGGCTCGTGACACATCTTGGCCCAAGCATGAGCAGTCTTGGGCCAGTGGTCATATTTTGAGGCCTTTCTACTTACTTTGAGTAAATCCTTCAGTCAAAGCAACCAACTACCCTCCAACTGTTCCATGAATATCTTTAGTAACTGTACAGAGTTAAAATCTAATGATAGTATTTTATGTCATAATTTCTGATGCTTATTTTCAAATGCATGCACGCACACACCCACCCAACAAAGGCTAGTGCACACGTTCATTTCTGTTCCTGAATGAACCTAACTAACTGGGCAAGTAATACTGACCTGTCCCTGCTTCTGCCCTACGTGTTAGCACTCAGGGAGTGTTCACCACTTCTGAAAACACCTCTAAGCATATAAGGAGATGCTAAGTTTCCAATCAGCTTCTCTCCTCTCAGAGTACTCAAGGGTGACCTCTCTCATCGAATGGCAACTCATTTCACATTAATAAGTTACTAATTAAGGCTGCGGGTCTGGAGTTCTCACTTGTGACTTATCTGATTCCCTGAGAGCGAAGGGTCTTAAAATCAAGACCACCCGCGATCAAGTGATGCCTAAACGCTGTTCTAAGGGCAGTCAGGGTCAGCCTGAAGTGAGGCAGAGGCCTTGGCGCCCGGTGATCGAGAGAAGAGCTGGGGATCTAAAGCCCAAATGGCCCACAGCGATCCACAGAAACACCTCGCTCTGGGCGGGGCGGCTGCCCTGTTGATTAGCTCATCACCGCAGGGGCACACGGTCTGAGAGGAGCCCTGCCCGACCAGGGCCCTGGTGATGCCCAGGGGAGAAAGACTGCTTCCTCTCCCAGGCAGCTGACCACCTAAACCGTATCTGTTTGCTACAGAATTTCAAGAAAACAAGACAAGAGGCTGGGGTCTCTCCAACGGGGGGGCTCAGAAGAGGGCTGGAACTTGCTGTCTTTCAGGCACGTCTGTGTTTCTCTAGAGAGAGGAGATTCCACAAGCCAGACTGGGACGTCCCCTCTCCTGGAGCACAGGGGGCAGGTCTGACAACTGGTTCTAGCTCGCTGAGCTCCGAGCAGACACAAGGCCTTAACAGGAGGCGGGTGGATACTCACCTCCCCGAGATGCGCACCGGGGCTGTGCCTGCCTGTGGGTGGGAAGGGCACTTTTCATCTTTCCTTCCCTTCTCTCCCCTCATATCCCCGTCTTCCACCCTCCCTGGGCCTGAGCTCTCCCAGGAGACCCCCTCCCGCTGGTAGACCGGTCCATGGGTCCCTCATGGCATGGCACAAGGGGGTGGCAACTTCTTGTTCTGATGATCTTCTCAGGAATGTCTGTGCAGTGAACAGACTTGGCTGATGGAGAGACCGTCTTCCTCCAGAGGAGGGCGGATTTGTGTGCTGTCGGGATGATAACGTCATGTTCCAGGGCAAAGGCTGGGCAGGCGTGCCTGTACCCCATTACACAAGACTGGGGTTTCCTAAGCTTGGGGTTCCTCTCCTGTAATATGATGCACTGTGTATGCTGGTGTCACCTGGCCCCGAGAGAACTGGTGCACGACACTGCTGAGACTCTGGCCACTGCTACTGCTGTGAGTAATGAGCCGTCATCTGTCCTGACCCAGGGGTCTCACCATCCAGGAAACAGGCAGGCTGGCTGAACTTGCAGGGAGGGTAAACTCGGACCCTGCACGGTCCCGGCCACCAGTTCTAACACCGACCTACTTCTACCTTTCCTTGTCTCACTGCATGGAACCCCTGCTGTGCTGGGCACAATGAAGAAGACAGCCCCTGGACCAGCCACCGTCTGGTCCAGGAGAAGGTCTCAGACAAGCCCACAAGTGGCCAAAACGCAGGGCAAGGAACACAAGAGCCGTGAGAAGGTCAAAGAGGCAGGATAGCGTGCCTGCTGGAAGCTGCAGGAGAAACTTCATGGAACTCTGCAGACTTATTTTAGACTTCGGAATGGGCCCATCTCTGTAAATAATAATATGGAAAGAGGCGACACTACCTAACACTATCCCTCTGGATTAAAATCACACCAACATAAACAGATGAATGGATAAAGAAGATGTGTGTACACACACACACACACACACACACACACAGAGGAATATTACTCAGCCATACAAAAGAATCACATTTTGCCATTTGCAGCAACATGGATGGACTTGGAGATCACTATGCTAAGTGAAATAAGTCAGACAGAGAAAGACAAATGCTATATGATATCACTTAATGTGGGATCTAAAATATACAACAAATTAGTGAATACAACGAAAAAAGAAGCAGACACACAGATACAGAGAACGAAGTAGCTGTTACAGGGCTGTGCCTGCCTGTGGCGAGGGGAGAGGGGAGTAAGTGGTACAAACTATTAGGTATAAAATAAGCTACAAGGATATACTGCACAACACAGGGAATACAGCCAATATTTTATAGCAACTCTAAATGGAGTATAACCTTTAGGAATTGTGACTATATTGTACACCTGTAACTTATATAATATTGTACAGCAACTATACTGTAATAAAAAAAGTAAAAATAAAAAAAGGACAAAAAAATCACACAGACATGCAGAAACAACCCACCAGAACACATGTACAAGAATGTTCATGGCAGAATTATTGAGAACGGCTGAATCGTCCATCCACCCACCATGGGTACCTCACAGTAGAGCCACACTGGTAAGAATGAATGGCCTCTGACGTGGGCCACAACAGGACAGACACCACAGACAGCACGTGGATCCGAAGGAGACACACACGAGGGCTCCGCCTGTCCTGGTCCCACACAACCGTACGAGGGGTCAGACGCAACAGGCAAAGCCCATCTACGGAGCGGGAAATGAGACGATGCTCACTCTCGTGTGTGTGTAGGGGCAGATGCGAACAGTGATGCGATGGGGCCGGGGGCTTCCTGGGCTGCCGGCCACGTGCTGCGACTTGACTTATGTGCTGGTCACCTGTACACTTAGCTAGAACTTAGGATTTTGTAAGTGTATGTTAATCAATAAAATTTACCCCCCAACCCCCCCAAAACTCATTTGAATGGTTTGTGAATGCAGAGGTCAGATCAGGAAGTATGAGAACAAGTCACCAAGGAGCGAGGAGACGGCTTCACCGGTGTTACATCCCAAAGAGCGAGCGGCCCGGCCCTACGAGCGCGGCATGCTGGCACCCAGAGGGAGCGAGGCACAAAAGGACCCATTTGCTATTGTCTCAGTATTTTTTTGTCCCAAACAGTATCTGCGTTATGATGACATACGTGGCCGACTTCCTGGCCCATTCTGAACACAGGAGAGTGTGTCCTCAAAGACCCCCTCTACTATCAGCCGGCTGCCGGCCTTGCCGAGCAGGGGCCGCCGCATTAGGATGCTAATCCAGGGAGCCCCACGCCAGTGCCTTGATATGGAGATGCGTGTGCCCACTGGGCCGGCTGATTAGCGCAAGCTTCCAGGCGTCCAAAGCGCCAGATTCTTCCCAAAGAATAATTTTAGCTTTGCTTTTACATCCCTAAAGTGTAAGAGTTGATTTGAAAAGGTGCTTACCTCCACCATATGCTATTTTTCTTTAAACCATTTGCATTTCAAAGCGAATATGGCATTTATAGCTGCCTGATCTCACACGAGCATGAAAAAGATGCTGGTTTTCTATTGAACAGGAATGTTTTCATCCTCCAAATGACATCGAAGGGAGAATTCCTCTTTTAAGCTATAGGCTTATTACATTAAAAACAGCCTATTCTGATTTTTAAAAATATACCCTAAAATAAGGCTTTTCATAGCATTTAAATAGAGATTCATCAACAATTTTTGTTTTTTTTCTTAATACAGAATTCTGCTCACTGCACATCCTGACTTTGGTCTGCCTTCAATAATGAGACTTGACCCTACCAAGGCTTCAACTAGGAAAACAATACTTGGCATTTGACTTACTGGTGAAACAGCCTGGAAAAGGGCAGAATCGCTTGGTGATGGTGATAATGAAGTTCTTCGTACACTGAGAGTGGAGGAGAAAAACCCAAAGAAGATTCTATGAGCACGTGAGTGTGAAAGAGACATTTACGTCCATTGTGGGACTTCGTAATTTTTTTAAAAAATCGTAATTACAGAAATAGGATTGATAGGAACTCACTCTTCCCCTCGAAGGCCTCACCCTCTGAAACAGCGATTGCTCTTATAGGCTCTTTTTCATTCCTATGTGGCTTCAAATGTTATAAAAACTCAGAGTTCAAGGCTACTGTGCAAACCTACAGCCACACCATGCCCCATTCCGAACGCGGGTGGGAAAACCAGGTCTGCTGGAAGCAGGACTGGACGACCGAGGCTCTTCTAATGGCCACATCACTTCAAACTAGGCCTTCGCCATCTGTTCCGTCCTCTAATTATAAAGCCAAAAATAATATAATTCACAACACTACCATAAAAAGTGAGATACGAATGATTTAAGTGCCTGTGAGGAGGGCCCATTCGCCTCACTATTTGCATTGGAAATCTGCCCTCCTTTTGGCAACCAGGATTTCAGGCTAAGAGGATTTTTTTTCCAAGGACATCTTCAGTAGCTTTTCTTAAAGACATAACATTATGTAATACTTGTTTTGTAAACGCGTGCAATTCAACACATCTACTATTGAGATAGGAATCTGTGTTTCTCAGAATGCTATGCATTTTTTTTTTTTTGGTTATATGTTTTCTGCAGTATGCTTACCAGAGAAAAAAAGAACGTACAGAGTCCAGACCCAGTGGTAATGACACAGGTGATTACACTACATGCAACACTGTGGCCACGCCCAGAATTGAAACTCCTGGAAGTAGACAGTTCACGGTTATTTTTCCTAAACTGTAGAGATAGCTCCTTCTATTCTGATTTCTCCCTGCTTTAATGATGATGCCATGGGGGAAAAATGGGAGCATGTTTTGTTCTCTAAGTTACTGAAACTTACTTTGCAAGGTTATGCAGATACACAAATCATGTAAAACAGAAGTCTACCAAAATCCCACCTAATAGATCAACTCATTATTGAACATACGCATATATTTTTCTTAATTGTGACAACAGAAAAGATGTAATATTCTACAACACTTCTGTATTATGACTTCCCAGCCATTTCCCCATGTTGTTCCAAAACCTTCAAATAATTTCAGACATATAACATCTTACAGATTTAATGTAGATAACTTGCACTGCCATTTTCCTACATCTGGATAGTTTTGATTGCTTGCAATTTCTCATCATTATAAACAACACTGCAAAGGACATCTTCTACTTTTAGACTCTTCCTTAGGCTGACATCCCAGAGGAGTTATTATTGGGTTAAACAGCATTAACATCTTTCTGACTCGTGATATATGTTATTAATTAATTTTCTTAATGACCCGTGGGCTAAAAGAAGATGGAACCTGGGCATCCTGAAAACAAGTCAGTTCAGAATCTGTAAGATGGAAAGAACAGTAACAATGATGATAAAATGGAGATAATAATGATGATGATCATAATATGCCCCCTGTGGTTAATACAAGGACCAAATTACATAAAGCACTTCGCATACTGCAAAGCCTCTGAAGATAGTAGTTGTTATCAATTTCGCCAACAGTGAGCTGCCCTTTTCTCTACAGTTTAATTTTTTAGCAAAAATGGTGATACTGCTAATTTTGTTTGACTTTAAAATCTAAGAAGTCTGGATATTTCACTCCTGTTTCTCTCGTGGCGGTGTCTCTTCGTGTGTAAACTGCTCGGACTGTTTGCCTCCTATCTGTGTTTTGGTGTCCTAGTCATTCATCACTTCACATGAGCCCACACACTCATTCACCGATGGTGTTTCTTGAACACCTACTCCTGTATATGGACCAGTACAGCATTTAGCATTGGGACAACTCGGCAACACTCTTCCCACTCTTAGTCTCCCCAAATTCCAAAGGTAATGCCAAAGTCATCAGAAGTAGAGTTCATAAAAGGAAAGACAGAAAGGAAAGAAGTCATGTGCTTGGGACATAACGCAAGCAATGGATGAATGAGACTACCTGACGGGCAAGGACAGGTGAGCTACAGTACCCATGGTCCTGCTTACATCCCATCCCTGGGATGCTGCTCCACCTTGGGGATGGATAGAATTTGGTGCTTGGTATAAATTAAGAAGAAAATATTAAGCACAATCAGAAGGTAAGTTCTGATATTTGGAAAGAGTTTAAATATTTATTGCTATGACAAAATCTGCTTTTTCCAGTTGGGTGTCCCAGCATTCATCACTGCAGAACGACACCTGCACTTCTCATCCTGCCCGTTTATATCTATCTGCCTGAGGAACACTTGCTACTACGGATTCTGAAGGTGTCTATGGAGACTGTCACCATAATGCTTACTTATGCACGTGATGCTTACACAGTGCTTACTCACCTACAAGCCATTTCTTGGTACGGGTTACATGAACAAGTTTATATGCAATACAGTTATAATGAGGTATTGTGACATTACACAAAAGGAGGCTAAAACTAAGGATTTTTTTGAGCAATAAAATATGAATATAGCACTCAAGTAATAATGTTTTCTAAAACAGAAAGTCCAAGATGCTCATATCATCTTCTCTCCTAGCTTCTTATTTGGTTCTATGCCCGCAACAACTTAATTCAATAGTTCAGTTTCCTCCTTTGCCATGAATAGTAGTCCTGTCTTTAAAATATTCTTTCTCCTCCATCTGATACCTACAGTAGGTGTGTTTCGCACAAAATTCAGTGTGACTTGACAGCATTGCTTTGAGGGAAGTCTTCCCTGGCTCTCACTGAATTTTATAAGCCCTTTCAGGGAGGTGGCCACACAGTCCCACCCCCAGAAGTGCTCACTTGGATTTCTTCCTCTCCCATCCAGGCTGCATAGAACCATCTCTTAGGACGGAACAGAGAGAGCCTGTAGGGGGTGAGGGCACTGAGGAACTCCATGCTTGCAACTCTGATGATGTGAAGGGGAGCTGCTTGTCCGTGGGCCAGGATGTTTTGGGGTTTAACCACTCACTAGGAATATTCCAGAGAGAGAAGCGCGGTCTCTGTATGCATGGTTTCTCAAAATGTCAGGCCACAAGGTTTGGAGCTGGTACAACATCATGACTAAGACATCATCCATGACTTGGAAAAGTTCTCCTCTGCCAATGTGGGAATGATTATGCAGCAAGTGGGCCAACCACAGACTTGACTGTAGCACAGAAAGGCTCTAACCCAAGGCCCTGGTCCCAGCTGAGGCCCCGGCCAGCTACCTTGCTGAAGGCCGTTGGGTCAGTGAAAGCCGCCCTCTTTCCTAGAGCTCTCCCAGTGCTGACCATTTTCCCAATCTTGAAAGCATCAGGTCAACAGCTGAAACACTATTCTTCACTGCACACACACATTTTTGAGATGGGGGAAAAGTTTCTAAAGCAACTTTTATTTACTAATCGGGATATCTGTTCCCATAGAGATGTATGGCTCAGTACCTCCATCATCCTTCTACGTTTTTTTTTTTGTTTGTTTTTTTTTTTATTTTTGCTGTACGCGGGCCTCTCACTGTTGTGGCCTCTCCCGTTGCGGAGCACAGGCTCCGGACGCGCAGGCTCAGCGGCCATGGCTCACGGGCCCAGCCGCTCCGCGGCATGTGGGATCTTCCCGGACCGGGGCACGAACCCGTGTCCCCTGCATCAGCAGGCGGACTCTCAACCACTGCGCCACCAGGGAAGCCCCCTTCTACGTTTTTAACGGAAATCATCAAGGATTAACTTGCTTTTGTTAGTTCTTACAGAAAAGAACACTCCATTTAGAGTTCAAATGATTGAAGACAGTCTCCTTAAACTGGAAGGCATGGCTTTGATTTATATGTGAACTGTACCCCAGTAATCTTGATCACGGAATGTTGCAATGGAGGAACTGTTATCTGAAAGCAAACAATACTTACTCTCAATATTTATCACTTACATCTCACATGATGGGCGATACTCAGGAATATTTACTTAATGCAAAAATAATTGCTAGGTCACGAAGCTAGGAGGGGATAACAAAGGAAGAGAAATAATGGTCTACGCCTCGAAGAGTTTACAATTTAATGATGGAAACCATGTAGCACACATTTGCCTAAATCTCAGTGGGAGAATCGTCTAAACACAGAAACCACTAACAGTAAGAAGGCATTTCTCCTGAAAGCAGATGCCAAAACTCTTATAAAGAATCAAAGAACAACTTCAGAGCCATTTCATTTCAGATGTCACCAGCTTCTTCAAATTTTAGTCTTAGAGAAACCCCACAAAACGGTTTTAACCGAAAAATAATGAATTATTAATTAGCCGTCAAAACCTACTCCAATAAAACCTGGTTTATGGAAGCAGACATCACCACGTGGTACTGGTTTTGGGGAGTATTCTCCAGCAAATTAATTCTCAACCAAGAAGGCGATCGTCTGCAGGGGCTCCACCGAAGCTGCTAGAAGGCTGTTTGGCCACAGCATCCAATTTATGTTACCGGCGGATTCATGCTGCAAACAGAATCCAAAGTGTGGGAAATCATCGGGTGACCAAGGGCTCTGATGTCCTAACGAGCCTGCGACTCGACCCACCGGGAGGAGACGGCTCATCCGGTGCACAAAACAGATTCCACAGACTCCAGAGTTATGAAAATGTCTTGTAGCCCATTTGAAACTAAACAAAGAGAAACTTTGTCTCTACAAGACAACCATGGATCTAGTTTTGATGTTGCATGTTGCGTTATTATTATTATTTTTTTAAATAGCTATTACCGCTGTAGCAGCAGCTTAGCGACTCAGCGTCTGCAGTGTGAGCGGTTTTGATAAACAGCCTCTGCGGGCCACACAACGGGGATAATGTGTCCTTAAGTACCGCCAATGAGCTGCCATTCTGCACAGCCAATTACTTCTGTGCGTCTGTCACTCAAAGGAAAAATGACTGAGCCCATTAGATCAAACCTTTGTCACTGTTCCTAATGCACTCTTAGGCCTCATTAATCTCCGGGAGCAGCAACAGAGCTGCCGGGGTCTCATTGCCTCCCCCGACCAGGCCCACGTGAAGCCTCTCATCTCTCCCCCAAGTGTTCCGCGTTAATCAAGCTCTCCTTATTACCCCAGTCCCTGTCACGGCGGAGAGCGCGCTCCCTCTTAAATGCTCTCATTATGACCCATCTTTAGAGCCGGCTAAGTGGAAAAAAAAAAAGAGAGAGGGAGAGAGGGAGAAAGAGGATGGGAGAGAAAGAGGAGAGGAAAAAGCAAGTCCGATCACATTAATATTCATGACACTAATTACTATTCTAGGTCACTGAATATTCATGCTATTAGTTGGGTTTTTTATGGGTTTGCTGGATGCCCTGATTACTGAAGTGTGGAGGGACACAGCATGGTTGAGACTTTCGATGTCCACAGCGGTTCAATACTCAAAACACATTGAGATCCCTGCCCCCACCCCTGGAAAATCAGCCTCAACCCTCCAGACGGCTTTCATATTTTGAAACCGCTGGGGGCCTGAGTGCAGGGGGGTGGGGGGGCGGAAGACGAGGCGGAAAGGTCTCCCCGTCACGCAGGTTTCAGCATCAATCTGGTTAGGATAAAAACACACCCACAGTTGCAAATACCCAACAAAGACACACTATAGGGATGAGAAGATAGCTGTCATCTGGGAAGCAAATGTCGCAACCAGGAGTTATGGCGAACACAGGAATAAAGAGAGGATGGACACACAGAACTGGAGCAGAGCCCCCCATGCAGATCCAGGGAAGTCCTGAAGGGCATTTCTCTGGCTGCCCAGCTCTCTGCCATCATGGGGGCAGCTGTAGGTTGCGGGGCGTGGGTTTAGCTGATTCTGACCCACTATGTCTACTCAAAAGCTAAATAATCACTTCATGGCATTTACCAAAATTAATTCAAAAACATAATTTCTCAACCCTCTTCCTTTCTTTTCTTCACTAGTGATGAGCACGACTATGATGATGGATTCCTGATACAGTTCTGAAGAGTCACCCCGGGTCAGGCTTTGGACAGGCATGCAGAGTGCTATCCTTACAAGGATGGGGGTAGGCACTGTTTTCCCATTTTCGAGATGAGGAAGCTGGGGTTTAGGTCCTAAGATGGGGAAGATGGGATTCAGTTTGGTGTTTCTGGCTCCAAAGCCCCTACTGTTGGCCATTATGTTTTCCTGCTGTCTACTGAAATGTCAAAATACCTGTCAGAGGCGAAACAATCCTATATTCTGTCATATATGAATATTATTCTACCAACCCAGCCAAAAACTCGTGTCAGAAAATATTTTTGGACATTTGACCCCCTTCTCTGGAAGCGTCCCTGAAATGACAGTTGGGCAGACTCTAAAATGTGGTTTCCGATGGGTTCCCATTAGAATGGCAATGTAGGTTCCACGCCGAAGGAACGCAAATGGTGGATACTGCCCTGGGCATCCTCAGCAAGTGACCTTGGAGGAAGGGGAAGATGTGATGGGGAAGGTGGAATTTAACCAGGTCTGAATAAAGAAATATCTTCTCGATTCTTCTCCTCCTTCTCCTTCTTCTTCTTCTTGCAGTAGATGCTTAAGTAATTTTTTCAGAAATCCGTTGAGAGGGAAGTGTTCTATATCCCTGTATGTGACCTAAAAATGTCTTCACACTTGATTGATAATAGTTTGGCTCTACATAAGCTTCTAGATTCAAAATTATTTGTTCTTGTAACAAATACAAGGTGTTACTCTTGAGAAGGTCAAGGACTATCAGAGTTTTCTTCCTTGATAGGTAACCTCAGTCCTCCCGTTACCTTGGATGCTTTTGGGGATCTGTCCGTGTTTACAGCTTCCTCTCCCATCCAGTTTGTTACTTGACTCTTCAGATGGGAAGACACTGGCATTTCCTTTGTCACCTCTAGCATATTTTCTTGTTATACTGCCAACAGTATCTTTAAGCCAAGTTCTTTATAGTATGTAATCCATCCACTGAAATTTTTAGTTTTGCAAACTTTCTCCTTAACTTCCAAGAACTCTTTCTCCTCAGGTTTTTCATGTCATCTTTTGTCTGTTTGTTTCATTTTGGAATACAAAAGCCAACCTCTTAAATCTTTCTGATGATCCCAGTTGTAATTTCCTCTTAAGTTCTCTTTCCCCAAATTATCACTCTCTTTCTTCCAAGATCAGTTGTCCTTTTGCTTATGTTGGTCTTTCACATTTTGACTGTTGGTGTCCACAAACGTCTTGGCTGTCCACTCATGTTTATGAGTAAGATCAGGGCTGAACAGACCCGGCAGCCCTGGAGCACGTGTGTGGCACATGCTAACTGGTGGGTTTGTCTCTGACCAACAATACAAGTTCATGGGCAGGCTGGCACACCTGCATTACGTCCCTCATGGTCAGAGCTGCCCTTCCTTGCCATTCGTTTATGTTTCCCCGGGTCTATGCAGAGGTCTGCGTTTTCCAACCTGCTTCCTTCTCTTGCAAGCATGAGCACCCACATCAGGATATCCTCCCCAGGCATGCTGCTCACTTTCCCAGTGGGGCTGGTGGTGGGGATGCCACTGGGCAACTCTTCCTGAACGTGTCCCTCAGCCTGCAGTGCCTGCATCCCACAGGTGCCCAATGGAGCTGGCAGCCACCCCATCTTCACGGCAGCTCTTCTGCTCTGGTTAACTCGCGAGCCCCCAGATGAGACCCAGGCTGGGTTATCAGTATGCAGGTATGCAGTATCAGGCATGACAATGTGTTTCTCCTCCTCTTCCCCAAGTCCCTGGCGAAACTCGGTATTAAGAGTATCACATTTCTAGCATTTTAATGTTTGAAAGGTAGTCAGCATTCCAATACTGGCCAACCACTCCCCGATACTAGGAATAATGTAAGACCACCATCTCCTGCAAGTAGTTTTCTATCCAGTTGCCCCTTTTAGACCCTTTAGCAATTACCACCAGCTTCAGTGGTCTTGCTTGTGTGTCTATCTTCTGATTCTTCCACCCCCCATCGGCGTGTAAGCCCTTGGAGGAAGGGCCCCCTGAATCTCCAGAGCACTCCTCAGGGCTGGGCGTGCAGCAGACTCAACGATGATGGTAAGTGAATGGTACAGGAGGCAAAGCAATAAGGTATCCAAATTATTAAACTGGTTGGGAGAAACTAAAAGTCAACATCGACACACAGTCAGGCATCATAATGTTTGAAACATGGAATGCATTACGACTCCACACTAGAAAACTAAGAGAAACATCTGGATAATTATTCCAACTCAGGAAGAGTTCAGTAAGATGGCTGGATATAAAAAATACAAAAATTAGGATCTTTCTTATTTCTTACTGATTAGATGATAGAATAGACAACCCCTCGCCCCACCAAGTATCAGCTTCACACTTCACCAAAAATTATAAAGTAATAGAACGGATTAGCAGGACACATACAGGATCTAAATGGAAAAAAGTGTTAAAAGTTTACTGAGGGGTATATAATAAGTCTGAATAAACTGGGAAAGAATTGTGTTCTATGATAAACTCAATATAGTTAAGATGTCAGTTCCTCCACAATTAATTCATAGATTAACAGCAATGCCAGTTAGAGTCACAACGAGATTATTTTTAGGGGGGAAGAGAAAGGTTTCCAGTTATTCTGAAGTTTACTGGAAAAAATAAATGGTGGCAATAACCAAGAAACACTATAAAATAAAAGAGTAATATGAAACCATGTTATATGTTACGTTACCAGATATAAATTGAGCCATGAATCTAAGACAATGAGGTAAACCCACACAGCGCGGAGAAAGTAGGTCAATGGAATAAATTTTCAAGCCCAGAAACGTACCTAATTTGATTAAATGAGTTAGTTGTGCAAGAAAGGTGACAAACAGAATCAACAGGAAAAGGAAATAACAAAGAGAGAGAGAACAATTAGCTATATATTTGAATAAAAAGTTTAACTAGATTTCCTATTATATATAATAGACCCAAACAAATTAAAGGTGGATTAGAGGTTAATTATAAAAAAGGGGAAAAGGAGCAACAATAAAACTATAACTCTGAAATACATATATATGAATTATGATCTTATTTCAGGATTATTAAAGGCTTTCTAAATATCTAAAGTAGAAACTACAGAAGTACAAGTCTTATGATTCGATTACATACTAAAGAGAAGGAAACTCTGTATGTAAATAAGGCTACAAAATTCAAAAAGCAAATAGTAAACTGGGGAAATAGCTGCAAAATATATTACAAAGTGTTGTTATCCTTAATATACGAAGAGTTCTTACACGTCAATAAGCAAAAGACAAGCACCTAGTGCAACAATGGACAAAGGATACATCTACACACTTACAACACAAGAACCACAAAAACCCCATAAATATATGAGCTGTTCAGCCTCACTACTAACTGAAGAAATCCAAATAAACAAAACACGAGATATTTTTATTGCTTATAATATTAGCATAGATTCTAAAAATGTGTAGAGGTGAAATGAGCACTCACTTTATGGACGGAAGGGTATTTTATATAAAACCTTTCTAGAAATGAATTTGGAAATATGTACGGAGAATCTTGTAAGTGTTTATATCCACTGGCTGAGTCACTTTGCCTATGGACTTTTATGCTAAGACATTAGTAAGTTACACACAAAGATTTCAGTACAAGTGTGTATCAGGTCTATGTGAATGAAAAAAATGACTAGAAAGGAAGGCACATAACATTGATCTAATTCATAACATGGAGATAGAAAACGAATAAAAAAGAAAAAAGCTAAAAAGAAACAAAAGACGCCCAGTTACTCCAGAGGTCTAAAACAAAATGGCAGAATTCAAATGAGTTGAGAATAAAAGATGAGGTTAAGTAGTGGGTTAAGTTCTTCGGCAAGTTAGCTCTAAAATAACTAATACCTATCTTTAGCTAAAAGTCCATCACTTAAAAGTAGCATCCATTTACTTGAAATTAAATTTGCTGGGTTGGAATTCTCCACGTGAGAGAGTTCTATGAACAACAGGGTAGAGCTCTGGGTGATGCCAGCCAAGGACGTTGCCCACAGGCTTAGCTGAGGGCACCATCCCTGGGCACTGCTGTGACCATGAGGGACTTTCTACAGCACAGTGGTGCTGTGCTCCTGCGGACATCATATTCCCACTTCCGAGTCCCTACTTGTGACCCAAAGAAGGTGAAACATCTATCAGGCTCCTTGAATGGGGATTTCCCCAGCTTAGGGTCGACAGGATGTGCTGTAATAAACCGACCATGGGTGTGACCATGGAAAAGGGATTTCAATCGTGACCCAAATCTTCCCATTCACCCAATAGCAAGAATCTTAAAGAGAAAGCAACTGGGCATTGAAAACTCAATCCCTAGCCGAGGCCCATGACATAACCTCCTCTGGGGATATGATAAAGTTCATGTGGCATTTTGTATTTTCTATTTGTTATCAAACATTACATTTTCCTTAGGACAGTAAGTGGCAGTTAAGCCCCAAAGATGTCTCTAGATGACATTTCAAACTCCAAATCTACATAGCCGACACTTCTTCAAATCATCAGGACTCTTCCCTCGTCCTATGTGCCTGGCAAGTTCCCATCCTTTCTTCACACCCCACACAGGCATCCCTCAAGCCCTGAAGCCTTGCCCCACCTCCTGGGGTGAAGCCGAGCACATCACCCCTGGGCCTTCACACCTCCTATGAGCTGCTGCACTGCACTGGCTCATCTGCTCACCTTTCCCACCTCCCAGAGGGTGAGATTCCAGAGGATAGGGATTATGCCTCATTTTTCTGTACCCCCAGAGCTCAGGACAGTGACTGGCACACATTAGAAACTTCATACATGCTTGCTGACTTGAACAAATAAATGGACAGATGTGTCCAATGGTTAGAAGGGGAAGTGGAAAGTTGGTTATAGGGTGACTGCCTCGCACAGGAGTTCTGGAGGTCAGAGATTCTGGATCCACAGAATGCACAATTCCTGGCACAGAACAGGTGCTCAGCAAGGACTTTTTGAACAAATAAATAAATTAATGAAGACATTAGCTTTTTATTCAGTATAGAAACATAGTTTTCTTGGGCGCTTTTCTCTCTTCCCATCCCATGGAGTTAGCACACTATCTAGAAAAGGAGAACTCATGTACCACTTGGAAGGAAGGTCAGCAGGTCATGAGACCACATAAAGTAACCGTATCACCTTTCTAGAATGAACTAATGTCTCTGTTATCAGAAAGGCCAGTTTTATTTTGATTAGTCACAAGAGCTGATGTTTGTATTGTGCTTCATGAGTTTCCACAGCACCTGCCATCACACCTCTGTGATGGGGGCAGGGCCAGGCAAGATCAGCCTAATGTAAAACATGGTTCAGTTACCTGCTCAACACCATGCAGCACCGGGCGGTAGAGCCCAGGCTGCTGGACCCCAAATTCTGTCCCCTTTTTCTTACCCTCCTTTTGCCAAACAATGTCATTCATGCCATGGAACTGTGGGGTCAGCATTATTCCTCTTTAAAAACATTTAACATTTCAGAAAGGAAAAAAGGCAGCATCTTTAAGAAGCAGAGACATATGCTAGGAATGACTGCAGAACAGAAATCTATTTTGAGAAGATCAGATGTAGGTTGGAGACAGGAAAGGAAACAACTGAAATCTGTGAAGGGATTTCATATGTTGGAGGAGTCTGAGTTTGTTGGTGGAAGACTTAAAGCGGTTCTTACCACCTTTTCTCTGATAAGCGATCATGGGAAGGTAACAGCCACAGCACAGTTTGCCAAGACTCTTAAACAAAAACAAACCACGACACTCTGAATGGTTTGCATTGCACACCGAAGCCAGGAATTTCTCAACACATCTATTCCGAGAAAACACTAACTTTCTCTGATCCTGAGCAAAAACCAAATTCTCCCTTAAAAGAGGATAAAGAAAACCAAAATTGTGTGAAAGAATCACATAACATTTACAAGAGAAAACTGAGAGAATCTGAACTTTTATACAGGCCTAGGGGTTTCCTTTAAATCTTGCTCCAAATGGCTTTTCCATTTTTCTAAACACAGTCACTACGAATTAGTTAATACTAATCCTTGACACCTTAACAATGAATTCATGTTTTTTAGAAGGCCCTTAAACCTCCATCATGTGTAAAACGTGACTTTCAACCGCCCAAGCCCTGGGAAAGCCTAGTGGTTTGTGCAGCTGTGACTCAAAGTGCCACAGTTTGCTTGTTGGCAGTCCAGGAACCCAAGGGTGTAGCGGAAACAATCATCCACAGAAGAGATGAGACTTGTAAACCTTAGTTTACAACCTTAATGGTCAAAATCTCCACTTAATCCAAAAACCTCAGCACTGTCCTCCAGCCAGGACCACCCATTGCTGCCATTGCGCTGGATTTCTTCAGCATGTCGGCTGTGAGCTTACCTGAATTTGGTGAGATGTGCAAGCTGCTCATGTCCTTGGACAGGCCGTTGGTTTTCGGGCTGGAGATGGGCGCGCAGGCCGATGTGGCTCGGGGCGGCCTCTTCCCTGGGACTTTCACAGTGGTTCTCAGAAGATCAATCTCTTTGCCATGAACATTCTGCATGTAATCCTGTTCAAAATGTTAAACATCCAAGAGAGATTAAAAGAAAGACCTTTTACAATCTAGGACAAGAGGTTCTATCAGACATCCTGAGTTGTAATCCTATGACCCTTCCACGGTGGCAAGCGCTTAAAAATAAGGTTTTGATCTGTCTTGTACTGGTGGCATCATCATTACACTGATATCAGCTCTGCCTCTGTGTCCTGAACTAACCCAGGCCCTGGAAATACAGGAGACACAGTCGATGCCTTCTACCCAGGAGGATGAGACACCAGTACGGACATGAAATCCTATTTTGTGAGCTGCTGCACATTAGATGGTACATTAGGAACCTGGGCTCTTCCTGTAAGTTTTGGGTAAAATTCCATGGAGTAGGAACTATTTTGTAATAACCTTTTTGTCTCCGAGAGCAATACCATTAGACATCTAGGTAAGACTGAAGTTGTCTGGTGGGAACTCAGGTGAAAACGCTAAGTAAGAGGTCAAGCATTTTGTTCAGGAAGATGTCTGAGGGGGTCAGTGGTACGGTGCTGAAAACACATGGAGGTCACAAGAGCTGGATGCTAAAAAAGAAGGCGCATTATTTTTACTCAAGCATTATGTTTCTCCAAGTGATTCACTGTACTCGGAAAAAGTATCTTGCTTTTGTCTACACTTTGGAGGTCAATGACTAGCAGTTATCACGGAACTAAAGGGAAGTCTAGGTACACAGGGAATTCTTTGTGCCGTCACCTAATTCAATATGGAGGAAAACAATACTTAAGAATCGGCTGTTGGGTGGGGAAAGAGAAGACAACTGAGAGCCAGAGTGAGGGGCCTCTTGACAAATTAGAGGAGTTATTGACCCTTTCATATATTTTGGGGGGGGCAATGAACCCCCCTGTCTCTGCAGATATATCATTAAACCAACATCACACATGAAGAAAGGATACAATCTAAATCACTCTTGGGTAAATAATATTTCAAGTGTTTTAAGACTAACCAGGAAATGAAATAACCAGATTCCTTCCTTGGCAGAATCTTGGTGGATTGCTTTTAGGATATAAAGGGAAAGACCAATAAATCTGTACTGATTATAAACAGTAGAGTTCACGTCGATCTAATTTTAGAAGAACTGCCAAACGATCCGGCATGCGACTGCAAGCGACCCAGGGAGTTTGGAGAAGCGAGCTGTTTCCTTATAATTGCCGATCAACAGAGTCAACAGATACAGAGAGAGAACTAGATGAAGGTCTACCCGCAAAGTGCATGGGTCAGAGGCCTCGGCCTGCAGGACGAGGAAAGTCAGTCCAGGTGAACGGCAGAAGCTTCAGAGCGCACAGAAGGTGCTAGGGAAGCCAAGAGAAGGACTCCAGTGGCTTCTTTTAATTGCAAGACAATGTCCGTATTCCATAAGGTGAAGGGGTTGAGAAGCAGTCACTGGTTTAACCACAAGTAGGAAGTTTGCTGACAGAAGTTATGGCACAAAAAGGAACTCAAAGTACTAGATTCCAACACAGGGGGAAGAACCCGCATATGGGTCGCTGGGACTGTACGGGACAGAGAGAACTGTCCTCCCTCCAGCATCTGTAGGAGGGAGGGCCAGCTCTGAGTGTCAGACCTCACCTGAAACCCAAGCAGTTGGACTTGTGGCCGCATGGGAGCCACCCCAGACTTAGGAAAGGGAGTGGGCGAATTCTCAACACAGGAGGAAGGGCTGGAAGAGAAACTCCATAACGTGAACGGGGGCCTTGTGATGGAGATTACAGAACCCTGGAAGGTTCACCAAGCAGCAGCCCAGGAGATGATGACGCAGCATCCAGGGTGACTTCCTAAGGACAGACCTCAAATGGCCAATTCTTAGTGCAGAGCTCAAGGTCAAAAAGCTGAGGCTAGAATCAGGAGGAACGTGGGACTGAAGACAAACAAAGGATCAGAAGCTGCACCAAGTAGGGGCAAATTCAGATCAGCTCCTCCAGGGAGGGGCGAGGCTGGGCCTTCCTCAGCAATGACAAACCATCCGGAGAGAAGCATCTGCACCAGCACGTATGCTGTCAGCCGCTGTCAGCCGGGGAAGCCAGGAGCAGAGGTGCTGATGCACCCTGGGCTGCCCAGCTGTGCATTTCATCTCCCAGGGCAGCTTAGGGAGGGACATCTGCCGGGGTCGGCCACGGGCATCTAGGAGGAGGGTCATCACAGGTTTGGAGAAGGGGTGGGCTGTGTCTAGCTGGGAACAGACTAAAGACTCCACTTGAAAGGCAAGATGCTTCGACTACCCCTCCCCCCCGCCCCCTGCCGCAAATATAATCTACTATGAAAAAAGTTGTGGTTTTGAAAGGATGAGGACAAAGGATGGAAAGAAAGTTATTATCATTAAATTAGGCTAAAGGATAAAGCGGACTGAAAGAAATGTAGAAGTCTCGTGACCAAGCTCACCACGAGGATGGCCGACAAAAAGCACACGGAAGAAGGAAGTGGCCTTTGGTCAGTACAGGGCCAAGGGTCAAGGTTATTTAAAAAAAAAAAGGTTGTTCTTAAGCATCTTTCATTTACTTCCATTAACATTTACTCCAAACAGGCAAACCCAAGTCCCAAAACCAAAGTTAATGCTTGTAAATAATGAATTCCTTCTTGCATAGTTACTCCTTTAAAAATATCAAGTTGCTACAACTTTTTTCTTTAATGCCAATTCTTAACAAATTAAAATACAATAACAGGAGTGTAATTGAGCATTTATGGCTTATGGGCTCTAAAATGAGGCTAATCAGAGAGTGACTAAGCCTCAGCGTGGTCTCTTTTTTAATAGGCATGTTTTAACATACAATAACCAGGATATTTTATTTAAAATTAGTATAGAAATGTACCAAGTGTTGGCTCTCTGGATTTGAACGCGGCGACAGAACCCATTTATCTTTGGCTCAGCATGGGCTGGGGGATCTGTTTTCCTGCTTGAGTTAGGCATTGAAAGTGCAGAAGAACCAGTTCTTAAGAAAATCAGAATATAAGTCTGGCAATTCACTAAAATTTATAAAAATGTGACAAGACCCATTTCCTAATCCATAAAAGTCTTTCAGAAACAGGTGGATATGTGAGCCTGAGGCTTCTAGCTTCTCCCAAGAGAAACAACACTGAGTTTTCCGTTTTTGAAAGAACTACCCTTTTCATCTCTCCCCAGCTTGGTACTTGAGGAATTAAAGCTACAACCACCAAACAATGTCGCCTCCTCAGAAGTGGGACGCGCAGCCTGATGGTCCGAGGTAGGGACCATGCAGGGGGAAATAAAGCCAGCGAGCTTGATTTTGATATGCAAACGTTACTGATACAACCCCTCTCCGTGTTCCTTGCAGAAAATGCTGATCGAGGATAAAAGGGGAAAAAACCCTTTAACAAGGCATGAGGGTAATTCAAAGCCAAGTACTTTTAAACAGCACTTAACAAGTCCCCGGGGCCCACTCAAGAGCCAGGCCCCCCAGAGGTGCTATCTCCTGCCCCTCAACAGCTTGAAAAAGTAGTAATTGCAAACCTATTTGCATTTTTCGTCTCAAGTTGTCCATGCTCACCTCGTGGATTATTTTTTGCAGGCAGGCGCCGGAGCAGAGGGACCCGTCCCCGACCGCGTGGATGAAGCTCCAGGACCCAGCACAGCGTCCCCCTGCCACCCCGCTCCTGCACCTTTGCCATCCCTTGTTTTTTACATTTTCCTCCTAATTATGTTGCATCTATTGCCGTACACTTAATTAGCTGCATTAATGTGATTTCTTTTCACATAGTCAAGCAATTAAGAGCTATGATTGAGTTTCATTCAATTAGCCTCAACAAACATGCTAATTGATGTCCCAGATGCAAATGAGGTGCAGTGAGAGGAACCTGCTAGCAATGGAGAGCCGTGTCAGGGACCCACAGCTTTCAGCTTGCTGACAGAAGCACAGCTCAGTGTGGCTCCCACCTTCGGTGGGGCTGCCTTGGGAGAGGGCGTGGAGTCCTGAGTGCCTCGGTGGGTGTAACCAGATCCCTCCGGATTCGAGAATTAACGGGTTGGCTGCTGTCACGCTGTTGTCCTAAAATCTCACAGTTACCCATTACCAGGACTGGGAGGTCATCACTGGATGGCACTCAGCTCCGGCAATTAGAGTGGTACCAAGTCCTCATCAAGATACCGCACAAAGCTCCTAAAAACACCTCACCGGAGTTCTCCCCAGACGGCCAAGGGAACGATGTGTGGGGCTCGTCTTGCCCATCCCAGAGCCCTCTGTGTGCGTGATGGCCTACAGTTCTCAGTAAATGGTGAGTTCATCTTAGTCAGCTCTGGGGCATTGGCACTTGAAGTTAAGCTCAAAATACAGCAATCCATCAATAGTCCCTAAAAATACTCTTACTATATTGATTCTCACTGCCTCCCATCCCTTTGTTACCTTTGGCTGTCTGGTGAAAGATGGTTTGCTTCGTGTGTTCATAGGGTACCAAAAAGCAGTTAACGAGATCTTAAAGCTAAACCCAAATGCATCAATGATGTGACTGGCATCTCAAGATTAGATCATCAGCATAAAACACACAGCTTTGAAATGCAATCAACATTGCTCCAGTTTTAACATATACTTTTTAAAGGTATAAAGATTCTTCATTCCCATAATTAAATGATGGAAAAGTTACAGAAATCTTTGTTCCAATTAGGTTTTCTCAATAAGCTCTGGTTTCTAACTGTACATAAATGTTGAGAAATTCATTATTTTCTATTACTATCTAATATTTTGTCTAAGTGAGGTAACTGTTAGGACATACTGATGCTTGCCTTGGTCTTTTTGCCACGGCTAATCTAGTCAACGTGTTTTCTCTTTGCATAACCTAAGTTCAGCAGTCCTCAAAGTGTGGCCCTCAACACCCTATCAGGGGCTTCATGAGTTCGACACTATTTTCAAAACAACTCCAAGACATAGTTTGCTTTTTCCCTCTGTTGAAATTTGCTTCGATGGTGCAAAAGCAATGTGGGTAATAAATATCGCTGACTCCTCAGCACGAATAAGGCAATGGTAACCACGTTGTACTTTGTACCCTGTCAGTATTTTACCGATTGTCACGCTCTCTAAATACAAACAAAAAAAAAACAAAAAAGTTTCACCTAAGGATGTTTTCTTTTTTTTTTTGTATTTCCTTTGATTTTATTGGTCTGAACTCATTTTACATTAACACTTCAACATTTTAATTTCCCGTAACTGTAAAGAAGAAAATAGAGGAACTTGAGAGAATACCGAACCAGAGTTGGTGTTATAAGAACACTCACATATCTTGCTAACAGAAGGATATTCACTGTTAAATCAAGAGCCTGAAAAAATGGCCACATTTTTTCCCCCAGGAATTTCCCTTCTAGGTAATAATTCTAAGGCTCAAAGATACGACAAAATTGAGTTCAGGAATTTTCACTGAAGTTAGATAATGGTAAGGATAAGCAAGCACCTAAATGCCCATGACAAATATTTTGAATTATGTGATAATTTAGCCACTCAAAATCATATTTTGAAGAATACTGGCTAACTTTAGATAACAAAGTATGTTCTTAATAAACCAAGAAAAAACCCCACAAAAAACCTACTGATTAAAAAAATTCTAACCTTTGAGCTTTTAAATTTCCCAGGTGATGCCGCGGCAAGTGTACTTAAGTGTTTGTGCTGCGCCGCGAGGCTGACCATCCTACACAGGAAAGCTCTTCCCTGAGTGTTTCATTCACAAGCTGAATTCGCCACTTGTTTGCTGGGACAACACTTCAACTTGAAAGAATGACTATGTCAGACATTAACTATGGTTATTCGGTCTTGGGTATGTGGTAGATATTTTCTTGAAAAAGAACAAGTACTTTTCTTGTGTTTGTACTGTAAGGAAAGCGGCTGACAGTATTTGTGGCCAGTGAGAGAGTCTGAGCTTTCCAGCAACAATGAGAATTTCGAAAACTTGTGTCTCTCACCATGACACCTTCCAAATACCTGGAGACTTTTCTGACAAGACTGGTGGTGATATTAATGAATGTGATTTTGGGGGTATTACTTGATGAAAAGTATCACCATTTGGAAATCTGCATACCTCAGTTAAACAAGCTTTTTGAAATGACTGACACATGGTGTGTCACATGCATGGATACAAGATCATTCAAAGTGCAAGACAGGTCATTGGATGTAATGCAGCAGAGAAGGAAAATTTCACTGAATTCCTAAGCTTTAATAAACTGTCACATGTCAAGTTTTAGTGTAGTATCCAAGAAGAACATGCATGATCTGAATGACCTGAAATGGCTATTAAAATACTCCTCAACCCTCCTCCACTGTTGGTGGAAATGTAACCTGGTGCTACCACTATGGTACACAGTTCGGAGCTTCCTCCAAAAACTAAAAATAGAATTGCCATATGATCCAACGATCCCACTCCTGGGCATATACCCAGAAAAGACAAAAACTCTAATTCAAAAAGATACATGCACCCCAATGTTCACTGCAGCACTGTTTACAACAGCCAAGACACAGAAGCAACCTAAATGTCCATCGACAGGTGAATGGATAAAGAAGATGTGGTACGTGTATACAATGGAATACTACTCAGCCATTAAAAAGAATGAAATAATGCCATTTGTAGCCACACGGATGGACCGAGAGATTATCATGCTAAGTGAAGTAAGTCAGACAGAGAAAGACAAATACCATATGATATCACTTATATGCGGAATCTAAACTATGACACAAATGAACTTATCTACAAAACAGAAACAGACTCACAGACATAGAGAACAGACTTGTGGCTGCCAAGGGGGAGGGATGGATTGGGAGTTTGGGGTTAGCAGATGCAAACCATTATATATAGGATGGATAAACAGCAAGGTCATACTGTACAGCAAAGGGAACTATATTCAATATCCTATAATAAACCATAAGGGAAAAGAATATGAAAAAGAATGTATATGTATGTATAACTGAATCGCTTTGCTGTACAGCAGAAAGTAACATAACACTGCAAATCAGCTATACCTCAAAAAACTAAATTTTCAGAAAAGCACACTTAAAATAAAAACTACTCCTTCCTCTTCCAACTAAATATCTCTGTGAGAGCCTCGTCACATACTTTAACCAAAACGACATGTCTCAACAGACTGAAGGCAGAAGTAGAAATGATGGTCTAACTTTCTGAACTGAAATCAAAGAGCTTTGAAAAAATGGAGAACAATGCTACCCTGCTTATGATTTCCTTTTGTTTTGGAAAGTATCTTTTTCATTAAAAAAATGTTATTTATGGAATAATATGTAATGGACAGGTTATTATTTTAAATGAATTATATGAATATTAAACGCTTTCTCAGTCATTTCTCAGTCATTTCTCCCATGATAAACATCAATAGACATAATCCACAGAAACAAAAGCTCTTTCAGATTCTTCAGTTTTTAGGAAGGTAAAAGGGCCCTAAGGCCAAAAGGTTTGACACCCACTAGTCTAGCTTGATGTTCACAAAACAGCCAAGGGCTCTGTGTGTGTGATTTTATGCACACAGCTGGGGGAGGAGCGTTGCAGCCTGAGCTCTGCAGATATTACAAATGGTCTGCAGATATGTCTGTCTTCTCCTGGAGGAGAGGAAGAACTCAGTCTTCCCTATTTTCACTCCACTTCATGAATGTGTCCAGGTTCAAGAGGAACAGTAGTTTATATTAATTCTGTTTTTTAAAACCCTTACTTCTGGGCTCAAAAAAAAGATGTAAGAGAAGCCATTGTCAGATGCACTGCTATTCCCAAACTCCACTTAATACTATTTTCAAAGGAAACTCATCTATAAAGACATACATAGTACCATCCCTTCAAAGAGACCAAGCAAACGCTTAAGTCCGACATGGATGAATAATAAACAATAGCCTCATATATAGTCACAGGCACAGAGGAAAGTTAATACCCTAAAAACACTATGAAAATAGTATCGTAAAACTATGCGAAATCTCCCGGCCACATCCTTTCAGATCACATCCCTCAAAGAAGACAATTTCTCCTTCTCTCCAAAGGATCACAGTTACAATAGCAAAGGGAGCAGGCAGCTTCAAAGAGAAAAACCTTATGAGAATCAGTCTGCTTTCCCAAAGACAGCCAACAGAATCCCACTTATGAGAATCAGTCTGCTTTCCCAAAGACAGCCAACAGAATCCCACTTATGAGAATCCGTCTGCTTTCCCAAAGACAGCCAACAGAATTCCACTGTTTCACTTCTGGAGCTGCTTCGGAAAGACCACTTGACCAGCGGATGTCAACGTGACCTGTGGCCACCGCAGGAAGAAGACACCTGGCAGATTGGATGTCAAATGGCATCTGAGGCAAAGGCAACGCTTAGGACACCTGATTCTGAACCAAGGCTTTACTGGGCCTGGGTAACTACCTAAGAGGTGGTAACGGAAAAGGTTGGTGAAGCGTCGTGAGGGATCCGTGGTGGCACCCTTTGCTTCCACAGGGGCTCAACACCACTGAAGCAGGGCAAACCTCTCCGGTGCATGTGCTCAAAGCGCTGGCATCCAACACATGTGGGCTCAAGCCCAACATTAGCCCAGGGGGAACAGGTTAATATAATATATATCAAAATAGCAGGGAATTCTACGTTGAATTATGAATATACCTTTGCTTCTTGACTGCATCTGTCTTGACTGACCTAGTATATTGAGCGTTACACTACAAGAAGAATTTTTCTCATTTTAGGTTAAATTGAACATTACCCAGTTGTAGCCCATGCGTGCTCAGACCTAGCCTATACAACAGCAGTGTGTTGGATATGCAGGCAGGTCTCTCCCAGAGGCACGCATGAGTGAGAGTTCACAGCAATAAACCACAAGGAGCCAGCCCCATTCCCTGGCTCCACGACTCTTTTAATAATTAAATATGGCTTGAAACAACTGGACCAGTAGTTAGATCCTGGAAATTCTGAGTTATGTAGGAATGTTCACCATAATGATAATTAGCTCTATCTGAACCACTTTAAAACTTCAGATTTCCTGGGATGAATTTGCTAGAACATGAAGCACTTAAAGAAACAGATTTATTTTTATTTTTTTTTTGTGGTACGTGGGTCTCTCACTGTTGTGGCGATTTTTAAAACATTTTTACAAAATGTTTATTTGTATATTTATTTAGTATCTGTGAGCTCTGTGAGGGCAGGGACAGTATCCCCAGCACCAAGCAAGTGTCTGACGCAAGACAGACACACAGTGACTTTTTACTGAAGAAATGAAGCAGTAGGATTCACACACTCGGGAAAGCAACTCAGACACTGCAAAGGAATGGGAAGGAGTAAAAGCATAGGGACACCACTTAAAGGAGTGCCTGAAGGAAGGGATGGCGACAAGAGATTTCCTAGCGGGAAGAAACAGATTTTTAAGACAGAAGAAGAGCACACACGTCTGCCTTCAGAGGACACTAATGATCGCTAAGCCTTTTCTTCTACCATTTGGCCCAACGCAGGACAGGAAAATTCCCACTTCGGTTTTTGCCCATCACAAAATTTAAGTACTTCTTCTAATTTCAAAACTTTCACCAGGCCTGTCTGGAAGTCTCCTTATTTATTTTTTTTCCCAATGCATTGCTTTTTTAGGAGTGATTCTGTTTTCCTAACGCTGCTTACTGCCCGCCAAGGCGGTTCACAGTAGTATGATCAGATTCATTTCAAATGAATAGCAGTCAGGTCACTGATTAACATAGTTTTCTGGTTTCCTAAACCAAGGATGGATGTCCACAGAAAACAAAGTTAGCCTCCTCCGGGCCAGAGGATGGCCTCAGAGCAAGAGTGCCTGGGAGCCTCTGCCTGTCAGGAGCTGTGGGCTTGGGCCACGCTATTTAACCAGTCTGGGTCCCGATTTCCACATCTTGAAAAATAAGGGTGTTAATAGTTCTTGCCTCATGAGATTGTTGTCCCGATGAACTGAGACAATATACAAAGAGCTTGAAAGAATGCCAAAGCGCTTTAGAAATGCTGGCTCTACTGCTCTTGTCCAATAAAAATACTGAAATACTTGCCCTCTGATTTTATGTGGGCATTTCCCGAAGTGCGGGCAGCATCCCGACTGGGGGTGGCCATTCCGACAGGATAAGCCATGGGGGTGACCTGCAAAGCTAGTTTTCACTTCACAGCATAGGAAAAAAAAAAAACTGCAAACGCGTGACATTTTCTACATTTTTCTTCTTCTTTTTCTCCCCCCTCCTCCTTTTTCTTTTCTTTTCTTTTTGGTGGGGGAGGCATGTACAGGGTAGTCAGACATTTTTATTGCAAAATGCCGTCTGGAAAAGATGCAAAACAAAATTGCTAACATGCAAGGGAGAAAAATAAGGGAGAAAAACAAAAGGCCCCCTTCCCTTTGCTTATTGAGTTCAAAGGCATAACAGGCAAGCACCCTGCAGCAAATGGGAAGCTACACTAATTTTAAAGCCATAAAACGCTATCAAGTTCCCTGCGGGGCAGGACTACACTGAAGCTCGTGGCACCTAAATAAGATATGGTTCATTTACTTCGCAGCTTAGCCTAATGTAATCATCAGTGGAGTTTTAGCCTAGAGTTGTAACAGGCAAACAGCCGCTGCGGCAGAGGCGGTACTCCCAGCCATCGGCGGGGCCGCGGCTAGACGGCTGTTGATTAGAAGATTTTTCAGTTTTGACAAGCACTTAATGAACATCAATCGCACCTTGACTGGTTTCCATCTGGGGCCACAGGCACACCTGAGAAGAAGCAGGTCTCTCCGCCTCCGCCTCTCCTTCCTTCCCAACACTGTAGCAACCAGCCGGCAACCAGGTTAGAACCGGAGAAGCACATACTTACAAAGTCGAATAATGAAATTCCATTTCTTGGCAGCAGGGGAAAAGAATATTCCCGCACTGTGCCCCCACGTCCGATCTCTCCCACTGAGAGTTCTCCGGAGCGACTTGCCGTCAGTGAAGAAAACGGACGGGTTTGATTTATTTACCTTTCGCAAGAATTTCCGGCCATAATTAGTAACCCTCAAAAGGCCCGAAATGGAAAACCAAGTGATACAGCTTGGGCACAAGGATGAAGCATCATGCTGCGTACTGATAAGACGATATTCCAAGGACTCCTCTGGAAGCTTTACTCAGATCCACAGGCTACACGGTTAACTCTGCACAGTTATAAAAACATATATATACTTTTTTTTTTTCAAAAGCAAGAAGGCAGAAGAATTTTTCAATGTAGAAAGATTTTTAAGTTAGGTAGGGTCTAGGCTACCCGGTGGTTTAATTTCTATACAGATAGGAAGACCTTATTTGTCTGATCTCACCCTACTTATGGTCACTCTGTTCTCAACATCAAGACGTGTACTATGGTGAGCCTGCATTTTGGCCATTTTAACCATCAATCTAAACACTTTCAAAGCCCAAGGGCTACCTAAAATAAACAAGGAATTCCTCAGGGCAGAAATAAGAGTTTGATAAAGATTCTAACATTTTTGTGTATGTGTAATAGGTATGAGTTTTTCAGCAGTCATCTTTTTCTAACAAAATTTGTAGCTAGGGGCTTCCCTGGTGGCGCAGTGGTTGAGAGTCCGCCTGCCGATGCAGGGGACACGGGTTCGTGCTCCAGTCCGGGAAGACCCCACATGCCGCGGAGCAGCTGGGCCCGTGAACCGCGGCCACTGAGCCTGCGCGTCCGGAGCCTGTGCTCCGCAACGGGAGAGGCCACAACAGTGAAAGGCCCGCGTACCGCAAAAAAAAAAACAAAAAAAAAACCAACAAAAAACAAACAAACAAAAAAACCTTGTAGCTATTCCCGGAAAATATTTATACTACTGTGGCAGTATCATTCCATGGGTTTGAAATCACTGATATACGGGAGAAATAATTTATCATACTATCTGAAACTTGCTGGATGAATGCCAAAAATATTTCCCAGGTCACCTAAAGAGCAGAGAGGGACAGCCTCCCTCACCTTTGGCGGGCACTTGGCAAACACAGAGAGAGCCCATGGCCCGTGTGGGCAGGGCTGGGTGGGTGTTTGCGTGCCACGTGGGTTCCAGACCATGATTCAGGTTATGAATCCTCCAGAACCCACCATGCTCATGACTGGGCCTAGCGATTTCTCTGTGTTATTTCTCATCCAGGGCCCTCATGAATGCTGGGCATCTTTAAGTTCAGCCATTCTCAGTAGTTCTCCCACACTGTAGTTTTTACATTAAAACCTCAAGCTCCAGAGAGGTATCTGTACACCTGTGCTCACAGCAGCATCATTCACAACAGTTAAGAGGAGGAAACAGCCCAAGTGTCCATCCAACAAATGGATACACAGAATGCGGTATGTATACCTGGAACTAGTGCCAGGACCCCGACAGACACCAAAATCCGCAGATGCTCAAGTCCCTTGTATAGGGTGGCACAGTACGTGCATATAACCTGCACATACCCTCCTATGCACTTTGAATCAGCTCTAGATTGCTCGTAATGCCCAATGCGATCTAAGTGCTATATGAACAGCTGCTGGCATGCGAGAAATTCAAATTTTGTTTTCTGGAACTCTCTGGAATTTTTTTCCCGAATGTCTTCGATCTGCAGTTGGTTGAATCCCTGGACTGTATACATCCAATGGTATTGTATGTATATACAATGGAATATTATTCAGCCTTAAAAAGGGAGGAAATGCTACAACACAGATGAACCTTCAAGACAGGAAGCTAAGTGAAATAAGCCAATCACAAAAGATAAACACTACACGATTCCACTCCTAGGAGGTACTCAGTAGTCAAATTCATAGAAACAGAAGGTAGAAGGGTGGCTGGAGGAGGGGGAACTCAGAGTCAGTGTTTAATGGGGACAGAGCCTCAGTTTTGCAAAATGAAAAAGTATCGGAAACGGACGGTGGTGATGGGTTGCACAACACTGAATGGCCTCATCACTCCTGAACTCATCTGCTTAAAAATGGTGAAGACGGCAAATTTTATGTGATGTGTGTTTTACTACAAATAGAGCAAAACAAAACCAAAAAACATCTCAAACTCCTGTCCAACCTTGGTGACCTGCTCTTCATTCTGCAGAAATGGAGCCTGGAAGTGACTGTGACACTTTTCTGTGGCTTAAAAACATCACATGGCGGCTTCCCTTCCTACAGTTTCAGAACCGCAGGCCTACAGGTGTGAGGACAGGCCACGCGTCTGGCTAATCGTGCCATCATTCTTTCACTCTTTCGACAAAACAGCACTGGCTCAATGTGAAGGCAACGCTGGCAACAGGACCCAGAATGTCTCCGGCTCCGAGGAGCTCCCAGTTTTGGGGGAGAATCGGGGCCGTGAAATAAGGCAAGAGAACAGGGAAATGAGCCAGAGGGTAAGGTGCGGGCACCCAGCAGCGGTGCCCACACAGGCCTGCCTAGCAGGGGGGGAGGCTTCCGGGAGGAAGTGACATGTAAGACACCACCAGGAGGGGGCAGGAAAGAACACTGCTGGTGGCAGCGACGGCATCTGTTAGGACCTGGAGCCCCCAGAACACGGCCAGTGCCAGGAACTAAAAGAAAACCAGAGCTGTGGAGGAGGGATGGCGGGAGACTGAGGGAGCAGGTGAGGCCCGGAGGGGCCTGCTAGGGAGCAAGGACGCCGTCTGAAGTGAAGCAGGAATCCTCTCGGCACAGAACGTCTAAAAGAAAGAAATGTAGGGACGGAAATCAACGTGTGACGTGAATTACAAGTGAGGGATCATGGGAAGACCTGCTCTCCTCCGCACTGTGCAGACAGGTTTTGGGAAACGCGATGGGCAGGTACCACTCTAGGAGAAACGAGCAGACGTGCAGTTCTGAAAGTTCAGGACAGGTAGGGGTTGGGAAGTCGTCTCTCTAGCTGTGACCTCTGAGGTCTTCCTGATGAATTCCCAGGGACTACGGTATCGAGAAAGAGAGGGCAGCAGAGCAATCACCTTGAAAGGGGCCTCCTGATTCCAGGGAGCCGCCCAGTCCCAGGGCTCCACAGGGGATGGGGCCGTGTCAGGAGCCGAAACCACAAATAAGGGGGCCCGGTCCATGGCTGCTTCTGTCCACCTGCAACCAGAAGGTATCGACTCGGGGGGGGGGGGGTTGGGGGAAGCTGACGGAACGCCTTGGAAATCAAGGAAGGAAGGAACTGTAAGAAGGAAGGAGGTAATGAAGTTTGGGAGGCCACAGAGATGCAACACACCTTGATCGCATTCTGTAGATAAAACACACTGCATGAAGTTCCGCCCAGAGCCATGTGTGTATAAACATAAGAGCCTATGCTCCTACGTTGACTAGAGAGGGGTGTATTTAAGAACACACTCTCCCATCAAGCGCCTGCTATAAGCTGCCTCGGTTCCTGCCCTGGAAAAGGCAGAGCATTCAGTACGCCTGGAGGTGGACAAATCAACACCTCCGGATCCTTGAGGTGATTCCCACAACACTGGCTTGAAAGGCCAGGTCTGCCCTGAAACGGATCCATTTGGATAAAGGGCCTGTGGTTGCTTCTGGGGAAGCAGAGAACGCTGGAGACTGAAGGACGTGAGCCTCTGTCCCATCCTCGACAAAGCCCCGCACACAGGGCTTATCCCTTCAGGCCCAGAAGCAGGAGACACACTTGGGATTTTCAGTGCTTCTCAGAGCTGTCTCCTGCCATCTGAGAAACTCTTGCAGAAACACCTGTCGCGGTCCAATGTACTTGTCGCGGCCCGATGTACCGCTTACAAACCCTTTCCCACTTGTCTAAACAGGCAGTGAGACGAGAGAACAGAAGTGCTCATCTGTTGCCATACAGCTCCAGACCTTTGCTCCCTGATACCTACGTATTTTCCTAACCTCCTCTACCTGGATTGTTCTGGGTTCCAACACTCTTCTAAGATTTTATGGCATCCGTATCATGCCATTTGTGTGTGTGTTCTCTTTCGACCCCGACGTAAGCTAATCTATTCTTAGGGAGGTCTAGCTGTGCAATGTGGGTGGCTTTCTCCGTCTCAGTCTCACCAGAATTTTTAAAGCAGAGCCAGGATCACCAAGGACAGGTTTGGAGCCCAGGGCCCTAGGAGCACAGACTTGACACGAAGCTACTGAGCAGCCATGCTCCCTGCCACGTGGCCCCTACGTACGGGCCTGTGTGCTGAGCCCATGCTAGCCCTGGGCAGACGGGGGACTGGGCACAGTCCTTGCCCTCGGTGAGGCTACACTAGACGAAGCGGTACAGACGCGAGAGGCGCCAGGACAGGTGGGCAGCCTGGGAACCAGGTGTACCTCCAGCGGACAAAGGGCATGAAGGTCCACCTGCATGACGAGCATCAGACCAGAAACACAAGAAGCCAGACTGGAGAGGAACGTTCAGACCGAGGACGGCTTCCGGCACTGCGGCTTCTACAGGGGTAGCAAGATCCCGTAATCATTCATCACAGAATGATGCAGGTCGACTGCCGCGGTGTGACAGAGCCAGGACACGCCAGACAGCATCTTCTCAGAAAGAAAGGGAGGCCTGACTTCTCTCTCAGGGTTATCAGTCATTCCATGACTCAAAGCTTCTACATCTGGAAATCTGGGCTTGGAATCTGTCTGTCTAGCCCTGTAGCCTGGCTTCTGCGATGTTCTGGGGAAAACAAGGGAGAGGTTTTCCGAGTGTAACTCAATTCACCACCTCAAGAGATAGGGGTCTCCCTTCACGGGTGTGCAGCGGGCTGAAGGGACAGACTCTTAGTGAATCCTCAATCCTCAAGTAAAACGTCCCCATTTTATGTGAGGATTGTGTTATTTTATTTTTTACTTTTTTTACTTTTGGCCGCACCTTGCAGCTTGTGGGATCCTAGTTCCCTGACCAGGGATTGAACACGGGCCCTCGGCAGTGAAAGCGGAAGAGTCCTAACAATTGGACTGCCAGGGAATTCCCAGGATTGTTATTTTAAATGACGCTTACCAGCAGTGGGTACAGGCAAGAGTTGTTCTTACAACGAATGGTATCTTCCTTTTCACCTTTAACTATTTCTTTTGAGAAGCATACCTACTTAGGAAAGCATCTCACATCTTTTTGTTATTTTGGCATTAGTATCAGTAAACAAGTGGATTTTTCTGCCTGACTTTGAAACTAGAAACATACTGCAATCAGCATTCCGATGACAATTCAGAGTTCAAGTCCATGGGGGAAAAAACAAGGAAATGTCAGCAACCTGCAGAATCCAAGGCTTTGTGGAGCCGGAGAGTCTAAGGCACTTGATTAGGAATGAATGTCCTGTAAGAAGGAAAAGCCCAGTTCTGCAGGGCAGGGAGAAATGACAGCACCCCAGCTGCTGCTATAACTCAGGCAACATACAGAACGGGAAAGAAATCCAGGAGGGAGAATTTCAAAAGTGTGAGCAACTCGAGCACGTGTCAGCCAGGTGGGCTGTCCACACCTGCCACGTGTGCTCAGGAGGAAGCTGGGAGAACCCCCCTGGTCTGGGCACCATAAAGTCCTTGGCTTGACCTGCGGCCAAGAGAGAACTCTTACAAGTCCATTTAGGAATCCCCCCCCACACCCCTTTGCCAGCAGGAATTTCAGCTGTGCCCTCGACGGCAGCTCCTTCGACACGGAAGATGAATGGGTGGCGATGCTGAACTGTGCAGCCCCGAGGTCCAAGTTCCTTCTCATTATCCTCTCCATTTCTCTATCAAGGTGCTCCCTAAGGCTCACATTCAAGTCCATAGAAAGGGAATTCAAGGATCTCAGAACAGGCTGCCTTTCACCCACCCAGACTAGAAACCAGCAAAGTGTCACAAAACCTCGGGACACTAAGACGGGTCTCCCCCGCAAAAAGTTAAGCAGGTAGGGCTTTTTAAAGGTCTTGTAGTTGTACAATTTTCTCCGAGGATCAAAAAAATACAGACCACGGAGCAGCAGCAGAAGTCAACAGCTTGCTTTTTATTTATTTATTTACTTTTAAAGTGTGTTTATTTGTCTATTTTTGGCTGTGTTGGGTCTTCGTTGCTGCACGCAGGCTTTTCTCTAGTTGCGGCGAGCGGGGGCTACTCTTCGTTGCAGTGCGTGTGCTCCTCATGGCGGTGGCTTCTAGGGGCATGGGCTCTAGGGCACAGGCTCAGTAGTTGTGGCGCCTGGGCTCAGTTGCTCCACAGCATGTGGGATCATCCCGGACCAGGGCTCGAACCCGTGTCCCCTGCATCGGCAGGCGAGTTCTTAACCACTGCGCCACCAGGGAAGCCCAACAGCTTGCTTTTTACTATTTCAGTCTTATTTATATATTTAGGGCTGTCTTTGCAAAATGCCACGTGGAGATGAAAGAGCAGTTAAGCTGGTCAGTGCTGAAGCTCGGGTGACCAGCTTCTCCCAGTTGCCTGGGACTTCCCACGTTTTAGCACTGGACGTCCTGCATCCTAGGAAAACCAGGGCAGTCGATACTCTACAACGCCAAAGCAGCTTCGTTATCTCGGCTGAGTCTTCTATGTGTTATCTAAACTGCGCTCTAGGTTTTATTTAATTTAATAACAGCATCTTGAGAAAGAAAGACGAATCAAATCAACTGGCTTGTTTTCTGAGCCCGGGTCTTCGTCTTACCATGAAACTGATCCCACCCAGCAACTCCAAACTTGGAATGGGGTTGTCCTTAGAAGTCCAACTGACTCTGCGAGCCTCCATTCGCTAGGGGTTCCTGGTGACAATTTCAGACGCACACACCCTTAAGAGTCTGAAGTGATCTTGAGAAGACAGTAACAGCAAGCATGCCCTTGCAGTTAAAGGATTCTTTCTCTGGATTTCCAGAGCAGACGCTGTGCAGCCAGTTTCTCGATGTCTACCTTAAAACGCACACTGAGAAGAAATGAAGCCTGACTGTATGCAGAAGGGTAGGATGTGTGAGCTGAAGCTTCGCAGGCAAGTTCCACCTTCTGAAAAGGCGGCAGCCCAGGTCCACCACAGACCAGGCGCTGATACACTCAGTTACAGAGACAATGCCACGGACCTGTGGGTTCCTTCAGTCCTCCCCCACCGGCTGCTCTGCTCAGCTATTCTGCCCCTGCCATCAGACCGCACGGCTATCCTTCCCCAGCGCGGGAACCACCGATCTTTAGGAACACCTAGGTTGAAATCCACCATCACTTCTTCCTCCTATGCCTGCATCTCCTCCTCTCTACCTACAATGCAAGAGGGAGGGGGACCCCATGAGCCCAAGCCAGCCACTGCTGGCGGCCCCCGAGCCCCTGGGGAAGAGCGGAAGCAGGCCAGGAGGGGTGGCAGTGGGCGAAGGGTGGGGTTGAGACTTCACGGACCACAGAGTGAGTAAATCTGGGGTCCAGAGGCATCGCTGATATCAACTTGTAGGGAACTTTCTCCGTCTGGGTGGGATCAATGTTTGGCCCACTTTCCCTCTCATTTCCAGATGATCACTTCGTATGATCTGGCCACACACAGGCGATTCTACTCCACTGCCCGGAGAGGGTCTCTCCTCCCTAAGAGAAGTGTTTAAGGTTTTCAACAACAGGAAACATGCCTGGGGTGAAAAAGCTTCCTTCAATGATGTCTATCTGCGGTACAGGGAAGGCTTAGGGACACCTGTGCTACAGAAATGGCAGAATGAGGCCAAGCTGTGTGTCAGAGGGACCAAGGATTTGGGGCCCCTAAATAATCTGTGTAGGAGCTGAGATGAGGCTTGGGGTGAAAACCAGAAAGACACGTCCGGGATGATGCCATCGAACTGGGCCGACTTTGAGGGCTTGGGAAGAAGATGTGGCTGGGAAAGGGTGTGCCAGAAGGGAACTCTGAAGCTGCGGTGACCAGTGGGAAGTGATGTCCTGGGGACACCACCCGAGGTCCCTTTCTATTAATCTTGTGCATGTGAGCTCTGAAGGGGACAGGCCATCCAGGGGCACCAGCGTCAGACTCCCTGGCAGCTGACCCATTCCAAGCACTCGGTGAACTTGGTCTCATACCAACCCCACTGCCGGCTGCAAAGCTGAGGCCCCCCAGTTTCATGACTGCCAGCCTGTTTCTTAAGCCCCAGTTTCTGACAAGCCAGAGCATGTCATCCTGCTAGGATTCCACAAGCTGGGCACACAGCTGGGGCCACACACTGACTGTTTATTTTGTCCAAAGGCTGGGTCTGTTTTCTACCCCACCAACGCGTGCGAGACATCTGCTGGGATTGAAACTTGTGGTTCGGGTCCAAAGGATGATCTTTACATAAACACTTCCATAGACACCTGTGTAATGAGGAAACCGTATCTGTTTCCCTCAATAGAAATGACCTCTTCTGGGAGATCTTTTTTTTTTTCGGTATGCGGGCCTCTCACTGTCACAGCCTCTCCCGTTGTGGAGCACAGGCTCCAGACGCGCAGGCTCAGCGGCCATGGCTCACGGGCCCAGCCGCTCCGCGGCATGTGGGATCTTCCTAGACCGGGGCACGAACCCGTGTCCCCTGCATCGGCAGGCGGACTCTCAACCACTGCGCCACCAGGGAAGCTCCCCTTTTTTTTTTTAAAGGAAGTGGTCAGTCTCCCGCTTCCACAGCGCCCGAAGTAAGTTAAAGGTAGAGCCCAGTGCTGCTGGAGCATCCTGTCCAAGGAAACATCTGAGAAAACCATCATTGCTGGCAGCCCAGGGGAGCTGAAGGGGTGATGCGGCAAGGCTGGGGAAGGAGAGGCTTGTGGGGCAGGCCGCTCGGGCCAGCAGCAAACTCCGTACCCTGTCATAAACTCTTGGCCTTGCCTGCCTGCCGGTCCAGGGACACTGGTCAGGGTGGTCATCTGGGATTTTAAATCGGCTAGCTAACGAAGGAGCCGTCTAGATCAGCCCCTGCAGAGGGGGTCCAGCCTTACAGACCACGCTCTCTGATGCAGGCAACACTCTGCAGGTGACGCACTTTGACTGCAATAGAACAATTCAGGGCCCTCACCACGCTGGCCTGTTTCCCCACAAGCTTGATTCAGTCGTTTACTCTTGCTCCAGTCCTCCTGGTGTGCAAGACCCCGCCGAGATCCTTGGGTTCAGCAGGACACCACGTCGAAGGTGACTCGTGATAGAGTCAGGGTCCAGCCTGATGCAGTCCGTGTGCAGTGCCTGTGCGCACAGGAAATGAACGCCTGTCCACCAAGAGGAGAGCCACACGGCCACAGGTAAATGCTGGTTTTGAAGGGGCCGCTGGGGCTGCTACAGGCCCCACCTAACATCTGTTTGAATGATACACGTTTTGTGTATCTCAAGCCTATTGCTCTCAGACGCCCAACCCCACCCCATTATAGGCGCATTACCTTATTGGAATCCCACGCTCCAGAAAGCATGCCAGTTTCCTTTTTGGTAAATAAATTACCTCATCGTCAAAAGTTACGAGGATACACGGGAGCTGGCACAGCTATTCCACCAAAAGGACAAACACAATCTTTGTAGAAAAGTATCTGAAACTGTCAGGCTGTTTAGCCAAGTTCTTTTCCTTGGCTCCCTGGAGAGGAACAGGCTGTAGGTTCTGCTACTTGAGATCAATGCAGGTCCCCTGCTCCACGGCCAGTACGAGGGTGATGACCGACAGTACTGAAACCCAAAGCCACCAACCTGGGCAAGATTTTCCCAACATTTAACCACTTAGGTCCTCAGCACAAGTGGCCAGTAAGCTTAGCGGTCCTCCTGCCGTAATACATCTCGGAGATAACCCAGGGAGGGAGTGATACAGTGTGATCAGTGTTGGAGACCATCTGGTTCTATCACCTTTGAAATTTTCCAGGCCCGTTCTCCATGACGCAGAACTCTGGGACCTGAGTTAGCCACACATCTGCATGCTCCCAAATCTCTTATTAAGGAAAGTCAGGATTCTGCCCTTGGACATCCCCTTGAATGCCTCCTCCCATCTGGAACCAAAGAAGGCCAGTCTAACTCAGCTGCTGGGGATCTGTAGCTCCCAACAACTTTGACTAGGACAGATCCGTTCCAGGTACCTGCCAGAGAATATACCTGAAACTCAAAACTCAAAATATATCTTCACCCAAAGCTTAGCTGTATAGACAAAATCGGTGAAGGATTACAATAAAGGTCATGCCACCCCGTCATGCTCCAGTAATTCAGATCCACTTCTAGATTAAGCCACTCCCTTAGGGAACTGTGTCCCTGCATCAATAATTCCAGTTCCCAAGAGACTGGCGTTAACTGAAATGCACTTTAAAATGACACTGGCTCTTGCTTGCCCTACAATTACATAACAAAGCCCCACTGTGCTCCTTTGCCGGATTCCAATAATATCCATGCACACATAGGAAAAAAAAAAAAAGACGGCACTGAGGGCCGTGAGAAGCAGCAGACTGTGTGGGAGAATGTTTGAAGAACCGACGCTGATTACATCACCAAGCGGTTGAGATGAAAAGTATGTGGGCATCAGCCCTCCTACAGGAATGTTCCGGTACCATCTTTTGTTGTTATCATCTTTCCCCCTTGGCAAGTAGGAGCAAATGCCCCTCTGATGGCACGTGAGCTTAGCAGGTGAGCGTAAGGTGACACAAGATGCATCGTCAATCAGATCTCACTTTATTTTTACTTCCCAGCAAGAAGATGGTGATTGCACGTCTCCCTCTAAGTAACATAAAGCAAATGGGTCAATAATTAGGCTTCGCTCTCTGACGGGGTCTTTGGAAGAACTACGCCAGTGAAAAAGGGCCGCCTCCTTGCTGATGGGGCAGCTCTGCGGAGAGAACCCCAAAGACCTGGAGAGGGACAGGACTGCCACAGGCAGGCCTCATGGGATGGTATTAAGTCTCTGATTTGGAGGTCTCTGGAGAAGCAGGCGGACTCTACTCCCCAAATAACCCCAAATAAATCAAGCACAAAGGAATTTCCTCTGTAAAAGAAGGAGTATATATCTCAAAAGTCTACTTAATGGTGAAGCATGGGAAGCATTCCATCGACAGGAGAAACACACCAGAGACACCTAAAGAAACATGCTTTTGAACACGGTTCAGAAAGGTGAAGCCACTGCTGTAAGACAAGAGGGAAAAGGGCAATTCACCCCAGCAAGCAAATTACACAGCGAGGGTACCGTCTGTTACCCATCCTATTGGAAAGGTTTCTGAAAAAGGGAAATGTTCCTGAGAGTGCAGGGGAAAAAGCCAGAGGAGATGAACGGATACCGTCTTTCCAGGAATTTGGCACTACATACCCAAAGCCCATAAAAGCATACACTGTTCAACTCAGGAAGACTACGGCTAGGAATCTGCAGGAAATGAATGAGGACACAGAAGTGTCAAAAGGAGACACTGATTAGAGTTACTTACAACAGCAAAAATCATTCAAAATGGAAATTTCCTGCCAGATGTCTGTTCTGGAGATGCTGTTAAGTCAGTTAGGGCACACGTGCAGAATGAATGCTATATAACTATTTAAAATGGTGGCATACATTTGCTGACATGGGAAGGTGCCTATGATCTTGCATCGTCTAGGAGAGAAGGCCACATGCCATGTGCACAGGGGGGCTGCATGCTTGTGGAAGGAAGAAGCACAGAGTGTAGAAATGGCTGGGGACATACACCCCAAAACGCGAGCAGTCACGTTTTCCAGAGCGTATTTGGGGATTTTCATCTTCTGCAGTACGTTTACTTCTAACTTCTTGCCAGTCACCGTGCAATGTTTTTTAAAGTATTTAAAATGAAAAGCTTAACACTGTGATATAATCAAACAACCAGCTAATATTATATATTCTAATCTACGCCTTTGTCTACATCAAGGCAGGTAAACATCACGCAGGATTCAGGGAATGTGTCGTTCTGGAATAGGCATTACACCCCGTCTTCAGGTTTTACCACTTTCTGAAAGAGCTCACCGTGGGTGGAATGTCTGCTTTCCCCCCAATGATGAAATTAATTGTCTTTTAATCTATCTTATAAAAATCACCAGTATAAGAGATTCTATTACAGAGAAAACGAACTTGCCTCACAAACTGGTATGTGTCCTTATTGGACAATAAAAACTGACTCATGAATTGCATGTAATTCTTGTTTTGGTTCTCAGCGGCTCAAGCGGACCCTGGGTTCCCTAGTCTAGATGTTCAGACAGATCTCTTTTTTTTCTCCTTTCTCTTTTACCGCTTGCTCCTGTCTTTTTACTCTCACTTAACATTTTTAGTCTCATTTAAATACTACTTTAACCTCCAACAGAGCTGAAAGGCTTGACGGTGACTGTGCTGGGACCCCTTCCGCCCCTCCAGCCCAACACCTGCTACTTTCTCCGAAGGAGCAAATACTCACGTGTAAACTTGGATGATACGTGAGCACACCATTGTCACACAGGGTGACGTATTTCTTTTTCCATTCTTTGTTCAGCGATTTGCCACTTCGCTTCAGCAGCATGCCCTGTAAGGAAAAAGGAGGCAGACAGAAATTAATAAATATAAGTTATAAAGTCCTGGGTCCATTTTTTTTTTTTTTTTTTTTTTTTTTTTTTTTTTTTGCGGTACGCGGGCCTCTCACTGTTGTGGCCTCTCCCGTTGCGGAGCACAGGCTCTGGACACGCAGGCTCAGTGGCCATGGCTCACGGGCCCAGCCGCTCCGCGGCATGTGGGATCTTCCCGGACCGGGGCACGAACCCATGTCCCCTGCATCGGCAGGCGGACTCTCAACCACTGTGCCACCAGGGAAGCCCCTGGGTCCATTTTTTTAAAAAAAGAGCAGGCACATAGGTAATTTTTAAATTGTTAAACTTTCATTTTCTCTATGCCATCTTAAAATGGAAATGACACATTTTTAGCCTGGTCATTTGATTTTCTCCCTTCTTTTTCATACGATATATTTATAGTCAACCAATTTCCTTTTGTGTATGTGTGTGTAGAACCTAACTTTCTGCCATTAATGAGTGCTAAGATACGCCATTGGTTCAACAAATACGATACAAACCGTCCTGATGTGCCACATCATACCTTTTCTTATAGCTAAGTTACAAGCACATGGAGCCCCTAAAGGTATTAAAAAGGAACCTGCATTTCCTTTTCTAAAATTAAGACGGTAACCATATTCTTACCTTATGATATTTACACATAACATTTTTTTATAGTTTTTCATTTCAGATCTGAATTTATTAAAAATGAAATTCCATTTGCAAACTTAGCAACGGCATTCAATAGATGAACTGTGTATAATTTCCTTTAACCCATTTTTAATGAAATTACATTAGGGCTTCTTGAAAACCATTCAAAACTGGAAACCAACACGCTTCTGAAGTATATTTGATCCAGTCTTCCTTAGATGACTGATGAGAATTTATGCTTGTTTTAACTACCAATTCCCAGCAAACCTTCTGCCTTGTTTGTAGGTTTTCCTGAGTTAAGAAAACCGAAGGCAGCCCTGAGCTCTGCCAGGCCCAGCACCTCGACTTTGCACTTCCTCTTTCCCTTTTGGGGCTTCGCGCCTTCCGTACTCAGTCAATTTCAACTTGAGCTTTCACATCTGGGTTCGTCTAACTCCTGTTCACGGAAAAGAAGGAAAACAGAAGAACCTCCTTCCTTGCCCTTCCTCTTGCTGCCCATTTATAAACCTACATAATGATGATTATGACTGAGAACGCATAAGACTAATGCTACTGAATTCACCCAGATGGAGGCAGAAAGAATGTTGTAAGTTTGAGATAGAATCTGACACCTTAAAGAAGCAGAGGCATCCTGAGTCCCCTTGGGAATTTTTACCAGCCTCCATCCACCTCCTGACTCTCTTGATCGGAACCAAAATACAAGAAAAAAATCAAGTAAGCATTTTTTTATGCAATAGAATTAAGTTCCAATTAACTACCAATATTGTGACATTAGTTTTACACCAAAGTTTACAAATATAATGGATTATGAACCAACTCGGGACTCCGACCACAAACGTTTATTGTCGCTGAAAGAAAATATTTCAAAGTTTGAGGCAACCCACAAGTAAACCTTTGGAAGAGCATTTCTTTCCAAGTTCTTACTTAAAGAAAGCACGTGACATAAAGCTGCAGACCTTGATTTCTTGGAATCTCAACCAATATACACCAAACATGGCACTGAGACCAACAAAGGGAAGCAGGCCCAGAGGAAAATTTTACTTACAAACCAAGGCGACGCAAGTTCCAGGACATAGTAAGAACCAGTGGGAGAGGGGTGGTCACCACTGGTGACAATGAATTAGTGACAATGAAAAAGCAACACTTAAAATCATCAAATGTCCCTCCCTGGTGGGATTTCTAAGATATTAAAACTTAGCATAATAAAACGTGACACAAGTTCTCCTGCAGGCTCACATTTTCCCACCACCATCCATTTTAGCTGGAATCCCAACAATACCAGGCGCTGGGGTTACTACGTGTCACTGGTAGCAGAGAGCCGCCCTGGGCCTCAGAAAGCTTTTCCTCCGGCCTCAAACGAAATGCAGGCCTCAGGTCACACCCCAGGGCTCCGTGCAGAGGGACGTACAGAAGTCTCTCAGCTAGCACGTGGGCACTTTCAAGAGCAAATCCTACGCTCCCCGGTGAAAGGTATAAAGACTTATTTCTTAAGGGAATAAAGGGAAAATTTATCAGGAGGCCATGTGAAGAGACGACGTCATAGTTTCCTGGGAAATTAAATTAGGCCAATTTGTTTGGTCCTAGGAAAACTTAATGTCCTGTTGAAAAAAAAAAAATCCAAGTCTTGACAAATCTTGTTGGAAAAAAAAAAAATTCAAATCCAAATCTTGATTATTCAAATGCTGCAACATTCAGCAGACCTGAACACCCTGGTGGCCTAGGAACCATATTTCTGCCCTTAAGTCTTGGCCCCAGCTGGGTTTATTATCCCACCCCTCACAGCCCACCCCAAGACTGCAGTAGAGACTGAACCGATTGGCCGCCTGGCTCCCCACGTCATGCTGCACGCAAGAGGGGGTCGCCCAGCTGCTGGTCTGGGCAGAGCTGGACCAGGGAAGGCACACTTTTCTTTCAGTGGCTTGAGCGCTAGCAGGTGCTGATGCGTTTCTAAGTGTCGGCATTTTTCTCTCTCTCACTCGCTCCCCATAAGAAGCAGGGCAGGGGTAGCAGTTACGACGGCTCCCTCGTTACAGACGTGTACTCTGACCAGAGGTAAGGGAGCTCGTTAGTGATGGGAAGTGACAGGACCAGCCTCCGTGCTCTCTTCATTCCTGCCATTACACGGGGCTGCTAAGTTCCGGCCTGTGGGCAATGACCACAATGGTCAAACTGACCAGTGTCCCCACCACTGCCTGGCCTACAGCCTTCAGTCTCGAAGCACCAGCTCATCCTCCCAGGGCACAAAACCCAAACCTGAGAGCGGCGGGTCACCCAGGATCCTGGCAGGCACCTCCAGTCTGGTTCCTCTCTGGAGAGGGCACTGAGAATCCAGGATCGCAAGGGAATATAAAATACCAGTAGCACTCGGGCTGGTATTTTACATTCACGCAGTGAAAGAACAGATAAGCACCATTCTAACGTGAACAAATTCAAATCTGTTCCTGAAAATACATTGTATATGGATCCAGAGGAAGGGGTTTCTGTTTGCAAGTCTTAAGAGTACCCTGAAAATGCCCTAAACTCTGTGTCCTGGAGAGAGGGGAGACCGGGACGAGGATTTATGGAAGCAAATCTCCAGCTTTACTAAAAGATCCCAGGAAGCAGGTGGTCAGGCTGTTGCAAGTGGAGAAGGCCAGACCTCTTGATGGGGTGGAGAAGGTCAACGACGCATAGCGGAGCCAACGGTCCAGGGACGGCGCCCTGGACTGAGCAGGGAACGCAGGGTCCGCATCTGCGTTTCCAGATTTCCTGATGACCCAAGAGAAGAAGAAAAACTGGAGCTTTAAGTGACGGCTCCTTACTTTAGAATGTCAGCAACGGATTATACACCATCTGCGTGTAATTCAGGCCAAACCCGACACGTCTGCAGGCCAGACGCGGGCACCTCTGTGTCTGCGACCTCCGGCCAAGAGTTAGCAGAAGGCGGTAGCGGGGTCTGGACCAAGGTGCTGGCCCTCCCACGGCTGGGCCACGTGGGACCTCCATCCTATCGCCCAGACGACAGCCATCCACAGGCTTGCACTTCCTGGAAGGGGAGTCCTGGGAAAGCCCAGGGCTGTGGATTAATGCCCACAGCTCTGGACGTCAGGGCCCACTTCTGCACTTACATGTGTGAACCTTTAGAAAAGGTCATGCAAAACACTAGGAGAAACCAGCAAACCGTGTGGTCTCTCCATAAATAGTAAGAAGAGCCCCATCCTGAGAAACACGACGAGACGCGAGGTCTCTGATGAGTCGAGGGCGTGGGAGGCAGCAGAGCAGGATGAACTTCTGTAATCAGAGGTTTACCTGAAGTTCAAACGAGGAGACTCAGGAAACAGCTTCTGTGGATTAAAGATGTGTTTCCTTTTGCTTTCTTTCCATTTTTTTTTCTTAAATTAATTCTGAACCCTGATTTTTAGAGAGTATTTGTATCAAGTGGGAATCATAGAATTTCAGAATCACAGGAGACTCTGGAAGTCAAACCATTCCATCCTGAATCTGCTAGACCAATATTTGTGCTTGATCCCTGCCCGGGGTCACCCTGCTCAAGAATCCCTGGGGACAGTGAACCCACGGGCCTGGACCCCTAGAGCTGCCTGAGCAGGGCTCCGCTGCCCTCTGGGGGGTGGGCCTGGTCTGTAACTCTGGAGTGCAGCCTGCGCCCAGCATGCCCTTCTTTTCAGGGACCAAGGACAGTTGCCACAAAGACCCAATGAGATGTCACACAGCTACACAGCCAAGCCCATTCTTAGCCCCAGACTCCTCCCAAAGCAAAAGGTTCCAGCGCTCTGACATGGTGAGACTCTCCTCTTGAGCACAGGTAGCATCCCCCAAAGTGCTGAAGGGAGAGAACCTATCACCTCCCTTTAGGACAAACTTCTACCGATGAAGCAGGATGCTCTAACATGCTAGCAGCCCCTCACTGCAGGCTGAGCCCCTAGACTGGATCCCCCATGCTTCTGCCATCCCAGACTTACACAATTTCTACTCTAACTACCAGGAAAATGGAAAACCCTAAAAATAGTTCATTTTAAACTTTTGAAGGACACGAAGCCCTGATCCCACAAGCTAGAAGATGACAGAGGCCGGAAGGCGCTCTGCCAGAGACACACGGGTGGGCAGCTCCCATCAGCGAGTGTAAATGGCCCTTCTGATTCTAAGTCTCTTTGATTCTGTGTGACCCAGGGCAAAACCACACGGCGGAATGTCAAAATGTATACTTGGTCTATCTTTCAGATGCCACTTTTGTACATGTAAAAACGATTTCCTGTTTAAGATCGTTTCTTGTGGACCAGCTATCCCAGCATAGACATCAATTACAGTTAATGCTTTATTTGAATTTCGTATGGCTTATGCATGTTTTTAAAATTTTTTATTTCAAAACAATATTGGGCTCATTGTGAGCCAGATGCTGCTCTAAGAGCCTTAGAGGTAAGTATTAACTCATGGAAAGCTTATGATGACCTGATGGTAATTACTATGACTCTCCCCATTTTACAGATGAGGCCACTGAGGCACAGAGAGGCTATGTAACTTGCCCAACTCACACAGCCAGCTTGGTAGCTGATTTCAAGACAGCTTCCAGTGCACCAGGCTTCGTGTCCCTGTGTAAATCAGCCCACACTGACTCAGGGGTGCCTGAGACTCACTTTAACCAACAGTAGCAGCTGCAGTGATGCTACCTACACTGGGTTTAAACCTTAAGAAATCCTGGCAGCTTCTGCTTTGGGGAGCTCTGACCAAGAAGCCATGCTGTCCTCTGTCCATAGTTCTGAACCACAGAACTATGAGAAATAATAATAGTTTTTTCAAATCATTAGGGATTGGGGTAGAGTGTTAGGCAAAAATAGACTAGAAAAACAGAACTAGTGTCCTGCATTGCTGTAAGAAAAATCAAAAACACATGTCCCTGGCTTGCAACCAGGCAGCTGGCTGAGGCTGGCAGGAACTGAACAGCTGGAAGGACCGTGAGGAAAGTGCTCCCTGAGGTTGGAGAAAGGGGTCCGCCTTGTGTGCTGGCAGGACGGACAGTTAGCAGACCTGCTCCCTGTGGGAACGTGCAGCACAGCCAGGATGCGCAGTGAACCCCTGCACGGACCTGGCTAAGATTTCCGAGCAGAATGCCAAACACGCTAACTGCTCTGATGAGTCTGGGAGGAGGGAGAGGAGATCAAGGTAGTTTTCAAGCAGAATTAGAAAAAATATTTCTGATTTAAAAACCTCACTGGACCAGACCACGAGAAAAACTGTTTCTCTATCCCAGCTTCTCCTGCAGTAGAAAACTCTGAGAGTAAGAACTGGCCTCAGAACAAAGATCGAATCCAGGGAATGGCAGGGGATATGATCTCAGAATAAAGACCCCACCAAGAGTGTGGCAGTCAGACCCCCTTCTTGAGAACTCAGAAAGATTTCAGGTAGACCTTTCCCATTACCAGAAGACCTATGGATCAGAGACAGGAACCTGGGGATTGGCTTTTGCCTAATGGACCAAATTTGTAATTTGATACAAAGGACACCCACAAGGCTTTTAAAGGAATTACACCACTTTGGATTAAAAAGCACAGAGGGGACTTCCCTGGTGGCGCAGTGGTTAAGAATCTGCCTGCCAATGCAGGCGACTCGGGTTCAAACCGTGGTCCGGGAAGATCCCACATGCCACAGAGCAACTAAGCCCGTGCGCCACAACTACTGAGCCCGCACTCTAGAGCCCATGAGCCACAACTACTGAGCCTGCGTGCCACAGCTACTGAAGCCCGTGCACCTAGAGCCTGTGCTCCGCAACAAAGAGAAGCCACCGCCACGAGAAGCCCGCGCACCGCAACGAAGAGCAGCCCCCGCTCGCCACAACTAGAGAAAGCCCGCGCACAGCAATGAAGACCCAATGCAGCCAAAATAAACAAACAAACAAATTTATTAAAAATAAAATAAAATAAAAAGCACAGAGAAAAGAGGCCCTGGGCTTTCAACCCAAGTATAGGCTGAGAAAACTATATAGCTGTACACAGGCCATTTCTTATGGAGAAGGAAGGATGACTCAGATAGCAGAGCCCAGGGCCAAGGAGGATGTCCCTAGGAGCAGAACATACCCTGTGCCGTGGACCACTGATATCTACAGGTGTTCTGTCCCTCTCCTCCTTTCTGGAATAAGGTACCTGCTGTGGTTCTCCTGCGCCGGTGTCAGCACCGTGAGTGTGTGCGTGCGTGCGTGTGTGTTTATGCGTATGATAACTTGTCCCTTGAGTACCTGGTCTTCAGATGGAAAGGCCATATCCCAGGAGCCCCATCTACATGTGCACCTGATGTAGATGACAATCTCGGATTCAAGCCTGAGCCAGATGCCATGATGGAATGAGACCTGGTGAATCTGGGGACAGGGTGAGGGTATTTTGCACGTGGGAGGGCAGATCGAAGTAGCTAGTCTCCAAAGATGACCCTCAAAAACTCAGCTCACTCTGTCACCCCAGGCCCTCAGACTCAACTCAACTAGTAGAATATGGTGGGAATGATGCTACTGTTCCGGCTGAAGCCTCGAGAAGGCCTGGACGCTCCTGCTTTTGTGCCCTTGGGAGCCCTCGCATCCTTGGAAGAAACTGGACCACATTTCTAGGGAGACAGTGAGAAGGGAGAGACCCTGAGACTACATGGAGGAGAATCGGGGTCTTGGATACACGACGGTCGTCGACCTGCTGGCGTCAATCCCCAGCCGTAGGAGCCACGTCTGCTGAGGCACCAGATGTGACTGAAGAAATCATCTTGTATGCCTCAGCCCTAGAAGGCATTTTGTGGAGCAGAAACGAGCTGTCCCCAACATCCCTGCTCCAAATTCCTGACCCACAGAGTCATGAGCAATAATGAAATGGTTACTGCTTTAAACCACTATGATTTGGGTTAATTACCAGCAACAGATAACCAGTGCAGTGGGGCGAGCCAGGAGCGATAGTCTATACCCATAACCGGAAGGTACACCACCTCCCAGTGAGTCATTTCACCCTCCAGACCAATTTCAAAGCTTTAACATCTTATACTAGTTTGCATAGTAAGAAATTTAAGGGCTTTGTGACATCTCAAATAGTCCTCTTCTCTTACTTAGAAATGGCAAACGTTGACCTAATTCCTACCACCTCATTCATTTACTGATGCATCAGAAAGACTGATTTTTAATGATCTACAACCAAAACATCAGATTCTAGGCAGGCATTTCTTGCTTTTTTGGCTCAGGGAACTTTTTCTATGGTGGAGCAAAGAGTAGAATTGTCTTTTGGATGCAATCTCTTTATTAGTCATGTGTATTCTCTGCGTAGTCCCAAGCGGTCACTGAAAGCCAAAAGCAATGTTATTAAGGGTACAAGCTTTAAATAACTTACAAAGTTAACGTAATGAATGTAAGTGCTACCTGAAATCCATCACTCAGTGCCCGCTGCAGCCCCAAGCTGTGATAAAACACCACTTATAAATTTATATTAAAACCCTGTTCGATAGCAATTATTTACCAACAAAGATTTACTGATTGCATTAGACACTGGGGGTCTAAAGCAGGCAAATCAGTCTTTGTTTTGAGTTGCAGGGGCCAGTGGCGTTGGCGTCTGTGAGCACAGAGATCATCGCGACACCGGGGGAACATTTAACAGCCAGCCAGGGTCCTACGAGGCAACGGAGGACCAGCCAGCTGCAGGCTGCGCCACGGCAAGATCAGACCATCGACAGACACGAAGCACTGATCTTTGCTCTGAGGCAGCATTTCTCATCTGCTTTAACAGCCACTGGAGGCCATGCATGCATCTGACTGAAAGCAAAGGAGAGGCCATGTGTGATTCAGCAGTGATATAAATTGAATTATCCTGCTGCACTTGAGGGGGTGCCAACAGCTTCCTAATTACCAAGTTTAAAATGACGATAGTTTTTCCAGGGTTTGAAACGTTCCACACAGGTTCAGAAATGTTTAGCATTTCTGCTTCTAAAAAGGAAGTGCGGTTTGAGTCCTTCTTTGGTTCTACAATGAACACTTGTTAAGGGCGCCTCGGTGACTTTATGACTCGCGTTCTTAGTACTTTTGAGTAGATTCTCATGATAGCAGTTCAAGGTTTTCTATGGAATTTCTAAAATGTCGCAGAGAAAAGCTGGCATCTTTACCTGAGCTCCAAAGAGTAAGACCACCCATCATTCGATTTTCACATTTGCATTTAGTACTTTTATTCCCATCAAGATTTTTCCTGTAACATGTATTATACTTGTGGTTTACTTATGCTTTGTTGACTTAAAGAAAGAAAAAAAGAAACTAGGAAAGGGCATCTGGGTGAGTGGTCCATTTCATCATTAGAAACTGGGGAAGCACAGGAGTCGGACGACCATACAAGGCACAGGGACATTCTCCCCTGTCAGGGGCTCCTGCAGAAGCCCCTCCGGCTGCGTGTCACTCCCCGCTGTGTCTCCGCCAACAGCCCACCCTTCCAGCATGAAACTTCTCTCTCCATCCTGCTCCTGCTCTCTCATTACGCTAAGCTGTCCCTTGCAGATCACAAATACACACTTTACCAAGAGTGTGCCTGGGCCCAAAGGAGTGGAGATCCACGCACAGAAGTGTCTGTTGCAGGGGGTGCAGTCTGTGCCTGCCTCCGCTCACACCCTTCCATCACTTACACGTGGGACCGAGACGACATCAGCAAACTCCCTGTTGGGAGCGTTGGATGTATAATCCCGAGCGTTGGGCTCATCCCCATGTCAACAGGAATCTCAACGCCAGTGCACCCTGCAGAGACTGCTAGCGCTGGGAATCCGGCAGCACTGGGGCTGGCAAAGTCTGGCCTGTGGGCCAAATCGAATCGTCTGCCTCTTTCTGTAAATGAAGTTTCATCGGAACGCAGCCGTGTCCATTCTTACACAGGGCTGCTTTCACCCAGTACAGCTCCGGAGTTGCAGGAAAGACCGCGTGACTTGCAAAGCATAGAATACTAGCTATCTGGCCCTTCACAGAAGAAGGTTGCTGAGCCCTGCTACAGGATCTGGAACCATGAAGAAGCAATTGGCAGCCACTGACTTAATTCACTTTATTTTTTAAAAATAAATTTATTTATTTAATTAATTTATTTTTGGCTGCGTTGGGTCCTCATTGCTGCGCGCAGGCTTTCTCTAGTTGTGGTGAGCGGGGGCTACTCTTGGTCGCGGTGCGCAGGCTTCTCACTGCGGTGGCTTCTTTCGTTGTGGAGCACGGGCTCTAGGCACGCAGGCTCAGTAGCTGTGGCTCGCAGGCTCTAGAACGCAGGCTCAGTAGCTGTGGCGCGCGGGCTTAGCTGCTCCACGGCACGTGGGATCTTCCTGGACCAGGGCTCAAACCTGTGTCCCCTGCACTGGCAGGCAGATTCTTAACCACTGCGCCACCAGGGAAGCCCCAATTGACTTAATTTAAAGTTGGCAAATTCTGTTCTTTTCCCCCAAGTGCCCATCTTGCATCCTCCCCTTACTCCTGCTGAAGACCCCCTTACACTCTAGCACTCTATGGAAGCTGGGCTCTGGGCTTCCATAACCTCTGCTGAAACAAGCATCACCTGGACCCTTAGAATAATGGTTGCTCTGGGCTGAATTATATCCCCCCTAAATTTTTATTGTGAAGTCCTAACCCCCAGGACCTCAGAATGTGACTGCATTTGGAGACACAGGGCCTTTAAAGAACCTATGGCTAACGAGGCCTGTAGGATGGGCCCTAACCCAGAAGGACTGATGTCCTTATAGGAAGAGATTCAGACACAGACACACATGGAGGGAAGATGATGTGAAGACACAGGGAGAAGATGGCCAACCACAAACCAAGGCAAGAGGACTCCAAAGGAGGACATCACCTTGATCTCAGACTTCCAGGCTTCAGGACTGTGAGAAAATAAATGCCTGTTGTTTTTTTTTTTGCGGTGCGTGGGCCCTCTCATCGTTGTGGCCTCTCCCGTCGTGGAGCACAGGCTCCAGACGCGCAGGCTCAGCGGCCATGGCTCACGGGCCCAGCCGCTCCGCGGCACGTGGGATCTTCCTGGACCGGGGCACGAACCCATGTCCCCCGCATCGGCAGGCGGACTCCCAACCACTGCACCACCAGGGAAGCCCTAAATGCCTGCTTTTAAGGCTCCCAGTCTGTGGAACTGTAACCGAGCAGGACCCTATGGGGCCTTCCCGGGACAGATGCCCTCCCGCCCCACATGTCCTCCACCTGCCCCTTGTCTGTAGAAAAACTTTAATAAAAGTGTTGAATAAATGTAATCAGAGAAGTGAGGAAACGCAGGAAGAAAACAGTCAAGCAAGACCAAGTAATAGTTTAGCCATTAAACGAAGTCAGGGACCTTTAGCTCCTCCTCAAGGGCTACAGATAATATTCTAAGTCATCCTTTGAGCTGTTTTGCAGACACGGAAACCCACACCAGGTGGGAGAAGTTAACTGCATGCTGCCCACCAGCACACAGACCCCAGATGGGCTGGAACCAGAAGGCTGGTGATGCTGACTCCCGATGACCTCACCACCAACCAATCAGAAGAGTGTCTGTGAGCTGATCACACATCCTCCAACCCCCCTCCCTCACCCCGTCTTTAAAAACCTGTCCCTGAAAGCCAACGGGGAATTCAGGCCGTTAGAGCACCAGCTGCCTAGACTCCGTGCTTGGTGCCCTGCAATAAACGCTGCCTTTCCCCCTTCGCCACAACCCGGCGCCAGGAGCCTGGCTTTAGTGCGGGCAAGGGGACCCAGGTTTGGTTCCGTAACAGTACTTTGTTACGGCAGCCCTGAAAGACTAGTACAACGGTGTGCAAACAGGTTGTAAGCTGCCGTAGGACAGAGAAAGGGTCTCACCCACCAGCACCCAGCACAGCAGGTAGTACAGCCCGGACCTCACCACGAATGCCCTGCAGGTCCCCACGTCACACAGCATCTTCAGCTCTCAACTCCCTGCTCGCTCGAGTCTCACTTTTCCTCCCCAGTAGGACGCGTTCCCTGAGTATCCATCAGGCACCTCAAATACAGCACACCCCAACAGACCGGGAACTCTGGGGCGCCAGGTGTGCCGGAGCTGGCATGCGGTGAGTCCTAAGTAATCACGCCCATTTACAGACGTGCCTGGTTCTAAACTCTCTCCCCAAATCCGGAACGTCTCCAGATAGCCGAGCAATCCATCGCAAACCTAAAACCAAAATCCAGAACGCAGGGAGGGTGCAGCAACCCGCCACTCAATTACGACGCCACTGAAGCACATCAGGATGAGGGACCCACCTGCTACAGGTTTAACAGGAAAAAGCAAGTGGGACAAAAATGACAGGACTATACACTGTGGATCAAAACAGCTTGCGGTTCTAGACGTAGAAAAATACTCTTAAGTCAAAGAAGAAAGTCAGTAACAACCGTTCATTATATGCAAGAAGATAATTCCTATGAAATGGTTTCCCCAGATGCTCCTCAAACAGAACAATTCTAGCAAATTCATACACGTGAGGCTTGGATGTCAGTGTTGGTAAAAGGAGACGGACCAGTTCGACCAGGACCTGGAAGCTCTGCCAGTACTCCACCATTTTAACTTTCCACCTAGTTTAGAGTGTTTCCATAGAAACAGCGGGAAGCCCCTCTTAGCTGAGCTCTTTTTTTGGAATGGTAATATCTGCATCCCTAGCCCCCCATCCAGAGGATCTATTATCCCACAAATGGAAGCTTTGCTCCAGCCGGTGGAGGGAGTTGGGGGACGAGGCCAAGGCACCAGTGAGGATTCCGGATCTCTAAGCAGCTCCCTCGCGATGCCCCCCCTTTCTGGTTAGTAATATTTCTGTCATTCTGCCAGGTTGTAGGGTACAAAGGGTTCCACTTTAATTGAGCTGTCAGCATCTCCGACAATCCTATAAAGCCTCGATTATGCACGGCGGGGTTAGTGACACACTTGTTATTGTGGATGCCCTATTTGCGAAACCCAAGCCTGCACCACGCGCGGGTCAGCTCACCCGCGCGACCTTCCTGTCATTAGCCGCGTCGATTTCTACCTCACCGCTGAGAAAATCACACGGCGCGGCTTCAAAGCGCCGGCCGGGACTGGATTCGACCAGGAGCTAATCACCCACAAATCCAGCTCAAATGGCAATAATTGGCTAAACTGCTCCCCTCTCCAGAGCTCAGCAGTAATTTGGGATAATAAAGAAAAGAATTATTCAGCCAACTGCCCCGGAATGGATGCTTTGTGACCGACACACTTCACATTTTAATAATGATGGACACAGAATCCAATTTAATTCCGTGTCAACTGAATAACGAGACGGAGAACAATGATGGGGAAGGGAAAAAAAGTTTGTTGGTTTTTTCCCCCCTTTTTAGAAAAGCACGTTAACCCTGAGGAACGCTGAAGAGATGTGGACTTCACGTTAGGTCTGGCTGAATTATGAAGTCCCCACGAGGACCAAATGAATTCTAAACAGGGGCGGAAAAACAAAACAACGAGGCTGCTATATACTGGGATAATTTAAAACAACCACCAGAAACACTCCCCTCATCGAACGAAAAGAAAGGAAACGAAGAAGAAACCGTTGCCACCAGGATGGACAGATCCTTCTTGATTTTTCTAGTTAATATCACCTCTTGATCACTTCGTTTGTCTTCCCTCTTACCTTGCCTCTTTCTGCCACCAGGGTTGCGGCAGCTGGGATGAGAGCTCTGCCTTAACGGCAGCCTGGTGACACCGCTGCAGTCACCCCGCAACACTGACTGCCGTCCGGGGGCCCAGCGGGCGCGCGGCGGAGCAGGGCTGCTCCGTCATCATCCCGGCCCTGACCTGTCCTCCCAGCCAGACCACTCCTGGAGGCGAGAACCACAAACAAAAACTGCGGGCGGGAGATGGACGCCACTCGCTCGGAGCCGGTGAGACTTCTTTTCCTAAAGAAAATCAAACTGAATTCAATCCCCCGCCTCGGAAGCCAGGACACCCCAGTGTCCAGCCAGGTGACAGCGTGAGGCCAAGGATGGAGGGGCCCCTTTGTGCGATGGGGGGGCATTGCCCCAAGTACAAACTGTGGGGCGACACACGCGAACGTGTGTGTGCAAACATGGCAGAGAGGAATTCCTGGACAAGCAACAATAAAGAACCTGTGGCTGCTTCTTTATTCAAGCAAATGATCCCCAAACCCAGTCATCAGCCCCCACAGGACACCCCCCAGGGCGACTGTTAGCGTGCGTGTGAGCAAGGTGTGCGTGGGACATGGAAGTTACCTGGTGTGAGACACCAGGTGAGCTGCGAGATTTCACATCTCCATCAGCTAAGTGTTAGTCTTCTGCAGGGGAGATCTGTCTTTTCTCCCCTAACCAACACTTCTAAACGCGTTCTCCTTGGGATATGCTCTGTTCTCACTTCCTTCTCGTTTCTCTCCTACCTGTCTGCCAGCTGCTCACCCACCTGCCTCACATGCTGCCACTGCTGAGACCTGGTTTCTTTCCAGGTTACACTCTGCCCCAAAAAGTCACCAGCAGCTGTGGGGAGCTCTCCCAGGGCACCCCAGGTAGTTCCTTCCCACCGTGTTCAGGCTCCCCATCACTCCCAGACTGGGCAGCACTGCCAAACTGGTGAGAGTTGTCACCAACTGTGGCGCCCCTCCCCCTGCCTCTCCCGCCTCCTCAGCAGGCGTCTCCTAGTCAGCTTAAGTCCCCTCAGCTCTGGGCCTGCTCTGCCCAGCAGAGTCACCACGAGCCCCGGGTGACAAGTGAGGACTCCACCTGTCCTCAGCTCTGAGGCTTGCTGTAGGTGTAAACCAAAACCACACACCAGATTCTGAAGGCTTAGCAGGAAAAATGGGCAACTTTTTAAATTGGTTACATGCTGACATGATTTAATTTGGGATAGACTCAGTTAAACAAAACATTATTAAATTTCATTTCACTTGTTCTTATTTACTCTTTCTAATATGAATACCAAAAGAGGGGTGCGATTGTATCTGTGGTTCACATTCTGTTTCCATCTGACACTGCTGCCTACCCAGATCACATCTGCTCCCCCCTGTCGGGCTCCTGGGCTTCTGCAGCAGCAGCTTAACCAGGGAAGAGGCCATTCTCGTCTAGCTCATTTTTGTTTCCTACAACCTGGCACACGACAAGTGCTCAAGAAAAGGCTGTTGGACAAATGAACACGTAACTGTATGACATAACCATCGCCGTGAACGGTAAAAGGTTTCGTGGAGATTAAATAATCGTGCGATGTAATATGGCCAGTGAGGAGTAAAACCCAAATCTGCACCCACGTTGTCCGTAGGGCTCCAATCCTCTTACGGTAACCACATGCCTTGCACCACACAGCAAAGGTGAATAGAAATCGCACGCTCGTAAGGAGATCGCATCAGACACCGAATCAGTACAAACCGTCTTCCTGTACGCATGGTAAGTGTAAAGTGCTGCTTTGGATACAGGGAGGCATAAAGAAGAACACTGCGCGGGGCCTGCCCCTCGGGATTCTTCTATTTTGGAAATTAAGATGTGGGCACAGGCAGAGGAAGGCAATTCAAACCTGGATTAGAGTTTCTACCGGAGAAATCAAAGGAGGGAAGGATGACTCACTTTGCTCCTGGTTAAGAAAAGAAGAAAGTTGGTGCCAACAGCCATGTTTCGCTTTTAAGCCAAGACTTAAACCAGGGGTGGTACCCGCTTGGCGGGCAGGCTCCCACTTCGCCACCCTCTAGGCACTTGCGAGGGCGAGCATCGAGCTTTCTCCACACAGCCCTCCAGGCAGGCTCTACTGTGGATGAGAACGGCACAGAACAGGAATCCACAGCCGTCCCGCCCCTGATACTGCTAAGCCCTGGTCTCCAGAAACATTCCACATGCCATCTTTTTTTTTTTTTTTAAATGTTGAACCTTCTTTTAATTTATTTATTTTTATTTTTGGCTGTGTTGGGTCTTCGTTTCTGTGCGAGGGCTTTCTCTAGTTGCGGCGAGCGGGGGCCACTCTTCATCGCCGTGCGCGGGCCTCTCACTGTCGCGGCCTCTCTTGTTGCGGAGCACAGGGTCCAGACGCGCAGGCTCAGTAGTTGTGGCTCACGGGCCCAGCTGCTCCACGACATGTGCGATCCTCCCAGACCGGGGCTCAAACCCGTGTCCCCTGCATTGGCAGGCAGATTCTCAACCACTGCGCCACTAGGGAAGCCCCACATGAGATCTTTTTTTGTTTTGTTTTGTTTTTGTTTTTTTTTGCGTTATGGGGGCCTCTCACTGTTGTGGCCTCTCCCGTTGCGGAGCACAGGCTCTGGACGCACAGGCTCAGTAGCCATGGCTCACGGGCCCAGCCGCTCCGCGGCATGTGGGATCTTCCCGGAATGGGGCATGAACCTGTGTCCCCCGCGTTGGCAGGCGGACTCTCAACCACTGCGCCACCAGGGAAGCCCAACACATGCGATCTTTTTATGAGCAGCACAAATATTTCCTTCCACGACTATCTTCTATCCCAGCAATGCCGATGATTACTACGACCACTATTACTACTACTTAATTTCTTGGAAACTGAATACTGTTGTGAACTGATTAGAAAATGACAGAGACAGAGACAGAGACAGAGAGATAGAGACAGAGAGAGACTGCGTTTCTGGAAAACCAAAGTGAATCTAGTCAGCGCCACGTCCTGGGGCTGTGTGTATACTCAGAGCTATCACTGAAGGCCCAGGACGGCAGGGTCTCTATAAGCTAGTGGGTGAGTTTTCATTTCAGACCATTACCTGCCAGGTGCTCAGTTACTAGGTTAGTCTGGCTGAAGGGGGCACCCCTGCTCTCAGTCTTTGCCTAAAGGCGTGAGTTCAAACAAAGATACCCAAGACACCCAGGACAGGGTGCAAAATGATTCTCTTCCTCCCAAATGGTCTTGCTGTCTTACATCTAAGACGTCAGGTGGAACTTGTCTACAGATTCCAGTGTCTTCCCCAGCAGTTTCATTTGAGGAAATGTCAGATTGCTGAAAACTGCCATCAAACGGATATATGTGCTTACAAGTGTAAATACGCATGAAGAAGGTAAAGGGCCATCCCTAGAACTCCTCCCTTGGTGAGCGGGAACGAGCATGCCCACCCATCCACCACCAGGGTCACTAGTGGGTCGTTTCACAGACAGCAGTCAGCTCACGTGTCTGAACATACCTGGAAGGAGAGGGAAGATAGCCGTCAGCGTGCAGAGCCCCGAATTGCAGGCAGGGGCTACGCTGCTGAATACACACAATGCATGTGGGCGACAGAGGTGATGGTGACTGTGGGGCAGGTCGGATGTGCTTCTTTTCTACCAAACATCCTCTCCCAACGTCTTCTGTGCTCCAGCTTAGAGGCTGTTGCCATCAACGAGAAATGTGCTCCCTAATTACGGAGTAAAATCAAGTGGCGTCCATCACACCTTACTGACATCAAAACTCTGGATAAAATTCTCAGCAGTCATCAAAAATGTGCTTAAGGAAATGTCCACATAAAAAAGACGATACCTTATTTCACGCCGAAGTCCTCAAATAACAAAATTTAAAACATAAAAGAGGGTGAAGTCCTGTTCAACCAATCCTCTGATGCATCACATTAGAAAAACAATGACTCCAACGGTCTCACTCTAGAAGGTGATTGTTAATCAGGGCAATTTAATGATGAAACACTGCAAGTATTGTGTCAGCAAGTTAAAAATGGCCTTGTTTCAATACAAGAATCGCTCGGTATATACTATATATGAAGTATTGTATTTCATGCCCCATTTACTGTAACACATTAGTGGGTTCAATCATCAAGTAACAACTGTTTCCTTGCCAGGTTCAGATATTGGGGAGGGGGGGTGTCTGCAGTGGGAGAAGAGCCCCTCTAGGCTCAGAGGGCCGCAGGCACGTACAGAGATTTGGTCCTGTTCATTTTATGGGCCCTTCGACAATAGTAAATAATTGCACGTCTAGATTTTAGCAAATAATAGTCTTAGTGAATGCTTGTTTTTTAAACGCCAACTAACTGAAACACTATTAGACATGTTGTTCTTCATTGAATTATTTAAGATCACACAGAAAGAAGACTAGACAGCAGAGCCTTCCTGCAATGATGTGACTGATTCACTTCACTATGAAAATGTCACAAAGAATAAAACAGACTGCAAGAACTCTCTGCAAAGGAAAAAGCTGTACAGTCTTTAAATATGAACTGTTTGCAAACTCCAGTCACTTCTTATGTTAAAAAAAATCCAAAATTGAGACTAAGACAGGATATTTCACGAATTGGATTCTCTTTGGTTTAACACTATCCTAGATACTATTCCTATTGATCTGTGACGTGACAGTAGAAGGTATGGGGAGACAGCGGTGATTGGAAACCTATGTGATTAGAAAAGCTCACTCGTATACTGAATCCATGAACTATTTCCTTGGGGGGGGAAAAAAAAAGAACAGCAACCACGGTTTCAAACGGTTGGTTAAGAGGTTTACAGGAAATGCCGGGCACTCGCATAATGACTCTCAACAGAGCACAGATCTGTATTTTCCTTTTCACCTTGACTGCCAGGATGCTCAGAGATGTTACATTTTTCTGAGTAGGTTTTCTGGTAAGTGCCTTTTCCTTCGGTGCCCGGCACTTTACTTTTTATAGTTTTCACAAGTGTCTGTGTTTCTTTTAGTGTAAGATAAAGTTGAAAGAAAGAGAAGAAGAAAAACACTTGAGAGGAAGGTTTAGCCCCCAAACTCAGGCCATAAGAAAGCAGTTAAGAGACTGGTTTGGGAGGGAAAGGGAGCCCGTGTGGCTGGTGATCGCAGCCTAATTCCCCTTCAAGAGGCACCCAGGGGCAGTCACACAACCTCTGCTCGGTGGTGTCCGCCTGGGCTCCCAGGCAGGACCCGAGCTGCCCTCGAACCTGAGCTGTTTGTTACTTCTTGCTGCCGAAAAGAGGCTCGGAGCCAGGGCTGAGGGATTTCGGTCTTTGAACTGCTTTCAGTGCTGTGAGGGGCAGGCCAACGGCTCTCCAGACAATAGTTCAGAACTTGTTCAGCAAAGCTTGATTTTTTTGCCTTCAAAGGTTGAAATTTGTTCTACAGATAAAAGTAATGCCTTCAGGGAAAATAACTCTAAGGCATTCCTGACAAATTCAAGTCCCTCCGAGCATCAAGCTACTATTGTGCTAAGGTACAGTCAGCTATGAAATACAGTTAGAAAAGGAAAGCCAGAACTTAAAAAAAAAAAAAAAAAAAAAAACTGCCCAGGAAAAACAAGCAAGTAGAAGGCCTGATGCTACTTGGTTGTTTCTATCTGAAAGCTGGCAGCCCCAAGAACATACACGTTTATAGAGGTAACAGGCTCCCATGTTGAAAGGGGAGGGAACAGAAAAAAGAGATGTTTGTAGATTTTAGGATGCGGGCTCTAATAGGACAAGAGCGAGCTATTCTTCCTCAAGGACAGAGAATGGTTCTCTAGCCTTGACAAGTATTTCCTCCTATTTAACTTCTTTTAAAACTTCTCATGGGTGGAGAGGGAGTTAATAAAAGAAACAATATGTATAAGAAAGTGCAAGGTGCCCAGCATACGGCTAATAGAATTTGATGCTGGCTTTAATTTTAATGAAGAAAGTTGCCAGTAGCAACAAAACTGTCAGCAGCCGCTGAGGACCATTAATAAACACGGAGACGACATTAGTGCCCGGCACCAGTACAAAAGGTTCCCCTCGCTCCATGCTGTGCTAAATTGGCTGCCCAATTTTTCTTAAGTGTCCATTCTATTTAGAAGACAATTTATTAATTTTTGCCATTTATTGTCAGTTGACAGGCCATCATTTTGTAGCCCGAATTTTAGATGAAAACTAATTGAAAAGACTGGCAGTATTTATGAGGGGTATTATTTGTCAATTACAGCGGCAAATACTCCTTGCTACCACCGAGTTTGATGCCCCAGCTCCCTGGGTGTGAGGACTGGTATGGCTGGCATTAAAATATGAGTGAGTCTCTCCCAGCTCATCAGCTCATCAATTTCACAGGCACGGAGGGAAACCACCTTCACGTTATAGGGACCTTTCATGGTAGATGGATATGTTATAACTTTTGACAAAGGGGAAGTACACAGCAAGTAATGAGAACAGATAATTGTGCACACAGAATGTAATTCACTGCGAAATAATTCATATTCACTACTTTTTATCATCTCTGGATAAGAGTCATCATAACTACTTAAACAGTCTGCTTTCTTAATTTTATACATTTTAAAGTAATTTCCCCTAAGTTACTATATTTCAAACAAATCCAAGTAGATGTATATGTTCTGCCTGTCGATTTTCCAACTTGAAGGCTCAAATGTCTTTTTTTTCCAAAAAACACTAAGCCTTATCCTTTATAAGGAAAACTGCTTTTACTCAGTCCAAACCCCTCCAGAACCTTGCAGCTAAAATGTTCGATAAATATGTCTCTCTGGAGATGTTATGTTCATATGCTACAGTATTAACTTTTCATGTTTTAACTAATGTTTCCAAAACCTTGGATACAATGTGTTGAAGCAGTGAACAGTAATTTGCTTACCAACTAAAGAAAAGTTAAATGAGTTATAATTTTATGTGCCCAACTTAAGTTTCCTTTCTGTAGTAATGCTGATGGTGGAATTTGTTAAAGATTGCTATATTGCCTGAATTATGTTCCATTTGAATTTATACAAAGTTAAAGGTTTTAGCAATTAAGATAAGCATTCTCCCCAAACGGCAATACTAAATTAAATGACGTACATGGCGTCTTGCCAATTACCCAGTCCTCTGCCAGAAAAACGAGAATTCCCTGGGATCACCCAGGCAGCCGCGCGGAGGGTAGCTATGCTCACCTAAAACATTCAAACGCTTAAACAAAAAACATGGCACAGATCAAAAGAGATATTTCAGGATGAACTTCAGTAAACTTCTGCATCCTTCAGTGCTTCTAACTGGAAAACCTTTCTTTGTACCCAATCGATTCCCAAGTGCCCTCTGTGCTGAATTCTCGGAAATCAGTTACAGGCATCCATAGAAAATGCTTGTATCGGTCTTTCCTTATCAGTAACTGACTGTATTTGCTGCCATCCCAAAGCTGACCGGCGGGCAGAGGGGAGCTCATGTCAACTCAGGTACGGTGCACACACGCAAAGAGGGACGACATGTGTGTGACACGCAAGCCACGTTTTTGTGCGCATCCACTTTTGTAGTTTCTGGTTTGAAAGTAACGGCTGTGGGACTGCCAGTGCAGGGGACATGGGTTCCAGCCCTGGCCCATGAAGAGCCCACATGCTGCGAAGCAACCTGTGTGCCACAAGTACTGAGCCTGTGCTCTAGAGCCCGCGAGCCACAACTACTGCCTCCCGTGCACCCAGAGCCCGTGCTCTGCCAGAGAAGCCACTGCAACGAGAAGCCCGCGCACTGCAATGAAAGAGGAGCCCCCGCTCGCCACAGCTAGAGAAAGCCCGCACGCAGCAGCAGAGATCCAACACAGCCATAAATAAATAACTATATATATATGAAAAAAGTAATGTCTGCGACCAGGGTGGTGTGCCCTGGTCTCCTCAATGGACGTGCTATGAGCAACCCAGGAGGGTCGGGGACAGGAGAGGGGAGGGACCACATCCGAGGTCCCCGTGTGATGCTCAGGGAAGGCTCCGAAGAGCAGCGTCCCAGGGATGCGGTGCCTCTGCACTGAGCTGCTGACTGCTGATGCAGCATCTGGGTGGGCTCCAATGAGGGCGCTCCCCGGAGGGCTTGTTCCCATGCAAGCAACTCTGGGCCCATTACATGGGGTGTGATTTGAGTCTGTGTGTCTCTCTGCACGTCTACAGCAGACTGCCCTCGAACACCGAAGATGGCCAACCAGGCTACACTGTCGGGACCAAGTGGCTCCCCAGATACCACACGGCATGAGCCGACCCTTACTGAGGAGACGTCCCTGGGGTTTAGCCTCAAACAGGCAGCACTGTCTGAAGTAGTTTATCTTCTGGTTTCATTGAGAAACAATTGACATAGGTCACTGTGTAAGTTTAAGGCACACAGCATTGTGGTTTAACTTGTATATATTGTGCAATGACTCCCACAGTAGGTTCGGCTAACATCCGTCTTCTCATATACATACAATAAAAAGAAAAGAAGGACAAAAAGAAGGAAGGGGGGGGAAGCTTTTCTTTGTGATGAGCTCTCTTAGGGTTACTCTCTTCACCTTCCTATACACCACAGAGCAGTGGTGACTGCAGCCATCATGCTGTTCCTTACATCCCTAGTACTTGTTTATCCTGTTAACTTATTAACTGGAAGTTTGTACCTTTTGACCACCTCCCTCCAGCTCCCCGAGCCCCTACTGTTCCCCTTTGGTAACCACAAATCTGATCTCCTTTTGTATGAGTCTGGTTTTGTGTTCTTTACGTTCCACATATAAGAGAAGTGTTGGAATTTAATGGCAACCCCGGCAGGGACACTTATTGGTGACCCTCCCGCACTCACCCCTATTCTCATTTCGGCCGGTGTACGCGGGGTGCCCTTGGTCAAGGTCACTGCCTTGCCAGTGCACACTGTGTCCCTGACTCATGGGGGCTGGGTCAGAATTGGACTGGCATTTGGTCCACGTGAACAGCACTTGGGGGGGTCTTCTGTTTGAGGCTACTGCTGGCTTAGAAGTGGTAACCACAGGAGGGCCCGGGCTTCAGCACACGGAGCACGAGAACACGCAGGGCCTGAACCCAGAGAGGTCAGAGCTGGGAGATGCTCCCTGGTGCCACAGTTTGGGGTTGCCCCTCTGCTTCCTGGCTGCCACCAGGTGAGGTGACTTTTCTCACACACACACACCCCAAATCATTGTGGGTGAGCCACCAAGGATGGGGACAAACCTCAGGGAAAGAGCCACGGCCTCAGCAATGCTAGATTAAGATGCAAATTTTAAATATCTTCAGTACTTCTGAGACAAGACTGGCCTTCTGGGAATGCAACAGCCTCTGTGCCTCCAGAGACCCCCAAAGGGTCCCTCCTCCCTACCCAGATGCCTGGTCCTCCACGTACCAACAGGCCTCCCAGTTTCCAGCATCGTGGAGGCAAGAGAAGGAGGTCTGGGTTGATGTGTCCAGACAATATAAAAACCCAAAAGTTCAGGGAATGAGTCTAAAGGACAGGAAGACAGATACTCTATTGCTATTTAAACCTGGAATCACTCCATTTTGAATTTAGTGTAAGTCAACTTTTAAAACTTCAGAAATATATCCAAGATAAAATAAGCTTAGAGTTAGGTTTCTTTTTTTTTTTTGCAGTATGTGGGCCTCTCACTGTTGGGGCCTCTCACCGCTGTGGCCTCTCCCGTTGCGGAGCACAGGCTCCGGACACGCAGGCTCAGCGGCCATGGCTCACGGGCCCAGCCGCTCTGCGGCACGTGGGATCTTCCCAGACCGCGGCACGAGCCCGTGTCCCCTGCATCGGCAGGCGGACTCTCAACCACTGCGCTACCAGGGAAGCCCTAGAGTTAGGTTTTGATAAACCTGAACAATGATAAACCTGTAACTGACTTAATAACTAGATCTAGAAATTTTGATGATGTTTAAATAAAGGTGAGCAAAGAGAACTTAAGATTCCAGGTGGCGTTTCCTTTAGAATAAATACACTAGTGATTCGGAAATGCCTGCCACACCACCACAAGCCCCCTGATCCAGCCGCATCACCATTTTCCATAGACTTTTGCTGACAGTCGCCCCTCCAGCCAGACTTTCCTTTCCATTCCGGGCCCAACACACAGCAGCTCACACATCAGCAAGGCCAGGGGCCGCGTGATACACCTGAGAATACGGTTTGTTGAACATCACAAAGGAAGGACTTCACCTCGTCTTCCTTTCAACTTTTTCTGCTTTTCTTTTCTTTCACAAAACTAGGTAAGGATCCATTAGTCATCGTAGTTTAAAATAAATGATGTTGAAATTTCAGAAGTAACAGAGAGAGAAGAACTGAAAGCTTTCCCGCTGGAGCACCCTCTCGGGATGAACAGGTCACACCGGGAGAGCTGACCGATGTCCTGGGCCCTGGCCGCGGCAGGGAGCTAAACGTAAAGGGATCGAAACTTCCCGGGATACCGGCTCCAAAACCAAGGAAGACTAAAGAACTGTTTCTCGTAATTTGCTCTATCAACTTCTATGCAAAAAAAATAATAAAGTAAAGCGAGGGAGAGGGGTATTAGCCATTTCTGAAACCCTACATCGAGACTACCTGCCATTCACCCACTCAGGGGGACAACCCACAGCTTAACAGATGACGCAAGTAAAGCTTAATTAGGCTGGTTAAGAAACTTCCTCAAAGCATGGCTAACAGGGGGAAGTGTAGGCACTAGGTGCTGGGTTGGCCTGGACTCAAAGCCCCTTGTGCCCTCCATCTCTCTAGGCCCTGAGCTAACTTCCCCCACGGGGAGTCTGTCTGTGGCTACGACCGACCGCATCTCAATCAGCTGTTGGAGAGTCAGCTGATGGTTTGCAGCTACAATAGCAGTTCAGGGCGGGCTGAGAAAAAGGCTGGTTCTGCCTCTCTGACGAAGGGCAGGATAAGGCGGATGGGAGAAAAGGGGGAGGACGCACCCACCCTCTCTGCCTCTTGCCACGTGGTTTGCCGACAGGGCCGTGATGCACGATTCAGTTGGAAGCAGAGAAGGAACGTTGTCTCCTCCACGCAATGTTTTCTATCTGTTGACCTTGATCAAGAACTGGGCCTGAACTGTCTCAGCTGTGACAGAAGCCTTGCTCATAGGATCATACGGATTTTTGTGGGCTTCATACTCGGTTTGTTGGACGTCACCCCAGGAATTCTGGAAGGGAAGGGAAGGCTGGTTGGGTGGAGTGTCTGCTCCACAGGGCAGTTCCACTTCCTCCAGCTGAGTGAGTAATCTGGACTTCACATCTGGGTCTCAATCATCCTATGAACCTATGCATGTGATTCCTTTTTTCTTCCCCCAAAGAAAGCCCAGAACTGGCATATTTACCATACGTACTTGCTTCATGAAAAAACTGGAGTCGTTAGGTACGGCTCAGTTACAGCATCTAGTATTTCTATACGGGAAGGTGATGAAGATGATCGGCATTTACTAGGAATTTTTGTTAATAACGTCATTTCCCAAATTGATTCTGAGAGCAGTCGATGTTTGTTTCTAACCGAACCCAAAACAAATAACCATTCTCTCCCCCATCACAATACACCAGACTGGGGGTTTCTCATTTTACTCCCCCCAAATATGAACTCGTTTGTTCTATAAATTTCAGCACTTGTAAATGCACTTATCATACTTTACTCCCTAAATGAGGTTGAATAATATATCTGGTCTGATTAAATTTTCATTAACATTCAAAATCATTATTCAGTCATATTGTCTGGTAAAACACTCTGGCTTTTGAGTCCCCAAATAACGACCAGAGGGTCTTGGAAAGTGAAACCTAGTCTTGCTAACAAAGGAAAACAAAATCGTCTCCTAGACTACCTAAAATAGATAGCAACTGCAGATGGAAAGAAAGATCACATCCTCTTATTCACCATATCCCTGGGGTATTGAGAGATTTATGTGTACCTGCTTGGGGCTTAATTAGAAAAAGAAAACAACTAACATCACAAGGAAGTTGACATTACAAGTCCAGGATTTTTCTAATTCAGTATCGGAAGCCTTAAGAAAGGCACAACCTTGTTCCTTAAAAAACTCCTCCCTGAACTCACGCTATCACAGGATTTTTAATCTTTAAACAGAGAAGGGGGAAGGTTTCCCCCCCATACAGTCTGTAAAATGCAGACCTGACACAATCTTTGATTTTAATGCCTTACATTTGCACTGTTTATTGCTTGTCCTCCGAACGTGTAAAGCGCCAATAAATGGAGGGAGAAATGAAGAAGCAGCAAAGGTGCTCAAGGAAAGAGTGGAAACGCTCATTCATTTCCCTCCTTTGCGGAGCCAATCGCCCGGCTATAGAAATTAAGGGGTATTGTGTAAGTTGCCCAACTTTCCGGAGGAGCGATCCATCTCTACCTTCTGTAACCTCTTTGTTGGAAGACGTCAAAGGTCTATCAGAGATGCGCTGAAGTCGGGACCCACAGAAGCAGCCTGGGAGCTATCAGGCCGATCTGGAGTCCACCTCTGTGTTCACTCCCACCGCTAATTCATCATGGCCTGGACAGCTGGGCTGATTGCCGGCCTCCTAGCACAAAGCAGGGCCGGCTGACCACCCCTGGGCCCTGGCCGGGCAGGGGGAGGGCTGCCGGCCCAGCACGGGCGGCCCTAGATAAGTGCTGGCTGTCAGTGCAAGGACAAAGAAGGGCAGGCCCTGGGGAGAGAAAGGAGATAAAAAAAAATTCCTCACAACTGCTTTATCTGATGAGGGTTATGGCTAATTAATTATAAACTCAATTACCTAACCCTTACTTCAGCAGTCTCTATTCATTAAGAGATAAAACATGACTGACGGCTAACTTTCCCTCGCACACATACCCACACAGCAGGCTTGCTTGCGTTTATATTCGCTAACACCCCATTTCCTAGAAAGATGTCCGAAGGCAGCCATACCCGTCAGGTGCCTGTCACAAGCTGGCCCGGGTCGGGTACCCCCCTTTCCAGCCCCGGCTCCCTCTGCCGCTCTCCTTTCCCATGCTGGGCCCCGCTCTGTGCGGAAACACCCAGACCCCAGACAATAGACATTATGGGCACGCGCCCCTGTCTCTGCTGCATTTTACGGGGTCCTTTAATTTGGGTGTAAAACTGGGGAATCGGCTGCAGCGCGGGTTTTCCTCTTTCCGAGTAAATCTCCCCAACCAGGAAAAGGGAAGCGAGGGCCAGGCAGGCGCTTCATACTTTTACATGTCAATTTCCACTCCCGCCCCCCCAAAAATTCTGGACAGGCCTGACCTTCTTTTCAGCAGCTCACACCTCATTTCTGAGCCCGCAGCGGCTCACAGGCCCGCTTCATCAATAGGCTCTATTCAGCGAAGGTTGTTAATCTCTTTCACCCTCTCCGCTTTGCCCACTTTAATGTATTTTCATGTCTATAAGTTCTTTTAATAAGCTGGGAGGGTCTGGGAGAGAAATACTTCAGGTTTCCTTACTGCTTGTCGCCAAAATTACCTCTGGTGTTCCGCGGACGAGCTGAGCGGGCTGCGCATCCAAACACCAGGATCTCTTTCTTTTCTTCACAGGAGGCGACCGGAACCCCCAGCCTTCAGGTTGGCGAGCGGTCAGGACGCGCTTCCCCCCCATTCCTCGTTCACATGCTCCTGCACTTGGACCTCCCGGCGGCCTCCTGGGTGTTCACGGTGCCCACGGGTGACATGTGGCTGCAGAGCCCCACGCCCCGCCCTGGGCAGCCTGGCCTCGGCTGCAAGTGCCCCGAGGTGGGGAGACCGAGGGATGCTGCTGGCAGGGCAACGCCACGTGCAGACAACGCACCCCGCCTGAAAAGTGCCCCCAGCCAGCGTGGTCCCCTCACACACCCCCACGGCCCCTCCTGGTGCACGGGGCGAGGCAGTTTACGGGAGGGCGTGGAGCTTCCTCTGCCTTCCCCTCGAGCAGGCCCTGCCTCGCGTGTTCACCTCTACGTGTCCTCCAAGCCCAAACCGCAAGTTCATGGAGCCTCTCCTCCTCTCGCCATGAGAGCAGGGGGGCCCCGGTGGAGGCTCACACACGGTCAGGACCGACGGGCTGATGGGCGCTGAGCACCGCTGGCGCCAGCATTCCAGGCTGGGCTGGAGCTCAGAGATCCCAGGGAGGCCGGCTGGTGGGCCCAAGGCTGACCAGCCGGGAGGACACGTAGAGGCCAGGTCTCCTGGACGTGGGAGGGCCCTGCGAAGGCCGACACAGCACACACTCTGCCCGGGAGACCCCCATCGGGTGTGGCGGGGAGGGAGCACGGTGCACGGTGACGGAGGCTGTACCGAGGGGAGAGACCCAGAGTCAGGGACGTCCCGGGCAGGGCCCCTGCCCACAGCAGGCGATGGTCCCCGCAGACGGACACAGACCTGCAAGCTCACAGATCCCCTGGGATAGACTTGGTGGGAGTGGGCTGTGGGGCAGCCATGGAGCTCCCCGACCTCGCTGTACAGCTGTCACCTCTCCAAGTCCACGATGGTACAACACCCATCGCGCAGAGACAGTGAGAACACAAAGGGTGACGGTGAACGCGAATACTCTTTGCAAAGCAGATATTTTTTTCAGGAATACACAGCAGCTATTCCAAGTCGCCCCAAAGTGTTTCTCGTCAAAGGCCTCCCTGCCAGCAGCCTCAGGTAAAGGAACGCCTCACCATCACTTTCCAACGTGGGCTCTGAACGAAAGCTGCTAGAATAATGTCACTGCAGTGAGCGAGTGTTGATCTGAGACCTCGAGGTCACAGGTGCCGGCGTCCAAGGAAGCCAGGTGATTATTTTTAGAGCTTGAGAAACGTCATCAACTTTTAAAGTAAGATTAGGAAGAGGGACGGCGGTTAGTAACTGTGGCTATTGACAGTTCCGTCGTATTTAAATAAGGCAGAACTTCCCACGGCTGTGTTTGAATTCTGTCTCTACAGCGCAGGATGTGTGGTTCTTTCTCCATGAGTCTCCACTCCTCTGGCTCCTGTGCAGCATCTGTGTTTTCTTCTTGGTCACACTATTCGCCCGCCCAGGCTTGCTGCCATCTCTGCACTGTAAAGAGCTGCTGCTGCCAGCAGTGGCCCAGGGGCCGGGATGGGGAGGTGGACAGGAGCGGAGGCAGGTGTACGGGCCCTGCGGGCGAGGGCCGGGAGGCGGGGAAGCCTGGGTCTTCTCAGAGCGTTCACACGTCTTACTTCCTTTCCAGTCCGCATCCTTGGGGATCCTTCCTTTCCGTTAGCATCCTCCCTGCATGCTAACGGGGAACAGCAGCAAAGGAGACCGAGGTGGAGAAGCCAAGGGGGCGGGGCAAGACAGGTGAGCCTGGAGAGGTAGAGGTTGCATCTCAAGGAGAGAGACGGCCTGTGTGCCACGTGCAAGAGGAATACGGGCACATGGGGTGCCAAGAACACATCTTCCCACCCAGGAGCAGAGGGTGTGGGGCGTGGACCAAGAAGTATGGAAAAACCCTGTGTCCTGGGGAAGGGTGAGGCAAGGGGCCAGGTGGGGCCGGAAACTCCAAGCCCGACAGGTAACAACCTGCATGGGGCGGTTACCCCACCCCGGCATCCTCAGAGCAGGAGAACGTCATCAGGATGCACTCGGGGAACCTCTCCCAGCCACACGCTGTGAAGCTGCTACCCACCTGGGACGTGATGCAAACCCACACCATGGACCAGCACGAGAGGAAAGACCACTGATCGAAAACTCCGTGTCCGCATGTTTACATCACCACCACCACGCCCACAGAGGCATCACTTTGAAATGTGACTGGAAATGATGACTACTTGGAGAGACGTTCAGAAAAACCAGTTAATTATAGTCATGTGTGTAGTCATAATTGGGCCTTGCTGGCCAACAGAAGGAAGACATTTGCAACTTTTCCCAGGAAATTATATTCTAAATCCTTCACGAGGTGGACCTCGTCCTTTTTTTCCGAGAAAACTTGATGGTGGTCTTTAGTATTCACTGGCATAATTAGGACTGCAGTTAATTTCATTAAATTCTCTTGCTGCTAAATGAAGCAGATTATGAGACATCTTTTATTGCAAGGCGTGAAATTACCGCCTGTCAGCTGCCAATGGTGGGGTGAAACTAATGAATTACAGGGTAAATAACACCAGAATTAACCAGCCAATTTAACATAGCGCCACAGAGCAAAGTCATTTTACTCAGAGCCTTAAGAAGTAACATGGGCTTCCCTGGTGGCGCAGTGGTTGGGGGTCCGCCTGCCGATGCAGGGGATGCGGGTTCGTGCCCCAGTCCGGGAGGATCCCGCGTGCCGTGGAGCGGCTGGACCCGTGGGCCGTGGTCGCTGGGCCTGTGCGTCCGGAGCCTGTGCTCCGCGGTGGGAGAGGCTGCAGCGGTGAGAGGCCCGCGTATCGCAAAAAAAAAAAAAAAAAAAAGAAGTAATATGGCCAGGACACCTCTGAAGCACACGTATGAACAGGGAGCCTGCCCATCCGGACCCCAAACACTGAGAGGGCAGTGAGGGGCAAGAGAAAGGAGCCATGGATGTGACTCTCAAACAGGGAAAAGGCATTAAGAGCCCAAATGAGAGAAACTCTCCCAAATATTCACAAGCTGGGGAAGAAGTTAAAGAAAAAGATTATCAAGGTGCAACTGAGTGTTTCTCACTCACTCTACTTGTTAAAAGGCTCAGGAAAACTCCATCTGTGTGCTGTGTTGAATGGCTACGTCTGGACACACCAAATAAGAGACTTGGGAAATACCTAAGAACTCTGAAACTATCAATAGTACCTGACACATGAATTACATGATCAGTATTCGTCTCATGAGTAATGATCTCACCGTGAACATCACAACCAATGGATTATTATTTTCATCATGAATGATTTCCCCTCTTTGCTAGGTCCAAAAATTTGTTAATAACTTTTTTCCTTTTTTTTTTTTTTTTTAAAGAAAAACCAGCATCTGATATGGCAAAGGCAGTATACCAGCTCCCAGTATTAGAAGGAAGCTGTCTGCCTAAGAGTGCGGCTGTATCCACAATTCAGGTACCAAGCGCAGACTCTGTCTCAGGTGCTGTTCTGAGAGGAGGGCGGGGTAAGCAATATGGTGACAGGGCTGTTCCCGGAAGAGCTCAATGCCGCTGGGCAATTCTGATAGGTGAGCAGACACATGCAGGTCTTAGAGGAAGGACCAGAAATTGATGTTAAAGGTTTCAAAGCCCCCGCCCCGATGTACTGACCAGGCTATGAAACTCTAGGACCTTATAATCCTGAGTGGAAAGTAACTTTAAAGGCCACCCGGTAAAGTCCAATTTCTCATTTTGATGATGTAAAATGTATGTTGGGAACGAGATAACTTCATGGGGAGTCTGCCCTCCTCGGGAGAAGAAACAGAAAGTAGAGCCCTGGGGAGGCACGGCTCAGGCTGCAGCTTCAGACGAGACACAGAGGTCAGGTGCAGCGGTGTGTGAGGGTCCCTGTCGCAGCAAACGAACCCAGAAAGGCACGTGTCAGGATCTAGGAACACCACTGGAAGGGTAGGGATCATCTCTTTGGGGATGCCGAACACACTGCTTAAGTTATGACTACTCAAAAATAGTGTGAGTTTTTGTTTGATAAAAGGACAGATTAAATGAGTTCAGTTAGAACAGGCTGACTCACTTCAACCCTGTTCTACCTTTTCAAAGATGTAAGTTTCTGTGCAGAATAAACGTCAGGCTAAATAACCTAGGAAGAGGTTCACTCACTTACGAAGTTAATCCGGAGCATGTATATTGTGCACCAACATCATTTCCACTGGGAAGCGCTCTTCTTTTGGACAAAATCAAAAGCAAGAGTGATGTGAATGGAAACAGGATTCTGAATCTGAGGAGGGTGTAAAAGGCCAGAACGGCCACACTCCAGAGGAAAAAAAGATGGTCCAGGGTTTTTCAGTGCCAGTTTCCTTTCTAAAGCAATGCTTTTTTTTTTTTTTAATGGAATTATCTTTTCTTCCTCAGTTTCCGATGCTGGTAACAAACCACCGTCCTTACAGGCTCCTATTCTCAAAATCTAAAGTCTCACGAGACGCTCCCTTCCACACGAGACTGGAGACCCCACTAGGCCCTGGGCGCTGGTCAGCCTGTGTGTCCCCCACCCTCCAGCACCCCCTGCCTTTGCATCAGCCTCCAACCTTCTTGTTCAACATGTTCAACCTGGGACGTGTCAACCCCTCTGCAGTTTTTAACTTCGTGGGATGAGGAGAGGGGAAGGCCACAGCCCTTCTGAGAGCCGCGGCCCCTCTTCTGAGAAGGCGCTCTTCCAAACTCTTCCATCCCACTCGGTTTCCAGGGGTCTATGCATTTACCAACGGCTTTCTTCAAAATCTCTTTCTCCTCTGAGTCCTAGATCTATATTCCCAACTCTCCAGTACACCGTTTAACAGGATGCGTCTTAAACGCATCAGCTTCTGCAAAGAAACACACCTAAACACATCATCTCAATAAAACACGGCAATGGAAAGTAGCTCTGAGTGAACAGTGAAATGAAAACTTCTAGAAAAGAGGAGGTGGAATTTGGCTTGGCAGACTCAGTATGCCAGGGGTCCCCCCAAGCCACCTCCTGGCTTATGACTCATACAGCAAAAGGACACAAACCACAATCAGCAAAGGGAAAAGGCCCCTGCGGTGACGTCCAGGGGAGGCCAGGCCTGCAAGGGGCCCCTCCCAGCGGAGCCACACAGGACGCACTCAGTTCCCGCCCCCGTGAGCTGTGACAACACGCGTGAAGTGCTGTCCACCAGGGACACTCATCAGAGACTCAGCACTCAGGGCTGGTCCCAAAGGCACCCTCTGCCTGGCACGGACCCCAGTTCCAAACTCCCCGGAGGAGAGCAGGTGGTTGCACGAACAGTGCAGGTGCACAGAGCTGCTCTAATTGGTCCAGGGAATGCGGGCACCCGCCCCCCGACATCCAAGTTCCCAGACCAGCCAAGGGCCACCCCGTCAGCAGTCAGGCCTGCGTGGGATCTCTCTCCTGCACAGCCGGCGGGGAGAAGGGCGGGTGGGCGGGCGAGGGCATTCTGGTGGCGGGAGGCCTGGGTACAGGAGCACCAGGGCCGAGCCAAGGTGCAGGCTCCTGAGGGGCACAGAGCGGACATGTGACAAGACCAGGCAGAGTCTCCAGTTCCTGACTCGGGGGACTCTGCAATGTCACCAAGATAGACATGCACACACAGGTGCTCAGGAAAGGAGGAAACAGAGGAAGATCCCTTGTAGATCAGCAGGGCCGGAGGTAGCCAGCAGGGGCCTGACGAGGGTCCCGAGGAAGCCCAGGCCCAGGGCTGCCCAGCCCCCGAGCTGGCCCCACGTGCTGCTCTTCTATTAAGGAGTGTCGGGCACGGCAGGTGTTTCTGCATCGTCATCTGTAACCACCTGCATTCACGGAAGCGGCACAGTGTCTGACTTGGCTCTGATGCCCCTGAAGCCATCCTAAAGGTGGTCTGACTCAGGAGGTGGCTGGGGGTCTGGAGGTCGCCCTGCACTCCCTTGACCCCTTCTGAGATGCCGGGGCATCCCAGCTGTCGGTCACCCCTGAGGCTCTTGGGACTGAGCTTTGGTCCAGGGCATGTTTTTGTTCCCGTTCAGGTGGCCCGCCTGGCCTAACACAAGGCCCGTGGCCTGGAGGCTGCCTTTTCAGCTATTCAAAAACAGAGCCCAGTGGGCAGGCTGCGTCCTGCTAGGTCCTGGGGACCCCTCTGACAATAAGTTGTAACTGCTGAATCATTGTCTGTGGGGGGGCGTGGAAAAGATATCATCCATCATCAGTACCCAGTGTGACAAGCACCACCGTGTTCCTGTGCAGAAGGCTGTAGGAAGAAAGCCAGGAAGGCTTCTGAGGGGTGGCGGTGCTGACACCAGACTTGGGCCAGCAGGACGAGCCAGGTGGAGGCGCGATGGTCGATAAACGCTGTGTGCAAGGGCACAGCAGTCAGGTGGCACCTATGCCTGGGGACACGGGTGGTGGGCATGGCCGAGACGGACAGAAGCTGGAACGGGAGGCCGGAGACGGGCCGAGCCGGACCTGTAACACTGCCGAGATGGCTGAGCTTCTGGGGAAGCCTGGGAGAGGGTCTGAGGCAGAGACCCACCCTGGTGGCTTGGGGGGCCGTTTCCAGCCTACAGATACCTTCACATCAGCCCCTATGAGCGCTTAATGTTTTCCGAACTCAGTTGCCAGCATTTAAAAATGACAGGATTTGATACGCAAACCCAGATTCCTGGCTTCCTTTAAAAACCAGAACCATCTGGGAACACAGGGGCCACAGAGTAAGAGGGATGTGGATGTGAGCGCCGGCTGCCCCGTGGTGGGAGCTGCTCTCGTGTGAATCAAACTCTTAGCCAGCTTCCCATCCCAGGATGCACTCATCACACGTGCCTGCTTGGCCGCTGTGATGCACTGGTGTTTGTAATTCCCGCACTAAGCATTTTTATTCATTTGGCCACAGGCAACACAAGTCCACACCAACCACTGACATCCTGGCGTCAGGCGGAAAGGTCCCACCAGGAGCTGGATTTATGAGACCAAAAAGACCCCAAGGGGTACGGATGCTGGGAGAGGGGGGAGATCTCTAAAAGTAGAGATCTCTGATTCAGGGCAGAATGCCAAGAGCTGGAAGCCCAAGATGATGCTATTTACGGGGTAAGACAAAGCGGGAGGAGATGCCGCAGAGACAGGACACCCAGAGGTTCCGAGAGGAGAGTGGAAGCGAGGCGTGGAAACCCCAGAGGAGAGAGTGTCACGTGGGAAGGAGCTCTGACCGCATCACTCCCTGGAGAGAAGTCAGGGCATTGCTTCTGTGGAAATGGGAATGTCACTCATTGGCCCCGGGACATACAGTCCCACTAGGAGGGGGACCCGATCCAGAGGCACCGAGCAGGTAAGCAGAGGCGGCTGCAGCGCTGGCGGGCACAGGAGCAACCCTACAATGTCTCTCAGCAGAGGAAGGGAGAGCGCCCAGTGCGGGTGGGGAAGCGTGGATCCAGGACTGATCCCAACAAGGGGCGGGGAGTGGGGGGGATGGGGGGGAGGGGCCTGGGGCATCACCAGAGACCAGACAGGTTCACGCGGCCTTGAAGGGAGAGCTGGACAACAAGCCTTTTCACTCAGTTTTGAAGACCCATGTCCTTGATTTTATATAAAATTTTACATGAGATAAAAACACATTCCATTTACAGAATTGACTGGGTAGGAAAACATGAATCCCCAGGGAGGCTTGCTGGGGGTGCGTCCCTCTGGGCAGTTCCTGGAGGATCCTTTCTAAGAAAAATGTCTTTCAATTCGCTGGAATACAAAAGATGGTAGAATACAAAATATTTTGATCGCTGCCAACTAAACTGAAAGGCGGCCATCAAAATATGTGTAAAGCGTCCACGGCAGATAAAGTAAACAACGCAACTCTTCGTTACCACTTCAAGATCTAGCAGGAGAGCTGGTACCCGCCATGCTTCCAAAGAGTGGGAGTGTAGGCCACTCATCAAATTATCTGTGACAACTGCCACGTGAGGTGTAACAGCCACGACGTCTGTGGGTGACAGAGTCCGGGCTCCGCTACCGCTACTGCGGGTTGGTGTCTAGATTCACGTTTCCGGGAAATGCCAAATCTCGGTGGACGTTAGTAGAAATAAAGATGAATTTCCCCCACCCGCATTCTTGGGTCCTCGAATTCTATCTGCAGAGCCCGTTAAGAACTGTTGCTGGAGAGCGTCTACTCTGGGCTCGGGAACTAAGCCGTCTCTCTGGACCAAGCCACTTGCCAGCTGCAGTGGCTCGTGCGTTGGCATGACCTCCTTGATCTGGGACGTGTGGTCCTTGTTCTTGGTCTAAGACATGGAGGATGGGAGGGAGGCCCACACCAGGAGAACATGGAGGGGGGCACCTCGGGGGGAGCGCACGCCACACGGCAGCACCTCGTACAAGGCGGGAAGGCAGGACTGTCATCGTGGAGTGGCGACCACAGATTTCTTTTAAATATGCGGACGTCTGCTCATTAAGTGCCTGAAGTTCTGTAACTCCCTGATGAGTAGAGGTTAAGACTCCACAAGTAATAATGGAAGTGGCACCCGGAGCTTTTGAGGGAGAGAGTGGTGGGCATATGGGTGAGGAAACAGGAAATCGTGGGAAAACGACACCAGGATGAGGCTGTGAGGAGGGATGCATGCTTGAAATAATTTCTTCTCTCAGCGAAAGCAGAAGGGAACAGCATCTCAGAACCACCTGGAAGGAACTGGCCGTCAGGAAAGTCAATGCGTTCATAACGCAAAGCCAGATCACCGTGTCTGGCACGTGGCAAGTGCCGGATGAACACTGGGAATTGTTTATAAGTTGCGAAATGATAAGCAAGTAACTATTTTTAAAATAAATGTATGTCTAGTCAAAAGTTTCCTAAGGAGTGAGACTGCTGGCAACTTCTGAACAGGAACTCACAGCAGTACGTTATTCATCCTTTGCTGTTACACATTAATCAGTAACTAAGACCTAGTTTCCTCCTTTCCATTGCGGTCAGGCTTGCTGAAGTGTTGTCTACACTCGCTGTCCCCTGAACCAAAGGATAACTTTTGGTCCGTTTCCTATTTGATCTCCTTTTAAAAGCCACACCCTCTCTTCCCTCTGATGGCGCAGTCTCCTAGTCCTTCTCTTGTTGCTCTGGTCCTGTTTCTCAGTTTTCTCCATGGGCTTGTCTTCATGTGCCCATTCCTGTAACATTCATGTTCCTCAGATGCCACCCCAGCCCCTCGATCCCATTCTGTGCAATTCATTGATCTCACGCGCTCTTATGTCTTCAATTGCCATTTCTGATGTATTAATGATCCCCAAATATACATCTTCAGCCCAGGTTTCCCTGATCTAGAAAAGCATCCACCAGTTGGCTTGCTGTGGATGGTCCACAGGCTCCGCAAACCCAGGGCGCCTAAAACGACACTCACTGTCTTCTGTGGTCCGTCCTCCCGTTCTGCTTCTCACCTTGTGACTGGACCAACTTGTATGAAGCTGACCAAGCCAGAAATCTCAGCATCATTCCTTCTTCCTCTGTCTCTCTCATCCTCTACATCTAACCAACCAATCAGTACTGCCCATCCTACTTCCATAAAATCTCCCAGACACATCCGTTTCTCCCCATTCCGGTAGCCACAACCTGCCTGAGCCCACCCGGCTCTCGCCCGGATCACTGCTCTACCCACCTTCTGTCAGAGCCCCTGGTGCCTCTGATAGCTAGAATGACAATGCTGTCGTACATACTTGAATGCCACGAGTAAAACCTGGACCCACGGATGTGGAGTTTTAACCCGTCCCATGGCAAAGCTTCCAAAGGGGGTAGTTAGAAAGGAAGACGGAGGAAGAGGCCTAAAGACAGGATGGTTCCAACTCTTTCTGGGCACAGGTGACAACACGGCAGGGAACGCAGTGTCTCCTCTCTCTACACACGTCACTGTGCTGTGTCTCAAAGCCACTGCTTTCCTTAAACAGCATCACAGTGGTTGAAGCCATCAGAATCGGCGCCACTGGACGCTGGCTGACTGTCCTGAAAGACCGACCGTCAACAGGTGTGTGGCCTCTGAGGAGTCCGCTCGGTGCTTACCCCACGGCAGGCCCAGGAGCAGAAACACTGCAGCCTTGGGCTGCAAGGAGATGGCGAGTCCCCCAAAGATAGCAGTATGATCTGATTAGGAACATTCCTCTCAAACGTTTCGAGTAAACAGCTAATATACTCTTAGCTGGAAAATTATTTTGCTCATAAATTATTTCAGATTTTAATTTTCCCCTTTTCTGGTTATGCTGCCTCCCTTCATTGACTTTCTCATTTTAAAAAGAAGTTCATAATTCTTTCTAAGTTTCTCTCATCCTGTGCTGGTGACATCTATTTCTGAGTGGAAATCAAGCTACAAAAATGTCTTTCAAACGACAATCATCTGCAAATAAGGAACCATTTCATGTGTGAAAAGCACAAACAACCCCTTTCCTAGGACTCCGGGACAGGAGGCAGCAGCAGCCTCCTTCATCTTTGCCTTGGGTTTCCCTAGAGCAGTGGTTCTGAATGGGGTGGAAGTGGAATCGCTGGGAAAACTGGTTTGAAACCAACCTCCCCTCCCCGGGAGCCCATTCACAGGGCCTAGGGTCTGGCTCCTCCGACACTGTTTTGCTGGGTTTGTGTAAAAGCCTTCCAGGTGACTCTGATGAACAATCTTTGAGAATCACCTAGAGAATACCACCAGACTCAACCCGGACCACATGAATCTGGATCTCCGTGGAAGGATGTACGTGAGCATCTATGTGTGTGCAGAGACGTGAACAGATGTGCCTCCGAGATTGAAAACCACTGGTGCAGAGGCTTTTGGGGAGTCCCTCGTGCAACATGTAAGTGGAAAAGAACTGCCTTGTGTTCTCATTCGACACTTTATTCCAAACCCCTCCTTTTGTTTGTAAGCTTTTTCCACAAAAGATTGCTTCATACTAAATGCAGACAAGTCCCTGGGGAGAGAAAAACCATGTTCCTGTCTTCTGATGTCTAGACCTTGGTCACATTAAACACCCAACATGGTTAATTTGCTAAATACGGAGACACCAACAATGTGTCTCAAATACATCCCTTGTCCATCGAGGGCCGCTTAAAGAATGGCTTTATATCTTAAATTCCTGATTGGCAAAATTTAACCGCAAGTCTTAGAAATGTTCACTTTAAGTCCACAAAAATTGTGTTCACTTCTAATTTGTGCTTAAAAAAAAAAAAGTCTTCAATCAGTTAGATTCCAAAAGAAAAGGCTTCCTGTTCACTAAATATCATCTATGGGAAACACTCACAAGATGAGGATGCAGTAGATAAAATGTTCCCTTCTGGTCCCCTGGCCCCTCGTGCCGCAGCAGCCAGCAGAGTCTGGTGCATCCGGGACCTCCTGAGATAATCCTGGCTTTCCTGCTGGGAGTCTAGACTGTCTCTCGCTCAAATCACTTTCCTTTTTATAACTAATGATGGCGGCCAACACGTACATGGGTCAGCAAAGGCCACCTGAGACGATCTGTAGTCAATGTGATCATTTCTTAATATTCTGGAGCAAACTGTCTTGAATTCATTACGTTTTCTAAACACTTATCCATGGGCAAAATTGCAAGAAAGAATGAATACTTCAGGAAGCACAGTTCCTATTCTTCCTCCTACTATACGAAGGGTTAGAGCAAAGAACGTCATTTTTTAATGCAAATAATATCTTTTTCATTTTTAATACAATTACTTTGAAGGGCAAATATTCACCAGTGGCAGGCTGCTCATGATGGCAGGCTGTCGGACGGCTCAGCTGTCGATTAAACGCGCTAAGCAAACATTACAGGTTTGTGAGATAACTGTCACTCCATCCTGACACTTACGCTTGGACCCTCCACCTACCACGTTTATGTTCAACTTTTTCCCTTTATCTGAAATTAAGAGCAATAAACTTATTGATGAGAAAGGAGAATCTCCTCCCATATGTAATTACCATGATCTAATAAAGTTGAATAGATGGTGTCTCCATATACATTTACTTTCACGTGAATGCAGACATGGCGATGGCAGTCACCGTACTTCCTGAGCTGTTGATTCGGTGCTGCCTGCTTTACGGAGGCCATCTAGCATCCTCTTCATCCACCCACCGACTCTGGAAGAGGGCTGTTCTACCAACCCTATTCTACAGGTGAGGTACCTGAGGTTCGGAGAGAGGGTTGGGCGTTTGCCTGAGGTGCACAGCTGGTAAGTAGGGTTTCATTCCAAAGCTGGGATCTTTGCACCTTCCAGAAGGTCCTGTCCCTGAACATCTGTGTCAAAGCTCGTGCCAACGTTGTGCATTGTGATACTTGATATTAAATGTTCCATCTCAGTATCTAACACTTACTAGTATATATATATATATATATATATATATATATATATATATATATATATATATATTTTTTTTTTTTTTTTTTTTTTTTTTTTTGCGGTACGCGGGCCTCTCACTGTCGTGGCCTCTCCCGTTGCGGAGCACAGGCTCCGGACACGCAGGCTCAGCGGCCATGGCTCACGGGCCCAGCCGCTCCGCGGCTTGTGGGATCTTCCCGGATCTGGGCACGAACCCGCGTCCCCTGCATCGGCAGGCAGACTCTCAACCACTGCGCCACCAGGGAAGCCCACTAGTACATTTTTACTTTAATGTAAGGCTGTTATCATATTTAACCTGAGCTATTCTCAAAACCCTTGAGCACATTACCCCTCTGCCTGCCCGATCCACGACCTCCAGTTTATACCAGCATCTGAGGTCTGGGCAGAGGAAGCCATGAAGACCAGCGTTTGCTGCTGCAACGCTTCTCTTTTCCCTTCCTTCTGTGCTCACCTTGCTCTCAGCTTGGTTCCATTTCTCTGCCCGTTAGCGCTAACCACGGAGGCCGCGTTAGAGAAAACGGCAAGGGCGCTGTTAGGATGCAAACAGGCCCGTCTTATCAGCGAGGCAGGGGGCTGCCTTCTCCATCTCCCTGCAAAGGCAATGAGCCCTGAGCTTCTGGAATCACCCATCTTACCCCGTTAATTTTAAATGCATGCTCTTCAAAACGGGATGCACATCACCATGGTTTGAGATCTGAGACTCCCAGAGGAGAAAACGTGTGATGGACAACAGGTTTCATCTCTCTGGCCAAGGCCCTGCTGCACGCTGGCTGGAACTGAAGCATTATTACCTAAGGGCCAGAGTTTTGCGGCAGCCCCGGTGTTCCCACAGGGACTGGACGTGGTCCCCACAGGACCGCTTCTCTGGCTCTCCTCCCGAGTCAGGTCCCTAACCACTTCCTTGGGTCACCATCACAGCACTCGGGGCCGCCTGCTGCAGGGCTCTAATTTGACTATTACTCTTTGGATATGGCTTTTGATCGCTGTACCTTTACTAAAGAATTCAGGTAACGGGAAATGTACGACAGTATTTATAGCACCCGAAGTTTGCTTCATTCAGAACCAGCTGAAGGGCTCGAGCTGCTTGCTGTTCAGTTTACTCTTCTGATTGCTTTGCTACTATGTAAATCAATTTGTTAATGTTCCTTACAAAATGCATGAGCCAGTTATACTGACAAACACACAAAGCTCATTCGTAATTAGCAGTTAATTAGGAAGAAGGAACAGATGCTGTTGGAGCTTCAGCAGGCGAACAGGTTCTGTAAACAATGCTTATAAATCTAAATGAATTTATTAACCACAATACAACTGTCAGCATTTTGTTGGCAACCACACAAAATATGGCGGAATCCCCAAAATGTCTTCGCAATGTGTTAATAATCACGGTGACAGCCAGGGCCTTTCCAGCCACCGGCTGGCTGTTCTCAGCCACCTCCTTTGTCTTCCTGAGATGCGGCGGCTTAGTCATTCCTTCTTACCTTAATCTTCCGTACATACTGGTTAGTAACAACGTTTAATGTGATGCAAACTTTCTACAACTGTGGCCTGGTTTGGACGCTCCAGCAGGGCTACAAGTCAACGGACTCAGAACTCAACGACCATCGGGAGGGACACATGTGCACTACTCCCCACTCCCACAAGAAAAAGCTGATGTAATGTGCCAGGCACTTAATAAAGGGCCATCGGGGTGGGCAGAGGTGGGCCTGGGATAAATATGGAAGGTTTCAAAAGAGAGGGGCTGCCTGGGCAGCATCTTAAGGATGAGAAGTTTAAAAACCAGATAAGGTTGGTAAAGAGCAAACAGGCTACCGGCTGAAGAACCTCTCTGTGGGACGTGGGGAGACGCCAGACACGCTATATTTGGAAACCTGCAAAAGTTTATGGGGTGGTGGGAGCTCCGGGGAGGCTGTAGGAAACCAGATCGGCGCCGGGTGGTGGAGGGCTCCTGCCCTGCCACGGGCTTTGGCCATCTTGGTACAGGCCGTGGGGAGCCATGGAAGATTGTAAGCTAAGTGGTGACAGAATCTAATTGGCATTTTCTGAAAGCAACCTTTGGCCTCAGTGTAGGTCAGGGATGGAGGGGGAACGGGCTGGGGTGGGCACTGGCACGTGATCCAGGAGAGCAGGGGAGGGCGGGGCAAGGAGGTGGGGTGGGAGTGAGAGGCAGGCAGGGGTGACACCAGCTTTTGAGTTAGTCTCTTCCCCATCTAGTTTCTGAAAGTCATTACCATTCACCGTAATTAACGAATCAAATGTTCCCGTGGTATTACACACATGATGCTGGAAGGGCTGTGACTCTGCCCCGCTCGCCTGGAGCAATCCCGGCGGGCTCCCGCACGGTGGTCCCTGCAGCCCACCCTCCGCATCCTGCCCAGGTCCCCGGGATGGAGCCTTCCCTCCCACCAGCCTCCTCGCCAGCTGCCCATCTGCTTCAGAGCTGTTCCTTCTTGGGTGACCTTTTATTCAAATGGCATTTTCCCGTCCTCTCGTGGGGACCTCCTTCCTAATAGTCTCTGCTAAATGAATAACTGGCCGGCACAAATGAGAACGCCAGCAGACAGGCCGCCCCCGCCGCCCCCCGCTTGACATTCCAGATAAAACATTTTCTCAAGGCAGACACAGAATGTGTGAACTAAGAGCTGGAACGATGGGCTCGGCCTCGGAGACACGTGGGAACTCTGCTCTCCTGGTGCTCGTGATGTGGCCGCACCCAGCGAGGTCACGCCCCTCCACGGCTAGTCTGCAGCTGTTCCGACGGGGCCGAGGTAGAAGTCAGGGCAGGACTGGCCTTGACACGCCAATACCTCCCTGGCCTGGCCGGGGCCCTTCACACTGACAGGCCAACACTGGCCAAGGGGCCGATGCTACCCGGATGGTGTCTTGAAGAAACGTGTGTCACACCAAGCAGCTGGTCAGGAAATCACTGTAACGGGTTGTAACCGCACTTGTCAAACAAACAGGACAGAAGAGAGCAGGCTGGAGCGCAATGCACTTCATAAGCATTACTTCACAGAACTCAGATTTCAGTTGGGCACTATATGCACGTACACACACACACCGCATCCCAGGGGGAGATGCATTTCCTACTCTGTGAATTCTGAAACATGTCGCAACAGCTGGGAAAAGGTCTGTGCTGACTTTTGCAGCAATCACAACATATACATGTGGCCGAAGTGAGCTTATGTAGTCAATTGCTCTAAGTATATTCCGGAGAGTTAAATGCACATGAATGTGTAACGTGAGGAGCGCGTGCCGCTGAGGCCTCGGACAGGAACTCGCTTCGAAAAGCAAAGGGAAGAGTTTAAAAACCAGCCCCTCCAAAGCCTTAACCTGCAGGCATCAGCAGGGTCTTGCTCCCCTGGCCCCTGGGACCTGCAGGGTACAGGCTGCTGCCTTCCTAGATAAGGCCGCTCTCTCCTCTGCCTGGACACCCCTGAGAGCTCAGCCACCAGCCTCTGGAGACCAGGTTTTCCAGGGCCTCTACCCAAACACGATCATTTCAGCTGAGCTTCAGAGACCCCAGAAGGCCACAGTCATAGGGACTAGGTCCCGGCCATGACCCAGAGTGGCCGGTGACCAGAAGACCCTGTGGTCAGATCATGCCCCAGCTTCACACAGCCCTGTCCTCCTGGCCACTCCCACAGTGGGAGCTGGCAGGGATGGCCCCTGGCCACCCTTGTGGCAAGTGACATCACCTCTGTGCAGACCCCTCGAGTTTCTCCCCAACTCAGGACTCTGCAAGGACCACACAACAATCTAAGTAAATTGGCAACAGCGCCCAGCCCATAGCAAGCTCTGCACAACCATCGGCTATTAAAGCTAATAGTGTCTTACATTCTCCACGGAACGTTCTCACCCCATGGAAAGCCAACAGCCTTCCCTGATAGCTGGCGCCTCCCACCCGTTCCTGAGCGACAGAATGAAGGATGGGGCAGCCCAAGCTTTACTCCCCAGAGTCATGTGCAAACCATTCCTCTCCACCGTCTGTAAGAGCCCTTCCTGAAGGAGCTCTCCTGCCTGATCCTAAAGCTTAGTTCTAAACCTGCAGAAAGGGACCTGATGGGGCGCAGCACGGACAGATCCTGTCCTGAGACACTGAAGTCTGCCTAATTTGGTAACGGTGGCATTCAGATCAGTAGAGAACAGATAAGCTCAATTGACGAAAGAGATTAACTACCTGGAAGAATCAAATAGCAAAACAGTGAAAGGATGAAGTTGTAGGAGGACTTGGGAGGACAGAAGACCTTCAAAGCATAATTAACAAAGGAGGCAACACAAGATGAATAAGACTTTACACCAGAATTTTTAGAAATCTTCTCAAGGTCAAAAATTACTGCAAATAAAGCTGAAGTCAAAAGATAAATACAGAACACACGTGTATAACATAACGTATATAAAAGCAAAGGGCTTGGGCTTCCCTGGTGGCACAGTGGTTGAGAGTCCGCCTGCCGATGCAGGGGACACGGGTTCGTGCCCCGGTCCGGGAGGATCCCACATGCTGCGGAGCGGCTGGGCCCGTGAGCCATGGCCGCTGAGCCTGCGTGTCCGGAGCCTGTGCTCCGCAACGCGAGAGGCCACAGCAGTGAGAGGCCCGCGTACCGCAAAAAAAAAAAAAAAAAGCAAAGGGCTAACATGCTTAATAAATAATGAGGATTAACAGGCCAATGCTGAAGATACCAACAGAAAAACGAGCCACCACTTAAACAGGTCCTTCACACAAAACAACACAGGTAGCCAATAAAAGTGTTTTTAAAAACTGGTAATAAATAAAGACTTTTTAAAACAGTAGGGTGCAATTCTAACACAGAAAACTCATTAAGATTAAGAAACACATATGTATATGTATGTGTACACACACACACAAATACCCAAATGCAGATGAAAGTATGTAGAAATATCACTTGTAAAGGAGTGAATTCATGTATTTTCTCTACAGAAAAATTTGGAAATATCTATCTAAAGCCTTAAAATTCCTATGCCCTTTGACTAAGCAAATCTACTGTTAGAAACATACACTAGGGAAATCAGGAAGAATCAGCATCAAAAAGATCTGGCTCCCTGGCTGTCACTGCAACCCTTCTGTCCTCCAATAATAGGAACCAGGGGTTCAAACGGATCTACTCAGACTGCCTCAAAGACGCCTTCGAGGCTCAACGGCTGGCACCCAGAAGCAGGTTCCAAATGCCTTCCCTATACAGTGTGATGTATACTCAAAGACACACTGTTACTGTTTCTTTCATTCATTCAAGAAACATTTATTGAGCACCTATTATGATATTAACTGTAACCAAGAGTCAAGATTTCTTCTGTCCTGGAACCCAAGGCAGGTGAGGCCAACCAGGTGACATAAGTGCTCCAGGGACGACCAGGGTGACAGGGATGGAAGCAAGGGGGACCTCTCAGGGAGTGGGTGGGCAGGTTAGAAGAGGGTTCCACACACAGTGAACCTGAACAGGAGTCTGAAAAAACGTGGGTTACCACATGGCTCACGGCACCATGGGTGACTTTTCTTCTTGTCCTCGTATATTTTCTAATTTTACTACAATGAGCATGTGTTACTTTACTTTTGTTCTGTAGTTTACAAAACAATTCCACCCAGGCCCCATCCTGCCCCCACCCCTTTCTGGCCGCCTGTGGCTTCTCCCCATCCCCAGGCATCCTGGGCTTCCCTTTAGCTGCAGTTCTGCCAGGCAACCACCCATGTCCCAGCGCCTCCTTCCTGGCTTCCCCTTCCCCTTCAAGCCTCACGCTCTACTCCTGCCCACCCCCTGGCCTGGGCTGCAGGTTGAGGGTCCTCCTGCAGCACTGCTCCAGTCCACAATCCCTCCACCCAACAGCCTGCTTGCTGACAAGCCCTGGGTCCTGGAGCAAGCCTTCTACCTCCCTCCAAGGACACCTGCTGTCTGGCTTCCTTGTTCTCTTCTGCTGCATCCCCCAGCCCATCAGCCCTTCCAGCCTCACTTCCTTGTGAGTCTGTGCCTCAGGAGTCAGATGTGACGTGGTCTCAGAGCAAAGGAAACCCTGCCTTGTGGGGAGGAGGAGGTTCCCGTCCTATGCCCACAGAGGAGGTGGGAGAGCCAGCTTCTTCCTGGCAACTGATCAACACCATGAGCTGGCCGCCCCCCTACCCCTTTATCCAGCGGGTAGATATCCTCCCTCAAGGCTCAGTGGGTCTCCACCCGGTTACTCCAGGCAATAAACACAGAAGCCAACTGGCATCTGACTACTCCCCCAGCTGTTAATTACAGACGTTGACACTGACACAGGACAGGGAGAATTATTACACCGTCCTGAATGCTTATTATTCTTATTAATTGGAATCAAGGTTTAGAATGTCTACACTGTATAACTTAAAAAATGTTTCAGCCATTCTAAATTTAATACGGTGTATCAAGTACTTGGAAAAATTCTATATGCTCCTGAGCAATTATGTAATCAAGAGTTGATGATTTTGAGGACCCGTTACATTCAGTGTATAATGGTTGAAAAGTAAGCAATAATTCTACTCAACTGCAAAGAAAATGCTAATCACACACTGTAGGCAAACCAAACAAGCCCAAGACTGAAATGAAGGGCACATCACTAACGACGGCCGGGAAGAGACTCAAGAATAATTGTTAGAAGTGGAAGAGGAATGATCAAGAGAATGAGAAGGCAAGACATACACTGGGAGAATTTAATATTGAAAGACATATCTGATAAAGGAATGTTATCCAAAACGTACAAAGAACTCTTAAAAATCAACGATGATAAACAAACGACCCAACTGAAATATGAGAATATCTGAACAGACACTTCACCAAAGAAGATGTACAAATGGCCAATAAGCACGTGAAAAGGTGCTCGGCATCACAGGTCATTGAGGAATGGCAAATTAAAACAAGGACATACCATTAACACACCTACTAGAACAGCCAAAATCAGAAACACTGACATCATCAAAAGCTGACAAGGATGTGAAGCAACGGGAACTCACATTCACTGCTGGTGGCAATGCAAAATGATACATCTGCTTTGGAAGACAGTCTGTCATTTTCTCACGAAACTAAAAATATTCTTACCATACAATCTAGCAATCCCACTCCTTGGCATTTACACAAGTGAGTAGAAAATTTGTGTCCATACCAAAATCTGCACACAAAATGTTTACAGCAGCTTTATTCAAAATGCCAAAACTTGGGCTTCCCTGGTGGCGCAGTGGTTGAGAGTCCGCCTGCCGATGCAGGGGACACGGGTTCGTGCCCCGGTCCGGGAAGATTCCACATGCCGCGGAGTGGCTGGGCCCGTGAGCCATGGCCACTGAGCCTGTGCTCCTCAGCGGGAGAGGCCACAGCAGTGAGAGGCCCGCATACAGCAAAAAAAAAAAAAAAGCCCAAACTTGAAAGTAACCAAGACATCCTTCAATTGATGAAAGGACAAACTGTGTTACATCCAGACAATGCAATATTCAGTACTAAAAAGAAATGCACTAACAAACAATGAAAAGACATGGAGAAACCTCAGATGCATATTACTAAGTGAAAGTAGCAAATCTAAAAAGACCAGATACTGCATGATTCCAACTATACGACGTTCTGGGAAAGGCAAAAGTATAGAGACAATAAAAAATTCAATGGTTGCCAGTGGTGGGGGGAAGGAGGGATGAACAGGCAGAGCACAGAGGATTTTTAGGGCAGTGAACCTACATGCCGTGACGCTGTAATAATGGATACATGTCAGTGAATATCTGCCCAAACCCAGGGGACGTGCAACGTCCAGAGTGAAGGGTAATGTAAACCATGGACTCTGGGTGGCAGTGGTGTGCCGGTGCAGGTGTGCTGGGTATAGCCAAGACTCCGCTGTGGTTCGGGCTGTCGTGAAGGAGGCTGTGCACGTGTGGGCAGAGGTTACGGTGGAACTTTCTGCTTAATTTTGCTGGGAACCAAAAACTGCCCTAAAAAATTACATCTACTAATGAAAAAGAGGAGGAAGAGGAGAAGAGTGAGATGCTCATGACCAATCAAATGAAAGTCCCGGGTGTGAATCACCGACAGCTCTAACCTCCAGGGAGAGCACCCAGGAGGTACCAGCACAGCCCAGAGTCCCACAGGCCATGCCCCTTCCATGGGGCATCCTGTAAATGCACGAAATGCCAGCCTCCCAGAACTGCTCCGAACTCACCCATGGGGATGCATCTCCCATGGGCATCTCCCATGCATCTCCCATCAAGAGTCCCCATGTCTACTTAGTTGTGGACAACTGACAACTGAGCTTTCACTGGTTAACCACTGGACTCACCGAAGGGTGTATCTGAGACGACTGTGACTGTGAATAGCATCCGGTGTAAGATAAATGATTTTTAAAATTCCAAGGAAGAAACGTGTTGTAAACACCTTCTCCAAACTGCTGCCAGGTAAGTCGTCTGGGAGCGGCTCGTTAACGCTGCGGCTTCGCACGCTTGGGGCCGGCAGACCTTCCCGGGCTGGCCGGGGCACCTCTGCCCCCTTACAGCACAGCTTCTCCCCAGAATGAACCCTGACTCCCTGTGACTCCCAAGGTATCTGACAAAGAACATCCAGCATGCAACGGCTACCCTGAGGGAGTTACATTCTTCCTTCTTTTAAAAAATTTTTATTTATTTTTTGGCCGCACCTCACGGCTTGTGGGATCTTAGTTCCCCGACCAGGGATTGAACCCAGGCCCGTGGCAGTGAAAGTGCCAAGTCTTCACCACTGGGCCACCAGGGAATCCCCTTCTTTAAAACTGAAGTATAGTTGCTTTACAATGTTGTGTTAGTTTCAGCTGTACAGCAAAGCAATTCAGCTATATATATACTCTTTTTCAGCTTCCTTTCCCTTATAGATCATTACAAGATAGTGAATATAGTTCCCTGCGCTATACAGCAGGTCCTTGTTAGTTATCTATTTTATACTTTGTAGCGTGTATATATGTTAATCTTTACCAGCGGCTTTCTGAATTCTCCAGTGTTCACTGAAATGAACACCGTGAGGGAGAAACATTGAGTGGATGTGACCACTTCGATGCCCTTACAATTAGAACACTCCCTGGGCTTCCCTGCACTGGAGGGAAGGCAACTGCAATGCTCGCTGGTGATGAACAGCACGGCTTTCCTCACAGAAATTTCCAAAGTGCAAAGAAAAATGCAATCTACTAAATAATTAAGTAGTCTCGTTAAGCACACGGATCCTCCCTGGCCACCAAGACGGCCGACTGCAGGCCCATCTCCCGGTGTCAGGGAGAAATTCCCCGGAGCCCAGTCCCTCCTCGTCCACACCTTCCTCCCGTGGGCCCCCTGCTCTGTCCTCACCCTCTTTCCTGGGTCGCATCACAACGGCCTTGCACTGGGAACTACTCCTCAGGCCCCCTGCCTCTGTCTGTCAAGATGGAAAGCAGCTGCATAGCACAGGGAGATCAGCTCGGTGCTTTGTGACCTCCTGGAGGGGTGGCATAGGGAGGGTGGGAGGGAGGGAGACGCAAGAGGGAGGAGATATGGGGATATATGTATATGTATAACTGATTCACTTTGCTATAAAGCAGAAACTAACACACCATTGTGAAGCAATTATACTCCAATAAAGATGTAAAAAATATATATATTTAAGAGGATGTTATAGATACTAATAAATTCTAAATCTAGATGGAGTGATGTTTTAGGAGTGTATACATATGTCATAACTAATCAAATTGTGCACTTTACATATATGCAGTTTTTGTATGTCAATTACGCCTCAATAAAGCTTTGGATTAAATGAAAAAAAAAAAAAGATGGAAAGCAGCGCAGCTGCCCTCCGGCTCTGCTGTCCATGGTCCTGACCCCAAGCTTCTTCCTACTGTTTCCAGAGGAAGTATCCAGGTACCTGTCACCACAGACTGCTGGTCGTTTCCTGAACCCCCTGCTCCCCCCGACCCCACCCCAACCATTCTCTGTGCTCCCGCTGCCCTCGCCAGTTCCTGCAGACGGATGTGTCACCTCGCTCCTCCTGGGAGAGCGTGTCTGGCTCTGTCAGCACTTGCCACACACTCAAGCTTTCTGCCCACCACCCTGCAAACGCCTCAGGGCCCCAAGGGAGCCTCTGTCCACCTGCACAGCCCAGTGCAGAGTGTACCCACCAACTCCAGGACGGATGTCGCCATCACGACAGAGGCAGACCAAACCCTCGGGCAGTTGGAAGGATTTCCCGCAACGAAAAAGATGCAGAAATATAATAGCATGAAAAAGCATTTATCATCAACATTAAGGAAAAAATTGCATGGCCCAGCATGTCCTCAAATGGTCACCCAGTGACCTCCAAGGAATGCAGGCTCTCAAAGTGAACATGTGCCCGAATTCTACCCCAGACTGTCCTCTAGACTTCCGACCCCAAAAGCTTATATTCTAAGGTTATACACACTCCACCCCATGGGGCAACTCCTCACTGGCTCTCCCAGGTGCTTCCAGAACAAACGTGACCCTAGGGAAGCCCCACAGACAGCTTAAGTCTCAGCAATCCCAAGCTGTGTGACACTGAACATGGGCCTTAACTTCTCTGAGCATTTATTCTGTCTAAAATGGGGATTACTCTGTTACCCCCACAATAAGGCTGTAAGAATTTAACTTTTTCATTCAACAAATATTTATTGAGAGCTTACTTGCTCTAGGGGCTTGGGACAGACCAGTGGCCAAAGAGATTATTTTTTTAAAAAATGTCCTAACCTCAAGGCATTTACTTCTATGGGCTGACAGCCGGGGTGGGGGTGGGGGTAAGTCTGGCACACAGTGACACTCAGCCTGGGCTAGCTCTTATTTCACTGATCTCAAAATATTTCCTCTTCTGGCAAATCTTGTGCCAGGAAGATCCCTGCCCATTATTTCCTAGAAACCTGACAACAAACGAGAAAACATTTGTTCCCAGAAATGTAAAATTTGCTATCCATACTCACCTTTCTTTGGGATACTTATCCTAATCCTGTCAAAACACACCATCTTCCTGTGTAAATACGGCCTTGGGTGATCGGTACCCAAGGTGGCCTGGGTAAGCCTCGGGCGCTGGGAGGTCTCCTGCACGGAGCAGGAATCCTGCCAAGCCTACTTGCTCCAAAACTCTGGCATTTTTTTTCTTTCTTTCTTTCTTTTTTTTTTAACATCTTTATTGGAGTATAATTGCTTTACAATGGTGTGTTAGTTTCTGCTTTATAACAAAGTGAATCAGTTATACATATACATATGTTCCCATATCTCTTCCCTCTTGCATCTCCCTCCCTCCCACCCTCCCACCCTCCCTATCCCACCCCTCTAGGTGGTCACAGAGCACCGAGCTGATCTCCCTGTGCTAAAGGGCTGCTTCCCACTAGCTATCTACCTTACGTTTGTTAGTGTATATATGTCCATGCCTCTCTCTCACTTCGTCCCAGCTTTACCGTTCCCCCTCCCCATATCATCAAGTCCATTCTCTAGTAGGTCTGCGTCTTTATTACCGTCTTGCCCCTAGGTTCTTCATGACCCTTTTCTTTTTTCCCTTAGATTCCATATGTATGTGTTAGCATACGGTATTTGTTTTTCTCTTTCTGACTTACTTCACTCTGAATGACAGACTCTAGGTCCATCCACCTCACTACAAATACCTCAATTTCATTTCTTCTTATGGCTGAGTAATATTCCATTGTATATATGTGACACATCTTTTTTATTCATTCATCCGATGATGGACACTTAGGTTGCTTCCATGTCCTGGCTATTGTAAATAGAGCTGCAGTAAACATTTTGGTACATGACTCTTTTTGAATTATGGTTTTCTCAGGGTATATGCCCAGTAGTGGGATTGCTGGGTCGTATGGTAGCTCTATTTTTAGTTTTTTAAGGAACCTCCATACTGTTTTCCATAGTGGCTGTATCAATTTACATCCCCACCAACAGTGCAAGAAGGGTTCCCTTTTCTCCACACCCTCTCCAGCATTTATTGTTTGTAGAATTTTTGATCATGGCCATTCCGACCTGTGTGAGATGATATCTCATTGTAGTTTTGATTTGCATTTCTCTAATGATTAATGATGTTGAGCATTCTTTCATGTGTCATCTCCAAAATTTACAAGCAGCTCATGCAGCTCAGTATCAAAAAAACAAACAACCCGATCCAAAAATGGGTAGAAGACCTTTCTGCAGACATTTCTCCAAAGAAGATATATAGATTGCCTCTGGCATTTTCAATTTCTGGAAGCTTCTATGGGGGGACCTCAACCCCCGTAGATACTAGCAACCCCCCCGGCTGGGCCTCTGCACTTGGCGTGGGATACAGCCCCCCTGCCATCTGCGAGGCTTACCCTGACAGATCTTTGAATGCAAACAATTTTTAAGGGAAATCCTCCATGGCAAACGTTGGAAGTGCAATCCGACCCCTCTCGCGTGATTTAGTGATGAATCTTGTTCTCAGAGCCGCAGCTCACAGGCGGCAGGGGGGCGGGTCAGGGAGGGGCTCAGCACTCCAGCCACACCACGCTCCCCCTTCCTTCGGGGGCCACTGCAAAGTCCTGGCAGACCAAAGAACTTTTAAAAGTCATTGATAAGGCTCATTACTGTATCAAAATGTCACCTACTCAATGTGAAACATTAAAAAGTATGAACACGAGTATTAGTAGAAATAGTCATGAAAGTGCAGAAACATCATGGAGGAACAGTCATCACCTTGGAGCTTCAGTGCCAGCACTGACTTCCCGCTCCAGAGCCCTGAGCCTGGTAGGGCAGGGGATGCACCCTATGCTCTCAACCCAAGACCCTCGGATCAGAGCCCTGGTAAACCCCTGGGTTTGCAAAGTCCTGACGTACATTTGAAACCACGGCACGAGGCAGGTCAGCCCTTGGTGGAAAACCAATTTCATTCAAACACGTGGGAGACACAAAATCAACAACTTAACTGATAAATAATAGAAAACATTCAAAGACAAGATATGTTTATGGAGCAGAAGGGAAAAGTCACATACATTTTTCAAATAAAATGTTTACAGCTGTGTCCTTCTAATCCCTCAGGGGGACGGTGTTTTCTCTTCTCCGCATTGTGGGGAGAAACACAAGCCCAGACTGCAGACCTGCCCAGGGCTGTAAACTTCCCCTCCTCCCAAAACCGCCTCAGGGTCGGTGATGGGATTTGGTTCTAAATTCTCCAGCAGGGAAACCACCGTGCAGGTCACTGAAAACTGAAGGCAGATTGATCTAACTCAATCAACGTTAGCAGTAATAATGGAGGGGGCTATAAAACCACTGCTTCTGGGGTTGTTAAGCTAAATGTCGGTGTTTCTGAATCAAGCCATAGAGAAAAGTGATGGGTCCCCTCCAAGAGAACTTTTGTGAAGTACCTTTCAGGAGAGCTAGTTCTGTGAGAAAACACTTAAGGTATGAGGAGTGGAGAAATGGAGATGGAATCAGAAATGATACAGCCCAAGGGCATGACGATGAGGCGTGAACCCAAGCTTTCCTGTATCCTCGGTCAGATTCCACATCTGCCCAGGCAGCATCTCTCAGCAGGCCAGAGGCTGGGTCTTAACGGATCCCTGCTAAACCATATTAATGAGGAAGATGCCAGCAATCCCACCTGGGGGTAGCGAGAAGGAATCTATCGGCGTGAAGAGCACAGAGTGTCCCTTCTCTGCATACTGCAGCCCAAACTAGCCAAGCAGCTGTTTCACCCCGGGGCTGGGTACCACGGGAGCCTAAGTTAGCTCGCGTGCCTCTTCTGCTCCTGTGCACCCAGTCGGGACGGCTTCGAAAAGCCCGATTAAACGTTACTTTTTACTGTATATACTGACCAACATGCAAACATAGTTAGCTTGGTAAGTGAGTAATTGTGCCAAACTTGTAAAGGATTTGTTCTAGCCAGAACTTTATACTTTTTAATAGATGCAATGCTAAGTGCAAACAGCTTCTGCTTTTCCTAACTGAAAATAAGATATTACCATATATTTTTAAGAGTAGGCATTGAAATAAACACCAACTTCCCTAAACTGAGCAAAGCATAATGACATTTATACGTGTAGGTGATCGCAGGGGAGGGCAAAAGAAGAAAATAACAGACTGACCTAAAATTAATGTAATGATATATATTTTTTAAAAAGTCTTTTATGTTACTTTTCACGCCATAAGCACAGCCAACAAGATGTAAAAAACGTATTCTTGGGCTTCCCTGGTGGCGCAGTGGTTAAGAATCCACCTGACAATGCTGGGGACACAGGTTCGAGCCCTGGTCCAGGAAGATCCCACATGACGCGGAGTAACTAAGCCTGTGGGCCACAACTACTGAGCCTGCGCTCTAGAGCCCACGAGCCACAACTACTGAGCCCATGTGCCACAACTACTGAAGCCCACGCACCTAGAGCCTGTGCTGCGCAACAAGAGAAGCCACCGCAATGAGAAGCCAGCGCACCGCGACGAAGAGTAGCCCCCGCTCGCCACAACTAGAGAAAGCCTGTGCGCAGTGACAAAGACCCAACACAGCCAAAAATAAAATAAATAAATTTATATATATATATAAAAAGTATTCTTTGCAATGAAGCTGAGGCTTCCGTGCTGGCAGCTGTCCAAAGGGCAGTCAGTGCTTCTTTCAAAAATCCAAAAGGACGGCAGTTCTTGCCCCCTTCACAGAAGCAGCACAAATACATGCATCAATCCCAATGTCGTTCCCAGTCTGTCAACAAGAAGGCAGGGAGAAGGCGGCCACAGCAAGGGAAGCCAGACCCCAGAGAGGCTCCCTCTGCCACCCTAGGGTTCACAGTTCTCTTCTCAGATCCACGCTCAATTTCAACGCAGAGAAACAGGTCTCATTTTCTTCCAATATCATTTCTAGGAGCAACTTGCACTTGTCTACAAATGGTGTTTTGTATGGTTATTCTTGCTGAATTGTGAACAACAAGGAAAGACTTTCATAAATCAAGTCTGCTGACTCTCTTCCTCTCTTGATAATAAAAAGAGGGTTTCCATTAGGAGAAAAAAAAAAAATCAGGGAAGCCTCCCTCCAACACGGGACACAAAAACATGCTTCCCTTTTGCCGAGATGATCCAGTCCCATGAACGCCCGGGTTACTGTGATGAGCACACATCACACAACAATATGCCTGTTGTGTTGAAGGCAGTTCCTTTTTTTGTTGTTGTTCTGCGAATATGAACGTGGGCAGTCTGATGTAAGGACATATCTGATCTAAGTGAGAAAACTATTTTTACTGCTCACTATTAACTGAATACAACAACAAAAAGAGGGGGGAAAAAAGAGCATGCAGACCCGAGGGAATTACCAAATCAATTAACAAGTAATTCAGGAACTAATTTCTATATTGCCTCTTAGCACAAAATTGTATCTTTAATTTCTCCTGCAATAAGCATCTCTACGATGATTCTAACATACACTGCCGCTGTAAATGAGTTTACAAGGATCTCTTTTTGATTGGCTCTACATTATTTCTTCACAGTTCAATGCTACTGTAGCCAAGTGCTCTGAAATATTTAATTATACTGGTAGCTACCAGTTATCAATTTGCAAGACCCACAGTGAGTACAGTACATTTTAAAGAACTAGTAATCAACTAATTAAAACCACAGTGAATTCCAGATACTTGAATTACAAACAACTGCTGTGGAATACACTTAGAGGATGAAGGGGAAGGAGATCTTGCAGAAGGTCTGGCTGTACCGTGGAGCGCGGATGCCACCCACCGAAGACCCAGCAGCACTGGTGCTATTAGGAAAACACATCTGCACTAGTCCCTGGGTGTTGCTCTGGGCCTGGATTTTTCATATCACATGGGAAGCCCAGTGGTACATGACGGCATTCAGTGTGAAGACCACAGGTTTTGGAAAGAGGCAGATTTGGGTTTGAACATTGTCTCTGCCTCTTCCTGGCTTAATGAACCTATGTACGCTGAGCCTCGGCTTTCTCATCTGTAAAATGTAAAGAGTAACAATACACAGCCTCCTAGGGCTGCTGGGAGATCAGCGAGCCTGCTGAATAAATGCATTAAAAAAAAGCTTCGCGGGCGGAGACTGCGGGTGGCGGAGGGGGGAAGCTCCGGAGCTGCGGCGGAGAGCGCAGCAACAGGGGTGAGGCGGGCAAAGCGGAGAGATTCCCGCACAGAGGATCAGGGCCAACCGGCACTCACCAGCCGGTGAGAGGCTTGTCTGCTCCCCCGCCGGGGCGGGCGGGGCTGGGAGCTGAGGCTCGGGCTTCGGTCCGAGCGCAGTGAGAGGACTGGGGTTGGCGGCTTGAACACAGCCTGAAGGGGTTAGTGCACCACGGCTGGCTGGGAGGGAGTCCGGGGAAAAGTCTGGACCTGCCGAAGAGGCAAGAGACTTTTTCTTCCCTCTTTGTTTCCTGCTGCGCGAGGAGAGGGGATTCAGAGCGCTGCTTAAAGGAGCTCCAGAGACGGGCGCGAGCCGCGGCTAACAGCGCGGACCCCAGAGACGGGCATGAGACGCTAAGGCTGCTGCTGCCGCCACCAAGAAGCCTGTGTGCGAGCACAGGTCACTCTCCACACCCCCCTTCCGGGGAGCCTGTGCAGCCCGCCACTGCCAGGGTCCCGGGAACCAGGGACAACTCCCCCGGGAAAATGCACGGCGTGCCTCAGGCTGATGCAACGTCACGCCAGCCTCTGACGCCGCGGCCCCGCCCTGCACTCCGTGCCCCTCCCTCCCCCTGGCCTGAGCGAGCCAGAGCCCCCGAATCAGCGGCTCCTTTAACCCTCTCCTGTCTGAGCGAAGAACAGACGCCCTCCGGCGACCGACACGCAGAGGCGGGCCAAATCCAAAGCTGAGCCCCGGGAGCTGTGAGAACAAAGAAGAGAAAGGGAAATCTCTCCCAGCAGCCTCAAAAGCAGTGGTTTAAAGGTCCACAATCAACTTGATGTACCTGCATCTGTGGAACACTTGAATAGACAACGAGTCATCCCAAATTGAGGAGGTGGACTTTGAGAGCAAGATTTATGATTTTTTCCCCTTTTCTTCTTTTTGTGAGTGTGTATGTGTATGTTTCTGTGTGAGATTTTGTCTGTATAGCTTTGCTTTCACCATTTGTCCTAGAGTTCTATCTGTCCGTTTTTTTTGTTTTTTTTTTTTACTTTTAAAAAAAATTTTTTTCTTGGGCTTCCCTGGTGGCGCAGTGGTTGAGAGTCCGCCTGCCGATGCAGGTGACATGGCTTCATGCCCCCGTCCGGGAAGATCCCACGTGCCGCGGAGCGGCTGGGCCCGTGAGCCATGGCCGCTGAGCCTGCACGTCCGGAGCCTGTGCTCCGCAACGGGAGAGGCCACAACAGTGAGAGGCCCGCGTACAACAACAACAACAACAACAAAAAAATTTTCTTAATAATTATTTTTTTATTTTAATAACTATTTTATTTTACCTTACTTTATTTTTTTTATCCTCTTTCTTTCTTTCCTTCTACTTTTTCTCCCTTTTATTCTGAGCCGCGTGGATGGAAGGCTCTTGGTGCTGCAGCCAGGAGTCAGTGCTGTGCCTCTGAGGTAGGAGAGCGAACTTCAGGACACTGGTCCACAATACACCTCCCAGCTCCACGTAATATCAAACGGCAAAAATCTCCCAGAGATCTCCATCTCAACACCACCACCCAGCTTCACTCAACGACCAGCAAGCTACAGTGCTGGTCATCCTATGCCAAACAACTAGCAAGACAGGAACACAACCCCACCCATTAGCAGAGAGGCTGCGTAAAATCATAATAAGGCCACAGACACCCCAAAACACACCACCAGACGTGGACCTGCCCACCAGAAAGACAAGATACAGCCTCATCCACCAGAACACAGGCACTAGTCCCCTCCACCAGGAAGCCTACACAACCCTCTGAACCAACTTTGGCCACTGCAGGACAGACACCAAAAACAATGAGAACTACGAACCTGCAGCCTGCAAAAAGGAGACCCCAAACACAGTAAGATAAGCAAAATGAGAAAACAGAAAAACACACCACAGATGAAGGAGCAAGATAAAAACCCACCAGACCTAACAAATGAAGAGGAAATAGGCAGTCTACCTGAAAAAGAGTTCAGAATAATGATAGTAAAGATGATCCAAAAATCTTGGAAATAGTATACAGAAAAGTCAAGAAACATTTAACAAAGACCTAAAAGAACTAAAGATGAAACAAGCAACGATGAACAACACAATAAATGAAATTAAAAATACTCTAGAAGGGATCAATAGCAGAATAACTGAGGCAGAAGAATGGATAAGTGACCTGGAAGATAAAATAGTGGAAATAACTACTGCAGAGCAGAATAAAGAAAAAAGAATGAAGAGAACTGAGGACAGTCTCAGAGACCTCTGGGACAACATTTAAACACACCAACATTCGAATTATAGGGGTCCAGAAGAAGAAGAGAAACAGAAAGGGACTGAGAAAATTTTTGAAGAGATTATAGTTGAAAACTTCCCTAATATGGGAAAGGAAATAGTTAATCAAGTCCAGGAAGCACAGAGAGTCCCATACAGGATAAATCCAAGGAGAAACACGCCAAGACACATATTAATCAAACTGTCAAAAATTAAACACAAAGAAAGCATATTAAAAGCAGCAAGGGAAAAACAACAAATAACACACAAGGGAATCCCCGTAAGGTTAACAGCAGATCTCTCAGCAGGAACCCTACAAGCCAGAAGGGAGTGGCAGGACATACTGAAAGTAATGAAGGAGAAAAACCTGCAACCAAGACTACTCTACCCAGCAAGGATCTCATTCAGATTTGATGGAGAAATTAAAACCTTTAAGACAAGCAAAAAGTGAGAGATTCACCACCACCAAACCAGCTTTACAACAAATGCTAAAGGAACTTCTCTAGACAAGAAACACAAGAGAAGGAAAAGACCTATAATAACAAACCCAAAACAATTTAGAAAATGGGAATAGGAACATACATATCGGTAATTACCTTAAATGTAAATGGACTAAATGCTCCCACCAAAAGACACAGACTGGCTGAATGGATACAAAAACAACACCCTTATATATGCTGTCTACAAGAGACCCACTTCAGACATAGAGACACATACAGACTGAAAGTAAGGGGATGGAAAAAGATATTCCATGCAAATGGAAACCAAAAGAAAGCTGGAGTAGCAGTTCTCATATCAGACAAAATAGACTTTAAAATAAGGACTATTAGAAGAGACAAAGAAGGACACTACATAATGATCAAGGGATCGATCCAAGAAGAAGATATAACAATTGTAAATATTTATGCACCCAACATAGTAGCACCTCAGTACATAAAGCAAATACTAACATCCATAAAAGGGGAAATCAACAGTAACACATTCATAGTAGGGGACTTTAACACCCCACTTTCACCAATGGACACATCATCCAAAATGAAAATAAATAAGGAAACACAAGCTTTAAAGGATACATTAAACAAAATGGTCTTAATTGATATTTATAGGACATTCCATCCAAAAACAACAGAATACACATTTTTCTCAAGTGCTCATGGAACATTCTGCAGGATAGATCATATCTTGGGTCACAAATCAAGCCTTGGTAAATTTAAGAAAATTGAAATTGTATCAAGTATCTTTTCCAACCACAATGCTACGAGACTAGATATCAGTTACAGGAAAAGATCTGTAAAAAATACAAACACATGAAGGCTAAACAATACACTACTTAATAACGAAGTGATCACTGAAGAAATCAAAGAGGAAATCAAAAAATACCTAGAAACAAATGACAATGGAGACACGATGATCTAAAACCTATGGGATGCAGCAAAAGCAGTTCTAAGGTTATAGCAATACAATCCTACCTTAAGAAACAGGAGACATCTCGAATAAACAACCTAACCTTGCACCTAAAGCAATTAGAGAAAGAAGAACAAAAAACCCCCAAAGGTAGCAGAAGGAAAGAAATCATAAAGATCAGATCAGAAATAAATGAAAAAGAAATGAAGGAAACAATAGCAAAGATCAGTAAAACTAAAAGCTGGTGCTTTGAGAAGATAAACAAAACTGATAAACCATTAGCCGGACTCATCAAGAAAAAAAGGGAGAAGATTCAGATCAATAGAATGAGAAATGAAAAAAAAGTCACAACTGACACTGCAGAAATGAAGAGGATCATGAGAGATTACTACAGGCAACTCTATGCCCATAAAATGGACAACCTGGAAGAAATGGACAAATTCTTAGAAAAGCACAACGTGCCAAGACTGAATCAGGAAGAAATAGAAAATATGAACAGACCCATAACAAGCACTGAAATTGAAACTGATTAAAAATCTTCCAACAAACAAAAGCCCAGGACCAGATGGCTTCACAGGCGAATTCTATCAAACATTTAGAGAAGAGCTAACACCTATCCTTCTCAAACTCTTCCAAAATATACCAGAGGGAGGAACACTCCCAAACTCATTCTACAAGGCCACCATCACCCTGATACCAAAACCAGACAAGGATGTCACAAAGAAAGAAAACTACAGGCCAATAACACTGATGAACATAGATGCAAAAATCCTCAACAAAATACTAGCATACAGAATCCAACAGCACATTAAAAGGATCATACACCATGATCAAGTGGGGTTTATTCTAGGAATGCAAGGATTCTTCAATATACACAAATCAATCAATGTGATACACCGTATTAACAAATTGAAGGAGAAAAACCATATGATCATCTCAATAGATGCAGAGAAAGCTTTCGACAAAATTCAACACCCATTTATGATAAAAACCCTCCAGAAAGTAGGCATAGAGGGAACTTTTTTCAACATAATAAAGGCCATATATGACAAACCCACAGCCAACATCGTCCTCAATGGTGAAAAACTGAAACCATTTCCACTAAGATCAGGAAAAAGACAAGGTTGCCCACTCTCACCACTCTTATTCAACATAGTTTTGGAAGTTTTAGCCACAGCAATCAGAGAAGAAAAGGAAATAAAAGGAATCCAAATTGGAAAAGAAGAAGTAAAGCTGTCACTGTTTGCAGATGACATGATACTATACATAGAGAATCCTAAAGATGCTACCAGAAAACTACTAGAGCCAATCAATGAATCTGGTAAAGTAGCAGGATACAAAATTAATGCACAGAAATCTCTGGCATTCCTATACACTAATGATGAAAAATCTCAAAGTGAAATTAAGAAAACACTCCCATTTATCACTGAAACAAAAAGAATAAAATATCTAGGAATAAACCTACCTAAGGAGACAAAAGACCTCTATGCAGAAAATTATAAGACACTGATGAAAGAAATTAAAGATGACACAAATAGATGGAGAGATATACCATGTTCTTGGATTGGAAGAATCAACATTGTGAAAATGACTCTACTACCCAAAGCAATCTACAGATTCAATGCAATCCCTATCAAATCACCACTGGCATTTTCCACAGAACTAGAAGAAAAATTTCACAATTTGTACGGAAACACAAAAGACCCCGAATAGCCAAAGCAATCTTGAGAACGAAAAACAGAGCTGGAGGAATCAGGCTCCCTGACTTCAGACTATACTACAAAGCTACAGTAATCAAGACAGTATGGTACTGGCACAAAAACAGAAATATAGATCAATGGAACAGGATAGAAAGCCCAGAGATAAACCCACGCACATATGGTCACCTTATCTTTGATAAAGGAGGCAGGAATGTACAGGGGAGAAAGGACAGCCTCCTCAATAAGTGGTGCTGGGAAAACTGGACAGGTACATGTAAAAGTATGAGATTAGATCACTCCCTAACACCATACACAAAAATAAGCTCAAAATGGATTAAAGACCTAAATGTAAGGCCAGAAACTATCAAACTCTTAGAGGAAAACATAGGCAGAACACTCTATGACATAAATCACAGCAAGATCCTTTTTGACCCACCTCCTAGAGAAATGGAAATAAAAACAAAAATAAACAAATGGGACCTAATAAAACTTCAAAGATTTTGCACAGCAAAGGAAACCATAAACAAGACCAAAAGACAACCCTCAGAATGGGAGAAAATATTTGCAAATGAAGCAACAAACAAAGGATTAATCTCCAAAATTTACAAGCAGCTCATGCAGCTCAATAACAAAAAAGCAAACAACCCAATCCAAAAATGAGCAGAAGAACTAAACAGACATTTCTCCAAAGAAGATATACAGATTGGCAACTAACACATGATAGAATGCTCAACTTCATTAATCATTAGAGAAATGCAAATCAAAACTGCAATCAGATATCATCTCACACCAGTCAGAATGGCCATCATCAAAAAATGTAGAAACAATAAATGCTGGAGAGGGTGTGGAGAAAAGGGAACCCTCTTGCACTGTTTGTGGGAATGTAAATTGATACAGCCACTGTGGAGAACAGTATGGAGGTTCCTTAAAAAACTACAAATAGAACTACCACATGATCCAGCAATCCCACTACTGGGCATATACCCTGAGAAAACCATAATTCAAAAAGCGTCATGTACCAAAATGTTCATTGCAGCTCTATTTACAATAGCCCGGAGATGGAAACAACCTAAGTGTCCATCATCGGATGAATGGATAAAGAAGATGTGGCACATATATACAATGGAATATTACTCAGCCAGAAAAAGAAACGAAATCAAGCTATTTGTAATGAGGTGGATAGACCTAGAGTCTGTCATACAGAGTGAAGTAAGTCAGAAAGAGAAAGACAAATACCATATACTAACACATATATATGGAATTCAAGAAAAAAAAATGTCATGAAGAACCTAGGGGTAAGACAGGAATAAAGACACAGAGCTACTAGAGAATGGACTTGAGGATATGGGGAGGGGGAAGGGTAAGCTGTGACAAAGCGAGAGAGAGGCATGGACATATATACACTAACAAACGTAAGGTAGAGAGCTAGTGGGAAGCAGCCGCATAGCACAGGGAGATCAGCTTGGTGCTTTGTGACTGCCTGGAGGGGTGGGATAGAGAGGGTGGGAGGGAGAGAGACGCAAGAGGGAAGAGATATGGGAACATATGTATATGTATAACTGATTCACTTTGTTATAAAGCGGAAACTAACGCACCATTGTAAAGCAATTATACTCCAATAAAGATGTAAATAAATAAATAAGCTACTTTTTTTTTTCACAAAAAAAGGTTCATATTGGGAATCAGATCCTTTCAAATACAATGATTTCTATTTCTTCTCTTCCTCCTTTTTAAAATAGATCCAACAGTATGAAGCTGAAGGATCCAACTTAGGGCAACATGGCCAGTCACAAGAAAATCAGAATATCTGCAGACATCATTTGTTATTTCTATTCTTTTAAAAAAAGGTCCAAGGAAGAAGAAAATGCCCAAGATGTTTGGTGTTAATAGTGGAAAGGGCATTGGGGTGAGCAGCTGAATGATGGATCCTGGATCCTGCACGCAACGAAGTGTAACGTTGGGTACGTCATTTAACCTTCCTGGGACTCAGTTTCCCTATCTGTAAAATGAAAATCCTTTCCAGCTTTAAAAACCAGTATGTTTGTTGTCCTAAGACACTGTAATTTCAGGATGGACTCAAGGAGAGAATTTGGTTATTTGGGCAAAAATAGCATGACCACAGGGAAAAAGAACTCTTATGGTTATTATTTAAAATTAATATATGTTAATATATTATAAAAATATATACATATCAATATATATATAAACACACACATATATATTCTTCATTCTCTGAGATAAATTACTTAAGAGAAATATGTAAAATTTTGAGTAGAATTTCAGTTTTCAAGCAAAAAATGATTGGGGACCGAACTGAAACAGATCTTGGTTTGGAGAAGTACCTTGGGAAAGCTTCCCACTTTACACCAACCCTGACCCCAGCAGCACTCAAAGCATAGCTGCTGTTTGATAAACAAGACTGACCAGTTTTTAAATGAAAGAAGCTGGCAGCTGTTGGTGATTCCTTAGGATTTGCTGAGAATCCACCATGGGCCCACATTCCAAGGCCCACAGCCTCCGGTCAGCCTTGAGTTTGGGAGCTGCCCGTCCATCCTCAGATCCGTCTCGCCAGGTCCACTCACCCTCCCAACCTGGCGGCCCCCCTCCTCTCCTGGACCCCTCCTCACCCCAGGTCCTCCTCAAAGGCCCAGCAAGTTTCACATGTGTCCCCCTTTGCCCCTTTCCCCCAACAAAGGAGGGGGCTAAACAAGCACTTAATTGGTTCTCAGATGGTAAATCAATGGAAGACTAAAAGGAGGAAAAAAAAAAAATCACACCGGGAAAATATTAGTTGTCCTTTCTTTCAGACTATGAAATATTCCTGAGTTACAGATACTACTATGTTAAAAGGCTGATAAGTACCTGAAAGCACTAGTTTATGTATAACAACTACTCTTGAAATTCCTTTGATCAGGAGAGGCCTTTCGTGGAATTCAGACTTCTAATTCACCTGTTATAGAAGAGGGGAAATAAGCTTTGTTCCACTTATGTACTCACGGCACCCGGGGCACTTTGCTCAAGACTACGTACATTTACCAGAAGGAAACTCTTCATTTTTTAAAAACCTACTTATTATTGAACGCAATTTATATCATTAAACATGTTTTTACAGAATATCAGCACAGTGTCCAAGTGTCCCCCTAAGATACTTATCAGTAACTTCCTCTAAAGGAAGAATGGTAACTGCCAATTGAGAAACCCGCAGACCCCACCTTAACCAAATGACCAAATGACACTACCAGTAATTAGATATTTGGAAAGCATGTGCTCCCTGTTGAGGGCACTGGGAAGGGCACAACGCTTCTTGTGTTCCTGCCATAAACGCATAACCTCAATCTATTCCAGACAAAAACGTCCCGGTGCAGATAGAGAGACATTCTACAATACAGCTGACGAGTATTCCTAGATGGTGTCAAGGTCATGGAAGGTAAGAGAGACTGAGGAATTGTGTCAGTGTGGAGGTGAGGAAGTCGACACAGCAACCAAATGCAAGGAGGGAGCCTGGCCTGCATACCGGGATGGAATCCAAGATGAGTCTGCAGACAGAGCAGTGTGTTATCCGAGTCGTCTCCTGCTTTGATACCTGTTTAGGGCCATGTAAACTGTTCACATTAGGGAAGCCAAGTGCAAGGTATATGGGAACTCACTGTACAATTTTTACAAGTTTTGTACAAGTCTAAAATTATTTCCCAATAAAAAGTTAAAATTTTTAAAGTTCTCGGGCTTCCCTGGTGGCGCAGTGGTTGAGAGTCCGCCTGCCGATGCAGGGGACACGGGTTCGTGCCCCGGTCCGGGAAGATCCCACATGCCGCGGAGCGGCTGCGCCCGTGAGCCATGGCCTCTGGGCCTGCGCATCTGGAGCCTGTGCTCCGCAACGGGAGAGGCCGCAACAGTGAGAGGCCCGCGTACCGCAAAAAAAAAATTTTAAAGTTCTCATTTAATCCCACACAAATTTACTTATTTGTGTTCCTATTCACCCACTTTTATACCGAATGTACATATATTTTCATGTGCTTATTATAAATACAGTTTCACGCTTTCACTTAGCATTTTCTAACACTTCTCACAGCTCTAAAGAGCCTTCAAATTGACCATTTTAGAGGCTTTATATCCTACTACTGGTTAGTTGACAGTCACTAATTTAACTTCTTGGACATGTGTAGTTCCTGGAATTTTAGTATTATAAATAAACTTGCTATGAACATTTTTGTACCCTTAAGATATTGTCCCTTTCTCCGAGTAAATTATCCCATTGGGATGAATTTCTAGGAGAAAGGGAGAAAGATTACTGGGACAAAGTGAATACATTTTTTTATGTCCTTTATATACTGCTAGATTATCCTCCAAGAGGGCCGGGCCAATTTTTAGTAACACAGCAATGCATTTCTAAAACTCTGTTTTCCCCTAATTTTTGCTAAGAGTAGGATTTTATCATGTTTTGTTATTAATAATTATAAACCTAAGTGTAAAATTATTTCTCATTGTTTTAAATTTCTAACAGTTTAGGTATGAGCAAAGAAAACCCAAACGTCCATCCATGTTTATTTCCTTGTGTTTCTTCATTTCCAAATCATCCCTTGTATGTTACTCATATCCCCAGCAGTTTGTTAGTGTAGTTGGCATATTTATATATTTCCATAAAATTCGTTTTTATGCATATTAAAAACAATATAAATCATTTTTCTGCAGAAGAACTTCTTGATGATAAACATATTCTTCTTTGGGGGACAAATTACAATCACAAAGGCTATGGTTGATGTAGGCTGAATAATGGGGTAAAAATCTGGCAATTATGAAAACAGTCAAGTGTTACTAAAATTTGCTGGTTTGACGTGAAACATTTTTTATAAACAAAATTACATAATGAAGACATCTATTTACGGACTTCCCTGGTGGCACAGTGGTTAAGAATCCACCTGCCAATGCAGCGGACACGGGTTCAAGCCCTGGTCTGGGAAGATTCCACATGCCGCGGAGCAACTGAGCCCGCGCGCCACAACTACTGAGCCTGCGCTGTAGAGCCCGGGAGCCACAACTACAGAGCCCACGTGCCACAACTACTGAAGCTCGCATACCTAAAGCCCGTGCTCCACAACAAGAGAAGCCAAAACAATGAGAAGCCCGCGCACCGCAACGAAGAGCAGCCCCCGCATGCCGAAAGCCCGTGCGCAGCAGCAAAGACCCAACACAGCCAAAAATAAATAAAATAAAATAAAATAATTTTAAAAAAGACAACTATTTAGACGCAATTTCTTCTGTAGTAAATAAGTTTTAGAAGAAACTACATTTCTAAAATCATTTAGGTCACTGACAAAGGTTTTACTCTTTGAGGATTAAAAGATGTACCTCTTGTGTTTCACCTAAATAGAGTATTCTATGTATATATGAATCAGAGTTCAGAGAATGTTGGATTAAAAATTATTCTGGGGCGAGAGAGAGGCATGGACATATATACACTACCAAACGTAAGGTAGAGAGCTACTGGGAAGCAGCCGCATAGCACAGGGAGATCAGCTCGGTGCTTTGTGACCGCCTGGAGGGGTGGGATAGGGAGGGTGGGAGGGAGGGAGACGCAAGAGGGAAGAGATATGGGAACATATGTATATGTATAACTGATTCACTTTGTTATAAAGCAGAAACTAACACACCACTGTAAAGCAATTATACTCCAATAAAGATGTAAAAAAAATTTTTAATAAATTAATTAATTAAAAAAGTAAAAATTATTCTGGGGCTTCCTTGGTGGCGTGGTGGTTGAGAGTCCGCCTGCTGATGCAGGGGACGCGGGTTCGTGCCCGGGTCTGGGATGATCCCACATGCCACGGAGCGGCTGGGCCCGTGAGCCATGGCCGCTGAGCCTGCGCGTCCGGAGCCTGTGCTCCGCAATGGGAGAGGCCACGACAGTGAGAGGCCCGCGTACCGCAAAAAAAAAAAAAAAAAATTATTCTGTATCTTAAAATATAACAACGTAGAGTATGACTTCTCCAATGTAACATATTCTTTAAAAGAAACATAACATTGTTTTGGGGGAAAGAAAAACATTTCACACTATTGACCTATTCCATCTACCACATATACTTGCCTACCTACTCGCCCTGCCCTGTGGACACTCGGGAGAGAAACACTGTCAAAAGAGGCAACGCCCCTCCCCCCCACCCCTCCCCCCAAAGCACGTGGGAGTGGGGGGCATGAAGGATGCACGTGTCCATGCATCTGGGAAGACGGAGGCAAGATCCCAAGGCCTGACGAGGTGTCAGGGGAGGGCGGAGAGAAGACAGCACATCTCCTTGGGGACAAGGTACGTTTTCCTGGAACAGAAGGCATGTGACATGGGCCCTGAAGACAGGAAGACTGTGACAAACAGAGACTACAGGGACCAACCGAAGCTGGGAGCCCTATGTGTGCAAGGAAGGAAGGGAAGCAGCCCTGAGGCAGGGGTCCCTGACCCCCGGGCCATGGACAGCCTGTTAGGAACCGGGCCGCAAAGCAGGAGGCGAGCGACGGGCGAGCAGGTGAGGCTTCATCTGCCGCTCCCATCGCTCGCATGACCGCCTGTACCATCTCCCTCATTCCCATCCGTGGGAAAACTGTCTTCCACGAAACCGTTCCCTGGTGCCGAAAAGGTCGGGGACCGCTGTCCTAGAGGACTCCCGGGTGTGAATTCCAGCGCTGCCACTTACAGCTCTGTAACCTGGGCTGTGTGACCTGACCTTCCTAAGCCTTGGGCTCCTTACCTGTCGCTGGCAGTAAGTTGTGTCTGAGGCTGGTGGAGAACTAAGTGAGGTCATGTGATTAAAGCATCTAATATAGTAACTGATGCACAATGAGCACCCAGGGGATCGCCAGCATTCTTTTAATAAATTGAACACACAGCAATCTGGTCAATTGTGATGACTTTCTAAGTAGATGGAAATGTCATGAGCAAATATAGTGGGGTGTGGGTCTGATGAACTTGGGAAGGCGCTAAGTTGTTAATAGTATTTTTTAAAATCGAAGTATAGTTGCTTTACAATGTTGTGTTAGTTTCAGGAGTACAGCAGTGATTCAGTTATACACACACACACACAGAATATATAACATATACAGATATTCTTGTTCAGATTCTTTTCTCTTACAGGGTTATTCCAAAATATTGAGTATAACTCCCTGTGTTATAAGCAGGTCCTTGTCGGTTATCTCTTTTATATATAGTAGTGTGTACATGTTAATACCAATCTCCTAATTTATCCCTCCCCCTGCTTTCCCCTTTTGTAACCAAGAGTTTGTTTTTTTTGTCTGGGGGTCTACTTCTGTTTTGTGAATAAGTTCATTTGTATCTTTTTTTTGGTTTTTGGGGGGTCAGATTCCATATATAAGTGATATTTTTAAATGTTTCTATTTCACCAGTCTATAAACATAACTATAATCTTAAGTGCTTTATAGAAAATGTTTAACTGCAAACAGATTTCTCAAACCTACAAATCCTTCCACGTCTGTTTTATAATATTTCAGCAAATTTCTAGATATTTCATTACGGCTGTCAGCTTTGGTACCAAGGGTTTGAAAACGTGGCCATCGGTACCTCCGTTAAAAAATAAATTCCCTGGGGCTTCCCTGGTGGCACAGTGGTTGGGAATCCGCCTGCCGATGCAGGGGACACGGGTTCGTGCCCCGGTCCGGGAAGATACCACATGCCGCAGAGCGGCTGGGCCCGTGGACCACGGCTGCTGAGCCTGTGCGTCCGGAGCCTGTGCTCCACAGCGGGAGAGGCCATGACGGTAAGAGGCTCCCACAAAAATAATAAAAATAAATAAATTCCTTGAGTGAGATGCAGGAAGGCAAATATGTTTTTGCTGCTCACATCTAGCAGATAAAATGTCGCTGTCTTGATGACCTTCCTGAGAAGGGAATGGTGAGGACGTCTGAGGACGTATCCTTCACAATTTCTGGGGCCAAAGGCTCTGGAGTGAGCAACCGGTGGAGCAAAGTCATGAGAAGGGAGCCTGGGTGAGAAGCCACGTTCTCCGGTTTTTGGAAAAGTGTCCAGTCAAGCAGCCAAATGTCTCAGAGGGTTCCACTGTTGCTGTTTTTACACAAAACATGACATTTTAAAAAAACTGAAGTATAGTTGATTTACAGTGTTTCAGGTATATAGCAAAGTGATTCAGTTATATATATATATATATATTTTTTTTTTTTTTTTTTCGTTTTCACATTCTTTTACATTATTACAAGATATTGAATATACTTCCCTGTGCTGTGCAGTAGGTCCTTTTTGGTTATCTGTTTTATATATAGTAATGTGTATATGTTAATCCCAAACTCCTAATTTATCCCTTCCCCCCCTTTCCCCTTTGGTAACCATAAGTTTGCTTTCTATGTCTGTGAGTCTATTTCTGTTTTGTAAGTAAGTTCATTTGTATCATTTTTTTTTAGATTCCACATATAGGTGATATCATGATATTTGTCTCTCTCTTTCTGACTTACTTCGCTTAGTATCATAATCTGTAGGTCCATCCACGTTGCTGCAAATGGTTTTATTTCATTCTTTTTTTAAGTGAATAGTATTCTATTGTATATACATACCACATCTTCTTTATCCGTTCATCAGTTGATGGATGCAAAACATGACATTTTGACAGCCCGTATGATTCTTCCTGCCAGAAAGTGAGGTGCTCACTTGTTTCAAACTTTACGTTCACAAAGAACAAAATCCAAGCTAGCCTTAACCGTCATGAAATGCACTGCCTAGAGAGGGAGCCACAGGCTTAGTAGAAGGAAGCATTCCTACAACAGTCTTACTTCAAATGATAAGTTTACTGCAACTTAGGAGAATTTAAGTTCAAATGCTTAACTCAGAATATTTCAAATACCACGTGTTTCCTAACTAGTACATGGAGCCTCCTAAAAAAGGTTCTTCCGATTCTCAAACATACGGACAGGAATAAAGTGGCCACACCTTGTAATCCTAGGAAGGCCTAAGGCAGAAGAACGCGTCGATGGAGAGATTGTTTCAGATGGCTCCTAGGGTCACACAGCCTGGCGCTCCTGTCCCAGCACTAACTAACCGAGTGCTACGGGCTGAACTGTGTCTCCGCAAAATTCACAGGGTGAAGCTATAACCCCCAATGTGACCTTATTTAAAGACAGGGACTTTAAAGAGGTTATTAAGGTTAACTGCGGTCATAAGGGTGGGCCCCAAATCCAATACGACTGGTGTCCTTATAAGAGGAAGACTCAGCAGGCCAGGAAGAGAGTCCTCACCAGAAATCAATCCTGCTGGCACCCTGATCTTGGACTTCTGGTCTCCAGAGCTTCTGTTGTTTAAGCCTCCCAGGCTGTGGCACTTTGTGACGGCAGCCCTAGCAGACGTACACAGTGTGATGCCAGGCAGGTTACTCAGCCCCACCTTTCTCATCTGTGAAATGGGCACCATCCTATTTCCTACTTTGTGGTTCAAAGGGATGACACTGAAGCTCTAGCAGTGTCTGGCACTCAGGAAACAGCCAGTAAACGTCGTTCACCACTAGGACCGTGACAGGTTATGATCGCCCCGTGTCATAAACACTACGGGGATAAAGCTGCAAGGGGGAGGACACCCTCTGACCGGGAAGAACAGCAGCGACAGGCCCTCTGAGAAGTAAAGGCTGCTCTGGCCGGCCCTCGGGGACACAGCCCGCAGGCGCTCTGCCCCGGGGGAGCCTGGAGCCCTGAGCTCCACGCACTCAGAAGTCTCCCACCCTCATGCTGCCACTCAGTGGGGACGAGTCCTGACTCCCCACAGCCGAGGCAGAGAAACTGACACCAACACCCCTCCGCGGGGCAGTCAGAGCCCTTGGCAACGGGACGCCCCGGCCGTTCCAGCTTCCCTGCCTCACACCCCCTTCCTTCTCTCTGCCCTGCTCATATCCTGCCCCCGCTGCCTCTGATGACTGCCTGCTCATACCTCCAAGTCCAGAGGGACTGACCAGCCCAGTGGAATCCACCGTTCCCAGCCCAGTGGAATCCACCGTTCCTCCAGGGGTACAGGGCCCTTTCAACACACCTCCACTGCAACGCCCACCCACCAGTACTGGAGGGCAGGGGTAGGGGCCTCCCTCAAAGTCTGAGGCCAGCCTGGGTGGCAGGCATCTATCTTCTGTCTCTCCAAGCCCCTGACAGAGTCCCCAGGGCGTGTCCACACAGGATGAGTGTATGACAGTTACAAGCCAACTGAGTCTGGTAAGAAATAATGCCAAAACCAAGTATCTTATTGATTCATCCACAAGCTTGGAGAAACTTAGCTTTGAGCAACTTCCCTCTATTTGTGTGTGAGTTTATCTTTCTGAGCCCACAGGGAATTGGGTTTTCATCACCACTGTTGAACTTTTAAAGAAAATAAACAACCTTTAGGTGAAATGAATCACTAAATCAGGTATCACCCCAGCTCCTGGATTATGGGTACACAGAGGACACACTCAGACGTAAAACAAACTTCCACTCTTGGAAATAACATTATGTTTGCAGGCTAGTTTACAGCGTATAAAGCGCTTCATTGTATATTACTTTGTCAGTCGTAACACGAACTTCCACTCTTGGAAACAACGTTATGTTTGCAGGCTAGTTTACAGCATATAAAGCGCTTCATTGTATATTACTTTGTCAGTCGTAACACGAACTTCCACTCTTGGAAACAACGTTATGTTTGCAGGCTAGTTTACAGCGTATAAAGCGCTTCATTGTATATTACTTTGTCAGTCGTAACACGAACTTCCACTCTTGGAAACAACGTTGTGTTTGCAGGCAGTTTACAGCGTGTAAAGCGCTTCACTGTACATTACTCCGTATCGCCGCCCCGCAGCCCCCGACCAAGGGAAGGACTAGGTTACATCGCTCTGCAGATTTATATGTAAAGTATGGATTTGCATTTCAGTCATGTCATTTATTTCAGCATTTTGAGCATTTTGTACACACCATACTGCCACCCACCTACACTGGCCAAAGTGCCAGGGGGTCTGCCTTACTCATCAGAGACGGGTGACGGTAAATTCCAGCGCAGGCGACCAGATATTCCAAAGCGTGCCGAGAGTGCCAATGACACTGTGAAATCCGAGGAGCCAAATGAAAAGCGTGTGTGCCCCCCCCACCTATGAAATTAACAATCGTAATTGGCTGAGTCTGTCGTGAACCAGGTCGGATGCAATCCTCACAGGGCCCTGTGCACCCAAGTGAGGTAAATTAGCTTTCAGAGCACCGGGTCTGTGTCAGTAAATTACCTGCTTCTGGGGAGCTGGCTGGGCCCCCGTGGGTGCCGCGCACAGCCGATTTGCCACACGGGTGAGCAGAGTCTTCTCAGGACGCTGGTGCTCACGGAGTAAACAGGATCCCTTGTGGACACGGCGCCACGGGGTGAGCTCTCCCCGCATACCGGGACGAGGGCACAGCCGGCCCCTTTCTCTCCCTGCCAGTCTCTCTACAGTTTCGGCCCGGTCACCCATCTTGTTTCCTCCAGGAAAGCAGACGATGGCTGGGTGGCCGCCCACCCGGCTGTGAACGGGGTCAAACCTTCCGGAGATGCTACGAGTGAGCAGCGTCGGGCGGCTTTCTTCCTGCGGATGCCACACCCTCCACCCACCTCCCCACGCCCGGGTAGACCCCAGGTACCAGACCACGCAGGTCAGCGCCTACAGCAGGCTGGCCGAGGGGGTTCACTCCAGAGGATCCTTTCACTTAATGGACAATTGCTGCTTTCTACTCAACCGAGAATCAAACACATGTATGGCTTCAAAACGGCTCACAGGTGACGGCAGAGCGCTGGGGACAGTGCTACCCAGGCCACTCTGCCTCTGATGCCCTGGGAAGGGCTTTCCTGTGGCTTCAGTGGCTGCAGAAAAGGCCCTGCTGTCACTGGCTGTCTGTCTGCCCCAGAGGTGGCCAAAGTCCATCAGGGTTCAAGGTCAAAGTTAAGACCTTAAAAAAAGTCACATGAAACCAACAAGGCCCTACTGTACAGCATAGGGAATTCTACTCAATATTCTGTGATGACCTACAGGCGAAAAGAATCTAAAAAAGAATGAATATATGTATAACTGAATCACTTTGCTGTACACCTGACACTAACACAACACTGTAGATCAGCTATACTCCAATAAAATTTAAAAAATAAAATAAATAAAATGCTTCCAACCACTCAGGGGAAAAAATCAAAAAGTCACACGAAGACACTTGGTGTTTGGTGTCTCCCTGGAGCATCCCAGGATTCAACAGCTGAGCCGGGTCTCCAGCAGCACCTCAGGCCCGAGTTCCGAGAAGGTGCCTGGGTTGGACCAGGCAGAGGAAGAGCCAAGCGGAACAGGTGGCCCCTGAGTGCCTGTCACAGCTCGGGTCCCCGCACACACCTCTCTGCCTGCGCTTCTTCAAGGTCAACGGAGACTTGTTTCTCTCAAAATAGCAACCAGTGGACGAAATACAGAGAAGACTTCTGAACGCAGGAAGCAAGCAGGCGCGGTGCTTCGCCCACGAATCTCTAAAAGCTGAGTCCCGCCGGCACTTACATCTTTAAGAGACAAGCCACCAGGCAAGCGGCACCCCAGCCGGGCCTCACAGGCCCGTGCGGGCCCTGCCGGGGGGGTCCACGGGGACAGCGAGGGGTCTTCGTTGCGGCCGGATTTACAGGCAGGCCCCGTGCTCTTCTGCAATCCCTGCTGCCTCACCGGGAATGCCCACCCCTTAGGGCCCAGCCGTGAACGTGGGACGGGTGTCAACAGCTGGATAAACACCATCAGTCTGTCTGAAGGGGGGAAGACCCCCAGACAGAAGCATAATAAAGCAGACAGTAGTTTCCACTCTTTTTCATCCTTGGAAATCCCAGGAGACAACATTTAGGGAGGCGTGCGCTTGTTTCTTGTTTGTCCTCACAAATAAAACATACATACAGGTATTTTCAATTGTGTAAGCGAGACAAGATAAACGGACCAAGATTTTAAAAATTCCAACGTTCACACTCTAGCGTCAGTTACTAGGTGTGAGGCGACGAGGCCCTGAGGTCTGTTTTCCCCGCGTGAACACCGGGGGGCAGGACGAGCCCCGGGAAGGGGGAGGCCACGCTGAGGCTGAGTATCTGGACCATAATATAGAGACGAAAACATGCGGAAGGGAAAGAAAGAAGAAAGAGCACACAGCTGCCGTCCCCCAAACAGACCTCCCATCTGCCACCCACGATTTGCATGTCACCTTCTCCGGGCTCATTTGTACTTCATTTACTGCCAGTGACTTAACAAGATTTATGCAAATGACACCATAGGAGCTCCCCAACTCCCACCGCCATCAAGCGATTATGCATGTGCAACTCTCCACAGCAGTGAAAAATTAATACGTGACGAGCCCACGCGCTGCCGGGCCGGGCCTCTGGCCTTTTCTTTTTCTTGCTTTGCTTTTTAATTTTTGTTCGAATAGACCTTTTTGAGGAGGAGAAGGAAGGAGACGGAGAAGCAGCGGCAGAAGCAGAACTCTTTGAACCAAACCTCCACTAAGACCTCAGAAAGGACGAAAAGGCAAGGTGGGCCCAGGTCCACCTCAGGAAATGAAGTTACTTTGCAGAAAATAAGTCATATCCTTGACGAGAAAGCTTTCACTGGGGAAGGAGGGAAGAGAGGACCACTGCCTGCCGTGCACGGGCAGCTCCCACGCTGGGGGAAGAAGCCTCTGTCTCACAACGAGCGGACAAGCTGTAAAGCGTGAGCCAAACAAGGTTAAAATAACCGACCGGAACACGTCTGATCTGTAAAAACACGAGTCAGGCTGCAGAGCGTGTTGCAAGTGGCCTCACCCGTGCCCTAAACCGCCCTGGACAAGACGCCTGCACGGAGGGGAAGACAGACCCCATGATGATCACAAATCCTGGCCTGTCCCAAAGCCACCCCCAGCCCAGCCCCGCCCCACCGGGAGGTCCCTGAGGTTCAGGACAACTTCTCTGTTGTTAGGCAAAGGGCCCATGAGCTGGGGTTCAGGGCCCCAACATACAGACCAAGCCCTGAATGCAGGCTGAGTATGGAGACAAGTGCTCGGATGCTGGTGGGAAGGGCAGGCTATCGGGACAGGATGAAGGGACCCCGTGCAGCCCCGGACAGATGCGCGAGGACCCATGTCCCTGGAGAAGCGCGTTGCCGCAGGCCCATCTCAGAAGGTTCCTCTCCACAAGCAGGAGGTATTTCTGTCTGAGGTCAGGGGTCGCATGTTTAATTTAAAACACGTAACTTTGCTTCTTAAGCTTTCTGAAGGCTTTTCACCAACAGGCAGTGTACAGCACACGGCCGTGGGGATATGGGGGCCGGGGTCCGAATCCTGGCCCCTCAGCTTCTGAAGATGCCTGGTCTGGAAAGCTTGCCCTATGCGGGTTTAATTTAAAAATAAGGATAACACGGCTACCCGAACCGCGCAATGTTGAGGGTTCGGTGACATGCTAGATGAAAACAGCTTAACGAATACTAAGCCGTCATTTAGTTGTTCCAGTTCTGTAGTGTCTAGAACATTCCGGCAGGTACTGCCCCACTGGGCTCCGTCCTCCGTAATCCTCTTGCTTCAATTCTACCGGTTGAAGTCATCACTGGGAGGGTTAGGAATTTAGACTACCTCTAATGGTCTCGGTTCCTTTATAAAACTACAGATAAATCTGTATGGCAGCGTGCAAACCCACGTCAGTCCCTGTGACCCGCAGCAAGGCTCCGACGACAGTGTCCTGAGCAAGACCGATCTGAAAGTCCGGTTTTGCTGGAATCTAAAAGTTCTCGCTGGCATCTCCACATCCAGTGTCCCAAGCGAGTCGGTATCGTCCGGAGCCCATTTCACAGATGAGGATTCTGAGGCCGGGCACAGAGTCCACGGGACTCGGACGGGCCAGGTGAGGTCTCTGGGAGGCGTCTGGTCTGTGGCCACACGCGGGGGGCAGCTATGAGAGACACGAGCTACGTGCACTGCCTGTGTCACGATTCTCCAGAAAACCAGACCGTGATTTAGAGTTCGACTGGATTATTTGGAACATACACGACTGAAAGCTTCCAAAGAGTGGATAATACAAACTTTACGCCGCACGGTCAAGCCCCATCGGCACCCATACTGAAAGCCTGGCCTGTAAGGCGAGCGCCTCCACAGAGGAGCCTGGGGGTCTGCCTGGCTGGTGTGGAGGCCAACGCTCCCACCCGAACCCACAGGACACGTGACTTAAGGCAACAGTCTAGTATTGAGTTCTAATATTCCCAAAAGGAAATGTCCCGGGACCAATATTTTAAGTGAGAGGAAAAGAGTTGAATGCTTTTTCTAATTCTAGTTGAAACAGCATCAACAGAATGAAAATTACACATTAAAATTACCTTATGTGGAGAGTTACGTTTACAAATAAATGGACAAAGAATAAACAACCGTGTGCTTGCATCTCTACAGCTAAGAAGTTGTTTAAGAGCCTTCAAAACACACTCAGAGACGCAGAGAACAGACTCGTGGTTGCCAAGGGGGGCGGGGATGGGGCAGGGATGGATTGGGAGTTTGGGATTAGCAGATGCAAACTATTATATATAGGATGGATAAACAACAACAACAGGTCCTACTGTATAGCACAGGGAACAATATTCAAAATCCTGTGATAAACCATAATGGAAAAGAATATGAAAGAGCATATATATATATATGTGTAACTGAATCACTTTGCTGTACAGCAGAAATTAAACACAGAATTGTAAGTCAACTATACTTCCATAAAATTTTTTTTTTTTTAAATGCAAAAGTCAGGGCTTCCCTGGTGGCGCAGTGGTTGAGAACCTGCCTGCTAATGCAGGGAACACGGGTTCGAGCCCTGGTCTGGGAGGATCCCACATGCCGCGGAGCAACTAGGCCCGTGAGCCACAACTACTGAGCCTGCGCGTCTGGAGCCTGTGCTCCGCAACAAGAGAGGCCGCGAGAGTGAGAGGCCCGTGCACCGCGGTGAAGAGCGGCCCCCACTTGCCACAACTAGAGAAAGCCCTCACACAGAAACGAAGACCCAACACAGCAAAGATAAATAAGTAAATTAATAAACTCCTACCCCCAATATCTAAAAAAAAAAAAAAAAAGCAAAAGTCAAAAAAAAAAAAAGGGAGAACAGCAAAGAGGAGGAGAGAGGACTTTCCTCAGTGGTTCTCCACGCCAGCCCACACACTGGCCACTCAGCGTCTGAACACATCTTACGAAAACCTCGTGGACTTCCTGCTCTGGTCTCACCTGTGACGCTGGGGCCCGATCTATCCTGTCCCTCCCCACACCTCTGTGCAGAAATTGCCCAGCCCCCAGCTAAAGCTGTATTCCTACTGTTTCAAACGGATTACACTAAACTGTGGAAAGACTCCAGCCCTTTTCAAGGGTGGTCAGTGCCAACACGAGTTCCTACAGGATTGGTGAAACTGTCTAAGTACCCGGAGAAGAGGCAAAGCTGTTATCCTGCCCACAGATTCCCTTCCTCTGAAGCAGAATGCACTCTAAATCAACGGGCCTTCTTCAACAAACTAAAAGGTGGCATTTCCAGAAGCCATGGTGCCGGGCTGAACACTTATTTTTATTTTCCTGGGAACTACCGCAGCCAAATAGGTCCGATGAATTCCCGTTTTACTTGAGACATAAAGTAATTTGGTACCCGGCTTCTGGGCTAATGAAAAACGATTCCAGGCTAGCAACATAGGCCAAAACAAATGCCTGCATTCGAGTCCTGTTGTGTAATGAGGAAGTTTAATTAAGGCCCCGCATTACAGCTGTAAATGTTCCCTTATATAATAAGGTCTAAATGAAACTGAACCTAATCAAAGTTACAATTCCTTCATTAGCAAATTACAAACAAGAGCGCACAGCTGACACACCGGCTATGATTATCACAACTAATTGCCTCGTTGTTACAAACCAGCCTGAAACAGTGTTCAGATGTCCGTCTGCGCGAGCAAATTAGGGCCACGTCGGGCTACTCTGTGATCACAAGGGGCTCTGGTATGGCGATCTGATTTACCCCTGTCGACTGGCGGCCAGCGGCCCAATCAAAGCCGAGCTACAAAGGCAGCCTTTGAAGCCAGTGCACCCTCCAAACACACTCCATATGCAGCGGGCAGACTGCACTTCATTAGATCTGTTGTCACATTTCCCTCTTCTCATTCTAATGATCCCATTTTAATACACACAGGAACCTCTTCTAATCGATGTCAAGTGAGTGACTTCTACATTCATCAACAGAGCACATCAAACAAACCTTGGCGCACGAGCCGGCATCACAGTGAGCAGAGAGCCGGGGTGTGTCTCCAGCTACAGGGACAGGCAGGGGGAAGCAGCATACCTGTTTAATTGGGATGGCTCGACCGCTCCCGATGCTGTCCGCCCGGCTCTCCAGGCCTTTTTTCTCTTTGTCTGGGTCACTCCCTTTCCGAGACTGCAAAGCAAAAATAAAGTTAGCATTGGGGGAAGGGCTGCGGTTCCCAGATCGTGGAGGTGAGCCCCATCTGCATGGTTGCTGCAGAACACACGCCCAGAAGCCCTGGGTGAGCTATGCGTGTACCCACGTGCGCACACAACCCAGGAGCAGACTGCTGGGGCGCCCATCGCCACCGAGCCGCGACGTTACAGGGAGTTTTCTAAACTTTTCTTCCTACTTTTCCACTGCAAAATTATCTTTTAATTCTTTTGTAAAGAGTTCAAAATTCAATTACTAGAAACCAGTGGACCATACAGGAAAGTAACGCCCAACGGGAAAACACACTCTAAAGCCGCAGTTAGTCCAGCCGAGGAGGAGAGGATTCCTCGCTGCTTGTTTGGGAAACCTATGACATAAACGTATATATTTAATTAACATCTGAAGGATTTAAAAGCTTCTATTAACGTTTCGGCTGTGCAATTCAAAGGGACACCCTTAATTTGTATCAAGGTGCCATTAATGTTCCTTTTGATTGCTTCTGGATAGCTAGAAAAGAGCAAATTCAAAGTAAAAACTAGTTTAAGATACCACAAAAAATAACAAAGGGAAAAAAGTTGAAAATACCTTTTGGGGCAAAACAGTACTCTGGGGAAAAATGAGTGGCTTTGTTTGCCAAGTTCCTGAACAGTTTCCCTGGCCGTACTGCCGATGTACGTGCACTGCCCAGGAGCGGGCAATCGGCGGGGAGGGCGGCAGTGGTCGCCCCAGTTTGGAAGCCACAACTCCAGCACACGGTGCCTTGGGGACACTGAAGGAGCACCACAGCTAAGTCTCCCTCTCTTGGTGGCATGAGAAAGTGTGAGCACAGTGATTTTCTGACAGATTTATTTTATTATGAGAGAAAGATCTGAGATTCGTCCTCCTTAATAACTGCTGACAAGTGACAACTCCACTCCATTACTTTTCAATGGGAACATTACTCACGCAATATTGAAAATGGAGAAACATTTTCATGTGCTTTTCAAATCTGGGATGATATATGAAATGAACAGACTTTGTGGTGTCCAGGGCAGCAGTGAGAAGCTAATGAAATCCAGTTTTAAAGGGCGTGAGATGGGGCCGCTGATTTTTTTTTTTTTTTTTTTAAATATTAAAGGGGGCGATGTCGTAGGGCATAAGGGAGAAAAGTCCCCATGATGTAAACCCGGATCTGGGACTGCAAGGGGCACAAGGACTCCTCAGAAGACAGGCTTCTTGGATGATGCTAAGAAGCCGACATTTATTTATTGAACACCTACTAAGTGCCAGGCCCCGTGTGCTTTTTTCTTTAGGATGCTAGAAGCCTGGAATGAAGTACCAGGAAACGAAACAAGCAACCAATAGGAAGTTTCAGAAGAACATAAAACATGACGTTTAACCTTTGGGCTAGGAAAGAAATAGAGATTTATCAATTCCTTGTCGTGAATTTTAGTTAAGAGTTGCGGGCTCACTTTTCTCTTTAATTAACTCTTTAATTAATAATCTGTGGTAAGAGCTACGTGACAGCCTTAAATTCTCTTTTCCCTACGTCTCAGTTCATAGAAAGCTGGAATTTCAGGTTACTATTTGTAAAGTGAGATTCAAAGCTCACGGCGATGACTTTTAAAATTGTTTTAAATCAACAGAGACCATTAATGGTACTTTCAGAATTCTATGAATTCTAAATTTCTAAATCTGGAAATCTATCTTCATTATTCTCTATTAACCAGAATAATTAACAAAACAAACATTAAAAAAAATCAACGTCTTCCTCAAGGCAGCACATCTGTCCTCACAGCCACTCTGTCGTCAGAGCAGAATTTCCAGATTCCACACGAAGCAGGATTATGAACTAAGCTCCATGTTTGATCACACTCCCTGAGATGAAGGAGGTCAAAACTGATGTAAGACTTCACTGACAAAATGCCACAGAAATTCCCTACGGCTCCAACACGTTGGTGGAGAGAGTCATAAAACTAAAATTTCAAGACAGATCAGTGGTTATTTGTTAGGCAAAAGACCTGGTATCGCTGTCTTACAGTGACTTTTGGTACAACGGGCTGTGATATACGTCATAAAACTGAAATCCAACAACGAAACTAAAACAAACCCATTGGACATAAGACACCGCAGCACGTACAAATTCCCAGTAAGGTTCCTGATGTTTCTGCCAACTCTGAGACTACATCAGCCACGTCCTTACGTTCCAGCTGGAATGGCTCCGTGAAATCATCAGATCCGAAGTCTCTCTGGGTACCGCTGCCTGGGGCAGGAGTGAGTGTGCAAGGCATCCAGCCTGACACACAACCAGAAACCTAACGGGAGTTTATCACACCCATCACAGAAGGTCGGGGGGAGCCGGAAGTGGGACCGTGTAGCCTCCGCAAACAGCGAACGCAGAGGAAAGAAATGCTAGGATAACTCTCATTACCATCTCCTTCTTTAGAGGAATGTTTAACTTTCCCCCAGGCGATAAAAGAAGCCGTGAAGGGGCACCCCGTCAGCTGCCTGCTTCCAAGGACAGGCAGCATCGCTGACAGGAGCCCTCACTATTAAACAGAAACCTGCTTTCCCCTTTCTAACTGATGAGTAAGTCGAAGGCTGCTGGAACACATATAATAGGATCCACGCTCCCCTTCTCTACAGAAGACAAAATACCATTCAAACAGGTCTGTTTAGACTATCAATTTTGCTGCCTTATTTTTACAGAGCGTCTCTATGAGCTGGGCTCTGCCTTTTTCACAATCTTAGGTTACTGGGTATGCTTGGCTCTGTGTCGGGGTGTCGGCATTATATGGTAAGCTTTAAAAAATACCATGTAAGTGACACCACGATTATAAGGCTTGAAAACAGGCAAAGCAACGTACAATTGTGGACACGTACTAGAATGAGTTTAAGACATGGATACAGATAACAGACACCAAATCCAAGGGAATGCCGATCCCTGGACCAGGGGTCAGGGGGACGTATTCTGGAGGGGCACAGTTTATCCGTGATGGGGTTATTTCTAGAAGAAGTAACCGCTGCAGTGGCAGAAAAATGCTTGTATTTGCTGAGTTGCACGGTGAGTACATGCATGTGTTTTTTTAAACTCCTACATGTTTGAAAATATTTCCTAATAAAACATCTGAACCACACGTAAATAGGGCTACTAAACTAATCATCCTAAGTGCCAATATTAGAAACCAGGAAGTGAACGGAGATAGCCTTTGAATATTTCTTTTCTCAAAACAATGATTTTTTCTCAAAGAAATAAGCAAGATAGGATATAATTTAGCTTTTTTATCAGTGAAGTACCGTTCTTACCGCCAATATAACACATAATTTGCTACTACAGGAGAGACTTTTTAAAGTTTGTACTATTTTGTAAAAGGTGCGTGTGATTTATTTTTGCTTAAGATTTTCCCTTATTTCTGCACATGTGTGTGTGCCAACAGAAACATCTGGGACTGAAGAATGTCAGCCCAGAGCGGTACATTCACAGGTCATCAGATCCGAAGTTGCCACAATTCATAAGCACGTTATTTGAAAAATGGTGTGCGTACTACTTAATTACCTCTGGCCTCTTTATGAGGGTCCAATAAACGAGGACAATGCTCCCTCATCTGGGCATTACTGTCCCAGCCCGCGTGGACTTTTATTCACTAGGATTGTTCGGCATATGGTACTTCTGTCCTCCTAATACACGCTTTTCAATAAATACACTTTTGCCAATTTAAGCCAGTAACTACCAATAATCGCCAGGGATGAAGAGTCTACGAAATTTTACATATTTAGGAATAGATGCAAACTGGTAACAAGGAGAATTTAGTTTCCTAAGTGGCTACAATTTCAAAATTAATTTGCTTCTTGTCATTCCTTGGATGACACTGACATCTAGTGGAGTTGACACTTCGAAGATCTTCAACCTACAACACCCACCCGGCACCACCACCATCACCATCTTGTTCAATGTCAAATCCAGTAATGACGAAGACACAGGATCTCAGCCGTCTTTTCCTTGAACGCCGTGATGCAAACCCGCCGTGAGGTTAGCTTCTTCCATGACCTGATTCCTGTTCCCGCTAATGACGGCCGAGCAGCCGGATTCGATTTCTAAAAGGGTGTATCTACTCTCAGACCATTTTCCAGCACTTAAAGAGATCAAGCACTGATCCCGCACAGGGTCACAGGCAGGCCCCCGCATCACTAGCTACGTTAATTATGACACAATAAATGAGGGCGAGTTCTTATTGGCTCCGGCACTGCCCCACCCGGCCTGGACAGCTGCGCCCCTGGCCTCTGCCCGGGTGCCTGGACGCGGCGGCGGTGCATACGTGTGCGCCGCTCCAGCAGCGGGGAGAGTGCCCCCTCGCTCCAGTCTCCGCTCTCCTCCTACCAGGCAGATCCCCCGGTCTCTAATCCGCTTCCTCTTGAACGTGGGTTAGCTCCCATAACACTATCCCTGATAGAAAACAGAACCCAGCTGCGCAGACAGCAGAGGGGAAGGGAACGTTTATTACCCGAGTTACCGTTCCTTTGCTTCTTCCTGCCTTAAACTTGTCTCCTTTGTCAGTTACCCAGTGAGCGGGGTCTGGGACACTATTTTCCGGCACATCCCAACCCCAGGACTGCCCTTATAAGGGGTGGGGGTGGGCACGTGTCAGAGCAGCCCCAATTTTTTTTTTTTTTTAATGGTACGCGGGCCTCTCACTGTTGTGGCCTCTCCCGTTGCGGAGCACAGGCTCCGGACGCGCAGGCTCAGCGGCCATGGCTCATGGGCCCAGCTGCTCCGCAGCATGTGGGATCTTCCCGGACCGGGGCACGAACCCGCGTCCCCTGCATCGGCAGGCGGACTCTCAACCACCGCGCCACCAGGAAAGCCCAGAGCAGCCCCATTTTAAAGAGACTTCCTGGTTCTCACCTCTCACCTTGAACAGAAACCAAAGCCAGGGACCAGGAAAGGTGACCCTTAGAAGGTGTCGTGAACCTGGGTGTTCCCTCTTCCCGCCACACCCTAGAAGGCCCCTCCCCGCTACGCTGGTGCCCTGCTCAGGGACCAGTCTCTCTGCATCTTCGGCAATGGGCTTCTCAGGTCCACTAAGCCATGAGTCAGTGCACAGCCTGTTCTGCGAGGTGACACCTTCTCACCTGGAAGACCCCACCTGGGCGGACAGAAGTGTTACAGGTGTTGGATAAGCCAGACGTGCTGCTTAGGCAACTGCTGTTATTCTCGGTATGTCTGAAGAAATTCCACAGTAAACATCTTATTCACGTACAGATTTACGCATATCAGATATTCACCTGTATTTTGCAGACACCTAATTACCTCCCTCCCAATCTATTACACAGCCCTACAACTACTTTCTTTTTTTTTTTAAATTAACTTATTTTTGGCTGCGTTGGGTCTTCGTTGCCAAGCGCGGGCTTTCTCTAGTTGCGGCGAGCGGGGGCTACTCTTTGTTGCGGTGCGCGGGCTTCTCACTGCGGTGGCTTCTCTTGTTGCGGAGCACGGGCTCCAGGTGCGCAGTCTTCAGCAGTTGTGGCTCACAGGCTCTAGAGCACAGGCTCAGCAGCTGTGGTGCATGGGCTTAGCTGCTCCACAGCATGTGGGATCTTCCCGGACCAGGGCTCGAACCCGTGTTCCCTGCACTGGCAGGCGGGTTCTTAACCACTGCGCCACCAGGGAAGCCCTCTACAACTACTTTTGCTTATGCATTAAGAGAAATCGTTCCATAACATTAGTGGTGGTGAGATAAAAATGAAAGCAAGGCCACAAAGACTCTTCACCCCTACAGGGAATCTTCTTAGCAGCCTCACCACAACTACCGTTGTTTCCAGCTCAGAGAGGTTAAGTAAGTTGCTCAAGGTCAAGCAGCTGCTGGCAGTGCAGGACAGGGTCTGAGCCCGTCTGATCCTCACTCTGGCCCTCCAACAGTAGCATCTGGCAGACCTCACATGGCACAGGGCAGAGAGCAAAGGGAAGGGGAGAGTTGTGAGGAGGGGGTGTTCGCTGTTGGCAATAGACCTTGGCACTAAAGACTTATCTGATGGGAAACCTGTTATGAACGTGGTGGGAAAGGGATGGGGCATCTATCATACTTGGTAGCCTTGTTCACCATCAAGAACGCCATCTTCAGGGAATTCCCTGGTGGTCCAGTGGTTAGGACTCCATGCTTTCACTGCCAAGGGCCCGGGTTCAATCCCTGGTGGGAGAACTAAGATCCCACAAGCCTCGCAGTGTCGCCAAAGGAAAAAAAAAAAAAGGAAGAAAGAACGCCATCTCCAAGTAAGGGCAGTGGGTCAGATAAGACACTTGCGGCCACCCCTGCAGAATCTTCCTTCAGTTTAAGCCAGGAAATACTGAACTTCTTTGCATCTAAGTCAGCGATACTCAACCAAGAGGAGAAGTCAAGTGGTTTACAACAGGGCACCCTGACACTGGCGGCCGGAGACCTCTTTGTTGTGGGGCTGGCCCGTGCATCGCAGGATGTTTAGCGGCTCCATGGTTGCTACGCAGACTAGACGCCTGCAGGACCACACCCACTCCCACCCCCGAGCTGAGACAATTCACACTTTCTCCAGAAATGGCCGAATTTCTGGGAGTGCAAATCTGCCTGGTTGAGAACCCCTGCTTTGAAAGCATACACTTGTAATGCACAGACCTAGTCCCGGGAGGGAAAGTGTTCTTCTCAAATCAAATGATGCTAGTCACACGGCAGTAGCCGCTCTGCCTGGAGTTCTGTGGCACCGAGTTCTGGGCTCCACTGCAAAGCCTTCCATGATTGATTGGTAATGTCTGCTGTGTGTCCTCTGTAGTTCAGGGGTTCTCTGCGTCCCAACTGCCCAGGGAACTTTTAAAAACTACACGCGCCTGGGCCCCACGCACAGATCCTGAGTTCGTAAACCTGAGCCCTGAGAGCTGATGTAGAGTTTTAAAACGCTCCGCAGATGGTTCTGAAGAAAAGTCCAAGCAGACTGGCTTCTGTCTGTGAGCTGCTGAAGACCCTGAGCTAAGTCCTCAGTGCTCCAGCCCGAGGAGAAGGGGTCTGTGCATTGATGCGGCTTTATACACCCCATCTGAAAGGCCTGAGGCACACGTCTGGGGAATTCTGGCGGAGTCTGTCCCCTCCATGTATCTAATGTGACAAGTCCTTAGCTAGAGACCAAGAAAGTCACAGGATAACAGAGACCTTTATACAAACCCCTTGCTCTTCATTTCTGACACGTCAGGACTCCCTGCAACCGAGGAAGGCCCACCTGGCTCTACACCTGCGTCGTGGCATCCTATCATTTTCTGAGACTTCCACAGAACTCAGCACTCTCCTCATTAACTTGGTTTGGATGCTACACCTGTCGTTGAGCCACCTGGCGGCCAGAGGACCGCTAGGTGAGCAGGAACCACGCTCCGATTCCCCCCCACCCCGCCCCCCGGGGGGACACTCACGGTGAAGAGGTTGGACCGGCGCTTGGACTGCTTGCGGACGGGCGTGGGCGTGTTGGCCGCGGGCGGTACGTCGATACGCAGCTCCTTTTGGCTGGTGCTGGGCGTGGACGGGACAGAGGAGGAATAGTCGCTCAGACTCCCGCCTCCGTTACTTGTCTGTAATGATCGAAAGCCAAGGTTCTGTTAGGACACGCTCCAGGAGCCCAACCCGCCTCGTGCGTGGGGTCATAACCCACAAGCCAGCAAGTCGCATGGAGACGCGGCCCGGCCGGTGGCATCGGCATCAAGCAGGCACCGTTTCATCCTAGAACAGACCCATCAGCTCGGCAGCGTTTTGTCCAAGAAAAGTGACTTAAGACAGAGAAGTCCCTTTCGTTTGATCTTATACACGACCAAGTGTAAAACAGATGCTAGGGGGAAGCAGCCGCATAGCGCAGGGAGATCAGCTCGGTGCTTTGTGACCGCCTAGAGGGGTGGGAGAGGGAGGGTGGGAGGGAGGGAGACGCAAGAGGGAGGGGATATGGGGATATATGTATACGTATAGCTGATTCACTTTGTTATAAAGCAGAAACTAACACATCATTGTAAAGCAATTATACTCCAGTAAAGATGTTAAAAAATCTGAGAGTTAAAATGTCATTATTTTCTATTTCCTCCGAAAGGGGAAGGGGTTGGTTGAACTAAGTGGTTTCTACAGTCCCTTCACTGCTCCAGATTAGAAGGAGAAAGAGTGCAATTTTGCCCAGTAGAACCAAAACTCACATTTGGAAAATGACCTCTTGAAGGGATACATTGGGAGATTGGGACTGACATATACACACTACTATATATAAAAATAGATAACTAATACGAACCTACTGTATAGCACAGGGAACTCTTCTCAGTGCTCTGTAATGACCTATATGGGAAAAGAATCTAAAAAAGAGTGGATATATGTATATGTGTAACTGATTCACTTTACTGTACACCTGAAACTAACACAACATTGTACATCAACTAGACTCCAATAAAAATTCATTTAAAAAAAAAAAGAAGAAAATGACCTTTTGGAAATGTGAAAGCTTCTGGAAGATTCTTCAAGATCCAGAGAGAATTACAGATGCCTAGAGTGGGATTTAACATCCTTGAGCGTGCCTTCACAGGACCCCGCTGTAAACGCACTTCCTGACTCTTCAAGCTACCAAAAGCACGATACCAAACCTTCTCGCTACATCTCTTTAAAGAATATAACACCCGCCTAAGAAATGTTAACCGAAGACACACGGGCAGGCAAAGGTAAGCCAACAGTTCCTTAGTGGGTTTTTGGCTAGGTTCTTCAAAGTGACAATTATATTGTTTGTTCCCAAGTAAACAGCAAAATGTTGCAATGGAAAGATACTAGTTTCCACAGGGCCTAAGGGAGACGGGAATTGTAACTGAGGGCTGCTACCATATTGAAGCATATTGTAGGATTAGCCACTGAGATTCACCCACAACTGCCCAACCTACAAGCAGACGAGAATGAGGACCAACGTGGGGTCATTTAAATCAACAGCAGAGGGCTTCCCTGGTGGTGCAGTGGTTGAGAGTCCGCCTGCCGATGCAGGGGACACGGGTTCGTGCCCCGGTCCGGGATGATCCCACGTGCCGCAGAGCGGCTGGGCCCGTGAGCTATGGCCGCTGAGCCTGCGCATCCGGAGCCTGTGCTCCGCAACGGGAGAGGCCACAACAGAGAGGCCCAGGTACCGCAAAAAAAAAAAAAAAAAAAAAAATCAACAGCAGAGACGGCAGTGCACACCCTGCACCTCCACTCCAGCCAGCATGCCTCATAACACAGGCAGCGTGAAGACAGGGAATATTAAAGAATGATTCCCATCAAAACCACTTGGCCACAGCAGTTTCTGAAGGAGATGTTACGTCAATTACCAACATGCTGTTATTTATAAAGTTGAAAAGAAAAAAAAAATCACCTTGGAGCTGGCTGAGAACACTATTTGGCAGGTGTGTCTCCTGGGTTCTGACCTGCTTTTCAGTCCAACCTCTCAAAGGACCAACATACCTGGCTGATGTGCACGGCAGACACCTGTGCAGAACAGACAGATGAGTGGCTCGGAGAGTTGGGTAGGGACTTGCAGGGCCCGATGGACAGCTGCTGCTTCTTCCTCGTGGCAACAATCTTCTGGGCAACTAGTGGACAGGAAGACAGAAGAAGTCTACGTGAGGCTGGTTTCCAAGCAGAGGGAATGTGGCAGAGACCGAGGGCTGTCTCTGTTATCCACTATTCCTTTCATCCGTGGTAACAGAATTCCTGATTTTTAGTTGGGCGCAGGACTACCAGAATAGATATGACATTTCCTGGAGCTTCCTCCAGTCCATCCCCTTGCACCCCAGCTAAACGTGGCCATGCAAGCAAGCTCTGGCCAATGGGATGGCAGCAGGAGGGTCACATGGCGGTACCCAGGAAACATCCTTGGGTAGCTGCCCCCGGCCCATTTCTTCCTTATGTCTCTTTCCTTCTTGCTATGTAAAAAGCACATATGTTGGCTGTAGCTCTGGAAGCGATCTTGCAGAAGGAAGCCACACTTGGTGGGACACAAGCCCCTTCGAGGGGCTAGGCCTCTGGCTCGGCAGCCTCACGCAAACCTCAGACGCTTTGTATGTAAAACACAAAAACACACACCTATCTTGTTCAAATTATTCTAATAATCGGACTTTCCCCCCAGTTACTTGCAGCAAAAATAATCCTAAATAAGACAGGGTAATTTATACCAAACCCTTTGGAAAATCAAAAATCTATTTTTTTTGCATAGCCTGAAGAATTACTCTTAACTCTACAGGCTACTGCATAGAATTATATTCAAGGACATGTAATTATGTCAAAGGCTTTTTTTATTTAAATATACGGCTCTACACGTTGGGAGTTTATCTTAATCAATACAAACCTAAACTCAACCATTGGCAAATAGGCCAGCTGATACAGCACATTGGATTTAACTGGAAAGGAAGCCAACGATTAGAAGACTCTTCCTACACCAATAGGTGTCACTACAGGAGAATAACTACAGCTTTTATGTGAATAGATGTGTGTCTTTGGGGAATAGCTGTAATTAAGTTCAATGATATTCAATCCTTATCTTTGTCCAGAGAGGGTTGCTGATTTAAAAAATACCCACGCAAAGGAAAACACACCACTGTCCCCAGCAATAGCTTATGTTACAGAAGGAGCACACACTGTGTCCGCAGATGATTTCTTCTCCAAATGAACATAATTTTAAGAAGGAACTGGTCTGTCCACAGCTTATGGCTTTCATGTAAATGAATGATAGTATAAATATGATTAAGTGAAAATACAATATATAAAAAATGGCTCACAGAGATGAAGAAGCAGCTTCATTAGTAACATCCCACCTCCGATAGGCCTCTTATCATCCTGAAAGGACGATATCAATTAATTTATCCTCCCGTAGTGTATTGATCATAACCTTCATCAGCTAATCACGTTTAAATTACAGAGGAATATCACAACACTCTGTCATTTCAAAACCATTGGCGTATCGATCTGGGGTCTTTGAAGACGCACATTAGAATATTTTAAAAATCATTATGTGAACTCAAAACTAAAACCTAAGATCAGATTCCAACAGCCGCAAAACGTGTGTCTTATAGGTGAACTGAAATCCCCAAACCAAAAGTAAATTAACTTAAAATCATGATTGTTTGGGTGAATGCCAAATTACTTCTATTTTTTTTCTTTTTTTTTTTCTGAAAAAGAGCAAAAGGTGTTTTCTTGTGTTCAACTACTCCTGGCCTCAGAGTCACTATTCAGTCGGATGACCATACTGACTTTCACCTTAAATCTCATAGAAAAAACACAAAGGTCAGAATTAAACAGGGCTAAGCTGTTGGGAGAACTTCATAGACATTTTCTATAAGTGTTTTCTACTCTAAGGGGAGATTTGAGAAACTTTCTAAGACAAGTCAAATATGTTATTAAAATCCTCATTTTATGAAACTCCAAATGCAAATCAATGTTCCCTCCTTCCCACGTGGAGGCTAGAAAGAGCAAGTTCATGGGCAGAGAGAACCTTTTCCCATTAAACCCTCTCACAGAACAGGGCTGTGTAAAGCGTGAACCACACGTCAAGTACTACGGTTCTTCTGTCCACTGAATTGTTGCTTGGCCACATTTATTAAAAAAACCCAAAGTCACAACTGCTAATAACTGGTAGCATTCTTTCAAATTTAACTAGAACCTTCAACCCTATTTGTTGTATTTCCCCATAATTTTTATGTCTACACACACATGGAAGAAAGGAAATGAGTTACAAATATTTTGCTCTAAAATACATAGACTGCTTTAGGAGTTACAGGATCACCCATAAAAGTGGGGGTAGTATCTGACTTAAGAAGGAAAAGGAGATAAGGGGACTGTTTTGTAAGGCTGGGCCACCTTCTCCTCCACAGTGAAAAGCCCCCGGCCCACTGCGGGCCACAGGGCTGGGCTGGGCTGTGTGAGCGGAAGGGCCCCCCGCCCCAATAAGAACTCAAGGGAAGCGGGATGCCAGGGGCAGGGAGGCGCTGTTCTCTTGTAACTATAATCATCAACTTTTCCTGAGATTTGGAACATTTAAATGTCAGGAGACTTAGAACATGAATATTACTTACACCCCAGATTACACTGGCTGGGAAATTTTTATCATCACTGAGTTTCTGTCTGCATTGGATCATTCCACAAATGAATACGTCACGTATTTTATATAAATACATGCAATGCACGAATGAGAAAACAGAAACACAATCCCTTGAGATTCCTTAAAGGAATCTGTGATTCACTTTGTTGTAAAGCAGAGACTAACACACCATTGTAAAGCAATTATACCCCAATAAAGATGTTAAAAAAAAAAAAAAAACACCTCATGGTAACCACAAAAAAAAAAAAAAAGGAATCTGGACTCTATCATCGAGGTGTGATGTTTTTCCTATTTTGGTGACTTGCTTTCCTATAAAGTTGCCTGAGGCGCTAAGCCTAGGTCTGAAATGCTGTCGTTGGCAGATACGGAAAATGTGCTCCTTTACCAGACACCCCACCAATTCCATTAACCTGATACGGCAATGCTAGTACCTGGTGTCATTTTAAAAGTCACTTCCTAGGGATGTGATGTGCATGATGAACGCACAACGGTTAGCACAGCTGTAGGTTATACATGGACGTTGTTAGGGGCGTGAACCCTAGGAGTTCTCATCAATGTAAAAAACTTCCATTTCTTCACTTTTGTATCTATTTTACATAGATATTTTATTATATCTCAGTAAAACTGGAAGGCAAAAAATGTTCAAATACCTTCAAGTATAAATGAATGAATGAATGAATGAATAATGGATATGACTCCCTCCACAATTCTGAAATTTTATTTGGGTAATAGATAAAACATACCCTTTAACGAGCCCCTTCAACCATATCTGTAATTACACTGTAGAAACTTCAAAACCAAGCAAGCAAACTGCTGGTGCCTGGGAGAGGCATGAGGGGCTCCTGGGGGCTGGCAGTGGCCCCTTCCTGACCTGGGTGATGACTCTGAGATCATTCTTTTTTAGCCGTACCCTTAAGTGTACTTTCATAAACTTATTTCCATTCTGCAACTAGAAAGAAGTCTATTTACAAACTTAAGCAACAAGAAAAGCGAGTTATACGTTTACTTTCCCCACAAATTTTAAATTCTCTATTGGATAGATGATAAATGGCATCTTTTAATTAGTGTGTAAAGATAAGACTCTCAGATAGCTCGCAAATAAGACCTCATTAAATCCTGGCCTAATGCCCGATTTCTGCTTCCGCTTTGTTTCTCAAATCATTTGCACTAAAGGAGGAGCAGAAAGAACGAATCTGGTCACACCAAGGGAGTCAGGCCCACCTCTCACCAGGTAACTAGGGGCGTCCCCCTCCCCTCCCTCTCCCCCCTCTTCTCTGTCCCTTACATCTGAACGATGGGCCAGCGGTCTGCACTTCCCGTCTACTGAGTCATTTAATCCTCGCAGTTGGGAAAACAAGGCAGAGGGGGCACCGGCAGCAGAACAGGGGTTCAGACACTCTGTCGGCCCCCATGACGACACCAAACACTGCCACCCGGCAAGGAAGCACCCCCCCACCCCGCGAGACCCTACGGCTCCCAGGACAGGGACTGTGTACCCTTTGGCCCTGTCCCCTCACAGACTCTCCCTTGCTCTGCTGACCACTGCAACCTGGCTTCCGCCTCCATCCCCTTGGCTGGACCTGCCATTGCCAAGGTCGCTGGTGACCAGCTGGAGGCCAGGCGCATCCTTCTTGGTCTCTGGGCCGCCCTAGGCACTGCTGATGGTTCCTCCTCCCGTGACGCTGACTTTCCTGTGTTTCCTCCCCTGGCTGGAACCTCTTCTCAGCCTCCTTCACCGGTTCTTTGAACGTGGGCGCTTCTAGGCTTCCTTCTTTGGCCCTTTTCTCTCCATGCCTGTGGCTCCCAAATCTGTATGTAGCCTTGCTTTGTGCCCTTCCTACTTCTAGAACCGTGTATCCCATAACCAGCGCCACACCTGCCCTTGGAGGCACCTCCGTGTCCCAACCTGGGCCTCGCCTCTAACTCCGCACCACCCGAGCAACCCCAGGGCAGGGACAGAGGAGCCAGAATAGATCGATTCTGCCACCGGAATTTCTCTTCAGTTCACCCTCACTGCCAATGCCTTGACCCAAACCTCGTCTGCCTGTGGCTGGTTTCTGAAGCAGCTTCCAAAGCTGTCCTCTCCTCACTGCCACTCAAGGGACACACTGCACGGCGACCTCCACAAAGGTGACCCTTACGGGCCTTGTCCCGCTCAAAGTTCTGCAAACGCTCCCGTCACCAGACAGACGTCAGAACCGAAATTTCTCAGCAAAATGGGGCCCTTTCACGCTTGGGAGGGGTGGATTCTCCCCTCCTGTTATCACTTCCCATGCATCCCGGCTCCCACGACCCAGACACTCCTGGCCTCTTCCCAAGCCCTCCAGTGAAGGTCCGACCCACTGACAAGTGACTTAGGTGATGGCCGGCTTGGGACAAGCTGTCCCTTCTCCATCCCTTCGGTCTGGGGCTCCCACGCTGCCTGGAACCATATGGGCAAGTCTGTCTGATTCTGGTTCCCAGAGAAGGAAGCCCAGATAAGCTTCATTTCCCAGGACAGCTTTACCAATAAAAAGTAGTCATCCGATCTTCCAGGGTCTTATTCCTTAACGGGTTCCGAACCCCAGGGAGGACAAGGGTCCCCGCCCAACCGGACACGGCCTCCCTCCAGCCTCGCTGCCGGCCCCCAGGCTCACTGCCCACTTCCGAGCCGGACAGAACCCACTGCAGATGCCACAACGTGTGCTCTCTGAATCCTGCTACACAAGTTGCCACCACGGCCCAGACATGCTTCTCCTTCTCTTCATGGCCAATTCCTTCTCAGAATCCGTATCTCGAGCATCACTTCTCCTAGGCAAGCCTTCCTCTCTAACCATCAGGTTCCTCTAAGGAGACCCCGCATCCCAAATACCAAAGGTACGGACACAGCCAGCTCCGTATTTCACCCAGGCCTTGACTGAGAACCACCGCACAGTTACGCACACACACACGCCCACACGCACACATACACGCACAGTCAGGGCCAGGCTGAAGAGCTGCAATTCTACTTTTCAGCCCCGAATCCCTAGTGCCTGGTGCATAGGCATTGTGCAATAAGCGATTATGTAATAATCCCAAACCAGACACGTCATCATTCACATCAGGTCCTGGCCTCCTGATCTCTACTCACAGGGCGAGGCCCCAGGACGGGGGTGTCTTTGACACTCCTCTTGCATGGTACCACCTGGCGTCGGTAACGTCCACAATTAAGCACTTAAATTAAGCTTTTTAAAATTTCATTAACGATTATGACATTCTTGGTAAAGTCCAATGAGTGTTAGTAATTTAATCAGCAAGATATCTTCTCTGGTTTAAATGATTTACTTGAATTAAGTCAATTAACAGAAACGTCTGAAGAGCCACCTGTGGGCCCAGAGAAGGAAGGGAAGACGGGAAGAGGCATGTGACCTGGTCTCTAGCCTCATGCAGCTCCCAAGCCAGGAGCAAGGCCCTCTGCATCTCACATCAATAGCTCCAAGGTTTCACCAGAGACAGGACCACTGAGAACTGCTCAGGTGCTCCGCTGGGTGGTCCCTGTTGCCCCATCCTTTCTTCACTCCTTATTTACTCGGCTCCTACGACCCAACCTTCTCCCTGTGCAGGTCCTGAAGGAGCAGAGGCTTCTCCATCAGGCAGCAACTGGCTGCCCTTTCACGTCCCTTTTGCCCCAGTTCACGGAGGCAGAGGAGACTTAACTCATCAGCCAGCTTTGTGATGATCTGCTTTTGAACATTCGCCCCATACAGCATCAGCTTCCGCTACGTGAGCCCTGCCGTATGAGCAACACGGCCCCTTCTGGAATGAGCGGAGCTGAGCCCCGCGTCCTCGGGCTGCACTGGGGAGCGGGTGACTCTGGGGCCTGGGGAGAAGTGGGGTCTGCAGCTCAGGATGGCACTGTGGAAGCATGTACACCGGACTGATGACGCAGGGTCCCAGGTAGATGCCAAATAGAAACTTGGTGTGAATCAAGCCAACTCTGAGGAAGAGGACGATCCTTCAGCGACTAGGAAAAGCTCTATGTAGCCCACTGGGGCCAATATGGGGTGGCAGTTCTGCGGAAACAACGTCAGATAGGAATTTAAGTATGAATGATACATCTATTACAGTAATATTTTAAACGTTTATGATAAACACACTTAATGAAAATCAACTAGCATGAGGCTCATTTTGCTCCACAAACATATTTGAAAAGCGCAATTGGAGGTTGGGGTTCACGCCATCGTTCTATCTCTATTTTTGGTGCTACCACCCAAATGTAACATTAACTGTCTTCGCACTGAAAGGCTCTTCCATTAGAACCTTGGAGGGCTTACCGGGCAAATCCCCATGAAAAATGAAAACCACCAGGGACTGTAAATTTTCCAGTAACAAATAAAAGGTCCCCTAATGTCACAACTCAGTTTTAAATTACAGTTGAGTGATCATTAAACTATCTTGTTAATTAAGTAGAAATTAATTACCACATTATCTAGGTAGTTCTGAACTTGTGACTTAGGAATGAAAAAAAGTTTGAAGTGGAACTTTTCTCAAAGTTAATGAACGTTAAAGGAGGTGTGGTCTGTGTTGTTGGGAATCCTATACCCATCTCCTAGATTTGTTTTCATATGACGTTTTGGGAATAGAGGAAGCTATGCCAGAAAAACCATTAAAATGAAAAAGAGCGAGGGAGGTGGGGAGTGGGGAGGGGGGTCTTCTCGAAGGCCTCTTGGGTTGTGTGATGATGAGTGACAATTAGTGAACCACAGGGACCCACAGCCCTGCCTGGCCCACACACCTGTGGAGATCCTGCCAAACTGAGCCGCCAATTGGAAAATACAGTCAGCTCACGTTCCAAGACGATGGGCCAATCCCACGGACCTGCACGTGACTCGAGATGCTAGACGGGATGCCTCATTTACCTTCCTAGGGTCCACATGGACTTGACATTCAACCAGCACTCACCAACTGGGTCAATGAACGAACAGATGGATCAGCCATGGGGACGGGGTGAGGACATGAGGAGAAGGAGGGGTGGAGAAGCAGCTGGAAACACGTTTAAGGATCCCGTATGCAAAGTGTGGATCGTATCCTTAAGGCAACAGGGAGCCGTCAAAGCTATTCACGGGCCAGTGACGAGATCCAGGAGTTGGAAGGACACCTGGTCTGTGTGGTTTGCAAGATGCAGGTGATCTGTACCTGGACAGTGGAGACAGCAAGCATGGGGGGGCGGGGGGGTGGGCGCAGGGTGGGGGGGATTTGGGGGGACGGTGACCGAGCGGCCGTGGTCTATATGCAGGACCCCGGCTCTCTGCTATTCTGTTTTGAGACTCTCGTGTCTCAGACTGCTTTTACTCTACCCTTACACATGATTAATATTTTCAAGGGGTATAGAATTCTAGGCTGATTACACGTCACTTGATGATTCAAAGCTACCAAAAGGAGTTATTCTAAGGGTATATGAGCTCACTGATGTAGTATTAGCTAAACCCCCATAGTTTAAAAACTTTCAAAGCAGATCTGGACATTTAACCTAGTCTAAGCTACAGTCCTAAATCGGAGTATACGCCCATCTTCCTTAGAAAGACAGGCTGCCCCTGTTCTTTAACGTGTGTTAGATCTTCCTGGCGGCACGGCGACCCGCAAGGAGAAGCTCATTATCTTCGTTCTAGCAAAGCTTTCATCTTTTTTTGCCACTACCTTTAAAATCACCCAACTGCTCTCTCCGAAGCCGACTTGTCCCCTTCCAAACCATCCTTCGTATGGACACGTTTATCATTCTAAAAACAGGCCTGGCTTGACCACTTCCACGTTTCATCAGGACAAACTATAAACCATCAGAATAGTTTCCTAATTATAACAAATATTATTAAGGAAGGAAACACACCCTGGAACTGAACAGGCCATAAAATGAATTTAGGGGTGCATGAAAAGGAAACACTCGCCATGCATTTGTTTATTGGTTCCTTGTCAGTGAAAACCTAACGAGAAGCTCTTCCAAAACCCCGTGCCCTTGCCTTGTGTCCCCGAGCACAACATACGGCATTTCTATTATATTAAAAAAAACCTCTAGGCCAAGACAGGCCATGGTCAAAAAGCCAAATTCTCTTTAATTTCTTCTAGCGAAGCTTTCAAGTTTTCCATGAAGTAATGAAATCTGAATTCTTAATCGGAGATTCCGTTCCTGCCTGTGTTCTTTTTATCTCATTGCATTAAAACAAATTTATCTTCATTTATGTCGCAATTACCTATTAGGGTTGTTAATTTGCTGGAAGTGAAGCTATTGTTTAATTGCTCCTATTAATCGGGGGATTTAAATGCCGACTGTAATCAACAGTTACCTTCAGGACGGAGCAAAGTCATGGCTGCTGACATTAATTTCACGATTCCACAATGGGCGGAAATTTCTCCCATGTCCCAGGCAGCTGGATTTCCCTTTTCCTCCCAGAGAAAGTGCAAGAGTTTTTAAACATAAAATGTTTAAAAACTCATGCTGAAATAAACACGGTCTCTTCAACGTGTTTTATACGTGTACCTAATTCTGATGGAAAGTTATTCTTTGTGGCAGGGGAGCATCAAACCATCCTGCCAGAAACCCACATCCCTTTTTCATGCGTTTCTTCACAGCACAATTTTCTCTTAAAACCAAGTCCCCAAGTGGAGTTGCCAGCGGGAAGCTCTGGGTCCCAGCGGCCCCAGATGTTGGGCTGGTGGGCAGCAGGCGCCAGGACGCTCACCACCTGCTGGGGTTCTAGGCCTCCGAAGGACACAGGGTTCCTGTGTCCACACGCAGAGGATTTTGAACATTCACTGCTCTCCAAACAAGTAAGTTTCAACATATCCCAGCACCGTATTGTCAGACGTCCTTCAGCTCGTCTGCACACGGCACTTCCAGGGCTGGACTCGGCTTCAGTCAGCCTTTCTCCGCTAGAAGGAAGGCAGGCATTCCATTCAGCCCTGCCTGGAGTCCCCTCAGGGACAGCATCGCAGGCCCCAGCGGCCCTGTGCACCGCCAGGACGCCCAGTAGATGGTCAGCTCCAGACTCCTGACGCCACCTGCAGACACTGAGGGATCCGCCAGTCCCTCTGCCCTCCCTCCCCTCGTGCCGCCGGGTCCTCCCTCAGCACCGCCCACATTGCTGTGCCTTCTCCAGGCCGCTGACCCCACCAGCACCCTCGTCTCAGACCACATCACCTCTGCATCACTGTGCAGACTCCAGGTTTTCGTCTCCGAGTGCAGAGGAAAGAACATGATACTACCCAGCATCTGGGACGAATCCAATGCCTGGTGGACGCCTGGAGAATCAGGGCCCCACTCAGGGATGGGTTCACGCTCCGGACAAGTCCGAGGCCCCCAGCGCACACTTGTGCCTGTGCTGCTTGGATCCAGGGGGGCCTCCGGGGTCTCAAAACGGAAATGAGCACCACAGACCTGAGCGGTGACTCTCAGAAGGGCTAATGGGGGGAAAGAGACATCTGGGCTCCGCCCCTCCTTCCCCTGCCTCCCCTTGGGCACAGGTGAGACCAGGCGTGCATGAGCCAGAGGGTGCAGCATCGATGCCAGTGACCCAGGCTGGTCCTAGGACACTCTCGGTCCTGCCACGAGTCTGCCCTCTTAATACGTGGAGTCGCCTTTTCCCTTCCATGGGTCGGGGCGGCGTCTTCCCTCTGCTCTCTGGCATCCCTCACTCACGATCTATTCCTTCATCACATCTTGGAGCAGCTAGTATGTGCCGGGCAACCTGTCAGATGCGGGAGACGATGGGGTCCACACAGGCCTGCCGGCCACACCACTGAGGAACCAGGGACCAGGAGGCCTTACACGCTTGCGGTGAGAGCGCCCTTCAGAAGAGATGGTCACACAGCCTCCATGACTTCTTTCACTAAGGTCTCAAGAAGCAGCACTTGGCAATCTTAGCGGAGAAGCCGCAAACCTCTCACTCCGCACCGGTGTTTCCGGTTCAGCACCTGCCTCCTTCCCCAACAAGTGTGTCAGGCACAGGACCAGCCGGGGCTTTAACAGCGCCCTGAAGAGAGCTGTGTATCTGTGACATCGAAGTGGGGATAATTTTCAAGAGGGAAACATTGGTGAATTGTGACTATACTACATAGACACTGAGGAACCATAAAAAGCAAGAAAAATCTGGGGAAAGGGGGGTTGGGGAGGGATAAATTAGGAGTGTGGGATTAACAGATACACACTCCATTATAACAGATATAACAGATTATATACATATAACAGATAACCAACAAGGTTATCTATATATCTATATATACAGCACAGGGAACTCTACTTGATATTTTGTAATAACACATGAGGAAAGAGAATCTGAAGAATATATACGCATAACTGAACTGCTGGGCCGTATACCTGAAACTAACACAATATTGTAAATCAACTATATTTCAATTTTTATTTTAATTTTAAAAAAGCAGGAAAAATTTGGAAGCGTGACCGGAGCACAAAGCACGTCGAAGTGTCCTGCCTGAGGAACCGGCAGTGATCAGAACTGGATGAGGGCAGGCCCTGATGAAACAGAAAACCGTGGTGTGCACGCGGCCGCAGAACAGCAGCAAAGGGTGCATGTGTGCCCGTTGGCGCAGTCCTGAGCCAGGACAAGACAAGGAGTCTGAGGACGTACGAGCCAGGAGCAGTGAGGGGGCTGCTGCTGGCCGTGGGCTCTGAGCATCAGCGAAGGGAGATTCCAGGAGGCGGGAGCTGGCACCCCTGACAGGTGCGGAGACCTGGGCAGGGGCTGGAACGCCACTGGTCACCCTGACCCTAGAGCTTTACTCTGATGTGCTGCATAAGATTACAAGAGTGAGTACCACCTACTCAGTGCTCACTGGGCACTCATTACTATGACTCCGCTTAATGAATAATCAATTAATAGAAGCCAGCAGGGTTTAAAAGCAGGGGACGCAGCTTAGGTTAATCGCAAATGTAGAAAGATGTGCCCAAAGCATAAATTAAAGACCTTTCAAAGAGCGGAGCTTTCCGGACTGGGGCACCGTGACCTTCTCACCAAGACCCAGGTGAACACAGAGCTGCACCTAGACTCGGACTCCAAAACATTCCAAATGCTACAACTAAACCCAGTGCAAATCTGTTCGAGAGGCCGCGAGATGATTAACTTTCTCTCTCCCTTATTCTCAAGTTGGATGCAAATCAGTGTCTTTCAAGACAAGGCAAGTGAAGATCCCAATAAATTGGCAATACAATTTAGATGGCAGACAAGGATCTAAAAGATAAATGGCTTAAACAAAGAGGGGGAAAAATGAACCTGTCACTTCTTCTCAACTCATCAAGCTGTCTCGCGGAGAAAGCTGATGATTCCGGGGCAGAGATGTTTCTGACACCCACTGAAGGTGGCGGCGTACCCTGGATGCTTTCATCTGAAGTTCCTCACCATTTTTTCTGCACCAGGAAGGCTACAGGACTCACCTTTTAGATCCCCTATTTTTTTTAAAAGGCCAAATTACTGGTCACAAAATAGACTAACACAGTTATATGAGTCAAGTGAAAGAAACACCCAGGATAAATGCAAATAAATGTAGTGATACTGGAAGAACACAATCCATGACAAAGACAGAAGTGACACAGGAAAAAGGTGACAGCGATAAGGATTTAAAAACACGATAAAAGAGAAGATACCAAAAGAAATGATGAAATCACAAAAAGTGGTTGAGAGTACGCCTGCCGATGCAGGGGACACGGGTTCGTGCCCTGGTCCGGGAAGATCCCACATGCCATGGAGCGGCTGGGCCCGTGAGCCACGGCCGCTGAGCCTGCGCGTCCGGAGCCTGTGCTCCGCAACGGGAGAGGCCACAGCAGTGAGAGGCCCGCGTACCGCAAAAAAACAAACGAACAAAAATCACAAAAATGATTATTCAAGCTAAAGAAACTGCATGAAAATTTAAGATGAGGAGATGAAGATAAACGAGGAACAGGAGACGAAAAGGGTCCAAAATAAGAAAATATGTGAGACAGAAAGGCCACAAGTGGATTTTTAAATCGGGAACCTTGAGACAAATAGTTAAGTACAATCATTGGTCTTCTCTTTAATAAATTAATAACGTCTGGTTAATATTGCCTTAGCCAAACTGGGACGGTCTACTTTGCTTCCTGTGTTGAGACACATGCTCACAGAAAAAAAAGGGAGTTTTAGAAACTTCTTTAATCTCCCCATTTGTCACAAACACATTCTCCTACAGATACCTTTTAACTTTCAAGAAAAATGGACTTATCTATCACAACTGAAGCTGTTTTCCTATTTCCGGGAATAATTATCCTTACAACAATCTCCATTAAAAAAGACATTTTCTTCTTAAAGTGGGGGAGAAGATGTCTTGGTTGGAACCTGAGAAAATTATTCCTCTCTCCCCGGCTCTGTTAATAACAAGCCAGCTGCCGTGCTCCTTGCGTGAAATGCCTGGGAAGAAGTGACAGTGACACACAGGTTGAATTATACAATGTATTGTGATGCAATTAGGAAGAAGGATGAGACGACAAAACAGATTTCCACTTGGTCTTCAACAGGGCTGTGTGCACTGAGTCACTGTGAGGCTCTGCCCACCAACCATCAATTACTATCATTTACCCAGCACCACCACCCAGAACCCTACCCTCTCCAATACACACAATTCCTGTGGGTGAGTCTGGCCTTTTGTGATACTTCAGCGATATTAGGCATTTAAGTCATATGAATTCGAGGGCCCAAGTAAAGAAATGATATATGATTCCATAGAATGAATATAGCACCCTAAACAGATAACTAATAAGGCCCTACTGTACAGCACAGTGAACTCTACTCAATACTCTGTAACGGCCTTCATGGGAAAAGAATCTAAAGAAGAGTGGAGATATGTATAACTGATTCACTTTGCTGTACCCCTGAAACTAATACAACGTTGTAAATCAACTAGACTCCAATACAATTTTTTTAAAAATTTAAGAAATTTTAAAAAGAGCATAGTAGATCATTCTTTTCCATCGATCACGGTTACTGAAGAGTTACGTACACAGTGTAGAGACACTTTTTGCAAGTTTTTTTTCTTCAACAAAAACTAAGTGTGTCAATTCCCACTGCAGTTACTCACAGCACCCCAGGTGGTTAAAAGGGCTCTAAATCTAATTTTATTTACATCTAGAAGACCTGAGGTCACGCCATCAAGATTTCACTTTTGTGACTAATCATGTTTAAGTATTAATTAGAGTCCGGTGGAGGATATCGATTGATTTCTGAATCTGTAATCTGCTGTGATTCAGAAACGGTGAGGAAGTCAAACTATCCCTACCTGGTACTGCCGGTTTCTACGAATTATTGAAATTCTTGCAAGAATCATGCATGCATTTTAATTCTGGAAAGCCTCATTTCAAAAAAAGAAAGAAAAAAAGAGCTCAGAGTAATACTGCACATTCCCCCTGTGAGAAAGTACTTCACATTAAATTCAGCGCATCTGGACTCATCTTACCGCAAAATACCGACAACAGTATTTTATTTTATTATTATTATTATTTTTTTGCGGTACGCGGGCCTCTCACTGTTGTGGCCTCTCCCGTTGCGGAGCACAGGCTCCGGACGCGCAGGCTCAGCGGCCATGGCTCATGGACCCAGCCGCTCTGCGGCACACGGGATCCTCCCGGACCGGGGCACGAACCCGTGTCCCCTGCATCGGCAGGCGGACTCTCAACCACTGCGCCACCAGGGAAGCCCAACAACAGTATTTTAAATGGAATAACAATTGCTTTTCTTTCCCCCTAAATTTTATAACGCACATTTATAACCGTGGACAAAAAATGGAAAGAAGTGTAGCTTGCACGCCCACGTCCACACCACCTAGATTCTGTAATTGTAGGTGTTGCTCTACTTGGCTTACTGCATACCCACCATCCATCCATCTTATTTTCTGATGCATTTCAAATACGGGGCAGACATCAGCGCTCTTCACCGCTACACTCTTCAGCATGTGCGTAATTAACTGTCTGCATTAACCGGTTAAGGTTCCTTCTTTTGAGATTGAAGGTACATACTGTGAAATGCAAGCATCTTAGCTGTACATTCCATGAACTGACAAATGTCACGTAACTCAAATCACTGTGAAGCTTCAGAAGGTTGGTGCCCCTTCCCCAAACCCACTCCCACCAGCCCCTCTCACTCTCAAAACCACTCTTCTGACTTTTTTACGTGCAGATTAGTTTTGCCTGTTGTAGGCCTTCATATAAATGAAATCATTCATTTACTACGAATGCCTCTGTTCACTCGACATCATGTTTTGTGGATACATCCGTAACGAGTTTTCAAACTAACTTCAGCACTGCCACACCGAATACCAGAATCCTCATTACAGAGTGTTCATCTCTTCCCAGTGAAACACAACAGGTCCCTACGAGAAGATGGCGATCTTCTACCGTAAGGAAAATAACACCTAATTACCATGAACTTCTCTGGTCCTGCCAAGAATGAAAAAGGAACAAACTGTCCATATTTTTTGAACCTACTTCTAAATTTATCTGACCTCGGGTATATGTGTCAGCTGTAGGTAAGAAGTCATAATGACTCTTCAGACCATAAGTTCAAAACCCTTTCTACACATGGGAGGCTTCCTTTAATCCACCCTAAGAAAATATCCCTCATTAACAAAAACTGAGGAATGTCATCCTTGGTGACATCACGGTTCAAACTCACTGAGAAAAATGGCATTAAAAAACAAAAAGTCCACAGTGGACACTTTGAAAACAAGTCACAGAATCTCAGACTAGATTCCCACACCTCCACCTACACACAGCAGCAGGTCACAAAAAGTTATCATCTGTATTCCAACAGTTTAAAAGGTTAAAAACTCAACAATGACATAAAAACATCCATTCACAGCACTTACAGCTGAAGACAGTGGCCTCTTACCCGATGCCTATTCCATTGCTGCAGGATGCCCAGCGACTCTTAAGAACATGGGCAAAAGTCACAGTGCAACTTCAACACGTTATCTTAACACGTTATCTTAATGTCGAAAACTGTAAAAATTAAACACACAATCCCGCTACTTCAGCACCCGTCCAGGGTGACACCTACAAAGAAAGAAGGAACTGACTGCAAGTTTTATGAAGTTATTCAGAGAAAGAAGGTTATTCTTCCACTGATACTGCTACATGTGACATTTTATCTACTAACGACATGTATGTTTATATATCAATATAAGCTTTTCTAATAAAGCTTTTGGGAATTCATTTTGAGAAAAAGAAACCCAACGTGAATAGATGAAAAGGACTCAAATGTGTGCTAGTTAATACCCAAATCATTATCTACCATAAGAATTAGAGAAAGTAATTTGAAAGGAACGCTCCCTCTCCACGGCTGACACCCCAAATCCATCTGTGGCTGAGACACAGAAGTAAAAGGCGAATGACAGCCCCGGAAATTTAACATACTAACTAAGGACGTTGTCAAAGAAAGTTCAGAAAACACAGGGGGTTTCCCTGGTGACGCAGTGGTTAAGAATCTGCCTACCAATGCAAAGGACACGGGTTTGAGCCCTGGCCCGGGAAGATCCCACATGCTGCGGAGCAACTAAGCCCGTGCGCCCCAACTACTGAGCCTGAGCTCTAGAGCCCGCCAGCCACAACTATTGAGCTCACGTGCCACAACTCCTGAAGCCTGCGCGCCTGGAGCCCGTGCTACGCAACAAGAGAAGCCACGACAATGAGAAGCCCGCTCACTGCCACGAAGAGTAGCTCCCACTCGCCACAACTAGAGAACGCCTGTGCGCGGCAACGAAGAGCCAACCAAAGCAGCCAAAAATAAATAAATAAATAAATTTATTAAAAAGAAAAAAAAGAAAATCCAGGGATTTATTTTCTTCCTCCAAACAAAAATTATATAAATGCTAAAAGATGATACAGATATCTGTCTTTAAAACAGATTTCTCTTTTGATGGGCAAATATACAAACATGAGGGAGAGAAAGCGCATCGGAGCTAAAGCTCCCCTTCATATGTATTACCAATCCACCCAACAACGGCTGGAACCTCAGGCCCATGAAGGGGAGGACGATGCCTTCCATGCTCTACGCCTCGAACTGCAGCCTCTGCCCCGGGTGGGGTGGGGCACCCGCCCATCTCCGTCCTTGCCTCTCCCTGGCTGAGGCTGGCCCCTCAGTGAAGAGCTAGTCCTGCTGTCCGGTCAGAGGCCTTAAACCAAGTCCACAAACACCAGCGGGCAAACAGTGGACAGTCAGAGGAATCCCACTGTGTCACTGGGTCTACAGGGTAAGAAGAGGGTCACAGCTGCCAGGAGTCACGGCTTTAAGCCTCTGGATCCCACAAAAGGAATTCAGGAACTCCTTACAGACTAGAGGCATTCCACCAGAGAAGAAGACATCTGATGAGAAGACTCATGTACATCCCCCAAAGCAAACCGGTAACGGGAAGACTCCCGTGTGTACTTTCCCAAACAGCTTCCGCTGGCTGTGCAGTGGCTCAGAGGTGCACTGGGTCCTACCTGGCTACGACAGCTTCCTGGCACCTGAAGACTGTTAACAAGACAGGAATTCACAAGTGTCCCCTGAAAAGATGTCTGCGCTCGGAAAGCCTGATTTAGCCTCCAATAAAGACTCGACTCTTCATTTGTGACTTTCTGGCCTTTATAAGCATTTAACTGTCATAATGTCTACAGTTCAGCACAGAAAAGGCATCACAGGGCGTTTATTATAAATCTTGCAAAACATATAAGGCCCCTTTGCACTTTAATCATTTGCTAACAGTTACAATAAGATTGTATTAAAAATTTAAACTGCCCTACTTAAGCCATTTACCTTCAAACGTCCATTTCCAGGGAATGAATCCAAGGGATATGAATGTCGAACCCTAGCTCAGATTTATCGCACCAAAGAATATTTCTACTGATACAGCTCTGATGAGTGAAGTCTAATGATTGTAGTTTTATTACTTTTTAAGCACTTAATGGGAAAATTTAGACATTTTCACAAGACCGAGCTTCCACAAGAATGGTACATTTAAAAAGTGACAGGCTGGGGAAGGTCTATGAGATTACTTTAGACATACCCAGACGAAACACAATCGGTGGGAATTTTAAGGCAGCATCTAATGTCACAGGCTTGCCTCTGACATTATTGGTTTGGTTCCCCTCATCAACATCTTAAATAGTCCAGGGAATATTTAGCCAAGAGTAACCATAGAGAATCTTATTATTCTACACATAAACTTCTAAAGCCATTTAAAAAACTCCACGGTATTTAATATTTTTCCCCACACTTACAACCACTAACCATAGGGAGGTTACAGAACAAATACCATAATTATCTCCACGTAATTACCCAAGCCCCGGTGAGGAGCAACTGCGTCTATCACCAACCAGACTGTCAGCGGGAAAATCATCTTTAAAATGTTCAGAAGCAAATCAGAAAGTTTCCCTTTACTTGAAGTGACTTCCCCCCCACCCCGCATTGAAACCCACAGCTGTGATCCCTCAGCTTTCAATTAATGCCAAGGCAGTAATCCTATCAATCACCGAGGACTATAAATTTCTTATCTTTCTCATTAGCTGCACCTTGGCACAGCTTAAATATAAACACACCTTGCCACCAGACTGTAAATCACTCGGCACCAGCGACTCTACCCACGGTCAGAAGGGGCAGCAATGACTGCAGCAGATCCGTCGTGCGCCCGCTACAACGAAGCTGATTGACACTTCCCCCCAAAAAACAGAAAACTACCGAGATTCACACGGACACAACCTCTCTTTGAGTTTTTTGGCTTAAAACTGGTCATGACCTGTCTTTATTAGTATCACTAAGCTTTATGCGCAAAATCCAATTTTCTGTGGAAATATATTTTTTGCTGCATCTGCCAATAACATCTTGCGTGGTTACCTGTAGCTATTCATTTTTCCAGACCTAAATTCTTCAACTTATTTTTAAAGCTGTAAAAAAAAAAAAAAAAAATCAACCCTCTTCTTGAAATAAAAGTGGGCACAACTATATCGAGAGAGGTGGCAGGCCCGGGGTGGGGCAGCCGCTCCAGAGGACCCGCCACCTTCTTTTTCAGGTAACTTTTGGGGTGCACATCTTGATACCAATATTCTGAGCTTCATGTGAATAGTTTTATCAGATGTTCTCCAGTGAAACTATGCGGTCCAGTCCCTTAACAAAAATTCAGGCTACCTAAGTATTTTTCCACCAGGTGCAAACTTTATAAACTGTGTCCACTCGGTGGACCTGGTGGCGATTTCGCCCACTGGCGTCGCAAAGCTGTGCGAGGACTCGGAACCTTGGGCCGCGCTGTTTCAGGAGCTGACCGTGCTTCGGCCGTGAGCTTCCAGTGTCCCATCACATCCACTTTAGGCCTAAGTTAATTAATTGTATCTTTCAAATTAAAATGGATGGGGCGCGTTAACTCACCACCTTCAGTCTGCAAAGCGCAGAGGTTGATGAACTCCCCTGAAGGAAACCACGGACAGGCGGCTCTGGCCGTGGCAGTACTGCCATCTAGCGGCCGCTGCTGTCATTGACCCGACCTTCCAGAGCGGCTTGGGCTCTGGGGCTGAAAATACTTCTGAGCATCTCAGGAACGGCTGGGTTCTGACATATTCTAGGGCACCCACATACGCTACTTAAAGAGCTTCCGGAGAATAAACTGTGATGAGAAATACTTCATAGGGTACGGCAAGGAGACGCCATTAGTCACAAACTGCTCTCAGGTGACAAACATCTAAGACTTGAAGCAAAAAGCCCAAACCTCAAAATCAAAAATAAACAGGTAACATTGATGGTTTTGAAAGGTATCTCAGTAAAGCTGTTATTTAAAAGAAAAACAACTCGTCAATGCTTCCATTAGTATTTCCTTTTTCAAGTCCTCTGATGAGGATTTCTCAAGTTCCTGAGGACTCTTTGCTCCTTTAGCTGATGACTCCATGGAGGTTTCTGGTACATATTTATCGATCAAATTACAAAGGCAGTAAGTGCAACAGGGAGGATTGTGGGTGACGGAGCTAGACTGCCTGGGCTCCCATCTCAGCTCTGCAACTGATGACCCAGATCCCCGGCAGGTGACCTGGCCATCCTGTGCCTGCTTCCGTTTCTGTATATGCCTCATGGGAGGGGGGTTTGAGGAATAGGTCATCTGATGAACAGGAAGCACAGGAAACGTGTCAGCCTCGTGCAGAGAGACCACAGGGTGTGGGTGACGTTGAAGAGCAGCTGGGACACTGACTGGTCTGGGCGCCGCCTCTGCTCTCTTGGGAGTTCACAGTCCACGTGAGGAGAACGGCCGTCAGACAAGACCATCACCTCTGAGCCTGTGGAGCCCTTATTCTTTGTCAGGACCTGACCTGATCATTGGACCATGACTGACTCACAGCAGACTACTGTCATCTGCTAACTGAGAGACCTGGCACCCTGCCCCAGGTACGGGGACAGCAGAGAGGCAGCCTCCTGACTGCAGGGCTCCGATCTGAAGACTGAACTTGGGAGGAGAGAGGGACTCTGAGGACAAAGAAGCAAGGAGGGCATCTGGTGGAAGAGACAGGAGCATGGGGCAGGTAGGAGGAGGGTGCAGGGGGCAAGGGGGACACAGGACTCACAGACTGGGGGAGTCTCGGAAAGGCATTAGGAGGTGCTGTCTGATAAGAGCTGAATTTAAAAAGCCCTGGCAGAAGGGCTGGAGGGGGAAAGGGGGGACGCCTACAAAGTGGAAAAGTGCAGAGAGGGGCCCAGTGGGAAGGGCAGTGGCTTGGGCCAGGGCACTGCTGGTGGTGACCACACAAGGTAAGTGACCAGAGAGCCAGCCAGTTACACCAACAGAACATGGTGAAGCGCACGCAGAAAGGAAAGCAGAGAGGGGGATCAGAATGGCCCCGGCTGTCCAGTCCCAGTAACAGGATAGATGTGTTGGGACTCCAGGATCAAAGGGGCAGGTGCGGAGCCTGCGTGCCCCTCCGTACCCAAGAGGAGCAGTCCCGTAGACAGCTGACGGGGACAGCTCTCAGAGAAGGGCTCTCCACTGGCAGAGAGCTGAACTCTGCTTAAGCAAGCAGAGATCTTAGGTCAGAGGGGACAGGGAGAGGAGGAAAAGCAAGGCCAGGACAGAGCCAGGAGCATCACAGAACGAGCCCCCAGCCCACAGCAAAAAAAAAATCCATTTTATTAAGAACATGTTCATGCGGAAGCATACTGAAAAGTATACAATAAACACCTTGTAAACCCACTGCCTACATGCAACACATGCAAACATTTTACTCTATTTGTCTTATTTCTGTGTTTATTAGCTGAACCAATTAAGTAGCAGGTTATCATTTCCCTTCAGCTCTAAATACTTAGAACACGTTCCTTCTTGAAACAAGGACATTTTCCCACACAGCCATCGGAGACCCACAGGAGAGTGTGAGTCTGTGCCCGTGTGCAGGGGGCTTGGGGACGCTCAGATGACTTGCTGAAGGACACCAGTCCCCAGGATCAGGGGGATGAGACGCGCCTGGAGGTGGGTGCAGGTGCAGGTGCAGGGGCATCATCCTTTGCACTAACAGAGGGCAAAGAGCTCAACCAACCAGGGCACCGGGGAGGCTGCAGGTGGACAGAGGGAGCTCCCATTTGTCTCTAAGACAAAGAGAAAAACAGACAACGGGACAGAGGGATAGAACTCTTCAGCACCGTAGTTTTCTCACGTTTGTCCCACTTCTGCTCATTTCATCCCTCCAGCTCGGAAGAGCCCAGTGAATCGCTTCTGTCTTGACTTCCTCGTTTCTCTGCAGGATCCAGCCCGTCCTCCCCAGCGAGCAGACACCCACAGGATATGTGACACCCTCACACAGGTGAGCCGAGAGCTCACCTAGGCTGGGGCCCGGGCTCGGCGAATGGGCGCAGAGGCAAGCAGAGGCACATCCCCTCCTGCTCTGACGCTGCTCCCCGCTCGGGGCAGAAGGCAGAGAGGGGGGCGAGGAGAGGGGCTGCGAGCTGGGTGCCCACGTCTGAGGGACCAGAGGACTCTGCTCAGTGGAGGGCATTCCAGGCCAGGGCAAGGGCGTGGCAGCTCAGTGTACCTGGGCCACAGGTGTGCAAAGGGAGGGACGGGACAGGAGGCAGGTGTCTGTCAGCCCCGAGGGAGGGTCCTCTGCTTCTCACTCCTGCCGAACTCCCACCTGGGGGGGCGGCTGGGGGAGGCACACGGGGGGCCCTTCATCACCCACAAGGAGCTGCTGCCTGAGTGAATGCAGGTTAGCGGCAGGAGGTGCTGGGCAAGCAGTCGGGGATCTGGGCCGCCATCCACCCTGCCCGCTGCCCTTCAGGTTGGGAAACGCCTCCCAAGAGGGGCTCACAGCCACAATCAAGTTTGGAAACCTCCAAGGTGGTCGCCAGGGAGCCATCAAAGGCTCCTGAGCAGAAAAGAATCATGTCTGAGCTCCATTCTAGGCAAGGGCATGGAAGACAGTGCAACACAGAGGCTGAGAGCAGGCTCACTGTCTGCTGACCAGCGGCGTGGGTGGCGGCGGGACCTCCGAGAGGGCGGGGGGGAGAGGCCGGAGGGCTGGACGCAAGGCCATGCCCGCCTGGCGTGCACAACCAGCGCCCCTTAGTCATTCAACCACAGTTACGGGAAGTTACCGTACGCTGGACACCGTGACCACCGTGTTGACTCAGATCCACTTCCTGCCCTCGTAGAACTTAAGGTAAAATCATTTCCACAGAGGGTCTCACATCTAGTATGTGTTCAGAACAAAACAAAACAAAGCACAGTCTCCTCAGCTGTACGATGCCCTGTGTCTACGCTTTCCTATGAAACAGAAAACACCGTAGAACCATTCACAGATAGAAGCCAGCAGGTGCACAGGGTGGTCCCAGGCGCGGGGAAACGTACAAGCTAAAGGAGCCAGCAGGCTGCCTTCACGTTACCTGGTTCCTTGAAAAACGCGTCACAAATTCCTAAAACTCGTTTCCAACATTTTTCTGTCTCTGAAGTACTTCCAGGAGACTAACCGCTTGATTAATTTCATGGACTTAGAACTTAAGACAAAGTGAAGGCTCTCCCCGCCGCCCCAAGAGCCCAGAGCAAACTGAGAACAGCAAAGTACGGGCAGCAAGTTAGAGCGTGAGTAGGAACACGCTGGGCGAACCCTTGTCTCGGGGGAAGGACTGTGACACTTCTCAGCCTCACAAACCAGTAAGCAGTGACCTCCCGGCTGATGGAGAACCCAGGCTGCTGACGGAGGAAAACACAGGTCCATTACACTTCCATAGAGACTCGCCCCGAAGATGCTGCTCTTGTTTCAATGGGAAGAATGCCATTACGTCCATGACTGTGGGGAGCAGCTCTGATTTTTCTCCTGGTAAAATCTGATCTCTGCTGGTTTAAAATGCGCTCAAGGAACTTATTTCAGCCATCGGGGCTCAAATGAAGACGACATCAATGCAAATCTTCTCCCACTGAGGGCGACCCTCCCCACTACCTGGTGCCCAACGGTGGCCGATTACAGTTTGGGAGCTGGTCCAACTGTCATCAACGGTCCGTGCGCGGACACCGGGCATGGCCTGGGGGCTCCCACACCGCGCTCTGACCCTCTTCCTTTGCCCCACGAGGCTGCTGGCCCACCACACAGCTCTGTCCAGCACTGCATTCTACCCGCCGTCTTATTTTTATCACAACTACTTGAACTTCCCCTCGACTGTTCCCAGAATTGACAGGAAGGGAATCCTTTCCAGGAAAAATCGAATTCGAATCTCAGAAGGAAGTTCTAAATCTTCCCTACTGACGCGTACATTTGAACTGTACCCTTATCAAGGTGCAGGTGGCCTTGTTTTTGTGGCCCAGGGACAAGCCCAGGGCACCTGAGCGAATGGAGGGAATGAATGGCCCAGCCCACGATTCAGAGCATCTCATTAGGGTTTCCCTCCCGCTGCCCACGCATCTCTCTCATCTTCTCTTTCCCAAGATGAAAAACGGTAATTACTTTAGAACCATCTGTTTTCTGAGACTTCACCGAAAATACCAAAATAAGTTCATTTGAAAGCTCTGATTGGAACCCGAGCACCGCCATAAAGATAAAGGCAGCTTGCTGGAGCAAAGGTAATTGGGAGTCACCTGACAACTATTTTAATTACTGCATTTACACCGGGCTCCACTTCCAGCCCTGGCGTTATTTCCATTTTAAATGCTACATTTCTCAATCGCTGCTCGCTTTACGATCAGCAATTTTTTAGGCTGTACACACGAAGGTTGTGATGTTTTATTCGCATTTTCTCATCGCCTACTCATCATGCCCAAATCCACGCTGATGTGGGAGAGTTTTGAGGCGATGTTTTGAGGGGAGCACGAGGTCCTCCAGACACTGTCGTTTCTGAAAACAGGAGAGACGTGCGTCCACGTCTCAGCCGTACCATTTACACTTTAGTTACAGGCCCTCCGTCCGCAGACACCTGTCTCCTCACCCAAAGAAGGAGGTAACAGTACTAAGGACCCTTAAAAACAGGGGTGGATGTAGTGCTGTTTTGTGGATTTTCCAGCCATGGGTTCTTAATTAGACATATGCCACATTCAGGGGCGGGGGATGTCTGTAACATCCTGACAAAAGGTATCTATTAATTGAATTTTCTTTTCAAAACTTAATACAAAGAAGCTCAAAGGTCTGCATGTTTAATTGCAGAATATATCAGAACAGGCAAGACTAAGAAATTTAGCTTTTGTTCAAGTAGTAACTAGTGACTACGTACTATCTCTTGATGCCATTTTTGCTAAGAATCCTAGAAAAGCAGCGATTGGTGGAAATGACCAGCAGGTGGGATAAAGGGGTGGTCATCTTAAGCAGAAAGAAAAAAACTCTTCGGTGAATTTTGGTAATATTTTCAAGAAGGAATTCATTTTTTTAGGTGTGAGGACAAGAAAGGCAACCAGGAGGACTCAGTTAATTAGTAGATACACTGTGGTTACCCAGAGAGACGCCCCTCCCCCTGCCACCGCACCCCTTTAATAGGGGAGAATGTGACTAACCGAGCAATTCACTTAACAGGTCCTCAAGAACCGTTCTTTAATGAATGAGTCGGTGTTATTTAAAGGAACTAAAATTTATGGTGAGTTAATCTGCGTCCAGAACACAGAGGGGGAGAGGTTGTTACAGGAGACTCAGTGCATTCTGGCCTACATCCAGGTGGAACTGGACAGAGCCGTCTCAACACCTTTCCTGGACGGGTGAGGCACAAGCGCCAACCCCAGAAGGGCTCCGAGACCTCCCTGAGGGCAGAGAGGGACCAGCTCGCATCCCTGGGAGGCCTTCTGCTACTTCTTCGCTAGGTATTCTTTTTCAAAATCCTCCCGAGCTAGCCACAGACACATTTCAGTTATTTTGGCCGCCCCCTACAGGGAAGCAATAATGGGAACAATGTCCCCACTCCACAGGTGGGTAAGCTGAGGAAGCGAGATGCTGAACTGTCACGTACGGCGGGAAGATGAAGATGGAGCCCAGTGTTCTGTGGTCCAGCCCAGCATCCATCCCCGGGCCACCCAGGGGCAATGGTTTCTTGGTAATTGACTCAGGAACATCTGAGATTATAATTCACTACCTGTTGAATTCCCAAGCCTATCGGCGGGTAGCGATTCAATACAGCTGTCTTTACGGGATTAAGCAGGAATTTCTCATCGAGAGAAATCGGAGTTTCTCGGTGTCTCATGTCATTAGTGATGGCTCAGCCTGTCTCATCATGAGCAAAGTTATAAGCAACATCTGGGCTTTTAGATGTTCCATTTACGTCAGCCACCTTCTAAATAGAATAGTTCAATAATTCCACCGGAGTTCTGTGGTTTGTTTTCTAAACCCTGGATGCATCGCTTTAATTCCCTGTTATTTTGAAACAGGTAGAAGGGCTGCTGAACAATAAAATGCAAAATGTAATAAAACTAAGAAAGGAAAATATTCTGAACCCTGGACTCACTCATATCCAAATACTTTTCTAGTCGTCTACAAACTCCTAAATCAGCTGCATGGTTTTAAGCATGCCTTTCCCGGTTCTGAAAAGGCTAGTTGGGACACACCAACTGCCAGGCACTGCTAAGGCTGAACATGTAGCTTCTGGCTAGGACCCACCGTGGCCGGTCAGCGTCACGTGGACCTGGGGTTACTGTGGCACCTCCAGGCGACGGACAGGAATCCAGCGTCACGCAGTGAGCGTGCTCATGTACACACACTGCACTCAATAAACGCTGATGGAGGTCAACAGGGGCCAATGCCAATGGTGGGTCTCGGCACCATTTCTCACAGGTGCCTGGCAGAAGTACCAATGCAGCTTCTTGTGCATAAACTATATCAGTTGAATCAATGGAATGGGTTTGGGCTGTGGACCGAAGAGAGAGAAGATGCAGTGGCCGAGGATGGGGTCTCAGTACATTCCATGGACGAAAGAGGCTGGGGAGAGGTGGAGGGAGGGTTGTTGCTCCAGGAGGGGTGGCAGGTGTCACAGAAGGAAAGGTCGACGGGTGAGGGAGGGATGAGCACTGAAAGTGGCCACTGGATTTAGGCAAGAAGGTCACTGGCGAGCCGGTGAGAGACGGAAGGGTGGAGTGGGGTAAGGAGTGGGAAGCAAGAATTAAGGTAAAGCAGCCCTGATCTCGGGGGCCTTCAGAACTGCTGGAAAACGCCAGCAGTCTGACCACCTGGCCCCGGCCTGAGCCTGCTCGGGCCCCTGCAGGCTGGGATCGCTCCCCTGGGAAGACCAGACAGCAGACCAGAGCGCTCTGCTGCCTCTGGTCACCGGCGAGCACGCGGTCACCCGCTCCACCCATCAGAGTCCTGCCTTCTCGCCCTCAACCCCACTTAGAGCCACTCCTGTCCTTGTCACACTCTTCACGAGCCCCACGTCCTCCTGGCTGCAGAAAGCCATGTCGCGTGCACCGGCTTCTGGTGGTGCCTCTGCTTCCGGGTATGCACGTGCCCGGTGGGCATCTGAGCCCCGGGCAGCTCCCTCAGCCCCCTTTCCCAGGCTCCTGCATCACCACGGCAGGCACAGCTGAGACACGGACTTTCCTCCTGCCTTCTCGAGTCACCCGGCCCATTTCCGCCTACAGGAGCTTCCTAGGGCTGCCCTAGCACATCCCCGCAGAACAGACGGCTTGGAATCGGCAGAAACAGGTTCTCTCACAGCTCTGGAGGCCGAGAGTCCCACATCCGTATTGCTTGGCTGAAATCAAGGTGCTGGCAGGGCTGTGCTCTCTCCAGAGGCTCCAGGGAGAACCTGTTTCTTGCTTCCCCAGCTACGGGTGGCCGCTGGCGTGCCTTGGCTCCTGGCTGCATCACTCCACCTTCGACTCACTCCGCCTTCGACCCCCTCCGCTCCATCCTCACGCGTCACCTCCCCTGCGCATGCACTCAAATCCGTGCCTCCCCCTTACAAGGTAAATGCAACTGCTTTCAGGGCCCGACCAGAACATCCACGGGCCCATCCGAAGACACTTAACCACACCTGTAAAACCCTTTGTGCCTCTTAAGGTACACCCACAGGTTCCAGGGATTAGCACGTGCACATCTTCGGGGGGGGGGGCCATTCTTCCGCCAACCACACCATCTCAGGCTGTGGCTCAGACATTCCTCAGCTTTGGAACCCGTCACTTCAAGCGCCATTTTCCTAACACTGATGAGGGAAGTCCACCTAAGGCATGCTTTTCCCCCACATCCACCAGCTTTTCTAATTAGTTTTAATAAAATTCTGAAATGACCACTTGTCCTTCAATTTAAGCTTTTAACTTTTTTTTAGAAGGATTTGTATTTGGACAAATGAATACATGAGATCTAGGAATAGATCTTTATAAAATGTGGCTTAGTTTGGGTCATTTGCCAGAAAGAAAGGGGTCCATAAAATGAGCCTATCTGGTCCTGTATAATTTTTGTCCAGTGTATTTAATGGTATCGATTCCTTTATTTCCCAAGAGGAATCTACACACCAAAGAGACAGACTCTCTTCTTCCAGTCTACCTACCTGGAGGCCCATTTGTAACCACAGTTCACTGGTGATCAGAGATGCAGGAGGGGGGCCCCGACAGGCTAATGTCTCATGCACACAGGCACCGTGAGATGCAGCTGCCCACCCGGACCTCCCGCCCGCCCCCCGCAAGCACCTCTCCCAGGCAGGGCTGGGAACGTCACAGCTGATGGTGCCTGATTTAATGGTCAGAACCTCAGATGCTGTGAGCAGGAGCGGGGCACTCGAGATATTTAGGGAAAGGATCTAGAGAAGGTGAGTCTCCAGACGAGCCTTCTGTCTCCAGGGTTGCTGAATCCAGGCTGGCAGATGCCAGCATAGAAAGGAATGCTGTGAAGTCATAAAGACACAGTGGAAATTAACGCAGAAACCATTCCCAGGTCTTTTTAAAGCAGGTTATTAACAAGGATATAGAATAAAATGCCAATTTTGTTTTAAAAGTATTGAACGACTAGACTGACTAGATGGACATAACAATAAAATGTTGATCGCGAGGCGGTGGGATCACAGGTGATTTTAATTGGCTTCGTTAACAGTTTTCTGTGTTTTTACAAACAAGTGTTATCCTAACCGGAACAACACGAACGTGTAAATACACAGAAATAGGTAACACATGAAATATACATGTGTATTTTCGAGGAAATGGATGTGAACCCGGACTCTGAAAAGCAAAACTCCAGGGAAAGGGTGCGGCCAAGGGACACACGCCCACCCCCAGTGCAAGACTCACTCAGGGAGCCTGGGCTTCGCGCACCCTGACCAGCAGCAAAACTAAGAACAATGAGCTCCGCTTCCCCACTGTTACCTGGCCAGGTGGGCGGGGTCAGCCGCACCTGAGGCTTACTCATGGGATTGGCTCTTTTCCACTCTCCCTCCTTATTTTAGCCATCATATTTATAGCAAGTAAGTTAATGGCATATCACGCTGAGTGATTTCCTCTGGCTATCATCTCATTTCTTCAACGGCCTCCTAACTGTCCCTGTAGCACACAATAGTGTGACCTGCCCAACTAACTGCATTTCTCCAAGGACCATTTAGGGAGAAAGGGCAGGAGACAAAGGACGGGCACTCCCAAAGGGCCCCGAGGAGGGAGACGCCCGGGAAAGCAAGGTGTCCAGGAAAGGAGCCCCTGCTCTGCTCAGTGTCGGATCTGATTTTATGGGCATTTTCACCCACATTTATCTTGAATTACTCGATTCATCAGGGTATTCGTTGAGGATTTCCATCATCAGGGATGTATTTATGAGATCACTGTTCTTCAAACTCCTCTAGCAGTGGCCTTCCTTCTTCCAGAAGAACTTCATCAGGCAACGCCAACAAGGAAAGATTCAGCCGGCTCCTCTGGCTGAGCTGGAGCCTGGCCCCCTGCAGCCCCTGCTCAGAATACGAGGGTTCCCAGGACACTGTCCACCGCCCGCCGACCCTCGAGCCAGCGTGTGTGCATCCCCCGCTCGCTCCTGAGCCAGGCTCACTTTCTGCAGGGCCTGTGGACCCACGCTGGTGCCCTGTGAGTGGTTTAACGCACAAAGTGTGTATTGAATTCAGTGGAAACACCTGCACCTGGGGCCACTGCCCCACCTCCACACGCCCTCTCTCTAATGCTCTCATTTGCAGGGGCTGGTAAAACAGTCTCTGGCTCTAAAAGAAAGTCCGTGAAAGCTGCCCTCCCAGAGGGGCTCTTACGCCTCATGTGGAGGAATTTACCCCACTTCTACCTAACTTCTTGCTCAAAATACCCTGTCCTGTTCCCACTATTCCAAGCACTGAAAACTGTAGAACTCTCCAAATTATATTTTCTTATAAATTCTAAACACTCCATTTGTAAATAACCTATAAAAAAAAATCTATATAGAAGAGGCTGTGACTTGATATACTTCTCACTGGAAGTACCAAACGTGTAATTAGTCCCCTTTTCCAAATAAAGAAACTGAAAATTTTCTGAGCTGAGATGCTACAGTGTCTAATGGAAACGATGCAGTGGGAGAAAATAAAGGGTGAGAGCAAAATACAAATAAATGGAAAGTAACAGGGAGAAGCGATCCACCTTAGGGGGAAAAGAACTAACAGAACAAAACAAAAAAGAAAACAAAACACCACCGTCTCGAGAAACTAAAAGATGCGCCCAAGGCAAGTGCAGTCTCTATCAGAGACTCCTTCCTCTCCTGCGCGCCCCCAGCCCGTCACTGCTGGTCCACAGAAGAGGCCACAAGTGCCAGCTCTCCGGAAGGGTCCTCAACACTTCAGGTGCCTAGAAACCAACCACTCGGCACCTGACCACTCTCAGTAATGGTGCTCTCCTGTGCAGAAAAGGACATCCGTGTTTCCCCAAACTGATCCACTCTGTCCCTCCTGCCCGGGGATGTCAGTCTGACTGTTGTTTGTCTCATCACTAAGTACCAGGCAGCATGAAGAGCCCACAGTCTCCCCAAAACAGGGAGAGGCAACAGCTGGCTGCGCAGGGAAGCTGATGGCCAGGGCTCCACCCCAGACACCTGCCTGGCCCGGGCGCTGGTGAGAGCGCGGCCTGTGCTCCACCGCCTGCCTTCCCATCAAGGGTGCAGACCCTAAAGTGGGGAGCCTGGGCTGTCACTCAGGCTGACGGAACTCTTGGTGGCTTCTGTTCAAAGAGAATGGCGGACTAAATAAATCCATTTATTATACTGTATTAAAAAATAAGCCTAGTTTGCCAAACTTTCATTGATTCTTCTCTAAAGTTACACGAGAGGCAAAATTAGGAAAAGGGGATCTGGGTCCCTTTAACCACAGACTACATCATTTCATCTCTTTTTATTTTATTCTCCTCCCCATTCCAATGAGTGAATGAAACGTTACTTCTGCGTTCGTGCACTGCTGATCCAGTAACTTCACACACTTTATGGAGTGTATCTTACTACAGGTCTAAATGGCCTCTTAAACCAGAGTGTTCGTTTTATTACGTCTGTATTCCGCACAGTGACAGCAAAAGTTAAAAATATGTGAGAATCATCCTTACGAGCTCTTCCGATGCCCCCTAGTGGCATCTTACTAAATTACAAAATTGAGTACTTTCCTTTTGCTATATTTTCATTGAATCTCAGAGACCCTGTCACAGGTCTCCTTCTATGACGCACATATTCTATCACATAAAGAAAACAGTCTGTGTGAATGTGTTTTCATTAGACAGTTTATCCGAAATATTATAACTACAGCACTGCATCTAAGCCGACATCCCTCACTGGTGAAATGGCCTTACACGCTGTATCAAAAATAATGATCGCTTAAAGGGCATTTTCGTTCACTACCAGGTTTAAAATGTAACCAGCGGCTTTTGAGTATAACATTTTCAGGACAAAGGTAGAACTGTGCAGGCAAGAGACGCAGATCAAATTTCTAGCTTCTGCTTTGCTACTAAGCTTCCTCCCTGGCGGAACCGGCCCCAGGGGCCCCGCCTGCTCGTCGGTAAAGCGAGCGGTTGAGCGGGACAGCGTCTCAGGTCCTTCCGGACGTGAAATTCTACAAGCCCGCAGGTCAGGCAAGAAATGAATTTAAATTCAGGAGACACCTGGGTACTTCATTTAATATTGAAATCCTGGTGCATGGATGGGAGTGCTCCCTAACATCTAGGCAACTGCACTGGCGCTCAGTATTTTTTCATTTGGTTTACACACCAAGTTAATTATGAGGGAGTTTCCCGAAATGCCAAAGTCCACAGACAAAACATTCCTCCTTGAACTGTGGCTGCACGTGGAGCACAGCTGGCCAGGGTCGGGTCGCAGCGCCCCCTGCAGACAGAGACACGCACAAGCGAAAGAGCCGCACAGCCCTCTAAGGGGGTGGCACCTGGGGCCGGGTGACAGGCTGGCTGGCCAGACCACTCCCGACGAACATGCCTCAGGTTCTCTTTTCTTTTAGGGCTGACTGCTGTTTGTTAATCACATAGTTAAGTACAGGCTTGCAGGTCCCATGTGCACCCACTGAAGGGCATGTGACTGAACACGGCAGCACTTGGGAGACCTGCAGAGACAGAAAATCAGGCAGCACCACCTGTGCTCCCGGCGGCTGACACAGGTGCCCAGGACACAGTGTGAAAAGAGCACATGCTTACGTCTGCTTTCTTCCGTGTTCATAGCAGTGACTCCTGTGGGTTCGCAAATTTTGACATTTCAGACACTTGATAATGAAATAAGAGTTTTATGTTCCCCCAAAGGGAGGATGTGCTTCGAGCACCTGGGAAACATGGGTCGAGATGAAGTTCCAAGCCCAACCCCAGGAGGAGGACCCAGAATGGCAGCCCAGGGACCTGCCCCGCGGCTGCCCTGCTCTGCAGCCCCGTCCCTGCAAGGAAACGAGGGGCAGGACCAAATCCAAGGACCTGGGTGTTCCCTCTGCTTCCCTCAGAGTTCACTTCACACCGGGGGTCTGTCTCCCACGGTGACACAGGCAGCGCTGGTGAGAAAGTCTGAGGGAACACTGCACCTCTGACACCCAGCTGCCGAAGTCACAGCTCTGCACGGCTCTGGGGACCAGGCCCTGGGGACCAGGCTCTGGGCCCGGCTGCCCTCTGGGGAGCTGGGTGCTCAGGGAACCCACCTGGTACACCCGAGAGGGCATGTCTGTGAGAGCAGCAAGGACCCCCTGCTCCCCACGTATCATCCCAGCCAAGAAAATGGCTGCTACCTCCTAACAAATAAGCTTTTTTTAAATTAAGGGACAGACCTACTGAAAGTAATATTTGGAAAAAACCAGAAGTTATGATTATTTTGTCTATAAACAATAAGCACTTTTAAAATGAAAATATCCACAGTGGCCAGAGTGCAGAAAAAGGACACCTGACGGAGGAAACCTGAGTCGATACAGACTCCCCAGAAGGTTAAGGCTATCAAACCACAAGGACCAAAAGCTTTAAAGCTATGCAAGTCGCTGACCAGCAATCTCAAGTCTGGAGGTGTGTCCTAAAGAAATGATAATGGGGGGCTTCCCTGGTGGCGCAGTGGTTCAGAGTCTGCCTGCCGATGCAGGGGACACGGGTTCGTGCCCCGGTCCGGGAAGATCCCACATGCCGCGGAGCGGCTGGGCCCGTGAGCCATGGCCGCTGGGCCTGTGCGTCCGGAGCCTGTGCTCCGCAGCGGGAGAGGCCACAGCAGTGAGAGGCCCGCGTACCGCAAAAAAAAGGAAAAGAAATGATAACGGGTGGAGATGCAGCTTTAGGCAAAGAGCCAACCACTGAAGCATTAATTCTAAAACAACAAATAAATGGAGGGAGCGGGTCACAAAGTGTCTAACAGAGGACGGGGCCAAAAAGTTGTCACAGCCACTCAAGGAAGGCAGTGTAAAAATCAGAAACTATTTTGTAGAAAAAGTATTTCTGTGAAAAAGGTTGTGAAGTATCAGAATGCCCGAGAATCCATTTTTCAAACGCATGGGCGTCCGTGTACAGCCCCCTTCCCAGGCCTTAATGGTAATAGCCAGCGGGCGGGGGTCTTCCGGGTGGTATTTATTTCCATATTTCATAACCTTTAAAAACCATCTCTCTCTTTTCTTTGGCAAGTCTCACAAAACCCAACTTACTCATCAAAGTTTTTACATCCGTGTCTCTTGTAGACAAACTTACAATCCACTTTTCACAGTTTACTTTTCGCAAATCAGGGATGATCGCTGACAGAGGTGCTAATGCATCATTCCCCTCCTCACAAAATGTCCAATGGCTCTGCACTAAATGCACAAACCAGCCCCAGACTCCAGAGCCTGGTCTTTGGGGGACCCACCATCTGCTCTAACCCTGGCTCCCCCACTCACTCTTGGAGCCAGTGTCCGGCCAGGTTCACCTGGCGAGCGGCATGTAAAAAACACCCAAGTCCACGGAGAGAAGCTATGCTTTCTCGTATGAGAGCATCTCACAACTAACTAAAAGTCAACCTCCTTTGAGGATTACTTTTGTCTTTCACGAACGGAACCAATTTGGTGCTGCTAACCTAGTGGGTAGTGGGTAGTTCCTCAATGAGTATAGGTTACTCAAAATCTGGCTATGTCAGAAAACAGACTTGTGGTTGCCAAGGGGGAGGGCAGTGGGGGGAGGGATGGAGGGGGAGGTTGGGATTAGCAGATGTGAGCTGTTATATACAGAATCGATAAACAACAAGGTCCTTCTGTATAGCACAGGGAACTATACTCAATATCCTATGATAAGCCATAATGGAAAAGAACATAAAGAAAAGTGTGTGTGTGTATACATATAACCGAATATATATATATATAACTGAATACATATATAACTGAATCACTTTGCAGAAATTAAACAACATTGTAAATCAGCTACACTTCAATAAAAAAAAATCTGGCTATGTCCTATAAGGGAAAAAAATGTTATAAAATAAACAGAAGACTCCAAAATAACTTGGAAACATCAGCTACAGATCGTAACAATTTCTCACTATCCTAATTAAGTAACATCTTCATATTCTTTTGATCAGAGACTCTGTGGAGGGTTAAATAGGTCAAAAAATACATCACCGTTTAATCATCTTAAAAACATTAGAAAGAGCAGAATGCCGTGGCATTAAGAACTGATTAGGAACAAAAATAAAAGCCATTTGTATGCATTAATGATACATCAAGCTAATTCAAGCTGGCTGAAGTCATTAAGAGGAATCCTGGGGCAAAACACAGCTCTGGTGCCACAGCGCGGCAAAGTATTGAAAGAACCATTTTCTATGGCACTGATACAATTAATTCTCTGAGCAAAAGATAGGCTCTTAACGCGAAAATCAAAACGCAGCACATTTACTAATAGTGTGTTTAATGGCCTCGTGTTGGTAGTGTGAGAGTTAACTCAGGCATTTCTGTGCACTTACACGAACACTGGGACCCACTCAATGCTCCCAGGGGAAGCACAGCATGACAAGTCCAGGCTCAGGGTAAGAAAATGCCAGGGAAGATCCAAGCCTCTATCAACACAACATCCCACGACACCATGAGATAGAAGGTGGCTCACTGTCTCTCGCTGTTTATAGTATCATCAATCTTGATAAAGATTTTCAGATGACTTCTATGTTATTTTTTAAAAGAATTAAAATGCCTCTCCTTGTAATGGTTCCTTCTACTCACATCAGAAACCAGTTTAAGAATTATCATTTCACACCTGATTCCGTATTGTTATGTTAAGGCCAGTACCTGCAGTCTGTGGAGTATGAACCACACTGATAATTTAGAAATTCCCCCCTACCTAAAAATTGTCATTTTGGGTAAGTGATTTTAAGCAAATCAGTCAATATTCCAAGGAGATAATTCCTCTTTGAAAGGAATTATCAGTGGACCTCTGGGTCCACTGAACATGATGGGAGATAAATTCTTAAAAAGGGCAACTTCTAAGCAAAGAGACTCCAAATGAGGAACGAGCTGATTTCATACTGGTGACAATAATCATGTTTTAAAACACTTGAGTTATTCAAGGTTCATCACCTCTCAGCTCCGGATTGCTCAGTGCAGCCCAGTCACTGGTCTCACCTTGATACATTCCCTACCTGTTCACCGTGTTTGGAAGACCTGGTTGCAGATCACGTGCCAGACGCACCGGGCTCCCCACCCCTAAGAACTTTTGAGCTCAAAGATTTTTTTCTAAGAACAGTAAAGTAACTCAAAAGTTCTTCTGTTTTTCTTTTGTTTCCTCTGAGAATACAGTTTACTACACCAAGTGTTGCTACGTTACTTCTGGCATTCATTCATTACTTCGACGTGTGATTTAACTCTGTTACAGAGAAAGCTTCCCTGGTTAAGAAATTCACTGCATTTGAAAATGCATATATAAGCGGTACTGACAATGTCATGTTTCATAAAAATAGTTACTATAAATCATTTACACACTTCCTCACCCAAACATACACGAGGGTTACAGCACAAGGAGAACCACCTCCCCAAGCCTACACATCCCTAATCACTCCATGCCCCCTCCACTCACAGGCTCATCAAAAGTCTACTTAGCGCTCGGAATATTTTCAGTTTGGTGAGAGATGATCCGCGATGGGCCAGGTATGGCTTTTTTGGAAACAACTTGCAGATTCTAATTTCCAGGGAATGAGACCATGTTAAAAGCTACCAGGCAGTGACAGCCAAAGACACCTGTGGTTAATGATGACATCAGGGCAGCTGCAAAACCAGGGTGAAGACCGCCTTGTAAGACTTAACCAGTTAACTTGAGAGGAACCTGATGACTGTTTTCCTTTTCTTTTGTCCCCCACCTTAGCATCACCACGTGAGTGCTACGTAAGACTTAGGTAGGTAACTTTTTTCACGTCATCCCTGTTCTTGGGAAGTTTTAAACTAGTAAAAACCTTTAAAAAGTGTAATTTAAGCAGCTGAACCTTTTTTGCCCCATCCTAATACACACTAACCAACCATCTGTCCCAGGAAGTCCTGCGCATACAACTTTCCACTGCAAAGAGGGCAGTGAGAGTGGGCGGGGTGGGTGTGGGCACAGTGACAGTGATGGGCACAGAGGTGCAGTGAAAACAGGAAACAGACACGCGGGCCCGACACCAGCCGAACGATGTGACTTCAGGAAGCCAACCGCTCAGAGAACGTGGCCCCCCACTACAACTCAGGCCTCGTAAGATCTACTACCTTACACCGTAAGCCCTTAGCTTAAACTGCGACATAAACATTAGTCATCATCATAAATGATAAAAAATACATATTAACAGATACTCAATGACACTTAATGACTTAGTTCACTTTTTCAGTATATATTAAACGCCAAATGGACACACATGGCTTGCTTTTGAACATGAAAAATCTTATCTTTGAAAGTACTCTTTTGGAAAAGAAAACATATATATAAATAACAATAAATTGGCTCCAATCTGATCTCTAACATAATAAAAATAGGAGAAAAACAACAGCAACACTACAGATAACAACATAGGCCACCCCGCCGGTGAAAAGTAAGCTGGTTCCAGGAAAGAATGGAATAGGCCTGACACATCCCTCAGCAGGAGGAACAGAAGACTGTGATGTAAGCAAGACAAGACGGTGCCAGATGGGGCCTCCCTGGCGGCGCAGTGGTTGAGAGTCCGCCTGCCGATGCAGGGGACGCGGGTTCGTGCCCCGGTCCAGGAAGATCCCATATGCTGCGGAGCGGCTGGGCCCGTGAGCCATGGCCGCTGAGCCTGCGCGTCCGGAGCCTGTGCTCCGCAACGGGAGAAGCCACAGCAGTGAGAGGCCCGCGTACCGCAAAAAAAAAAAATAAAAAAACCAAAACGGTGCCAGATGATGCCACACTGGGGAGAAAAGCCCAGAAGACTGCTTACACTTAATGATGCCCTAACACATGCAATTAGGTTCCACCAACTGGGCTCATTAACACAGCTACCCCTGTACTGGACACTCCTGTAATTAGGGCCAAGCAGCTGCAGACGTTTCACGTGAAAGGGGATTCTCTGTACATCAGGGTTTCAGTTTTTGGAAGCAAAGGCTGGAAAGCACACTGACGCTGCGTGCGGCACCACGGGACCCGGGCAGGTGTGCGATCTCTCGGGGCTCGGGCCTCGGCATGAGGGAGCCGACCCCCAGCAGGCGTGAAACCCAAGTAGAACAGCTTCTGCGAAAGCATTTTCCAGAATGTTGACTGCAGCACACATCTGAAGAGCTGGGGTGGGATGAACTGGGAGATTGGGATTGACATATGTACACCACCGTGTATAGAACAGATAGCTGAGGGGAACCTGCTGTATAGCGCAGGGAGCTCAGCTAGGTGCTCTGTGGTGACCCGGATGGGTGGGACCGGGAGGCGGGGTGGGAGGGAGGTCCAAGAGGGAGGGGATATAGGGATGTACGTATACACAGAGCTGATTCACTTCGTTGTACAGCAGAAACTAACGTAACACTGTAAAGCAACTATACCCCAATAAAAATAAAAAAAAGAAAGAAAGAAAGAGCTGGGTGATGGTGTCGCAAGACTGCCGTGAGTCTTCCTAGGAGGGGGGCTGCTATAGATAAACGTCCACCCCCAGGACAGCTGGAGGGAACCCTCAGTAAAGCAGAAGGTCTAGCAAGAGGCAGACAGCGACCTTCAAATGCCACTGCCCAGCTTTGCCAACCACACGTACCTAAAGCTAAATCGTTTCTGTGGATATAAATAAAGCAGACCCGTCCCAGAGCAGAAGGTCTCCCACGTGAGATGACGGAACCACCCTGACAAACAACCCAGCGACAAAATCCAGCAGCCCTGGGCGGAATGAAGCAGGATGGCAATCTGCAATGCGTCTACATCTTGGTCTATACGGATCTTGAGCTGGTCCACCAATTACTGTCAGAGCAGAATCTTGCAGGTAGGTTTCCTACTGTTCAGTGAATAGAAGCTTAAGAAGTTAAACCTTTAGTGGGGAGTATGCCTTAATGTGTACAATAGGATGCTCTGAGTCAGGATTTAACAAATGATTGCAACTTTAGAATGTATGTGCAAGAATATTAAATTCTGCATACAACTGATGCTGGGAGGCATAACACAACATCCTATACGTAAAACAATACTGTTTACGATTCACAGAAATCTGCATCAACTCATGCTGGGGGCGGGGGAGGGAAGGAGGGAGGGGAAGGGCATAAAGCAGCTTAGATAAGGGAAAGACAAGATGGTGTTCTGTACCACCAGCTGGTTCTACGTCGCATTCCGTATAAAGGGAAGCCACTCTTCTTTAGGTATCAGAGATCTTTAAAATATGCAAGCCAGATGCCATAATTTAAAGATTATAAAATATACCGCCAAAACCTTAGAGGTCCATCAGCTCTCTTCCACAAAACGCCAAAACAAACAAACGGATCCTCCCTCATCCCTAGGCTGAGATAACTGTTCTGTGACACAAATCACTATGCTCATCACACGTCCATGACACACCACTGCCACTCTCGACAAGACAAGCTACAAACACGGACACCCGATATAAGGTGAGATATTTAAAAGTGTTCAAAGAGTGACTAAAATCCACAATTTCCAAAACCCAACCCCAGGAAACTAAAATCATGGCTGCTCTATCGTGAAGACTTTCTTGCCCCCAAGACGGCGCATGTAACCCTCCAAGGGGCACTTTCACCACCCACACCAATGACTTTTCACTACCTTTAAGCTCTGCTTGGTCTTCTGAGGGAAGAATTCACTTTTGTCGTTAAGCCGTGTTTATTTTAGCTCATCACTGAACGTCTCGCTTGAAAACTCCCACCAGCAACACCACCTTCCTTTACCTGCCCAGAGGCTGAACTAGAACACCATGAAAGACGTGCTCACTGCAAGGGCTCTGGCCACTCAAACCTGGTTCCTTTATAGAAAGTGACACTTTTCTTTTTTTAAGAAAAAGGAAGAAAAAAAAAATTACAGCACCAGAGAAACGATACCTGCCGAGAATGAACTTTATTTGCTGCAATCCTGTTTCTGCATGTATCCAGGCCCTAATCTGGACAAATGACCAGGGACTTTCAAAACACTGAATGCCAAACACAGAAGTCACTGTAATATTAAAAATACAACAGCCTGCAGTTCCTCTCCCAGACATGCCAGGGGCAAACAAAACAGCACAGAACGGGACTGAGAGACATGGGGTGGGCCCCGGGCAGCCCACAGGGCCCCAGAACGCCCCGAGGGCCCTTCGGGGAACCCAGACAAACAGATGGGCAACCAGGCCCCAAGCCAGCTTCAGCTGCCCAGATTAAGTAAAAAGCAACGAGTGTATTAATTCTCAAAAGGCGAATCTGACTTACAGGAAGCCCCTGTGCAGGCCAGATCTTTCTTCTCCACAAGCTACACAAACTAAGAAGCAGAGGGTGACCCCAGGCTGTCAAGCAGGGGCGACGGAAAGCACCCTAGTCCGGCACTACCTCTTCTCCGCCCCCAGGCAAGATGTCGCCTGCATTTCTGGGTGACTGTTCTAAGTTTATCTTCCCTGCTGGACTTTCACTTCACCAGGACGGGGGCCCTGACTGTGCTTCCAGGCATGAGGAAGGCTGGGGCTCAACTAAGGGAATGAATGAACGAACGCAACAACCAACCTGCTTCGCTTCCTCCTGATACCGAGAAGCGAACAGAGAACCTCCCTCCTGAATCACCTTCCAGGAGATACGTGACGACACCAGCAAAACCATCCTGTTTCTCCACTATTTTCACATTCTGTCTTCTGTGTTAGGACACTTAGAGAAGCAAAGACTAAGGCCCCTGGTCTCGTACAAAGCAGAGCTGGGCAGCCAGTCGATCGGGAGCTCGGCCTGCAAGAGCAGGGGGAGGTCGGAGCTGGGGTAACACACCGGGTCTGGATGCTTCTTTGATCGATAAGCTAATGGTTACACAGAAGTCACATGCTTTTTAAAAAATTTTTCTACCATGCAAAGATATAAAAAGTACACAAATAAAAGTAAGCCCTAGGGCACAGAGAAAGCCCTGAAGTCAAAAAAAGAAATCCAGATATACCGAGTCCGTGAGTGGGCAGTGAACCTGTGCAGTGAGTGTACCCTGCCCCCAGCCTGCGCCGGGTATGTGGGCAGGACCCAGATGCTCTGTTTTAGTGACAAAATGGTTAAGGCTCTAGGTTCCCGGCTCCCAAGACTGGGGTCCAATCCACGCGAGTACCTGTGGTCAAGGTACCTGACCTTTCTGAGCCCTGAGTTCTTTAGCTATAAACCTTCCAAGTTGGTTTTTTTTTCTTTTCTTCCCTTGAAGATTAAAATGGATGGTTATTGCTAATGATTTCCAAGTACTGAGTATATTCCCCATTCGGTGAGCCACTACTTTCACCAGTAACAATTCAAGAGTTTACGATTAACAAATAAAAAGGTTTACCATCTAATTACCACAGAAAATATGCAGAGTAACCGCAATCTTATTTTAGAAACTTAACCTTCACGTAAATAGAAATATTTTAAGAATAAAATCACAACAGTCACAGAAGTTGCAGTATCATGCAGACTTTGTACAATCCAAATACTCAATGGGACTGTATCGTTTCTAAAGTAATAACAAAATGTTCTGGAAATCTCGCAAGCCTGTGAAAACTCACACTTCGAGTGTAATATGGTTCACCTGTGGAATCACTGAGGAGCCGTCACAGCAAGGAAACACTGGTATTTTAACCAATGACTTTCGGAAAGGTCCTTCCTCACGCTCCCCTTGCCAGCTCCCAGCTTGAGGATGACAGGGAAGCAGCCCCTGCACACTGGCCCCTGCCCACTGCCTCGGATCCCCTGGGTGCTGGGCAGGGAAGCTCCATACCTCGTCATCCCTGAGCACTAGTTAGTTTACTATGTGTAGGAGGAGTTCATTTATTTATGGGAAGTTCACATTTGCAAACCTCCATCAACGTACAAGGAAAGCAATCACTGTGGAGAAGAAAATCATCCACACAACTACATGCCGATCCTCTACGTCAGGGATGGGCAGACTTTCTGTAAAAGGCCACAGAGTATCTCAGGCTTTCTTGGCCAAAAGGTCCCGCTGGAACCACTCAACTCTGCGGCAACACCCAAGAGCAGCCCAGCCCACCCCTCCCGCAGCCTGTAAACAGAAAAGTCTGTTTATAGAAACAGGCTGTTGGCCAGGTTTGGCCCCTGGGCCCTAGTTTGCAGACCTTTCATCTGTTAATACTCCACTTTAACCATCACAGGGGTTTCCACTATTGGGGCAAACGGCGACCTCGCCCACTGGAGCCCACCGCTCGGGAGAGCCCCACAGGCTTCCTTGCGTCATCCTTCACGGTGTCACTAACGTTCAAGGGCTGCAGATACTGGCCCTGAACGGCTTTTCAGTGGGGTCTGCTCCCGAGCACGGGTGGGCAGGGCCCGAGGAGGCCCACGTAAATGTGCGGTAAAGGACAAAGGGGGCGCAGAGCCCTGGGGACTGGGGGCTGAGCTGGGAGGGGAATGTGACGTATAGGGACTAAATAGGATAAATGTACTGAAAGATAGAAAAGGCTGATAATTATCCGGGAGGCGGATAAGAGGAAAGAGATGGCAAGCTTAGAAAAGGAACTGGCTGCTAAGGAAAGTGGAAGAAAATGCAAAGTTAAAAAATGGACACAATCTTTGAAATTTAATAAAATGGCAAGAGTGTGCAATTCCTATAATTTTCTCTGAAAGCTCGTTTGGACATTTAAAAAAAAGCATAACCTGCCCGGTTTGGGGAAGTGCTGGGAGCACCCCATCATTACTACTCTTCCTGGCATTAACAGTCTCCCCAGGGCAAGGCCTCCACGACCCCAGGAGCAAGGGCGGCCTCCAAGGAGACCAAGCCTGGCTGCCCTGCTCAGCCCCCAACAAGCCCCGGCACAGAGCTGGGGATGCAGAGGTAGGTCTAAACCAGATTAACCCAGAAGAGGAGGGGGCCTAGGATTCCCATGACGCCCATCAGAAACAGAACCCTCTGCCGGGAGCATCCTTCTCCCGCGTCTTTGATGCTAACCTACCCCAGACCCTCCCCGACCCCACTAGACCAGAGACCACCTTCCCCGCTACAGACCCCACCCCCCCGCCTCCCTCTCATCCCCACCTGCTCTCTCCCCCGCCCTCCAGGCCTGACGTCTGCCATCACAGTTGTGTACGGGGGGGACCTCTGCTCCACCAGGAGAATTTCCCACCTGAGGCGTGGCTGTCCTGGAGGTGAGGGATCAAGAAGGAGGCAAAGACACAATTCCCAAATGCTGGCGCTCACTTCCAGCCAGCGGCCCTGAGGCGTACTTACTTCTGGCCAAACTTGACTCTCTCTCTTTTCTGCTTTCTCTCCTCCAAACCCAGCATGAAATATTTAAACCTTTTTTTTTAAAATGGGGCTGAATAAACAGTGAGCACCTACAGTGAAGCAGAAATGATGCGTGTGTACGTATGACACGTCCTGTGCGTAAATAACCATTTGAGAAATGCTTCATCCTGTGCAGAAAGAGGTCACCAATGGTACACACAGGACTGTTTCAGGGTGGACGCTCAGCGCACCCCCTGAACGCGACCCGGGGCTGAGGGTCCCCCTCCCTGTAGGGAGCGCTCGGGGTCACGTCATCCGCGTGGACCAGTGACCGGTGTGAGATGAATGGATGCTGCAGGCACAGCACGAGTATTTACCGTCCTGGAAGACCCTCTCCACGTTCAGCCCGTACGTGGCGCACGTCTCGTAGTACGTGCACCTCTTGAGGTCGCTGGAGAGCTTCCGCGCCCTGGCGTCGTCGATGACCCGCGGGTTGGTGGAGCTGATGGCATCTGCAACAGACCGACAAGAAGCGGCGACATGGTGACCACGAGCGGCCTGGGGACGTCCCACCACTCACGGCCCCCAGGAGCTCAAAACCTGCCCCACGCTCAGCACTGCTGGGATTCTTTTCAGGACCTGGAGTTTTCAAAACACCGTTTATCGCCAACATAATCATCCCAGACACCACAACGATCAGGCGTTTCAGAGGATCCTGCTTCTGAATATGAAATGAAAGAATGTCCCCGAAGACCGGAAGGAAAGGGTGCGAGTTCAATGTGGCTCCAGAGGACAATGCTTTAACAAGGAAAACCACACGGTCGCTACGTGTGGCGACCCCGGCACACGGCACCCGGGGAACGCACGCCCTCCATCTGCCCGCTGGACACGCGCTCATGGAGCCCTGTTGGGTGCCTGGCCCGGTTCTAGGCACGGGGATGCCCCCCAGGGAACAAAACTCTGTGCTCTCACAGAGGGGACATTAGGTCAGCTGGGGAGGGAGGCAGAAGATAAGTAAGACACAAACGAGGAAGGACGATGGGTGTAGGATGGGACGTAGGGTAGGAGCTGGGTCACAGGGCAGGGATCAGAGAAGCCACACCTGCAGCAGGTGGCGGGTGGGGGAGGGTGCCTGGGGCAGGGGGCGGCAGAGCGCCGAGCATTTAAGGGGGACCCAAGGGCGAGGCAGGAGTGGGAGGGGGCCTGGGGCACTGGAGGGGGTGTCGCAGACTAGTGTGCGAACCACGTTGGCTCTTAACAGGTGGCTCGGGTGGGGGACTTCCCTGGCAGTCCAGTGGTTAAGACCTCGCCTTCCAAGGCACGGGGTGCGGGTTCGATCCCCAGTCGGGGAGCTGAGATCCCACATGCTTCGCGGCCAAAAAAAAAACCAGAACATAAAATAGAAGCAATATTGTAACAAATTCAATAAAGACTTTAAAAGTGGTCGTCATCAAAAAGAAAAAAAAAAAGATGGCTCGGCTGGGAGACACCCCTCACCTCCTTCAGGACCTGTGTACAGATGGGGGCATCTGAGCCGCGAAACACATGTCAGGCACCAGCCACTAGTCTCCTAATAAAAAGAAATGCAGCCCTTCTTTTCTTTCAGCTCGGCATCCACGAGGCCCTCTCCCCGTTCGTTCTGTTACTACTGAGTAAGTGGGGGGCAGCTACACGCCCCGCACACAGGACCAGAGGACGGGCTGAGACGTTCCGGCCGGCGTGCTACCCTGCGAGGACACACACGTTACAGGGCTGCTCCTGACGTGGCATTTTCCCCGAGGGCAAGAAAGCTCCTGAGTTACAGGAAACGCTCAACATCTCTTTAACCAAAAACCCGCCACCGGCATTTTCTGTACGAGTCCAGGGAAAAGCGATGTAAGTCACACAAGACAGTGACAACCTTTTAAATGCCTGCTGCTGCACAGGAAGTGCCTGAGGCACTCAAATTCCTGGAAGTAGTAAACAAAAGGGACATCTTGAGGGAATAATTTATTGATTTTTCCCCCCTCTTTCTCTTCTCCTTACTCCCTATTTTTTCTTTTTTTCCTAGTCCCATGGAATAGGTTTAACCGATAGTTCTGAATTACTCCTAGAGAAACTATGATTCAGGACCCTTCTCCTGACAATGACCGGAGCCACCTCAAACAGATGTTCCAGAACATTCCCTGGCAGGGCCTGTTAGAGGGATTTCTTCAAACACTATCTCGTCCTGTCTTCTTACCTTACAGAATAAGAAATTTGACTTGGATTTCATAACACTTAAGGAAAAGAAGTCTGTTTTTTTTTTAAAGGTGTAAACATCTTTTAAGAAAACAGTAGAAAAAAAGTTAGAAACCCAGAATTTTCCAGTGCTTTGGTATAAACTAGAAAATACACGCCACAGAGCATGAATCCCGCTTCAGATTTATCCTGACCCCGTAATCCCCCAGGCCCTCCTTCCCCGGTGGGTGCCCACTCATTTCTGTCCCATCTCAGCTTCCTTCCAAGATACACTGTCATGTGTCAGAAGCTAGACCCTACACGTGAATGCTCTTCTGGCCTTATTTTTCATTCCTCTTGTGACTCTGCATCTTTTCACAGCTTGGGCTTCGCCCTCCAATCAAGATGATCTTCAAGTCTTTAAAACAGATGTTTAAGAGACATCACACCATCACCTGGTCCTCTGAGGAACATCCTCCAGCTCCCCGATGGTACCCGGGAGAGAACACGTCCCCCCACCTCTGGGTAAGGCCCCACACCCCACGTACCCTTCAGGAATTGTCTTAATTCTTCTCTATCTTCTCCATCCCATAATCTCCCATCTCGAGGCCACCAGCCCCGACCGGCTGGGAGGGAAACCTGAGATCCCCTCAGCCGTTGTCTCTGGCACCCCACGCAGCCTGTACAGCATCAGGACAAGCGTGGCTTCACAGAAAGCGAAACGAGCTAATGGTACCTATGGGTGGAACCTTCCAGAAGCCCACACTCACTCCACCTTCCTGCCACGGGGGCTTCCAGGGTGCTCTGGGAATCAGAGGTCTGGCTGATGACCACGAGGAGCCCTCAGGTGAGGACTGTCCCTAATTGATAACATTCCCGTCCTGCTCCTTTGGGACATGGCTTTGCTGAAGTCCAAACAGGTCTCACAAATGAATATGAGGGGACAGGGAACAAGCCCTCCAGCAGTGCTCCCAGGTGCTCGCTGGGTGCAAGCTCCCAGGTGTACCTTGCAGGTACATGGCCCTCAATCGACAGACGCTTATAAAACTAGAGGGAATAAAAGGGGGCCGGTTCCTCCACATCAGGGCTTCCCCAGAGCCTCTGTGGAGCCATCTCCAGGCCTCCCTGAGACACAGACCATCCACCATCCTGGTGGGAGGTGAAGATGTGCCTTCCTTCAGCTGGGGCGGGAGACACAGAGGCTGCACTTATCTCCAAGGTCCGCAGCAGGGAGAGATATGCATCTGCAATCCCAGCAGGACCTCAGGAAAACTGGCCACATGTGGAAACATCAGGAACAAAAGCAACCACGCACTCGACACTGGTGTGCCCACGGATGCCCCCACTGCCTTACGGGATTTCCTCCCTTCAAGGCCTGGTAGCGTCAAGGTCAACAGCGGCCTGGAGCGAGTGATGCAGGGTTTGCACGGCCACGTGCAGGGACCCCAGACTCGCCACCCCTACTACCCAAAACACTGCTGTGTAGGAAAGACAACAAACTGATCAAAGTTACCTTTCTGGCCTGGATTGAAAACCTACCTGCCCTTTATCCCGGTGAGTCCACCGCAGAAAGGCATTCTGCATCCTGAACACAGATCCCCTGAACCCAGGCGGCTGGTAAGGAGCCGCCCATACAGACCCTGCTTTGGCTCAGAAATGCCCTCGGTAGGCCTGCAGGAAGAGGCGCTTACTGGAAATTAACTGCCTCGATGTCGATTTCAAGGCAGCTTGAAGCAAGGTCTTCTTTAGACGAGCTGCCCACTATAAAATATTACGTATTAAGAATTTTCAGGCCAACTCAAATATGCCAATTCTGCACATCCGAACAAGAACCAAGGGCTTTTTACTGGCGTGCCTTGTCTCCCAGTGACCACTAGAGGGCGCTTTGGGCATAAAAAACCTCTCAAGTCCCATGTTGGTCTAAATCCACCTCTGCTCTGAAGGTTTCAGGTGTGAGACCGCTGGCCACGACATACATGCTATTAAAAAAAAAAAAAAAAAAAAAAGAAGAAGAGGGGGGACTTCCCTGGTGGTGCAGTGGTTAAGAATCCGCCTGCCAATGCAGGGGACACGGGTTCGAGCCCTGGGCCGGGAAGATCCCACATGCCGTGAAGCAACTAAGCCTATGCATCGTAACTACTGAGCCTGCTCTCTAGAGCCCATGAGACACAACTACTGAGCCCGTGTGCCTAGAGCCTGTGCTCCACAACAAGAGAAGCCACCGCACCGCAACGAAGAGTAGCCCCAGCTCACTGCAACCAGAGAAAGCCCGCGCACAGCAACAAAGACCCGATGCAGCCAAAAAAAGGGGGGTGGGGTGGGGTGGCAATGAAGTTCTCTCCGTGAAAACCCAACCCTCCCGTTTTACATCTAGCACCCTGAGCAGATGACTTTAGTTTATTCCACACTGTTTTCTCCCAACACACACACCCACTCCACGATTCAGGCTTATCCTGCCAAGGCAGCGGATTACCCCGCCAGAGCTCTCAGTTATATTAGATCTGGTGCCACGCACGCAGCTAATTGTTCTTGCTTGTTTGACGCAGCTGGTTTCTTATTTGGAAAAGTCTTACATCAGGGCATGCAAGGGCAGACCAGATGTGCTCATTCTAAAGGAATTAACAAAAACAGAACCTGCACCAAAAAATGAAAGGAAAATCCAGTGTTTCTTGACATGATTATATTTTTTAAGTTCCCCATTTTTCTGACAAAGCAGTTTTAAAGTTAACCTTCATCTGACTTTTAAAAACATTCCGTACGACCCCTGAGTTAAGTCCCCAGTGGCAGGCACCAGCACATCAATGAATCTATGATCAAGGGCATAGTAAGTGACGTCACTTTACTAAAAGACCAAGTTTTAAGTGTCCTAGAAAGAAACACAAAACGTACCCACATGGTAAGATTCTATGCTTTCTAAGGGATCTGCTAAAAATGAGATACAGCTCATAAGACATTAAGAAATAGAGCAGAATAAAACAAAACTCTGTATTATATCAGAAATCAGTATTAAAGGTACAAAGGTTAACATAAATAACCTTTTGGGGCGCTTATATATTATTTTGTAACAGAGAATTAAGATATCCTAATATAGAAATTAGAGCTCTTGGGAGTGTAGGGGGGGGTGTTTTGTTTTGAAGTTGCCAAGTGACTTCTCCACTGAATCGAATCAGGAAGTGTGACAGTTTCAGTTTCACGGATGCTCACTGTAAAAAGGGAGCCTTCAGTAGGAAATTACTGCTGCTTTAAACCGTTTCCAAACCCCTCCACTCTGAAAACACAGGCCAGGAATCACTTACTGCTCAACTGCTGGAGCCATAGAAGCACAACCTGCCCTCGGGCACCACTCACCCTGGGTTCCCACCAGGACCAGCGGAATCTCACTCGTGTTCCGGTAGTTGGCCATCCGGCTGTAGTAGTGGTAGACCGTCTGGAAACTTATCTCATCCTCCAAGCTGAAGACAAATATAACAGCGTCCACCCACATGGCAAACTGGGGAGAAAAGAAAGGCAGGTGAGCAGGAGATATTGAGTGAGGAGCTCACGAGAGAAAGGCAAAGGAGCAGCATGGGGTCACCTTCATGAACACAGGACGAAAGGCCGGCAGACACGCCTCCAGCCGGGCCACGTCCGACATCTTATAGCGCATCGCTGGGGCGTCACGAACGCCCTTCTCATCCTCGCACACACGCCTGTGATGGCCCTCAGCCCCTTCCCACCCAGGCCACGTTGTCTCCAGAGTAAAACCTGACATCCTTCCCCAAGGGAGTGTCTACCCACTGGCCCGACTCGGCCAATGGAAGGCAAACCCCGCGCACAGCAGAGCCGACCTGGAGATAGGCACGGAGGGCGGCCTTGCAGCTTCCTGTTTCACCCCAAACTCCCCAAGAAGGCCGCCCAGGAAGCCGTGCTGGACCCCTGAGATGGGGCTCTTCCTCTGGGTGCCCACGGCTCAGAAATCCTCCACCTCCAGGGCCAACTACTCCCTCAACATGTGAGGCCTTCGTGTTGTAAAGATCAGCCGTCCCTGATTAATTCCAGCACCCTTCAAGGAAATCATGACTCACTGCCGAAGAAATTAACAAAAGCAATGCACAAAACTTAGGGGAAAACAATGAAAACCCCACAACGGCCGACTCCTGTCATTTTATTCTCATTTTTCTTGCATCCAGCTGAACTCACATCAGATCCTCTCTCTGGCAAATAACCACACCCTCAAGCACACGTTATCTCGTGGAACACCCATAACTGTCCTGTAAAGCTGGAGCCAAGAGAGGAGAGGGTCCTGGAAGCTCAGCAGCTTCCCAGGGCTCCCAGGGTCACAGAAGTGGCGCTGAGGAAGAGACTTAGCACCAGAGACCCTTCTCTTTGATGAAAGACCCAAGTGAAAATCAAAAAAAAAAAAAAAAAAAAAAAAAAATGCCCCACATGCTTTCTCTAAAAGAACCTGCAGCTCCCACATAAGTTCTGCTGGTCAAGGCATCAGCTCTAATGTTTGGTGAAATTTTCAGTGGGTTAAGCTCTGACTTCCACACATAAATGAAAAGCGTATTCAGTTACAAATGGAGATTTTATGCAACAAAACGTAAATACACCTGAAGTTCAAACGATAAATATGAAATTAAATGAGAAAGAGAACTTGGGGCCAGTAGCCTTGGGACTGGCTGATGCCTCCTGAGGGCCCAGGACTCAGGCTGACACGGCATCTCCTTCTCCCCTTCTCTACCTTGAGATGTGTTTTCCTTTCTCTTCCCAAGAATCGGGGAGAAGTCAGCTTCCCCACGCCCAAGAGCACCTTATGAATGCTTGTGGTCCCTGGGACCAGCCCGCACCTCCCAAAACTGACAACCACCTGACCCTCCGTGCAGAGGAAATGCAAACCAGGCCACATCCTCTCAAGGGTGCATCCTGAGAGCCCCAGGGCCTAGTGAGCAGTGGGCACTCCACAGATGTCCCCCATCCACCCCAGCGGCTTCTCCACCAACTGCAAAAAAAAAAAAAAACAACCCAAAAAACCAGTTAACTGGCAGAGTTTTCACACCACCTAATAGGACACCAGTATCCACAAAATCCTGCAACTTCACTCATGAAGCCGTCATTACCTTCGCAGACTATATGACATGATCTGCAACAGTGGAAACAAACATCATGCTCACATGTGCCTAGGAGTGGTGACTTGAAAACAGTTCTTTTCCTTGAAGGTCCGAGTACACTCGGCCTAGTTTTGAAAGGCTCCATTTGACATCCCCTCAAAGCAGAAATCTGCACTTTAACCAGGGTAAGCTTCTAGCCTAATGATGCTTCTGTGGGAAGTATGTGCTAGAATAAGGGACTGGTCCTCAGGGAAACGCACGGCCAGGGGCCAAGACAGAGACCTCCTGGGGGCCCTAGTTCTACCCCCGGCGGGGCGGGGGTGTGGGCCGGCCACCTCGGCCTGTGCCCTGATGCCGTGAGATCTCAGGGCGTCAGCGTCCTTGGTGACGGGAACGCTCAGAGCATCGTCCCCCAGGGTCATCTCGAGGATTAAGTGAGCTGCACCACTCGGGGAAGGTGGCGGGGCCGGGGGCTCAACCAGCGTTACCGATTCACAATATGTGTGCTTTCCAGACACGAGAAGAAACTTACAAGAGCTCCATTATTGCTCACAGGCCTTAAGTTTTTTTGTTTTATTCTTAAAAGCCAATTCTTTAATTAATCAGGGACTAAAAGGAAGGAAAATGATTCTGTGTCGAATGACATCACATGTCCTAAGCATCTGAGGCTACGGAAAAGATGTATTCCATAGGAATACGTGCTTCCTAGAGGAAAGATGCTTCTCAGAGGGTACATACCACTGGAGAGAAAAACCTCTGGGATTTTTAATGTCACCGTCTGGGGATGTGGGGAACACTGGGCCTGAGCTTCGTAATAAGAGAACCACCCCCCAAAAAATACTTTCATTAAAAAGGCAACCCCAACAGCAATCATGGCTGATGAAAACTTCAGGGTGGGGCAGTGCTCCGAGCCCCTAATTCCTCGGGCTGGAGTTCCCTCTCCAGTGTGGGCCTGGAGACTGGTCTCACTGCGGTTAAACTCTGGCCCCGGGCAGCCTGCTCACTGCTCCACGGCTGGCGTCCGGGGAAGCGCCGTGTCTCTGCAGCCCTGGGCCCCCCAGCATCCCATCCCTGGCAGCATCCCGGGACAGCAGCGCCTCTGAAGCCACTACACCAGCTCCAACATGCGCTTCTGTACGTCTCTCAACTTTCTTCTTAGATTCTTTATGTCAGAGCTAAGGTGTGCTCTTTACATGTGAGATTGCCCCTGGTCACTCCAAAACATTTACGAGCTAGAAAAGCGGAAAATCACCCCAGGTGACACCCACACTTTACCTACGTCATTCTCCTATTACCACCTGCCTCGGAGGGAACCCTTGTGATAGCAAGACAGACGTCCCACGGGCGAAGGACCACTCAGAAAAAGTGACTGAACTTTCAGCACCATCATGAACCTTCTAGGACAGTGTCAGACATCACACCCTGTCCTGCGTAAGTATAAAGTAACAGACGTGCGCTGAACCCGAGCTCTCACAGCTCCGTAACCTACTTTTTTTCATGTTTAACATGTCTTCAGTGTTTCCTTACTCTCATCGACTATGCTGTTTCAGCAAAGCGAAAACAAATCTTTTCCACACTTTAACTAACGTCTTTGCTATCAGAACATACCTTATGGACTGCTTTGTTTCACAGTTTGACAGCATTTTTCTTTTAAATACTGGTATAGCTTACGATCAGTGGCATTTTAGACTCACTAAAACATGGTAAATCCACGCCATTTTTCTGTAGCTCTGCACACACCTCAGTGTATGGAGTTCTAGAACTTTAACAACCTCCATATTCAACATCGTTCGCTTAAATCACCAATAATCCCGTGTCGCACTTTCACCAAAGGGTAAGTTCAAGAAAGAACGCCAGAGAAAATTTTTAATATTAAGTTCACATTAATGGGTCTTGACTATTACTAGCCCTCGGTCCCTTCAAAGTGTTCAGCTAGTAAATTATATAAGTACAGTAATAAACTGGAGAGTGAGTAAACCAAAGAAAAAGGTTTTCCACACTCATGCTGTTTTTTTTTCCTCCACAACACCCATTTTTCAAGGAACTTTCAAAGAAATCACACTGTGCTGCATCCTGGTTTGCGGCGGAGAATGATCCAGGCTGAGAAGCCTGGTGGGCAGCCTGGCAGTAGTGCTCAGATTTCCAAATCCCATCCAACTTTCTAAATGACTGTACTGCTCTAGAGATCAAACACAGGATAAAAGGAGAAAAAAAGGGCTATAGACACTTCCAGATGTCAATTCAGCTGAGTTGACAAATCAGTGCAGATTCTGCTCTTCCTTCCTTCTTAAAAAATGCAAAGTGGGGCTTCCCTGGTGGCGCAGTGGTTGAGCGTCCGCCTGCCGATGCAGGGGACACGGGTTCGTGCCCCGGTCCGGAAAGATCCCACATGCCGCGGAGCGGCTGGGCCCGTGAGCCATGGCCGCTGAGCCTGCGCGTCTGGAGCCTGTGCTCCGCAACGGGAGGGGCCACAACGGTGAGAGGCCCGCGTACCGCAAAAAAAAAAAAAAAAAAAAAAAAACGCAAAGTGAAAATCAGCCACACAGCCCAAACTTCCCTCTAGGTTTCTGTCTGAAGGAACAACGGAATTAGTCTCTCAGGGATGAGAAAAACCTCAGTCACAGAAAGCATTTTCCTGGGGCCTCTCTCTCACCTTTTCTTGTATGCACCTGACCGACTTCTTAGAAGCACCTGTGGAGTCAGACCCTTCCCAGGGAGGTCCAGGTGACAGCGGGTCACCAGCGTGCGTGCAGTACTCACCTGTGCCTCTGGAGGGCCCCCTTCATCCCTGATCAGCAGCAGATAGCTCTGTCCGTCAACAACAATCTCTTTCTTGAATCTGCCACCTGCCACACACACACAAAAAATCTCGTTACGCGGGAAAGACAGAGCGAGGGGAGGGCAAACAGACGTGGGCTTCGCTTGTGGAAAAATACACCCTAGGCTGTGGCCCTGGGGGCAGCCCTGAGTGTTTAGTAGGAGTGGGCTGCGGCTCTGCCTCCAGGGACCCCTGGACTTTAAAAGAACTACTGAACTCAGATTCAAATATCCATCCTTAAGAACCCGTGTTCCTTTCTAGTTAGAATACACAGCCTCCATGCAACGCCAGGATCACTCGTGGCTCAGAAGCGTGGGATTTTAATGCAGGCTTTGTGTGTAAATTCAGGAATTCTCTCTCCCTGGGAACACGCTGATACCGAGTCCAGAAACAGAGAGCCCGGAAATTGTTCTCTCGTTGGGTTCACAAAACCGAAACGAATTGTATCTGCTGATCAGGGGCCTGGTCTCCAGCACGTTGACAAATTCAAGGGCTGAGAATCTGTATTCTCCTCAAGAGAAACCCAGTTCTTGGAGGGAAAACATAGAACAGCATGGGGATGGTGTTTCCGTGTTCACAGTTCACAGGTAAGGGAAGGGTGCTCAACTACCACACACGGGTTAGACACAAACTACTGGACGGCAGCTCCGCACAGGTGGAGACACAGCAGCGCAGCTGGCGGACGGAGAGCGTTAGAGACCACGCTGGGTTAGCGAGAGACCACCAGGGGCCCCGCCGGAACACGGGGGGTACGGGGGTGGCCACGTGAGGGCGGCAGGGGCTGACCCCGCCCACGCCCAGGTGCCTCAAACATCTCCCCTCAGCGCCCCGGTTCGGACTGCTAGGCCTCCCCTGGGCAGCGGGAAATACGTCCGCTTCTGGGTCCCTCTGCCACGCCCTCTGCCACCTCCAGAGACAAACGACCTTCCCACGCTCTGGGCTCTGAGCCTGCGGCAGTCACCCCTCACTGGGCTTCGGAACTCGTGGTCTCGAGGGGAACACGCCAGCACCGGCGCTCACTTCAGCTCCTCGGCACAGAGGCCTTCCAGAATCACCAGCTAACCCCGAATAACTGGAAGCCCGCGAACCTCGCTGGTGGAGCTTCCCCACCGGCCCCAGAGGCTGGGTGTCGGCCCCCTGCCCCGCAGAGTCACACCTGGCTCTCCGCCACAGTGGCCCCTCGACGACGCGGACCTTCCCTCCGAGAGTCCGGGGTTTGGGCCATCCCAGCGCCCGAGAAGCAGAAACTAGACTCCCCGTCCCAAACCACCCCACCTCACCTCACCGCACCCCTAAGAAGTGTCCGCAGGTGGGCCTCTGCCACGTGAGGCTGGGGCGGCCCGCGGGGAGGTCGCCTCCGCAAGCGAGCACGCATGCGCACACGGCCGCTCCCGCCCCGCATTCCCCCCCCACCCTCCGCCCCGGGCACCCCGTCACAGGCAAGACGCACGTGCTTAAAGAGCAAAACTTCAAAAACCGAAGAAACTTTCCAACTTTAAAATGGAGAAACTCTCATATTGATCCCCCTCACCGCCGACACCGAAAAAGGAGGGCAGACTCCGTGGAGAAAGGACGGAGGAAAACACATCTGAGGGCCGGGGGCGGGGTACAGAGCGCATGCGCACTGGACCAGACGGGCTGAGGCCCGCTCTGCACCTGCGCATCTGGCTGTAGGAGGATCCACAGTGATTCACGGTCCCTGTGCCCCGCAGCTCCCGCAAACGAGCCCTGACTCCCAGCATCTGAGCGCATGGAGGCCAGCCCTGGTCTGATGAACTCAGGTTCGACCTCCACGAGCCTTCACAGCTGCCCTGGGCACGCTGGTCTCACACGGCCAACTCCTCACTAGTCCGCGTGGTCTCCAGAGCAGGAGGGGGGAGCTCCCGCAGTACCAGCACCCCTCCGCTGCCAGCCGCCTGCCCCCATCTCCCTGGGGAGCAGGCACCCGGTGGGCGTCACCATGCAGCTCTCCCGGAATGACGCCCGCTGATGGCCCTGCTCCTCCCCTGGGTCTCTATGCCCTCGTGTGTCTTACAGGGTAAGGGCTTGTTGGATAAATTTCACATCTATTCGTTCATTCACTTTCTTTCACATATTTTTGTAGAGTCACGACCCCAAGTTATGTGTCCAGATAGCTGAACAACAATACTAAAGTTAAGAAAGGTTTTGCACAGAGTTCTCTCTGCTCCTCTGCTTTGTAACCTCAAGCAGAGGCCTCTGGATCTAATTTTCATCAGCTCTAAAAGGAGGGGTGATTCTCTCCTCCATCCTTAAGGCCCCTTCCAATTCTAAAATCACTTTTCATTTCCCCCCTAAGATATGTAATCAGTATGTCTCTTCAATATTTTACAATTGCAAATATTAGACACTTGCAATGGACTTCTGTGTTTTCTCTGGTGTTATACATCAGGAAACAAAAATGAAACACTCAAATGCATTTGCCATGAACCCAAAGGTTTGATTAGATAAAATTCAGCCAGGTGTTTAAGCACCCAGATTGTGAAAAAGTAAGACTACGATTAATAAAATTATATATAAAAAATAAACTCCTACTGCTGATAGATTGTCAGCAGGCTCAACGGGAACACAGACAACTGGGTACTGGAGAAACACAGCCCAGCAGGTAAATAAAATTCGACTTTAAAATCCGTTTTCTACAGTTCACTTTAGAGACACAAAGGGAAAAAACCTTGGGATGAAGGTGGGGGTGGTACCAAGCTGGTCTACACTCCCCAGGGGCCACCTCTCTCATTATCTGAAATTCAAACCCGCCATCCATCCCAGCCATTAGATCTTTCCCTACCGAAATATTAGAGCACACTACCAAACTCTACATCCAGCTTCATTTCTAATGCAGATTTTTAAATGCCTATTTTACAATCCTATTTCCAATTACAGTCATCCCTCAGACTCCACAGGAGACTAGTTCCAAAATCCCTTATACAAAATGGTGCAGTATGTTCATATAACCTACACACACCCTCCCGTATACTTTAAATCATCTCCAGATTACCTATAATATCTCGAACGGTATACATACCGCGTAAATAGCTCTAAGTTCAGCATAAATGTTACGTAACTGGCTGCCAGCATGAGACAAATTCAAGTTTTGCTTTTTGAAACTTCCTGTAATTTTTTTTTTTTTTTTTGAGTGTTTCAGATCCGTGGCTGAACGAATCTGTGGATACAGAGGGCTAGCAGCTCTGTTGCACCGAGCTCTGTATTCCCAGCATTTAACACACAGCCTGGCCTGTGGCCCATGCTATAAACTTGTTACACGAATAATCGTCAACCGTCTCTGACTGCCAAATACTATTACATGACATTAAAGTACCTGGGGGGTAGTTTTACTTTTGGAAAGTGTACCCAAATCTGACCCCTGTATTGGGAACGATCAACATGCCCTTGGCTCGGCCCACCCGTGCATACGTGTGCAGTGTCCCCCCCACAGCTGCCTGCCCACCGAGTACACAGGGGTACAAGGGCTCTGTACCTGTGCTGACATCCCCATGAGAAGGGAAAATGGAGATCCCTCCCGCACTTAAGTCTGTTCCTTCCAGAGATGCCGTGAGGTCAGCAGAGGTAGAGAGCACCGCATTAAGTATGCAGCAAACAGGTAGAGATAAGTGAGCAGAACCGAGTTCATCTCTGGGCTTTGATGTTCGTAACTGAGTCTCGCTGGACAGAAGTGTTTGCATCTCGTTAGAGCACACAGAGGGGACATTCTTCTTGTCTGAACTCAACCTCACATGCAATTTATTAAATTTCTGGTTCACCCAAAGTCTAGTTTTCAGAGTTTCCAGAAAACTGCCCTGGGAAACTTTGTTTGCCCTTCAGCTTGCCTTCTTAAGCAAGTCAAGGTCTTAATTTCTTCCAAAAATGAGTAAAAGATGGACCTGAATATACCTACCAAGAACAGGGATGCTGGGTGTGTTGTGAATAGCACACCAGGAAGAAAAGGTCAGTTGTTTTGTTTCTTTAATATCTTGAAAAAAAGACTCAAGGGGGCCCCTTATAATCCACTGGCAACCAATCAGTATCAAGGTTTCAAGGTTACTACTCTGAGTCCTGATCTCATGCTGGGGGAACCAGTTTTGAATCTGGGATGCTGGCATAGGTAAAAACAACTGGGTTCCCTCTACTCTTTAAGCTCAAGCTAGGTAGGATGGACCTACAATGGAGCCCTATTAAATATAAGGGCTGTCTACACTGAAGGAGGTATAACCATCTCACCTGGGTTGGCATTTCTGCTTTAAGGGGGAAAAAAAGAAAATCAAATTTTCCTATTCTCAAAAAAAAAAAAAATCTTGTTGGGAGTAAACACTGAAACAGATGTTTGACATTTCTGTCTTTTTGGCTAATTGGACTAAAAGATATTATCATATCATTAACAGCTCTCCAGGCAACAGCAAGCCTTGTAATACTTTACAAAGCACTTCTCTTCCCACATCATGTCCGTTGTTCCTCACAGCATCTTGTGATGCAAATATCACCATCAACCTCCACATCTAACTTGGCTGGAAAAGAAGTTCAGACACTGACCAAACCCCCACGGCCAGCAAGCATGAGACCCAAACCCAGAAGTGCTGACTGATTCTCACCTCTGCCCTCTTCCCTGTGGATTTTTGCTGAGACAGTTCACGGCACACAGTGTCCACAGACGAGCTTGGAATCTTTCGTGTAATTTCCTAGCACCCACAGGGCAACACCGAGAATGCAGGGCAGTGGGGCTGAGGATGTCTTTTCCTCGCTCCACTCACAGCTCCGGAAGGGAACTGCCTTCAGCCCCAAATGGTAATCATCCCTGTGCTTAGGAAACTAAAAAGAAATAGACCTGCCTATCACTTTGTGTCACAGGGAAGAACCTTTTGTATTCTATTACAAGTTAATCATTAAAGGGATGTTGCCTATAAGCTTAAATGATACATAATGGCCCATCTCTGGGAACCCTGCCTCCCAGGTGATGAGCATTAAGCTAAAATACTTTTGTTTAGTTCACAGGAAACATCCTGACCAAGCCCACCTGTGAATGACCGCAGGAAGGAAGAAATGAACACATCCCCTTCAGAAGCTGCTGGGAACCAGAAGTGTTTGACTTTACTCCCTCCCCTTCTAGTATAAAAGGAGCCTGAATTCTAACTCAGGCAGGATGGTTCTTTGGGACACGAGTCCAGCATCTTCTCGGTTTGCGGGCTTTCTGAATAAAGTCGCTCTTCCTTGCCCCAGCAACTCATCTCTCGATTATTGGCCTGTTGTGTGGTGAGCCGTACGAGCCTGGACTCAGTAACATGTTTCATTTTTTTTTCCTGCTGATTTCCATCTTTACTTTTCCACGCATAAGCAAAGGATGAATATCATTCTTGAGTTTAAAAGTGCATTTGTGGAGCACGCTATTTCCCTTTTCCATAAGAAAGAGGAGGGGGGGCATTATTCCAGCATCTGATCAGACAAAGTCAAGCCGCTAAGACCCTCCCCGTAGCTGCAAGCTGGCCTCACATCTTGTCACCCTCACGAGGCCCCAGCTCAGGAGCACCTGATTTTCCTGGAGGAACGGTTTAGAGATTCTTGTCATTTGTAACATTTGCCTAAAATTTTCTTCTTACTTAGCCCCAGAACAAATATCTGTAAATGTTGTTGTTCCCTAATTATTTAGGACTGGCGGGATGAGAGGACTACACTGGAGACAACTATGAATATTTTCATTTCTCCCCGGGAGAATATGAAAAGTCTGATCATGAATGTGCCAGAAAGGCTTTAAAATTAATTTTGCTCTTTTAACTCTGATCAAAATACTGAAGTCAGGTACCTATTACTGAGGTTTTGGAGAAGTTTCATATCATGACATTTAAAAGGGATTTTGGATCCCATTATTATTTTTACACTGGGGAAGAAAAGTTTTACTGGTTACACGTCCGTTTACAAAATTAAACCAAATCAGACTTCATTTCCCCTGCCAAGTTTTAAAAAACTTACACTGTTTAAAAAAGGGGAGGGCAGGGCTTCCCTGGTGGCGCAGTGGTTGAGAGTCCGCCTGCCGATGCAGGGGACACGGGTTCGTGCCCCGGTCTGGGAAGATCCCACATGCCGCGGAGCGGCTGGGCCCGTGAGCCATGGCCGCTGAGCCTGAGCGTCCGGAGCCTGTGCTCCGTGACGGGAGAGGTCACAGCAGTGAGAGGCCCGCGTACCGCAAAAAAAAAAAAGAAAAAAAAGGGAGGGCAGGGACTACTATAAAAATGTACTAACACTAAGGATCTAATTAATGCGTGGTGACTGGTAAGTTCACGGGTGAAATGCTCACGCTTATGACTTCAGGTGAAATGGGGTTTAACACACAGGCCACGGTCTTTAACAACTTCTTTTCACCCAGACCTGAGTAAAATGAAGAAGGAAGACGGAGACAGAAGTCAAAGTTCCAGGGTAAGACGAAAGATTTGAACGTTGCTATAACCAAATTTCCTTTCTTCCGTATCTAATAAAATGAGGGGGGAAAGTAAAAGCCAGATAAAAAGTTCACCATCCACCAAGAAAAGAAGCCAAGCTTTACAGAACCAGCCTCGAAAACACTGACCTCAAGAATGAACAGGAGGACTCCAGCACGGGGTGGAGAGGGGCTCCAGATCCCCCAGGGAGGGGGTGCTCAGGAAGGGGCAGCATGGCCTTTGTGCCCTGTCCCCTGACGGTTAGGAGGTTCCCAAACGAGCAGCCGCCAGGGCTCTCTGCAGGCCAAGTGCCTGCGATACCCAGACTGCAAGGAGGGGCCCCCGCAGGGAGTGACGTATAACACAACCCCCGCCCAGCCCGCGCGGAGGCAGGGGACCTGGCGCAGGGCATCCAGCAAATTACTACGGACTGCAAGCGCCCTGTGTGTCAGGGCAGCTCACCTCTGTCTGGAGGAGATGCCCTCAGAGGACAAAGGGACTCATGATACACTGCGATTCTCAGGGAAAGTAACATCCAGCCTCAGCCTTCCGTGCTTCCCTGCAGGGGCCGGGGGTGTGACGGAGGTCTGGGAAATGGGAACTCGGGCAGACTGCGCCATCCCTCTGGGCCAGGGATGTCTCCTCTAGCCTGTGTCCTGCCCCAGGAGACCAGATGGCAGGGGGCTCCCCACGTCCCGTACCTGACCCAGGACGAGTGGCCAGCCTATGTGAACGGCCTGGGCAGTGCGTGTATCCCTGCACTTGACTACAGTCGAGACAGCGCCAATCTCAGCAAAGGGGAGGAAAAAGCTAAAGAGATGGTGAGACTATCATGCAAAGATAGGGCAAGGGGAAAAAGACACGGAGGGATTGCGGGAGTTCCCTGGTGGCCTACTGATTAGGACTCCGGGCTTTCACTGCCACGGCCCGGGGTTCAATCCCCGGTCGGAGAAATGAAATCCTGAAAGCCGTGCAGCGCAGCCAAAATAAAAGGGGAGGCGGGTTGCAAGGGAGCCCGCAAAACCCAAAGAGCCAATGGAGGAGGAAGCAAAACTCAAAAAGCAGAAGGAAATCCCTTCTGATCACTTCCCTCCCTAATGCCACTTATGAACAGACACTGAACAAGACAAGAACTCCAGGGAGAAGAAACCGAAACAATGAGGGAAGAAATGGGAACCTCTAGAACTGAGGACCAAACCAACATTTTGGAACGGACGAATACAATGTGAAAAAGTAAGGGAGAGAAGAAACACCGCTCAAAGCTGAAATTCTGACATGGAGGAATGGCTTGAAATAAACTCTGTCAAGATGAAAAAGACAGAAGTTAACTGACAGGAAGACAAATGAAACTAACAAAAGGATAAACGGCACCTCTGACAACAACTCCCCAAGGAAAGAGCTCAAAGACTATTCAGAGATAAAATACAGAGGCATTTTCTTGAAATGCAAGAAGATAGGAACCTGCAGATCAAAACAGCCCATGATCTTCCAAGAGAAAAAGACAGACTCTCAACGTCACTTTAAGGATGGAGCAAAACCAAGGCCCTGGTGAAAAGCTGCCACGCCAGCCAAGACGGGGCTCTCATCCCACAGCAGGGCCCAAGGTGCAGCCCCAGGAGCACACTCCAGGGCCACTTCAGGGGGCTGGAAAATGGCCAACGGAATAAGCATTTTTTACATACGTACAACTGGTGTTGAAACGGCTGTCACACGGCAGGTATGTTACACACTAACCCAGAGACCAAGATGGTGGCTCTTGCTGCATCAGGTAACCCGGGCAGAGGCAGAACCCACCTGCTGGGATACGGGGAAAGTCGCGGCCTCGCCCTGGCCTTTTAAAAATCTCATCCTGCATTTGTTTGCGCCTGAAAATCATGAAGATTGCACAAGCAAGCAACCTGCTTGGGGACATGTCCCACCTTCCGTGAGGGACAAGCCGGGCACACGTGCGGTGACAGTTTTTTGTGTGATGCAAGTAATTTAAGCAACAACAAGGAGATAGTTAACCAGCTGGCTCTTGGCGATGTCACAGTGCACTCAGTGCTGACCGTGGTCCGGGGAGCGGGGCTCCTACCTGAATACTTCTACGGAATGAGAGTCACTGCCTTCATTGATTCAACCTGGAATTTCAAGAGTGCTACTATTCCTACTACTTCAACACTTCTGGATGTATTCCTACTACTTCAAAACTTCTGAATGTATTTAATGGAAGAGTACCTTGAAATGGCGAATAAGGTGAATATGTACATATACATTTATACATATATATATATATATTTAAGTGTCACCTGTGTAGCTCAGGTTTTCTTGACATCAAGTAAATAAAATCAAAAATTAATTGGATGAAAAGGCAGATATAAAACTGAAACAGGAGCCCCTTAAGCCCTATTCTGTGTTCATAAAACAGCTTTATTGCTGTCTCTGATAAGCAATGAGTCAGAAACTTATAAACTAGAACTTGTACAAGTTTTATTAACAGAACACCATGATGTATCAGAGATCTACTTAAAACATTTTGTAAAAGCGGTATTGCTGCTCAAAGAAGAAGCCGGAAAATTAATGTTTGGGGAAGTGGTTTGTTGCCCAAGAGTTAAATTCAATTTCTTTACTTCCAAGAACTTTGAGAAAAAGGTAAATTAGCAGCTTAACACATGAAACCCATTAAGAGTTCTCTCTTCCAAGTGCTATCTTCTCACGACTAAAACAAACACAGAAACCCTGGGAAGGTGCAGGCTGGCTGGCCTGGACCAGTCTCCAATCATCAACGTCCAGGGACAGGCCCAATTCCACTTTCGTAAGTTTCATTAGCTTTTCCCCTGCAAAAAAACACTAAAATGGCTGTAAGATAGGATTAACCCAACAAAATGTTCTCTGTAATCACAGCGGCAGAACCTCAGGTACTGCAAAGAATAAAACATGCCCTGCGATACCAGCAGCCCCAGAAGAGGCCGGCAGGTCCTGGAGGCAAAGCATCCTTCTTCTTGTGAAGATGTCCACGGGCCCTGTGGTGGACACGGGACGCTCTCCGGAAAGGGAAGCCTGGACTTTGCTGTCCTCAGCTCACACTCCAGGTGTGATGCTGGCGCCTGGGCCCGCAGCCTGTTCCCTTGGGCTCAGAGCCCCAGGCCCATTCAGGCTGGCCTGGCTCCACACACTCAGACTTCCCTGCAAAGCTGTCTTTGGAAGTTAGGACCCACCCCCAAAGTTCACATACTGTCCTCCACTGAACTCAGTACTTTCCCCAATAACTCAGCAGCTGTTCCAAGGGACAGGCAGCCTGCAGGGGCCGGCACGGCCCAGCACGCAGGAGACCTGGTGACCTGAGGTCCCGCTGAGGCCCCTGAACGTGGGTGCTGAGCCGTCAGGTGGGCTGTGGCCATTTCAGGACAGCAGAGTGTGTGTATCCAGGCAGGGGGAGCGCAGTGCAGAGGAACGGGCTCGAAGCCGCCCGCCAAGGGTCTGCCTCTGAGCTGGGCGACCCTGTGCGGCTTCAGTAGCGGCTGGTGCCTCAGCTCCCTTGTGTGAAAACTCAACGGGCACCACCACCTGCCTCTGCAGCCACAGCGAAGGTGAGCGGCAGCTGATCTGCGGCAGCCGTCAGGCTCCCGGAACACTACCTGTGTCCCCTGAACACCAACCAAGCTCTGCTGTGTTACACTGGCGACTCTGTCTGGGGACTTGCACATTGAGGGAGAGTCTCAAAGTGAAATTCAACGACAAGGAAGAACCAAGACCACAGTAAGCAGAGAATGAAAGAAATTCCCTCAGTTCGCTCAAATTCCCATATGAAAACCAGGATTCCCCTTAACACTCTGTCACATTTCCAGGTACTCTGGGAGATCCAGGGTAGTAATCATTTTTCCCAAGTCTGAAGAGCTCACAAGATACCAAGTTCTGGACGGTGCTACTCACACTGCCCCAGGGAGAAGATTTTGTGAGTCCGAGTAACCATCTCAATATTTATCCACGTGTACGGCGTGTCTCTAATCTCAGACGGGGACTTCCATGCAAGCAAGCAATAGAGGAACACAGGGGAATGGACCTGATTGACACTCCACCTGTGACACAGTTTGGCTCTTAGTGGTATTTGGCAAGGGTTCTCCCCCTGTGTTCGCCGCTCCCCATTTCTCTGTTAGCTCCCTACACTGGGGCAATAAAACCTTGGTCTTCAGAAGCACCACTCAGCAAGCCTTTAGCAAAGCCCGTTGTGGGCCAATAAGAAGCACAGTGCTGGTGAACAGAGTGAACAGGACAGAATCTCTGACTGTCAAGGGCAGCGGGAGGACACGGGAACTGACCAGGAGAGCCAGCTGGGTGGGGTATGGGAGGGGACCGGGCACCAGGAACAGACACAGCCTGTGCCCCCTGGAACCCGCTGGGAACCCACCGAGCGGACGGGATGGGGGGGGCATGGTTTTCAGCCAGCCCCCTGAAGGAGGAAACAGCCACGTAATGATGGGCCCCTCCCTATAAAATCTAATACACGGGCACACCTCGGAGCTCCTGTGGCTTCAGTTCCAGACCACCGCAATAAAGCGGGTATCACTATAAAACGAGTCACGGGAACGCTGGGGGTCCCCAGTGCATGTAAGTTACGTTTATACTATACTGTAGTAGTCTATTAAGCAGCATTATGTCTAAAAAACAACATACATACCTTAATTTCAAAATACGGCTAAAAAATGCTGACCATCATCTGAGCCTTTATCAAGTCGTAACCTTTCTGCTGGTAGAGAGTCTGAAATATTTCAAGAATTATCCAAATGTAACACAGAGACGTGAAGTGAGCAAGGGCTGTTGGGAAAAATGGCGCCGACAGACTCACTCGATACGGGGCTGCCACAAACCTGCCATTTGTTTAAAAAATAACAAAACTGCAATATCTGGGACGTGCCGATATGCCTGTGTGACCAAAGAAGGAAGCTGTTTGTTGGAAATGTTCCGATACCCACTGTGGTGGCTGTACGTGAACATTCCAGCAACTACTCCAGTCTCTGAAATAGTTCGGGGGTGAGGGGAATATTAGTCGTGCACATCCTTGTTTCCCTGGGGGGAAATGTACTTAAGGTTATTTGTTTGTTTTATTTTTAGTATTCTGCACATTTATTTTAAGCATAAAAAGGGATGAATTACAAAAAGTACTGCAGATTCAGGAGAAAAGAGCCCAGCTGCTCACCTGGTGCCTTTAAATGAGGCCAAATCCCGCCAGCCGTGGCCTGGGACGAGTCCGGGGGCAGCAGCCTCAGAAAAGTGGGTGAGGAGGTGAGCTGGCCAGCGCCCAACAGCACCCTGGTGGGTTGCTCAGCTACCAGCATACGGGCAGATGGTCTCTTAGTCCCTCAGATTTTACTGCTCTCAACTAGTGTTTCCCACGTGAAAATAACTTGTCATTAAAAAAAACTGTCGTGTCAACTTTGTTTTTGAAAATGCAATTGTTGAATTGGACATGTAGAAGTACTGGCTTTAGAACTGTCTGTTCACACACATTTCTCTGAATATAAATCAGGTGCTTGTTTCAAGAAACTAAAACAGGATGGTGGTTGTGAGATTAGACCCTATGGAGAAACCCAGAAATCCTCTGCATTTTAATACCTGATGTGTTGACACTGCAGAGCAGGGTCACAAGCCATCACGGCGAAGGGCCACCAGACAGTGGCCTTGCGGGCAGTAGCCTTGCTTCGGGGTCGGGGGCGGGGTCGTTTTTGTTTATTTATTTTTACAGATCTTTAAAAATGCAACAATCCTTCTCAGCTCAGGAGCAGCAACAGTACAGGGAGGGGGTGACGGCTGTGGGAGAGCCGTCTCCCCTTTGATATTTCTTCTGGGAACATGTCACTTTTTTTTTTTTAATTTATTTTATTTTTGGCTGCGTTGGGTCTTCGTTGCTTTCTCTAGTTATGGCGAGCGTGGGGCTACTCTTTGGCGCGGTGCGTGGGCTTCTCATTGCGGTGCTTCTCTTGTTGTGGAGCACGGGCTCTAGGCACGTGGGCTTCAGTACTTGTGGCTCGCGGGCTCTGAGCGCAGGCTCGGTAGTTGTGGCGCACGGGCGTAGTTGCTCCGTGGCATGTGGGATCTTCCTGGACCAGGGCTCGAACCCGTGTCCCCTGCATTGGCAGGAGGATTCTCAACCACTGCGCCACCAGGGAAGTTGGGGACACATCACTTATTGTCTGGACTGTCCTCTTCCATTTCCGGGGGCGGGGGGAGAGGTGGAGGCTCACTCTCTGTAACTGTCTCATTCCCATGGAAACACTGTCAGGACTTTAACAGCAGGATTCCAGGGGGCTCTGTCTCCAGGTCACTGTGCCCATCCTAGAGGGTGATCTGGTCTCTGAGAAGGCCAGCACCCTGTGAGCTGGACACCACCAAGACCTGGAGCAAAGCCCACCACCCAGGGCTGGCAGGAGACAGACTGCCCTGGGGTGGGGTGTGAGTGTGAGTGTGTGTGAGTGTGAGTGTGAGTGTGAGAGTGTGTGTGTGTGTGTGTGTGTGTGTGTGTCTCCCTCTCAGGCAGATTCGGAACCTGCCCAGCCCAGGAAGCCCCTGCATCTGCATCTTGGAACACACTTAGCTTGCACCTGTACTGCCAGGCTCCTGCCCAAACCGGAAGGTGGGCCAGGGCACATCCTACAGCCAGTACTTCGTGGGACTAATAAGCTGCCGCCCCTCCTGATGGGGCAGCAGTGGGTCCAGTGGTAAATGGTCCCTGCGGCTCATTCCCACCATGCTGTGTTAGCTCCAAGGTCCAGAGGTTGTCTGAAGACTCCTCCCAACTGCCCTGCTGTGTCCCTCGCCAAAGCCAGCGCCCGTGTAATGACTGCTGGGAGCCCAGGGGTCCGGCCCCCAACTCCCTTCAGAATCCTTCTACGCACGAGGGCAATGGGAGATGCACATGCTGGCAGCCCGGTCCACCTGGAGATCACGCGGTCACACCCCGTGTAACTGACAGTCCCTGCACACAACCTCCCTCTTGGTTCAGCCTCACCCGCTCCCCTCCGCTGCATGGAAGGAGTCGAGGACACACTGCCACCTGGTTTCTGTCACCAAGCCCCACCCCCTCCACACTTTCAACATGCTTGTCCCACCCAAGTGGCCCTCAAAGAACAATGCTGCTCTCTTCTTTTGTTTGTGGTGTTGCCATTTTGTAAAAAGAAGCAAAACGGTAAGAAATGGGGCTCAGAGAAGGATGGCGTGCGGGCCACACATGGTGCCCCTTGGGCCACACGGACGGAACCGAGCAGCTTCCAGACGCAAGTCAGGGGGACCATCTGCTACATTCAGAACTCTTCCCGAGCCAAGATCCTGCCTCACGATCCCTCCCAACACAGGAAGCCACTACGACGGGTAGAAGACTACGCTGCGAGTCGCATGTGGTTTCCACTTATGGCCTGGGTCAATCATCAAAGAACTGATTCAGTCAAACCATTTCAGTCATGTCGAACTGTCACCTTTTGTAGATAATGGGCAGCCGTACGTGGCGTGCACGCAGGTGAGCGCGCACGCACGCACACGGGGGCCTGTCCCAGCCCCTCAGGTCTTATGCCCACAATGCCCCAGCTCTCAGGGGGCACCTTGGGGGTCCCTGAGTCCTGCATGAGGAGGTGACGTGGAGGGGAGAGTCTGCAGGCACCTTCATCACACTACACACCCTCCTCGTGTAATTCTTTTTTTCGGCACTTGGCCTATTTTGCTACTAGTATTTTCCCTTCTGCTGCCTTATCTCCACGTCCTGGCCCTGGGAGTTGACCATGGCCCCAGTGAAAGTCTGCCCTTAGAGTTCGAACATCCAGCAGGCGTGATCTCCCAGCGTCATCCTACAGGCGGTGCGTCTTCTTCACGCGGCAATCCCGTCTCGCACCAGCCGTGGCCGGAAGGTGGGCTCCACGCTGGCACATCCATCCCCGTCCCCGTCTGGAACGTACGCCTGGCCCCCTGGCCCACTGCCCCGCATCTGATGGTGCTGCCTGCCCCCCTTTCTTTCTCCTCTGCCCGCCCCGAGGCTGGCCTCAGCCGGCATTTCTTCCTTTCTGTACAAACTTGCACAGAGAACCTCTCAACCTGTGGTCAGACTGCCTCGGTCAAGGACTGGTTATGAGTCTCAGATCTTGCCCTTCCCTGGGACCAATAAAATGGGGTGGGAGGGTGGGAGAGAAGTGAGCCTGTGAAAGGCAGAGATTTGCGAAAGGAAGCACAGAGGTGAGAGCAAACAGGACCTGGCCCTTCTGGTCTCCGCGGCACCCTGTTCCCACTGGGTAAACTGAGTGGATCAGGTCTGTTCATCAGGGAAGAGATCTGCATTACAAAGCTTCCCACCGGTTAAAACTTAGAGTCTGCGCCTCAAGCAATGCCATCCAGAGGTGTCTCTAAGTCTTCCCTCGGAGCTACTGAGAAAAACATGCAACTCTTCCTCCCATGAGATGTGAGTTTTGCAGACCACGCAGTCACGAGGCCACCAAAACTGCCTGCCGCCAAGTGGGGAGACCCAAGCAATGGGAGAGGCAGGTTCCTCACTAGCTCACGTGCATCAGGTGATTAGGGGCTTTCTCAAGCTATACACCCATCCCCGGAGCTGCTCCAGGTACATAAGTGAATGAATTCCCCCTTTCTACTGAAGCTCAGTGAAGCTGGTCATCTGTCCTTGCAAGCAAGGGATTCTACACTACGACAGTGAACATGAACCAGACCAGAGCAGGCAGCTGCCTGGGTGAATAATGGACTGGTCGGCGGCCACGTGGTTCCCTGGATCCAGAGCCGCTGCCAGCAAGACGACAAAGTCAGGGCCCAAGGTCATGGGCCGATGTAGCAACGGACCAAGGAGAAAACACCTGGTGGCAATTCAGCTTTGACAGATCCAAGGACTATTTTCTAATTTGCAATTAAGTCGTGCACTTAAAGGTCTAAAAAACCATCTTGGGACTTAAAATTTCTCTAGAAAAAATAATTTCTAATTTCAAAGGTGGAACTTTCTAGAACCCAGTCTCCTTTTACCTATTAAAGAAATGGTTTTGTCCTGAGGTGTCTTAGGAAAGACACGGTTGTGTTCCCAGCATGCACGCTACTATTCTGGGGTCTCTGTCAATCAAATGACATGAAGGAGGATGTGTGGGCTACCCTGGGAGCCCAGGGACACTTCCTGCCTGAAGCCAGCATGCAAGGCTGCTCAGCTGACCAGGTGTAAATCACCACCGTGAATTACAGTTATTCATCCAGAAGCTTCTTCTCCCCTCTGGAACACACACACTGGCCACAGGTGCCATGCCCAGCTCTCAGTAGGCCCTCAGTTTCCCGGTGAATTAATTGTAACAATACGGGACAATGTGTTCTGAGTCCCAAACAACCAATTCAAAAATACATTTTGTCCTGCCAATTTTGTCAATGCCAAAACCATAATCTCCTTATTCTAATTTTACAGCTGTCTTTTTCTTGTTTAAAATGAAGTAGAACACCCTTCTCTCTGATGATTTCTTTGAAGTTCTAGTGATTATTTCAGTATCTTTGCCTATTTTAAAGGCACTATCACCTGATCCTCAGTATGGCTTACGTGTGAGGGGACAGAGTCAGCAGACGGTTACACAGATCAGAACCATGACAAGAATCAATGATATTCCTATAGTTAGGGACTGAGTCAGCGTCTGAAATAATTAAAGAAGATGGCTGAACTGGTTTCTGCTTTATCTATTAAGCCAACCTTCCGGTGGGCTCTTAGTTTTAAGGCTTCAGATAATCCTCATTAAAAACTTATCATGTACTTATGATCACCTGGTTGCAAGTAAGATGGTAAAGTTACGCTGAAACATTTAACTGGCTAGATTTCAAAACTACTCGAATTTTATTAGTGTTTACATATTTTGTTCATTGGAACACCGAACAGCACCAAGAACGTGTTTAGAAATAAACCTAACATCTGCTGAGCAGTGGTAGCTCACAAAAATGTTTTTTAAGTTTATTTGATTTGGAAAGGGTTTCTGGAGCTGACAGTTTAAATGCATTTCACATGTCCCAGAAAATAAGGCTGGTGTTTACCACATGGCTTGTTTCTAAGAAACTAAGTAAACATTCATTTTTAAAAAATGACTTCAGATACCCATGCTCCTGAGAAGGCTTTTGCTGCCCTGACGATAGACACATCTGTTGGGAAACAATTCCAGGCAGAGTCCTCAAGGGAAGTGGCAAGATTAACAGAGGGACGTCCAGCTCACAGTGACCTGATGGCCAGCAGCCGCTGACCTCGGAGGAAGTGACCATTAGAACTGCAGCCGGTGTGTGACGTCCCGGCTATGCACGGGCAGGGCACAGTGGTAACCCCAGGGCCAGTCACCCTCGGGGGGGCACCCTCGGATTGGAAACACCGGAGAGAAGGCTAAGATGGGGCTGTCTCATCCATCACAGTGGCCACCGTGCTCTGAGGCCACATCCAACCAGAGAAGCTCGTGACCCTGCAAGCAGCCCAGACAGAGTCCCCACCGCCCGGGTGCAAGAAAGACCTCAGAGAACTCAGCCCCATTCTAGAAGCCCTGTGGGGATGGGGGGCCAGTTTAAATTCCATCCTTCTTTCTAGTTTCCAAATGGCCCGATTAGGTCCCAGGCATCTTGTACAGCTCTCTACTGTCATGACCTGAGCTGTGCTTAAAGCTGTTAGAATAACCGCACTGGTGAGGAGAGACAGTGCCTCGGGCATATTCGAGCCAGGCCTGAGCTGGTCGAGGACCAGGGCGCCTGGGGCACGAGCAACCGGGATCGTGACCTCGTGCCTGGTGGACACGAAGTCCTGAAGCCACACCTGTCAGAACAGCCCAGGAGGCAGGGCTGCCCACCTGAAGCAGAAGATGGAGGAGCAAAGGGGCAGGACCCTTATTTACGAGGTACGCGTCCCTGAGCCCTCTCTCCATGCCAGGGCTAACGCAGTCTTCTGCACGCTTACACTCATATTCAGTCCCTACAAGGACTGGGGAGCAGGGAGGAGTAAGCTGAAGTTCAGGAGGATGGGTAACTCACCCAAGGCCACAACGACAGTAAGTGGCTACGACAGGCTGGGAACCCGGGTTTCAACCACAGGCAAGTGCGGGCCTAACACGCGGGTGAGAGGCGGTGCCGTCCCAGCCCTCGTGCTGGCACGTCCCCCATTACCGGGCTCATGGTCGGAACCTGCAGGCTGCCGGCCTAGATTCGGGGCTGCCATGGCCTCGGAGCTTTCTTACCCAAAAATGTGAATTGGTGAAGAGCCTACAGGAAGCTGGAGTCATTCACTGAAGGAACGAACCTCTGATGGATTCAGCTCCTGAAGACCTGGGAACGACAGGGTCAGCCGCCCCCAAGTCACACCAGGCCGAGGCCCCGCGCCGCAGCAGGTGGCGAACCCACCTGTGTCACACCTGGATGAGGGCTTACTCCAGATTCCAACGAAGGGGAGCTCTCAGACAGCGTGACATCATCCTAGCACTTCCCACCCATTTGGTGGCCCTAAGTCCTTGAAAAATTAGCCAAGAGCAGTTAACTTTATCGTCACAGGAAGGTCGGTCTCTGGACGTCCTTAAAGTTGTTTCCACCAACCTTAACACCAGCTACTCAGTCTGCTGGGCACTGTAGTGCATCTTAGAGCTAGAGGCCCCTTCCCCTCCTCCACCGCCATGAGAGCCGTTGCTGGGCAGCAGCCTTTCTGGGCCCCAGGTCCCCTGCGTGGCCCACCGTGGGAAGCACAAAGGGAGGGGCACACAGAGGGAGATGTAGCGGGACAAGGTCTCAGCAAGGGCTCAGCTCTGAAGCTCAGAGCTCTCGGGGACACCACCGTGTCCCGGTCTGCAAGGGAAAGTGTCTCAGGTGGCCCACGTTTCCATCAAATTCCTACATAATACTGGGCAGCCGCGGTTTTCTTTCCTTTTCTTTCTTATTTTGAAGGAAGAGAGCAAAAAACTGCGGCAGGCCCGTGGAGTCTGTGGCGGGGGAAGGCAGGGTGCACAGCAGACATCAAGCGCACAAGCACATGAGATGGAACTCGAATTACACGCCCAGATCCTCATTCACTGTCCTAATTAGCAGCCACTAATAGGGCACTGAATGGCAGAGGAATAATTTCCACCCGATTCTTTCCATCAGAAGTGAGTGACAGCTGTGAAATTCCATCAGAGGTGTGAAGGTCACACGTACACTAACCTAATGTTTGTGACGTTCTAGGAGACCAGCCATGAGCATGGCCAGTGAGGTCTGGGGCAGCGAATCGCCCTTCTTGTCACCAAGAAGTAACGGGGCAACTTCAACAGGTCCGAGTGCAGCTTCTGTTTCAACACCAGATGTGTAGTATGCACATACTATTACGGGTTAAATTCTGTCCCCTAAAAATGTGTTCCAGTCTGAACCCCCAGGACCTGTGGGCCTAAATCCAGAGACGAGTGTCTTCATGAGATGAGGGAAACCTGGACACAGACCCAGGGAGAAGGCCCCGTGACGACACGGCAGAGACTGGAATGATGCGTCCACAAGCCCAGGAACGCCAAGGGCTGCCAGTCACCCGGAACGTGGATTCTCCCACATTCCCTCCAGAAGGAGCCAACCTGTCAGCAACTCAATCTCAGACTCCTGGCCTCCGGAGCCGTGAGAATACATCTCCACTGTTTCAAGTCACACAGTTTGTGGTAATATGTCATGCAGCCCTAGGACTCAGATACACACATGTATCTCACGCACACGCACGATTAAAAGGGTATTTGCCTGCACAAAAATTTTACTCTTTGGATTATTTTTGTGGACTTACAGGCTCCCTACTGGGTTACCCACTTTTGCATTGTTAATCCACTATTAAAAAACACACATAAGGGCTTCCCTGGTGGCGCAGTGGTTGGGAGTCCGCCTGCCGATGCAGGGGACGCGGGTTCGTGCCCCGGTCCGGGAAGATCCCACATGCCGCAGAGCGGCTGGGCCCGTGAGCCATGGCCGCTGAGCCTGCACGTCCGGGGCCTGTGCTCCGTGACGGGAGAGGCCACGGCGGTGAGAGGCCCGCGTACTGTAAAAAACAGAAACAAAAACAAACAAAAACAAAAAAACCCACACATAATATTTAAATCCATTCCCTCATTTCAGTTGTATCTTTAAAATAATCTAAATTGTATGAGTCAGCTGCCTTTGCCACGGGGATAAAGTACCAACCCAAATGCATAACACGAAGCACAACAGGTGTCATCCTCGGAGAGGTGATGGAACCTGCACTCTGGCGAAGGCTGGGGGTCCGCAAACAGAAGGCCCTGACCACCTTCACCCTCCCAGCAATCTAAAGATGCCCACCACAGGTCAGAGTAACACTAAAGGACATTTACACATTAATTAAAGCAAAAGAAGAGCCTGTGCAGACGGGAGAAGGGCAGGAAGCGCCAGTGGGCTGTGTGCACAGGCAGAGCCCCCAGGAACACGCCTCCCAGGTAAAGCCGCTGCGCTGTACGGGGCAGGCAGTGGATCACTCCAGCCATTTTAAGAGGAAAGGGGGATGAAGCTGCAGGTAATAATAACAGCAAGAAAACGGAGAGGTCTCACAGCTCAGCCAGAGGCCAAACCTCTCGGCCTGGCGACCGTGACACACACCTTCAGCTGCGTACTAACCTGACCCTTTGCTACGAACGAAGCTGCAGGTGGTGCTGAGCTGTAATCGGCTTCATCAGCCTCCCGCACACCCCAGAGAGGATTCCCTTTGCTCTGATGTTCCCCATATACCTGGGTGATGACACAGAACACTGCAGCTCCAGAACATTCTCCGTGGAAAGCTTCTCACTGAAGCGAGCGAGGGTAATCGATGGATGTTAATGCATCCGGCAAGGACTGAAATCACTTTGCAGCCACAGGCTCTGAGACGGGGGCAGGGACTCCTGTGTGCCAAGACGATGAGAAAGCAAGGCTTTTCTCATTCATTTCCTTTTGGAAACAACAAATTACGGTTCCCTCCTGCTGCCACGTGGGACTCGCCCCAGTACATGGACAGAACATGGGAAGCAAAGACATTCCCACCTGCCTGGTTCCAGGGCGGCTGGCCTCTGGGAAACAGGGAGTCGTGGGGACTAAAGGCTTCCAGGCACCAGGCGGCGCCTCCTCACAATTCTTCCGGGTCCCGGAGGACCTGACGCACGTCCCCTGGGGGGACCTCTCTACGCTCCTGGCAACGTCAAGGAACAATCCCCTGACCTCTCAAACGGTGAGAGGACAGGTGGCCAGGTGGCAGGGCCAGCTCCTGAAGGGCGCGAGCAAAGATCTCGGACAATCTTTTCCCTGACCGAGGAGCCCTTGGGCACAGACCCCACTGAGGGGTGAGATGTTTCCACTTTGTAGATGAAAGAAGGGACGTCCCGTTACCGAACTCGAGAATGCATCCACCCTGTAAAATAATGTACTCTGAAAATCGTATGATACCATGAAATTCCCAGAGTAAAATGTGTTACCTGGAAAGTCGAAGAAGTAGGGCTGTTACAGAGCACATTTAGGTCTCCCCACTGGGTACAGTTTTTACTTTTGATGTGCGAACGTTCAAGAGAAAGGCTTTTGTGTTCATCAAAATATAAGGGCTCGCCACAAAGAAATCACAGTCAGGGCCAAATGCGATGGCACAAACTGAACGCCCAAAGGAAGATGGCAAAAGCCACAGTAAGGACGAAACAGCACCACGCGGGGAAGGGGAAGGCGGCCACAGGCGGGAGAGCCGGGACCCGCGCCAACCACGCCAGACGTCGAACGGAGCACAGGAGAATCCAGCTCATGGCAGCAAAACCAGGGCCCAGACCACGAAACCTCCAGGGACCCCCGACCAAGGGGTCCCCTCAACTGAAATCCTGAGCATTCCAGGGCACACAGGCAGCTTTACTTGAGGAGGTGATCCTCTCACTTGCAGTCCAGCTAATGAGTCCATCAGCAGCTCGTGTCATCAATCTACACAATTGCTAGACCCGAGGAATAAGGAGAACCCCCAAGAAAAAGGCTCTAGCCAACTCTCGGGTATAGTCAAAATGACTATGGCTAAAACCCGCAGTCACACACAAAGGCACAAATACACAAGTACAACCCAGGTACGGATTCCAGGAAAGAAGACGGCCAACTTTCTCACCTCTCTGAAGCACATAATTTTCTAGCATCTGTATCCATTTCTCAGTGTCTAGCTATGCTTCTCCTCATTGATTCCCACATCTGAGCCCTCACTTCCAATCTCCCTTAAACCATCATTTCAATACGGATAACGAAAAACGTAGGCCTTTCCCTCATGTGACCACCACGAGACTTTCATGGTGGGATCGCAAAATGCTGCAAAGTCACGGCAGAGCCCCACGCAACGACTGCCACAGAATTCCATCTGCCACACTTTTCTGAACGGTTACACAGTATCCAAGACAGGAGTTAAATACTAGAACAGGTGTTACAGGAAACATGTGAAGCTACTCAGCACTACTGCTAAAAAGACATCTAAGGGACAAAACAGGGTGAAATGTTGAACTTAAAAAAAAAGGAAAGGATCAAATGAAACAAAATAGGATGATATACACAGAACAAGGAGGGAAGGGAAGACTACAGCACAGAGTTGTGTCTCTCCTCGCTCTTCAAACAAGACAAGCGCTGCCATGAAGAAAATGTATAGTTACCTGCGTCCATATCTGCAAAGAATGGAACAGCCAGTAAGAAAAAGAAGGAACCAGAAATTCAGTGTCTCAGAGTTGGATTTTCAAAGGTTACATGGAGAGAAAATATAATTTAGAAAACTGTGTGTGGACACTCTACCTGGATTTGGGGACACGGGAGTTAAGCGGTTTCCTAGCATTACTACCATCATTTTATTTAAAGCAAAAAAACAAAATATGGATATGTTAACTGAAGAAGTAAAAGCCTCATGGCAAAAGAAATAGCTTCTTCTCATGCAAAGTGATTATTAAATGTTTACAATACAATATAAGGGGGAAAACATACTCAAACACATGGTGGTGGGTCATCTGAAGGCTCGGATCTATGACTAAGGAACAGTACACACAAATTAGGTATAAACTCAAGATCTAGATCAGAGAAACGTCCAAGCAGTAACAGTTAAAGGAGCGACACTGGATTCACATCTGAAGGGACAGAACTATTCGGTACGAAATACATTCAACAGCGTTCATGGTTTGACTCTATCTGCTCCAAATGCCGAGATGGTCAGCGAAAAATACTACAGAAGAAGCAACGTGCCTACGGATCTTTACTGCTTGGTTATGTTGTGATTACTTTTCTCGACATGGGATACGTCACAGTAATGATTTAGAATATGCTAACAAAAAATTCAGAACACTAAACTCTCTAGAGGTGGAGACTGTGTGACACACGCAGCATACCTTCGGGAGACTCCTCCTGGACGTACGTGCCGGTCAGATAGCGATGCACCAGGGCCGACTTGCCACTGGCTAAATTACCCACAATGCCCTGAAACACAGAAATGGGCAGTCACTGAGGAGTAGTCAGTCTATCATGCGATTCAGCAACCTGCAATAGAGAGGTTAAAATGGACGCAATCCTGAACACCACGACCAAGCATCAGCGGGATGGCTGAAAATGGGCTAAATGCTTCTGCTGGGATTCCAACACCTTCAATTAACCTCTCACGTTTCATCAGCCTCTACGGCCTGAAGAATCAACATGGTTAGAACACACACTGAATCCCGTGAGTGCTGGTTACACCAGGAAGGTGTACAGTGCGTCAGCCCACCAACACGTATTGTGGACCCTCGAAACGCTCAACAAGGTACGAGGTTCAATGGGGCGCAGTGGCAGTGCAGAGCCACAAGGGGATTGGGAGGACGTGCATTCCGTCACAACTCTGGGGTAGGATTTGCAGCCGGGTGAGACTAGCTGATAAAGAGCCACAACAAAAAAGCACAGTGCCGGGGAGGGACCGGAGGGGAGAAAACTGGACCAAGGCGGGGAGGGGAGGAGAGCCGGCCTGCATCTCTGGACACGGGGTCCACACGGCAGGACAGAGCAGGGACCCACGGTCAAGGCGGCAAAGGTGTTTGTGCTGGATGGAAACCAGGTCAGCATGACGTGAGGGCCACTGTACCAGCAAGCGGGAACTCACAGGCACCGGCACGCAAGGCTGGCTTCACCCTGCCTTCTTCAGAGAACGCTCCCGTGTCAACACAGCGGACACACCTGGACTCAGGTGGCTGTCCCTGGGGAGGCCCTCCCTCTGCTCACGATCTCACTCCCCCTCTATCTTCTGTGCAAAGACTCTCCTGCATTTTAATCTTTTCCTCCCCGGCTAGAACTTCCCCTCTGCATTTAAGCATGATCCAACCAATTCTCTCTTGAGGAAAAGCAGGACGAGAGACCTGCCCTGGACACAGGTCCCCCGCCTACGAAGAGCCTGCCTCCCTCTCGCCCACTCTCTGACCCTACCCACCCCCAGCCTGCTGTTTTGACCCTATGGCTACAAGGACACTGCTCGAGGTCACCGAGGACTTCTGCTTCTAAATCCCCTGGCCCTCCCCTTGCTGCGTCACCGGAAGCTGTAGAGGAGATTCTCTTTCTTCAAACTTCCCGCTCTGGGCTTCCTCTTCAAATTACCCCCAGCCCACGCTGGCTCCTTCCCTAGACCTCCTAGATTCCCTAGATCCTGGATTCTAAGTACCCCCCTCCAACCAAGGGAGCCAGGCTACATCCCACCTACTCCCAGTAAGCTATGGATACCCACTCTCATTCTCCAGCCCCACCCCCTCTCAGGTAAACCCCTACACACCTACACTGGTACTGAAACCTCAGCATGTCCAGACCTTACCGTTCTCTCCCCAGTCTGCTCATCATCCTGTGATCACATCACCGCTCAGACTCCCAAGCCAGACACCTGGACGCCGTCTCCAATTCCCACCCCGCCCAGATGTGCTTTTGAGGGTCTCCACACTCCCACCCCCACCCCCACCACGGGGCAGGCTGTGCGTCCGTCCACTGGATCCTGGGAGAGCCTTTAGCTTATCTCCCTGCCTGGGAGCTCCCCCTCTTCGCCCAGAGAATACCAGAGATTCTTTAAAATTGACACTGCAAAGATGCGACTCCCTCATTTCACAACTCTCGGGAAGCCTCCCACTGCCTGCAGGCCAGAGTCCAAGCATTTCATGAACAGACCACAAAGCGTCTCCCTCGAAATGCTCACGATCAATTCTGCCGCAGGCACCCAGGTCCGGCAGGGACCACACGAACATACCACTCACCTGGGCACCCCTCCCTTCCCCCGAAGAGTTTTGGGTGGCTTCCCTGCTTCTCTACACACCCAGAACACTTCACACTGACTGCTGACGCTCTTGACGCCACCCCCCAGTACGCGTGGGTCCCCGAAGACCAAGAACTGTGTCTCTGATGCTGGCAAGGACACCTCTCTGAATGCCTACACTCAGCACTGTCTCCGGCCCCAGTAAAGTGCCGGTAAACATGGGATGGTTGGATGGATGGATGGAACGGGGGGTGGGGGGTGTGCCTGGTTGGCTGGATAAATGGGTGACGGTGCCACTAATGAGAAGAACAAACATAAAAGCGAACAAATTTGCCACGAGATTGTGGAAAGTAAGTTAAAACCTGATCTAAAACCCTGAACCATCCTGTCCCTCCCACCGTCATGGTCCTTTCGTCCTCAGCTTCCCACTCCCTGCTTCGTCCTCGATATGCCAGTGACCAAACACCATCCTAACAGGCCTTGCAGACTCCAGACGCCTAGATCGTTCCACATCAATCGCTGCCCAAAATAATACTCCTACTCGTGGGTCAGCAATCGGTTCAGATGTCACCTCCTCTGAGAAGCCTTCCTAATGCCACAGCCTCAACCGGTGCCTCTCCCCAAAGCTCCCTTAGTGCCCTCCTCCTAACGCTACCTTGCCACTTACCTCTTTGTTTCCCCAACATCGGTATGTGGGTCTGACTCTCTCCAGTGCTGACAAGGGACTGGGTCTCGTTTGTGTCTGGTTCTCTACCCCCCAGCATCGCCCACGGCGGACTCCTAGCAACACTGGGTGAATGAATGAATGAATGAATGAATGACACTAACGCCAGTGAGGAGAAACGAGACGCTTTATTACTACAGCTCCAAGCCCCAGACTACGTGGACGGATCCCTTCCTGATTTGACTGATGTCTTCCCTTCGCTTTGGGCCTCTATAATCTGAGAATTTCTACCTGTTAATTATTCTCTTGCTCAAGGGTACCTGCTGCTTCGTCAGCTTCACGCTGAGAAAATCCGAAACAGTATGCCGCAGAATTGAATTTTTAATTAAGATTAGGCTTTTTCTTTCCCGAGGAGGAAAATGTTCAAAATCACTGTTCAGTCTGTGCTTTCTGTGTGTGGCAATATTCCCTCCTTCTTACATGTCAATGATTTGCTAAGAATTTACTCACCCCTTCTAGGGATCAAATCACTCAATCCCGGGGGCGGGGGGGGGGAGGTGTTTTATTTGGACTGAATGGCCATCTCATATACCTCCTCATGTCTGCGCACCGTGGGCATTATTTTAATTTGAAACACTGGCAGAAACAGCCAGCCAGCTGTGAGGAGGAAATAAAGTGAGGGATGAAAATGCTCTTTAAGCTGTAAAGCTGCACGGGGATCCATGAACTGCTACTGGATACGAACCAGAGAGAACGGCATCAGGCCAGTCTGGGTCTACAGGCTCGGGGAGAAGCAAGGTAACACGGGAAAAGGTGTCCTGAAAATCACAGAACTCTGTATTCTGGTGGCGACACGTCATCACACGGGCCCGGCATCCTCTGGGCAGGGCTGTGAACAGTCACATCACACGAGGTGTCTTTCTAAACTGAGTTCTCTACTGTCCCACACTTCACCACGTACCAGCTTATACACGTGGTTTGCTGAAAATAAAATCGAGGCTTTTGGTAAAAATCCCAGTTGAGAATTCAATGAAAACGCGCAAATAGGATATGACGGGTTGCTGACAGACGCCCACCTCTACAGGCCAGGGATCTACGGAGTGGTTTCCTTTCCGCCCAGAGGTAAGTGGTCAGCACGTGCTGCCTGGCACACGTCTGCAGGGACCCGAGTGTGGACCCAAAGCAACTGGCCCCCATCACACAACCTCAGGAGGCATATAGCAGGGCACTACCACTCTTGAAAAGAATGCAAACATTGGGGAATTCCCTGGAGGTCCAGTGGTTAGGACTCCTTGCTTTCACTGCCGAGGGGCCGGGTTCAATCCCTGGTCAGGGAACTAAGATCCCACAAGCCATGTGGTGGGCCAAAAAAAAAAAAAAAAAGAAAAAGAAAGCAAACACTGACATTTTTTCTCTGACAGATTCCAGATGGTTTATGGCTCGCTTGCTATCATGTCACTGAATTGCTGCGTTTCTGAAAGCGTCAGGGGTTCCGAGGGTGCTGACCTAAGGGACCACCTGTCCCGGGTACTGTACCCAGGCAGGACACAATCGCAGCCCTGCGGATACACACAGGCTGCCCTGAACAAAGGAGCATTTCTGTAGACGCTGGGAACGCCTCAGCACAGAAGGGATCTGCTGAGGAGGCCGAGCTGCCCGCTGCACCGCCCAGGCACGAGGATGCCCGGCCCAGAGCGGAGCCGGCCGTCCTGCTGGGGTCTGGGCCGTCCCCGCACGGGTCGGGGGCAGGGCGCCTCCCCCAGAACTGCAGAATCCTCCCCAATTACTTCTCCGTGAGAGGGAGTCCACCGCTCCTGTGAATTCAAGCCAACTTTGTGAGAGTTCTGTTTTAGGACCATAAATCCACACCACCGGTTAACACAAGCGCCCCTACACCTCCACGCACTGATTCCAGAAAACTCATGCTTTTGAAATACCAGCAGAGAACAGGTTTTGGTAGGAGGCGTCCTCCGTCACGGGCTGCTATGCGGGCTCTGGTAGAACCCTCACCACCTTTAACTCCCCAAACTGGGTCTAAACCATGGGCCTTGACACCCTTCAACTTTAAACTTCAGCTCCTCCCTTACACTGGCCACACTTCAGATGCTCTACAGCCGCACGGGGCCCATGGGTGCCACCCTGGAGACAGAGAACATTTCCAGTTGCAGAAAGTTCTGCCGGCAGAGCTGATGCGGAAGCACAAACTCCAGGTTCAGATACCGGCTCCGCGTCTCACTAACCAGGGCTTCCTTGGGCCCACTCTCAACACGTGAGGCTCCGCCCCCGCTGCCTGGGGAGTGGGGACAACAGCACGACCGGCTCAGGACTCAAGGTGACGGCTCCACCCAGGAGGTACCCCACGTCCCGCACAGAGTAAGTGTCGTCACCAGAACGCTGTTCCCCTTGCTTTACTCCGACGGCAGGACCCCAACCTTTGGCTGGCTCAAGAGGCCGCCTCTGAAACTGGGAAAGCTCCCTGGGGACCTCCAAGCAGCACCTCTGGCCGCGCAGCCGCGATTGCTGACGTCGCTTCCTGACAGTGTCCCACGGGATTCGCTCTGTTCCGGGGACAGCGTCACAGAGCACAGGGGACAGAGCGGCACTGTCCCAGGGCTGGGCTTGCGGAACCCGCGCTTCTGGAACGGCCCCGGAACCGTGGGCCCCTTTGCCTCCCCCCAAGGAAGGAGCCATCGAGAAAGGTCAGACCTGCTGGGAGGAAGGAGCGGGGACGAGAGGGGAGGGCAGGAGGCCTGGCTTGGACGCCTGGCAGTGGCAGCGGGGACACACCAGGCGCCCTCGGGCCGGGGGGATGTCAGGGGGCCTGCCCACGAGCCCTCCCTTCAGGCCTTAAGTTTCAAAACCTGTTCTTCCCGGTGACACTGGAAGTCACAGACACACTTGTCCTTGCTCCACCTCCTTGTCTCGGAGGGAGAGGCCAGAAGGGGCCTGTCCCCCGCCCCCCCGGGTCCACCCGTGAAGCACCGCAGGTGGCTGGGGCCCCGGGAAGGGCATCTGAGGGCCTCTGGGGTCACCGGGCAGACAGGCTGGAACTGCTAACAAACCCTGGGGCCTCAGAGAAAGGGCACGTCGGGGGACAACATGCCGAGGCTGAGGGCCCAGGTGGGCCGAGCAGAGCAGGCCCAGGGCCTGGACAGGATGAGCTGACCTGCTGTCACCACGGTCAGTCTGTCACGTGAGAAGTTTAAGACACACACACACACACACACACACACACACGTCCTCCAGACGCCGCGTATTTCATAACAATGTGATTTTTTAACAGTTCTAGCTGTCCTTTCTTCCATCCCCAAGTGCGGGGGGCAGGTGAAGTGGGGAGAGGCTCAGAGGTGTGGCTGTTAACAGATCCAGTCATTTTTTATTTAAGTCAGTTTAAATAGTGTCACTGAAAGAGTACTTAAAGTTCATAATAAAAACAAAACTTTAAATTTTATGCTACTCCTCTGTAACACAGTATACAGTCACACCTTCTCAGTGATGAATTAGAATTACATCTTGATGCCTCGCTACAGAGACTGTCCATGACATCCTGCAAAGGACTAATGAGCTGTGTGCGTGTGTGCGCGCGTGTGTGTGTGAGACAGAATCTCTCTCTCACACACTCAGATACAAGAGACAGTGGTGGGTGGACCCAGCCCTGCACACAAGGCCACCTGCCATCTGTCATGACCGTCACGGGCGCCCTCGGGACTCCAGCCCTAACCTCAGCCTCACCTGGCCCCTCCCCAGGACACAGCAGAACACGGCCCACCTCTGGGCCCCAGGGAATGAGAACCCTGACGCCCACCAGGATGCGGGCTTGGGGCACTCACAGGTCACACCTCACCCCTTCCTGAGCCCCCCTCCAAGCCCCCCTCCTGCAGGTGAGGAATGACCACGCCCAAGGCCAGAGCAAACACTCACCACTTTGAGCTCCGGGACGGATCGACTTAACGTCCATTCCTGGCTGTTCACAAAGGCATCTGTAAAACAGGAGGGTAAAAGGAAGTGAGATGCTGAGACTTACCGAAGTGCAAGGTCGAGATACCCCCAAGGTGCCAGTTTTCAAACGGGAAGGACAGCGAAGACGGTCCAGCCCACCCCTAGCATCACTTCCACCCAGAGAAGCTGAGATGTGCCTGGTTCACACGGCTGTTCCGATTCCAATCCGTGTCCTGCCTCTTAAAACGTAACACACGCTCCAACAACTCCGAAGTCCTGCCCCAGCCCTGTAGGGCCCACCCTGCCCAGGGGTGTTAAGACCCTTCCTATCGTGAATGTGGGCAAGTGTGAGGACGAAGGGAGCTCCTGGCTTTCCTGGAAATGACCCTGTAGCCAGTGAACTTTGGGCCTTTTGGGTTTTCACTAAAATACTCACTTGTCTGAAATCCCCCCAATAAAGTTATGGTAGGTGATGGCTGGAAAATCCAAGTGTTTACAATCCGACACTATGGTTTAGAAGAAGACTTTCAAGCTGGAGTTTTGATCCTTAGAAACATATTATTCAGTTCTCACTGAAGATCCAGTGAGAACACCTTGGGATGCGTCAGAAAGTCAAGGGGGAGGACTTCCCCGGTGGCGCAGTGGTTAAGAATCCGCCTGCCAATGCAGGGGACACGGGTTCAACCCCTGGTCCGGGAAGATCCCACATGCTGCAGAGCAACTAAGCCTGTGCATCACAACTACCAAGCCTGCACTCTAGAGCCTGTGAGCCACAACTACTGAGCCTGTGCTCTACAGCCTGCAAGCCACAACTACTGAGCCCGTGCGTCACAACTACTGAGCCTGTGCTCTAGAGCCGCGAGCTACAACTACTGAAGCCCATGCACCTAGAACCCGTGCTCCGCAACAAGAGAAGCCACCGCACCGCAACGAAGAGTAGCCCCCACTTGCCGCAACTAGAGAAAGCCCGCGCACAGCAACGAAGACCCAACACAGCCAATAAATAAATAAATAATAAATAAAGTTATTAAAAAAGAGAGAGAGAGCGCTGTTGCTGTGCTTGTAACAACCCAAGGCTGGTTACGTACATTTGGATACATCCACGTAATGAAGGCTAAGTCGCCAACAAAATGTTTAAAACCCCAACGTACCAAAGTGCAGCCATCCCAAAGCTATAGGGTTGGGTGGGTGGGTGGGTGGGTGGGTGGGTGGGTGGGTGTGTGTGGGTGTGTGTGTGTGTGTGTGTGTGTGTGTGTGTGTGTGTGTGTGTGTGTGTGTGTGTGTGTGTGTGTGTGTGTGTGTAATACCCACACAAGCTTGTCCATGCTGAGAACACTTCTGGAAGGATTTAAAAAAACTTCACAGTTGCTGATCTAGGGTTAAGGAACCAGGTAGCCTGGGGACAAGGTAATGAAGAGATTTTCTTTTCATTGTCACCTTTTGGTACCTTCCACATTTTCTACCATCTGGCATGAAAAAAAAATTCAATAATATAGTTTTTAATAACCTTAATAGGAAGACAAAGAGAGCAAAGTGGGAATTAAAATGAGCTCCATTCACTAATGCACGGCCGATATTTAAGCACATACCACCAAAGATTATGTTTATCACAAGTATTACATATTCATTATAGATTAAGCAGGGCTCCATTAAAGAAAGACGCGTATTATATAAACACTGCAACAATGTGTGTGGTGCCTTTTTAATTGCAAACATATCTTCCCTCGAATGGAATATATTTGTTTGTGGCAACTAGCTTAATAAAATTAATGCCTGATCTACCTGACCAGATTAATAAAATTAATGCTTGACTTAACCAGAAAAACACATCTTCACTTTTTGAAGATTTACTTTAAAAATGTTCATCACCTCCATCATTGCCCGGGCAGGACTGAATGCTGCCTCCCAAGAGGCTAAATGAAACATAACAAAGATGCAGCAGAAGACGTACACACCAGATACTCCTTCACGCTAGTCCTCTATGGATCGGGACCTTTCTGTGGGCTGGACTCCCTAAGTGGGAGCTACAGGGATGACAGTGCAGCCCCTCTGGAAGAGTTCATCACGGGGTGAGCAGGGTGGGGACCATGGCGACCAGACCAGCCGGCTGCTCTATTTAAGTCCCACGGTGCAGCAATCCTTAAAGGATAAACACACATGCGTCGGGGGCACACACCCAGCAGCCTGTGCATGTGTGCGTGTATGGCAACGCGTGTATGGGAAAGCGTGTGCACGTGCACGTGTGTTCTCAGAGCAGCTAGAACCAAAAGTCACAGAAGATGTGTCTCATTTCAGAAGAGGCCATTCTGCGCTCCACTCAATTCCCCCACTTGGAGTAGAATAATCTTAAGAAAACACATCCCCATGCGCTTTTGAAATGCTACTGGACTTGAATTTAGAATAAAACACACCCAGTAAGCGCTGACTGACTGCTTTTAGCCTGTCGGGGACACTGAGGCCCTTTAGCTGTCATCACTGGGGGCCAGCATGCTGGGCGTCCTCTGTAATGACCCAATAGGGTTTAGGAAAAGAAGCCGGTTAGTCATTCCTGATCATTAACATGGCTCCACTTCAGGTTACATTTTATCTCTTCAATTGAAATCATAATAGTGAAAAGAAATTCTCAAAGAACACCAAGATTAGGGAACCTGAAGTAACAGGGAACTTTTATCAGGAGTGAAGAACCCCAACTATTAGCTTCTTCAGAACAGAAATCTGAAGGCAGTTGGAGAAAGAAAGTGACCTCCCCCCCACCCCCCCACCCCCTCCACCCCACCCCCCCACCCCCCACCCCACCCCCCCACCTCCACCCCCACCCCCCACCTCCACCCCCCCACCTCCAAAGTAGACTCAGGGACTGGGCCTAAGGACACAAGGGGAAGTTATCAGGACGGAGCAGGAAACCAAAACTGCTCAGCACTAGGGGGGGTGGGGGGGGGGAAGTGTTAGGAATTTTAAGCAGAAATTCTCGGCCTAGTTATTCTGAGTTGATGACCAAAACGTGAAATTAAAGGAAAAGACACCAACTCCCTGCTGTCTCACGGGTGTGCCCACAGGTCACACGCATGGCATATTATTTTAGGACTTAAGAAAGGGAATTCTAAACAGTTAAATGTGGATGCCAGTAGAATTCCTTCCTAGCTTAGCCCTATGTTAAGATAAAGTCCAGCGAAGCTCACACATGAAAATGCACTGTATCCACGCGATGCACACTTTTTAAAATACATTTGTTTATTTTATTTATTTTTATTTTTGGCTGCGTTGGGTCTTTGTTGCTGTGCACAGTCTTCCTCTAGTTGTGGCACGCAGGCTTCTCGCTGTGGTGGCTTCTCTTGTTGTAGAGCACAGGCTCTAGGCGCACAGGCTTCAGTAGTTGCGGCACGTGGGCTCAGTAGTTGTGGCTCGCCATCTCTAGAGCACAGGCTCATTAATTGTGGCACACGGGCTTAGTTGCTCCGCAGCATGTGGGATCTTCCCGGACCAGGGCTCGAACCTGTGACCCCTGCATTGGCAGGCGGATTCTTAACCACCGCGCCACCAGGGAAGCCCACAATGCACACTCTTATGATGCTGAGCAAAGAGGAAGCTGCCAGACCTACACTTTCAAAGGCGAAGGTGCTTGGGGTTTGGACAATTCGTGCTGAGCCCCAAGAAAAATGAAATTCAAACCACCTGGGTCATCCCTTTACGGCGTCCTCAGCAGTTTCTTTGTCTTTACGATTCTGGTGAGTGATGATGGAGCAGGCTGTGCACGTGGGGGGCGGGCATAAGGGGAATCTCTGTACCTCCCTCTCAATTTTGTTATAAACCTAAACTATTCTGAAAAAATAAGGTCTCAAAAAATGTAAACAAACATATATGTATATATACAAATACACGCATATACACACAGACACACAATGAAATGAAGTGCCGAGCCCGGACCCCACCCTGCAGTGACGAGTAAAGTGCAGGTCGCGGAAGACGGCCCAGACAGAATGTATTTACAACACCACACTGTATTTATTCCTGTCTTCGTCCTAACACCGCTGACCACGCGGGTCACTGAGTGATAAACGTGTTTACACACACAGCGCTGCTGGAGAGCCAGCTCCTGGTGCCGCGCGGCCCGGGGGAGCCCTGAGAGCAGCGGGCAGCCTGGGCAGAGGGCCGGGCTCCTGCAGATTCCAACCAGCCTCCACCCAGAGGCCGTCTTGACAAATGGAACCACACACCGTGCACCTGGACCACCAGGGTGTGGTCAGCTCTCCTTAGCGTCCCGGAGACCCCCTCTTACTCCAAGCGGAGGGTGTGACTCGGGCTTTCTTAGGAAATCTGAAAGCATGATGCAGGAGGAAAGCAGGGATTATACCAACACCAGGAGAAACCCTTCTCTGGGCCAGTTCCGCCTCCTCCAAGTAGACCTCCTTCCTCGTCCCCACTGGCCACTGCTTGTTTCCCAGGCCCACGGGCACCCCTGCCCCCGCATCCATCTGGTTTCATCCTACTGAGGAGCAGGGTTGGCCCAGCTGGGCCTGCTGACCTGCAGGGTGAGGACAAGCAGACGGCCTTCCACGGAGGGGCACAGACATCCTGGAGCTGGAAACAAAAGCCACACGGCAGAGGAAGGGGCCTGGACCCTGCAGCGGCCCCCGATCCTGGCCGGTCTAGGGGCCCCTCACCGCACCCCCTACACCCCAACGCACTGGCGTGCACCCTGCTGTCCCTGAAACAGCCTGAACCCTCTTCCAGAGGACACGCACAGATCAACCCTTGACGGGGCTCCGGAGAGCATCGCAAGTGAACCCAAAGGATCGCAGAGGCCCTTCCCGGTTCTTCTGAAGGAGACACTGTCACAAAGGACGCAGGCTCATTTCAGAGAACAGCCCCTCTCCCCAGCAGCAGAGCTGCTTCTCTGAGCCCCTGGAGAAGAGCAAGGATGCAGCGAGGCCTTCTTTCCGGAACCTCCCTTTCCAGGACCACCTTCAGCCACACCCTGGCTGCTCTCGGTGACAGAACAAGACCCTGGACCCCAAAGAATGCGAACAGCTCCTGACACCGACAGATGGGAGAACAGGCCTAAGACCGTCGGGGCAGGAGCCGCAGAAACAAACAAAACACAAATCCAACGACAAAGCTACTCGGCTGTTTATTTTTATTTTCACTCCCAGGAGGACTGTCTCCTTTCCCTCGCCTGGACTTTCTCAAAATTCATCCTGAGTACAAACTCCCTTCAGTCTCCGCCTGCTAAGAACACTGAGGGACTCAGCTCTGGTCTGTTTCCAAAATTATTCATATGCAGAACCGCACAGTTAACCAGGAAATGTAAGGCCCTCATTTTACTACACACACAATAGGCGCTCTGACTCGAAAGCCCTTGAAAGCCGTAATCGCTCCCTTTTTTAACAACCCCCTCCCTTTTTTAACAACCCCTTTTTTAACAACCTCCCTTTTTTAACAACCCCCCTTTTTTATAACAACTCCCCTTTTTTAACAATCGCTCCCTTTTTTAACAACCAAAGACAGAACAAATGGGGTGGGGGGTGGAGGGCAGGGACCTGATTCCCAGCTGCTTAATTAGCAACTTGCTGCCCATGGGGGATCACGGACAAATCACCTAATTCCTAAATGCTAGGAACACAGGTGAAGAAATGGTCCAGTGAATAGACAAAATCATAGTGAATTTTACACTGCGTAGAAAGCCCCCCGTTTTCCCCTTGGTGCTACTGTATTATTTTGTATTATTACAGCACCAACTCTTCCACTCTCTTGATTTGATGTATCAAAAGCCAAAAATTCAAGTCTTAAAACTGATAGGATTTTGCAAAGTAGCCCAAAAAAAAAAAAAAAAGAGTACTTCTTGTCCTTCAGCATTTTCCTCCAATACCTCGGAGTTTATTTAATTGCAGGGCATGAAGATGGCCACAGACTACATTAACCTCTGGGTTCCAGCAATAACCAGGAACCCTGCGTTAAGATCTACCAGGGAGATTACCCCTTCATTACTCCATTTCCGCTGAGCCTGGACCAAGCAGTTACACTCTGACATTCAGAAAAGCATCAAAGCTGTGGTTGGACTTCCTTCTTGTGCACTTCATGTCAAAAATGAGCAACATGGGGCTTCCCTGGTGGCGCAGTGGTTGAGAGTCCGCCTGCCGACGCAGGGGACACAGGTTCGTGCCCCAGTCCGGGAGGATCCCACATGCCGCGGAGCGGCTGAGCCCGTGAACCATGGCCGCTGAGCCTGCGCGTCCGAAGCCTGTGCTCCGCAACGGGAGAGGCCACAACAGTGCGACGCCCGCGTACCGCAAAAAAAAAAAAAAAAAAAGAGGAACTTGAGAATAAACACAGCAATCTACTGGCGTAAGAGTACACCTCGATGAAAATGATTGATTATGAAGGACAATCTTAGCAGCCTATCTAGTAGGGGGACTAAAATCCTAATAAAAAGGGATGTGTTTTATTTTCTCCTTGTATTCCTGCCCTGAACAAGAGAGTGAAAGACTTTTCAGGAGCATAGAAATCAGAATGAATAAAAAGCATAAGTCTTCTTTACAAAATCAAATCAAATCTCTTTTGCAATACAGGCAAACGAGGCCATTCTTCCATCACAATGAATCTGGTCTGGAGACAAATGCTTTCAGTGATTACAAACAAACAAACACCTCAGAAGGAAAACTGCCCTCAGTGCGCATGACTTCACCACTGTCTATGCAACGAGGATCAACCCTGCACAGGCCCGGATGAACGAAGCGCAGAGAGAAAACAGCAGAGAGTCTCAGCGACGTTTACGACTGAGCCTGTGATACTGACGACCGTCCCCTGAGCACTGCTGTGACCCAGGCTCACCTGATGCCACGGCAGCATGGGGACAGGCTCTCACTGCTCCGGGCTGCCCGGCTGCCCGGTGCTGCTGGAGAGGGGCGGTCCCTTGTGAAAGGTCAGGCCAGCAAATCCCTCCCTCCTCACCTGCTGTGTTCCCCCAGGTGTGCTCCTCGCCCCACCCTGCCCCAGACTCACCTGGGACACCTGGCAAAGCTGGCAACAGGTGAACGTCAGCCGGGACCCATCCTATCCGAACTTCAAAGTCCGCATCGCTAACCAGCTCTCTCTGGATTTCTTCACTCCCTCCGCTTTCCAAACTTTGCTAAGCAGATGCGACCAATGTAAAATTCCAATGTCAGGGATTCACACCACGGACTGTGGGAGCCCTGCTTCTCCCACCTGGCCCCAGCTGTCCTAATGTCCAGGACCCCAGAGGAGCACAGGGAACTCGGCACGGGGAGCCAGAAGCCACGGGCTGACGGTGGCCTCCACCTTCTTGGGTGACTTTCCGAGTCTCTCTGACACTGTGTTTCCGCACCGGTAGAGTGGAAGTCCTTCCCCTCCACTCGAAGAGATGATATAATCCCCTCTGCTAGCAAAGGGCCCAATCCCCACAGTGGAAGCCCTCCTACGGCCTTTGTGGGTGTGATCAAGGAGCAAAGCTGCTGGTACCCCATCGCCTGGGTCCCGCAGCCTCTGGGGTGGACACAGGCCACCTGAGTGCACTGCCTGTGTTGGGACCACAGGTGAGCCCGAAATAGCACGGGGCCCGAAAAGGCCTCATCAAGCCATCGAGCCACAAGTTATTAGCTATCGGCATTCAAAGCAAGCCATTAACTCTAAAGTGAGTAAGACCCGCTAAAAGGTACTGTCGGTTAGTTTCGATCCCAGGCCAATTTATATTACATTGAACCTCCTGGAATTGTCATTTTGTCGGTCATAAGTGGCTGAGTAGCAATTTCATGTGGTTCACGCTATAGCACGTGAGAATGCAAGAGGAAAGAAATGTATCCATGTGGCACGATGACTCATATATAGCAAAAACTCTGCAGGGCTCTAAAAGAATCCTGAATTCACTGTCTCTCAGCAAAAAACAAAAGAATCAAAGGAACACAACAAGGGGGCTACGGTAAACCAAGAGATCTCTCAATGGACGTGAACTGAGACCATAAAGCCCCACGTCCTGGGCCCCCATCTTGGCAGCAGGAGAACCTGGCTAAGGACCAGGGAAGGGCCAGCGTCGCTCCTGCTGAGGCCCCCGTCTCCACAGCTGTGTCCTTCCTCGGGGTCTTTCGCGATCGGCTCCCAGCGCCCCTCGCTAGACAAGGGCGCTCGTCTTCAAGCACACTAACCCAGCCCCCCGCTGGCTCCTGGGCTCACTCCCCAGCAGAGCTACGGGCTCATTTCTTCCTCCAAATTCTCACGCAGAAGCACAGCACGTGGCCACGATTAGACCGTTACGGTCTCTCCTTCCCCCGCAATCCCGTTTGGATCCAGTGGCCACGAATACAGGTTCCAAACAAACCTCCCGAAATTATATTTAAGGGTTAAAAAAAGGGACCCTGAAATCGCAGGTGACTTTTTAAAAACTACATATTATCTCCGGGATTGAGATGTTTGTTTGAAACCTTAAATTTCACAAGAAGTTTTTTTTTAATATTCTTTTTAGCAACAGAAAAGTGAAATAGCGTTTATTTTTAGTTTAAAGCATTCAGAATCCCAAAATATAAAGGGAAACAACAATGGGAAAAAGGAAGCACAGCCCCCGAGAACAGAAGCACTGGAGGAGACCACGGCTCCCGTTGGGCCTCGTTTCCGTGCTGAGACAGGAAACGCATGTCCCTAATAAAATAAGAAATCCATTTCAATGCAGCAGGGAAGAGCCACACTGCAAACTGGTTAATACATTAATACACTGATGACTCTCAACTGGAGGGTTTACCAGAAGCTCACTGGCACAGTTTTCCGTAGGGTGATTTAATTTCTTATTTGAAAATCCCTGAGTCTCTCTAAGAAATGGAATAAACCATAAACCCTTGGGATACAAGATTCATTCCAGGCTTGCCTGGAAGTTCAAGTTGCTTTCCAGTGACCTCAAAGACCCAGAAACCAGTCTCCCACCCACACGTTCCCTGACAGCATCCAACCCCTACTCCTAAGATGCTCCCAGGGCACGGTGACGCACGCCAGGCCACCAAGACGCCCCCAATCCCACCACCGCAGACACGACCAAGGGCTTGCGATCCCAAGCATCTTCCTTCCCCCGAGCCCTGACGTGACTCGGAATCCTTCTCCACGAGACCAGCCTCTAAGGGGATCCTTGCTCTTCTGCCTAAGGAGCGCCCAAGGCAAACGATGCCTGCCCAGATGAGGTCCAGGGGACGTGCGAGCTTCCAACTCCTCAGAGCATGGCTGACTCCCTTCCCTGCCTTTCCCCCGATGGCGTTCCTACATGCTGCACAGAGCACCTTGCTTCAGAGCTCTCTGAGAACACCACTGCTACGCTGGGTGTGGGAAAAACGGCTTGAAAGACTCGTGTCTGAGGATAAGGAGAGTAGAGGGTGTGAGGATTTGAGAATGGAGAGGAAGAAAACGTTCCTTTCCTCCTTCAAGTATGAAAACTGATGCCTCTCTGCAGCCCAGAGGGGGAGCAGGGCCGCCTATAAAGGACCCTTCTGTGCGGCCCTGACAGCTCTGTGTTTCGTATTTCCTTCAGAAGGACGAGCACTTCATTAGCTGACGCCGCTCCAGAGTATTTTATTCACAAACAACACAGCAATCCAAAAAGCTGTGCAACCTGACTCCATCCGATTTCTGTTCCACGGTCATAAACCCAGGGCGACGGTGGGTTTTGCTGCAGATGTCTTTCTAGAGCAGGCTTTGGATCCCCAAACAGGATAACCCTATGGTCCTTGCTCTGGTTAACCCAACAGACATCATGTAAGCATCTCCATGCAAACAGACAACAGGCCGGTCTCCAAGCTGAAGTTAGGGGCCTTCTATCAACACCAAAGTTCCTAAAAGAACCACTCTCAGGGGAATGTGAATTGGTGCAGCCACTGTGGAGAACAGTACGGAGGTTCCTCAGAAAACTAAAAACAGCATTACCATATGTCCCAGCAGTCCCATTCCTGGGCATATACCCAGACAAAACTATAATTCAAAAAGATACACACACCCCTATGATCATAGCAGCACCAATATTTACAATAGCCAAGACAGGAAAACAATCTAAATGTCCATCAACAGATGAATGGATGAAGAAGATGTGGTGTGTATCTATGTATGTTACACACACACACACACACACACACACACACACACACACACACACACACTGGAATATTACGCAGCCATCAAAAAGAATGAAATAATGCCATTTGCAGCAACGTGGATGGGCCTAGAGATTATCATACTAAGCGAAGTACCAGTAAGTCAGAAAGAGAAAGACAAATACCATATGATATCATTTATAAGTGGAATCTAAAATATGACACAAATGAACATATCTATGAAACAGAAACAGACTCACAGACATAGAGAACAGACTGTGGTTGATGGGCGGGGGGGATGGTTGTGGGCAGAAGGAATGGGAGTTTGGGATTAGCAGACACAAACTATTATACATACGTGTAGGATGGGTAAACAACAAGGTCCTACTGTAGAGCACAGGAAACTCTATTCAATATTCTGTGACAAGCCGTATGGAAAAGAATATGAAAAAGAATATATATACCACATAGGAAATGTTCAACCTGGACTTTATGAGGACTTACAGCTGAGCCCTGGGTAAGAGCTTCTGTAAGTGGGAAGACTAACAAGAAGTTCTAAGTGATGGCTGGTGTGATTAATAATTGTGAGACAATAACACTGGCTGCCACACTAGGGTCCTGAGACAAGGACCCTCAGAACATACGGAGCCCCACCACTAAAATGCCACCTCATGGCCAAGGACACACAGCCTCCTGGCACATCTAAGCAGTGGCAAAATGCTGTCATCTCAGACCAAAGTCAGAATCCTACATTTTGAAAAGATTTTAAATTGTAAACAGACTTTAAGGAGTCTTTAAAACATCTTAACACCTACAATGAAACTGCCAAGTCTTTGAAAATGAAAATGTTTAAATAAGGACGTTTTATGAAAAGGTGTGAGCCAGAAATTGCCAGACAGAATAAAATCGGCAGGTTAAATTCACAGCCATTTTTCTGAGATAGGTTACAGCTGTTTTTCTTATTGAAGTTTGAGTGAACACATGAATTAAAAGGTAATTTTTAAAAATGTATTTATTATTTATTTTGGCCGCACCGCGTCTTAGTTGCGGCATGCGGCATCTAGCTCCCTGACCAGGGATCGAACCTGGGGCCCCTGCATTGGGAGCGCACAGTCTTACCCACTAGGCCGCCAGGGACGCCCCAAAAGGTAATCACTACTATGCAGCTTAGATGTTGCTGGTGGGCAACAACCACTTTATTTGTGAAAGTTAAGACAAAGCTGAAAGAAGAAAATTTCCCTGGTTAAAATAAATCCTGGAAAAAAACAGAGATGACTTAGATATTTACAATTCATAGGCTGCACTTCTGTCAGTCCTGTGCTGGATATAACTGAGCCCGACAGTTTTAATTTCATAGAGAATTACAAACAGTCAGTAATATTTTTTACTTCTTGGTGCGATCAATGTTTATAATAAGGGATGGCTTGGTAACAGATGACAATGAATCCGGAAGATGACTACAGAATGAGCAGGCAGAATTAACTCTTTCCCTATTGCCCCTGAATGTTGTCTAAAAAACCTGTAAGGTTGGTGGACAAGCGGAGGCCACGTGGCCAGCGGGGCCCAGGACCACACAAGCCCCGCCGCAGGGGCAAAAGGCACAGAGCCCGCTCTGCGTCGGTTACCACAGCCTGCCCATCGCCGTCGGAGAATCAGCATTCCATGCGGGACGGCAGGCGTCACAGGGGTGTGTGGCATGGATGTGCTCCGCCACTTCTGAGCTGCTTCACAAGGACCAACCGCACGAGACAGGAGACAGTACCCAGCACTTCTCCAGCTGGAGGTGGGAACTCCTGCTTTCAGGAAGCAAGTCAGTTGGCCTCTTCGGGCCCCCATCCCTTCCCCTGTAAGACACGAGGGCTGCATCTGGTCCCTTTGGCCCTCACGGCCTAGAATCTTCTCTTCCAGGACCTCCTTCCACGCAGACCCACGGCGGGCTGGTGCTAAGGGCAGGCCCAGCCTCTCTCCATTTAATGGGCCTGCGCTGACCAAAAGGGAGGTTTCAGAGACCCTAGTTTCTCGACACAGCCTCATAATGGCCTTTGGCTAATACAACCCTTGACTTAACGTCGATAAAAGCAAATCAAAACAAAAAGAGCTGGGATATTTCTCTTTACAAGGTGGAAACAGGGCTCATCTTGAGTTAGCATGAATGATTTTTCCCACAAATAGGTCTGCAGTCCTTGCACAGGAAATGGGTGGTGATTTCACGGTGCCACTACCAATTCTGCGGCTGCATTACAAGATTAAAATAAATACTGCCCGTTAGGGTGTAATGTCCAGCAAATCTAATCACGATCTTGGTAGAAGGTCCGTTGAGTCAGCTGAAAAACACAGATCGATGTCTCCTCCCTGTGGGCCCGGTCCAGGGCCTCCTGTCTGAGAGACAAGGATGCAGACTGCCGAGTGCAGAGATGAAGGCCCACCTCCATCGTCACACCTGTGTGTCCACCGTGCACTTCAGGAGCTGCACGGCTTCTGGGCCCCTCTGTCACTGACATTCAGGGTCACTACTGGTCACGAGCAGTGGATGAAAAACTGGAAAACAGAGCAACCGTGCCAACGCTCTCTGCACTGGTCAGGGCAGTGCCCGTCGCTGTACTGCTGACCCTGGCAACCCCGCCCCACACGCACGCACCATCTCGGCCCTCCCCTGTTCTCAGCACAGAAGAATTTCCAGTGGTTATACACAGAAAGGGATCAAAACCTGAAGTCCACAACAGAGGGGCTGGCGACGGTCAAACCCGTCATCTGCATCCGGCCTGACGATGCTGCCCAGCATCTGTGCAAGACCTACCTCGGTCCCCTGCTTGAGAAGCTCCTGGGGACGACGGCCACCACCCTGCTCCTCTCCTCTGCTCCCCGGGCTGGGTGCCCAGCGGTCCCGTCACACACATGCACCTGCGGGACTCGCCACCCACTCTTCTCTCCCTCCCCAGCAAGGCGCCCCGCTGCACCTCACCCTGTGCCCCGATCAGCTCCAATTCACACGGAACAGGCGCGGCTGTAACGGTGTGTAGGCTCGGGTGCAGACTGCACAAAATACAAAATCTGCCTTTGCGTGGAGAAGCCCCAGGGCAGATGACGTGCGATACGCTGAGCACAGAGACGGGGTCGCAGGACGTGTCACCTCAGCCCACAGCTGGGCACCAGGTAATTAATGAGTGAGCTCGACAGCACATACACCACCGCAAGGAAGGCTGTCTGCAATGACAGCCGCTGCTGTGAGGTTAGTTGGGTTATTATCTCCAGGAGGAAGAGGCAGGGGGATCTTTTCGCTTTTACTGATTTGGGTCCTGTTTTAATTCTTTACCATGAGCAGGTATTATCTTTGTAATGAGAAAAGGTGTAGAGATACTTTCTTCATAAAGGACTGGCTCCTCTTTACGCTTCTAACAACCAGAGGAGCATGAGGTGAGCCACCCACGTGGTCATCAAGGTAGCACAGGAGGAAGGCTTTCAATGTCAGCCTCACTATCTAAGCATCGAACTAGGGAGAAACACAAGGAGACGGTCCCCCTTATTTCCAGACTTCTCAGTCCTCAGACTGTGACTGTCAGAGATCCTTAGGTGGTTCTGAAGTTACAAGGTCCATTCAGTAGTAAAAGAATGGACATGGGCTTCCCTGGTGGCGCAGTGGTTGAGAGCCCGCCTGCCGATGCAGGGGACGCGGGTTCGTGCCCCGGTCCGGGAGGATCCCACATGCCGCGGAGCGGCTGGGCCCGTGAGCCATGGCCGCTGAGCCTGCGCGTCCGGAGCCTGTGCTCCGCAACGGGAGAGGCCACAGCAGTGAGAGGCCCGCGTGCCGCAAAAAACAAACAAACAAACAAAAGAATGGACATGAAATTCTACGTGTATGTAGGTATATTCATGCCCCAACTCGGGGGGGTGCTGCCCGTCATCCCCGCCCATCACACCGTGCAAAGCCACGGCGGAAACTCATCCTGCACAGGGAGGCCTGTGTCAACGCCACACAGGTTAAACAGGGAGGAAGGAACCTGAGTCCCCACGCATCCTGGCCGTTCATCCTCTACATCTGAGCTGTGTTTGCTTTCTAATTACACACGGCCTCTCGGGAGGGAAGGAGTCCCATGTGGACACAAACAAGGCAGGTGTGCAGTGACAGCAGGACACCTCGCCAGAGGGCTGGAGAAGATGCTGAGCAAGGTGAAAGGAACAAATGCCCCTGTGAAGCCAGAAGATGCACAGAAAGGAGCTTCCAGATACCTTTATTCCTTATTCTTTACGTCACTACACTTAAAGCTAAGCAGATGGTCGCCTTCTAGAATCAGAGATGATTTCTGTTACTTTCTATGAAACATTCATGATACGTTCTGCAAAATTAGTAGCATCCAAACTGTCTCGTTTCCCAAATAGAAAAGCCATTACTTCCCAACTGCTGGGGAGCAACTCACAGGATCTGCTACTACTTCATAGGAACCTGGATCATTTCTGGGAGAGACAGAATTTTCTGCGTGTGAAGAAAAGCTAAGTAAGATCAGTTCTCAGTTAACTCTTCTATTTAATTTCTACATCCTCCTATAAGAAGCAAGTACCACTGCTTCTGATTTTTTTTTTAAATTTTTGGCTGCGTTGGGTCTTTGTTGCTGCACGCGGGCTTTCTCTAGTTGCGGCGGGCGGGGGCTGCTCTTCGTTGCAGTGCGCGGGCTTCTCATTACGGTGGCTTCTCTTGCGGAGCACAGGCTCTAGGCGCGCAGGCTTCAGTAGTTGTAGCACGCGGGCTCAGTAGTTGTGGCTCGCCGGCTCTTGGGTGCAGGCTCAGCAGTTGTGGCGCATGGGCTCAGTAGTTGTGGCTCGAGGGCTCTAGAGCGCAGGCTCACTAGTTGTGGCTCACGGACTCTAGAGCACAGGCTCACTAGTTGTGGTGCACGGGCTTAGTTGCTCCGCAGCATGTGGGATCTTCCCGGACCAGGGCTTGAACCCGTTTCCCCTGCATTGGCAGGAGGATTCTTAACCACTGCACCACCAGGGAAGTCCTCTGATGCCCTTTTAACAAGCGTTTCTGACAAAACCTTCACGTGACCATGGAGGGCGGCATCCCCGGGGTCTGGCCGTGGGGAGTGTTGGTGGCTGACTGCCTCCTGATTCTGATACAGTGGCCGAAGAGAGCATCGTAACCCAAGCACCCAGCCCCTGGACGGCTGACCACGGACGGGTACCAGGCATAAAGGCCTGGCCCGCTTCCCTGACCTGGACAACTCTGGGAACTGTCCCAGCTCCAAAGTCCCTGCCCTGCCCACCTCCTCAGGGTGCCCGAACTCCGTGGGGGGACTGCTCTGCAGCCGGGCAGCCTGACCTCCCCCACGGTGGGCGCCAAGAGCATGCAGGCCTCAGGGGATACTGATGCTGCCCGCCTCCTGGAGGCTGCTTCCCTGAGGAGCTGGCCTCCAGCAAGGGCCTTACGCAACAGCAACGGCCGCAGAGCGTGACGGGGTGCCCACCAGGAAGGCCCCCAGATCACGGGGCCAGACCTGGGGAGCATTTTCTGACGCTCCGCCGACCATGCTGGGTCACAGGGGCCTCTCTGCTCGTGGCACCCCGCCAGTCCCGACCCAGCCGCCAACTCCGGGGCATACCGTGCACTCATCTCGGGAGCCGGGCAGCACCAAGGACCAGGGCGCGCCCTCGGCCAACTCCAACCTGACCCCGCCCTCAGAAAGCCTCTGTCTAGGGCAGAAGACCAATGAACCCACAGACAGGTCTGGAAGGCCAGCCTGTGATGCCAGGAGGATGTACAGGGACCCAGGAAAGGGACGGGGGGAGGAGGCCCGGGGCAGGCAGTCAGGAAGGGGGCTCGGAGGCGCTGGCATTTAAGCCTGGGGCCTGGAGGACGGGGTACAGCCAGGGGAAGAGCAGGCAGCCGGGGGGGGGGGGGGGCAACTGAGGAAAGGGCGGGGGTGGGAGCAGGATGGAGTGTGGCTCGATCCTGGGGTGGAGGACAGAGTGCGGGTCTTCTCCTCATGGGAGTGAAGTCGCCTGGCCTCTAAGGGTGAGAAGATGATACAGGAGTCATACTTTCTGGCTGGTGAGAGACCGGCTGGGAAGGGCTGGCGGAGAGGCCCCTCCCTCCTGCTCTCTGCGGGCCCAGGCTGTGGAGGTCTGGGAGGTCTGGGGTGGGGGGGAAGGGGAGGGAGAGGTAGCGCTCCCAGGACCGCTGAGGGACCAGATGCAGGAGGGGAAGGCCAGGTGCCCGGCTGGAGGGGCAGAGGGAAGGTGGGTGCCACGTGCTGATATGGGAGAGGGGCCAGAGGCCCAGGCGGGGTTGGGGCAGGGGGCAGCTCTGTGGAGACGTCCACACGTACTGCGCACGAGGGGCCCAGCCCAGGTGGGTGCCTGCCGGGAAGCCCCCTCTGTGTGTGGCTCTGGCTACATAAAACATCTCCTACAGATATTCAAGGTCCACTCACTGTGCGTGCTTGGGGTCTGAACTTACTGTTTGAGTTACATCCTCTCAAGACAGCTGTATAATTTTTGCAAAGCGATCTATCTTGCAAGTAGCTAACCAACTAGCTATCGTGATGTACTCATTTCTTCGGAAGGCTTCACGATGCACCGTGTAGTTTGCTCCTAGGAAATTTACTTTTGCATCCCTGCCTTGCCTTCCAGCGCCTTGGACGTCATCAGCCGCTATTCCCAAGCTTGGCCAGCACTGCATCCCAGTGGTGGAGGGGCCCGCATGATGGAGGCCACACTGAGGAGGAAGGCAGAGGCAGGTCCCCAGAGCATGAAGCCCCCCCAGGCTCTCTGCCCCTGGGGCCCCTGCAGATGTGAACCCACAGCAAGAAGTACATCTCACCGAGGGTTCTCCTGGCGTCCGCTTGGCAGTATTCACCAACACGAGACCTTACTGTGGTCACATGCACCGTAACAGTGGGTATCTGATCATCTTCGACCCAGCGCTGCTCTGTGGTGAGGGAAGGCACGGAAGGAGGTGAATCAGAGCCAGTCGCAGACTCGCTGGAGCCCCACCTGGATGCTGGCGCGTCTCAAATCATTAACCTCGAGGCCGTAAGCAGACTCCGAAGATGTGTCAAATGTACTTTTGCTTATTGCAGTGGAAACGTGTACAGTCTCCCACCTCTGGGAGTACGTCACTGGCAAGCACAGGCTTTCGAAAGAGCCAACCTCTCCCCTCCCTTGATGAGCAGTGGTCACCCGCAGAGACACTGGCCTTGCCCACAAAAAAGAAGACACCCAGCACCTAGCACCCAGAGCCCCGGTCCCTCACAAGGGGGCAGACTTCCCTGGGCCCTGCCTGACCTAGGGAACAGAATCTGGAGGGAGGGTAGAAACTTCCAGTAAACAGCTCCCACCCCAGTGCTCTGGTACTCTCACTGGACAGCTCTGAGATCCCCAGCTCACCGCTTAATCAGAGAAAACCCAGCAGTGGGCGGCTTCCAAGAAGGCTCCTGGCATTTTTGAAATAGCCACAAATCCACGCTAAACCCTAGGCCCAGACTCCAAGTGTTTACACGGCTGGATTTAGAACTCTGAAAATAAAACCATTAATTTGGACTTCTCAAAACCAATCCTCAAACTGGACGGGAGGGGGGAAAAATCGTGAGCAAAGAAAAAACACAATGACTTCATCCAAAGATACAGCAAGAGATTGCAAAATCCAAGACCAGCGCACCCACCCAAGCTGACTTGGGTCCACCTCATGGGGAGGCCGTGTCTCTGCCAGAGGAGCCCCAGCATCTGGTTGCCACCAAGCACGGCCCCTGGGGCAGCAGGGCCGTGTCAGTCTCACAATCTGCCTGCAAAGGCTGAGGGACTAAGAATAAACTGTGCCTGGGGACTTACCTCCCTGGCGGTCCAGTGGTTAGGACTCCGCGCTTCCACTGCAGGGGGCGTGGGTTCAATCCCTGGTCAGGGAACTAAGATCCCACAAGCTGTGTGGCGTGGCCAACAAAATAAAAAATACGAAAGTAAGGGCTTCCCTGGTGGCACAGTGATTGGGAGGCCGCCTGCCGATGCAGGGGACACGGGTTCGTGCCCCGGTACGGGAGGATCTCACATGCCGCGGAGCGGCTGGGCCCGTGAGCCAAGGCCGCTGAGCCTGCGCGTCTGGAGCCTGTGCTCCGCAGCGGGAGAGGCCACAGCAGTGAGAGGCCCGCGTACCGCAAAAAAAAAAAAAAAAAAAAAAAAAAAGAAAGAAAGAAAGAACAAACCGCGTCCCTTCCCGGTTATTACTTTCCTTCTAAACTAAAACCTGTGCCGAAAAGTTTCAAATGCCACACATCAAATGCTCCAGTTGGAGCTCTGCCTCTCTGCAGCTAGATGTCACCTAGAGCGCCAGGCCTCGGGGCAGAGGGGGAGGGAGGCTGGGGCGTCTGAGGCCTCAGGAGCCCACCTGGGCTTGTCCTTTTGACAGCCAGGGCTTTCACCTTTAGAAGGGTGGGGTGGAGCCGTGGTCACAGTCCCTCAGCTCTAACTTTCCAGGGTCCTTTGTTTCAGAAATGCGTACTGAAGTCCTCTGAGCAGTAAACGGGAAGCCACTGCACTGGCCCCAAGCAAGGGGCAAGAAGTAAGTCCCCCTCCTTGTCCAAGGAAGAGATAAGAGGCGCACCTTCGGACCCATCGGCGACTGGAAAACAGGGACACTACTGCGTGAAAACCAGCGAGGAGTGAGACCCGGGGCTCGCAGTCACCTGTGCGTTGACTACAGTCTCACTTCATCAGACATATGTATGCAGCTGTTAGATACCTCTACCATCAGATACAATCGGTCCAGGGAAAACAGTAAATAGAGGAAATATTGTTTAAAACACTGTCAGGTGCTTCCCTGGTGGCGCAGTGGTTGAGAGTCCGCCTGCTGATGCAGGGGACACGGGTTCGTGCCCCGGTCCGGGAGGATCCCACGTGCTGCGGAGCGGCTGGGCCCGTGAGCCATGGCCGCTGAGCCTGCGCGTCCGGAGCCTGTGCTCCGCAACGGGAGAGGCCACAACAGTGAGAGGCCCACGTACCGCAAGAAAAACAAAAAAAAAAAACAAAAAACACACTGTCAGCACCACTAAACATCCTCAAGGGCTTAACACAGCCTGGAAAGCAAACTCTCCAGCCTGAGTGCACTCCCAGCCTGGGGTGCAAGTCACGAGCTCACTGCCCACCTGCTTGGACACAATCAGCCTCGGCCCGGCCAGCCAAGGCTGCACAGGTGTGTGAACACACACGTACACACACTTGCACGCGAATCTACCACCATCCCAGCTCTGAGAGGCAGAAACCGCAGGGGATCCAGGGAAACATTCCCGACCTTTCATGACTCGGGTTGAGATGCAGGAGGCAAGGTAGGGAAGATCCCCATTCCAGGCCTGCCAGATGGAGGCCCCTCAGGAATCACACCTTGGAAATAAATGACAATGAAAGCGGGGAGGCCAGGAGAACAACAGCCCTGAGACCATGGGAACCTGCAGAGGCCAAGACCGCAGCCCCACGCCATCCCTGCCCCATGGCTGACAGACCTGCACACGTGCTCTGCCTGCCCCTCTCTGCGTGGTCCCCAAACGTAAGCTCTGGGGCTGCACGGAGACCCACTGCAGTCGCTGAACCCCGCCCGTTAACGAAGTCGCCTGGTACTGTGTCAGCGTCTCTAAGAGCCTACGAATGGAACAAGCTCCGGCCCTGCCACCCACGGGGCACGCAGTGACAGCGAGGACAGGCAGCCTCACTTCTCCCACCACTCCCATTCCAGCTCCCACAGCCCCCGGGCCATCTCCGGGCGGCAGGGATGTTAGAGTTGAGCGCAGGTGGTAAGTGGACCAACTAACAGCTGGAGCCTGGGAGCCCCCGACTGACGGGTGGTATGGGCTCCTTCCTCCTCAACCTCCCCGTCCATCTCCACAGGCAGCTCCGCAGAGGTCTCTCCACAGATAAGCCAACAGCCCTACTGATGTGCAGTTTCTGGAACAAGCCGAGCGCTCCCAACAGGGCCCAGCCTGGAAAACATTACGTAGGTGTGGCTGTCACTCTCAATTGCCTTATTGTGACACGACAACAAAACAGTCTAAAAATAAGCATAATTGGTCTGTTCCTCAAAGAGCACAGTCTGGTGGCAGGAGCTCCAGACTGCGGGGCAGGGAGGGGATCTAGGATGGACCCGCTGTCCCCCTCGCTGCTCCCGAGACCCCAAAACTCGGTCCCTCCACTGCCAGAGGCCAGGCACCACTGGACGGCCCCGACCCGTGAAATAAATCACGGTTTCTATTTCAGCCGCAGCGACCCCTGTCCTGGCCATAAAACGGGCACGGGCCGTCACACACAGGCAGGACAGAAACCTCAACGTAAGGAGAAAGTCCAATTCACCCGAAACCAGAAACGACACAACAGACCCTCGCAGGGCCCGGGGCGTGAGGTGCTGCGAGCTGATCCTCCTGAGAGCAGCCTGCATGTGCAGGGCACGCCGAGGGCCCCGGGAGCGGCAGAAGAGTCCAGACGTGTGTTTGAAGCAGAGGGGCCGGCGATGCGAACGGCAACTGAGCTGTTGGGGCCTCGCTGACCCCTAGAGCTGGAGAATGAAGGGACGCCTCTGGGACGGGCAAAGCGCTCCCCCCCCCCCGCCCCGCCCGCCGCACATCCAGGACCTCACACCGCAACAGGCACTCTGACCCGACACCTGAAACCTCCTACAGACACCGCGACCGACCACAGACCCAGAGGATGGGACACAGCCCACACCTGACTGTCCCAGGACAGAGGTCAGAGGAGAGATCCAGGGGACAACCTTCTACCACAGAGAGCCTAAACTCCTGGGCACGTGAGCTTCCCCTCAAGAGATGCTGAATGCTGAACTCCTGCCCTCCCTCAAATCTGTTAATATCCCAGATGAATCTCTGGCCATGCCCTGTGAAGGAAGGGACCATTCCTGTTTATTTTGGAAACAGAAGAACTGAAGAGCTGACAGGTCATCTAAACAAACAATTTGAGTTTCAAAGGCTGGTTGCCACGTATACAGGGATTTTATCTGCAAGTTTTATCAAATTGTAACTGACATGCACCAAGTACATCTAACTTTGGAAACTCACCTGAAATGGAGCGTCAGCTGGTATCTAAGGTGAAGGGCCTTTCTAGGATTTGCTTGGCGTTAGACGCACAAATCATATTATCACCCCAAAGGCACGCCTGCTACAAATAAAAGTCAGGCTTCAGGGGCCACGGGGACGAAATTCCTGGGCATAAAAGGTGCTGGTTAACACCTGCCACCCAGGAAGCCCAGACTGAAAGGTCGACCTGTCCTGATGGAACCTAAGAACTTAAATCTCCTTCCCAGGGATGGATCTCTCTCTAAAGACTTTAAAGAAAAGGGAAAATGCCACGAAAATCTCCTGTCGTGTGGAAAACTAACTGCCTCCGAAATGCACACTTGTTTGACAGCAAATACCTGGATTCTTCTGCCGAGAACAGTGCGCACGTTCAGAGCTGGGGTTCATCCCTTCCCTGCTTCCCTGGACAGAGGCTGTTACAGCCCCCATCTACCTGACCTTTAACCCGCAGGTCTCAGGGACAACCCCATAAATAATAACGTCGTGGGATTCATCAGGACGGACGGGACGGGGAACTGGGGAAGGAGGTCATGTGGAAAGCTTTCTTCTGAGTCATAATTTAGAAGTGGCATTTGAATCTGTCGGTCAGGGGCTGTGTCCAAACCTCCTGTAGGTGTTGTACGTATGCAGGCATCCTCCGCAAAGGGGTATAAGTGGAGTGCAGGCCTCAGCATGGGCATCTCTCAATCCCAGCTTCTTGGCCTACCTAATAAATTACTTGCTAATTTCAAAATTTTTTAACTAATTTAAATATTAAATACTAAATTTATTATTTTGTAATTTATAAAACGTATATTTGGATAATGTATGAATATTAAACAAAGTAAATATGAAATTTTAAGCAACATTTTAAAAATATATGTATTTCGGAGAGATGAAAGGGGCAAGTACATTTCAGACAAAACAAAACGAAACAAAAAAAAAATCAGTGGAACCCCAAATCGTATCCTCTTCCCAAGGGGTCATTATTTTTTACCCATGCCACCTTAAACAGAAGAAAGTATTTTTCATTTTAAAGGAGAGTAAGATTTCTCACATACACAGCACCCAGCTCTCCCCGCTGGCCAGGGTGGCAGCACCTCCTTCCGGAACAGTTCCTGTCATTGGCGGGGTGGGGCACCCTCAAGCAGGCCACACGTGGCGCCCCTGCTGCCCTGAGCCCGCAGGGTGGCACACACTCACCCTCGCCCCTCACCACCAGCCCAGGTCCAGTGCTGTTATCAATCCTTATTTTCCAGAAAAGGAAACCGAGGCACAGAGAGCTTAGAGAAGACGCTCAAGGACACACAGCCACAAAACGGCAAAACCAGGCGTCTGGCTCCAGAGGCCTCGTTCTCAGCCAACAAGCCGCACGTGCCCCGTGACCAGCTTGAAAGGGCTTCACAACACACCTATTACTATCCCGGTACGAAAACACAAGCAAACAAAAAATAGCTGAGTAGCATCACGGTATAAAATACGCACGCTCTCAGATCCTCTGCCAGACGCGACGTGATGTATACGTCGGTGGAAAACAATACATTTCCCCGATACTCTAATTCTGAACCGATTCCTCTGTTAATGATCTACTCCTAAAAGTCAATAACCCACCAGAGCTGTAGGGCGTGGTATTCTCTAGGCGCTGGTCGATGTTAATGGCAAATGTAAAAATTACGATAACTGTGTTACATTTCTAGGTGCTATACAGAATTCAACATTTACTCATAAACCTGAGATCTCAGTTTAAGGATGGACGGGGGCAAAGCTAAAAGCTCTGTACAGAGACAAGCTCCCTCCCAAGTGGCTCTGCATGTGTCTGGCTGTCTCGGGAAAAGTGGAGGCACAAGGCAGTTAACTCAAGTGGGGCGGAACTGAGCTGAGGACAAAAGCACCAGGCTTGAAATAACTCCCTTACGCTGCCGTGTACGCATTCTACTCCCGGGGAGGAACACAGGAGAGTCGTGGTGGGTGAAAAAGGGGCGAAAATTCTCAAAGAGGTGAGCATCTTGACCAGGTAAAACGGGACGGGACAGCAGCCCCCGGACACGGGTCATCTCATCTGGTGCCCGCGGCCCGGAGCCAGCCCCAGGCGCAGAGATGGGAAAGCCCGCCCGGGGTGGTCCAGCAGGTGCTAGGAGGGTAATTCCGAGCAGAGCCTCCGGGGGCCCACAGTCGCTCTTCCCACCAGGCCACGAGCTTTTCCTGATGCGGCCTGAACAGGACAATCTGCAGAAGAACTGTCAGAGCAAACACTCCAGACAGGGTGAAGCTCCAGCCACGGAGACTCGGGCTGGGATGCTACCTGAAGATGCGCTGCACGCGTCGGAAGCAGACCAAATGGATGTCACCTGCTCCCGGGCAGAGACAAGGCCCCAGAAAAGGCCAGGCTTCCCACCTCAGGAGGCCACCTGGGTCCCCTTTCACTGGCACGCAGAGAGCCAGAGGACAGGCTTGGGGGCGTCACACATCAAGGGCCACATGGACATCCCGGAGGGTGCATCCCAGGTCGCAGCTTCCAGAAAGGGCTACCATGCCTTTGACCCTCGAGACACCTGTACACATGCAGACCCTCACTCCATCCCACCTTCACTGGGTTCAGGCCCAACACGCCTCCCACTGCTAGATCAGAGCCTCACAGCCTGCCCCAAGCTGCCCCGTGTCTTCACATCTGAGCCTCTTTCCAACAACAAGGCAGATTTTCTCAATCTTCCATGAGCGTACACTGAATTAGCACTCTTCAGTCTCGGGGCGGGGTGGGGGTCGGGGGGGTGCGTCCCAAGAGGAAGCCCCATCACGGGCCCAGCTCCCTGCATTCTGACCTCTCCCATGTGAACCCCAAGTGCCTCTCACCAGGGTTACCTGCTGGCACGAATGATGAACAGGTTTTATGACACGATCTTACACTGTCGAGCCACAGTGCTCTCATCCAAAGCAGCAGTACTCGATGTACAGAAGAGTGGAAATATCAGCTTGACAGCAACACGGGTCCAAAGACACCATCTCTATCACGGTGTTGGAAAACGTGAGTATCTGAAGATAATATGGGATGCTCCAAACGGTCTTGGTTACACTCCACCCCACTGAACAAGCAACATGCGGCATCAGTGCCTGTCACTCTGAAGGCTGTAAGTCACTGCCAAGAGGAGGATCCATCACTGTTCAGTAAAATAGGAAGACGGCTTCCTCTAGGGATGCAGACAACTCTGGTTTTCAGGCAACACACTCGCCCGGAGAAAAGCACAAGCAGGGATCACGAAAGGCAGGTTGAGGACGCAGCGCTCGGAATAGCTCGTGGAAATAAACACATATTTGGCTCGGATCAGGAATGAAATGAATCCACATGCTACTAATGGAGTTAACTCTTCTGGTTACAGGAATCAAGAGGGGAAAAAAGATTAAGCCCGGGGGGGGGCGGAGACCACTGTGCTCTCCCACTTATAAACTGAAGGTATGATGGTCAACAATTTAAAAAGAAGGAGTTAACCGGGAAATAATTAGAAAATACAGGGTGAAGTAGTGAAAACAAAACACAAGGTTGATTCATACTTGTGGCTTTGGAAATGCACTTGCCCCACCTGGGCCAGCTTACATGCGAGAGCAACCGTAAATCCTAGCATATCCACGTAGTTCATATGTTCTGTCTTTGGGTCTTTTGTAAAACACACTACAGGCAATCATTCTAAAGCAAAGCTATTCATTCTGGCCTTCCTGAGAATCAGCCCCCGGGATTCTAAACACTTTCTTAAATAATGAGGCAGATGGGGCTCAGGGCAATGAAATGACTTCTCTGGGCACCTTGAGCCCAAGTTTGCGGCCAAGACCAAACCTATTCCACTGACTCTGGACGCCGCGCCTTCTCCACGTGGCAACTTAAAAAGTCTCCCACGATAAACAGAACATTCCTTCCTGCCACCATCATCGACTTACTCACATACCTGAAATCAGTTTTCAAGGCAAGAACACTAAGAGAAAGCAAAAAAGAAAGAAGTACAGGCTTTGAGAGAATCAGATTAAGATCACGCCGGGACATCACCCACCACCTTGAAGGCAGAAGGACAAAAGGCTTCAGTACCACGAGGGGCTTGATGGCCCGACGTGAGCCCAGGAAGCACAAGCTGTGCTGTGGCAGCTGCGGAGTGGCCATGGGGCAGGCGGGATGGGACAGATCATTTCCCCTAAGTCCCAGGTTAGCCAGCAGAATAAAGCAGCAGGCACAGGTACAGCCAGGTCTGGGGGGCCAGGGGGGACCGGGGAGCAGGCAGGAGATCAGTACAAGGAAATTACAGACAAATCTACCTCTCTTCCTGTACGTTTGGGAGAAAGCTGCTTCCTGAGAGACCAGGTACAAAAATCATCAAAATCCTAGATCCTGAAAGGACTCTTGACCTTAAAAACTAATATGGGACTTGAAGACCACCAATTCTAAGCCCCAGACAACGAACACGGGACCCCTTCCAACATTCCCTGACTAGCCTGTGCTTGGAAGCCTCCTGTGACCGGGAACACTTCACACAGGGAAGCGGCCCACCCCTCAGGTGAGAGCTGGCTTGTGGGAAATGCCTGCCTACCTAGTTCTGAGTCAACCTGGTCCTAAGGCATTGCACTCTCAGTGCTGACTACTGCGTCCTTCTTACGGCTGCTCCTCAGAAACCGGGAGACAAGTCTCCGTGCTCCCAGGCTTCCCTTGCAAATTAAAATTCCCCAAGTGTCTTCAAATGAACTTGGCTTCCAGAGTCTTCCAGGAGCCAGATCCGGCAAGTAGATTAGGCATCTTCTGTTAAATGCAAGAGAGGCCAGATTCTCAGAAGGTTGGCATTCTAGTCTGGCAAGTAAAATAACCAGGAAAATAAGATATTCAGGTATCTGGGAGCTGTGGATGAGCGATGGGCACCACGGAGACAGCCTGCCTTGCTGGGTCCACCCCTCCACCAGTGACCGGGCCAGGGTCTAAGGGAGTGGGACTTAAGTTGCAGGAAAGCAAGTTACAGGTGTGCATCCCTAAGTCCCAAGTCTTGTTACACACAGTTCACAGGCCAACTGGTTTTTCCATTGTTTTAGAGCCCTTGCTAATCGGAGCAGGAAGGTACAAGATGGATCAACACGCGACATCCCGACCCCACCCCCATCAGCTGAAGAAGTGGCATGTGAGTAACTCTGGTCTGTGTGAGAACGAGGGAGGGCAGGAGCTGCGTCAGAGAGCCTGGGGGCATTGTTCACCAGGTCAATTCTCAAGTGTCTGACGGTCAGCAGCACAGCTGAAAGAAGTCCTTGCGATGACAGGCACAGGGGCCAGAGGGAACACAGCTGCCCTTTGACAGGCATCTCAAACAGATGAGTATCCACGCACACATGCATTTGTATTCCACTGGTACCCAAAGGCAGCCCTCGAAATAAAGGGAGTGGTCCTAAGTGTCGACCAAAGGAAGGGCACACGCTAAGTCAGGCGAAACCTTGCACCTGACGAACACACCTGACACAGACCCAGTGCTTCGTAACTATTCTCAACAAAGGACAATATAAGAAAGTAACCCGGGCTTCCCTGGTGGCGCAGTGGTTGAGAGTCCGCCTGCCGATGCAGGGGACACGGGTTCGTGCCCTGGTCCGGGAAGATCCCACATGCCGCGGAGCGGCTGGGCCCATGAGCCATGGCCGCTGAGCCTGCGCGTCCGGAGCCTGTGCTCCACAACGGGAGAGGCCACAGCAGTGAGAGGCCCACGTACCACAAAAAAAAAAAAGAAAAGAAAAGAAAGTAACCCTCTTTTTCCCTTTCACTCCCACCAAATGAAGTGTACCTCTTCAAATTATCTTCATTTGTTAGATAAGGAGAAGCCAAATGATCCTTTCCCAAGCCTCTGGCTGGTACACCCTGGTAATGAAGGAGGGAACAGAGATTCCCATCCTCCAACCTATGAAGCTGATTTCTTTGTAAGCTTTCTGAACCTTCAGATCCATGAGTGATGTCAGAATTGAAAACCAACGTGAAAATGAAATTAACGAGGCTATGAGAAAACAAAGGGTCAAGATGCATCTTTGAATTAAAACCAGCCAAATGAATAGTTGTGTGCTAAGATTTTTTAAATTACGGGAGCATCTACAGGTTTGTCTTAAGCAAATGAACAGGAGAAAAGAAAACTAACAAATGTGAATGCCTACCTCAGTGGAAATGTATGAGAAACAGAATGCCTGAGGCTGTAACCTACAAACAAGTAAATATCATCACCACACCACACTGGACTCTAATCTGAGCTGAACAAAACCTAGACCGAAAACGATGGTGGGCAGATGGTACTTTCTCTCAAAATGATGCAAAGACAATAATCGCCCTTCCTTTTGCTAATCTGTTGACCTTAATACCAATTCTGTTCATCACCTGGGATATAACTGCAGCTTGCAGCCGTACATACTTTATCTCAATCGTTGCCCTAATAAAAACGTTTTCTTTTACTCAACTGTCAGCATTTTAAATAAATATAATTTTTCAAATTACAGAAAATAACAATAGCCTATAGGCAATTTCCCATGATAAACAAAAACCTCATGCCAAAAAAAGTTAAAAAAAAACAAACCTCCTGAAAACCATAACATCCTTTTTAATGGCTGACAGTGGCATCAGTCATATAGATCTGGTGAACACGAATAATTTTTTTAGGAGTTAACTATAGAAATCCCAACCAACTTGCTGGTGGAGAATCTCCTCTTTTCTACCTGGTAAACTCCTACTGATCCTGCAAGACCCAAATCATTTTACCTCTCTGTGAGGCCTTCATTCACTCCTTCCCCTCTTCAAGGACATTTCCTCCCCTTTTTGTGTCCCCCCCCCCCACAGTCATCTCAGTTCCTCCCATAAACACCTATTACAAGTCTACGTGCCAAGCACAGTGCTCTTAATTCTACAAAAGAAAGAGGAATAGGACGCCCAGGAGGGACTCATTGACTATTAGAATTGGCAGACGTGCAAACAAGGTTACTGTTACACATTAGGATTAGTGCTCGGATGGAGAAACAGTCATACCTTCCCCTAAGTATCCCATGAAAGTGTGACTCACAGGAAACTCTCCATCTCCCCCAACAGGCTACCGACCTTGGAAGTCGGGAACTGTGCCCTAGTAAGCCCTACCTAGCTCTCTGCTCCACTGCAGATTACACCACAGAAACTCAAATGTTTGTTAATGCAAGAGAACAACAAAAAGACTGAAAATACAAAAAGTGGTACCAGTGCTTTACAGTTGGGTCTTATTCTTCCAAACAGAAGTACTTGATTGTATAACCGACCAGATGGCTGCAGTGGATCCATGTTAAAACTGGAGGATTTCTTTAGCGGATGCACTTTTGAACATCCCTTTGGGGGCAGGATATTCCAAGCCCAGCCAAGCCCAGATCACGAAAGATGCTAATAGGTGACTATGCTGTAATGTGGGCTCCAGCTCAAGAAAATAAATGTGGCAAGACACAGCCTAAGCCTCCAGTGCCTACTTCGAGGGTCTCTGGCTGAGCAGTGCAGCTCTGTCTGTACCCCAATGGGCTGCTCCAACTCCAGGAAAACTATTCAACCTTACGACTAAAACGATGCGGATTTTCCTAAATTGCTACCTAGAGTCATTTATTCAAAAATAAAAACAAGACAAAACAAACAAAAAAACCCAACACACACAAGTGAATTTCAAAACACTGAGTATGTAATTGGTTCAAACTGTCTCAAATGAAGAACTTTCAGTTACATCCTTTCTTTAAAACCCTGTCTTTCTCAGCAACGAATCAAGTTCAAAAATAAAAATGCATCAAGTTATTTCAGTCATTTCATTTCACTGTTGCTTCTCCTCTTCCTGAAAGTTTTTATTTTTACTATAAAACAGTCTATCACCCTACACAAATTGAGTGATACAAATCAACGGAATCAAAAATTAAAGAACAAAGCCACTCATCAAAATGTGCTGTCAAAAATCAGCTGTAAATTAGTCATTTAAAGAGCTAACCTCAGTCTGGGCTATCAATGAATTTATTGCTGTAATCAATCCTCCCAGACAGCAATAGAACACCCTGAACACACGTGCGGCCCTAGACTGGCACTGCCGGCAGCTGGTTCCAAGGATGCCGGCAGCTGGTTTCATCCATCAGCAGGCTGGCCGGGATGCAGAGGGCCCTCACCAGAGAGCGACACCCTACAGTGGAATAAATCATTTATGACGCGATCTTTCGCTGTATTACATGATAGTTGTGTCAACAGACTCTGCCCTAATACACGCATATCAGATAACAGGAAACTGCCCTTGATCTGACATAAGGACTCTCTGAAATGCTCTAGGGCTCCCTGATATTGATAGTTCCAAAGCTGACAGGGAGGAGCCACCCTGGAACCTGGGAGGCGACTGTTACATGTCACGGTGGGGGGAGAAAGAGGAAGAGCCTCAACAGACCAATAGGGATTAAAAGGTACGAGAGAGTCATCCAGGAGCTTTCAATTCTTTCATCCTAATGCCTTGAATTCAGATTATAAGAAAACCACAGCTATGGGATGTGTGAGCCTGTGTGCGTTCTTAAAATAAGACTCTAACCGTCTTGCAAAGGTACCTTGCCTAAGCAAATTAACTCTGAGAGGCCAAGTAAATAATGATAATTAATTCGGTAGTCTTTTAAAGTTATTTTCCTATAGTCAATTCAAACTTTTAACAGCTGAAAGAGTGTAACAAAAGGAAAATTTGCCTGATGACAAATCTTCTCTAAGGTCCTTTATACTTGAAGGATGTCAAATTTTGATACAAAGTGGCTGAGATTTAAAACTAGTGACTGCTCCTCCTAATATATAAATATATATATATCTCTCTCTCACATTACAGGTCTGCAGCGGCTTACCTGTACCTCTGAAATCCAAACAGGTCTGAAAATGGAAGCTCTGTTCGCAAATGTTTAGCAGCCTCGTGGTGGCAAAGCACATTTTCCATACCGAGTGTGAGTATCTCCGGCTTTGCTGCATCTTGCTAGTGTCTGATTACAGGGTGCTGCCCGACCTCACGGCCAGTGTTCTGTCACACACACCACTTTACCTTCCTAAAATCCAAATTTTCTAAGTCCTGCAGATCCACCTGGCCCCACGGTTTAAGGCTCTGGGGACCTTCGCTCTGTGGACATTCACAGGGAGATTGAGCCCGGGTTCCACTGCATCTGAATGTTACCCGAGAGAATTCTACCCTAAATTCAAAACTTCATTTAAATAGCACCTAAAATTTGCCTAATCTGTGTCACAGGAAGCAAATATATAAAAAGTAGAAAAGTAGGATAAAAATGAGAAGACCCAAAAGCCGTGGGGTGCACCTTTTACTTGTAATAGATACAGGCCTTACAAAACTCCTGAGAACGCTGACATTTCAGGTATTTTAGCCAAAGGCAGGTGAAGGAGGTAGTTTTGTGAGTACCTAGAACTTCGAAGTAAGGCCCTAGAGTTCCAACTGTGTGTTCTGTAACCTAGTTCACAAACATTTGGTTTTTCTACACAACCCACAATGCTGTTATGCTCAGATGAAAGTAATTCCACCCTGAAAAGGAATGGCCACAGGGACAAAGCAACCAAGCATTATTTTAATTATTACTCTTGTTATTATCTTGTACAGCCCTAGAGGGAAAAATTCCCATACACTTCACACCTTTACTACTCCAAATCTACTATCAATCCGTTTGACAGGAAAGGAAACATCCAAACCCCAAAGCTTTTAACTTGTATCAACAGCCACCACAATGAAACACATTCTAAGTGCTGTCTGGGCCGGCTCCCTCCCGCTCCTGCTGAGGTCCCCCTCCCCCTCCTGCCAAGGTGTACCTGCCTGGAACCCAGGCAGCTAATGACTATTTTCTACAAAGCCCCTGAGAACAAAGATGCAAGCCTGCCGTTAGAGGAGGAACCAGCTGCCTGCGCGTCTGAACTTCCACCGAACACAGGTGATGGCAGTGGTAGCTCCGTACAAACCAAGTGTCTCAACAAAACAACTCACATCATTTTTAAATATTTTAAGGGCACGCGGGAAGGGGCTGAGATCATGGCTGGAGTCAAACACGGTGCTTTCTACAGTATTCCAAGGCAGGTTAAAACAAAAGACGTGTGCAGCAAGTTAAACTAGTGCAAGCCCGACGACAGGTAACTTGATGCTACAGAGCCTCCCTCATCAAAAACTTCAGACTTTAACACTACTTGCACATCTGACTGCTTGGTTTCAGATACTTTCTATCATATCCTGAGGCTCAAAGGGAGTGTATTAGAACATGACGTCATCTGTCTTCAGTTTACCTTAAAAGTAACTTCAGTGAGGGCAGTGGTTTCTTTGTATTGGCTGGTTTTAATATACGCCCTCGGCAGTCAGCTAACCTGTGAAGTCCGCTAAGGAGGAATACGCTCTCCGGGGCTGGTGGGTTAGCCGCTGAAAAGCTCTGATGAAAAGCCCACATTGCAGTGCTTCAACTATCTCCATCTCTATCAGAAGCAGGGTTCTGGTAATTAGCAGAAGGATCGTTACTAGTGATTTTTCTGTGATGAAATGCCCAGGGGACAATATTCTTAGGCATCCCCCTCACACCCCTCCCCATGAGAAGGACGCAACAACCTAGCCTAACACCCTGCCCCCAGCCTCTTTAGGGCGATGCCCAGGCAGCACGTAGAGAGCTGTGCTGTTTCTGGAGGATTCTGACCCCCAAACAACTACCAGAAGGTCAGCTGATACTTGCAAGAGAGGGTTACCACATCTGCCTCCAGAACCTTCCCTGTTGGAGGTCCAGAGAACTGAGCAGAGTAGAGAACGGAGATTTCAGGATCAGCGTGGGGCTGTGGTTTTCCCTGCCCGTGTGCTCTAATACATTCCTAGGAAACAAGAGTCCTGGCCCAGACGAGCTCTCACCATATGATGCCACTTGGCAGGAAGGCTGTGGGCAGAGACCCGTCTCTGACCACTGGAGTGAACCCTCCCTACCAAAGGGCGAGCGCTGCCAAAGCAGCGAGGACGCATCACACCACTCACAGATGGTAGTGCCTACAGTGAGACAGGAATTAACCAGGATGAACACCCCCTCTCCTGGCCACGCAGCACCACCTGCGTGGCGGCTTCCGGGACCAAGCCCCAGCTCCCTGCTGCAGCCCACAGGTATCCCAGCCGGCAAGAGCACGGTGCAGCAGGAGCTCACGGGCCCGCTTATGGAGAACTGGCTGCGCCAGCATCTGCGGGAGAAAGGCACCGCTTGGCAAGGTGATGTCTCCCTAGACGGGCTCACAGTGGCTGAAGTGACAGACCCTGAAAGGCACCAACACACGCAGTTGGGAGCAGGGGCAGTCAAGAACTTCCAGAGCTGCGGTATGACTGGGGAAAAACCGCAGTACCGGAGTTCTCTTCCAGCACGGCCACTCGCCGGCTGCTGAGGGCAGGTCCTTTAGCCGTTCCCAAGTCCCGGCGGTTCTGCCAGGCAGGCCGCTGCGGGGCCCCCGGCCGGTTCCCACCACTGCCCTCCCCTGCCCGGCCGCGCTGCCCACCTCTGCGCGGGGACCCGTCGATGCTCTCGGCGCTGGACGAGTGCGCGTCGGCCGGGGCCCGCCGCAGGCTGCTGAAGTAGCCGCGCGGCCGCGAGGCGCCGCTCCGCGGGGAGGGACCGCCGCCGGTCGCGCCGTCCCTGCGCGCGAAGATACCACTGAAGAATCGCAGGAGCCTGTGCTCCAACGCCGCGCCGGAGCCCGCGGCCGCCGCCCGCGCGCGCTCCAGCCGCTGCAGGTCGCTGTTGTCCAGCGTGCGGTTCTTGCTCTTGCTGCGCTCCCAGCGCTCCAGGTCCGAGAGCGCGTCGTTCTTGCTGAGCACCTCGCCCACGTCCAGGGTGTTGCGCTTCTCCGAGGCGGGCTGCCCGGAGGCCGCGGGCTCCAGGGCGGCCCCGGGGTCGGCCACGGCCTCGCCGCCCGGAGCCCAGGCCAGGCTCCCGGAGCTGCTGTGGCGCCTCCCGCGTCCCAGGGCCCGGCCCCGCGGCGCCTCGGGCCCGCTCCAGTGCCTGAAGCTGAGGCTGCGCCGCAAGGGCGCGGCTCGAGCCCCCTCCACGTCGGGACTGCCGGGAGCGGGCGAGCCGGTCCCCTCCTCCACTGCCGGGGGGCTGCCGGCCAGGGCCGCGGGCTCCCGGCCGCGTGCGCACGGCCGGAGCCGCCCGAGCTCCAGCTGCCCAGTGCTGCGGGTGCGGAAGGTGCGGAAGTCCCAGGCGCGAGGCCGGCGGCCCTCGGGGTCCTCAGCGCACGCCACCTCCTCCGCCTCCTCCACTAGCCGCCCGGGCGCGTCCGGGGAGCGCGCGGGCCGGGGCCTCCGGGCCGGGCGCGGGTCGGGGCCGCCGGGGCCCGGCGCGCCTAGATGCTCCTTCCTGACCATGGTCACGGAGATGCGGTAGACGGTCTTCTTGGGGGGCGTCCCGCGCGGCATCGCGTCCGCGGGCGGAGACGCGGGTTCGCCGCTGTCGTCCAGCAGGTACATGTCTCCCGGGACCGCGGCCGCTGCGCCGCCCGCCGGGGCTCCGCCGCATCCAGCGCGCCGCGGGCCGGGCCGCACGGTCGGGGCGGTCGCCGCGCGCGGCGGCGGGGAGGGCGGGCGCGCCCCGACAGGGTCCACGCCCCCGGCTCGCCGCGAGGGCCGCGCTCAGGCTGCGGGAACGGCGCTCCTGGTGCCCGCCGGCCCGTGCGCCGCGCGGCCCGAGTGCGGGGGTCCGGGCCCGGGGCGCCGAGCCATGGGCCGGCGGGGCCGGGCGGGCGGACGGTCAGGCGTGGGGACTGTCTCGCCGGCAGGTGCGGTCGCGGCGCGCAAGACCCGTGGCGGGCGACGGCGCCCGCGGCTTCATTGTCTACGGCGCGGGGCCCGCTCTCATCCTCGGGCCTTTTCTGCACAGTTCGGCGGCTCCGCAGCCTCCGCCACTCCGTGGGTTCGGGACGCGCGGGCAGCTGCGCCGGCCGCGGGCGAGGGTCTGGCGGGCGGCGGTTTAAAATGGAAATGCGCGCCGGAGCGGGGCGGGGCGGGCAGGGGCAGACGGGCAGGGACCGCGGGCCGCGCGCCCAGCCCGGCTGCCGAGTCCCGGGAGCGCGGCGGCGGCGGCGGCGGGCGCGCGGCTCGGCGGCCAGGCCTAAGCGCCGGGATGGATAGCCGCCGCCGCGCGGACCGGAGCCTCCGGGGGATTGGCGGGGTGGCGGGGGGCAGGAGCGGGGGAGGGGGCTTGCGCCCGCCTGAACCGACACTCCGGGGCTTGGCTTGCAAAAGCAAACAGAACATGGAGCATCTCTCACCTGCGGAAGGTTTATAGGAAGAACCTCTCCTCATCAAGGAGCTTTGAAGGAGCGACTCAAAAGGTTTGTTTTCAAAAGCAAGGTATCTTAGGTACTTGTTGCCCTAACTACAAAGGAGCAAGTGCACCCCCAGGAAGGAGAGAACAAAGAAGGGCCCAGGAAGGCACCATCCGGCGATGGGGGTGCGGTTCACACCAGGGCCCTCCAAGTGAAGGACCGCGCAGTTTCACTCCTAGAATAATATTTTGGAGTATTTTTCCAACGGGTGGGGGAAAACTCCTGACAGGCAGGCATTTGCTGTCTTGGATAACAGGCCAGAGAATACAGTGGCTAAGAGCAGAAGAAAGAAGGCTGCCTGTCCCAGCCCTGCTTGTCCATTTCCTTCCTAGAGGGCTCAGTTTTTACACCTGTCAAGTGGGGATGGAAAAGAAATACAAAAACAAAAACCCAGTACCTAAACGCTGAGCGTTCTTGTGAGGACTGAATTAGCTGAGACTATGTGCAGGCATTCTGTGTTAAGTGCTAAATACTTACCATTAGTAATTTTTTTTAATCAACAGGTTGTTTTTGTTTTTAAATATTTATTTATTTATTTTGGCTGCACTGGGTCTTAGTTGCAGCATGCAGGATCTTTTAGATGCGGCATGTGGGATCTAGTTCCCCAACCGGGGATTGAAGCTGGGCCCCCTGCATTGGGAGCGCAGAGTCTTGGCCGCTGGACCACCAGGGAAGTCCCTTTACCACTAATATTTAGTGTTGATTTTTCTCCCATCATTTTCCCACCAGCTACATCTTGGCACTGCAGATACTGGTTCTTCATATTATCTGATGCAGCACTATATTCACACGTACTTGATCAACACATTAGTTCTTCATGATGTCCTGAACACAGATCTCTCTGCTTAAAAGCTTCAGAAGGAAAATGTGGTAAAGACAACGTCCACTCATCAAACCGGATGCCTTTACAGCCTTCTCTAGGCCTGGAAATGCCAAAGACTGAGAGGCTGTTTCTAAGAAAAGTGCTCGAGGCCAGGCCAGGTGTGACGCTGGGATTAGACAGCTGTTCCCAAGTGCTGATTTCCCTTCTTTAATCTCTTAACAAGTAATTATGGGGCAACTATTGTGTTTGTGGCACTGAAAAGGATATGAAGATGAATCGTGAGGTCTCTTACAAAGGAGGTTATAACCTAGGAGATCTGGATTTGACCTCAGAGTGAAATGAAATATTTGGATTTGATGAAATAAACCAAAAAGTGGTTGAGTTTATTTTTAAAAAGAAACTTTGTGGCATACAGGATTTTTAGGACAGTGAAAATACCCTGTATGATATCATAATGATGGATACGTGTCATTACACATTTGTCCAAACCTATAGAACGTACAGCACTAAAAGTGAACCCTAATGCAAACGATGGACTTCAGCTGAGGATGACGTGTCAGTGTAGGTTCATCAGTTGTAACAAATGTATCACTCTGGCGGGGTATGTTGATGGTCCAGGATGCTCCGCATGTACTGGGGGGTGGGGCGGGGGGGAGGATGTGGGAATTCTCTGTACCTTCTTTTCAATATTGCTATGAACCAAAAACTAAAAAATAAGGATTATTTTTTTTTAAGTACTTTAAAACACACTTGACCACCCTCGGCTCTACCTGGACACAAAATTGCCACTGTCACAGGCTCACAAGCTCCATCCACCTGCTCTTGGCACTAAAGGATTCAGGACTGTGTCTCTCACATGTCCTCACTGCAAAGATGGGGACCCCAGGACAGATCAGTCTTACCTTTTGAGTTTCAATAAAAAGCCCCCTTTGATGAGACACACAGATCACCAACTTCTAGAGCTAGAGCCAGGCAGGAATCATCATCTATCAGAATGAGGTTTCTAGAACCCACAGGTTAGGGGAGTGTAAAGGCTCAGAGAGGGTGTGTGCTTTCCCCAAGGCTACACAGCTCATGGCTGAGAGCTAAACCTGGGGTCACACTGCCTGTGCCCATTTCCATGCTTCAACGTCATTTCTTGTGTCAGCGTTCTGCTTTGTGGACATCAGAGAGAGAAACAAGTGTGTGACTATTACTGCATTTGACACTAATTGAACACAAATGATGTCTTAGCATCTCAGCAAGTTTTCACTTATTCCTTTTGTTCATTTATTCATCAAACATATATATTGAGCATCTACTGTGGCACTCCGCAGTGAGAAGGCAGAGTCTCTCTGTCCTCCGAGAAGTCACAAACCTGTGAAAGACGCTGCAGTTCTCAAGGCCAAGTGACGTAACACACAAAGACAGACAGGAGGATGAAAGGGTGGTACAGGGCAGGGCCCAGCATGGTCTGATGGACGAGCACCCAAAGAGACAGTAAAAGCCTCCAATTTTACAGCTGTCGAGACTTAAAGGTCCACCAGGGTCTATAAGCAGAGAAACTGAAATTCAGCAATGCACAGAGACCAGGATCTCTGTTAGGACCAGAATCCAAGGCCCTAACTTAGCCTGGCATCCATTCTCACTAGTATTTGAGACCACGGCAACTTCCAAACATTGAGACGAATTTTAATATGAAATCAGCTGCCCCATAAGATATAAAATACATCTTGTTATCGTGGGCATTCACAGAGCCCAAGGAGGGGAAACAGCATTTCTTTTTTTTTTTTTTTTTTGTAGTACGCGGGCCTCTTACTGTTGTGGCCTCTCCCCCGTTGCGGAGCACAGCACAGGTTCAGCGGCCATGGCTCACGGGCCCAGCCGTTCCGAGGCATGTGGGATCTTCCTGGACCGGGGCAAGAACCCGTGTCCCTGCATCGGCAGGCGGACTCTCAACCACTGTGCCACCAGGGAAGCCCAAAACAGCATTTCTTCAGAACTCAAATACTGAACTGTGAGGGTCCTTCCAGTCACTCCGCGGCTGTCTGGAATCCAGCCCGGGTTTTGCACTTTGCCGCCCGAAGATGCAGGCTGCAGAGTAGAAGATTCCATTCTATCCACCTTAGATAACTTGGAATCTTCGATGACACTGAACAAGGAGACCTCTTTCTGCTACAGCCGGTGTTGTTCACTATCTCCCAGTGCTTTCTGCCTCACAAGTAGCACCCATTTTCCATACCCATCGTAACGATTCCGTGTGAGGCCTGATCGTCTGCACTGAAAAACCTGGGAGAATGGCCTCTCCCTACTGCCCTGGATACATGGGCTCTTCCGATGCAAAGAAGACAGAGAGAGGCTTGGCCAGAACCTGCCCCTCCAAAATAGAAATCCTTTCTCACAGCCAGACCTGCCTTTGAAAAATAAAAAATAGTCATACTATATGTGTTCAGGTGGGTAGGACTGCTTTATCTTCCTGTTGCTTTGGAAAGCAGCCCTGCTAGACCATTACCTCTTGAATTTTTCCATGCCATGGAGTATATCTGTATCACCATTTTGGCTTTAAAAAAAAAAAAAAAGAACGGAAGACTGTAGTGGATCTCACTGCCACATCAAAACCGCGCAGCCGGCAGGCAAGCAGGCAAAGCCTTGGCACTGCAGAGATGCCAATGTCAGAAAGGGAAGGACCACACGGGGGGTCCAGGAGAGGGGGCCGGCCCTACCTACGCCCCCACTCATCACCTCGGCAGCTGGCTTCCCTCCCCCAGCCTCAAGTTTATGAGATCCTTTGGCCACCCTCCCACGACTTCCCTGTCCCGGGCCATTTCTAGCTGCCCGTAAATTAAACATCCTGCGTGAAAATCCTACTTTGCAAGCTTTCCTAGAGCTGATCAGCCTTGTTTAAAGGAAACCCCTGGTAGTCAGCAGAGCCATCTGTTCCACAAGCTGACTTTCCAAGCAGCAGAACGTGCCAGCCAGGCATCACGTTTACAGTATCCTAGCAGAACCACATCTGTGGGCAACAGAAACCTGCAACCCGCTGACCGTGCCCCGGCCTCCGCACACCCGCCCCAGGAGCCATCAAAGGATCCCTCCTCCTGTCACGGGACATGGGACAGCCTCTTTTCTGGCATCAGGTTGACCGACAGATACAAATAGGAAGCAAGGAAAGACATGTATGTTTTCCTAACAATTTCACATTTTACCTTTTGGCAGAAGACTCGAGTCAGACCCTTGCGGGAGGAAGGGTTTCTGACCTAAGATCTACTGTGATGCTCAGCTTCTGCAATCACCCTGCCTGGGCTGAACTCATCAGGGGCCCCATTTTCCCTCATTTTATAAACTGCAGGTTCAAGTGGAACTCAAGTGAGAGGCCCTTGAGTCACAGAAGGACAAGGCACGTGCTCAGTCCCTGGGGCGAGGGCATTCAGCAGAAGAAAGACCACAGGGCGCCTCTGAGCACCTACGTCTTAGCGGCATTCTTCCTCAATGACCGACAGCAATGCGGTCACTGCCAGCCGAACGACGGGACCGTGGGATGTGTACGGAAGCACAGACATCGCAAGGCAGCGCCTGTGCTCCACACGCTTCAGTTTTAACAGGAAGCCCCAAGGTGCGGCCTCAACAGGCAAGACAGCCACACTCCAGGCGTGAGAGTGAGGAAACCGGGTCAGCAGCTACTGATCACAACTGAACTTGGTGTGACCTTAGAAGAAAGGGTTTTCTCAATCCACTGCCCGTCCGAAGGCATCCTCAGATCTGAGAATCAGGCAGTTTTGTCCCCATGGAAGCCAGACAGCTGGGTGCCCCTACAGGTGGGCCGGGGCAGAGGAGGGGCCGGAGACCCACGCACCCACCCTCAGCAGTAGCTCAGGTCCAGCTCAGGATCCTGCCAGCAAAGGTTTCTCTGGGGGGGGCCCTCCTGCGGATTCCAGGTGACAGGTGATCGCTACCAGATGCCGGCGGTCGGCACCACACCTGTGCGGGGCAGCAGCGTGGGCGCTCACACTTGACTTGCAGACGATTTCATGTCGAAGGTGAGTCAGGAACAAACACCCTGACAGTCGGTGGACCTCTGACAGCGGGGGTTGACAAGTGTCACAAATAACCACCAACCAGAAGAAAGTGTTACATGTGGTAAGAAGAAGGTGGGGAAGAGGAAGGCAGAAGATTATTATTTCTACCTGAAACACTCAAAAAAAAAAAAGGTTTCCGAAAGGGAAGCGGTATCTGGCCTTCATCCAGAGCAGGGTGTGTCCACCGCAGCGCTCTGGGCTTTCTGGGCATCGTAGGGTGTTCAGTTAGCAGCATCGCTGGCCTCTGCCCACTAGATGCTAGGAGCACCCCACCCCCGCCCTCCCCGGTTCGGCAGATACTGGCAAATGTCTCCTGGAGGCAAAATGCCTCGGGCGGGTCCAAAGGCACTGGCGAGACACACCCACGTGAAAAGGGGACTAGGGGTTCCCGTCTTCTCAGCTTTTCATTTTACCATTTTAATAATTCAGCCAGTCCTGCCTGCCTCTGGTTGTAGTAATGGAAAGCTCCAGACACTCTCTCTAAAAAAAGAGAAGCAATGATTTCCCGTAGTCCTTCCCCAGATCCGAAGAACAGCACGAGTTACAGAGGAGGCCACGACTGGTCCTCATTCTGTGACAGACACGTCATCAGTTACAATTAGTTAAAATGAATAAGTATCATGGATGTGATTAAAACGCTGGAAAGGAAAAAACTGAAGTTCTGCCCTATCTTATTTAAAATCCAAAGCAATGTTGTATTATTTTAAATCAGAAAATGTCCGAAGCAAGATGCTTGGAGACTTGGACCCAGGACTGCCTTCCAGCACTGCCCAGGTGTGGAAAGAGCACCTGAGGGCACGTGGGATCTCAGCTCCCGCCACGAGCCCCTGCAGGGACTTGTGCGCAGGCCTGACGGGCCACAGACCAAGGGCTGGAGGTACTTTGTCACACGGTCCGCTCCTGCCTTAGCTCAGGGTGATATCACTCCATCCTTTGCAAATGGGAACCGCTGTTTAAATTACAGAAAGCTAGAGCTGGAAGAGATTTTAATTTGACCCATTTCACAGATACAGCAGCGGACTCCACGGGAAGCCACCTGCCCGAGGCCAAAGGGGAAGAGCAGAGGAGAGGGCCGTCCACACAGCTGGAACAGGAGCCCCTAGGAAAGCTCACAGCCATTTCAGCAGCCCAGTGAGGCGCAGTCCTGATTTCAAAAGGATGCCCCCTGTCAGTTACGAATAGATTCTCACTCCCCAATACAGGAATGTGTCAGAAACATCTTCCTGGGCTTCCTTGCTAAGTGTCAGGCAAAAGTGACTTAAGATGCTGATAGAATGGAAGCCAAGCCTCCTCCCTGTCACTTTATGGAAACAAATGCCAACACCCCATGGAGTGACAACCAGAGCAGCTCCCACCTACGGTCACCCTTGCGATGCCAGATACTGCGCTGCAGCCGGGGCTCCCCGCAAGGATGCTCCCCTTTTCCGGCCTCCAGCTCTCTGTGGCAGTTCAGCTGATGAGTCAGAAGGATTTAATCAAGGGCAACACACAACTCTGCACCTGTCCCCTGAACAGCTGCAAAGAGGCTCTGGAATTTGTGTGGAGAAAACCCAAGGAACTCCTACAGATTACCTAATCCTCCCAGCCTTCGAGTGCATGAGGGGCCGAGGGGCTGGGCTGATCTGGTAACATTTTCCTCTGCAGGATCCACCAGAAGGGATTCCCCTAACAATAAAATCTGCCCAATCGTCGACAATCAAAACCCAGGGAAGAGCCTTTCGGCCGGAACTGCCATCGGAACTGCCATCTTCCAGTAATTCGCCAAAACGACCAACACAAAGGGAAAGAGGAGGGGCACCGGCTACATGTTCTCTAGGCCTTTCAGAAAACATGGAGTTGTTCCTTTGGCCACATACATGCGAATCTACAAGAAAGGTGATAATGTAGATATCACGGGAATGGGCACTGTTCAAAAAGGAATGCCCCACAAATGTTACCGCGGCAGAAATGGGAGAGTCTGCAATGTTACCCAGCATGCTGTTGGCATCACTGTAAACAAACAAGTTAAGTGCAAGATTCTTGCCAAGAGAATTCATGTGCATGTCGAGCCTATTAAGCGCTCTAAGAGCCGAGACAGCTTCCTGAAACGGGTGAAGGAAAATGATGAGAAAAAGAAGGAAGCCAAAGAGAAAGGGACTTGGGTTCAGCTGAAGCGCCAGCCTGCTCCACCCAGAGAAGCACACTTCATGAGAACCAACGGAAAGGAGCCTGAACTGTTGGAGCCCATTCCCTATGAATTCATGGCATGATGGGTGTAAAAGAAAATAAAAGACCTGGACTGTAAAAAAAGAAAAAACAAAAAAACACAGGGAAGAGTCTGATACGGACCCTCCTAACAGCCTGTGGAGTAAAAACAAAATACCAGGAGCTGTCGAAGAGCAGCCACCTAAGTGTGTGTGACGACAGCCGGACGTTTTCCAGGCTGGTCTTTAGATCCACGACCCCCAAGATGCGTAAAATCCAGAACTTCTGTGGAACTGACAATCGAGTACACAAATAATGCCGTGGGAATTATTATCTGCACTGTTAACAGAGCTCACCGTCAGGAAGAGCCTGTTTGAACACGAGTTATCACTACTGCATCCTGTGTGGGATCTGACTGCAGAGATATCTGGAAATCTTTCATCTGTGCCCCGGGGACTTGAAGGTTTGATATATTTTTCTCTAAGGGCTGAAAACAGCATGTGAAGATGCCTGTTCGAAGCCCAAATCCCCCCTCTGCCCCAAATCCGCAGCGAGAGACAGGTGACCAGCCTCCTGCCTTCGTTAGCCAATGTGTCACCAGCTCCGTGGTCCCCAGGCTCGGAGGATAAACGCTCCACGGCGGCTGATGGCAGCAGCCAGCCCCTTGGTAGTTACAGTTTGCATTAGAGCTCTGGGGACAGAAGACAAGTGGGTCGCCGGGATGAGTTCTGACGCAGTAAGATGGAATAGAACATCTACGTCTTCTCCTCATCTGCTTGCCACACACTGGTCGTCATCAGCCAGTGCACAAGGAGCAGGGGCGAGGGGTGAGGGGTTCCTGGAGCAGGAAGGTGGGAAGACAGGGGGGCGCAGGGGGAAGGCAAGGCTGGGTCTCTAGCCCAGACAACTAGGGCAGCTCTGAGCTTCTTCACCTAGTTACGGTGGTGTCCTACGCTTGCCTCCTTTCAAAAATCACCACCAACCCCAGGCATGAAAAAGGATGGACCGAGGGGGGAATGATAAATAAAGCGGCCACGGCCAAACAACCCACAGGACTCACAATCTTTACTGACTCTCCCCTCCAGCGTCATCGCTGTTCCCCCAGGAGCGCTGCTAACACTTCTGTGATCTACCTGGCAATGAACCAGCACAAGACTTTCCAAATTTGGAAAAGGAGGTGCGTGACGCCTAACCTGCCAGCTCTGGGCACCACTGTGGGCGGATCTAGGGCAGCCTGAAAAGCCTCTGAACTACAAAGTCATATAACCACCTAAGACATGACTAGTTGGCTCCGCAACAGGTGATGGCAGAGCTGGGGTTCAGGTGCCATCCCTGGGTCCCTCTTCTCCTGTCACTCTGTCACAGCCACTCCACCCCAAGGGGGGCGGCCGGGAGAACCAGGGCACACACACCTGCCTCCTCAGCCCCAGTGGCCTTGTCCTTCACTGGCTTCCAGAGGCTCCTCCCACGGCCACACCCAGAGCTAGCGCTGTCCTACCATCCTCGTCTCCAACAGCTGTTCCTCTGCCCACAGCCCTCCATGCCGGCCAGCCTCTCCTTCCAGAACTGCGCCAAAGCGGTTATTTTAACGGAGCCTCTCCTTCCCAATCCTTCAGATCCTTCTGTATCCGGCAAAGGCCGAGACCTCTCATTGTCTACACCAGCCACGACCCTCCCAGCCCCTGGTGCCTCGGAGAACCCTGCTCCTGCGCTCCCCACAAAGCTGCGTCCATCCAAACTCCACCCCACTGGACCGACGCTGCTCACAAGGTGTCCACGGCCCGGCAGCACGTGGCGCCCACCCGACCCTCTGCATCTCCAGGAGGCTCTCGTGCAAGCTCAGGCGTGGAGGCACCGGGCCCACTGCAGATGCTCGCACAGCAGGAAGGGCTAGATGCCAGCATCCTGCAGCCCCGGGCTCCCACCCACCCTCCCCATTCCAACTTTCCGGGCCGACCGCCTTCCCTGAGAACGCCAGGGCACCAGGCCCTCTTACGAAGACTTCGGGCCAGCGTTCAGGGCGGCCTCACTCTTGACCCTCACAACCACACCCACGTCTCCCGCTCAGAGTTGGCAGACGGACCCTGTACCATCCATCACAATCGTGTCCTCTCCTTCGGCCAGGCCAGCCCATGAAAATGCTCAATTATCTCCCATTTAATAAGAAACAGGAACAAGAGCCTCTCCTCCATCTGCGTGCCCTTGGCCTCTGCCAACGTCCTCCCAACTCTCCTTCCTCCCTCCATTTCCCCATCCTCTTCATCCTCCCCCGGATTCCCAGAGCAGGCGGGCCTGGCTGCCCCACGCCCCGGCTTAGCCCGCTCTCGGGCAACCATCCTTTCTGCTGTGATCAGACTTTTAGGGCACAGTTCCGCTCAGACCTCCAGAGACTCGTGTCACCTGCAGAGGAAAATGCCCACTCCTGCACTGGTGCCCCAGGCCCCAGACAGCCCCCACTCGCCCCTGCAGTATACAGCCACCGGGGTGCCAGACTCCAAGGCCAGAATGATGCAAACCCCGTGTGACTTCGGGAAAGTGACCTAGAGTCTCTGCACCCAGTCTCACTTATGCAGTAAGGTGATATAATCACAGGGCAGATGTGACGACCAAATGTGATGAAACCACAGGGCAGATGTGACGGCCAAATGTGATGAAACCACAGGGCAGATGTGACGGCCAAATGTGATGATGTCTGTGAAGCACCGGCCCCAGTGCCTAGAGCAAGCGTGTGTCGTCTGCACCCCCAGAGTCTTCCCTGTAACCCATCAAACTGCTTCCTAGTCCAGACTCACCCCCCCACCCAGTCTCACCACTGCCTCCTGCTGGGGCTGCAGGGTCAGCTACCTCCTCTCATCACTGGGGCCCGGGCTCAGGTGTCTGGGTGTGGCTTCCCCGCCACACACACCTGTGCACACCCCTTCTGGGTATCGATCACCCTGCTCTGACCTGACATTCGCCATTTACGTAACCACCTCCCCCAGAAGATCAGGGTTCTTGACATGGGGCCACCAACTTCACCGCTAAACCCCAGCCCTTACCAGCGTTCTGCTTAAGAAACGCTGCCTGATGGTTCACTTGATCAACCCAGGTGGCTGATCCAAGCTGAGTCCCGGAGGGGAGCAGCAGTGCCTTGGTCGGTCGTGTTACAGATAACGGCAGACGTCAGCTGAGTTGCTGGCCCCACCCCACTCTGGGATGCCCCAGTTTATACAGCTACACCGCAGGGCCACCCAACCCCCTCAGAGTTTATCTACAAAGTCTCCAGCGGTTAGGGAAAGACACGGCAAACAGGGTGATTCATTTCTTCCCCTGGCCACAGACCGCCTCAGCTGCAGCTGATCTTGGGTGGCTGCCCCCCCCACCCCGAGCAAAGGTGCCCCTCCCTTGGTGGAAAACAGGCAAACGTGATGGGGGGGGTGAGTTCCCAGAGCCTGACTGCCTGCGGGGAGTCCCCCCCCCCCCAGCAGAAGCTGCATTTTAGGGAGGTGAGTGCTGGCCAGAGGGCAGACAGTCTGGAGCCTGGAGAAGGCCTTCCTTGGAGGGATCCCCTGGTAGGGCGCCTCCTTCCCCGCCCACCCCTCGGGCCTGGGCCACACCTACTATGCAAAAGGAGGCGGGAGGGGAATCGCCCAGGGGTCCCCAGCCGGCACGGGATGGGGGTGGTCAGCGGGGATTCCGCACACAGGGGCTCCCCGCCCAGCACTGGGCGTTTCCTGAGATAGAAGGAAATGCAGGCTACTGAGCCAGGTGCTTAGAACACCCTCGAAGAAATACAACGCCTGAAGTAACTTAGAACTCTTTAAAGGGAGGCCACTAATGGGACCTCCCCCGGAGTTAATGCAAGGATCCAAAGGCTCTGGGCACCGGGCACTTCAGAAGTTCTCAAAATAATGGTTTTCGGACTTCCCTGGTGGCGCAGTGGTTGAGAGTCCGCCTGCCGATGCAGGGGACACGGGTTCGTGCCCTGGTCCGGGAAGATCCCACATGCCGCGGAGCGGCTGGGCCCCTGAGCCGTGGCCGCTGAGCCTGCGCATCCGGAGCCTGTGCTCCGCAACGGGAGAGGCCGCGGCAGTGAGAGGCCCACGTACCGCAAAAAGAAAAAAATAATAATGGTTTTCCTCACTTTTCAGATGGCACATTGAGGGAAGCCGCCGGGAGCTGTGGAGGACCCACAGCGATGGCCACTCTGCAAATACCACATCGCTGCACCCAAGCCGTCCGAGAATCTCCAGAGAAGCGACAGCTGTCACTGGACATCCCTGGGTGCAAAGAACGGTGACCTAGGCAGCAGAATGTTCATGCAAAAGACCTTTTTCCCAGGAAGACTGCTCTATGGAATTACAAGTTCACACCCAAGGAAATTCAATACTTGAGACGGCCATCCACAAAAACCACCGGCACACACCACTCCCCTGGAACTTGCCAGCGTTCACAGGCTGTCATCAAGCGAAGGGATGAACCGGGGCCTGCAGCCTGCTCACGCCACCTCCCCCAGGCTGTCGTGCAGGGGCCTGGCCCACGTCCTGCGGCCAGGCCAGGGGCGGGTCTCACTCGTGGCCAAGAATGAAGGGCCGCAGTGTGGCCATTCTTTGTAAGCCACACGTGCAACGCGCTTTCAGTTTACCCACTCCCTTCCAGACAAGATGTAAAAAGGTATTTTACATCGATCGAAGATTCCCAGTTCCAAAGCCTACTGTGTGCGGCTCCGTCCTCCCAGAGGCTTAACCTTTGAGGCTTCGAAGACACCAGGCCACCAGCAGGGCAGGCAGGCCCACCCCCAAGCCAGCCCTTCTAGCACTTCCACCCAGACCCCCAAGGGGCCCGCTCCCCACCCGCCTGCAGCCCAGGCTTCCCCTCAGGGGGCCCGCAGGCTCAGCCAGAGCAGCCCTGGGCTCCTCTTGCCGAAGTGGCCATGGCCAAGGCCAAGGCTGGAGGAGGGCAGGCCACGGCCAGGCTCAGCCAGAGGCCCTTCACAGACGCTTTGACACAGTTCATCCATTTTATTCCCCCAATGCCCCGATGAAGTGGGCACTGCTATTATCCCTAATTTTACAGACTTGGAAAGTAACTCACAGAGGGGTTGAAAATGTGCCCTGGATCTCATTCCCGGTGTGCCCTGCCCCGACACCCTCCCCAAAGCACCGACTGCACCCAAGGGGTGAGGCCGAGCCCACAGAGGAAGAAGGCTGGACTGGAAGTCAGGGTGGGGAGACAGGGTGAGAGTGCTTTGTGGAAGAGAGTCAGGGAACTTCATTTTGCTGTTGCAGGTGGTGCTGGGTAAAGAGGTAACAGACTTCGGAAGCAGGCAGGCAGAGGAAGTGACACACACACACACACAGACACACACACAGACACAGACACACACACACACACACACACACACACACACACACAGACACACACCCGGCTCCATGCGATGGGAAACTGAGAGTTCAAGGCAGCCTGGGGTAAAACAGGCTCCCATTTCACTTGAACCTCTAGGGACAAGGTACCAGTCCAGGGGTCAAGATTAACACCAAATCCCTCCCTCAGGGCTGAGCAAAGCCCTAGGCTCCCTCCCCTTCCCCGTACAGGCTTTGAGAGGGCTTCCGCCTCCAGCCAGATTCCAGGGCAACCCTCCCAGGAAAACCTAATGGCCCCAAATCACCAACCCACTGCCCAGTCCACCTGCTGAGCCCGCCCCTTCCAGGAGAGCCCCCTCCGGCCCCCCCGAAACCTGCCCCCTGCCCCCCACCCTGTGTGCCCCCAGGGCCCTGTCACCCCTGGTCCCAGCCCCCGACCTCAACCCTGGAAGGCAGCAAGCAAGTCTGTCAATTGCAGTCCTCCCTTCCCTAAAGAGGAAGTACTCACTTACGAAGCCATAAATTCTTAGCATCAGACATACTCCGCATACAATTAGATCAGGACCACGGCATGGGCATCAGGAAAACTGCCCATCCCCCAGGGGATCCAGACCTTTCGCGGTTTCCTCAACTCAGCTCCTCCAAGGGTTATATTAGCAGCATTATTTCTAAAGCAAAATCTCGTCATTTCTAGTAACAGAAGAGATTTATTTTGCTAACAGAAAACGGTGTGCAGAGAGAAGCAGAAATGATTTCCAAAAGGATTAAAAAGGGTAAAGGAAAGTGTCCATAAATGATTAATTGGCTACCAAGGTTTTAATGACCTTGCTGACCAAGACCAACAGTTTGACGTTCATAATGGCGTTTGAAACATCACTGCACTTGTCTTGCTTGGGCTGGTGTCACAAAGTATCACAGACTCAGGGGTTTAAACGACAGAAATCGTGTTTTCTCGCAGCTCTGGAGGTTAAAAGTCTGAAGTCAAGGTGTCGGCAGGGGTGAGCTCCCCCTCCATGGCTTGTAGGTGGTGTTTTCTCCCTGTGTCTCCACATCGGCTTCCCTCTGTGCCTGTGTCCTACTCTCCTCTTGTAATATAGGACACCAGTCTTACTAGATTAGGGTCCATCTTAGTGCCCTTATTTTAACTTAATAACCTCTTTAAAGGCCCTGTCTCCAAATACAGTCATAGTTTGAGGTACTGGGGGTTAGGGCTTCACAGCTCACGGCATCTTCCAGATGGCATCATGGTTTAACCAATAACAACAGAACTTCTTAAAGGAAGGGGTGCATTCAATATCTAATAGTCCCATTTGGATTTACAAAAGGCATTTTTTGCGGTAAAAACTCCAAGCAAGCCCGACATCAACAAGGTGCTGCCGTGCTCAGCTCAGCTCCCGAGCTCCCCAGGCCCCAACGGGAGTAACAGTCGCTAGTTGGTGAAACTCAGGACAGAGAGAAACTCAGCTTTTCCTGGGGGAAGCCGAGTCTCACCCCCGCCAGGCTCACTGCCATCCTCTTGGGGAAACCTGGAAAATTCACAGCACATGTGTGGGCTGGGATCAGTCTTGACTCTCATTTCTACCTTGTCGTGGACGTTACTGGATTCCTTGAAAACCAGGCGTGTCTTGCTCAAATATTAAACCAAAACCCATGTGTATGGTCAGCAGTTTCAACTAAAGACCCCTGGCACACAGCGGAACGCAGTGCTTCTCCGTCTCCTTTGTAGCTCTTATGTTCAGACTGCGTTGTTCGCTAGGCATAAAGCAAGATTTTAGGCTTAAAATCTTTCTTCTTTCTTTTTTTAAAGTAGCCCTAAGAACAAGTGCGTGAGGACTGTCCGGCCAAAGAGGTGTGTCACGTTCAAACCCGAGCCTCCGCAGTGGTAGTAAGGCGCCAGGATAAATGAAAGCAATATTCTCTCCCGCCTGGTGTCCCCATCAGCCAGCAGCAGGCATGACCTACCCCCCAGGCCAGTGGGAATGGGCCGTGGTCTGGCGGTAAAGGACGACTCCTGTGTCCTCACGGGGAAGGGGACATGCAGTGGACGGCCTTCCCAGACAAGACGCTTTCTTCCCTTGTCTGACTGAGCCTGTGCAGCCCTGCTAGTTACTTACTGGAAGGTTCAAAGCCCCAACCGCCTTGCCTTCCTCTGCACTGCCCCCTCTGATCCAACAGAGGTTCGCCCACAGCACACAGGACAGAGTCTCACTGGGGGGATAAAAAGGAGGCTGGAAATCTCCACTGAACAAATTTAAACATGAATAAATCATACTTTCTGGAAAATAAAATATATATGGTTAAGTTAGATTACTTCCCACAAAGTAAGGGATTCTGCTCCAAGGCGACCCACAGAGCAACAGGGGAGCCACCTGCTTCTCTCCAAGGTAACTGCTCCACTCAGGGTGTGGCTCACACACAGCCTGGCTTGAGAAACACCTTGTTATTAGTTGGTCAGATAAAAGCACTCAGCAGGGTCTGCTCTCTCCATCCGCTTTCACTCTGGAGGTCGAGGGCAGGGAGTGTAACACTGGTGAAATAAAGGGATGACGATCAAGAGGAAAGTGAGGTGAGCCTGGGAGGCTTCTGGACGCCTAATTAATTCCATGTCCTCAATTCCAGCATGAATTAATTTTCCAAGCATATGTATGTCTGCCTTTAAATCTATGCTGACCTTGGGTGGAATGCACAAAGGTTTCTGTTATCACGCAACTCAGGAAACAAACAAACAAACAAAAACAACCTGCGGATCCCTCTGGGTACAGTAATTAATATTCCTTATTCATGAAAAGAGCTTTGTTTGAAAATATATGATTCAATCAGAAAGTCATTTTCTTTCCAAGTTTGCTGCGTCTCCTATATGAATGCAAATCATAGTGACAAAGACACAACATAAAGACCGAAAACTGCATGGCTTACTCCTTATAATGTTTAAATTTGGTCCAGATAGAGCCATGAGAAGCAACTCAGAGAATCTGATAGAATACGTTGGATATTCTTATTCTCATTTTCTTGAGACGATCTGCCTTCATGAAAATAAAGCAGAGACCCATGATGGAGCCTTTTCGGATGAAATTATCGTCAAGCGCTGTCACGTGGGACGAGAAGAGACAGTCTAAAAAGTCCTGCGGGTTAGGACTGGAGCACGTCAACTTTAGGACTGGCCAAGGGGGACCACTGACCACCAATATCTAGTTCCTGTCACTTGAAATGTGTCACTGTCCTGGGATCACTTCATCTCCACTAAACCCATACGCGGACGTCTGTGGATGACCTTGGACTGGGTGAACCACGCTTTACTCTGGTCTCTACCTTCGGACAGTGATGCCGTGCCCATTAGATTTTCTCTGGTCATCATTCAATCAGCAGTATCCGTGATGCAAAATATTGTGCCCTTTTTCAATCTGTCATATATCAAAATATTCAACTGGAAAGTCTGTTTCCTTCATCTTGCTATTGTTGTTACATAGTTAAGCAGTCCCAGCTGTCCAGGAAATACCACCGCAATGAACACATTATTGGGCAAAGAAGAATGAATGCAGGTTGCTGACAACCATTCCCCCGGCTACAAAGAGGCCAGGAAAAAAAGCGCCCGCGTTACATGAAATACACAGTTATGAATAAAATCCCTCCGCTGCCTTTTATCACCTCCTCGCAGGCCAGACTGAAATAAGCAGCTGGAGGACGCTGATTATAATCTCCTCTCAGTACCGGTAAGATGTTTCTTCTGGTTCTTTATCTGTATTTTCTAAACTTGACATGTACTGCTTTTCATAAGAAAGGCTATTTTTAATGTTTAAACTTGGGCTGAGGCTGGCTTTCAGTAATTTTGTTTATGCTCTCAGCGAGACAATGACTTTAAAACCCATCTTTACATCTCTCTCCTCAAGCCGACCACCTTTAAATCCTGAATGTTTCCCCTTTACTACTTAAGCCATCCGATAATAAACAAAGTTGGGACAAATCAGGCAGAAGAGAGCAGTGAACCTACGCCACTATTCTGTATGCAGCAAAGCAAAGAGGGCCCCCCCCACCCCCACCCCCCGCACAATGGCTGGGTACCATTTCCTCCCTTCAAGAGGAGGAAACAGGCTTTGGGAGGTCAAGGACTTGCCCCAGGCCAGACAGCTAAGGAGGGATGACAGTTAAGGGATTCCTGGAGAGGTCAGCTGACTACAAAGCCAGGCCCTTTTCCTTCCAGGTGCTGTGCTGCCTTCCCACCCTTGCTGATCACTGGAAGCACAGGTATTGCTATCTTTCACACTTTTGTTTATCTCCAGCGCTGAGCCCTCTTCCCCAAGGTTTCAGCAATGTCTGTGCAATAAAGTTTTGAAATCTCCTGTGTTCACATGCACAGCCCTCCTCCAGCTGTCCCCTTAAGGTGTAATCAATGTTGTCATCCCACAGACATGTGACCAGGGAATTTGCTTAGGGCAGTTCCTCAAGGGTGAGTGAACCAACGCGGAGAGGGTAGGAGAAGAGTCTCAAGACGTAGGAACCCAGCAGGTGGGTGGGCAGAACCTCAGTGGGTGGTGGACAGAGGCTGGAGCGCGACCAGGTGGCCTCGGTGGGGTCCCCCGATAAACCTGGAAGCCAGGCCCAGCCACCCGGGGTCGGGTCGCCTGCTCCAGAGGGACACACTTGCAGCATCCCTCCCTATGCCTTCGGAAAGGCTGTCAGCTGGTCTCCTGCCCAGTCCATGTGTGTCTTCAAATGAACGCAGGCCGACCCTCCTGGTATGATCCACGGTTGGCGTCATCCTGTATTTCTCCCTCGGTTAAATAACCATTACAAAACTGAGCTCAAAAACCAGAAAGGTGCCCCAAACCCTAAGCATTTCCTACTCGAAGACACTTTGTGTAATGTAAGGCTAATTTGCATCAAGAGAAGACATTTTCATCGATGGTACTTGCCTTACCCCTTCCATCACTGTAGGCTACTTTATATCTTTTTTGGAACACGACAGGGTAGAAATACATATTACTCCATCAATTGTTGTGAAAATCTCTTTAATTTCTTTAGCTTAGATTCCTAGAAGCGTAATTCCTGGGTCAAAGTGTACAAACCATTTATCCATTCACATTTCCAAACTGCTTTCTAGAAAGGGTAAATTATTTTGACTGCCCCGTCATTATTTGGGGGCCTCAGTGTTGCCCTCTCCCTACCCACCCGACAGACAGGCTTCTTTGGGCCACCGTCCAGCCCATCCCCACAACACGGCCACAGGAATGGATACCTCTGTGTCACTGTCACCGCTGGTTTTAATCTTCGTTTGCTCAAACAATGGCATCTCAGCTTAACTGGGTTTCGTTCATTTACCTACGGGAATCTTCATGTTCATTTGTATGAGCTCTTTAAACATCAGTAACAGCCACTTGTCTGGAACATTCAGTGCAAGTATGTTTTCCGTAACGTGTCAAAATGGAGATCAGAGTACATCAAAAAAGATTTTCAAGAATACTGCTATGCAGACATCAGAGCACAGTTTTCTCGATGGTACCAGATCTCCCTCCCGGTTGGCACTGCCCACAGAGCGGCAGTCCATCTTGTCTCTATATTGGCTGCTCTTAATTAAGGCTGCCAACAGTCACAGTGGCTGGGGTTCTTCTGAGGAGCATGCTAGCTCTTCCCACAAAACGTTCCTTGATAAGTCTTTCTAGACTTTTAGCCGCAGTTGAAAGCTAAACTCACAGGTCTGTAATTTGCAGAAACCACATTTTTGTTTTCTACTCTGAAAACGGGTACTTTTTTCACGTTGAATTTTCTGTGCCCTATTTGCCAGGTGTTCTTCAGAACAGCAGGGTGGGAGGGGGAGGGTAATCTCATTTACAAGAATCCCCCGGACCTCAGAAGTTATGCAAGCCGTAGCACAGGTGTCCAGTTTTATGTCCTTTCTTCTCTGCTGTGTCCCCAGTGCCTAGAACTGCCATGGAGAACAACTAACTAACAATAACGGATGGAGGGAGTGGGGGAGGGGAGTGAAAGAATAAACCCACCCAGCCCCCAGAGCAGCAAGGGGCTCCCTCACACTCCCTTCACTCCTCCTGGGTCGGATCAATGCTTACTTTCATCTTTTCCAACCAAAGCTCACTCTCCAATCAAAAACACATTTTTCTGGGCCTCCCTGGTGGCGCAGTGGTTGGGAGTCCGCCTGCCGATGCAGGGCACACGGGTTCGTGCCCAGGTCCGGGAAGATCCCACATGCCGCGGAGCGGCTGGGCCCGTGAGCCATGGCCGCTGAGCCTGCGCGTCCGGAGCCTGTGCTCCACAACGCGAGAGGCCACAGCGGTGAGACGCCCGCGTGTCGCAAAAACAAAACAAAACAAAACAAAAAAACAAACACATTTTTCTGATCATCCACCAACATGGTCATGGAGTTTGATTTACTGAATTCTGTTGCCTCGGCAACTCCACATATTAACTCGAGCTAGAAATTAAAAAGCCACTACTTTGATGTAAAAGGCACTCCAGCGTAAATGATAAGAGAAGCCAGCTCCCGATCGAAGTGAAGAGCTGAAGTGCTTCTAACTGATTTCATCTCCATCAACCTCATGACACCCAGGCACAGCCCAGACCCTTAAGTTAGTGACACCTGATACACTGCATACGCCATCGCGCCCTTTAAAATCCAATGCTCCCTGCTTGGCGTGTGGTCCCCGGACCAGCAGCGTCGACAGAGAATGTGGCACGAGTGTTAGAAATGCAGACTCTCAGGCCTCACCCCAGACCTTCTAAATCAGAATCTCTGGGGGTGGGGCCCGGGAATCTGTCTCAAGAAGGTTGCTTCTTAAGCATCTCTATTCAAATGTGCAAAGCGCTGCTCCAGGACACAGAGGGCTGATGTCCTTTCGGACATTTCTGATGTAACAGCCCATTTTAGATAAACACTTTAGCAAATGTCTTAAAACGACTGATTTAGTAAAACGCCAGATGTTCTATTTCCCCACCCTTTCTTATTTCCCCTGAATTCTGAAAGAATGGTACGGCATTGAAGGATCATTAAAGTAACACATTTTTAAAAGACATATAACAAGTGTGAAAGGCTTTTAAAGCATGACAAAGTCAATGATGGAATAATGGAAAAATTAAAAATCTCCTAGAAGTAGAGGCAGAACTGCACCCAAAATGTCTCTAGGACTTATTCTGTAATAGGAAAATAAACGTCTCCTGTAGCCTCACTCCCTATTTTAGAGGCAACTGCCCTTCCCCTCCGCCCCACGAAGTCCTCTGGGTCCTGGAGCTCTCTGCCCAGTGACCACACCCACCTCCCTCCTGGGGCCCGCCTCCTCCAGGGAGCCCCCTGCCCATCCCTAAACAGCAACACAACTAAATTCCGGTACATGTCAACGGTTTTTAAATAAGCTTTCTGGAAATGTCTAACCACCCTCCTTTGGGACCCTCACGAAGTCACACCATTCTGAGTCCTCCAAGATGCAATCAGAGGCGCCACTGTACTGACGGCATCAGCAGGGTGACCACAGTTGGACCAACGATAATCCTGATGAAAGTTAATGTGCAGGTGCTCAAAGCACCACGGGCACCTGGGCTTGCGCATTTTAGATCTGATCACTGCCCCCATCAACTTCTGGAGGTGGACACCATTATCCCTCTCCTTTTTCTAAATAAAGGGCTAGAGACTTGGAGGGGAATCACTCAGTCACACAGCAAGCAGTGTGCAGGAAGGGAAGGCGCAGAAATCTGAACCCAGTTCAGCCTGATTCCAAAACGCTTGGTCCTGATTTAAGAGATGGAGAAACAGTAGGAGGGGCGGAGGGTGTTCTGCAGGGAGCTGCCGGGACCAACCCATCCTTCCCCACTATGGCTCTAGCGTGGGGTGCGGGAGGGGTGCCCTGCGTCTCACTCCTGGGAACCGAGCCCCACAGCTGCAGCTCTGCGGTGGCCTCTGCTCCTGTCTTCGTGTGGCTTTAACTCTATGGCAACAGCAACTACAAGATGGCATCACCCTGAAGAGGAGGAACCGTTTTTCAGGCTGTGGCTGGATTCACCACGGACATGGAAACCCTCTCTCCAGGGAGATAACCACTCAGGCGAAGTACCCTTGCTGCTGGCCTCGTGGAACCTCCGACTTCAGGCACTTTAACTGAGACAAGTTTGACATTGTCGCCTGCAGACTCCTCAAGGGTTCTCATTACACAGTTCTCCATATGAAGTGGGATGGAGTTGGCCCGTCCGTGGCCCATCAGAGGCCCAGATGCAGGGCCACTGCGTCGTCACAATTTCATGACCCACCCTTAACCTAAGGGCTGAAGGTCAAAAAAGAAACCAAAGCTCACTGCCCTGGGGGGGCACAGGAAGCAGAGGGGCAGGAGGCTGGGGGCAACCAAGCAGTTGGGGGAAGACAGAAAGAAGAGATGGGAGTGGCACCGTGCCCACCGGATGGACACACCCACGGCCAAAGCTTCTCAACACTGGCCCACAATCGTGCAGGGCTTTCTAAGAACAGAGGAGGGTGAGGGTCAAGAGAAGAAGGCACTTGTGCTAATCTCAGTCACCCCAGTACTCTCGACCTTCGTGTATGGTTGTGTTTGGGGGTGGGGAGGCTGCATTAACTAAAAGATTTAATTTTTCTGAATGGGAACCATCTGCTCTAATCCAGACTGACGGGGAAGCGGTGGCTGTGTGGTCCATGATGCAGACAAGGAGGGGGAACCACCAGGTCCCACCTGGGCCCCCATGAACTGGTCAGCCATGAGCCTGGACCATAAAGTGATGATGAGACTAAAACGTTCACGGAAGTTCATTCCAGACCTCAAATTCTACCATTTTTTAAAAAACTTTATTGAAGTAGAGTTGATTTACAGTGTTGTGTTCATTTCTGCTGTACAGTAAAGTGATTCAGTTATACATATATACACATTCCTTGTTAATATTCTTTTCCATTATGGTTTATCACAGGATATTGAATATAGTTCCCTGTGCTATACAGTAGGTCCTTATTTTTATCTATTCTATATATAATAGTTTGCATCTGCTAATCCCAAACTCCCAATCTTTCCCTCGCCCAAATTCTACCATGTTAACATCAGAATTCCTCTCGTAGGCCACTACAAGTGATTCCTCAACTGAAAACCTCGATAAAGTTCACAGACCTCTGATCTGAAATATTCAGGTTACTCAGGTGCCCTCAGGTAAACATTTTTCTCCCTCCTGCTCAGCAAATCACTGAAATACGATAAGGGTAGACCCGTGATCAGTTGCCAAGATGATAAACTCATCTGCATGCAGTTGTGACCGAACATTTAACCAGCATCTTAAAAAGCAAACAGAAAGCCACCCTCTGTGTCACCGGGCACTCCTCACTGTCAGGACACAGACGCCCCAGTCGGCTTTCCAGAACGAGGATGACCTTGCTCCCCGACCTCCTTCAGGCTGGCTACATCTATCTTCGTGAGCAGCTCCAGCCCACCTTTTCTTTTATGTACGGTTCATTATTTTTCTGCTTTGATGCTACCTCTTGTCCTAGGGCAGCACACAGCTGTAAGATCGGGAGCCCCCTATCTGGACGGTGTTGCCCCCTTTACACGTAAACGTGTTCTACGAAAGCCCCTCTTAAAAGAGAGCAAAGCTGCTGCACTACCAGAACTATTTCTGTGTATAAGTCAGGACATCAAGCGCTGGGCTCTCTCCAACCAGAGCTCACAGCGTACCAGGGGACAGGACTCCAGCCAGCGGGCCTCACGGCCACAGTCCACTGTGCTGTATTTCGGTCACGTCTCAAATCCCAGAGCCTGTTTAGCCAGCTTCTCAGAGATTGTCTCCTGGTCTGAGTGCCTGACTCCGCTTTGCCTCGTGCTTATTCGATGTGGACGTTTGAATGATTCCCTCCACATGGAGAGGCTATTGTTGATCTCCCGCCCAAGGGATTAAGAGTCTGCAAGGGAACTGTTTACCCCAGGGCAGAGAATGAGGACGAGCTACTCTCAGATAAACGGGGCCTCAGACTTCCCTGGTGGCGCAGTGGTTAAGAATCCGCCTGCCAATGCAGGGGACACAGGTTAGATCCCTGGTCCGGGAAGATCCCACGTGCCGCGGAGCAACTAAGCCCATGCGCTACAAATACTGAGCCTGCACTCTAGAGCCCGCGAGCCACAACTACCGAGCCCGCGTGCCACAACTACTGAAGCCCGTGTGCCTAGAGCCTGCGAGCCACAACTACTGAGCCCGCGTGCCATAACTACTGAAGCCCACGTGCCTAGAGCCCGTGCTCCGCAACAAGAGAAGCCACCACAGTGAGGAGCCCGCGCACCACAACGATGAGTAGCCCCCGCTCGCCGCAACTAGAGAAAGCCCGCGCGCAGCAATGAAGACCCAACGCAGCCAAAATAAAAAAAGGGGGGCCTCCCCTGTGGTCGACTCCCTGGAAACGCCTGTGTGAGCACCAGCGAGTACAAGAGAGAAACATCAACAAGAACGCTCCCAGGAAGTCCCCAGGGACGGGGACACACACACACACACACACACACACACACACACACACACACACACACACGGTGAACTCGCCATGTGACAGCAACGGGCTCTGCTCCCCTCCAGTTCCCCCTCCAGATTATCTAATGGGGAAGAAATCTGACTGCTCTTCCAGACTTCCTTCTCCCAGCCTCCCATCCCGCTTCCAAGGAGGTCATCCAGGGCTTCTCGACCACCTGCAGCGGAAACAACGCAGAGAATCCCAAGACGTCTGCAGGGCTGACTCTGCATGGTCAGAAAGCCGCCCGTCTCCAGAATGGGAAGGCTGCCCTGAAATCTGGCACCCCGCTTTGTGGCTCGGGGAGCCCCCGTCCCGCTGGTCCCAGGCCTCCTCCACCACGGGGGCACCAGACAAGGGGCTCTGTCACCTGCTTCCTTTGATTAGATCATCTGTTTCTCTCCGAGAAAGATCCCAGGATGTGGAAGACCCAAATGCACGTGCTGGCTCAGATACTGGGGACCCCATAGAGACAGCATGACTGGGGGGGCGGGGGACAAGCCGTTCTTGACAAAGTCTATTTCTGAGTTATGTTTCAACAGTGAACTTGTCAATTGCTGGCTTCCTATCCAAAGAAAAGGAAGGAGAATTGTGCTCAGACCAATACGCAAGATAATCCGATCTCCAGGGCCCTGCAGATGGATAAGGTAAATTGCTAAGGGCTCCCCAGCGGAGATGCTGTGGGTCTTACTGGGCAACGCTGAACAAGGAGACATCCATCTGTGTCACACAGAGAGGGTTTCCAGTTCCTTCCATTCCCCCGTTCACTACGATCACTCCCCCCCGACAAACACAATTAAAAGAAACGTTAAAGGTCATGAAAGGGGAAAGCCCTTCCAAGAAAGCACGTATTCACCGGCCTCCCCTTCCCTGGCAGGGCGGCAGCAGGAGAAGATGGTTGTTGCTACGGTCCAGTCCAACTCTGTGTCTTTCCCAATCCTCCTGAGGCAATCTGCTGCGAAAACTGATCCCAAGTCACTTTTTCTCCATCTAAAAGCGAGAATGAGTCTGCACTTCCTCGTGAACAGAGCCTTCTGCTGCCACGTGACTTCCTGAGCCCAAAGGAGCCTGTGGCCAGAGGCCCTTCACCTCCCAGCATACCGCCTTCGCGGGTGGGTCTGTCTTTGGACAGCTGGGCCCTGTGGACATCTCTGCTGACAGCTGTTAGGACACAGGGAGGGAGCGGGGAGAGGGCCTGCGGGGACCGTCCCTGCAGAGAACTGCAGAAGGCCCCTTGCCACCTCTGACCCAGGCCATCACTGCCTGCGGCCATAGCCCGGAGGGCCCAGGAAGGTTGAGGGGTGGGGGAGTGTGCGAAGACTCCAGCCTCACGTTTCTTTGGAAATGCTCCCCGTTAAACGCCCCAGACCTCAGTGACGAAAGAAATGCACACTTGCGCATCAATCCCATCGTACATGCAACGAGCCAGTGGGACTCAGGAGAGGAACCCCTGGTAGGAGGAAGGCTGAGCTGAGCGGGGGAGGGGCACACAAACTGAGGATGGGGACACTTTGGGACGACCCCTGGGAATTATCGGAAAACCACAGGGCCATGTGTCACCTGAGTCCCAGGAAGCCACGCGGGGACTTCAGGCTGAGCAGAGACTCAGGGTGCAAGGAGATGACAGAAGAAATGGCTGATCAATAGAGAACAACCTAATGGTCACCGAAAAGGGATCAACACAAACAGATACACAGACAGACAGAGGAAGGCATGTTTGAGAGAACCCTGTGCCACTGTCGAAAGGTTAAGGGTCAAGGCCGAGCAGTGCTGTAGAAGAGCCGGTGACCATTTCTCCGCAGCGTCACCCTAAGGTCATCTCTGCACACAGAAGACCAAGGCTGGAGGAGGACGTGGGAAAACGAACGCAGGGCATCTGTCGGGTTGGTGAACCCAGACTGGGGCAATCGTTCTTTAATGATCATCTCCTACCCCGCAGTAACACCACATAGCAGTAACATCGCTCGCGTGTCCTTTCCATTTAGAGGACAATGTCACTGAAAGTCGGGGGACAGAAGCAACACTCCGGACGGAGACGGAGTAGCAGGTTTTGAGCAGGACCAGCCGGCAGCCACGTGGGCAAGAAAGGAACCCACGGCGCCCAGAGGAACAGGGTGCGACCGGCTCTGCGGCTCCAGCTCCTTGACGTTTACCAAAGTGCTGCTTGAATCGCAGCCCTGGAATGCACGGGCAGGCCTTCGACGTGCACACAACACAAAAGGCATTTCTTTTCTAATTACAAGTTTCCCTAAAACACAACCAAGACCTATTTAAAAAAAAAAAGAATTCCAAATTCTGGGGACATTCACATATTTCTGTAGAGTTGTATTTGCCTGAACTGTATCTGTAAGATTAAAGAGTTTTTTTTAAAGTTCAAAACTCCCATTACACATTGTTTCTGGGATGGTGTAGGCCTGCACGTGTGTAACTGGCTGGTGAGCAAGGACACAGTTTGCGTGATTGATGGGAAACACCCTCCAGTCATAACCTGATTTTTTCTGGGGGCATCCATTGTCAGCTCAGGCGTCAGGCTGGTCATTACAAAAAGGCCGAGGTGGAGACATCGTTCTGGGGCAAGAAAACACTCAGAAGTACAGCCTATTCCTAACCCACCTCAATCCAGCTCAACAGATCAGGACTCTTCTCTCCCATCTTTTCCAGTCCACCAAACATCTGACAGCTCTCCTTCAAGGGGAAAGAACAAACGTGCCTCCCTGCCCTGTCAGGCAGGCTTCCCAAGGTGCCGTTCAAAGGGTTTGGCCGCCACTGTTCTTTAGAATTTGCCCCCAAGACATTCTTAAAAGATGACAGGGGAGTAAAAATGGTGGCAGGTAAGAGAACATACAAATGAGTTAAAGATGCTGGCCTGTCCCACTCATGGCTTCTGCTGCATGCATTCCCAATCAGACAGTTTAATTACAGACCTTAGCTGTTTATGGACCAGAAGTGTCAGGAAACAACCAAGGAAATGCAGCTCTGCACTGGTCTCTCATTAAGCTGAGCCTGTCTGTCTACCAGCGGGGGAAATAGTTCTTTGGGGTTTTAGGATTTCTTTGCTTCTGAGTCCTGAGATGGGAGCATGTGATTTGGGAGGTAATGCACAGTTCATTCCTTTTCTGGAAGATAATGCTTCTGCCCTGTGTCAGGCTGGCCTCTCTTGACCCTTGATCTCTTGAGGGGAGGGACAGCACCTTCCCTCCTGGCCTGGGGCCAAAATGGCCACTAGGGATCTTTTTTTTTTTGCGGCACGCGGGCCTCTCACTGTTGTGGCCTCTCCCGTTGCGGAGCACAGGCTCCGGACGCGCAGGCTCAGCGGCCATGGCTCACGGGCCCAGCCGCTCCGCAGCATGTGGGATCTTCCCGAACCGGGGCACGAACCCGTGTCCCCTGCATCGGCAGAAGGACCCTCAACCACTGCGCCCCCAGGTAAGCCCACTAGGGATCATTCTTAACCGCACGGTAAACCAGCCAGAATCTTGGGAGATGGGCCAGCTTGAATCTTAAACAGAGGCAGGAAATGTTACAGCATCTTAGGCTCTCAGAGCACTAGTCTCTGTCCACCTGGGAATCCAGTCCCTGACTGACAAGGCTCTCCACACCCAGTCACCTCCGGGCCGGGGGATGATCTCTGCAATGAATGATGCTGTGAGTGCCCCGCAGGAGGGAAGAGGCTAAGTGCCTGTGCATCAGGCTGCCCTGGGCGCTGACAACCACCTCCCAAGGGGACACCAAAAACCCAGTGGAGATCCTCACATCAAGGAAAACTAGAAGTCTTTTTGAGCAACTGTGCATCTCTGAACCCTGTGACGGACAAATCACAACTAGAAAGATGCCAATTTCCCCAAAGGGAAACTGGGTCCTTAAAACCTCAAAAATAATCCTAAAAGGAAGTTCCCGAACAGTGTCACTGGCCCTTAAAGTGTTTTTCACAGCTCTGAGAAGCAGAAATGGATGGCACAGACACACGGGGTGCAACACGCTGCTTTTGGTTCGACAGACGAAGGTGCAGCAAGCCACAGGTCCCCGTCAGCCTTCAGCAAACAAACGCACCTCCTGTGCGCCCAGAAACACAGCAGACGGCCCCACCAGTAAAGGCCGCGGGAGTACGGAGAGGATGCTGGGGAAGCCCCGCCCCCCCGGGGTCATCCCTGAGGTTTCTGCATCTGCCCTGAGCTTCCCCTTCACCCCCCAGCAGCTGCTGAGCAACGGCTCCGGCTGGAGAAATAAACTCGCCTCTCAGCATCCTCTTCTGCCCACCCTGGAAACCCTGGGATTCCCCAGGCTTCTCTCCCAGGCCACACAGTCACCCTGGATGAGTTCATCCGCCCCCGTGGCCTGCTCTCCATCTCTGGATGACCTTCAGATGGATGTCTCCTGCTCAGCTCAGAGTCTGAGGGCCGTTGGCCCTACAGCCTTTCCTACAAGCCCACTCAACTGTCCCATAGAAGCTTCACATACACCAACGGCGTGGCCACCACGGACCTCATCCCGGTCCCTCCCCCAAACTGAGACCCACCGTGATCCACCCAAGCCCCCAAGCCCCACGCCCACCCTCAGCCTTGCCTCTGCCAAATCCAGTCAAGCATCCAGTCCTGGACAGTCTCCTCTGGGATCTCTCCCGAACCTCCCCCCTCCCTCCGTCCCTACCGCCATCTCTGGGCCAGCGGTTCTCAGCGGGGCAGTTTGCTCTACAAGGAGCATCTGCTTAGGACTGTCTGGAGATGGTTCTGGTTGTCACAGCTGGAAAGGAGGGGGCCACTGGCCTCTAATGGGTGAAGAGCCCAGGGACGCTGCTGACCATCCCACAATGCACCGGACAGGCCCCGCTCAAGGTGTCAGTACGGCCGAAGGTGAGAGTCCCTGTCATAGGTCCACACCACCCCTCTCCTGGATTCTACCAGCTTCCCCACTGGACTCCCCTCTTCCAGTCCCCGCTTTCCCGGCCCATGAGCGACAGGGAAGCCAGGGCAATCTCTCTCTCCAGGACACACATGATCACAGCCTTATTCTCCCCCAATCCTGGAAAGCAAAGCCAATGACTTGGAATCTCCCCACTCACAGACAGCTGCCATTAACACCATGGTGTTTTTCTTTCTGGTCATTTAACTGGGCATATTATATAGATTTTTTCAAATCAAAAGAATATATATTTTTTTGTTTTACAAAACTGAGATAGCATTCAACCTACTATTTTGTAACAGGTTTTAACGTTAATAACATTTCCCCACGTCATTTTGATGTTTATCTTTAATTTGACCGTTCACAACTTTGTCGTGGAGCACACTCCAGCTTTCTTCACTCTTGGAGTCAAATGTTATGGGACCCCTCACGTGCAGCCCAAGGGGTAAGACTAAGACACGGCGCCTCCAGGGGCTCCCACTCCCAGAGCTGCAGCCGTGACAGTGCCACGCTCAACTTTCACGGTCATAACATCTTGGGACCAAACATCATCATCAGGTCTAACTTCCTATTTGACCGCCAAGGACGCTGTAGCCCAGTGAGGCGGGGGGTCGGTACCCAGGCCATGGAGCTGGTCTGTGACACACCAACCAGCATCCTGGCTGCCCATCCGGGGCACTTCCTCTTCCGTCTGGCAAGGGCTGAGACACACTGGTCTCTGGCCTGGAGCGTCCGTCGCCACGTTCCTCCCAAACATAATTACAGTTTGAGATCCTGTGAGATGCTGGGAAACTTACGAGCCTACAAGGCAGGTCTTACCTTCACTGTACAGATAAAGACACCAAGATCAAGAGCAAATGCCCCACACCACGTGCTGAATCACACAGTGAGCTGGTGGTATATTCATTTCCTAGGGCTGCTGTGTTGAAGCTATTGGCTGGGTGCCTCAGGCAACAGCAATGTATGGTCGCACAGTCCTGGGGCCTAGAAGTCCAACAAAGTGTCCGCAGGGAAGGTTTCTTCTGAGGCCGTGAGGGAGAAGCTGACCCAGGCCTCTCCCTGGTGTCTGGGGGCTGCTGGCCATCGCTGGTACTCCTTGGCTTGTGGATCTCTGCCTTCCTCTTGCCAGGGTATGATACACACTTATCTCCCAATTCCCCATTTTTTGAAGGACACTAGGCATATTGGATTAGGACCCACCCTATCCCGCTATGACCTCATCGTTACCAATTACATCTGCAATGATCTCATTTCCAAATAAGACCATATTCTGAGGCGATGGGGGGGTTGGGACTTCAACACATGGATTCTGTAGGGGACACAATTCAACCCCTAACAAGTGGCAATACAAGGATTCAGTCAGGCTGACTCACCTCCAAGCCAGTGGGGTCCTGGGAAAGCTGGTGTGGAGGGTCCCAGAGAACGGGCCATCTAGGGGTGGGCACTCCAGACTCTGGAAGGGGAAGGCTTGGTTCTGGACAAGGCCTCTTCCACCGCCAGCACTGACCCAGGGGGCTGGACACCTGCATCCCTTCGCAAAGTCATGACTATTCCCCAAATTGGAGAGCTTTACCCTCACGTTCCCTCTCTGAGTCCAGCAACCGTAGAAACTCAGCAGGGGTGTGTTTATTCTTTAGAACAGTCACCCCCAAAAAGCACAGTGCACAGAATGCCCCACTGTCTCTCTGCACGTGGCCACAGCCCTGGAAAGGCGCCCCAAGGTAAAAAGACCCAAAGAACTTGCTTGAAGAAAAGGACAACTGAGCTGGATGAAAATTCAGGGTCACCCGCATCCTCCAGAACCCTTTTCTCGATAAGATGGGATTTCAAAGCACTGAAAGGAGAACATCAGTCCTACACAGGACAATGCTGTTCGCCCCACACCTCCTGGGACGCTGCTCCCTGGGGCGTGGCTTTGGCGAGGGCAGTGGGAAAGCTCTGGACAAGGCCTCACGGATAACTCTGACACTGACTCTAGAAAAGTCACTCGTCTGATTCTTCCTAAAATGAAAGCAAAGCGCATCCCTGCTTCTGTGTTCTTGTGTCTCAGAGACTGAACCCACTGTTGCCAAACCATTTAAAATAATCTCAGGAACTGGAAGTTTCTGAATGATGGGTGAGAGAATTAATCCATTTTCCACACCTAGAGACTCTACCAAGCTTTCAGAGTAAGCTGAATACCCGGAAGATGAAGGGCAAAACCTATCCGACAGAGAAAAGGGGAAACGGAAGAAACACCTGCATCTCACGGAGCCTGGCAGTGAGCACAGCGTATGTATACGGAGCTCACCTCCTTCCCCATATGACCTTGGGTGGGTTTCTCATTCCCATTTCCAGAGGGGGCAGCGGAGGCTCAGAAAGGTTGGAGGCCTTACCCACCGCCATGCAGCCAGGCTATAGGGTTAGGATTCAAACTCAGGACACCTGCTGCTTACACCACAGGTCCCGGGGCAGAAGGCTGTGCAAGATTCCTCATCGGGGAAGAAACGTTCACACTGTCTGAGGGGAAGCTGGTCCTGGACTTGAGGTCCCAGAAAATCCACGCAGACCTGACAACATACAGCCGGCCACCGTGTCGACACTTCAGAGAGATTCAGGGGAGGGGATGGGGCGGACAGGGGACCACTTCTCCATCCACTCATTCATCCCATGAAAGGTACGGTGCCCCCAACCAAGAGCCAAAAGAGAGCCTCCCTCTGAAAATTCAATGCTCTTTTCAACACTCTGAAAAGATTTTATTTTGACCAAAATAAAAACCAGTGTTCTCAGGTTCAACAGCACAATTAAAGTGAGAACAGGGAGAAATCTGATGAAGAAACAGCCACAAAAACACAGGATGAAGCCTCGCTGGCACTGGGATGCTGACAACTGCAAACGCAGCAGAGAAGGTTCCGCGAAGCCCCGGGAAGGCTCAGCCTTTCCCTAACCGTCCTCCGTGTCTTGGACACACAGCTGGCCCACAGCACCAGTGGTGGAACTGATTAGAGACGGGTTTAATTCACGGCTTGAGCGACTCGGTTTTGACCCAAGAAATAACTTTCTGATGGACAGTTTCTCGGCTCCAGTTACCGTGAGAAGCTGTAAACAAGCGTCTTCTGGTGGGATGAGTCCTGTCTGAGGGACGCCCGAGGGGACCTTCCAAAGCCAGGGCTCTCCACCGTTTTACACAGTTCCACACACAGGGGCTGTAATTCTTACAATGACGCCATTGCTGCTTGCATGGAAGACTCCTAAGGGTGTGCAGATGAAATGTAAACATACATCAGCGCTACCGTGTTTACACACAGAGCTCTCAAAAGCACAGCTTCCATCTAGCCAGGTGCCAGTGCGGACTCATACCGTAAGTTCCTCCCAGGACCCCGAGGAGAAACTCAAGAGCCAGACACAACTGTGGGAAAATCAAGTGAAAAGCCCCAGCGTTTGTCTTAAAGCCGCAGCTGCTTTTCTCAGCCCCAGCAGTGTTCAGCCCCTGTGCACGGGTCCCCCATCCAAGGCGTGGAGAAAAGCGGGGCACCCAGCTGCAGCTTTTGAGGGCGGGGCTCAAGCAAAGCAGCACTCAGAAGCCCACCAAACCCACCCAGAGGGAGGGGTGAGACTGCCACTGGGCTTCTGACCTTTAAGGAAACAGAGATACCCTCCTACACATGAGTCAGGGCCAGGCAGGTCTGCCAACGCAGCTCTCTGTGTTTTCCGGCAACTAAACTCCTGCACCTTACTCTAAAACAGTGATGCCTGTCCAAACAGGAAAACAAAGCGACAGCACATGTTATAAACCTCCAGTGACATGCCATCGGGCACCCCAAAAGGAAGGCTGAGCAGATGAACAGGGAACAGCTGGCGATCGTGCCTCGTGATAAAAGCGGTGGGCGCTGTTCTGCAGCAGACACGTGACCACCTAAACAGCAGGAGAGACAGAGCCTCGATTCCCGGACAAGCCAGGTGGAACCGGAGAAACAGAAGCATCCCGAGGTTCCCGTCCGCAGCCGGGACCTGCGCAGGCCTGCTGATCGCGGCTCAGAAAACCAGCCGTGTAGAACTCAACCATCAACAGATGGTCACCGGACAGCCCCAGGTGTACCTCGGATCTGCCAGCTCACCAAAGCCTGTGCCGTGGCTGCAATCGGCATGGAGATGGCGAAGCAAAGGGCCCCTGGAGGAGAGCACAGGGCAATTCGCCCAGCCATGCAACGGCCTGTGGGGACTCGGCCACAGCCAGGCAGTCTCCTGGGACCTCTACTCAGGAGGGGAGCGCTGAAGTCGTAAAGACCGCTTGTTAATTCACCTTGAGACACTGAACTGCTGGAGCAGGTAACCTCTAGGCTCTCGCAGACAACACATTCTCACCTTGTGCATTAATTAGGATCACGTGGCCACATATGACCGAAAACCCCAATAACAGCGGCTTAAATCAGACAGAAGGGCAGTCCCCTCGCATATTAATGAGGTGTCCAGGTGGGCTGTCCCAGGTGAGGCTGGGGGCCCCATAAACCTGGACCCCTTCCAATTCCAACGTGGCCGTCATCCCTCCTCCTTGAGATGATCAGAGAGGAAGGGGCAACAAGGACCTACCCTCGTAAGGAGGGCGTCCAGAAGCTGCCACATAATGCCCCCAGCTGCATCTCAGGGGAGCAGCCATCCCCAACAGCGAGAGGGGCTGCACGGGGCTTCATTCCGGGCAGCCAGATGAGGACCCTACCGACGACCAGCTGCACGGAATTAGCATTTCCCACCTGCCGCAGCTCTTTCTAAGCATTTTTCCATGCATCCCTCATTGAATTTTCACTGGCAACCATGTTGCATAGATATCACTACCCCCCTTTTTCAAGGCACACGGGGGCTCTAACCTCTTACACGGAAGTCCAGCCCATGGAAGCTGGCTCTGGAAGGCTTAGGGTGCACCCTGGGAAGAAGCAGAATGGGCAAGAAAAGTCCTTTAGGAGGGGTGGTCCGTGAGCCCAGGGAACTCTGGCAGGAAGGCAGGCCAGTCGCAGCAGGTACAACATGGTTTGGTCCTTGGGCACAAGGCCCCTCTCGAAGCCAGGGCAGCCTGCCCCACCCTCCTTACCCGGCACCTCCCTGGCGACTGCCCGAGCCTGGCCGGTCACAGGTGGCCAATCCGTCACCCTCCCCTGCGCCAACCCCAGGCTCCACGCGCGGCTTTTTCAGTTCAGTCCTCCTAAAGCACCCTTTCCAAGTGTCCGGGGACACCCTCTCATTGCCTTCCAGGACCTGACAGCATCAGAATCAAGTTGGCTAGGACTTCCCTGGTGGCGCAGGGGTTAAGAATCCGCCTGCCAATGCAGAAGACACGGGTTCGAGCCCTGGTCCGGGAAGATCCCACGTGCCATGGAGCAACTAAGCCCGTGCACCACAACTACTGAGCCTGCGCTCTAAAGCCCACGTGCCACAACTCTAAACCCGCGTGCCTAGAGCCCGTTCTCCGCAACAAGAGAAGCCACCACAGTGAGAAGCCCGCGCACCTCGACGAAGAGTAGCCCCCACTCGCCACAACTAGAGAGAAAGCCCGCACGCAGCAACGAAGACCCGACGCAGCCAAAAATAAATAAATAAACAAATTTATTTATTTAAAAAAAAGAATCAAGTTGGCTATTTACACATTAGAACAAAAACAGGGCCTTTTCAGCGACGAACCCTGATGACATCGACAGCGCCCCCTCTGCGGATTCCCCCTGGGGAGTTGCCCTGGGATCCAGGCGTTGCCAACACATTTGCATAAGAAGGAGCTAGACGGTGGGCCCTGTCAAAATATTTCGTGACGGCCCAGAGACGAGTTTGATGACAGGATGCGCAGTTACCGGGGAATGTGTTCACAACATGTCTCCACAAGCTGCTGGCTCTCAGAGGCGGGCTCTTTGTTTTGATCGGGCTGCGCGCGGGCTGTCACTCAGGTTCATACATTATGCAAGCCCGGCAGCAAGCTGGGGCAGCACACCGGCCTGGGTTCAAATAATTAGCAGGAGGACCAAGCGTGGAGGAGGCAGGGCTGAGTGTTGCCATGGCGACAGCAGGGACCGCAGCCATGTTCTGATGAAGCACAGATGCCTCCACCAGAGCTGCTGGGTTGCCAAACAGCATCGGTGCAGTGAAGAAGCAGAATCACTTAACATTGAAAACTGAAGCCTAATGCAGCCCACTGCTCCCCCCAAACCTGCACCTGATTCTTTGACAGGTACAGTGTACACAGAACACGGATGTGCTGTGCTATGACACGACGTGGGAGATGCTTAGGCTGTAAGACTCCAGAATCCCATCTCAAACATCTCATGAAAAAGCACGTACAGAAAAATGTTTAGCAGAAATTCCACCAAAATATTAACAATGACGTATAACAGGTTTTCAGAACAATAACTTGCCTTTCAATATGCGTTCTGTTTGGCATAAAATCTTCCTACATTGCTCTGCTCTGAAGTTTTGTATTCATGTATTACTATTCTAATAGAAACCAATGCAAGGCAATATTCCCTATACAGTGATGAAATGGTTAATATCTGCTTCAGAAGTACTTTTGACTAACAAGGCTTCATGAAAATCCCGAGTAACGGTCATTTCCTGCCTTCAATGAAGTCTATTCACATCAGGTTACCAGTGGTGGTCCCTACGCTGGACGTTTGGTCCCCATCCTGGAGTTGCTCCTCCCATGTGTCTGTCCTGTTCTCCTTCTCCTGGTCTCGAGCATCTGGCTATGGCCGCAGCATCCTAACCGGCCTGCCTTCATCCCGCTCCCGGAGCCTGATGAGGCCACATCTCACTGAAAAAGCCCTCCAGGGCCTGCCCACCTTCCCTGCACACCTGATCTCCACCTTCCCGGCTCTTCCAGGCCTCTGAGCACATGTACCTGGCTCACCCATCCCTCTGCCCAGACCACACCTCTCCAGGCTTCCCTTCTGCCAAGCCCATCCCCAGAAACCCAGCAAAGAGCTCCTCCTTTCCAGCCCCACCCCATCCCCGGGGGCTTCCTGCCCGGTGTCCCTGCCCAGTCCCCGGGCTCCTCCACCGGGACACCAGGCACAAGGTCACAGCCATGGTCTGGCTTCATGTCCTCTGCTCCAAAAGCAACTCTACTACAGTGAAAGGCTCAGAAGTGACACCTCGGCAATGCCCAGTGGGTGCTTTCCTCCGTCTGCTCTGAATGACCTTCCCCAGAGCAGTCCGAGCCCCTGACTCACCGAGGGTCTTACACTCCCCTCTCCTCCCACCAGACTTGCCCTGGAGGACGCTCGCCCAGCAAGTGAGTGGGACCTTGGCCGTCTTCCCCTGTGGGTCAAGGACACGGTGCCCACTCGGGTCATCCCCCCCTTCTTTTCCAGCAAACATGGCCTTCCTTTCCTAAGTTCACCTTTCCTCCCCCAGTCAAGAACATTCCAGGACATATTTTCTAGTTCCGACCCCATCTTCATCACCCTTTGGCCAGAGCACAAAAATAACATTCAAACCGCTGAGAAAAATCGCCCCCTTTCAGACAATCAGACCCACCATTCTCCCCACCGGTAACACACGTTTCTCCAGAATATAGAGCCGGCCCTGACCCCAGCCATACAGACTCCTGTGATCCCCTCCCGCTGCCTCAGCTGGGCTCTCCAGTGCCCGAGGCTTGCCGTGCATCATACCTTGTCCAAGGAGCCGTGGCACAGCTCACCCCACGCTCACTGCCGCTACAGAGGCATCATCTCAGAGCCCGAGATGTGACTCTCTGTACGGCATCCTGAAGCAGTTCAGGTCTGGGAAGAGTTTACTGCTACAGATGCAGATGTCAAGGTTATGGAGCAAAAGAGAGCCGCACCCCGAGTCCCATCCCAGCACCTGGAGCCAGTCTGGAGAGCCCTCCCATGAAACACTCACCCCCACCACAATCTGAGAGGCTGTGGCTGAATCCCCCTGGCAGGATCTGAATCCCCCTCAGCCTTCCACACACACACACGCGCACGCGCGCGTGCAGGCAACTCACTTTGCAGCTCACACACAGAAAACAATTTTTAGTATTTAAGAATGTTTAATAGTTTAAACAAACATGCAACTATTTAACTATGAAACAGTACGTTCTAAATGGAATATTCTACAGCAGGTAAAATGAAAGAACCAGAACGACATGTGTTAACACACTTTTTTTTCATTCACAAGGCAGAGGATATCTTCAGCGTGTGTTACCCTGTGGGTTCTTACACACACAGCACACCACTTACTAAGGACACATGCTCAAGTTACAGTCTAAAGAGATGTAAATGGGAATTCCCTGGCGGTCCAGCGGTTAGGACTCCGTGCCTTCACTGCCAAGGGCCCGGGTTCAATCCCTGGTCGTGGAACTAAGATCCCACAAGCCGAGGGGCGCGGCCGAAAAATATTTTAAAAATTAAATGAAGAGATGTGGATGCAAAGACACAAACCATGTCAACACAGTCGAGGAGGTGGTACTGGTGCTGGTGGGCCTCCCAACTATGTTTTGTTTCACAAACACACAACCACACCCCACATAGAAAAAGCAAACGTTAAATTTTTAAATCAAGGAGGTGCATAATCACATCCACCACGGTCTTCCCTGTGGATTTCAGAATTTGAACCGTTTAATACTTTCAATGATTAGGATACAAGGTTCTCTCAACCGTTATGAAGTTTCTTTTCAGCAAAGAGTCACTTGGGACGGCGGCTGCAGAGCTGGTATCTGGTCACCAGCTCCAGAGCAGCTGGCCACGGTTCCGTGTTCTTCTGTAATTAGCAATGACAGATTCCCCTTGAGGCCCCGCTTCTGGACACACTGGTGTGATCTAACCCATCCATGAGGCAAGCTTATACCGGAATTACCTTTAAAACGGAAATATGCCTCTTGGGTACTACACGTTATTAAATCTGACCTTTTTTCGTATTACAAATACTAAGTGCTTCATAAAAACTGAAAACACTACAATACCCAAGAAAAATCTGAGGTAGAAAGTAACAACCTGGGGTGGCAGAGAGCAGAAGCGTGTCATTCATTCAGAGAAAAATGGCTGAAGTGAGGGGAGGGGTGAAGGGCCAAAAGTCAAGAAATACACCCCAAATGTGTCACTGGGAGGCTTCCAGAAGTGCGTGTTTGGCACGGGCCTCCAGCACCCTAACCTTCCACTCACGCCCAGCCTTGCTGGAAGGACCACAGAACCTGCAGCTGGCCTGGAGCACAAGGCTGGGGACGCACCAGCACAGGGAAGGGAACAGGAAAGACGCTGAGACAAGGTCCTGACCCAGAACGGCTCAGGTCACCCTGCAACCTTGAAGCAGCAACTCTCAAAGCCACCATGTGCAGAACAAGTGAAGTCTGATAACCCGCTATTTCCAAATGAACTAATTTTCTGTTCCCAAAACATGTTTTGCTAATGTTTACCCGAGTTGGCATGAAGCAACGCAAATGTGGCTGTGTAGGCTGCCGCCCATAGATTTCTGTGTTATGCACGGCATTCTGCATCAACAAGCGGAGGTCAGCCTACAGAACACAGATAAATCCCCAAAACAGTCAATCGATTCGGATGCACTGTTTCTGCAGCTGCATTTAAAGTTCCAAAGGAAAGGAGAGGCCCATTTATGTAAAAATTTCATAGCTGCGGCATCCTAGAGAACATCAGGCAATCAACAGGAAAATGAGCTCAACCCGAGAATATACTTGGATGCAAACTGAGAAGTGCTACAGTCGACCCCCTATTCTATTCCCCTCCCCGCTCCCGCCAGGGTGCAGGTGGGTCCGAGGGTGCGAGATGCCTTGAAAGCCAGGGGGAGGTTTTGGCCAGAGAGGGTCACATCTGACTTGGGTTTGAGGGCTCCCTCAGGCTGCTATAAGAAAGAACATTCCAGCACTAACTAGAAGGCCGCAGCAATGACCCACCGAGTGACACTGCTGCCCAGGAGGGACAAGGGTCAGCCAGCAGCTGACGCCCAGAAGGCGAGGAATCTCAGCACGGGTCACGGGAGGGCTTCAGGTGTGCCCAGTAAGGTCTCCAGGGAGCCCAGGGCAGGTGCTGCAGAGGCCCGCCGGAGGATAAGCCACTACAGCGAGAACAACGCGGTTCTCCTCCAGACGTGTAGCCAAAGGCAACCAGCCCAGCGGATGCGGAGGCTCAGGAAAACCGAGTCCCACACAGACGCAGGCTGCACATCCTGGACAAAGTGCACAGCAAGGCAGACGGGGGCCCTCCGCACGATGCAGCAGGAATCACCCGCGTGTCGGAGTGCTGCAAGCAGGGGACATGTGAGCCAAGGGCGCAGCGAGCAAAGTCCCAGTAGTGAGTCCCTACACTCAGTGTCTTGTTTCTTATTGCCGCTGTAATGAATTCACCACAACTTAGTGGCTTAAAACAATACCTATTCCGTATCTCACAGCCAAAATCAAAATCAAGGCAGAGCTGGGCTCTTTCTGGAGGCCCTTTGCCCTTTCCCACTTCTAGAGACGGCCCTTATTTTTTGGATCACGTCTCCATGGGTCCAACTCCTGTATCTGTCTTCACCTCTTCTTCTGTGACTCTGACCCTCCTGCCCCCTCTTGCAAAAACCTTTGTAATTACATTGGGTCCACCTGGATAATCCAACATAATCTCCCATTGACTGGACCTTCATTTAATCACTCCTGCAAAAGCCCTTTTACCATGGAGGGTCACATAGCCACAGGATTCAGGGATTAGGAGGTAAACACCTTGGGGGCCATTATTCTGTCTCCCAGATTTATTCTCCCACATTTTCTGTTGGTTTTTGTTTTTGTTTTTCAGGCGAGGATTAGATGAGATTACATATGCTAGTTAACTGAAGCTTGATAAAAATTTAAATATTACTATCAAAAGCTTATTAATAATAGTGATTAACACTATTAAAATTAAAAACCTTATAATTTTAAGCTTTGATTGTACATTGTCTAAATACAAGCTTAATGATGGATCTTACTAATGAAAAAAAGATAAGGCCTTGTTAGTCTGTAAATCCCTACTCTGAAGCTTGTTAATCTGTGCTTGAATTGTGTCTGAAAACTTCTGTATTAATGTAAAATGGGTCTGTAGAAAAGGAGAAGCTAGAAAAGAAACAAACTGCAGGAAGCCAATTAAACCAGACAGATCAGGGCTGAAACTGCAAGAAGAGAAACCAGGCGCCCAATTACAGATTGCACTGGCCGGGCAGGGCAAGTGTGGAGCCCACAAAAGCCAAATGCTCCTGAAAATCACCCACAAAAACCTACTGGAATTTTTCAGCCCCTGTGGTTCAGTAATGATGAGGGAGAAATTATTAGCATCTCACGAACTTGGAGCTCTGGGTCCCAACCAGAATACAGTCAAAAGTCACAGTGATGGAGGTGCCTTCAAGATGGCGGAGGAGTGAGACGTGGAGATCACCTTCCTCCCCACAGATACATCAGAAATACATCTACACGTGGAACAACTCCTACAGAACACCCACTGAACGCTGGCAGAAGACCTCAGACTTTGCAAAAGGCAAGATACTCCCACGAACCTGGGTAGGGCAAAAAAAAAAAAAGGAAAAACAGAGACAAAAGAATAGGGACGGGACCTGCACCTGGGGAGGGAGCTGTGAAGGAGGAAAGGTTTCCACACACTAGGAAGCCCCTCTGCGGGCGGAGATTGCGGGTGGTGGAGCGGGGAAGCTTCGGAGCCGCAGAGGAGAGCACAGCAACAGGGGTGCTGAGGACAAAGCGGAGAGATTCCCGCACAGAGGATCGGTGCCGACCGGCACTCGCCAGCCCGAGAGGCTTGTCTGCTCCCCCGCTGGGGCGGGCGAGGCTGGGAGCCGAGGCTCGGGCTTCGGTCGGAGCGCAGGGAGGACTGGGGTTGGTGACGTGAACACAGCCTGCAAGGGGCTAGTGCACCACGGCTGGCCGGGAGGGAGTCCGGGGAAAAGTCTGGAGCTGCGAAGAGGCAAGAGACCATTGTTTCGGGGTGCGCGAGGAGAGGGGATTCAGAGCACCGCCTAAATGAGCTCCAGAGACGGGCGCGAGCCGTGGCTAACAGCGCGGACCCCAGAGACGGGCATGAGACGCTAAGGCCGCTTCTGCCGCCACCAAGAAGCCTGTGTGCCAGCACAGGTCACTATCCACACCCCCTTCCGGGGAGCCTGTGCAGCCCGCCACTGCCAGGGTCCCGGGAACCAGGGACAACTTCCCCGGGAGAACGCACGTCGTGTCCCAGGCTGCTGCAACATCACACCGGCCTCTGCCGCCGCAGGCCCGCCCCGCACTCCATGCCCCTCCCTCCCCCTGGCCTGAGTGAGCCAGAGCCCCCGAAGCAGCTGCTCCTTTAACCCTGTCCTGTCTGGGCCGGAACAGATGCCCTCAGGCGACCTACACGCAGAGGCGGGGCCAAATCCAAAGCTGAGCCCCAGGAGCTGTTCGAACAAAGAAGAGAAAGGGAAAACCCTCCCAGCAGCCTCAGGGGCAGCGGATTAAATCTCCACAATCAACGTGATGTGCCCTACATCTGTGGAATACATGAAGAGACGATGAATCAGTCCAAAATTGAGGCAGTGGACTTTGGGAGCAACTGCAGACTTGGGGTTTGCTTTCTGCATTAACTTGTTTCTGGTTTTATGTTTATCTTAGTTTAGTATTTAGAGCTTATTATCATTGGTAGATTTGTTTATTGATTTGGTTGCTCTCTTCCTTTTTTTAATCTATATATACATATATTTTTTTCCTTTTTCTCTTTTTGTGAGTGTGTATGTGTATGCTTCTTCGTGTGATTTTGTCTGTATAGCTTTGCTTTTGCCATTTGTCCTAGGGTTCTGTCTGTCCACTCTTTGGTTTTTTTTAGTATAGTATTTAGCATCTGTTATCATTGGTGGATTTGTTCTTTGGTTCAGTTGCTTTCTTCTTTCTCTCTCTCTTTTTTTATTACATTTTTATTTTTAATAATTTTTTATTTTAATAACTTTATTTCTTTACTTACTTATTTTTCTTTCTTCATTCTTTTTTTTTCCCTCCCTTTTCTTCTGAGCTGTGAGGCTGACAGGGTCTTGGTGCTCTGGCCAGGTGTCAGGCATTGAGTCTCTGACATGGGAAACCTGAGTTCAGGACACTGGCCCACCAGAGACCTCCCATCCCCACATAATATCAAATGGAGAAAGCTCTCCCAGAGATCTCCATCTCAACGCTAAGACCCAGCTCCACTCGATGACCAGCAAGCTGCAGTGCGGGACACCCCATGCCAAACAACTAGCAAGACAGGAACACAACACCACCCATTAGCAGAGAGGCTGCCTAAAATCATAATAAGGTCATAGACATCCCAAAACACACCACCGGATGTGGTCCTGCCCACCAGAAAGACAAGATCCAGCCTCATCCACCAGAACACAGGCACCAGTCCCATCCACCAGGAAGGCTACACAACCCACTGAACCAACCCTAGCCACTGGAAGCAGACACCAAAAACAACGGGAATTACGAAACTGCAGCCGATGAAAAGGAGACCCCAAACACAGTAACTTAAGGAAAATGAGAAGACAGAGAAATACGCAGCAGATGAAGGTGCAAGGGAAAAACCCACCAGACCAAACAAATGAAGAGGAAATAGGCAGTCTACCTGAAAAAGAATTCAGAGTAATGATAGTAAAGGTGATCCAAAATCTCGGAAATAGAATGGAGAAAATACAAGAAATGTTTAACAAGGACCTAGAAGAACTAAAGAGCAAACAAACAATGATGAACAACACAAGAAATGATATTAAAAATTCTCTAGGGGCTTCCCTGGTGGCACAATGCTTAAGAATCCACCCGCCAATGCAGGGGACATGGGTTCAAGCCCTGGTCTGGGAAGATCCCACATGCTGCGGAGCAACTAAGCCCGTGCACCACAACTAATAAGCCTGCACTCTAGGACCGCGAGCCACAACTACTGAGCCCATGTGCCACAACTACTGAAGCCCGTGCAACTAGAGCCCATGCTCCACAGCAAGAGAAGCCACCGCAGTGAGAAGCCCGTGCACCACAACAAAGAGTAGCCCCCACTCGCCGCAACTAGAGAAAGCCCGTGTGCAGCAACGAAGACCCAACACAGCCAAAAATAAATAAATAAAGTTTAAAAAAAAATTGTCTAGAAGGAATCAATAGCAGAATAATTGAGGCAGAAGAACTGATAAGTGACCTGGAAGATAAAATAGTGGAAATAACTACCACAGAGCAGAATAAAGAAAAAAGAATAGAGGACAGTCTCAAGAGACCTCTGGGACACATTAAATGGACCAACATTCAAATTATAGGGGCCCCAGAAGAGAAAAAGAAAGGGACTGAGAAAATATTTGGGCAGATTGTAGTTGAAAACTACACTAATATGGGAATGGAAATAGTCAATCAAGTCCAGGAAGCGCACAGTGTCCAATACAGGATAAATCCAAAGAGAAACATGCCAAGACTCATATAAATCAAACTATCAAAAATTAAATACAAAGAAAAAACACTGAAAGCAACAAATAACATACAAGGGAATCCCCATAAGGTTAATAGCTGATCTTTCAGCAGAAACTCTGCAAGCCAGAAGGGACTGGCAGGACATATTTAAAGTGACGAAACGGAAAAACCAACAACCAAGATTACTCTACCCAGCAAGGATCTCATTCAGATTCAATGGAGAAATTAAAACCTTTACAGACAAGCAAAAGCTAAGAGAATTCAGCACCGCCAAACCAGCTTTACAACAAATGCTAAAGGAACTTCTCTTGGCAGGAAACACAAGAGAATGAAAAGACCTACAATAACAAACCCAAAACAATTAAGAAAATGGTAATAGAAACATACATATCGATAATTACCTTAAATGTAAATGGATTAAATGCTCGAACCAAAAGACATGACTGGCTGAATGGATACAAAAACAAGGCCCTACAAGTGGGTCTCTTGTAGACGGTATATATGCCGTCTACAAGAGACCCACTTCAGACCTAGGGACACATACAGACTGAAAGTGAGGGGATAGAAAAAGATATTCCATGCTAATGGAAATCAAAAGAAAGCTGGAGTAGCAATTCCCATATCAGACAAAATAGACTTTAAAATACAGACTACTACAAGAGACAAAGAAGGACTCTACATAATGATCACGGGATCAATCCAAGAAGAAGATAGAACAATTGTAAATATTTATGCACCCAACACAGGAGCACCTCAGTACATAAGGCAAATGCTAACAGCCATAAAAGGGGAAATCAACAGTAACACAATAATAGTAGGGGAGTTTAACACCCCTCTTTCACCAATGGACAGATCACCCAAAATGAGAATAAATAAGGAAACACAAGCTTTAAATGATACATTAAACAAGATGGACTTAATTGATATTTATAGGACATTTCATCCAAAAACAACAGAATACACGTTCTTCTCAAGTGCTCATGGAACATTCTCCAAGATAGATCATATCTTGGGTCACAAATCAAGCCTCAGTAAATTTAAGAAAATTGAAATCGTATCAAGTATCTTTTCCAACCACAATGCTATGAGGCTACATGTCAATTATAGGGAAAAATCTGTAAAAAATACAAACACATGTAGGCTGAACAATACACGACTAAATAACCAAAAGATCACTGATGATTTCAAAGACGAAATCAAAAAAATACCTAGAAACGAATGACAGTGAAAACGAATGACAATGAAAACACGACAACCCAAAACCTATGTGATGCAGCAAAAGCAGTTCTAAGAGGGAAGTTTATAGCAATATAATCCTGCCTCAAGAAACATCTCAAGTAAACAATCTAACCTTACACCTAAAGCAAACAGAGAAAGTAGTACCAAAAAACTCCAAAGTTAGCAGAAGGAAAGAAATCATAATATCAGATCAGAAATAAATGAAAAAGAAATGAAGGAAACGATAACAAAGGTCAATAAAACTAAAAGCTGGTTCTTTGAGAAGATAAACAAAATTGATAAACCATTAGCCAGACTCAATAAGAAAAAAAGGGAGAAGACTCAAATCAATAGAATTAGAAATGAAAAAGGAGAAGTAACAACTGACACTGCAGAAATACAGTGGATCATGAGAGATTACTGCAAGCAACTATATGCTAATAAAATGGACAACCTGGAAAAAATCGACAAATTCTTAGAAAAGCACAACCTTCTGAGATTGAACCAGGAAGAAATAGAAAATATAAACAGACCAATCACAAGCACTGAAATTGAAACTGTAATTTAAAATCTTCCAACAAACAAAAGCCCAGGCCCAGATGGCTTCACAGGTGAATTCTATGAAACATTTAGAGAAGAGCTAACACCTTTCCTTCTCAAACTCTTCCAAAATATAGCAGAAGGAGGAACACTCCCAAACTCATTCTACGAGGCCACCATCACCCTGATACCAAAACCAGACAAAGATGTCACAAAAAAAGAAAACCTACAGGCCAATATCACTGGTGAACATAGATGCAAAAATCCTCAACAAAACACTAGCAAACAGAATCCAACAGCACATTAAAAGGATCATACACCACGATCAAGTGGAGTTTATCCCAGGAATGCAAGGATTCTTCAATACACGCAAATCAATGTGATAAACCACATTAACAAACTGAAGGATAAAAAGCATATGATCATCTCAATAGATGCACAAAAAGCTTTTGACAAAATTCAACACCCATTTATGATAAAAACTCTCCAGAAAGTAGACATAGAGAGGACTTACCTCAACATAATAAAGGCCATATATGACAAACCCACAGCCAACATTGTTCTCAGTGGTGAAAAACTGAAACCATTTCCACTAAGATTAGGAACAAGACACAGTTGTCCACTCTTACTACTATTATTCAACATAGTTTCGGAAGTTTTAGCCACAGAATCAGAGAAGAAAAAGAAATAAAAGGAATCCAAATCGGAAAAGAAGAAGTAAGGCTGTCACTGTTTGCAGATGACATGATACTATACATAGAGACTCCTAAAGATGTCACCAGAAAACTACCAGAGCTAATCAATGAATCTGGTAAAGTAGCAGGATACAAAATTAATGCACAGAAATCTCTTGCATTCCTATACACTAATGATGAAAAATCTGAAAGAGAAATTAAGGAAACACTCCCATTTTCCACTGCAACAAAACGAATAAAATACCTAGGAATAAACCTACCTAAGGAGACAGAAGACCTGTATGCAGAAAACTATAAGACACTGATGAAAGAAATTAAAGATGACACGAACAGTTGGAGAGATAAACCATGTTCTTGGATTGGAAGAATCAATATTGTGAAAATGACTCTACTACCCAAAGCAATCTACAGATTCAGTGCAATCCTTATCAAACTACCAATGGCATTTTTCACAGAACTAGAACAAAAAATTTCACAATTTGTATGGAAACACAAAAGACCCGGAATAGCCAAAGCAATCTTGAGAAAGAAAAACAGAAAAAAAATGTCATGAAGAACCTAGGGGTAAAGCAGGAATAAAGACGCAGACCTCCTAGAGAACGGACTTGAGGTTATGGGGAGGGGGAACGGTGAGCTGTGACAGGGCGAGAGAGAGTCATGGGCATATACACACTAACAAACGTAGTAAGGTAGATAGCTAGTGGGAAGCAGCCGCATGGCACAGGGATATTGGCTCGGTGCTTTGTGACAGCCTGGAGGGGTGGGATAGGGAGGGTGGGAGGGAGGGAGACGCAAGAGGGAAGACATATGGGAACATATGTTTATGTGTGACTGATTCACTTTGTTATGAAGCGGAGACTAACACACCATTGTAAAGCAATTATCCCCCAATAAAGATGTTAAAAAAAAAGAAAAACAGAGCTGGAGGAATCAGGCTCCCGGACTTGAGACTATACTACAAAGCTACAGTAATCAAGACAGTATGGTACTGGCACAAAAGCAGAAATACAGATCAATGGAACAGGATAAAAAGCCCAGAGATAAACCCATGCACATATGGTCACCTTATCTTTGATAAAGAAGACAAGACTATACAATGGAGAAAACACAGCCTCTTCAATAAGTGGTGCTGGGAAAACAGGACAGCTACATGTAAAAGAATGAAATTAGGGCTTCCCTGGTGGCGCAGTGGTTGGGAGTCCGCCTGCCGATGCAGGGGACACGGGTTCGTGACCCGGTCCGGGAGGATCCCACATGCAGCGGAGCGGCTAGACCCGTGACCTATGGCCGCTGAGCCTGCGCGTCCGGAGTCTGTGCTCTGCAGCGGGAGGGGCCACAACAGTGAGAGGCCCGTGTACTACAAAAAAATAAATAAAACTAAAAAAAAAACTTTATATATAGAATGAAATTAGAACACTTCCTAACACCATACACAAAAATAAACTCACAATGGATTAAAGACCTAAATGTAAGGCCAGACACTATAAAATTCTTAGAGGAAGATATAGGCAAAACACTCCATGACATAAATCACAGCAAGATCCTTTTTGACCCACCTCCTAGAGAAATGGAAATAAAAACAAAAATAAACAAATAGGATCTAATGAAACTTAAAAGCTTTTGCACCACAAAGGAAACCATAAACAAAGGAAAAGATAACCCTCAGAATGGGAGAAAATTTTTGCAAATGAAGCAACTGACAAAGGATTAATCTCTAGAATATACAAGCAGCTCAATATCAAAAAAAACAAACAACCCAATCCAAAAATGGGCAGAAGACCTAAATAGACATTTCTCCAAAAAAAGATACACAGATTGCCAACAAACACATGAAAGGATGCTCAACATCACTAATCATTAGAGAAATGCAAATCAAAACTACAATGAGGTATCACCTCACACTCTTCAGAGTGGCCATCATCAAAAAATCTACAAACAATAAATGCTGGAGAGGGTGTGGAGAAAAGGGAACGCTTTTGCACTGTTGGTGGGAATATCAATTGATACAGCCACTATGGAGAACAGTATGGAGGTTCCTTAAAAAACTAAAAATAGGGCTTCCCTGGTGGCGCAGTGGTTGAGAGTCCGCCTGCTGATGCAGGGGACACAGGTTCGTGCCCCGGTCCGGAAAGATCCCACATGCCGCGGAGCGGCTGGGCCCGTGAGCCATGGCCACTGAGCCTGCGCGTCCGGAACCTGTGCTCTGCAACGGGAGAGGCCACAAGGGTGAGAGGCCCGCATACTGCAAAAAAAAAAAAAAAAAACACCTAAAAACAGAACTACCATACGACCCAGCAATCCAACTACTGGGCATATACCCTGAGAAAACCATAATTCAAAAGGAGTCATGTACCACAATGTTCACTGCAGCTCTATTTACAATAGCCAGGACGTGGAAGCAACCTAAGTGTCCATCGACAGATGAATGGGTAAAGAAGATGTGGCACATATATACAATGGAATATTACTCAGCCATAAAAAGAAACGAAATTGAGTTATTTGTAGCAAGGTGGATGGACCTAGAATCTGTCATACAGAGCTAAGTAAGTCAGAAAGAGAAAAACAAATACCGTATGCTAACACATATATATGGAATCTAAAATATATATATATATATATATATGGTTCTGAAAAACCTAGGGGAAGGACAGAAATAAAGACGCAGACATAGAGAATGGACTTGAGGACACAGGGAAGGAGATGGGTAAGCTGGGACGAAGCGAGAGAGTGGCATGGACATATATACACTACCAAACGTGAAACAGATAGCTAGTGGGAAGCAGCCGCATAGCACAGGGAGATCAGCTAGGTGCTTTGTGACCACCTAGAGGGGTGGGATAGGGAGGGTGGGAGGGAGATGCAAGAGGGAGGGGATATGGGGATATATGTATATGTATAGCTGATTTACTTTGTTATACAGCGGAAACTAATACGCCATTGTAAAGCAATTATACTCCAATAAAGGTGATTTTAAAAAATCAAAGAAAGAAAAGTCACAGCTACTAATGGACATAACGGGTTACAAATCACAACCACAGTAATGGTAAAAAGGGAGTAAATATTGCGTGCATCAAAAACTGAATTTTGCAACCCTACAAAAGGTGTACGTGTGCTTAGAGACGTGAATTTTCCCAATGTTGATTTTCTCAAAATTAGAGGAGTCACATGCACTCGGGTAATTCTTCATGAAACGTTGGTTACTTAACTCATTTAACTCTCCCTGCTCCCAACCCACATCACCACAAAGACTCCGGTTCCCAAATCACTGTCTTAGTGTTTAAATTTAAAAGTGAGTTTATGCATAGCCTAAAATTAGTCACTGTATTCACTTACTTAGTAAAAGAAATCTGACTTCAGAGGGTTTAAAACAAAAAGCAGCTCGAAGGTAAAATATGTTTCCTCCCAATCCTTTACCCAGGTCCCAGATTAGAGATTATAACTTAAAAGCAAACGTTCTGCACAACAACAAAAGCAGTAGCAGCAGAAGCCGCACTCCTGATTTGGGGTTTAATTATTTTAACCACTATCCTACCTTCCTCTTAAACCCCAGCCTTTCAAAACTGTTTGCACGTAAAGAGTAACTTTCTGTGTTTTGGAGAGAGCGAAGTCTAATTCTCTGGACATTTTAACCTAGTTTTTAAAAATTATTATTTTGGTATCTCTTCATCTCTTTACATATATTTGGTCTGTGTTTCAAGAATGTTTTTCTCCTATATTACAATTAATCCTTAAAATTATAAAGTTACAGTCCCCTGGTAAGGCCACTGCAGCATGCCAAAAATGAAAGCAAATGTTTCCCTTCTTTACTGCAAATTCATAAAATGTGAGCCCTGCCCAATCCCTGGGGAACTGGTATGACTTTGACTTTTTAACTCATCTGAAGTTAAAAAAAAAAAAAAATTAAAGATTCACATTCGTTCGTTTTACAAGCATCTCTGGGGAAGTTAATAATGGCATTTAAAAATTACACAATATCCCCCTCACTTCAAAGATGCAACAAAAAAGGCATCTTTCCCAAGCTTTTATTAAGCTGAAAAGTGGTTTTTTTAATTATTATGTTCAGAAATTTTTTTTTTTACTATTCATTTTTGTAAATTTTTTCAGGGCAGAAACATTTATGAAAGGTCCACTCCATGCAAGGCACCCAGTGATGTCAAGTTAACCACAGCTGGGCAGGGTGAGACCCCAAGTGTGGCCAGAAGCCATAAACCTGTGAGGTTTTCCATACACTCACATGAGTGCTTCATTTATTGGGCCAAACCGGCAGAAGGGTTAAGGGTTGTTAGGCAGAGTGGAATTGCTAGGTCAAAGGCGACATACCTTTTTAAGGCTTTTATTACATTTCGTCAATTTTTTTTTCCCAAAGGGCTATCCCAATTTACATTCCTTCCTCTCATGTCCAATGGAAATACTATGGTCTGAAGTCCCCCTCAAAATGCATAGGTTGAAGTCTACCCACCACCAAGGTGATGGCATCAGGAGGTGGGGCCTTTGGGAGGTGATGGGTCATGAGGGTGGAGGCCTCATGAATGGGATTAGGTACCCTGTCCCCTCCAGCCACCTGAGGATATAGTGAGAATTCAGGGACGCAGCAGAAGACCTTCACCTGACCGTGCTGGCACCCTGATCTCAGACTTCCACCCTCCAGAAGTATGAGCTATAAATTTCTCGTTTATAAGCCACCAGTGTGGGGTCGTTTGTTACAACAGCTGGAACGGACCAAGGCAGGAACCGATTTCCATACACCTTTGCCAATATGGGGTCTTTGTTTTTAATACTCTACTTAACTAGGTGAAAACGTCAACTCATCATTTTAATTGTTCTTTAATTAACAGAGCTAAATGTATTTACATATTATTTGCTCCTTCGTTTCTTTTTATGAACCTGTGTCTGCTTCTTTTGTTGGGGAATTTCCTGTTCTTTTTGTTTTATAATATTCTTTACATATGGAAGATAATCCTTTGCCATACATTGTGAATATTTTCCCAGTTTTTTATTTGCCTTCATATTTGCGTAAAGTGTTGGTGATGTTCAGAAGTTGTTCACTTGTTGTTCAGATGTTGTCAAGGCAAATCTCTTTTTTTTTTATTTTCTGCCTTTGATGGCCATCCTAAGAATAAATGACTTTCAAGATTTGTTTTGGAGGAAAGGATTCTGTCTTTGGAATGGCTATAGGCAAAAAGAGAAAAACAGTAATTTGACCTAGTTTCATAATAACCCAGCTCCCCAAGAGGGACAGAATGCATAGTTATACTGTGAAGTCAGGAGACCAGAAGAGAGCTGACCCCACCGCCTTAAAATACTTGCTCTTGGCATAAAAAGTAGGCTACAATGGAGAGGAGAGTAATGCCAAACATACAACTGACCCACGCTTACAGATAAATTCAGGAAAAATGTAATAAATTCTCTGCCTAGAAACAAGAGAGATAATGCTTTGAAAAAGTATCTCGGGCTGTGAGTAAAGAATGGGATCATTCCAATTTTAGGTCATTTTAGATCATTCCAATTTTAACAATACTGGCAAACTCCTCAGTGGGGCCAGTTAGGAGAGTATGAGGCACAGTGGAAAGATGGATGCTGTGCTCAGATGTCCTATGAAGTCTGGTTCTCTGACTCCCAGTCACTTGACTCTGGGTGACGAAGCAAAGCCAGGGACAGGGCTCTCCACGTCCCGGACCCTGGAGGTGACAACGCCCACCTCTGACCACGTGAGGAGGCAGAGGGCGTCACCCTCTCCGCACTCTTCACCTAAGAGCTACCCTCACTTTCACTTTATGAGCAGAAAAACGATCCAACAGAGAAAGCACTCGGCTGGCATAGAACCTTCTGTGGGCACACGACCACAGGCAGAGGTTCGTTGGCTGCGGGTGTTTGGAAGAACTGAAAGCCTTGTAAGAACATCACATATGGCACGTGCTCCAAGCAGAGAGCACGTCTGAGCTAAACAATTAACAGTATTCCCAAGAGGCAAAGAAAATGGGAAAAGACAGCACCCAACGCCTGGTTCTATTTCACACGAAGTCCTCACGCTACATACGTACCGCGGGAGCTGTTCCAGCCTCTTCCCAGACCATGTGGCCATGGGTGTCTGGCCCTGTGCCTGGCACATCCCACACCCCACACCAGGTTGCAGGGGGGTGGAGGGTGGGGTCTGGGGAGGACATTGCTAGGGACCCTCAATGCTCCCAATGTAAGTGGAACTGCCAAAGATTTTATACCAGAAACCTCTGACGACTTCACAGCCTTTATAAAGAACAGCCCCCTAACCCTGCCCCACGCATCCTGCACTCCCTCACCGCTGAGCTGCAAGAGGCTTCTTCCACATATTCCTCAAATACGTCTCTCCCGCACAGGGCCTTTGCACATGCTGTCCCCCCTCCTGAAAGAAGTGCACTCCCGTCCCCACCGAGACTGAAGAGGAGTGGCAGCTCGTTAAGCTGGGTCACTGCCCTCCTCAGAGGCCCTCCTCTGACCCCGCTGCTGACCTCACTGAACTGTATGGTTATGGGGGTGACCCTGGCCAACCTTGCCTTCCCTTCGAGACTCCAAGTGCCGGAGGCCAAAGACCTTGCTTGCCTTGGCTCGCCAGCACCAACAGGAGGCCAAGCACACTCACAGATGCTCGATAAATATTTGACGAATGAATAAAATGAACAGACACAAATGCAGAAAATTTAGGGGCTTTCATGATCATTTAGCAGAACGTACATGTGTGTCCGTGTATGTGTCAAAGATTCTGACACATCCCTACATTCTGAAATGACAGAGAAGTCTTCCAGGCCACTGCTGGCCAGGTGTCACCCCCGTTCCCTACACAGCAGATGGGTGAGGACGCCCCGCGGCCCCCGCTGTGTTGCAATATGCTAATTTGCTGTTAATTACAGCCTCTGCTAGGAGCTGTAGGTGGAGTGGCAGGTTCTACGGGGAGGGCTGCACCAATTAGGCACACTCACAAAGGAATACTTAAAAATAATTACCAGTTTAGTTTAAAGGCTTCCTTTAATTTATCAGATCACCTGGAGTAAAAAGCAATAAAGTGGTTCTATTTACCTGTGATATAGTTTCCTCTTTTTTCCTTTTCCTTACAATTTCTAGCAGCTTTTTTCCCCTGCCAAAGGGAACACCCATGGGCAAGAATAGTGTTGAGCTAAAAATTCTTTCCCTAGCCTTGATCGTTTTCAAGGGAATAGAGTGTTCTGTTAGTTCCTGAATCCATGGTTTCTATTCAAATAGACCTAATACTTGTCACTAACAGAAGCTGAAAGGTTTGGGGGACAGGGCTTCTGACATATGCATTACATGTAAACCCGTTTAGATGACAAGACAGAACCCGTTTTATTGTAAAATAAGTTGCCAGATTAAGGTACTTATATCCCTAAGGCATCTGCCTCAAAACCTCACGTGAAGAGTATTAAATGTAAAACTATTTCAGTACAACTTATATTTATTTGCTCCCCTTGGGCAACAGAGTGTCCATGTACCTGCCCATCAGTAAGAACGCCCCCAGCCACGAGGAGAGAGGAGGACACCTGAGAGACGAAAGGGCACCAAGACAACCCAAGCTGAGAGTCTCGCATGGAGGCAGAAGCTAGAATCTCGAGAGGCTGGCATCCACGCCCACAGGAGCACAGCGCTGGCCGGCAGGACGGGCGGCCACAGGCATACCTGGGGGAGAATCACCCAGCCTGGCTCTCTGGCCATCGCACAGAGAACGGCCACCACACCCCCCAACGACCCTGGACGCGCTGCCGAGACGCCCGAACTCTGTCCCACCTGAACACGACCCTTCTTACACTAACTTCGTGGATTCGTAGGTTCTCAAGGGTCAGAGCGAAACCCCCACAAGGCCTTGCTCCTTCCCCTCGGTACCTGAGTACGACAGGCTATTAAGGGTGCATTTGTCAGTGTGAATAAGTGCAAAGGCAAAGACCAATCCATAAATCATCTGAGGGGTCTGGGCACTCATGGCATTGCCCCTGAGATCTCATTACCGAGGGCAGGCGCCCCGGCTGCCTTGAATTATTTACTGCAGCCCTGGCCCTTTGATTATGCCCGTGAGTTACATGCGGCGAAGGTGCATCTGGGCCCCGCTTTAAACAGGCTCTGTCCAGAGGCACCGGCTCGAGGCGAGTGAAGGGTGCAATCGATGAACAAGCTCTCTGAAGCCTCACCAGATGAGAGGAGATAAACGCCGGGATTAAAGCTGGAGAGCCCTCCCTGCCAGCAACAAATCCGCCCCACAGGCTTCAAGCGGCGGACGACGGGCTTCACTGAGAAAAGCAAATGTCTCAAACAATAAGCAATTGGGAAAACAAAATCCTGAAACAGCGCTGGAATTATGACTGCAATTAGAAAATAAAGCATGTCTGATTGTTCCAGTGAGACCGCAGGCTGCAGACCAGAATAATTTTACATAATTATCAACATCACCATTGACAGAGGACTCTCCAGAAGGGAGTCACGCTGTGCCTGGGTCCCTGACCAGTGGCCTGAGATGTGGTTTCAGTCCCGGAACGACGTTCCCAGTGACCACGTGGTCTGAAACTGGGACAGAAGATGGAAGCACTTCTTTGTCTGAAATGTAAACATATTTATGTGGAAACTCCTACAAAGGTATGAAATTCAGGCCATATTTACAATTGACGAATACTCTAAAGAAATGAAGACCTATACGGCAAACCTAAATTGTAGCAGAAACTCAAGACTGTACTTTTTACTCTACCTGTAATGGACATACACAGCTGTTCTTTACAACTAGCTCAATCCCCTGCTTATCAACGAGGAGACCCAACCCAACAGACTCGGACTCCTGTTCAAAAACACACAAGAAAGAGGGAAGAGATATGGGAACGTATGTATATGTATAACTGATTCACTTTGTTATAAAGCAGAAACTAACACACCATTGTAAAGCAATTATACCCCAATAAAGATGTTAAAAAAAAAAAAACACACAAGATAGGGATTCTCTGATTACACCCGAGTCCATATTGAGGGCTGAGCATCCCAGTTACCTACACGGTGTTATCACCCAGGTGTGCAGCTCCTGGCAAACAAAAAGGAAGGCGCTCTCAGCACGCAGGCGAAGCATGTCCATGACTGGTTTTCATAACCTGGAAGAACATCATGCCGGAGGAAGGCATGCCTCCGACTCTCAAGCAGCGTCAGGTAACAGTGGGGTGCGACAGTGCCAGCTGGCGTCAAGCTGAACCCTTCCTCTTGCTGAGGTCAGCACTGCCACAAACTGAAGAGCTGACGGAGCGTCTACATGCCTAGAAAGCCCTAGATTCACGGTTCAAAAGCACTCACCCTCCTGTTAACGGTGCTCACACTGGCCCGCAGGAAGGAGATGCTCAGTTACCCTAAGGTGGTCAGCCAATCACCTCCTGTTCCGGCCCAATGACTGGACCTCGAGCAACTAGCCGGCGGGTCTCCACTTACCCACCTTGGAGGCGAGAAGCCTGGAGCTGCACCTCCAATCCTGCTGCAGCAAACACTTGCATCCCTCCCAATGCACTTCCTGGCCCCCTTGCGGTCATGGGACCACCTACCAATCCTGGCCAGTGAGCTGGGAGCAAAAGTGACCTGTGCAACTTCTGAGCATCTAACTGCAAACACGAGACCCTCTGCCAGAGCTCTCTTCCCCGGCACAGAACCAGGAATGTTCCAAACGTGAACCGCTCCATCAGCCTGGGACCCCGAGGGACCAGATGCACAAAGCCCCTCTGGCTGGCCTCGGCACGCACGCAGATCCGGGGTGAGAGCGGGAAGCAGCCCTGGGCTGCCTGAAGCTCAGCTGAGGCTGCGCGGTACCACCGCACAGCCCAGCCCCACCCTACCGACACCCCTACCACGCACTTTCCCTCCACTGCCCTTGCCAGTCCCTAGCCTCTATTTATTCTTATTTCTCTAAATCTCAGATAATGTTATCCCAGCCAGCCCCCTCGGGCTTCGGGCTCCCTCCCCAGAGCTCCCTCCCTCGCTGTCTTCATTCCCCCGCCCCCAGCACCTCTAGGTTCCCTTCTCCCACTGCGGACCCAACTCCACTGCTTTCTCCCAAGCACCACTGGTCACTCCAACTCCACCTTTTCTTTTTCTCTCCTCTGTTCCCACAGCTTGTCTTATTAAAATCAGGGCTCAAGAAAAAGTGCTCAGACAGCTGCATCATAGCACCTGGCCGCAAACTCTCCCCACACAGCAAGACAGAAAACCACCAAAAATAAGACCAAAAACAGGAGGAAAGGAAACCACAAAGCCCTTGGTAATAAGCATCCTTCAAAATGACAAAGCTCTGTGCAAAATTACTTCTATGCAGAACTTAACCACTGCTTCCCTTTTCTATGGTCTCTTAAGTTTGCTCTTTTAGTTCTATTATTTCATCTTTATTACTATTATTATTACCACCTGCTGCCTCCAGGGGGCCCAGGGCCTGGCCGCCCCCCACTCTGAGCATCCCCAGTGCCCTGGCCTGAGACGGCTCCACCTTCCAAGGACCACACCCCACAGGATCCTTGCCAACGCCTCTCAGCTGGGAACTCTGACCAGCAGGGCTCTTTCCAGAGCCAGATTACAAGGGGGAAAAAAACACACGCCTTGGAATTTTACAGAAGACAGCCAGCCAGCTCTGATTCCAGCAGTCTGCAGTGCTGCGGGCCAGAGCTCCTTCTCTGTGAGAATAAGAAGGGACCACGACGGCGACCAGGCAGAGGAGTAACCCCGAGACTCAACGAGGGGCCGTTCCAGGGAAGTCAGCTGTGAAGCCAAAAATCCCAGCGAGCAAAACTAAGAGCTCCACAGTCTTCACTCAGGACACTAACCCTCCACTCCCCCCGCCCACCCTCTAAACGGGGCATCCCACGAAGTACAGGGCCCACAGGTCATCGGCTGCCCTGCAGCTGGGACACAGCGGGCGTTCGCGGATGCGTTTCTAAGTCGGGCTCAGCAGATCTGGCTGCATTTTTTTGTCTAACATATTTTCAAAAGAACAATATTTGTTTTGGTGGAACCCAACATCTAGATATTATCTCTCCTTTAAAAATTCTAAAACACTCACAAAACCTCGAAGAATGTTCCCACCAGAGTGTCAGGGCTGGGAATCCAAGCCTCCAGCGGCCAGTAGCCTCCTCTCTGCCACCCGGTCGCCAGGATGATGACCGGAGCTGGAGCTCCACAGACCTCCAGGGAAGATGCCAGTCGGTCCCCCGCGGTGGAGAGGGGGCCTCACAAGGTTCAGTGTCCAGCCCCTTCAGGTGACGGCAAAGCAAAGGCTAAGAGAGGGGCACACTCGATCACACACTCGTCACACTCGATCCACCCGACAGGGAAAAGCCAGGCTTGCGGGCTGCCAGCCAGTCCCCCCAAGGCCCAGAATGCCCTCCTCCTGCCCTGGGCTCCATGTGTCCTCTTATTCCTGCAGAGAGCACTGAAGGGAGACCAACAGAATTCCATTTAACAGTAGCTAAATTTCCAAATAATTAGCTAGATTTCATTAGTATAAACCATGCTTTGGTCCTTCTATAAAACCTCCCGTTTCCCACCTAGGACCCTCCCCTGAATGGTTTGGGGACAGTCTGGGGTCGGGGAGAGATGGCTCTGGCCTTAGGGACACAGGAACTCACTTTGGTCCCAACTCTGTTACTTGGGAACCTGGGAAAAGTCCCTTATCCACCTGACCCTGTTTTCCCATCCAGAGGATATAAACAAGAACTAAATACCCTAACCTTGCCATCTCCCTGCCTCGCTGGGCAAATGGGACAATGTGTGTGAAATGGGTTTATCAACGATGGTAATTTATAAGAAGGGCTGCTGCTCGCTTTGAAACTCCACGGCATCAGTCAGTGCTTCTGCCTTTATTCTCCTAGGATTGGTTTGTGACTCCTTCAGCCACATGCGAGATTCGCCGTGATGCCCAATTATCTTTTCCAGGAAAAGGCTCATTCTGGGTGTGATACTGGACATTCAGAACACAAGCCCTGCTGACGGTTTCATCGAAGCAGGACTTGGTCTCTGAATTGCGGAGAGCTATCTCCCCATCAGTCATGCTGTCTTACCACCCCTCCCCAAATCCACTAGAGGATGGATGGCCCAAGGGTGAATTAAAGTTCATCTTGTGCAAACCAGTTTTGCTTTCATTAAAAACTGACACATCGGGGGACTTCCTCGGTGGTCCAACAGTTAAGACTCCACACTCCTACTGCAGGGGGCAGGGGTTCGATCCCTGTTTGGGGAACTAAGGTCCCGCATACTGAGTGGGGTGCGGTCAAAAAAAAAATTTCTTTTTAATAAATAAACTAACACATCAGTTCTCAGCAATCTAGCTCATACTGTGACAGAGAACACAGCTCTCTCTCCCCTGCCCCCTGCAGCAGATTCACCAAGAGGTTGATAAAGGCCATTCGTGGGGCAGCTGCACACGCATCTGGACAGTAACGCCAAGCGTGACAGACGCCAAGTAAGCGACTGGCGCTTCACACCTACGAGAGGCCTGGAAAACAGCCGATCTTGGTAATCAATGATCAGTATTAGCTAGTGTCCAAAGACGACTTCTCTGCAGACATACAAGCATAGCTGCTTTACTGTTTTCATTATAAAATGCATGCTTATGAGAGGAAGTCTAGAAAATCCTTAAAAGTGGGAAGAAAAAAAATCGGAGTTCCAGCAGGCAAGTACCTCTTCGTGCCTGCAGTGTTTTGGTGGAGCTCCATAAACCACCAGACTGAAGCTTCAGGAGGTCGGGGAGGCCGCCGTTACCATGGTGACACAAGGCCGTGGATGGTGGGTGTGGCTTCCTGTGCACTCCTCAGGTCTGTGGCTGCAACTCTAGAGTCATTGACTAATTGCTGGTTGAGAAGAAATGTTACACAACAAAAATGTGCTGACTGCGCACAGCCGGCGATTTTTAGAAAGCAGTATCTTCGGAGGCTCCCGATTTCTGATGCAGGATAAGTCTAAGAACTTTAAATTTTTGTAAATGTGCTTACATTTCTTAAATGCCGCCTTTCTTATGTCTTCCCTTAGGGTGTCTTCATTTCTAGTATTTCACCTGTTACACATCCACACTGCACTTGGCAACACAGCAAAGAGAAAATAACTAACAGTGATAAAAACAATTAGGGTGCCAAAGACGTAGTGCTAAGTGCTAAGCATAAAAGGTTCCAACCAGATGCTAGAATTAGATCGCAAGCGGCAAATACCATCAGGTATTAGCTGTACAGCCCTGGGACTTTGCCCGTCTGTAAAATGAGGAAAATAGTAATGATATTAATGAAGATGATGGACATGAAATGCACAGCACAGAACACAGAAGGCACTCAATGTTAGCCTCACTTATTCACTTTTATTATGACTATTATTAAATATTATTGGCCAGAAAAGAAATATGCATGTGCAAGCTGAAACCAAAAGAAAAGATGGCATAAAGTGTAAAGTGACAAGCAATATTCCTTTTATATGTGCCCGTTGAGAAGAAATGATAAATGTGAACTAAAAACATGTTTTTAATTCTATTCCTGATGCCAAGTTATAGCTGGAGGTCGCCTCAATTCTGAGGGCAATGATCGTATTTATCTTAAAAGAAAAACGAAATGAAAAAATGAATTGCATGGCCAGAGAGCTCTTAACAAGATCCCCCTGTTATGCAACAGTTTTCTTCACCTGAATTCTGAGGTAAGGGCTCTATTCATAGTAAGCTTTCCAAAGCCACAGAAAGTTCAACATGGGGAACGAGCACTGACACAGGGCCTTCACCTCCTGAGTGCCAGGACACAGGAGGACAGGAGCGTGTGTGCAGGCATGCGTGGGGCTACACAAAGCCACCTCTGACCCACAGTGGGAAACCCGCTCGATGTGCCCCTTTCTGATGCAGTGGGATAAAAGTAAACTAATTCATTAACTATTGAGATTTCTAGTGAAATATTTCCCCACGAAATATTTCACCTCCAAAACATTTACAAGGAGGGCTTTGCAGACAGGGGGAAAATACTTCACACACGTGGTTAAGACAGATATTTTTTACTTCTTCTTAAAAAAAAAAAGAAATCGCTGGAAGTTTCATACTCACAGAACCTAACACATTTTGTTTTGTTTTGTTTTGTTTGCGGTACGCGGGCCTCTCACTGCTGTGGCTTCTCCCGTTGCGGAGCACAGGCTCCGGACGCACAGGCTCAGCGGCCATGGCTCACGGGCCCAGCCGCTCCGTGGCATGTGGGATCCTCCCAGACCGGGGCATGAACCCGTGTCCCCCGCATCAGCAGGCGGACTCTCAACCACTGCGCCACCAGGGAAGCCCAACATGTTTTTTTATACACAAGAGAAGGGGTATCTAACAAAAACTTACATACCTCCCCCGGAGCACCTAAATTGCGAATATTTATTCTACATCAAGTCTTTCAACCAATACGGACCGAACACTACGAGGACTCCTTTCTGATCTTAGTGTTTGGGCCCAAAGAGACGAAGACCCCAGTCGTCGGGAACTCGAGTCCAGTGGCAGCGGGAACCACGAGAAACAAGCATAATGAGAGCACCGGACAGTGACGGGGCAGGAAAACAGAAGAGGAGGGGCTGCGGGCAGGAGGGAAGCCCAGCGCTGAACCCCTGGGGGGCTGAGGTCTGAGCAAGGGCTTGAAGGAAGTGAAAACCCCATGAGGAAGGGCCCTCCCGGCAGAGGCACGGCCACAGCCGCGAGGTCAGCCCATGGGAGGAAGAGGGTGGCCTGGCTGGAGCCGAGGTAGCCGGGAGGTCGGGGAGGAGCAGAGGCCAGAACAGGGCTGGCAAACCTCTCCTGCCAGGCACCGGAGAGTAAACCGTTTAGGTTTTTCGGGCCAGGAGACTATCGAGGGTGTCACAAAGGTCTGTGTCTCGAGGACTCAACTTTGCCGACACCTGAAGGCAGCCGTGGAAGGTGTGTAAGCACACTGGCGTGGCTGCGACGTAGACGCAGAAATGTCAATTTCCTAGGCCTTTCACAGGTCGCAAAGTATTTACCTTTTGATTTTCCCCCCAAGCACTTTATAACCATCAAAACCATTCTTAGCTTAAGAGCAGGCGCAGGACGGATTGGCTCCTGGGACTTGGTAAAGGGCCACTGCAAGTGCAAAGCTCTGCAGTGACATGACCGACTTGGGTTTTAACAATCACCTAGAAGCTCTTGCGAACAGGCCCCTGCAGGAGGGGTGAAAGCGAGGGGACCAGCGCATGGACAGTGTGACAACCCTGGAGTGAGGGGGTGGCAGGACTCCTCCCGTGTCCAGGGTGCAACAGGGGGTCCCAGCTTGACTGGAAATGGGGGATGGTGAGAAAAAGAGAGGCATTGTGGATTATCCTGGGTTTGGGGCCTGAACAGCTCACTGGGAAAATGAAGTGACCGCCAGCTGAGATGGGCCAGGCTGCAGACGGGACACAGGACAAGGGGCCAGGGAGGGGGAGCTTCAGACCCGGGGGAGAGGAAGCCAACGCACCTTCCCTATTAGGAGCAGCCCATGGTCCAGCGCAGGGAGACGTCAGTATTCACAACCGGGGGTAAAGAGAGGCTGTGAGTCGCCTCATGTTAGGTCCCCAAGTCTGGCTTTGCTGCCAAATGAGTTACAGAGCGTTTCTATTCTTGTGGCTTTCCGATAGGAGACAAAGGACTTGAACCTTTTTGCTGAATAAATACCTAAATGACTACAAAGGCGGGTGCGGGGGCTCCTGGAGGCTATTTATGTGCCTCTGAACTTGGCAACCTGGGGTTTACCGTGCCTGCAATTTGTCCCCATTTGTCCTTAAAGTCTGGAAGAATTTTCAAACCTCTGCTAGAAACAGGAACTGGCCTGAATCAGTTACACAGACTGAATTCCTTGACCTCTGCTGCTTCCGTGTCCTGGATCCCGGCACTGCCTGCCCCACCCCCCCCACCCCCCCCCCCCCGGAATATCCTAGAGAGCAGAGCAGACCATTCTCATCTGGGGGGAAAAGCCCCTCACCGGTCTGGGCCAAGCCTGCCTAGCCAGTGGGTGGCCAAGTGGAACAAGTGACGTCCAAAAAGGATCCCATGCGAGTGACGCTTGCAAGTGGCCCTCTAGTTTCTCTCCTTTTCCGCCCAGCTTTACTGAGATATAATTGACAGATAACATACGTAAGTTTACTGTTTACAATAGGGTGATTTGATACACATATATATTGTAAAACCATTACCACAGGAGGTGCTAACACCCCCCATCACATAATTACCTTTTTTGTGCGGTGGGAACATTTAAGATCTACTCTCAACAACTTTCAAGCACGTAATACAGTACTGTTAAGTCACCATGCCACACATTAGACCCCAGAACTTACTCAGCTAATCACTAGCAGTCTGTACCCTTTCACCGACATCTCCCCATCCCGACCCTGGCAACCACCAATCCGTTCTGTTTCCACGAGTTTGCCTTTTTTTGATTCCACATATAAGTGAGATCATACAGTATTTGTCTTTGATTTATTTCAATTAGCACAATGCCCTCAAAGTTCATCCATGTTTTCACAAAAGGCAGGATTTCCTTCTTTTTATGGCTGAATAATAAATTCTATTGTGTATATACCACATCTTCTTTATCCATTCATCCATCCATGGACACTTAACGTTGTTTCCATGTCCCGGCTCTTGTGAATAATGCTGCAATGAATGTCGGGCTCTAGCTATCTCTTCTAGACACTGTTTTCATTTCCTTTGGATATATGCCCAGAAATGGGATTGTCAGATCACATGATGTTTCTATTTTTAATTTTTTCAGGAGTCTCTATATTGTTTTCCATAGTTGCTGTACCAATTCTCACCCCCACCAACAGTGCAGCACGAGACTGCCCTTTTCTCCACATCCTCTCCAACCTCATTTTGGTAAAAAGCCATTCGAGCAGGTGGAGATACCATCTCATTGTGGTTTCCCTGATGATCAGTGACGTTGAGCATCTTTTCATGTACCTCTTGGCCATTGGTATGTCTTCTTTGGAAAAAGTCTATTCAGGTCCTTCGCCCATTTTTTAATCAGATTGCTTGGGTTTTTGCAGGTTTCTGTTTTAGGACTGGTGAAGGGGCTCTCAGAACCATTTCCAGAAGGCTCCGTGGGCACGTGAGCAGTGGCGGAAGCCCTGAAGTCATGTGCGGTTTTCCAAAGCTGAGCGACCACTTTGTGCAAATCCTGACTTGGTGGGGAATTTCTTTTTAAATTTATTTTTGTAGCCACGGAATAAAGCCTCACATGACCCTGTCATTTCCCACACGTGGAGAAGGCGTCACCAATTACCACCCTTCACGCCTGGCTGATTAATTACAGCACACCCCCCCCCCACAGTTCACTCTGCACTGCCCGCTTCCCTGCCCTCCCCCAGTACCGGGCACCAGGAAAAAGGCAGAGACTGCCTCCCCGGCGTCCTCGCCCCCAGCCCCACCTTCTCTGTCATCTGATTCCTCCTGGGCAAAACTGGGGCAGGAAGAAAGAAAACACACAGCCCGACACACACAGTGTGACTCACTCCAGCTCGCACTCCCCTGGTGGCTAAAAACACACACCTGCACAGGCTCTCTCGGCACACAAGGCAGGGACCGGCTGCAGTAACTTGGAGGGCCCTCTGGGAGCAGCCAAAAGTCCCCATTCTGGCTTCAAGTAAGTCCTCCAGGAGGAAAAACGGGAAGCCTGTCAAACTGACTCGGTAGAGCACCCAAAGGCCTCCGGGGAAACGCATTTCACCTGCTGTGAGGAAAACAAAGGGCTCATCTCTGTGCACCACCAGGCAGGGAAGGATCGACCAAAGGAGACCCGCCGCTCTCTGCACCAACCAAACACTTAAGCAGCCGAGCTCCTCCTCCACAGCCCTGAGCACTTACATCAGTGACTGAAGACTTCGCTTTTCACAGGCTTTTTAAATAAAGGTACTACTCCAGCGCCCACAGCAACTTAAGAAGGAAATGGGGCCCCAGCTCACCGCTCTGCCCATAAATGAGAAATAAGCAACCCGCCCCCCGCCTCCCTGGGGACTTGAGGGTCCTCCGACGAGTCTCTCCCTGGACCACCAGGCCTGCCTGCCTTAAGCATCCCACAATTCCACAGCTCTCTGCTCCCTGACGTGAGGCAGAGGGCTCCGATGTCACAACTGCCATGGTGACCCCCTCCCAAGGCCCCCACCATCCTGCCTGGGCTTCTGACGTCATTAGTCAGGGTTTCACCTGTGTCAGGTACTACGTGTTCACACGCAAGGCCTCTGTGCCAACTCCACAGTTCCTATAACTGTAAAACGCAACGCCCTCGCGATGCCTTGCGTGACCTTAACAGGTGATGCACAGAGTGGAGGCTGATTTTATCAACAGTGGACAGCACCTGGACAGGGTTTCCCAAAAGGTCATCAGCAGGCTTGGTCCCGGCAACTTGCAGGGGTTATGTGTTTTGATTCAAGTATTTAAAAATTATCTTAAAAAGTTAAAGACTTTGCCGTGAGTCCAAGAGAGGTAGCTGGGGAACCAGGATGTCTGTCCACCAGCCTAAGGAGGGCCATACAGCAAATGCACCGAACCTGTGCCACCCCAGCGACTGCAAAAGTCACACCAGGGGGGCGGCTGACTTACAGCAGAAGTGCCCCGTCTGTAACAGACTCACAGATAGAGAACCAACTGGTGGCTTTACCTGTGGGGGGAGGGAGGGGGAGCGGCAGGATAGGAGTGGGCGATTAAGAGGTACAGACCACTAGGTGATAAAATAAATAAGCTACGAGGATATATTGTACAGCACAGGAAAATACAGCCATTATTGTATAATAACTTTAAATGGAGTATAATCTATCTGTTGATTCACTATGTTGTACACCTGAAACTAAGTCAACTATACCTCAATAAAAAAATAAAGTATTAAGTATGTTCATACAGAAAAGCACCCCATCTGATTCATTAAGTGGTTCCTTCTCATGTCACTGCATTTGATGTAGGAATTTTGAACTTACGGCTGGATTATCCAGGAGTGACGAACACAAGAAGGTAAAAACTATTAGTTCTGCGTACATTGATAAGTAACCACAAAGAGACAGCACGAGCCAGCTGTGGGCCGTGAAGCACGGGAATATTTCCTTTGCTGTTGTGCATGACTCAGAGCTGAGACACTGCTCAGGGCTCGGGGCTCTGGTCCCAGGAGACACAGTAACCACCCCACAAGAGGAAAGGAAGAGGGAACAGCAGCAAACCCACGGGTGCCGGCTGGGTGGTCGAGGTGCGCCCCTGGTGTCTCCTCTTAATAAGGAAACAAATCCCATCATCTCACAGCCCAGCACAGTGGAGATTAGGGCCTCCACACGGGGGGAGCACAATTCTGTCCCGAGCACTGACCTTAGACAACATTAGTTTTCTGGTCTCCAGGGCTGGGGTGGATGAGGAGGGTTAGGGCTGATCTCCAAGGCGTCCTGGAGATCTAAAATTCTGCCGATTCTCAAAACTGATTTAACAGTCAATATCCACCTACACAGTCCCATCAAACACAGCCCCACAAGACACAGCACCCCTGACAGCCAGGAACCCCAGTGTTTTCCCAGCCTCACTTGCCTCCCCGAGACCAGCAGAGGTGCTGTCGAAATGAGAGGAAAGGCTGTGTTTCTGGGTAGCTTCCATGGAATCACGGCATCCCTCTCCTGTCGAGAGCCCTGCAAGCTATCAGGGCAACCACTGCATTTACACAAGCACATCCAAGAACATAACCTGCTAGGCGTGAGAAACGCCTGACACGCAGTGCATGACGTATGCAAAGCAGCATGCCCTTGCTTCCTTCTGAAGAGAGAACATTTTGACCTTGTGGTTCTCTATAATGTATAATAACCCACCCTGGTTTATGTTGATTTATTCTTAAGCGGCTCTTAGTAAGGTAAGTTAATGCATACATGTTTCTTACTCTCCAAAGACACAGACGTTCTAAAATAGACTTCGGCACTTCAGGCTGCTGTCAACAGCTAGCTCTTGTTCATTTCATGTAAACCATCCACTATAAATACCTCGGCTGTCTCTGCAGGGGATTTATTAGTGAGCTCGGCTTAGCCATGGATTTACACCAACAGGAAGTGGCAGGATGGTCACGCCCCTCTGTTTACACGTCTCACTCCCTCCATCTACCGGCGGCTGCTGAAAATGAGTCCTGAAAAGGTCCAGGCTTGAATGTTTCAATAATGGACACTAACAACTCTATAGAGCCTTGCTCCACGTGACTTATAAAGACCAGCATGATGTCAGGTGCTCTGCTTAGTTAACAAAATTGAAACCATGTGAGCAGGCGAATTACGGCAAGAGTGGACCAGTATGTAATTAAGTAAGGTGAATTCTAGACTTCAGTGACACGGACATTATGAGAATACACCTCAGTGTTTAGGTTGGATTTGGGGTGCCCGGGGTTGCTATCACCGTTTCTGGCCGTCCAGAGGCCACGCTTTCCCGGGAAGCCTGCTTTTCTAAGGGTCAGCTCTAAGAAGCAGTGATGGGCTCCAGCAGCTGTTTTTTAAGGCGTCCTAACCGTGCTGGCTGGCTCCCCAACAGATCCTTGGCTTTCCAGCCACTTCCCCTAGAGGCTGGGCTTCACTTTTCACTCCTTGACCGGGACACTTATGCAAGGCTGCCCCCATACTCTCTGAGACCCCTTTTCTGGGGAAATGTGAGCGAGTTCTTTAGGCGTGAAATAGGCTCCTCTGGGCTCCACACCTGGCCCATCTGGCCCATCCCCACACCCCAGGCTCTCAGACAAACAGACGGCCCTCTTCCTCCTCATCAATGCCAACTGGGGGGTCCCGACTCCAGCCACCTCCTCTGGATAGGCTGAGGTTAAATTTCCTTAAAATTTATTTCAATGTCTTTGTAACTGTGTTGATATCATTAAAAAAAAAAAGTCTGGAAAACTACGCATCCTATGCCCAGTCCTTTAAAATAACAAGACTGCTCATGGAATGCCGACCGTGGTGCCCAGCACACAGTCGTGCTCCGCATGAAGGAAGGACAGAAGGACAAAGTAAACTGGACAGCACCATATAATCATTTTAAAAGTTGGAACGGCAGAGAGACCAGAAAGCTATTCCTGTGTTTATGAAGGAGAAGGACAGGCGAGAGAGACCACTGCTGATTCGTTTTCTTTTTCAGGTTTAATAATAAAAATAATATTTAAATAGAAAACAAATCAAAATGCAATTCTGCTACAAAGAACAGACAGTATTAGAATGCGTTTCATCACCAGAAGGGGGCAGTGTCTTCAAGACTACGTAAGTCCTTACCCTGCCTCAAGTCAGCTCAAACACTGAAAGCCCACGTGAGACTAAAAATACACCAGGTTTCCGTTTAAATATCTAACTCTCCACTTCCTTTATATCACTAAAAAAAAAAAAATTATTACATGTGAACCTACAATTAAAATTTTAATTAACATAGTTATGATACATTATAAATTAATGCAGATATTGGTTCATCCTTTTCCTTTCATAGTTGTGGTGCTCTCTTACATTACATGAATACACACTTTTTGAAAATCTCAAAGCCACAGGTAATCCCGATGTACCCTGCAATCAGGGTGGCTGACCTCAATAATCAGTACAGAACTACGGACCCACAACCTTTACGGCATCATTTCCCACCATCTCACACGTGGCCAGGTAAGGAGGGCCTTAAGCAGGATGGCGTCACCTCAGGCTTGTTCTAGCTCAGCCGGCCCTCGAGGCCACCCTCCTGGCCACAGTCCCAACACCCACCATCTGATCATCACCGACCGCAGCGCTCAGACACCCCCTCTTTACGTGGAGCCAAAACGTGTATTCCTGGGATCCCGACATTCGCGGGAGCCTTGCAAGGAGAAGTTACACCCACCCCACCTTCTATCTCCCAATGCCTCCTCTCGTCTCCAGGAAAAGAGTAGCTTCAACCCTGAGAGGGCATGGCTTTCCCGCCATTACCACCCTGAACAACCTCGGCCAGATTCCATGTTCCACGCACGTGTGGCCCACAGTGGAAGCTCTGGCTTCCCTCTGTCTCAACTCTGCTACGATTACTGGTGTCAAGTCCCTCCCAGGCATGTCCCACCTGTGAACAAGGAGGCCTGCCTGGAATTACTGATCACACCTGCAGGGAGGAGGGCCTGAGACGTTCCCTGGAGCACCCTCTGCCAGTCTGTGCCCCCAGCCACAAATCCCCCTGTGGTCCTAGTTCCAAAACCGCCAGCCTGGAACCAGCCTCTTCTGGAGCCCAGCCCCCCAGAACACTGCAAGACGGGGTCTCGTCCAAAGGAAAGGTCCCCCAACTCCATCATCACCGAGCTCCTTCTATGCGCCCTGGTTTGTCTGCTGGTCCTCAAGAGCGTGGTGTCCAGAGCAAAGCCCACATCCCAGCGGTCTGAGCTGTCGGGGACAAACACCTCCTCCATCTGGGGCGGGGATGACAGGCATGGATCCCGGCTGCCTCACCAACCCCACTGGACATAGCTCCCCATCCAGCTGGGCCTGGACCTCTCAGAATCAGAGCTGCCTCAATTTACTCCCATCTCAGACTTGAGGAAAACATACACACACAGCTAATGGGGCACACTAGCTCTTTGGGGACCACATCCCACTAAGAAAAAGAGCGACTGACTCTCTGAACCCAAACCCATCGGCCTTTAGGACATCTCCCACCAAGGGCTGCCGGGTTCCAGACCCAACACCAAGATGTCACGTTATTTCCTGCTCAATTCCATCACATCGAATCAATTCGTTCCTATCGCTGTGTATAGGGACATACACTGGCCCTTGAAATGTGTCTGATCCCATCAGATTTGATGGGCAGGTTTCTTTACCCTTGGATTCGATGGACTGGCTGTGGCTGAGGGTGCAATCGGGGGCTTTGCTGGGTGTGACCTTCGGGGAAGCCCACCTCTGCTGGATCCCTGTCCCAGCATCGCCTCCCAGTGAGCCAGGAGGCCGTGCGGGGAGGGGAGCGCTCTGCCACGCTACCATCCACTGGCGGCCCCTTGCAGAGGGCCTGTCCCTTTCTTTGCATCGCATTCACAAAAGAACAGATAAGGTCCTTCTTCTAAGATCCTTTTGTATTCTTGGCTGGGCTCAGCTTTTCTGACACTCCTCTCCCAGCTCATCACCCGTGCTTATCCACCACCAACCTCGTGCCCATCTTCACACCCAACCTGGACGCCAGGCAGCTTGGCCTCCTTGCCCATCATTAGTACGTGCAAACACCCATACCCCTGGGAGACGCGGCATCTGACAGAGCAGGAAGGATGTGCACCGAAGGCTTAATAATATTCATCTTTGTGGGGAGAAATTATGGTTGCTTTCTATTCATGTTTTTATAATAAGAAAAATTAGAACTACTTTTAAAAATCCAAACCTTAAAAAAGTTCCCATTGAGTAAGAATTGGGATAGATGGTAACAGTGACAGAAAATGAAAGATACTTCCTAATCCTTCCCAAACCTTCTCCTAAGGGATCTCTCCTCTTCCTCTCTCTGGACTCTCTGGAATTCCGTGTCCCTTTACCTGGACCATCCCCACCTGTGCCCTCCTTCTCCCTCCTGGCAACACGTGACGACACAAACCCTAAGATGACCATCACGTCCTCCAATCGTCTTCACTCCAGAATAATTTAAAATATAAAGACAGTCATCCCAAAGAGAAAATGACACCTGTAGATGGTAAGGCCCACTTCCCCGCTGAAGAACCAGGAGTCACGTGTGAAAAGTTCAGGTGGAGGGAAAATTCAAAAATCAGACACCGAAACAAAGATATCTCTCAAAGCATAAGGGTACCTAGCAACCTTTCTTGAGGGCTGGACCCAAGCAGGACCAGGGAAGGGCATTTCCAGAACTCCTGGAGAGAGGAGTGCTTGGAAACTGTGGCAGAGCTATGACTACAGACTGAAGGTTTGTGTCCCCCCAAAATTCATATGTTGAAACCTAACCCCCCAAGGTGATAGTATTTGGAGGCAGGACCTTTGGGAGGCCATTAGGTCATGAGGGTGGAGCCCTCATGAAAGGGATTAGTGCCCTTATAAAAGGGACCCCAGAGGCTCCCTGGCCCCTTCTGCCACATGAGGACACAGTGAGCACACAGCCATCTATGAACAAGGAAGCAGACCCTCACCGACACCAAATCGACACCAAATCTGCTGGTGCCTTGATCTTGGACTTTCAGCCTCCAGGAGTGTGATAAATGGTTGTTTGCTGCTTAAGCCCCACCCCCACCCCAGTGTATGGCCCTTTTGTTACAGCGGTCTTGACTGACTAATGCAGATATATTCCAAGTAAAGGAAACACAGGTGTATTTCAATATGGAAACAAATAAGTAAGTGCAAGCATGAAGAACAGCAGAAATCCAAACTGCTGATAACCTTAGGGGCCAGTTAAAATTCCGAAGTAAGCTCGGAAGACAAGCCACTTGAGACCCTCCTCTGCTGGAAGAGTCTTTAAAAGAGTCCCATCAGTAACAACAATCTCCAGTATATTCTATAAAGGGAGCCCACCTGTAGTCACAGAGCCTAGGGATAAATTTTAGTCATGACATTTACGGCATTCTCGATCTGTAATTTACACTAATAATCTCCAAGTAAAGAAGGATTTAAAAGGAACAGAGAAAGTAATCACTTGTGTCTCTCTGTGAACTTAAGGAAATCCAAAAATCTTCCCAAAAAGACACTCAGGAATGTGCATGAATAGAGTATAACTTCTTAACAACCGGCTCTGGGAGACTGTTAATAGCTCTACTAAAAGCCAAGTATTACTTTAAATCAGGATTTTATTACCATTTGGAGGGGTTAAGTGTCGGAGGCCACACCTGATCAGGTGTGTCAGCAGTAGTGAGTCAGGGGTTCTAAAGAGGTTTGCCCATCTCAGCACCAAGGACAAGCGCCAGGGTGAGGGGTGGAACTGACTTTAAATATAGAATAGGGCGAGTGCGTGGGAGGTTGATTGTAGAGTCATGGAAGAAGGAGAAGGAAGCATAGTTTTCCCTTCATTCTAAGGTACTTTATCCGTAATGAATTCTGAGAACTACCCTTCCCTGTGATGATTTTCACTTAGCAGTGGTTGAACAAACTCCTCCAAGTAAAGTGAAAGTTCCTAATAACCAGCAAATGACTGAGCTTCAGTTCCTGGGAAGCTGTGGGAGAGCGGCAGGGCTTGCTGTTTACCCCTGGCTCCCCACCTCCAGGGTGGCAGCTCACCACCACTCACCACCACCCCTGCCTCAAGCATCCCTCCAGTAAAACAGATTCTTGGGCAACAAAGGAAACAGTATCTTTCCAATCCTTCCAACTGCGTCAGGCTCCCAGTGAGCTCAGAAGTCAAGTCACACCTACGATTATTACAGGGAAGATGCAGGACTCAAAGGAAGCTGTCTTCTCCAATTTTCTTTCATTCTCCAGCTGTCTGTAGCTCCATCTGCTTTAAAAGACAAGACTCAGTCCTCCTTTGATCAGAAACTCTTTTCTCCTTTTCCACCTGCTGGCCCCTAGTAGAAAGCTCTCCATGTAATGAGGAGATAAGAGGTATTTGTGTAATTAACAAGTGAGATACAAGTGATTCTATTATTGCAGCCATGTTTATATTTGGGTAAGACCTCCTCCCTATAAACGGTTCAAAAATTATTCAATTGAAGGCACTGACTCATCGGTTCAAATAAGGATTTAGTGAGCAGTTCCTCATTAACCTGCAAAAGAATGAACTAACAACAGAGTTAGTGAAACTGTCTGTCTGCGTGGGACTGGAAACCGCCACCCTGGTAATTTTTTGCGTCTTGATTGGGTTGCCACTTACACGCGAGAGCTCTCCTGGTGGAAATTCTCAAGCTCAATTACACTCTAGTGAAACGTGCCCAAGAAAGCCACCACGTGTGCACCATCCCCTGACCCACTGTCCAGCACCCAGAGTCCGGCACCCAGCGTATCCTACTGCACCCAAAACACCCTTCCGAAGTGAGTTTGCAAGAGGTAAGCCTGGGTGGTCCGCCAGTGGTGAGTGCAGTGGCTCCTGTCTCTCCCAGATTATGTACCCCTGCAGGCAGCCTGAGGGCTCAGCCACCCCAACTCTCGTGTGTGTGTGTGTGTGTGTGTGTGTGTGTGTGTGAACCCACACCGTAGTGCTGAGTCATACAGAGTCGACTAAAGTTCTTACGCCTACTGTTTATCCAGGAGGCGTTTCTTTTCAGCCACGCTTCCCCCACCTGTACCTGACTAGCTGACCAGCCAAACTCCGGCACCTCTTCCTTGCCCCTGCCCACATCTAATCCACAGTCAGAACCTGTCTCAACACGCCCCTTGGTACCAGCTGCAATCCGTAACCTTCAGTTTAAAGGATTCCTCCAGCTGGTTCTGGTTTGCACAAATCCGGGCTGCATGCGGCCGCAGCGCTTAACCGCTCCCCCTGCCGTCTCAAGATACGCTCCAACTAAACAGAAATGACCAGACTGGCTTTGTTTGGGGGTCTGCACAAAACAAGGAGCTGACCCCACGGCAGAAATTAAGACGACGGTGGATGCCAATGGGTGAAAACCTGGTGTGCGACAGATCTGAATGTACCTGTTGCTTTTAACTTCTAGTTTTTAGGAAGGAAAAAATAGGTTTAGTTAAAACGGACTCACACTTCTGTGGGATTCTTTTTTTTTTGGCCGCACTGTGAGGCATGTGGGATCTCTTAGTTCCCCGACGTGGGATGGAACCCGTGCCCCCAGCAGTGGAAGCACACAGTTTTAACCACTGGGAGTCCCTGTGGGATCTTTTTAAGCCTGTCCTCCAAACCTACCATTCACCCCGAGCCTCCGTGGGATGGCTGGTGCCACCTCCCTCCTTCCACAGACTGGACGTCAGCATGACCCTGCTCTGCCCTTTTCCTGGCAGACAACTACTGGCCTGAGATAAAGTCACAGGTCCAAAGACATTCCTTTGGCGAGATGGCCATGGCTGTGGTCTTCTAACAGTGATGCCCAGTCTGGGGTGGCCTGCCTGAACTTGTCCCCTTCAAAGCTGCCCCAGGACCTTGGCTTTGGCCTTTCACCTCTACGAATCAGGGAGAAATGAGGATTATTCTGGAAAATGCACATGTGGGGCTGGAGATGGCCAGTTAACTAGGCAATCATTTCAACTTTAAAACACAGGGGCACCCGGCAGGTTCAAGGTCAAATCCTACCAACAGTTTTAAATGAATGAAAAGCTCTTTTAAACATTTTCCCCCAATTCCAGAAACACATTTCATCAAAAGAGTTCTGTCAATTCTCGCCAAAGCTGCTGCCCGGGGTCATTAGTGTTAGAAAGGAAAGTCAGAACCCGGCACAGTATGCTGTGATTCCCGGGAAGCTGGGAGCAAGGGCGCTGACCCCAAACTCTGGTGATGGCAAGACAGGCTGAGGCCCCAGGCTCCCAAGTTCTGACGGATCCTGGGCTCCCTTGGGCCATCACCCCAGCTGCAAAATCCTTGAAGCCCGCTCCATGCTTTTGCTATAAATCACAGTTGAGAAACATTTACACATCCTTCTAAAAAGGGTACTGCTCTTCGATGTGAGAAGCCCAGATTTTGGCGTCCCTTTGATCTCAAGGTTGCCACTGAAACCTGACCCCATGATTATGCACACGACCTGGTGACCCAACAGCAGAGGGCTCTGTCAGTGCAATGAGGGGCCGCCACTTCTAAGGAGACGCCGCGTGGTTCTCAACGGGCCGCCACTGGCATTTGGGGGCGAGACAGTTCTACACAGGGCAGGCCTGTCCAGCACATTGGGAATGAGTAGCAGTCCTGGCCTTAGGGCACTAAAGGCCATGGTGTGATGACCAAAACTGCCACCACACACTGTCACACTGCCCCTGAGAGCAGCACCGCCCAGCTGAGAGTGGAAAGGGCAGCATATTCAGAGGTCTGCCAAGGTCAGGCCCAACCTGGGGCCAGAATGGGCTGAAACCACAAATAGGAACCCCAGGGCCACATCTGGGGGCCAGATGTCTCTTCTCCTACGGGGCTGGCAGCCCCATGGCATCCCCTCTTGAGTCCCCAAGCCTCTCTCCAGCATCACTCCCATCACGATCGTGTGCTGTCTGCTGCAGTCACACCTTCCCTGGATGGGACAAACAGCTCACGTCCCTTAGAGGCTGCTGTAGTCCGTCAGGTTCTTGCTTGAAGGCCTTAAAGATCTCCCTGGGTAAACACGCAACAATAAAACCTTCCTGCTTGCTATTCAAATAACCACATTCCACAGTTTTCTTCTTACACGTTTCAAGCTTTGCCACCAACCGTTGTCATTTTTCAGGATGTCCCTGTGTTTGTAGGATATCCATGGTAACATCACTAAGTTTTCATTTTTCCTTTTAAATAGCTTCCATTAATATTTCCATCAGTTTCACACTCAGTCCATTAAAAACAGAATATAGACAATCATCCTACTTTATGATCAAATTCTGTATAAATCAGGGGTCACAAAACAAGCTTTAAGACTCAGCATCTTGACACACAGTGTATAACTTCCAAGTGCCAAACTCTTTGAGCATCAGTTTCTTTTGTTTGTTTGTTTTTTTGTTTCTCATTTGTCAATTTTTTTTTTTTTTTTTGCGATACGCGGGCCTCTCACCGCTGTGGCCTCTCCCCTGGCGGAGCACAGGCTCCGGACATGCAGGCTCAGCAGCCATGGCTCACGGGCCCAGCCATTCCGCGGCATGTGGGATCTTCCCGGACCGGGGCACGAACCCACGTCCCCTGCATTGGCAGGCAGACCCCCAACCACTGCGCCACCAGGGAAGCCCCTGTCAATTATTTTATACCTACAGAAAAGCATGCCAAGTACATGTATAATCTCTTCAAAAGTTAATAATATATGAAGGGAAAAAAGATAACCAAGGACTATCATGATATATAACTACCATCCTCCAAATATATACATTGATTTAATGAAATGATGCCTGGAATATAGGCACAAAATAGACAATAAGTATGTATAGAATACCTTGAAGAAAATGTCACAACACTGTAAATCAACTATCCTCCAATAAAAATTTTTAAAAAAAGAAATAAAAATAACCCTGCTCACAAAACTAAAAAAAAAAAAAATTAAAAAAAATAAAGAACCATTAGGATGGAAGGTGAGAATTTCATCATAAGCATCAGTTTCTTGATAAGAAAACCTCACTCCATACCTCACGCGGTTATAATAAGGACCAGATAATGTAACAAGCTCTGCAAAAGTGCTGGGAAGTCGTAACGCAAGGGCAGCGGTTAGTACTTGTTATTCACCATCATCACGGTGGGGCTGCATCGTTACTGGATAAAATCTAGAGCATCTTATACCCACTGCTCAGAAGCAGAGAAAGCACCCCTCACACAGAGCCTGATTCAAAGGTTCTCACTTGATTGTTTTTTCTTCCACGCTGTAGCTGAGCTGTCACTTGTTGGGTATTTATCGAAGTGCCGCAGTTAAAATACAAGGGGCCAAAGAAGCGAGAACAAAGTAAACACAAAATGATGGCTATCATCAATTAATTAACTGATCCTAGGTAACAACTCTCTGGAACGACTCCTGTACTTGAGGATGCCCTGAACTCAGGCACACAAGAACCTCTTCTTTAGAGCAAGTGTCATGTATTCCAGGAGTGAAGGGACCCTTGGGATCATTTGGTGCTGCCCTGAGGGGACTCCCAGAAAGTGGGAAAGTACACCCCAACCCCCCTCTCTGCCCAGAACCCACAGAGAAGTCACTGCCACCTAGAGGGAGATGAAAGAAAACAAGGAAGCACCCTAGGATGGTTAATTTTATGTGTCGCCTTCTCTGAGCCACAGCGCTCAGGTATCTGATCAGACATTATTCTGGATATTTCTATGAAGGTGCTTTCTGGATGAGAAACATTTAAATCGGTAGACACTGAGTAGAACAGGTTGCCCACTATAGTGGGGATGGGCCTCATTCAATCAGTTGAAGGCCTTAAGAAAAAAAGACGGACATCCTCCAGATAAGAAGGAATTCTGCCAACCGATGGCCTTTGCACTTGAGATGGAATGTCAACTGTCCCCTTCACATTTTGGGCTTATACCTCCGTAATTATGGAAGTCAATTCCCTAACATAAATCTCTATCTCTGTTAAAAAAAAAAAGAAGGAGGAAACAGGCAAGCGGCCAGCATTTCCACATTCTCGACAGTAATAAGAAAAACAATGGGGGAAAGTTTAGTGGTTCCTCAAAAAGTTAAACACAGAATTACCATATGACCCAACAAGGCAGTTTCTAAGTACATCTCCCAAAGAAATGAAACTCGATTAAACACATATACACACATGCACCAGCAGCAGTGCCCTTCACAACAGCCAAAGGTGGAGACAGCCCAAACGCCCGGCAACTGATGAGTGGACAATCTGTGGTTAGAGTCCAACAAAGCAATACCATTACCCAGCTTTAAAAAAAACTACTGACACGGTACCTCAGGGATGGACCTCAAGAACATCTGAGCGCAAGAAGGCAGACATGAAAGTCCGCAGTGCCCAATTCCGTTTATTTGAAATGTCCACAGAATAGGTAAATCCACAGAGACAGAAGCCGAATGGTGGTTGCCAGGGACCTGGTGGGGGGCAGGGGGGCGGACGGGGAGTGACTGCTAAGGGTACAGGGTTCCCTCCTGGGGCAATGCAACTGTTTTGGAACCAGACTGAGGTGGTGGTCGCACAACACTGAGAATGTACTGAATGCCACTGAAGTGTTTACGTTAAAATGGTTAATTTTTCATTACGGGTGTGTTACATCCCTCGATCACTAAAAGCAAGGACCACAAAAATGGCAACAACAAAAGGGCCGGGCCGGTTCACCCGCTGGGAGCCTGACCCAAGGCTGTACTGTGTCCCAAGAAGACTCTGTGCCCGAGGAAGATGCCTGTAAAAGGAAAAAGGTCTGAGACCACAGAGCACAGGGAGATGAAGGTCATCTGACCAGGAAGCAAAGGCACCGCCTGGAAACCTTCAAGTACTGACCAGGGCTCCTTCAGGACAGCAGCCTGATGGCCCCCAAATGCTCCCTGTCTGACCTCACGGTGAGACTGTCAGGGGCTCCCAAGATGCCTCCCACAAGGAGAAAAGGGGCCCGGCTCCCAGAAGCCGGCTGGTCATAGCAGAGGAAACCTTGCGCTTCTGATCTCCTAGCTGGACAGACTCTGCCCCAGTGCACCCTTACCTAAAAGTTGTAATTTGGCCAATAAGCCGTGAAAATGGGCACCCTCTGTAACAAGAGTTGAGGAAACGATCATTTTGTTTCCTGATTTTCTCTCCAAGATTACTAAACTGGGTACCTTTTAACTTTAGCCAGTGATAATGAAACCCTCAATTCTTCTAAGACTTAAGACTATCAAAGAAAAGGAAACAATCTTAAGATACAGGTTTGTATATCTAGATAGACACAGATGCCTAACATGCATGATTTATATGATAGACAGGTAGACAGGACTACACTCTAGATGTGTAATTTTGACCCTAAAAACTGAAAAACCATCAAGCTTTAACACAAATATTTAAATAGTGCACTGATTTTTTTTAAATCCTGGTGAAAATAGACACATAACATAAAATTCACCATTCTACACATGTTTAACCACGGAATTCAGTGGCTTTAGGAACATTCACTATCATTTTAAAGGTCTCCATCACGTCACTGGCTTCTCACAAAGATATCCGGGAGTAGTAAGGCAAGCAGGTCCCTGGGCCCCAGGCGCAGCTCCAGGCTCCATCCCCATCACACTCCAGACGCAGATGACCTGCCTCTCAGCAGGGGCATGGAGTCACCACCACAGCCGGCCCCTGGGACGGTCCCTGTGAACACCGCCCCGCCTAGGCAACAGCCCTGTTCACACCAGGCCCGGCTTGGGTTTGTTCAATCAGCACAAAAGGCAATCTATCAGGTCGGAGCCCACAGACGTGAGGCTTTTGTGCAGCGCTGACAGAGAGCGACATTTCAGGAGGGGCCAGCCTGCCCTCCCCCCAGAGGAGGGGCCAGCCTGCCCTCCCCCCAGAGGAGGGGCAGATGAGCCCGTGCTGAAGGGACTTTTTGTTTATGGCTCAATCAGCCGAGCCATCGTAGGGTGACGACACACACTCCCTGCTCGGGGGACGCTCAGGATGCTCGGAGAGAACGGTCACATAAATTACCAGGACCGGGGCCACACAGCAGTGCTCTGGGCCGCAGGGACTCTGGGCCACCACTGACCCCAGCAAGTGACACGAGAGCACCCGATGACTTCCAAACACACGAAGGACTCAGTTCCAAGCAGGCACTCGGCGAGAGGCAGCGTCCATTCCATCCAAGGCTCTGGGCAGAGGGTCAAGATGCCGGATTAAGTCAAAACTGTCCAGGGGAGGCCACCAGACACACACAGCTACCGAGCACTTGAAATGAGGCTGGTCCGACTCAGATGCGCCATGGGTGAAGAACGCACCGCAATCCAAAGGCTTACAACCAAGAAGGATGATATCCACCCCCCCGATAAATCCGATATGTTGCAGATGGGGAGGATGGGACTTTGCATGTGCTGGATTAGACACGAGGTATTAATGTCTCAGTGAAATGAATTCCACCTGCTCCTTTTTACTTTTTTTATGTGGCTACTTGAGAATGTTTAAGGACTCATGTGGCTCACATTCTATTTCTACTGGACAGAGCTGCTAAGGGACCTCAAGAAAGACCCAGATTTCATGACAATATAAATCCTTCCCTTGGGGAAGATGCAGAGGTGGAGTTTGGCACACAGGGTGCGGGTGGGAGATGCAGGTCTGTGGAAGGAGAACAAGGGCCCGCGGGGAGCCCCGCAGCACGTGCAGCCTGTCGGTACCATCAGGATGGGCCCAAACGGCCAGACCATCATGCCAGGCAGACCACTGGAAGAGGGCCCAGAGGGATGCGCCCTTACGTGGGCATCTCCTTCTGCAGGGGCTACAGCCAGGGATGCTCCCTGCAGCTGGGCAGCATCCTCCCCAGGAGGGGCTCCCAGCACCCAGCATCCATCTCCCCGGTCCTCCACCTGCCCGTCTGCAGTACTCACGCCGGCCGCCACCACACAACATGACCACCGGTGAACATGGCAAAGATACACACCACAAAGTTCTTCAAAGCAGATGCTGGGTCAGCTCATTAATATTAGGCAATGCTTCCAGGTCACGCAGAGACCAAATGCTCACTGAGCACTCAGGGTACCACCTCCCAGCTCCCAAACAGCAGCTTAATAAAAAAAAGCCTGGAGAATGAAATGAGTATGGTGCTTGATGGACTGGACAGACTCACGGCACAGAGGTGAATGAACAAAGCCCAAACCCTACTTCTGCCCTTTGTCCACGGGGAACCTGAGGCCCGATGTCACGCAATATACCGAGCGTCGGCAGCACCGTGACCCTGGCCTCTGGGCCCCCAGCCTGGTGCTCTGCCTGCAGGTCCCCAGATGTTTCGTTCTTGCCAAAAGCTCAGCCACCTGATGCCAACTGCTATTCCCAAAGCAGCTTGCCAGCTCAACCCCTGGGTGGCAAGCTTGTCACTTGAATGTCTCAGGTCACTGTTCCTCCACAAGTGCCCCAGAGGCAAGATCATGCTGCACCCCCCAATTCCAGGTCAGACTCTTGGGACGGAGCTGCTGCAGAAAGAACCCAGTATTTCCAGATAAGACGGGTCTTGGTCAGCTCTGGCTGCTGTAACAACACGCCACAGACTGGGTGGCTTAAACAAGAGATGCTTATTTTCACAGTTCTTTTTTTTTTTTTGATGTGGACCATTTTTAAAGTCTTTGCTGAATTTGTTACAATACTGCTTCTGTTTTACGTTTTGGTCTTTTAGCCACAAGGCATGTGGGATCTTAGCTCCCCAACCAGGGATTGATCCCACACCCCCTGCCTTGGAAGGCGAAGTCTTAACCACTGGACAGCCAGGGAAGTCCCCTATTTTCACAGTTCTTGAGGCTGGGAAGCCCTAGATCAAGGCACCAGGCAGTTTGGTTTCTGATGACAGCTGCTTCCTAGCTTGTGGAAGGATACTTTCATGCTGTGTCCTCAAAAGATGGAGAGAGAGGTCTCTCTGGTATCTCTTCTTATAAGGGCACTAATCCCATCATGGGGCCCCCACCCTCACGACCACATCTAAACCTAATCACCTCCCAAGACCCCACCTCCTAATGCCATCACTGGGGTTTGGGGCTTCAACATGTGGATTTGGGGAGGACACAGTCCATAGCAGGGTACACCAAAACTTTGTCATAAGTTGACCTTCACGGCTACAGAAGACGAGAAACTTCTCTTCTGCTAAATCCTCAAATTTCCTCTACCTGGCTCAAAATCATGTTTGGTTCTTCTAGTCAGGATCTGTCAGCTGAAAGTGGCAGGTGAGTGTCAGGAAACTGGCCATGGACATTCACATCCATCTGTCTGCCTCCTCAAGCTACATCCTCACTGAGGGCCAAGTGGACCGCCTCCACCACTCTGCACCTTCAGCCCCGCAGGTCCCTCTGCCTGCAGATTGCTGAGCACAGCCAGTCCCTGGTCACATGCCGCAGCCTGGCCTGTCTGCACCTGTTTCCCTGGGTGCTCGGTTGGAACTTCTACCTCTGCTGGACAATGAGCTTGGGGTTAACAGATACACACGACTATATATAAAACAGACAACCAACAAGGCCCTACCGTACGGCACAGGGAATTACACTCAATATTTTGTAATAACCTATACGGGAGAAGAATCTAAACAAGAATATATAACTGAATCACTCTGCTAAACGCCAGAAACTAACACAACATCGTAAAGCAACTGCACTTCAATTAAAAAAAAAGAATAAAAACCCTATATATTCAGTGTGATCACCACAATGTACAAAAAAAAATCTGTGGGGACTTCCCTGGTGGCGCAGTCGTTAAGAATCTGCCTGCCATTGCAGGGGACACGGGTTCGAGCCCCGGTCCAGGAAGATCCCACATGCCACGGAGCAACTGGGCCCTTGCTCCACAACTACTGAGCCTGTGTGCCACAACTACTGAGTCCGCATGCCTAAAGCCCGTGCTCCGCAACAAAGAAGCCACCGCAACGAGGAGCCCGCGCACCACAACAAAGAGTAGCCCCTGCTCGCCGCAACTAGAGAAATGCCGTGCACAGCAATGAAGACCCAACGCAGCCAAAAATAAATAAATTTATTTTTTTAAAAAAATCTGTGAATGAAAAAAAGAAAAATGTTCTTTTCAGGGAACATTGTTTTACAGGACTGGAAATCAAGAAGGAAAATGATGTGGCCTCAGCTTTCTGAGACGCTTTAGAGAACACCCATCCTGTACCAACAGGAACAAAGTGGACAGTCACCTAAGATGTAGGGTTAAATGGCATCCCCAAATCTAGAAAGGAGGACAGATCTACATATACTGTGTTCTCCTGGACTGGTCAAGGTGTCAAGGAATTTACAGGAAGGCATCCCTTAATTTATTGATGCTATTAAATAATGAATACACACGTATGTAAAATGTATGTAAAACCTTCTAAAATTCAAACTGCCACGTGAACACCATCTGACCCTGTTGGCCTCACTCACGTGCCCTGTTTCTTTCCTACGTTACATGTAGGATGCCAGGAAATGAGTCTGCTGCCACCACTAAGATGGCATGGGAGCCAGCAGGGGCACTGGAGCTGGCTGGGAGCAGGGGTGGGCTGTGTGGCCCGGACCAGTCATCCAGCTGCTGCGGGTCAGCCTCTCTGCTGCCAAGCATGGGGGCGAGTCTCCCCAGGGTCCTGTGACTCTAACAGGAGGCTTTCACCGGACCCAGGGGTCAGACGGAGGCACAAACCTGATGTGCTGATTCTGAGTCTGTGGCTCGTTCTGCTCCGGGACCTTTGGTATCACTAACTGAGACGTCTGCCATCCACACAACAGTTCTGACCCCAAACGTGCAGGGTTTTTCCACACCAACACCGATTCTCCAATTCCTCGGACAGCAACTTGGCGTCCGAGATTCAAGTGAGTTCTGACGCCACCCAGAATTAGTGTCAGACCCCACAGGTTAAGGGGCTGGTCCCACAAGGTTGCCCCCGCCTCAGGTGCCGATGAGAACCAATCAGATGCCTCCCATCCTTCTGAATGACCAGCTATAAACGGGATTCCCACCTCCCCTCCTTAGGTTTGATCATTTGCTAAAATGGCTCACAGAACTTCGGAACGGTTTACTTACCAGTTTATTATAAACAGCCAGACAGAAGACATGTGTCCGCAAGTCATGGGGAAGGGTGCAGGGGCTTCCGTGCGCTCTCCAAGGGTGCCACCCTCCCAGTACCTGGAGGTGTTCACTGTTCAGGAGTTTTTCCAGAGATTAATCTCCAGCTTCTCTTCCCTTCCCGGAGGTCGGGGGGCGGGGGGGGGGGGGGGGGGGGGAATGAAAGCTCCACCTCTATTTACTTGGTCTGTCTGGTGACCACCCCATCCCGAGGCTATGCAGGGCCTCACGCTGTGAGCAGAGCAAGGCGGGAGGATGTGAGGAGTCCAGAGGGCGGGGGAGCCCCAGCTGGGGCAGGGTGGTGCTGCCCAGGGGCGGGACCCCAACTGCCCAGAGAACCAGCCCGGCCTGCAGGAACCAGAGACTCAGGCCCTGGGGTCTGATCACACTCCCTTACAGCAGGTACTGCGACGGTGGCCGGACACCTGCAGGGGAGGCCTCGAGTCACGGTCCCCGTAGGAGCTCCAGGGCAGCAGCCTTCGGGGGCAGGCGCTCAGTGCAATTCCAGTGAATGTCCTGGAATTGTGCACGTGTAAGAAGCTGGGTCACACCGCACACACTCAGGAGCAGGCAGCTGAAGGACCAGCTGACCCAGAGAGGATGAGGCGGAACGCGGAGGAGCTCTCAGCGATGCTAGGAGGTTGTTAATGCCTTTTCATTGCAGTTGTCCAGCAAAATGCAGTGAAGTTCAGGGCTTACGTAGTGGTGCAGTGGTTGAGAGTCCGCCTGCCGATGCAGGCGACACGGGTTCATGCCCCGGTCCGGGAAGATCCCACATGCCGCGGAGCGGCTGGGCCCGTGAACCATGGCCGCTGAGACTGCGCGTCCGGAGCCTGTGCTCCGCAACGGGAGAGGCCACAACAGTGAGAGGCCTGCGTACCGCAAAAAAAAAAAAAAAAAAGTAAAAAAAAAAGAGACAGGTTCTCTAATATTTTTAATCGTGGGCCACTCACCCCATTGCTTGCCTTAGATTTTCAATGCTGGTTATAATGTTTAATTCCATAAATATTCTAAATTTATACCTTGTTTTTTATTAAGGACGTAAAGAGAGCACCAATCTGAGAAATGACAGCGTCCACTTCTGGGTACTGACTAGCAATGGGAATTTCGGGCCCAGGTGGTGTGAGGAATAAATACTACACATGGGTCAGTCTCTGAACCAGGCTCCACGACAAGACCCCGCTTCCCAGGTCCAGTGAGGCCAAGAAGGGCCGAGCCAAGGTGAGACCACAGACCTTCCCGCTACGTGGGCCCAAGCCCTGCGGTGCCCCCCATTTCCTGAATTACCTGAACCTGAGCACCGGGTTTGCTCACAGACTGTTCTCACCTGGGTGCGGGCAGAACCCTGGGCTCAGAAGCATCAGGGTCTCTTTCCATTTTGCCCTTTACTGCATGGGGTCCCTCAACATTTGAGCCTGTTCCCCCACCTGTCGAACTGAATAACAAAGCCCACTCTGGACGGTCGCTGTGAGGGTTGAATGAGAATACACGTAAAGGGCTGCTTGGCCCCAGACGGGCATCCACAAGTGGTCGTGTCACTGCGCTAAGATCCCTTCTGACGGTGTGCGGTGGACTCAGTTAGCAGGCCCACAAAGACGTCCACTTCCTAGTGCCCTGAATCTGTGGATACGCCACCTCACAGGGCAAAGGGGACTTTGCAGCTGTGATGAAGTATCTTGAGCGTAGCCCGGATTAGGCACTGGGCTCAGTGCCGTCACAGGGTCCTTATACGAGGGAAGCAAGAGAGGAGAGTCAGACAGGGCAATGGGACGACGGAGCAGAGGGACAAAGAAAGAGACTGGAAGATGCCCGGCTGGCTCTGATGTCAGAGGAAGGGGCCAGGAGTCAAGGGAAGCGGGCCAGCATCCACCCCACACAGACCTCCTGGTGCCACGACATCTCAGGGCTGGGCGCTTTAGGACGGGCCTTGCCCTTCCGATAAACCTCAGCTTCCGCCTCAGAAAAAACAAGGCGGACTCTGTTCCAATGGGCTGTGCGTCTACTCAACAAGAGAACAAGCGTAAACGCTTAGCGGAGCCCGGGGCAGTGCAGACAGCAAGCCAACAGCGGCTCTGGATTCATAAACACGGAACTGTGCTTCCATCTGTAAGCACCCTGCTGCCCTCAGACTAGCTGGCAGGGCTTCTCAAGACCCAGTCAGGGACGAATCCCACACTGGCCTCGGTCTGACAGCTTCTACCTGCGGGTAACCCCTTTCAGGATGCCACACAGGGGTCCTGATGGCGCCAGAGCCGTCGCAGTCAACAGGCAATCCCCACGGAGGGCACCAGAGGTGGAAGGGCACTGGCAATGTCACCCACCCAACACGCTCTGGGACAACCTCCCTGAGGGCGTCCACCCAGCAAGTGGCTGGCTCCACAGCTACCTTCTGGAACTTTCTCAGCTGTGACCCACAGCTTCCTATCCCCACCCCTGATCTCCAGGCGAGCATTTAGACAGGTAGCAGCCCCACCAAATGGCACCGGCTGGGGAGCAGGTTGCTGAGGTACCCCTGCCAACACGGCATTGAGAGCTCCCAGCCGTTGCCCGGCAGACCCCTGACCTGCAGACACACGGCTCAGGTAGAGCAAGCATGGTCCCCGCCAGCGGAGAGGCCCAGGCGGAGAAGGGACGCTGGAGGAGAGCACAGTCCCAGCAAAGGTGCAGACGTGGTGAGAGGATGAGACCCCTCACAGGGTCAGGCGGCTGGAGGGAGGGCAGGAGGAGGGCAGGGCTTGGAGATAAAGACGAAAATGCCAACAGGCAGATGGTCAGCCCCAGCAGTGCCCAGTGCTGGCCTCCCAGCCGGGGAGAGGGTCGTTGGGCTTGAGAAGGGATCACTGGGGAGAGAGGCCATGGCTCGGGCTTCTCTTGGGACAGACAGGTTCTCTCCCAGAAAACAGAGTGTGTCCCCACCTTTTCCCAGGATCTCCACTTCCAAACATCCTTCCAGCTCAACTGTGACAAGAAAGAAAAGAGGGGGGCTTCCCTGGTGGCGCAGTGGTTCAGAGTCCGCCTGCCGATGCAGGGGACACGGGTTCGTGCCCCGGTCCGGGAGGATCCCACGTGCCGCGGAGCAGCTGGGCCCGTGAGCCATGGCCGCTGAGCCTGCGCGTGCGGAGCCTGTGCTCCGCAACGGGAGAAGCCACAACAGTGAGAGGCCTGCGTACCGCAAAAAAAAAAAAAGAAAGAAAGAAAGAAGAGATTCCAGGGACTTCCCTGGCGGTCCAGTGGTTAAGACTCTGCTCTTCCAATGCAGGGGGTGTGAGTTCGTTCCCTAGTGTTGGTTCCCTGTTTCCCACATGCCTCCCCGCCAGAAAACCAAAATATAAAGAAAGAAAAACAGAAGCAATATTGTAACAAATTCAATAAAGACTTTAAAAAAAAAAAGAAAGAAAGAAAAGAGGCCAAGACACCAGCCCACACACCAAGTTCTGCCTACAGCTGCCCGCTGGCCTGGGGTGGGAGTGGGCCCCTCCTTAGGGGCATGGACCAGGGCAAGAGGCCCACGTGGCCCCTGAAGCCAGGCTCGGGCCTGTACTGGGCTGAAGAACGTCCCTCCAATTCACATCCACCCGGAAGACACACACAGGGAAGTAGGTCATGTGATGACAGAGGCAGAGACCGGAGTGACGCAGTTACAAGCCAGGGGACGCTAAGGACTGCCAGCAGACCCAGAAGCTGGAAGAGGCAGGAAGGACCCTCCCCCAGGGTCCCTGGAGGGAGCACGGTCCTCTGACACCTGATTTTAGACTCTGGCTCTCAGAATTATGAGAACAGATTTCTGTGGCTTTAAGCCACCCAGGTTGTGGTCCTTCATTCTGGAAGCCACAGGAAGCTAACACAGGGCCTGTCAGGCAGGGACTTCTAGGTCCACACACGCTGGACCCAAAACGCTTCCTGCCTCATCTGCGGCCACTCGTGTCTCCCTCCAACAGATTCTCCTGCGTGCCGGCTGGGTCCAGTTGGACCACATAGATATGAGACACGGAGACGAAGCACCTTCTCTCACACTTAGAACCTGCCCTCCACTTCGTACAGTGAAGAGGTTGCCCAGAGTCATCGAATGGCACCCTCGCGAATGTGCATTTCCTTGTTTATAAATGTTTATCTCAAAAGAAAACACAACTGGAAACCAATCTCCAACTTGAGTTAATAACAGATGACATGCACGTGGCAGGACTTAGGGGGAGATGTACTGAAGTCTGCAATTGGCTCTGAAACGCATCCGGAAAACGAAACAACGGAGGGACGGACAAATGCGCTCAAGCCAGCACAGCCACAGGCTAACTGCAGAATCCAAGTCGTGCGGATACAACTATTCACTGTAAAGTCCTTTCCGGTCTTCTATATGCTTGAAATTTTTTATCATAAAATATTGTAAAAAAGACTACAGCGGCAAGACATCCTTTGAAACTTTCTGGAAATCAGTGACATGAGAAGCTCTGCGTAGATACACTTCACAATGGCCTTTTAGGAACCTTTTCATCACAAATAACAAAGCAAAGTGCATCTTCCTAACAGCACTGGAATACGTGAACGCCTGGTGGGTTCCTCCCAAGAATCCCCTCCCGCATGTCACATGGTCAGTCAGGCAGCTGCTACACTGTGAAAGAGGGCACTAAAAAGATGACCCTTCTAAAAGCACCCCCTTAATGCCCTTAAAACAGATACCGCAAAGCTAAGCGGGGCTCCTCCACCTTGGTTTACGACGCCGGCAAGGGGCCCAGAGCTCCACGGGGAGGGAGCTAGTGCCAGGACCCGGGTGATGGGGATCCAGACTGACACCTGGCCCCAGGTCTGGCTCACAGCCAGCAGGCCCTCGATGTGTTAAATGGATGAGTGATGCCAAAACCCAATGTTTAGGAGAAGCACCTGAAGGCATCCTCACAGGCACCGATACTTCCGCAGAACGTGCAGAAAGCTGGTCTCGGGTATTTGGCCTGAGAAACTGGATTAAAATCCTTCCCCCATGTGAGGACACCGGGAGGCTTCCTTGGCCCACTGCATGGCAGACGAGACCGATGTCTGTGGAAGGTCATGCTCAGCCACTGTTGCAGCGCCCCCACTCCCCCGCCCCCTCAGAGTCTGACTGCTCGAAAGCAAGGCTCGAGCCTGCAATTTACACCTGGTTCCCCAGTCCAAGGAAAGCATCCTATGATGTCACGTCTTAGTCCTTAGTAGCTTGACCACTTTAAGATTCGATGGATAGAGGCCAGGGTCATGATCATAAAAAGGTTTTAAAAGGTTATGTGGGGACTTCCCTGGTGGCGCAGTGGTTGAGAATCCGCCTGTCAGTGCAGGGGACATGGGTTCGAGCCCTGGTCTGGGAAGATCCCACATGCCGCGGAGCAGCTAAGCCCGTGAGCCACAACTACTGAGCCTGCGCGCCACAACTACTGAAGCCTGTGCGCCTAGAGCCCGTGCTCCGCAACAAGAGAAGCCACCACAATGAGAAGCCCCTGCACCTCAACAAGGAGTAGCCCCCGCTCGCCGCAACTAGAGAAAGCCCGCGCGCAGCAACGAAGAGCCAACACAGCCAAAAATAAATAAATAAAATAAAATGAGAAAATGTGCAGGATGAAAGGTAAGTGCCGAGAGGAGGCCCTTCTGACTTCTCCGGAGACCACTTCCCCCGGCGGAGACGCACAGACCGGCAGAAGCAGCAGGAGCACCACCTTCTGTCTGTGGAGAGGGTCCTGGGGCCACACAGAGCCTGGGCATGGGAACCAGAGACCCATACGGACCACCTTCTCATTACGGTCACGTGACCTGTAGCCAGCTTCCCCACCTGCCCAGCCTCAGTTTCCTTATCTGTAACAAACGGATGATACCACCCACTTCATAGGGATTTCGACAAGAATTAAGTCAAATAACACTTGAGGAGCTGGCACAGAGCTTGCCACCTCTGAGACACTCAAGAAATGCTAGTTTCCTTCTCTCTCTCCTGCAGGGGCCCCTTCCCAAGCCCCAGCAAAGTTAATTAGGATCAAGAAAATACGGCAAGTTCCTAGAATTTACCCAGAAATCAAAGAAGATCACCCTACCAAGAAAAGGATGATAATTTATTATAACAATCCAAGTCCCCCAGGGGTGTAATCTATAAAGAGAGAGTTCTAAAACTACAACTTCCTGTCCGATTGTAAAAATAGAACAGTGTTTGTCGAAGATCCTGGATCCAATTAATGCATTCATTTTCTCCAGAGAAGGAATCAAAGCCTCTCAGTTTGTACCCACGCGGAGGAAACTGGGAGCGACGGGGGGCTCGGGAAGCTTCTCGGGGCCACTGCCATTGTCTGGGTAAGAGTGAAAGCAGGGTGACTGAAGCCACAGCCCCAAGGATGAGGGTCCCAAGGCAGAGTCCAGAGGATGGGTGGGGCAAGGCACCCCCAGAACCAGAAGAGAAGGGGCAGGACGGACAGAAAGACTCGCCATCCCTAGGAGGTGGGGACACGGAACGGGCCTAGAGCTCAGAGGTGTGGTCTGGGGGCACAGCTGAGGGCTGGGGGCATAGCTGAGGGCTGGGAGGAAACCCTACAGCATATCCAGTCCCACACCAGGCACGGGGCACAGACGCCTTCTGTAACCTGCACGGCACCCCAGGACGTAAAGACGTGCACCGCAGCCCCCCACTTTACAGATAAAGCAGGGCAGCTGACTTGCCCAAGGTCACCCATTTCAAAGGGGCAGAGCCAGGACTGGAGCCGGAGCTGACTGTTAGTTTTACAACAGAAGCTACAGGGCAGGAGGGTTTCCAGAAAAAGACCAAAAGAGAACCCCTGGGTCTGGCAATTAGAAGGCCACTGGAAAGCTCCAGGAACAGGGAGAGAAGTCCACGGTCAGGGATTGAGGAGGGAATTGGGGACTTGGGGGCTCAGGGGGTGGAGGGGTCATGCGGCCAATGCCATTCAAGAACACACACTCCAAAACGCACAGGAGAGGCCACGTCCCCGGCCGTCCCCGTGGTCAGGGCTCGGCACTGTCCTAAAAGACCTGCATCTCTTCCTCATTCCTCAACCCCACAGTGGCAAATATGTACCCAAACCCTAATCACTTGATTACAGACATAATATGTTATGATTTGACTACACTGCCGGATTATTACAGTGTGAGAAAATACAGGAACTGTTTCCATTACGCCTAATGTAACAGATGAATAAAGGGATTGCTTTCAATCGTGGTGAACGGCCTCAAACGCTGATTTCCTTTAAGATTGTTTGAGACCGTCTCTGATGTTAAAACTAACACAAACCAATCTCTAAGCTCCCAGATTTTGTCACCATTTGTTGGGAGTTTTGTATGTCTGCTCATCTCAATAATGTCACAGAATTAGCTAGTTTGTTTGGACAAAAACCTCAAGCTCGTCCATGGAAGAGCCGTATGTGTGAAAATTTAAAGCCTTGGTGGAGCAGTGGTTAAGAATCTGCCTGCCAATGCAGGCGACACGGCTTCGATCTCTGGTCCCGGAAGGTCCCACATGTCGCAGAGTAACTAAGCCCGTGCGCCACAACTACTGAGCCCGCGCAGCACAACTACTCAAGCCCACGCGCCTACAGCCTGTGCTCCGCAACAAGAGACGACACCTCAATGGGAAGCCCGCGCACCGCAACGAGAAGCCCACACACCGCAACGAAGAGCAGCCCCCGCTCGCCACAACTAGAGAAAGGCCACGTGCAGCAACGAAGACCCAATGCAGCCAAAAATAAATTAAAAAAAAAAAGTTTAAAGCCTTGTGTTTTATGAAATAGGATAAAAGTCAAGCTCAGAGGACATAAAAGAAGTTGCATTTCAGCCTGGACTGGCAGGCAGCCCCTTCCTCTGCAAACAGAAGCAGCTTAGGTTCAAACCTGTCAACAGTTTTTAAATCAAAGGCCTTGGTTTCTGCCTCATCACTAAGTCAATTACAGTTCTAACCTGAAAAAGGTATTTAATGGGCCTTTATTTGAGTTCACAGATATTTTCCCCAAATAATGAATTAGCAATTTAATCCTCTTATATCCTCACCAGACAGGCAGATGGCAAGAGCCTCAGGAACACTGCCCGGGGGAGCGGGACAAGGGTCGAGGTAGGCCCAGGAGGGACCAGGCCCTCCGCTCGCACCCCCAGGTCAGCAGCCAGAGGAAACACCTGATAAGGGGGTACCCGGCTGCACACCTGGATCAATTGTGGGGAGTTGAGAACAACCCTAACATGTCAGGGAAACCCTCTAGCTATCCCCCCACCCCAAATCAGCAGAAGGCATCTGTAAGCCCTCCCATTCTTCCCCCCCATACCCCGGCAGCCTCCCAACCTCCAGGGTTTCTCAAAGTCACTTGTTTGTTGATAGTTTTGAATTCAAGACACAAAGAAGTAACACTGGAAATGGTGGCTAGGTCCCCAGCCAGCTTTCGAGGCCTTTCTGGCTAGAAAGGAAGCTGAAATACTGTGTCCATGCAAAGAAAACTGACTGGAAAGCAGAGCCAGGGTAAGACGATGACCTGACAACACAGGTCGTCCTGCAGTGTCCAGTCCCGGGACAGCCCACCTTGGTCGCCTCTCCCCTCCAGCGGCTTCTCCACACAGTCCAGACATCACACTTGGAGGAAGCACTCAAGTCCTTTGTGCTGAGTCTGATCAATATTTTTTATGACTTTTCCAACAAAACAGGAGGAACTCTGACAGGGCGTTGGGGGGGGGGGGTGCACGCATCCAGCAGTGACCTGAGCTTCCTGGAACATCACTTTGTCCAGTAGGGCAGGGGTCCCCAACCCCCAGGCCATGGACCGATACCAGGCCGTGGTCTGTTAGGAACTGGCTCACACAGCAGCAGGTGAGCGGCAGGTGAGGGAGCGAAGCTTCGTCTGTATTTGCAGCCGCTCCCCATCGCTCGCATTACCTCCTGAGCTCTGCCTCCTGTCAGCATTATGAGTTGTATAATTATTTCATTATACATGACAATGTAATAATAACAGAAATAAAGCGCACAATAAATGCAATGCGCTTGAATCAGCCCGAAACCATCCCCCCTTCCCCAGTCCATGGAAAAAGTGCCTTCCACGAAACCAGTCCCTGGTACCAGAAAGGTTGGGGACCACCGCGGTAGAGAATGTAACACCTGAAGTTGACAACCTCTGAAAAGGTAAGTTTATTCATTTCCTGTTGCTACTGCAAGCAACTGTCACAAACATTAAAGGACTTCCCTGGTGGCGCAGTGGTTAAGAACCCGCCTGCCGATGCAGGGGACACGAGTTCAAGCCCTCATCCAGGAAGATCCCACATGCCGCAGAGCCATCATGAAAAACTGACTAATCTTCGAGAACACGCCTTACAGTGACAGACACTTCCACTAACACCACCGTCACCCTCGCTTGCCCCGCACGAGGCGTGCTCTCTGCAACGCCTCACCACCTGCCAGAGAGATGGCCACCAAGACCCACGACCATGAGCACTCAGCTCCCTGGACGATTTCCAAACAGTCTCAAGACACTCATATCACCCCCATCATCGTATCCTCAGAAATTCTAAGCTGGCGAATACTTTATTTTTTTTATTATTTTTTTTTTTTTTGCGGTACGCGGGCCTCTCACTGCTGCGGCCCCTCCCGCGCAGGCCCAGCGACTTTATTTTTTTTTAAAGCCTTCTATGAAATGTGTAATGAACTCTTTCCCCCTAATTACAAACAGACCTGTCTGAGGCTATGATAATGCGTTCACAGAGCTCAATTCTGTGTACGCTGTACCTTGGGGCTCCTCGTGAAATCAATCTGGAAAGTTATCTTTCTGGCTGAGAGTGTAATCATACTATTATAAACTACAGCACTTGACAGTTGCTGCATCTTTCTAATCAAACCTTCCGAGGCTGCGTCCTTTGTGAGGAATGGGGCCCTGATCCCATCACAACATTGCTCCTCTGGGAAACGCAGACAAGGCTTCCTGGAACTCAGGGTGAGGGAAAGTGGACTGGACTCTCTGGGGCCCTTCTGCTTCTGACGGCTAGGACTGGAGGGTAGCTGGGATCAAGTAGAGAGAAAGGACGTGGATGGAGATGGGAGAACATTCTGGAAGGGCTCTGAGTATTTTCTAGGACTTGAGAGGTCAGATTTCAACACTGCTGGTTTTCCTGGTCACATGCTATTCTTAGAATCAGAGGTACCAGGAGACAGGGCCACCAAGATGCAGACACACAGAGAGGCCCCCAAGGGGCAAAGGCCAGTCAGACGTGGACAACGGCAGACGCGAGGAGGAGGTGCCAGAAAGGGTTTTCAGGGGAGGGAAGTGGCTCAAAATACAGGGGAAACAGGTGGCTAACGTCATTTGAGGGAAATACGTGACGAGGACAACAGAGAGTTAAATAAGAAACAAATCACGAGGGCTTCCCTGGTGGCACAGTGGTTGAGAGTCTGCCTGCCTATGCAGGGGACACGGGTTCGTGCCCCGGTCCGGGAAGATCCCACATGCCGCGGAGCGGCTGGGCCCGTGAGCCATGTTCGCTGAGCCTGTGCGTCCGGAGCCTGTGCTCCACAACGGGAGAGGCCACAACGGTGAGAGGCCCGTGTACCACAAAAAAAAAGAAAGAAAGAAAGAAATCATGAAATGGGGGAGACAAGACAACCTGCGTCCAAAAGAGCCAAACGCTCGGGGCTCCTCACCCAGAGGAGGAGAATGTGGGCAGTCCTACGGCATCAGTGCACACACACACTCACACACAGAGACACACGCACGGAGGGAGACAGAGACACACAGACATGCATGCACACACACAACAGACACAGACACACACAACAGACACATACACAGAGGCATGCAAGCACACACAGGCTCACACACACACAGGTGTGCACTTGCACACAAAGACACACACACAGGCTCACACAAACACAAAGACACACACAGAGACAGAAACACACAGACAAGCATGCATGTGCACAAAGAGACAGACACACAACACAGAGACACACATACTTAGACACAGGCGCGCACACACACACACAACAGACACAGACACAGGCACGTGCGCACACAGACGTGCACTTGCACACACACAGAGACACACATAGAGACACACAGAGACACACAGGCTCACAGGCACACACAGGCTCACACACGCACAGGCCCATGAGGATCTGAACAATCTCCATGAACGTGCCTGCTTACCTTGTCCCCCACCCCACCCCGAGCACAGAGCGATACCCTTTCTCATCTCATGCAGGGGGACCTCATCCCTCCACAAGGCAGCCCTGGTGAATGGTACTCCTCCCACTTACAGACGGGGCCTGAGGCTCAGGTGGGCTGAATACCAGGGCCCCGGCCAGAAAAAGAGGCGAAGCTGGGACTCAGGCCCGGGCACATCCTCCTCTACACCCCCTACAGCCCCTGCTCTCAGTCCAAACCTACCACTTTACAAACAGGTGAGTGAACCTGTCCAGAACCAAAACGTCACTCACATGAGGCAGGGCTGGAGGAAGCACCGACGTGGACCTCAAATGTCACTCAGTGCAATAGTTAAGTGCAAATCAAAAACGCCTCTGCAACAGAGCTAAGTGGTCACTTTCACACATGGGACCAGACACACAGGCAGGAGCCGCTCCGGGCTCAGGTGGTCTGGGTGGGCTCTGGTCCCACCAACTGCACTGTGGCCCAGGACAAGTTCAGGAAACCTCTGTGCTTCCCCTTCCTGTCTGAACAGCAAAGCAAGTCCTAGTTACAGGATGGTGGAAGGATTAAGTGGGTTCCTTCGGGTCATGCATTCAGGAGCTCTTGGCACAGAGAAAAAGCCAACGAAAGTTCATCCACATCACTGCCACCATCATCATCAACTCTCGTTTTCCATGTCTTATTAACTCTCAAAAGCCAGCATCTTTGGGGCTTCCCTGGTGGCGCAGTGGTTAAGAATCCGCCTGCCAATGCAGGGGACGCGGGTTCGAGCCCTGAGCCAGGAAGATCCCACGTGCCACAGAGCAACTAAGCCCGTGTGCCACAACTACTGAGCCTGCGCTCTAGAGCCCGCGAGCCACAACTGAAACCCACGCGCCTAGAGGCCGTGCTCCACACAAGAGAAGCCACTGCAATGAGAAGCCCGCGCACCACAACGAAAAGCCAGCTCTTTGGAATGAGTGCAGACTCCATTCCTTTCACCAAATCAAAGTAACGCCAAGCCTCTGCCCAGCGCCGCTGTCTTGCTGCGTGTTTGCCAGCACCCATGGCACTGATCCTCCCGAGGGGAGGGACCGAGCAAGGCTTTCCAGCCCTAAAATAACATCAACACACTTCAAGGAACAGCTCTGAAGAGCAGAGACGTGTGTGAATCACAGGGAAGGAGTGAGGGCCTGGGAGGGTTTGGGCAAACCCGTGGTGGCTGGCTCAGTTGCCCACCCTTCCCTCCCATCCCCGGTGTCTCTCCGGGACCCACTGTGAAAGCCTGCAGGACGCAGACCTGGTTGGCAAGGCAACAGACCCACAGTCTCCAGCATCCTTCCCAGACCGCACCACAGACCCCGGGTCCCTGCCGGTTGGGAAGCCTGGGACGGCCCTTTGGGCTTCCACCTCCAATCTCCAGAAAGCCCTGGGGCCACAACGGTACCTGCTAAATACTTGGGTCCTCGGAAAACAATCAAGCCCGGCTCCAAAATAATACAGCCTAGCTCAAACCTGACTTCTACGTTCCCCCGCAAAAAGCAAAAGACCGCCTGTGTCCAAAACGAACGTCCACACACACAGTGCCATGGGGTAAGTGCACACGGACACTGGTCTCCCGCTCACGACGAGGCCACCGTTCAATACACAACCAAAAGCACTTCTGCCCTCCTGACCTCACACCTTGGTAGAGAAAAAGTTAAACACAACCTACGGCACTTTCTAAGGCCGCTGGGTGCATGAGCACACGTTGGTTTGGATGGATGTACGCGTATCACTTTATCCCCACGTGCACACGCGGAGGCAGGGGACACACACGGAGAACAGAGTCCCCACTGCAGTCTGCAGGAGGCTCCAGACGCCCTCCCTGCCCAGCTGCGGGTCACTCACGGGCCCTGACACCCGGGCCACTCTGAGCACCGTAAGGGTGAAGGGTCAGGCATTCGTGGCATCTCCACTGACGCCCTTCTTGGGGCTGTGTACCCCAGATTCCCACGTGGTTCACCTACGGGACGTGGAGGGCCAGGGGCTGCCCCCGGGCATCGTTCCATCCTGGAAGGCCTTGGCGTGGGCAGCTGGGACAAGCCTGGCTTGGGCCATGGGGCAGGGTCCTCCTATCTTGTCTGTGGCCACTGGAGCAGTGGCCGAGTCCTAGAAGGCAGGTGCAGGCCAAGGACAAAGGGACTTGGGGGGTCACAGGTCTGTTCCTGAATGAGGCCAGTGGGCAGCAGAAGCCACGACACCAAGCTCCCCAGGAGGCAGCTCCCAGAAACCGGGGGCCACCTCCGCTGCTGGCCAGGCGACAGGCACGGCCAGGCTGGCGCCCACCGTGTACACACCCCTCCCGGCTCAATGCCCCGTCCCTCCTCCCTGAGCGAGGCTGCAGCCGAACCCCGCTCTCCCCTCCGAGGAGCAGCTCCCGCTCACAGCCCGCAGAGCAACTCAAAGACAGCGGCAGGCAGGCCTGGGAGGCCTGCTTTCCAGTCTGAGTAGCCCAGCCTGGCCGGACACGGCCCAGAGGAGGTGCCCCAAAACCCCAAGCAACCTCCTGGCCAAACCCGCAGCGGCCACTGGCCGGCCTCAGACCAACAGCACGCCACCCACCACGAAGCTTTTAACCTCAGTAACTCGGGTACGGGCAGCGACCCCCAGACCTCTTCTGCTGAGCACCTCAGGCAAGCACGGCCTCCACTCGGGTGTGAATCACACAGCGAGGCCGCTTACAGCCCAAGTTCACACGTGTGCCCTGGGGCAACATCCTCCTACCTTAGCGAAAGCAACCTGACGACAGGACACGAGGGCTGAACCAACGGTGAACACGAACACGGCTGCCTCCTCCTGCTGTGTACAGCTTGGTGGGCGTGAGGGGCTGCTCCCTGCACAAGCTTCCTCTGCTTGCAGCAGCGAGGTCCCGGCCCCCGCCAGCCCTGGATGCTGCCCTAACACGCGTGCACCCTCCTGACAGGTGCAGGACGGCTACAGATGAGCATCTCCCTGTGCCCGCGGCCGGGCGTCAGACACTGCGCTGGGGACGGGCTTCACTCAGAGACTGGAAATGGAGAACAACGGGACGGGCACAAGTGAACAGGGAGCCCCCTCCTTGGTTCTCAGCTGAGCAGACCCGCCACGCTCGCAGGACGGCCCACGGAGCAGGACCGCAGGCTCTCCGCATCACAGAGGGATGGGGACGGCTGAAGGGTGGCACTGCAGAGCAGGCATCTTTAAGAAGCAATGCTTTCCTCACTAACCCAGATTCCTAAGAAAACGATCCCTCTGGAGAGAAGACCCACAGAGCCGTGGCAGCTCTGCCTAGAGGCACCTGGGAGCCTCTAGGAGCCTGGGGCCCTCCACCCACCCGACCTCGCCAGGGCTGCCCGGTTTCCGGGATGCTGAGAACCCAACCGCTCACACCCACCCCAGGAAACCACCGCCCCACACCTCCCTACGATTCTACTGGCTGGAGAGAAAGACTGTTTGACAGACTCAAAAAACATTTCCAAATGGCATCAAGGCTCTCACAAGGCCCTCCAACTTACAGGCGTGTAAATGGAAGTCTCTTCCCGCCCTGACCAAAGCTGGAGGCTGCCCTGGTGAGGCCCCAAGCAGTCCGGGCGCAGGAGGCCCAGGGTCAGGCAGGGCCTCTGGTTAAAAGGCTACGGCAGGGCAGCTGGGTCCCGGTCTTCTTTTCTTACCAGGAAAGCTCCAAGTGCTCCCCGGGTACCCTAGAGATGGTGGCCAGCTCCCAGCTAGGGCTGGAACCCAGGCAAACTTCCCACATAAGAAACCCAAATAAATCATGAGGCGCAGCTAAGCAGGCCGCGCGCTCTGCTACAGCACAGCCTCCACCGGGCAGAGCCAGGCTAATTAAAACAAGACACTCAAGATCAGAGCTCCCAATTACCTGCCAATTAACGCGCTGCCTTACAGACTCCCTGCCCCTCGTCCCCAAAGCCTACCTTCAATAAACCTTTCTATTTCTGAAGACTCCCCGGAGCCCTTCCACAAGTCTCCTGCAGAGACCCCGACTCCACCTTCGTTACAAATAAGCTTCCCTGCACTTCTGCGCAGAGGTGACTTGGGGAGAAAACTTTGTCCACCCAGTACCAAGCCCTGGAGCTGTGACCGCAGCTCAGGGCCCCACCAGCTGGGGTGGGGAGTGGAGGACACAGCGGCTCCCGGATCCCTAAGCTGAGGTGCTTCCACACGCCAATCAAAGCTCAGTTAAGCCACTTTCAAGGGGAACTACTACTTCCACTGCAGAGGACAGACAGTGCCACTCAGGAATGTCACACGTGCTTACGGGCGCCCTGAGTGGCTCCCACCCACACCTGCCAGAGGCCCTGCCCTTTCTTGGCTCAGTCCAAACCCAAGACCCCGCGAGGTGGCTGCCCAGGCGCCCTGCTGTGGCTCCAGATGGTAACTGTTAACTGGCGTCTTCGGGGACTGGGCACCAATTCACACACAGACTCACTGCCACCAAATGCCAACCAACAGGGCAGGGAGATGTGCGGAAAGCCCTCTTCATACAGATGATGATGAGGGTGACAATGACTGGAGTAGCAGCGACCCCTCACTAAGTACTCACCATGTGCCGGTGTCCTGGAATCTGTTTTCTTAACTAATCCTAACAACAACACAAGACAGGCATTAATGCTACCTGCGGAGAAAATAGAACGAAGGCACAACTAGGAGGTCATCAGACTCACACCCAGATACACGCTGTGTGCGTGTGTGTGTGTGTGTGTGTGTGCGCGCACATGCGTGCATCAGAGGTTAGGACCAAGGTAGGCACGGCCTCTCTGCACTAGCTGGGCCCATAGCCAAGGCCCCCACTGCTCAGGTAAGAGGACACAGCCTATCACACTCACCCGCAGACACTAGAGTCTGCAGCTGGGTTCCTGAAACCCAGCTCTCTGGATGGCAGACACTGCTCTCACCTGGTTCTTCCACACCTCTATGAACCCTCCGTTCTCTGAGTTTGACCCTCTCTGCATCCACAGCAGCCCTGCATACTTCGGCCACACCTGTCTGCAGACCTCTGACAGGTGCGTGCACCTGCCCACCACCCCCCGCAGGTGGAGGAGCTACGCCCACCGCCGCGTCCCCACTGCCCGGCAAGTGGGAGCTGCTCCTCTGACATTTTCAGGGAGTGAAGGAGAGGTGGAAGAATTCCACCCTTTCCGGAAAGTCCAGTCCCCGGGGTTCTGGACTTTCTCCAAACAGCCAACGCTTCTACTTGACCAAGCACCTCAGCTGGTCTTCCTGGCCTCCACCAAGGCAGGAGTTAAACCTGCGCTGAAATCCCACGTGCACTGTAGGCACACCAGGCAAGCGATCCAAACCTGGTTTCCTTCACTATTGTCACTTATAAAATGTCCCTTGATAGAATTTCTTGGCGCCAACTTCCCTCTCCTCCCTGCAGTAACTGTGTTTCTCGATGCCAGCAATGTGCAGAAGTGAAAGTGCGACCCCGCCAGATGAACGTGGCAGAGGGGAGACCGAACAGCATCGAGACGATGCTCAAACTCATCCGATTAACGCTTCTCCCAAGTCCTGCTCAAGGGGCTCGCGGGGACCAGACTGAAACCATCTGTACCTTAACTCCACACCAGAGGTCTTCAAGGGACTGCGAACTTCCTCTATCTTCTTTAGAGAGTTTGGAGAGACGTGACAGAAGCCCCGCCCCCAGCCGCCTCCTCCGTCAGGCTCCTCCCCCTTCACTCTGAGCCGAAGGGCGGCAGCGGTGGGCATCGCCGGAAGTGTGGCGGCACACCGCTCTCTGCTCTTCCGCACCGAGCATGCCCCGCTTCACCCGCCAGACCTGCCAGTCCAGGGAAGGACAGAAGTGAGCCCCTCTGCACATCCCAGAGAAAACTTCCGGCTTGTCCCTCTTTCTTTAAAGGTGCCCCACTCACAAACCCTCAGCACACGCCGGCCGAGTACACGCCTGGGAAAGAAAACGATTCAACCGGTCTCATAAAGGGGCCTGAGAATCTTCAACTCGGAAGATCCAGAGGCCTGGAAATCCCATTCCCAGAAGACAGACAAGCAGGCAAAAGGGAATCGACCATAGCCTGAGAGTGAGACACAAAGACAGGGCCGACCTTCCCCAGGTGGTCTCATCTGTGCGGAGGTGGGTCTCACGTGATGCTTCCTTGCTCCCTCCCTTCCCCACAGACCAAGCATCAGCTGCCGCATCCCGACCCGCTGAGCCTCCCACCTCTCCTCTGAGGTCAGTTCTCTCTTGAGAAATGCTGTTTTATCAGCAGACCACGAGCTCACTCTTCAGCCGCAGGAAGGACGGAGGCTCCCACCACCCTGGGCACGGCACCTGCAGGGCCCGCTCCTTGCGTTGAGGACGTAAGAGGCTCCGACCCGAGTCCCCGCCGACCGTCAACACCACCAAGGCAAACATCTGCCCACAGCGGCCAGAGGGAGCCCGTAGCACTTCCTGGGTCAGCAGGTCGGGGGCTCCGAGAACTGGCATTCCTGACAGCTGCTGGTGGCGTCACTGCTGTCAAGGATCGGCATTTGGGGCGAAGAAGGAAGGGCTGGACCATGAACTGAGGAGACCCCCTGCCCGCAGACCTTATCTCTGTGGGAGGAATGGCCGGGAGAAGCCCCCCCACCCCCTCCCCAAGCAGCAAAGGGTTTCAATATTATAAAGAGCTCCTCAGGCGAAGGCGGGGAAAGGATCCCAGAGGAGAGGCCAGCTGCGGGGCAGAAAAGCCTCAGGCCACCTGTGGGTTCAGAGCCTGCGGTCCCGAGGCGGGCCCTGCCCACCCCCGCCCAGCACTCTACCCCGAACAGGGACACGCGCCACATCTCTAAAGCACCAACCCCACCAGCCCTCCCTAAAATCCACCCAGCCTCATAAGGACAAATACAAGGACGTGCATCATTTTAAACAGCGGCGACCACCAAAGAGCGAGCCGAGTCCACAGAGCCGAGCACCAACCCTCGCGGAGGCCCAGACACCCGACCTGCGGCCACCAGAGGACCCAGGGCCTCTCCGTGCCCTCCCCCTGGGACGCATCTGTCCCCCACTCTCTCCAGCAGCTCTTCCTCTTTCCTCCGTGACAGCTGGGCGCCACCGAGTGGCCACGGGAACATCTCAGGCGAGCCCTGCCTGCAGCGGGCGAGCCTGAGAGCTGGGTAACGAGAGGCAGGGGTGCCCTCACCACCAGATCAGGGTGACCTTCTGGCAACCGAACCTATCACAGACCTGTAACATCAGGTGTCTGGCAGGTCACTCTGCACAGAGGCTGCTGGAGTGGCTCCAGGACAAGCCCAGGAGGGACCCTGGGAGGGTGACCGTCCCTCTTGCTGGTGGCGGCTCCCAGCGGCTAGGAATCCCTGGGAGGAGGCCCCAGGCCGTGCAGAAGGAGCTACCGGCTCCTGCGCCCACAACGGCCTCCCTGGGGCGGTGCCTGCCGGTACAGGTGACACCACACCCGCGGGGTGACGGCACCAAGGAGCAGAGGGCACAGCAGGGCTGCACTGCCCACCCTCCTGTCTCCTTCCACATCCATAAAACAGAAGGAGGACCGATCAGCGGGGCTGACCAGAGCCTCCCAAACGGTAATGTGTCCCCGTCACGTGGGGATCCAAATGCAAGTACGACTCGGGCACACGCCTGCACTTCTGACGTGCTCGCGGGCGACGCTGTCTTCCAATCACTCAGCGATGTGCCGCCCATACTTCCTGCCTTGCGTCCCGAATTAACAATTCATAGTGGCTTCCATGGTTCTCCTCCGTAGACCGAAGCCGCCATGGGCACTCATAAAACCCGTGGTGCTCAGAAATATCAGTACTCTTCATGTTACTCACCAGGTGCTAAAATACAAACCGTGTTACCCTCGTTTTAAAAAATTAGATTGTGGAAAAGGGCTTAAAAAACACACACTAATCCAAGGGAATGGAAGCGGACCATGACGCCCGCGGAAGATTAACGGGCAAGTACAACTTGAAAGAGGAAAGCTAGGACAGGTGGGCCGAGCTAAAAACAGCAGCTGTTTGCAGAGCGGTGCTCACTGCTGGTGAGGGTCCTGCATCGCCTCCAAACGCCCACGCAGCTCTCCAAACACAGGAGTCCTCCGAGAGCGGCAGGCTGGCGCAGTCTGCAAACCAGGACTCCGTCCTTCCAGAGGGAGGCAATGCGATGTCAACCCCTGGGACATCCCGGGGGCTGCACTCACTGACTCTCCCTGTTCCTCCCAGCTCGATTACCTATGGGAGCCTCTTCTAGTCCGCATTCCTCACATTCGAAGGGTCTGGAGAACCCCACTGATCTAGCGCACCTTCCTCCAAAACCGTGAGGGACACGATACCAGAGGAAGAGGCAGCCTGAAGCTATTCAGTCACCTGCGTGAGCTCCCAGGACTACGGGCTGCTTCTCCAGAGCGAGCAGGTCACCGTTCCTGCACAAGCCCCAGCGCCTGGACCCTGGACCACCACCCCAGCAGGCCAGTTCTCGCCAGGGCGGGGTGGAGGCACGTCTGTAAAAGGTCAGATGCAAAAGCAGCCAGAGGCAAGCACAAACAGAAGACTGTGGCTGTCCCAATAAAACTTTATGAACAAGAACAGCGGGGCGGTGGCCCGGATTTGGCCCGCGGGCTACAGTTTTCTGACCCCACCCACCTTTCATCAAACACGTGGATAATTCCATAGTGAAGTGCGAGCACCTTCACGTGCGTGCGCGGACATACACATAAAGAACAAAAGCAGCGTCCCCGCTCAGGCTTTGCTGCCACATGAGCAGCGCAGACCTAGGAGCTCCTGGATTTCCCAATTCCAGGGAAGGGGCTGTGGGCCTTTATGGACCCCAGTGTTTCTGGAAATAAGTTGTGGGGAGGTGAGAGAGGCGGAAACAAAAAGGAGAAAATGAGCCCACGACACGCCATCTTTCAGTGCATCTCAGCACATGGATCCCACCACTGGAACATCCTCACGGATGTGGGGAAGACTGCGCATCCCAGGACCCCAGGCCCACCAGGTTAGCGTGTCACCTTCCCTCGAAGGCAAACCGCAGTCCACCGGCTGAGAACTGAATTAATGCCTGAGGCGCCGGACTTCGCTCTGGAACTAACAGGAACCTTATAGCAATCGCTCCGATTGTCTTCTTGCTCTAAAACAGACATAAATATTCTGTATTTCAATGTTCATGAGAAATAGTCACTATTTCTCATGACACCTGGGCAGAAGTGGCAGCCAGAAGCTAACCTCCCAAGGCTTGGGTCACAAATATTCACTGCACCTGTTACTACTGCACACGCATTTTCACAAAACCACCGCCCGCCGGAATTCCACTGGGCTCTTCTCTTTCCGACGCACGGACACTGAGCACCTGCCTGCTGCCTCCACTCCCAAGTTCACCGCCACGCCCGCAAGTCCAGCCTCTCACAGGGACAAGGTGAAATAAGGCCACCCCACAGTCTAAAGGACTCACACAAGCTAGGATGCGGTTATCTGGGAGGTGGGGACTTGAGTGTTTCCTGGAGGAAACGTACTCCTTTCCACATGGAACACGCGAGATGCATGTTCATCATGACATCACCCCACACAAGCCCCAGGCTGAATCTGGGAGGCTGGTGGGGAACAGGGGAGAGGCCTGAATCACATGAAGGCAGGCCACAGGGACGCCAGCAAACAGGAACACTGAAGGCCCACTCCCCCTCCCATCTCTCCTAGGGCTCGCTAATCTCTGTGCTAATGGACTTCATGGCACCCACGGGCTTGGCCCGTGCCAGGCTGGAAGTGTGGCCTCCAACACCCTGTGGCCTCGTTCATCTCCGTGTAGTTTTCCTAGGGTGGCAGATGGAAAATGTCGCAAGAATGTGACTTGTGTCTCTTATTATGTTATAGATGTTCTGAGCAGTAAAGCAGTGTTCATATACCCACGACCAGGAGGGGCAAGGGAGCTCGAGGTCGCTCTGTCACGCTATGGGAGTTTGGAAAGCCACTAGAAGAATCAATACGGCAACATGTTACTACTGCCTGGAGCTTTGTTCAGGCGTTGGGAAGCAAAAGTTACCTAAGATATGAGAGCAAAGGTTTGCTAAAAGATTTCTCAAAGCCTTCTGAATCACAAGAGGAGCGTGTAACTTTGGCAGCGGGGGTACCACGTGGCTAAGCCACGTCCTTGGGGCCCAATCTCCAAGTGCACCACTGCCATCACCGCCGCTCTCTGATGAGAAGCGGAGCATCTCTCTGAGGTGCATCTTACACCACCATCCTCAAACCTGTGTCTTCTGTTACACGGTCAAAGGTGTCTTTTTTGCTGACGCGGTTCACCTCTGCACAGCTCTCTGGGCAACAGAGCAGGTCCACATGGACCATGCGTCGAGTACCACAGACGGCCTGCTTCCTCGCCCTGCTCCTGCAAACTGCTTGCTTCTCGTTAACCTTCTTTAATCTGATTCAAGATTCACAGCAGCATATAAATAAAATCTTTTCACTCTGTCACAGAAGAAACTGAAGACCAGAGAGGCAAAGCAGCATTCCAGGCACGGAGGAGCACATGAGGTCTTGGACCAGCAGTTCCTTGTCCGGGTCCACACAAGGGCACCCACGTGTGCTGGACTGAAGGACTGGTGGTGAAATCAGACAAGCCATCGCTGGCATCCCCAAAGACCCCCCCCATCACCCCCAATACCCACCCCTAAGCTCCCACCCCATCTTTGGCATCATCACCATCAGCTGGGAAATAACCTGATTCCTGGCTGGGAACCAGAGTCACCTTGGAAGGACCCCAGCCCTGTTTCTCAACAGAGATCCAGGACAGATGTGCTGATCCCAGGCATGGTTCTGGAACCAGAATTCCTTCTCTTGCTAGGCTGCCAGGAACCACCAGGAGTTCAAACCTGGCTAATTTACAACCAGGCTCCTTCTAGACTGCAACCTCCACTTTTCTTGTCCCCTCTGCCCCTGAAAATCAAGACCCTGAAGAAGCAGGATGACCCCACTGGGGGTGGAGGGCCTGCTGGGCACTCAGCCGTGGGATTCCCTGCAGCTCCACTCTCGGCTCAGATGAGTGACCTTCACATACGAGGCAAAAAACCACCTGAGCTCTAGGGGGACAGCCCGGATTGGTCTGGCCTGCTGTGGTGACGGCTGTTCCCATGTCCCTGAAATTCTGCCCTCTGACCCCCTCCATCACAGACCATTACAGTCCAGTGTGGAAAACTGCTCCCCATGTAAGGCAAAGCCTGGGCCAAACCTTGCAGAATGAGGCGGTCCCAGCCAAGGCCTTGGGGGTGGGGAGGTAGACACTCCAGCAGAGAGGACTCCGTGCACAAGGGCCTGCAGGTGAGAATCTCATGTGGTAAGAAGAGCGCTTCTTAATTCAATTTTCAGTATTACCTGTCCTAAAACACCTTTTTAGATTTTTTTTCCCCTAATCGCTCTCCCCCATGAAACTTTAATAGCAGAGGTATGCCATACACCTGTTTACATCCTGTGGCCCACCAAAACCACCGTCATCTCTAGGATTTGTTTTTTCTCCTCTCAAGAACCAATTTTCACCACCACTGAGAATGCACTGTATAAAGGGATTACAAGCAGCTTGGGCTGCTGAAGAAACAAGCACGGATCCCGCTCTGCCAGCGGGCGTGGCCCCCACCCTGTCCCCCAGGGTCGGGGTGTCCCCTTCTGGGTCCTGCCCGCCCCACCTGTACTGGAGCCTCGACCTCTCTCATGCTCTGTATCCAACAAGTACTCAGTAAGCACCAACCAACACTTGGTGCTTCGGCAGATAACAGGGTGCGTAAAAGGTGGTTCTGGTCCCTGGCGCCGTGAGGACCAGTAGAGGCACACAGGGTCCAGTCTACCCATCACAAAGCAACATCCAACGGGGCCAGAATAAAAGGGTGTCACTGCTGAAGACAGAAGAGCTGGAGCCGCCGGGGCAGCTCCCTAGAGGGGCACTGGAGCTGCTAATGTGCTGGGTCCCACAAGCAGAATCTGCAGAGACAACTCCAGCTAACCACAGTGACACGGCCTCCCCACAGCCAAGGAGCCCGACGTCTGCAGGAAGTAAATGGCTTCAGGAGGCAGTTACTGAGGTCGACTAAATCTCACCATGTGTTAGAAGCAGAAAATGCCATCTACTATTTCCCCGGCTTTACCAGCAGCAGTCGCAAGACACCAGGTAGGTTTCAGCTCAGCCTCAGATTTCCTCCAAGTAAACCTCGAACTAAGGTTTCCTTCACTGGCCCTCCGGAACTGCAGCTGGGACGGATGCATGGTTTCCTTGAAACGCACAGCCTCTGAATAATCATCCCTTCCTTTCACTTACACCACACTACCTTCAACAGGACAAGGAAGTCCGAATCAAGATGATTTCCACCAACAGCCCTATTATTAACAAGCCCTTTGAACCTAGGCGGGTCCTTCGGATCAGCTTTGGGAGTGTCCACGGTCGCTGAGAACACAGTGTCTCCTTTTCCCGAGCAGAGGATGATCTAAACAACAAAATGGCGAAAACCAGGGTAAGGGAGAGGAGACAGAAAAGAGGCTGTGGAAGACACATCCGTGCGTTGGAATGACTGCTCATCTCACTAGAATATTGGTTTAACTCAAGCCGAAAGTTTAAAACTATCAAAAACCCCCACCCACAGACTACAGGACCACTGAGAAGAAGGTAATGTGACCCTGGACCAGTCTTAACCAGGAGGAAACAAAGGAACTCTGAAACCTGACACAAAAGGTTCCCTAGAGTCGACATTCCAGCAGGAAGGCTTTTCCTGGTTAATCAACCAGAAATTCGAGTTTGACAGCTAATGGGGACGGGTGTCCAGCAGGCTTCTGCACTTCCAACCGGCCAGGCACACACTGTCCCACCCTGAGGGTGTCAGGCAACAGCCCCTCGCACATCTGGGTTACTTCGCTGTAACTAACAGGGGAAGAGGCTCAGGTGCTCGGCCCCCATATGCTTTGAGAGCCTGACTTGGGGTGAACGAAGCCTGTTTCCAGCCCCACTGACTGTGAGAAGGATCCTATTTCTACCTCAGAAAGGCTGGTCACGCCCCAGAGAGCATTCTTCTTTCTAAAACTTACGTAACAGAAACTGAACACACACCCTTCTAGAGGGGGAAAGCCAATCCCTGCAGACTCGGGGCCCTCGTGAGCGGTTCCAGGGGGCACAAATCTCCCACTGTTCCTGCACAGCTTTCACAAAGGCAAACTGCAGCATCCTCTGTGTCTCTGTTGGCTTTGCTCTCTCCTGCCCCAACGCCTGACGGACCACTGCTTGGACCACTAGATGGGAGATCTCTTGCCACTCACTCCCATCAAGCTCCTGAAACCAGTGAAACTCACATCTGAGTGATCAGTCATCACTCATCAAGATGGCCACTCACACGTTTTGTGAAGCATCTGTGCACCTTCAAGGTTAGCCTTATGAAACTGTCTCCCCCCTGGGTCACTCTGTATTCAAACATGCTTCCTTGAAGGGAGGGAGAGAGAGGTGACGGAAGAGCCAGCACCCGAGGACCAGGGCATGGCCTGAGCCAGCCGAATTCAGGTCACAGCAGTGCCAGGGGGAGGGCAGCACACGCAGGCTCCGCTGTGAAAAAGGCTGCCAAGCCCCCGGCGGACGTCGTCTCAGATGCGGCCTGTGATCGCCCCCGAGGTCATGCATTCAGGGCACGTGCTACCACTGGACACCCCAGAGAACACCTGCTGGGCCAGGCAGGGCTCCGAGTGGCCGAGGCTCCTGCACACATGTAAGGCCGAGCTCACCGCGGGGCTCTCGGCTGTGGTCACGGCCGCAATTATTCTGTAGCTGCACGAGGGACTGGAGGAGCCCAGGAGGCTCTTGTCATAGGATCACTCTCCGCTCTCAAGGGCAGAGCCATGATGCTTCCACGAAGAGAGCTCCTGCTCTTCCCAGGAGCGTCTACCCTGCTGAAGAGTGCTCAAGAAGCTGCTAGAAAAAGGTGCAGAAACAGAATCACTACCTTTTGCTCAATCCATTCGGAAACAGCATGTCAAATTTACCATCTAGGGCTTCCCTGGTGGCACAGTGGTTGAGAGTCCGCCTGCCGATGCAGGGGACACGGGTTCGTGCCCCGGTCCGGGAGGATCCCACATGCCGCGGAGCGGCTGGGCCCGTGAGCCACGGCCGCTGAGCCTGCGCGTCTGGAGCCTGTGCTCCGCAACGGGAGAGGCCACAACAGTGAGAGGCCCGCAAAAAAAAAAAAAAAAAAAATTTATCATCTAACCCCACCAAGGAGAAAGCCACACCCCTGAGGGAGTCAGGGTACCTGCCGTAGAAGAAGGTGCTGGCACTCCGACCCCAACGCCCGGTCAGAGGCTGGCCCTGCCTTCCTTCAGGGCGACCATGTCCGGTTTCTTCCCTGTCATGACAGGGTCTGCACCCTCTGGAGGTGGTCACAGTTAACAGACATACTTTGTTTCTAGACCAGGGAAAATGACCTTTCCAAGCACCAATGCTCCAGGCAAGGCAAAGCTGGGGGGCACTGCAGACTTGAAGGCTGAAGAGATCTTTGCGGGAGAGGTTAAACTTCAAAGGGAAAGCAACAGGGCAGCCCACGGTCATCCCAGCCCCCCAGCCTGCAGGACACAGTTGCAGGCCAGACAGCCCCTGCCCTGGAGCTCAGTCCAGCAGCATCCTTCCTCCAACCTCTCACCTGGATGCTCTGACAGTCTCCCAGTGAAGAGGCAAAGCTAGTAATTCTCACCATACGCAATGATGGAACATCTACCAAAATCCCAGGCTCGAATTTAACCATCTCCCACTGAGCATGCTCCGCAGGACTGGAAACTTAACAGCAATGAAGCAGATACCTTGTGTCCTGAAGACTGGCTACATCCTAACCAGAGGTACTTCTTCCTGATGCTTCAGCACTTGCCCCTGCTCGGTCCCATCCTCCATCAGAGCCTCCCGGTGACCCTGAGCTCCTTCAGGTGGAGCCACAGCCAGCCCTCCTCCTCGGGGCCCAGCCTGTCCCCGAGAGCTGCCTGGGGAAGGGGACTGATCCAGCCCATCACACTGGGTGGGAGCCACATTGCCCAGGGAAGGACAGTGCCTTGACTTGCCCAACGGGTCCTGAAGAAAAGCCAGCACGTGGGTGTAACGGGAGCACCTGATCAGAACACGCCCAAGTCCTGAAAATGAGCGACAAAATCCCAGCTGCAATTTGGTCCTCCTGGCAGTTCAGTTCATGCAGGTGAAAGTAAAACGCTGACAATTTTCTTAAAAGCCCCTGGGAGATGAGTGGGCAAGTGAGGGTTGTGAATAAGGCCAGCACGGGACACTGGCACTGGGTTAATGTCCTATGGTCAGTGGATACTGAGGGGGTACAAGTGGCAGTATCTGATGCTGAAGTGTCAGGATGCCTGCAATGCAGGTGCAGGAAAACAAAACAATACAAAACACAAAACAAACAAACAAAAAAACACAAAAATTTACGTATACATAAGTAAAGCAAATGTGGCAAACTTTCTAAAAAGTCTCAGAGAAATTCAACTTTCTTTTTAAGATCATTTACATGTAAAATATATATAGTTTCATAAGCACTTTCTAAAATACGAGTGGACACATCAAATTCATGGATTAGTAGCAGATGGGTGATGAGAATTTATGGATTCTTTTCCTGGTAGTGTTTTGTTTCGTTTTTTTTTAAAACAGTGAACGGGTATTATCAGAAAGAAAATGAGATTTTATTTTTCGGTGATGGAGGCTGGGAGTTGATGGGCTCTTTTGATCTGATAGAGAAAGCGCTGCCTGAAACCACAGGAGGAAACAAACTCCACTGATTGCTTCCTTTTCATCTCAGGAGTCACTTCCACTCCCACGTGTGCAGACAAGGAGAGGCTCCCTGAGGCCAAGGTCGAGACCCCAACCCTGGCCCTGGCCCTTGTGCTCAGGATGGGTCCCTGCTCTTGGGCTTCTAACACCTGACCTCCGGCTTTTGGCAACCAGCCTACGGGAACCCACTCTTTGAACTGCACTTTGCTCCCTGGGTCCTTGCTCTAAAGATTTGTTGCAATAAATCAAAGTGAAAGATACACAAACAGTTCCAGCCTGAAGAGCAACACCCCCGCTTCCACAAAGAGTATCAACTTCACTCCTGGAACAGTGACCATTCACCATCTGGACCCTTATCCATTTAAAAAAATGTCACATGACATTCAGCGTCAGCAGGGACAAAATGATGCAGCCATGAGAAAGAATAAGACAGAACCACAATGGTGGCCACGCCTTGTAACTCTTCACAGGAATTCTATACAGCAGTGAAAATGAAAGCACCAGAGCTACGTGAGTTAGCGCCTCGGTAACCAAAATCATGTGTAGCCAAGAAAAGCCAGGCAGAGAATCACATACAGGTGGATTACATTTACATAAGGTTGACAAAGACAGGCAAAACCAAGCGATACATATTTTAGGGAGAGACACATTAAATGACAAAACCATAAATGAAAGAAATGGAACAACAAAAAGAACATTTAGGATAGTGGTTACCTGGGGGGGGAGGGGAACACGGGGGTCTGCAAAGGTTTTTGTAAAATGGTTCTTCAGCTGGATGGAGAATGCAGGCATTCACCTTATTGTTCCCTAATCTGTACCTACTGCTTGTGTTCACTGTCCTTTGCGTGAGGCAAATCCACGTGACCTGCTGCAAGACTGTGTCCAACAGTCATTTGTCGGATAAAATAAATGTGCTTCACCGTTACAGAGCAAGAGATCCATGCTTACGTAAGACGAGAAAACTTCTTGAAGAGTGCAAAGAAATTAACCACAATTACTTTTGATATTTATACTCCTTTTTCCCCCCACTGCGAGTATTACTTTATTTTTATTTATTTATTTATGTATTTGTTTATTTTTGGCTGCCTTGGGTCTTCGTTGCTGTGTGCGGGCTTTCTCTAGTTGCGGCAAGCAGGGGCTACTCTTCGTTGCGGTGCGTGGGCTTCTCACTGCGGTGGCTTCTCTTGTTGCGGAGCACAGACTTCTAGGCACACAGGCTTCAGTAGTTTTGATGCACAGGCCTCAGCAGTTGTGGCTCACGGGCTCTAGAGCGCAGGCTCAGTAGTTGTGGCGCATGGGCTTAGTTGCTCCGCGGCATGTGGGATCTTCCCAGACCAGGGCCCGAACCCGTGTCCCCTACATTGGCAGGCGGATTCTTAACCACTGCGCCACCAGGAAAGTCCCGCGAGTACTACTTTATTAAGAAATAAATTCTCCTCAAGTCTAGGTCTATCTAGACCTTGCTCAAGCAACTGAGCGACCACATAGAGAACCATGCTGGGTAGAAATCAGCTACAAACATCCCTCCAAATCCGCAACTTGTGTATTCTGTGCCCCAAGTACCTGAAGCCCTTTTTCCCATAACACTGTGCACCAGCCCTGAGTGCCTCCTCCTACCTTTTACGCTGTGAGGCACGAACTGGATAAACACGCGACCTTTGTAGGTAACGCCATATCCTCCTGTGCTTTTTTCCCTTCATCATGGTCTCCTCTTCAAAGATCTGTTCACTCTCATTCTCAGGCACTGTGAGGTTCTGCAGAGATTTCCTCCAGTCTCTTCCCCTCCAAAGAAAGCACACCCAGGAGAGTAAGTAGAGGGTTTCCCCAGTCCTTAAAAGCATCGTTTCTTGTGCTTTTCTGATAACCAGGCTCTTTTTCCTTTTTGATCTTATTCAATGAAAACGACATTCTCTCCCCAACAAGGATAGAGAAAAGGGTTGAAAAGGAGGCCAACGGGAAGTGTCCTCACCTGCGTCCATTCGTCCGCTGCCTGCTCCTCTCTCCAGGGACCCTTGGGGAGGAAGCAGGATGCGGATGGCTCTCTAGGCAGGACTGGTGTCCACAGTTCCCTGGGCCTGACTCAGGACCAGGAGGACCAAAGTGGATCTCCAGTGCAGGCACGAGGTGCTTCCTTGACCCAGACTGAAAGGCCCAGACTTCTTACGCCCAAAACCCTAGTGGGTCAGAAATCTACATTTCCCTGGCTGCCCCGCAGTCTTCGTTCATATGTGCTCCCATACACCCACCATGGGCACCCAGCACTAACACGCTCCCCACGCGGACGCCGCTGCAATCATGCGCTGCAACATCTTTCATCGAAACTTCTCTTCTCAGAGACAGATGACCAGGGGGAGGAGGACTCGACATGAGACAGACCTCAGTGACCTCTGCCCCACAGTGTGGTACCTCCAGGGCCACCTCACACCTCCGTCTCCTCCCTCCCACCTGATGGGGAAAACGGGACGGAGGGTGGACAGGAAAATTACAAAAGTAGGTTCTACACAAAAAATAACCACTCGGGCTTCCCTGGTGGTGCAGTGGTTAAGAATCCACCTGCCGATGCAGGGGACACGGGTTCGATCCCCGGTCCAGGAAGATCCCACATGCCGCGGAGCAACTAAGCCCGTGTGCCACAACTGCTGAGCCTGCGTGCCGCAACTACTGAAGCCCATGCGCCTAGAGCCCATGCTCCGCAACAAGAGAAGCCACCGCAATGCCCGTGCACCGCAGCAAAGAGTAGCCCGTGCTCACCACAACTAGTGAAAGCCCGCGCACAGTAACGAAGACCCAACACAGCCAAAAATAAATAAATAAAATAAATAATTTTTTTTAAAAAAAGGCCACTCATTGTGAAGGACCAAGCATGGCATCCTGAAAAGGACCGAGAGTTGGAGGCAGGAGACCAGCGTCCTTCAATTTTATTGAGCCAGAAACCCCTCCCCAGGTAGCCCCAGGCAGGGACAAGATCCATCCTCATATCTCAAGAGTGTGGGGTTAATTTAGAAAAAGTCCCTAAGAGATCAGCTACCTGGCACATTTTAAGATTCCAAAGCACTGTCTGTGCTCTGCATTCTCCGTGCTAGCCTCTTTAAGCAAAAACAACACAACACACCATAAAATTTCAGCCCCAGAAGAAACACCCCTAACACTTTCTCCAAGGAGAAGCTGTGCAAAGCCTAAGTTATTAAATGCGGTTGGAAGTTTGCACACCAACTGTTGCAATGCTGCACGGGGTCTTCCACACCAAGGGAGACCAGGACTTTCGATCAGGAAAAGGCAAGCATACGTGCCGGTTCACTGTGCTTTTTCATAATATCTGAAAGTTTGCACGTAAGAAAGTAGCTGCTGCTTCTCTGTGAACAATAAATAAACAATTTAAAACTCACACTTCGGGACTTCCCTGGTGGCGCAGCGGTTAAGAATCCGCCTGCCAATGCAGGGGACAGGGGTTCGAGCCCTGGTCCGGGGAGATCCCACATGCCGCGGAGCAACTAAGCCCGTGTGCCACAACTACTGAGCCTGTGCGCCTAGGGCCCGTGCTCTGCAACAAGAGAAGCCACTGCCATGAGAAGCCCGCGCACCGTAATGAAGAGTAGCCCCCGCTCGCCACAACTAGAGAAAGCCCACACGCAGCAACGGAGACCCAATGCAGCCAAAATTTTTTTTTAATTAAATTAAGAAAAAAAAAGGGTAAGGCTCTTTGAAAAAATTTAAAAAAATAAAACTCACACTTCAGAAAGTGGTTGATGAGACCCAACCAATTTTTTCTTTCTGCCTCCGACCAGGAAAAAAAAAAAAAGGTTTAAAACGCTATAATAAAATAATCGCAGGTTCAAACATCAGTTTCCAGTGACTTTAAATGGCGTTAAAATGCTATAATAAAGTACGTTGAAAAAACATCTTTCCTCTTATTTTTTCCTTAGGTAATCTGACTCCCCTCCACTGGTATTCCTTGTTCTGCTCTGGAATACTAAATCCTACCTTGGAAAACACACTTCAAAAGTGTCCTCCACAAGGCAAACTCATCCAAAGGAGGGAACGCTGATGAGAAGGTGGGAAAGGAGGCCCTACGCGGAGGGCTGATGGCCTGAGATGCTTCGGTCTGGACCAAGGAGGCAGAGGGTAGCTCCCGCTGAAGGAGGGACCACCAGGTGATAATCTGCTCCAGGCACTCCACAGGGACCCATCAAGGGGCACAGAAACCTGTGCAGAGAGAACTTTCCAGAGAACGGGACCCCTGGGCTCAGGAGCAATGCCCCATCCTCTGTGCAGCGGTGAGCAAGTGTACATACGTACACGCACACACACACGCCGGCTGGGGCTTTTCCTCCAAAGCCTGGGAGAGAAGTCGGTCAGCACATCCCCGGACAGACAGTCTGCGTACAATCCAATGCATTCTGGGACTGAATAACGCTCAGCACATAAAGATAGGATGACGCCCCATCACAGGCACAACATGCATCGGCCAGAAACCAATCTGGTCCCTGCGCCGGACATTCAGATTTTACGCTGTAAGTCAGGACACCCAGCCTGCACAACCGTAGACACCCAAAGGCTCGAAATAAGCCTATAACCGATTTTCTTTTCAACATCAAAATATGGATTAGGCGTTACAGTTCTTCTCTGAGTTTCTCCTGGGAGGCAGGGCAGAAGCTGAGATTTAGTTTTTATCTCCAATGGGCAACAATTCTGACTATCAGGCGTATTAGCAGCTGCAGAAAATATGAATTAAGAGCTAACCTGAAGCCACTTCGTGCGGCTGGTGTAATATATTAGAAAAAGTCTTCAAGCCTGCTCTGCAGGGGAAAGCATGCTGGTTTTTCCGATGACAGATGCACAAAATTTTTAATGTGGCTGACTTAATGCCACACAGGAAAAAAAGGAGGGCAAGGGAAAAACAAGGAAAAAAAGGCAAGTGATTTCCAGCAGCAAGTCCCCGGCTCACTCGGTGACTTTGGCCTTAAAGCATCCATGACCCGCAGTCAATGGTATCTCAGTTGCTGAGAGAATTATTGGACTGGATTCAGAATTCAATAATATGGACTTGAAAGCTCCTACGGGCCAGCACTGTTAATACTAGAAGTGATAATTACACTCAAAGTGACAGTGTTCGCATGGGGAGCTGCACGCTCCTCGGGTTTCTCCTACTTCACCCGCGGCCGGCAGTGGGGGAGCAGACACTCGAACGCAGGCTGTGCCCAACGAACGCAGGCTGTGCCCAGGTCTCCCTGGGGCCCAACGGCCGCCAGAGTCCATCCTCTCCCTGCTACCACTCGGCCCACACAGGGCCCGCTTCGGCTGGTCCGCGTTGCTTCTCTGAGCTCCGTCAGCCCTCTCCCCTGCCTCCCTCTGTTCCTAAAGCCTCAGGGGCCCCTCCAGCTCAGGGCTCCGCCCAGAAGCTCAGTCCATCCCACCCAGACCTCTCCATCCACACGTGCACCCTTCTCCAGGGCTGCGGGCAGCTGCCCCTCTCGGCCAGGCCTTCCACGAGGCCACTACACTTTCAGCACCCCCCATCCCACAGCACACACTCACACCCCTTCCCTGCCGTGTGCTCTTCCGTGTCCTTCGTACTGGCTGCACGTTTAAGCAGTACTTTACTGGCTTTGTTTGTATGCTCCACCCACCCCAAAAATATTAGCTCCAGGAAGGTGAGTTCGCACCTGTTTGTTCACTGTTGATCCCCCAACGCCTGCAACTGGACACAGTTTAAACAATGCGGTGTGAGACTCCAGCGGGAGCCCTCCTCTCCGGGGGACCTGGTTCCCACACACGGGGTGCTGGGCCCCGTACGCAGTAAGCACCAAGGTACCCAGGGTGGGGACAGGCAGGACTGGACACAGTGTCCTGTCTGAGGGACGTGCGCCCACACCTGTACACACTCTCACGTGCACACATGTGCGTGCACAGACACCGGGCTCCGTGTGTCTGTGCTGTAAGCAAACGAGAAAGGGCCACAAGGAAGGCAGACACCCCCTCCCCACAGGGAGGAAAGGGAGATAGTTTTCAAGGGAAACTGAACAGTTGATCTGTCCTTGATGTGTTATTAAGCTTTCCACTAAGGGAAATAGAGATTACTCTTGATGGAAAAAATAAGTCAAAGCCAGGAGAAACGCAAGGCGCTTTTAGCATTACAAGAGTTAAAATTAAAAGGTGGGGCTCACTGGAAGACAAGTGAGTAACAGGGAAGAAGCAAAGGTCTGAGTCCTACAGGACAAGCCAGAAAGACCTCTGCGGCCAAACCCTGGAGAGCTCAAGGTAGCGCAGCCGGGGTCCTGGGCTCCAAACGCGTGCTCCCCCCGTGGAGGAGGTTCCAGAAAGCCGACCTCTGGCCGGCAGGGATGTGCAGAGCCAGGCACCGGCATGTCCTCCCAGCAAACCTGCCTCCGGATCCAACCCTCTGAGCTCATCAGGGGCACACTGGCTCACTTACACACTTAGGCGTGAACATGCAAGCTTGTTCAAGGCTGCCAAGAACCTTTTCTTCTGGAATGAGAGTGCCAGCCCGGAAGAGCCGGGCACGTGAAAGGGCCGCAGCTCCGAGCCAGCGAGGACGCACAGCCCGGCCCGGGGTCTTTGAGGACACTTTCACCACGAAGTGAAGTCACCACGACTTCCTACCCGCCCGCCGCGGAGAACACAGAGAGGGGAGGATAAAGAGAAGAGGCGGCGTTTCAAGAGTTCAAGGCGCTGTTTCCATCCAAGATGCTATTCTGAGATCCATTCATCCCGCAGGGGAGGGGCGGTCAAGTTCTCATTTCATTTGCAGTGAGGACATAATGAGGGTCGACAGTGGCGACCTCCACACCCTCTTCAATGAACTTGCTCGGCACACACAGCCCTTCCTTTCAGAGGCTGGCACATGCGTGTGCGCACGGACCATCCGGGCAGCGCTGGGGACACCGGACCCTCCCCACACTCCTGCCAGCACCAGCCCGGCTGTCCTGGAATACCCTTGGCTGCAGAAAGCCGTTCATGTCAACAGCTGGTCTCTTGACGTTCAAGCCCGAATTCCAGCACAACGGAACCAGGAAATGGGCCAAAGGCATTTGCAAGGGGAAAGCACCCCTGGGCTACAGCTGCAGGCTGGCGTTGGCTTCCTGCTGTCACTTTCCTGGGCTTCGCTGCGCTTTTTTTGTAGAAAAGGTCAATACTACAACTGAGAACTCATCTAAGGAACCCCAGACAGGGCAGAATGAGGTTAAAACAAGATGCCTTGACAATTTGAGAGAGAAAGAGACAGAGACAGCAGCCTGCCGCCATTCCTGGGCATTGATGTGTGCATGGGGCTGCTGTGAACACTTCCACGAATTACCGTACTTGAATTTCCAGACGCTGCTCTAAGGAGGTACCACCGCTACCCCTGGTGTTGCGAGGTGAGGAAACCGAGGCACAGGGCATCCCTGAGGTTTAAGGAGACACTCTGCAGAGGGCATGTGTTAGGATTAAACGGAATAACATAATTCACACATGAATGTGTGTATATCAAGAAGCTTCTAGTTTGATTACGTTTCGAACGTTCATCAAAAAAGGTAAATAAATGGCCCTGAAGCTGACATGGGTTATGGAGACAAAAACAGTACAATCAAGAGCCATTAAAAAAAAAAAAAAAAAGCCAATGGGAGAGGGCAGAGGGGCAGATCGGTCCCCACACTAGAGAAAAATCCCGAAGCTGACTTGGTGCCAGCCTCCCAGTGCCATTCTCCGAGCATTCCTTTGCATTAAAGCAAAAGACAGAAGACCAAAGACCAAAAAAATATAATAAAACCTCTGCCTGATGATTTTAAGAACTGGAGTAGGATGCCTGCCACGTGTTCAGTCTCAGCCAGAGCGTAATTCCGGTCAACATTCCAAGCAAAATCTCTGCTGTGATGCTTAGCACAAAATGCCGCCTAGTTTCTAATTATCTGACATGCTTCCACGCGATGGTGATAACAACGAGCAACGGACGCACACGCCTCCCTAGGACCGTTCTCCACTTGTCTGGTCCAGAAAACTTGGCCGTTACGATTTCTTACATAATTTCCTGCCTGCCACAAACATTTGCATCTTCATTAGCTCTACAAGGAAGAAAGTCAAAACCTCTCTCATCAGAATGCAACTGACTGTGGTTTTGAATGAACCTGATCATTTCTGATATTTAATGGACTATTACTAGATTGAAAAATAATTCTTTCAAAGCAAAGACGTCCAAAGTAGGGCTGTAACTCCCTGCTTCGGATGCTCATTCACTGCTCACGGTGTGTTCTATCTCCCTTCACTCTCATTACACTGGCGCCTCACAAATAGTTTCTGTCTGATTTTGTTTTCCTTTCCACCATCAGTAGCCATAGATGGCTCCCTTCTTTTTTTTTTTCCTTCCATCACCGCCATGACAGATCTGAAGCACTGATGACACAACTGCACCAAAGAAAGCAACACCCGTGTCTGCCAACTTACAGAAGCGGCTCTGAACGAAGGGAGACCCCAGTGTCCACAGCTCGCGGAGGATCACGGCCCCCGTCCACTCACCAGGACCAGGAGGGAGCAGGCCGGCACGCACCCTGCCAGCCACAGACAGGCAGGGGATGGGGGTAAACTGCGCAGGGTCTCTGGGTTTTCTCTTCATCTGTTTTAAAATATTAATTTTTGTCATTTTTTATTTGATGCACTCAAAAAGGTGTTTTTGTTTTTTTTTAAATCTACTTTGGGATGAGTCGATTCCAATACATCCACATACTTAAATATCATGCAGCCATGAAAAAGATCGCTGATGAGAAGGCGAGGACACAGGAAAAATGTCATTGTAACAAAGACTCAGTAGGAAAACACTGGACACACCATTGCTTACGTGACACTTACCAACCCTCATAAAACACCAAGGTGGGAAAAGGAGAAAACCTCCCCGGAGTCAGTAGTTGCCTCCAGACGGAAGGATCACAGGCAACTTTTCTTCTTTATAGTTTCCACATTCTCTATATTGAGCATATAACCTGTTAATAATCAGAAAAACGGTTGATTCATTCCCTGCAAATTCTCCTCTTTGTGATCAACTCTACCTTTTCTGTTTTCTCTTTTTCCTGCTGAAAAGTCTAAAACCTGGACAAGCATCCGCCGGGTGAACAATCTAATGAAGATACCACTTCTCAGGGTCGGGGCTCCTGCTTACCTAGAGGTAAAGGTGGGCAGAGAACCAGGGCCTCCCAGTAACCTTGTCCCACCACAAGGACCCATGCACAATTCATTATGCATCTCAAGGCAGAAAGTGGCAGGTGACGTGAAGAGGGTCGGTCACAAGCTATGGGACTTGAGAAGAGAAGACCGTCCAGGAGATGAGGACACACAACCCTGGGCGAGGCTACAAGGATAACTGGTGTTCCCGCAGGAGCGGAGGAGGGGACAGGAGCAGGTCCAGCCACGAGGACACCGTGGCGAGGCGAGCAAGGCGGCCTCTTCACGTCGACGAGCGGGGGGCGAGGCCACCTGCAAGAGGAGCTCTGCCTCCCCAGCAAAAAGGGGGAACCCCAGTCGGTTCAGGGCAGCCACAGGCTTCAGTCTGGACAAGGAGGGTCAGCTGGGATTCCAAAATCAGCCTCTTCGTGCGGAGTCTAGGTTCGTGGTACACGTGCGTTCACAGGTCGCGATGGTTGCCCAGAATCGGTACTCGTTTGCTAACTGTACTTCCTAAACTGAAGTGGAAGTCGGCAGAGAGAGCCAGAAAGCCTGACGTTCCGCAGTGCCCTCCCGCCCCCCGCCACCCCGTGTGAACAGCAGAGCCCAGTGATGACAGGTGTGGCCTGTCCGCACGGCAGGAGAAGAATTGCCTGCAGGAACGTTGGCCCTGATGAGAAACAGACCCGGGGACTGCGGTGGGCAGAAACGTGCCCCCACCCAAAGATGCCCCCGTCCTAACCCCCAAGTCCTGAGACTACGTCACCTTACATGGCAAAAGGGACTGGGCAGGTGTGACTACGTGAAGGTTCTTAAAATAAGGGAACATTTTGGAATATCCAGATGAGCCCAATGTCATCATGAGGGTCCTGAGAATTCGGAAGAGGGAAGCAGAAGAAAGAGAGAACATGACGTGAGGATGGACGGAGCGATCAGAGAGAGATCTGAAGACTTTACACGGCTGGCTTCGAGGATGGAGGAATGGACCACCAGCCAAAGAGTACGCGGAGCCCGCAGGAGCTGGAGAAGGCCAGGGGATGAATTCTTCCCTAGAGCCTCCAGAAGGAGCACGGCCCTGCCAACACCTTAATTTTAGGACCTCTGACCTCTGGAACGGTAAGAGAATAAATCTATGTCGATTTAAGCCACTAAGTTTGGGGTGACTTGTTACAGCAGCGACAGGAAACTGATACCAGACCAAGGTCACAAGGGACCCTGTGAAAGTCCCTGAAACTACTTGCTACATGGAGTAAAGCACAATCTACGGGGATATTACATTTGTCTTACAGCAAACCAGTAGTGTGTGGAAGACCTCAGTAATGAAGTCTGAGACACCGACACAGAACTGGCCGCACTCACTCCGGACAGCTTAGTAACCTGGCAACAATTTGACCCCTAATTGCATCTTCTGGATGCAACTGCATCTTCTAGATGTAACTGCATCTTCTGGACCCCCCTGGTAGCACGACAGTGGGGTATCACAGGCACTTTATAACTCACATCCTTTCTTTGACACAATCTTCAAGGCTTCCAGCTCTGTCCACTTCAGAGATAAATGGTGAACCTCTTGACAAAGACAAGATGCATGAGACGGCAGGCTGCCCGGCCTTGCGGGGCTGATTCTCGCCTCCCCAGCCCTACTTGCCTCCAACACCACACACCTTACAGTAAGGATGCAACACACCTTACCCTAACCTTCCAAGTCCTAGAGAACAGGGATTCTTGAAACCCATCCCATTACCCAATGAGGCACACACAGCCTCCGCCCAGCCCAATCACTGCCCCATCGCAGCTCCGAGCCCTCCTCCAACTGCTCCGCTGGGCAGCCAGGGGCCAGAGATCTGCCTGCCCAGCTTCCCTTCTCTCCCCCACTGCTCAACCTCTACTCCCCATACTGCCGACAGTCCTGACTCACACAGGCCAGGCCGAGGGGATGAAATGCATGACGGTCCCGAAGAAGGTTCACACGCCAACGTGTGCACCTCACACAGGGGATGGGCCAGGTGGGGACAGGTTAGTACAATAATGAGAATAACCTGAATGCGGAGGTTCATTGTTCCCTTCCAGCTCTCAGACATGGCGAGCTGAACTCTTTTGGCCCGAGCTCTCAAGCATTTTGTCCCAGCTCCCTGGAGCTGCCCAGTCTGATGCTGGCTGTGCATGTCTGTCCCGTGTCCCCTGGATACCATGTGCAATGGACACCATGGGCTCTGGGGTCAGGCACATCTGGATACCAAGCCTGATTTCTCCACTCACCGCCTGTAGGACCTTACACGACATCCGTATTCTCTGAGTCTCTTAATCCCTACCTGCCACGATGATAGGGATTCCGTAGATTATTATAACAGGGAGCCAATACACAGAAAATTCTTCACATGCAGCTGATGCCCACGAAACTGTAGGTATTACAACCACCAGCCCAGGGCAAGCTCCAGCACACGGTACAGAAGTCCGAGTTCCCTGGAGAGGACTTACGACAATTGCTCCCCATAACATAAAAGGACCAGGGCTCTAACTATGACGAGGCAGCAAAGGGGCCTTCTCACAGTGCAGCAGAAATCTGACCAGGCAGCAGAGCGAGGGCCTGGAGCCACTCCCCACACAGAGTTAGAGTCCCAAGAGGGGGGACCTGGAAACCATCGGCACTGCAGACAGGGAAGGAACGAGAAAAATACAGTCGAACAATCAAGTAACCGACAGCCAAACCGTGATCAAAACTATTCATCACACACAAGGCTGCCTGCACACGCCGAAGCTCACGAAGGATGGAAACACGTGCTCTTCCGAAGTTCCTGCAAGAAGTAAGCTGGGCAAAGACACTCTGTTGAGAAGCCAGTCTTTCACCGACTACATGACAATGACAGTCTCAGCCGTCTCTCCCCAGGCAACTCCCACACACTGTGCGTTTACTTTCCCCAGAGTTCTGGGAACTTCTCCATCCCAGTCTCTAGTTCCAGACCTGAAATGAAAAGTCCATAATCAATACCCTCACGAAGCCTAAGAAATCACAAATAGCGGCGGAAGGTGGGGATGACCCGTGTGTGCAGGTGGCAGTCTGTCCCAGGGGCCTGCTGAGAGAAAGGACAGACTTGGTCCAGCAGCCGGGCTAGTAAAGGCCACCCCATTCCACCCCTTCCCTCTGGAGTGCGATGCCCAAGTGTGGAGTGGGGAAGGGAGGGTCCATTCTCCTCATGGGAGGATAAATGGGTACAAACTTTCTGGAATCAGTGCAATAATACATTACTTTTATTGGGGAAAAAAAAACTTTGATAGAACAATTACCCATCTAGGATGACATCACAAAGAAATAATGCTCAGTGCTGTAACTATGAAAACATCCTTTACTGCATTGTTTAGAACAGCAAAAACTCAAGCACCTTAAATGCCCAACAGAGTGTGGCTAATTCTGAAACATCCATTCACTTGAAAGGATAACACACATGCAATTTGGTAGCGACGCTCCAGTTATATCACCGGATATTAAAAACAGGGGTTGAGGACCTGAGCACCATAAGAGCCTCTGTTGTAAGATGTGAGAGGAAGCAAGCAAAGACCATGTGAAACTCACGCGAAAAAACCTCAACACGACATCTTGAAATGCTCGGTTATGGGCTTTTTTCCCCCATCTCTACTTTGAATAATCCTACAATGAACACAAATTACAAATGTTTAAGCAGTCTGTTTAATAGTCTGTTTAAAAATAACTGGATGGGGCTTCCCTGGTGGCGCAGTGGTTGAGAGTCCGCCTGCGATGCAGGGGACGCGGGTTCATGCCCAGGTCCGGGAAGATCCCACGTGCCGCGGAGTGGCTGGGCCTGTGAGCCATGGCTGCTGAGCCTGCGCATCCGGAGCCTGTGCTCCACAACAGGAGAGGCCGCAAAGGTGAGAGGCCCGCGTACCGCAAAAAAAATAAAATAAAATAACTGGATGGGACTTTCCCTGGTGGCGTAGTGGTTAAGAATCCTCCTGCCAATGCAGGGGCCATGGATTTGATCCCTGGTCTGGGAAGATTCCACCTGTCACGGAGCAACTAAGCCTGTGCTCCACGACTACTGAGCCTGCACTCTAGGGCCCGCGAGCCACAACTACTGAAGCCCACGCACCTAGAGCCGTGCTCTGCAACAAGAGAAGCCACTGCAGTAAGAGAAGCCACCGCAATGAGAAGCCCGCGCACTGGAATGAAGAGCAGCCCCCGCTCGCCACATCTAGAGAAAGCCTGTGTACAGCAATGAAGACCCAACGCAGCCATAAATAAATAAATAAATTTTTATAAATTCTATATAAAAAAACTGGATGCCTGTTTTTCAGGCATTCTCCCCACTTACTAATAATTTCTTGACTTGGGTCAGTTTAAATACATCCCAGGCCACACCTCCACACTGAGAATCACGTCTGGCCAGCGGCTTGACAACCTGGATTCTCCTCCTAAAATCACACACCACCCCCCATTTCTGGTTTCCTGGGGATTTTGCAATCTCCCATTTCATACGGGTTCCTACTGATCACTGTTGCCGTGAACAAAACACTAAGTTGATACAGAAGAATTGCTACTTTACTTTCGCTTGATACAGTTTCATGGAAGACTGGAAGCCTGACAGTATTTCCACTTCAGAAGAAAAACAAGACTACCGCCACCACCCCAAAAGTACGGAGAGAAATGCTTCCCAAAACAATCCGGGCTTCCCTGGTGGCGCAGTGGTTGAGAGTCCGCCTGCCGATGCAGGGGACACGGGTTCGTGCCCCGGTCTGGGAAGATCCCACATGCCGCGGAGCGGCTGGGCCCGTGAGCCGTGGCCGCTGAGCCTGCGCATCCGGAGCCTGTGCTCTGCAGCGGGAGAGGCCACAACAGTGAGAGGCCTGCGTACCGCAAAAAAAAAAAAAAAAAAAAAAAAACAATCCACTCTATCACTTCCACGGTTTCATTCCATCAGTGGAAGTCTGCCTGTACAGTTTTGGGATAAATGCTACAAGAATTCACCCACATTCACTTATTATTTGCAAGGAAAAGTGTTCCATTAATTTTTAGGTTTATTACACATCATCACTATTCTCCACCTCAAGAAGCAACAAGTGCGTCCAATTTCCAACCTCAGGCTGGTGGTGAACTTTCTCACACAGGCCCTGCAGTTCACATCCTCATCTGCATCTCCTTTTGATTTTAATTTACGCACAACGATCTTGTCAAGCTCCTACTGCTTCTAAATGTATGCTTTGTGAAGGTTTTTCTTTTCGTCTCCAAATAATTCATTCCTTGTTACCGTAACTTATTCACAAGAGGCTCTTTTTTTAAAAATGTAAATAGTTTTCTATCACAGGATTACAAGGGTGATATTCCACATTTTCAAGTGATTTTCTTGCTGCAAAAAATAAAAATCTAACTCATGGTCTCCAAGTAAACAGAGATGAATCACAAGGCAACAGCCATGCCCGAGCCTTCCCCTGGGAGGAGACAGGCCAGGACATCTGTGCTACACCGAAGGTCTTCCCACAGGGCTGCTCTGTGGACGCCCGTCACAGCTGGTCCCCAGGTTTGCATCGACCGGGACAACCCAGCTATGCCTCTGGGTCCACATGGCTAAGTGGCCTTGACTTTTTAAAACAGCCATCAGACAGAACTCCCACGCAGCTTGCCCACTTTATAAACTAGTCTTCTCTCTTGCAATGGAGACATTTGCCGAAGACCACATCAATACCTCCAGTTTCAAAGGAGACCCCGACGTAAAACAGAAATTTAACATTCAACAGTGACCACCCCAAAAAAGGGGGTAAAGTCCATTAAAGGGATCAATCTCAATGTTCTCTGCTAAATTTCATACCTGCCTTATCTCATCACCTTAAGAAATTTAACCCTGAAATTTTAAAATGGCATTCACACTGTGCAGACTCAGGAGGAATACCTGATACATTTTCAAGCTTTCTTTTTTTTTTTAATGGAAACTCCTATTTTTCCATGAAGACATTTTACCTAGAATTTGTACACAGAATTAGTTTATCTAGAATTTAATACATACTTAGCCAGCAATATCCAAGAATCGATCCAAAGAGATGCAGGATCCCTAGAGTTCCTCCCTCGGTCATCTTGGGGCCCAGATGTGCCCAGTGAGGTCGATAAGGGTGGTATGTTGCCCACCATCTGCTTCTCTTGGATGTACATCCCCCCCCCGACCAAACCCCCCAGTCAGTGAGCAGGGCCTTGCTGGGGAGGCTCTCCAGTACAAGCTTCTGTTTCCCCGCTTTGTGTGATAAGAACATTTCCTGGAAGGGAGGGGTGAGGGCTGTACAGCCAGCTCGTCCTTTGGGGGAAGGCCTCGGGCATATGGCGAGAGGATGCGGGTCATGCTGACTCGCGGGCAGGACCACGGAGGCCCCGTCCTCTGACAAGAGATTGCGGGCAGCCGTCCACCTGCATCCTCTCCTCTCCAGATCCTCAGCTCAAAGCCTCCAGACCTGCCTCCACCCCTTTGCACCACCCCTGGAGCCTGCATACAAAGTATACCGGGAGTTGCTAAGCCACCCTGTACCGTTAAGGTTACATCTTGGGCCTGAGCCATCCCCCGCCTCACCCTGGCGTGACACGCTGACTCCCTCTGAGCAGGACTTCTAATCGGAACCAACATCCGTGGGTGTCGTTGGGATCAGGGTCGGCCGCCCTAGCCACGGGGAGCCAAGTTCAGCCAGCTGTCACGTGACAGTGGTGCCCCCCCCCGCCCCACCCACTGTCACAACCATTTTACGCTCGGAACTAGGAACACAGATTAAGCAGCATCTACACCGTCCCAGGCGCTGTGCTCAGCGCTGGCGTGAATCACCCCTCTGGACACTCAGCACAGAACTCAGAGGAAATGGGCGGCATCGTCCCCGCTGGACGCCGGGGGCGTGGAGCTCAATGCCGCCAGCCGCCGAGGTCACAGGGAGGTCCAAGCGGCACTCAAACCAAGGCTGTCTGGCCACCGGCCACCCCCTCCCCGTCCACCCACACGGTGCCTCCCCCATGGGCATCCAGTCCGGCCAGCTCTGCCCCTGGGTACACACTTGCTGTTTCATCCCTGGACGCCATAAAACACTTCTCACAGCTCATCTTGGTGAAGGTGACCAGGGCTGGGGCAGGTGCTCGGCAGATGGCTCCCACCCTTGAGTGGAAAACCGGGACCCCGCTCCCAGGAGCCAGCGCCCAGCGAGGCGCCATCCACACCAGCCTGGGTCTCGTCCTAGGTACTGACAAACCCGGCGCTGGGGTTTGCTGAAATGTACCAGCTGAAATGTACCAGCAATCACCACGCCCCAGAGGCAGGCAGAGACTAGATCCCCCCAAAATGTGCCAGCAGTCTCCACGCCCCAGAGGCAGGCAGAGACTAGATCCCCCCGAAATGTACCAGCAATCTCCACGCCCCAGAGGCAGGCAGAGACTAGATCCCCCTGAAATGTACCAGCAATCGCCATATGCCCCAGAGGCAGGCAGAGACTAGATCTGCACCGGGAAAGAAACACTTCCTTCCCAAGCGCTTTGCAACAACCTGGAAAGAATGAATGACAAAATCACAAGACCTCCAGTTTGCAACCTCTTAGCATGAACAGATCCGGAAGATGACGATTAGGTACTGCTCACATCAAAGAAAGACAATTCAAAGGTCCATCCCATGATGAAGCCCGGCCTCCACCCAGGAAGTCGTCTGGCCAAACAAAACCAGAACTGGAGTCAACACAAGCCTCCACAACCACTAATTTACAGGGAAACACAGAGGCGGCATGTTACATAATTCTAAGGGGATGCGGTCCCAAAAACTCCAGACCAACAAGTGCCGCAGGGCGCACCAGCTCTGTTAACAAATCTATTCCACAAGAAGAGAAGGAAGACGGCTGTGGAACCCACACATTGGAAGGGACTCAGGGGAAGCATCAACCACCCGCACAGCCTGGACCTTATTCGGATCCCCGTTCAAACAAACTGAAAAAAAAAAAAAAATCACGATACTCCTGAGACAATTGGAAATTCGGACACCAACTGTGTATGTGATGGTATTAAGAAATGGTTCATTTTTTAAGTGTGATAATGGTGGTGTGGTCACGTGCACTTTTTGTTTGTTTTTAAGAGTTCTCCTCTTTTGGAGATGGACACTGAAATATTTATGGATGCAATGACAGGATGTCTTGGACTTGCTTCAAAATAATATTGGTGGGTGGCAGGGTGTCTCAAGGAAGTAAGATTGGCCACGGGTTGGTACTTATTGAAGCTGGCTGATGGGTGATCTGGGAGGTGATTATGCTATTCTACATACATTTTACGTGTTTGAATTGCTCTGTAAGTTTGAGAAAGCAATATTTAACTCAAAAAGTTCAAGCCTAGGCTTTTCTTCCTCCTTCACCCACTATGCACACCCAACGTATATACACATGAAAACACACACACGTACACACAATTCTCTATTTTCTATGCATACACTAGACCTTCTCCTTAGGGAGGGAAATGAATGATCATTCTACTCCGAGTCTCGAGCTCCTACATCTCTAAGTCGAGAATTACATTTACGTCTTAGAGTCACTTGAGGATTAAACCAATTAATAAATATAAGCTGATTAACATAATTCATGTCGCATAACCTGCAAACTGCTATCGCTAACAGTACCGGTTTCAAGCGTGCCAAGGTGGTTTGCTCTGACAATTCTCCTGGCGGGGGCCTTCTGTCGCTATGAATTCAAGGAGGATCAAGGGCAGAGGGGCAAGATGCACTAAAGGAGCGATGTCAGAGTCACCAGCCTGGAAATGAGGCGACCTAAGGATCCCGTTACTGATGGCTATGCCGTCCCTCTGGTTTAAGACGCAAAAAATCATACTACCTTGAGGATTTAAAAGTGAATAACCATTCTTTTTGCCCTCGTCTCTCTGGACTACAGCAGGGGACACCAGCTGAAGCTCTGCTCCGCACCACTCCCAAAGGCTACTGCGCACAGCTGACAAGCACTGACTGACCTGCAACTGCCAGCCTGGCTCCCGTGTCAGGACACCGGGGATCAAAGTCAATTCCAGCAAGCCAGCGGGGGGGCGGGGGTGGGGGGCGTCACACAAAACATCTTGAAAGACACCATTTGGGGGGTATGGGGTTTGGGCTGACAGCTGATTTTATTTCTGTCACCTTTAAATTCTTTACCAAAACCCTTTTATAAAAGCATTCACAGACAATAGATGAAAGAATAATCGAAGTCGCGAGACTGTCCAAAGCTGGGTTTGGAGATGATTGGTATGACTCGATGCACCGTTGTTCTTGCTCGGACCGAGTGCCAGAGCTACAGAAAGACTGAACGTGGCAGCAGGGATGTGGCAGAGCCGTGGTCTTCAGGCAAAGGGGAGAGAGTCGGCCCTTCGCTCTCTTCTGGACCACATTTCTGGGCCAAGCTCGCGGGATGGGCTGCTGGGCTCATTCCTGCTCCGTGCCCCGGGGGGCCCAGGCCTGGCTGAGCTTGGATCCTCTCACCTGCCCCTGGGGCAATAACCCTAAGGGGGTGGGGGGGACCCCGGGAGGCATCCCTGCACTTAAGTCTCACTGCGAACAATCACTTCTGCTTTTCATTACGCTTCTTTCTTTAAACAAATTTTTATTTTTTTATCATCTGTTTTATATTTTTAAAAACTGCTTGAATCTAAACATACTCTTCTACATTTTTTCTAAAACAGTAACCTCATGGCTATTATTTTTTTCCCAGTACAAATTAGTCTCTGCAACCTCAATTAAGATAAAATTATAATAAACATACAAAATACAGATATGCTAAATATAATTAAACATAATGTAAATAAAAATATTAATGAAGAAGGAAAGATATTATACGTTATAATAAAGACAAAAAATAAATAGCTCATCTCAGGTTCAGAAAGTCACTGTTTCCTGGTTCCATTCACTTTGGAAGTCAAGGGCGGGCTGCCCCCCATACCTGCAGTAGCGGAGACGGCTGTGCAGTCGGAGCCCTCATCTGAGTGGGTGATGAAGAAATGCTCAGGTACCACATACGGGTGATATCGGGGAGGCCGGGGAAGGGAAGGACACTGTTACAGACTGAATCACGTCCCCCCACCCCCAAGTTCCTATGTTGAAGCCCTAACCTCCAATGCGGCTGTAAACAGGGCCTTTAAGGAGGTAAATAAGGTCAAATGAGGTCCTAAGGGTGGGGCCCTAATCCAATAGGACTGGTGTCCTTATAAGAAAAGAGACCCCAGAGATGTGCACACGGAAAAGGCCACATGAGGACACAGGGAAAAGGTGTCCATCACAAGCCAAGGAGAGAGGCCGCAGGAGACAACCAACCCCGGCCACACCTCGATCTCGCACTCCAGCCTCACAACCGTGAGACAATAAATGTCTGTTTCTTAAGCTCCCCGGTCTGGGACAGTCTGTTTCCCTGCAGACGGACACAGACACCAAGCCCTTCCAATACGCCACCGTGTCCCCAGCCAGTCAGATCTTACCCTGCAGGACCAAGGATGCTTCTGCCGGCAACTGTCCATCAGCAGCATTTGCACGGCTGGCTTTCGGGCCAACCATGTTAGAGAGGGTGAATCCCACTGCGGAGACCCAGCTTGGGGGGGACCACCCTCCACACAGTGTGCCCTCCCAAGCTGAGCATCCCCCCACTGACCCCCAGGACAGGGAGAAGATCTGAAGTCTCCCGAGAGGGGCGAATGAACGTACATCCACTCGACAGACCTCGGGCTGAGCAGAGGGTGGGGAGGGGAGAGTCAGCGGGAAGAGCAGCTAAGGGTACCAGGTGCTGACACTCACTTCCTCCAAGTAAAGTAGGAGGAAACTGAGGGTCAGAATCCAAACGGCTTCCCCAAAAGCACACAGCCAGGAAGAGCAAGACCAGACATCATTCAGACACTCTCCTTAGGCACTACACACTATATGCCCCACAATCAATAGCTACTATGACGGAGTAAAAGCAGAAAATGCCAGGAGGGAGGTTCAAATAAAATGTGCCCGGGTATGAGAGAAGGCAAGGGCACAGCATTTCTGCTTTATTCCCAGGCTCGGGGAGCAGAGTAGAACAGTCAGGAAAGCCATTCCTCTCGCGAGCAGAGCGTTCTGGGGTGTTTATTGCTGCCAGGCATGCGTGCAGCTGGGGTGCCTGTGCCCTGAGGGACGAAGGCCGGGAGAGGAAGGAAGCCCAGGCCAGGCGAGTGTGTGCCTCCGGGAACCACCTGGTCTGAAGGAGGAGTGGCAAAGTCCCGGGGCAAGTGGGAGGGGGGGAGCTGGAGCCCAAGCGCTGAGGCAGCCCAGCCATCTGTCACCATCCGAAGCCCACAGGCAGCCCAGCGACTTCTCCCTGCACCTAGCAGGCCCTCGAGCCGCATCACTCAGCTACCCGCGCTCTGAAAACTATCTCACTTCAGTGAACACTTAAAAGGCAGCGCTGTCCTCTGGCATTTTCCCAGCTCCCTGGATGTTTAATTTCCAGCCTTTACATCTGCGAGGAGGAATTCAGAATGGCTGAAGCTGCTTACCAGTTGACACATGGTGTTTGCGCATCTTAAAGAAGTCACCAATGAACCCATCCCATTCTCTTTGAAACACTGCAAAATACCCAACCATAACCAGACTTGTTCGTGAAGAATTACAAGGACGCAGTGGACTTGGGCGGATGCAGGAAATCACGCTCCAGACTCGATGAGCATCTCACTGCTGACGGGACAGCCCACGTGTCTTCCCCACCGTGATGCACTGGCACTGCTCCTGCCAGCTGGGCATCCGTGCCCCCAGCTTTCGGAGGCAGCTCCTCCAACTAGCCTTTGAGGACCTGCCCCTCTTCTTCTCTACCACCCTCCTGGCACCGTCAATCAAGGTGGCCAAGAGGTGGCTGATTCCCTCTGGCAACAGGAAGCCCAAGTGGTGGCCCAAGAAAGAAGTGCAGTACCCCAAAGACACAGGGGTCTTGGACCCCTCAGCGGCCCTGGTTCAGCCCACCACCAGGCCTGGCTCTCAGACCGGCCTCCCATGCTCAGGACTGCCCCCCACATCCTGCTGGTAAATTCATCCGCTGGAATTTGCTACAATGGGATTCCGATGTTTTCAACCATGGACCCAAACAGACTGATTTATCACGCTCCCCAGCTTAAAAGGTAAGCAAATTCTGGCCATCCTAAAAGGCAAAGGCCACTTGCTGAGGGCAAAGATTGCCTGAATTTAGGAACTTTTTTTATTGCCCTAAGTTCTGAAGGCCATTCCCAAAATGGTAGCCACAGTAACCTCCAAGTCCTGGGTACCCGGCCTCACGGACTGGTTACTATAGCCTCGGGCCTCTTCTCTGGGTATTTCAGTCCTTGGGTCCGTGTTCATCAGGTGTGTTCCCCGTTGCTACATACATACGGCCTCATTCCAGGGAAGACGCCTTCAGGAGCTTGGTCCTCCCCTCTCACGCGGCCAAGCTCCACGGAGCTCTCACCACACGGTGGGTCCTGCGTGGGATCCTGGGATCTGGTCCCACGACCACAGTCCCTGAGCACCTGGAGCCTGCGCTGGGGAGAGACTGGGGGGCTGGGGGTGGGGACACAATCAGAGCTGGGGGCACAGGCTGCCCGCCTGGAGTCTCAGCCAGGAGACGTCTGTACGGCCTCCAGGGAGCAGTGACACTTGAGCTGAGTAGTGAGGACGTCAGCTGGGTTAAGAAAAGAGGGGCACGCCTGCCTGGGGGCAGGAGCTGGACCACCAGAGGCCTTGGTGGAGCCCGAGATGACAGGTGGCCCCCAGGGAGCCATCTGCAGAGGAGGTGCCTGCAGGGAGGGGCAAGACCACGCAGGCCGGTCACCAAGGGCCCTGGATGCTAAGAGAAGCAATTCCATTTGCATTTCTTTATTTACCCAATGACTTGTTCTAAAAAGGCTAAGGGGGTGAGGCCAGGAATTTCGACTTCACTCTGAAAGCCCTGGTGAGCCATTAAAGGCTTTTAAGCAGGGCAAGGCCTGGCCAGATTTGTTTTGGAATCTATTTATGGGTTAGCTAAGCTGTCAAACACGAATTACCACATCAGCGTCCTCGGACATCTGAGCGCAGAAGCAGAGACGTGCCTGCGCACACCGAGGGAGGCTGGTGAGGACCGCCAGTGCCTGATCACATAAACATAAATACGTGTTGACTACACAATCAAAGATGCGGGGACAGCACACAACCTGTGAAGCTGATGATAAAACACGTCAGCGCCATCCTACGGGTTATCACCCTGTGAAAACCTGAAAAGCTATCAAGTCTTCATTTGTATGAAGAGCTCAGCAAGTCTCCAGCAGGCTTGATGTGGGGGATCGCATGTTGCTGGGCCTTCTGGCTTTTTAACTAAGAAAGGCCTGTGAAAGGGGGCAAGCTCACGGGCATCCCGTGATAGCAAACCACACCACCGATGCTTCCTGAGCCCACTGGCTAGGACGCCGGGTCCTCCACCCACCAACGAGGCACGTGCCCACAGGGCCTGTCCACATTCCAGATTCAGGTCACTCACCGCTCCTCACGTCGTGACACCAGGATTGGGAGACCTGGAGCAGTGGTCCCCAAAGTCCAGTGCCCCACCCAGCAGCAGCAGGGGCAGCCCCTGGGAACCTGTCGGGGAGGCGGCATCCAGGCCCCGCCCGGGACCTCCTGGCTCAGAGCCTCTGGGGCGCATCCGGTGCTCACACGCTGTCCGGGTGACTCTGAGAATCTCTGCTCTAAAGGCCACCAGCTCTACAGCCAGGCCCGCGGGTGGGCTCGCCAGCCTGGACAGGTATACGGGAAGGGAAGCCGTGCCTTACAAACCCACAGTGGCAACACAGCGGCTCTTGAATGGAGTGAGGGGGACACAGGCGGAAGAAAACAACACATGCTATGTCGTCAAATTTCATGATCTCAACCCTTTAAGACAGTTTGGTATCAAAGAGAAGCTAGGGAAGCTACGTTTGAACTAGAAAAGCATAAACAGGCCCAAGAAAACTGCAAAACAGACTTGAAGGGAAGTGACCTAACCTGACAGGGCCTGACCTGAGGAATGACCTTGAGGAATGACCCTGAGTGGACCGGGAGGGCCTGACTCCAAGCACCACTGTGGACAAGAACCCCAACTCTGCAGAGGGGACCAGACCAGCCAGGAACCCCTCGCTCTTATGAACACACAGTGCACTTTTTATAACATCCCAAGCACTTAATATTTCACTAATAATACATTCATGAATGTTAATGTCCTGGCAAGGGAGACAAAGGGCAGGTTCTCTGACTGGTGCAGAAGTTAGCTGGCCCTCGAGGGGACACCGGGGCTGCTGAGCAGTGGCAGGACCCCAGAGAGGTCAGGGTCTACTTCCAGTTCAGAGGTCAAGGTCAGCTTTCAGTTCAGAGGTCAGGGTCTACTTCCAGTTCAGAGGTCAAGGTCTGCTTTCAGTACAGAGGTCAGGGTCTACTTCCAGTTCAGAGGTCAAGGTCTGCTTTCAGTTCAGAGGCCAGGGTTTACTTCTAGTTCAGAGGTCAAGGTCTGCTTTCAGTTCAGAGGTCAGGGTCTACTTCTAGTTCAGAGGTCTCCAACCAGCAGTGGGCACACGGCACATCCTTCCTAACAGAGAAAGTGAGGCAGGAATGGGGAAGGAAGTACAGGGGTTATTTTTTTATTCGTGTGTCAAAAAAAAACAGTGTTTCCCATTCTTGCTATTATCCCCCAAAAGCAAAAAAAAAAAAAAGAATAAATAAGCGAACTCCCAAGCAGATAAAAGTCAGCTCTGCAGTACTTTGCTGATGCAGCAAGAAGTGACGGCTGACGTGGACAAGGGCTGTCATCTGCCCGACACACACTGAGCCCCACTGTGAACACGTCTGTGAAAAGCTTTGTAGGAGCAAAATCTGTGATTTGAGGCAAGTACACAAGAGTTTTCTCCCCACCCTATAAGTAAAAGAACTGCCAAGGGAATGCTCCAGAATGTGGAGCTGTCAAAAAGATTTAAGTATGAAAGCTTCCAGGAGGTTTCCTCTTGGCCAGAGAACAAGTGAGTAATTTCCCTGAGCCAAGCGAAGGTTAATAATCAACGAAGTTCGTTAAGACAGCCCTGAGCTCACGCGGTTAGTCGTACAGCGCTGGGTGGAATTTGCCGACTCAAGCAACTGGAGGAAAGTCACATCCTCACCCAGGAGCCAGCTTCCTAGAAGCCTTAGAGGAGAAGGTGCTGGCTGAGTCTCACACAGCCCCTGCCCACCTTGAGAGGCTCGGTCAGATCCAGGCGACAAGGCCAGCCTCCCTTACTGAGAAGTGCTTGATCCCTGACAACACGTGGGTCCATTACCCCACAGATAATGCCACTGGTTCCCACCTGAAAAAGCAACGAGTACCAGACTGACCCTTGGTCAGCGCAGAGCTCTGCACTGCAGATCAGAGGCCGGCAGGGTCCACGGAAGTCCGGCTGGCGGTCTTCAGCCCAGCACTGTTGAGATTCTGGGCCACCCTGTGCAACGTCCCTGGTCCCCACTCACCAGATGCCACTAACATCTGCCTCCCCAAAGCTGGGACAACCAAAAATTTCTCTAGACGCTGCCAAATGTCCTCTGGGGGCAAAATGTGCTCCTTCTCTTTGTTAAGAGCCGCAGGTCTTAGCCAAACACTTGGATTGACAAGGAGCGAAAGTGACGTCAGGGGGGTCACAAAGTGCAAAATACCTGCCACCCATGAGACAAGGATGGCAACTCCTCTCTCTCAAGGACACGTGCTGTCCTAACAGCCTGCTGAACTGACAGGCAGAGCAGAGACGCTCAGACTCCTGGCGGGAGGGTAAAGTCCAACAACCAATCTGGAAAACCGTCTGGCAGTTTCAAAGTTGATGCTACACCCACCACATCTCCCAGCCACTCCCTGCTGGATATTTACTCAAGAGAAACAAAAGCGCGTGCCGATAGGAAGAACAGTACTGAGTGTTCACAGCAGATTACTCGTAAAAGCCAAACCCTGGAAGTGAGTCAATCAATATCCAACAACAGGATAAGCTGTGGGGAGCACACACAATGGAATACAACTCAGCAGTAAAAAAGAGCAAGCGACTGATACACACAACGACTTGTATGAATCTCAAAATCCTGACACTGAGCGAATGAAGCCAAACGAAGAAAGCGTCCATTACTGTGTGATTCCGCTTCTGTTAAATTCTAGTAAATGCAAACTAATCCACAGGAACAGGAGATCAGTGCGAGCGGATGGGGGTGAGGGGATGGGTCACAGGGGGCAACGCCTGAGGAGATGAACACGTCCGAGAGCGTGACTGTGGTTTCGGGGTGGCCCGTCAAAACTCATCAAAGTGTAAACTTTCAATGTGTGCACTTTCTCTTGCAGAAATTGGAAGTCTATAAAGTGGTTAGAATAAAATAAAGTAGGTGCAGAAAGGGCAAGGCAGCTGTAAAATTCACCGAGAATAACTGTTCCGTCCCGTGGTGGGGGGGGGGGGGGGTCACACGACCTTACAGGTAAGTCCTGCCTAAGCAGGTGGGGACTGCTCAGGTGGGAACTCTCGGCCAGCAGCGCTGCACCCCCTCCCCCGACACTGCTACGATGCCAGGGGATGGGCACACAGCCACCACCTACACTTCCCACTCCTTCCCCACCACCCAGGGGCCCATTGCCCCTCCCCGGCCTGGGGCAGATACAGCAGTCTGCCCCCTGCACAGATGGGGACTAAGCCCCGCCTGAAAGGCGAGTCTGGTCTGGTACAGAACAAGAATGCAGACCGTCACCAAATGCCCTTGGAAGGAATGTTGTGGACAGAGCACTAGACGGGCATCAGAGAACTGCCAGCCTGACAAAGTCAACTACGGGACAAGCCTGGGTGAGTCTCACCTCTCTCCGTCCCCAGAGCCACTCTCTGAAAGAGGGACGGCACCGTCTGAGCCGCCCGACCACACCTGCGGTGGAAAGCAAATCCTGCGCGGAGCCCCACGCAGAGTCTGGCTCTGCTGCCCCATGAAGCCGGCATCAGAGCCGAGCACAGGACTTGGCCACCTCCGGCCCTGCCACCCGGCTCTGCATGACCTCAGGTCAATCACGGTGACTTTCAGGGTAGCAATTTCTCCATAATGTGCTAATTATAGCTCAGAGGAAAAGCAACGTCTATTTATACGTGTTTAAAATGACCTGCTTGCCAGCATCTTTATTATTAAGATGTCACATAGGGGCTTCCCTGGTGGCGCAGTGGTTGAGAGTCCGCCTGCCGATGCAGGGGACACGGGTTCGTGCCCCAGTCCGGGAAGATCCCACATGCCGCGGAGCGGCTGGGCCCGTGAGCCGTGGCCGCTGAGCCTGCGCGTCCGGAGCCTGTGCTCCGTAACAAGAGAGGCCGCAACAGTGAGAGGCCCGCGCACCGCGATGAAGAGTGACCCCCGCTCACCGCAACTGGAGAAAGCCCTCACTCAGAAACGAAGACCCAACACAGCAATCAATCAATCAATCAATCAATAAAATTTTTTTAAAAAAGATGTCATATAATTCGGGTGCCTTAAATTTAATAGCTATAGTTTCAGCCAGCCCAGAATAAAGGTGTCACAGATGTTCCGAACTCAGGTGAATTTTCAAAGCCACGCTGTCTGGAATCTCTCCCTCCTCCCAGACTGGGAAACTGTCACCACAGGCCACCAGCTTGCGCCGGGTGTCCTTGCCGTGCAGTCAAAACCGCCAGCCAGCATCCCGACGCCACCAATCACAGCAACGGAGGAAAAGCAAGCTAGCAGCTGTGATTTTCCTGGTGACCACAGTGAGTAAAAGACACCTACAGGAGGAGCACAGAGCACAGAGAACTCCTCATGCCCTCTGCAGACCTTGGGCGGATCTGAGAGGTCTCCTTTCTGCATCATTAAAAATGTCATGAAGGGGCTTCCCTGGTGGCACAGTGGTTGAGAGTCCACCTGCCAATGCAGGGGACACAGGTTCATGCCCCGGTCCGGGAAGATCCCATGTGCCACGGAGCGGCTGGGCCCGAGAGCCATGGCCGCTGAGTCTGCGCGTCTGGAGCCTGTGCTCCGCAACAGGAGAGGCCACAACAGTGAGAGGCCCGCGTACCACAAAAAAAAAAAAAAAAAAATGTCATGAAGAACCTAGGGGTAAGACGGGAATAAAGACACAGACCTACTAGAGAATGGACTTGAGGATATGGAGAGGGGGAAGGGTAAGCTGGGACGAAGTAAGGGAGTGACATGGACATATATACACTACCAAATGTAGAATAGACAGCTAGTGGGAAGCAGCCACACAGCACAGGGAGATCAGCTCGGTGCTTTGTGTCCACCTAGAGGGGTGGGATAGGGAGGGAGGGAGGGAGACGCAAGAGGGAAGAGATATGGGAACATATGTATACGTATAGCTGATTCACTTTGTTATAAAGCAGAAACTAACACACCATTGTAAAGCAATTATACTCCAATAAAGATGTAAAATGAATAAAAATTTTTAAAAAACACACAGAGAGGTAGGTGGGAGGGGGAGCGGCGGGGGTTAGTGTGTGAGTCCTGAGTTCGAATCCAACTCAGCCACCTCCAGGTGTGGGCAGATTTGGGCAAAGCTCTCAACGCTAGGCCTCAAGCTCCCGGCCCGCGAAAGGAGGGTTCTCCCACCTCTGTGCCGGGGTGACCAGGTAAAATGGCACAAAGCACGCTAAGCGCTTAACACAGGGCGGGGTCCCCCACACAATAAACAGTCGGTGCTATTACGGATTTTATTAAGGGAGGAAAAGGGAAGAAACCACGAGTGTGTTCATGAAATGTTTAATAGAAATTTCTGGAATCTGGAGCAGGGGCAGCTGTCAGGGATGCCTCCAAGCGACGGTGTCATTTACAAGGCAAACCCGCGCCCGGCAGCCGCTGGGGCAGAGCTGCACCCCAGGTCCACAGGCCGAGCCAGACTCCTCCGCCAGGGCACCAGGCCACTCACCCACTGCCTCGTGCTGGCCTCTCCCCACCGTCCTCGCGGTGCAGGGCATTTTTAAGTAGCTACTCATGTCCTCTGTTCCCCAAAACTAATTCATAACTGCAGTCTGAAAGGGAACCACGGGGGGAGGCGGAGGCAGGGGCTGGGACTCCTTAGCCAGCTGGCGTGGGAGCGAGCCTGGCCCACGGGACCAGCCGTCACCAGCCAGCAGCTCCCACGTGACAGGTCCTGAACAGCTGCCTCGCTCGGGGCTTTCCAGGTACAGAAGCTCGGCGCAGAGAAAGGTCCACACGTGATGGCAAAATAATCTCCCGATGAAAGAGCAGGAAGTTCTGAAGAAGGGCTCGGCTCCACAGGGTCGGCCCAGAGCAAGTGTGGCCTGGCTGCTGGGGGGCTTCAGGGAGAAGAACCAGCAAGATGCTGCTGCAGCTCCAGCCCCCTTCAAGCTCATAAAAAAAGACTGGAGCCTAAATAGTAGAGATCGTAACGCACAGAGAAAAGAGCAAGAAAACAGACTGGGCAGATAGCTGGGGTCTCTGTCCACTGTGCCCTGTCCACTCGGCTCCTTGTCCACCATCAGGCCCCATGTCTCCCCTCTTTGCAGTGTCGGTAGAGGACAAGGCAGCGTGGATCTGGGTGGAGGAATAAGTGCTGGGCCTTCACTAGTGGCTTCAAGTCTCAGTGGTCCTGCTCACGTGGACGCAGCTTCTCACAGCTCCTTACCAAGAATGGTCTCGGTGACATCACATTTTGAAACCGAGAGAAACTCTTGGTCAAATCAACTCAAGTTTCTGATTAAAAATTTTGTTTTTGTGTCCAGAAAGCCCCAAAAAGGCAATCTCAAAGTCATCACTCTTTAGGTCGTGTTTTTTTCCAACACTGGAACCCAGGCTTAACAAACGCCAGTAGCTGAATCTAACCGGAGTTATGTAACAACAGCCAAGGTAACAGTAGCCATGGAAAATGGATATTCCACACACAAGTTACTGGAAAAGTTCACTGCAATTAGCTTTGCACAGTATCTTCCTACAGAATTCTCAGACAGGGCTTGTTTAAGAATCAACACACGGTTGCAGCAGGATGGAGGGTCCTGTCCCCTATGGCTACAAGCCTTGAACCCCAACCAAGACGGTCCATGCATCTCTCCATCCCTCACCTGCTAAGGAGCATTGTCAAGGCTGACGGGACAGCTCTAGGGATAAAACAGAACAGGACTCTGTGCTCCCACCCTCTTGGGAAAAGACACCCTTAACACATCCACGCAAACATCCACACTCACAGATGTCATTATAAATCGCATTACGTTTCCATGAGAGAGATGGCGGGCAGGGCGGACACCAACAGGGAGCCCGGCTACAGGGGTGACCGAGGTGACTTCCCTAGGTCCCTGGGGTTTAAGGTAAGGCCCCAAGAACAAGTGGTTTTTTGATACTTAAGAGAGTCAAGGGGGACTTCTCTGGCGGTCCAGTGGTTAGGACTCCGAGCTTCCACTTCAGGGGGCACGGGTTCAATCCCTGGCTGGGGAATTAAGATCCCACATGCCTTGCGGCCATTAAAAAAAAAAAGAGAGAGAGAGTCAAGCCTTAAGGAGAACTTTGGTTGCCTGTTGTTGAAATAGACAAGCAAGACATCTGAAATCCTTCCACCATGAAAACGCACGGAGGCTGGGGCATTCCTTGTTTTATTTTTTAATTTATTTTATTAAAGTATAGTTGATTTACAGTGTTGTGTTAATTTCTACTGCACAGCAAAGTGATTCAGTTATACATATATACGTTCTTTTCATATTCTTTTCCATTATGGTTTATCATAGGATATTGAGTATAATTCTTTGTGCTATACACTAGGACCTTGTTGTTTATCCATCCTATATATAACAGTTTGCATCTGCTAACCCCAAACTCCCAATCCATCCCTCCCCTGCCCCCGCCAGGCAACCACAAGCCTGTTCCCTATGTCCGTGAGTCTGTTTCGTAGATAAGTTCATGCGTGTAAGTGATAGCATTATGGTATTTGTCTTTCTCTGTTTGACTTACTTCACTTGGTATGATTATCTCTAAGTCCATCCATGTTGCTGCAAATGGCATTATTTCGTTCCTTTTTAATGGCTGAGTAGTATTCCATTGTGTATATGTACCACATCTTCTTTAACCATTCACCTGTTGATGTACATTTGGGTTTGTTCCCACGTCTTGGCTACTGTAAACAGTGCTGCTGTGAACAGCGGGTATCTTTTCAAATTATAGTTCTGTCCAGCTATGTGCCCAGGAGTGGGACTGCTGGATCACATGGCAACTCTATTTTTAGTTTTCTGAGGAACCTCCATACTGTTCTCCATAGTGGCTGCACCAATTTACATTCCCACCAACAGTGGAGGAGGGTCCCTTTTCCGGGAGCATTCTTTTTTAACTAAACTGTTAGAACAAGAGAATCCCTGTCCCATCAGCAGGTGACATGTTCGAAACTTAAGCTTCCCCCACTTTGTGGGGAGAGGTGGTCATTGAAAGCAAGTCAGAGGAGAGCATGGGAGGAAGGGATGGACACTCAGAGCCGCCCAGAAGCTCAATCCCTAGTCGAGTGACAAGAGGTGACAACTGAGATGTATTTTGCCATACGTGCCCCTCAGCTAAAAGCCAGCCTGGACTTTGAAGAGATAATCATGACGAAGTGGAAGTTGAAACCCAGGGCTCTGGCTGGATATTTTAGACCCACAGGCTCACCAAATGGAAATTTGGTTTGGAAGCAAAGGCAGGGCTGTGAGCTAAGATGGCTTGAAGGCTCGAGTCCAGGGAGAAAAAAGTCTGACCTGCCAGCATAACCTTGGTGCAGCCCGGAGACGCACCCTGTGACGTGCAGACAACAGCTCAGAGCCGTGGAGAAGACACCGAGAGACTATACAGGGGAAGGAATCCGCTGATTCAGTGCCCCTGAAAGGCTGCGTGGTCAAAGGCCAGCTCTGGGCAGGATGTGGAGGGAGCTGCAGGGGGTCAACGGAGGAGGAGACTACGGACTAATAGCCCTTTGTGAAGTCATCGCTGGCTCAAGGACAGCTCAGAAGACATGCCCCACGTGGGCCCAGTCTGGGGAACAGGAATTTGGGCCTAATCAGGTTCTGTAATTAACGCTGCTGAGACAGGAATCACACTATAATTTGGCTTCCAGTTCAGCCCAGGATGCTCCCTGAACTCATCAACTGGAGAGGTGAATGAGAGCTGAACTAGACACCTAGCATACAGGCCATACACACACACAGGCTCGACAACCACACCTGCAGCATTTACCATGTGCTCACCGCGGTGACAATGACCCAGCACCGCCAGGATTACGGAGAGTTCCACGTCTGCTTTTCCTATCTCTGGCTAAGTCTGGGGAACCAGGGTACAGTGGAGATGTTGGAGATTATTATCACGGACAGGGTTCCTTCTGCAGACCCCTGCACACTCTCAGATGTCATAACAAGGCCTTCAACGTGTGTGCACCTGTTACACAAGGCACACAAGGGCTAGATCACCCACGTACTACATGGATCACATACACACATACAAGATGTTTTCTTCCCCTTTTGGCTATTACTCTACTGAGTGAAATTTCACTCTTGGGTTTGTTGAGGCAAGGAAGACTGTGGGTGGAACAAGTGAACACAATGCCCTGGGACAATCTGGCTTCCTCTGACCAAGTCTTCTCCTCCCCACCCTCCCCATCCCCTCCTCCACCTCTACCAGACCAGGTCGGTTCAGGGACTGAGGAGCAATGGATGGGACAGTGGCAGTCACTCTGGGGACTGGAGGAAGCTTGAGCTCAATCAAAGTTCAACACCATGGATTCTAGACTCTGAAACTGAGGCCGAAAGGGACACGTGTGTTTCCCAAGAGTTCCACAGCACGTCACTGAGGCAGGAGCCTGTCTTGGCTCCCCCAGCTAGGGTTGCCTGTCCCCCTACAAGTCACAAAGAGTCATCAGATCCTCCACATCATTCTGCTTCCAGGAAGTGATCATGGTGGAACATGATCCAACAAGGAAATGCCTGTGCTCCGTATCAACACACAGACTATTCCTAAAACCAAAGTCCTGGACAAAGAGGATGGCGTGCCACCCCAACAACCAAAACCCCCAAGGCCCAAAGTGGGGCTGCCCTCCCCCACACACACGCTCAGCCACAGAATTCAAGTCAGAGCTCAATTCAAAGTGTCCCTGTGGGTTCAAGGTTGAACTGTATCGAAATTAACAACACACACTACTATATATAAAACAGATAATCAACAAGGACCTACTGTGTAGCACAGAGAACTCTACTCAATATTTTGTAATAACCTATGAGGGAAAAGAATCTGATAAATATATATATTCAGTTATATACAATACATATATATATAACTGAATCACTTTGCTGTCCACCTGAAACTAACGCAACATTGTAAATCAACTATGCGTCAATAAAATAAAATACAAAAATAAATTTTTAATTTTTCTAAATTTTATTGAAGCATAGTTGAATTTAAAAATAAATTAAAAAAAAAAAAAGATTAACAACAAAAACTGTCCTTCCGAAGCACACGTTAAACCAACTTCCCCTGCAGAAGGAGACACTTCACGTTCAATCCACACTTAACAAGCACCTTGTCCCTGCTGTGCCTGCACTGCACCTGGAATCTGACACCATGACACCCAGGTGGTACCAGAAATCCTTCGGATTCCATGCCAACGTGGAGCCAGCCTAGGAAAACCCTGCATTCTATTAAAAATGCCTGCTGCTGGGCTTCCCTGGTGGCGCAGTGGTTGAGAGTCCGCCTGCCGATGCAGGGGACGCGGGTTCGTGCCCCGGTCCGGGAAGATCCCACGTGCCGCAGAGCGGCTGGGCCCGTGAGCCATGGCCGCTGAGCCTGCGCATCCGGAGCCTGTGCTCCGCAACGGGAGAGGCCAGAACAGTGAGAGGCCCGCGTACCGCGGGAAAAAAAAAAAAAAGCCTGCTGAACTATCATCCTCTGGATGGAGAGATACACAAAACATTAACTAGCGGAGAAGCAAAGCAATGGGTGTGTAGGAGTTCACTCTGAACGTTCTTTCAACTCTTCCATGTTTGAAATTTTTCATCACAGTGAGTTGAGGAAAAGAGATCCTCCTCAACTTGTAAACAATGTTCATCTCTTTTCATTGCAAAATGTCTTGCTCACACAAATCCCAGACCCTAGGCTGTGGGACACGGAGACCCAGAGGGGGTGCCTGCAGTCCACCCAGGGGGTGAGGGCTCCGTGGACTCAGGTGAGGGGGCTCTCTTGCCACGCCCCGCGCTACACAAAGCGCCCAGGTGTCTATACCAAAGAGTGGAGCAGGGTCCCATCTTCCCGGATGAGGGAGACCGCACCGCGCTGAGATTCTTTTATGTCCAAGCAGGTGACCTGGAAACTGAAAAGCCCAGAAGTGCACCCCTTCAACCCGCATCCCCTCAGAAGTTGACGCTGGGATTCTAGAAGAAACAGGCTCTCGCGTCTGAGCCTGGAATTCTGAGCCACTTCAGAAAAAGCAGCACTGCCACAAGGCCACACCCAGCTCGCCATCCGGGCAGGGTCCCCAAGACGCACAGACAGAAACACAAGAGCCAACTGCCCATGATCTGAGCGCCCACCACTCCCCCCACCCCACAACTCTCCTGCCAAGCAAGGAGTTGAGGGAAAGAGTTTGGGGCTTCGGAGGTTTTTATTTTTTTTGGGGAGGGGGACTCTAGATTTAGAGAGCAGGCAGGAAGAGATAGATATATAATTTTTTTATGCCCCAGCATAAGATGACCAGAAGAGCAAGTCCAAGTTGAGAAACCTGGGTAAAACTAAACTTATTCAAGTGAAAAAAAAAAAAAAATAGAAACACACTTTTTTGTGTGAAGACAGTGAGATTTCTTTGGGCAGAGATGAGAGTTTACAAAGGCCTCCTTTGGAAGCAAGATGCCAAGATGCCCAGTCAGCGACCCCCCGCCCCAAATGGCATTAGCTCCCCATCTTCTGGGGCTCAAACAGCGAGCGCTTCCTGCAGGAGCTCCTGGGCTCCCCAGGGCACCCCCTCCAGCCCTCCTAGCCCACTGCACCCCGGCCCGAAGCCTGTGCCTGCGCTGACCTATACAGCAAGCAGCCTGTTCGCCTCTGCGCTCCCAGCACGTGGCTCTACAAGTCTACGGATTAAAGCCGTAAAGTGAAAAAATAAATACACACCTAATAGACAGATACGGTATAGCGACAGAGACAGAGAGGGAGACACAGACACAGAAGAGATTTAGGCACCAGTCCAGCACCATGGGACACATGCTCTGAGGCAGGCACAGGTGGCCAGGAGACGACCTGGCTGGATGAGCAGGACCGCAGGGCCACCAGAGCCCAGGCTCAATCATACACGTCCCCCTGCGGGGACTGATTCAGCTCCTGGAGAGCAATGCACGCTAGCTGCACTCCTAAGAGGCTGCCGTACCCCTCAGACACCCAGTGAAGCTTCTGCAGGGGAGGAAGTGGCTGCCGTACATCCCAGATGCCTGCCCCTCAGCCTGGATGACAGACGGGGGTGACTCGTGAATCTATACATCTGAGCCCACCCTGCAGGGGAGGGTCCTCCCACCACAAATCCCAGGTAACCGGGTAACCACCCTGCTGTGGCTGTGAGCACCCCTCCGGCCCAAACCTGAGGGCTTCCAGGGCATCTAGAGGTGGAATCCCCCCACACGGCCCCGCTCCTGCGTTCCGTGGGTCAAACTTCGCTCCTTCCTCCTGCCCCCTCCACCCGAGACTCACAGGCAACCTCAGGCCTGCACCTGCATCCTTGGGTGCCCATCTCTGTTCCCCTGCTCCCTTGCCCAGGCCCCCACCTCCCCTTGCAACAGCCCAGTTTTGTGGGTTTTTAAAATTTTTTTTAATTAATTTATTTATTTATGACTGTGTTGGTCTTCGTTGCTGCACGCGGGCTTTCTCTAGTTGCAGCGAGCGGGGGATACTCTTCATCGTCATGGGGCGCGGGCTTCTCATTGCGGTAGCTTCTCTTGTTGCAGAGCACTGGCTCTAGGCATGCGGGCTTCAGTAGTTGCGGTACACAGGCTCCGTAGTTGTGGCTCACGGGCTCTAGAGTACAGGCTCAGTAGTTGTGGCATGCAGGCTCAGGAGTTGTGGCTCGTGGGCTCCACAGTTGTGGCTCACGGGCTCTAGAGCACAGGCTCAGTAGTTGTGGCACACGGGCTCAGGAGTTGTGGCTCACGGGCTCTAGAGCACTGGCTCAGTAGTTGTGGCATGCGGGCTCAGGAGTTGTGGCTCACGGGCTCTAGAGCACTGGCTCTGTAGTTGTGGCTCGCGGACTCTAGAGCACGGGCTCAGTAGTTGTGGCACGCGAGCTCAGCAGTTGTGGCACACAGGCCCTAGAGCACAAGCTCAGTAGCTGTGGCTCGTGGGCTCAGGAGTTGTGGCTCGCGGGCTCTAGAGCACAGGCTCAGTAGTTGTGGCACGCGAGCTCAGTGGTTGTGGCTCATGGACACTAGAGCGCAGGCTCAGTAGTTGTGGCTCGTGGGCTCTAGGCACGTGGGCTTCAGTAGTTGTGGCACACAGGCTCTAGAGTGCAGGCTCAGTAGTTGTGGTGCATGGGCTTAGTTGCTCTGTGGCACGTGGGATCTTCCCTGACCAGGGCTCGAACCCGTGTCCCCTGCACTGGCAGGTGGATTCTTAACCACTGCGCCACCAGGGAAGCCCGACAGCCCACTTATGAACACTCCCTGCCACTCCCCACCACCACCGGCCGCCACCACCATTTCTATCCTGCCTGGTAACAGCTGAGCATCATGGCACAAGCTTTTCCAAATGGAAATCCATAATCTGTAATTTCCACGGCCCAATAAATAAAAGCACTCCCAGCATGCTTTCTGGGGCTCACCGGGCTCTTCTCCATCCTCTGGCCTCTCCTCCCCAGGTCCCCACAGGCTGCAGAGAATGGATACTGGATGTTCCACTCCTATTACCCGCCCGCCCAGAAAGCCTCCACTGCCTGACTCCCACCCAGCTTCCAAGTCCAGTTAATCCCACTCCCCTCGCCTGCATCACACCACCTGCTTATCCCAGTCTGGGCCAGTGTGGCCTCCTGGGCTAGGTCCGACTGTGCTGGGAGAGGGGCTCCAAGCCCACACATCTGCCTGTACCACCAGATGCAAATAGAGTGCTTTGCCCACTGTCAGTGCTCGATAAAATCTGGTCTACTGATTCTCATATTGGCCACTTCCCATACTAAACAAAGTGAGGGTAAACCCGGCCCTCCCAACCCCCATCCCTCGAAATAAATATTTGCGTTTGTACAGCCACTGGAGACGTTCACACAGGCACACACCCCTCTCTCTCTCTCTCAGGCCCTCGGGTCCTTACCAGCTTCCCGGGTTTGGCCTCGTGAGTGTGGCCTTTGTGGAGGGGGATGGGCAGCTCCCAGGACACAGCAGAGGAACAAAGAAAATAACCCCTTGAGAGTAACAGACAGTTGGCAACACTTCGCTGATCTTTTTCCCTTTTGTGTCTCCGCATAATTGCTACAAACAACAGAGACTGAAGAGCGCTAATATGTAACCATTAAGACCACGGATCAGTTTGGACGGGGAGTACAGAAGGAGTTTCCCTTCCGATGCCAACAGAGACGCACAGGTCACCTGAAACCCGGCGCCGAGGTGTGGGATAGACTCGGGGCTGGTGTGGGCTCAGCCAGTAGGACCCCCACTGACCACTGATGTCGGGCAGGAGCCAGGGAGAGCCGAGGGGACCCCGTTCCAGTCCCGGGGGAATCGCGCCATCCGCAGTTTCGAGGAAAACACTTCCTGGTGAAGGATTTCATTCTCACAGCTCCACTTACAAAGCTATACTTATTCCACTAACAGGGAATGAAGAGCCTATAGAATATCCAAAGCTAAAAACCTGATGTCTAAGACAGTGCCGGAAACGTATAAAGCACTTGACTATTTGTTTCTGGACAAACAGCTGGAAAGAAGGAGAAGCAAAGGACGGAGGCAGCAGGCAGCCACCATCCTGAGTGTCTGCAATGAACCTTGAACAGCAAGGAAAGGTCTCCAGACAGAGGCCACCAACGGAGCGGGTTCCGGAGCAGCTGCGCTGACCTGCGAGAAGGGCTAACAGGACGCAGCGCTCGGCTCCCCGGCGTGCAGCCCCCAACAGGAACGGGGACACGTGGGCACCAAAGGCACGGCAGCCCTATTCCCAGCAGCCCCGAACATGAAACCACCCAGATGCCCATCGTCGGGAGAACAGGTAAGTAAGCGGAGGCAACCACCTCCAACCACATGCAATACAGGTGAGTCTCGCCCTGCGCTACGGCCAACTCAGGTTTTTTGATCTGGAGGCTGGATGTACCCACGTGGTCAGTTTGTGAAAACGCCCTCCCTGACGACCTGGGCATCCTTCTGGATCTATGTTTTATGCCAAAAAAAAAAAAAAAGAGCTCAAAAAAACTAGGGCGTTTGAAGTGGTCTCAATCCCTCCAATCCCAAACTCCTAATAGTAACACACGGAAAAATCAGAGATCCAGGCTTGATCGTCGAAGCGAAAACTGAAACAACTGTTTGTCTGTCTGAAATCAGGTTCACCAGCCTGACCTGACAGGAGCGGTGCCGGGACAGGAGAAGACTGCGTCACTGCTCCCAGCAGCACCCAGATCTTTGGAAACCACAGCAGAGGGTAGGCAGGCAGGCCCACGGAAGTCCCCTCCCTGGAAAATACGCCGGTTCTCCCCTCTCAGACAAGGTCAACTGGAAACACAAACAGAAGGCTCTCAGGGCAACCCGCTCTCTCCGAATTCACTTCTATTTCATTACAAAAGGGAGCCAGTAGCTACCACATCTGTGAGACCAAATCTTGCTGATGGCCACCATCTGCCCTGACACAGAGAATGTGAAGGAATAAAAACTCTTTCAGGAAACTAAGGTGGGTCTTGTTTTGTTGTAGGTCCTCACGAAAAATTCTTTTTCTGTCGTATGCTCAGTACTGCTGGTAGACTATGTCCATATCACCTAAAACTCACCGAATGAAAACTAAATTCACAGCCTGAAGATACTGTTCCCCCTTTAAGACTATCATCTGAGGATCCAGTAACAGTAGCTTTGTGTGCTAAGCTGGAAAGGGACATGGTTCTCTCTGCAAGAGCCTGCTGGATGTTGACATTTCTAAGACCAAACATAAATCGTTTGTGAACATGGCCGGTAATTATTTGGAATTCTTCTCCCAGAACCATGAAAAGTGTTTCCCACCCTTTAAAAAAAAAAAAAAAAAAAAAAGCAGCTTCTAACCAGGATGCTAATGACGACCAGACGGCACAGGCAGTTTTTGAAGATCACACAGTCGCTTGTGTAGAAACACTGCACAAATACTCCCAACACTGCAGCCCAAAAAAAGACAGTCCGCACCAAACAGCGGGAGAAGTGTGAAGTCTGCAAAGGAGCCCTGGTTAAACAGAAACACCAGTCTGTTCGCAGAGAGCTCAGGGCGGCCACCTGTTCAGGGCCGGTGGCGAGTTCTGATTAGCAGTGGGAGAAACAGTATCAGAGCGATGACAGCCCCCGCTCGGGCCCTGGGCCCAATCCTCCAGCCTATATTTAGTCTGCTCCTTGTGGAAATGTCCCAACCTCGCACACAGACAAGCTCTCTGGCTGGCTGCTCAAAGGGTCCAGTAACAAATCTCTTCTGCTGGGGCAGGTACCTTCTCTCCTTCCCTCCCTGGCCGCCACATGCAACCAAGGCAGCCCCTCCCGCCGGGTCAGTCGTGAGCAGAGAGCACAGGGAGGTGAAGGGATGGGGCCCACCGCGACGCCAGCCCTGCCCCGGGATGGGTCATCACCACGACCCGCTGTGCAGGCTTCCACACCACAAGATGGGAGCCAACGGGACTCAGCCTCAGAGCCCCGCGGCTCCGGGAAGGACGGGGCTCAGGGCAGCACACACCGGGCCTGGTGCTCAGAACCTGAGGAAAATCACAGATGCTGCAGAGATTAGAGATGAACATCTGCAGAGTTCATTTTCCTTCTCGGAGAAAGGTACTTAACAAAGGGTAGGAATTATGTGGCTAAGCACAGATCAGAACCCCCAACCCTGGATTTTAAAAATAACTAAGCCTGATCCGCTTTGCCAAACTCAATCACTTGGGCGAAGGCCTCAAAGAATCTGGAGTGTTGGGCCGGGGGGAGGGGTGGGGGACACGGGTTTGCTGGAACGTGGAGAAACAAGAGACAGGAACAAATCGGTAGTTCAAACAAGCCAGAGCTAGACGCACCAACTGTAAACACCTGCAGGGTACACAGGAAAAAAGGATGCAAAATAAGAGATTTTAGTCTGAACAAAATAAAAAGTCAGTTTGAGACCAAAAAAAACCACCAACAACAACAACAGAGGGGGTAGTAACAGGGCTCCAGGTTCCGCTGTGAAGGTTCCTGCAGCTGCCAGGGCTGCTTCTCCCTCCTGAGTCACTTCCACCAGGCTCCCCACACAGCCCTCTCAAGCTGCTCATAACATACAGCTCTCCTGTTTAGAAGCGCTTTTAGCTGCACAACAAAAACAAAACGTATCACCTGCCAAATTATCGTAACAAGTGAATACGGAAGAACCCCACTTAAACACACAGGAGACTACCTACGGATCAACAACCGACCTTGGAGACACAGGAAGGGAAGCCCACAGAACCCAGGACCGGGATTTACAGTCTCCCTCCCTAAGGGATGCCCTTGGCAATGTCCACCACCCACCAGCCACGCTCCTCGCAGGGCACTCAGCATCAGCACCGTGGAAGCAGAGTGAACCTGGACTTGAACCCATTCGAACCTGGGCTTCAGGGCCTCCTCCACTGTGTTTAAGCTGTGTCACCAGAAGCAACGCCCTGGGCTGTTGGCCCCCGCCTGTCACCCACAGGGAAGGACAAGAGGACGCCCCCTCGCTGACTGAAAGCACTGCGCAGAGCCCTGGCCCAGGGAAGATGCCCGGTCCGCCACCGAGCTCCGCCCCCCCCCGCCCCCCCGCCCAGCCATGCTTCTCAAAGTGCCTTCCCTAGACTGACAACACCAGCATCCTCTGGAAACTTGTCGAAAGCACATTCTCAGGCCTGCTCCAAACCTACGGAACGAGAAACTCTGGGGGCAGGGCCAGCAACCTGTCTTCCCAAGCCCTCCATGTGATTCGAATGCGCGCTCAACTTCGAGGACCAAGGCTCTCTACGTTCCACTGAGGATGCTACATTACGTCAGCCACCCAGCCTGTCACTCATCCATCCCTACCAATGGTATCGATTCTGGGTCTGAAATTCACTTCCACCCAGGAGGAAGAAACACCACCCTTTTGCCGAGAGCCAGGTTGAAAAAGTTGCCAGGATTAAGCAAGCACGTCTTTTTCTTCCCCTACATGCACTAGAGAAAACTTCATTTCCACCCAAACACACACGGCATTTAGTTGCCACCCGGGCTAATCCACCAGACCCCAAAACACCCCGGCCCTGACACCTGTGCTCTGGTGACAACTAGCAAAACACCGTCACTTCTGCTAGAGGCTCAACATTGTTCAGATCACCAGCAAGAAGCAAGAGGACCCAAACGCCAGAGAAAACACAAGCCCTCCGCCCCCCCCCGCCCCGCCGACAAGTCACCCGCTCAACAAACAATTCCCGGGCGTCCTCCAAGGGCCAGACACGACGCTCTGCATCACCGCGGAGATGGAACACAAGCACGACCTGATTTTCCTCAGAGGGCCCCCAGTCCCTGCTGGGAGCTGGGGCCTGGGACAGACAGGGAAGATGCGGACTTCAGCCAGGCTGAAGGGACGCCCAGAATCCGGAAGGGTCGGAGACCGTGAAGGTATGAAATTTAACCTGGAAGTGACGGACCGCCACCCGAGAATTACCTTGAAGGAGGAGACTGTGACACTCATATCAATAACGAAAAGGCCCCATATTTACAACTTGTATTAAGCCTGCAAGATTACGAACATAGTCAAGCGTGTCCAGGAAGGGTTATGCTCATTCACGGCAGGAAGAAGGGATTTGTTCCTTAAACACACACACCTGCCCCAACCAGATGAAATCAATTCTTCTAGGCAAACAAACTCTTACAGAAGTTTTGCCGAGGTAAGCCACCACGCAGAGAACGTAAGACTTTCCGTTAGTGGCGGCGTCCGCAACCCCTTCCTGTCTTGGGTAAAGGGGACACGTGCTTGGGGTGGTTTGTACGTTCAGGCTGTGGGAACTATGAATAACCAGGAGCTTCGTTCCTAGCTCAGAAAGGGCTAGACAGCCAGCGATGAGGCTGACCAGCCCAGCCCATCTCTTTCCAGCAAGTTCCCTACCCTTTCTGGGCCTCCAAGGTGGCATCTGTGTCACTGGATCATCACAAGATGGACTGAGATGATGGAGGTCAAGCACTGGGCACTCTGCTGCCCACAGGTGCTCAACAGAGCTGCTGCACCGTGGGATGAAAGGCGCTCCCTGCCCCATCTTCCCAGGTTCCCCAAATGCTGGGGCTCGGCCCTTCAATGCCCCTGTGTAAGTGCCCTGGCCAGGGGTGGCAGGCAGAGTTCTCTTGCCGAGGACTGGGCCACTGTGACCTCTCCAAGTCCTCCCAGGAAGCCACGCAAACCACCGGCGGGGCCAGTGGGGAACTCGGTTCCCCCCTCCCCGAGCAGCTGCTTGGTGAGTGTGGAGGCATGAATGCTGGTTAGGGGCTCGACCACGGCCCGGCGTATCATTTGCATCACGGTTCTGCGGCAGGCAAGCTGAATTACAAGGTGCAATGGCTAACAGAGGCTTTACCCGTACTAGAAGAACAAGCTTCATTTAACAAGAAAGACAGCTGACTCATTCACCTCAACTCCATCAACCCCAGGTGGGCTTTTTAAAGGAGAACTGGAGGGGGGACCCTAGGCGAGATGCTTGCTCACCCAGGAGGCAGGCTGGTTCCCGTTCATTTCCAGGCACGGAGAACATCCAGGGTGCTGGCCACACCCCCGGGGGACAGCCCAGAAATCTGACCAGGTCAATCTGAAAACAACAGGCAATGCTTCCTTAAACTCCAGAGATTGGAGGGAAAAAATAAACCTCTCAAAGTCCGAAGTAAAGATTTGAAAAAACACTTATCTTTTTTCTTTTTTCTTTTTTTTTTTGGCAAGGTGATGTTTTAAAACAGGACTGAGAACTAAATCACATTCCCCATGCCTTCAAACAGGGTCACAGACCCATTCAGATTTGGGGATCTTGGTGAGCTCTTTCGACTAAAATATATACAGTTCAGCCCATCATTAAGAGATTTTCCAGTCCAGACCCTCTTAGAATCACTTTGAAATAAGCATTAGCTGAAACATCCTCCCCTTTGACAAGCTCGCTCCTCACTGCAACAGCCAACGATTCCTGAAAGACTCGGGAAAACGGGGAAATTGTACGTAAATTATGGCACAAATGCTGGAACCTCACACCGATGTGATACATCGTATCTCTGAAATTGCTTCCTAACGTTGAAAAGTGCTCACTTTATGCTAATCAGGTAGTTTTGCAAGTATGACTCCAACTTTGCTTAGGTCCACACAGAGGCAGGAAAAATGCCTAGCTGCATCTCCTCTAAAATGCAGGCAATTTTCTGTTTGTTGAGATGAGCGATGTTTAAACCATTTGTTATGACGTGCATATACTTTCCTGATTGGAAACGGTCTTATATTTTAAAATTCAGAGAGGTTTACGTTTTGCTACTGTACCATCCTCACCTGCAAGGTTCACAGGCAGGGGCAGATCTGCGTGCGTTTCTTAGAGGTACTGTGATCCTCTGAGCGCACACTCAGTTACAGCGCGGAGTTAAATGCGTCTTCAGTCTCCGTACCCCACAGCAATGCTCTCCTGCTCGGTGTGAGTGAAGAACCCATATCCTACACAGTTGCACAAAACTGTTTCTTGCATGCTTCTCTCCTCACAGGAAAAATGTCATCCTGCCACAGCTGAGCAATCTTCTCAATTTCCAAAATATCAATGATGTAGATATAAATCACAACCGTATCTTAAAATTGGTAGTGAGAACATTTCATTATAACAAATGAACTTATATTTCATTAGGAGGGGCAGTGGAAGGTGCTTTGGGGGGCTGCAGACCTAGGTTCAAAGGATCCTTTGGTTCAGACCCGACTTTGACCTCAGTCAAACGTTCAGGAGGTCATTATCCTTCCCCGAATGAAGCCGGCCCACATTCTCTCACAGGGTTGGTACAGCTCCACATCGAGCTTATGAATGCAAGAGCATGCTTGCTAAAGTTCTATACAAGTAAAAAGTGGTATAGTTGTTAATAATAATGCAAAGAACAGAATCATATTTGAATGGTTCTTAAGCCTCATTAAATTAACCACAGCCCTGACACAATATAAACATTCCTTTTTCTAACAAAAAAATAATAGCATTGCCAAAGTCCCACGCAGGATTCATCATTGATTCTGCGTCTTATTAATGATAACAAGGTTTCCAGCCAAGAAGGGGCCCAAAGTCTGACATAGTACAGGTAGACAGCAAGCTACCAGAAACCACCATCTAGGAACCACACAATGTTTTGGTTTTTTTAGAAAAGAAGGAAAAGAAAAGAAAAATGAAACCACATCCTCTTGCTAGAAAGTCAAAATGCTTTGCGAGGGGTGCCCGAGACCCCAGAACTGGGCTTCGCGATGGGAAATGAAAAGGAGGCAGCATGACTCACACTCAGCTAGAGGTCTCTGCACAGAGACTAGGCGCTCTCAGCCAGGTGCTTTCAGTGCTAGTCACCAGCTTTCAAAGTGTTTCATCAGACTCCTGTGGATGCTGCCAGAGAGCTGCGCAGAGACAGCGGAAACAGGCACAGGAGCCCTTCACTTGGGTGGCCGCGGAGCCAGAGCCCCGGCTCTGGAGGAACGTTTCTGCAACCTCACCCAGCATCAGCAGCCGTGTGCCGGCCCCGCGGCCTCCCGGAAGTCTTGTCAGAGCCACACTGCAGCCTCTGCCTCTCGAGGAACCTGGAAGCATCTTAAACTGCCAACAGGGCGGCCAGGTGCTCTGAGAGCCAGGGGGAATTAGCAAGTCCCCTATGGATACAGGCAGCCAATCAGCAGCCTGGCTGGGATGCTGTTCAAGTCCACAGGGCTGCCAAACGCCAAGAGGATCAGCCCCACCACATCCACCTTCTCCACCTAACTGGTCAAGCGTCAAACCAAGACACTCTGGGGTGAGCAGTTCAGGCAGCACGGCGCCACAGCAACGCTCTCCTGAGGCCAGTGCCCCCTCACCTGCAGACGGAGGGGAGCTGGGCGATGCCTGCGGCTGGGCTCCCGACACACTCCTGCCAGGCCTTAGAACCTTCTCAGTGTTCCTCAACTGTGGCCAGAGTGGCTTTTGGTTAGGACAGTTCTATATTATGGACAACCCACCCTTCAGTTCTTTTACCATCATTGACCAATGGCAGTGAGAAGGGAAGCAAGGGAACAAACCGGAAGCCGAATAGCAGAGACATAAGAGCCATGGCAAACCCGAGAAAACACAGGCCCAGGAGAGGCAGAACTCGCCTGAATGGCTCCGGAGGATCACTGCCTCGCCTGACTCGCAGGAAGGGTGGGTGGCCTCCCAGTGCCAGGTGTGTGAAAGTGAGACCCCCCCAGGGAGGGTTCTTCTGATGTGACCCAGGACTTTTGGTAGAAAACACGCCATAGAGGAAGCCAGCTTCTGCACAGGGGCAGGTAGACCAGCATCGGGACACGATGCAGCCTGCAGCGGGGGCTGGCTCTCCGCTCCGGCTAAGGTCAGCTCTCTCCACTGTGCCCCCGAAATGGCCAAAGACACCAAAGGGGTTGGCCCTGCCCGCCTCAGCACGTCAGCCAGAGCCTCGCCCCCAGAAGCAACACTTCTCAAAAGACCTCTTCAACGTCCAGCAAGACGCTCGGCCCCAGCCTGGTAACCTGTCGCGGTCCGGTGGCGCCAACTCCTCCGGCTGCCCCAGGGCTTGGGCTGGGTCACTCGGGTGGCCCAGGACGCGGCCACACGGAGCCACTTTCTCACCGGAGACTCTACTGCCCATTAGCACATTATCGCCGGCGATCCATCTTCGCTGGCAGAGCTGGCGGCGCGCTCGCCCAGCCCTCGGCCTCCCCCTCCGCTCTCGCCCGGCCTTGCGGGGTGAGACGCACCGCAGTGCCCACTCGGCGGGGCAGCCGCGTGCCACGGCCCGGCGCGTGTGTACACACGCATGCACACACACGCGCGCGCCCGCTCCCCCGCGCCTTCCAGAAGCCCCGCGGAGGCCCGGCCCTCACCTTCGATGGCGATGACGTGCTCCCGGATCTGGTTCTGCAGCACCGGCTCCTCCACGCGCTCCAGCAGCTCGTAGATGGAGTAGATGTTGGGGTGGACCGACTCGAAGCGCTGGATCTCGGCCCGGATGGCAGCCGAGTTGGCCAGCTGCTGCTGGTAGTTCATGGTGCAGGCACCGCGCCCGGAGCCGCGCGCCCCCCGCCGCCGCCGCCGCCCCGCGCCCCGGGGCCCGCGGGCCGCCGAGCCCGGGGCGCCGCAGCCCCCGGGGAGCCGGGCCCGCCGGCGGCGGGCGGAGGAGGCGCGAGAAGAAAGGAGCGGGCGGAGCAGGCGCGGGGCCGGCCCGCCGACTCAGTTCATGGCCGGGATGCGCGGCCGGCGGGCGGGCTGGCGAGCGAGCGGGCCCCGGCGCCCCGGGTCAGCGGGCCCCCATGGAGCGCCGCGGCGGGCGCGGCCGGCCCCGGAGGAGGCTCGCTCGGGCGCCTTCCTGCGCCGCAGCCGCCTTCCACCCCTAGGCGCTGCCCCGCCGAGCAGCCATTAAAGCCCAGGCAGCCGCCGCGCTCTGAGCGCCGGGGCCGAGGGCCGGCCCCCGGGCAGCGGCCGCGCCGCTCGGGGCGCCCGGCCGCGGCGTGGGTCCGCGCGCTGCGTGCTGCGCCGCCCGGCGCGCCGGGGCCCCTGCGCCGAGCCCGCCGTGCGCCGCCCGCCGAGCCGGGACCGAGCCGCAGGCGCCTTGCAAGCCCCGGAGCCCGCGCCGAGCGCCACTCGCCGCCTGCCCGGCCGGCCCCCTCCCTGGCACGCAGGGCTCCGGCCCACGTCGGCCCCGCCTCCGCCTGCGCCCCGCCCGCCCGCGCGCTTGCCGCTCGCCGCTCGCGGCCCGCCGCCCGCCGCCGCTGCTTCCTCCCCGGCGCTTCCCAGCGCGCCGGATCCCGGGGAATTGCGCCAGGCTCCGCCCCGCGCCTGCCCCTAGGCTTCCTGGGACTTGTAGTCCGCGCCGCGCCGCGTCGGCGCCCCGCCGGGACTGCGGGGGGGAGGTGCGCACGACGCCCGGGGCTCCCGTGCGGCCGGGGCCCCGGGGGCGAGGGGCCGGGCTGACAGGCTAGCAGACCCGCGACGCGGCCGCCCCCTGCCCCAGCCTCTCCACGATTCTCTGCGCTGCCCCGCGGCTGTTCCGCCGTCTCGGGACCCGGGAGGCCGTGCACGACCCCGCCCGCGTTTTTGTTTGTTTCTGGGCGGTTGGTTAGAGGAGCTTCTGCGACTCACCGTGTCCCCCGACCGCACTTTGTTGCTTCCCCTCCCCCCAGCCCCAGTTTTCACTTGCTGTCTCCTTTTGCGAAAGTGACACGAGTGCTTCCTCTAAATAAACTTAATTTCTTCCCGAAGGCGAAGAGCCTCCTTAGCCGTGGCGGCGTGGATATTCACACTCCAGGAGTGAAGTTTAGACGAGGACACGAGGTGCTGTGAAATACCACGGAGGCTCCCTAGGCATCCTTTTCCTTTAAAATTAAAAACAAAAACAAAAAAAACAAAAAACCAAGCAAACTGAGATGTGGGTCCCCAGCCTGTTCACCCACCCCAATCCCCGCGTAAGCTCAGCGCCCGGGACCCCGCGGAGCCTGACTGCACTGCAGCAGTGGGCCCAGCGCGCGCAGGAGGCTAATCCCGCAGGTTCGAGGCAAACCGCATAGTTGCAGATGTGCTGAGCACCGGCGCCAGGTTTGTGCGCACTGGCCTGGTCCCTAACCACGCCCATCCAAGTGACCTTTTGGAAACGCGAGTCTGCTGCCCTGGCATCCCTGATCAAAGCCAGCTGAGTCTTCACCTGGTTCATGTGCAGCCTGCGTGTGGCTTACTCACCCTGGTATCCAGCATCCTTGGGTTACACTTCGGGTTCACAGTTCCCCCAGACAAATGTGCCGACCACCTTCAGCACTCTGAGCCCTTGCTCATGCCTTCCTCCCTATCCCCAAACCCAGCAGGGTCCCTGATGCCTGAGGCAGAGTTCCAGGCTCCCTCTGTGATATGCCTCTGGCTTTGCTCTCATCCTACCTAACTGTAGTAACTGAGATGCTGACAACGTGCCCTCATCTTACTTAACGTCTCAGCAGTCATTGGTTGCTCCCCTCCTTGAACCCTTCTCCTGGCTGCCAGGATAACATGATCACCAGGCTTTCCCACGACCTTCCAGGCTTCTCAGTCCGGTTTGTGATCCCCTCCTACTCCTGTAACCTTTAAATATGGAGAGCCCCCGGGGCTCATCTCCGGGTCTCTCTTCTGTAAGCGGGGAATCTCTGTCTTTTGGATGTGAATATCATATACAGGTTAATGAACCTCAAATTCATATCTCTAGCCCAGACCTCAACCCTAAATCACAAATTCATATCCAACCGCTTCCTCAGCATTCCTTGGATGCCCGCTGACAGCTGAAATCTAACACGTCTCAGACTGAACTCTTGTTATGCCCTCTTTTCTGCTCCTCCTGAAATCTTCTCTGTTCCAGTTATGGGCAACTTCAGGCCTCCTTTTGCTCAGGCCAACAACTATCCTTGATGCCTCTCTTCCCCATACCCCAAATAGTGTCAGCTCTACCTCCACAAGATCCGGAATCTCACAGCTTCTCACCAACCCCGCTGCCACCAACCTACTAAAGTCGTGATCATCTTGCCTCTGGGTTATTGCTAGGAAATTGATCTAGCAATTGATCTCCTTGCTTCTTATCTTGTGCCCTTACAGTCTGTTCTCAAGAAGGCAGCCCTGGTGACCCTTATAAAACCCAAGTTAGGTCATGTTAAGCCTCTGCTCAAAACCCTCCCGTGACTCCTGTTCCATTCAGAGTAAAATTCAGCTCTTTATGGTGGTCTCCAAAGCCATACACACACTAGAGCCTATCAAGAGCTGTGCGGGGTGTGATGGTTCCCCCTACTTGTAAGCTAACAAGGTAGCCTGCCAAAGACACAAGACCCCTGGGTCAGAAACAAAGGACTTTACTATTCATAGCAATCGCAGTAGCTAGAGGATCAGCATTTTCATGAGCTGGTAGTTAACGGAGCCCCAGTTCCCAGAGGGCCAAGAGGTCCAGATGCACATATAGTGGATTGACCTATAGGAGGGGAACCCTGAGCTTAGAGAACCCCAATCTTTTATATGGGCAGTAAGCATTCTGCCCTGTAACTGTGACAGGAAACCCTATCTTCATCTCCCAAGGCTGTTTGCTCTACAAAAGTTCTTGAAAAGATAGTTCAGAAGAAAGGCGGTCAAAGCCACAACTACTGAACCCGTGTGCCACAACTACTGAAGCCCGTGCACTCTAGGGCCTGCGTGCCGCAACTACTGAGCCCGCATACTGCAACTACTGAAGCCCGCATGCCTAGAGCCCATGCTCCACAACAAGAGAAGGCACCGCAATGAGAAGCCCGTGCACTGCAACAAAGAGTAGCCCCTGCTCACCGCAACTAGAGAAAGCCCGCACGCAGCAACGAAGACCCAACGCAGCCAAAAAAAGTTTTTAAAAAGAACAAAGGCAGTCCATGCCTCTTCACTCAGACATGCAGAAGTGCAAGAGACCTAGGGAGGATTATCTCCCCCAGCTCCTTGGTACATCTCCCACCACAGCATCTGTCCTTCTTCCCCATTCTCCCCTCTTTAGCCACGCTGCCTGGCCTCCTTGCTGTTCCTTAAATATACCCGGCACACACCCGACTCATGTATTTGCACATGGTATTTCCTCCATCAGGAATGCGCTTCCCCCAGCAATTTCAGCAGCTCCATCATTTCCTTCACACATTACTCCAAAGCCACCGTCTCCGTGAGCCCTCTTCTGACATTCTGTCTAAAATGGCATCCCTCTTCACCAACACTTCACGTCTTCCTTCTTTGCCCCCAAACATGCCCACATCCTAATCCCTGAAACCTATAACTATGTTATCTTACATGACAAAGGGGCTTTGCAGATGCAATGAAGTCAATGATGTTGAGATGATTATCCTCGACTCTCTGGGTGGGTCCAATGTAATCACAAGGGGTCTTATAAGAGGGGAGGCATCAGGGTCAGAGTCAGAGAAGGAGCTATGAGGATAGATGCAGGGATGAGAGGGGGAGAGAGAAGTTGGAAGATGCTACACTGCTGGCTTTGAAGATAGAATGGTGGGACGATGAGCCAAAGAGAATAGGTGGCCTTTAGAAGCTGGAAAAGGCAAGAAAATGGATTCTCTCTTAAAGGTTACAGAAGGAATCCAGTCCTATCAACTCATTTCTGACTTGTGACCTCCAGAACTATAAGATAATAAATTTGTGTTGTTTACACCACTATGTTTGTGCTAATTTGTTACAACAACAATAGGAACTTAATACACTTGCTTAAATGTTTTCTTAGCACTCATCCCCATCTGATACAGTACATACTTTACTTAGTTATCTTGGATGTGTTCTGTGTCCCAACCAGAATATAAAGTCTATGAGAGCCAGGATTTCCGTCTGCTTTATTCCTTGTTCTAGCTCCAGCACCTATAAGTGCCTGACACGTAGTAGGTGCCCAATAAATGCTTATCAAATTAATGGCTTCTCCCATTAAATTGTAATTTCCATGAAGACAAGGACCATCTCTCTTCTGCACAGTCCTTGGTCACTGTAGGGGCAATGAATATTCAACAAGTTCACTGATGAAAAATAGTAACTATCTCTCCTAAGGTAAGGGCTCCCCTCCCATCATACCAGGCACATAGTAGGTGTTCAATAAATATTAGCTGAATTGAAATGAAAGTTAGTTTTTCTAGTGACATGAGACCCAGTGGCATTTACAAGGAGGTTACTGGAGATTCATCTTTTGTGAATACAGCCAAGAATTCGGGCCTATTTGGATATGATAGTCCTTCCAAGGACTTTAATTTGTGAGTGAAAACTTTACTATGAAAGCAAGCTGGCTCTCAAAGTAGTGAATTTCTCCTGTCACCAGAAGTATCAAGGAAAAGCCTGATAACCATCCCATTCATTCATTTGTTCATTCTCTCATTTATTCATTCAACAGATCTTCTTTGATCACCTACTCTGTCCTAGACAGGGTGCTACATTCTAGAAATAGAAAGACAGAAAAGATGATGCCTGCCCTTAGAGAGCCTCCATTCCAGGGGACTATCTGTAGAAGAGGCATTGCTTTTGGGGTTCAATTTCTGAATCCAACACAGAGATTGTGAACAGAGAGTGAGAATAGTTATAAATGAAGGTGGCCGTGAACCCCCCCTGCCCAACACACGCACACATATGAACACAGGGTTTACACACTCAAACATTCAGTGACTGAGTTACAGTTGGGTGAATGATTCTGGTCATGTCTAAGTAAACGTGTAAATCTAGGGCACTTCTGCTAGTGCCTAGCCATATACCTCTACGTTCTCCTGAAATGAAGCAGTGTGAGTTGTGTCCTCCAGAGGAAGAACTTTATTGTCATAACTTTAAACATCAAAATTCTCCCCATCCCCCAAACGTGCACAGGTGCCCTTACACATAGCTACATAGTTATTCCACCTAAATTATCTCTAAGAAGTGATTTAGAAAATTTATAAAACATTCTGTGTCTCTGGATTCTTAGGTTATTTACCTGAGCTTGAATTGATTTCATTAGGTGACTTTGCACGCTTGATTGGGGAGCTCTGAGATTTTTATTTGACATGTGTGTAGACTGTAATACGACAGAGGTTGCTTCATCTCATGGGGTCATCTGCAGAGAGCAGAGGGTCGTTGTGGGGAACTAGCGTCTCACAACGGCTTTGGGCTCCAGATGGAGGTGGGGAGGGGCCACGTAGGGCAGGAGAGGAGAGCAGAGACCAGAAAGAGGCATAATTCAGGAAAGGGCCAAGATAAAATTTCCTTATCTTGCATTTTGCTCTCTGAGGCAATGACTCTGGGGTGAGGACGAGAACACACACAAATTGTGTTGGCATTTTTGCAGTTTGAGCTCTAGGCTGATCCAGACTGGGCTCTGTGGGGCCCCGCCTCTCTACTCCATGTAGCTCTCATTCTCCTCCTGGCACTGCAGGACTTCAGGAGCCATGTGCATCTCTCAGTGATTGGGAAAGTTCAGGAGAACAAGCCCCATTGGGCAAGCTCATTTCAAACCTCTTCACATTTGCTGACATCCCCATGGCCAAAGCAGGTCACAGGACTGTGCCCAGAAGCAGGGGAGGGAAGAACACCCCACCCACCATGAGAGGACCCTGCAGAGTTATGTGGCAAAGGTGTGGCTGTATAATCCTACTGGTGGAAGGTAGTGCAGAGCTGGTTATCAGTCCAGTGGGGCACGCCATCCTTGGCCAGGTAATCGAGCCCTTTAGCTGAAATTGTGTCCTTCATTCAGTTGTTTGGCCCAGGGAAGAAAGCAGTGACATCTCACAGGGCAGTTGTGAGCATCTGAATAAGGTATGTGGGCAAGTGCTTTGTCACCTGCAGGTATTATCCCAGCAATGGAACAGGAGTTCTATAAGCCTCAGTTTACTTTTCTGTAAAAGATAGATTATAACACCTAAAACATTGGATTATTATTGCTATCAGAGCTATAGTCAACTTTCCCAAGTTCACAAGGCTGTAGTAAGCAAATAATCCAGATCTGATTTACTCCACTTCTCTAAGGGAAGAAATAGAGGGGCAGCTTCCACCTTTTCTGTACGTGCAACTTTCCCAGCCATCGAGTGCAGCAGAAGCAGTGATGCAGGACTTCTGAGGATGGTTCATATAAAGCAGTATACTTCCTACTGGTCTTATCTTTCTCACCCCTCCTCCACTCTTTTCACTGGCCCTTGGCCACCATGTTGTGAGGAAGCCCAAGCCACAGGGAGAGGCTACAAGATCGTGTGAATACAAGATCCTTCAGATGATTCCAGCTCCCAAGCTTCAAGTCTTCCAGCTGAGGCCCATGTAAGGTAGCGTGAGACAACCTGTTCTCTCTGTGCCTTGTCTGAATTCTGGACTCATCGAAACTCTGAGAGCTAATAAACAATTATCGTTTTCAGCCTCTAAATTTGAGAGTGACTTGTTCTACAGGAATAGACGCTAATGGAGAGGGGATCCTTGAACCTGTGAAAATGTATGAGAGAATCATGATATGTATGTGAGAATATATGACATGTGAGAATATATGACATTTTTGTTTCTGGGTTCATCATTTGTTGACATTTGCCCTGAATAAGGGCCCCCTTGAGAGAGAATCCAGTTCCCACATCAGCTCTGCTTGTCCTCTCCAGGCAGCCCTTCTCTGGTGCCCATGGCTCACTTTCTGAAACAGAGTCATTGGTTTTCTATTGCTGCCACCAACACAAATGTGTTATCCTGTAGTTCTATAGGTCAGAAGTCTGACACGGGTCTCATCAGGCTAAAATCAAGGCACCGACATCACGGTCCTTTCTGTAAGCTCTGCATAGCATCTGTCTCCTTGTCTTTTCCAGCGTCTTGAGGCTGCCCGCACTCCCTGGCCTGTGGCCCCCTCCTCCATCAATTTCACGGCCAGCAAAGGTGAGTTGAGTTGTTCTCACGTCACATCACTCTGACCCCCTCCTTTGCCTCCTCCCGCTTGTCAGAACCTTTGTGATTATATTGATCCCACCTGATAATCCAGGCTCATTTCCCCATTTCAAGATCATATGATTACTAACTTTAATTCCATCTGCAACCTTAATTCCCCTTTGCCACATAAGGTAACATATCCACAGGTTCCAGGCATTAGGACCTAGACATCTTTCGGGTGCGGAGGGGGGGCATTATTCTGCCTATAACGCATTAACAGATGCTGCCAGTGTTCAGTATGCACTTGTTGTTTACTATTTGGGGGTGTCAAGTGTCATAGTAGTTGCATTTGAACCTACCTATGCGTAACTAGAAGGGTTTTCGAAAGAAATGTTGGGTTCCCAGAATCAGCCTTGGACCCACCCACACTCATACCCCTCAGTACAAGGTAGCCTTTGAAACTCATGAGATTTGTGTAACCTGATAAGTCACCTACTACTAACAGGCTCAGAATCACCCCATAGGCCCCCACAGCTCCTGAGGCAAAGGGATGGAAAGCAGAAACACAGATGAACACAGTCTTTAAAGGCTTCATTTCTTTTGCACTTACATTTTTAGGTCAGTCAGTGCTCATTTGCAGGGTTAAAAGAATATCTTCCTAATATGCAGAGTAAACAAAATGAGCAGTAGCACTATTTAGCTCAAGGTCATTTAAAAAAGATTTTCATGGGACTTCCCTGGTGGCGCAGTGGTTAAGAATCCGCCTGCCAATGCAGGGGACACGGGTTTGAGCCCTAGTCCGGGAAGATCCCACATGCCGTGGAGCAGCTAAGCCTGTGCACCACAACTACTGAGCCTGCACTCTAGAGCCCTCGAGCCACAACTACTGAGCCCACTTGCTGCAACTACTGAAGCTCACACGCCTAGAGCCCGCGCTCCACAACAAGAAAAGCCACCACAATGAGAAACCCGCGCACCGCAAGGAAGAGTAGCCCCCGCTCGCCACAACTAGAGAAAGCCTGCACGCAGTAACGAAGACCCAACGTAGCCAAAAATAAATAAATAAATTTATTTTAAAAAAAGATTTCCATGTTTATGGGCTATCCTTAAAATTAATAATGGATGCTATATGATTTTATCAAGATTTTCAAAATCCCACTGAAAATGCAAAATGTTTCCTGTATGAAATCCAAGTTTTATTTCTCCAACTGTCACTAAAATGGGAGTACGGTTCTTGAGGACTCTTACAAAGCTTGGAGCAGCAGAAAGTGGGATGGGGTAAGTCAGAGTTTAGGGTAGATGGGAAAATTGCAGCTGAACCCTGAATGTTACTTTTCTGGAAAGTGTCTTTGTTCTGCCACGTGGAGCTCTCACTCCTGACCTTTCTCCTCGAACCCCGCTTTCTCTGGAGGCCCGTTGCTCCTCTCTTCACAGTCCCAGTTGTCCTGAATCACCAGAAAGGAATTCACCCCAAACCACGACACTTTATGAGACTGACTTTACTCCTTTGGTTAAAGGTCTGGGGACACACACAAACACACACACAATCACCATATTTTCCTAAATTAAGGAGAAATTGTTATTCAGAGATGCATTCTATGGGCCATGATTCTTTAAGAGGTTGCGAAACCAATCTTATCAGCAAATAGAATAGAATAGAACAGAATAGAACAAATAGAATAGAATATCAGTGCATCATAGGTAGTGGGGGTGAGTGCTGTCTAAAGGTAGCAGTTGTTCTGTGAAACTTTTGTTGTTTTGTGAAGACAGCAAGGAAGTACTACTTCTCAAAGGACAAACATATAAGCAAACCTCTCACCGCCCCCACCCCCGCCTTCTCTCTGGGTGTCTTTGCTAAGCATAACTCTTCCACAGTTTCCATGTGGTATCTGATTCCCATGGCTCCTGCAACAAATTACCACAAACTTACTGGCTGAAAACAACACCTATTTATTATCTCAGTTCTGGAAGACAGAAGCCTGAAATGGGTCTCATGCGGCTAAAATCAAGGTGTCCACAGGCCTGCACTCCTTTTGGAGGCTCCAGGGGAGAATCTGTTTGCGTGGCTTTTCTAGCATCTGGAGGCTGCCTGCAATCCTCGGTGCGTGGCCACCTCTTCCATCTTCAAAGCCAGCATCGTAGCATCTTCACATTTCTCTCCCACCCTCCTGCCTCCCTCTTTAAAGGACCTTGTGATTACTTTGAGTCCACTGATGATCCGGGACAATCTCCCCATCTCAAGATCTTTATTTTTATCACATCTGCAAAATCCCTTTTGCCATGTAAGGAAGCGTTTTCACAGATTCCAGCTTTAGGACACAGACATCTTTGGGGGCCTTGATTCTGCCTTCCACTGATGCTGACAGTACAGTGGAAACACACCCGGGCTTTGCATATTTCAGTGAAATGTATCATGGGCTGTCCCTCAGATAGATCCACATCAACACATGCTTAGTGACCAGCGTCCCCAAAAAACAAAAACAAAGAACCCAGCCTCCCTGTGGAAAATTAAAGCACTGTGAGCTCTTCTCATTTTTATCTAAAATTTAATTTAATATTCTAAAAGTCATTCAATGAAATACATAGGACTTTGAAGGAAACCAGTTATACTGAATTAGAATTATCAAGATATCTAACAGTTTATGATATAGGAATATATCTGCTTCTTTATTAACATATCAATTAACAAGATGTAGCAGCCAGTCTACTAATAGAACTTTGAACTGCTGATAAACATAAACAATATTTTAAGGAATTTGTAACATTCGTGATAGGAAAGAATCTGATTTCTCTCAGTGACAAAGTCTCAGACACTGCTGATACTTCTGTGATCTATTATTTACATCTATAGTGGAAGGAAATACCACATTTTAATTAAAGCTTAGTGAAATTAAAGATGTAAATGCTTCCTCATCCAAGTTCACAGACCCCTCTGTTTAAGGCCAGGACAAAGTAGGCAAGACAAGGTCCCCAGCCCAGGCGGAGGCTTGGGGTCTCCTAAGGCAAGTCTTTTTTTTTTTCATTGTGGTAAAATACATATAACATAAAATGTACCTTAGTACCAATTTTAAGTACACAATTCAGTAGTGCTAAGCATATTCACATTGTTATGTATTCACTCTCCAGAACCCTTTTCGAATTGCTAAACTGAAACAATATACCCATTTAACAACAACTTCCCCTCCCCCCTTCCCCCCAGCCTCTGACAGCTACCATTCTACCCTTTGTCTCTGTGAATCTGACTCTTGTAGGTGTGTCTCCTATAAGTGGGATGGTGCAGTTTTTTATCTTTTTGAGACTGGCTTATTGCCCTTAGCATAATGTTTTCAAAGTTTATCCATGTTGCAACATGTGTCAGAATTTCCTTTTTAAGGCAGAATGATATGCATGTATGTGTGTATGTGTGTATATATGTTTATGTGTGGGTATATATATATATGAATGTATATCACATTTTCTTTATCCATTCATCCACTGACTGACATTTGGGTTGCTTCCATCTTTTGGTTATTGTGGATAGTGTTGTTATGAACATGGGTGTGCAAATATCTCTTGGAGACCCTGCTTTCCATTCTTCGGGGTATATACCCAGACGTGGGATTGTTGGACAGAGCAAGTCCTCGTGATGACTGTCAGAGGGAAACAACTCTACCAAGATCAGTCTTCTTCCAGACCAGGGTTCCCGCTCCTAAGAGTTGTGCTGGAGAAAAGTAGTTAGAAATCTGGTCTCAGATTGTCACAGAATCAACACTACGGAAGAGACCTCAGAGTCCCTTTCATGTACCAGCGAAAAAACTGAGGCCCCTGTGGGTGAAGTTACTTCCTGAACTACTTGTTAAAAACGAACTCAGGAGTGGAACTGGTCCTGTGAAAGTTACCAATTCCTGAGCCCACACAGGGTGGGTATCAGCATGTCTAAGACCCAGGCAGCCAGAGCAGAGGGAGGTGCTGGCTCCAGTGCAGAAATTCCACTGCTTTAGTGGAAATGCCCTTCCCCTTGCCTGATAGGAATACAGCCACACAAGAACTGTTTCCCTAGAATTTTCCCATGAAGCCAGCCACTGTTTCTTTTTCTCTTTTCCAAATGAGGACAAAAGGCAAAGATGCCTTATTCTCCTAGCAACTCGCTCAAGCCCTCTTCTGCGTGTGCCATGAAAACTCTGTTCCGAATTCACATCAGCTCCTGGGGGTGTGAAAATGCAGCACACCAACCTTGGATTTGCAGCAGTTTTTAAAGTGGATGTTTATAGAGACACAAGCTAACACAATTCTGTAAATCATTCCTCCTTGCATCAAGTGCAAAATGCATAATAATTCTAAATGTAAGAATTCTTCTCTCATATAATGGAAGATTAATTTTCTTCTACACATTCTGTGAGCTGATTAAAAAGCTGGTTTTATACATATAGTTTTGGCTGATGAACAAATTAGACACTGAGAAATCAGATGCAAATGAGGAGTTTACAGACACTTTTGAAATTACATAATCTTCTCGCAGATCATATGAAAACCAAGTAACTGAGTTAGAAAGGATCTGTTGAGGTGTCTGAAAGGAGGGTTTCTGTGATGTTTACCAACTATTTTTTTCTAATCACAATTGCCATATATATATATATATATATATATATTTTTTTTTTTTTTTTTTTTTTTTTTTTTTGCGGTACGCGGGCCTCTCACTGCTGTGGCCTCTCCTGTTGCGGAGCACAGGCTCCGGACGCGCAGGCTCAGCGGCCGTGGCTCACGGGCCCAGCCGCTCCGCAGCATGTGGGATCTTCCCGGAGCAGGGCACGAACCCGTGTCCCCTGCATCGGCAGGCGGACTCTCAACCACTGCGCCACCAGGGAAGCCCTGCCATATATTTTTGCAAACATCTTTGCACTTGTGCTTTGTATCTGTTTGTTTCATAGATTATTTGTTACAAAACTTTCGGGGGGCGGGTTGTTAAACTTTAGGATTTAATACCTTTGGTAAACATCCTTTTGCTGCACCCACTGAAAGTACACTAAACAACAGCCCCCCAAAAGGACTGCTTTTCTGTTCTTCAATTTTCACTTGGTGTCCAAATACAGCTTCAATTTAAATATTTATCGAAAGGTCGCTAAATCCTGGGCTGGGCACCTGTTGACATCATCTTATTTAACCCTCTATGACATGACAGGGCAGCTAATGCTGTGCACCTAAGAGGCCCGAGGGTCAGGGAGGAGGTGATGGGCCCAAGGCTACAGCCAGACTCGACACACCCGGAGGGTAAAGCCCGGTTTTCTGAGTGTGAGCACACCTGTTTCCCTTCTAACCACAGTGAATCTCTAATTTTAAAAACACAAGGGAGGAATTCCCTGGCGGTCCAGTGGTTAGGACTCCACGCTTTCACTGCCGAGGGCCTGTGTTCGATCCCTGATCGGGGAACTAAGATCCCACAAGCTGTGTGGTGCGGCCAAATTAAAAAACAAAAACAAACAAACAAAACCCACACGGGAATGTGTGATCACAGAGACATTTTCTGTGATGTGGAAGATGAGCCTATAACCAAACAGATCTAGATCAGTGTGCATGGTTTCTGTGGAATGGAAGAGCATTTTCCCTGCCTTAACTCCAGTCTCTCCTGTTCTCACCAGGCTCTGTGTTTTGACTGTCATTCGATGCTCTGCTAAGCTGTGACCCACATGTTGCCTGACAATAATCCCTTCCTGTGTGTCACACTCTGCCCGGGGTGTGAGTCTGCCCTGTAGAGGAGGCCCTGGCATGTGCCCGGCTGGGATCCACGGCACACTTGGCTTCCAGCATGCTGGCCAGCTTTCTGCGTGTATCCCAGGAACGTAAGACTGCCTTTGGAAAAGGAACAGCAGTGGTGTTAGGACTTGCCTCCTCTTCTTAGGACAGTGGTCATCCGATTGTGCTCCTTGGAGCCCCCTAAGAAAGCCGGCTGGCTGTGGGGTTGGGATGTGAGTGCATGGGGTTCTCCCTCACCCCCAACACCGGCTCCCTTTACATAAAGCTTCACTTTTATCTTGTTAACATGCAAGTTCCCCCATTAGATTCACTTTGGGGCAGGGGTGTTATTTAAGAAGCAAGACACATCAGTACAAGATGTCAAAAAACTTTCTAGGTACTTAAATACTTCCTAGACCCATGACATTTCTGCATGATCATCTGTAGGCCTTATCTACTTGGGGTGGTTTTGTTCTACAGGACATGGAAGATGGGGCACAGGGATGATGTGGGCAGAGGGGAAATTTGCTTTCCTTCCCAACACCTCCCTCCGGTTCTATTATATTTTCCTTCCCTCCTCCCCTCCACCGAGTGGAGAGCGGGTGACAGAACACCAGGTTAGGGCTTGGCAAAAGACAGCCAGCAGGCCAGATGGCCTATGAGGTAAGAATCATTGTCACATTCTATTTAAAAAGTCAAAAGGAGACTATTTTTATAACATTTGGAAGTAAATAAAATTCAAATTTGGATGTCTAAATAAAGTTTTATTAGAACACATGCGTGCCCACACGTTTGCACATTGTGACTGGCTGCTTTCACACCACAGAACTGAGTAGTTAGGACAGAGACCCGAGGCCTGCAAATCCTAAAACACTTACTGTTGGGCCCGTTGCAGAGTCTGCTGACTGCTGCGCAAGTTTTAGAGGGTCCAGCCTGGTTTTAGAGGGGCTTCTGAAAGGTGTTGCCTTAACAGCAGACATTTTATTTTTCTTAATCAAAAAAGCATTTTAATCATCTTATCTCATTGACCTTTCTCATGCTTGAAGAAAATCTGAAAAAATGTTGTTTGCACAACTACCTTCTAACCTACGCAAATGAGTCAACAGCAGACCTCTAGTCGTAACAGAGCAGGGGAAATCCTGGGGAAAAGTCAGAGAGTCCTTAATCTGGACTCCCTTGTAGCTACAGCTATTCTGTGGGCGACCTCTGAATACATAATGAAGGAGTAGCACAGTGAATACAGAGCCTTTATTTTGACGCCCATGGGACTGAGTGCATAGGAACTTTATGAATATGCAAACAGTACACACCAAGCTTTGGAAACTCTTTTCTCAATTTCACTGGTTATGTTTTACCAACCAAGTCTTTGAAGCAGTTATGAAACCAAGACAAACCTTACTGAGTATCACACAAACCTGGACAGAGCTTGGTGGGTGGCCTGGAAGGAGAATAATTTGGTGCCTATCAAAGCAATATTCACTGAGTATCTAATGTACATAGATGTGAAGCTAGGCTGTTCCAGGAATGTAAAGAGAAAGGTGTCTTGGGGTAGCTCAAGTCAGCCCTGGTCCCCATTCTCCACGGCAGTTCAGCTCTGCCCCAAACCTGCATCACTCATTCACAGAACCAAAGTTCTGGAGGAAACCACCCTCCCTACAGTGCAGCGTGGTGATCATCTTTGGGCTTCTCATCTCAGTCCCGTTGGATTGCTTCAGAAGCAGACTCTGAGAGGATTCAAGGGCAAGGAGCTGATCTGGGAGGTGATCCCAGGAATCCCCAGAAGGGGTGCTGGGAAGTAAGACAAGGAAAGGGAGGAAGCCAGCTTAGGGTGTGCTCCTGAGAAGGGTGTTGCTGTAGGGCAATGGGGGCTCCTTTTCCCAGGTCCTCTAGAAGACTGCATGGGGTCACCCCAAAGTGGTCCTTGTGCCCCACAGGTGAGGAAGCCAAGGTATTTACCCACCGATTCATTCATGAAGGGCTGTCTTCTGAGGCATCAGTTCCCTGACATTTCAAACCTAGCACATTCTGTGGTCAAAGAGATCTCAGGTTCCCACAGGGAAAATCCACGTGTGGGTTTGGGAGGCAAGCCTCGGGCATAGGGAAAGGTACCAGCCGTGGTCCCCACATCCTTCTCCACACACCGTGCACTCCCTGAGAGCATTCTGGGAGGCGTGCATCCTCCAGCTCCTTTCTCTTGCAGGCGTGCTTTGTGTCCCTGGCTGTCTGCTGCTCTAAGGGGCCACACAGCTGGCCCATCCTCCACCCATCTCTGGGTCAAGGGGTTGGAGAAGAGAATCTCATAACTGGGGGGGGCGGGGGGGCAGGGGGTGCTGGGGCAGAGGAAGGAGTAGGGACGAGCCTCCACTGGGCATGGGGGCTGTGGGGCTTCCCTGTCACAGCCCCCCACCTTCCTGTCACCTGGAGTAAAAGACTTCCTCTCCTGGGCTTCCACTTCCTTGCTTGAAAAATATCACATGGACCAGAGGACCTGTAGGCCAGCACTTCTCAGACTTTAATATACGCACAAATCACCTGGGGTCTTATTAACACTGCAGGTCCTGATTCAGCAGATCTTAGGTAAGGCCTGAGATTCTGCACTTACAAGTTCCAGGTGGAGCCGTTGGTCTCATCTGCTGGTCTCATAAGGTATAGTCAGGATGTCGTATACCTGGTCCATCAAAAATCTCTGGTTAACCAGGATGGTATGGGAATGGGGTCTTACAACTTCATAGCTGTTAATGGAAACATTTTTTGTGGTTGCTCTTCTGATCCTGGCTATTAAACTTCTCTCTTAAAATATTTTAGATCACAGACCTGTTTAAGGAAGCCCATACTATTTGTAAAAACCGAGCAGTTTCTAGAAGTTTCTTAGAAATGAATGCTATCCCTTTGTATTTCCCTCAAAAAGCTAATTTCTCTGGGACTCCAAAGGGCCTGCTCGTGCCGTTATCCCACTTATCACCCGCTTGGTTACTAGAAGCACAAAGTCACCGCCAGGTTTATAGGATGAAATTTCCTAAGTGGGGTGAGGTAGGTGTTCTATCCAATTCTTCCCCCCAGACCTGGAGTAGAATCTCACAGTCCTTGGCTTCTGGCAGCAATTCTGGCCCCGGGCAATTCACCCACCTGTGCCTCGCCAGCAGTCTGGACCACGTGCGGGCTCACTCTCTGTCAAACCACTCTTCCTGGCAGTGATGGTCAGCCTTGTGCTTGTGATGTCACCATGCCAGAACCGTGCACAGCACCTCCAGATGGCTCTTCATTATGGATGAGAAAACAGCGGCTTAAAGCTAGTCTCAGGTCACCCAGAAAACAATGGCAGATGTAGCAGTAGGAGAAAATATCTGGTCCAGAGCCCTCTCTCGGAACCACTCAATCTAACCACAGATAGAACGCGCATACACCAGTCCACTTAATTCAAATTCTGGCTACTGTTAACTAAATGACTTAGGTGAATTCATTACCATCTTTGGGCCTTGGTTTTCTCATCTGTAAAATGGAGCCACTAAAACACCTACTGCATACGGTATTATGATTATGTTTCTGGGAATCTTATTAGTAACACCCGCAACCTTATTAGTAACATCAGTTACTAATTTAATTTACACACATGCAATTATAATGTTTAATGCCCTTTTACATTTCTTCTCAAACTCAAAGTATGTCTACCTGAGTTAGGTTAAATGCGCCCTCTAAAATCTTATTTTATTTTTTAAAATATATGCATGCATAGGCTATATTGGGGTTAGCATAAAATGGGACCAGTCGACCAGCCAATAAATGTTTACAGAGCACCTACTCTGTGCAAGGCGGTCAGCGTAATGGAGATTTGGGACACGATGGTAAATAAAAGAGACTCACTTCCTTCTCAGAGCTGTCAGTGTAGATGGAGGTAAGCAAATACTTTCTCATCACTAATTAACTAATTCCAACTGTGTGCTCCAGCGGACTTGAGGTAAGCTGCTCTTTACATCAGCTTCAGTGCCTTCTTCAGCCCAAGTATCTAGGCCAGATTTCCGTTTTCTTTTGCCTCAGGTTTATGTGTTGATTACCCTGTAGCACCTGAACTTCCCTTTGACCTTGACCTTCATGGGAAAGATGACCTGAAGATCTAGTCTTGAGGAGCAGAATCTGCTCCAGTTTTGGTGAATGACTGGGCTGTTTGTTTTGAAGAAAGGAAGTAAATGTTTGCAGAAGAATAGAGTTGAAAAGCCTTGGACAATAGAAGGTGATTTCAAGGCTCTGTGGGAAGAGATGGGGAGAGTGGAGGCTCAGCAGTAGGTACTCTGGTCTAAAACCTAGAGAGAAAATGAACATGACTAATGCGGAAACTGCATTAAGTTTTGCTATATGACATGCATTTTCTTACCCTATATGGCATCCTTTCCTTTCCATGGAGATCAGTAAATTCTGCATTACTTGCACATGTGTTGGATCCAGATGTGGATTTCTTTCTGGATGGAGGGGGTGTTGAGACTGGGTGGGGGAGCATGCAGCATCACTCAGGGTTCTCCCACAGGTACAGGTGTGTGTGAGGGGGTAGGAGCAAGGGTCCTAGTGTTGCACTGAAATTAGCTCATACAGCTTCATGCAGCAGTTCTGCGTTGGGGGACAGAAGAACCCCTATGGCCAAAATGTTGATCCCCAAGGGGTTGTCCAGGGCTGACTGGCCAGGAGGTATGGAGGGTCCTGCAGAGGACAATATGAGGCAAAGGGCACGTTTGCAGCACACTTTTCCATCTTGCCTGGAAAGGAACAGCCCAGCTTGTGTGATATGTTTTATCATGGTGATGGAGGGGAGGGGATGGGGACTGAACTGGGCAGAGTCTGGAAAAGCTGATGCAACATGAACTAATCTTTGTGAAGCTGACTCCTTTGAGTTCAGCCTGAGCTCTTGTATCACCTGTCTCCAAGATGCTGGAGCTGTCTGGGGGCCAAAAATGCTTTTAGAGATCCTCTAACCAAAAAACCTGTCTTCATGATGCTATCCCAGGATCCCATGGAAGCCGGGAAGGTCCTGGTGGTGGTATCAGATCAACCTAAAGTCCGAAAAGATTGGAGATGGGAGAACATGAGAGCGGATTGCTGAGTGTCAGGTTCATTCTGGAATGTAGAAACCTCATTCCCAATTCGCTTCAGCTGAGCTCATATCCAATGCTCATCTATCACAAACAAAGCAGGTTGGAATCAGTTTCCAGGTTTCAGTATGGAAATCTAGCCTTCCCTGTCCCTCTGTTTTGTTGACTGTCCCCAAAACTCTGTTAAAGGTGCAGAGCTCTTGTTTCCTTGTCACACATGACACGCAGGATTTTCTCCAGAGAAAGGGTTGGTGTGGTCAGGTATCCTCGGGTGGAGCTGGGCTCAAATGGTCCAGGAATTTCCCTAGTGGGCAAGGCTGATGCTACAGGCCGAATTGTGTCACCCAAAATTCCTGTGTTGAAGCCCTAACCCCCAGTGTGACTGTATTTGTAGATAGGATTTTTAGAGGCTTAAGGTTAAATGAAGTCATAAGGATGGGATTGGTGGCCTTATAAGAAGAAGGAGGGAGCTCTGTATCTCCACTATGTGAGGACAGAAAAAAGGTGGCCATGAACAAGCCAGGAAAAGAGCTCTCGCTGGAACTCAATTGTGCTGCCGCTCTGATCTTGGACTTCCAGCCTCTAAAACTGTGAGAAATGAGTTTCTATTTTTTAGGCCACCCAGACTATGGTATTTTGTTATAGGGGCCCCAGCTGACTAAGACAGCTACTGTGTTCCTGGCTTTGTGGCTCCATCCCTGTCTAGCAACTTATAGGCACTGAATACTGTTATATCCCATCTGGAAAGCAATGTGGCAACACGTTGCAAAATGTTATGTCTTTGGTCTTATAATTTCAGTCCTGAGTATTTTTAGGAAGTAATTTAACAGGAGGAGAAAACTGTATACCTTGAAGAGGTTCATTGGAGTAGTGTCTTTCAGGTTTTATCAAATCAAAAGTATCCCACAATGTGGACTAGGCAACAGTAGAACAGGGTGTCAACTTGGGCAACATAGATACATTTTATATTATATGGTTTAAAAAGGAAAAATGATACATTTTGTGTAGGTTTTAATTAGAAATGTGAAACATATGTGTCTATGTGAAGGAAGAGAGAAAGGGAATATGTCAACATCCAATGAGTTAATTTAGGGCAGTGGGATGTTAGGGAATTTGAAAAATGTAGACATTTTCCCTTATTGACGTTTCATTTTTGCTACAGAGAACAAAACAAGGCTTATACTTGTCAGCTTCCACCCTTGGCAGTGCCTCCCCCCAGCCTGCTTGTCCCCTCGGGGCTGAGTTTTCAGAACCACAGGAGGCCTTCCATGCCATCCCCAGGGCTCTGTTTTATAATAGAACACCCACTTGTCACAGGAACTGTGTCCTCCTCTCTGTGTAAACTTCACTGCAGTCCCCAACAGCCTCCTTTGCATCTTGCCATTAACCTCACACCTGGGCTCACCTCTGGTTAATAGAAAAACCTCCGTGAAGCCAGAAGCCAAGACCAACTTCACTTTTCCACAGGTTTACAATGGCCGGCCGTTTCTCTCACTGGGATGTCACATGATTTGCTCTTGATGACCAAATCCCCTGGAACCAGATCCTTCTCTGAGTCAGAGCTGATCCTCTTGCTGAGTATCTGGTAGCTTGAGTCAGGCGATACCTAGCCTGGCGTTTGGCCACTGAGCCCTCAGGACCGGGTACTCCTGCTTTCAATGTGCGCTGGGGCTGAGTTTCATCTCGCAGCCCCCAAACTCGCCCAAGTCCCTTTGTCTACATGACTTGGGTAAATACGGTCCTTTTGGAATTGAATTTAGATAGGAAGTGATGAGTATTTTCCACTTGTACAGAACCTTTATCAATTTTTGAAACTATTTCCTTTCTAATGTAAACAAATGGATGCAAATGGTAAAACAAAACAAATGAATGCAAATGATAAAACAAAACAAACATCCACAAAAAGGTCAAAAGAGAAAAATGAAACTATGCCGCATCCACTAGCTCCACTCATTGGGAGTAATTATTAGCAGATTCTTGTGTACCCTTACATCTATGCATATCTGCATCTATGCAGCATCTATACGTATATTCTGCACATCTTAAAACAAAACAAAACAAAATCAGGATGGTACCATGCACTGTCCTAGTGTTACATTTTCACTTAATTATATTGACATATCTTGGGATCTTTGTCAGCACATTTAATAGGCCATTTGATAGATATTGAGGTTGTTTGTTTTGCTGTAACAAATAATGCTGCAAGTAACCATTTTGTGCACATTTGCAAGTTTATTTGTAGGGTACATTCTTAATGATGGAAATCCTGGGCCAAAGGTAATGTGCATTTTAAATTTAGATTTCTACTGACAAACTGCTTCCAAAGAGGTTGCTCTTGTTTATTCTTCTACCGACAATGTATGAACCCCCTAGGTTTTTCCACACTCTAGCTCATGATGTGAACAGAAACTTTAAAATTTTTGCCAATTAATAGATGAAAAGTGGCCTCTTCCATCATTATTTAATTTGCATTTCCTTCATTATGAGTGAGGTTAAACATATTTTCATATATTTATTGGCCATTTATATCTTCGGTTCTATAAGATGCCTGGCCCCTGGCATATTTTGCTGTTGGGTATTTGTCGTTCTCTTATTATTTTATTAAGCAAATTAGCTCTTTATCTGCTTATGGGTTATAAATCTTTCCCTAATTTTTTGCTAATGTTGGTTATGAGATTATTTTTCATACAGAAAACATTTAAAATTTTTTCTTAGCGATTGGAGCCACTTTTCTCTGGTCTCCAGGTTTTGGGGTTGTTCTTCTTCTTCCATTTTTTTTTTTTTTTTTTTGGCTGCACTGGGCAGCATGTGAGATCTTAGTTCCCTGACTGGGGATTGAACCCTTGCCCCCTGCATTGGAAACGCGGAGACTTAACCACTGGACTGCCAGGGAATTTTCTGATTTCAAGATTATAAAACTTGTGTTTATTTTTCTTCTAGTGCTTAGTAGGTTTACATTTAAACACTTGAACCATTTAGAGCAGGCTTGTTCAACAGAACTTTCTAGATGATGAATATGGTCTGTGTTGTCCAATGGTAGTCACTAACCACATAGGGTTCTTGAGCACTTGGAATGTGGCTAATATGATCGAATAAATGAGTATTTACTCTTATTTAATTTTAATTAACTTATATTTAAATAGCCACACATGGCCAGTGGCTACCGTATTGCAAACCACATACCCAGAATTTATTTTGGTGTTAAGATTGCAGGAAGGATCGCTTCCCCTCTCCTCCTGAATGCCTAACCAGGTGTCCCAATGTCATCTGCTGAACCTATCTTTTCCCCTTGATTTAAAATGTCACCATTACCATATGCTCAACTCCTGTGTGCACTTGCATCTATTTTTGGACACTCTGCTTGGCTCCATTGATTACACAGAACCTTTATAACTGCAAAGAGCTTTTAGAAAGCTTCTCTAGTTACCGTATCTCAGAGCATCAGGATTACTTAACAGAAACATCTCTTCGTTAGCCTTTGCATAGAGGATGGCAATTCACTCCCACATTTTTCTGTCCCATTCTATTTTTGACGATAATACTTAACATTTAATGTCTAAGCTAACAGTGATGGTGGAGAACAGGGGAAAAATAGTTAAAGGATTGACATGTGAGATTTTAAAAACTAAAATGCACATGCACACGAACACACACACACACACACACTCACACACACACAGATTTTCCAAAGATTTTTGGGGAGCCAGCTCAAGGCAAATGAGGATGTAGGTGAGCGTTGGCTTCAGCACCTTCAGCTATACATTTCTGGGCCCTCTCATCCCAAACAGCAGTTATCCCTTGTCCATCCTGAGTCTCTCACAAAGCTCTTGGTCATGACTGGTGTCCAAACATCGGCTCTTTTGTCGCACTCGAGGTATCAGCTCTTTGGACGGACTGTTCCCTGACTGACTTATTGCAAGTTTCCTCAGCTCTTTCCCCAGGGGTCCACCCCACAGCCTCTTACAGTCAAGGTTCCCTTGGCCTTGAAGGTCACCCTCTTGGGTGGGTTCCCATAAAGTCAGTTCTAGCAGGCTATCTTTTCAGCATCCCCTTGGCCCAGAGGAAACTCATGCATTTGTACCACATCCGTATTGGGGTCTGTGCTATTGTATGACTGCCCTCTCTCCCAGGGGGTCCAATCAAGTCTCCACCCTTGGAGCCTCCAGTGGGGAGCGGGCTCCAGTGTTCCCAAGCGCCCCCCTCCCTTTAAGCTTCAGCTCAGGCAGCAGGATGGCAGTGAATTGCTGCATCTCAGCTGCCATTCAGGTGGGAGAAAGACACGGGCACCAACAGTCTCTAAGGAGGGGTCTCTTGGAGCCTTTGGGGGTTGGAGGGGAGTCATGGGAAACACCTTAGCCCCTCCCCCACCCCACGGGCTGGTTCTGCTCTGTTGCCACCCATGATCTCCGATAAGCTTGAGTCTGTGCTGAGATAGCCTGCCAGTAGGTTTGAGGATTACGGGCCTGCTTGGTCAACTCAGGATAAGTCCCGTGCGGATGTGTCTTGAGGGTCTATATTAGAACCTGAAGTTATTTACTGCCTACTGCCCTCAGGAATGGGACCTTCCCGGAAATTCTAAGACAGCGCAGAAAGAAACATCATATGTATGGCGCATAGCCCCTCTTGCCACTGCTTTGAACCTTCTCTAATTTCCTTTCCCCTCTCCCTCTCAACCTTTTAACACACCCTCGTTCTTTTCTCAGAGCTCCTAAGATTATTTTATTTTTAATTTAAAAAATGTTAATACAATTTTTAAAGGTTGCTTTCCATTTTCAGTTATTACAAAATATTGGCTATATTCCCCATGTTGTACAATACATCCTTGAGCCCAACTTACACCCAATAGTTTGTACCTCCCACTCCCCCATCCCCATATTCCCCCCCAAATGGTAACCACTAGATTGTTCTCTATATTGGTGAGTCTGTTTCTTTTTTGTTGCATTCACTAGTTTGTTGTGGCTTTTAGATTCCACATATAAGTGATATCATACAGTATTTGTCTTAAGATTATTTTAGAACAAAGTACCAGGACAATGGTAAAATAAAAAGAGAAATTAAAAAGGGTTGGGGACTTTCCTGGTGACCCAGTGGTTAGGAATCTGCCTGCCAATGCAGGGGACATGGGTTTGAGCCCTGGTCTGGGAAGGTCCCACATGCTACGGAGCAAATAAGCCTGCGAGCCACAGCTACTGAGCCTGAGTTCCACAACTACTGAAGCCTGTGTGCCTAGAGCCCGTGCTCCACAACAAGAGAAGCCACTGCAACAAGAAGCCCGCACACCACAACGAAGAGTAGCCCCCGCTCTCTGCAACTAGAGAAAGCCCGCGTGAAGCAACAAAGACCCAATGCAGGCAGAAATACATACATACATACATACATACATATTAAAAAAATAAAAAGAGTTGGCAGGCACTAATATCCATTATAAAGTCCTTTTGCTTAGTATGATAATCTCTAGCTGCATCCATGTTGCTGCAAATGGCATTATTTTGTTTTTTTTACAGCTGAGTAGTAGTCCATTGTATATCTGTACCACATCTTCTTTATCCATTCATCGGTTGATGGACATTTAGGTTGTTTCCACGTCTTGGCTATTGTGAATAGTGCTGCCGTGAACATAGGTGTGCATGTATCTTTTTGAATTAGAGTTTTGTCTGGATATATACCCAGGAGTGGGATTGCTGGATCATATGGTAATTCCATTTTTAGTTTTCTAAGAACCCTCCCATACTGTTTTCCATAGTGGCTATACCAACTTACATTCCCACCAACACTTTGCTGTACAGCAGAAATTAACACAACATTGTAAATCAACTATACTTCACTTAAAAAATAAATAAATAAAGTTCTTTCATTTTTTGGTGCTACTGGGGAGCCTTTCTCCCTCTCTGGCAGAATTATCCTCCATTCCAGTTCCCTAGCGAGCACATGACAGCAGGCATCCTACCAGGCTGGAGCTGCAGCTGGGTGGGGGCCAACCCAGGGAATCAGGTACAGCAGAGGTGCCCAGCAGCACTTAGCACAGCTACAGGGGCTCCTCATGGGAACAGGCAGAAATTATGCTGTGTTCAGATAAGAGGACTCCAATTAATAAGAAATTTAAAGAAGACCAATTTGTGCTCCACGTTGCACAAATTCTGCAGACCCGTGGCTGTTTAGGGACCACACAGCCATAATGGGCCTAATTGTCCTTTATTGAAGAACAGCAGAGCACAGTTAAGAGGCAGAAAAGGGGCTTTGGGAAACAGGTATCATCTGGTTCCACATTCATCTTCTTCAATTGCTTCTGAGCAGAGAGATTTTCCTCACCAATGAAAAGCAAAGGCTTATTTTCCTCTGTGCCAATACTGAAGTTTGGAAATCAGGTTGGAGGGCTTTTGGTCTTGGGTTAAGTACCAGTCATCTATAGCCAAGGACTGATGGCTTTGTCAATGCTGGAACACCAGAGCGTGGCTGCATTTGTATTCAATTCTCTAAATCCATGTGTTTCAGGATTTTCTCTCAAGTGGAGCAATTGTTTTGTATTGATAACAATCTCCCAGATGAGCAGAGGCAGGAGAAGGGAAGCAGGTCAGGAGGCGTGGATTCTAATCCTGGCTCTGGGTGCACCTCGGAGCCCCTTCGTGTTAGTTTCCTGGGGCTCTGGAACACGGCACCGCACGCTGGGTGGCTTGAGGCAACAGAAATTCATTCTCTCATAGCTCTGGAGGTAGAAGTCCCAAATCAAAGGTTTCAGCCGCGTTGGTCCCTCCTGGAGGCTCAGAGGTCAGCTCCGTGCCTCTTTCTTAGCTCCGCCAGCATCCGTGGCATTGCTTGTTTTGTGGAGGTGTCACTCCATCTCTGCCTCAGTCGACACGTGGCCTTCTCCTTGTGTGTGTGTCTGTGTCTCTTGCCCGCTTCTTATGAGGACTCCAGTCATATCAGATTAAGGGTCTACCCTACTCTAGGATAACCTCAACTTAGCTTCCATCTTAATTACATCTGCAAAGACCCTATTTCCAAATAAAGTCACATTCATGGGTGCCTGGGGTTAGGACTTCAGCCTATTTTTTGAGAGGGCACAATTAAACCCACAACACCCTCTAACCCCGGCTTCCACTGTTTGAATATTTGCTTCCTCTGTCATGAGGCAGATCACTGGTGCTAGGTGTGGCTCGGCCATCTTTCCTGGTCACAAACAGCTAGGCTGTGTCCAACGACGTCTTCCCCAGGGCTCCTGAAGGGCATTCCTGGGCCCCCCCAGGGATTGTGATCAGGGCTATTCACTTGGTTGCAAAAACCCCAAGCTGATGCACACAAAACAAATGCAGAATGTCCCAATTAGTAACTGAAACTAGTAATATCTTTTTTTAATCTCTTCTCCACAAATCCCAAATTCTTTCCCGCCGCTGCCCTCCGGTCCAGTGGAGTTATGGTACTTGTTCCCTTGACGCGTTTCTTTCCTTCTGACGTCTGCGGTGAATTTCCCTGAAAGCACACGCTTGCCAGGTTTCTTCTGCGTTCTCGCCCCTTTCATTCTAGGGCTTTGTCACCAACACCTGCTGTTTCCGGTGCTAACAGGCCAACGGTTTTGCTCTTATCTTTGCTCCCCGGCAGCGCGTCTCTCTCTGGGCTGTGTCCCTAGATACGGTGTAATTTTCACCAGTGTTTATGGAACATTCCCTCTATCCTGTCTCCTCTGTCTGGCTTTCATCGTGTTCAGTTTTGGGAACTTCAGATTGGCCACTGTTTGTGGTCAGGGCGGCAGATGTGACCCGAGAGCCACACAAAGGCCAATAGCTTGTCCTCCACGGTCACTTCTTCACTCCTTTTGAGAAACTGGATCCCACTCTACTGACCTTGTCAATTTCCTCTGCTGGCTGGGCTGTGTATATAGCTGGGAATTCCTGATGTTGATATTCTCGTTGGCCTTTTCCAGAGGAGATGCTGCTGCCAGCATCCTGCCTGGAGTTGTTGGAAGAAAGGGGTCTCAGCATTCATGAGGCAAACGCACGTTCAACCTCCCTGTCTTTGGTGGAGGGCCCCACCCTCGATGGAGCCTGGGCACCCTGTCCAGAGGCCATGGTCTTCCCTCTCTCCAGAGGGTCTACTTCCAGGCTCGGCAGGGGGTGGGAAGGGGCATTTCTTCTGCTGAGAGGAGGGGTTACCTGAACGCTCACTCAGCCCCGCCTGGTTTGCCTCTATGCCACCCCTCACTCACCCCAATTCCTAGACTTTTGGGGGACTCTGCTCCTTGGTTCTCAGCATCTCATTATCTGCTTAAGGTTCTTAGCTGTCAGGTTAGTTCTACTCATTGCTCTGCTTCCCAAATTTCAGACCTTATTGCTGTTGTTTACGCTTCCATTTTTCTTATTTGTATGTCTTTCAAAAAAGCCATTTACTGTTATATGACTCTATTGTAATATACCTAATTAGTCAACGATTGTTTTGGAAATTCATATCGTTTCCACTTTCTGTTATTATAAAGAAGCTGCGTTGAACAGCCTTGTCCATATCTGTTTACACAGCACTTATAATACATTCTTATAAGAGAAATTGCTGGGTACATACACACATACACACACATTGACTATATATGGCACATACGTACCAAGACTTGTGAGTATATGTACTCACATACATCATACTCACATGCATATACTCACACCCATATATACACTCATGAACTTATCTGTGAACGTATGTTTGTATATACTCGTGCATACCTAATGAGTTTTTCATGTTCATATGTATTTTATATGTATAATATATTGTCAACATGGTTCTGGTATTGTCCACATGTGCTTTTCATTTATATATATATGTATTTATTTTATTTTTGATTGAAGTATAGTTGATTCACAATGCGGTGTTAGTTTCAGGTGTACAGCAAAGTGATTCTTTTCAGATTCTTTTCCACTACAGGTTATTATAAGATACTGAATACAGTTCCCTGTGCTGTACAGTAAGTCCTTGTTGTTTATCTATTTTATATGCAGTAATATGTATCTGTTAATCTCATACTCCTATTTTATCCCTCCCCCGACCTTTCCCCTTTGGTAACAACAAGTCACATTTGCTTTTCTTTCATTGACTTGAGAGTTTTGGGGTCAAATTGCTTGGGCTCAAGTCTCATCTCTCCCGTTGCTGGTCAGCCTCTCTGTGCCTCCGTGTGTGGAGATAGAGCGTCTCCTCCCTGAGGCTGTAGTGAACACTCAGTACAACAATACTGAACATTCCTGTAATGTCCTGGCGCAGAGCCCGGTGCCCAGCCAGCCCTCAGGAAGGGTCAGCAATGTTTGCTTTCAGGGTCAACAAGTGGCACTCCCCTCCCACCCGATTTCGGAATAATAATAAACTAAGACAAAACAATCAGCAGATAGAGACCTCGATAGCACCTTTGTCACTGATGAGACCAGGTTCAGGAATGGTCTGCTGGCTCCTTGCCTGCAGGGAGCAAATGTGCAGCTGACAGGCCTCGCCCTGTCCTGCCTCGGGCTGGGCTGGGTGGGGGGATGGGAAGACAGACTCTCAGGGGCATAGATGACGTCAGGCAAGTTGCTTCAGGGTGGCTCCTGGCGCTGAGGGCTGGTGCCTCGCCGGCAGGCCTTGCTCCCCTGCTGGGTGTGTGGGGCGGTGGGAGGGCTGGAGGGTTCTGGGAAAGCCCCTCCCCTAGAGAGCCAGAGGGGTTCTCCCAGGTGACTGTGTTCTTCAGCTGCCCAGCTCACCTGTTGGGCCAATGGATGACCGAGGCCAAGCCCCATCTCAGGGGAGGGGACCCGCAGTCCGTCTGGGCAGGTCAGCTCCCACCCTCGCAGGACGCTCCGCCTACACCAGGCACCGGTCTTTTATGGATTCTCTTAGGAGCTTAGATGGCAGTACAGACTCCGCCCCCGAATAGCTCAGAAATCAGCTGAGTTAAATCAACTCAAGGTCACTTTTCTCCCAAGGCCACACACTCAGATCTAGCCTTGTGTTCAACACGCCTATCAGAGGTCCTGCACTGGGACCAAATGACATCCTAAAGATACTCCAGGGGCTTCGCTGGTGGCGCAGTGGTTGAGAGTCCGCCTGCCAATGCAGGGGACACGGGTTCGTGCCCCGGTCTGGGAAGATCCCACGTGCCGCGGAGCGGCTGGGCCCGTGAGCCATGGCCGCTGAGCCTGCGCGTCTGGAGCCTGTGCTCCACAACAGGAGAGGCCGCAACAGTGAGAGGCCCGCGTACCGCAAAAAAAAAAAAAAAAAAAAAAAAAAAGATACTCCAAAAGTTAACAGGTGGTAATAAGTTACCCCCTATGTAAATATAGGCCCTCTCTTCATTAAGAAGTTCCTGGGTATAAAATAAAGCCAGAAGATTAAATCCTCTTACAAGCTAAACTTCAAAGAAGTAGAAGTCCAATGGAATCAAAGTTGGAATTAAATATTTTGCCCTTGTGAGTTAAAAGTCAAAGACATTAAAGACCAAAAATCAAGCTCCCAGCTTCTAATTCCTCTCTTCTCAGCCAGGGACATTCTTGCCAGGATGATGGGCAGACCCCCAGACGGGCAGCTGGGGGTCTCTTCCATTGGAAAGGCCAGTGTTGCCAGCCTGGCCATGTAGCATGGTCAGCTGCTGCATTCATTTCCTGGGCCTGCTGTAACCAAGTGCCACAAACTGAGGGGCTTAAAACAGCAGGCCTTTATTCCCTCACAGCTTTGGTGGCTGGAAGCTCGAAATCAAGATGCTGTCAGGGTTGGTTCCTTCCGGAGGCTCCGAGGGAGAAACCATCCCATGCTTTCTGCCGGCTTCTGGTGGTTGCTGGAAATCCTTGTCATTCCTCTGCTGTGGGTTCATCCCTCCAACCTCTCCTTCTGTCTTCACAGCGACTTCTCTGTGTTTCTATGTGCCCTTTCTGTCTCTTATACAAAGACACTCTCATTGGATGTAACGGCCCCCGATCCCGTGCAATCCGGTGTGCTCCCATCTTGACTGCAAACTAATTACATCTGCAAAGACCCTAGTTCCAGATGAGGCAACATGCTGAGGTTCTGGCTAGACCTGTAGAGTGTGTACAACCCACAGCGCCCAGGCCGAATCCCACAGCTGTTAACTTAGGGGCTCTGGGGTGGAGCCAGGCGCCAGTCGTTCGTCAAGGCTCCCCAGGTCATTCTGATGTGTAGCCAGGGCTGAGAAACTCACTGAGGTCTAAAGAGGTGGAGGGAGTCTCTTTTAAAGAGGCCAAGTGTTAAGGGGAAGGAATAAGAGAGCACGCATGTCACACTCACCACCTTAGCGAGGCAGGCCAGTGCTTAGCCTTGCAGGGATCTGGGGGACGTGAACAAAGGGTGGGGATGGAGAGAGCCTTGCTCTCACTGCACCCCTCACCCAGGCTGCCCGTCGGTCTGTGAGGATCGGTTCAAGTCCCTGGCCTCTGAGTTACACTCAACCAAAAGAAATCTGCCGTCGAGACATTATTTATTTATTATTTATTTGAAGTCCAGTTGATTTACAGTGTTGTGTTAGTTTCTGGCGTGCAGCAAAGTGATTCGATTATACATATATATATTATCTGCAGACTTTTTGATGATGGCCATTCTGACAGGTGTGAGGTGATACCTCATTGTAGTTTTTTTTTTTTTTTGCGGTACGTGGGCCTCTCACCATGGTGGCCTCTCCCTTTGCGGAGCACAGCCTCTGGACGTGCAGGCCCAGCAGCCATGGCTCACGGGCCCAGCCGCTCCGCGGCATGTGGGATCTTCCCAGACCGGGGCATGAACCCGTGTCCCCTGCATCGGCAGGCAGACTCTCAACCACTGTGCCACCAGGGAAGCCCCCCTCCCTGTAGTTTTGATTTGCATTTCTCTAATGATTAGCGTTGCTGAGCATCTTTCATGCACCCCGTTAACCATCTGTACGCATCGAGACACTGTGACGGTGTGTGTTCATCTCATCTGGGGACAACCCCCTGTATACGTGAGACAGGGCTGCCTTCTTGCAGAGCTTTGCCATTTACAGTTTAAGGCTCATTCCTGGGTCTTGTTTGCAGTCTCTTCCCCATTCTGCATGAGGAAACCTCTGGTTCTGGTACTTTGGTACCTCGAGCACTTGCTCTGCTGGTCCGCTGAGAACGCTCCCTTTGCGGGCCGGCCCCCCAGTGGGTTTCCCTCCGCGGTCCTCTTCCTCCTGAGGCCCCCTTTGAGTTTCCAGCAGCTGAAGCTACTTTCTGAACGGCTCCCTCTCCTGTCCCACACACCTTTGGTTAGAACCATATCCCCATCTGAGTGCCTTCTCTCCTAATTCCTCGTGGCTTTTGTTCTAAGATATTTCTCCACCCTCTGCCTTGTGAGACTACCGAGTGAGCCAAAGGAAATAAGAAGGTTCTAGGTCTGCGACAACTATCCAGTGTTCAAGGAGTTCTCATCTCCTTACGACTCCGTTCCTGAGTGGGTCATTCCACCGGGAGGGCACCCCTCCCTGAGGACGAGTATTTCAGCCAGGCTAGACTTGCTCTAATTACTGTCCTGGCTCAGGGCATCTTGGCTGTACCTTTTCGTAGAGCACTCTTGTTCCTGAGCTTGTTCTCACAGGGCAGGAAGTACTGGTCCCACCTCGACTGTGTCACCTTGAAATGCATCTAAGGAGGCTTCTTCGAGTGTTTCATGCTGGTCTGGGTGACCTTCTCTAGAATCTGTTCAGATTTTCTGTAACCACTTGGAATATCCATCCAACATTAATGGTAGTTTGCAGTTGCTCTCACCACAGACACTGACGCTCTGGACGCCTTCTCCTCGCAGAAGGAGGTCCTCCCAGCAGAAGTCCTGAGATGGCAGAGTTGTCAGATTTTATTGGACTCCACTGTTTCTGACCTGTTAACAACCAAGATCACATTAACAACATCCCCCTATTTCCCTGTTAGACCTGGGGTGCATCTCCTTTCCTGTTTATAATGTCTTTCCTGGCCCTGAGATCTCAGTTATTCCTCCCGTACTGTTTTGGGTGTTGCTAAAATCCCACCCTTTCTCCTGTCTCTTAAAGAAATCTCTCTCTCTCCAGTTGAATCCTCCCAGTCTGCCTTATTTTATTTTCACTTTTCCTGTTCTGACTGTAAGCCTAAAACATTTTTGTTGGTTTGTTTAACGTCACTCTGATTTCGCCTCAATTTTCTGAGCAAATGTGATTCTTAGAGGCATGGGTCTTTCTAGCTTTTGGATTTGCAACGATTTCACTGAGTTGATTCTCTGCCTTCACCAAAAATGACAACATTTGTTTCAGAAGAGACCCTTGTTTCTTTTTATTTACTACTGAAAAATCTACCACCTCCTGAAGGTGAGTCAGTTTGGTTCTCCGAAGTCAAAAGCCAGGGTCAGAACTTACATAATGAACGTGTCTAGAGCCAGCTCGAGAGCCTATGGGGAACCCTGTGATTAAAGCTTAGTTCCTCCAGCCTTTTCCTTGGCCGTGTGTGCAGAGCGAAATCTGGTGGCCAATCTACTGCTGTCTGTCTCCCCAGGTTTAGCACCCACATTCTAGAGGTACAACTAACTCTCTGCAAAAAATGCAGAACTCAGCTGCCTTCCAGTTTAAAAGCAGACCATGTTCTGCCCACCAAGGTCAAGGTCAAGGTCAAGCAGGGTCTCCTCCAGCCTCAGCCTCACCTGGGGTACTGGTGCGCATATTTAAATGTCAGCTGTGTCTGCACAGGTCCAGGTCAAGCCGTGGCAGCTGGCGCGCCACGGCCACCCACGCAGCTCATATCTGACTAAAGTATCTGCTTGGTTCCCAGCAGCACACGCCTTCGCTAAGGCCTGGGCTCTGTGTCCTCCATTTACTGCCCAGGATTGCTATGGCTGTCACAGGCTGGGAGCATCTGCTAAGGTGTGGGTGGCCTGGGCTGGGTCAAGGTCAGGGCTGCTGCCCTTCCTTTTGAAAAACAAAACTGTCCAAAGCTGCAGTGGCTCAGCAAGGTCAAATCTCACTTGAAACAGTCTTAAATCTGCTCGAAATTGTCAATATCCAAAAAATACTCGAGTCCTGTCTTCACAAAAGCTTCATCTACCCTGTGTCTTGGAAAACCTCCTCAGGTGTGATTCTGGACTGGGAAAGCTTGGGACCGGGAGGAGTAAACCAGAACGTCTGCTCTCGGATGGCATGAGGTGTATGGGCTGGCCGAACACGCCTGCTCTCTTTCCCTGACTGTCCAATCAGGTCACTGACCCCAGCTCCCTTGGGAATAGTAAGAGGTTGGACAAGGAACCAGAGCGTTTATGGAAAATTCCTCTCGTGGAAACCAGCGTAAATGCTATTATTTCTCTATTATTAAGTAGGAGGAGCTCCCTACCTTTTGGAGTAGTCGCACTATTTGGGTGTTATCACCAAGAAGTCTTTGGTTAGCTTGCATAATACAGTAGGCCTCACATCACATGACCATGTAAACCCTGGGATTTCAGTCACTCTTATTGAAGTGTTTTCTCAAATTATATGCGACTCTTCCATCTGAAATGCAATTAGTTGCTGTGGACTAGTGCAGCTCCAAAGTCAATAAGTGTAATTTTAGAAATAAAATTCAGCATAATACATGCATCTTAATTTATCTGAATCTTGGCCAGTCGTAACATTTGGAGGACTGACAATTGTAATTCGATCACTTTAATTCTCTTTTGTACCCTTGGCTTTATGATCAAAACACATGACAAAGGTGACTTTCTTATTCCCATCGGACCCTGAGGCCCTACATCTATTTTAAGTTATGGCACTAGAGGAGAAGCTTAAATGATATGAACCCCTGAGGGGTGTCCATGAGACCCCAGGGCTACAGGATGGACCAGAGGTTTCTGGAGGATTGGTTTTGCTTTCATTTCCATGACACAGGTAGCCTTGCCCATGTTTTTACCTAGAAAAGGCTAAAATGAACCCTGTGGTGTTGAATTGGGATCAGAGGTATCAGTATAAACTCATGATTTTATAGAGACAGAGAAATACCGATGTGTGTATCACATGGGTTACTAGACATTTACGTATACATACATGTCTTAGCTCTGTCTCTGAGAGAGCCTAGAAGCAATGATACCCCAGTAACAATGAGTACACCTGCTGCTCAGATCCTGGTCTCTAAACAGCATTCTCCAGAAATAGGAATCAGGGAAAACTGGTTGATCCAATGCTGGGGCAGGAAAAATACAAGATGAAACTTGTGGTGGCAAAATAAAAAATAAGGAAATGCTCAAGTAAAGATGGCAGCTTATCAAAGCAACACAAGAGTCAACATGAAGGAAGCCCACGTGGCCAAAGCTGAAACATTTGATCAACAAACTAGATGATGATAGTGTTGAATTTTAACATATAGCATAAAATTAAAAGCCATCATGAGTTCCTACTGGTCTAAATAAATAACTGAATAAACAAGTAAGTAATAGGGGAGAAGAGACAGCTCCTTCTCAAAATAGAATTTCAATTGCTAAGTAAACACAAAAAGAGGGAAATAGAGAATAACCATTAAGCAAACACCTCAGTAATAATTGTTGCAGACTAGATCCACCAATGCTAAAATTAGTGGGAGAGAGTTTGAGAAGTAGGGTTTGCATAGTCTCAAAGTATCTGTCTCAAGATTCTTATCCACTACTGAGAAAAGAAAGCATGACTTTACAATGGAGAAACCCAGCAGACACCAACTTAACCAAATTATTGAGGTAAGCGTCACAGTTAACAACACATCTTGGCATCACGAACCCCTCGATAAGAAAGGATATGACGTCATTCTTGCCATATTTTGTTTTGCCATATTCTTGTTCCAATCATGAAGAAACATTGGCCAGACCTTAACTGAGGAACATCCTACAAAATAACCCATCAGTGTTCTCCCAAGCGTCAAGGTCATGAAAGATGGGGAAAGACTAAGGATCTGTCATAGACTGGAAGAAACTAGTGAGACCCAACAACGTAATGCAATGTGGGATCCTGGACAAGAGTTGGGAACAGAAAAAGGACATTCGAGGAAAAATCGTCAGATTCTGATAAGGTTCGCAGTTCAGTTAATAATATCATGGCAATGTTAATCTCCTGTTCTTGATTAAACTGTGGTTGTGTTTCCATGAGCTGGAAGCAGGGTATACTACTTCTACAACATTTTTTATGTCTAACGTTAATTCAAAATACAGAGTTTAAAGAGAGACGTTTTCTTGCCCCATGATTTTACGCAGGGACAGATCCAGATTTTGCGGATCTGAAGCTTGTACAATTTGTGCCTGAAGCTTGTACAATTTTGGAGGGCCTCATGAGGAAGAATACAAAATTATGAATATAAAATTAGGCACAAAATTAGTATTTATTTATAAAGAGTAAAGAAAGTGCAGTAGGTTTTTTGATTACACATAATTTGGTAATGGAGTTGCTCTCATGCTACAAATTACAGAAGAATATTGTTTTTGATGAGAACCTGGTTGGCCTAGGCCGCTCTACTGATACATGGCAATTTGGCATGTTGTTTCATCTAGAACCATCAGACTTTGTAAGGACAAAAGGTGTCAGATATGGGAACACACAATCCAAAATTTGGGGTGGGTGAAATATGTATTCTTATACACAGAAATGCTTACCGTTTGTATTACTGCTGCAGGTTAAGACAACTTTCATAGAAATTCTAAGTTCTATTTACACAATTCCCATGGATAAAGAGAAAAATATGGTCCATTTATAGCTGTATGTGCAGGGTTATAGGTACATTCCTGTCGGGAGAGAACTTCTGCTTTAGCTGGGCATCGATAAGAACTGAATCCTCAGCTTATAATTTTGTATATGAAATGATTGGAAGGATTTCCCACAGTCTAGATACTGGCTTCTTACTTTAAACTTATTTTTGCTCCTCTCTGCACATACGTGTGATGCTGGGAACCGAGGGATACCTTCATGTCACGGAGGGGCCAGCAACACATCAGAGAGTCCTGGAGCGGGTGATAGCATTATCACTGGCAGCCATTCCTATGCTGAGTTGGCTGGAAATACCGTAAACTCTGTACAGATAAATATATCCATTAAGCCCCCACTGAATGTTATCACCAAGGCAACTTCCTCTCCGTCAGATCCCCAAACTGCCCAGTCCACTCCAGTGCCACGGATGTGAGGAGCTGACAGAGAGGAACAAGAGTGGAGAAAGAGAGCGAGATCCTAAGAAACTGCTGTTAAAACATCTTACTTTTGCAGTTTTCAAAAACATATATGACTGTGTCAATGCATTACGCGGCCCCTCCCCGCATCTTGGAAGGGTCCTTGTGAGCCAATGGCCCCAAAGTGTAGAGCTCACTGGCTTCACACTGAGTCAGCCTCTGGTTACCCCTCTCAGGGGGGAAATGGAACATTTCCTGAAGCTGCGGCTTTCTCCCACTTTCTGTTACGGATTTCCAAACTAGCCCCTTTCAGACATTTGTCCAGTAATCCTTTCCTGTCTCTGTTTCCCATGTTCCTCCTTTCTAGTCCCACGTAGTGGGGTCGCCTTTGACTTTTTCACTTCCTGTTCTTCTCTTTAAGATGCCACAAACAGGAATCCCTTCCTGGAGGAAGCTGGAGAGATGGGGAAGATGGGCACGATCCTGCGCTATGATCGCTTGTCTCTGTTTCGCACTGATAGTTGGGTTTCTATTATAACCATCATTTATTAATGGCGGCTGGGTTGTATGCAGTACCAGCTGATTCCTGTGCATTGTCTCACAAGACTCCATGACTCCAGGAGATGGGCAAGAGTCCACTGGGGTGGACTGGGCCGTTTGGGGATCTGACGGAGAGGAAGTTGCCTTGGTGATAACATTCAGTGGGGGCTTAATGGATATATTTATCTGTACATAGTTTATGGTATTTCCAGCCAACTCAGCATAGGAATGGCAGCCAGGGATAACGCTATCACCCGCTCCAGGACTCTCTGATGTGTTGCTGGCCCCTCTGTGACATGAAGGTATCCTTCAGTTCCCAGCATCACACGTATGTGCAGAGAGGAACAAGATACTCCAATTATTCAGCTGTGGTAGGGCACGAACAATGATCATCAAAAGTGGACTTGGCCACAGTGATAAAGCAGGGTCCCAGAGGCATAAACCCTTTAGTTGAGGGGGAATTGGGGGAGAGTCCTGGGGGAGGGGTGGGAAGAGTTGACATGGAGAGGGTTCAGGCAAAGAGATGAGGACAGTGGCTATTCACCAGCTGGTACAGGACTAGGTCAGCATTTTATGGTCCTCCTGGTGCCAGTAGCTGAATACCAGCCCTGGAGGTAGGAAAGGATATTGTCCTTATTTTGCTGAGGAGAGAAAGAGGCTGAGAGAGGTCGAGTAACCTGTTCAGGCTCACACAGTGGTAGCTGGTGGAGGAAGGAGTCCATACCTGGTCTCTTAACCAATGGCTTCAGAGCCTCTAAATGAAGGGTCTCCATCCTCTGGTCACTGTCGTTTAGTCTATCGCTTCATGTTGCTGTATGTGGACCTATGTGCAGCCGGAATGGTAAGTCCACATCTTAAAGGAGCTGAAAGACACTGAGAGTCTCCCACTGGGAACCACCTGGGCCCAGGAGCCGGCCTGTGGCACCTGGGAGGGCCTTTCTCACCAGAGGGATGCTACCCACAGCCCCTCAACCTCTGGGTCACTGAAGCCCAAACTGGACTCTGCAAAATTGTTAAAAAAAACAAAACAAGAAACAGGGCTTCCCTTGTGGCACAGTGGTTAAGAATCTGCCTGCAAATGAAGGGGACGCGGGGTTCGAGCCCTGGTCCGGGAAGATCCCACATGCCGCGGAGAAACTAAGCCCGTGCGCCACAACTACTAAGCCTGTGCTCTAGAGCCCACGAGCCACAACTACTGAGCCCACATGCCGCAGCTACTGAAGCCTGCGTGCGTAGAGCCTGTGCTCCGCTACAAGAGAAGCCACAGGAACAAGAAGCCCACTCACTGCAAGGAAGGGTAGTCCCTGCTTGCCGCAACTAGAGAAAGCCCGCACGCAGCAACAAAGACCCAACACAGCCAGTAAATAAATAAATAAATCTATTTATTTAAAAAAAAAAACAAAAACAAGAAACACACTGTAGATATGTCAAGAACAGCCTGACAAAATTAGCAAGGGAGCCTCTTACACATGCTGCCACTTAGTATGAGAACGTCTTCCCCCAAAGCCTCATCAACACTGGTGATCTTCTAGCCATTCAGTCTCTGGCGATCAGGGCAGTGGGAGACGGAACCGCGCTGTTGTTGTTGTTTTTTCCTGCAATGTTGTTTTGAGTTGCATTTGTTTGTGAGTGAGGTGGAACACTTTTTGAGTAAATGTTTAGGAAGACAATTTGTTTATCAAAACTCTAAATGTCTGTACTCTTTTACACATGAATTTTACTTACAGAAATGTATTGTTTATTCTTGCAAAGGTTTCTAATAATAATATTCAATAATTACTGTGTGTTTATAATTTGCCAGGCGCTGTTCTAACTGCTTTCCATTATTATCTCTTTTCACCATCACAACAACCTCTTGGGAGGTAGAATTTTTATTCCCATTATACAAATGAAGAGATTGAGATAGAGTTGAATGAACCTGCCCACAAGACACAAAGTTAATTTTTTTTTTTTTTTTTTGGGTGAAGTAGAAAAGAGTAGCTTTATTGCTTTGCCGGCCAAAGGGAACCAGAGCGGACTAATGCCCTCAGAACTGTATGTCACGACCCAGCGGGGTGGGGTTGCCTGTGAGGAGTCTTGTCGTCCAGGGGTGGATTGCTGATAAGGATCGGGGTGCCCTGCAGGGCCCGCATCACTTCGGTCCAGAGATCATCTGGCATCAGGTGATGATGGGCGAACTGTGACCTTCTCTGGAATGAAGAGTGCTTCATCAAGTAGTTAACGTCTTCCATTCGGTGGGGTTTTAGTTCTGGTTTCCGGACCTAATGAAGCTCAGGCTCTTGATGTCTTATCGCAGAGAGAACTCAGTGAGAGACACAGTGATAGGGAAGAAGTGGATTTATTCAGAGAGAAACACACTCCACAGACAGAGTGTGGGCCGTCTCAGAAGGTGAGAAAAGGCTCACAAAGCTAACTTTTCACAACACTGTGTGTAATTGTACCGTCTAGAAATAACTTATATAGCTATCAGTTTGGGACCCAGCTACATAAATTGTAGAACAGCCATTCAATGGAATACTGAACAGCTGCTTGGAAGAATACCGTAGATGCTTCCTTCTTTACTGATAAGGGAAGATGTCTATATCTACATCTATCTATATATATGGTAAAAAATCAAGTGGAAAATAGTATCAGCCCACTTAGATAGAAAAAAAGTATCTATTATAAATGTATCCACGTATGGGTCTGCTTCTCTACGTACAGACGTTATCTGGAAGGATATGTAAGAAACCTCTACAAGATAAATAACCTACTTATGGTTTCTTATGGAGCCTAAGTGCTGGGAGGGAGGGTGGAAGGGAAGCCTTATTTTTAACTTTATACATTTCTATAGAGTTTGATTTAAAAAAGCAAAAACCATGAGTGTGCATTACTTTAGAAATTTAAAAAAACAATAGAATTATGTTTTCAATGGATATAGTGGGCTTTCTCTCACAGTGCTGTTTTAAGAATGAAATAGGATGACAGTGGAAGAGCCTAGCCGCGCCAGCTTAAAGGTGGGGCTCGGTGAACATTAATTCTGAATCTAATCCAACACGGGGCACAGGGCACATGGGACGTCATTCTTGCCTGGAGAGTGGGAGTCACAGGCCAGCCTTGAATGGAAAGGCTCAGTGCTGTGCTTTGAGCAAGGACGCGGATTGCTTGAAACCTGTTTCTTCTTAGTGACAATAACATGAGAAGAGTAACATCTGGCTGGTAGAAGTCAGGACTGTTACAAGGATAAGCGTGTTACAGAGAAAATAACCACGGGAACCACGAGAGCTGGGTGAGGATCTTAGCTCTGCCCCTCACAGGTGTGAGCCTGTGCAGACTGTGGGAGTCTCGGGTTGCCGTGAAGATCAATTAGATTAGGCATCAAGGGAAAGGCTTTTATAAATTGCAAAACACTATTCATACACTTCGTTTCATGGATGAAAAAGTAGTGTGAGAAACAAACCCTTCAACCCCCAAATGTTAGTCATCAAGAACAAAACAAAATGAAATAAATTCAGAGGGAGCCCACAGAATGTATTCAATTTAATCCTTTAAAAAAAACCTCTTTAGGGCTTCCCTGGTGGCGCAGTGGTTGAGAGTCCGCCTGCCGATGCAGGGGACACGGGTTCGTGCCCTGGTCCGGGAGGATCCCACATGCCGCGGAGCAACTCTGACCGTGAGCCATGGCCGCTGAGCCTGCGCGTCCGGAGCCTGTGCTCCACAACGGGAGAGGCCGCGATAGTGAGAGGCCCGCGTACCGCGATGAAGAGTGGCCCCCGCTCGCCGCAACTACAGAAAGCCCTCACACGAAACGAAGACCCAACACAGCAAAAATAAATAAATAAATAAATAAATAATCCTTCCTTCTACTTAAAAAAAAAACAAAAAAAACCCACCTCTTTATTCTTTTCAAAAAAGGAATAAAGGTGGGGGGAGGTCCAGGTTCTGTTTACGATGTAGAAAGGTGGGAAGAGCCGTGCTCCCCGCAGCAAGAAAGAAGAACATTCAGCCTGAAGTCTAGGGAAAGACACGGGGCTCCAGGAAGGCACGGGACAAGAGCACCTGTTCTGGTCCGAGCAGGGAGAGGATGGGCCGACACACAGCAGGTGGGAAGACGGCAGCCCAGTTTCACCTCATTGTCAAAGACTCAACGTGGGCTCTTCTGAGCGTGGAATCCGGGAGCTGCGGACACAAGGGGAACCACACCTGTTCATGGTCTTTCTGCATGGACCTAGCTGATGGGAAAGATGGGAGGGGGCGGGAGGGAGGAGAAACCTCCGCAGGTGTCCGGGAGGGGCAGCCCTCCAGGACCTTCTCACACAGGAAGCCGGAGCCCAAACTTTTTGGGGAAACAAACCCTGTTGCCCTGCAGGGCTCAGGTCAACACCTTTTTTTTTTTTTTTTTTTTGCGATACGCGGGCCTCTCACTGTTGTGGCCTCTCCCGTTGCGGAGCACAGGCTCCGGACGGCAGGCTCAGCGGCCATGGCTCACGGGCCCAGCCGCTCTGCGGCACGTGGGATCTTCCCGGACCGGGGCACGAACCCGTGTCCCCTGCATCGGCAGGCGGACTCTCAACCACTGCGCCACCAAGGAAGCCCAACACCTATTTTGTTGGAGGAAGGGAACAGAAAAGAAACCATCCTGGACCCAGAACATAAGAGATCTTCTCCAGGGAGAGACAGGGAGGATGAGAACGCAGGGAGCTAGACCTGGCCGAGACTGAGGATGAACCGGGACACCCGAGGACAACGCCTCTCGCTCCCAGGCTCGAAAGCATGATGAACAAAGAACAGGGTCTCCACTGGCGGGTGGGGCTCGGGGCACTGGAAAAAGCAGAGATCTTTCCAACTCGTTTTTAAAATACAGGTGTAGGTGCTACGTTTATATCTGCCCGTTTAAATTCTGTCCTCTTTCGCTTCTAGAATTCTGGTGCGGTAAATCGTGGTTTCCTTTTAATGAAGCATTGGTAATGGAGTATCTGGTCCTAGTAGGAAATCATTCCTCACCTGTAACGTGCTCCAAATGCAGCTTCCTTTTCCAGAGACCTTGATGCAGAATAAAGTGTTTCATCATTAGGTGCAAAAACAAACAAACAAACCAAAACCCTCTCGGTTGGCAGGAAAAGCTCAACGTTGAGATTAGAACAGGAACCCAGAAAGACACTCTGGCGACCCAGGGTTTGGGGTCTGGGAGGAGGGCTGGAGGAAAGCAACCTGGGTCTTTGCTTATCTGGTGCTGCTGTGGTCCAGCCTGGGCGTCCATGTGCATCCTCCTGCCGGCTCTCCCAGGCACAGGTGGGTGTTTGGCTGGAGGCCACTCGCTGCTCAGTTCTCAAGGCTCCCGCTTGCCCTCTTCCAGCCCCAATTCTGCCCCGGGCCACACGCTCACAGCCTCCTCTGTGGGGCCTCCTCTCCAGACGGGCAGCCCTCTCCAGGGGGACCCTTGCTGCCAGACAGGATGAATAGAAATAATTTAACTGAACTTTTTTTTTTTTTAACATCTTTACTGGGGTATAATTGCTTTACAATGGTGTGTGAACTTTTAAGTATTTTTAAATATTACTTTATTCTTACAGGAATGTTTGTGTCTCCCAATTTTTCATAAAACCGATTTGCTTTTCTCCCTAGATGTGAAAGCAATCTATGTACATTGTCAGAAATGTGGAAAGTCTGGAAAGGAGAGAAGGGGAAATTTCAGACCCAAACTTCTTAGCCTAAGAGCTAATGTCTAGCGTTTTGGCTTCAGTCTGCACTTCCCACTTTCTGTTGCTGCCTCTGCAACCAGCCAGGGGCTGCCTTCTGCGTCAAACACACCTCTGTGCCCGTGCTGAGGCTAAGCCCTCCCTACCAAAGGGCTTTAAACTTGCCACTAAAATACAGCAAGCTTTCTGGTTTACACTTTCTTCAAACGCTAACGTCTGTCTCTTTCTACATATATATGCTTATGTAACTCGAATGTACTATTTTGACTAAAGCTTTTGATAGAAAAGCTCAGCCAGGCAACCCTTTCCCAACAGGAACAGAGGCGACAGACTTTGATATTTCAAACCCCTCCGGGAAGAAACAGGATGGCGGTACCAGCATCAAACCGCACGCCGGAAGTGAAACAGCTTCCTGCAAACAGAATTTCTCTGTGGAAATTAGAGCGGGGTCCAATGACTTTGAACCTAGTTTCTTTCTTTCTTTCTTCCTTCCTTCCTTCCATTTTTCCAATATTTATTTACGTATTTATTCTGGCTGCACCGGGTCTTAGTAGTGGCACAAGAGATCTTCCTTGTGGCATATGGGATCTTTTTTTAGTTGCGGCATGGGAGATCTAGTTCCCCGACCAGGGATCGACCTGGGGCCCCTGCATTGGGAGCGAGGAATCCTACCCACTGGACCACCAGGGAAGTCCCTTTTTTTTTTTAAAATGACAAGCTGGAAGGGAAAAGACCTTTGCTAGGCTTCTTTCCTCTTTTTCACCTTCTGCCATTATTATGTCACTCAGGGCTTGGCCACCTGTGCCAAGGGGGCCACATGGTATGAAAGGTGACCCTAGTGGGCTCTGAGGATGGGCACAGATGGGTTTGAAGCACAGCCCGGGCTACTGGGCACGAAGCTCGTCCACCTTAGCTGCTGCATGAGCCTGAAAGAAAGAGAGAGAACGAGATTTCCCAACAGGTCAGACATGCTCTACCTTCAAAGGAGACAGGTTTTTTTTCTCCTTCCTGCTTGTTCGTACCTGGGGGGGGGGGTCAGACTTTCTTTCCTCTCTTCATTTTCCCCTTACCTTGAAACCTACTTTAAAAAGTTTACTGTTATTATTATTTAAATAACACTGGATCCTTCCTGGCCACCTAACAGAGGTCATGACCAGCTCTTATTGTTTTTTCTTTACTTTTACACGTCAGTTCTTTTCAAAAAGAAAAGTTAACGTAGAGTTTTCAAGGTAATAGGGCTACAAGGAAATAGGTGTCAGTGCTAATTTCTAACTTATACATTGAAACATTTCCCAAATTCTGTTCTATGGAACACTGGCCGGTGTTCATGACTATTCCATGGTCAGAGCATCCTGTGATTTAAAATATTTGATAAAAGGATTTATGAATATTGGTGATTCACGTAGAATAGATATTAGCATTTTAAAGGCTTCTTTAAGTTTTGTCATAAAGAAGTCTGTTTAAAATTGCTAAACCTAGAGTTTTTTAAGCTTATTTGACTCTGGAAAAATTTTCTTTAAGAATTCTCGATCAATTTGAAAAAATCTGAATTGTACTGAATAAATAAAAATAATACTGGACTTCCTTGGTGGCGCATTGGTTAAGAATCTGCCTGCCAATGCAGGGGACACAGGTTCGAGCCCTGGTCCGGGAAGATCCCACATGCCGCGCAGCAACTAAGTGTGTGAGCCACAACTACTGAGCCTGCGCTCTAGAGCCCATGAGCCACAACTACTGAAGCCCGTGTGCCTAGAGCCCGTGCTCTGCAACAAGAGAAGCCACTGCAATGAGAAGCCCGTGCACTGCAACGAAGAGTAGCCCCCGCTTGCTGCAACGGGAAAAAAGCACCTGTGCAACAACGAAGACCCAGTGCAGCCAAAAATAAATAAATAGAAATAATATTGTTTTTAACAGGCCTCCTGCTTCACAAGCAGTATAAACGTAAACTTGAGTTCTTGCTGCAAGAAGAAATTCCGAGCTTCTATTCAAAATCTTCCTAATGGCTTCCCTCTTCTAATGTGCCATTTGTCCTTTGGACCCTAGATAGCTTGTTTCTTTGTTCATCCACCCATTCATTCATTCATTCATTCATCAATGTGTTTGTACTTAGGGAATCCAAAATGTTTTCCTTTAGGGTCTCTGCTTTTATGAACCTATAATCTAGAGATGAAGGACATGACCAATGGCTCCACTGAAGGGCAGAGTAATATGAATAATATTGATTAATCAATTAATTAACCTAATAATTAAATAGATATTTACTGAGTGCCTACGATGGACACTCAACACACAGATGGAGGCACTGGAGAAACATCCGTGAACAAATGAAATCCCTGCTCGGGGAACTAGTTCTCTCTTTGGGGAGACACACAGTAAACAAACGCTGGTGTGTCAGATGGTGACAGGTGTTGCAGAGAAAAGTAAGGTAGGCAAGGGACAGGGAGTCCCAGGTGGGGAAGGTGTGAGGCTTGCGGTAGTCAGAAAAGGCCTCACTGAGTGGTGACATTTTGATCAAAGATGCAAAAGGAGGTGAGGAAGGAGTGTTTTGCTTTCCTGGGGAAGAACATTGCAGGCAAAGGAAAGAGCTGGTGCAATGGTGGGGCAGACGAAGACCTGGGTAGACAATTTCTTTTCATTGGTTAGAATTCTGTTTTTAAGAATAGTCCTGCAAGTGTTTAAAGGAGTTATTCTGTCCTTTCCTGGTTCCTTAAAAGTTCTCACAGTCATTTTCCATTCGAATGAGGCTTCACCCATCCCAGATTATACTTCCCTAAGAAACACTCCTGGTTTCTTTCAATGTCTCCTTTCAAACATCTTTCCTAGAACTGGGACGGATGTGGTCTGACCACACCAAACACCGTTACCTGCCTTGATATGACACCGTACTCCAGTCTTTACAGCCCAAGATGATACTTGGATACAAGGCAGCCATGTCCTTGAGTTTGTGGTCAACTTCTCCAACATGAGTTGCTAAATCATATTCATCCATCTCTACCCATGAAGATGACTTTAAAATTCACAGCTGGACATAGCTGATGACACAGATCCGAGAAGGATAATTTGGTTGAGTGATTAGAGATTCAACATTATCCCAATAAGCTAGAATAATGGGTGAAACTAACAGAGGTAAATCTAAGAGAGATTAAAATCCCATGTTAAGGTCAAAGCAGATCTTCTGGTTCCTGATTAAAACACTGTGTTCAATGAGTCGATTTATTCTACTTGGACGTCTTGAATCTTCTGTTCTAATTGCACGTGCAGCCTAAAGAAAATGCCACAGCACTAGGTCTTTGGTTAAGGATTGTTTCCCTTCCTACCATGGCAAAAGTAGTGATTGACAGTGGGCTTTGCACATGTATTTGTGTGTGTGTGTGTTTGTAGACTAAGGCGTCTTTTATCAGGGCTTTTCCATTCCTAATGTTCCAATGGTAAGACTCAACAGAAGGACAGTAACTTCACCAGATTCCAGCTGTCAGTACCTCATGTTGGCCAGGAGTGCATATTAGTTATCAACTGCTTCATAACAAATTATCACAAACTGAGTGGCTTAAAACACCCCACATTTATTAACTCACAGTTTCTGTGGGTCAGGAATCTGGCATGACTTGGGAAGGGGGTTCTCTGCTTAGGTTCTCACAGGCTGCAATCAACATGTCAGCTGGGCTGTGTTTTCATCTGAAGGCTTGACTGGTGAAGAACCCACTTCCACGTTCATTCGAGTTGCTAGCATAATTCATTTCTTGTGGTTGTAGGACTGAGGGCCTTGGCTTTTTGCTGTCAGCTTGAGGCTGTACTCAACTCCTAGAGACCACATGAAGTTCCCTACAATGTGGGTTTTTGCAGTGTGGCCAACCCCAAATCAGAGCCTCTAGCTCTGGTTTGCTTATGGAGTCTTATATAATGTAATATAATCATGGGGTAACATCCTATCACCTTTACCGCATCCTGTTGGTTAGAAGTAGGTCACGGGTCCTACCCACAGTCAATCAGAAGAAGCTACATGAAGGTGCCACACCAGGAAGCTGAGGTCATGGAGGTCCTCTTAGGGTCAGTCCGCCACAGGTCAGTCCACCCCAGAGGCCAGCTCACACGGGATGTTGAGAAACTCATGTCTCTGAAACAGCCCACCCAAGTATATGGAGAATCTCTCTCCTGTAAACTTACTGAGAACAGGGACCCATGCTCTATACACTTCTGTATCTCCAAGTTTCAGCTTAGCACCAGACGTGTAGTTCGTACTCAATAAAATGTTTATGGAAGTGAATTATGCAGAATAAAGTTGACTTGCATTGCAGAGTATTGAAATAACTGGCAAAGGTGAACTGCTCTGACAAACCCTGGCAGTGATGATGAAAATCAGGTGTGTGCCTGAGGACCCAAGAGGGTACAAAATAACATTTGAAATGGAAAGAGAAGCGATATATGATTATAGAAAATGTAGTGTGCTTCCTGAAAAATGTAAGATCGTATTAAAGGGTTATTTGTGAGGCAGTCATTAGCAACCAGCAGGCATCCACTTCACAGGTCATGGTGTTCTCACAACAAGCCTTTTGCTGGTAGGGGGATTGGAGGAGCAGATGAGCGGGTCATGGAATCCAGGGTCATCCCCGGGAGGTTCCTAAAATCCTCATAATATCACTGGGGTGAGAAGCTCACGATGTGTTCTGGATTATGGTTCATACATATAGCTGCTGAAAAACTATACCCACAGAACGTTGATGAATTGACCAATGTCAACATAAAGAATGGTTTCCTATAAGTGCTTCACCTCGTCCGGGTCAACAGTTAAAAAGCCCGAAGCCCCTTACTCATTTGCAGCGATCTACTCCTCTTTGGGGACTTTTGTCCTAGACACAGTCCTTAGCTCAGATTAGCCATGGAACTGGCTTTGCATACTGTTCGCTTCTTGGCCATCATGAATGCCAAGGTGGCCTGTCTCCCAAGTTGCATCATGTCCACAGCACTCATGGACTCTTCCTTGTTGCTCAGCCTGTTATTAGCCAGTTCTTCTCATAACCTTGGCTGCCTTCTTAGTAATGAACTTGTTATTAAAGCTAGCTAAGGTGTTTTCCAATCCCACTCTGGGCATATATCCAGACAAATCTATAATTCGAAAAGATATATGCACCCCTATATTCATAGCAGCACTATTCACAATAGCCAAGACGTGGAAAGAACCTAAATGTCCAGCGACAGATTAATCAATAAGGAAGACACAATAAATATCTATCTATATATATATGTATCTACATACACACACACACAGACACGCACGCATGTGTGCACACAATGGAATATTACTCAGCCATAAAAAAGGATGAAATAATGCCATTTGCAGCAACATGGATGGATCTAGAGATCAACGTACTAAGTGAAGTAAGTCAGAAAGAGAAAGACAAATACCATATGATATCACTTATATGTGGAGTCTAAAATATGACACAAATGAACTTATCTATGAAGCAGAAACAGACTCACAGACATAGAGAACAGACTTGTGGTTGCCAAGGGGGAGAGGGAGTTGGGGAGGGATAGACTGGGAGCTTGGGGTTAGCAGATGCAAATTATTATATCTAGAATGGATAAACAACAAGGATCTACTGGCTAGCACAGGGAACTATATTCAATACCTTGTAATAACCTATAATGGAAAAGAATCTGAAAAAGAATTTATATATGTATATGTATAACTGAATCACTTTGCTGTACAGCAGAAATTAACACAACTTTGTAAATCAACCATACTTCAATAAAATAAATTTAAAAATAGCTAAGATGTTTTTGGAGACTCTGCTTTTAGCCATCCAGTGGACACCAAAGTCTTCCATATGTTTCACACCACAGTTTGCTTTCATAACAGATTCTTTGATGTGGGATGATTTAGGTGTAGGGTGGAATCACATACCTCCTCTGAAAGGCCACACTTCCTCTCAATTAGGATGGTTCCTGGGGGTGTTTCTGCTGCCTGGGTCAGTCTTCTTCTCCTTCACTCCGTCCTTCCCCAGATTAGTTTCCCCTCCTCTGTCGGTACATCTAAGGGGTCTCAATTCTGCCTAATTTAGCCAACAGGGTTTAATGAAGGCTCAGCTCCCCTTGGGATGGAATATGAGAATTCTTAATTAAATCTTGGAATATTGAGGTCTGAACCTCAACCTTTTTTGACAATTCCAAAATTATTTCCCCTGGAACATTTAAACCTGCAAAAAGGTCATGAATGTACAAGGAAGCATTTTAAAGTCACATTGGAGATTATGTTCTGAGCCATGATTTATTTTCTTTTAAAAATAAATTTATTTATTTGTTTATTTCTGGCTGCGTTGGGTCTTCGTTGCTGCATGCGGGCTTTCTCTAGTTATGGCCAGCGGGGGCTCCTCCTCCTTGCGGTGCGCGGGCTTCTCATTGCGGTGGCTTCTCTTGTTGCGGAACATGGGCTCTAGGCATGCAGGCTTCAGTAACTGTGGCACGTGGGCTCAGTTGTTGTGGCACACGGGCTTCAGTAGTTGTGGCACACGGGCTTCAGTAGTTGTGGCTCACAGGCTCTAGAGCCCAGGCTCAGTAGTTGTGGTGCTCGGGTTTAGTTGCTCCACGGCATGTGGGATCTTCCCAGACCAGGGCTCCAACCCGTGTCCCCTGCATTGGCAGGCGGATTCTTAACTACAGCACCCACCACCAGGGAAGTCCCATGATTTGGATTTTAATTAGGAGTAAGATACACAGTTGAAGTAATGTCCCTTCTAACTTTGGAAGTTATTTTTATATGTCTTAGGAAAGTCTTTGGGAGTGGTAGGCAGGTTGTACTTTTCTCAATTGTGTTCTCTACCAGGGGAGAGAGCCTGCCTCTTTGGGTCCAGCCCCATCCTGTGAAGTCGGAGTGTTTTTCTTAGCAAAGACCAGCTTCTGTGCCCCTAACCACGTGGTCTTTCCCTTGGGCCCCCTCCAACAGGATGGAATGGGCACACGGTGCCAAAAGACCCAGAAACAGGCGGCAAGCTGAGTGCAGAGTGGAAAACTACCTTACATCCTGACATCCACCAGACCGCTGCACTCCGCGCAGTGGGCCTGAGCAGCGCACAGGAAGAAAACCTGCTCACATTCCCATCACGGAACAGGGTGGGTTCATTCTCACACTTGCATTGTCTATATTTAGGCTTTTCCTTCATTGAGGGAAACACCTGCAGGTCACCCACACTCTATCTCAAGGTGCTGATCGTTTTTCTTCCAAAAATCAACATGTCTAGGGGTTGATATGCTACAATGACACAAAAATAGTCCAACGCTTGCAACCACTGAAATATGTTAAAGGACCCTGGAGGAGTCGTGCTTGGGAGTTGCCAGGTGAGCACATTATTTCTTACTGAATAAAAGCTTGCTTTGAAAATTTTGTATTTATCATATAAGTAATATATGTTCATTGCTGAGCTATCAGAAGATACAGATACACCAGGAGAGAAAGTGAGAAAAATACTTGTAACCCCAGAGGTAACCACACTTAAGGATTTGCTGTGCACCCTTTCAGAACGTTCTCTACGTTTAGTATGAATCAATCATACATACTATTTTATAACCTGCTTTTTTGCTTATTATACAACATGAATAACTTTCCATGTCGACGAATTAATTTCTGCAACTACAGTTCTGGTTTCAGTTCCAGTGTGTGGGTCCCCCCCCTCCCCCCATACATCCAAGCAATTCTGGGATACGGGGTGCAGGGTCCTACAGTTTAACTCAATTCTGACTATTTACCTTGAGATAATGTCAGATCCCATAGGTTGAGGGCTCCATCCCACAAGCCTGCTCCCCTCCCCCTACTTCAGATGCCAATCATAAGTCCAGGTTGATAGTTACCTGTGCTTCTGACCTGCTGGCTATAGCTCAGAGGTTCAATTAATTTGCAGGAGCAGCTCGCAGAATTCAGGGTAACATTCTACTTACTAGATGACTGGTTTATTACAAAAGGATATAACTCAGGAACAGCCAGATGGAAGAGATGCATAGGACAAGGTATGCGGAAAGGACACAGAGCTTCTGTGCTTTCTGAATAAGCCACTCTCCCCCAGAACCCATGTGTTTACCAACACGGAAGTTCTCTGAACGCTGTCTGTTGGTTTTTTGTGAGAGCTTCCATTACACAGGCATGATGGATTAAATCATTGGCTATTGGTGATTGAACTCAATCTCAAAACCCTCTCTCCCTGTCCTGGAGGTTAGGAAGTGGAGCTGAAAGTTCCAACCCTCTAATCACATGGTTAGCTACCCTGGCAACCAGTCCCCATCCTTAGGAGACTTAGGGGTTTTCTCAAAGTCACTCATTAACATAACACAAAAAGCACCTTTAATACTCTCCTTACAGGAAATTCCAAGAGTTTCAGGTGCTCTGTGCCAGGAAAAGGACCCAAGTCCAGATATATATATTTCTTATTATAAATCACAATATCACACTACAGTATAATTTTTAATGGTTGCATATTACTTTAGCAAATGAATATACCATAATGTTTTGATTGGTCCCTTAATTCTTTAATAGCTAAGTAGCTTCTAGTCTCTCACAACTATTCCTGTAACAAAAGTTGTGTACGTTCATCGTTTTTAGTTTGTTTTGTATCTTGGTGCACAGAACTGGATTGTGCATTACCTCCAGCTCAGGACACTTTATCTTCATTCATCCACAAAAATATTTCATATTATTTTATTTTCTTCTTCACCCAAGTCTCACTCCATTTTTTTCCCTTATAGATTCTACTTTTGAATATTTTATGTGTGTCCTTCTGATCTATTTTCTAGACTTCGATTTATACATATATGTAATTTGGTGAAGCATTTATTGCTTTATGTGCTTTAAAGTTGACACTTCTTAATTTTCGTTCAGCATATTACATATTGAGCTTTTCTTTCTTTGATGTATGTAGCTTCTGTTCCTCCCTTTCCCAGGTAGAGAGCACTCAGTCATGGGCATCCACTGTTATGTATCTGTTCATCCCTGATGCTGGACTTTTAGGTTATTCCCAACTCTATGCTGTTATAAACAACACTGCATGGAACATCCTCATGTGTGTCTTTTTTTTCTTTTTTTTTGTGGTACTCGGGCCTCTCACTGTTGTGGCCTCTCCTGTTGCGGAGCGCAGGCTCCGGACGCGCAGGCTCAGCGGCCATGGCTCACGGGCCTAGCTGCTCCGTGGCATGTGGGATCTTCCCGGACCAGGGCACGAACCCGTGTCCCCGCATCAGCAGGCAGACTCCCAACCACTGCACCACCAGGGAAGCCCTCATATGTGTCTTTTAGTGAAAGTTTCTCTCAAGTATATGTCCTGCAGTGGGATTTCTGGGGTGATATCATATGCAGAGTAATTTTCACTAAATATTTTCAACTTATTCTGCCAAAGAGCTTTGTCAGTTTATACTTCTACTAATGGTGTGTGAGGATTCTCATCTCCCCCAGTATTATTTCCTTTTGAAATTTGGGCCAGTCTGGTAGATGCAAATGACAATTTTTATTGATTGAATTATGATTATTAACAAGGCTATTTCAGTCTATGTTTTTTAGCTATTTGATTTTTTTCCCCAATATGAGAATAAACTATTCATAGCATTTTCCTATTTTCTATTTTTCCGTATATATATATATATATATATTTCCATATATATATAAAAACTTAAGAGTTTTTTTGGATTATATATGCTGAAATATCATCTTCCAGTCAGTTATTTGCTGATTAACTTTATCTCTGAATTGAAATCTTTGCCTTTCAATTGGCTTTAAACCATTAATTTTCCCTTTCATGGCTTTATCTTTCAGAATCTCATGTAAGAAATAATTTCTTACCTCAACATAACAAAGAAATCATTTCTCACCCCTTCTTAATTAACTATTTCCTTAGGGTATATTATTTAGAAATGGTATTTTTGGGATAATGAATGTACATCAGACCTCTTTGGTTATAAGTGAAAGAAATTTAGCTCAAATCAGCACAATGCAAAAAAAAAAAAAAAAAGGAAATAAATTGGCTCATTTAACTGAGAAGTCAAAGTTGTGGGGGTGGTTTCAGGAACAGCTGGATCCAGGGGTTCAAATAATATAATCAGGGCACTGACTTTGGCTCTTTTTATTGTTGCCCTGCTTTGCCCTGTCTGGGCTTGATTTTCAAGTGAGAATTCCCAATGTGGTGTCAAAAAGGAATAGTGTCCACTCTTGGCTAGTAATGTCCATAGAGATCGCAAAATTGTGTCTTCCCTGATAGCCCTGGGGAAAGTCCTGAGGGAGGCTTTGCACTGTGGCTTGAGTCTCATACCATCCTTGGGAGTGAGGAGAAATGACTCTTTGATTTGAAGTCCCATGAAAGTCCCCCAGAGAAGAAGAGTGGTTTCCCAGAAAAGGACCTGCTGGACAGCTGAACATGTGTTCATATTTTTAATTTTTATATTTTGATAGTGCTGATTCCAGAGTGGTTGCCGCTTCCCCCAGCAGATAAGCCGGCCCCACCGCAGAGTCCCCTCAGCCTCAGGCAACCGCACGTATCCTCCCGGCTCCCTCCATTTGTCTGGGTCAGTCTTCCTGGGCATCAGGGTCCATCAGGGGAGGTCCATCTCTCCTGTCTTTGCAGGAGATTCACAGTGGTGGCTGCTCGTTCTTGCACCGGCAGCTTCTCCCTTCCACACACCCGGCCCCTCTGCGTCACACAGAGAAAGGGGGGCTGCTTTTGTGCCAAGTCGGCTGCCCCCAATCACCTAAGGTGGTGTCTAGGCAGCTGGGCTCCCCAGACCACTGTGCTCTCCCCCGGTCCAGCCCTCTTTGCTCAGGAATCCCTTGGAACTAACAGAAATCCAGACATGGTGGAGGAGGGTACCTCCACCCAGGGTCCTGGGGGAGCTGGACAGGACCAGTCATCACCCAGGAGCTCTGGGCTCAGCCCTGCCGATCTGTGCTGTGACTTAGGGTTGGTTTAGCTTCCGGGTCATACGGCCAATTCTGGGGGAGTAAGCTGAAGGTTCTGGGGGCAAAGGAGGGGGGCCAGACTGTAAACGTAGCTTGAAGAATCACTTGTAAGTATTTAGGCCTGTGGTTTGGGGCCCTCCATTTCCACATGTGCATTCACTCCTGGGTTCAAGAGATGCCTGATTTTCCACCTCCCCCCTAATCCCCTGTCTCTGTCTGACTGGACAGACTTGGGACACCAGCTCCAGCCTTCATTGTGATCTGTAGGTTATCACGTGCAAAGAGAGAAAACATGGGCAGGGGCCAGCCCTGTGGGTGTCTGAGGGCCCGGACTGTAACTTCCTGGTGGAGAAACAGGGAAGAGCTGCCTGGGGGAGAGCACCCGCTGGAGACCTGGTCCATCCTCCTCCTTGGGGCAGACAAGATGGCCTTCAGGTGAGACAGAAAATGGGCGCCCACCAGGTTACCTAAGGTCAGGTCACGGGCTGGGTGATGCGTATCTGGAATGGACTTGAGATGCCTGAAGAGACCTCACAAGAAACCATTTGCTTGCTCTGCTGGGTGGGAGACAGGCGAGGCACAGGGAGAGATCAAGGTTTGCCGCCATCGCGGAGGCGGACCAGATGCGAGTCCTCTGTGTGGTCCTGATGTGGAAGGAAGCGTGGGTACCACAGTGATTCTCAGAGGATGCTCTGTGAACCCTGGCTGCTGAGGTCCCCTACTGGGCCTCGCATGGATGCCCAGAGGCAGGTTACTTTTTCTACCTTGTGGACTGAGGCGCACCATAACCAAGGACTTGCATGTTACTCCTGACCCAGGGCTGTTACTAATAGTTATCAACAGCTCCTAAAATGGAGCACTTCATAAACCACAGTGGATGCGTTACTGGCATGTCCAAGATTCATGTAGTTGGCTTCTGGGAAAACTGCCTGCTGTGGGGAGTTAGACATTTCTACCAAGCCTGTGTACATGTGCATTACCAAGATTCTTATTTGGGGGCAGGTTGTTTCATTTCTTTTTCCTTTTTATCAGTACGTTTTTCATGTTATCCTCAATTTAGGGTAGTGATTAATCTTAGCGATTAAAAGTCGACTTTATTAAGGTGTAATTTACATACAACAAAATGTATCCATTTTCAGTGTGCAAGTTGATGAATTTTGACATGTGTGACCCATAAAGCCACCAGCCCAACCAGCACTCCAGAAAGTTCCATCATACCCTTTGCATTCATTATCCACCCTCACCCCTCCAGGTAACTGCTCATCTGATGTCCATCACCACTGATTAGTTTTAGCTGCTCTAGATTTCAGAAAAATGGAACCAGCCAGCATGTATTCTGAGGTAGCTGACTTTCTCTCAGCATACCTGTGACATGATTTGTGTCGCTTGTTAGAATTTTATCCTTTCTCATTGCAGTTATAACTCTTCTCACTTTCTAATTATACATTCCAGCTATTTGACCTTTCTGCTAATACGTTTAGAAAGTGGTGGGCTGTTCGGCTGTTCGGGTATTGCTTCTGTGTAGTGGTATATATTTCCTCAGGAATTCTTTTTCAGCCTGGAAGCGTTTCAGTAATTTTAAACAGGCATGCATTCTAATACATGGGAATTACCCCTACCCCCATTGCTAAGCTGGATGTGGTAATGTACGGCGAGTATTCACGAATTTGTGATGTTTCAATACTTTGCAACTTACTCACAAGGTGTGTGCGCTAAAATCTCTCGGTTGGTTTTCGTTCCTAGACCTTTATTTTATGATGGACAGTCATGCGTAAAAGCACGTACTCTTCTCTTGTTTGTTAACAATAGTGACTCACTCTCCTCTTTCACTTTTCCTATATAGGTGGAAACCCTGGAGCAATAGCTGTCACTCTCGGTTTGAGAACTTACCCTTTCTGAGCCGTCAAAAGCCTACACATGGTGAGAGCTGAGTGTGGCCTGAGCCCCCATCACACCAACGTCCCCCCAACCTTCCCCTCCCTCTGGCCTCTAATCATTTGTTCTCTTACCTCAGAAGGCACCTGATACCTAGAGGTGTGGTTTTCATATTAAGGGTCATGACCCTCTGGGAGCCATGCGATGAATTTGAAGGGTTATAATCTGCATTTAAAAAAATGAGATAGAATAGAGAAAATTACATAGTGCATTGTACTAAGTAAGAGTAACATTTTATGAAACTCTTGTTTCAATTGTGTATTTTCGTGTGTGTGTTTGCGTGTACATAGGTGTGTGAGTGTGTGTGTGTGTGTGTGTGTACATAATGGGTCACCATGGAAAATGTATTTTTTATTTCATGGACAAAAATGACGCTTGAGAAGCTCTTGTCTGGAAGAGACCCAGAATCTCTGTCTTCCTCCTGTGCTGAGGTGACTGTGGCTGCAGAGGTGGGTGTCCATGTGTCTGCAGGAGAGCCCCCTGAGGTCACCCTGCCCCTCCTTTGGGATGTTCTGGCTGCCCCTCCCCGCTCCTCAGGACAGTGGCAGGCAGGCTGGTTGCCACCTACCCTGCTCTGGTGGGTCCAGTCCGTTTTAAGCCTGCTGCACCCACTTTGACCCAGACCCCATCACCACTGCCCTTCCCCCAAGGATACAGCCACAGCTCTTCTTCCAAGACGCTGTGGTCTCCGCTCCTGGTTGGCGGCTGCCACAGCTCCTCTCGTTCGGCTCCAGTTGGCCACTCTGGGTTGCTGCCGATTCTGGTGAGCTCAGTCCAGCTGAGCGTTTTTAGAAGTTGGGGACCCTGGGGCCTGGACCAGATTGGGTGAGAGCTACACAGTGGTGGCCCAGGTGATGCCCCTGCAGGGAACACTGACTGAGGAGGGAAGGCACCAGGTGTGGGATTAGGCAGGGAGGGGGCAAGGCTCAGACGGGCGAGTCACCAGGTTGGTGTCGGGAGGGTTTAGTGTAAGTTTGGTGTGACAGCAAGTCAGCTCAGGACTGACAAAGATGGAGTCCGTGAATGGGCGGGGGGTGTCAGGGGACAGCCCCAGGGACCAGGTAAGCTGGCCGCTGCCCCGAATCCTCCACTCAAAGTCAGTCCGTTTGTTTCTCCAAGTGTCCTACCCAGGCCTTGCTGGGAGGTGCCAGTCTCCTGCTGGTTGTTCAGACTTGGAGTATTTTTTTTCTTTTCCATTATGGTTTATCACGGAATACTGCATATATTTCCCTGTGCTATACAGTAGGACCTTGTTATTTATCCAGCCTGTATATAATAGTTTGCATCTGCTGACCTCAAACTCCCAATCCATCCCTCCCCCGCCCCCCCTCCCCCTTGGCAATCACAAGACTGTTCTCTATGTCTGTGAGTCTGTCTCTGTTTTGTAGATAGGTTCATTTGTGTCATATTTTAGATTCCACATATAAGTGATATCATATAATATTTGTCTTTTTCTAACTTCACTTAGTATGGTAATCTCTAGGTCCATCCATGCTGCTGCAACTGGCATTACTTCATTCTTTTTTATGGCTGAGTAATATTCCATTGTATATATGTACCACATCTTTATCCATTCATCTGTCAATGGACATTTAGGTTGTTTCCATGTCTTGGCTATTGTGAATATTGCTGCAATGAAAATAGGAATGCATGTATCTTTTTCTTTCTTTCTTTCTTCCTTCCTTCCTTCCTTCCTTTCCTTATTTCCTTCTTTCCTTTTCTTTCCTTCTTTCCTTCTTTCCTTCCTTCTTTCTTTCTTTCTTTGTTTCTTTCTTTCTTTCTTTCTTTCTTTTGTGATTGGTAGACATGTCTCTTAAGTCCCTTTTAATCTATAGGATCCTCCTCCATATTTTTTTCTTTTTCTCTGTCTTCTTTATTGTGGTAAAATTCACATAACATCAAATTTACTGTTTTAAACATTTTAAAGTGTAGAATTCAGAGAGGCATTTAATACATTCAAAAAGTTGTGCAACCATCACCACTAAAAAGTTCCAGAACATTTCATCACCCCCAAAGGAAGCCCTTACCCGTTAAGCAGTCACTCCTATCCCCCTACTCCCCAGGTCTTGGCAAACGCTAATCTGTTTTGTGTCTTTCTGAAGTTGCCTTTTCTGGATATTTCATAATAATGAAATCAAACAACATGTGGTGTTTTGTGTCTGGCTGTATCTTTTTGAATTGTAGTTTTGTCCGGATATATGCCCAGGAGTGGGACTGCTGGATCACATGGCAACTCTGTTTTTAGTTTTTGAGGAACCTCCGTACTGTTTTCCAGAGTGGCTGCACCAATTTACATTCCCACCAACAGCGTAGGAGGGTGCCCCTTTCAGACTTGGAGTATCTTAACCTAATTGCAGGTGTTAACTCAAATTAATGCAGACGTTAAATTTAACTGGAGCTCCAAATCCTTCTCGAAGACCCTCTGCATGCAATTTAGGGCTCCCTATGCAAATGTGGTTTCAGGACATCCCAGAGCCCCCAAATCGGACCCCAAAGGAGAGCCCCAACTTTTACCCAAGCCGTGACTGAGCATTCAGTGGGAGACCCTGCACACAGGCCAGCACTGGTGCACCGATTTTGTGTTCCAGGGGTTCAGGGCCCCATCCTGCTCTGCAGACCTGGAACTCCGTCCTGCAGATGAAACATGGGCTGTGCCACGGGTCTGCAGGAGAATCCTTCCTGCCTTCCATTAATAAATGCACTTTATTTGGATACATGCTTTCTTCCTCTTCAAAACCATATGCCCTTTGGAGGCTAGAGATAACATATCTTCATCTTTTATTGCTCATCACAGCCGGGGACTTGCACACAGTAGGTGCTGGTTGAGTACTTGTTCACTGGAGCTGGAAAGCCCAAGTAAAATGTTTTCCCTTCCCACAAAGGACTGACTGTTCCTCTCTCTTTATAAGTCTCCATCAAGAGCTACACCATACTCTTCCCCACGAAGCACGAGTCTGTGTCAGCTCTGGATCTTCTGATGCAGCAAAAGCATTCTCTCTCTCTCTCTTTTTTTTTTTAAATAACTGCACCTCCTGTTCTGATACTTGTCTTCTTAATGGGAAATAGCTCCCATGTGTACATGAATTCCTTGCTGGAGAGGTGGGTGTGGGTATTGGGTGGAGCAGGGGGAGGGATGAGGTGTTCAAACACCACGTGGTCAAGAAAAATGGTACAGAGGAACCGGTTTGCAGGGCAGAAATAGAGACACAGACGTAGAGAACAAACGTATGGACACCAAGGGGGGGACGTGCGGGGGTAGTGGTGGTGGGACGAATTGGGAGATTGGGATTGACATATACACACTAACATAAATAAAATAGATAGCTAACAAGAACCTGCTGTATAAAAAAAATAAATAAAATAAAATTTAAAAGAACACAAAACACCATAGAAACAGGATGTATTGAAATAATTGAAGGGCAAGGGTGGCAGCTGTGTCTTCCCATTTAATTAAGTGACTAGGACACTTATTGGCTAAACACAGCTTCATGCAGTGGATGCCCCAGCTGGGCCAGCTACAGTCGAAAGTACAAGAAGCATGAGCGCTGGAACGCTGAGGGCAGCCTGGCTGTGCCTGACCACTGCCACTCTCCTGTGCCCTGCGATGCAGGGGATGGTGCAAGTGGCCAGGAGGCCACTGGGGGTGGGGGAAGGGCAGTAGCCTGGAATTCAGGACACCAGGTGGTACCCCTCGTCCCAGCTCAGCCTCTAACTTGCTCAATGACCTCGGCAGGTCACGTCACATCTTTGCAATTCAACATCCTCACCTATAAATGGGTTGAATGTGTGACCCCAGAGGTTCATTTCCTCGCTGACATTTTGGGTCTGTGATTTCCTTTGGGCTCTAGCTTTCTCTGGTTGAGAGGGCAGAGCAGCGAAGGAACAAGACAGACTCTGAAGTTAGGCACGGTTGGTGGAGGCTTGGGCGTGACTGAGGTCAGTGGGCATTAGTGACACTGTCTTGACACAGCATGTACGTGCAAGTGCAGGTCTGGCCGGTCCCCCAGTGCTCTAAAATTCTCAAGCCATCAGGGTGCTTAATTACATAATTTTTCCAGTTTTCCACTAATGTAGCTATTGAGGACGTTTATGAAAATCTCCTCCTGTGCGAGTAATTAGGCCAAAGCCTTTTCTATTGAGGTTCAGTATTGCACATCTCACATACAAACACATCTCCTAAAAGCAACTGCGCCTCGGAAAAGCCACATGTAAACTCTGTGTGGCCTGGGGAAGTTGCTTGCTATCAAAGTGGAGTCAAACAATAATGTAGGTTCAATGTAGGCAAATAATGTCATTCACACTCAGACAATATGTAGGGCCAGTGGGAAAAGATTTTGCATCTATAGCTTCAAAGAGGACGCTTAGATCCACCATCCTCTTTCCCACCTGATGTTCAAATTTTCTCTACAAGGAGTGGTCTAAGCTGGTGTTCAGCTCAACATTTCTTGGATTTGCTGGGCAGCAAACAGACTCACCAGGGAAACATTTCTTTAAGACACTCAAAAAATTATACTGCTTGGAAAAATACACGTCCCCAGTTAGAAAATCATATAATATTTTTTAAAATAAATTTATTTATTTTTGGCTGTGTTGTGTCTTCGTTGCTGTGCGCGGACTTTCTCCAGTTGCAGCGAGCTGGGGCTACTCTTCGTTGTGGTGCACGGAATACTCTTCGTTGTGGTGCACGGGCTTCTCACTGTGGTGGCTTGTCTCATTGCAGAGCACGGGCTGTAGGCGAGCGGGCTTCAGTAGTTGTGGCATGTGGGCTCAATAGTTGTGGCTTCCCGGCTCTAGAGCACAGGCTCAGTAGGTGTTGGGCTTGGTTGCTATGCGGCATGTGGGATCTTCCCGGACCAGGGATCGAACCCGTGTCCCCTGCATTGGCAGGCGGATTCTTAACCACTGCACCACCAGGGAAGTCCCCAAAATCAATCTAATATTTTGGATGTTACTTTGAAGTTGAAAAACAACAAAAGGAAAACTACTGGATGTTGCAGTATTCTTCCATGTAAATAAGGACAAGCACAGTGCTTCACACAGAATAAGAGCTTGAAAACGTGTTAGAAGGCATGTGTTTTCCCTAGAAAGTTAGAGGACCTGGGAGGCTCCAGAGCAAGGAGTTAATCATGAAAATGTGAAATTAATTCACTGAGGACTGCGGTCGCAGAAGTCTCTACCATACGGTACACGGGTTTCTTCGAAAACAACTGATAAAAGCTGATAAACTATTGATAAAGAGAAATAGGTTGTTTTTTTTTTTTACACAACTGCAATGACTTTCTTCAAGAGTAATGCCAAGAAGCAAATATTTTTGTGTATTTATTGTCTTAGCCTGGGCTACCATCACAGAATACCATAGACTGAGTGGTTTTAAACAACAGAAATGTATTTTCTTACAGTTCTGGAGGCTGGAAGTCCAAGGTCAAGGCGCCAACAAGGTAAGTTTCCAAATACCATCCCGTTGCAGGGAGGGGGTTAGGGCTTCAACATATGAATTCGGGAGGGGGACCCAGGCATTCAGTTTATAACACTTATTATATATATGTACTCTTGTATACTTATTTACTCAAAAGATATACTCCTTTTAGACTGTTGCCCTGAGGGCCAGCAGCTGGGAAAGTCAGGGATACCCAGCCAGCGCCAGGGCTGCCCAAGAGGAGGTGAGTGGCACCAAAGGGACACAGAGCCCGGTAGGGAGCCTGCCCTGGCTTGGGAGTGGGTATTTGTGGCACTGTTTCATGACCAGCTCTGCGGGGACTCAGCCTTACCCCCCAGCCCTGCAGCACACCTGGGGTGGGAGGGGGGGGTCGGTGGTATTGGTTAGAAAGTGCTCTTTCCGTGTGTCCATGAGTTGACTGCAGATGAGAAAAGTCACACAAACCGTGAGAGAGTCGTGGGGAAGGCTGGTGCAGCCATCTAGGAGGTCTCTGACAATCACATTTAACCAAACAAAGCCACAGATGGTGGAGTAGCAGGAATTCCGAGAGGCCGTTTCTCACCACTGGATATCCTGTTCCTTTCCATGTGCATTTGCTAAGTTTTACTCGCCTCCCAGCCCCCAGATACTTGGCAAGCTTAGGCCCGGCTCACGTGTCAATTCCTCTTTGGGGGAAAGTGATCCCCACCCCATCCCCACCTTTAACCATCCGAACCTCCATCCTTGGCTCAGGGACCAACTTCTCCATGACCACACAGCACACAGTCTCTGTACCGTCTGAAACATCTTGCAGATTCCTCGGGTATCAACACAGAGATTTTGAGGTCACTAAGGTCAGGGGAAAATACAATCAGATCCTTCTTTGAACTTGCCCAGCTGCTGAGAACCAGGCTAGGAGGAGGTGCAGGAATGTTTGCTGATTGCATCAGGCCCTCAGATCTTAGCTCTTGCCAAAAAACAGAGCAAAGGCAGTTGGAAAGTTCTTCCCTAGACCTAGGGGGCATTCTGTCATTGTTATGAAACATTATCAGTTACGAAATTCATGGCGATGTGCAACTGCGAAACTGTCCCCAGTTAAGTATCAGGAGAAAGAGAAAGGAACCAAAATTTATTAAGTGACCACTGAGTGACAGCAGATTCTTTTTTTTTTTTTTTTGGCTGCTTTGGGTCTCTGCTGCTGTGCGCAGGCTTTCTCTAGTTGTGGCGAGCGGGGGCTACTCTGCATTGCGGTACACGGGCCTCTCATTGCAGTGGCTTCTCTTGTTGTGGAGCATGGGCTCTAGGCGTGCGGGCTTCAGTAGCTGTGGCTAGCAGGCTCAGTAGTTGTGGCACACGGGCCCAGTTGCTCTGTGGCGTGTGGGATCTTCCTGGACCAGGGATTGAACCTGTGTCCCCTGCATTGGCAGGTGGACGCTTATCCACTGCACCACCAGGGAAGTCCCAGATTCTTTTCACATTATTTAATTTAATTTTCACAATAAGCCTATGAATTAGGTATTTGTGTTCCAGTAGTACAGATGAGGAAGCTGAGCCTTGTGGAGATTATGTAATCTGCCCAAAGCCACACAATTAACAAGTGATAGCATAGGGAATAAAATTTGGGTTTGTCTGATTTCTAAGTCTATGCTTTTTCCTATATCAAGGAACCTTCCAAAGCATTGTGCATATATAAGTATATTGGTCATGGTAAATTTCAGATGAAAATATGCTCTTTAATATCAGGGATTAGGGACTTCCCTGGCAGTCCAGTGGTTATGACTCCGTGCTTCCACTGCAGGGGTCACGGGTTCTATCCCTGGTAGGGGAACCTTAGTTCCCTGCATGCTGCACTGTGCGGCCAAAAAAAAAAAATCAGGGGTTAAATACATTCATGGGTCCTCAGAGCTTCTCCTTTTGACAATGTGGGGGGTCTTTGCCCAGCTCGACAGCTGTGACCAACACCTATGTCCTTTCTGAGTCTGGCAATATTTTATTTGTTTACCTGAATCTGAAGTGATGTCCCTCACCTCCTTCATGTCCCTTCTTAGGTCAGGAAGTCAGGCATTTATTGAGCTGTGAGGAGGAATTTTAAAAAAGAAAGAAAGAGCACATGAAATGATGCTCACTGTCATAAATCATCAGGGAAGTAAAAAAGCCCCACAATGAGATAGCACTTCATACTCGGTAGAATAGCTATAATCAAAGACAGGACATAGTGCGGGCAAATACATGGAGAAATTAGAACCATATATTCTATGGTTGGTGGGAATGTCAAATAGTGCATCCACTCTGGAAAGTAGTCAGGCAGTTTCTGAAAATGTTAAACAAGAGGAACTGTATGACCCAGCAATTCATAGCTATATACCCAAGAGAAATAAAAACATATCTCCACAGCAACTCTTGTATGTGAGTGTTCATAGAAATACTATTCATAATAGCCCCAAAGTGAAAATAACCTAAATGTCCATCAATGGATGAATGGATAAACAAGTGTGGTTTATTCATACAGTGGAATATCATTTAACATAGAGGAATGAAGTACAGCTTCAGGCTACAACATGGGTGAACTTGGAAAACATTATGCTAAGTGGAACAAGCTAGTCATAAGAGACCACATATTGTATCATATTATTTATACGAAAAGTCCAACATAGGCAAACAGGCAGGCAGTAGATTAGTGGTTTCCAGGGACTGCAAACAGGCAGGCAGTAGATTAGTGGTTTTAGGGACTGGGGAGGAGAGGGAGAGACTGCTAGTGAATACAGAATTTCTTCTTGAGGTGATGGAATATTTAAAAATTACATAATGGAGATGGTTGTCAACATTGTGAATGTACTAGAAACCATTGAATTGTACACTTAAATAGGTGAATTATATGGTATGTGGATTATATTTCAATAAATATGTTATTAAACAAACAAGGAGGATGGAAGGAAGGAAGAAAGAAAGAAAGAGAAAGAAAGAAAGAAAGAGAGAGAGAGAAAGGTATTTACTTCCTGTCCTTATAGGACGTGGGGTCTGGTTTGTTCAGGGACCCTGCCTCCTCGAAGTGTTTTGAGTCCTTCAAGGGCTTTCCTAACAGCATGCCTTTTTTCCTCCTTCTCCTCTTCCTGGAATGCCCCTTCCTCTCCTGTCTGCTGGGCAGGCCTACTATTCCACCATCAGGGCCCGCTTCCCCACACGCACTCTTCCCTGGGGTTTTTGCAGATCAGCTGGCAGCTTGCCTTACCCTTTTCTCTGTGCCCAAAGACTGTGCTCCTTTTGGACATGTCACGTAGTATCGTGGTTCCTGGCTACCCGTCCATCTTCCTGGTGACCCTGATGACCCTCCTGGGGGGCCAAGACACTGTCCTATCCCTCTATGAGTACCCAGCAGCTGGCACAGGGCCTGGCAGACAGCAGGGGTGAGGTAGATGCTTGCGGAGTGAAGGGCACATGCCCACACAAACACCTTCCAGAAACACGCATCCCTGGGGAAAAGCCAAGGCAAAGTTCACTGAATTTCTCTGCAGCCAATTTCCTCCTTCCTGTTAAATTTCAGGCAAGTGATCAGGTATACCCTGTTCTCACTGTGGTTAAAAAAACAACAAGCCAGGTTTGAAATTTAGGAAACTGGAGGCTCAGCTACTCAGGGCTGAGAAAGGCCGGCAGATTCTCTAGAATTTCAGAGTGCCAAAAAGTCAAAGGCAATTACCTTAAAAATAGCAACTTACTTTGTGCTACCAACATATTTTGCCGTGTATACAAGAAACCAAATTGATTTAATTTAATAATTTGTTTGCCAATTCTGAGAAAGCTTGGTCAGAATAGTAAATAATTTCAAGGAAGGTAAATAATCGCTGCTTAGCTGCCAGATGAATCTGTTCAAAATTCAGATGAATTCTTTATAGGTTCTTGACAATATTGATGGAAAGTTCTGATTCCTAACTGATCAATGCTGGTCTTCCTCAATCACAGCTTGTATTACTTAGGAATTTTGGTTGCAAAGCCCAGAAAGTCATGTGAGCTGCTTAAATAAGAAGGGAAATTCATCTTAAAGGCACAGGGAGCCTCTGTGAACCCAAAGCCTGGAGGCTACTGAGTTTCAGGATGGAATGGAACCAGGCCTGAGAGCTCGTTGGGACCCTCAGGGAGACCACTCCCAAGGGCTCTGTTTCCTTTGGCCCTTGGTTTCTTTGAAGGGCCATCTCAGCGTCCTATTCAACACAGGTCAAAATGACGCCCCCCACAGCTCCATGTTGGCCTTGACTCCCCTCAAGACAAGAGTCAGGCTGACCTGGAAAGTCTCCCTTCCAAATTACATATACATTAGATGTAATCTCAGTAAATTTCAGATTAAAGGCATCCCCTTTCATACCAGGAGTTCAGTACGCTAATGGGTTCTCGGAGTCTTCTCCCCACAGTACGCTAAGGGGTTCTCAGAGTCTTCTCCCCACAGTACGCTAATGGGCTCTCGGAGTCTTCTCCCCACAGTACGCTAAGGGGTTCTCGGAGTCTTCTCCCCACACAAAGAGCTCTTTCTTGGCTTGGGTCAGCTTCCCAGCGTCATGATGTATGAACCTGGATGCTCCCGGGGGGCCGTGCAGATGGGCAAAGTCGGGGAAAGCTGGTCCCAGCAGAGGAAGGGGCTGCTGAGCAAACAGTAGGGTCCTCAGCACAGCCACACTGGAATTTGCCTAAATTTTGCCCTTTTCCACTCAGTTCTGTTTCCTTAAAAATGCCATTTAGTTTCCCTAGCACTTTATAAATCTTTTGCATTGCAATACGGATTATTTTATAGGCAACCCTTGGAAAAGTTGTTTCCATGAAGGTAATTTGGAGGCACGGGGCTCTTCCTAGTGGTGGGAAGCGGTGGGCGGGCTCAGGGAGTGAGGCAGGGGTGTTAGACCTCAGACCTCCTGACAGCATCCAAAGTCGGCCTGCATTCCGCGCGGTGGATTGAGGTTGGAATCCGAAGTCTGGTGGGATATCTGGTCAACAAGACAGGTGGAGACGGAAGAGCTTTGACTGCTTCCGTGCGTGTCTAGGGCCGGTTCCCTGCAGCCCGGGGCTTAAGCGGTGATGAGACACAGACCACATCCGTGAGGGATCACGAGCCCTGTTATCCTGCTGGGCTGAGCCTGAGGGAGGTGAGACTTTGCTACCTAGAGACTGAGGATGGAAGACTGATGGGCCAGGGAGTCCAGGGCCCCGGCCTTCAGCCGGTCCAGAAATGGCAGTCATGGCGGGATGGGGGGCTGGATGGTGGGGGTTGCAGGAGAGGAGCCGACTGACAAATCTTTACAGCCTTTTAGGCCCCGAAGCCAATGGGATCCCGAGATCGGCCTGGGACTCAGCAGAGAACTTGCCTCTGAATCAGGACAGCTGGGTGAGTTTCTGCTTAGTCATGGCTGAAGCGGGTGGGCAGGAGTACCCTGAGAGAGTAAAGAACAGCCCTGGTCCCTTCGCACTGGTAGAGCTGAGGCTCCTTTTTTCCCTACCAGGATTGGCTCGGAGCTGGGGGTGTGCGGTGGGGCTGGGCTGGCAGTGACAAGGTGATTGGGGGACGGGGTCCCACTTGCATTGGCAGGAACACTCAGATCCAGGGTCTGAAGACCTGGGGTCTCACGAGAGCTCTTTCCTCAGCAGCCGCTGATCTCGAGGAGTTACCCACCTCTGAGCATGCGTCCTCGCCTTTAAAACGGGAAGAATGGCAACTCCCTGTGAGACTTACGTAAGATCACATACCTCGAGCCCCTGGCACGTAGCACTTGGCATGTGGTACAAGCTTAATCAGCATGGATGCCCTGCCCTTTGGCTTCTTTGTGATGCTGAGCAAACTACCCATCTCCTTGTCTCATAAAAGGGGATGGCAACATCTTCCCTTTTACTTCACCGGGACAGTAGCCGGTACACATTCGGGTCCCCGGGCTGCGACTGTTAGTGATTATCCAACATTCCTCTTCTCTACCATTCCCGGTCCCCCTTGAAGTTAGGTTGTGACTGGGTTCCAGCTCACAGCACGTGGATGGAAGTTGTGTGAGCCACTTCCAAGCCTGACTGTAAGAATATCCTTCCGGATTCTCCAGTTCTCTCTTCCCCTGCCACAATGACCTTGGAAGCCAGAGAAGTAAGTGGGCTCCCCAATCTACACTGTGAGAAATCAACCTTGATTGAGGGCTTCTTTGTTCTTGCAGCATAGCTGAGATTATCCTGACAAATTCAGGCACTGTGGAATTCCTCAAGTTTTATCTACCGCTACCCCCACCCAACCCCCTTCCCCCCAAATAAGACATTATCTACAAAAAAATGAAGACTTTAAACCCTTCATATAACATTTCATTGACATGATCTTGAAGGGCTGGTGGCCAATACCAAAAGGGTCAGTTTTCATTGTACGGTCAGCTTGGCCTTCAGAAGTGCTGAAGTGGCTTCTTGCTTTCAGAGTAAACGTGTCATGTACACCTGTGCAGCATCTTAACTTTCAGTGGGTATGTTTTCTACAATTTAATGTTCCAGGCTAGAGAGTTGCTTTATACTACTCTTTATATCATAAAATTAATACCTGCTTATAGTAAAAAAAGAAATTCAGAGCACAGACAGGCATCACCTGAAAAGTAGAAGTCACTTTCCCCTCTTAAACACAGTCCTGTCCCTGAGCTAGTTTTTCTCATAGGACTTCTCTTTAAGTATAAGCACTTAAAAACAATCACAATCAGAATTCTCCTATATATATTCTTCAACAATTTGCCTTTTAAGTTTGAAAGTAGATTTTGAACATCTTTACATGAAGCTCTATTTTAATAAATGACAACATAATATTCCATCATGTGAATATACTGTAATTTATTTGAACATTGATATGGTTTCCAGAATATTTCAGTTGCAAATCATGCATCCATGTTTACATTTGTGCACGTTTGTGGGAGTTTCTCTGCAGGATAAATTTCTGGAAGGAGAATTTCTGAGTCAAAGGGTATGTGCTTTAGAAATGCTAAGAGATTTTGCTGAATTGTGCTTCTCCAATGCAACACCAATTTACACTCCCAAGAAGGGTACATCAATGCAATTTTTGTATTCATTCATGCGTGCATGAACTCAATCAATCGACCGATTAATCAATCACTCAGTCAACAAAATATTTATCGAGTTGTCTTTTACGTGTCAGGTGGTCTGTGGGTACCATGTTGAGGGAAACAGAGGCGACCCCTGCTCTAATGGGGGTGACAGTGTCATGGGGAGATAGATGTAAATTATTTTATTTGCTTTGATAAATGTGATAAGAATAAGGTGTGGGGACCGTGAAAGCACGGAGAAGCTGGTAACCTCTATTTTGTGGGCGTCAACCTCCACTGCTTGCAAGAATGACCATCTGGCGTGTGATATTTAAACCTCTCAAAAGCTAACGAAAAACCTCTCTGTGGTCTGTGTTTCTTCCTTTTTTGCTGTGGTTCGTATTATTTCCCTCTGTTCTGTATCACTAGGCAAAATTCAGCCTTCCATTTTTCTATATATCTTTTATTAAATAGGCCTGACTGTTGATAAATTGTATTCCCTTTTGTTGTAAATCATTGTGCCTTTATCTTTGTGTAATGTTTAGACTTTGGCTTTTTTTCAAAAGATTTAACAGATTTTAATAGTAGTAAAACGTACAGAATATTAAATGTACCACCTGAAACATTTTTAAGTATACAGTTCAGTAACGTTAAATATACTCACATAGATTTCCAGAACCCTTTCATCTTCCCAAACTGAAACTCTGTACCCATTAAACAACAACATTCCACTCCCTTTCCCCCAGCTCCTGGCACGGGCCGTTCTACGTTCTGTCTTTGAATTTAACTCCTCTATGTGCCTCATGTAAGTGGAATCATACAGTATTTGTTTTTCGTGACTGTCTTATACCACTTAGCATAATGTACTCAAGGTTCATCCATGTTGTAGCCTGTGACAGGGTTTCCGTACTCTTCAAGGCTGCATAATATTCCGTTGTATTGATCCACTACATCTTGTTTACCTATTCATTGTTAGTGGACCCTGGCTTGTTTCTACCTTCTGGCTATTGTGAATAATGCTGTTGTGAACATGGGTGTACAAATATCACTCAGAGACCCTGCTTTCAGTTCTTTTGGGTGTATACCCAGAATTGGGTTCGCTGGATCATACAGTAAATTCTGTTAACTTTTTGAGGAAACACCATACTCTTTTCCACAGTGGCTGCACCATTTTACATTCCCACCAACAGAGCACAAGGGCTCCAATTTCACCACACCCTCACCAACAATTGCTCTTTTCTGTTTTTCTGTGATGGTAGCCATCCTAACGGGTGTGAGCCGGTAGCTCTCTGTGGCTTTGACTTGCATTTCCCTACTGACTGGTGATGTTCGGCCTCTTTTCACGTGTTTCTTGGCCATTAGTATACCTTCTTTGGAGAAAGGTCTATTCAAGACTTTTATCCATTTAAGAAACTGGGTTGTCTTTTGTTTTTCTTCCATTTTACCTACGATAAGAACATGCAAAAGTGAGTAAGGTGACTTTTGAAAGATGCCTTTGAAGCTTTTATTCTGAAATGATAGTCTCAACTCCTGGCCCGGGGCAACATTCTCAAACTAACAACAGTCATTTCTTCTCTTCAAAGTTCCAGGAGTTCAACGCCCACAGAGTTGTTTGCAGAGCACTGGCCTTAGGCCAAAAGCGCATCGTGTTTCTCCAGGAACTACATGGATGACACCTCCTGCACTGTCTCTTCCTGGTGGGGAGGGGGCTCCTGACAAAATGCTCTCCAATCTTGGGTCTCAACAGAGCCCCTCACAACCTGGCTCCCAGGTCACCTGGCGGCCTCTGATGGACCTTGACCTGCACCTACTCTTCTCCACATTCGCTTTCCTGTTTTTCTTCCCTTCCGTCTCTCCACAGCTGTGTTTTGTCCTCGTGGGTCCTTGGAGGAGACTTCAGGTCCTTCAGATCCTATAGACTGAAATATTTGCAAGGCAGACAACCCTTCTTCATATAGATATTGGTCGACTGTCAGAGCATAACTTCAAGTCAGTGAGTTAGAGGCCAACAAGGTTTCTGTTGTTAAGAAAGTGGTCTTTGCAGTGTTAAAAAGCCAAATCCAGCTGAGTAAATTTGAAGGTCTAATCGGCCTCATTGGGCGATTCATGAATCAGCCAGCCTCCCATCTAGCAACTGTTGTAGAAGGGCACTTCCAGCGGTGGTATAAAATGGAAAGTTTTTCTAGGAAGAAGGATGGGACAAGGGAGCATTAGCAAAGAAAAGAAAGGACTGGTTTTAGGCCAGGATGTCTTCTTTTTGGGGGGAAAGGAACGCAAGGGTTTTATCATGCAGATTGCCTCTTCTTCCTGGGGGTGAGGGCGGGGTTGGGGTGGGGTGTGGAGAGTGAAAGAGAGGGCCCAAATGACAGGTGGCTTTGGTGCTGAGCAGAAAACTCCAGGCTGGTTGATTAAGATCCCATTTCTGATGACCTTCCAATTTACTTGGTTGGACATTTTTTTTTAATCACTGGAATAGATTAGGTATTAAATCTATGTTTGATATCATGGGCTTTAGCACAAGGGATGCCATTTTAGGCCTGTGCTTTTTCTCTTTCATACCAGGAAGGCGGGTTGGGACAGAAGAAAGCATAGGGGCTCCCACATAAGATTTCATTTAAAGGAAGAGCTCCACTGGTTTCAAAAAGGAAGGAAGGAAGAGAAAGAAAGAGAGCGAGAGAGGAAGAAAGGGAGGGAAGGACAGACACAATAAGAAGTGATGTTTGAAAACCATCCCTCTAGGTCAGTATCAGGGGTCCAGCTAGGAGAGTGGTGACTCAGGAGCACTTGTGGGGGGGCTAGTGCTTGCTGCATTTGGGAGCACTGCTTTTTCCTTCTGGAGACTGGGATAAATTATTTGTGCAAGGTTTCACGTCTCTCATCTAGGCTCTCCCTTCTTGGGAGTGATGAGCTCTGCGTGTTTAGGAGTCCAACACTGGTGTCCACACAGTTTCAGCAGAAACACACTGTTGCATTTAGGGCCCAGGGAGGATACACTAGCCGCCCCAGCTCTGCCCCCCCAGAGAGTAATGAGTCACCAGCCCATCCTGCTACTGGTCACATGAACCCTCCCACGTGCATGGCGGACCGTGGCTCCGTCTCACGCTTCCATGACTTGCATAAAAGGCAACAAAACCCAGAGAGTCTGTGCGAAGTTGTGTGTGATTTCATATCCACACTTCAGCCCCCTGGAACATGAGGGCAGTTAGAAGAGACCTTTTAGCAGGCCCCTCAGATAAGGAATTCTGCACATTACTTAAAAACTTTTAGAGTTGGTAATAAACATCTGGTTATTAAGAGTCATAAGATAATTTGGGGGTGGGTAAGAGGTGAGAACTGGAAAAGATTTCTATTTTTGGTTAATATCTATCTGTATTCTTTACTACCTGAAATTTTTATAATAAGCATATACAGCGTATTTCTTTTTCTTTTTCTTTTTTTCGTATTTCTTTTTTAATATGAAACCGCGTGTGAATAAAGGCTTAAACAAGATACAGGTATTAGGAAGATTATTTTCATCTAGAGAAGGAATCTACAATTTCAGGACTGTAATGCACGTTGGAAGCAGTGAAATTGAATGTCTTAAGTCATGAGTTGATAACCCGTTCTGGCTGTGCTGGGGGCAGGCTGCAGAGTAAATACTGTTTCCTCTCTGCTCTTCTCATAATAATACATTATATTTAAACTGTGCTTTCGAGACTCACCGGACTTAATATACTTCAAACGAACCCTGTGACTTCGGGAGGAACAGATTTCTTCCCCTCATTTTATAGGTGAGGAAACTGAGGTCCAAAGAGATCGAGTGACTTGCGAGCCCCAAGATATAAAGTGGATGCCAGAGTCAGGAGCTGGGATTTTAAAATGCTATTTATCCCCTTCCATTCCAGGGATTGGCAAACTCTTCCAACTGCTCCAGCAAGAGCAGGTCTACTTTTATTAACTTTGTATATTAGAATCTGTACTTTGTCTAAACATTTTGTTTCTCAGGCCGCTTCTTTGCCTCTGCTCTTCCCTTGGGGCCCTTCATAGTATTGAACTCTGGGCAAATGGTACCCTAAGTGTGCAGTTTATTTTTATTTTAAAGGCAAAGTTTTTTTATTTTATTTTATTTTAGGCTGCATTGGGTCTTTGTTGCTGCGCACAGGCTTTCTCTAGTTGCAGTGAGCAGGGGCTACTCTTTGTTCCGGTGCACGGGTTTCTCATTGTGGTGGCTTCTCTCGTTGTGGAGCACGGGCTCTAAGCATGTGGGCTTCAGTAGTTGTGGCATGTGGGCTCAATAGTTGTGGCGCACGGGCTTAGTTGCTCTGCGGCGTGTGGGATCTTCCCGGACCAGGGCTCGAACCTGTGTCTCCTGCATTGGCAGGTGGGTTGCTAACCACTGCGCCACCAGGGAAGCCCGAATGTGCAGTTTACAATCACAGGACTGCCTCTCCCGCAGGGCATTTGCACTGAGGAGAGTTTCGATATAGTTAGCAATACACCCTATCGTATATTTAAAATTGTCTAAGGGGGTAGATCTTATGCTAAGTGTCTAATAATAACTAATAACACTAATAATAATAGTGTCCCCTCCCCCACAATTAATGTCCACTGGAACCTGTGAATGTGACCTTACTTGGAAGTAGGGTCTTGTAGATGTGATCAAGCTAAAATGAGGTTATCTTGGATTAGGGTGGACCCCCAAATCCACTATGACTGTTATCCTTATAAGAAGAGGAAAATTTGGACACAGAGACAAATAGGAGAGAAAGCCACGTAAAGACAGAGACTGGAGTGACACAGCTGCAGGCCAAGAAACAGAAGAGGCAAGGAAGGATTCTCCCCAAGAGCCTTTGGAGAGAGCCCGGCCCTGCTGGCACCTTGATCTTGGACTTCCATCCTCCAGAGCTGCCAGTGAATACATTTCTGTTGTTGTTAAGTCACTTGGTTTGTGGTAATTTGTTACATCAGGCACAGGAAACTAATTTACAAACTGTCTTTTTTCTTTTAATGAAAAATTGCTAAGTGGGTAATTTGAAGTGGGACTTGTAGCTGTTCCTAATGACAAAATGCTCTTTGATGTTTTTGAGATTGGTACATTCTTTTAGTATATTTTATATTTATATATTTATATATATATATTTTAATATTTATATATATTTAGTATATTTTATATTTATATATATATTATATTTATATATACTTATATATATAATATATATACTTATATATATTATATATTTCATATTTATATATTATATTTATATATAAATATTTTATATTTATATATATAAATATTTTATATATATATATTTATATATATAAATATTTTATATTTATATATATACCCACCACCCTTGCCAATGCTCTCAGGGACCACAGCATGCATTTCATTTTGTGTAATATTATTTGCTTACTTGTCCCTTCTTCTTAATCTTGGAATCTTCAAAGTCTAGCGAAGAGTCTGATCAAGAATTTTTTCTTTTTTCTTTTTTTTTTCTTTTAGCAAGATCCATGCGTTATGAACACATTACTCTCACACGTCTGGGTGACAAGTTTGACACAAGAATTCATTCTTAATAACATTTCTTGAATGAATGAATGAATGAATGAATATAGGAATGCAGCCTTTTTCTTTCTTGTGAGAAATCTCTGATAATTTATGCATTATGTCAATCATGTCTATATCAATATAGGATAAATAACCTCTAATATTGACTAACTTCAGATATGGAGAATGGCAGTTAGGACGCTTAGCTTTTCTAAAGATAGAGGCCAGACCCCAAAACATATACACTTCCCCAGTGCTAATTAATATGACATTCTGCCAGCTCAGACCTCTCCCAGTTAGAAAGAGAACAGCTCTGGAGTGTTTTAGGGTGTACATGGGGTCGATATAACTTATTTTTCTTTCCAACTTTAATTACGTATGGTTAGACCCTCACTCAGGTTTGAAAAGCAGCTTTGCTGTGTTCAGGTATAGAAGATTCCAGCTCATCTTTTTTTGTGAGAGTAACCACATTATCTTTGTCCTTTACATTAATTCATTTCAGCCTTTATCCCTGACACTGTCACACAGTGTCACAGTGTCACACACACTGTCACACTGGATCGGGCAAACTTCTTCAGATTCTTTCAACCTAGTCTATGCTTTCCTGAGTCTCATTCTGACCTATTCTCACTGAATAAAATTTCTAGTGGATAGAAAGTTGAAATTCAGGGGAAAGGGAATGTTTATTGCATAGGAAAGAAAGGAGAACAACTAGAAACCAACCTAGAGTGCAGGCATTCTGGTAGCAAGTACCGTACTTAAAAATAAGGGAAGTCATTTTCTAGTTTTGACACCGAAAAATACTTTTGTTACTTATAGTTTCTGAAAGTAACTTAAACTCCATTTAAAAACAGCAGGGGGCTTCCCTGGTGGCGCAGTGGTTGAGAGTCCGCCTGCCGATGCAGGGGACACGGGTTCGTGCCCCGGTCCGGGAAGATCCCACATGCCGCGAAGCGGCTGGGCCCGTGAGCCATGGCCACTGAGCCTGCGCGTCCGGAGCCTGTGCTCCGTAACAGGAGAGGCCACAACCGTGAGAGGCCCGCGTACCGCAAAAAAACCCCCCAAAACAAAAAACCCCAGCAAGAACAACAACAACAGGCCAACCTTGTTTAATAACGTTTGTTGGGAGATTTTCCTGGGAGGGGGTGGGTTGGGGCCTGGGGAGTCGTACCAGCTGGGAATTTTTATTTTCATATCTGTATATTGCTTGAGTTTTCTAAAGCAAGTTTGTATTACTTTTGTGATCAGAAAAAGCAATAAAGAGAAATTATTTCCTTGAGGGTAGAAATGTTGGGAAGGAATGAGGCCTTTAAAAAACAATTTCTGGAAAGCCTTATACAATTTCAGGTAAGCTTCTGTTGCTAGGGAGTTGCTAAGGAACGTCAAGACTCTAATGGAAATCTACTAGCAGTGATGAATGGGAGAAAGGAAATGCCATATTCCTCTGATGGTAGGAGAGCATTCTTTTCTGCTGATTAGAAGAGATCCAGGCTCAGTTCATTGTCACCGTACCAGGAGAGAATGTCTACTTTGCCTTCTGGAGAGCCAGTGAGAGGGGTTAGTGCTGATGGAGATGGGAAGTAAGCCAGGAGCCACATGGGGACACCTGTGACGCAGAACTTGGCCCGATACAGACACTCGGGTATTAAGTCTCACCACCAAAATGGAAAAACTGTTGGGCGATGACTTTCGATAAAAATGGCAAAGGAGGGCTTCCCTGGTGGCGCAGTGGTTGAGAGTCTGCCTGCCGATGCAGGGGACACGGGTTCGTGCCCCGGTCTGGGGAGATCCCACATGCCGCGGAGCGGTTGGGCCTGTGAGCCGTGGCTACTGAGCCTGCGTGTCTGGAGCCTGTGCTCCGCAATGAGAGAGGCCACAACAGTGAGAGGCCCGCGTACTGAAAAAAAAAAAAAAAAATTGGCAAAGGAGAACAGTTGCAGAAATGAACTGAAATTTTCATACTCAGCAAGAACTAGCTTATTGTCATTAATCAGTTCTGATGTCACAAAGCCAGGTTTAGCCTTGGAGCATCGAATTCAAGAAAGGATTAACTGTTGTAAACTACAGAGATAGATTGTGATCCATGTCTCTGCATGATACAGTTGGAATTGGTTCACAGCAGTTTAGAAATACTGATGAACGGACCAAATTATAATCAGACATTTTTATAATTGTAACCATTACCGGAGAAGGAGAAAAGGAGTGGACTGTTTGGAATTGGGGGAAATTTTTCTCCATTACTTCTGATGGCTCAGGAACTCAGGTAGTGGCTAGTACCTGTGTCAGAGCCCACTGGTGAATCCAAATGCCCGTTTTATGGGAGAACTAGGCTTGCATGACTGGGGGTACCCATCAAGTGTCTGAGGACAGGGAATTGTATTGGGTAGGGGGAAGATTCTCACTCGAGGCAACTCTGGGGAAAGCCGAGATTCACGGGATTGGGTGGTCAAGGACTTAAACTCCAGGCATAAATGGTGAGGGACAGCACTGAAATCAGGATAGTGACAACAAGAGTGTAGACTTCAGCATGAGATCAGGGTCATAAGAAAGTCAGGGTGAGTGCCACGGTCATCTTAGCGTGCCCACAGCTTTTCTCTTTTGACTGGTGCCTACTGCCTGTTGAGATGAGCAGATTTAATGGGAAAGTACAAGCAGGACATGCTTCCAGTGGTCCTTAATCTGGACTCTTCGACTGGCTTCATGGAAAAACTCCGTGGGAACCTCCTAAAATTGTTTGCAATATTTTGTGTATGTAGCCATCGTATTTTTTTCCTGTTCTGCTCTGGCCTCCACGTCCTGGCTGCTACTCCCATGAGATCTTGTACATGCCAAGACAGTAGCCTCCAGATGCCTCAAAGCTAAGTTTCTTCGTGTGTCAAGAGTGGAACTGCGTTCAAGACAAAGGTGAGAAGAAGGGCCTTTCCCCCAGTTCAGTGCCACACTTTGTCACGTGGTCCCTCAATGCTCTATTGTGTCCAGAGGCTCATGTGTTTCTTTTATAAAAGCAATTCCACTAGCTCCCAGCCCAAGCTCTCTAAATATAGAGCCTCCAACCTAGTTCAAGGCACAGGGGTTGCAGAAGGGAACAGAGCACTGTTATTCTTCCTTCTCTTTTATCCGCTCTGTTGACCCTTCTCCCCAAACCAAAGTCTTCCCAATTACCATATAGAGATAACGCTGTGGATTAGCTTCCTATTGCTGCTGTAACAAATGATCACAAACTCAGTGGCTTAAAGCAACAACAATTTTTTATCTTACAGTTCTAGAGGTCAGAGGTCCAGAGTGGGTTTCACTGGGGGACTTCCCTGGTGGTCCATTGGTTAAGACTTTGCCTTCCAATGCAGGGGGTGTGGCTTCCATACCTGGTCAGGGAGCTAAGATCCCACATGCCTGGTAGCTAAAAAACCAAAACACAAAACAGAAGCAATATTGTAACAAATTCAATAAAGACTTTAAAAAGGGTCCACATCAAAAAACAAAAACCAAAAAACCCCCCAAACTCTCAAAATGGGTCTCACGGGCTAAAATCAAAGTGTTGGCAGGACTGCGTTCCTTCTGAAGGTTCTAGGGGAAAATCTGTTTTCTTGCCTTGTGTCCTCTTCCATACTCAAAACCAGTGATGTCCAATTGCATCCTTCTCACTTCACATCACTTCACATCACATCACTCTGACCCTGACTCTCCGGCCTCCCTCTTTCACAGTTAAGGGTCCTTGTGATTACATTGGACCTACTCAGACAATCCAGGATAATCTCCCTACTCGACGGTCAGCTGAAGAACAATCTTAACTCACCTTTGCCAGGTAGCATACGGTATTCCCAGATTCCTAGGGAGCTGTTATTCTGCACAAGTCTAGATGCAAGTAATTCAGGTGGAATGCCCTATTGTCTATACTAGGAATTTGGTCTCCCCTTACTCAGCCTATGTTCCCTGTTATGGTCATAGCTGTTCCTGTTATTATTACATAACATGTGCGCTTGTAGGGGACACCTATCACTTTGTCCATCTACCTCTCTCCGGGTGACAGCACTTCCCTTCCAGCGTTGGGTGGGGCTCAGTCTCTGGAGCCAGAGGTCAGGGCCAAGAGCTAATGAGCACTGACTCGAAGGCTGTCTCGTATGAGAGCCTGACCCAAGCCAGGCCATTCAGCATCCCTCCCTAGACTCTTCTCTCCACACCCAAGGGAATCTGTCTCTGATAGTGGGAGACCCAAGATGTCAAACCCGATAGGTGCTGGCCACCACCTTTCCAACCATGTGGGGAAAGCAGCCTGAGGGGTGGGAATGAGGCTGGGAGGCAGAGAGGGGCTGAGATGAGAGAAGAGTGGGAAAGACAGGCAGCGTCTGAGTCCTGTTTCCGTGGTTTCAGCTGCACCCCGACTTTTCCAGGCTTGGGTTGGCCAACCCCTCCTGCCATTACACGAGCTATCAGTCTTCCTGTATTTCTCCCTTTTGCCTAAGCTAGTAGGTTTTTGTAGCTAACAAGTAAAATAATCTTCAGTAATACCATTTATATGTAAAAATAAAGACTAAGTGTGTAAAAAGAACTATAGTTGATAAATAAGATGTCTGTTAAAGGGAGGAGGAAGAAAATTGCAATGGAAAAGACATTTTTCGTGTGTGAAAAAACAAAAGAATAAGGAAGACATGAAGAATCCAAGCAGAGGCAGTGCTTGATGGGGAAGTGAGTGCCTGCCTTTCCTGGTCTTTGAGCAGAGGCTCAGGGAGAGACCATTTGTACCCCTGGCAAAGTGGGAGTATGATGTTTCAGGTCATTTGTGTATCTGAGATTCTGACAAAGATACTCCAATAATGTAGTTTTCTGTCTCTCTCTACTGCGACTTTCACCCTCCAGCTTGCAATTTATGTTAGATGGATTCCAAACCTAGATGACTTCAGAAAATCCTTATTCTGGGACCTGTCCCCCAAATTGAGAAAGGTTTTTGGAAGATGAAGCTGTCTCATGTGAGAGTAGATACCAAGAGTTTTGGTATCTCAACGGCCGTCTTCAGAATCGTACAGCTGGAGAGGAGAGAGTTGAAGTCCCCAAAGGAGAGAAATCAAGTGATTCGTTGAACAGCAGGGTAAGATGGGAGTTGGGTGTAGGCGAGCTCAGTGGAGGCTCAGAGTTTTTATTACAGGGGCTGGAAGAGAGGAGAGGAGGCTGGTGACCACAGGAAGGATGGACTCAGGTGTTTTACCCCAGCTTGAAGCAGGGCTGGTAGAGATGGGGTAGGAGGGGATCCCTTCCAGGCTTTGCATTCACTTGGTCCTCTAGCTAGTGGAGTTCATTGGCCAGGACTTTGTGGAAGTCTTCAACACCTTATCAAGTGGCCTTCCTGTTCCCCTGCAAAGAATGGACTTTCCCTAATTACTGGTTAGTGTCTGACCTCACAAGGGTGCTTTGTGGTGGGAAGGGGTGGGAGTGGAGGTTGGGTTGGTGGGTGAGGCAGTGTTCTAGGTGACAGTGTGACAGGACAAAGTGGTGTGAAGATCTGGCTGAGGGACAGGGTAGCAAACCATATAGCCACAAACAACTTGCCTGAAAGCAGTCTGGCAGAGAACAAATCGATCAACATGACCACTGGGTTGAGACAACAGTTTTGTCAAATGCAAGTCCACAATAGTTTGAGTGTTGGTAGTTTTGGGGCACCACAAAGATGGTTTTGCAGGTTTTTGGTCAATTTTTTCCCCAGATTTCTTTCACCATTCTGTTGACTTAACATTTCGAGTTTACTTCCAGAAGATTTTTCTTAACCAGGTTAACTGGAGTTGAGGAACACAGGTACCCTAGACCTTTTGCTCCAAGGAGTGGTCGCTTCTGAAACCAGGGAGAGGATGTGGTCAAATTCCAGAGTTAGGACAGGAGTTGGAGTCTGAGAGCTAGAAAAAGAGGATGGGGTGAGGATGTTGGAACGGAGTAGACACAGAGGGGGTCATCAGAACCTGAAACTAATAACCAAGGGAAACCTCAGAGCAGAGGCCATCACAGACTTGGTCCAAAGGCTATAGGGTCATGGTGGAATATTTCCAAAACCATGGCTTTTGGAGGCCATAAATTCCTTCCCACGGGGCTGTCCCTGAGTAATAAGATGGTGGAGAGAGTGCCTGACAATATCTAAATCCTGGGCTGGTGCAGGCTCCCAGAGGTGGCGTCTGCCCTCTTTCCACTTCTTGGAAGAAAGTCAGGGGCTGATGGGAGGCCTTAAACCAAAGGGAATCTACCAGCAGAAATGTCATGCAGATAGGAGGAGCTGGCAGTGGCCACGCTGCCCATAATGACATCCTCTCCTGCAAGAGAAACATCCATCCTCCTGCTTAACTAACGGCTTGCAGGACCTTCCACTCTGGAGGTCAGCTACTGCTATAGCCTAAGCCACTGAGAGCCTGTCGGCGCACTTGGAGACGGCCCTTCTTCAGCTGTTTTATAGCCTTTTGATTTTATTTAATATGATTCTATGAATTCTAAGTAAACTCATTCATCACACCTTCCCTGGGTTTTGTGATCTGTGCAAGCACATCACAGATCCTCTGCAAATACCTTCTCATTGAAACCTGAGGACCAGAGCTTGTAGAATAGTTGAATGTCTCACAAGAGTGTTTTTTTTTTTTTTTTGGCTGTGTTGGGTCTTTGTTGCTGCATGCGGGCTTTCTCTAGTCGCGGTGAGCGGTGGCTACTCTTCGTTGTGGTGCATGGGCTTCTCATTGCGGTGGCTTCTCTTGTTGTGGAGCACGGGCTCTAGGCACATGAGCTTCAGTAGTTGTGGCACATGGGCTCAATAGTTGTGGCACGCAGGCTTAGTCGCTCTGTGGCGTGTGGGATCTTCCCGGACCAGGGCTTGAACCCATGTACCCTGCATTGGCAGGCAGATTCTTAACCACTGAGCCACCAGGGAAGCCCACAAGAGTGTTTTTTAATTAAAAAAGTAATACACACACATCACAAATGTAGACAGCGCTAAAGGATAGACAACAAAGATAAAATTCTTCATCCTACCCCAGGAGTTAAATTTTCCTTCCCAGCAGGGCTCCTGTCATTTCCCAGGGGGACACACCATTGCATTCCAGAAATTTCCATGCATGTACCCACTTTTGAATCAATGGCCAACTGTTTTTTTTAACATCTTTATTGGAGTATAATTGCTTTGCAATGGTGTGTTAGTTTCTGCTTTATAACAAAGTGAATCAGTTATACATATACATATAACCCCATATCTCCTCCCTCTTGCGTCTCCCTCCCACCCTCCCTATTCCACCTCTCTAGGTGGTCACAAAGCACAGAGCTGATCTCCCTGTGCAATGCAGCTGCTTCCCACTAGCTATCTATTTTACATTTGGTAGTATATATAAGTCCATGCCACTCTCTGACTTGGTCCCAGCTTACCCTTCCCCCTCCCCGTGTCCTCAAGTCCATTCTCTACATCTGCATCTTTATTCCTGTCCTGCCCCTAGGTTCTTCAGAACCATTTTTTTTTTTTTTTTAGATTCCATATATATGTGTTAGCATACGGTATTTGTTTTTCTCTTTCTCACTGACTTCACTCTGTATGACATACTCTAGGTCCATCCACCTTGCTACAAATAACTCAATTTCGTTTCTTTTTATGGCTGAGTAATATTCCATCGTATATATGCGCCACATCTTCTTTATCCATTCATCTGTTGATGGACAGTTAGGTTCAACGGCCAACATTTTTCAATCAGTTATTATTATTTTTCTCCAGTGACTCGACCTCGGAACCTGGCCGTGGCACCAGGGGAGGGGTGAAGACCTCCCTGCTCAGTGACAAGGGAGGAAATGTCCCAGTGGCATGAGTCCAGAAAGTGACCACTAGCCAGGGCGGCAGCTCTGAGCCAAGGGCCCAGGGGTTCACAACTGAGAACGTCATCCAACAGTGGAAAGCTGACTTCGGTGACGCTCTCCAAACACATCAGTGTATTTGCCTTTGTTGCCGATGGCTGTGTCTTTCTGTTCAAAGGTATTATTAGATTATCCTCCAGATTGAAATAGTGTTATGCTGGGGACTGTCGGATTCTGCCACTGCCATCTCTGGGACACGACCAGGGCGGCTTCGTTTCATAACCTTCCGCCTGCGAGGCACGGGGGAAATACGAACCCCGTCCTTATTCTTTGCAAACCTCCTCCTCGAGTGCACACTGGTAACTGTCTCATCAGTGAATTTGTAGATTGTAAGGAGAGAAGGCTTTTGTGAGGGCACAGTTTACTTCACGAAGCTTCGCTATTTTTATGGCAGCTGTCCATGGAAAGATGAAAATCCTGAAGACGTTTGAACAGTCGTACCCCATCACCAACCCATCAAAGAAATCAGGCCAGACCAAATGCTACGGTGTGCTCTGATCTGTTGATTTTCCTCTTAACTCTGTGGATATCCACTTTGAATTATGTGTACCGAGGGAAACCCAGTTGATGTATTTATACTTAGGGGTGCCTAGAAAGCCTCATCTTCACAATACTTCATATATTTACAGAAAACAAACATGTGGCCTGGTGGTGTGTTGGATATAAATTATATATATATATATATTTCTATTTTTTTATGTCTATATCTCAAACCATAGCTGATTAAAGTTGAAATAGATGATAGAGATCATCCTTTAACTCATAGATTTCAGTTCTACGGTTCATTTTAAGGTGAGAAAAACAAAGACATGGAGAAAGTAAATGTCTTGCTCAAAGAAGCAGAACTATTTGGTGACAGAGCCAGGCCAGAAACAGGAAGGCTGGTTAGCCTTGGTTCCCTGCCCTGCCCCCACCCTAGCAGGGTCCATTCTCTGCTTTTCTCTTCTCTCTTTGTCCCTGGAGACTAACCCCCGTAGCTGCATTTCCTGAGCTCCCTTCCCAGCTGGCTTCTCTTTGGATTTGACCATTGGGCGGCATTGGCATTAGGTGAGGGGGCAGAAAGAGAGAGAAGCTGGGGTATTCCTCCCACCCGCTCCCTGTTTGACATCTTGTCTCTGGTTGTAGCTCTGACCCATCACAATGACAGCTCCCTCCTGTACGGTTCCAGCTGTCACCTGTGTGCAGTCACCCCTTTGGCCCCAGGGATGGCACACTGTCCTCTGTGGCAAGTCTCTGGCTTCCCCAGCATCGCTTGTGTGGTCCCCCAGCCCTGCCCACACCAGAGTCTTTCCATTTGAACTGTGTTTCCTGCCAGGTCCCTGATGGACACACCAGTGTCCTGGACCCCCATCCAGGTTTTTCTTACTTCCCCATGTCGACTTGTGTGGGCATCTCTGCAATAAACCCCTATTACAGTGCTTGGCACACTAATGTCAGCAAACATCTGTGGGATGGCTGAACGGATGCACACACACACTCTAATCAATGCCTGCGAAAAAATTAGAAATTCTGACAGATGGAATGTTGTCTAATATTTGAGCAAAATGTATTCATTTTGAAGTTTCCCTAAAACTGAAAACTAATGTTGATGAGCAAAAACGTTGACACACGCGTGAGCCAAGAAAGCACAAATATCGTCCAAGGAAAAACACTATGACTTAAGAGAGACGTAACCTGATTGGGGCACTAAGTTAGGGAAGCACGGCCGGCAGGTGATGTGTATACGTGAAGCAGATCAGAAACTGCCGTCTGAGCAGGGCTTCCCATAAGCCACAGCGGGGGGTAGTCCATGAGGGTTTTACAGATCTTCTCAGGCAGATTCCAGAACTGGAAAACGCAAGGAAGCAGATTCTTTCGTAAAGACTCCAGAAGGATCGCCGCCCCGCTGAGCCCTTGGTTTTAGCCTTGGCCCTCCGGAACTGCGAGATAGTAAATGTGTGTTGCCTGAAGCCACCCGAGTTTGTAGTAACTTGTTACAGCAGTGCTGTGCACCAAATGGCATCCCCACCCAAATTCACATCTTGAAGCCCTAACCCCCAGTGTGACTGTATTTGGAGACAGAATCTTTGGGAGGTAATTTAGGTTAAATGAGGTCACAAGGGTGGGGCCCTTGTCCAGTAGGATGTGCCATTATGAGAAAAGACACCAGACTGTGCACGCTTTCTCTCTCTCCTTGCACCCTCAGAGGAAAGGCTTTTTGAAGAACGTGGCCATGTGCAAATCAGGAAGAGGGCTCTCACCAGGAACCCAACCCTGCTGGACCTTAATCTGGGATTTCCAGCCTCTAGAACTACAAGAAATACATTTCTGTTATTTAAGCCACCCAACCTGTTGTGTTTTGTTACAGCAGCCCTAGCAAACTAATGCAGGTATACAGTATAGGTCAGAAAAGCCGAGGTCTTTCCCAAGTTCTGTGGGTCACTCATGGGCTGTGGGATCATGGGTGAGCACAAGTCCCCTCTGCACCTCAGCTTGTTCACCTTTAGGTGTATGTGTGTGTGTGCGGTGTGTGCGCGTGTGTGTTTTTAATTAAAAAAAATTTTTTTTGGCTGCGCCGTGCAGCTTACAGGATCTTAGTTCCCCGACCAGGGATTGAACCTGCACCCTCGGCAGTGAGAGCATGGAGTCCTAACCACTGGGCCACCAGGGAATTCCTTCTCCACCTTTAAAATGGAATCAACAGTATGGAGACTTGAACACTTCATCAGAAAGTTCTAAGGTTCTAATGCAATAAGTAAGCACCCTTTTAAAATTGTACAGTGTTAGATAGCTGTAGAGGGCAATATTTTTATAAGCTAGAGGCTTGAGAGGTGGTGTGTTATACTGAACATGGGGACACCCAGGACCCCAGGTGGATGGAGGGCATGGCTGTTTGTGATGATGAAACCAGAGCTGCCGTCTCTAGACACAGATCCTTAAAGTCATGCTTTACAGAAGTCCCTAAAAAATGACTTTGGAACCTGGCTATCTGAAGGGAGATTTGGCTTTTTAAGACAATTAGTGCAGTCAAAGGACCCTGATTAGGAGAGCATTAAGCATAAATCACAGTAGTTTTCCTTGACCTATGGGGTAACTAGAAAATTGGAGGGCAACACAATGGTCAAAGTCCTACAGGAACTCCAAAGCAAGTAATGATAGAGGCACAGGTCAAGAAGAGAAGAAGCTTTCCAGGGGATTGCACCTTTAAGGTTGAGAGAGTCTTCTATGAGGATGGGGCCCTAGGACCTTCACAAGAGGCCTGGCTGGTTAAAACAGTGTGGAATTGCTGTGAAAACAGACAAATAGACTAAAGGAACAGAATGGACTGAAGGAAAGAAATAAAGAGCTCAGAGACAGGTGTAGGTGTATGTGCAAACCTAATATATGATAAAGGTGGCATCATAAATCACTGGGGAAGGATGGGCTGCTTTGTAAATGATGTTGGGAAAACTGGCCAACTACATGGAGAAACATGAAATCAGATTACCACCCAGCAGCATCACACACAAAGGTGGAAACCACTTGGACCTAAATGTGAAAGGCAAATTAAGATGTTAATTGAGTGGTGTGTGTGTGTGTGTGTGTGTGTCCATCCTTGTGACTCAGGGAGGGGAAGGACTTCTTAAACAAACTTCTTCTATATCACAAACCATAAGGCAAAACAAAACAAAGCAAACTTGATGTGATTATATCAAACTAAGGATTTTATCTTTCATTGTTCAGAAAGTACATTGAACTCTTACCACTCAATAATAAAAAGATAATTAGCCTAATTGAAAAATGGACAAAGGATCTGAATAGACATTTCTTCAGAGAAGATATACAAGTGACTGATAAGCACATGAAAAGATGCCCAACATCATTAGCCATTAAGGAAATGCAAATCAAATCACAATGAGCTACCACTCCATCCCCCTGAGGATGGCTGTAATCAAGATGGTTGTAACAAGTGCGGGTGAGAATGTGGGGAAACTGCAATCATCATGTGTTGCTGGTGGGAATGTAAAATGGTGCAGCTCCTGTGGAAAACAGTTAAATGTTTTCCTGAAAATGTGAAACATAGAATTACCATATGACCCCACTCTTAGGTATATTCCCAAGAGAAATAAAAATACACGTCCACTCAAAAATTGGTATACACCAATGTTTGTAGTAGCCAATAAGTAAAAACAACCCAAATGTCCATCACCCAATGAATGGATAAACGAAATATGGTATATCCACACCACAGAATGCTACTCTGTAGTAAAGGGTGAATCACGACTACGTACTGCAACACAAATGAACCTTGAAAACATTAGGCCAAGTGAGAGAAGCCAGTCCCTGAAGACCACATAGTGTATGACTCCACTGACATGACATGTCCAGCAGAGGCAGATCTACTCAGGCAGAAAGAGATCAGTGCTCGCTTAGAGCTGGTGTGCTTGGAGGGGTAGGTAGTGAGGAGTGACTGCCTGCAGGTAGGTATGTGGCTTCTTTGGGGGACAACAGAAATGTTATTAAATTGACTGTGGTGGGACTTCCCCGGTGGCGCAGTGGTTGAAAATCCACCTGCCAATTCAGGGGACATGGGTTTGAACCCTGGTCCAGGAAGATCCCACATGCCGCGGAGCAACTAAGCCCATGCGCCACAGCTACTGAGCCTGCTCTCCAGAGCCCATGAGCCACAACTACTGGGCCAAGTGTCACAACTACTGAGGCCCACGCACCTAGAGCCCGTGCTCTGCAACAAGAGAAGCCACCGCAATGAGAAGCCCACGTACCACAACGAAGAGTAGCCCCGGCTCAACACAACTAGAGAAAGCCCGCGCACAGCAACGAAGACCCAACGCAGCCAAAAATAAAATAAATTATTAAAACAAAATTGACTGTGGTGATGGATCCTCAACTGTGTGAATGTCCTGAAAACCAGTGAACTGTACACCTTAATTGGTGAATTGCACCGTATATGATTTATATCTCAATAAAGTTGTTTTAAAAGTATACCATCAAGTTAATAAAAATATATAACTGTGAAAGAAGACACATCTGTAATAACTAAAACTGAATAGGAAATGATACTTGGGATAAATGAGGAAATACTGCAAATCTATAAGAAGAAGATATGAATGGGCAATTTACAGAAGAGGAAACTCAAAGAGTAACCATCACACGAAGAGACACTCGGACTCTTTCGTAAAAAGAGAAATTCAGGGTTTCACTGGTGGCACAGTGGTTGAGTCCGCCCGCCGATGCAGGGGACGCGGGTTCGTGCCCCAGTCCAGGAAGATCCCACATGCCACGGAGCGGCTGGGCCCGTGAGCCATGGCCGCTGAGTCTGCGCGTCTGGAGCCTGTGCTCCGCAACGGGAGAGGCCACAACAGTGAGAAGCTCGCGTAACGCAAAAAAAAAAAAAAAAAAAAAGAGAGAAATGCAAATTAAAACCACAGCGAGACCTTGCTTTAAGTCTATTAGGCAACAATCAGAATATTAGAAGCTGGCCATTGCTAGTGCTGGGAGGGATATGGGATGTGGGAACTCTTGTGCACTGGTGGAGGGAGTGGAGATGGGTACGTCCATTGGGGGAGCCATCTGGCAGAGGTCAACTGATGAACACTACGGGCTTCATCAATCACTGCTTCTGGGTACCACTCCCCACACCCCTTGGCTATGCCCTTATGGAAAAGCAGGAGATCGGTGGCAGTGCGTGTGGGGCAGGGGGAGATGAAGCCAACTGCAGTGCGGATCACTGGGGGTGGAGAGGCAGAATGTGGCCCACACACGCCATGGAGGTCTGTGCAGGACTTAAAAATGATGGAGGAGATGCTCGCTCAGCAGCGTGGATGCATCTTAAGTCCAGTGAAAAATGTAAGAAGCAGCTATGCCAGGCAACCTTATTTACAGACGTCAAAAATACAGGCACACACCAAGAAATAGGCTGTTTTTTAAAGGATCCATCTACATTAAACAATGTCTACACCTACCCATTGGCACGGGAGCCTTATGGGGGTGGTTGAAACAGGAGTGTAAAACGCGCCAAAATCAATAAGTAAAATGAGAGGAGGCAGATAAGCTTAAAAATAATTTATGAGATTCTGTTCTCCACACTTCCCAGAAGAAGCAACCTGCGAACTTGTTCCGACCCTGTTGAGACTCTAATTTTAATGGACTCAAGCGGCCCCTCTGGAACTCTTCACAGTGCAGGTTCCTGGGCCAGAGCTTCAGGGCTTCTTTTTTGATTGGTTTGGGGTGGGAACCAGGATTCTGAACGAACAGCCTCACTCTGTGCTTCTGACAGAGGTGGCCTGTGTCCGCTTGAGGAACCGAGCAGGATAGATCTCACCTTCCCTGGCTCCGATGATTCCTCTCCTTGCCAAGTGCTGTGGGGCTTGGCCTCCGTTTGGCCTGTGGATTCTCAGTCACCCTTGCCCCATTGGCATCTGTCATCTGCTCTGTGCTGATCATATAGCTGGCCTGGCCCTCGCTCTGGCTTTGCCCAGTGGATGTGGTTCTGGCCCCTGACTGATTGCCTCCTGGGCTTTCATGATGGCTATCACCCCAGCTTAGTAGCCACAGCTCCTGTGGCCCCATCCCCAGGAGCCAAGACAGGGTGACACTTCTGGTCTCCACTGCAGGTGAGGGCACGTCATCTGGGCCTGGCGTGAGAGCCACCACGGGCCCAGACAGCTCCAGGAGCCCCTCTGCCCACAGCGGACACTGTGCGGTTTGCATGGCCAGTGGGGGAAAGTACAGATGGGGGCTCTTCCGTCCGGGTGGCACATACCATCCTGGCAGAAAAGCAACGACCATCATGTGGTCGGACAGCCACAGAGCCATTAAGAGGGCAGAAGGGAACTCACAGAGCAGAAATGAAATGTTCCTTCTCAGAGCTGCCAGGCCAGATGACGTGCCCTTAACAGTCACCACTTCCTTTTTAAGGATCAGAGCTGCATCATCACGTCCCGGAACCCAGCCCCATCACCCACAGAAACAGAGGCCTTTTCTTTCACAGGCTGGTGACTTCATTACACATTCCAGGACTGCGCGGGGCACGGGAAGGCTCTCTTCCGCCAGGCCTGGGACAAAGGCTGGGAAAGCAGGGGAAGGCGCACGGGGCTGGCTCCGGCTGAGATGAGACAAGGAGAGCGGGTGGGAGAGGGTGAGCCCGCGTCCAGAGCCCTGACGGCCACACAAAACCCCCTCTGTGTGTGGGTATCAGCAGAGCGGGGGTTGGTTTCCTCTCACACCTCCGTAGGGAGGGGGTGGAGCCAGCAAAGGGCAGGTAGTGCGGGGTGAGAGCAGAGCAGGGGCCCAGGAGTCCGCAGCGCTGGGTGTGCCCTGGTGGGGGCTGGGGTGTACCTGGATGCGTTCCCGAAGCTCCCGGGGACGCTTCTACTGTAACTGGAGACCGCGATGTTCACCTCCTAGGACGACTATAGGATCCAATTATAAAGTAAAAGCTAGGAGTCAAAAAACTCTTCCAGAACACTCTACCATGGGTCAGGCAATTAGATCTTTTAAAAAAAAATTTTATTCAAGTAGGGTTGATTTACAATGTTGTGTTAATTTCTGCCGTACAGCAAAGTGATTCAGTTATGCATATATATCCTTTTTCATATTCTTTTCTATTGTGGTTTATCACAGGATAGTGAATATAGTTCCCTGTGCTCTACAGTAGGATTTTGTTGTTTATCCATCCTGTATATAAGAGTTTGCATGCGCTAATCCCAAACTCCCAGTGCTTCCTTTCCTGCCCGCTCCCCCTCCCCTGGCAACCACAGGTCTCTTCTCTATGCCTGGGACAGACAATTAGATCCTAACATCGGTGAATACAGTGCCACAACAGTTTACACAGCAAGGGTTCAGATTTCATTCTGACAACAACATTCTGACAATGATGTGGGTACCATCAGCCCATTTTACAGATGAAGAAATCGAAACCTGCATAGTTCAGGTAACGTGTTCACAAAGTCGCATTACTTGGCAGATCCTTTATCTCCAAATTTAATGATTCTTCCCCTGCGTCAACAATGACCCTCCTCTGTTCTATGTCCCACCTGTTTACCCAGCTGGAAATTCTGCCTCTTCCGGAGAACTCCATCTAGCCCCGGCCCCAACGTGAAAGCGATTCCTTCTCAGATCACTGTCTGGTGACAGCCCAGCCCTCAGCCTGGCCTGGCCTCCTCCTCCCTCCCTCTCCCCGGGGCAGACAGTCACCTTTCTTCCCGGCTGTGGCTCCTCTTTGTGACCTGTCACTCCACAGAGGGCCTGATTTGAAATGGTGTGAATGTCCTATGCTGTAGACCCAGCGCCAGCCCGCCCATGTTCAGCAGGTGTCCAACCCTGGCTGTGGGATTCAACCAGCAGCTGTGCCTTCGTGCAGCCTGCATCCTCAGAGGACAAATGCTAGCCTGTCCTCACCCTGGGGGCGCCTCAGGGACTTTCCCTGGCACGTGGCAGGATGTGGGTTCCGGGACAGCAACTCTGGGCTGCTGGCCTTCTTTCTGACTTTAACAGGATATGTCTTGCAGAGATCCAAGTGGTAGAGTTCCAGCCCTTCATCAAGAGTTGCGGACCTTTTCTTTATTAACTAAATAGCTGAGTGTGTATGTTGGTCACTGTGGAACAGGGATCGACCGACAGAAGGACATCACAGACACAGTCAATAGAAGAGGACACAGGAGCCAGGTATCGACATAAGACAGGAGATAACCTGGTATGTGTTTTCCAGAAGCCCAGAGTTGCATGCACTGGGCTGGGCACGGGGCTGACCCCACCCACGAGGAGTGAGGGATCTGCCAGGTGTGAGAAGCCACCGGCACCTGGAGCACATCAGAGCAACGCCACGTGTGGGGTAGCTTTTGCCATTAAAGAACTTTACATTCTCTCCCTGGGTCTGTTGGCACCTTTAGCCCATCATCTTCAGTCATCATCTTACATCAGTCATTGGCCACAGCAAGGTAAATGAGGGGACGAGGGAGTGACAGCAGCATGGCGTGGTAACCAAGCACAGAGGTGGAGTCCATGATGTATCAGAGGAGATCTGGTGAATCCTGGTCCTGAAACATCTGGTGTGAACTTTGTCCAGTTTACTTTGTTTCTCTAGACAACAGATCTCTTTTTTGTGAATGAGTGTATTCACTTCCTATTGCTCCTTGTATCAGTCAGGGTTCTCCAGATACACAGATCAAGAGGTGTATGTTGTGTGTGTGTATGCGTGCATGTGTGTGTGTATGCACGTGTGCGTGCATGTATTGTATGTATAAACATATGCAAAGAGATTCATCATAAGAAATCGGCTCACATGATTGAGGAGGCTGACAAGTCCCCACATCTGCCGTGGGTAGGCTGGAGACCCAGAGCCGATAGTATGGTTCTACTCCCAAGCCTGGCATTCTTGAGACCCATGAAAAGCCAGTGTTTCAGTTCGAGTTCAAAGGCAGGAAGAAAACCCAGTGTCCCATCTCAAAGGCAGTCAGGCAGCAGGAATCTCCCCTCACTCATGGAGGGGTCAGACTTTTTGATCTGTTCAGACCTGTAACTGATTGCATGGGATTCTCCCACATTAAAGACGGCAATTACTTTACTCAGTTTACTGATTCAAATGTTAATCTCATCCAGAAACACAGACACACTCAGAATGCTTGACCAGATGTCTGGGCCCTTTGGCACATCACAGTGACTTTACCTAAGAAATGTGCTTTATGCTGCAATTACACTCATCAGCTTTCTAGCAAGTTATGATGAATGTCACACAAAAGCCAAAGACTGAAACACTAGGTTTGTTTTTGGTCCTAAGGTAACTCAGTACAGGTTTCTAGAACAGATGGATTTGAGAAAATATTTGACTCCAGAGTGCTTCTCCTGTGTTAACCATCCAAGACCTTATTATGATGTGAAAGTTAAGGGTGGGACGGATACTGAAAACTCCAAGTTTCTAATGTGGAGAGCAGGAGCCAAATGGGAGAAAATGGGGAGAAATTCTGCCCATAGTTATGAGAAAACAAACATTGTAGTCAACCAAACAACATGCCAACCAACCAACCACCTACCAACCACCAACCAATCAATCAGCCACCTACCAACCAACCACCAACCAACCAACTAACCACCTATCAACCACCACCGATCAACCAACCACTGGCCAACCAACCAACAAACCAACCAACCACCCACCAACCACTAACCAATCAACCAGCCACCTACCAACCAACCACCAACCAACCAACTTACCACCTATCAACCACCACCAATCAACCAACCACTGGCCAACCAACCAACCAACCAACTGCCAACCAACCAACCACCCACCAACCACTAACCAATCAACAAGCCACCTACCAACCAACCACCAACCAACCAACTAACGACCTATCAATCACCACCAATCAACGAACCACTGGCCAACCAACCAACCAACCAATCGCCAACCAACCAACCACCCACCAACCACTAACCAATCAACCAGTCTCCTACCAAACAACCACCAACCAACCAACTTACCACCTATCAACCACCACCAATCAACCAACCACTGGCCGGCCAACCAACCAACCAACTGCCAACCAACCAACCACCCACCAACCACTAACCAATCAACCAGCCACCTACCAACCAACCACCAACCAACTAACATACCACCTATCAACCACCACCGATCAACCAAGCACTGGCCAACCAACCAACCAACCAACCGCCAACCAATCAACCAATCAACCAACCAACCAACAAACCAGCATAACCAAAGCTGTTGCTTGATCCCCTAATCAGTAATTTTTAAAATTCTTTTTCAGATTGTGTTCTACAGACTATATAAATCTCAAGCATTTGGGAAGTTTGCTAAAGACAAAGAATGCTCAGCCCCACCTCATCCCTGTTGAATCAAAATTGCTGAGTGTGGTGCCTAGGAATTTGGATTTTTAGTAAGTTTCCCAAGTGATTCTGACGAATGCTAGCTTGAGAACTCTTGCCTAGTGTATGCTGAGTATACCTAGAGCTTTGATGTACTACAGGTATGAGGAGATTTGTTTTGGATCTTGACCTTCACATTTTGAAATTAGTAGATTCACTTTTATATCACAAAGAAAAGACTTAGTCCTCCCTTCCCACTTCATTATTCGCTAACTCAAAGAGGAAACTGGGACAAAAATAGATGCATTTGAGTGGCTGCCATGATTTCTCCCCAGAACATGTTGGCAGGTGTAAAATTCCAGAATGAATCAATCCTACATGTGGGTTGTATCTCTGGCTAGTTTTGATTAACTACATGTCTGAGTGCTGCTCTATTTAGACTCTTCAACATTCTGGTTATATTTTATTCCTTAGAATCAAGATACTGTCAAGATATTGATGTGGGTATTTGGGGGGCATAAGCTTTATTTTATGTTGTCAAGGACCCCAACCCCTGGGTGACGGAAGAATATTATGAAAATACTTATTCTTTCACATACTTTAAAACCTTCATATTTATTTTGAAAAAAATTTAAAAATATTCACTCATTTTTGTACCACCTAGAATTGACAACTGTTAATATTTTTACACAACTTATCCCCTGATTTTTAATTTAAAAATGAAATCATTACAGATGTAGCTAATGTCCTTGAATCTGTCAGGTTGGTCCTCTTGCCACTTTAATTCCATATCCTTCTCATTTTCCCCAAAGCCAACTCCTCTCATGAGCTTGGTACATATTCCTGTGTTCCATTTAAGAATAATGTAAATACATATGTGTATATAAATAGTGTAAATATATATGTGTGTATATGTTTGTGTGTTTAAAACACTTTACACATGAATGGCACAGCTTATCATTCTGTATCTTGTCTTTTTCACTCGATTTTAAGTTTTTGAATCTATGCACATTGCCATATATGAGTTCAGTGCATCTCTCTTTTTTTTTTTTTTTTTGCGGTACGTGGGCCTCTCACTGCCGTGGCCTCTCCCGTTGCACAGCACAGGCTCCGGACGCGCAGGCTCAGCGGCCATGGCTCACGGGCTCAGTCACTCCACGGCATGTGGGATCCTCCCGGACCGGGGCACGAACCCGTGTTCCCTGCATTGGCAGGCGGACTCCCAACCACTGCGCCACCAGGGAAGCCCCAGTGCATCTCTTTTAACAGCTGAAACTTATAGGGCTACATTTATTTTATTTGCCCAATTCCCCTACTGGTGGGTGTTGGCTTCCAGTTTCTTCTGTTGCAGAAAATGCTACAGTGAACACGTTGACGTGTCTCTTCGTGTACAGAGTTTCCCCAGGATACAGATATAAAAGTTCAACTGCTGCATTGTGGGGCGTGCACATTTTCCATTATAATAGGTGTTACAAAATACTCTCCAAAAGGCTGAGCTCATTTATTTTTCCCACCAGCAGTGTGTGAGATGGCCAACCGCCCTTCTCCCATTTTCACTAATGCTATGTATAAATTTACCTAATTTTAGCCAGTCTGATTGATAAAAATGATACCATGCTCTTTTAATTTTTAGGTTGCACTAATAATTATTGAGGCTGAGCATATCTTTTAGATTTTTTTTTAAAATAAATTTATTTTATTTATTTATTTATTTTTGGCTGTGTTGGGTCTTCATTGCTGCACGAGGGCTTTCTCCAGTTGCAGAGAGCGGGGGCTAGTCCTCGTTGTGGTGTGCATGCTTCTCATGGTGGTGGCTTCTCTTCTTGTGGAGCACTGGTCCCAGGTGTGCAGGCTTCAGTAGTTGTGGCACGTGGGCTCAGTAGTTGAGGCTCCCGCACCTAGTTGCTCTGCAGCATATGGGATCTTCCCGGACCAGGGCTCAAACCTGTGTCCCTTGCATTGGCAGGCGGATTCTTAACCACTGCACCACCAGGGAAATCCCTATCTTTTAGGTTTTTTTTTTTTTTTTTTTTGCGGTACACGGGCCTCTCACTGTTGTGGCCTCTCCCGTTGTGGGGCACAGGCTCCGGACGCGTAGGCTCAGTGGCCACGGCTCACGGGCCCAGCCGCTCCACGGCATGTAGGATCCTCCCGGACCAGGGCACGAACCCATGTTCCCTGCCTCGGCAGGCAGACTCTCAACCACTGCGCCACCAGGGAAGCCCTTTTAGGTTTTCATAATACTTTTTGATGAGTAACTCAAAGCCCATGCCTATAGATTAGAGACAATTTATAAGATGAATAGTTTAGACTTGTTAAGGGGGTATTTCGGTATAAAGTGATGGATCCTCAGCAGTAAAAATATTAAAACTCTACAGATTGGGATGAAGTAAAAAGTAAAAACCTCCCTGCTCTTCAACCCATTCCTACAGCTCATGGACCATGTGTTTTATCATCTATAAAGGGACCCTCAAGAGAGGGAAAGCATCACGTCTCGGGATAAGAGCTAGGAGCCACTGCCCCGGGGCAGCTGCTGGGAATAGAGTGTGGGATATGTGCATTATCCCAGGCTTCTTCTGTGTCGAGTTCATAACTGTGTTCTGAAACTTAACAACGTATTAAGGACATCTTTCCATGCCAGCATACAATGATTTACTTCATTTTTTCTTCATTATTTTATACTTCGAAAAATTTCAAGCTTACAGAAAAATGGTAAAAATAAGGCAATGCATTTCTATATTCCCAATACACAGTTTGCCAATATTTTGTTAACATTTTGCCGTATTTGCTCTGTCTCTGTATCTCTCCCTATGTATGTAATGATTGGTATTATTGCAGAGACATTTGGGAGTGAGCAGGGGTCATCATCATCTTTACCACTAAATTCTTCAGGTGTATCTCTGGAGAACAAGGACATTCCCTTACCCATGTAATGTACACATCATTCTCAGGGAATTTAACATCCATATAATACCACTGTCTAATATACAGTCCGTATTCAAATTCCACCAGTTGCCCTCATCATGTCCTTAATTGCAGTTTATTTTTTTCTGATTCAGGATCCTACAGAGGGTCACACATTTCGTTTGCTTGTCATGTCTCTAAATTTTTAAACCTGCGACTGTAGCTCATCCTTCTCTGTGTTTCATGACACTGAGATGAAACACATGGGCCGGTTGTTTTGTAGAATGTCCCTCAATTTGAGTTTGTCTGATCGTTCCCTCATTATTACGGTCAGGTCATTCACTTTGGAAGAAACACTGGGAAAGTGATGCTGTGTTCTATTCTGTGCAACCCACTAGGAAGCTCCTTACGTTAGCTTCTTTCAGCCCCATTCCTTTTAACGACTGCATGATAATTACATTCCATCCTGTGGATGGAATGTAATTACTCCAACCCTGCCTCTATGGGTGAGCTTTTAGTTTGTTCTGGTGTTTGGCTAATGAAAGGAATGCTGCAAAGAACGTGACAAGGAGTGTTTTAAATGTTAGAATAATTAGAGTGAATGTGATCAAGAAGATAAGAGAGAGAAGAAAGAACAATGGAGGATGGTGTTTTTTTTTCTTTCTTTTTTTACGTCTTTATTGGAGTATAATTGCTCTACAATGGTGTGCTAATTTCTGCTTTATAACAAAGTGAATCAGTTATACATATACATATGTTCCCATATCTCCTCCCTCTTGCGTCTCCCTCCCACCCTCCCTATCCCACCCCTCCAGGTGGTCACAAAGCACCTAGCTGATCTCCCTGTGCTATGCGGCTTCTTCCCACTAGCTATCTACCTTATGTTTGGTAGTGTATATATGTCCATGCCTCTCTCTCACTTTGTCACAGCTTACCCTTCCCCCTCCCCATATCCTCAAGTCCATTCTCTAGTAGGTCTGTGTCTTTATTCCTGTCTTACCCCTAGGTTCTTCATGACATTTTTTTCTTAAATTCCATATATACGTGTTAGCATACGGTATTTGTCTTTCTCTTTCTGACTTACTTCACTCTCTATGACAGACTCTAGGTCCATCCACCTCATTACAGATAGCTCGATTTCGTTTCTTTTTATGGCTGAGTAATATTCCATTGTATATATGTGCCACATCTTCTTTATCCATGCATCCAATGATGGACACTTAGGTTGCTTCCATGTCCTGGCTATTGTAAATAGAGCTGCAGTAAACATTTTGGTACATGACTCTTTTTGAATTATGGTTTTCTCAGGATATATGCCCAGTAGTGGGATTGCTGGGTCATATGGTAGTTCTATTTGTAGTTTTTTAATGCTCAACATCATTAATCATTAGAGAAATGCAAATCAAAACTACAATGAGGTATCATCTCACACCAGTCAGAATGGCCATCATCAAAATATCTAGAAACAATAAATGCTGGAGAGGGTGTGAAGAAGAGGACGGTGTTTTAATTTGAGTAAATCTAGGTGTGAAGCTTGAAGGAAGGATGGTTTGGCTCATGTAGGGAGCGGGATGTGATGGTAAAAGACAAGGTCACTTTGGCTGCAGGAGAGAGAGGATGTGTTGGAGGGGCAGGGTGATAACTTCAGAGTCTGTTCAAATAGCCGGGGGAAGAGAGAAGAAAAGCCTGAAGTTGAGCAGTGTTGGTAAGCAGATGGAAAGGAAGAGAACAATTAATTTTAGATGTACTGACACACACTGCAACTAGGATGAACCTTGAAAACCCTACCCTCAGTGAAAGAAGCCAGTCACTGAAGTCCCCAGGTTGCATAATTCTATTTTTTTTCTTTTGACCACACCACACAGCTTGTGGGATCTTAGTTCCCTGACCAGGGATGGAACCCCTGTCCCTGCAATGGGAGCATGGAGCCCTAACCACTGGGCAACCAAGGAATACCCTGCATGATCCTTTTTATATGATATCTCCAGAATAGGCAACTCCAAGGAGACGGAAAGCTGATTAGTGGTTACCAGGGGATGGGAGGAGGGGGAAATCAGTAGAGGGAGTTTTTCTGGTGTGATGAAAAAACTTAGAAGCTAGAGAGAGGTGGTGGTCGCACAACGTTGTGGATGCACTGAATGCCACTGAATTGCACACCTCAAAATGGTTAACTGTATGTTATGTGAATTTCATCTCAATTAAAAAAAATAGGAGGTAAAAAATCTTCAGGACACAGGATTCAGTGGACATTGTGAAGTGGTGGGGAAGAGGGAGAACTGTCTGTCTTTCAGATTTCTGGTTCAGGCACCTGGGTGGAAGGTGATACCCTTAACTGAAATAAGGTTTTCAAGAAAAGGAACAGCTGAGAATGGGAGAAAATGATGTGTTCAGATTTTTAGAGAGCTATTTATATGGTAAAATATCAAATATATACAAAAGTCACAGTGTAGGGTAATGAACCCCAATGTACCCATTACCCAGCTACAACAATGACCAGTTATGGCCCATATAGCATCATCTGTAACACCATCCACCTCCCACTCCTATATTATTTTGAAATAAATCCCAGGCATCATATCCCATCAACCATTAGTAGTTCAGGATGCCTCTCTATAAGATAAAGAATTTAAAAAATTCAACATACCATTATTACAACAAAAAAATTAACAAGGATTTCTTAATATGATCAGCCAGTGATCAAATTTCTAATTGTCTCCTAATTTTTTCTTCTTGTTTCTTAGAATCAGGATCCACATAAGATCCAATTATTATGATTGAATACTGTGTCTCTCAGATCTGTTTTGTTTATATAGTCTCTCTCTGTCCTTTCTAATTTGCATGTTGGAAACTTAGGTTTTATCACATAGTCTCCTGTGGTCTGGATTGTGCTGACTCTTCCTTATGGTATCTTTCACATGTTCTTCTATCCTCTGTATTTCCCATAAATTAATTGGTAGTTGGGTCAAGATTTTATCAAATCTGAGTTCAATTTTTTTGGCAAGAATACTTTATAGGTGATGGTGTGGTCTTCCATCAGGAGACATATAATGCCGCAATTGCCTTTGTGTGAGTGTGCGTGTGTGTGTGTCATGTTAATAGCTGTTACTGATCAATGTCTAGTTAACCCAGACAACCTGCTCCCAAATTCCGGACCCTCTGAAACTATGTGAGAACATACATGTTCGTTGTTATTCTAAGCCATTCAGTTTTCGGAGGATTTGTTATGCAGCGACAGAAAACAAATACAGAAATGTTGGGTCAATATTAGGAGATCCATTAATATAATTCATCATACGAATAGAGATAAGGATAAAGACTTAAAAAGTCATCTCCAAAGATACAAAAAAACCAGAAAGAAAGCATTTGTCAAAAGGCAATATTGGGCTTCCCTGGTGGCGCAGTGGTTGAGAGTCCGCCTGCCGATGCAGAGGACACGGGTTCGTGCCCCGGTCTGGGAGGATCCCACATACCGCGGAGTGGCTGAGCCCGTGAGCCATGGCTGCTGAGCCTGCGCGTCCGGAGCCTGTGCTCCGCAACGGGAGAGGCCACAACAGTGAGAGGCCCGTGTACCGCAAAACAAACAAACGAACAAACAAACAAAAGGCAATACTCACTCAATAAAATAAGATTTGATGAATACTTTCTTATTATGCTAATTTATATATATATACACATCTATATACAGACATATATATTTTATGCCTCCAAACTAGCACTTTACTTAATCAGAAAACACTTGAGGATTTCCCATTAAATGGAGCAAGTATGCCCACTATTTTCACTATGATTTAACAACGTGTTGGAATTATGAACCCCTGCCTTTGACAAGGGAACGCAATAAAAGGCATTAGTACTGGAAGGAAAAACTAAAACTATCTTAATTTGTCAATGATATGCTCATGTATCTGGAAAACCCAAGTAAATGATGAAAAAGCTATTAAAAAATAGAACTTAGAGAAGTTTCCAGTTATGAAGTTAATGTATAAAAGAAAGGGAAATAATAAAATAGCTAGAATAAACTCAAGAAATGTCTTACACCTGCTTAAAGAAAGCTATGAAACCCTCTTGAGAAACACAGAAGTAGAACTTAAATACATGGAAAGACGTATATGTGTTTGGATAGAAAACTCAACAACTTAAAGACGAAGATTTTACATATTAATTTACATATGTAATGTAATCCTAATAAAAACACCCACACATTTCCCACCTGGAATTAGACTAGTCGATTATAAATTTCATTGGGTAGAACAATCAAACAAAACTAGTTAAGAAAACCCTGCGCATGATGACTTTCATCTTAGTGATCTTTTTCTTAAGTGTCTGTGGATTTGAGAAGCCAGGTGGAAATGTGCAGCTGGGAGTTTGATATGCAAGGCTGAGCCCAGAAGTCCCCGATGACCTGTATGGGTAGGATAAAACCAGGAGGGCGCCTGGTCTTTCCCTGGAGAGAGTGGATGGGCTTTTCCAGGAAGGGCATATGGAATGGGTTGAGGACCCAGGAAAACTAGAATTTGAGGCAGCTGTAGGTGAGTGGGCCAGTGATGAGGGCGAGGTCGGGGAGAGGGAGAGTGAAGCAAAGGAGGAAACACCAGGGATGAAGGAAGAGGACCAAGGAAGAAGATGCCGCAGAAATCAAGAGTGTGCAGAGTTCCCACAAGGAGGCAATAAGGCCAAGGAGCTGAGATCCTGGAAACAACTGAACATTCCATCTGGGTCTGACAGGTAGGAATCCATGCGTGACTGGTATGCACCAAGTGGTGATACTAACCCTAACAGTTCAATATTTGAGTTCTAAAGAAATGCTGTTTTGGGCTTCCCTGGTGGCGCAGTGGTTGAGAGTCCGTCTGCCGATGCAGGGGACGCGGGTTCGTGCCCCGTCCGGGAAGATCCCACATGCCGCGGAGCGGCTGGGCCCATGAGCCATGGGCGCTGAGCCTGCGCGTCCAGAGCCTGTGCTCCGCAACGGGAGAGGCCACAACAGTGAGAGGCCCGCGTACTACCAAAAAAAAAAAAAAAAAAAAAAAAAAAGAAGTGAAGGAGAGGCTGCTCTCATAACCAGGGGCATGAGAGCATGAGGTTAGATATGAAACGAGAACTCTTTCTATATTTCATTATATTTTCTTGGTTACTGCTTTGACCTGAATGGTGACTAAACTTTTGCAAGACGTCATTACAGAAGGAAAAAAAAGATGTCTGCTGCACGCTGATTGATGTAAGCATGTGTTCTTTAACGGTAATTGTTGTAGCTGTTACAGGCAACATTTGATTTGAACCTATCCGTAAAGTAGGAGAAAGTTTCTCGTACTTGTAGGATGATTCCTGTGAGCAACTATTGCTTCTGACATAGTGACAAAAAATTTACTGCACTAAGAATGGCTCTTTAAGAGTAGATTCAATCAGTATTTAATTACGATATATACTGATAGAACATAAAATATAGGACAACATAGCAGAAGCTGTTAGATACACATCAGTTTAAAATATAATTTAGTCATGAGATACTGTCATCCAAAGCAGAAATCGTAAAGCAAAATATTGGTAGCTTTTACTTTGCAAAAGAAGATGTTAGAATCCCCAAACACGTCACCCTGAAAAATAAAAGCTGAACAACAATTAAAAGAATTTAAAATATGTATTGCATATATGTAATGAAAAGTCAGTATCTTTGTAATATTAAAATTATTTGAAATCAGTTTCTTTTACAAACACTGCAATAGATAAATGATCAAAAGACAAAAAAAATTTTCAAATGAAGAATGAAAAATTGCCAATAAATATTTTAAAAAGGACCTCTTCGTTAATATTCTTAGGAATAGAAACGAAAGCAATAATCAAATTTTCACCTTTCAAAAGGACACAGGTTAAGAAAAGAAAATGTTAAAACCCAGTATTCTCACTGGGCAGTTGTATGTTGTGGAATTTTCCTGAGCAGAATATTATTTTTAATTCTGCAAGATTGCAATATGTTTAGAACAGGAGAAACTCAGGCACAACCGAAATGTGTAATAATAGGAGGTGGATTTTATAACTTATGGAGTAGACTGTAACCCTGAAAAATGATGCTATAGGAGAAAATCACTTGGCTTGGTAAGTGACCCCGCTCTTTATCTGTTGGTTCAGTTTGTCCGGGACGCAGCTCTGCAGGACGTGTGGCAGCCCCCTTGGACTTCCAGGCAGGCAGCCTCTCCTTTGCTGAGCTCTGATGGAACTTTGATGATCATTTCAATGGAGACCTGTTCACTGTGTACGGCAATGATTTATGCATATTTCTGTCATTTGTAATTGACAATGAGCTCTTCCATTGCAAGGATTGGGTCTTAGCAATTTCTCATTAATTCCCTCCCTCACTCCCACGGCGCCGAGCACAGCACCCTGCCCACGGGAAGTACTCAGGACATGCTGAAGAAATGAGGACAGAGGTGATACTGCAGTTTTCTAGCAAGGCCAGAGGGCACAGAGCAGGGAAGCTAGGATCCGTAGGAGGGCCAGTGTTCAGACTTGACTGAGGTCAGAATCAGCTGGGATGCTTCCAAAAGAAATGATTCCCTGGTTTCAAGTCATGCAACGTATGAGTTTGGAAATCAGCATTTTAAACTCCTTCGCAGGTGAGAACGCCGCTGCTGTACCAGTTCAGGGTCCAGAGCTGCCTCTGGGAAGCCCTGGGCGGAGCAGGGGCTGCGTGGAGCTGGCTGGAGATGGAGGAGGCCAAAGGAAGGATGTGCAGGTGTGTTGGGTGCAGGAGGGGGTGCAGGTGAGCTGCTTGATCCCTGTGACTCTGGGAAGAGGGATTTGAGAGAAGCAGGAGTGTGGAAGCCAGATTGGATTTCTGCTAGAGCCGAGAAGTTGAGGGGGCATCCATCCATTCTGGTGGAGAAGTGTGGGTGAGACAGAGGAAACTGCTTCGTCAACAAGTTTGGAAGCGACAGGACACAGAGTCGGGGCCACAGACGGGGTGTGCAGGGCCAGGAGGACACACACCCACGTCTCATACCTCCCGGAGACCAGCTGTCCCTACCGTGCCATGATCTGAGGCTGCTTTTTGCCTCTGGGTTTCACGTAAGTGCCAATTATAAGGATAGCAATTGCATACTTACTGCCGTTGCAACAGAATCTCTGAATAATTATTTTTACTTTACTTGATTATGTTGATCCAGTACCACAGGCACGTCGAATAGAATCTAACAATTTGCTGTTGTGGAAGGTGAGTCACTTACGGCGGTATCGGTCCCCGTTCCAGGGGCGGTGCCACCTTGCAGGACATCGGTGGCTGGGGCACCTGCTTTTGCGGAAGTGCAGTGACTGGGGAGGGTGAGGGCCCGTAGCTTTCACTGAGTCTGAGGGATTTGTTGAACTCTTGAAATATGGTGTGTTTACAGTCTTGGGAGGAGAGAGGCCATTTCTGTTCATTTTGACTCATGTCAAAGAAACAGCCCTGTGCCCCGAGCTGGCGTCAGGCTGAGCCCAGAGTGTGGCAAGGACACCATGCCAGAAGGTGGGTTTTTCTGGCGTCCTGGGGTCTCCCTCTCTGGGGACACTGTGACACTCAGACAGCAGTCTCCAGCAGGACAAGGTCTTCTCACTCTGAAGCAAGTTCAAGTTCTACAGTGCGCCATTAAGATTTTCTCTGCTCTGGTGCGAGTTTGCTCTAGACGCCCTCCTTTCCTCCTTGTTCTGCTCCTTGCCCTACGCAGGAGCCAGGCCGGACAACCGCTGCTCCCTGACCGTGCTCTTCCTCCCCTGACTCTATCCTGCCCACCCAGCTCCTCCTTATTTCCGACATTCACGGTCCTTCACCGCCCAAGCCAGATGTCATCATCTCCTTCAAGTCACCTTCCTGCGTCCCAGTCACTGAACGGAACCTTTGCTTCCCTTCCTCCGAGCCCCATTGCATCCTGTCTGTTCCTCTTTCACATCTCACCCCATTCTGCCAGGAGTAGTGGGGCTGCCCTGCCTTCACTCCTGGTTTGGGGTGACCTCTCCTGCCATAGGGACGTTACCTTCCTCTGTGGGGGCAGCACCTCTTCTACAGTGGCTGGTGCATACAGTAGGGGCCTGTGGGTGTTTGCCCAAGACCTGATGGGAAAACAAACTGCCATTGCAAGATGCCAGCATAGGGCAATGAAGAGGAAGGAGGAGATGTGGCCTTGGGGAAGACTGTCTTCTCTAAAGGCAAGTTTGGGAAAGCTTCCTATTTTTACCAGGCTAATTACGAGCCCTCATGGACTTGGTTTCAGGTCTCCCGCCCTTGAGCACTGCCTACCTGTGAAAGGAGCTAGATTTTACTTCCCTTTTTAATTTAAACTTTAGTACAAAGGCAAGTAATTCATTTTAAACGCTTCACACTTATATCAGCCTCCCTCTGCTTCCCAATGCTGATGACTCTTGAAAATGTGATAATTTGTTTTGCCTGGAGCCCACATTTTGAGCTTGGGGTGTGTTTGAACCATGATTTTGGTGCCGTTCACGGTAACACTGTCTTCCTTGCTGGGGAAATGAGCAAGGACTTATGTTGGTGAAATTCTTTTTCTCTTGCTTCAATGCAAATGCTTACAGATTGAGTTTGCTGCTCCTTTTCTTTGCAAAAACTGAAACCTACAGCTGATGATGAAGCCTTAAAAATAAACCGACTACAGAGCTTCGAAAATTGATACAGTACTTGCCGATTTACCCGTGGCTATTGACAGATGTTCTTCCTCGCGGTGCTAGCTAGCTTTTTCCCGAGGTGTTTTCTCTGACGTGCGATAAGCATGATTTCCTCATTGACTCTCCTTACTCCAAGTCACTTCATAAACGGTAAATGCATAAGAACTCCAGCCCATTATCAACACAACAGCCCCCTTGGCCCACCTCACTTCCCGGCAGAGGTACAAAGAGGAGAGTGGTCCCCAGGGGACCTGCTTCTTTCCTCTCTGACCACATCCTTGCTGAGACACCTTGATGGCTTTTATGACAACAGCCAGCACCCACGTGCCTCCACGCTCGTTGTGGTCCTGTTACCAGCACTTCAAGCTGAGACGCAGACGTCTTTAGGTCCCTCTGTAATCTCCTCCTCTGCCCGCTTCCCCCCCACACTGTGGGAGGAGCAGAACGTGGGCATGGGATGCTAAACTTCAGCGTTTTCAGAGCTAACATAGGCCAAAGCCTTTTTATAGGTGAGGAGACTCAAATGGGATGCTTTTGAGCATCAAAGTACGTGATCTAGTTTAAGTTGGAAAGAGACTGCAGGGGACAGAGCAGAGAGAGAGCACCGCTGGGTGTGTGCTGGCCTGGGGGAGGTAACGGAGCTGTGGGCTGGTATGCTGGCAGTAGGGACGAGGGTTGTTGTATCCTGGATGTATTCTGAAGGTGGAACCAGCACGATTTGTCGATGGATTGAATGAGACGAGTGAGAGAAGGGAGGCGAGTCAAGAAGGAGGTCATTGCTTTGGCCTGGTCTGTGCTGGATGGGTTTGCCCCTCACTGCTCGGGGCTGTGCTGATGGGGGAATGGGCTCTGTGGGAACAGAGCCCAAAGAAAAGTGCCGCTCGCACGCTTCCGTCTGAGGTGGCGACCATGACTGGGTGGATTTGATGGAATGGAGTGAGGGGTGGATGGAGGATGAGGGCCTGAAGGTGCCTGTACGGACAAGTCTTTTCAGGAGCTTTGCTACCAAGAGCAATGAGGTAATTGGGCGCGTTTGGACAATTTTCGAGATCTTGGTTTCCGCCCCTGCCTGGCCGGCTGCCCGTTTCCTCCGGTGACCCATATGGCGCAGGCCCACGGAAACCCGACCTAGGGCAGGTGTTAATGTGCATCCTTGGACTTAAATGAGTGCCTCGTTAAAGCGGACACAGCGGCCGTAATGATGCCTCGTGTCACGATTCAAAACCCCTGACTAAAAATAACAACGCTGCGAGCCCTTACCCAGCACTTTGCCGGCTAATTAGCTCATCCGTGCCCCTTACCGTTTGATTTATGTATCTCCTCCCTCAGCGAGGCAAGATCCCAGGTGAGGAAACGCTGGGATGATGCTGAAGTGCACAGGGCCTGCAGAGCCCTGGGTCTGCGGAGCCAGGTCCAGCCCTCCGCCCCCTACCTGCTATCCCTGTTCTGTTCCTGGCTGGGTGGTCGGGAAGCTGCCCTTACAGGGGGAGAAAGAAGGTGCCCGGACAGGAGCGAGGGTGTAGCTGGAGCAGAGGAGGCGTGCGGAAGGCCGTCTCGGGGGAGGCCAGGCAGATGTCTGCGTGGGAGCGTGCGTGCCTCCCCCAGCCCCGCCCCTGGTCCTTCCCCACGCCAGCCATCACTCTCCAGTGAGACCAAAGGGTCTCCCACATTCGTGCCTTCAGTGTCTCTTCCATACTGTTCCAAAACAAGGTGTTCTGAAGGACGTTTTGGGTGGATCCTCCAGTACCGGGCTGGGAAGGGGGCAGCTGTGAATGCTGGGTGCACCGGAGGGGAGGTGGTGGTGACCTCAAGTGCTCAGGGTCAACCTCCGCTGGAGCAGCCTGGCCAATTCCCCGACCACCAAGTCCCACCCGACTTCATCCTCCCTGGTAGCTCGGCCCACGGGGCTGTGATTTAAGAGGAAAATGCTGCTGCTTCCGTTTAGTCAAGACCCTACTGCTCTCACCGGACAGGTCGATGGCCGATGGACAGCAAGAAAAGAGGACATTTGTGGAAGAAAGTGGCCATGGTCCCACCCTTCTGCAGGAACTCTTCCCTGAGTTAGAGGGAACTTCACTATTATTATCTGCCCAGGTAGGGAATTAACACTAAATAATTAGAGTCCTACTGGCCTTGAAGATAAAGTTGAGAAATCCTCCTGTTGCAAGGGAAGACGGACCTCTGCCTCTCCTTGTGTTGTTCAAGAGTCTTGGGGTTCCTTTGCTGAGCAGCCAGCTCTGCTTTGAAAGCTCCTTGGGGAGGGAAGTGGGCGAATCTCAGCTCTCCGAGCCGACCCTGGGTTTGGCTGCCGGCGCTGGACCTGGTGTCACAGACCCCTGCCCAGTTCGTAGGTCCAGCGTGCTTTACTTTACCCTCCGGGTCTCTGACTCGGGCTGGGGTGGGGCATCTCCCAGCATCGCTCTTCCCTGCCAGGCGACCTTCCCTCCTGGACCCCTTCCCCACAGTGACACCCCCCTTGCCAGTCCCTTGGATCCTTTTCCCTCCCGTGAGCCTCAGGTGGTACTAACGGAGGCCCTTAGGAGACCCCTGGAGTGTACGATTTCACCTTCCGGTGGGACAGACGAGCCTAACAGATCAGGAACACTGTTCTTGAGCAAAGTAATGTCAAGCCTGCTGCGCTTTTTCAGACTATGTGCTGTAGATCCTAACCGAGGTCAGATAAGTACATCCCAGAAATAGGTGCTTCAAGGACCTATTTAGGTGCTAAATTTATTTAGACATCCTGCTTTCCTCCCTCTCCGCCTCCCCTCCCCCACTGCCTTTCTTTTTTCTTTTTATATGGATGTCTCCATGCACAGGTTATGAAGAAACTTATCTTTTGCATCCCGAAGAGGGAAGACGGAAGTGAAAACTGGACTTTTTTTTTTTTTTGCGATACACAGGCCTCTCACTGTTGTGGCCTCTCCCATTGCGGAGCACAGCCTCCGGACGTGCAGGCTCAGCGGCCATGGCTCACGGGCCCGGCCGCTCTGCGGTATGTGGGATCTTCCCGGACCGGGGCACGGACCCGCGTCCCCTGCATCGGCAGGCGGACTCTCAACCACTGCGCCACCAGGGAAGGCCCCGAAAACTGGACTTTTACTATGGTTTTGTGACTCCTGTTCCAGGATGTGGATAGAGAACTTCAGAACCTCCTCCGCCCGTGGGCTGGAAGGGACCCTCGTGATCCCCGCAGGCCTCCCTGAGTGGTGACCCCTGCGGCTCTCTGGGACATCCTCTGGGTCTCAGGCCACTCCAGCGTTGAAGGTCTCCATCTTCAGGGAGAGGTCGGGGTGGTGTGGCAGCTTCTGGACAGAGCGTGAAGTTGCACTTGACAGGAGACGGCGGGCGGAGAAAATCCTTTACGTGGCTTCTGTCTGTGGTGTCCAAAAGGTCCGTTTCACCGAAATCAGCACCGTCAGTGTGACTGGGGCTCCAGAGAGGGGGCAGCTCCTGGTTGGGCAGCTGCTGTGATAGGCGACTGTCCAATGTGTCAGGGAGAAAAGGCTCAGGTCTCAGGACCTTTCAAACCACCAGAGAGGGTCCTGCCGCCCCTTGCTTGCCCAAGGCCCTGGCTAGTTAATGACATTATTTCCATGGTATAAGTGATTCTTCCCAAGACAGTGAAGTCACTCCCGGGTGGCCCAGGTGGCTGCTGTCCCCAAGTCAGAGAAGCAGCTGGTGGTGCTGACGGCAGACCACTTGCCGATCATTGTAACATCCCCTCCCCCAACCAGCCCCCCACCCCCCCAAAAAGAAAGACAGTGGAGAGCGGAATGCTGTTAGATCCTGCAGCTGGCTGACGATGTGGCAGACACAAACCATTCAAATGGCAGATCCTTGGCCTCTGAAGACAAATCGTTTTCTACTAAATAATGGAAATACAATTGCAAGCTCCGTGACCACGTAGGTGGGTGTTTTCAACGTGTAGTATTCAATGCTTCGTCTATTTCTCGCTCCCAAGGGAATTTTCTTGCCCGTGAAAAACAGTCTGTGATTAAGACACGAAGGTGATTCGGTCGGTGACTGATGAGATCGCTCCCCGCCCTGCTCTCGTCTACCCTTCCCCAGACATTAACTCCGATCTTGAGGGTTACTGACCCGGAAAGGGAGGCGGCCTTCTCCTCCGCTGCTTCCCACGCCTTGGAAATTCTGCACGTGGCTTTCACGCTGCATCTTGGCTGCTAAGTGATTGTGTTCTCTGTATGTTGGCAAAGCACTTCTCAACGTAGGTCTTGTGGGACACTGGTTCTGTAGGTGTTCATGAACAGAATGGAAAAATACTATTATTTGGGAAATGCTGGGTTAGACAGGTCTTCTCATTACATGATCAGGGTCCTTAACTATGTGTAAATGTGTGTCTTCGAAGGAGGGAGGACGCTTATTTGACTAAGGAACTCTTATGGTGGAGAACACCCCCCGGGACTCATATGCTTAGGAACATATTTGGGGAAATTGTGCCATAAAAGGAATTATTGACACTTAGCTAATCCTCCAGACCAGTGTTGTCCAATGGCCCGGAATACGAGCCACGTTTGTCATTTTAATTTTCCAGTAGCCACATTAAAAACTAAAAGTAAACAGGCAGGAACTTCCCTTGTGGTACAGTAGTTAAGAATCCGCCTGCCAATGCAGGGGACACGGGTTCGAGCCCTGGTCCGGGAAGATCCCACATGCCGCAGAGCAACTAAGCCCATGCGCCACAACTACTGAGCCCATGCGCCACAACTACTGAAGCTCACATGCTTAGAGCCCGTGCTCCACAACAAGAGAAGCCACCGCAATGAGAAGCCCACACACCTCAATGAAGAGTAGCCCCCGCTCGCCACAACTAGAGAAAGCCCCCGTGCAGCAACGGAGACCCAACGCAGCCAAAATAAAATAAATAAATGTATATTTTAAAAAAAGTAAGCAGGCGACATTCTGCTAGTGATTCCTTCCAGTGTATTTTTCATTTCGGTTACGGTGTTGTTCATCTCTGTTTGTTTGTTCTTTAGTGTTTCTAGGTCTTTGTTAAACACTTCTTGTATCTTCTCGATCTGTGACTTCATTTCTTTTTCTGAGAACTTGGATCCTCTTTACCATCATTAATCTGAATTCTTTTTCAGGGAGATTAAACGGGAAATTAATTTTAATACTGTATTACATAAATTATATTAAGTAGTATATTCTATTAAGTATTATAAAATATATGTAATACACATACAATTATATGTTACATATGTAACTTGTATCAAAAATACGATTATTTCAAAGGTGATCAATATAAAGGTATAAGTACTGACATTCTTTTTTTCCTACCAAGTCATTGAAATCTGGTATATATTAGACTCTTGCAGCATGGCTCAGAGTAGCCACCCACGGGGTTAGTGGCTGCCATACTGGACAGAGCATCTCCAGCCCAACCCTTGCCCTGTGCACCCCATTCAACAGCCTATCAAAGGCCATGCAGACTTGGTGAGACCCCTTCAGAGGTACAGGGATGGGGATTCGTTGCCAGGGGCTTATGTTCTGTTGGTTTTCAGCACATTCCTCACCTGTCTGCCTAATGCCCCACTAGGATCTGGGAAATCTGCCATGAAGAAACATTTTTCTTTTTCGTTTTTTAGAGGAGGTTTCTGCTCAGAGTCTGATCTCCTGTCCCAGCTGGGGAGGGCGATCAGATAAGCCAGAAGCAAACCTCAGTGCAAATGTCCCCTTGACATTGGGGTCTGGAGCTTCCAACCCTCGGTGACATTCCCCCTTAGCCGCTCGTTCCCTGCATCTCCCTCCAGAGACAAGGCCCCCAGAGTCTCAGCCCCTCCCTCCTCACCCGTTGAGTCCATCATGAGAGAAGGGTAAGGTCGTCATGACCCATGCCCTTCAGCTACCAGGAGGCCTTAGCCTGGTTCTGTGATCCTGGAAGTGTGTCTCCCTCTGACGTCACCTGAACCTTCCACTTCTGTGTCTGCTTTTGATGTTCTCAGTGCCAGACAAGCCTCTCTGAGGAGGTTGGAACAGAACTTGGGGTCCCCGTGTGTTACTTGTAGGACACCTCCTTCTATCTTTCAGATCTTACTGAACCCAAGTTGCCTCTTGGTGGATACCTTGCCTCTCTTCACGCTGTCTCAGGTGCCCGATAGCATGCTAAGCGCCCAACAGGAATTAATTGAATTTAGTCTACCACAAAGTTTGGAGGTAAATACTTTTGCTCCTCTCGAGTTGCGGATAAAGTCACTAAGGCTTAGAGGGAGGCTGAGAACGTGGGCCAGGCCGCCAGCTGGGCAGTAGGGGAGGGGTGCAGTCCCGTTGTCTGACTCCAGATGCCAGGCTGAATCCACTCTCCCCTCTAACTGCTCCCAGCATCTCTTTATCTTATCTCAGCCTCAGGGGCACATGGGCTGGGGCTCAGGCCTCTTGCAAAAGGCAAGCGTTCGAGTGTTTGAAACCCACCAACAGGCTTTTCCTCTCCTGCACAGTAGTTTTCACCTCTTTATTTGGAGAGAGGAAAGTAACACAAAGAGCAGACTGTGGACAGCCGATTTCCCCTGCCCATAATTTCTTTAAAACTGACGACTATAGCCACCGTGTCTAGAACCTCATTCTACACAGAAGCCCTTTCCTTTCCATGCTGTGGCGAGCACTTCCCTCGCTTCTGGCCCCAAGGCAGCCGTGGTGTCCCCTGGATGGAAGTGTGTGGTCTTGAGCAGGTGCCCAGGCAAGCGGCTGGCGCTGTACACTGATTCTCTGATCGAGGTGACTGGGGACTCATTACTCTCAAGGGCACACATGTCTTGACCCAAGATGCAGGGGAATAGCCATCTTGTGTCCACGAAGAGTCTTGTACTGGAGCTAGAGTCAAGAGTTCTCCAAATAACTCCTGTGCTGGCCAAGAACAACTCCCAAAGGGCAGCAGAAGGGGTCGCCTGTGTTCCCAGCCACGGGGTCCTGGGTCAGGCAGCTGCATCAGCAGACCTGTCCTTCTGACCCCTTTGTCCAAGCAGCTGAGGCTTTGGGAGAACAGGAATCTCATCTCACTTAAAACAATGGTAGCAAATGCACCTGGTTTTACATAATCATTTTTCCTCATCATTATCTTTGACATGTCCCTAAAGCAGCAGTTCTGAATATGTCCCTGGACTGGTACCATCAGCATCGCCTGGGAGCTGGATAGATATTCAGGTTCTCAGGCCCCACCCCAGACCCACCAAACCAGAAACCCTGGGGGTGGGACCAGCGACCGTGTCTGAATGAGCCTTCAACAACGGCACTGTCCCATGTGGCAGCCTCTTGTGTCACAGCGTCCATCAAACACTTCAGCTGTGGCTGGTAAGGTGCACTTTGATTTTGCAACCTGATATGAGAAAAGCAGTATGCCAAATACTGCATTAATTTTTTTATATTAATGGCTTATTGAAATTATAATATTTTGGATATGAGTTAACTAAAATACATTATGGAAATTAATCTCACCTGCTTCCTTTTCCTTTTTTTTAGTGTCATCCTAAAAAATTTAAAATCACCTAAGTGGGTGGCTCTGATGCACATTGAAGTAGGAGAACGGTCGTCCTCAAGCTTAGGGCTTAGAGGAACTTGAGAGATACCAGACATCGTTCACAGCAGAGGACAGACACGTGCCACAGGCCAGGGAAATGAAATGGACTCTGTTACCTATTAAGAATAGTGGTAGATGGGTTGGGAACCTGAACTTTTTTGTTTGTTTGTTTTTGCCGTACACAGGCCTCTCACTGCTGTGGCCCCTCCCGTGGCGGAGCACAGGCTCCGGACGCGCAGGCTCAGTGGCCATGGCTCACGGGCCCAGCCACTATGTGGCATGTGGGATCTTCCCGGACTGGGGCATGAACCCGTGTCCCCTGCATCGGCAGGCGGAATCTCAACCACTGCGCCACCAGGGAAGCCCAGGAACCTGAACTTTGACTTTATATCCTTTGGTATTTGCTTTTTGTTTTTATACTCTTATAAAACGAAACAAAACTAACCCAAACTAAACAAATACCCACCTCCTCAACACCAAATAGACAAACAAACAAACAAAATGCCCCCAAAACCTAGTTAACAAAAAACCCAAGAAGAATTGAGGCAAAGGATTGGAGATGTGGGGACGGGGATTTGCAGTATTTTATTGAAAGCGGGGAGGAGGGAAAGAAACCTAGACTTATCACCGCTGATGCAAAGGGCGGATGCTATAGATTCCACAGACACACATACCTGCAGATGCAAATATCACGCTCAGCTATGCAGATTGGTCCTATTTCTTAAAATAAACGTCTTTGGTCCCTACATGAAAACAAGGCAACTTTGGATGGTCTGATCCTTCCTTTGAAGCACAGTAGACCTGAGCATCTTCACTGCAGAATCTTATAAAACAGCTTCCTCAGGGAGCAGAAGTTAGGATGAGTAGGAGAGGAAGGGTCTGGTAGGTTTTCGGGCTGCAGACTCGTGGCATTCGGTTGTCATTTCAGCTGAGCTCACGCCAGGGCATGACTATTAAATGAAAAGTGTGGCAGAGCTGAGCCGCCTGGCTGACTGTGTTGACGGCAGAGCACGTGGTGAAGGTCTTGTGCTGTCCCTGCATCTCCAGGGTCCGTGGTCAACAAAGCAGGTTCAGATCGTAGGAACGGGAGGGTCACAGGAAGGAGCTCTCTGTTACAAAGCTTAAAAGAAGTTTTTATTGTTTTGTGCTTTTAAACTTTTTTGCGGTTTTGCTTGAAGTCAATGAGAAGGAGGGTTAACTGAGAGCATGCACCCTTAAGGGCAGAAAGTACTGTCAGGCACGATTTGGGAATAAGGAAATGGGTGGGATCCTGATGCAGAAGGAAGCAGTCAGTACATAACTGAGGTGGTCTTTCCACCTCTAGCTGATTTTCTCTTTCAGAGCCACAGATTTCAAGAGCAAGTCCTTTAAGCTTTGGAAGGAAAAAATCCAGACCTTTCATATCCGGGAACGTGCTTGGTGTACACATCCACCCAAGTTCTGAATGGAAATGCTGAAGACCACCCAGCCCAGGGACAGCCCGTTTTTCTCTCGACTGCTCCCTTTTAGAACTCATTCTTAAAAAACCTACGGCAATATTATGTTTTCGAAGAAGAGCAACTAACACTAACACAACATTGTAAAGCAATTATACTCCAATAAAGATGTTAAAATAAAAAGGAAAAGCAGATGGGCTGAAACAGTAACGGTAAGTCAGATCCTTTTAGCTTTGAGGTTTTGTCTCTCTTAAGCCTTGTAGTGGGACAGCTAAGCTGAGCCTGTAATACTGAAGGGTCTTCTATATTTGTGTTGTCCAAAACCATATGTATTAGTCAGGGTTTTCCAGAAAAGCAGAACCCATAGGATGTGTACATACAGAGAGAATTATTTTAAGGAACTGACTCATGGATTATGGAGGCTAAGTCCAAAATCTACAGGGCGGGCCATCAGGCTAAAGACCCAGCAGAGAGCTGATGCTGTCGTTCAAGTTCAGAGGTCGTCTGCTGCAGAATTCTCTCTTGCTCCAGAGAGATTGGTCTTTGTGTTCTATTCAGGCCTTCAACTGATTGGACGAGGCCCACCCACATGGGGACAGCAATCTGTGCTACTCAAAATCCACCAGTTTAAATGTAAATATCACCCCCAAACCCCTTATAGAAACATCCACCTATCTGGGCACCCCACGACTCAGCCAAGTTGACACGTAGAATCAACCGTCACATCATATAACCTGATCTGTCACAAGAGGGGCTTTTCACACAGTGTCTTATTTAATCCCTTTATGTTTGAGGAAAGGGAGTCTGGGAACATCTAAGTCATTTGCCCAAGTGCCCTCAGCCTGGACCCCCCAAGGCCAGTGCCCGCTCCACCTGGGGCGGTGGCCTCTCGTGCCTACCCCAGTTCTCCTGGCACGTCTGTGGAGGAGGTTCCCAGCTTTGCTCCTGAGCAGAGCTGAGGGCTTGCACTGCAGAAGGAAACTCCTGGGACTCTTCTCCCCCTTTTCAGAAAGCATGACGTCAGTGGATCGTGCTTTTCCAGCTGTAGCCTTTTTACACGTTAGGTTAGTTAAAGCTTGGCGCCCGCCTCTGCTTTTCCGTGGGTGGGTGCTAATGGGCGCTAATGGGCTTCCCATCCCACAGAAGTGAGCCTGCCACGGCAGCAGATGGAACCAGTAAGCCTCCTCTGCTGGAGCTGGACAGAACCCCCGTCCACCGCCTCCTGGGCAAGTACCTCATTCTCCTAATCCCGAAAAATCCCCCCTTCAGAGGACTGTCGGGAAGAGTCTGTGCCTCCCTCTGCATGTTCCCAGCTCGGTCTGGGTCCCATCCACGTCCACACCTGCCTTGCTTTCTGGCCTGGGGGCCCGCACTGGCTAACGGTTGGGAGCCCGGTGATAAGAAGCTCCTGCAGCGACCACTCATCCTGGTTCCTCGTGCTGTGGCAGGCAGGACCTGACACTCCTCTCCTTGTGTCCATGCCACCCGCTGCTGGCCTCCCAACCCTGGGCTCTCCTGTGGCCACCGACGTGCAAGACCCCACAGGACTTGAGACACGCCCAGGCCGGCACGACCTGGCAAAGGCCTAGAGCCGAGGAATGGGGCAGAAATTTGCCGGAGGTGGGGGTATTAGGATGGATTTGCCACCTAGGGTCTGAGCATGGAGGTGACTCAGAGAGAATCCTTCAGAGCTGGCTTCTAGCAGGAACGGAGTCCTGGGCACTTACCAGCAGAGATGAGTGAAGGTAAACTCAGTGATGGCTACTGTGGTCAGTGGGAGGCGCTGAGCCTCAGGGATCTGTTGACGATGACTAGACAGATGATGGTTTTCTCGGGGGAGAATGAGCTGGACAGCCAACTAGGGCGTTGCTTGATTTCTATGATCAAGAGCTGTGGGTCGACATGTGTCCCCCAGAAAGCTACATGGAGATCCCTGTGTGGTCATCTTTGAAAGTGATCTTCTTGGAAATAGGGTCTTTGCACAGATAATCAAGTTAAGATGAATCTGTACGGGATCAGGGTGGACCTTAAATGCAATGACTAGTGTCCTTATAAGAAGAGGAGATTTAGACACAGGGGAGACATGCTCACGGGGAAGAAGCCCATCTCACAACAGAGCCAGAGGTTGGAGGGATGCAGCCGCAGGTCAAGGCCCACCAACAACTCCCAGAAGCTGGGCCGAAGCAGGAAGGGCTCTCCCTTAGGGCCTGCGGAGGGACCGTGGCCCCGCTGATACCTCGATTTTGAACTTCATAGCTTTGAGAGAACACGTTTCTGTTGTTTTGAGCCACCCGGCTTGTGGGGATGGTCCCAGCAGACCTGGGAGGTGATATGAAACGGAAGACCCAGTGAGCAGTAGGCTGCTGTCTGCAGCCACGGAGGAAAATTGTGCCCCTCGTGTAGCTTCCAAATCTGGGTGAGCTCATGGTGAGCCCACCCTGTTGTTGTTTCCCCATCCCTGATGCATAACAGGGCTTTGGGGCCGGCAGACCTCACGCCCAGTTCCTAGACGTGGAGTAAAAGTCGTGGCAGTAGAAGGGGTCTCGGGGAAGCAGCCGGGAGTCAGCTGATGTGCCCCTGCAGTGTGGGCCAGCTGCAGTCCTGGGGGGAGGTCGCTGCCAGCCTGGCTGAAGGGCCTGCTGTGGTGGCCGTTTCGGTCCATCGTGCCACTGGCAGGTAAGACTCCACAGCGCTTGCCTTTCCCCTACATCAGTGGCCTCTTTCTCCTTCTCCCGCGTTGTGGCCACGTGCACGATGCCGCAGGCCACTCAACCCCACACGTGTGCAACGCGATGTGCAGGGGAGGGGCTGCCCCGGGCAAATCGCTCCATGGGAGGTGGGGTCAGTAGAGACGCTGTCCTCTCATCCCCAACCTGGACAGGCGTTGTTTTGGGAAAGCCTCAAACCGCACGGAATGAACTTGGGCAAGGCCTTGGCCTGAGGCAGCCTGGGGTCAGCTCCCTTCCCCACTGCATCCTTGCTTTGACTCTGTGCAGGTTGCCTGACCCCTCTGAGTCTCATGACTGTAATTTCCTGACGGTGCCACCCCACAGGGTGGTAGAGGGGACCATCTGGGAGGCTTACAAGGTCTGCACATATGGGCACAAACGCGATTCTTTTTCTTTTCCCTCAGGAATCCCCCAGTCTACCAAACAGGAAATGTTGAGTCCCCTTGTCACTTCCCTTGCTGACACATTATTAGCCCTTTAAGGCAATACCACAGAAAAATATTACATTAAAATAAATGTGTCCCATGTATCTGGAATTAGGACTCTTATCAGCAAAGTTTCAGTCTTTTAAACACCCCTCTGTACCACCTGTGACCGGTGAGAGAGCCCTGGTCAATCTTTTCACCATCTTGGTGTCCTGCTGTTTTCCTGGGTCTGCATCAGACCTGCCTATATAAGGTGAAGTGGAAAGGGGTCAATGACTCACTGAGTCAGAGATACAAGTCTGAATGAAGAAGCTTCTGGTAGCTGACTGCATGATCTCAGTGGGCTGGATCTCTCCAGCATATACTCTCCCACTTTTCATCTCGGGTGGTGTTGCAAACACCTGAATGATGTTGAAGGGGACTACGTGTAGGACCTTGCTACAGCTTCTCTGTAAGAGAGATCCTAACTTTTGGAAAACAAATGTCATGGAAGATAAGTTTCTTTTACTTTAACCTTTGTATTCTGTGTTGCCTATAGCCTGAAATACACAGGAGAGCCCATTTGCAAGGCTCTGACCTTTAAGGGTATAACACTCTTCCATTCATAGAGACATAAAAGTTGCAGAACAGAGAATAACATTTGTCTTGGAGGTTTACAGGAACAATGTGACCTGACCTGCGTGGACAGCTGCAAGAACAAAGGATGCCGACACCAAGCAGTTCGCAGCAACCAGCAATGCCCACCCCTCACCTTGAGTTTAAAAACACTTTGCTGAAACACTTTGGGGAGTTTGGGGTATTTTGGGGCATGAGCCACCCTTTCTCCTTGCTTGGCCCTGCAATAAACCTTTCTCTGCTCCAAACTCCAGCATTTCTGTTTGTTTGGCCTCACTGTGAGTCGGGCATACAAACTTGTATTCGGTAACAAATTCATTATATAAAGCTTACTGGAGACGTGGCACTCTACCAAAAACACCAAAGGAAATCATTTCCTTTTGTGTCTCTACTCATGTGATTTTTCTATGGCTGGCAAAATCAAGAGACAAAAACCTAACACACAACCCACAAACCTTTAAAAAAGTCCTCAAACCGCCAGCCTGCGGTGTAACCCTTAGTGTCTGAACCAGGGGCCTGAGCTGCTGAAAGGGCAGCAAGAGGAACAGAGCAGAAATAATTTCCACAATCAAAGGCTCTCTTAATATTTTACTACATTATTTACAGCTTGGGAAGACAGGAGCCTTCACAAAGAGCTACCCTTTGACCATATAAGGCAGTTTTAATGTAAAAATCAACTCTGACTTTATATCTGTTTTAATTTAGATTTCCATTTATTAAGGAAGAAATAACACACTCCAAAAATGAAGCTTGACATCTGATTAAAATGTCCAACCAATTTCTTTGCCCATTAGTCTGTGTAAGATGTGAGTCTAAATTTTTAGGAATTCTTTAAAGAATTTCGTTGGCCAGCTTTCATTACCTTTTTCCTTTTAATACCCTCCAGGTACCAATCTCAGAAAGTGTCTGTGTTCTGGTAGCAGGATCATTTCTAGTTCCAACACTAGATGAGATGATGAGGAAGTTGATGAAGTAGAAGTTCTGTATAAAAATTTAGTGCAGTCGTGAGGCTAGGTTAAAAAAAACTGCCTAAGGTTGGCCAGCCTCTCATATTCCCTCACAGTAACCTCTGCTTTTCCAATGTCATAGCATCAGGATAGAAGGGAAGAAAATACATGTAAGTAATGCTGCTGACTACACCTTCAGCAAATATAGTATTTGTTTGAATTTTTCCCCAGGGATAGTGAAAGATTTCCTTGATCTCTCCGTACATCTGGCTTCATCTCTTTGGACCAAAGTTTCTCACCTTCAGCACTATTGACATTTTGCTTCTTTGCTGGAGGGCTGTCCCATGCATTGCGGGAGGTTTAACGACATCCCTGGCCTCTACCCACCCACTAGATGCACCCACTAGTAGCACTGCCTAGGCCCAGTGGAGATAATAGAAAATGTCTCCAGACATTGCCACATGTGTCAAATGTTCTTAGCGGGGCCAGGGGAATTCAGACCTCGTACTTTGTCTGTAAGGCTTGCAGTGCTCTTGGAGGACACCCTCCCTTACTTTTCCCTGAGAGTGAGTAGGTTTCGAGGTCAATTAGGCCAACCCAATAGTTCCATTTTTGCAGAATTTACAACAGAGAAGTGCGGGGAAGAAGGAACAAGGACAAAAGGAGGGTGTGCATAATTCCCCTTTCTCCTGCATTGGAAGGGGTAATATGGGATTGGTGGAACTCTTCTCGGAGAAGCTGTCCTCAATCTTCCTGGGCTAAAAGGTCAGAGTGAAGCCGGGGGTGGAGAGGGAGTTGGGGGGAAGAAGAAAAAGGAGGCTGTGTTTTATCTCATGTCTGTAGCCCTCACACAGTGCCTGGCACTCGGTGGGTACACAGAGATGGGTCCATCCACAGAGCCTGAGCATAAATTCCATCCCGAGCTCTTCACACTCAGCAGCAGTGGTGTCTGTCCTGACCACTCATAGTGTTGTCCATCCTCATTCACAAGCAGAGAGACTCAAGAGTTTCCAGTCCTGGGCAAAAACCACCCAGCGAGTATCATGTCTTTTTGTATAACTTGATAGGTATGTTCCATTTTTACCACATTCCTTCCCACTACTGACATTTTTGTAATTCTTTTTAGTATTAATCACTAACTGGCCGATAGATTCTTCTGAAGTCATCTTTTGTGGTGTCAATAATTGGCTGGCTGGCTAAAATTGTAATAAGAAAGAACAAATCTGACTTCATATTGGATCTGTTTCTTTTACTTTAACCTTCGTATTCTATTGCTTTTTCTACAAGTTAAGAATGTTGCCTAGAGACAGAAATATACAGAATAGTCCATTCTCAAGGCTCTGACCTTTAAGGGTATAACACTTTTCCATTCATATAGAGATAAACAGCAGAACAGAGAATAACATTTGTCTTGTTGGAGGTTTATAGGAACATCATGACCTGACATATGTGGACAGCTGTAAGAACAAAGGATTCCGACACCAAGAAGTTTGCAATAACCAACCAGACTCCTCCCCTTTTAGTATAAAAGAAGCCTGAATTCTAACTTGGGTGAGAGTTTCTTTGGGACAGTGGTCCACCATCTTCTCTGTTTGCCGGCTTTCTGAATAAAGTCGCTATTTCTTGCCCCAGCAACTCGTCTCTGGATTTATTGGCCTGTCATGCGGTGAGCCGTATGAGCTTGGATTCTGTAACAAAACAAAGAACTTGTTTGTCCGTCCCCAGGGCCTTATTGAGTTCAGACTGGGCACTTTTCCTCGTGGTACCACAGCTCTGGATATCGATTGGACATGAAAATTTAGGTGAGTAGATTGTAGCGACCACTTCTGTAGTGAGGTGATGCTCTGAGCATTTAAAACATTTGACATAGTGCATAATTGTTTTTTGTACGTATGTGGCAATACCCGATTCAAAGAGGATGAAATTCCCAGAGCACAACATGTTTGAATGTACTATGTTGTGATTAAATAGACTATATCCACATAACAGGGCTCAGAATGCAGCTTCCTGATCTAGGCCAGCTGTGAGTGTGTTGAGGTTTATGCTGAAGCTGAGAGTCTTGAATTTACATCTTCCGTTCTGACCTCTCTCTGGAATTCCAGACTTCCAACTTGACTTTCCCACTTGGATGCCCAACAGAGTTTCCAACCTATTATGTTTAAAACTGACTTCCTGATGCATGCAGTCCCCTGACCTGCCTGCCAGCATCCTTCCGTCTCTGGTGATGGCAACTTCAGACTTCCAGTAACTCCTGCCAGAAAATTTGGAAACCTTCATTCCTCTCTTTCTGTCTCTCCCCACATCAAAACCACAAAGAAGTCTTATTAGCACTGGACTGGCTTTGGAATTTATCCAGAGACTGATCACCTACCAGCACCCCTTCGCTACAGCCTTGTTTTACATTACTGTTATCTTTCTCCTGTTACTGAACTGCCCTCCCTGTTCCCATTCCTGTGCCCTGCCTCCTCTCTGACCCCAATCTTTTCTCAACACAGAGTGATCCTTTTAAAATTAAATTAAATCAGGTCACTCCTCTGCTCAAAAATAATCTCACAGAGATGTTTTCCCTTCTCATTATAATAGAAGCCATAACTCTCACAGTGGCCTCTAAGACCAACATATGTGCCCCCCTCCTGCTTTCCATTACCCCCTGGCCTCATCAGCCACCATTGTCCCGACCACTCATGGCCACCTGGGGTGCCTTACCGTTCCTCAGCCATGCCAGGTCCTTTCATGCCAGGGCTCTGTGCTTGTTCCCTCTGCCTGGGATGCTCACACCCAAATAACCCCATGCTAGGACCCTCCCTGCCATTCTTTGCTCTAATAGCATCTTTTCGGTTTGGTCCGCTCTGGCCACCCTATTGACACCTGAACCTTCCCCCCAATCCCTTACCTGCCTCACTTTCCCTTTTTCTGTAGAACTCACCCCCCATCTCCTCACCCGCCGTAGCCTCGGTTCACGGTCTGCTGCTCCAGCTGGAATGTGATCTTTCTCTCTTCTGCTCCCTGATGCATATTACAGCACCCGGCACAGGGTCTGGCACCCAACAGGCTCTCAAAGAGTACTGGTTACATGAGTGTACGTGATGGAATGAATCTCTCATTTCTTCAGTTCCCATGTTATCTTTTTCTTTATAGTTTTGGAAGCAGTCTCCCATCTGCTCTATTGGGCTACTGTTTGCTTTTTGCAATTTACAATCTACTGTTTACTGTCACTGGTAAGTGAAAATCTTCTGACCGTGAAGGTCTCCTTTTGATTCGAGGTGGCTCATTTTTCAAGACAGCTTTGATTTTAAGGGTGTAAAGTCTTTTCAAATCACACTGAGAATATAGTAGAGTTTTAAAAAATTTGTTCTACTTGCAGCAAGTCTTTTACTGGACTTAACTTTGATTGACTTGATCGTCCCTTTGGAACTGGCCAGTCTCTTAATATGCTCAGTGATTGTTTTCTCTCTATTGACACTTTTTGGGGATTACTGGCTGAGACGGGCTCCATCAGAAATTGTTCAGGTCACTGCTCTCCTCTTTTAGCCACTGTCAAGAGGGAAAGGGAAACCTTTAGACCAAGTTGTATTTCACCTTGACTGTTTAAGCAACCCATCATTTTTTCTAAGGAAAGGGCAGAACTGCAGCAGAGCACGGCAGCCCGACTGCTGGGAGTCTGCCCTCCCAGCCGGCTGAGGCTTGCCTCACCCAGCAGCGCTTGGTGGGGTCCCCTCTGCCGTGTCTCTGCTCTCTTCCGAGGGTCATCCCTACCTCCTGCAGCCCGGGGAGCAGGCTCTCGGGTTAGCTATGGGGCTGAATCAATGTGTCCTCCGTTTGCCATCTTTTCACCTTCAACCGTCCATCCATCCTTATTCCTTCCTACTCAGGTCCAAATGATTTGTGTGGTTTTATTTTTTTTGCGGTACGCGGGCCTCTCACTGCTGTGGCCTCTCCCGTTGCGGAGCACAGGCTCCGGACGCGCAGGCTCAGCGGCCATGGCTCACGGGCCCAGCCGCTCCGCGGCATGTGGGATCTTCCCGGACCGGGGCACGAACCCGTGTCCCCTGCATCGGCAGGCGGACTCTCAACCACTGCGCCACCAGGGAAGCCCGATTTGTGTGGTTTTCTAGGATAACCGTGTGTGTGTGTGTGTGTGTGTGTGTGTGTGTGTGAGATTTCCTGCAGGCTCCCTCACTCCACGTTTTGCACAAAGGCAGGTGAGTGCCCTCCCCCTCCCCCACCCATCCCCCACCCCCCTCGCCCTTCCTCATTCACCCTCAGGTGTGCTGTGAGCCGCACGATCTTCTCGACTTTCCAGGGAAGCATTTGCGAGCCCTTTCCATTTCCAGCAGTGTGTTGGTTTGTCTTCTGTTATGCTGGTGGTGGGAGAATATAAGTGAGAGGGTGATGACTTCTTGATCCTGCATCTCACGTTGCTCAGTGACTACCGCGCGTAAGTTGCGTGACATGCATTGCAGGGTGGCCAGGAGAGTGACACTGTCCTACGCTCGGAAACCTCGATCTGGCTGGCACAGAAGGTAGGTCTCACTGCAGCTGTCAGCCGTGGTCAGGTCCCATCCTCTCAGCTCCTTCCCTAGCACTTCACTGAGTTTCCTGGCCGCTCTTCTTGACATCATCCCTTCCCGTTGCCCCTGTGACAATGTGTAGCCTTGTCATCTCCAACTTCTTGGACTATCGCATGCTTCCTAAGCATTTGTGTCCCCATAGTCCCATCCTTAATCCTCTGTGCTCTCTCTTTATTCCCTTCCCTGGACCTTTCGTTCACCTTTGTGTTTCTACCATCACTGGAGTCCACGTCCATCACTGGATTCCGTGTGGAGGGGAACGGTTGTTCTATCTTCTATTCTACAATTCCCTCTGCGTGGTGCCCTTCCCCCCCAAACTTTTAAAACCTAATGGGCTCAGCTCATCCCCCTTCTACCTCTCTTCCATTTCCCTTTAGTTCCATGTCCTCTCAAATCCCTTTCCATTGGTACATCCTTCCCTCCTTTTTGATCTCCCTGCTGCGGCTGTGGTTTAGATTCTCAGTGCTTCTCTCCTGGGCAGTTGCATCTTCTTTTAACCCCCCTAACTGCCCCTGCTCTGGCCACCCTCCACTGTAACCTACACACCAAGGCTTCAGTTTGATCTCCCTAAATCACAGCTCAGATCATGTCATTTTCTCTGCTTAAAAATTTCTTGCTGGGAAAATGAAATTCACGTTTCCTAGCTCAGTAGGGATCCCCTGAGGGTTTGTCCTTCCACGCTCACTCAGGGTGTCCTGCTCCACACACGTTGTCTCCTGACAAACTGGGAGTTAGCGGTTCATGGCTGTGCTCTGCACATCCCCACACTTCTCAGCATCCCCTCCGTCTGGGATGCCTGATGCCCTAACTTTGCGTGTCTCCCTCCTGTCTCCCCATACCTGTACCCGAGTGGCCCAGCTGCAGTGGTCTCTACCACGTCTCAATTCACCTAGGGCTTCTTAACACTTACCCCACACTTCCTTTGTTCCAGGTATTTATATACACGCCTTTCTGCCCCAAAGCCTGCTTCTCCACTGGTTGTGTTTATGTACAAAGTGCATTACACAGTGCAGGACGCAAAGAAATATTTATCCGATGAACAATGGTCAAATAACTGCTGTGGAGTGTCCCCCTTGACACGCGTGGGTACTGTGTCTTGAGACCTTCGAGTGGTTAAGAGCTGTAGTTAAGAGCATGGAGTTTATAGTGAGACAGGTGTGGGTTTAGGTACCAGCTGTGTCACTAGCTCTGTGATGCTGCAAGAGTTACTTAATCTCTCAGAGTCAGCTCCCTAAAAATAACAACCCACAAAGACCTTTTGAGAGATGAGGTGTGCAGGCCCTCAGCCCAGCATTTGGCATGTAACAAGTGCTCAATAAATGCTAACTGTCAATATTACTGTCTTTTGCTTCTATCCAAACGCAGCACCAGTAAAAGGCAGGTGACCCTTCAGACCTGCCTCCGGTGATGGGCAGAGAAAGAGGTGGAGTTGAGAGGTCAGTGCTGGGCAGGTGGCCAAGTTTCCACACATGCTTTTCAGGGTGTCCCTGTCCTCCCCTGTATGACCAATTATTCACAAGCCCTGGACTTTTGGAGCCCCACAGCAGTATCTGAAATTGGGTAGAAATTAGGTCCAGGCTGTGCATGAATGGAAGTGCCTCCCTGGGGAGCAAACCAACTCAGCACCCATTCTTCTTTTTTAAAAAAATTTTTATTGAAGTATAGTTGATTGACAATTTTGGGTTAATTTCTGCTTATAGCAAAGTGACTCAGTTATATATATATATATATATATATATATATATATATATATATATATATATATATATATATATATATATATTCTTTTCCATTGTGGTTTATCCCAGGATATTGGATATAGTTCCCTGTGCTATACAGTAGCACCTGGTTTATTCATTCTCTATATAATAGTTTGCATCTGCTAACCCCAAACTCCCACTCCATCCCTCCCCACCTCCTTGGCAACCACAAGTCTGTTCTCTATGTCTGTGAGTCTATTGCTGTTTTGTAGATAGGTTCATTTGTTTCATATTTTAGACTCCACATATGAGTGGTATCATATGGTATTTGTCTTTCTCCTTCTGACTTACTTCACTTAGTGTGATCATCTCTAGGTCCATCCATGTTCTTAGCACCCACTCTGACCTCCCTGAGAGCCCTGCCAGGCTGGAGCTGCTAACACATGCCACGTGACCTCAAGCTCACGTCTAACTTGTTTGATTTAGCGGTCTTCTGATGACCTACACTAGATCACTGGGGGCCGAGGCCAGCTCTGTAGACTTCTTTCTCTTCTGCATTTATCTACCGTACGACAGTCTCTTCGTAGGTGTCACCCTTCTAAGAAAAAGGAGAAACATGGCTCTCCTAGGACGAGGCATTGTTTTATCAATAATATCACAATAAATCAGAGGAGGCTTCAGTCATGGCACTAAAGCAAGAAATGTGTGCTCTTTTATCTTATTTTTAGATGCTCATAAATGCAGCTCCATCCCTAATAGAAAGAGAGGCGTTTCCTTTAAATCAAGTTCATAATGACTGTTTAGAATCAGTAAAACACTGTTAGCTGAAATGACCAATCTCTTTCTCAAACCCTAACGCATCTCCTTTCTTGTTCTTGGGCAAGCCATGCAGAGTCCGTTGACGAGATCGATTGTTTTCTTATTTGTATGTCACACGGTGTTTTAGCTGGTCCTTTGGAAGCTGAATGACAGTCACCGTGGAGCTCCCTGGCTGGGGTCTCTGAGCCACAGAACCTGGTCAGGTAGGAAGGAGAGGAGACTCGTTACCCTCAAGGACACAACGTGTATCAGGTTTTTGAAAAATCAGTGGAAGGGTGAGGTTTTGTTGGAGAGAGACTGAAACTTGGCGACAAAGTCTAGGGTTAGGGAGACTGCTAGAAGGTTGGGGGCTGGCCTTAAGTTCCGAGGGGACATTTCAATGTTGGTCACCGTCCTGTAGGTTACTTGTGAAGAGTTCTGTGTCAGCGTGGAAGTGCTGTGGTTGGGAAGCTGCAGTGAAGATGCAGAAATATCACTGTTCCTGGTCCAGCTGGTGGCCCTGGGGATGACAAACACCCTGGAGAGGGTTACCAGTAAAACCATGTCCTTGATGGGGATCCAGGAGGTGGGAGGAGTATTCTGAGAGGGTATGGAGAGGTTGGGGTATAGGTTTTCAAAAGAATGAAGGTTCCAGAAGACAGAGCAGAAAGGTCCCGCAGGAGGAGGATGGCTGGGGGAGCGACAGCAGAGAAGAAAGGGAGTGGGGACTCGGGCAGAGCTGGCTGGAGATGCTGGCATTGGGATGGGAGCAGCCAATGTGAGAGGTGTTGTGTGACAAGTTGCCTTGAGGATTAACAGGGTACAGGCATGAATTGGTTCATTGAGCATGTTTTTCCTGAAGCTTGGATGAATTGAAAATTTAAAGGTGGGGAAATGAAAGAGGCGGTGTTGTACGACCTGGGTGTATCCGTTGGTCCTGACAAGACCGAGATGGTGCATGCAGGTTGGGTCATTCGAGGAGACTTTGATGACGGGCTATTTGCAAAGGTCAGAGAAGATGTAGGGAAAGTACCAGGGGCAGTGCACCATCCTGGCGCTAGTGCCAGTCGGGTATTCTCTCTCCCACGCCTGAGGGACAGAGGACAGCAGTGGGCCTGGACTGCTTCTTTAAGCTCCAGTCTTGGGTCATTGAAGGTAGGCAGCCCACCAATGGTGATTCCATCCAAGGGAGCAGGGGCAATGCCCTAACCTCACTCTGTTCCTCCTCCCACTTCATGCCTGGGCTCCCCCTGGCCCAGCCCACCAGAGTCCAGAAGCCAGTGGCCCTGGTTGAGGGGGTCCACACTGGCCAGCCTCCCGGGGCAGAGGGTGGCTCAAGGAAAGGTGGAGAATGGATCGCGGGGAGCAAACTGGGGCTGAGGCGGTCGAAGTAGATGCTGGGCTATTTTGGGGTGACCATCACGGACCATCCTGGGCCACTTCCTTGGATATTTTGCCCAGGGACAGCTCTGCTTTTTCTTTCTTGGAGGAGCCCCAGATAGACAGGCGGCCATCAACCCCGCTTACACTTGCGTCCCCTCCATCGCTCTGCACGGCAGGGAAGCTGGCGTGACATGACACTCAAAGTGAAGCGTGATGCCCCCCCGCCCCCCCGTCCCATGGCGCCGCCTTCCACCCTCTGCTGTCAGCAGAGTTAGCAAAGGGCCTGCTGCGCCCAGGATGTGGAGTGCATCCATTTCTCCATTCCTGGACTTTCCCTCACAAAGGTATTCTGAACGTGGGCCTCAGGAGACACGTCCGACAGGAAAACCAAAGCTTGTTTGGAAAAGAGAAATTCTGCACCTGCTCTTTGACCCACAGGAAGGTCCGTGGGAAGAGAAGGTCTGATGTTCTCAGCTGCCTCGACGTGGCCCAGTTGGGAGATTCCTCCCTGGAAGGGAGAGGAGCTTCTCACTGGGAAGAGAGCTCTTCTGACATTTCAAAAGCTCGTGCATTTGTAGAAATTGATGGGAAATTTTGAACTTTAATCTGCCCTTAATCGCACTCACTGATATCGCTCAGAAGTGTATTGATTGGATAATTTCTATTTTTTCCAGAAAAGAAAAACTCACCTTTGAGTTAGGTCTGAGCTGTGAAAATGACATTCAGAAGGAATACTTGATAAAAATGGGAAAACCTGGCCGACGTGGTGTTAGGGAGACATTTCCTTCTCAGCCATTGCTCTGCTTCCCTGGATGCTGCTGTCTTCGTGTGTAACACACACAACACGAACACACAACCACACACACACACACACACACACACACCACCACTAGCACTCCACGTACAACACACCCACAGTACACCACATACGTACATACCATCTACCTCACACACAACCCACAATGCATACATCCAGGTCACACACACACATCGCACAGCGCACAGCACAGCACGTACAAGCACCACCTCCCCCCGCCTCCCTCTTCTCCCTGAAATCAGGCTGCCTGACAGGAAATTAGATTTTCAACAGAGAGTCGAATGATTTTCTCTTCTGGAGAAAAGATGATGGCGGAGGACGCCGTCTGAGCTGCCACAGATCATAAACTCACAGTCGCTTTCTGCTGCCCTAACGAGACGCTCTGTTTTGACGGCTCATGTATGAATCAGTCCTGCATATGCTGAAGTTCGGGGGTGCCTCTGACCTTCACGTCTTCCTCGGGTTCCGCAGCTGAGTGTGTGTCGGCGTGTGAGTGTGAGTTTGTGAGCGAAAGGGTGTGAATGTGTGGGCACGAGAGGGTGTGCACGCCTGCTTGTGTGAGCGTGTGTGTTTGTGTGAGTGTGTGGCGGGATGAAGGGGGTGGCAGAGACAGGAATCATGTGTGGGAACACAGCTGAGTACAGTCAGCTTCATGAATGATTTAGGTAAACTCTGGTTTCCAGGAATATGATTGAGTCAATTGCCGCAATCCACTTTCCCTTCGACAGTCTGGGTTTAAAAGCTCAGAAGCACTGTGATATCAAATTTCCAGATTTAGAATCTCCCTGCACCCTCCAGCCCAAACCAAGCTCTTTCCTGTACAGACTCTTCGTTGCTGTATCCTGCGAGTGGGAGCCACAAAACCCCAGCTATAAATCGTCTGGTAGATACGGGCATCTGGCAACTCTGGAAACTTCCAGGCACTGAGGCTGGGAACTTTCAGTGGGAAGAGCAGGGGGGTTACTCTCCACTCCCCCCCACGGCCCCCCAGGAGGCGCTTTCTTCCCCTGGTGTGATGGGCTTCAGAGATGGCTCCTCCAGGCACCTGGCTCATAGGAGCAGGGTGGTACCCAGGAGAAACACAGAGGAGGCATCTTATCAGTGATTCAAACTGGGTTAGCTTTAGCATCATCTGAGAGCTTACTTACAAAGCACATTGCCTGAGCCACTTCCAAGATGTGCGAACTCAGGATTTCCAGAAGTGGTCCCCAGCAAGGGTATTTCCAAACAGCTCCCCAAGGGAGAGCGAGACAAACACTAATCTCTCTTGAGTGTTCCCTGTGGTCTAACCCAGCTTACCAGGAAAGGAAAGCAGGGGTTTGGGAGCAGGAACTCCATCTTGAAAGATGGGTTTTGCCTGCTTATGCCTTGTTACATCGTTTCTGGTGTGAGATGCTTCCTTCCACTCTTTGTCTAGTCACTCTTACCCATTCTTTAGGTCTCAGTTTTTACTTTGCCACCTTCTCTCATCCCGCAACCTGCATCAGGTGTCCCTTCTGTTTGGTCCCACGGCAGTCTGACATTTTTTTTTTTATCATAGTTCCTAACCCTCTGAATTGTTATTTCTTGTTAATTTGTCTATGGCTGTCATCAGACAATAAGAGGGTAAGGATAATGTTTTGTTTGCATTATTTGCCTAGACCTGGCAGAGAGGTGCTCAATGAAGATTTTCTTGGGGGGTAAATTTCCAAACACAGAGCACTAGAAAGGAGGTGGATGCATAGACACAAGGCAGGGCAGGAAACATGATTGACACCTGAAAGGCTTCCCTCATTTTCCAGGCTTTGACCCACAACAGCATCATTGCAACCTGTATCAGTCAGCTATTTCCATAATAATGCTGTGTAATAAACCGTCCAGAACCCACAGGCTTAGAGCAATAACCATTTACCCTCACTCTCAAGGGTTCACTGCAATGCGGCTGGGCTTCTTTTCAAGCTGAACTCAGGTCATGGGGCACGTTCTTCTCCTGGCAGAGATCAGAAGATTCCAGAGACCAAGCCAGACTATGGAAGGATGTTCACAACTTCTACTTGCATCACATCCACTAAAATTTCACTGGCCAAAGGAAATCACATGACCAAGCTCACTATCAACGAGGCAGGGCCGTATATTCTATCCACAGCATGAAGGGAAAGAATGAACATTTTCTGAACAACAATTCAAACTATCAAATAACTTAATTCTGCTATCTCAGATTTTGATCATTTCTTGCTAAGGAGGGATAACAATAACAATATTTAACGTGTTTTGAATCCTTATTAAATGTCAGCCATAGTTCTGTAGACTCTGTAGACATTTTCTCATTTAATGCCCATAAAAATCCCACGTGGTACGTACAACGTGTGTGCGACCTGCCTGAATCACACAGCTGGAAGGAGCAGGGTATGAACTATAGGCACTTCTGGTGCCCAACTCATGACACTACTTGACTCTTCCTCCTCTTTCATTTTCAAGCCTGAGTTTGGGTAAATGTTTAATTTGTTGCCAGTGTTTTAACCTTGGTGCAAATAATCTAAGCGAGATTATGGAGGGAAAGATGGAGAAAGAGGTTCTGAGGTGGAAGCTGGGGGAGTCGCAGAAGCACAGACAAAGCTCAAAGCCAAAGCCAAGCTCTCCCCGTTTCATTACCTGGTCTTGAGCTAACCCAGAATTAACATGCATATTTTCAAAACAACTGGTGGCCAATTACCAAGAACGTAGGATGTGACAGATGGCAGGTACCAGGATGTTTATTCCAACCTCCTCGTTTTACAGACGAGGAATTGGAGCCTGAGGGAGGGGAAGTAACTTGCCCAGGACATATGGCTCGTAAATGACAGATCTAGATAAAAACTAGATTTGTGATTCCAAGTGGAGAGCTCCGTTTTCCTGCTTGTTTTGTGGGAGCCATGAAGGTGGTGCTGGGTACCACTGGCCTGGGTGGGTTTTCTGATTAACTGATCCTGACAGAACATGCAATTGATTCTACGGAAGCAGTCAAAGCATTTGCACAGTGAAGTCCAGCAAAGCAAATAGACCGAAGTTTTCAATGTACAGCTACTCGCTTGGCATCCTGTAGGCACCGCCTGGATGAGTTTTACTCAACAGGCAGCCACCTGGCACTTGTACGTTCTCACAAATGATTTAGTGGCAGTGATGTAAATATTAACTGTCAGTTGATGTGTTTTATTTAACAGTAAAGAAATGCAAAACCAATTGAATGATAGATTTAGAGAGGCAAAATTGCCTAGAAATTGGGTTTACTGTCAATATTTTTACATATTTAATATTTGTTCTTCTCAATAGCCAGCTATCTAAGAGTGAGATTGTTGGGTTGGCTGTAGTTGTGGTTACTAATGGCAAAGGGGGATCAGGGCAAATAAAGGGAAGAAGCATGCAAAGTTTTACGCACTTGTACCATTCACTTCCGTACCTCAGGAGTAGAGGGTTTTTATTTTGACCCTCTTCTAGCCCTCAGTGGTTCTTCGCTTGTGCTCTGTAGCAGATAGGGCTTACTGTCCTTCTCCTAGAGGTTCAAGACTTTTGTTCCCAGTGGCAAAAGGTCCAAGTGGGGCTACGTGTCTTTCCTGCATCTGTACCTGCTCCCTTCCTCCAGGCCTGTACCACTGAGGAAGCTATTTTCTGTCTCCTCCCCAACCCTTGACCATTCTTGTAAGCATTTGCAGAAGTCTGTGGAAAAGAGCCTGCAAGTGGGTGCAAACTCCCCTGGTGTCTGCTGAGGTTCTACGCTCTTGTGCAAGCCCATTTTCCAACATTTTGTAGTTCCTTAGAATTGTGGCTGAATTCTTCTTGCCTATTTATATGGTCTCAGCATCTCCTCCTCTCATGCTGTGCTACAGGTGAGCAGATGTCTGCACCTTGCTTCGGAGCTACCTTCATTTCTTTGGACTTCAGGATACCTCGTTGCCCTGCAACCTCAGATCGCTGATAGATCAAAATATGTTATGATTTTGTAATTTATCCGCTTTCTCTCATCATTTCGGTAGGAATAATGTTTATTCCAGCTTTCTACATCCCAGATGAAAGCGGAACACCACATTTCCCCCTGGTTCAACTTCAGTCTTCCTTTGGGATTTTCTTCTAAATATTTCTGAGAAAAAAGTCTTGATTTCTTCCCAAATTTGATGCTGGCATTTATGGATCTGCCAGAAGCAGCTTCTGTTTTGCAGGTCCTCTGAGCCTCTGTGCTGAAGAGAAGGCTTAGTAATTGGATTTAATTTTAATTTTTAAATTTATAGCACATTCAACCTTGTAATTAAAGGCTTTAGAATGATCCTAAATTTCTTTGAAGCCCATCGACTCGACCTATTTTATTGCCTCGTTGTGATGAGGTCTGTTTCACAAGCATCTGAAATTGTCCTCCTCCGGGCCATTCCCCATTATCATCCGGAACAGCCCTTCTTTTCTTTTCTAAATATGTTCCGGAAATACAGATATTCAGGGAAACCTAGACCGAAATGAACTGCCCAGAAATCTCCATCCAGTGAGGCCTCGTCGACCTAGCTGTTCCTGAATTCCAAAGCTACGGCTCACGTTCTTTAAGAGGAAATTGCTCCTCCTTGCAATTTTCTCTGTGTGATGTTTTCTCTGTTGTTACAGCATAGGTTACTTCACTGCATCTTCAAGCTGGCTGTCAAGAGGGGAACAGTGCCCGGCTGCTCTTGTGTGCTCACGGCAGGCTCACATCCTCTGATCCTCTCATTAACAGAACCTTCTATGCGCCTCAATAAAGTCTCAGTTGAATGGCCACAGGAGTCATTTCCAGAACTGACTCTTTAGGGTGGCAATTAATCTATGGTTAATTAACTTTGGTGTTAAGCTTAGTCTTGGCAACGATGCTTGAAGTTTAAAGAGGGAAAGAAAGGGAGAGAAGGAGGGCCAACTCGGGCCAATAACAATAACAGAGCTGGAGAACTCACAAAGGTAAATAAGAAGAATTGATGCAGGTGTATTTTGTCTCACGGCTTCTTCGTGAGGATGCTTCATTTAGATTAATGCCCACAGTTAGAATAAAGTGGCGAAACAAGCTTCTTTTGTTTGACTGAGGGTATCGGCTTTAATTAGCAGTTTTTTAAGAGCCAAGCAGAGCTCTTCATCAGGGAGGGAGACTCATTAATAACACCATTCATTATCCTAGGGTTTCCTCCCCGAGGGTGGTGGTGGGCTTTGCCGTATAAGAATTCTCATGGGGATGGCTGACTCGTGAACACCCCACAATGGCCTGGTAGTTCTAGACCTGGGATGCGGTCCAGGGCACAGAGGGGAATCTGCAGATCTCACCTCCAGATCTAGCAGGGTGCAGAGGGAAAGAAGCCAGCCTGAGGAGTTGATAGATGACAGCTAAGCCAATTAAGACTTGGAAGTCCCCAGACTGCAATGTCCCTTCACTCCCTCATCTGACATTAGTGGTAAGTGAGGAGCTCACAGTATGAATGTCTTAGGTATAGGTTGGAAAACTATAGCCAGGCGCCAAATCTGGCCCACCACCAGATTTTATAAATAAAGTTTTATTGGAACACAGCTATGCCCATTTGCTTAGTGTTGTTTACGGCTACTTTCATGCTGTGATGGCAGAGTTGAGTTATCATGACAGAGACTGTACAGCCTGCAAAGAGAAAGTCTGCCAGTTCCTGTCCTCCGTCACTGAAGTGCCAAAACATGGTGATGCTTTGAGGTGGAGATCCACCCAGAATGCACTGCATATGTTACCTTTGTCTTTAAGATGAGAATACAAGGACAGTAATTTGACTTTGCAATAAAATGGCAGCCACTGGCCATTCAGTGTAGGGAAGCATCTTCACCCCACCTGGAGTCCAGAGGATGTCATTGTGTGCTGTTTCCAATGATAATCTTAAGCCCACAAGAGAATGATTTTGTCTTTTTTGCCTTCTTTTCATATTTTTTTTCTTACTGTCAGCTATGAGCATTGATTCTCGTAGCTGTCATTTACACCTGCCTCTAAATGTCCTAAGCTTTCCGTTGGGTGGTTAATCTGACGCTTCTGACCACAGAGGTTGAAAAAAATAAAGAAAATGAGCCTACGGGAATCGTGTCCAAAGTAAGTGGGAAGAGGCTGCTTCTACTTCATTTATTCCGGGGTCCCCAGGGAGGGCTGATCTGCCAGTTCTCTCACTGGCCGGTAGTGATGGAGGGAGACTCTGCTTTTGTCTCTGTTCTCACTGTCTAGTGGGGGAGCTGGTCACTTACCTGTCCCCCAGAAGAATGTTTGCCTGCAGACTCTGGAGCAGGCTCTGACAGAGCGGGGCCCGAGTCCTACCTGAGCACGTGACTGGGGTGCCTGACCTCACCAGGAAGGCTTCCGTGGGGAAGGAGGAAGTGCCCAGAGGAGGGGACTGGGGTCGACCTGGGGAGACACCTGCGAGGCCCTGAGGGGGAGAGGGCGTGGCGGCCGGCCGCATGGCTGGGACTGCAGTGAGAGCCCCAGGAGGTGAGGGGGGGCCCTGTAGACCGTGGAGGGGAGTTGGAAACCCTTGAATGGTCTTGGGGTGAGTCTCAATGGGGATGGTGGGCAGGGAGAATGATAGGATTCAATTTGCCTTTCTCCAGGAAGGGCCAGAGGTAAGAAGGAGCCCAGATAGGACCCTGATGTTTCGGAGAGAGCACTTAGATTCTCGAAGGCCCTGAGACCAGGTGTGTGGCAGGGGAGGCACCTCCCTGGTCACGTGACCTTTCTCACCAGCACCCAGAGGCCAGAGAAGCTGCTGGGAAAGTATTGAGCCTCCATTCTGGTCTCACATGGGTAAAACAAAAAAGTACCAAATGTCTGAGACACACCCCCGCCCCTCCCCGCCATCCCCATCCCCAGAACTCCTTTGACTAGGAGACTCCCATGCTGGACCAGTTACGTGCAGCGCTAGGCAGGACTTGAGTAGGGGCCCAGATGTCCAGACGGACCTAATTCCTCCCGGTCCACAGACACAGCCCCTCCCCGTCCACAGGCACAGCCCCTCCCCATCAGCTTCCTTCAGGCCTGACGGAATTTTTAAATCGTTTCTGCTTTTGAAAAGCAAACAGTCAACATCTCTAGATTGCATTAGTTTTGTTGCCTTTCCAAGAACATAGGCGATAAGACAGCAGAGTACTTGAGCGTCGCCGTCTGGCCACCTGGATGGCCCCATAAACGGCCCAATCTCAGCTCATTCACTAACATCCTGGGTCTGGCTTTCAATTTTGCATCGTCACAAACTCTATTTTGTCAGTGTCCTGAGGCTGAGGTTTCCCTTAGGCTGCAGATCTGCCCGTCTCCCCAAGGCTGGTGCCCGGGTCTACCTGGAGCTGTAGTCACTGGGCACAGATGCTTGTAGGTGTGCTCGCTGATGTGATGTACACACGCATGGAACACGTCTGCCAGATTTCAGAGAAATGTGCCTGTGAGGTAAATGCTGGAGCCAGCTTGACCTCAAGAAAAGTCACGGAAAATGTAGTTTCCTGGCAGCCCAGAGTCAGTACAAAGGAAGCTGTTTGATCTCAGGAAGGTGACCTGAGTCACTGCCACTCAGAGGTGGCCTTGCCAGACGAGTTGTTACGGTCTGACCTAGCACAAGCTTAGCCTCTGCAGTGATAGTGCTCTGCTCAGTCTGCTGTAAAAAAGGTACTACAGATCCGGGGGATCACACAACCAACATTTATTTTCTCACGATTCTGGAGGCTGGAAGTCCAAGATAAAGGTATCAGCAGGGTTGGTTTCTTCTGAGGTCTCTCTCCTTGGCTTGTAGATGACCGTCTTCTCCCTGTGTTTTCACATGGCCTTTCTTTTGTGCGTGTCTGTGTCCTAATCTCCTCTTCTTAGAAGGGCGCCAGTCATCTTGGACTAGGTCCCACCCTAATGACCTCATTTTTAACTTAATTTCCTCCTTAAAGACCCCATCTCCATATACTCATTCTGAGATACTGGGGGTTAGGACTTCAACATAGGAATTTTGAGGGGACAAAATTTAGCCCGTGACATGGTCAAATCTAGGGCACCAACAAAGTTGGCTTCTAAGAGTCTCTATTGTTAAAAAAATGTTGACGGCCACGACCGACCCACCGTCACGGGCTATGATACACTTGAGCATATTTCTGCTCGTGACATGTCAATTACAACGCCTCCCTGCCCTCCTGGGGTTTCTCTTGGTTGGTCTTTTGGATGTCCTCAGACTTTGCTGTCCCACATTAGCCACCTGGCAGTGGGTTCCCACAGATGGCTACTCACACCCATTAGGTGAGAGCTTTACTCCTCAAGCTGGGAGAGAGGCTTTAAGCACAGGTTCTCTGGGGGTACCTTTCTGTCGCCTCCCGTAGCCACCTGCCACACACTGCTAACAGGTGTGACTGTATTACCAGTAAATAAGACAAAAAATGTAAAGAATGATTGGACTAGGGCCATGGAAACCACAGGGAGAGAAGTCTGAACAAAGAAAACATCTCCTTCTGTGGATGACACAATGTTGGAAGAAATCCAGACATATCTTGACAGCCTGGGGCAATGCACTGACTCTAACGAGATGAAGTCTCAGTTGGGATAATTGTGCAGTCTGGTACTTGCATTAAGACAATTCAGCTGGAGCACGTAAGGTGGAGGAGAGGTAGCATCACAGCAGGGACATGATGCAGAGACTTTGGCTGGCAGTGAGCTTGCTCTGTGCCTCAGCTCCCAGAGCCGGTGTGAGCTTAGCCCCTGTGACGATTGTGTTTTGTTTCAGTGAGGGAGGAAATAGTCTCATCTTTCTTGGAAGAGGTCAGATTACTCCATGGTCCATTCTTTCAGATGTGGCCACCACGTTTTAAAGGGGTGACAGCAAAATAGAATGATGGTTCTTGAAACTGAGTCCTGGGGAAAAGGTGAGGAGACAGAGGGTGTTAAGGAGAGAGGACTTGGGGCAGGACGAGCATGCTGGGCAGATTAGAGTATTTGCAATGCGGCCAGATCCAAGATAGATGGGACTCACTCTGTGTGGATTCAACATGAAGACCACTGGGTAGAAATTCACGGGGAATTTTATTATTTACCAGTATAGTATCTAACAGATACATCAGAGCTTGGAGATGTTTAAGCAGAAGCTGGGCTTGGAGAGAAACTTGGAAGAGATGTGGTAGAAGAGATTCAATTATTGAGAATAAAAGCAAAAGCATAGTTAAAAAATAGAAAACAATGTGGACAAAATAAATCCAAATACGTCAATAATTACAGCAAACATGAATGCGGAGTGCAACCATTAGAAGATGTATAATCCAAACTGTATCTTGTTTACAGGAGTACAACATAAGCTGACACAAAAGGTTTGAAATTAAAGAGGTAGAAAAAGATACACCAGATAAATTTAACGGAAAGAAAGCTAGTTGCTTGCAGCTAGAAAGTAACAATATTAATATAAACAAATATATACAGTTCAAGGTTACATTTACTTCTCTATTTAAATTCTCTTTATGGCCCTTATCATTACCTGATATTTTCTCCCCCACTCTACTCCAGGCTAGACTGTAAATTCCATGAGAACAGGGACCGTGTTTATTCTGTTCATTGCATCTTGAACATTTCTTGGACCACGGAAAATACTCAATACAGATTTGTCGCATGAAATAATGACTCCAAAGACTTTCTCTTTTTCTCTTTCGAGTATTGACATTCCAGGATGGAGGGCATGTGAACTGGCCTTTGTTCTGTCTGGTTAGCTATTGCTGCAACCAAACTACCTCAACACTTACTGGCTTAAAACACCAACTTATTATCTACCGTGGTTCTGTGGATTGGCTGGGCTTACCTGGGCAGTTCTTTTTTTTTTTTTTTTTTGTGGTACACGGGCCTCTCACTGCTGTGGTCTCTCCCGCTGCGGAGCACAGGTTCCGGATGCGCAGGCTCAGCGGCCACGGCTCACGGGCCCAGCCGCTCCGCAGCGTGTGGAATCTTCCCGGACTGGGGCACGAACCCGTGTCCTCCGCATCGGCAGGCGGACTCTCAACCACTGCACCACCAGGGAAACCCGCCTGAGCAGTTCTTGTATGGGCTCTTTCACGCAGCTGTGGTCTGCATGGCTGGGGATGGAATTATTTCAAGGCTCAACTTATATCAGACGTCCAAGATGGTGCACTTGCATGCCTGGTGGTTGACGCAGGTTGTCAGCTGGGAGTTCAGTTGGGGCTGTTGACCAGAGCCTCCATGTATGGCCTCTTCATGTGGCTTGGGCTTCTCACAGCCAGGTGGCTGGAATCCATCAGCAAGTGTTGTAAGAGACGGGAAGTGGAAGATGCCAGTCTCTTAAGGCCTGAGCCCAGAGAATGACACAGTGCCACTTTGTCACAATCTATTGGGCAAACAGTCATGGAGCCCACTTAGATGTAAAGGTGGGGACGTAGATCTCCTTTTCATTCCCCTTGTCAATGGGAGAAGTGTCCAAAATTTTGTGGTCATCTGTAATCTACCACAGACCTTCAAATGAGGGAAACTGTTCCATCTCTACTGATGGCAGGACCTGGCAGATACGATTTGCTGAGTCTGAGGCATCTCTCTTCCCAGGGAAGGAAAATTCCATCATGGAAAGAAAAGAGTCCTGTTCTGGAATCTCTGCAGCATGTGTGGGTTGGATGAGATATCCCCCGAGACCCTTTCCCAGTGCCAACATTCTTGGATGGAAACCTCAGTGACAGACCAGGGGGAAGTCCTCGTGATTCAGTTAAACCTCAGAGGGTTGTGGGTTTCACGGAGGGAAAGAAATTGAGGTCTGCCACTAAGAATTACTCACTTCCTCCTTTCTCACTTCACACCAGCTAAGCACTTTCGTCTAGAGCTGTGCATCTGGAACTGGAGGCCAGGAGCAGTGCTCTAAGCAACACAACACCTGTCTTGGGGACTGTAATACCTCAGAGAGGTGTGGGTGCGTTGTGTGAACACTGATACTCATTTGGTAAAAGGTAGCAATGGGTTTTCAATGCTTCTGTTTATGATTCATTTTTAGATATTGGACCCATTTTAGAAATTGCTGGTCAATTTCTCTTGCTTTCTTACCTCCCCTCGAATTATTAGCAATGAGTCCTTAGGCAAGTTACTTGACATCTCTGTGCCTTATTCTGTCATCTGAAAAGAAAAGACTAATGCTAGTGTATACTTCGTAGGGTCGTCGTGGAGATTAAATGAGCTGATACAACATGCTGGGCTCTCCTTTAAGACTTTACAAGGCAGGGCTCAATAAATTCTAACTATTGTAATTTTTCTTTTATCACAAAATTTAATGACTGCATAATAATCCACTTTACGAATGTTCTATAAATTATTTACCCATCTATGAATTTTGTGTTTGTTTCTTTGCCACTGTAAAAATGACATTATGAATATCTTTAAGGGTAAATCTTTGTGCCTACCACTTAGACAACGTTCCTAGAAGTGGAATTTTTGGAGCACATTTTTTTTTAACTGCATAACGCAGCTAAATAAAGTTCAAATAGTCAAGTGAGTGGGTGTTTGAGTTCTATAGGATTGGCATCTCAGTGTTCGCAGAACAATATATTCATCACTATCAACAAAACAGAACCGTACTGTGATTCCCAGCGATACCCAGATCCGCCCTGGACACCCACGGCCCCTCTAACTCTGCAGGGAATCATCAGACTTTCTCACTTCCTATTTTCCAAAATAAGTTTTTTTTTTTTTCTGTATTCAGTTCCTTTTCCAAGCAGCCCTTTACTCCATTCATCCACAACGTAGCCTGGCATTGAAATGACACCAAATTAATTGATTGATCAACCGAACACAATGTTAGTATTTTTAAATGGTCTTTGTATGTAACAAATTTTTCATTCTGATGGAAAAGAAGAGCTGTTTGTATCAGTTATAAATGGGAGAAGAGTACATGCTCTTCACAGAATCAGTCCCTACGACGTCCCACATAATCAGCGTGTGTAAGATTTCACACAGATCTCCTTGACTTCACATTTGTTGAGCAGTTTCCATGATCTGGCCCCGGAAGTAGTCTGGCCCCTTACGTGATCTCCTCCCACCTAAAGCAATAGCACTTGCCTCTTTATCCATCTATAAGGATTTCCTTTCTCTACCTGGAGATCTCTCCTCCTCATGGCCTTTTTTAAAGAATTAATTGTTTTACTTTTTATTTTTTGGCTGCGTAGGGTCTTCGTTGCTGCGTGTGGGCTCTCTCTAGTTGTGACGAGAGGGGGCTACTCTTCATTGCAGCGTGCGGGCTTCTCATTGCGGTGGCTTCTCTTGTTGTGGAGCATGGGCTCTAGGGTGTATGGGCTTCAGTAGTTGTGGCACACGGGCTCAGTAGTTGTGGCGCATGGGCCCAGTTCCATGACATGTGGGATCTTCCTGGACCAGGGCTAGAACCTGTGTCCCCTGCATTGGCAGGCGGATTCTTAACCACTGTGCCACCAAGGAAGTCCTCCTCATGACTTTTTCATTCACTATTTTCTCTGCCTGGAATGGGCTCTCTAGTTTTTCCATACTCAGCTCATTCTCATCTTTCTGGGTTCAGCCCAAATGTCACCTCTTCAGTGAGGCCCTCCCTGACTACCCCCTATAGCAGCCCCTCCACAGCCCCTGTGGGGTCACTCTGCTTCTCATAAAGTATATGTAGGAAATAATCTGAAACTATCTTGTTTTATGTCATCTTCTCCAATAGGTTGTAGGCTCACAATGGCAGGGATGCGTCTGTCTTTTTCATGGCTGTCTCCCATGGCAATGAGCATTGATGGAGTGAATGGATGTGTACAAGTGAGTTGCTGTGGAATATGGTGCTGTAAAGATGCCCGTGCTAGTTTCCTATGGCTGCTGTAACAAGTTACAGCAAACGGCGCGGCTTCAAACAACATAAATTTATTATTCTATAGTGCTGGAGATCAGAAGTCTTAAAACGGGTCTTATGGCAGAGTTGTGTTCCGTCTGGGGGCCGAAGGATAGAATCCTCTCCTTTTCCAGCTCATGGCCCGCTTCCAGCAGGGGCATCACTGGACCTGCGTCTGTTGTCACCCTAACATGAAATCCACAATATGGTTAGTTCTTTCACGTCTATCGCACTTCTTTCCCCACCTCTCATCCTAATCAGGCTTTCCTTCTGTGGGGAGCAGGGAGAGGCTGGGTTATCGTGCAGAAATGTCAGTGCTCTCTATTAAGTCCCCGCTGTCCCCAGTGACTATTCTCTGCTGACTTCCCACAATGCCAAATACATTTTCCCTGGAAGCCAGCTAGCTGTGGATTTTCCTTTCCAGAGATCCAGGGGTCCTCTCAGCAGTGGAGCAGCCATCTGGGCTTTCAATCAGTTTTCAGGCTTCATTGATGCTGCTACTTGCCTGGGATTGTTGATCAATGGGAACCCCAGGGGAAGGCTAAGCAGTGGGGTTATCTGGCCAGGCTGATGGAGTTCCTCCAGCTGATGGAGGGCTGTCCCAGGCTGAGCTGCCCATCTCTATGTGCATGATTTAAACAGCAACAAGAAAGAAAGATTACCATATGCCTAGGTTACAGTTTATGTCACAGATGACAAAATATATCATTGATAGCTTTGAGGACATGAAGCCCAACAAGAAAAGCAGTAGAAAAATGTGCTTGTTTATGGAAAATTTACAATAACAAAGAGTTGGTAATTGTTGCCTTGCCAAGTACAGCGGGTTGAAGGGCCAATATTTCTATTTCTTTTCTTTATAACTTTTACCACTTTCAACATCCAATGTAATCTACTTCTTTTTCTTCTTCCCCTCCCCCTCCCCCTCCCCTTCCCCTTCCCCTTCCCCTTCCTCTCCTTCTCCTTCTATTATCATAAATGCAAGCTCCCTAAAGCCAGGGATTTTTCCCTCAAGGATTTACCCAAGCACTTAGAAGAGTAGATGGTATATGGCGGATACTCAGTAAATATTTATGGAATGAATAAATGTGGGTGGGTGAGTTTCTCAGAAACCATCACGTGACATTGATTCAAAGGCAATGAAGCCCTTACTGCCTTTCTGATCCTATAAAGGTGTGGTTTGTCCCAGAAAGAAGTGAGACAGGAATACAAGGAAATAAATCTGCAGAGGAGCCCTTATTAAGAAATTACATCAAACACAACTTTATACAATTAGTTACTCTATTGCATGGATTAACTGATCCGTCTTCTTATAAAGAAGGTCTTGTACTGTGCAGTGGGCAATATGCAATCTATAGTTCCTCAGATTTGGCATTAGGGCTCATTTCTACAGAGCTATCATTGTTCTCATAGGAAGAATCCTTTAGTGACTGTAATATTATTTCAATGATAAAATCAGACAGCACCTAACTTTGACTTCTTATGATGGGCTCAGAAGTGAAACTCTTCTGCTGGATCTAATCTTGACTCTTCCGTGGAGTTTTGACTTTCAATAACAATATTTTAAAATTCTACTAATTGATTTCTCTTTTCAAACCTATCCTTTTTTATTTCTAGAGTCTTTTGCTCTTTTCCTATGATTTCGACTCCTCTTGCTGTTTGTAGGTTTTGCTGTCTGATGTGGGATATTTAATGCTCATCTCCTGAGCTTCCATCAAAGTCTAGTGCTTTATTATTTTTTTGATTTCAAGTTCATTTCCAGTGTTTTTTCTTTTCTCTCAGTTGAATCCGTGGGATTTTCTGTTTAACTCTACCAGTGCCTCAGCTGCGTTATTGCCCCTGTAGGATATTTTTTGTTTTTTCCCACTATCTTCTCAGCTTGGAGGTTCCTCTAACTAGGGAATCAAATGGCAAACCCGCAGGAGGCAAAGGAAGGTGTTTTTCCCCACCCAGAGTCCAGCGAGTCATCTACTTCTCGTCTTTTCCTTGGGCTGGCTGGCACATTTTTTTCCAGCCATCACATTAAGAGCTGTGACTTTATACGTGGATCTCAGTCTCCTGAGATTTTACTCCTGCAAATCTTGTCCTTTGCTTCCTGGTTTGTGTTACCCCACACTCTGGCTCCTGTGTGGGGCAGCCCACACGCCTACATGGCTTCTAGCTTATGCATCATCATTTTTCATTTTAGTTATATTTCCTCACATCTCTAGTGGAAGGGTTTTCACATTCGTTTTGTCATCAGTCTTACAAGAAACTAAAATCCCTTTAGTTTACTTTCCATCACCACCTCTCTCTCTGAACGCAGTAAAACCAGGTAAGGTGAGGTGTGGGTCTTAATGGAATCTTTTTCCTATTGTTGATGCTGGTGTAGTGTCTGAAGTCTTGACCTTCTTGTCTTGTGGTCACATACTCTTTCCTACAGCAGTGATCCTCAGCTGGGGCTTCTTTTGCCCCCCTCCTGCAGGGGACAATTGGCAATGTCTGCAGACCTTTTTCGTACCATGACTGGAGGCTACTCCTGACATCTAGTGAGTAGAGTCCGGGGATGCTGCTAAACATCGTATGATGCACAGGACTGCTCTCATAACAAAGAGGGTTCTGGCCCCAAATGCTAACAGTGTCGTGGTGCAGAACCCCTGTCCTACAGGGACGGTGCTTTCTTAATTTAATATCAGTGATCACTGCGTGGTTATTCTCTGCTCCATCCCTCCCTGCCCATTCTACAACCTTCTCTGCTCTGTGACCAGGAAGCTTGCTCCTCAAGTCTGCACTGTCTGTCTCCCTTGTCCGCTGGCTTCCCACTGGCTTTGGCGTTTGGGAAGCGGTAGCTGACAGTTGGAGCAGAGAGAGGGATGTGGGTAGATCTTTGCCACTCCTGCCCTACTCTGGGCTGCCTTTCTCTGCCAGCGGCTGTATCCCTGCGTGATTCCTCTTCCTTGCAGGCAGCCGTCTCCATGGCTGTCACCCTTACTGGGATCTTGTTGGGCCATGTCCACACCTTTGACCTTGGGTGGTGATGGCAATGGCAATGCCCACCCCTGCTGGGCTCTGGGCTCTGTGTGTCTGCTTACCCTGCCCACAGCTCTTCATCCATTACTCTTAAACCATCTGAGTTGGATACTGTGTCCTGCAGGATGCTGGCTGGTACAGCCGCTGTGATTTCCTTAACTGTAGGGCATGATGACCTCATTCAATGCACCAGATTGTCTTTCATCTCTATCCTGCATCCCTGCTCCATTAGGTCCGTGTGGGCCCATCACCTATACGGTGACCGTTGTCTCCTTACAATGTAGTGATATAGTGGCATCTCTCAGCCAAGAGGCCTTGACCAGCGTTCTATTTACATGACAAGCTAGGGAGATGGAGCTGAAAGCAGACATGATTTGACTCTTCGGGGTTTGCGGCCAGATGCTGAGCTAGGGATGCCTTCCTTTACTTGATTCTAAATCATCTATAATTAGATATGTACACCCTCCATGCAGGTGTTTCCCAGGTTTATGTTCTCCCCTTTCTTCTCGTTCCTTTCTGGGAATCCTGCTTCCTTCTAAAGGCTTGGACCTTATACACCGCCCCTCCGTGAGGGTGACTGAGCTTTCAAAATCTCTCTCTCCCGGAACCCTGACATTCAGCTAGAGAAGAGCCGCGCTTTTATCCCAAATTTCTCTTGGGGGATAGTTTTGTATTTCTTTGACTCAGAGCTTGGTGGGACCTCATGAGTGTAGCCCTGAGCTACAAATTCAGAAGAATTTGAAACCTGAAGCAATTTCCTGTTCTGAAAGGTCCATGCTGATTTTTTTTTAACATCTTTATTGGAGTGTAATTGCTTTACAATGGTGTGTTAGTTTCTGCTGTATAACAAAGTGAATCAGCTATACATATACATATATCCCCATATCCCCTCCCTCTTGCATCTCCCTCCCACCCTCCCTATCCCACCCCTCTAGGTGGCCACAAAGCACTGAGCTGATCTCCCTGTACTGTGCGGCTGCTTTCCACCAGCTATTGGTAGTGTATATATGTCCATGCCACTCTCTGACTTGGTCCCAGCTTCCCCTCTCCCTCCCCGCGTCCTCAAGTCCATTCTCTACGTCTGCGTCTTTATTCCTGTCCTGCCCCTAGGTTCTTCATGACCCTTTTCTTTTTTCCCTTAGATTCCATATGTATGTGTTAGCATATGGTATTTGTTTTTCTCTTTCTGACTTACTTCACTCTGTATGACAGACTCTAGGTCCAGCCACCTCACTACTCTTTCTCTGTGAAAATACGTTCATTTGTGTCAGTTGTTAGATAATGCCTATAAGTGATACCATAGTATATGTCTTTTGCTTTCTGACTTACCTCATGTTCTGTGATTATCTCTAGGCTCATCTCAAATAACTGAATTTCATTTCCTTTCATGGCTGAGTAATATTCCATTGTATATACGTGCCACATCTTCTTTACCCATTCATCTGTCGATGGACATTTAGGTTGCTTCCATGTCCTGGCTACTGTAAATAGAGCTGCAATGAACATTGTGGTACATGACTCCTTTTGAATTATGGTTTTCTCAGGGTATATGTCCAGTAGTTGGATGGCTGGGTCATATGGTAGTTCTATTTTTAGTTTTTTAAGGAACCTCCATACTGTTCTCCATAGTGGCTGTATCAATTCACATTCCCACCAGCAGTGCAAGAGCGTTCCCTTTTCTCCACACCCTCTCCAGCATTTATTGTTTCTAGATTTTTTGATGATGGCCATTCTGACTGGTGTGAGACTAGTTGAGAAGATAAACTAGAATGAAATGAATGAATGAAATTAGAACACTCCCTAACACCATACACAAAAATAAACTCAACTAGTTTCATAGCGTTGTGGTCAGAAAAAATACTTGATACAATTTCAATTTTCTTAAATTTACCAAGGCTTGATCTGTGACCCAAGATATGCTCTATCCTGGAGAATGTTCCATGAGCACTTGAAAAGAAAGTGTATTCTGTTGTTTTTGGATGGAATGTCTTATAAATATCAATTAAGTCCATCTTGTTTAATGTATCATTTAAAGCTTGTGTTTCCTTATTCATTTTCATTTTGGATGATCTGTCCATTGGTGAAAGTGGGGTGTTAAAGTCCCCTACTATGAATGTGTTACTGTTGATTTCCCCTTTTATGGCTGTTAGTATTTGCCTTATGTATTGAGGTGCTCCTATGTTGGGTGCATAAATATTTACAATTGTTATATCATCTTCTTGGATCGATCCCTTGATCATTATGTAGTGTCCTTTTTGTCTCTTGTAATAGTCTTCATTTTAAGATCTCTTTTGTCTGATATGAGAATTACTACTCCAGCTTTCTTTTGATTTCCATTTGCGTGGAATATCTTTTTCCATCCCCTCACTTTCAGTCTGTATGTGTCCCTAGGTCTGAAGTGGGTCTCTTGTAGACGGCATATATATGGGTCTCGTTTTTGTATCCATTCAGCCAGTCTATGTCTTTTGGTTGGAGCATTGAATCCATTTACATTTATATGTATGTTCCTATTTATATGTTCCTATTTATATGTTCCTACATTTATATGTATGTTCCTATTACCATTTTCTTAATCGTTTTGGGTTCGTTATTGTAGGTCTTTTCCTCCTCTTGTTTTCCCTGCCTAGAGAAGTTCCTTTAGCATTTGTTGTAAAGCTGGTGTGGTGGTGCTGAATTCACTTAGCTTTTGCTTGTCTGTAAAGGTTTTAATTTCTCCATCGAATCTGAATGAGATCCTTGCTGGGTAGAGTAATTTTGGTTGTAGGTTTTTCCCTTTCATCACTTTAAATATGTTCTGCCACTCCCTTCTGGCTTGCAGAGTTTCTGCTGAAAGATCAGCTGTTAACCTTATGGGGATTCTCTTGTATGTTATTTGTTTTTCCCTTGTTGCTTTTAATATTTTTTCTTTGTGTTTAATTTTTGATAGTTTGATTAATATATGTCTTGGCATGTTTCTCCTTGGATTTATCCTGTATGGAACTCTCTGTGCTTCCTGGATTTGATTGACTATTTCCTTTCCCATATTAGGGAAGTTTTCAACTATAATCTCTTCAAATATTTTCTCAGTCCCTTTCTTTTTCTCTTCTTCTTCTGGGACCCCTATAATTCGAATGTTGGTGCATTTAATGTTGTCCCAGTGGTCTCTGAGACTGTCCTTAATTCTTTTCATTCTTTTTTCTTTATTCCACTCTGCAGTAGTTATTTCTACTATTTTATCTTCCAGGTCACTTACCCGTTCTTCTGCCTCAGTTATTGTGCTATTGATTCCTTCTAGAGAATGTTTAATTTCATTTCTTGTGTTGTTCATCATTGTCTGTTTGCTCTTTAGTTCTTCTAGGTCCTTGTTAAACTTTTCTTGTATTTTCTCCATTCTATTTCAAAGATTTTGGATCATCTCTACTATCATTATTCTGAATTCTTTTTCAGGTAGACTGCCTATTTCCTCTTCATTTGTTAGGTCTGGTGGGTTTTTACCTTGCTCCTTCATCTGCTGTGTGTTTTTCTGTCTTCTCATTTGCTTAACGTACTGTGTTTGGGGCCTCCTTTTCCCAGGCTGGAGGTTTGTAGTTCCTGTTGTTTTTGGTGTCTGCCCCCAGTGGGTGAGGTTGGTTCAGTGGGTTGTGTAGGCTTCTTGGTGGAGGGGACTAGTGCCTGTGTTCTGGTTGATGAGGCTGGATCTTGTCTTTCTGGTGGTCAGGACCGCATCTGGTTGTGTGTTTTGGGGTGTCTGGGACCTTATTTTGATTTTAGGTGGCCTCTCTGCTAATGAGTGGGGTTGTGTTCCTGTCTTTCTAGTTGTTTGGCATAGGGTGTCCCACACTGTAGCTTGCTGGTCGTTGAGCAGAGCTGGGTCTTAACGTTGAGATGGAGATCCCTGGGAGAGCTTTCGCCATTTGATATTACGTGTGGCAGGAGGTCTCTGGTTGACCAGTGTCCTGAACTCTGCTCTCCCACCTCAGAGGCATGGGTCTGACACCTGGCCGGAGCACCAAGACTGTGTCAGCCACATGGCTCAGAAGAAAAGGGAGAAAAGGGGAAAGAAAGAAAGAAAGAAAGAAAGAAAAGAAAAGAGAAGAAAAGAAAGTTATTAAAAAATTATTAAAAATAAAAAATTAAAAAGTAATAAAGAAAGAGAAAGAAAGAAAGAGAGCAACAAAACCAAAACCAAATCCACCAATGATAACTAGCACTAAAAAGTATGCTGAAAAAAAAAAGAAACTGACAGACAGAACCATAGGACAAATGGTAAAAACAAAGTTATACAGACAAAATCACACAAAGAAGCATACACATACACACTTACAAAGAGAAAAAGGAAAAAAAATCTATATATATATAAAAAAAAGGAAACGAGCAACCAAATCAATAAACAAATCTACCAATGATAATAAGCTCTAAATACTAAACTAAGATAAACATAAAACCAGAAACAAGTTAGATGCAGAAAGCAAATCCCAAGTCTACAGTTGCTCCCAAAGTCCACCGCCTCAATTTTGGGATGATTCATTGTCTATTCAGGTATTTCACAGATGCAGCATACATCAGGTTGATTGTGGGGATTTAATCCGCTGCCCCTGAGACTGCTGGGAGAAATTTCCCTTTCTCTTCTTTGTTCGCACAGCTCCCGGGGTTCAGCTTTGTATTTGGCCCCGCCTCTGCGTGTAGGTCACCGGAGGGCATCTGTTCTTCGCTCAAACAGGACAGGGTTAAAGGAGCAGCTGTCTCGGGGTCTGTGGCTCACTCAGGCCAGGGGAGGGAGGGGCACGGAGTGCAGGGCGAGCCTGAGGTGGCAGAGGCCGGCATGACGTAGTGCCAGCCTGGGGCATGATGTGTGTTTTCCTGGGGAAGTTGCCCCTGGATTATGGGACCCTGGCAGTGGCAGGCTGTACAGGCTCCCGTGAGGGGAGGTGTGGAGAGTGACCTGTGCTCGCACACAGGCTCCTTGGTGGCGGCAGCAGCAGCCTTAGCGTTTCATGCCCATCTCTGGTGTCCGCACTGATTGCCATGGCTCACGCCCATCTCTGGAGCTTGTTTAGGCGGTGCTCTGAATCCCCTCTCCTCACGCACCCTTTCGGGAAGTCTGAGGTCTTCTGCCAGCGTTCAGTAGGTGTTCTGTAGGAGTTGTTCCACATGTAGATGTATTTCTGATGCATTTGTGGGGAGGAAGGTGATCTCCACGTCTTACTCCTCCGTCATCTTGAAGGTCTCCTCCATGCTGATTTTTAAAGAGCTCTGGGCAAGGAGCCCAGTGCATTTGCAGGAGAGGCTGAGGTCCTCTCTGGGTGCGACCTGGAGACGTTGCAGAGCGGCTCCTCCACTTCCTCTGCAACAGGCACCCTGCCCGTCCTGATATTTACAAAGAGGAGCCACAGAACAATGACATAAGAACCAGGAGGAGAGGGGCACTTTCCAGGCACCCTTCCATTATAGGCAGGTGCTGAGCAAGTACAGTGGACCCCCAGAGAAGCTTAGGACCTGAGCATCTGGGTGGAGAGGGAATGAGCATCTCTGTTCACTCTCATGTGTTTTAGGCCCCCATGGTGACTGCTTTAGCCACAATGTTTGAACAATATTCCATCATTATTCCACTAGAGGAAAATAGAGCCAATACCTGGAGGTGCTGGGGATTGAACCCAGGGCCTCATACATGCCAAGCATGTGCTCTATCACTGAACTACAGTCCCTCCTAACTAGCCACCATGAACTAAAGGCTTGTGGACGTGCATTGTCCTGTCCTACCCCATGGAGACTAACCAAGTTTTGCTCATTTGGAGGTTTCTGGGCCACCTTATGTCTCTTCTCCACAGCTGTCTATGGAGGGTGTGGGCTGATTCTCCTGGGGGTCAGGGTTAGGCTGTGGTTGACAACAGTTCCTACAGGAGAACTGTGATGCCTGGGCAGGCAGTGTGTAGGGCAGACTGCACCTGGTAGGTGTCTTAAGAGACATGGATTTGGGCTGAGGGCAGCTACAAGAGGACGGCGGGACTCCTGGGTCCTCCCCACGCCGCGGGGGAACCACTGCTCTGTGCAGGGCACAGATGTGCCAACTCCTTGGTGCTGGGGGGACTGGACAGCTCCCCCACCTCCAGCAGAAGACAGAACCCCTGGACTATGGGTGGAGGCTGGGGTGAGTGTAGCCTGGGAAAAAGCTGCACTTCTGAAAGCTTACAGGGATTTTTTTTTTAATTTGTTGGTGATATTTCAAACACTTTACTTCCAAGTAAGCAAACTTCTTTGCATAGAAGAAACAAAATAATAGAAGCCAACAGATGAACAGAGAGATGAGGTGGTAGGTTATGCTTAGAGAATATTTGTTTTCTAATGTTAGCTCAGATTAATCCATGAACTGTTTTATGTATTGTCACCAAAGAGAAGGAATAATACAAGAAGCTTACAATGACCTGCAACCAGCAGTATTTCTGCACCTCCATTTCATTGAGGCCTCTTGGTTATCAACTAATGAGACGTTTTCTCTCATGAAACTCGGCATATTCCTATTAATTGCTTCCTATGTCCAGGTACTAAGAGGTAGGTTTCTTTTTTTTTTAATTTTTATTGGGGTGTAATTGATTTACAATGTTGTGTTAGTTTCAAGTGTACAGCAAAGTGAATCTTTATACAAATACATACTTGGAAGGCTCTTTAAGGCACTGGCTCCCTGGACATAAGTCTGCACCTGTGGGTAGTGATCTACCTGAAAGTGAAGGGCCAGCAATTCGGGAGACAGTGTCCTTCTGGTCCTCACTAGCCACTAGCCCCTGAGGCTGAGGGCTGGCGCACCCTGTAAGGCGCCCACCTTTCCTCAAAGCTTCATCTGTTTCCCTTATTTTCTTGGAATCTCAGGTTTCAATGACCTTAGTCTTAAATTGCCTCTGGGGTGTGTTGTATTATTTCATTGAAATTTAATGATTTTCATTATATGGTCCTGCTTATTTCACTTAACTTCTATTTGTTTTTAATTAAGAAGTTTTAGAGGGAGGGAGACGCAAGAGGGAAGAGATAGGGGAACATATGTATATGTATAACTGATTCACTTTGTTATAAAGCAGAAACTAAGACACCATTGTAAAGCAATTATACTCCAATAAAGATGTTAAAAAAAAAGTTTTAGAATTTCTGTTCTTTTCTGTAAAATGGTTCTACTTTTAATTTTTAATAATTTCTTTTGTTTTATAATTTTTAACATCAATTTTTGTTTTAAAAATTAATTTCTAAAAAGTTTAAAAATAATTTTCAACTTTTAAAATTGCCTTTTAGTAATCATTTCATAATCTACATAAATCAAATCATTATGCTGTACACCTTAAACTTACACAGTGTTGCATGCCCATTAAACCTCAAGAAACCTGGAAGACAAAAATTGCCTTTTAGTTTGTTACATTAACCTTTAGAAGATTTCCTTTTGATTCTTATCACATGGTAGATTTACTATTTTTACATTGGCCAGTAAAATATTTACATTGCATTTTACTCCCTTGCCATTTAATACTTAATGACAAAACTTTTCATCTTCTTTTATACTTTTACTTTTTAAATCAGTTTTTATTTTTGTTCTCTTTAGTGTCCTTTTACATCTTTTCAAAGTATTAGATGTTGTAGATAACCCTCAAAAATGTCATGTTTTTGAGCAGACCGGCTTCACCCTTTGTAAAAATTCCTGGTCTACAAGTTTGCAGGCACGTGTGTTGCTACAAAAGAGCAGGGACGTGTGTTGAAGAGTGAGAGAAAAGCCACGCCATAAACAGCAGGCTGTGCTGACTTTTGCTGCATGGCAATGAACTTACCACAGACCTAACAGCTTAAAACAGCACTCAGTTATCAGCTCCTAGTTCTGTAGATCAGAGGTCTGGGAGAGGCATGGCTGGGTCCTTGGCTCAGGGTCTTGTAAGGCTGGAATCAAGATGCCCCTGGGGCTGTGTTCCTCTCTGGACGTCCTGGAGAAGAATCCACCTCTAGGATCACTCAGGTTGTTGGCTGAATTTAGTTCCTTGTGGTTGTAGGACTGAGGTTCCCATTTCCTTGATGTTCGATTTCTGCTCCTGGAAGCTGCCTCCATCCCTCCTCAGATGTCTCCTCTCTATCTTCAAAGCCAGCCACAAATCTCTCTCATGAAAGAAACCCCATAGCTCATTATCAGTCACTCCCATTTCGCCTCAGTTCCAACTAATCAACTCTCTGCTTCTACAGATTTGCCTATTCTTGACTTTTCATACAAATGGAATTATTCAAGATGTGGCCTTTTGTGATTGGTTTCTTTCAGTTAGCATAACAAGGTTCACTCACACTGTAGCATGTGTCAGTACTTCATTCCTTTTTGTGACTGAATAATATTCCATTGTATGGATATACCACATTTTGTTAATCCATTCATTAGTTGACGGACATTTGCGTTGTTTCTACTTTGTGGCTATTATAAGTAATGCTGCTATGAACATCTGTGTACAAGTTTTTGTGTGGACATATGTTTGCATTTCTCTTAGGTATACACTTAGGAATGGAATTGATGAATCAAATGATAACTCTATGTTGAACTTTATGAGAAATTGCCAACTATTTTCACGGCAGCTGCACCATTTTATATTCTTTTCAACAACGTATGAGGGTTTCAATTTCTCCATGTCTTTACCAATAGTTGTTATTATCTGTTTTTTGATTCTAGCCTTTAGTGGATGTGAAGTGGTATCTCATTTTTGATATGCTTTTTCTTAATGATTAATGGTATTTTTCATGTGCTTATTGGTCATTTGTATATCTTCTGCAGAGAATTGTCTATTCAAATTCTTTGTCCACTTAAAAAATTGAGTTTTCTTTTTATTGAGCTGTAAGAGTTCTTTATATATTTTGGATACTAGACCCTTATCAGGTATTTGATTTGCAGATATTTTCTCCTAGTCTGTGGGCTGTCTTTTCTCTTTCTTGAGAGTGTCCTTTGAAGCATGCAAATGTAAAATTTTGATGAAGTCCAATTTATCTGTTTTTATTTTCCTTTGGTTTCTTTTGCTTTTGGTGTTCTATCTAAGAAGACTCAGCCTAACTGAAAGTCACACAGATTTACTCTAATACTTTTTTCTATGAGTTTTATAGTTTTAGCTCTTACCTTTAAGTCTGTGATTCATTTTGAGTTCATTTTTGTATGTGTTATGAGATAGGAGTCTGAATTCATTCTTTGCATGTAGATATCCAGTGGTCCTAGCACCAGTTGTAGAAAAGACTACTCTTTACCTGTTGCTGTCTTGGCACCCTTGTCAAAAATCAATGGACCATAGATGTATGGAACTTTTCTGGATTCTCATTTCTAATCCATCGATCTTTATGTCTATCTATATGCCAATACTAGCTTGATTACTCTCACTTTGCAGTAAGTTTTGAAAGTGGGATGTGTGAGTCCTCCAACTTTGTCCTTATTTTAAAAAATTGTTTTGGCTCTTCTGGATCCTTACATTTCCTTATGAATTTTAGAATCCGTTTGTTTATTTCTGTGAGAAATAAAGTTGGGATTTTGATAAGGATTGCACTGAATCTGTAGGTCATTTGGGGGCGTATTGCCATCTAAACAGCATTAAGTCTTCCAATCCATGAAGACAAGATGTCTTTCTATTTAATTTCTTGAGTGATGTTTTATAGTTTTCAGTACTCAAGTCTTGCTCTTCTTTTCCTGAGCATTTTATTATTTTTTTGATGCTATTGTAAAGGGGATTGCTTCCATAACATCATTTTGGAATTGTTAGTGTAGAGAAAAATAATTGATTTTTTAAATATCAATCTTGTATCCTGAAACTTTGTGAGCTCATTTATTAGTTCTCAAAGATCCTTAGGATTTTCTGTATACAAGATCATGTCATCTACAAAAAAAAGATAATTTTACTTCTTCTTTTTCAATCAGTATAAATTTTATTTCTTTTTCTTGCCTAGTTGCCCTGGCTAGAACCTCCAGTACAATGCTGAATAGAAGTTGTGAGAGGGTCATCCTTGTCTTGTTCCTGATGTTAGGGAGGAATTTTTCTTTCCTTCATTATCTAGTGTGATGTTAGTAATATATTTTAGAAAATGCTCTTATGTTATTTTTTATGAGACTTTGAAATATTTACAGATGAAGTGAGGTGATACTTTGGATTTACTTTAAAATAATCCAGCAAAAAAAGAATGGAGGGTATAAATGCTTTTAAAGGGGAATAGACATATGTTGATAATTATTGAAGCTAGGTGATGAGAACAAAAGGGTTCATTATATTGTCAGCTCTAATCTTGTGTGCTTGAAAATTTACATAATAAAGCTTTAAAAAAAGTCCTCATTTTTACTCAGTCCTCAGATCCCTGTAGATCATTGGTTGAGGGCTCTAGGATGGGATAGAGCCTCAGTTGGGTTTAATTACAAGCAACATGATGTAACACGTGTCCAGCTCTAGGTCAGATGCAGGAAGAACATCTTTGGCTAGAATATGCTGTCACTGTGTATCAGCACAGGTCTGGCTTCTTTTGGAGACCAGGGTGCATGTATGATTGGGCCCTGGATGAGTGAAGCGTCAGTGAAAGGGACCGTCTTAGTCATTTTCCCTGGATGCAGGCTCTGGGTGGGGCAAAGTTTCCAGCCCCAGTAGTTACTTGGGTGGTAATCCTAGGGAACCTAGTGGAAAATGGAGAAGAGAGATGGGGAAGGGAGGAAACCCAACAAAGAATGCCTTATGAAGCCAATTACCACCTGTGACACTGGACCTTAAACTGCTAAGGAACTTTAGGTGAAAACACAGAACAGGCGTCAGACTCCTCCCAAACTAGGCGCAGGGGAATTTTCACACTGGCTCTGCCTTTTGTTGAGAGTTGCTCCCTGGGACCTTTAATTTTCCAGCATAAAGCCCTCCAACAAGGAGATGCAGCCGCTGGGGTTGAAAGTGGGGTGGGCAGACCTTCACTACAATGATGAGGCTCAAGGGCATGGTGGGCAGGGTGGTGGAGGGGGGTGGGCAGTGACGGCACCTGCCACAGTGAAATTTCTACCTGACGGTATAGTTACCTTCAATGTGCTTTCACCATTGTTCTGTCCTGCAATTAACCTTGGATGTCACTTAAGCATTCACCCAGAAACCCACCTCTTTCCCAGGAAATGGACTACAGAGTAGTCTTATTAGCCACGTAATTCAACCTCACCTTTTCATTCAAGGTCATCCCATAGATTCCCAGAGAAGTGATATTGAAAATGAAAGAAAACTGAGATGCAGTTCTCTGCATCTCTGAGCTGAGCTGTCTGAGCTGTCTCAGACATTTATTATGCAATTTGAGTCAGCGAAAGGCAACAGTAGTGACTCACGTTTTCAAGGCTAAGTGGAAGAATGTCTCTGATACAACCTCTGGCTTCAGCCATACTACCTGCTGGGAAATTGGATCTCCCACACCTCCATCTTCTTGGGCTCTCCAGCAGCCTCAGAAAGCAATTAGGAACCATGTGTCTGGTTCTCCTGGCAGCCAAGAGATGACCCAGCCCCATGGTATGTGGATAAATATTTAACAACTAGCTCTATGGGAAAAAAGCCCCAAAGCCTGAGTTTTTAAACATTTGCCCATTTCCGTGGTGTAAATGTTCCCACCGTGGCTGATTTCAAGCTACCAAGGGTTTAACAACTGGCTTGCAAAATTCCTGAAGGTTTACTAATTGGCTTTTGTGAGCTGTTACCGACTGGCTCCAGCACACCACGGCCACAGAGGAATACTCCTCTCCCGGACCCCTGTGCTTCAAGCCGCCTTGGCGAATCTCGCCAGCAGCTTCAACAGCATGAGTGGTACCAGCCCTATGGGACCAATAGGAAAGAAGTGGCTGACCCACACCCCTCTGCTAAGGGAACCAGACTGAAACCGAGCAGGACCCTATGGGGCCTTCCCAGGACAGACACCACCCCTCCCCGCCCCCCGGCAATGTCCTCAGCCTGTCTCTTGTCTGTAGGAAAACTTCAGCCAAAGGATAAATTTAATCAGAGAAATGAAAAATGAAACAGCAAAGTAAAATAGTCAAACAAGACAAAATAGTAATGGTTCAGCCATTAAACAAATCCAAGGGCATTGATTTCCTCCTCAAGGGCTACAGATAATATTCTGAGCCATATCTTTTGGGCTGTTTTGCAGATACTGAAACCTCCACCAGGTAGAAGTTAACTACATGATGACCAGACTGTGGCCATGACCTAGCTGCTCCATCTCACACAGTTCTGAAAACTGGCCTCAAACCAGCTCTGGAACTGACGCTTAACTGTACTTAAAACAATCACGATGACTCTGATCAGACCACCACATGGCCAACTTCAAGATGACTGTCTGAGCTAACTGGGCTGTTCTGCACATAGCCCCCTCCCTATATACACCTGAAACTCCCCTTTAAAAGCTCTTGCCCCCTGATTGGCAGTGGGGAATTGGCTTTTGGACCTGTGTCTGCCTTCTCCCCAGGTTGCTGGCCTCCTGGATAAAGCAATCTTTCCTTTCCTTCTAATACTTGTCTCTCGAATACTGGCTTTCAAGTGGTGAGCAGCTGAACCTGAGTTTGGTAGCAAGACCTCACAGCAGTCCTGCACAGACCTTTGGCAGTTCTGAAAACCAGGGGAAGATAGATGTTGAGCCTTGGAAAGATGGCTGTTCCTGACCAGCAAAGGCAACAATGCAGAAGTCCACAGCTGTAGGGACAGCCTTCACCAGGCTAAAGGGAGGTTATCATGGAGATTGCTCTGCCTGTGCTCTTGGAGTTTGCAGAGTCCCAGCCGTCTCTGTCTTGGTCAGCACACCCTGAAAGAACTGATGGAGCTTTGCTTTGCTAACATAAACTTCACTTGAGTTTCGTAATCATATAGTCGCTCTTCATGAATTCCTTCTGCTTTCTTTAATAGAAGCCAAAGTTAATTTTTTTTTTTTTTTTTTTTTTTTGCAGTACGCGTGCCTCTCACTCTTGTGGCCTCTCCCGTTGCAGAGCACAGGCTCCGGACGCGCAGGTTCAGTGGCCATGGCTCACGGGCCCAGCCACTCCGCGGCATGTGGATCTTCCGGGACCAGGGCGTGAACCCGCGCCCCCTGCATCGGCAGGCAGACTCTCAACCACTGCACCACCAGGGAAGGCCCAAAGTTAATTTTTGAGTAATAGACAGAGCCCAGTGTTTGGCAGGACATCTAACAGAGTTAAAGAGAAATGCCCATTTGCACGTGAGAGTGGGCTTTTGTACCCAAGAAGACAGGAAGTACAAACTCTGGAAAACTTCAGTTCGACCTAGTTTACTACAGGGTTACAGTTAACTTAGTTGGCGAATTATATTTAAATTAGTTGACTAATTTTCTAAATTGGTGTTTTGCTAGAACTCCAGGAAAATATGGAGTGAGGGGGAAAACTGGGTTAGGAGATAGTATTTTAAAAATACCTAAATTTAGGATAATTTGAGAAATTATTTTTGGAGCGTCCCCAGAAAAATTTTGTAATTAAAGAGCGTGGCATTTTGTTTGAGCCTAAGTTTTTGATGAAATGAACATACAGTACTTGCACTACAAGACAGTATTTATCCATTGTGCTAAATTGACAGGTCAGAGGATTACGTGTTTCTTTTGAAAGCTCAAAGAAGTTTCCATTGGATGTAAAATCTTTTAAAGCTTCATAGTTCTGGGCCGAGGAAAGATGGCCTCGGCTCACAAAGCTGCTGTTTCCTTCTGTTGTTTCCTACTGCAGAGCTGAGAGCTGCCTCTTTTTAAAAATAATTAATTAATTAATTAATTAATTAATTTTTGGCTGCGTTGGGTCTTTGTTGCTGCGTGCGGGCTTTCTCTAGTTGCAGCAAGCAGGAGCTACTCTTCGTCTCGGTGCCCGGGCTTCTCATTGCGGTGGCTTCTCTTGCTGTGGAGCACAGGCTCTAGGTGTGCGGGCTTCAGTAGTTGTGGCTCACGGGCTCTAGAGCGCAGGCTCAGTAGTTGTGGCACACAGGCTTAGTTGCTCCGTGGCATGTGAGATCTTCCCGGACCAGGGATCAAAACCGTGTCCCCTGCATTGGCAGGCGGATTCTTAACCACTTAACCACTGCGCCACCAGGGAAGTCCCAGAGATTCCTCTTTTATTAGCAGGTTTCCACACTAGGAATGAGCACATAGTTCTGTTCATTTTTTGTCTGCGATATAATATCTCAGTGCTTCAGGCTGGAACAAAACAATTAAAGAGAAGGAAAGAAATCCTCCTCACTTCTCCTACAAAATCCCTGGTGATGACAGTGATGCTGTTGATATCAAATGACTCATGGATAAAAGATACTGTATGTAAATATCGCCTGGGAGAACTACCTTAAATTGATCTATTTTAAAGTTGATTTTTAATGCATAAAATATCTTTTGAAAACAGTCTCTCTTGCACACGTATCCCGCTTTGTCAATTATCGCTAACAAATGACACCTGCCAGGGATGACTAGACACAATTAAAATCTGCTCTTTGAAAGCTCTCCAATTTGCCCTCAAATATATGTTTATTGACCCCCCTCTCTCTCTCTCTCTCCCTCTCCCTCCCTCTCCCCCTCCCCCGCCCCTTCCCCTCCCTCTCCCTCCCTCTCCCTCTCCCTCTCTCTCTCTCCCTCTCCCTCCTTCTCCCTCTCCCTCTCCCTCTCTCTCTCTCCCTCCCTCCCTCCCTCTCTCTCTCTCCCTCTCTCCCTCTCCCTCTCCCTCTCTCTCTCTCCCTCTCTCCCTCTCCCTCTCCCTCTCCCTCTCTATCTCTCCCTCTCTCCCTCTCCCTCTCCCTCCTTCTCCCTCTCTCTCTCTCTCTCTCTCTCTCTCTCTCTCTCTCTCCCTCCCTCCCTCCTCCCTCTCTCTCTCCCTGTCCTGTCTGGAGAAGGCTGGCAGGTGTGGGCTTGGGGAGAAGGTGTCAAAGGAAGCGTGATGGGATGCAGGGGAGGACAGGAGATGGGAAGTGAGGTTTCTGCTTGTTCTCACCCTGGTCTGGCCCCGGCTGCCCCTCTTCCACGAAGTATATGTATTCATTTTAAAAAGAGAGGAAGAAAACCACAGCGTTTTTGCTTTTTCTGAAACAAACAAAACTGTCAAACTGGCAGTTTAAGTAAGTATTGAGGTAAAGAAAACTCTGCAGAACATTAAATTGAAAAATCTGTTTGGACACTACATCCAAACAATATTAATACTGAATTAAAACACAAATTTCCAGTTCTGAATTACTTTACTTTCTACAGTGCAGATGGAAAACACGTTGTGTGCGGTTCCCTTCCCCTCTGAAAAGCATGTGAAGAAAGCTCTGGATGGAAAAGCAGGCACACAAACATTTTAGGAAACTAAACACGGGATTAGAATCCTCATAGCCTTTTAGCTAAACAGATGGTAACCAGTGACTAGGCAAGAAAGTGGGAATTTTGGTTTGACAATTGAACGAAAACAAAACCCCCATTCCTCGTCACAAGGACAGTGCGTCTGGTTTTGGGACACAAAGCGATAGAGAGGGAACCTACACTTTCCATTTCTCTTTTTTTTTTTAACATCTTTATTGGAGTATAATTGCTTTACAATGGTGTGTTAGTTTCTGCTTTATAACAAAGTGACTCAGCTATACATATACATATGTTCCCATATCTCTTCCCTCTTGCGTCTCCCTCCCTCCCACCCTCGCTATCCCACCCCTCTAGGTGGTCACAAAACACCGAGCTGATCTCCCTGTGCTATGCGGCTGCTTCCCACTAGCTATCTATTTTACGTTTAGTAGTGTATATATGTCCATGCCTCTCTCTCACTTTGTCACAGCTTACCCTCCCCCCTCCCCATACCCTCAAGTCCATTCTCTAGTAGGTCTGTGTCTTTATTCCTGTCTTACCCCTAGGTTCTTCATGACATTTTTTTTCTTAAATTCCATATATATGTGTTAGCACACGGTATTTGTTTTCTCTTTCTGACTTACTTCACTGTATGACAGACTCTAGGTCTATCCACCTCATTACAAATAGCTCAATTTCGTTTCTTTTTATGGCTGAGTAATATTCCATTGTATATATATCTGTTTTCCCAGTGGTAACAACTGAGTTAAGTCATTCTGCAAACGCAGCTCATTAATTGGATTCCCTACTAGGCTGACTTCAGGACCCGGGAAGCCCAGCGCTGGGATTAGCAGCGGGTGTGCTTACAGTTGCCATGATTAAAATGATGGAGTCAGACCTGGAAGAATGTTATTGCTCTCCTTAGTGTCACTCAGAGGCAGGAAGGCTCTCCATCCGGTGCCCAGCCCAGGACTGTCTTGATATGTTTCATTTGAACAGGAACAAGGAACGTCCAATGTAATAAACATACTGCAATTCACAGGAGACCCCCTTGCGCGCAGGGACTCAAAGCCTGCTCTTTGGGAATTAGGATTGCTTGCCTTTTGTAGAGGCAAGGCCGTTGGTGCTAATGAGTCCCAGCGGCTATTTCCAAGGAGGGGAATAGTCTGGGGACAGCTTAAAGCACCACCGACCCACTAACTTGCAGGAGAGGCGCTTTTCTCTGTGTCAGGTTGTCCTTTAAGGCAGTAAAGCAGTTCTACGAGTGTGGTAACTCCTGGCTAAGCACATCCCTGCAGCTCCCTGAGATGTGTACTGGGTATCCGATTTGATATGGCTAACAGTGGTGAGGCTGAAGGGAATTGGACTGCCCAGGGATCAAATAAATCTCCTGTTCTCCGATCAGCCATGAGACCTAAGCTCTATCCCAATTTGGGTTTTCACAGTGGACGAGCCCTCTTGGTCTGTCAGCTGCTCTGTGAGTCATCTCTCTCGTGAGGTTGGCCAGTGTTCCTGTATCATCCCTACAATGATAAACTGTTATCAAGTCACTGGTCACATCCTAAATAAGTATTTTTTATCATGGTCACCAAATGGTGATTTTTCCCAATTTCATGATTCCTTTTACATGTATTAGTTGGCATTTTACTCTAAGGAGGAGATTTTTTTCCTTCCCCTCTTTGTTTGTGTCTGTCAGTATTTTATTACTATTTGTTTTGGTGCTTAGACGGTTGCAGATTTGGCTACGGGAGTGCCTTCAAGATGGTCCCACATCCTTTGATTTGTTTTCATCCTTCTTAAAGCAGTCCTTATCTTCAGACACAGCAAGATGTTCCAGGTTGTTTTACAAGATCTTTACAAGACCTGGTTTTGAGTCTTTTCCATCTTCAGACCCCAAACCAGCTGTTATTCTAAGAAGCACTGGTTCTTTGTACCAAGATCTGAGTGATAGGTTTGCTCATTACCACTTAGTATCATTGCTTTTGGGCCCTCTTTAGCAGACAGAGCAAAATAAATATATCAGTATTTATCTACTTATCCAGCCATCATCTATCTATCATCTGTCTATCTATCTATCTATCTACCTATCATCTACCCACCTACACACCCATCCATCTATATCTAACTATTATCTATCTATCATCTATCTACCTACCCACCTACACACCCATCCATCTATATCTATCATCTGTCATCTATCTATCTATCTATCTGTATCTATCTATCTATCATCAAGTGTTCACACTGATACCTCCAGTATGTCACTTCAGGGTTTACTCTAACTTTCCTTCTTTCCATATTTTTAATTTCCTTCTCAGATGATGAGAAATCTGGCTCCCATGATCCATTATACGTGTTCGTATTTCTTCATTGCTAGAATATACAAAGTAGTTTCAAAAGTGCTGACACGTACTACTGAGAAAAACACAGCTTACAGCTAGAGTTCAATGCTTGTTGACTGTTCTTTCCGTCTCTGGCCCAAGGATGTGGAGTATTGAAATGTTATTCAGGTTTGTTCCCTTTCTTCACCCTTCAGTGTGGTTGTGTTATTCACCTGAAATCATAAAATAATTGAGTTCATTTGTAACTTAAGTTCTGTCTGTACTTGACTGTTACTTTTCTTGTTCTCATTCTTATTGATTTTAAGTATATGGAACATTAACGAGGTCCCAAAAGTCAGAACTAACTCATGGGTATACACTCCTCCTTTTCACCCTGTTCTTTGGAGGTAACCAACGCCATTAATTTCTGGGTTTTCCTTCTTGTGTCTCTTTTTGCACAGATGAGCAGAAACATGTACATTTTCTGATTCTTCCTTTTTTCCTACACAGAAGGTAGCATACTTTAGTCCTCTTTTGCACTTTTTCTTTTCTTTTTTTAACTTAATGTCTCCTGGAAATCCCTCCACATGATTTTATGGAGATCTTTGTCATTCTTTTGTATAGCTGTGTAGTACGCTACCGTGTGGACGTATCACAGTTTACATCTACTCTCCTAGGTGTGGGTGTCTGGATTGTTTCTAATTACAAACAGTGCTGCGATGAAACCTTGTCTTCATAGAGCAGGTTGCTCGATTACAAGGTAAACACCTGTATGTCGTTCTGTTAGAGGCTGCCAAATTCTCCTCCATAAGGATTCTAGCAATATTAATTTACATTCTCACCAGCCACATAGGAGAGAGCCAGTTTCCTCACTGTTTCACCAACTGAATGTGTTGTTAGTCTTTTGAATTTTTGTCAGTCTGGTAGGTGAGAAATGAAATCTCAGTGTAGTTTTAATTTACATTTCTCTGATGAGTGAGGTTGAAAGCATTTTCGTGTTTTTGCCCATTTATATAGCTTTGCGTAAATTGCCGGTTTCTTTTGTCCCTTTTTCTATCAGGTTTTCGATTGCTTTCCTCTCAATTTTTAAGAATTCTTTATATTAGAGATATTACCCTTTGTCCCTGCTGTATGTTGTGAGTCTATCCCCAACTGTCATTTGTCTTTTAGTTTTATTTATGATGATTTTTTTCTATACAAAAGATTAAAAAAGTTTTTTTGGCTGAGTTGGGTCTTCGTTGCAGTGCGCGGGCTTCTCATTGCAGTGGTTTATCTTGCTGTGGAGCACAGGCTCTAGGCGCGCGGGCTTCAGTAGCTGTGGCTCGCAGGCTGTAGAGTGCAGGCTCAGTAGTTGTGGTGCATGGGCTTAGTTGCTCCGCCGCATGTGGGATCTTCCCAGACCAGGGATCAAAACCGTGTCCCCTGCATTGGCAGGTGGATTCTTAACTACCGCGCCACCAGGGAAGTCCTGTACAAAAGTTTTCGAAAATATTTATGGAGTTGGGCTTCCCTGGTGGCGCAGTGGTTGAGAGTCAGCCTGCCGACACAGGGGACACGGGTTCGTGCCCCGGTCCGGGAGAATCCCACATGCCGCGGAGCGGCTGGGCCCGTGAGCCATGGCCGTTGAGCCTGCGCGTCCGGAGCCTGTGCTCCGCGATGGGAGAGGCCACAACGGGGAGAGGCCCACATACCGCAAAAAAAAAAAAAAAAAAAAAAATTATGGAGTCAAGTTTATCACTCTTTAGTTTTATCGCTTTTCCATTTTGTGTCATAGCTACAAAGCCTTTTCCTTCGCTAAGGTTAAAGAGAATTAACCTATGTTTACATACGGTATGTACATGGCCTCATGTTTTTACATTTAGATCCACTTGGAGTCTAGTCTGGCGTATGGTGTAAGGTTTGTATCTGATTTGATCGTTTCCCAATAGTTACTTAGTTGTCCTAGCACCATTTATTAAAAAGTTCACCTTTGCTCAGGCAGTTTGAAATACTAACTTTACCCTATACTAAACTTCCATACATACTTGGGTCTATTTCTGGACTTTGTATTCAATTCCATCTGTTGTCTCTCTATTCGTGACCCAGTGCTACAGTGTTTTACTTACAGAGGCCTCATAGGATGTTCCCACATCTGGAGAGCAAGACCTTATCGTGGATTTCTGTCCTTGTGTTTTCCTAGCTATTCTTGCATGTTTGATTTTCCACATGGACATCAGAGTCAACTTTTCCAGCTTCATAAAACTGCTTGTTGATATTTTATTGAAATTTCGATTGAGTTATAAATTAATGTGGGGAGAACTGAGATCTTAATGACATTGAATCATCCTATTCGAATCCCATCTTACTGCCTACTTCCTCGGGTACTCGGGCTGCCACCGTGTTCATTGGGTCCTTGGGAAGCAGATGCTGCCACAGAATTAGGAGTGGGAGAGGTTTACTGGGCAGTAATGTTTGTGAAAGTAACTGAAAATAGTGATATGAGTATATTGGGTGCAGGGAAGCGGGGGTGTTGATAGAATGAGATACGTCATCACAGACAGCCAACAGAAAATGAAAAGTTGATAAATCAGAACTGAATGGTATACAGAGAGCATTTAGACATACAGGATATAATCAGAAAAAAAGAACAAAAAGTTACATGGTGTTGCCTTTGGCGCGAGTGGGAGAGAAAAAGTGGAGCAGGAATTTATTGCCTTTTGCTCTAATCTTTTTGAATATTCTGATTTGTTTAAACCACGAGCAGGTTTTACCTTGTTAAAGAACAAACCAGTTAAAGATACAAATTTCTACACAGATCAATAATGGTAAAAAATAAACCCTTAATAGTTAACTCCTTAAGGCCTCAGCGATAGCATGGCTGGAGCTGATGTCTAAAGAGGCAAGGAAAAAGCAAGCGCTGAAAATTGAGGGTGAATGAAGGAAACGGTTAATTCGGAAGCTGGTTTAAATGCCAGGAATAAAATTTATTCCACGCATCAGTGTTCTGAAGTGAGAGGGGGATTTGTCAGCCCACATCAGCTGACTTCTTAATTACATCCTTGCCGATCCAAGACCCACGGAGGCGTCAATCACGCTTAACTATGAAGTCATCCCCAGCACAAAAAAGCCATTATTTCACTAGCATCTTTTATTTGTGGCGGCTCTTCCTAGAGTTGTCAATGGACAAAACAACCGGTTAAAGGGAGGAAAGAAACAAACCCCAGTTTTTCCGACAGTTGTTTTTCCCTTAATTGTTTTGCTTATTATTTTTGAAGCTGATGGGCTATTTTGATGTCACGTACCTGGTCTCAGAACCGCTAAAGGCTTGAAGTCAAACGGTGTCATTGGAGCTGGGCAGCTGCGGCTGGCACTGTGGGAATCACATGCTCCCAGCTGGGGTGGCAACCATCAAGCAGGCTCAGACGTAACGCAGGAAGACACCGTGCCGGCCGCAAGGGCCATTTAATAACCATCTTCCTTCCTGCTAGTGTCAATCTTTTTACAATTGACTCCAGGGAGAATTGGCATCTGCAAGTTCACGCTGAGTGGAGGGTGCTGATTCGTTGAACATGCCCATCTATATATTCCAAATGTGTCCGATAGATTTATTTCAAGTGTCGGCATCAATCAATTTTGCAGGACCTCCTGGAGTGCAGTTTGAAAAGGATTTGGCTTATTTTACTTCGCATAATTATGGGTTCATCCACGTTGTTGCAAACGCCAGGACTTTCTTCTTTTTATTTTGTGTTTTTAATAAAAGTTGTGTATGTTTACAGTGTACAACATGGTGATTGGTACACATAGAGTATTGACAATTACTAGGGTCAAGGTAATGAACACATCCTCTCATCACATTAGTGTGTGTCATGAGGGCACCTGAAATCTGCTGTCTTAGCAAATTTCCAGTATTCAAGACCGTATTCCTAACTAGTCATTATGCTGTACACGAGGGCTCTGGATATATTCATCCTTCATGACTGTGCCTTTGAGCCCTTTCACCAAGGATTTCCTTCTTTTTTAAGGCTGATATTTAATTTTCCACTGTAGGAAGGGATTTTTATATTAAGAAAAGATACAGTCCAAACGCATTTGTCATAGAAACTTTTATACACCGAACACAGCTATCTAATATAGAAAGTGCATGAGAATTCAAAGAGGACCTGATCAAACTATACTGGAAGATAGCACATCAATCTCATGACTCGACAGATCGAATAGAAAAAAAATAATGCGGGCATTTGAATGATACAGTTACCAAGCACACGGATACATATGTACTTTAATGTTAATTCTATCAAGTGTTACTGAACACCTGCTTTTTGGTCTATACCAGGAAATTAACAATGAATAAAACAAACATTTCTGGTTCTCAAGGGTCTCCATTCAGTAAGCTGGCTGTGCGGGTCAGATCTGCTTCCCAGGGCCGGCGCCTCTAAGAGGTGAGGGCGCAAGGAAATAGAGTTTGGGGTGCTAATGGCCAGAGCTCACTACCTAATATTCAGGATCTCATGCAAATGAAAAACCAGGGCCGTGTTGCTCACAAAGCAAGGGCAAAGCTTTTCCCTTCTCCTGTGTTCTCTGTGTGGTGTTTTTTATTTGCTATTTAATGTCGGAAAGGGGAGGCTGAGGAAGTAAGTGCAGACACTCCCCAGTGCCTGGGCCCTGCCCCCGACTCAGTGCCTGGGAGGTACCAGCTACCCTTCCCGTGCCCATGCCCACATCTCCAGGAGTGTCTGCAGGGGTGAAAGGAGGAGGTGCTGAGAGTCTTTTGGGGGGTAAGGTAGGGAGGTGAGTGGCGCTCACTTCATTGTCTCAGTGGACTGCACTCATAAAACACAAATTCAAAGATAAAATTATTAAGAATTTTAACTCAATGACCACAGAGAATTAAAGCCCAGACGAGGCCCCCTTCCGAGGGCACGTCTCTGTGTGATTCCATGCCCATGAAGGCAGCACTGCTGTAGTCTCTATAGTAGAGGCAGGCAGGGGAGAAGGGGACAGGAATGGAAGGCAGGAGGGCAGACCCATGGCCACTGCCACCTCGTCATGTGTGAGGTGTCCTCCATCTCTCTGAAACTTTACCAGCCCGGCAAACTGCTGAGTTAGTGACTGGTACTAACTCAAACCTTAGTGACCAAGCCATGTGGGCAACATCTGAAAAGACAGTGCGAGCAATGCCTTAACGTCATCCTGATATTTTCGGGCTTACGTGTTTCGTTTGGAAATAAAACTGAAGGGTAGTTTTGTCTCGAATATTTAACAGGAAATGTGAATATCAGCAGAGTTGACCCTTCCTATTCTACGCCGTATTTGGAAGTCTTTTGCATCATCAAAAATGCATTACTGCCAATCTGAAAAGTATTTTTAAGGTAATATGAATGTATGTTAATAAGTCTTTTTGAAGTCCCCAAATCTCACTTGAGCTCTCTAATTCAGTCCACACCAAGTCTTCGTTCCTGTGATTCTTGTGATTCTAGGATTCTAGGATGTTTTGTTTTTCATTTTTCTTTTCCTATCACTGTATCCTCAGTACCTGGAACAGAGCCTGGAACATAGTGTTGACAAATATTTGTTGAATGACTGCATAAATTTGTTCAGAATTATTAGTCAGGTTTTATAAGGTAACTTACGTTCCTTAAAAGTAAAATCAAAATAGATTTTAGTCAATTTATTCAAAATTCTTAAAAGGCTTTTTCTTCCCCCTGTGGTTTTGTAATAAATGGAAATAATTTATTTTCAATTTGTTTAAACATGGAATTTATTAGGACTTCTTATTTATTTCAATTCTGGATTGGGATGAAAAAATTAATTTTAACAGTAGAATTATGAAAAGAGGTCAAGTTAGGCATCTGAGACACTTGGTCTGAAAGCCCTGGTTTGGATTAAAGCTGAGAGCTAGAGGTTGGAACCAGAGTCTATAACCCATGTACCTCTACTCCAGCGCCCAAACTGCCCTTCTTTGGGGCAGTGGCTAGCACGGAAGAACTCTGGCCCTTTGCCCTTCCACCATGTGATCAGAGATAAATACGAATAAGAGAATGAGCTCTGTTGTTAAACCTAGAGGTCTATCTACTAGGCAAAAGGCAAAGAATGTCACTGTAACCAGTATGTCCAGTTTGCACAAGCTTGGGGTACAAAGTCCCCCTTATAGTGAAACCCCTAATACCATGCCAAGGCTCTCCTGTCCCTGGTGTGGCTAAGAAAGGGATCTTTCATCCTGAGGTCAGGTCTAGTGCTTCTGGACCTGCATCAATGGAACAGGGATTCGAGTCCTCCCTGACTCCTGGCCAGGATGCCAGTTATCCCAGACGGGCCCTATATCTCTTCATGTCCCTTGGAGGTCATGTACTTGAAGATGAGTGAGCCTGGAATGGAGTCATTGCACCTGGGACGGAGAGACACCCATGGTTACCACAGAGTGAGGAGGACAGGGCTCCATTGGGTGCTCTCTGGTCAAGACTATGTTGACAGGGGGACAAGGGAGCTCAAGAGACTGGAAAGGGTCCTGAGGCAAGATGGCTCTGATACCAAAAAGTGTTGGAGCCCGGGGTAAAGTCCTTGTCCTTCCCACCTTGGCTAGCCAGGAAACATGTGCACATCACCCCACAGAGAGGAATGTCAGCCCCTCGGCTCTTCCTGGAACCCCTTGCTGTGGTCAATGAAGGCAAAGTCCAGGAGTCACTTCCTCCAGAAATTCAGGATGTCAGCAGAGTCATGTTCTGGGCTGTGACCACTGCTCCAGCCTCTGCTGTCATGGGTCCCTGTGGATTTCCTTAGATTGCAGGGAATCTTCTAGACCAGGTGGGTAGGCAAATTTGTCTTCTCTCAGCACTATGCCCAGATAAGATTGCATCAAGCCTTAAATGATCTGGCCCTAAATATTAAAACTCATCTTTCTCTCCCTCTCATATTCTTGTGTAGATGGGATCCTCCAAGAGGCAAATGCCAAGGTAGGATTAGACGTGCAAAGGATTCATCGTGGGGAAACGCTTGTGAAGGGGTCAGGAGGAAGCAGGGAGACTCTGTGGACCATTATGAAGATCTGACCCCTGGAAGGAGAGAAGGAAGGAAGGAGGGTAGGGTGGGAAGAGTCTCAGGTTGCAGCGCCATTCCAAGAATGGTTTGGCCAGGCTGATGGGGAGTCTTTGAGCCCAAAGTCACCAGCTGTAAAGAGTTGAATATCTGCCCAGGTATGGACTTGAGCTAACACCTTTCCCCAGTGCTCGGGCCTTGACTGGGAGCAGCCTGCAGCCAGTGTGGCCTCTTTGGGGACATGATGATGGATCCATCTGGGGCCTTCAGTCAAACACTCTCCCTGTGACTGGAGATCTTAGCAGCTTATTTCTATGGCTGCCACAGCTCTCACTGCTCTTTCTTGCATCCTTGTCTTGCATCCTAGGACAGAACCATCCTAGTCCAAAGGGCAAGTTTTAAGAACTTGGAAACTTACAGGTTCTTTGTAAATAGATACAATTTTGGTGGCTGTGATTCAGATGACCCGTGGTGATTTCTACCTCCTCATATTCACACCCTTGTTTAATTCCATCCCCTTGAGTGTGGGCTGGACCTAGTGACTTACATATAACCAATAGAATATGGCTAAAAGGATGGGGTGTCACTTCTGTGATTAGCTGATTAGCTTACAAGAGACTGTAACTTCTGTCTTGCTAACAGACTTCCTCTATTATACTCTTCCTTGCTGGCTTCGACGAAGATGCATAGGAGAGACCTATGTGGTGAGGATCTCAGGGCTACCTCTATCCAACTGTCACCAAGATACTGAGACCCTCAGTCCAACAACCTGCAGGGAACTAATTCCTGACAGCAACTATGTGAGCATGGAAGGGGATCCTTCCCCAGTTGAGCCTTCAGACGAGACCCCAGTCTTGGCCAACACCTTGACTGCAGCCTTGTAAGACCCTGATCAGAGGACCCAGCTGAGCTGTGCCCAGACTCCTGGCCCAGAGATGCTCTGAGATAATAAATATATGTTGTTTTGAGCTGCTAAATTTATGACAGTTTGTTACACAGTATGGATAACAAAGAGAGGGGCTTAGCCCATCTTTGACCAAGAGCATCTAAACCCTGAATTCCCTGGATATGTTGGGGGAAGTTATCAGATCCCTTCCAGGCTAAAAGTGCGAGGCCCAGCCCTGATTCTAACAAGTGTTTTTTATTTTACAAAATTGGGTTAATCATTGGCTGTACAAGTAAGTATGCAAAACACATGCCCCAGTTATCATGCTGGAGTTCCAGGAACCAATGCAAAATTCAATCAGGAGTAAATCCTGCTAAGACTCTGTTAATCAGTCATGCTTGGCACATGTTCACCTAAGGAAGAGAGCCCCCTCCACATGGCAAGCGTGCAGAGAAGCAGCAAAGGCAATGTTTGTCAGCAAAGCTGAATAAAGCCAGCTAGACACTTAGAGATCTCTGAGCAAAAGCAAAGAGGCTCACAGTGTCTAGACAATTCTTTGCCATGGCTTTATCCCAAGGATATTTCTGTCTAGAAAATGATTCATCCCTTTTCTGAAATGTATACATTCCTCAGAAAAAGGTGGCTTCCCAAAGATCTTTTAGAGATGAAAACACTACAATTTTCATGAAACATCCCAGATAAAAAAAACCTGTAACCCAATTTCTAAAAATAACTTGATATCAACATCATAACTGTCATCTCAAAAGTTTTCATCCTTAGCAGGGATAAAAAAGGGCAAAAAAAAAAAAAAGTGAGTTCAGAACGCCAAATTTTGGTTCTAGAAAAAGGTGTCAGTGTTGAATGTGTATGTGGTAAAAGTTGCACGCAAGTGGAATTATGAGTGTTGAATAATGCCCTGGTACGTCACGGCAGAGACATCCACAAAAAACTACACTCTCGGGACTTCCCTGGTGGTCCAGTGGTCAAGACTCCACGCTCCCAATGCAGGGGCCCGGGTTCGATCCCTGGTCGGGGAACTGGATCCCGCCTGCAGCAACTGAAAAAAAAAAAAAGATCCCGCATGCTGCAACGAGGATCCCGCGTGCCGCAACCAGGACCTGGGGCAGCCAGGTGAATAAATAAATAAATATCTGGAGAAAAACCCACTACGCTTTCTCTTCTGAAGAATTTTTTAAGTAGCCCCATGTTTGTTTCTTGCATGTAGAGAAAGACTCAGGGGTGACTGTGATCCTTTCCTGTGCTTGCATTGAACGCGCTTGCTTATCCGCGCATGCTCTATGGGTGCTCTTCGTTACGCAAGAGGTCTGTAAGGAACTGGGTCCTTGTCTACAAGTCCAAGAGTGAAGCAGAGGCAGATGTGGAGTGTTTCAGATCCCCTGTGAAAATCTAAAGGGAGCTGTAGGCACTCTTCCCAGACAAAGGCACACCCACGCAGGCGCACACTTTGCAATGAATTTTGATAACGTGTTCTTGGTGTCAGTGAACTTCAGGGTCTCTGGACCTCAAGGACAGGAAAACCCCCAGTTAGGGAAAGTCTTGCCTCTGGCTCATGCCCACTTTCTAGGGTGGTTCTTTAGGGCCCTTGGGCTTTTCACAGAGGTCCATGAAGACCCCAGGAACATTTTGTTAGGTTTTATTTTGTGGAGTAGCTTCCGGGCTGAACGACCACAGACTGGCCTGGGCGTGGTTTGTCAAGAGTGTGAGAGGTATGGGGAGGGGGAATGGTAAGCTGTGACAAAGTGAGAGAGTGGCATGGACATATATACACTACCAAACGTGAAATAGATAGCTAGTGGGAAGCAGCCGCATAGCACAGGGAGATCAGCTCGGTGCTTTGTGACCACCTAGAGGGGTGGGATAGGGAGGGTGGGAGGGAGGGAGACGCAAGAGGGAAGAGATATGGGAACATATGTATATGTATAACTGATTCACTTTGTTATAAAGCAGAAACTAACACACCATTGTAAAGCAATTATACTCCAATAAAGACGTTAAAAAAAAAAAAGAGTGTGAGAGGACAGGCCCCAGGTTTTCCCAGGTACTACCCCGCCTCCCACACTCCCTCCCTGCCTTCCTGCCAACCTGCTTTCTCATTCATTTATTATGCAGTTCCGCCTAGAGAGAGAAAATGCTCTGATATTTATTACATGATTCATTATATTGTTCAATTTAATAACTCACCATCATTGTAAATTAATAAATTGACATTATGACTGCACAGATTACCTACTGTGAGCCTGACTGATTTTCAAAATCTTTAAAAAATTAATAGATTTCATACTTTAGAACAAATTTAGATTTACATAAAAATCAAACAGATGTGTGGAGAGATCCCACATCCTCCTTCTCCCCCTCGGAGTTTCCTCTATTAAGTAACATCTTGCATTAGTGTATATTTTTGTTACAATTAATGAATCACTGTTGATACACAATTATTAATTAATGTCCATAGTTTGCAATAAGGCTTACTTTTTTTTTTTTTTGCGGTACACGGGCCTCTCACCGTTGTGGCCTCTCCCGTTGCGGAGCACAGGCTCCGGACACGCAGGCTCAGCGGCCATGGCTCACGGGCCCAGCCGCTCCGCGGCATGTGGGATCTTCCCAGACCAGGGCACGAACCCGCGTCCCCTGCATCGGCAGGCAGACTCCCAACCACTGCGCCACCAGGGAAGCCCCCCTATGTTTCTTTGATATATCCAAAACATTGTGGGTTTTTTATGTTTTGTTTTTTAAGTATTTCATTACTTTCTGGCAATATAAGATGTTCCAGGTTTGTTTTGTATATTTCCTGCTTTAGTACTAGAATCAACCATTTCTCCAAGGAGTGCTGGTGCTTTTATTGGAGAATGGTATTAGAAGCCAAGATTTGGGGAATAACTGTAATCATTCTACTGGAGTGTCATGCTTCTAAGCTCTCTCAGCTGACAAGCAAGGAAATGTATGCATGTACCTCTTCCTTTTCACAGCTGCCTTGTATTCCATTGTATGGATGTGCCAGAGTTCATTGAACCAACTTCCTTGATTCAGTCGATTTCCTTGCTTGGGTGTTTTGGTAGTTTCCAATATCTTACAATTATAAGCAATATTTCAATGAACAACCTTGTGCATTTGTGTTTTCATATTGTTGGAGGTAAATTAGCGTAATTTTCCTAATATCTTTAGGATAAATTCCTAGGGATTGCTGGGTCTAAGGGTAAATGAATAGGTAGATTTTTTGAATATTGCCAAATTCCTTTTCATAGGGGTCACACCATGTTTGCGTTCCCATCAGCAATGTACGAGAATGTCTGTTTCCTACAACCTTGCCAACAGAGTATATTGTCAAACTTGTGAATTTTTGCCAGTCTGATGGCCACTAAATTCCCATGGAAGAATTTAGGCTTTCTAGACTAACAAGCTGACAGCAATGATCTATGACAAAGGAACCCAAAGACTAGGGAATAGGGTACAGAAAAGGCCTCTCATGGGTTCCATTCTTCTGAAGTTTTAAGAATAATGCAAAAATAATCTCATGTTGCATGTACACAAAGGAAAACAAAGATTTTGAACAATGACTCACAGGCCCAGAGAAAAACTGCCTCTTAGTAAATGTACTACAACCATGTGGCAACTTGTGATAGCACGTTACTTGCGGTTGCCTGTAACCCAAATCTAACTTCCTCCAAGATGCTTTGTTTCTGTGGCTGCCCACTGAGGTTCCGGCGGTGTCATGGCCACACGTGCTTTTTGTTCTGTGACTTCTCTGGCATGCCAGGTTATGGTACAGTGCCCTGTAGAATTCAGTACTCGCTGGCCAACCCACATCCTTTCCATCACCCAGGATTTTTAACATGAAGCGAAGAAGCCAGAGGTACCAGGAAGAAGTTTTCCTAGTACATATCCAATTGTATAAAAATCATGAAGAAATATCATTTTAATTAGCTTCCTGTTGTCACAGAAGAAGAAAATGCTATAAAATAATGTCTACCACTGGTATTTAATGTCAGTTTACTTTTTCAAATCATGCCCACAGTCTCATCTGAGGATCGTTTTGTCTACCTTTAGTGAGGTAGGTGGAACGGCAGGCACTATTTTCCCCACTATATGGTTGGGGAAGAGCTGGTACAGTTGGAGTAGGAGTCTCTGACCCAGATAACTCAGTCAACGAGAGAGCCAGGGAGACATGCTCTCCTAGCCCTTCCTCCACCATACCATGCAAGGCAACTCGGCAGGGGATGGAGTTTAGTTACAAAAGAAAACCAGGGGTCACACACGGAGTCTTCTCTCAGTGGGATGTCAGCCAAGCCATAGAACCTCTTTGGGTCTCACTTTATTTTATTTTATTTTTTTTATTTTATTAATTTTTATTTTATGTTGGATATAGTTGAATAACAGTGTTGTGTTTCAGGTGTACTGCAAAGTGATTCAGTTATATATATACATGTTTCTATTCTGTTTCAAATTCTTTTCCGATTTAGGTTGTTACAGAATATTGAGCTGAGTTCCCTGTGCTATACAGTAGGTCCTTGTTGGTCATCTGTTTTAAATATAGCAGTGTGTACATGTCAATCCCAAACTCCCAGTCTAACCCTCCTCCTCACCCTTCCCCCTTGGTAACCATAAGTTTGTTCTCTAAGTCTAAATCTGTTTCTGTTTTGTAAATATGTTCATTTATATCATTTTTTAAGATTCTGCTTATAAGCGATATTATGCAATATTTGTCTTTCTCTGACTTACTTCACTTAGTATGATAATCACCAGGTCCATCCATGTTGCTGCAAACGGCATTATTTCATTCTTTTTTTTTTTATTAACATCTTTATTGGGGTATAATTGCTTTACAATGGTGTGTTAGTTTCTGCTTCATAACAAAGCGAATCAGTCACACATAAACATATGTTCCCATATGTCCTCCCTCTTGAGTCTCCCCCGCCTCCCACCCTCCCTATCCCACCCCTCCAGGCTGTCACAAAGCCTCACTTTATTTTTCAAAGAAGGAGAAGATACAGATTCTAGGATTCTATCAACTGGGGTCCCAGGCTCACATATACAGGGGAATATAATCATTTTTATTCTACCATACTATTCATTCATTCATTCAATAAATATTGACAGTCAAAACTGGATTTCAAGTCAATGGCATGGTTGTGTAGACCCATACTGGATGTTGTGAAGGTGCACTTCCATCAGGCCCAGTAGCATGAGATAAACTACCTATGCACTTGGTACCACATCCTCCAGATTCTACTTTAGCAGATACAGAATTATTCAAATCATAAGCAAAACTCCCAATACCTGTCCCTACAAAGAGATTTTCACTTCCAAGCTGAGCTTTTCTTTAGTTTAATATTTTTTTCTCACTCTTTCTGAAGGAGAAGCAAGATGTGTTCTTTTGAAAGTTGACCGTGAATGCAGCATGGATTTTTGAAGGGCTCTGTGGTGAAGTAAAACATCACTTTAATTGGGAGAGTGAGACACTTTGCAGATTATGAGGACCCCAGGATTGAAGAGGTCCTCTGCTGTCCTCTAGAGCAGAATTCCACTGGATGCATGAATCATCATCCCCTTTACTAGATCGTAGCCGTGAGTTTTTTGTAAATGTCATTGGAAAGAGCAGGTGGTCATTCAGCTGGTGTCTCCATTTAGCAATTAACAAAATTGAATTCATATTTGCGAGAACAAGAAGGCTGCAGTCCTTCGAGGTGGAACACTTAAAAAGAAATGCATTGAAGTAATGAAGCTCTTATGCATCCAGGCAGAATGGACCTATTAAAAGGTGGCAATAAGGTGGAATGCATCACAAGGAGTAATGAGAGTCTGAGGGTGGGCAAACCTTCATGTACAGTTCATCTCATTGGTTAAGGGCAGAGGAGAAACTGTGCTATTTATAAAATGATAATTTGATTTTTCTCAAAGTCTTCTGTCCACTTAAATAAATGGAAAACAAAGCAGGAGGATGGAGAAAATAAGGTAAAAGTGAAAAATAATTACAGTTGAAATGAAATTTTAAAGTAATTTTAGCCAGTTGGTAAAAAAAAATCTCTTTTCTCAATTTATAAAAGCAAACGAGTGGATGGACATAAATAATGATGGTAAATATAAACCTGCTAAGTAAAAATATGTTAATGATGGGAATATATTTAGCCAAGAGAAGAAGAAAAAGCTGAAAACCTAGAAAAGTCACCTTAAAAATAGTAGCTGAGGAATGGAAATGTGGGAAAACAACCAGGAAATATCACTGTAACCCTTCAGTGCCTTCTGAGTAGGCAAGAAATTTTAGTATCAAGCGTTTTGTAACAAGACAAATAATGCCTGAATTTTCCTCTTTAGACTGAGAATATAAAAGTAGGTTTCCTCCCATAATAAAGTATAGCAACTTCCCTCTGAGCTCCACAATTCTGGACTAGAAACCTCAATGAAGCTGATGTGGTCCTTGGTTACCAGGAGGTCTGGAGGAGAGACAGTGCCATAGCAACCTGGTATTGCTGCAATGAGCACTCGCATCTCTTGGTGGAAGTTCAAGGCTGAGGCTCCCATCTGCGGATGCAGAGAAAGGCTCGAAGGGAAGGGAACTTCCATGACCTGAGCTCCTACTATGTACCTCACTGTGCTGGACACTTCAGCCACATTATGTCATTTAATCCTTCCCTGTGCCCTGAGGGACTGTGATTATTACCTACATTTGGAAGATGTGGGATTTAGGGTTCAGGGAGACTAACTTTGTCTACGGATATGCAATTAGAAAGCAACATAACCAGTATTTGAAGGTGTGGTCGAGAACGACACCATATCTGTTATGGGCTGAGTAGTGGCCCTTCCTCCCCAACCCCCCACAAATTCATATGTTGAAGTTCTAACCCCCAGGACCTCAGAATGTGACTGTATTTGGAGATAGGGTCTTTCAGATGCTGATTAATCTGACTGGTGTCTTTATAAGATGAGGAAATTTGGACACACAGAGAGACACCAGGGATGCATGCACAGAGGAAAGACCATGTAAGGACACAGCAAGAAGGTGGCCATCTGCAAGCCAAGGAGAAAGGCCTCAAAAGAAGCCAAACCTGCTGACACCTTAAGCTTGGACTGAACTGTTTGGTTACATTAAAGCTCTGAGATTTGGAATGTGTTCTTGCATAATTGAGAATATTTTTAATGTTAAATTGAAATAAAAAATGTGGATTCCACAGAATAAGACAAATCTACCTGGATTAACAAACACGTGTCTTTGTCATTATTTGGACACAGAGATGATAAAGGGGAAGAGACTGCACAGTCTTGATGTAGAGAGGGAGGGAGAGCCTGGGGTGGGGAAGGGAGGAGTTTCTATGAGAACAGTAGTTGGGAGCAGGGAGCAGGGAGTCAGCTGGGAGTAAGAGGGATGCATCAATCTGCTGGCGTGAGAGAGCTCTGGCCACCAGGCCTTCCTGCCAACGGGATGGAACCAGAATGAACACACCTGTCCTGCTTGCCTTTGCTGCATGGAAGGACCCCCAGACCCCGAAGGGCATGGAGTTTAGAGAAACCTGGGCAATCTTGACAGCTGTTTCTCCTTGCCATCAGTGAAGAGGGATGAGTCCCCTCAGAGAGAGTCAAGATGGGGGCTGGCAGATGTGAATGTCAGCGTTGGAGGTTAGCCTCCGTTTTGAAGCCTTACAGCAAGACCCCAGAACACAGAAGAATTATGCATTTAATGAATTGTAGGTCTCTGTTTGTACTAAGACTGTGTTCCCTGACTTAAGATGAGATGAAGTGAGACTGTCTAGAGCTCCTGAGTCTCATAAGAAACGTGAGCTGATGACACTGACTGATGCTGGTAGGATTCAGCCAGCGACCAGCCAGGTCTGTGTTTCCCTGCCTTGGTGCCGACGTGGATGAAGGTCTGTTACCCCATAGGCATAGACGTGGAATATGGTTTCAATAATGATGGTGGGTGGTGGGCTGCCCTGAGTCATCCTAAAGCATCCCTGCACTTGTTAAGCAAATGGTAATTGATTGTTTACTGTGAGTCACTGTGGTACATGCTGGGGCTTCAGCAGAGAGCAAGACAGCAAGGGAGAGAGTAGCATGGGATGTGAAGGGACGCTTGCAATTGTGAAATCTGTTGGTAGTAGGATGAGAACACAGAATTCCTTTTTTGGGAGAAAACTGCTCTTTGTTTAGGCAAAGAACAAAAACAGCCGTGAAAGGCGATGGTCCCCTGCTTAGCCTCCCCTGCTTAGCCTCGCTGGGAGAGGTTTAGACGGGAAAGGGTGGAAACCTCCTGCATTTGGGGAGACTGGGGTTCACAGGCAGGAGGAGTGGTACCAGGAAGGAGAGAAAAGGAGGACCCGGGAAGGGAAGGTCGCCCCAGTACCACAGCGGGACCTGGTCTGGTGAAGACGGAAGGATCTGGGGTGTGGTCGGATATAGTCTCCCATCTGAAGACTTTCTGCCCGTCTCAAATGTTTCTAGCTCCCCAAGTCTTATGTTGGTGGTGCTTTGGGGGGACAGAGGTGAGGGTGGTGGAGAGTCACAGAATGTCAGGTGACCAGTAATGTGACGAGGACCGTCTACATGGACTCAGGTGGCACGTGGAAGTCTCCTGCTCAGCCCAGATATCCTTCAGTCAGGTGACTCTTCATGGGGTCCTTTGGGAAGGACTGGGATTTGAGCCATTTTGGATATTACAAGAGGGCACAAACCCCGTCTCAACCTGGAGAGAAGGGGTTTCTGAGACATTAAAGCCACCACCTGGCATAGCTAGAGTGGCATGGTGACCTCAGGGAAGAGACGTGGTGCTGGGAACATGCTGGCATAGCTAGAGTGGCATGGTGACCTCAGGGAAGAGACGTGGTGCTGGGAACATGCTGGTGGGAAGGTGGGGACAGAGGAAGCTTGCAGATGGTGGTAAGCAGGGTACAGGGGAAGGTTAGGAGGATGAAAGACGTAGGTGTCGAGTGAGGGGAAAGAAATGACAGGACATTGTAGGATGAAGGGTGGAATTAGGCAGATGGGGGCGGGACACGGGGAGCTCCAGGGTGTTTGAGAGGCTGCAGTGGGAGGAATTGGTCCCCCAGTCTCCTGCCCCGCAGTTGGGGTGGGGAAGGCGCCAGTGGGACCCCTGTCCCCGCAGCTGCAGCCTCCCTCTGCTCAGGTGGTCGATGTGCGTGGTTTATACTCTAGACTATGGTTCTCTTTCACCAGTGGCCCCAGGAGATTCCTGACAGCTCCCGAGTGGATGGCTGGGTGTGGAGGGAGGTCCTACCTGCCTCTCCTGACTCTGAGGGCTGGCGTCAAGACTGATGTTCCTTGGGCTTATCTTACCTGCCTGTGGGCACTGATAATCCAGGAACTGGAAGTTGGCACTCTCTTCCTCGTGCCAGGCAGGCACTAGGCTAATCCTCCCAACAGCTTGTCAGGTGGACATGGCCCATCTTACAAGTCAGGAAAAGGGGGCCAGGGCAGTTGCAAACACTCACACAGGTGGCCAGAACAGAGTGCAGCCGAGACTGGGGTCTGCTGGGCTGCAGTGTGTCTTCCCATGCCCTCTCCTTTGCCAGCCCATTCCGTGTCCATCTCCTGCCTCTGCACAGGGGTCCCAAAGCTCTGCTTGTTGGTGTCTTGGTTTCCTTTACCTGGTGTCCATCCCAGCTCCTTAGAGCTGGTGAATTCACCCCCAGTTAAAATGTGTCTTTCTGTTCTATGCTCTGCAGCACCTGGGCTGGGGGTGGTGTTGGAGACAGGTTGGTACACTCGGAAGGGCTCAGTCCACAAGGAGTGGACAGGGTTCCGGGAAAGCCATGAGGCTGGGGAGCTTGCTGGGCTGGGGGCATGGACTGGTCCTGAGAACTGGCTGTGGCGTTAGGAGAGACCGTCTATCAGCAAAGGGGGACACCACCTGGTGTCACAGGTGGTGAAAGGGGGTGGCAGCCACACCACCCCACAGCCCAGCAAGGCGGGGCCGAGGGGACTGACTCCCTGGCCTTCCTCCCCTCCTGCCCTTTGAGCTCCTGCCAGCACCTCCCACTGGCCAAACCCACCAGCCCGTGGAGGCCCAGCCCGTGCTCCCTGCTGGAGCGCAGGGTCCGCTGGAGCCAGTGGGGCTGGACCCGCAGGCCTGAGAGCACCAGCTTCAAGGCCACACCATCCAGCCAGTTATTTTATAGCTTTAATTAGGTTCCAAAGTTAATCATGCATTTCATTCTAACTTGCTACAGATTCTTAATCACAGCCTTAGGAGCATTATACATTTAATACTCTTTCTGGATATTTAAGGATTTCATAAAAGCACCCTATTATATCCTGAGGGTTCCTCCTGAAATTTTATCTTCCTACGGCATGTAACCCTCTGAGCTTTGGAAGGTTCTGGTGGTAGTTACGCTAACTTGCTTTGGTACGTTACCTGTCTTGTCCAGTCTGTTCAATAGAAATGCAACGTGAGGGTTTCCCTGCTGGCGCAGTGGTTGAGAGTCCGCCTGCCGATGGGGTTCGTGCCCCGGTCCGGGAAGATCCCACATGCCGCGGAGTGGCTGGGCCCGTGAGCCATGGCCGCTGGGCCTGCGCATCTGGAGCCTGTACTCCGCAACGGGAGAGGCCACAACAGTGAGAGGCCCGCGTACCGCAAAATATAAAAAGAAAAAAGAAATGCAACGTGAACCTCAAATGGGGGCCACATATGTAATTCAAAATTTATTGGTAGCCACATTAAAACTGTTGTAAACTTGTATGCTCTTGGAGTCCAACAGGGTTGGATTCTAATCCTGGCTCTGTCATCTCTGAGCTGTGTGATCCTGGGCAGGTCACTTAACCTCTCTGAGTTCCAGTGTCTTAGTCTGTAAAGTACACAAAACATACCTATTCTTTATGGGTTTTGTGATATTTAACTGAGTTAATGTATCTAAAACGCCACCACGTAGTTTGAACTCAGCAAGGGGTGGGTATTGCTCTTCACTGTTGAGAAGCCTGTAGAGAATAAAAAAGGAAACGTGTAGATGAGACCCGCTGCTTGCATCTTCTGAGGGGCATGGATCCTTCAGGTCAAAACAATGATGTCAGATGGCCTCTGCAGATGAGAAAAAGTCTTCGGTTTAAAAGTGATGGAGCCATTTGGGAGAGACGGCTCTCAGCTCTGATAGATGGCCTGTCTCATGACAGCTCTCGGGGGTGGGGTAGCAGTTAGAACCAGGGGCTGCCAAGTTCTGAGGCGCTGGATCTAGAGGCTCCTGTATCAGAGAGACAAGCCCTGAGGACGTCACAGCGGAAACCAGGCGAGAAAGTTGCAGGGAATATGAGTCAGAGCGAAGCAGGGTAGACCGCCGTCTGCTCTTCAGGCTTGTGGGCCCTGAGATCAGGAAACACCCGCTGCCTTCCTGAGCCCACCCTGACTGCACTGGGGAGTCAGGGTATCGATTTTCTTTTTTAATCACTTGGGTAGATTATACCATATGCCTGTTGTTTAAAAATTAAAGGACAATCACCTCTGGGGGTGGAAATCAATCACCACTTATAAGGAGGAACCTCTTTCATATGATTTTAATGACAGAGGTAAAGAAACCATTTATCCTCCTGCTTTTCAAAATAAGAAAAGCAGACATGCAACTTGGTTGGAAAAGCATGACGTATAGTAAACTAAATTTTGCAGCCTGATGTTATGAACGGGTAAAGGAGAGAAGGGGGACTGTGGGAAAAAAAGAGGAAAAATGTAAAAATATGAAGAGAAAGAATCACAAAGACCATCTAATCTAATCCCGTGAATCCAATTTGTCCAGCCTTCAGGCGCAAATAAGGGCGTTTTTCTTGTTTTTAATCCAAGTGACAGAAATCCAGCTGAAACTGACTTAAGAGACATATTTTTTGACATTAATTAATTTATTGAAGCATAACTGATCTACAATGTTGTGTTAGTTTCTGCCGTACAGCAAAGTGTTCAGTTATACATACACATATTCTTTTTCATTATGGTTTATTACAAGATCTCGAGTATATTGGGTTGGCCAAAAAGCTCGTTCGGGTTTTTCCGTAATATCTCACAGAAAAATCCCGATCGAACTTTTTGGCCAGCCCAACAGTTCCCTGTGCTATACAGTAGGACCCTGTTGTTTATTTATTTTATATAGAGTAGTTTGTATGGTTACCAGAGGGGAAAGGGGTATAAATTAAGAAACATTCTTTTGAATGTATTTACTGGGGAGTCTAAGGGTAAAGTGACCTTGCTGCCGCTGGGCTGGTGACTGGGGCAGGAGGGGAGCCGGGGGTCCTCTGATGAGCCCCTGTGGTCAGACGCCGGTCTCCAGGCTGGCAAATCTACGTCCTTGGAAACCGGTGGTTGGACTAAGGGAGAAGGAGGGGCGGCCACCGAAAGAGAGGGAAGATGGGGGCGGGGCTTCTCTCCCAGCCCGCAGCTCTGAGGCCCCTCCCCCAATCCCTTAGGGTCCCCCGAGTTCAGTTGGAAAAAACCATCCTACACCTTCCCTCCTAACTCCTCCCCCCATACATTTTGCAATAATGAGACTGAGGCCAAAGAAGGAGATACAAAACACAGCCAGTCATTATTTGTGGATTCGTATTTGGGGATTGGCCTGCTTGTTAACATTTGTTTGTAACCCCCAGGTCAATGCTCGGGGTGTTTTCGGGGTCCTTTGCCGACATGCACAGAGCCTTGGAAAATGTGAGTCACCCAGCTGCCCTGTTCCCATACCAGGTGGCACCAGCAACTCTGCCTTCTTGTCTCCTGCTCACACTGGAAACAGGGTTCCCTTCTACATTCTCTTTAGTGCCATGCGGTTCCCACTGCGGGCTTTTCCTTGGTGATTTTGCTGTTTAAAGTGGCCCCCTGTGCATACGGCCGAAGAGCTGTCCAGTGTCCTCAGCTCAAGAATGCTGTGATGTGCCTTACGAAGAAAATACAAGCGTTAGGTAAGCTTTGTTCAGGCCTGAGTTATAGAGCTGTTGGCCGTGAGTTTAATGTTAATGAATGAATCAGCAGTATATTAAAGAAGATGTCTTTAACACACAGAAAACAAGGTCATACATTGATGGGTGGACCAGAAGTGTGCGTGAACCTACCTCTGTATCTTCCCTACAAGCAGTGGTTCAGTGTCACTGGTTGCGTGTCCGCGGCGACGTTCTAGCCCATCACCATCCCTCTAAGCCGGAAGAGGGCCACCGAGGAAGCCGGCCCACCGCTTCCCCGCTCCACCACATGTAATGAGGGGGCAGAGATGCAGAGGGGAAGGAGGCAGAGAAACCATGATGGGGCGTCGAGGAAGAGAAAACAGCAAATACATGAGAAGGACCGAAGGGGAAGAAGAGAAGTGAACATCTGTAGGTTCAAAGTCTCTCCACAGCTACACTGGGTGTGTCGCACTGGACAGGTACAACAAAGGCTTTGGACATGAGCACAGGGTTTGTGTATGTGATGAGATTTTCATCAGCTCCAAATACTGTAACTAAGCCTCGTCTAAAAGTGTATAAACCCAGGCCACAAAGTTCAACAGAGGCTTGAACTTAATGAGAAACTTCCCATGATTTACACAAATGCTTTGAGCACGTGAAGACTTTGGTGGGCAACATGACCTGGTTTAGGAAATAAGGGAGGTGAGAAAAGGTAATAATAAAACACAAAATTTAACTAAATAGGTACTTGGTGTCTATCTTTTAAAAAAAAATTCTGAGTCTGTTTAACAAAAGGGACAAGGAATTTTCCTATATGATGTTGAGGTTTGCATTAATACTTCTCTTCCAGGGAGAGGGGGTTAGTAAGCTGAGCCGTGTAGGAATATCATAGAAACTGCATCTGTTACAATGCTTGATGTGAAAAACTGCTCCTAGTAACTTCCAGTTGTAAATTACATGTGTCACAGGAGGGTGAGTTTACTCACCAGGCTGTGGCGTGATTAAATTACCGACTTTACCTTCCCCGATTCTGTCACATTTAACCCACCAATGCATCAAACCTTGCAGGAAAGCCTCCTCCTTGTGAAAGTCATTTTGACAAGTAAATAAGTGAGTGATACAAACAGATTAATACCGAAATATAATTTACATTTTCAAGGCACTTTTCTTTCACACATATTTCATCCAACTCTCTGCTCTTTGAAACTTTGATTCCAAAGTTTGAATTTCAGTATCTTAGAAAGTGTCCTTTCTTTTTCTTTTTTTAAAAGATTATTTTTGATGTGCACCATTTTTTAAAAGTCTTTATTGAATTTGTTACAATATTGCTTCTGTTTCATGTTTTGTTTTTTAAGCGGCGAGGCACGTGGCATCTTAGCTCCCCCGCCAGGGATTGAACCCTCACCCCTTGCATTCGAGGGCGAAGTCTTAACCACTGGACTGCCAGGGAAGTCCCAGAAAGTGTTCTTTCTTGACCCCAAGAACATTGTGTGCTTTTATTTTCAAACTTCACAAAGTTTGTTTTAAAGATAAAATTTCACTTTCTCAAGGAGTTCTGAGAGATTTGAATACGTATGAATGAAAAATTTAGGATTTTAAAAACTGTCCTGCAGCCTTAGCATCATCTAGTAATGGGATGTATTTGCAGTTCCCTATTTGCATCCACAGATTGTTCACATCTTCACCATGGTTGCTGTTGGGTTCATCTTTGGTGATTTCATGCTTGCCTTTGGGTTATATCTGGAAATAGCCTCTAGTCCAATTCATGAGCCCCCTCTTCCAAAGCAAATCTTGGTGCTCTTGTACGTTGGCCTTAGAGTGACGAGCACTTGGAAAAATGCTTATGTTGCTGGTTTAAGTGTTAAGGGCAGGGTTACAGAATTGCTTCTGGCATCACCGGCAGCCCATGCATGCGTGTGTAAGCCTGGGGGGAGCATTCTTGCCAGCATTGCCTGCTGATGACTTGGGGGATGGTTTTTCCGTCTATTTACTTTTTTTCGGCATTGTCAGTAACCCCTGCCTCTTCTTCTGGCCTCTGTCTTCCCCTCTCGTGGGCTTCTGCTTGGGCTTCTGTCCACACCATAAGTGGAGCCCTGAGAGGGGTGGGCCCGCCCGTCTTCCTGGTGGCTTTCCCTCTCCTTGGGGCCGGCCCCCTGACACCGGCAGGCTCAGCTCTCCCAAGGCTGCTGCAGCTCTGCCTTGATTTTGAGCATCGCCCGCTCGCTTCCCAGCCAGAGGCCACGCCCACACGGGTGCACCCCTGCAGTGGCCCCGTCTCCTCTCAGCGCATTCCAGAACACTCAGAACTCTGGCCTTATTCTTCCTAACTGATCCTTCTTCAGGTCTTTGCCCAAAAGGGTGAGAACAGCGTGAAATGAGAGCTGCTGACGGAGGCCCTGGCCTCTCGTGTGATGGCAGGGATGGCTTCCCTGAAGAAGCAGCCCTGGAGCCCTGCCTCCAGCTTTAGTTAAATGATTTTTTTTAAAAAAAATCATCTTGGTCCGGACATTTTCAAAAATACGCAAATATAAAGAGAAGAACGTAATAATCACCACGTACCTGTCACGTAGCTTCAACAATTATCACCGTTTTGCCGAACTTGTTTTGTGTCCAGCATTGTTTTTCTGGACTCAATTTAAATAGTCATCCATGGGCTTTTCGGTTTAGGATCTGTCTCTGTGGACGCTCCCAGGGTCCCGTCTTGACCTCTGCTGTCCCAGTGTGCCACGCCCGGCCTGCGGGACGTCTCAGAAATCTGCCCCCGCGGGCCCGTCCGGATGCCCCACTGATTCACCTCATTGGAGGGGTTTCTAAGGGTAAGTGTCTGGCACTCCCTTACCAGCCTTGTCTAATCCCAAAGATTCCCTGTGAGGGAAACAGCAGTGTTGGTCCCAGCAATGTGTCTGTCTGGCCTCACCATCGGGGCTGTTTTAACAGAAACTTCAATTTGCAGGGTTCTTTCTAAAGAAAGCCAAAGGCTAATTAACGATCAGCTTTCAGATCCTGTCTTAGGAGCATGAACTAGTTATTAAGGAATAAACACTGAAGAAATTCCACTGCAAAAACTGGGGAGAAAAGAAAGTTCACTGATGTGAATCCAAGTCATTACCTGAGGATTACCGTCCGGATTGGCAATGGGTCCCTCTGCCACCTGCTGTTTCTCATCTAGTTTGCGGTATGAATACTAATGGGGCAGAATTGAGCAAATAAAAGTGAAAATTACCAACTTGCTAGTGATACAAAATAAAATGAATGTTGATTTGGTTATTGAAGACCACATGAATGCTGTGTGACAACTCCCTAGCACACACGCAGGCTCAGTGGCATCTTTTTCCCATGTGTGCAGGGTCACCTTGGGGTCAGCAAGGGGGACCTGGTGACCCTGGTGATGCTCGCTCACAGAAAGGGGCGGGGTGGCCGCCAGTGAGCGGCGGTGGCCGCGGTTTGGGACGTTGAGGCAGTTTGGCTGCGATGCACGTACCTCTCATTCTCCAGCAGAATGTCCCGGACAGGTTCTCATAACAATGGCACAAGGGCAGAGAGCGAGGGGGATGGGCACGGCCTCCTGAGGTCCAGTTTGGAACTGGGATTCTGCCGCTTCCATCCATTCTGTTGGCGAAGACAAGTCACAGGCCCAAGACCAACGTCAGAAGGCAGGGCTGGTGACCCCCCCCGCTCTTGGTAGGAGTGAGAACACGGCAAAGGTACCTGCAAAAGGCAGGGTGGGTGAAGAACTGGGCCCATACAGGGCTATCAATTTACCGGAACTGGTGCCTTTTCAAGTCAGCTTCAGACTTGAAAGATGATTTTAGTCCGTGGGAAAATAGCTGGGCCTTTCTTTTAATGTTGAAAAGAGGGCATTGACTTTGAAGTCCAGCAGTTTGAGTTCATATCCGGGGTCACCCAGCTCCTGGCTGGGTTTCCTCATACACATCACAGACTTTCAGAGTCTGGGTCCACATCTGTGAAGCGGGGTAGCTATCTCCGCTTCATCGTGCAAGTGTAGGGTCCAAAGCACAGAGAAGGGTGCCCGGCAGTGGCCGTTACATGCTGCGGGTGTGAAGCAATCGCTCTCCACACAGCATTCCTGCTAGTCCAGGCAGCGGGAGTGACTATCACCCAAAACAGATCCAGAATATAAACAGGAAAAAAACAGCTTATCATAGAAGACCACGTAATCCCTAGCTATAAATAAGTGATTTAAATGGCATCTCTGGTTCTTCATTTCTCCTCCTTACTGTCTGGAGTGTCCTGTGTTTTCTCCCAGGGCAAGTCTTTCTCTTAGGTCAAAGTGTCTGTCCCCCTTCCTGGAAGAAGTGGAAAACAATCCCATGGGTTGCAAAGGCTGGATCCCTGACCTCTAATTACATCATCATTTCTGCCCATCACCTGGCTGAGCTGACCCCTTGGAGACGAAGCAGGGCTTACACGGTGGCGGGAAGGGGACTTTGGAAGAAAGAGGGGAGAGTGTGTCGCCCTCAGAAGAGACGTGCATGACGCTGGCAGCTTCAGGCAAAGGTGGTCTTCCACTCGGGTCACACCGCTGCCCATCGAACTGTATCACGATGCTGCTGGCTTGGCCCTCTGGGGAGGAGGCTATGCTTCACGACGGGCACGATGTGGGGACCAGGCCACGTGGAAGGGGGAAGAACACTGGGGTCAAACACCCTCAGAGGCTGCCCAGGGGGTGCACTTTTGAACAAATAGGACCGAGAGCCTAACGCACACAGACTCCGAGCCACAGACACCTGCAGGAGAGAGTGAGGAAGAGTACAGGGGGGTCAGAGGCCAGGAAGCGTATCCTGGGGATAGGCCGGGAGATTTCCCTTATCACCGGCTTGGATCCCACTGGTGGAAGGAGTGCTCAGCCCAGGAGAGGCTGGAGGGCGGTGAGGTAGGGCATCAGGCGCTGACGGGCAGCCCAGTGCCCCGGAGGAGAGGGCCTTCTGGTTGGTGGAGCGCGGGACCTAAGGAGCCCACTGCAGGGGTCAGTGTCAGCGAGCCTGGACCAGACAGTGCACAGCCCAGATGCATTTTATAAAAACTTAATTATGGAAGCTTTTGAGGTAATACAATCTAAAATTTTGAAACTCACTTCACCTTATGCACAAAATTTGGTATAAAGACCCCTTCTTTAAATTATTCTTACGAGAAAATTAGTCTTAAATAACGCAAAACCTTCCAGAAATCCACCTTTTGCCTAAAATGCGACTTCCCCATGTTCCAGAGGTTCAGAGTCTGGGAAGCGGCAGCCGGCTCAGGTCTGCAGGGCAGGACTGGAGTCCTTCAGGGTGGGGCTCAAGGAGGCCCCCAAACTTGGACTGAGCTGCCTTCCAACCAAGCATATTTTCTTCAGGCCCTCATTTATGGGTTCGTGAAATTTTGTACAGTTAAATTCTAAATTGTCTTCCCTTTCTAATCACGCTCTTTTTAAACTGCCCGCTCCCGTGTAGAGCAAAGATAAGAAACAACAACTTGCATGAGCACCAAGCTTTATAGTCTTCAGAGCTTGTTCACAGCCTCCAGCCAGGATCTGGGTACCTCACAAGGGCCTCTGGATGCTACACTGGTACCCACTGAATGTTGAATGAATGAACGAATGAATGAGTGAACGCATTATCCTGTGTGAGACTGTGTGAGAACGCATGTATCCCCTGTGGTACATGTTGTATTATTCAAGGTTCTCCAGAGAAACAGAACCAACGGGTGTGTGTGTGTGTGTGTGTGTGTGTGTAGATGGCTCCCACAATTATGGAGTCTGAGAAGTCCCCAGATCTGTCGTTGGCAAGCTGAGGAACCCAGGACACCCAATGATATAGCTCCAGTCCAAGCCCAAAGGCCTGAGAACCAGGAGAGGTGATGGCGTACATTCCAGTCTGAAGGCAGGAAGGAACTGATGTCCCAGCTCAGGGCAGTGAGGCAGGAGGCGTTTCCTCTTACTCCTGGACGTGGCTGCCTTTCTGTTCCATTCAGGCCATCGGTGCGTTGGGTGAGACCCACCCACATTGGGGAGGGCCATCTGCTTTACTCAGTCTACTGATGCAAAGTATTAATTTCATCCAGAAGCACATCTTCACAGACACATCCTGCATAATGTTTGACTAAATGTCTGAGTACCCTGTGGCCCAGTCAAGTTGACACATCACACATATGTTTTATAAACGCATACGTTGCCAGCATTTACCTTCTCTTCCAACAGAGTTAATGTCTTTGATCTGGGATGGTATAGTTGCTTTTAGCTTATTTAGTACCAAGAAAGAAGTTTCAGGAAACAAATACACAAAACCTTCACCTATTTTTAGTTTGCACAAAATGTACTCCAGGTTTACCTTTTCAGTGAAAAGATGCCAAGATCAAATGTTTTCCAGGAGTTGGGAGGCTTGTCACAGTGTGCTGTACGCCTTCTGCCATAGAACAAAAGAAAAGTGGGCGAGCTGCGTCGATCCGGCCAGGGTTTCAGCATCTAAAGGAAACTTTGCCGGCCTGTTTTTCCTGATATTTCATTGGCTTCTAATGGAAGGCTCTGTGGTCCTGTCGCTGACTCATCCTTCACCTTCTCCCTGAGGTGTACCTGAGTCTCCCCTGAGAACACACAGTTGTGCTCTGTGTACGACCCTTAGAATGGGCTGCGTGACTCAGACATCAGCCAAACGGATCATTGTTTCAACAAGGACAGTGACCGTAAAGGCATTCCTCAGATGCGGAGGTGACACCTGGCCACCCCCGTGTTGGTGTCCAGGCAACATCAGGTTACAGTGAACGATGTGACAGCTGTCTTAAATTGCCTGGTTCTAGCTCAGAGATGGGTGGGTTCGGTGGGGGAAGCGCAAAGATGAAAATAAATAAATAAAAAGGGGAAATCTGAATAACCAGGGCTCAGGAAGGTTCAGAATTTATGACCTCAACATAGAGAGTTTGCGACGATTCACTCTAGTGCCCGTATTTCAACATATGGACCAACTCAGTTCCACTCTTTGTGTGTCTTCTACCCAGCTACCCTCTGGCTACTTTCTCTGAATCTTGGTTCTAATCCTGAGAAATAGAGGATCTGACTCAGTCTAAACACGAACCGGTCTTCTTAAGGTTATGTGTGTTCAGTCTCGTGCAGCCATCTCTGGCCCAGGGGAGTCCCATGGCACCAAGATGGTTCCCCAGCCTCGATTATGACGGGACTGTGGACAGGACCAGTTCCAGTAGAAGGGCCATGGGCAGGACTGACCTGCCAACACAATCTTTTTTAATTGCTTAATCCAAGTGTGCTGGAGCCAACTCGTATTGGATGGTGAGAACTGACTGAAACTTCCAGGAATTGTGTGAGCCAGTTAAACACAGTCATGATTAAAAATTAAATTGTACGAATTTTCAATAAAACAAAATATAAATACTAATTACTTTACTACATTTTGCTATTATCTATGCCTAATAATAGATATCATCTATCTCAGTGACAGGTACTGTCTAATGGCGTGTTACCATGATGCGTCTCTACCCAAGTGCACATTTAGTGATGTCAGGTTGGCCATCAGGAGTATTTACACCGTGGAAATTGTCAAGTGCGACATACTAGGGCTTAATTTACTGTGGTGTTAATTGTCTAGACTTAAGAAATTGATAGAGAAATGTTAATAACGCAAATTAGATTTGAAACTGGGAATGTCTATAGCCACCATATTATGAATAGCACAAAAAAATTGAGGAAATTTCTTCCAGTGTTTAAAAGTATTGTCTGATTCAGCAAAAGTGACTCACACCATTGATAAACAAGTTTCAACACACAACTTCGGTGTTTCATTTTTGTCTTTTTTAATTAATTTTTTTATACAATCGTTACAGGTTATACTCCGTTTACAGTTATTATAAAATATTGGCTATATTCCCCGTGTTGTAAAGTACCTCCTTGTAGCCCATCTTACACCCAGTAGTTTGTACCTTCCACCCCCCAACCCCTATATTGCCCCTCCTCCCCACTGGTAACCACTAGTTTCTTCTCTACATCTGTGAGTCTGCTTCTTTTTTTGTATATTCACTAGTTTGTTGTATTTTTTAGATTCCGTATATAAGTGGTATCGTATACTATTTGTCTTTCTCTGACTTATTTCACTTAGCATAATGCCCTCCAAATCCATCCTTGTTGCTGCAAATGGCAAAATGTCGTTCTTTTTTATGGTTGAGTGGTATTCCATTGTCCGTGTGTGTGTATGTATGTATATGTGTATGTGTGTGTGTGTACATATATACACACCACATCAAGGAAAATATCAAACAACACTTGTCTCACAACTACACTTATTTGTCAGTGGCAACCATAGGTTGGCTGTGGATACAAGAGTCTACCAAAAATCAAAAAAATCATTGTGTCAGAGTCAACTGGCTACACAGAATTTACAGCAAAGAGTACGGTATATGTTAGAATTTGTAAATTGTATGTTACACATCCTTTATATCAATAACACTTATAATAACCATATATACGTGTATATACACATATTCTCTTTTTTGAAGGTGGGAAGCCCATTGATAAACCTTTGCCAGCACCCACATAGTCTTGCCCCTCCCACAGGACAGCTCATGGGTGAGGGGAGCACAGGAGGGAGCTGCGGCGTAGGTATCCGGAAAGAGCAGACGAGGCTGAGCGGGAGCTGCTTCTCCTGCAGGAGGGGATGATGCAGCCAAGAGTCCACGAATCCCCTGAGATAGTGGGATTCACATTCCCGCCCCAGACGGTACTGACGACCATGGGTGATGGAGCAGCAGGGACAGCCAACCAGCCAAGAGGGGATGTCAACTCAACAACTGGGTAAGGATCCATCTTCCTCCCGCACATGCCAGCACCATGGAGGGAGTGAGGTGGTGTTGCATTCCCCGCCTCAGATCCAGACACATAGTGCCTGGGTGTAAACGTTTGCTCAAGGGAAGGGAGGAGATATAAATCGCACCAGAGATGGAGGCTTTAGACTGGACTGAGTTTTGTTTGTTTGTTTGTTTGTTTGGGTCCTCTGTCTTTTCTTCTTGGTGAGCCTGACCAAAGGTTTGTTGATTTTGTCTATCTTTCAAAACCAGGTTTTGGTTTTATTGATTTTTTTCTATTTTTAAAAAATCTCTTTATTTCTTCTCTGATCTTTATTATTTCCTTCCTTCTGCTGGCTTTAGGTTTTGTTTGTTCTTCTTTTTCTAATTCTTTTAGGTGGTAAGTTAGGTTGTTTACTTGAGATTTTTCTTGTTTTTTGAGGAAAGTGTCTATCGCTATGAACTTCCCTCTTAGGACTCCTTTGCTGCATCCCATAGCTTTTGTAAGGTTGTGTTTTCATTGTCATTTGTCTCGAGGTATTTTTTTGTCTCCTCTTTGATTTCATCGTTGACCCATTGGTTTTTTGGTAGCATGCTGTTTAGTCTCCACGTAATTGGTTTTTTCTCCTTTCTCTTTCTGTGGTTGACTTCTAGTTTCATGCCATTGTGGTCAGAAAAGATGCTTGAAATAATTCCTATCCTATTAAATTTGTTGAGGTTTTAGACTTGACTAAGTTTTAAAACCCAAAAGTAACTGGAAAGCTCTGGATTCTGTTTAATGCATTATTAAGGAATGAAAAGGAAGATTCAACAATATACAGTTCAAGATGCTGATGAAAGAAAAAAAATCCATATTTCTATCTCAAAGAGTTACAACTGATCACTGAAGAACCTGGCTAGACTTGTCCTGAATAACTTTTCATTTTATTATATGTGCAGTGACACATTCTCCTCTTTTCTTTGCTAAAATCTCAGAGCCAAATCAGTGACCACCTTTGCCAACTCAAAGGAAGTGATGGTATTTCTTTAATGCAATAATCTGTATTATCTTCCTGTACATATTTTCCAATGGCTCTCACTTCCTCAATTATTTATTCTTTTTTTTTCAGAAGAATCAAAATCTCTTATTTTTGTTCTAAAACTTAATAATTCAATTGTGCTTTTCTTTCCCCCAAACAAATAGATATAAACAATGATTTCAATAGTTAAATAAGTACTTTTCCATTTTAAAATCTTGAAAAAAAATTTTTTAATTTATTTTTTATTAATTAAAAAAATTAAATATAGTTAATTTACAATGTTGTGTTAGTTTCAAGTGTACAGCAAAGTGATTCAGTTATTACATATAAATATATTCTCTTTCAGATTCTTTTCCATTGTAGGTTATTACAAGATATTGAGTATAGTTCTTTGTGCTATTCAGTAGGTCCTTGCTGTTTACCTATTTTATATATAGTAGTGTGTATACATTAACCCTAAACTCCTAACTTATCACCCCCCCTCCCGCTATCCCCTTTGGTAACCATGTTTGTTTTCTATGTCTGTGCCTGAGTATTTATTCTTATCATTTGTATCAGAAGTAGTCAACGGTGAAATCAAAGAGGAAACAAAAATTGCCTCAAGTTTTAGGAAGATGAATACTGGGAATAAATGAAAAAGTGCACTACTAAGGTAAGATATGACTATGGTGTTGGGAACTGTGAAGGAAGAATAAAAGACCCTGACCACGGGACATGATGGAAGTGGAAGCTTATGGTTTTTGACATTTGAGGAATCCAGCTACAAGCTCAGATTGTGTTGATACTGTGAGGGCTTTGGTTTCTCACTTCATTTCTTTTTGGTTTTTAACCTCACAGTAAGACAGCCAAGTTAATCACACTTCTCAGTTCAGGACACTTTTCTGCTACTGATCCGTGAAAGGTGCCTCTTCCATTATCCTTTTGTCCCCATTCTGGTTTTATTTTTTTGCGGTACACGGGCCTCTCACTGCTGTGACCTCTCCCGTCACGGAACACAGGCTCCGGACGCTCAGGCTCAGCGGCCATGGCTCACGGGCCCAGCCGCTCCGTGGCATGTGGGATCTTCCCGGACTGGGGCACGAACCCACGTCCCCTGCATCGGCAGGCGGACTCTCAACCACTGTGCCACCAGGGAAGCCCTTTTGTCCCCATTCTGAATTCCTCATTTCCATCTTCCTTGCAGCAACTATTTTAATGTATTTAATGTCTATCTTCTTGTTCGTATGTGTATTAGTTTGATAGGGCCCCTGTGACAAAGCACCACAGATTGGATGGCTTAAGCAATAGAATTTATTTTCTCTCAGTTCTTGAGGCTGGAAGTCCAAGATCAAGATGTTGGCAGAGTTGGTGTCTTCTGAGGCCTCCTCTCCTGGGCTTGGAGATGTCTGTCTCCTTGCTTTATCTTCACATGGTCTTTCCTCTGTGTATATCTGTGACCTAACCTCTTCTTCTTGTAAGGACAACAGTCAGTTAAATTAGGGCCCACATTAATGACTTCATTTTTAACATAATTACTTCCTTAAAGACCTTATCTCTATAAACAATCAGATTTTGAGGTACTAGGGGTTAGGGCTTCAACATACAGATTCTAGGAGGACACAATTTAAGCCATAACAATATGAATTCCTGAAAAATTTGTATTTTTGTTTTTGGTGCTTTTTTTTTTTTTTAGTAAAGTTGAACATCTGTTCATGTTTTTATAGTCCTGTATTTTATTGCATTTTCTCTCCAATGAAATGTCTTTCTACCTTTATTCCCTTCTGCTCTTGAGTTGTTGATCTTTTTTCAAATTGATCTGTTGTTGATTTGTTGGAGCTATTTTAAACATGTATTCTATGTACTCCATTGTCTGCATGTTGATTGCAAATATCTTCCTCCAGTCTGTTGCAAACATCATAAGTGTGTAGCTGAATGAAAATTTCCCCATGTTTATTGAGGCATAATTGAGAAATAAAAATTGTATACAGTCAAAGTGTGTGACTTGATGTTTTGATCTACATATACATGATGAAATGATTACCACAATACAGCTGATTAACAAATCCATCACCTCACATATTTACCAATTTTGCGTGTGTTTGTGGTGAGAGCACTTAAGATCTATTCTCTTGGTAAATTTCAAGAATACAATACATTATTGTTAACTGTGGTCACCAGGCTGCACATTAGGTCTCTGAAGCTTATTTTGCATGACTAAAACTTTGTACCCCTTGACCAACATCCTCCACTCCCCAACCCCCAAGCCCAAGCAACCGCCATGCTACTCTCTGCCTCATGAGTTCAACTTTTATTATTAGATTCTACATACAGGCGACATCATGCCAATGAATTTTTATGAAGTAAACACAGTCACATGATAAGCACCAGTTCAGGAAGTAGAAGGTTTCCTGGCCCCCTCTGTGGATCCCCTCAATTGCTATTCTCTTCTTTTTCCCCAAAGGTAACTGCTATCCTGATTTCCAATGTCAATTGATTAGTGTAGCTATTTTTGCATTTCATATAAATGAAATCATACACTATGACTTTTTGTGTGTCTGGCTCCTTTTAGTCAACAATATGTGTCTGAGAATCATTCACCTTGATGCATGTAGATTAGTTTGTTTTCATTGCTGTATACTAGTTCATTGTATTGTTATATCACAATTTGGGTTGTTACCAGTCTGTGACAATTACAGATAACACTGTATGGAGATTCTTGAGCAGGTCTGTTTGTGTTCATATTTATGCATTTTGTTGGGTATATATCTAGAAGTAAAAGCGCTGGGTATGTTTAGTATTCTTAATACAGCCAAATAGATTTCCAAAGTGGTCATAGAGTTGATATTTCTTGCCAGCAACAAATGAAAGTTCCTATAACTTTACATCTTGCCATGTCTAGTTTAGCCAGTGTCTTTAACTTTACCCATTCTGGTAGGTATCCAGTGATATCTCACTGTGGTTTTAATTACACTTCCCTGACTAATGAGGATGAAAACCTATTTGTGTTTATTGGTCACTTGGATAATTTCTTTTGTGAAGTGCTTGTTGAAATTCTTGTCATTTCTTATTAATTTTTAAGAATATTGTATATTTTCTGGATTTAAGCTCTTTGTCAGTTACACGTGTTGCAAATATTTTATCTCATTCTGTGGTTTGCTTTTTTTTTTTAATTTCTAAATTTATTTATTTATTTATTTTTGGCCGCGTTGGGTCTTCTTTGCTGTGCATGGGCTTTTCTCTAGTTGTGGCGAGCGGGGTCTACGCTTCTTTGCGGTGTGTGGGCTTCTCATTGCAGTGGCTTCTCTTGTTGTGGAGCATGGGCTCTAGGCACGTGGGCTTCAGTACTTGTGCCTCTCAGGCTCAGTAGTTGTGGCTCTAGGGCTCTAGAGCACAGGATCAGTAGTTGTGGTGCATGGCCTTAGTTGCTCCGTGGCATGGAGGACCTTCCTGGACCAGGGCTCGAACCCGTGTCCCCTGCATTGGCAGGCAGATTCTCAACCACTGTGCCACCAGGGAAGCCCTGTGGTTTGCTTTTTAAATCTCATAATGATGTATTTTGTTGAACAGAAGTTCCTAATTATAACACAGTAATAATTTATCAGTCTTTTCCTTTATGATTATTGCTTTTTGGGTTCTGTTTAATAAATTTTTGCAATCTCAAGATCCTGAAGATATTCTGTGTTTTCTTCTAGAAGTTTTATTTCTTATCTTTCACACTTAGAGTTACAATCCTTGAGACTAAGTTAGGGTGTAGGAATGGAGATTCATTACGTTCCATATGGATATCTAGCTGATCCGGCACATTTAGTGAAAAGACCACAGTTTTCCTATTTACCTGCAGTACTACCTTTGCCATCAATCAAGTATCTTTTTATGTGGGAGTCTGCTTTTGGATCCTCTATTTGGTTCCATTGTTCCATCTATATTCTCTCTATTTGTCCCAATACGAGTAAGCAGAGTTTATCCTCCAACTTTGTCCTTAATTCTAAGGATTACTTTGCCTATTTTTTGCCCTTTATATTTACATATATATTTAAGAATACACTTGCCAATTTACACACACACACACACACACACACACACACACACACACACCCTGTTAGACTTTGCAGTGGGTGAGATGGCATTGAATTTATAGATAATTTGAAATAAACCAACATCATTATAATATGGAGCCTTTCAACACATGAACATGGTCTATCTCTCCATTTATGTAGTTTTTTATTAAATTTTCTCATTAATATTCAGTAGTTTTCCTTATAAAGGGCTTGCATGTCTTTGATAAGATCCATTCCTAGGTATTTGATGATTTTGGATGTTACTAAAATGTTTTAAAATTTAATTTTCTATTTGATTATTGTTGGTATGAAGAGATAAAATTGGGTTTTAATATTGACCTTTTATCCAGTGACTTTGATAAATTTGCTTATTAATTCTAATATTTAATCTAGCTTTTCTTATTAACATCATGTTGTCAGCAAGTAATGATAGTTTTATACCTTCCTTTCCAACCCTTACATCTTTTTGTCCCCTTGGTTTATCCCACTGTTAGAGCCTCCAGTGTGATGTTTAGAAGAGGTGCCAGTGGGCATCTTTGTCTTGTTTCTGGTCTAGAGAAAACAATTCAACAATTCACATTTAACCACCAAGTTTAGAAGGGCTTCTTGTATTTCTTTTCTTTTCTTTTTTCTTAATGTATCAAATTAAGGAGGGTCCCTTTACTGTCAGGTTGATGCCAACTTTTAACATGAATGAATGTTGAATTTTGTCAGATGCTTCTGCTGTACCTACTGAGATGATCATATGATTATGCACCTGTGTTCTGTGTATGTGATGTAGAGAATTGCTATGGAAGGTGGATCTTGTACCCAAAAGCTTGGAGAATAATCTTTTTTTTTACTCTTAATACTTTGTCTGTGGAGTCCATTAGTTTCTCTGGGTAGGAAATGTTCAGTCTGTAAATGATGATTTTTTAAATCTCTTTCTCCTTAATTCTTGTCTTTGTTTTTTCCCCTTCATTATTGGTCAGACCTTTGTCAGTGTCTTCAACAGTACCTGTAATAATGGGCATTCTTGTCTTGTTACTAATCTTGAAAGCAATGTGTCTAAAGTTTCTCCAACAAGATGATAAGACTGACTGCAGGGCTTCCCTGGTGGCGCAGTGGTTGAGAGTCTGCCTGCCGACGCAGGGGACACGGGTTCGTGCCCCGGTCCGGGAAGATCCCACATGCCGCGGAGCGGCTGGGCCCGTGAGCCATGGCCGCTGAGCCTGCGTGTCCGGAGCCTGTGCTCCGCAACGGGAGAGATCACAACAGTGAGAGGCCCGCATACCGCAAAAAAAGACTGACTGCAAGTTATCAAGTTATGGAAGTTCATTTCTTCTTCCAGTTTGCTGAGAACTTCTTTTTTTTATTGAATAGGTATTGAGCATTACTAAATACTTTTTCTCTATCAGTTGAGATATCCCAGGCTTTTTCTCTTCTTTAATCTATTATTTTTCTACGTTACTATCTGAAACTAATTCTGCGACTATATTGCATGACTGAGTATGGCAGCTTTCTATCTTTTTAAAAATTAATTAACTAATTAATTTTTGGCTGCATTGGGTCTTTGTTGCTGCATGCGGGCTTTCTCTAGTTGCGGCGAGCAGGGGCTACTCTTCTTTGTGGTGCGCTGGCTTCTCATTGTGGTGGTTTCTCTTTGTTGCGGAGCACGGGCTCTAGGCGTGAGGGCTTCAGTAGTTGTGGCGCGGGGGCTCAGTAGTTGTGGCTCGCGGGGTCTAGAGCACAGGCCGTGTAGCTGTGGCGCACGGGCTTGGCTGTTCCGTGGCATGTGGGATCTTCCTGGACTAGGGATCGAACCGGTGTCCCCTGCATTGGTAGGCAGATTCTTAACCACTGCACCACCAGGGAAGTCCCTTTTTCTTCAATAAAGATGTAGCTGTGTGATTTGATTAAGTGGCCCAAACTGTTTTTATTTTATTCTTTTCCAAGATTGTAACATTAAGCTTGTGTTTAGAAGTGGGTTCTTTAGGATTATAGTCCAACCAAGGTAAAATGCTCTTGACCTAAATGGGAGGGAAGCCTAAAAAGGAGGGGATATCTGTATGTGCATGGCTGATTCACTTTGTTGTGCAGTGGAGGCTAACACAGCATTGTAAAGCAACCATACTCCAATAAAAATTAATTAAAAAAATAAAAAAAGTCAATGAAAGTTCAAAAAAAAAGATAAAATGTTCTTGAAATCCTCTTAACTATAGTCATTTTTGAAAAGCTGCATCATGTCTCCGTATTCCAGGATATTTTAGCAATTGTACTCACTCTTGATATGGAAGAAAGGGGGTGCAGAGGAAAAAAAATGTGAGGCATAATTAGGAGCGCCGTGAAATGTCAGCTCCGCTTTCCTTTCTCATGCTGGTGCTTCCAAAGATAAGCCCCTGGAGTCAGCTTTTGTGTTCATTTCTAGTTTATCTGAACCTGTTTTATGAGCCTCTTCTCCAAAAGGCCTTTGGGTCTCCTTGGGCATTGTAAGCAGATCATAGATTAAGCTCATCAGCTGTAGGGACGGAAGATGCTGGCACTACTCGTCCATGAGGACCGTCACACGGCATCCTGTCTTCACAGCAGCACAAAGCACGGCTGAGATGGTGGCTGGGACAACTTGGCTGCAGCCGGAGACCATCCCAGTAGAAGCTAGAAGTAAGTTTGTGGCTTCTGAGATGTTTTAAATCTTCTACAAGACTAAATTTAATCTACGGCATAATAAGAAAAAGAAACACTTAAGCTCTCTGTTTAGTTTTTAGTAAATAAATGTCATTTCTTTTTGTCATTTGTCTGTTTTCAAAGCCAAGTGTATAGATCTCAGGGTGTCATTGTATTGAACCCTGCTCCCACTTTTAGTTACCTTTGTTGCAAAGTATCATAAATACTGAGATACATTATTACATAAACTCAGGGCTGACGGGTCACCCCATTTGTCTCTCGGAAATGAGCGTGTTTTGTGACCGTGGGAACAGCCTGTTCTCTGGAGAGACATCTTCCACTTCCGGTGAGGGATCAGTCTCTGTCTCGGTTATAAAGGAAAGAATCTCCTCTCCCCCGTTCCCACGTTTGGCAGGAAGCCTTCTTCTGTCGCATTTGTTCCTGCTGCGGTTTTTGTGGCTTTATTCAAAGAGAGCAGAAATGTTCAGCCACCCTGGTCTCCTCTTCTTCTGAAGGCCCCCTATTATCTCCTTGTGGACTGGCATTTTGTAAAATGTGCCTCTGAAAAGCATTCTGTGTCGTAAAATGTCTACGTACACATCTGGAAATATCCTTCTGTAACGTCTGCTGCCAAACACCAGGAAAAGTTGCTGTTGGTCTATTGGCGTGACTTCTCTGCTGCTTCTCATCACCCGTGGGGGTCCAGACAGCCTCGGCGGTTGACTGAGGGGGTCCCGCTCGGGACCTGGGCTGTGGGCCTGTTGAGAAACCCCCCTACGTGGGACAACAGTGGGGTACTGGCTGCCTCCCTTCCTAATTCACTGAAGGCCTGGACACATAATTGCACTTTTCAGGCCCTTGACTCCATTCATAGCAGCATATTGGACCAGATGATCTCTCAGGCTGCTCTCAGCTCTCAATTTTTCATTTCATTTCTTCTCACCACCGTTGCTTCTATTTCTTGGGGGATGCACTGAACTGCTGACGAAGCGTGTTCTCTTTACTGAGTCTCTGTGGCAAACAGGCACCTCGTGCCATTTCCAGAGTGAGACACCAGGGCTTTGGGAAGTGGAGTCCAAGTCACAGCAGTGCGTCCCATCTAAACCCTTCTCTCCAGATGCCATTTTGATGAGATCCCAAGAAAATTCTCTGAGCGCGTTCTTCAGTTTGGCGGAATAACTTTTCCAGGTATGGAGGGTGGTTCCACCTCCCCTGCCTTTCTCTAGTCCCTCTGCGCATTCAGGCTGAAGGCAGCTGTGGAGTGGCCAGGCCTCTGACCAGGCCTCTGACCAGGCTTGGGCTGGATTTCCGGACACCTGTTTCCAATGCCCTTGGTAGTGATGGAAGTTGAGGGTAGGTGTCGTAAAGGACATGAAGTGACACCGTTTACCTCTAGGGAAAAGCAGAGACAGGATTGTCTGGGGGTGATTCTAAGAGATGGAGGAGGGACCGAGGTCCCTAGGCTCTGCCGGCCAGGAGGCGCAGGCTGGGCTCCACGTCAGCGGCCCACACGCGGCTGACTTCAGAGGGAGAGTGGGTAGGGGATGCTGGGCTCGAGGGTGCAGGGAAGGCACCGCAGGCCTGGGGCAGTTATTGGACATACAGAGGATGATGGATAGGACCTGCTCTTGACCCCCGTTGCAGTCTCCCACCCTCCCCTTTGTGTGGCCCCTATGCTGTTATTTTTAGGAAATAAAAGTGTTTTTTCTTATTTATTTATTTATTTAATTGAAGTAGAGTTGATGTACAATGTTGTGTTAGTTTCTGCTGTACAGTAAAGTGAATCAGTTATACATATACATGTATCCACTCTTTTTTAGATCCTGTTCCCATATAGGTCATTACAGAGTATTGAGTAGAGTTCCCTGTGCTACACAGTAGGTCCTTATTTATCTATTTTATATATAATAGTGTGTATATGTAAATTCCAGCCTCCTAATTTATCCCTCCCCGCTTTTCCCCTTCGGTAACCGTAAGTTTGTTTTCTATGTCTGTGAGTCTGCTTCTGTTTCATACACAAGTTCATTTGTATCTTTTTTTTTTTTTTTTAGATTCCACATATAAGTGGTATCATATGATATTTGTCTTTCTCTGTCTGGCTTAAAAGTGTTTTTTCCTGCACACCTGAATGTGCGACCTGCAATTCATTCCTCCCACAGTAATTTCCAGCAGCCTGAAGTACTTTTCACATGTTTATTTTAGTGAAGACTGTGGAAAGTTCTGAGGCCAGTAAGTGCAGGGGTAGTCAGGGGAGCGTGTGAGCCACAGGGACTGCAGTGAAGCCCGGGGGACAAGGGGACCAGGGAGGAGGAGGGAAGGTAGGAGGTAGGAGAAGGTAGGAGAAGAGGGGAAATCCAGTGCTCTTGTAGAAGGTGGGTTAGGACAGTAGAACCCAGGAAGGTAGGAGAAGGTAGGAGGTAGGAGGAAGGTAGGAGAAGAGGGGAAATCCAGTGCTCTTGTAGAAGGTGGGTTAGGACAGTAGAACCCAAAGGTGTCCTAATAGGAGACACGAGCTGCTTTCAGAGGAGCTGCTGCAAGTTTCTTGCTGCCCAAGGGCCTGGAAGAAACTCTCAACATGCGCAAGACCAGGAGGGTGGAGAAACCCCTGCGTGAGAAGGGGTCCGTGGTCTCGGATGCAGTTTATTTGAGGCTGGTGTGTGGACAGAAGGCTGTGCGTGGGGGATAGAGTGTGGACACTGAAGCCAGCCTGTCTGGGACCAAACAGCTTCTCCATCTCACCAGGGGCTGCTCACTTCCCTGGAGCCCAGTTTTCTCACTTCTTGAAAGGGGGCGATGATTCATGGTCATGACGGTTCACTGTGTTTGTCAACCTGGCTGGTTCACGGTGCCCAGATATTTGGTCAAACGTTATTCTAGGTGTTTCTGGGGGGTGTGTGTTTTCTTTTGGTGAGGCTTACGTTTCAGTTGGTGGGCTTTGAGGAAAGCAGATGCCCCCCATCATGTGGGTGGGCCACACTCCATCAGCTGAAGGTCTCCAAGACTGATGTCCCCCAAGCAGTAGGGAGCTCTGCCAGCAGACGGCCTTCAGACTTGAATTGCAGCTCTTCCCTGAGTCGGCCTGCTGGGACTACCCCCTCAGAGTACAGGCTCGCTAAGCCTCCACAATCGTGTGAGCCAATTACTTAAAATAAATCTCTCTCTATACACATACACATCCTGTTGGCTCTGTTTATCTGGAGAACCCTGCCTAACATGGTGGTGTTACTCACCCCTAGAGTATTGTGAGCTCCCTCTAGGGATGCCCAGGTGAAGGGTAGGGGGATAGACCAGAGTAAGCTCATTAGACTCAAAATAATCCCTTAGAAAGCAAAGGCATAGGTTGAGGGTTGCCAGGGGCTGGGGAGCCGTTGTTTCATGGGTACAGAGTTTCCTTTCGGGGTGACGAAAATGTTTTGGAACTAGATAGAGGTCGTGGTTTCACAACATTGGGAATGGACTAAATGTCACTGAATAATTCACTTCTCAATGGTTAGCTGTATGTTATGTGAATTGCACCTCAACATAAATAAAAATATTCAATGTTTCAGGAAAAACAAAACAAAACAATGGCCTACTTTAAAAAAGTCAAAACCCTAGCCAAGTACGGTTTATGTCAGAAAAAACCTATTTGTGTGTTAGCACTTGTCATGGTTGAATTGCGTCTTCCCGAAAGACGCTTAAGTCCCAGTACCTGTGAATGTGACCTTATTTGGAAGTAAAGTCTTTGTGGATGATCAAGTTGAGGCCATTAGATGGCCCGAATGATGTCTGGTGTCCTTATAAAATGGGGACATGTGGACCCAGAGAGAGACATACACAAAAGGAAGACAATGTGAAGACACGGGAAAAAGACGTCTACAAGCCTAGGACACCTGAGGTCACGAGAAGCTACGAGAGAGGCCTGGAGCACACTGTTCCCCACAGCTTTCAGAAGGAGCCAATGCTGCCAACACTTGGACTCTGGCCTCCGGGCTGTGAGACAACACATTTCTGTTGTCAAGCTGAGGTGACACTGACACAGCACTGGTGCCCCTTGTCTTTTTTTAAAACTTTATTGAAGTATAGTTGATTTACAATGTTGTGTTTAGTTTCTGCTGTACAACAAAGTGACTCAGTTATACATATTCTTTTCAGATTCTCTTCTATTATGGTTTATCACAGGATATTGAATCCAGTTCCCTGTGCTATACAGTAGGACCTTGTTGTTTATTTATCCTATATATAACAGTTTGCATCTGCTAACCCCAAACTCCCAATCCTTCCCTCCCCCCTACCCCCTATTTCTTGGCAACTACAAGTCTGTTCTCTGTATCTGTGAGTCTGTTTTTGTTTCATAGACATGTTTCTTTGTCATATTTTAAATTCCACATATAAATGATATCATGTGGTATTTGTCTTTCTCTTTCTGACTTATTTCGCTTTGTATGATAATCTCTAGGTCCATCCATGTTGCTGCAAATGGCATTTTTTCATTCTTTTTAGTGGCTGAGTAATATTCCATTCGGGTGCTCTCTCAATGCCTATGTTGGTCACCATGCAAGACCTGATGCTCCCAACAGACTCCACTTCCAGGAGGATGGAGAGATGTGAGATCTTCCCACCCTGTTGTGGGCTGCATGTAGGGACCTGCTTCTGGCCAGTAGGATGTAAAAAGTGATGGAGGTCATTTTCATAATTAAGTTACATAAAATGGTGACTTCTGTTCTGCTGGCAGAGTATCCCCCTTCCTGCGAGCCTGCCATCCTGTTGGAGAACCAGTGAGGAACTGCATCCTCCCTACAGCCACGTGTGCTTGGGAGCCGATCGCTCCCCTGTCCACTCTCAGCTGCTAAATCCTCTGTGACACCTTGATTTCAGCCTGTTGCAAACCCTGAGCAGAGGCTGCAGGAAAGCTGTGTTCGGACTTCTGATCTACAGAAACCATGAGATGGAGTATTTAAACCGCTAAGTTTTGAGGTAATTTGTTACACAGCAATAGAGATTGAATACGCAATCCTGATAGCTTATTGATCTTCCTCTGAATATGCTTTAGACCAATTTTCCATCCCTAAAATCTACAGGGCTCTCTAATTCCCACCAATCTGTCACTCTCATCTAGGAGCCTGCCTGGATCTCAAACCTCTCTCTCCACTCCTGGGTACCTCCCCGCCTTGCCAGTCCTAATAAAGCAAGACACGGTGGTGTCCCGTGCAAGTAAAAGACACTGAGGGCCAGAGCTCATAAAAGAAGCACAAAATATTAGAACGAGAAGGAATTAAAGCCCCTCTAGGCCCACTTGATCACTGAGTAAAGAGACACAAAAACAGGGAAAACGGACTTTTCCCGTGTCCAAACTAGCCGGGAACAGTGCTGGTATACAGCGTCAGCATTCTGGATTCTCGACCAGTCTGCTTTTAGTTGCTACGTAGAAAACTAAGAAGCCTTTGTCAGATCAAGGGCCAGATTTAGAATGCTTATGTGGGCAGGGCAGGGGGTGGTGGATTAGGCAGGGGTGGCAATCTGGACCAAGGCTCATAGTAGAGAACTTGTCCCGGACTCTGCTTGTCTAACGTTCTATTCGATGGAGGGACACTTAACAAGCGTATCAAAGAATGAGGCCATCACTTGCATCCACATTTCCTTGACAGGCTGCTTGGTCAAGGGAATGGAGCTCAGAGAATCGCGTTCAACCACCCAAGACTCATCGCTGCAAGTGGCAGCATTTTTTCCATCCACCATATCTGCATCTTCATTTGCTTTAAGGCTTTTATTGAACGCTCCTAAGGTTTCCCACAAAACTCAACTCGACGTGGATTTTGCGTCCTTTTTACTGAGATCCTAACATATCAGATGGACAGATGTTTGGTGAGAAGTGCAAGAAAGGACTGAATGCAGGTGGCCTAACTCTCTCCTTAATCTAGGATGCTAGTATTAGAAACTGAATATTAAATATTAAATAAGCTTGCAATACCTGTGTACTTTGGGCTTAGAGATCTTATCAGTAAAAGCCCAGTTTAGTTCACCTTTGGTTTTTTGACTGTAGACCAGGGAAGCTCTGAACAGTTCTCATATTGTTGAAAGAGTCTTGAGACGCGGCAACTTCGCCAGCCTGGGAAGCCAGTTCGTACCACGCCGCACAACTGCCGAAATGAAAATGCCTTCAAGCCCCACCTTCCCATTCATTCATTTGTTCATTCAAAAAGTATCTACTGAGTAGAGAAGATAGATGCAATGGTGCACACAGTCAGACAAGCTTTCTGGCCTCATGAACTTGCGGTTGAGTTGGGAAGACAGACATTAATAAAGTAATCAGACCACACTACAGTGTCCTGCAGGGAAGGCCCCACTCAGGGACCGGTGCTTGGACTGGACCATGACAGGTGAGAAGGAGTTAGGTAGGCAGACTGCAAAGGGAAGAGTGGTCCTGGCAGAGGGAGGAGCATGTGCAAAGGCCCTGTGGAAGGAAGGACAGAGTAAGCATGTGAGGATGAGAGGGGGCTTTTTTCCTAGAGATAAAGGGGGTGTGTCTGGACACAAAGCTGGGATGAAGGAGGGCCCTGTTAGCAAGTTTTGTACAGCTCTCTGGTTGGAAGCAGCAGGCTTAACACATGCATTGAGTAACCCTTCTTCCTGAAATACCCCTGAAACAATAACAAAGGAGTTTAAAAAAAGGGGCTATCAGCCTACACAGATAGCATGAAAGAAGAGAGAACTGTACCAAGGAAGCAAGGGAGAAATCTGACTCACACCGTGGTCCCCGAAGGCTCAGGGCAAGGTTTTCATAAGGATGCTCAGACCCCAGGCTTCTTCCCCGCTTGAATCCTGACACCTCCCTGTGGAAGGAGACCGGGAGAGCCTACTCTAGGGACACTGCCCACCAGCGGTGAACACTTCCTGTTCATCTTAGCGTCCAACCTCTTTTTTTTTTTTTTTTTTTGTGGTACGCAGGCCTCTCACTATTGTGGCCTCTCCCGTTGCGGAGCTCTGGACGCGCAGGCTCAGCGGCCATGGCTCACGGGCCCAGCCGCACCGCGGCATGTGGGATCCTCCCGGACTGGGGCACGAACCCGTGTCCCCTGCGTCGACAGGCGGACCCTCAACCGCTGCGCCACCAGGGAAGCCCCACTTATCCGCTTTTGAATGTTCCTCCCAGGTGTCATTCGGTATCTCCTAAAAAGGTGGGCTTTCTCAGCTGGATGCCCTCGGGCAAGCTGTACCACCTGCAACGTCACCTCCACCCCACGTAGGTCAAACAGGATAAATAAAAACCTTACTTTTCGGGGCCATTTTAAGAACCACACCAATTCACATCAAAGTGTTGTAAGTTGAAGTATGCTACTTAGAAAAATCTGCAAGTTCTAAAAGTATTGTTATTACAATGGCGCTCTTGGAATTAAGATTAAAATTATTTGACATCTCAGTTTAATAGGTATATACTGTCTTACATTCCCTTTCCATAAGAAAGACTACCTAGCAATCGTCTCATTTACGATACTCTGGGATGCCTCACTTTTAATATGAAATTCTGGGTTAAAATTTACAGTATTCTCGGGGGAGGGGGAAATGTGCCTTTTCCGACAAATGTTATGAAGCTTTGAGAACTTCATCCGCAGTACCTAGATGTGTGAGTGCTTCCACAAATACATCCCAGTCTGGGAGTTAGGGCTACGTGGTGGAGAAGATGTAGCCGTACCCTCAAGGATCTTCTGGGAGCTGCAGACAAGAAAAGGAGCCAGACTTGCAGAATGAGGAGAAGCAGGCTGCTGCGGAAACACAGAGGATGCCAGGGAAGGGCGGGGCACAGGGAAGTCCTCCCAAAGGAGGTGATGAGACTGAAGGATGAAGAACAGGCAGCTTTGATGGGGTGGGTGGGCAGGGAGCTGCTGTGCCCTGGGAAGCCCTTCAGTGGGAGAGGGTACTCTACTGGAGGAAACGCAGAGAGTTCTCAGACACTGTGTTCCATTTCCTCTCCAACCACTCCTCTCTTTGATATTATGCACATACAGTTTTATAGCCACATCAACTGTTTTCACTTTCCACACAGCCTTCCCATCGTAGTCTATATGCATGCATGCTTTCATCATTGCAAACATAGCGCGCATGCAATGTATGTTCTTTTCACTTAACATCATATTTTTCAAGTTGCTCCAAGTTGGCTTCATTGCAGATTTAATGACAATGTCAAAGTTCTTCAGTTGATGTCAGTTACTGATTTCAGCTTTCCCACGTTGTTGGTTGTGGCTGTGTTTTAACCACTATAAACCATGCTGTGCCCACATCTTCATGTACATACCTTCTGCTTCTTCATCCTTTGGGGATGCTGTCCCCACGTGACTGAGACAATACACCCTGGGCTTGAATCCCGGCTTTGCCACTTCCTGGTTGGGTGACCGTGGGTGAGTCATTCCTCCTTCCTGGGGTTCTTTTCCTCATCTGTAAAATGAGTACAACAACGTTATCTACCTTACAGGGATGCTGGGAGGGTGGAAGGAGTTACTCTGTCAACACTTAGAACGATGCCCAGCACATAGGAGGAGTTTATGGGTATTTAATTAAGTATCCTCGTTTACCTTTCCATCTATTATATACAAGTGAACAATGAAGTATGCTCTGTGCGTTGAAATCCTTTGTCCACTTATCTGTTGGAGCTTTAACTTTTTTCTAATCAACTTCTGTGAGCTCTTTATGGAATCTGGACATTTGCTGGAATGTTTTATCTCAGCCTGTCCTCATTTATATATTTTAAACATTTTTTATTACCAAATCTTTCGAATGTCTCTTGTGATTCCTTCAGTGAAATCAGAGCCCATTTAATCAATCCTTCATCGAAAAGTTAATATTCAATAACATTTTTAAGGCATGCTTTGATTATTATAATTTTATTTCAATATATAGTGTTTTATTTTCCAAATCAATTACTATTAAATCATTTCATTTGTTATACATAAGTGTTATTCAGGAGAGCACTTGAAAATGTTGGAGGGGATGGAGTTTCTCTGGTTTAAATATAAATGACTAATATTAGATATTATATTGGGTTCATAAATATGGATTGCAAGATTTCGACTTCGTTAAAATTTATTGAGAATTTCTTTATGACCCTGAGAAAAATATAATGACTCCCATAAATATTACTTAGCATTATGAAAATAACTAACACTGTCATGCTACTTTCCGGCTTACAAAACCCTTTTGTTTGTCTCGTGACAAACAATGTCAGGTGGTTGCTATTGTGTGAATTTGGACAACAGTGAGTTACAATCTCATATAACAATTGTATTTCTGTCCACTTCCCTTGTACGTCTAATAAATTTTCCTTTGCATATTTTGTTGCCGTGTTGTTTGACACATGAAATGAAAAGGAAATTTATTGAGCAGCTATTATCCAGGTTCTTGTGCAAGAGTGCTTCCACATACAGGTCATTCAATTCCACGGCAACGCTGCCAGGTCACTCATGGTATTTCTGCTGTTAGGGATGAAGCAAATGGCATAGAAAGAGACTTGTGTCCACAACTGCTCTGGCCGACAGTAGGCCAGTGGCAGAAAGTCTGAGGACAGCCTTTCCTGAGGAATTCTATAATTAATTCCTCCAAAATGACAAGTTTCTCACAGTGCATTTTCTTAATAGACCTCAACTTTGTCTTGTGTCAATTTTCAATGTCTGCCGTCTCTTTGCTTCCATGCTGCCTCTTTTCCATCACCTGTGTCATTTTGTTGTGAGGCCATCAGTTTTTTTTTGCTTCTTTTAACGTAATCTCATTAGAACACTTTCCTTTTTATATTGGGATCCAGATTATCTAGATTCATTGCTATACATGTTCATTTTTATTTTAATACATTAATGTGCATGAAAACAAAGGGTAAGATGGTGGTGCTGAGGTCTTAGGGTGGGGAAATGGGGAGATGCTGGTCATAGGGTATAAACTTCCAGTTGGAAGATGAATAAGTTCTGGGATCTAAAGTACAGCATGGTGACTATAGTTAAAAATACTGTATTAGAAACTTGAAAGTTGATAACGAGAACAGATCTTAAACATTCTCAGTACAAAAAAAAAAAATTGCTGTTATGCACCGACTCATTGCAAAGACTCTAAGCTTCTGATATCATATATAGTATGTCCAGACTGGAATTATATATGGGTGTAATAAATGCTTCCTTGAAAAGTTAAAAAAAAAAAAAAAAAGGCGTTACGTAATGTGATGGATGTGTTCCCTAACCTTCTGTGGTAATCATTTGGAAATATGTGTATCAAATCATCTCGTTGTACACCTTCAATGTACACAATTTATAGGTCAAAGATATCTCAATAAAGCTGGGGAAAATAAATTTAGAAAACAAAATAAAATGTGTACTAGAGAATTCTGTTGGTTCTTTCACAAAATTTCATTGTAGAGATTTCGGCAAATACTGTGAATCACCAGTGACCCCTCTGGCTAGGTAGAATCATTCTTACCACTTTTTGTTTCAGGTTTATATATGAAATTGATATGCTGAATATAATTGTCTTTTTTTCACTTACCATTACCTCATGAGCAGTTTCTCGTGCCATTGAAAACGTGCACTTTGATGATGCCTGCTTAAGGGGATGCATTACCATTTTTCAATCATTTCCCCCTTCATTTCCATTGTTGCCGGTTTCTGCTTTTATAAATAAAGCTGAAATGACCTTGAGTTCAAAGCTTTGACCGTATCTCTATAGCAACTGATTCACTGATATTTGTTATGATTGACTCTGTAGCGTGATATGTGGTCAATTTTTGTATGAATTCGTGAGTGTTTGGAAAATGATCTGTAATTGTTGGATGAGGGATTTTGTAAATATACATTAGACCAAATGTGTTCATTGTGTCATTCAATCTGCCTGTACATGGATTAAATTTATATGCTTGATACCAATACTTCACAGAGTTGTGTTAATATATTCTATGTGGAAACAAACAAAAAAAAAGCTTCGACTTCATCTCTGATTGAGTTCCCTTGACAGATTCCTGGAAGCGGAATTAGACAAAGATTGTGAATATTCTCAAGGCTCTTGTAGCATTTTAACCTAATCACTTTTCATTAAAAAAAAAACACATCAGTTTATAATCGCATGCTCTGTGCGCGAGAAAGCACCTTCCCCTCAATTGTCCCCTCCTGCACCAACCACTACACACAGTGTCTGAAACATCTTGCTAATTGTCTGCTGCCGTCGAGGAAATGGCACAGATGTCCACACCAGGGAGGCCCAAGGTCCAGGAGCAACTCTTCCTCTGCTGCCTAAAATCTGCAAGTCCCGTAACCTTTCGGAGGCTGAGAGCTTCGTTCTCATGATAAGCACTTTAACCATCAGGCAAAAAATGTAGATGGAAGGGAGATTGAAGGTAAGTCTGGTTGCAGTGAGCCTGTCCGGGCGTGGCTAATTCCTTGCAGGGGTGGTCCTCTCTGTGTCCCACCAAAGTACCATTTAAAAAGTCTCCACTGAATAAGTGTCAAAATGGGGGAGAAAATACCGCTCGGATCTTTTGGATTAAGGACCATTTCATTGCTCATTCGTGCTAGCTGTGGTTTCTAGCCTGAATTGCTTCACTTTTAGAGCGGAAAGGAAAGAGGACCGTTCTGAATGGACCTCCAGCGAGCATCTTGGGTGAGGCGCCTGTACCCACCCGGGCCCCCCCAAAAGGCTTCCTTTTTTCTATGGAGACTTCATTGTCTCATGGGAGCTGATTGCACAACAGGGAATATTTTCCTAAATATGTCTTCAGAACATTTTGCAAAATAGCCTCTAGCTGGGTTTTGACAGACACTGACTGTTTCTTTGGGGGTATTTGAGTGTCCAGCTGCCTCTGAGAGAGTCCTCACTGTCTTTGCAAATGCTTGAACCCAACTGAAAGATGCCAATGGTCACCAGGGAACCGAAGTCTTCTACCGTACGAACCACAGTCTAGATTTCATAGTGGAGGCAGCTGACTGGCTACTGGATTTCCCCTTCATGACTAGTGAACGCTTAATTGCTCTACAATTAAAATGTAATTATACTGTCAAAGAATAATTCCACAGTTACTCTAGCATAGTGATTTACAAAACGGAAAACATATTTTTAAAAGAATTCCGAAAGTTCCTCTCTACACGGCTTGCTAAACCCTTTCATAATTGGTGCCTTTCTGGGCATCGCTCCAGAAGCTTCTCAGCTGTCACATTTTTAAGGTCAACTGTACAAATATTAGCTTATCATCTACTTAGGACTTCTGAAAACATGATATTAGTTATCTGGAGTGATCTAATTATCGCTTTGTTTGGAAATAGATAATAAATTCCTAGTGCTTCTGAGACATTGCACATTCCAAGAGATCTAAACCTTGTCATAGTTCCTTAAGGATGAAGAATTACCAACTCTCCCTTGAGGCTCTGAAGAAAGAAAAACTAGGAAGAAAGAAAAGCACTTAGAAGGAAGGAAGGAAGGAAGGCAGGAAGGAGGGAGGGAAGGAGGGAAAGATCTTGGCTCTGCAGGCTCCAGGCTCAGGTTGAGATCCTCGCGGGGGGAACGTCGCCTTCTCTCTTTGCCCCCGTCCTGTCCTCCCTGCCTCCCCTCTCCCCATTCCAGCCTTCAGTCTCCTCCCTTTTTTCCTTTATTGTACATCTCTCCCTTCCTTCCATCTTTGCCTCCTATTAACCCTGACGGGGCAGGGGAGATGCTGGGCTAAGTTGGTAGCCGCCTCATGTTTCTGGGTGCCTAGTAACGCCTCGGAACACAGAAGGCTTCTCATTATTAGCGTCCTGTGATGCTGACATCTTGGGAAAAGTTGCTGTCCAGTGCAGACAGCAAGGGGTCTGCTGTGGCACACAAAGTCTGAGTGTGCTGTGCTCATGCTGCCCAGTGTCTGGGCAAAGCTGGCCCTCCTGGAGGCCAGGTCTTGCTTCTCTGTCACCTGCGACCCTGACCCAGAGTGAGGACTGAAAGAAGAGCCACGTAAGGGCGCAGTGACTGTATTTCCACGGGCTGGTGTCATTGTTGTTTTGAAATAAAGTGTGGCGTCCCAGAAAATTCAATAACAATAATAACGACTTAGATAATCATTCAAACAGAATTGACATGCTTGTGTTCTGGTTGTGCGTTCGGTACAAGTGAAAAACAAACAAAAAGTCAAGGAAGCAAACAGGGAGAGCCCTGCAGGCCTGCTGGTTCCCCACATCCCGGGTAGATATTGCCTCCATGATGGCCTCACACACACTCACTCCCCAACCTCCACCCCAGACCTGCGGCTCCAGCCAGGCTCAGCTTCAGGTCTCTGCCTAGGGTATTTGAAGTCATCATTCTAGAACACTCAGCGCTGTATGTTTAGTTGTGTGTAATTGGAACTTTGCTTCACTCATATCACAGATCGGGGGGGAGGGAGTTTGGTTTACTTAGTTGCATAAGGCAAGGGCAGTACCATCTGAGCACCTATTTTTTCTTTCATAATTATCATTTCTTAAGGGTTAGGTATCTGTATTTTTGTGCTATAGGGAAAAGAGAATGATTGGTTTTGAAGTTCTTTGCTGTGATGAGTTATGTGCGTTGATGGAATTGACTTCGTCGGATCTATTTGTTACAGCCTTCAATACTCCTTATCACCAAAGTGCTATTTAAAACGTCTCCATTTATCAGCTCGGTGCTTTGTGACCGCCTGGAGGGGTGGGAGGGAGGGAGACGCAAGAGGGAGGAGAGATGGGAACATATGTGTGCGTATAGCTGATTCACCTTGTTATAAAGCAGAAACTAGCACACCATTGTGAAGCAATTATACTCCAATAAAGATGTTAAAAAAAAAAAGTCTCCAGGGCTTCCCTGGTGGCGCAGTAGTTGAGAGTCTGCCTGCCGATGCAGGGGACATGGGTTCGTGCCCCGGTCCGTGAAGATCCCGCATGCCGTGGAGCGGCTGGGCCCGTGAGCCATGGCCGCTGAGCCTGCGCATCAAGAGCACGGGAGAGGCCACAAAGTGAAAGGCCCGCGTAACACACACACACACACACACACACACACACACGCAAAAAAAAAAGTCTCCATTGAATAATTTAACAACACTGTATCGTATGTTATATATGAAAGTTGTCAAGAGAGTTCTCATCACAAGGAAAATACTTTTTTTCCCATTTCTTTAATGTTGTATTTATACAAGATGATGGATGTCCACTAAACTTCTTGTGGTCATCATTTCACGAGGTGGGTATGTTCATACCATACTATTTCAAATTTGTACGTGTAATTTAAATTCAAAAACGTAGTGTTATGATTGAATCTTAAGCAAAACACAGAGGTGGGTCTGAGAACCCCTAAAATGGGTGCTGAAGGGAACTGGGCCCTCAGAGCGTCAGGAAAGGCAGCAGCAGGTGGGGCACTGCAGTGACTTTGATGGCTTTGGCTAATGCTCCCATGTTTGCTAGGCAAGTGTGTTAAATTTAATCCTCAGATAACCCTGCAGCATAGGTACCATTACCCATGAGGAAGACACCAAGAAAGCCGAGGTGTCTTGCCCAAGGTGAGTACAGAGTCAATGTTTCCATCCGGTGGTCTGACCCTAGCGTTCGCAGGCATCACCCCTCCGTCCCTGCCCGTCCTCTCGGTTCCTCTCCGATTTGTGAATTTAAGTGGTTAATTCAAGTAAATCTGTATACAGAGTCCCCAGAACTCAACAAAACTTTCTGGGGCACCCACCATCTTAGGAAGAATTCCTCCTGTACTCAAGGCATTCACTATATAAACTTCAAATTGCCCAAGGTTGACCTTTACTGTGGCCACTTTCTAGAGTCCCTAAAGCCCAGAGGAGACCAAACAAACAAAACCCTGCAGGCAACGTAGGCGAGAACGTCACTGGTCTAGAAATTGCTCTGGGGGGTGAACAGCCAAAACCACCTACAGCTGGAGACCAGACAGGGGTGGCCTGGATCAGAAGCTTGAACAAAGACTGCATGGTCTGGACACGCTGCTGTGTTAGACCGGTTCTGCCACCCTGTCATTTGACTAGCTTATTGGCACTGGCTTTTATCACTGGGCTGGCCAGCTTGCCTCTTGTCTACCCACGTCCAGTCACCAAAGAGATGTGGTGCTTCTAAAAAAAAGAATGCTGGTTTGGTGCTGCAACAGTGAAACAAAATACCTTGTGAGTTTTAGCTTTTGCCTGTTTCTTCATCGAACCAGTTCAGCGGGCTGGCATCAGCTAAAGGTTGTTAATAACACGGTGCGTCCATCTAGTCAACCTCAGACTCTGGAAGGAAATCTGCAGCGAAGGCCCTGTGATGGGGATCAGAGCTGTCCAGGGTTCGTGGCAAACATCAAATGGGAGGCAGCCTCGCAGCATGGCTTTGCCTCAACCCACAGAATTGTTCTCTGGCTTCTTGAACACAAAACAAACCCAAACAGAATAATGTATTTTTCCCTTAAGGTGGAACGTAGATATTCTTGCAAACGGAAACTCCATGAATTTAAGGAGGCAGGACTTTAAGCCAAGTTCGTCCTAGGTAAAGATTTTAGGGGTTATTCAGGTTTTTAGGGGCAGTAGATGTTTCTGGGTCAAATGGAAATTGACTGCACTGTCTGAAGCCAAAAGAGCATCAGTAGAAGTGGCAGTGACCGCAGCTCCAGTAACAAAGTTGTGCAAGACTTCCAGGGATTGAGGACGAAATGCATTGAACTTCAGAGCCTGATCCTGGTTTTTTGTCAATTTCTGTCCACTTAACCTCTCTGAATTCTGTTCTTATCTCTAAAATGGGAATAACAATACCTACCCACTTTACAGTGTATTTAAAAATTTTTTAAAATTAATTAATTTAGTTTTAGCTGTGGTGCTGCACGTGGGCTTTCTCTAGTTGTGGTGAGCAGGGGCTACTCTTCGTTGTGGTGCGCAGGCTTCTCATTGCGGTGGCTTCTCTTGTTGCAGAGCACGGGCTCTAGGCGCGCAGGCTTCAGTAGTTGTGGCACACAGGCTCAGTAGTTGCGGCTCACGGGCTCTAGGGCACAGGCTCATTAATTGTGGCACATGGGTTTAGTTGCTCTGTGACATGTGGGATCTTCCTGGACCAGGGCTCAAACCCGTGTCCCCTGCATTGGCAGGTGGATTCTTAACCACTGAGCCACCAGGGAAGCCTTGCAGTGTATTTTGATACTGAGAAATGATCGGTAAGAAAAACTCAGCTGGGCCAGATATGTAAATGGCTGGAATACAGAAAGCTTTAAGGACCTCATCAATACGACAAAAGATTTATACCCTTACGCATAGCTCTTAAAGACAAATAAGAAAAATACAAATAACCCAATAGAAGAATGGGCAATGAGTATGAATAAGCAATTAACATGAGAAATACAAATGGCCATTAAATTTAGGAAAATGTTCAAACTTACTAGCAATGAAAGAAATGCAAATTAAAGCAATGAAGTATTTTTTTCTGCCGTATTGGACACGTAAGAAAGTGATAACACCTAGTTCAGTGAGAGCATGGGAAACAGGAAGCTCTACACCCAGTGTGATTGTGTGGATTGGGGTAAGATTTTCGAAGAGCAATTTCAAATTACATACCAAAATTTTAAGTTGCTCATCCTTTGATATGAGAATTTCACTTCTAGGAATTTAAGGTTAAGGAATGCTAGCATAAGTGCCTAAAATTATAGATAAGCATATTTTTAAAAGATGATGTCAGGAGGGGAAAATAACCCCTGTGATTATCTCTCACCGAATCCTGTGAAATATCAAACTCCAAATATGGTTGCCTAGGAACTCAGGACCAGGAACTGTGTTGAAATTTCTTCCCTATTGAGATAGGTTAAACTTTATTCAGCAAGGCAAAATGTGAATTATAGCTTCACTTGAAGTCACTTTGAAAATACCCAACTGAGGTTGCATTTTTAATCTTTACAGTAAATTTTGGGGGATGAAATAGAGCAAGTCTTGCCAAGAGTAGAAATTCGTGTCTGGGTACAAATTAGACCTTGCTCATTTTGCTATAGTGACCCCATCATTTAAGAAATTGTAAACTAATACCTTGGAAGAGTTCACGAGCTCCATGAAATGGCTGGACTACATTCAGAGAAAAGATATTGGCTGAATTTCTGAGAACAACAGTGAAATTACTGAGCCAACGAATTTCTGTGCACTATGTGTGGTTTGGTCAAACTTAGTGGTTAAAGAGATGCCACTAGAGGCAACTTCACTCCACAAAATGCTCTGTAAATAAAGTAACACAGCTCTCTTGTCCTTATCTACATATTCCATAAAAATGCTTCAGAATGTGTAAAGTCATGGACAAGTTTGATGCACAAACAGCATCGTGCTGGAATATGTAAAAGGGCAAAGCATTGGAATTGCCAGGAGAAATGATCAAAACAATAATTATGGAAGACATTAATGCGCCAACTCAGAACATGCCAGAAGGAAACAAGAAATAAGGAAAGACAAGGATTTGCACATTGCAATTAACATGTTTAATAGACACACATTGAACTGTGTACCCTACAAAGAGAGACTAGGCTTTTAAAAAAAACATGGAATATCTACAAAATTTGGTTATACGTAGGCTAAAGAAAAACTTGATTACATACTCCAAAGTAGAAATTACAGAGGTCACACTATTTAACCAAAATGTTTTAAATCCAGAAACAGTCCACAGATGAATAAGAAAAAATAAATTTTAAGTACTGGGACATTTTGAAAGCATTCTTTCAAATAGTTTTGAGTCAAAGTGCAAATCTTGTAGTGAGGTGGATGGACCTAGGGTCTGTCATACAGAGTGAAGTAAGTCAGAAAGAGAAAAACAAATACTGTATGCTAACAAATATATATGGAATATTTTTTAAAAAGTGGTTCTGAAGAACCTAGGGGCAGGACAGGAATAAAGACACAGATGTAGAGAATGGACTTGAGGACACAGGGAGGGGGCAGGGTAAACTGGGATGAAGTGAGAGAGTGGCATGGACATATATACACTACCAAATGTAAAATAGATAGCTAGTGGGAAGCAGCCACATAGCACAGGGAGATCAGCTTGGTGCTTTGTGACCACCTAGAGGGGTGGGATAGGGAGGGTAGGAGGGAGACACAAGAGGGAGGAGATACAGGGATATATGTATATGTATAGCTGATTCACTTTGTTATACAGCAGCAACTAACACACCATTGTAAAGCAATTATACTCCAATAAAGATGTTTTAAAAAAAGAGCAAATCAATTATTGTCATGGTAATTTACAAATGATTTAGAAATTAATATTAATGATAAAATACAATCAAACCTGTAGTATGTTGTCAATTCAAATTCGTAACTTTACAAACCTTTACTATTGGAGAAGAAAGATCTTTAGAGATTTAACTAACTATTCAACTCAAGAACTTACCTAACAATAAAAATAAGCAAAAATGCAGGTACTGATCATGATAAAAAACATGATAAATTAGAAGTAAAATTGTAGAAATAATAAAGTCAAGATGCTGTTCCTTGAAAAGATTTTAAAAAACAGAGAAACTTTCAGGAAGTACAGTCAAAGGAAAAAAAAGAAAGAAATTAAGACCTATAGTATTTGGAATTAAAAAGAGAATATAATTACAGAGCTAAAACAACTAAAACTTTTAAGATAAAGAACATTTTTTTCCATAGAAGAAGTGTTCTTGATACTGACATATAAGTAAATGTTCATCAACAGGATAAAGCAAATGTGCTACATCCGTTCTATGGAATATTATGATGCCATGAAAAATAAGGAGACAGGTTTTAGGTACTAACATGGAAAAATCAGAACTGTGTATAGAGAATGCGTTAATTTGTGTAAAAAAGGAAGCATAATTTTTGTCTTTGCTTCTATCTACATTATAAATCTCTAAAAGAATGTATCAGACATTGATAACATTGGATATATACTTGGGTATCCCACACGGCAGGAACTGATCAGATGGGGAACAGAGGAAGGATGGAGATTTTTATCATGTACACTTTTATACTTTCTGATCTTCAAAACTTGTGACTGTACTACACTTTCAGCAAATTAACTAAATAAGATAATACCGTGAACATAATTTAAACTAATAAATTTAGGAATCTGGATGTGGTTAACGTTTTTCCAATATATTATAAGTTGCCAAAATTGATCAAAGAAAGATATCAAACCTAAACAGGCCGGACATCTCAACATCGTCTAGTGACATCTTTCTTACCCACTACCTTCACCTTACAGACAAAGTCATGGAAGATCTCTCTTGGAAGACTTTTTCAAAGCTGTCCCTTCATCTTTCTTTACCTCCTTCCACAGCTCCGGGCTGTGCTGTGGACCACCCCTCTGACCAGGCTTCCTGCCTCGGCCGCTCACCCCGTTGTTGTCTGGCAAAACTGCTAAGACCACCAGCTTAGACAGTGAAAAGGGGTGGGGGGGAGTTGCCACCTGGCCTCTGTCACTTAGCAGGCCTCACGATTCTGAGTTTATGTTACCTTCCTGAGCCCCCATTCGTCATCTGGAAATTGGGAATAATTATTAGAGCATCTCCATTACAGGACTACTCTGAAGGTCAGATGAAAAAACAAGGGTGATGCGCTTAGCAGAGAGTATATCCTGCACCCAATAAATGTTAATTCTTCCTGTTAACACACCTGACTCTTCTCATGGCCGGCACGGAGCTGCACCGCTCAGCCCTGCCTTCTAGAAGAGTTTGTTCTCCCAGTGGCCTCCACCTGTGGCTCCTTCGGTGATCACCTCGGCTGTCGAGTCAAAGTCATTCTTCTCAGGGAGGTCCCAGACAGTGATTGCGCACAGCGAGGGCATGACCATGCCCGCCAGCAAAGCCTCATTTCGTGGGCAGCCCTGAGGGTGGGCAGGGGCTTTGTCGGTTCTGTCCCCCAGCCCGACAGCTCCCCTGCCCTCTCTTTTCCTTTCACAGATGTCTCTCCCCAGTACTTCCCTTGTTCTGCTCACTCTGCCTCAGCGTCTGCTTCTGGAAGAACCCAGCCTGCAGGCTTGTCAGTTCAGTCTACCAGACCCCTTGCAGCTAAAAGATAAAGTCCAAACTCACAGCTTTGGTCTCTGTGCCTCAAAGGCTGTTCCCTCATTTCTTCATCCTGCAAGTTCTACACATCCTTCTGGAGAAATATTTCTTACTAAGTCTTCCCTGTGGTATCCAGACAGCCACGTCCCCTCCAAGCCCTCAGTTCTCCCCATCCTTTGTAGGCTCGCCTGTGGTGACAGGAAAAACCTGGAACTGACATGGGCAAAGGGACCCCTAACCCATCACTCTGGGGTAAACACGACAGCAATAATTTGCCTTAATTTCCCTGGTGTTGTCTACATCCTCAGTAACAAGGATGGGATTGTTGACTTTAAATTAGAAGTTTCATATGCAAATCGAAACTAGAATGAGTTATCAGCTCACACTGGTCAGAGTGGCCATACACGGATGTTCCTCAAAAAACTAAAAAGAGTGTGACCATATGATCCAGCAATCCCACTCCTGGGCAGGTATCTGGACAAAACTATAATTTGAAAAGGTACATGCGCCACTACGTTCATAGCAACACTATTCACAACAGCCAAGACATGGAAGCAACTTAAGTGTCCATCAGCAGATGAATGGATAAAGGTGTGGTACATCTATACAATGGAATACTACTCAGTCATGAAAAAGAATGAAATAATGCCATTTGCAGCAACATGGTTGGACCTAGAGATTATCTTACTAAGCGAAGTAAGTCATAAAGAAAAAGAAAAATACCATATGATATCACTTTTATGTGGAATCTAAAATATGACACAAATGAACTTATCTATGAAATAGAAACAGACTCACAGACATAGAGAACAGACTTGTGGTTGCCAAGAAAAAGTGGGTGTGGGGGAAGGATGGATTGGGAGTTTGGGATTAGCAGATACAAACTATTATATATATGTATAACTGAATCACTTTGCTGTACATCAAAAATAAACACAGCATTGTAAATCAACTATACTTCAATAAAATAAATTTAAATAAATAAGAAGTTTCATGAGATAGATTTTTCTCCTCTTCTTTTAATAGAATTATCCACTGAATAGAACCATAAATTTAACACTCAATATATTTACTCATGTGATTCTTAAGAAATGCAACGCCCCAGGTCCCTGAAACGCTCACTTGTGCTAAGGCAGGCGGGCCATGTGCATTTTCACATAGGGTTGTGATTTTTTAAAAATCTGAAATGCATCTAATTCCCTTGTATAAATCTTAGTAATTATGTTCACAAAGTCATCGTACACAGCTCAAGGGGAAGGGTGGGAATCCTCACCTCACACCTGTGTCCAGGCTGCCACTTCCAGGCTGATTAACACAGCCAAATGCTGGGAGGACGCTTGGGTCACCGGAGTGTGAACCTCTGAGGGAGGATCAGATGATAAAGTCTGAATGCAGAAATCAATGTGAGCCCTGGGGCATGGCTTTAGCTGGGTGATTTATGGGTTCCCTTTGATCAGCTCTCTTTACACAGACCTCTGGACTCAAAGGAGGGTGAGGAAGGTGTGAGATTATTGGGGTCCCCCCTGCGTGGGCCAGTATTCTCTCCTAGGACAAGGAGATGCACTGACACCCCTTTCCTGGGTTCTTCAGAGAGTGATGGATGAGACAATGGCATTAAAGGTGGAAAGGGTGGATTAGACGCACAAGATTCGAGAACTGGATGGATATTAAACATTGCGTAGCCCAGTCTCCTGAGATTGTAGGTGAGGAGACTGAAGCCCAGAGAGGGGAAGAGATTTCCTAGCTAGTTTTTGGAAGAGTAAGTCTTAGGACTCCTGTCTCCAAACTTCTATTTATTCCTTAGCCTCCCATCACTCTCTGTCTCATTAATGAAACTTGGAGTGATAACTATCATAGCTGGTGCTTACGGACTACCCCATGCCAAACACTTTCCATTCATTATCCTAATTAATTACACCAACAACCCTACGAAGCTGGTACTATTATCACTCTTTTATAGATGAGGAAACCTAGGCTCAGAGAGTTTGGAAACTTGCCCACGCTTATGCAGCTAGTAAGTAGTGATGAAAGATGGGGATCCAGCGGTACCACCCAGGATGCTGTCCGTGACCATTACCCAATCAGGCTTCTACCTGGGAGAATCTATACCACCCTCAGTCCTCAGCACTTATGGGAAGTGTATTTCATTTTCCAGACAGGTATCATGTGTGCAGTAGTTGAGTTTACACATAAAAATAAGAACAAACGTATTACGTCTCTAAATAATGCATTTTTTAAAAATGAGTGTTACTCAATGTATCTTTTTCTAAATGTATTTCCCTTTTACATGAATAGTTTCACTAGTTTTATGGGCCAGGAAGGAAAATAGAAGTGAAGAAGATCCATATACGCTAAGCACGTATGTGATCGCCCTCCTTTCTGCCCCCTCTTTTTTTTTTTTTTTTTTTGCGGGCCTCTCACTGTTGTGGCCTCTCCCGTTGTGGAGCACAGGCTCCGGACGCGCAGGCTCAGCGGCCATGGCTCACGGGCCCAGCCGCTCCGCGGCATGTGGGATCTTCCCGGACCTGGGCATGAACCCGCGTCCCCTGCATCGGCAGGCGGACTCTCAACCACTGCGCCGCCAGGGAAGCCCTCTGCCCCCTCTTTTAAATACATCTAACTTGTTCCTTCCTCAAAATATTTATGCTTTAATTAAAATGGCCTGAGGCAAAGTTCATTTTCATGGGAATCACTCCTCACTGATCTCCGATTCTAGGTAGTTGCTATAGTTACACCTGAATTAAGCAAGATACATGATATAATAACTTTGTAATGTAGGACTTCTCCCTGGAAGGTGCACACCTTTCCCCCATCTGTTGGGCAAGTTGTAAGGCATTTCAGGCTCTGGCTCCCAAATCAACTTCAAGAAATGTTGACTATTTTAATAAACACAAGAAAAGCAGGGGTTAGGGGTGGGGTGGGGGGGCTGGTGTCAAAGGGAAAATTGGAAGGTCATTGTAGTGATCAGTTCTCCTGTGTGAAAAAAAAGTCACTCCTTAACAAAATCTACAAATTAGTCACGTAATTAGCAGCAACAAAAATTTCTGCCGGGCTGAAGTAGGAGGGCCTTTTCCACTGGGAACAACTTGGCAGTGCCCTGAGCGGCATGTTTATGGTTTACATTTCCTTCATGGTCTCATGTAAGGACAAGACCAGACATAATTTTTAATTCCACAGAGAGAGCAGTCAGAAGAACAGCAACAAAGCGCTATGTTAAAATCAATGTCCATTGACCTTGTCTATCAGAATAGGAAGCAATTCCATGGACGATGTTGAAATACAAAAATCAAAAAGGAGGATTTCTTGGATATTGAAAAATGTTATCCGTGAGTTAGAATCAAAGATACAGCTGTTTTTTTTATGCTTAGTATCCATTTGTATTGTTTAATAAATAGTCAACAATAGATGTATTTGGAATATGTATGTTCTAAATTCCTGTTCTAAATATGTTTCGGGAAATTCTTAGGGGATTTTTCCCGAAAGTCATTGAGACTGTGCGTCTGGGTCTTGGACTATCCCTTCCCCTGTAGCTTTTCTTTTCTACACAGAAAACAGGGGAGACCAGGAGACAAGCAATTAGGAGCCTCTCTCTGCCTCAGCTCCCTGTGGGGTCATCTTCAGGACACCCCTGCAAGGCATCTTCCTGATGTTTGCTCAAAACCAGGAAGTCAAACTTCCCGATTTGCCCGACCACAGGGCTAGGATTCAGCCCTGGGGGCCGGCAGACAGAGCCCTCCACCTACTCTGGGGACTTGTGCCTTTCCTCCTAAGGAACATAAAGGTGACCTCAAGGTCACTTTGGTGCCGGCTCTCATCCTGCTGTCATTGTAATGCAAACATGAAAACATTTTAGGAGAGAAGAGAATAAAAATCCAGGGCCTCTGCCACATGTTGGCTGATGAGCCAGACTTTTACATTTCTGTTCCCTTTACTTTTGTGACATTTTCCTTTTGTATTCCCCCAATTTCCTCATCCTTATATGACAGTTAATCTTTCTATCAAAAGGTTAAAATAATACTGTTGTTGTTATTACCTACAGATTGTTTTGAAACGTATTCAAACTCCTCTGTCCCTTCAGGCTGTGGTTACACCCCCATGAGAGCTCTGTCAATATAACTGGCAAATAAGAGGCACGTGAAAAGATGCTCAACACCACCAATCATTAGAGAAATGCTAATCAAAGCTCCAATGAGGTATCACCTCACACCAGTCAGAATGGCCATCACCAAAAAATCTACAAACAATAAATGCTGGAGAGGGTGTGGAGAAAAGGGAACCCTCCTGCACTGTTGATGGGAATGTAAACTGGTACAGCCACTATGGAGAACAGTATGGAGGTTCCTTAAAAAACTAAAAATAGAGCTACCATATGATCCAGCAATCCTACTCCTGGGCATATATCCAGAGAAAACCATGGTTTGAAAGGATACATGCACCCCAATGTTCATTGCAGCACTGTTTACAATAGCCAAGACATGGAAATGACCTAAGTGTTCAGCAACAGATGAATGGATAAAGAAGATGTGGTACATATATACAATGGAATACTACTCAGCCATTAAAAAGAGTGAAATAAGGCCATTTGCAGCAACGTGGATTGACCTGGAGATTATCATATTAAGTGAAGTAAGTCAACAGAGAAAGACAAATATCATATGATATCTCTTATGTGCAGAATCTAAAAAAAATGATACAAATGAACTTATTTACAAAACAGAAACAGACTCACGGACTCAGAAAACAAACTTATGGTTACCAAAAGGGAAAGTGGGGGGGGAGGGATAAATTGGGAGTTTGGGATTGACGTATACACACTATTATATACAAAATAAATAATCAAGAGGGACTTATTATGTAGCACAGGGAACTCTGCTCAATATTCTGTAACAACCTAAATAGGAAAAGAATTTGTAGAATAGATACATGTATATGTATAACTGAATTACTTTGCTGTACACCTGAACTAACACAACATTGTTAATCAACTATACTCCAATATAAAATTTAAAAATATATTAGTTGGTCATTGATAATAAGGAGTCTGGACGCCCTTGTTCGACCCTGATCAAGTGGTTTTCTCTCTTCATTATGTGTTACCCAAGTGGACAACGTTATTAATAGAACATAAATCCCACTTCTTGAGTTGGTGCTTCTCTTTAAAGTGAATCCAACCCTTTTAGGGAGCAAAGATGCATCTGTGTCTTTGAATTGTCAGCCCAATGACAGGGTTTTACTTCCCAAAGTCCCTAAGCCCATGCTTGGTCAGCTCATCAGGATGAAACCACTTCGTGGTGCTGGACATCTCTGCTGTCCCTCGGGGAACTTGCTGGCCGTGGTGGGCGGGGCTGAGGTGGACGTCATCTGTTGAGTCCTACCTCATGGCTGGGGACAGGGTACCAATTTAGATACAAGCTCCTTCCAGGCAATTATTACCAAAGTTTTACACACAAAAGCAGTGATGTTCTAAAACAGACTTGGGTGGTTTTCAATTCCTCTTTCATTGCTTTGGTTGCCAATGGCATTTCCAACAAAATTGGGGAAGAGGCCACGTGTGTCCTTTGACCTGCTCACCTCCTGTCTCCTATCCCCTGCTCCCTCTGTTCACTCAAGATGCCCAACCGCCAACCCCCCTCACACCTGCCTTCTCATGCCCCAAGCGATCCATCCCTCTCCTGACCACTTACCTCCAAGCGCAGACCCAATTAAAATTCCCTAGCTTAGAGTCTATGTGGAAAATAGTTAAAGGGCTTCACAATAGCAAGTAGAAGAAGGAGCAGCAGCCCTCTCTCCTTGCTGGGGAGATTTGCAAACTTACTCTAAGGAAATTTCAAAGGAAAGCAGTGGGTACTGAAATGTCCCGGGACTTTGGAACAACCATCGTACCCAAGGTCTGTGGGTCACTCGTGGCTCCAGAGAGCTGATGGGAGGGAAAGGGATTTGGGAGGTGGCCTCCGGCTCCTGCTCTGGGCACAAGTCCTCCATCTGAGCAGTGGATGGCACTCGGAGCGAAGTTGTGGGGTCTACCCATGCCGAGGGGGCAGAGGAAACGGAGGGCTGGTGGTGACCTTGGGTCCAGTGATTGTGCAAGTGGGATCTGTCACCTGAACGAAGGTGAACAGCTCTGCAACATGAGAATTTTGGATAATGACCTACAGGGGCGCTGCAGGGGTACAGGAGGACAAACGTTGCCAACTAGGCCTCTGCCCACGTGTCCTTAGTTACAGCAGGACACTTGCTCAAGCCCACTCAGCCCGGGGGGGGGGGCACCCTGCATCCAAGGGGAGCCAGACAGGGAGGGAGAGGAATAGCTGTGAGCCACCACCACGATCCACCCTCGCCCCAGCCTTCGAGGGATGTCTGCTCACTGCCTCCAGCTTGGCTTGTGGGCCCAGCCCTGCCTGAACCTCCGGGAGGAGAGAGGTCCAGGAAGGGACAGTTCTTACCACGTGAACAGGACGAGGCTGTGAGCAGATCTGAGGCGGAGGTTCTCTGAAACGTCTGAGTCAGAGGAAGCGGATGTTGGAAAAGGCCCTGGTGTTTCAAGGCTGCTAAAGTGGGAGGAGGGTATGGAGAGAGTCTCTTCCAGGACAGCAGAGCCAGCGGTGAATCCTGGCGGTCCCGCTTCCCATTGCTGTAGGTACACGGAGATGAAGAGTCGCAGGGCACTTGGGAGGCAGTTCCATCCTTCGGGAGATCGTTTGTAGCACGAAGAGCTACCAGCACTACTGGTGAAATGAGAAAGAATGAATCAGTGGAGAAGCCAGGAATTATAGGCATCAAGTACCAGAACAATCTGAAAGGGAGGCGCTGTTATCTCTGTTGTTCAGAAAAGGGGCGCTGGAGAAATTCTATTACGCGCCCAAGAAAACCTTGTTCTTCCTCTTTCCCACTGGGTCTGCCCAAATCAGGCAGAGATGCAGGAAAAGAGAGAGAAGCATCGAAATAACCCAGATGACAAGACATACTTTTTTCCTGTAGAAAAATGTATAACCGTGGTCAAAGAGTTTCTATTTTGTGCAAGTATGATGATGTCATACCTGCTCCATGACAAACAGAAGCGCAAATGGGAAGCAGAGTCACAAAGAATGCACTCGCAGGGAGAAGCAGAATGGCGTGTTCCAGACCCAATGGGGACCTGGGCAGAGCCTAGAACGGACTTTGAGTTCTCAGCTCTCCATCTGGAGGTCGGTCTGCAGTGGAGTTGGTTTCAGCAGTTAGTTCTTACCTGGAGTCTGTCCAGTGCATCTAAAAATCCCGAGGCACCGCCCCAAACCCCTGGACTCTTTCCCATAACAAGACTGTTTTGGTAGCAGTCGCGTCTTCAAAGGACCCGGACGCCTTCCAAGAGAGAATGCTTTTCTCCGCGCACGGTGTCCTTAACTGGGATATTTTCAGAGGCGTATTCACCTTCCTCTGTACCCAGGCTTCTGTGATGTCCTGGGGAAAAATACCAAATCCGTGACTCCAATTTCCATGGTGTGCCCTTTGATCTTCTGAATTATCCTCTCCTTCGAAATAGGCCACTCTGCCTAAGTTCTTTATTCTTAACCTTTTACAAAATGAAAGTGTTCTCCGAGCTTCAGAAATGTTTGAAGTGGATATAATATACACTTGAAAAAACAAGCCGTCCTTTCTCATCTCCAGCCTAAGTGGCTGGGCTTGCGCACGCCAGGGTTTCCACGGGGGCTGAGGGGCAGCTGTGAGAGCCGAGGCTTAATGGGTCTGGTAATAAATGGGGCTGCGAGATCAGATATTCATCCTCCAGACCGTCCGTGAGTACTTAGTGGTATTCTTCCAGACCTGCAATTTACTCAGCGGGAAGAAGGATGGGACAGCTGAGTTAGCTGGAATTTCAGGGGGCGGGAGGGGGAGAGCGGGCCCTCTATCTAGTTTCTCCTCTGGTCCTGGCTCAGCCTAGCACAGACCCCATTCTATTCAAATAGGCCAAGGAGGATTGATTTTAAAAGCAGAACTTTTCATTTTGAGGCAATCGGGACATTTGAATATGAAATGGTATTGGATGATATCAAGAAATTATTTATTATTTTAGGTGTTAATAGTTTTATGATTATGTAAGAAAATGCCCATATTTTTAAAGAAATGCACACTGAAGAGGGTAAGAGAGAAGTGATATGATATCTGGAATTCGCTTAAAAATATTTCAGGAAGAAGGAAGGAAGGAAAAAGGAAGGAAGGAAGACGGATAAATGATGTGGCAATTTCTTGATAATATTTGAATGCAGGTGATGGGTATATGAGACCTTTGTGGACATAAATTGGAGATGTTTGATCATTTTCATGTACAAACAGGCTTTCAATACCCCTGAACTTTAACGACAAGATATATCAGCTTTAAGAATGAGGTGAGCAGAGAGTAACAAGAAATAGGGACTTAGGATAAACATTTAAAACATCAAAGATCGTTCCTATAACAGCCAAGAGGAATATCTGTGCCCTGAAATTAATTAATTTCATTGACCAAAGGAAAAGTTTACAAAGGGGTAGTTGTCTATTTTTTTTTTTTTTTTTTTTTTTTTTTTGCGGTACGCGGGCCTCTCACTGCTGTGGCCTCTCTCGTTGCGGAGCACAGGCTCCGGACGCGCAGGCTCAGCGGCCATGGCTCACGGGCCCAGCCGCTCCGCGGCACGCGGGATCCTCCCGGACCGGGGCACGAACCCGTGTCCCCTGCATCGGCAGGCGGACTCTCAACCACTGCGCCACCAGGGAAGCCCGTTGTCTATTTTTAAAGAGACAAAAAAATAAGTTATCTTTTAAATAAAAATATGAGGCTGGAAAAGGAGAATAAGGCATATAATAAACTAAATCCATCATTGCTGGAAAAAATATGTTTTTAAATGGCATTTCAGAAAGTTAACCCAGCGATATGCTTTAAGTGTTCATTCCCTCTGCGTTTAATCAAATTTACCTAATTGTGGGTTTATATAATTTAATTTTTAATCATGCCCATGTTTAACAACCAGCTTCCAGAATCCCTAAAATTTTAACAATCGACTCTTTCTAGCCAGTACAAGCTTGAAAGCACTGAGACCCTTGACACCAGCACAGCACCCTTCTGCTGCAGCCAGCCCCACAGAACGGCCCGAGAGGGAGAAAACAGTAGTCCGATACGTGCCGTGATTGAGGCTGGGGTCCCAGGGGTATGCGAGATGCGTGTTAATAGAGAGAGAGGACAAAGCAAAAAGCAGAGGGGTTTTTATGCTACACGCCCCCCCCCCCGCCATTAAGGACTTGGGAAGGAAGCTCACAGTCAGGAAGGGATACACTCCACACTCCAGACCAGCCCTCCCAAGACGCCCTTGACCGCCCCCCTTGGTGTGAGGCCAGTTAGAAATTTCTGTTCACACCTGTAGGGGGCACTTGGCCATCCCTGAAGTTTGCTGGGGAGCTTTCCCAGAGGAGGGATCGGGGTGGGGTGAAATGACCCTGTAGGCAGATAGACAGGGGGCCAAACACCTGGGCTAAGGGCTGAGTGGGGATCACCGTCAGACCACAGGGGAGACACCGGGGAGGGCTGAGATGGCCCTGGGGCCATGAGCAGGGTGAGAGAGGACCACCGGGTGTGCCACCTGAGACGTGGGCAGCAGCAGGGGGCACAAAGGCAGACCCGGCACACCTGAGGATCCCGGCGAACGCACACCAAGGGGCGGCAGGGCCTGGGCTGCCCTTCCCCCCAAGGCCACAGTATCATTTGCATCCCCTTCTCCGCAGACCTTCTTGCAGGGGATCCAGGAGAGAGGTTATCTGAGGACCAAGTGACACGACAGAGACTCAGCTGTCTCAGGAGACCGGCTAGATTATTGGATCAAAAGATGCTTATTAGATTAGACAGAAGTATCATTTTTTCCCTGCTTCTCAGTTGCCAGTGAGTTCCAAATCGACAAAGGAAATCTGGTTTCCCTATTTTCTCACTCTAGTAAATGTGAATTTGTAACCCCATGGCAGAATCTTTATTGGGGGCTTGGAAATGCTATATAAAAACCAATCCAGTATCCATTTACAGCTGCATTTGGATTAAACAGCCGATCATTCCGGAAGGATTTCTGGTGAGGGTTTCAGGTGGGGAGCCTGGGGAGTCAGAAGTGCAGAGGGGCTGGGTCTGAGGAGGGTGTGAGCTTGCACGGCACTGACAGCTCGGCTTCCCTGCCCTCCAGAGGCTCCCAGTTCTGGGGGACACAGGCCCACCCAACTCCGGGCTGGTGACAGTGAGGCCTGTGCCCATGGCATGGGCGAAAGTCAGCTAGGTCCCACTGGAGGGATTCAGAACACGAACCAGCATCCCTGGGGCCACGTCTGCGGGTTGACCAATGCTGGCTGCAAACACTCAGTGAAGTTCATCTGTCTCCCCACTGTGTTTCTGAGGGGGGCCATTGAGGAGCCCCTTAGCTGATTATCTAGAAACTTCCTTCTCTCTCCTTTCATTTCCATGGTAGCTTCAGGTCCCAAACCCAGGGAAGAGTTTTAGATTTCCACTCTCTTTGAGGTACGTAGGGGTCTTAGGACCACCAAACCATGGCTCGGTTCCTGCTTCCACCCCAGGGAAATCTCACATCACTCCTGGGCTGCCTGCTCAGGGGGCAGGGAAAGGCCTGAGCTTCCTGGGACCAAGGAGGCGTTTACCATCCAGGGCTCGTTGACTTGCTTTGAGAACACTTGGAAAGAAATGTTCTCACATTTGGCCATTTAATGAGTGTATTTATTTACTCTGAGTTTTTACAGGAAGTGAAAATCCCTCGTCTCGAAAATCATATGCGGACTTAAAGAATTGCTACGTTAAGATTTTCAATCTGTTTTGTGTTTTATACCAAGCAGGGTTTGGTCGATAGCCACCTGTTTTTAATGCACCCTTCGTCTGGTCCCCATGGAGCTCCCCTGGTGGGGAGGAATGCCTGTCCACCCACGGCCCAGGCAGGCCATCACCAGCTTCCTGCGAAGGAAAGAAGAGCCTCAGAAGTTTTCCAAAGCCAAGATGTCACATCTGTTTGGCATTCATTCCCTTCAAACGGAATTCCCAGGAAAGAGAGTTTTGTAGACCCTGTTCGCTGACTCTGGTTTTCTGAAACTGTCTTGGGAAAGAGACTCCAGAATGTGCCTAATGGGGTCTCTGCTGATGACCCCCTGAATGCTCTCGTCACCAGCCGTGCCCACCTAGGGCCGTGTGTCCAGCCACCTTCCCCTCTGACCTCACCAGATGCTGCGTGTCCCCACTGATCACCACCTTCTCAGTCTGTGTCCCGCCTGGGCAGATCTTCACTGAAAAGACACCAGAATCGGTCCCTGTCTCACCCTCAACGTAAACTATGTGCTTCTTCCAAATGTCCGCCCGACATTCAGAGTCTATGTGACTCCCCCTTTATGTTTAAATAAGAGAAATTTTTTTGTCCCTTTGTCTGTTCCCCCTAGAGACAGAATGGTGTCTCATTTTGGAGATCCTCAACGGAGATCCAATACAGGGCGAAATGTTGTAAGTTTTTTCTTTTTTCCCGGGACCCAGATTGATTCACAGACTCTCCTGGTTGAAATAGAGGTCATTTCAGTGGACGTATCTGTGGAGACAGCTGGATTTATGGCAGATGGATAGGAATTATGGCTGATACCTCTGAGTAAAGTCTATTTCCCATTAAGGTCCCATTTAAGAAGTCACACACTTTAGTGGACCTTGGGCCTTAATTTACACAGGAGGAAGGATGCTGTGCTGACCCACCTGTCTATAAATGTCTGTAGGTTCTGGATTATGACCTGAAAAGTTAGGACCAGAATATCGTACGCTACCTGATGCATCGTTGTGGGGTGTGGTCGTTCCCATGCAGTGAGGAGAGAGCTCTGTTTGAGTTATTATTAGCTAAAATGGGAAAGCACAGGATGATAAGGAAAAGATAAACCATGGAATGGGAGAAGTGTTTTCGATATATATCTGACCAAAGACTCATATGTAGAAAATATAAAGCTCTCTCCCACGTTGATAAGAAAACCCAGTAGAAAATGGGCAAAAGACATGACGAAGTATTTCACAAAAGAGGTTCTTCAAATGGCCAAAGTGTATATGACAAGAGGCTCAACCTCATCAGTCTTCAGGGAAATACGACATAAAACCACCAAAAGATGTGACTACATTCCCACCAGAATGGCCGAAACTAAAAAGACAGGTAAGACCAATAGTTAGCGAGGATGTTAAACTCTCATACACTGCCCATGGGAGCATGAATGGGCACAACCACTTTGGAGGCAAAATATACACACGCCTGGTTATACCCTGTTACCCAGAAACTTCACTTTCAGGTGGATACCCAACAGAAGCGCACATGTATGTTCACCAAAAGACATACACACTGGAATGTTCATAGAAGCAGTATTCATGATAGTAACAAACTAGAATCAACCCAAAAGCTCATGAGGAGAGGAAGAGATGAACACAGGAGAATCTCATACAGCAATGGAAGTGGACAAATGAAAACTATTCACAGCAGCAACACAAAGGGAGAACCTGGTCGCCAACGATATAAACTGTATGATTCTATTTATGTGAAGTTTGAAAACTGGCAAAGCTAATCTATGACGTTCAATGTCAGAAGAATAGGCAGAGGGGGCTAGTTGATGCAAGTGGACATAAAGGGGAATTTTGAGGTGCTGGGGATTTTCTGTTTCTTGATCTGAAGGGTGTTCTGTTGATGACCTACGTGTTGGCTATATGTGTGTATGAAACGCATTCATCTGTTCACTTACTGTTTGTGCATCTTTCTGTATGTGAGTTATGCTGTAATGAAACTTTAATGAAAAGTTTACTAAAAATGAAAATAACGGAATATTGCAGAGGGCTTGTTGGGATTTAGGGTGCTAACTAGTTACAAGCCCTAAATTTCCTATGAGTTAAGAACTTACTGAGAAATAAGACAGAAGAGCCATAGGAGATTGAGTTTTAAAACCAGCAAAAGAGATTATGTTTGTTTGTTTAAGAGGTAAACTTATATTGAAGGGTTCAGTGTGGATTTATGGCCCCAAATTATGGCTTCTTGTCCACTTCTTTCTCAAGCCAGCCCATGGGCTGACTCACACGGAGTTTTGGGGTCTGCCGAGCAGGAAGACACTACCATATGGACATTGGGTCCCCTGCCTGGGGATAGAGAGGGGCATCCTGACCTATACCTGACCCCAGTGTGCTTACCCCAGGAGAGGGGAGCTGAACAGCCTCTGATTGGCCACTGGGCTTGGCCTCTCCCCAGTCTGACCACAGAGAAGTCTTGGGAGATGGGAGTGAATTGGGATGAGGAAGGAGGACAGTAGAGGTTCTCCCAGATTTTCTCTTCCTGCGGACAGAACTGGGAGTTCCTTCCCACAGTGGTTGACTGGGCTATTCCCAACATTCTACCCTCTGGGCATGAGGTGGGATTGCACTTCCCCAGCACGTTCAAGGTTAGTGTGGCCAAGTGACTATCTCAGGACGAGGAGACACGAGTGGTTTGGGCATGAATCCCGAGGGATGCCTTTAAGAGTGAACGAATCACTAGCAGCACTATTTACAGTAGCCAAGACATGGAAGGAAACTAAGTGTCCATCGACAGATGAATGGAAAAAAAAGATGTGGTACACATATACAACGGAATACTACTCAGCCATAAAAATTAATGAAATAATGCCATTTGCAGCAACATGGATGGACCTGGAGATTATCATACTAAGTGAAGTAAGTCAGACAGAGAAAGACAAATATCATATGATATCACTTCTATGCGGAATCTAAAATATGACACAAATGAACTTATCTATGAAGCAGAAACAGACTCACAGACATAGGGAACAGACTTGTGGCTGCCAAGGGAGGAGGGGTGGGGGAGGGATGAACTGGGAGTTTGGGGTTAGCAGATACAAACTATTATATAGAGAATGGATAAACAGCAAGGTCCTACTGTATAGCACAGGAAACAATATTCAATACCCTGTGATAAATGATAATGGAAAAGAATATGAAAAAGTATATATATATATCTATCTGAATCACTTTGCTGTACAGCAGAAATTAACACATTGTAAATCAACTATACTTCAATAAAATAAATTTTAAAAAGAAAAGAGTGAATGGATCACCAGGTGACAGACAATATCTCACTCAGTGGGGTCCCCTCCATTCTCATGGGCCCCTACAACAGAGCAAGGCACAATAGAGCAGCCGGTGACCTGTGAGGGTCATGGGGAGTAAGCCAGACACAAACCTGTGTTGTCTCAAGCGCCTGAGATTTTGTGTGTTATTGCAGTGTAACCCAACCCATACTGACCAATGCATCTCCCTTCTGTGCAGATGTGAGGGGTGAAGGAACAGTATTTACCCTGAATTTTGTACTCTCAGCCATTGGACTGTACGATCAGGCTATGGTCTACCAGGGCTTTGTGGCTGGACCCTTCAGAGGAGAAGAGCCTAATCTATCAGGGCCCTTTCATCTTCAGGAGGCCCCTCCCTAATTTCAACCACTGCTCCTGTGTGTATCCTCCAGGGGACCCAGGGAATTCCTGTGAGCCTTTCAGCTCTTCCCCAGGATGGTTCTGAAATGGTACGGAACAGCACATTAATCAAATTTGTCTCATGACATATTGTGCCCAAGGCTGAAAATATACTCTCTATTCCAATAACTGTCTTAAATTATGTCCAGCAAGATGTACTCTACAGCTCACCAGGGGCTTTGCAATGTGATTAGAAGACAGCACCAGGACTGCATTGAGATACCGCAGAAATGCAGAGCTGGCAACGTCTCCAAAGGCCATCTAGAGGTTTGTGTGTCTGAAAGAAAGAAGGCAGATAGAGGGAATGTGAAAGAAAGCTCTTCTTGTTTTTGCTCTTGCCAGAAGAATTTGTGTCACGTGTCCATAACCATAACTTAACAGTTCTGCGCTCCTTTGAGAAAAACCTCCCAGCATGAATATGGTAAGCTGGACTGTGGATCTCAGTCCTTTACCCGCCCTCTGTAAAGGATTCCACGTCCAGACTTTGCCATGTGACTTTGCAGTGCCAACTGGTGGAACACATGGAAGATAATCTCTGTCCCCTGTGGATTTAGAGCTTTGCCTCATGACTTGCTTTTGTTGGCCGATGGAATGTTAGCAAACAAGATGCTAACAGAGGCCTCAAGAGTGCCAGTGTGGTTTAGCTTGGCTTTTTGTGCTTCTGCCAAAAGAGGGACATGCCTTGCCAGCCACTGTTCTGAGGAGAATGAGAAGGTGCATTGAGCAGACCTGAGCCAAGTCCAGCAGAGCCACAGTGCACATGAACCCATGGACAAGAAATAAAAATTGAGATTCTGGGCTTGTTTGTTAACCAGCAATAGCTGTCTGATACAAAGGCAAAAAGCCAAGCACCCGTGTTTCCTTGGTCAAAGAGTAATATCTTGAGATATCCTGTCTTCTTGCAAAATTTAGGGAGTTTAATGATGACACTCCAATCGCCAGGTCTTAGATTTGGGTTCCTTTTTGCACATTCTAAGTACAGAAAGATTTTCAATATCTACTTCCCTTTGAGCCCTGAGCTCCTAACACTTGGGTGTTGCCTTAAGCGTGGGCTGTTTAGTGATAGTGTCTTGGAGACCCTGGCAGTTACCACTGCCTCTTGCTGTGGAATTGCTCCAGCCAGTGAAATCTAACTCCTAGAGGTTCATCCTCTCTCCTTCTCAGCATCTACTTCTGCAGCAGAGTTGCCCTCAGGAGATTCCTGAATAGCAGCTGTCGTTGCTTTTGGAGTGCCCCCATGGCCTGGTGGGACCAACCCTTCTGCTGTCTGCTCTCCCCCAAACCTAGCTTTGCTCAACACTAACTCTGCAGACCCGAGGCCAGGGTGGGAGCGGGCGGGGTCTGGACTTCTCTCCCTTTTCGTTCCATCGCATCCTGAAACGTCTCTCGCTGCCACTTTAGGTCTCGCTGTGTCTGTGTCATCCCTTCCCACACTCAGACGCTCCAGATAAAATCTCATGGGAGGATGATTTTGCCCTTTAGATTTATGTTAATGTCATTCAACTTTCCTTCCTCTTCCTTTTCCCATATGGGTCTTTACGCAGTTCCAATTGTTTGTTTAAAAAGGCCTACTGTGCCTTGTGGGTAAAAGTCATCTGACTTCCAAAATCCAAAACCATAATTAGTACATTTGTGGATCAGAGTGGATGTGAAGAAGTCACAAAGCTACTGGAAAAAGCTGCTTTGACCTCAGATGAAAGTCAGAGAAGATGGAGAGGAAAATACGAAACTGCTCTGAGTATAAACACTGGGCTGGCTATGAAACCGGAGAAAACCAATAAAAGCACCTGCCTGCTGCTGTCTGCACAGCCCATGCTGGCAGCTTTGCCTGGCTGGGGCCCCAAGCACCCTTTCTAGTTCCTGCTTCGGCCCTGTGGGGCCCGGGTGAGTCAGGTCAAGGTGACTACAGAGATGCAGGCAGGGCTCATCCTCAAGTCCGTGCTGGTTCCTCACCAGCCTCAGCTCTGCCCTTCTGCACACGGAGCTTCCTAGGGCATAAAGGTGTACAGCCCCTGCTCTGCCCCAGCCCGAGCTTCCCTTTCTCCATATGAGAATTCTCACCCCCAGAGACCAGTCCGTTCCAGCCATCTCTCCAATATATCTCACTCCCAAATCCCAAACCATTGCAAGGTCAGACCCAGGATTCGGAATCTGAATGTAATAAGTCAGCTTTTGTGTTGGAAAAGCTGGACTGGAGACCTGAGCTGGGATCTGGGGCCACAGTGCAGCTTCCTACGCCCTCAGCCCTCCATCAGCATCTCGGGATAACAGTGCAAGGAAGGGTTTGGCTCTGCTGAGCAGACCAACTTACCCAGGACCCCCAGAATGCAAGATGGGGCCTGAGGCCAGTGTGCTGAGCGCGGGGAGGCAGGAACACAGGGGGAGGTGAATTTACAGGCACCGAAAAGGAAAGGAGAGGAGGATGCCTGGCAAGGCTGGGCTTCCCCTGCAGGCCACCCCCTCCTCTCGTATCACCTGGAGAGAAGAGCATGGCTTGATGCAATTAGCTAAGATGAGGTCACCCTGGAGTAAGGTTGGCCCTTCATCCAACGTGGCTATGTCCTTATAAGAAGAGGCAGAGAGGAATACAGGGAGAACACCTGGTGATGACAGAGGCAGAGATGGGAGTGATGAGTCTACAAGCCAACAACCCTAAGGATGGTGGGCAACACCAGAAACTAAGAGAAAGGCGTGGAACAGGTTCTCCCCTAGAGCCTTCACGGGGAGCACCGTCCTGCCAACATTTTGATTTCAGACTTCTGGTCTCCAGATCTGTGAGAGAATAAATTTTTGTTGTTTTAAACCACATGGTTTTTGATGTTTTGTTACAGCAGCCCTGGGAAACTAAGACACATATCTCAACACTTCAATGGTTTAAACCCATTTAACTGTAGTTTAGTTCATGCCCATTCGGGAAGACATTGAAAAGGAAAGAAGAGAATGAAGAGGAGAAGGAGAAAGTGGAGGGGGAGGAGGGAAGATGGGACTTGTCCAATAGGACATTCGTATGTGCCCCAAAGCAGTCACTAGAAGAAGATTACATTGCTCTAGGAACAGGGTGGAGAGCTCTCTCTCTCTCTCTCTCTCTCTCTCTCTCTCTCTCTCTCTCTCACACACACACACACACACACACACACACACACACACGTGCATTTTTAGACACTGAGGGTGTGAAAGGAGGTCACAGCTGTCCCAGGCTGGACAGTGGCTGCAGCTAGATGAGTCTCCTGCTGCTTCACTTGTTGGCTTGATGTGTTTGCAAGTCACTTAATGCCTGTATCTTCAGATTCTTCTTCTATAGGATGGAAGTGATAAGAATATCTGTAGTGAAAGTTGGCCGTGTGAATTAATGAGATACTCAGATAAAGTTCTTAGCACTATGTCCAGCACATAATAAGCGTGCAATTCATGTAACTATTTTTCCTGAATTATCATCAGGTATTAACTGTGGTGCTGGGAAAATAATAGACATGGGCACACAATTTATATCAAGGAAACATATAAGAATATCATATTTGATAAAAGTGGCATTTTAAATCAATAAAGAAGGGGAGAGTTGTTCAAAAACTGCTTGGGGAAAATCAATGATTTGGAATTTTGAAACAATTTATACTTCAAACTCTATGTTAAAATAGATTCTAGAATGATTCAAAAGTTGAATATGAAAACTCAAAGAAATCCTTATCTCTTGAGATTAAAATGTTTAAAAAAAGGAAGGAAAGTAGATAAACTTGACTACATAAAAATATCTGTATAAAAAACTGAAAAGAAAATCCTAAATTGAAGAATATATCTTGGACAGTGTTGGCAAGCAAATAGCTAGTAATTATATTAAAGTTTCATATAAATCAATGAAATAACATGAAGGTACCTACTGTGGGTAAAACACATGAAGAATTTCATGACGATCATAGAAATGTACCTCTCAGATCTCCAACCGCAGGGAGAGTAATTGACCAGGACTGGCTCTGAAATCCATCACTACAGTCGCACTGAGGCCACACTTCCCGAGGGACGCTCCCAACCAGGCACTAGGGCAGCAGGCTACTCTTGGGGGACGTGGGGCTCCTCTAAGGCAATGTTGACCCTCGTACTCCTCCAGACCACGCTGCAGTGGAGGACATCTCCCCCAAACCTACCTACCTTCCTCCCTCCCTCCCTCCCTCCTTCCCTCTCTCCCTCCCTCCTTCCCTCCTCCCTCCTTCCCTCCTCCCTCCTTCCCTCCTCCCTCCTTCCCTCCTCCCTCCTTCCTTCCTTCCCTCCCTCCCTCCCTCTCTTCCTCCTCCCTCCCTCCCTCCCTCCCTCTCTCCCTCCTTTTCTCCTCCCTCCCTCCCTCCCTCCCTCCCTCTCTCCCTCCTTTTCTCCTCCCTCCTTCCTTCCTTCCCTCCCTCCCTCCCTCTCTTCCTCCTCCCTCCCTCCCTCCCTCCCTCCCTCCTCCCTCCCTCCCTCCCCCTTCTCCTCCACACACGGTCACCATCACGTCCTCCAGCTCCCCATCTCCCTCCCAGTTCTCCTCACAGGACAGCGCCCTGCTGACTCTCCGGCAAGGTTAATCCTGTGTTGGCTCCCACCTCTCAGAAGATGCAGATTAACAAACATATAAGAATGATTACTGACTTAACAACATCTAGAAAATATGTCCAGCCTCCATAGTATTCAAAGACCTCATTCAAGTTGTAATAAATAAATATCAAGATGAATTTTTTTCCATTTAACTATACTGCCCTACATAGGCCTTTTTCAAGGAGCCAAGCTTATAGTACTGGGTGAAGCACAAAATGATTCCGTTGTTGCAGAAAAAATGAGCCCTGTTTAGCAAGAATCTTAAAAATGATTATACTTTCGACCCTGGAATTTTATTTTGAGGAAACTCTCTTAAGCAATATCAACATTTGTACATAGGCACTAACAATATTCAACATTGTTTCATTCATCTTAAAGGAAATAAGCGTCATTTAACTTAATGCTGGCAATAAAACGGAAACTGATTCTAGAATGACGCTCAGTGAGGCAGTGACGGAGGCGAGTTGCTTCAATCTCCTGTCAAGAAGGAACATGCCCTGGGGCTTGAGGATGCAGCGAGTGGGCAGCCTCCAGCTCTTCACAAACACAGGGTCAGCTCCAGCCTTGGAGCTGAGACCAGCCCTTCCCAGGCTCTGGGGCCCGGGCACGTCTGCCCACGCAGAGATCCCCTACCTGGAAGTCTTTCCTCTGGTCCCTTCTGAGTCGCCCAAGATGTTCTCGGGACGGCCTTGCTCATGGAGTCCCTCCTTGCCCAATCCGCGTCGTCCCTGCTCTCCTTCATAGCTGTCACACCTCCGTCATGGTCCTCAATCCTGTCTCTTCCCCCCTTGGTCTTTCACTGGACACTTCTGATGGGTACCTCTGGTTTGACAGCTCTCCATCTGCTGGCCAGATCTCCGGTGGAGCTGCACTGTGGTCTGAGACCCTTCCTGCCCAGCCCTGCGTGCTTTTCTCTCTCCATCTCAGGTGTCAGACATTCAGGAGCAGAAGGCTCTCCCTGCACCTCCTGTTCATGCCCCTTCATCCTCATGGTGCTTCCTCTGAACTCTCCTGCACGTCCAATCCCATCCCGGCATCTGCTCCTCAAAGGACCTGCGTGAACACACCATCCTTCCAAACAACTCAACTGGGAGACTTTTACTTCCCTTCCCTGCAAGTCAGGGCTCTACAGGGTTTCTGGTTTCCTCAGGGGATGCTGCGCTGCTGGGGCTCTGTGATGTAAAGTACCAGCAACAGCTGCCTCCAGAGCTCTGTGAACTCTGAACACAGGCATCAGCAGGTAAGAGAGGAGTCACCATCTTGGCAGGGGTAATCCATTTCAGTCTTCAAGAGGGGCCAGAGGGACCACTTGCAGTCTCCCTGAGAAGGAGAGGCCCACTGGACTCCTAGCAATGCAGCTCCTGGTGATGTATGGAGAGCTGGATGACCGGGGAGTAAGGGGTGGATAGTGGTGGTCTTGGAAAAGCACTGCTGGATCTCCCTGCAAAATAGGACTTGCCAGACCGCTGCAAGGGTGCAGAGGGCTGCCACCCTCCAGCCTGAAGCAACTTCAGACCCCACCTTAGCTTCTGGAAGAGGCCACATTCCTCCTAGGCTGCCCTAGACAGTGACCGAGCACAGCAGACACTGAGACTGGGATGCTTCTGCCCACTGTGGGGACGTCTCCTGCCCACTGTGGGGACGCCTCCTGCTTGGCGGCTGAGACCTTGTCAGAGCTGCCTTGTGGTCTGAAGGCTCTCCCTGCCTAGTTCCACTTCTTCCTTCCTTCATCTTTCAAGGGTGTTAATTCCCATAATCCTCTTGTATTACTCACTCCATGTCAGCAACTGCCCTTTAGAGGACCCAACCCACACTTTAAATAAAATAAAGTTTGAATAAATAGATGCATGAATTAAATTAGCAAACCAGGACTTCCCTGGTGGCACAGTGGTTAAAGAATCCACCTGCCAATGCAGGGGACACAGGTTCGAGCCCTGGTCTGGGAAGATCCCACATACCACGGAGCAGCTAAGCCTGTGCGCCGCCACTACAGAGCCTGCGCTGTAGAGCCCTCAGGCCCAACTACTGAAGCCCACGTTCCACAACAAGAGAAGCCACCGCAATGAGAAGACTGCACACTGCAATGCAGAGCAGCCTCCGCTCGCCGCAACTAGAGAAAGCCCGTGCACAGCAACGAAGACCCAACGCAGCCTAAATAAATAAATAAATAATAAATGAGCAAACCAAAGACAACCACCAAAATAGAAATAGTATTTGTCTTTGAGAGATTCTTTTGAAGCAAATAAGATATTTGTCAAATTTTTCATGGAGAAAACAAACAGTAAACTTTATTTATTATTTAAAAAATTTTTTTTTGCGGTACGGGGGCCTCTCACTGATGTGGCCTCTCCTGTTGTGGAGCACAGGCTCCAGATGCACAGGCTCAGTGGCTCAAGGGCCTAGCCACTCCGCAGCATGTGGGATCCTCCCGGACCGGGGCACAAACCCATGTCCCCTGCATCGGCAGGTGGACTCTCAACCACTGCACCACCAGGGAAGCCCAGTAAACTTTATTTTTAAATAATAATAGCTAGCATTTATTGAGTATCTACTATGTATCAGGCGTTATACCAGATGCTTCATATGTAATATCCCATTTAATTTTCACATCATCCTTATGAAGCAGGTACTATTATTATTCCCATTTTACAGATTGGAAAACAAAGGTTTAGGAAGGTTCAATAACTTATCCAAGGCCACAGACCTGGAAAGTAGTAGAGATTTGGATGCCTGTGTGCATGACTTCTGACTTACTTTCCCGAGCTCCATGTTCCATGAATGTCCATCACACCTGCCCCTCCATCATTACTGACACATCTTCCTGTTGCTGGGTAGCGAGCATTTTAGGTTTTGTGGGCCACATATGGTCTCTGTCATCTAGTCTTCCTTTTTTTTTTTAACACACTTAAAAAAACATTTAAAAACAAATAAACATTCATAGCTTTGGGACTGTGCGAAAGCAGGTTGGGGCCAGATTTGGTCCATGGTCCATAGTTGGCCAACCTCTGATTTCGCTTATTTTTTAAATCTTTATTTATTAAGCATAGTTGATTTACAATATTGTGTCAGTTTCAGCTGTACAGCTTCAGATTCTTTTCCATCACAGCTTATTACAAGATATTGAATATAGTTCCACACGCTATAGAGTAAATCCTTGTGTTTATCTATTTTATATATAGTGGTGTGTATATGTTAATCCCATATTCCTAATTTATCCCTCCCCCTCTTTCCCCTTTGGTAACTATAAGTTTGTTTTCTGTGTCTGTGAGTCTGTTTCTGTTATGTAAATAAGTTGATTTGTATTATTTTTTTAGATTCCACATGTAAGTGATATCATATAATATTTGTCTTTCTCTGACTGACTTACTTTACTTAGTATGATAATCTCTAGGTCTATGCATGTTGCTGCAAATGGCAATATTTCAATATTTTTTATGGCTGAGTAATATTCCAGTGTGTGTGTGTGTGTGTGTGTGTGTGTGTGTGTGTGTGTGTATAATATCTTCTTTGACCGTTCATCTATGAATAGTGCTGCTACGAACATTGGTGTGTAGCTTATTTTTTAAATAATCAGACTTTGTAAATGAATTTTATTTATTTATTTACTTACTTATTTAACCTCATCCTAAGCAGTAATATCTGTGAAGTCCCAGGTTGGATATGCTGTCATATATGTTTTTAATACACACGCAAATGAATACATGCCTATTAATATAAACACATTTGGGACCACCCGGAAGCATCCTTTGTTCCCCAGTTGTGCACCTTACGCTTTGAATGGCGGTCCCTTCCACCGCTCTGCCATCTCACTGATGTGAGCGGTTGCCCTGCCTGGTGACCTGAGGCTGGAGCTGGGAAAGGCTTTATCAGATGAAAGGAGTTTTGTGACTGATGTATATCTTGGTTGAAAATATAAACCTTCCAGAGAAACTTAACAGCTGCATCCCTGACAGGTGTGTGGCTGCTTGGAAACAGGCAAAGTCAAACTTCTAAATGTCAACGAGCAGATTGATCACCAGAGGGTGTCCTGGCACCACTGACTACTCACTGCTGCCTTAGCCACTGAGATAATCAACACGCAGCCTGGATTCCTTCCTTCAGCCAACAAGGATCTATCAAATTATTGCCACTTCCTGGCACTTGGTAGGTGCTGGGGACACAGTGGTGTGACAAGTGTGGTCGTGGCTCTGTCTCCATGGAGCAGGTAGAGCCCAGAGGGAGACAGACACCCACCACTAATCTACAAGTGAATGGAACATGGCAGCGGTCTCGCTACCCCATAGGACCGGCGTGGAGTCACACTCCAGGGTGAGACGGGAGTTGACTTAGGGAGGTGGGGGAGACTTCCTGGGGAGATGACGGGTGTCCCGAGACCTGAGAGGTGAGCAGAAGTTCCCTGAGGAACAAGGGAAGGGAGGAGGTCCTGGCAGGAGGGAGAGACTATGCAGAGGCCCTGTGGTGGGAAAGCACCAGGTGACACATGGGACTGAAGGAGCAGTGGGTAGGGGTGCCGAGGTGCAGCAGCCCAGTGGGTGAGGCCGGTTAGGCCAGTGGATCAAACCACGTGGAACCAGACGCCAACGTCCAAGGTGTGCGTCTTCAGCCTGAAGGAGCAGCGCTTCAGAAGCGATTCAAGCCGAGGTCACGCAAGCGTAGCTGTGTTTCCCAAAGATCACTTGGGTTGTAGAGTGTGGAGGGAGACTGTATTGGGTTAAGCATGAAAGGGTACAGGTGATGGAGACAGTAGAACATCGCAATGTCCGTGAAAGGCTTGAGGGGAGCTTTCCTGGTGCTCAGTCCGAACCCAAACGGTCAAGAGCTTTACCCACCACTCTGTGGCCATCAGAGATGGGGACTCACGTTTGCCAAGTTCCCCAACCAAAATTTCAATGTGGAGGAGGGTGGGTTTCACACACTATCCATGTCTTTATGAGAGAAGGCGTCCTCTGCTGGAGATGTAAACGTATTAACAGGTGCTTGCTTTCAATAACTGGTTTATCTCTTGGCATAGGTTCTTGATAGTCAAACAATCAGCACATACCGAGTCCCAGACGCATGGTGGGAACAGGCATTCGGGTGTTACGGTAGGTAGCAGCATAGCACACACATGTGTACACACACTCTGCTGTGTGTACAAACCTATGTGACAACCGGACGCAGCACGTCCATTTGCCGAGGTTGACAGCAAGAGCACAGAAAGCAATGCTTTTTCTCTGATTACTGGGGTTTGTGTTTGTGGCTCTGTTCCCAGGATAAAACAATTTTCCATAATGATAAGGGTATGATGCCGCAGCATTACTAATTTTCCCCAGTGATGCACAGGGGTTAGATGTTCCATGCTTGTGATCCTACTGTAAATCCTATGCAGGTAGGCACTTTGTCGTGTGTGGTTTCCCATCCCTCGTTGGACCACTGGAAAAACATTTGGCTGCATGGAATGAACATGAACTTTCAATCCAGACACACCTGTACATAGATCTACACTCCAGGCCGCAGTGGCCTGGTGGCTCTGAGCAAGTTCCCCTTCTTCTTTGAGTATCAGCATCTTCATCTGTCAAATGGGCCTCATGCCGTCAGTTTACAGTTTGTTATAAGGATTTGATACTCAGCTGGATGGTAGAGACTCTTCCACTTCTGGTGGCCTCATCATGATTGACGGGTGGTTTATGGATCAGGGGCAACGTTGGATAAACTAAAGAGGAAATAGGAAAATAGTTTGTGTGTGTGTGTGTGTCTTCATGAGTGTTGTGTTAGAAATGTATTAAGGTCTCAACAATTGTAGGTTCTTCAGAAATGGATGCTTGTGCCTGGAATGAGTGTCTCAGGGCGAGTACAAATATCTCAATAAAAAGTGACAGCTGATTTAGTAGCTTTTTGGAGGAGGGGGAGATGAGTGAATTGTTGAAGGTCATTCCTGCTCTAAACCTGATCTTTGGAAGCCGATTTTTTCCCAAAGACCATATTGGACTTGACTAATGCATGGGTACCCAGTAAATTGCTCTCCTGTCCTCAGAGCATACTTCTGCTTCCCTTCCGTCGCACACATGTTTCCATGGACCTCCTGGGTAGCTTTGCAAAGAGACAAAAGGTGAAAAGGAACAAAATTTGAGAGGCTGAGAGAGCAACTGGTCAACCGAGCCTCGAAGCCACGCTGTGCAACACACATTATTCCTTCATCACCGTCTCAAATAGACAAGATGCCCAAGTGGCATCTTGAATGTGAACAAACCCAGAACAAGTTAGAATGAAGTAGCAAATCGTTAATTAAAACCAACAACTTCCACACTAATGGACTGGACTTTTCTAGATCAAAGTGCATGGAGCAGATTTGAAAGAATCAGGAAGAATGAACACAGCAGCACCCCATCCACAGTATTAACTTGGAGAGGAAATAGTATGACTGAAAGAGCCTTGGCCTCTTGGGCTGCTCTTGTTCGATGTGCAGTGTACACCGTCTGGGGCTTACTGTTGGGACTGGCCCAGGGAAGCTAGGCAGCTTGACCGCACGATCCCTGGCTTGGTGGGGTGGAGACGGGCCACCCAGAGATCCTCTAGAGCTGCAAAGAGCCCACTTTTCAAGTTCATCGTTTTCTTTCCCTTTTTTAAAAAGGTATTTATTTATTTCTTTTAGATTCTTTGTTGTGGCATACAGACTCAGTTGCGGCATGCATGCGGGGTCTAGCTCCCTGACCAGGGATCAAACCTGGGCCCCCTGCATTGGGAGCTCGGAGTCTTACCCACTGGACCACGAGGGAAGTCCCTTCTTTTCCCTTTAAAAGGACTAACACCGATTACAGTAACATTCTCACGGAGCTGATATGACAGTACGAATGCTTGTTTGTTTTTTAAACAGCTTTATTGAGATATAATTCACATCCCATATAGTCCACCCGTGTAAAGCATACAGTTCAATGCCTTGGGGTATGTTGCATTATCAAGTTTTTATACATATATCATATCATACATATATCATGAAATTTGTCATTTTCATCACTTTAACCGATTAAAGTGTATAGTTTGGTAGTATTAAGTACACTTACAATGCTATGTGACTATCATCACTATCTATTTCTAAAATTTTTCATCATCCAAAACAGGAACGCTATATCCATTAAGCAATAACTCTCCATCCCCTTCTCCCCGAGTCCCTGGCCACATTTAATCTACTTTCTGTCTCTTTGAATTTGCCTATTCTAGATATTGCATATAATGGAAGCATACAATAGATGGTCCTCTGTGGCTGGTTTCTTTCACTTAGCATGATGTTTTCAAGGTTCATCCACGTTGTAGCATGTATCAGTACTTCACACCTTTTCATCGATGAATAATATTCCATTGTATGTATGTACAACATTTTGCTTATTGGTCCATCTGTTAATGAAAGAAATATTTGTTTTTAAAAATGCTATGAGAGATTACTATCACGAGATTTAATCAGTGAATTTGATGAGCTGAACTGGGCTACTCTGTTGTCCACATCTTTCTGTGTTTTAGAGACAGGAAATCAGTCCCCCTGTTTGCCTAGTCATAGATCATTTATTTAGTGGTAATCCCACTAAATAAGAGAGAGAGGACTTCCCTGGTGGCGCAGTGGTTAAGAACCTGCCTGCTAATGCAGGGGACACGGGTGTGAGCCCTGGTCCAGGAAGATCACACATGCTGCAGAGCAACAAAGCCCGTGCGTCACAACTACTGAACCTGTGCTCTAGAGGCCGTGAGCTACAACTACTGAGCCCACGAGCCACAACTACTGAAGCCTGTGATCCTAGAGCCCGTGCTCTGCAGCAAGAGAAGCCACCGCAATGAGAAGCCCGCGCACCACGACGAAGAGTAGCCCCCGCTCCCCGCAACTAGAGAAAGTACATGCACAGCAACGAACAACCAACGCAGCCAAAAAAAAAATAAATAAATAAAAATAAGAGCAAGATCTCAACACATATATACTATCACAAAGAAAGAGGGATGTTGCCGAGAGCCCTTGCTCAAGAAGTTCTGGAAATGACCATTAGATTCAGGGTATCTGAGGGTGGGGCTCTGTAATCAATGGACTTGATGGGTCAGAAATGAGAAGGTCAGGTACACCACCCAGGGCTGGGTGACCGGGTGATCAGGAGGTGTCCTGCTGCAAAGCCCAGAAGGGGTCAAGCACAAGGGTAGGTGGCAGCAGGCGTCTGGACAAAGGGAGCCATTGAGGTCCTGAGATGATTAACTTTGTGTGTCAGCTTGGCTTGGCTAGAGGGCCCAGCTGTTTGGTTAAACTCTAATCTAGATGTTGCCATGAGGGTATTTTGTAGACGTGAGTAACACAATCAGTAAGGTTTAAGCAAACGAGATGGTGGGCCTCATCCCATCAAGTGAAGATCTTTAAGAGAAAACTCAAGGATAGAAACCCTGCTAGAGTCTCCAGCCTGTCCACCTGCCCCGTGGATTTCAGACTTGCCAGCCTGACAATCATGTAGCCAATCCCTTAAAATAAGTTTCTCTCTAGCCATCCTTTATATACACCTCTGGGGAACCTTGACTCATACAAGTGCACACAGGTAAATATTTCTGGGAAAACAAGTCAGGAAGCTCAGCGCAGGGGAGCAAGGTCACGGATGCACCTGGAGGACAAGGGAAGAACTTGGTCCTGGGAACGAGCTGGAAGCTCAGGTGACTTGACCCAGAGCGTCCTTCTCCCCTTGCCCAGGAGCCAGGCCAGCAGTAGCCCTGGGGGAGCTCGTGCTCCCCTGGTGTGGGGAACAGCAACCCAGTAGGGACACGTGTAAAGCACCATTCCCGGCGGTGAAGACGGAAACCCTGCAGGGGAGGACAGGGTGACCTGCTGGGGGCCGTTTGAGGCAGACTATCAGGGAAGGCGACAGCTGACCAGACCGGGGAAAAGCAGGAAAGGGTCTCGCAGTGGCTCTGCGGGGGGCATCCCTCAGGGGAGGGGCAGAAAGGCAGCCCTGATGCGGGAGGAGGTTTGGACGGAGAATGGGCACGTGTGGCCAAAGCAGGGAAGCAGCAGAGGGTGGGGTGGCGTCCAGAGGCCCCGGGGCCATGACGGGGGGTCAGTCCTGTTCTGTGTGCGGTGGGAAATAGTACAGCCTTTGTGCAGCAAAATGGTGCTTGTGGGAATCCTGCTGTAGGCATGGGGCAGGGGCGAAGAAAAAGGTTGCAGCCCCCCACTGAGGGGCGGGGGCCCTACATTCGGTGGACATGGCTGGGGGAGGGCTCAGATCTGGGGGGACAGTCTCCGTGGGGGGCAGAGACATGGAGGGATGGGCGCCTAGGGCATCGGTGACTGGGGTGGAAAGGTTGGGACAGGAGCAGCTGGGGGGCTGCCAGATTCTCCAAGAAGCGAAGGGGAGGGGAAGGAGGCAAACAGAAAAAGCAGGAGGATTCGTGAGCCCCGCTTCACTTCAGACAAGGGCAGAGCGTTCTCTCACTTCATCCTGATAGGATGAGACCCGCTAATGGGAAGAAGGTACGACGTTGCGCTGCAGTCTGTTTCATTCACGGAGTTGAAACACGCCGCCCGATTCCCCCGTTGTTCTTTGTATCTCACGATACAGATCTCGATCGGTGGAATGGAATCCAGGAGGAAGCACCCCCACCAAACGCACGCCCACCCCCCTTCTCCCTGGGCAGAGTTCAAGGAGGGATTCTCACTTCAATTCCCAGATCTCAGATAAAAAGGACTCCGTGTTAGCCTATGATTTCCTGCAGTGAGTTCAAAGCCCCTCACAGACCTGGAGATGATAAATATCCCGGAAGAACAGTTCATCACGGGCACCATACCATCAGCGAAAACAAAGTTGACCCTGGGCATGTAAGCGACCTCCCCTGTACCTTGGGTGAATCCATGGCAGACAGCAGAGGCGAAGCATGTGACACCTGTGTGACAACGTGGCTCTCACCATCTCCTGTGCTTCTCCTCTTAAGAAAACACCAGGGGCTTCCCTGGTGGCGCAGTGGTTGAGAGTCCGCCTGCCGATGCGGGGGACACGGGTTCGTGCCCCGGTCCGGGAGGATCCCACATGCCGCGGAGCGGCTGGGCCCGTGAGCCATAGCCGCTGAGCCTGTGCGTCTGGAGCCTGTGCTCCGCAACGGGAGAGGCCACGACAGTGAGAGGCCCGCGTACCGCAAAAAATAAATAAATAAAACACCATATTCTAATGGGTACCCTTCTTAGGAATGGGTTGATGTGCAGTTATGAATTGATTTTAGCTCTTGGGGAGAGTTTTGAAAGGATTATTTGAAATATTAATGAAATATTTTTCAAAAACCTTCGTGAGGTCTCAGCAATGACTCTCACAGTGGTGATGATACGCAGCTCTCCTCTCATTAAAAATGCGCATGAAAGGATGCTATATTTTTAATGATTTGCCGTGCCTCTGAATCGTGTTCTGTCCTCCGCGCTTTGATGCAGACGTTTGGGTGGGAGTGTCATGGGAAGCAGACCCTCTGATGTGGCTCACAGGCAGGTTGGGGGATTCGTTTGCTGGCGTCCCTGTAGGCGCAGCCTCCCTGTTAGGGCTGCCATTCATGGTGTGAGAAAGGATTCTTAATCGTTAGAAAGTGGCTGGAAAAGTGAAAGTTCTATGTTAATGTAAAGAAAACTAACACCTTCATTATCCTTTTTCATTTTTTATTTTAGGAAAACCTAGCTAAGTCATCAAGTCTGCTATCTGTGGGGCACAGGAATTCACACCCCAGAAACTAATGCCAGACTTGGCTCGAAGGGAAGGCTTTATCGAGAGTGGTCGGGACCTTCCAAAACTTCAATTCCCAGCTCTGAGCTCTCAATTTCAGGCCAGTTTCAAGCCAATTTGATGAAAGAATTATAAGACAAGACCCATAACAAACATTAGGGAGATTGGTAATAAACTGGGAAGATAAGAGGGAATAAAAAACTAATCTTGGGGTAGCAGAGAGGAGGCTTTGGGCACTTCTGGAAAAGGGGGTTGGCCCAGGTGTCAGAACACCTGAATCTTGTCCCCCTGGGCCACTTCCCTAAACCACTCGCCTAATGACTGAAGGCTCGGTGTTTCCTTTGCTCGTGTCCGAAAGAGAAACAGGAACCCCCGTCTCACCTGGCCCACTTCACAGAGTTCTTAAAAGATGCAAATAAAAATAACAGGATGTGAATATGATTAACAAAAGAAGACGCACAAATTAATTACCGATATGCTTGAGGACAAGATGGTGAACAATTCCATGACCAGATTAGGAGGGCAGGGAGGGCCGACTGTCCAGATGAGAGAGGCGGGAGACTGGGCTCAAGGGGGCTGGGGTCCCATGATATCCAGGAGCACAGGGCTGGCAGGGTGATGGAGGGGAGGATGCTGCCCTGCCCATCAAGGGACACCTCCCCTGCAGGTGTCCACCTGCAGCCCCAGTGGAATTCCCTATGTTCCTGCGACGGCTGGCTTCAAAGGTTGCAGGATGGAACAAGGATGGTGGTAGCAGACTCGAGGGAGAGGCAGAGAAGCAGGAAGAAGCAGGATTGGGAATTCGCTGACAGCTTTGGGCTCTATCTGGCCCAGAAGAGGGTCAGACCCAGAGGCAAGGGGTGGGAACCGTGGTGACAACCGGGTTGATTGATCCAGATGCCGGTAAAGGGCGCCACTCAGGGCTGAATGAGGAGTCTCGCACAGACGCACTTTAAATTTATACAGATGTCCTGGCAGAGGGGACCACCCCCCACCCCGCCCCCTGGGGCTCCGGAGCAGACACTGTGGAAGACAGCTTGTGGAGGGGTATTCCCAAAGCTAAACATAGTCTCACCCTACAATCCAGCAACTGGTCCCCAAGATCTTTACTCAAATGAGTTGAAATTTTACAGCCCCATGAAAACCTGCCCATGGATGTTTATAGCAGCTCTATTCATAATTGCCTCAATGTGGAAGCAGGCTTGATGTCCTTCAATAGATGAATGGATACACAATACATCAAGACAGTGGAAATTCAGTGAAAAGTAAATGAGCTAGCAAGCCGTGGAAAGACATGGAGGAGACAAATGCACGTTGCTAAATGGAATAAGCCAGTTTTAAAAGTCTCCATACTGTGTGATTCCCATGTGATTCCATATGACATTCTGGAAAGGGCAAGACTGCAGAGACTGTGAAAAGCTCAGCGGCTGCAGGGGCTGGAGTAGGATGAGGGATACATACGTGGAGCACAGAGGACTTTCAGGGCAGTGAAATGATTCTGGATGATACTGTGATGGTGGATACGTGACATTATCCATTTGGCAAAACCCAAATAGATGCACAATACCAGGAATGAACCTACGGTAAATATGGGCTTTATTTAGTTAATAATCATAATGTACTAATACTGGTTCCTCAATTGTAACAAACGTACCTCACTAATGTGAGTTGTTACTAATAGGGGAAACTCTGTGAGTGTGTGTGTGTGTGTGTGTGTGTGTGTGTGCATGTGTAGGGGTGAGGGTTATATGGGAACTCTATACTTTTGGCTCAATTTCTCTATCAACCTAAAACTTGTCTGAAAAATAAAGTACACTAATTTAAAAATTTTTCAAAATTTTCAATCTCATCTCAGTCGTGATCATGGGGAAAATGAGAACGTTAGTGAATTTCCTTGTTTGCCTTTTTCTTCCAGTTTTGTGGCTTGATTTCATTTGGAGGGTGGGAGGAGGGTACCATGATCATTTGTGCGTGTTAAGGGCCTCCAAAAGTTAATGAGCACATCCATCTTCGGCCCAGGGGAAGTGGAATGGTCTTTCTCCGCATATAGTAACGTCGTGTGTGATGTGGAAGCGTCCAGCAAGAGCTTTTTCTGCAGTATGGCATGTTATGACCAGAATATAGTCATGGCAGGTGCATTTCTCCCTCTGAGTAATGAAATCCCCGGTTCTCCAGTAATTTGGAAGGGCGGGAATGAGGAGGTGATGGGAAGGGTCGTCCACTGTCAGACCCTAATCCATGACATCACCAAGCTTCCACCTCGGTCAGCGAAAGGAGCTACTGGTATAGAACTGTCTTTGCTATACATTGAGTCTGAGGGGGCCGAGGCCCGACAAGCCATCTGTGCGCCCCGCCTCTCTTTAAGGGACCATTTTTATCCCCATGAAGACAAGTTTAGTGGGAACCTCAACAGTAGTCACCGTAAAGTGGTCCACAGACGTCAAGAAGGTCCCAGATCCACAAGTGAGGGGGCTCCTCCTTGGAGACGGGGAGTGAGGCCATGGCAGGAACACTGGTGTCCCGCATCCTCCACTTCTGAGTTTCCTGCGTCTGCCTGTCTCCCCCACTTTTAAAAAATTGTAGTGAAATAAACGTAACATAATATTTACCACCCTAACCATTTTTAAGGGGCATTAAGTACCTTCACGTTGTTGTGCCAGCGTCACCCTCATCCGTGCACAGAGCCCTTTTCATCTTCCAAAAGTGAAGCTCTGTCCCCAAGAAACACTAAATCCCCATTCCTTCCTCCCCCCACTTCCCGGCCGCCACCATTCTGCTTCTGTCTCTAGGAATTTGCCTACTTTAAATACTTCACATATGTAAAATCCTACAGTATTTGTCCCATTTCACTTAGCATAATGTCCTCCAGGCTCATCCGTGTTGTAGCACGTCAGAATTTCCGTCCTTTGAAAGATAAAAAATAGTCCGCTGTACCTATATGCCACAATTTGTGTACCCATTCAGCCATTAACGGACCTTCTACTTCTGCGCATCGTGAATAATGCTGCTGTGAACGTGGGGGTACAAATACCCCTTGAAGTCCATGCTTTCGATTTTTTTTTTTTTTTTTTTTTGCGGTACACGGGCCTCTCAGTGCTGTGGCCTCTCCCGTTGCGGAGCACAGGCTCCGGACGCGCAGGCTCAGCGGCCATGGCTCACGGGCCTAGCTGCTCCATGGCATGTGGGATCTTCCCAGACCGGGGCACGAACCCGTGTCCCCTGCATTGGCAGGAGGACTCTCAACCAGTGCGCCACCAGGGAAGCCCTCGATTCTTTTGAGTATATATCTGAAGTAAAATTGCAGGATCATGTGGTAGTTCTCTGTTCAATTTTCTGAGAAACCTCCATCCTGTCTGCCACAGCGGCTGCACCATTTTACATTTCCACCAACGGTGCACAAGGTTCCAATTTCTCCATATCTTCGCCAACATGTGTAACATTCTGTTTTTTTGATAGTAGCCATCCTGGTGGGTGTGAGCTGGTATCTCACTGTAGTTCTGATTTGCGTTTCCCTAATGGTTAGTGATGTTGAGCTCATCTTTTTTTGTGCTTATTGGCCGTCTATATATCTTCTTTGTACCTCCCTCACTTTTAAAACTAGGAGCGAGTGGGATCCTGGGTGGTCATCACCAGGCTGCTTCTCCCTGTCTCTATGACTGCTGTGGGTCAGGCCTTCTATGAGCCCCTGGGTTTTGATCCTCAGCTTCATACCCTCTGCTTACCAACCTGCCTTCCAAATTAGACAGAAGCTCCGTTTTCTGCATCTTTATCCTGTGACTCTATACCACATCACTTTCCAGCCTAGGTTTCTGTCTCTTCTTCTTGCGTCTTCTTTTCAGTCGGGGATGTTCTGAGTCCGTGATGTTGGAAGAAACAGTTTTCTCTGAGGCTCCTTTGAAAAGTCATACCACACCTTTGTTTGCGTGGCATCTTCACTCAAAACCTTCCCCTGTCTCCACCTGCACTCTGGTCCTCACTCCCAGACCAGCAGAAAGAAAAACCACGGGAGGACCTAGCTAGTTTCCTCTCATTAACACCAATTAGGAAGGTGGAATCCAGTAGCGAAGGTAACCTGAGGAGCATGCCCTTCTTCTCTTTTCACTGTGCACTCTTATCTCTGCGTTTTTCTTCTCAGAGAATAAACGTCTACCTGCCAGCCACTCCCCCACTGCAGTAAATATCCAAGTTCAAATGTGTTTAATACTCAGCTCCTAAATTTAGTGCTTCTAAATTCAGCTAAATCCAAATGCTGCATTCTTGTTCTTCTCGTGGAATTCAGGAATTACATTTAGAGCAACTTTGCATGCGCAGAAAATTTCTCCTAAATGCTAAACACTTAGAAACATCGCTCACAGACGAGCTGTAAGTTATCGTCACTTAAGAAAAAAAAAATCAATGGGACCAATACCTGCCTTGCAGGGTCATTGTAAAGATGAAAAGAAATCATGAATTTAAAGTGTCTGGCATGTTAGGAGCATCTCGATAGGTACTTTTTATGCCAATCGGATTTTATATCATGACTCTGCAAATAATCCCTAAAATTGAATAACACACTCCAGTTTAATGGGGCTTTCTCAAGCTTTGCCTCACTCAGTCTCCGTAGCAACCATGGGAGACAGTCACGGGGCCACTAGGAAGAATGCCTATTGCAAATTATCCTGTGGTTAGAAATATTTCCATGCCGAGCAGTGTCTATCAATAAAACTTTAAGCTCTTCAAGCTGTGTCCTCTCTTTTCTCAGAGACTATGAATGGTGTAGCCTGAGTGAGCCTTTCTGATTTACTCGTGGCCAAAGGCATCAACTCTTGATATCATTATCTTCCGATTATTCATCCGTGTCCTAGCAGAGCTGGTTTTTTTAGTTTGAGATTTTGTTTTGTTTTGCTGCCCTTTTCCTCCTCCTTCGTCTCCTTCTCTTCAGCAATAATGATTTCTACTCAAAGCTTGCCTTTTCTATCTACTTACATCATCTCCTAAGGACACGGAGAAGAACTGAGTTAACTGACCCATAGTGCAGGTTTAGGCAGTTTATCCTTTCTCGAGAGAGAGAACAGGAAAACCTGTTTGACCACATGACATTCATTCACCTTTGGGATTCCTGGGGGAATACTTCTGGACAAATAGTCAACCCTCACTCGATATCCATGGGGATTGGCTCCAGGATCCCCTTGGATACCAAAATCCACGGGTGCTCAAACACCTTTTATAAAATGGCATAGTATTTGCATATAACCTAGGCACATCCTCCCATATACTTCATCATCTCTAGATTACTTATAATACCTAATACAATGTACATGCTATGTGAATAGCTGCTGGTGTACGACAAATTCAAGTGTTGCTTTTTGGAACTTTCTGGAATTTAAAAAAATATTTTTGATCATCGGTGAATACACAGATGCAGAACCTGTGGATATAGAAGCTTGACCATATGAGGAAGATAAATCTTTACATCGAGAGTCTGCAATAGATACAGATGTTGCTAGAAAACTACAAGATGTTTTGGTCAAGATTGGAAGTGGATGACCTTTCCAATCCTGGAGTAAGCACAGTCCGGGCCGGAGTCAGGGTGACAAGGCCCATTCTCACTTCTGCAGGAAGAAATCTGCAGGCACCTGGAAGCCCTGCAGAGCTCTTTGGATGATTTCTGACCTCAGATGACCATCACATGGAAAAGTAGATGTATAATCCTTTCTTTGCCAGGACAGATAAGGGAAGGATGCAAGGCTTGTCAGAGGTGACCTCACTGCCTTGTGGGCATAGGAAATGATGCAATGTGGATTTGACTCAAAGAGCCTTGGAACATTCTGGAATTCTTTGACCGAATGGAAACCTCAACTAGCAAAGTGAACTCGTGGAAACTTCAAATCTATTGTTTACAGATACTTTTAAATTCATGGTTTTCAGCTCATTGGCTTCAAAACCAGACACTGACACCAAATGTCAGGGACTGTTTCACAATTTTAGCTTCTTTTCCAAGACCAACAGCTGCAGCCTTTTCATCCAAAGTCACCTCTGAGCAGGCGAGTGCCACTGCTGCCCCTTAAAAGACAGAGGTGAGACGTTGCACAGATTTGTGTTTGGCTTTTCTTGTTATGGTTTTTCCATGTTTTTTATTTTCTTAACATCTTTATTGGAGTATAATTGCTTTACAATGGTTAGTTGCTGCTGTATAACAAAGTGAATCAGCTATACATATACATATATCCCCATATCCCCTCCCTCTTGCGTCTCCCTCCCACCCTCCCTATCCCACCCCTCTAGGTGGTCACAAAGCACTGAGCTGATCTCCCTGTGCTATGCGGCTGCTTCCCACTAGCTATCCATTTTACATTTGGTAGTGTGTGTATATGTCCATGTCCATATTTTTTAAAGGCGATCAAACGCACCCATGGAGTCCAGAAAGTCTTTCACTTTATGCATGAACTGCTTTCCCCTAATCCTGCATGGTGCACAGCTGGGTGGGTCCCGACTCACCTTGCCCTTCCCCCAGCAGCCTCCAATCCTTTGATCCTGGCTCTCTGCGGGCTCCACTGGTCAACCCTCTCAGCTCAGGGGGGAAGAGTAGGCTCCCACTGGACTTTGGCTTCTCTCCCCACGCCCTCCACCCAGGGCTCTTGGTCTCATCTCAGCACCCCTCCTCCTAAAGGTCATTCTGTCCTTTCCTTTTCCTTCAGGTCACAAGTTACTACTTGTTACACTTATTAACACTGTAAGCTCTCCTCTGGGAACTGACGACAGTCCGTCCTTCCAAACATCAGCTAAACGTTTAAAGCCACATTTCTGTTAAGTAGCTTGCAATTCTTTGTAGGGAACGAAGGCACAGCTTGTCCAGACAGTGTGGACAATTTAGCTGTGATCATTTTTAGGTGGCAGGAGAGTAGACGGCTTACAGGACAAGGTCCCTAAAATTAGACCTAGACCTTTTCTCCCACCTGGGTCTATCATACACATATCCTGAGTAATACCAGGACTAGGGGGTGATTTGTCACTCTAATTACCCTGTGACCCCAATGAGTTATGAAACACTAATCTAAAACCTTTACAAAGCAGACGTTTTTTCTATCTTTTCATTCAGGAATACTACATCTTGCGATTCATTTTAACCAAGGAGAAGTGGGTATGTCCAGAACTCTAGGACTGTTCTTTGATTTTTGGATATTAAACCAACCTTGCATTCCTGAGATCCAGCTCACTAGGTCATGGCGAATGATCCATTTTACATGTTGCTGAACTTAGTTTGCTAGTATTGTGTTGAGGATTTTTGTATCTATATTCACAAGGAATATTGGCCTGTAGTTTTCCACTTGTGATGTCTTCTTCTGGTTTTGAGATCAGGGTAATGCCATCCTTAGAGGCTGAGTTGAGATCTGCTTTGACTCTTGCTCCCACAGCCAATTTTAATTCAGCAGCAAGAGTAATGTTTTAAATGTAAACCAAGTCACATCATGTCTGACTCCCACCTCCAATGGCTGCCCATCCTGTTTACCATCCTGACCACTTGCCAGGGCCCCCAATGCCTAGACCCCTGCGTGCTCCTTGACCTTTATCTCCTGCCACCTTTTCCCTTGCTCCCTTTCCTGCAGTCACACCGGTCTTTCCAAAGTTCTTCCAATCCACCATGCTACTTTCCACCTAAGTGCCTTTCTCCTGCCTGTTTCCTCTGCCTGGAATGCCATGAATGGCTCCTTCACATCACGCAGGTCTCTGTCCAAGCATCACTTTCTTAAAGGCCTTCTCTGAAGGGTTCACCTGACATAACATCTATTCCATGGTCACTTTCTGCCCATTACTCTGCTTAATTTTTTAAAAGCACTTATCATTTGAAATCAGTTTGTTTGTTCACTTACATATGGCTTATCTCCCCTACTATTATGTAAATTCCATGAAGGTGAGGATTTTGTCCTGTTGAACTCTCAGCACCTAATGTGAGGGATGCTTAGTAGAAGCTCAGTAAATGTTTGTTGGATACAGGCCTAAAATAGACAAACATTTCTGTACAAAGATATTCATTACAGCATTATTTATCATGGTAACACATTTAACAATACATAAATGCCCAACAGGCGAGGAAGAGTCAAATCAGGGATAGTGTATCCATAGGATGGAACATTATGTGGTCATTTAAAGTGGTGTTTAAAAAACTTTAAAGACATGGGAAAATGTGCGTGGTATAATGTTACACCAAAAAAATCAGGTTATAGCTCTATATACAGTTTAGTCTAATTATATTTTATGTTGTAAACATATATTTATAAAAAGAAATGTGAAAATAAAGGGAAAAACAGAAAAAACAGTGACAGTCTCTGAGTGGTGCATTATGGGCAATTTCAACGTTTTTTTTTTATACTCTTTTGTATGTTCTAAATTTTCTCTGACATGCATACATTATTTTAATAACAAAATATTTTAAAAATTATGACTAATATGATATATTTGGAGAATAAAAATTTTCAAGTGGGAAGACATACTCTCTCTCCTGAGTTGAAGTGTTTCCCTGTAATGATCTTTTAAGTAGAAGTTTCTAAAATGAATCTGAATATGTGGCGGATTAGTGGCTTCCTGTGTGCTTTTTTCACCCTGCTTGACTGAAGCAAGGAGGTCCAGGAGATGGTTTGGTTTGTTCTTTTTATAATGCACATTGGTTCTTTTTATAAAGGTCCACCTAGCCCTTCTCCCCTTCAGATTCTAACTCCAGAGACCTTGTTCCACATAGCCTTCCATCCCCTGCAGAATCTACACAGCACTCTGCGCCCCACTCCTCACTAACGATGCCGGTAACACCAACTACAGACCTACCCTCACCGGTCTTGCTCTGTAGCCTCAACTTGCTGAGAACGGAGACGGCAAAGGGCCTTCCTGTTCGATCTCAGAGCCTGAGGCGCCCCCCAATACACGTTCCTGTGCTTTACCTGCAGCAAAAGCTTCTGTATGTATGATGCCAAAGAACCGTGCTAAGGACCCTGCCTGCTCTCAGTGAAGAGGGAGCCCTCTCAGCGCAGGGCTGGCCATAAAAGAAGACCTAGGAAGGCTCTGCCCCTGTGTACAGACTCTTCCCCTTCCTCTTCCCTTCCCCAATGCCTGAAGCATCTCTCCAGTTCCAGACTTGCTCTCTCTTTCACCGTGCCCAGTGCCAACGGATGCCATGGAAACAGCTGCCGCAGTGGTCAGGGAGGCTGGTTGGAGCTTCTGCTCTGCGGAATGATTCATTTCTTAAGAAAGAACGATGCTCTCTCCTGTGGAAAGGCCCCATCCCTGCAGCGGGCCCAAGCTGACCTGTACAGGATCCCTCCAACAGCGGATGTCATCACTGTGGTGCAGAGAACAGCAACCTGTCTGCACTGTTTTGAAGACATGGAAACATTCAAAGGTTTTTGCTTAAGACACAGGCTCAAGCTGAGTTCCTAAGGCTGTGTTTATTCAGAAGCTGAAGCATTCAATAGACTCATGAAGACTGTGTGCGATCTTTCTTTTTCACCTGCCAGTATGTTTTCCTCCATGACAATTAGGAAATCTCTTAAGAGTTTAAGGAATTCCAGGAAGGAACCAAGCATCCAGGAATACCCTAGAAGCAGCCAAAGCATGTGGAACAAAATCCTGGTCAGCATCGGAAAGGACTAGGGAGCCATTCAAGGAGCTCTGGCTGCTCCCAGACAGGAGAGGGGACTTTTAATATTTTTTTAATTAGAAAAAATGTTTATTTTATATTGGAGTATAGTTCATTAACAATGCTGTGTTAGTTTCAGGTGTACAGCAAAGTGATTCGGTTATACATATACATGTATCTATTCTTTTTCAAATTCTTTTCCCATCTAGGTTATTACAGAGTACTGAGCAGAGTTCCTTATGCTACACAGTAGGTGCTTTTGGTAGAGGAGATTTTTAAATGTTTTCTTCTCAGACTCCCTCCTTAAATTGCCCGTAAAATTAAATTAGCCAAGACATTTTCTCTTAAATGAGTAAAATGGGCTGACATTAGTAACAATCGCTAACAGGGAGCACGTTTTACACCAGACATTGTGTAGACATATGGCCCCACCTTGCTCAGAGTAAAAGCCCAAGTCTTCCATTGGATCTAAAGGCCGCAGGTGACCACCCCCACCCCCCCTACCCTTCCATCCCCTCCCCCGTCCCAGCTCCTGCCCGTTCCTCTCCAGCTCCTGGTCTCCATGTCCCTCCTCCTCAGGGCCGTTGCACCTGCCCTTGTCTCAGGCTGCATGTCCCCTCCCCAGACTCTATGCACAGAGCTCCCACTAGGATGCCTATTCATTGCACAGTGGTCCTCGGTCTCCGTGCATAAAATCTCCTCCTGCCCCAGCACCACCTTTACCTCCGGCCCTACCTGGTGGTTCTCCACTCGTGATTTCAGTCTTGCTTTGTTTTCTCCTAGAAGGATGTACACCCTGGGAAGGTGAGGTTTTGAGCAAGCTCCCCGGGTGACCTTCACGGCACTTGGAGGGAGAGCGGCTCATTGCCCCACCTGCTCAGGGGGACCTGGGCCCCGAGCTGGCTGGCATCACAACGCAGGAGGATGCTCCACAGTCTGCCTCGTTATGAAGCAGGAAAGTGCAGAAGAAGGCATAGCAGTGTCTGGTGGGGACCAGGTGTCAGAGGGTCCCCTGTACTCCTTAGAACCTAGCAAACAGGGGCCTGGACTCTCCAAGCTGCACAGCTGATATGTCCCAAACCCTCACTAGGATATCTACACATTTCTTTGGGACTTACACTCTCGTGGGCTCTGTGTTTTTCATTGCCGCATAGCAAATTGCCACAAACTTAAGGACTTAACACAGACGCGTGACCTCACAACTTCCCGGGGTCAGGAGTCCAGCACGTTGTAGCTGAGTCCGCGGCTCAGATGCTCACAAAGCTGAGATCCAGATGTGGGGACCGGGGACAGGGGCCCCCACCAAGTCACTCGCCTACCACGATGTGGCCCTGGTGGTCTGGGGAGGAGACGCTGCTCCCAGAGACGCTGTCCTGAGACACTGCTGGACACAGTGCCCGACCCTGACCTCCCTGTGCTCACGCCCAGGTCCTGGCCAGGGCTGGAGGGTGACAGCAGAACGGAGGCCGCTCCACAGAGGCACCTCGCTTCCCATCCCAGGCAGAGGCTGCAGTGGTCTCTGTGGGGAGGGGGTGGGGGAGGGCTGGAGGCAACCAGGGAGGTGTGGAAGCCAAGCCCCTGGCCCATGCTCCATCCTCCCATCAGACATCACCTAGTTCTCAACCTTCAGATTTTTCTGACCACCTCAGACCTAACCAGAACCTCCGTGGTAGTGATGGTGGTGGTGGGGGTTTGGACACTGCGTCACAATCCTTATGACACAGGGCCTATTTGGGAAGCACGGTTCCCCTGCTGAAGGCATAGCATGAAATACTTCCTCTGCCTATTTTTAGTGACCCTGACCTCTGCAGTCCCATTAGACCAGGGACAGGCATGTGGCCCAAGGACAAGAAACCTGCATCAGTCCAGCACCCTACCGCGTAGCTTCACACAGAAAGGGCCCAACTGGGAAAACAGGTTGTTACCCTGTGCATTCAGAATGCCTTTTTCCAGGAATGCACACGGAGAGAAATCAGCTGAGTCATGTTAACGCAGTGTGGTTGGGATGAGCGGATACGGCCTTGTGAGGAACCCTCCCCCCGAGCTCTTGGTCAATTAGCAGTTCAGCTGCTGGACCCTTAAAACTCTCATTCGGAGCTTAACCCAGTTCAGCCTCTTGGCAAAATGGCCCCATGTTCAAGATCCTTGCCATTCTTATTTCCAAGGTTTTCCTTACTTCTTCTGATGTAACCTAAATGAGTCTCTGCCACCAGGAGATCTTTCCCTTTTGACAGATGAGAAAGCTGATGTTCAGGCTGGTTGAGTGACGGGCCTAACGTCATAAGCATAGGCTGATTCCAAAGTTCAGCGGGGACTGCCACCCTGAAGACAGCAACACGCAGAATGGCGACCACTGGCGGGGAGGCCAAAGCGGAGAGTAGAGCAGAGGCTGCTGAACTTCCTTTTGGTAAATCGTATTCCCGACCCGAGACCAGCAGGAGGGTCAGTGCCTGAGCTCCCCACCACCCTGGCTGGACTGAGGTCTGCTCTGATAAAGGGGCTTCTCCTCTGAAGCTGCTTCCTGCCTGCAGTGCCCACCACAGCCTCGTGGGGGCGCTGGAGGGGCCTTCTGCGTAGCCCCTGGCAATGACAGCGGCGGTCTGGTGCTACAGCTGCTGAGAAGGAATTTTCTTGTTGCTCTCTAGTGATCAAAAGTGGAGGAGGCAGGGCTTCCCTGGTGGCGCAGTGGTTGGGAGTCCCCCTGCCGATGCAGGGGACGCGGGTTCGTGCCCCTGTCCGGGAAGATCCCACATGCCGCAGAGCGGCCGAGCCCGTGAGCCATGGCCCCTGAGCCTGCGCGTCCGGAGCCTGTGCTCCGCAACGGGAGAGGCCACAACAGTGAGAGGCCCGCGTAGCAAAAAAAAAAAAGTGGAGAAGGCAGCCCCCTGGCTGAGATTGTGGATGGGGGCCCAGGCATTGGCTCCTCCAAGAAGGCTGCGGGGAGAGAGCTGGTTCTGATGCCTCTGCTCCTCTTGCTCCTCTGACTTCAATGGCCATTTGTGGTTCACGCACACAGATCTCCAGGATCTTTTTAGAATTATTCATCCACGGTAACTTTCCCGCTGGGGTTTGACAAGAGTCGCTTGATGTGAATTTTAACCACATCCTTAGCAGTCCATGCTGTTGACCAGGCTCCAGCTACATAAAGACTGGGAAGTGACTGGTGGGATTTCTGACACCGAGCCCTGAGGGCTTGTCTTGGGGGCCAGTTTCGATCAATTGCTTGAATATCCTGCCCCATGTGGGAGAGCCAGTTCAGAAGGAAAGAAGCACCTGCCCTTTCCATCTGTCATGTGCAAAATGTTTGTTTGCCCTGACTAATGGCTCACCTTGGGTCCTGGGTATTTGTTTCTAATTCTCCTCCTCGGATTGAACCTGTTTCAGAAAACAGATTATGTGCAATATTGCAGAAGTTCACTTTTTTCCAATAAACCAAAGTATTAAATCTAAAGTGATAACCTTTAAAAGATCCAATACCCTTGGGAAACTGAAGGTGCGGAATGAGGCTCTGAAGCCTTGAGAATTTGCCCTCCGAGGCCTTTGGGGATCCAGTGACAGCATTTTTCTCATCTCAAGTCTCAGATTTCTAGGACAGAGGCAAAGGATGTGACTAAGACAGATGACTGCGGATTACTTTTTAATTCATAAAAATGAACACCGAATTTCCACTTCCTTTAGCTAAATTGAGTTTTCCCACTGGGGAGCACACCACGAATTGGTTGCATGGGGCTGCAAGAAGTAGCGGAGCTTGGCCTGGCCCACCAGGGTAGGTGGACTGCGGTGCTCAGCCCTCGAGTCCAGCAAGCCCAGGACTTCCTGCAGAAACACAGGGGCCGAGCAGGCTCGCGGTGCCAAGGCACTCCTCACTCTCCCTTCAAGTGCCAGGCATAAGCTTACGAATGAAAGACAGAGGGCCCGTGAGCAGTGGGCCTCTGTGCCCTGATGAACATGAATATCTTGGGAATGAACTGCTCTTTCCACATTTGCCTACCAGTCTTCTCTTGGCTGTGGTATCAAGGGCAGCATAAGATAGTTGCCCAGCCAGGAGGTCCAATAGCCTGGAAGGTAGGATTCACTGGCTTTCTACATCATCAACATCATCAACACCGTTATCATCACCATCACCACCACCACTATCACCAGCATCACCATCACCATCACCACCATCATCATCATCACCATCATCATCACCATCATCATCACCATCATCACCAGCATCCCCACCACCAGCATCACCATCATCATCACCATCACCATCACCATCATCACCATCATCATCACACCCATCACCGTCATCCCCACCACCAGCATCACCATCACCCTCACCACCATCGTGGTCCATCATAGCTACAGTCATCGCCCTCACTGGCACCCCTTACTTTCATGCCGATGTAGAGAGCGTTGTCCAATATCAGAATCTAATTTCGTCTTTGTAACACCCTGTAGGTGAAAACAGCAGAGGCGGTTATGGCATTTCCCAGGAGAGGGGCTAAAGCTCAGAGTGATGAACATATTTGTCTTTCTCACTCTAAACCTCAAAGAACTTTACCCAGGGTGTGACTCTTGAGCTGACATTAGGAAGTGTTTGTCAGGCAGAAGGTGGGAAAAGAGTGTGTGGTGTATGGTGTGTGATGTGTGTGTAATGTGTATGTGTGTGACGGTCTGTGAGTGTGTGTGGTGTGTGTGTATGAGAATGAGCGCGTGAGAGCGTTCAGTGTACGTAGCATGTGCGTGGAAGTGTGTGAGTGTGTGTGTGTGTGTGTGTGTGTGTGTGTGTGTCCCAAGCAAAGGGAAGAGGGGAAGGCCTGAAGCGAAGCTCCCGGATGACTTCCGTTCCTGCCAGCTGCTCTTTCTGAAGTGTCATCTGACGGTGTCACATCCTCATCGCGCCCTGTTGCAGTCCCTGCTTCCAGGCAGGGCAGAGTCTGGGCCCACCCAGCCTGCGCCCCTCCTCCTTTAAAGCCTCTGTAACGGCCGCTCCCTGAGCCGCTCTAAACCCTGCACGGGCAGGCCTCTCTGTGAATGTCACCTCCTGCTTCCTCTAGCCTGCCTGCTGCTGGGTGTCCTCCTCCACGGGGCACGGCCTCAGTCCCTGCCCTGCGCCCGGCCACAGCTGGTGCCGGTTCTGTCCCGAGCCCCTCGGCCTGAGCCTCCCCTGCTGCCGGGTTCCCAAGGCCGGGCACGTGGGGGCCAGCCGGTCAGTAGTGGCGGCCTTTGCATGGGGGCTGAGGGCCATCCTGGGAAAGCCTCACGTTGTTCCCTCTGCTGGGGTCAGACTTATGTCCACTGATGGGGCAAAGGGCCAGGCTTCTGTTCAGGGACCTGTGGGCAGAAGGAGGCCAGAAGGGCCAGTGGGGAGAGACTCCCTCGGAAGTGGGGGAGCAGGACCCAGTAACCAAATCGAGGCTGTCAGCGGGAGAGAGATTCTGAGAACAGCATCCTCGATGTGGACCAACCATGACTGTCTCTCCCTGGAGGAGGAGGGCAGCAAGTGACACTGGAGGGCTGTGTCCCTGCTCTCACCCACCGGAGCTGCCCTGACATGGTACCTCACGCTGGAGGCTGAAACAACAGAAATGTCTCATCTCACAGCCTGCAGTCTGCCAGTCCAAGATCACAGGGTCACCAGGGTTGGTTCCTTCCTGGGGATGTGAGGAAGGAACTGTTCCTGCCTCTCTCCTTGGCTTGTGAACTGCAGTCTTCTCCCTGTGCATCTTCACACCGCCTTCCTTCTGTGCAAGTCCGTCTCTGAGTTCAAATCCTCCCTTTTTATAAGGACACCAGTCATATTGGCTTAGGCCCACCTTGCTCTAGTATGACCTCATCTTAACTAATTCCGTTGGCAAGGACCGTATCTCCAGATAAAGTCACGTGGCAGGTATGCAATTGGCAAAAACATAAATAAGGCGAGCTTGGTCAGTGAAGGCAGGTTACAAGCGGTGGGGTTTTAATAAGCTGTAAGAAGAGCTTAGGAATTTCTTCTAGTCACCAGTTTCTGTTAACCCTGTTGGGCACAGTTTCAGCTGTGGGATGGGGTGACAAGGTCAAAGAGTGGGGCCATAGTTTATTTTTCTGGAAACAAGTGTTGGAAAATCATGGGAAGTAAGATCAGTGTACGGGGTCTACTCCTATAGATCAAGGATCTGCCAGGTTTTCCCGCAAGAACCAGATAGTAAAAATTTCAGGCTCTGTGAGCCACACGTGGTCTCTGTCAAAACTGTTCAACTGTGCTGTTGTGGTGTGAAAACAGCTGTAGAAATACACAGAGGAATGAGTGTGGATGTGTTCCAATAAAACTTTATTGATGGGTGTTGAGATTTGATTTTCTTATAACTCTCACGTCATGAAATATTATCGTTCTTTTGACTTTTTTCCCCAACTGTTTTAGTCCATTTGGGCCGGCACAACAGAAGACCATAGACTGGGAGACTTACAGACGACAGCAATTTATTTCTCACAGTTCTGGAGGCTGGAAGTCCAAGGTCAAGGTGCCTGCAGATTCAGTGTCTGGTGAGACACTGCTTCCTGGTTCATGGACAGCTGTCTTCTCCCTGTAACAGGTGAGACACTGCCTCCTGGTTCATGGACGGCTGTCTTCTCCCTGGAACATGGCTCTCTTTTTTTTCCTCCCAATTTTATTGAGATATAATTGACGTATAAATTTTGTATTAGTTTAAGGTGCACAATATAATGATTTGATACATTTATATATTGTAAAATGATCACCACAATAAATTTAGTTAACATCTATCACCTCACATAATTACAATTTTTTTCTTGTGATGAGAACCTTTAAGTTTTCAAACACACAGTACAGTATTGTTAACAGTAGTCAGCATGCTGTCCATTACATCCCCTGACGGCCAGGCTGGAGGCCTCTCCTGGGAGCACACCCTATGTGCCTGTGTGTGTCTGAAATAAAGCCTGAAACGTCTTTGAAGCTCTGGGTGTTACAACAAAATGTGCACCGTTGGCTCAATTTACTTAACAGACATTTAGTAATAATTCAAGCACGAGATAAAGCACATACTCGGAATATTGTGCAAACCAGCTTGTCAATCTGCAAAATATGCTCAGATAATGCTTTTGTGCTTTTTAAATAATACCAGTAACAAACGTTTTCTGCAGAAGGATAAAAATAAGCTGAAAGAGGGCTCAGGCCCCCGGGGGTCGGGCAGCTTGTCCTAAGGCCCCTCTCCGGAGGCTGGCCCAGCTGCTCTGCCCCCTCCCCCCATGAGGAGCCGCTCTCTGATGCTGACCCCTCCAGCCTCTCATGGACCACTACGTTCATCATTCCTGCTCCCGAGGAGCTGTGATGTGATCAAGACACGGCACCCCCCGCATGGCTGGACTGTCTGGATTGCGATTTTATGTGGACCTTGGCCTTCAGAACATATATCTCTTGTCTTTTGTAATTTGTCCTGATATCCCAGGGCTAGTATTCTTCTGGCCGTCCTCCCTGAGTGTCATCCAGGAAACACCAGCCTCTCCTGTTGTTTCTGTCACCTCCCAGATCGGAGGTCAGGGATCTCTTCCTCCTTCGCCTGGCCTGGCCAACACCACTTCACTCGGGGCTTCAGGGAAGACCCTGCCCAGGGCCTTGCCGGAGTGAAGATGCTTGGTTTTGAAGCTCTGGGTGGAGTCCAGTCTAGAATTCTCCATTCTCTCATTGCATACATTAGATAGGATGCATTTGGATGAGAAACCGCCCTTTAAACCAGTAATATCCCCTAAAGGGGCTACACCTCGGGGCTCTGGTGAGAGAATTTATTCCAATCCCAAAGTTCAGCAGGGCTCCGGAAACCAACTCTGATGGAGGCAGGAAGCTTGGTGTACAGTAGACGTTTTGAAAATCTGGAGAGCAGTTCAAGGGCACTGGCACCTCGAGGGGGGGCAGGGCAAAGATCTCACCCCGTTACCACTTTGCTCAGGGCTGTGCAGGCCACGGGGCAGTGACTTTCTGTCTGCATCTTTCCTCCCTCCCATCAGCCAGCTGGTTGGTGCTTAAAATCCCAAGCCCCTCCAGGAGAATGAAAACATTCAGCCTCCACCCTCCCACCTTCTCTCCCGTTCTCCCATCTCCATGTCTCGAGGTAGAATCCCCTCCTCACAAAGAGGTGTGGACAGAACGTGGGAAAGCAGAGAGAGAGGTGGCCACAGATGGGCTGGACGCCTCTGGCCCTCCCGCCTCCGTGCCCCCCTCCACTTCCTCTTTGCTCATTCGTGGTTCAGTGCCAGAGGAGAAGTCATCTGTGGGTGCAGGCTTGGTCCTGGGCTCTCCTCTCAGTATTTCTGTAGTGGTGGTTGAATTTGCCAAGAAAGGGCACCTTTCTTAGGATAATCAACACTGGGAGGGAAAAAACCATCATATTCTGGTTGTGCGTCTTTGGAAGTCAGGCTTAGAATCAGCAAGGGTTGCTGAGTACTCCCACTGCTAGATGCCCTCCCTCCGTCTGTCTCTCCTCCCCCTCCCCTCCCCCTCCCTCCCCCCTCCCCCTCCGCTTCCCCCTCCCTCCTGCCTCCCCTCCCCCCTCCCCCTTCTCTCTCCAGCTTTTGTGTCTCCCCCCATTGCCCCTCCCCCCCTCCCCTCCCTCTCCCCTCCCCGTCCCCCTCCCTGGGCCGCAGTGTTGTTTCATCCGGTCCCCATATATGGGCTTCGGCTTGGGGACAGCATCTTCTGCCTGAGGCGCTGCCTGGACCATCACTCACGAGCCGCACGCTGTTCATGAAGAAGGAAGTTATTTCACGTGCTCCCTGTTGCCAAGGCAACCACTTCCTTCGGATCCAAAACATTAATACCTCTCTCCCTTGCATCTATTTTCTGGTCAGGTTTTTTCCTGCAGTGACATCTAGTGACAGCAGGGAAAACCCCCCATGATTTATGCCTGGCCTTGGTGGCTATAAAGCAGGAGAGCGCAGGTGACCCTCCAGGCGCTGACACCCCCGCCCTGCCTGGCACGGGGCTCCTCCAGCCCCTCACCTCCCTGGGAGCCTCTGTCCTGAGACCTAAGGGCACATGCCTCTGACATTTCAACATGAGTTCAGTAGCTGCTTCAGGCAATGGATTCTCAGCATAATAGCATTTAAAATGTGCTTCTGCACTTTAGCTGGTGTATGGTAACCTTGGCATGGCCATGCACGTATTTCTATTTTGTGACTTATTCCAGATCTGAGGGTGCCTTTTTCTACGTCTAGCAGGAATCTGGACTTCCTCTTTCAGGTGTCAAATCACCTGCTGCTAGAGGGATGCAGACAGACCTGACCATCAAGCAAAGGATGCTGGCATATGTGGTCACGTGACACGTAACTGATGATGGTGACGCAACACTTCATTAGTCAGACCCCGCCAGTGACCTTGAGCAGGGACATGTGGGGACACAACACCGATAGAATCTTCCCACAGGCCAGGTGCCTCCCATCTCAGGAGGAACAGCCCAATCATTTCTCATGGGAACCCAGGAGGCGTGGTCACCAGCCCAGAAGGAACTCAGGACCTGGAAGGTCCTTCTGTTTCCGGGAGACCGTTTCCCTGGGTCAGCCTGTTTCTACCGTTGTCTACCACGTGGGAGGTTCCACCAATGGCCACAGTTCTTCACATCTCCTGGTATCCTCACCCTTGACAGGATGACTCTGCTGCTTGTCCCATCAAGAGGTGGGGTCAGCTAACTTCCCACTGAGTTGAAAACTGCTGAGCACTGGGTAAACAAGACAAAACAACTCAGACATGTGAAGAGCTGGGGGAAAGATCATTCCAGACTCAAGGGATGTTCGTTGATGAGAAGGATGGAGGTGGGAAAGGGCTCAGCAAAAGGTGCTGGATGAGGGCAAGGATGCCACTGAAAGTGCTGACAGACTTTAGATGCGCAGAGTGACGTGATCCAACCTAGGTTTGTAAAATATCCCTCTGGATACGTGTACGGAGCAGACTAGAGAGGAGAGAGGACTTCGTCGCTGAGGTCCAGACGAGAGAGGTGGTGCTTGGACTAGATGAGTGTCGGCAGAGACGGGGAGAACAAAAGAGATTCCAGATCTGCTGTGAAGTGGAACCTGCATCCCAGGTAGTGAACTGCATGAACGGCATCCCACGGTAATGAACTGGAGGTAGAACCTGCAGGGATGCAGCCCTGAATGGTTTGGTGGGTGTGCAGGAGGTTGTTGAGATGCTGGGTGACAGCTGGAGTGAACAAGTGGGTGGTGGTGCGACTTGCTGGGATGGGGAAGGCCAGGGAAGGAGCAGGTGGGAAGTAGGAAGAGAAGAGGTGGGTTTTGCCGCACAAAGCTGGAGGTGTCTCTGAAATGAAACGGAAATGGAAATATCCAGAGAGTCGTATCAGATACGCAATTGGATCTATGATCTTGGAACTCAGAGGGAAGCCATGGACCGGAGATGTAAATTCGGAGATCATTAACATATAAATGGTTTTGAAAGCCTGAGTGCAAGTTATCAAATTAACATATTCATGTCGCTTGCATTTGTACTCTTTTGAATATTATGACCCAGGCTGTATCCATCAGGTCCTAGCAGGCAGACAGCATCCTCAAATTAGGACAATTTGATAAAGATTTAATGAATGTGGTGGGCTGTATAATGGCCCCTAAAAGTACCAGATCCTCATGCCTGGAACCTGTCAACGTTCCCTTAGATGGCAAAGACTCGCAGATGTGATGAGGGGTCGTGAGACAGGGAGATTCTCCTAGATGGTGCCGGTGGCCCCTGAATGCAATCTCAAGTGTCCTTACAAGAGAGAGGTGGAGGGAGCTTTGACTACAGACAAGGGAGAAGGAACGTGACCCCGGAGGGAGAGATTGGATTTGCGTGGCCGCAAGCCTGGGAATGCCAGCGGCCACCAGAAGCTGGAAGTGGCAAGGGACACATTCTTCCCTGAAGCGATACTGACTTTGGACTTCTGACCTCTGGAATTGTGAAGGTCTTGTTTTAAGCTCCTAAGTTTGTGGTAATTTGTCTCTGCAGCAATAGGAAACTAATACAGTGGAGGAACTATTTACACAGGTTTGGACCCCATGTGGGGAAATAATAAGGCAGCCTCCTGGAGCCCGAGGCAGGGGGAGATGGGAAGAGGGGACCTGGGAGACGGAAGGGAGGCTGAAGGGAGCAATCCAGCTCCGGCCAAGCGTTGGGGGAGGGATGGTGGCGACTGGCTGGTACATGGTAAAGGGCACGATAAGAAAACTTCCTAGAGATGTGAAGCATTTCTATGGCAGATTTTATTCTGAGATAACTGGAAAATATCAGTCCAGTTTTTTATTAGAAAAGGTAGTTATTTATTTTTATGAAATTTCATAGAATTAATAGAGTGCCGCCAAGAGACGTGAAACAGCGGAACTTCGCCTGAATGTTCGCGTGTCCTTGCGACCCTTTGGCCACATCACAGCTTTCCCTCACTCAAGTATCACATGATATCACTTCTATGTGGAATCTAGAAAAATGATACAGATGAACTTATTTGCAAAGCAGAAATAGAGACACAGATGTAGAGAACAAAGGTATGGACACCAAGCGGGGTACGGGTGGGTGGGATGAACTGGGAGGTTGGGATTGACATATATACACGACTACGTGTAAAATAGGTAACTCATGAGAACCTACCGTGTAGCACAGGGAACTCTACTCACTGCTCTGTGGTGACCTCAATGGGAAGGAAATCCAGATAAGAGGGGATATAGGTATAGGTATGGCTGATTCACTTTGCTGTACAGGAGAAACTAACACAACACTGTAAAGCAACTATACTCCAATAGAAATTAATTAAAAAAAAAATACCGGCCTGCAGGCATGTGCGCTGAAGCTCCAGGCAAAGCTCTCCCCACCTCCCTCCGTGACAACCCATCACCTCCGCAGGGTGTGAACTTAGTGACCTCACCGAAGACGCAAGGAGTTAGGGGCCAGCAAGTGACGCACCATGCAGCCTTCTGACATCCCATCGCCTCCCACCTGCCCTCCACTCTCCACTAGGGGACTGTGATGTTGTGATTTATGATAAGAAATATGTGTTTGGTCCCTAAGCCTTTTCTAGTGCGGAGCACCTAAGACCCTTGGGATTTCCTAAGTGATGAGTGTCTTTTATTATGTTGATGAGGTGATTTGGGGGGCACCTAAAATGGGGGCTGGTTGCCAGGGGAACCAACCATGTGATTAGAGGGTTGGAACGTTTGCTCCCATCCCCCGCAAGAGGAGAGAGGCTAGAGGTTGAACCAGTTGCCAGTAGCGGATGATTTCCTCAGTCATGCCTGTATAGTGAAGCCTCCGTAAAAACCCAAAGAGACAGGGTTCAGAGAGCTTCCAGGTTGGTGAACACGTGGAGATCTGGGGAGAGTGGGGACCCAGAGAGGGCATGGAAGCTCTGTGTCCCTTTCCCATGCCTCATCCTATGCAGCTCTTCCATCTGGCTGTTCCCGAGTTGTATCCTGTTATAATAAACAGCTAATCTAGTAAGTGAAATGTTTCCCTGAGTTCAGAGCCCCTGCAGGAAGTTGAATGAACCCAGTGACAGAGTCCTTGGAACCCCTAATCTGTAGCCGGTTGGTCAAAAGCACAGGTAACAACCTGGACGATTGGCATCTGAAGTAGAGGGTGGGGACGGAGCCCTTACCTTGTGGGATCTGACATCATCTCCAGGGAGAGAGGGTCAGAATTGAACTGACATGTGTGACACCCTGCTGGGGTCTGAGAATTGCCCGGTGGTGTAGAACCTGACCCGCACACGCTAATGGGGTGAGGAATCCTTGGCTTGATGAACGCCCCAAGCCAGACACCATGCAAGAAATGTCAACATCTTCACAAGGAATAGGGTCACTTGCTACAGGAAGCCCTTGCTGGTTAAACTGGCTGACATCAGTAAAGAAAAGTAGGTAAGGGAAAGGCAAGAAATTGTGCAGCTGAAAGGTTTCCCGCAAGACAGCTGATGAACTCTCTGTGTATGTGTGTGTGTTTGTGTTTATGGTCTGTGTGTGTGTGTGTGTGTGTGTGTGTGTGTGTATTTGTGCGTAGGTATTGGTGTATGTGTGTGTGCTTCAGTGATCGTGGGGTAAAACATCTGTTTCCTCCCTTGTGCCTCACCTGGTAGATAATTGGTCCTTAGATCGCTGTGTTGAAAAGGATCCCGAAACAGCGCCCGGGAGAAGGGAATGTGGTGGGCATGGGGTGAGAAATGCCAGCGAGCCAGCCCCACGTCCTGGAGCAAAAGACAGAGGTGGGTTTGGGGGCAATGAAGCTCCTACGCCTGTGACCATCAGCCCCCAAGCTCAAGGAGGATTTGCATTATTCATGCAACTATTGACTTTTATCTTTTTTTTAATAGCTCCCTGTGCTATATACAGTAGGACCTTGTTGTTTATTCATCCTATGTAAAATAGTTTACATCTGCTAATCCCAAACCCCCACTCCCTCCATCCCCCCGCATCCCCTTCTATTTTTATTGTTGATGAATTTACACATTATATCAATTCAAAGATTTACGTTAGTTAATTGGATTTAGTCCAAAAACTGGATTTGGATTTCTAATCAGTGGGAAAAAATCTTCAAGCTCTTTTATTGAAAGCTAGAACGGAGAGTTTCTGTAAGAAAAGGAAACCTTTTGCAAATGCATTTGGAATCTTTTCATCAGCTGCTCTTTGCCTGTGTCTCTATCTTGGTCTCAGATAAGCTCATCCCCAGGAGTCAGGGAGACCAGTGTCCTCAGCTTCCTTTGTGAAAACTCACACAAATAGCTCTCTACTCAGGTACCCAAGAGATGCAGAAACTCAGAAGATGCGCAGACCTGTATGTTAGAATCAAGGCCCGCCTTAACCTCTGTGGGAGATACTGAGAACAAGTATTTCCCCAGAATCATTCTTTCCAAAACATTCCAGAGGACTCCAAAAAAATGACCCACCCAGATCAGGAGTCCACCTGATTTTCTCCACCAGAAGAGTGAGATAGGAGATGTGGGTGTCAGGCACATGGCCAAAGGACTGTACGGGAAAGGGGCACTCTTCAGCATAAATGTTTAAGAACATGCCAGAACCTCAGCCTTTCCTTCCCTCTGAGAGCCAGTCAGTGGTGCAATAAGCCATCAGTGGCTTACCAGACCACAGGCGCTGACTGCTGAAGTTTGAGGAAATTTGAGGGCCAGTTGTTAAACACAGCTGTTAATAAAAATCAAAGTAGATAAACTTAGAAATAAGTTATATTTAAAAAGAAGTAATACATACTCAAAACTCGTCACTTCCTGCTCACTTTACTATTCTCGATGCCTTTGGGGCTATTTACATCCACTGTGCCATACGGCAGAAATCCCACAGAACGATCATGGTTACTGTGCATTTCTTCCCAGCTCTGAATTTAGTGATGTCCTGTTGGGAGTTTGAAATTGGCCAAGGTGGACATATTTACACCCTGGAAATCAGTAGGTTCTGATCAGGGCTTTTCTTTCCTCCGGGAGCTGGTTGGTTCACATCTACCAGCACACCACTGCTTGTGTTCCTTGCTCCACAGAGGGGCATGAGAAAATGGATGGGATGACGTGATCCCTGTAGCCCAGGCAGGGGAAAGATGCAGAAGAGAAACACACACACACATGCACGCGCACACACACACATGCACACACGCACACACACACGCACGCACACATACACACGCTACTGGCTGGAGGAAGCCCTTTGAAATAGATGGCTTGCACCAGGTTCTCACTGGGTGACCTCAGTGCCTGCCCTTCCTGGCTGCAGTGGAGAAGTCATTACTGGGCACATGACGGGGCCCAGATGACACCATCCTGGGGAGTAGCCATCACAGGTTCTTCCTCCCAAGAAGCCCAAGCCCTCCATCTGCAGTGAGCTCTGCCTGACAGATGCTCCACCAGGTAGTGGGGACCTAGGATGGCGGGAACAGCATCCAAAGAGGCGGCGTGTGTGCCTGCCTGTCTGTGCCCCAGAGAACGGATCTCCACCTGAGACCTGGGTCTAGAAATAAACCTGCATGCTGAGCCGAGGACAGCAAAGATGGACGATGCTGGGAAGAAACAGCGGCAGAAGCAATGTTCTGGAATGAAGTGGTTGGAGCTGTGAGACTGGTGGGCATCTGACTTCAAATCCTGACGTGGAAAGAACACAGGGAGGCAGAAACCCAGAACAATCCAACTGGAGGAAGCAGCAGGTGCTCTTGGAGAGATATGCCCTTGGACCTGCTAGTGAGTGTAGAATTGAGTCAGAAAGGGAGACACCTACAGTGCCAAGATTAGAAAGAGCAGAAGCTGGGGGCACTCGGCAATGGCCATTCGATCTAAAGTTTAGCATCTGTGACCCAGCAGCTCCTCAGACAGGTTCGCTCACATGGATGTTTGCAAAGGTGAGAAAGAGCCCATCAGTCAGGACCCCATATATCCATGGAAGGGAAAACTCAGCAATCGTGGAAAGAACATTCTAGAGTTGTAACTCTAAGCTTGGAGAAATGTCTACAATGTGGATTTAATAAGCTAGAGAAAGAGAAATTAGTGCGGAGAGAGCAGGTATATATGCATAGAAGATGCCAGGAATGAAAAATACCCAACTGGTATCAGTGGAAAGTTTTAGGATGTAGGGCTGGGGAGATGATTTTCATGTCTGTTTCATACACTTTTGTATGGTATGTGTATTGTCTTTGCTTTTTAAAAAAAAATAATTAGAGTGAGAAATGATGCCTGGTGTTCACATACCCATCATAGTTTCTTCCAAGGGCTGGCCTGGGAGGGGTCAAGGCTACACCCTGTGCTCGGCCCATGGCCTCTCTCGCTAACCAACGTTCAGCTAACTTGCTGCTTCTTTAACCAGGGCTCCGGGTTCTAGGAAATAAAGCCCAGTCTGTAGGTCAGCTCTCAGTGGCTTCAAACCAAAACAATTGCAATCAGACTGGAAGGAGTCAGGGAGAGAGTAGAACCTGGAGAGAACTAAAGAGAAACACTGCCTTATCGTTTTACGTGGTTTGGGCCTGCTCAGAAACTACAGATCTTCCAGACTGCCATTTTCTAACTTAGAAATTATCTATGAATTCAATTATAAATTAAAACAGGTCAGCAAGAGCATTCCGGCCTAGAATATTATTTATCCAGTACAGCAAAGTTAACCATCCAGCTAGCTAAATAAACAAGTATAAAGAGAAAAACAATAGAATCGTTATTCTCCAGAACCGTGGAGGCAAATGGATTAATTTATATGCCCATATATACAATTACAGTACACTTAAATGAACAGAGAGGGTAGAGGAATTAATAGAAAATTCAAACACCAGGAAGTTTTCACATGGAAAATGTTCAACAGCCCTAGTAATTAAAGAAATGTCAATTAAAATCACACCTGACTGCACTTGGGAAGACCAAGGAAAAGGAAATTACCTTGTATTGTCTTTTGTTGAACACCTATTATGTGCCAGGCAGAACCCACGGTATTTCGTGTACGTTATCATATTTGGTCCTCCCGATAGTTCTGTGAGGTGGACGTTATTGTTCTCTTTAGCAGATGAAGAAATCAAGAATTAGGGAGGATAAGCCCAAGAACACATACTAGGAAGTACGAAAACATTTGTCCTAAATCCCTATTCTCCATTTCCACATACATTTCTCAGATAAATAGTAGAATATTAACTCAAGAAAATCAACATAGTTGATCTCCACCTCTGCAAACCTCTTGCATCTAGAAGTTTATCCAAATATGGCCCAGGCTTGTCATCTCGGGACAGATGGAAGAGTACTCAGATACAAGAAAAGTAGCAAGGATCTAAGGTTGGAGGCGTGAACTAAACTCAAGACAAAGCTTCTCCTGTAAGTGAACAAAACCCTATCCTCCCAAGAGGCAGCTATTATTATCCATTATTGGCCTCACTTCAGTCTTCAAGATTTAAAGTTTTGTGGGTTTAACGATGGAGATTGTGTAATATCATTCCGTTCCCTATTGTTATGATACGTTTGGCTTATTTGTGGATGAATTCATGAAATGAGGTTGAATGTGTCACACGGGCAAAATGTTCTGGAAAACACAGTATATCTAAGAAGAACTAGAAAGGTGAGACTGCTGAGAATGGAAACTCACAAACAAATTTGGATAATATTTTATTTACGGTTTCAATAGGGAGTTCCAGATCCAGATGGTGGATTGAACACTTGGTTTACCCATCTTCCTCCCCAAATTCATTTAATGACAGAAGAGATATTTAAAGAGCAGAAGCATTTAAAATGTAGCGATGAGTACAAAGGGGTTTACTATATTATTTTCTCTTCTTTCATGTATGTTGAGAAATTACATACTAAAAGGTAAAAAGAAGTAGGGGGAGGAGCTCTCAGCAATGCTGGAAAACACAGGAGAAATGATTGAAAATCTATGAATCTTATGCAGTAGACAGGATGGAAGTGAGAAAAGCTTAGTCAGAACTGAAACAGCTCACAGCCCAATGGAGGTGCAGAAAAAGTAAAGGGACTACTTTTTCAGAAACTTCCCGAAGTCAGGGGGCAGGCTGGGCCTGGGCCTCGGCGGCCAGGTTCCAGAGGAGCCCCAGGCCTCTGCTGTAAGACTGTGCCCCTTCACAGCATCAGCTGAGGCCCTGTCTCCGGCAGCTTCAGTCCACATCAGCAAGTAGGGGTAAAAAGCCAAGAGTCTTCGCACAGCAGTGAGATCCCCCTCATTCCCTGTCTCTTAAAGTGTCATCCTTGTACCAGCAGTATCAACAGCCTCTGGGAACCTGTTAGAAATGCAAATTCCCAGGCTCCACCCCAAATCCTCTGAATCAGAGACTCATCAGGGGAGGCCCAGCAAAAGCTGTGCTTCAACCCATCCTCCAAGTGATTCTGATACACGCTCACATACGCTGCTCCCGGGCTAACTTCTATCTTTCTTTCTCCACCAAAGAGAATCTGCAGTCCACTAGCCAATTCCCCATCCACACAAACTACAGAAAGGCCCCCCTACTGGCTAATATTCACCTCCTGTAGCCATGGACAAGCCACCCCCAAATCATGCAGCCAAGCATGGCCCTCCGGGAACATACACGACTGGAGAATTGAAACTGACTTCATTTTTACGAAAGAGGCTCACGATAGCTATCGATACTGATAAATCTAGAGCTTCATCGATAAATACAAAGCCACATAAAAGGATTAGAAGACTGTGGAGGAAAATCAAGTGCCTGAAAGTGGCAAGCATAGCCTACAGCTTGCAAGAAACACGGTTAAGACAAGAAAGAGAAAGAAGTCCTTTAAAAGCCTAATTAATAACCTCAGAGAGTTTTGGGAATCAACCGTACATTCATTAAACAAGAACAGGCTGCTATGAAAATGATCAATTAGACGTAAAAGACAGTTCCTAAGAATTCAAAATAATAAAACAACAAAAGGTAATAACATGGAAACAAGAACCTCAGTGGAAGAATTGGATTATGAAATGGATGTAGCTGAAAAACAAATTTGTGTTTTAGAACTCAGCACATAAAGCAGTTACACAGAGAACAATGTTCTGGAAGAAATTTGCCAGCTCTGTAGTTAGAGGCCAAAGGAGGACTTTCCTATTTGACTTTAGATACTCCCTGTTGTTTGACTTGTCTACAGTGAGCATTTTCAGAAAAGCAATAAGCATACATTTGAATTGTAGCAAAACCCATTTATGAAAGTTGTATGTGTGTGTTTGAGCAAGACCATGTTTAAAGGATGGTCACCAAAACGTTCACAGCTCTTTTGTCTAAGTGGTGGGATTTCATAGTTTGTGTCTGCTTCGATAAATATGTACGATTCTTACAGTAAACTGAAACCAATCCAGTGAAGATTATCTGGTTTACAGATGACTGGCCACATGGCATCAGGAACCGGAAGACAGGCTTGCGAGTGAATGCTGTGCCGGCTTTTGAGTTGGGAGTTGATTGGGCCAAGGGGTCTGGAGAAGGCGCTCTAATGGAAGCTTGAGAGGGATGCCTCGAGGCCCTTGGCAGTTGAGAGATGAACACCCTGCAGGACTCTGCTTCCTCATAACCACAGCTCATGCACAGCTCAATGCTGATTATCGCTTGGGTTTTATTATGATTTTATGTCATGTGTAATCTCTTTGCCCTCGATGACCTTCAGTTTCTAAAGAATTACCAGTTACATCATTGCTTTGTCACAAACGACCCCCAAGATTAGTGGCTCAGAAAAGCAGTCATGCATTACCGCTTACAAACCCATAGTCTGCGTGCTCAGGCTCAGCTGGGCTTGTGCGTGCGTCTGCGAGCAGGCTGGAGGCTAGGTGGTCTAGGATGGTCTCAGCTAAGAAAATGCAGCTCTGTTCCATGTGGCGGGTCGTCCTCTAGCTGGTTAGCCTGGCCTGTTCTCGTGGTGGAGGCAGGGGTCCAAGTGAGAGAGCACAAGAGCACAAAACGTCTTGAAGCCTTGGTTCAGATGCTTCCACCACGTTCACTGGCTAAAGCAAGTCAGAGGCCAATCTGCGTTCAAGGGAGGCAGAAAATATACTCCAGCTCTTGATGGAAAGAGTGCAAACTCCCATGATTATGGGAAAGGGTGGAAAACTGGCGCCATTTTTACATTCAATCCATGAAAGTCAATTAGGTAACCCTGCTGGTGTGGCCCACACTGTCTGCAAAAGGGTATAGAACAGAGCATACATACTCACACCATTGGGCCTTTTGCGAATTGCATTTTGCCATTCAGGTAGTTTTGGTATAATAGAGTTAAATCGTGATGGGTGTCCGAGATCCCCTTTCTGTCCCGTCTGGTGTTGCTCCCGTTTTCTATCCCATCTGTCTTCTTCCTCCAGCCCTCTCCCCGGGGAGCCTCTCACAAGGCCATGGAGACCGTCGTTTCCCAGAGTGAGCCCTCAGGGTCCTCCCCAAGGACGGGCTTGTCACGCCATGCTGATTCTTCCTGCAGAGCGTCTGGACACACACACATTTCCCCTCAGTTTCACCGATCACCTTTCACCTCTCATAAGACAACTTCATTGCTTTATTGCCGTAAATGACTTTTTCCACCAAAGGTGAGGAGAGAAAGGAACAGTGGCGTGAAGGGGGAGGAGGAGACCCATTGCACCGACTGAACATAAAGAAAGCAGATGACAGATGGAGGAGCCCCTTTGGAAGGGTTGAACCACTTCCACAAAGCCATTCCAGCAAATTCTCCCAGTGTTAAGAATCTGGCCATGTTTACGGGCGGTCAGCTGCAGATGTGCCTCCTTCTCCTGGAAAAGAAAAGGCAAGTGCATCTTCCCCTTCAACCACTGTGTCAGGGAAACAATGGTGCCCTTCGGTTCCATTGGTTCTTTTCTGAGCCAAACGATGACGTCATTGAGGCATCTGATTTTCCCCCTACATAAAAGAAGATTAATGGCTAAAACCACAAGAGGGACTATTGTTTTGCCAGCGTTGTCCAAATCTGCAGTTAAAATACTTTCTTTCACAAAATGCAACATTGCCCCAGAGATAACAAAAGCCCCTTCTTAAGTGATGCGACTTCCCTTCCCTGAGAAAGACCGCACACAGGGCACTGAGCCATGTCCCTGATTGTCCCAGGTCCAGATGCCTCACCATTAGCCCCAGCTGCCGGGAAAGCAGAACCTCATATGGAAAAGCCAAGGTGAAACAAACCCATTTGGACCACGGTCAGAAAAAAATTCAATTTGTCAGATCCAGGGCTCTTTACGGATGCTGGAACTTGAAACTTAGAGGGTCAAGGCTGACTGCAACCCACACCGTATCAGCTGGACTTCATGCTCTGTTTTCAAAAAGCGATGAATGAAGAGACCATCTGAAAAGCAACGTATAAGCTTATTTCTGAGATAGTGATTCCAACCTGCTTATTATATGTTACCTGTCATGGAGCCCCTGGCATTTCCCCAGCTATGAGCAGAGTTTCCCCTCAATTCCAACGGGGTCCTGGGGTCTTGCAGCTGTTTACAGGAATTTGCCAAGGCTGGGAGGGCAGTGGGTCCCCGTGGGTGGCTTCCCCACATGGACAGCCGGCTGCTCCGACAATAACTTCTCCAGGCTGTCGGGCAATCTGGTCCTTGGGCAGCTTCAAACCTTAGTTCTGCAAAGTGAGTACAAGGTGGGATGGTTCCTCTTTTAGCTAGACCTGGCAAGGATGTTAATGTTTCCATCAACAACAGTGAGAAAACCTACCCATGGCTTTAAAAAACACCTTTCGTCCAAATCGATGAAGAAGTTTCGAATCTGAAACTCCAGGTTTTGAATTCTATACCCATGCTGTCTGGTAGAATTTTCTGGGCTAATGGAAACATTTCATGTCTGGGCTATCCCACATGGTAGTCACTAGTCACGTGTGGCCATTGAACGTTGTAAAGTGGCTACTGCAACTGAGGACCTGACTTGAAAATTTTATTTAATTTTAATTAGTTTAAACGTGAATGGCCGCCTGTATCCTCTCTACAGTTTTACAGTCCTGCAGCTCCTTATAAAGTTTAACAGACACTTAACATATGACCCAGCAATTCTACTCAAAAGTATTTATCCCAGAGAAATGAAAGCATATGAACACACGGAGAATTTTATTCAAATGTTTGTAGCAGCTTTATTCGTAATAGCTAAACACTCAGTATCTATCAAGTGATGAGTGGAAAATCAATTGTGGTCTGGCCACAGAGTGGATACCACCCAGAGGTAAAAAGGAACACATTTCTGATACACAGCAACATTACATTACAAAACTTCAGTAACATAGAGCAGGTCAGCGGCTGCTTGGAGGTGGAGGCTGGGAGACGTGGGGTGAGAGGGGCTGCCAGGAGGCACCAGGGGTTCTTCCAGGGATGGAAACATTCTATGTCATGACCGCAGCTGTGGTACCATGACCCTATACAGTTGTCACAAAACTCACTGAACTGTGCACTTAAAATTGGTGTTGTATTTTACATAAATGATATGCCCAGAAAGCTGGTTTTTAAAAACCCCATGTAGCTTTTTAAAGGAAAATTATGAGATGTATTCCCTACTGGTTTCTTGCTTATTTATCTACTTAGATGGCAGAAGACACCAGAGGCTACTTCAAGCCCGCTGGTGAATTTACAGGCTCCTGGCTGTCTCCAGCCCATGATGTGAAAGAATACGAATGATTTTCGAGAACACACTGGATATCATAGTGTGCCCCGTGAATGTGACAATGACGTCCGGCTAACACCAGGCACGACGGCTTCACCAGCTGCCTTTGTACTCTTTGAATTGGAATGCTTGACGCTCAGGGTAGACCCAACACCGGAGCCACAGGAAGCGCCCTCCGGGAAACTGCCACCCCTGGGCTGGACCGCAAGGCAGAGACCGGCCCATGAGCTAGAGCTTCTCCAGGGCAGGGATGCACCTGTCGGCTTGGAATGCTCACAGCACCCAGCATCCTGCAGTCAGACAGGACTGGTTTTCATTAACAGGAAGGACCTCACTTTGGGGGATGGTGTTGAATGCACCAGACTGCTGCAAGGCACATCCTTAGCTGAGGGTGCACTAAAGGTGCCGGATATCAGCTGTGAGGATTACGGGGAACCAAGCGCTCCCAGGAGCCTTGCTCTGAGCCGCCCCTCACTGGGTTCCCCAGGACAGTTACTGAGCACAAGCAGGTTGCTAACCCCAGCCCCCAGCAGCAGCATGCCAGCGGAATGAGCACTCCTCACACCCACAGTTACTTTCTAACCTGAAGGCTTCTCCTGCCAGGCAGTGTCTTCACAGAAGCCACACTCTGGGTAGAAGTTCGGGATCACAGGGGCTTCTAAGGGTATAGGAAGGGAAGGAGGAAAGTGTCCAGTAAGAGAGGAAGAATTGAACATATGCGTTCACCCCTTCCCCCCCGTCCCCCACTGAAACCTCACTGAAATGATAAGAAGGTTCTTTATTTTTGTCTTTTGTTTCATTTGTTCTTTAACCATCAGCCTCCTAGGGCAAATAGAACAGAAGACGAGAGCAAAAAAAGATAGACTTGCAAACACACTGAACCAGGCAAAAAAGAATGGGGATCCTGAATCGGCAGCCGAGAAGAGCAAGCAGAGCTGGGCTGGAACGCAGAGCGGGGGCGCTCAGGACCATGGCAGCCGGGGCTCTGGGAAGGGCGAGGGGGTGGGTAGAAGGATGCCCCGATCTCCCTCCCTTGTCTCCACAGCTGAGTGACCCCTCCTCCCTCCTGGCAGAAGGTGGGTCTCCGGAGGGCAGAACAGATGCCGGGAGAGGCAGCATCTCTCAGGTTAGGGCCACCGTCTGAAGACACCAGGAGACTCAGTGGACACCCACTCCACTTCTCCCACGAGGCTTCCGGAACCTCCGGCTTTCAGCCTCCAGGAGCAAGATTGTTGGAGTCTGAGAATCTGAACCAACAAAGAAAACAGTTCCCCAAACTGAACAGCTCACAAAGACACACCCTCCACGCCCATAGCAAATCCACGTTTCCCAAGCTCTGTCCACCTACGCAGAAGATCCAGCCAGCTTTTTAGAATATGCAGAGAGGCAGAAAGTTTAAAAAAACAAAGCTATCAAAATTTTCAAGAGCATTAAAGAGGTATTTCTACCATGAAGCAAAAAGACGACGTTTCAAAAATAATTTTAGAAAAGTAATGTAAGAGAACAACAGAGTTCTTAGAATTAAAAAAAAAAAGATAGTAGAAATTTAACGCTGCATAAAAAATTTGAAGCTAAAGTTGATAACAATTCCCAGAAAGCAAAGCAGAAAGAAAAGAGATGGAAGTCAAGAGGAAATAAGATAAAATTAGAAAACTGACCCCAAAGGTGCAACACCCAGATACTGGGAGTCCAGCAGAGAGACCAGAGGACGGCAGGAGGGATCATCGAGGTCCAGAAAGGTAGGGTCTGAGTTTCTAGATGGGAGGAGGGGCCAGCGCCCAGCGTGATGGAAACGGAAAACTCCCTCCATGGTAGATGGTCACAAAATTTCAGGACACCCTGGGCCAAAACAACCCCGTACGGTTTTCAGAAGGCAGATAGTTTTCTGACAGAGGGTCCAGAATCAGAACACTTTCCGGACACGTCCAAGGCCACACTGGGAGCTGGCAGACAACAGGACGATGCCCTTCCCGCAACTGGGAAGGTGATTTCCAGCCTAGAATTCCATAGCCATCAGTCTGAGGAGAGAAAAAGGTATTTTCAGATAGTGAAGGTCTCAGAAAAATTGTTTTCTAGTCATCTTTTTTCAGGACACTGACTAAGATGTGCTCCATGGACCTGAGGGAGGAGAGAAAGCAAGAGGGCTGCAGAATCAGGGAGGTCCCCCGGGAGAGTGGGACAGTGTGAGTCACGATGGAGGGAGGTCCTGGGGGCAGCTCTGCGGGGTTCAGAGGAAAACCCATGGAGGCAAGTGGAGGTTCCCCAGCACCAGCAAGGGGGTGGAGGGAGAGGACAGCTGTGCAGTCTGGGAAGTTTGGGGTAAATTCATGTCAACAGCGTCAGAAACCAGGCAAAGAAACACCAAGACCATCACTGACTCCAAGAAAATCCGAGAGACGTAGAAAAGGAGAGGTCAGCCTTGTATACCCTAGGCTTACCTGGGACATCGGTCAAGGGTCTCCAGAGAAGCAGAGCTAGTAGGACAAGAGTTATCCTTTATGGGTACATAAACAAACAAACAAATCTTATTTGTTTCTTTACAGAAATTTGCTTATGTAATTGTGGGGTTGGGAAGACAACTCTGAAGGGCAGAGGAGAAGTCTGGAAACTCTGGGAGCTCACGCTGCAGCCCTGAGGTAGAAGGTCTTCTTCTGCAGGATAACCTCAGTGTTGCTCCTAAGGCCTTTCACCTGATTAGACCAGACCCACCCACATCATTGAACATAATCTCCTTTACTTAAAGGCAACTGATTGTAGATGGTGTTTACCCCTGTAGCAACACCTGCGTTACCAAATACAAAATACCTTCACTGCATCGCCTCCGTTCGTGTTTGATGAGATAACTGGGTACTACCACCCGGCCAAGTTGACACAAAACTCGCCATCACAGCTGGGAACTGCATTTACAAATTGATACTGATGTACACACCAGCCACCGGATCTCACTGAAGTTACTGCATCACCTAATTGGGAAGGCGGAGTGCAGGACACGGCACGTGTGTGCTGTGGAGTCAAAGGTGTGGAATGGACCCGAGTCCTCAACCACCGTGGAGGAGGGTCCCTATTAACCGCCGGGCGGTAGATCCCGAGCCCACAGTGATCTCAGATGTGGAGGCAGCTACTGAAAGAATCAGGTGACGCTGGCGAAGGTGGCCGTCCCTGGGAAACAGGAAATGGGGGGGAACAGGGGGGAGGGCCTCCGTTGTATGTAACGAGCCTCGTAGGGCAGGGGCACCTTTCAAACTGGGGGCGCGAGAGACTTTGATAACATAACATGAAATGTTAAATGAAAGAAAATGAACTAAATGGAAAAAATTACCCATGAGGGCTTCCCTGGTGGCGCAGTGGTTGAGAGTCCGCCTGCCGATGCAGGGGACACGGGTTTGTGCCCCGGTCCGGGAAGATCCCACATGCCGCGGAGCGGCTGGGCCCGTGAGCCATGGCCGCTGAGCCTGCGCGTCCGGAGCCTATGCTCCGCAACGGGAGAGGCCACAGCAGTGAGAGGCCCGCGTACCGCAAAAAAAAAAAAAAAAAAAAAAAAAAAAAATTACCCATGAGAGGTGACCTAGGCCCTTGCCCCAGTTCCTCGAGATCCGAGCGCGAGTTAACCATCTCTGCGTTTCGCTGTTGAGAGTGATTTGCAGGCGTGCTGAGCTCTCGGTGTGCCCCGTAGGGTGGATGCGGCAGGCACGGCCCAGGCTCACACCTCCAGGCACACCTCCCAACACACCAACTCTGAGCCGTGCCCGGGGGAGTCCTCATCGCTCAGGGCGAGAAGGCTGAGCCTCCTAGCAGACGCTAAAGGCCTTTGAGACGCGCCTCTGTGTGTGTGCACTCCAAGGGCTCCCCGTGAGGCCCTGCTTTGATAAGAAAGAGCAGGACCTCCCTGGATGATGACTGGGCATCCCACCTACGTGTCTCCTTTTATTTCCCATTCTCTCTGAGCCGCGAGCAGTGGGGCCCCGGCACGACCCCTCCGTTTGGCGGGCATCCTCCACCTGGGCGGGGGCCTTAGTTCCCATAGAAGAACTCAGAGGTCTGTACTAGATTGTTCCATATATCCCTTCGGGAGGAACCCGGACGCTGCCCCCTCGCTGCACTATGGTTTCTGGACTGCCTTCCCTTTGTTTCTGCGTCCCTTCACTCCTCTCATCAGTAACTATTTCAATCTGCCCTTTGGAACTCAGGAAGGTCCAGGAGGCTGAAACTTGTTCCCTACAAGCAAGAAATGCGGGACACGGAAAGGCTCTTGCACTTGGGAGGGCCCCCCAAGGTCCTGCTTCGACGTGATGTGTACAAAAGACCTCAAGCCTCCAGGGGTGCAGGAGGTGAAGCTCACCATCTGGTTTTCTCCGTGACTTTGGATGCAGGGACTTCAGGGAGAAGTGGGGAGTAGGCACAGCGGGGGCTGGGGGGTGGCATCTGGGGACAGCTGTAAAGATGTGGGCAGCACGACAGGGGGGAGGGGCGGATGCGAGTGTGTGACGCGAGAGGCCCCGGCTGCTCCCAGGGCTCGGAGAACACCGATCGCTCGCTGTGCTGGTGTGAATTCCTGCAGCTCACTCACGGGTCGCAGCATCAACGTGAGAAACGGGGTTGACAGAGAGCACCAGCCTGTGATGTGAGCCGGCCAAGGGCAGGGAGGCTGCAGAGCCGGGTCCCTGCGGTAGAGGGATGGTGAGCCCTGGGGCTGGACGGGCTCACGGGCAAGAGTCTGGAATCTGCGTGTAGCCAGGAGGATGCCCATCTCCCACATCCCCACCTCCAGTGCCCTTGGCGGGCGTTGGAAGAAGAGAGCACCTCTCCTAGAGAGAGCAGAGGGAGGTGCTGGACCCCGGGAGGGTGAGTCCAGGCGGGGAGGTGGAGAGTCTCTGGGGGGGGGGCGGTGTTCATCGCGCTGGACGTGGCCCCAAGCAGCGGAGGGAGGCTGAGCGCTGAAGAGACAGCTGGGGCAGCTTGCGGGGGGTGACGTTCAGGAGAGGAGAGGGGGCTGCGATGGGGACGGCCGGGAGGAAGATGGGACCAGGCACGGTGGGATGATCCGGACGGAGGTTTTGAGAAGGCAGACGCAGGTGTGGAAGACGCCCCCGAGGGAGCCTGGGTCTTGGTACCTGAATGTACAGAGATGTTGCAGGAAGGGGGACCCCTGCCAGGGCCCGAGAGTGGGCTCTTGCCTAACACTCAGAAATGAATTATCCGAGGAGACACACGTGCTGGCAAAGCAAGAGGCTTTATTGGGAAGGGGCGCCCTGGCGGAGAGCAGCGGGGTAAGGGACCCCAGGAGGACTCCTCTGTCACATGGCTCGCGGTCTCAGGTTCGAGGGTGATGGGGCTGGTGTCTGGGTTGTCTCTGGCCAACCATTCTGACTCAGGGTCCTTCCTGGTGGTGTGTGCATGGCTCAGCCAACGTGGATTCCAGCGAGAAGGTTCCAGGAGGTCGGTAGGACACGTGGGCTGGCGTCTCCTCTCTCCTTTTGACCTTTCCCGAATTCTTCCAGTTGGTGGTAGCTTGATAGTTAGTTCCTTACCGGGACCCCCTGTTGTAAGACAACTCATGCCAGTGGCTACTGTCTTGCCTGGCCAGGGCAGGCGGTTTCAGTCAGTGTTTCCCCTCACAGAGCCACCCCCTAGAATCCAGGCCTGGGCGTAGGTTTCCTTTCCTAGCACACGTGTATACTTTCATTTGTCAGACCACAAGACCAGGAAACACGGGCTTAGCCTCTAACCCAGACTGCAACAGACAACCTGCCCAACCACCTGGAAGCCGTGTCCATCATCATTCTCTGAAGGTGCCTGGTGGAATCTGCTTGTCTCTCATATTGAGTATTATTTTGATTTTATTCATTCTAAGTTTGTAAACTGCCTCAAGTCTTTTTTGAAAGACCTCTACGTAGCCTAAATCAAAATAACAAACGAATTCATCACTGCCCTTTAGTTTCAATGAATAAGTATAGCCAGTTCAGTTTAGCTTAATAACTGGTCATTATTACTTGCGTATTGAATTTCTTTGGGACTAAACGTAAACTGGAACAAATTGCTTTAATTTAGGAGGCAGAGAAATGATCAAACCGGAGCTGATTTTTTCAATTGTTTTTCAAAAAAGAGGGCCCTGTAACTGGCAGAATAGCAACTTGTCTCCTTCCCCCCCCCAAAATATCCACACCTTAATTTCTCAAACTAAATCTCTGATCTTAAGGATCTCGAGAGAGGGAGATTTTTTTTCTAGATTATCTGGTGGGTCCAATGCAATGACAGTTTTTATAAGAGGAAGGTAGGAGTCAGTGTCAGAGATGTGACGACAGAGGACTTTGAAGGTAGAGGGAGGGCTGTGAGCCAAGGAAAGCAGGCGGCCTCTAGAAGCTGGTAAAGGCAAGGAACGGATTCCCCCTGCAGCTTCCAGAAGGAGCGTAGCTCTGCTGACATCACGATTTTAGCTCAGTCCACGTCAGACTTCCGGCCGCCTGAACTATAAGATAACACACCTGAGTTGTTTTCAGCCACTAAATTTATGACCACGTGTTAGGAGAGCAATAGGAAACTGACACAGGCCCGTGTATCATTACAAAATATTACACCTGAAAAGTAAAGGGTCTCTGAATGTATCCTGAACTCAGACTTAAGGTAGATCGAGTTTTCTCTCGGGTCCACTACTAGTGCCTTATCCAGACTCCAAGCCAACAAGAATATTCCAGACTCTTGAAAGTGGTCACAGCCTTAGTGAAGGCAAACGGTGGCTTAAATGGGAGGCCTGCAGTCCAGCTCGCTTGCTGTGCTGCGCGGTCAGAAGGGCCCAGGGCCCACGGAGACCCACCCATCCGTGACTGGGGCCCTGGGCGTCCAGCTGTGTCCGTGGTCTGGCCAGGCCACTCTGACCCTGCCCACTGCACACGGGTCTTTGCTCCCAGCTCTGCCTGCTGGCCCTCCGCACATTCGCAGGTTCTGGGGATTCCGTCGAGACATCTTTGGGGAGTTTTAATCTGTCTGTCACGGGCTTCTAGTGCCATTTTTGAAGAAGAATAACTTTGATTCGCTTAAAAAAATGTTCTGTTTCCCTGTCTCCCAAATTAGAACAATTTATTCCAGTGTACATCTAGATTTAGTCCCAAAGAAATTCGATATGCAAATAATTACTAGTTATTAGGGTCATTGTTTATTTGGATTTTCGAGGAGTTAGAAGGACTTTGGGGAGGCTTGAACAAAGCTGGGCTTTTGGTAGGTGTGGACGCCTGGCCTGGGGTCTCCGGGTAGGGATATGCACTTGCCTGGAAGCTTCAGGAAGAGTTTACCAGACTGGTTTTTGGAAAAAGCAGGCCTCCTTGCCAGCATTCCTTCTCTGGTACCGGATCTCATCCTGCAGGTGGGGCTTCTGTTTGTCGATTTGTTTATTTCTACCAAGTGGGTGGCACATTCCCCAGGTAGTGGGTGGGTTGAGAGCAGGCAGTAAGACAGGGCATCTGAAGCATGTTGAAAAGAATAATAAAACTAAAAGTCAGTCTTGTTTTTATTGTCACCACTTGCCATCAGTTCTGAGCAATGTCGGTGATAAAAATACGCCTATGTGAATCTTTTTTTGGTCCAAGTTCTGGACAAATGCAGCAGTCACTGTTTCAATAACATCTGGGTAAGCTTCAAATGAGTGCTTTTTTTTTTTTTTTTTTTTTTTGCGGAACGCGGGACTCTCACTGCTGTGGCCTCTCCCACTGCGGAGCACAGGCTCCGGACGCGCAGGCTCAGCGGCCATGGCTCACGGGTCCAGCCGCTCCGCGGCATGTGGGATCTTCCCGGACCGGGGCACGAACCCCTGTCCCCTGCATCGGCAGGCGGACTCTCAACCACTGTGCCACCAGGGAAGCCCTCCAAATGAGCACATTTATGATGACTCATACCTTAATAGATACTGTATTCTAGGAGGAGTTAATTAGTCAGGAGTTAATTCAGAGAAATCCTGGTTATGCAGACAGAATTTCCCAAGCTCACTTTGGGTGTCATTTGCGTCTCCGACTCTGGGGCTACACATTCTGTCTTTACCAGGAAGTTTGAAACAAGTCATGGCAGCAGAGAAAAACAGAGATGAAGAGCCAGGCTCCAGTCCCTTCACTTCTCTCTTGCTTATTTTAGTTCGTACCATTGACTATTTACTGGAATCTGAAAATGAAATGTATCCTTTTGCCACTGTTAATTGTTTCAAAACTAGAGTACATCAAGAAAATAAACTTTACCAAAACGTTCTGATTTAGTAGTTGCCTCAATTGTTGCTTTTGTAGATGTTTCAGTTATATTAAAAATCCAAGCTCGGTGCTTTGTGACTGCCTAGAGGGGTGGGATAGGGAGGGTGGGAGGGAGGGAGAAGCAAGAGGGAAGAGATATGGGAACATATGTATATGTATAACTGATTCATTTTGTTGTAAAGCAGAAACTAACACACCATTGTAAAGCAATTATACTACAATAAAGATGTTAAAAAAATCCACATATTGGTTATTGGACAATGGTTTACATAAAATGTTATATGAGACAGTAACCAAAAGATTGTTGACCTGAAACAAATAGACTGCCAGGTGTTTCTCCAGCAAGGATGGGTTTACTTGGGATCTGCAGAGAATTGCAATTTGGATTTGAGGATTGCAAGCCACAGGCAAGTCCCCATATGGCAAGGGAAGAAGACCACTTTTATAGAGGGAAAAAGGAAGTGGGGAAGGGTGTTGTAAACAAAGAGTCCTGGCTTTTCATTGGCTGAGCCCTTGCCAGGGAATAAGAGGAGGCTTTCTGCTTCCTGTTGGGCTCTGCTGTCATCACAGGGCATGTGAGCGCCCCCTACTGGTCTCCTGGATCTATTTAATTGAGGTTTCTGTTTACTAATTTGTTTTTACAGAATCAAAAGTTTAAACTGTCACATACATTTAAAACTGTTGAAAAAAGCCATGCTTATTTCCTTTTCTGTACCATAACATTTCTTTTGGTTTTATTTATTTTTAATATTTATTTATTTGGCTGCACTGGGTCTCAGTTGCGGCATGTGGGATCTTTCGTTGCAGCGCGTGGGCTTCTCTTTAGTTGTGGTGCATGGGCTCCAGAGCACATGGTCTCAGTAGTTGCGGCGCATGGGCTTAGTTGCCCCACGGCATGTGGGATCTTAGCTCCCCTACCGGGGATCGAACCCATGTCCACTGCATTGGAAGGCGGATTCTTAACCACTGGACCACCAGAGAAATCTCTGTTTTTATTTTTTACTGGTACAATTTTATCTAAGAAATTCAATAAGAGAAAATCGTCACTGGTTAGGTTTCTTTTCTGGCCATTATTATTGTTTGTTCCATTTTGTAATTTTATGAAAAAGAATTTTGTTGTATAAAAAGGGGTGTGTTGAAACACAAGCCACTCTGGGGGTCAGACCTGGTGGGTACACCATGTGACTGCCCTACGTCAATGTCCCCATGTGTCCACGACCTTTGGGGTTAGAACGCTTACGCCCTCTGTGGGTGGGGGAGAAACAGGTCTGAAAACGCTAGCTCATCAGCTGTCCTCTCAAGTAACAGAGCATTTGATGGACTCAGTGTGGTTGCCTTACTACTTATAGAGTCAGGCATCCTGTCTCCCGCTAATATATGGACTTGGGGCTCAGGAGCTGCAGGGTTGCTCCAATTAAACTCATAAGGGTGGAATTACTCCCATGGAAAAGGGGGCCTGAGACCCCACTCACCTTTCATTCAGGCTCAAAAATATGGAAGAATGCCTGAGAGGCTGGACTGGCCCTCACGGGATGGATTGAAGGGAAGGACCCCAGGGTTCCTGGGAGGCGATCCGCCACAAAAAAGGGGAGGAGTTGGAACTGTGAGCATTGAAGGTTTTGGCTGATGGAGCGGAATCTGGCTCTGAGCGCTCTGGCTGGTGGATAAGGGCCACCACTCTGAGGCAGCACCCACCTGCTGCCACGGAGCCTGGTGGAAGAGGCTTTGCCCACCTGTGAACTGGAAGGAGTTGTTACACTTGGGGCCCAGGCCGCTTTTTTGTGGGACACTCCAATTCCGTATTCTCCTTTCGAGGCACCATCACTCTGGATACAAAGGGGATGGTCTTCTCCACCGTGAGGGGAGCAGGCAGCTATGGGACCGCTCAGATGAACGGATTCGTGGACTTGTAGGCTTATTTGGGAATATTTGAGCAGGGAAATATTCAGAAAAGTTTGGATCCATTTCAGAAGTGCTAGTTGGAGCCCTTCTAGTCTGGGCATAAATGTCAATGTGACCTCATTTGTATTCCAGGCTGGCAAAGCCTGCAGCAACCCACAAGTCACAAATTGTGAAGCCAAACCCACGAAGCAACGGAATCTCAGTAACCTTCCCCACCCCGGGGCTCAGCGGCTCACAGGAACTAATTAATTCAGCCGTTCACACTCAACTTCTAGAGAAATTGTTATGTGTCCAGACCCTGGGCTATATTGAAGCTGTAAACATGCTTCCTTTTTCAAAAGAGTCAATAGATACAGCTGCATCCTCAAAAAATGTCAGCAGGAAGATCGCTCTCTGGTGACAGGTTTTTGAGAGATCAGAAGTAGAGGCGGTACAAGAGGGAGAAGAGACAAAAAAAGAGTGAGTCAAAGCCAGGGAGAGGGAAGGCTGACGATCAAACAAGCAAACATGGAAACGTGGCTGCAGGGTTTGGGGATGAAAGAAAGAGGGAAGAGCCACTGAAAGGCGCCTCTAGACCGCAGCCTGGGCTGGACCCCAGGTTGTTAGGACAGGGCTTTGGAGGCACAGCTGCATCCCTGGGACCCCAGGGCATCCCTGTCTGCTGTGGTGTCAGTGGTTCCCAGCAGCGTCCAGACCTCCCTCTATGATCTCTCTGGTTCCCCATCGCCCCTGCTGCAGTCTCAGCCTCTCGTCCTCCCAACAGTGACCCCCTCCCTCACCAAAAGAGGAAATTGTCTCCGTTCAACCTCTTCATCCATCTTCTGGCGGTCAGGGCCAACGGCTTCCCAACCCTTCCTGCTCAGTCCTTAATCTCTGGCCTGTCCACGTGTTCCTGGGCAGCAGGGGGACAGAGCTGATCTGCCGTAGAAAGGAGGCTACCCTTGGAGGGGCGCCCAGGGGACCTTTAAAGCAGTCCTGGCAGAGGGAAACGGAAGTCCCCAACAAACTGTAGAGCATGGTTTGAATTTAAGCCACAGCAGCAGGGACAGTTAATGAAAGTTATTAGCAAAACGAGTGTCCAGTAATCAACACAATTGGTCATGAAGGAAATGAGTGCAAACCTAATTTAAAGTCCTGATGAATATGACAAATAACTAGTGATATTTGTCGCTGGCATAATCTGTAAAGATTCTGGTTTTGCTCACTAAATATGCTCTTTTTCTCGGATCGATTTTCTTTATTGAAGTACAGTTGATTTACGATGTTGTGTTCGTTTCTGCTGTACAGCAAAGTGATTCAGTTATACATATACGTGTGTGTGTGTATATATATACGTTCATTTTTTTAAATATTCTTTTCCATTAGGGTTTAGCATAGGGTATTGAATATAGTTCTCTGTGCTCTTTAATCATGTCCAGACCTGGGAGGAACAAAACCAAAAAAATACGACTCATTAAAGAAAAAATTGCCCTGTCCCCAAGGCACAGAATACCTGAGGGCCTGCAATGACCTCTGACCTTGTGTGGACACTAGTCATCCCAGCCCTGGAATCTCCAATGAACTGGGCTCCCCAGATACACCCCCCCTCCAAGGGAAATTATAGTCTGAGGAAAAGAGAAGAGATAGAAGGGAAGAAAATGACTCATGTGGGCTCCGGGGAAATGAAGGAGGCTCTCGAATCACTCAGTGCTTTGTTTTAGATTTCCTGGGGGCAGGAAGTTGTTTTGAGCATTTCACGACTTAAATATGGAAAGCAGTCACTAAATTTTATTTTTATGCCTAGGGAAATTGCTTTATTACCAATAACCAATCAGCACCCCAGACATATAACTACTGCTCTAAGAAAACAGATGAGCTGTGAATAGTCCCACCTGAGCCCTTGTTAAGTAACAGGCATATTGGAAGGAGTCAGAAAACTCCAGTTGGCTTTAGACCTTTAAAAATACCAGTCCTGGGCTTCCCTGGTGGCGCAGTGGTTGAGAGTCCGCCTGCCGATACAGAGGATGCGGGTTCGTGCCCTGGTCCGGGAAGATCCCACATGCCGCGGAGCGGCTGGGCCCGTGAGCCATGGCCGCTGAGCCTGCGCATCCGGAGCCTGTGCTCCGCAACGGGAGAGGCCACAGCAGTGAGAGGCCTGCATACCGCAAAAAAAAACTCCAAAAAACCCCAGTCTTACATTAAAAAATGGACCTGTCCTCAAATCATCCTTATTTTTAAGGAAAGCATTACTAGGCCCACATCACCTCACACACTGTGGTAAAATTCGTACCTGTGGATCTTACTGAGGGGTGGGTTGCAGTAAAAAGAATGCCCACGTCATCTTGTTCCTGGATCTTCAGCTGGATGACCCTGGCAGATTCTGTTGTTCGAAAATGGCCCCAACAGTGTCTCTCATTCCACAGGGTCTGCGGTGTGACTTTGTCTCACCCCAGCAAGAAGAAGGGCTAAGTCCCCTCTCCTGAAATCTGGGCTGGTCTTCGTGACTGGTTGGCCAGTAGCATGTGGTGGAAAGATGCTCTGGAACCTCTGAGGCCAGGTCTAGAAGAGTAGGAGCTGCAGGCAGGCTCACTCTTGGAGTCTCCCTCTAAGAACCCAGCCTCCAAGCTGCCGGAGGGGCCACGTCAGCGCTCTGGTCAGGGCCCAGACAAGATCCCAGGACACAGCTACAGGAGTGCACCATCTTGACGGCCAGCCCAGTGGGCCTGCAGGTGGCCGCAGCCCCACCTGACATGTGACTGCGACCTCAGCCAACTCACAGAGCCATGAGAAGTAATAATAAACCCTTGTTTTAAGCCACTGCGTTTCGAAGTGGGTTGCTATGGGGGAATAGATAATGGGAATAGCAATTTGGGGCAACTCCCTCAACTCTTCAGATTTGTTTCTGCATCTGTTAAAAAAAGAAAGAAAGTGCTCTTCTGGACTGGCGGATACTTAAGGCTTTTGTGACGATCAAAAAAAACCGTGTTTTAAGATCTTTAAAGTACTTTCTTACTGCTTCTGTCTCTCTATCACTTCTTCCTCTTATTACTTTTAATTTTATTCGTATTGCTTATTTTTTCTATTTAAAAAATCCCTGCTCTGATTACAAGAATAATACAAGTTTACCATAAAAATTGGTCAGGTAAGCAAAAGCTGTAGGAAAATATTATAATTACCAATGATCCTTTCACAGAGCTAGAACTACTGTTGACATTTTAGAATATTTACCAACAGTCTTTTCTATAGGTGTACTAATATTCCCACGAATACCATGCAATAGAAGCCCTCTGTTCTAATAGTTACAATGATTAACTAGTTGGTTAATCAAAAAGCTAAAAGTAGGAAATCACTTTAAAATATATATTACTTTATTTTGTTGTTATTTAAAACTTATAATGGGGACTTCCCTGGTGGCACAGTGGTTAAGAATCCACCTGCCAATGCGGGGGACACAGGTTTGATCCCTGGTCCAGGAAGATCCCACATGCCACAGAGCAACAAAGCCAGTCGTGCGCCACAACTACTGAAGCCCGCTTGCCTAGACCCCGTGCTCCACAACGAGAAGCCACCGCAATGAGAAGCCTGCGCACTGCAAGGGAGAGTAGCCCCCGCTTGCTGCAACTAGAGAAAGCCCGTGCGCAGCAATGAAGACCGAACACAGCCAAAAATAAATAAAAATTTTAAGAAGTAAAATAAAACCTATAACAAATAAAAAAAGAAAATATTTTAAAGTGATGCCTTGGCTCTGACTGGAAGTTTGAGTCACTTTTCTACATAAACCATACCAGTGATGCATTCATTATGGTGGCTCATTTTGTTTCCTGTAAAGTCAAATAAGTCCTTAAGGATGCCCGTAAAAAATCTAAGTGCATGGGAGACGAGAATTCTATCATTGAACCAGTGGCATAGACTTATATACACTACCAAATGTAAAATAGATAGCTAGTGGGAAGCAGCCACATAGCACAGGGAGATCAGCTCGGTGCTTTGTGACCGCCTGGAGGGGTGGGATAGGGAAGGTGGGAGGGAGACACAAGAGGGAGGAGATATGGGGATATATGTGTATGTATAGCTGATTCACTTTGTTATAAAGCAGAAACTAATACACCATTGTAAAGCAATTATACTCCAATAAAGATGTTTAAAAAAAAAATCTAAGTGCAGAACACTTTTACTCTTTTTTCCCCAGACTTTAAAATGATCTCACTAGTACCTCTTCACTGAATTCCACGTACAGGCAGACCTCATTTTATTGCTCTTCAATTTATTGTGCTCCACAGATGCTGAATCTTTCACAGGTTGAAGGTTTGTGGCAACCCTGTGTCAAGCAAGTCTATTTGCACCATTTTTCCAACAGTATAATTTTTAAATTAAGATATGTGCATTGATTTTCTAGACATAATGCTATTGCACACTTAATAGACTACACTGTAGTGAAAATGTAACTTTTATATGAACTAAAAAACCAAAAAAAATGGTGTGACTTACTTTATTGCCATATTCGCTTTATCGCGGTGATCTTGAACTGAACCTGCAATATCTCCATGGTATGCCTGTTATTATTTATTTTTTTTTTTTTGCGGTACGCGGGCCTCTCACTGTTGTGGCCTCTCCCATTGTGGAGCACAGGCTCCGGACACGCAGGCCCAGCGGCCATGGCTCACGGGCCCAGCCGCTCCGCGGCATGTGGGATCTTCCCAGACCGGGGCACAAACCTGTGTCCCGGGCATCGGCAGGCGGACTCTCAACCACTGCGCCACCAGGGAAGCCTGCCTGTTATTTTTAAATAAATCATTTTTGTTTGTCTTTCGAAAGGATTCATCTTCAATTTCATAGAAACATTATTTCAGTAGTCATATTTCATTTGTTTATTGTAATTAAGCACCTTTAAATGCTTAATTACAGTAACAAGTACAATAGACAAAAACAGATTTGGGAACGAATAAAATGCATTGGTCAAATTTAATTGGAAGACCTGAACAACACAATTACTAAGCTGGAAATCTACCCCCAATGCTAGAGAAAACACGTTATTTTCAAGTGCCTATAAAATACCTGCAAAAACATTGATCGTGCTTTCGACAAAAAAAAAAAAAAAAAAAAAGAAAAGAAAAGAAAATGAAAAAAAAATGTCCTAGTAAATTCCATAATGGAATACATTTTGAAATAAGTAACAAAACCTAAAAAAAAAAAAAAATCCCATGTGATCGGAAACTAAACAATACGTTTGTAAATAAATAAAGATTTGGATTAAAGATAAGCATGCTGAGGATTATCTCAAAAAAGTCAGAAAACTCTGTTTTGTAAAACCCAACACTTATTTATGATTAATCTTCTTTTTCTTTTTTTTTTTTTTTTTTTGCGGTACGCGGGCCTTTCATGGTTGTGGCCTCTCCCGTTGCGGAGCACAGGCTCCGGACGCGCAGGCCCAGCGGCCATGGCTCACGGGCCCAGCCGCTCCGCGACATGTGGGATCTTCCCGGACGGGGACACGAATCTGCGTCCCCTGCATCGGCAGGTGGACTGTCAACCACTGCGCCACCAGGGAAGCCCTATGATTAATCTTCTTAGCAAACCAGGAAATATAGAGAATTCTGCAGCCTACAGCAAATATCTTACTCCATGGACAAACCTGCATCATCTGCAGATGATGTGATTTTTCTGACAGAGACGGTCTCCTTGACCAGACACTAGTCAGGCTCCTCTGAGCCCTCTCCTGGACTAGACCTCACCCTGGACCTATAAGAAGGGCAAACGCTCATCAAAATGATTTTAACTCTGCCTACCAGCCTCTAGGGGAGCACAGGAGCTTAACTTCGGCAATCATCAGTTAGCAGAGAGATGGCCTCATCTCACTGACCAACTTCCCTGCCCACTTTTTATAATTTTCTGCTTCCCTTCTCTTCTCACACAGCCACTGATTCCTCCTCCCTTCTCCTTTGTTCTCCCTTTAAAATGCCCAGTCGCCTCTGCACAGGTCAGAGTTGAGCTCAGCTCTGTTCTGAAGGCTCTCTCCCCTAGGGCAGTAGTCTAAGTAAAATCTAATTTGCTATTTTTAATGAGTCTGGGGAGTAATTTGACTCTCTATAATTAAACAACCAAACATAACTGACTATTTAGAAATAATGAGAGAGTTTAGAAATATTTCTAGATGCCAGAGCAAATTATAAAAATTCAATGGTGTTTTCCTACATGGATAAAATACAGCTAGAAAATATCATTGAAAATAAAATACAATTCACAATAGTAACAAAACTATACCATATTAAAGAATTTCCTTGTACATAAAAACACTATGAAAGAAAAAAATGTTTTGAAAGAATATATAAGAAAATTGAAACCAAAAATGTAAAACTGTTCTTTATATGAGATTACTTAACATTATAAAGATATCAATTCTCCCCCAATTCTTCTATAAATTCTAAGCAATTACATTAAAATTTTCAGATAGATTTTAAAAAATTTGATTCCTCTTATTCATTTACAATACATTTCATAATATATGGAAGAATAAAGATTCACAATAGCTAAGGAAAGCTTGACAGACATATTTTACCAAATTAGCACAAAGACATTGTACGTAATACAGCAGTGGGATAGGATGCCGTTTCTGGTCAGATGGTGGCTGATGGGACATGGAGGTATCATAGTTTCCCTTAACTTGAGAACACGATGCAGGATAAAGATGGTATCAAGGGGAAAAACAGATTGTTTAGTAGATAGCGTTGGGTGAACTGGCTTATTATGGAGAGAAAAACAACACTGGATCTTACATAATAGCCTCGATAAAGAAACATTCCAGATGGATTAAAGACCCAAACGTAGGAGAGATTATAAAGTCAAGCGGAAGTATATGGGAAAACATGCGATTTCAGCCAAGGTAGAACAACGGGAATCAGAGTTACCTTCCCATTTTAAAGAACTAAAAGAAGAACAAAATATATGAAACCATGGTTCAAACACTGGACCACACACGACAGAGAACAACAAACCCTGAGAACGGGGAAAAAACGAGGGACCCTTATGATGACCGCAGCGTGCTGCCTGGCGAGAGCGTGCAGACAGCAGGGCAGAGCTGAGAAACTCAGGCTGGGCCCAGAGCTTGATCCCTAAGTTGAGGGGATGAAGCGGCACCTCCCCCCATCCCACTCCTGGTATTTACCCAAGAAAAATACATACGTATCCACACACAAACTTATGTACAAGACTTACACAAAGTATAAGTATTATTTATAATAGCATAAATTTTAAACTATAAAAATGCTACAGGGCTTCCCTGGTGGTGCAGTGGTTGAGAGTCCGCCTGCCGATGCAGGGGACGCAGGTTCATGCCCAGGTCCGGGAAGATCCCACATGCCGTGGAGCGGCTGGGCCCGTGAACCATGGCAGCTGAGCCTGCACGTCCGGAGCCTGTGCTCCGCAACGGGAGAGGCCACAGCAGTGAGAGGCCCGCGTACCCCCCCCCCACACACACAAATGCTACAAATTATGATTATAATAATCTGAAACTTGAAACAACCGAAATGTCAAATATTAAGTCAATAGATAGCCAAAACTGTAGTATATCTATAGCATGGAATACCACTCACTAATTGCAAAAGGAACAAACTAACATACAACACGGATGAATTGCAACATAATTACACTGAATGAAAGAAGCCAGACAAAAAAAGGAGTACATACTAACGGTTCATGCTTAAAATTCTGGAAAATTCAAAATAATCTATAGTGACAGAAAGCAAATCAGTGATTTCTGGGGATGAGGGACGCGAAGGGATGTATTACCCAGGGTCGTGAGAAAACTTCTGAGAGTAGTTAACAGGTTCATTGTCTTCAGTGTGATCACTAAATAGGTGCATATATTTCTAAATTTATCAGATTATACACTTTAAATATGTACAGCTTATTATAATCAATCATACCTTAATCAACCTATTTTTTAAAAAAGCAAGGAAACAAGGGGGGCTCTGGACCAATGCAAATGAAAGTACTTCTTGAAGAAAGCCAAACTGTAAGGAAGAAAAGTAAGATTTGATTATATCAGAATTAAAAGTCTATGTTCACTAACATACCATATAGGAAATGTCAACAGACAGATGAGAGATTAGTTAAGGATATTGGCAACATCTATAATGATAAGGAAGCAATATCATGAAATTACAATCTTGCTGATTCTGTGAATAAACAAGAAGACAAGAAGCCCAATGGAAAAATGGGCATAAATGTGAACAAGCAATTCATAGAAGAGGGAATCCTAACAGTTAACAAGAATATGAAGATAACCTCAAACTTGTTATGAACCAGAGAAATCAAGATAAAACCACAATGAGATGCCCCTTGTAGAATAATATCTATATTTGCCGAGGATGTGTAGAAAGAGGGCCACGCGTGGACTGGTGATGGAGCTGTAGGTGGCTACAACCCTTCTGAAGAGCATATTTAGAACTCAGCCAGATCACACACACGTCCTGTTGCCTCACAGTCCCACTCACAGCGTGCATCCCTAAGCGGTTCTCACGTAGGTCCTTGTGGGGACATGTGGAACAATGTGCTTTGCCGTATTTGGGGGCAGTTGGATATTGGAGGAAATCTAAGGGGTCATAACAGATGAGAAGACGGGATGGAGGCGTACCAAGGAATAGCTTCCAGGAGCAATGCACTAGATATTCATACAGCAACTTAGAGAGGTTTTACAAATATAGTAAAACGGTAAGAGAGAATTTAATTGGAGCAAGAAACCACATAATTTATAATTCGTGTAAATTAACCCTCCATCCCACCTCATTTTAATCAAAAGCGAGAGCTTGTGTCTTTTAATAATATAGTACTCATTATACTGAGTACTTATATATCTTTTTTTATTATATATCTTTTATAATATATTTATTATATATATAATTTATTTATAATATATATTATATATATTATATATATAATTTATATATATAATTTATATATATATAATTTATTTATAATATATATAATTTATTATATATCTTTTTTTTTTTTGCGATACGCGGGCCTCTCACTGTTGTGGCCTCTCCCATTGCGGAGCACAGGCTCCGGACGCGCAGGCTCAGCGGCCATGGCTCACGGGCCCAGCCGCTCCGCGGCACGTGGGATCCTCCCGGACCGGGGCACGAACCCGCGTCCCCAGCATCGGCAGGCGAACTCAACCGCTGCGCCACCAGGGAAGCCCTATTTGTCAGGTTTTATGCCTTTTTTTGTAACCTATGCATTTACTGTTCTACTTGCTCTAGGAAGCTGTGATTAATTTGCACGTCTAAAACCTTTTGCAAGGCACATGATTTATTTTTCAGTCTGCTGGTTGTTACCTTCTCGTTTTTGAGAGAGGTAGTTTAGGGACAGCTCTGGGCTTTTCAATCAACTAACACATTTTAACCACAGCCCCACCATTAACTACCTTTGTCGTCAAAGGTAAGACATTTCTTTTTTTTTTCACACACACACACACTGCATTTTATTTTTACAAGAGATAAATAAACTGACACCAAGCATTGTAAATGGGTGACCACAACAAAAGCAACCATGACTGCAATTACCAAACACAAAACACACTCACACTAGGTCATAATATTGACATTCAGTCCAGCAATCCTCCACTGTAACAGCTCCTTTACTCTGCAGTGAAAATTGATTTGTATATTGTTTGCCTCTGAATCCTTGTGGGATTTTTTTTTTAATTCAAACAGAAAGTCACAAGAATTAGAATCCTCCTCATCAGTTCACTCAGTCCCCTGTGATTCATTTCTTTTTTTCATCTTGATCTTTTGTTAGCGCTGTTATGAATTCAGCGGTTTTCCGTTAGAGTTCTGAAAATGCTTATTGATTCAGTTCAGCAGTAGAGCCAGTTACCAGGAGACATTTCTTAAGGCTTCAGTTTGTCCCCTCTAAAACAAATCCATCAGACAAAATGATTCATTCACTAGGAGTGTAATGGTAAAAAATAGTGTTTCACTAGATTTTCTGTTTATTTATTTTGTTTCCCTAATTAAAATATTTACCTACAATATGGCTAAAACAGCAGATTTTTTAGCTTTGGCTGACATTACATCAAACTAAAGCGCTATTTAATTTATGCTGATCAGCTCAGATGGATGGGTTATATGTGTAAAATTGGCTCCTAAAGGTAAAAGCATAATTTATTAATACATGAAATTGGGGGACATAAAGTAGCTTTCGAAAGACGTCTTTTTATTTGTATAACATCACGAAAGCATTTAGATTGCAAAGCCGCCTACAACATCATGAGCAGGGAGGAAAATGAAGACCGAGGTCCTATTTTAAACATGGAACCAATGGAGATGAAATGATTCTTTGGGGGGTGAAAATTCTGGAAATAAACAGGCCAGATTTTCCTTCCTAGCCCTTTCCCATTATGCTACAGTGGATTCAGGAAAAGATTACAATGATTACGACCTGTTTATTTCCACCAGGGGGAAGTATAGTATTGCATATAAAGTGAAATATTTTAACAAGTGGGGTAATGCGAGAGCTATGCCCCAAGGCGCCCAAAGAAGGTAGGGAAGCAGTAATTCTAAGACTAAGAGAATGGACCTTTCTTGCTGAATTCTTGTACCACGCGGGAAGGATTAGAGAAACTCTCGTGGAGAGATTCAATAAACTTTGTCCTGCTTCCTCAGGAAAAAATCATAGTATTCTATAACTTTGAAAAAAAAAAGTATTGCTATAAACCTCACCTTTGTATTACCTCTTTCTAACGTATACACATCTTTTCCAAGTAATAGCAACTTCAACTTTTATCAAGGCTAACTGACCTGGTAGAAGACTTGGATGATAATAACTGTGGATTTTAAAAATGAGTTTAAATAATTTAGGATTTATTAAGCACGGGTCCTTGAGGGAAACTGTAGAAAGGGTAGCTGTGCAGAAGGCCCCAACAGCTAAAGGCTAGAGTAGCTGGTACTGCAGGCGAGCAAAGGAGGGAGAGGGAGAACTGCAGAGTGTTTGAGACAGATTCAGGAAGGCGCCAGAGCCTGTGCTGGTCGTCCAGGAGGATGGGCAGAGGACGGCTGAAGGCGGGGGGTCGAGAGCCGCAGGCCTGGGGGAAGGCGAGCTCCAGGCAGGACCGTGGCCTGAGAGGCCTGGAGAGGGGGGTCTGAGTGCCAGGCCAAGGATGAAGATGTGGCCAGACGTGGCCTGGGGACAGTGGCATTAGGGCAGGTGGGAGGACTGTGTACAGTGTTTCTGAATCTCATACAAGAGAGCCAGGTTCAGGCAACACTTTCTCAAGCTCACATCTCTGATCAAATAGAAAGAAAATCTCACACACTGCTATCTATGAGATAGATAACCAACAAGGACCACTGTACAGCACAGGGAACTATACTCAATATTTTGTAATAACCTATCACGGAAAAGAATCTGAAATATACATATATGTGTGTGTGTGTGTACATATATATGTAACTGAATCACTGTGCTGTTCACCTGAAACTAACACAACATTGTAAATCAACGATACTTCAATGAAAAACAAAACCAAACCAAGATCTCACGTAAAGGAATTCTCAAAAACAGGTCATGAATGATTATTCAGCTGGTTTTCTCTGCCTGGTGAAATAGGCAGATGTGTCAGTGACCCACAGGGGCCTTCCCACCTCCCAGGGTGATACAAAGTAGCTCTAAGAAAAGAATTTAGAGGGAAAATGTTTCACACACTCCAGCAACGGTTGCAAACATTCCTTTTCTTCCTTTCTCTTTGCTTTCCATCTCTTCAGAGCCCCAAACGTCTCCAATACCACCCCCTTTGCCTTTTCATCTCTCCTTCCATCCCCATCTTTCAGCCCCTTATTATATGAGTCATCTTAGCCTTTCTACTTTCTTTCAAGTTTCTTTCCTCTATAACCATTACCAGATTGCCCACAGCCAAGATCTTGAATCTGACTCAAGGCAAGTTTATCACCTGCCATGTTGCCAGCGCTATTTATATTTTGCATCGCCTTTGCCTGATGATATGATATTTTAAATATAAGGCTTCACCTACCTCAATACCATCTCTACTTTTTCCACCCTCATCCCTCATATTTTGCGGTGGCCTCTGCTGAAACGACAGCAAAGCAGACAATAGCATGGCTTTGGCTTTCTTCATAGCCCTTGATCACCACCAACTTCTGTTTCAAGGACATGCATTTTCTCGTGTGTTTACCAGAACACACGAGACTGGGACCACCACGGCTCAATGGCTCACACGACATTCCAACAGGAGATAATAACAGCATTAAAGCTCTGACATGGTGATGGCTCACAGACGTTCAGATGCAAATGAGCAGCAACGTGGTCCACGTAATTTTTTTAAAACGATGGATAGAAATTTCTGTTGACAGTTACAATGCCCCCATCATATGATAATCGCCCGGAGACAATTTAGAATTCACTCTGTTTGCCAGTTTGGGCATTACAGTATGCAATTCTCAGTGATTTTTTTAAAATTTAAGTTTGGGGAGGATCCATCTCATTTGGAGTGAGATTTGACACATCTTTTCTATATCCATGATTTTTGCTTCACATAATCCAAACACCTAAAACAACACCGCATGGAAGGGCTTTTCCTTTGCAGCATGAAGGAGGTGGTGGAAGCAGGTGGGAGTGCGCTGCATGAAGCCTAAAGAAGCCCGGAAGCCTGTCCCAGCAGTGCCCCACAACGGGTAGGGGCAGGGAGGCTTGGGCTCTGCCCAAGTAGTGCAGAGTGATGGAACACAGAGAAGACCAGCAGGGGGCGCAGAGGAGCAGAGGCAGCATCCTGGCCTCCTGCCATCGTCCCACGCCGGCAGGTGGGCCAGCGGATGGTCTGGGGGGATGCTGGGGGCCATCTCTCCATCACCTCCCTGCCCAGCGAGAGGGACCCGGCTCTACCACGGGTTATTGCCTTGTCGGTGGCTGACCTCCAGCAAGGATGTCTGCAATTCACACCAGCCAGGATTACTGCCGCCCCAACAGAGGGAGTGGGTGGGAATAAACCGAGCACGCTGGAGAGCTCTGAGCCTCTTCGCTCAAGTGCAGTCTCACCAGCCAGGAGTCCAGAGAGGGAGCACTGTGCTGTGCTCTGACAGTACCCGTAGCATGGGAGCCTACCTTCCTCCCCCGTGGGGAGGTGCCTGGGGAGGTGAGGACTCGAGAGTCACTAGGATCAAGCTGGGGGCAGGCATCTTCCTGTGGAGGAAACAGAGCTCACTGACGTGAAGACAGAGAGACATTGAGAAAATACAGGGAATTGGCTCACACAGTTGTGAGGGCCGGCAGGTCTGCAGTCCTCAGGACAGGCCGGCAGGCTAGAAACCCTCGCAAGGGTAGATGTTGCAGCTCGAGTCCAGACAGTCTGGAGACAGAATTCCTTCTTTGTCAGGGAACCTTAGGTTTTTCTCTTACGGCCTCAACTGATTGGACAGGCCCGTCCACATTATGGAGGGCGATCTGCTTTACTCAAAGTCCACCGATTAAAAGACTAATCACATCTAAAAAAATACCTTCATGGAAACATCTAGATCAGTGTTTGACCAAACATCTGGGCACCATGGCCAAGCCAAGTTGACACACACAAAATCAACCATCATGCCAAGCGTATCAGTTTTTGATTTTATTTTATTTTTTTTGGCGGTATGCGGGCCTCTCACTGCTGTGGCCTCTCCCGTTGCAGAGCACAGGCTCCGGACGCGCAGGCTCAGCGGCCATGGCTCACAGGCCCAGCCGCTCCGCGGCACGTGGGATCCTCCCGGACCGGGACACGAACCTGCGTCCCCTGCATCGGCAGGTGGACTGTCAACCACTGCGCCACCAGGGAAGCCCAGTTTTTGATACTTTTAAATTTCACGTCACCTATCTGGTGTCTGAGTTTTCACAATTTTCAGATCTGGGGGAAAATGAGTAAAGGATTTGGAAATGACCTGGCAGAGTAGTGGGATGAACTTGCTCCCAGCTGCAGCCTCCTGGTATGTTTCTCAGATTTCTATTTCAAGAGAGTGCACAGGATCCATTTGCATTTTTATCCTGCACACCATAAAAACTCTGCCACTTCCAGGGAATGAAAGGCCAGTCTTGGTTTTATTAAGATCGCAAATCTATGCTGGCAGCCTAGGCTGAAATGTTAGCTGTACCCTGAAATGCCTTTCTATTAAGAAGCTGGGAATATGACTTCTGGGACAGAGGCTGCCCTGTGACTAACAAAGAGTTTCAGCATCTGAGCGTTCACTTTGGGGCTCTTGTGTCCAAGAAACCACATGTTCTGTAAGGCTTGGGTTATCATTTCACATCTGTGTCACTCCTGCTGGCTAGAATTCTTCCCTGGAAACCTGAGGACCTCATTTCACTGGAGAGTCCATTGGATGACACTCAGTTCTCCACTTAAAAGTATATTGACCGGGCTTCCCTGCTGGTGCGGTGGTTGAGAGTCCGCCTGCCGATGCAGGGGACACGGGTTCGTGCCCCGGTCGGGGAAGATCCCACATGCCGCGGAGCGGCTGGGCCCGTGAGCCATGGCCGCTGAGCCTGCTAGTCCGGAGCCTGTGCTCCGCAACGGGAGAGGCCACAACAGTGAGAGGCCCGCGTACCAAAGGAAAAAAAAAAAAAGTATATTGACCACCGTGAAGGAAGGAAAGCTTTATAAGAAAATATAAAAACCTACTACGAGCTATCGAGACATGAAAAGACACAGAGGAAACTTAAATGCACGTCACTAAGTGAAAGACGCCAATCTGGAAAGGCTCCAGACGCTGTGTGATTCCAACTCTATGACATTCTGGAAAGGGCTCAACTACAGAAGCAGTAAAGGGATCATAGCATCAGGGGCCGTGGTCTCTTCCCTTCAGTGCTCTAGCCCAGCACCACTGCTCAGCCTCATAAAAAATACCTTTTGATGAATGAAGGAATGAACAAATGTGTGAATTAGCAACAAGTAAGTTTTAAAAATACTATAGACACTATATAGAAAATAAGTGAACGATAAGGCCCTACTGTACAGCACAAGAAACTCTACTCAATACCTTGTAATAATCTATAAGAGAAAAGAATCTAAAAAAGGATATGTATATATATATATACAAACTGAATCACTTTGCTGTATACTTGAAACTAACACAACATTGTAACTATACTTCAATTCGAAAAATACTATGGAATTTACCAACCTAACCATTTTTAAATGCGCAATTCAGTGGGATTAAGCACATTCCCACTGTTGCGCAGCCGTCACCGCCATCCATCTCCAGAGCTCTCTTCGTCTTGCAGAACTGAGGCTCTGAACTCCACCCCCTGCAACCACTGCTCTACTTTCCGTCTCTATGAATTTGACCCCTCTAGGGGCTTCACAGACGTGGGATCATACAGTGTTGTTCTTTGGGGAAGGCTTATTTCACTTGTCATGTCCTCAAGGTTCACCCATGTTGTAGCATGTGTTAGGATTTCTCTCTTTTTAAGGCTGCATAACATTCCACTGTTTCCACCTTTTGGCTGTTGTGAGTAACGCTGCGATGAACATGGCTGGCTGTACAACTATCTCTTTGAGACCCTGCTTTCAATTCTTTTGGGTATATGCCCGGGCGTGGAATTGCTGGAGCGTATGGTAATTCTATTTTGAATTTTTTTGAGGAACTGCCATACTGTTTTCTAGCAAGCGGTTTTGAACGAAAAGTATTTCATAAACGGGTGTTTCCCTGCAAAGCTAGACCTCAAGAGTCCTTCATGGTAGGAACCAGATTCTTGGTCCAGGATAGGAAGCCTGGGGCCCAAGGACCAAGCACCACTTGCCCAGACCAAAGGCAGTATCAAGCAGCATCTTTACCCGAGAATGAGACGGGTGGGATCTTTGTACCCTTGACTTTTAAAGGGACCAACTGAAAAAGGTGGGCTTTTAAAAGACCAACTGAAAAAGGTGGGCTTCCAGGGCCGGCAGGTGGCGCTCGCTCTCCAGCCAGAGGCTCCTTCCAGGCGGCTGACCACCTCGGTCCAGGAGAACCCCTCCCAGCCCGGAAGTGGGGAGCATTGATGAGTGAAATGGGGAGAAAGCGGGGGAGGGGGTCACCTTCCACATTATTAACTTGTCAAAATCCTTGCTGCACTTCCCCCCCAAGAGGCTGCTCAACCATCCAGGAAACTCCCAGCAGCATATTTTAAGGCGGGGGCCTCACCAGACCTGTCTCTCTTCTGCACCCAAACATCGGCTGCTCCAGAGACAGAGATCAGCCAGAGGTCACCAGTGGGAGCCCCCTGCCCAGGTCCCTTGGAAGCTTTGCGGAAGACAGAACTTTAAAGAACTCCATTTTAATTGGAAGGCAGGGCTGGCTGCCTCTAGGGCTAGTGTTCCATGTGGGGTTCCAAGGCTAGACCCAAAGGGTACCCCTTTCTAGGCAGACGATCCAAGAGAGCGTCACACCAGAAGGCCCCCTCAAGTGATGTGAAAGGGCCCGGGCATGGACTGGGATCTGCAGAGGGTCCCCCACGGACAGACAGGCAGTAGGGGCCATAGGAGTGATGGCAAGCCACCATGCGCCAACGGCTCTACACGCCCCGCACTGCACCCAGAACACGTCTTCTGGGGGGTCTCCCACAGCCTCCTGCTACTATCACCCCAATTCACAGGCGAGGTCACCAGGCTTCAAGCAGCTTAAGGACCTGGTTAGATGGCCCGGGTGGAATCCAAGCCCATCCTCTTAACAATGTTCTCCATGTGGAGAGGACCACGACACGGGCAAAGCCAACAGCGGCAGCAAGCCCACAGGAACAAGAAAAGGAGAACTCAGCTCGGGCTAGAAAATGCTGATGGGAAGCCACCCATAATCAGTCTCCACCCGCTTCCTCTCACCAAATAAATTCCAGTCTGAACTAGAAACAACTAGAAATAGCTAGAGACAGGCTGCAGATCCAGCATCAGGCAAGTCACCCTGCCAACCAAGTCCACCCCTGGAACCCCAGTCCTCCCCCAGAAACCTCGTGGAAGTTCTGCGGTCACCACTGGGCGGCAGTGGGGCTGGACCTGCCCCTGGAGTGACAGGTGGCCGTGTGACACTGTAAAGTCACACTCCCTACTGCTCACCCCACACGGATATAAGTATAAGCCTCCGCTCACGTGTGATGCACACACGTGCGTCCTCACAGCAAATTTCCAGGAACACTGACAACAAATTCTCACAAACCCACAGGCTGAGATACCACCATTGATTCTATCGTCCAGAAATCAGAATCCAGCCCGGGTGAGAGTCTCCCAAGGTCGGAAGCAGGTGGCAGTAGGGCCAGATGCCTTTCTGGAGGCTCCGGGTTTGGACGAACGCAGTTCCTTGCTGGGTGGAGGTCCCTGCTTCCTTGCTGGCTGTCAGCCAGGCGCCAGTCTGTCCCTCAGAGGCTGCCCACATTCCTTCTCATGCTTTCCATGCGGCTTCCCTGCCAGTAACAGGGATGGACCTCCCATCACACTCCACCTGGCCCTGCTTCCTCTTGTGTGGCATCTTCTGCCTCGGAGAAAATTCTCTGCTCTTAAGGACTCGTGTGATTAGATTGGACCTGCCCGTATAATCGAGGATAACCTCCCTATTTTAACGGGCATCTCTCTAATCACTTCTGCAAAGTCTCCTTTGCCATGTCATGTAATATAGTAACTGATACTAGGGGTTAGAGTGTGGACATTTTTGGGGGGAGCGTGGATTCTGCCCCCAGTGGGTTTGGAGCAAGATTTTATGGACCGCACTGATTTGAGATGATAAAAATATTTTTCCAGGTTGAACATGGCCTGTAAGACTCCCCCACTTTTCAAGTCTTTTCTTCAAACAGATTCTAGTATTCGTGGTTGCCTCCAGGGAGGGAGGATGGGGTGGTCAGAGAGAAGCAAGGCAGGCGACCTCCTTTCTCTGTTTTCTCTTTTGTATTTTTTGACATATTCCACAGCACTTTATCACCTGTTTAAAAATTGTTTGTTTTTTAATTTTTTTTTATTGGAACATAATTGCTTTACAACGTTGCATTCGTTTCTGCTGTACAGTAAGTGAATCAGCTGTCTGTATACCAATATTCCCTCCGGCGGGGACCTCCCTCCCACCCACTCCCATCCCACCCATCTGGGTCGTCACAGAGCACCGAGCTGTGAGCGTCCTGTGCTTTATAGCAGGTTCCCGCTAGCTATCTGCTCTACGCGTCGTAGTGTATACATGTCAATCCTCATCTCCCAATCCGTCCCACCCTCCCCTTCCCGCCCTGTGTCCACACGTCCATTCTCTATGTCTACGTCTCTATTCCTGCCCTGCAAATAGGTTCATCTGTACCAGTTTTCTAGATTCCACATATATGCATTAATATATGACATTTGTTGTTCTTTTTCTGGCTTATTTCACTCTGTATGACAGACTCGAGGTCCATCTGCATCACTACAAATGACCCCAGAATTTTTTTTTTTTAATTCCACCTTCTGCATGGCTATGATTCATTTCTCATTATCAATGATGCCCTCCCCCAGAGGATACACCCCCCAAATGTGACTGCTATTTGGAGTCGAAAGTTGCTGGCTTTCATAAAAATTGCAGTCTCTGGTGTGGGAGGAGGAACTGTTTAATTCTTTCATAACTATTAGGATACTGACTCTTACATTTATTTAAAAAATCACTTAGGGAATTCGTTGAAAGTGCAAATTCCTAGACTTCATTTAGGAGTCCTGGAGGTTCTGATGCAGGTGGTCCATGGACCCCACTTTTAGAAATGTTACTTGGATGAGCTTTTCACCCCTCATCCCAACTCGCTGTGAGACTGGACAAAGTCTTCATGTCTTCACATCTCCAGGACTCAGTCGCCTCACCTGAAATATTGGGGTTAAAATAGAGTTGCTGCCTGTGAACAGGGGGATGGGCTCCAGATGCAGGGCACAGGGTCCCGGCACTACCAGTCTGTGGCGAGTCAACACAACATATGCTGTCTGGGGGAACTAAGACACCCAGGATAGGGATCCTTCACAGGATGGTTCAAGAAAGAACAAATTAGTAAGTGACTCACAAGTTCAGCAGCAGAATTATCAGGCAGTGGTTCTGAAAACTGTCTTTGGAAAAGCAATTAGTAAGAAAGGAAGAGAGGGAGAAAGAAGAGCAACCACACTGGATTGTGATGATTCAAGTACAGAAACCGTAAGAGCCAGGGCTTTGCTCCTCTGTGCCGTGTCCTTGGGCATCAGTGTGTTGTTGGGCATCAGCCAGTGAGCTGGGAGAAGTTGGTCAGCTGGTGAGCGCTCCTCTGGGCCCACATCCTATGCCCAGAATCCCGAAGCATCCCTGGAAGCCACGCACATAGACTGTTCCCTTTGAAGTGAGTTTTCCCAGGATGCCATCTTCCTTTTCCATAGATAAGCGTTTACATCCTCCCTGTCCCATGCCTTAAATAGAAACACTGATCAACAAAGTCCAAACTTCAGCTCTGTTGACTCAAACATGATCCCCCGTCTCTGAGGGCCAAGGAGAGAGCTGGACTAGGTCCCATATTTATGTGACTCGGTTTAAAGTAACTTGAAATGCCCTGATTAGATCTTCTCCCTGTTTATCGGTCTAGTGTAAAACAAAATAAAGAAGGGAAAAAAAACAACCCCCAAGAGAAGGCTGGCTTGAGACACTTCTCTGTACAATAATTTCCTCTTCAAGAGAAATGCCTGCCTGAAAACTGCCAGATGAAACACGTGTTACCAGGCAGAAGGACTCAGCCCTTGGCATCCTCGGAAAAACATGAATTCAGGCGTCAATTCCTCCAAGGACAGATGTGTGTCCCCCAATTCCTCACACCCGGAGAAGGCTCTGTTGTCAGAGCGCTGCCTTCTGACGGGAGCTCCCACTTCCCTGATTATCCTGGCCTTTCTCTCTAGGACCCTCGGTCTCTTTCTCATCAGATGAGGTCGGAGGGCAGATTGGTAGGAGTTTTAGAAGCAATTTCCCTCCTTTTTTCCTTCGCAGACTCCATTTCTTTAAATGCAGACATCAGCATTTAAGAGGTGGAGGGCTGGGCTTTCCTGGTGGCGCAGTGGTTGAGAGTCTGCCTGCCAATGCAGGGCACACGGGTTCGTGTGCCCCGGTCCGGGACGATCCCACATGCCGCGGAGCGGCTGGGTCCGTGAGCCGTGGCCGCTGAGCCTGCGCGTCCGGAGCCTGTGCTCCGCGGCGGAGGGCAGTTTCTTAGTAGCGTGCTGGGAGCTCTCGCCCTGCATCTCTGGGCGGTGTTACTCTTTATGGTGGACTGATGTTTCACAGGATGCCGGGAACTAAGTCCATTGATTCAAAAGTGGTACCTTTGCCCCATAAATAGCATTTATGGACAGACAGTCTCAGCTGGGTAAGAGTTGTGAGTCTGCTGTGCTGCAGCGGGAGGGAACAAAGCATTCCTGCATGTTGGACAAGGAAGGGCCCGGATGATGCTGGAGGGACCTTGGAAACTCTTTAGCTCATTGTCCCCAAGGATCCTTTGGTCATGGTCCTTCTTTTACAAAGAACCTCTGCTGGACAAACGTTCTTATTAAGTAATAATTATGTGTCTGTTTTCAATGCCTCAGTTACACAGATGAAGGGCATAATAAGATAACCAGCATTAGATCAGAGCTGCTGTGGATCCAGCCCCAAACAACAAACGTCAGGTTTAAACTGCAATGTCTTTGCTTCTCTCATGTGAGCCCCACGTGCTGCCCCACTGCCCCTCACCTCCGTATGGAGGGTCAGGAGGGGCAAGAAACGTCTCCCACTTGCAGCTGCCCTCAAGCTTCCTGCCCTGCCCCACCTTGGACCCTGCCTGCGTCACACCTGCTCGTTTTCCGGAAGTCCAGGGTGGCCCCCTTGAGGGCGACACGCCCACACTTCCCCGCAGGGACAGGGCGTGGCGTGCGGTGCGTGGAAGGAGCGAGTGGCTGGGATGAACGCGAGCCTGGCGCCAGGCTCGCCACAGACCCCTTGTTCTCTAACTGTCCCACCACTGCCCCTGGGCTGTGCCTGATAACAGACGGGGCGCTGGTCATGACTCTACTACGGGGAGACGCTCCAACCTGTGATTCTAAGGATCACTCTTCCCAGCGTCCAGGAAAAATGAGATTCGCCGTGACGGAGTTGTCTAAGGAACCTCCTCCTTTCTTCCGCCTCTAAGACACGCCTCTTCCGAGGCCGTCAATGCTTTTCCCTTCCCTAGGGCACATCGCCCCTGCCTCTGGGGCTGGAATCCGCCTAGATCAGTTCCCCTCCCTTCGGCTGTGCGTCTGGACACGATCGTGATCGCCCAGGACAGGCCATTTCCAGAGTCTTTGAGTACCTGACCTGGGAAGCCATGTGGCACTTTTGCACTGCGGAGCCCCTCGGCTGGCTGGGGGCCTCCCAGCCTAGTCTCCTGGGGGGTTTACCAGCCCCTCAATCTCCCTCTGCTTTCCTTGTCTTCTGTGGGCAGCTAGAAATACACACACACTCCCCACATGTGTATATACACAGAGACCACACATACGTACACACAGCTACATACCTACCCTACATATGTACCCACACATAACCATACACACTCCTCACATATGCACACACACATAACCACATACGCCACATATGTGCACAACTACACACACAGACCACACATAGGTTACGCACAGAGACCACACATATGTACACACACCACCACCTGCACCACACATACATACACACATAACTACATACATGCCCCACATATGCACACACATATAACTACATACCTAGCTGACATATGTACACACACAACTACACACAGAGACCACACGTATGTACACACACAGCTACATACACAGACCACATATACATATGCACACAACACACATAGCACGCACACATAACTACACACATACCCCACGTATGTATACACACATAACCACACAGATGTACACATCCATGTACACATATACATGTGCACACTCACACATGTACACACACACACACAGACACACACACCCCTCAGAAGAACAGTAACTCTCAGAGATAGTGCAGTCTAATGTTCTTTGAAGGAAGAGAATATGTTTCTGGAGGCAGCATGCACTACAGGTCTCTCCCCACAGAGGCAGTGGTCTGCACCCCCGCACACGGTCTTGCCCATCCTTTTCTCTTCCTCAGCCTCTGACCACGTGGGAAGACCCACCTTGCACGAGCGTCATTGCCTTTCAACAGCAGCCCCTTTTCCCTACTGACCCTCTCAAATACACAAACCTCAGTGGAAACTTTGGCAGGATGGGCTTCGCTTTACATGGGGCTGAGTCAATGCTTGGGGACCCCAACAGCTCTTCACAACACTGACAACTGGTCTCTTTCCAACACTATTTTGTTTGTGGAGCCCGCGTCCCCAGGTTGGAAATCACTGCTTGAGCCCCATGCCTTCCTTGGACAAATGGGAGAAGGAAGGCTCAGAGAGGCACAGCAATTTTCTTGGGGTTGCACAGCAAGCCAGTGGCAATGAAGATAGCTTATCAGTAATGGGTTGGGACTGTCACCCCCTGAACTACATCCCATGATTTGGCAAAGCTCTCTGATCCCCTTTGAAGAGTAACAACTTCTTACCATCGCTCAACAGAGGGGGTTACTCGGGGACTTCGTTCCTTTTCAATGATAAGTACGCCTCCCAGGGACAGTCCCCAGGACCCAGGCCAAGCTGCTTTAAGCTGTTCAGCACAGAACGATCTCGGTTCCTGCAAAATCACGGGAGCTTCCCGCCCATCCCCCCCACCCGGCCTCCCGCTGCTGCACCGCCACATGCACAGCTGGGCCTCGGTCCACGCCGCTCCTGCACCTGGACGCCCTCCCCAGGGGTCTGCGTGGCTGCGACCTCACTTCTCTCAGGCTTTGTCCCAATTCCATCTCGTGAGAGAGGCCTTCCTGGACCACCCTTTCTAGGACACAAGCTTAAGAGGGCAGGGGATTGGGTGTTGTGTTCACTGCTGTAACCCCAGCATCCCATGCATGAGCTGCCCAGTGGAGGTGCTTAATACGCGATCGCTGGGTGGATGAACCGTCCTATCAGGAAGACAAGGCAGCCTTAGTGCACATTTTATAGACGAGAAAAATGAGGCCCAAAGAGGTTATGCAGCTTGTCCGAGGCCCCTACTTGGTCACCTGTCAGGGCCAGGCGGTGGATGCACAGGTGTGGAAAGGGGCACACGCATGGTGGGAACGGACGGACAAAAGACAGGCTGGAAACTCGGACGAGGCCACGTAATTTGGACTTTTAAATCAACCAGAGGAGCTGGCTGCAGCCAGGGTTTAAGCAGGTGAGTGAATGTTCACAGGAATAACTTTTACAATTGAAAGAGACAGGCTAGGGGATTATTGACAGTGTTTTAAAACAAGAAGAAAACTTAGGGAGCAATTAGCCTCATTTCCTCATTTAATAAGGTGTAAAATTGGCACCAGAAGTAATAAACTTACTGGTCCAAGTTAGCCTGCCAGTAAAGAAAGGGCCAGAACCGAGGTTTTTTAAAAACTCTCAACACGGTGCTGTTTGTTTATGATGCATTGAGATTGTTCAAGCTTTTAATCGAGCGCCAGCGATCCTCTGTCCTATAATAGAGGCATACAGCTCTGTTTAAGAACTCGTACTGAGATAAACTGTGCTGGCTTTCTGATGTGGTCTGTGTTCTTTTCCTACTGTCATGTAGGAAACTGGCCTCCCCTCGGCAACTCAAAGCAGCCCCTTTCTTATCTCGTAGTTTCCGTGATGACGGTTGGCTGGGTTCTCTGCTCAAGGTCTCACCAGGCTGAACTCAGGGTATGGCCACAGGGGCTGACAAAGTCTCAGGGTGCTCTTCCAAGCTCTCCTGGTTGTTGGAAGAGCCCAGTACCAGCCGCCTATAGCCCCGAGGCCCCGGTTTTCTCGCTGACTCTCAGCTCCTGGAACCTCCCCCAGGTCCTTGCCATGTGACTCACAGCTGTTTGCTTCTCACAGTGGTTTGCGTCTTCCAGGAGGTGGGGAGCCTTAGAGGAGGTCACGCAATCACCTTGTCATGTAATGTAACCAAGCATCCATCCTCTCCCCCATCCTCACGCGTCCACCGGGAGGGGGTGTCAGTGAAAAACAACGTTGCCTGCCATATCAATAAACAAAGGATGCTGCAGCCGTCAAGCCATCACATTGCAGCCATCCCAACGGCGAGCCCCAAGGGAGCTCAGGATGGAGACAGGATGCCTGCTCTCAAGGCATCGGCCACTGCAGCCACCCCTATCCAGCGCACCCTGGGGAGACTCAGGATGAGAAAGCTCAGGAGACTGGCCCCAGGGAGCTGAGCTGCATATCAAAGGAATGATTTCCAGGAGCTCAGAGTTTTGCATCCTCCCATACAAAGAAAAGCGCTAAACTCCTTAACTTAAGATATCTGTGTTTTTTTTGTTTTTTTTTAAATTTATTTATTTAATTTATTTTTAAATTTTTGGCTGCATTGGGTCTCCGTTGCTGCACGCGGGCTTTTCTCTAGTTGCTGCGAGTGGGGGCCACTCTTCCCTGCGTTTCGCGGGCCTCTCATTGTGGTGGCCTCTCTTGTTGCGGAGCACGGGCTCCAGGCACACGGGCTTCAGTAGCTGTGGCTTGCGGCTCCAGAGCACAGGCCCTGTAGCTATGGTGCACGGGCCCAGTTGCTCCGCAGCATGTGGGATCCTCCCGGACCAGGGCTCGAACCCGTGACCCCTGCACTGGCAGGTGGACTCCCAACCACTGTGCCACCAGGGAAGTCCCTAGTTTTCTTTAATTAGCAGTAATCTTTTGATGTTCCTACACCTGGTCTTTGTTGCAAAAACTCTAGCTCCTGGCTTCTCCCTTCCCTCTTTGGAGCAGTCCCTCAGAGCTATGAGAGGCTGTGCCCTGGGCTTAAGTCCTCAGTTTTGTCTGCCAAATAAAACGTAATTCTCAGCTCTCATGTTGTGCATTTTGTTTTAGTAGACAGGGGTTATACCCAGGAGTACCCCAGGGGGCTGGAATCTTGCAGGCACCCTAAAATCCTGCTATAACACAACTGGTGAAACTGCTCTCCTTCTGTGGCATTTCATCAGGATTCTTTTGAGTTCATTTCCTACCTGATTTCTGAGAAAAACTTCTGGGGGCAAATTGAAGAAAACCTCCAAGTCGACCTTTGCAAGAATGTAACAATTTAACAACATTTCATGCGGATGTTAATGCTGACCTCGCTTTGAACCTCAGTACATTGACTCCCCACCAGAAATGGCATGTTTGGAATGCGATTTTGTTTTATATCATCCATATACCCAGCTGCTGCACCGGCACAGGTATCTCTCAGGGCTGCTCAAAGCTTTAGCTTTCAAACCCCATTTCTACCACATTTGCCAGAGCCCCCGCCCTTCTGTGAGTCTGTGAGCTGTCCTGCCCGCTTCTGGGGGCCCCTCCGTCCCAGGTTGACCTCTAGCCTCCTTCCCTGGTGGAGGCCTCGTCAGGAGAGGAAGATGGGGAGAATGAAAGAGCTTCTGAAAACTTCTTTGTTCGCTTTGATGTTTTGGAAATTCCATGAGGAAGGAATACAAAGTTCTTTTGTCTCTAGGGCACTTAATTAATGAAGAGTCACCCAGAGGCAGAACTGAGGGATTAAACCAACAAATACCAAATCTAGGGAGCAGATGCCTGGGCAACCTATTTATTTATTCAGCCTTTGTGCTGTGTGTGACTGAGCTCCATAAACGCTCTTACAAGAGGGGGAAATCCTCCACCAAGAGGGTTTCATACAAGAGAGGGAAAGAAGAGTCTGTTCTCCTGTCCCTCCTGGCTTCCCAGATGTTCCTTTGATGCAAACTCCCTGGCTCTAGGTCCCTACCTTCAGCTGATGACCCAGCTTGTCACAGCAAATGCCCCCGAGAATAACACAGCTTATAAACAACTACAGTGGCTTCTGTTTGTGTTTGTCTCTAAGAAGAAACTGTATTTCTCTATGAAAGTGGTTATTCTACCATAAACTATCTCCAGCTAAAATTATTTTAACAGAGTATTAAGCAATGATTTTAGAAAATTTAAGGAATTGTGGGGAGCAGCCATTATAAATCCATAAAAGATTGATTTTTAGGGCTTCCCTGGTGGCGCAGTGGTTGAGAGTCCGCCTGCCGATGCAGCAGACACGGGTTCGTGCCCCGGTCCGGGAAGATCCCACATGCCGCGGAGCGGCTGGGCCCGTGAGCCGTGGCCACTGGGCCTGCGCATCCGGAGCCTGTGCTCCGCAACGGGAGAGGCCACAACAGTGAGAGGCCTGCGTACCGCAAAAAAAAAAAAAAAAAAAAAAGAATGATTTTTATTGCGCAGCTCTGGATTGATAATAAAATCAAACTCTGATTCTCGGAACGCTTTCTGATTTGATGCTCTGGTTAATTTAGTTTTCAGGTGACATGAAAGCCAGTCTAAATACTTGTTTCAGTGCCGATGTGGAAACCGTTCCTAAAATGTGACGGCTGGAAAACGTAGACACTCCCCTTTTGGAAAAGAAAAGGTGGTTAATTCTCTTGCCTCCCAAGTTTACTGGACGGAATAGGAGCCCTTTAAGGACTCTTGTGATAGCTACGTTTTAGGATGTCTGCCCAGCTCAGAAGGACCGCTTTACACTGTCCTACCCTGGTGAGCTCTGGCCGTGCTTGCGGAAATGACCTTGGCCGCTGGTCGCGCGGAGCAAGCATCTGCCCAGGAGACCCAGGCAGAACATTTTCCCTGGGAACTCGGGACTAGGACCAATAGCAAGAGGTCAGCTTCTCCCAGCAGCAGTGGTAGCCCGTGAACTTGGGAGCTGACACAGCCATTTTCTATAGAAAGTCCACCGTGTGAGCTAAGGAACAGAGAAAGCCGGTCTGTTAGGGAAGAGGATTGAAATAAAGGTGAAAGTTGGAGAGTGTGTTCACCCTGGTCCCAGCTCCAGCTCTTCCTGAGGCCCAACTGCATTTCTGCCTCTACCTTCCATGGCCCCCCTTCTAGCCTTCCAGGAAATTGCCCATTTCCACTGAAGCTCATTCCTGTTACCTGATGTTACGGATGTTACCAGCATCCCAAAGGAAGAGAACCCAGTCCCTGAGGCCGTCATGCTGACCGCTAGTCCCCTGGGGGGCTGGGTTTAGCTCCTCTTCCCCGTCCTCTGTTTTCTGGTTCCACCATCTCCCACCATCCTGGCATGAAACTGGGATGTTGCCTTCAACGTCTCCCTCTGTCCCAGAGCCAATCAGATGCCAGGACCCATGGATTCCTCCTCTCTCCATCTCTCCCTGTGCTGACTTAAAAATTTTTTTTTAGTTTGAGATAATTGCATACTCATATGCAGTTGCAAGAAATAAGACAGAGAGATCTTGTAAACGTTTTACCCATTTCCCCAAAGGTAGCGCCTTGCATAGCTATAGTATAATATGGCGCTGATACAGAGACACAGAGAAGACCATGCGAAGACCAGGCAGAGGTTGGCATGATGCTTCCAGAAGCCGAGGAAGCTGTGGCCACCTGAAGCTGGAAGAGACAAGGATTCTCCCCGAGACCTTTCAGAAGGAGCACGGCCCTGCTGACACCGCGATTGCAGACTTCTGCCCACCAGAACCAGGAGAGAACAAGTGTCTGCTGCCTTAGCCACCTGATGGTGCTGGTTTGTCACAGCAGTCCTAGGAAACTGATGCTAACCTCACTCAGGGCTCCTCATTTGTGAAATGCGCTGTGTGTGTGCTTGTTTTTGTGCAATTTTATTTCGTGTGTAGATTCGTGTGACCACCACGACAAGACAAAGAAAAATCAAAGAAAATTCCCATCCCAAGGATTCCTTGTGTTGCCCTGTCATAGCCAAAGCCACTTCCCTCCCTTCACCCACCCCGGTCCCAGGCAATCACGCATCTGTTCTCATCTCCATAACTGTGTGCTGTAAGGAATGCAATATAAATGGACTCACACAGCATATAACCTTTGAGACTGGCTTCTTCCACTCAGCGTGGTTCCCTTGGGATCTTTCCCAGTTGTGTGGGTACCAGTGGTTGGGTCCTCTTTATTGCTGGGTAGGATTCCAGGGTATGGACGTGTCTCTGTTTTTAACCATATTCACCTGTGAGGGACCTTCTTGTTGTTCCCAGTTTGTGGATATTATGAATAAATCGACAATGAATATTTATGTAATCATGAGTGTGGAAAGAAGTTTTCGTTTCTCTGGGATAAATGCCCAGGAGTGCAACGGCCGGGTCATACGGTGAATGCATGTTGAGTTCTGTAAACAGCTGCCCACGCTCTTTCCCAGGGTGGCCGCGTATCATTTTACATTCCCACCAGCCACGTGTGAGTGACCTGGTTTCCTCTCATCCTCATCAGCCTTTGGTGCTGTCATTATTTTTTGTTTTAGCCATTCTGGTAGGTGTTTAGTCTCCTAACTCATTGTGGTTTCTGTCTGCATCTTTCTGACTAATGGTGCTGAGTATCTTTTTATGTGTTTATTTGCCACCTGTATGTCCTCGACTGTGAAATATCTGTTCGTGTCTTTTGCCCATTTTCCAGTTGGATTGTTTTTCTTGTTACTAATGAGTTTTGAGAGTTCTTTATTTATTCTAGATGGAAGTCCTTTGTCAGATATGTGGTTTGCAAATCTTTTCTCCCAGTCCATAGCTTGTCTTTTCAATCTCTTAACAGGGTCTTTTGCAAAGCAAAAGTTTTAAATTTTGATGAGGTCTAATTTAATCACTTTTTCCTTTTATAGATTGTCATTTGGTGTCAAGGCTAAGATCTCTGCCTATCTCTAGATCCTGAAGACTTTCGCCTAGGTTTTTTCTCAAAAATTTTTTTTCTTTCTTTCTTAGATTGTTTTTTTTTTTTTTTTTTTTTTTTTGCGGTACGCGGACCTCTCCCGTTGTGGAGCACAGGCTCCGGACGCACAGGATCAGCGACCATGGCTCACGGGCCCAGCCACTTCACGGCATGCGGGATCCTCCTGGACCAGGGCACGAACCCGCGTCCCCTGAATCACAGGCGGACTCTCAACCACTGCGCCACCAGGGAAGCCCCTTTGATTGTTTTTTCATCGAAGTATAGTTAATTTACAATGTTGTGTTAGTTTCAAGCGTACAGCAAAGTGATTCAGTCATATATATATTCTTTTTCTGATTCTTTTCCCTTACAGGTTATTATAAGATACTGAGTATAGTTCCCTGAACTATACTGTAGGTTCTGTTGCTTATCTATTTTATATATAGTAGTGTGTATATGTTAATCCCAAACCCCTAATTTATCTCCCCGCTTCCCCTTTGGTAACCATAAGTTTGTTTTCTATGTCTGTGAGTCTGTTTTGTAAATAAGTTCATTTGTATTATTTATTTTAGATTCCGCATATAAGCAATATCATAGTATATTTGTCTTTCTCTGACTGACTTACTTCACTTAATGTGATAATCTCTAGGTCCATCCATGTTGCTAAAATGTTTTAAATTTTACATGTAAGTCCATGGTCCACTTTGAGTTCATTATATGAGATGTTAGGTTTAGGGAGAGGTTTGTTTGGGCTTTTGGTTTTCATGTCCACAGTTGCTCTGTGCTAACTTTTAATAACTGGTCCCTGTCCTGTTAGTGTTCCTTTTGTATTTCACTCCCATAAAAACCCCTTGCTCTGCGTGTGGTGTGGAGGGTCAGGAGGGTGGAAGGTGGGATGAAGGGGTGGGAAGGGGAAAAGAGGAGCGGAAAAAAGGGGTGACTGTCTGGTCATGGTTCAGGCATTCTTGAATCAAATGACACAACATTCTAACCCTAATTCCTGACTGCCACTGCCCTGCCCACTCATGGTGCTGTGAGGATAAATTGAGGGCATGTATGAGAAACTAACTCATAACCATCAGCCCTTAGCAGACCTGGAGTTCTTTTTGTTGTGAGTCCCGCGTGCGGTCAGTCAGTGTTATAATGGAACCCCACCGGGTCACTTACAATCCTCCCGTATTTATAAAGCACACTTCTAAAGTGCTTTCATACACTATCTGCCTTTGCTCTCATAGATATTTATTCATTTTCAGTCAAAAATATTGAGACTATTACTCACCCATCCATTTATTAAATGAGCATGTATTGAACATTTTATTTGTGCTCACAGTGAAATAAGAGGGAAAATAGACACAGGAAGCAAAGTAAAAGGACAGATATTTACAAAAAGAATTGAAAATGTTAAAAAAATGCTTCTTCAGTGATCAGACACTGAGTTTCAAGGGCGAGTGAGCAAGCCTCCGGGGCTGCAGAGTTGGCCACACAAGCAGGTTTCCCTGGGGGGTCTGACTCTGGTGAATTCTCTGTACTTGGTTTCCAGTTCTAGTTTCCAGAAACCTGATTCTGTTACTGCCCTGAGAGTGGTTCTATCTCGCAAGGAAAGACACAAGTTAACTAGACTCACAGCGACTGATGTATAAACCTGAAACTGCTTTCTCCGTCAATCATGGGAGATGGGATTGTTGAAGGGGTGGCATGTCTCAACTTACAAGGCTCATTCTTCTGCAGGCTGGTCCCAGGGCAGCTGGATGACACATGCTGCTCTGTCCAGATAGAACTGAAGCCAGGCCGGTCTGGGGGTGTGGAAGGTCTCTCACCCACTCCTGGGCAGTGAACCGAGAACGCTTAGTCAAGCTCCCCTCACCCCCGGCGGGGCTGGCGTGGCCCTGCCCATTTTTGAGACCAGATTTCTATGCCTGATCAACAGCTTTCTTCCTCTGACACGGCCTGATACAATTCATCAGGTTTCTGTTGCTTAACTTAAAATCTGGTCTGCCTCGCCTCCCCAGCATCACCGCCAGTGTCTCCCAGCTCATCCTCCTTCCGATTTGGGCGATCCCCCAAGTTGGCTGCCTCAGTGACTGGTGATGTCCAGTGTACGGAATTGACCAGCTCGACCCCTGGTTTTTAGGAAACCGTGTCAGCGCAGCCCTGAGTTCTAGCTACAGTTTGACACACAGGGTTTCTATTACGTTGGGATAGGCTTTTCAAAATGAAAAATTGAGACTTTGGAGTAGCTGTGAGCTTTATAACAGCACTTTCTCTTCTCTTTTTCACCGCCATGTGTGGACCTCTAGGGATTCATCCGTATGCCTCGTTCCAAAGCAGCAGCTCATCAGGAGGAAGAGGTACATGGGCTGAGAAGGAAGAAGCACAGGGGTGCAGACAGACAGGAGGGCCGGCCTGCTCTGGAGGTGCCAATACGTTACCTGGCGAACACTTTTCCTTGTTTATGTCAAATCACTCTGGCGCCGGGCAGCTGAAGAATTCCGGCCATTAACCCCAAATCCGGATAGGATGGCTCCTAGGAAGGCTTCACACTGCAAGGAAACTCACCATCTGATTGACGATCACTTTCTGCCAGAGACAGGCATCCCCTCCAGCCCGGCTGCAGCTGTATGTGCAGAGAAGGAGGCATTTTCAAACGCTCTTTCACAAACTTATTTCACTCAGTTTATAAGCGCCCCAAAGGGCAGACAGAAGTATCCATCACATGTGAGAAAGTAGGGCACTGTGACTAAATAAAAGATTGCCCAAGGTCACTCTGCAGCTGGGACTAGAGCCTGAGCATCGGGGCCCACTCTCCTCGGGGTGACCCGGGGAAAGCCCTGCACGTTCTCAGTCTGCCTGACCTTGACCTGACGTGCAGGGCAACAGCAGAAGCAATGTAATTTGCCTTGTCTACATGGCCTTCCTGCTGGTTGGAAAGTGTTTGCTGGTGGGTGTGAACAGGAGCTGGGGATGGGGTAGGGTGGTGGTGGACACCATCAAAAGTCTGTGTCTTGGGACTTCCCTGGTGGGACAGTGGTTCAGACTCTGTGCTCCCAATGCAGGGAGCCTGGGTTCGATCCCTGGTCAGGGAACTAGATCCCACATCATGCCGCAACTAAGAGTTCGCATGCCACAACTAAGGGGCCCGCCTGCTGCAATTGAGACCCAGTGCAACCAAATAAATTAAAAAAAAAAAAGTCTGTGTCTTTGCAAAGTTATTAAACCTGTGAAATTTGCACAGTGTCCAGCAGATATATATTGCGATTTGGGCCCTCTTCTGCCAACACAGGGGATTGGGAATGGGGATTCTAACCGGGCCTGGAGAAAGTCAGCCGAGGATCCTCAGGGTGGAGTCTTCACGTCCTTCTGGGCAAATGGGCCAGGGGCCTGTGGCCGCTCCCTTACCCTGCTTGGGCCTTGAGTGGAGGGTTTAGAGTTGACTCCAAGCCCTCAGTGGCACCCGCAGACCCAGTTTTCTGTGCATTTGAGCTCTGGGCTTCTTTGCCGCGTGGCTTTCCTGGTGTTGTGTGGGGAGGGCTGCCATCTGCCCCGTGCCCGTTTTCAAGGACTCTTAGGATGGGGAAATCAGTGATGCGATTCTCTCACCTCTGACCCGCATGCCTGAGCCCTCACACACACAAAGCTCTTGTGCACGTGACGAATCACACTTGCCCCTGTATGTGGGGGTGGGGTGGGGGGAGCAGGGTGTCACCAGGAGGTGCCGGAGGCCAGTTCAGTTCATGCTCAGAAGCTTCTCATCCCTGGGCCCTGCCGTCCTTGTCCTTTCTCGGCCGGCCTGAGGGTGGGCACCAGCTCCTGCAAATCTGAGTTACAGAGAAAGCACCTCTTCTGTGACCTGTAGGACGCTGCGTCAGGGATATGAAAGATAAGATAGCTTTCAACTTTCCCAACTTTTTGTATTGAAAATTTTCTAACTTATGGCAAAGTTGAAAGAATTATCTTGACATTGATTCATCACCTAACATTTGGCCTCATTTGTTCCCTCCCTGTACGTGGGTATATATACAGACATTATTTTGCATATATCTTGTGTATGTATATGTACACGTACGTATGTCTGTACCTATATCTGTATGAACTTGAACTATTTGATATTTGGAAGTTGCAGGTATCCTGATGCTTTACTCTTAAATATTGGGTTGGCCAAAAAGTTCGTTCGGGTTTTTCGTAAGATGTTACGAAAACCCAAACGAAATTTTTGGCCAACCCAAACTAAAAAAAAAGACATTATCTGTTATCACCATTTATACTACTGTTGCACGCAAGAAGTTTAACTTTAATATAATAATACTATCTAATATTCAATCCATATTCAAATTGCCCCAATTATGTCCTTTATAGGTTGTTTTAAAATCCACGATTCAATCAAGAATCATGAACTATATTCAGTTGTCACGGCTCTTCCATCTTCTCTAATCTAAAGCAGCCCACTGTTCTCTTGTCTTTCATGAATGATATTTTCAAAGAGTCCAGGCTGGGCTCTGATTTTTCCCTAGTGTCCCATAATTTGGGACATTGTTTTCTCGTGATAGATTTGAGGATGGACGTTTTCGGCAGGAATACCGCACGGATGGGGTGTGTGGACAAGTGCACCCCATCAGGAGCCACACGCGATGACATGCGTTTGTCCCGTTGTTGGAGATGTTAAATTACCATTTTAAAATATACCTTATCCTTTAGTAAGTAATCTGTGAAGTGACATTTTGAGATGATGTGAATATCCTGTTCCTCAAAAGCCTTCTACCTAATGGTTTAAGCATCAATTATGATCCGCACTTGAACAGGTTATTACATCAGTGGCTCTAAAACGGCGCTTTTTCTAATTCTATTGTTTCTTCTCTATTAATTAGCTGGCTTTATTCCTTAAAGAAGACCTGTCCCTTCACCACTTTTTAAAGGTATTATTTTGGAATCATGTGTACTTTTCTAAAAAATTCAATGTGTTACAATCAAAAATCTTTTTACACCAAAATCATTCCAAATTTGTACAGTGAGAGACCCTTCACGTCTGCTATTTTCATGTGCCCTCATGCGTCTTTGGACACTTCCTTCTTTCTGACATTTTAAGACATTTCGGACTGACCTTATACTTTCCCTGCTCCAGGCCTGGAGTCTCATTTTTCCCTTTGGTGGAGAAAAGTGTTTAGAAACCAAGATCTGGGTACTAGGTGTGCTCCCTGCAGCTGTGTCATTGTTTTCTTATCTCTTCAGTGGAAAAGGACTCTCTCTCTCTCTCTCTCTCTCTCTATATATATATATATATATATATATATATATATTTGGTGGTACGTGGGCCTCTCACTGTTGTGGCCTTTCCTGTTGCGGAGCAACAGGCTCCAGACGCGCAGGCTCAGCGGCCATGGCTCACAGGCCCAGCCGCTCCGCGGCATGTGGCATCCTCCCGGACCGGGGCACGAACCCGTGTCCCCTGCATCGGCAGGCGGACTCTCAACCACTGTGCCACCAGGGAAGCCCCAAAATATATATATTTTTAAAAATCATGAGCTCATACTGATGGTGCCTTTACTTCCAGTGCAATGTCAGAGGGTTTGTCCTCACATTCCCACATCTCATATTAGTTTATCTCCCATCACAGCAAGAATCCTTGTTTCAAGAATCCTTGTTTCCCAACTTCCCTGGTGGTGCAGTGGTTAAGAATCCGCCTGCCAATGCAGGGGACACAGGTTTGAACCCTTGTCCGGGAAGATCCCACATGCTGCGGAGCAACTAAGCCCGTGCGCCACAACTACTGAGCCTGCGCTCTGGAGACCGAGAGCCACAACTACTGAGCCCACGTGTCACAACTACTGAAGCCCACGCGCCTAGAGCCCATGCTCCACAACAGGAGAAGCCACTGCAGTGAGAAGACCGTGCACCACAACGAAGAGTAGCCCCCGCTTGCCGCAACTAGAGAAAGCCCGCACACAGCACTGAAGACCCAGTGCAGCCAAAAATAGATAAATAAATTTATTAAAAAAAAAAAGAATCCTTGTTTCCAACATTTATATATTAACTCATTTGCCCAGTCCTAGAATACATGCAAAATAGTTTTGTAATTACTACCCCAATATCACTACTGAAAACAAACTTATTAAGTAAATTCCAACTTTTTTGTGGTTCTTTTGTCCTTAAAATATATCCCACTGGAGGGTCCATAGTCAGAGAAAACTTTTCAAAAGTTACTTGAATTCACTGTTTTTTTTAATGTGGTTATGATATCAATTTGATCTATAGTTAGACTCATCTATTTCTGCTTGTAGTCAATTGTATTTCATCCCAATAACAAAAGCCCAGAAAAATAGAGTCACTTTATATAAAACATGTATACAGCACCATGACAATGAAAGATATTATTCAGGAATTTAAAATGAATTTCAAGTAAACAGAAGATATTTCTCAAGAGATTTGGTAACATAAGGTTGACCAGACGTAGAGGATGTATTTTTCCGTCACTGTTCTTTTGAGCTATCTTTGGAGGTGTAGGGACACTTCCTAAATAGTCACACAATAAACAAGGGCAAAGATGAATTTGAGATGCAGGAGTAAACCCTAAAAGATGATCATGGACCAACCAAGAAAGGAAAAATAGTGTCTGCGGAAGGAGTACACAAGCGCCTAGTAATCTCAATGGATGCAAAATAAAATAAAATAAAATAAACCCTAGGATGCACTGGATATTAAGACTTGCCAGACACTTTTTTTTTTTTTTGGACTGGTAAATACGGTATAGAAGTAACTGACAAGATAGGGTCACACTGAGGACGGTCTGTATGAAACGTCAATGTTTTGGGTCATTTTTCCACTGATGTAATATACTGTTGCATTGTTTTTGGGTCATTTTTCCACTGATGTAATACACTGTTGCATTGTTTTTGGGTCATTTTTCCACTGATGTAATACGCTGTTGCATTGTTTCTGCTGGAGACGCTGCAGCCTTTCGATCTACAAATTGTTTTGACCAAAATTTGGCAGCTCAGTGACTACCTTACATCTTTATTTTCCCAAAGTGTGATACGTAATATTAATTAAGATTTCGATTCTCATGGGATTCATAAATTCCATAATTTTTAAACTTTGTGATACAAATAACTCCGACCTCCCCAAGGAGCTACTGCACATACAACAATAAAATTAAAATGTCAGATGTGAATGAAATATGCTTTTCTGCCTCAATAAATAACCGAATACGTGCATACTGTGAACTCAAATAAATTCCCCTGTGCCTCCTCTTCAAGTTACCTAGCAAGATGGTGATTCATCATCCCGGGTTTCCCTGGAAACCATTGATAAGATTTCAAAGCACTTCAAAACAGTATAACCCTTCTCTTGAGATGTTTCCTTGCTTGCCTAGGAAACCTGTCTCTTATTTTGACTCGGGAGTGGACGGAATGGAAATTCTTATGCCAGGAGCAAGATGGTTTCTGAAAATTCCTGAGAGGAGGGTCAGCCCCGAGCATGAGGGTCCACAGATGTTTCCATCTCTCCACCCACTGGATTTAGTCCACTGCCCTCCTGTTAGGGGCCCTCACGTCCAGGATGACAGGGCTGTGGGAGATCTCTGCCCCGAAGGCCACAGCCCTCATTCCTCACCATCCTCCCGCACAGCTGGAGGTGTCAACTTTTGGGAAACATGGGGGTGATGCAGTGTGTAATATCGTGGGTCCCTCTTCTAGGTTTCTTGCTGTTACCCAGATAATTCATAGAGACCAAGCCTGGAAAAGCACGTCCCACCCTCTCCTTCTCCTCCAGCCCAGAAGCTGTGGTGGTAGGCAAAGGTCTGGGGGAGGGGGGTGTCAATCAGGGCCTCCCCTGTCCCTTCCAGCCAAGGTCCGGTCCATGCTCCCAGCTCCCCAGGGAGCAGAGGGAGTGCAGCACCGAGGTCAAGGTCAGCCTCTCCCCCTGGTCTCATCAGAAGATGCCTCAGGGCTCCAGGGGGCTGTGGGGGGGGGGGCGTGGCGAGTGTCCCGTGGGGATGAAGACAGGGAGGCAAGTGGAGGGAACTGTGTGGAGACCCAACTGGCCGTGTGTGTCCAGGAGTGGGCGTGACTGGGCAGTGGGCCAGGACGGGCTGAGACCAGAAGGAGAAGAGTCCAGCCGCCACTGGTGGGAGGCTCCATGGGGGAGGGGAGGGAGGGGAAGCCCAAAAGGAATGTTCCAGAAGGAGTTGGAAGCATCAGTTTCCAGCCACAGGGTGAAGAGCCTCCTTACAAACACATAAATCCCCTTTTTAGAGAAAGCACAATGATTTTCAGGAAAGTAAAACTGTGTCACTCAGGCTCAATTTTGTTTTTTGTTTTTTTGGGGTTTTTAAAGATTTTTTTTTTCTTTTTGATGTGGACCATTTTTAAAGTCTTTACTGAATTTGTTGCAGTATTGCTTCTGTTTTATGTCTTGGCTTTTTGACCACGAGGCAGGTGGGATCTCAGCTCCCCAACCAGGGATCGAACCCGCACCCCCTGCATTGGAAGGTGAAGTCCCAACCACTGGACCGCCAGGGAAGTCCCTCAGGCTCAATTCTGAGTGATGAGTTTGACTCAGGTTGAGGCCTGATTCCCGGCTGCCCAGCCCTGTTGGAGGGAGAACCAGGCCCCCGGTGCCTGGGAGGGCAGAGGAGGGTTTTGGGAGCCTGGCTGCCCCCGGGCACACAAGGTGACCGGACACCACTGAGTCCTTGGGAGACGTGGGTGGGGACCTGGGGACCCTGCGTGTGGGACGCAGCATCTGCAGGAAGCCTGAGGTCGTATGAACTGTTTCTTACCCTCGAGAAGGAAGGAAGACACCCCCGGAGCAGCGTGATGGAAGAGTTGAAGGCCCAGTGTCTGGAGCTCAGGGTTCTGAAGGAGGAGATACAGGTGGGTCCCAGCAGGTAGAGCGAGCCTTGGGGTCCCTCTGCAGACAACTGAGGGAGCCCACAAGCCTGGCGGTGGCTTAAAGGCGGCTGAATGTGCCCCCCTTGGAAAAGTGGGAGATCTTCCTTTCCTCAGGAGAATGGGGGTACAGGCTGGATTCAGAGGAACCGCAGGCAGGTGGAGGGCATAGCTTGCGTCTGGGGCTTTTCACATCCCTGCAGGTGCGGCCAAGCCTGCCGTGCGCCTGCAGGCCGGTGTGTAAGGGAGCCGCGAGGTCTCAGTTCACACCTGGCACCACGCTCCCCTGATGGAGGACCACACCTTGTCAGGTGGGGACGGGCTCCTTCGCAGGCGGCTCTGCTGCTTGGGAAGGAGAGTGGGTCTGCTCCCCTAGCTCCAGGTCACACTCCCTCTCACCTCCTCAGGGATGTCAGTCCTGAATCTCCCTTGATCCTGCATCCTCCGTGTTTCCAGCTACTGGGTGATTCCCATTAGCAAATAAACTAAAAACAAACACCCACAAAACCACCTGGGGACCTTACCTGCTCCTCTGGCTGCTCCCGTTTTCTTCTCCCCTTCACTGCCCAGCCTCTTGAAAGAGCTGCTTTTTACACCGTCTCTCCTCCCATATCCATAGTCTCCTTCTGTGCTCTGTTGGGCCTCGTGGACACAGAATCGGATTCACCACAGTCCTCGATTCCTGGTCTACCCTCGTGGTCGGTCCGTGGCTGCCCCACATTTGTTTATTTACTTACTAGTTAATGTTAAGCACCTTTGAACTCACCACCCAAAATGAAAGCTGGCACACTGACAATGACCTACATGTCACCACATGGTCTTTCTACACCTGCCCATCCCCTGGCTTCTGCCACCGGAAGCTGATCATCACCCTGACCCTGGGTGCGTCCTTCCCCGGCTTTCCTTTCTGTATAGTTTTATCACCTTGCTGGGTAATAATGAAGAGGTCTTCTCTCCCATTCCCACGTCTTTGCTAAGGCCCTAGGGCCGCAATGAACGTTCCTGTAAAAGCTTCCTGTTGTATGCGAACACCGTCTCCAGGGTTTGTCTCTCTTTTTTTTAAATTACTTTATCCAGAACTATTTTCAGTGCGCACATATCTGTCTCCCTCAGGAATGCACACAACAGCATGTCCTGTTTCTACTGTCCTCATGTAAAGTTGTCACAAAGTCCACTGCAAGGATGTGGCCCTTTACCTGCCACCTTCCTTATGGGATGACTCACAGCTGATGCAAATGATTCCACCATGAGCGTACTGATGGCGTAACTTCCTCTGAACTCAGAATCTTTGAATCTAAGATCTTCTGGAAGCTTCTTCACGCACACGTCTGGTGCTTGGGCTGGGGTGATTTGAAGGCTGATGTTTGACCAGAGCTCTTCTCATGGCCCCCCATGTGGCTTGGGCTTCCTGCAAGCATGGCAGCCCCACAGGACCCCGTACATGGCGGTCAGGATTTCAAGAGCAAATGTTCCAGAGAAATGGCAGAAAGTAGGTGGTCCCTTCTGTCCTGCTTCAGACATCACACAGCATCACTTGGCCACACTCTGCTGGGTGAAGAAGTTACAGTTCTTGTAGCTTCGAGGGGAGGGTGCAGAGAATGCACGTCTGGATGGGAGGGGTGGGCTGGTGTCATTTTTATTTATTTATTTTTTTTAACATCTTTATTGGGGTATAATTGCTTTACAATGGTGTGTTAGTTTCTGCTTTATAACAAAGTGAATCAGTCATACATAAACATATGTTCCCATATGTCTTCCCTCTTGCGTCTCCCTCCCTCCCACCCGGGTTGGTGTCATTTTTAAACCACAGACAGCAAGGGAAGGAAGCCCAGTCTGAAAGAAAGGGCAGCTCTGCTGTGCTGAGAGTTCCGGGAGAGAGCACGGTGGGCTGGAGGTGGGGTGGTGGGAGCCCAGCCTGGGGAACTCTGAAGACTTGGTGCCTTGGTCACATTCTCCCAGAACCTGAGAGCTGGGCAGCTCCACAGTGCCCTTAATCCAGCCACACGGGGAGAAGGACCGACTGTCCAGACTCAAAATTGCTGAGGGGTCCACGCCTCGTGCTCTTCAAGCATCTTCCCCACGTCGTTGGGGCTTGACAGCAGCTCCCTGAGTAAGATAAAATGAGTTGAGGTTTACCTGGAACAAATCCATTCTAATGAGAAAGAAGAGAATCGGACAACTCTAGTAAGAGTGTTTGGGATCCATTGGCTGTTTGGCTGGAGAGAAGGAAGCAGGCTGGAGCTGGCAGAGGGGAAACAGACTGAGGACGGGGGTGGCCAGTGGCCTCAACGGGGCCATGGGGTCGGGAGCTGAGTGGGAACTGATAGTTTCTTAATTGTGAAAATGGGAACCAACACCTCTACGTTACTTTTCCAAAGATAAAATAAGCGTCTATGTGAATGATTAGTAAGAGAATCCCGTGTCCTTCATTTTGTTGTTTTTAAGGTGCGAATAATTTCCCCTTGGGGGCCTTTTTGAGAGAGGGATCTGGGACACAGGGCCACTCAGTGACAAAATCCTGCCCTCACAGCACTCCAAACTCAACCGTTATCCCCCTCTGTGCTCCGTGGATGTGTAAATGTTACTGCTGCCATGGTCACTAGCTGGAGTCCATCCCTGTGCCCCTCACCATTCCAACAGGGACTCCGTATTGGAATCCCCTCAAACCGGTAGATGCCAAAAACTGGTAAAAAAACAAAATACACCAAATTCCAAAACATGTCCTTGATCAGGACCTGTAGCTCAAGAGAGTTTCTCGTGGCAGGGAACGGAAATGCCTGCCCTGTAGTTGTTCTACACGCTCCCCGTGGGTGAGGGGTGGGTGTGGCAGCAGTCACAACAGTGTTTCTCAAGTCTTTCTTTCCTACAAAGTCCCGCGGGGGATTTTCAACATTTTTCACAAAGATACCTGGATTACTAAGAAGATTTTTTACATTGTTTTCCTTTTAAAAAATCTTTCGGTAGCAGTGCCTCATAGCTCTGAGAATACCAACCACATTGCTCTATGTCACTGTTTAGTGGGGACAGGGTTCCCGAGGCGCAGACTAACTTGTGCTCATCCCAAGAGTCAGACAGATTTGGGCATGTCTCTGTGGCCTCTGGGCTGATGTCACCAAGGTCATGTTTGTTGAGAGCCTTGGAGCTTCCTGGGAGGTACGTCATCTGAAGGGGAAGAGCACAGGGTGACCCAAAGCCAACTCGGGAGGGGAGGGGCCACTGTGACCCAGGACAGTGTCTATTACACAAACTGCTCAAGGCCCAGCCCATACAGACTCATGCCTGTGTCTTAGAAAGAGAATCTGGAAATTAAGAAGTGAGCTAGGAATGAACAGACTTAACGTTCCACTAAACTTCTCCCATTCTGCAGTGTGGACCATGACAGGGACAGGATGTAGAATGGGTGGCTTTGTAGCCTGTCCATCAGTGAGCTGGAATCAGGGGCTGACATCTCATACCTACCTGTGGCTCAGAATGTGGAGACAATTCCTAGGAGCTGTGCATGGAATGGTTTCTGCATCAGGCAGTTCAAAGGGCTTGAGGAGAAGGGCAAGCCAAGGAATAGACCAGGATGATCAAGGCCCAGCAAGGAGACCTGGCAAGGAGGCAGGGAGATGAATCATGGAGGACTCCCTTGACTCAAAAACTAAGCAACAACTAACATCAACCAACTAAAACAGACGGCTCTCATTTCTCAGCTGTCGAAGTGGCAAAGATAATTTAAAATGATCATTCCAAGGGGCAGCTAAAACCATTAGGGGAAGAGTTGACAGGCTGACAAGAGCTGATGCCTTTCATCTACCTTAATGTTGCCAAAAGTGGGGAAGCTAGACATCGTGTACCCCCTGAAGCTCTGCAATAGGAAGGTCTCAGACCCACCTGAGAAGTACTATTGCTTATAGATTGAACCTGAACCCAGTCGAGCCTTTAGACCTAACTGCCCATTCACAGCAAATGGGAAGTTGAGAAGAGATTTAAATGATGCCCCAATGCGTCAGCCAGCCAAAGCCAGAAGTGAGACATTCTGTTGGACAAGTGACCCGGAAAATGATCAGATTGTTTCTAAGAAATAACTGGCATGGAAAAACCAGAAGAGGAGGTAAACTGTTAAGATTACAAAAGAATTAAGAGTCATATTATCTGAAAGCAAAGAGTAGGGCAAATGAACCATAAAGGCACTTCTGAGACAATCAGGAAAATTAAAGGTAGATTGGTTATCAGGCAATATAAAGAAATTATTGCTAATCTTTTGGGTGTAATAATGGTATTTTGTGTGTGTGTTTAGCCTTGATCAACTATTTGGTAGAGATGAACACTGGAGTATTTATGAGTGGAATGATATGCTATCTGACATTTGTTTTCAATACTCCAAAGTTTTTTAAAAAGCTTTAAGAGGTCAAATGAAACACAAAGAGTAGAATTTGGGTGAAACGTTGACGTGAGTGATGAGCTCAGGGAGTATGTTTGAGATATTTTCATATTAAAAGATAAAAAGAAATTAGTTCCTCTGGATTGGCAAAGGCGTGGAGAATTTTTTTTTCTTTTTTTTTTGCCGTACGCGGGCCTCTCACTGTTGTGGCCTCTCCCGTTGCAGAGCACAGGCTCCGGACACACAGGCTCAGCGGCCATGGCTCACGGGCCCAGCGCTCCGCGGCATGTGGGATCCTCCCAGACCGGGGCACGAATCCATGTCCCCTGCATCGGCAGGCGGACTCTCAACCACTGAGCCACCAGCGAAGCCCTATTTCAGATCTGTATTATCCAGCTTATCAGTTTCCTTTGGTTTTATCTTCTATTTCTCTCTTCATTATGTTCTTATTTTCCTTAAAATTCTTAAGCATATTTATAACAACTGTTTTAAAGTCCTTCTCTGCTAATTCCATCATTTCTTCATTATCTACATCATTTCTGGGTCTGTCTCCATGACTGATCTTCATCACGGTGATGTGTCACATTTTTTCACACCTTTGCATGTAGTGAATTTTGACTGGATATTGGACATTGTGACTATTGCATTATTGAATGTCCAGTTTTTTTGGGGTTTCTTTGGTCTTCCTTTAAATAGTATTGCAGGGTTTTTCGGCAGTCTGTTAAGTTATTTTTGAATCAGATTGATATTTTTGAGTCTTGCTGTTAAGTTTTTAATGCCAGGTTTAGAGTAGCCTTTACTGTCGGGCTAGTTTTATCTATGACTAATGCATGACCTTCCCGAGCTCTTTTCTGAATGCCTTGTACATTCTGTGAGTTCTCTCCACTTGACTGGTTGGAACTGTGTGAGGTCTGGAAATGGTTAACCTTACCAACCCCCTAATGGTTGTTTCCCTGACCTTGGAGAGTTGGTCCTATGCAGGCACGTTATGATTTTCACCCAGAGACTCAGGGGCACGGAAGGAGGCTTCGCAAAGAGCGTTTTTTTCTGTGTAGCTCATTCCACTCCAGTACTCTGCTCCACAAATTCTGGCCTCCTCGGCCTCTCTGAACTCCAATCCCTGATGCTCAAGTCAGCGAGATCTCTACGACCTGCTTGGATTCCCTCTCCCTGTGCTGTGGTCCAGAAAGTGCCTCCCGGTGGCAATCTGGGGCCATGGTGGCATTCACCTCCTTTGTTTTCCTTCTCTCAATATCCTGCACTGACACACCGACTATGGTCCAGTGTCTGAAAGCTGCCGTTTCCTGTATTTTGTCCAGTTTTCTCGTTGTTTATGGTAGGTAGGCAAGTTCAGAGCTGGTTACACCTCCTGGCTAGAAACAAGAGTCCAACTTCATCATTTCTTTTAAAAAAGTCATATAACCAGTCTAGAAGCTTCTCCTACAAAATGAACCAAGACAGAAATGAGATCTAGTCAAAAATAGAATCAGTATTTTATGTCCAATATGAGGGACACCGAAGGGAAGAAGTGACCATGACTCATTATTTCTTCATGTGTTGTCTTTAGAGGAAGAAAAAAAAAAAGTGGACGAACGAAACAACAATAAACCAGAATAGGAGAGGGAATCAGTTCCTATATGCCTGAAAGACTTTTCAAGAATTCCATCCTTAGAATGAATAATCAACAAGCTCACTGGTTAAAAACAAAACCAAAAATAGAAACAGACGTATCCTTTGCTCCCCAGCCACTGACCAAGAGCAAGTCCGGAAGACTCGGTCTACTACCCACATATAATAGTATCTGGATTCAATACATTGTAAACTTGCATTGATCTCCACGGCAGGCACAGAGGGCTTTGAATTTCCAACAACAGTGCTTGAGTGGAGAGGTGTTGGTACAAAACCACTTTTACTAAGATTGTGAATTCAAAACCAATGAACCTGTTCGAGAGCAGTCAACAAGAAGGGAGGATGAACAGTGAAATGCCCACTCATTTTCTCTTTAGGAAACTCCCCACTCTCCTCTCTCTCTCTCCTCTCTCTCTCTCTCTCAAGCGCTCAGGTGCAGGGCAAAGCAGGCTTCTCTAAGTGCTGGGAGAGTGGTTGGCCTGGTGGAGATCACATCTGATCTTCCAGGGTGGAAGTGGGTTTTCTAGAATGTGGTTCAGGCCAGCCAGGGGGATACGAGCTAGCCACAGCCACCCATGTTCGCAGCTGCAGCTGTATCTCTAACATTCTGAGCTGACCTCCTCATGGACTTCCACTTGTAACACAAAGAATCAAGTGTTTTCCCTGATGTGAGGTTCAGGTTGACTTTGCAGAACTCAGGCAACATTTTGTCTTTCTTCATTTAACACTGGATGTGTATGGATAACTCAGGAGGAAAAAGCAGCAGTGGAAAATATTTGTTTTGCACAGCCAAAGGCTGGTAAGAGCAGTTAAAGTTCCTAAGTTTTTCCAGGAGACTAAAAGGAACTTCAGCTGAGCTCCTGTTGGTCTATGGCAGCCCCTCTATTTTGGTGAAGTTGAGCTGTAAAGTCACAGGCAATGGTATTCAAACCAGACGCCTGTAGGCAATTTTCAGAAACGTGCCGTACATTCAGATCTCTGGGTGTAAAATTATTTTTATAAAACGTGATGGCGGTTTCGTTCCTTTAAGCAACTCTAGGCACGACAGACGATGCTGCTTGAAAGCGACATTAAAAATGGTGCAGGAGCCGCAAGGAGGTTGGCCGAGTTCTCCAAACGAGGGAAATTCTTGCTCTCCGGCTGGCGGCGGCTGGCTGTCTGCCTTTGGATATAATCAAAGCACGCAGCCAAATTAATTCTGTGTTCAGTTCCAATTTTGAGCTCCGTAGGGGCTGTCAGACCAGACCATCCGTGCGGGAATTCGGGTGGCTCAGCAATGTGACCCCACCCCCGACCACCGCCCCACCCTGTCCCGTCCCCAGCAGCCCTCTCCCCTTCCCTTCCTTTCTTCCTCCACGAGTGTTTATTGTGCAGCCAGGGCTGCAGCGGGGAGCAGAGCCCCGAGTCTCATGGGGTGCAGACGTCACGGAAACAATCATATTAGAGAAGGTGTAATTACAAAGTGAGATCAGTTCTCTGGAGGAAAGGGTCATGGGTCTAACAACGGAAGCAACCAAGGCTAGGGATGGAAGAGCATCTCTAGGACACGCTGGGGAAGAAGCTCCCTGGGGGCGGGGCAGGAAGGAGACGATGGAGAGAGACCTGTCTCCAAGGAGGGGACCCCACGCATGCCAAGGAGGCGTCAGGGAACCGAGAGCAGCTCCCAGATGTGATTTTTCAGGTCTCAAATGTGACCCTCTGTTCATCCTGTCCCCAAAGAGTTCTCTGTTAAGGTATAGCACTCTATGGCCTGACAATGCGTTATTTGGGTCCTCCTGAGTCTGTCCAGATAAGGAAATTCTGGCTGTCTCTCATCGGAGAGACCGGAGCACCTTGAGGAGAAGCTGTACCAGACACCCAGCACATGTTCGTGGGCTGACTTCGCCCATGGCACTCATGGCGCCTACATTTTTTCCCCGGGTATCTCTTTAGTTTCGTGTGCAGCTCCCACCGGGACATTTTAAAGATTCACAAGCTGTCGTAGAATGCTTCGAAATACTCTTAAAGCATCAGACTACATGAAATCTACCTCTACAAAAACATTTTAGAGCCGTGATAAACAAAGAATATTTATGTTAAAGAAACAGGGATTTAAATTTATCCTCAGAAACTAAATGAAAGGCCTGACATTTCCCAAAATTACAGCTTTTGAATTACCTTACAGTTATTCCTTTGGGTGGAGAGAAAACATAAATCAAAGGTACTTCGGAAGACTTAAAACATACCAGCATGTGTCACCATGAAAGAGAAGCTATGATCTGAATTCGTTCTCCAATAATCTCTCTAAAAGGCTGAGCAAGTATCCATGTATTTTGAGTTTTCTCTTCTGGAAACAAAGACAATCTTACTCTTTTTTCTTAAGCTGTGGGGACTTCTGTAAGGATATGACACTCGGTATTTTTCCCCTCATGTGTTATATTTTGAGCCAGACACATCTACCATGTTCAGGACAACTATTATATAGTCATAAACAGGAGGGAAAATTTGAACACTGTATTTTCCAGTAGCATCTCTTTAAAATACAAGGTTTTCAAATGTAAAGAAAATGGAAGTTTCCCAAGGGAGAGAATGCTTTCAAGTTTATATTCATACTTAGTTTCTGGTGAAATGCTACCATTAATTAGTGGGTGCTTGGCCTTTGGAGAAACACCACATTGCAAAAGTTTCTTAACAAAATGTCCCCCAAAACAGAGAGAGAGACGGGCAATGGTAGGTGTGATCCCAGGAGGCTGGCTGTTATCCTGTGCGGAGAATGCTTTTAGTTAGAATTCGAGGTATCATCACAATAATAATGTCAGTATTATTTCCTTCAACTCAAATTCTATATCACTGTCTGAACAGTCACTCTCTGTGCATTTATACACCCGTTTGGTCATTTGGTCCAAGACCTACATCTCATCACTTCCGGCACCCACTTTTCCTCCATCAAAATTCCTCGCGGGTGATCCACATCATTGCCGGCCCCAGCCCCAGGCGTAGGGTCCTAGTTCGGAGGCTCATGGCATTTTTTGTTGATAACAGAGGCGCCCTGGAGAGTCTGCGCAGAATTGGAACTTCGGCTGAATCAGGCACAGGTGGTTGCTTCATTTACTCTTTTCTTGTAAGTCTTTTTTTGTTTTTTGTTTTGTTTTTTGGCGGTACGCGGGCCTCTCACTGTTGCGGCCTCTCCCGTTGCGGAGCACAGGCTCCGGACGCGCAGGCTCAGCGGCCATGGCTCACGGGCCCAGTTGCTCCGCGGCACGTGGGATCTTCCCGGACCAGGGCACGAACCCGTGTCCCCTGCATCGGCAGGCGGACTCTCAACCACTGCGCCACCAGGGAAGCCCTGTAGGTCATTTTTATTAAAATGTATTTTGCATTAAACTTATAAGCTTAACTCGCTAAACTCATAAACCTTCAACTTAGACGGTGCTGTACGTCAATTATATCTCAATAAAACTGAAAAAGAAATGCAGTTTGCTTCCATCAGGAATTTTTCCCCACGTCCCAGGCTGTGTCATGCACTTTTGTTGGAGTTACATTGGAATAGTTTAAAATCATATGATATTCAGCTTTGACTCTAATGGCATGAACGGATGCAGGTCTGTAAGTTACAGCCCCAGGCTGCACTTTCACAATGAAAGTATGAGGCCGGTTTTCAGGCCCAACTGACCGAATAATGCATGCTTGCTACTTCACGGTGCAGGAATAGGTCCAGACACACACGCTCCCGTGCATATGTACGGGCTCCACTTGGGGTCGTGCAATTGGCACTGGTCCCTATTCCTCCATCCTATAACAGGATTTCTAGTTGGTTTATGGTTACACGACAACCAATTAGTGAACAGAATGCTCCCCGCACCAGGCTCCCTTATAGCTGGGCGGGGGGCTGTTTGAGTGTGCGATAATGAAACACAAAGGAATTCTACTGAGTGCAGTTGCCAGGAAGGTTCTTGTTTCCCTTGCGAGAAAAAGACAACCGGCAGATCCCATACCCTTTGCCCTCTCCCCCTCTTGCTGACTGGAAAATGGACCTGGTACCCAGAGATGCAGCATGAAGCCACAGCCTAAGGATGGCTGTGAAGGGAGATGAAAGTCTAGTTCCCTGAGCTTGTGCATCAGCCCTGGACCGTGCACTCAGCCTGGGAACTGGTCAGGTTAGAAAAATAAACCCCTTCTTCGGCAGAGCCGCTTTCCGCCAGGTTTCAGCTGCATTCAGTCGAAAGTGGTCCCGGCAGACTGATCGAATGATGCATGTCATATATGTGATGTGCACGAGATGCACTTGCTAGAAACATCCGGGAAGGGCGTGCCCTGGGCGTGGGTGGGCTTCATTTGACCAAGGCCAGTACCTATGAGTCCCTCTCATACTCATTAATGCTCTGCATACGAGAGTCTTTTAAAAGGACATCGCCTTTTTTTCACAGCCTCTAGGCTAGTGGTTGTTGAACTTTGGAGGTCATGAACCTGTGTGAGAATCTAAAAAAGAAAACCTCCGGACATCCTCCTCGGAGGACACACAGACCAAAGTAAAGAAAAAATAAGCGCACCATTTGAGGGTTTCAGAGAACTTCCTAAAACCCATCGAGGGGTGCTGGCTGCAAACGTTCTGTTCTGTTCAATCAGTTTTGATGATCCCTCTCTAAAGGCTGACCGTGCTAATTAACAGGATGCTAATTAGGTACTTGTCTGATTTTTAATTTTGCAAATTGGGGTATTCGTTTTCTTCCTTGCAATTTACTAATTCTAAATTATTCTCATTTCATAAATCATTATCTATAGCAAAAAAGAAAAAAAATCACTGGTACAGCGTAGGAAATCAAATGGCACAAAAACATATACAATGAAACCTGAGTTCTTCCCCCAAAGGCAGGACTCCAGGCCCTAGCAACCCCCTGACGGAGCTCCTTGGGTGTCATTCCAGGAATGTTTTGTGTGTGACTTCCATAAATGGGAGATTTTATAGTCACTGTTCTATTTTGTTTTCCACTTAGTATATCTTGGAGATCCTTTCACACTAACTATTATAGATCTGCCTATTCCTTTTAATGGTCGAACAGTATTCCGTTGTGTAAGCGTACTGTGATCTATTTAACCACCTTGGTACTAATGGACATTTCTGTTGAGGCAGATTTTAAAATCACTCTTGGTTCAGCAGGCTCTGTGCTGTCTCCATGCCAGCCATGGAAATATGTGGAGAGAATACAAACTAATTACATCTGCTTAACCGAAGGAAATTAAAGACAAAAAGCCTGTTACGAACCCCTCCCCGCTTTTCATCACGTCCATGTAGAACATTCTGAAGTCAGAAATACAATTTTTGCTCTTTACCACTTTCAGTTATGCAAGTCCCCGTTTCCTCCTCTTGCTGGGGTTTTTGTCTCACAGGAAAACATCACCTGGGTATGGTAGGAATGGGGTTCAGCAAAGACCTTGGAGCCAGACTGCCTGGGTTTGAATCTCAGCTCCACACTTTGTAGCTATGTGACCTTGGGAAAGTTACTTAACCTCTCTGTGCCTTACTTTCTCATCTGTAAATGTGGATAATAATTTTACCGGTTGCACAGGGGTGTCAAGAGGATCAAATGAGTTACAATCTCTGAAGTTCTTAGGACTGTGACACACAGAGAAAGCGCGAAGTGTTGGCTGTTACTTGTCTAGGTGGCCGTGGAATAAAACTGAGGAGTCAGTGGCTTCTGCAGTGGTGGTGTTGCCCACGGTAAGGAATGCCTGGAGCCTGTCTCAGAAGCCTCCTTGACCTCTGGCGCAGAGGCCCACATGTGTGCTTGCACACTTGTGCACACACAAGTACACCCCACACACACCGCCCAGGCCCATCCGAGGTCTATTGAGCCAGGGATGGCGTGCAGGAGGGAGGGACTTCTGCAAAGTCCTCCTGGGGACCAGCATTAACCAAATGAGAGACTGTGCGTCTGCCTGCACGGTGCCTCCCACGGGGACGGGAAATCCCTACAGCCCTGGACATTAGCCCCCGAATGCAGAACACGGGGTAAGGCCCAAACCCCGGCCTGGCCTGGGGGGCACAGTGACCAGCGGGGAGAAACATCACTGCCCCTGATGAATAGGAGGTCTGAGAAGGCCCATGGCTGAGCACTGCCCCATTTATTCCTCCCATCGGGGATAGTCCAACAAGCCCTAGAGACATCGTTCGTATCAGAGAAGCCTCCCTGAAAATAACTGCCTGGATTTTAATTAAGGTTCAGCAGGAGGTGACTGAAAAGTGGGCCAGTGAGGAGAAGCCAGGATGCCCAGGAGAGGAGTCTGGAGCCAAAGCTGGGAAATATTTAGAAATCACAAAGCGAAATCCATACCCATCCCCTCCTACTCAGATATCATTTACATTTCTTTTCTGTCTACTGTTTTACCATGAAATGAAAAACTGAGCTTGTCGTCATGCTTCAGAGCACCCAAGAATCAGATGGAAAGCTTGGTAAATACAGATTTCCTGCACAGGTCCCACAGCATCTGACTCAAAAGCCCTGCGAAATCTTGGAATCTGCATTTTTAATACAGATGAAAATGCCTGCTGGAGAGGCCTATTCAGGTGGTCCGTGGATCACACATAAAAAATCAGGCCAGAGCTTCCCTGGTGGCGCAGTGGTTGAGGGTCCGCCTGCCGATGCAGCAGACACGGGTTCGTGCCCCGGTCCGGGAAGATCCCACATGCCGCGGAGCGGCTGGGTCCGTGAGCCATGGCCGCTGAGCCTGCGCGTCCGGAGCCTGTGCTCCGCAACGGGAGAGACCACAGCAGTGAGAGGCCCGCGTACCGCGGGAAAAAAAAAAAAAAAAAAAAAAAAAATCAGGTCAGTGGTCACAGCAATTACGTTTTTAAAAATGTCCTTAAATAGTGGAGTTATTTCATTTTCTCAAGGTTACCAAGCTGGTACCCACTTCACTTCCTCCCAGAGTTGTGGATCCAAACCTATGGGAATCCCAAATAATAAGGATATTTTAGCTAGAGCTCTGTTCTGATCTGATTGACTTGCAAAATACCCAAATAAGAGTAAATATTATAAACCTTTGAATAATGTATATATTTTGAAGGCATTTTGAGAATACTTATACTACTAAACCACCTTGTTTGAAGCGAAATATATGAGTACTGTGCAAAGTTCTTTCTTTCAGGGACAGAGTGCTGCCTGACACATCCAAGGTATCCAATCATACTTCCCGCAGAATTTTGGAATATATCACGTCACAAACAGAAAATGGAGTCGCTTTTACTTGGATATGAATTTCGGAATGCAAAACCAATTTATTTTTGTTTTGACAGTTTTAGATACATTGTGCATGGCATCGTGACACCAGCCATCAGGACATCTCTATGCGTTTTCCACAAAGCTAATATTTGAAAAATGATCACTGTCGTCCAGGTCCTGGGAAAAATACATAAACCTCCAAGGTCTGTGTAAATTATTTCTAACTAGGTCAAGTGCCCTGAGTCCCTCAAGACACATTCAGCACCTTTTCTGTCTTTCATTTCTCAACTCATCTACCACCTAGAAAATGTGATAATTAGAAATATGTAAAGGTGTTTTGAAAAATGACTTGCAGAACTGGAATATGATTTTCCAAATTATTTTAACCCATAACTGTTTTCCTATTAATTCACTAGTGGCACAAAGAATACACCTTCCTACAGCACTTCCCTCCACACGCAGGAGGTTGCATTTGTACATTTCAATCTCACATGTCATTAAGCTGACTTGGCAGCGAGGATTTTACTATAAATTCTGCAGATGTTGATTCTAACCAGGCTCCGGGTCAAAAATGAAAGTGACTCGGTTCTCCAGACCCCTTCTCTTCTAGGATTCCTTAGAGTTGCCAGGCAACCACCCTGCCTGCTTGACTCAGGTGACCGTCCAGGGAGGCGGCTCACCTGAGGCTGCAGGTGTTGGCCTTGTGTACCCACGCCTGCTATTCTCACCTAGGTGTGACCATCCACACCTTGGGTGTGAACTGGTTTTGCGCTTGGAGTGTAGAAAAATAGGCTGTTGTGTGAAAGATAAAACAAACACTCTTTTTTTTTTTTGTCCTAAAGTGTGAGCTTCCGCTGAGCTGAACATATGTAACGTTATAGTGGAAAGACCAGTGAACTAAAACAAGTAGAGATAGAACTTTCTAGAATAAAATCCAAAATGGACTCGCCACAAAACTTACATTTGTTTGTTTTTAAACATCATTACAATGACACACAGACCTGTTCAGGCACTTGGTACTTGGCCTCCATCCTCCCAAGAGAATCGGTCAGCAGTGGTCATTGGGAAGTTGTTTATTCAACAAGTCATTCATCCAAGAATGTATTGAGTGTGAGTGTGCGTTTCTCGAGCGTGAGCTGGACACTGTCGCATCTTCCTTGCCCAGTGTACAGTCTGTGAGGGCACAACAAGCAAACACACGGCTCTAACACGGACAGATTCGGGTTATATTTGTGGTAAGGGCAGAGGGCTGGCACGTGGGCTTGCGTTTTCTGGGTTCCACGCAGAGCAAGCGTGTCCTCAAGAGGAGGACAAACGGACCACCTGGAAAGCATAATAAAGCCGCTAGCTCAGTGAGGTCGAAACAGCCACAAGAGCAAAGAGCCAAGGAAACAGATAGTTCACCTTGTATCTCCCTTATTTGTCCAACGATCTGAGTCGGGAGCGATGCACGGGTGTTTGTCATCAGCCAACATTGTACTTTGCAAGAAAGGCATTAAAACAACGACGACAATTTACTATCTTTATCAGTTGCCCAAATAAAGGACAGTTAACACTAAAAAGGCTTAATCTCAGCATGAGGGAGCATGATCTACTTTCTGTAAATCTGGCTTTCATGAAAGCCCTCCGGGCACTGTCCTCATTCCTCTCATTTTGGGGGGACAGGTGGAAGCTTAGCAGGGCCAACAAGAACCTGTGCGCCAGCATCTGGGAGACCCCCCTTCATTGGCCGCAAGGGTGGGGGTTATGGGCATGGGTTTCTAGTTCACAAGGACCATGCTGGCGGCTGGGTGGAGGATGAGCTCAGGGGGCGGGGCTGGAGTTGCAGGTACAGGGAGAGGTGATGGTGGCCAGGACCAAGGTGGAGCCCCGGAGAGAGAGGAGAGGAAATGAGGGGGCGCGACCCAGAAGCCTTAGAGGTCCATGTGGTGGCACGGGTGTTGGGAGGGGAAGCCCTGTGGAGGGTGTCCGTTCAGGTTTCCACACTGTCTGCTCCAGCTTCTCACTGGCTTTTTTGGTCTATAATATCTCAGTGACACCTTCCATTCTTCTGTTTGGAGCCTAGAACTGCTCACCCCTCACTGCTCCCCAAGACAGCCACGTCCTCCACAGCTTCCCTCCCCGACCACGATGCTTAACCAACCCCTCCCCACTTCCCAGTGAAGCCGTTCGTCGACGCCTGGGACCCCCAGTCCTGACCCGCTGTGTTCTCAGACGCCCCTCTTGGCCTCGCTGCGCGATCAAAAGCCACACCGAGTCCATCTCCCCCTTCCGTCGCCCACACCCTCCGGCCCCTGACATCCAGGGCAGTGCAGGGGCTTGGGGACCCCGGGCTTCTCCGCGGCTAATCCGACCCACATGTCCTGTCCGGGTCTGTCACCTCCTCACCCCAATCCCCCAAAGCCTTCCCTTCCCTCTGGGTCTAACCTGGCATTAAGCCTGCACACGACCCTTCGTAGAGCAGCGTAAACCCCAGCGCCTCTGAACCCCTCGCTTGTCCCCAAACTTCGCCTCATCAGAGGCCTTCCAGGCCGTCCTGATCTACACCCGCTCCTTCCCCTAAGGTCACGGTTTTCTCAGTGTCCCTCATAGCGCTTAACCTCCACCTGACCTCACACTGAACATTGATCTAGTTTACCAGCTGTTTCCCCGCTAGCGCGTGGGCTCCATGGGGACACGGATTACACCCCCAGGGCCTGGAACAGTGCCGGGCAAACAGAAGGTACTCAATCAGCATCTCTTAGTAACCCCCTTCCCCTGCCCTTCCAGAATCTTTTCAGGATTTCCCCTCCACCTTGGGGTTTCTTCTCAGAACCCCCAAATATACAGCCACACTCTCATTCAAAGCCCCGTCACCCAACAGGCTCCCCGCTCCCTGGAATTCTTTCTTGGTCCACTCTCATGACAGTGCCTCAGTCTCCCTTGAGTGTTGAATATTTGCCCCTGCTCTGGGTTACAAACTCCTGGAAGCCCAGGAACTGACTCCTCTCCCTTGATGGGTCGCCCTTGAGCCTCTGCGTGCCCATGACGGCACCCAGACCACATATACCGACGAGCAGCCTGCTGGCCCTTCTGCCAAGCTGCCTGCATCCCGCTGGGGTCCATGCTGCTCCCTCAGTTTTGGTGGTTCTTTTGCTGTCCCCGAACTGGAAATTGCCTTGAAAATTGTACCATATACATATGACATGAACATAGATATTCTTGTATTGATAAAAAGTAAACCAATTGAAATAGAAAGTTGAGAAAAATGACTTGAGATATTAAAAAAGTCACAGACACAACCAGCTAATTTCTTCCAGTTTTTCTTCTCCCCTGTTAGGTACGCTATTGGCTCAGAGAAGCAAAGCTTTAAAAAGACTATTCTTGCCAACCTGGAGCAGAAAATATTAATACAAGCAATTCAAACAACAGGTATAGCAAATCTTGGTGATTCACTTTCCTTAGTAGGAGTTTTTTTTTTTTTTTTAAATAAGGGAAAAAATTGCATCTTTATTTTCATGAACTTTTAACTGAACATTAGCATTTCCTTCAAGTATGCATGGAAGCAACGAACCTCTGTAATATTAGAAATTCCTGTGATTTTGTAAACAACTGCTAAATCTCAGATATTTTTATGCCCATTAATGTTTTTGCAGCTATTGAAATCCTCATCACTACCTGGAGCTTATGGGGGATACGAGACCTGCTACTAGACAGTGCTATTTGGTACATAAGGCACATCACAATTTTAAAAAATCTTTGGGTAACTGTGTGTAAGAATAATTGCTTTCATTTGTGATCCCAGGTCACGAATGCACATCACTTGATGCATTTATGTGATTCTGAGGTGTCTACAGACTTCAACAAACTGTCAAGGGGGTCATGGCACAAAAAGAGTTGAGAGCCCTGAATCTCACTCCCTAGTTTTCATAACCAGACCCTGGGGGTGCAGGGAACTGGAGCTATAACTTTTTTCTTTCACATTAAAAAAATTGTGGTAGGGCTTCCCTGGTGGCGCAGTGGTTGAGGGTCCGCCTGCCGATGCAGGGGACACAGGTTTGTGCCCCGGTCTGGGAGGATCCCACGTGCCGCGGAGCGGCTGGGCCCGTGAGCCATGGCCGCTGAGCCTGCGCGTCCGGAGCCTGTGCTCCGCAACGGGAGAGGCCACAGCGGTGAGAGGTCCGCGTACCGCAAAAACAAAAACAAAAAAAATTGTGGTGAAATGAACATAAATTTACCATCTTCCTGATTTTTAAGTGGTTCCCCCAGTTCAGCAGCGTCAAGCACACGCATATTGCTGTGTAACCCACCAAGGATGAGCTCTCGGGTGGAAACGACTGGGTCTTAAAAAAGGAAAACTTTGTCTGTATGTTCACTGTACCTCAATAAAGCTAAAATTCCAAAAACAAACCCAAAAGGGAAAACTTTGGCTAAGTGCAAATATTTTAAATACTCCTGATTTTAGGGAAACGGCCACAAAATAGTGATGCCCAGCGTGCACACACATCCCGCCAGAGATCTGTGAGGGCAGAGTGGAGACACCCGTCTAACCCTGACCCACAGCCGGGCTGTCAGTGAAACTGCCCCGGCTCTGGCTTTGGGCATTTGCTTCTCAAGCAATGGCCTTTACGCCGTTCCTGCTTCTGATGTGGCACGGCTGGGGGTGGACAGAGCTGGGCGTTGGCCACTGGGCCAGCTGGGCCTGTTCGCTTTCCCTGAGTCTCAGGGTTCCCATTTGTGAAACCAAGGTGGTCCGGGGGGTTAAAGAGAACCAACCCTTCATAGAGCACTGGCGCTAAGCAAAGCCTGGGCACTTGGCATTCCCTTTTGCCCCAACATTCAGGTTACTTGACTATTTAGGATGAGGTCATTTCACTCTATTCTATGTAAAACTCAATTTTTATTACAGCAAAAACCAAGGTCCAAATGTACGTTGCCCTTGTGCCAGGAAATGAATCATCAGGGCGTGTCATTGTTGCTGGCGTGCACTCCATTGAGTTCCAGCCCTGCCATGCTTTTCCCTTTGAACTCTTTTTATTTATTTATTTATTTTGCGGTACGCGGGCCTCTCACTGCTGTGGCCCCTCCCGCTGCGGAGCACAGGCTCCGGACGCGCAGGCTCAGCGGCCATGGCTCACGGGCCCAGCTGCTCCGCGGCATGTGGGATCTTCCCGGACCGGGGCACGAACCCGTGTCCCCTGCATTGGGAACGCGGAGTCTTAACCACTGGACCACCAGGGAAGCCCCTGAACTCTTTTTAAAATATGAGCTGGGTTTGATGCCTTCACTGCTGGACAAGTTCCACTTATTGCTAACACTGGTTGTAAACCCAGTACTAAGCCCATTCTACGCACTCCAGTAGCCAAAGTCATCCACACTCTGAGACGCATTCTTATGGCAGAGATACGGGTAGTTCCCTCATGCAACACTCATTTATTGCACAAAGCTCTGGGGACTCAGAGACGAGTTTAGACACGGTCACTGCCCCAAGGAGCTCAGTGTGGCTGATGAAGGAAGGACAGGTGTTTCACCTCAAAAAGAGCCCAGGCAAAAGCAGGGAGCTCTGAGAAGGGGAGATAGTCAAGGGAGCTCTGCAACTGGGGGTGGGGAAACCCAGAGCTGACTGCACAACGGGCACTAGGAGTGTCTCTGGGTCTTCCTTTGTGTCCCATGGAGCGGGGAGGAGCCTGGGCAGGTGGACTTAGGTGAGAGGGTGCTGGAGTAGCTTGGCCATAAAAAGGAATGAGAGCAGAGACACCAGGCAGAGGTCGTGAAGTCCAGGCATGGCAGTAGGAATGGTTGGAGGACCAACTACGGGCTGCGGGGATCTGCAGACCAGACCCCTGGAGGGGAGGGTCCCAGGACTAAAACGGGGCTTGGCAGCTGTGGCCAGGTGACCGGAGACTACCTGAGGGGTGAGGTCTTGGTGACCACAAAGCAAACGATCTGGTGCACACCCCGTCTGACGTGACTGCTCGACAGTCAGGCGAAGGCCAAGGCAGGAACTGACCACGCGCAAAGTGGCCCTTTTCCTGGGAAACCAGAGCACAGCTTTTTTCAACGAAGTCTTTCTTCTGAATATGTGGTCCTCAAAAACACCTACAAATACCATAACTGTATATGCCAATTATTACCATTATCAATGTCAAAATCAACATCAATAAAGGACTGGAAATTTTAACCAAGCTTCTTGGAGTAGCCTAGAGAATATTCAGTACAAGTAGAAAAGTCGTTCACGTTCAGACTAGTAGTGGCCAATTCCGGACGTGCGCAAGCCAAGGAAAGCTAGTGTGACTAAGTTCTCTTCATCTTTACCTGACATCATCCAGGTGTGAGCGGGATGTCGCCCTTTTAAGAGCAAACCCGTCACCCCTCCAGCTTTCCCGTTTACAGCAGTAATCTGGGAATACCGGGACCTGAGATTAAAGGGATGCTGGCCGCCATAACGCCACAGCCTCCAGGGCCTGGAGGTAAACTCTGGTTGCTGCAAGGAAAGCCTTCAAAGGGGTCATTCGGGGACCTGGGCTTTGCTGCCTGACTCTTCCTCACCTTTAGGTCCCTGGAATTCCTTCTGTTCAATTGGGACAGTGGAGGGCTGCCCGGAAGGTTCTACGGGACCGGCCTGATGGCGCCTGTATCACCAACACTCATGTGCCACTCGCTGAGTCACTCGGCCACACTTACTTGCAAGGGAAGTTGGAAAACACTTGAGCTGTTTGCTCTGGAAGAAAGTAGGTTTGGTGACCTAGCCAGTCCCATCCCAAGTAGTTTCCCCTTTTAAAGATTTACCTTCCTCTGCCCCTCTGACTTTTGCATTAACCTGGGCAGAGACCTCCAGATACTTCCAGCTGGATTCCTTCCCTACCTTCCCCCAAGCAAGCCACATGCAAAGGCCTTGGAGAAGGAGGCGGGGCTGTGAGTTGAACGCTGTCCTTCAAGATCTGTTGGAGGTCCCATCCCCCCAACCTGTGAATGTGACCTTATTTGGAAATAGTGTCTTTGTAGAAGTAATCAAGTTAAGATGAGGTCACACTCAACTCAGGTGGGCCCTCGTCCGTGACTGGGGTCCTTAAGAAAAGAGAGGTTTGGATGCAGACACAGGGCAGACGGCCAAGCGATGCCTCGATCTTGGATTTCTGGCCATCGGAACCTCAAGAAAATACATTTGTTATTTTACGCCACCCGGTATGTGGCACTTTGAGACAGCAGCTCTGGATTAAAACCTCCACTTCTGCCACTGGCCGTGCAAGTCAGTCAACTGCAAAATGGGTGTCAGGATACGGCTGGCGGGGCTGGAACTGAGAAGCACGGAGGGTACAGGTGCACCCCGAGGTTCTTGCTTGTACAACACGCCCCAGGCCCGTGGTGGGGAGGAGGTGAGCCTTTTGTGGTCCCCGTACTCTCTCTCGGTGCTGCAGACACCCTGTTCCCCAGGTCTGCCTGGCCTTGGGCTCACTGGTGCCTACTCAGCCTTTGGCCTTGGGTTCAAGTTACTTCTCAAGGGGGCTCTCCTTAGCCCCACTCCTCCCTGCCACCTGCAGGTGGGGCTGGTCTCCATCAGTTGCCCCCCTACCCTCATCCTGTTCTCTCCCTGGGCTTGGTGAGCGCAGGGCCCGTGGGAGTCCGGCCTGTTGTAACCTGATGAAGATGCCCGGCCCTGCCCGGCCCTCAGCTGTGGATTGTGGGTTTGGGATTGGCCAATTCCAGGTACACAGGACCAAGAAAAAGGAAAGCCACCCACTTGAACCCTTTGGGTGCTCTAGGCAACACTGATTCCCATTAGTTAGTTGATGACTGAGATCCCTATATTTCAAGAACAATTAAATCAATAGCAAGAAAACAGATACCCACTAAACCAACTGTCACACTGTCACCTAGGGGAGACCGGGTTGGGACGGAGCCATGGTTCTATGCAGATACTTACGCTAGGTTTTGTGTTTTATTAAAAGTCTGGGTGCGTACGGAAAAAACACACACACACTTATGTTAAAATATCCAAAGAAAATTTACTGCAACTTTCGTAGAATTGAATTTGTGCTACAAGACATGTTGCATAGGAAACTATTTAAAGCCCCTGAGGAAAATAATCTCAGTATTTAAGGTGCGACTGGTTTTGTTTCTTCTTTGGGGAAGAGTGAGAGACGCTCTCTGGGAAGACTGAAGGCGGAGAGTGAAGAACCAGTACGTAAGGTGATTTCGTGTGATGATTTGGGGGAATTGTGTATCTTGGTTCTTGCAGCATAAAACGTGTAGTGTTTTTTTTTATTGTTGTTTTCTAGTCAGTTGTCCTTCTGTATTTGAATCAATAGATATATAAGGATGTTTTTTTTTATTGTTGTTGTTTTCTAGTCAGCTGGCCTTCCGTATTTGAATCAATAGATATATAAGAATGTTCTTTTTATTGTTGTTGTTGTTTTCTAGTCAGCTGGCCTTCCGTATTTGAATCAATAGATATATAAGAATGTTTTAGCCCAGTAAGGGATTTACATTGATTATACTAAGTAATTAGCATGTTTCCAGAAAGCAGATTTAGAGAATGAGATGCCAGAACCCCAGATGGCCCAGTATCACTCACGTAAGCACAGCGCATATCCTGGCCCCTTCCTGGGGATCAGCTCTATTGATCTGCCAGTATTTCTTCCTCCCTGTCCCTCACTCCCTTCCGAGATGCACGCACAACCCAACTGTAGAATTCAGCGCAAGTTGATCTCCGACCATCAAGGTTATCAATGCAACAGTCCGCCAAGTCCCAGATTTTATGTGGGAAACATTTTCAGACGACATTCATCCTGCACAGATAATCTTCATATTGTTTAAAAAAAAGAGATTCCTCTATGCTATTTATTTCCAAAGAGAGACGGGCACACCAGGAGGGGAGAGGGGTTACGTGTTAGGTGGAATGAAGTAGAGAGTTTGGCAAATGGCAGCAGGAACCTCTGGACGTCAGCGTAGGGTGTGCTTGTGGTGACGTTTTCTTCGTGCCCAGAGGAGAGGCTTCGAGCTCTGCAGCAAGCACTCCCCTGTCCCCGGGGAGAAGCAGGACCTCTCAGAGCTGCAGGGGCCGCCTCTCTCCACGTGGCGTAGCTCTTTTTTTGGATTAAGGGCACACAGGCAGGGGCCGTAGAGAATGCCACCTGCCCGCCGCCTTCTCATCTCAAGCGCACCCAATCGCTCCTGCTGGATTTCACTCCTCCTGCTAAAGCTCAAAAACGCTTCCCCTGTGCTGTGGCCGTTCCTCTACTGCAACACGAGGCCACGGTACAGAAGGTAATAAAAATCACAGGGAATCGCAGGCCTAGGACAGCCTCAGGGAGAAGGCGCACGGACCACACTCATTGACTGAAACACCACGTTTCCTATTTGATTTCTTTTCTTTTTTACAAGTACAGAGGCAAAAAGGTCCAACGTCTGAACGAGTGTCTTTCCGTGCTAAGTGTTGAAATGCAAAGAGAATCCGGCAATCAGAAATGCCCCCATGACCCTTAAATACATATATACATCTGTAACATAATTTAAAAAGGTCTTTATAGAACATAAAAACCTCAACAGTATCTGCCCCTATGAAGTATTTTCTTTTTCTTTTTCTTTTTTTTTACCTTTATGGTCCATTAAAAAATTAGATACCACCTTTCTCGTACGCCCCCCCCATACTTTAAAAAAAAGTTATTTAAATTTATACTTAACAAATAGAAAGCTATTTGATTGGCAACAACCTGCAGTAGAAATTCCCTCCAGGTCTCTCCCGTGACAGAGGAGGCGGGTGGAACATCGCGTGTGCTCGGTCCTGGGTGTGGGTCCAGCCAGGAGGGACCCTGGGTCTGTCTGAGCTGACCTTCCCTCCCTCCCCAGTTCTAAGTGCCCGCCTGGGCATCCGGGGCAGACAGAGGGCACGCACCCCGGGGCAGCCCTCTGGGAGGGCGTCAGAAGGTCGCAGACCCGTTCAAATCACGAGGTCGTCGTGGTCCACGGGACTGAAAGCGGCCGCTCGCAGGATGTCCAGGGAGTTGACCATGATCAGGGTCCCTGTGAGGTGTTTCCAGCGCTTGGTGATGGGGTTTTTCATCTTATCCAGGCCAGTGTGCAGCTCCTGGATGACATCCCGGTAGCTGTCCCCGACCTGGTGGCTCCAGGTGAGTAGAAAGTCGTACGCAGGCTTCCACATGGCCTGGGTAGTGGAGTTGTCCAAAACCAAAAGAGAGAGAAAAGATTAGGGGACACTGAGAGACTGGGTCCTAGAACCTCTCCTACTACCAGTGTCTCTGTTCATCACTGACACAACTTTTTTTTTTCCAGTATGCGGGCCTCTCACTGTTGTGGCCTCTCCCGTTGCGGAGCACAGGCTCCGGACGTGCAGGCTCAGCGGCCATGGCTCACGGGCCCAGCCGCTCCGCGGCATGTGGGATCCTCCCGGACCGGGGCACGAACCCGCATCCCCTGCGTTGGCAGGCGGACTCTCAACCACTGCGCCACCAGGGAAGCCCCACTGATGCTACTTTTTAAAAGTTTATTTATTTTATTTTATTTATTTTTGTTTTGCGATACGCGGGCCTCTCACTGCTGTGGCCTCTCCCGCTGCGGAGCACAGGCTCCGGACGTGCAGGCTCAGCGGCCATGGCTCACGGGCCCAGCTGCTCTGCGGCATGTGGGATCCTGCCGGACGTGGGCACGAACCCGCGTCCCCTGCATTGGCAGGCGGACCCTCAACCACTGCGCCACCAGGGAAGCCCCCTGATGCTACTTTTTAAAGAGTGAAATGAACCCAAAGAAGCCGCCTCCGTCCCGGGCCAGCACATTTCAGAGGGAAGAACCACACGCCTTGTGTGAGAGCAGGTGTTTAGTACCAAGCAGTGACCGCACAGATAGAAAGGTTTCTCTCTCCTTCCAACCTTCCGCAGCACTTTCCGTTTATTTAGAAACTCCTCACATCCATCAAGGATGCCCTTATTCTTGGGACTCCAGCTTCCGAGGTCCTGCAAGCCTGACCGTCTTTCCAGAAACTTAAAGTGACCACCACTAGACAAGTGAGAAAACAAAGACTCCCTGAGCAGGAACCCAACCAGCCTTGGCCGAAGCTGACAGCATCCCAGGTATGCATTTCACACCGTGTGGGGTGGAGCCCCAACCAGAACTGATCACGAAGGGCTCCGTCAAGCACCATCGGGCGGAAGGTAATTTAAGATCAGGACTAGGGACGGATGGGCAGCTCCGAGGATGCTGTTCCAATGCCCCACTTGACGGGAGAGTGGCCTTGCCGCCGCCAGGGCCCGGGCTCACAACTAAGGATCCCGGGAAGGATGAGACTTGCTCCCGCTCGGCGAGAGCCTGCTATGTGCCCAGCACCTGCCTTCACGTTTTACCTAGGTTGTCCTCGTAAAAACGCTGTACAGTAGACATGGTCCTCACTGCATTTTACAGGTGGAGGGAAGGGCAGCCCCACTCACCTCGCTGTCCACCACCCCATTCCTGTCCCGGTGGGGAGACTCGTATGCGTCCATCTGCTGCTTGGACACCTTGGCGAGCTTCTCGGCCAGCTCCCTCCAGCGCTGGGCCACCTCGACCGCCGTGGTCAGAAGCACGAAGTCCTGGATGAGTCTGACCACCAGGCCCTGGCAGTCCATCTTCAGTAAGGCCTAAGGAGGAAGGAGCAGGCATGAGGCAAGACACAGGGCAGGCTCTGGTTTCACGGGAAGCCTGCACCGCAGAGACCACGAGCCAGCACCCTCAACACTGCAAGGCCCGAGCGCCAGCACTGCCGGGACTCCCAGGTGCAGGAAAAACCACGATCTGTGGGAGGTACTGGGTCCCCCGCCCACAAATTCTCGTCCTCCTGGAACCTCCCAACGTGACCGAATGTCAAAGTAGGGATCTTTGCAGATGTAATTAGCTAACATGAGGCCCCATTGGACTAGGGTGGGTCCCTCGTCCAATGACTGGTGTCCTCATAAAGAGAGAAACAGACATGCAGAGACAGAGAGAAGTAGTCCACGTAAAGATGGAGGGAGACATGGGGTGATGCAGCCACGTCACTGGAGCCACCAGGAGCTGGGAGAGGGGCACGGGCCAGACCCCCTCAGAGCCTCCAGGAGGAGCCAGCCCTGCCGACACCTCCAGACCTGTCACAGGATAAACCTCTGCGGCTCAGAGCCTCCCAGCTTGCGGTACTTGGTCGCAGCAGCCCCGGGACGCTGACAGGCAGGGTGAGTGGGATGACAGCTGTTCATCTGTTCCCTCCCCGACTGGGGCACCTGGAGAGGTGATGCCCTTTGCCCAGACAGCCAGCTCGGCATGGCCTGGGGCTCAGGGCAGGACAAGCTGACGTCTGCAGGTGGGGAGCCCCAACGGGCAGGAGAGGTGCAGGTGAGGGCTCAGACCCAGGCCTCTCACGTTCTCGAGACACACGAAGGCCTCGCGTGGCGGGGAGGTTAACAGGACCATCAAGAAAGTCTCCAGGATTGACGGGACTGTTCCCTCGGCAAAGCTGCGAGAGGCTTCTAGTGTCTCTAGGATGGGGATCACTAACTATGGAGGGACAGGGGCTCAGGAGGGAAACAAACGCCCGTCAGCCAGGAAGGAGGCAACGGCCAGAGCCTTGCCCAAGTCCCGGCACGGCCCGAGCAGCACAGGGCCACCTTGGACTCGATCCCCCATCCAGGAAAGGGGCTGGTCAGTCAGGTGGGCTTCCAGCACAGCGCTCGAGTCCTGCGGGTTCTGAGTGGCCCCAGGCTGGAGGCTGTGTCACATTAGCATTTCTGGCTCAAGGAAACAAAGCCACATAAGCAGCACAGACCCGCAGCCCTCCTGTGCGCACGCATCACCCCAAGCTACGAGCTGCACGGACGGCTGCTGCGTGTTGGGCTGCGGGTCCGGTGAGAGCCGGTACAGTGAGTGTGCAGCTTTGGGCGGCCAGGATGGAGCCCCAGGCAGGGGGAGAAGGCGCGGTGAGAACCAGACCCTCATCTGCAGAGCCTCTGCCGTCCAGCACATCCTCGGGCTACAGCCTGACACCTGCAGAAGCGGACGTCGAGGATGCAACCAAAGAGATGCTGCTACCAGTCACCGGGCCCGGCCTTCTTTCTGTCCCTCTATGCTCTGTCCAAGCACCTGACGTCACTTCAAGGCTCCGAAGAGAAAGTGTTAAAAACAGCAACTGACCAAGCAGCAAGGCCCTCCCCAGCTGAGCCAAACGCACGGCTCACGCGCTCCCTCCAACATCCCGTGAGGACGCAGGCGGCCTGGCGTCTGCACAGCATCAGTCTGCGGGGCTGCTACTTGAAAGAACGCTGCTATTTCTGAGTATTCTCACCTGCGTTTTATGTTTATTTGGGGGGAACTTAACAAATGAAGAAATGGTGACTTTTGGGGGAGTCCCTGAATTCAGAGGCTGATGCCCCAGCATCTCAATCTTTGCCTTTAAAACATAGGATCAATCTGAGGCCGTCCTGGGTCCGAGGGGGCCATAAAGGTGGGAAGGCAGAAGGGAGCTTGAGGACCACATGGTCCTTTTCTGATTTTTGTTTTTGATTTTAAATAAACTACCTTCATTGAGTATTTCCAGTGAGCCGGGTGCAGGGCGCATCTACCTCTCAGAACCCCCATGAAGGGAAGCCAAGCTCACCCCAATTTGCAGGTAAAATCGGAGGGAAAGGGAGGGGCTCCCATACCTGGTGAGGGGCTCCAGGCAGCCTGTCCCCAGCTGCTACCCACCATGTGGGTTGCACGGTGTCTGTTTTATAGACCCCGAAGAGGCTGAGTGGCTTGTCCAGGGTCCCACAGCTCGAGGGCACAGAAGTGGAGGCAGGCCCAGACCTCCCGGTGCTCAGGCCAGTGGTCTTTCCAACTGTGTGGGCACCGCGTGACATCAGGAACCGAGCACGAGGCGTCATCTCAACGATTTACAGACTTCAGAAAATGGTCTCTGAACTTTGGTATCTTCAAGTGAAATTGTTTGAAAGAACTTAAATGTTTACTAGCTTTGTGCTGCAGAAGATGTGAAGAGTATCCAGGGGTGTGTGTGTGGTATGGGAGAGACGTGTGATAAACTGGTAGAATTCTGGATTGAAATTCTTTTGCCTGAATAAAAAACAACAACAAGGTCCTACTTATAGCACAGGGAACTACATTCAATATCCTGTGATAAACCATAGCAGAAAAGGATATGAAAGCAGTGTACATATATGCATAACCGAGCCCCTTTGCTGTACAGCAGAAATTAACACAACAATGTAATTCAACTCTACTTAAATAAATTAAAAAAAAAAGTTAAAAAAAAATTCTTTTGGCGTGGTGTGGTTTGAGCCCAGACACACAGGAGAGGCAGGGTGCCCTCCAGCCACGCCTGGTGTCCTGAGAAGGTGTCTGGCCAACCTCCCGTGACAATGGTCCCACCCAGGCTTCCTCACAGTGTCCCAGCAGTGTCTGTGTGCTCAGTTACCAGGCTCCGCAGGTGGCCTTGTTTTCTAGGTAACAGAACACTTCAGAGTCACCTGCTTCTGATTCGGGTATCCCTGGCGGGGGCGATCAAAGCTGCTCTCTCCCAGGACACCGGGTGCAGGCACAAAGGTCCTGAGAAACTCAAACCCTCTCTCTGGCCCCGAGCGGTCACAGCTGGGGCAGAGCGCTGCCCACACCACCGCCAAGGGGTAGTTCATGCATTTTTTTGGTCTGAACGGCACATTCTGGGTGCCCACCAAGTCTCAGCAATAGAAAATTTCTCAGGGGCGGGGATACGGTGCTGGAACCTTTTCCCTGTAGCATCCTCTTTGATTTCTGCACACACACCGGTATACACAGGTGATACCAGAAATAAAGCACAAGGCTGGTTCCAGCTGGACTCTCGCGAGCTGGAGTGACCCATGACTTAAGTCAGGGTGGCCAAGTCTGTTCCAAGGGCAAGACAGGACCTATTTTTGGCTTTGTGGGCATGGCGTCTCTGCCTCAGCCCCTCGACTCTGCCAGTGGGGCGTGAGAACAGCACGACAACACTTGAACGAGTGGGCAGGGCTGCGTTCCAGTAGAATTTCATTTACAAAAGCAGGTGGCCCGCGGGCCAGTGTGTCAATCCCTGTTTGAAGAGACATTCTTATGAAAATACAACAAAACATCACTTTGCTGTATGTTCACTTCACCCCAGTCGTGCTCTCATTCCTGAGATGCTGAAACACCAGAAGGGCAGTCACCATGGCAACTCTGCTCCTCCCTGTAGTAGCAGCCTTGGGCTGTGGGACCACCTGGCAGGAAGTCCCCAGGAACCCCCCTAAGTGCACAGCAGGTAGTTAACTGTGTCCTCTTCTGAAGGATAAAGAGATTTTGCTCCTGATTCAGAGAATCCCTCCACACGGTCCTCTCCAGCCCTAGCTCTCCCCGATCTCAATCCCCCCTTATTTCCATTAGTTTTCAAGGTTCTCAGTGTTGATTTCACCCCGCACCTCACTCCTAAAGCAACCACCCACCTTGACTTATATCCTACAGTAACTTTCCCTTTTTCAGAGAAACTTCTCTGAGAGCCCAGAGCATCCATTCATCCTTCCTTCCTTCCTTCCTTCCTTCCTTCCTTCCTTCCTTCCTTCCTTCCCTCCCTCCCTCCCTCCCGGCCAGGAGGACAGACACTGTGCCTCTCGTAATCCCCAAAGTTGGGAATAATCTTACACTGAAAGCGTGTTGTTGAACAAAAATACTTCCAGTTCAAGGAGAGCTGGGTTCCTCAGGGTTCTGTCTGCCACCCTCCACACACACACACACACACACACACACACACACGAGATGGTCATCACCCAAATCCACGCAGCTCTACAGCACGAGCCAAATCCTCCTCTCTCCTCAGTGCTGAGTGTTGTCATTAAGTCCTGGTACAAACACATAGCAACGTCTTCTGCTTGGGCTTTCGACCACGCTCAGAAAACCCTTCCCCAAACCCACAAAGTGTATGAGAAGCAACATTAATGCCCTAAAAACAGAGGAACGTACTCTGTCGTTTCTTGCCTTCATGAAACAAAACAAAAACCGACATCGAAACCCAAGGCTCAGAGAGGGGAGGAGAGTTATACACACACCAGCAGGGCTATTCAGTCTGGTCGCTGCAGTGATAGCTCTTGACACCAGCAGGGCTGTTAAGGCATCCCCTGTCATTCTCAGGCCTTGCACGCCCCGAAGTGACACCCACTGCCACGCGCCAACGCTGGCTCCTCCTGTCTCGGGAGGGCTCCTACAGCTCGCAGAATGTTGTCACGGAACGGACAGGGACAAGCGTGCAGAGCCACGGGGCCGGGACCCGGCTTGGAGCAGAGCTGGTAATGGTGAGACCAGGCACCGCTGCCCTACCGGAGACCGAGCACCAGAGCACCTGCCCGGCTGCGGGGCGCGCAGGCTCCACGCAGACACAGAGCCGCTTGTACATGCTCTCCGGGCGCGTACAGGATGCAGAATATGGACAGCGCAGGGCAAACTCCGGGGACTGAGGAATATCGGCAGTGTCTACACTGCAGACCACTAACACGGGCCGCCTCTGGGAGACGGGCCGGGCACTTCTGCTGCTGGCCCTCAGGACAGGCAAACAGCACCGCAGAAAGCAGCATCTGCTGTTTTCACAAACAGAAAAGTCAATGAGGATGATCTTCATTCCGGAAAAAAGCAAAACCCGGGGTGAGCCACGGCAGCGGGGCCGACCCCAGGACCCCAGGGGTTCTGACGGTCAGTACGCGTGCACGTGGCCTGGGAACTGCCGCAACCCAGACCCAGGGCCGTCGGCCATCCAATCCCCACCCGCCAGGGCAGGATGCAAGAACACCCCGGGCTACAGCACAGGGCGCCCTCTTGCTAAGGTCGGCCAGGTCTGAAGGCAGATGTGGGTAAAAGCCAAGGGATCCAGGCACAAGCGTGTGAGGGGCTCCCCGCCTCGCAGCACTTCCGTTTGACCTGTACTTTCCATCTCTGACCTCTGCTAAAAATGACCTGCCCACTCATTGCCTTAACAAGAGGAGAATCCAGGGGTGTGTGTGAAAATTAGATCCTCCACTGCCAGGTGTCCCGGTATTCTGAAAGAATGACACTCAGAGGGTGTGTGGGGGGGAGGGGGAGACTGGCTGTCACCTGAGTGGCTCTGAGACTAGAAGGCAGCAAGGAGCAACACACCTGGGTAGATCCCCAAGGAGCAGGGACACACCTGGATCCCCAAGGAGCAGGGACACACCTGGATCCCCAAGGAGCAGCACACACCCGGATCCCCAAGGAGCAGGGACACACCTGGATCCCCAAGGAGCAGGGACACACCTGGATCCCCAAGGGGCAGGGACACACCTGGATCCCCAAGGAGAAGGACACACCCGGATCCCCAAGGAGCAGGGACACACCTGGATCCCCAAGGAGCAGGGACACACCTGGATCCCCAAGGAGCAGCACACACCCGGATCCCCAAGGAGCAGGGACACACCTGGATCCCCAAGGAGCAGGGACACACCTGGATCCCCAAGGGGCAGGGACACACGTGGATCCCCAAGGAGAAGGACACACCCGGATCCCCAAGGAGCAGGGACACACCTGGATCCCCAAGGCGCAGGGACACACCTGGATCCCCAAGGCGCAGGGACACACCTGGATCCACCTGGCTCCCCTTCACGTCCCCTAAACACTTAACACCCCCCTCCCCAATGCCCACAGAATAAAGCACAAGCATTATCCAGCCCAGGTGGCTGCGTGCCTCCCTCCCATCCCCCCATGTATCATCATCTTGATTCAACCCAGCCTCCGGCCTCTCCCAGCCTCTGGTTCTACCCCATCCCGTTCCTCTGCACCCTTGGCCCTTGCCCATACTGTACTTTCAACCCGACAGCCCCTCCCTGTTGGATGGGATTCTGCACATCCCTCCCTCAGTCAGGGGGGATGTTTGCCTTTCCCTGGTCCACCCATGCCAAGGGGATCTTTTCTTCGGGGCCCATCACGAGTCTGTCTTGCACTCCTGTGGTTGTTCACTCGGCATCTCCCTCGGGGAAGGCCCAGCACCCAGCACCCGCACTGAGCACGCAGTAGGCACCCAAGAAGTGCTGATGAGTTTGGGGCGCAGACACCTGCCTGGCTGGCGGCGACGGCTCTTCCGAGCTCCGTCAGAAGCTGCAGCCGTATACCCGCCACCCGTTCTCGCTGTGCCCATTCCAACCCACAAGTCCCCCCAGCTAAGAGATCCCCAGGGATCAATGACCTCTAATGCCTGGGGACTCTGGGAGCTCTGTCCACCCTGGTCACTCTCTTTGGGGTCAGCCCAGCATCATGCCTCCTCCCATTTTCATTATAGTCGGGGGGGCATCATCGGTGTTGGGTGGCCATCCTCTGTCACAGACATGCATGGCTTCTACTGGAGAGCTGGGCGGACCGGGGACAGAGGGGCATTTCCCACGGTGGTCGCACCATGCGCGTGAGCAACGCAGCAGAGGCACAGCAGGAGGTCATACGGGTACATAAGATGCCTCTGGACCAGCTCTGAGATTGAAAACATGCACTAGAACAACAGAAAGAGGGGACGGAACCAGAGAACAGAAACGTGTCTGACCTCACGAGACTGCGTCCAGATCAGATTCTTAGCCTGCATCCGTTCATTCATTCACTCATTCATTCACTCATCAACCATCTGGTTGTTTCCTATGGGCCAGCATCCCTTCCCTCGTGGAGTTCATATCCAGTTAGGGTAATGACAAGAACCATGAATACAAGTAAACAAGACCATTTCGGATTCGAGAAAGCACCGTGAAGACAATGCTACAGTAACACAGACGGTCAGTGACCCAGAGACACAAGGTTGCTTTATCCAGGGTTGCAGGAAAGGTCTGACAAGAGGACATTTGAGCTGGAATCTGAAGGACGATAAAAAGCCACGACGTGAAACTGGGGGAAGATAATTCCAGGCAGAGGGAACAGCACGTGCAAAGGCCTGGGGCAAGGCAGCTGGGTGTGTCCAAGATACAGAGAAAAGGCCAGAGTGGCCGGTGTGCAGGGGCAGGCAGGGGCCCCCGGGCTGTGATAGGCGGGGCTGGGTCTGACAGGGCCTGTGGGGCGGAGGAAGGGGCTGGACCTTGTGCTGAGAGCAGTGGAGGGAGGGACAACTCAGTTCTTGATTCTTTCTTCCTTCCCATCTCCCTGCAAATTTACCATCCAAAACCTTCACCACTTCTAATTCGTTCAATCACTGCTTCCAAACCAAGGAGCCATACTAAACAGAAAACTACCTTCAGAACGAGAGCGGTGGGGAAGAGGTGGTCTGGCTGCGACACGGCCGGAGCGGGGGCGGGTTAGATCAGTGGCTGAGGCCCCAGGAAGCCCGAGTGCTCAGTGGTTTGTTACGTCCCTGGAAAAAAAACACCTGGTTTCCAGTGACTCCTGAGACACGCTGGGATAAATCAGCCTGTGGTTTCTAGAAGTCTGGCCAACCATTCAAATCTGCCAGCCCACAAGATGAAGAGATAGGAGAGGGGGTGGTGGGGTGGGGGGTGGGGGGGGAATGCTGCAAAACCGGTTTCACTTCTGTACCGCAAATCTAACCTGTCTCAGGGCCACGTTCCTGCCAAGGTCAAGGTTCATTTCCTCCTCTCTGGGAGTCCTGGTGGCTGTGGGCCTGGCGGGGGGTGGGGGTGGGGGGAGGGGGGGCAGGGAGATGGTCTTGGACGCACACAGACCCCCGTCCTCACACACAGTAACCCAAGGAAGCCACCTGAAAAACCTGCTCTCAGGGAAAGTTCTCCAAGTTGAATAAAACAAGATGGAAAGAAATGAGCAGGAAATGGAAGTGAGAGCCGCCTCTGTGCCGCCCAGGTTGATGCATCCTGCACCTCTGCCGGTTGCAGGTGAGCATCTTCTAGCTGTGACGAAGGAACGGTCGATACCCTTTATGTTCCATGAATGCACATCATTCCACCGTCCACGGAGGATCCCGGCTGGACGCTCACCCCGGCCCGCTGTGCGAGGTCCATCGCGAGGGCACCGGGGAGCTCGGGCTGCAAGCAAGCTCTGGGAATCGATCTCACAGGTGGGCCGGCGAGGCGAGCCCCTGAGGGGAGGGTCCTGGGGCCCAGCTGTGCGGGAGCCCCATCCAGCGCACGGGTAGCTTCCTCTGCTGCCCATCCCCACCCCCGCCTCACCCCTCCCCATTGCCATGACAGCCGGCTTCCTCCCCACCTCCCCCAACTGAAGCTGTCATCGGCGACCCGTCAGCGATGGATGCCCCCAACGACCCCCTGGATGCCACCTCCAGTTCCCGTCTCCCTCCTCCGGGCAACGTCAGGTTCTCGCCTTGCTCCACGCATCCGGCACTTTCTAGTATCTTGGGGCCACCGACAAGGGGTCTTTCTTCATGCCCCGATCCCTTGCCGGACTGCAATGCATACTCCCTGCGGCAGGGGCCATGCCACCGTGGACCGTATTCCCTTCTGTCCCCCCAGCCCCACGGGGCAGCCCAGGACGTGCATGCAGTGATGACCCTCGGCTGTACGCCTCTGTCCACGCGTGCATCCTCACTCACGCAGACACGCTTGGCCCATCCGTTCCAACAGGCATTCACTCAGGATGGCAAGTGCTGGGGGGAAGGAGGGGAGTTGAAGCGGCAGAAGTTCAGGGGCGCTGGGAGTCACACCTCACAGAGATAAGGAGGCGAAAAGGACTGTGTGGGGTCGGAGGAACATGAGAGAAGAGCCTGTGACCGAGGCCTGGGGGTTTCCCGTGGGAACAAAAACTAGGGGCGTGTCCACATCACGAGGACCAGGGAGAGACCCGAGTCGGCTTCTATCACAGAAAGAAGTCGACAGAGAATGTCCGGCACAGATCTGACTAGGGATGCCCAGAGGACATTAGGCTTCTCCCAGGTATAACTCCTCCAAGGCCACCACAGCCGAACTGTGGTGAACAGTTAAGAGTGGACTACCTGAGGGCGTCATGACTGGCGCAGAGCCCAAGCCTGTTGGAGGCCGTGATCGGGTCCAGAAAGCTTCCCATTTGGCTTGCGGGCCGGCTGTGCCCAGCAGTGGGACTCCCCCCTCTTTACTTCTTAGGGTCCAAGTTCCCAGTTGTGCTGGCAAAACAGCGGCCGTCCTCACCCCAACTCCAACACACGCAAGAAGGAGGAAGAGGAAATGACACAGAGAGAGGGGAGAAACTTCAAGTAAGGCCTGGAGAGAAAATCTCACAACAAGATAAAGTCAGACTTTGGGGCGAGTCACAGGTCCCGCTGGGAATCTGATGAAAGGATGGATCTTGTCCCAAGAGATCTAAACAGGGGCAGGTGGCGCACAGGGTCCCCCCTTGCGTCCCCGACCGGGCAGGCAGAGATGCATGCCGGACCTCCAGAGGAGCTCACAAATCCAGCAGGAGGAGACCTGGACAACCCTCGCCGCAGTGGCTCCGAGCTGTTTGGGGGCCCCTACCGGTCCCACGTCAATGCCTATCCCCAGGCGTGTGTGAGTTTCAGGGAGCAGAACGGGGGCCCAGACCCCGGCCCACTGACTCCCGACACCACACCCGTTCGCACACGCGCAAGGGCAAGGCTGAGGCTGGACCGAGCCCCATCCTCTAGGAACCCAAGCCCCACCGGGCACTTACCATCATGAGCTCCTTCTGGAAGGATTTCCGGTCTTTGTTCTCCGTGCTGTTGCAGTCCTCCTTCAGCTTCTCCAGGACGGACGCCACCCGCTCGGGCTCGCTGTCCAGCTCGGCCCGGCAGAAGAAGGTGAGCGGCAGGTTCCCGTAGCCCAGGGCGTCGGCGAAGGAGCGCCAGCTGCTGATGTTCTCCATGAGCAGCGTGCGGACGGAGGCGTAGATGTAGGTGAGGAACTTGCACGGGCGCAGGATCTGTTCCAGCAGCAGCGACGTGCTCAGCTCGGGCCCGGAGAGGAGGCTGGGCCGCGCCTTGCCCACCACCAGCACGTTCTTGGCGTGCACGAGGCCGACCCTGCCCTGGTGGTAGCCGATGTACCACTCCTTGGTCCACAGCTGCCCCTTCAGCCGGATCTTCTCCTCGCTGAGCAGGGCGATGGCGTCCCCCTTCTTGTACTCCAGCAGGTAGTGGTTCTTGCTCTGCCGCACCACCGTCTTGAGTAACTTGCCGAACTTGAGGCTGGACACAGGGCGGTCCTGAAAAGTCGGGTACTTGGTGGTGGCAGCAAACGGGGACAGGATGATCTTCCCGACCTCGTTCTTCTTGAGGAACCGTCTCTGCCCGGATGGCTTGACGACACTTTTCGGGGGTGGCTGTGGGGTCTGGACGCAAAACTGGGTCAGGATGGCCTCCTGGTCGTCTTTCACCTGGACCCGCAAGGTGAAGTCGGAGAGCTCGCTGGCGTTGTGGCAGCTGATGGAGAAGATGAGGCGGCTTACCTTGCCCAGCTTCACCTGGAAGCCTCTCACGGCCTTGGCCTGCTCGCTGGCTTTGACCTCGTAGTTGGTCATGTTGGAAAACATGCAGACTCGGAGATCCTGGGGCCTGGACAAGACGAACTGATGCTTGCCCCAGAGCTGCAGTGCCACTGGGGCCAGGCTCGGGGCCTGGCGGGTGACCTCGCTGACCAGTAGGGTCTTGGGGGCACAATCATGCCCGAAAATGGTCACCACCGTCTTGAAGGATGGGTGGATGTGTTTGGGGCCATAGAGACCCACGGTGACTTTCTTATTGATGAAGTCCCAGACCGTGGAAGGGTAGAGGATGTTCGGGCCGTGGGCAACGATGGCCAGGTACATACAGGGCTCCAGGTCGTCCAGCTGGGCCTGGACCGTGTCCCCATAGCTGTAGGTGTGTGGGATGGGGACATAGGGCCCCTCCTTTGAGTCGCTCCTCAGGCACTGGAGGCCCACTGTGCTTTTGCTGAAAATGTCACTTTTCACCTCAGCTGAAACCTTCATCTCCAAGAGGATGTGGGTTTTCACCTCCAGGGTGCTCAGCTTCACCTCCAGCACCGGGCTGACGCAGCTGCACCTGTCGCTGTTGAGCTCCAGCGGGGGGTCCAGCAGAGCCTTCATGGAGATCTGCTGCGTCTCCCCTGGAGCCACGTGGCCTTCGGGCACGTGGATGCTGATGCTGGTGTCGGGAAGCTGCACGGCGCCCCCCGAGCTCTCCAGCTTGCACACGATGTTCGTCTCCACCGCTTGGGTCTGGCCCCAGCCGGGACTTTGGCCCAGCAAGTCCAGGTCGTGGCAAGACCGGGCCAGCTTCCGGTGGCTCAGCCAGGCAGCCCGGAAGTCCTCCCGGCTCTGGAACTGCTCGGGGGCCGGCGATTTCAAGCCCGTGAAAAACCCCGAGGATGCGGGAGTGTCGGACTTGGCTTGGAGGACGGAGAGTTCCGAGAGGCTGTAGGAACGCTTGCTCCGGAAGAAAGGGTTGTCCCGCCTGACCGTCGGCTCCGCGTGAAGGCGGCTGGTGGCCGGCAGCTCGTCGAAGATGTTGGTCGTCGCTGAGCTGGACTCAGTGAACGAAGATGTGCCCGTGTCAAAGAGGAGCAAGTCCACGGTGCTTTGGGGAGTCGGTAGGTCCACGCTGGGCAGCGCTGGCACATTCCCATTGAGAAACGGGTTTGTCTGGACACCGTTCCAGAAAGGATTATTACTGTAGGTTTTGCTCGACTCCCTCCTGTCATCTGTCCATCCTCCGAGCAAATCTAACTCCTTGGCTACTTCGTCCGGGCTGTCTGGAAGATTGTCGATCATCCCACTGTCACTTAAGGTGGAGTTCCGGTAGTTTAAGGGCTGCACGTAAGAGGAAGGGATGTAGCCCATCTCCGTGGTGTTGTGTGCGTACCACCACTCCCCGCCTGACGTATCCAGGACGTAGAGGTGGTCGCCCTTGGAGAACTTGAGGGTGGTGAAGTTGGTTGGGCAGTAGTCCTTGATGGCGATCACTTCCTTTGCATTTCCAAAGGGCGTGGGATTGTCTACTAGCAAGGCACTGGGAGAAGGCACTGCGTAAACACAAAGAACAGGAGGTGAGGGTGGGCCCTCAGGGCGAGGCAGAGCATCGTCAAAACCAGGGAGAAGAGAGGTCTGGAAAACCATCACCCCCGACAGGGAGACAACGTGTCCGGCAAGTAAACGACAGAAACAAACCAAAGTAAAATCTGGTGGGCGATTCACCTGACCGACAGCCTAAATCGAGCATTGTCTCCCCAGATTCCATCACATCCCAACGCACGGTCTGAGTCAGGTGGAAAGGCCACAGAGAGTCTCTCCACCATCCACAGAAACATGAATCAGCATAATGGGATTATCAATTATGTCCCAGGTTTTAAACATCTCATTTTGACCCAACTTTTCTTTACTGTTACTAACTTACCAGGACTGCTGCTAGGTCGAAAGAGAAGCTGAATGTGATTTACTTAGAAAACACAGTGATGCTGCGTTAAGTGACCCACTGCATGTAACCAGGGACTGGAAAAGACCTGCAACAGAATCTCTCGATGTCTAAGAGCTGATTCCATGTCCTGCCTTCAGCATAAAATACATAAACCAAGGGGAAGGTTCCCTTGACTATCAGGCCCGTTTCCTAGTTTCCAAGTTGAACCCATTCTTCATCAAACTGTTTATATGAAATAAGATTTTTGAGGTTGGTCTCTTTCAACCTCTTTTTTTTTTTTTTTTCTTCTGTATGCAGGCCTCTCACTGCTGTGGCCTCTCCCGTTGCGGAGCACAGGCTCCGGATGCGCAGGCTCAGCGGCCATGGCTCACGGGCCCAGCCGCTCCGCGGCATGTGGGATCTTCCCGGACCGGGGCACGAACCCGTGTCCCCTGCATCGGCAGGCGGACTCTCAACCGCTGCGCCACCAGGGAAGCCCTCTTTCAACCTCTTTTAAACGATCATTCAGAACAACATGGAAATGGTCTCTCTGTTACCCCTTGAAAATCAAAGGTTTAGGTCTGGTTGTAATTCACATTCTTTTTGAACAACTCTTTAAGCAATCTGAAAAATGCCAACACTTTAAACAGCGACTCAAACTAATTTATGGTTCTTGGCGTTCAACTGCGTGTTACCAAGGTAGACAGCAATTGGAACAGCAAAAAAAAAAAAAAAAAAAAAAAAGTCATCTAAACAAGTAGGGTGTGTTTTGAAAAATAACAGATAATTAGAAATCTAAGTGTTTTCTCTCCCTCCCATACATAACAAAGTACATATACTCAGAGGATGAAGAAACTTCTTTCTGATGGAAATAAGCCCATATATTTCTCTCCAACTGCCCCATCCCAACTGTCCCTTGTTTTACGGTGTTTGCTGCCTTCCTGTAACAAACAAATGAAAGTAAACTTTTTTTAATTGCTTATGTAAACAAGCAAAGAAAGGACTACATTTTTAGTGGAAGGACACCTACATCTCGTCTAATATATGATTAAGTCAACAGACATCCTATTCTACCAAATTGGTCCTCCTCCCCCCCAAAAAATCATTTGCCAGTTTCCTTTTCCTTTAAAAGGAAACAATGAGGGGACTTCCCTGGTGGTCCAGTGGTTAAGACTTGGCCTTCTAATGCAGAGGTTGTGCGTTTGACCCCTGGTGGGGTAGCTAAGATCCCCCCCCCACAAAACCCAAAACATAAAACAGAAGCAATATTGTAACAAATTCAAGAAACACTTAAAAAAATAAAAAAGGTCCACATTAAAAAAAGATCTTTAAAATTCAATAAAAGGAAATAATGAAAATTAAATTGCACGTCCTCAGCAAAGTCTCAGGCAATAGAGTAGGAAGCTTCTATTTATTTACACGAACTAAATTACAGAGATATGCTTCTTAGCAGGGTGTGAACCTGGGCCTCGAAGGCTGTCACCTACCACCCTGTCTGGGGTGTCGGGGAGAAGCTGGTACTGGGATCACCAGACCTGGGATTTGAATCCACACCCTTAGCAGCGGTGTGATCTCTGGAGCCTGACATTCTTCACGGTGGATGAACCAACCACCTTCCCTCGACGGGCTCTGGCAAGGATTAAGCAAGACGATGGTGATGACGTGATTAGCACAGCGATGCTTAGTACAAGGTAAAGACTCACACAATGTTATGTTTAAAGAGACATCTCCGGCCCCCTCCTAATTTAATTTTTCTCCACAGCATTGGTCATGAACCAATATAAAATGTACCATACACATCTGCGTTGGTTTTGCCGGGGAGGGCGCCATTGCCCCACTAGGGGGTAAGCTCTGTTCGGGTATGTTTTGCTCGCAGTGGTGTCCTTGGAACAGGGCCTGTGTCACGTAGCAGGTGCCCAATAAACACCCGTGGAATGAATGCTCATCCTGTGCGCTTACAACAGAGACGCCATATCCGTGTTCCTGGGACAAGGTGTTGTCCAAAGGCTAAGTTAGAATCCCCCTGGGCTGTGCCCTTCTGCTATAAAATCACACTTGACCCTGAAGGGGGGCAGTGACTAAAAACAGCCAAGTCAGAGATAATGGCTTCGAGGGGAGGTGGCAGAAGGCAGATGGGTCAGCTGGGGTCAGGGGATAATATAAGATTTCCGCCCCCACTTTGTTTTCCAGTCACAGGCTCCAGTTTCCTGGACACATCTCATGAAAATGTCACGTCAAAATTAAAACCAAATGAAAGTCAAAGAAAGCTGGCCAGCTACTAAAATCTTGTTAGAATTCCTCAAAAGTTTTATCCCTATTGTGTTCCTCCAGAATAGTTCCCTTACAGTAATATTTTTTAAATTAAAAACCAAAGCTATTAGGCAGGCTGTGTACATAACCTGAGAAAACGTATCAGTGCCAATGATCACTTTAGTCTTCTTACCAGACCAGAGAATAAAACTGGTTTTACTCAAAATTGCAAGCACTCTCCTTAGGAGAGGAGCAGTAATAGATATGTCACTCAAGGATGAGGCTTGTCTGATGGGAGACGGCGCCCCTTCCTGTTGTGCCCCCCGTGGGAGTGGACCGCGGCGTGAGCTCCCTTCCAAGACCAGCCCTCTGTCAGACAAGGGCCACACAGACACCTGGGGTGTACACAAGGCTGGGGCTTCCGGCCAATCAAATGCAGGAAAATCCGTATCGAATTCCATCTTAATGAATTCTGAGAGTGTTGCCAGATTCCCAGGTACCTTGATTTTAATACAAGAAAAATATGCCTGGGTGTCAGGAGGTTCAGTTCGCTGAATAATACATTTCCTACCCTCTGCCTCGGGTCTTATGCAGGAAAAACACTCATTAGGGCAGAAAATTCTGCAGCAGATATTCTGGTTGGAATAGATTCCCGCCTTGAAGCCGTTTTTACCGTCGGCACGTGTGGGGAGCAGCTGGGCCGAAATGCTGCCTGGGCCACAGCCTGCCCCTCGGCAGTGGAGTCAGGGGGTCTCCCCCCCCGACCCCCCCGCAAGCTAACCAGCCCCTCCTCAGCCTTCCTCCCCCAGCTGCAGTGTTCTTTGAGGAATAACAGCTCCTCCTAGATCAACATCATCATCTTTTAAAATTCAGCTCTCTGCCCCTCGTTTCAAAATCCCAGCCCAAACGGCATGACTTGAGCTCCCAGTTTCCCACTTCAACCATGACTAGCTGGGTTACAAGTAAGAAAACAATGCCCATCACCAGACTACGAAAAACAAACGGCGCGATTATTCACAGCAACACCCAGTAGGTCCGCTGCTCTTATTAATAAAACCTCATGATTCCCTTGCTAGGCTTTTGTTTAAAAGAACATTTTAAGCGATGCTCAGGGCCACAAGCCTAAAGGCCAGACAGGAAAGAAGGGGAAGTTGAGGATAACGGGAAGAGAGAAGAAGAAAGGCAGAAACAGGCACGGTATGAATTTAGTACATTGGGGTCGTGCATCATGATTTTATCTGCGAGGCAGCAGATTAGCTCCGGAAATATTTATTTAGCACCGATTTTGTGCCAGGGGCTAACGATACAAAGGCAAAGCGAAAGCTCTTGCCGTTGAGCTGTCTGTGGGCAGCGCAATGGATCATTTCAACAGAATTCGGTGAACGCGGTGGGAAAGTCAACTGACGGTGGTGATGGTGATGAGGGCGATGAAGTACAAGATGCCAGGAAGCTCAGGGGAGACACTGACCGTGGCCAGTGAGGGCAGGATGGACTCTAGAAGGAAAATGACCCGCTGGCATCCACCTCGGTGTCCAAAAGATAGGCTTTATCACCAGCCCAGTTTTACGCGGCTGTTAGGGAAACCCCGGGGCCACCTCTAAACCAGGGGTTGGCAAACTCTGGCCCCTGGGCCAAATTCAGCTGGCCGTTTCTGTAAAGTTCTGCAGGAACACAGCCATGCCCGTGACTGCTTTCTCGTTACAATCTCGGAGTTAAATAGCTGTGACAGAGGCCGTAGGGCCTACACAGATTCAAGTATTCACTCTCTGACCTTCTGCAGAGAAAGCGTGCTGACCCCTGTCCCCGGACCCCCTTTTATTCTGCAGTGGCTCTCAGGACCTCATCGACTTAGTACGCTCTCCTTCCCCCTACTTTTGTACGCCACCAAGCTCTTACCTTAATGTCACCAAAACTCATGGAAAGAGAAACAAAGTCTGCATTAACAAGAAGTTTCATTACAAAGAGGAAAATTCAAAACAACCTCCCAACCCATCAAAACAAAACAAGTGGGTATTGTTCCAGGGCTGAATTCATAACATGATGAAGTTTAGAGAGCTAAGATTTAATTCTCTGAACGTGAACTTGGCAGCCTGTAAGTAGAGGAGTCCTTGGGTCTTAGAGCTCTTGCAAACCCCAGCCAGTGCTATTCCCAGGAGCTCACCTTTGACATCATTAAAGCTTGTTTCTGAAAACCCTTCACTCAGGTCAATCAAGGTCCCCTCGGACTTGCACCGCGGGAGGCCGCTGGAGTTGGCAGCTCGGATGCGCTGAGCTGCCATCTTGAAACTCTCTTGCCGGGTGAACGGCTAAGGTTTCATATTTCCCCTCCAGTTATTCCAGCAATTGCTGAAGCTTCTGTCTCAGGCAACCATGCTGCGCTACGGCATCAGCTCTGCAACGTGCTTCTTCCTGTGAGCAGGGGAAGAAGAAAGGAATTTCCCTTGAGCAAGTGAAACACGGTTAAAGAGTAAACTGATGGCAAGTGGGAATCCTCTTTCTTGCAGAGGCCGTGTCACTTTTCCTGGCCCGAGGGAGCAGAGCAGGGCTCACTCCCCGGATTCTATGCCCACTTTATGCCCGTCTCATCTGTTCTGTCGCTGCACACAGCCCCGGCAGTGTTCCCTATCCTGCTGTTTGCACTCCCTCTTCCTGGGGCACAATGAGGCTTGTGAGATCTGCTTGAGCGCCTGGCCGGCCCATTCATTAGTCAAAGAGGAGGACAAAACAGGATCTGTCCACACCGCGAGTTCCAGGGTTCAGGGAAGGGGAACTAAATCTCCTTCTGCCCAGAAAGTGGCTGGTCCCATCGTAGGAACAGCCACCGCCGGGCAAGCAGCGCTTGGCATCGCTGCAGTGGGTTTGAGGGGACGGCTCCCTAAATCCTCCCTGGACCCCAAATAAACAAACACAAATAAGACACACGTGGCCACTTGTGGATATAAGGTATTCTTGTGTGACTTCTGCAGACGAAACGTGGTATATTCACTGGATCACTGTGCTGTTACCAAGCCAGCAAAGGAAATGTTTGTGGGAAAGAACACAGATTCTCTCCTTGGGCCTCGGTTTCTCTGGGAAACGGGCACCCGGGCATGTGGCGGGTTCTGGAGGTGAACAAGGTGACTGGCTCCAAGCAGACCTCTCACCAGGGCCAACGGACAGGAAAGGACCTGCCAGGAGCCAATTTCAGAGCAGGGAACTTCACATGCTCTCCCAGAGCGGACCTGGGCAGGCAACGCTCCAGCTGGCCACAGCTGGCCACAGCTGGGCCACAGCACTCGGAGCAGGGGGGTACCCAAGGGCAGGTGAATTTCAACCCAGTATGGCTGGGTTCACGTAACCTGTCCTCAGGTCCCTTGTTCTTTGACTGCTGTCCACAGGCAGCTGGAAATTCGTCTTCTGACACAGGTGAGTGGCCCTCCTCATGCGAGGGACCTGGGGGCCCAGCGCCACCCTCTGCAGCTTCTGCAGCGGGGATGACACAGCCCGGCCCCAGGCTCTGCGTGCAGTAACCATGCAGCAAGCAGACGGAGTTTGCATCCACGCTCTGTGTCTCCCGGGGATGACCCTGAGGTAAACAGCTTACACAAGATTCACTTTCATCTTTGCAACATGGGATAGTAACAGCACTGTTCTGATTTGATTTGCGTGAAGGAGAAAAAGAGAACCCAGGCAAGGCGCTGAGAACAAGGGGCAGGGCTCAGTGACTACGGGAACCCCCCCACCGCCTCGGCCAACGCAGGCGCGCAGCAGCAGCCCCAGTCCTGGCTCTGAGGGGCCCGCTGGCAGTGGCTCCAAGGTGGATTCCATGTCATCCCGAGGCCACAGAGGCCGCATTCCTGCACCTGAACACCCTGGAGAGAAGACCTGGGTTATGGGCTGAGCGCGGCCCCCTCCAAATTCATTTGTTAAAGTTCTAACACCCAGTGTGGTTATATTTGGAGGAGAGGTCTTTGCCGGGGGGCGGGGAGGGATGAGGTTAGATGAGGTGGGTGGAATCAGGGCTCTTACAGGAGGAGGCACCAGAGAGCTCGCTTCTCTCTCTGCTGTTTGCCAGGTGAGGACACAGCAAGAAGGCAGCCGTCTGCAAGCCAGGAATCGGGCCCTCACCCAAGATCTAAATCAGCACCTTGGTCCTGGGCTTCGCAAACTCCAGAAATGTGAGGAAATAAATTTCCGTTGTGTAAGCCCCCCATCCTACGGCATTTTGTTACAGCAGCCCTAGCTGACTCATGCTGCGTGTGCGGAGGGCAGAAGGGGAGAGCAAGGGCCCTGTCATCCTCAGGGCCAGGGGGCCTAGACACACATGCACAGGAGGCGGGACAGCAGTGGCTGCCTCTCTGGGGAGGGAGCAAAGGTGGGCCCGGGGGTGACACGTCCCTTAAATACATGCCCAACCTGCGCCCAGACCGCCGTTCCTCCCACCCACATCCCATCCTGGAGTTCTCCAGTCCATCCGGAACACCCCCCGCAAAATACACACACACACACACACACACACACACACACACACACACACACACACACAGACACACACAGACACAGACACACACACACACACACACAGATACACACAGACACAGACACAGACACACACACACAGATACACACAGACACACACACACACAGATACACACAGACACACACAGACACACAGATACACACACACACAGATACACAGACACACACAGACACAGACACACACAGACACACACAGACACACACACACACACACACACACACACACACACACACTTCTATTTGTGACTCACGGATCAGCACTCACAAACATGCCAGTTATTTGAAGGAAGGGGTGAAGCACCTGGATGGTTTCCCCAGCTGAGTGGGATCCCAGATTACTTCCATGCCTGCCCTGTGCCGTTACAACGGATGTGACCACGCGCTCGGACTCCCTTTCCCGCCCCCGGGCTCCTCTTTGCACAGAACTGTGCACAGAGCTGGGCCTCCAGGAGAGCACAGCACTGACCCAGCTGGAGGCAGAGGCAGCTGTGGCCAGGAAGTGCTGCCCGGCGTTGTCTCCCGGTCCCCACGCAGTTGCATGGCTCCTCCGCATGCAGGGTCCACCCTCTAGCCGGGGACACCAGCCCCCACCCATCAGCCGCGGTGGCCGCACGGCTCTGTCCGCACAGGCTGTGTCGGAGCCAGACCAGATACCTGGTCACCGGGCTGTCATGGCTCTGCCCCGACCAGGCAGCCTGTGGCCACGTGTGGAGCTGTTTACTGAGACGAGAGAACGTGAAAATACTTCGGATCCAAAAGATGAAGACTCGTTTCCTGGCGGGAATCAACGCAGAGGATAAAATGGGATTCGTGGGTGGGCGGGCGGGGAGGAGAGCTTTATGATGGTTTTGAGCCCGCAGCCTGTGTGTGACGGCTGGGCTGTCACATTAATGACAATTCCTACCTGAGATTCTGGGTCTGACCGGGCCTCTTGGGAGGCGGCAGCCGGACACAGGGGAAGGAGCTGGGAGGCGGCACAGGGGAAGGAGCTGTGGGTTACGGCCAGGGGATGCAGTTAGCTGCGGGATCTGACGGTCCCCGCCCAGGCCAGGCTGCTCCCGGGACTGGGACTGAGAGGCACGCCCAGAGAGGGGACCACCCTTCCTGCTGCACGTCCTCCAGGCCCCCCACCCCACAGGCTCCTGCTCAGGACACGGGAACCCCAGCAGCGGGGCGTGTCAGGACACAGGACGCCAGGGCTCTCCCAGGGCAGCGCATCCTGACCACGCTTCGAGAGATGGAGAGAACGAGGCCCCGGTCCTGGCCCCCACCGCCCTTGGGAGTGTTACCGAGTCCCACTCAACATGGGGGTGCGGAGCACCTAGTGGAGGGTTTTAGAAGAAGCCCAGACGGGCGCAGTGTCGAGGCCTTACTGCACAGCCCTGCTCCCGAGGACCCCAAGGCCTGCTGTAGCAGCGAGGCTCCGCAGAACCGGGCCAGTTGCCCAGAGGAGGTGAGGTGCGCCTGGGTTCTAAGCGGGGTGGGCGGGGGGCATAGCCAGGCAGAGCAGGGCACGCAGGCCTGGAGGACACGGCGGGCCGAGCACAGCAGAAGCTGGAGGGCAGGGGCCAGATCGTGACGGCCAAGGGTCTGGCCTCGGCCCTGGACGCTCCGGGAAGCCCCAGGAGGCTTCTGATGACATAAATGGAAGCAGCAATGCCGTTCTGTCTTTGAAAACTACTGACACAGTTTAGGAGAAGCTGCTGAGAGAGCTGGTGGAGGGGAGAGACACAGGTGGACATGCCAACGGAGAGGGGACATCCAGACGAGCCCCCGCCCACCTCAAAGCCCCGCACAGACGGCCACGTCCTCAACAGAGGAGCTGGCTGAAGTCCAGATGGGGTGGATTTGACCCAGGGCTGGGAGAGCGATAGCCGAGAACTCAGCTGAGGCCCCTACAGGACACCGGGACAGCTTGCCAAGGGCGGCCAAGGAAAACGGAAATTAACATTTAAGAGCGATCAGATTCCTGCCGCCCCTGCCAACAAGGCAGGAGGGCTGGGGGCGAGGCAGGGGAGGGCCGCGGAAAGCAGGGCCTCAGGGCTGGGCAGGGAGAACAGAGCACAGACCACCACTGGGACTCTGGGAGACAGATCCTTGTTTCTGTTTTGTCACTGATGGGGGACACAGTGATTACCCTGAGCCGCTGTGTGTTAGCAGCTACATAAAGAGATGTGCAGTCCTTTTAAAACACAGATACACGCACTGAGCTTGCCATTCAAGGAAGGTGGAAGCCACTAACTGCACGGCCCTGACAACGTCGCCACTTACCAGCCGGCGACTGAAGTCTGAGTCTGATTCCCGGACCACCAGGAGCCTCGTTCACAGGAGCTTCAATGCGCCCATTCACTCTCTCTTCCTCGGGACCAGGACCCTTTTGTCCCGTGATGCTCAATGCCCCGTGGGCTGCCCAGAATGGCAACTTTTCCCAGGGGCAGGGGGAGACCGTCCTTGGAGCCAGTCCTGACATCCACCAATACATTTGCAGAGAGTGCAGACACCAACCTTCGCCTCGGGCATGTTATTTTATAGCAGAGAAAGACAGGCAGGCAGCCTGGCTGGGCCACGCCTGGGGGCTCGCCCCTCCTGGCACCTCCGTGAGCTGACACCCTCAGGGTGAGGGCTCAGGGCTGAGGCTCTCTGTCTCCGCCTCCTCCAGACCCCAACGGAGGCGCAGCTACAAGATGCTGTCAGCTTCCCGCCCTGCTTCACAGAGCTCACCACACCTTTGCGGCTGCCTGTGGCAGTCAGATCCCTGAATACTCCTTCCCTGGTGCAATCCATATGTGACCTTAATTTTCTCAAAGGTCCCTCCTGCAGCTCAAAACCCTCCAGGTGTGACTTGCTTTTAAAGGTGGACATCCCGCCCTGGCACTCAGAGCCCTCCACTGCTAGGCTCACCTGGGCACCCAGGTTTATCACTTACCTCCACCCCCATGTGAACCAGGGACACACTTCTCAAGCATGTGTGTTTCACCTTCCGGAGCTCGCTGCCCTCACCTGTGGCACCAGGAAAAGCGCCTTCTCTCTCCCCACCCTCTTTCTGCTCCGCCCTCCTCCCCGCAGCCCTGCAAGCTCCAGGTTGACTCAATGTGCTGACCTCAGCTCTGTAGCCAGTATCCTGCAGCCTCAAATTCAAGCGGCCCAAGTTCAAGGCCACGCCACTTGAATTAATCCCTGCTTCATTAGAAAATAATGTGGGAAACTGAGTTATTTGTAGTGAGGTGGATGGACCCAGAGTCTGTCATACAGAGTGAAGTAAGTCAGAAAGAGAAAAACAAATACTGTATGCTAACACATATATATGGAATCTAAGAAAAAAAATGGTTCTGAAGAACCTAGGGGCAGGGCAGGAATAAAGATGCAGACGTAGAGAATGGACTTGAGGACGCGGGGAGGGGGAAGGGGAAGCTGGGATGAAGTGAGAGAGTGGCATGGACATATACACACTACCAAATGTAAAATAGATAGCTAGTGGGAAGCAGCCGCAGCTCCGAAGCTCGGTGTTTTGTGACCACCTAGAGGGGTGGGATAGGGAGGGTGGGAGGGAGACCCAAGAGGGAGGAGATATGGGGACATATGTATATGTATAGCTGACTCGCTTTGTTATACAGCAGCAACTAACACACCATTGTAAAGCAGTTATACTCCAACAGAGATGTTAAAAAAAGAAAAGAAAAGAACGTGGGGGTAGACAACCTGATGCTCTGATCTGCTCTACAATGAGCTCACAAAGGTTCACTAACACTGCATTTTACTGCATGTTATACTACTAGTATATATTGCTATACGCTATGCTGTTTTTTCTATTTTTTAACCATTTCTCTATTTTCTTATTTAATTTTTATTATTATTACTTTCATTATTAATTATTTTTACCATTTTCTTATTTATGTACATATTTCAAAATGTTCACAACAAAACATTTTTAAATTAGGAAAGTAATACCAGGAAAACTTCATCACCTGCCTTTCCACGAGGGACGCGTCAGGAATGAAGGTGTGTGTGTGTCTGTGTGTCTTCTATTGACTGGGAAAAACTCTACGGAGCCCTAAACCCAAATGCCCAGGCGGCCTGAGCCCCCTCACAGCACAGGTGGCCGTGGCTGGGCTCCCACTCACCGACAAGTGACCCTTGAACGCCAGATTCAATCACCGAGGGCTCCCCTTTAGGACTGATGGACATCCAGCACCTCCCAGGTCCAAACCCAACTTGGGGTTTGCCCCAAACCTCCTCCCCAACTTCACCATCTCAGCCCACAGGTGAAGGGCTCACTCAGCCGGCCCCAAAGCCCATGTCCCTCCCCAGCGGCCCCTCCCTTACCCCCTCTCTGTGGAGGGTGTGCACTGCCTGTGTGCACGCCACCACGGGCAGCTCCGGCTGAGCTCCCCTCAGCACCTCCACGCCACTGTCACTGCTCAACTCATCAATCAGCTCCCTTCCACCAGGTCTCACGTGTCCAGCTCTGCCTTCCCACAGTCCACCCCTCCATTAGCAGTCCGGACTTTAAAAAAAGCCAGTCGGGACTCTGTTCAAAACCCTCCAAAGCTCCTTAGTCTTTGTGCTTACAGTGCCCTCGAGGCCAGCATCCTGGGTCCTGCTGGCTCTTTGGTCCCGTTTCTTGAAGTTCTCTCCCTCCCACTGCAGGGCCTTTGCACATGCTGTTCCTGCATCCTGGGAGGCCCCTGCCTATTATTCGCCAGACTGGATCCCTCACTGCGTTCAAGCGTCTGCAACAGCAACACCCCTCAGCCCACCCTCTTCCCCCACTTTCCTTTTTAACACTAGATATACCCTGTGCTCTTCGCTTTCTAGCCTGATTTCTCCAAGAGAACGTAAGCTCCCCGAGGCCACGGGACTCAGCCTGTTTCCTCGCTCCCTGGGTTGTGACAGGCCTGTACAGAGCAGGCTCTCAAACGTGAATGAGCGAATGAACTCCATTTAAATAAAGAATACAGCTTTGGAGCTATCTGGTAGGTATCCCTGGGATAATCTCCTTGAAAGAGCCCAGATCCCCCAAAGTGTCAAATGTCCCCCCAGATGGCTGATGTGACTTAACTATACTCAGCAGGCTAAATTTAGGAATCTTACCCTCTCTTGGAAATCCAAGTTATACATTTCTGAAACACTGGCGGGTTAGCTGCGTGGGCACCTGGGATGTACCTGGGCAGCTTGGCCTACAAGTTTGGCCACCCTCCACTAGGGTCTGGACTTCACCCACGGGCCCCAGGAGCCACCACCTCTCCGGGACAGCCCGCAGCTGCATGCACTCTCGGCCAGGGCGGCCGGCACTGGACCTCAGGACAGCTCAGAAGGGTAGGCTGTGGAAGCCCCTGCATCCCCCATCCCCGAAGCCACGCCTCGACTTGGGAAGCCTCCACTCCCCCCTTCACCTCCACGTGGTAGGAGTCGGGTCTAAGAAGTCGGGACGCTAAAGCTTACTAATGTCTGAGTCACAACTAATGAGCTTTTCTTATCTTTAGTATAAAGGCCAATTCACTTAGAGAGAAAAGAGCCTGCTGCCAGCTCCTCCCTGGTAACTATGAGGCTGGCCTCTGAACAGACAACACCGTTGTACAAGGACAGACTTACTTACAGATTCCGGTGGCAAACTCGCGACCCCGCACACAGCCCCTCAGCTACCCCTGTGGATCTGCCGCTCCCCAGATCCTAGAATCCCAGAATATTCTTGTGGGGGCCTGTATGCCAACGTTCTGCCCGAGGAACAATTTAAAAACAAACCAACCAAGAAAAATAACGGGACACGAGCATCTGCAGGATGGAGAACACCCTGGTCAGGACCCCAGCGTGTGCACAGCCAAGCGCCAGGTCCTCCGGGTGGCCCAGACCCAGGAAGGTGCAGAAGGAAGGCGCTGGGCCTGGACGCCTCCCGCAGGAGGGCATCGCGCATCGAGACTGCCTTCGGCTACTCCCTGGAGAATTCTGTTCGTGCCTTGTTTAAGATGACTCATTCTCCACATTTGACTTTAATTTCTGGAGTAGGAGTTTCATGTTGATTTCATCAGCTTTCCTCCGGGTTAAAAAGAGAGCATGAGTTCTACCCGCTCCGGGGGACGTCAGTCACCAGGCTCTGTGGACAGGCACTCCATCCCATCTGTCCCCACCTCACTCTCTCCCCAAGAAAGAACATGTTCCCAAGGATGAAAGTAATCCAGAGATACCCTCCCTCCCAAGCTGATCTGCTTCCTGTGAGCAACTGCCCGAAACCCAACGCCCTGGGCTCCCAACCCAACGGGCTGCCACGGAGAAGCCGACATGCCCGGTCAGGCTGCAGGGATGGACCAGGGACATCTGGTTTCACACCCCCCCACGTTGAGGAAGAGCCCGCGAGGAAGGTGAGCTGGTGGTGACCCAGCGGGGTGACAGTGAGCCTATCTGCGCGCCTGTGGACATCTACGACATCTTTTTCCCTCCAAAGCAAACTGCCCTGGAGGGAGGCCCATCCCACAGACTCCAAACAGCACCCCAGCTCCCCCCGCCTCCTGATCTTTGACCCGACCGGTCTGGGCAACGGCCCAAGTGGAAAGGCAAAACGTGACTGGTGTCCCCTTTCCAGGCTCTCCTCTCTTGGCAGGGAAGGCACAGGCTCCGGTTTCGAGAGCACGGTCCTACACAGCGAAATTCGAACCTTCCCATTGCGGTGGCGGGACACTTCCTCCCACCTACAGGAGCCTGATCTCCAGAACCCTTCTGTATCCACCTGGAGCAGAGCCGAAAGCACTGCCCGGTGGCCTGGAGGAGGGCTGCCTCCTTTGGGGGGAAAGCGCATGGCCCCATCGGAGAGAGGGGACCACAGGGAATCAGCTGGCTGTTCCAGTGTTTGGGATGTATTTCACTTTGGTTCAACTGTGACCTCAATTGATGAGCAGCAGCTATTGGAGGCCTCCAGCCGGCCATCTGGGCAGAGTGATGAGGTTCGCGGGCAGAATCGTGTGTCCTGGTCCCCGGGCGCCTCCCGAGCAGGGGACCACATTGCCTGGGTGAGCAGCCCACGAGAGCTGCACCTACTTCTAGGAACAGGCTCTTGTGTGCAGGCGCTGGGCTGGCAACATGCACATGTTCAAGGCCTTCTCTGTCCACGCAAAGCTGGTGACTCAAGCTCAACACCCCCTCAGGCTCTACGGGGTGCGTGGGAGGGGACCCCGCAGTTGTGGGTGCCCCCTTCTCACTTGCTGCTTTTATGGTGTAAAGTGTGATCGTTGCAGAGAGCTGGCCCAATAACTCGGGGTGTTTTCACCAGCCAGTGACAAAGTAAGAAAATCAGCCTGGAGAATCACGGGTTGTGGGTAAGGGTCAGGGAGGGGAAGGGGTGGCCAAGCCCCTCTCCACCGCCTCTGCGGGGCCTGCGCCTCTTACGCCCTGGCTTCTTGTCTCCAGCCTACTTGATGCCCAGTGGCGAGACTGTGCTTCAGGGTGGGCTGGACCAACCCCATCATTTTCTTGGGTAAAAACAACAAACTCAGACTTCCCTGGTGGCACAGTGGTTAAGAATCCGCCTGCCAATTCAGGGGACACAGTTCGATCCCTGGTCTGGGAAGCTCTCACATGCCACGGAGCAAATAAGCCCGCGAGCCACAACTACTGAGCCCACGTGCCACAACTACTGAAGCTCACACGCCTAGAGCCCGTGCTCCGCAACAAGAGAAGCCACTGCAATGAGAAGCCCGTGCACTGCAACAAAGAGTGGCCCCTGCTCGCCGCAACTAGAGAAAGCCCGCGCACAGCAACGAAGACCCAAAGCAGCCAAAAATAAAATAAAATAAAAAATAAATTAATTAAAAAAACAAAACAACAACAATCTCAGCCTCTTCAGAGGCTCCTACAGTCTGCAGACGTCAATCCAAACCTGGCTCGTCTTTCCAGACCCTCCTTGCACTAACTCACCCTCCATGTCCGCGTCACAGTCTCGTTTGGATGCCCTGAGCTCGCCAAGCACAGCGACTGTTTCTTTCACTCTGGTCCAAACACCCCCACCATCCCCCGACCTTAAGCCTCCATCTCTCTCCGCACCCCACTGACCTGAAGACCCAACAGTGCCCCCAGTTTCTGCTACGTTAGAACCTACCCATTTGAGAGAGACCCCCGTCAAACAGTGCCTTTGCAGATGGAATCCTACCTCTTCTCTGAGCTCTCTGGGGACTCATCCGTCATCTTCTCTGGACACTTAACTGCTTGCAATCTGGGCATCACAGCTGTGATTCTGCACGTGATTTCTTAGTTCCCTGACAACTACCCTCGTTTCCTCGAAAGCCAACTGGATACCTGGCTCCTCTGTCATCCTCCAGCAGCAAGCACAGTGCCCGGCCCAAGCTGGTGTGTGGTGTCGTCTGTTAAAGGACAAATGCTCCACCCAAACATTGATTCAGCATCACCGTGCAGCGGGGACCACCAAAGACACAAGTGGATGGAGACCTGGTCTTCTCCCTCAACTGCTGATCATTTAGTTGGGATGACAATGTGTATGAAACTGACCCCAGGAGGAGGGGGAGGGGTGATGCCTCCACCACACCTTCCGGGCCTGCTCGGGACCTTCTGGGCCTGCATGGGGCTGGAAGCCCAGACACCTTGGTTTGCCCAACACACCGTGTGTGCTATGTGGATGCCTTCCACCCACATGTCCTCCTGTCCCATCACCCTGCTGCTGACAAACAATGGCAAGGAGTTCAAAGATGACCCGACACGTGCATGTCAAGTGCTCCCCAAGCATGGGGTTTAGGAGGTCTGGTGGGGTGGGGTCAGCCTCCCCGAGTCACATGGGAAGAGCTGCAGCAGACAGGCTGGGAAGTAAAATCTTGTGATCAGCCCGGACTAGAAAAACTTCCCCACTCTGGTCCCCAGCCAGCGACCAGAAAGAAAAAGCACGATTATCTCTGCAGATGTTACAAAAGACATGAGAAGAGAGGCCCATTCACTTGATGGGCTGGTTGGGGGTAGACTCAGATTCCTGACACCCGTTTGATGAGTTCAACAAAACTGCAAAACACAAGCACTGGAAGGACTTGTGGTTTCCAAACATTAACCATTGATCTACTGTCTTCCTTAAAAAAAAAATCAAATTACTGGGCTTCCCTGGTGGTCCAGTGGTTAAGACTCCGTGCTCCCAATTCAGGGGGCCCGGGTTCGATCCCTGGTCAGGGAACTAGATCCCGCACGCCAGAACTAAGACCCGGAGCAGCTAGCTAGCTAGCTAAATAAACAGATAGATAGATAGATAAATAGATAAATAAATAAATGTTTTAAAAAATCAAATTATTTAATACTTCTCTTTAAACCAACCTACTTTAACAATGTAAGTTTATTCAAGAAAGTTATTTTAAAGGCAGCTTTCTATATCTTTAAAAAGGAAGCTTCTATCCTCTAAAAAGAAAGGTCTTCCTTAGATATACTGATAAATCTTTTCTAGTATATATTAACTTAAAACATTTTTTTAAAGTTCATCTTAGCTACCATTCTGGGGAACACAAAGTAGCTGGTGCCACTCATTTTACAGGTGAGGAAACTGACGGTTTTTATTGAAAGAGGTTTTCCCCGGGGTTCATTTCTGAGACTCAGATGAAAATGCCGGGTTCAGACAAGCTAGCTTGCCTGGGGAGGCAGCTCCTAAGGCTTCATGATGCCCCCAAATCTATTGATGGTTCTCATTAGTGATACATGTGCCACATCTGAGGCTCAAGTTTAAGTGAAGACGGGGGAGGAGGCAGGAGTTGCAGAGACCAAAGTGGTAGGGGGGTGGGGGGCGGGTGATGAGCAGGGTGAGAACACTCCCCAGGCAGAGACCAGAGCCACGCCCACCAGACGGTACCACTGGAAACAACCAGCAAATACAGTGAGAGCCTGTCGATGGGCCCCCAGAGCTGGGAGAGAGACGGCTACGTGCGGCCCAGCTCCTGAGGACCGAGGCGAGGTCAGTGCTCAGCTGACTGGTTCCCTGCTGCCTCTCAGCCACACCCTCCCCTGGATGGAAGAACTGTTCCAGTTTTATCCACCCATTTATCGAGGATCTGGCATCTAGCCCAGCAAGCAACCAAAGAAACTCATGGAATGAACGAATTTCTTGACAGAAGTTCTATGGTGTCCATGAACTACGAACTGAGATATCCAGGGTAATAAACCAATCACTGATCTATATACTTCATCAATATTTATTAAGGGAAGGAGAGAGGACAGGATTCTTCTTGTCTCCCATCCCAATACCCCTCAAACGATCTGTCCTTGGGAAATCAAAGACGTAGGTGAAGTGACTTATGTACAGCACTGTTTACAGTGATCCAGGAGGGGTTCTACCTCCAGGACGGGTTACGCAGTTGTTAAAATTTGTTTTCTAATACTCAACAGAATGGAAAACGCACACGACAGAACGCTGAGAAAAATGAAATCCACAAACGTCACAATAAAACTCACTCCACTTTGTTCTCAGAAACGTATATTTACTAGAAAAAAGAAGAGTAATGTTCACACCACATGCTGACAGCAACCACGTCCAGGTACGGCAGTCATATGGCTCATTTTGTTCTTTATTTTTCCTAAGTCTTCTACTTTTTGTAATTAAAAAAAAAAACACACATTTTATAAAATCAACTTCCAGTCTCCTTCCCAAACACCATGTGTCCAGCAGGTTCTTTCCAGCCTTGAAAGGCCATTTTCTGAGCATGTATAACAGTATGCCATCTGTGGGGTTAATTCCGAACACTTTCCAACACTTGACTGAGCGCCTAGAACGATGTATTAATCCCAGTGGATCTAAATCCAGCCTTCCCACTTCCAGCTCCATGACTTGGGGAAAGTCATTTTCCCAATAACTGAAAAAAATGCACTCCTATTCCTCCTGGCCTCATGATTCTACTAACTAGGAAACAGAGGATACCTGACTGTGATATTGTGATTTATAGTATATAATATATATAGTAAATAAATAAATATATATATTATATTATATATATATATATGTCTGTGTTCTATTTCTGGCACAGAGCTCCCAAAACCCTGGGGGATTTCTTAAGCAAATAGAGCAGTTAAAGTATCTTTTGTTATGTTAATGAGGTGACTTTGGGGCCGCCCCCAGGTAACCTAAGGATGGGGGCTTTCAGTCCTGCCCTCTGGCTTCTGCGGAGGGGAGAGAGGCTGCACAGCTGCATAGATTACAGGTGGCCAATGATTTAATCAATCATGTCTGTATAATGAGCCCCCGGTAAAGTCCCAAGGCTGGAGTTCTGAACGCCTCTGGGCTGGTGAACACACGGAGATTTGGGGCGGGGTTGCTAGGAGAGGGCGTGGAAGCTCCCCACTCTTTCTCCATGCCTTGCCTTCCGTGTCTCTCCCATCTGGCTGTTCCAGAGTTATATCCTGTTATACTAAACCTGTAATCTAATTAGTAAAATGTTTGACTTCTGTGAGCTGCTCTGGCAAATTAATCAAACCCAAGGAGGGAGGGTCACGGCAAGCCCCAATCTATAGCCAGTTGGTCAGAAGCACAGGTGACAACCTGGACTTGTCATGGGCGTCTGAAGCGGGGAGGTGGGGGGCAGTCTTGTGGGACTGAGCCCTCAACCTGTGGGACCAGACTTCATCTCCAGGTAGAGAGTGTCCGAATTGAGCTGACCGGCTGGACAGCCAGTGTCTGAGAACTGGCAGTCGTTTTTGGCAGGAGAAAGCCCTTTGCAGGAAAGAGCTCTCTGCAGGAGGCCCCTCCGTCCTGTCACTAACCTTAAACCAGGTGCCCCCATGCACTACTCACCTCTGGCCCTAGCACACCTTTCAAATCTTTTGATCACGAAATACTCTGCCTAACCTGTTGGTTCCTTCCGTAGATGGAAGAAGTAGAAATGAAGAATAAGTAATTAACGGAAGACGAGATCTCTTCCCTAGCTCCCCCTTCAGTAATTTCGCCAACAAACTGTGAATAAAATAGTATCTAAAGATAGACCAGGAGGAGCTGACAAGCCTGTACACAAGCCTGCATGCAAGCCTGCACACAGTGGGGGATGGCCACAGCGCTGACCCCCCTACCTCAGTGATTAACAGAGATGACTTCCCTGTTTCCCTTCAAAAGCTTTCATGGCTAAGCAGAATCTCTGGAGGTGGTTTTGGGGGGACGCTGAGTCCACCATCCCCCCAGACTGCCAGCACTCCGATTAAGGGCATCTTTGCTTTCTACCAACACTTGTGAGCACTGATTTCGTATGCGGCAAGCAGCGGGACCTGATTCAAGAACAGAATCATTCCTGATGGAAAGTCATCACTAAAGCTCCGACCAGCGGGGCTCGTTTTCAGGTCTGAGGAGGGGGGGCACCCTGACCTGCTGCTCACAGAAGGCTCCTAACTTTCCACCACTATAAACGGCAGGGTGGTTGGCGGCCATCTTTATCCTTAATCTTCCTCTGAATTGTGGATTCTTTTCTTAAGATGACTTTCTAGTAGGGGACAAAGCATTGCCAAATGCTTTCCTGGAAAGCTGCAGACATTTATCCTCGCAACAGCACCGGGGGTCCCTTTTCACCCTTCTGCCAGCCATTTGAGAAAACCTTCCCTAATATGACAACTGGGCAACGAAATACCAAGTTTAAATTCACATTCCTTTGACCATCGGTCAGAAACTTTCAAATATGGACGACGTCTTATTTCCTGCTTCGTGACTATCATTTTGCATCCTATGCTTGATTAGAGTCTGAAATTTCATATCAGTTTCAAGTATCTTCCCCACTGTTGCTCACGCACACCCATCCATTTGCTAACTCTAGGTAAAGTCTCAGTTCTCTGACCCTATCAATCCTTCCTTTGTAATTTCACCCTGAAGCACAGAAAAGGCTCCACTAATGAAAAATTTGATAAACATTTCACATCTATTTTCCTCTATTTAAAAAGAAAATGGTGTGTGGACTGACATCAATGTACAAAGAATTTATTTTGCTGCTCAGCAAGGAGCTTTACAAAATTAATTAGCAAACAGCTAAGCGATTACTCCTTTATCGGTTCCCGAACAATCTGTCCCCTCCGTGATGTCATCTTAATGCTTTTTAAATGTGTATAGAGACACCAGGGTTTGAATCTGGCCAATTCCATGTCATGAGTCTGCCTATTTTTATAACAACACCAGCCCTTATGTAACTCCGGGAGCTTTACCAAGTTTGGCCATCTGGAAGGACCAGCCCCCAAGAACCATTCTATTTCAAAGTCTCCTATCAGTTATTTGAACCTGTTTTTTTTTCCCTCCAAATGAACCTGGGAGTAATTAAGTGATATGTCTTCCCACCTCTTCATTCCTTCAAAAAAGTTACCCCACTGGGTTTTTGTTTCTGTTGGCACAGCAATGGTAAGAAGTGACATCTTTATACTATTGTATCTTTTCTTCCAGAAATATGGTGGGTCTCTGTTTATTTAAAAATGAGTGCCAGGGGGCTTCCCTGGTGGCGCGGTGGTTGGGAGTCTGCCTGCTAGTGCAGGGGATGCGGGTTCAAGCCCTGGTCTGGGAGGATCCCACACGCCGTGGAGCAACTAGGCCCGTGAGCCGCAACTACTGAGCCTGCGCGTCTGGAGCCTGTGCTCCGCAACGAGAGGCCGTGATAGTAAGAGGCCCGCGCACCGCGATGAAGAGTGGCCCCCGCTTGCCACAACTAGAGAAAGCCCTTGCACAGAAACGAAGACCCAACACAGCCCAAAATAAATAAATTAATAAAAAAGAGAAAATGAGTGCCAGGACAGTGTATAGGGACTGGCACACTCTTCCTGTAAAGGGGCAGAGTATAAATTACGCTCTGGGAACCATACGGACTCTGTCAAAACCCCTCAAAAATCCAGGCAGTTCCACAAGTCCAAGCGATTCCACCTCCGAAGTATGTGGATCTGACTTCTGCTCTCTGCTCTCTGCTCCCAGCTGAGCATCTCATCTCTCTCTGGACTCACCTCAGCAGCCTCCCACCTGATCTCCCTGCTCCTCCGACCCCCAAAACACACCACGAAACCATTCTCCTTAGAGCAGCTGGGCCCCTCAGCAAAGTAAGTCTCTCCAGGGGCATTTCCCTGCAGTCTCGAACCTCCTTATTGGGACTACGTGACTATGGCCCCACCTGCTCTTCCACGGCCCTGTTTCCTTCTAGCGCACTCAGTTTCTGAATTTAACTCATTTCTGTCCCAGGGCCCTTGCACCGGCAGTTCCCTCTGGCTGGCAAGCTCTGTCCTGCAAACTTCACTTGCTGACAACTCTTGCCACTCAGGTTGACTCAGGTCAAGGTCACACTTCAGAAGAAACCCACCTGACCACTCACCAACGTAGCCATGCTCAGTCTGACCTTTGTGCCTCACTGTTCCCAAGTGCAAGAGGACCAGAGAGAGAGCTTGCACGTGGGAATCACGTGTGCACACACAGGGCACAGGGGCCCCCAGGCACGGTACACACCCCCACAGAGTTTGTGGTCATGCTGTTTACACTGACTCAGTTCACGCGTAAGCCCTGTACTTTTCACCAAGTTCGAGACACACCTGTTTTTTTACACACCACCGTGGTCTGGAATGCTGTGAGTTTCACTGCAGCAAAGAACTAAACTTCCTTGGCTCACAGGTGCTTTACTAAATGAGGTAGTATAATTTCTTTATAAACCACTAATCACTCCATAAATTCTATCTCCATTGCTAGTTACAACAACTGTGGGTTGTGGGTCGTGAAAGTTCAGTATCACTGTACCTTATTTCCATTTGCTTGAGCTATTTCAGGCCCGACCACGGGGTTCAGGTCAAGCACTTAAGCAAGCATCTTTTGGCTAAAACCTAAAAGCCACCAGGTTGGGGAGAGGACGGCACTGAGAAGTCACATATGGTCACGTTTTTCTAATACCCTCTTGTTATGAGTTGAACTGTGTCCCCGCAAAGGCTGCTGAAGTCCTAACTTCCATACCTGCAAATACAACCTTGTTTGGAAACAGGGTCTTTGCGGATGACCACATTCAGATAAAGTGCTACGGGTGGGCCCTCCTCCAATAGGACAGGTGTCCTCACAAAATGGGGAAATGTGGGCACAGGGTGAAGATGACATGGAGACAGGGAGAAGGCGGCCGTCTGCAAGCCAAGGAGAGAGGCCCGGGACAGCCTCTCCCTCGCGGCCTCAGAAGGAGCCAGCCCTACCGACACCTCAATCCTGGACTTCAGGCCTCCAGAGCCAGGAGGGAATGAATTTCGGTTGTGTTGAGTGACCCAGTTTGTAGCAGTTTGTTCTGGCGGTCTCAGGAAAGTCACACACCCTCCTAGGGGTGTGGACACAGATTCGGCTTCTCAGACCTTCCTTCACTCTCCTTGGCCGGCGTGGCCTCCTGCCCCCAGCGAACTTTTCCCCGGCTTCCTCTCTTTCTGTCACATCTAACAAATGGAACTCCGCGAAGCAAATGAAAGCCAAGACCCCAAAACAGAGTTCCGGCCTCTGCAAAGTGTGGTCTTGCCTCCACACTTCCGGAACACTCTCTCCTACGATCCCAAACTACCTGGCCATCGCCCAACCGCCACTCACCTCACATTCCTGACAGCTGAGTCTGATGCCGGGGGCAATCGGACCTCTATATCCCGAGTGCTACTGTGGGAAATCTTGCTAAGTCACCGCAAGCGCCCCGCAGAGGCATTTCTCGGTGGCAACCAAGTAAGTCGGGGTGTGCAACAAGCTACTCTCACCAAGATTCCGGAGCTCTCCGAACATTTCGACTCACTGAGAACACACTAGAACCATTAGAAAATAGGAGGCCAGTGCCCCCTAAGCTGCGGGGAGAACCGGGGACAGCCCCCTGCCCCGGGCTCCACCGCAGGGGCTCCGAGGCCACGAGATCAGGTTCCTTCTGAGGGGGCCCAACCGGTCTGCAGCAGGACATGAGCCAAAGGAACAAATATTTAGTAACACAGAAAGACACCCAACGTAGTGACAGTGAAGAGGCACAACCCCGACAGAAATTTCCAGCGGCTTAGAAGCCGAGTGGGAAAGCAGCTGAGGGTGACAGATAAGCCTGCAAGGGGCACTCGGGCTCCCCAGGGACATGGAGACGGAGCGGGCAGGGGAGCACAGCTCCGGATACAACAGAGATTCGATGGGACCCGCTGTCCGGAGAAAGGCCGGCTGAGGGAGTGACAGGCCGGCGGGGAGGGCAGAGGCCTGCAGGCCAGACAGCCTGCTGATGGGCATTTAGGGCGTTAATATGTCTTCTGGCACAAGCCGGATCCCACCTTCCCTCATTCCTCGACTTACAAGAATACTGGGAAAACACCAGGGAGGAAAAGGCTGCTTTGGAAACGTTTGTTGTGAGCGGATACAAGCTCATCCTCTCCCCCCAGGCCAACCGTCTCTACAGCCTAGGAGATAAGCAGTTCCTTTCATCCGGCACCAGGAGATAAGCAGTTCCTTTCATCCGGCACCACAAAGGGGAGACAATGCAGGTTTGCACGCTCAGCACCTTGCCTCCAGCCTGGATGTGGAAAGGCCCAGCTCTGTTCCCTGAGGCCCTGCTTGGCCTTCTAGCGTTCCTCACCTGATCCTTTATCACCAGAGTCTTCCTCCTCCGACTCCTCCCCTGTAGGCGGGACTAAATTAAGGCTGACAGCATCCTCCAAATAAGGAAGAAACACAGGGTTTTGGGGCCAGATCAGAGTGTGACCAGCAGCTCCAGCTGTGTGCTCTTGGACAAGTGACTTAACCTCTCTGAGCGTCTATCTGTATCACCTGCAGCAGGAAGAGAGTAAAATCTGGCTCACCAGGTGAGCGCATAGGAGGCGCTCAGTAAGGACCGTTCCTCGTCATCGTGCCTGGAGATGGAACGCCGGCCGGCCCAGCACTGATGTCCCCAAAGAGGGATGTACCAGGGACTCGAACCAACTTACAAAGTCTCCTGCACACCACAAAGTCTCTGCATTTTCACTTGGAGGCGTTGGCATTTACTCAAAACCCAGGTCACCACCCGCTCACCTTCGATGACCTCCCCTTCATCCCTGGTGGAACCCCTCAGATGGGCGTAATTTAACTTCCTGGGGCCTCCACTTCCTTGTCTATAACTTGGGGAAAATTACACTCTTGACCTCTTCAGAGCGTGTGGATAAAATCTGCTCGTTCATGCCGCGTGCTTAGGGAAGAGCCGGCACACAGCTCTCCCCAAGGCAGGGTTTCCTGCTCTTGGTGCCAGAAACACTCTGGGTGGGACCGTGCTCTGCGGGGGACCGCCCTGCCCACTGCAGGATGCCTGGCAGCACCCCTGGCCTCCACCCGCCAGAAGCTGGGGGCATCCCCACCCCCAGACAACCCAAATGTCTCCAGGCACTGCCAAGTGTCCCCCAATATCGCCCCTCTGATAACCACTGTCCTCGGTGAGGGCTATTGTTATTAATGTTATTTATCCTCTTCCTTTACCTTTAAGTCTGAGCCCCGCTGGTGTGTTGACACCTCTTCTCTCTGGCTCCCTTCCTTCCATTTCCAATCTCCACCTCCCATGCTCCACCCCATGGTCACGCCCGGCACCCCTGCACCCCAAAGGGCTCCTCTTAACAGTTTCCCCACCCTGGATGCCAATGCCAACCACCTGGAGAGGCTTTTGAATAACACGGTCCCACCCTGGAGATTCAGCAGTATTTTTAAAAAGCTCTTCCGGAATTCTAATGCACACACAGGGCAGAGAATCACTGTGCAGCCCGGACTCACTCACCAGCCACCAAAGAACCTACAACAGTCCTTTCACTTAACCCAGGCTCCACTGCCTCAACTTCAAATGGTGGTCCGAGGTGCCCCCCGACCTCTTGGAAAAAAGCCCACTTGTTCAACGCCCTGCTTCATTCCCACCCAACCCCCAGCTACAAGGGTCCCGAAGGCCAGCTAACAGATCCCCTCCCCAAATTCGGCACACTCAGCTCGGCATGCTACTCACCTTACCTGGAAGGTTCCCTCTGGCTCCTCTAACCCTGGCCAAACCCATCTACCCTTCAACAAATCCTTCCCGGACGGCTCTGCTGTCACTGATCCCACACCTCCACCCATCACAAAACCACCCAAGGGCAGTTTCTGGGTCTTACACACAAGGTCCTGGGTCAACACACCCAGGGAACTAAAGTCCTGGAGGCAAGTTCTGCAGACATACACGAGGCACAGACACAGGGACGCTCCAGAGGGATGACTCATCCCCACAGGGCACAAGCCCGCAATGCGGGTGATGTAAGCTCTGCGAATCCATGGGCCACTGTGCCCTAGAAAACATTTGACCTTGAAGGGATCAACATGTGTTTTTATTTTTAAAAATTAATTAATTAATTTATTTTTGGCTGTGTTGGGTCTTCGTTTCTGCGCGAGGGCTTCCTCTAGTTGCGGCAAGCGGGGGCCACTCCTCATGGCGGTGTGCGGGCCTCTCACTGCGGTGGCCTCTCCTGCTGCGGAGCACAGGCTCCAGACGCGCAGGCTCAGTAGTTGTGGCTCACGGGCCTAGTTGCTCCGCGGCATGTGGGACATTCCCAGACCTGGGCTCGAACCCGTGTCCCCTGCACTGGCAGGCAGATTCTCAACCACTGCACCACCAGGGAAGCCCTCCACATGTGTTTTCACAGGTAAGTGACGGCTGGAGGCCAGACAGAGGGCCCAGTACGGAGCAGCCTGATGTGGCCTCAGGAATGCCAGGACCTCTTCATGGCCTTCAACCCCAATTCGTGGTGTCAGTGTTGCTGCCTCCAGAACAGATCCAACCGCACTTCGCTGGGCGTCGAGTCTGAACTGAAGCAGATGACAGGAATACCAAGCACCTGGGAGAACTCCCCGCATCAGAAGGGCCCCGGGAGCATCGAGGTTTTATTTTTAGAAGCAGGACACATTCTTCAAAGAAAATCTTTGCAGAAACCTTGAGCCAGAACTAGGTAAATACGAAGCAGCTCTGTCAGAAGGGCGGAAAGGGGAGGCGTGAGAACAGGTCTGGGGAGGAGACGGGTCCACCCGCTAGCCCACCTGCTGCCTGCCCAGCCCCCTCACTTCCTACCCCAGATGGAGGAATCATTCACTGACCATCCACCTGCACGAAGGGCAGCATGAACACTTTACATGCACCAGACATAGCCATTCCACCCCAGGCACACGCACTCAAGGGAAAAGGAAGTGGATGTCCACAGAAGGGCTCGCGTACAGATGTTTGGACTGGATTCATTTTTCATAATGGCCCCAAACTGGAAACAACAGTGACGTCCAGCAATAGGATAAAATAAACCAACGGCGGCACATTCATACGGCACCACCGATAGGAAATACACGTCCACGCCACACCGAGGTGGCCCACAGCCATGAAGGTGAACACGAAAGCCAAACCCAGGAGCACGCGTCTTATAGGATGTATGAGAACAGGCAGGTGGACCCTCAGACGTCAGCAAGAGTGGATGGCAGGAGGAGGCGGGGCCAGAGGGGGAGGGGCACAGGGAGCCACTGGGTGATGGGAACGCAGCTTGAAGGAGTGTGGGTGACGCAGGCGTCAAACCTCAAGGATGTATGACGTACGGAAGTGCAACGATGACATGACACGCCTTTCAGAGTATAAAGAAGTATAAAGAAGCAACCGAAGCAGAAACGTGGGGTTTCTGCCTGCAGTTCGGGAGCTAATCACAGAGCTGGGCTGAGAACCAGGCCTCCGGGGAGCCTCCACGGACTGCAGGGTTTCACTGCGCCGGACGGAATTGTCTGGCATCACCTGCGGCCGAAGCCCCAAGCCTGGCCCCCACGTGCCTACACGCACCAGGGTCTTCGATGACCTGTTTCCCATCCACACAGACAAAGGCCTACCTGACCGCCCCTCCCCCTCCCTCCCCCTCCCCACGTGGCCGCTCTGAGTCCCCAGGGGCCCCCGGGATGTGCTGTGCTGGCTAACACCTCGCCAAGGTGCCCTGGGGTCAGCGAGGCCTCGGACGGGCTGGTTCCCAAGCTGCTGTAACAAGTCACCCCAAATTTGCTGGCTTAAAACAAAGAAACCGTTCTCTCCCACCTCTGGATGCTGGAGGTCTGCAGTCAAGGTCTCTGCAGGGCCCTGCGCCCAAAGGCTCGGGAAGAATGGGATCCAGGCCTCTCTCCTGGCTCGTGGCGTCACAGGCAAGCCTTGTCTTTCCTTGGCTTGCAGGTGCCCCCAAATCTGCCTCCATCTCACGTGGCCTTCTGCCCTGTGTCTCCACGTGGCTGTCTTCTGAGGACACCAGTCATGGGATTAGGGTCCACTCACTTTGACTAAGCCAGTTACATCTGCAAAGGCCCTATTTCCACAAAAGGTCACATTCCGAGGTGCCAGTAGACGTGACCTTCCGGGGACACGATAGCACTTGGACATCGAGTAACAAGGGAAGGCAGGTCGGGGGAAGGCCAGGCAAGAGGCAGGCGGCGGGCTGGTTCCTGCCCAGAGCAGCCCCGCGGGGACTTCGGCCCAGCCGGCCGGGCAGGTGAGACCTGAGCCCTTGTGAGAGTGGCCTGGGACTTTGTGGGACGCTGGCTGGGAGTTAAGGGAACGTCCCTCTTGTCTAGTGAAGTGGTCACAATCTCAGTCAGACGCAGAGGTGTCAACCCCTTCGGGGCCTTCTTTACCTAAGACATGCACATAAGGGAATCCAGTAACAATACGGGTGAAAACTTGGCAGGTAACTTGGGTTTCACCCTCAGCTCCAGTTAAAAGAACTTCAAGGAGCACGTTCTTAACTGTTACGCTTCTCACCGGGGCAAACAGAGCCTACTCCGATGACAGACTGTCTGGCGAAGATGCTGGGTCAGTCGCTGCGTCAGTCACTAAACTTCGCCGTACCGCGGGGGCCCGCGGGACCCGTGGGCAGGTGCAGGGACGTTCCCGTCCCCTGTGTGCCCATGCTAGGGCAAACAGGGAGCCTGCCAGAGTCTGAGGGACGTCCCAAGTCCTTAAAGCAATAGGCTGCCCTCTGCCAACACCACATCTGTGGTCACCAGCCCTGGCACCCCGGGCTCCCCTACAACAGGACCTAATCGCGTGACTCTAACTGCTCATTTAGTTGTGTGTCTCTCCAACCAGGCCGTGAGCTCGAGATCAGCAAGGACCTCCAGCGTCCCTGGCACACAGCAACAACCTCTCAATGAGTAGCACTTACACCAACCAAGGGCTTACAGGTTGCTCCAATCTCACAGTATATGAACGGGGCGGCTTCTCCAAAGCAAGATTTCTTATGTTCATAGCCTTCTTCACGTCTGTCCTGAAAACCTGAAGGTTATCAGAAGTGGAGTCCTTTTTTTTTTTTTTTTTGCGGTACGCGGGCCTCTCCCGTTGCGGAGCACAGGCTCCGGACGCGCAGGCTCAGCGGCCATGGCTCACGGGCCCAGCCGCTCCGCGGCATGTGGGATCTTCCCGGACCAGGGCACGAACCCGTGTCCCCTGCATCGGCAGGCGGACTCTCAACCACTGTGCCACCAGGGAAGCCCAGTGGAGTCCTCTTTAATTTAAGTCACTACAGGGGTGCTAAGCACTTGTCATGCACCTTGTTAGCTGCTACAAGAACACAAGGAAAAGCAAGACCACCCTGCTCTTAGCAGGCTCGCGGAAATGATGAAGACACAGACGCGAACTACAACAGAAACCATAATACAGGTAAAACAGCCAACCCCATCCACTGCTGTCAGCTGAATGGTGTCCCCCCAAAAAAGATATGCTCGAATCCTAAATCACGGACAAGCCCTAAATCAATCACTGGTGTCCCTATAAGACACTGGGATACAGAGACACAGACACACAGAGAGAAGATGGCCACGTGACGATGGAGACAGAGATGGAAGTGACGCAGCTCAAGCCAGAGGGCGTCAAGATGATGCGTAAGCGACCAGAGCTGGAAGGAGGCCAGGAGGAGTCCTCCTTGAGCCCTCAGGGGGAACCTGCAGACATCTTGACTTCAGACTTGCAGCCTCCAGATTGGAGAGGATCCATTTCTGTTGTTCCAAGCCATGCAGTTTATGGTCATTTGTTATGCAGCCCTGGGAAACTACAGGTAGACCTCCGAGATAACACAGGTTCGGTTCCAGACCACTGCAATAAAGCACATATCAAGATAAAGCGAGTCACATGAATTTTTGGTTTCCTGGTGCACAGAAAAGTTACTCTACACCTGTACTGTAGTCTACTGACTGTGCAACAGCATTGCCTAAAAAATGTGCAGGGGCTTCCCTGGTGGCGCAGCGGTTAGGAATCCGCCTGCCAATGCAGGGGACATGGGTTCAAGCCCTGGTTCGGGAAGACCCACATGCCGCGGAGCAACTAAGCCCGTGAGCCACAACTACTGAGCCTGCGCTCTAGAGCCCACGCGGCACAACTACCGAAGCCCGTGTGCCTAGAGCCCATGTTCCGCTCCAAGAAAAGCCAACGCAATGAGGAGCCTGCGCACCGCAACGAAGAGCAGCCCCTGCTCGCCACGAGAGAAAGCCCGTGTGCAGCCACGAAGACCCAACGCAGCCAAAAATAAAATAAATAGAATAAGTACGTGTATTAAAAGATAAAAATAAATGAAAAAAATGTGCAGGCCTTTATTAAAAAATACTTTATTGCTAAAAAATGTTAACCATCATCTGAGCCTTCAGTGAATCGTGTTTTTGCCACAGTCACATCAAAGATCCCTGATCAGGGCTCCCCAGCACAAATATAATAGTTATTATGTGAAATAGTTAAATAAATATTTATTTTAAAAAGTAACAAAAAGTTTGAAATAGTTGAAGAATTACTGACACGTGACTCAGAGACACAGAGTGAGGAACTTTCGCTGGAAAAAGGACGCCAACAGACTTGCTCGATGTGCGGTCGTCACAAACATTCAATTTGTTAAAAAAAAAGTATCTGCGAAGTGCAATAAAACGAGGTGTGCCTGCCGCCCCGCCCTACCCCCACAGCTTTGTTGGTCGTGTGTCAGGCACTATTCTAAGTGCTTCTTAGAATCAGGCACTGATTTACATGTCACAGCCACCCCATGACACAGACCGTTGATCATTCCCTCCAACCACAGTCGAGAAAACCGAGGTGCAGAGAAGCTAGGTCACTGGTCCAACGTTTCCCAGCTGGGTGGCCGCAGGGCCTGCTGCGTGAGCCCGAGGCTGGTGTGAGCCCAGCACAAAGATGGCAGGGTTGGAGCAGCTCCTTTCTAGACCATTCTGAGACCACCAGCTGCTCCTCCCCTGTCCGCTGGGCCAACAGCAGCCCGGCTCCTGGAGACCAGAGCAGGACCCCCAAGCTGGGCTGCTGGGCAGAGCTAGCAGGATAGTCTAAGCGTCTGCTCTGTGGTTTTGTTCTGTTTTTGTCATCAATGCATAAATTAACAAACCTGGCGTGAAATCACTCCCTGTTTTTCTGCAGAGCCTCTGCTACAAGTCTGTACCAGGCAGAGATGAAATGGAATCCAACCGACCTGACAGGTTTCCTGCGGGGAGGGTGAGTTCACCAGAGGCCCTGGAATCCAGGTCCCTGGCCTTTTGATAATCAGCTAATTTCCTTCCAGTTCTGAGGATGACACAGGAGAGGCGCTTGGCCAGGGAGAAAGTGTGACCTGGTTCCAGAGGGCAGTCGGAGAAGCTTTCCTTTTGCCTCCAACTAAGAAGTGCCCGGGGATGATTATTTTATACAGAGGGTAAGAAAAAGGATCAGGGGAAGAAAGAAATGACCCACAGTAGAAAGGGGCTTCTCCTCAACCGTTCCGTCCTCTGCTTTGTTTTGTCACCATTCATACCCAGCCATCTAGCGGCATCTTCTCCCTGCTGCCACCCCTCCCCCATCCTTCCTCCTCCTCCTGGTCCGCAGGAAGGCTGTGCCCTCTGTCACCCAGAGCCTCGGCTGGGATCAGAGCCCCGGGCGGCACCGGCAGCTGGCTCGAGCCCAGGGCTCATTTCTGCATGGCCCCTGAGCTGCTGCTCTCCTCCCCTCACCTCCCCCGAGGCGGCTCCTGCCCCAAGCCTTGGACACACTGCTCCCATTGGGGTTGGTGACGAGGCCACCAGAGCCCCAGGTCCTGAGGGCATTTTCCTACGTGCGTCTCACCGGGCCGCTTTCTAACCACTGACCTCTCCATGGCCTCCCAGGGTGACGGCCCTCTCCTTCTTCTCTGAGCTGGCCTTTGAGGCTTGTCTTGCAGGTGTCTCCCCAGCACCTGCATGGCTGGTCCTTCCCCCTTCCTTCCGAGATTTCCCCTCCTCTGTCTGCCTTCAAGTGTCCAATGTCCTTGTCCTTCTGCTCTTGTCGCTTGCAGCATTCTCCTTAGGGGGCCGAGCCACCCCAGGGAACAGGGCGGGGATGGGACCACCTAGTCTCTGCTGATGCCCAAAGCCTGGTCTGCCTGGCAGCCCTGTCTCTGCAGCACCTCCCACATGCCCTCAGGATGGCGACCTCAGGGCCAGCATGCCTGTCTCATCTTCCCCCACCCGAGCCTGCCCCATTTCCCGCATCCCCATTCCAACAAAAGCACCGCCCACCTCCCCCGAACCAGTCCGTTCTCTAGTTGAAACAGGAATTCTTTTTTCTGGAAAGCATCGTTTCTCAACCTTGGCACTACTGACATTTGGGGCCGGATCATGTTTTGCTGTGGGACCCGTCCTGTGCACGGCACGTGGCCAGCAGCACACCTGCCTCCACCTCCCAGATGCCAGGAGCTGCCCCCAGCCTCAGCTGTGACAAGCAAAAATGTCTCCAGACGCTGCCAATGTCCCGTGGGGACACCACTGCTGCAAAGGGCCAGACAGGGAAGATCGTGGGCTTCGTGGGCCACTTGGCCTCAACTCCAGCCACTCAGCTCTGCCCCTGAAAGGCAAAGACGGCCAAGACGGTGAGTGCGCATGGCTGGGTCCCGATCAAACCTTACTGACAAAAGCAGGGTGCATGCAGGATTTGGTCCTGAGGCCACAAGCCACTGGCCCCTACTCCGGGCGTCACCTGCTCTCTGGCCGGCTCCCATCCCCTCCGTGCCTTCTTTGGGGCACTACCCATGCCTCACCTGGACACCCACGTCCTTCAAGTTGCCTGCCACCTGGACCCCCTACTCAATTACTCAGGTACGAGCCCACCCTGACCCTATAAAAACAGAAATCGTTTGAATCCTAACTAGGAAGGTAACACCCTTTATCGTGGGCCAGGCCCTGTGCCACAGGCTTTATCAACTAATTTAAATCTCCAAAGCGGATCCGGTGAGTAGAGATAACGAAGCAGATGTGGAGAACTAACTTGTCCCTGGACACACAGATACCGCGTGGACCCCACACCTTCATCCTACCTGGATCCCACGTGGACAATTCGCTGCTGTCACTGCCCGACACTGCCCCCCCACGGTGCCCTCCTCCCCCATCTCCTGTCTCGGCCCCTCTGGGTCCACAGGCAGGGCCACGGGACCGAGGGGTGGCGCTGGAGGCCCGCGGCAGCACAGACCAACACTCGCATCCTTGGACGGATGGGCTCATGCCCTCCTGGGGACACGGGCCCAGCAGATATCCAGGCCGGCAGCCGCGGGCAGCATCTCAGAGTGAGACCCATGGTTCTCAGCAACCGGTGGTCCTGGCTACCTCTGTCCAGCTGGTTTCCTTTCTGGGAGGTTTGTATTACACTTAAAAATCATTAAAAATGAAAAAGAATATACTTTGTTTCCCATAAAAATGCTAAGCCAGAGGTTTCTGGTTGATCTCTTCTTTATCAAAACCTAGGAATGTCAGGTACAGTACTCCCGAAGCAGCAAGTCGTCCTTATGAGGTTTTCTGAACGTGCCCAGGCCCAAAGGAAAAGAAACAAGAAAAGAAACGAAGCAGCAGCTCCCTATGGGAAGAAAGCAGGAAGAGATGGGGGCGGGGGCGAGCCTGAGCCCCCCCCACATGCCGTCCTTTCTCTGTTTCGCGCCCCCCGCAGTTAGAGAGCAGGCTCCCAGCACAGCTTCCCAGTACAGAGAGGGCAGCTTTCTCGGGTGCCCCCGCTCGGCCAGCCCAGGACAGGATTAGGGTCAGAGCCAGAGGGCTGGAGCCGGACAGCGGCAGGGACTCTACCCACTCCCCACCCATCCACCCGGAGGTCAAAACCCCTCCCTCGCAGGATACAGGCTCCTGGGCCCACCTTGAGGTTCTCACTGGGTAGGGACAAACAGGCTGAGCTGTCACTCAGATTAGCACCATTTGAGTTGAGTTTAGTAAAGGGACAATGACAGCAAGGTGGGAGGTTGCAGGAATGCCCTAGGGTAGTGGCAGCAGGGGGGTGGTGGAGGGGGAGGAAGGTACTGGAATCTGGGGAGACAGGGAAGGGCTGCTCCAACCTCCCCACCCCCCGCCCGCCTTTCTACTGGAGGCAAGGGAGCCCACCTGATGCACTGATTTCAGATGAACCCCCCGGGCCAACACCCCCACTCCCCCGCTGGTGTGGAAAGAGCACGAGGGGCAGCCCCAAGGCAGTCACCGCATGCGAGGCCCAGGAAGCTGCTTTCTCGCAACAAGTCTCCCTGCGGTCCTGATGCAGGCGACCGAGGGGCCACATCTGGAGAGACGCCTGGCCTGATGCCCCTCACTCAGTAAAGCAGCCCTTCCCGGCACTGCCGTGTTAGCTCACAGATGGGGGAATCCACAGGACCTGCCACCGCATGACAGTGACCCAAGCCAGTCCATGCCAAGGGCGACTTCAAGTCCAGGGCAAGCCCTGGCTCTTGGAGACCCATAAGATGCCAGGGACAGGCGTGCAGGTGGAGGGACAGGGCTGGTGGGGGCAGGGAGCCGGAGTCTAAAACTAGGGTCTCGACAAGAACTTGGAAATGAGAGAAGATGGCTCTTAAAATTAAGTCAGAACATCACAGGGCGATGGATCCTAGGAGCGCTATTCACAACAGCCCAAAGGCAGAAACAACGCGAGCATCCGGTGACAGATGAACAGACCCACACAGCGGGGTCCCTCCATACGGTGAATATCACTCAGTGCGAAAAGGAAGGACGTTCTGACACATGCCGCAATGTGGGTGAACCTTGAACACACTACGCTAAATGGAAGAAGACAGTCACAAAAAGTCACGTATTGTACGGTCCCGCTTATAAGAAATACCCGGAAGAGGTAAATCAAGAGAGACAGAAAGCAGGTCAGTGGCTGCCAGCAGCGATGGGAGGGATGCCCCGTGGCTGTTCCCAGGTCTCCTGTTGGGTTGGTAAAAGGCTTTGGAACTAGAGGTGGTGGTGGTGCAACTTCGTGAATACACTAAGTACCACCACATCGGGACACCTGAAAACGTGCCCACCAGAAACCCAATTCAGGCTAAAGTGTGTGTGTGCACGGAAAATAGTCTGCAAAGATACCTTTACTTAAAACATTGTATACGTTGAGATATAGCTTTGTTATAAGCGGGGTAAACTACTAAGGGATGGAGAAAAAAACCCTACATGTGGTCAGGAGGGAGGCTGGCCCAGCAAAGGGAAGAAGCCATAACAGGAGGAACCAAGGCGAACTGCACCCCAGTTACGGCCAGGAGGCAGCCGCTGGTCAAGGGTGCTGACCCAGAGCCCCCAGGCAGTGTGGTCCCACTGGTGCAAGGCATCCCCAGTAGGGACAGGTGCGGGGAATCGGGGGTGGGGGGGGGGGCGGCGGGGTGGGTTGAGGACTCTGAACACGCAACTCAAACGCGCTCAGCAAAGATGGGAACAGACTGGGGCAGTCAAAGCCAGCTGCGGGAGGACGGGATGGGGGCCTGGAGGCACCTGGATGCAGAGACTCAGGCCTCCCAGCCTGCGGGCCCTCGTCCTCACCCCTGTGGGTTCACCTTCATGACACCAGATCCACTGCTCCACCACGATGTGGGAGCGAACTGTGAAGGCACCGCCCTCCCCTAACTGCAGCCCCCATCCCCATTCTGCAGAAGAGCAAACTGAGGCACCACTGAGGGCCGGTGGGCAGAGCCACACAGCTTTAGTGACTGAGATCTGCCTGCGGACGGGCTTGTTTCAGAGTCCAGGCCACACCCTGTGGCCAGGACCCCATCAACCGGAGCTTAGTGAGATTCACTGTGAGGCCCACTCTTGAGTGGTACCCTGAAGAATGTCTACCAAAACTTAGCATCCCAAGGAGAGCAAACTACTTCCTAGCGACATATGCAAACCTGCCTCGTGACAAATATTTATGCCCAAGCAGATGGAGGCCTGGTTCTCAAGTTACATTAGGTCCACTGGGAATCCAGAGATCCCTGGGGTGTCCTCTGATGGAGCCCGATGGTCTGGGCCTTGGCCATTGAACACAGTCTTCATCAGTAACAGGCGTGTCCCCGTGGGGTTTATGGACCTCTAGCTGTCAGTCCATTTAGAGGGTCCTCAAGACCCCAAAATGATAGGTACAACTTTACAGGTATAGCTGATTTTCTAAAGGGAAAGCCCATAGCCCTTATCAGAGTCCTCAAATGATTTTTGCCCTCGAAACCCCTGACTTGGAGGAAGGCCTAAGACCGGCTTGGAGATAAGGTGACCGGGAGATAAGCCCGTGTTGGGTCTGACTGAGGGCCTGGAGGTCTGCCCTTGACCAAGAGTGTTCAGCCCAAGCCCAGATGAAACTCTTCTTTCCTTTATCTGGTTATTATTTCTGTTGCTTTTTGTTCAGTCCCAATGATATTTGCTCCTTTACAGAATGGGGAGGACCTGGCTTATGAAAATCACCTTTGGACTGTAGCTGACCTGGGTTTGCTCTGATTCATACCTGAAAATCGGAGATGCTGTGCGGGAGGTCAACAGGGGCAACTGAGCCCGCGCGTGCTGCCACTACTGAGCCCTCGAGCCACCTCCTCACTCTCCCGGGAGTTTCACTGCCCGGTCCAGGCACACCCCCAGCCTGGACACCCCATGGCCCCGTCCCCTCCGATGGGTCAGCAGCAGATACCACGTATAGGTGAACCAACCCACTGTCTGCCTGCCGACGCAGCAACTGAGGACCAGCTCAAAAGGGTCAGTGGGGCCCGACCCACTTCTAAGAGCAGGGAGCTGAGAAAGTCAGAAGTGGCCCAGGGGCACGTCCTGCACGGGACGTGCTGGCTGGTGGGCGTTCCTAGGCCAGGTGCGCACTGGCTGAGCAGCAGAGGCCGGGTGACAGGGGAACGTGCAATTCAATTCCTGAAGAGCAGTTTCACTTCTCAAATCCCGGCTCCCAGGTCTTCTGTGATCTGGGGGCTTGATCTCTGGATCTTTCCAACAATCCTCCCACTTTTTCTCTTGAGCAAGTTTCGAGTGCATATTCGATTCCTTTTTATCTCTGAGAACCTTCTGAGACTGGCTCCATCTTTACAGATGAGGAAACCGAGGACAAGGAAATTAATTTATGCAGAATGCTTATGTGCTCCTAATTGAAATCTGTCTCTGCTTGGAAAAGACCAATGCGATAAGCTCTCTGCATAGACATTTTTCTGACCCAAGAATGAAATACAGTCACTCAGTCCCTCCTAAATTGCAGCCAGCCCAGTCAACTTTAAATAATGAACAAAAGGGGAAAACTCCAGCCAGAGATAGGGAAACTGCGGTTTTCTGATTAGATTGGGAAGTTCTTTGTAGTCTAAGCAGGTTTCATCGAGAGACTGGAAGGCTCTGGGAATAAACAACAGTGGAATCTTTCTTTGACTCACCTATTTTATCTCCAGAGCCTCAAGTATGTTAAAAATGTCTCAGCAGTCCTAATGACACGCCTGCTTTTAAGAAGGGTGAAGAGGCAGGCCGGCGATGAGATTAAAACACAAGACCTGTAAGGATGCAGACGCCGTTTCTGGGGGAGCGCGTGGGTTTCTCACCCACCCGCATTCTCCAGGCTTCACTCCGTGGCACCTGACCTCACAGTCAACTGCAGCCTTTATTTAATGAGGCAGCACTTACGTGAGGCTTATTCATACAGAGGTTTTGAAAGAGGCTGAGCGCTGCCCTACATTCAGGCAATGCGTGGCCGGGTCCCCATCCCCCCAGTGGATCACCTGCCGACCACTGTGATGTCAGACCTCACCTCCAGAGGGGCCCTGCAGGCCTGGGAGGCCAGCCTTGGTTGCTCTGTCCTGAGGACACCTGAAAGCCAGGATCTCCCTTACATACAGACCGGCCCCCGATTCAAACCTCAAAAGTAAACCAGTTAGTGGTGGCCAGGGCATGGGGACAGGGGGCAATGGTAGTAGTTACTTAACGGGGCGGGCGGTCTTCTTCTGGGGTGATGAAAATGTTTTGAGACCAGAGACAGGTGGTGGTCACACAACACTGTGAATGTGCGCGCTACATGACAACCAATCTGTACCCTTTTAAATGGTCAGTTGAATGCTGTGTGAATTTCAGATCAAAAACAAGACAAACTCACACAATCAGAAACTGCGGAGATCCCGGGTCTGAAAAGTAACCCCTGCAGAGCAAGAATTTGTCAGTGACTGTACATGTGGTCCAGACGGTGCCGGGCCAGAGTCCCCTGACAGGAAGCGTGGACAAGTCCAGGCAGCTGGACAGCACCAGCCTTTGAGATCAGCCAGCTTACTTCCTAACTGTATCCTGTTCGAAGGAAATGTACCGTTCTAAGAGAAAAACTTTAATTCCATCTGTTTATTTTGACTCTAAAAATTACCTACGTGGCTCACGTTTCTGACTCACAGTTGACAGCTACCGGCCGGAGTGGGACTCGGGGATACTGGCCCACGTAGCTCATGTGTCCTCCCAACAAGGAAGGATGACTTGGGGCACACACACAGGCTTATTAATAACTCTCGGAACTTGAACTTGAATGAGGCACTCTCTGAGCCTCACTTCTTGTCTGTAAAATGGGCAGGACATATGGAGTGTTCCTGGGCTGGAGGAGATACGACAGAGGAGGGTGAGCGGAGGCTGGAGCTCCCGCTTCCACGGCCACTGGCAGGATCACGGGAACCAGCCTTGACCTCCGTCTCCCCACAGAGCTCCTCCTTGGCTGGCACACCCCCCCAAGGAGCGGTCGGGCCAAGTTGTTACTTGCCGGTTACACTGGTCCTTCACAGGGGTCTTAAAGTGACGGGAACTGGAGCCAGGCATCTTTCCTGCTCCCTCACCTGGTCCATCACCTTGAATAGCAGCTTCCACCGGCCCTTCAATAAACTACTCCTGACAGTGATAACAGAGGGGGAATTATATTCAAATCACAAAATTAGGCACCAGCAAAACCCTGGGAAGCTCTGCCTCACAATGAACTTGAGATAAATCAGATCTTGAATGTTAAGAAGCAAAGAGGAAACACTGCATTTATGTTTCTGGAGGAAAAAAAGCCACACAAATCGGCCAGATGTCAAGATCCCATTTTGGTCACAGCCAGTGGGTGGTCTCTTTAAATGCTGGGAGACACATGCCCACTCCCCTAAATTCCGCACAGGGCCCATCTGTCATCTCCAAGGCAAGCAGAGGTGATCCGCCAGGAACCCCTAAGGACAAGAGGAGAGCAGCGGGCACTGCTCCAGCTCATCTTGAGATGGAAGGCTGTCCACCTCAACCTCCTGTTTCCTCTTCCCAGAGGTCCTGCTGCCCCGGGTATCCTGCCTCAGTGCCGGAAAAAGCAAACCACATAAATGACACCCAGGGGAGTGCCAGAGCCAGAGAGGGGTCCCAGGTGGGGCCCCACTGACCTCCTTTTCTGCTTTGCTCAGGAGGGGGTCTGCACCAGACCCCCAATGCAAACGCAGAGGTGGGATCCTGTGGGGGTCAGGCAGGGAGCCCTGCCGCACCACCGCTGGCATCTATCACGTTTATCTACAGAAAAGAACCCAGCTGCATACTTGCTTTGCTGGACTTCAGAAACCCCAGCGTTCAGGCCCATGCCAGTCCAAAAGAATGTGAGGAATGTGGATGCCTTCACTGGGTTTCACTGCAACCCAAACAGACCACAGCCTCCAGGGCTGCTTCCTGGGCAGAAATATTTTAAGTCTCTAAGACCTCAGCGGGGTGAGGATTAGTCCTGGGACAAGAACACCCCTGAATTCCTCACTCACCATTAAAAGTCCCCGGGTCACAACCTGCAAATGTCCCCAAACATTCTTTCGGTCCTAAAACACAGGCTGATACCGGAAAACAAAGAAATGTGATATAAAAGGTGGGGAGGGAAGAAAGTTGAACCAAAGCCAATCATCTTCCCCCAGGTGAACAGAAGGCGCCCAGGACGTAAAGAATAACCTTTACTAATTCAAGCAGTTTATTTGGAACGGCTTTTATCATTCAAACCTGACCCTGAAAGGAAGTAGCCTCTGAGCTGTTCCGTCTCAACTCCCCTCTTCACCCCGGGTCTGCAAATGACCCCTTTAATTTATACCCACTCCTTTCACCTGGAGAGGAAAGTCTCATTTTTTTTAAACACATGAAGTCTGCACTGTATTATGTAGATGAGCTTACTCAACTGATTTTACAAAAGATGGCTTTTCCTACTCGTATTGCCAGCCGCAGGAATAAAGATCAAAAACGGCTGAGAACGTATCCCCGAACATTCTACCCGGCCACCCTTTACGCTCCCTTCTGCTGGGAGTTGCCGGATGCCTCCCATTCTTACTCCTGAACACGGGCTAATGCTTCCTGTTAACATTTTCTGCCATCGCACTCCTTCCCAGGACTAACCTCTCCCAGACCCACACAGCCAAACGCGCGCACCTCGTCACTGGTGGCCATTGTTCGGGAAACTCAGAACCTCTTAGGTTTTAAGAATAACTCCTTTGTGTAAACACACAGGACAGCCAACCTGGGCTCCTCCGTCCCCAGGCTGTTCCGGGAGGAGGACAAGCTGCCCGGCTGGTTTCTGGGGAGAGCGAGAACGTTCCACCGGTGGCCACAGAGAGGAACGTCGCGGAGGTAAACAGAAACCAGGGGCTGTTCTGGGAAATCGCCGGTGCCAGGCACACCGGCGACATCTGACCTTCCCACGTGGGGACACGGACAGCTGACGAGGATGTGAAGACAGGGCTGCAGAGCCGGGAAGGGCTGAGAAGGGTCATGGGGAAGGGACCTCTCCCTCCCGAAGCTCTGCGGGCACACGGGGCCCGTCTCCCAACACGGGTCTGTGCCTCTCGGTCACGACACAGCCACCTCCATGCGGCAGGCCCCGGTCCGGCTGCTCATCAGACGCCTTGCAACCGGGCCCAGCGACGTCAGAGGACCAGTCCCAGGGCCTGGCCTTCTGTCCAGAGGAGGAAGATGCTACCAGACAAAAGGGGGAAACATGACTAAGATTTAGAGTCTCGTTCAGCTGAAGAACTCTTTTCCACCTCTTCCCTCCAAGACTCTTCCACACCAAGAGTAGATTATGTTCTAAACTGCATTTATCGGGAAGGTGAGGACGGCAGTGGATGGCTGGGATGGGGCACCAGGACCCCTTTGCACCCCGGCTGCTGGGAGTGTGGCCGGCTTCCCAGAACTGCCTCCTGGAAAGAGGCACTCCTCCCCCCAGATCATGGCCCCGCCCTGGGGCGGCTACGAAGGGGTGAAAGGATGCCCGCCACCCCTCTCCCAACCCGGACGAGTGGGAAGTGCAGTCCCAGGGCCGGAGTGTCTGTGGGGTCTCCAAGGGCTTCCCTCTGCCCCCAACCCCCAGTCTCTTCCAAGGGGGCCGACCCCAAGAGGGCGTCACAGTAAACCTGCATGGTGACCTGTGTCACCGTTGGCTTCTGGGAGCCCAGCCTGCCACAAGGGCTTTTTCTTGCTTGTGTCTCCCCGATGCTGCACCGTCTTCCCTCACCTGCTGTTACTTCTGCTGCAGAGACGGGCAGTGTTGGCTCAACAGAATAATCTTATCAGCTGAACCCAAAAGATGTATTCCTGGTGCCTTCCCAGCAGTGGGGTTTCCTCCCCACTTGCTGGTCATTTAGGAGGCGGTTACTAACAAGTAACCATGGAGGCCACGTCTGTGACAGATTCCTTAAACAAGGATGCTGATGGATGGTGGAACTGAAGGTACCAGCAGCGCATGGCAGCCCCCCGCCACCCCAATGTTCTGGACGGCAGTAACAGAGCTGCTCCGAGCTTTACAGGAACCCTGCACCTGGCCAGACTGTGAAACAGGAGGAAATTTCATCCTGGATACCTTCCCTAAATCACTGTCCTTGCCAGAACAGACAGCCCAGAACAGACCCTCGGCTGCATAAATGATTAACATGCAATTACAAGGAGCATCACCAGAGGGCAAGAATTACCCCCTGCGATGCCGGGGCCGCTGGCCCGTCCTCAGAACATCGTTTCCCCTTGGGACTTCCACGGTTCAATGAATTCCGGATCTACTGAAAGCCCAGAGGGAGGGAGAGGGAGGCACGGAAGGAAACCAACCAGAAGCAAAGAGAAAATCCGGCAGGTGTACAGTTAACTCTCGAAGTAGAGACCGACCTAAGCGCACAAGCAATGTACGAAACCACAAAGGCAAAAGCAAAAACTCCAGTGAAATCGATGAACGCCACGAAAAAGGCAGCAACGACCGAGGAAATATATTGAAATGTGACAAGAGGTTTAGATCCTGAGAAGATGAGAAAATGCGGGAATGAGGGAGAATGTTCAGGACTCAGAGGCCGCTGTCCACCCATCGCGTGGATTTTGGATGCGTCCGCCACACTGCTCTCGGGTCCAAGGACCGCGGGGTATCATCAGATGACTCGCGGTACCCCAAAGACTGTCAAGACAGAGCAGGTGGGAACCTCGTTGTATTAAGGGGGCGGAGGCACTGAAAAGGCCCGGGGCAGGTGAAACATTGCAGAGGTAGCCTCTCGGAAGTGGGTTCACGGTTTTTGTCTGCTTTTTCTGACTTCTCTAAGCTTTCCACTTTGTTCTATGGTGGGAATAGTATGCATCTATTGTATTCTTTTTTGTTTTCAAGTCACTATACCAGCCTAAAAGCTTGGATGTCTCCTTTCCTTTATAAACCCCAAAGCCCCCGTATCTAGGCTGGGGGATGGGACTTTCTATCTACCCTACATCCCGACCAGGGGCCCACACTGCTGGGCCTCTGACCCCTGCACGGGTCCATCTGCAGGCCCTTCAGGAAGGGCGAGAAGTGGCTGGGGGCTGGCGAGGCCACGGGGTCTCCCTGCAAAGAGCATCTCTGTGCAGCTAACGGCCTCGGCCTCTGGCATCCACGTTACTGCTCACGCTAAAGCCCATCTCCCAGACACAGAGCGTGACCGTACACTCTGCGGAACCAGAGCAGACCGCCACCAGGTCTTTCTGAAGAGAAAAGTATGTTTCCCCTCTCAGTCCTCTTGCAGCATCCTCATTCACTGCAAGCCGCCGGGCCGCTCAGCACCTGGGGCAAGGCCCTAGGGAGCCACTGGGCTTTTCTCTTGTCTACTCCAGCAGGCTCCTGGGTACAGAGCTTCTGTTTACAGCCCAACGGCCCTGAAGCTGAGCTCTATTCCCTCAAATGGACCCTGGCAGGTTCCTGGATGGGCCATGGGCAGGTACGAGTGCACACCTGGAGCGCTCTACCCTCTCGGTGTTCACAACTCTGGCCGTGAACAGTCATGCCGATGAGGTCCAGGGTCGGGGGGATTAGGTGAACAGGACCAGCTGGCCCCTTTCCACCTCCCCAGCTCCAGGCTCTACCTCTCTGGAAGCCCCAGGCTTCTGCACAAAGACCAGCTTTCCTGACAGGAGAGGGGTGTGGTCCTTCGCCCAAAGAGGGAGCCGCCAGTCACCAGGGGGCCCATCAGTCCCCACGGCCCCCAAAAGAAAACACGGGACTTAGTGTATGTGGACCAAGTTAGCCCAAAGCTCTGGAGTGTAGAACATGCCTAATTCCCCGATTTTTCTCGTTTGTTTCCAGACACATCAGTGCTTTTATTAGCCGAAGTTTGGGGGAAATCTCCGAGAACCAAAGAGCTGTAAAAAGCAATCCTGAGAAGACTCTGTTGTCTTCCAGAGCCTCCAAGCAGGAGTACGGTCCAGTGAGAACAGCACTGAGGGCACCCTCACGCATCACTTAGCAGCTGTTTTAGCCACAGCTTACAATCTCGGCTGACGATGTACCTACAGAGTTAATCCTACCTGAGGAAGTCTGGAAAGCTCCGTAGGTAAACTTAGAGGTTCAAGAAACGTAGACAGTAGACTCTATTCCAACAAAGACAGAGATGACGGCCCTGTCTTCAATTCTCACCCCAGGACAGGCCCCAACAAGACACTCAGCCATTCTCTCCACTTGCCCTGTGTCATGAATCAAATTATGCCCCCCAGCCCATGCCTATGTTGAAGCCCTAACCCCCAGACCCTCAGAATGTGACCATATTTGGAGAAAGGGTCTTTATAGAGGTCATCAAGTTATAATGAGGTCGTTAGGGTGACTCTAAACCCAATATGACAGGTGTCTTTACAAAGGGGTAAATTTGGAGGCAGATACACACACACAGGCAAAACTCCACATGAAGGCAGGGGTCAGGGTGATGCCAAGGGTTGCCAGCAAACCACCAGAAGCCGGAGAGAGGCCTGGGACAGCTTCCCTGGGACAGCTTCAGAAGGAACCAACCCCGCGGACACTCAGTCTTAGAGTTCCAGCCTCCAGAACTGGGAGACAATACATTTCCGGTGTTTAAGCACCCCCGCTGTGGTCATTTGTTACAGCACCCTGGCAAACTAATACAACCTATCTGCAAAACGGGATTAGGAATTCTCACCATGCTGCCTGTCTTCAGAGCTGAAAGTGACGGATTCAAAAATGCTCCGTAACCCCGGATCCACCTGGACCGACAGCTTGGCCTGTGTTAACCCCACGAGAGCCGTCCGTGCTGCAGGACCAAGGCTCTCGGGGCAGGACCTACGTGGTCCTTTGATGTCAGTGAACACCCACACCTGCGTGCTTTGTTCCTACGATCCCAGTATGCGCTCAGTGGCCCTATATCCACGCAGACGCCCAACACAGTTCTTCAAAGCTGGAGGGGAAGCGTTTCCAGGGGGGTTTTGGGGAGACTGGAAAACCAGGAAGCGTTTTCCTTAGGTTTCCAACCGTCACGATGGAGACAGACGGATCCACCAACCAAAGCATCCTTTCCATCCCGCATCTGACAATAGCTAGACTAGGATCTCTCCGCCGCAGGGCTCGGTTCTCGCCCACCCCGACCCACCACACCTGGAAACACCAAAGTAGCAGCGCTAAAGCACAAAGCAGAAGCCAAACCCAGCGCGACACACGTCTCTGCCCGTGAATGAAGAACAGTTTTCAACAGCTGGAGGAGAAAATCAAGACTATTTCATGACATAAAAACTATATGAAATTCAGGTCACAGGGTCCAGAAATATAATATTATTGAACACAGGCACACCCGTCGTTCCTTTACGGTTTGCCTGTGGTTCTTTTGTGTGTCAATGACCGAAACACTTACCGCCTGGCCTTTTACAGTAGAAGTGTGCCAGCCCCTGCTCTACACCAGCCCTACACAGGCCACGGGGCAGAGGGCCAGGCCGGGGTAGGCGCAAGCCACGGAGAAGTGGGCGGCACCCGCGGCGGGTGCATAGCCGAATGGCCGAGGGCTGGCCAGGTAGCGGAAACGGGAATGGCCCAAAGGTAAACTCATCCACTGGAAACTGTTTACTGGAGCTGGCTCCAACCTCCAGTGAGGAGGGCTCCCGGGCCCCAGCCCTGAGCGCAGGTTAGCACCACTGTAGCACTATGGGATGCTCAAGGCACGTCGGGGTCCTGGGGCCTGGCCGTGGACTTCACCCTCGGTTTTTCATTGTTTATGGAAGAAACTACAAGGCCACCAATTGACAAAACTGAGAAAAATCACGCTTCTGCAGACTGACCTTTGTATTTAATGCTAACAAAATAAACACTAGTAAAACTGTTCACTGAAACGGTATTTAGGTACGTGGTGGGTGATGCGGCCGAGTGAAATCGTGCCTGATCTACGGGGCAGAATCTTCTTACACAGAATACGGAACTGGTTCACCTACCTCTCCTAAAATTTCACCACATTTCAAATGGTATAGATGGTGCGGTAAGGAATACCCTTTCCTCTCTCGTGTATGAAACCAATATTGAATATGAAGCACAAAGAGGGTATTACTGAGACACACATCAACCAGACGCCCACAGTGGTTTCACCCTGTACATCTGTGGGTTCCCACCTGGTGCCTGACATGGTATCAAGTGGGTGGTTTAGTTCATTGTGCGCGGCCGGCGTTTCTGAGCATCCTTCCTCCCTGGCAGGGCGGGGAAGAGGTCTCTCAGGTATGTGGACGCCCACACCTGTGGCCAGAAGGCTGCAGTCTCCTCCTCCTTTAGGCTTCTGCTCCCACTGGATGGAGCTGGTGGGCCTTGTTACGGACATTTTAATGGATTTAATTATCACATAAATAATTATGTGAGATGAGCAGTTTCCAGGACTCATCAGGTGGAATATTTTGTAAAAGACTCGATAATGGGGAATCGCTTAAAAACAGGCTGGTAAACTAGACCACGTTAAACATTTAAGGAAAAAACAATAAAACTCCAGAAGAACTCTGGACTCAGACAGCTTTGCCAGCCTTTGTGTTGTCACTTAACTTTAAATGGGGAATCAAGAGGATGTACTAGGTTGTGGTCCATGCCAGACACAGCCATGAAACGCACACTCGGAGAAAGACCTTCACCCCATATAGGAAGACCGGAAGATCCACATACACTGGCTTTTTCCATTAAAAAAAAAAAAATTCTATTTCTTCCAGGCTTAGACTAACTTCTTCTACTCACTGACCAATGACTTAGGGACTTCTACAATCTGACCCGGGTCACAGTTCTGGGCTCCCAGCTGGGCTGGAGGCTTAAATCCAATGTCTTGATGATCACCACTTAAAAGCTGATGAGGGGGCTTCCCTGGTGGCGCAGTGGTTGAGAGTCCTCCTGCCGATGCAGGGGACACGGGTTCGTGCCCCGGTCCGGGAAGATCCCACATGCCGCGGAGCGGCTGGGCCCGTGAGCCATGGCCGCTGAGCCTGCACGTCCGGAGCCTCTGCAACGGGAGAGGCCACAGCAGTGAGAGGCTCTCGTACGGCAAAAAAAATGCTGCCGGGGTAAGTTCTAGGGTTTTTTTTTGTTTGTTTTTTACATCTTTATTGGAGTATAATTGCTTTACAATAGTGTGTTAGTTTCTGCCTTATAACAAAGTGAATCAGTTGTACATATACATATGTTCCCATATCTCTTCCCTCTTGCGTCTCCCTCCCTCCCACCCTCCCTATCCCACCCCTCTAGGTGGTCACAAAGCACCGAGCTGATCTCCCTGTGCTATGCGGCTGCTTCCCACTAGCTATCTACCTTACGTCTGGTGGTGCATATGTGTCCATGTCACTCTCTCACTTTGTCACAGCTTACCCTTCCCCCTCCCCATAGCCTCAAGTCCATTTTCTAGTAGGTCTGCGTCTTTATTACCGTCTTGCCCCTAGGTTCTTCGTGACCTTTTTTTTTCCTTAGATTCCATATATATGTGTTTGATGCTGACCGTAACCTCCTCCTTTGAATAATCGGGGAGCCGGCGCCAGCCCGGGGCTGGGTGTGGGAGCTTCCACCTGAAGAAAGGCAGCCTGGAAACGGAGGCTTCTGAGATGGTCCCCAGTCAGACCTGTGGGCTCACAGGTCAGCGCCGCCCTTCACTGGCCTGATGACCTTTGCTCCATGACCTAAGTTGACTCTGGGCCTTGGCTTCCTCAAGTGTAAAAGGGCTCTCATATCACGTGAGAGATTACTCTTTTCTCTCTTTTTTCCTACTTTATCATCTTTTTTCTCCGTATCACATGAGAGTATACTCTTTCCTTCTCTTCTACTAGCCTATGGACCACCTCGAGGGCAGGGACCCTGCCTTTCTCTTCCTTGAAACATAAAAGTCCAGAGATTTAAGCCAAATACACAGCGGAAAACTCACGAAATGCTTATGGCATAAATGGCTGAGAACTTAACTTCTCACACGTGAACAAAGCAGTGGTTCTCAAACACGGGCACGTATCAGACTCACCTAGAGGGTTTGTTCAGACCCAGACTGCCGGTCTCCACCCGCCGAGGCCTGAGCCGGGCCTGAGAATATACATTTCTAACTTGCACCCAGGTGCTGCTGGTGCAGCTGGTCCCTCGACCACACTGTGAAAACCACTGATATCATGCACGGTAGCTGACAAGGTGCTTGTCCATCTGGCCTCCTGGTGGTTGGAGGTGGGCAAGGCCGGCATCACCGTGTCCTTTTCCGCAGACGAGGGAACTGAGGTTCAACAAGGGTTTCAATGACTGATCGAGGTCAAGAAGTGGGAAGCTGGGATCATAACCCCCGGTGCAAAGCAGCCCCCATGACCTTGAGGAACAGACTAACAGTCCAGTGCAGAGAAAACAAAGGCAGAAAAAGGAGACTGCAGGGGCTTCCCTGGCCGTCCAGCGGTTAAGACTCTGCGCTTTCCATGTATGAGGCGCGGGTTCGATCCCTGATCAGGGAACTAGGGTCCCACATGTCACGTGGCTTGGCCAAAAAATACAAAAAGAAAATATTAAAAAAGAAAAAGACAAAGCAGGCTGCAGTCAGAGCAGATGTCTCCACGTGAGGGTATAACATGCCGGCCTGGGTTCCAACACTGAACGCCTTCCTTCTTTCCTTCTTCCAAGACAGCAATTAGAACCACACGCCCCCTTCCCAAGTCTACTAAAGTAGGAAGAAGTGCAGTATCCTGCCTGATATGAGCCACAGGAAGGGAGTTTCTGTGCCAGTCCCGGGAGATGGCACAGAGAGAGCCTCCCGACACACGCAGAAGAGGCTGAAAATCCCGGGACAAGTCGGTGGTGGAAGCTCAGCCTCTGTTGGAACAGGGCCTCAATCCCAGCTCGGCCCCTGAACGTGTGACCCCGGGACGTGCACCCTTGTTCCTCGGTGCCGGGTGGGGCGGGGAATTACCCGGCCTGTGTGGCAGCCTCGGCCCCTGCACACGTGGTGTCCAGCGCTGGTCCCTTTCTGCCAGAATCCCAACAGCTACCTCCTTCCTCAAAGCTGCCCTCCTGCTGGCTCACCCCTCCTGACCTCGGGCAGAGCTGGGCAGAGCTGTCACGATGAGGACCACCCACCCTCTGACCTATTGGATTCTTCTTCCTGGGGACCTTCACCCAGGCAACCTCTCACCTTAGCAACTGTGAAAGAGGCCGGAGGGGGGAATTGCAGCTGGAGCCTCCCTAGCGGGCCTTTCCAGCCGACCCAAATTCCCCTCCACGCCCGACTCACCCAGAATAAGGCCCCCGAGAGGCCCCTTCCCCGCTGAGCTTTGCAAAGAGGGCTAATTTCAGTTCCATAAGCCTAGTCGAAGCGGTGGAGAAAGGGCGGAATACCTGCTTTATAAGAGCATCGAGTGATTGGTCATTCGTTAATCCGCTATGTATTGCAATATCACAGACCACCCCCTACTTTTAGATAACAAGTCCTGCTCTCAAAGACAGGTAGAAACTGGGTCAGAAACAGAATCACTGCAACAAACATTTTCGGAAGCCCGAGACCTGATTCTGGTTATAAGAGGACCATTCTGTATTTTTATTTTTTTCCCCCAAAGTGAATCCTCAGCTTCTTAATCACTTCTTTGAGATAAGCACAATGTTACGCAGAAATGCAAGGCAGTCCCCAACCTCGGAATATCCTACTTTTTGAACGAGACTTTTTAAAAAAATGCAATCTTCCCCAAAAAAGTTTAAAAAAAAAAAAACAAAACAACTTGAAGAAGCCATTTCAATGGCCGGCTCTCCACTGGAGTGGTGGGCATTTGGGCAGATGCTTGCATTAGTGGACACAGGGCTGGGGGACCACACTTCCCCACCACCAGCAAGGCTGGGCAAAGGGCGCAGCTCCATGGGGTCATATCTCTCCGATCCCCCAGCTCCTAACTACAGGCTGGAACGCGTGCGCAAGTGTGGAATCAGGTCCTGGTCAGAACCCTCCAGCCCAGGTAGTTATTATGCGACATGGGAGGTGGGTTGTGTTTACCATCCCTCACTCCCCGCCAGAGCCATCTGAAGCTCTATGATGAGTCTCTCCTCCCACTGACTGCTCTGCATACCTACTTATCCTTACCTTCGTCACAAGCAACCACCAGTTAGGTGTAAAAGGATAACACCACTTTAAACACAGTTCAAGCTCTCCTGGCTGGTGCTCGTTTGGTTTTGAGGGACATGAGGTTAGAGTGTCAACAGATCCCTCCGCCGTCTCCCAAATCCTCACTCCGGCTCTGTTCCTTGCAAGCTACAGAGGGATGGACAACATAAATACAACACGTGGGTCCTGCGCTCTAGAATGGAAGTTTAAGAGAAAGCAGGTACCTAAGGCTGAAAACAGAAGATGCCAGGACGTAAAGCTGCTGGTGTGAGTACAGAACTAGATGGAGAGAGAACCCCTGGGTGGAGAAGGGGTTCCTGGGACATGGAGGGGGTACCATCTGGGCCGACTGGGCTCCAAACAGGTATCGAGAGGATGCTACGCACAGGGGTCAAAAGTCCTTCTGCGGGTGAGGTGCTCAGTACCTCTGGGTCCCCATCACTCCCCACACACACCCGAAATTTCTCCGATGATCTTCTGAAAACCCTTTGCTTTGCTGGTGACTGACAGTCGTGAGGACAGACCTTGGAGGCTGTCTCAGCTCTCGCTGGGCGGGGCTGAAATACCTGCCTTTCTCACGACCCACAGGGAACAGTCAAGCCTGGTATTCGTGGAGGCCACACCGTACTGGACTTGTGTGCAATCAGTTACCCCCTTGCTGTGCTGTCAAGATGCCCTCCAAATGGGCGGCTACAACCCCTCCACAGCAGCCAGGCCCACAGCCCTCACTCAGCTTGCAGGGACACGCTCCCCAGGACAGCCCCTGTCCTCCAGAGGGACGATGCTAAGGTTCCTCGGGAGCGTCCCCAGCAGTCACGGGGACCACGAGCTCAGCAGTAACTCACCCTGCACTTGCTTCCCCAACTTCCTTATGTCGCCCTCCTGCATCCCATTCCTGCTTCTGGGGACCACCTCTCCCCAGAATACCAATCCCCAAGTCCTCGCCTCAGGCTCTGCATTCGAGGGTCCCAAACGAGAACAGACGGCCAACGTCAAGCTCGCACTAGGCCACTGGGGGCCTTCTGGTCAAGACACAAGCCCAGCTGAGTGATGCGTGTGCACATCCCTGGTCATTTCTGGTCAAAGCCGGTGGGCTATTTCGTACTGTTAGAAATTCCCGATTTAGAAAGCCAAGGAAATATTTGGTTCCATTAATAAGATACACTTACACTCAGCTAAAACTGGAGAAAAGCAAAGGGTATTTATATCCCGACTGACATTTTTACATTAAAAACGTATAAAGGCACTGCGGCTCACGCAGGTCCAGGCTGGAGGCCATCGGAGTTCATGGTTCCCAAGGAACTTCTGACTCTAAGCTGGGCCTGTATCCCGGTTCAGGCCCCATGGTCCCAGCGCACAGGTCAGCAGGGAAGCCCACCCCCACCTTCTGAAAGCATCATGAGTGAGGACCTTCGGTCACCCACACCTAGGGCTCTGCTCGAATGTCACCTCCTCAAACCCCCAGGCTTCTGTGTTACTTTCCTAGGCTACTGTTACGAACTGCCACAAACTTGGTGACTTAAGAACAATTTATTCTTACCGTCTGGAGGCCAGAAATCTGAAACCAGTTTCACTGGGCGAAAGTCAAGGTATTGCTGGGTCTGGTGCTTTGTGGAGGCTCTAAAGGGAGAAGCCGTTTCCCTGCTGGCATCCTAGCGGCCACCTGGATTCCCGGCGGGTGGCCCCTTCCTCCATCTTCAAAGCCCATCACTCTGTCTCTGTCTCATCACATGGCCTTCTGCTCCGTAATCACATCTCCCTCTGCCTCTCTCATAAAATGACAACGGTCATTACATGACATTCAGGGCCCCTCCGGATATACGGGGTAATCTCTCGTCTCAAGATCCTTAAATTATCACACCTGCCAAGTCCTTTTTGCCATCTAAAGTCACATGCACAGGTTCTGGGAATTAGCATGTGACTATCCCTGGGGGGCCATTATTCAGCCTACTACACACCCTCTCAAAACAACACAGCTTTTCCGTCCATGCCTCCACCTGGCTTCAGGGATCACTTCCAACATTCTTTGTTTATCATCTGTTTATTTCCTTTCTCCTCCACCAGAGAAAATGCTCCTTGAAGGCAAGGACTCCATGCTGTACATCCGGAACCACCTGGAACACAGCAGGCACTCAGCAAATTGCTACAGAATCCCCTCGAGGAATCAGCATCTGTATCTTTCACGAGCTCATCTGTAGGGTCCATGGGCAGGAATCCACCCTCCTGACTCAGTGTTGCATCCCAGCCGCTGCACGGAGCACGAGGTAAGATGCTCTGAGTCCCTGCTGCCTGAACATAAAAGAAAAGTCCCCCCAGGTACCTGTGATCTGCACCCCAGTTTTGGAGCAAATGATCAGCTATCTCCCGGATGGTCCCAGCCGCACCTACACCATCCATACTCCGGCTCCCTCACCTTCAGCGATTATTCCCCTACCCATGAACACAAAGTGCCCTTCTGCCTCCTGCCACCACCCCACCTGGGGGCCAGGCTTCTCTGCCCCGGCTTAAGCTCTCCCCAGCTTGGCCCCATCCCACCAACCTCCTTAGCACCCACGGCCAATTCCCTTCACTCCGGCCAGATCAGCCGCCCACCAGAAAACTCCTACACACACATCCCACCCCCTCCTTCAAGGCCCAGTGGCTAGCCAGGGCTCCCACAAAGAGACCTGTCATTCCAGGTCTTGGTGACACGCATGCCACCCCCCCCACCCCCCCGTTAAGGGACGGCACTTCCGGGCAGTCCGGTGCAGGTGAGCTTGTGATGCCTCTGGTTCCCTGGGTGTGAGCCTCTGATGAGCACTTCTGTTCTCCAGGGAAGATGACGCTCCGTTTCTCCTGTGCCCTCCAGCCTCTGGGCTTCGAGTGACAAAGCAGGAGGACTCTGACGTTTCTGAGCTACTCGAGCCGTCCGGCACGCCCTCCGTCCATAAAATGGGCGCAGCGCGATCCACGACCGCCTGACCGCAAGCTTTACCCCAGCAGGTGAGAGCGACCGGCCCAGCGCTGGCACGAATAAGTGTCCAAACACAAAAGGGACAACCCTGGAAAAGCCACAGGTGCCACCAGCCAGCCAAGAGCAGGCGACATCCCTCCTCATCTGGGAGAGACCAAGAGAGACCAAGCCCGAGAACCACAAGGTATCACCGGGGGTGAGGTGGGGGAGGTGTTAGGGCCTCCAGATAAAATCCAGGACGCCCAGTTAAATTTGAATTTCAGATACACAACAAATAATTTTATTACTCTAAGTATGTCCCAAAGAGTCAAACATACTGGGATGTAGTACATTTTTACTTGCTAAACCTGGAGGAAGGGGGGTGTGAGGGTGGGCCCCCAGGCTGTGCCAATCAGAGGGGGCCCCCCAAGAAGTCCAACCTCAAGGGGAGGAGAGGTGGGAGGTGGCCACCCTGGAAGGGGGCAGGGTGAGCCAAGCCCCCATGGGTCCAGGTCCTCTCCTTCCAGAGTTCACTGACAAAGAGATGCACTCCACGGTATCAACTTCCCATTAAAGAGCTTTCTCAAAAAAGAAAACCTTTCTTGCTAGCTATAAAAAGGAGTTGTTTCAAGCATATTTTTTCATGCTGGCATAATTCTACAAGAAACCACAAACAAAGCCGTGATTCTGACAACAAAGATTGCCATGGAAACGAATCACCTCCATCCTGAAAATCATGACTTCACCTCGCATTCCACCAGAAACCGACCCCAGATTGTTACCAGAAGAATCCTTGTGCAAACAAACACCAGCCAACTGTGGCTGAATGGCAGGAAGTGTAGCCGCTTTTTCTAATTTTAACTTCCTCCAGGAATGCATTCGTTCTAAACAGGCTGCGCCCAGGCTCCCCAGACCCCGCGTTCCTTCAGTAAAAACACCCACCTCCAGGGGCCACAGTGAAATGCAGATTTAAAGCTGCAGGGCCGGGAGGAAGTGCACCCCGCGCCCGCCCGACGTCCAGTGCTGACTCAGATTTTCTCCAAAAATGACTAAGAGACTAAAGCAAGCAGTTGGAGCAGGAAAGCCTCCCAGACCAGAGGGTGAGCCAAGAGGGGAACAGAAAGGGAGAGACGCCTTGCGAAGGCAGCAACAAATAATTGCAATAAGTGGGACCTAATCTCCCAGCCGCGACGCCTTGGCCAAGACTGAGGACCCATGGGCCAGAACTGGAAACGCCTGGAAAACAGTTCTGCAAATTATCGCCCAGGACTGGATTCGGGAAGTGCCTCGCTGGATTTCTGAAGCCCGTGTGGGCAAGTAAACTGGGAGGCAATGTTTGCAATGCTCACAGCCAAGAAAGGCTTATCTTCCAGAAAATTCAAAGAACTACGATACGGTAAGAAGAATAGGAAAAACCATGAAAACGATCTTCAGATCAGAAGAAACTGGAGCGGCCAATAAACATTAGTTTATGGCTGATAATGAAGAAAGCATAAATTAAAAGCCCTCTCACTTCCGTCAGGCCTCCTCCCAAAACGAACAGTCAGACAACGTCAGGGATGGAGGGACGGTGAGGACGTGGCACCACATGAATGACCTGGAATGTGGTTGGTGGGACGTGAAGGGGACACCCTCCATCCCATGGCCAGATTTGTCCCATAGATGGGTACAGAGGTGCTGTGCTGAAAAGGTGACTTGTAACAGCAAAGTGCTGAAAAGAGATCTGATCCCCAAGAGCAGAAGGAATGAGGAAACGGAGGTCCAGTACACAGAAAACCATGTCAGAGAACTGCAGCTGTGGACCTCAAGAACACGCGAGCCAGGAGGGAACACTCAGAAGGGCGTCCATCAGTTACCTACTGCTGGGTAACAAAAGACCACAACCAGGAACCCAGGTGTGACTTAGCTGGGTCCTTGGCTTCAGGCTGCGGTCAACGCCTAGGCCGGGCTGGGGTCTCACTGAAGGCTCGACTGGGGAAGGTTCTCCTCCTACACTCCCATGCTTCATGGCAGCGCTCGGTCCCTGGCTGGCTGTTGGACTGAGGGCCTCAGCTCCTTGCCATGTGGGCCCCTCTATATGGAAGCTTGCTTCGCCAAAGCTAGCCAGAGAGAAAGTCCGTTCTCAAGAAGGACGTTATAATCTTACGTAGCCTGTTTGGGGCAGGGACACCCATCACTTTGGACGAATTCCGTCAGTTAGAAGCAGGTTGCTAGGCTGGCCACATCCCGGGGAGGATGACACAAGGCTGTGAATGCCTGCAGGCAGGGACCACAGGGGCCACGTTAGGGATGGCCAGCCACAGACAGAGAGCGCGTGGCTCCATTTACATAAATGAGAAGACGTGAAAAACAAACGATATTGCTTAAGGAGACGATGCTAGCTAGCTATGCTGTACAACTATAAATAGCAAGGGAATGACAACCACAAAAATCCTGAGGGACTACTCTGAACACCTATATGGCATATCAGATAAAACACATTCGGAAGGGGGCAGGTGAGAGGGTGTCGGGATTGGGGAGGGGCAACAGAACTCCAAAGTCAAGGGTAAAGTTCCACTTCTTGGCCTTGGTAGAGGCTATACCAGTCTATACGAGTGTTCACTGTTTCTGCAATTTGCTATTCATCCCAGATATTTAAGTTTTATTTGTATCTATTCAAGATTTAGGGACCACATGGCTTGGCCCCTGATACCCCACGGAATAGAAGGGGCAAAGCACTGCAGGGCTGGGGATCGAGCCACTGCTTCCCATTCGCCTCGCCCTGCGGAGAAACAGACCAGCTGTGACCTGAAGTAGGGCCCCACCTAGAAGTCCTCCTCCCAAACCAAACTCACAGGCCTCCAGCTTCACCTGGAAGCCATGTCCTCCCGGGCTGGATTAGGACTCTCAGAATTCACCCCAGCTCTTCCCACTCACTCCCCTGCAATTAAAGGCGCAGGTCCTAGACGCTGCTGAGCTGGGCTCTTCACTAATCCAGGGCTCCCCACAGGGCCCTGAAATGCCCTGTGATTGTGGGGTTTGTCCCTCTTCAGGCAGCAGAAAACAAGAACCTTTGGTTGCTGGAAGTTGGGAGTGACCCAGACCACATCCTGTTTGGCTACGGCATGGATTCAATCATGGCAATATCATGGAACAAAAGAACTTTCTACGCGGGCTGATGGGCGAGACTGCAGCCTGCAGCAGGGAAGGAGCCCAGCCAGAGGTCAGCGCACAGGGTGACCCTGTTCGGTGAGCACACACGGCCAAGTAAGTGCACGCCAGCTGGGCCTGGGGGGTCGTGAGGTGCAGGGAAAGGGTATCTGGTCCCTGCTGCCCACGGACGGAAAGCAGACTGTGCAGGGAGCCCTGCCCTTTGCCCACGCCCTACACCCCCGGACGCAGCGGGCTCTCAAATACTTGTTGAATGAATGAGTGACAAAGCACGTTCCAGATGGAGTGAGGAAGGAAGGTGAAGCTGCTCTTGGCCGTGAGAGCAAAGCCCGAGGACCACGGCAAGGCGGCCACCCTGCTCCTGGGGCTCCTGTCCCACAGCCGGCAGAGGCACAGGGAACATTCAGTACCGAAAAATCAGGCTCTCTGTAGAAACTCCTCCACAAGCTGCACAGCCTGCTGGCACTGAAGAGCTGAAAAGCCCAGAAAAGGTGTTTTCACAGCACACCCGAAGCGTGTAAGGAATCTGGAGGAGCTTCTTCCAGGAAGGCCTGGGGAATGTGGTGGTCTTATCTCAAACGGGGGATGAGATCGGCACACCTGAGTTTGGGAAGCAAAGAGTGGTGAAGAGAGAACCTTTGGGAAAGCCCAGACAGCAAGGAAGAGGCCCCTGGTGGGGTCAGAACACCGAAGCGGCCATCCCGGCTCTACGTCCATCACGTACGTGAGCCTCCGGACCCAGCGCTCGTCTGAGAGAAGGGTGACCCCAGAAGTTCCCAGGACCCGGAGCTCACCCAGTGCAGGGACCCTAAGCTCCGGTTTGATGCTCGTCCGTGTAAACACATCGGCTGGGAAACCCCACCTGAGCAGGTGCCGGGCTGGGTGGGTTGCCCGGGGTCCAGAGGCGCAGCTCCCACCCTCGTCCCACCAGTGGGACTAAAGCAAGGAGCAGACCTGCCCTCATCTCTAAAAAGGTGCAGAAGGGGCCTCCCTGGCGGTCCAGTGGTTAGGATTCCGCGCTTCCACTGCAGGCGGCACGAGTTCGATCCCCGATCAGGGAACTGAGATCCCTCATGCTGCACGGCATGGCAAAAAAATTAATTAAAATAAATAAAGAAAAAGGCGCAAAAACGGCATCCAAGTGGACATCCACCTCGCAGGCTGCTGCGGGGAGCGCATGGTACACGTGAAGCGCTTAGAACAGCTCCGGGTCCTCGGTCGACACTACATAGGCGCTCGCGGTTTTACTCTCCGATGAGGGACCACGTGCGCACACAAGGGCCGCCCAGGACGGCTGCCATCTCTCCTGCTCTCCCACCTGCCAGCCCCTGGTCGCTTGCCAGCTGAATCTCATCCCTGTTCTCACGTTCAGGCTTACCTCCCGATGTATCCACCTGAAAACATTGCAGTCCCGGCCCCCAAGGAGAAGCATGAGCCCCACTCCTTGCAGAAGTCACCCCCCACCAGCCCAGACTGAGCCTCTGCCACTCAGAGTGCGGTCCCCGCGCCGGCCACCTCCTTCCTGTCACTCGGGAGCTGGTCAGGAACGCCCGGGCGATTCCTGGGCACGTAAGATTGGCCGGAGGACGGCAGGTCCAGCTGGAGATGTGGACATTTGTCCCCACGCCGTCCTGGAGCTCGGTCCTCTAGGAAAGCCTTCTGGCCTAAGAAGATTCCAAGCTCCAGGGCATGCAGGGGCCCTGTGCCCGCGTGCGTGTGTATGCGTGTGCATGTGCGTTCAGTGACTTTCCCAGTGCTGGGCGTGTAACAGCGCTCACTCCCTGAGCCCTGACTCACCGCATCAGCAGAGAATATCGAAAGGAGCAGATGCCTCGATGCAGCCGTGCATGCTTTAACCAGCCATCTTCGGAGGAGAGACACTCTCACCATCTCATGCCATTTTCCATGCATCAACCCCTGAGCCGCTAACAGGATTAGGGGGACCCTCGGTCACCACCGCAACTCCCACCGCCAGCCTAATGCTCCACATTCTGAATTTGAGAGCAGTTTATACACAGGCCCATTGTCCCCGCTGCTCTGCTGCCTTTCTCAAGTTCACCTGGCAGAGATGACCCGTGTTTGTGTTTGGAAGCCGGCTGCCTCGCTGGCTGGGAGAGCAGCTCACCGTTCAAAGTCTGGTCCAGGAGCGAACAAAGAACACGCTGGCCGGAAGAGACAGGCCATGGCCTGACCTCGAGGGGGCTGGGCACCATGTTTGGCAGAAAAGGCAGCTACTAGCCCGGGTGTGGAGGCCTGGGCTTCTCCCTGGCAGGGGGCGGCCGGTACCACTGGCCGGCGCTGCAGGGCACCCTCCGGACACCAGCTGCGGTCACTGTGCAAAGCAGATGCAAGAGCAGAGGGCCATTCCTGGCCTGAGAGCCGTGCCATGGAACCCCTGCCACCCACTGGCCTTCCCTTCCGCTGCTTTGTCTCTTTTCTAAAATAAACTTTCTTTCAGAATAGGTTTAGATTTACAGAAAAGATAGCACAGGGCATTCCCATACGCCAACCAACACCTAATTTCCCAATGATTAAATCGTGCACTAGGACAGCCCGTTCGCCAACGAATGAGGATGACACGTTATTACGATCTAAAGTCCGTCCTTTGTTCAGATTCCCTTAGTTTCTCCCTAATGTCCTTCTTCTGCGCCAGGATCCCATCCAAGTGCCACATGACATTCAGCCCTGTCTCCTGAGGCTCCTCTGGGCTGTGACAATTCCATAGACGCTCTTTGTTTTCAACGACCTTGACAGTTTTGAGCAGGACCAGGCAGGTAGCTTGTAAGTGTCCCTCAGCTGGAATGTGTCTGATGGTTTTTTTCATGGTGAGACTAGGTTTGTGGATTCAGGGGACGAAGGGGGCAGAGGTGAAGTACCCTCATCACACCGTATCAAGGGCACGTACTGTCAACAGGACTTGATACTGGTGATGTTGACCTTGGTCACCTGGCCTGGCCTCTACGAGCCCCCTTCTCCAGGTCCCTCCCTCCTTCTCCGCTGAAAGTCCCCCTACATCCATTGCCAGCCAGAAGGGCCAAAAATACAAGCTTTTCTATTTATTATAAAACAAGCAACAGAAGTGCTCAGCCCAAGTGCAAGAGAACAAAAGCCTAGCACGGCTGCAGGAAGCTCTATGTAAAGGCTTCTCAACCACACACACACTGCCCTCCGCTCTCCTGAGGATTTAAGCTGGCGACTCAGAACTTTCAGCTGACTATAACATCAACAGGAAGTCACAACCTGAGAGGCCTGGATAAATAAATAGAGGTGAAAACCAGGCCCGTATTTATAAAAAAGCAATTTCTAGGAGAAGGGCCCAAATACCACCTGTCCTGTTTGGGCCTTTATACATACCGGGCCAGGTGACCTGGAGGGCCCCCCTGCACGGATGGATGGATTACCTGATGAGGTCCCTCAAGTCTGTGGGCGTCCTTCAGAGGGGTCACTGGATGAGAGCTGGGCCCCGAACCCTAGGAAACGCCGGCACGTATGGGGACATACACCGTCGCTGACACTGAACTCTGCCCCAGACCCCTGTGCTCTGGAGTCATCAATCAGTTTAGAGAATTGCTCAGCGTCTGTGTGCGACCTGGAAACTTTGGGTGGAGGAGCCCCGAGGATGCGACGGGAGGAAAGAAACACATCTCTTTTAGCTCCTTTCTGGAAGAGAAGCAGCAAGGTGGCTGGGGGGCAGGGAGGGACGAGAGAAGCCTCCAAGTCCAACCACTTTTGTTCGATTTTTGACCCTCAAAGTTTGGGGGAACTTCTTGATGCCTCGGTTTCCCCAAACGCTGCATGAAGAGGCTCACAGTGCCTGCTTCCTAGGTAGGATTCTAGAACCAGGCATGAGCCTCCAGGCAAAGGAAGGTAAAAGCTGGTTACAGGATGGAACTCGGGCCCTGGATGGAAGGGGCCCCAAGCTCGGGGGCAGCAGGACGTCTGGGTTCAGGTCTGCCACGGTGGCCTTGGCACGTGACTGAACTTCCCCAGGGAAGTGTTTCCAACTGTGAAAGTGACAAGGGGCAGCAGCTGCGGGCAGAGGGCTCAGTACTGCGCTGCCCCAGAGCTCACAGGCCGGAAGGATTCCTGTTGGGGAAAACAACTCAACCCAAACCAAGCTCCTTTCTCCCGAAGAGCTCTCCACAACAGAGCTGCGGGACACCGGCAGGCACGGCCAGCTCTGCACCAAGCCAGTCCCAAGGAATCACCGTACCCCCAGCCAACACACACCCACGTCCCTGCCCTGTCTCCTCGGGGGGCCAGGCCGCTACCAGCTGGGCTGAGATGTGAGCCAGGCACACTCCACACGCGCCTGTGATCGGGGTTAAGTTTTACGATTATCCCCATCGCAAATCACCATGTGTCTCGGGCAGCAGGCCTGAGCGGCTAAGGATGAGCTGCATGCCCCGGGGTGGGCACACAGACTGGCTCAGAGCCACCTCATTCCTGCCCCTCCTCCCACCCAGCGGCCAAAAGCAACCCAGTACCTGCCAGTGAACGGGGAAGCCGGTGGGGGGGCTACAGAGAAGCCGGAGCAGCTGTGCTGGGCACGAACCCCTCACTCTTTCTGAGCTAAGGAAGCTGGTCCACGCAGCGAGGGAGCAGAGCTCCAGCCTCGCGGAGCAGCTGAAGGGCCAGCCCATCAAGGCAGGAGCCTCAGGGCCAAGTGGAGCTAAAGATTCCAGAAGCTTCTGGGCTCCCAGCGGGCCTGGCAAACCCAGTTGCACTTCAGGTTAACTGTTAGCCAAGGGCTGCGAGTCCACAGGGCCGCCCACCCTACCCGCCCCCCACACTGCACATTTTAGGGGGCAGCAAAGGATCCAGTTCACGCCTTTCCTGAATCTCCAACTGACCCTCCCCCAGGTGAGGAGCTGACCCACTGAGGCAAGTGAAAACATTCCTTCTCGAAGGTTCCAAACCACACCTACCAAAGTGGACGCAGGAAAAAGACTTCCAGATTGGCTCGCACTCGGGTGGGCAGTGCGAGCTACAGTCCCCAAATTCAGGCTTCAGAAAAAGGAGGGGTCTCTGGGAAGCGTCCAGCTGAAGGGGCGAGGCAGCCTCCCTGTCCCAGAGGGTGTGTAACGTGCATTTCTTCTCCGGAAGCTGGAATCACTTTCAGCCTGGTGCCATCGCAGAACAGGCAGTGATGAGATAGCTCCTTGCCGGCTCCGTTTCGGAACAGAGCACCGAAACTACCAACCTGCAGCTCATCCTGCAGAGAAGCGAAGGGAAGGTGCTTCTCCTGCCGGAGGACGCCTGTTACAATTCCACCTTAGGCAGCGAGGCTGGGAGGGAGATGTCCAAACTGGAATGCACAGGAGTGGGTGAGCTGCTGCTTTCAATCAATGCAGGGGTCGTGAAGAAGTGCTGACATCACCTCCTCAGACCACGGCACTCAACTCGTCCCAGGGACGGCTAAGGAGCCGCGTGGCATGGGTGACACTGGTGTGGCCGGAGAACGCTCTTCCGCACAGCTGCCGAGTGAAAAAAGGCTGCAGGAGGGGGCATGAGTGACCCCGTTCCTAACACCACGTCCGTGTGACAGTGAGGGGTGACAGGCAGTCAGATGACTTTTCATTTCTCCTGCAGGCTGTATTTTCCAAATCTGTGATAAGCATGGATTACTTGTAAAGAAACAGAGAAGACAACCGATGGCCCCTCTTTCAGAGGCACTGGGTGGCTTCAATTCTTACATTTCAAGTCTACAGGGTGACAGTCGTCACAACACACTTGAACTATATCGACTCTTTAAACAACCCGCAAAGGGGAACGTGGCTTTCTGGGATGAATGCGGGGAAGGGGGGGTGGGGGCGGGGGTGTGCCCACTTTTCACAAGGAACTCCCCCTTCTAAATGGTCTACTCAGAAATAAGCTCCCCCAGCACATGTACGTGGGAGAATCCCTCAAACTCTGCATCAATCCACTTGAGTTTTCATTTTTACCACAAGTACCTATAAAGAAAAAGGCGCCTCAAAAACGCTGTAAAGAAAATCTAACTAAATACTGTTTAAAAAGGGCAGGCTAAGCCAATAAGCGTAGGAAAAGATGCTCAGTACACGAATCTTTAGAGAATGCAAATCAAAACCATGGGCTGTCACCTCACACCCCTTAGGCTGGCTACGGGCAAAAAACGGAAACTGACAAGTGTGGACGAGCATGGAGAAACTGGAATCCTTGTGCGGCGTTGGTGGGAATGTAAACTGGTACAACCGCCGTGGAAAATGGTATGGAGGATCCTCAGAAAGTTAAACATAAAACTATCCTATGATAAAGTAACCCCACCTCGGGGTATCTGTCCAAAGGAAGTGGAAGCAGCATCTCAAAGAGATATCCACCCACCCACATTCACAGTAGCGTGATTCGCAATGGCCGAGAGGTACAAAACAAATGTCCAAGAACAGAGGGATGGATAAACAAACTGTGGTCTCTCCATATAACAGAATAGCTTTCAGCCTTAAGAAGGAAGGCAGTTGTCACGTGCTACAACCTGGATGAACCTTGAGGACATTATAAGTGAAACAAACACCAGTCACAAAAAGACAAATACTATATGATTCCACTTACATGGGCTGTGTAAGAGTCAAATTCACAGAAACAGAAAGTAGAACGGTGGTTAGTTAGCAGGTGGTGCTAGGGGAGAGGGGGAATGGGGAAAAGTTTAATGGGTAAGTTTCAGTTTTCCAAGACGAAAAAGTTTTAAAGACCTGTTGTACCACCATGTGAATACAATTTACACTACTCAACTGTACACTTTAAAGAACTGTTAAGATGGTAAATTTTTTACTAGGTTTTTTTTTTTTAAACCACAATTCAAAATAAATAAAATTTTTAAAAAGAGAGGGAGGGGGCTTCCCTGGTGGCACAGTGGTTGAGAGTCCGCCTGCCGATGCAGGGGACACGGGTTCGTGCCCCGGTCCGGGAAGATCCCACATGCCGTGGAGCGGCTGGGCCCGTGAGCCATGGTCGCTGAGCCTGCGCGTCCGGAGCCTGTGCTCCGCAACGGGAGAGGCCACAGCAGTGAGAGGCCCGCGTACCGCAAAAAAAAAAAAAAAAAGCAAGATAAATGCGCTAATATCAATAATGATTAAAACATGAATATAAATTTGGAAGATCAATCATTATAGCACTGGGGTTTAAAATAATAGATAAGCAGGGACTTGCCTGGTAGTGCAGTGGTCAAGGCTCTGCGCTCCCAACGCAGTGGGCCCAGGCTTCGATCCCTGGTCAGGGAACTAGATCCTGCATGCCGCAACTAAGAGTTTGCATGCCGCAACTAAGGAGCTGGCGAGCTGCAACTAAGACCCGGTGCAACCAAATAAGTAAGTAAATAATTAACTAATTAATTAATTAAAAACAAAACAAAAGCCCACTTTGAAGAGGGCTTAAGGAACAGAAAAATAGAAAATGAAAAAGAGGGGAGTAGGAAACCTTTGCTTTTAAGGCTGGAGAATTTCCAGAGAATTTCTCTTTCAAAGAGTTGTGGGTGGGGCTTCCCTGGTGGCGCAGTGGTTGAGAGTCCGCCTGCCGATGCAGGGGACACGGGTTCGTGCCCCGATCCGGGAAGATCCCACGTGCCGCGGAGCGGCTGGGCCCGTGAGCCATGGCCGCTGAGCCTGCGCGTCCGGAGCCTGTGCTCCGCAACGGGAGAGGCCACAACAGTGAGAGGCCCACGTACCGCAAAAAAAAAAAAAAGAAAAGAAAAGAGAGGGAGGTCCTATACAGTAGCCTATTTTGTTTTCTTCACGTAGTTTCTGGAATTTCAGTCTGGCAACGCCCCGCGGCAGCACACATGGAACTCCTCTCCACTGGGGCCTGGGGGCCCCACAAGACAGGTCCAAAGCAGTTTAAAAAAAAGTCTCCTTGCCAATCGCTTTACGAGGCAAAAAGTGATCCTGACCCCTAAAGCTAACAAACCAGAAAGGAAACTATACCTACGCCCCGCTTGGGAATACAGACTCGGAAACCTGAGCGATACAGGTCAGCAGAAGAATCCACAACACAATGGAATTGGCCCTAGGAAGGTGGTTAAAAGCAGAGACACAGCCTGCTCCAGTGGGGACGAGTGACTCACTTTTCACTTGCCAGGTGTCGGTAATATTTGGAATTGTCACAAAAGCACTCTATTCTGACGATAAAACAATTTAATAAGCACCGTGACATTTTGAAAAAGCATCATCTAAGGAATGGTGCCATTCAAGACATGGGTTCCAATGGGGGTCGCTCTAAGCTGGGCATAGAGTCACCTAGGATGCTTTTAAAACGAAGGATGCAAGGGGCCCAGCCCAAGGCCAACTGACACTAAGGGAGGGACCTGAGCAACCCTCACAGGTGAGTGTGATGCGCGGAGAACGAGAGAAGCCCAGCTGAGGTACAGAGGGTCACCAAGACCGCCCCTTAAGTTCAGGAGCAAAGGAAGGATGGCATGCAGGCCAGTCCTCAATACCAATGACTGCGACGGTTGTGACCAACGTAGCTGGAGCTAACACAGGAAGACATTAGGGGTTACAGTGAGTGAGAGAGACAGAGAGAGAGAGAGAGAGAGAGAGAGAGAGAGGGAGTGTGTGTGTGTCTGTGTGTGTGTGTGTGTGACATTTAGCCTGAAGGCCTGAGGAGGAGGGTCCACACGCATCAGGTTGGGGACCACTGTGGCGTCTCAGGGACCAGCGGGCAGCTGCAGAGACGGGCAGGCCAGACAGAAAGCTCGAAGGCCGGCCTTCCAGACCCAACGCCGTGCTGAAGAGCTCAGGCTTACTCTGTGAAACCAGGAAGGCCTCGGAGTGTGCAGGTCAGGAAGAAACACGATCAGCTTGTGTTCTCAGTTCTTGGCAAAGGGCAAAGGTCATGGCTGAACCGTGTCCAGCATGCTGAAGCCGCCAGGCGTGTCTGCTGAGGGAACCAAGGAATGAGCAGCAAGGACGGGGTGGGGTGGGGGTCGGCCCCCCAGGCAAAGGCAGGTCACAGAGCCACGCCAGGCACAACCGAGGCCAGCACCCAGCGCCATGTGACCACGGGGTCCCACCGAAACCCTGTCCACGTGACAACACACAACCTCCCAGACGCACAGAAGGGACCGAGCGCTGGGGAGGGGGCCCCGAAAGTCTACAGGCCAGGCTCTGACTGCACCTCAGTCATCCCCAGATCCAAGTGTTACAGAAAATCCAAGCACACTCAAGACTGCAAACCCCAACTGATTAGAGAACCAGAGAACTCGGCAGCATCACCGATGCAACGTCACAGGAGGAAAACGGCGCCCGTGGACCCTGGGAAGAGGGGACCTGGGGGAGGAAGCCTGGCTGAAACGCTCACTTTGTCCGGGGAGCAGCAGACCCGAGTCCTGACACGGCTCTCAACACGCCCCAAGCACTTACAGCAGGAATTTCTCCTTTTCAATGAATGTAACTAAGCCACGGGCCACGGGTCTGCCTTCCAAACCACAGTCAGCAAGAGGACACGAGAAGCAAGCCCTTCAAGGAACAGGGCAGCAATGGAACCGAGCGTACGAGTTAGTACAACAAACGTGAATCACCCAGGAAGGGGCTCTAACCCAGTGAGGAGAAGCATTTGTCTCTGCGTGAAACACCTGAAAATGACCCAGAAGGGGTGACAGTAAAGCGGTATCAGAAAAGGTGAAATTCAGGCCACAAACACTGAATACACACACAAGAGCATTTTTTGATTGACAAAATGGTGAAGCGATCAAAAGATCCAATTATGCTGAAAGAACAACTAACACGTACGAAGGAGAAGCTGCTAGAGTTGATCCAGAGAACTTGACAAAACCGCAGTCACGTCGGGAAACAGGAGCCCGACCCTCGACTCTGACAGCGCAGCGGACAGAGCATCATCTGGTTACAACGTGAAACATAACACAATCAACGAGCATAATTTAAATGATCCACACCCACCTCCACGTCCTGGAGAAGATGCAAAAGGCCGTGTGAGTATCCAAGGAACACTCGCAAACACTCAGAAGCATTCTTGACACCCGAAAAACTCTCCAAATTAGAAAACTGTATGGGACAGCCCCTGGCCCCAGTGCAGTCAAACCAGAAGTTAACTAGAAAGTAAGAGGGAGGAAAAAGGGGAAAATAGACAAGGAAAAAATAAATACTTAAACAAATAACTCTTGGGTTAAAGAGGATATTAAAATAGAAACGAGAGATGCCTTAGAAAACAACAAAGACGGCACTGGGGTCCACCTGGCACCAGGCACTCAGGTGATTCTCCAGAGTACCATAGCACGGAAACACCACTGCAAACCCACCCACCCCACGGCCCACCAACGGTTCTACTGATGTTGCTACTTCCAAATATTCCCCCATGAGTTCAAGCGGCCAAAGAGGCAAGATCTGGAACCTTTCATCAGTCATCACTGTGGTCACCAAGGTAACCGGGGTCCCAGATCCCTTGGTGGACCAAAGCCCACCTTTCATCCCGTCAGCCGTGGATGCATGGGTCCCAGAGGACCAGACGGCCACCCTCGCTTGACGGAGGGAAGTCCAGTGCGGCTTCTCCGTGGCTGGCAGGCAGGAAAACCGGAGGCACCATGACGGTAAGCAGGGAGCTTCCCATACTGCACTAATTCTTAGTTGAACACGTCATGGCTAATCAGAAAAGCACCATAAAACAGAGTTACTTGAGTACAAGCTCTTTAGGTACAAAGATTTACCTCTAAAACATTTGCCACGCAGAGTCATGAAGACACCTTGACCGAATGTCTGGCACAAGGCCTGATGGGCGCAGATCTTGATAAACGACAGCTTTGAAGGAGGCAGGAGAGGACTGGGCCACAGCAGGAGGGCTCACATGTGTGCCGAGTGTGACAGTGCAGTGGGGGGGGTGGATTGAGACCCCCCCCTTCCTGCCCAGCTCCCCTGCCGCCCCCCAGCATTAAGGTCTCTCCTGTGCTCAAGCCTTGGCTCCGGCTGGGGGTCGGGAATCGTCCCCGTCAGACGAGCCACCTGGCTGTTACCTGCCCATCCTCATCTCACCTGAGACCTCACGTTCCCTGACCCGTCTGCCCCCGCCCCCGGCCTGGTTCCCATAAGCACCTTGTTGGCCCCAGGATTTCCCTGCCTGGGGGAGACCTGGCCCCCGGTGCGGAGCAGAACAGGTAAAAGTTGATGGCTCAGACCCAAATCCTGGCTTCTGCACTCATGGGTCAGACAAGTCCCTTCCCCTTTGGCACCCTAGCTTCCCTGTGATCCAGACATGCTAAGTGTCCCTCCCATCATAGGATGGAAAGATGAATCGTTTAGAGGTAAAATGCTGAAGACGTTGGCTGGCATACGGCATATGCTACTGGTGTCCTAATTATTACCATCGTTATGAGCACAGCATAAAGGTGCTACGCAAGAACGCCAGACAAGGACCCAAAGGAGAGGGGATACGAAAACACAGTTTGTTAGCGAAGTGGGATTACGTACCTTTGTACTACTCCTATTATCAAGGGTAATGTCAGCTTCGTTAAGGAGAGCATGTATGCTTTCTCCACGGACAGGCAATGTCTACATTAGTTTGATATGGGCACCATTTGCCATCAATGAAAAGAACTATTTCCGAGGTTTCTGATCCTTGTAATTCAGAGGAAGATGAGAGAGTCAAGGCACAGGCATCCTCAAATGCAGGATGTGAGAAAGAGTCGATATAACATTAAAAACAAGATGCCGCTGTCTAAGACGGGCCCACAGGGGCGAGAAGTGGGAGGCGCGTGGCAGCGCTGATCTGACAGGTGCTCGTGAATGAATACCCTCCAGGGCAACGTCTGGTTCTGTGTCATTTTCAATGCACTTAATCCTCCCACTCCAATAGTCCACGTATCCACAGTGGGACGGCTGCATGTACGGCCTGGCATTCATGTTTTGGGTAAATAACCCCCTCAGTGAATATCCAGGCATAGAGACCACATAAAAGTTTACTCCCTGGTATATTCTGATACTCGCTGTGTCCATGGACACAATAACTATCCTCTTGGTTTCAGTTTCATCATCGGTTAAGACGTGAACAATGCCACCTACCCCTCTGCGTTTTGGGAGGATCTCATGTGTAAGTGAGAGGACCTGGTACACTGACTGCCTGTAGGTCTTTTACAAATATTAGCCGTCATTTCTCCTTTTTCTCCCCAAAGCATGTTAAATTTACAGTTTACTTTGTTTTGTTAAAGACAACGGAGGGGCTTGCGGTTGGGTGGGAGATGACAGCCCCAGACCTGCCCACCAATTTTCACACCCAAACCACTGTTATTTCTGTTCACTCCCTTCCAGCCCTGTGTGTAAGCTCTACAGAGCTGCCCGTCTGCAAATTCCCAGCACTAAAACCGGAAGGCAAAGGACAACCGCAAACAACCTGACATATTCAAAGTCACACACGCTCAAGTTTTCCCCTTCTGCCTAATTTACAGTCATCTGCTAAGCCGTAACGGCGTGTCCTGAATGCCTTACTCACCTGTTACTCTCAGGCTGCCAACACCGGACCCCCAAGGGAATCACTGCTAGTCTTTCCATGTTCCTGCTCATCAAAATAACCCCGCTTCTTTCCAGAACAATAATGACCCTCAATTTAGCAAGCAGCCAACTTCTTGACAATTTCACTAATGACAGAAAAAGCGGTGTTTATGACATCATTTTCCAGCTTTCAGTTCTGTTCCTTTTAACCTTGATAAAGTCACGGTGTTACCCCGAGCAAGTTGAGGACAGCTGGTTGTCCGACTGGAGCAGAAGTTTGTCCCCAGAAGTAGACACAGGATTAGCCAGGTTAATGTGGGTTAGACACAGAAATCCTCCACAAGGCCAGCAAACTCTGCAGTGACCAACTCAAGTGGGGTAGAGAAGGGGGATGTCAGGAGGGGAATGACTGCCCGGCCTGGTGAGGTTTGCAACCTGACAAGGAAAACCAGGACTCGCCCTGCCTGTGCTCCCGAGCCGTGTCCTGGGGGGACAGCCACGCTCAGAGACCGCCAGGGACTCAACTGACCAGGGCAACAGAGCCGTGTCCTGGGGGGACAGCCACGCTCAGAGACCGCCAGGGACTCAATTGACCAGGGCAAGGTGCTCTCATCTGTCTCACTGGGTCCCTCTGATGTTGTTTTATCTGGAAAATCTCCACACCTTCATCAGTACCTTTTCCTTTCTGGAATATAAGATGCTGGGACTCTTTTAACGACCCGACAGTTGGCTCAGTTTCTAAGTATCATTTTGGGTAAGAAGCGTAACTCTTAAAACTGAACACGTTGGTCATTTAATCAATCGGATGATTCTGTGAGACTCTCACAGCAGGTCAGGAGGGAGAGGTGCCCCGTGTGGGTTGCAGAGTGGGGCGCCAGGAGCCCCAGGAGGGGAACCCAAGGCGGCTGTGGGGCATCAGGGCTGTGAGAGGAAGGCACGGTCATCAGCTCACCTCCCGGGCCCCTTGCAAGTCAGGCTCACACGTGTAATCGTCTTCCTGGTGGCCTGAGATAAAAGTTCAAAGCTGACTGAAGCCCAGAAGGACCTGCCCTTCCAGCCACCTGCCCCCTGCCTCTCACATCCCCACCCGGTGCTCCCAGAAAGCCGGCACCCCTATCGGTTCCTGGCACTCACTCAACCACCCGCTGCCCCCAAGTCCCCCCTGTGGGCACCACCCAATTCCTTCCAGTCCCCCTACTTAGTAGGGCTTCTTTGGGGAGCCAGTCCCGAACCCCAGCACACCCGGGGAAACTTGACCTCCTCTCCTGGGGCACTGGTGGCCGATTCCCTGCACAGAGGCTGTCCCTGGTGGTCTCTCCATCCTCCCAATCCCCCACAGCCCATCTGGCACACACTGGATTCGGAGTGAGGGAGGGAATGAATGAGTTCAAGTCAAACACGAGCTAACGGGGGGCGGGGGGGGGGGGGCTAGGGCAACGTCCCAGAGAGTTACAAGAGGGCCTGGCTCTCAAGCCCCCCAAAACTCCATGAGGTGGACCTGGCACCCAGAGCAAACAGCCAGCACGAAAGGACAGCCCGAAAAGTGCCGCCTCATCTACCACCAGTGAACAATGACTCATGGATACCTCGGAGCCAGGACAGAGGAGGCAGCCAGGCCCCCGGCACAACCACACGCAGGACACAGGCCAACAAACATTCCGCCCGTAACTCAGCCTCCCTCTCCTGCCAGAATGAAGAAGTCCTGTGACACCAGACCACAGCTAGAAATCAAAATGACAGCCTTACCATCAGCGGAAGGTACTAAGTACTTTCTCCTCTTACTGAACCCAAAGGTCTCAAAAAGCAAGTCTGTGCCGTCACCGCGTGCCAAATCAAACTGCAGCTCATCAAGGGACGCAGCTCCAGGAATCACTCAACGCCCACAGTGACAGGACCCTGGGGAGCTTGGAGTGCCAGTTCCTGAAGCTGAACGCGTGGAAATCGGACTCGTCCGCTTCTGGGAAGGAAATCGGACTCGTCCACTTCTGGGAAGGAGTGAGCCCTGAAGACGCCCCCCAGAAACATCTCCTAGGTTTTAGGACACACGGTTTCCCCCATATGTTACTGTTTCTGAAAGTGGCATGTATGTGCTCTCCCTAAAATTGAGATGTGCACTTCCAACCCCTGCCCGCGAAGCTCACGATGCAGAGAACATTAGCACTCTTGATGATCAGAAATCAGTTCCCCCCAAAGGAGTCCCAGCAAGGCTGAGACTGGTCTCAAAGTTCACCAAGTCTTCTTCAAAGTACTTAATACCTTCCACTGACGGAACTTTCCTGACTATCACTACCTTTGGACATGCTTTTCTGAGCAGCAATTATACGGTTCACTCAACCATTAATATAGTTACAAGTTCTTTATACATTTTAAGGATAAAAGAACAAAACTCATTGGAAGAAGAAGCTTGCATGTATTGAAAGATGTTCACTGCAGTGCTGTTTATAATTTCAAAGTCACTGGAAACTGCCCATGAATGCAGACTTGTTAAAGAGGGTGCATCCCCGAACAAATGTGACGCAAAGGACAGGATGCAAACCTGTACTTATTGATCTGGAGATATGTCAACAATTTTCAATAAAAAGCATAATGTTCATTCAACAATGAATGACTGATTGAAGGATTACTACACATCAGGTATCTAGTGAACTAAAAACAAGTTCCCACTCCACCATCCTGTTTTGTTTGGAAGAGTCTAGATTTACATGTGAAAATACCTGAAAGACACAAAAATGCCCAGAGCAGTTACCCATGAGTGGCAGAATTCCACTGATGAAATTTTTTCTCCTTTTGCATTTTCTAAGGTTTCTAAGATGAACATACTATTACTTGAGTAACTGTGGGGGGGTGGGGGGGACTTAAGCAGACAGGGTTTTTTTAAGAAAAGAATGAAAAATCACAGCAAACTCTTTCCCTCTTCCCATACAATTCATATATCTAGAAAGGACGTATGTTGAACACAAGATGCTTCACCTCCCTCCCCCACCCCCCAAGGTAGCTAGGGCAGGTAAGGCCTTCTTGCAAAGAGGCACAGAGGCCTCCAGCCACTGGCTGCTGGTCCCCCCAGCCTACCAGCCAGGGCCATTCTGGATCCCAGGTCTCGGACTGGGGTGTCACTTGCTGACTCCACCCCTCTCCTCACTTGTCACCTTCCAGTCCGTGAAAACTTATTTCAGCTATTTCTGTTCCCTGACGATGCACTGGGTACAAACAACAGTGTTTAGAAGAACACGATGGACGGTTAGTCACTTAATTCTTGAATCACCTACAATGAATTTCAGTTGTGCAAATCATGTTGCTTCATATTTGATTGACGGAAAAGCAAGAGCCATGTGCAGAAGACTCCAACACGGGCCTGAAATGTGACCAAAATTTGAAACGTTGGTTTCCTAATCCAGCACCTAAAAGTGAGGTAGCCAAAAGGCTGCCGACCGGCACAAAACCAGAATAGAGCTGTCCTCCTAGAAATGTCGGAAACGCTGACTTCCGAAGCCACAAGGGGGAAAAACCCACAACTTCTGCAAGAGGGTATTTGGGACGGGATGATGGGGAGGAAAAGTGAGACCAGACCACAGTAGGTGACTGCTTTTACACCATCACTACCGCCACCACAGGCTGCCGAGGGGCCCTGGATCACAGGCCCGGGCCCAGCCCTTCACATGCATTACTTATATGTGCTGTCAATACACCAGCTCCAACCATTATTCCCAGTTAAATTCAAACACGGACCTTTATTTTCTACTTCTGTAAGGGACATATACAAATATTTGACACCACTTGTCAAAACGACGCTTCTCAGGGTAATTTTAAAACACTTAAAGGTACCTGCATTTTTCAGATACTCCATTTACAGATGGTCCCTGACTTACATCTCTTGACTTTACGAGGGTGTGAAAGCAACATGCGTTCAGTAGAAATAGTACTTCGAATTTTGAATTTTGCCCTTTTCTGGAAGCTAGCGTATGTGGGTTTGACGCTTTCCCATGATGCTGGGCAGGGCAGGGAGTGATCACCGGGGCCAGGAACCAACACACCTAAAATGATTCTGCACCCCGACAATCATTCTGTTTTTCACTTTCTGTACAATATTCAATCAATTACGTGAGATATTCAAAACTCGATTACCAAACAGGTTTTGTGTTCGATGATTCTGCCCAACTGTCGGCTACTCTAAGCGTTTGGAGAACGTTTACGTTAGAGAAGGCCAAACTATGATGTTGGGTAGTTTAGGTGTAATTAAATGCACTTTCAACTGACGATATTTTCAGCGTACGATGGATTTGTCGGGACACGACCCCATCCTAAGCTGAGGAAGAGCTGTATTTCTCTGTATCCGAAAGCTATAAACATTAAAATCCTTCCCAAAAGGGCCACAGCATGAACGGGTAAACAAAGGCGGGAAGCCGGACTCAATGAAACGGTAAAGGGCAGAGCTGCGAGGGGGCCACTGGACAGCGTTTACAAGTCAGCTGATCATCATTCACAGAAATTACTTCTATCCTTTAGCGTCATTTTTAGCTGTGAAGATGTCTAAGAAGGCTCTCGGCGCTGCGGCTGTCCGGTCCCTTGGTGGGGCACCACCCTCGGTCTTCATCCTGGCTGGTCCCTCTTCACTCACCGAATGTGCTGTCTGTGCAGCGAGGATGCAGAGATAAAGACGCAGCCCCATGCCTAGCAGAGCCCCGCCTAGGGGGACAACGGACAGGTGAGGAAGCAGCGGTCAGCTCCTGGCCTGGGCAGTCAGGAAAGCCTTCCTTGAGGAGCCTCAGGGAGCTGGGACTCAGGGGCAAATGAGGCCCCCAGCCAACCCCCAAAAAAGGCTGGTGAAAAGGCACGGGGGCGAGGGAGTCGTCTAACCAGTTGCTCCCAATGACAACCACTCACACCCACCTCTATCCCTGACAGTCCCCAGGGCCGCCCACACCCCCTCACTGGACCCTCCATCGCTCCGCACTGGTCCTAACACCCCGTCAGCCCCCAGCCAGGCCTCCGCAGCCCGGAGCATCCCAGGCCCTCTGACTCAGCTCTGGGTCCTTCCTGCCTTGATATCCTCAAAAGACAGTCCTTTTTCTTTTATCACTAACTCAGTGGCCTATACCCCTTGTCCTTGGTTTTCTAGAAGCTTCCCCACTACCACAGTCACATGGCCCTAACAAGCCAAACCCAGTGGCCCCTAGACTTCCGGGGGTTAATTCTCTGATGATTTGTAACCAGAACCGTCCTGTTTGCACGGGGCTCCCTTCCCCCACCCCCCAACCTTCTCCTCGGCTTCAGGGACACGCGGCACACATTCTCCCACCTCCAGCTGCTTCTTTCCCCCGCCCCCTTGGCCTTCCCGCCCCATCTTCATGGGGTGACTGAGAAGCGTGCTCCCAGGCCCACTCCACACTCAAGGCTGCGGTGAGCTCTTCCACGATCACGGGTTCGGCTCTAAGGAAGTGAGGCCCGAGCCAGCCCTCTCTCACACGGGTGACCCCTGACCAGCAGGGCGGACACTGCGTGTGTACAACCCAAGGGCGATGCCTCCTTAAGTCTGCACCTGAGGGCCTGGCTGGCCCCTTCCTGCTCACAAGCCTGGCTCAGAAGTTCAGTGACACTCCCCTTCCCACGCGCCTGCTGCCTCTCGAGGAAGTGCTTACATTTTAAATAATTGGTCTGCTAATTATGACAGAGAAAAAGTAATCAGCTTGCGTGAGCAACCAAGCTCAGACGCGTGAAGAGCCCTCAGCCGTTGAGCTTCTCCTTTCTTCACTTGGACGGTCCTGGGAAGCTCCTCTAGACGCCGGCTCTCTGCTGCGACATCCGAGGTCAACTCACCAAACCCACCCAAGGAGCCATCTCCCCAAGGAGCGCTCTCTCACTTCATCCTGAACCCCCCCTTCCTCCGCAAAGACCCGTCTCCGTTCCAGACCAGCAGAAGCAACCAAGGCAAAACAATGTCGTCCGTCACCACGGAGGAGCCACCGGAGTCAGACTGGCGACTGGCAACTGGGAACATGTGGGCCCTTCCTCCACTCCGAGGCTTCTGCTGGAAAACCTTCCCTCACCCCGCACGGAAAACGTTCAACTCCTTGGCCTCAAATACAGGGTCTGCCATGCCTAATCTCAAACCACACCTCTAATTTTCTTCTTACGCAAATTCCCTACATCCGTGGAGTTCAACCCTGGATACACACAGAATGCCGATTCCACTGGGCAGCTTTTAAAATACCCCAGGTGATTTTAACGTGGAGTCTGAGTTCTGAAGCACTCTACTCTTGCTGGCCAAACTAGGCTACTCGATGGCATCCAAATCCTCTCAGTACGTATAGCTCCTGGGCAGCCATGGCCCAAGCAGAAGCCCAGGCAACCATTCCATCCATTCTACAAGGGGGGCTGAGCTGCTGAGCTCAGTGCGATGAAAGGCAAGCTGCAGCCCACTCTAACTGGCCACACAGATTGTCAAATACTCAGTAATATTGCCAGACCCGACTGGCAGCTTGAAATCAGCCATGGTGGGAGGATTTACACCAGGGCAGTTGACGGATGCTACCATCAAGACGCTTTGTTTTTTTCCGGGGAGCAGGTTGCCCAGCACACTTCGGGCTCAGGGACCTGCAACGTGGAAAAAGCCACGAAAGGGAACGTGTGAATTCCTTCCAGGCCTACAGAGCTTAGGAGGCTTCCCTGTTTCATAAGAACAGGGCAGGGTTTTCCTCAGTGAGGCAGACTGGGAGAACAGGGAAGGGGAGAGAGATGGGAGGGAGATCTAGTAAGAATATGGAACCACAAAAATCCTTTCTCGGAAAGGATTCTTTTCAATTTGTTCAGAAGAGTTGGGCTACCAGGCATCAGCTCTGAGAGTTCCCCAAAGACCTAGCTTTGATGGAGCAGGTAGGAATAATCTCATTAGTATATCCTTTATTTGATTGTAAAGTGGAAGGCAGACCCTTAGCTTACATTTACTCAACAGCCTTTCCATAACCTTAATCTTATTCTAGTAACCTCATCTGCCCAGAATACCCTCTTTTCATGGTACAAGGACAAACTTCAGAGCAGATTCTGTCTGAGTTGTCCCACCTCCAAAATCGCAATCTTCCAAATACATCAAACTTTACCTTGCAGACCGGGCACAAGGGCACGGCTCCTGGGGAGCAAAGGTGCCAACGGGTTACTTTCCGTTTAGACGATGAAGATTCCTAGGGTTTAAAGATTTCATCACCTTTTTTTGGTCATTGTGTAAGGGAGGCAGGCACTCTGCTATCTCCATCCCTGTGTCTTCACGCTTCCGAAGTTGTGACCTGTTTCTTTCGTTCTGGCACACTGGGAGTTAGGATGAAGGGCTCTGGGCCCAGGCAGGTCCAGAATCAAATCAAGCACTTACTGGGACGATTAGATTGGAGCAACGACTTCAATTCTAGCTTCCCTGTAAAATGGAACCCCTAGCTGTTTTTGCAAGGATAAAAGTGTGCACACCGGGGCTTCCCTGGTGGCGCAGTGGTTGAGAGTCCGCCTGCCGATGCAGGGGACACGGGTTCGTGCCCCGGTCCGGGAAGATCCCACATGCCGCGGAGCGGCTGGGCCCGTGAGCCATGGCCACTGAGCCTGCGCGTCCGGAGCCTGTGCTCCGCAACGAGAGAAGCCACAACAGTGAAAGGCCCGCGTACCGCAAAAAAAAAAGTGTGCACACCGGACCTGGTCTATCACAAACCCTCAGCAAGCTATGCCCGTTAAAAAACAGCCCGAATCTCGACTTAAGTTAGTTGAACTCAGTACACCGTTCTATTCCCACGAGCCCATATTTTCTTACTGAAGGTTTGGGAAGCTACTTTCTACACCTGGTGGATGGGAAGCAGTGAGGCACGATAAGGAATTTCACCCTTCCTAGAAACACATCACACACCCTGTTTCTAAAATACCTTCGGCATTCTCTTGCCTTCTAAAGGCTGAACACCGCGACACCCTTTCCCCTGAGACGCTGATACTCATGGCATCAGACACGTGGTCCAGGAACACACGATGCCCTCGGGGCCCACGGAGAAGCAAGCTCGGGCTCCCCGGAAGACCCTGAGTAAGTAGCTGGATGGTTCCCTTGTGTGTGAGGGCTGGCTGAACTGTTTTTTTGTTACTCTCCAGGGTGTGATGGGAGAACATGGGACTTCTATTGTGCAAACAGCTGGGGAGGCGGGGGACCCAGCTCGCTGGAAGCCCAGTGCAACACTGGATGGCCCCCGGGTTCCCCTCCGGGCCACGCAGTCACAGTGAAGTCTACTTAGCTGCACGGTGACCCTTCCTAGTTCCTGGTTATCAGGCAGTGACCTCAGGGCAAAGAAGTCCTAGTGTCCATCTCCAGGGCCTTAGGAAATATCCCAGGGGCCTGAATCCAATTCTCAGAAGAAAAACTGCAACGTGGCCCAATTCGGGTGTCGAATTTGAAAATAACAAAGCTAAGGGAAACCCACGTGGATGGAGCAAGGCCCACTGGCTGAACAACGGCTTCTCCTCAGTTGAGTACCGGGCAGGCACACGGCTGGTTCCTCAAACACGGAGCCATGGAGGTTTGCCCCGAGCATGGGGTGAGGTCAGCCAGGGCCCAGCACAGCGGTTAACTCCTAACCTTGTTCGGGCCAAGGGCTCCCCTTAAGAAGCTGAGGGAAGCCAGCTGGCCTCCTCCCCGGGAAGAAGGAAGCGCACACACCCTCCCACACTTCACAGGCCTGAGTGCCAGGATTTAAACTCAAGAGTGGCCTCCCAGAACCCGGGGTGCAAACCCCATTGACGTTAGCAAGTCTTATCCTCACACTAGAACCATTAGAATAAGAAAAAGGTCTGTTGAAGCAGCCGGCAGGAAAACAATTCCAGGCTGCTGGGTAACCAGAAATCCAGTTAGCAAACAGCAGCAGAGAAGAAAATCCAGGAAGACTCCCCCTTTCCCCCCTACGCGGAGAAAATTCGGGGCACAGTACTAAGAGCTGACGAGCCCCGGAAGGACACTTATTAGCAACTTGCCCAGACCATTTTCTGGGTCCCCCCTGTGTCTGGGCTGTGGTCAGCTACTAGACATTGGGCAGAACAGAGTGCTGGTGGGAGCGACAATAAAAAAAAATGAAACTATCAAATGACAACTGGAGCCCTGGAGACCTGCTAAAGAAAGAGGAGCTTCCTTCACGGCGGCTTTGCAAGGGGAACAAAAGGCAACCTGTGTGGCACCTCCGGCTTTCGGTATCAGACGTTAACAAATGATACGAGTTTCTCCCAATTGTTTAAAAAGCCCCGTAAAGCACGATGCCAGAGGCTTGGGACAACAGGAAGAAAATTAAAGCTCACAGAAGCTTCTCAGGCACCGCAGATCTGAGCTAGTCATTGTTCATTTCGTAAACAAGGGAGCCATAAAACAAATGCCTAGGAAGCCAGGGCTGCTCGCAGCCTGAGCCCTGCTCCCAGGACTAACTGTTCCCTCTCGGATCAGCAGGCCTCGGCATTCTGGATGGCCGGGCATCAGGCCTGTGAATCCTGGGGCCCGTCTGAACGTCAAAGCCCCCTTACACATCTGCCCACGTGCAGAAAGCAGACAGGCAAGGTGGATTGGGGAGTTCTGTCTCCTTCCAAGCCCCCCATTTTCTGAGGGGCTTAGCCTGGGCCGACTGTACTGAGCAGGGAACCAGGAACCTTCTCCAGACCCCACCAGTCACTCCTGGCGCCCGTTTCCTGGTCAGGATGGCCAAGTAGGAGATAGACTGTTTTATTTGATGACGAAAGCAAGGGACACTCCCAGCCCCGCAAAGTACAGCGGCTGTCCACCCAAGGGTGTCAAAACGCTTTGCAAACCACCCATTAACTTTTATGGTGCTCTGAGCAGCGGACTGAGAATCATTACCTTCATTCTTTCAAGGCAAGGAACCAAAACCACAGCCGATCCAGTCTGAGCCAGTGGTCTAGCCGACTGCTGGCTTCTCTCTCCACGACTCCAGCCTACAGAAGGCATGGAGAACACCACACACTGGCAAGGGGACTCAGCCTGAGAAGGGAGCCTGGCCGATACACCCAAACTTTGGTGCTCGGAGACAAACCCATTTAGAAGGGTGGGAAGGGGAGAGGTGCACAAAGGGATTGCTTTCATTTAGTCAAGAGAGGCTCCACTGGTAAACTTATCGATTAGATCGGCAAGCCTGTGAAATGTGACTATCAAAGAGTGTAAATACTGAGGCCGGTAGGAACTGTGGGATCAATGATGGTTTGTTTTACTGTTTATGCTTCTGATTTCTACCCAGAGAATATATTGCTTTTGTGATCGGAACAAAAGTTATGCGAACTTCTTACTACTGACAAAGCACACGGTACCGATCTGCTGCACTAACTTGGAAAGAATAAGCACGGATAAAATCCAGCCCGGCGTTCCCTTTTTAAATCTCATTGACCGGTGAGGCTCCACCGGCCTCTCCGCACGCAGGAAGCCCGGCCGCCGTCCCGCTGCGCCCCCCTGGCGGCACCGCCGGCCGCCCAACACCCCGGGGAAGGGCCAGCGCGGCCTGGTCCCACTGGCTGCACGACCGGCCCCGGGCTAGGAGTCGCCGCACTCCAAGGCAGGGATCCTACAGACCACCAATCCGCACCGCGGAGCGGGCTTCCCGGGAAACACCACTCAGCAACGTGCGTCTCTGCCGGCCGTCCCCACCCGCCCGCCGCCGGCGCTGTCACCTCGCGGCTGCTCGGTCCCCGGACGGCTAAGCCAGAAATCGGGGTTTTCATTTCCATCCTAAAATGAAAGGTCTCCGAAGAAGTTGAAATATGCATTGTCACCAAGTTTAACCCGGGACCGCGCGCCCTTCCCTCCTCCCCAGGGCCGCGCCAGAGGAAGCCCCGGTCCCTCCAGCCCTCAGAGCGCCCAAGACCCCCGAGCCGAGCGCCCCGAGGACGCGTCCGGTCGCCGAGGCGGGCCACCCTTCAGGGCCAGCCTCGGGAACTGCAAGGGCCAGGAGAGAGGGATCCCCCGGGCGTACGCGGGGGCCATGAGTGCCGCTCCGGGTCCGGAACCCCGGCTCGCCCGCCTGCGCCGGGGTGACTAGGTCCCCCAGGAGCACGAGGGGCGCGAGAGGCTTCCCGAAGCCGTCCGGCGCCAGCCGCGCCCGGGCACGCCGGAGCCCCGAACTCAGGCGGCAGGGGAACGAGCAGCGCCCGCGAGGCGTGCAAACCCGCCGAGCCCCAGCAGGCGCCGCGGGAGAGAGGCTGGGAGCGGGGCTGGAGCGGCCCGCAGGGGACAGCCCGGGGTGCAGCCTGCCTACCTGGCTCGCATTGCGTCCCACGGGTTCCTGCGGCTCGCCTCGCGGTCTGAGAGCTCTCCCGGCCGGCGGCGCGCGCGGATCCGCGGGAACCACCGCGCGGCGGCGGTGGCGGCGAAGGGCCGGGACAGCCGAGAGTGCCCCGAGCGCTTGGCCCCCGCCTCCGCGGGCGGAGGGTGGTCCCCGCACCGGGGCGGGGCCGCGGGGGCGGGGGCGGGGCGCGGGAGACCAGGACCAGGGAGCCAGCTGCAGGGGTGGTCTCCCGACCCGGGCGGGGTCCAGGGGGCGGGGGTTCGGAGGCGGGGCCGCGGGCGAGGGGTGGTCCTGCGCCGGCGCTGGGCCTTGGGCGACGGGGGCAGAGTCTGAGCCGAGCCCCCTGGGGAGACTGGGGTGGGAGGAAAACCTGGAGAAGGAGGTGACGGGTCCTAGCCTGGGCCTCCGGGAGGCAGGGGCGGAGTGTGGACTAGCAGGGGGAGGGGCAAGCTCAGAGGGGGCGGGGTCTAGAAGGCGGCCGAAAGGCGGGGCGGGGTGTGAATAATTAGTGGGCGAGGCTATAGTGGAGGGGCGGGGCCTATCTGAAGCTGCCGAGGGGAGGGCGGGGGTGAGGGGTGGAAAAGCAGGGGGTGGGGCCGAGCCTTTGTCGCCTGGAGGCTGGGGGAGGGGCAAGCGGCGACGCCTGTTGGCGGGGGTGGGGTGTGGTCCGCGGGGGCGGGGCGAGGGCTGAGGGGCGTGGCCGAGCCGGGGCGCGCGGGGAGGCCGGGCGGGGTAGCGCGCGCAGGCTAGGTCTGGCGCCGCGTCTCCCCGAGCCCCGGCGGGGATCCGGCCTGGGCGTCTCCTCCTCTTCCTCCTTTAGGCGCCGGCAAGGGAGCGAGGTCCAGGCGGCCGGGCGCCCCCGGGATCGTGGTCCTTGATACCGAGCAAATCTAGAAGTGGCTGTTGCATATCGACATTTTGGCAGCGCTCATAAGCCCCTGGCATCTCCATCCTCCCACTCCTTCACTGGGAGCCCCAAGCGGAGACCCCTGGGTGAGGTTTGGATCCGCAAGCTGGCGTTGACCAGGCCGCGGACGGTGGCGCCTAATTCTCAAAATCCTTCTTACAATACACTTGTCTAGGACCGTGGAAAAAAAGCAGGTGCGAGACGGCGGACCAGCGCAAAGTTTAAGAAGTAAGAACTAGAAAAAGGCAGTCGCATCGAGAATTACAAAGAACTTCCTGCGAAGCAGATCGCAAATGGAATACATAGCGTCTAGCCATTTACACTTTCAATGGCCGGTACACCGCTGGGTCACCAGCGCTTAGAACATGCCTGGCACGTAGCAGGTACTCAATAAATGCTCTGTGAATGAACGCACCACTTACTGTGTGGCAAGCACTTTCCATGGACTGGAACATTTAATCCTCAAGAAATCCCACACTTGGCTACCCTCCTTAGTCCATTTCACACATGAGTAGCCTGAACCTTGGAGAATTAATTTGACAGCAACAAACTGGTAGAACCAGAATTTGACCCGAGGCCACTCCAGAGGTTGGGCTCTAACCACTTCGGGGACCACCAACTACCCTACTGCAGGCCTGGAAGCCCCCTGCAACGCAGAAACCAGAGGGAAGCACAGGTCTTTAGCAGGAGAAACGCCAACATTTGTTGTTCCGTGGCCAGAACTAGACACTCCTTGAGTCATTCATCACCATTACCTAGCAAAGCCAAGAGTATTACTATTCCCATTTTGTAGGTGACTTTAGACCTATGTACTGTGTCATGATCCCTTGGGGCATGAGTCTAAATTTAAACCCAGTATTTTCTGGATCCCAAGCCCTTGCAGCTCCGTTGGTCTTGGAGACCTCCCTTTACCTCAGGGATCTGGTTTTCTACCACCTCAACTTGAAGTCCGTGTTGAATTTTCAGAAGGAGACACAGGAAGATAGAGACATGGATCTGGAAGGGTGGAGACTGGTGTTCTGATTTGGGTGTCATCTATGTGTTAGGACAATTGAATTTCTGAAAATGGATACAATTAGCCCTAAAATATATGTTGCAGATTTCAAAAGGAAGCAGTCACCCTGAAAGGACAGGTAGAAAAACCTCGGAGAGGAGAAGGGTGTCTAGGGTGTGTGAGGGCCCAGGATGTCCTTAGTGGTATGAGAACACGTTTGGAGCACTAACCTGGGAGCCAGACTGCTGGGCTTGAATCTCTGTGACTGAGGTTCCGAAATGAGAATGAGAATTCAGTGGAGCATGCAAAGCGCGCAGCAGAGGGCCTGGCGCACGGGAGCGTTCGTTATGCTGTAGCGACTATCACCACTGCTTTTCCCAGCGACTCATAGCCTTACTGTGTAAAAATGCCTGTAAAGCGCCGAACAAGACAGGCCAGTAGAGAATGGACAAAGCGCATGAAAAGACAATTCCCAGAAGCACACAAATGGCCCAACGCATGGAAAAGTTTGCAAGGGCAAAACACAAAAACAATCAAATAAGAAAGTCAAGGTCCAGTCTGGGAAAAGCTGAGTCCACTGATCCGTGAGGGAGGAAGAGGTGTTAAAATTCACAAAGAACAAATTGCGGTACAAATGCAGGGTACAGTGCAAATAAGCAAAGCACCTGCTCCATTCACCTTGAGGGACAAAGAGCAAGTCTCATGGTGTCCACAGCTGTCCCAACCCAGCACTTGGTATTGTGGTGCCATGAGCATCTTCAAACCAGCCGGCATCCTTCGAGAGGATGAATTTATGGAAGTCAGAATGTTTTGTTTGTTTTTGCTTTTTGCGGTACGCGGGCCTCTCACCGCTGTGGCCTCTCCCGTTGCGGAGCACAGGCTCCGGACGCGCAGGCTCAGCGGCCATGGCTCACGGGCCCAGCCGCTCCGCGGCACGTGGGATCCTCCCGGACCGGGGCACGAACCCGCGTCCCCTGCATCGGCAGACAGACCCTCAACCACTGCGCCACCAGGGAAGCCCTGGAAGTCAGAATGTTTAAAGAGAGTTGCGGAAAAGACGTGAACAGATTCTCTTGTACTCTCTTACTGCCGAAGATCTTGGATTTGAGGCAGGAATGAGCTGGAGAGACAGTGTCCCATGGCCAGGGGTAAGTTGTCTGTGGACTGTTCTGTCTTTGGTGTTCTGGAAGGCAAGGAGGTCTCAAGATGCTGCTCCTGTTAACTTTATGCTTTCTCATCCTGCCAGTTTTTCCTACTTGCCCTTCCAAAGGCAAAAGAAAAGAAAAAAACATGAGCCATACTTAACATTCAGTGACTCAGTAAGCATTTCTAGTGGAGACATTCAGCAAAATCGATAACTTGGTTTTTTAAGTACAGAAATAATCCATGTTTGTTTCAAAGGATTCAAATGATTAGAGGAGTAGTGTAACAAGTAGGCATCGACCCCCAATTTCATACCCTTTCCCCCAGTTAACAGAGTACTGTGTCCACCCAGAAACTTTTCTTAAGCATTTACATATATGTTAGCATGTGTGTATGTATATATGATACATGTGTGTGATGTGGGTGTGTGTACATATACATATAGGAGTGTACATACGCACAAATAAATAGAGTACTGAAATCAAGCTGCCCGGGGTCGAATGCCAGCCCCACCACTTAATGGCTGGGTGTTTTCTCATCTTGAGATGGGCACAATACTTGCAAGGATGAAATGAAATATTCTGTGAAGATTGCTCAGCGTAGAGCGTACAGCATTTATAAATATAAGCTATTGTTACCATGTTCACACACACACACTTACAAGTTATTCTTTCATTCCTGGTTTTTTATCAGCCGTACATAGACATACCTTTTTGCCAGCCACCTTAGTTCCCAAGGAGCCGACCTCATTACCCTGAGGGAAAAGTGTTGATGAGAGAGTCCAAGACAGTGACCTTCAGACTTCACAAAATGACTTCACCTGCCAAATTTCTCCAGGAGTGTGGGCTCCTCTATTACGGCATGTACTCAGTGTATCGGAGAAAATGCCGTTTTAGGGAGTCTCCTGTGTGTAGGAAAGTGAAGTTAGAGGAGGCTGGAGTGGATTTGGGCCGTCAACATGGCGGCGCTTTTATTTAAGGCAGCGGTGGTGTGGCCAACCACCACCACCAAAGATTCATTCCTGGGGCTTCCCGAACTACATACAGCACAGCCAGAAATAGCAGCTCAAACAAGAATAACTCCTAAGGGATATATACTGCCCTGAACTCTACCAAAGCTTGCTAACGTTGCAGCATTCTAGCCACCTGTAAAAATATTCTTCACATTAGGAAGTAACTACTCAGAAATCTCAGGTGGGCTCATGGTGAAAGTATCTTTCTATGTACAAGGACATTCTCACAAGGAAATCCAAAGAATAATGTTCTTTTGGTGAAGTGAAATCAGTAATGACCAAATGGCCACGTCATGGGGAAAAGAGAATAAAAAGATACAAAACACACCAGCTAAGGGAGAAAAGACGAGCGTGAGGCATAAGGTATTTTTCCAGTGGAATCTATATCATCAACGTGGCCGAATGGAATTTCAAATTTGCTGTCTCTGACTCCGAATGTGAAGAGGGGGTCCTTGGGAAAACCCTAGCCTGGCTGAGTACCCTCTGTGGATTTCAGTTGAGGGAGAAGATGCTCCCGGCATGAGCCACGAGCCTAAAGAGTGACAGTTGTGCACTTGAGAAATATTTATTGAACACCTGTGTGCTAGGCCCTGGGCTCAGCCCTGAGAATCGGAGGTTGGGCGAGACAGCAACAGCTCTGCTCTCTCGGTGCTGAGAGTCCAGTGGTGGTTTGAGACAGAAGGAGAGGGACAGGCCTGTGGGTGGCACATGCTCTAAAGGACATCACTTGAGCCAAGAGATAATGAGACGCCTGACTTAGGTAGGACAGCTAGAGAGGGCCCTCAGGGGAGGGGACATCAGACCCAAAGTGAAAGAAATCAGGGAGGGGCACGCCAGGCAGAGAGAACAGCATATGCGAAGACTCTGAGGTGTCGATGGAAAAAAATGCACAACCTAAAAGCTGAGTGTTATGTTTTATTTGGCAGACATTCCGCGGACTTCAAGCCCAGGACGCAGCATCTCAGATAACGCTAAGAAACTGTTCTGACGAGGCAAGGGCGGTGGAGGGAGCCAGGATATATAGGAGTTTTTGCAACAAAGACCAGGTAGTCGGAACATCAAAAGATTACTGTTAATAAAGGAAAACCAGCTATCTCAAGTCAAGGAGCGTAGCGCATTTTTACGAATGGGAAGGTGCAAGGGTCTGGGCGTACTGAAGTCATTCCTTTGATACGCACCTCAGCTATCTGGGGCCAGCATCCTGTGCTCTCTTATCCTGAGTCTCCTCGGGTGCACCGTGCGTGGGATGGGTGGCTGCAGCCTGATGATTCGATGCGGGGGGGGCATCCTGCCTCCATTCAGAGTTCCCTCGGGGCTCACCATCAGGGCAGCGTTAATGTGATGGCTTGATGACTGCAACGTCCTTTGTTTACTGATACAACAGGCAGTATTTTAGTTCACAGAGGCGAGAAAAAGCTTCATGCCCTCTGGAACTGCCATGACGGCAGTGCAGTTGGAATGAAAGAGTGAGATGGAGAACCGTGAGAGGTGTCGGTGGAGAGGTTCACAGGTGCTGGGCCCCCAGCGACTGTGCAGGGATGCGGGGAATCAAGGGGCGTTCAGATGCTGCTCCATCCTCAGCTGCTCCCCGACTCAGCTCAGAATTCAACAAGTCACGAGCTGCAAGAGTGTCTCTGTTTGGTCAGAAAATGTTGGGTGACCTATTTGCCGTTCTCGGAAGCCTCTATCCTTCGCACCCTAAAATGCTGTGACACTGAGCCCTCCATCCTGCTGGGTGTCCTTAATGAATTCATACGCACAGGGACATGACTAGGATGTCACAGGTGCATGTGCAGAATCCAGAAGGGAGATAGCCAAAAAAGTCAGCTGAAAGGAGTTCTGTGCCTTTCTGGAAACTTCTAGAAATACTTCTAAATAAATATTCATTTCCTTCCTCATTTATTCAGTTACTTATTTAACAAATATGTCTAGAATTCTTATTATATAGCAGGCAGAGTGCTAGGAGCCCGGGATAAGAACATAAGTACAACCTAGATCCTTTTATCTAAGAATCAGACAGCCGTGGGAACAAGAAATTACTCTGTAGGGTGTTAAGCAGTCAGTTAGGTGTCAGGGTGCACACAGGACAGCCACCTGACCCAGCCTGGACGCAGGTCGGGGTGGGCACCCTCAGGGCTGGATTGCAAAGGGCAAGTATAATTTGTCTTAGGCTTAGAAGCCGGGAAGAGGGGCAGAGTCCCAAGCAGAACCTGCTCTGGGAAGGAAACAAGCTGTTTACTGGGTGTCGTGCCAGGTAGGATGTGTGACCCCAGGGACGCTGTGGCTGGACAGACAGGCTAGCTCCAATCCTGGGGTGTCCTGCACAGCACAGAACCCCAATTGCATAAGGCTGTCCTCACCACAGTGAATATTTCAATGTCAAACTATGAGAGTTTAACAAAATTCAGTCAGTTTGAGAATTTAAGGGTGAGGTCAGTTTGGGAATTGCAAGCGGTGCTTAGGAAGCAGCACGAAGAGCAGAAAAGTCTGCCTGGAGGTCTGAGATTTGCCTGGACTTGTCCCTATTGTGTGCACATGGCTTTCCACGTGACCAGGGGCATGCTGGTTTCTTCTTTTTCAAAAAAATCAGTTCCTACTGGTCATATCAACATGAGTTTAAATTAGGCTTAAATATAGGTTCAAATTGGGATTAGAATTTTCCAGAACCAGTGAAAATTGTTGCACTGCTGCTGTAGGGAGTGCTGATTCCTTTTCACAGTGCCCTTGCAGTAAAACACGTAGTCCACTGCTTTCTGTTCAGGAGTCCTTTGGGAAAGACCCTTGGGTGGATTTCAAATATGTCAGCATGGCAGGAAGGAGAGCCTTAGAATCCTTAGAATCCTAGGTGTCTAAAACCTTCCAGGGGGAAGTCATTGTTTATAAGAATTCATTGTTTGTACGAAAAAGAGAATTACACTGGAAAATAGTACCTTGGTCCAAAACCCACCAAGTCTTTCATAAAACTCAACTATCAACATACATTTTTCAATTTTTATAGAGCATGAACGGCCACAAGCAGCGTTAGACTCTCTTCCTAATGACAGAGAATTGATGTGGACACAGATTCCTTAGCAAAGTTTTTCTTCTGTTTTGCTGCTATGTCTCCTGGTGGAGTGGGTTTTTCTATGTATAAGATTTTAAGAAGAGCATTCTTCTCCTTCCCTCCCTCCCTCCCTCCTTTCCTTCCTTCTTCTTTCCTTTCTCTTTTTCTCTTCTGTGATAAGAAGCTTTTCTTCACATTGTACCCATCTTAGCCACATTTTTGTTTTCATAGTCTTTTTTGGGGTCAGAGAGAAAAATGGACTTGAGGTGACTATTTAAATAGAATGTTTCTCACTGGATAGAGTTAAAGTTCTGGTCGTCATGTGGTTTTTAACCCTTCAAAAGTTAACAACAACCATTTGAGCTACTGGCTTCTAGTGTGTGCTTGGATTATCTTATCTACCATCTAAACCCCCTCAGTTTCTTTCAGGGATCATACTCTCATATGTGTGCTTCTAGTAGGGCTCACCCCACCCCCAGCTCCAGGCCCTGCCAATCAGAACTTCCAAATCTGGGGCTTCCCTGGTGGAGCAGTGGTTGAGAATCTGCCTGCCAATGCAGGGGACACGAGTTCGAGCCCTGGTCCGGGAAGATCCCACATGCCGCAGAGTGACCAAGCCCGCGAGCCACAACTACTGAGCGCGTGAGCTGCAACTACTGAAGCCTGTGCGCCTAGAGCCCGTGCTCCGCAGCAAGAGAAGCCACCACAGTGAGAAGATTGCACACCACAACGAAGAGTAGCCCCCACTCGCCACAACTAGGGAAAGCCCACGTGCAGCAACGAAGACCCAACACAGCCAAAAATAAATAAATAAAATAAATTAAAAAAAAAAAAAAACACTCCAAATCTTAGGTATGGACACAGAACAAGTCAGCCAACAGGACATAAACCTGTCATTTTTTCTGGAAGCGTGGCCCTGGGATGTAGAGGTTTTCAGGTAATAAAGATGGTAATAATTGCCACAGTGTATCAGTCCTGGCAGGGGCCTCGCGCCAGCACCTTAGGTGGGTGACTATGCTCAGTCCCCACAGCAGCCCTAGAAGGTGGGCATAATCCTCATCCTCCCCACTCTGAAGTTATGGAAACTGTTTTCAGGGTACCCAGGATTTGTCCTAATCGTGTATGCTAGGACATGCAGATGCGGAAGTGACAAAGACAAAGAAGCCTATTATACTCACAGTTCCCTAGAAACAGGAGACGTGGCACACAGGGCCATATGGAGAGGCACCAGGCTTTGGTGGGAGGCAGAGGGAGTAGGGGGATGTGGGCAAGAAAGCTGTACTGTGCTTTCCAAGGAAAGAATGGGCACGGCAGGGTACGCAGGCTTGGACTGGCTATTTTGAATAATTGCAGCAGGTTCTGGGGCATAGAGCTGCCCCTAGCTGTCTGCTATCTGGCCCTAGTGTAATTAGGGCAGGTGGATAATAGCCTGGAATGTGAGGGCCTAGTAAATGAGGTGGTCGAGTGTGAACTCTGGACTGGTTGCTCTGCATTTGAAAAGCATGCTTCAGGGTAAGTTGTTTACTATGTCGAGGAATTGGCCCCAGGTGTCAAAGTACCACATGGTTAATCCAGAAACAGAGACTCAGAGAATTTGAATGACTCGACGAAGAAGAAGAATAGACATAGACTTTGACTCTGGGTCTGCCCCACTCTAAAATCTGAGATTCCAGCCACTGACGAGTGCACGGGCCCTATTTCTCCAGTCCACTTGGCATCAAGGGGAGGTCATGCTCATTGGGCCTCCACAACAGTCTCAGTCTTTTCTTTTTTGCGGTTCGCGGGCCTCTCACTGTTGCAGCCTCTCCCGTTGCGGAGCACAGGCTCCGGACGCGCAGACTCAGCGGCCATGGGTCACGGTTCCAGCCGCTCCGCGGCACGTGGGATCCTCCCGGACCGGGACAGGAACCCGCGTCCCCTGCATTGGCAGGCGGACTCTCAACCACTGCGCCACCCGGGAAGCCCTCAGTCTTGACTTCATGATTCATTCTTCCCCAGACACCAGCAGACCTTATTGCTTATCTGAACGTCCTGGAAGTGCATCTGGAAGCTGTCAGGCAGACTTTCCGTCTGGTCAGCAGCAAGTCCAGCATCCTCGGACCACTACACAGGAGGAGAGGATGGTGCTGGGAGGTGGCCTGCTCTGGGCTTGGCCCTGGGGTGACCCCCACCCGGGCTCCAGTGCCTCCCTTTGAGCTGATTGTTCAGCGTATCAGCCTGAGGGGCTTCCGCCACTGTCCCCCAGACAAGGCCAAATTAGGGTTAGGGGAGGGCGGAGGGCAAGCGGCAGTTGATCTGCTGTCTCTCCAGATAACCAGGTATGTTCAGAGAGAACCGTCACGAGACAGCAGTCGGATAGATTCTCTGTCCAGATGCACTTAGAAAGAGGGCCCGTGGGGCTTTTTTGTTTCCACTCTGAGCATAAGAATCTAAACTTTCAGAGATGGGGGAGGGGAGCCATCTGTTTCTGAGTCGAATATGTTAGAGACTCTTTTAGATAGCAGCAAGAGCACTTGCTCTTGAAGTATGGATCAAGAACTGTCACATGTTATAAGTGTATAACCATATACTGCACACACAAAAAGATGCCCAGGTGTCTGGTACCCATTTCTGGTTCTTCCTCCTAGAGGCCAGGGTGTGGCCTTAAGGGAGCCAGATGCTGGTTCCTGTGTTGTTTCTTAGTTCTTTGCTGAGCTGATCTATTTTTTGTTGTTGTTTTTTTGTTTTGCGGTATGCGGGCCTCTCACTGTTGTGGCCTCTCCCGTTGCGGAGCACAGGCTCCGGACGCGCAGGCTCAGTGGCCATGGCCCACGGGCCCAGCCGCTCCGCGGCGTGTGGGATCTTCCCGGACCGGGGCACGAACCCGTGTGCCCCGCATCGGCAGGCGGACTCTCAACCATGGCGCCACCAGAGAAGCCCTGAGCTGATCTATTTCATCTGCACTAGGACCCTGTGGCTAGGTCCTTGGTACTACATCTCTCAGATGAGGACTCTTAGGCCCAGGTGATTGGCACTCTGTTTACACACTTGCTCAGAATCCAGCTTTGGATTCCAAGTCTTTATCAGTTGTTTCCATGGGAAGCTCCTCCTGCCGTTTATTCTGCTCTGCACCGTGCAGGTGGGCCACCTAGCCTGAGCTTGGGGACTCTCTGATCCCCTCACCTCTGGGTCTAGCTTCACAGGCAGCTGCAAAAAGAGTCAAAGGCACAGATGATCTCCATCATCATAGGATCCCGAGCATGCTTTCCAAGGCAGCTGTTCCCCAAGAAACACTGAGTCAAACTTAACTCACAGTTCTTGAGCGCTTCTAGCAGGCCAGATGTTATGCTACATGCTTGACCTCATATGATCTTCATTTTTACAAAAGTCATTCTAAATGATTAAATAGGTGCTCAAGATCACACATAGCTAGAAAGTGGCACAGTGGAGACTTGAACCCAGGTCTGCTTAACATCAGATGTTCTTCACCAGCCACTGTTGCACCTGCTACTGCTTCCTAGCAAGTGAGGCCTGTAGTCCTAGGTGTGGCCACCACGGCCTCTGTGACCATGAATGGTTGACTTTTCCTCTCTAAGTTTGGGTCAAATAAGCAGATGGCCCAGACCATCTCTGAAGTCCCCTCAAGCTCCAAGATTCTAGCTTCATTTATTCACTTAACAAATACTGAAGAGCTGTATGGGCTGAATTGTGTCCCCCATGCACCATATTCCCAAGTTGTAGCCCTAACTGACTGTATTTGGTGACAGAGACTTTAGGGAGTTAATTAAGGTTAAATGAGGTCATGAGGGTGGGGCCCTAATCTAAGAGGATTGGTGTCCTTATAAGAAGAAGAAGAGACACCAGAAAGCTCTCCCTTTCCAAGCCAAGGAAAGGCCATGTGAAGACACAGTGAGAAGGTGACCGTCTGCAAGCCAGGAAGAGAGCTCTCACAAGAAACCACATTTTCCACACCTTGATCTTGGACTTCCAACCTCCAGAACTGTGAGAAAATAAACACCTCTTATTGAAGCAACCCAGTCTTTGATATTTTGCATGACAGCCCAGCGGATTAATAGAAGAGCTTTCTATGTGCCAGGGGTTGTTGTAACCATGGGGAATATAGCCAGGGGTATGCACTCACAGCATTAAAAATCTGGTAGAGGAAACAAACAATAAGTAACTACATTAAAAAGTCTAGGTTGGTTGTTTTTCTTTCTCCTTTCCCCAAACATGTCAACCATTGCAAAAGAAGATCATCAATGGTTCAGAGGGAAGAAAGAACAGTTCAGAACAAGGGGTGGCTACCATCAACAGGGGTGCCCTGGGCTGCAGGTAAGCCCCCATCAGGGGCTGGACACACCTGAAAAGGTGTGATGGAAAGAAGGGAGATCTTCCTTCAGGCTTATTTTTCATGCTCATGTGTCTCCCAAAGGATTTAGACAGTTTATGATAAATAATACATAGACCGTAAAGCGATTAAAAGGAAAATAAATGTTTAAGAGTCTTGAAATATTATTTAAAGATGGAAGTAGTTTTTCCCCTAGCAAAACTTGACCGATCAGAGTGCCTGCAATTGAGTCTAGAATTGAACTCTGTGCTCCCTGGCAACCAAAGAGAAGGGAAAACCCAGGAAACCATGCATAAGTAAGTTATCTATTAACAAGAACTTTATCACTTCATCCAGAGAGACCAACGGTTTTTACATCTAATGTGCAGAGCCCATCTTATGGATGTATATTTTTTCTCTCTCTCAATGTACTTAGAAACTTCTTTGTTTCTAGATTGTGAAATTTCTTGAGCTCTCTCTTGATGTTTTTCATCTATTCTGGTTTGTGATGGATAATTTAACAGCCCTTTCAATCTGGAAACACATATCTTTAAATTGTGGGAAATTTTTCTGAATTTTTTTCTTTAATAAACCGATAAATAGTCACTCCATTTTCTCTTTCAGGAGCTCCTATTATTCAGATGTTTGACTTCCTGGATTGATGCCCTGTTTTTCTTATATTTTACCCCCACCTATTTTCTATCTCTTTGTCCTTTTGCTCTGTTTTTTTCTCTTTTTGTGTGTGTGTGTGGCTTTTATTCTTTTTTTTTTAACATCTTTATTGGAGTATAATTGCTTTACAATGTTGTGTTAGTTTCTGCTGTATAACAAAGTGAATCAGCTAGACATGTACATATATCCCCATATCCCCTCCCTCTTGTGTGCTCTGTTTTTAAAAGATATCACCTCCATTTTCTTTTTCAAATATTTTACCAAATTATCTTTACTTCTGCTATTGTATTTCTAATATTCTTTTTTTGCCCACAAATGATAGCATCCCATGCACAACATTCTGCAGCTTGCTTTTTTGCATAAACAGAATATCCTACAGATGCTTCTGAAGCAGTTTACAGAGCTCTGCCTCCTTCTGTTTAATGAGAATAGTGTTTCTTTATATGGATGTGCCGGCATTTACTTAACCAGCTGGGGATGTATTTTGAAGAATGATAGGCATAAATTAATTGAAGAGGTTCCAGGCATTATAAGCAGAGGAACAAGGGAGGCGGGTGGGGGAAGGCATGGGGATACAGAACAGCAAGAGATAAAGCCAGGGCTCACTGGTGACTCAGGGGTGGGATGGAAGAGTGTGTGTGCGTGTGCGTGTGTGTGTGCTGGGGAGGAGTACACTTAAGAGTCAAATAATGGACAGATTCCCTTTCCAAGTGATTTGGACTAAAAACTCTAGACTGAAAGCAGGGTAGGAATATAGTGAAATCAGTTCTTCAAATGTCTCCTCTGTCAGGCATATACAGGAGGGACCAGAAGAGGATCAGATTTAGGTCAGAAGAACAGTTAACTGATTGTTACATTTGTGGCGAGAAGCGCTGAGTACTAGGACCAGGATGGTGACATTGTAACAAGGCAGAGGGCACAGGTGGAGGTGGTAGATCTAAAGGAGCAGAAACTATACAGTTTGGTGGTTGCGTGGGGGGGATGAGGGAGGAGGGATCTGGAGAGAGGCCTCAAGTTGAGCCTGGTGGCCTTAGTGGACCATGACTCCTTTCTTGGCACGGCAAATCCTGGATGAGGAGAAATTCTGGGGGGAAATGATGTAATCAGGTTTGGACATGTTGAGTCTGAGATGCATATGGCACATCTGAGTAGAGCTGCCTTAACTAGGATCTGATTCTTCACTGCCAAGTTTGAGCTGGAGTAGACTTGGCTTCACTGGGATGAAGGTGGTAATGGAAGTTCTAGGCTTGGATGATGTCCCTCTCTGAAAATATACTGAGAAAAAAGGCTAATGGCAGCTCCCTGGAGAACACTGGTCTTCCTCCTTGGTGTGCAGGTCCCTTTGTCATTTACCCCTGGACACCTTGGCTTTCACTTTCCCTCTCGTCTTCCTTCTCCCACCATATTCCCCCTGCTGCTCTTAGAACATGCCTAATAGACACCTACCTCAGCATCTTTGGACTTGCTCTTCTATTTTCCAGATGCACGGTCCCCCAGGTCTTCACATTGGTCACTCGCTCCCATTATTCCAGCTCTGAGGAAGTGTCTCCTTGGAGAGGTCTTCTCTGATCACCTTAATCCAATGAAAGACCCCATCCCACTGTTACCCTCTATTAGCTTTGCCTTGATTTATTTTGCTGCCTAGAACTTATGACCCTTTGACATCAGATGACATACTTACTCATTCATCACTCGCTCCTTGCTCTTCCTCCCTCCCCCCACATCGGATTGTAAGTTCCACTAGAGAAGAGACTATTGTCACTGCTCTATCCACCGGCCAATAGTTGGTGCTCCATAAATATTTGTTGAGTGAATGAATGAGTATCCAAAGAGTAGTTAAGAGAAGCCTAAGAAGGGACAGACAAAGTCATAGAAAGGAAGTCAGGGTAGATAAGGGTCTCTCAAGGAAAATAGTGAAAATATTTCTAGTAAGAGAAAGGGTTTGGCAGTGTCAAATGTCAGAGAGATGACTAAAAAGATGAATGCAGGAAAACATTGGCTTGGCCACGGGAAGATCATGGGTCACTTTAGTGATGGCCTGGCAGAGTGGCAGGGGGGAAGAGGGCAGACTGAAGGGGATTGGGCAAGGCACAAGAAGTGAAGGTGGGTGACAGTGCTCAGGACTTTCTCAAGAAATTGGACTGAATGAATAAGGACACGAGGACACTAACAAGAGGGTGACCAATTTTTTTCAACTTGCTGTATGTTGGTTTTAAGGGCAGCAGCCAGACAGATGAGAGGGTGCAGTCTGAATGGGAGTCTGGGGGCACCATTTCAGAGGTGGAAGCATTTGGGATGGTGGTCACAAAGGTGGGTGATGGGAGGGACCATGGTGGCTCTGCCTCTGCTTTCTTCAATATTCATCCCTCTGAGGTCAAGTCAAGATTAGAGTCTCCTCCTGCTTCATCCCTTCTGCTGTTCCTGATTTCCTTTTAAGTGGTATGCTGACAAAATTGACTTCTGTAAATATCTATTTTCTGCCAGGGACAGTGCTGCTAGAAGCAAATAGAAGAAGCACAGCCCATTGTCTTATAAAGGGGAGTGTAAGTGTATGTTTTTGTCCCCCTAAAATTCATATGTTGAAACCTTAACCCACAAGGTGATGGTATTTGGAGATGGGGGCTTTGGGAGGTCATTAGGTCATGAGGGTGGAGCCCTCATTGTGGGATTAGTGCCCTTATAAGAGATACCCTAGAGGGCTTCCTCATCTCTCTGCTCTCCACCATGTGCAGACACAGTGAGGAGGTGGCCATCTGCAAACCAGGAAGAGGGTTCACACCTCACCTGACAGAGCTGATTCCATGATCTCAGACTTCCAGCCTCCAGAACTGTGAGACATAAAAGTCTATTGTTTAAGTCACCTAGTCTGTGGTATTTGTCAGAGTAGCCTGAGCTGACTAAACTAAGAGAGAAAGAAAAACTATATGAAGGACAGCTCTAAAGATTACAGATCATAGCCTTTCAGAAAGAGAGTGCAGAATGGAGATGGAGCAAAACCAATAATTAAAGAAGTAATGGAATTAAAGAAATTTAAAAAATAGTGGAATAAAATAAAAATCAGCCCTAAAATAGAACTCAAAATTGAGGAAATCATGGCTGGAAAGAGCAGAGGGTGAGCAGAGTTAAATACTGAAATAAAGGTAATTTTTAAACAAACCCACTGCCTTCCTCAAGGGATATTACAATGTCTGCCTACCTGCTGACTTTGGTGGCTGGTTTCCCTTAAGGTTAAGAATGAATTTTAACTGCATTTAAAAAATCTATGATGTGACAATTAACGGAGTTAAAAGGCTATTTGCCCTACAGATCACAAAGAAGTTTAGTATCACAAAAGAAAAAAAAGGAAACACAAAAACCTATCCAAACAAAATAGACTAGAAAGCAAACAATCAGAAAACAAAGAAAAGAGCATAAAACAAGAAGACTGAAGCAAGTTGGAGTATAAATGATGATGCTGAGTAAAAATGGGTTATTTCTCTAAGTTAAAGAGGACAATTGAATTAAAAAACCAAAAAAAACATGATATGCTCCTTACAAAATCAGGCCTAAAATATGATGATGAAAGAAGTGGTACATAGAGGCAAACACATATCAGGTAAACTGCAACTAAAAAGGAAGTGAGGGAAGATATGTTAGTAACTGTCAACAAGTTTCATGTGAGAAGCATCCCCAGGAAAGTGGAGGTCAGTTCACTTTGATGAGAGAGTACTCACCTTCTCTCCCTGCACCTAGTTCATTATCAGTCATGTGCTAACCACCCCCAATTTACACCTCAGGCCCGGATCCATCCTATCCACTCCATACAATTGTCTGCTCACCACCCCTTCCCAGCAGTGGCCACTCCTACCTGCTAGGTGACCAACCAATTTCCAGTTTCCCCGGGACTGAGTGACTTTTGGCACTGAACTGGGACAGTCTCAGGCAAACTAGGATGGTCAGTCAGCCTGAGTCCCTCCATCACAAGATGTCACAAGAAGGGAGACGTCTTGCCACTTTCCTCAGAGTTGCTCACCAGATTGTTTTCGCTCCAGGCTTACTTCTGTTTCCTTGTCTCTAAGTTCAGGAGGGCAAAGCCTGTGCTTGGGTGTGTTTGCCTTTGTGTGCCACCCTCTGTCACAGTGTCTGATGCTCAGTCAGTCCTGGTTGGATGAGAGAATATATGAATGATGGCATTATAGTCAGGAAACTTCCTGTGCTACATAACAGCATCAGAACATGCAAGGCAACTTCCAAATAATTTGCTCATTGAAATACATTTCTAAACAACAGTACAAAATGACAAAACATAACTGCGTGTGTGTGTGTGTGTGTGTGTGTGTGTGTGTGTGTGTGTGTGTATTCCATTTGGCCATCTTCTCTCACAGAGATCATTCTGGAACACTTCTGTCTCCACAAAACCCATCCCCTGCCCTTCAGTTGTCTGCATCCCTTTGTTTTGCTTCCCCAAAGCTTAACTTTTGCAGGCATTTTAGTTTCCTAAGATTTTGGAATGTCTTCCACTTTGTTGAGTAAGTTCGGATTCCCAAAATCAAGAATTAAAATAGATTCACCGCTTATTACCAACTAAAGATTTTCCTCTTGACGTAAGAATTGCTCATCTTCGTACCATTTACAGAAACACTTTCACTTCCCTAAATATTTATTAATGAAATATTTTTATCGGCCAATATGCCTTCTAAATATTTACTTCTTAGGAATCCTCTTACAATGCTCTGTTTAGAAAAGTGCTCGGAACAGGCGAGAGCAACTCTGCGTTCACGGGACCGGAGTGACTTTGACAACCGAGGTGAAAGTTTGTTTGGCTGTTGGCTTCGCTGCTATTTTCTGAGTAGATCTGATGCGGTCATGTTTTGTGCAGTTGTTCCAATGTTTAGAAATACTTATCCAAGAATAGATGCACGCAGATTCTCTGGAGGGGCTCTCCTGTTAGTCCCAAAGAGGAGAGTGAAACGTGAGACTCAGGACTGGGGACTCTAATTTTTGGTTCACAGCAGTGCAGGCTGGTGGACACAGCCCCGTGCTGCCTCGCCAGGCACAAAGACGCACCTACCACGCACACCTCATGCTCACGTGGATCGGGCAGCTCCCTCCATTCTTCTCTGGGTCTCTTTCCATCCCTAGCTGTCCACTTCTGTCCCCATTTGGGCTGAGCATCTCAGTGCTTCCCTGACTTCACCCCATCTTAGATTTTACAGGACCATCTTGAATTTAAATATTTAGTCTGTTTTTTGACCATCTGCAGCAGATGTGTTCCAATCTGGGGCTTGGAAAATGTGATCTTCCCAGAGCTGGGTGCCTTTCAGTACTGTACTTGGTAAAAGAGAAGAAATTCTTCAGTGTGCCTATCCCCAACTCCCTAGGAGACGTTGGGCTTAGATTTAATGTGTTTAGTTGCTTGTAAAATAACTGCCTTTTTTTTTTTTTTTTTTTTTTGAGTGTGTCACTTAAGATGACGAGGTTGTTTTATTCTATACTCTGGGTCAGCTCGTTTCATCTGGGCTGTTGCAACACGCGGGGGTAGCCTGCCTGCCTGGTGTACTCCAAGTCATTTGTTACAGGCAACGTGTAAAGGACTAATGTTGGTGAATGACTTAACTTTACAACAAGTCAGAGATGCTACTTCCAGGATGGAATCCTCACTGACTCACACGTGTTTTGCTTTATTGGAAGGGGAGGAGTGTCGGAATGACAGCCAGCAAGCAGGGTCTTGCTCCTACACCCGGGCAAAGCCCCGGGACTGTGTCAGTGACTGTGTCACTGTGTTCACGCCTGTGAGCGTCATCTGGTCAGTGTACCTGGGGGAACCAAGCTTGAGGACGCCTGCATTATGTCACTTGTTTTCCAGAAATGCTTCCAGCTCTTTTCTTTCTCTTTGAGGTGAAGGAGGCAGTTCTGGGAAAGGTGCTGGATGTCTGATTGGAAATGGAAACCTTTAAGCAGAGCTAAGGAAATCGTTGATTACAAGATTCATAATAGTTTCGATGTACTTTATACAACTAAATTATTTGTGCTAATGGAGGAGGTAACGAGAAGACAATGCGAAATGGGTGCAAAACCTAACGGTCTTTATTTTTAGCTTTAGGTTGCCTCTCTGTGTGTCTCCAACCAATTGTCCTGCCCAATTCCATTTTCTTAGGTCAGTGTTACACTGAACGGGCATTCCCACTTGTGGTGAGCAAGCTGTAGCCAATCACAAGAAATGTGTCCAAAATGGCTATACAAGGAAACCTATACAAGAGAACCTAATGTTCCTTATAGAAATCCACGAATTGGATACTCTGCACTCCCTTAGTTGCGTGTTAGTTAAAAACAGACAGGGGTGAGGGGCTGGGAGGGATAAATTAGGAGCTTGGGAGTAACAGATACACACCACTATATATGAAATTGATAAACAACAAAGACCTACTGTCTGGCACAGAGACTATATTGAATATCTTGTAATAACCTGTAATGGAAAATAATCTGCAAAAGAATATAATGTATATAGAACTGCATCACTTTGCTGTACACCTGAAGCTAACACAACATTGTAAATCAACTATACTTCAATTAAAAACAACAAAACAGACAAACAGAAACCAGCACTGTGTCCAAGTAAATGGAAATGTAATAATTTATGAAGGCTCTAATAATGAGTGATGTCATCAAGATCTAGTGAAACTAACCACTAAATGAATTTATCCTAATTACGCATTCTGCTGAAAAATATGTCTTCTAGATGTCTATAGGAGTATGTCTAAAATTCAGTATTCTTCAAATAGCAATTTTATCTTTAAAATTCACCTAGCAATTATTCCTCAACTGCCATAGGGTATCCACCCAATTATTTAGCCGCTATTTAGAATTTTAATTATTCAACTTTTCTCATGCTTTCTTTTCATCTGTTCAGTATTAGGGATTGTTTTAGTAACCAGAACCCTCTGAAGGGCCGAGAACAATGTCTACACGGGGTAAAGTTCCAGCCAATTTTAATTCGATTTGCTTCTCTCCTCTCAGAGCACAAGGTCTCCTCTCCTTTCAAGGTCACGTGTTCACAGAGAATGTTAAATACCATCTCTTTACACAGACAGGACTCACCCCAGACGTGGGGTTCAGAAAGCATCACCTCAGGGCTGGAGAGCAGACCACAGGGTGCGCTGTGTTAATGGAGCACCTGTGTGGTTGATGTTGTTTTTAGCTTCGGCCACTTTGAGGATGTTGTTGAGAAACCTGGATGATTCTCCGTCTCGCAGCCCCGTGGGGGGTTGAGAACCACCCGCTGCCCTCCATTGCTTGGCCCTAAAGCTGAGCTCCTTGTGGGCGCCCACCATCAGCTCAGTTGTCTTTCTTCACTGCCTTTGTCTCTGAACAACGGTGAGCCGTGGAGTTTCACTGTAAATGCTTTGTCCCAGTGATGTGCTCTTGACCCAGCTGTATATCCAGGATCTGATATGGGCAGGCCAGACAGACTGGGCAGCTCTCACTGATGGAAGAGCTGGCTCCTTGAGTTTTCCCTGGGAATTACAGGTTTTCCAGCAGGTCATGGGGAGCGTGTCTTTTGTGCCCCAGTCTGGCATGGGACTCGAACACGTTTCCCAGTGTGCCCAGCTCGGTCGTGAAGGACTAGCCGGAGAACTCCTGAGGCCACCTGTGGACACTTGAGATCTACATTTCATGTCTTCTTTTTAATTCCCCCATGACAAAATTCATACAGATGAATGCATTTTCTAGAAAAATGGAAAACACACCAGGAACAAATTACAAAATGCTCATGATTCCTCCTACTTTGTTTCCTAAATTAGACTGAATATAAAACGATGTATATTGGAGTCTTGTTGTTCTAGTAACAGAATTTATGACTCGAGATTATGTTGAGAAGCAAGTCTTAAATATGTCTCCCCTGGTATTTCCAGGAATTTGCCCTCTAAAATGGACTTGAGGGACTTCCCAGGTGGTCCAGTGGTTAAGACTTGACACTTCCAATGCAGGGGCCTCTGGTTCCATCCCTGGTCGGGGAACTAAGATCCCATATGCCGCGTGGCGAGGCCAAAAAAAAATAATAATAATAATAAATAAAATGGATTTTGAGATGGAGGCTGTTTATACCACCCTGTTTTACTGTGGATGACTCTGAGTGAGCCCTGAAGAGTGTTAACCCTGCATTCCTATTTTCTGAATATTTAACATCCCACAAATGTGTTTAATGTACCATCTGAATGCATAACCATTTATCTTTCACTGTAAAATGCATGGTCAAAATGATGTACTGTTCACTGAGCTGTGTGTGTGTCAAAGATTTGATATCAAACGTCTTAGTCCAATTATAAGGGATCTCAAACAGGCAGGTATGGCTGGAGGTACTATATCACCATAGAAACTGGAAGCTTCTAACAGAAAGTGAAATAATTAACATCATGTTATCCTGAAATCTTGAAAATTCATTATTGTTAAGGAAAGTCTACATCTCCATCTATCTATCATCTATCTATCTATCTATCTATCTATCTATCTATCTATCTATCATCCTCCATACCTGTAGGAAGGTGTAAATTTTACTAGCTTAAGAATTAGGACTAGAATTTTTCTTGGGAAAATAGCTGCCTGTTGAAGAAAATAGTGTGATAAGCCACTTGAAAATCTAAAACCCTGAGAGTATTGGATGGTAAAGTACAGAGAGACAAAAAGTTAGCTAATCTGCTTCATTTTAAAACGATATGCAGGAAAAAATGGATGAGAGGACTAAGGGGAGGTGAGTGATGTAGGCAACTATGCTAGAATCTAAGTTGTGAAAATAGGTAGAGGACTTCTAAGAATTGGCACATTGGCCGTTAAATTTTTAAAAACGAATTTAATATTATAAAAATATACATACATAAGTATTTACAATAAGTCTTGAAATCAGGTAGTGTTAGCTCTTCAACCCATTCTTTTTTCAATATTGTTTTGGCTATTCTAGATTCTTTGCATTTCCAAATAAATTGTAGAATTGGCTTGTAGAATCCCAACTACCAAAATGCTTGCTGGGATTTTGGTTGGGATTGCATTAAATCTATAGATCACTCTGGGGACGTTTGACATTTTAACAGTATTGGATTATCCAGTTCATTAACTTGATATACCTCTTTATTTATTTCGGTCTCTTTTAATTATTTGCAGCAGCACTTTGTAATTTCCAGCGTAGAGATCTTGCACGTAGTTTGTTAAATTTCTCCCTCGGTATTCCATAGTTTTTTGATGCTCTTGTAAATGGTGTTGTTTTTGTTTCAAATTTTATTTTCCAATTATTTGTTGCTGGTATATAGAAATTCAATTGCTTTTCATATACGTATTGTTACTTTATCCTGTGATCTTGCTAAATTCACTTAGTAGTTTTAATAGCTTTGTTATCATCAGATCCTTTGGACTTTCCCTATGAATGATCTGCAAACAAAACAGCTTTACTTCTTCTTTTCCAATTTTTTTTTTTTTTTTTTTTTTTTTTGCGGTACGTGGGCCTTTCACTGTTGTGGCCTCTCCCGTTGCGGGGCACAGGCTCCGGACGCGCAGGCTCAGCGGCCATGACTCACGGGCCCAGCCGCTCCGCAGCATGTGGGATCTTCCCGGTCCGGGGCACGAACCCGTGTCCCCTGCCTCAGCAGGCGGGCTCTCAACCACTGTGCCACCAGGGAAGCCCTTCTTTTCCAATTTTATACTTTTATTTCATTTTATTTTCTTGTTGCATTGGCTAGAAACTCAAGGACAAAACGGAACAAGACTGGTGATAGTGAAAACACTTGCCTTGTTCCCAGTATAAGGGGAAAGCATCCAGTTTCTCACCATTAAGTACAGTGTGAGCTGTAGCTTTTAATAGATGCCCTTTATCAGCTTGGGAAGGGATGCTTCTATTCTCAGTTTGTTGAGGGTGCTTTTTATGTGTTTTTTTTTAATAAATTTATTTATTTTTATTTATTTATTTTTGGCTGTGTTGGGTCTTCGTTTCTGTGCGAGGGCTTTCTCTCGTTGCGGCGAGCGGGAGCCACTCTTCATGGCGGTGCGCGGGCCTCTCACTGTCACGGCCTCTCTTCTTGTGGAGCACAGCCTCCAGATGCGCAGGCTCAGTAGTTGTGGCTCACAGGCCCAGTTGCCCCGTGGCATGTGGGGTCTTCCCAGACCTGGGCTCGAACCCGTGTCCCCTTCACTGGCAGGCAGATTCTCAACCACTGCGCCACCAGGGAAGCCCGAGGGTATTTTTTTAAAATCATGAATGAGTATTAGATTGTGTTAAATTCTTTTTATTTCTTTTGCCTCTCTTCAATTTATTCTGAATGTATTCAGAATATTTTATTCTGTTAATAAATTATGTTGATTGATTTTAAAATGTTAAATCAACCTTTCATTCCTGGAATAAACCCAACTGATCATGATGTAGTTTCCTTGTTACTGGGTTCAATTTGCTAACAAAGATGGTTGTATCTATGTTCCTAAAGGATATATGTCTGTAATTTTCCTTTTTTTAATGTCTTTTTTGGTTTTGGTATGAGGGTAACACAAGCCTCACAAAGTGAGTTGGGGAATGTTTACTATTTTTCTATTTTCCAAACAAATGTATGGAGCTGGTCTTATTTCCTTCCTAAAGTTTCTCTAACATTCAGCAATAAAGCCATTTGTCTGGTGTTTTCTTTATGGAAATAATTTTTATTGCTTTGAACTCAATCTCTTTTTTTTTTTTTTCTTTTTTGCGGTACGCGGGCCTCTCACCGTTGTGGCCTTTCCCGTTGCGGAGCACAGGCTCCGGACGCGCAGGCTCAGCGGCCATGGCTCACGGGCCCAGCCGCTCCGCGGCATGTGGGATCTTCCCGGACCGGGGCACGAACCCGCGTCCCCTGCATCGGCAGGTGGACTCTCAACCACTGCGCCACCAGGGGAGCCCTCAATCTCTTTAATAGATATAGAGCTACTCAGATTTTATATTTTTTATTTTGTCAGTTTTGGTTATTTGTGTTTTTCAAGGAATTTATCTAAGTTATTATTGGCATGAAAATGTTCATGATATTTCCTTAGTATTCTTTTAATATCTCTAATATCTATAGCAATGTCTTCTTTGTTATTTCTGATATTAATTTGTATGTTTTTGTTTTCTTAATGACTTTAGCTAAGGTTTATCCATTTTAATAATTCTTTTTCAAAAATCAGCTTTTAGTTTTATCAGTATTCCCTGTTATTTATCTGTTTGCAATTTTATTCATTTTTACTCATTTTTTAATTTCTTCTACTTACTTTGGTTCTAATGCTCTTAATTTTTCCCTTATGTTGGAAGATTAAATAATTGTTATTAGACTTAAACTTTTCTAATATAAGCATTTAAGCTATAAATTCCTTTATAAGTGCAGTTTTGACATATTGTATTTTTATTTTCATTCATCTGGAAATATTTTCTTGTATCTCTTCTTTTTCCTTAAACCAATGGGTTATTTAAAAATGTGTTATTTAACTTCCACATGTTTGGAAGTTTTCCAGATTTCTTTTTCTGATGGATTTCTAATTTAATTCCATCATGTTTAGAGAACACACTCTGTGTGATTTCAGTCCTTCTGTATTTATTAAGGCTTGCTTTATGGACAGCACAAGGTTTTTCTTGGTGAATGCTGTATTCATTTGTAAAGAATGTTTTGTAAATAATTGTGAAGAATGTAAAGAACTGCATTTTGGGGGTGGACTTTTCTAGCAAAGTCAATTATGTTATGTTGGTTTACAGTGTTGTTCAGGTCTCCTATATTTTTACTCATTTTCTGTCTATTTGTTCTATCAGTATCACTTTTTAAGTTGCTAGCACTGCCACAACATCACTATTTCCATCTTCCTTAACACAAATGCCTTTTCTAAATGTTTTATGGACGAATCCAATTTAAAAGGCTGAAGTTCAATGCCATCAGAAGAGAGACAGCCCAAGGAGCATGGAGACAAGGGACCAAAATTGAATTGTTGGAAATCCCAGAGAGTAAGAACCAGAAGTATCCATGGAATATCTAGACCTCCCTAGAAAACGTGGAGAAGGCTTGGGGGAGGAGGGGTCATTGGACTATTATATAATATATGGAGAGTGATTTAAAGCAACTCTATCTGTAATCCAAGAGACGGAGGGACACTAACATCTATACATTAAGCCGGTATTTTTTAATTGTGCACTTACTATGTTGCAAATACTATTCTGGGCTTTGAGTCACAGTAGTGAAGAGAGTAGTTACTCCCTTTCCTAGTACAGATTCCATTTTAGTGGAGAAGACATCTATTAAGCAAATAATTAGATGTATAAAGTACAGGTGATGACAAACCTATGAAGACAAATGAAGCAGAATATGAATATGGAGAGTAATGGGCACATGTGCTTTTAGACATGTGATTGTGGAAGACCACCCTAAGGAGGTAACCTTGTGTGGAGGTCTGAACATAGACCATGTGAAGGTTTGAAAGCAGAGAGACTATTTCAGAAAGAGCAGCTAGTGCAGAGGGCCTGAGTTGGCAGCTTGCTTGAAGGAGAGTTATAGTTTGGTTATTGCAATACCACCAGAAGAGGGAAACTTCTGTGTCCTGATAGAGGTTGCAGGAGAAGATGAGGATGGAGTTCTCATGGTGGTGGGGCATACATACTGATTTTGAATGAGGGGTAAGGCTGTTCCATGAAGGAGATACCTTCTCTTTGGAATACTCTGAGGCCTTTGGAAAAAAAACTAGGAAAGGCCTCCCACCATCAACCCAGGGTCTCTAAAGCAGGGAAGAAGGACACAAAAGATGCAGGTATGGTGACTAGTTTTCTTATTTGCCCAAGACTAAGTCAGTTCTCAGGACACGTCCTGGGCAAACCAGGACCAGTTGGTCACTCTGGGAGCAGATCCAGGCTATGGGCTGAACCTTCTTGTCCCCTGAGGCACAGTCCTCTGCTAGGGATCCTACGACCTGTTGACCACCCAGCCGTGACTCAGGATACTCCACGCTTGAGGTTCTTTACAACTGGGTGGAGCTGAGCTCCGTGGCAAGGAGCCTGCCTTTTGCACAGACCATGGCTGATGCAAGGGGTCTCACGAGGCCCCAGTGACGTCTCTTAAGGGAATCGCCTGCTCAGCCAAACCTTGTTGAAGAGTTAGGAAAGCTGGGAGCTGATGCCAGGAGGGCTACTGAGAGCCCATTGCAAAGATTGCCCCTTATCCCACCTCTCCAAGCAAAAAAGGATCCTTGGGCCAGGAAAGAAACATTGGCAAAGGACAGCAAAGTTTTACTCAGGAAGGGGAACCATGGAACCTCAACTTGAATGTGAGTTTGTCTATCCATGGCTGGACACTTAGCTGCACATCACCATGGAGACCAGACTCTGTCTGTCCGATGTTTCCATTGGGGGATTCCCAGCAATGACGGGGGGGTGAGGTGGGCTGGGAGCTGACATAGCAGACAGTGGCCAGAACAACAACAAATTCTATGAATGATCATTATTGGGATCAGAAACTTCTCTCCAGGGTGGTGTTATCTGGATCCCTTACCTGTGTAGCTCTTTGTCATTCATGATGCTGAGTCATTCGCCATACTACAGTGGACATGTGCCAGAAGCTCTTATTTGCTCTTCACCACATTTTTGCATCAGTGAAGAGTACTCTAAGTGTGACACCTACAATTAGAGATCAAAAGGAACAGCAAAAGAAGCAGAAAGGAGAAGGACCCCGACTTCACGGCTTCCGCTGGATGTGGCTGTAGGCGTATGTCAAACGGGACTTGGAAAGACAGCTCTGGGTTAGAGGGACTGCCGTTAATCCAGGTAGAAGTATGCACTCCACCAGACAAGGGAAAATGAGACCCATCTGCTGGTTAGCATTTCCCTATTTAATGACTCCTTCTTTATGGAAGATTTAAGGCCTGTTAAGAAGCGAGTCGTAAAAGATACACAGGTTCTAGGACCAGGAATTTTGGGGCTCGAGGGACAATTTAAACTTATGACAGTGAACTTTCCTCTATAAGATGTGATTTTTCCTAGGTTAGGTTAGTGAATATGCTGAAAATATGACTCTCCTTAAAGAGTTGTTTGAAAGTATATTTCACGTTGATTCATGAGGCAAAGGGAAAGGAATAAAAAAAGGGAGGCTGCTCATTTGAACCATGAATACAGAAGTGACTGGACATTTTTCTCATGGAAAAAAAAGAAAGATAGTAAATGAAGCCAAGATAGAATTATGCATAAAGACTCTGAGAACTTTGCGGTGTGTGAGGGATGTGGTTACGCACCTCCGCAGGTCTGTGTGCTTGCCGTGCTTTCTGATGAGAGTGGCCCAGGCCACTGTCACCTTAGGGACCACTGAGGTGGTTGCTCCAATGCTTCGTGTGGCCTGAGGGCAGGATTGGACAGTGCCCCTTGTCACACCCAATATCTCATCTCCTGTCTCTGGGCATCCCTGTTGTCACCAAGGATGGACCATGGGGGAACCACCAGTGTCATGCGTGCCCCAACCCGAAAGTTCAGGGCCGTGATGCTCTGATGAACAAGTTTTGACCAACAGGGGTGGAGGCTGGAGGATCCATTTTTCTCCATGCCTCCCTCTGGTTGGACAGTTTGGATCTGCAGTCACTCTTCAGAGTACATATAGCTGATTCATTTTGTTGTACAGCAGAAACCAACACAACGTTGTAAAGCAAATATACTCCAATAAAAAAAAAGAGTCTCTCTAAAACTGTCCCGTGAGACACTCAGTCATCTTGTCCCAAAGCGGTGGCCAGCTGGGTAACAGGATCTTTACACCCACTGCTCCCCTTCTCTGCCAAGTTAAATCTGGACCGCTAAGTACTCAATGAGGTTTGAAAATAAATAATTTTTAAAAATTTCATAGGGGGTGCCTTCAAGATGGTGGAGGAGTAAGACGTGGAGATCACCTTCCTCCCCACCGGTACATCAAAACTACATCTACATAGGGAACAACTCCTACAGAACACCTACTGAGTGTTGGCAGAAGACCTCAGACATCCCAAAAGACGCCCTCCGGCGACCTACACGCAGAGGCGGGGCCAAATCCAAGCTGAGCCCCAGGAGCTTTGTGAACAAAGAAGAGAAAGGGAAATCTCTCCCAGCAGCCTCAGGAGCAGCGGATTAAATCTCCACAATCAACTTGATGTACCTGCATCTGTGGAATACATGAATAGACAACAAATCATCCCAAAATTGAGGCGGTGGACTTTGGGAGCAACTGTAGACGTGGGGTTTGCCTTCTGCATCTAACTTGTTTCTGGTTTTATGTTTATCTTAGTTTAGTATTTAGAGCTTATTATCATTGGTAGATTTGTTTATTAATTTGGTTGCTCTCTTCCTTTTTAAATTTTTTTTATATATATTTTTTCTTTTTGCTCTTTTTGTGAATGTGTATGTGTATACTTCTTTGTGTGATTTTGTCTGTATAGCTTTGCTTTTGCCATTTGTCCTAGGGTTCTGACTGTCCGTTTTTTGTGGGGTTTTTTTTAGTATAGTTTTTAGTGCTTTTTATCATTGGTGGATTTGTTTTTTGGTTTGGTTGCTCTCTTCTTTCTCTCCTTTTTTTAAATTACTTTTAAATTTTTTTATTTTTAATAATTTTTTTCTATATTAAGAACTTTATTTTATTTATTTATTTTCTTTCTTTCTTCCTCCCTTTTCTTCTGAGCTGCGTGGCTGACAGGGTCTTGGTGTTCTGGCTGGTGTCAGGCCTGAGCCTCTGAGGTGGGAGAGCCGAGTTCAGGACATTGGTCCACCAGACACCTCCTGGTCCCATGTAATATCAAACAGCGAAAGCTCTCCCAGAGATGTCCATCTCAATGCTAAGACCCAGCTCCACTCAACGATCAGCAAGCTACAGTGCTGGACACCCTATGCCAAATTCATTCTACAAGGCCACCATCACCCTGATACCAAAACCAGACAAAGATGCCACAAAAAAAGAAAACTACAGGCCAATATCACTGATGAACATAGATGCAAAAATCCTCAACAAAATACTAGCAAACAGAATCCAACAGAACATTAAAAGGATCATACACCATGATCAAGTGGGGTTTATCCCAGGAATGAAAGGATTCTTCAATATACGCAAGTCAATCAATGTGATACACCATATTAACAAATTGAAGGAGGGAAACCATATGATCATCTCACTAGATGCAGAAAAAGCTTTTGACAAAATTCAATACCCATTTATGATAAAAACCCTGCAGAAAGTAGGCATAGAGGGAACTTACCTCAACATAATAAAGGCCATATATGACAAACCCACAGCCAACATTGTTCTCAGTGGTGAAAAACTGAAACCATTTCCACTAAGATCAGGAACAAGATAAGGTTGCCCACTCTCACCACTATTATTCAACACAGTTTTGGAAGCTTTAGCCACAGCAATCAGAGAAGAAAAAGAAATAAAAAGAATCCAAATCAGAAAAGAAGGAGTAAAACTGTCACTGTTTGCAGATGACATGATACTACACATAGAGAATCCTAAAGATGCCACCAGAAAACTACTAGAGGTAGTCAATGAATTTGGTAAAGTAGCAGGATACAAAATTAATGCACAGAAATCTCTTGCATTCTTATACACTAATGATGAAAAATCTGAAAGAGAAATTAAGGAAACACTCCCATTTACCACAGCAAAAAAAAGAATAAAATATCTAGGAATAAACCTACCTAAGGAGACAAAAGACCTGTATGCAGAAAACTGTAAGACAGTGATGAAAGAAATTAAAGATGATACAAACAGATGGAGAGATACACAATGTTCTTGGATTGGAAGAATCAACATTGTGAAAATGACTCTACTACCCAAAGCAATCTACAGATTCAATGCAATCCCTATCAAACTACCAATGGCATTTTTCATAGAACTAGAACAAAAAATTTCACAATTTGTATAGAAACACAAAAGACCCTGAATAGCCAAAGCAATCTTGAGAAAGAAAAATGGAGCTGGAGGAATCAGGCTCCCTGACTTCAGACTATACTACAAAGCTACAGTAATCAAGACAGTATGGTACTGGCACAAAAACAGAGATATAGATCAATGGAACAGGATAGAAAGCCCAGGGATAAACCCACACACATATGGTCACCTTATCTTTGATAAAGGAGGCAATAATATACAATGGAGAAAAGACAGCCTCTTCAGTAAGTGGTGCTGGGAAAACTGGACAGCTACATAGAAAGAATGAAATTAAAACACTCCCTAACACCATATACAAAAACAAACTCAAAATGGATTAAAGACCTAAATGTAAGGCCAGACACTATAAAACTCTTAGAGGAAAACATAGGCAGAACACTCCATGACATACACCTCAGCAAGATCCTTATTGACTCACCTTCCAGAGAAATGGAAATAAAAACAAAAATAAACAAATGGGGCCTAATTAAACTTAAAAGCTTTTGCACAGCAAAGGAGACCATAAACGAGACAAAAAGCCAACACTCAGAATGGGAGAAAATATTTGCAAATGAAGCAATTGACAAAGGATTAACGTCCAAAATATACAAGCAGCTCATGCAGCTCAATATCAAAAAAACAAACAACCCAATCCAAAATGGGCAGAAGACCTAAATAGACATTTATCCAGAGAAGATATACAGATTGCTAACAAACACGTGAAAGGATGCTCAACATCACTAATCATTAGAGAAATGCAAATCAAAACTACAATGAGATATCACCTCACACCAGTCAGAATGGCCATCATCAAAAAATCTAGAAACAATAAATGCTGGAGAGGGTGTGGAGAAAAGGGAACTCTCTTGCACTGTTGGTGGGAATGTAAGTTGATACATCACTATGGAGAACAGTATGGAGGTTTCTTAAAAAACTAAAAATAGAACTACCATACGACCCAGCAATCCCAGTACTGGGCACATACCCTAAGAAAACCATATTTCAAAAAGAGTCATGTACCACAATGTTCACTGCAGCTCTATTTACAATAGCCAGGACATGGAAGCAACCTAAGTGTCCATCGACAGATGAATGGATAAAGAAGATGTGGCACATATATACAATGGAATATTTCTCAGCCATAAAATGAAACAAAATTGAGTTATTTGTAGTGAGGTGGCTGGACCTAGAGACTGTCATACAGAGTGAAGTAAGTCAGAAAGAGAAAAACAAATACCATATGCTAACACATATATATGGAGTCTTAAAAAAAAAAAAAGTTCTGAAGAACCTAGTGGCAGGACAGGAATAAAGACATAGAAACAGAGAATTGACTTGAGGACATGGTGAGGGGGAAGGGTAAGCTGGGACGAAGTGAGAGAGTGGCATGGACATATATACACTACCAAATGTAAAATAGATAGCTAGTGGGAAGCAGCTGCATAGCCCAGGGACATCAGCTCAGTGCTTTGTGACCACCTAGAGGAGTGGGAAAGGGAGGGTGGGAGGGAGACACAAGAGGGAGGAGATATGCAGATGTATGTGTATGTATAACTGATCCACTTTGTTATAAAGCAGAAAGTAACACACCATTGTAAAGCAATTATACTCCAATAAAGATATTAAAAAAATTTTTTCAGAGATATTTGGAACATTTCACTGTTAGCTGTTTTGAATATTTATATGTATATATACATGAAAATATGTATATTCTGAATATGTAAACACACACATATACAAATGTATATATTCAAAGCTAATGTACTTCAATTCATCAATTCAGTTATACCTTTATTATTCCTTTATTTCAAATTGAAATTTGCAAGGGCTGTCACGTCTGTTGATTATTTGGTTGACTAATGATAATTTGTAGGTCAGGATGGTTGCTCTTTCTACTGTAGGGTAATTGCATTGAAACCTCTCTGCTGGACATCATCACTGCAGCCTGGGCTGTGGGCACAGCCATGCCCATCCTTCCCATGTGCCCCCCCTTTTTTTTTCCGGTAGGCGGGCCTCTCACTGTTGCGGCCTCTCCCATTGCGGAGCACAGGCTCTGGACGCGCAGGCTCAGCGGCCATGGCTCACGGGCCCAGCCGCTCCGCGGCACGTGGGATCTTCCTGGACCGGGGCCCGAACCCGCGTCCCCTGCATCAGCAGGCGGACTCTCAACCACTGCGCCACCAGGGAAGCCCCCATGTGCCCCTTTTAAGTGACCAGAGTCCAGTTGGTCATCCTGGCAGCTCTTTCTCAGGTGTGTTCAGACTGTAGCCTGCCTGCTGACAGCAGCCCGCACTCCTGTTTAGTGATGGGTAAACAGAGGTTTTTACTTTATATTGAGAAAACGTTTTCAACCCAATATTTGATGATTTAGATCCATGCTTTAGGATTTTACCTTTGTAATTGATTATAAGCCCTATGTTCAAAGCCAAATCCAGTTGAATTTAATGGTGTGGAATTACAGAAATCAGAGCTAGTGTAGTTCACCTTCATTGCCCCCAAAGGGAAACTGAGTCCCACAGTCCCCTTTACACGGACTTACCCAGGGCCTCGCGATCAACGCCAGCCCTGAGACTGTAGCCCAGATCTTCAAATGACCAGTTCACAGTTCTTCTGTCACAAATGCTGTTTTTTGTTTTTTGTTTGTTTGTTTTTTTACTTTATTCGTTCATGTTCCAGTACATGTAACTTCAACCTTTTATCTTTCCATATGACTGAGTATTCTCAACTGTTTTGCAGTATTAAAAGAGAATCTTTCAAAAGAGATATAAACATGAGTCATACTGATTTAGGAGAAACACTTCCTGCTATTTAACTCATCAATAAATGAGGGAGCCAGTGAGATGTTACGACCTGTTCAAAGGAGAATTCCAAGTGCCACACGTATAACGGCAGATAAGAGATACAGAAAAGATCCTACAGATAGATGCAAACGGGTTGGTAATCAATTGCATTATGCCACGTGCAAATAATTTACATTTTTATGGGCAAAAATAATTTGTATTAGTGTCAATTTTCTAAAACTTACAAAGTTGTAAAATAATTCAAAGACAGTGAACAGGGGCCTTGGAAGGGTGTGCTAGATGGGACACACGGTAATTTTTTCCCCCACTTTAAAATCTTTTACAATTTTCCCTAACGATAGTAGGAACTAATAGGTGCGATTCAAGAACTGAGAGTCTACAGTAACAGGTTTTTAAGCCAAGTTCGTTTGTGATTTTCTTCTCTTGGTATATGCGCTATTCACTGACTGAACAGAAATCTGATTTTGAAAGCAATTAAGTTTGGGAACAAATACTAATTATTGCCTCCTCCCCTTTCTCCCTGTTTTTACAATAGGGGTTTTACAATCACTGGGTCAAATGAAATGATTTTATAGCCTTGGCGGAATGATTTCTGTTTAATCGTATTTTCTAGGGCCGTTCCCACTTCTTCTGTAGCCCAGACTCCAAGTTCCTCTTCTTTCTTTAGCTGGGGTTATAGGGACATTCCATCCTCCCTTTTCCTATCTGGTCAGATATTTAAACTTGTCCAGACCAACCCTGAGAGGCTGAGCAAGGTTTCCCGTTCGCAGCAAGCGTCACTCTGACCAGACGGCCGTTATAAATGAATCCTCCTTTATTCCTGAGCCCCAAGACACTGGACCCATTGCAGATCCAGGTAATTCCACCTGGACCTTGGATTTGGTCCTTATTTTCCCTCCTGTGATGGGTCTAGTGTCTGTCCCACTTCACTTATGGCCCTGTCCCGTGGGTGCTGGATGTGCCCATCTCGGGAACTGAAATCTAACACATCCCTGTGGTCCCCTCCCTCTACAGACCAGTGATAACTTCCTGCCTGATGTTGACCATTTTCCATCCCACATTAGCAAGCCTACCCCGCCATGATCTTGCCGTAGATTTCCTGAGCCATGTCTGGATACCTTTACATCCCTTCCACCTGGTGGTTCCCACTGGATGGAGCATCTCTGTAAGATCCCCCAGCATCTGCCTTGCCCCAGTGCAGAGTCTAGTGCCAAAGCCAAGGGCTTCTCTCCCGCAGAATTGCCCATAATGAGTTAGCAGTTCGAGATCTCACAACTAGATTGTGCACATTCATTAAACAGATATGTAACAAGTGCCTACTATGTGCCTGCACTCCCAGGCTTCTTCTTCTCATTTTTTTTTTTTGTTAATTTTTATTGGAGTTGCTTTACAATGTTGTGGTAGTTTTTGCTGTACAGCAAAGTGAATCAGTTACCAGGCTTATTATTAGAAAACAGAAGCGTGGGGTGTGATGTGAGTTCAGACCAATTGCTGAAGTACAGCCACACGTGAACACCAGCGGTGTGACCCATGGGGAAACAGTGTCTCAGAATTTTTTTGCAATCTTAGCAAAATTCATGTGATTAAAATTATGCATTTGTCTACGTGTATTGGAAGTCTGGTTATGCCTACACCGTGTCAGCTGTTTTTACAAAAATTCTTCAATCTCTCTAACTCCATGGTAGATCAGCACAGTGCAAGTAACAACAACAGCAACAATAACAATATTAGTAATCAAAACTTAGATGAGTCGCTGGAGAAGAGCAATGGAGAGAGAGGCAGGTGTCCGTACGTTTGTTCTCTACATCTGTGTCTCTATTTCTGCTTTGCAAATAAGATCATCTTTACCATTTTTTTAGATTCCACATACATGTGTTAATATACAATATTTGTTTTCCTCTTTCTGACTTACTTCACTCTGTATGGCAGTCTCTAGGTCCATCCATGTCTCTACAAATGACCCAATTTCGTTCCTTTTTACAGCTGAGTAATATTCCATTGTATATATGTACCACATCTTCTTTATCCATTCCTCTGTTGATTTGTAAAGCAACTATACTCCAATAAAATTTTTTAAAAATAGTATTATGTGAACAAAACTAATAAAAGTGATATCCGCCCCCCCCACAAAGAAAAAAAAGAGAGAGAGGCAGGACTTTTAAGGCCTTGGAATCTGCATGGCTTAAAAGGGGACATTGACCTTCTAACAGTGAAGCTTCTGGGAGGCAGAAGAAACTGACCTTGGCCACAGTTAGTTGCTTGGGAGCACTTTTTAGAGCAAATGCCCTCCACGTCCTGCTATTTCAGACTCAAGAAGGTATAAACATACACTCTTCCTGGTTTTTCTAGCTGGTGCTTATTTAACAAAAACAATTTCACATGTAATCCAGAAATTCTGCTTTAGAGATCACCTTTGAAGGAGGCAAGCAATTAACCCTTTTGTTTTCAATTTGTCTGTTATTTCCAGGATCAAATGCTATTGCCAGGGAGAACTTCTCTATGGAGTAGAGATGGCAATACGTATGGGAGCCCAGGAGAGGAGCAGAGGGCAAGAATCTACTGGATCAATGGAAAACAGCCCTTTTTTGTAAAACTAAAATTTAGGGTTGTAATTATCTCAGTTTAGTTAAATCTAGGATAAAATTAGGACCACTGTCTTTAGCATAGTATTCCAGTGAGAATGTGGCTATGAAAAGGATGACTTAGAAAAAAGTGTGTTCTGATTTTATTTGAGCCTCTATTACTTAATACATAATTCTATGATATAGTGGAAAATGGGGGTGGTTTCCAAGACTTGGCTCTTGTAATATTTCTTTTTAACAATGACTTGTAAAGTCCTTTGTTTAGCAGCTAGTGGCAAATAAAAATAATTCATTTTTAGTCTCACTGGCTGTTTGTCCTAAGATTCTAGTTAAATGTTTATTGATCATTTAAATTAATAATGGCAGCAGAAAATTCTTGGCTGGGTGTTTTATGAAAGAAGAAGTGACGTTTTAGATATAGAGTCCAATAACTCCAAGCAAAAGCTGGTGAGTTTAATTTCTGTGCTAGTCGAGGCCAAGGCTATTTAAAATAGCATCGGGTCCCGGATTTGCAAATCTGTTTTTGGCAAAGCCATCAGTTTTCTGACTCGCTCTTTTAGAAATCCCTGGTGACCTCTCAAGGGCCATGGACTATATTTTTTCTCAGGGCAAATGAGAAAAAGGCTGTCAGATATCAAACAAGTGCCCCCTGAAAGTGTCTGGCACAGCTCCTCACACATCATGGGCCCTTGGAGCCACGCTGGTGATGGTTACTCTCCATCACCTTGACAACAGCAAACACCGGGGCAGCCTGTCTTTTCCTGCCTCTCCGGACCCCAAAGGTGAAGTAAGGAAGCCCCTCCCCTTCTGGATTGCTCTGTGGCCTTTGACCACTGCCACCACTCTGCTGCCTGAAATAGCATCCTTGGTGCCCTTACAGATTTCCCAGCCCCACTTCCTTGTGGGCTCCCATCCTTGCTTCTCTCAAAAGGCAGGTCTTCTGCTAAACCTGCAAATAGCACCCTTGAGGTTGCCCAGGATCTCTGCCATGGCTCTTTTGCCAGAAAGGTAAGGCCTATTGTTAAGATTGAATTTTAAAATATATTTATATATTTTATACATGCGTTTATATATATAGTTTGTCTTCTATAGTCTTTCTTTCATAAATTGTTTGGTGTCATTATCCTTACACATCTTACATTGGGAACACTTGTGAAACCATTTGTACAATTTGTTTTTTTACATAGTAATGCTATTAAGCATTGGTTTGTTGTGTATGTGACACACATATATTTGAGTTTGCTAGTTCGTTTTTTTGACTTTATTCATGGGTTCCAGTTTGTTTTATGAGAAGGTGATTTTTCATTGTCATCAAAGCCAATGCCTCTTAGGGACTGGTACAGTGGGGTCCGTACCCTAAATAACAGCTCTTTTGACTAACATCATTCAGCTTCCTAGAAAACTTTCTCACCTCTTGCTCATGTCCTTAAAACGAAGGGGACTGTGTCTCCATACTAGGATGGTGTGTGTGCTGTGTGCAGCTAAAGTTGGGAAGAGCAGCTGCTCCCGAGTGGGGAGAGCAGAGTGACACAAGTGCTCTGGGGAGAAAAAAGACAGACTGGTCAAACCCTGCCTCTTGGAGAGTATGAAATAAATATAGTCTGGCCTATTAAAATACAATTTAATGGTTGGATTGAGTGCCCACTTTCTTGCCTCTTTGTGTGTGCAAATTCTTGAATCTGGAGGTCTTTTTTTTTTTTTTTTGGAGGTCTTTCTATTTACAGTTGCACATGGTGGCCAAGGAACATGTTGCAATACTGAATAATTCATTCTCTCTGTCTCCATATATATATATATATATATATATATACACATTGCTCTCTGTAAGGATTAATATCATACACATATACACACACATACGTGTAAATACAACGGGTGTAAAGGATGATTCCGTTTCTTTCTATTCACAACAAGAACAGCAAATGTTGGACTTGCAAATGCTTTTGTTTTATTAAACTATTTAGTAAGATTTAATAAAAATAAATTTGAAGTTTCAGTTCTGCATAGATAATAGTGATTTAAAATTCTTGTAACCATGAGTTTAAACTTTGCCTTTTAATTTTTTAATTAATTTTTTATTGGAGTATAGTTGCTTTACAATGTTGTGTTAGTTTCTGCTGTACAGCAAAGTGAATCAGCTATACGTATACATAGATCCCCTCTTTTTTGGATTTCCTTCCCATTTAGGTCACCACAGAGCATCGGGTAAAGTTCCCTGTGCTGCACAGTAGGTTCTCATTAGTCATCTATTTTATACATAGTATCAGTAGTGTATATATATCAATCCCAATCTCCCAGTTCATCCCCCTTTTTACCCCCTTGGTATCCATACGTTTGTTCTCTACATCTGTGTATCTGTATCATTTTTCTAGATTCCACATATAAGCAATACTATATGATATTTGTTTTTCTCTTTCTGACTTACTTCCCTCTGTATGACAGTGTCTAGGTCCATCCATGTCTCTGAAAATGGTACAATTTCGTTCCTTTTATGGTTGAGTAATATTCCATTGTACCAATGTACAATGGATGTACACTGTGTACAATGGATGTACACCAGTGTACATAGATGTACCACATCTTCTTTACCCATTCCTCTGCTGCTGGACATTTAGGTTGCTTCCACATCCTGGCTATTGTAAATAGTGCTCCAGTGAACATTGGGGTGCATGTATCTTTTTGAATTATGATTTTATCCGGGTATATGCCCAGGAGTGGGATTGCTGGGTCACATGGTAGAAACTTTGCCTTTTAATTTTAATTAAAATCTTGAATATCTTAGAAGAAAAATATTCTTTGAAAATTCACGAAAATAATTTTAGATGTTTTATCTTCATTCAGTTTCTATTTTGAAGAAAATAGTTCAAATTTTGTATATTTGGTATGCAATTAAATTTTACTTTTTAATCCTTTAAATCATTAGTATCAATGGAGTGCAAATTATGCAGAAAAAATAATATAGTGATTTTTGAGAAGTGAAAACAAGAAAATAATTTTATTGAATAAATATAACATGTTAATTATGCACACATTTGTTGTACGACTTCCCCAGATACTGCTGGCTTGGCGATAGAACATCCAGACACAATGCAATAATGGTTAAGTTTGGATTCTGATATTTTGCCAACTTCCAGTCATATAAACACCATGGCTTTATGCAAATTTTTTTTGCTTTTGTTGTTTGCTGTGATAGTATATTTGTCAGGTTAAAAGGATACATCATATTTAACTTAACAACGTGTTAACTTGTTTTATAAGTTGCAGATATTTACACGTGTGATATGCAGGCCGTCACGTGTACGCTGTGTTTCTGGCCTCGTAAATGTCTGGCAGTCCTGGTTGAAACCATCCCGGTGACCTACCTGTCTGCTTTTGGTGTTGAGTTTCTAAGTCCCCATTTCACTTTCATGTAATATGTCTTTCACCAGTATTTTTTTCTCTTATTTTTATGGCTTTGGATAAATTTTTAAGGATACAAATCCTTCATCTGTCAGGAATTCATTTTGGTTTAAGATGAAAAGTAAGGACTTAATCATATCTCCCAAAACCTTAGCCAATTGTACAAATATGATTTTGATGAAAAACATCTTTCATTTCCTTACTAATTTGCAATTTTACCTTTATCATATGTTACCTTTATCTGTAACATGTGTTTTCGTCATTTCCATTTTGTTTAATTGTTTCTGGGCCATCGTTGTACTGTTGGTCGTCATTGTTTTGCTTTATAATATTCTTTAGAGTATGTCTCACGTCACCATCTTTATTTTTCAAGAATGATACAGATAGTCTTAAGAATTTATTTCTCAGATGAACTTTACAATATCTGGCATGTGAAATACAATTTTCTTCTTTGTTAGAACAAGAACAAAATATTTATGAAATTTTGGGTATGAAAGAGAAAGATCCGATAGCTCTTACAGTATTTAAAAAAAAAAAAAGTTTCCTTTCAGACTTTGGAGACAACACAAACACATTTTCCACATTGACAAGTACTGTTCTGCTTTGCTTTTTGCACCTACTGGGGCATGCTGGGAATCTGTGTTACGGTCAGCCGTTTGTTCAGCGAGGGACGCCCCCCTCACCAAATGGGTTGGTGAGGCTGGCTTTGTTCAGCGGTGAGAAATCCAGGGAGAAGGGTAGTGGGGAGGTTTGCTGACAGTCCTAGCAGAACAATGAGAGATTCTGCGTGGAATCCACTTAGAGAAAGGAGCTGTGTTTCTAGGATTCTGTCCTGCTACATCCTGGGCACAAAGGGAAGGGGTCTGGAAAGAACAGGAGGGAGAGAGTGATCTAACCAGAGGTTCAAGATGGGCCTTGACTCTGGGAGGGACTTAGGCAGGAAGTTAGTCAAGATGGACTGTAAACCAGTGGTTGAAGCTGAGACTGGTCTGTGGGCAGAAGTGAGGGGAGAGGCATTGTGATGTAGGGTGTACAGGAGACACAGGTGCTGGGGGGCTGGGGGCCTGAAGTTTACCAATTCTGTGGGCCTGGGTGATCTTTGAGAGCTGAAATGTCATCCAACAGCCCCTCAACGTACTATAGGATTCTTTTTTGTTCCATCTTCTCCTTCAGGCATTGGAGATTGCAAAAACATATTTTTGCATATTGATGCATTCCAATCCTACTGGAAACATACCACTTTCAAGGCAGGCTGCCTAGGAACGCCTTAAACAGCCTGATCACAGAATCTCTACCGGGCTTCCTTCCATGAAAACCAAGCGGGAAATTCAGCGACATCCTGCCCAAGCCTCACAGGGACGGTCCTTTCCTGGTGGACCTGCTGCCATAGGGCACAGAGTGTGTGCAATTTTCTCAGCATCCAGTGATATGAGGGTATGGATTTTAGAAAAGGCTCCTCTCCAAACAAAACTAGCTACATAAGTTGCATGGCCTAGTGCAGAAACAAGGAAGTTCTAGATGCAAGAGCAGAACATTAAACCTGGTGCGGGCTGCCTGAGCTCGGGGCCTGTGAAGTGGCTCCTCTTCCAAAAGGGCCTTGATGGTGTATAATGTCTGAAAACCACACGTTCCAATCACCGAATGTTTCTTCTGTGCAAGGAGAATCATAATGGTCCTAGGAGAAAATTTTTGTCTTGAGAGTCTCGAGATAAACAAGGTGAAAAATTTTAGAGAATCATCATTGAAGGAGATGAAAGATTCATGAAGGGAAACTGGGGAGCAGAGAGAAAGGGAAAAAGGTACCAAGCATGCCAGGTGCTTGTGGGGTACACACTGTGATAGCCACCGTTCTCGTGAACATCATACAAAGTACAGCGTGAGAAGAAATCATGTTGATGGTGGTGACAAAGTTAGTAAAACCAATGTGCAAATTATTGAGAGGCCCAGAGGCAAAAGATAACGTCTGGCCCAATAATAACACAAACAAAATAAAGAGAGCAAGAGAGATGAAGTCTGAAATAATAAAAGATTCATATGTTCAGATAGATAAAATCAGACTTTAAGAAACAACAGGGATGTAATAATGGCAAGACTAAATGCAAGGGTTGAAAAAAAAGTGAAAAAAAACTATAAAATACTTTAAAATGATTGCATAAGTTTGCTAAGGCTGTCATAACACAGTATCACATACAGGGGGCTTAAACAACAGAAATGTATTGTCTTTCAGTTCTGGAGGCTGGAAGTCTGAGATCAAGGTGTCAGTAGGACTGGTTTCTTCTAAGGCTCTGAGGAGAATCTGTCCCAGGCCTCTCCCCTGCTTCTGGTGGTTTGCTGGCAACTTTTGGTGTTCTTTGGCTTTCAGAAATGTCATCCTGATCTCAGCTTTCATGTTCACCTGGCCTTCTCCCTGCATGCATCTCTGTGTCAAAATGTCCCCTTTTTATAAGGACACCAGTCATTTTAGGCCCATCCTACTCCAGCATGACCTCCTCTTAACTAATTACATCTGCAACGACCCCGTTTCCAAATACCATCACATTCTGACATACTGGGGTTTAGGACTTCAACATATGCATTTGGGGGGATGGGACATAATTCAACCCATGACAATGATAAACAAGATAAAGATAGAACCAGGACAGTAAAGAGATAATTTAAAAGACAAACAGTAAGAGAGCTAGATTTCATAGTGTAGGCTATACGACAACAGGCAAATATAAGACTTTCAAAGTTAGAATATTAAACAGAAATCTTTCATGTGAACGAAACAACAAATGCAAGTCAAACCCTTCTGCAAAACAAAACCAGAACAAAGCAAACAGACAAATAAAATAATGGGTGCCTCTAACTCCCTAAAGCAGCTCCTTTTGGCTGAGGTCTCTGCAGGTGTCTCCAGGGCAGAGAGCCCAGAGATGGTGGCTGACCCGAAACAAAATAGAGAATATCTCCATGTCAGAGTCCACCATGTGATCCCCACCATTCTGCGTGGGAAAATTCTTGCTGTACCTACTACTTTCTTTTTTCCAGTTTGGCTACTCTGTGTGTGTTTTCAGAGCTCAGAGCATAGAGAAAGTAGTCAGGATTTTGAAAGAGATAGTGTGTCTATTGGAAAGAGAATCTACAAGTTCTGGTAGAATAGCAGGGAGAAGAGAAGGACAGGAGTAATGGTGGCCAGATTGCAGAGAAAGCATTTCAAGGGGCTTATCTGGAGAAGAATGACATCTGAGGAAGCTGTAGTTGGTTGTGGAGCAAGGGAATAACGACAGAGAAAAAGCAAGGACATTAAAGAAAGCTGGCTTCTCCGTGTTGTCTGTTTCGCTTTGGCATTTTGGAGACACTGAAGTAAAGACCTGAATTCCTTTCACCTCTTTGCATCCTTGGATGTGACTCCATGGACCAAGCAAGGTGTTGCTTTCACACTGATTGCAATTTGCTGGTATTATGTATTGAGCTCATACTAAGCGTAGGGGATGGACACAGCAGAGAGTGTCACGAGCGTGACCCACTCTCTGGGGAGGTCTTATTCAGAGAACAGGCTAAGCTGCCTGCACATCATGTAGAAAAGCTGAGTCTGCATTCCAGCTTTTCCTTGTGTTACCTAGAAGTAACAGACTTTCTTGTCCTCATTTCCCCTCATTTTTCATATGGAGACAATGAACTATAATGTTATTATAATATCACTCATTGAAATATTTAATAAATAATAGCTCTCTGCAAGTTTTTTGTCAATGCTGCAGATGGTCAAGCTGAAACGTTAGGGAGTGTTATCTGTAGAGGCTAAAAAGAAGAAAGGCACAGATTATTTACAGCAGCTCTGCACTGAGTGTTGAGACCCCTTCATCCATCCCGAGTTTGCCTGGTATGAATGTCAACTCACCCTTTCCTGCGGGGCCTTCTCCCGTGATCCCTCTTGTGAGTTCCACCTGACTTGTTTCAACCAGGGAAACTCCAAACATTTTGTCTGGGTTAATGATTATTCGTCTCATGATCTCAAACTTTCCAACATTAGTGTTGAAGCACCCAATGTGGTACAAGGACATACATGGTGCAGAATACAGGATGGATGTTCCCTGGGTCCCCAGGGCCTCTGGTGGCTCGAGACCCAGACCTGGTGGTAACTTGAAAAGAAGACAGTGGTTCGTACTTGTCTTCAATCTCAACAGCTGCGCCTCCTTCCAGCAGTCTTGATTCCAGGCTCTCACTGGGTCCTTTCAGGAGGAGAAACAAGAAATGCTCCAGCAAGCGGAATGAGTCAGCGCAGAAAGGGTGAGAAATTCATTATCACACAAACAGACTAGAATTTATTTGAATGAATAATAAGGAAAATATATCCATTTTTGTCCTAGAAGAATATTTGAAATTCAAGATAACTGATGTTTATACATATTTACAGCATCTATTATTATAGGTCTTAGTTGCCCATTCCGTTAGGAAAGATGTGTGTTTTCTAACAAGAGATGAGCTCAAAGTGACTTATAATGGAGCTAGGTGCACGTCTCCCCTCCCATCCCACACCCCCTGCCCAGAATGGGGAGTGACTCTGCCAGCCTCCGATCCTTCTTGCCTCGCCCATCTGCCCACAGGAAGCTGGCCTTGTGCTTGACCACACTTGTACGGGTGGCCAGGGAAAGTCCAAGGGCAATTATAGTTTGGGCACCAAGTGGAGAAAATATCCGTAAACGATGTCAGTCAGGGGAGGACTGAGAGCATATCTGTTTAGCAATAAAGATTATTCTTTTCAATTCATATATTTTGACCTTAAAAAACAAACTTGTTTCTGCTATGAGGGTGCCCACATTTTTCTTTAATGGCTTCCTGTGGCAGCCGCTGAAAGAACTTTCATTTTATTTGAGTATACTTGTCCTGGTTGGCAATATATGAAAAGTAAGGTAATTTTTTCCTTCAGTGAATTCGTTCAATTTTCTGCAATACCCAGGTGTTTCCAACTTGGAGGTTGTTTCCAAAGATACCTGATGATTTCCATCTGTTTGCACACTGGAGATAAGAAGAGGATATTCAGAGAATATATTTAACATAACATTTCCTCAGCAGATAACTTTATAGGCTGTATGCACTTCTGCTTCTCTGGGTCACAGACTTGCATTTCAAGACCGCCACCCCGGGACTTCCCTGGTGGCGCAGTGGTTAAGAATCCACCTGTTACTGCAGGGGACATGGGTTCGAGCCTTGGTCCGGGAAGATCCCACATGCTGCAGAGCAACTAAGCCCGTGCGTCACAACTACTGAGCCTGCGCTCTAGAGCCCGTGAGGCACAACTACTGAACCTGCGTGCCACAACTACTGAAGCCTGCGCGCCTAGAGCCCGTGCTCCGCAACAAGAGAAGCCGCCGCAATGAGAAGCCTGCGCACCACAACGAAGAGTAGCCCCCGCTCGCCGCAACTAGAGAAAGCCTGCACGCAGCAACAAAGACCCAATGCAGCCATAAAAAAAAAATAAATTTTTATATATATAAAAAAAGGACTCCACCCCCTCAGCTGAAATCCTGTACATATTATTATTATTACAAGGCCCAGTGTGGGTAGCACCGATTTCTGTATAATTTTTATTGTTTTTTAAAAACAACTTCCCCAGGTAGTTAGTCTCCTTGGAATGTACTGACTGTACGCCTGTCTTTCCAAGGGGAACATGGAGGCAGTGTCACAGGGTGATAGTGACGTTTCTTACAGGAAGTTGCAAACCACCCATCTTCCACCAAGTGGTGACATTCTATCCTTGAGAGCGACTGGTCCCTGGCTGACAGTGAACAAAGACATGGATCTCTGTGATGACTCCCCTGATGCTCTGTTCTCCCCATGTTCATGCTGTGATGCCCAGGGAGACTTCTCTATTCCCCCCAGCATCTGTTCCGGCACCACCAGGTGTGGACCGCTTTGCAACCCCTGCATCATGTCACTTAGCCCAGTTCATTCTCAGGAACAGTCCCCTGGGTGTTGCTGGGAGACAGTAATCAAAAGGCCCTTCATCGGTCATCACCACCTCTTTTCTGAGCCACCTCTGGGCCCACCATTTCTGCTCTGCTTCTCTGTCTCGCTGTTGAGGCTACCTGAGAAAACTACACATGTTCTTGCTGTAAGGCCACACAGGGAACATGCAAGCTGGCTGCTCTCCACTGTCATGTCTGTAAGACTGTCAAGGGCTTTCAGAGTCACAGGGAGAAGAAACAATTTGAAAACTTTGACACAAGATCACCTCCTTGACCCAAGAATTCCTTAAGAACTTCTTTAAGAGGTTCTAAAAGAATTAGAAATGTTTCTAAGCAAAAGAAATGCTGTTTGCAGTGTGGGGGTTAAAGTCACGGGCTCTGGAGAGTCAGATGGGCCGAGGTCAAGGCCTGGCGTCACCACTTCCCAGCCGAGAGACCTCCAGCAGGTCACGCCTCCACACCAAACATGCTTTTCATCTTAGAAACAAAGATAGTGATAGTACCGGGCCTCTCACTGTTGCGGCCTCTCCCGTTGCAGAGCACAGGCTCCAGATGCGCAGGCTCAGCAGCCATGGTTCACGGGCCCAGCCGCTCTGCGGCATGTGGGATCTTTGCGGACCGGGGCACGAACCCGCGTCCCCTGCATTGGCAGGTGGACTCTCAACCACTGCGCCACCAGGGCAGCCCTGTTCCTGTTTTGACTTTGAGGAAATAAAAGCATGTTCTTTATTCCCCTGGTGAGATGCAGTCATCAGACCGTCGCCTCCCATTCATCTATGGTCTGGTGGGGGTGGGCCGAGGGGAGGGTAACTATACACACCCAGCAAGAGCCCCTCCTCCTCCAAACAAGAATGTCACCGGCTCCTGATCAGATGGCACCTGTTGGCGGCTGGTCTCTTCAGGGCTCAGGGAACAAAGCTGCCTTCTGGTTAATTTGTCCACCACTAAGATGCTTTCACCGGCTCAATTATGTGCCCCCCAAATTCAACCCCCAGGATCTCAGAATGTGACTGTATTTAGAGATGAGGCCTTTAACCGGGTGATTAAGTTAAAACAAGGCCGTCAGGATGGGCCCTAATCTGATGTGACTGGTGACCTCATAAGAAGAGGAGATTAGGACACAAAGAGAAGCCAGGTATGTGCGTGCGCAGAGGTCAGACCACGTGAGGGTGTGGCGAGAAGGCGCCACCTGCAAACCAACGAGAGGGTCTCACCAGAAACCAGCCCTGCCCACACCTTGAGCTTGAACGTCCAGCCTCCAGGACTGTGAGGAAATAGAGCCTGCTGCTTAAGCCACCTGGTCTCTGGTATTCTGTCACAGTGGCCTGAGCTCCCTAAGACAGATGCCATCACACCTGACAGAAGCTCCTCCTGGTGGCTCCCCCCACCTGTGGATGAACCAGCCTCTCCAGGAGGACCTGATGCAGGCACTGCAAACTCAGCCCATCTGGCTTCCTCCAATTACCTCTTCTTCCTCGTTCTTTGTCTCAGTTCAGAACCCCCTCCAGCCACCTTGGCCCAACACCTCAGTGGTTCTCAACCCCAGCTGGTTGGTGGGATCACCCACAGGGCTCCTGGCGAAGTAGCAATGTCCTTGCACTATTGTTTAAGAAGCAAGACACTCCCTGGTGATTGCCATGGGCACCCGGCTGTGACCCCGTCCTATCCCGACTTCCTCTTCCCTCTTCCCGTCGGTAGCCAGGCTTCTCACCTGAACTTGGCCTCCATCCCTCCTCTCCAAGCTCTTGGCCTCTGGTCTAGATCAGGTCACTGCAATGACTTCCAGACGTACCTGCTTGTCTCTAGTTCCTGTGTCTCCGAGCTGTCCTCCAGAGGGTCCTGCTAGCATCCACCAGGTCGTGTCCCCACTCTGTCCTCCTTTCAGTGATATTTGCTGGCTCCCTCTCAAGTTAGGATTAGTCTTACACCCTTGACAGTCAAGCTTGGGCTCTATCACTTATTTCCACCCTGCTGCGGGCCCCTCCCTGCCGTGGACCACTTTCTGTTGTCACACTGAACTGTTATGACATCTTGACCCTGGGGAGCCTCCAGGCCTCCCACAGGGGCTCTCAGGGCTGCTCTGCCTGGGCTGGACTAGCCTCTTCCTTGTCGGGTCTCCCCCGGAGGAGCCCTCCTCACGTCCCCCACCAGATATTTACATCTCCTCGTATTGTCATGTACAAATACATACATACATATATACAAAACACACACATATACACGTACATAAGCATATGCATGCACGTGTATATACTATATATAGTCTACATTTATGTGTGCAAGTTATAAGCGCCATACAGCTGGAAATGTTTTGTTCACCTTTATTTAGTCTTTGGTGGGATGAATTGGGAGATTGGGATTGACATGTATACGCTGTTGTGTATAAAATGGACGACTAATAAGAAGCTGCTGTATAAAAAAATAAAAGAAAAAAAAGAAAGAGATCAGATTTGTTGTTATCAGAAGCGGGGGGTGGAAAGAGGGGGAACTGGATGAAGGTGGTCAAAGGGCACAAACTTACAGCTGTAAGATAAATAAGTACTAGGGATGCAGTGCACCACAGGCTAAATAGAATGAACACTGCTGTGCGTTATACATGAAAGCTGCTGAGTGAGGAGACCCTAAGAGCTCCCATCACAAGGAAAACTTTGTTTCTTTCATTTCGTATCTATAAGAGATGATGGATATTCACTAAACTTATTGTGATAGTGGCTTCATGATGTATGTGAGTCATATCATTATGTGGTACACCTGAAACTTATGCAGTGCTGTATCTGAATAATAGCTCAATAAAACTGGAAGGAAAAAAAATTTATCTACGTAGAATATATAAACAAATATAATAAACTATTTTTCAAACAAAATGTATAAAAATATAAAATAAGTATTTAAAATACATATGTAATTTTGCAAGATACAGAAATGCAGAAATAGTCTATACATAAATATATCAACATATAAGTATATTGACATATAGACAAATATTTATAAGTACATTATTTTCCAAGTGAAAACCTGAATTTATCCCCAGGAGGGAAAAGATTTGAAATGTTATCTCTGTATTAAACCAGATTTTCATATCTACATGTGGGAAAAGATTTGAAATGTTATCTCTGTATTAAACCAGATTTTCATATCTACATGTGTCTATTTCTGAATTCTCTATTTTGTTCTATGAATACATGTCCTTTCTTATGCCAATATCACACTATTTTAATTATAGATTTGTAATGTATTTTGATACTTGATAGGATAATTTCCTTTTCATTCTTTTTCTTTTTAAAATGTCATTGCTATTTTTGTATATTTTCTTTTCTGTATGAATTTGAGAATCAAGTTCCAATAAATCCTACAGGAATTTCAATTGGAATGACATTAAATTTACAGATTACTTAGAATGAAAATTGACGTCATTATGATAACAAAAATTCCCATCCAGGAATATTCTGTTTCTCTATTTGAGTCCTTAGGTTTTTCAGCTAGGTGTTATAGATTTTTTTTTTATATAGGTACATTTCTTGGAAGGTTTAATTTACTGTGTTTGTTGCTTCTTGTTGTAAATGGGATACTTAAAAAAAAACCTTTTATAGTGGAAAGCTTCAAAAGAACATACAACTTGAGAGAAAGAACCCTTATGTACCCAAACCCAAACTTCAACAATGATTAACTCATGACTTAGTCTCACTTCCTCTCTACCCCACCCAGTCCCCTCCTCCCTGCACAGTTATTTTGAAGCAAATCCTGGATTTCACATCATTTCCATCATTGACTCTTTCATGTTAATTTATTATTAGTTTTAGCAACATGTAGTTAATTTACTTTGCTTTTTTAGGTGGAGACTCTTCAATTTCTCTCTCTAGTCCTCAGCAGGAAACAGAACACAAGGTAGGTCATTAATACTCAGATGGTTCAAAAATAAATTTGTTCCTAACTCATGGTCATGATTACATGTCTCATTTGCTGTGTGACCCTAGGAGGTCATCTAAACCGCAGTGTCACGTGACACCAATGGGCAGTTCTTCCCAGCAAACAGCAGCCTTAAACTCACTCTCAGGTTTAGCAGAGCGATGCCATTGTCCTCCGCTCTTTCACATTCCGCAGACAACGAGCTCCTTGGCCATCAGGAAAAATATCCAATGGTTTGGACCAGCCTCTCCTTACCTCCTCCGAGCCCCCAGGTCTCCGTCCTCAGATGTGTGTGCCTTGGGTTTATTTTCCGAGGACAGCGGCAGCAGTAACAAAAGTGGGGCAAAGTTCACCTGAGCACAGAACTGAGCACAGCCTGGATAATCATTTATGTAGCGTTTCTACTGCTCAGAACCTGAATCCATTATTCAGCCTTAAAACAGGAATAAAATATGCAAATGCAGCGCGCAGAAATGCACACACAGCACACATCATACTTCAGTTCTGGCAACTGCCAGACCCACTGGAGTGTGAGAGAGAGAGAGAGAGAGGGAGAGAGAGGGAGAGGGAGGGAGAGAGAGAGGGAGAGGGAGAGAGAGGGAGAGAGAGATGCTTCATTTCCTCTGCCTGCAAATCAATAGAAAGAGATGCAAGCCTCAGTCATGGCCCGGGCATCTCTTGATACAAGGGCACCGGCCAATTGTTTGTCTTTAGACCTGACCTTCAGAGATGCCCTCATCAGCACCCAGCAGCACAGGAACACGAGACCTACCTCCCCCAAGGCCTTGGGTCACGTCACCCCCATGGTTCCCCCCTGAAAGAGATAAACTGTGTCTTTTGTGGTCAGTTTCAAATGCAAGGATATGCCCTCCTCAATCCTATTCTACTGTAAAATAATCGATTTTGGATGTCATCATATATGAATATAAACGCCCTTTGAAATTTTTTGTTTGACATTTTGGGTTATCACGTTCTGCTGTGTTTTGGGTAAAGCAGACACATTTTCTTGACCCAGATATCCACGTTGAGCAGGTAATTTGCTGAGGAGTGCTGTACACGCGCCTCACCCACCCCTGCCGTGATCTTCAGATTCATCCATGACACATCCCGAAGGTTCTTCGTGTGAGAAGCTGAGCCTTCCCACAGCTCCCAAGGCATCCTCGATGCTGGTACCCCTTCTGGTTCTTCTCTGGCTCAGTGGGGCTTTCTTTGGTTCTCTCATCCGAAATGGAAACCAGCTTGGTCGTCTGCTTGGTCAAGGAAGATTTACTGTCATTTAAAAAGTAGCTGTGGACTTCCCTGGTGGCATAGTGATTAAGAATCCACCTGCCAATGCAGGGGACACCAGTTCAAGCCCTGGTCTGGGAAGATCTCACCGCGGAGCAACTAAGCCTGTGCGCCACAACCACTGAGCCCGTGAGCCACAACTACTGAAGCCCGTGTGCCTAGAACCCGTGCTTCACAACAAGAGAAGCCACCGCAATGAGAAGCCCGTGTGCCACAAGGAAGAGTAGCCCCCACTCGCCACAACTAGAGAGAAAGCACGTGCGCAGCAACGAAGACCCAACGCAGCCAAAAAAAAAAAAAAAAAAAAAAGGAGCTGTTGTTTAATGAAGAGAGGGCTGAATTTCAAATCCTAAAATATGGGTTCAGGGCCTGCGTGCACAACTTATTACTGGGGCCATCCTGGGAGGGTCATTTTATATGCTGGGGCTTCGGCGGTTACATCTGTGAAATGGGGTAGCAGTTATCTCTGAGTGCTGTGTAGAATCAGAATGATGGGTGTGAAAGCATTTGGCAAGTGTGTTGTTCGTGCTAACATCCCTGGTACTGTATGCAACTGACAGGCACTGGAACACAGAGCCAGTTGTTAAAGTGTCGAAGTCCTTCTGTCCTACTTGGCAAACCGCTGCCCTCCCAAGGCCCCTCCCCACCCCGGGGGAACTCCTCACGGCTCTAACTGCCTCAATCCCGTTTACCCCTTTCTCCCCATCCCACCATCTAGCGACAAGAAGGTGAACGCCTGGCACTCTTCATGAGACTCACAATTTTCTGCTTCGGCTCCAAGCAACACACATTTATTTTCAGCATATTGACTAGAGCTTAACCCAGGGCTAAAATCTAGAAAATGCAGAAATTAAAATTGGCCACTTTAGGCAAATTCTCTCTCCCTTTCTCTGAATGTATGAATTACTGCTTCTACCTTCTGGGTAAGATGAACTGAATATAATGGCCCTAATCTTGTTTGTTCCAGTAGAATAGTTCATACAGTAGAGGAAGGCTAAATTATGTGTTTGGAAATTCCCTGAAGCTGCAATTCAAGAAATGTATAATTAAGCCCCAGCACTATCAAAATGTAGAAAATATTTTTCTTCCAACTTTCCTGTGGTGTAAAAGTTATTTAGGGTTTTGACTTTGATGACAGCAGTGTAGATAACACATCAAAACTCTAAGAACCACTGTTAAATAGTAAACGAAGGTCAAAGAATATTTTTATACTGCTTAGATGTTTTTATTAGTTTCCTAGGGCTGCCGTAACAAATTACCCAAAACCCCCTGGCTTAAAAACACCTAAATTTATTCTTTTACAATTCTGGAGGTCAGAGATCCAAAATCAAGATGTCAGCAGGACCAGGGACTTCCCTGGTGGCACAGTGGTTAAGAATCTACCTGCCAATGCAGGGGACACGGGTTTGAGTCCCGGTCCGGCAAGATCTCACATGCCACGGAGCAACTAAGCCCGTGCGCCACAAGTACTGAGCCTGTGCTCTAGAGCCTGTGAGCCACAAGTAGTGAAGCCCACGCACCTAGAGCCCATGCTCTGCAACAAGAGAAGCCACCGCAATGAGAAGCCTGCGCACCACAACGAAGAGTAGCCCCCGCTCGCCACAACTAGAGAAAGCCCGTGTGCAGCAACAAAGACCCAACACAATCAAAAATAAATAAATTTAAAAACACACACACACACACAAAGAATTCTTAGAAAAAAAAAAACAGGTGTCAGCAGGACCATGTTCCGTCTGGGGCTCCAGGTGTTCCTTGGCTAATGGCAGCATCAGTCCAATCTCTGCCTGTGTCTTCACATGGTCACCTTTCTCTTCTCTTGAAATGGCACCTATCTTTGGATTTAAGGGTCATCCTAAATCTAGGATGACCTCACTTTTAGATCCTTAACTTGATTACATCTGCAAAGACCTTATTTCCCAATAAGGTCACATTCACGGGTACTGGGCATTAGGACTTGGACATAATTTAATTGACTATAGATATATATATTGAAAAATCCCAGGAAAAGTATCTAAGGGATTGATAACGGTTATTTATCTCTTTGGAGAGAGTGATAGAAAGTGGAGAGGAAGGGAGAATTTTGCCTCTAAATCATTTTCAAATCACTTAAATTTTTCAGCCTGGTCAATAGGTTACTTATTAAATCCCAAATAACCAAAGTTAATTTAAAATTGATAAAACAGAAGTAATATCAGTTATGATGTCAACTTAGATTGCCAACACAATGAAAGCCTAAAGACAAAACACAAAACACCGTTAAGATTTTTAGGAAAAGAAAGTGGGAGGTTTTAAAAGTTGATATTCATTTTTACATATCACAAGCTACACAAATGTCAGCTCCAAAATGTAGAAAAATAAAATTGTATTGGTCTGATGCTTGTTATGACTCCATGATCATTCATTCCACATGCATGTGTGTTCGGACCTGCCCATTCATTCACTCAAGATTTACTGAGCAGTTGCTATGTGCCGGTTGCTATCACCCTGCTCAGTGGGATACACAATGAACAGAATGAGCAATAATCATTGAAGGGAATGAATCATCTCATTTAATCCTTAGAATGAACCTGAAAGGACTCATTTATTAAAAACCTCATCTTACAGATAAGGAAGCAGGTGGATTGAGATTTCTTGCTCAAGGTCAAATAGCTAGAAAGTGGTAGACTTTTCTGAGCCAAGAGTTGTTTTACTTCAGAAACACATCCTCTTAATCACCATACTTCACTGCATGAGAGGTCAGACCACAATTACAAAGTTAGTTTTTGAGTGTGGAATTATATTGACGGAAATTTATTGGAATTTTGGAGAAATTTATTAATTCTTTATCAAAGCTTAAAATATATTTAAAAAAGCCTAAACATTACTAAATGGAAAATAGAAGAAACTCTTAATCCTATAGTCCAGAGATAAATAGCTTGTTACTTTCTGGCCTTGTTCTATTCATATAAACAAGTAAATAAATATATATTCATACTTTCAGAACATAATTGGTAATGTTAAGTACACATATTTATTCTGCTTTTTCAGTTGTGTTATGATGATCTTGACATGTACACTGCTAAATATTCTTTTAAAAACATCCTTTTCACTGCCTGAAAAAACATCACCCAAATGATAAAATCTATTTATAGCCAAACCTACATTGTTGGACATTTAGGTTGTTTGTAATGCTTTGCTTTTATAACTCAGGAAGAATACCCTGATACATATTTATTTATTTACGTCAGTTAGATAATCTGAGAACTACTGTCGTAGTTTCATCTCCATTTGCCTAAGAAGAGAATTTGATATTTGAACAGGTAGCATCTCACCTAATGTGCTGGGGACATTGACATACTCATTCCTGGGGTTCATTTATCTAAACTCTGGCTGTCTTTCTCTGTCTTGTTAAAAAATTATAGTACCAATAGCAACCACTTACTGCTTTAAATTAAAAAAAATTTTATTTTATATTGAAGTATAGTTGATTTACAGTGTTGTGTTTGTGTCAGGTGTACAGCAGGCAACCATTTACCTTAACTGTTTATCAGGCTCTTAGCGGCAAGGAACATAGAATTAGTCAAATTATGCTGAGTAATGAGAGCTATGTTACAAGGATAAGTGTGGTAAAAACCAAAATTTCAGCCACATATCCAGACCTCATTAGAAATGCAGAAATGGTAGTAGAGCTCGGACCACACAGAGATGGAAACGGAAGGTCATCACAAGCTAAGGAAAATACCTGGGTCCCAGAAGTTTATGAACAGTCTTTATGGTGCTTCAGACATTTTCTTCTCTAGATTCTTCTCTTGGTACTTAGTGATGATGCTTCCCCCATTGTTACATCTCTGTTTAAACTCCCAAGAGTGAGGACCTGATTGACCAAGCTAATTACTCTGATTCTTGTTACCGAGGGGCAGGGCCAGCTTTGTGGACATACCACCTGCTCTCAGGGGGTCCCTATGGTTGGTTTAATGCTTTGCTACTCAAAATGAACAATTTTATGTTTGAACTTGTATTTTGAGGTGAAACCCAATAGGACGATGGTGCACATATGTGAGCAGAGGAGACACACACAATATGTGTGTCCTCATTCACACATTGCATTTGTGACGCCCCATGAGCACAGAATTCCCGTGGCACCATGACGCATGGTGGTCATCTTGCAGCATCTATGACTGAGCAAGGGGAGGGAGCCCCAGATGACCCCCAGAGGCCATACTTTCTGTCAGATCTAGAACTTGTGTTCATCTGCCCAATGCACAGTGTGTCCAAACAAACAAAAACATCTGAGTTTGGAGCAGAGAAAGGTTTGTTGCAGTGCCAGTGCAAGGAGACAGCTGGCTTGTGCCCCCAAAACTCCAAACTCCCCAAAGAGTTTCAGCAAAGCATCTTTGAAGGCTAGGTGAGGGAGGGGTGTGGTTGGTCATTGCAAACTTCTTGGGGTCAGCATCCTTTGTTTTTGCAACTGTCCAGGTAGGTCAGGTAAGGACTTTCCTGTAAACCTCCAACAAGACAAATGTTAATCTCTGTTCTGCAACTTTTTATCTCTATATGAATGGAAAAGTGTTACATCCTTAAAGGTCAGAGCCTTGAGAATGAGCTATCCTGTATATTTCAGGCTCTAAGCAACATGCTTAACTGGAAGCAAAAGCAATTGAATACAAGGGTTAAAGTAAAAGAAACAGATCCCATACAGAGTCAGATTTGTTTTTCCTTATTACATTTGCTTTAGATGCAAAAAGTCGATGCGAGAAACACAAATGACCGAGGAATCCTATCATACCCTTTCTGACTTATGTTACTTCCCTGTCTTAGTCAACCTATGCTGGAATTGATGCCATAGAAGGAAAGGACAGGAGAAGGGAGCGTTTTATTTTTATTTTTCAGTCCTTCCATACTCATCAGTAAAGCAAAAGCAGAGAGCATCAGTAGAATATGGTGTAACAAGAAGTGAAATAGAAACGGTTGAGTTCATGTTTTGCAGTTTTCAGTGTTCTGGTAAGAAGGAAATACGTCTGCATGTTCAAGACACAAAATACAAAATGTGTAACTTTGGCTATTTAGCATCTCAGTTAAACGCTCTTATATTTGCATTTCAATAGGAATTGCACAATATAAAGAGAAATGGTAAAATTCATGGTAAAAGTTTTAAATTTTATTTTTTCTTTACTTAACACGACCTTAAAGAGCAAATTAAAAACATCACGATAAGTCGAGGGAGAGACTGTGGAAGAAAAGGGAAAAGCTCTATGTTTTATTATGTTTAATGGTACTTTCCACCTCCTTTTTAAAAAATATATATTTTTTTATATAGGCTTTATTGAGATTTAATTCACATACTCACGATTTACCTATTTAAAGTGTACATTTCCATGGTTTTAGTAGACATATTTAGTATATTTCAGTGTATTGTGGTACAACTGTCACCATAATCTATTTTAGAATATTTTCATCACCCCCAAGAGAAACCGTATCCATTATCAGTCATTCTCCACACCTCCCCAGCCCTCCCAGCCCTAGGCGACCACCAATATATTTGGACCCTGGATTTGCCTAATTCAGACATTTCGTGTAAGCGGAATATAGCAATATGTGGTCCTTGTGACTGGTTTGTTTCACTTAACATCATTTTTCCAGGTTCACCCACGTTGTAGCATGCATTAGCTTTCCTTCTTTTCATGGCCAATGCCAGGTTCTATTTATCCACTCCTCTTTCATGGATATCTAAGCTCTTTCACTTCTTGGCTATTATGAATAATGCTGCTAGCATTTGTGTACAAGTTTTTGTGTGGATATATATTTCCATTTCTCTTGGATATATATCCAGAAGTGAATTAATCTTTTGAGGAACTGTCAGACTGTTTTCCAAAGCAGCTGCACTATTTTGCCTTTCTATCAGCGATGTAGTATATGAGGGTTCCAATGTCTATACATCCTTTCCAACAGTTACTGTTGTCCATCTTTTCAATTATAGCCATCTTCGTGGGCAGGAGATGGTATCTCACAGTGGGTTTTTTCTTTTCATCTTTATTGGAGTATAATTGCTTTACAATGTTGTATTAGTTTCTGCTGCACAACAAAGGGAATCACCTATATGTATACATCCACTTGCTTTTTGAACAAGAGAATCTGTTTTGCAATGGGCCCTGCAAATCGGCAGCGCCCCCGGCAGGGAGCCGCATCGCAGGGTCTCATCAGACTGTGGGCCAAGGGTCACACGACAGAACTATGGCTGCTTCTGGGGAGTTTTTCTTAGAGGGAAAGGCAATTTTTTAATGCTGTAATTTTTTAAAACATTTTAAATAAATTAATTAATTTATTTTTGGCTGTGTTGGGTCTTCCTTGCTGCGCAAAGAGAGCGGGGGCTGCTCTTTGTTGCGGTGCGTGGGCTTCTCATTGCGGTGACTTCTCTTGTTGCAGAGCACAGGCTTTAGGCGCGTGGGCTTCAGTAGTGTGGCACGCACGGGCTCAGTAGCTGTGGCTCGTGGGCTCTAGAGCTCAGGCTCAGTAGTTATGGCGCACGGGCTTAGGTGCTCCGTGGCATGTGGGATCTTCCAGGGCTCGAACCTCTGTCCCCTGCATTGGCAAGCGGATTCTTAACCACTGCGCCACCAGGGAAGTCCTAATGCTGCAATATTTTGGCAGTCTTCCTTACCTCTCCTCATCCGTGGGGTACTTGTTGCATTGCTATGTTTTAAAACAATATCATGCCAAGTTTGGGGCATGATGTTTCCTCAGCCTGTAAAACTTAAGAGTGTCATTTTTTAATTGCTTCTGAGAAACTGTTAAATGGGCGTTCCCTCCCTTTTTATTGTCTAAACTACATCTTTTACTTACTAGGCTTCACATTAATTAGAAAGTAACCAATTATTTTGAGTAAAGGCAAAAACAGTGAAATGATTTGAAGGTATTGAAGTGTTTCAGGTGACGCTTAGCACAATTAATGATGCCAACAACAGAATTTCCACGTAGTCTCTCTGAAGAAAACTGGATCTTAATGAAATTTTAGGACTTCAAGTCGTTTTTGCTTTTTCATTTTTGCCTTTATTTGTTATTTAGATGTGCAGATCTGTGACATCACTCCTCTTTTATAAGCAGGAGGCTCTAACTTTAGTTCTTCCTGGGCACAAATCACTAAAGATGCATAAACCTCTCTCTGGCTGTTTTCTCAGGTTGCTGCACGGAAATCCTCCCCTACCTGGCAGTCATGACGTCCACATCGGGGTTCGTGTCTGTGCACTAGCCCAGGTACCCACCCTCACACTACCTCCTAACCTCCCCTCAACCGGAATTGCAATCAGGGACTATTGGTCCAATCTCAAACGCTAGTAACAGAGCAGCAAGCCCCGCGCTTGCAGGCAATGTGGCTCCCGTGGAGTTCCCCGGGAACTTCAGGAAGACTCACCAACCCAGAGGCTACGGCACTCTCAATACCCCTGTTCTTTCAGGGGAAAAGTGCAAATCTAGACTCGGAGTTTCTCCACCAGTTTCCACAGAGAGTAAATATTAGCAGCTCTGCAAGGCCAGGGTGATTTGGTATCCAAGCACCAGTTCATGATGTCATAATTGCTCACCAGAGACCAGGGCAGGGATCTGATTTCCTACAGTCAAGTGCAGTGCACCTGGGAAATGCATAATAGCTCGACGAAGACGCACGTTACATCAGCTATGATTCATAGCTATGACCTGGTTCTAGTCTGGAATCGGATAACACAAACCAAATATTTCAACGGCTAGAAGATGCTTAAACGGAAAAAATAAAACAAATTTTTGCTTTTCCTTCTGATTTAGTCTTAACTATATATGTATATATTCCAAAAAATCCACATGATTTTTAAACAATTTTTAAAAAAAGACCTCAAGGGAATAGGATCTAAAAGGTATTTATCATGCTGAACTTGGATGCACTTCAGGGTCATGAGCAAACTGTGCCAAGCAGCATATGAAATTGGTGAGATAAGCTTCGATGCCTATTAGCTGTGTGACCTTAGGCAAATGACTCAAACTCTCTGAGCTGAAGTTTTCTTTATCTGTGAAATAAAGATTAGCAATGCCAATCTTAAAGGATTGTTGCGAGGATTAAATTAAATAATAAAAGCCTCTTGCTCCATGCCTGGTACACAATATAGGCTCAGCACAAGACGGTCATTTTCTCCTTTCCATCCGTGGAAAATACTATGTGGGTCACAGACTGACTTTCTCACTGCCATGCCTGGCCACCTCTCTCACTGTGCAGCAGCCAGGCTTGGTTGGGATTGGCTTCTCCAGGGCTCTAGGGGCGTGTCTTGATTGACCTGAGCCAATTAGAGTTACCTGTTCCTCCTCCTGCCATGTGATTGGTTTTGACAACTGCTGGGCGAAGTTTATCAGCAGGTGCAAGTCACTTGGCCACGGACTGGCCCAGTCAGCGCAAAGCTCAGCCACGTATTTTTCTCCCTCTGGATGTGAGCAGAGCAGCTGAAGCCCTGGCTTCTGTGGAAGGCTTCTTATGACTTTGAGAGAAGCCTGCTGTGAGACAAAGCCAAAGACAGAAAAGGGTAGAACAGAGAGAGTCTCTAAGTAACAGGCAGGAGCCCAGTCTGAACAAAACCTGCCCTGGACTTTTGAGTTACATGTCCGTTCTGCCCCCGCTTTAATGCACCAACGTCCTCTCCGAACTTCCACAAGAAGAGATAGTCATTGACTCTCTCCTTGGGGTTTTAATCCGGAGCAACCACTAGGCAAGGATGCAGCTGCACCGTGGAGCACCCTTTCCAGCATTTCCACCAACTGATTCTTTTCTAATGGATTTTAAGACCAAATCTCCCACCTTAGCTGCATGAGTGAAACTTTCACTATTAGACACAACTCAGCTGTACACAGTTGCTTCTATTCTTCCATAATGGTGGGAACCACCTGCAGAACGCTGCACCTCTGAAATCCCTCCAGACCGTGGGAATTGGCGCAGCTCCTAAGCATGCCATTTAACCCAGTAATCGAACGTCGAATTTCCTTGAGGCATAGCCTTAAAGAAGAAAAACAGCTTGGACTGCTGTTATTGCAGCATTATTTATGTATATGTTTTAAATAAGATTAGAAAAGCATTGCATTTAATTGTAAAGACTCTGATAGTAGAAAACGATATAAAGTGAAATACATTAGCACATTCCTACCACACGACCCCCAGCTCCGTTCTCACTCCTCAGAGGGAATCACTGTTACCATGATTATTCTGAAATGTTTTATTTACATACATGAATAGATTGGAGACATTTCTGTAAAAGCCCTAGTGTGCGTTTTGGAAAGATTTAAGGGAATACTGAAATAATAACGGGGTCCGTGATATCATACTGCAAGCGAGAACCAACCAACCAAGCAATGAATTCTGAAGCAACCTGAATGCCATCAGTATGGGACTGGGCAAGTGAATTTGGTATTATCTAATGGAATACTATACATCCATTACAATGCTATACATCCATTACAATGCTATACATACATAAAAAAGAATGAAGAAGACCTCCATGTACTGAAATATAAAGATGTTTAAGGTATGCCATTAAGTGAAAAAAAGCAAGTTACAAAATAGCATGTGTAGTATTATCCCTTTAGGGTACAATAGTATAGTTTGTGTACTATATTATCGCTTAACTTTTTATCCTACAAGCTTGCCATAATGCCGTATTAGTTCCAAGAGCTCTTTGGTCAGTTCTTTCAGATTTTCTACGTAGATGGTCAAGACATCAACAAACAAGCACAGTTTTATGTCTTCCTTCCTAATCTGTATACCTTTTATTTCCTTTTCTTCCCTTATTGCATTAGCAAGAACTTCCAGTATGGTGTTGAAAAGGAGTAATGAGAGGGAATATCCTTGCTTCAATCTTAGCGGGCAAGCTTCTAGTTGCTCACCATTAATTGTGATATTAGCTGTAGGTTTTTGGTAGACAGTTTTTGTCAAGTTGAGAAGGTTCCCCTCTATTCCTAGTTTACTGACAGTTCTAGTCATCAATGGGTGTTAGATTTTGTCAAATGCTTTTTCTGCATCTGTTGGCATAATCATGTGATGTTTCTTTAGTCTGTTGATGCGGTGGATTATAGGTACTATTTAATTTGTATTCATAAATCAAGATATTTTTGGAAAAGTCACAGTACTTTGGGAGCACGAATCTCAGGATTTGTGCTCTAGTATTAGTTGCTGGGTGTCAGAAGGAACATGGGAAGAGGCCCTCTGGTAATGCAGTGATGCTCTGTGTTGCTACAGCCACTGGTTCAGTAGTCTCTACACAATGCCGAGTACCTGATCTAGCTAACTAAATCCCTGTAAATGCTTTTAAGTTTCATTGAGCCCAGAGAATCTGGAAGGGTTGAAAACAATATGTGTCAGACTCCATGTTGATTCCCAATAGTAAGCAGTCAGGGATTACCATTTACAAGAACTAATAAAGATAAGAAAACATAGCTTTATAAAGGAATATTACAGAGAAATCACTAGTCAATGCAACAAGCTACTTCCAAAGAAGCCAGAGCAAATGTTTTCCAATGAAATAGAGTCTGCAGGGAATTGGAGAAAATATGACCGTTTCTACTGTGTATCCCTTGAAACATTCAGGAAGACATTGCACCTGTGAAAGGGGAACAGACAGCCATAGAGGAAGGCCAGTGAGGTCAGGAAAGATGAAAAACACAGTAGCAAAATTTTAAAAATCCTAAATGGAAACATTGAGAAACAGATTGAATGTTTGTTGAAACAAACAGAAAATCTGATTGGTTAAGAGGAGGATACATGTGAGAAGTTCTCCTGTACCTAAAAATGAAAGTCAAGGATATCAAACAGATGAGGAAGTGAAAATGATGAGAGGAAAAAAGGGACAAAGATGACAGTTCAGGGAAGCCTCATGTGTGTGTTGGAAAGCATAGAACAAACAGAAAAGAAGCATTAAACAAAGAGAAACTTTCTTGAGCTACAGAAAGAATTGGACTTTCAGATTGAAAATGCTCATCAAATACAAGGCAAAATTAGTTAAAGGAGCCCGACATTTAGGCTTGGTGTACTGACACTTTCAAATTTCAGGCATAAAGAAGGGACTCATGACAAACAGGAAGAAAACCCCCCACAAAACAACAACAATATAAGTAATCCCAAAAGAACCAAAAATCACACTGGCTTCAGACTTCTCCACAGAAATCTGCATCAAAATCTAGACAACAGCGGAGTTGTGTCCCTAGAATTCTGAGAGAAAATGATTGTGAGATGAAAATAACTGCCTAGAGAAAAAGGTGAGTGCATTTGGACAGGTAAAGCGAGGGGACAGCTGAATGGTAGAAATGCAGAGGAGAAAAGGTGTTTGTTCTTCATGGGTGCAAATTTAAAAGCACCTCTAGCAAATGAAAATATTAGTCAAAAACCCCCATAAACACCAGAAAAGAGACAAATGTAGCAAAATGGAGAGAATAATGTTTCTGTGCCAGACAGCAGAAAGACAAGTCAATAATTTTCCTTTAAGGCAAATCAGGAAAAATCTCAGAAACGTGCTTGCCGGTACCTTGAAAGCAACAACAGATGTTGACATGCTGAAGTTTTGCATCCTGTCCAGAAAATTCTCAGGAAGCACCCCATGCCCGCCCTCCTCCCCGCTTTCCAAAGGCCCCGGGCACGTAGGTGTTGCTCGGGCAGCGTCTGCACTTTGCTTGGAGGGGAGCTCAGACCTGATGACTCAGCAGATGGAATGCTTAATTGGGGCAGCGCTGTCTCCTTGTCAGAGAGGGTGAGAGAATCCCATCTGGCTCACCTTCCTGAAGATTCAGTCTCTCAGTGTGCGCACGAAACCATCCTGCGCGGCCCGAGGAAGGATGCGATGGCTGAGACGTTGTTTGTAGAGCCCGCCTCGGCCCTGCTCACCTGTCCTCTCTGTGCGCCTCTCTCCCGTCCTCCAGAGGTGTAGCCTGCACCTGAAAAGCTGTTTGGCTCCATCTACCCAACGCCCATTGTGTTTCCCAACCTTTTCACCTCCGTTCCTTGTGTTTCCACACCCATCTGCTCCATTCTCTCAGTCTGACGTATCATGATCCTACCCAAGCTTCAGGTACACGTTGTGCTTTGTAGTTATGCCAGGCGGGCCCATTACTGGAAGCAGCACCCTCCCCAGCCTGGTTGGGACACAAGGCCAGTGCTGCGACACCTTTCCCGAAGGAAAAGCCTCAACTCTTCTTCTCCGACTCCTAGTTTGCTATTTGGTGATAGGAAATGTCTGTTTCTTTGCTAGTTTCCCACCCAACGGACAACAGGCTTCCAGTGCCTTCCCACCTCATCCTGTGTCCCCAGAACCGGGCAGTTGCTGTGGCCGAGGTGCAGCGCTCGAAGGCTTTGTCCTGCCAAGTTTCCAAGGTGATGCAGGACCATGTGGGGTGTCCTGGGAACACGCCCTCACCCATCTTCCCACCTTAGCCCAGCAGCTGGGCACCCACCACTCCCACTGGGTCTGTCCAGTCCACCTCTGAGCTTGTCCTCTGATTTTCCCCAATACCGTTGGCTTTCCCTGAGTCTTGGGCCTTCCTCTGACACCCCCTTGTCCCCCCTTTCTCTGCACTTTCCCAGAGAGACATCCTGCCATGTTCTGTCCTTGGTTCCAGTGTGATCTTCCCACCTCCGAGGACACAGTTCAGACCAGCCCAGTGAAGAGACGGCTCCCTTATTCCAGTGTCTCTTTTCTGCCCCAGGTGTATCTTGAGGTCTCAGTGCCTCCTGGCCAAACCTTCTCAAGCTGTACTACAGGGTCACCAAGGCCCACCCAGATGTCACCTGAAGACCGGCTTCAGGTCATATCTGAAGATAGCCTTGGCCACTGTTTCACGGATGAGTCTTTCTCTCTCTGACTACTTAATACTCCAATTTGTAAGCCACACGCTAGATTAGCCAGCAGGAAGTTGGCTTATTGTTCAAGGTTATGGGTCCCAAGAAACCGTCCTTTACTCCTCACCTGGGGACATGGCCAAATCTGGCTTAAATCTGGACTCTGCTGGCCGGAATGACCTCGAACAAGGTATGGAACTTCTCTGAGCCTCAGTTTCCTCATGTGTAATAGGAAAATAATAATACCAAGTTCTGGGGCTGTTGTGAGAATTAAATGGGGTCAAAGTATAAGAACACCGGAAAGACTCAATCAACGCCCCTTCTCTTTCTTTCCCTGCCGAGTCCCGGGAGCCCACATCTGTCTATTCAGGCAGGGACCCAGAGACATCAGCCTCTATTTTTAAACATAGATCAACTTTGATGAGAAGCTGTTATATATTTGCAGAATGTCATTACGTGTAAGGCAGAAACGATTACCTTAGTGTGCTTGGCAAATACTCCTTTTTTTTTTTGCGTTTCCTGAGACGTTGTCCTGGGTAATCCAAAGTGGAAAATTACCTAGCTGAGACTTTTATGTAACAGATTCAGACGGCAAGCAAACTCTGCTCTGGCCTTTTATGCCATTTGAAATAGGACATCATGAGGTTTATCGAGGCGATTGAGTTGGAAACATTTCGTAGTTAAAGAAGGTACAGAAATTGGTTATATTTAAGAGGATGGCACATTAGATGGTCATTAAGAGGCAGAGGACCAGAATGTTTTTCAAATATCATGGGGACGGATGCGTGACCCTCTAAATGAGAAACAAGAGGGCAAATGAAGATGGATTTCTGACTCGTGGCTCTCGGCAGTCAGAAGATGCTCAATTTAAACGGGAAAGAAAAGAACAGCTACAATGTAGACTCCAGTGGACATTTCTTCACATCCTCCTGTGAGAAAACAACTTCACACCATGCACTGTGCTGTCAGAGTCAAGTCAGGCCCTGAGCTATTGACCTGACTCTTATGGAGATGTTGCTGGCCTTTGACTAAAAACCCCAAAGAAGTTTCAGAACCAATTGTCCTCCCCTGCCCCTCGGCGGCGCCGAAGCTGTGCTCTGATTATAGTCTCTGTTTTTTTTTTTTTTTTAAAGAAAGCAAAGTTACCGACATAAAATGGGGCAAGTTCCTGAGAATTTGAGACAGAGCCTAAGAGGGGCCTCATTCACTGAGCATTTAATCCCTAATCCATGCAACTCAAAGAGAGAGGGAGAAGTCACAGCCATTATGCACAGACACCTTCTTTATTGCGCAGAGAAAACAGTGTTGTCCCCAGGGTCAGAGGCCAGGGAAAAACCGTTAGAACTACAAACGGTCTTTTGTTGTTCTGGGCGAATTCTCTGTAAGAGGATGAAACACAGAACAAGAGTGGGTGTTAAAGGACGGTGTCGGCCTGTTCCTTAGACTGTCATCCTGAGGCTGACGGGCAGGGAGCCCTCCCCAGGTAAGCGACTTAGTCTGAGCTTTTCAGCGAACTGAGAGGGGACACTGCATGGAGTCCATTCAGAAGGAGGCCGAGGAGAGCATAGTTTAGACCCTCTGAACCTGCCAACAATGGGGAAAGTGCTAATCAGCATCTCCAGTGCTTTCCAGCCAAGGCAGCAGTGTCCCCACCTGTCCCCATTACCAGATCTAATGAGCGAACTTAGGTCCTTCCATAAAGATTTATTATATCCAAGACCATGAGAAGTTTATCATTATTATTTAATTTTTAAATTGAGGTCTAGTTGATTTACAATGTTGTGTTTGTTTCAGGTGTACAGCAAAGTGATTCAGTTATGCATACATATATATCTTTTTTTTTCAGATTCTTTTCCCTTATAGGTTATTATAAAATATTGAGTACAGTTCCCTGTGTTATACAGTAGGTCCTTGCTGGTTATCTATTTTATATATAGTGGTGTGTATATATTAATCCCAAACTCCTAATTTATTCCTCCCCACCCCCTTCCCCCTTTGGTAACCATAAGCTTGTTTTCTTATTTTTTAAAAAACTTTATTGAAATAGAGTTGATTTACAATGTTGTGTTAATTTCTGCCGTACAGCAAAGTGATTTGGTTATACATATATATATTCTTTTTCATATTCTTTTTTACTATGGTTTATCACAGGATATTGAATACAGTTCCCTGTGCTATACAGTGGGACCTTGTTTATCCATTCTAAATATAATAGTTTGTATCAGCTAATCCCAAACTCCCAATCCATCCCTCTCCCACGCCCCCTCCCCCTTGGCAACCACAAGCCTGTTCTCTATCTCTGTGTGTCTGTTTTTGTTTTGTAGATAAGTTCATTTGTGTCATGCTTTAGATTCCACGTGTAAGTGATATCATATGATGTTAGTCTTTCTCTTTCTGACTTACTTTGCTTATTATGACCATCTCTAGGTCTATCCGTGTTGCTGCAAATGGCATTATCTCATTCTTTTTTATGGCTGAGTAGTATTCCATTGTATATATATATACCACATCTTCTTTATCCATTCATCTGTTGATGGACACTTAGTTTGTTTCCATGTCTTAAGGCCATGAAAAGTTTAAAGAAAGATTAGAATTTCATAGAGTCCTGAGTAACTTCTTGGAAGTTTTTTTCCTTTGACTTGTATAATACGGCCAGTGTCTTCTCTCTTTAACCAAATATCCTCTGTCAAAACAGATTTAGAAAGGCAAGTCTTAGGTTTACTATAACACAGAATACGTTGACTTTAACATATCGGCAACACATTGGGGGGACGTGGACAGGAAGAAATTTCCTTTCTGGTACAGGAGAAATAAGAATATAGGAGAAGGTCACTGAAAAGAGGTTTTGACTCTTCTTTATTTTTTTTAGGAGAATATTTCTATTGATTTATTTAGGCTGCTCAGGGTCTTCGTTGGGGCATGCAGACTCTTAGTTGTGGCATGCATGTGGGATCTAGTTCCCCGACCAGGGATAGAACCCAGGCCCCCTGCATTGGGAGCGCAGAGTCTTACCCACTGGACCACCAGGGAAGTCCCTTGACTCTCCTAATCTCAGCTGTTGGGTCAGGAGTGCAAGAGTACACTGGGTCCATTATGCAAAGGCTTAAATCAGGAGGAAAATGAGCCACGTGTATTTGGTGCATATGAACAACCTAAGGGTGGGGCAGGCCAGGAGAGGCCAGCTGCAGCATGACCTGGGGTGCCGGGCTGCCCGGGAGAGTGTATGACCACAGGCCGTTTCTGTTGATGTAAAAATCTAGTGAGAAAATTTCCACTTAGGTGGGCACCTCTGTCTGTCCAATAAACACCCAGAGGAAAGCTGCCCTCCTGACCCAGCAGTGTCTATTTTAACCTTCCCGAGTCCTCAGGTAACCCCTCCAAGAATGTGACGAATGGTACAAACAGTTTTTTGCGAGAAAAGAAATGCATACACACAAACGCAAAACACGCTGCCACTTATTTCAAGGGATTTACGTATGTCCTCAAGCACTTCCGGGACTCCGCGTCAGGAGGACTAACAAAACTAGGACAACAGTATTATTCTCATTTTAAAACAGAAGAAAAGGCTTTGGGGTATGTCTACATGAAGAGGATGAATTGGCAAAATCTGTGGAATGATTCAAACTATGACTTTAGCGCATATAACGCAAGCTGGACTGAATCTTTCTGACATTGGTTGAGTTGCCCTTGGGAGATGTAACTCTAAGAATGAAACGTCTGAACTCTTACTACCTTGACACACTGGGGAAGATCTATTGTGTTATGAATGGGGAGAAATTAAAATATAAAGATAATCTCCTTGAAAGTAATATCACACAGTAAGTTTTAAAACGCACGAATGAATTCCAGATTAGGAAATGAATCAGGTGCAATAAATTGGAATAAACGATAGCAAGAGTAACTTTTACAATGCTTCACCACATTTATCAAGGCAGTCATTAGTCATTGTGGACATATCATTAATTTTGACGAAAGTGAGCTGCTTTGGTGGATAGACCCCTCAGATTTGCAGAGGTTTGTGAACCGATTCAGGTCTGTTCTAGGTGTCTTTACAGAAAAGATTTCAAACTGTGCTTCTTGGAAGCAATCTGTATGATAATTGGAAAGACACGATTCGTGGCAATCAAAACAGCCTAGTAAATATTTTGTGGTTCACATTTATTATGAATGCCACATAGGTAAAGCGCCTCTGTCTGCTTTGGTAGCCTGGCTTACGTCTTTGTCCCATGGAAATATTGAGTGTCCCTTTTAGCTCTGAAAAGTGCCCCAAGTGGATGATAAATGATTTGGTCCTTTTATTAACTGAGCAAGTAGGAAAGACCATTTCTAAAGGTAGGATGCAGATTTGTGTAACTAAAAGGCAATGCTTTTGTGCTGGACTTATGTTCTAAATATTTTAAACCTGGTAATTTCTTAAGGGACCAATACAGAATAATGACATTCAAGAACTGCCCCTTTTAATGAATTTTGACCCAATGATAACAATTATGTTTTTTTGGTATCAGATGCCTCATACTCAAAACATAGTGCAATTAGAAGCATTTGAAAAAAGACAGATTTAATGTGAAATGATGGACTTGTTTTTGGTAAGCTTTTTCTGCTAAACATGCCACAGAATTCTATGAATACACAGTAACACAATTAACTTACTTACAGACATTACTTAAGCCCTCCCTGCCTCCAATTTTGCACGAGGAAAATAAGGGAAAACAAATACAGAGAGCTGACAATAAACCGATTATGTCTCAATATCAGAACTGAAATGTATTTTACTTAGAAATTAAAGCTAAGGTTACTTAAACTGTGCTTCTAAACTACAGTTAACTGCATCTGACTTTTATATTAGTTTCCCCTCTAACAGGCTTCTTGTCTGTGTTTCCCAGGCTGAAATTTTGTATCAGCAGGAAGACACTTCTCCATTGAGCATCCTGTCCTTCTCCTTATCTTACTGAGGAGACGTCTATTGTTTGCAATTTGGAACTTCAGAAATTTTAATTATTAAATACGATTTTTGATTTAATTAACATTTAAACGATCAATGCATTTACAAACGTTAACGCTCAGAAACCCAAATGGTACACAGTGAAAATTACCTCTGATCCATGTCGTCCTTCAAGCCCGGCTCCAATGTCAAGTTCAAATCTCATGGATCCTTTTAGAGACCTACGAGCAAATACAAATACACAAGTCTCATCTTCCATTCCCTCTTTTTTTACCAAAATGGTGGCGTGATATGCACATTGTTCTTCTTGCTTTTTTTCACTTAACAATATATCCCGGAGTTGTTTCCATGTCGCACCTAGAGAGTTTTAGCATGCTATTGTTTTTTCTTACAGCTATGCAGTATTTCACAGAGTGGCAAAATGGATGTATCATTATATGATCAATCGCCTACTGATAGATGTTTGGGTTGTTTCCAATATTTTACTACTACAAACAAAGCTGCAGTGTATCATTTCATTCCTCCGTGGATAGCTCTGTCAGATAAATTCCCCAATAGAATGGATGGACAAAGGGAACTGATTTATAATTTCGATAGATATGGTCAAATTGCTCTTCCAAGGGACTGTACACACTTCACTCCCATCAGCTGCATATGAAAATGTTTCTCTCTTGAGACGCTTGCCAGACGCCAGTTATTACACTTTTGAATTCCAGTGTAGCTTTAATTTGCTTTTCTTATTATGAGTGACGTCCAGTGTATTTTCATTGCACCAACCGCCCTTTGTATTCTTTTCCATGAAGTATCTATTCACACCCTTCATGCCATTTGTCCTTGTTTTTTTTAAAGTCTTATTCTTTTTTTTTTTTTTTTTTGGTGGTATGCGGGCCTCTCACTGCTGTGGCCCCTCCCGTTGCGGAGCACAGGCTCCGGATGCGCAGGCTCAGCGGCCATGGCTCATGGGCCCAGCCGCTCCGCGGCCCGTGGGATCTTCCCGGACCGGGGCACCAGCCCGTATCCCCTGCATCGGCAGATGGACTCTCAACCACTGCGCCACCAGGGAAGCCCTATATTTTTTTTAACGCACTCTCCAGATGTTTGTTTCTGAGTAAACCAGTGTTCCAGATCACTGTGGTTCAGACGTGAATTCCTGGCACTTGGCCGGGACTAGCCTATGTCCTAATTGGCCCTAAAGACCTCTAAGGTTTTCAGAGCCCTGGATTATAAGACTCTCTGGCTCCTTGGCGCTCCCCTTAGCTCCCATCTATCTTTCCCTTAAAGATGGAGCAGGGGCTGAGCGTGCACTAGTTGTTGGAGTCTTATGAGGTAAGAGATGATTATGAAAGCAAGCTTTCTGAGTAATTACTTCTACGCTTGTGGGCGCTTGGTTGAAACATCTTTTGTTGTGGTTGTTTTGTATCAAATAATAGCTAGTGTTTTTTTCCAGCCCTCTGGCAGACTGTGTTTTCCAAAGATGGCCTTCACAACATTGCCCCCGCAAGATGTGGAGTCCAAACCTCCTCTCCTTGAAGCTGGGCTCCCTTGCAACCAACAGAATGTGGCAGAAGTACCTCCGTGTGACTTTCAAAGCCGGGTCCGCAGAGGCCATGCAGTTCCTCCTCCATCTCTTAGGACCCACCCTGAGGGAAGCAGCCGATACATAAGAGATTCAATCGCCCCAGGCCGCCATGCTGGGGAGGCCGCCATGTCGACGCCTGGGTGGACAGTCCCAGCGGAGTGCAACTGTCCACCATTCCCACAGAAACACCAGAAAGAATCCATTCTCATTTTTCGCAGACTACAAATTTGTGTCATCCTACTCACTAAAATGTATTTGTAACCCCAAGTCCACACTTGCAGCATCTTTGTGGGCCTTCGGGGATGTGCCCAGAGTGGCAACACACGTGCACGTCCCAGCTGAGTCCATCGCACATGGGAAACAAAGGCCCTTTTCGTGGTCCATTTGTTGCTGCATTTCTGGCATTTTTGTGTTTTGTGTTGGGGATTTTGCCATTTAAAGTAGGCCCAAGCCTTGTGCTGAAGTGCTATCTAGTGTCCTAAGTGCAGGAACGCCGTGCTGTGCCTTACAGAGAAAAGACTCATGTTAGGTGACTTTCGTTTAGTGCTGTTAGCCGTGAGTTCAGTGTTAATGGACCCACAAGATGGTGCACCTCGGCAAAGGAAGAGGACGTTTGCCCATCTCTCCAGAAGTTGCGCCAGTGTTAACATGTTACAGTAGGTATGAATTTATAGAAAAGATGGAAAAGTGGCTAAATTTGTGAACTCATGAAATAATGACGGATCACAAGCAGTGTAGCGGACGGCTCGTGGTGAGGCTGGCAGTCAAAGAATATTCAGGTCACATTCCCCAGCGTTGGGAGGATGCTGAACCTGCCCCAGCTAGGGTTTGAGTGTTTAGAATAAAGACGTACCACTAAATTATCATGATAATGAATCTAATTAATTATTTTGAAGAACTATAGATTAAATAGTGTCTTTAAACAGAAACACTTATAAAACAAGGGTACGTACGTGTTGCTCAGTTGACAGAAATGTTGGGACCTAACCCTGAAATTCCCCCAGGAGCCATCAGTATCCAGGGTTCCTGGCAGTTTTATAAAACATAACCACTGTGAATAGTGAGCTCAGCTATTTCTCAGGGAAGCTGCTCTGCGCCCTCCAGACCAGGCATCGCCAGCTGATCACGAGACATCAGCCGACAGCGTGAGGAGCACAGGACTCTCCTAGCCAAGCCAGACCACAATTCCTGGCTCACAGAACCTGTGAGATACAATAAAATGGTTGCCGTCTAATCCACTGTGTTTTGGGGGAGTTGGAGATGCAGCAATAGGCAATCAGAACAGAATTTCGTACCAGATGTGGTAACTTTGGTGGGCGTCTCCTCTCTCCTTTCTTCTAACCCTAATACTGCATATTGGGTTATTCCCAACAATTTACAGATGAGAAAAATGAGGTTTGGAGAGCCCAAGCAGCTCAGGGTCACCCCGGCTGAAAGTGGCAGTACAGTGACTCAAACCCAGCAACGACTGAGTTCAGACTCACAACCTCCCCTGGGGCTACACCGTCTGCTGAAATAATTAAAGTCAACAATCTGAGGTGATCATGACCAAGCTTCTTCTTTCCTGTTATGTCCTTCAGGTTGTGTGTCGATGATAATTAAGAACACTGCAGAATTTATTCCTTTCCGCAGCCCTTTTAGTGGAGGGTTTTAGCAGAACCTTTAGTTACGTAAGGGCTCCAGAGACTGGCATGGTGACGGTGCATATATTAAGAGAAAGGTCACCTGGAAATAAGGTGTCCTGTAGTTAGGAATTGTTCAGGCTTTGAAAAAGGGCTAAGGATGGCTTGAGGGAAAGGTCCTGAGGACTGTAAGAACAGCCACTGGGAGGAAGGACTCAGAGAGAGTCAAAGCTGGGAATTATTGTACAACCTGGCTGACTCCCGTCCACACGGGGGCTTCCTGCGTCCTTATTGTTCACGGAAGAGGCTGACCACGCACTTGGCTCCTGAGAGCGAGGCTGCGTTACTTCAAGACACAGAAGGGCGGGTGTCTGCTCCAGGAGCGATCCTGGGGCTTGGCTCCCAAATGTTGAAGGGGAGGTTGGTGGATGTGCAGTTTGATGTGTCCATTAGGGAGCCTAGTCAGTGTCATCGCTGCGGGCGGGTTAGGGTGGAACATGAAGTAGGGGGTCTGGGCATAGAGTGTGTTTGTCGTTTGTATTCCAGGCAGACAAAGGCAAAAGGGAGTGTGGCTGAGACACGGCAGGTGACTGCGTTTCCTGATTGGCAGGCTGGGTGGGCAAAGTTGGATGGGAGCCTTTACCGGGATGAGGACAGGGTAAGATGGTGGGAGTCCTCCATCTTCATGGTGTTCGTGTGCCCCAGTGTATCCAGCTTCCTGAGAAATCTGCTGAGCACGTGGCCAGCATGGTGCAGCTGGCCCTCATGTAGGCCTCACCGCCACACCGTGGACAGGATGGCAATCACCTACAGATGTCTGTGTCCTCATGTCCAGAACCTGTGACGATGTGACCTTACAAGGCAAAGGGGATTAAGACTGCTAAGCCATTTATCTTAAAATAGGGAGCTTGTCTTAGATTATCCAGATGGGCCCAGTGTAATCCCCAGCGTCCTTATAAACAGAAGCAGCAGGCAGTAAAGTCAGTGACGTCATGTGAGAAAGGCCGGACCAGCAGCTACTGGCTTTGAAGGTGGAGGATGAGACCACCAGGCTAGGAAGGTGGGCGGCTTCTGGAAGTTGGAAAAGGCAAGAACACAGGTTCTCCCCCAGAGCCTCCAAAGGAGCATGGCCTGCTAACACCTAGGCCTCGGCCCGAGGAGACCCATTTTAGCCTCCTGGCCTCCTAGATGGGAAGATAATAAGTTTGGGTTGTTCGAATCTACCATGTTTGTGATCATTGTTACCGTGGGGATTAGAAACTGATCCGGATTTTATTTCCCACACTTTAGAGATGTTGAAGGGAGACTTGGTCATATCCAAATCAGCGACATTTACGGGCAAAAACTTGAGCTGACCTTTGGTCCACGTGAGTCCAGAGTCCGCACCGGCTGGTTCTCCATCAGAACTCAGGCTGTTTCTTCCTCTTGGAATTAGACTTGGCAGATGTTAGAGATGCCAGTGTGAGTGGGAAAGAGAGGGTCACCTCAGTGCTGGGGACGTGGCCTGACATGGGCGTGTGACATTGCCACCAGACCGTGTCAGGAGTAACTCAGTAGAAATGCAAACGTTGAGGTATGGGTGGGAAGGCTAAAATAATAATAGAATTAGGCTCAACGTTTTCTAAAACTGCAAAAAAGGCCGCATCTGCATTCAGCCTGGCTCCTTGTCCCAGGAACTGTCAAGGCAGAGTTCAAATTTAGGAATATTCAGAAACTGCTGAGCCAGAGGTCATTAATATTTATGAAGTGTCAGCGCCTGAGGGTCTGACACGTCGGCAGGAGGAGGGGGATGCCTGGTGTTGGTAGCTCTGCCCTCTGTCCCTGCCTGAGACGATGCCCTGATGTTACGTGCTCTATCCATCCCTGTGCTCGGCCATCGCCAAGCCTTTCCCAAGGGGCCTCCTCTCTTCTCTCTATTTTTAAAAATGTCACCTGAGGGAAAGGTCACGTTGTCCTCTTTGTCAGCCTCTCTTTTCGCACGGGGTCTGAGGTGGTGACACTCTCTGGGAAACATATTCAACCGATAAATATCGACATCATCGTATACCAGGCACTTTCCTAGCCTCTGGAGAGACAGCTTTAAACAAAAGAGACAGGAATACCTGCCCTCGGAGAGCTGCGACCTCCGTGAAGTGCGACAGTCATGCTGGGGCATCCCTGGGGCATCCCTGGGCTATTCCTGCATTCTGCTCCTTCTTGGCCCCAAGACTGAAGTTAACATGCGTGTAATTTTCACGCTTAGGCATGTATTTTCTTCTCCCTGCCTGCTGTTTGATGGCCTTGTCCCCTCCACCAGCTCATTCTGGAGGTCTCCAGGAGATGCCCCATTTGTACTTTAAGAACCTGTGACTCGGGCCCCTCCTTGGCACCAGCTGCTTCCCAGCCCTCCCAGCTCTTCCAGTCCCTCTGCTGACCCCGCGGCCCCTTCCCAGGGGGCTGCCCCTGAGAAGCAAAGCCCCTCTCCTCTTCTGCGCCCCCAGGTCTGACTGATGGTGACGAGGACCCCTCTTCCTGTCTTGGGGCAAGTCTCCTCCCCCGGATTTCGGCCAGATGTCTATGGACCGGATCAAGGTCACCTGGGCTGGCACAGAGTCTGCGGACTCTGATGACTAAGGCTTTGTTCCAGGCTGACCTTGCCTCCCGGCCCTCTTTGGGGAAAATTCTGTCCCAAGAGGCTGTCCTGACAATCCCTTCTCAGAATGGGCTCCTGTCAAGTAGTCCCAGCAGCTTTCTAGACAACCCTGCCTGGGCCCCATGCCAGCTGTGAATTTAGCTTTTCCTGACACTGTGCCCTCTCCCCACACCAGTCTTCTGTCCTTCAATAAATTGGGGGTTCCCCTTGTCCCCAGACTTCTGGACGGGGCCAGCTGCCCTGTCCATCCTTAACCTCAATGATTCTGAATGACACAGTCATTCATAAGATAGTCACTGCTGGGAAGAATGGGCAAGTCCTGGGGGCTTAAACTGCACAGAAAATGTCCCTAGACTTGCAGACTATGGGAAACACACCCTTGCCTTCCATTCTCAGATAGAACAGAAAGAATTTCAATACAGGAAACAGACTAATTCCCAGCCTAGCCCCACTGGCCTGGTCTCAGCAATCCTTACTGAATTCGAACACACAGTGTCGTGGCCAAAAGTCATTCCCGATTTACCTGAGCTTCCTGAAAAATGGTGAAGCTGACCTCATCCTAATTTCTGACAACAATTTGCAAAGCCCTCAGTTTTCTCAGTTTGAGGATTCTGCTGTGCCCCCACTCCCCCCGCCACCCCCCCTTGTCCCGGGCCTCGGCCAGCAGGGCCCTCCCCTCTCGGACTAGAAGGATGAGGGGATTCCAGAGGTTAGAAGTGCTCACGTGTTAATACATTTTGTTTCTAAACTTTGCTTTTTTTCCCTTGAGAATGGAGCTGGTCCAAACCCTCACCACTCCTCACTCTGCCTTCCTTCCCCCCAGGCACGAGATTTCCTCTGCCTCTGCTGTTCCAAAAGCTTGAGAATGAAGGTGTCTGGGGCCACAAATGTAGAGCTGGTGTCTCCTGGCCATGGGCTGTCCTCTTGGCCCCCTCATGGCCCTTGCCTTCCTCAGGGGCAGGGGTGCGGGCTGATAGAAACAGGCAAGATGTTGGCACACGTGGTGTCTTAAACATTTTAATTACAATTAAAACAGTACATTTCACATAAAGATCCAGGTTTCTGGCTTGCCTTGAGAAGTTGGACAATTCGGTAGCTCAGGGTCCTGGAGGGGCAGGCAGCTGGGGCTGGTTCTCTTGGGCGTCACATAGCCCACTGGGCCCACTTCACCCCCTTTCCTGTCCCGCCCCTGCAGGCTCTTGGGTTCTCAAGCCCTCCCTTTGTTGTAATGGCTTTAGAAATAGCTTGAGTTAATTTTAGAGCTTCCATTCATTTCCTCAGGGCCACACACATTTTCACCCAAGTGAGAACTCTGTACCCAGATGAAGAAGAGGGAGAAGACTCTATTCAGTCGTGAACAGAAGGAAAGGGCAAATGAAGGTCGCCAGTTGCCTCCCTCATCTCATTCCCACTGATGGTTTAAATCAGGGAGAGACTCTCCAGTTGGTACTCCTTCCTCAGGACAGATGTGGCTGCTGATGGAGCTGGTGGTCCACCTCTTGGACAAGGCAATGGTTGCCCACCATGCTATTTTCTGTTGCTTGAGTCATGGACTCGCAGTGGGTCTCAGACACCATTGGACAATGGCGGCCTCCCCCAGCACCCCAAACCAGGTGCAGCCTTCTTGGCCTGTTCTGCTGTCCTCTGTCTGAGTGGGCAGTTCCCTAGGCCCCTGCCCCAGGACTGGCTGTGAAAAGTAAGAATCTAATCCCTCGTGAGGATTACTTACTTCTAAACCCAGGTGAAAGCAGACACTTGATTACTTTTGGCTCAACTGCTCTCTCTTATTTAGAGACACATGTTTTGTACAGTAGAAATCAAAACACTTCCATGGTTAGGTCATGCTGAATAGTTTAAAATTATCTCTCATTAATTAAATGTTTTAAAACAAGGCATAGTCCCTATGTATGCCATGAATCCTTCAATATGATCTTTTTAACTTTTTATTTTGAAATAATTATAGATTCATAGGGAGTGGCAAAAATAGTACAGAGTGGTCCCCTGTACCCTTCATCCAGTTTCCCCCAATGGTAACACCTTATATATTTATAGTACAGTAGCAAAACCAGGAAATTGACATAGCTACAATCCACCTTATAATCTGACCTTATTCAGATTTCATCAGTTTCACAGGCACTCCTCTGTGTGTGTGTGAACACGTGCGGTTCTATACAACTTTATCACCTGTGTGGATGTGTAATCACCACCCCAGTCAAGAAACAGGCTGTCCCATCATCCCAGAGATCTCTCCTGCTGTCCCTTCATAGTCACATCCATCCTCTCCCGCTAACCCCGTGCAGCCACTAGTCTGTAAATAACATCATGTTGTATGTACCTGTCTTAGTCTCCTAGGGCTGCCATAACAAAGTACCATAAACTGGGTGGCTTATAAAAACAGAAACAGTCCTAGAAACTGGGAAGTCCAAGACCAAGGCTCAGGCAGATTTGGTGTCTGCTGAGGACCCTCTTCCTGGTTCACAGATGGCTGTCTTCTTGCTGTGTCCTCACATAGTGGAGGGGGCAAGGGAGCTCCCTGGGTCTCTTTCATAAGGACACTAATTCCATTCATCAGAGCTCTGTCCCCATGACCTAATCACTTCCCAAATGCCCCACCTCCTCATATCGTCACCTTGGGAGTTAGGATTTCAGCATATGAATTTTGGGGGAAACACAAACATTCAATCTATAGCAATATCCTGTTAGAGATGGGCTTTTTTCTTCAGTGTAATTGCCTTGAGATCCACCTGAGCTGTGTGTGTATCAGTAGTTCAGTCCTTTTCGTTGCTGAGTCTATTCCATGGTATCGATGTACTACCGTGTGTTAACTCACTCACCCATTGAAGGATATCTGGGTTGTTTCCAGTTTTTGGCTATTATGAATACAGTTGCTACAAACATTTAGGTACAGGTTTCTGTGTGGACATTCCAATATGACTTTTTGCTTTTCATTTCAGAAGGGAAATACCATTATTTTTTTATAGGGAAATTCCCATAAAGAGACTGACACCCGATTTACTTTTTACAATCCAACCCTTCCCTCCACCTCCAGTTTAGATTGATTCCCTCAAAATCCTTTTAATGAGCATTTACTATAGGCAAGATTCTCTGTGCACAGGTCTGCCAAAGATCCTGCTTCATGAAGTTTACATTCTAAACACACACACAGAGACATAAATAAGTGCTCTGGACAAAATTAAACTGCATACTGAGCTAGAGAGTTGTAGGATGGAGAATCACAAACAGAACTTCTAGAAAATTCTATGCAGCTCTGCCTCTCAAACTACAGTGTCCACACTCCTTGGAGCTCGAGGCAGAGCAACTTTTCTCAAATCTTGACATGTGAATGAGTCGCTCCAGGATCTGGTTAAAATGCAGATTCTGATTCTCTTGGCTGGGAGGGGGCCAAGATACTGCATTTCCTACTGCTCCCGGGGGATGCTGAGGCTGCCAGATGGAGGCCCACACTTGGAGTGGTAGGTGGCAGACTAAGTATAAGATGAAGCCCTCAGGAAACACACAGCACATTAATTGCTTGATGGTAATCTTTTGGATGCTATTAAGTAGATATGGAATATATATGGAATTGGATAATGTGTTCCCAGGAATTTTAAATATAAATAATGAAATTGACTTTAGTCCAGCTCTTTAGGGCTGTTGCTCCAGCCTCTATATGTGTGTTCGCTGTTCTGTCTTTGGAAGACTTGGGTGGGAAATTTGAGAGGCACTGCATCTGGGCCTTTCCTCGCGAGCTTACTTGGGAAGCCCAGCCCTGGCTGCTGGCCATGTGGTTCTCACGGTCTGTCTCCTGTGCACTTGGCCCCTTCTGCTGAGGCTTCCCTTGTTCCAGCTCCAGGGCTGGAGCTCTGTGTGCCGGTGGAAGCAGCTTGCCTTTGGAGCTTGGGATGCATTTACTGAATCTCATCTGTGGGTCATATCTGCGTCTTTGAGGACCCTATTAGACTTTAAAGAGAGATTTGACATCGAAAGCCTTCTCCTTAGTAGGGAATCTTAGGGTCCTCCAGCCAGGTTTAAACAACAAATGTAGTTCAATCTGATGTCCAGTTCTTGCCTGAGTTTGCTACGGGCTCAGTATTAACTCACCCACATCCCACACCTTCTCTTCCATCTTGTTCCTTTGGGATTTCACTTGGGTGATGCCCGCATGGTTGGGAGGACTGTGCACATTTCAGTCTCTGTGCAGATGAGATGGCCTGTCCCTGCCCCTCCTCTGCGGCCGGCTGTGGGAGGGATGAGAGCAAAGGGGGGGGGGAGGAGAGCTGTTGGTGAGGGCGTGCAAGGTTTCTTATTTCCCCTAAGTGGCCCGGAGCACTCTGCAATGAGAAAAGCTTGGTTCTCAATCACCCAGCTTCTTCTTTTCTCTTGATATGTCATCCAAATCCACCCTTGCCTTTCAGTAAAATGTTGGAAATTAGATCAGTAAGTGGGAGGCTGTCTTTGCAGCAGAGGGACCCTGGCCGTGGAAGGCCTGACAGGGACCTGGGTCCAGGCTGTCCCGAGCAACGGACCCAGAAATAGACGCTGTCTGCCTGATAGACTGTGGATTCTGTCCAGCGTTCAGCCGGGAGGTGTCGATCGACGGTGCTGGGCTCCCGGCTTCCCTCTCCCAAGCGCAGGACTCCGCAGCCCCGGTGGACGTGGCGGAGGTGCCAGTCTGCATGTAGAGGTTCGTTTAGGCCCAGGATAGGAAGCTCAGGAAGACCTGTGCTGGCTTCCCCTCCTGGGCGTCCCGCCCGTACAGGTAGTGGAAGCCACACGACTGAGGTGGGGCTGACGCAACACGGGCAGAAGGGTTCAACCCCACTTCCGGGCCTGGCCCGAAGAATCTCCCCTGCAGGATCCTGTCCCCTGCCATGCATCTCCGCTACCCCCGGCCCCCCCCCCGCAAGACTGAGCTGAAAAACTCCTTCACTGTCTTAAGTCAATAATGTTCCAACGTTGCTCCTAACAGGCTGCCTTGTTGAATGACAGCACTGAGGGCCCTTCTCTGAAGTTGAGGGGCTGGACAGGCAGAACCTGGGAACCCCCTTCCCCTGGACTTCCGTTTCCTCGTGAACTTGACGGCCAGTCATGGTGGCACAACTGCAGGTGTGCGGCCAGGACAAAGCCATCCGGGGTCTCAGATGTGATTTCAGATTTTCTTCCTCCCTATGCCTCCCTGTTTTTCACTTCAGAAAATTATAATTCTTAGCTGAATCCATGCTCAATGTAGAAAATGTGGGCCACACATAGAACCATAAAGATGGAAAAAAAATCCCCCATCACTTGCTTATTCAGAGATAATCACCGGCAACAGTGGGATGTGTTTTTTCAGTCATTGTATATGTGTATGTTAGATTTTATACGTATATAATATCTTAGTATATCATATTGCGAGCATTTTCTTATGTCATTGAAAACATGGAAGGATAGTTTCACTGGGTGAATAACATTCATTTAACGGCTCTATTCTAATTTATGTAAGTTTTCTTCTGTTGCGGGTACCTAGGTTTCTTACGCTCTCCTAAAAGCAAACCGTGCTGCCATCTTTGTATAAAGGTCTTTATTCAAGTCTCTGCTGCGGTCCCAGGATGCACCTTAAGGCTGGTCCTTAGGAGGTCTTACTGGGTGGCAGAGGATGGTAGTTCAAAGTCTTTTGAACCTCTGGTTAACTACTTTCTGGAAGGATGACTGACTTACCCTTCTGCCCAGGAGGGGAGCTATAGCTTCGCTCTCTTTAGAACTGACAATACTTTTGTTTGACGTCCTCCTTGTCATTTTATTGAAGGGGGCGTAATAGGAGTCGAGATCTCATTCTGAACCACCGGTTCTTAATCTGGGGGCAGGGTGATGGCTATAGGTTCACTTAAGATCCTGGAGAAAGATCCTCGACCTCCCTTTCCCCTCCCCTCTGCCACGCTGCACAATTCGGTGTTCAGAGTGGAATAATCGGCACGGGTGGGTGGGTGGGAACAGGGAGACCCATGAAGACACTGGTGGGGAATGATGGCGCTGGGAGTGAGTGAGGGCAGTCAGGGTGGAGGGGAGAGGACACACCCAAGTGAGACAGGGGGCAGAGTCCACAAGGCCTGGGGACCACCTGGACCAGGTCAGGGGAGAGGGGTATTTACTCTCTGGGATTTGAGGCTTTCAGATTATTATAAGTGCTTTATTAGCCCTGAGCCGGAACCCTCACTGCCTCCCTGGTTCTGTGTTCAGAATAATTGTCCTTCTTCTCTCTTTCTATTGTTCAGTGTCTATTCAGCATCTGTGGGCCAGGCCCTGCATCAAGTAATGTGAGTACAACTCTGAATATGCCCATTGGCTCCCCCCTCAGAGGAGGAGAAGAAGATAAACAGCAAACAAATTAAAAACTAAATAAAACAGCAGCTCATGATAAAGTGTGATGAGGAAAGAAATAGGGTGCTATGTGGAGAACACCGAGAGGTGTGTTAGCCACCTACTGCTGCAGCACAAATTACCTCAAACTTCACAGCCTGAAACAACAAACACCTATCATCTCAGATTCTGTGGATCAGGGATCTGGGAGCAGCTTAAGTGGGTGCTTCACGAAGCTTTAGTCAAGCTGTTGCCCTGGGCTGAGACCTCATCTTACGGCTCAAATGGGCCTGAAGGACCTGGTTCCAGGCTGACTCCTGGGGTTGCTGTTAAGCCTCAGATCTGCACGAGTTGTTGAGCTGAGGTCTCCCCCAAACCATAGTTCCTCAACTTTGATCCCCTGCGCAGGGCAGCTCATAGCCTAGCAGCTGCCTTCCCCCAGAGCGAACGGTCCAAGAAGAAGAGGATGAGAGATGGTGTGTGTCCAAGGCGGAAGCCAGTCTTTTCATAACCTAATCTGAGAAGTGACATATCATCACTTCTACTGTATTCTAGTCATTAGAAGGGAGTCCCTTATTTCAATCCTCATTCACAGGGAGGAGAATTAAGCTCCACATGTTGAAGGAAGGAACAGCAAGGAATTTGTATAAACTACTGCAAGGAGGGATGCTGGAGGTTGACACCATCATAGGATGATCCTATAGATGTTTATAAAGGTAGATTTCAAATACTATTGAGTTATATTGCAACGAATGTATAGTGGTCCAAATTCTTTGCTAAAAATTTTAAGGCAGGGCTTCCCCGGTGGCGCAGTGGTTGAGAGTCCACCTGCTGATTCAGGGGACGCGGGTTCGTGCCCCAGTCCGGGAATATCCCACATGCCGCGGAGTGGCTGGGCCCGTGAGCCATGGCTGCTGAGCCTGCGTGTCCGGAGCCTGTGCTCTGCAACAGGAGAGGCCACAACAGTGAGAGGCCTGCGTACAGCATAAAAAAAAAAAAAAAAAAAAAAAGTAAGATGAAATTGAAAAACCCAAATAGTGAGTAGTTCTGAGGTTTCCAAAGAACACAAATTAAAATTTCTCGTGCTTCACTCTGGTCAGAATGGCCATCATCAAAAAGTCTACAAATAAGTGCTGGAGAGGGTGTGGAGAAAAGGGAACCCTCCTACACTGTTGGTGGGAATGTAAACTGGTGCAGCCATTGTGGAGAACAGTCTGGAGTTCCTTAAAAAAGTAAAAATAGAGCTACTATACGATCCTGCAAAGCCACTCTTGGACATATATCCAGAGAAAACTCTAACTTGAAAAGATACATGCACCACACTACTCATTGCAGCACTATTTACAATAGCCAAGACATGAAAGCAACCTAAGTGTCCATTGACAGATGAATGGATAAAGAAGATGTGAGATATATATATATATATATATATATATATATATATATATATATATATATATATATGATGGAATATTACTGGGCCATAAAAAAGAATGAAATAATGCCATTTGCAGCAACATGGGTGGACCTAGAGATTATCATACTAAGCAAAGTAAGTCAGAAAGAGAAAGATGAAGTTATGAAAAAAAATATACAAATGAACTTATTTATAAAACAGAAAGAGATTCACAGACTTAAAAAACAAACTTATGGTTACCAAAGGGGAAAGGTGTGGGGGGGAAGGATAAATTAGGAGATTGGGATTAGCAGATATACACTCCTATATATAAAATAGATAACCAACAAGGACCTACTGTTATAGCACAGGGAACTATACTCAATGTTTTGTAATAACCTATAAGGGAAAAGAGTCTGAAAAAGAGTATATATATAAAACTGAATCACTGTGCTGTATACCTGAAACTAACATGATATTATAAATCAATTCTACTTCAATAAAAAAATCAGTCTGAAAAATAATTTCTGGTGCTTATAAAGATATCTGTCTTTGGAGTTTGTTCTATACTCATACCTCCACAGCCTGGCCTGGGAGAGTGGGTCAGGTCGTACTGCAAAGCACTTTCCTTCCAAAACATTCTTAGTGAAGGGATGAAAGGCACAGGGCAGAGCCCACTGTCCAGAAGCTGAGTGGGGTAAGGAGAATGAATTGGGATTCTCAGATCTTGGGTGAGTTGAAGGGAGGTCGCCATGATCTGAGTGGGCAGAAGAATCCTCCAAGGATACAACGAAGTCAATTCCAAACCCTGGGTAGGGCTGGAGACTCCTAGGAGAATAGCAGCCTACCTGAGCTGTGGCCAGCAGGCACCCAACTTAGGGCTGGTGACTCTGTGAAACATTTTGAAATTTATAATCCTATTTTACCATAGGATTTGTTATCCCCAATTTGCAGATGGAGAAATTGAGTGTCAGAACAATGTTGTAGCATGTTTGCCTGAGTAAGGAGGAAACTTGGGACTTGGTCTCTGATCCAAACCTGGGCATCCATCAGAAAATCCTACCCCCAAGGAGATGGTATTAAGAAGTGGAGACTTTGGGAGGTGATTGGTCGTGAGGGTGGAGTCCCCATGAATGGGATTAGTGCCCTTTACAAAAGAGACCCACAGAACTTCCTCACTCCCTCCACCAGGTGAGGACAGAGGGAGAAGACGCTGGTTATGAACCAGAGCAGCCCTTCACCAGAACTTGGTCATGCAGCCATCTTGACCTTAGACCTCTAGCCTCCAGAACTGTGAGGAATACATTTCTGTTGTTTATGGGCCACCTAGGCTGTGGTATTCTGTTATAGCAGCCCGAACGGGCTAGGATACCCACACATGCAGGTTGATATTTGGGCTTTCATCTGCTCTCACCAGCAGAAGAAGTCACTTCCCTGACCAGCCCAAACCGGCCACGGGACCCTGACCAGTCACTGTGCTAAAGGTCCTCCTCTTGAGTCCTCTCTCCTTCCTGCCACCTGGCAGGACTGGCCAGGTGTCAGGGTCCAGGCCTGCTAGCCCTCCACGGCCTTCCTTCTCTCATTCTCCCTTCCCTGCAGGACACTTGGCTGGTCCCAGGGTCTAGATATAAGCCTAATCCAGACATTTAATTTTAACTCTTACCTGAGTGGCCTGAGTGGGAGTATCTGATGCGTCCTCATCTGAGAAGTGCGGCCACATCACGGGGTGCATCACCTGAGAGTGTCACACAAAGCCCTTGGAACAGACCAACCCAGAGTGAGTCCTGAGGGGCTCTTAGGCATATTGAGCAGCTCTTGGTACAGTCATGTTTCCTCTTTGGCCATTGCTTTTGAGTTTGGCCTCACAAGGAGGGAACCTCACAGAGAGCAGGTGGTGCTGGCATCCTCCAGCCCCTGATCTCGGCGACGGACCCAAGAAACCCCCTCAGGAGTCAGCACCTGAGTCTGTGCACCGAGGGCCCACAGCGAGCCTCCGTCTGGCCTGGGGTTCATCAGCAAGACTAGGTTTAATGAAAGAGGGAAGCTAACGATGGAAACTGACATATTAGAGCACACAGCTCCTAATGCTCACTGTAAACTCATGCATTGGGAGCACAGGGGCTCAGGGAGGTGACATCACCTTGCCCAATGTCACCAGCCATCGTCACACCCCCTCCTCCCAGCAAAGCTCCCGTTCTTCCCATCACCCCAGGCGCCACATGCGGGGGGCGGCTGCCGTCTCTTCTGTCTGTAAAATGCCTGCTCTCTCTCTTTCTTCCAACAGTAAAATATTCCTCTGGGGACAGAGGTAATGAAAACTTTCTGCATTTTGATGTTATACCTCTTTACTCTTTTGAAATACCAGGCTTTTTGCTATTTTTGCTTTTCGCCAAAATATTGTGTAAAGGTCTCCAAATGTTTCAGGACTCTGATTGTCCCAGAGGTGGATTTGGGATCGATGACATAAGTAGAGTCTGGTTCTTCCATCCAGACAAATCTTTAGCGCTTTTTCACCTGAGGTTCCTATTTGCTTATATTCATATTTGCTCCCCTTCCTTCCCATACCCATTTCTTTTGCAGGCTTGTTTTTAGAAGGAAATGTCAATCTCATGGTCATGTATTATTGTTCATGAACAGCTGTCTCCCCATCCCCCAAAAGCTCACTCCTTTGGTTGACTATTTGTGCTCCTGCAAAAAGGATGCATGAAAAGTAACATGCCATGTGCAAAAGATGCTCATCTGTATTTACATTTATGCCTCTGAAAATTTCAAGGCAAATTAAACGTGAAGTTAAGAAAACGATAGCTCCCTATCAGTGGGATAATGTAGGGCCACTGCAAGACAGCGCAGTGGAAAGCACCTAAGACAGGTGAAATGTGCAGGATCCTGGAGGGGGCGCCTCCCTGCCCTCCAGTATGGAACGTTCTGTATGAGTCACGTTCAATAAGACAACCTTTTAATGAACACGTACTATGTGCCAGGCCCAGTGTGAGGTGTTTTCTTGTGCCTTTCTCACTAATGCTTGTGGCAAACATAAACTAGGCATCATGACTTCTTAGACGGAGGTGTCCCAGCCAGAGGTCCATGTTGGGGTACTGTGGAAGGGATTTGGGTTACAGGACACTGAGGCCTGTTCCAATTTGGGATTCCATGAGCCACCATAACTCTTATGCTTGAATCCCATTCATCCTTTTCCCAGGAGCAGGATTCCAGGCACCTCTTCTCAGACCCCTCTTTGCTCTTGTCATGGTCCTGGTGGCAAAGCCGCTCTCATCCAGTGAAACCACAGGACGGGTCTGGAGAGTTGGCCAAAGTTCATAAACCAAGACATTCCTTCTTTCTGTAATTATTTTTAAAAATTTAAATAGGCAATATGTACCAAATTCAGAAGATATAAAAGGGGTAGAGAGTAAATTTCAGGCCCCTTCTACTGGCTCCAATCGCCCTGTTTCCTGTCCCCACTGGCAATCACTGTATCCCGTTTCTTGCATCATCTTCTAGAGATGGTTCGAGTATAAAGAAACGCATCCTAAGCATGAATCTCTTCACCCCTCTTTGTGTACCCACAACTCCTCATACTTTCCAGACACCTTTCCTACTCTGACACTTAGGGCTGTCTCTTAGCATTCATTTCACATCAGTCTGCTTCCCTCTTCTTTAAAAGGTTGCACAGATTTCATTTTACATGACTTTATTTGAATATTCTTTCTTCAAGGATATTTAGTTGTTTTTTTCCCCAATTTTTCTCAACACAAATAATGCTACAGTGAATGTGCCTGGACATGTATCATTTCAACACACGGGTATATGTGTTCCATAAACTCCTGGAAGGGAAAGTGTCAAAGAACATAAGAATTTTAAATGTTGACAATCATTCCAAATTGCTTAGCACAGAGGTAGACACAGTTTTGCGCCCCCAGTGGTGTTTGAGTTAGGCTCCAGACCACTCACATTCTCGCTCAAATATGCAGCTGGGGCTGGAAGAACATAGGTTGTTCCCAATGGTATTAACCGGGGCCCCTCACTTCCCCTCCATGAACCTTGGTTTCCGGAGCCATCAAAAGGTAATGCCACCCACCCAAGCAGCGCCACGGCTTGTGTAAAGACTTAGGAAGCGTTCATCATCTTGCCCTGTCAGCTCCAGAATGTTCAATACTTGCTTTGTCCACTGCAAAGCTTCGTGGGTGCGCCTGCAAAAAGTCTATTGGGAGTTCTGTCCTCTTTTCCACGCTGGGCTCTGCTCTGTCGGCTTAGGAGTCCTAGAGCATCCTCAGAAGCAGATGAAGGGGACGAGTCAGTGGCGCCACCTTTGAAAGGACTTGTAGACATTGTAGGTTGGTCTGTTATCCCCTCAGCGACGCAGGCTGGAAAACGGCCAAGGACGCACGAAGCTGACGGACGCATGGTCCTGAGACCTGGACTTGCCCGGGGATGGCGGCCTCTGTCACATCTTTGGGAAACCACTTTGCTGCCAGAAGACCACAGCGGGATCTGGGGACCACAAATTTCAAATTTTCATCTTGACCTTTTGGGGAGAAGAACGAGTTGAATTCTGATTAAATCATTTTATACAGAACGACGTGATTAGATGAATGAGGTTCTGCCTGGTTTCTTGCAGATGTTACTTTAGCATTTATAAAATATAATATTTATATTATATTTTTTATATTTTTATATTTTTAGCATTTTTTTAAAAAAAGAGTCATTGAATGACTTCCAGAAGTCAATATTTTTGTATCTTCATTTTTAAAATAATACATAATTATTGTGAAAACTTCAATGAATATAGAAGTGTGTAAAGTGTGAAATTCCCCAATCTGTGTCCCCATCCCCAGCCTCACCACCTACGTGTAACATCAGGGGCACAGATATTTCTCCTTCCAGAGGCTTTTATCTGGGCATATTAATAACTGTGTATGTACACATGTATATTACTCTATATGTATAAATAGCCATTGCACAAAAATGGAACCTACTGACAAATTGTTCTGTAGCTTGTTTTTTTCACTAGCTGGTTATCTTAATAGAGGTCGAGGATTTTAGAACAAAGAGCATGGTGTCTGCAATCTACTTCTGGTCCTGCACATACAGGGTGTGGTGTGAGTTCACCACGCTGTGTTCACCAGGCTGGGGGACGGATCCGAGCCAAGTCCCAGAGAAAGCCACCGAGTGAGCCAAGGATGTTTATCCTGGAGGACAGAAGAGGACTCAAGGAGTTGGACAGTCGTCTTCAAATATCTGAAGGGTTGCAGAGGTTGGTGGACCCTAGAGGGCTGGGTCCGGACCAGCTGATGGAAGCTTCAGGGAAGCAGAGCCCAGCAAATCCTAGGTAGCATCCTAAGAGTGCCGGCTTTGTTTGTTTGTTTGTTTGTTTTTTACATCTTTATTGGAGTATAATTGCTTTACAATGGTGTGTTAGTTTCTGCTTTATAACAAAGTGAATCAGTTATACATATGTTCCCATATCTCTTCCCTCTCGCGTCTCCCTCCCTCCCACCCTCCCTATCCCACCCCTCCAGGCAGTCACAAAGCACCGAGCTGATCTCCCTGTGCTATGTGGCTGCTTCCCACTAGCTATCTACCTTACGTTTAGTAGTGTATATATGTCCATGCTTCTCCCTCACTTTGTCACAGCTTACCCTTCCCCCTCCCCATATCCTCAAGTCCATTCTCTAGTAGGTCTGTGTCTCTTTATTCCTGTCTTACCCCTAGGTTCTTCATGACATTTTTTCCCTTAAATTCCATATATATGTGTTAGCATACGGTATTTGTTTTTCTCTTTCTGACTTACTTCACTCTGTATGACAGACTCTAGGGCCATCCACCTCATTACAAATAGCTCAATTTCGTTTCTTTTATGGCTGAGTAATATTCCCTTGTATATATGTGTCACATCTTCTTTATCCATTCCTCCGATGATGGACACTTAGGTTGTTTCCATCTCCGGGCTATTGTAAATAGAGCTGCAATGAACATATTGGTACATGACTCTTTTTGAATTATGGTTTTCTCAGGGTATATGCCCAGTAGTGGGATTGCTGGGTCATACCGGCTTTGGATCAAACTGCCTGAGTTCTAATCTTGACTCTTTTTTTTTTTTTTTGCGGTACACAGGCCTCTCACTGCTGTGGCCTCTTCCCGTTGCAGAGCACAGGCTCCGGACGTGCAGGCCCAGCAGGCATGGCTCACAGGCCCAGCCGCTCCGTGGCATGTGGGATATTCCCGGACCGGGGCATGAACCCACGTCCCCTGCATCAGCAGGCGGACTCTCAACCACTGCGCCACCAGGGAAGCCCTAATCTTGACTCTTGTACCTTGTAGCTGAAACAAATCTATGCCTCAGTTTCCTCATCTGTGAAATGGGGTAAGCAAGTGCTATTCTGTGCTGATTCTGTGAAGATTTGTTGAGATGTTCCATGTAAAGCTCTCAAAATAGTTCCTGGAGTGGAGGGAACCCTCCGTCAACACAATTAACATGATCATACGTGTGGTTAGTAACCTGAACGCCCCTGAGCTCTCTGGTCACCGATCACCGTATGACCTTTCAAGGCTCCAATGAGTAATACTCTATGTCCTTAGCTAGTATGGCTTTAGAAAATCCTGTCTTTTACCACGTTTCCTTTCTTGTGCATTTCTAGGGAGATCCTGACTCCAAATGCACCTGATTCACAGCTCTGCTCTGCTCTTTCTCACCACATCAACAGGTTGTCTGAACAAGGGTGGCTTCCTCCAGGCTGGGTAGGTGTCTTCCCTGCCCTGCTCCACCCAAGCATGACCCCAGCTCCTCCTAATTTCCCACAGCACTGCAAGGAACAGATCATATCATTTCATGACTCTTACTCTGTGGAGAGGAAAGCCTCAGGTTCCTGGTCCTACCTCTGGGGCTTGCTGGTGGCCCGTACAACGTCATTTCTGTCTTCCACCCATGAAGCCCCGTCTCCAGGCACGGTGAGCCCTTCAAAGCAAGTCTGGGTTGCTCACACCCTTTAAAATGCAGTGACTTGTCTTAAAAGGTCTGCCCTTTGGCCAGATCTGTTTCCTTCTTCTCTAGCTGAGGCCATTGTGTGCTGGTGAATCATCTCAAAAAAAAAAAAAAAAAAAAAAGAGGCATGATTTGTATCATTTGCCAATTTTTGTGACTCCCACCAAAGTCTATTTCAAGCTACCAACAATGTAACAACGAGCTGACACAATTCCTGCCTATTTGATTATAAGTTCTGATACAGTTCTGGGTACAAGCTTGTGCAAAGCCAAGTTGGTTCTGGGCTTGGTATTGGGTACTGATAAGCAAGAAAACAGCCAGCAATGAGCCCACTTCATGCTGCACAGAGTTTCTGCAGCAACTCCTCCTGGCTTGGGTTCCAGAACTAGATGTGGGGGCTCGTGTGAGGATTTCTTTAATCTGCGTTACTGCACGCTGAGCCCTCTTGTCGTACGTCTGTAAGAACCCTCCCTTGAATGGACCCCAGAGCTCTAGTTTGAGGGTGAGCAATAGTATAGCAGGGCCAGCTTTCTAGAATTATCGGTGCTATTTTTAATTTGCTGGGTATGATAGAGAATTTGTAGGTATATGTGACCATCACAAATGCTTTCGGAATGTTCTGTTCATATCAACCATTTGAAATTTTGTTTAAGAAATCAACAAGAATGTAAATCCACTATGCTTCAATAAAAAATTAAAGAATTAAAAAAAAAAGAAATCAACAAGGAATGCAAGTCTTTGGAGCTCAACCCTGAGGTCCATTCTTATTCACAAGTTCTTTTCTCCTAGAGTGCAGACTTGGAGAAAAGGAATAAATGAAACTTTATTCTCACTCAGTATTTTCCATCTCCAACAGAATACATAGGAACCTCAGGAAACAGATACATCTGTAGCTTTGTGACGAATAATAACATTCCTTCCCCTCCCAGTATGGGAGAGAGTCACGGTCCCCTATGTGCCCCAGAAGGATGCCAGATGCAAGGGAGTTTCCTCTCGCTGGCTAGACTTTCAAGTAAAGTGAAGAATTCCTGGAGTGTGAGTCATCCATCCTGACTGCAGGCAGCACAGCCTGGCCAGGACCTCCTAGGGACCAGGGAGAGTGAGAACAGGCGGGCCCCGCGGTCCCGTGGCTCCGAGAAGGGCTCCCAGTTGCAGCCCATCTTCACAGACCTCTGCCCTCTGCTTTTCACATGACAGCTGCGGTTTGCAAAGTGAGGCTTAAGGACATGGGGCCACACATAGAACCAGCAACGCATGAACTGGAACTGCAGGAGACCCAGGAGAAGAGGAGAGCATCTCGCGTTCCAGGGCCTGGGCCTCAAGGCACAGCTTGAACTGTGTGCAGGACCCGCCCTTCTTTCCTCTGCAGAACCCAGGCCAACCCAGAGGCTCCAGAAAAGCCAACTTCCCCAAAGGAGTGAAGGTCTAAAGGCAAATATGCCCTGTTGGTGAAAAGGCCCGTTTCCAGGACAAAACTCCGGCATTCTGAGGAGTAAGCAAAAGACATCTCCTTGTGGTCACCAGGCAGCAGCTGTGCCAGTTTGTTTTAAAGCAAATGTGTAATTTAGGAGGTGAAAACGTATGTTACCAAAGGAGTCTTCACTTTGTCAAGGGAGTCTTTACATAGAATTGCATAGGTTTTTTTTTTTTAATTGAACGATAGGTAATTTACAATGTTGTGTTAGTTTCAGGTATACAGCACAGTGATTCCGTTTTTTACATATATATATATTTATACATATATATTTTATATATATTTATATACATTTTAATATATATATATATAATATATATGTATATTCTTTTTTTGGATTCTTTTCCATTATAGTTTATTACAAGATATTGAATATAGTTCCCTGTGTAGGGCTTTTGAGTGTTTGCTTCAAGTTCATTAACTCCTTGAACGGCCAGAAAAGCCTCCAATGTCAAGGCCACTCAGGAGGGAAGGGAAAGGGCCCTGGACCTGCCCCCCAGGTCTTCCATCTTGGGTGGTCTTGACCCCGAGAGCCTTAGGACACGAGTGTGGGCTTCTCTGTCACCTAAGTTTGGAAACGGTTAGCTGGGTCTCTTTACTGCAGACCTTCTCAGACCTCTGCATATGAGCAGTTGCTTTGTGAGTGTCCTGGAGTGGGTCGTGCTTCAGTTCCCATGATTGTATTTGACTGCGTAATCCTATGCGTTTGCATCTCTTCTTGCCCACCCTGTTCTGAGGACTAAAGAATTAGGAAAATCCCGTGTGCAACCATGCTCCATAAACACAGCTAGTGTTCCACACAGGACACGTTTTCCTGCAAAGCATGTTTGCAGATTATTGAAATGGGGAATAAGTCTCTCATGTCTGCTCAAGACTTCTGAAGACTCCACCTGTGGAGCCTGGTGGCAGAGAGGGGGGTGTTTGCCGTTTGTTCCCATTTTTCCAGGGGGCTCCTACTCCCCTGAGGAGCTGGCCAGAACTTGGTGGGGACCCGACACCTGCCCAGGGGACAGTGTCACATTCACCACTGCATTATCCACTCCTACAGCCCCTTCCTGAGGAAGAAACTACCTAACGTTTCTCAAAGCCTAGTACTGTGTTGGCCTGGATTCTGCCAAACAAACTGTGGCAGCATTTTGGCTTTGCTATAAAAATAAACACGACGTTGCCTAATCGATTCTGGTGTGAAGGGCTGGCATGTGCTTCAGGAGAACTTTCAGCTAATGATCAACGATCCAGTGTCTTGACCTAATCAGTTTACCAGAAGCAGGCTTTGCTTTTCTTCCCCACAGACATCTGCCCCATTACCTGCGGTCCTGCGTCCTCACAGTACTAATACTCTCCTGGGCTTTTCTTTCCGGAGGCTGCTGAGCGTGATTGGAAATCTGATGGCCAACCGTGCTGTGTTTGTTTTAAAAGAACCATCCAGGTTAGGATTGTTGAACATAAAATACACTTCATAAAGGCTGTATGATGCTCTTTCCTTTGAGCCTCTGCGAAGTCATCTTCTGAAGGTGATTTTGATGAACTTCACTCCAAAGCGAATGAAAACACACTTCACCAAGTAGCCTATAGAGTCAGAATCCACTTGCGTCTGTAATCTTAACGGATTCTCAAAAACAAGCGTGAAGCCAAATTATAGAACACATTATTTTAATGATTTTTGGGTTTTTTTAGCTCTCCGGAAACACGTTGTTTATTTGCAGAATTCTTAATTCTTTCTTTCTATCATCAATATTCAGAGTGAGAGTGTGTGTCTGTGAGTGTGTATCTATGTGTGTTAATGGAAGAATAGCACAAAGAATGGATGTATCTTAAGGGTTTACATTTAATTATTTGGCTTGGAATTGACTTAAATATAAGTTCCTCTGCTGAGTACATGGGGAATTATACACTATACATTCTTTTTTTAAAAAAATAAATTATTTTATTTATTTTATTGTTGGCTGCGTTGGGTCTCTGTTGCTGCACGTGGGCTTTCTCTAGTTGCAGCAAGCGGGGGCTACACTTTGTTGCGGTGCGCGGGCTTCTTATTGCGGTGGCATCTCTTGTTGTGAAGCAAGGTGCGCAGGCTTCAGTAGTTGTGGCACGTGGGCTCAGTAGTTCTGGCTCATGGGCTTAGTTGCCCCACAGCACATGGGATCTTCCCGGGCCAGGGATTGAACCCGTGTCACCTGCGTTGGCAGGCAGATTCTTAACCACTGTGCCACCAGGGAAGCCCACACTATGCATTCTTGATCCTTATTGCAATTGAAAGAGAAATCTCTCTTCAACAAGATTTGCCTAATAATCAGTATAACTGCCACAATAGTGGGTATGCAGTAACCCGCCTGCTGATGCTGGGAGACTTTGAAAGCGCCACTGGCAAGGATGGTGGCAGGTTGGTGGAGTGGTTGGGGTTGAGCTCTGGCCCCTCTCTTTACGCCTCTTCGATTGTCACCTCTCTGAGTACCAGCTCCCTGTCTGTGAAATGATCGTGCACTGGGCGCTGGACTCAGCTCAGGGAACCAGGACAGAGTGCAGGCCCCTTAAGAATACTTAACAAATGTTGGTCCTCAGTCTCCCAAGCTAGTGAACAGAAGGGAAGAGGCGCTCTTGCCTTGTAAATATCTCCCCACCATCCGGGTTTTCTTATGCTGCTGTAACTTCTGTTATAAACATGTCCAGCGCAGGGAGGGGAAGCTGCAGGTGCTCCCCAGTTAGCGATCACGTGACAAAGTGCTTGCATATCCCTGTGTGTGAGAGGAGCAGGTAGGAACTCCTGTCTGGGAGGTACGTCTCCCGTCCTACTGAGCACCCCGCTAGCCAGGGCTCCACGGCCAAAGGCTGACACACATCCGGCAGCATCTCCTTCCTTCCCAGGACTCACTCTGTGGCTTGACATCTACATTGACCTCGGACACGAAAGAGAGGTGCAAGGCCTGGGATTCGTGCTGGTCAAGAGGGGCAAAAGCACGCTTCTAGATTTGCTCCCAATAAAGAAAACTCTGATCTCAAAACTGACAGCTGCTAAAGCCCCTGGATTTCCCACCCACCACATCCTACTTTGTTTTGGAAAACGCCTGTAGAGCAGTGTGTGTGTGTGTGTGTGTGTGTGTGTGTGTGTGTGTGTGTGTGTGTGTGTCTAAACTGTGCTAACAAGAACTGAGGGGGAGGGAGTCTGGCCCAGGGTGGGGGCAGAGGGAGGGCCCAGGAGGAGAGAGGGAGGGCCAGACGTGCTCAGCAGAGGCCAGGACCTGCAGAAAGCAGCAGCAGGGAGCATCACCCGTCGTAAAGGCCTGGGATGATGTTTCTGCATCAGGGAGGCTGGTGTTTAACGTGACTCATTTGCTGCCTCGTGGTGGGCCGCTACCAGTCTCGCACTGGGGTGATTCAGGGGACAAGGGAGGGGAGCGTGCAGCAGAGCAAAGCAACCTGGGCGAGAAACCTGGCGGGGGCTGCCTGGCCCTGATTTGGAGCAGCAGAGGGACAGGTGGTGATGGGGCTGCCTCAACAGGGTGTGAGACACCTCCTCCTCCACATGTCAGAGGAGGGCACCCCTGGAGAGGGGACGTCACTCGGTCAGAGGGGAGACACACGCCCTTGGCCTGCGTTCCTTGCCTCCGTGCTCATAGGTAATTTAGAATTTGACGGCCTGGGAAAAGCTACAGACGTGGAGATGCTCCTCAGAGCATCATTTATGATGGCCCCAAAGTAGAAGCTCTGGAGGTCTAACAACATTGGAATGGTTAATTAAATGTCAGCATTTAATAGTCATGGTCTATCACGTGGTTGTCAAAACCGACAGTTATGAAGACTGTGGAGCAACACAGGCAAAGCTCACGGTGGAATTTCAACGCAAAGCAGGGTGTGAATCTTCCACAAGGCGTGATGACCACGACCAGTCTCCGGCAACATGTTACTCAGCAGCTACCATGAGCCCAGGAGGAATGGGCTCTGGCTCCTAAACGGGAAGGGCTTGCTCTCTTCGAGAACGGGGCCCACTGCAGGTAATGGAGCAGATGAATGCCCAGCGAGAAGTCATGGGAAAATCTAAACTAGTGGCCCCCAAACATAAATATGTAATAACAACATATGAATGTCCATTGATTTAAAACATTCCTACCGGTCACCATTAGGTAAGTGTTCAGGGAATCATTAAAGTATTACATGTACTAAAATGTCATATTAAAGGAAGACAGAGGATCCTTCTAAATTTTAAATAGTGTCAATTGTTTTTAAGGATGAAAAAACCGGCAGTTATTAAAATCTTGTTGTATCTATAATAGCAATAGATAGAAGTCGTAAGTATTATTTGAAATGACTGAAATAAAGACATCTTCACAGCTATCCAAGAAAAGTATAGGTAACCCTTCCCTAAAAAGTGTAAACTTCAGGGACATCCATATTTACTGAATAATTAACCTCTGTGTTGTAAGCCATGCAAATCACAATTCTCAGAGGTTTACATCAGAAAAACAAGGTGGCCACCCTTGGTTGTAAGGTGGCTGTCTCGCCCACATCCAAAGGGAGAGGAAGGGGCCTGCCCTCCAACCACACCCACACACCCCATCAGAAGCCTGAGCTCTGCACTGATTAAGCTCGCAGACCTGTCCTGCCTAGAACAATGCCAGGCCTGCAGGAACAAGAGCTTCAGAGATGTTTGCAACCTTTACTGACTGACTCCATGTTTACTACCTCAGCTAATCCTCACTACGGCCCTTGGAGACTGATACTGTTTTTTTGTTTGTTTTTTGCGGTACGCGGGCCTCTCACTGTTGTGGCCTCTCCCGTTGCGGAGCACAGGCTCTGGATGCGCAGGCTCAGCGGCCATGGCTCACGGGCCCAGCCGCTCCGCGGCATGTGGGATTTTCCCGGACCGGGGCACGAACCCCTGTCCCCTGCATCGGCAGGCGGACTCTCAACCACTGCGCCACCAGGGAAGCCCAAGACTGATACTGTTTTATCCCTATTTTATAGCTGCGGGAACTGAGGTTCAGAGATGCTAATTAACTTCCTGAAGGTCCCCGGAGTGAGTGAAGGAGCTAAGAACTCAGTGCGCCTGGCTCTCCCTTGCTCCCTGTCCCGCGTTGTTGGGTGGGGGGAGCGTCTCAGCATCACCTGAGCACAATGGCCGCGAGCAGGTGGCTGGCAGATTTCCGAGAACACGGTGGCGCAGGGCTGCACTCTAATCTGTCAGTGAGCTTGTGGGAGGCTGTCCTTCCCGGGGCTGCTCCTTACCAGCGACTGGGCACGGCAGCCAGGAGGCTTTCACCACGACCCTCTCCACATCAGGACGAAAGAGCCCTCCTCCCCCTCCCCACTCAGCCACAAGCTCTCGTTTGCACGGTGTCCCGAATCCATTCCTTTCTAACGTTGCTTGGCGACAGTGATGGTTCCAACTCTACGGCCTCATCACTGGGATTGCTGTGATTGCATCTTGAATTTCTGCAAGTTTCACGTTCATGGTGATAACTTACCTGCCACTGTCTTGTTACCTCCATCTGCATAACTAGGACCGCAGCCCACCCACGGGTCCCTCCCAGGATTCCCAGTGACTGAGTCACACGTTCTTCTGCGTGAGTCTTTTCTGGAAGGCTCTGCTGCTCCCCTAGCTCATCCTCTTATCGGTTGACCATCCTTCTCCCATGGCAGTAAAGCTGTGTGACCAGAGATGGCATCACTGTTGAGGCTAGTGAAACAGTTTTGCTTACATGGAGACCCTTGGAAGATGCTGAAGGTGTCCTCGCTTTGTGTTCACATGGTCATATGTATTTGAAGATTTGCTAAACTAAGATATTTTGATGACAATTAGTTAAGACAGCTGTCTGTTTCCAACTTCTCTTGTGTCCCTGTGTCACAGCCGCCTCATATATATATTCCACTATATATATATATATTCAAATTTACATTGTTGGTGACAAGCTTGTTAGTGCATCAATTCAAATAATACTTATCATAATTTACTAGATTAGATACTCTGAAATACCCCAAACTATCTCTTACAACTCATATTTAATATAAATTTTATGGAAATATCTGCAGATTTGATAACATTTCTGAAAATGTATATGACATTACCAATGAAGATTTGAGAAGCTGAAACTTTCCTAAACTATCGCTATTAAAAAAAACAAACCCCAAACTAGTTTTGTTCAACCAGGCTACAACAAAGACTAACTTATCTTTTTTTCTTTCTAAAGAAAATGATATTATAAAGTTGCTGACAGGTTGAAAAGGCAATGAGTGCGTACAGCGAAAAAAACCTGGAAAAAGAAAACCATTATACAAGCACGTCCAGTAGTTAATAAAATATTTTTATTCTGGATTGTGTGTTGTTTGTTGGTTATTTAACAGTTGTATTTTATTATAATTTCTCATTTCATTCCAAATAGGTATTTGCTTTTGTGTTCTATTATATTGTAATTTTGTATTCTTTTGGTGAGTGAGGGCCCCTAATGTGGAGGCATCAGCCCCCATGCAGGCTGGAGTCTCCTCTGTACAGTGGCTGGTGACCACCTGCAAGAGGAAGGTGGGGTCTCCTTCCTAATTATGTTTCACCCAGTTCCCCAGATCCTTGCAAAGGCCCTCCCAGAAGCAGGTCTTCTGGGATCTGCTTGCAGCCCTGCTTCTTCTTCTTGGGGTTGGGCTGGAGAAGAGAGATCTTGCTGCTCTCCTCTCTTCCTGCTGCTTTCCTCTCTGGTTCACCTTTCCATCTCTAGGGGCTCAAGCACAAAATCTCCCCCCTCCCCGTCTCTCACACAAACCACCAGCTCATGTCCATGCAGCCCAGGGATCCCTTGGCTCACAGCCTAGGGGAACCTGGCTCAGCTGACCACACTGTACTATCCAGTTCTGATGCGTCCCCCATCATTTCTTGTCTCTCTGTTATCTACTGCTCTCTGCAACCGGCTTCATCTTCCTAAAACACCACTGTTCACACATTAGACCTGGACCCAAAGTCTCCAATGGCTCCCCACTCCCCGAAGGAAGGAGTCCAAATCCTTAAGTTGGTGTTCAAGGTCATTCACAATCGGTTCTCTTCCTACTTTTGACTCTGAATCTCACTTCCTTCAATGGACTCCTCGGCTTACGGCATTTATCCAGCCAAAAGGTTTTAGTCAATTGGAGCCATGAAAAGACTCTCTTCTGAGTCTTCACTCACAGCTAATCTCATGCTCCGTGCCTTCTCCAAAGATCCATGGTGGTGTGCTTCCCATAGAACGGCATGGAATACAATGTCCACTCCCTTCTCTTGGAAATTTAAGATATTTTATTATCCCCATGAATAATTTGATGATGCTTTTTTTTTTTTAATACTCCACGACTGTTGTGGCCTTAAATGTTGCATTTAAATAACTTTTGTAATCTTTAAGAAAATCCATTTTATATCTAAAGAGGAAAGGGTTTTCATTGATCTATAAGGATATCCACTTTTGTTTGAGATCCTTAAATGAGTGGATTTACTAATCTGGCTTCTCAAACATTTACTGCAAACATGTAGTATTCATTTCCATTTCTTCAAGAATGCATCTATATTTATTCACATTGCTCCTTTTGAAGCAAACTTAATCTTCCAAAATCTTGGAAGAAAAGATAAAAATTACAAGAGACCCTTGGGGTACATACTTTTCCTCTATTTACACTTAAACTGAATTAGATAGCTCTGCCCAGTATGTTTTCAGCTAATAAATGCTATCATCAATTAACCTAGGTATACACTGGAAGGGGAAAACCTACACTCTAGCAGTCATCACAAGAGCCTTGGACGTGAACCATCATGGCTAGTGTTCTCTCTGAAGGAATTGAGCTGTAGAGCTTTTACTCATTGGAGGAAATAAACAGGTTAGTGTTTACATCACAATACTCTGAATTCAGAACACCATGTGTGAAGCCAGATACTCTAGTGGTCCCTCAGGGAATGGTCTAGGTGATCATGGATATAGCCTGGCCTGGGACTTACTGGGTTGAGAAAGAAAGAGAATGCTGATGATGGTGAGAATATAGGAAGCAGAAGAAAACGAAGGAGTCAAGAAAGACAGAGCATAAGAAATACTGAATGAATAAGATCTTGACCTCAATTTGCTTTACCAGTCTAGACTCTCTTTAGTTGCAACTAAAACAGACAGAAATACAACTCAGATTACCTCAAGCAAAGCAAAACAAAACCCCTACCCCCACCATAATTGTCTCATATGTAAAAGTCTAGGGATACCAGATTTCAGACACAGCTGGACCATCACAGGGCTCCGTCTCTACCTCCATCTTTTGGCTCTGCTCTCCTCAGGAATGATTTTATTCTCCAGCAGAACATGGTGGTAAGGATGGCCACTGGCAGCTGCTGGCTCACAAGGTCTTATAATGATAAGCTCTAAGCTTGAGATCCCCGCAGGAAGAGAGGCCACACCCATCTCCACCATGTGCACATGCCAGTTTTCATGCAGGATTCTAGTTGGTTCTGCTGGGTCATATGCCCACTGCATGGAGGGGTATAATGAATAGTGATTGGCCAGGCCAGGTCACATGATGATCCTTAAAGCCAGGAATGGGATCCCAAGTGACACTGAAACCAAGTAGAATGGAAGAGACATCTTCCACCAAAGGAAGTGATTTGTGGGGAGATAACCTGTGTGCTCTACTCTGCTGGTATAAATTATATGTGCATAGCTTCTGTAGAACTGTAGCTGACCATTGGAACAGCCTGAAATTCCCCAAGTGGGGACAGGGGGCAGGTGATATATTTCAATATTTCTTCAGTGGCCCCAGCAGGAGAAGCATACTTTTAAGGAACCATCCAAGAACCCTATCATATCTCTTGAATTTTAGTTAAAGGGAAAAATTGGTTGTTTGTGCTGCTGACCATACTCTGTTCCTATGACCTCAAAATAAAGTTTGCTCAACAAAGTTTGGGATCTTAAATGTGAAAATTGTTAGGCATATTTAATTTGTTAGCTGAAAAAAGTATGATTATGAAGGTGTTAACAAAGGAATAATAGATCATTACATACACTCACCCTGCCTGTCTAGTATCCGATTTACCTTCTGGGTACCTGGGATCAGCAAGAATAGAGACAATTTGGGCACAACATTTAAGGAGGCACTTATTCTCAGGCCCTTGCAAATGCACCATCTATACATGAAAGTGAATATCTCTTTAAAATTTTCCAACCTGAGCACCTCTCTCTTAAGGAGGCACAGATTCAGGGGCTGACTGTGCACTTGCACTCCTGAGACTGAGTGCCTCCTTAAATGTTGTGCTCTGAACACCTGTTTGACTTTGCCCTAGGCTGGCCCCAGGCAGGGCAGGGATGCAACATAGTGATGACATGGATGCAGTGTGTCCCTTAGGCAAAGCCAATGTTTAAGCTGGGTTGCTCAAGGCTCTTGAATAGTCCAGAAAGGAAATCAAATCCAAATATTCCTGGACTCCAAGCCTGTGCATTTCAGTCCAAAAGCCATTGCCAAAGCATAGAGTGGGGTCCAATAACAAAATAAGTTGTAATAGAAGCTGAGTCTTAAAGATGAACAGATAAGTATAGCAGCCAGATGACAAACAGGAAAGGCAAGACCTCAAAAAGATCAAAGCACAGTCTGTCCTGGGGGTGGAGGTCAACAGGATCTTCACAATCTCACATTTCATTTGTTATATACTATTTCATCATGAGAATAGAGTATAATTATTTTTGGTCACAGCTTTATTGAGATATAATTTGTATAGCATAAGATTTGCTCATTTAAAGTGTACAACTCAGTTGCTGACTATGTTGTTTAGCACAGTCACAGGCCTGTTCAACCATCACCAAAATTTTACAGCATTTGCGTCACTCCAAAGAGAAACCTCATGCTCTTTACCTATCACTTCCAACCCTCCTCCTCCTCCCAGCCCTAGGCAACCACTAGTGTAATTGATTTTTAAATGTTTGCGTTATTGTTATTGATCATCTGAGTTCTTTTCACTGTTTAGCAATTGTAAGAAATGCTCCACAGGACATCTGTAAAGGAGGAATAAGTTTCCCCTTATAACCACCGTTGCTTTCTGGTGGATCCTGTATATGGAAGCACTTTGCACCTTGCTGGGCACCTTGCTGACGTGGGTGAACAGAGGAAGGTGGGACCAGAATTTGGCTGTAGGAGGGGAGTGAATCCTGGGGTAATGGGAGAATTATTTTCAGACTGGGAGGAGGTGTAACACTAGGTAGGAGGAGTTGAGGAAGTCAGACGGGAAAGGACAAAAACACAAGAGGATTGAGTGGAAATTCTTCAATGGCCTGGTGAGGGGCCAAAGGATATTTTAAAAGCAGGGATACCCACTTGTCAATTCAAAGTTGGCTCTGTGGTTGTGGCACACTGTCCTGTCCCCACCCATGTCAGTCTTCTATAATTGCCGTTGTACTCACTCATGAACACATGGAAGCCATGTGCATGTGTCTGTGCATATGTGCATGTAGGTGTGTCAATGAGGAAGACACTGAGGCTCCTGTCAGAGTGGACATGTTGTTAATGAGGACAGCGTGTGCAGAAGCAAGAGCCTGAGGACTGCAGTGACTGTGAGAAGGTAAGTGCCCTTAAAATGCACCAAGTCTTGGCAGCACTGCGGTGGAATTGAAGAATTCAATCAATGGTAATGTTATCCAACCAGGGCTTGTGTGCCTCCAGCAGGTGTTTGCAGCAGGTGTTTGCAGCAAAGTAAGGGTTTATTTTCAGGGTGCCAAACAAGGAGAATGGGCAGCTCATGCTCAGAAGACCTAAACTCCTTGATGGCTTTCAGGCAAGAGTTTCTGGAGACAGTGTTAGGGGCCAGGGTCATAGGATGTGTGAATAGCTCATGGATTTTCTTCTGATTTGTTGTTGGTGAGGTGACAGAGTGGTGTTTCAGGAATCTCAACCTTCTGGTTCCAACCAGGCTGGGGTCTCAGTACTTGTGGTCAGCATGGAGTCACCATCCTCCACCTGGGTGGTGGGGGGTGTTAGTTTCTGCAGAACAACTCAAAGGTATGTGTCAGATTGTTATCTATATCCCTTCAGGAGGACATGGAAGTCCTGTGACTCTATTGTTCTCATACTTGAGCATGCTCTCTGGAACTCGGAAAAGGCATAGGAGAGTAAGCCATTTTTTCTACAAACAAGAAATGGAGAGGTTTTTGTACCTGGGAGGGCCCCAAAGGGTCCTGCTTGGTTTCAGTTCCCCCTTTTCTTTGATATTCCTCAATCCTGAGGGCAACAGGGGCAGGACAAGAAAAAGAATAAAGTTTTGGACAGAAATTCGTCATAAACTCAGCAAGGAAACTCAGTTTTAGGGGGACTCAGTTTCAATTAGAGCTCCCTGAGCAGTGACGTTCTGGAGCGGGCATCTTTATGAACGTATCACTTACTTTTAGAGATGTTGTTTCCAAAGGAACTTTTCCCAGGACTGAAATGGCTGATATCGAATGAATCAAGACTTCTGTGACTTGTGAAATGTGAATGATTTTCCCAGAGGGTTGCTCCAGCCTCCAGGGATGCCGGTAATGAATTGCATGCATCAACTCCAGATACTCTCCAGTTTAGTGGTGAAAAATCACTCCTGGTTCTTGTCTTACCTGATGTCCCAGTGATAGACCCCAGGATATCGTTCTAAGGTGGGACATCTCTTCTTTAAGGAATTGCCCTCTCATACAATGTAAGGTCCCAGTAGAGTAAGTGGCAGAATTAAGATGACAAATCAAGATTTTAGACTCCTGGCCATTTGTGAGTTCTCTCAGCTCTACTTCTCAGATACAATTAAGCTCAGAATGTCTGGAGAGAAATGTTTAGAAAGAGGGAAATAGTTTGGAGGGGATTGTATCTTGACAGGAGAAATAAAAAGACACAAAGGTCCAAGTGCATCAGAGTTGGTAATGCTCCTAAAAGTGGCTCTCGCTGTAGGAAATGATGTCATTTTTAGACAAAAGGACATAAGTATTTCCACATCTCTAAACTTAATATCATAAACTAGGAAAGTGAAGAATGTTGAAGGCGTCTGTACACTTGCCTTCATACTGTTGATTAATAAGCTTTTGAGACAGTAACTTGAACTTAATCACATATCATAGTTTATTCTTTGCAGGAAGTTCTTTTTACAATGTAACAAATGCCGAAGGAAGAATTATACTATTAATAGAACAGTGCCTGGCACAGAGTAGGTGCTCAAGAAATAATTAGTGAAGCAGTAGATGAATAGAGGACAGATGTAACCAAAAATCAAAATTACATTCATTTCTCAAGTCAAGGATGAAGTTTCAATTAAGCAACTTTGGTTATGATTTCTTTGGCTGTTCCTGGAGATTTCTGTGTGTATATGTAGTGTTTTTTTCTCCATTTAGAAGACTGGGCTCTTTCTGCAGCCCAGTTTGATGGTCTTGATTTAAATAATACCAATAACAGGCATTTTTGAGGAAGTCAATTGACAACACATATGCTTATACATATGCAATGAGATCTCATTATTAATAAAGCCTTATGTATAAATGCCACACAAACACACCTAATTTATTCTGTACCTGGCAGTGGGTTCCATGTTATGACACTGTCTTACAGTCTCATACTCCTGGTGTGCAGACGCTTTTAGTACAATTCCCATGTGAGAATCATGGAAATATTATAATTTCTATGCACAGACTAATGTCAATACATTTGCATGTAAGTCTTCAAGTGTGCCACTAAATCACTTCCTTCCTTTTTAGACATATTTTTCTCATCTGGATTTGATTAGATTTGCTCTCACATAAGCATCTGAGGAATGAGTCTGGACATTGCTAAACAGAGCTGCTAGAAGGGGAGGAGAGGAAGCATAACGCCGATCATTAATTGTGTGGGCGTTTGGTTGGGAAAAACCAGCTGGTGGAACAACGGTACTACATCTGGTTCACAGACATGGGCAGTGACCCCAAGTCTGGCCAAGGAGCAGTCACATGCCTTTGGTGACTTCTTGTTTATTCTCAGAGTTTAACTGTGACTTGAAATCCATTCTTTGCCAAAATTTAGATTTAATTGAACATGTCTAATTCTAATTTTAGAACTGAGCTTGGACCTTTTTTCTAGTCACTGCTCCAAAGTGGAGCTCAGGGGAAAAGAAAGGTTTCTTCAAGATCATCTCTCTCTTACAATATTCAAGTGCATCCTGGCTCAGAGGAACTGAGCATCTGCACTAGGTCAGCATCAGAAAGTCCTCTGAATTGCACAATAGGGCTTATACAACAAGGTGAGATCACGCCTGGGCAAAAGAAAAAAGAGAAGGGAAAACATTAAAGATCTCCAACATATGTAACCAGATTTTAGTGGAAGTAATCATTATCTAGTAGGAAAATCAGGTCCTGGAAAGCTTGTCTTCGCTTAACATTGATTTTTAATGTAGTTTGGACTCTTATAATATTACACGTCATTGAGCCTGTTGAAGTTTTCTTTTCTCTTTTCTTTTTCAAAAACTTTAAAAATTGAAGTATAGTTAATTTACAATGTTGTGTTAGTTTCAATTATACAACAAAGTGATTCCATTTTATATATATGTATCCACAGACACACACACACACATATTCTTTTTCAGATTCTTTTCCATTATAGGTTATTACAAGATATTGAGTATAGTTCCTTTTGCTGTATAGTAGATCCTTGTTGTTTACCCATTTTATATATAGTGGTGTGTATATGTTAATCCCAAACTCCTAATTTATCCCTCCTGCCCCCACTTTCCCCTATGGTAATCGTAAGTTTGTTTTCTATGTCTGTGAGTCCATTTCTGTTTTGTAAATAAGTTCATTTGTATCATTTTTTTTAAGTTTCTACATACAAGTGATATCATATGATATTTGTCTTTCTAGCCTGTTGAATTTAAAATAGTGACAAAGTATAGTGGAATAAAAGGACCCCCAAGTCACTTGTTTCATTTATTCAGTCAAAAAACATTTACTGGCCACCTTCCTTATGAGCAGAACACTGAGCCTTGTCAAGGCCATCTGACAGCTTTCAGACCCACCATCCCAACACCACCATCACAAGCACCATCATCACCATCTTATCACCAGCACCACCATCATCACCAGCACCAACATCATCAGCACCGTCATCATTAACATGACTACCATCCCAGTGCCATCCCCTTCCAGCACCATCACCAACACTGTTCCCCTCTGGAACTCTAGGCTTTGTTCAGACACTAACATTTCATTTTCACCCCAACCCTATGAGACAGATGTTATAGTCCCCACTTATTTTTGATGGAGCTGGAGGCTGAGAACAGTGACATTACTTGTGTGAGCCACGTGCTAATGAATGGAGGAACCATGTCAATTCTACACCTCCCCGGATGCTCAGTTTTCTGGGGGATGTGCCAGGAGCCCACCCCACAATAATTCTGAGGATGAAAACCTTAGTAATAATGTGTTATGTTTATATCAGTGTTTACATATCTTAAAGTACCTTTACATTTATTACATCCTTTAAGCTTATAACAAGGATGCGTTATCATAATCAAATTTAAAACACGTTTTACTGGATATCTCAGTCCCAAAGAAAATGTGCAGTAAATTAAGCATCTGATAGCACATTTCCAAAATCAATCATCAAGTGTGATGTAGACACAGAGGTTATTCCAGGGCCTTTGGTCAATTCTGGATCAGCCTCCTCCTGGTCGCTGGCATGTGAAAAGCTAAACTGGAAAGTTCCTGTATTCAAAATGGCCAAAGTGCTAATTAGGGTTGGGAAGTTTGTTGAATTGGAAATAGCACTTTTTAAAATAAACATTTATACATGGGTGTCCCAGATAACAGATTCAATCACTGATTGACCACTTCCTACATGTCAGATGCTGGGCTGGGCTGTGGATACAGGATGAATGGGACACAGGTCCAGCCTGTGATTACTTCCCCTCTGATGAGGGCCAGACACACAGGGAAAGTGTTCCACCCAAGGACAGTACCGTGACAGTTGCACCTCCAGACCTCCATGGGTACAGAGTAGAGGTGCCAGCATGAAGCCAAGAAACACTTCCAGGCTGAGAAGTCTCCTTTGCTGAGTCTTGAAGCATAAATAGCAGTTAATCAGGTAAAAAGGGGGACTAGGGAAAAGGTGCAGGCTGACTGAACAGCACAAAGCAACACTTCATGTTGGAAAATCATAGCTGGGTAATAGGGAAGTTGTCTCAGTCAGTTCGGGCTGCTGTAACAGAATACCTTGGCCTGGGGCCATAAACAACGACACAAATTTCTCACAGTTCTAGAGGCTGGAAGTCCAGGATCAAGGTTCTGGCTGATTTGGTTTCTGGTGAAATCTGCTTCCTGTCTTGTAGACAGCCACTTTCTCAATGTGTGCTCACAATACCCTTCCTCAGTGTGTGCCTGTGGAAGGGGAGAGAGATCTCTGTCTTCCTTTCCTTATAAGGGCACTAATCCCATCATGGGGACCCCACCCTCATGACCTCATCCAAACCTATTTACCTCCCAAAGGCTCCATCTCAGCTACCATCACATGGGGTCTTAAGGCTTCAACATAGGGATTTTGGGGGGTGGGACACAAGCATTCAGCCCATAACAGAACTACAGGCAGTTCAGTATTTCTAGAGTGGAAAGCAATTTGTCTCCGTTTGCCTTGGATTTTCCTGGTTTTAGAACTGAAGGTCCCACATCCTGGGAACCTCCTTAGTCCTGGGAAAACTGGGACAGATGGTCACCCTGGGTGGCAGGGTTGAAAGGAGAGGCAGTGGCTAAGTTATGGAGGGTTTTGTGTGTCAAGAGATGGTAGTTTGGAATTTATCTTGTGGGTGACAAAGGTCCATCAAAGTGTTTCAACCAGGAATGTCACATGGCCAGGTAGGGACCGAAGAGGATTTCCTGATAGCACGGAGGTGGGCAGAGGAGAGGATTGGGCGTTGTAACCTTAGTGGGATCTGGCATTGGATTTGAGATTCCTGACTTGGCGAAGCAATTTGGGGTGGGAACAACAGGTGTGCAAAGGGTTGATTAGTCCGTGGTAGTTTGATTTCAGATCTGTTGCATTTAAGATGTCTATGTGACCTTCACATACTTAAAAGCCCAGCAGACAACCTCCATCTTCCCAGGAGTGACTATTTCTACCACTCTTTTAGAGCTGATTTGCCAGGAGTTGCAGCTCGAGGGCATTTCTTGAGAACCCATTTCTTGTGACCTATGCTTTATAATTAGGTACAACAGATACAAAGATGCAAAGACATGGTGTTAAATAGGACAGAAAACTTCTCAAGTCAGGAAAAGATTAATTATCTATGTAACATTAAAATCTAACTCTTTAAGGCAAAATTTTTCTAAGAGACTTTCTTCAACTCACAACGGCTTGAATTCATTTCCTTTTGTGCAGATCAGCTGTGCTGTGTGGGTGGGAATTCTACCACTGGGCAAAGAATTGGGTTCTGGAAGGCTCAGAAGGACAGGCCTGACCTCGGCATGGCTGAAGAAAGCTCCTGGACATGTGGCCTCTGCACCCAGGGCATGGGAACAGACCTCAGGACCACCACACAGTCCAGTTTGAGCCTCTGTCCAACCTTGCCCTCTCCACCCTCCATCCTGAGCCACGAGGGTGGCACCCACGCATGGATCACTGCTCATCCACGGAGGTAGAGATCCAAGGAACCTTATATAAGGGGGACCACGAGTGTCACATACCAGGAAATGAAGCTGGTGGATTTGGGACTGATAATTGAAGGGGAACAGGAGATGGGACGCCCCAATGGCCACGTGAGGGCAGATCCCAGGCAGGCGAAGGTATCAGTGTCTGGAAGGGTGAGGGTTTCAGGGACAAGCCTGAGGCATTCCGCTATTCGCCTGTCACTATTGTCTTTTTGGAACATGTCCATCATTGGACCGTATGGGGGCTCAGCGAGGGAGCCCTTGCTTGCCAGGTAGATGAGCAGCCCCAGCTTTGGCAGATTAAGTGCTCAGAGGTTTCAGGATCCCAGAAGCTGAGTGGCCACCCCAGGACCTCTTCTGGGATCTGTGACTGTCTTGCATTGAGCTTGCTCATCTATAGGGGCTGTGCCCACCTGCCCGCAAACTTCCTTCACTCTTCTCCTCCACCAATGCTGTATGATTCATGCGTTAAGCCTGCAAGGGACGGTTATCTAATTCAGACCAGCTTAGGTGTAAATGGAGAATGTTGGAAGGATCACGTGGCCTCACACACACCTGAGCTGGGCCTCCAGTGAGTCTGCCGGGCCATCCTCCTGCTTCTCTTCACCGACATCAGCCTCAGTACTTCACCCTGGAGATGGGCTTTCTCCACCTCGTGGGGAGTGAGGCTGCTGACACCTCCCCATTACCATATCCTGTTCATCTTCATGTCAGAAAGGTACTGACCTCTCTCTCCCTCTGACCCCAAGTTCCAAAGTCCTAGGAGGAGCTGTGATGGTTCAGGTTGGCCATGGGTCTACCCTGTGCTGCAGGGCCGGGTCTGCTGGAGGATAAGAGCTCCCACCTGTATCACCTGTTGGAGGTTGTAAAAGGACATCTCTCAAAAAGGAGAAGAGAGGTGCCGAGCTGACAAAATTCTAGGCATGTTGGAGGTCTTTACAGACAGAGGGAGACATGCATATGCCAAGATGCTGCCTTATTGGGAAACTCAGGAGGGCAGCCAATGACAGCTAGTAGCTCAGTGAGGTTGGGGAGCAGGGTGTCTGAGGGTCTGGAGTAGTGCAGACAAGGCTGGACAAGCAAGTAGAGGTCGGATAACAAAGGCCTTTGGCCATTATGCCAAGGATGGCATATTTTGTTCTATAGGTGACTCTGAGCTGTGGAAGAGTTGCTAGCAAAGGAGGGGTAAGATCAGATCAGCTTGCTCTGGATTGGTGTGAAGGATGGATTAGGAAAAGGAGAAACTGAGTCAGGAGTTTGATTAACAGCAGGGCAGACATGCTGGTGATTGAGAGGAGAGGGTGAACCTGGGAGGTAGATGGAATCAAAAAGACTCTTTAATTGGGACTTCCCTGGTGGTCCAGTGGTTAGGACTCCAAGTTTCCACTGCAGGGGGCATGGGTTGGATACCTGGTTGGGGAATTAAGATCCCACGTGCCACGCAGTGGGGCTGAAAAAAAAAAAAAAGAAGACTGTAATTGATTGGTCTGGGGTACACAGGTAGGGAAAAGGGGGCATCTAAGATGATTCTTAAGTAAGTTGATGTAACCCATGGCTGCAATATCTTCTACAGGGTGAAGACTGCTAGATTTGGGTCTCCAGCTCTGGTGCAGACGAGTGTATCTTACTGCTTGCGTATCATCTCTATTTGGGTAATGCACACACAGCTCAAACCCTGCACATCCAACTCAGCTAGCTTGGTCTGCCTTCACCTTCCCACACTTCAGAACTGTTCCTGTTCTATTTTTCTCCCTTCTGAGTAAAATCACTCCCATTCCTTTACTTGGCTAACTGCCTTTCAGCCACACAAGCGTTTCCTTGGTTACTCAAATGTCTCCCTGCCCCAGGGCCTTTGCATGTGCTGTTCTCTCTACTTGGGATGCTGTGGTCCCCACACTCCACTTGTTATCTCTTCTGCTCAGAGAGGCAGTCCCTGGTCCCATACCAGTCTATCTTACAGTACTGCATTCTTTTCCATCAGAGTACTCAGTACAGTTTAGAGTTGTATATTTATTGTATATTTAAATGATTAATAATATCTGGCCTCCCTGCCAGCATGAATCATCTACTTCATTCATCACTGTAGCTGGCACTCAGTAGGCACTTCTTGAGACAGTGGGTCTCAAGCTTGGCTAAAAGTTGGAATCAGCTGAAAATTTTTTACAATTCTGATGCCTGTGTCTTTCCCACAGTGTTTCTGATTCAATTGAACACTGTTTTTTTTTGGTAAAGCTCCCAAGGAGATTCTAATGTTCAACAAAGTTCAAGATTGTTAAAAATTCATATTCTTGGACCTACACCAGATTTACAGAATTGTCTTTGTGGGTAGGAGCCTGGGAATTTGCGCTTTGATAGACTACCCAGGAAATTCTTATGCAACCTCAAATTTGAATCCCATGGGTGCAGGGAGCTACACCAGTGTGGTTGTGGAAGAGACCTCAGTGGGCAGTATGGGGAGGGGAGTAAGGTAGATGCCAGCTGGAGGCCCCAGACCTGGTACAGGGTCCTGTACTTCAGCTGAAATGACCAGCACTGGAGGCTGTTACAAAATTCAGGTGTTCAGGCCTCACTCTCACCCTCCACCCCCCACCTCAATACAGTCTTATTTAATTTATCTTTGGTGCCGTCCTGGTCTCGTATTGTTTAAAAACTCCCCCTGTAATTCTGATGCAGCCAAGGCTTATACTGGCAGGTAGGAGAAACACAGCAGAAGAGACCTGAGCAGGTGGGATGGAAGGAGGGGGCTGAGCTCTGGGTGGAGCTGGCAGCTAAAAGGAGGTGGAATAACCCAGGGTTTGGAGACTGTGGCTGAACCACCAGGTTCTATGTCAGGAGAGTGCATTCACTTCTTTAAGCTGAGAAACAACTTACCACAACTCTGTGGCTTAAAACAACAGAAATATATTCTTTCACAGTTCTGGTGGCCATAAACCCCCAATCAAGGTGTTGGCAGTGTTGGTTCCTTCTGGTTGCTCAGAGGAAGAATATACTTTTCTCCCACTTCTGGTGGCAGCTGCCAATCCCTGGCCTGTAGATGCATCTCTTGGCTCGCTGCCTCTGTCTTCACATTCCCTCTCCCTTGAGCTTCTCCTCTGTCTCTATGTTTTCAATCTCTGCTCCTTTCTCTTGTAAGGACATCAGGCATAGGGTTTAGAGCCCACCCTAAATCCAGTTTGGGCTCATCTCGAGGTCCTTGCATCTACAAAGACACTATTTCTAAATAAGGTCACATTCACAGGTCCTGGGAGTTAGGACTTGGAGACAACTTTTGGGGGACACAATTCAATCTACTCGAGAGGATAACGCACTTCTCAGTTCCCTCCAAATGGTGCAGATGACTGGTGAGGAAGCCCCTGGCAAGGACGGCTCACTCAGAGATCCCTGGGATGGGAGTAGGACCTCCTCCTCCTGCTTCAGAAACTGAGTCAACGAAGACATAGCACATGGTGAGAGTTAATGGTGATGGGGAGAGGGGAGATTCTCAGATTTGAAATCAACAGCTTTGAAATTTTACACACACACACAGCCACACACGTACACACATGCTCTGTTAATCAAGGTTCTATGTGGGTGGCCAGGATCCTGCCATTTCCCCTATGAAGCCATCCTGGGAGGAGGTGCTCCGAGGAGGTTATTCTTATGCAGATCTTATATTTAAGCTTTATTATTATTAATTTCGTTAGTTATTTTCATATGAAAAGTATTTTATTCATAAAGGTGGCTTTGGACAGCTGCGAAAATCTGCGCACTTCCAAGTTTTAAAGGAAACAAAATACTTGGCAGACAGAGAGAGAGTTTTCCTTTCCTAGTGCACAGAGAGGAGCAAAGTTTGATGGGTTTTTACTGCAGGGTGTGGCTGACATTTTTGTTTACACTAAATTGAGGAAAGAATTCTCTGGCAAAGCAAAATGCTAAATATGAACGTCTCCACGTAGGAAATCATCTTGTGGTCCTCCTCCCCTGCTTTGTGGTTAAAGATGCCGTAATGGGTCTGTAGAATATTCTCTCACCCAGAGTTGCTGAGACATTATTTATCACAGGGAATACCTCAAATTTCAGGTCCTTTGAATGCAAGAAAGGGGCAACATCCCCCTTCTCCACTCAGTACGTTTATGGTTTTATTTAAACATCAAACTCTGAAACATGTGTTTCCCTGATTTTGTTCAATGGGCTGAAAACTGTCAGTTTAGGTAAAATAAATGTTTTACATCCATTTCAACTGAGGTTTCAGGCAGCGAGTTGTAGGCAGAGCTGCCTGGGGGATCCAATTGCTATCCTGAGAAATCACACATCCCAGAAAAACCTGAACATCTCAAAACGTGTTTTAAAAAAAAGTTTAAAAAACACAAGAAGATAGGAAAGAATTTACCTTTCTTATCCAAACGTCCTTCAAAACCTATTTTCCCATTACCTTGTAGACAGTATGAATTAAAAATATTTTAAAAAGTAAGATGTTTTTCTTATTTTGAAAAATAATCCGTGTTTATTGTGGGACATATCAACAGATCAGGAAAAAATATAAAGAAGAAAATAAAACCATGAGAACTCTCACCTCCCAGTAACTGTACGTGTTTCCCTGAGTAGCTGATTTCTGGGCCCTTCCGGGCAAAATGAGCTGCTCTTGAATCCTTTGGGAACGGTTTTATCGGCTACGGCAGGACTCCGCTGGGCTCTTATCATGTCGTCTCACACCAGCCTTTCTTTCCTCTCCCGCTCGCTGGTGATCTTCCAGACCATCGTACTGCTAGAACCATTTCATGTGAATTCCCACGGGACCAGATCTTTTTTTCTTTCCCTTGTTGAAGGCTCTCACTCTAAGTTGCAAACTTAGTTTTGGTCTCCAAATTTAAATGACGTAAAACTAATTTTATTTGGGGCCACTGAATAGAGGGATGGTTGGATAGATGGCTGTGAGGATTGATGCAAGCTAAATAGCATTAGTTCTCAGCCGCAGCCTCCAGACATTGAGAGCAACTTCTCTCAGCATTTATATCTCATCTGGGCAGCAAATCAGCCACACTGAAGTCTTTCGGGCCATAAGGGTACCATTTACTCCATGATTTCTGCAGGATGTATTCATACCCTTGAAGGACCTCAGAAACATCCAGAGGCTGCAGGAAACAAACAAGAAATTAAACCTTGCCAGCTCTGTTCAACTCCTGCGTTCCTGACCCCCTCCCTCCCTCTATAACAAAATTAGTTTAATCATATTTGGAATGGAGGTGAAATCAAATTTGGTCTTTAGTTCTGCTGTTTGGGTAGAGACTTTCTCAAGGGGACTGGAAAGAAATATCTTGTCCTCTGGGAATTCAAGGGAATATTTCCTGGCAAACTATTTTTTGCGATCCGCAGTTAGTCGAGAAGGAAATTGTGTAGCGGTCCGAAAAGAGATGATAATTATTCCAATGAGCGCTGCTTTTACATGGCACATTAAAAAACATCTTCCATAATAAGAAACCCAGAGGTGGAGATGTTCCCGAACTGAGTGTGATGGGCTCAGCATAGACATCAGGGTCCCCGTCTCTCTGCATCTCTGTGCTCAGCCATCCTCGGCCACTGGGCTGGAGCCCAGTGTGTGCCCAGGGTCACGTGGCCGTCCTTCACTGCTGCAAGGACATCAGGGAAACACCTGCTTCTTCCTGGTTCCCTCCTTGCTCCAAGTTGCAATAAAGCACACATAACACAGGTATATGTATAACTGAACCACTCTGCTGTACACCTGAAACTAACACAGCATTGTAAATCAACTATACTTCAATATAAAACTAAAAAAACACAGAATTCACCATTTTAACCATTTTAAAGGGTACAATCATTAGCATTTAGTACATTCACAGTGTTGTGCAACCGTCACCTCCATCTTGCTGCAGAATGTTTTCATCACCCCAAACAGCACCTTTCACAGTCACTGCGCGTTCTCCCTTCTGTCCAGGCCATGATGACCGCTACTGTGTTTCTGTCTCTATAGGTCTGCTTTTCCTGTATATTTCATATGCAGGAGGAGGTGGCTTTTGTGTTTGGCTTCTTTCGCGTAGCATCCTGTTTTTAAGTTCATCCCTGTTATAGCAGGTATCATTCCTCCTTATGGCCAAATAAGAGTCCATCGTATGGGCACAACACATTTTGTTTATCCTGGTTGTCTGTTTTGAAGAGCCTGGAAGATTTTTTTCCTGGAGCTCCTGGTAGATTCCTCCTCCATCTCAAGGACCAGACCTGGGTTCCACGCTAGCTTCAGTCGCAAAGACGGACTGGGAAATGGGATTCCTGGCACTCCTCACTTTCCATCTGGGGAAATCCCCTTCCCTGGGATCTTGGAAGCCTGCAGGGAGCATGCTGAATAACTATGCCAGCAAGAATGGGCGTGGAAAGTCAATTTGGGTAGGCAATCCACCGTGTCTGCTACAGCATCTGCCTCCTAAGTTTATGACATATTTCCCTGACTTATGACATATGCACAGCACGTTTAATGAAGCATGTGGTTATCTATCACACGTTCCAGTGTGATAGATATCATGGACCAAACGGCCTACGAGGTCAGACGGAATTTACACAAGAGGGTCTTTTAAAAATATGTTTCACGAGTCCTAAGCACTCATCTAGGAGTAAGGATGTACCAAGGGATCCGATGGGGAAAAATAAATGAGTGAAGAGAACTGCTGCATTTTGTATGTTTCACCTTCATCCCACCCCTCCTTCCTCTTCCCTTAAGTGGGGAGGGGGTAGTTCACCCTTAGTGACGAGAGAGTTCATGAGGACATTCGGTGGTCTGCAGTGGGTTCTCTGCAGTCGGGAGAACCAGGTGCTTGGGCTTTGGGGCCTGAGAAAGCCCCGGGAGCCTATAACCATCAGCGAGGGGGCCAAGCTGGGACTGGCCTCCACAATATTTCCTGATGACTTGGCATGGGTCATGCAGAAGAGGCACTGGTGTGAGTCAACTTGGTCTTGTCTAAGAGGGAACCCAGAGGGGCCCCAGCAGCATGGTGGATGCCAGACACCTGGGGCTAATGGAGAAATGGACACAGAGGACTGTCCACAACCCAGATGTGTCTACATGGGTCGTGGGAGCCACAGGAGGGAGGAGTCCAGGGAGAGTCACACAGGTATTGATGGACCCAGCAAAGGCAGAATCACCCTCACTGCTCTGAGGGATTCTGCATAGGGTGGGTCCTTTCCTGGGGTTCTTTCTGTTTGAAATGTTTTAACCAACAGAAGGTACTGTGACCTGTGGGTGGCCCTGGCTGGGGACAACTGGTCAACCTCTCTTTTCATAGTAATATTTGACATAATTGTGTGTGGGAAGTAACCATAATTAGGTGGTAGAGTGAAAATGATACCAACATGCAAACTTTTGATCCATGACTTGGCATATCTAAAGCATTAGATCTGATTTGTTATAGAGATGAGAAAACAGTGATCAACTTATCCTCTCCCCTCCAATGTAAACTTAAAAATGGCAGTCCCCTGGGCTTCCCTGGTGGCACAGTGGTTGGGAGTCTGCCTGCCGATGCGGGGGACGCGGGTTCGTGCCCCGGTCTGGGAAGATCCCACATGCCGCGGAGCGGCTGGGCCTGTGAGCTGCGGCTGCTAAGCCTGCCCGTCAGGAGCCTGTGCTCCACAGCGGGAGAGGCCACAACAGTGAGAGGCCCGCGTACGACAAAAAAAAAAAAAGGCAGTCCCCTTACCTCTCTAGGACATTGTCACACCCCTAGCAACATGCCTGACGTACTGAAGGCATTACAAGAAGTGCCTATGCAAAGACAAAATGAAGAATAATGTGTTTAAAGATATTTGGTGTCGGGCTTCCCTGGTGGCGCAGTGGTTGAGAGTCCGCCTGCCGATGCAGGGGACGTGGGTTTGTGCCCTGGTCTGGGAGGATCCCGCATGCCGCGGAGCGGCTGGGCCCGTGAGCCATGGCCGCTGAGCCTGCGCGTCCGGAGCCTGTGCTCCGCAACGGGAGAGGCCACAGCAGTGAGAGGCCCGCGTACCGCAAAAAAAAAAAAAAAAAAAAAAAAAGATATTTGGTGTCTATGAAAGGATTTTTGTCATTGGAAATTTTGTTTTAAAGTTCATTTGCATTTTATAACGTCATTTTAAAAATCTCTACAGGAATATACTAAATTGCATATTATTGAGTATTTTTATACTTTGCTCTCAACATTTCAAAGGTTCAGATACCAGTGAAGGCTAATTCATTTGCTGTGATTGTTACGGAACTCAGGCTCGGCTGCTTTTTGCTCAAGAATCCAGCACTGAGAGACAAGTGTTGGGTTAAAGGAAAGACATCTTTATTGAGAAAGCTGGCAGTCCTGGGAATAAGGGGACTCATGTCCCAAAGAACCAACTCCCCATTGCCGATTAGGGGGCAAGAGATTTTAAAGGGAAGTTTCAGGAGTGTATAGGTGGGGGGAAGTGGGGGCTATGTGCAAAGCAGCACAGTCAGCTCTGACAATGATCTTGAAATTGGTCATGCAGTGGTTTGACTAGCATCATCTTGATTGTTTTAAATACAGTTAACATTCAGCTCCAGGGTCAGTTTGTTCCCATTTCCTTGAGGCCGGTTCTCAGAAATATGCAAGATGCAGAAGCTTATGTCAGGGCTACAGTCCGGTCATCATGTAGTTGACTTCTGCTACCTGGTGGGGGCTTCAGTATCTGCAAAACAGCTCAAAGGATGTGGCTCAGAATATTACCTATAGCCCTTGAGGAGAAACTAAAGGTTGTTGACTGTTTAATGGTGACACTACTATTATTTTGTCTTGTTTGACTGTTTTCCTTTGTTTCTGCATTTTTTTCCATTTCTCTAAGTAAATTTATTCTTTGGCTAAAGGTTTTCTACAGACAAGAGGCAGGTGGAGGACATAAGGGTTTTCTGTCCTACGGAGGCCCCATAGAATGCTGTCGTGTTACATGATTAAATGGCACAAAGTTACAAGAAGGAGGGTGGATATTGGCTGAGGCATAGAAGACAAGTGAGCTTGTGTTGGGCCATGACCAGTTACCCACCTTGTCTTGGAGTTTAGGCCTGAAATATTGTTAGGGTGTGTGTTTGTGCGTGTGTGCAGGGTGTGTATGTGTGTAAATATCTTCTGACTGTGGGGTACCTCTGTGGCTAATTTGGTTAATATAGAGCAGAACAATGACCCCCAAAGCTGTCCATGCCCTAATCCCTGACCAGTGAACATGTACATTACATGACAAAGGGAAATTAAGGTTGCAGATGGAACTAAGATTGCTAATCAGCTGACATTAAATAGGGAGATTTTCCTGAATTATCTTGATGGGCTGCGATGTAAACACAAAGGTCCTTAAAACTGGGAGAGGGAGTCAGGAGAAGAGTCAGAGAAGATATGACAGTAGAAGCAAGTGAGAGTGATGGGCTGTGAGGACTCAGCCTCCTCTTGGCTGACTTTGAGGTTGAAAAGGCCAAGAGACAAGGAACACAGGTGCCTCTAGAAGTTGAAAAAAGCAGGGAAGCGTATCTTCCCCTAGAGCTTCCAGAGAGGAACGCAGCACTGCAGACTCCTTGATTTGAGCCCCGTGAGACCCCTGTAGGACTTCTGACCTACAGAGCTGCTAAGATAATAAATACACCTGTGCTGTTCTTAAGCCACTGCATTGGTGGTGATTTGTTGTAGCAGCCACAGAAGATGAACAAAGTCGATTTGGAATGAGACTGAAACATGCGTTTCAAGTTCACAAACATTAATGCTGGATTGGTTGGAGCCAAAACCTTTTGAGTCTACCATGTGCATTGAAGATAATCATGCACATCCAGAGACTGGAAATACCTGGGATGGAGGTTTTCTTTCTTTCTTTCTTTCTTTTTTTTTCACTGATGCCCTAGAGCAAGATCCAAGGAGAAGGGGGCAATACCCTGAGCCCACCTGAGAGCATCCTGCTTTGCCTGAGGCCACACCAGGTCCCATTTCCATGGAATCCATGCCCTAAGAAGACCACGAACAGGTGATCTCTTACCTGTGTCCCCCAAAGCCAGCACAGACTGTGTTTTTTCTATTCATCTCTAACCTCAGACCCCAAGTCCAAAGGGCAGGGGAGGCTCTGCCCAAACCCCGCCTCCAGTGGCCCTGCTCTCCGGTGTGCTGAACACCAACTCTGTATTTCACGCAGAGCCATCACCTGCCATCCTCCTCTTGGCTCTAGAAATGATGCACCAGCCAGAATCCTCTTGTTAGGCTCGTCAGATCTTCACCATGAAGTAAAGTTAGAAATCTGAGGGACTTCCCTTGTGGCACAGGGGTTAAGAATCCACCTGCCAATGCAGGGCACATGGGTTCGATCCCCGGTCCAGGAAGATCCCACATGCCATGGAGCAACTAAGCCCGTGCGCCACAACTGCTGAGCCTGCGCTTTAGAGCCTGCGAGCCACAAATACTGAGCCCAAACTCCACAACTACTGAAGCCTGCGTGCCTAGAGCCCGTGCTCCACAACAAGAGAAGCCACTGCAATGAGAAGCCCGTGCACCGCAACGAAGAGTAGCCTCCACTCGCCGCAACTAGAGAAAGCCCACACGCAGCAATGAAGACACAACACAGCCGAAAATAAATAAATAAATTTATTTTTAAAAAAGAAATCTGAGACCCATATCAGTCACGGCGTTGGTGTAAGAGGTCAAGCTGCAAGAGGGTAAATTATGTTCTCCAGGCCTTAAGAAGAGCCTTGTGGTGAGTCCCTAACAGTGCAGAGCTGGTTTCCTAATCTCATTCCCCATTGCCTACAGTTACCATGAATGGAGAAGAAAAATGCAGCACCAGTTATGTGGGGTTCCCCCAAGTGGGCGTAGCAAAGCTTCAGTGAGAAGGAAATGCTTGTTTCTTCCTAAGTCTGACAGGTCTTTGTTTGGTGGTTGAAGTTTGTACAATATGGCTCACACGTCAAAAATGACCTACTATTAGAACTACCATATGATCCAGCGGTCCCACTCCTGGGAATATACCTGGACAGAACTATAATTTAAAAAGATACACACACCCTTATGTTCATAGCAGTACTATTCACAATAGCTAAGACACGGAAGCAACCTAAATGTCCATCGACAGATGAATGGATGAAGAAGATGTGGTACATATATACAATGGAATATTACTCAGCTAAAAGAGAATGAAATAATGCCATTTGCAGCAACATGGATGCAGCTGGAGATGATCATACTAAGTAAGTAAGAAAGAGAAGGACAAATACCATACGATGTCACTTATATGTGGAATCTAAAATATGGCACAGATGAACCTATCTACAAAACAGAAACAGACTCACAGACATAGAGAACAGACTTGTGGTTGCCAAGGGGGAGGGGGGTGGGGGAGAGATGACTGGGAGTTTGGGGTTAGTAGATGCAAACTATTACATTTAGAATGGATAAATAATAACATCCTACTGTATAGCACAGGGAACTATATCCAATCTCCTGGGATAAACCATAATGGAAAAGAATATTAAAAAAAGAAAGTATATATGTGTATAACTGAATCACTTTGCTGTACAGCAGAGATTAACACAACATTGTAAATCAACTAGACTTCAATATAAAAAAAATGAGAAAAACTACTTGGTAAACATACAAACAAAGCAAAACAATAGCCAAGATATGGAAACAACCTAAATGTCCATCGACAGATGAATGGATAAAAAAGATGTGGTACATCTGTATAATGGACTATTACTCAGCCATAAAAGAGAATGAAACAATGTCATTTGCAGCAACATGGATGCAGTTAGAGATTATTATACTAAGGGAGTAAGTCAGAAAGAGAAAGACAAATACCATAGGACATCACTTATATGTGGAATCTAAACTATGACATAGATGAACCTATCTACAAAACAGAAACAGACCCACAGACATAGAGAACAGACTTGTGGTTGCCAAGGGGGAGGGGTCTGGGGAGGGATGGAGTGGGAGGTTGGGTTTAGCAGACGTAAGCTGTTACATACAGAATGGATACACAACAAGGTCCTACTGTACAGCATAGAGAACTATATTCAATATCTTATGAAAAACCATAATGGAAAAGAATAGAAAAAAACAAATGTATAGGGACTTCCCTGGTGGTGCAGTGGTTAAGACTCTGCACTCCCGATGCAGGGGGCCCGGGTTTGATCCCTGGTCAGGCAACTAGATCCCACACGCATACTGCAACTGAGAGTTCGCATGTCACAACTAAGGAGCCGGCGAGCCACAACTAAGGAGCCTGTGAGCTGCAACTAAGGAGCACTCATGCCACAGCCAAGACCTGGCACAACAACTAAATAAATTTAACAAAAAAGAATGTGTGTATATATATATATATATATATATATATATATATATATATATATATATATATATATATATATCTGAATCAATTTGCTGTTCAGCAGAAATTAACTCAACATTGTAAATCAACTATACTTCAATAAAAAATTTAAAAAAGGAAATGAAAGAATGAAAAAAGATCTATTATTAATTCAAGTTTTAAAAACTTCATTGCTTATCCCTTTTAGCTAAAGTTTTTTTCAACATCTAATGTGCTTGATGTTCATTTTTAATTCAATGTTGTGTTTTAAACAAGCTTAGTCAGCTTCGAAGCTTTGAGTGGAGCTTGTCCTATGAATATTTGGCCATTTTCTGACCCTGGACTTTATTAATAAGGGTGGTGATACACCTTTCTGCTGAAGGTTTTGCCCCTGGCAGATGGGGGAGTGCTTTATCAGCCTTTCCTCCTTGTTACCTGGGAATGGACAGTATTTAGTCAAGTAAACACTAGCTTCTCTCCTGACCTTCCATTCATCATTCCTGATGCCAGGACCAGGTTGGAGCTTCAGGGCTGCCTCTGAGACTCAAAACTGTCCAAAAGGGATTTCTCAGAAGTCATGAGAGCTGGAGAGAAATGTAAATAAATTGTGCAATGAGATATATATTTTTCCCCCTTAACACAAACTACAGTGATGAAATTTGACTCTCTCCCAGGCTGTATCTAATTGATGAAGTCTCCCTTCGGGATACTGGCAAGTGGTATCCATTCCCTAGACACGCCAAGCTTCAGACAGACCAGGTAGCTTTCCTGCCCTTGGTCAGGTGAACAGTCCCATTGTTGTTGTTGTTGACTAGGAGCTTCTCTTTGGGGCCTGAGTGAAACAGAAGGCTGGAATCCATGAGCAAGGTTTCACTCCATCACACTGGGCCGTGCTCAGTCTTCTGCGGCCATATGTAATGATGCTGGCCGATGGCCAATGATGCCAGGCACTGCCAACATCCGAGGATAAATCCTGAATGGAGCAGGCCCAGGCTCTGAGCTCATGGAGTTTCATGCAAACCAGGAAACAGACTGTAAGCAAAGAAACAAAGCAGTGATGGGCACAGCGAGAGATGAGACATCCACAGGAGGCAGAGAGAGATAAAGGGTGTGGTTTTAGAGCAGGAAAGCTTTTTGTGGAGGGGAGGAGACATCTGAAGGGACGTAACTGAAGAGAGGGTGTGAACGGTGCATCTTCCTGCAGGAAGAGCCACTCCGCTGGGGAAACAGCAAGTGCAAAGGCCCTGAGGCACACACTGAATCTGAGGCACAGCGAGGGGGTCAGCGTGATTGGAGCACAGCAGAGATGGGGAGGCCTGTGGGTCGTGACTAGGACTTCTGGCTGTGAGTCTGATGGGGAGTCATTGGTCGGATTTGCATTTTAAAGGGATCGTTTTGGCTGCCATTTGGAGAGTCCATTAGAGGGGAGAAGAGTAGGAACAAAGAACACAGTAAGGGGGAAACAGAGTAATTTGGGCAGGAGATGATGGGACCTTGACTGAGGGTGAGGACAGAGGAGGTGGTCAGAAATGGAGGAGTGTGGTTATGTTGTAGATGTTGGACCAATAGGATTTGCTGAAGGAATGGATGGGAGGAGAGAGACAGAGAGACAGGGAGACAGAGACAGAAGGAGACAGAGAGAAAAGGAAGGAGAAAGAAGAAGGAGGAGGAAGAAGAGGAAGAGCCTGGAGGGAGGTGAGAGAGGAGGGAGAGAAGGGAGAGAGGAGTCTGAGGCTTTTGGCCCTCTTGGTAGCTTGGTGTCCGTTTCCTGAATTGGGCAGAGCTGGCCGCAGGGAGCGACCAGGGGTCTGTTTGACCATGTTCAGTGTGACATGCCCATCAGATGTCCAAGTGGCAGGCACATGCAGGGGTCAACACAGAAGGACTTTCTATAGCACCACTCCTGGTTTGTTAAAGGAGGGGCAGGTGCCTCTCACCTGCACATGCCCTTTCCCATCACTCATCAAGGTGGGTGCAGAGACCACCCGATGCCTTTCCAACAGCTCACCTTCTTCCACCAACTCATACCCTGCTCCGCTGCCCAGATGATCTTTCTGAAACATGAATCTACTTGTGTTACACCCTCCCACCCCATACGCCCTCTATGGCTCAGTATGACCTATGGAATACAATGCAAAGCTGGGACCCCTCTTGGCCGTCCACTCACCCCTCCCTGCCATGTGCGGTCACTCCTCTGTGTTCCAATGGTGCTCAGGAATCGCCGTAATAATAATTCACATAATATATGTGATTGTTCCTGGTTCCTGAATGTTCCTGTGCACTCAGCTCTGTGTTAAGTGTTTTTAATGCATTAACTCACGTAATGCTCACATCCACTCTCCATGGTGAGCAGTACCGTCATGCTCACTTTCTGGTGGAGGAAACTGAGAGAAACTGAGTCACTTTCTCAAAGTCTCACAATCCGGCAGAGACAAGCAGAACTGGAACTCAGGTTCATTTGGTGAAGTCCGGACTCTGTGCTCTTAACCACTAAACCTGTGGTTCTCAGCCCAGCAGTACCAGCGCCGCCTGGGCACTGGTTAGAAGTGCAGATCCATGGGCCCCACCCTAACTTCCCGAATCAGAAACTCTGAGGTGGAGCTCAGAGACCTGAGATTTTTCAGGGCCTCCGGGAAACTGCAAGTGAGGCCACTGTGCTGCTCTGTTCTTTACCACAGTTATACTAAAATGCCACGCTGTTTGTGCCTTTGAACAGGCAAAGTCAAAGACCTTCCTTCAAGACTGATGCCCCTGCCCTGGGAAGTCTCCTCTGATCCCCTGACCCTTGAGGGCATCCCCTTTCCGTGTCACCAGAAGACGCTGTCACAGCTTCGTAGTGTCATAGCTGTTACAGCTGTCACAGGCACAACATACTGTATCCTGGGCGCTGCCTCGCAGGTCTGTTCCCCACTAGACTGCACCTTCCTGGAGGGCAGGGGGTGGTTGAGCTTCTCCTTCTTGAATATACACCGTTGATATACATTTCAGAATCATCAATATCAATATTAGTATTAATTGATTATTGATACAATGATGTGAGGTAATAAACGACCAGAAAGCTTCAGTGACATTCAACGATAAACTTTAATTTTTGCTCAGATGTCTACAGATGGACTGGGCCATTCTGTTGACCTGAGCTGAGCTGAGCTCAGTGGCTCTACTGAACTCTGCTGGGACCTCTGCAGGGACCACTAGGATGACTGGCTTTGCTGCACGAGGCCCCTCATAGTCCTCCAGCAGACTAGCCTGGGCTTGTTAGCATCTCACGATGGCAGGGTTTCGAGAGAAAGGGAATCCCCCAGGCCCCCATGAACGGTATTATCTTTGACACACTCTATTGACCGAAGCTAGTCACGAGGCCAGCCCAGATTCGAGGGCAGGGGAATAGACACTTCTTGATAGGAGAGTCTGCCATGCCATACTGCAAAGGACGTGGACACAGGGGCCATATCTGCAATCAGGTGACCACAGTTTGTGGTATAGGATATGTGTTCAAAACATATAGGTTTAATTTTGTTTTTGAATGAATGAATACATTTTCTCAGTGGGCAGCGGGGAGAATTATTGCTTTGTGGATCCTTAAAAAAAAATCCATTGTAGTTCAAATTCCACTAAGCTGAAAATCTTTGCATCCCAGAATATTTTATAAACCTATCCTATTCAAGCAACGTTCAGTGAAACAGAATTCCAGGAAACAACAGCCAAATGATTGGAAAAGTCATTTGGAGTTTTGTTGCTGTTTACAAATGTCAAAACAATTTCAGAACTGACTTGTCTTGGTCATGCAGCTTTGGGAATGGCATCTGGCGTATCTGAAACAGGAAGCAAGTCGCTCTAAGGGGTCTGTGTTCCAAATTCCTCTTGCTGTCACTGGACGTGGGACTTGCCCTGGACACCTAATTGCTCCAGCCTCCTGCACTGAAAGGCCACAGTGATCTTCACTCACACGAAGTCTGAGTCACCTACTTACCCGAGTTTGTTTCTTGCTATGGGAGCAATGATTCATGCTTTTGAATGAACGAGTAAATTAACAACAGACAGCCCCCTTCTCCCTAACAAAAACAAACAAATAAAATAACCTCTTAGCCTGGAAGGAAGCAAAACAAAGCCTCTTTTTAATTCTGGGTTGAGAAGAGCCATTCTTAGCACGAGACCAAGGCTGAAATTATTAATACAGGACTGCGGAAAACTTAAAAACCAAAGTGAACCAAAATAAAACAATAACATCCCCAAACTTCTGAATGGTACAAGATGCTAAACATTTATCAGACCCACAAGAACTGGAGAAAATATTTGAATCATATCTGACAGACAAATCAATAAAAAAAATAACCAAAAGAAAAACTGGTGAAATCTGGGAGGAGAAAATTCACAAAAAAAGAAGAAATTCACGTGGGTGATAAACTTATGAAAATATGTCCAATGTTACTCATAATTAAATAAATGGAACTTTTTTTAAAAGGAGGTACTTTTCACTTATATTGGAGAGAGAAATGGCTTAGACTTTCTCAGGGAGATGGGATTCTCAGATGAAGACAGGAAAAGTATTAGGAAGATGATAACTTTGTAATAAATGAATTCTGCAATTTGAAAACTAATCATTTTTATCAATTTTATTAAATTTATATTTCTGGTCTTTTGGATACTTTGGATGTGTTTCACTTCCTGTGAAGGTGCCAGTTTAAAATGAATGACAGACACCCATGGCGATGTCTTGTGAAGACAGGATCCTTAGAGGGATTTTGCTTGATTCTGGGTACCAGAGTCTTCACCAAGGTCCTCCGTGGCTGGGCAAGTGTGTGTCCTGCCTGGTGGGTGTCTTTCATTGAGGCCGTGACGAGCCTTGAACCATGTGGCAAAGGGATTATCTCACTGCTGAGCCATCTCGTTTTCTCGTCTCCCAATTTCTGCTGATTTTCTCTCTGTTTCCCATTGTTCTCATTCAGCAGAGATTGCGCTAAAAATATAGTACTTTAAAAAAAGCCTCCTTCTAGCTACTTGGGACTAATTTTTAGCCTTGGCTCTGATGCCATAGCTCAAAGTTCACTTGAAGCAGAAATCAATAGATCACCGTGCAGGCTCCCCTCAGTCTGCTCTGCAGAAGGGCTGGTGGAATACTTGACTTGTTTTCACCAAAGTAGCCTCTCTTTCTCATTTAGTAATCTTTGTTCATGTGTCAGTGTTACCTGCCACAGTCAATGCATGTTCCTGGACTATGGTGATGGAGGGCTTTGTTTAATCTCTTCATTCCCTTCGGGAAGACAGGGAGTTTTTTGATTCGAGGTCCCAACTGAAAATGGATCCCTCATCCAGGCGGACCATGGTGCATCACATGTAATACCAGCAGACAGTGCCCAGGAGCTGCACTCGGGGCCTCTTATGGCACCCTTGCACCTAGCATGGTCCTGGTATATGGAGGGGGCCCAGTAAACATTTGTTGAATGAATAGTTGATGTTCAAGCGTTTCGTGCCCAGTGTTGTGTAGGTCACCTGTTACCTCATCTCAAAATCTGCCTTCAATGCAACAAAGTAAGGACATCTCACAAACAATATTTCAATATTCAGTAAAGATTTAATGAACCCCTAATGGGTTCCAGGCACTGTTCAGTGGTGAGGGTCCCTCCCTGTTCTCAGTCCTTCCATCTACCGAACGGGGAAAACCTTATCAACACTTCAGGAGTATTACGGTTAGAGGGTGCCCGGCTATCTAAATACGAATTGTCTCATCTGTCTGACTTGTATGCGTTATTTGGTTTTCTGGTCACACAGGTCTCCTGGCACTGGGCATTTGAACAGGGGGTGTTTTTATATCTCCAGTGACCAAAAGTGGAGAAATGGGTGAACCAGCCTCATATGTACCATCTATGAGAAGATATTTCCTAAGTCCTGGGAGAACCTGGTACACATTTGAGAAACTGGCTACATAATTTGTGCATCACAGTGCAAAATAAAAATGCAGGGCCCCAGTTCAGAAATGATTAAGAATTTCAAGATGGCAACAGCAGAGCATCCAACCAAGCATGGCCCTCACTTGGGGTCCATGAGCCTGTGGTGTTTGGAGCCCTTGTGCACATCATCCTGTCTATTGCTAGTCCCTGTGAAGGGAACAGTTCCTGCTTACTGGGGAATCCTGCAAGGAGATTCGCCATCAATGGGACACACGTTGGGCCTTTGTAATTGATGCTCCAGGGAAGACTGGAGCAGACTTTGAAAGTCCAAATATTTGCAAAGATGGACCTTCAGGGATGTACAGTCTTGGGTGTCAACAAGTGGGAAGAATGAAAGGCATCTTCCAAACCCCATCTGATCCATTTCGTTCCCTGATGGTGCCCTGACTTAGTTTGGTAGAGAAATGGAGCTTCCTTTTCCTGGCCATAGGACCTGGCTTTGCAGAGACCGCCATGGGTGGTCCTGGGCCAGTCCTGGAGTCCAGGTCTCCATCCTGGAAAAGCAGCCAGAGAGCGATTCAGGACATCCTAGATTTCTGGGGACGTTGAAATCAGATCACGGCAGAAGACTATTTTGGAAAGGGGGTACGGTCCACAGTGGCTCTCCTAGTCCACTGTATTTCTGAGACTGTCCCTCCAACTATAGGTGGGTCCTTGTTTAGCTGAGATTAGATCTGGCCACATAATCAGAGAAACCCAAATAGAAGAGGTCTGAAACAAGAGAGAAGTCTTTTCCTTTCTTGCGCTAAGTTCAGGGGGAGGGAGTCCAGCCCGAGTAGGGGGCTCCATGAGGTCTGGGGAGACATGGATTCCTTCCGAAGCATTGCTCTGCCACCAGAGGATGTAGCCCTCATCCTCATGGGTGAAAACGGCCACCAGACTTTCAATGCATCTACATTTCAGGCTGCTTAATGGAACAAGAAGTAAAAAGGCTTGGTCTAGCTGTCTTTTAAGAATGTTTCCTGGAAGCTGCTATTCGACACTTCTGTTTACACCTTGCCGACCAGCATTTAGTAACAAGGCCACATCTGGCTGCAGGGGGACCTTGGAAAGAGTCTTTATGTGCAGAGGGTGTTAATGTCTTTAGCGTTAAAAAAAAAAACAACAAAGCACTTAACACTTCTTTTGGACTCCCCAGTAAGCTACCACGTGTAGTAAGGTTACTATGTGTTCTGGGTTGAATGGTGGCCCCCAAAATATATGTCCACATTCTCGCCCCCAATACCTATAAATGTGACCTTATTTGGGAAAAGGAACCTAAATACAATAAGTCTCCTTATCAGAGGAGAACACAAAGGGAAGGCCAGGTGAAGATGGGGATAGAGGTTGGAGTGAGGCAGCCACAAGCCAAGGGATGCCTGGAGCTGCCAGCAGCTAGGCAAGACAAGGAAAGATTCTCCTCCAGTGCCTTCCTAGGGAGTGTGGCCCTGCTGACACCCTGATTTGAACTTCTGGCTTCTAGAACTGTAAGAGAGTACATTTGTGTTGTAAACCTCCGAGTTTGTGGCCAGCTGTTACAGCAGCTTGAGGAAATGCATGCCCCGTGCACCTTATTTCAGGATGTACCTACTCTTCGATGCTTGGGCTGCGGCTCACCAGCAGATTAGAAGAAAATCTCTGGCTTATTGAAGACCTGGGGTGTAGATGCTAGCTTTGGAAATCTTCTTCCTGGCTGTTACTCCTTGTCTGAACCATCCCAGCTCAATTCCATCCCCAGAGGGGACAACAGGGATTCAAGGGGAAGTCATGGAACAGAGAGATGGATTCTGTGTGTGGCATCTTCACGTTCTCAGTTACCAAGTTCCGTGTGCTTAAGTAAGCCAAATGGCTTTTGTGGGTCTTATTTCAGAAGGGGTGGTGCCTTTGTTAACTGGTGGGATAAGGAAGCTTTCTCTTCTCCAAGGCTGGACCCCATCAGATGCAAAGACAATAACTGCCCTAGGGTTCTGCTCCTCCACACTGCTTGCCCTTGAGTGCGTTTCCCACTGAACTTTCCTTGATGCCCACTAAGGACCTGAGCTGCTAAGTCATCACAGGAATGGAGGTCACTGTGGAACTTGGCGTTCAGTGGTCCTCCTAGGACCGGCTCTCGTTTCTCCCAGGAGGCTCATTCCCGCTGGCAGAGCTCTGCTCCCCTTTGCCTGAGACTTTGATCAGAGACTTTGAGTATCCGACCCCAGGGGACAGCTGCCTGCACTTGAAACGACTCTCCTGTCTGGTCCTCAACTACTGTTTGTGAAGTTAAGAGAGGTTTGCGATGAGCAGAATGTGTTGCATGCTGGGAGTAATCGCAGATAGGGTGAAGGTGGCCAAAGCGAGATGTGAGCTTTCCTTGACTGTGAGCTTGACCTTGAGCCTTCCAAAAACCTGCGCTGCCTTTTCTTTCTTCTCCGTTCTAGCCTTGTGCATAAGCCATCTGGTGGTCTGCCCCTTCCCCAACCAGAGCGTTATCTCCAGGAGGGAAGGATGTTTCTTTTTCTTGTTTTTATCTCAAGTACCTCACCTTGTTACAGTAAAAGTGCTTACTGTATGTTGGCTGAACTGAAATAAATGTCTTTGTATCCCTCAGGCCTACTAAGTGCAGTGTTTTATATGCGGTAGGGGGTCAATATTAACCTGATACTCTGGCAAGGGTCTTATTGATGAACTGAAATAACAGAGGGCAGTGGCTCCTTGCCCAGGTGTCTCAGGTGAGGTTCCTCTAGAGCCTGATAGAGATTGGGTGCAGGACGTATCTTGAGGAGCATAATGGGCTCAGGCTGGGCAGAGGGAGAGGTTGAACCGCAATGCAGTGGCAGCGGAGGCCTCAGCTTACCCTACGGGAAGCTCTGGGGCTGGGATGGCATTCAGAGTTGTCCTGAATCGAACCCATGGGCTGAGCCTTGCACCTTTGCATCCACTAGTCATTGGATGCAGGCTGTCCTCAGGAAGGAGTGTGACCTTGATCTCAGCAGCTCTGGGCAGCTGGGGGAGATTTCCATAGAGGGACTCGGCAGTGAGTCATCATCAGCCATGACTTCAGCTGCTGGGGGAAGGAAGGCCCCAGTCCTGAAGGGGGATCAGGGTGTCCCATCACAGGATCCGATACAGTCCACCCCACATGCTGGAGCCACGTGTTTCATATAACCACGTTACCAACCTGGGAACAGCTCCTCTGGGATCTTGGTTGGTCTGATTTCCAGAGGAGTCTCAGAAGAGGAAGGTTAGTGGGACAGACAATATCCACCTTGCTGTGGCTGGTCTTGAGGCCTCCACCGATACTCATCATGATACTCAACTGTTCTACTCCCATTAGGAAGTGCCCCACCCTAGGACGGTGCCTCTGTTTGTCTGCATGGCTCACATGCAGAGGGTGACCAAGACCCACATCTCTAAGTGGGTTGAACCCTGGTCCCCATGCTCTGCTTAGGCCATGGATGCTGGACTTGTCCATCTACCACCAAGCTTTGGCAGGGAAATACCAGAGGGTTGCTCGGCTGCCAAGCATATTCTTCTCTTAAACCTACTGTGTGACGGCAAACCAGCCTCCTGCTGACTGTGGAGACCAGGGCCATTATGAAGACTCCTTTCCTTGCTTGCTGCTTTCTTGTCACGAAGACCTGGAAGAGAAGGGGCAGCTGGATCTTAAAGCTTAATAGGACTCTTGCTGTGTTTCTTGGTAGAAGCCTTTCACCTCGGAGAACCAGGACCTCTACACTCACAGATCCTAAAATTATGAAGAAGGAAACACATATTCCCCCAAGTGGGTCACTGGGAATGATGGTAAGTGGAGCTACTCCTAGTTGTATGTATTGGTTCCTGAAGCTGCATGGTCTACCTACCGGGAATACACTACCATATAATGCTTGTTGTTTAAGGGTGGATATTGAATCCAGGAAGATGGAGTCCCATCCTTGAAAGGTATCATCTCCAAGATGGAGCCTCAGCTTCACCCTACAAAGGCCATTCTACCTTCTCTCAGGCCAGGAGGCTCTGGGTGATGCTCTACAGGATAGGACCATTGGATCCTATGGTACTGGGCCCTCCTTTGCTTTAACATACAGCCCTTGGTTCAGAGTGATGGAGTGTAGTGTCTTATATAGATGGATTGAACATTTCCAAGTCCCCAGACAATGTTGGCTGAGGCCTTGCAGGTAATGGCAAACACATACTGGATTCATGTCAACTGCAGTCAAGACAAATGCCTTTCCAGGGTGTCAGGGTCTCAATGTAATCAACTTACCCCCAGATGGTTGGTGGGACTCCGAGCCCTCATGGGGGAGGAGTGAAACTCCCCAGGTTTGCATGCTATGTAGGTCTGTGCAGCAGCCTTCAGCGTTCAGGAATCCAAAGCTCTGGAAACGTCTGTGGCGAAGACTTGGAGGCTGTACTTAACTTGTGAACATCAAGCACCTGAGAGAGAGAGAGAGAGCAAGAGTGAGAAGGAAAGGGCTATATCTGTATTAAATTCTTGGTGCGAGGACGCTCAGAAGGACACCATAATTTAAATAGAGTTAGAAGGAGGGACTCGGAAGAGGATCTGCTTGGCAGGAGCTGGGTGGGGGGATTTCTTTTGTTAAGAATTTGCCCTCTGTCTTGGCCATTATCATACTTAGATGAGATGTTTAACGCATACCCTTCTTGCAATACTAATCCTTTCTGCAATCTTGGCAACACTTTGGGTTCAGGGGACTCCTTCAGGAAACATTAATTGATAATAATATCTATCTTTTATAATAATATTTATCTTATTTTTTGGGGGGGGGTGGCACGCGGGCCTCTCACTATTGTGGCCTCTCCTGCTGCGGAGCACAGGCTCCGGACGCGCAGGCTCAGCGGCCATGGCTCACGGGCCCAGCCGCTCCGCGGCATGAGGGATCCTCCCGGACCGGGGCACGAACCCGTGTCCCCTGCATCGGCAGGCGGACCCTCAACCACTGCGCCACCAGGGAAGCCCCAATATTTAACTTTTATTGAGCACTTTCGTAATGCCACTGGGCTAAGCACACAGTGTCACGATGAATTCCCATAGCAACTCTGAGACCAAGCACCATTGTCTCTAGTTTAGTTGAGAAAATGAAGGTTTGGAGAAGTCAAATAATTAGCTCATAGGGCTGGGGAGTAACAGAGCTGGGATCTGAACCCAGATCTTGGGATAAGGGGGAGGGTCCTGATCAGGGGGCCCTCACTGGCAAGTAGGGTCGAGATTCAAGTTCCCAGAGTGGGCAGAAGAGGGAGGAATGTCCTGCTAGGGGGGAACTCACATGAGTCTTTCCCTGGCTGGGCTTTTTATGTGTTGCACTAAGTATGGTCTCTCATTTAATTTTTCGTTAACAGTGGGTGATCGTGCTTTTAGAATTGTGTCACTTCCAAAACCATCAAGCAGCGACGTCAACACTGATGGTCCAGTCTATTTGTTTTGGTCAGATAAGGACTTGTTCTCCGATGATGTGTTCTCAGAACAATAACTTCACATCACACACAATGCCTGACTTTAAAAAGCTTTTGCAAGTGATCTAACACACAACTGACTTATGAGGCTCTCTTAATCCTACAAACTGAAAACTTCGGTGCATAAATCCTCAAGAATGACCTTGGTCTCAACTGGTGAAAGATTCCCGTTTGCTGACCATCTTTCTAGGTCTAGTTTACTTGTGCTATCTATTAGGCTTTGCTTTCACTCTGAGTCATGTCTTCTTATATTCCTCTCTAGAATACTCTAGAATAGAGGAAGTGTCCTTGGATCACCAACTCTTTAATTGTACATTAGACCTGGAATATGGTTTTCCTTCTAAGTGATTCATTTATTTCAAATTATGTCTCTGTTTTCTAATTCATTTTCAACAAACTCATCCAGATTTGGTCACCTCAAAGATCTGTGCAAATTCCCAGGTTTTGGGGAAGAGAAATAAGAAGAAACTAAAACTAATAAAATCTGAGCCTGTGCCCTGATCATGCCCTCCTTGGTGTTCCCAGGGCCCGGGGTGCCTGGCCCCATGTCAGCATTTACTTCACTGCTTCATAACCAGCGTCTGCCTGGATATTTTCCCCATGTGTCTCTGGTCTAGCAGTGGGGATGCCAGAAGTTCTGTACAATTTGCTGAATGGAGCAATGAATCTAGTAGGCAGGGCTGAATTATGAAGAGGAAAGATGTGAAATATGGGCAAGGTGAGTATTAGCCTGATCAAAGGGTTTGAAAGATGTGGAAGACCTACGGGTACATGCATAGAAATGAGGGAATATCAGACGAGACACAGCCTTTACAGCAGAATGATGATCTCCTCAGAGGGAATTTATCTAGAAGACTTGCTCTTGGTTCCAGTATAATTCTGGGTTAAGTTACAACCAAAATTTCCACATCAAAACACAAAGCTGTGCCACATCTTCTTTATCCATTCATCCGATGATGGGCACTTAGGTTGCTTCCATGTACTGGCTATTGTAAATAGAGCTGCAATGAACATTTTGGTACATGACTCTTTTTGAATTATGGTTTTCTCAGGGTATATGGGGAGGGGGAAGGGTAAGCTGTGACAAAGTGAGAGAGTGGTATGGACATATATACACTACCAAATGTAAAATAGATAGCTAGTGGCAAGCAGCCTCACAGCACAGGGAGATCAGCTAGGTGGTTTGTGACTGCCTAGAGGGGTGGGATAGGGAGGGTGGGAGGGAGGGAGACGCAAGAGGGAAGAGATATGGGAACATATGTATATGTATAACTGATTCACTTTGTTATAAAGCAGAAACTAACACACCATTGTGAAGCAATTATACTTCTATAAAGATGTTAAAAAAATCCCACAAAGCTGTGAATGATAAAGTCTTAATGTTTGGAAAGCACTCTGGTTTTTACGGCTCTCTCAGAAGCAAGATTTCTTTTGAGCTTCTCAAAAAATGTCATGATTCCTTTTTAAGGATGGAGAAACTGAGACAGGAGGGGTTAAGTCAGAAGCCCTAAGTCACTTGTTTAGTTGGTTGGGGTGCAGCTGGGTCTAGAACAGTCTGATGATTGTTTTCACTGTTTGAGAAAACTGGACACCAAGGGGGTCTGCCTCACCACCCTGACTTGCATGAGAATTACAAGAAAGCGTATTTATTGGAAAGCTCTGCTACTCTTCTAGGGAAAACCACTTCTGAAGGGCTTCGTAAAAGGAAACGTAATGGGGGCAATTATCTTCCTCTCAATGGCCCCAGACATCTGCAGGGCTGGTGGGTCTGGGATCCCGGTGACGGTAGGGAAGCAAGGTCTGTGAGCCACTCTCAGCCCCAGGGCGGGCGTGTGAATCACTGGGCAGGTGGCCTGAGCACAACTTGCCGTCCTGGCAGCTCTGCTTTTCCCCGTTTCAGCATTCTGTTGTTCCCTGCCTGTGGGCCAACGTTCCCTGCAGGATGTGAATGGAGGTCAGGACACATGCTTTGACTGTCGGTTTCATTGCTGTTTCTCATGGAACCTTACATGGCATCACCCAGGAAAGCAACCCCCGTGTTCTTCCTCCACAGCAAATACCACCTCTCCCAGGAGTTCTGAGGAGTCATTTCGTTTCGGTGTTTGATTTGTAAAAACCATTTTCAGTCTCCCGTGTTTCCCTTCTTTGCTCTGCCAAGGTCTTTCTTTCTAGTGGTTGAACCGTATGTTAATTTCCCTCCCTTTCTTCATCCACTCCTGTTCATTCTGGGTTGTAACATAGCGACGAAAACACGGTTAAGCTGTAACACGTGCCCGTGGTAACATGTTAACGTGTAGGGAAGGATGTTTGTGAAAAGTGGGGGTGGAGCTCAGTTTTGTGGGGTCTGAAGTTTAGACAATTCCAGGGCCCCTCTTTAAGAAGAAAAACTTTGGCAGCTCTCACAAAAGCATAGGTCCTTAGGAGCACATTGGGACCCCCATCCCCTCTCCCAGGGCCTTGAAAGGGGGCTGTGCTGAGGGTTCCTAAGCTTGAGTCTTCACAAAGAATCCAGGCCTCAGGAATAGAAAATTCCTCCCACCCAGCCCACTGCACCCTGGTGTCTCCTGCCCCGGTCACTGTGACCGATTCCATTGCATCACTCCAGAAAACATCTATGCAAGCCCAGTGTAGGTGAGAGTATCAGTTTTGAGCAATTTCCAATATTTTTAAGGGGTGTATGGTACGCAGTGCATGCCTGACACCCCACCCCTGCCCACCAACCAGCACCTCTAAGGATGACTGAGCATGACGGGGAAGTTGTTCTGTGTGGTGTATCTTCCCACGACCAGGGGTGGTCGGACAGTCTGGGGTCTGTTACCATCTGTGGCAGCCGAGATAGAGGGAGGCGCTCAAAAGGCTTATTGGGGACAAACAACCGCAAAAAGAGAGGTAGGGGCACTGGGGGGAAAGCTCTCAGCCCACGCACCGTGCAGACCCTACAAAGTCCCTGCCTGTCTGGGAGGCCCGGAGCAGACCTGCCCATTAGGGGAGGCCCTCGTTGGTGGAAATGGCCAAGCTCCCCTACCCCCCAGTCATTGGCTGGACCACCCTGGAAGACTTTGACCTTGGCATAGCTGCAGTGTCCCCTGACCACTCCCCCCAGTGGGCAGCGAGTCCTAAAAGCCCCAGGCAGTTAGAGACATTTTCTTGGTCTCAGTTTCTTTATCTTTAATAACCTTTTTACTTGGTTGTGGAAAGATTAAATAATAATGATTGTTATGTAGTGTCCACTCCCAAATTCATATATTGAAGTCCTAACCCCCAGTACCTCAGAGTGTGACTGGATTTGGAAATGGGGTCTTTAAAGAGGTAATTAAGGTTAAATGAGGTCATATGGGTGGGGCGTATGACCGGTGTCCTTGTAAGAGGAGGAGATTAGGACACAGACATGCACAGAAAGCAGACCACGTGAGGACACAGCAAGAAGACAGCCGTCTGCAAGCCAAAGAGGGAGGCCTCAGAAGGAACAAACCCTGCCCATGCCTTGATCTTGGATTTCAAGCCTCCAGAACTGTGAGGAAATACAGCTGCCTACTGTATTTTGTTTCAGTAGCCCTAGCAAAGTAATACAATGATGGATTCCATTAAGTTGTATTTTTACCAAAGAAGTCCCCCTCCCCGGACAATTTAAGCACCGCCCAGTTGTACCAGCATTTCAGACGGGGCCCACCCTGGCCACCCGCATTGTATTTAGTTCCTGTTCTGGGGAGAGGGGAGGGGGAGTTTGTCCTCTTCCAACACCTGGAGGTGTCTTTAGACACCTTTCCATACAACAGAGGGAATAAGTTCCTCTAATGAGGTTTTCCCCAGAGTATTCTGACCTATTACTATTGCTATGATTATCAGTGTCATTATTAATCCGGGCAATGGCTAGCATGTGTGTAGGACCTTAGGATTTCTGCATGGTTTGCCCAAGGAGTATCTTCTCTGTACACCAACACTTGCAGGGCAGGTATGGCAAGCAGCACCTGGCCCACTTCTCTGAGCCCAAGGTCACAGGGCTGCCCAGTGGTTACTGTTGTGGGAGATGCGCAGGGGTCTTCTGACTTGGTCCCCTGCTCTCCCCGCCCCACTTCTAACAAAGGCTCTTTTTGCTTCGTGGACCAGCCATGTGGACACAGCTTAACCAGGGTCTAGCCATGGAGCGCCAGAGGCCCTGGTATATCCCAGGCAGCTGTTTTTTCATGGGTTGCTTGCTCTCTAAGGGGGAAGGAGAGGGGAGGGGCTGAGTGAGGGCTCAGGTGGGGACAGGGCAGGAGGGGAATGTGGGGTCCCTTCTCTTCCCCAGCTCAGCCCCACGGGCCACATTTGAGCCACAAGGGATGATGTTGAAGGCACTGCTCCCCAGGGGCCTGAGTTGTGGAGGCAAAGCAGTGCTGCTGAGGGGTCCCCAGGACACCCTCCCCGTCTTTGAGGACACGTGATTCCTATCAGAGGGACTCCTCGGGTGGCCTTGGTGCCCTGGGGTTGGGGTCGTCACTGGGGTCAGTGTTCACATGCGGCATCCCGGTGGCCAGATGCCTGTGGAGGACCCCTGGGATGGAAAGCAGCACCCCGAGCACAGAGCCTGGGGCTCCCAGAAGTGGGGGAGGGAAGTTTGGAGGAGGGGCTGGGATCCGGAGTCAGGCTCTCGGGAGGAGTGGGGGGCCTTTGCGAGCTTCACTTTGCTGTCGGTTTGGTTGATTTTTGGCTGCCTGCCAGTGAGGTCCTGGAGTTCAGGTTATGTTGTCAACTGGCTGGTCCCAACGGGCAAGTCAGGCGATCAGAAGGGGGACACTTCTCACTCTTATTAACCGAGAACATCTGAAAGTCACAAACAAACTTCTTTCTCCAGGCGTCTTGGAAAAGAGGGTGAGCCTTCGTAGGAAGGAGAGATGTTGCCAGGCATCTCCCGAGTCACCGCCCCATGTGGGGTCCGGACTCGCAGCCAGGGAAGGAGAAGGAAATTCTCCCCGGCTTTTCTGACCTTCTTTCAAAAGTAGGTTCCTCCGGGGCTTCCCTGGTGGCGCAGTGGTTGAGAGTCCGCCTGCCGATGCCGGGGACATGGGTTTGAGCCCCGGTCTGGGAGGATCCCACATGCCGCGAAGCAACTGGGCTCGTGAGCCATGGCCACTGAGCCTGTGCATCCGGAGCCTGTGCTCCGCAACGGGAGAGGCCACAACAGTGAGAGACCTGCGTACCGCGATGAAGAGTGGCCCCCGTTCGCCGCAACTAGAGAAAGCCCTCGCGCAGAAACGAAGACCCAACACAGCCAAAAATAAATAAATAAATAAATAAGCAGTTAAAAAAGAAAAACAAAAAGTAGGTTCCTCCGTGGCCCAGCTCCTGTGGGATTACGACATCCCTAGGATGATCTTTTCTATAATTTACCCTCAGCTTTCTTATGGACGATCACGTGGATACACAGAAGGATCTGAAGGAGAGATGCTTCACAGGAAACGGAAGCTCTGTTCCTCCTGCTGCAGGTCACCTGCATGTGCAATTAGCATTTAAAATCTCAGGTGGGTCCTTCCTCCTTATTAGAGTCCAACTTTATGTCCTGTTTCTTTTTTTTTCTTTCTTTTTTTTTTTTTTTTTTTGCGGTACGCGGGCCTCTCACAGTTGTGGTCTCTCCCGCTGCGGAGCACAGGCTCCGGATGCACAGGCTCAGCGGCCATGGCTCACGGGCCCAGCCGCTCCGCGGCATGTGGGATCTTCCCGGACCGGGGCACGAACCCGTGTCCCCTGCATCGGCAGGCAGACTCTCAACCACTGCACCATCAGGGAAACCCTGTCCTGTTTCTTAATTTAATCTTCACCCCTGAAGGCCAGCGCTGGAGGTGATGTTAAGCTTTACGTGGAGTTAATTGAAACCCAGCCCCGGGCCGGATGAGGGAATAACGTGGTGGGCTTGGGAGCCCGAAGGCTCACCAGGCAGTGCATCCTGAACACACTGAAATGTTACGAAGAGGATTTATTCTTGTAAAATGTGCAAGAGGAGGTTTTGTAAACATTTATGAAATAGCCTGGATTTCCTTCTTTTTTCCCTTTCCTTCCTTGCCTCCCCCATCCTCCCTCTTCTTGCCTCCCAGCTCCCACCTACAACCCCTTCTCCATGATCCACCCTTATAACCACACACCCCTCCCACCTGTACCCACACCCTCCCACCTGCCCACACTCCCTCGCACCTGTACACACACCCCATTCCCACTTGCCCTGGTCTCCCTGGTTCCTGTCCTTTTGTGTCAGCTCTTAACCACGCTCTTATGTACCCCTGAACCCCGTCTTTGGTGCCACACCCAGATCTGACGGGCTCCCCAGTCAGGTTACATCCACACTGTGGACCACATTGTCCCTGGCTGCTTTGAGATCTGCATGCTAGACCCTTCCCCAAGGCAGGGGCTGTGCCCCGGCCCCAGGACCAGGTGTGGGACAGTGGTCAGTCTTTCCTGGGACTTCTGTGGCAGAGATGACCCAGTTCCATCAGGCTCACATCTTAGAGGTGTTTTAAATCTTGTAATACGTGTCCTGTTCCCAAGGTGGTCTCAGAGCCAGCGGAGCCAGACAGGGGGAGAGTCCTGAGGCTCCCAAGCCCCAGCTTCTGCGTTTTTAAGTAACTGATTCAAGCTGTCAGCCCTGTCCCATTCTCTCTTGCTCACGGGCATTTTTGTCAAACCTAATTATTTTGTTACATCTCTCTTCCACGGTCAAGTCAGCTTTCCAATGGATCCCGTTGCTTATAAAGTGCCTCATTAGCTGCTGCAGCTCAGTTATGGGGCTCTCACTGCTGCTCTGGGTATGAGTGTGGGCGTGTGACACACACAGGGATGCAGGGCTCTGCAGGGCTAGCCCTGCTCCGTTGGCCTTCCTCCCCTGTGGGGTGCCCCGGGGAGGCAGATGTGGTACCCAAGCACAGTGAGGGAGGCTGCGGGCCTGTGCTTTACAGGGGTTACTGCTTCAGGGAAGCCCTGGAAGTGACCATTTGCTGGATTTTGGGGGGATGAAATACTCCAAAACGCAGCATCACCCTCAAAGTGATGGGAGGTGTTTCATGAGTTTAAAGCCACATTCCTGGTCCTGGGGGCGCTGAGCTTGAAGAGTATCTGGTCACGAAACAGTCCAGTGAGGCCCTGGGGAGGTTCCCTCTGCCTCATGGGATGGTGAGTGCCTGGAATCGTCTTTGTCTGCCCGGCACGGAGCCCCAGGCTCACGAATGAGTGTGCCTGCAGGTGTGGGTGTGTGTGCAGGTGTGATGGTGTGTGTGCAGGTGTGAGGGGGTATGTGCAGGTGTGAGGGTGTGTGTACAAGTTGATGGGGTGTGTGTGTGTGTGGGGTGTGTGTGCAGGTGTGAGGGGTGTGTACAGGTGTGAGGGGGTATGTGCAGGTGTGAGGGTGTGTGTACAGGTTGATGGGGTGTGTGCATGTGTGGGGTGTGTGTGTGCAGGTGTGAGGGTGTATGTGCAGGTATGAAGGTGTGTGTACAGGTGTAAGGGGTGTGTGCAGGTGTGAGGGATCGTGTGCAAGTGTGAGGGTGCTCACTGAGAAAGGCGTTGGAGATGGGAGCTGGGAGGCAAGAAGAGGGAGCAAGGGGGAGGGAGGGAAGGAGAGGAAAATAAAGAAGGAAATCCAGTCTATTTTATAATTGTTTACAAAACATCCTCTTGCAAATTTTACAAAACAAAGCAGGAGCTAAGATGAAGTGGCCCAGGGAGTCTGCTGTGAAGGAAGCAAGTGTCGACTGAAGAAAAAATGCACAACATGAGAGTTGTGAGTTAAGTTTTATTTGGGGCAAACTGAGGACTGTTTGAGATGGGAGGGAGGTTAGCATACATGTGATTTTGCTGGAGGGGGAGTACACATAATCGAGCACACACATATATATACATATATATATATAGTTGTTGTTTTTTTTTTTGCGGTACGCGGGCCTCTCACTGTTGTGGCCTCTCCCGTTGCGGAGCACAGGCTCCGGACGCGCAGGCTCAGCGGCCATGGCTCACGGGCCCAGCCGCTCCGCGGCATATGGGATCCTCCTGGCCCGGGGCACGAACCCGCGTCCCCTGCATCGGCAGGCGGACTCTCAACCACTGCGCCACCAGGGAAGCCCTCGAGCGCACATTTTTGCAGAAGGTTGCTACTAGTCTCGTGAAGGTTTCTGCTAGTCACAAGGAGCAGACGTCACCATGAAGGATTTTAGTGCTTTTCTAGATACAAGGAGATGCAAGAACTGGGCTCATAAAATCTCCTCCTGAAAATATCTATCTGAAGACCTGTTCTGCCAGTTCAGAGTGCCTCATTGCTGGTCTCCACCCTGAGCTCCTTTCAGGGGGTGTTGAAAGTCGGTGGTTGCAGCAGCCTGTGATGTAATGCTTGTACGGCAGGAGGCAAGTACCAATCTGTAGCTGGCGCAAGGGTTCTGGGAACTTTCTCCTGCTGAGTGCTGGCTGTGTCACAGGGCCGGTCAACTGCTCAGAGATCACTGGGGTGCAGCTTTAACAGGATGGCAAAGCGAATCCTGCAGAGAAGGAGGGGGATCTAAGAAAGCCAACAGGTGAGTGAGAACAGATGTTAATGTCAGAGCAGCAGCAGAGATGGGAGGTGGGTGGTGCGGCGGAGTGGGAGCTAAAGATTACAGAGCTGGTGAAATTCAAACCAGGCGGTTCTGAGCCCTGAACCATTTTGTCATTAATGGAGTGATTCAGGCTCCCGGAAGGAGGTGAGCCTGCGGGGAGCCCAGCTCTGTCCTCCTGCTGATAGAGGCTTGGCTGGGTTACCAGAGAACAATGGGACCTCGGGAAGTTTGCCAACACCCCCATGGGTGACACCTCACTGGTGTCTACAAGTGTCGTAAAAGCTCCCCAGGGCTTGTGCACAGAGCTGAGTGTGGGTGAGCAGCCCCCCAATGGCTGGTCCAGAGCCTGCTTGTTTCAGGAGAGCCACAGCTGGGTTCCACCTTTGAGTGGGTCTCATCTGCCCCCAAAACAAGTGCTTGAGGGATTAAAATCCCAGCCAAGGGTGCAGCCTTCTGGTCATGGATCCTCCCCACCAGACATCTTTACCTGGCCTCCCAGTGCTTGGTCTCTCAGACTTGCCTTCACTAGGAAGTTTTCATCCTTACTGAGATTCACACCTCAGCTCCCACCCTCCCCCCAGGACCCCCCAGCCCATGCAGCATCCCTGGCTCCCCTTTGGCGCTGTCACTGGTCCGAAATGCTGCCATTGGCTCCCAGAAGCCTTAGACTCCGCCTCCAAGCTTCACCTGTTTCTCTTTATTTGTCACCTCGGACTTTCTTTCACTACATCGTGCTCTAGGATCTGTCTTATTTTCTCGAATTTTCCACTTGTTTTGCTTCAGAACCTCCTCAAGAAGTTGACTCAGAAAAGGTGACTGGGAGGAAGTGTTCTGAGTCTTCACTTGACTGAACATCATGGAAACAGAGGTAGAATGTGGAGGTGCCCTTTTGGGGAGGGAAGGAGAGACCACAGCCTTGTGCATTCAACTTGGGCCCCCTCAGAGAGCTTCTCTCTGTGGGACCATCAGTGCCCTTGCTGTTGACCAGTAAGCAGTGAGCACAACAGGGCCCAAAGCAGAGTGTAAGGGCAATGCTGGTTGGGGCTAGGTTGGGGGGAGAAGAGCCCTGAGACAGAGACAAAGATGTGATGGTCAGAAGGGAGGAGAGAAAAAGGAGAGTGAAGCTTTAAGGAATCAAGGAGGGAAGAGTTTCATGGGGAAGCAGGTGGTCAGTACTGAGGGTGATTGTAGGCACAATCACTTATGAGTGTTTTTCTGGGCTGCTTGCTTACCTGGGGAGGGAGGACAGTTTGCCTATAACCTTCTTCTTTGCCCACACGAGGCACTCTTGTTATCCTTTGTCATTGTCTTTCATTATCTCTTAACCAGGCTGCTAATCGTCTCTCTTCTCTGTCCTAGGGTATTTCACCTTCACCTTTCCCCTAGCTGACACATAGGAGGTGTAGCATTTCCTTCTTACTTCATCACAAGGAAGCAACCTCATCTTCTCATATTGTTTCCCAGCCCCCCTGGATCAGAACCCTGCTGGGATGCTTTGTTACTTTCCTGGGGCAGTTGTAACAAAGTACTGCAAACTGGGTACTTTTAAACAACAGGAATGTATCCTTTCACAGTTCAGAAATCAAAGTGTCAGAAGGACCATACTCTCCCTGAAGGCTCTAGGAGAGACTCTATTCCATGCCTTTCTCTTCCCTTCTGGCATTGCCAGAAGTCCTTGGTGTTCTGGCTTGTAGATTCATCACTCAAATCTCTGCCTCTGTCATCACATGGACATTAACCAGATTGGATTATGGCCCACCTAATCCTAATTCCAATGGAGTATGACCTCGTTTTAATAATTACATCTTCAAAGGTCCTGTTTTCAAATAAGGTCACATTCACAGACACTGGAGGTTAGGACTACAACATATCTTTTGCAGGGACACAATTCAACCCACAGCAGACACCTCTCTTGTTCAAGTGGATGGAGTGTCTCCATTCCTGTCTGCAGCCAGCCCCTCTCATCCACTGCATTTCTTCCCTTTCACTTCTCAAGAAATTCCTTCCTGTTATTATCCCATTTGTCCCTGTCTATTGGATAATTCTTATCAAAATGAAAACACGGTATAATATGTCTCATCTTAAAACAAATAGAAAGAAAATAAAAATCATACCCCACATTCCTCCTCCTCTTAACCACCCCAGTTCTCAGCTGCTCTTTATTCTCTTCCTCTTCAAAAGAGCTGTCTCCTTCCTCACTTCCCATTCTCTTCTCCACACACACCAGTTGTGTTTTCAACCTACTGCTCCACCAAAACCACTCTTTCAAGGCACTATGCTTGGAAAAAGAAGACCATATGTCTCAGTTTGCCTGTTACGGTGTTGGCTTATAGCCAATTAATTAATTGTGACTCCTTTCACTCTCAAAAAGGCCTCGGTTTGTGTGATGAATTATGTGGCCACCCCACTGTTGACCTCCACATTGCCAAACCAAATGGTCATTTTTAGCCTTCACCTTACGTGACCTCTCAAAAGAATGTGCCCTAGTTCATTACCTCCTCCTTCTTGAAATGCTCTCCTCACTTGGCTGCTGTTCACTGTGCCTCTATATCTGCTGCTATATTTCACAAGATGTGGTTGCCATAGTGAAGAGATGCTGAAACTGGGAGAGGATTTATGACATGCTGTGGCCGAGGGATACATTTCTGGTACTTTTAAGCAACACTAGTAAGGATTCCTGATTAGAAGCAAATGAAATGAATGCTGGCTATTTTAAACAAAAAGAACGATTCTTAGAAGGCTAGAGAAGCTTATGAAACCAATGAGAGTCTACAGCCCCAGGCTTAGGAAAGCAGGAAGATATCAAAAGGCACTTAGATGGTTCAGATGTGAATGGGAGGGAAGGTGGGGAGATAGCAAGTGTGAAAGGGAGTTAGAGAATAATAGGTATGACAAAGTAAGATCAAAGGATTGGTCTCTTTTTAAGAATGGGTGGGGCATGAACACATATATTGACAGAGAGAAAAATATAGGTATGAAAAGGGAGGGTTTCTCAGGTCATAATGGAATTAAACTAGATATTAATAGAAAGTATCTGGGAAAACCTCAAATATTTTCAAATTAAACCAGAAGCATTTAAATAACCATGAGTCAAAAAGGAAGTCACAAAGGGTATTGGAAAATATTTTGAACTTAATGGAAATGAAAACACAGCATATCAAGATTTGTGGGATGCAGCTAAAGCAGTGCTTAGAGGGAAATTAATAGCATTAAGTGCTTATATTAAGCAAGAAGAAAGGTCTCAAGCCAATAACCTATATTTCCACTTTAAGAAATGTAAGAAATTAGAAAAACAGGTAAACTAATCCCAAAGCAAGCAGAAGGAAAGCACTAGTAAAGATAAAAGCAGAATTGATAAAATTGAAAATAGACAAACTATACAGAAAGATCAATGAAACCAATTTATGGTTCTTTACAAAAGGCAGGGTAAAGAAAGAATGTGTTTGTGTGTCTGTGTGGGGATGGGGGAAGGGATCTGTGACTAACTGATGAAGGAATATCTGACTTACTATTTTTCCTTGTGAAATCGTAGGTGGGGTGGTCTGTTGAGAAATGAGGATCTAGAACTGACTGGTGAAGAGAGAGGTGATGTTTTGGGTATTTTCTAGAGGTATGGGAAGAATAATTGTGCTATTTCCTACTGCTGCTCTAACAAATTTCAATAAACTTAGTGGCTTTAATAACACCAATTTATTCTTTTAAGTTCCTGGAGATGAGAAGTTCAAATAGGGTGTACTGGGCTAAAATCAAGGTGTCAGCAGGGCTGTGTTCCTTGTGGACTCTAGGGAAGGATGTTTTCTAGACTTTTCCAGATTCTAAAGGAGGTCCACATTCCTTGGCTCAGTGCCACATCCTCCAGCTTCAAAACTAGTGGTATCACATCTTCTAATCTCTCTCTCTCTCTCTTTCTCTGACCTGCTTCCATCATCACTTCTCCTTCTCTGACTCTGACCCTCCTGTCTTCCTCTTATGAGGATACTTGTGATTACACTGGCTCATCAAATAATCCAGGATAATCTCCCCCATCTCTAGTTCCTTAACTTAATCACATCTGCAAAGTTTTTTTTTTTTTTTTAGTTTTTGCCATGCAATGTAGCATATTCCAGGTTTTGGGGATTAGGACAGGGGCAACTTTGGGGCCATTTTTCTGCCCATGACAGTAGATAACCAAGAACAAGTAAATGAACTGAGAAGAGCACTCAGGTCCACAGGGGCTGGAGAACATGAACTAGCTGTGTCCTGAATCTGCAGCTTAGGATGGTTAGGAATTGAGAAAAAAGAACTAAGTTGTCAGGCTGCAGAGCTAGGACAGGGTGTGGCATTTGCTGGGAGTATATAGCAGAAGGACAGGGATACAGAGAGTAGGAGTTTTTAATACAATGGTGATTTATTTGCTGAACAGTGGGGTCCAGGCTGGGTAAGCAGCAACAGGAGAATGCACATGAAAAGGGAGTAAATAAAAGTAGCAAAGGGTGGTAAAATGTATAATCCAGGGCTTCAGATATGCTAGATGGTATGATAAATGGATACTAATAACTTAGGAGAAACACTCTTAACATAGAGGATCTTCTCCACTTTCATTCCAATGAATATCAATTCATCAGACTCTGCAGAACTTTCTGATAGCATATATTTCCCCTAAAGGAATGCATTTAATCTACTCTTGATACTAGTCAGAGGTCTTGGAATAAAAAAGGTGTCTACTTTCTCATGGAGTAATTTATTACAGCCTATGCTTATATCTAATTGTTTTCATCTGTCAGAGATAATCTTTTCACTCCAACATCTTAACAGATTAGTGGGCCCTATTTGATCTTTTGCCAAAGATCAAATAGGGCCATTTTGATCTGTGTACTATGAGTAATAATTTAATCTAAAAAGGAGACACGTTTATTAATAGGTTACAGAATATTTTCCCGAGCCAAAAGAGTGAATTTGGTGATTGTTAGTCCTGAGGGCAGAGTTATGTGTGTAAGGAATGTTGGAATAGGGTTGGGGGAAGTAATTAAGAATATTGAAGTATGGTTCTCTGCAATTTGTTTAAGAAACAGGGACATTTTTGGAGCTGTTTTTCTTTTCATTTTAGATATAGCGGAGTGCAGCCTGAGCTTGGATGCTGGCAACACCACCCACCTGCTGGTGAATTTGGGTAGTTCTTTGCCTGTGTTTCCCACAAAAGTACCTACTTTTCAGTTTTATTATGTGGACTCTTGAATTAATATATGTATATGACTTAGAACATATCTGGCAGAGATGTGTTTGTTAAATAAAATAAAAAATTTTATCTCACAATGAGATTCACTGAGAAAGCTTTGCAAATGCATCAGAGAAAGCTGCATTGGTTCAAAGAGTGGCTTTTACATACTTTTTGACTTAACCCGGAAGAGTGTTGATCCATGGTCTTCATTTGAGTCAAACGTTCTTGACAATTTTCTCTACCTCATCAGGGACAGTGATTTTATTTCCCCCCCAAATGCTTTGAAGTGTAGAAAGTTGGCCATTTTAAACAATCTGTATTGTTGATCATGTTCTACTTGGCTGAAAATGAAACCTCGCTAACCCAAAGGCAAACAGACAGCTAAGTAGGTAACGTAAGCCTTTCTAGGCCTTGCAATCTAGATATTGATCTTCAAATCAAGATGAGGGATGTGGCAGGTGGGTCCGAGCAGAGCTAGTGGCTGATGTGACGTGATAAGAATGTGGTGGCCCCAACACAAACCTCCCACCACCGTCAGTCTGGCAGAGAGATGGCAGCAACTGAGCTGAGCATCCATGACTATCTCGCGACGACTGAATTGTGCCCAAGAGTGGCTGAGATTGGTCAGCAGAAATTTTCCTGGAGACAAGTAGTTCTTCAGTCACAGTTCCCAAAACAGGGCCTTGTCATGAGGTTAATGTGACAGCTTGCTGGAACCATCAGGGTGGCAGCAGGGGGGTCACAGGCGTCTTTGAAGACCCCAAGGTTGAGAGCATTTTCCTTCCTATTATTTTTACATTACTTGAGCAAGTTACTCAACCTCTCTGAATCTCTAGTCTAACCCAGACAACACCGACCTGGAAGAGTTACTGTGAGACTTCAGTGAGGAAACACATCTTCACCAAGTACAACACCTGGTATGCAGTGGGCAGTCAGAAAATGTTCAGATTCTTTCTTCCCCATTCCCATTTCTGCCTCTCTCAGCTGCTTGTCTTTGAAGCAGGAATAAGACCTAGCTAATTCCCTGAAGAATTCAGGAACCATTGTATTATAGTGACAAAGCTGAGCTCTTTCTCTTTTAAAAGGTCATTAATTCTAAGAAATTAGTCCCTGAGGGCGAGAGAGCAACTCTTTCCTCTCTTGTCCAGGAAGTCACATGTGAGAGGGCAGGAGATCTGGTGGGGGGTACCTGGGGACCATCAAAAGGGTGGAGGCCATGGTGCTGCCTCTGGGATCCAGCCACGGTCATTGTCAGGCATTATTATAAATTAGGTCAGGGAAGCTGCTTCCTCAAGACAGGCCAGGCACGTTCCATAATTCCAGGCACATGTGCAAATTTCCAGGAGGTGCAAGTCACTGTGCTCAGTCAATTGTGCCAGGGGACTGTCCACTCTCCTCTGGGGATAAGTCCCTGTAAGTGTCAGTGAGTGTGCAGAGGTCCCAGCATCGGATGAGAGCTGCTCGTGTCCTTCCTCCCCATGACCCTGCCTCCCATCCCTCCTCAATATTCCTGCTCTCCTGTTCATTACGGGACCTCAGAGCCCAGAGCTCGCCTTTTGTAGAAGGCGGTTTGCACATATTCAAGGGTATAGAAAGAAAAGAAGTCGCCTGTTACATTTAGAAAGAACTCAATGGCAGGCATGGCGTTCTGGGAGATGACCTCGCCTGCTCTCGGCATGGTCTCACCCCATCAGTACCCCATTCAGTGACAAAAACCAAATGGGGGTGGGGGGAGGATTCATTTCAGTAACTCCTGAGAAGCTTCTAAGCCCTTCTCTCCAGCTCCATCCTCTGGGAACTCCAGTCCACTGATGAGATCCAGCTGCCTGACTACAGGTCCACAGGGGGATCACGTGCGCATCAGAAGCTGAACTGGCTCAGTTTGAACTGCACCCCAACTTGCTTCTTGTCCAGGTCTCCTTTGCTCAGGCTGCATACAGGACTTACCCTGGATTCCTGTCCTGCCCTCACCCCTCCCTAAAGAACTCCTCGTTCTTGAAATCCTCCCCCCGTCCCCCATCTCTGCACTTCCCTTTATCCCACTCTCACCACACTGTCCACGCCCCCATCACTCCCCCTGGATTACCTGGTAACCATCTAACGGACTTCCCTGCTCTCTTCTAGCCCATCTACATCAGTGGGCCATCTCTGGAAACAGATCAGAGCCCATCAGTCTCCTATCAGACCCTCCAGTGGATCCCCTCACACCCAGGTGACATTTGTCCCACCTGCCTCCCTCCTGTCTTCCTTTCCTACGTTGGCTTTTGTCTGTTCCTCAGACACAACAAGCCCCTTCCTGTCTTGAATCTTTGCAATCACTCTCGCCTCTGCCTAGAAAACTCTCTTTCTGATACATGGGTGGCTGGCATCTCCTTGTGGTTCAGCTTAAATGTCACTCCTGCAGGGGACCACTTTGACCACCAGATCAAAATCAGACACCTCATCCCTCCCTACTACACCACCTTGTTGCAATTCTCCAAATAGCTCTTATCAGCATCTGCCATTTTTCTGTTTGTTGATTCATTTTGCATCTGTCTTTCTCCTCAGCCCTGCTTAGAATATCTGCTCCAGGTGAGCAGATCTGTCTGGTTCACTGTTAAGTCTCCAGCAGTTAGAGGAGTGCTTGGCCCATAGCTGGTGCTCAGTAAATACTGGTCAAATGAATGGATAATTAGTGAGAGCAGTCTGTGCTCTCCCTTAACCATGTTTTCGGCTAATTTGGGAAACCAGTAGGGGCTTAGTTATGGAGGGATCTTATAGGGCAGTTTTCTCAACCTCAGCACGATGGCCATTTGGGGCTGAAGACGTCTTTATTTTAGGGGCTGTCCTGTGCACTGTAGGTTGTTTACTGGCATCCCTGACTGTTACCCACTAGATACCAGTAGCAAACTCCAGCACCACCCCCAGGTTGTGGAGATGTCTCCAGACATTGCCAGATATCCCCTGGGGACCAAAATCTCCCCTGCTCCCCTGTGAGAACCACCTCCATTGTAGAGCCATCCACACCTCACAGGAATAATGACACCCATCTCCAAGTGGGGGTCCCGAGACCAAGAGAATGATGGCCAACAGGGGACCCATTTGGGAGGCGCAGAACTCAGGCAGTGGGGTGGGCGGGTCTGACACTGATCCCAGCTCCATCATGCACCAGCTGGGTGAACTGGCTTAGCTTTGAGGATGTGGGCTTCCTTATTTCAGAATGGCTGTGTGTCCATGGGGTGGATAGGAGACCCACCTTGGGTTTGATAGGAGATGAGTGAACACAAACATGGGGCAGAGTGTGGTGACAGCATGGTGTAGGAGCTGGGTTACAGCAGGGGGCTCTGTGCAGTTGCCACTTTGCTGTTCCCGTTTTGCAAGGGTGTGTTCTGGGTTACAGACACACACAGTTCAGTGGAGAAAGGGGACTCGGCAGTTCTCCAATGAGCTCCACATGCACGTCCAACTGGCACACTGGCTCTAATCCCTGCTCCTTTGATTCACTCATTTGCTGGTTTTCACAAAGGTCTACTGTGCTCCCAGCAGCTGCAGCTGGTCAGGCCCTCAGAGAGGCTGTGGGAAGGGTCACGGGTACCACTGGCAGCTGCATGAAGAGTGTCTGAGCACCCCTCACTCTCCTGTTGGCGCCCAGCTCTCCAGCCAGCACCTGCACAGGGCGGTGCAGGGGTGGGGTCTCCCTCCCCAGGCCTGTGCATTTTCCTGCTGAGGTGCAGAGGTCGATGGGGGGAAGGGAGAGGAAAAGCAAGACAACAGAAAGAACATCTGTGAGAAGCAAGAAGAACTACAATCCTGCAGCCTGTGGAACAAAAACCACATTCACAGAAAGATAGACAAGATGAAAAGGCAGAGGGCTATGTACCAGATGAAGAAACAAGATAAAACCCCAGACAAACAAGTAAATGAAGTGGAGCGAGGCAACCTTCCAGAAAAAGAATCCATAATAATGATAGTGAAGATGATCCAGGACCTCAGAAAAAGAATGGAGGCAAAGATCGAGAAGATGCAAGAAATGTTTAACAAAGACCTAGAAGAATTAAAGAACAAACAGAGATGAAAAATACAATAACTGAAATGAAAACTACACTGGAAGGAATCAATAGCAGAATAACTGAGGCAGAAGAACAGATAAGTGACCTGGAAGACAGAATGGTGGAATTCACTGCTGTGGAACAGAATAAAGGAAAAAGAATGAAAAGAAATGAAGACAGACTAAGAGATCTCTGGTACAACATTAAACACAACAACATTCACATTATAGGGGTCCCAGAAGGAGAAGAGAGAGAGAAAGGACCAGAGAAAATATTTGAAGAGATTATAGTAGAAAACTTCCCTAAGATGGTAAAGGAAATAGCCACCCAAGTCCAGGAAGCACAGAGAGTCCTATACAGGATAAACCCAAGGAGAAACATGCCAAGACACGTAGTAATCAAATTGGCAAAAATCAAAAATAAAGAAAAATTATGAAAAGCAGCAAGGGAAAAATGACAAATAACATACAAGGGAACTCCCATAAGCTTAACAGCTGATTTCTCAGCAGAAACTCTACAAGCCAGAAAGGAGTGGCATGATATACTTAAAGTGATGAAAGGGAAGAACCTACAACCAAGATTACTCTACTTGGCAAGGATCTCATTCAGATTTGATGGAGAAATCAAAAGCCTTACAGATAAGCAAAAGCTAAGAGAATTCAGCACCACCAAACCAGCTCCACAACAAATGCTAAAGGAACTTTTCTAAGTGGGAAACACAAGAGAAGAAAAGGACCTACAAAAAAACCCCAAAACAATTAAGAAAATGGTCCTAGGAACATACATATCGATAATTACCTTAAACTGAATGGTTTAAATGCTACAACCAAAAGACACAGGCTCGCTGAATGGATACAAAAACAAGACCCATATATATGTTGTCTACAAGAGACCCACTTCAGACATAGGGACACATTCAGACTGAAAGTGAGGGGATGGAAAAAGATATTCCATGCAAATGGAAATCAAAAGAAAGCTGGAGTAGCTATACTCATATCAGATAAAATAGACTTTAAAATAAAGAATGTTACAAGAGCCAAGGAAGGACACTACATAATGATCAGGGGATCAACCCAAGAAGAAAATATAACAATTATAAATATATATGCACCCAACATAGGAGCACCTCAATACATAAGGCAACTGCTAACAGCTATAAAAGAGGAAACTGACAGTAACACAATAATAGTGGGGGACTTTAACACCTCACTTACACCAATGGACAGATCATCAAAAATGAAAATGAATAAGGAAACAGAAGCTTTAAATGACACAATACACCAGATAGATTTAATTGATATTTATAGGACATTCCATCCAAAAACAGCAGATTACACTTTCTTCTCAAGTGCGCATGGAACAGTCTCCAGGATAGATCACATCTTGGGTCACAAATCAAGCCTCAGTAAATGTAAGAAAATTGAAATCATATCAAGCATCTTTTCTGACCACAACGCTATGAGATTAGAAATCAATTACAGGGAAAAAAACGTAAAAAACACAAACACATGGAGGCTAAACAATACATTACTAAATAACCAAGAGATCACTGAAGAAATCAAAGAGGAAATAAAAAAAATACCTACAGACAAATGACAATGAAAACACAATGATCCAAAACATATGGGATGCAGCAAAAGCAGTTCTAAGAGGGAAATTTATAGCTATACAAGCCTACCTCAAGAAACAGGAAAAATCTCAAATAAACAATCTAACCTTACACCTGAAGTAACTAGAGAAAGAAGAACAAACAAAACCCAAAGTTAGCGGAAGGAAAGAAATCATCATGATCAGAGCAGAAATAAATGAAATAGAAACAAAGAAAACAATAACAAAGATCAATAAAACTAAAATCTGGTTCTTGGAGAAGATAAGCAAAATTGATAAACCATTAGCCAGACTCATCAAGTAAAAGAGGGAGAGGACTCAAATCAATAAACTTAGAAATGAAAAAGGAGAAGTTACAACAAACACTGAAGAAATACAAAGCATCCTAAGAGACTACTACAAACAACTCTATGCCAATAAAATACACAACCTGGAAGAAATGGACAAATTCTTAGAAAGGTATAACCTTCCAAGACTGAACCAGGAAGAAAAAGAAAACATGAACAGACCAATCACAAGTTATGAACTTGAAGCTGTGATTAAAAATCTTCCAACAAACAAAAGTCCAGGAGCAGATGGCTTCACAGGTGAATTCTATCAAACATTTAGAAAACAACTAACACCCATCCTTCTCAAACTCTTCCAAAAAATTGCAGAGGCAGGAACACTCCCAAACTCATTCTATGAGGCCACCATCACCCTGACACCAAAATCAGACAAAGGTACTACAAAAAAGAAAATTACAGAACAATATCACTGATAAATATAGATGCAAAAATCCTCAACAAAATACTAGCAAACAGAATCCAGCAACACAGTAAAAGGATCATACAGCATGATCAAGTGGGATTTATCCCAGGGATTCAAGGATTCTTCAATATATGCAAATCAATCAATGTGATACACCATATTAACTATTGAAGAATAAAAACCATTTGATCATCTCAATAGATGCAGAAAAAGCTTTTGACAAAATTCAACACCGATTTATGATAAAAACTCTCCAGATAGTGAGCGTAGAGGGAACCTACCTCAACGTAATAAAGGCCATATACAACAAACCCACAGCAAACATTCTCAATGGTGAAAAACTGAAAGCATTTCCTCTAAGATCAGGAACAAGACAAGGATGTCCACTCTTGCCACTATTATTCAACATAGCTTTGGAAATCCTAGCCATGGCAATCAGAGAAGAAAAAGAAATAAAAGGAATCCAAATCAGAAAAAAAGAGGTAAAACTGTAACTGTTTGCAGATGACATGATACTATACATAGAGAATCCTAAAGATGCCACCAGAAAACTACTAGAGCTAATCAATGAATTTGGGAAAGTTGCAGGATACAAAATTAATGCACAGAAATCTCTTGCATTCCTATACACTAATGATGAAAAATCTGAAAGAGAAATTAAGGAAACACTCCCATTTACCATTGGAACAAAATGAATAAAATACTTAGGAATAAACCTACCCAAGGAGACAAAAGACCTGTATGCAGAAAACTATGACACTGATGAAAGAAATTAAAGGTGATACCAACAGATGGAGAGATATGCCATGTTCTTGGGTTGGAAGAATCAATATTGTGAGAATGACTATACTACCCAAAGCAGTCTACAGATTCAATGCAATCCCTATCAAATTGCCAATGGCATTTTTTACGGAACTAGAACACGTCATCTTAAAATTTGTATGGAGACACAAAAGACCCCAAATAGCAAAAGCAGTCTTGAGGGAAAAAAACGGAGCTGGAGGAATCAGACTCCTTGACTTCAGACTATACTACAAAGCTACAGTAATCAAGACAATATGGTATGGGCACAAAAGGAGAAACATAGATCAATAGAACAAGATAGAAAGTCCAGAGGTAAACCCATGCACCAATGTCAACTAATCTATGACAAAGGAGGCAAGGATATACAATGGAGAAGAGACAGCCTCTTAATTAAGTGGTGCTGGGAAAACTGGACAGCTACATATAAAAGAATGAAATTAGAACACTCCCTAACACCATACACAAAAATAAACTCAAAATGGATTAGAGACCTAAATGTAAGACGATACACTATAAAACTCTTAGAGGAAAACTTAGGAAGAACACTCTTTGACATAAATCACGGCAAGATCTTTTTTGATCCACTTCCTAAAGTAATGGAAATAAAAACAAAAATAAACAAATGGGACCTAATGAAGCATAAAAGCTTTTGCACAGCAAAGGAAACCGTAAACAAGATGAAAAGACAACCCTCAGAATGGGAGAAAATATTTGCAAATGAATCAATGGACAAAGGATTAATCTCCAAAATATATAAACAGCTCATGCAGTTCAATATTAAAAAAAACAAACAACCCAATCCAAAAATGGGCAGAAGTCCTAAACAGACATTTCTCCAAAGAAGATATACAGATGGCCAAGAAGCACATGAAAAGCTGCTCAGCACCACTAATTATTAGAGAAATGCAAATCAAAACTACAATGAGGTATCACCTCACACCAGTTAGAATGGGCATCATCAGAAAATCTATAAACAACAAATGCTGGAGAGGGTGTGGAGAAAAGGGAACCCTCTTACACTGTTGGTGGGAATGTAAATTGATACAGCCACTATGGAGAACAGTATGGAGGTTTCTTAAAAAACTAAAAATAGAATTACCATATGACCCAGCAATCCCACTACTGGGCATATACCCAGAGAAGACCATAATTCAAAAAGACACATGCACTCCAATGTTCGTTGCAGCACTATTTACAGTAACCAGGTCATGGAAACAACCTAAATGCCAACAGACCAATAGATAAAGATGATGTGGTACATATATACAACGGAATATTACTCAGCCATAAAAAGGAACAAAATTGGGTCATTTGTTGAGACGTGGATGGATCTAGAGACTGTCATACAGAGTTAAGTAAGTCAGAAAGAGAAAAACAAATATTGTATATTAACGCATATATATGGAACCTAGAAAAATGGTACAGATGAACCAGTTTGCAGGGGAGAAATTGAGACACAGATGTAGAGAACAAAGGTATGGACACCAAGCGGGGAAAGCGGCAGGGGAACGAGGGTGGTGGTGTGACGAACTGGGCCATTGGGATTGACATGTGTACACTGATGTGTATAAAATTGATGACTAATAAGAACCTGCTGTATAAAAAAATAAAATAAAATTCAAAAATTCAGAAAAAAAGTGACACAGACACTAAGTAAAAAAAAAGAAAGAAAGAAAGAAAGAAAGAGCATCTGCTTTCAAACAGTAATACCTAAAGCCCTCTCTGAGGCCTAAAATCCTTACAGCAGTGAAAGGTCTTTGAGAAATTCCTGCCCTGGATGGTGGGAGGCTATAAGCATGGGGATCTTGGGAGACTTTCAAGTGGGAGAAAGAAAGGAAGCCTAGTTCAGTCTTCTCTTGGCTTGAAAAAGTAAAGGCATGGCCCCGTAGTTAATTAGGTGCATTCTAAGAGAGATAAGCATCATTATTTAAAATTAATTTTACATTACTGTATTGTCCCTAAAGTATGTGTCATACCTGTGTTCCATGGGGCAGGTGATGGAGGACGTGGAGTGTAGCAAAAGTGGAGAGCATCTCAGGCAGATGTCCACCTGCAGGGCCAGTTCTACTGGCAAGTCTCCTCGATAGGAGTGCAGCTCCAGGGGACGAGTCAGGGGTTCTATTAGACCTGAGGTACAAGTAGGTTTACGGTCTCAGGAATAGAAGTGGGGCTCTGTGAGAACTGGTGGGGCTGAAGAGCCGGTGCAGCAAAGGGGAAGGAGGACCTCAGTGAGCAGGGCTGCTCACAGGCTGTTTTCTCTGACCGCTGCATTTCCCCACCTGGCTTCATCTGCTCCAGATGCAGAAGCACCTTGTTCTTGGGGGAGGATCATGGTGAGACCCACCTTCAGAGCCTTCCAGCCTTGCAACCCCAGGAGACAGTAATCGCTGCTCCTGGCATCTGTACATTAATCCTGGGAAATAGACTCTACTGGGGTCATGTGTTTTATTTCCATAACCATTTTTTAAAATTGAAGAATAGCTAATTTACAATGTTGTGCAAGCTTCAGGTGCACAGCAAAGTGATTCAGTTATATATCTGTTCTTTTTCAGATTCTTTTCCATTATAGGTTATTATAAGACATTGATATAGTTCCCTGTGCTATACAGTAGGTCCTGGTTGTTTATTTTATATATAATAGTGTGTATATGTTAATCCCAAACTCTCTCTCTATGCCACTATCCCCTCTGGTAACCGTACGTTTGTTTTCTACGCCTGTGAGTCTATTTGTTTCATAAATAAGTTCAATTGCATCACTTTTTTTTAGATTCCACATGTAAGTGATATCATATGATATTTGTCCTTCTCTGTCTCACTTACTTCACTTAGTATGATAATCTCTAGGTCCATCCATGTTGTTGCAAATGGCATTATTTCATTCTTTTTTATGACTAATATTCCATTGTGTATGTGTGTGTGTGTGTGTGTGTGTGTGTGTGTGTGTATATACCACATCTTTATCCTTTCATTTGTCGATGGACATTTAGGTTGCCTCCACGTCTTGGCTATTGTGAATAGTGCTGCTGTGAACATTGGGGTGCATGTATTGCACCCCAGTTACTGACCTCATAATTGCTGCTGTGGTCCTAGGGCCTAACTCCCCTCTGCGTCCAGGGGTGAGGAGTGGAAATGTGTCAGCAGCTAAATGTAGCGGCTACTACGGCCCCGTGTGACTTCATGCCAGCATAGAAGCTCTGTGTCCCTCAATTTACTTCAGTTCATTCAGGGAGGGAAGAGATTCAGCCAAAATTTTGAGTTGGTTTCGTGTGAACTTAAGAGAAAATAAGAGTACCTGACAGGTGATATAGGAGAACTGGGCAGTATTGACTCAGACTAAACTGCTTTTAGAGGTCCAGAAGCAACAGATGGAAACATAACCCTTCCTTGAGGGCTCCCAAGGATCTTCCAGGAACCTTGTCTTAGGATTTCATGGAAACGCTTGTCTCCTCCTTTGGTCACTTGGCTTCCCTGTGAGACTGCTGAGTTCCAGTGAGTGGCTTGAGGCAGGAAGAGGGGGCTCCCGTGTCTGACATTTGCTTTAATATTGAATTTTTTGTCGTCACTAGAAAGTTTAAAAAACGAATGTACCATCTGTTATTTCCTGTTAGAAAATCCCAGGGAAAGGCTGCTTGAACCATGTTATGTAAGTCCCTAGTCCTGGACTAGTCGCCTGTGTTTGGAGCTCTGTGACCCGCCAGATGTGGCCCTTGTGTCCCTGGACCATCGCTGTGGCCGGGGATTTGGGATCAGGAGAAAGACGGCAGCTTCCCTTAGAACCACGTGATTGGGAGGAGTGTTTCCCAGAGGGGCAGACAAGTGGACAGTACCCTCTGCTGACTGAGCCAGAAGTGGCGGCAGGAAAAGCTGAGGGGCTCCCCTCATTTTGTGGTGCACGTAGATGTTTGCAGGGCTACTATTATTTTACTCCAAAGCCCTCAGCAATCCTAGTAAAACATGATGCTGATTCATGTCTAGTGGTCATTTTGATGACTTCAATGGAATTTACTAGCAGGCAACCTAAAAGCCTGTGCTGTGCCTGCAGGGGGTGGGCTCTTGATGAATGTGGATTAGACAACCTAGAGGGTAGGTAATCCAAACTGAGTCATGGCCCTGCCATACTGATGTGGTTCTCTTCCATTTCTACACACTGAGTAGGAATACCCCCAAATTAAGTTTTAATTGTTTATGCAAATGAAAAGAAAAAAAAACCTCTCATTTAAAATTTTACAAAGGATATTATATTAGTCAGGATTTTACAGGGAAACAGAATCAATAGTTGGATGTGTGTATGTGTGTGTGTATAAAGGGAGAAAGAGAGAGTGAGCGAGAGAGATTTACTTTATATTAAGGAATTGGCTCACGAGATTACAGGGGCTGACAAGTCCAAATTCTACAGGGCAGGCCTGAAGCCGGAGACCCAGGGAAAGGGAAGATGGTGCAGCTGAAGTCTGAAGGACATTTGGAGGTAGAATACCTTTCTCTTCAGGGGACCTCAGTCTTTTCCCTTAAGATCTTCAACTGATTGGACAAGGCCCACCCACATTATGGAGGGTCATCTGCTTTACTCAAAGTCCACTGATTTAAATGTTAATCACAGCTAAAAAAAATACCTTTGCAGCAACGTCTAGACTTGTGTTTGACCAAAAACCGGGCACCGTGGCACAGCCAAATTGGCACATAAAATTGGCCATGATGAATATTAAAGATGGATTTCAGAAAAATGGAATATTTTACACTGTTTTCATCTTAAAAATGTCTTTCCTTGTTTGAATTAGTTTGAAGGTAATTCAGGTAGTTTTTGCCTTCATATGAAAACTGTGGTTCTTGTATTTTACACATAAACCTTAAGCTTTATTATTAAAAGACATGACTGGGATGAAAAGATTACAATTTGCATAATACAGAATACAAGATTTTGTTTTAAAAATCATGTGCCTTTATATAAAGAATTTCTAAAAAGGCTTTGCTTAAGGAGAACACTATTATTATAGCAGGAAAGATAGCAACCACTGTAATTAAGAGTGGAAACATTTCTACAGGGTCAACATTTACTTCTATGTCTACATATTAACTTTCAAAAACCTCTTTTAGTCTCCTAACCTTTATAGGTCATTCATTTTAAGCCAGAAATAAATTTGAGCTTTTACAACTAAACAGGATAAAGAGCACTGATGGTTCAAATGTTGGGATTCATTCTTCCATGACTCCATTCTTCCATACATTCATCTTTCAACTATTTACTGAGGACCTAGTGTATTCTGGGCATGATACTAAGTACTGGGTAAGCAAAATGAAAAAGAGAGAGGCTTATACTCTAATGGGGGTAAAAAGATATAAAAATAACTGTTTTATGTGTGATAAGAAATATGGAGCTGATGCTTTAGGGTTATGCTGAGAAGGCGTCTAAGAATAGATACATTTAACTGAGCACTTACTGTGTGAAGTGGTTTACATATCTCATTTACTCCTCACAGTAACCCTGCGATGTAGGTAGTATAATCATCATCATCCTCAACTTACAGGTGAGACAACTGGGGCACAGAGGGTTGGAATCTTGCCCAAGATCTCACAACTAGGTAGTGCAGGAGCCTCCCCCTCCAAGAACCTGATCCTGCTGGAAGAAAGGAGGTGATACGGTGTGCTGCCCCCAGGGGGGCACGGTAGGAGGCTACTGCAATAGTTCAGAGGGAGTAGAGGAAGGCTGAGTGAAGGTGTGGGCGGAGCACAAGAAGAGGTGGGTGTGGTCAGAGGGCCAACCCTAGACGGCAGATTGGCTGAGGGGCAGGAGGAGGTAGAGTCTAGCAGGACTTGGGTTTACGGTCGGTGTGGTTCTGTTACTGAATCGGATTGGTGCACAGGAGGCCAGGGAGGTCTGATGGGAAAGCTGGCAAGTGTCAGCTATAAAATAAACCTCGTGCAGTTGATGGAAACATCCAGAATAGCTGTACGCTTTGAAATCCCTGAGAAGGGTTTCTGCTCTCTCCCTCTGCAGCTGTGCTCAGGCCGGGAACCATGGCGCTGCCCCAGCTCCACCCTCTGCCAGCCCTGGTCTGGGGTTGGGGGGACATGTGAATTTCTCTCAGGATTTCTGCAGACTTCACACAAAAAGGGAGCCCAGCACAGCTACAGATGGCTGTGAAAGCCAGCATCCAGGAGGGAGAGCAGGAGTCTGACATGGTCCCTGCGGCACTGAGCAGCGGACAGGGGGCATAGGGCACAGGAGGAGGAGTAGGGGAAGTGACTGCTCCCTCCAGCTTCACTCACCAGGAGCCAAGCCCCAGGCCAAGAGCTTCACCCAGATGGAACTCAAAAAGTCAGGAATTTACCTGATTCACTGGCAAATACTAACTTTATGCCAGTTTACATGTTCCATGCTAATTAGCTTTCCTAATCACAGTGTGCCCTAGAGTGCTTGGAAGTTATTGTGTCTAGGGGAAAGAATATTTACTCGTTCTGGGTAAGAGGTATTCCTAAACTCATCACTTAGTGAACAAAGTGGGGTAGTCATCAGCTTATCAACGGGCCTTCAGAGCAGGAACCAGCAACAAGGTAATGCAATTATGCAATGAATTGTGAATACATCCAATTCAATCAGACTTAAATGGCTTCTAGCCCATGTTTTCTAAAGTTTGTAACTTACTCTTAAGATCACACTGATCTTTTCACTCACAGTGGCCTAATTGGTTGTTACCAGCTGAATTAGGTTTCCCTCCAAAATGTTGAGGTCCTAACCCCCAGTTTATGTGAAAGTGACCTTATTTTGAAGTAGGATCTTTGCAGATGATTGAGTTAAGATGAGGTCTTTGGGGAGGGTGCCCTTAATTCAATATGACTGGTGTCCTTTTAAAGAGGGGATCTTTGGACGCAGAGACAAGCACAGAGGAAAGACCATGGGGGCTGGAGGGTGGGGGAAGGAGATGACCATTTATAAGCTGAGGAGAGAGGCCTGCAACGGAACCTTCCCTCCTACCCCTCCAAAGGAACCAACCCTGCTGACATCTTGATTTCAGACTTCCTGGCTCTAGAGCTATGAAACCTAAACTGTTATGTAAGCCACCCAGTTTGTGGGGCATCGTTACGGCAGCCCTGGAAAACTAATATATGGGTTATCTCAAAATTTGAATTCCTAGAATCTGTCATTCCTGTATCTGAGCTGCAAAGCTATAATGGCTGCAGGACTGGGACCATCAATTATATAAAAGTGAAAGGAAGCCTATGGACCAGCCAGAGTTTACAGTCAGAGGCAAAAGAATGTACCTCTGCTGAGCAAAGTTGGATGGGATGGTGGGAGATGCAGGCAAAGTGACATTTTTGTCACACCCCATGGTGGGATGGCCATGCAATCAGCCAGGCTTTCTTCCCAGAGCTTGGCATCCTGGGGTGTGCCCTCCATGGAGATCCTGCTAACAGCAATTTCCTACTCTGGCTGAGCATCAGAATCACTGGAGTTCTCATTCAAAATGCTGTTCCCAAGGCCCCATCATACCCACACAATCAGACCCCAGAGATGGGGTTGGAGCTGGGCAAGTAGATAGACACCCTCCTGGGAGGTGGCTACGGTGTGCACAGCAGGGGCCAACTTCTTACAGTGAACAAGGCTTAACCTTGCTTCTGTCAAATAAACTGCAACTCAAAAGTAGTGAGCTCCAAGGAGCACCTCCATCTGCTGCAGTCTATTTTTGAAATTCCATGACTCTCTGTTAATTTGTTTAATAATTAATGTGGTATTTTACAAAACTGGCATGGCTCCTTTTCTCTCCAATTATGAAACACTGCTATTCCCTATGCCTCCCTTCATTCTTTGCTGAGCCAATTAACATAATGTATTCAATATGAATCTAGATGGCAATGGAAGAGATCACATCGATACACATGCTGTGTTTTAAAATAAAATTTACTTCAGCTTCAAGTAATGAGAAGAGACACTGTGATACCTTGAGACTAGTCATTTAACCAGAACAAATGTTCTCATGTCACATATTGGTTTTCTCACTTTCTAAATAGCAGCCATGGTAACCAGAGCTGCATTGCTCTGGGCAATACGAAGCTGAAGTTATAAAGCAGTACCTCCAAACTGATGTACATGTGGCAACGAGTGGAGGGAATTTGTTAAAACATTCAACAGTATTTTGGATCAAAATAAAGAAAATATTGGGTAAAGATGACAAAGACCAAAATAGGAAATTGTGTATTTCCAAGTAAGATGAAGCATGATGCCCAAGAAGGAGACGGGAAAAGGGAGTCAAAAATTCAGATTTGTGGAGAGACCTTCAAGATGGCAGAAGAATAAGACGTGGAGATCACCTTCCACCCCACAAATACATCAGAAATACATCTACATGTGGAACAACTCCTACAGAATACCTACTGAATGCTGGCAGAAGACCTCAGACTTCCCAAAAGGCAAGAAACTCCCCACATACTTGACTGTGTGGCTGACATGGCCTTGGTGCTCCGGCCAGTTGTCAGGTCTGTGCCTCTGAGGTGGGAGAGCTGAGTTCAGGACATTGGTCCACCAGAGACATCCTGGCTCCATGTAGTATCAAATGGCAAAAGCTCTTCCAGACACCTCCATCTCAATGTTAAGACCCAGCTCCGCTCAACAACCAGCAAGCTCCAGTGCTGGTCACCCTATGCCAAACAAATAGCAAGACGGGAACACAACCCAGCCTATTAGCAGAGAGGCTGCCTAAAATCATAATAAGGTCACAGACACCCCAAAACACACCACCAGACGCAGTCCTGCCCACCAGAAAGACAAGATCCAGCCTCATCCACCAGAACACAGTCACTAGTCCCCTCCACCAGGAAGCCTACACAACCCACTGAACCAACCTCACCCACTGGGGACAGACACCAAAAACAACGGGAACTATGAACCTGCAGCCTGCGAAAAGGAGATCCCAAACACAGTAAGTTAAGTAAAATGAGAAGACAGAGAAACACTCAGCAGATGAAGGAGCAAGGTAAAAACCCACCAGACCAAATAAATGAAGAGGAAATAAGTAGTCTACCTGAAAAAGAATTCAGAGTAATGATAGTAAAGATGATCCAAAATCTTTGAAATAGAATGGAGAAAATACAAGAAACGTTTAACAAGGACCTAGAAGAACTAAAGAGCAAACAAGCGATGATGAACAACACGATAAATGAAATTTAAAATTCTTTAGAAGAAATCAATAGCAGAAAAACTGAGGCAGAAGAACAGATAAGTGACTTGGAAGATAAAATTGTGGAAATAACTACCACAGAGCAGAATAAAGAAAAAAGAATGAAAAGAATTGAGGACAGTCTCAGAGACCTCTGGGACAACATTAAATGCACCAACATTTGAACTGTGGGGGTCCCAGAAGAAGAAGAGAAAAAGAAAGGGACTGAAAATATATTTGAAGAGATTATAGTTGAAAACTTCCCTAATATGGGAAAGGAAATAGTCAATCAAGTCCAGGAAGCGCGGAAGCGTAGAGAGCCCCAAAGCAGATAAATCCAAGGAGAAACATGACAAGACACATATTAATCAAACTATAAAAAATTAAACACAAAGAAAATGTATTAAAAGCAGCAAGGGAAAAACAACAAATAACATGTAAGGGAATCCCCATAAGGTTAACAGCTGAACTTTCAGCAGAAACTCTGCAAGCCAGAAGGGACTGGGAGGACATATTTAAAGTGATGAAAAGGAAAAATGTACAACGAAGATTACTCTACCCAGCAAGGATCTCATTCAGAATGACAGAGAAATTAAAACCTTTACAGACAAGCAAAAGCTAAGAGAATTCAGCACCGCCAAACCAGCTTTACAACAAATGCTAATGGAACTTCTCTAAACAGGAAACACAAGAGAAGGAAAAGACCTACAATAACAAACTCAAAACAAGTAAGAAAACGGTAATAGGAACATACATATCAATAACTGCCTTAAATGTAAATGGATTAAATACTCCAACCAAAAGACATAGACTGGCTGAATGGATACAAAAACAAGACCCGTATATATGCTGTCTACAAGAGACCCACTTCAGACCTAGGGACACATGCAGACTGAAAGTGAGGGGGTGGAAGAAGATATTCCGTGCAACTGGAAATCAAAAGAAAGCTGGAGTAGCAATTCTCATATCAGACAAAATGACTTTAAAAGAAAGACTATTACAAGAGACAAAGAAGGACACTACAAAATGATCAAGGGATCAATCCAAGAAGAAGATATAACAATTGTAAATATTTATGCACCCAACATAGGAGCACCTCAATACAAAGGCAAATGCTAACAGCCATAAAAGGGGAAATTGACAGTCACACAATCATAGCAGGGGACTTTAACACCCCACTTTCACCAATGGACAGATCATCCAAAATGAAAATAAATAAGGAAACACAAGGCTTATTTATTTATTTATTTTAAGAAATAAGTTTATTAATTTATTTATTTTTGGCTGTGTTTTGTGTTTGTTGCTGCGCACCGGCTTTCTCTAGTTGTGGCGAGTGGGGTCTCCTTTTTGTAGCGGTGCATGGGCTTCTAATTGCGGTGACTTCTCTTTGTTGCAGAGCACAGGCCCTAGATTGCATGGGCTTCAGTAGTTGTGGCACTCTGGCTCAGTAGTTGTGGCTCATGGGCTCTAGAGCACAGGCTCAGTAGTTGTGGTGCACAGACTTAGTTGCTCTGCAGCATGTGGAATCTTCCCAGATCAGGGCTCAAACCTGTGTCCCCTGCATTGGCAGGCAGATTCTTAACCACTGCACCACTAGGGAAGTCCCAAAACACAAGCTTTCAATGATACATTAAACAAGATGGACTTAATCGATATTTATAGGACAGTCCATCCAAAAACAACACAATACTCTTTCTTCTCAAGTGCTCATGGAACATTCTCCAGGATAGATCATATCTTGGGGTCACAAATCAAGCCTTGGTAAATTTAAGAAAATTGAAATCATATCAAGTATCTTTTCCAACCACAATGCTATGAGACTAGATATCAATTATAGGAAAAGATCTGTAGAAAATACAAACACATGGAGGCTAAACAATACACTACTTAACAAGCAAGAGATCACTGAAGAAATCAAAGAGGAAATCAAAAAATACCTAGAAACAAATGACAATGAAAACACAACGACCCAAAACCTATGGGATGCAGCAAAAGCAGTTCTAAGAAGGAAGTTTATAGCAATACAATCCTACATGAAGAAACAAAAAACATCTCAAATACACAACCTAACCTTATACCTAAAGCAATTAGAGAAAGAAGAACAAAAAAAAACCCAATGTTAGCAGAAGGAATGAAATCATAAGGATCAGATCAGAAATAAATGAAAAGAAATGAAGGAAACAATAGCAAATATCAGTAAAACTAAAAGCTGGTTCTTTGAGAAGATAAACAAAACGGATAAACTATTAGCCAGAGTTATCAAGAAAAAAAGGGATAGCACTCAAATCAATAGAATTAGAAATGAAAAAGGAGAAGTAACAACTGACACTGCAGAAATACAAAGGATCGTGAGAGATTACTACAAGCAACTATATGTCAATAAAATGGACAACCTGGAAGAAATGAACAAATTCTTAGAAAAGCACAACATTCTGAGACTGAACCAGGAAGAAATAGAAAATATAAACAGACCAATCACAAGCACTGAAATTGACACTGTGATTAAAACTCTTCCAACAAACAAAAGCCCAATACCTGATGGCTTCACAGGCGAATTCTATTGAACATTTAGAGAAGAGTTACACCTATCCTTCTCAAACTCTTCCAAAATATAGCAGAGGGAGGAACACTCTCAAACTCATTCTATGAGACCACTATCACCCTGACATCGAAACCAGGCAAAGATGTCACAAAGAAAGAAAACTACAGGCCAATATCACTGATGAGCATAGACACAAAAATCCTCAATAAAATATAGGAAACAGAATCCAACAGCACATTAAAAGGATCATACACCATGATCAAGTGGGGTTTATCCCAGGAATGCAAGGATTCTTCAATATACACAAATCAGTCAATGTGATACACCATATTAACAAGTTGAAGCATAAAAACCATGTGATCATCTCAATAGATGCAGAAAAAGCTTTTGACAAAATTCAGCACCCATTTATGATAACCACCCCCCCCAGAAAGTAGGCATACAGGGAACTTACCTCAACATAATTAAGGCCATATCTGACAAACCATAGCCAGCATCGTTCTCAATGGTGAAAAACTGAAACAGTTTCCACTAAGATCAGGAACAAGACAAGGTTGCCCACTCTCACCACTATTATTCAACATAGTTTTGGAAGTTTTAGCAACAGCAATCAGACGAGAAAAAGAAATAAAAGGAATCCAAATCAGAAAAGAAGAAGTAAATCTGTCATTGTTTGCAGATGACATGATACTATACATAGAGAATCCTAAAGATGCCACCAGAAAACTACTAGAGCTAATCAATGAATTTGGTAGAGTAGCAGGATACAAAATTAATGCACAGAAATCTCTTGCATTCCTATACACTAATGATGAAAAGTCTGAAAGAGAAATTTTAAACTCCCATTTACCATTGCAACAAAAAGAATAAAATACCTAGGAATAAACCTACTTAAGGAGACAAAAGACCTGTATGCAGAAAACTATAAGACACTGATGAAAGAAATTAAAGATAATACAAACAGATGCAGAGAAATACCATGTTCTTGGATTGGAAGAATCAACATTGTGAAAATGACTCTACTACCCAAAGCAATCTACAGATTCAATGCAATCCCTATCAAACTACCAAGGGCATTTTTCATAGAACTAGAACAAAAAATTGCACAATTTGTATGGAAACACAAAAGATCCCGAATAGCCAAAGCAATCTTGAGGAAGAAAAACAGAGCTGGAAGAACCAGGCTCCTGGACTTCAGACTATACTACAAAGCAACAGTAATCAAGACAGTATAGTACTGGCACAAAAACAGAAATATAGATCAATGGAACAGGATAGAAAGCCCAGAGATAAACCCACACACATATGGTCACCTTATTTTTCATAAAGGAGGCAAGAATATACAATGGAGAAAAGACAGCCTCTTCCATAAGTGGTGCTGGGAAAACTGGATAGCTACATGCAAAAGAATGAAATTAGAACACTCCCTAACACCACTCACAAAAATAAGCTCAAAATGGATTAAAGACCTAAATGTAAGGCCAGACACTATAAAACTCTTAGAGGAAAACATAGGCAGAACACTCTATGACATAAATCACAGCCAGATCCTTTGTGACCCACCTCCCAGAGAAATGGAAATAAAAACAAAAATAAACAAATGGGACGTAATAAAACTTAAAATTTTTTGCTCAGCAAAGGAAACCATAAACAAGATGAAGAAACAACCCTCAGAATGCGAGAAAATATTTGCAAATGAAGCAACTTAAAAGGGATTAATCTCCAAAATTTACAAGCAGCTCATGCAGCTCAATATCAAAAAAACAAAGAACTCAATCCAAAAATGGGCAGAAGACCTAAACAGACATTTCTCCAAAGAAGATATACACATTGCCAACAAATACATGATAGAATGCTCAATATCACTAATCATTAGAGAAATACACATCAGAACTACAATGAGGTATCACCTCACACCACTCAGAATGGCCATCTTTAAAAAATCTACAAACAGTAAATGCTGGTGCGGATGTGGAGAAAAGAGTACGCTCTTGCACTGTTGGTGGGAATGTAAATTGATACAGCCACTATGGAAGACAGTATGGAGGTTCTTTAAAAAACTAAAAATAGAACTACCATACGACCCAGCAATCCCACTACTGGGCATATACCCTGAGAAAACTATATTTCAAAAAGAGTCATGTACCACAATGTTCATTGCAGCTCTATTTACAATAGCCAGGACATGGAAGCAACCTGAGTGTCCATCGACAGATGAATGGATAAAGAAGATGTGGCACATATATACAATGGAATATTATGCAGCCATAAAAATAAACGAAACTGAGTTATTTGTAGTGAGGTGGATGGACCTAGAGTCTGTCATACAGAGTGAAGTAAGTCAGAAAGAGAAAAACAAATACCATATGCTAACATATATATATGGAATCTAAGAGCAAAAAAAAAATATATTGGCTATGAAGAACTAGGGGCAGGACAGGAATAAAGATGCAGACATAAAGAATGGACTTGAGGACACGGGGAGGAGGAAGTGTAAGCTGGGATGAAGTGAGAGAGTGGCATGGACTTATATACACTACCAAATATAAAAGAGATAGCTAGTGGGAAGCAGCCGCATAACACAGGGAGATCAGCTCGGTGCTTTGTCACCATCTAGAGGGGTGGGATAGGGAGAGTGGGAGGGAGACGCAAGAGGGAGGAGATATGGGGATATAAGTATATGTATAGCTGATTCACTTTGTTATAAAACAGAAACTAACACACCATTGTAAAGCAATTATACTCCAATAAAGATGTTAAAAAAAATGTTACACACACACAAAAAAGAAAAAATTCAGGTTTGCCTCCCAATTCCAGCCAAAGCGCAAATTAACTTTTTCACACTTTACCATTTATAAAAATTAGAATTGGAAGGGTTAAACAAGAGAATGTTTGTGATATTGTGTAGCATAAGACTGTCTCAGAGTAATTGGTATTGAATTTCAGTTTCTTTTATAATTAAAAAGAATAAGCAGCTCTTACAAGGATAGTGCCTATTTGGCGAAATTACTGAGTGATCCTTCATGAAAATCATATATGGTGTGTATTGACATCTTCCAGAAATGTGCTGACAGTTGCTGACGCCCAGACTTTCATCCTTAGTTGTGGTCTGTGCACAACCAGCCCAGACATGACCTGGGAGCAGGAAGAGATGCGGAAGCTCTGGTCTACCTGCAGATACACTGGACCAGAACTAGCATTTTAACAAAGTTTCCGGGTGGGTTATAGGCACATTAGAGCTAAGAAGCTCTGTCCTTGATTACTGGCTGGCGGAGGGATTAAGGAGGATTTCATTGGCTTACAGAAAAATAGAAGTATTCCTGAGAATGTAATAAATATATATGTATGTATAACAGAGCATAACGAAACGTAACATACATATTCTACCAATTTCGAATTTGGTTAAGCGCTCATCCTTTAAAAAGCAAATGGACAATTCTCAGGAAATGGCAGCACGATTTTTTAGATCTTTCCGAATCCCACATATAAACAGACATCTGGAAAGCAAAACTAAAGTGGATAGACAAGGTTTACAGCAAAGCTAGGTAATGAGGTATTCCAATACTCTCCAAAATTCAGTCAGTGAGAACGTATTACCAACAGCTACAAGGTCTAGGTATTATCAGTGTCTGTGTGGGAGAAGCAGAGTGAAGGAACAGGATGTCAAATGACCTTCGCAAAGGAGACCCCACTAAATAGCCAACAAGTGTTCGCTGGAAAGCGTGGCAGGACAATTTGAGAAGAGTAGATTAGACTAAGGAAAAAAGAATCTTTCCCCTGCTGCAAGAGTGGATAAATGCCCGGAGCCCTCAGTGGGATCTGATTATGATGATCAGTCTGGGCTCCCCTGAACACCAGAAATGGAGCAGCCAGAGCTCCCTTTCAGTATAGGAACCTCACTGAGGAGAAACTGCGAGAGCAGAATCAAAACTGAGCAGGATGAGGACACAGGGATGAAGGGGAAAGTTCATTCAGATAAAAATAGGGGAGGGAAACAAAGCCAGAAGAACCTCAGACAGCAGCTCCATCCATATATATATATTATATATATAATAATATATAAATACATATACACGCACACACAGTGTAGGACCCTAACAAGTCTTAAATGCAGGATAAACAAATTCACACAAAGATGAGCAGCAGAAAAGCGTAAGGTCAAATTCCATACAAAGTCACCGTAAGAAAAAGAAGAGATTAAGAAGCAGAATCACATCCTTGTATACTGGAACAAAAATGCTCAAAATAGGGCTTCCCTGGTGGCGCAGTGGTTGAGAGTCCGCCTGCCGATGCAGGGGACGCAGGTTCATGCCCCAGTCCGGGAGGATCCCACATGCCGCGGAGCGGCTGGGCCCGTGAGTCATGGCCACTGAGCCTGCGCGTCCGGAGCCTGTGCTCCGCAACAGGAGAGGCCACAACAGCGAGAGGCCCCCGTACAAAAAAGAAAAAAAAAAAACGCTCAAAATAAACAGATCAAAATTGCAACATGCTTTTTCAGAATGAGCTCAGAGATAACTAAGAAAAGGATACAAGATATAAGTGAGAAAAACTCAGAATGAGGTGACATAATTTAAGAAGGAATTAGAAATAAGAAGGAAAATCATTTTGTTATGAAGATAAAACTCGAAGGAAAACAAGAACAAATGAATACAACAAACAGTGCCTTTAGAGAAATGGGAAGTGGAAAGTGGAAAATGTTTTAACTCATAAAGGAATGAAGAAGGAGATAGAAAGTATTGGAGAGAAAGTGGCCAATATTGAAGACAGGCAAAGAGGATCTAAAGTATGGGTAACAGGAGTCTACGGAGAGGACGACTAAAACTTAGTATCAATGATTCCCCCTCAAGAAAGTTTTCTTAAAATTAAAAAAATATATACTTGAAACGATGTGTTAGAAAAACTCTCTGTGGGCTGAGATTATCAATATAGAACAATCAACACCAAGACCTGCTAATAAAATTATTGGATTTTTAAAGAAAGGAAAAAAGAAACTCTTTGGGCAACCAGGCAAAGGGAGGACTTCATATAGAAGGGAAAGAAAATTCTATTTTTGTTAGAATTTTTTACTATATCGCTCTGTGCTCAAAGAAAATGGAGTGATGTATTTAATATACTCAAGGAAAGCAATGAAAATACAGGATTTTATATCCAATAAACTGGCTGTCAAGTATAAAGGGCACAATAAACTGTTATGAAAAAGGACGATGGCTCCTACGAGCCCTTTCCAAGAAGACCACCGAAGAATAACTTTCAAACCACCAGAATGACCGTCGTAGGACTGGTGGTGAGCATTGATCACCTCCATGCTTCTAGGACTAAGGCTGAGTGAAGGTTAAAAGGGAGGGCATATCGTATGGTGTGTAGGGCCAGTGTGGTCTGATGACTAAGACCCAGCACAACCATTGAAAAGCGGCGGGAGGTGGGGGAAGTGTCTCCACTGTCTTAGCCTTTATTGTTGGTGGTGCTCGTGGTAGAGTTCTGAGATGTGTGTATGAGAAGGAATAAAGCCTAGGGGTGATCATGGGATATTCTTTCATCCCCTGTGAACACGGCGACGTGTGGGGATGCTGTGAGATCCAGGGACTTGGCGGGGGGGCGGTGCTACCAAGTTCTATGTCCTCACCCAGGAGGTGGTTACAAGATTCATTGTAAAATAATTCGCTACATCACACATTGGTTTAGTGGGGGTCCCTGCCTCTGGGTTTTATTCTACAGTGGAAGGTAAACAGGTGAGCCCAAAAAAACAATAACAGCAACAAATGTTCCCTGAATGGTTAATCCTGCTAATACTCACGTGGGTGGGGATTATTTCAGTGAGGCAGGGGCACAGCGTGGTCCAAACTGTTCCGAGACCATACCTCCGTTCTGCCTGAGTCTTTGCTCTTTGGGTGACCTCGGGCCTCTCCAAACAGCAGTTTTATCACAGGTGAAGTGTGTCCAACCACACTGATGTGTAATTCACGGGGATGCAGAGAGGCTTCGATGAGCAACTGAACGTGCAGGTTCTTTGTAAACTGCAAAACACTCTACAAATACTTGTTCTCATTAGATCCAAACTAGTGAGTTCCCCATAGCAATTATGTTTCTGACATTTTGCTCCGGCTGGTACAGTCCCCTCCCCAGCCCTCTCATGAATATCTGATATATGGGACATGTATATTACCACGCTCAAAAGAGGCCAGCTGAACAGATACTTAATAATGAGGCTCTGCCTTGGTATAAGCTTTAAGGGAGTTGAAACTCATGAAAACGAATGTTTCCTGGCCTGCCGTAACTACTGCGTATAAACCACCAAATATTTATCAACTTTCCTCTTGGTCCCAAGCCCTGACCAAGTACCTGAGTCCATCGGTGGGAAAAAAAATTCCCTACTCTTGGGGAGCTTATATTTTAGCAAGGACAGAGAGACAACCCGTTCAATACAGAAAGTATATAGCAAATTTGCAGGCAGTAAGGATTATAGAAGAGAGAAAAAGTAGATCGGAGCTAAGAGGATTAGGAGAGCAAGGGTAAGGGTGTGGGCTGCAATTTTGTGTTGGGTGGGCAGGTTGGCCTGATTGAAAGGTAGCATCTGAGAAGAGACATGAAGAAGGTGAGGGCCTGAGCCATGTGGCTCTCTTGGGGAAGTGCATTCCAGGCAGAGGGAACAACCAGTGCAAAGGCCCTGTGGCTGCCCATGCCCCGCTTGTCCGAGAGACAGCAGGGAGGCCAGCGGGGATGGAGTGAAGTGAGTGTTGGGGAGACAGAGGAGATGAGGCCAGGAAGAAGCGGGTAAGATTGCCAAGGGCTTGCAAGGCTGTTGAAAAGACTTAAAGACTTAATTCTTCTCTAAGGAAAGTGGGGAGCCGTGCAGGCTGAGGAGCAGAGGAGGGATTTAGGTTTTTAAAGGATCCCTCTGGATGCTGTGGTGAGAGTACCTTAGGGGCCAGGGAAGAAGCAGGGGGACAGGTTTTGGGTAAGAGATGAAGATGGTGTGGATTACGATGGGTGTAGCTGAGGAGGGACAGAGTTGTCTGGGACTCCCTCTCGAGCCCTGAATGCAAGTAAAGGCATCTGAGGGGCCCTCAGGGCCACTGGGAGCAAGGATCGAGAAGGGAGTGAGCAAAGTTAGGGTCTACACACACACACACACATTTTTGAAGGAAGCTCCAGGAGAGCAGAGATTGGTTTCATTTTGCTCAGGGCTGTATCCCTAGGTTCTAGAACACATAGCAGAGCACACAGCAGATGCTTAATAAATGTTTGTGGAATCATGGACATAATAAATGAACATCTTGCACAGTTTAAAAAAAAAAAGCAAGTAAAGGCGTCTGGGGAGGCTGGGTCTTCCATCCCTGGCAAGACTGTGGTTTTCTCCCCCATGGCTGTGGTCTTCTTGGCCCGTCACTCTTAAGCAGCAGTTATGGGTTTCCCCTCCAGTTCTCATGTGCACGGGAGATTTGCTTCTCAGGGCTTTCTGAGTGAGACTGGTTCCCTGAATCATCTCCTCACACCTCAAAGCGACAGAAGTTCCTTTTCTTTGAGCAGCTCTGCCTTTCCCATTCAGTAACTCCCTTCTTTCTCGCTCTCTGGACTTTCGTTTTGTCGTCAGAACGATGGGGCCGGTGCTCTTTGGAAAACTTTCAACTGGTTAGTTTGCTGATTCGGAACTTCATGTGCACACACGTGTACGCACCCATGATAGATTCCTGTGCTATCCTGCACCTCTAATTGTTACAAGCCCCAGCAAGATGGTTAGCTAATTAGAGAACATCTTAATTATAGCCACAGACAGTATTATTGTACTGTAATCCTTCCCCAACCACAAACTCTTCCAATGTTAAAAGCTAGTATTAGTGGATTTACTTCAGATTTTTACATCAAGCACATGGTAAACCCTGAGCCAATATCTAAATGGGCCCCCGTGAGACCTCGGGCTTCTATGAAAGCTTCTACATTTGCCTGTCATTCCTCACACATTTTTCGACGTGCTCATTGTCTCGGGAGGATACGTCAACATCTTCTTTTTGAGATGCACGTTAACATTTGGTGCTTCTGTTTCACTTTTTCACTTTCATTGCCTGCTGACTCAGTCATGTTAAAGTTCTAAAATTATACATTTACTGGGGCCTCCCTGGTGGAGCAGTGGTTGAGAGTCTGCCTGCCGCTGCAGGGGACGCGGGTTCATGCCCCGGTCCGGGAAGATCCCACGTGCCGCGGAGCGGCTGGGCCCGTGAGCCGTGGCCGCTGAGCCTGCGCGTCTGGAGCCTGTGCTCTGCAACGGGAGAGGCCACAACAGTGAGAGGTCTGCGTACTGAAAAAAAAAAAAAAAAAAAAAAAAAAAAATATATATATATATATATATATATATATATATATATATATATATATATACACTTACTCAAGTTTGGATAAAGATGAAGTGTGATGTCTACACTCATGACTCAAATTAGGGGGTGGCAAAAGTTTCCCGAAGGTGTCAGGATTAGGGATTCTAAATGAAAATATCGTCTTTAAAAACTAATTTTGCTGATTTTTTAAAAACAGTATGAGATTTATATGGTATAAAATTTCAAAGATGAGAAAGGTATTGGGTGAGGAGGATGTCTCTCTTTCAACCCAGCATCTTTTCCCAGATTTCTACACAATTTACAGAGACTAAGTATCAATATATACAAGCAACGCATAATGTAACTAGTGTCATGTTTCTTGGTGGGTCCTGCCCAAGGTGAGAGCCGCAGTGTTGCTTGGTACTTATTCGATGTCAGATGAGGACATAATTCATAAAATAAAGAGGTGAAAACACCCCAAGATGACACAAGGCCAGTTATTAAATGCTGTACGGAGCGGCGTTACAAAGTTACACTAATATTCATTATATTCAGAACGCTGTTTTTAAAAAGTTTTGTCTTAGTGATAGTTTATAAAACAGTACAACAGGCTGAATGAAAACATTAGCACCTCAGGCGTCTTTTCTTCCCCAGATGATCTGGGAAAAATAAAATGTATCCTAATAGAAAAAGAATATATATGTGTGTATATATATGTATATATATTATATGTTATATATATATCAATACACACATATATTATATATATATATGTTCAATAAAAAAGTATCCAAATAACTAAATGAGAATACAAAGAGGTATAATTTACAGAGTGCTTAATAGCTACCAGGCACTCGACCTGTGTTGCTGTATTTGAGCCCCACGGCTAACCTTCTGAGGCCAATTGTATATGTGCTTTCTAGATGAAGAAGTGACCTCTGACAGAGAGGGTCCCTGATGGCAAGTCTCCCAGCTGAGAATTGGGTGACCTGGGCTGGGAACTCCGGGCCTCTTCTCTATCACGCCACGCTGCCTAGGAAGTGGTAGAAATTCTCTTCTGATGGAGCATACCCAATGTTTTGGAGGTCATACTGCACACACGCTACTTTCCTTTAAAGCAAGAAGACTCATTTTGTTTCAGACCAATGGCTGAGGAAAGAATGGCAGAGGCATTTTGCAAAGTGAGAGGATCGGGTGCTTTTGTTCTGAAGGATTATTTCCATCGCTCCTAAGGTTTCCACTTTCTCTCCTCACTTATTTCCATATTAGCACATGGCAAAATCAGTCTTGGGTGTTTGGAAAGTCAAACTGAATTCTTAACTCTCCAATGAGCATACTTATTGACATTGGGGAGGGTGCTCATTGTAAGAATAAAATGGAGATAGAAGAGAACGTCAAGGTGATGGAGTTCTAGAATGGCCGAGAGCATCTGTCCCTCTCAGTCGGCGGTGGCCATGAGGGGAATACGTTGCAGACATGGGGGATGGGCATCCCTTAATACCTTCGGATGCTTCCTCCGTGCAAGGGCACTCTCCTACATACAAGGTTCAGCTGTCCACATCAGAAGACCGACATTGGTACATTTACACCACCAAACCCTCCAGACCCTGACTAATGGCCCCAACAATGTCCTTCATGGGTCAGGAGCCAATCCAGGGTCACACGCTGCATTGGGTGGTCATGCCTCTTCAGTTCCTCCATTCTGTTTCATCTTTTCCTGACCTTGACAATCTTGAAGTCCAGGCTCTTATTTGTACAATTCTCTCAGTTTATGTTTGTCTCGAGTTATCTCATGACTGGATTCGGGGGATGCGCTTTAGGCAGGAATCTCACAGAAGTGACGCTGTGTCCTTCTCAGTGGCTCAAATCAGGAGGCACACGTTGGCAGTGTGTACCATTACTGGGGATGCTAACGTTTCTTATCAACGGATTAACATGATGTTTGTCAGGTTTCTCTGCTCTATAGTTAATTAATATGTATGATGAATGTGTTGATTAAGTAACTAATAAATATCCTGTGGGGAGATACTTGGAGACTATAAATATTTTATTTCTCATCAGACTTTTTCCCTCCAGATTTAGCGTCTGTTGATGCTTTTTGCCTGAATCAATTATTACTATCTTGGTTACCAAACAGTGATTTTCTAATTCTATGATTTCTTTTGGATTTGTTAGCTGGCATTCTGCTGGAAGAGAGAGCTTCTCTTGCTCTTTTACTAATGAATGAATTACTAATTAATATGTATAATAGATTCCTAGTTTACTCAAAGACTTTGAATCCATTACTATAATGTTTTCCTTTTGCTCAAACTGTCCCAGACCTGGCCAGTGGGAGCCCCCTCAAAGTGGCTCTTTTGTTCTTTTGACATGAACTGATCATTCCTTAAGCACTTCCCTATTTTTTGGCACAATAAGATATTTCTGACTTATATTTTCCAGGCCACAGTCCCAGAGTCAACCATTTTGAGTGGTTTTTCAGTTAATTACTGGGAGAGGTATGTTAAAATCTCCCACTATGATAGTGGAGATTTTCTTTTTTTTTGTAGTTCTGGCAGTGTTTTTCTGTATTTTTAAGCTCTGTTAATAGGTACATCTGCCTAGTGAATTGTACTGGTAGCTTTATACAGTAATCTTATTTCCAGTAACACTTTTTTTGCCTTAAGGCTTAGTTTATCTGTTATGAATTACATATTCTAGTTTATTTCTTGTTTAATATTTTCCTGGTATATCTTTTTTTTAACATTTTACTTTCAATCTTTTGGTAGCCATACCATTTAGTGTGTCTCATAAAAAGAGGTAGCTGGCCTAAAAAAAAATCTGATCTAAAAATATAATATGCCATTTTCTTTAAACCTGATGTATCCAACCCTATTTTCAAATTGTAGTAATTGATATAATTGGATTAACTTTTAACGTCTTCATTTGTGCTTTCTATATATTTAGATTTTTCTGTTTTCTCCCTCCTTTCTTGCTCTGAATTTATCATTGAGTAGTTTTTCTTATTTCATTTCTCCCCCTCTACTAGTTTGTTAGTTATATACTTTATTTCCCTTCTGTTTTGTTTACTTTAGAAATTAATTTTAATGTGAATATCTGCTTTTTCAAAATCCTGACCATTATAAGGGCATTAGAACAGTTCAACTCCAATTATTCCCCTCCCAAATGACAAATTATGCATATGAGTTCTATCTTGGAAAAATTTTTAATCCCTGAAGAAATTATTATTCTTTTATGCAGTCAATTTTGTTTCAATTCATCTACATATTTGTCAGCATCTTTGCTTATAATTTTTTTTTTCATTTCATACCATGTGAAATTACTTTCCTTCTGCCTGAAGTACATTTGTTATATTTTCCTCTAGTGAAGTTTTGATGGTAGTAAACTTTCTCAGTTTTTCATTATCTGAAAATGACTTTATTTTCCTCATTCTTGAAAGCTATTTTTTTCTTTCCAAAGGATATAAAATTTTATTTACTATTACTTTCTCCCAGTTTACTGAAGATATCATCCTACTGCCTTCTAGCTATTTTTTATCATTATTGCTGTTGGGAAATCTGTGGTCACCCCCAATTTGTCATCCTTTTGAAAGCACTTGGCTTTTATTTCTTTGTCTTTGGTGAACTGAAAATTGCACTATGATTTGTTAGGTGTAGATTTCTTATCGATCCTGGTTTGGAACTCATTCAGCTATTATCTTTTCAAATATTGTAAACGTCTGTGTTTTTTCTTTACAGAACTGTGCTTAACTGCATGGTCAATTTTTTTCACAACATCTTCTATGGTTCTTAACTTCTCTTTACCAATTCTTAGTGTCTCTACTCTGGAGATTTCTTCCTGTCTATCTTTTAGCTCACTAATTCTCTCTTTAGCTGTGTCTAATTGAATTTTTAATTTGAATTATTGTAATTTTACTTACATAAGTTCAGTTTTGCTTTCTAAATATCCTTGTTCATAGTTCAGCCTCTTGTACCTAATTCATATCTTCAATTTTCTTTCATTTCCTTAAATTGATTAAACTACTAATTTTATCCACTATGTTAGCTCATTAAGTGGCTGAAGTCTTTGCATGTCTGACTCAGTTGGTTGAGGATTCTGCGTTCTCTGGGTCATGTTGCCTTGTTTCTTTTTGTGTTTTGTGATATTTGAAAGTGAGCTCCTTCCTTGGAACTTTATTTATTTTTAGGAGTTCCTTGAGACCTGGCAGATGGTGACTGCACCAGAACAAACTCGCACATGCTTCTGCAGATGCTGAAGAGGGCTGCCAGCTTCAAGTTATTTTAACCTTAATTCTCAGTTTAAGAGTTTTCGGACTATCCACATCCAGGTGGTGTGATTTCAGACTTCAAACTGTATGAGGGCTAGTTTATTACTACAAATTTTCTGGTTGGGTTTTTCCCCCCCTCTTCAACCAGCACCACTTTTGAGGACAATTTCCTATCAGTGCCCTTTGATGGGGGCAGATTTACTGTTGGTTTATCCATATACGTATGGGGTCCTTTTATGCACTTTTATGCACTGAGTGGAGATTCCTATTCAGTTTATCACCTTGAGAGGTTCCTGGGCTTTTTCTCTGGTTCACTACATTCTCTGAGGCCTGGGAACTGACGGTCTAGTTCACTTTGATTTCACTAGTGCCCTTAAATGCTGCTCTCATGCTCCAGCTACCTCTTAGAGTTGCCAATTTCTGTTGTGTTAGTTTTTCAGGGCTGCTGTAACATTACCACAAATCAAGCGGCTTAAAACAGCAAGAGTTTATTCTCTCACAGTTCTGGAGACTAGAAGTCCAAAATCAAGGTGTCAGTAGGGCCATGCTCCCTCCAAAGTCTCCAGGGTAGAATCCTCCCTTGCTTCCTCCTAGCTTCTGGGGTGTGATGGCAATCCCTTGGCATTCATTGGCTGTGATAGCACAACTACAATCTCTACCTCCCTCTTCACATGGCCATCTTCCCTCTGTGTCTGTGTCTCTCTGTGTCCAAATTTCCCTCCTCTTATAAGAACGCCAGTCACTGGGTTAGGGACCACTCTAATCCAGTATGACCTCATCTTAACTTGATTACATCTGCCTATTTCCAGATAAGCTCATATTCACGGGTTCTGGGTGGGCATGAAATTTTGGAGGACACTATTCAACCCAACCTATATGTCTTACGTTTTTGTGATCCTACCAATGTATTAAAAATTATATCTAAATTATTTTATTCAGGACGTTGTCATTTATTTGTCTCAGCAGAGGATTGGGAAATTCCAGTATTATTGGGTCATACTTCAGAAATAAATACCTTTGTGCTTTTCTTTATTTTTCGTTAAGATGGTAAGCACCAGGATGACAAGAACTGTGTCCATCCGTTTTGCTTTGTGTTCTCAGGATCTAGCAGAGCAGAGAGCAGGTATTCAATAAACATTGGTAGCATAAATGAATGAATGTTTTAATAAGTTAGTTTCAAAAAATAAAAACTGGGTTACAGCATTTGGGACAAGAGTTATTTGAGAACCTCCTTCCCAATACTCCAGTTTGACACTTGGGGCTGAATAGTTTTCCATGTCCCTTGAATTAAAACCTCTGCTGGCTCACAGTTTTCTTAGATCCTCTGCTGTTGCTCCCTAACCCTGCCCATATCCTCCTGATCTGCCAGTTTCATTCCTGTAATGGCTGCACATTACACAAAGCTTCAAAAATTTCCCCCTTCTCCTCTTTTTCCAGGAGGTAGCTGTCATGCATTTTTGTGCCAAAACTGTGCTAAGTGTTTTCACATTTTGTCTCATGCAATCTTCACAAGCCTATAAAGGTATTGATAATACCTATAAACAAGGTATTGATAATACCTAGAAACAAGCCTATAAAGTAGGTATTATCATCTATCATGGTCTTCATCATGATCTATCACCACTACTACCATCATCATCATTATTATTTTACTGATAAGGAAACTGAGCCTTAAGGGAGGATAAGTAACTTGGTTAGGTGTTTAAACCAGGACTAGAGCCCTGGCAATGTAACTCTAAGAGAGGGCCCACATTCTTAATTTATATGTGGTACCTACTTGGTCACATTTCCACTTTCTGAAGACTGCACTCCTTCCTGCCCTCCCTCTGTTTCCTGAAAGGGTTTCCTACCTACCAGCTTAAATCTAAATTTTCCTCAATGACCCATTTATCAAGCACCTATTAGGTGGAAGCCAGTTCTGGTCACCCTTCCTTGTAGAACTAGGAAGGGGCATCATGGCTGTCCTCCTCTCCTGACCACTATTCCTTCTCCACACACTCTTCTATTGCTCAGTGACTCATCTTCTGCTCAAGTCTACACATATTCACTTCTCTTACCTCTTCCCCACTCCTTGGTATAATTCCTGAAACTCCAGTGTGCCTCTACTCTGGTCAAATAATTGAGCATCAATTTTACCGTATTGCTACACAATGAAATTCTTACCTTCGACCTGGTGCATTTTCATTTTAATAATGTTTCTACATCTCGACCTCCTCCTCCCTCTCCTCCCCCTCCCTCTCCCTCTGCTTCTTCTTCTTCCCCTTCCGTAACTTTGAGAACTTTGTTATCAATGTCTACCATATCAAATTAAAACTCTTTGTCCTAAATTTAAGGCCATCACATTCTAGACCTCCATTATTCTGTATCTCTTCATTTCAGGACAAACTCTGGTTGTACTTACTGCTGGCCAATTCATGAACATGCTATGTACTTTGCTCCCTCCTTATGATTAGATGGTATGATTGAGCTAATTCACCAGCCTCCTACCATTGTAGGTGAAGTCAGGTGTTAAACTCCCACTGTAGCTTAAGATCCTCTGATAAGAAGGAGAGTCGTTGGGAAATCTCTTTGGCCCCCACCACAGGGATAGCTTCCTGACCAATGAGTCCATTAGTAGGCCCCACCGGCCCTTCCTTAGATTCCACATTTTCTGCCACGATGTATACTCCATGAACATCCATCTTCACCAACCCTGTTGCTGACACTCACATCATTTCTCTCAGGATATACAATATACAAAGAATAAATAACAGGAGGGAACAAGAGAGTGAGGAAACTCAACACTAAAAGTGAGAGGGAAAGAGCAAAACAGAATGGCAAAGAAACAAGATAATAACCACAACTATATAGCTAACAATGACTAAGGATTTCATTTGCACCAGGCTCTGTTCTCCTAAGCAGAGACAGATTAAAAAGCAAGGACCTATTCATATAAAAGTTAAACATTGGGCTTCCCTGGTGGCGCAGTTGTTGAGAATCTGCCTGCTAATGCAGGGAACACGGGTTTGAGCCCTGGTCTGGATGGATCCCTCCTGCCGCGGAGCAACTGGGCCCGTGAGCCACAACTACTGAGCCTGCGCGTCTGGAGCCTGTGCTCCACAACAAGAGAGGCCGCGATAGTGAGAGGCCCATGCACTGCAATGAAGAGTGGCCCGCGCTCGCCGCAACCAGAGAAAGCCCTTGCACAGAAACAAAGACCCAACACAGTCAAAAATACATTAAAAAAAAAAAAAAGTAACAAATGTTCAAGTACAATTGGTGTCTTAAAAAAAAAAAAGTTAAACATCCCTGGAATAAATTGGAAATATGGTGCAGTTAACTCAGGTTTGCATATGTAACTCTTAACATAGGTGAAGGATGTAAATACATGCTGTTCCTGCAGAAGCATGTGTCACCTTCATGGGGTAAACAAAACAGAACATGGCAAATGTTTTCTCCTTGGATTTGACCTATCTTTGTTGAGATCTTTGTTCAACAAGGCATCTTGCCTCTAACTGGAATCCAACAATCAGAAATTTGGTTGAAGTGAGCTGTTGTAGTCTCCAGAAAGCCTGGAATCAAATAACAAATGGTGTAGTTCTGTTTAGTAGGAACGATCATTTGCGTTATTTTCTACATAGAAAACATAATATTTCCCTTAAAAGATCAGTCCTGGTTAGGAAAATTATAAAAGAAAACAGAAAAGAGAAATTAAATGCTGGGAAACAATCTGAAAACATAAAATGCAGAAATAAGAAAAAGGATTTCTGAGCCTACTTTGAACAAGACTTTGTTATAGTATAGAATCATGTGTAGTCTCAGTAACTACTACTAATGTAATCCAGTTATGAGTGATAGAAAAACTGTCAGACACAAAATAATTTCAAATAGCTGAAGTGCTATGTTATAACCAGTGTGAAACAAATACCTAATTTAGAATATAAAGAGGTATAAAATTTTTCATTATCAGAAATCAGCTTTTGTTTATTCCACATAGCAGAGCTTCTATTTTTTCACACCACTTTTGAATCAACAAAGCTCATCCTCTCTGAAGCCTGGTGCTTTCCTGGTTAGGAATTTGTAATGATATTAGATGGATCTGACGTTGTTGTAGATCATGGCACCATAAGTTCTTATGTGGATTTTTTCCAGCCAGAGAACATGGAGATCATAGCAATAGTTGGAGAAACTGGACCACCCCAAGCATTCTGGCCTACACCAACAATTGATTCAATGATTAGTCATGGTGCAATGAATCAAACTGCAGTGAAACCTACCAGAACCATTTCATCACAAAGATCTGTCTGGATATTTGGGGCTTATTTGGTGGTGGTGGTGATGGTGCTGGTGATGGTGCTGGTGGTGATGGTGCTGGTGGTAGTGGTACAAATGGTGGTGGTAATGGCAGTGGTGATAATGGTGGTGGTGATGACGGTTGGTGTGTGTTAATGACACAGGAAGTCAGTGGTCCCAAGTGGTGTACAAGGGAGAGAACAAAAGCTTCCATCTGGAGAAGGTCTCTTCTATGTTTATAGAAAAGAGGAAGGACATGGTAGGAGCTACCTTCGGGAGGATTGTTACCCTCCTGTCATCACAGGTCTAGCTTACTTTAATGGCTTTTTTATGGACCTAGCATAACCTCACTGTGCTCAGAGTCAACAGTGATCCAAATTACCCTGCCTCTGCTTATGGCTCGAACAAGAAGGTTGGTATTAAAAGAGTTATATTGATCTTGGGTCTTGGAAATGCCATTTTGATGTTTCTGTCCTCCCTTCTGATGATGGAATCTTTCAGGTCAAATCTTCATCTGGAGAAATCCATTTGGGTGAAGAAGATGTCAACAATACGATAGTAAATTGTTTCATTGCCAAGACAATAGGACTGTCGTTACCTCTGCACTCTCATTGCAAGCACCTCAATCATGGATAGGATTGAGTCCCTCATGAAGAGACTGATTCTACAAAATTGTCCTCAACTTAAGAATTGAATGCTTTTTCGTCCACCAGCTTCTGTTGACTAGACCTTTCAAATGGCAAGAAGAGCAAGCCTCAGGTCCATGACATTGTTCTGGCAGGCACCCTGTCCATATATCCAAGAATAAGAAACCTATGCGGGACTTCTCAATGGCAAGATGCTACCACTTAGGTGAAGCTATCTAGATTGCCCTATTATCTGAGATAAATCTGAAAATGTTTTGGTTTCTTTTTTTTTTTTTTTTTTTGCTTGAAGATCTGCCTCTCGGAAGGGAAATCTCTGGTGGAATCGCAACTGTCCTGATCTGGTGTGCCACCACGCAGTGCAGATTTTCACCTTTTGTCAGACAACCAGCCTGGTGAACTCACTCAGGTTTATGAAAGTGAGAGCAATGACCAAGGACAACCTGCTTGGCAGTTCACGACACTCCTCACATTGACAATGACAACGAGTCCAATGGCAAGCCCGGTGGGTCTGACAGGTTGAGTACAGGCCAAGAGAGCAAGCTTATGAACGCTCAAGATGAAGGATATCGCTTGAGAAAGGAAGGTATTGAGTTCATGCCTAAGAGGCACAGGCTGAAGATGAGAAGCACGGAGACAAGTGTCTCCCAGCACCTCACTCAAATCCTTTCAATAAGAAGCCACAGTAGGAAGATAAGAAACTTCAAGACAAGTGCAATGAAATCATTAAGATGAGTCAGTCTATTTGACAGCCGGAGTTTCCAAAAAGAAAGATCTGGAGAGTATTTTGCCAACCCAAACTCACAAGTCTGTCTAGATGGCAGGGCCATGCATAGGGGGGATGCCCTAGGGCTTCTGAGGGGCCAAGCTCCTTGTGATGGTTCTGGATCCATCATTAAGGCCAGTAAACACATATCCCACCCAGCTAATCAAACATACGAAGAACATAATTTATTGCCAAGTCCACACAGTGGCAGTATTTTAGTTGGGCATTCTGATACTTGGATGTCCATTCAGGAAAAGAAGGGCAAACTTTCCCACTATCAGGTCTGTAAAAAAGTGGAAAATAGAATTCATGTTCTTGAGAATAAATATCTATTTAAAATCATCACCTTAGAAAAGGAAGAAAATCAGTCTCTCCATCTCCTGAACAAGCATCAAGAAAGAGTCCTTATGCACTTGAGGGAGTCCCGAGTTATTAACCTTCCTGGGGAAGACGCGAGACTTGCAGCCCTAGGAGCTAAGGCAAAAGTGTGGTTATATAATTCTCATTGCCAAATACCGTTTCATCAGACGATGGGTTTCGGGGGTTTTAAATTCAAAGAAGAATTTATCTTGTGGATCCTTCTGAAAGGAACATTAAGCAAGTTAATAACTAATGTCTTTGTGAAGTTATACAGAAAATTAAAAAATGTTTTTCATGGAGAGGGTTCTTAAGGGGACCCTTGAAAAAAATCTGAGGAAAGTCAGACTCAAACAAGATCAGGTCTCTTTAATTCAAGTCAACAACTGTTCCTTGAGAAGCTACTAGATGCCAGGCACTAGGCCAGGTGTTAAGACACAGCAGTGAGTAATACATATGCTTGATTTATGTAAAGCCTTCAAACTTGTATTGTGATGTCTCAGGATTTGCATAAAAGGAGCAAAACAAATCACTGGCAACAAAACCTATTCACCAAGGAGAAAATAAGTTAGATTAATTTCCCTGTTCCTCTTGTTGATTTTAATTTTGTACTTTGTTCTTTCTTTGAAATCGAAGTTCTTCTTGATTTTGGGTCTATGCATGGTGATTTCCATTGTGACTTAGTATTATAATTTTAAATTTTTATCAAATTAATACGTGCACATAGTTTAAAGGGTCCAATGGTACCACAAGGCTCAGGATGCAAACAATGGTCCTCTGTCCCTCTCTTTCTCACCCCCATGTCCACTCCCAAGAAGTAATCAGTTTCAGCAATTTTAGCTGTCTTCATTTTTCCTGTTCTTCCATATTTCTAAATAACAAGGATATACTGCCCTTGGTTGATTTAAAAATTTGGACATTATGTAATGACTTCCCTCTGTGAAAGAAGAGGACCCTTTGGCTCTCTTACACCAGCTCCTGTGTTTCTCCTGACCCTCTCAACATGTAATGCTACAGTTTCTCGGATTGGCACTCTGCAATCTTATGATCTTGGCTATATTTTGGCAATATTTATGTCATTCACAGCTAAAACACATCATGTCCTGTGATATCATTTTCTTTCTTATATGGCTTTTTATTTTTCCTGGAGTTAATAACTACCTTGTCTCTTCTGGTTTCTGTGTACGTCAGTAATTTACTCTCAAACTCTGTTGGAGCTCCATGTAGAGAAACATTGATAATCTCGCAGGTTCATGTTTTTCTTGGAGGGTTCTCTCATCTTCAGTCCTCTTGCTGTTCATCTGGTTATTTTTCAGTCCTACTGCACAATTGCTGTCCTGGGCTCTTTTCTTTTTTACCATCGTCTGGGAATACCTTCTCCTCTCTCCTATGTTGGGCCCCTGCTTTCTAGAGCCCTTCTCTGTTTTTTGTGGTTTACTCCTTTGTTTTGGTGGAACACATCCTGCAATAGTTTCCTATCAAAGTGCCCTTGGCAGTAAAAGCTGTTGGAGAACTTGCATGTCTGAAAAAGTTTTATTCTGTCCTTAAACCTGATTGGCTTGGTATAGAATTCTAGGTTAGAAATCATTTCTTCTTAGAAGTTTGAAGGCATCACTCCACTTTCTCTTTAATTCTGTAGCTGCTCTTTTGAAATTTAATGCTGTTTCAGTTCCTGACTCCCTTTTGGCGACCTGAATTTTCCTTCTGGCAAGTGTTAGAGTCGTTTCTTCATTCCTAGGTTCTAAACTTCCCGGTAGTGGGCTTTGGTGTGGATCTATTTTCATTCATTTGTGCTGAGTACTTGTGAAAAACCCTGCAATCTAGAAACTCAGATCTGTCAGTTCTTGGAACATTTAATATCAGTTTTTTAAAAAGTAATTACTTCTCATTCATTTTCTGCCTGTCTCCCTCCCTGGAATACCAATTGGACTTCTTAGGCTGTTAGACCTCATAGATTGAGCCTCTAATTTTCTTATTTATTGTCTCCTATGTTGTTTATCTTTGTTGCGATCTATTTTTCAGGAGGTTATTTCAAGTTCATATCAACTGATAGATTGGGCACCTGGTGAGAGAGAAAGAGGAGTCATGATGGCTTTAAACATCAGGAAGAAGGGGGCCACATTTTCCTGACATGGGGGGCTGGGGGAGGAGCAGCTGGAAGGGTGAGTCCCACCTCAGTCTAGGACCTGTCACGTGTGAAATGCTGGTAGACATGCGTGTGGAGATGCAGTGAGTCTGGAGTTCCAAGGACACTTAAGGTACTGTAAAAAGATATATTTAGAAAGTGGGATTGTAGCACGTGCTATTTTGTAAACTGCTCCTTTTTTTTTTTAACTTAACAATGTACTGAGAGCATTTTCTCCTCATTATCGGTACTTTTGATTCTGTTGGGCGTCATTTATTGCCACCTGGGGGCATCTTGTAAAGTTCCCCCACTCCCACCCCCAGGCTCTAACCAGGGACTGTTCTCTCCGTGAGTTCCAGGAGCTTGAGGGATGCTCAGGCCTAAAAAAACAGCACAAGGTACCAGGGCTTAGACAGGCATTGCCGACAGGCTGAGGCGCACAGGGCGGGAGCTTGGTAATCATTCAGACAAGTGTTCCCGGGGGTGGCAGTTATCCCTGGGTGCCCGTGGGGCTCCAATGCACCTGCTATTGATGGGACAGATCGGCTGGCCTGTGGTTAGCATTGTAAAGCACCTAACTGGGGAGAAAACCGGTGTGTGCGTGTGTGTGTGTGTATGCGTGTGGGCACGTGTGCCAGCAGGTTTCTCCACTCCCAGGCGCACCCTCACATCTGAGACCGTGTCACTTTTCACTCAGGCGGGGAGGGCTCCTTGCCTGAGCCCAGTGGAACCTTGTGGGCAGCCTGACCCCTCACCTCTCATCCACACTCAAGGGAGCCTTTCTGGGTTCCTGGTGCTTTAGCTCAACCTGTCCTTTGTCTTTCTTTTTCTCTCTCTTCAACTCTTCAACTCCCACCCTCCTTCTGGCTCCAGAGAACCATCATGGGCTAAGGAGAGAGGTTGGAGTCCAGTCCATTTAGGGGAATAAAAGGAAGAAATTCAGGTTCTGGGTTGTAGGGAAACATTCATGCATTGGGGTCTCTGTCTTTAGAACAGGGCAGAGGTCTGCTTGTCCGAATGTTGGCCGGAGAGCAGGGCATCTCACCTCGTAAAATGAGTGCTCATCAGGGCAGACTGAGCCTGGAGTGGGGGAAGGGGGCAGGGAGGCTGGGCCACAGTCTTCTACCTCTGTCCCTGTGTGCCATGACTGCAGCGAGATGGCTCAGCTGGGAGTGAGCATGCTAGAAAAACGGAAAGTTGTTTTCAGAAATTGACCCAGAGATGAGCAGATGCCTGTGTTTTGTTGTTGCCATCACTATGTCTTCTCTGCATGACATATTCCCGAAAGATGTTTAAAATGCTTTAGCAATCATGTTTCATCAACATCTCTTGACGGTAGGTGGGCGGTAAGGAGGTGGCCAGGCAGCTTGTTCTGTGGAGATGCTTCATTTCAAGTGAAGAGTGAAATCTGGACTGCAGGGGGAGGGGGTTTTGTAACCAGGATTTTTTCACGTGGGTTTGGTAGGTAAAGAAACACCAAGATGATGGTCACCATGGTTCATTCATTCATTCAGCAAGCATTTATTGGGGTGTCCCCCAGGCCAGCACGGAGTGCTGGGAGAACAGCAATGAGGAAGGTCAAGTATTCTTTTGAAGATGGCAATTTGAGATTAAAAGAAGACATTTGGAAGGAAAAGAAACAGGTCATAGTAGTAGTTTGGGTACAGAAAAGAATCAAGGTGAACATAAACAGTAACTGTAAAATATCAAAAGTACAAATCTGAAAAATAGACTTTGATTACTAAATAGGAAAGCAGGAGACTTTGTAAAATTTAACTTAACTTTTTGAAAAGATCATATATTTAGCTGATTTAAATATCCAAACAATACAAAACGTTCTGGCCTAAAAAGTCTTGCTACCCCCTCTGGACACACCCATTTCTCCTTCACCTTGCGGGTAATTATGTTTATGAATTTCTTATTTACCCTTCTAGTGTTTCTTTATAAAAATTTAAGCATATATGCATATATATTAATTCTTCGTTTCTTACATAAATAATTGCAGACTCTATACAACAGGCATATTAGTTTTCTGGGCCATGCAACAAATTAGCACAAACTTAGTGACTTAAAACAATGCATATTTATTATCTCATGGCTTCTGTGGGTCAGGAGTCTGTGTGGGCTTAGCTGGGTTCTCTGCACAGGGGCTCACAAAGTGTCAATCAACATGTTAGCTGGGCTGCATTTTCATCGGAGGCTCGACTGGGGAAAGATCTGCTTCCAACCTCCCTCAAGCTGTTGGCTGACAATTTCTTTGCAGCCATGAAATTGTGGTGGGTTTCTCCTTCAAAGCCAGTAAAAGAGAGACTCTCTAAACTAAAGAAAGGCCTCTTTTAAGGGATTTTACTTAATTAGGTTAGGACCTCCCAGGATAGTCTCCCTATTTGATTAACTCAGAAACAGCTGATTTGGGATCTTAATTACATTCGCCAAGTCCCTTCACCTTTGCCATACTGCATTGGCCAAGGAGCAAGTCAGACTCTGTGCGTTCAAGAAAAGTAGATTTTTATACAAAGTTGTGGCTCACTGAGTTCACCTTAGGGAGTGTCTGTTATGCCAGAAATTGGCAAATTATACCCCACGGGCCAAATCCAGCCTGCTACGTGTGTTTGTAAATAAGGTTTTATTGGTACGCAGTCACGCTCATTAGTTTATATATTGTCTGTGACTGCTTTCTTGCTAACATAGCAGAGTTGAGGGGTTGTAACAGAGAGCATGTATGACCTGCAAGCCTAAAGTATTTACTATCTGGCTCTTTACAGAAAAAACATGATGCAATGTTCTGCACCATGTTTTTTCTCTTACCATTAAACCTTGGTGTCCTCCGTGTCGGTGCACACAGATCTTTATCATTTTTCACAGTTTTGTAGGCATAGTATTCCCTGTGTGTGGCTATACCATGGTTTACTCAACTGGTCCCTGACTGCTGGACACAGTGGTTTCCAGTCTCTTGCTAGACATGATCTTGGAAGTAAGAAATCTTAAAATCCTGATTGAATGAAGTCGAATATATTTGTTTCTCTTTTTATTATGCTTTAACCAAAGCTCCTTTTGGTATTAAAAATATTTATTTTTTTCTGATTAAAAATGTAATACAAAATTATACAAAGATCAAGACTTTAGAATAAAAAGTGTGGGACATTTTGGGGAAGGTGGTGGTGAAAAAACTTACCCCTGATACATTTTTCTCACAATCTCTCAGTTCAACTATCAACTACCTTTCCTGAACTCAGTGGAGGCAAGGGCCACAAGGTGTAAGGGAGGCCCAAAGGCTATGGAAGCCTGGAGTCTGGTCCTCTCTGGGCCACAGAGAGCCTGGGCACCTAAGGAGAGCCCTGGAGTGAGCCTTGGGCTCGACAGTGCCAACTCATGAGACCCTTGAGCGCATCTGGAAGGATGGAGCTAGCCAGTGTTGTATGGCCCGTTTTGGGGGACCCACTGGTCTCCCTGGTTGCAAGGAGCCTCAGAGAAGCTGATCAGGTGAGATCTGCCTCTGAGACGAAGAGAGCATCAGCCTTGCAGAGGGAAGGTCAGGAGCCAGGTGCTACTTCCCAGCTGCAGGCAGGGACCCGAGCACCTCCAGCTCTACACCATGGGCCCACGGGAGCAGAGTCTACTGTGTTCCTGCCATCTGTGGGCGACTACCACTGAGGTCGCCCAGCAGCTAGGCATGGCTCCAAGGGTGAAGGGAGCTGCAACTAGGCAAGGGAGAAAAACAAGCCATCTTAGCAATAACTGGGGGAGGAAGAATGAGCCATCAGCTTGCTCAGAAACGGTCCTGCTGCAGAAGGCAGATGGCAGCTTGACTAGAAACCAGTAAAGGCACTTAAGAGGTTCAATTACAGCATGGACTGGAACCAAAGAATTATGTTTGAATTAAAAAATTAAGTACATATCTTCAAAGGGATGTCATCCTCCATTTAGACACAAATTAGTGGTCTGAAAGATGAAGTGGAAGACATATATCTCAAAACCCAGGGAAACATGTTTAGAGATAAAAATCATAAAGGGGAAAATAAGATAAAAATCATAAGGGGAAACAGAATAAGAAACTTGCCTGCTAGAACCATGAAAGCTAATATACAAATGATAGAGTAACAGCATAGGGGGGCATTAATGGTAAACATGCCGGAAAAAAGTTCCCAAGCTGTGGAAGACTTGAATCTACAGATGAAAACAGTCAACTGAGATACCCATAGGCCTAGGTTGCCCTTCAGGGCTGAGCAGAAAATCTTAGAAGCTTCCAAAGGGAAAGAACTGTTATTTACAAAAATAAAAGAAAATGGGATTGCTGTCAGATTTCTCACTCACACCAGTGGCCGATAGAAAGCACCGGAAAAATGTTTATGTAGTATTGAAAGGAAAGGGGTGCTAATCAAGCCCGATGCACCTGCAGAGTCATTTGTCTGTCAGGTTGAATATATCAGTTAGGACTGAGAGTGAGAGGAATATATCAGTTAGGACTGAGAGTGAGAGGAAACCCTCCCGACCTCAGAAGTGTAATCAAATTGGGGTTTCAGTCATGCACGGGAAGTCTCTGGACAGGTGCCCCTGGGCTGATGTGCAGCTCAGTGATAGAGATTGGAACAGTGATATGTGTGGGAGATGCTTCTACTAAAAAATGATTCTCTCTTTATTTGAAATTCAAATTCACCTGGGCTTCTTGTATTTCTTTTAGATAATTATTAATTATTATTATCATTTTTGGGGGCTAAATCTGGCAACTCTATTCTTTGATGCCCTAAGGTACTCATTCTGCCTCAGAAATGGCTGTGACTGCTCCAGGTATCACACGCACAGTAGGAAGAGAGAGGAAGAGAAGAGTTACTAGCAGATTTCTGCTTATATCTAACTGGCCGAATCATGTCACGTGGCCACACGTAGCTGCAAAGGACACTGAGGCATCAGCTGTAGCATTTATAGCGTGTACAGAAAAGGAAGACATGGGAGAAGAGCTGGTAATGGGGTCAGACAAGCTAACATGCCTGCCTGCTTTGCGGGGACCCGGCTTATGGTGTGTAGGTCACACAGTAAACCATAGGGGGCTCCATTTTTATTGTAGCAATAGTTTATATGAAAGCCTCCCCTGGGGGTTGTTTAATCAGTTAACTATTTCTGGTATCAAACTATTTAGCTTAGTATCTTTCTTTTTTCTTTCTTTCTTTCTTTTTTTTTTGCAGTACGCGGGCCTCTCACTGTTGTGGCCTCTCCTGTTGTGGAGCACAGGCTCCGGACGCACAGGCTCAGCAGCCATGGCTCACGGGCCTAGCCTCTCCGCGGCATGTGGGATCTTCCCAGACCGGGGCACAAACCCGTGTCCCCTGCATCGGCAGGTGGACTCTCAACCACTGTGCCACCAGGGAAGCCCTAGCTTAGTATCTTAAAACAACAATTTATTATTGCTCATGAGTCTGTGGGCCAGCTGGGTGGTTTGGTCCTGGCTGGACATCTGCAGCTGACCCTTCACTTTTGTTCATTAAATACATTTTTTAAGTGAAAATATAATATACACACAGAAAAGTGCACATACCATGAGACTGCAGCCTGATAAATTCCCACAAGCTGATCACACCAGGGCAACTTGGCACACAGATAAGCTACAGCACAGCACCAGTACCCAAGACCCCCCTAGTGTCTCCTTTCAGGCATTTACCTTCCAAAAATAGCCACTGTTCTCAATCTGTCAGCCTAGCTTGGTTTTGCCTGTTTTAGAATTTTATATATATGGTTGTATCTGATTTATTTCAGTTACTATTATATCTGTGAGCTTCACTGATAGAGCTGCATGGAGCTGTAGTTCATTTGTATTGATTATCATGTAGAATTTCATTCTGTGACACACACCAGTTCATTTATCCATTGTAGTATTGATGGGTACTTGGATACTTGTTTCTGGAGTGGCGTTATTATGAATAACATTGCTATGAATATATTTGTACATATCATTTTGTGCACATTTGTACAAAATCAGTTGGTTGTACACTTGATAGAAGAATGGCTGTGTCATGGGGTATGCATATGTTCAATTATAGTAGATACTTCTAAAGAAATTTCCAGACTACACTTCCGCCATGTGCTAAGGCACATTCCCACCAGCAGTATATGAGAGTTCCAGTTGCTTTACGTTCTGGCCAACAGTTGTCCTGCCATTTTAATTTTTGTCATTTTGATGGGGTATAGGGCTATCTTGTTTTAATTTGCATTTTTTTCCTGACGACTGACAATGTTGAGCACCTTTTTATACATTTATTGGGCATTTTATATCTTCTGCAAAGTTAAATTCAGTTTTCTGCCTGGTATTCTATTAGGTTGTCTGCTTTTTACCTTTTTCTTTTAAAAATGGTTTTGAAAACTTCCTTAACTATTCTACATTCAAGTTCTCTGTCCAACATATGTATTGCAAATGTTTTCTCCACTCAGTGGCTTTCCTTTTCATTCTTTTATTGTTGCCTTTGTTGAACAGAATTTCTTAATTTTAATGTAGTCTAATTTTTATTATTTTTTCTAGTATGTTTAATACTTACTGTAACCCGCTAAAGGAATTTTTGCTACCCAAGATCATGAAGATGTTCTCTTACATTCTCTTAAATTATCTTCTAGAAAGATTTTTAACCCTTCACATTTATGTCTATAGTCCAAATATAACTGATTTTTGTTCAAGATTTAAGTAGGAATAAAGACTCGCTTTAAAAATATAGACACCCGGACTTCCCTGGTGGCGCAGTGGTTGAGAGTCCGCCTGCCGATGCAGGGCACATGGGTTCGTGCCCCGGTCCAGGAGGATCCCACAAGCTGCAGAGTGGCTGGGCCCGTGAGCCATAGCCGCGGAGCCTGTGCTCTGCAACGGGAGAGGCCACAACAGTGAGAGGCCCGTGTACAGCAAATATATATATATATATAGAGAGAGAGAGAGAGAGAGAGAGAGAGAGACACCCAATTGATCATTTATTGAAAAGATCATCCTCTCCCTCTGCTTTGAAATGTAATCTTTCTCATAAATAAAACTACTTTGTGTGGTCTGTTTTTGAACTTCTTATTCTGTTCTATTAATCTATTTGTGTCTTAGGTTCCTGAACTTTATAATAAATCTTGATATAGCTGGTTATTCAAGTCTCAACTTTGTTCCCTGAAATTGTGTTTGCTGCTCTTAGACCTTACATTTCATAAAAGTTATATAATTGGTTTATCAGTTTTCATAGAAATAAAACTTTCTGGGGTTTTTAATCAGAATTGTCCTGAATCTGTAGATAAGCTTGAGAAGAAGGGACACCTTTCAATTTTTAGTCTTACAATTCATGAACATGCCATATTTTTCATTTATTTATCTTCTTTACTGTTTCTCAATAATGTTTTGTGATTTTCTATGTGGAGGGCTTGCGATCTTTTGTCTGAGTTATTCTTGGGTATGTAATGTTTCTGAATGCTGTCACAAATGGAATTGTTATTATACATAATATTTTTCACCTTTTGTAATTGTCCCACAGTTCTTGTATATTCTGTTCCATCTTGTTTATTCTTTTTCTTCTTTTCATTTCCGTTTTGGAAGTTTCCATTGACATATCTTCAGACTCACTGATTCTTTCCTTGGTCACGTACAGTCGGCTGGTAAGCCCTTCAAAAGCATTCTTCTTTGTGTTTTCGATTTCGAGCATTTCCTTTTCGATTCCTTTTTTAGGGTTTCCATCTCTCTGCTTATATAACCTAGCTCTTCTTGCGTGTTGGTTACTTTTTCCATTAAAACTATTAGCATATTAACTATAATTATTTTAAATTCCTGACCTGATAATTCCCAAATCTCTGCCCCACCTGAGCTGGGTCCCCACGCTTGCTCTGTCTCTTCAGACTATTTTTTGCCTTTTAGCACATCTTGTGACTTTTTGTCAAAAGCTCGACATGATGTGTTGGGCCAGAGGAATACAGATCTTTACTAGGAGGTTTATATTTCGTGGCACGTGGCGCCTGCCATCAGCTAGGAGGCAGAGGCCATGGTACTGTTTGCTGTAGCTGTGATGGCAGAGGTTAAACTTCATCTAGCGTCCTTGATCGTGTCTCCCTGTTGTCTTTGGTTTTTCCTAGAGACTCCTTAAGTAGAGTTGAAGGCTTGCAGTTCTTTTAGTTTTAATCCGCCATTCTTATACAGGAGCCCCATTGATGTGCTGTTTCCATGGGGGATGGAAGGTGGGGAAACATCTTGTAGTCCTGTGATTAGCTCTAGGTCTTTCAGGGAGCCTGAGTTGGGTATTTCCTTTCCCTTAGGCTAATTAGGCCCTGGGAAAACAGAAGTTAGGCTCTGGTTAAATAATTTCTTTTGAAGGCAGCCAACCTTCGGTAAGAACAGAATGTTACAGGAATATTTCAGGATGGTTACTTTTTACCTCTCTTTGCCGGAAGCAGGAAGGCATGCAAGAAGGCATCTTCACAGTGAGAACCTGATAATGGCTTCTTCCCAGTCATGTCAGGCGGGGGGGTGTCCCCCTAAAACTGGGCCCCCTTGAAATTTTTTGTTTTTTTGGGTTTTTTTTTTGCAGTACGCGGGCCTCTCACTGTTGTGGCCTCTCCCGTTGTGGAGCACAGGCTCCGGACGCGCAGGCTCAGCGGCCATGGCTCACGGGCCCAGCCGCTCCGCGGCATGTGGGATCTTCCCGGACCGGGGCACGAACCCGCGTCCCCTGCATCGGCAGGCGGACTCTCAACCACTGCGCCACCAGGGAAGCCCCAGATACTCTTTCACATTGCTGTTCCACTTCTCAGGAGGTGGTCCGAGGTGCTGTAAGCTAGCTACATCTTGTGGGCTGGGAGACACTCCTCTTTTGTCCCCCACCGCCACATTGCATTTATCATGGCAGTCTGCGCATGTCATGTCACTTCCTTGCCTGCACTATTTACTTGTGCTTGTGGAGGATACAAAATCTTCAGTGTAGAGAGACTGTACTCTTTGCCTTTATATTCTTATGACCCTGCGTGGAAACTAGCATATAGTAAACCTTAGATAAATGTTTCATGAGCGAATGACTATTTGAATAAATGATCATAGTAGTTCATAGGGGCTGGCAATACAAGACATGCCTTAGGAATGGGTTTGTTCTGCTGCAGGGAGAGGAAAGAAGGGAACTCATGTCTATTGAGCACATATATGGGTCCGAGCATCTTTAAGATACTTTCACTTATTGAGTTGGGACTTAATCTGATAAGCAGAGCTTGGAGGCCATCTAGGGCTGGCAAAAGAGATGTGACCACGTGGCTTGTCATGGTGGAACAGGTCACTGGATAAAACTCTCAACAATATAGTCTGATCACCACTTTTCAACCTACTGCCTACTCTGCTCCTTTGGGACAAGGGTGATTTTTTCCTAGCTGCCAACTGGGGTAAGAAGAAGAGGATTGATACATGCCCATGCACCATAATAAAGCATTTAGACCTGTTACTTGAATCTCATTGGAACCACTGTGTTAGTTTGCTAGGGCTGCCATAACAAAGTACCGCAAACTGGATGGCTTAAAGAACTAGCTTATTGTCTCACAATTCTGGAGGCTAGAAGTCGGTGTTAGCAGGGTTGGTTACTTCTGAGGCTGTGAGGGAGAATCTGTCTGATCCTGTCGTCTGGTTTCTGGAGGTTTGCAGAAAATCCTTGACCTGTAGAAGCATCATCCCAATTTCTGCCTTCACCTTCATGTGACCTTCTTCCTGTGTGCTTTTTGTCTCGAAATTTCCCCTTTTTATAAGGACACTAGTCCTAGCGGATTAAGGGTCCACCCTACTCCAGTATGATCTCCTCTTAATTAATTTCATCTGCAATGACCGTTTTTCCAAATAAGATCACGTTCTGAGCTGCTGGAGGTTAGGACTTCGACATATGAAGGGGGTGGGAGGGGACATAATTCAACCCATAATACCTGTCTTACATTCCCTTAGGTACCACGTCTATCGATATCAATATAGTCCCATCCTCCCCTCCGTGTGTGTGTGTGTGTGTGTGTGTGTGTGCGTGTGTATGTAAATCTCATTCATTTCCCTATCATGCACAGCTGGGGATACCGGGAATCTAGGAGAAAACAATCTCCAACAGGGTCACTGCCTTCAAACAGCTTACCCTTTGTCAGGTTAAGGTAGACAATAAACTGCTAGGCAGATGAAAGAGGATTCATCTAGAAATCTATGTGTCCCAAAGAAAATAGGATTAGCTAATGAATTAGAGTCTGGCTGGAGGTGGAGTGGTGTTGTACTAATTTAGAGTTGATCTGAGAAGTCCCCTGTGAAGAGGCGAGGAAGAGAGGGTCCGTGGGAAGAGAGCCCCAACAGAGGGCACTGCCCAGGAGAAGGTGGACACCCTGTGGCAGGATCAGCTCCATCTCTTCAAGAAACAGCGAGGCATATGGCCAAAGAGTGTAAAGAGCAGTAGGAGATGAGCTGCAGGGGCAAACCGTGGTCAGAGTCTGCAGGGTCTTAGAGGCCATGGCAAACTTTGCATTTTCTTTTCTCTAGAGCGGGCAGCCCCCTGGACGGGTTTCAGCAGGGTTTGCTGTAGTTTGCATTTGGAAGCAGTTTTTGAAGTGTCCTTGAATGCCTTATTACATAACTGAGACAGAATCCAGCAGGCAGAAGGTTGGAGGGCTTCTTTTAGGTCACAAGCTTTTAGGGGCAGGCTTTGACTAAAATAGACATGTCTAAATCCTCCTCCTGTCAAGCAGAAGGGAGAGACCTGCCCTCTTCCTCTCCTGGGGTGCCGGGAGGGGAACTTGGTAATGTATGCAAAGTCCTGTGTGTTTTTTGGACACAGAGATCAAGGCTGTAACCTCTAAATTTGTTTCCCATCGAAAGCTTTCTCAGTGGAAGACGATGAATTTTCCAACCCAGACTTTCATTCCCTTCACCACCCTACGTTGGCTTCCCACAGAAAAACAGGTCACACGTAGAAAACGGGCTGGTATCAAACAGAGAAGCTGTTTGGTTTCATCAGAGTCTACAGTAGCTGAATCTACAATCTAAAATCTCTGTGACACAATGACATTGAAAAAAGCACACTTTACCCTGAATCTCCCTTCAGCCAGCTCAACCTGCATTATGGGATGGCGTGAAGACTTGCTAGCTTATGGATTTACATACGGGTTTGAAACCCAGACAAAGATTCATAACTGTGTATATTGGTTGTCACTTTGTGCCTCCCCGAAAACACAGATGCTGATCTTTGATATGATTCTCTTAAGGGCATGGCTTAGGGGTACCAGAGCAGGGACTCTGGCTAGAGCAAAAAAAAATATCACGTCACTGAACCAAACACACAAGACCCTAATGACATGCTTGTGTAAGTAAGAGTCAATTCCATCCTGCTGTCCCTCTGTATACCTAGCACTGGCTAGATATGCTGGCTTCAGGTGGTCAGAGCAAGGTCCTCAATCTTAAAGGAGCCATCCCCAATAGAAATAGAATACGAGCTGATTATGTAATTTAGAATTTTCTAGTAGCCATGTTAAAAAAAGTAAAAAGCCCGGTAAAATTAATTTCAACAATATGTTTTATTGAATCTAATATATCCAAAAGATTATCATTTCAATATGTAATCAATAGAAACCATTATTAGTGAGATATTTTCATTCACTTCCCACTATGTCTTGGAAATCCATTGTGTATTTACACTTACAGCACATTCCATGCGCATTTCAAGGGTCAATAACCACATGTGGCTTGGTGGCCGCCATCTTGGACAGCCCAGCTGGCCAGTGAATCGGCGCCACTGCTTTGCCCTTTGTGTCTGTGCTCCTGGAAGAAAGGCTCAAGAGGAATTTGCCAGCGTGCTGTAGCAATGTTCTGTCGCTGAGGAAGATCACCTCCTCCTCCAGAGGCCTTCTCTTCCTCCCGCTCCAATCATGGGGTTCTGGTGGGGCTGCAATCAGAGTACCCATGCTCCCGGTCTTGGTGATGGGTCCAGCGGTGGGTTTGTGACCTCAGCTGCCCAACTAGTCTTTCCCTGTGCTTTAAAAAACTGTAAGTGGGGAGAAGTCTTTGCCTTCTCTGTTAGGAGGTATAAGGCTGCAAGGCTTATGGGGGATAGAGAGCTCTGAGCTGTACGATAGACTTCCTTGGCCAGCTGACCTGAGGGAATGAGGGCAACTCAGAAAGAGAGATGGTGTTTGTGTGTGTGTGTGTGTGTGTGTGAGAGAGAGAGAGAGAGGGAACTTGAAAGCAGCAGAGCTATTTCTGGCCTCACTCTGTCCTAAGAGTTTGTGAGCTATTAATTTTCCTTTTCCACTTAAGTTATTTAGAGTTGAATTTTGTCCCCTGCAAAATCTTGGATCTGTATACTTTTTGGAGGGGCACAATGCTCTTCTCTAAAGACTCCTGTCTTCTTCCCAAAGCTGTGGGACTAAAGATGATTTGAACCGTAGATTGAAAACACAGCCTCAGAGCCATCTTGTATTCAATTAACGTCTGTGTTAAGAGAAGAGTAGCCTTTCTCTAAAATGACAGATCTGATTATGGAATCCAGTCTGCCTTCCTCCGATGCGCTCTTAGTGACATGGTGTTTTTCACTATTACAGTCCCAGCAATCTCCTGGGCAGTGACTGTCTTTTTAGCCAAATGGTAGAGTGTTTTTGTGACGTGTTTACTTGCTTAATTAATCAAACCCTCTCTAAACTCAGCTGTTTTGTGCTTGAGAAAATTTTAGCTTCTAATTTTCATTTGAAAAGAAATAAACATGTCACTTGAAATATAATAGTTGGAGCAATGAGGGCAAATTACATGGTTCACGTCCTCTTTTAGACTCTTTTTAACTCCATCCTGTTAAAAGAGCTTCAAGTCAGCCTCATGGTGATGAGATACTTTTGCTGCAGCATTTCCCTTACTATGAGGCAGTAAATTTGAAGACAATACTCTTTTTATACCCATCTAAGCCATGAGTAGCTACATAAACCCCATTTTCCCTGTGCTATTGTATTCAAGGATCCAGAAAATTGTATATGGCGGAGTTCTAAATATTGTTACTCAATCTACTCTCTGGAACTTCCAAATCCTATTCAGCTGTTCTGTTCTTCCTCACCTTGGGTCATTGGAAAGCCTGGCTTCACCCTGGAGCGTGCTGTTTAGAACCCTTTATGAAGCTCAAAAGTTATATAACCCAATTTTCCAGACACAGGGTAGGTAAGGGGAATGCACAGAATAAGACCAGGGGTGTTAGCGACACAGAAAGGTCAAAGCATTGGCTTTTCATAAGGGGTCCTCAGTGATGCTTGGAATCTCTGCACCAGAGTCTACTTCTCTTTTAGGCCCAGGCTGAGGGTGCTCTCATGTTGACCATGACCATGAATTCTGCTCTCTGAAATCCAAGTCTCCGGGTGTCCTGCTGTTGGTCCCATGATCCCTGGATCATCACTCCAGGCAAGGGGACCAGGCTTTTTGTCCAGCTTCCTTATGTGGAAGGTACCAATGCTCTCATTGTAACTGCTTGACACAGTTTGAAGTCACTAATTCTGAAGCCACTTCCCATGGCCCTTGATGTACTGGAGGTGAGGAAAGATCTTCCCAGCATCCAACCCATCCAGTGTGTGGAGGCCCCCAGGCTTTCTAGTTCTGCAGCCCCCACCCACCCAGGCCTGTTGGTTCTCAGCACACGTGTTGCTTGGGGACATCTGAGAACAAGGGCAGTTACTCTGTGCAGGGGAGCACCGCCTGTTCCCCCAATTCTCTGCCATTAAGTCAGTGACTCGGGAAAGGCGATGCTTTGGAAACCTCAACCCACGGGAGGAGCCCACTTGAGAAGGGTCTTTGTCTGCCTGTCCCTGTGTTCACTCAAAGGCATCTGTTCTTACTCTAGAAATAATCTCCAAAGGGTTTGGTCACCCCTGCTGCAGGGAGCTGTTTCCCGCCTGTGAGGATCTCCTCTCCCATGGTGGGCTCTGCGGGTGGTGTTCATGCGGGGATACTTGGGGAGTTAGAATCAGGGAATCACATGCAACACCTCACCCCATTTCAGCTTGGACACTGTACCCCGACTCTCCCCACAAAGCACTGGAGGTCGGGCTCTGACCTCCTCTGCCTTCTCTGCCATTGTCCACAGGATGTCACTCTCAGATCCAGGCTTCTTGAATGGCAGGAATGGCCCACTTGCACTGGGCGCGGTTATTTCTTCCCGCCGCTTCTATCTTCTGACTCCAATTTCGCCTCCCGAATCATAACAAATAATAAGCACATTCCCGTCCTGGTTTTGGAGATGATTTTCTCATCCTCCCAGGACTTCTCTTTTTAGTCCAAACACCCCCAATTCTTTGCATCAGTGCTTATCTGCTGTGTTTCCAATCCTGCCTGTCTCTCGGTAATTTATGGGCAAGCTCCAGATTGGAAATGAATCGGGTCCTTGCAAAGCCCCTGCCGGGCTTGAGCTCTGCGGGTGGTCTGTTCTGCAGAGTGGAGCAGAGCGACTGCCGCCTTCTGCACGGAGAGCAGACCTGTTGCTGGGGTGGCTTTGGAGGGGATGAGCTTTCCTGGAACTTCATTGCAAGTTTCGCTAAGTAATCCAGTTGTCCTCTCAAGCCTTCGTCCTAAGTCTTCCTGCGGTTTCTTCACATTGTGTTGACCTTTGGCAGAAATCAAACCTCGCTGAGCTCTTCCCTGCCACGGCTGCTACCTATCCTTTGTGCAGATCCAGGTATGAGGTTCAGCTCATTTTCTTGACTTCTAGAACCATCTGTTTCTATGCCTGGCTTAAGTGAGCCCTGGGACTTCTGGTTTCCAAAGTCCCTGACTATTGTCACCAACCTGGACTCCTGTGTCCTCCCACCTGTTTGCTCTCTCCTTTCTCCTCTGCTTGGGTGCTCTCCCCGCTTGCAGCAAACCCCAAGATCTTTCCCCCTTTTAATATGCAGAACGGTTGTGCTCTCTGTTTTTTACCCCCAGGCGAGGCTCTGAGCCTTTCTCTGCAGCCCACAGACTGCTCAGGGTCCTCTCTACGTGACGGGCCATCCACTTCAAGTGGTCCTTTACCAATGTCCTCAAGAAGAAGTGGGTAGAGAGACTTAGTTCCACCGCTATGTGGATTATATTCTCGATTCCCACCGTCTCAGCAGACAGGGCTGTGGTAATCAGCTTTAGGTTTCGTTTCAGATAACAAATGTTTCCTTCCATTACCATTAACGTAATCAACTTTGGAAGTCTTGAAGGCATTTCCTGTTCTCCAAGGAAGTCTCTAGAACATTCCAAGGAGCCTCATTGGCCCCCAGCACTGCCACGGAGTCAGAGGAGGCCTTCTTGCTGCTTCACAGGATCAGGGGAATGGTCATTTATGTGGGGTGTGTCCTTTGCCACTTTTACCCAAAGCCAGGAATGATATCTAAGAGGCTAATATTTACACTCTTGGTCAAGGTTCCAGGAATACCATGTTGGGAAAAATAAATTCATAATTGTCTGAGAACCACTGTGGTTTGGAATCGTTCTTCTGGACTCCAGGGGTCAAGTTGGATTCTCTAGAGGTTTCTTTAAAAGAACTTGGATTTGTGGCCATGTCCATCTCCACGCCTTAATCCAGCCAGTATTTATTGAGCACATGCTATGATCCAGAAGCTTGGACATGCACTAGAACACAGCAGGGAATGACATGGAGTCTTTGGCATCATTGAGCTTAACAGCATCATAGGGAATACAGACGCCAGAACAAATTAATACAAGTGTAATGAGAGTTACAACACAGAAAATTCAAACCACATATTAACTGCTCCCTTTAAGGAACATGATATGTCTTCCTGTCTGCAAATAAATTTTAAAGCATTCGTCTAGGACTTCAACACACCTCAGGAGAATTGTTCCTGGGTATTTCGTATTTATTGTTATGACTGTGTATGGAATTTTCCTCGCATTACATTTTCTGCCAGGTTATTATTGGTGTAAAACAAAAGCTTTTGATTTTTATAGATTTATTTTTGTAAACTGGATACCTTATTAAACTCTTTTATTGTGTTTTAAAATTTGGTAATAGCTTTTCTACTGCAAGAAATTTTCACAGACCTCTGGATAATGTTCTCTTTCCAAAACTGCCTTGTCTCTTCAATTGCATTGAGAGTAAAAATTGTGTATTAAAAGACACTTTGGAGATAATTCTGTCCCGCTCCTTGGAGCAAGTCCACGTCCTAGGGGACATTTGTTCTAATTCATCAGAATTGTGCCCTTCCCTGTAACTCCTTCGTCTCTTGTACATCTGGTGATTTTCCTGCTTTGAATTCGTATCAGAGAGTGTTTGTTCACAGCAGGGCTTTGAGGTGGCGGATTTCATAGATCCTGTGTGTATGTGTTCAAATCTTCAGTCTTAAGCGAAATAGGTGTTGGGGAGTGTGGGTTTTCACGACTATGGAGGTTAGACCCACAGCACTTGTGTGAGCGTGATTCTCGCCATTTTATTTAAGCAGCAACCTCTGTCATCTTTACCCTAAACTCTCACTCCCTCACCTGCTTCTCTGAATTTCCAGATATTCATCAGTCACTGCCTCAGGATCTACTCAGCTGTTTGTGGCCTCTGTGAGAACATAATCCTCATTACGGGGGACTCAGACGCTCAGTTCTTTCCTGAATTCCCAGGAGTTCAACCAAGGCTTGGCCTTCTCTGGGCTCTCAGTAAATATAGGTGAAATGAATGAAATCAACAGCCCCTGAGTACCTGCTCAGTGTCATTTACTGCGGGGGTTCTGGAGATGGCCGGTGAGCAATCAGACGTGGGTTTTCCCCTCTTGGAGAGGCAGGTTCTTGGCCAGGCAGTATAGTGCTGGGGCCCCCAGAAAAGTTTCCTGTCCCTGTGTGATTGCAGAGTATCCTCATTTCTGCCTCAGAGACGGCTAGCAGCAGAACTGAGCTGGTTCGGGGTGAGGACCCCAGAGCCCTTGCTGTGCTCAGTGCGTCTGTTCCCCACAGATCGGCCGCCATCTTGCTCTAATGGTTGGTCCCTGCTGCTCCGCATTTGGAGATTTGAGGGCAATGTCGACAGAAATAATCAATAAACAATCTATAATAGGAATAGAAAAGAGTTGCATTTGAGCCAAACTGAGAACTGTAGCCACAGGAGACAGCTTCTCAGATAACTCTGAGAAATTGCTTGGGAAAAGCATGGTTTTCAGCACAGTTTTATATCTTGTTAGAACAAAGAACAACAAATAAGTCAGGGATACATTACTTCAAGGTTTCAAAAAGCAAACAAAAAAACAACCAGACAGTAGCCAGACCATATGGCCTTGGCACCTGGGAAGGGAGTTTTATCATTGAAACAGGACCAGCATTGGTGTCCCAGGAAGGGAGGCATTTAATCTTTATTTTCAACACAGACGTTCTTCACTTCTGGTCAATGCATCATTTTCTTTAACGATTAAAGCAGATGTACAATGTATGTTTGAGAGGCCAGAAACAGGCTGCTTTAGTTAGCATAAAATTCAAGTTAACTCATGTATAAGCCAGAATGACTTCCCCAGACCTCAATATGTGAACATTTCTTCCATTAGCATCCTGTCCAGTTACTGTCTAGGTGGACTTCACTCTCGAAGGTGTGGAATCAGAGTGGCTGGGATACCCTCAACCTACTTCTATCTCTACCGTATCTCATATCAATTCCAGCTTCTATCTACATCTACCCCACATCAAACCCTCAAAGTCACTAGCTTGGTTATATAGTGTTCTGTTTTCCAGCCCATATACTTTTCATACATCTAAGTCTTTGGGGACATTAATCATTTATTGGGAATTTTAGGAGAAAGGAGAGTTCAGAAATTGGCTCAAGTTATCTTCAAAATCTCGACTGTGATAATTAATGGTGATTATCAGATATGTTTCTTCAAATTGCTAGTGGAATCATTTCATTCAATCGCCACTACCGTTTCTTCTCCCCTCTTCTATTTTTAAGGCCAAGATTATCTCAGATACCATATTTACTTGATTCAAAGATGCACATTCCTTTACATCTCACGTTTGAAATTGGGATGCATGCTAATTTGGTGGCTTCCTACAGTCTCTGTTGTCCTGACAACAGTTAGGGTATCTTTGTCATTGACTGCACAGTTGTGAAGTGAAACTGCATTTACTTCTGATGGACTGTTTGGACCATGGTGACCTCCCAGTGTTTCAGTCAACAACACACTAGTTGGGCACTTGAAAAAGTAATTTAAGCGCTGGTTGTGGCCTGACAGCCTGTCATTGACACCTTCTGGTGAGATCCAGAGAGTTCCAGTATTAAAACCTGCATAATTGAAAGGAAAACCCAAGCATTAAAAAAAAAGAAAAAAATGTTTCAGCAACATGAACGTTGATGACACTAAACTGGAAAGAACTCTGTAAGTGTTAGACTGTAAATGTGAACAAGTTTTAGGAGTACCTTAACCAAATTATGCCCCTTATAGGATAAACATCTAAATCTAAATAAGCCTTAAAGAGTTTTTTCAATAGCATAAAAATTCCAAGGTGCCAGAAGACATTGTTTCACAGTTTAATTGACACTTTCTTTCTTTCTTTCTTAATGATACATAAAATTATGGCTCATCTTATAATTATTAGTATCTTAGATTTAATGGAATACACGATACATCGCCATAAATTATATTTGCCGAGATTTGAATGATCTCTCCCCTGGTTTTTCCTTCACACACCCCTCTACCCCATGCTAGAATACTTATCTAAGGAATAATGCAGTTCAAATTAAGAGATCCATCTTCTGTCAAATGGGAAAAAAGTGGATGCCGTCATACATGCATGTTTTTATATCTAGACTTATTTATTTATCCTGATTGGAAACACAAGGTTTCTGGATTTTTAATTACTGACCCGGCCATCTTCGTTCCAGCACCCCATGCTCCAGCCTCCCTCAGGGAGCTGTGCTGAGATCCAGATGTGCTGTGCGTGTCCGGGGGTTTGTACCACAGGAGAGGGACTCCAAGACTCTGAATCTTGAAGCTGATATAAGAGCTGCAGGTACAGCTGCTCGTCTTCTCCCAACCCAGAGAGAAAGAGAACTTGTGTTCTGGGATAGAAACAAACGCTCTGCTCTCCAGGAAAGAACAGGAAGGTTTCCAGGTCCATTATCCTTTGGAATGGCTACACCTGTCTCCAGGGGCCAGAGAGCTGTCAATCTCCCCAGGGGTCATGACCTTCAACTTCCAGTGCTCATTGCTATTCAAACATCTTCCACTAGGGTTGCCACTACTCTACTCAGAAAGCCCTGACCATGCAGAAACATGAAAATAGTCATTGTTTCCCAACAATCATACTATTTTTATTTACAGCAATTTCTAAAGAATAGTCCTGTGGATGGGGGGAAGGGGAACAGGTAAACTCCACTGCGTATTGGTTTAAGTGAGACGGAGAAACTGCAAATCACCAAAAGTCTGTAATGAGAGAATGAGAGCGAGCTCTGCATTTGTTCAGAGGAATTTTATTAACGCACTGACTGTGGGTAGAAGCTAATACCTTAAAGGGACTGAGGATACAGGATAGACCCAACTATGGGGCCCAATCAGGTGGGGAGTGTCTTGCTTTTCCTGGAAGGAAGGGGGAAGAGAGGAGGGAAAGCAGTACGGAAATTCAGGAGATGGTCTCTGTGTGGTGTGCATGGGACTGCTTCTCTGACAAATAAAATCTTCAGTACACGTCAAACAAAAATCACAAAACACTTGATGTGAATGGAGTTCACAAGCGAAACTGCTGAAGAGGCAGGATTCTGTGTCTCAGGGTCCGTTGGTACCAGCCTGTGAGGTCACAGGGACACAGAGGAGAGAGAAGCAGGGAAATCAGGTGAGGGTTCCAGCCAGTCACATGCTATGGCGCTGGGATGGGCTATGTTCAACCAAGTCTCTCAGGGGTAGAGGCCCAGATACTGTGTGGGTTACGTTTAATAAGTCTGCTTCTGTAGAATGGTGACATGGTTGATTTGTTGTCTCATGCTTTGAGGCGCAATTTTTCTGGGTCCTGTTTGTCAGCACACTGGAGTGGTGAGCCCAGGACTATGGACCCAAGCCTGTCCCAGGCCGCTGGTCCTTCTCAGCCTCATGGACGCAGGTTATACCTTTGCAGCCAAGCATCTTATGTACGGATCCTCCTGTTCCGAAGGCAGCGCAGGGGTCAGGCAAGTGTCTCCTACTGGAAAGACCACTCAAGTCCCAGTTTCTATTAATAACGATGGAAGAAAATGTTCTTTGTGGATAAAGTGTGTACGTATCACATAGTCTTCATTCATTCCCTCACTCATTCATTCAACCAGGAGGCACTAGGCATAAATGATAAATTCCAAGTCCTCAATTAGCTCGCCTCTGGAGAGGGACCGAGATGAAGACAGGTAGTGTCACAGGCTCCCTGTACTGACGTAGTAAGCACCAGTAGAGGCACGTACAAAGTGACTATTTCTGCCTGGAGTCTCGGCGAGGCTCCGCTTAGAGCACAGCCTTGAAGTGTGGGCTGTGTGCTGACTGCCGGTGGGGAAGGGGCAGGTTAGCATTTTAGATTGGAATAAAACATGGGACAGGACAGACTGCCAGGGCAAGGTGGGACCCCTCTGTGGAGGGATGTGGGGGATGGGAGTGAGTTGTGTCATAAAACAAGAGTGCCTGCCCCATTTTTATTTCTGCAGGACGTTATTATGAAGGTTAATAGCAATGGTCTTCGTGCTTAGGATCAGGTCATAATCCTGCTGTTGATGAAATGCTCAGGGTACACGGTGGTGGCAGGGACCACGCTGGTGTTCCTCAACTGCATCTTCCGGGTCTGGTACAGGGCTTTGCACAGACTCAGCATCCAATGAATATTTACTGAAGGAAACAAATGAAGCCTTTAGTAGTCTACTTTCATGTACCAGCAATTCTCACATGCATGCTAGCCTAAGTGGTGTCTGGGTACTATTTGATGCTCTTGAAGATATAAGAATTGCTTATTGAGTCCCCTGGTGCATATAAGTTAGGTTTCCAAGTCGAGAGATCACATCATAATTTTACACATCTCAATAAAAAGGCAGACGTGAGAGGAATCAACGGAACATGCTGAGTGTAGTGACTTGAAAATCGTCCAGTTGTTCCATTGTTTTGGACTTTGTATCTGTTTTATAGGGACAAAGGCGTTCCCTGAACTTCTGGAAGGAATGTGCATCTTCTTGCCAAAAAGCTGACGATAGCCATGATATTTCTAGCAATTGAACACATCCTGGGCTGAATCCCAAGGTTCAGTACATAATCGACTGGTGGTCAGCTCTGTGCTGTTGCAATGCTGAGCTTTCCCGGACACCCCAGAGGGCTTTCCTCTGGCTCAGTTGCTGACCGGCATCCCTGGAGGCTGCATCCTCCGACTGTAATTCCGCAGAATCTATTCCTGCCACTCATGAGACAAATCTCTGGGGTGAAGCGGGAAGACTTGAGAGCTAAAGCTGCTGGGGTTATTCTAGCAAAAGTGTTTCTAAGATATATATTTATATATCATGTTATACATGTCACATTTCATATATATCACAAATATCATATATATGTGCACATACACAGTTAAGTGTAAGACGGCCATCCACCCGCTATGATTCTGAGGGGACCGTCCTGAGCCCCCAAAGAATAACCACACTTGCTTTGCTCGGCAATTCTGTACTGCGTTTAGACATTTTATTCTATAATCAGAGTTATGGCTTAACATTTAAATGCCCTCTGACCCATTAATTTCACCCCAAGGCAAATAACAACAGTTGACATGGAAAGACATTCCTGGAAGGATTATTTTAAATGATAAAACATACAGAGTACCCAGGTGCCCAGTGAGGAGAGACAAATCATGACATATCAACACATTGGAATATGTACAATAATTTAAAACAGTTCCCAAAATTTACAAGTAGGAATATTCGTAATATAATCTTACATGGCAGCAGCAACTCACATAAAATTGTGCTCATCCCAGGATAACAGTTATGTAACACGTACACTCACACGCACCTGTGAACACACATGCGCAGCTTGATCCTGAGCTTACATTGACTTTGACCACGAGGCTGATGATGTCCTGCACCCCCCCTTCCCATGCTGTCTATTTACCTGAGTAATTGGCAAGACCAGTGAGGAGGGAATTTGGGGAAGAGGTGGTGCAGGCGAAAATGTATGGGGTTATTTTCCCGAAGACAGATGACAAAGTACGAAAGAATTGGGGAAAGGACATTTTTCTCTTTCCTCGAGGAGTACGGCAGAGGTCTGTGGCTGAGTGCAGCCTGAGAGATGCTGTTGCATGTGGCCCCTGGAACTTTGGGGTACTTTAGGGGCTCCTTGGTGACGGACGTGGTGTCCTCCCCAGTGGCAGTTTACTTCCTTGCCGTTCTGGAGGTGAGGAATTTAAAATGGGTCGGCAGGCTGTTCTCCTTCTCCAGGCTCTAAGGGAAAATTTGTTTCCTTGCCTTCCCAGCTTCGAACGCCCCTGCATTCCTTGGCTTGTGGCCGCTTCCTCCGTGGTCAAGGCCAGGAGTGAAGCATCCTTAAATCTCCCTCTCTTTCTGTCTCTCTGTCACCTCTGCTTCTGTCCTCACACCACTTTCTCTGACTCTCCTGCCTCCCTCTTATAAGGACCCTCATGACGACATTGGGTCCACCTGTATAATCCAGCATAATCTCCCTATTCAAGACCCTTAATTTAATCACATTCGAAAAGTCCCTTTTGCCGTATAAGGTGACATATTCACAGGTGCTAAGGATTCAGACATTGATCTCTGCCCCCACAGCCCCTCGTGTTGAGTGTAGGATACTGCTACTCCACTGGAGGAAATGACAGGATACACAGGAATATCTGTGGATGGCTTGTCTTATCGACTGCAGAAGAAAAGCACTGATGACCATTCAGAACTGGAGGAAGGGACTTCCCTGGTGGCGCAGTGCTTAAGAATCCGCCTGCCAATGCAGGGGACATGGGTTTGAGCCCTGGTTCGGGAAGATCCCACATGCCATGGAACAACTAAGCCCATGCACCACAGCTACTGAGCCTGCGCTCTAGAGCCCTCGAGCCACAACTACTGAGCCCACGTGCTGCAACTACTGAAGCTCGTGCGCCTAGAGCCCGTGCTCCACAACAAGAGAAGTTACCGCAATGAGAAGCCCGTGCACTGCAACGAAGAGTAGCCCCCACTCACCACAACTAGAGAAAGCCCGCGCGCAGCAACGAAGACACAACGCAGCCAAAAATAAATAAATAAATAAAATTTATTAAAAAAAAAAACTGGAGGAAATGTCAACCTCTTTAGAAACAGATCTATGGGAGGAGGCAAAGGAAACCTACTTGTGTTGAGCACAATAAACAAGACAATGAATTCCACTAGAAGACTGAATTTCTTGAGAGGTTTCATTAGGGAGGAAAAAAGCCCAAAGAGAAAAAACAACTAGTTCTCACTTGGGCAATTTTTTTTTCTTTTTTGAGATCTTGTTTATCTTAAGTCAGAGCCACCAAAAATGGGGATTTTGAGTGAGTCCTAAACAGTTTCTTCTTATAAATAGAGCCCGTGAAGACAGAGTGCAAATGGGCTGTTTGCTGGTGTGTCCAGTCAGATTCCCCCCAAAGATATACATAGATTTCTGTGCGAACATAGATATTTGAATGCAAATGGATTCATTTAATAGATGAATGTTCTCATATGTCAAGCTCTGTGTTAGGTTTGGGGGATACATACATGGATAAGACAGTCCTGACACCTCCCCCATGAGGGGTTCACTCTGGTGGGGTGGAGAGGCAATGAAAAATGTAGAGATAAATATGCATTAGTTAGCATTTTGGGGGGGGGGTTTGTTGTTAAATTTTTTAAATTTTATTTTTTTATACAGCAGGATCTTATTAGTTATCCATTTTATATATTAGCGGATACACGTCAATCCCAATCGCCCAGTTCATCACACCCCCACCCCCACCCGCCGCTTTCCCCCCTTGGTGTCCGTACATTTGTTCTCTACATCTGTGTCTCTATTTCTGCCCTGCAAACTGGTTCATCTTGGATATTAAGTTCCTAAAAGGTAGGGCAAGAAGCAAGGTGAGCAATGGTGGAAATAATGCTAGTTTACCAGGAACGGTGTCACCTGGAGTATGACGACATAGGTGAGATGTGGGGACAGGGCTCGTATCCAGGTGCACTTCCATCTTGTTCACAGGTACCCGTTTGCTGAGACTTTGGGGGAGCTCTGGGTGGGTGGTCAGCACCTGGGCATCACCTGCTCCCCCGACCCCTTGTCATACCTGGGAGCGGGGCTGGCGAGGTTTGATGATCAATCATCTCAGGATTACTCAGTTCCCAGCAGCTCTGCATCTCCCCCTCCCATCTCACGCTGAACAAGTTGCCCCAGTTTTTCACACTGAAATCTAATCGTGGCCAAAGCAATTTGAGACGAAGCAGAACCATCCCCCTACCGCCGCCCTGCTTTTTTTTTCTCTACAGAAACTGGATTCTTCAGTGGCATGTTCTCTCAAAAGAAAGCTCAATTTTTCTTGAATATGAAGAAAAATTATGTGATTATATTTGTGAAGCCTGTGTCTACAGCTTATATTGAAGTAGTAAAGACCTAATCCTTTACAAGGGAAAAGAGGCCATGGTGTTCTCAGCATCCGTCCAGATTACAAAGAACTCATCGCTTTTGGATCTCATTGGATTTGAACAAGAAAAACAACTCGAGTTAATGGAAATTATATAGAAACAGTTACAAATATTTAAGCATGGACACACTCTTAGAGTTTCTATCCTCATTTCTCTGCTCTATTATTAATAAACCAAACTCCCTTGGTACCCCTCTGCTACCAAGTCATCCACCTTAAATATTGTTACATTTGATTTGTAAAAAGAAATACTTCCCAAGTTATTGGACTAAACTACTGATGAACTCAAAACACTTGGTCTGCCCTCGTGACTGCATTGAGGGTTTGTCTGTGTCTTTTCTAGAAGCTTGTTCTTAGCCGAAGTGTATGGGCATCTAAACAACCACTGAGGCTTTGGGTGAAACTGAGACAGGCTGGGACCTGGGACCCTTTGCTGCAGTGCTTGCACCTGGATAAACCTCTCCTCCGGCAACAAAATACAAAGAAACTATGTGGGTCCAAAAATAACTGTGTGCGTGTGCAGTTGGGGCAAATTCTGGACAAAAGATACAAAGAGACCAAAAATAACCCTACTGCCACTTTTGAAGAGCCCGGAGCAAAAGCAGGGCGCTGAGCACGCCCCTGGCACACAACACCACCTAAGGGGTGGGCAAAACACCCAAGCCACCCCTCTGGCCTGACCCCTGGGCACACCCCTACCCTCACCCCGTATAAGAAACAAGCTCGCCCCGCCCCCTCCAGGAGTGGGCAAGCAAGGGAACCTGTTGTTTGTTCTCGCTCCCCGTGCTGTGACAGGGGCCCCAATAAAGCCTTGCCTGAATTTCTTGTCTGGCCTCTAGTCAATTTCTATTGATTGGGGAAGGCCAAGAACCCTGGTCGGTATCAAAATGACATCAGCTTAGACACCAGTTTTCAGCCTTGATGCACATTCGAAGCACCTGGGACCTGGGCGCTTTTTAAAAGCACAGCTGCCCCAGCCCAGATGAATCGATCCTGAACCTCCGGGGACGAAGCCGGGCACCTGCAGGTTTTGAAAATTCCCCCAGCGCTTCCGACGCACAGGGAAGGTTGAGGACCATTGGAGTAGAAGATGCAATTTTTCAGCTAGATGATGATGGTCTATATCCTAGTCATCTGTAAACTCAAAACAAGCCAGTACCACTAGAGAATCTAGGGTAAAAAGGAAGAAGCATTGGTACGATAACAAAGTGAAAATAACTTTTACATTCTGCTGCCTACTTTCCTTTTGGATCAAATTTATTTTAGGGACAGACGTAGCAAATTTCCCAGGAAGACACTTGTACTGATTTCCACGAGGTTTTAAGAACCGACATCACTGTCCATATACTTAGAAAGTCCACCCTGGTCTTTGTGGAGAAACGCAAACCAGGCTCATCCTCACCAGCCCCCAGTGAGACTCAGTCTCTCTGTCTCCCCTCCCACCACCAATATAAGTCCATTAGGCCGTTCACTAGTGAGTGGGGGGTACTTCCCGGGAGGGCTTGCATGACAGGGGTGCAGACATTGGAGGGAGAGCAGAGACGGATGCTCAAAGGCCCCAGAGGGTCCTTGCCTGGGCTGGCCCCTTGCCCTGCTGCCCCCTCCAGCTTTCCTCCCAGCTCTCCCTCCCCCTCAGGTGGCGTCACTTTCCCTCCCCCCCCCAAAGCAGGTGCCCAACCACAGGCAGCCTCAGGGGACGTGGCTGCCCCCACCCACCCCCTTAGAGGGAGCTGAACACTGACCGGCCTCTCCCCTTCCCACGCCAGATCTGCAGATAACAGAAGTTTCACCGCTCACACATCCACCGCTCCCCGTTTATGTGTCTGAGCTTCTCTTTGCCTCTGGCCTTTCCCCTACTCCCAGCCTGTCTGGCTTCATCCATCCATCCATCCATCCATCCATCCATCATAAGTTTGTCAAACACCATGTGTCCACACTGTGTGCGCTGGGCATGAAATGAGGGGCTGGTGGCAGCAGCAGGGCTGTCCTTCCGCAGCTCACCTTGGCTCAAAAGGCAGGTCAGAAATTCATCCCATAACCCCACGAACAAAGGTGAAACTGCGGCAGTGACAAGGTCTCCAAGAAGAGGGATGTGGTCTTCCCAGGACTTCTAGGGAAGGTCGTCGGGGATCAGTGCAGAGCCTTGAAGGAGGGGCGTGTCCCGTGGGACAGCTGACTGCGGGTGGATGGAGTGGGAGTGTTTGTCAAGTGAGTGTGTTAGCGAGAGGAAGGGTGTGTGTACAGGGCTGACAATGCAAGCATGTGAATGTGTGCAGGCGTGTGGGTGTGCAAGCAAGTGTGCACGCTGCGGGAGCGAGCACACAAATGCAAGTGTGTGAGTGTAAGGATGTGTGCGAGTGTGCGGGATGATGTGTGTGCAAGAGTGTGTGGGTGCAAGGGTGCGTGTGCAAGTGTGTGAGAGGATGCATGGGCAAGTGTGTGAGCGTAAGGATGCATGTGCAAGTGTATGAGAGGATGCGTGTGCAAGTGTGTGAGTGTAAGGATGTGTGTGCGGGATGGTGCGTGTGCAAGAGTGTGTAAGTGCAAGGGTGTGTGTGAGTGTGCGTGTGCAAGTGTGTGAGTGTGCGTGGGTGCGTGTTTGCGCATATCTGAATGTGTGGGTGCACGTGGGAGTCACATCTGGCTGGGCAGGGCCAATCAGGGAGCAGTGGCTGGTGGTGGGGTCAGGAGGCAGTGCCAGGGGCAAGTTGGGCTTGGTTTAGGGCGGTGATGGGGGATCTGAAGGGATCCTTCCTCTGGGGACTTACCCGGAGCACCCTTCGCCTCCTGCCACAACAGGCAAAGTCTAGCCGGCAGGGACCTGGTCCCGGGCATCTTCTGAACCCAATTCCAGGCTAATCCTGCTCCTTGGGGTGTGTGAACCTTGTTCTCTGGCTTCAGTTTCTTGGGCCCAGGGGTGGGTGGGCTCCAAGCACTGGCCAGCGCCCCCTTCTCTGCTCTCCTTGCCAGCGTGTCCCCATGGGTGGCGGTGAACCCTCAGGGAGGTGTGTTGGCTTCCCGGGCAGCCGCTCTCTGCTCCCACGTTGGCCCGTGAGCTTTGCTCTAAGTGCAGGAAACAGGAGGACACGAGCCCAGGTCCCCTTCACCTCCGAAGGACGATACAGCTCTTCCCCCACCCCTGTGGCCCCACCTCCTCCATCCCTTCTTCCCAGGGCCGTCCTGGTCTCTGCTTCTCACCCCCTCAGCTCCGGCCCCTGCAAACCCACGGCTTCTTACAGTGTGGCATCGGCCTTGACTCAAAGACTCCACTTGCTGGGGTCACAGGGACCTCGTGGCCAGGGTCCCCTGACTCTGGCTTCTGGGCAGGCTGGCCACGCAGAGGCCCTGGTGGAAGATTAGAGAGCATCAGGGTAGGGGAGGCGCCGGGGATGCGTCCTCCGCTCTGCTCAGCCGATCCCACCAGATTCAGCTCCCCTCACCCCACTCAGCTCCCACTGGGCAGTGCCACCAGGCTCCCTTCCCACAGCCCCAGCTGTCATCTCTGTCCCTCCAGCCTAGGGTGACAGTGACTTCCCATGCTGACCCCTGGGTTAATCCCTAGCCCCTTCTGGGTCCTCACCTCTTCCCTCCCATCACAAAGTCCCCTGCATTGGTTTCTCTCTGTTTGAATTGAAGACCCTGCCACAGTCTTGTTTATCCTGACGCTGCTCTGAGGGATCCACCTTTAAGAGATGCCCATGCATCTCTCCCTGGATGCTGCGTCACCCTCTGACATCATCTCAGCTCTCCCCTCTCTGGTACGAAACTTCTTGAGAGTATTAACACTACTCACTGATCCCCGCAGTTCTCTGCTGAAGTGGAGTCAGATATGGTCACCCCAATCTTGCTGCTCCTTCGCGCTTAGCTCACTAACCCTCTGGATTGTTGGGACATTTTACTCATGCCCCCAGGAGGAAATAAACGACCCCATCAGAACGGCACAGAGTTCCCAGACTTTTATGAAGTTTTCGTTACAGTTCGGTTTTCTGACTTTTCCAAGTATGGTTATGATAAGAAAAATAATTGTCAACATCTAACACCTTTTCTGCACAGGGTGTGTGTTAGCACGGCTCCGAGTGCATCACGTGTATTAACAGGAAACATTTAATCCACACATCACTCCTGTTTACAGACATGGGCTTCTCCCCATCCCTTTAAAGGAGGAAATGGAGGCCACGACGGTTCAAAGGTCAGAGAGCCCACTTTTGGGGCTTTATTTCAATTTCTCCCTTCAGCGGGGCTCCTGCTTCTGCCATGGTCGCGCTCACCTGGTGACCTATGACCTTGTCTAGCCTACAGGTGTGAACTGAGGGAGTGAGTGATGGCAGAGAGAGTCTCACATCCCAGTCGGGGGGCCCAGGGGCGAGTCAGGAGGGGCACCTCTCACCCAGGGCTGTAGCATGTGGAGTTGGTGGGGAATTACTTTTAATCACCTAAAGGAATAGAAAGTGTGAGCTGGGGGAACACTGCAGCCAGGTCAGCAAGCCAATGGTAGCTTCTTGAGGTGTGCAAGGCGAGCCCGGCGCTGAATGAGCAGACAGCTTCGGCGGGCGGGTGCGGAGGAGTCCATAGTTACTCCCCGCTGCTGTAGGGTGTCCTCTGTGTTCCCACTGCGGCTTTCCTGACATTCTCCGACCCCTGACCTCTGAGGAGCAGGCAGGGCAAGGGTCACAAAAGGCACTAGGCGGCTGGCCGGGGTTGCTATAGGCAAAGCACTTGTCTCTGGGTGCCGTGGCCCTTGTGGAGTCCCTACCGTCCTGTGCCAGCTGTCCCGCATTCTGGAATGTACCGTACCTCCCCCACTTTCCTCGTGGTCAGGCCACAGCCACGTCTCTGGCCTCATCTCCTGCCACGTATGCCCTCACTCACCGTGTCCCAGCCTCACTAGCCTCTTGATTTTCCTTTACCAGGTGTGCTGCGCTTTGCAGTTGCTGTTCCCCCTCTTCCTGGAATGCTCTTCCACCACCTGCCTTTGGGGCTCACCCCTCACTTCCTCCTGGTTTCTCTGAATTGTCATATTATCGGAGACGCCTTACCTCAGCTGACACAGAGGCCTGTGGAGACTAGAAACCTCCCATCCCACACTCTGCATTCTCCTCTACGCTGCCTTGCTTTTCCCGTCGCCCTTACCGTACCCCAGGAGATTCCATCCTTACTGGTTGCCTTTCTTCCCTCGCGGATTGTCAGCTCACTGGGGGCAGGGATTTGGGTTCTTTTTTTTTTTTTTTTTTTTTTGCTGCTGTATCATTAAGGCCTGGAGTGCACTAAGTACTCAAAAATATGTTTTGCTGCCAAAAATACAAAAAGACAGATGAGAGGGAGACGACTGTAATCCTGTTAGCAATAAAAGAAGACTAGAAATCATAAATTTCACGAATAGGCGACCAGTGGAATAAACTGTGGTAAATCCTGGGAATCCAAACAGATTCTGGGGCTAGAGAAATGCAGGACGAGTCTAGAACTTGTCATAACATCAAGTAAGGAAACCATTGGACTTCCCTGGTAGCACAGTGGTTGAGAATCCGCCTGCCAATGCAGGGGACAAGGTTTCTATCCCTGGTCTGGGGAAGATCCCACATGCCACAGAGCAACTAAGCCCACAAGCCCCAACTACTGAGCCCACGCACCGCAACTACTGAGGCCCGTGTGCTCTAGAGCCCGCGTGTCGCAACTATTGAGCCTATGTGCCACGACTACTGAAGCCCGCGCGCCTGGAACCTGTGCACCGCAACGGAGAGTAGCCCCCGCTCGTCACGACTAGAGAAAGCCCACACGCAGCAATGAAGACCCAGTGCAGCCAATACACACGCACAAAAGTAGGAAACCGTCACAGGTTACTATAGTCATGTCAAAAGAACTCAGGAGTGAAAGAGGCAACAGCTAAGCTACAGTGACAGAAAGTAAGTCAGCGTTTGCCTGGGGGCCCGGGTTTGGGGGAGGATAACCCACTGCAAAGGGAAGCGAGACCAAGAGCTCGCAGGTTTTCTTCCTGAAGTTCTAGGTCCTTCTGTGGGAGGCGAAGGTGCTGGCGAACCTGGACCACAGCTTAAAGGTGATGTGTCTGGCGAGCTTTGTGATAGGCTGGGCAGGTGACCACCTTTGGGTTTCCTGGTGTGGCCAGCTGGGGCACAGCCCGGACACGGGAAGCAGAGATGGAAAACTGCCCTGCATCAGCTGCCGTCTCTTCTCTGCCCTCCTCCCAGATGACTGATTTGTTTTCTTAGCTCCTCTTCTGTATTTTGAATGGTTTACTTGAACTTGACACTGGATGCCTCATAGGTTTTCAGCCTTCCCAAATCCCAGGCTAATTTCTTGATCTGTTTCCCCTGCCCCCTAAATGTTAAAATTACTTTAGGCTTCTCCATCTCTGGGAATTGTTGCCACCTTCCTCTCAGTTACTCAAATCAGGACATGGAGCTAACTTGGACTCTTTCCTCTTCTTCAGCTCCCAACACCCAGACCATCAACGTGGGCTGTCAGTTCTGCCTTTGAAGCAGGTCTCAAACTGTCCCGTTCTCTCCCGGTCCACCAGCACCGCCCACTTGTCTTTTTGGACCATGACAATGGCTTTCAAATTTGTGTCCCTGTGATCCACTCTCCAGGCAAAGCCCGTGTACCTTATAGGACAAACCAGACTCTATCCTTCCACACACTTAGTGGCTTCCTGTTGCACTTATTTAAAACCTCAGTGTGCCCTGCAGGGCCCTGCAGACACCCCCATCACTCCAGAATCACCATGTATGCTAGTCTCTTTTCTTTTGATTTCTTGAATATTCCAACCTCTTCATCTGCCAGAGGGTCTTCACTCTTAGTACTTGGAATGTTCCCAACTAGAGTTGCAGCCCCACCCGAACACATACTCCATCCTCCAACTCCTGTGGACCCCTAAGGACTCAGTGTGACGTCGGTTCTTCATGACGGATGCCTTCTTCCCCGCCCCCCTGACCTCAGGATAACTCAGGGCTCCTTTCTGTCCTTGGACACCACCCCTGTACCTTCTCATCCAGTGCTCACTTCTGCTTCTAGTTATACACGCACTTACGGGTTTATTCGTTAATGCTTGTCACCCCACGAGACTGTAAGGTCCACGGGGCCAGGGTCCTGCGAGTTTCGTTTCCCACCACTTTGTCCCTCCTTGAGGATCTCAGTAAATATTTGTGAAGTAAATGAATAAATGATATCACACCTCTGATATCATATCAACCTTCTCGTTAAATGCCTTTAAAAGCCTCCGATTTCCCATAAGGCTCTAACTTGAGTCTGAAACCCAAGCTGCTTCCGTCCTGGCCTCCAATCTATTTTTCCAGCCTCTTATCACGTACTTTCATCACACACTCTATTGCCAGTTTCACATTAGCCTAGCCACAATTTTCTTGGCCTCTGCAGCTCCATTTTTCCTATGAAAGCCGTTATTGTCCTTTGAAGGTCATCTCCAGCTCCACCTTTTGTGGTGGCGGCTTGCCTGCTTCTAGAAGTCTGTAACATTTGCTCGTAAAGCTTTCATGCTCATGCTTCTTTCTGCTTTCCAGTAAATCAGGTGCTTTCCTACCTTCCTTTTCTGCTGGATTGAAAAGAAAACTCTCTTGCTTGTTTTTATATATGTCATTTTAAAACTCTTTCTATGTTCTTCTAAGTCTGTAACTCATAGGAGTTGCTAGAGATGCATTTGTCAACTTAATGGAAGCATTATTTAATTACAGTATTGTCCTCTGCAGTTAATAAGCTTCTGTCGGATGGATCTTCTAAACTGTGTATTTTTCTCAGTATAATGCTTTCACAAAGGGATCCACCTTAAACCTTGCTAAGGACTGAGTCCCCTGGGGGCTTTGCTATTAATCATTCAGTAGTGGGGACCTGTCCACAGCAGCTTTGGGGAAAAGCAATGAATGTGGAGAAGCAAAACCCTGCCCCCCCCACACACAGCCTGGTCTTTGAGTTGTCTTTGCAAGTGGAAACCATGGCATGACTCCAATGCTGCAAAGATAGACTATTTCCCTTTCTTTTACATTATACTTTAGGACCTAAATATAAATATTCCAGCTATTCATCTCAGCATGATTTGGTTATGGAAACATCATCAGAATTGTTTAAGAGACGGAGGAGGCTTCTATTTTGGTCCTGACACAGGAAGTTCAGCCTTTGTCCATGTTTACAGTTTGATTTATGGGAGGTTAAAAATTCATAACGCAGGAGCTAACCTTGAGCAAATGTTGTTTTTTTTTTTGCGATGAGCCAATTCAAACGTCCTCTCGGCTCGGGTTTCCTGTTCAAAAGGTTTAGAAATTGAAGCTTAGCTGCGGCTGATCTCTTTGATCTACTGCAAATCATTCGGCCTCTGTGTGTTCTGGGGTCAGCGAGGGCTCAGCCTGGGTGGCACGGAGTGGAACTGGGAACCATTCCCTGTTCAGGAGCAATTCCTGTGTCAGGTGCCTTATGTTGTTATCTTATTTAACCCTCCGGGAATCCCATGATGTATTTTCTGGACTTTCCAGAAGCAGGAACTGAGACAGGTGTATCTCCTGCCTGAGTTTGCCTCGTGGTGAATGGCCAAGCTGCTGGGCGTGACCTCAAGGCTGTGCGCTGGTTTGCGGCTGCAGCTGGGACAACAGAGAGGTTGCACCAGCCTGCTGCCCGGATGCTGAGATGCTCAGAATTCAGGGTGGCCTTTCCTATCCATCCAGAGACTCCCAACTGGGGGTGGTGTTGTCTTCATTTTCTTCCTGACAACGATACACCAGGCCCCTGTGACACATGAGAGCATCCAACATCCGAAGGGTGGCTACTCCTCTCACTGTGGTTGGAGGACAGGGGACACCCCTTTCCCTGCGGACACTGCTGTGAATGCTTCACCATCCCTTCCACCCGCCCAAGGCTCCCACCGATCCCGGGTGCAGCCCCAGCTCACACAATCCTCCCAGCGTCCGGAAAGAGCATCAGAGCCTGATGCCTACCTACTCAGTCCTGGGACCCCCTTGTTCACTCGGCCCCTGCCATCCTGCCTCCCGCCCCTCACATTCTGCCCGGAGGGAGCCCTGGGACACAGCGCACTGCTCCAGAGCTCGGGGCCTGCCAGGTCCTTCGTGTGTGAGTTCAGGTCCCAGAGAACAAATACGAACCATACCTGGTGTGAACTGTCTCCTAACTCTGGACCACAGAAGCCATGAGATAAGAAACAACAACCAAGAGAAACACCAATGTAACAGACAGGGCGGGAGACCAGGGTGGAGAAAGGGTGGCACAGGGGTGGCAGAAAGACACGTGTGAGGTTTTCCGTGTCAGTCCTGGGCTAAGTCAGGAGGTGCTGGCCCTCGCTCTGGTGCTGCCACAGCAGAGGGATTTGAGGGACCCTCTGCAGATTCCTCTTCCTTCCCTGTAAACGCGGACAGAGATTTCATGGTTCACGTAGAGCTACCTGACCAGGCCTGATAAGTTCTCTTCCACTTCGCATTAAGATACCTTGGGGGCTTCCCTCGTGGCGCAGTGGTTGAGAGTCTGCCTGCCGATGCAGGGGACACGGGCTCGTGCTCCAGTCCAGGAAGATCCCACATGCCGCGGAGCGGCTGGGCCTGTGAACCATGGCCGCTGAGCCTGCGCGTCCGGAGCCTGTGCTCCACAGCGGGAGAGGCCACAGCAGTGAGAGGCCCGCGTCCCGCAAAAAAAAAAAAAAAAAAAAGATACCTTGAAAATAAAATAAAAGCATCTTACAGCTTTGAAAATGAAGGCCCCCACTGGACCTGCAGTTTGGAGGGACTATTTTTATTTCTTTAAATTTTTTCTTGAAGTATAGTTGATTTACAATATCGTCCAAGTTTCAGATGTACAGCACAGTGATTCAGTTATACATATATATTCTTTTTTTAGATTCTTTTCCCTTGTAGGTTATTACATAATATCGAGTATAGTTCCCTGAGCTATGTAGTAGGTCCTTGCTGGTTATCTATTTTATACATAGTAGTGTGTATCTGTTAATCCCAGCCTCCTAATTTATCCCTCCCCCCAGCCCCCTTTCCCCTTTGGTAACCATAAATTTGTGTTCTGTGCCTGTGAGTCTCTTTATGCTTTGGAAATAAGGTCATTTGTATTTTTTTTCTTTCAGAGTCCACATATAAGCGATATCATATCATATCATATCTCTGTGTGGCTTACTTCACCTAGTATGATCATTTCTAGGTCCATCCATGTTGCTGCAGATGGCTTTATTTCATTCTTTTTTATGACTGAGTAATATTCCATTGTATATATATGCCACATTTTCTTTATCTGTTCATCTGTCGATGGACACTTAGGTTGCTTAACAATTATTTTTTTAAACAAACACTTTATTTACTCTGTTAGTTAATAAACATTTAGTGAATGGCTACAAGGTTTCAGGCACGCTGATAATAAATAAAACTTTGAACAAAGCCAAACAGGTTTATGTGGAGCCCACAGCCCAGAGGTTCAGAGGAGACAAACAGGCAAACACACACCAGCAGGACAGGTGGCCTGGTGATGTGGGGACATGGTGTCTCGGTGAGGGACACAGGATACAAGTGGGAGGTCTGGCCCAAGGTCACAGGACGGCTTTTCTTGGAGAAAGTAAAGTCTGGCTTGAACCTGTGGATGAAGAGGATTTACGCTAAAGAACAGCGGGAAGAAAGAACACTGATCCCAGGGAAGAGCAAGCCCGATATCATAGGAGCCAGAGAGGGCATGGTGGTTCTGAAGGTCCAAACCACGTCCAGTGAGGCTAGAGTGCAGAGTGGGGTGAGGGCTGCAGTGGTTGAACACGAAGATCGCACAGCACCACGGTCCCTGAGGACCAGGCAGGGGCGTGTGCATTCTGATCACGCTTTTCTACAGCTCTTTGCTCAGTGCCTGGCACATAGTAGGTCCTCAGTAGGTATTTGTTGAATGAAAAAATGAGTTATGTAAAAATGGCCGCAAAAGAGAAGGAAAAAAAACAGTTTTTGATTTGAATTACTAAAATTAGCAATGGTAATATAATTCAGTCTATATTGATAATGCAAAAGTAATTTAACAAAGACTAGGAAATAATTGAGAGCATAGGAAAAGGATCAAGGTTAATAAATGTTGTCTTATGTAAGAAGGAGCCAAGGTAATTGCTTTATTCTTTTTTTTTTTTGCGGTACGCGGGCTTCTTGCTGTTGTGGCCTCTCCCGTTGCGGAGCACAGGCTCCGGACGCGCAGGCTCAGCGGCCATGGCTCACGGGCCCAGCCACTCCGCGGCATGTGGGATCTTCCCGGACCAGGGCACGAACCCGTGTCCCCTGCATCGGCAGGCGGACGCTCAACCACTGCACCACCAGGGAAGCCCTGCTTTATTCTTGACTTAGATAATTAGGGGATTATACATTTAAACAGATATTTGAAAAACAATTAAAAGTAGCCATACTTTTAATACTTTTAAAATTAAAAGTATTGCAAAATGAAAAAGGAAGCTGCAATAAAGCAAGGTGAGAGACATAGGTCAAAGATTTCAGTTATGATAATAAATATTGAAAGTTTTAACTCTACTGTTTCAAAGAAAAGTCTTGTGACAGGAAGCAAAAATTGACTACGTGATACAAGAGATAGACATGAAGGAGAGCTCTTTTGCAATTTAAAATAAAGGGCAAGGCAAAGAGAGAGTGAGGCTAGCTTACATAGCAGAAAGGAAGGATGACAATTTCAACATCAAGAAAATAAAAACACTAATTCAAAGAGGTATATTCACCTCTATGTTCATTGCAGCATTACTTACAGCAGCCAAGATACGGCAGCAACCTAAGTGCTCATTGATAGATGACTGGATAAAGAAGATGTGGTATATATACATATACACATATATATACATATATACATATATATATATATATACACACACACACACACACAATGCACAATGGAATACTACTCAGCCATTAAAAAAGGAACGAAATCTTGCCATTTTCAACAACATGGATGGATCTAGAGGGTATTATGCTAAGTGAAATAAGTCAGACCAAGAAAGACAAATATTGTATGATCTCACCTATATGTGGCATCTAAAAAACAAAACAAATGAACAAACATAACAAAACAGAAACACACTCATAGATACAGAGAACAAGCAAGTGGTTGTCAGAGAGGAGGGGTGAGGGGAGAGGAGTGAACTGGATGAGGGAGATTAAGAGGTACAAACTTTCAGTTATAACATGAATAAGTCACAGGGATGTAATGTACAACATGGGAAATACAGCCAATAACATTGTAATAACTGTATAGTAATAGATGGTAACTAGACATAGTGGCGATCATTTGTAATGTATAAAAATATTGAATCACTGTGTTGCACAGCTGAAACTCCTTTAATATTGTAAGCCAATTATAGTTCTATTTAAAAAAATTTATATGAGAAAATATGACATTAATCAAGAAGCCTTAGATTTCCAATAAGTCGTGTTATGTTGTGAAAGGTAATAATACTGGCAACAGTCATTAGCCTTCAGGTACTGATAAATGTAGTATTGGCACTTGTAAATGAATACTTTAAAAGTCAAGAAGGAATGATCACAAATACAATCATTGGGGAGAATTATCAATACCATCACTCTATGATAGATCAACGGAAAGGAAATAAAGTTATCTGACTGTATTCATTGCCTGTGGCTGCTGATAAGAAACTTCCACAGACTTGGTGCCTTAAAAGAGCACGCATTTACTCTCTCACAGTTCTGGAGGTCAGAGGCGGTAATCAGGTTCACTGCTGACATAAGGTGTCAGGAGAGCTGTACTCCCTCTGGAGGTCCCGGGAGAAGAATCTGATTCCTTGCCTGTTCCAGCTCTGCAGCTGCTTCCCTAGGCTTGTGACCCTTTCCTCCAACCTCAAAGCCAGCAGCACAGCATCCTTCTTCACTCATCACTTTGCCTCCCTCTTCTGTTTTGAATCTCTTTCTGTCTCCCTCTTATAACGATACTGTGATTGCAGTTAAGGCCTACCTAGAGAATTCAAGATAATCTCCCCATCTCGAGATTCTTAACTTAATCACACTTGCAAAATCTCTTTTGTCATATAAAGTAATATTCTCAGGTTCCAGGGGTTAGGACGTGAATAGCTTTGGGAGCCATTACTCAGCGTATCCCAATGATAAGAGTAGGAATTAAATGTAAAGATCAAGGTCGCATCTATGGGACTATTTACTTTCCAGCGTTCATGAAACATTCACAAAAGTGAGCATAAACTTGGCTTTTTAAACACCCCAAAGCGAAAAGTATTTGCAGACAGTCTTCTAAAATTCAAAATTTATCATACTTAGAAAGGATAATTACTTAGATATTACAAATAAAGTAAAAGCACTCACAAATAATGAATATGCCACCAAATATTATTTCAGATTATTTAGAAAATCATAAAAACGAGGACGGTACTAAGGCTGTCAGAGGTATCTGGAGAGGTTGAGTTTTAAAACTAAATTATTTCATTACCAGATACAAAAGAAAATAAATAGATAAATAATCACTTATTCCAGGGAATTAGAAAGAACGTGAATTCGATAAAAGCAGAAATTCATAAATTAGAAAAGTGGTGGGATTAATAAGTAAAACAAAAAGTGATTTATTTGCAAAGTCAATAGACGTCTCTGTCAGGAGTAATCAAGGAATAATGAGAAATCACAGCAAAACAAAGTGAGAAACAAGAACCGCTATTACCGCCATTATAGTCCAACGTTGTTTTAGAGGCTCTGGACATAGGCTAGAAATAAAGAACATACACTCGATACGAAGAAGATGAAAGTATAATTATTTACAGCCAATATGATCATATGCAAACACTCTCAGATTATCAAAGTAATACGTAGATTGTTGATAGAATTCAGTGGCTAAATAGGAAAGTAATAAATAAAAATCAAGTCTTTATAGTCTCTATAACCACTAAGAAAATAGAATAATTATTAATATAAATAGTATTATTACTCTTACCAAGAAATGTACAATAACACTATGTTATATAACGTGTCCTGGATAAGACTAACTCTTTTGATGACAGAATTTCCCAAAACTTTACATCATTAAAATAATTCCAAACAAAGTCTCTATCATATGTTTGGAGAAACTCACCAAAACAATTCCAAAGTTAATTTGGAAGAATAAAGTGATGAGGATAAATTTTATATATTTGGAAGTGGAAGTATGATGAGGGGAAGTAGCTTTTGCAAATATTAAAAATACTATAAGGCTGTGTTCATTTGTAGCCCATTTAGCTCTATCATTAGAGAAGGAATCTGACTATATGAAGTTGGCAAAGGCGAATCGAGAAGCTATGGATTATTTAACGGAGAATCAGATACTACTTGTCAGGTGGAAATGCACTGACTGATGAAAAGACACTCCCTGGAGCATGTTAAGGGGGGTGCAGCAGGGTTATCGATGTTCTGAGAGGTTTACTTAGCACCCCTACTCCCCCTTTCATAGAACAGGCGACCTGTAGATACCCAGGCAAAAATCCTGCAGTCTGATTTCTAAAATAATTGATACCGTAACCACATAGACCATCAGCAGAGAGAATCAATACCAGAGACCCAGCTTTTTTCACAAGCTTAAACAGAGAACCAAGATTCACCAGAAGATAAGGAGATCTAGACCCTCAACTGAGAAAGGCCTGGGCCAAGGAATAAAAAAATAGATCCCAGAAGAAACAGGGTAATTCAGGTTACAAGATGAAAACCAAGAACAATACTCCAATTAATAAGGAGATTTAAATTTTGAGTTCATATACCAAGAACAAGATGATGTGAAAAAGAAAAAATTGCAAAACAAGAACACCTTTTAGGGACTAAAAAAATAAAGTCAAAGAAATCTCTCCCAAAGAATAGAGAGATGGAAAATAAGAGAGAAATGATAGGACGTAAGGGTCATGGAAAGAGAGAACAGTGGAATTATTAGGTAAAGTGTAGGAATGACTCAAAACTGATGAAGGTTATAAAACATCATATGGAAGGGCTTGCTCCACAATGAATCATAAAAGACTTCACCCTAAGGTACATCTTATGGCCTCTTTGATCATGGAGCTGATCCTTTCCCCTTTGCATGGATTTCTGAAAATTGCAAAGGTAAATTTTTTAGCCTGTCTCTAGAAAAGTGCTCAGGGATTGAACACTTTTCTTATCATGCCAGATTATCTACAGTCAGCTTATCACCACCACCACCACCAGCATCACCATCACCAGCAGCAACACCACCACCACTACCCCCATCACCACCCCCATCATTATTACCACCACCACCAGCATCACCACCACCAGCACCACCACTACCAGCACCACCACCACCACCACCCCCATCACCACCACCATCATTATCACCACCAGCACCACCACCACCATCACCAGCAGCAGCATCACCACCACCACTACCCCCATCGCCACCACCACCTCCACATTGTCACCATCACCACCACTACATCCCTACCACTGCCATATGTGTCTAAGTCTGGAAAATACATTTCCCAGAATCCCTTTCCTTGTGCAGTTTTGGTTCAGAGTTTACCCATGAGAAGAACTCATGCAAGACTGTAAGATTTGGAAACTGAAAGTGATAATTGCCAGTTCTGAGCCTAGGCCTTAAGAGGCATCACACATTTCCATTTGCCTTCCTGTGCTTTAGTCATAGCAAAGAGAAGAATGTGCCCTAAATGGCCCTGGGTCCCAGAAGGAGGATGGGAGGCTCCTGGAGCAGAACCACGGGAGCCTGAAGTAAGAGCAGCCCCTAGCTGACTCATAAACTGAGTGAGAAAGATGTTTTTAGGTGAATGCCACTGAGATTCTGTCATTGTTCATTACACAGCAGTCTTGCAGCACTTGCTGACTAATACAGGTACACAGACTTTGTCTTACTTTTTTATCCTTTTCCCCATTATTCGCACTGTTTACTTCCCTTACTTAAAAAAGTGTATTTCATTATATGTATAATAGTGAGATGTCCCAAACAGTTTTTGGGAAAAGGTGAAGTAGAAATAAAATACTAAGGAAATATTTTGGAAAGTACTACTTTATCTTTTGATTTTCATGAGTGGCTCAGATAATTTTTAGAATGCCATTGTGTGACAGTTCTTAATATAGTTTGGAAGATAGCCATTAAGGAGAAGTCTAGGGTAAAGAGTCAAATGAGGATAATGTCAAATTACTTCGTCCATGGAGAGAGGAAGAATTCTGGAGCAGGAAGCCAGGTGGAATATTACAAGCAGGTGATGTATCTTAAAGTCATGCAAATGAGTTAATGATTGGGTTGACAGTTATCACTGGTACATGGATTTGCGCTATTCTTTTTTTCCTGAAGGATCCCATGGTTATATATTTTTTATGTCAACGATTTTCTTCTGTTTTTATTCTCTGATTCCTTTTATTGCTTTAAGATTCATTTCAGTTATCAAATTCTGAAAGAAGCAATCTCAAAGTCATATCATAATGAAATCTTAAGCAGAATTGTTATAATTTATTACAATTATCTTCATTTTTTTAGGCAAAAGTGCTAACATGCTTCAGAATGCTTTTTATGTATTGTCTCTCATTCTCCAAATTTAACCTTTTACAGCTTTCTGTAAATGGAATTGGAACATCATTAATGTTCAATGGTCTGAGAACATAGCATCGATTGATAATGATAGAAGAAAAAAATCAGTCACCACCAGTATGAAACCCCGGGGAAATCAACTGAAGTGGAAAACTACATATTTTGTGCAGAGGCTTGAAAGAAGGGAAAATTATGGCTTTACTGGATCTTCCCTGCATTCTGCAAGCATATAGCAGGCCTGTGTAATTTATTTTCTGAGGCTACTCTGTAAGCTTGTGCCGAGATGCAGGGAGTGCTTACATGAAATGGATCATTAATTCTCCTTCTGTTTTGCTGTATTGAAGCAGATGATAATTATTAACGTAGCAATAGGGGGAAACAACGAAAGCAGTCTTAGCCCTTGGGATGGGGAGACACGGCTACAATAATTGTGTGGACAATCTGACGGTTCTTCCTCTTTGATAAAGGTAACTTTTTACCTTTCTGCTGCCGCGGTGCCGTCCATCGTAGAAATGTTTGTCCTGCTCCAAGAACCTTTTACATAATCGGGATTTGCGCGAGTGGGTTGGAGGATTGATTGAGAAGGGGCAGGTGAAGAGGGGGTGGTATGTATTGGGAGAGTTAGATGGGGGTCTCAGAGACAAAGCTGAACTGAGATTAGAAAGCAATTTGGAGCAGAGCCTCCCTGTTCCTCCCTACGAGCCTGGGCTGAAGCAACGGCTCCACGCACGTGAGTCAACCCAACCAGCTGAGTTACTGGCGAGGGAGCAGAGGCTGGGCTATAGGTATGACATCGGGGATCCCTGAGCTGCAGGTCTGCATAACAAGTCAGGACATGTGGCCTGCTGGGTATTGCAGGTCCTGTCCAGTGGCAGGTGTGTCTGCACTGAGGGGCCAGTTGTGGGAACGGGGAGGCCCTGCTTCAGTCTTATTGAGGTGTCAATCCAGCTTGCTGCAAAAACATGGTAAGGAACAAAGGGGAAGAGGCCGGTGGCCAGGGAGCTGGGGCTTTAGGAACCACACAGCAGCCCACACAGCAACAGCCGAGGGCTGGGGTGGCCAGATAACAGGAAAGCTTTCCTGATTTTCTCTCCACCCTTGTGAACTTGACCGGTGCATGACCGGTGCATGGATGGTGAGTGAGCTCTTGAATTCTTTGATCCCTGAGGGAGGGGGTGGGATTCCTGGAAAAGGAAAAAAAAAGTGTTCTTACAGAATAAGAAGAAGGTTAGAACCATTTAATTTTAAGAATAAAGGTTTGGCCTAATATGTAAGCCAGGCTGAGGCAATGAGATGTGTCTGTTATGGAGACTATATATTAATGAAGTACAGCAAAGCCTTCCAACACCTGGTACTTTTCTAATGCTGAGAGGTTCTGGGAATGGTTAATAAAACACACCACTGAAAGATTATGTCAGAAGAAGAGGATTTATATAATATCCTCATATAGATAGAACAAGAGTCACATTCAGAGTACGGTGAACGGTAAAGGAAGTTGGGGATGTGCTTAACTGAAGTTAGAGACTGAATTAGCTAGCTGTTACCACATAAGAAATTACCATGAATTCAGCACCTTAAACCTACAGTCTATCCTCATGATTTGCGGATTCATCATCTGCTAAAATTTTAACACAGATCAAATGAAATTTATTTGGAACCTCGAAAAATCAATCATCACTGTGCTTTCACGGTCATTTGCAAACATTTGCAGAGTGGGAAAAATTTGAGTCGCTGGAGGCACACGTTCCCAGTGGAGGTGAAAGGGGGCTACGCCTTGCTTTCTTTTTCAGCTCTCACACTGCAAACAAGAGTCCTTTCTGTGGTCTGCTTAATGTCATGGTTTTTGCATTTTTTGTGCTCTTTGTTGGTAATTTCGCTGTTTAAAATGGTCCCAAGCAGAGTGCGGGAGTGCTGTCTAGCGTCCTGAGCACAGGAAGGCTGTGATGTGCCTTGTGGAGAAAATATATGTGTTAGACGGGTTTTGCTCAGGCCTGAGTTATTGTGCTATTGGCTGTGGATTCAATGTTAATGGGTCAACATGTATATTAAACAGAAACACACATAAAACAAGGTTATGCTGCTGATCAGCCGATGAAAATGGTGTGACCAGAGTCTGCCAAGAACCTACACCTGTGTTTCTCCGGAGCAACAGCACGAGTTCATGTCTCATGGTGACGTCATAGAACACAACCATCGTGAATAATGAGAGTCAACTGTACCTTTATTCTCTCCCAGTTCCTGTAGGTCAGGCAACTGGGCAGGGCATAACTGGGTCCTCTATTCAGGGTCTCAAAGGCTGCACCCCTCTTAGGAGCTGGGGTGCTCTCCAAGCTCACTTGGTTGTGGGCAGAATGCAGTCCTTGTGGATGCAGGACTGATGTCCTGTTTTCTAGCTGGCCATTAACTGGGCTGCTCTCAGCACAAGCACCAAGAGGCTGCAGCAGTTCCTTGCCACTTGGCCCTCTCACAGCCTGGCAGCTCACTTCTTTAGACCAACAGGAGAACCTTTTACTGTAGTTGCCTGTGAGGGAGTCTCATATATCGTAACATAACCATGGGAGTGATTATTTCATACAACATCACCTATTCCAGAAGCAAGTCACAGGTTGCATCCACAATCGGGGGAGGGGATTACATAGGTCGTGACACATTGGGGGGTCACACGGAGGTGCGTTTGCTACAGAGGTATATCAAAATCTTCCAGAAGATTCCATACAAACATGGGGAAGATGAGATGCCATGGTTTACTCAGGAAAGATCTAACAATTCTGAAATTAACATTGATAGAAGATGCATCATCAAGATTGCACATTGATGGGGAAAGATGCAGGTTGGACACCTGGGTCCTGTCCAGCTCTGCCACTAACTACCTGCGGTCAAATCACTGGACCTCAACTTTGTCAATTCTGTATAGTGGGACCTGGGGTTAGAAATCCATGGATGAGTGAACTGCAGATATTTTTAAATGATTAAAGCGGTGAACTCAAAGATTTCAGTCGGTCCACAAACCATTCAAACTGTGGGAAGCCCTACTCTGTCCTATTTCACTTTGCTAAGAATTCTTCAAGGACCCCTGGTTCAAGGTACAGTTTCAGTGGAATGGAAGTGTAAAGGCCCAAAATTATGGAAATAATTATATTCCCCTTCAGCTAGGTCTCCATCGGTCCACACTGAGCCCACAACCTGTATATCGCTACCTGACAGGCCCACGGATGAGGAGCTTAGAAAGGTCTGTTCCGGGAATTGTCTGGAGGTCCAGTGGTTAGGACTCCGCGCTTTCAGTGCCGAGGGCCCGGGTTCAATCCCTGGTGGGGAAACTAAGATCCCATAAGCCACACAGTGAAGCCAAAAAAAAAAAAAAAAACCAGAAAGGTCTGTTCCAGGTCTGGAACCTGTGGTTCAATAAGAATTGGGGTGAAGGGTGGGCACAGGGACCAGAGTTGTTCAGTTATGTGTTTACATGTCATTACGGGTAATCCAAGGGCACCATCATTGTTGTCCTAATATCTGTGTGTCCTTGTAGTGCCAATGAGGCAGCTTAAGTTACTCAGGCTTCCTCCTGGATCTAGAAATAAAGACAGGAACTGGATTTTGGGGTGTCCCCCCACCCCCAGCGCATTTGTGCGTGTGGCCTAATTCAGCTCCGTTTGGGAGGCATACACATCAATAGGTCTCTTTCTCTTCAAGAATTGCTTTCAGACTGCAGTCCTTTTGTTTTGTTTCTCTTTCGGAGTCCAAAATCCATTAGCCATTGGAGCTCCTGCTTCTTCAAGGGGCCTTCAGACACAGACTGCAGATGGCTGGACAAAGCATGGTCCTTGTGCTCTGGGCCGGATTTGCCCCGGGTCTTCCTCTGATAGAGCCTCTTTCACTAACATTTGCTTTTTCAAAGCCATCTTTCCTAAACAAAGGCTTCTTTCTATATAGATGACTCCTAGTAACCCTTTTTTTTTTTTTTTTTTTTCTGCAAGGATATTTGTTTCTAAGGCTTTACAGAAACAGTCCTAAGTCTAAATTCAGTCCAGAGGCAAGAGATTCTCTGCAGAGAATTAACAGCGTCTCAGCCTTGCCTGATCAAACCAGGCTTGATCTCTCAGATTCAATGTTATTTCTCTGCAAAACAAAGAGGCTGAGTTAGATGATCGCTGGCTTCTTTTTTTCTAGTCTAAAATGCTAATGTAGGGAAGTAAACTTGCTGTACCTGGACTCCAGCACTTCAAGTCACCAGATGTGCTTACTCAGCATTCAGATTCCTGGGCCCCAGGGAGACCAGCTGGATCAGAATCCCGGCACGGGGAATCTGTATTTGTAGCGAGCCCCCCAGGTGTCTCCACGTGCCGTCACATTCAGGATCGACTGCATGGCATTTGTTTAGAGAGCACGCTGGAGCAGCATGTTTCGGCTTTGCAAGAATAAGCAATCCATTGAGAACAGCAGGAGGAAAACCTGCTAATTCTGCTGGTTAAACAGTCTCTGCCTTTTCTTCGGGACACAAGTGTGTTGGTATTTGGCCCAGGAAGAAAATACAGCAAATAGCTATGGACAACGGTGAGCTCTTACTGGCCTTCCCTACCCTCCCGCCCACCCCCTCCCCGGCCCCTTTTTCTCCAGGCTTCAGCCCCAGTGATGAGCAAATACAAGTTCAGGAGGTGCTGACCACTAAAAGTAGGACAACTGCAAAAAGTAGAATAATTTATCAATGCATGCTGCCCTTCTTCATTTTGACAACCATCCTTCTTGCCAGTCTATCTGAAGGTGATTGAACCACCCTATTATTTAGCCTTGTCCTACTGAGGGATTGGAAGTCAGCCTTCCTATTCATTTACTCAGTTTTCACCAATGAGGACACACATCAAAACTCCATCAGGAAAGTAATAGGCATCACTTATCACTGTGTTGAGGACTGATGGAGGCTCGGTGACCATCCTGCCATGGGGAATTGAAGGAAGTCAATATTTGTTGCATTGTCCTGAAGCTATTTCTCACGGAACTCGCTGGTTTTGTACCTACTCGGATTAATGAAAGACACTTGAAGTTCTGGCACCCTTTATTTTGGAGGAAAGATAAATAATGAAAGGACTCACCTGCAGCCCGGCCTGATGATGACATCATGAAGGGGCAGTGCTGGGAGGTGATGGGGCTGCTCCCTTCTCTTGGGTTGTTCAGATGCAGGATACCTCACCCCTAGGAGGTGTCAGGTGTTCACAAGCACATCCAGCTCTCCCAGTGGGATCATGCTGAGACCTCAGTGTGGGCCATACTGTATTCTAACAACTTGGTGGTGGTGGGGGTCTTCTGAGGTTGTTAGCTTTCCCAGGGAACCACTGGTGGGCAGGGTCTGCGCATCACCCCTGACGTGAGGTGGGGATAGATGCTGCCTTGCAGTATGGTGGCATGTTTGATTTGCTTCCCAGGGGTGTCTGTTTTGTTTTGTCCTCCTGAGCACTGCTAAGAATGGTGATAAGTGAACAGAAAACAATCTAGTAATTCAGATTAGATAAGCTCGATCACATGGAAACTCCTACAAAGCTTCTCAAAAAGGGTTTTACAGTCTCGGAAAATGAGTCTGAAGTGTATTTTGGCCTCACTCAAACGCAATCCTCAATTCTATATCTCTTCTGTATGACAAAATCTTTGGGCTTTCAGAAGAAAGCACCCTCACAGCTTTAGAACAGGACCTTCCCAGGACACCTCCCTCATCCTGTTCTTAGAAAGAAGTGGACAGTGAGTTGGTGTCCGCAGTCGCCCGCCTCTACTCTGGGCTGTGGGTGGAGCATTCTTATCTGAGGTAGGGGATCAGGGATGGTATTTGTGGGGTTGGAGGTGAGATTATAAGATTATGGGCCAGTGGGCCCAGAAGCACCCTAATTCCACCTCTCCCCTTCCCAAGAGGTCTCTGAGGGGGGCATATACTCAGAGGTCAATCTCAGGGGATCAATGTGTCATTAGCTGTAGCTCTGATCCCACATGCTAAGCTCCAACAGAGTCTTTGGGCTGAGAAAGTGTGAAGCAGATGGTGAACCAACCTTGACCTGAAAGATTAGGCCAGAGAAACCATTTCATTCTGAGGCTGAGACGTTGTTGGCCCTGGGTGTCCATCTCAGGCCACCCAAACGTCAGGGATGCTCACATGTGAACTTCTAACCTCAGCCACCTGGGGAGAAGACAAAGGGAGCTTAGAAAAGCCAAGGAGAGGTGGTTTGGGAATTCAGCCAAGCTAGTAAAAGGAAAACTCCCAAAGAGAAAATCCATACCTTTTGCTTGACCTTTAACTTCTTGCTAAGGTCTGAGGGATGATTTCATTCACTTTACCCACCTCTCCCTAGATAAACGTGAACAGCGGGGATGGGGAGGGAGATGGGGAGGAAGAAAGGCTTGAGCCAACAGTCTCTCCATCCTTGTTTTCTCTCTGAGAGGTCAAGGGACTTAACACCGGGCTTAGGCTCATCAGGAATGTTGCTTTTCCTGTACTCTGGGATGTGGACATAGCAACGTTTCAGGGGAGACCTGCCCACACGTTCATGGAATGGCCTCCTCAGTCCTTACCGACACACCTCATATCCATAAAGGATCGGTGAATGCCTTTTGATAGTTTCACCAAAAGCTTTCATGTCGGCCAGGATACACTTTCAGATAGGGTTGCCTGATGGACATCTAGGCATGAAGTGAAGACGAGCCCTCTCTGCTCGTTGCACTTAGCCCCAGCTCCACAGAGATCCTCCAGGATGAGCTCCAGAGTGGGACCCCCAGCACATGACAGCACAAGTTAGATAGCACAATTCTGCAAAGGAAAAATGACATGGAAACACTATACACCTATTAAGACGGCCAAAATTTGGAACACTGACAACACCAAATGTTGGCAAGACTGTGGAGCAACAGGAACTCTCATGCATTGCTGGTGGAAATGCAAAACGGTATGGCCACTTTAGAAGACGGTTCAAGGGTTTCTTGCAAAACTAAACATATTCTTATCATATGATCCAGCAGGCGTCCTCCTGGGTATTTACCTAAAGGAGTTGAGAACTTGTGTGCAAAAAAACCTGCACATAGGTGTTCATAGCAGCTTTATTCATAGTTGCCCAAACTCAGAAGCAACCAAGATGTCCTTTACTAGACAAATAGACAAATAAACGGTGGTCCATCCATACAATGAAATATTACTCAGCACTAAAACGAAATGAGGGCTGCCCTGGTGGCGCAGTGGTTGAGAGTCCGCCTGCCGATGCAGGGGACACGGGTTCGTGCCCCGGTCCGGGAAGATCCCACATGCCGCGGAGCGGCTGGGCCCGTGAGCCATGGCCACTGAGCCTGCGCGTCCGGAGCCTGTGCTCCGCAACGGGAGAGGCCACAACAGTGAGAGGCCTGCGTACCGCAAAAAAAAAAAGAAATGAGCTATCAAGCCATGAAAAGACATGGAGGAACCTTAAATGCATATGACTAAGTAAAAGAAATCAAATGTGAAAAGTCTCCGTACTGTATGATTCCGACTATGTGACATCCTGGAAAAGGCAAAACTATGGAGACAGTAAAAAGATCAGTGGTTGTCAGGGGAGAGATGAATAGGTGAAACACAGGAGTTTTAGGGCAGTGAAAAGACTCTGTGTATTATAATGATGGATATATATCATTATACATTTATCCAAACCTGTAAAATGTACAACACCAAGAATGAACCCTAAGGTGAACTATGGACTTCGGGTGATTATGAGGTGTCAGTGTAGGTTCATCTTTGGTTAAAAAAAAAAAAAGTATCTTTCCAGTGAGTGATGTTGATACCTGGAGAGGGCTTGCATGCGTGGGGGCAGAGGAATGTGGGAAATCTCTGTACCTCTTCCTCAATTTTGCTGTGAACCTAAAACTTCCCTAAAAATATAAAGTCTTAAAAAGTGATACAGAGTTACTATCATATAAAACTTAACAGGGATGTGTTTAGGAGGCACAGGGATGAGCTCATTATCCAGGCAGACTTCTTGCTTATCCTGCCTTCCTAGAACGCACTTGCCTGTCAGCTTGTGATAAAGTGGAAAAGAATCGGTTTCTGCAAAAACGAAACGAAAGATATCAAGGAGATAGACTCCCTTTGATTTGAAAAGCCAAGACTCTTGGGATAGAGGTGGGCCCAGCTGGGCAACGGCCCACTCCCATACATCCACGAGTATGACTGTGACCGTCAACAGTGACATTTATCAAAGGCCTCCTGTGAGTAGTCACTGTGCACTGGGAAGGCTTGTACATGATCTGTGTATTTAATTTTCTCTGAGAAATTTCCCGCTGGGCTTCTGGTGGGCTACGAGTTGTGGGTCTCATTTTGATAAACAGCCCCTTCTGTGGCATCAGACTTCGCTTCTGTTCCACCACCATCACTGGGCCTCAGTATTGCTCTTTGGTGTTTGAACTCTTGCTGTAATGTCCACTTGGGGACACAGAGTCTTAGGACTGGGGTCCAGGTGGTCAGTCTTTTGGGGGCCTGGAGACCAGTGATGTTCCCACTGTTGGGCTGCCTGCCCCCCGGACTTCTGCCCGTTCCCTGTAGCCTGACTCTTCTGAGACTCGGCAGAGCTCCCACAAGGCCTTCTGGTGACAGCAGCATGTTTCTTGAGGGTATTTGCTTTATATCGATTTATTTTCAACTTTCTAAGTACTAATCTTACCTCCTAATAATAAGAGACTAATAACCAACATTTACGGAAGGATTATCACTCATAACACACTGTGTGAATTATTCATGCAAATGAATGACTTCATTTAGTCCCTCCAAGAAAACATTTATCCCCACCCAATAGAGGAAGAAACTGAGGTTTACCTTGTTTACCTTGATGAGGTCACACAGCTAGAAAGTGGCTGAGCGGGAATTCAAATCCAGATCCATCTGCCCTGGAGTCTGAGCGCTTAGTCACTGAGGCCCAGGTCTGGCCACCATGTAAGATAAGATTGTGTTTCTGCCTTTTTTCTTTTTTTTTTAATATTTTAGGTTTTAGGGATATAGGTTTTAGGGATTTTGCACACGTCAACAGATTGTCTTAATGGTCAAGGAGGTAAACAGTCTACCCCAAGCGAGGACTTGTATTTTATGTCATCAATGTGTGGGATTTTGTCTTCTGCATAATGTATTCCTATCTGTTCAACAATAAAGAGAATGCTTTCATGTAAGGCATCAGCAAAAAAACCCCACTTAGACTCCAGGAAGACGTAGCACACTTCGCTTGTGACTTTGTCTACCTGCTGGAACCTCTATATACCCCTATTTAAGGAGCAATGAAATATTTTACCTGGAATTCTTCAAGATCATAACCAGCAGGCATCTGAGTTAAAAGTTCTCCTGTGAGCTGGAATGACACTCTTAGCAGCTGAGTTCAAGTCCTTGGATTCTACTCAAGGGAATCGTGTACATTTAGTCAGCCAGTAGTTTTTAGTACATCGTTTGTGTAGGGATGGTGATTAATAAAAAGATAAATAAGACAAAAATTATTGCCTTCAAGGATTTTATTACTTTATAAAGGGGTTAAGACACATCCTCAAATCAGAGCAAAGCATAGATACTTTTACTTTGCAAAACAGCTTCATAGCACAGACTCAAAGGGAAGTATAACAGTGAAAGTTCAACGTAGGTATTGGGAACCTCTCAAAGGGGCACAATGTATGACCAACCCCTGTGTCCCTACTGGGAAGAGGTACCTTGACCAGAGGTGCCAGGATGGAGTGGGATGTCACCAGATGCCCAGCAGCACCGAAGTGAGCACACACATCCATCTTCTCGAAAGCATCCACGCCCCAGAGATGTCCTGCTGCTTCCTGCAGGCAAGCCCATCTCCTGTAGTCAGCCTTGGGTCACATCCTGCCTCCTCGTCTGCTGTGCTGATTCCTGACTTGGGCTCCTGTTGCCCTGACTTGGCTCCCGGTGGTCGCTGAGCTGCCGGCTCTACTCCTCTTGGATGGGCTCCTAGGTGTGCATGTAGGTTTTCAGGTGCAGCGTGTCCCCCGACTTGGATCATGCTGGTCCATGCCTAGGCATAGCCTTGGAATGGCTATAATCATTTTACATGGAGAACGTTAAAGCCATGATTGCTCTTTCTGGGGCAGACCCTGCTTATTGGAGATCCACAATCAGTGGCACTCCGGAAAGACTTCCTGAGCTGTTTGGGTTCACGGGAGATGAAGGGAGTTGTGTGGAAACCAATGAAGGAGGAAGATGATGCATGGATTTCTACACTAACATTCATGTATTTTCCTCACTGCAGTGCCAGTCGTTAACCTTTATTCCATCCCATGTGCCAGTTTTGATGTCAAAGGGATATATCAAAGGAAGGCAGTCCCTGTGCTCACAGACTCCCTTTACAGAAGCAGAGAAGGAAAAAAACCTAACACGAAAAATAAAATCCATCCAGTACTAATTTGAATTGTAACTTGCCACAATATTTTCCCTTATTTTGAAGTATATTTTCCACGGATTTTTGTGTGTAGGTGAGATTCTGAGCTCATTGTGTTTTATTTCCCTCTTTATTACAAAGTCCGTGGTTACTTGTGAAGCACTCAGGGTTTGACGTTAATCACCTCTGCAAACATTTCCTGAAACATTGTGTGCACACAACCCGGATGACATGGGCAGCTTCTCCGCCCTTCCAAGAACCAGTACAGCTTGGTTCATATCCCCAACTACACGGTCTAAAGAAGTTCACTTCCTGCCCGATGATTTCTGTAAATTCCTAATCTTGCTTCCCTATCACCTTGGGCCAAATACCTCATCCTTTTTCTTGGAAGAAACCTATTCCCCAGAGATGTCTTTGGAACTGGAATTTCTTTGGTTGAGAGACATCGTACCAGGGACTCATTGGGTTAGTACTGCCGGTCCAAGTCCCTGAAATGGTGCTGGGAAAACAAGCTGCAGATGACCTTGACAACGCTTCTAGGTCATTGGTGCCTTCACTTCCTTGCCTGACAGAGAAGGCTCTTGTTAGCTATGCGTCCTGCTCAGTGAGAGTCTCAACATGTCCACCCCATGTAAAGTCGGCTAATTGTTCTGTATTTTTTAAATTTTTTGTAAATTTATTTATTTATGGCTGCATTGGGTCTTCCTTGCTGCGTGCAGGCTTTCTCTAGTTGTGGCAAGCAGGGGCTCTAGGCACGTGGGCTTCAGTAGTTGTGTCACATGGGCTCAGTAGTTGTGGCTCCCGGACTCTAGAGTGCAGGCTCAGTAATTGTGGCTCACGAGCTTAGTTGCCCCGCGGCATGTGGGATCTTCCCGGACCAGGGCTCGAACCCGTGTCCCCTGCATTAGCAGGCGGATTCTTAACCACTGCGCCACCAGGGAAGTCCCCGTTCTGTATTTTAGAAGGTATTCAATACCTGGTAACGTAATGTCAGCAGGCATTTTGCTGCCAGTACGCAAGTGTAAACGCTGGATAATGGAGAGATATTTAAAGACCTTCTAAAGATAAAACTAGAACGTGAGAGCCAGAAAGAAATTTGGAGTCAGCATATTGGATGGTTCTTAAAATACAGGTTTGAATTCAAATTGTCTGAGAAGGAGTTTCTAAATTCCACATTTTAGGCCTCAACCCAAATTTGATTCAGTCGGTTTAGAGTAGGACCCCAGTAACTACAGTTTTTAAAGGTTTACAGGTGATTCTGTTGCATACTCTTAGTTCCAAATCACTTAGTGGTTAAAAATTCCTCAGTCCACACATAAAGAAACTGGACACTTAGGAAATGAAATGACCTCACTAATGTCACGCTAGCTGATACCGTGAATTGCTGCTTCCTAGGGGCCCCATGAGATGCGACAGCCTGTCCAGCCCTCAACCCCACTTCGAGCGGTGTCCTGCTCACAGCAGGTGGGCCCTAACTGAGAGCTCATATGTGGCTGAACTGGGCTGAGAATGTCGGGAAAGGCAGGGCCAAGCAGAAAGCACCTATTTTCAGACATCCTGGTTTCAGAGGCTAGTTTTGCCAGTGACCAGCTGTGTGATCTTGTACAAGGAGCTTAAGCTTCTGGTTTCATATTCTTGTTTGTAGCAACAGAGCTGTTGAGAGAAGGAAGTAACACAGTCACCTGAAGATGTTTAGGGCGGTGCTGGCCATGCCGAAACTGTTTTTATTTTTGTTACAACCCAGTGCTCTTTCTGCTAGTATGTTTTGCCTATAAAATTTTTCATCTTTGTGTAATAAAACTTCGAAGACTCAATTGAGATGATGTGACGGCAATGTGACGATGCTAACCGCTGTCTGGAATTTCATATTACACAGGACACAGACTGATGCTTTCCAATTCATGAGCCAATTTCTCATCCTATCTAATTTTACTTCCCTTCATTACTTCAAGAAATTTCCCCTCGAACCGCCAAAGTGAGAATCAGACCCATTTAGTTTTCCATTTTCTGTCTGTAGAGTGCACGGCACTTCAATTTTCTCCCCTTTTACGGCTATGATCATTTTTCTTACCATCTTAATCGCCGTCACACTCCGTAGCAAAACATTTGACAATTATAAGTACTCACGTAGGCAGATTGGAAAACGCTGACGTTTCAACACTGTGGCTCGTTTGCAAGATTTCTGAAGACCTTTACCTGTGTTAGGAATTAAAGAACGGTACTTACAGAATTCCAGAATGGTACTATTGGACCTAGTCTAAGGTTTGTTGTCCAAGTGACCAGAATGAAATTGTGTCGATCCCTGGTGAGGTAGGAGCCTCCTTTTTTGGCTAAGGTCAAAGATCAGACACTAACATGCCAGTATTTTCCCTCCTGAATTTTGTTTTGGTTTTTGTTTGTTTTTTGGCCGCGCCGTGGGACTTGTGGGATCTTAGTTCCCCAACCAGGGATTGAGCCCACACCTCGGCAGTGAAAGCGAAGAGTCCTAACCACTGAACCGCCAGGGAAGTGCTCTGAATTTTATATTATACATTTTCAAAAGACCAGAATTCTAAAACCAGATTCTTTAGATTCTGCTTTTTTTCTGGCGATCATGGGAATAAATGTTGCCCAGTCGCTATCACGGGACCCACTTCTGGGATCCTGGGCAAAGGTGACAAGGGACCGTTCTCTGTATTTTCATTCGACTTCCTGATAAAACGGGCCTGGTGTTGTTCAGAGCCAGATGACAGTTGCCCATCTCTGTCACCCTGCCACCATGCTTCCATAACCAGAATTCCCCAAATCAAGAACAAAATCTCTATATAATAATTAAACAATAATAGGATGAATTAAATGATAAATGGATAATTAAAATGATGTGGGTATAGTGGGTAACTACAACAAAAATAAGTAAAACTCTACAGAGAAGGGGTGACCAGAAACCTGAGACCACAGGCAAAGGGGCAAACAAGTTTGTATCAAAGATGAGAGGTCTGTAGCCAAAATATTGAAACAGTAAGCTGAAGGTAAAATAAAAAAGCCATGAACTGGGGTTTCTCTGGTGGCACAGTGGTTAAGACTCCGTGCTCCCAAAGCAGGGGGCCCGGGTTCGATACCCGGTCAGGGAGCTAGATCCCACATCATGCCACAACTAAGAGTTCACATGCCACAACTAAGGAGCCCACCTGCTGCAACTAAGACCCAGTGCAATTAAATAAATAAATAAATAAATATATTTTTTAAAAAAAACCATGAACTAATTGAGAAACCAAAACCTGCTTCAAAGAGGTCAATATAAACAAAATAACATGCCAACACCAGAAGCTCAAAGAATAGACTAAGTAAAATAGACACATTGAATTAAAACTTTGCAAAAGAGAAAGACAGAGGTAAAGTAATCAACCCAGGCCAGGCCAGGCTCCGTCCCACGGCCAAGCTCTGCAAGGGGCATGGGGTTCCCCCTGGTACCTGGGCAGCATCATGGTCAGAAATCCCAAAACAACCCTACAGGCAGGGCTAGGGGTGGCCTGCTTTTTAAAAAAATCATGACGTTGTCAAACTATGTGTCCATGCTGCTATCAAAGCAGACAACTTCCCAAGCCCTGAGATTAAAATGAAAAATCCATGCATAAAGGATAACAGCAGACACGTGCAAAGACACACCGGGAGCTGCGGTATCAGCCTGTCTAAAGAGGACAGTGCCCGTGGGGCGGCAGCACGATCCGGGGGCGCTTGGATAAAGGAACCTGAGGAGTTTAACTCAGCGACCGGGGCAAGTCACTTGCTGCGGTACAAACGTGAAGTGATGGTCTCTTTTCCTGTCATCATTGCTATCATTTCTCTTTGAAACCCAGCAGCTGGAGCATTTCACACCTGCAGCTCACCTTTCATTCAAAATCAGGACTGGTGGTCCCAGTTCACGGGACCGGGCTCTCCTCTAATGACTCCCCAGGCCCTCCTCCTGCCCCCACCCCAAGGCTTCCAGCAGCCGAGCCCTAACTGTGCTCACGTGAGTCTTGCCCTGCGACCATGGCAGGGAAAGGCCAGTGAACCCCCGAAGTTGTGCTCTTGACCTAAGTGGGTTGATCTTGGGTGGGTGTGGCACCAGCCCTGCACAGGCTTCGTGGAGAAGCACCCGCTGCGTGCCCCTCTCCTCAGGGCGCCACCGTGGCCTCCAGGGCTCTGGCCCTTCTCCAAGGTGGGCTCCATGCCTTGTCTGGGTAGCTTCCCACACAGTCCTATGACTTCTACCCCTTTGAAGCCGCAGGGCTTCCCCGGGAGACACCATGGGAACCCCTGAGGCCCACTTTGGTGCTCTCCGAGAGACACAGGGGTACCGAGACCCTTGACATCTTCTCGGCAGGCACATTCACGACAACGCCTTCACGCCCTAATCCTGGGGATGTGTCTCACCTTCAGGAGTCTTCAGATGAGAGGCTTGCTCCGTGGTGTATACTCACATATGCCGCCCAATGTTGGGGTCCGATGCCCAGCGCTCCCTTCCCTGTCACAGCTCTCCTCGGGTGGCGCTGAGGTGGCATGGTGAAAGCCAGGGGCTAGATGCCACCCTCGCACCCTCACACCCCACGCGGAGCTCCCGTGGATTCTGAGGCCCTTCCCCAGAGCGAGGAAAGGGTGGAGATGGTCCTGGAAGGACCATCTTGCTCTCCCTCTCTACTCTTTCTTAGACAGAAGTGAGGGGGAAGCTGAGGCACCATCCCCCTCTCCCATCCCCCATGGGTTCAGGCCACTTCCTTCCCCTGTCCTCCTGGGTAGTGCCCGCGATGGGGGAGGGAGCTCCACAGACAGAGGAGGGCAGAGGCCAGGCCTTCACTGCACAGTTGCCAAAGTAATGTCATCTCAGGAGGCCTTTTTGTTGACAATCAGTTGACCTTCCCCTGGCAATTCGCACATGCCCATGTGTGTCTCAAGTTCCACACTGTCTAAAGTCTTCATGGTTTGTATGTTGAGTAACAGAGCTACGCAAACCATGTGCAGACTTCTCCTTCTCTTTGGGGCACAGTGGGGCTAGCCTGCCGTGCACGCAGCACCTCAGCTCGCAGCTCCTCCTTCTTCCTCCCAGTCCTTGCAGGATGGGCTTCTCGGCATCCTCAGCTCAGTGCTTCCATCCCTTTTCCATAAGCCTCTCCTCTGAGCATCTTCCCCGAGGCAGCGTTACCTGCCCCATCCCCCGTTTCTTTGCCCCGCCCCTGCATAATTCCCTTTTAGTGCTCATCGTGTTGCCAGTGATCGTTCAGTCATGCATTGAACGGATCATCACCCACCTTCTCCGGCTAGAATGGAAGTCCCACAAAGCAGAGACCTACAGAGTCATGGTCACTGCATCTTTGGTGCCTAAAACATCGTCTGGCACACAGAGGCTGCCTGGTGGGTGTTTGTAAATGAAGGAATGATTTTCAACTCTTTGAGGACCGAAGCTTGAAAGCAGATGAGATAGTGAATTTACAGCAGGCAGGCATGGACAAGAAGAGAAGCTTTATGGGTGCACGCCCCTGTGTAAGCGGAGGGAGGGGGCAGGGTCTTGGCAGGCTTCTGTTCACTAAACCCTCAGTACGTGCCTGGAGGCTGTGTGCAGAGCTGCTGCAGCGGCTTAAATAGGCACAGAGGGTGAATGTATGTTCTCAGCTAAGGCTGCTGGATGTGTTTGGATGAAAAGGCTGTATCTGTCATGGTAGAGTGATGCCCTCACTGATTTGGAAATACTTGCAATCTACTTTTGGGGTAAAGTGGGATTATAACTAAATACATTGATATAAGGGATTTCTAAGATTTATGATAAGTCCTGGGATTAGTGTATATTCATTGAATTCTTCCGTTCTCATTGACGGAGATGTATGCTGAAAAAGGTATACATAGCGTGGCAACCACAATGGTAAATCACTGACTGCAAGGACTTAATTCCACAATAACTAAAAAGCAAATTGGAGGCAAGCTAAGTTGGGGAAAAAAAGCAGGAATACTTTTTTTCTCAACATGAACTAAGACAAAACATCTTTTGATTAACTCTCGGTTGGCCAGAAACCTATCTTAACCTCATATGTTTATTTCTCAAGTTTTCCTATTTACCATAATTTTAGTATATAAGGTATATGACCCCAAATGTAAAAACCCAGTGTTGTCATTTAGTAAGACAGGACCTTGGATAGCTTTTTCTGAGGACAAGGGTTTGTTTTTCACCGGAGCTGGGATTTGGTATCACAGCTCAAAGTTTCAGACCTCCCGGGAATTATAAACACCCCCGGAAACAGTTGTGCTGTTTAATTAGCACCATCTGACTCCCAGGAACAGGCAGCAAGGAGCTGGGCGGCCCAGCCACCAGCCGCGCAACCTCTCCTGCACCTACAGACTGGCTGCTGTCCTTGTGTTAATGTTAAGTCCTTCTAAAGGTCAAGTGCGTGCAGGAGACACGTTTCCGGGCATCCACTCCTCACTCTGTGGTTCCGCTTGCGTGCGCTGGGTGCTCAAATGCTTCCCTGAAACTTCTTCGTGCAAATGCTTTATATGCGCGTTCTCTTTTACCTTCCTCCGCAGCCCCCGGTCTTGAATTGACAGGGGAGCCTGCGGTGGAAAATTGGTTTTTAAACGACGATATTCCAAGATTTCTGCGGCGGGGAGCCGCAGATTTCTACCCCCGGAGAGGCCATCTGTTCAGGATGAGCTCCTGCTTTCTCCTCCCAGACAAGGTGAACTTGCAAGTGCAAAGACTAGCTCTTGAAATATCTTCAAACGGACGTCTGACCTCCGGGGCTGCTGTCGCCACAGCTATTCCAGCCGTCCTGCACTTTCCATCACGGGAGGGGCAGCAAGCAACGTGCAGAAGTAGTGAGGTTGGCTTTTTTTTAACTAACGCAGATTTGCTGGAGAGTTTCTGGAAAAAAAAAATAAAATGACTCAAAGCACATCAACCGGAGAAGGTCCTCACATACTCTGATGCTCTGCTGTTAGGTGCATAGCTTGTCCTTAGGCTTATGTCTTCTTAAGAATTCACTCCTTTTCAGTATGAAATGCCCTACTCTATCCCTGATAATTTTCTGGCCCTGAAGTTAGGAAATTTATCTGAAATGAACAGAGCAATTCCAGCTTTCTTCTGATTAGTGACAGCATAGGCTATCTTTCTCCACCTGTTACTTTTAGCCCTAATTTTTGTATTTAAAGTGGGTTTCTTGTAGACAGAGTATAGCTAGGTCTTGGTTTGTTTGTTTTTTTTTAAATCCATTCTAACAATCCATCTTTTAATTGATCTACTTAGGCCATTCACGTTTAAAGTGATTATTGATGAATAAATGATGAGAAAGTGCGTGTTACCCATCTTGGCATAGGTGTATATATCACTTCCCCGGGCGCCACCATATGGGGTCTTTGGCAAGACTTTTGCCTCTGCTATTCTCCTGGGTCGGCTGAGTTGCTTTCCTCATTTCCCTATAGAATCTGCATGCAGCACTGATTGACTTTAGACCCCTGGCTTAAGTGGTTGGGGATCATGGCTTTTGTTTTTACCAGGTCAGCAAACATATGTATTTTTTTTTTTCTTCATCAAGTATAACTATATCGCAAAAAGGAGAGGAAAAGTCACAATGAGAGGGGACAGAGGAAACTTCCTAGAGGAAAAAGATATTGCAACTGTCAGAAATGGGATAGAAGCACAAAAATGTATAAAATCAGTTACAAAAATTGTGAAAAAAAATTAAGTGATTATTCCTATAGTTGGATTAACACGTGCCATGTTTGTAACTGTTTTCCGTTTTTCGTTTCTTTCTCTCCCTCTGTCTCCCCTCTTGACCTTGGGCTTCCCTAAGCGTCCTTCTCAGAGAGCTTGTGTCCTCAGCTCTTTCCTCTGTCATCCACTGTTATTATCCTGGGGGCCTATTGGTGTGGGGGTGGGGAGGAGTGTTCTATAATTTTAGGATTGAATCCCAGTCTCCCAGTGGACCTGGGTCTCAGTGGACCCTTGCACTTATCGCTCTAGTGGTGTGGCTTTTCCCCTGCCCCTGACTCCTTCCCCTGGCTGGGCCATTCTCAATCTGTTCCTGTGAAGCCCTGACCGGTGTTGTCTATGTTTTCTTCCTGCCTTGGATGTGAGACAAGAAAGCTAATGGGGACTTGAGTGGGAGGAATTCATTTCCCACAGTTGCGATAATGTTTCAGAAGCTCTGGCAAAGTCTTTTTCCTTGGGGAGGATGCCTTCATTAAGAAATGTCTGAGCATAGTTCACGATGCTTACTCTTTCCTTCTCCCCGCCAAAGCCAAGAGATCTTTCTCAGATCTTCACCGTGAGAACCGGTAGAGTTCCGCAGCTAAAACCCACAGAAGTGTGAGAGCCCCCAAGCCCGCAGCCTCCAAAAGTTTCTCTCTCTCCCGGTAGCACATACGCAGCCTCCAGCAAGTCATCAAAATTCCCACTTAAGCATCCTATCCGTTTACTGTTCCAGCAGCTCCTGGTCCAGAGAAGCTGAGCTCACCTTCAGCCCCGGGATGCTCCTGTTTCTCCAGATCTAGGGTGGCAGTCTGCCTTGCAACCTCAGTCCTCGCACGGGTCCAAGGTCAGGCATTCCTTTTCCGTTTGTCCAGCATTTTCTTGTTATAAGGACAGGAAGGTGATTTCCAAGTCCTTGTCAAGAGCTGACACCACGAGTCCCAAGATCACCCTTGTTTATTTTTTGTCAAACTTCCTCCCCATTTTTACTACATAGTTATCTCTGGATTTGTAGATAGTAATGAAACTTCATACTGATTTGGGACAGGAACCAGGCGCCACTGCAAATGCTTTATATGCGCATTCTCTTTTACCTTCCTCCGCAGCCCCCGGATACTCCCATTTTCAAATGAGGAAACTCACCCTTTCACATATATGTCTTACCCAAAGCCATGGGATTAGTAAGGAGCAGAGCCCAGCCTGGACCTAGCAGCAGCTTACTGAGCCCAACAGTTTGACATCAGACACTATGTTCTCTAATAGGTAGTTATGAATGGACAGACTATGGACAGATGCATAAAGAACTGGATACAGAGATGGATAAATAAAAACGCAAAAAAGAGGTTGCGTTTAGTTCTATGGAGAGATTTGTAAATTAATATTATATTTTAAGCGTTTTCAGAAATTATTACAAATCCTTGATTAAGGAGAATTCTTAAGTAGTTAAAATCATAATTCTAATACAAATAGATAGCAATCCCATAGGAGAGTCGTTTTGAACTCACAGATGGAAAAAAACAGTGGATAACAAAGAGTCTGTGTGGACAGGAGACATCTCGTCAGTGGGGAGAGGGACGCTGAAAAAGTGCTTGGTGTTTTAGACACAAAACTGGTTACTATTCCTATAGGGCAATTAAACTCTACCCTTCAGGGTCATCCTGTTTAATGGATCAGTCATTATACCTCATCAGTTTTCCTCAGGTAACCTGTCCATAACGAGCTATTAATCAAACCGGTATGTTCCCTGAGAGTCGACCTTCAGACAAGCTCATCAGAGAATCATTCAGCCTGATACTGAAAGGCAATGAGGTCATCTTTTGTGCCTTATTTCTGAGTTTGGAAGACTTTTCCTGTGTATCAGGAATATGATTTTAATGGCCTTCGTAAAGGTGCATAACAGGGGTGTTACCACGGTAGAATCATCTGGAATCTTGCCTGCACAGGACACTGCCTCAGACCCTCTGGTACCTGGCCTACTTCCTCTTCCTGCTGTGGAGAAGAGAGGTCGGCCCCCACTATTCACATTCCAAGAGGCTCCTGTAAGGGAACTTCATGGCTGGGGGTGAGATGGGGTCAGGACTCTGCTTCGTGTCGGGGTTCAGCAGGGAGGGGACTAACCCTGGCTTCCCTGCCTCACGTGTCACACAGCACAAGCAGCCCCTGACTGTCAGAGCACAAGGGATTCTGGGCTCATCGCTTTAAGCCACTGTTGACTCGTGTAGGGGAAACACTTTGCCTTCTCTCCCGTGTTCTTCCTTCTGCCCCCAAAACGAGAACTTCCGCCCAGCTCCTGGCTCTGAGAAGATCTGGAGTGAAATCTTTAGTCCTGCCGCATCCCTCAGAGTGGATGTGCTTGATTGGTTCATTTTACTCTGGGATGTGTCAGAAAGGCAGACCAGCTTTTCTCTCCCAGTTCCCAACCTGTAAGGCCTGGGGGAGCCTGTATTTTGTTTCTCTCCACCAGTGAGCAAACGGCAAGGTCCTGCCCAGGGAGATCCAGCTCTGCTCCCTTGCGTGCAGGGTCTTCACCTGCAACCTTGCTGGGCCAGGAAGGCCCCGCTGCCGACAGTTGAAGGGAGAGGTGTACGACCCTCCATCCTGGGCTCAGGACAAAGGGGGCTTCCAACATAGTTTAAAGAGGGTTTGCATTTGGCCCTTGTTAGGCTCTGCTCAGCGGGTGAGAGCTCTGCTTGGATCCCACCTCATTCCTGGTGTCCGTCGGTTGAAATTTGTAGAAGGAGGGTGTTGGAAAAATAGCACCTGAAACCTCCCATGAGTTTCCATTACTTCTCCAGAGCCAAGACCCCGAGAGCAAGCCTGCCTGAGATAGAGCAAAATGGTGATTCTTGAGTCATTTGCAAGCCAATCATGCATAGCTTTCAGCTTGGGCTCCAATGACAAAAGACTCTCAGGAAGGAGATTTCTGTGGTCTGCCTGTTAATGAAACAGGGGATTTTGTGCTCTTGGAGGGAACACGGGACTCATGTAGCATCAACGATTCATCTGTAGAATCAGAGAGAGTCCTAAGAGCCAACTGGGCCCGAGGAGACGTTGTAAGGTAACCTAGCCCTCAGGTGCACCACTGCGTATTCCGCACTGCTCATCTCCATGGAGTCATCACTGAGCAGGCCCTGTCCTACTGAGGCCACATGAACCTCCCTACTCTTTGTTCACCGAGCAGCCCCACCAACTGTCCTGAGTTGATGCAAGAATTGAAACCCCTTTGCCATCCCTATGTAGTACAATCAACTTGTTCTGCAGAAGAGAAATTCGGAGATCTCATGCACAGTACACAGCCATGCTTCTCTCTCCCAGTGCAAGGATTGATTTAGATAGATTTCACTAACGCTTTTGCTTATATTTCTGGTATGACCAGGGAGTTAATGAAAGTAACCAGTCCGCATCCAGGATCTGAAATTATAGTATCTTTCTCTCTCTCATGAAAATGACACTTTATAAAATTGTCTTTGTCTCACTTTTCTTAGAAGAACTTGCCTTATTAAATGGACAGAGCCCTGGGTTCTTGGGAGTATGGAATTCAAGCAGTTAGTCTGCTAGAATTTGAATGCGATTGGAGATGGGGTTTCCTCCAAGGTACACACGGGTTCTGTAAGCTCTTCTCCCTTTAAGTCAAGGTGGTGCTTCCTGGCCTGAAGGTCTGGGCCTGGAGCAAGGTGATATCTAGAAAGAGCCACAGGTTCTATGGTCTTTCAGAAACAGGAAATGAACTGCTTTCAGAGAATCAGTGCTCTGGCCACACAGTTAAGCCTTTGCCTGAGAGGACAGGTTTGTTCTTGATTGTTGTTCTTGAACTTGGAAATGGATTCATTCACACTCAGGAAGAGCTGGGAGAATATGAAGACTTCTCTTGGCTGTTTCTAGCGAGCTCACTATTAACAAACCACTCCTCCCAAGTTCCCCGTGGAAAATAAATCTTGGAATTAGAATAAATGTAAGGAAATTCCTCATAGGAACTCCCCCAACCATAGCATCGCCCTCAGTCCTACTCTTAGCCACCTTGTCTTCTGTGTGGAACCACCCTTAGGGGTCTCTCTCGGCCGGGCAGGAGCGGTAGGCATTGGCAGCCCCAGGCTGTCAATCTCTCTTTTAGGTTTGCACATCAGGACTTAGAAAAGACTGTGATTGGCCCAGCTGTGGTCACATGCCCTTTCTTCACCAGTCACTGCAGCCAGGAAAATGGGCTACTCTGATTGGTCAGGCCTGGGTCATGTGGCTTCTACAATGGAGAAGAATGGGCTCATCTCATAATCCGTAAGGCATGGGCTCCGCGTAACAGGGTTTCTCTTACCAAGAGAATGGGGAGGGGTGTTGGACCACCCTCTCTGAAAAGAGACATCGCCAATTGTTAATGCTGGTAAGTGCAAAGGGATGTGACCTACCAGTTTCTCCTGAGCACAGGACTTGCATAACCCCTTGTTCCTGTAAATATAAACCCTGTCCACTGAACCCACTGAAAATGGATTGACCCTGTGGAAACTAGCATATAAGTGTAACTCAGCTCAAGATTGGCTTCAAACCCTTTGTCATGTTTTTGGTTGTTATATCACATGTATGCCTGGGGCTCCTCTATCCTATGCAATGAAATCCAAGGTCTGTAGGAGGGTATGGGGATATATATTTAAAACTGAGGGACTCAAGTCACATGGAGGGCCCAGGTCACACAGCTACTTAGTGGTAGTGTGGACCTTGGTTGAAGGCTGCTGATGTCCATTCTAGGACCACATCCTTTCCCTCTTTCAGGACAAGAGTATCACAGCTAGCTTCTCTGACTTGATAGATAGTGCAGTGACAAATCGGGCTTAAACCTGCCATAAAGACAGCTTGAGACTCATTAGAAGAAGTTGGAGTCGAATTGGAAATGCTGATTTCCAGACATCCAAGCAATTCATGCTGGTGGGCATTTATTGTGTTGCTCTAGAGGCTGCTGAGGAATGAGGGGACTGAACACTGAACAGTCAATGTCAAGAATGACCCCAAGAAGGACAACATAACCATTTCCTCCCTCTTCTTTGCTGGGGCTAAATACTCCCGTCAGTCAGAGGTGCCATGGATGCTTTTAGGGTTAAAATGAACTTTTAACACTGATATTGGGATTTATAATAAGAAACATATATTTGGTCTTTGTCCCTCTCCTGGCACAGAGCTCCGAAAACCTCTGTCATTTTCTAAGTGATGAGAGCTATAAACGTGTCTTCTGTTACATTAATGAGGTGACTTTTGGAAAACACCTGGGATGGGGACGGGTTACCAGGTAAAGCTGGCCTAGGGGGAGAGGAGAGGGGCTGAAGGTTGAGTTCAATCACCAATGGCTAATGATTTAATCAACCATGCCTATGTAATGAAGCCTCTATAAAAACCCAAAAGGACAGGGTTCAGCGAGCTTCCAGGTGCGTGAACAGGTGGAGAGGTGGGAAGAGTGGAGCTCTGGGAGAGGGTATGGGAGCTCTGTGTCCCTTGCCCAGACCTTGACCTGTGCATAGCTTCCTTTTACAATAAACCGGTAATCTAGTAAGTAAAGTGTTTCTCTGAGTTCTGTGAGCCGCTCTAACAAATTATATCCAACACAAGGGTTGGGGGGGGGGGGTTGTTAACACTTCCAATTTATAACCGTTGGTCAGGAGCACAGGTGACCCAGGTGACAACCTGGGTTTGTGACTGGCAGTCTTGTAGGACTGATCCCCTAACCTGTGAGATCTGACGCTTTCTCCAGGTAGACAGTGTCAGAATGGAATTGGAGTGAGGATAGCCAGTTGGTGTGGGAGCATTGCTTGCTGGTGGTTGGAAACCCTACCCTCACCCCACGTCAGAACTGGTGGTCAGAACTCTTAAAAACTTAGGTCTTGCCCAACTTCCACTTCTGTGAAACTGGAGTAGGTATACTATTCCACTTACCAAATACAACTAAAAACCCTGGACATTATATATAAAATACACATAAAGGAGATTCTGAAAGGTGGAGAGAAGGAAGATCAGAACCAATTTCCCAGGTTCCCTTTTTGCCTCATATAGCCCAGATTTGGGGCTGAGAAGCCAGTAATTTGGAAAGGCGCAGACAAACAAAATCCCCAACAAAAGCCTATTTTCTCTGGCCAAGGGACCAGGAAAGGGCAACCTATCAAGACAGAAAAGGCTCCAACACTCCCTCAGCGTGGTTTCAGAGAAGGCTGAGTAAGAAGCTGGACTTTCCTTCCCACCCAGAAGTAATGAGGAGCCCACCCCTCTCCCCACTGGGAGAGTCAGGGCTTTCTCTACCATCCAGTGGTCATGATGCCACCCTCCCCTTGGTGTCAGTGAAGCCATAACAAGGCATTACTGTGTCCCAGCCAGGGAGACATCAAGGGAGACCTGCAAGTGCTAGAACTCCCTCACCTCCAACAGTAACAAGGAGCCCTCCCCACTCAGGTATCCAAGGCAAGGTAGCACCCCTGCTTCCCTACTGGTGCAATGTCAGAGGAAGCCAGCAAAAACAGGTTTAACTAAGACACAATGGCTCAGAACATACTACACTACACATCCAGGTTTCAATGGAAATCACTCATCAAGAGCCAGGAAGACTTCAGATCGAATGAAAGTAATCAATAGATGTCGAAATCGAAATGACAGGTTCGTTCGAGGTATCTGACATGAAAATGGTGGCAATACCAAGCGGATGTGGGGAAACTGTATCACTCACACATTGCCGGTGGGAGTGCCAAATGGTATATCCGCTCTAGAAAGCAGCTCAGGAGTTTCTTAAAAAGCTAAACATGCAACTATAACCTATCAGTTGCACTCTTGGGCATTTATCCAAGAGAAATGAAAACATACACACAAAAATCTGTAGACAAATAAATGTTCATAGCAGCTTGATTTGTAATAGCCCAAAACTGGAAAAAAAACCCAGGTGTTCTTTAACATGGAAATGGCTGAACAAACTATGGTACATCCATGCCATGGAATATACTAAGCAATAAAAAAAGAAGAAACTATTGATACATGTAACAACCTGGATGAATCTCTAAGGAATCATGTTGAGTAAAAAAAGCCTATCTCAGAAGCTTACACACCATATGACTCCACTATGTAACATTCTTGAAGTGACAAAATTATAGAATGGAGAACGGATTCATGGTTGCCAGGGGTTGAGGAGTAGGAAGGAGGGAAGTGGGTGTGGCTATACCAGGGCAACATGAGGATCTGGTGATGGAAATGTGCATCTTGGCTGTATCAATGTCAATAGACTCTTTGTGATATTGTATTATGGTCTTGCAAGATGGTACCATTGGGGCAAACTAGGTAAAAAGTACACAGGATCTCTCTGTATCATTTCTTACAAGTGCCTATGAAGCTATAGTTATCTCAGAATAAAAAGTTTAATAATTAAAAAAAAAACCCTAGCAACCTCATTCAGCTAGAGTGGCCAGCGAGGTTAAGTAGTTTGGATATTTCTAGAATCTAGCATGGTACTCCTTTAATAAATTGAGTAAGTGTCTGTTGAATTTAAATCTAGCATGGTACTCCTTTAATAAATTGAGTAAGTGTCTGTTGAATTTAAATGCCTGGTGCAAAGTGGATCACAAGTCAGAACAGCCCCAAAGGGCTTGGTCTACCGAACCACCATCGTCCTGTATGCTGTCCCATTCCCCTGAGTTTCTGTGGGGACAGATTAGTGTGAGGTTATGGTTTAAGATAAAAATTCTTACTGATTTCTATTTCTTGGGCAAGTTACTTGAACTCACTTGTCTCGTTACTAGTAAAATATACATAACAGTACCTAACTTCCAAGGTTTTTATAAATATTAAATGAGAAAAAGTGTAGAAAGGTAGATGGTGTTCACAGAGATCAGGTCACAGGTAGGATAATTATTACAATAGAAAAAGGAGGGCAAAGTTAGTAGAAATATAAAATCTGCTGCAAAGTATATATAGTGGAAAATTGTTCTTTGTTCTTTCTTTCCCTTTATGTCTCCTTTGGAATAATCAACGATTATTCCCTCATTCTTTTCTATTAACATTTTTGATGTACCTTCTTTTATTATTCTTTCAGTGGTTAACATAGAGATTATCATATACATCCTTCACTTATTAAGATCTAATACGTATCAGCATTTTTATCCTTTCCAGCATAATGCAAAGACCTTACAACACTTTCAATCCGTTTACCCTATCTGACTTTTGTGATATTGTTACTATGCATTTTGATTTTATATTTTAAATCCCACGATACATTATCATTTGTTTGATACAGTAAGCGATATTTTAACATTTACCCACATATTCACCCAGTGCAGTGCTCATCATTCCTTCTTGTTTTACTGTGCTTCTGCCTGGAATCATTTGCCTTCTGCCTAAAGAACTCCTTTTAAGATTTCTTCTAGTTTATATCAGTTGGAGATAACTTCTCTCAGTATCTGTTTCTCTGACTTTGCTTTTATTTTGCCTTTGCTTTTGAAGAATAGTTTTGCTTGTACATAATTCTACATTAGCAGTTGTTTTCTTTCAGTGTTTTCAAGATGCCATTCCATTGCCTTTCGGTTCCCACTCTTCCTGTTGAGAAATCAGTTATGCCTTATTACTGTATCTTTGAAAGCAATGCAATAACAAAAATCTTCCCTAAGATCAATAATTTGTTTAAATTTACATGTATAAAACCTGAAGTTCTCTCACATGTTCTAAATTTGTAGATACATTTGTTAAGATTTCAAATTAAAGTGAAGGGTCTAAACTAACTCATCAATCATGTAATGTAAATGAGCGAAAGAAGGTGATCACACCAATAAACAGCATTCTTTTAAATGATACAAGCGTATTAAGTTACCCATCATGTACAGATTTGGTTTTGTCTTTCTTAAGCCTTTTTATATTTAATTCTAAATCTTTCTAGAGTTAAAAGATTTCTGTCTCTAAAGAAGACAGTTAAGATCCTAATAACTGAAGTTGCTTAATTCTAAATATTTCTCGAGTGGACAAATGTATAACGCTAAGGAAATGTCATCCAGTAAACATCCCAGTTAACTGAGATAATTTAGAACCGGAGATTGTATTTGCATAAGAAATCTATTGCTGAAGACATACCCACTCATTGAGCCAAAAGAGGACCTTTTCAGAGCCACTGGATCATGAGCTACAAACTTACAAAGAAGCTGGTCTCACAGCTCACGTAGCCTTTGTAGCAGGAGTTAAGATACGCACCCACATTACTTTTTTCTCATTCGAATGTCAGGTGTCAGCAGCTCCCACTTGAGATGATTACTTGCCTGGGTTTTGTATTTCTTTTTAGTTTCTAAATACATTTTAAATCAAGTTCTACAGACCTTTGAGCCTTGTAGGATTCTAAATTATGTATATATGTTTTCTATTTGAATTTGGTGTAATCTTATGTTTCAAAAAATCTTTAAATGATGCAATTCTGGTGACTATGTTAAAAGCTACTGACTAAAACAAACCCACACGGCTTTGTCTGAGTTGTGAGTCATAGTATTTGAGGTCATTCTCACACCCCATTCTCTCCATCCCGCTTCTTTCTCCCTTGCACTTTGGGTGGCTTCTGCTTGAGAGGCTCCTGTGATGGTGGAAGAGCCCTGGAGGGGAAGAGGGCTGCCTTTAGCCTCCAGGAAAGGGGTGATGGGACATTAGGAGTTTTATAGGTTGTCCTACAGAAGCCCCTAGTTGTAGGAAAGGAGGCAGGATTCTGGCAAGAACACTGTCTCCAGGAATAAAGGTGGTGAACTTGGGTGAATCACTCAACATGAGAGATGGCGTGCCAAAGAGTGCGGAGCTCCTACAGTTATGTCACTTTTATGGTCTGTCACGTAGACCCTCTTGTTCTATCCCCTTTATGGAACTTGGCTGTTGAGGAGATGAGTGCTGAAAAGGAGTGTCATGTTGTGAAAAGAGCATTGAACTCAGAGCCAAGGAATCAGGATTGGAGCACTGTCCCCATCATCTGACGACTCTGCCTCCTTGGACAGGTCACTCAGCTTCCGAGTTAATATTGGTTAAATTAAAAATCTCACAGAGTGAGACACAGATGAGGTAGAAACGTGAAGGATCTCATCCCCAAATGCTGTATTTGTTCATCCTTAGACTCTTCCAGGACACTCACTGGATTTAGATATGGCAGCCATTGACTTGCAGTTGACCCCCGTTCCCTCCTGTGCTGAAAAGTGATTTTCCCCAAGATTGCTCGGGCAGACCCTGCTCTGAGCCCTTTACATCAGCAGGGGAAGCTTAACGGAATCCGGCCTATTATGAATTGCATGCTTAATGCTTATTCTCGAGTTAGGAATGAAGGGAGAACGGTGCTCATTCTTCAGCGGTACCCCAAAGCTATTAACATATGTCTTTGCAGACTACGCTCCGTGAAGGATACCTTCTCCGCTTTGCCTTATCCGTCTTGTCTCCAATATGAATATACATGTCCTGGTCTCTTCCACGGCCCTATACCAGCCGTCCCCTGAAGCTGTAAGCCTTTTTCTTTCCTCTTGTTTCCTGTTCAAGGTCTTGTAAGAATAGTGGAGTTTACGTACAATCATTTTTCAGCACTCACTGAGCCTTGGCCTTTGCTTCTACCTCTTAGCTAAAGGGGACGCCTCAAGATCTCAAGGATCTTTTCTTAAATAAACCTTGGTTGGCCCCCCGAAGCCTTGGAGCCTGTAACCAGACTTGTCTTCTGGAAGCTCTCTCTCCCCTTTACACCTGTGGTCTCACATTATCTGGGCTCTGCAGCACCTCTGCTATAGCTCCATCCCTCTGTCTAATGTACACATTCCCCAAAGATTGCCCCATGTCCTCAGTTTTTTCTTTTGCTTCACTCTCTTTCTCAGGTAATCAAATATTCCCATAAGTTCAACAATCACCTCTATTCCAGTGGCTTAAAGGCTGTATCTTCATTGTCTTAATTAACATAAAATATGCTCTATAGAGCTGCAAAGATGAAAGAAATGAGACTTACGGCACACAGGAAAGGCAAGAGACAAGGGAAATATTTTAAAAGAAACGATTAAAAAGAACATAACAGCAAAAGAAATTGAACATAAATGTGCCTGACAGCCCTTTAAAAAATTCTTAAATTGATCAAAATGTAAAATCCATTCATATATATTTTATTTATAATTAATTTTTTTTTTTTTGCGGTACGCGGGCCTCTCACTGTTGTGGCCTCTTCTGTTGTGGAGCACAGGCTCGGCGGCCATGGCTCATGGGCCCAGCCACTCTGCGGCATGTGGGATCTTCCCAGACCGGGACACGAACCCACGTCCCCTGCATCAGCAGGCGGACTCTCAACCACTGTGCCACCAGGGAAGCCCCCGTGTAGATTTTTTTTGCTACTGCATTCCCAGTGCCTAACGTGGTGCTCGACACACAGTAGGTGCACAAGACCTGTTTGTTAAATTAATTAATTAATTAATTTAAAAATACACTTAAACATAAGCTGTAATGTGGGTAAGTTGTCTAGAGACAATTGCCCAAATTGTCTAAATCAATGATATCGTGCATTTCTAGTTCATTGAGCTGCTTTCTTGAGAGGCCTTTCAAGCATTCCCATTACATCCATGATGCCCAGGTCTGGTGGGTCTTAATGAATACAATGAAATCCAAGAATGTTAAAACAAAAAGACCAACGAGGCATTGCTTCCATCCAAAGTCGCCAAGGAGTTCTGAAGGCATCAGTCTGACCACAGGTTTGAGAGGCAGGTTTATGATAACATTCCCATTTTACAGATGAACAAAACTAATTTTCAGCCACATGTGCCACCACTGAATCACATTGTTTTGTTGACATTGATTCTGACTAATCCATCGCCTGAACTTCAATCAGCTTCTAGAGGAAAAAGAAAGTTTTCTTTTCAGCCCTCAATAATTCCTACCCTAGAACATTTATTTCATTGGAAGTAAATGAACTCAAGCTGAACTTCATATAAAGTCAAGTCTGTGTCTTCCTTTCTTCTCACCTCAGTAGAACCTACCATATTTGCTTCGTCCAAGAGGAGACATCCAGGAGAAGGTAAGACGCCCTGTGCTTTTCCTCAAAGCCCCAAACTGAAGTAGTCCGGCCAAGCCCATTTGGTACCCACAAGAGTCCTCTGGCCGTGACGTAATGGACGCCGGGCTCCATTATCCAAGGGCTGTGATTGGGTCATCCCACCACCATGATCTCAGGCCTCTCATCCCTCCTTGCAGAGCTGGTTTGAGGAATTAATGAAATCATAGAGGCTAAGTTATCTGCATACTCAATAAACGATAGCTAGTGTTACCTTTTCTTCTAAATTAGGTTGAGCTGAATACATGAGAACTTAAAGGTAACGAGCTTTTGCAGAAACAGTGGAGGTAGACGAGAGAAAAATAAAGAGGAGTATGAATCTTTTACTGTTAGAATCCTAGCAAGGAGAGGGTTTATATAGAATTGTAGTGACAAATGTTAGGCTGTCCATCCCATCACCAATTCTTAAGTTTCCACCTGTTTTCTTTTTTTAGAGTCAATAATTCCACCCCTAGCCCCACCCCTGCCCTATCTCTTTCTCTGTAAATGAGCATGTTGTCAAACCTGGCATTTCTACACTATCAATGAGAGTTATTGTTCAGAATAGGTAAACATGTATTAAATTGGTTTCTAATCTTGGGAGAATTTAATGTTCAACAACACTTTTTCTTGGATTCATCTAAGACCAATCAGGGGACAGAGCTGCAAGTTGAACAGAAGTCTTCTGGAATATTTATACAAAAGAGGTAAGGTTTTTGTTAACTAGACATTGCAAGTTTGGATCGCAACAGTAAAAATGTCATCCAGACTTGTTGATGCACTGCTTGTTTTGTCAATTTCTCATGAAATTGGTTTGTATTTTTGAGGGAAAATGGGGCAGGGTTCTCAGGTCTAGGCTCACCTGTGGGGGACAGGTGACCTCCTGGGCATCCGTCTTACTATCAAGAGGCAGCCTGTGATAGAAGAAAGACTGTAACATCCCTCCTCCCTTAATGGAGGCAGGTTTGTGAGTCACCAGCAGTGGCCCCCCCAGGGAAATATTTTCTCAGAGATGGCATTAATGATGAGAGAGGTAAATAGCCCTGGGTGTCTAACACAAGGCGAACAGGTTTTCTTTGTTTTGCTTCACCTTGTTTGCATGTACCTATCCTCAGGGATAAAATGTTTTCTTAGTTCAGTTTCTGTTTAAATTGGAATTGGATGTGTTTGTCTGTGAAAGGAGCTAAGGGTGCAGGATTCCATTTCCAACACTTCTCCTTCTACCTGGAGGCCCATCTCAGGGGGGACATTAGCCTCCTGGATATAAAAGTCCATCCTGTTAGGGACCAGGTTGGTAGCCGGGTCAGTGTCTCAAATTCAGGCTTCTATGTTTGGACTGGAGTGGAGAGTTCAGCCTGGGACTCTAGGCTTAAGTGGATCTTCCCACACCCCCTGAGAGCCTAAATTTTGGGACGAGAACTCTGCGCCTATAAAGACAGAATGAAATAAATGCAGAGTTTGCCTCTGCAAAGAGGCCTCCAATTCAGTTACCCTAAAAAAGATTATTTTACCTGAAGTGAGCAGACAGGATAAAGGGACACACACTATCCCAACTCACAAGAGACTGATGTACAAAACCAGAGTGATTCTTTTGGAATTTACAATGAGGAAGTTGGGTGGAACATGATTTATTCTTCACAACCCCCCATCTCTTCTCAACCCAACCGATCCCATTCTTTATCCATTAAGAGCTGGCACCAGCAGCAGTGGCAGTGGGACAGGAGCCCAGGAATTGCGAGTGATTGGGTTGTTGGTGGGAGAGGGGATCCAGCCTCTATGGATGGTGACTTGATAAAGAGGCTGGATCCGTTTCAATCAACAGAAGAGTATGAACTGCTTATGGAGAAACACACGCAGCCTTGATGCAAGAAGGCTAAGCAGTATGAGAATCTACTGTATAGGGTGGGGAACTCTACTCAGTGCTCTGTGGTGACCTAAATGGGAAGGAAATCTAAAAAAGGGGGTATATATGTATACATATAGCTGATCCACTTTGCTGTACAGTAGAAACTAACACAACATTGTAAAGCAACTAGATTCCAATAAAAAGTAAAAAAAAAAAAAAAAGAAGAAGAAGGCTAAGCAGATTCTAAGAAAATAAACACATCTGCAAAATATTCAACCATGGTCAATTCTAGATACCGGGATGCTTTAGAACTGAGGGAAAAAACACAAGCCATGAATTATGTATGCATGGGTAATTGTGAAGACAGCGTAGACTATGACTCTTCTTATACCTTAAATGTACAGAATTAGAGACTCTTACAGTATTGAAAGAAAACCATGAAGCCCACAAATTAACCAAGCCTGTGGCTTTTATGATGACTGTCAAGAGTTAGGACACGTCAGTGCTGGGAAGTGTTCCGCACGTGTATGCAGTTCTCTCTCCTCTGCGGACAGATCTGTGGGTAATCTCACTCCATTCACAGACCCCGCCTGGCTCATCTGACAGTGCTGGATCATTTTCGAGAAACCCCAAGGAAAGGCTCATCTGTGATCTTACTCATCTCCCTGCGATGGTCGGCGAGGCTGGGATTTTTCTCACAAGGTGCCGGCTACACATTTGAACGAGACATTTCCGAGACTTTTAACCACCCCATGGTCTCTCCTGGCTTCCTGTGCACGTTCACCCACTTGTCCTGGAGGATGCTGTGCCTGGGGCCAGAGTGGACCTGGGTAAGCCTCTTCCCTGCTGTCAGTGTGGGAACCAGGCTTTTCACTGGGGCCTAGAAGTCATTAAACAAAATCCTTCTTTCCATTTGAAACAGATCCTCATGGCGGAGAACCTCAGGTTATCAGGGGCAACCAGCCACCTCTGTAAACAGCTCTGGGGAAAACTGCCTCTGTGGGTGGAAACAAGGCTGCTGCGTGTTTTTGAACATCAACATCATCTGTTCTCAGCTTTCACTCTTTGTGGTGGAAGTTTCCAAGCGGTGCACCCTGCAGACGAGGAGCTCCCCTTTCAGTCCCTCTGCGAGCTAGAAAGGAGACTCAGAGCCAGTGGGCGGTGGGGTCTGGCCCCCTTCCCACCTTGTCACTGAGCAGCTTCACTTGCATCTCATTTACGTATCACACCTCTGCAAAAACCTTTGTTTAAAAAAAGTTTCAGAGGCTAAAAAACATTGGCCAACCTGGGTTTCGAATATGGTGCAAAAACAGACCGCTCCATCTCTCGGGCACTGCTTGTCCCGCTCCTGGCTATTCTGTCCCTTCAGACCATCAGCCTGAGGCATTCAATTGTGATGAGATGGACTTGAAGCTCTCAGTTTGCACACTCATCCATCAACTGCTAGAAACTAAGAGCCCTGCACTGCACTTGTTGTGCCAGCAGAAAGTTCAGTGTGTGGTACCTGGGAATCTGGTATCAGAACATGTTCTCCTTCCTAAAATTATAACCCTATGCTGTGGTTGGAGATCAGCAGTGTGCTAGTAAATGTTTAACAACTGGATCTTTAGTGGGGGGAGAAAGCCTTGATTTGTAGCATTTGCCGATTACTCTGGTGTAAATACTCCTAAAGAGATCAGTTTCAATCTATCATTGAATGAAGAGCTGGGAAGAGAGGTGCAGTAGCACACTGTTGTATATTTCCATCTTAAAGATCCAAAAGACATAAATAACCTCAAAGTGGAGATAATTAACCCATAGTAAAATATTTAGGAAGGGATGAGTTTTGAACATTTGTTACTTTTTCTCTTAATACAATTTACTTAGTTGTACATTTGCATCACTGAATTTGTAATAATGGTAATGGAGCTCACCAAATCCTGGAGCATTTCCCAATCTGCTCTTGTAAGTGGGGGCTGGTTGGTGCTGGCTCTAGGACACCCCTGATGGAGATCTTGTTGTGAAGTGACTAAAACCTCAAGACCCTTAGAGTCCCTCAATTTGAAAGCATGAAGCTTTTGGGATTCTGCTCTGGGGAATCTAAGAACCAGTAAATACACTTAAGCATGAGGGGAAATTTACAGTAACCTGTTACTGCTTCTTAAGAAAGTTGTAGTGGAAACTTTACCTCAAATTGTGAAATAATTTTCATTCTAGATATAAAAATAAATCTATTGTACAACTCTACTGGGCATCATTAGTTCTAAGTTTAGAAGGTTGAGGAGGCCTTTAGGGAGACTTATAGTGTTACCGAACAAAACTTGGGTCCTCTCACTGAATGAGCAGCAAAGCCAATCTACTGACACCAGGTTGTGGTGAAGGCAAGTACAGTGTTTACTGCAGGCACCAAGCAAGGAGAATGGGCAGCTCAGCCTCAAAAGACTGGAACTCCCCAATAGCTTTCAGGGAAGGGTTTTTAAAAGCAACATTAGAGGTGAGGTTGTAGGTGTGTGATCAGCTCATGGACATTCTTCTGATTGGTTGGTAGAGAGATAACAGGGTGATGTTTTGGGAATCTCAATCATCACCCTTCTGGTTCCAACCAGTCTGGGGTCTACGTGCTGGTGGTCAGCAAGCAGTTAACTTCTTCCACCTAGTGAGGGTTTTAGCATCTGCAAGACAGCTCAAGAATATGGCTCAAAGTATTAGCTATAGCTCTTGAGGAGGAACTAAAGGTCCTTGACTTTGTTTTATGGCTAAACTATTATTCTTGGGTCTTGCTTGACTGTTTTCCTTTGTTTTTGCATTTTCTCACTTCTCTGATTAACTCTGTTCTTTGGAACTTGGGGAATGTCTAGGAGGCTAAAGCTCTACTACAAACAAGAGGCAGGGGACACGGGGGTCTGTCCCCGTGAAGGCTCCCCAGGGTCCTGCTCAGTTTCAATAGTGCCTCCTGTTCATTTTGGAAGAACACTATGGAAGCAACTGCAGGTCTTGTCTGTGACCCATGGTAGGTTCCAGGCCCTACTCAAAAGATGTCCTTCCCCTCAGCAAAGGAAATACAAGGAGTCCAGGGGCCTTTGTAGAATCTCAGGGATGGAAGCCAGTTTAGGCTTTAGGGGACTTTCCTGCCACAAAGGCACCTGGAGCCAGCTGCTATCATGCCTGTAATGTGAAGCCAACTGTGGGAACTAAAGCAGAGCCTGGACTAGTGGAAAACTGCCACATAGCACAGGGAGATCAGCTCAATGCTTTGTGAGGACCTAGTGGTGTGGGATAGGGAGGGTGGGAGGGAGGCTCAAGAAGGGGGAGATATGGGGATATAAGTATACATATAGCTGATTCACTTTGTTGTACAGCAGAAACTAACACACCATTGTAAAGCAATTATATGCCAATAAAGATGTCAAAAACATAAATTAAAAAAATTAAAAGGTAAACAAAAACAACAAAAAAATTAAATTAAATCAACACTCTTCCATGATCCAAAGGTCATCAATATTCATAAATTCACATACATATCCTGCTACTTTTTTTTTTTGCCTGCTTTTATTTTTTTTAACATCTTTATTGGGGTATAATTGCTTTACAATGGTGTGTTACTTTCTGCTTTATAACAAAGTGAATCAGTTATACATATACATATGTTCCCATATCTCTTCCCTCTTGCGTCTCCCTCCCTCCCACCTTCCCTATCCCACCCCTCCAGGTGGTCGCAAAGCACCGAGCTGATCTCCCTGTGCTATACGGCTGCTTCCCACTAGCTATCTACCTTACGTTTGTTAGTGTATATATGTCCATGCCTCTCTCTCGCTTTGTCACAGCTCACCCTTCCCCCTCCCCATATCCTCAAGTCCGTTCTCCAGTAGGTCTGTGTCTTTATTCCTGTCTTACCCCTAGGTTCTTCATGACATTTTTTTTTTCTTAAATTCCGTATATATGTGTTAGCATACGGTATTTGTCTCTCTCTTTCTGACTTACTTCACTCTGTATGACAGACTCTAGGTCTATCCACCTCATTACAAATAGCTTGATTTCGTTTCTTTTTATGGCTGAGTAGTATTCCATTGTATATATGTGCCACATCTTCTTTATCCATTCATCCGATGATGGGCATTTAGTTTGTTTCCATCTCCAGGCTATTGTAAATAGAGCTAAAAAAAGAAAAGATTATATACTGGTGAACTAAAAAGAAATTTTACTGAGGGATGAACCAAAACATCACCACAGTTTAAAATAAAAGTTATTTTTAAAATAAAAGTAGTTATTTTTATTTTCAAAAAATAAATAGAGCCTGGAAAATTGTATTTATTATTATTTTGTCTCGCTTATTATTTTACCACCCACTAATTATTTTCCTTCTCTTTGTAAGATTTTATAGATTTGCTTCTAAGGCTGAGGAAAGGCAGCTTTTCAAGTTCCTGGCTGAGAGATGCTGCGGGTTGAACAGGATTTGCTGCTCCTTTTTTTTTTTTTGCGGTACGCGGGCCTCTCATCGCTGTGGCCTCTCCCATTGCGGAGCGCAGGCTCCGGATGCGCAGGCTCAGCAGCCATGGCTCATGGGCCCAGCCGCTCTGCGGCACGTGGGATCCTCCCAGACCGGGGCACGAACCTGTGTCCCCTGCATCGGCAGGCGGACTCTCAACCACTGCGCCACCAGGGAAGCCCCAGGATTTGCTGCTTCTAAATGTGTTGAGGGAAGGGCAAGGAGTGGCTGGCTCTGAATTGGATCTTTAGCCTGAGGGGTTTTGCATTAGACCCATTGTTTATTCATGAGCTGTTGTTTTTTTAAAACTATAAAGTAGATCTATTGCCCTAGGATGCATACAGCACAGAAACTTATTAAGCATCATGGGTCTCCTAAATTCTTGGACAATATGAAAACAACTGTTGTAGGTCAGAGCGTGCTGTGAGGTGACCTTGACTCCATCACCCATATGAAGGATTTCAGGTGCACTCAGGTTTCTCATGACCCACACTCCTGCAAATGTCCTTTTAATTTCCTAAAGAAAGTCTTCACCATGCCAATCATGACAGTTTTATTTGGTTGAGCTCCCCTCCCCACACCATTATGCAATTCACTTTAAAATATTTAGATTGACTTTCAAATCCTACATCCCCATCTCCCATCCTCTGCAACTCTAGGAAACCTGGCAGTCAGGCAGCCCTGAATTATACATGAATACAAACAATGATGCAGAACCAAAAATACCTCCTTTCATGATACAAGGTTGAACTGTGCCTTTGGACAATAGCGATGTGCTCCAGAGAGAAAAGTTGCAATGGTTTTTGTGTGCGTGTGTGTCAACTATTGAAGCGAGCCTACAAAACCGAGCTGAGGAATAACGTAGATGATCAAAAAGGGCTCCAGAGTTAGTGGGAACTCAGAGGAGCCATTGGAGGGAAGAGGTATGGTGAATGCTTGTAAATACAGGCAGAGTTAAGGTGTCCATGATTTTAACTCAAAAGAGAATTTAGAGCTCTTTGGCCTGCTTTGAAAATATTGTTCATTTTTAACAATCCCCACTATAACTTCTTTCCTTAGAAGATTTCTTTAATGGAATTTATGTAATAGAATGAAAATCCAGGCTCATCTTATCCAGAGATATTGCTTATTAGAGGCCTCATGTATTTAATTTGTCTTGACATTGATCTGTTATGCTCAGGGCCCAGAGGACAAGTCTGAAATTGTCAGTAGAGTGAAAATCTGATCTAGAACCTTCGATTGGAAAGTATCTTTAAATTGGTTCATGACAGCCTCCTTCAACCGTACACGCAGGGAGCCTGTGCCTGGACACTTGGCAGACAGGGAATTAGTTGGTGACTCTCAGGTAATGGAAGGGCACCACTCAGAAAGGAGGAATTCTCCAGGTGCAAAGGACAGGGGTACTCAGTGACTGCTGTTTGATTTCACTATCATGTTTCTGAGCGCTTGGAGCTAGCTATGCTCTACATTGATTTATGTTTGTGTATTCTTTTATTGCTTCTTTCCCTTGTACATTCTTTCTTTTATTATAACCAAAGTAAAACATGCTCACATGTTCTAACAATACAGATGTTTAAAGAGTAATGAGAATAATCCTTTACCTTCCCTTCCTAGCATTTTCATAAATAATTTACATTTTAATTGCCTTACTGTACAGTTAGGCTGCTTTACTATAACGAATCATAGGTTTCTTGAGAAAACTTACAGAGAAGTTTGTCCTCTATGTACTGATAGGGCATATGTTCATGGCAGCCTTATATAATTTTATTTTAAATGTTTCATAATTTTAAAATGATTTATAAATATAGATATTTAAAATACAAATGTTTGATATCATACTAAATGCATGTTTGTGTCACAACTTTCTTTTTCAGGAAAATAAAGTTTACATTTAAAAAAAAGAAGAAATCTTTTGGAAAGAGAAGATAAATAAATATTCCAGAAACTTACAATCAATTAGTTAATCCAATTGAAAGCTAAATTGTAGCCTCTTAACAGCCAAGGAAATAAGGAAACTATGACAAGTTTTACATTTCTCATTATGTGATCAGACAAAGCCAGCATGGCTTTTGAAAAGAAACATTTTCTTGACACTAAAACCCATGTAGAATCCATTAAGTTGATCCTCACACATATTCAGGGACGTAAGACAATCAATCCATCAGTGTCTTTCACTGTGATTTTGCAAAAGTGGAGAAAGATTCTACATATGATCATATGGCTCTTCCTCCACGACAACAAAATACCAAAAAACTCAAAACTTAATTAAGAAGATGCTTTAAGTAACAATAGCAAATCTGTCAGCTCAGGGAGAGGATGTGGATTTGGGGAAGATTTCAAAAAGGATGTGCTGAATTTTTTTGCTTCTGCCTTGGATGTAGAAAGAAAAGACATCTTGACAACAACAACACACCAGATAATCTGCAGAATCATAACTTTTCCTAACATCACCAGAGAGCTGCGGTTGCAGGACAAACTAAGGAAAATATAAGGAATAATGCAGACACAGGGATCACATACTGTATGAGTCAATTTATAGGAAATACCAAGAACAGATATATCCATAGGGACAGAAAGCAGACTTGTGTGCCAGAGGCTTGGGGCAGGGGAGAGTGGGGAGTGACTGTTAAATGGGTTTGGGCTTCCTTTCTGATGGATGAAAAGGTTTTGGAGCTACATAGAGGTCATGATTGCACAATACTGTGAATGCCCTGAATGCATTAAATGGGTTAATATCACATTATATAAATTTTACCTCCATGTTTTTTTGAATGGAAAAAAAAGATGTAAGGAGGAAGGTCTTATAAGGAGAGACAGGACGCAAGCCCTCACTTACCTGGGGCAGCAGTAGTTGGATGCCAGATAAGCCAGACAAAAATAATTAAGCTAAGATGTTTAACAATATGCTAAAGGCCATGCGTGGACCAGTGTGGGAGCATAGATCCCCTGAGAGCGGCAGACACAAGAGGAATTCACACCACTAGCCGGCTCTTCTCTGCAGACCTCTCGGGGTGCTCGCCAGAAAGATGGGGGTAGGTTAAGAGACATGAGAAAACTTCCCTCCAGGTGCAGCCTGATGGAGAGGAACTGCAGCCTCTGGGATAAAGACATGATGCTCCACCTGGACCTTCTGCCTGTCTCCACTGCAGAGCTTAAGAGAATCAAACTAGAAACCAACAACAGAGATATGATGCCTGGAAAATCACTGAATGTTTGGAAATTGAACAGCACACTTCTAAATAATACATGGGTCAAAGAGGATGACACAACAGAGGTTAGATTACATTTTGAAATGAGTAAAAATGAAAACCATGTCAAAATTTGTAGGATGCAGCCAAAACAGCACTTACAGGGAAATTTATAGTGTTCGATGCTTATGTTAGAAAAGAAGAAAAGTCTCAAATCAGTGATTTAAGCTTATACTTTAGGGAACTAGGAAAAGGAGAGCAAATTAAACACAATGCAAACAGAAGAAAAGAAATAATAATGTTAACAACAGAAATCAATACAATTGGGGACGGGAATACCACTGAGAAGCTTGTTATTTAAATAGTCAATACACTTGTCAGACTGAACAGTACAAAAAAGAAGCAGATATTATCAGTTTTAGGAATTTGAGAAGGGAACATCACATTTTTAAAAAATGGCTGTTCAAACTTCAAGTTGTATATACCCATTGGAGGAGAAGTCCTCCAACGAATCGTTCAAACAAAAGCTGAGGAACTGAATCTCCTTGGTTCTGATAAGCCTGTTCGGGGTCACATGTCCATCACTGAACCAGTCATTGACATCAGGGGGTGCAAAGTGTTGACTGGCTTCCTCCAGGACCCATGTTCAGTCCTAAAGTCTGAGACGGATTGAGTCTCGTCTATAACCCACGACCTGAGAAGGACAAAGTGGATGTTGGCTGTCGACAAAGAAGTAGCTCATAGACATGGAAACAGAAACTCTCCATAGATGGGCACACGGTAGGCAGAGACCCTCTCAGAGTTTACAGTAAGGAGAGTTGAGCATTCTTGGGAGGTCTCCTGGTTCCATGGAAGATTGGCTCTTCCACACCAGTTAGAGCAGTGTCAGGACCAGCAGTGACAACCTTGCTGCACCCCAACACACACAGCCCAAGCCCAGAGTAGACTGTTCATTCCTACGGCTCCCTGAGCCCTCCAGGTGTCAAACTGCCCCGGGAATGGAGGGCTCCTGACTTTGCAATCCCTGGGAGCAAACTGGAGATGGCGGTACTTAACAGCTGGAGGCAGAAGCTGCTGGAAGAGATTTAGAGTGTTTCCTCTGTGAGGTGTCTCCTTTCATTGTCTGTGTCCTTGGTGTTGGTCCCGGCCACCAGCATAGCTGGGGCTATAAAGAGACCCACCTTGTAAAAAGGGCCACCTGACCCCCAAAATGAGATGAGTTGCCTTTTCAAATCTCTTTCCTCTGCCAGAGACAAAGAAGGATGCGTAAGAAGCCTAGGGCTGTTTTTCTCAGCTTCATTTATCAAGCGGTTGCCATGTGAACTATTTTGTAATTAGCATTTCCTTCCCTGTATCTGGGGATATAATTGTGCTTCAGACGGCATACATCATCTTTCTGGCTTCATTAAAAAGAGCAGCAGTTTACTTATTAAATGACACACATTGCGTGGGAATTGAGTGTTAACTGTCAGAATAGAACTGATTTTCTTAGAAGCACTGTTTCACTCCCAGTATATTGAAAGCCAGAACCTGGTTCTTTTCTCAAATTCCAATTCTTTTTGTATTCATTTAGTAAAGATAGCAGGAAACACAATACCCGGGCGATATCTAACTTATGAATAACTCAGCCCAGTGTGGTTCACATTGGGAGGGGCCTCTGGAATTGTTGCTTTCAAGGCATCAATAAATAAATTGTTGGCATTGTTGCTCTCAAGGCATCAATAAATACCTGTTTGAGGATAAACTCATTAGGAACTAAGATGGTAAATGAGAAGAGGAGGCGTAGTGTATAGCGGAGGGTAAATCAATGGGCCATTGCTTAATTATATCAGACGCGAATTGCTTTTTCTCCTGCCAAAATAACCTTTGAAGTTAAACATTTCAAACTAGAAAAATATCAACACAGGAAGGTAGTTGAAAAGAAGTAATGTGTAAACAGAAAGAAAGACAAGTTGGCAATATCGTGATTAAGGGGAATCTTGAAGAAACGGTCAGACAGGGCAACCTTCAGCTGTGCTCTCCATTGAAAGAAGTATTGGTATTGCCTCAACTTCAGGGGCTGTTAGCTGAGATTTTGCCTCGTGGACAAGTCCAAAGGGCCTCAGCTTCCTCCAGCCACATTCCAAGTGAATGACCATTCCCGGAGTCTGGGAGGTCAGGTAGATGGTGAGGAGGTCCACGTGATGGGATGCAGGGATAGGAAATCCAGCAGGTACTCGGAAGACTCCTCTTGGTCTTCTGTCTTCTCTAGAGCAAAGGCCCGCAAATACTGGGCGTCCCAGGATAGAGCTGGGGTTCAGAATCAGTGCTTTCGATTCTGGAAAGAGGCTCTTGCAGGCAGAGCACATTGGGTTCGTGGGGGCCTGGAATTGGTGCAGATGTAGCTCTGTATCCAGCCTGGTCCCCCATGTGGTGTTGCCCAAATGAAACCACCCTGCCAAGCGTCTGGTTCACTATGACGTCAGCACCCTCACCCCCATGATGCCAGTGGGAACTGTATCTCTGCCCCTGGTGACGTTTCTGCAAAGTATGATTCCAATCCCAAGGGCCATGCTAGCTGGTGGACAGGTGCCTTTAGATCCTGACATCAGTCAAAAGTGGAGGTCAGACGATCTGATGGGGAGACTTGTGGGCTTGACCTGTCAAAGCATCAGAGTCTTGTTCTTAGAACTGCATCCTGGGTCCAAGACATGAGGAGCTGCTTCCTGTGTAAGTCGCCGAATTTGTTCCGTGCTGATGAACCATCCCCTCCCCCTGGAGAAGCTGACAAATGAGCTGTTTGCTGTGTCGCTCTGGGGCCTGTCGTTCCTGACCCATGAATTTTTGCTTCAGCCAATGTTTGCCTCTTGGCAATAGAGATTTAATTCAATAGAGCAGGGGAGACATTTTAGGCCAACCCACCTGACATTCATTTCTTTAAGGGTAAGCTCAAAAGGATTCTCTTGTTGTTTTTGAAGTTATAAAAAAATAATCGTCAGTCTTGTCTTGGTATCCATCTCTTTTCCTTCATGTTGCCCAGAAACTGTAAATCCTCCCTCCTCTGGTTGACAAATCCATTTCGAGGTCAGGAAAGTTCTCTCTAATACCTTTTATTATTGCATCAGACTCATATCTAGGGTGTTCTTTGTCGGGAGTGGCTTTTATTCATGGTTGGATCTCCTTAGTTAGTCCTCTGCCTCTATTATCATACTTTTCTCATCTTTTTGATCTCTTTATTCATTTCCTCTGTGATCTCATGAGGTTTTGCTCAAGTTCATCTCCAGCTTTACTGAGTTGATTCCCTTCAATAATGAGCCTGATTTGTTTTTCTCTCAGTGTGAATATAATATCTGTCTCCATTCTTTATATCTACAAGCTTGTTTCTGGGGCTGTTCCCTTCTTATCATCTTTTTAGGGAGAATTAAACCAGACCTATGTCTTCTGGAGTCAGACAGAGAATACTGAGCAGGTGTTTTCTAAAAATTCTCTGTTTAGTAGAATATATACGTCTGTTTCACGGGAGATCTTTTCTCCTGAGGGCATGGAGCTGGGTTCAGGGGTCAGGAACCCAGATACCTTTAGGGCCAGGCTGGCATCCAAAGTGAGTGGAGCCACTGGTGGAAGAACACTGAGAGATGCTCACTGTTGACAACTGTCAACAGAAGCTGAAAATCCCTATTTCAAGGTGAACTGTCTTGACTTCTATTTATTTTTTGCGGTACGCGGGCCTCTCCCTGCGGCAGCCTCTCCCGTTGCGGAGCACAGGCTCCGGACGCGCAGGCTCAGCGGCCATGGCTCACGAGCCCAGCCGCTCCGCGGCACCCGGGATCTTCCCGGACCGGGGCACGAACCCGTGTCCCCTACATCGGCGGCAGGCGGACTCTCAACCACTGTGCCACCAGGGAAGCCCTGTCTTGACTTTTTAATGTTAGGGCCACTCAGTGAGGGCCAAAAGCACCATGCTTCCTGGTCAGGGTTCTGCCCCCAGGCCTCAGTTTTCACTGAAGTCTCAGCAGCAAGGCCTTCTCCCATGGGGCAGAACTTTCCATGAGTTCCCATCTGGTCCCTGCCGACTCATTCTGCAGTAAAGATGGCTTTCCCAGGCCCCTTGATAGGGGACCGGATGCGCAGGTCGGTCCTTCTGCTCCCCGCCCATCTGCCTGGAAGCAGAGGAGTGGTTTCGTAAGATGTTGCCTGTAAAATAAGAGTGGCGATGGCGGTGAGAGTGACCACAGATTCATACATAGCACTTAACGGGTGCCGGACAGGCCGAGTACCTCATCTGTACGGCACCCTTCCTCGTGCAGCGCGCAGCAAGGTGTTTGGGAGTGGTCACCTCTCCCTAAGTGTTCACGGTTGTCGTTATCGTTACTAATGCGATTCCTATTCGGAAGCCCCAGGTTGTGCTGCTCTGAGATGCGTTTAGTACAACTCCAGGGATACACCTGGCCAGCATCAGTGCTGGTGCCCCTCCTTCTTGCCCTCGTCCTCCTCCTCCCTCTTCTTCTTCCTGTGCATAGCAGCATTTTTCCCAGGGGGCTGGAGCGAGAGCACACAGACAGCAAGTGGACGGGCAGGCTCTTGACCAGTAACAACAGCAGGCACTGTGCTAGGTGCTGTGCATGAATACTTTCTAATTTTTGCAAGTAACTTGCAGCGCTGGGAGTGTTTTCTCATATTCACATCCAAAAACGGAAACTGAGACTCTGAGAGATTAAATAAAGGATTTATAACGGGATTGAACACGAGGACAGAAAATTCCATACTAATTCAATGTGGAGGCTGCTGGGAACCCTGAAAGCATCAGTTTGAGTGGAATGAAACCACATGAAGATGGGCTGCAGAGGAAACGAACACTTTATATATGGCAAAATGATCACTAAGAAAGTGGGCTTCCCTGGTGGCGCAGTGGTTGAGAATCTGCCTGCTAATGCAGGGGACACGGGTTTGAGCCCTGGTCTGGGAGGATCCCACATGCCACGGAGCAACTAGGCCCGTGAGCCACAACTACTGAGCCTGCGCGTCTGGAGCCTGTGCTCTGCAAAGAAAGGCCGCGATAGTGAGAGGCCCGCTCACCGCAATGAAGAGTGGCCCCCACTTGCCACAACTAGAGAAAGCCCTCGCACAGAAACGAAGACCCAACACAGCAAAAATAAACAAATTAATAAACTCCTACCTCCAACATCTTATTAAAAAAAAAAAAGAAAGTAAACAAGTAAAGTATGGGCTAAGAAAACAATTTACGAGGTAGGATGGACATAGGATTCATCATACTAATCTACAAAAATCTTTTATAAAGTGAGGAACAAAAAACTTACAATCAAATATAAAAATAGTCAATGAATATGACCAAGCAATACATAGAAGAAGAAACCAACACAGTCAATAAACAAGTTTGAAAAGCTGAAATTAAAACTGAATGTCTATATATACACTACCAAATGTAGAATGGATGGCTGGTGGGAAGCAGCCGCATAGCACAGGGAGATCAGCTCGGTGCCTTGTGACCACCTAGAGGGGTGGGATAGGGAGGGTGGGAGGGAGACGCAAGAGGGAGGGGATATGGGGGTACGTGTATATGCATGGCTGATTCACTTTGTTATACAGCAGAAGCTAACGCCCCACCGTAGAGCAATTATACTCCAATAAAGATGCTGAAAAAATATGAATGTCTATTTTTCACTCATTGATGAGATAAGCCAGGTCTACAGAGGATAAAGGGAGAGATAAGCTTTCCTTTTGGCTGGCGGGAGTGTGAAATCTTACAACCTCTTAAAAATGTAATCTAGAGCGTATTTTAAATTTTAAAATATTTATGTCCTTGATTCACCAATTCTGCACTTATGCGAGTATCATACACTCATGCTCATAGGATGTGTTAGCTATGTCCTTTCCTAGCTGTGTGATTCTTGGGAAAATTAATTTCAGCGTGCCTCAGTTTCCTCATCAGTAAAACAGGGATAACTAAGGGACTCGTCTCACAGGACTGTTGTGAAAATTCCAACTTCTCCCTCAGTCACTGGGTTCTGGTTCCAAAAACTGGGTACTGTGTAAAGAATGTGACTTCATACTGGTGACTTTCTTCAGTCTCCTGGCCATGGCTCACGGGCCCAGCCGCTCCACGGCATGTGGGATCTTCCCGGACCGGGGCACGAACCCGTGTCCCCTGCATCGGCAGGTGGACTCTCAACCACTGCGCCACCAGGGAAGCCCCTGATCATCATTCTTGATCGCACTGTTTCCACAAACTGGTTTTACCCTTGCTGGCCACGTACCTATTTTCCCCTTGGGAAGCCATGTTCAAATAAAGATCTCCATAATCTTCTGCCAGTCTCAGCCCTCTGGCTCCCTTTCCAAGCCTGCCGTTGATGATAATTTAACGCACCCGACTTGTGGTGATTAGGTGCCGCCACCTTATCTGTTGTTTTGGGTTTCTGTCGTTCCCATTGCTATCGGTGGGCCCAGGTCTAGCGGCATCTCTTGCCATCAACATTGGCAAATGGAGGAGACTTCCCTCTGTACTTCTTAGTGTCCCTGGAACCTTCCCCTGCCTACTGCCAGCACATTTCTCACTGCACTGGTGACTCATACACCCTTTGGGCCTTCCTGGAAACACGGTACTCTGGTGGGTTTTCTGTCTTATATCCTATATAAGATAGGTGTGGCCTATCCAAAGTCTCTATTGGATGCCCCAAGAGTTCAAGAAAGTCTCTTTACTCTGGCTAAAGGAAACTTGAATGGTCCTAGGCCCTGTGGAAGCTCTGGGAAATTTTTTAAATCACTGCTTGGAAACTTGTTTTTTCAGAAATTGTTCTCACCCAGCCTCATGAAGTTTCACCCTACACACGCGCCTTCAGGAACTCTCCTCCCTCAGAACACACATGAAGAATCACTACAGAGGAACACCCACATTTGGAATGTGGAAACCCTATAGCACAGGCGCTACCACTACTGAGCAGAAGATGAAGAGATCCCGAGGGCAATTACCATGGGAAAGCCTGGAATGCGCTCTCAATTTTTAAGAGACATGAGGATTTATTCTGGAGAGAGAGTCCCAAGCCTTCCATTTTTCCACATTCCTTAAACTGTGAAAACTCACTGCAGAAAAACTTGTGAGTATACAGAATGAGAGAATGCCTTTAAGGATACCTCTAACATTAGGAAAAATATGAAATTCCTGGATGCAAAACCTAGGAGTGGATTAGTTTTGGAAAATCTTTCGGCGATTCCTGTCTTTGCTGACTTGTGAGAAGTCGCCCGGGAGGGGAACCCTAGGAAGCCCCTCAACGTGAGATGACCTCAGCTCTTCTCCGAGTGGGCACAGAATAATTCAACTCGGAATGAAAATTGTAAATGTTGAGTGTGGGATCACCGTCATCAGTGTCTCATCCTTAGCGGGGGGGGCTAGGTCATTAAGGTTCAGTCTTTTTGCTTAAATATAAACACTCATGTCTCTATCCATACCCTAAAATAAACCTTCAATTATGTTCCATAAAAAGAAAGTTTGATTTTCAGCCAAAGACTCAAGGGGATGCTTACACAGATTTCCGCACCTTGTTACCGGGTAGCTCCCCCTCTCAGGTACCCTGACTCACAAATTCTAGTTATTTTGCAGTGGATGAACTCCAGTCTCATGGCCCCTCAACTCAGCCAGATTGTCAGATTTTGTTGGAGTCCCCCTTTCCGTGACCCTCAGTCCAGGGAGAGAGCCTGGGGGTGACACAATCTCCTCACTGGTTGCTCCTTCCTTAGGGCTCTATTCCTATGTTGTCTGTTGTCCGGAGTCTGACAGCTGTGCTCTTCATGTTGTCCAGGTCTCTAGCTGCCTACTGCAGGAGTGTCATTCTGACTACTTCTTCCCTGTGGCCAGAAGCAGAAGTTTGGAGGTTTTCTACTATATATTCTAAATTTACTGGTAATAGGGATGCTATTGCCTTTTAAACACTGATTGTCCTGCAATCCTGACAAACTTTCCTATTAACCTCCATGGCTCATCTGGACCTTCTCTTAAGAATTTTTTTATAAACTACTATAATATATGCAAATAAAGATAGTGTTTCGTCTTCCTCTCCAATTCCTATAATTATTATTTCTTTTTCTTTTCTTATTTCTTTAGCTAAGAGCCAGAGTACACTTCTGAATGGCTGTGATGATAAAGGTTATCCTTCCTTTGTTCTCGACTTTAGTTCTAATGCTTCTAGAGACTATCCTAGTGGTTAGTTAAGATTAATCCTAATCCAAATCCATTAGGATTAGTGGTGCTATAGGCTTTTAAAGTTTCTTCTTGTTCCCAGTTCCATGAGAGTTTTAAAATCACAAATTGGTGTTGAATGTTGTGACTGTCCGAGGTGCATCTATTGAGATTTTCCTTTGCTTTCTTATTATTCTTTCAGTATAGCATACAACAATGATACATTTTCTGCTTTTGAAATATACATTCCTGGACTAAACCTGCATTATGCTTTTTTAATACAGAGTGGAGCTTAATTTGCCAAAACTTTGTTTAAGATGATCATATCTACCTTCATAAATGAGATGGTTCCATCTTTTCCTTTTCTTGTACTCCCCTGGTCCAGTTGGTGGAAAGGATAAATGCAAAATTTTTCCAGTGAGCTTGGAGGATTTCTTTCTTTTCTCAGTCTCTTAAACAGTTATTTAAAACAGGTATTTTTTGAAAGTGTGGCAAAACATACCCTTAAACCATTCAGTCCTGCTGTCTTTTTAAACAGGAATCTTTTGATTACCAAGCAATTTATTGTTTTTAATGTGTTTTATTTTAATAAGAATTCCTGTTTCTTTGTGAATTGGTGTTGGTAACAGAGGAGAAGCAAGCAGAATTGCCTCAGAGACCCAGGATTCAGAACGACAAACAGATGCTCTCCCTTTCACTGGAAAGGATTTTGTTTGAAGTTCATTTCTCCAGGGGGTGGAGCTCCATTCCCGGGTGGGGGGGGGGGGCGGGGGAGTGGAGGGTGGTTGCCAGGCAAACTTCTCCCAAAGTCACCAGCTGCATTCCCCAAAACTCCTGTCCAGCTGTTCTGCATCCCCCAAGAGCCTGGCACCCAAGCCTTCTCTGTTTATACCACACACACCTGATGGTTCTTGATGTTACTCCACACAAGGTATTAGAGGATGAGCAGTACCCTCTCTGGAGAGGAAAGCTCCAAGTGGCCAGTGGCATCAGCCGCCCCCTGCGTGCTGCTCTATGAGGTGGTGAGAGACCAGGCACCACGTGTCTTCCTTTCTGTGTTTTGTTTTTTCAGTACTTTGCAGTATGACACTGTGAAATGTGTCTCGAGTCCTACATTTTAATTGTATTCTTCTAGAAATTTTCCATTTTTACTGTTTTCAAATCTGTTGGCATAAAGTTGCATGTAGTTGTCTCATGATTTTTAAATAATTCTACCATACCGTTGGTCTAGCCCCATTTATATTCCTTATTTGTGTTTTGTGTCTCTTTTCTCCTTTTAAATGATCAGTGTTATTTTACTGACATTTTAATAAATTGGGGTTTGATTCTGTTGATTCCTTTTTTTGTTTCTTTATTTTTCATTTTATTAATATCCACTTTTATGTTTTTATTTCCTTTTTTTTTTTTTAGGCTTGAGTGCTTTTTCTTTTAACTTGAAACAAAACTCATTTGTTTAAGAATTCTATTTTTAATAAATGCATTAAGGCTATAATTTAAACCCCAAGTACAAATTTAGTTATATCCTTCAAGTTTTGAAATATATAGTATTTTCATGGTGTTCAGATTTAGATCCTCTGTAATTTTCAATGTGAATTAATCCATAATCCATGAGTTATTAATAAATATATGTAGGGGCTTCCCTGGTGGCGCAGTGGTTGGGAGTCCGCCTGCCGATGCAGGGGACGCGGGTTCGTGCCCCGGTCCGGGAGGATCCCACATGCCGCGGAGCGGCTGGGCCCGTGAGCCATGGCCGCTGAGCCTGCGCGTCCGGAACCTGTGCTCCGCAACGGGAGAGGCCACAGCAGTGAGAGGCCCGCGTACCGCAAAAATAATAATAATAATAAAATAAATAAATAAATATATATATGTGTCCCCATACTGGAGAGGAAAAAGTATCTACAAAGTTCTTTTATTTTTAATTTCCAGTTTAATTGCCTTATGCTTAGCAAATACGATTTGTATTTTATTGATTCTCTGAAATTTATTATAAATATCTTTGCAATTTAATGCATAATCAAGTCTATATAATCCTAGTTGTGTTCTTGAAAATAATATCTATTATATGTTTGCAGTGATGGGAGATTTTATATAAATTCTGTTCATTTTAATTTTACTGGTTATAATTTTTGTCTTGCATATTTGAATGCCAATTTCTAATACACAAGTGTTGAAATCTCTCTCAAGGCTTAAAATTCAGTATATTTTGAGGCAGTATGGTTAAGGCATACAAATATGTGATTCTTCTGATTGGGTTGTTCCTTTTAGTAACATAGAATAATACATTTAGTAATATATAGTGTGCTTCGTTACCCCTACAAAGGCTATTTACCTTAAGTTCTCTTTTGTCTAATATTAATATTGTTATCCTAACTTTTTTGGTCAACTTTTGCAAGATATTTTCCTGTCCTCTAATTTAAACTTTTCTATGCAGTCTTATGTTTCCCTGTGTTTCTTTTAAGTAACATTAGGCAGGTTTTAAAATATTTTACCTCTTATCTTAACTGGCAAATCTAATCCATATACATTTATTGAGATTATGATATATTTGGATTAATTTCTCCCATCTTATATTGATTTTCTACTTATCATTCTTTCTCTTTTCTTTTTTTCCTTCCTGTTATTGTATTAATGAAGTTTTCTATATTCACCTTTCTCCCCCTTTTTCCCTCTGTTGATGAGCCATAGGTTATATTTTCATTAATTTAGTGATTGCCAATAAAGTTTTAACTTAACTGTAAGGTTTTTTTTTTTTTTTCTGGCAAATTGTAATTAACTACATCCTACCTCAAATTATGGCAAGAATTTTGTCATGCTTTTACTCATTAAAAAACTCCACACTCTTATTATTGCCCTTAAGACTTTATTTTATCCACTTTTAAAGCACAGACACACAGATTATTTTTATAGTCAATAATAGATTACAATTCCTGCCATAGTTTATATTAATTTCTGGGCTCATACTTCAAGTATGCCACGCCACCTTCTGTGCCCACCTTTTTTCTTGCTGAATGTATCAATGCTCTTAGTGAAATGCGACAGAAAATGTCTTTAACTAATTAAATAAAAGGAATTTATTTAAGAGATATTAGGATATATAGGATGGATAAACAATAAGGTCCTACTGTATAGCACAGGGGACTGTATTCAATTTCTTGAGATAAACCATAATGGAAAAGAATATGGAAAAGAATATATATATGCGTGACTGAGTCACTTTGCTCTACAACAGAAATGAATACAACTTTGTAAACCAACTCTACTTCAATAAAATTAAAGAAAAAGATATTAGGTAGTTTACAGAATCATGAGGAGGCCAAGTTCCCAGGAGTAATGGGCAAAACCACTCCACAGAGCTGATCTGATGAAAAAACTGTCTCTGTTGCCCGTAAGCACTAAATAGGGCAGTTTCCACAGCTAGCACGTCTGCAGGGAGCCCAACCTGGCAGCACCTACTGCCTTCACACTGTATGTACCCTTTGCAGGCTGTCAGCATGTGAGCCCTCACTCAAGGCATGGGGAGCTCTATCTCCCTACTGCAGGATGCAGTAGCTACATAATTTTTTGGAATTCTTACAGATAGGAGATTTGTATCTTCTCTCCCGTTTATTTATTCATTCATTCATTTATATCAGTATGGGCTCATGGATCTTTATTATCTACTTTGGATTATAATCCCAAACTGCTTTCTTTATTTTCTTGTTTGAATTGTTCCAGCTTTGGCTATAGGGAGCTCTTTCAATTGGTTTTCCTGTGCCCCTTTGACATAAATTTATTTTTTTTAGCACTTCCTTACCCTCTAGCACCACAAAACGCTCAGGCTCATCTTGTGTATTTCCTGCTCCAGTCCTAGAATCCCATTTCCAAGGAGGCCTGTTCCTGGTATTGGAGAACAGTGTTAGAAACCAAGATCTGAGGGTGACACGAACTGTTCGGACAATTTTTAGAACCTGTCCTGGCACTGAACTGAATGACAATCATAACTTATAATCACAACTCCATATTTAGTTTCAGGACTTAAAGACAGACGCTTCTCTCTTCTTTAGTAGCAGCTTTAAACAGTGAGCCGGCACCATTTGGAGGCATAAGATTTTCTACCGGGACACAGTAGCTATTCCTTGTTCCCTAGGTTGCAATCATGTAACATTTATCTTTGTGAGAAAGGCACTCACAGCTTTTGGTAAGAATTGCTTGAGGACAAACCGTTAGCTGTCACAACTTGCGATTGTCATCTTCGTTCTGACAGAGGTAAAAAAGGTTGTTTAGGACTCCCCTGGTGGCGCAGTGGTTGAGAGTCCGCCTGACGATGCAGCGGACGCGGGTTCGTACCCCGGTCTGGGAAGATCCCACTGCCACGGAGCGACTGGGCCTGTGAGCCATGGCCGCTGAGCCTGCGCGTCCGGAGCCTGTGCTCCGCAACGGGAGAGGCCACAACAGTGAGAGGCCCGCGTACCGCAAAAAAAAAAAAAAAAAAAAAAAAAAATTAGGCAGGGAGAGTTCCTGTTATATGACTTACGAACGTGCCGCTGCCATGAGGCAGCTGCTCAAACGTGCCGTCCGGGGTGGAGCTGTGCGAGGAGCGATGCCGCAGGTCATCCCTAAAGGCTCAGGTGTCGTGGGTCATGTCACGGTGGCCCCATTTCTGGGCTCTCAGCCTGCCTGACACTGGTGTGTTTGCTTTGACTCTGGAGGAAAGGACATGCGCAGAAAGCTGGTCCCAGAAGGGAGCTCGGCAGCAGAGAGGGCAAAAGCGGTGAGATGTTATGAAGCAGCGACAAAGCTGAGATGGCGAGAAGGACGGGCAGGAGGGGTGAGCTGGATGGAGAAGGTGTCTGCCGAGAGCTCCTGGAGGAGGCTGGCCTGAGCAGGGTGTACAGGTGAGATGAGGAGCTTCCAAGTGTGGGATGCGGAGATGCAGAGCCGTCAGCTCAGGTAGCAGGGATGCCCGTGGAGCAGCGTCCGCTTGACGCGGGGGGAGCGAGTGACAGCCATGCAGAAAGCATCATCTGTCCTCAAGAAAAAGGGCAGGGCTTCCCTGGTGGCGCAGTGGTTGAGAGTCCGCCTGCCGATGCAGGGGACACAGGTTCGTGCCCCGGTCCGGGAAGATCCCACATGCCGCAGAGCAGCTAGGCCCGTGATCCACAACTACTGAGCCTGCACATCTGGAGCTTGTGCTCCGCAACAAGAGAGGCCGCGATAGTGAGAGGCCCGTGCGCCGCGATGAAGAGTGGCCCCCGCTCGCCGCAACTAGAGAAAGCCCTCGCACAGAAACGAAGACACAACACAGCAAAAATAAATAAGCAAATTAATAAACTCCTACCCCCCAACATCTTCAAAAAAAAAAAAGAAAGAAAGAAAAAGGGCAAAGGGTGAGATTCGAAGCAGCCTAGGGTGAAATGTATCAACTTGCAACAAGAGAGTATTAGCCCGGGGATGCCGTAGTCCTGGGGTCACACATCAGCAATGTGACCTTAGACAGTTAATTAACCTATCTGGGACTCAGTTTTCTCATCTGATAATAAGATAATTTTTAAGTCCTCTCCTGAGTCAATAGTTCTCATTTTGACTCTGTGATCCTGTTGTATACTCTCACATTCTCTACCAATATGTAAACCATGGCCAAGGTTTGTCATCGTAAAGCAGAGGGTCTAGGTCCTGGCTCACACCAGAATCTCCAGGGGACTTACTTCTAGAATTCCTCGTGTGATTCCAACAAGCATCCAGAATTAGGAATCATTGCCTTCAAGCAGCGGCTCCCAAACTTGGACGTGCATCAGAATAAATATGGAGGGCTTTTGAAACACGGGATGCTAGGTCTTTCCCCAGCTTCCCTGACTCAGTAGGTCCAGGGTGGGACCTGAAAACTTGCATCCTAACAACTTCCCTGGTGATGGTAATGCTGTCGATCCCATGACACTTGGACAACATTAGAGGAAAACACTTCTTGTTCCTAAGTAACAATGCAGGATTGAATCTTTCTTTCCTTCTTCCTTCATTCCTTCCTTCCTTTCTTCCTTCCTTCCTTCTTTCTTTCCTTCCTTCCTTTCTCCATATTTTTGACTCAATACAGGGAAACTAAAGAAAATTTTGTTAAATGTATGTTGAATATTATTGCTAGCACCCAAAATCCCAAGATCCCAAGGTGACATTGACCTGAATGTCAATTCAAGGAGTGAGATTATAACTTAGTAATTGAAATTTAATTATACCTGCCTGGAGGAAGGCTGTGAAAGCAGAAGAGAATTGGTTGTAGGAAGCATAGAAGGAAGAGGCCAGCTATGTGTATGTCTTATCACTGTGCAGGCTTGCGGGCTGCACCGTGGAGCTCACGGAGGGATGACCAGATTTCATGCAGTCTTCCCGTCATTGGTTCATCACTGGTTTGCACCAATTTGTGCTGGACACTCTGCTAGGTACTAGGTTTAGGCAAAAACTAACATAGGTCTCCAGCCTATTAGGAAAGATGGATGATCAAACAAGTAATTGTGATAATGAGAGGTCATGACCAAGGGTTTGCAGGAAGGTATAAGATCACATTGTAACCAAGCTGGTTAGGACCGTTGTCAGTCCTTTAGAGAGTAAAATTGAGATGAATGAGTGGATGGATAGATAGGATGAATGAAAAGATGGTTGCAAGAAAGGATGGAAGGAAGGAAGGAAAGAAGGAAGGAAGGAAGGAAAGGCAATGTGGGTGGACGGGTAGATTGATAGATGGATTCCAGACTAATAGAGTCTATTTAAAAATATAAGATTATGGTGCCATTCCCAGAGGTGTTATTCAGGGTTCTTGGTTGCAAGTAACAAAAATAATCTCCAAATAGACTACCCAAAACCGGAATTTACTAGGAAGCAATAAAGGGCCAAATAATTAGAAGAAAGTTGAAGAGAACCAGACCTGAGAAATAGGCAAGAATCAAGGCTGATCTGAAAGTCAGTAGCAGAATATCCTTCAGTCCAAGGTCCATCGGATGCCCTGGCCACGCCCACTGACCCCACAGCTACAGTGGAGAAGGCTTGGCTGTCCTTGTGCCTGGGCATCACATGCTTTTTCTTTTTTTTTCTATTTTGTTGTAAAACTCAGTTGACATAAAAATCACCATGTCGACAATTTAAAGTGTACAATTTACATTTAGTGCATTTGTAATGTTTCCCAACCATCACCACTCCCTAGCTCCAGATCACTTCATCACCCCAACATAAACGCCATGCCCATTAAAGGGTCACTCTCATCCCTCCTTCCCCCAAGCTCCTGGAAACCACCAATCTACTTTCTGTTTCTATGTGCTTGCCTATTCTGGACCTTTCATGTAAGTGGAATCACATAACACGTGCTTTTTTGTCACTGGCCTCTTTCTTTCACTGAGCATCATGTTTCCAAGGTTTGTCCGTATTGTAGCACGTGTCAGGACTTCATTCCTTTTCGTGGCTGAATAATATTCCACTGTGTGGATGGACCATATTTTGTCTGTGCGTTCCCCCAGTGTATGGGCGTTTGTGTTGTTTCTACCACTTGGCTATTGTGAATAGTGCTGCTATGAACATTCATGTACAAGTTTTTGTGTGGACACGTGTTTTCATTTCTCTTGGGTATACATCTAGAAGTGGACAGACTGGTAATTCCATGTTTAACTTATGGAGGAAGGTTCATATTTTTAGATACACTTCAGATTTAATTCTGGGTATGAAAGTCTGATTGGTAAAGCCAAGGATCTGTGCTCTGTGGCAGGGGTAAGGGAGCCCCAGGTCTGCAGGGTGTGCCACTCTCCCAGCCCACATCCCTAACTCAGCAAGACACGCCTGACACCAGCTGGCTGCCCCCCAGGCTCACAGCAGAGCAGTGGGCTTTAGGAGGTAATCCTTGTCCAGCTGAGTACATGGCCCATTTGCATGTAGTATCATTTAACTTTGTAGATTTCAATGAATGTTGCTTTATGTTTCAAAAGGAATGAGATTTCAACTGATGTCGGACAAACTATTTACCAAGTAAAGTAAAAATTCCTTTCCAAAGAGTGTTCGAAGCATCATTTGTAGGAGAGAGACATGAGATTCTTAGGATAGAAAAAAAATTGAAAACATTTATCATGACAACTTCCAGACCTCTTTCTAGGTGAAATTTAATATAGATAATGAGTTTACTGTCGTCTTCAGGTTGGGATGAGTACGGCCAGTGAGACGTGACTGCGCCCTTTATCACCTATTGGGAGGCAGCCTGGGCGTGCCGTAAGTCACCCTGTTGCTTGGCAGGATAAGACCCCCATCATCCGTCTTCTCTTAAAAGTGCAGAGTTTCTGGCCACATATGGGCAGCAAAACTCAGGCCTCACACCTGCCATTTTCATTTCTCCCTGACTTGCTGCTGACAGAGGCCCCTTGGGTCCACCCTGCTGCGACTACCACTGGACACCTGTGGATTCTTCATCCGCACAGCAGCTGCCGCTCTCTACAGTGGGTGGGGCTGAAGGGCCAGGGCTTGCCTGCTGGCATTCCAGCTGCCAGGGCAATTTTTCGTGGAATTTTCTTTTAAGTGCAACATCTATAAAGGCAGAGAAACACATATTGCATTCTTCTGTTTAGGGATGATTTCTGCTCCTGAGGCTTCATCTGACCTGTTGCCAGGGGACCACAGGCACAAAGAGACAGGTGCAAATCAGGGCATTGCAGGACTTGTGCTGACCACAGCAGCTCCTCCCCAGGGGGTACCCGTGCCCAGGGCTTGGAGGACATGCTGACTCCAGGATCCTTCACTGAACCTGCTTAGTTCATATCCAATGAGTTATCTCGGGTCCAATGAGAGCCATGTGGGTGCTTCTCAGCTACAACAATGACTCAAGAGGTATTTTGTACAGCACAGAAGTGAATTTTCAAATCATAGCTTCAACCAAAAGTCATACTTATCTTCTTTTACATGTAGGAATCACTATAGTAAAGCATCAGGGAATAAGTGCAAAGGTGCATTGTACGTCAACAAGATTGCTGAATAAATGTATAATAAAGCAGTGGTTCTCAAATATACTAGTGCATTAGACTAGTATAAAATTATCTATTCAAAGCTTCCTCTAAGCCCCCTGAATCAGAATCTGTGGGGGGAAGTTGAGAACAAGTCTGTCATACACAGTTGTGAAGGTTGCACACTGCACAAAGTCACCTGTTGGAGGAGACCATTAGGGGCTGAAATCCAGGCCATGGTCAGCTTGCCCACCATGTTTCCTGGCTCAGGGCTCAATCAACCCAAAGAAGGGACATATTTTAGGATTTATAACACATACAAAGATTCTGTGTGTGTTAGTTGACACCTCACGTGGGGTTGTATTAAGAAAAAAAAAAAAGCTGCTCAGCTAACTTTGAAGCACAACCTGGTTTGAGCACCTTTTGGTCTGTAAGGCAGTGTTCAAATTCATTGGATTAGTTAGAAAAATCCTTTTGGGGGACATTCTTGAGAGGTTTAAAATATATCTCCCTGCATTGTTGAATAATGTATTTAATGAGATATTTTCTATTTTACTTTTCCTAGAGGGTTTCCTTTTAAATTTACTGAACAACCATGAAAAACCCTAAATAGTAAGAACAGTAGTTATTTAGCGATCATTCTATACTTCAGTTAACAAAATTGTAACATCCTACTAATTCACTTGAATTTTCAGCAATTTCACCAACACTTCAGACAGAAGTAAGCAAATCAAAGAAGACAGCCATAATTCTGTCTATTTGTAGCACTGTCCATGGTATGTGACCTCAGAGGGGATGGTGGAGCTGTTTTAGCTGCATCCCTTGGGGTCAGAGACAATGACCCAGTGTAGGTTGTGTGGTTGGCTCGAGGGAGCACAGAGAGCTGGTCTTGACCTGGAGCCACGTGTCCACCTGTCTTCAACAGAGATGAGCATCTTCGTGATTGTATTCTGATTCGGATGTTATGTCAAGTGCCAAGAACACACAGACATCTAAGGCAGAGTTTGTGTCTTCAAGGAGCTCCAAGCGGAGGACGCCACTCTGTGTAAGAACTGCAGCATAAACATCAAGCCTGACGTCATACACAGCATGTCCTATTTAAATTGCTAGATTTTGTCGTCACTCCCTCAGAAGTCCACATGGATGAGAAAACATAACTACTAGGTGGATTAAGTGGCCAGTCTCCTCGTTACCTGGGAAAGGCTGTGAAATCCTGCAGCCCCTGAAAATGCCACAGCATTTTCTTCTTTTTTTTTTTTTGCGGTACGCGGGCCTCTCACCGTTGTGGCCTCTCCCGTTGCGGAGCACAGGCTCCGGACGCACAGGCTCAGCGGCCATGGCTCACGGGCCCAGCCGCTCCGCGGCATGGGGGATCTTCCCGGACCAGGGCACGAACCCGCGACCCCTGCATCAGAAGGCGGACTCTCAACCACTGCGCCACCAGGGAAGCCCTGTCACGGCATTCTTTACTGCCATCCTCGTGAAATCACGTTGGGAATTTTCTTATTCATTTTGAATATATTTTCTACCTAATCATGACAATACAAAGGTAATTTTGGCATCTGGATCATCAAAAGGAATATTTCTCTACATTTCCACTGGAAAGAAGGAAGGAAAGAAGGAAAGAGTGAAGGAAGGGAGGGAGGGAGGAAAGGAGGGAGGAAGGAAAGGAGGGAGGGAGGAAGGAAGGAAAGAAGGAAGGGATGAAGGGAGGGACAAGGGAATAAGAGGAGAGGAAAGACTGATGGAAGGAGAGAGGGAGGAAAGAAGGGAGGAAAGACTTGCCTTGGTGAAGTTTGGTGTTCTAGAACAAGGGACTCAAAGGGTGAGCCCACAGGCCAGCACAGATCAGACAAATCACTCCATCAAATCACTCTGTGTGCCAACAGACCTGGGATGCAAAGAAGAATAAGATTCCTCCCCTTATCTCAAGGACTTCAGTCTGGCTGACCCATCTGGTGGGCGAGACAGGCACGTAAACCAAATTGAGTCGCTGTGTGATAAATGTCTCAACAGAAGGGATCGTGTAGGGCAAGTTGGCACATGGAGTGATGGCAACAGGGGAGATGTCTGGGAAGTTTCTCATAAGAAGAATGCCTGAGCAGGGGGTTCAAAGATAAAGACACGTTTTCCAGGTGGGCAAGGAAGCCTCAGTTCTAATTGACTTTTATTGCCAACCTAGGCTGTCTTTTAAAACACTTCTTCTCATCGTTAAAATGCACATTCTGAGCAGTCGGTCTGGGGTGGGGTCCCAGGTCGTGTACCACACTTGGAGCAACGAGCCTTTATTGAAGTGGCTTCTGTGGGTGAAGTCTGAGCCAAGATGCCAAGTGCAAGCGCTCTTGGGAATTCAGGGCACAGCAGTGAAAAAGACCAAGATGTTCTCTGCCCTCACAGCACTTAGAGTCTGATGACAAAGAGAGAGAACAAAGCCCCGCGTCGTTTCTGTTTGATCTGGATTTCTCCTTCGAAGCCTGCGCTCATGAGAATTTTCTTTTCTTCTGTGTGCATCCTTTGTCTGTAAATGCTCTTGGCCTTAGGTGTCTCCTGCCATTCTGCTCTCCTAGCATCTCAGGGAGTCTTGGAAACTGACATCGCTGGGATTAATGTTGCCCTGCTTGTCATGTAAAAATAGCTTTGCTTTGATATGGTTCTAATTTAGTGGGTGCCTGAAAGTTGCTCTGGGAAAGAGCAAGCACAATTAAAGTGTCATCCACTCCGCAAATGTTTTCTACACTCCTGCTATTAACCCCAGATACGTGGGATTAGGTAATGGTCTTTGGCCTGAAGTCACTTACAGGAAAATTGGTAAAGATAGCAAATGAAGTAATAAGTTTAAAAATGTCATGAAATGTCTACGTGCTGTGTCTGACGTAGGCACATGGTCTGTAGGGCCTCAGAGGAGAAGAGAAGGGTTATTTCTGTGAGTTAGACGTGGCAGATGAGGGCAGAAGGATTATTCCAGAAAGGCTTGGCCCACCCTAGCCAGACCGGGCTTTCTTCTGCTCCTTGGACATGTCCTGTTCAGGCCACCCTTCCCCTTTCATCTGGGCAGTTCCAGCTGCCTGGAGACCTCTCCCCACCCTCCTGCCTTCTATTCTACTTAACACTGACTTTTCTTCCGGGTCCTCCTTCTTGACCCTCACAAGGTTTAAGGTGACCAACCATTTCCTGGGACATGAGACTTTTGCTCCTGAAGTGAGGACAGCCCTTGCCAACTGGAATCATTGGTCATCCTGGGTGTCATCCCAGGTGTGGTTCACCTGATCTTTCCCCTTAGCAGCACTCAGTGAATTGCCTGTCCTCTGTCTCTGTCCTCCTTACACAGAAGCAGCAGCTCTGGAAGGCCAGTCCTGGCCTAGGCATCTGCCGTGCCCCACACCCTCAGCACACGGCAAACGCTCGTGAATGCTTGGCATGGAAACCTGGTCCTTGAATGCTCTTGGAAAAGGAGTAGGTGTTTATCAAGTAGACAGGGAAGGGATGAAGCTCTGGATTTGGAGAGTAGCATGTGCAAAGGCCCAGGGGCAGGAAGCTGGATGAGTCTCAGAAGGCCAAGCTGCCCTCCGCTGTTCCTAGGGTGTGAGGGGGCTGAGGCAATACTTCCTCAGAGGAATTCCAGGGAAGGAAAAGGGGACAAGATAAGGAGGGCCGTGAAGACACCAGACCAGGCAGCTTGTACTTGTTTCTATAGAACGGTATGGAAATATTGCATCATTTCCAGCAGGGGTTAAATTTGGGCTTTTAAGATATTGCTCTGCTGGCACTGTGCCAGCAGGAAAGCTATGACGAAGCCCTTTGCCAGAGGGGGATGGAGTGGGTAGGGGAATGTTCCAGAAATACTCAGGAGCCTAGTTAATCTATGCTCATGACTTTCGTGGGGGAGGATGGCAAAGGACGGGGACAAGACGAGGGTTGCACCCAGATTTCTCACTGGGGAGTTGAGGAAATCAGATGAGGAACTGGTTCGGGGAAGAGTGAAGACGTGTGGTTTGGAGAAGCTGCCTTGGGCACCAGCCAGGTGACCTGATGCATGGTTAGCTCTGTGGGTTTGGAGCTTAGGTTAGAGTTCTGGGCCAGAATGAGGTTTAATTGTCGTCAGCTCTAGATGTTAATTAAAGGCGAGGCGTGGAAGAAATTGCCCAGGGAGACTGTGCAGGGGAAAAAGCGGAGCAGGCTCATGCAGGGCTCTGGGGAGAGCAGACTGGTCAGGAGATGGAGGAAGTGAGGGAGGGAAGGAGGCCCAGAGAGAGTGCTGTTCGGAATCGCAGACTTTTAAGAAAGCAGTGCTTTTGGTCTGGGTTCTGTGTTCGTCCAGCGTGAAATGCCGGGCACGATATTGGAGGGCTGGAGGGGATCTGGGGGGTGCTCCAGGGTCGGCACATTGGAGGCAAGGGTGCTGTGATTACCCTCCTTCCCTAGATCTTCTCCCACAGTGACTGTGAACAGAGGGGCACAGGGAACTGAGGTCCACTCCTGGCAAGACCACTCATGGGGAGCTCTGGTTCTGTCCCAAATGGTTTCACCAGAAGAGGACATCACTTCTAAGCTAGAGCGATGGGAGACGCTCCCAGGCCGGTCAGCCAACTTTTCTTCCGGATCTGATTCCGCACAAGCAGACACATAACTGGGGCGGGTCGCGTAGCCCTTCTGGGCATGGCTGCCTTGGCTGGACTTGACGGATCTGAGGCTGCTTCCAGCTCTGTCATCTCTGGGTCTCTGACCTTAGATTCTGACCACGGGCCGCCCCTTGGGGGATCTTCTGTAAAGCTCCCAATCATCATTATTTCGGTGCCCAGCTCAGCGCATTCATTTAGTGAACGTTGGGTGAGCACCTGCTTTGTTGGACTCTGGGTGCAGAGGGAAGACAAAACAGATGTGACCCCTGACCTGCAGGCCCGCGGGAGATACACAGTATGTAAATGAGCGCATATAAATATCACCTGTTGCGATGTGCGTTAAGAGGATGAGAACTGGGTTCCCAGGGATGGCGTGTCAGGAGCCAGTGAATACAACGTGGTGTTCTGGCTGCACTGATCTAGCAGGGGTGGGTGGGGAAGCTCATCAGGGCACAGCCAGCGAGTGCTCAAAGGAGAGAGCCAGAGAAGGGGCCCAGAACAGGTACGACATCAGATGCTGGACAGGCTGGGCCACCCAGGGCCCCATGGAAGTGGTGGATTGATTCTGAGTAGAAGGTGTCTTGATCAGACTGTTATAATATCATAGGCTGGGGGGCTCAAACAATAGAAATTTCTTTCTCACAGTTCTGGAGGCTTAAAATCCCAGATGAGGGTGCCAGCAGGGTCAGGGTCTTGGTGGAGGCCCTCTTCCTGGTTCGCGGATGACCATCTTCTTGTTGCATCTTCACAGGGCAGAGAGCAGACAGACAGGGCTAGTGTTCTGATGACCCTTCTTATAAGGGCACTAATCTATCACAAGGGCCCCACCCTCAGGACCTCACCTCAACCTAATCATCTCCCAATGCCCCCACCTCCCAATGCTATCACCTTGGGGATTAGGTGTCAATATACGAATTATGAAAGCATAAACATTCAGTCCATATGAAGGGGAAGCCATCACAGAGGGCATAGAAGGTGAGTGACGTGGTCCAATTTACACTTATAAAAATATGTCAAGGTCACTCTTAAACAGGACTCATTTTCTACATTTCCTGGTGCCCTATACAATTTGGGGGAATTTTGCTATAGGCTTTGCAATATTGCTTTGACAAATGGGTAGGAACCATGCAAGGATGTAACAGATCATTTGAAATATCAGCCCAAGCTACCACCACCACTAGTTAAACTACTGGTATTTTTTTTTAAAAATTATCATCTCAAAAAAAAGAAGCTGCCTAATGTCCCCACTGGGTGAATTTATCTGATGGTGAAGAGGGTGATTTAGACAATAATCCCAGGATAAAATGATAGCCAACGGGGACCTACTATATAACACGGGGAACTCTGCTCCATATTGTGTAACAACCTAATTGGGAAAAGAATTTGAAAAAGAATAGATATATGTATATGTATAACTGAATCACTTTGTCGTATACCTGAAACTATGTTGATTAACAACCTACATTGTTGATTAATAACACTGTTAATCAACTATAATCCAATATAAAATAAGTTCTTTAAAAAAGGTCATTTTCCTTTCAATCTTCAGAGAATAGGAGGTCTCTGGTGAGGCCCCGCCGAGCTCCTCTCTAGGAGACCCTCCTGGTCCTTCTCAAGGAGACCTTTGGTGCTGACCCAACGGTCTCCCAGCCGTTTTCAACAGCACAGTGCCGTCCACATCCCTCCTGATGGAAGCAGCTAGTCAGTCCCCGAACTCGGCAAGGTGAGCTGGTGATGGTCAAATTTCTGATGCCCATGTTTAATCCTGGCCTGGTCTATTGACCAAGACACAGCTACCTGTGATTTTGCTGGAAAGAGGCTGCCTTAGACTGAAACTGCTGGGTTGTGAGCGGCAGAGATCCATTCCAGTTGAGAGGTAAGGGCGTTCATGGGGATGCAGGGGACCCTTGGAGAACCTGACTGTAGGGATGGCATGCCACCAAGCGTGCATGCCTGGCTCTGGCCTGCCCGCCGGCCTCTGCCCTCTCTGCGTGCCTGTTCCCACCCTCCCCTCTCAAGCCAACCTCCTCTGCTGGTTCCCAGTCTACGCGCCCACACAGCTTTGTTTAGCATCTCTCTAACTAGGCCACGTGCCAGCTCCTGACCCCAACTCTATATGGATTGCTTGTTATTGAAGGGAAATGTACATAACATAAAACTAACTTCTCTAATGTACAATCCAGCGGCATTTGTTATATTCACAATGTTGTGCAACTACCACCTCTTTTTTTTTTTTTTTTTTTTTTTTGCGGTACGCGGGCCTCTCACTGCTGTGGCCTTTCCCGTTGCGGAGCACAGGCTCCGGACGCGCAGGCTCAGCGGCCATGGCTCACGGGCCCAGCCGCTCCGCGGCATGTGGGATCCTCCCGGACCGGGGCACGAACCCGTGTCCCCTGCATCGGCAGGTGGACTCTCAACCACTGCACCACCAGGGAAGCCCCCACCTCTTTTTAATTCCAAAACATTTTCATCACCTCAAAAGAAAACCCCAGGAATCCCCTGGCGGTCCAGTCGTTAGGACTCTGCGCTTTCACTGCTGAGGGCCTGGGTTCGATCCCTGGTCAGGGGAATAGGATCCCACAAGCTGGGCAGTGTGGCCAACACCCCCCATCAAAAAAAAAAAGAGAAGGGAAAGAAAGAAAACCCCATACCCATTACTATAGACTAAGTATAAGTACCCCTCCCCAAATTCATATGTTGAAACCTGACACCCAGGGTAATGGTATTAGGACACCGGGCCTTTGAGAGGGGATCAGTCATGAGCGTGGAGCTTTGTGGATGGGATTAGTGTCCTTATAAAGGAGGCCCCACAGAGCTCCCTGCCCTTTCCACCCTGTGAGGACACAGCGAAAAGTCAGCCTTCTCTGAGGAAGCGGGCTCTCAGCAGACACCAAATCTGCCAGCATCTTGATCCTGGACTTCCAGTCTCCAGAACTATGAGAAATAAATTTCTGTTGTCTCTAGGCCACCATTTGATGGTTGTTTTTTTTTTTTGTTGTTGTTATAGCAGCCCCCAAAGACTAAGATACCCATTAAGCAGTCATTCTCCCTACACTCCCTCCTCCAGCCCCTGGAAATCACTCATCTGTTTTCTGCCTCTGTGTATTCACTTATTCTGGAAATTTCATATACATGGAACCATGTCATACGTGCTCTTTGTGATTGATTTCTTTCGTTAGCATAATACTCTGAAGTTCGTCCACACTATAATCTGTATCAGTACATCATTCCTTTTTGTGGCTGAATCGTATTTCATTGTATGGATAGACCACATTTTGTGTATTTACTCATCTGTTGACGGACACTTGGGTTGTTTCCACTTTTTGGCTATTGTGAATAATACTGCTACAAACATGTACTGGTTTAAGTATGTATTTCAGTTTTTTTGAGCATATACCTAAGAACAGAATTGCTGGGCCTTTTGGTCATCTTATGTGCACCATATTGAGGATCAAAATGAGTTTACATGTCCAGTGGTCCACACTGCATGCCAACTTGTCTCCAAGTCTCAAGTTCCAAATTCCTTGGACAGGGAATCTAATTGGCCCAGCGGGGTTGAGCATCTCTCCTGGTGCAATCAGCTGGCATGTGAGGTGGGGTGGAGACAGGTGAGAGAAGATGGAGACACAGGAGACACATGGAGCTGCAGCATCACAGCAGAGAGGTTCTGGAGGAAGTAAAATAAGAAAGCAGCAGGCGGACTGCCCTGGTGGCGCAGTGGTTAAGAATCCGCCTGCCAATTCAGGGGACACGGGTTCGAGCTCTGGTCTGGGAAGATCCCACATGCTGTGGAGCAACTAAGCGTGTGCACCGCAACTACTGAGCCTGCGCTCTAGAGCCTGAGAGCCACAACTACAGAGCCCGTGTGCCACAGCTACTGAAGTCCCCACGCCTAGAGCCCGTGTTCCACAAGAGAAGCCGCTGCAATGAGAAACCCGCGCACGGCAACCAAGAGTAAGCCCCGCTCGCGCAGCTAAAGAAAGTCTGCGCACAGCAACAAAGACCCAATGCAGCCAAAAATAAAATAAATAAATTTATTTTTAAAAAAAGAAAGAAAGAAAGCAAGCAGCATCTTCAGCCCTTCAAGGAACTCCCAGGAGCCACCCGTGGGCTTGGGAATACAGGGCTCTCGCTGAGGCTCACAGGAGTTGGTGGTAATTTCCAAACACTTGTTTTCATGACTCACTCTTCCACCAAATTTTACATGATTGTTTCTAAAATACCACATATAACATCATCATAATAATTCGGTTGAATGGCCATTATCCAAGTCATTCCAAATGAACAGGATGAAACACTCAACATTTTTATGGGAAATTGCTTTCTGCACTGTACGTCTGTAAATAGGGAACATCAATAATGCAACGCTGAGGCCCGCACATTGAACAGGATGAGAACGGCATCTTATTGCAGTGGGTGTGATGAATAATTAATGCCTTGGCCATACTAAAAGGTAGATTCTGTTATTAAAATACATTGACATTTTCATTCATGACAGACACCCACTCTATGTTGGAATAATAACGACCAAATTATTTGTCCTCAAAAAAGAAGGATTTCCACATACGTCAGAGCAAAAAAAAAGAAAAGAAAAGGAAAAAAATACAAGCTGCTTTACACAGTGAATCATTTGTAATTATTTTTCAACTGTTTTGAATATGTGTTTCAATCTGGAGAGAGAGTCTAGTTACTTAAGGTGGGAAGGGCTCAGTCATTTAACTCAATGCTGAGGAAAAAATTCCTCAAAACCAGAACCTCAGTGTTCTTTAAATAAGTAGTTTGTCACTCTACTAGATAAGAAATGAAAAATTACTCATTACTCTCATGATAAAATGTAATAATTATCCTCTAAAAACCCTTCATAACTTAAAGGTCAACCACAACCGTGCAATGGTGTATCTTTTTTGCCGATAAATATTAAAGAGAAGTATTTCCCCAAGGCATTGTGAAATCTCTGTAACGTATGATCTATGACGTTATATTTCATAGAGAGCCATCATCTGTTTCACCCTAACTCTTTGAGTTATTTCCAATTTGTCTTCCATTTCAAATATTTTGGCCATGACCATGTTGTGTAGAAATCCTTGTGCTTTGAAATAATTTCTCAGGTTAGATTTCTAGAAATCTAATTAGTTTCGAGGAATGTTGGAAAAATTTATAACCTGACCAACAGTATAAGAGGGTGTTCATTTTGACAAATTCTCATGATTGTTTGGCATTTTCCATTTTTTTAAATCACTCATGGTTTGGTACATAGAATTGCACTTTAATATTGTTGTATGATTGTTTATAATTGTATATTTTCATTGTTTAAATTACTTTACTTTGGTCACTAGCAAAGCTAGGCATTTATCCAATTCTTTATTAATCATTTGTTTGTCATAATTTGTATATATTTCATCATGCATTTGTCCATTTTATTGACGTTTTAGTGTCTTTCTAGTCATGTGTGTGAGATATTTAAATATTAATGAGGTTTCCATTTTTTCATATTTGCTTGAAACACGTTAAAATTAGATGTCTAACTTTTCAGTTCTATTTATGGTGTGTTTTGACACATACGATTTGAATTTTGATTCAACTATATTGATCACTGTCTTTGAGATAAACTCTATTGTTTAAATTTGGGAAATCCTGTGACAATCACGGTTGGAGAAATATTTTTACTGTGTAATTCTAAATTGTTAACACTTTGACCTTTTGAACATAAACTTCACTAACCTAATTGAAATTTATTGTGCGGGATTTGTTAAGTCTGGATCTAAGTTGCTGTTTTATTTTGGTTTTTTTTTTTTTACAAATCACGACAAGTCATTTGACAAAAGAAGGATTCCATTTCTACCTGATTCATAGTTCCTTCTTCCTAAGAGATTACATTTCCTTACGAAGTAAAGTTGGCTTGTGGGCTCCCTAATGTACTACGTTCATAGGCTTGTCCGTACCCAGCTAATGTTATTACGCTACCTTTATTACAGGATCTCACTGGAAAGTAGCCCCTGACATCAGGAGCTGGCCGGGCACACACACCTGTCCGTGGGCTTCTCCACAGGAGAACATCACCATCAGACAAAGCCAGTCTGCGACCCCAATGCAGCAAGACCAAGACCGCCGCACGGTCCTCTCTGGATGCAGGTAAGAAGGTGCACATTGTCCAGACCACAAGAACGACACCCTCCTGCTGCACCCGCATCCCGGCTCGTCGGGGAGACCGCCTTCTCTTTGCCAGTTTCTGCTGTAGCCTTGCTCAGTCCAGATACAATTTCTTGTAATATCCAACCACTTTCTGACAGCACTCAGTTCAAAGCATTTAGTTGGGAAAAAATTAGACTCACCTGAACTAAATGTCTCATCTAGCTTTAAACTTAGTTTGATTCAAGATCTTAAAGGATCACTGGAGGAGGCGCTCAGTCTTTGGAGATAACGTCTCCCTTTTTATTTCTGGAGCCTCGCCTCCACTGGCTCCTCTCTCAGACCCCAGGCGCCCCCTGGTGGTGGAGAGAAGGTTCTCAGCTCCCACCTGAGGTCTGGGGGGCCCGCGTCCCCTAGCATATGGCTGTCTTCGTCCCCTCTCTGTGTGTTCTGCTGACCTCTGGAGACCAAGGGCTCGTGTTCTGTTCTCTGACAGCTTCTCAGGGCCCTGCTTTGTCCATGTGGCTTCCCCTTGTCTCTTGAAGAGCTGTTGGCCTCACTGAGTCTCTGCCTTGTCCGCCTCCAAATGATGCCAGGAGTCTCGTTCGGCCGCTGTGGTGGGCCCTTCCGCAGACCTGCTGGCCTCGGCCCCATGTCCCTGGTAACAGAGAGGCTCAAATGTTCAAACCTAGCTCGCTCTCTCTGATCGCGCTTCCCGGCCTCCTGATGTATGTTGAGCCGCATCTGTTGTCACGAGTCCCCCGAAGGGATCGGAGCCAGGACCCCTCCGCCCTGGATGCTTCTCTAAGCTTATCTAGCGCACCTTCCCCTGGCAGGCAGTTCTGGGAAAGGGAAATCAAAACCGCTCCCACCTGTGCCCTCCCAGGTCTCACAGGCAGCAGGGGGAGGGCTCCCCTTCCATGCCAGCCCAGGACCCGAGGCACCCAGCCTGTCTCCATCCTTTCTCACAGTCATGCAAGGCTGTGGAATGCCCTAGTCCTGTGAAAGCCTATTTTGAGTTTCATAAGCTGAAATTACCTTTTTCTCTTTGGATTCTCTCTATTTTCATGTTAATTCCCACCCTACCTGCCTCTCTCTCTGGGCGCCAGATAGAAGGATATCATGCTCAGAGAAAGACAAAAGAAAAAAACATTTTCATGGTGTTCAGGCTCTCTCTCCTGATCTGCTCACTCTTCTGATCCCCGTGGTGGGAGCGTCTGCTAGGGCAGGGGACCAGAGCAGGGATGGAAGTCTACACCCCAAACATCTCACACGGCAGCAAGTCGCTAAGTTAAAGTTAGAAGGAAGGGGGCACGTGAAAGCAGCCCTGCTTTCCTTCCTTTTCAATTTGGAAAGTTCTGTCTTCCTGATCCACCCAAGAGACATTTTCTCTATGACTCTTAATATGATTGACATACAAGCTCTGCGTAAACATGGTAACCAAGGCCCTATGTGAACTGACGCCAAAGAGCCGGGGTAGCTGCTGGCGGTGGCCCACCAGCCCCCGCCCCGCCACACACGCACGCACGCGCACGCGCACCCCTGAGTGTCCCTGAGCTGCAGTGGCCAGGTATCTGCCGGCTGACAGTTTCCTGCCTGCGGCCGGCTGCTCCTCTATCCACAAGGTGGCTTGGCACTGTGGCCTTGCTGAGTCCAAGCCCAGGGACCCCAGAAATTCTGGAGGTCTAAAGCCTCTCGGGTAAAGCCCCATTGGATGGGGTGGAGGAACTTCCCGGAAGGGTGGTTCACACAGCGACGCAGGGTTCGTCCCACCTGCCCAGGGAGGTAACACTGCATCGATGCGCCTTTTATCGGCTTCCTCGTGTCTCTGTCACCTTCCCCACTGCCTCCGTCACACTGCTCAGGATGACCCCACCCCACCCCCTGAGTCACATCCCTGTACTCAAGTCTTTGTGACTGGGTCTGCCCTCAGGGGACCCCAAACTAAGACATGGGCTGACAGCTAGCATCTGTCCACACAGTGAGTAAAGCACGGCCAAGAATCCTCAGGGATACAGAGGAGGGAGACTGACCCAGAACGCTGTCTGCAGGAACAAGTCTACGTACAGGTCAAATACGTAAAGTAGAAAAACGCAGAACTGCTGAGCTTGAAGGGGGAGGGTGTGCGGTCCACCGCGCCCACGCGTGTGGCGTCTGGTCACTTCTGGGACATGTGCAGTTGCTCTTATTTGACCCACTGACTTCTATGTCGTGCCACCCAGTCCCCGAGGGAGGAGACGAGATTGCTACCCCAGGCAGAAGCTGGCTCCGTGCAAAAGTGCACGCTCAGCTGGTTTGCCTTTCGGGTTGTGATTCTCAGAACACAAGTGAGACTTCAGGTGGCTGAATGGAGTGTAGAAAATTACAAGTCTTGGGTCTTATGTGGAAGTACGTACAACATAAGACGCTCCTAAGAAAATAAAAGAGTTTAGGCCGATGTAAAATATCCTTCATCGAAATTCTGGGCCTTCACCTCTTTAGAAATAGCCATTTCCCCGTTACTTTATCACGAAATGAAAGATCCCACTAGGAAATCTTCTTCGGACGAAATTCACTGATCCGATTTCTTTTGCTTGTTTCTCTCCTGCCCCTTCATTTAACTTTGAATGAGGTCTGCTCTGACCATCAGAACCTCCTCAGTTCATGCATATTCTAATAGGTGATCCATTATCACTCACGTGGCATTGCACGCTGCCTGGATGAGCTCTGGAAGGCCCATGAAGTGAAGTCTGCTCTCGGGACTGTCCCTAAGCGAAGGATTTGGGGGAACTTAAAAGAAGGTCTCTCCAAATATTCGGGTTCCCTGAGCTCCAGGCTCTTCTCCTATAATGCAACTCTTTGCACGTGCAGGTGTCGTTTGACCCTTTTCATGTCACCCTGTGGAACTGGGGCTTAGGTAACCAGCATAAAAATGCTAATACACTGGCTACTGTCATCACTCTGAGTAGTAAACTGTCCTTCACCTCAAAAAAAAAAAGAAGTTCTCTCCAGCTCCATGGAGAGGAGGAGTCTGTGAATATCTGGAAAAGCCTGAACACTGGAGACCCAGGAAAAGGCTTCCTTGCCATAAACCCAGCTTTTAGAGGAGACATTCCATTCTCACGTCTAATGAAATGGGGCACCTGACTCAGAAAGCAGACAGAGCCTCAGGATCCGCTAGGAGGAAAGATCCTAGGTGCACATCCACGAGCTGCCCCATTTATCGATTCTTCATTAGCTGCTGTGCAGAGGAAGGAGTTGCTGTTCATGTCGCCACTGTTTCAAATGTAGGGGAAAATGAGGAATGTTCGTCCAGCTGGTGGGAGAGGGGTCCTGTCTATGAGCAAAGCGCAAGGGTCTGGCCAGGTTTTGTGGTGCAGGGTCAAGGAGGCGGAAAAATGTTCTCTGCAGGTGCAATCGGGAACCGGGCTTGACCTATGTCAGAAGAACCCCAGCTCTTGAGCTACGGGTGACGAGCACACGACCTCAGAGATGAAGAAGGCTGCAAAGGTGCTTAGAGAGTTGCCTGGTCCAAACTCTCAAGTACAAATTATTCCCCAGAGGCACACAGGGCTGGTAACATTCCTCTGTGCTTCCCACACCGAGCCCCAATTATTTTGTTTTCTTTTTAACATTTTTTTAATAAAATTGATTGAGGTTTAATATATGAACAGTACAATTGTATCATTTGAAATACACACTTCAGGGACTTCCCTCGTGGTCCAGTGGCTAAAACTCCATGCTCCCAATGCAGGGGGCCCGGGTTCAATCCCTGGTCAGGGAACTAGATCCCACATGCCGCAACTAAAGATCCCGCATGCCGCAACTAAAGATCCTGCATGCTGCAACTAAGACCCGGCGCAGCCAAATAAATAAATACTAAAAAACAAAAACAAAAATAAAATACACACTTCTTTGAATTTAGCAGGTGTGTTGAAACTATTTTGAAACCACCACAACAATCAACATAAAGAACATGTCCATCACCACCAACTGTTTCCCTGACTCCTTTATGGTCCCTTCTTCCTCCCACCCAGGCAGATGCTCCACTGCTTTCTGTTACTGTGGGTTAGTTTGCGTTAAATTTGGATTGATATCAGGGGCAGGTCCTCTGACTTCGTCTTTTTAAAAAATTGTTTTGGCTAGGTCATTTGCATTCCAAAAAACATTTTTGAATTAGCCTGTCAATTTTCACACACACAAAATAAACCTGCTGGAATTTCGTGGAGATGAAGTTGAACGTATAGAATAATCTGGAAAAAAATGGGACACCACGCTGTGAACTTTTATAATAAAAGACAAATGAAACGGACAGAAACAGTTTACAGAACATGAAATGGCAGCCTGTTTTTCTCTCTGACTTCCTAGCACTAAGGGCTCCTGAAGAAACAGAGGTTGGGTTAGGTCTAGAAAATTCAGAGAGACCCAGAGGAAAACTGAGGAGCCAATGTACGTGTGTGTTGCATATGTGTATGAGTGTGTGGTGTTTGCAGTGTGTGGGTAGATTTTGTGTATGTGGGGGGTGTGTTTTTGAGTTGGGTGTGTGTAGTGTGGTGTGTCTGCATGTTGTGTGGGGAGCGTGTGTGTGTGTGTACGTGTAGCAAGCTTAAGTAAGCCCAGAAGCTTTGCTGGCCAAGTTAATTATCAGCAGGAGCTCTGCCTACCTGAAGTCAACTTGAACACACTTGGAGACCAAGGACGGGATGGGTGGGAAAGTTTCCTTTATTGTTCCCGTCTCCTTCCTCGTAGCCCACCCGGTGTCCATCTTTTACAAGAGCCCAGGAGCCCTCTGCAGCTGGTCTCCCATCGTCATCTTTCTTTTTCCTTCACTCTCCTACCTGAGTCCTGGTTTCCGCCACCCTGACTCCGTGTGGACCAGTAGTATATTCTGAGGCCAAGCTGGCAAGTCCACCTGGTCCTGGATCTCCATCATTTCCAGAGTCAAGCATACAGGACAGCCAATCATCTCTCTCACTGGTACTGACCACCTCCTGAGCACTTACCCCTTCCATCTTATGCTAAAATGGGCTGCGCTCCATCGGTCTGTCTCTGTCCCCTTGTGCATATGCTTATATGCACAAATACACCAGCAAACACAGACTTCCCAGCCACATAGATTTGAACACGGTCTCTGTCCCAATTGCTCTCCCAGAAGGGTACCCTGTCCTGGGAAGGGGGCTTGCTGTGTTGTCATGGCCCTTGGTTCTCCGGGGTCAGGTAAGTCACCTGGATCCTGGTAGTCTCAGCAAAGCCTCAGCTCCCATCCTGCAAATGGTGTCACCTGCCCACTTCTGAGAGGACTGTCCGTCCCTCCAGAGTGATTCTATGTCCCCCAAGAAGCTCAGGCACAACCTCCCTGGCCCCAGGTGTGCCCTGAGCCTCATACGGGAGCAAGGCTGTGGGAAGGGGATGCCTTCAGTCTAAAGGCAAAGCCAGGGATTGGTTTCCCAGCCTGAGTGTCCAGCGACATCCTCTTTCTTTGTCATTGTTCGGTCTCTAAACCCCAAATTACTCTTGGAGACTAAGGTCCAGAGCAGCTGCCTTCTCTAGAACTCTAGACGTCTGGAGCCCTCCTTAGCTGCTGCATTGCCCACCATTGGTTCTCTTTCTGGGTGCAGTTTGCAGGAGACGGTGAGTTTTGCTACAAGCAAGGTAAACAGGTGAAAAGTTCTCTTCTGTAAATGCACAGCAGTGGCTGCAGAAAGCTTCCTGCTCAGATTTTCTTGCGATTTGCGCTGTGCCCCATTCCCCCGATGACTTAGGTCTTGAGCAGCTGGGTTTATGGACGCTCAAAGGGACTGTCAATTTGATGGGGTCATCACACGCCCTTGTCCTGGTACCTAGAGCTGGTGTCACAGGAATTGCTCTTCCTTCTCTGAGAATAAAGGTTCCACCTTTTTGTAAAAAAGAATTTCCAACTTTCTATTAAGGACCTTAGAGATAGCTCTCTATGTTCCTCATCCTTTCTAGAAATTTTCCTGGAAATTAAAAAATTAAAGTCAGGGCTTCCCTGGTGGCGCAGTGGTTGAGAGTCCGCCTGCCGATGCAGGGGACACGGGTTCGTGCCCCGGTCTGGGAGGATCCCACATGCCGTGGAGCGGCTGGGCCCGTGAGCCATGGCCGCTGAGCCTGCGCGTCCGGAGCCTGTGCTCCGCAACGGGAGAGACCGCAACAGTGAGAGGCCCACGTACCGAAAAAAGAAAAAAAAATTAAAGTCATCGGTAAGTGCTAAATAAAATCTCCAAATCGCTGTTGGCGCTCTCTTCATTTCTTCTGTCCACCCTCCTTGATACATCTGGGGAATGTGGAATATTCCGCAGGAAATGTTGAAGCTAAATTTCATCTCAAGCCACTGGTGTTTCTGAAATCAGCAGTGACTTCTGAAGGTCCAGAGCCACTGCTTCAGAATGACATGACTCTGATTTTAGGGTTTGTAAGTAGCCCAGGGTGCAGACATGTCATGTGAGCAGTCCCTGGCCCCAATTCAAAAGTGCAGGAAATAGGATTTACTGTATTCTCTCACTTCATATCAATTTCTGTTTTGACCCTCAGTTCCACTGAAGTGAAGGAAATCTGTCCACCTGAGCCTCCCTCTTTTCTCCCAGATAGAACATAAGGCCTTTGGGAATTACATGTTACTAAGTGTTCTGCTGAGGATGGGGGGCAGGGCTCTCCGGATTTGGGCCATCAGCTCGGGCAGGCGTGCCCTCATCTGCCCAGGGAGACTGATCTGCACAGGCCGCTGCTGGCGAAGGGGGCTGGCCTGGCGCCAGCAGGGACCTGGCACCCACGGCTGGACCCGAGTGTCTGCTGACCATCAATTTACTGCATCACACGAAGGCCGTTCTGTAAGCATCAGGCAAACCTACTCCATAATCACGTCCAAACACAGACAAAACATGGCCATTGTCTAAGCCACAAAATGACTAAACATGCCCTCTGGTGGCTGCGTGCCTGACTGCTTCTTCTTGACTAGCTGTAGCTTGGGTCCCCCTTCATTCCCTCTTCCTTCCACATAGAGACACCCACTCATAGAATTGCACGGTTCCTGAGAGAATCCTATCCAGGTAGAGGTCCCACTTTCTCGAACCCTCCTCCAAATCACCCAGCACGGGCCCAGATTCTAGAATAAATCCTTTCCAGCGCCTCTTCCCGAGGTGCCCCACGGTTTCTCCGTTTAGGGCGATGAATCAACAAAGCCAGCTGTGTTCAACTACAGGTGTGTTCCTGGTGGTCCAGCCAGAGGGCACTGACGTTGCTGCCAAGATCTACCTGTCTACCCAGCTGGCTCCTTCAGTGTAACTCTCGACATCGATACAGCGGGACGACGTAGGCTTCTGTTTCAATGCCACCCTGGGGCACAGATACTTCCAAGGCTGGACTTCAGACAGCCCTTCCCGAGAGCCCCACGTTTGCACTCTCTTCATTTCTTTCCCATCTCCTTTGCCCCAGTCTGGAAGAATCTTTCCTGCCTCTGAGGAAACCTTACTCGTATTTCTCAAACATCTGGTCCACGCTCTGAACCCTTCCTAGTGTCCTAAGCACTTGGATTGTTAAAGAGAAGCTTGGTTCATATTTGGTTTTTTAACTGATGATTTTTACCCGTCGCATTCTTCTCCTTTAGCTCAAGGCTACATAGCTCTGCTTGACTAGGAGTTGGGATGGAGAGGGAGGTGGAAAATATGAAGATAAAAGAAAAAATGTGTATGTATAATTTTAGTTCCATTAGAATTTTTTCATTGTTCATTTAGGGGATTTAAAGGTTAGAGACAACAGTAGCAAACACTCAGGATAAATGTAATTTTGAGAAAAAAGCCTGGCTTTTTTCTTCTTTAATCAGTCCCTTTTCTACTTGATTTATTTCTTTTTAATGGAAATGTAATTGACATATAACATTATGTAAGTTTCAGGTGTTCAACCTGTTGATTTGCTATATTTATACATTGCAGTGTGATTGCCACCATAACACAGGTGCTAGCAGTTCTGTCACATTACATAATTATCTTTTCCTATTTGTGGTGAAAACAATTAAGATCTAGTCTCTTAGCAATACTACAGTATTGTCCTTTTTTTTTTTTTTTTTTTTTTTTTTTTTTTTTGGCGGTACGCAGGCCTCTCACTGTTGTGGCCTCTCCCGTTGCGGAGCACAGGCTCCGGACGCGCAGGCTCAGCGGTCATGGCTCACGGGCCCAGCCGCTCCGCGGCACGTGGGATCCTCCCGGACTGGGGCACGAACCCGCATCCCCTGCATCGGCAGGTGGACTCTCAACCACTGCGCCACCAGGGAAGCCCAATACTACAGTATTGTTGACTAGAGTCACTATGCTGTGCCTTTGGTCTCCAGAACTTCTTCTCCCCAATTCTCCAAACCCCAGCCCTTGGTAACCACCATTTTACTCTGATTTTACGAGTCCAGGACTCTGTTTTATAGATTCGACAAGTAAGTGATACCATATAGTATTTGTCTTTCTCTGCCTGATGTATCCCAGCATAATGCCCTCAAGATTCATCCATGCTGCTGCAAATGAATGGCAGGATTTTCATGTTTCTCAAGGCTGAATCAATGTTCCATTGTGTGATAGAGATTAGTCACATCTTCATGCATTCATCAGTTGACAGGCATTTAGGTTGTTTCCGTGTCTTGGCTATTGTGAATAATGCTGCAATGAACATGGGAGTGCAGATGTCTCTTCCAAATCTTATAAGAAAGCCTGATTTTTGATTGGTCAAGAAACGTTGATATATCTCTGTTGATAGAAATGATATTCAATCATCACAGTCCGCGGGTCACGCAAATATTCTGGCCACGGCTTTTGAAAGAAAAGGGACTTTTTTTTTTTTTTTTGCAGTAACTTCTTCAATTTCTTTAAAAAATAGGAGACAGAAGATGCAATGAGAGGAAATTGGCTCTGGGCATAGAAATATACGCAACTTAAATTTAGGCATGATGGGTCAGTTTGCTGGAATCACATGCTAGAAAAAATCAGGAGGTCACACGCCAGGAACTTCTGTGATGCGCAAACGAAAGGACGCTTTGCTTGAGTTCTGTGGGTTGTAAGTGGCGTGTCGAGAGCATTCCCTGGCATTCTCGATGTTCAGCAGAAAAGAGGGTCCTGTGATTCTGTGCAGTCACGTAGAGCTTGGGGTTGGGGGAGGATGGGGAATGTGGTTATGTGGTTCTGGGAAGATAGCATAGAAGTTGGCTGGAAGCAGTTTTAAATAGACATTTTATGAGAAGGGAGAGTGAAAAGTCTATTCATATTATGTCTTTATATCAGCAATAAAAGAAATTAATCATTGTTCAAATTCTTCTTCCTTCACATCCAGTACTTGTGAAGGATCTCATTACGAAAGACCTATAGATATTTGAGAACTGGGTCTTCTAATGGCCCATCTTTAATCCCGGTTCTTTTCTGCACCTCCATACTCAAATCTAACAAAATGAGTGCAAGTGTGAATCCGTCTTACTGAATCCCAATAACTCATTAAAGCTTGTGGTAGGTTCTAGAAAATTGCTCATTTTCCTCTCTGTTTGCCTGAAACACTGTTTATTCTTGCTGTCCTACTAAGAATTCTCAAAAGACTCAGTGAACATGTATCACATTTTTGTCAAACCCAACTATGTTTTTCCAAAATATTTTTAAATTAGTCATAATTCACTGGGTAGTCTTTGTAATTGACCCCTGGCCATGGAATCAATGTCTCCAGCTAGGAAAATAAACATTCCAGCTGCCTTCAGTATGGGGCAGGAAACCATTAGCCTGTCACAGTGTCCTATTTCATTGGCATCAACTTGAATTTAATGGTAAATTACAACGAAATACCAACAGGACGACTTATGTCACATTCAATAACTACCCCGCCACCCCGGAGCCTGTGCAGCTGTATCCTGCTGACTTGACTTTGAATTTGACTCCCTGGCATGATGTAGTTTGAAAGGCAAGGCCCAGCTCCCCCAATTAACAGTATCAGAGAAAAGCCCAGTGGGACCATGCCAGGATCTCCTGAACACTTGATAGAAGACCTCCCTTAACTCAGTCCCCTTCAGTGATTGTCTGCACCATCCACGTCTGGGTTCTTAAACCTGAAATTATACCGGGACTCTAAGCTCTCCTCAAAGCCCATTCTGTGGACTTACCTTGCAGAATGCTCATCTCCTACCTGGGCAGATAAAGACATTTAGACACCTTGAGTACAGGAAGGTAAGTCCCTGCATGCCGGATGTCAGGACAGTACAGATAACACCAGACTATACAGCAAGACACACTTTCCAACATTTAAATAGCTTCTTTCTAGACTTTCTGACTTCTGTGTAAGTTACTCAAGCTAGAATCTTCTCTTGGTTCTGCTGGTGCCCCAAATACAGGGGGGTTCTACTTATTCTCACATAAGCATTTTTTATTATATGACATACTTAAATATTATTTTAACAGTTATAGGATAGTCTATACGTATTTTGTTCTTATTCATTTAATAAATATTTATTGAGTATGTGGGTATCACTGAGCTGGTAATGAGGACAAAAAGATAAACGGAAAGCATCCCTGTCATGAAGAATTCACAGACTCTGGGGGGGAGACGGGTTATCACAGTGTCATGAGGTTGAGAATATTAGAGATTTGAACAAGAAACCCTCAGTGCTCCCAGGGGAGGTAGAAATACAGAGAGCTTTCTGCAGGAGATAAACCATCATTTATATAGCCATATTTCTGAGTTTGGACATTTAGGTTATTTCCATGATTAGAAAAGCTATGAAATGTTGTTAAAATTAATATTTGGAGCATACATTTTTGGGAATGTTGATTTTCATTCTTTATGGTAGATTCGTCACAGTAGACATGACCGCTGGTCCGCTTTTCAGAAGCAGCGTGTAATCGCTGCCTTGTACTTTGGAGAGCATTGAACAAGACACAACTCTGAAAACCACCTCGACGTCGCTTAAACTTACATTTCTTTGATTATCAGGCACATTGTGACCTTGGTTCCATATTTTTCATCATTTTTATTTCCCTTTTCGTAAGTTATTTGTGAACATCATCAGCATGTTTACCTCTGGGGTTTCCACTGTTCATCTTGTTGACACTTATGAACGCAGAGTGTATGAAACTATTAACTTTGTCTCATAATTATTGCAAATGTTGTTCCCTAGTTTGTTGACTGCTTTTTAATTTTAATAGCCCGTGCTTTTCGGGAATGTACCTGCTTGAGGATGACAATAAGATGAGAATAACAGTAATAAAACTATGTTTCTTGGACCCACCTGGCCCTCTAATCCAGGACCTTCTGTATATCAGGAGTAGCCATCTATTCAGGCTGCTGTGTGTATGTTCTGAGTTCCTGGGTCCTTCTAACGGTGAAGAATAATCCATCTTCCCTGTGGACCCTATATATTGTGTTACACAGCCTCTATAGTCTGAAGATAAGACTAGACATCTGTATTTTGAGAATGTTCTGACAGTCATTCTTAATTAAGAACTACTGGGCTAGAGCTTAAAACTAACAGAATATGAGAAAATTCAACACAGAGAATGTCAGATCCTGCATTGAACAAGAACTCCAACAATACAGTAAAGATATGGTGCCCATGACTTAGCTCCTGCTACATGTCAACAGCCTTGGCGTTTAGCTGAGAGGATGCTCCGCAGGGGTCCATGGAGAGAGGTGGCTGTCAGCCCTGCTGATTTGATGTCAGACTAAGTGGACAGAAGCACAGTGTTGGTATGTGGGTGCCGATGGCTTCGACATGATAAACTGATAAATAATTAATAGCAATAATCAGAAGCCTCAGGGTGCCTAATTTTGGCTCAATAGAAGGAAAAATAAATTTTCTTGCCATCTGAGCAGCTAAAAGATGGAATGAGCTACCTCGGGAGGTAATGAGTTCCCTGTCATGCAAGGTGCTGAATGGAGGCTGCAGGGCACTTGGAATGACATCACAGAACACACCAGAATGAACATCAGTGAGTCTAGGGCCACTCCACCTCCTTCTTTTAAGACTCTACCAACCCCATCACGGAAGGAAATGACTAGGGCTTAGCCAACATTTCCTTGTTTCCCTACTTGGGATCATTAACTACTCCTTCCATAGTACATTACAGAGTTATTTCTGGGATCAATGTCAAGCTCATTGAGTTACAGTTTGCAAAAACTCATTTTATTTGCCTTTTGGGAGAAATAAAACTGGCAGTTGCTGGTACCCAGCCCCCTTTATCCCTGGTCTCTGCAATGCCTCAAAGATGCCCCATGTCCACAGTCTACCTAAAACCCTCCGTCGACCGTCTGTGCAAACCTAGTCCTTCCCATCTTCATGGGGTGCTTTCATGGCCTTTAAAACCCAAAGGAATCTGCTGGACAATTTTATACAGATCGCCATTAACTGTGGCCTAAATGCTTGTATAATATGGCTTAGACCAGGAGCCTGAAAGGCCTGCCCAATGGACTTCCCTGGTGGGCCAGTGGTTAAGACTCTGTGCTCCCAAAGTAAGGGGCACAGGTTCGATCCCTGGTCGGGGAACTAAGATTCCGCATGTTGCACAGCACGGCCAAAAAAAAAACTAGCTGAAAGGCCTGCCCCACTCCAAGATGTGCTGGTGAGTGGTTCCCAGAGAAATGGCCAAGGAATATAGCCTGCTAACGGTGACACCGAAAACTGACTAGAAGTAAAGCTTCCCCAAGAAGAAGCCATTCTTCCAGTACACTCGCCAGGTGCTGGGAAAATGGACCTTCGCAGCAATTTATTTGTAAAAGAGTCTTAAGCAAGAGGTGCGGGGAGCCTCTGGGTGCTTTGGGAAAGCTGGTGAAGGTGGTCTCCACGTGGGGGCAGGAGGCTGACTGCCTGAGGACTCACCTGTTAGCAGTTCTTAAAGGAATGATGAGTCCTCGAGGCAAGGAGTACCTCAGGTGGATTACGGTACGCGGGCCTCTCACTGTTGTGGCCTCTCCCGTTGCGGAGCACAGGCTCCGGACGCGCAGGCTCAGCGGCCATGGCTCACGGGCCCAGCCGCTCCGCGGCATGTGGGATCTTCCCGGACCGGGGCACGAACCCGTGTTCCCTAGCATCGGCAGACGGACTCTCAACCACTGCGCCACCAGGGAAGCCCTCAGGTGGATTTTTAATCAAGGAGACACCAGGTCAGTTTTCAGGAGAGTCAGGAGATTAGGGGTAGAGGCAAAGGTGGACAGCTAGCTTTGGAAACACGGGCAGGGGTAGGGATGGGGGTGGGGATGGGTACCCAGTGACAGGAGTGGAGGGAGTGGTGATATAGATGAGGTGGAAGAGGTTGAGAATTACTTATTCAGTGGTCTTTCCTCTAGGGAAGAAAATGCAAATGACCTGATGAGAGTGTAGGGGTTAGATGATGCTTCCTTGGGCTTCCCTGGTGGCGCAGTGGTTGAGAGTCCGCCTGCCGATGCAGGGGACACGGGTTCGTGCCCAGGTCCGGGAAGATCCCACATGCCGCGGAGCGGCTGGGCCCGTCAGCCATGGCCGCTGAGCCTGCGCGTCCGGAGCCTATGCTCTGCAACGGGAGAGGCCATAGCAGTGAGAGGCCCGCGTACCGCGAAAAAAAAAAGCTAAAATCTAGTAAGTGTTTCTAAACGCCAGATATTTATTATAGTGGGTAGAATCGTGTCCACACCCCGACCTCCATCAAACAAATGTATGTTCAAGCCCTGACTCCTGGGCCTTGTGAATGTCAACTTATTTGGAAATAGGGTCTTGGCAAATGTAATCAAGTTAAGTTGAGGTCATACTGGATTAGGATGGCCCTAACCCAGTGAGCGTGTCCTTATAAGACAAGGGACATTTGGGCTCACGCACTGAGAAGATAAAGGAAAGAAAGCCATGCGAACACAGGCAGAGATGGGAGTGATGCGTCCAGCAGCCAGGGAGCTCTAAGGGTTGCTGGGAACCCCCAGGGGCTAGGAGAGACACACAGAACAGATTCCCCCTCAGAGCCTCCAGAAGGAACCCCGCTGCTGACACCTTGATTTTGGACTTCCAGCCTTCCGTTCTCTCCATGAGAGAATGAATTCCCTTGGTTTTAAGCCCCCTAGTGTGTGCTGATTCGTTTTGACAGCCCTAGGAAGTGAATACACCTGTTTAGCATTCACGTGGTGACTGTCTGCAGTTGCTGTGCTGAAGAACGAGTAGAAGGTGAAGGAGAGGAAACAATTTGCCAAGCAGCACTGAGGACCCAGGTGAGATGGGAGACCAGACACTGCTGTTGGCGTGAGGGGCCTTGGGGATGGATGGTTTCCTGTCAAGCTGCTCCTAGGTGGGTAGCCAGCCTGGAGAACACAGACGCTTGGAACGTGCTGGAGCTGGAGACTGGCGAGACAGACTGGGGAGGGAGAAATGGGAGTAGGCTGTGTAGACGTGAGTTCAGGGTCCAGGCTGTGAAGGTGGGATGTGAGCTGGGGCTTCCGGCGGGAGTGAGGGGGTAGGAGAGGGCCAGGGCCAGCTTCCCAAGTTCACCATGGCGGTCGGTGGGTGGGAATACAACGCAGGCGCTGTCCTTTGCTTGGTCGCTCAGGGACAATCACCCTTCTGACCCCTTTACTCCTCCAGCTATGTTGCCAACACCCTTGCTCCCTGTGCACTGGCGCCAAATAGAAATACAGAGACGGAGATTCGGAGGAAAAGAAATAGAGAGGCTTTTATTTCTCTGCCAGGCAAAGGGAAGACGCAGCAGGCTAGGGCCTCAAGAACCGTGCCCCCCTTCCTGGGGAATTACAGGGATTCTTACAGGGGGAATTCACAGTCAGAAGTGAGTGATAAGGATCAAAATGGTGAAGGTCTTGCATTCTGCTGCTTCTTGCATTGTTTCAAAACAGTCACGGCTGGCGTCAGGCAGCCCGATAATTGGGTCCAGAGCCCGGTAATTGGGTCTGTTAGTCTCTGGGCTATCCGCCTGCGACCTCTTTTCTGAAATGCAAACAACTACAAGGGGTGATTTGCTGCAAGAGATTACAGGGAGAGTAAATACCAGGTGCAGGACGTAAATTACACAGAATTAGGGGTGACAGGTTAGTTTTGTGAAGGACAAATCTAGTCACAGACACTACAGATTAGTAACAGTTAAAATAAAACGAGGATTGATGAACACTCTCAGGTCAGTTTACGTTTCTCCTCTAGCCTGTTCAGGGTCCCCTTTACTGTCCTTGCTCTCAGCAGAGGAAAAACTTCATTTCTATTTTTTGTTGCAATAGCGAATGCCCAGCTCAAACCAGCAAAGCATGCCCTTGCCCTCACATTCCAGAGTCTTCGGGGCTGCAGGTCTGGAAACCGGAAAGCTGCCAGCAAGAAAACCCCTTCCTGCAACAGAGCAACCTGAACTTCCAATGAACAGACAAAAGGTATCATCTATTGCATGAACTTGCTCTTTGTCTAAACGCCTTCTCCCTGGTGTGAAGCTTTAGGGGATAAAAGAGTCCCCCAAAGACCTATAACTCCCTTGTCCAAAACGGATCTGCTCTCCTATTGGTGTCTGGCAACAAGATAGAGAATTACATTGGTGATAAAAATAAAGGAAGCTGTTTATTCCAGACTTAACATCATTGTTTGCTGCTAAACGTTTGTATTCTTGTGTTTTGTATTGCTAGGTGTATAACTGGGCAGCATGCAAATTAGGCCAGATAATGAGCTGTAGTTTCGTTGACTCCAAAAGGAGCGTATTTGTAATGAAAACGGGTGTTTAAGTAGAATTTTCAAAGCTACTGAATAACACAAAGGAATAAATTACATGTTTTAGGAAGAGGAACGTTGCTCACTTCAATGAGCACGTGCAGCAGTGGGCCTTGGAATTTCTGGGCATTTCTTGCCCCTGACGCTGGTTTAAGTGCAGAAACAGAGTTTGCAAGCTTCTTCCAGGGCTGAACAGTAATGCATTCAGGCATGTCATTAGCAGCAGGCCAGCCATGGATTTCCTAACATTTTCTTCAAGAGAGGAAAGAGGGGCTTCCCTGGTGGTGCAGTGGTTGAGAGTCCGCCTGCCGATGCAGGGCGCGTGGGTTTGTGTCCCGGTCCGGGAAGATCCCACATGCCGCGGAGCGGCTGGGCTCGTGAGCCGTGGCCGCTGAGCCTGTGCGTCCGGAGCCTGTGCTCTGCAACGGGAGAGGCCACAGCAGTGAGAGGCCCGCGTACAGCAAAAAAAAAAAAAGAAAGAAAAGAGAAACTTCTCTTTTGACTAGCTTCTGATTAGCCTGCTCCGAGCACAGCTTTAGTGAATCATTAAGGGGGCAGGATTCACACTCAGGGCAGGGCTCCAAGGAGCTGGAACAAAGGAGGGTGTTTCTAACATGTGCTCGCTGTGCCCTCAGCGGCCCGTAGGGGCAGCAACCACGGGGATGCTCAGGCCTGCCTGAGCCCTGGGTCCCTTACCCATGGGGACAAAGTCGAGGCTCCTTCAGGAGGCTCCTCTGAGTTCCAGGTGCTTCACCGAGCGTGGATGAAGTGACTGTGGGAGATAGACAGGATGGGCCTGATTTTTGCCCAGGAGGAAGGTAAGGCTTGAAGAGTTCGGTCCGAGGACTTGGTGGAGGCTTGAGAATATGAAAAGGAAGAGAACATGAGAACCCCAGTTTCCTGGAGGCAGTAGGACAGGATGAAGTAGGAAAGATGACAACCCAGAAGGGAGGAGGCCCGCCACTCACCCCCAGGACCCCTTGTTCCGCCCACAGTGGAGTGTTTGTGCCTCGAGTTGGTAGCACAGGACAGGCAGACGCAAAAGGAGGCATCAGCATTTCAACCCTGGATTATTGACTGTTTTCAATCCCATTGAACTTGACCTTAGGAGCTGCCCATTAAGTGATTCGTCAGAACACAGGTTTTCAAACGACTCAGTGGGGAGGGCTGTCTGGGGCCCCCTCCAGGGAAAAAAGAGAGAGATTTCTGGAGCTGGGACTGGCCTGGGTGGTGCTTGAAGGCAGAGCCAGCTGGCTGGAGAGACTGGAGGAAACAAGGGGTCTCTTTGGTCCCTTGTCTACACACACCCTGTGGGACTGGCTACAGCCCCCTGCCTGCAACACACCAACCCATCCGGTCACCTGCACTGATTGCTATTGCCTGATCTTAACCCCGCCCCACTCCCCATTCTGCAGGACTGAGATCCTGAACCTCTGGCCTGCCCTGGTCTCCGGATCTGGGCATGTCATCAGTTAGGATAGGCTCAGTTATGCTGCGTAACAAGCAGTCCACGGTCTCAGCCACAGAAACAATCAGGGGGATGTTTCTCATCACAGGTCGCGTTGACCAGCGGCTCAGACTCAGGCTCGGTCCCTCCTGGATGTCGCTTATGCTGGTGTCACAGGAGAAGGGGGCCTGGAGGGTCTCGTACCAGAAATCAAACGCATGGCCTGGAGGCGACACAGCCTTTCTGCTCACAACTCAGTGGCCAGAATGGGGCCTACGACCCCACCCGAACCTAGTCCTGTCATTTATCAGAAAGTTCACGACTAGGAGGTGTCAGTGAGCAGCCTTGCTGACCAGAACAGGGCGACCATGAAGCCACAGACTTTGACCATGCCACTTGTGTGACTGTTTACATTGGTTTAAGTGAAAGTTAACAAGTTTGTCAATCCCTCTCCCGTGCTCCCCAAAATCCGTTGAGCTACTCTCAGGACAGAGTAAAGAATAAGACAGACACCCCAGGGAGCTCCTGAGGCAGGAAGGAAGTCTGAGCTGGTAAACTAGGCTCCCACCAGGTCGTAAGGCAAGAAGGGCTTCTCAGAGTGTGGTCTGCACAGAACCGGCATCCACAGGCTTCATGTAACAGTTAGAAAGGTGCGTCTGGTCTTTTATCCCTGACACACGAATCCCTGAATCATAAAATGCTGGGGGAGACCCTGGAAATCTGCATTTTTATAACTAAGCTTCTCTTAGTGCTTCTCGAGGCCATGAGATTTGCACACTTCTGAGGATTTGCAGAGCAGAGCTAGTTATGACACACTGTAAAGGGCATGGTTGGGAAGCGTTGCTGAAGAATATGACCGTGAACCAAGAGCCATTAACTTGGAACATGAACAGGGGTGCCAGGCGGCACCTGCTGGGATCTGGGTACAGCAGTAAATGAGCATCCACCAGACGATGCAGCACCAGCGTCCAACAGCGACCCCTTGTGGAAAGGACAGACATATCACTCTTGGTCTGATTGGAAGTTTAGTTCTTTTGTGTGGTCCAACAATGGAAGTTAAGACTTTTGGAAAAGAATGACATTCCCAGGATGGAGAAAATTTAGATAATTTGTGTGGGACTAGGTTTGGTCTTATGGACTCAAAAGTAAAGTGCTTGATTTTCAGCTAATTAGGGCATGTGCAGCCCTGCATCAATTTGGAAAAATAACAGAAACAATTGCATTTGTATCTGAAGCAGGTAAAGTGGTTCATGCCAGGTACATCTAAATAATGTCTGTACTTGGTAGGAGGTCAATCATGGCACAGCAGTGACAAATACCTGCTGAGCTACCTCCCAAGCGCCCCTCAGGCATAAACACACTGTGTGGCTGGAGGACTCACATCCCACCTGTGCCCAAAAGCGGTGAAACATTAGCTCTAAATACGTTCCTTGCTTCTGGTGGTGAGATCAAGGTGTCTCGGGTGGGGTGGATTCACAGGGGAAGACCGCTTAGACAGAACTTTTTTCCCTTCACTGAAATAAAAATATTGCTTCAGGCAGAGGTTGGTCTTCATTCCTCAGTCTGATTACTGGAATCAAGTAACTTGGGAATTGGGGGCCTCCCACTGCTGCTATCTTGACCTATCTTTGTTTTGTACTCTCTGCCCACTAAAAGGGCAAATTGAATATAATAGCCAGCTCTGTGGTATTTTTAGCTCCAGGTCAATATGCATCACCTATTGGCTGGTAACTCTTTTTCCCAGCTCCTTTTATAACTGCAAGAAATATAATTAGAAAGTATGTAATTCTTTTGCAAAGTGGATTTATTATAGCAGACTAATGCATTTTCTTTTTTAGATGTAAGCTTATTGTTGGAAAAAAAGCATCAGCTTTTTTCTTTTTCTTCAGTATCAAATCTCTGAACACCAACTGAAATCATGGGAAATATCACAAGAAGCTGATTTTAAAACTGTGTGACAGAGGTCAGGTTAAGAAATGGGGATGCTTCTAAGAACACTGCCCAGAATACCTTTTTTTTAAAAAAAATTGACACTTCTCAGGACTTCCCTGGTAGCGCAGTGGTTAAGGATCCACCTGCCAATGCAGGGGACACGGGTTCGAGCCCTGGTCCGGGAAGATCCCACATGCCACGGAGCAACTAGGCCTGTGTGCCACAACTACTGAGCCTGCGCTCTAGAGCCCGTGAGCCACAACTACTGAGACCACGTGCTGCAACTACTGAAGTCCGCGAGCCTAGAGGTTGTGCTCTGCAACAAGCCACCGCAATGAGAAGCCCGTGCACCGCAACGAAGAGTAGCCCCTGCTCGCCGCAACTAGAGAAAGCCCGCATGCAGCAACGAAGACCCAATGCAGCCAAAAATAAAATAAATAAATAAATTTATTTAAAAATATTGACACCTCTCTCTCTCTAGAGGTTTAATAGAAAGGATCAGGATGAATCATTCTGATGAGGAGGTGGACAGTGAAACTTGGGGAGAATGAAAAAACAAGGTCATGTGTTAATTATATCAGAAGCTGGAAATTATAGAACATTAGAAATGTCTAGAAATTAGGCAGAATTAGTACCTCAATTTTGGCTTATTAGGTAATATCTATATACCCTTGTCCCAGAGCCCAGCGCCTCTCTGGAAAGAACAGTCCTCTTCAACTGAGCTCGGGGCTCTTCAAAGACCCAAGAGAAAGAGACACCTGCCCAGTCAATGAATTGCCTTCAGGATGGAGCCAGGTGAGGTTACCAAGCTGCTAGGTCATCTCCAAATTCCAGCCATTTCATAAAGAGCCATTAAGGAAAAATTAAAATGGATCTTTTGTAAAGAGTTTTCGGTAACACATTACCCTGAGTGGATTTTAAGGACCCTTTCTCGATTATTTTAGCTGTAATAGACTCATGAAACTTCACCTGGAAATAGATGAAATCTACTAACGTTAGAGCATCAGGAAATTGCTACTAAGACAGTGCTTCTCGGAATTTAAGGTGGCATTTTGTTCAGATGAAGATCCTGATTCAGTAGGTCTAGGTGAAGCCTGAGATCTGCATTTCCAACAAGCTCCCAGGAGACGCCCATGCTACTGGCCCACTGAATAGGCAGGAGGAAGAAGTTACTAGAGTTTTGCTAGCAGAAGTGGCATCTCCCTGTTGTCTGTGGTAGGAAATTGTGCTTCATTCAGCCTTAGGGTTGCTTTGTTTCTTCTGTGTGTGTTTTAGTTGTACCTTTGAGTGCCTGTTGTTGTAGGTGAGAGGAAGTGGGGTGTGACTTGTATAGTTGTTTCCAACTGTAATAAAGCCTATAGTTTACTGCCTGATCCTCACTTGTCCTTTGAAGAGTATCCCTCTCCCCCTGAATGTCCCGAGATTTTTTTCTTCTTGTGCTCTGTTTGGTGCTGGGTGTGCCTGTGCCCAGGAACAGTGATGGAGGATGCATCAACAGAACCAGCTACAGGAGGGAATCGGTGATAATATGTGGGACAAAATTGGTTCAACGTAACCCATCAAAAATCTGTATTTTCTAACTGGTCATTTTCTGCTGGTGCCTCGACAGGTAGTGGGTCTTCCTTTCAGAATGGGGTGCCCTGCCAGAGAGGAAACGTGCCTTTTTAATTGAAATGTTATCAAGGTTGTTGTAGATTATGCCATTAAAAAAAGAAAAAACCCATAGACATGCTGTGAAGACTTTACCTAGTTTCCTTTAATGGTAACGTTTTGCAAAACTGTAGTGCAATACCACAAGCAGGATGTTGACATTGGAACAATCTACTCACCTGGATTCATTCAGATTCCCCAGTTTTACTAGTGCTCATATATGTGTGTACAGGTCTATACAACTTCAGCACATGTCTAGGTTCACATATCCATCACCACAGTTAAGACACTGATATTTCTGTCACCACAAGGATCCTTGCTGGTGTCCTTTCACAACCCAACCCACCTCCCTGCGGCTGCCTCAACCCACCACCCCACCTCACCCTGTCCCTTACCCTTGGCAACCACTAATCTGTTCTCCATTTCTAAAATGCTGTCATTTAAAAAATTATATGTAAATGGAATCATATAGTATATAACCTTTTGAGATGGGCTCTCTTCAGTCATCACAACTCCCTGGAGATTCATCTAAGTTTTTGTGTGCATCTATAATTCACACCTTTTATTGCTGCTTAGTATTCTAAGGGGTGTATACACCACGGTTTAACCAATCACCTGTTTAAAACATCTTGGATGTTTCCAACTTTGGGCCATTACAAATAAAGTTGCTATGAACATTCATGTAAAGGTTTTCATGTAAACGGAAGTTTTTTATTTCTCCAGGATAAATGCCCAAGACTGCAGTTGCTGGGTTATAAACCCTCAAACAGTTTCCAGAGTGACTGTACCATTTTTACATTCCCACTAGCGATGTATGAGTGAGCCAGTTTCTCGGCATCCTCACCAACATTTGGTGTTGTCACCATTTTTCTTTTTTCTTTTAGTCATTCTAATAGGTGTGAAGTCACATCTCATTGTGGTTTTAATTTGCATATTCCAGTTGGCTAATGCTGTTGAACATTTTTTCATGTGCTTATTTACCATCAATATCTCCTCTTCAGTTTCTTTTTTCCCCATTTTTTAATTGGACTGTTCAATTTTTTACTGTTGAGTTCTGGGAGTTCTTTATATTGTCTAGGAACTTGTCTTTTGTTGGACATGAGGTTTGCAAATATCTTCTCCCTGTCGGTAGCTTGTCTTTTTATCTGCTTCATATGAACTTTCAAGGAAGGAAAAGTTTTTAATTTTGATGATGTCCGATTGATCCACTTTTTCTCCTTATGGAATGTGCTTTTTGTGTCAAGTCTAAGAAATCTTTGTCTAGCCCTAATTCTGAAAATTTTCTCCTATGATTTTTCTAAAACTTTAATAGCTTTACCTTTTTCATTTAAGTCCAAGATCCATTATGAGTTGATTTTTGTATAACATGTAAGATTTAGGTTGAAGTTAGTTTTTTGGCATATAGACGTCCAGTTGCTTCAATGCTGTTTGTTGAAAAGGCTATCATTTGCAATTGAATTGTTTTTGCAACTTTGTCAGAATCAGTTGAGCATATCTGTGTGGGTCTACTTCTGCGTTCTCTATTCTGTTCCATTGATCTATGTGTCTATCCTTCTGTCAATTCCACACTATCTTGATTACTGTGGCTTAATACTGGGTGGCATAATTCCTTAGATTTTATTCCTCTTTGTCAAGATTGTTTTAGCTATTCTAGGGCCTGTGCCTCTCCATGTAAATTTTAAAATTATCTTGTTTGCACACAAAAACTTTGCTGAGTTTTGATAAGAATCACATTAAACCCTAGATCAATTTGTGAAGTATTGACATCTTTACTATGTTGAAGAGTAAAGATGAATCTTCCAACCAATGAACATAGTAGTGTCTCCATTTATTTAGGTGTTCTTTGATTTCTTTCATCAGCATTTTGTACTTTTCAGCACACAGATACTGTACACATTTTGCTAAGTGTACACCTAGGTATTTCGTTTTCTTTGAAATGATTGTAAGAGGTATTGTGTCTTTAATTTCTTTTTCCACATGTTCAGTGTGAGCATATAGAGATTTGTTTGCTTTTTGTGTGTTGATCTTATGCCCCGTGACCTTGCTGAACTCACTTAATAATTCTACAAGTCTTTTTGTAGATTCTTTGGAATTTTCTACATAGGTAATCATGTCATCTGCAAATAGAAACAGGTTTATCACTGTGTTTTCATTCTATATGCCTTTTATTTCTCTTTTTACTTTTGTCAGTCCTGCTAGAGCTTTGTTGATTTCATTAATTTTTTCAAAGACAAAACTTTGTGTTCCATTGATTTTCTCTATTGTTTTGCTATTTTAAACTCCATTGATGTGTACTTTATCTTTATTACTGCCAGCCTTTTCCTTGCTTTGGGTTAATTTTGCTCTTCTTTTGCTAATTTTTTGAGGTAGGGACTTAGGCTACTGATTAGATTCTTTATTTCTAATATAAGCACTTAGTGCTATAAATTCTCCTCTTAGCACTGCTTTAGCTGCATCCCACTAATTTTGACATGTTGTATTTTTGTTTTCATTAAAGAAGTGTGTTCTTTAATTTCCACATGGTGATAGATTTCCCTGTTCCTTTCTATTATTGATTTCTAGTTTGAATCCATTATAATCAAAGACCATGTTCTGTGTGATTTCAGTTCTTTTAAAATTTGTTAAGGATTGTTTTATGACCCAGGATATGGTCTATCTTGGTGAATATTCCATGGGCACTTGAAAAAGAGAAGTGTATTCTGTATTTATTGAATGGAGCATTTTATCTAAGTCAGTTAGGTCCTGTTGGTTGACTGTATTGCTCAGATTTTCTATGTTCTTGCTGATTTTTCATCTCGTAGTTCTATCAGTAGCTGAGAGGGAGTGTTGAAGTCCCTGAGTATAACTGTGGATCTATTCCTCCTTTTAGCACTACATGTTTTTGGTTCATCTATTTTTAGATTCTGTTGTTTGATGGGTACACATTTATGACCATTGTATCTTCCTAGTGAGTTGATCTTTTCATCATTATGTAAAAAATCTTCTTTGTCTCTAGTACTTCTCTGTGTTCTGAAGTCTATTTTCTATTATATTAATATAACCACTCCTTTCTTTTGATTAATGTTTCCATACTATATCTTTTCCATCCTTTTAGTTTCAACCTGACTATATCATTGTATTTGAAGTTTCTTCTAGACATAATAGAGTCATGTTTTTGTGTCCATCTCCCTTTTGATTGGTGTATTTAGTTCATTTAGATTTAAGATAATTATTGATATGTTAGTACTTGAGTCTACCATTTTATTGTTTGTTTTCTATTGGTTTCCTTTGGTTCTTATTCTGTTTTTCCTTTCTTGCCTTCATGTGGATTACTTTAACATGTTTTAGGACATTTTGATTTACTTAGAGTGTTTTGGAAGGTATCTCCCTGTATAGTTTTATCTTCATCTTTCTCTTCATTCCTATTCCCTTCCTCGAATCAGTTTTCTATTTTGGGCATGCAGACTAAAGCCCAGGTTTATGTTTGAGATAACTTTTTGTGTGTGGAGGGGGGAGACCAACAGAGTGCAAAATTAAACACAGCATAAACTTGAAAGCATAATATTTAGAAATTCAATGCTCTTTCAAACTTATCTCCTTTGACCTTCACTTTGAGGAAGGAAAGGAAGAGGTGAAATGACATCCAAAGTCATAGATGAGAAAGACCAAGTTGCCTTTTTTATGGGTTAATACATTTTTCACTACACTTGTCTGTACACACAGCTTCCCAGTCAACAACTATACAAACAGAGAAGAGGAAAAAGGAGAAAAGTTTCCAATGAATGATACATAGTTCACTGGTGTGTCATGACAAGGCAATTGCAAAACACTAGCCTGGGATCCTTATTTATGCCACAGTACTCTGCGTGCTACCTTTCTGCAGAATTAGAGGTCGTAAACATAATTACTAACCCAGAAAATGATACTGGTGGTGACTTTGCATAGATTACTAATGGGGAAAGATTTCTAGGAAAGCATAAAGCATAGAAGCCTTTGAATATCTTTTATTTGTAAGGCAAATACTTCTCCAATATTTTGCTATGAAAACTCTAAATGGACAGCATTTTAAAGAGCATGGATATGTGGTTACAGCAATAGGTTTCTAAGCCTTGATGGAAATCTCAAGGCTATTAAAGATTGCATCCATCCACATTCCACCAACCCCCATCCCCCCAACCACTGTGCTTTAATTATCATCACGTCTCTGACAAGTAGTCATTCAACTTGTCCTTGAACTCTTTCAGTAATGGTAAACTCATTTCCTCACAAAACATCTCATTCGTTTCCAAGCTGGCCTTGGGTTAGATAGTGCTTCCTTCTCTAGAAACAACTTCTGAGTTCCTGTGAGTCTTCCCAGGAACTGGCTCAATGTAGTACTTCCTGAGACTGCACACAAGTCAGATCCCTTTCCCCAAGGCAGCCCTTCAAATAAACTTTTAAGACTATTATTCCTCCTTCCTCCAGCTGTTCCCCACATGGCACAGACTTGATTCCTTCATCCTTCTCAGCATCTTCCTCTGAACCCTCCCTGACGTATCTAGGCATATCTCAGAGAGTGAGGCTGGCAGGTAGACAGGGCAACCTGGAGCAGCATGTCCTCTAGAATCTCCCTGGACTCTCCTGCTCACAGAGCCTTCTCTGATGCTCCCGTCTGATAAGGGTTTTCTTCCTTAGAACCTCTGCCTTCTCCTCTCACTGCCCTTATCAGAGTGTTCTGGGCTTGTCTGTTTTTCTGACTCTTCCACTAGATGGTGGGCACTTTGAAGAAAAGAACTAAATGACTTCAGCCTATTAGATTGACTCCTCTGGGTTTGGGTGGAAAACAGGGTAAAAACTTGCATTCAACAAATCAGAGTATGTGTGTGGGAGGTGGCCAAGCAGAATGTTTATTTCAACCTTCTGGCAGTTGCCCAAGATTTTATCTCTGGGAACTTATGAACCTCATTGTGAACTGTATAGGCTTTTCTCTGAGAGAATGAGCTTCCCACCCAAGCAGTTCTGACCCACTCCTAAAACTCTCTCCTGCCTCCCAAGCCTGAAAATTGCTCATCAGAGGACACTGTCTGGGTTTCAATAGTATTGGCTCATCACTAAGGCCCATAGATCTCCATTGGCTTTGCTTGCCAGCATCCTTTCCTCCTTCTTCTGGTGAAGAAAAGCTCTTCCTGTGGGAAACCCATTTCCTGCTGGCTGTTTGAGTGGTCTGGATATCATCCCATCCAGTCACAAGGGTGGGAGAAGATGCAGGCCTGACCAATCGAGCACCCCATTGCTCTGGCTGCAGTGATTGGCTGAGGTACGGACACCCCAGCCATGCTTGTCAAATGAGATTCTTCCCTGAGACCCTTATGCTAGAGCTACAGAGATAAATGCTTTCTATTGGTCAGCATCAGGCCACTATATTGATAGGATGTGAGTCTAGGGCTTCCAGCAGACATTAGTCCTTCCAGGTGAAGACAGAGAGATGGAACAAGAAACAGAAACATGATGATCTATTTGGGGGATATGATCAGACTTCTAAATTACATGAACCAATAGATTGTCTTTCTGTGCCTAAGCCAGTTTGAGTTGATGTCTGTGACCTGCAGTTGACAGAGTCCTGACAGATGGAGCAGCAGATAGAAGTGTGAACCACTTAAGTGGAGAAGTGCAATCACCGCAATCCCTGGGTTGCAATAGATTCACATTAACAGAAGAAAGGGGACGTATTGGAAGGATACTAGAGAGCTAACAGAACGATGTGAGAGCCGAGTCGCCAGGCATATGGAAGAGCAAGAAACAAGCGCACTCAAGAAATGTCAGCAACAAAATCATGGACTTCCTTTCTAGAAATGGGAATTTTAAGCTTTCTTGACCATGAGCAACAGGACACACGTTTATGTTGTCCTGTTGGTGTGACATGACTTTCCTTCTGAAAGGAGCCCTGTGGCTATACTGTGGTTGTTAGATTGCTGCAGGAGGACACCAGTAGAGGCAGAGCTGCCATTTGGAAGGACGTCCCATGAATCCAGGTAAAGAATGTTTGCATCCTGAACAACCATCGTGTCAACAAGATGGAGAGACCACCTGCAATTCAGAGGGGCTTGGGAAGAACACGTTCTAGGCTGGATGAGTGACTGGATGAGGAAGTTCCCCCAAAGAAGGAACTGGGGTGGATGCCTGGGTGTCCAGGAGAATGGATGGTGCTACCACTCACTGAGAGAGACCAGAGGGGAACAGTCTTGGAAGGGCTGGGCAAAGAAAATGAGATTAGTACCAGATGGGTTGAGTGTCAGGTACCTCTGCCGTGTCAGAGAGCAGCCCGGTCATGAAAGGCCACTGACCCCCTAACATTCTTTTTTTTAGTAAATTTATTTATTTTGTTTATTTAGTTTTGGCTCCATTGGGTGTTCGTTGCTGCACGCAGGCTTTCTTTAGTTGCAGCGAGCGGGGGCTACTCTTCGTTGCAGTGCACGGGTTTCTCATTGCAGTGGCTTCTCTTGTTGCGGAGCACAGGCTCTAAGCGTACGAGCTTCAGTAGTTGTGGCACGTGGGCTCAGTAGTTGTGGCTCTTGGACTCTAGAGCGCAGGCTCAGTAGTTGTGGCACACGGGCTTAAGTTGCTCCGCTGCCTGTGGGATCTTCCTGGAACAGGGCTCGAACCCATGTCCCCTGCATTGGCAGGGAAGCCCGACCCCCTAACTTTGGATGACCATTAACCAAACTCCATTGCCCAGGTGAAAGAATACATGAGGCAACTTACTTATGCATTTTTCACTTGTAAGAACAAAATCCCAAGACTGATGATTTCTTTTCACACTTGTTGTCTGGAATTAGGGTTAACTGCTTCCAGGTGAGAAATGGCACATTGGTCCAGTGGCAAATGATTTTATCTGGGGTCTATAGAAAAACGATGCACTCTGTACTCAGCGTAACATCTCAGTAAGAAACCCACCGTATCATTAAACTAATTGGACATTAAAAGATCAAGAAACTCGGCAGCATGAGGGAAATCTCTGCGGTCATGGAACAGTTCTGCATCTTCCTTGTGGTCATGGTTACACGAATATACATGTGTGATAAACCTGTGAACTAGGCACACACATACGCACACACAGAGATGTGTGTAAAACTAGCGAAATCTGAATAAAGTCAGTGGACTGTACCTACGTCAGTTTCCTAGTTATGTACATGTAGCCATGTGAGCATCGGGGAAGACAGGGTGATGGGGACGCTGCACCTCTTTGTACTCTTTTTGAAACTTCCTCTGAATCTATAATTGCTCCTAAATAATTTTTTTTAATTAAGAAACTTTAAATTTGGAGAGAAAATAGAGCAAGAGTTTTTAAAGTCTGCACAAGATATCATTTGAGGTCTTTTTTACTCGCTATGCAGTATAGGCAGGAATATTGCCAAATCAAATGAGTCTGGTTTCAGCCATGCTTGAAACCCGAACTATCCAACTCATCTTAGCCTCAGATATTCTGAATCCTATACGTTTTCACCAACCGTCAGAATCGTTTAGGTCTCCTTTCCGTGGTACTGTGGTTCCCTCCAGTGCTGTCATTGTTCTGTTCCCTGGTTGAGTAGGAATAAAAAGATAAGCTGATGATCTCCTCTGACTTCTCTGCTCTCCCATCTTGACTCCTTTCACTATTAACAAAGGAACAGATGTAGGAGGAAATAAAAAGAAAAACAAAGGAAAAGCAATATGGTAGTTTGCTACGTGATGTCTCGTAGGAGGTGAGGACACACATGTTGCTGTTGGCAGTGTTCAGCTACAGAGCAGCGCTCAAGTAAGTTCGGACTAAGAAAAATAATTTGATCAAAAGTCAACATTATATGCCACGTGGAAAGCATTAAGATAATGTATGTAAGATTTCAGCCAATCCGCAGAAGATAAGGGTGGACACTCATTTCTTCTTTGACGTATAAACACTGGAACTTTTAACAACACTTGTGGTCACTCAAGGAAGAATTGGAGAAGTAGATTCCTCCCTTCTCTCCAGTCTTCTGGAAGGACTTACCTTGGATGGTGCAGCTGGAGTGAAGAAAGCCCTTCTTGCCTGTCCGGTACTTGCTTGCTCTCACTTGGAGCTGTCTGTGTACAAGTGAAGCCCGCAGTCCTTCACTACAAGTATGAGGAAGAACTCTCAAACCCCATGGTCAGCCCGCAACAGCTAGGGAAGTTCGGTTTGGGGTAGGGGGATAGGAAACCATAATCTTACATGGAATCCAAATGACCCTCTGCAACCCAGCTTCCCTATACAGTAAGTCCCCCATGTACGAACAAGTTCCATTCTGAGAGCGAGTCTGTAAGTCCAATTTGTTCGTAAGTCCCAACAAAATTAGCCTAGGTACCCGACCAGCACAATCAGCTATATAGTGCTGTACCGTAATAGGTTTGTAATACTTTTCACAAAAATAATACATAAAAACAAACAAACACAAAAAATAAAACATTTTCAAGTTTACAGTACAGTACCTTGAAAGTACAGTAGTACAGTACAACAGCTGGCATATGGGGGCTGGCATCGCGTGAACAGGCAAGAAGAGTTACTGACTGGAGGAGGGAGAGGAGGTGGGAGATGGTAGAGCTGAAGGATCGTCAGCCATAGGAGATGGAGGGCCAGCTGCAATTTCACGTTCGCATCTTTGAAAGTTGGCAACTTGAAGGTTCGTATGTAAAGAGGCTACCGGATTGACTCCTTACTTTTGCCAACTAAAAAAATGCACAACCTAAAAGATAAGAGTTATGTTTTATGTGGTGGACATACTTAGGACTTCAAGCCCAGGAGACAGCATCTCAGATAGCGCGGAGAGAACCATTCCCAGAGGAAGGTGGGGGAAGCCAGGATATACAGGAGTTTTTGCACCAACACCAGGTAGTCGGAACATCAAAGGATTACTGTTAATAAAAGAAAACCAGATATCTCAAGTTAAGGAATTTAGTGCTTTTCTATGTATGGGAAGATGCTTTTCTATGTAAGGGAAGATGCAAGAGGCTGAGCTCACTGAAATCATTCCTTTGATACACACCTCAGCTATCTGGGGCCAGCATCCTGTGTTTTCTCATCCTGAGTTTCCTTAAGCGGCACCATCGGTGGCTGCAGTCTGATGGCTGCTAGGTGGTAGGTAGCCGTTGTTTCCTTGCTGAGGTCCCTCAGGGCTCACCTTCGGGGTAGCTGTAATGGAAGGGCTTGACCGGCTGCAACCGCCTTTGTTTATTGCTACGGCTGTGCTATGCTATGCTTGGTTTATTTCTCCCCTTTCTGGTGTTTATTCTTCTGCAGCTTCAGAACTGGAGCTAGAGTAGGCTGTGCTTGGTCAAACCCTTGAAACTTAGTAGCAGTTTCTGTTATTAATGGCCCTGTTACCAAATGAGTAGGTGGGCAAGAGAAAGAGAAAATAATAGCTCCTGACCAACTCTTATCTTCTCAGATGACTTTTCTTGAGTTATTAAACTGTTTAAGAAAAAGCAGGACTAAAAAATGAAATATTCAGAAAGTCAGGCTGTTTGGTCCTAGTTTTTTTTTGTTTTTTTTTTTCTTTTTTTTTTTGTGGTACGCGGGCCTCTCACTGCTGTGGCCTCTCCCGTTGCGGAGCACAGGCTCCGGACGCGCAGGCTCAGCGGCCATGGCTCACGGGCCCAGCCGCTCCGCGGCATGTGGGATCTTCCCGGACCGGGGCACGAACCCGCGTCCCCTGCATCGGCAGGTGGACTCTCAACCACTGCGCCACCAGGGAAGCCTTGGTTCTCGTTTTTGTATCGAAATTCTTCCATTTACTTTCAGACTACTAGTTCACTGAAAAGCATTTACTTGTTCTTTTGTACAAATGTGTCTTTCGTGGTTGCTATGAATTTCTGCAGCACCACAAGCCTGAGGTTTAATTTGTATCAGATGCAACCCTCGACTGAATCTTATAATTTATTTAAATGTTGTTTAAACTGTGAAGTTCCAGGTCATTTCCCCTCAAATTACTTCCTTATACTTCTAACCAAGCTTCTCAGTTTGGGGTTTGGAACATCAAGAGAGCCCCCCTGTGGATCATTTAACAACTGTAATTTGCTGTTCCGCTACACCATCCTTCCAGGGTAGGTAATCATGTCAGCTTTGTGAGTTAGCTAGTGATTCTGATCTGGTGAGGTGGGGACTTTAATTGAATGTTTAATGCCATGTGCAAAATGAAAGTGATTACAGACTAGATCTTGGCATTGCCAAAAGGAAAAAAAAAAAAAACACATCCAATTCAAAGCATTTCAAGAAGGAAAGACAGCTTAGAAAAAGTAGCTTTGTTTTGCCATGGAAAGGTTCACATCTTAGAAGAGTCATATTAGGAATTATATGCTCCAGTGTCACGTATTTCCCTCAAGTCAAAAATCTAAATTTAATCAAACTCTCCTGAACAAGACCAGGTACCTAACTTAAAAAAAAAATACACATTTTTATTGTGAACCGTAACATACATACACACAGAATAATTCACATAAATGTGAATAATGTTGAATTCGCCACCGAGATCAATATCAAGAACTTTTTCACTTCCCTTCAAATCCTCCTCTCTCATCTATCATGTTACTGTTGTTTGATAACTGCTCACTCTGCCATCTTGACTAGATAATCCGAACTATAGTATTTGCATGTCTAGAAGCATTTATAAGTAGCCGTAACTCTTAGAAGACCTTCCAGTTGGGCGTGGAATACTACATCGCGAGTAATTTTCACTCAACACTGTGCTCCATGGTCCGTGGCATCTCTTTTGCTGTTGAAGCGTCAGCTATCTGATGGCCATTCCTTAGTACAAAATATTTTTTCTTTCTAGTAATTTGAGGAAACGTTATCAGCTCTGAGCTGTGGTTTCACCATGGTGCATCTAAATCTGGAATTTTGTTTGTACATTTATGCTGTTTGCTCCGTATGCGTTCTTTCAGTCTGAGGAGCTCATAATTTCCTTCCTCTCTGGAAATAACTAGCCATGATCTTATTTACCTCTGCCTCTTCCCCATTCTACTGTAGTACATGGAGCTTTTCAGTATCTTCTTTACATCGCTTTACTTCTCTTTTTTATCTCTATCTCTCTCTGTGCTACAGTACTATTGCTTTTCCCAGTTCTGCCTTACCAATCTCTAATTTCCTCACCAATTTTTTCCAGCTTACTGTCTATCTCATTTATTCAGGTTTTTATTTCAATAACTACAATTTTTCTTTTCCAAGTTTGAGATTGGTCCTTTCTCCATGGGATTTTGATCCCTAGCTCCAATTTAAAGTTGATCTCTTTTTGTCAGGTATGATTTCTCCAGTTTGCTAGGGCTTCCTTCTGAGGTACTTGATTTCTGTGCTTTTGTAAAGTTTGTCTCCTTACTTGGCAAAGGGATTATATTTTCTTTTTTTCTTCCAGAGAAAGGAGTCACCTTTCTCTGTTTTTCAATTTCATGATACCCTCAGGCAGACCTTCCAGAGACCACAACTACGAGGAAGCCTGGGGTCCTCACCCTGAGAACACATTGCATCTCAGAACCTGGAACGAGTGAGCAGGAAAAAACATTCAGATCCTGGTAAGATGGGTGTCTGTCTGCTTTCTCCCTACATTATAGACAGGTAACTATTTTCTGGCTGTCACCCCAGGTAGGCAGAGCAGCTGAGCTTTCTTTCACGGATGAGGAGGTATAATCATAGCCTTGACCCCATGGGGACGCTTTGCCCTGGTCTCCAGCCCCACGTTGGGCCATTAGAGCCCATTCCCCCCAGGGTTGCGGTCATGGCCCCTGCTCACTGCTTCCTGGTGCCTGTGCGTCTACTGGTCCAGCCCCTACTCACCTCTCTGTGCTTCCTCTCCCCTCACGTTTGACAGACTTGCTCTTACTCTTGACTCCCTGACATTAACTGGAACTTGGCGGTCTCCTCCTGTCCTGTCTCCCTCACCAAGGCCTCCTGAGCTCCTTAAAGGTTCCTCTTCCTCCACCTTCCTGCGAAATTTGGTAGCTTTGCTGGACTCTCCTTGGAGCGAGCTCATCCTTCTTCCCCAGAGTGTCTGTGTTTCCACGTGACGCTCAACGGTACAAATTCTTCTCCTGACCTCCAGACCCCATGTCATCGTCTCATGGGGCCCCCTTGGCACCTCCCAATTTATACCAAACCCAGACTCATCACTTCTCCATTAATGGCATCTCCAAGTTCTGCGTTTCACATTTCAGTGGATGGCTGGCCATCCAAGACGAAAACGCATCCTTGAGCCTCCTCATGTGACCTGTCGCCTAAACCTAGCCAGCGCTCTCTCCTGGAACTCGAATAGCTTCTGTCCTTCCTTCTCCACCACAACTGAGACCATAAAAATCCCTCACGCGGACACCTGCAGCGGTCTTGGTGCCGGACGTGTGATCAGGGTGAGACTGCACACCTGGTCACGCTCTCCCTGGTACCGTCTTCTTCTCCCCACCTTCTGAACTGCTGCTACTCTCGTCTTCCTAAAGCATGGTCCAAATTCTCAAACATGTCCCCTTTGACTATTAGATGAAAAATGATATTAGCACAGACTAATGGCTCTTCATGATCTGCTCTCGCCTCCCAGGACCCTTCTCGTGGTTCCTGATGCTTTAACAACACTGACACTCACCCTTGCTCCCACACCTTTGCACACATGTCCTTGGACCGGGGATGTCTACTTCCTCACCCTTTTGTCTGACTGGAAAAACTTCTACTCTTTCGAGAATCACCTGATCTTGGAAGTCTTCCTTGATTCCCTCAGTCCAAGGGATGTTCTTCTAAGTGCCTGCCAACTGCATCACGTACCTGCACGAGGTGTTTGCCCTCTGCTGGTCCTTGAGCTCCTCAAGGGTACAGCTCTGTTTTTTCTATTGCTGAAGGGACCTACAGCCAGGAGGTCACGTGTCCCATATGACTCTGGTGCCCACGGGGCCCTGTTCCTCTGCTTCCGCGCTGGGTCCCAGTGGTCCTGGAGGCCACTATCGCCATGTAGTAAGCTGACTATGAAGGCATTGGACAAAGCCCGTTAGGTGCACTGCAGCGGCTGTCCTCCTAGAAACCCATGGCCCCCAGGTGCACTCACAGCTGGCTGGTTGACATACCCAGAGAAGGATGTTCGAGGAATCAGCACCAATCAGAATGGGGATGAAGAAGCCTGGGGTCCAAGGCTCACGTACAGAGTTTCTCAGCAGCCTAGACTGGGGGAGGGGTTAAAGCACCTCTATCCAGTCTGGGGTAATTTCTTACACATTCTAGAGTGGGACCGCCACACTCTGGAGCTGCAAGAAATGGGATGAAGTTAATAGGGGCAGGGTAACCCCAGAACTCATGGCAAAAGCACCTGCCAACTCCACCCGTAGCCAGAGAGCTGGTTAGCTAACTACAAAGACTGCGGTGGACTGGGTGCTTACATTGAGTCCCAAGCTCGGTGCGGCTGCCCGTTGACCTGGCCCCAGAGACCCCGCCCAGTCGAAGGCATCATTCCTTGAAGAACAGGCTCAGAGGAAGAGGCGAAGGCCCAGCCCCCACTGTATAAGTCAGATCCCAAGGGGCCAAGCCATCACTGTTCATCGATGCCCTTGAAGAGCCCTGTGCCCACTGGACCACACCACATCCTTTCTTGGCACCTACACCTGAGGTACTTACCAGGTGCTGGTGCTTTCCTAACCATTTCTTTCCATTATCTATTTAACCTTTAAAACAACCCTAAGAAGTAGGAACTTTTATTCTAATTTGAACTTTGGAGAAGATGGTGCTTGGCTCGAGGTGACAGAGCTGGTGAATTCAGGGTTCAGATCGAGACCCTCTGATGCCAAAACTCACTTTCACCGCCACTGAAAACCGGAACTCCAGGGCTGGGAAAACTATGGCACAGCTCATGCCTGCGGGCTCTGAGGGCTACTCCCACAGTAGGACAGTTTTCTTCGAGCATTCTTGAGAGTCCTAAGAGTAGAATTCATTTCAGAGAACAGGTGGACAAGACCGCAACGCTCAGGGACTTTCACTAGGACCTCCAGCCTGGCTCGGAAGTCTACAGAAGTCTTCCTACAGGGCTGACCGCACGCCACGGTGGGGTCACTTTTGAGAGAATTCCCATCTGCTCTTGGAAAGCCAGCTGGAGAGTCTGTGTTCAGATGGAGAAAGTCTTAGCAAGGGGAGGCAAGGTCCAGAGACCCCCAAAGGCTCCCTGATCAGAGGAATTCCTGTCATGTCCCCTTCTGCCCCATGTCCCCTGGCTGACCTCAGGGAACTCGTTCTCCCAGGTTTCTTATGTCCAGCGCCCTCACTGCCCCCTCACAGTCGGCCATGAAAAGGAACGAAATTGAGTTGTTTGTAGTGAGGCGGATGGACCTAGAGTCTGTCGTACAAAGTGAAGTAAGTCAGAAAGAGAAAAACAAATACCGTATGCTAACACATATAGATGGAATCTAAAAAAAACGTACTGATGAACCTAGGGGCAGGGCAGGAATAAAGACGCAGAGGTAGAGAACGGACTTGAGGACACAGCGGGGGAAGGGTAAGCTGGGACAAAGTGAGAGAGTGGCATGGACTTATGTACACTACCAAATGTAAAATAGACAGCTAGTGGGAAGCAGCCGCATAGCACAGGGAGATCAGCTCGGTGCTTTGTGACCACCTAGAGGGGTGGGATAGGGAGAGTGGGAGGGAGACGCAAGAGGGAGGGGATGTGGGGATATATGGATACGTAGAGCTGATTCACTTTGTTATAAAGCAGAAACTAACACAGCGTTGTAAAACAATTATACTCCAATAAAGATGTGAAAAAAAAATTTTTTGACTCTAGCCTCTGATTGTTCAAGACATTTCCAGTGGCTTCCACTGCTGACTGAGACCAACTCAGCGTCAGCTGACACAAGGAATTTGCAGCTGACTCACTTTGCTGTTCTTTTTTCAGTCCAAACAGTTTCACAGCAACTCTATTAATATATGTGACAGCACACGGGCCTGAACAGCTCAGAACCTTCCCAGGCCTCCTCTCCTATGTGGGAACTTCGGTTGACAGGAGACCAGGTGGGGTCGGGGTCACGCGGCAAAGCCGCGACCCGCTTGGTGTCTGGCCAAGCTGGGGACCTGGGCGGTGGAGGCCACCTGCCCTCCTGCTACTGTGACAATTCAGGACAGCTGAGAGCCGCCACTGAACAAGCCTGCTCTGAGCCCTTTTCTCACGTGATCCCTGTCTGAAGCTGAGACATAAAGTAAATATGGCGAGAAGGACTTTAGGATTGGTTGGTAAAGATTTCTGACATCAAAGAAATTGACTTCCCTGTTGCTTAGACTAAAGGGGGTGCTTAGAAAATAATATCAAGATCTTAGCTACTCAGTTTATTTTATATAAAGTTGTATTTATGTCGTCTGTTAGGTGTACTCCGAATAGTTTATTTCAAAATATAATGTTATCCATTCTCTGATATTTTCTCAGTCAGTTTTGAGTTCCTGGGTAAATAAATATCTTCAGCTCTCTGTAGACACAAGTTTGAATTGTATTTTATTTTTACTTGTATGATTAGCATTTTTCCATGTAAATAAAACAAAAACCTCATGAGAATATGTAAATGGTGTCCACTTCCTGGCTGTAGGATTTGCTTCCCTTTCTCTTTTCGGGGCGTTTCGATGGTTCTCATGGCTTTGGCTATTCATGTCATTTATTTCTTCAACAAACATCAAATACCAGCTCTGGCCCTGGCACCCCACTTGGCGCTGCTGATTGGGTGTTGAACAAAATGCACTCACGCTCTGCTCTCCCAGGGCTGACGTTTCAGCAGAGACAGTCATGGAACAATCACACACACACACACACACACACACACACACACACACACACACACACAGAGTCAGGAACTGCAATAACTCCAGTGAAGGAGACACCTAGGAGGTTATAAAAGCACATGATTGGGGTCTGGTATAGACTGCTGGGAAGGGAGGTTTCAGGGGAGAAGTCTTCTCTAAAGCAGGGATGCTCAGCTGGGCTGGTAAGGCAGGATGTGTGTGTGTGTGTGTGTGTGTGTGTGTGTGTGTGTGCGCGCGCGTGTGTGAAAGACTGGAGGGATAGAAGGCTGGGGACAAGATCAGGGTGCGGTCTTGTCTAGGCTGAGTTGATGTCCCCGGAGACAGCCTCCTGGCGATGTCGGGAGGGCTGTTAGATGTCTGGTCTGCACCGGTGCAGGTGTGCTGGCCCACAGATGGAGTGAAGCCTGAGTGTTCAGGAGCTCGGCCGGCCGATGAGGATAGAGGACGTGCCCAGTGCGATTTTCCTCCCTGTTGTAGGTGTTTTGTCTTCTTGCCTGGTGTACCTTTGCCCAGACTTTCATTTGTAATCCTTCACCCTTCTTTTGCTTTAAGTGTGCCTTTTTTTTTTTTTTTTTTTGCGGTACGCGGGCCTCTCACTGTTGTGGCCTCTCCCGCTGCGGAGCACAGGCTCCGGACGCGCAGGCTCAGCGGCCATGGCTCACGGGCCCAGCCGCTCCGCGGCATGTGGGATCTTCCTGGACCGGGGCACGAACCCGTGTCCCCTGCATCGGCAGGCGGACTCTCAACCACTGCGCCACCAGGGAAGCCCCAAAGTGTGCCTTTTATATGCAGAAAATTGCTATTCCCCTCCCCCCAAACATGTCTCATTTTTAAAATTCTGGAACTCGAACAATTCTCTTCCACTTGTTCTTGCCCTGTGGTGTCACACTTTCTCTCTTTGGGGGCCCATCGTTGTTCCCTTCATTTCCCATCTTTTAGAAATATATATATATATATATATATATATATATATATATATATATATATATTTCCTTTTTCTTGTATTTGAAAGAAGAGACATTCTGTTCTTAATCCAGTTAGCCTCTACTTTAGGTTTATAAAAATTGTGTTTAGGGGCTTCCCTGGTGGTGCAGTGGTTGAGAGTCCGCCTGCCGGTGCAGGGGACACGGGTTCGTGCCCCGGTCCGGGAGGATCCCACATGCCGCGGAGCGGCTGGACCCGTGAGCCATGGCCGCTGAGCCTGCGCGTCCGGAGCCTGTGCTCCGCAACGGGAGAGACCACAGCGGTGAGAGGCCAGCGTACCGCAAAAAAAGAGAAAAAAAGAAAAAAGAAAAAAAAATTGTGTTTATACCCATCTTCCTTTAATTATCAGAGTAAAAAAAAAAAAACCAGCCACAATAACTCTGGAAAGAATTAGCCACCCTTTACTTTCATACCCTGATTTTGTGAATATAATCTGATTTGACAAACCTAGAGTATTATTACAATACCATGTTTTGCTTATTTGCCTTAGAAATTGTTTGCAAAAACTGTTTAGGGTGTTTACGTTCAGATTGACAACAGGATTTCCAATCATCTCCTGTGCTTCTCACTACAAGTTCATTAACAGACAGCAGCCTTTCCTCCCAGCCTATGAGGGTCTTCTGTTATCTTAGGTCCCCAGGCTCTTGTGAATTCTCTCTGTCTCTGTCTCTCTCCATCTCTCTCTCTGCCTCCCCCTTCCCTTCCAGCCCTAATAACCATCATGTGTGTACTGTGTGCTCCCTCTAGTGGTGCAACGGAGCACCTTCTCTCTGAGAGCAGAGTCCCACTCAGGGCTGATTCTTGTCAACGTGTGGGCCTCCTGGCCACTTGTTCCCCTGCCCTACCAAAGGATGCTGTCTGCACCTGCACCCTGGGAGAGTCTGAAGAATGAAAAACACACTGGAGAATGTCAAGATCAAGGGAGTTGTTAGGATGGAGTCTTCCAAGAGAGGATTTGTGGATTATACGCATCTGCGTGTGTCTTTGACGTTAAAACTCTATTAATTTTTCATTGCCCTCTTCCACTCTAATTATACTCATCTTTGCAAGTATATTATGCTTGGCTTTGAACTTTGACATCTTGCACTCTCAAATGATTTAGCTAATCTTCATAATCCCGTTAAAAATAACCATAATTTATATCACTTGTTCAAACATATAAAGATTGAGTACTCAATTCAAATTTCCCTGATTCACTGACTGCATTTTAAACCCAAGAAAATGAGAGTCATTTCTTTGTACCACCATTTAAAATGTCAAGATGTTAGCTTGGACTTGCCTTGTGACGCTGTGCTGTAAGTCAGCTTAAGCATTCTGCTTTCTGAGGCGCATGTGAGCAAGTTTATTTCTAGTTGAAGCCTCTCACACCCAGGATAGCAATCCTACCAGTGAAACATAGTTGCAGAAGTTTAGGTTAAAATGCTTTATATCTTTTTGTCTCAGACATGTTTGTGAGGATAAAATAATTAAGACCACATCTTTAAGTGTGTTTCACACCTGCATTTTGGAAAAAAATAAAACTACGTTATATTGAATCATACCAAGAAAATAAGGGAATCTTACAGTTGAAGCAAAGGTCCCAAGGCCCACCTTCCGAAAGAGTGATTCCTTTGACAGCATCCCTGACAGATGGCAACAAGACCTCAACCAAACCAGTGAGCACACTTCGGCTTGCAAGAAACAAAATGGAATTATGTCTTAGCAGTGGGGGACCCATCAGTGCATAGCCCCATCTCCTTCTGCGGTCCGCGAGGGGTCGGGCAGAGAAGCCAATTGAGTAGTGAGCTGTGTGTATTGCTGGGAACCCTGGCCAACCTTCCTGGGGGCCCAGGAGCACAAGCTCTCCTCCCTTCAGCCCATGGTCCGCCCAGAACATGAGCCCGTGATTCGAATAAGTGACATAACGGATATGAAACTGCTTATTTCTTTTGCGACCAACGCAGAACCTAACAGAGGCAACCGGAGAAGCTCAGGCCAACTGTCTTGAGAAGGCATGGAGCCCGCAGGATCACGAAGCCCTTCTCTGATGAGCCATTTTCTTCTCCAAAGCATCCTTCTTGCTGCGGCAAGGGCTCTTCCCAGGTTCCCTGAGACACAGCTAACTTGGCACCCTCTTAATAAATGGTCCTTCATTTGCACGTGTTTTTGCTCAGCTCTGATGCTATTGTCATAATGTGGGGGGCTGTGGCCAGGACAGGGGGGTGGGCGTGAGCCTGCAGGTTCCCCATGCCTCCTCTAGCAGTTGGCAGAATTCAGATCTGCCTGTTTTCTCTCTCCCGCCTCAAAAGGTCAGCTTCTCTCTCTTCAAGATCTGTCTGATCGGCATATTTCCTCCCGAAGTTAACAACTTAATTCCTTGATACCTTCCACTCTTCCTTCCGATCAATACCCCCCAGTCAGAAATAATCACTAAACACCCAGAGGTGATGAGCTCTGGTCAAGCAGCCCGGTGACCATGGTGGCTGTGCTGTGCAAACATCGACCAAGCTCTTCCCAACGGCAAGGGTCAGTCATCCTTCCCGGGACCATTTAGATGCCCAAATGCAAACTGGAGTTTGTTGGGGAAGGAGGGGGTGTAAGTGCTGGGGAGGCATCCGCAAAACCCGCTCTACCTCCCCCCTCTAGAGAATTTCCAATGATGAAAACCTCTCTGCCTTAGAAGGCGGCTACCTACCCCATAGTTGCTTGGCTGTCATTGGCACAGGCTTGGGAACCTGCCTTCCTGGTTTCAAATCCCAGCTCCACCACTTAGCAGCTCGTGATGCTGGGTACCTTACTTAACTGCTCTGGCCTCAGTTACCCCTTCTGTAAAATGGGAATAACAACAGCTCCCAGCTCATAGCATTGCTGAGAGAATGAAGTGAGGTAACATAGGTAAAGCCCTACTCAGTAAACCGCTGTCTTTGCTCATATTCAACCTCAAATGTTCCTCCTTCTTCCCTGCCATCGTTAATTCTGTTTCCATTACTTGGAAAGACACAGGATCCATCTCCCCGGTCACCCACATTTCAGGCATCTGAGGTGAGGCAGCTCACCAGCCCCCAGGAGTCTTCTCCAGGCCAGATTCACCGCTTCTTCAACTTTTCTTGAGATCTTTTCACCCTCCTCACACTGCCCTTCCCTTACCCCATTGATCCCACCTCTAACCTCCCGTCCCCCTCCCCACCCGTCCTGTGCACCAACCTCTCCTTCTGGCCCCTCAGCCCTGAGCTGGGTGCCCCTCCCCAGATCCTACCCTGCAGTCTTCCATCCTCTCCCTGGATGACACCCACCTTCCCTGGAGCCTGATCCAGAGACCACCTCCTCCAGGGGAGCCCGGGTCCCTCAAGAGTGAGGGGTGTCCCAGCTGCTCCCTGCTTGTGGACTCTTCAAGACCAAGAAGCTCTCAGCAGGTATTTCCCGGTCTCTCCCCGCAAGCTGTAAGCTCTCAAGGACAGCTCTCCATCTTCCTCACCTGTGCCTCCCCTCCACTGCTGTCCCCTGAGCATCTGGCACATGGGGCCCCTCCATCAGGATCTGCAGAAAGAAGGAGTGAGCCAGCCCCAATGTACTAGGCGTGACCCAGCAAACACAAAGAAAGCATCCACGCCCTGAGCTGGGCACCTAGGTATGCCAGCAAGGAAGCCAGAAGGGTGGGACTGAGGGTTGAAAGAAAGCTCACTGAGTGCGCATCTGCACCTCCAACTGCATCCACGCTGATGAGGCAGACGGGGCTTTCTGAAACTCTCATCCCTTGTTTCATCAGTTATTGCAATAAGGGAGGAAAAAGAAATTTGCAGCAGAAGCAACTGTGGTGCTGACCACTTTTTTCCTAATCCGCAAACCTAACCTGTAAACACACTGGGGTGAGGTGTATGTTTCTTAAATGGTTCGAGAAGGAATCTCAGAGAGGTTTTGGGAAGGGCTTTTAAAAGACAATATTTGATGTTAGGAAATACATATAGGCAAGCTGGATGGTTCAGGAGAACCAGAGTAGGGGTGAAAGTCAAGATGCTGACATTTTAAAGTGCAAAGAAATGTATTTCAAACATCATACGTAAAGGCAGCCATGAAACTGCAACCCCTACCACACATGCACACACACACACACACACACACACACACACACACACAGCACATGATAAAACGTAAGAAAACTGACCAACAAGCAGGGCTGTTTCTACATCCTGGGGATGACAGATAATAACTGAAAAAAAAACTGTCAAGGATTCTGCAGGTGGGTTTCACCAACTAGAACACCTTAGTTTAATACGAGTCAGCCACTATGTTTTTACCCTCAGAATTCCAAATGTTCTAAAGATCCCTATGTCAGGAGGGAGAGATGAGGATGAGAAAAATCCTTTGAAAACCAAATGAAAATGTGAGGATTTACCCCCTTTTACGGTTAAAAATTTTTCTTTTTTAAATTCCCGTATTTGGAAATTAACGAGACTGTGCTTCGCTAAAGAAAATTGGGTGAGAAATGCAGAAATGCACAGTAGAGAAGTTAGAAATATAGACAAAAAAGAACCAAAAATGACTTAAATGTTATGACTTAAAAAAGCATTTTATCATCACCCTTCACAATGTATTCTTTCACTTGCCCAGGCAAACATTCAGACACTCGGTTTATCAGGGAGTGTAAGGATAGCTCCTTCTATAACCAGTTTTCTGGGCTAAATTGTGACAATGACCGTCTCCCAGGTCAATAAATCCAGACCCATTCAGAGTGTTTTAACAATGCAATTTCGGATTCTAGTCGTAATTACCACATGCCTCTTTCTGGGGTTGTATAACTGTATGCGTGAAATAGTGTACAGTATAAACACCGAGCACAGTAGACTTTATCCAAAATCAATTCATTTAGCTTGAAAACACCGTATGCATCACCAGTTCATTTATATTCTCAAATAGATTTTTGCTTAACCTCTGTTAAAACGAGTTTACAAACTGCGCACACACACTAGGGGCGGGAAGCCAGCCCGTAACGGGCGGCTCTGCCCAATAAGGACAGAGCATCAGGACACGAACAAATGACCCTGGTAATAATGGTCCACCAAACCCACCGTCAGGACCCCGCCAGCTCTCACCATGCCTTCCCCCGCTTCCCCACCAGGGGACAGAGCGCCCAGCTGGACCAAAGTCCTGAGCCGTCTGAGGCTGCAGGACTTGCTGAGGAGATTCCTACTCCCGTATAAGGAATCCTTGTGGAATAGGGAGGTTTTTAAAAATCACTTTTGGTACCAATGCAGCATTTCAGACCAAAAAGCCATATCCAGAGACCAAGATTCTCTCCTATAGTCAGGGGTGTAATACCGTCATTCTTCCATCCATTCATCTTTTGTTTACTCCGTCACTCATTCCGCAAACGTGTGAGTTCGACCCATCGCCACGTGTGAGACCCTGTGCCCATGGCAATGATAGGGCGTCATCCTCTGCTCCAGGGGCCCACCTGCTAGGTTGTACCCCAAGCGAGTCAGGAAAGCGGGTTTGCCCCTTCCAGGAAGGGGAGGATCAACAGGCAGAGGAAAGGGATTTGCCTTACCTTCCACACAAGTTCCACACTCCTCCTGGCGCACCAGACCCTCCCCCAGGCAGCCCCACCCTGTGTCGCCCTCCCCCTCCCCACACGCCTTTCAGGCCACCCTCCGATCCACTGCCTTCTGGGAGCTGGCCTCTCTGCAGGGACCCGCCTCGTCCACTCCGGGCAAATCCATGTTCCTGGCTCTTCTCTGGTCATCACATCGGTAGCTCTTAATGCAGGGGCAAGGGTACAATTACCTGTGGGGCTCCTTGCTTGTGATGTCACGCTCGCAGGAGTGAAGCTCCACGTGTGCTGTCCCTTGTGCGACCCATGGATCGCCAGCATCTAGAACACGCAGTGGCGCGTGGTCAGTGCTCAATAAATAGCTGTATGTGCCTGAAGATCGTTTAATAACTCAAGGCAAAGGGGAATGGAACAGTCTAGAAAGTGCAAAGGTGTGGTGAGGATGGCCCATTGGGAGCAGGTGGAGGGAGGCCAAGGTGGGGCGGAGACCCAGAGCAGCGCTGGATCTGTGAGGGGCATTTAAAGGGCCCCTCTACCGGGAGCTCCAGGCCGCCCACAGCAGTGTTCTCCTCACACAGGGTGTGGGTTCTAGTCTGTCTGCCCTGCTTTTCAAGCCCTGTCGCCTGACCTTGTTGGCATCTTGTTTATCTCGCCCATCTACTCTTTTCTCCTTTACTTGTCTTTTCAGAGGACGCGTGGTCCAACACGCATGTTTCTGCTCTGACTACCCTGCCTCACCCACAACTTCCATCCTCAGTTTTGGGGCTGAACCTCCTTTGTTTATCATTGTTCTTCTCTGTTAGACATTGCGTCCATAGCATCGCCTCCCAGGCCACCACGAAAAGCGCACAAGGTCAAGGAGACTAGAAACGCCTTGACTGGGGAGCATCCGCCTGTCCAGCTGGGTCTACGTTACGCGCCCTGACAGAGCTATGGGGGGTGGGAGCTGAGATGCTACACGTCTGTGTCATGGGACCCAAGTGGTCTTATTTTCTTTTAAACGGTTGACCTTCCAAGGCTCTACTTGAGTTAGGCTTCTCCGAGAGATTTTTCTCCACTAGGAGACACCGAAGAGATAGCTTTCATTCTTTCTGAGAAAAAAGCCACAAAACATGATGATATGATGAGTCCTTAAATAGTCCCTGGCAACTGTTTTCTGCCGTCATGTGTTTCGTGGCTGGGAATCCTTGAATGTTTCAAGTGCGATGTCTTTGCTGCACGAACATCATCACTTGAAAGCCCATACGATGATCTGGGAAACCACTGATTGATTTGAAAATCATGGTGCAGGTGCCTGGTGGACCCCAGCACCCACATGGAGGTATTAATAAGAAGCAAGATGAGGCGCTGATAGATTGTGTTAGTCAATGACGCTCATGTGCGACTAAGTCCATTTAAAAAGGAGCCTCGTCAGCAGAGCCAGGGAGAACCCCATTAGATGGCGAGATTCTGTAGCAAGATGAATGCCACTGGTCTGCTTTGCGACAAACTCATTTTTTAAATCTCCATTATCACATCTCTCTCTGGCCACTGAGGAGTGAGTATATTAAATGCTAATGGCTTTTGACAGAAAGGATCTGTCTTCATAAAGAGCTGCACTGATGTTTGCCATTGCTTAGAACAGTCACGTTGTTGGGATGAAACCAACAATGAGAGGTTATTAGGACAAAACCCAAAATCTAGTTCCTTTTACTCAGACCCTATAGAGCACATGGAATATACGTCACTGTATGGAATACTGTAATACATCGTCTGAAAGGCAGTATGTGTCGGTACAGATTTTAGATTTCTCCCCGAATAACGATGAAAAGGAAATCATAGCTATTGGTATTAATTTAGTGTTTATCCTGTGCTACATGATTCATGCAGCAATCCTGACTGTCACGGAAATTGAGGTCATAGAAGATTCACTATTGGCCTAGAGAGATTGTGGAAGCAGGGGTTAAATTCCAGTCCATCTGGGCCACAGGCGGTGCTGTCTCCCTTGGCCCATGAGATGCCTGGGGATGACGCGCAAAGAATCAACGGTGGGGCCGGGCAAGGAACTCACGGCAGGAGGTGGTCTCGCAGGACTAAGTATTATTAGAAGAAGAGCTTTGTTGACCATCAGCCTCACGTCTGACTTTGATTCATATTAACAATAACTCCATCAGGAAGCCCAGACGGCCTGGCCTCAGACTGAGCTCCAGTGCTCATTGGCTGTATGACCACACAAGGGCCACTCTACCTCCCCAAGACTCAGTTTCCCCACCTGTAGAATGGGGGTGTCCAGAGATGTCCTGTGAACACCTTTAATTCAGGTAGAGTGTGTTATCTAATGCCTGGCACGTGGCCATCCGCTAACTAGTATTAGCTACAATTGCTTCATTCTGTTCAACAATTATTGTTAGGAATGCAGGAAGGCAGTGAAGATGAGTTGAATGGAGTCGCTCCTCTCATCAGATCCCTCCAATGGCTTTCCATCTCACTCAGCCTGAAGGCCAAGGTCCTGAACATCACACTTGAGGCCACTGCTTGATCTGGTCCTTCTCGGATCTTGTATCCTACTTCACACCCCTGCACTCATTCCTTCCGGCCACGTGACCCCCTCAGTGTCCTTGAACGTGACAGGCACGCTCACCTCAGGGCCTTTGCACTTGCTGTTCCCTTCCTGGAAGGCTCTTCCCCACATAACCAGGGGGCTCACTGCATCACCGCCTCCAGGTCTCTCATCAAGTCTTGCCTTCTCTGTGATTATTTCCTTGACTATCCTAGTTTGGACTGTAACATCTTACCATCTTATCTTCTGCTCCTGGCTTGAATTTTGTCCATAGGAAGTTCCACTCTCTGCCATACTCTGTAGTAGTGGGATACCATTGCGTTCTGCCCAGTGGTCTTAAGAGCTGGGTTGAGTGTGAGGGCTGTACTGTATTAGTTACCTACTGCTGTGTAACAAAATACCCCCAAACTTCGTAGCTTAAAGCAATATACATTTTTCACCTTGTAGTTCCCATGCTCAAGATTTTGGGGGCAGCTTAGCTAGATGCTTCTGGGCCTGGAGTCTCTCCTGAGGCAGTAGTCAGGGGTTGGCCAGGGCTGTGGTCATCTCAAGGCTTGAGGACCTGATTCCAAGGTGGTTCACTCGCACCACTCATCAGGCCTCAGTTCCTTGTTGGCTGTTGTCTGGAGACATAAGTTCCTCATCACGTGGGCCTCTTCATAGAGCTGCCTGAGTTTCCTCATAACACGGCAGCTGCCCATCTCCAGAGAGGGATCTCAGAAACACACCAAGGCAGAAGCTGCAATATCTTTTATGACCTAGCCTTGGAAGTCACATACTATCACTTCTGTCATTTTCTATTGGTCACACAGCCAACCCTGAGAGGGTGTGGGAAGGGAGTACATGATGGGATGGTTGGGGGCCATCTTGGAGGTTGGCTACCACAGACTCACTCTTCTTGGATTCAAAGCCCTGCCTCAACAGGGGAAAGTTATTTAATCTTTCTGGGTCTCTGGCCCTCGTCTCTTAAGTACTAGTAAAAGGCAGTATTTAGTGGTGTTTCCATGAGGATTAAATAAAATAATACATATATTGTTTCACAAACATGTCTGGCACATAGTGAGCAAAAAATATTAGCTTTTTTGTTGTTGGTTTTTTTTTTTTTTTTTGCAGTACGCGGGCCTCTCACTGTTGTGGCCTCTCCCGTTGCGGAGCGCAGGCTCAGCGGCCATGGCTCACGGGCCCGCGTGAGCCACTCCGCGGCATGTGGGATCTTCCCGGACCGGGGCATGAACCCGTATCCCCTGCATCGGCAGGCGGACTCTCAACCACTGCGCCACCAGGGAAGCCCAGCTATATTTTTTAGTCCAAGTTGCAGGTACAAAAGTGTTTTACACAGAGAATGACAGGACTGGATTGCGCTCTAGAAAGCTCACTCTGACCGCAGTATTGAGAATGAATTGGAGGGGCCAACTTAAAGGAGGGAGACCAGGGAAAGGTGCTGTGACATGGACCGAGATGGGAACACTAAAACAAATGCAAGTAGACAGACTTAAGAGCATTTCAGAAGCCAGCTTAAGTTTGTCACCCATACCACATTTCACTTGCTCTCAACGTGTCTGGAATTGGTCACTGAGCCACTGACTTGAGAAAGCACCACTTACCATTCTTTAGGGAATTCTTTACCATTCTCCTAGTCGACTCTGATGCAGATGTGTTGCTCTGAGGGTGTGGGCTAGGTTGTGCTTTTGTTCCCCGGGATTTACCTTCCTGTGATAAGACTATACATCCCTGCCCCAGTGATGTTGGACTTGGCCTTGTGACCTGATTTGATCAATGGCATATGAAACATGACATATCCATGCTCCTTGCCAGACCTCTTGTGTTTTTCCTTCTGCCAAGAAATTAACATGGGGCTGCTCCCTGAGGCATCTCAGGATGAGGAAGACATATGGAGTGGAGCCGCAGCACCGTAGCCAATTAACATGTAACTAAATGAGAAATCAATCTTTGCAGCTATAAGTCGTACAGTGCGAGGGACTGTTTGCTACACGGCAAAACCTCGTGAGTGCTAGTCAATGCAAGGGAAAACTTACTCCTCTAGCTTTCTGTTTCTACGAGGGAACTCCGTCTACTAGTTCAGAGGGAGTACACACACAATCTCTCCCTCTCTCTCTCTCTCTCTCTCTCTCTCTCTCTCTCTCACACACACACACACACACACACACACACACACACACACACACTTTATATCTTCCCCAAGGAAGGCTCAATGCCTAGTCTGAATGATGAGCCTTGGGCAACTGGACATCTCTTGGGAATGTTAGCTATGGGACAGAGCCATTCCACGCAGCCAAGGGCATCATGGGCTTTAGCTTCTGTGCAGTAAACAGATAAACAGGGCCTGCTTCTGTCAGGCTCCATCCGGTCTGTGCTCTCCCGATTTCAGCTCTTATGCGTGTGCTTGGGGAACTGGTTTGGGTAATGAGTTCCCAAGTTCTAGATTAAAGTGGTGTTAGACTTCTCTGCCGTAGCTCTACCAGTAACATGCACACAAGATTCTGTCTGTTCTCAATCAATTCAGAAACGGGAGAGAAGGATGTTTGTTAACTAATTAGCATCTTCCAATAGTTTTCTGGAGAACAAAAGCCCAGATTGAATTTTTTCAAAAATTCTCTCCGTGATCTTCCTAGGTTGGGAGTCAAGAGTGAATGAACCTCTCCTGAGCGGCCCTAACCTCCCCTTATATTCAGAGGTAGGCTGCCCATTGGCGTGCTCAGAACATCTTGACAAACTTCACTAAGTTTCACTGGCCTGTGGGGTTCACAAGAGGGACCTCTTTTTTTTTTTTTTTTTTTTTCCGTACGCGGGCCTCTCACTGTTGTGGCCTCTCCCGTTGTGGAGCACAGGCTCCGGACGCGCAGGCTCAGTGGCCATGGCTCACGGGCCCAGCCGCTCCGCGGCATGTGGGATCTTCCCGGACCGGGGCACGAACCCGTGTCCCCTGCATCGGCAGGCGGACTCTCAACCACTGCGCCACCAGGGAAGCCCAGGAGGGACCTCTTTTGCTGACCAAAATTAGCGTGACCCAGTGAAATAGACTTTGGAGACTAAATATGTGTGTGTGGGTATTGACCTTGTCAGCAACCAGCTGTGTGACATGCGTGCATCCCTGATAACTCAGCCTCAGTTTACACTTCTGCAAACAGGGATAATTGCAGCCTCTATATCCCTGCGGTGTTGCAGCTTTCAGACACGATGGTGTTTGTGGATGCACTTGAGGGCAGCCCAGCTCGGTGTAGGGTACTGAAGATGAACGAGGTGGAATCACGCAGAACTGGATTAAACCGGAGTGTCTTTCCCACTAGCTGTTTGGTCATAGGTGTGATGCTCTGCGCCTGGATTGCTCATCCGCAGAGCAGGAATAATAATCACTGAATTATTGAATTCGATGAAATATTGTAAGTAAAACCCAGGACACAAGTTGGTACTTCATCTTAAATCTCTGACTTTTCCTTATGACCAGTGAGGAAGTAAAATGAAAGATATTTGCTGAAGTGATGGATGAAGGAGTCACAGAATAGGACCAGAAATCTCCCTTTAAAAATGGGAAATCATATAGGTCAGGGTTGGCAAACTACAACCCGTGGACTAAATCCAGCCCACTGCCTGTTTTTATAAATAAAGTTTTATTGGAACTCAGCCACTCTCATCGGTTTACCTATTGTCACTGCAGCATTCATGCTACAATGGCAGAGCTGAGTAGTTGCCTCAAAGACCATATGACCTACACAGCCTAAAATATTTCCTGCCTGGCTTTTGGGGAGAGGGTCTGCTGACTCCCGCTCTAGATAAGTGGAGGAGGACGACGTGGTGCTGAGGGGAGTGATGAGAAGGGCAATCAGACTGCATGAAGCAAGGACAGAGGCTGAAGTGGTCCGGGAGAAGAGGCAGGACAGGCACAGTGGGCTCAGGATACAGGAGGCTTTGAGATCCAGAATGATGAGGTCACCTGTGGCGCAATGGGGAGCCATTGTGGGTTGTGGAGCAGGGGAGAGAGAACGACGATGTTTCTTGTCAATTCAGTGCAATGATTAAAGGCGTTTAACACAGATCATCCGTTTCTCAGTTTGATGGGGGAGGGGGGTTCATTCAGACATAAACAGAACAGATGGGAAGCTTGCAAAGCAGCTTATCTGGAGTGGGTGTGGGCTTAAAGAGGAGCAGCTGTGATTTGTTTCCCTCCTTACTGGTGCGGGCGTTGTCTCCCTGTGAAAGTGTGAGCAGTTATATTGCTGGTGGCCAAACTCACAGCTGGCGACACTTCCGAACGTGCACACCCAAGGGGTGAATATGTGCTCCACCAAAAGTGAGCCTCCTCTGATCTTGCCTCTTGGAAATGGTGCATTAAATCAACCAAGGTAAGCAGGTTTCTGTTCCCAGAACTTCTCAGAATTTGGAATGTACCATTATGTGTTTTGATTTTCCTCAAGGGCATAGAGGATGCTGTTTCTTCCATGTCTTTCACTCTGTGTGTATGTGTATGAGTGTAAAGTACACATTAATAACCATCTTATGGGAGATTTTTGTTCTGAGAAAGGCATTTTAGGAAAGCTGACCCAGGGGGCACAGTGATTAAGAATCCGCCTGCCAACGCAGGGGACACGGGTTCGAGCCCTAGTCCGCAAGATCCCACATGCCGCGGAGCAGCTAAGCCCGTGAGTCACAACTACTGAGTCTGCGCTCTAGAGCCTGCGAGCCACAACTACTGAGCCCGCGTGCTGCTACTGAAGCCCACGCGCCTAGAGCCCATGCTCCGCAACAAGAGAAGCCACCGCGATGAGACGGCTGCACACCACAACGAAGAGTAGCCCCCGCTGGCCGCAACTAGAGAAAGCCCGCGTGCAGCAACGAAGACCCAACGCAGCCAAAAATAAATTAATTAAATAAATAAATTTACTGAACAACAACAAAAAGGCTGGCCCAGAGGCTTTCTAAACAGCTCAACAGTAACATAACCGGATGACTTGGGGGCGGGGGTTGCGGCAGAGGGGGAGTGTCTGTATTAAGACACTGCTGCTTCTCCGTTCCATTTACACAGACTAGTAGATGCCATGTCTCCTACAGAGCTCTGCAGCTTCCCAAATACTTTATGTACATGTTGATTTCTACATTTGCAAGTGGATTCAGCTTGATTAGCAATTTAAATGGAAATTTTCTAACCACTATGCATTGGCAACCAATTTGCATTTCTTGTCAATTATCTGTGGACCTAACTCATGGCCCTGGAAATATTCCAGCTGTGGTCACGTGCTAGGAGGCCTGACACTCTTTGGGGGATAGATGTGGTCAGTGGACACTTCAGTTACTCTCCTCAGAAGGTCATGCAGGCTTCTTGGGTATAAAACAAAATCGATAGGACATTTTGTTGCAGTTGGCTTCCTTCCACCCAACTCGAGAGAGCCTTTCTGCACAGCAGTCTCAAATCAAAGCTCTTTCTGGATTAAGCCATGTCCCAGTCGACTGCCATACCACATTACGGGAGTTTCAGGCTCTGTCACCTTCGATTTTCTTATCTGTTCCTGAGAACCACTCAGGGCTAGTCTGAAATCCTCCCTGGCTTAGAACGTTGAGCCTTTACATTACCCCAGCAATAAAGTAGAACCCATGTAATTTGTTTATTTGTTTTCATTCTTATTGGAGTATAGTTGCTTTACACTGTTGTGTTATTTTCTACTGTACAGCAAAGTGAATCAGCTATACGTATACATATATCCCCTCTTTTTTGGATTTCCTTCCCATTTAGGAAGGAAAACATTGAGTATTGAGTAGAGTTCCCTGTGCTATACAGTAGGTTCTCATTAGTTAACTATTTTATATGTGGTATCCATAGTATATATATTCAATCCCAATCTCCCAATTCATCCCACACCCCCTTTTCCCTCTTGGTATCCACACGTTTATTCTCTACGTCTGTGTCTCTAATTTCTGCTTTGTAAATAAGATTGTCTATACCAATTTTTCCAGATTCCACATACATGCGTTAGTGTACAACATTTGTTTTTCTCTTTCTGACTTACTTCACTCTGCATGACAGCCTCTAGGTCCATCCACGTCTCTACAAATGACCCGGTTTTGTTCCTTTTTATGGTCGAGTAATATTTCATTATATATATGTACCATATCTTCTTTATCCATTCCTAGTAGAACCCATGTAATTTTTTGTTGTTGTTTGCGGTACGTGGGCCTCTCACTGTTGTGGCCTCTCCCGTTGCGGAGCACAGGCTCCGGACACGCAGGCCCAGCGGCCATGACTCACGGGCCCAGCTGCTCTGCGGCATGTGGGATCTTCCCGGACTGGGGCACGAACCCGTGTCCCCTGCATCGGCAGGCGGACTCTCAACCACTGCGCCACCAGGGAAGCCCGAACCCATGTAATTTGACTATTTATTTCTTCTACTGATTTTGGATGCAGGAGGGCCCCAGTGATACCACCAGTGCCAAGACATCTGCTAAAACAGGGGCTCAAAATGCTGCAGGTGTGCGAGGCCCATGCTCTCTGACCATAGACGGAGGTCAAGGCCCAGACTGACTCCATTCCGAGGGCACCTCAGGTACGTGAGGGGAGGCAGCTGAAACCAGAGGAGTGGTGTGGTTATTCCCAAGGGGGGAGGACCTTCCTCAGCCATCCTCAGAATGTCCACCTTTAGAGCAAGGTCCCAGGCATCTTCACCCCTGCTGCCACTCCTGTAGGCCATCGTGGAATCTCCCTCTGTTGAGTGATTCCAGGCCCACCGGGGGCCATACCTTTATTTATTACCCACCATTTATCTGCACATATTTGCAGAGCCAAGGGGAAACATGAAGGGGCTTGTTCTTGAATGAAGGTGTTTATGATTGAGAAGCAAAAGTTAGGAACGTGGGTCTTTAAGAATTGCTCCAGTAGAGGAAGAGGGATGCAGGGAGAGATGCCCTGAGAGGCTGGTGGAGAGGGAGGAATGGATGGCGGAGGGCAGACAGAGCTTTCCAGACTCTTTCTCTGCCATGTGCACTGCTGGGTACGAGCTGCACACTCAGCTCCCCGGCCCGCATGCGGGCCTCTGCAGAGCAGGCTGCCGGGCAGCAAGCTCAGGGCCCCGAGACCAACTGGCCTTCGTTGTAGAGTCTCTGGTTGGATCCAGGAGCTGAGAGGCCCCTGAACACAGGAGGGTTTCCCTGAAACCCCACTACACTCTTCCAATTCCTGAACTGAGTTTCTACCCCTATTTTAAACCAGTTCTCTGCTTCCCAGTTCCCAGCCTGAAGCCCCCTCACTGGTCTTTCTGTCTTTCTCCTCATGCTCCTTGGGCCCTGTCAGCCTAACCCACCATATGCCATGCACTCTGGGCCCATAAAAATGAGAGACCCCTTGGGCACACACGACCATCTTCTGGCCATGTCCACCCAGCTCCAACCTGCAACAAGCCCCCCAACTCACTTCCTGCCCTTGGTCCTCTGATGAGTCCTTCGGTTCTGTTGAGCTTTGCTTTGCCTCTTGGCCTCTGCCTCCAGCTGGTCTCCCATTGAACTTCCGTCTTCGTTCTCCTCCCAGAACTGAAGGTCAACCCCAACCCCTTGGCCAACAGTGAAGCCAAACTAGGTTGATCTCCAGTGACCCCAGAAGGGCATGCAGACATCCATAGGCTGCTCCTTTGACGACAGTCTTCTGCTTCCTGGTTTTAGCCACATTCCAGAAAGGTGAGGTTGTCAGAAGGCAAGTCCCATAGAGATGAGATTCTAACTGCGGTTTCCTACTCGGCCATCGCTGCTCTGTGACGATGCGACTCCACGTGGTTGCGGCGCTGTGGCGCTTGAAGCTGAGTGAACTGGATCCAATACCTGGTTCCCCTTCTCCCTGGCGGTATGGCATCAAGCAAGTTATTTTTACCTGCTTTGAATCTCTAGTCACTCTTCTACAAAACTTAAAAAAAAAAAACCCTGTTTGCACACTTCACAGGGTTGTTATGGGAGTAAAATTAAATTCTATTCCTGAATTATAAAGTATAAGGCATGATATAAATTTAGGTAAATTTATTAATGAGAATCTTTACATAAAACCTCCCCTGGACCCTCCCCCCATAGGTGAGTCTCATGCTCACACCCCAGACCCTGGGTTTTCTGGTTCATGTAAGTAAGGGGAATTTTGAAGGCTTTGGAAAGTGCAGCCAAAAGGTGATACAGGTGTGAGCATGAAACTCACCTATGGGGAGAGGGTCCAGGGGACGTCCGAGGGAAACACCTGCAGTATGCAGCCGTGGTAGCCCCTCTGAGCCAACCTGGCTGCTGGTCGCTTCCGTGACCACAGTGGAAAGAAAACGCATGATGACCTCAGAGGGGACCTCGCCAGCCAACCAAAGTCAGTCTGCTCCTGACTGGCCCAGAGAGTGACAACAGGAGTCTGGGTCCTGCTCCACTCTGGTGACAAGTCCCTGCCAGAGGGAAGCAGGCAGGGGCTGCTGGTAAATGCTGGGTAGGCAAGGTCCAGGTGGGGACTGTGCCCTGACCACCAGGGGCCATGCCCTGGGGCAGAGAAGTTTGTTAGGATTTGCCCAGCTGGCACTAAGAAACCAGCTCAGTCCATCCGGAAGGGCTGGCGCAGCCTGTGTTAGAGCCAGACTCACATCTAGGCAGTCTTGGGCAGCATGAGAACTGTGTCAAGGGTCCTCGAGGGGCAAGACAGGGACAGGGAGACCAGTCGGGGCATTGTTGCAGCCGTCCCAGGAAGAAGCAATGGTGACATGAACCGGAGGGAGGCGATGGAAATAGACACAAATGGACCGATTACAGAAATATTTAGAGAGATTGAGAATGGTCTTTTGTTTTTGCTTTTGCTCATGCTTAACCTATCTGTGTTTTTAAATCCCTAGGGAAAGATAATAAAAGATTTGCTTGTGTATATTTAATTTATAGAAACAATAGAAGTTCAACAGAATTTTTTCCTTGGGTTAAGAAAAATGTCACAGCACTTCTTTCCCTGAGGTACATTTCAACTACATTGACTAAGGGATTTAAAATGTGAGCTTATTCTTAAGCAGAAAACTACCCGAATATTTAATAATTTCAGTCTGGTGTGCCATTCATACTTAATATCGTGAATTTGCTTGGGTTTGATAAAATTTTTAACTTTCATATTATGTAAGAGTAAATAGAGACAAGAACATGTTAACATAGCAAAAGGTTGTAGGGAATCAAGTTTATTATCCCTTGTTGATAGTAAAGATTTTGTATACAGGACAATATTTTTAAACACGAATAGGTTATAGAGCATTCAAAGCAACTAGAAGATGAAGAAGGTAAAAAATGACTAGTGATTCTGAGATTATATGCTGACAAAGCAGGTGGGTGACGGACTATGCTGAGTCATGGGAAGAGAATCAGAAAAGAGAAGGAGGCTTCCCTGGTGGCGCAGTGGTTAAGAACCCGCCTGCCAATGCAGGGGACACGGGTTCGAGCCCTGGTCTGGGAAGATCCCACATGCTGCGGAGCAACTAAGCCCGTGCACCAACAACTACTGAGCCTGCGCTCTAGAGCCCGTGAGCCACAACTACTGAGCCCGTGTGCCACAACTACTGAAGCCCGTGCACCTAGAGCCTGAGCTCCGCAACAAGAGAAGCCACCACAATGAGAAGCCTGCACACCGCAACAAAGAGTAGTAGCCCCCACTCGCCGCAACCAGAGAAAACCCGCGCATAGCCATGAAGACCCAATGCAGCCAAAAATAAATAAATAATAAATTTTTTAAAAAGTTTAAAAAGATAAAAAGAAAAGAGAAGGAATTTCTAGAAATCCCTCCTGCAGAAATTCTTGTACATGGAAATAATGATCTTGTTCAAGGCTGCTTATAGCAATATTGTTTGTAGTGGTAAAAACCCGAGGCATCCCACATGTCCATCAGTGGAGGAGGGTTATACTTCCTTATCATAGGAAAATGAATAATGAAGAGTATTAATGTGGAGCACTGTCCTTTTTATGGTCAGGGAGCTAGAATATCATTAGGAAAATAGGAGCTGCATTAATCATTGAACAGAGAGAATTGAATATAAGGAATTAGTGAGCAAGGTATTGGAAGACTAAGAAGGCAAAAGGGGAAACTGAGGTAACAGATGCAGGGGTTCAAAAAGAACTTCCCCCAAATATACCACTTTTGCATGAGGATTATTATGAGCCAAAGGCGAGTGAGACCCTTTGGGTTCAAGAGAAACTACTGTCCATCCCTTAACTACCTGGAAGAATTTAAATTGGGTTTTTTTTTTCCCAGAAAAAGAGCTATTACCAGAGATAAATTTTATCTAAGTGGCTCCCTCTTTACAGCAGGTCAAACCTCCCATTGCTCATCCCATTCCTAGCTCAAGAGAGCACGCAGCCCTCACTTCGCCTTTCTGTCTCAACCTCTCATGTATGTGGGATCTCCGGCCCTCTCACGTATGTGGGATTCCTGCACGTACAAAATTAATTAGATTTTCTCTTGTTAATCTGTCTCATGTCAATTTCATTCTTTTCTTCCTCCCCTTCATGAAGAAGGCAGCCACCAACCCTCAGGCTGGAGAAGCAAAGGGAGGAAAGTGGGGTGATCAGAATCCAGAAGTCTGGGGAGGAATAGCCCCCCCTGGACGATGGGACCTGGGTCTCTGCAGGCTGCAGTTACACTCAGGTGCTCAAGGGGGCGTCCTGGACTGGGACACAGTTCTCTGGGGGGCGGAGGAGCTCTGCGTGGCTGGTGCTGACGTCTCGGGATCTGGTTGTGCCAGAGGAGGCCCAAAACTGAAACCAACAGCTGCTGCCAGGTAGAGGGGTGGTCTCAGGTGGAGGCGAGGCTGTCGGCCACAGAAGGTGGGTAGGGTGAGGCGAGCTCTCTTCCCTCTGCCTGTTTTCCAGTCTCCCTCTAGCACCCCATGGACAGAGTCTCCCAGGGAGCAGCTAGCACCATGGGGTGCTAGCAGACGCGGGGTTTGCAGAGCTCCAACCGCAGAGCAGGGTACAGAAGGGATGCGGAGAGGAGAGACAATCGCTCCACCACCAGCCCACCTGCAATTTGTAGTCCCGCGGGAGCACCGGACAGGGACTAGAGAGCTGTCAGCGCAGGTGCACAGAGGTGGGTGCGCAAGGCAGCGAAGGAAGCTTTGTGTTTACACTCCATGTATTTATCATGTTTTAATTCTCTTCCACAACTAGCATACATTAGGACATCACTTTGTATTTACAAAAATTTCCTTTCAGAAACCTTTCTTACCTCGCTGCATGTGAAAGAAAAACATGACATCCTGACATACCGAGGAAGCAGATACACAGGAGATAGGTCTCCTTAGACGACGGGTTCGGTGAGAATTTTTCCCTTCTGGAAAGTGCCTTTGAAAAACCACCCTGAGAGCACGCACTCACAGGGGTGCTGTCCGCTAGCCTTGCTCCGCTCAGGGAAGTGGCCTGTGCCGCTGACACGCTCAGCCCACTCCCTCCTGCCCCCGCAAGCTGGTTCCTGGCCCTGCTGTAAATCTCATTGAAGCATCCCTGGAATCAGTGGCCATCTTCCTCACCCTCCAAAGTGCCGGCTTGGTTGCCATGGCAACGCCCAGGCTGGGAATCAGGGTGAGTGGTCTCCATGAAAACAGCCCGGAGGTTAGGTAGACGGCCATGGAGATGCTCACACCTCCTTTCTTAAAAGCCCAGACACACATGGCCCCCGGGGGTGGATTCAAATCTGGTAGGTTGTGCTTTACTGCGTTATCGATGTGTCTCTGCTGCTGCGGATTGATTTTGCACCTGCTTTTGTCTTCTGCTTTAGCCGTTTTCTTCTTTTTTCCTCCCTTCCTTCCTTCCTCCCTCCCTGCCTCCCTCCTTTTCTCTCTCTCCCTGTCTCTGTGTGTCTCTGGGTGTGTCTCTCTCTCCTGTATGTCTCTTTCTCTTCTTTCTCTTTTTCATCAGAAAAAGACTGGCTCACCATCCCCCCAGCCCTCCAGAAGACAATAGCGTCAGTGTTTTAACATTCATCTCCCTGTCTGCAGATTTACAGTTTCCATGATAACACAGGTGTCTTTATTTTCTTTAATAGCCCTGAAACCACAGGCAATAACACATTAGCGCTGGCGGTGGGACATGAATTGTGGGCTCTTTACTTTTCAGCAGACTCCTGAGCCCGTGGGCCACAGCTACTGAAGCCCATGCACCTAGAGCCCGTGCTCCGCAACGAGAAGCCGCCACAATGAGAAGCCTGAGACCCTGTGTGTCTCGGACCCAAAATAATAAGTTGGCCCCCATGGCAGCCTTAGGAGCTTGAGTCAAGACTAGAGCGGCTGGAGGGGAATTCTCTGGCAGTCCAGTGGTTAGGACTCTGCGCTTTCACTGCCGTGGGCTCAATCCCTGGTGAGGGAACTAAAATCCCACAAGCCTCGAGGCACAGCCCAAAACCAAACAAACAAAAAGGCCAATCAAGACTAGTGGGGCTGGAAATGTGTCCTGTTGGCCAGGTGCCCAGCTGGGAGAGGTAAGGGTCCTGCCCAGCCCATTCCTCTGGAACAACACGGGAGGCCCCAGGGAAAGGGCGTAATGGGTGCACTGGGAGGAGGGGGGCCTGTATTCTAAGCGAGGGGACACCAGGTCCACTCCCAACGAGGCTACAGTTTTCAAAATGTCTTTCCTTCCCCCTTCCCAGCTCTCCCAGTCAGCAACCCCCTGGGGGAGGAATTCTGGAAAATTCCAGCCAATTGATGAAGGGCCCCTTTCACCTCTCTTCAAGGACCCCTTCAAGGATATTCAAAGCCTAAAGAGGTTTCCATCCTGGGGTAGCAGCCGACCCCTGAATCCCGCCAACCTCATGCCAGAATTCCCGGGAAGCTCTGAAGGCCCGTGTCCCCGAGTGTCAGGGACACAGTGACCTGCTAGCTGTGGGGAAGGCTCCCCCCCAAGCCGGGGCCCCCCAGAGTCCAGACGGGCAGGGTGTGAGCCCCAAAAATATTGAAGAATGATGACAAATGCTAAAGAGGGCTACCACACTTGTGTTTTAATTTTAAGGTTTACATTGAGCAAATCAATGAGTTTAACACAAAAATACAATTACATTATTCACCTAGTAAATACAGAACTTATTTTAAAATTTGAAACACACAGCTCGATGGGCAGTGTGACCAAGTGACTGCACGGGCACAGTGTCCTCCCCTCTCTCTGGCTCTGCAGGCCTCCACAGCCAGGTGGGCATGTGACCTCCGGCAGGAAGGGAGTCCTAAGGTGAGGCCCTCTGAGCCCGTGGGGCGGGGCGGGGCAGGGGCCCTGCTATCTGCCTGCATCCCCGTGTGGTCCCTGCTCACAGCCAGCGCCAGCGTGTAAGGCTCCAGGTCGGCCCCGGGGAGCTGCCCTTCAGGGATGCCCCCTGTACTATTTCCTCCTGGCTGTGCTTGGCTTCATCTCTGAGACCTGCCTTTCTGTCTTCTCTCTCTGTAGAAACCCACGAAAGGAACAGATTTCACAAATTCGAGTTCAATGCGCTGTGAGTCATGGAAGTGACAGCACTTCCCCACAAACCCCCTCCCTCTACAGACATACAGCCCTCCGGCGCTGTAGCTGTCAGCTCTGGTCCCGGGCTCCCTTCCAGGACGAGCAGAGGCCACACCGGGTCAGCTCTCAAAATAGGCAGCCCCGGAGGAAGCACCTCCACGCGTCTGCTGGAAGGGGCCCTAAAGGTTCAGAGGCGAAGCCCGAGGACCATTTGTCACGCCCGCCACTTGAGGAGAGCAAAGAAGGGCTAGTGAGACAATCTTCTGAATTCAGAACATCACTGCCCCCTGTGGTGATTCCAGCGCCAGCGGCTCAGCTCCTGAAGCGGAGAGGACAATGTGCTTTGTGACCCAGCCCCCTCTCCAGCCGCAGCCCCGCCCTCTGCACGCTGTCCTCTCCATGCAGGGGACGTTTGTCAGTTTTTGTCTCCCCACTGCTGAACTCTCTCCCTTTGTTTGGTAAGGCCACAGCGTGAGGATGGGTAGGAGCTGGTACCCACCTCTCACTGCGAGACCCCCCAAGTCCGGACGCTTTCTCCCTGCCCTCCCTGGTAGGTGAGCTCGGGCACGAGATGGGGGCTTGGTCAACTCCATGACCCAGCCCAGGCTTCCCTCCACACAGGGAGCAACTTGGCAAAGGTGCCCTTCCTCTAGACAGGCGGACCCAGGCCAGGGAGCCAGGCTTGGCCAAGGGAGCGCAGGCACCAGAATTCGACTGTGGAGCAGGTGACCTACCCCCAGGAATCAGCACTAGGACCCGGTCCAGTGCGTGGCCCCCAGGGTCCAGTGACGGTGTTCCCTGCGGAAGCATCCATCATCTCTCCGTGACAGCACCCCCCTCCCCCGGCTATTCCTAAGGTGAGGATTTGGTCGTGGTCTGAGCCTCCAGGCCCCTGAACTTCACCCAACCTGGGTGTATTTGATTCTCTGAGACCACACAGTAACTTTCCAGGAAGCTCCTTTTCTGCCTACAGCACCAGAGTTAGCTTCTGTGGTTTGTATCCGAGAACCCTGGCTGCATCCCACCACTCAGAGCACCAAACTCCTGCTTATGTCTTGCCCGAGGCCTTTGCACTTGCTGTTCCCTCTGCCAGCAACACTGTTCCTCTTGCCCCCCAGCCTGGCTCTCACCTCCTCACCCTCTGCCTCACCTCACTGACTCCACACCTCCCAGGTGTCCCCCGGCCCAGCATATGCCAAACTCCAGGGTAATTGTCTGGGCACCGGCCTAAGCTGTGCTGAGACCCTGAGCTCCCGAGGCAGGGTTGTCCATTTTCACTCTCTCGGGGCTTCGGGGCCCAGCACATTCCCTACAGGTGGCAAACATCGGTGCCCTGCTGCAGGAAAAACGTGGATCACATCCGTCTCCAGCAGGTTCTCTTGCAGATTTGCCCAAAGACGTTTCTACCTTACTTTGAGTTTCACATTACAGGGGAATTTTCACCACTGAAGTGACAAGTGAACTTGGATGGGTGCTTTGTGGCCAGGGTCAGGCTGGTATTTTCCCGAGGCAGGTCTTTTGGGCAAGGGGTGAGAAGGCAGAAGTTCGCTCCACTTTCTCCCCAACTGGGAGAAAGCAAAAGTGTGGTTTTCCTGCAGCTCTTGAAACACGATGGCTACCCCTCTTGTCATCAGAATTTACCTCAATCCTCCCACGGTTGGAGACTGACTCGGGGATTCACCCACCCCAGGATCAAGAAGCAGACATTACAATGGGAAGGAGCAAAAAGAAAAAGAAGTAGAAAACAGAAAAGACCAAAAAAAAGTGATGTCCTGACATTAGTAATTCTTTTAGTTAGTGTTTAAAACTATTTTGGTAAGTTGTTAAACTTATGAATTAAAAGGAAGCTGCCGACGTTTATACTACCGTAGAATATTAAAGTAGGCAAAACATCATTTACATTGCAAAAGAAAACAAAAACTAACACTAAACACAATTTCTTAAAAAGGAAAACAAAATAAACAGGACATAAATCAGATTTATTCCATATTCCAGTAAGTGCACATGGATCAAATTTCCCTCAAAATGGCAAACTCAGATTGACTTTTTTTTAATCTGAAGATATTTGCTTATGACGTACCTAAAAATAGACACAGAAACGTTAAAAATAAGACAAAGATATACTTGGCAAACGTGAATAAAATAGAAGCAGGAATAGAAATGTTCAAAAAGAGGCAAGAGAGGATTCAGGGAAAAAGTATTAAATAGGTCCAAGATATAATTTTATATTTGTAAAAGGTTCAGCATAAATTGGGCTTATGGTCCTGAATCTTTCTTCCTTTGTTTTTAGTGCCCTCTTGTCTTCTTGCAGACAATTTATTATTTTTCTTTCGTAAATATGTTGCAATTCTCCCCTCAGTTTGTCTTTTGACTTTTCTCAGATTTTTTTGACTTTGAAATATTTTTCCAGATTTAAAAAAATAAAGCCAAGCATATTAATATATTTCATGATGTCTTTTGGGTTTGCGTCACTCTCCGAAAGGCCTTCTTTGCACCAAAATTACAAAGGTAGAAACCTTTTTTCCTTTAATAATTCTAGGGTTTAGTATTTTACACTTAGACCTTTGATGCATCTGGAATGTATTTTGGTATAAAAAGTTAGGTAAAGGCGTGGCTGTTTCCTCCAACACGGATAGGCAACTGACCCTGTCTTTCCTTTGTTGATTTGCGAGGCCACGTTTCTCACACTCTAAATTCCTATGTGAACCTTGCGGTACTTCCGGAATCTCTGCTGTGTTAGTTGTTCATGGCTCTTTACATCTAAATAAATCATAATTCATAAAGCCAAGAGTTTAAAAACACAAGGTAAATTTCATGGAAGCCGGGTTCTAGGGGAAACTTTTCACGCACAGCTGTCGCTTTCTGGCAGAGCAAGTAGAAAGAGCATATTGAACAATTAGAATATGGTAGATTTTTTAAAATTTAAATAATAAACTATTGTGTAACTATATTTCAAACTCTTTACCTCCAAAGAATATACAAAGAAGCCCATATAAAAAGTGGTTACGGGCTTCCCTGGTGGTGCAGTGGTTGAGAGTCTGCCTGCCAATGCAGGGGACATGGGTTCGAGCCCTGGTCTGGGAGGGTCCCACATGCCGCAGAGCGACTAAGCCCGTGTGCCACAGCTACTGAGCCTGCGCGTCTGGAGCCTGTGCTCCATAACAGCAGAAGGCAGCGACAGTGAGTGGCCCACGCACCGCGATGAAGAGTGGCCCCTGCTCTCCGCAACTAGAGAAAGCCCTCGCACAGAAACGAAGACCCAACACAACCAAAAATAAATAATTAAATTAAAAGGAAAAAAAAAAAAAGTGGTTACTTGGGGGGAAGGATAAATCAGGAACTTGTGATTAACATACACACTGTACTGTATGTAAGGTACATAACCAGCAAGGACCTGTGTAGCACAGGGAACTCTACTCAGTATTCTGTGATAACCTATATGAGAAAAGAATCTGAAAAAGAATGAATATATGTATATGTATAATTGGATCACTTTACTGTACACCTGAAACTAACACAACATTGTAAATCAACTATACTCCAATAAAGTTTAAAAAAAAATTTAGACGGCTACTTGCTAGCTACAAAGACAGTATCATTAAAATTCCTGGAAGCAGAAATCTCATAGGTCCCATCCCCTGACCACAGTAACAATTACCTCGTATGAAGTGATATCAGTAACAATGGTTAAACAAAAAAGATCATCCACTAAAAATATTAAATCCATATACTGCATATGTAGAAAATACACTGAGAACTCTAATAGCAAAAAGACTCTTCTATTTTTTTTTTTCTTCCCAATGGGCTTTACAGTCATTTTATCAAATTCTAAAGGATAATTCCAGTGGGATGATGAAAACGGCATTAAACCTAAACATTAATTTGGAAGGAATTCACATTTAAAAAATGTTCTCTTCCCATCCAGTATAGGCTATCTCTGTCTATTTTTTTCAACTTTCTCTTATACCTCTCAGTAAAGTCTTATCGTTTTCTTCATGTAGGTCACTACATTTTCAAAGCTAGCACAATTCCAATATCAAATTCTTACCGAGACAATACAGAAAAGGAAACTCTACACACATCACATTCACAAATATAGAAGCCAAAGTCCTAAATAAAGTCCTAGCAAAAAGAATGAAGTGGTATATTAAAACAAGAGCATAGCCAAACCAAATAGAATGTATCAGGGGAATTTTATCATAGGGAATTTATATGAGTAAAGTTAATAGTTTCCTTTTGTCATTGCATCTTATGAAAACAGTTGTTGTTTTCTTCACTAAATTTGGAAGACGTATTGGAATATCTGGTCATGGGGCCTACGTAGGGCTCACCCTAAGTTACCTGGGGCACTTCAAGGAAATAGGCAGTTATTCTCTCCAGAGTAGCTGAAATCGAGATAAAAATAAGACATGCAAGTGACTGTGGGTCAGAAGAGATCTGCCATGTTATCAAGACACCAGGAATGGTCCAGTGGTTAAGACTCTGTGCTTCCAATGCAGGGGGCATGGGTTCGATCCCTGGTCGGGGAACTAAGATCCCATATCCCGCGTGGCATGGCCAAAAACAAAAAACAACGACAAAAACCCAAATAGGACCCCCAAATCAGCAGGCCCAAGAGAGGAGGCTCCGAGTTCCAGGTCCCAAGCTGCTCTCCCTGGGCACCAGAGGGCTGTCATTCATCAAGGGCACTGTGACAGCCGCCTCTGGATGGCGCGAGATTTCACACAGACGCTGCTGATGCGCAAATGCCCCGCCTGTCTCAGCCAGATCATCCCAGAGAAGGCAGCGGGGTCTGAGACCCACGTCCTCTGATGTCCCAGGGAGGGCTGCCTCTGCTGCCCCCTGGTGGTCACCCTCCTGTGAGGTCACAATGAGGCTTTAGGCTGTCCGGCTGAGGCTGGTACAGAGATATTCTGTCTCAAAGAAGCTGTACCCCCTCACCTGTCCACGGTCCCCGTCTGGGTGCACCGTACTGCCCGGGGCCCATCACAGGGTATCCGGACCCTTCCTGCTCCCACAGGCCTCCTTCATTGCTAACTCCTCCCTATTTTCGGGAAATCCTCACGGGAAATCAAAGAAGATCCTTCCTCTTCTTCCGCAAGGCCTAGGTCATTATTAGGTCCCCTTTCAAAGAGTGAAAGAAAGGTTTGGATCTCCAAGAGATTTAGACAGAGGGTTTGTCAACAAAGGCTCTTCATTTTCTACTCAGTTTTCTACTAGACAGCTAGCAGCTATGTCCCAAGTGGATTTCTGGGTCCTCTACTGGGGAGTTTCTAACTGTATCGCTCAGCTCAGGCTGTCACAACAAAACACCACAGACTGGGGGTCTTAAACAGCATATGTTTTCTCACAGCTGTGGAAGTCTCTGAAAATCCAAGATCAAGTGTCAGCAGGGTTGGTGTATGGCAAGTCCTCCCTTCCTGGTTTGCAGACGGCCGCCTTCTCACTGTGTCTTCACGTGGCCTTTCTTCTGTGCACATGTGGAGAGACAGAGACAGAGAGAGATATCTCTGTGTCTCTTCCTCTTCTTATAAGGACACCAGATTAGGGCCCCATCTCTATGACCTCATTTAACCTTAATTACTTCTCTAAAGGCCCTGTCCTCCAAATACAGTTACATTGGAGTTTAGTGTTTCAACATATGAACTGGGGAGCGGGGGACACAATTCATTCCATACCACCATCCTTTGACTTGTTTCATAAAATTAAACAGGAGTGGGGAGCTTCCCTCCCACAACCCTTGTATTAGGATCTTCAGACAGAAAGAGGTTTATTCAGGATCAAGTTCTATGGCCACAGCCAGGTCTCAGCTTCCCATCTACTTCTCTTTTATGTACCTGTACTGGTCTTGTCCATCTTCTTACGCCCACCACCTCTCACATACACGTTTCTTCTCCACCTTTCTCTGCTTCCCTGGGACTCCCCAGCTCTCTGGCTTGCCAGTGGGAAGCACTGCCTGAGGTCCTCAGAGGGCAGAAGACGGGTTGGAGTATTCGTGCCCCTCGCTCTCCCCGCCTGGCTGTGGCGTCGTGGGAGCTGGGTGGCCCCACGGCTGCAGCTCTGACCAAATCCCTTCCATAGCTCCACATCATACCGGGTTCCCCGCGCTCCTGGCTCCCTTGAGCCTGCTCACGCTTCTGTAAATAGTCTGTTCACCCACCTCCCTCCATCTGGCTGAGGACATTTCCTCAGCCGCTGGATCTCTGGAGGCTCATCTGCTACCTTTACTTTCGTCTTGGGGCTCCTGCTACGCTCACAGCTGCAGCAGGTCAGCCTTTGCAAGCCTGGCCCTAGAGAAGGAGAGGGTGAGAAACCTGCAGTCCAGCTTCTCGTCTCCACCCCTGGAACCCACGCACCCCCTTTCTGCCAAGCTCAAGTACAGCCCCCCTCTAGAGGGGGAATTAAAGCCCTCTTGTCAGACAACATCATAGGTCAGTGAGGCTCCTGGGTTCATTCGGGAACTGGGGATGGGGGTGAGAGCGAACAAGGGTCCCTCTCTGTGGGTGAAGGACCAGGAAAACAGAATTGCACCCCTCAAGCCGGCAACCTTGCTCTAGAATGTCAAGCCCCCAGGGAGAGCACAGAGCAAATGCAGAGTCCTGGAGGAAGGGCTTAGGACAAGGGGCTTGGGTGTGGAGGGTGAGACCCGGGAGCCTGGGCTGCCCCTCTCTCACTTGCAGGGGTGGGAGCACATCTCTTTACTCCTCAGTCAGTGATTCTTCTCTGTAGTCCACGGCTGGTTCTTCACTGAGCAGAGCAGTCTCATAGCAGCCCCGCTGGAAAGCTCTACTCACGGGGTCTGATCACGTAGATAAAACACTTTCTTTGTTCAAGAAATCCATTTTTCAGGAATGTAAGCGCTAGCCCCGCCCCTTCCACCTCTTTTTATTTCTTGATGCTTTTCTTTTTTCTGATTAAATGTTGTCATCTTCGATCCTTTAACCTTTCTTTGACACTTACTTGTATAGCACTTGAGAGCAACGACGGGGGAAAGAAATACCTGAAAGACAGAAACACGGATCTCTTTTCTCCTAATTATAATCACTCCAGCGCTCTGGACCTCTTGGTTCAGAATTCCAGGGAGGTTAAAAATAATCTGTAAGTCTAAGAACACATTTGACTTGCCTGTAACCATTCCAGCAGCCGCCTCACACTTCCGCCCCTGCTGTCCTAACAGGGGTGCATCTGTTGACATGGAGATAGATCGAAGGTCCTGAAGATGTAAATTGCTCATGCCCGGAGACATCTATAACATAGCCTCTTCCTTCCCTTTTTTATCTAATATTTTAAGGTCCAAACTTATTTCTTTATATCCATGAGCTAAGATGGCCAGGTCAATATTTATAGCCCTTCTTTCCTTCTGCCTTTCCTGATCTTGCCAATTTCAGAGTCCACCTCCAGGGTCTCCTTCCTACATCGCAGAAACACTACTGAGTCAGGATCCCTTTGAGAATCCAAGGAGAGTGATAGGTCCTCTCTCCTGGAATATGAACACACAAAACTGAATTTCCGTTCCATCCCAGGGGTTCATGGAACTGTGATGAAATCTGGCCCTGGGCCAGCGAGAGTCTGATTCTCTCAACCTTGTCAGATAATGACCTGGATCAGAATCCCCTGAGGTGCTAGTGAAAACATGCCTGTTCCCAAACCTGTATGAGAATCTTTGGGATAGATGCCAGGAACCTGGATGTTTAATAAGCATCTCGGGTGGTCTCTATTTACAATGAACTTTGAAAGACATTGCTAGGGTCCCATCTACCCCCAAATCCCTGAGCTAATCTGATTCTTTCCCAAACTATTCAAATTACTTTACACTGAACTGATCCATCCAGGCCCACACCATGTTTTACCAGTCAATACATTCTTAGCTTGACCATAGCTACAGATGGAGAATTTGGATTATCCAAAATCCTATCTTCAGGGTTTCCCTGGCGGCGCAGTGGTTGAGAGTCCGCCTGCCGATGCAGGGGACACGGGTTCGTGCCCCGGCCCGGGAAGATCCCACGTGCCGTGGAGCGGCTGCGCCCGTGAGCCATGGCCGCTGAGCCTGCGCGTCCGGAGCCTGTGCTCCGCAACGGGAGAGGCCACAACAGTGAGAGGCCCGTGTACCGCAAAACAAACAAACAAAAAAAAAACAAAACAAAATCTTATCTTCATTATTCTCCAAATCAATGACTTTAGTGTATTTTAATGTCAGCTCTTAAGTATGAGGCTTTTGCTCCTGAAAGGCAACGTCATTTGGGCAGCTTTCCTTGGAGCCGCTTTTATATTCAGGATACAACAGTAAAAAACGACAATTAAGTTCCATTAAGAGTGCAGAGCTACCAGGACCTCAGCTACCCGTCTTATTTTTGGTTAATATGGAATACTATCACCTTCTAAACCACACATTCTGTTGCAAACAGTAGTATTTATAGCTTACTCTAAGTGAAAATTTTAAACAAAATATTTAGGCATAGAGAAAACCCCCTGAAATAGGACCCTTCAGATTTTTTCCAGTGAACTACCCTAGTAGCGTAGGAGAATCAACATACACCCCAGGGGTCTGGGATCTGAAGGTGCTGCTACAGGTGGGGAATTTCTTTCAAGTACTGTGTTTGACCATAAAAATTGTTGAAATTTTTGCATTTCCCAATATAATTTATTTATATTAAAAAGTCATGTGTTTCCCCTCAAATTTTCAAGTAAAATCAATGTGTCATAAAGGTGTCTCACATTTACTCGGACTTTGTATACTTCTAGGCACACTTTTCACGTGCCATTTTAGAAATCTGAACTTATATCCTTTATATTTCTGCATATTTTTTAATTGGTAAAATTGTCTTTATTCAATGATGGTATATGTAGAAAATCCTAAAAAACTGACCCAAAGACTATCAGAAGTAATAAGTGAATTTAGAAATGCTACAAGATACAATAGACAAAACCAACTGCATTTCTACATATTAGCAGTGAAAAAGTAGACAATTACCTTTTTTTTACTGGTTAAACAGATTTTATTCACCTTTATTCCCTATTAGAATAAATGTTTAAATACACTACTTACCAATTTACCACCATATTTGTTTCCAGCCAAATTCTGGCCTGAACAATAACCCAGTATTAATAGCCTCCATGCACCATGTTCTTACTGGATGAAGTCCTATGCAGGCAGGCAGGACTCTGCTCCTTTGCTCTCTCCTGAGAATCGAGCCAGACAGGTAGTTAACGCTCAGTGAATGGATAACAACACGAACGCATGAGTCACCGTCTAGTTGAATTCACTTTTCAATCATCGGTTGAATCATTGGTTGCTGACCTCCATTCACCCTCCAACTCCATGTGACTTGTTTTAAGAGGATCTAGCAGGAAACGTTGACAATGACATTGCTCAACGAAGCTTTGGTTCTTCCTGTCTCAGAATCCAATTTCTTCCGTTCATAGCATGGACAGTCATCACCGTCTGTTCCCTCACGTTATAACTGCTCAAGTAACTCAGTTGTGGAATCAGTTACATTTCTGTCACTGCAAAGCTACATTCTTCATTTACGTGATGAATTTCTGCAAAGGTTGACCTCTTTTCTCCACCAGGGTGCTGCAGATGCTAAATGCAGGATGGCTGTGCTGACCCCTTGCTTAGCGATGTTTCTAGTGATACTGGAAATTGCTCAATGGATTCATGGGAGTCCTTCTGCCTTGGACACTGCTTGTTAATAAGAAGGAACACAGCTGATATCATTCACCTGTGAGTCCTTTTGATACTGGGTAAACAGTTTTCAGTCGATCGTTTAATATAATTCTTTTGTGAAATACCTGGGCAATGGGCTCTAGATGAAGATGGTGTACGGTCTTTACCTTCCAGGCGTTTACAGCCTAGCAGGTGAGTCCAGTCTAACAATAAACCTGAAAGGCTTTAAGAGCATCAGCTGTGTATTTATAACAGAAGAATGTTCTCTCCTTCAGTCTTTTCATTTTTTATTTTATTTATTTATTTTATTTTTTATTGAAGTATAGTTGACTTACAATGTTGTGTTAGTTTCAGGTGTACAGCACAGTGATTCAGCTCTCTGTCTCTCTCTCTCTCTCTGTCTCTCTCTCTCTCTGTCTCTCTCTGTCTCTCTCTCTCTCTATATATATATATATATATTTATATGTGTATATAGATATTCTTTTTCAGATTCTTTTCCCTTATAAGTTATTGCAAAATATTGAATATAGTTCCCTGTGTTATTCAGTAGATCCTTCTTGTTTATCTATTTTAAATGTTAATCCCAAACTCCTAATTTATCCCTCCCCCACCCTTTCCCCATAAATTTGTTTTCTATGTCTGCAGGTCGATTTCTGTTTTGTAAACAAGTTCATTTGTATCTTTTTTTTAGTGAAGTAAGCCAGGCAGAGAAAGACAAATATCATATGATATCGCTTCTATGTGGAATCAAAAATAAAAAAAAAAAAGATTCTTCAGACTTTTCAAAATGGCACGTCTCACCACTGTGCAGACATATACTCTCCTGGCTTTTTGCTTTTCCTGACTTCCGGTTTCTGCACTCTCCCCGCCTGCCTGCATCCCCTCGCCTCTCCAGAGCATCCCTTCCCTTCTGCGTGCCAGTCGGAATTCTCCCTTCTTCTCTAGACTATTACATTCTCTTAATTTATTTTTAATTTTTTTTTAAAATTGGCAATCTGTTGGGTATAAAGGAAACAGATTGGATGCAAGGAACTGTGTAAAGCAAGATGTTAGAAAAGCGCTGCTTAGGGATATTTTGGGTTAAGAGTAATGACGGTAGGAACCCCGATTGAGTCCGGGGCCTGGGCCACGCCCTCTTCTAAACTCTGTTTGGGGAATAATTCCTGTGATTCTCAAAGGGGCCACATGGGGTAGACATTAAGGTTACAGAGGAGGAAACCGAGGCAGAGAAAAGCAAAGTCAGTATCACCCAGGGCAGAGCGAGCACCCTCACTACAGAGGTGAAGCAGAGTCTACCTGGGAAGCTCTCACTGGCCCCCCCACAAAAGCCACTCGGCGGCCTGCCCCCCTCCTGCAGCTACAGCGCCTCCTGGATACTTTCTTCATCGAATATTCACAATACCTACAGGGTGTAGGAATAACGGTGCACTTTTTACAGATGAGAAAAATGAGGTTGAGGGTGGTTAGAAAAGTTCTCCATAGTCACAGAGCCAGAAGGTAGAAGGAGAATCCAGGATTCCAGCCCCAGCGTATCTGTCTCCAGAGCCCGTGTTCCTGACTGCTCAGCCCCAGGGTTGACATGCATGTGTGTGCGTGTGTGCATACATTATATAATTTATAATTATAGACCCGTGCTACAACCCCGTGCAGTTTCCAGCCATCAATAACCTGTGACCTGTGCGGCATGTACCTGGGGACCCATCAGGCATGCTTTACGCCTACTTGCTGGTCACGGCATTCATGCTCCCTGGGTTTCAGTCATAGATCCGGATTGCTGACCTGCAAAGGTTTCATCCATTTAAAAAAAAAATAAAAAAGCCAGCCCATGTCTCTTCTCACGTGTTCAGGTTGGTTTTGCGGCAGGACTGTAGCTCCTGAGGAGCAGGAGGAGGTTTTGTACGATTTCAGAATAGTACGAGTTCTGACACTAAGGCCGAGGTTTTTTTCCCCTGCGAAAATGAATGTTTAAACTTTTCACATTTCTGTGCTTTAATTATAATTGAAATAAGTTATCATTACAAGAACGTTTAGTTTTTTGAAAATTAAAAGAAAAAAAAGATAAAACACTGTTATATATTAAAATGTTGGAAAGATGAACTCTCTGGGGGTTTAATGGCCCTGGGCAGCTCCTCTGTCATCATCCAGAATCTCTCTCTGCCTCCTCCACGGTCCTGCATAGAGAGTAAAGCTTTCCATGTCCAAAGCAACCGAATGTTCCCAGGAGAGCTGTGACTGAAGCTAGTCATTAGGATAGTGACCACTTTTCTGCTCAGACCCTGAGATGGTCTAACCCAGAGTTCTTTGCGTGAAGAGATCTTTTACTTGGGAGGGGGTGTTCAAGGGCCCTTGAGCCCCTCAAAACTGCCAAGGTCTTCACTTCATCCCTACATAGCCCCAAGGAATAAGGTTGTGTTGGAGGTCTCCAAGACCACCCCCAGGGCGATGATTCACTAGGACTCCCAGAGCTTAGCTCCAGGGATTTCACTGGGGGCTGGTCCCAAAGGCACCCTCTGCCTGGCACAGACCCAAATTCCAGACTCCCTGGAGAGCAGGTGTTCGGCACAAACCAACCTGGTTGCACAAAGAGCGCAGGTGCACAGAGCTGCTCTAATCAGTCCAGGGAATGCGGGCACCCGCCCCCCGACATCCACGTTCCCAGACCAGCCAAAGGCCACCTCAGAAGCAGCCTTTCCAAGCACATGAGCCAGGCCTGCATGGGAACTTTGGTGTGCCCGATGGCCACGGCTCACTTGGCCCCTTCTCAAGAGTTTGGGCCTGTGAGAACCCCAGGGAAGGTCTGGGAAGCCCACACCTGACCCTCCCACGAGGCAGGGTACTCGCTGGGGGAGATGAAACAGCTCCCTACTCCCTCCAACAAGGGCCTTAAAGAAGCATGCCCTGATCTGGGGGCATAGCCAAGGGCCATGTTTCGTTCAATAACATGTGCTATACCTACCACACACACCCCACGCATGCTACACACACACATACCAGCCATCACACACAAACCACGTACATCACAAACACACAGCACACGTACACACACCCCACTTCACACATTGGCATACAAATTAAAAGCAAAAAACCCATTATTTTAAGTTGTTTTTTATTTGTTTGTTTGTTTTTGCGGTACGCGGGCCTCTCACTGTTGTGGCCTCTCCCGTTGCGGAGCACAGGCTCCGGACGCGCAGGCTGAGCGGCCATGGCTCACGGGCCCAGCCACTCCATGGTATGTGGGATCTTCCTGGACCGGGACACGAACCCATGTCCCCTGCATCGGCAGACGGACTCTCAACCACTGCACCACCAGGGAAGCCCCCCTTTATTTTAACACTGTAAAATACTGAATGTAAATTGTTAAGCAAGGTAACTGCTGTCATAAAACAATCATTTTATAGTCATTTAATCATCTTCATATTTATTCTCCAAGCTCTGGGTCCTTTACTGCCCAGGCTCATCTAACCGGCCTGTGGCCTCTGAGACAGGCGTTCTGACTCCCTCCACTTCACGGATGAGGAAAGAACAGCTAGAGAGCTTGGCTCTCAGTGGCAGCATCTTCTCCCCACAGAACTGGAGCCCAGATCTCACCGACTCCTAAGCGCTGTTAAAAACTAAATCAAACATCCCTTCCGGAAGAGCATGAGTACGATCAAGTGTGCCCCACTTCCGTGCTTGCCCAGTAAATGAATAGAACACAGTTGCAGCAAATATTGATATTTGGAGTTTTCAGCAACAGGCTTTTTTTGTGTTTTTTTTTTTTATGAAGTGTCACTCAAAAACATCACACGTATTGTCCACTTGAAGGTCTCTACCTGCACACGGCCTGGAGCTATTTTGGGGCAGGAAAAGCTTTCAGGAGGGTTTCCTATATGACTCATGGCTGTAATCACAGGTCACCCCAGCCCAAGACCCTCCCCCCCCCGCTGGTTTGTGCTGCTTTCCCATCACCATGACGTAGTTACCCCCACGGTCAAGGCATCGCGACCCTGGACCATCTAGAACTTCCCAGCTGTGCAGTGGTCTAAGAAGCCCATCTGCCCACTGAGAGCAGCCCGTGGTTCTACCTGGACACGCTCAATGGAGGGGGGCTTCTGGAAAACCTGTCAGGCCTGGGGAGTGAACCCTGGTAATCACCTGGCAATCCCTCCCTCATGGCTTCTGGCTCCCAGTGGGGCTTTTCTGTGATCTAAACATCTTCATTAAGATTTACTTGATTGTATTAGACAGTTTTGTCCCAGTGCAATTCGTAGATAGTCCAACAGCAGAGGGAGGGCTGCTGATCTCTTTGAACCATCTCTTGGAAAGCAGTTTGCTGTCCTTCCTCATCCAGCCTCCGCCCCGCTTCCTGGGGAATGTGAGAAGCAGAGGGTGGATGAGGACGCAGTACAGCCTCTTCCCTGGCTCCCCCACGTGCTCCAGGAGACACCAGAGGATGGCCCTGCACCATCCTGAGCATCCCTAGTAATTCCTGGGCAGGTGAGAGGTGTGCCAGCAGGATCCCCAAGGAAGGGGGCCAGGAAGTCACTCTTCATAGGACGGGACGTGTCCCACATTCATCCCCTGAGCTGTCTGAAGTTTTATAAATGATGTTGGTGGAACCGAGGCTGGTCTGACATTCCCTGCTGTCAGACCGTCTGGCCAGGCTGGGGGTCGTGCCCTCCCTTTGACTCAAGGGGTTGCCCCGCGCATCTCCTCCACATCAGCACCTCACTAGTCTTACTGAGCATTTTTAGTCATTTTCTGTGGGTTATACCTTCATTCCCCAACCCGGGCTGTATATCTTGGCAACGTTCTTCTCTGCCATCATGTCAGGCAACTTAGAAATGCTCTTGTGTGTCATCATGAACTGTAATGTTCTAGTTAACAAATAATTTCCAATTTTGTAACTTTCACACCCAACAAATGATATTCCGTGTTGCCATACTGCAGCACTCCGGAACTGGAAATGTCTTTACAGGGTTGTGTGGATTAAAAGCTGATTGAAAGAGGGGCCTCTGCTGGGTGAACGTTGTCTCCAAACCCATCCCCCCCAACACCCAGCTTCAAGTCCAAGGGCTGATGATGACCAGTGACACCTGGATCCCCACCTTCACCTCAGCCTGTCACCCTCAAGGCTGCCACAGGGAGAGGGCAATGGGCAGTGACTTGGTTGTCTCCTCAGCCCAAGAGGCAAGCAAAATGCAAAGACACGGGCTTACTCCCTCTTGACGCAGTAGGGCCTGTCCTGAGATGGTTCATCCAAAGACGTGTGACAGCTTTGCCCGTGTCCAGCATGCTGGGTTCTGGCTGTAAGACGACCCAATGGTAGTGAAAAAGGTATGAAGAGGAACACAGGAAGGGGTGATGCTGAGGTCTGTAGGGACCTTCTGGGTTTGTCCGAGGGATGTCCCAGTGGCAACAACTGGCAGGGTTTGAGCGTGGGGCAGAGCACAGCAGAGGCAGACATCTGGGCTGTGATGAGATCTGAGTCCTCAGGATGAAGGGAAGGGAGAATCCTCTGGAGCAGTGAGACTGCCCATTGAAGCTGGTGTGGTGTGGAAAGAGGGCCAAACAGAGGGCCCAGAAAACACTCACCATCCAGGAGCAGATGGAAGAAAAGGACGCTGCGAGGGAGTCTCGTGGGGCACCAAGGAGCTGGGAGCCAAGGGTATCAGGAAGCACGATCAAAACCAAGGCAGAGAGGTTGGGGGGAAAAGAATGTGGTCAAGAGAACCAGATGCCACAGGGACAAGTAAGATAAGGATTGAAAGAGATCCAGTTTGTGCAGCATTTAGGAGGTGCCCTTTCCCAGGGCAGGTTCAGAGATGGGAGGAAGGGTAGGGCATAACAGATTTTGGTCAACTGAGGGTTGGCTGGTGGGGAGAAGCAGAGACTCTTCTGGGAGGGAAAGGAGTAAAACTGCAGGGCGAGAGCTAGAGGGCTATGCAGAGAGACAGAGACACAGAGAGAGACAGAGACAGAGAGAGACAGAGGCAGAGGGAGATACAGAGAGACAGAGACAGGCGGAGAGAGATACAGAGAGACACAGAGACAGAGATGCAGAGAGACAGAGAGCATATGGGAGGGGGTGAGGAAGAGAGACAGAGAGAGAGGGAAAGAGTCTGGGGGTAGGGAGATGGAGAGAGAGATGGAGAGAGAGAGAGAAACAGAGAAAGACAGAAACAGAGACAAAGAAGCAGGGAGAAAAACAGAGAGGAAGAGGGAGAGAGAGTTGTTTTGAGGCAGGTGAGACTTGAACAGGGGCTGTATTTTGAGAGAATTTGTAAATCTGGCCAAGAGAGTCCTCTACACACAGTGGAAACTCAATACCCGATGAACAGACGATAAAGAAAACATGTATTTCGATGATGGTGTGGAGGGGATGAGCTGGGACGCTCCCCCCAGGCATCTGCCTGGTGGGACCTGTGGTGCTCGGAGGTACCCACAGCCTTCCCCATCACACACAGCCCCTCTTGTGATCCACTAGTCTAGAGCTAATGTTGGATGTTGGATTGAATTATTTCCCTAAAACATGTATTCCTATTTGAAGTGGTGGTTTGTTCATTTCCGGTATTTCACCTGAACTCTTTCCTATGTTGCCAATGTGGACTGTTACATCGTGACTCTGATGCACACCTGTTTAGTGAATGTGCACTGATGAGCGTACAGCATCGCACAGCAGCAGGGATGTGCAATGCAGGCATACAACCCTGGGCTGGTGACCAGGAAATTTTGCAGTTTAAGTGTCTGAAAGTCCTCCCATTCCTTGTTGAGTTGGATGTGGAGATGGGAAGACTGGTTTAGCCTTGTCCCACGGCCCAGGCTGGCAACATGGGCCTTGGCTCGAGGAGAGGGCTGGGCAGAAGGGCTTGTAAGGCTGGGACCATTGCAGGCCTTATGGGATACATGAGAGAGGGAGCATTTGCTGACAACGTGGGTGGAGGTCAGGGATTCAGGAGGCAATGGGGCTGCCTAACCCCAAAGAGCAGGGGACCATTCTTCGGCCCTAAATACCCCCAGTGGCACCGGGTTAATTCCTTTGGTTATTGTATTGTATGATATTAGCAGAAAAGAAAAGGACAGGGGAAGAAGAAGAAAAGGAATGGGAAATGTGAAAAAAGGGAAGAGTGAGGCGGGAGAGGTAAATGGGAACAAAGGAAAACAACAAGAGAAGAAATGAAAGGGATGCATTTTCTAAAAATATGGAATTATTTAACTCCCCAACCAGATAGTAAATTTTCTGAGGAGGAGGATCATGTCTTGGACATACTGTAAGGCTCTCTTTTTCCACGAGTGTAATAGGGAAGAGCAAATCTGACTCAATGTCGGATCTGTTTCTTTTACTTCTATTGCTTTTGCTACAAGTTAAGAATGTTGCCTATAGCCTGAAATATACAGGATAGGCCATTCTCAAGGCTCTGACCTTTAAAGGTATAACACTTTCCCATTCATAGATAAAAAGTTGCAGAACAGAGAATAACATTTGTCCTGTTGGAGGTTTACAGGAACATCATGACCTGACCTACGTGGACAGATGTAAGAACAAAGGATTCTGACACCAAGAAGTCTGCAGCAACCAACCACACCCCTCCCCTTATGGTATAAAAGAAGCCTGAATTCTAACTCCGGTAAGATGGTTTTTTGGGACATTAGTCGGCCATCTTCTTAGTCTGCTGGATTTTCAAATAAAGTTGCTATTCCTTGTCCCAACAACTTTCCTCTCTAGCTATTGGCCTGTCTTGTGGTGAGCAGCATGAGATTGGACTGGGTAACATTATCACCCATTTTCAAATGCTCAAATGGTTGGGGCACACTCAAATCTTCACAGATGTTTGTGGATAAATGAAGGACGGTCATCTGCTACAGATGAACATGTGCAGCGATGTTCATGCATGTCCAACACAAAGAAAATATTTTATGCTCAGTAATCCACGTAACAAGTGAGGGAGCTTTCTTCACTAAAAGTAACTTGAGGAGTAGAAAAATAAAGGTCCAGGGAATTTAAAGAAATGAGATTAACTGTGGAAATAATATTCTTTGGCTCCTTATACTACTACTCCTGACTATTGCTTACTTTAGGAGATTATACTTACTTCTCAGAGATTATACAGACAACCCCATTCCATTTCAAGCAGTCTAAACACAGGATGAAAAAAATTAATTCTCTGTTGCAGAGGGTGTTTATTAGGAGAATGGCTTCACCAAAAATAAATAAATAAGTAAAACTCAGAAGAAATGATGACGTCACCAATTTAATGATAAGATCACATGAGACACAGGTGACTTGGAGAATTGCCTGACTTTGTTAGATCATTACCAACTCTATGTATTGGTGACAATGACAGATGTTTCTAAAATAAGAAAATTAGGCAAATAATTCTGTATTCAAACCTCGGGTAAATCAAATTTGCTGATTCATTTCTTTACAGTGCCCTTGTTACCAAACCAAACTTGGGTCCTCTTGCCCGTGCACAGTAAATCCAATCTGCTGACTCTGGGTTGTGGTGAAGGAAAGGGCAGCATTTACTGCAGGCGCCAAGCACGGAGTCCAGGCAACTAGTGCTCAAAACACCTGAACTCCCCAGTGGGTTTCAGCAAAGCACTTTTAAAGGCCAGGTGACGGAGGGGCAGCCCAGGGTTTGGGATCAGTTCATGCGCAGTTCTCTGATTGGTTGATGGTGAGGTAACAGGGTGGTGTCACAAAGGTTAACATTATCAGTCCTCAGGCTCCAGTAGGTCTGGGAGCTACATGCTCATGGTCATCAAGTAGTTAATTTCTTCCATTTGGTGGGAGTTTTAGCATCTGTAAAACAACTCAGGAAATGTGTAGCAGATACTGTTATCTGGGTACTTCAGAGAGGAACCACAGCAGAGGACATGGGGGAGGGGTCTGTCCCGGGAAGGCCCCATAGGCCCCTGCTAGGTTACCAGCCTAAAAAGAAATAAAAAGTAATGAGTTTACTGAAATGATTGTGGAGAGGGCAAAGGTCAGTTTGGCATGAGTGGTGTGATCTATACCAGTCATAATGACGTGGTTGATGACTCTGTCCAGACTCAAGTGTTCCCCAAAGGACAGCGTGTTACCCCACACACTTTAGTTCCTCATACCGTTTTGTTAAGAAGTTAAATTTAAAATGGCCTGAAGGATGATTTCTTCAGGAAAACGTTACTTCCATAAGGAGCACTGAGTTTCTGTTGCTGTTGTACATGTTTAGCAACTTAGCACCGGTGTCTTAGGCATCAGGACATAAATAACACTCACCCTTTACAAACGAAGGTGCCCTTTCCACACAGAAGATCTGCCTCCATATTTTTTTTTTAGGGGATATATAGTTTTTTAACATCTTTATTGGAGTATAATTGCTTTACAATGGTGTGTTAGTTTCTGCTTTATATCAAAGTGAATCAGCTATACATACACATATGTCCCCATATCTCCTCCCTCTTGCGTCTCCCTCCCACCCTCCCTATCCCACCCCTCTAGGTGGTCACAAAGCACCGAGCTGATCTCCCGGTGCTATGCGGCTGCTTCCCACTAGCTGTCTATTTTACATTTGGTAGTGTATATAGAAGCCTCCATACTGAGCCTCATGCAAACCGTAAGACACAACTTTGCCTCCTTGCTGTGCTTCATTTGGCCCAGACAATTCCAGAAAGCCTGGAAAAACCTTGTGTAACATCAGTTCTCCACTTCCAGCGGAGACTCTGCTGGGAAGCTACTGCTCCGCCACTTTCGTGTGATAAAGTGTTAATGATATGTAGATGAAATGTCATTATAAGAGATACTTGGCATGTACACACAGCAGAAGGGAAGATTCTTAATTTTTAAGGAATAGCAAAAAATGTCTCTAGTATCTTGGGCATGTTTCTGTCCACTGTTTCACATTCAGAGTCAGCCCTGGACAGAATCATTTAAAAACCTGCAAAGAACTTGGGATGTTGGCAGTGACCCCTTCCCAAAAGGTTTTAAAGGTTTCAGAAGAGCTGTACTTCCACCTCCGAGGGAGAGCACTTCTAAATGTTAATGTTACGTGTAACCTTGTCAGCCTGACCTTGAGTTAGCAGAATAGCAGCTCTAGACGAAAATGATGCTTTCCATCAATTTACCCCTGGAAACGCTTCCTGAGCCCCGTATCTCAGTCATGCTTGAAGGCGACTTTTATGGATCTGACGCAGCTGAACATGAATCACTTATTTATGGATATTTGATATTTGCTGGTGTAATTCACTTTCTGGACTTTTGTTATATTTATTTTAATTCTTTCTAGAATGCAGTAGAGAATTTAGAGCTTTTTAAATCTGCATATGTATGCAGGCATTTTTTCTTTTTTGTGCATGCATTCATTAGCTAAGTGGGTTTTTTGGACTTTGTTATGACAAAAATAATATTTTCATGCACGTGGAAAGCAAATTCAAACAGCACAGAAGATATACGATGAAACGTGAGTCTCTTTTCCATCCCACATACTCTGTTCCATGGTCCAGAGATAACCAATGTCAATAGTTCCTTGCGTTCTTGTGTATATTTTTGGAAAACGCCCCGCACACATATATATGTATGTGTAGGCATATATATATATACACAAACACAATTTTTCATGGAGCTGGGGGCATTTGTATACCATGTTTCTTTTAGTTATCAATATCTGGGTGATCTTAATCATATCAACACACACAGACTCATCTCACTCCTTTTATAGCTCTGAAGTCTTTGATCACATGGTTTAGATGATTTAATCATTTTGCTGCGGATGGGCATTCCAGTTTCTGACTAGTATCAACAATTCTTCAGGGAAGGCTTCTGTCTACAACCAACTCCCTGTCTCTACATGTAGTATTAACCCTGGTTTCTTGAATCATCACTCTGCCCTGAAGTCTAATTTTCATATCTGAATTTATGACTTCTTTGGCAAGGAAAAACCCAGGGTTGTTTTTATTCAGTTCTTTTCTCCGCTTAGCACTAGATAAAATCATAACAAAGACATGGTCCATGAGCAGAAGGCTGAAAACCAAGTTAAGAAATATAGATAAATAAGCTAGAATTCAATAAGAGGAAACTTCGATCACAGAAATTAAATTTATTCTCATCTCTTTGTTTTTGTTTTGCTTTATCTTTTCATCCTAAGCCATAACGGACTGGAAAACTGCTGACTTGTTTCCTGGACTTTTCTCACTACCGTTTCCAGTGAGCCTCGCTCCTCCTGTCTGCACTAGTCCATCCTAAATCAGGCAAACCAAGGCTGCGTCTGGGTCTAATAAGATGTGACCAGCAGCTGTAGGTCCAGGTGCAGGGGACAGGGAGAGGGGCTTCCGAGTGGCTGGCCAGGTGTCAGGACAGCAGCCGCGGTGGATGGAGTGAAGCCCAGTCTCCTGGATGGCAGGTGTCCAGCAGCACCGTGAAAACGCTGAGGTCCAAGGCGTGGGTGCCCTAGAAGTACCACCAAGTGATCCCAGCACCCAGCTGCTCTTGGGATCAAAAGCTCCCCTGGGCTCCTGGCCTGCGCAGGGCTGTAGGAAAGGTCTGAGAGCTTATTCCTTTCTCCAATAAGCTTGTAGTATCTCTCTGGAGAATTTTACCCTGATATTCCATGGCCATATTTTAGGTCTTCTGGGCTACCTGTTATCAGAACAGTTTATGACACTGCTCTCTCTTTTGCCTCCTTTGCTTAGGAATTTTGAGAAGCATAAACACATTTTCTCTAAAGTGTAGTTCTGAAAAAGGAGAATTCGGTATCTGGAAGGAGATTCAAGCCATTGATAACTGCTGTCACCTCTAGGGAGAGAAGCTGCAGCTGGCGGGGGTGGGGGGTGAGGGAGGGTGGGAAAGGGGCTTCTTCACTGATACCCTTTGTAGCTTCCAAACGTTAAATTGTTTGCTTTCACCTAAAACTAAGACATGACTGTTTAGTCATTTCTGTCTTTGTGCTCTTGAACGTGAGCTTCTCAAGAGAGAGAGGCTGGCTTTTCTTTGAATAAAGGGTTGGACCCCCCATACATACTGGGATGTCTTTGACTAGGATGAAAATATCAGAAACTAGAAAAAGGAGGGACTAAATTCATTTCCCTGTGCTTTCATTTTTTTGCTCCAGTAGACCTTTCATCTCATCTTAGAGACTTTTTATCTGGGTCTCTTCTCTCTCTGGGGTTTTCTCTATGTTGTGTGGAGCTCATGTCTCCTCATATTCTCTTTTGGATGCCAGAGTTTCCTGGAACGTCCTCCTTGGTCATGTTAGGGGTTGAGAATTGAGTTTTGAGGCCTAAATCCCTTTGCTTATCACCTCCCTGTATGGACCAGGTAGCGTTGCGTTATTAAGCCGGGAAAACATTGGTGACCGATCTCTCATCTTTTGCTAACTCTGTGGTAAAAGCTAGATTGGAGAAAGCAGCTTAGGCCAAGGATGCAAGTGAGGCTTGCCTTCTCTACCTCTGAATATAAGAAGGCCATTCCCACAGAGCTTACCTACCCTGTGAGTGGTGGAGACAGACAGTGCCTCAACTCCTGAAGACACTTCCCTTTACTGATGGGTAGTGAGATGCAACCCAATGAAGTATTAGGCTCTGGGCAATCAGATTAGCTACCCTCTTCCCCAGGGATGCAAGCAGAGTAGACAGAGCACGTGACTGGATGAAGTTTGCTCCTTTCCACGTGCAAAAATAGACGTAAGTACCACATTAATCAGAGACATGAATAAAGGCACTTGTCTTGAATGGAAGAAAAAAACAATAAAAGTGATTTTAAAGGGCTCATAGTTTTAATTCCAAGAGCTATTTCAGAATAGGATTATCTGGACTCTGGTGGACTCGATGTAGGGAGTGAGCAGACAGAAGGGAAAGAGGAGTTTGTCTGCGATCTACTGCTGGTTGGATGCACTTGCGCAATGAGCCTGGTGGAGACCTATATAGACAGAGCTTTGAGTGTAATACTCTATGTTGGGAGCTTCTGGCTTTTGGCAGTGATGGAGACTGAGAAATCATGAGAGGTAGATGCGATTAACTACCCAGAGACAAGAGGATGAGAAGGTCCAAAACCAACCACTGGGGGCCACTACCTTCTGTAGACTGACGACTGATGCAGACAAGTCTAGGGCATGATCAGAGCCGGGAGGGAAACACGGCTCTGTAGCCTCCTGTTTGGAGGTCCTGACGGAGGACGTACCTCCATTCCAGACGCTTATCAGCACAAATCAGTCCTGCGTCTTTAGAGCAGCGTGTGGGGCGGGAAGTACTGCCAGTTAGCCAGGCCAGCTGGTTTTCTTAGAGAAAAATGTTAAGAAGGATGGGGCAATCGGCAGAATCCACTGAGGGGCCAGGTAAGCAAGGAACCCGAAGGCCTTGCATTTTTCCTTTGGTCACCGAGGACCCTAGGAAAGAGGATTTAGGAGATTGCAGAGGGCAGGGGCAAGAAAGTAAAAGGGATTCTCTATGATGGGTGAAGCAAAGGATTAGGTTACATAAGCACAGTGTAACTCAGAAGGAGGAAATAATCACCCTGAGCGGCTAGGTCTCTAACAGAAGCAGCCAGGAACCAAAGAACCCTATCCCGATGTTTGTGCCACATTCACAGAGGACAGTTCCACAAGGAGCCTTGTATTCGAAGCGAAGAGTCATCCTGAGTGACCACACAGCAGACAATGGGAGCGTTGGCGTCACACCTGGCCCTCCTCCACCACGGTTCAGAGAGCCGACGGGGCTTGATAGAGGCACAGAAGCACAATTGTTTCCATCTCCCTCGGGTCCAGCCGACTAGGTTTTAATTAAATGAAAATAATAGGCATCTCACTTCACCTGGGGAGGAGGGGGAAGGGAAAGCAAAGGAATCCAAGTTTCCATCAAATACTTTTTGGTTCGTGGTGCGGAACACCAATCACCGGGAGTTATTGTTACACACACACACCCCTTTTTTTCCTTCACAGTAGCTATTAGAGTCGAAATTTAATTACGGTGTCTGAATTATTAAAGGAATCAGAAATAACTTTTGCATACCAAGCTTTTTCTTCCCCTTCAGCTGAAAGGACTGGCACTAAAGTGAGCATTTTCTGTCATTTTGACAGCCCTGAGTTCCGTGTCAGGTCTTAATGTCCTTGATAAAAGTTCACTTAAGAGATGAAATTTAAGTTTTAAGGAGCGATTTAAAACGATCTTATATAAGAATCTTATCTGAAAATAACATTGACAGGAAAGATAATGACTTCTAAATTTTCATACCTGTCCCAGGCATATAATAGAGATCGACCATCAATAATGAAGGCTGGAATGGGGAAAAAAACATCAACAACCACTAAATTCTCTTAGTAGTGGTTGTCGGGAAAATGAGAACCTGAGTTGTTTCAGCATTGCTGCTTCACAAAAGTCAGAAACAGGGGAGTCTGAACTGCGATTTTTTTGTTGGTTTTTCATGAAAACCACGAACTTGAATGGACAATATAGTAATAGATTTTTAAAATTGAAGTATAGTTAATTTACAATATTGTGTTCGTTTCAGGTATTCAGCAAAGTGATTCACTTATGCATATATATTTCTTCAGATTCTTTTGCATTTATCCTACTGAGGGAAGTCAGAAAAAGGCAACTATTATATGATATCACTTCCATGTGGAATCTAAAAACGAATACAACGGATTTATTTACAAAACAGAAACAGACTCACAGACACGGAAAACAAACTTATGGTTACCAAAGGGGAAAGGCGGGGAGGGATAAATTAAGAGTGGATCCTTTTTATTTACAGGCTTCGGACCCCTTGAATGAAGGACAAGTCTGCAAGCATCACAGCTTCATACTTATCTCCACCAAAATCTACTGCCCTGCCCACAAAACTCCCCTGGGAACCAGTGTCTTTTGGTCCCTTCCCTGTGTCCCCTGAGGTGGGCACTCCTCCAGTGATGACTCTTCCTGTGTCCGGCCCTCCCTAGGACTCTGGGAGTGTAGGTGGGGAGCTTCGTTAAGGAAACACTCCCACCAGAGGACTTCTATCCCGGACCACCTGGCTTCCGCAGTTTCAAGCCTTGTCCTCTCTCTGCCTAATTGACCTCCTTTATTCTCAACTTCTGGTCCCCTCTCCCATTATGGCTGCCCGCCCTCTGAATTAGATGCAAACATTGATTTCTTCCAATCTCTTATCTCAGCTGGGTTTCCGCATGCTGATTTCCTCTCTCTTCCATTAATTTGTGATTCTTTGAACAGCTTTCCTGGTAACATCCCTGCATACTCTGCCAGACTCCTGGTCCCCTCTCCTGGCAAATAACCCCTCCTAGTCTGCACTGGAAACAAGAACCAAGACTGCATCTGAACATCGACGCCCCCATGCTCTGAGCCCCGAAGAGAAGCACTTCCTCAATTTAACAAGTGGGGCTCTAAAAGATCTAGTCCCATAGCTCCAGATAGAGAACCAGGTTAGGGAGTCTCTTATCCATTCATTCGTTCAGTACGTATGGATGGAACTTTTACTAGGCACTAGGCAAATTTGCCTCTGTGGAGGCTCTCATCTCGTATACAAGAAGCTCAGTAGAGGGCACTCCTGTATTATAATAGCTCAGCACAGGGGACAGTGGACCTGAACCCAAGGATCCCATCAGAAAATAATCACACACACTCCGTGCCTGTGGACACACACACACCCGTGTTCTGAGATACCCTTATCCACACTCAACTTTGCATCTTACGTCATCGACCTTCCTAAAGCAAAGATAGTAACGACGGAATATATTGCTCTCTTTGCTGGATCCACTCAAAAGTTATTTTGATTGGTGGCACACTTGATTTCTAAGCCCTTCAAGGAATAAAACAGAACATTTTAGGATACAATTTCAAAATCACTACCAAGTGACCGCATTCTGTTTACTTGAACTGAGTTCTTTTCTGGGTGTAGAGTCATCTCGATGCAGAAGAGAAGGGACAGGAAATAACGCTGTTGCTGGACGTGAAATTCATCTCAGGCAAGACACCGGTACATGTTATTCTTTGAGAAATGTCTTATTCCGATTAATTAAAATGAAGAAAGTAGCACACTGCAGCCAGTATTTTCCACTCCATGGAATACTTGCCGATTGGGCGACGGTTGAGACTCAAACGACTGTGTCCATTGTAAAACTGTTTTTTTGTTGTTGTTGTTGTTGTTTTGCAGGTATCACAGGTAACCTCTATAGGGCACTTACTGTGTGCCAGGCACCGCGCCAAACACTTGATGTGTATTATTTCATTTCATCTTCACAACCTCCACCTGTGTTAGATACATTTTAGAGACGGGGAGCTCGCGAAATGGTAACCTAGGTATTGCCACGTGGCTAGAATGTGGTGGGAAACGTATAGCCCCCCATCCAGTCTGTCCACACAGCCCAGACCGTTAGCGGTGACACTTCTGTTCATGGCTCGAAGTGGGCCTTGCATTTCTGACGTCTTGGTAAACATTACTTTCCTTTTCATAATTCCGGGGGTCCTCAATTGAAATTCATACTGGAAGGAAAGGTGACTCAGCTAAATGACATTTTTACATGTTAGGAGTTATATTATCCACTGTAAATGCAACTCGTCACCTGGTGAGTGAAATTAGCACGGTTTGCTATTCGATTATGGTGAGTTGCTGTTTAATGGCCCTGTTCTCGAAGGCTCCATTAATGTCTATTAATCTGCTTTTGCTACTGGACAACAGACAGCCCTTTATTACTAAACCCCATCACAGGGGGTGCAAAGTGTGGTGCTGCAGTCCAAACCCCAGCCGGCAGGAATTAGTTCAGCACCAGGGCAACACATCGCAGGTTTTACTAAAATATTGCCCTCCTACCATCCTTAAAATAAAAGCAAGACCTGACAGGGGATAGACGCAAATAAGAGAAAGGCATCCTACAGTAAGATCGTCTGTGGGAGCCAGATCAAGAGGGTTCCAGTCTGGTCTGTCTTTTTCCAGATGCCCAGGTCCCAGGTTACTAATCTAAGGCCCATCTCGGGCTGGCACCCAGCCTAGGTCCTGTCTAGCACAGAGGAAGGAGAGAAGAAACAGTCTCATGAGCAGGTGGCCATCTATGGGACAGGCCTTGAAGAAAGCCAGAAAAATCACTCCAAAAACACAAAATCCTGTCTTCCCAGGGTTCCCAATAACTGAAATGAAATCATTCTAAATTACACCGACATCTGTTATTTTTGCTTACTCACCCCCATTAGCCCTTTAGGGAACAGATGCCTGTTTTTTCTTTGGGAACCTCCCCTCCCCAGGTTTAGCCCCTGGGCCCCATCCATCAGTGTGTTCCATCCCTCTGGACGGTAGTACTTGATGCAGGGCTGGGCCGGACAGGCCAGAGAGATGTGTCCTTCGGGCTTTTGTCCCAGGTATTGGGAAAGAGATGCACCTTTTTCTTTCTAGGATCTACACCAAGGATGTGAGCCCAGGGCTGCCAGTAGGAAAACAGAAGAGAGATGGAGAGAGACGTGGTCTAAAGGCTTCTTTTGAGCTCCATGGCTTCTGGCCATGCCTGAACAGAATCGTAATCATGAACTTTTCCATTACGTCAGTGAATATATTTCCATTTTTGTCCAACTCAATTTGAGTTGAATTTCTTTCACAGCTGAATTCAGGTTGCTTACAACTTCATTCCCCATTAAATTAAAACAGTGTGTGGGTGGGGTGTGGAGTGAGAGAGAGCACGCAGGCCCTCAGCCCTTGGCACTGGGCTTCGAGAAGGCAGTGTGCATGTAGGTTCCGCCTTGGCAAAGTCAAGCGCCCGGGCCTTGGTCTCCTCATCTGGCAGCTTGGACAGAATGATCCACAAGGCCTTTTCCAGCCCTGGACCCAGTCTGGGAAACTGCTACCACCACGGGGGTTCCAAAGGAGGGATGGCTGGTCCTGCCATCTACATGTGGTCTTTTCACATGGTTCAATGCCAACAAAACTGCCTGTTTTATCATAGCTTGTGAAACGAAGGTGGTAAAGGAAAGTATTTCTATGTTGGGTTTTACTCATTATCATTTTCATTTCCAGCCCCCTAGACCCCATTTTCATCTCTCTGCCTCATAAGCTGGAGTTGGGAAGAAGCCACCGTCCATTCTGCCTCTGCTGCTACTCTTCCAGAGCAGCTCTGCCCCAGATCTGTGTGCATCTGAAATGCACGCGCAGTCTCCTTGGTACCTGGAGAGGATGAGCCTTGGTCGTGTGTTTACAAACCAGAATAAGACCACTGAATTGGAGTGAGGGGAGATGGAAACCGGGGACTGGGCACTGGTGTTCGTTGCCTACGGTGCCACCGACTCCAAGCTCCTGACACGTTTTGTTTCAGGCCCAAGTGCGTCTGCAGGGCCTAGTGCAGGAGGAGTGGTTTACCTGTGGGCAGGTGATTCTCAGGTCTCAAAGTAGGGTGGTAGAGGGTGCTCTCCCGAGATGCTAACACTTGACCTGGCATGTCAGCAGAGTCGGTGGAAACACAAATAAGGCAGCTAAAGGGGCTGTCTGGGACTGGTGAGTCGTCGGAGCTATCTGGGGCAAACAGGGTCTCCTTAAGCCGAGGTTTGGATGTGTGCATCGCTGCCACCAGGCAGGAAAAGCTAGGCCTCCGGGGCACCCGGGCACAGGCCTGCGCCCTAAGTGCGGCGGTGGCCCGGTGGAGCCCCTTGGAGCTCTGGCAGGGAAGCGAGCCAGGGCATCGCGAAGGGCCAGGGTCCTGGGCACCGCACAGGGCGCGAGAGTGGAAACGCGCCCGGGCTGGCTCACTGCGGACAGCGCCCTCCTTTCCCCTCTCTTGGGGGTCGGGGAACCTGACCCACCGCCCTCTATCTCCGGCGGGGCACTCTCACTCCCGCCCCGGACGCTCCCCAGCCCCTCGGGCAGAGCTGCCCCGGCCCGCCTTGCCCTGGACTCCGAGCCGCGCCAAAGCCCACGGAGCCTAGACCCCCGGACCCGCTCCCCGAGGCCGGCTGCACCGCCCATGGTTGCAGTCCCGCTGGCCTGGGATCGGGGGGGGGCGGGGAGTTCCGGGAGCCGGGAGCTATTTTTACAAGATGCGTCAGTGGGCCGAGGAGGAAGAGCCTGCTCCGGGGCCCATTGTCTGGGCGCTGCGCGGGAGGGGACGCCGGCGGCGATTTCGAAAGCTCCGAAGGGCGCGAAAGCGGCCGGCCGCGAGGGGAGGTCCACGCCCCACCCAGGGCCGCGGGAGGGGCGGGGCCATCGGGGCGGGGCGGGGCCCGCGAGGGGCGGAGCCGGGCGCCCTCCCGCCGGTGCAGGCTGGCGGCGGCGGCGGCGGCGAGGGGACGGCAGGGACAGCGAGGCGGCCGCGCCGGCAGCAACAGCCGGGGAAGCCCACGCCCCGCCTGCGCCTCCGAGGCGCACCCCGGGAGCGGGAGCAGCCCCGCGGCGGCACCGCCCAGGCAGAGGCGAGGGCCTGGCACCCGGAGCCCCAAGCCGTCAGCCGCGGAGAGCCCGGGCAGCGGCGGGAGCGCGGGGGCGCGGCCCGAAAAGGCGCAGAGCGAGCCGGGGCCGGGGGAGGGCGCCGGGCGCGAGCATCTCGCGCCGCGGCAGCGGAGGCGGCTTCACGGGAGACAAAAGCCCGCCGAGAGAAGCGATGCCTGGCCGGCGCGGGCGCGGGGGCCGCGGCGTCTGAGCGCGCCGAGCCGTGCGCCCCGGGGACGCCGAGGCTCGGCCGGTGCCGGCGGCCGAGGGCGGCAGGCGGGGCCCAGGTGCGCCCAGCCGCGTCGGGCCCGTAACTGCTCGGGGGGCGGCGCCCTCCCGCCGCAGCCGCAGTGGCCGGCGCCGCAGCGAGGAGCCATGGGCAACATCTCTTCCAACATCTCGGCCTTCCAGTCCCTGCACATCGTCATGCTGGGTTTGGACTCGGCCGGCAAGACCACGGTGCTCTACCGGCTCAAGTTCAACGAGTTCGTGAACACGGTGCCCACCATCGGCTTCAACACGGAGAAGATCAAGCTGAGCAACGGCACGGCCAAGGGCATCAGCTGCCACTTCTGGGACGTGGGCGGCCAGGAGAAGCTGCGGCCGCTGTGGAAGTCCTACAGCCGCTGCACGGACGGCATCATCTACGTGGTGGACTCGGTGGACGTGGACCGGCTGGAGGAGGCCAAGACGGAGCTGCACAAGGTGACCAAGTTCGCCGAGAACCAGGGCACGCCGCTGCTCGTCATCGCCAACAAGCAGGACCTGCCCAAGTCGCTGCCCGTGGCCGAGATCGAGAAGCAGCTGGCGCTGCACGAGCTCATCCCGGCCACCACCTACCACGTCCAGCCGGCGTGCGCCATCATCGGCGAGGGCCTCACCGAGGGCATGGACAAGCTCTATGAGATGATCCTGAAACGCAGGAAGTCCCTCAAGCAGAAGAAGAAGCGGTAATGCGCGCGGCAGCGTTCCGAGTCGGTGGGGGACGAGCGAGCGAGTCAGGAATGAATGAATGAAAGGCTGGATGGCCGATCGAGAACCCGCGCCCGCGAACAAAGACAGCGAACCAAAGCGACGCTTCGACTTTTTAAAGCGGAATGCAGGACTAGTGACTCGACCTGGGTATGTAGGCAGACTTGCCAACCTGAGCTCGACCTGCCGTCACCCCTAGCTCAGGGGACCTTTTGTCTGAACGCCAGAGCTGCTGAAGGGTTGGGGGCCCCACTGGAGAGTGGACGTGCAGGTCCCGCCGTATGCCCTCCTGGCCCAGGTTGGAAGGCTCAGATGTCAGAGACAAAAGCGATTTCTTCCTACTCCATCAGGGCCAGAAGTTCAGGCTTCCCTGCCCTCACTGGGGATCGCACCTGTGAATTTCCTGAGGTATGCGGTTCCCAGAACCCCGGGAGTACCCGTCTGGGGGCATGGTGGCAGTGGGAGGTGCTGGGGGGACAGCCTCTCCTTGAGCTGTGAAAGCTGGACAATTTTATGTCACAGGGCAGGCCCCTGTGAAGATTCATCTGTCCTGCCCTGGGCCCAAACGAGGTGCTGGTTTGGGCCATCAGAGGACTGCCTGGAACAGTAGGGCAGCCGGAAGGCACGGGGCGCTGCGCTGGCCTCCTCTGGGGAATGCCCGCGAAGAATGCCCCTTTCCTGGTGCTTTGTGGTAGCTTCAGAAGACCAGTTATGTTGAGAACTGCTTTTCAGCCTGGAATCAGACATCTTCCAGATGGTTTGGACTCTGTCCATGTGTAGGTCATTATCACACAAAGAGACCAATAAAAAAAAAATTAGAAAAAAACAAAACAAAAACAAAAAACTGTTGGAGGTGGTGGCCATTGATGCATTTTCCGTTTGCAGAATAGTTAAAGGTGTTTAAAGGGTAAGGCTCTCGACATCAATGCTGGATGCGGTGTGTGTGTAGATGCAGGGACCTCCCTCTGCACTGTGTAATCGGCATACATTTCTAGCCCCATATGTGTGGAATCTTAAATTCTCTTAGCCTACTGTTTGGCCTGTGTGAGCACACCAGCTGCAGATGTGTGCTGAATGACAGGCGGGTTTTGGCAAGGGGTGTCTCTTGTCATCCTAACCGCTTGATGATGGGTTATGGTTTTCAGACATCTTTTTTTTTTTTTTTTAAATCTGCTACGAATGAATACTCACCTTAGAAATAACTCAGTTTAGGAAAAAAAGACTTTGCTTTGCCCTTTTAGATCCCTTTACACTGCAAGTGGTGACATGTTCAGATTTCTAATTGGTTCATTGTGGCCTATCTGGTTTCAGTATTTTCATTACAAATGTCTCGCTAGAGTATTTGATGTCATGCACCAACAAATAAAAGCCCACCTTGTTGCAAAAGCCGACCTCATGGCATGGATTTAAAGGCGAGGGAAAAGCACAAGGAGGGCCTTCCTAATTCCTTCTTGTGGAAACTGGTTGCAGAGCAAATGCAGACACAGTGAGTGCTTGAGATAAAGGAAAGCCTGTGACGTAATGGTCACCTGTCCTCAGGCTCCTCACGTTTACTTGAAAGAGGCTTTGGAAACAGATAAAGTGAAAGAAGAAGACATACCTATTTTTAATAATGTAATTTAAAAAATCCTTTATAATCAGGACTGGGTCTTGGTGTGCAGAAACTGTCATTTACCCTGAAACACAGTATCAAACAAGAAACTTAACGCTTCCTGTGTGATTTTGATTTCCTCTTTGAATCCGTGTTTACAGGTGGAATTATGTTTTTTTCCCCCCACTATGATAAATTTCTTTGCGAAGGAGGCCGTTAGATATTGAGTGTGATCATGTGTGTGAGCATGTGAGGTATTCAAGTTATAAATCCATGCCTATTTTCCACTGCACTCAGAAAGTTAATTTAAGAACCAGAGGTAGAAGTCCCGGCTTCCTGCTTGAAACCCAATTCTCCTATGAAATATTTTAAAAGAAGAAACCTAGCAGGCCATCTTCCTTTTCTCTTTTGTCCGTGTATTTGGTACCCCTCCAATGCTGGTCTTTTTGTAGAAACTCAATAGAGAAAATATAGCTGAGCAGTGTTGAAAAGCCTGCAAGATTTCAGTTTACATATCGACAGCATAGTCACTGATTTCTAAATGGGCTGGTCCCATCATCTGAAGATTCTGTATAGAATTATTAAAAAAAAAATCCATCTTTCTTTATTTTCTTCACATGCAACAATTTCTTAAGCACTTTGACATTTTGGTAGTTCCACACTATTGAGAGAATAATATATTTATTTTGTGACATTGCAGATGCCAAATACTGTAACCTTCTCGTGCTGACAATACTTTGGTTCAAGATCACTGTTAGATCCTCTCATGCTTTACCAATGATGCGAAATGACTTTGTTTTTTGCATTATCAGTACTTAAGGGTGCAGTCAACTGTTAGTAATTGTGCAGTAGAGCTCTGTGGTGTAGCAACCAATAGTTGAGTCTCAGTTGATTTCTGTAGTGTTTGCCCAAATAGTAGCCCATTTCGTCTCTGACCAAATGGAGGAAACACAGGCTAAATCACCTTGGAGCGGTCACCCGGAGAGTCCCCTCCAACGCAGCCGCTGATTTATTATGCCTCCTGCTCTTGGGAGAATGAATGGGCTCCACATATAGAGGAAGTTGGCCTCCCCACACGAGCTTTTGAAATGTTTTCTCATAGACACAGGGAGGCCAGTTTTGTTTCCGAACGATTCTCTTCACAAAATCTCTGTCATGGTGTTGGGACTATGTCTCCTGGTTTGTTTCCGTTTCTACTGCTGTAATTCTCTGTCCTGATCATCTTCCTCTTTGGGTTCCCGTTCCCTTTTATATGCATATATGATCCTGTGAACAGAAATAAATTATTTATACAATCAAACGTTTGGGGAAATTGTCTGTGGATGTTTTTTCAAGTTGCCTCTCTTTGTTTCTAGGCCTGAGTGGAGGGATGGATCGCAAGATGGTCTCTGCTGTCTGATGGGGTCCAGGGCTGGATGAATCATCTCTGCTTTTTTGGTTTAACTGAGAGGCTCCGATGCAGGAATCTGTGTGCCTGTCCCCCTTATGATACCTGTCAGGGGTCCTCACAAATCCTTGAGGAAAATGGCCTTAATGCCCAGCCAGCGCCAAGCCTCTCAGTTATTAAAGAAGGTCGTGATTGTTAGTCGCTTCAAATATATGATCTGATTATGTGAAATTGGAAACATCTGTGTGGTACTGTAAGCGCAGAGTAGTCACCACGCTGCTCAGCATCTTGACTGCTCTCTTGGTATCTGGGCTGAGTCCATCACTCTCGAACCCATCAGAGAGACTCCAAGACCTGAATCCTCTTAAACAGTAGGTATGGTGAGACCGTCCTGCTCTGTACATACCAGCGGGAAAAGGTCCACTTTCTAAAGAAAAAGTGATTGGGCCAGAATCGGTAGACCCTCTGACTGGTTCAAAGTGTAACTCATGGAGGCCCTTAGCAGACATTAAGCAACGAAACTCATTGATTGGCTGGGTCTTAACTCTGGAGCCAAAAAGCCAGTTTCCAATTCTGAGTCATGCTCACGGCCCCATGAGTTCGCTGAAGCTCCTCAGCCCCTGGACCTCGATTTCCCCATCTGTAAAATGGGCTCATAATGATTGTTGGGAGGATGAAACACAATAGTGCACGTGAAGTGCTTGTAAAGCACCCGAGCAAGGCTTGACTTTATTGTTCACTTTGCAACAGAAGCTAAAGTTTAGGAGCCAAGTGACATCAAAAGGGCACAGATGCCATTTCTAAATACCGAAACCTAAAAACTGCTTATAGGAGTAGAAATATTAGAAATCAAAAGAAGCAAAAATTGGAACCCTCTTTTTTTTTTTTTTTTTTTTTTTTTTTTTTGGTGCAACCTTAATTTAAGGAAGGAATCCCCAAGGAGCCAGGTAATACTTGGTACTTAGATGATATTGTTCATCTTATGTTTTCCAGGAAAGTAGGTACAAATGCACTGACGCCTAACAACTGAGAAGGCTGATTTTAGTCCTAAGCAACTGCCTTATTTTCCCCAATTTGAACTTCCCCCCAAAGTTTTGGTTCTTCATTTGTAAGTGTTTGCGATAGACAGTAGGTGTCTCGAGTTACTGTTTTCGTGCCTTTACATTTGTCTCCAGGGCCTGTGCTCTTGGAACAATTCTGTACCAACATCATAGGCTATTTTGATGTCACATTTGTATGGTAGTAAGGAAGGACAAATTGTGTGCAAAAAGCAGAAGATAAAAGGCCTGAAATGATCAAAAAGGTAAGAACACCCCAGAACTTGATCCCCTTTGATTTCCCAGCTCTCAGCCTGTCCACCTAACCTCTCCCCTTTCCTCCTCTGCGGCCATGTGCACATCTGATGCCCACAATCTGGCCTTGGCCTGCCAGGAGACAAACTGAAGGCATTTCTGTTCTCTTCTCAAATTTGTGTCTTATCTGGAAAACGGCCTTCTCCTTCTGGTTCTCCTGGTTCAGCTGAAACCTTTTTAAAATAGAATTTGCGCAAGACAATGGAGCACTTTATACATTTGTTTTGCATGGTTTCTGAACTTCAGGGTGGGGCAACTTCAGTCTCTAAGAGGAAACTGCAAACTGAGGGTATCTGAGAAACTGGCATGTGGCTTCTTCCCCAAGATTAGAAGTGAGAATGAAAGAGCTGTGTGGTTTAACCCCACCTAAGTTTTCAGAACATGGCTTGGGTGTTTCTTTGAATGATCTGAACTTCTATGCTGAGGTACTTTCATTGTGTGACAGCACGGCATGAAAGAAATAACCAAAACAAGTCATTTTTTAACCCATCTATAGCATGGGTTTGAGAAGACAAGCATCTCTTTTGCGTTTATGAATTAAAATGGCTCTCACATAGTAATGTTAAGGACAGCTCTGTTTCTATTCCCGTTAGTCCTGTGTAATCATGGTAATAGCCGCTGCTAATCCTTATTGAGCACTTCATGTGGGCTGGGCACCGTCCCCATGCTCAGTGTTTTATCTACTTGATCTTTTTTGCTCCCAAGAGCCCCAAGAGATCAATTCATGCATCAAATAAATTAATCAATCAACGATATCTGCACTTGTAGATGAAGAAACTGAGGTGAACGAAGATTAGACACCCTCCTCCGAGGTCACTGGCTGTTTAGGGTGGAGCCCAGATTGAAGCCCACGGGTCCCTGAGACCCCGAGGCTGAGCGCTCGAAGGCTCCCCGGCCTGCTGCGCATGGAGCAGAAGAAAGCTGGGACTCTGCATCCGGGGAGAAGAGGGTGGAGGCTGGTGTCACCGGCCGCAGCATCACCTGCCTGCACCCTCCTGACAGGGGGACCACCACTTCCCACCTCCTCCCCAGAACTCACACTGACAGGCCTGGCCCCAATGCCCGCACCTTGCCTTCCCTTCTCAGAGAACACAGCCCAGTGTCTAGAAAAACACTATCCCTCCTATGCCAGTTTCCATCCTCGAAGAATTTTCTTTCTGGTATTCCTTTCAAGAAACTGTGTTGGGGGAGAAACTGTGTTGAGGGCCATTGCCTTACGCAGGGAGGGGCATTTATATACCGCAGGGGACGGACCCTGGGGGTGGCGGGTATCAGTGTCCCCGCATTGGGATCTGAGTCAGCTAACCTCTCAGCCTAGATCCCCACCCCTGCCGCCGCTACCCTGTGCGCCGAGGATGCCTGCCCTGCCCGTCCCCCAGGGTGATTCTAAAGATAACATGAGGTAATAGAAAGCACTGTCCAACCTGCAAGGCGAGTTGAGACACTTGTAAACGTGTGTTCCCCTTCTCTCTGCGCCGCTGCCCTGGCTCCCAGGGGTGTTCTGCTCGTGCCGTTCTGGACAAGCCCGGTATCACGGACACCCTCTTCTTTACCACTGATAAGAGAACTTCCACCTCACAGAGTCAACCAAAGGAGACTTCAGGAAGGAAAACATCTCTCCCTGGGAGATTCAGGGCATAGAGCCTTTAGTGTAAGCTTTTATCAAGTGACTGTTGGGGACCATAAGCCTCCTTACATCTGCTGTCGGCAGAATTCTCATCATTCTACTGGCTATACTCCGATTATATTCATTTCCTGAAATGCTAACTCCCTGTGCAATTACTCTCAATGCCCACGTCTCATAAAAGCTAAAATAATTTCAAGGTATAATTGAAAAGTCATCACGGTAAGTAACGACAATTGGAACAGCTCATTTCATAGGTATATGTGTGGATCCAGAGATGAACTGTTGCGTTGCTGTATAATTTGAAGGGCACTGTGATGCCACGATGTAAAGAATGCCGTTCAAACGATATCTACCAACAGTTGTGACCTCCGTCGCACTGAGGACACTCCACTCCGGGGCGCTCGGGGAGATTTATAACATGGTTCTTGTTCTCAGAAGCCTGAGATTCTAGCTGGTGCATGAGGGCCAAACTATCAAGTGAGGTGTTTGACTCCAACGTGAAACCAAAGTCATTGCTCCAACCGTGGTCACATTTTTCATGCCACATGAGCCTTGGAGCAAAACTAGAAATAAGAACCTGTTACTCTGTGTCCTGATTCACATAATTTGAAGACGTCCGTTTCTCCATCAGTCTCCTTCTCCAACTCTTTCTGAGATTCCCTGGGGGGAGGTCCCTGTGCTCATGACCGCTGCTTCCCCCACTTCCTTCTTTCCTGCCCCGACCTCTTGTGTGTTTCATAGACCTTCCGGCAGTGAGAATCAGCATGGCAGCCAGAACCGCTGGTCCGCAGCGCTGCTGACCCTACTTGTGTCGCCCCAGTCTCAGTTTCCAACAGACATTTCAGTGCACGCTTCCTTAGGGAGGGTCTCCTCGCACGTGTAAGGGACTCAGATGTCTGAGAGGCTGGGGACTATCTGAGTGGCCGGCCCAGGCCCGTCCTAGAATCCTGCTTCTTGTCTGACACTGACTGTTTCCATGAGCCTCTCTTGGGTGTCTCAGCCCTCTAGTCTCATGCGTGGGGCTCCTCCCAGGAGACACCTCAACTGACTAGAAATCCTGGGACGAATGTGAATCCTAGTGTGGACCCCCAGGACCCTAAAGGCAGATGTGTGATCTGTCTTGGATTCAGGTTTCTCCCATAAAATTGGAATTTCCTGCAGAGGTATTGATAATGACCGCTTCTTCCTGAAACTCACTCTAAGTCTTAATTCTGCTCTTCCGGCGTCTGTTTGAGTAGCCGGGATGATGAGATCAGAGGTTGAAGCGTTTGCTTTAAGGTAAAGGCTTCTGAAGCCGACACTGTGGGTAACCCATGCACACCCATGCCTTTTTTTTTTTTTTTTACTTTATTTATTTTTGGGTCTTTGTTGCTGCATGAGGGCCTTCTCTAGTTGTGGCGAGCGGGGGCTACTCTTCGTTGCGGTGCGCCAGCTTCTCAGTGTGGTGGCTTCTCCTGTTGTGGAGCACGGGCTCTAGGCTCATGGGCTTCAATAGTTGTGGCGCACGGACTTAGTTGCTCTGCGGCATGTGGGATCTTCCTGGACCAGGGATCGAACCCATGTCCCCTGCATCGGCAGGCGGATTCTTAACCACTGCGCCACCAGGGAAGCCCCCATGCCTCTGTCTTCTTTCTTGCTGGCAGACCTCAATTTTGCTTGGGAGACATCCTCTGCCTCATGGCTATGTGCTCAGGGAAAGTGACCCTGTACCAAGTTTAAGGGGAGATTGGTCTGAACCATGAATTTAATTCATTCTTCTGGCCAGTGACGGGCTTAGGAAAGGTCATGTGACATGATTCTGACCAATGAGACTAGAGGAAAAGTCTTTTTGGAGAGGATTAAGTGGATGGACTTTAGGAATTTTTCCTTAGGTTTTAAAGCTAGACACAGGCACTGTGTAGCTCTCCTTTGCTTCCTCTGAATTTCAGCGAATAAAGATGTGATGCCTGGAGTGGCTGCAGCCATCTTGACACCATGAGGAGAGCCAGCCCACACACTGAAGGTGTGTGGGAGAAGGGAAATAGGCAAGGAACCTGAGTCTTAGATGATGTCATTGAACTGCTGAAATAACCAACCCTGGGACTGCCCAACCTCAGGACTTGTGGTATGTAGACAAACACATCACCCGTTACTTGAGATTTCAACTACCTGCAGCTACAAATCCTCAACTGATAAGATCCATCAGACACCATAACCAGCCCTTGATGGTACAAAATATCTAGGGCACTCCACAAGAGCTGCTGTGTTACAGAAACTGCTCCACCACCTCTGTGCCAACAGATCACATGCGGATTGAAACCTGCCTGAATTGGCCCTGGCTGGGGGAATGGAAGGATGGCCAGCTCCACTCAGCTCCGGGTTTAATAAATACCACCATGGAGCCAAGGACATTCCAGCCAGGCGAGTGCAGCACACCTTGAATGTAATTCAGAGCAAGCAGCTGAGAACGGCCATCAAATGTTAAGCCCTTTAACCAGCATTCATTCAAAAGAAATGATTAGCATAATATTAATTGCTACCATTCATGGGATGTTTGTTTTATGCTAGACAATGAATTAAGCACTCTACAGAGTCATTTCCATTAATCCTCCCTGAAGGACCATGAGGTAGGTCTGTTCATCCTCTCTGCACTGCTGCCTGCCTTCAGTAGACAGACAGACAGACAAGTGGATAGATAGACAACCACAGTAACAGTTAGTGACCACTTACAGAGGGCCAAGCCCTGAACTAAATACAGTGGGCCAATGTCCTATTTGCATTTCACAATAAACATAATGAGATCGGGACTATTTTTGTCATCACCCTCGTTTCGCAGATGTGGAAACTGGCTGGAGATACTGGGTGTATGGCCAGGGTCACAGCCACGCAGCAGAATGAGATTGGAATCTGGGCAGGCTGACTTCAGAACCCGTGCGCCTACCCCGAGGCAGCCCTGCAGAGCCTGGAGCCGGGGCTCCGCACGTGGTAGATGTTCTAGAATATCTGTGAAATCAACGAGCTCGTAATTGGTGGAGTGTCCCCATCACGGCAGCTCGGAAGGACAGCACAAGGGCTCCCCAAAGCAGCGCCTCTCAAACATGTGTACACACCACTTACCCAGGGGCCTGTTACATCACAGAAAATGCACCGGTCTGCCACATGAAGTGAATATCGCCTGGGCTCTGCCAGCACGTGGTACGGGTAGGGGCACAGCCATACCGGCTGGTTGCTAGTGTGGCCCCAGGTATTCGTGAGACTTATGTGCAGCTGGAGTACAATCTGTTGCATTTCCAGGATGCCCCTCAGTAGCCATGACCTTCCTGGCGTCCAAGAGGATCCGTATAATTCCCAGAATGTGAAGACAGTTGACCAGCCCACGGATACCTGCGTGGCAGCAGGTGACGCAACGTCGCAGGAGCAGCTGGCAGCTCGTACCTGCTCCCTTCTGCACGACCCCTCCTGCTTCCTGGCATCTCTACCGGGGCAGAGCCTCCGTGCTCCCTGTATGCTCCTGTGCTTGGATTGAGGGGGGACCCGGCCCCGGTGCTCCCCAGTGTGACTTGAAGGAGAAGTGGGGCAGTTTTGAGGGGCCGTCCCTTCTCCGTGATGTTGCTTGCCTCTGATTCCAAGATAACGGAAGCGAAAGATGGGAACAGCCCGGAGAAAGAGCAGAGTCACTTCTTCCGGGAGAGTCGTGCTTCTCGGCTGGCACCGACCGTGACATGAGCTACACGGAAACCTGTGTCGTGTCAGGCCACTGAGGTTTCAGCGTTGATTTGCTGACTGACCGAAGCTGGCTCTTATGAGCGCCGTGCACCGTCCCTTCCCCTCCACAAGGACCGACACCACGTGACAAGCAGCCGCTTATCTGGAAAGTTGGTGACAGTGAGCCCGCACACGCACAGTTCCCTCTGGAGTTCAGGACTTTGCTCTCAGGGGTCTTGTTCAGTCCCCTTGTCTTTCTGACTCTTCATCACAGCGTGCATCTGCCCACAGGTCCTCCCAGGTCCTCCTAATCTTTTGACATCAAGGGCAGTGCCTCTCCGAGGTCAACATCAAGTTTATTTAAAATTTCAGTGTCCCTGGCAGGTGTATATAATTATACCCGCACTGCAAAATGAGACTGAGATTAAAGCACTTGCTGGGGGTCAGCAGGCAGTCACCTGTCTTGGGAGGTGTATTGGGCTCCTGGGGCTGCTGTAACCAGGGGCCGCAATCTGGGGGGTTTAAAGCAATAGGAACTTATCCTCCCACCGTTCTGGAGGCCAGAAGTCTGAAATCAAGGTGTTGTCAAGGTTGGTTCCTTCCAGGAGGTCTGAGGAGAATCTGTTCCATGCCTCTCTTCCAGGTTCTGGAGGCTGCCAGCCACCCTTGGCGCCCTCGGGCTTGTAGGCGCGTCACTGCAATCTCTACCTCCGTCTTCATCTGGCCTTCTCCTCTGTGTGTCTTCTCCCTTTCTCTTCCCTTATCGGGACACTTGTTGCATTTAGGGTTCCCCCCTAATCGGGATGACCTCATCTCAAGATCCTTAATTACATCTGAAAGACCCTTGTTCCAAATAAGTTCACAGGCACAGCTCCTGGGTGGACACATCTTTCAGAGGGTCACCATTTAATATAGAAGGCAGTGAGAGGAAGCATACCCTCAAAGGGATTATTGAAATATTGATTGACCTCAAGCCGGGGGGACTTTGGGTGGCTCATACCCGTTCTATGAAACCATCTCCCATTCAAGTTACACCGACTCAGTAAGGCCAGTGCAGCTGCCCACCCGTGAGCAGGGCATCACCTGTCTTGATGTGTGCTCTGCCCTGTACACTGCTGAGATGGCAGACTTCCTCTCAGTTTTTGTTTGTGTCTTAGCTTTATTTGGTCTGTCTGTTTGCGCTTATAGGAGCTCAGTACAGAGCACCCATATATGAAAGAAAGGCAGAGAATGTATTCCCCGAGTGGAAGAAAGCAAGGCAGGCTGCCCTGACCCTTGGGGCTGTCAAACACGAGACTTTTGTTAAGAAGCTTTTTGCCCAATGTAACTAAACCCCGAAGTGCAGGAGGCAAAGGGAACCCGTACTCTGTATGCCTTGGGGTGCTGGCTCTGGTACTCATGGAAATTGGAAAGGAATGGCCTTCGTGCTATCATTGTGAGTTCTGCTAACAGAATTCTACGTAAAGCTACAAGACGCCACTGAGGCGTCTGATGGATTTTACTGACAGAAGGAGCACATGTGTGGAGCGGGAGACCGCGTGCTCTCTACTGAATCTGATGCTCTTCTAATATTTGAATATTGGGCAGGGGCCTTCCCAGTTCCCCCTCCTAGTCCATAAATACCTGTGTCCTGTGCAGCTGTGGATTTCTGACCATCTGAGCCTCCTGCTGTGCTGGTGATGATTTCTCTCATCCAGCCCTCACAGTGGTGGGTACAGGGCAGAGGGGAACTGCTGGAGGTGAGGTATAGGGCCCCTTGCTTGGTCATGGAAGCAGCAGCTGCTATCCTAGTGGCCACGTGGCCAAAGGGTGCACGTCGCATGAAGATGGGGGCCGGTGAGGGCAGGGAGAACCGTCGTGTGAGCAGGAAGTTTCTGCCCATGGCTTGGGGTTGGCTGCAGGACGGGCCACGAAGGCAGCATGGATGCCAGCAAACTCCAGAGCCTGGCCTCACGGAGGCAAAAGAAGAGGAACAGACGCTGAGGACCCTCTGAAGTCTGCCGACGCCACGCCCGCCTCAGGGTGCAGGGAAGTCTGGGGTAGTAACAACAGCCGCCATTTATGGAGGCCTTGCTATGTCGGGAACTCGCTAAACACTTTGTACTTTTATTTGGTTTCATCTTGGAAGCAGGTCTGGAGGTGGTATATGAGTCAGGTCTCTCTGTTACAAGAGACAAAGTAGGTCAAGTTCAAATGGGGATGGTAGGAAGTATGTGGGGTTGCTCAGAGCACTGGAGGAGAACCCCAGAAACTAGGGCATCCGCAGGGACCTGGGGACCAGAAAACAAGAGCGGGTCACCATCGGCACACACCCCATCTCTGCTCCCTCTACACACTCACTTCCTTCTCTTCTACATGGAAAGTTCTTCACACACAAAAAAAGCAACTTCGGTTTCCATGATGAGGTTTCTCCAACGGTCCACCAAGAGAAAATTCTGGAGAAAGACTCTTAATTGTCCTACTTGCATTTGGCGCTCAGTCCTGGGCCATTCCCTGTGGCCGGTAGGGTGGCCCATCTAGGACATGTGTCCACCCAAGGAAAGTGGAGCCACTGGTGCAAGAAGTGGGGGGAGGTTCTGGAAAAATACACGGCACAGGTAGGTGTTCCCATCGCCTGGACAGAAGAGACAACCAGGCTTGGAGGGGCCGCGTGGCTTTGCCCAGGGCCTTGAGCCCGCGTGCAGTTGGCTGTCACCCACCACAGTTCTGCTGTGGCCCGTGCCGGCCACCGTCTCCCAGGCACAGGCTCCACGTGCTCGCGGGACAGCCTGTTTGGAAATGCCCTGGATGAGCACCGGGGTGGTGCTTACATATTGCACAGCTGGGATGCTGTGGGCATTACATTAATTTCCAAGTGCTGCTGTGACCACAAATGTATTGGCTTCCGACAGCGCAAACTCATTATCTAATGGCTCTGGAGGTCCTTTGTCCCCAAATCGGTCTTGCTGGGCTGAAATCAAGGTGTCGGCAGGACTGCATTCCTTCCAGAGGCTCCGGAAGTTGGGCTTCTATGGTGGACTTCCCTGTCGACTGTGCTCTGCCCTTTCTAGCTTCCAGAGGACCCCTGCACGCCTCGGCTTGTGGCTTCTTCCTCGAATCGCTGACCTCTGCTTCTGCCATCACCTCTCCTTCTCTAGCTCTGACCTCCCTGTTCATGACTAAATTGGGCCCACCTGGATAGTGTAGACTCATCTCCAGGACACTACGTTGCCACGGAGGGTGACATATTCACACGTTCTGGGGATTAGGGTGTGACCATCTTTGGGGTCACAAAGATTATTCCACCCACCCCAGGCATTGACCAATCGCAGCAGAAGCCGTCTGTGCCGAGGGGCACGGGTTTGGAGCCCTTGCTGCGCCAGATGTTACCCATGCATTTGCTGGATCCCAGGGAGGTCTAGGGGGCAGCAGAACAGTGGAGGAAATAGGGGGCTTTGGCCAGGGGCTTTTGGCATGGAAGTATTTTAACGGTATCAAGCGGCATGTGGAGAGCAGAGCAGCCCAGCTGAGGGTCAGTCTGGGTGAGAGCGGATTTACAGGGAGGTCTGGGGTGTACAGCCACACACACCCGTTGGCAGGTGGGGGGCTGCAGGGGAAGCACCAGAATCTTCGGGAAGGAGGGCAGTGCTGAGTCTGTGGCAAGCTTGACTCTGCTTCCCCTGGAACTGGGTAGAGCGGGCCAGGCCTACCCCAGGGCTCAGGGATGAAGGGGTTAAACGAGGCCAGTCATGATTTCAGGTTAGGTCCAGGTGGCCAGATGCGGGCTGGGGGTGGCGGGGGGAGGCAGAGGGAACTGAGAGCAAAGGGGGTCTGGATGAGAGAGGGGCCCAGCCTGCACACCCTTGGGGTCCTTTCAAGACTGGGGCTCCCAGGGCCAGGGCGGCTTAGCTCCTTAATAACAGAGGGGCCCACGTGTAGAAAACAAACCAGCAGTGATCTCTGTCCTAAGAGAAGAGCAGCCTCTGGGAGAGAGCGAGCCTGTCTCCCTGGTGGCGTGTGAGCCTGCACCGGCCTGGTTTATCAGACCCACTGAGAGCCAGGTAACCACGTGCCACGCCCACGGCGGCCAGGCCCCGGTGGCCAGGAGGGGCTCGGGCTGGGGCTGTGAGGAGGAAATTGATTCTACTGAAGGCTTGGGCTGGAAACCTCTCCCCTAACCCCCGTCCCCACTCTTTGGTCCAGGGATCGAGGCCGACCCTGCTTCATGGGCGGATAACCCCTGTAGCCACACAGCCCTCGTGCTCAGAAGGGTCCAACAGTGGATCGAATAGTGTCCCCAAGGATCTATATCCTAACCCCCAGGACCTAAGAATGTGATCTTATATAGAAACAGAGTTTTTGCAGAGGTGATTAAGTTAAAGGTCATGAGATGAGACCATCCTTGATTCAAGGTGGGCCTAAAATCCAGTGACTGATGTCCTCATAAGACACAGGGGAGGGGAATTTGAGATGCAGAGACACACAGAAAGCAAGGCCGTGTGAAGATGGAGGTAGAGATTGGCGTGATGCAGCCACAAGCCAGGGAAAGCCCAGGACTGCCAGCCAACACCGGAAGCCAGGAGGGAAGCCAGACCAGACTCTTCCCCAGAGCGTGGGGAAGAGATCAGCCCTGCTGACGCTTTGATCTCAGACTCCAGACTCTGGCCTCCAGGGCTGTGAGAGGAGTGATTTCTGATGTTTTCGGCCACTTCGTGTGTGGTCATTGGTTACATCAGCCGGATGAAACTGATACCGGCCGCGTGCCGGTTTAATGTTCCATTTGGTCACTGCCTTGAAATCCTTAATACTTTTGAACCACAGCCTCACATTTTCGCTTGGCTCTGGGTCCCGCAGATTACGTAGCTGGCCCTGGGCTTCGGTGTCCTTGGGAAGTAATAACACTACCCTTCCCCCAAACCTGCCCATCAGCAGGGAAGTGTCTCCAGACGCTATGGTAGGGGAGGGCCTACAGGAACCTGCCCCAGGTCGACGGACCCCAAACTCCTCTACATTCTTCCAAGCGGGACGAGAAGTCACGTTTCCGTTCCTCAGAGCCGTCTGGATGTCTGTGCAGGGGCTGTCTGCCGACCACGGCCCTCCTGGCTTCTGATGGTTCACCAAGCTTAGGTGCGCGCACAGACCACGGTGGGAACACCGCCCCTGCTTCTGCCCTCAAGACCCATTGCACACGGCTTGGGGGAGGCTGCCTGCCCGGGGCTGTGCGCCGAGCTTCTAGGGTCTCCTGGGCACACGCTGTTCCTTCTAAGAAGCCCGAGGAGCGTTTTTTAATGGTGTTTATTGTCGTTGTTGTTATTTTTTACATAAAAGGTGCAATGATCTATTTTCTTTCTGTGAGAGCACTAGAAAATCTCTGTGAGAGCCAGTTTTCAAAATGACTCATCTCCTGTCCATCTGAACTGCGTTCCAGAGTATGGCGGCCGGTCCTGAGTTCTGTCCAGGAAAAGGCCATGCGCGGGGGCCTCCGTTACTACAGACTTGTCATCTCCATCTCTCCCTGCCTTGGCCACGTGTGGAGGCTGAGGGGAAGCTGCGCTACCCTTCAGAGAGGCCCCGGATGACCTCAGCGGCCACAGGTAGGTAGCACCTCGCCCAACACGGGAGGCCTGGTTTGGTCCATCTAATCCCCTGTGCCTGTCAAGGCGGTTGCCTGGAGAGCCGCCTCCCAGCCCCAAGCGGGGCCGCGCAGTGAGGCTCAGGCGATCGTGGTGCTTTGTGCGTGCTGCCCCCACCGGGTTTCTTCCTCAAAACTGTATTCTTGTGAAACCCAAACCAAAAGGAGAACTAGAAGATGGAATATTTTCTGCCGGACCCATGACTTCCTTGCTAGTCACGAAATCTCCTGGGTTTATATCCTATGAGGGGCCAATGGGACCATTTTCACAGGCTGGGCCACGAAGGTGGGCACAGCAGTGACTCCGTGAGATGGTTTCTGAGGGACAGGGAGACTCACAGAGACCCCTGGACTGAAAGGTCTAATCGGAATTCAGAGCCTCTGTTGTCCTGTACGGAAATAAACACCCGAAGAGCGGAAGTGTTCACGAACGGATGGTTGTATAAGTCGGGTATCAGAGAATGATGCATGTCCTAGGATAAAGCTAGACTACATCAGCTCAAGGAATCTTCCAGCTCTAAAATTCCATGCTCTGTGCAGTCATGGAGACCCATTATGTCAGACTCTCCACCTTGGGGCAAATTGATCAACACAGAATTTTTGCTTCTAACTTCTGTGGCAGCCCCGCTTACCCATGGGTTGTAAAATAAAATGAGCGTACCCTCTGGCACCCGAATCATTTCTGTCTCATGTGGAGCACAGGATTCCTCAATCTCTAAACCTTCAATCATGCGTCCTGATCTCAGACCAGAATGTAATCAATATTTATTAGGGCAAGTGTCTGCCCGCAGCTCGCTGAGCCCAGCAAGAAAAATATTTATGGCCTGACAAACCTGTTTTAACTATTCTCTTTCATCACTTTTTTTACAGCTAACCAACAATGGCTAGAATCTAAAGCTAAACTGTTTTGAGTACAACTTGCAGAATCTATGTTCCAAGATGCACCGTTGGTCCCAGAGCAGGGCCCGTTGACTCCTGCGACAGGCTTGTACCAGTGACAGCTGGGAAACTGTGGCCTGGCCTGAGGTCTGTGGTCCCCAGCCTGCTCTAGATGGGATGAGGGGAGTTTTATAAAAGACATGTAGCTCAAACATGGAAATGTGGGTGTGGAGTTCAGTGCTTCCGAAACTTCCCTGCTAAAGATCTCCTGGGATGCTTGTTAAACACACAGATTACTAGGTCTTCGTGGTTGGTCTGGGGGTCACTACAACACTAGACTCTCAGTAAAAGGCTGTGGACTGGAGTTGAATTGAACTGGGGCAAAGACAAGGGACCTGCCTGAAGAACACAGCAGGTGGCACCCAGCTCATAGCACTGGGTCAGGAGTGAGGCAGCACATGTCCGAGGACAGTCAGGGACCCTGAGACTGCCCTCCCTCCAGACCCAGGGTCTCCCCAAACCAGTGATGATGCTGTGAATGTCCACATGTGAGTTGCTGCCCATCAAATGATGACCTAAAGGTGAGACATGAGGGGACTCTGCTTCTCGCTTCCTTGTATCTTTTAAACAGTTGATTGATTGATTGACAGCAGGTCGTTCCCAGGGCTTCAGAGAAGATACGAAATGATATGACGTCAGGTTAAACACCAAATGAAGCAAGGCATGCCCAGAGACACCTCCCTTCTCGTGCACTGTAGGTACATGTTCAGATGTGTGTTCCCCACTACAGTTTGGAGCCGGAAGGGACCTTTGAAAACACTGGTCCAGCTTCATGGTGTTGGTGACTTCTCAGTTCTCGTGGGATAAAGACTGAACTTGACCCTCACGGCCTGGAGACGCCCAGCCTTGCCCACTGCCCCCCCACTCCTTGCTCTCTGCTCATCACACAACCTTCCCTTGGTGCAGTGTCTTGACTTCCGGGCTCCCTCCTGCCCCAGGACCTTTGCACACACTGTTGCCACTGCCCATAGAGCTCTCCTTCCTTCTCTACGTGTCCTCATAGACTCCCCTCTCTGCCCAGCTCTCTGGCAAACTTGAACTGCTTGTAGAAGCGTTCCTGATGCTCCTGGCCATCAAGACTCACGTGCCCTGATGACACCGGGGACCCTCGTTCTCGGTACGCACCACAGCTGCAATCTCCCGTTGTTTGTGGGACCATCTGGCTGACGTCTCCCTAGCAGACTAGGGAGGGCCACACGGACAGGAATGCTGTCTGCTTTACTCCCTTGTCCCCTCAGCTTCTCAGCTGCTCCTAACCCTCGATAGGTCTTGGTGGCATGAATGTCTAAACTCCCTCAGGTCACTGGTGAGGAAATGGAGTCCAAGTGACGAAGGATGCAGTGCTTTGTCTTCAGCTGCACAACCACGAGGTCAGTAGAATTATAAACACGACTTAGGTTCTTGGGTGCCAGACACATGCTAATTAACTTAGGAGGATTGCCCTATTTAACCCTCCTGCCGACCACGTGGATGTAAGTAAGATCGTTATCATCCTCTAATTACAGGTGAGGAAACTGAGGCTCAGAGAATGTGACAGCTGCTACCAGTGGGCCCCCCAACCCACCCAGAGTCACCTGCCCATCAGGGACAGCTCCCTGTGTCTCTCTCGGCCATGAGAGGTGTCCTCCACCCGTGAAGGCAGGCTCGGCCACGCAGGCAGGACAGAAGGCTGGGCATTAGTGCAGGGGGAGCGGCCCTCCATCACCAAGGGGAGGCTCAGGGAATCAAGGGCCTCCTTACCATCAGTGGGATGACCCACACGGCCTTTCCCAGGTCCAAGGTGAGACTGAGCCCACGTGGCAGCCTGCTCACAGCACTGCCCCTTTGACCCTTCCTCCCTGACCAATGTCCCGCCTTCACGGTGCTTCCTGGAATCACGTCCAAAATAAAGTACTTGCACCTGCAACCTTGGGAATCCTAAGTAACAGAGAGTGCGAAGAGCAGTAGCTTGGCCAAGGTCACACAAGGAGCAAGTGCAAAGGCAAAATCGGGATCCAGTACCTTCTTCCCCATCGCGCCACAACAGCACCTGCCACTTGGCTCCAACGCTGTTGGGCAGTGACGGTACCACACCCTTGTGATAAGTAGGTCACTACTGGTTAGCAGGATAACGGCCCCCAGAGATGTCCCTGCCATAATCCCCAGAGCCTGCGACTCTGTCATATTACGTGGGAAAGGGTGGACTTAAAGTTACTAATCAACTGACTTTAAAATGGGGAGATTATCCCAGATTATCCTGGTAGCCCAGTGTAATCACAAGGGTTCTTCTAAGTGGAAAAGGAGGCCAGACAGGAGAGTCAGGGTGATGTGACCACGAAGACAGACACAGTGATGCAGCACCGCAGGCTTTGAAAGTGGAGGAAGGGGCCACGAGCCAAAGAATGTGGGCAGCGTCTAAAAGCTGGAAAAGGCAAGAAAACAGATTCTCTCCCTTGGAGCCTCCAGAAGGGAATGCAGCCCTGCCATCAGCTGGGATCTGGCCCAGGGAGACCTGTGCTGACTTTTCACCTACAGAATTATAAGATAATAGATGTGTGTTGTTTTAAGCCGCTATAATTGAGGTAATTTGTTACAGCAACAGTAGGAAACTAACACCACCGCTTAGAGAACTTAGGACCCCATCCCTCCCTGTGCTTTATGGATGAGGCTTGGGTTTCTTTTCATATTGTGACGTATCGATTACATCACAGAAGATCTTGAAGACGTCTGTGGCACTGAGTGGACTAATTCTGTCCTGAAAGCATCCACCTTGAACATTTAAGCATTTTCAAGCCAGGCTCTGGACCGTTTTGCAGACACTGGCAGAGGAGAGGTGTGTGTGGTTACCTGAGGGCTGAATTTGCCTGGATCTGGTCGGATGAGTTTGGTGTATCCCCTCCGCCTGTTCTGTACACTGTATTAGAAACCGCGGAGATGTCGCCGCCCTGATAGCCCTGGTCCTCAACTGCACGGTGAACATGCATGTAAATGTATAATAACCCTCCTGTGCTGTGGAACAGCTCCCACCTGGGCCTTCGGCAGACACTCAGAGTGCAGTAAACGATTATGAGCAGGGGAAAGAGAAAGCAAGTGACGACTCATCAAAGAACAGATTTTCAATCATGCTTTAGAAGAATCTTTCCTAGAGGACAGTGGCTAATGGGAGCGTGCAGTGGCCTAACCATTTGGGGACCGGAAAAGTGATGCTCTAGAGCCGTAAACCTTAGAAATTCAATCCAGGTGGAGAACACCTTACCTACACGATGAAACTTAAGGAAAATTAGAGCACAGAAGATGAGCCCAATAGTAGCTGTACAGGGAACCCCCTGGGTGACATAGTTAAGCCACTAGTTTCGTGAAGCTGAGAAAAGTGGAGATGAATTGAATCTCCCTCTCTGAGCAACTCCCAGGAGGAGGGCAGGTCGGAGATGTTTAGAGGAGTGTCATATGGAGAATGGGGGGGAAGAGAGTCTAGAGGATAGAGTGGAAGAGTCTCACAGGGATGTGATGCTTAGAAATGGATTCCATTCAATTAAATAGAATTTTAATAACCCACTACTGTATTCTAGACATTACACTTATCTGAGATAGGAGGATGAACCAGGCACAGGCCCAGGGCCCTGATATCCCAGAGGAAACTACAGAAAGAGAAAGACAATGTCATATAAGCAGCCTCTGACAATGGACAGAGGTGGAGAAGGAGCTCAGAGGACGGCACTGCTAGATTTGGGTACCCTGGAAAGCTCTCTGCAGGAGGTACTGTTGGAATTTCTGGCCGGAGGGAGCCGCCAATGCATAGCTGTATCTGGCTGGCGTCCCTATCCCTTGTCATGTATCTCTTCCCTCTATGGCATTATTCACTCTGTCCCATTCTTAAAGCCTTGGGCAATGCATCTCCCTTTCATCTTCTCTGGATCAGTGGGCTATAGGTGACCTGTCCATAAAGTCTTCATGCCCCCCCTTGGGCATCCAGGGTGATGCCTCTGCAGTGTTCTCGGGTAGGAAGTTTAGGCTGAACCAGGCAGTGGTCTCGAGGATAGGACCAGTTGGAAGGGCTAAGTATTCAGAGGTGTAAACTAGGGAGGGGAGCAGTGGCGACGCCTGGAAGGCGCCCGGGAGGAAGGGGCTGAGCAGGGCAGAAGCAGCATGCTCTATGATCTATGTGAAGGGCACAGTCGGGAGACCTTTCATATGTGGGGACGTGGGTGAGGGTCTTGCTGGGAGACCACACATCTGGCTGAAGTTTATGCCTGCTGGGACCCTAAGGATATCACGGTCTGTCCTGGTCTGCTTAGACTGCCGTAACAAAATACTTGAGAACGGGTGGCTTGAACGACAGGAGTTCTCACCGTTCTGGAAGCTGAAGTCCTAGATCGGGGCACTGGCCTGGTGGGGTTCTGGGTGACGCCCCCTCCCAGCTTGTAGTCTGCTGACTTCCCGCTGTGTCCTCACATGGTGGAGAGGGACCACAAGCTCTCTGATGTCCCTTCTTATAAGGGCACTAATCCCATCATGAGATCCCATCCTCGTGACCTCATCTGGACTCATTACCTCTCGAGGGCCCCATCTCAGCTACCATCACACTGGGGGCTAGGGCTTCCACATATGAATTTGGGGGGACAGAACTCAGCCGGTAGCACAGTCCAAAGTGGTCAAGGTGAAGACTGAAGCCACAGATGTTCTAACCATCAACTGTGAAGAGGAGGTGGAATCACAGGTCTGTGGGCCCATGGCCTCCCCACGAAGACGCTGGAGGAAGTCTGGGGACTGTCTGCAACCAGCCTTCCTGCTCCAGGCTGTGCAACGTGCTCCCGGAGAAAGCAGCTGGTAGCCAAGGCTGGGCCACACGGTAGGTTCACCAGACCCAAGAGTCTGACACGCAGCCCTGCAGCCTCAGGAGCTCTGTCCCTTCAGGGACCCAGAACTGTCGAAACCAGGATGCCAGCTGACTAGTTTGTAGGAAGGGTCACAGCCGTCAAGTGGATTGGTAACTCGTGAGCCTCACCAGCGTATGTCTCCTGTGTTTGAGAAGCAAGCCGTCTAAGGAGGGTGCTCTCTGGAAACGTCCTCAGATGTACTAATCCCTCTTTGAAGATACAGTGACTTCGTACTGGTTCGTCCCTCGAGGTGACTATGTTTCTGTTCTGGTACCTCAGTATTGATTTTCAAGTTTAACTCTAAAGAAAAATCTGGTTTCTAAGTTCCAAAGGAGCCCCGTAAGGGAATTCAACCTGTGACTATTAGCGCTAATGTATAAATCCAAATATGAATTAAAGGGAGTTACATTTCTGCTATTTCTATTATAATAAATTTTAAAACACTCTTAAAGATTATGTCCCATAACTAACCAATTTAAATCGGTTTCTTTTTACAGAAACATAAAGCTTAAATCTTAAGTTTTCTAAAAAGTAGACTTTCCTTAAAAGTCTGATAAGAATTTGGGATTTCTAGACAAGTTGCAAATGTGATTAAAAGCAAAGAAAAAGAAAGCAAAGAAAAAGTGTGTGTGCGTGTGTGTGTGTGTGTGTGGTTTTATATACACTGTGGTTCTAGGAAATATTTGTAAGTGGTTAGTTCACTGTACTTATAGCTGCAACTTGTGTGCTTACAAAGATGTATTTAAACTTTGCAGAAACATAACCCTAGCTCCTAAGAGTGAACTTTTTTGAAGTTGAAATAGCTAAGTGTTTTTTCTTTCATCTTTTTAACTCAAGGGTTCCTGGACCATCAAATCCTCAAATAAGGTATCTGGTGGTAGTTCTAGCCAATTTTGCAGATGAAAGAGATTTGGATAAGAGTGAGATAGGATCTGAATTTTGAGATACCTACATTAACTCAGTATCTGAACTCTTTGAGATTCTTCCACGCTCAGTTCCTTCGAGAAAGGCCAATCCAGCTGCCAAAAGGGTCCCGCTGCAAGAACCGGCAGTGGGAAATGTGCTCACTGATGCAATTCAGAAGGCAGATTTGATGTATTTGTAATAAAACCTGCGTGTAGAGGTGGAGGTGCAGGCTGCCTCAGCCTGTGTGGGAGGAAAGCTGCCGAACAGGTCCGTCTGGATGAACTCTCAGAGGAACTTAGCCAACGAAAGGAAGGAAGAAAGTCTAACAGAATTTAGGATGTACTGGGGCTCACACTTGAGGGTAAACCAGATAATCAAGTTTTCAGCGTCTTTGAGGATTTTTCTCGCAGCCTGAAACAAGGCTTGCGAGGGAGGGGACCCTTACCTCCCCCGCCTCGGGGCCCCTCAGTGGTAGGACCCGTTCTGTGGGGAAGCGGTCCATGCGCGGGATGAATTGGGCCCTTGTCGTCCCTACCGGCGGATCAGCGTGCTCTGTGGATGGGTTGGTCAGTGAAGAAAATGAACGACCCAGGAGCAGCAAACTGGAGTCGTGTACTGCAAATTTCTGCTGATTTTTGATACAAAGAGTTAAAAGAGGCATCTGACTTAAAACTGGTTCTAGGGTAACCTGTTATGGCCGGGCCGGTTTTTAATTGCTGATAAAACCGGAACTCTTTAGCCCTTAGCAATGAGCAACTAGATTGTAGTCTAGACTCTGCATAACTTAGGTTTCTGTAGAGAACTTTACCATGTTCTTTCCAACCTGTGTCACAAATATCCGGTGGAGCGGTTCACATAAGAGTTTCCCTCAGTTTCACCAGTGAGAACAGAAGATGCTTGTCCGAGGTTACAAGGCTAGAAAATACTGGAGCCAGTTCTTGGCTTTATATACAATTCATTCTCCACTAACTTCCGAGCTTGGAATGGGCTGAAGCAAATTGAATTACATCAGATCCAATGTTTGCCAACGTACTCTGTGCTCCATACGATATAGTTCATAAACAGTTTGTATTTTAGAAGTTCCTCTGTATGCTGTGAAAGACAGAACAACATGCTCTCCAGAATTTATTTTCCCTAAATTTGAGCTAATAGGGTTTTTAAGTATTGAGATATCTTTGTTCACATTTCTTGTGACTACTGATTTATTTGTATTAATTTCTAACAGCTTATTTGCACTTTTGATTTACCGCGCCTTTTTTTAAAATTTATTTTTTATTCTATCTTCCCCTTTTTTTTGCCTTCCCTTGAAAGGATGGTTTTCTTTACTTCCTTTCTCCCCCTCCCCTCTGATTTGGCATTCATATTTTTATCCTTTCACTGCTTTTGCCTAAAGTTTAAATAAACGCTCTTGCTTAACAAATTGTTACATAAATCAATATCGTGACCCTCATGAATGAGACAAGAACCTTAGAACACATTAAATCTAGTCATTTGTTAGTTTCTTTCTTTTTGTTGTTTTTTCTCATGGAAAGGCATTTTATTTTAAATATAGCAGTGTGTACGTGTCAATCCCATACTCCCAATCTATCCCTCTTGTTATTGTTGAATAGGTTTATGCTTTTTTTTTTTTTTTTTTGGCTACACCATGCTGCACGTGGAATCTTAGTTCCCTGACCAGGGATCGAATACATGCTCCCTGCAGTGGCAGCGCGGGATCCTAATTACTGGACCCCCAGGGAAGTCCTTAAATAGGTTTTTAGTGGAATCTTATTTCTGTTGCTCCACAATTAGTCATTGCTATTTCCAGATAATACTTGTATTAGTTATTCATTGCCACATAACAAATGATCCCCCATGCTCAGAGGAAGACTATTGTACGTGGACATGAATATCCAGGGGGGTGGAATGTCTTAATGGCCGTCCACCTCAATATATAAATGCAACCATTTGCTCAGAAATCCTCTCCTCACCATTACTTCTCAGTATATCAATGAATAATCCTTCAAATGAAGACCTGTGGATGGAAAATACTCTCCCTTTGTCATAAACACCTTTATTTTGTCCTCACTCTTGAATGATACTTCATCTAAATTTATTTAAGCTGAGAGTTCTTCCTTAGCCCTTTGAATGTCTAATTCCATTATGTTGGGGCTTCTATTTTAGCTGCAGAGAAATCTGCTGTTATCCCATTGTTCTGACTTTATGGTGGTTTTTAAAATTTTTCTTTGTTATTAGTGCTCAGCAGTTTCACTGTGGCTCATTCAGGCATACATTTATTTATCCTGTTCAGGATTTTCTGTGAATTTCCAATTTGAGTAGAGTTGCCAGATAAAATACAGGAAAACCAGTCGAATTTTAATTTTAGGTAAGTCCAATCCAATATCGCATGGGACATACCTCTACTAAAAGAAATTACTTATTCCTCGTCTAGAATTCAAATGTAAACAGGAATCTTGTGGGGTTGTTTGTTTTTGTTTTTTTTTGCTCAATTTGGCAGTGTGAAATTTGAGGATTCCTGTCTTTCATCTAAACTGGAAAATTCTTAGTCATAAGCTCTGCAAATATCACCTTCCCTTGAACCTCTCTATTTCTTCCCTTAAATTCTTATTGAATATATGTTTGTATTAGTTTCCGAGGGCTATCATAACAAAGTCCCACAAACTGCATGGCTTAGAACGACAGAAATGTGTTCTCCTGCAGTCCTGGAAGCAAGAACTCTGAAATAAAGATGTCAGCAGGGTTGTGTTCCCTCTGAACTTTCTGGGGAAGAATCTTTCCTGGCGTCTTCCTAGCACCTGGTGGTTGTGGGCAATCCTTTGGCATTCCTTGACTTATAGCCGCATCACTCCCGTCTCTGCCCCTGTCATCACATGGACTTATTCCCTGTATCTCTCTGTCTTTCTGGCTTAACAAGGGCTTCTTATGAGGACACCAGTCATTGGATGAGGGTCCACTCTCATCCGTACGAGCCCACCTTAGCTGATTAAATTTGTGAAGACCCTGTTTCCAAATAAGGCCACATTCTGAGGTTCTAGGGAAACATGAATTTTGAGGGTCATTATTCAACCAGGTACAACGTAGAACATTTGAACAATTTTTTAAACGAAAGCTTTTATGAAACTAAAAGACCAAAGGAAGATGTAGCCATAAATTAAGGATAGAGAGCTTAACCGAATTTATTGTTTATTCTACCCTTAACTCAAACTATCCCTCATGTTTTTATTTGTTTGTTTGTTTGTTTTTATCAATCAGCTTGTTTTGTTTTCATCATGCATTATTTTTCCTAACATTTTTATTTCTTCTTTAAAAGTGCTTTTTTTTATAGCTTTGAATGTACTAAATTCTTTTGTTTATTCAGATAATTCTGTTATCTCAAGGACTTGAATCACTACAGGAGTATTATCAATGCAGCACCAATGTACATGTTAGAAGCTTAACTTAGGGATTGTTGTACCACAAAAATAATATAAATTCAGATGTATCTTTTTTTCCTTTCTGAGACCTTGGACAGAGCCATGTTGGTGGGTGGAGTTATTTTTCTTGTGGCCTCTTCATTACAGGGACTGAGTTTCAGGAATCTCAGTTTTATGCACTGTTCTCAGTTCTAATTCATTACCCGAAACCTCATCTCCTGTCTTCATATGGTGTTGACAGAGTCTCTTGCTGTAGGGTAAATTTCTGGGTCAGATAACCCCCTACTCCCACCCTGGTGACTGCAGCTAGAAGTCCTTTTTTGTTTCTTCTAGCATCTGAGGGTCTCTCTTTCTTGTTAACTTAATTATGTATTTTAAATGAAAGTTGTCTTATTTTATCTAAAATTTTTAGCTATATGTAGCTGGGGGCGTTTCACACTAGCTGACGCTGCCGAAGAGCCCGTTGCAGAAGCCCCGTCTCTGGGCTACTAAAACCAAGATAACGAGCTCCCCTGCACGTTAGCCCACTGTCGAAGTAGGATTCAGTGTCAGTCATGCAGAAAAGGTCCTGGTTTTCACGTGTGATGTCTAATTATAGTCTCTGGATGAGCCTAGGTCCTTCCCTTAGCTTAGTGGATTCATAAAAACGTGGTTCCAATATTGAAATAATTGCATATCATACGGTTTGCACTATTTATTTTCTCTCCCCCGGGATTGCTAGGAAAACTGAGAGGAATGAATTCTAAAGACATTAGACCGATGTTTGGCATATTCAGAATATGGTGGTTTTAACTCAAAGTTTAAGAAATATGAGGACATGGAGAGGACAGTTTACTGAGAAGACAGGAGTCAGAATATATACAGACCCACGTCTGTCAGATATGAGTCAGATAGCTAGTCAGATTGTAGACCCAGCTCTGCCACTAACCAGGGAACTATTTGTATCAGTAGCAGATTGTAAACCCACCTCTGCCTCTAACCAGGTAACTATTTGTATCAGTAGCAGATTGTAAACCCACCTCTTTATTTAACCAGGTAACTAATTCTATCAGCGTCAGATTGTAGCCCCACCTCTACCTCTAACCAGGTAACTATTTCTATCAGAGTCAGATTTTAGACACATGTTTACCTCTAACCAGGTAACTATTTCCAACAGGGAGTCAAATTTTAGGTGACCCACCTCTACCTCTAACCAGGTAATTATTTCTATCAGAGTCAGATTCTAGACCCCTCTCTACTTCTAACCTGGTAACTATTTCTAACAGGGAGTAAGATCTTAGAACCACCTCTTCCTCTAAACAGGTAACTACTTCTATCAGGTAGTCAGATTGTAAACCCACCTCTGCCTCTAACCCAGTAGCTCTTCCTATCCTGCAGTCAGATTTTAGACCACCTCTGCCGCTAACCGGGTAGCCAATTCTATTTCAAAATTTCTCATCTGCAAAGGACATTCGCAAAATGCCTTACAAGCGCCTTCTGGCTCTTAGGTGTTATGTAAAGATTTCCAGTGGGAGTAAGTTGGGAGGGGGTCAAAGTTCTATGCAGCTTGGAAGCCGTGCAGAAGCTCTGATGGGCTGACAGTGCAGAGGAGGAGGCCTTTTCCTGACAGCCTGCGGGTTGCTCTGCCTCACCCAGGCCTTGGTTCTCGCCTTTTCCTTTTGACCATCTTGGGCGTTCATCTACCCTCTTGGTTGTTCCTGTTTTTTTAGTCCGTGTGAAGTGTATCTGGTCTCGTGGCTAGAGCCAGCACTTTGCCTCAATCCTGACTGCCTTCCTTATGTTTTTTTCCTCTGTCCCTTCCCGGGCAGTTTCTGGTGGCTGCCCCCTGCATCGGCAGAGAGACTACATACCCGTACACAATTTTTCATGTTCCTACAGGAACCCCTTCTCTCCCCTACTGCTGTGTCTTCTAGGATACCGCCATGCTTAGCAGGAACTTTAACTGATCGACCCCTTCATTTCCGAGTCCTAGCCACTTTTCTTTGAAAAGTCTCATATGCATGTGGTATGCATTCAATGAATAGTTTTTGAGTTAGGGTAGACACTCTATTAGACACAGGGGCAAAATCAAGAATAAGAAAGGCAGACCCCTGACGCTGAAAAGAAGGTAAACAAGATAATCACGGTTCATGCTCTGTGATAAGCGTTCTGGGAGAAAATCAGTAGGGAGGTGAGGTAATGAATGGCAGGGTGGATGACGTGGGTCAGGTTACTCAGGGGGCCTCTCTGGAAGAGCTGAGGTCTTAGGAAGCAAGGGAGTTCCAGCAGCAAGTACAGACCCGGAAGCGGGGCCGTCTGGTGTATCATCAGACCTGGGAGCCCTGCCTCCCCACTGCCCCACCCAGGGGGCAGGGCTGGTGGGAGCCTGGGGGAGAGTGGCCAAGGGGAGTCCACGGTGGACAGCCCCTCTTCATCCCACTCTACTTAGGCCAACTCTACTTAGGCTCTTATCAGAATCTATTCCAGAATCAACTAACTAATGCCTCTGACCCCAAGCTTCCTCTACTGCAATTCATCTTTCAGAGCTCTGCCAGTTTATCTTTCTTAAACACTACTTTATAATAGTAGTGCACCCCAGTGTTCATAGCAGCACTATTTACAATAGCCAAGACATGGAAACAACCTAAGTGTCCATCAACAGATGAGTGGATGAAGCAGATGTGGTATATATATATATATATATATATATATATATATATATATATATATATACACACACACACACACACACACAATGGAGTACTACTCAGTCATAAAAAAGAATTAAATAAGGCCATTTGCAGCAACATGGATGGACCTAAAGATTATCATACTAAGTGAAGTAAATCAGAAAAAGACAAATGCCATATGATATCACTTATAGGTGGAATCTAAAATACGACACAAATGAACTTATCTACAAAACAGAAACAGACTCACAGACATAGAGAACAGACTTGTGGTTTCCAAGGGGGAGGGATGGATTGGGAGTTTGGGATTAGTAGAGGCAAACTATTACATATAGGATGGATAAACAACAAGGTCTTACTGCATAGCACAGGGAACTCTATTCAATATAGTTGATCTATATTCAATATATCCTGGGATAAACCATAATGGAAAAGAATATGAAAAAGAATGTATATATATGTATAACTTTACTGTACAGTAGAAATTAACACAACATTGTAAATCAACTATACTTCAAAAAATTAATGTTACTTTTCTCTCCAAGGCATTTTTCTTTTTTCTTGAGCTATAATTGATATATTACAGTTGACCTTTCAACGACACAGGGGCAGGAACACTGACCCTCTGCATGGTTGAAAATCAGCATACAACTTATAGCTGGCCCTCCATATCCACGGTTCCTCTGTCTCCACTGTTCCACACCTATGGATTCAACCAACCTCAGAACATGTAGTCTGTAGTATTTACTATTGAAAAACATCTGCATGTAAGTGAAGCCATGTAGCTCAAATCCGTGTGGTTCAACTGCATATTAGTTTCAGGTGCACAACATACTGATTTCGTGTTTGTAAGTATTGTGACATGATCACTACAATAAGCCTAGTTAACATCCATCACTACACAGAGTTACAATTATTTTTTATTGTTGCGTATGTCTTAATTTTGCCTCTCCAAGTGAATTTTAAGGACCTTCAGAGTAAGCACCATATCTTGAATCTTCTCTAGGCTCCTAACACATTTATCCCTGTGTCAAACAGTTTCTATACAAAATATACTTTAAAAATTTATTTAGTTAGTTAGTTATTTCTGGCTGCATTGGGTCTTCGTTGCTGCACACGGGCTTTCTCTAGTTGTAGCGAGCGGGGGCTACTCTTCATTGTGGTGCGCGGGCTTCTCATTGTGGTGGCTTCTCTTGTTGTGGAGCACGGGCTCTAGGCCCGAGGGCTTCAGTACTTGTGACTCCCGGGCTCTAGAGCGCAGGCTCAGTAGTTGTGGCGCATGGGGCTTAGTTGCTCCGCGGCATGTGGGATCTTCCCGGACCAGGGATTGAACCTGTGTCCCCTGCACTAGCAGGTGGATTTTTAACCACTGCACCACCAGAGAAGTCCCAAAATATACTTTTTTAAAATGAAATGTTGTACATCCATACAATGGAATACTACTCAGCAATAAAAAGGAATGATACATGCTACAAGTTGGATGAACCTCAAAAACATTATGCTGAGTGAAAGAAGAAGACACAGAAAACTACAGATTGTATTATTCCATTTATATGAAATGTCTGGAAAAGACAAATGTATAGGGACAGAAAGCAGTTTAGTGGTTGCCTGGGGGTGGAGGCAAGAATAGAAAGTGACTGAAAGAGGATAAAAGGAAATTTTTTTTTTTACATTTTTATTGGAGTATAATTGCTTTACAATGGTGTGTTAGTTTCTGCTTTATAACAAAGTGAATCAGTTATACATATACATATGTTCCCATATCTCCTCCCTCTTGCGTCTCCCTCCCACCCTCCCTATCCCACCCCTCCAGGCGGTCACAAAGCACCGAGCTGATCTCCCTGTGCTATGTGGCTGCTTCCCACTAGCTATCTACCTTACGTTTGGTAGTGTATGTATGTCCATGCCTCTCTCTTGCTTTGCCACAGCTTACCTTTCCACCTCCCCATATCCTCAAGTCCATTCTCTTTTTTGAGCAATGAAATGTTCTAAAACTGAGTTGTGATGATGTCTGTATAATTCCATACATTTTCTAAATATCGTTAAATTGTATACTTGTGTATATATAAAATATCGATTATTTTATGATATGCAAATTATACATCAATAAAGCTGTGTATGCACACAGACACACAGACACACACACACACACACACACACGTATGTATTTGCTGACTTAGAAATTGAAATAAGCAACTGTTAACATTGATTCTAAAGAAAAAAAATAGGAAGTCTTTGCAACCAACTTTGCAAGAGGGAGAAAACATTCTGATTCCAGGTGATGGAGCAGACCTGGTTGGAAGTGTAGAAAAATCCCTCTAGGAAAATAAGAGCAATTGATCCATTATAGGCAATTACAATACCCCTTAGGAATGTTAGGGACTATATGCCTGGATTCTACTGATATATATAATCACCCAACAAGCTTCAACCTGTAATTCAATGTTTGACATTCAGTTGAGGGGCTGCTTCAGTTCTCAGGCAAATTCTGTCAACCACAGTGGACAAATTCATCCTCATCCTGATTCTAATAATTTTATTGTGAATTTGAGGAGCCAGTTTTCTTAAGGCGTGTACATCCTTGTTTTCTGTTGTTGCTGTTGTTTTAATTTTAAACCCTCTAGTTAAATTTCCCAATCTGTCCCTTTGGAACAGACACCTTTGTCCCCAGGCAGCTGAGAAACAGAGCAGAAAAGAGCACCACACCTCTGTTTACCTGGGAACATAAACAGAACCCAGCAAGAAGTAGCCAAAGACTTTCTTCAGGGCTCCTGGTCTAGTCCTAGCAATGAACTAGACACTCGATATACACAAACCCATGCAGGGGGCTCAGTTAGGCACAAGGGAAATCAGGGACCCTGCTCTCCAGGAAGTTACCAGAACACCATGTATTTCAAGACGATATCACGAACCAGCTCAAGGATTTCAACTCCATCTTTCCTGTAAGCTCTTAGGAGGTTAACTCAATACAGGGATAACCAGGGCTCTGCCATCTCACTGTTGACAGAACCATTGACCCCTCACGCCCCATGGTTGGTATCATCTATGGGGAGTGAGCTAAGGCGTTGGAGTTAGTGCAGTTCAGTCCATCACCAGTTCCCTGCTTTGAGCGTGAACGTGAGTGGCAGAAATGACATGGAGGCTAAGAAAGGAAGAGTCAGGATACGGTGTGTTGCTGGGTCACCCACAGGACTGCTGCCTGGGGAGACTCGTTGAGGAAAGGAAGGCTGTAAGTGAGAAGGCTGTATGGTGCCCAGGTCTTAGATGATGCGAACGTGTTGGCAGATGAGAAGACCACCAAGGTAAGTGAGCCAGCCCACAGGATTGTGGGGAAGCTGAAGAACATATGAGGCAGTTCAACTGGAGGGCGAAAAATGCATTCCCTGTTTTCTTCACACCCCAGAAAGAGTCTTTGTAATTAGGAGGCCAAGAATCCCTCCAGCGACTTTCTATACCGCAGTGTTTGTGAGATGTTGCCCTGGAGCCAATTAGCATAATAAGTCAGATAAGAAGGAACATTCGGCTCGAACGTCTTCATGTGTGTCAGAGAGAAGTATGGGTAATGATGTGACAGCACTGTGATCTTTTATCTTTCAGTTCTTTTCAGACCTTGGGGAAGTAAAACGTCAACTAGAGAATTAAAAAAATATATGTATATATTAGAAACACAAAAATATAAATCCTCTGAAATATAATTTTTGTCCTTCCTGTTTGAACAATTATCAAACATAAATGTTTGAAAATTTTAACACTTACCAAATATAAAACCTAAACTAAGGGTTTTTACTGTTTTGGTTTTTTTCCCCAAAATACAAGCAAACATCAGGATATAAAGAAAGAATTTCAACTTCTGGAATGCTTTTCCATTCCTCCACCTAACACTGCATTTACGTTTCCCCCAGACCCACCTCCTTCTTAGCCCAGAACTGAAAAGAAGAAAACCAGGCCATGAGGTCATCTCTGGAGATATTTGAACTGCCTGCAGAGCACGCATCCCATGGCTTATAAATCCTTCATCCTAACCTGGCTTGACTGGGCTTATCCATCTCCACTCATTCTTCTTAGCTGCCTTTTTGTCCACCCTCCCACCCTCTGCATTTAAGATCGAAACAGCCCCATTCTTCAAGCGCTGTCATTCAAGCCCACGCAGATTTGGGTTAAAGACTCATTCCGAGACATGGAGATGTTTATCTCTACTTACACGATCTGCTGGTTGTTGTTGAGAAAGATATTGACCCAACAAAATGACTTGTTAACACAAAACTCAAAATTTCCTCTTCATTCTTTGTTGTTAAAGTGCCCAGTTCACTGATTTTAAGTTGCTTTCAAGGCAGGATGTCAGAACTACTACTGGGCTGCACAGGTAAGATTGGACAGCACTGGACTGTCAGTCCCTGCTGCTGAGCCCTCTGGATACAGGCACGTGTTTGCAAGAGGAAAAGGCCCCAACATGCTCTTATTATAACCCATCCATTAAATGGGGTGCTTGCCTTTGGACTGTGGGTCCCAAGCTTTGCCTCATGTTTCCATTGGGTGCTCAGTGCAGCCATTCAAGTCCTTACACACACCCCCAACTGGGTTTGCTGAAGAGTGGTTACTCGACAAATTAATCGGTATTAAGCCAACGTTTAAAAAGGATGGGGTAGGGGTCGTGTGGGCACGCATTTCTGAAATGCCATCTTGACAAAATTAGGAGCGTTTCTTCATTGCAGGACCGTGGGAGGCTTTTATTTGCTCACCTCTTTTCAAGTTCCCAAGTGGACTCTGCTGCAGCTTTTCCCAGAAGTGCTTGACCCCTACCCCTTTTATTTCAGGAATCTCATAGAAGTTGCATTCCTTGTTGGATTAGAGGAGATATGTTTTCAAGGAGTCTGCAAGTTAGATAATCCACAAAAAAGCAAAGGCAAATACATAGTGCATCAGGTGGTATCCCATTCAAAACTATAATTATTAATGACATATTTTAATTGCTTTTTTGGGTGCTCTATCTTTGAAACCTAGCATCCACCTCCTATTTAGAGAACAATCCCCATTCCCAGCAGCTACATTTCAGGTGCACAGTGGCCACATGCGGTGAGTGGACAGGGCAGAGCGATGACTCATCTAAAGACATTCAGGTTTAGACCCTCAGGAGGGAAAGAACACAGAGGGCTTTGTGACCTTTTGAGGAAGCACAAAAAGGATTCCAGAGGCTTGTCTCCCTCACCTCCCTCTCCACTAATTCTCTTCTACTGCATTTATTTCCTGCGTGAGTTGAGAGTGAAAATGTCTATCCCTACTTGCCTCGAAGGAGTTTTAAAAAGACTTTTTGTAAGGAAAAGCAGTCATTTCGGCATTCTGAGCCCATCCTCCCATCTGAGGCCGTCATGATTATAACAAAAGCAATCGTTGCTATTTGCTTTAGCTGGTACAGTAACATGCAATCCATTCAGCAGCACCTGCAGAGTTTGCTTTGGAAACTTAAGCTGAAAAAGCAAACACGTAAGAGAAAAGAAAGAAGTGTGTGGAACTTTGAGTTGGGCTTATCTTCAGAACACACTCATTGTCTTAGGGGAGAAGCTTCCCCTTTTTTAACAAAGAAGAGTCAAGTGTTAATCATCTTGTGAAATGTGAAAACCAACGTGCTAAGCAGTGATACGTTTTAATGGGCCAAGAAATAACTTGCATAGACACCGCAGGCCAAAAAAAAGAAAGAAAAGAAAAGAAAATCATGTTCCTGTTACGCATCTACAGGAAAAAAAAAAAAGCAAAACCTCATTATCAGCTCTCAATAGAGGATTAACAGTCACTGAACAGAGAAGCTTCCGGAGGCTGGCATTCCAGAGAAGCTCATCAGGTTCCTGAAAGGGAGTATTTCAACCCCACTGAAATCCCACCCTCTGGTCTACGCAATGGAAAGAACCCACCCTCCGGTCTACACAATGGGAAGAACTACATGCGCTCGCGTGCGTGCGCGCGCGCGCGCACACACACGCGCACACACACACACACACACACACACACACATCTGATTTGCAAGAGATGAGCTGACTAAAACCCTAGTTAGTTGTAGGTAAAGTCACCATGTCCCCACACCTTTTCTCCTGGTAGCCAGCTGGAAGACATTTCTGAGACATGACTAGGGATCTGGGAAGGAGGGGTCAGGTAGCAGCTCCCCTGAAGGAGCAAATCCTACTGCTGTTCTCTGTATAGTTTTCTATTACTCTTCAACTCAGTAGGTGGAAAAATTAAACATTCAAGCTACCACTTGAATTTCTGCTGCAAAAGAATTTTCAACCACTGAATGGTTGAATGAAGGGAAAAAGGATCTCCACTACCCTGTAATCCCTGTCAAGAAAATGCTTGCAATTTCTTATTTCGGACTGGAAGATTCCTTAGACGTCCAATTTGGGTCAAGGATGCTGCTTTCAGCATTGCTTTCTTGATGGCCGGGAATGAGAGTCATTGCGGTGGACCCTTTCCGTGGTTGTGGACTTTGTTTTGATGTGAGGTAAAGTGAGAAATCCATCCTTCTGTGGGATAGAGCCCAAGCGTCTGATTAGCCAGTGTAATTCATTTCTCAGGGCTGCCATAACAAAGTACCACAGGCTAGTGTCTTAAAACAACAGAAATTACTCTCTCATAGATCTGGAGGCCACTAGTCCAAAACCAAGGCTTGGTTCCTTCCAGAGGCTCTGAGGAAGAATCTATTCCAGGCCTCTCCTGGCTTCTGGTAGCTGTACACGCATCACTTCAACCTCCATCTCTGTTGCCACATGACTTCCCTCTCTGTGTATCTCTGTGTCTTTACTTGACCTTCTTATAAACATACCAGTCATTAAATTTAGGACCCACCCTAAATTCAGGATGACCTCGTCTTAACTAATAACATCTGCAAAGATACTCTATTTCCAAATAAGGTCACATTCAGAGGTCCCAAGTACATCGGTATTTTGGGGGGGGGGGGCACTATTTAGTCCAGTAAATCATGATTCTTCTACTCCACGATGGAATTTCCCCAAACTTCTAATTGCTCTTTTCATCACTGCAATGTCACCTTGACAAGAAAAGGTTTCCACTAAATTCCACGGGGCATTTAATAGGCATTGCCTGTGGCTCAGAGACAAATCCAGAGGAGAATGGGAAGCAAGTTGTTGTGTGACACGTTTGCAGTGCGGGGCTGAGCACTGAGCAAGGGTCTGGGAGACCAGGAGGGAAGAGAAAGCTGACCTCTGTGCATTCTCTGTGGGAAGAAGAGGAGGGTGGGGGTGGGGGAAGGAGGAGGACAGCTGGGGCAGGGAGGGACAAGCTGGACCTTGGGGTGTGAAGAGAGAGACAACCTGAAGGCAACTCAGAGACAGGACCACATCACACCACTCAGAAGACCCTTTCCGCCCGAGGACACGGGGCTGACAGTTCCTACTTCGCCTTCCCAGGAGGTCAGGTTCTGCTATGGAAGGCTTTCTTTTTGCTGAGAGGGCACGCAAATTTGGGTGGAGAGAGGAAGCCCTCGAGACAGCAGTTAGAGACTCTAAGCCACTGTCCTCCTCCCCCTCCCCCAAGGCAGGGCCCATCGCGTCCTCATTCTTGAAACTCCATCTGAACAGCGTCAGATCGTAGCCTTTGTGGGTCACCCATGCGTCTGGCTCTGGCTCTGCAGCTACGATGTAACGCACACCGGAGGCCTCAGGAAACAGTAGCTTAACTATGAGGAAGAAGGGGTGAGAGGTGGGCGTGCTCCTTAGGAAGGAAGATGGGGGAAGCACTCCCCCAGCTGCACCCCGGCACGGGGCATTTTAGTACAGAACTTACAGCTTTGTTACAGGGAACTTGTGTCCTTGGCCGTAGGCCAGTGGGTGGGTTCTGCCCCTCCTGCCCCCTTTCCGTGGAAAGCCCCGATGGAAAGGCTACCACAACAGAAATCAGAAAGGAAGGAAGTCGGTCAGGTCCATCAGCACATGGTCTACTGAGGTCTTGTTTCCTTTTTATTTTCTCTCTAGTGCTCATTTCAAAATGATCTCTCTCCTCTAGAGCACGACTTCTTTTTTTAACCCTCCGGCTAACGTGGAAAGAATTTGTTTAGTTTGCAGCGGCGAAGTGGCATGAACCATTGGTGGGGTGATTCAGACACCATGGGCTGCTGATTCGCGAGGGGGAGGGACCAGGAATGTTAGCTGGGGGACCTCGCTGTAAGTTCTAATTGTGATGAAATCAGCTTGAAGCTGATACATCAGGATACAAACCTTCAAAATCAGCCTTTCACGTAGTAGTTGGCTTTTCTAGAACAATGTATTTTATGTTTGTTGATGGAAGGGGGAGATGGAGAAAACGGAAAGCGCGTGCAGGTAAAGGATTGAATTATAGGTGGAGCTGGATAACAGGGGTGCCGCCCTAACATTCTCAAGGATGCTCTTGAAGCCCTGACACTGCAAAGAGGCAAAAGTCATGAGGCACTGAATGGATGACTCATGCGATGCTGAAAGTTGCTAAGCTTAGGGTTATCTTCCATGGTACGGGGACATCTTAATATGGAGAACTGGGCTTTAAGAAATTCCAGGAAATCTTAGCCCACTGTTCTCTGTGTCTCAAAGGTCAGTGTTAAACAGGTTTTATTTGCACTTCTAAAAGGAACTAGGTTGATGCAATGGAAAAATATCTAATGCAGTTAAGAATTAGAGTCCTAGCCACTAACTAAGTTGCCTTAGATGAGCGGCTTATCTAGGCTGTCCCAGGCTTTTGTGAGGATTGAAAGGTGGGTAAAGATTGCACAGTCAATCAGGTAAAGATTACCTGCTACCCGGGGCCTGTCTGATAAGGAGAAAACCCATTGCTGTCGCTTTATCATTCCACTCTACACTTGTAACACTACATCACTGGAACCCCTGTCCAGATGCCTAGATCTGTCTTCTTAATATCCCTGATTCTTGGAGCTCTTGGAAACATCCCGTGAGTTGCTTTCTTTATAGCCAGCAGGAATTTCCTTTGCTTGAGACCCAAGAAGCCTGCCTGAGACAGTCAGTTGTATTTCTTTCCTGTGGCTTCTTTGACAAACTACCGCAAATTTGATGGCTTAAAACAACAGGAATTTATTCGCTCACATTCTGGAGTTCATAAGTCCAAAATCCATCTCACTGGGCTGAAATCAGAGTGCCAGCAGTGCCGTGCTCCCTCCCAAGGCTACTAGGGTAGAATCCATTCCTTAACCCCTTCAGCTTCCGGTGACTGCCAGCATTGCTTGGCTTGTGGCCACATCGGTCCAGTCGCTGCCGCTGTCTCGCACGGCCTCCTCCTTGTCTATGTGAGTAAAGTCTCCCTCTGTCCCTCTTTCACGAGGGTCTCTGTGATTATGCTTAAGGCCCACCTGGATCCTCCATAACCCATCTGCAAATCCTTTGCTTAATCTCATTGAAAAGACCCTTTTCCCAAATAAAGTCACAGTCATGGCTCGCAGGGATTAAGACCTGATGTCTCTAGGGGCCATAATTCAGCTTTGCTACAACGGTCATCCGTGAGATTTGTTTTGTGCTGCTTGTTGTTGTTTTATTTTGTTTTGTTTTTCTCGACGATGAAGCGTCGCATGTTCATTGTATTGATTTGGTGGGACCCACATGTACAAAGGGCCACTACATCTGGGCAGGAGACAGACAACAGTAAGAGAGGACAAGGGGCCTGGAGTTACTCGCCCCACCTTTGGCTGCTTTGAGGTTCCTCCCTAGGGCTGCATCCAGAGGCACGGAGCCACTGCACAGTGCTTTGGGTGGGAAAAGCTTTTGGCCCTCATGAGGGGCAACACCCCTGTGAATGTGTGGTTTCTCTCCATAGCTAAGTTGAGGACAGTATGTTAAGAAATACTGCCCAAAACCTTTCCTCTCTAAAGCCTTTAAGTTATTCTGAAACTGTTTTGACAACAGCATCTTTTACCTGGGGGTCCTAACCATGCATTACTTAGGTGTGTATTTTTGCTGAATTCCATCCCCCACCTCCCAATCTAAGTGTTGTGAATGAGTTTGGTGTTTAAGAACACGTGCCTGGACTTTAACCACAGGTGCATGTGTCCAATCTGCTCTGTAAAATGATGCTATTATCAAAACATACGCTTCTAAGCTATAACATTGCTGTTATTTCTTTTAGATGTTATGCAGATTTCTGGTAACAATGTCTTTTATCGTTAAAGTTCGTTAAGTAATAGTGATGTCGGCTTCGATCTGTTGTATTTCTGTGTAACATTTTAAAAATGAAAATAAAAATGGAACAATTTTGGTAATTCCCAGCTCCCCTGTTTCTTGCTAGCTCTCCCCTTAAAAAAAAATATCTGGAAGAGAAATAAAATTTTCAGTGGGATCTAGAATTTTTTTTTCAAAGAATGAAACACAGGACTTCCCTGGTGGCGCAGTGGTTGAGAGTCCGCCTGCCGATGCAGGGGACACGGGTTCATGCCGGGAAGATCCGGGAAGATCCCGGGAAGATCCGGGAAGTTCATGCCGGGAAGATCCGGTCCGGGAAGATCCCACATGTCGCAGAGCAGCTGGGCCCGTGTACCATGGCTGCTCAGCCTGCGCGTCCGGAGCCTGTGCTCCGCAACGGGAGAGGCCACAACAGTGAGAGGCCCGCGTACCGCAAAAAAAAAAAAAAAAAAAAAAAAAAAAAAAACCCACAAAATAGGCGTTGTAGGATTCAAATAATCCCCCAAAGCTATGGGACTAAATAGCGAATTTGGCAGGGGGTGGAGTTGGGTGTGGGGGAACCGCCATACAAATATCAAGTTCACGCTGGAACTCAGTGGAAACCCAAACACTGCAGGCACATGAGAGCAAGTATTATCAGTGGAGACCAAACTGGAGCTCTAGATAAGGGGAATTTTTAATCACAAAGTGTTACATGTATATTCAGTAATCAGGTAGCCTTTTCCATCACAGCAGGGACTGTGTGATCATCTGAAATGATCACTTGGCTGGAAATCCGTATGCATGTGGGTGGACCTCAGCCTAGGGAAGAGAAGATGGTAGCTGGGGCCAGGGTGGTGGTGGTGGAGGAAGGGGAGAGAGTTGAGAGATATTTACAGGTTCACAGAAGCAGGTGGTGGGTTGGCTTTAGGTTGGGTGGATGTAAGTTTCGATTCCCTGGGACGGCCCCGGTTTATGGCTGTTCATTCACCATCATCTTGAACGGCTCCTCCCTTTATCCCCAAAGTGCCTTGGTTTGAACAGCAAATGATGTGTCCATCTCACCTCTGAGGCGTGAGGGACAGGGTGGCGTCGAGAATGAATTCTGAGTTTCTGGCTTGTGCAGCTGGAGGAGGGCTGTGGCGCTGCCTGAGAAAGTGAATGATGATTCTCTAGGTTGTAACGTCAGGACCAGTTCCACCGGAAATTAAGCGGAACACGTCTGCGGGCTTAACGGTATTGGCATTTATCTGGTCCGTCAACCGAGCAATTGCTGTCCACCAGTGTCAGTAGACAGGTACCATCCACAACACTGGGGTGTCCCAAGTGGGTGTCCCACTGTGTCACACAGTCACTGAGGCTCCCTGGTGACTATGGCCACAGTTCCCTGGCCATTCAATCATGCGGGAAACACATGCTGCTCTCAAAGGCATCTGACACACCCTGCCCAGCCACCACTTACTCCTTGTATCATGTGGACCACCACACGCATCTCTCCAGTGTGGGCTGATGGTGGAGAGAATGCTGATGAGGGTAGTTCCAGAGAGTGAGCCTGAGGTGGGCACAGAACCACAGTACAGGCGCAGAGGTGAGGCTCCAAAAAGGAGGAGAACAGGGGAAAGAGATAGTTATCGCCACAGGCAGGGGTGCAAGAACAGAGATTTCTGCTTCCTTATATTATGTTCCAGGATATACACTTGCTTTCTGTGCAGCCACGTTCCCCAATAGACACCTGATCCCCGCGTGTCTACTGCTACAACTCCTAGCAGAGCAGGGAACTCAGCCCAGATCCCCGCTGCCCAGTCTCTGACAGCTTCCAAGAGTCTTCCATCATTCACGGTCCCTGCTCTGCGAGAGACCCAACAAGGGTCTGAAGTGTTTCCATGAAGCCAGTCTTTTCAAAAGGATGGGATGCCCTTTTCTTAATCATCATATTAAGGAAAGAGTCAATTGTTTTCCTTTTGACGAGGTTTCTATTTGAGTAAGTCTTTTTCTTATCCATTTGGGAGATCTCTTTGTAGTCATATTCACTTTTTGTCTGGTATATGTGCTAAATATATTTTTCCAGTTTGTCATTTTTCTTTTTGTTAGGTCTATTAGGTTTAGGATATCTTTATACATACATATTTATGTATCAGTATTTATGACTTTTCTCTACTCAGTGCTTACCTTACTAACTGATGGCATATTGGGCTGTGTTTTACCATATACATACACCATAATATATATGCTGTGTGTATATATATATATATATATATATATATATATATATATGTGTGTATATATATATATATATATACACACACACACCATAATATATGTACCATAATATATATATTATAATGTGTACCATAATATATATATATCATGATATAGATCCATTATATACATATCCATGATTATATATATCCATTATATATATATATATTCATGATATATAGCTATTATATATGCCAAATATATTATATACCATAATATTTCATAATATACCGTAATATATATACCATAATACATATAATATAATATATATTATTGGTACCTTTATATATATATATAATTGCACATTGGTCTGTTGCTACCCAGTCATTTCCTATCAAGAGTAATAAGGTCTCCCCTTTCATAGTCTCCTATTTTCTCTAATTTTATTAAATTTTCTTTGTGTTTAGATCCTGAATTATTCAAAACATAGTACCATTTTTACAATTACTCCCAAAGCCAATGTATAAAGCTTAACAGAATTTGATGTTTTTTAAAACAAATCACTCCAGACCAGTACCTTCTGTGGAAATATTGTATCATACAAAAGCAAGATTCTGAACGGAATTGAAATTTTCTGGTTTTTAAATATTTATTGTTAGAAACGTTATGCTCCCCCATGTGTTTTATGTATGAAACAAGCTAACATTTCCCACATCAGTGCTTGAGATGGACTTTCTCCTCCCGGCTTTATTTCAACACCGTCCTGCCCTGTCCCCAGCTTTCTGCATCCTGGTTCCACCTCTAAGCAGGTGCCAGTGTCTCCAGGGCAGCCCCCTAGTCCGTTTTTCTCCTATTTCTAAACTAGCCCTAGGAGGTAACACCTGGTCAGATCTAAATTTAGAGCTTCCTCCTCCTCACAGGGTTGTTTTAAGTTTTACTTTTCTATTCACAGTAAAAATAAAAAGTAATGTAAGAGACAAGTCTTCCCCGAGTGCACACGGTGAAGGGCTCCCCGTCTCCATCTCCAGGGCCACCTCTGCACTCCCACACCCGCTGCCCTCAAGGGAGGGGCTTGAGGCTGGGTGGGAGTCACGGAGACTCGAGAGACGGTGGCCTTGGCCGCTGGGATACACATCCCAGCCTCCCTTCTGGTCCCTGAGGGCTCCCAGGTGACTCTTCCAAGCCGGGTGGTGTGGTGACTAGTGGAAGCTCTGGACCCGCTGCAGCCACTGAGCTGCCAGGAGAGGAGCCAGCCCAAGACAAAGGACACACGGAGGAGGGCAGAGGCACAAGGCTGACTTCCAGGACATTCTCTCTGCGCCTGGCCCGAGGGTCTGACCCACTGATGCCGCTGTGCAGGAAGCTGGGGTGAGCCCCGTGCCTGCTGGACTCCCAGTGGCCAATCAGTCAGCTGAACAGGAGCGGGGCATGTGAGTCAGGTCTGCTGGGCAGCTGGAGGATGTGGGAGAGGATGCCCGCTTCTGAGCCAATTCCCCTCTGTGTCCAGAAATAGGCTCACAATGAGGAACTCACACGAGTCCAGATGGCAAGTGTCCCAGAAACGCAGGTGCCCGCTTGGTGCGGACACGCACACACATTAATAGAGCGCGTTCCATTCAAGCTGCAGGAATCTGGCTTGGAAGCTTCGATTCTCAAAAGGTGGAGGGATGCCAGGAATGGGAGAAAGTCCCCCTTGTTCTAAAGACACCCCCAAAGGGGTGGTCAGTGGGATTTGGACACTTGGATTTGAAGGGACGGAGCGTGAGACACCAACTGGACATGCAGTCAGTTAGGAAGGTGAGTGCAAGGGTTTCTGCATGGGGACAGGGGTCTTTTGTCTCAGCTTCTTCAACACACACTCACAGAACACACACCCCTGCCCCACCCTGTGCAAGGAGGGAGGGAAGGTCCTGAGGGGTGGAGCAGGTGGTCCAGACCAGAGAGACTCTGTCCTTAGAGCCCAGGACCCCAGGACAGCAGGGTATGACACAGAAGGAGAGCCTGGAGCTGTGGCAGCGGCACAGCTGCATGTCTCGGGGCCTTTCCCGAGCCTCTCAGAGCAGACATACTCGGCAAATTTCAAAGGACCTACATTGACAGGGAGGGCTCTCCCCACTCATCCGGAGAAGGTGGCTCTAGGACTCCTAAGCTGCTTCGCTTTTGCACCATCTGTGGTCGTTTGCCCTCGACTGACGTTCTTAGTGCCACTGTTCAGAGGAGACCTCAGCCAGGGCATCATCTGAGGAAGCAGAGAGCAGAGAACAAACAAAGCCCATGGGCAAGGCCAGCGCCTCAGAGGGAGGCAGCTGGCCTCAGCGTGATGGTCCCCAACGGAGAAGACACAGCAACGGTCTTTTAGCTGCTCTCGGGAGAAAGGAGAAACTCCCCGCCCCATTCCTCCCTTTTCCCACCACAAATATTTATTGAGCACGTACTACATGCCAGGGTGACCCTAGTGATGAACAAAAACAAATCCTTGGCCTTGCGGGACTCAGATTCTGATAAGAGGAGACAGGTCAAGATCAAAGAAACAAATGTGTGTTAGAATATCAGACAGTGCTAAGTGCTGGGAAGAGAAACCAAGCAGTTGAAGGCAGGGAGAGGGAGGAAGGGACCTATTATGGGCGGCTTCCCTACTGAGGGACATGGGGCCCCTCGCTCACCGGATGTGCCTCAGGGGTTTTGAGAGGCAGCCCAATGTGAGTACCATGGCTTGAACCAACATCCAGGGCTCCCCTATACAGATAAAAGACAAGAGATTGCTTAGGGGTGACAGGGGTATTCTGCCGTGATGTTCCAGGAAAACCCATTTTCTCCAGGTCTTGCTGCCTGCGGGGAGCTGATCTTGCAGCCTGGCCATCCCTCGCTTCTCCCACAGCCCACGGCTCTGGCAGCATCCCCCGGGGGCTCAGCAGCCAGCTGGGTACCACCATAGCCACGCCACCCCCCTCCCTGCTCACCAGCCTCCTTCCTGGGCAAGAACCTTGACTTCAGCCTCGTGGCTCCACCGACCCCAAACCGGAGCGCACAGACATCCTCCAGCACCAGCAATTCAGGCAATTGAGCAGGAGAAGGGCGGCTCCCCAAACACCAGAACCAGAACGCAGAGTTTAAAAATAGCCTCTGGGCACTGCTACCCGATTCCTACTGAGATGATTCCATTGGATCTTTCATGGGAACAGAGATTACAGCAGTTCAGAAATCTGGGAGGGGAATCCTCCAAGCGCCTTGGCCATTGATATGCCAAGGCGCAGAAGGGCAGCCCTTCCCCCAGCCCATCCCAGAAAAGCAGCTGACAGACTCCCCTTCAAGTTAACAAAGGAAATCCTTAGTGAGCCAGGCGTGTCTTCATTTCACTGGGCAGTTTGGGTTCTTCCAATCGATGCCCAGGCCTGGTGCTTAAAGAAACCACAATGGAACCTGACCTTCACGTTCTATCGTGAAAAAGAACATTTGGAGGGGAAATTACATGTGGTATCTACGAGTTACTGAGTGGTACACAGAATGACCGCGAGGTTCGTGGCATAAGGCCGGCATACCTATTTGCGCTCCAGGATGATTTTTTTTTTAACCCTAGTATTTCTTTGGTTATTTCCATGAGATGCAAAGGCAACGGAATTGAACACACAGGCCCAATGCATCATCTTTAACCAGAACGATGCCTGCATTTCAGATGTCCCCTTTATTCAATGCTGCTTTTGATCTGCTGGCTCAGAGCCTGGGAGAGATGCAAAGACGGATGAGACACACCAACGCTAGAAACTGCCTCCCCAGCCGAGCTCAGGAGCCTTAACTACCACGCAGGGGGGTGTGGACCTGGGAGAAGCGTACCCCCTGTGTACCCCAATGCCATTTGGGGTTCCCTGGAAATCACACCACCATGCTAATGGTTCCCAGTATGAATTGTGGTCTCCATTTCACACAGATCCACAATGAGCTTGGCCTCATCCTCTCCCATCACCAGTTTATTTGATTCCAGATTAGAGCCTCAAGGCTTCTAGCCCTTCCACAGCCCCACCCCATCTTTGAAGGTTACCAAGAATCTGAGAGCAAACTGAAAGAGAAGCATGAATTCCTTCAACTTCTTGCCGCTGACATATAATGTCACCTACACGCCTCTTCTCTTTTCCTTCATTCTCTGGGGAAGACACACACTTCCTCCTACAGGTGGCATGACCAGTACCTCCACAGGAACCTTTGGTCCCATTTCTTCTGTCCTACAGGGCATGCCTCCATCATTGCTCCCTCTTCTTACGTATTTTCCAACCTCTTCCCACCAACGGAGGCTTGCTCACTCCTGACAAGCATGTTCAAGTTTCTATCACCCTAAAAGCACATACTTAGCTTCAAAAAATTTGAAAGTAGAGAGAAATATAAAGGAGAAGGAAAAAATGCACACATTCCCACCATTGTTTCAGGGGCCAGCACGTGTAGGCATATCAGGGCATTTCCACACGCTCCCACGCACTTGTTTGCACTTGAAATCTCAATGCAGTTTTGTATCTTGTTTTACCTAAAATTATAGCATGAGAATGTTCACATTTTACAAAAATTCTTCAAACAAAAATTTCAATGGCTTTTAAAAAATCTTCCCTCTAGTATCAGGCTTGTCTTAAATATTCCCCTGGAAGGCTATTTAGTTTGGTTGCCATGTTTCTACATCATAAATAACACGGAGATCAGAAACTTGGGTGCCCAACTTTCAGTTCGTGTTTCAGCTTTCCTTAGGATACATTTCCAGAATGGAATTACTGGATTAAAAGCTATGACTTTGTTCAATGCTTTTGATACCAATTATTAGATTTCTTTCCAGAAAAGTGGGCCAGTTCACATTCACATCAGCAGTTTCTGATTCCAAGAAGCCTTGTCAACGTAGCTGTCAGTGCTGTTTGCCCCTTGAGGTACTGTATTGCACTGTTCTCGTGCAGCCAATATCGATTCTTTATTCGTTAGGGATATTGACCCCTGGTCTTTCCTATTTGGTACTGTGTTTTCTGATACAGAGAAAATTTTTATTGTAGATATTTAATCAAATATTGATATATTCATTTTTTAATTTAAGCTAGAATGTTTTTTCTAGTTTTGTGTGGCTTTTGTCTTTTAAAAATGCATTTAGGATTTATTTTTTCTATGATATGAAGTGAGCATCTAATTTTTCCCCCAAATTGTCCCTTTCCACACCCTATTTATAGAATACTCTCGTCTTTACCCGTTGATTTGTGGTGGTTCTTTTCTTTTAATGAGTTCTTACATGTACTTGGCCTATTTCAGGTTTACTTCTTTAGTTCTGTTGATCTGACTTTTCTTGTGTGAGAAACATGATGATCTTCTTTCATTTTTTATTGCTTTCAGAATTTAGTGGCATTTCTTACTTTGTGCTAAAAGAGCTATTGGTACCACTTATTTTTTCAAGATAAACTATACTGATTTGATCAAATAACAATATTGCATTGAAACTTTAACTTGTAAGAATTTATTTCTTTCTGATAGTCGGCATTCCATCAGAAATGTGACATGTTGGCCCATTTATTCAAGTTGTATTTTTGGTGTCTCATTACAATTTCTATTTTTAAAAATTTCCCCAACATGTATCTTATTAATTTTATTCTAAGCTTATATATCTCTATATATGGTGCTATTGAGAATGGTATTCCTTCTCCATACTCATTCTGTCTTCTAATTGGTTTTGCTGGTATGCAAAGCTACTGCGTTTCCCACATTTATATTGTATTGGTCATGTCTTTATTAGTTCGTTAATTCTAAAAGGCTTTCAGTTGATTCTATAAGGTTTCCTGGGCACAGTGTTATATATTTGCAAGCAATGATTATTTTGCATTTTTAATTCCAATAGTTATTGATCATTGGGATTTTGTTTTTTGTACTTATGAAGCTCCTGGGACAATTTTTTTTTTGGCCATTCCGCGAGGCTTGGGGGATCTTAGTTCCCCAACGAGGGATCGAACCCGGGCCCCCGACAGTGAAACTCGGAGCCCTAACCACTGGACTGCCAGGGAATTGCCCAGGACAATTTTAAATAATGATGATGGGACAGAGAAAAAAAAAAAAGATGCTTTTTCTAGTATTTATACATATGAATTTAGTTTTTATATTAAAGTTAGTATGATATATATGATATAAATATACTCACTTCCTAATATTAAATTATTCCTGCTCCTCTAATACAAATTTAATTTGATTTTAATGTTATCTTTTTAAGTATGTTATTTAATACATTTGCTAGCAACTTTTTAAAGCCATACATGAAAAAGCCTATATATCATAGTTTGCTTCCTTATCCTAGCTTTATCAAGTTTGGGTCTGATATTAAACAAGTTTCATCCAATAAATTAAAGCTAACTTTTAGTATTATCTTTGTTCTGGCTGGGTTTATATAGCTGGACACTTTCTTTGAAAGCTTAAGAAATACACTGAGAGAACTCTTTTTTTTTTTTAATAAATTTATTTATTTACTTTTGGCTGGGTTGGGTCTTTGTTGCTGCGCGCAGGCTTTCTCTAGTTGTGGTGAGCGAGGGCTACTCTTCATTGTGGTGCGTGGGTTTCTCATTGCTGTGGCTTCTCTTGTTGCGGAGCACGGGCTCTAGGTGCATGGGCTTCAGTAGTTGTGGCACATGGGCTTCAGTATTTGTGGCACATGGGCTCAGTAGTTGTGGCTCGCAGGCTCTAGAGTGCAGGCTCAGTAGTTGTGGCGCACGGGGTTCGTTGCTCTGCAGCATGTGGGATCTTCCTGGACCAGGGCTCAAACCGGTGTCCCCTGCATTGGCAGGCAGATTCTTAACCACTGTGCCACCAGGGAAGTCCCATACTGAGAGAACTCTTGAGGCCAGGACCTTTGGGGCAATAATTTTTTTTTAACCTTTTGCATTTCTAAATGATTACAGTCTATTGAGCTTTTCTACTTTTTCTTGAGCAATTTTGTTAACATCTTTAGAAAAAAAATCCTCATTTCATTAAAAGTGTAAGAGTTGCAATGCCACATCCTTAAAGTAAGCTTTAATCCCTTATACATCTTTCACATTTCTCATTTTACTTTTTTTATTGATTAGATTTGCCAAAGATTGGTCCACTAATGGCCTGTTTGTTTAAAAAGTCAACTTAAATATTTTTTCAGTGATTGCAATAGGCAGGGTGGTAACTTTATGAATTAGAAGCAAAGGCATTCTGGAAGGGTAGCTTGTTTTCAGTGAAGTGAATGTGTGGTGCTCGGATGTGGGTCACAGCTCAAAAACCATTGCTGTCATAGGGTTTCATTTGTGTGTTCACTCATCTCAAAATTAAATAACGTGAAAAATGAGTTTTCAGTCAGCACATTAGTGACAGCAGAGGAGAGGGATAATGCACAATGAAGCAATTATTTTTCATATCAAGAAACACGATTTAGTAGTATAAAGAGAGCAAGGGGCAATGTGATTAGGTAGCACATTTTACTTTCAGGTTCACCATTTCTTTGCATTTTGACAACAGGCCAACGTTCTAGTTATATGTTTGTAAAACAAATTATTCCAAAACTTAGTGATAAAAAGCAGTCACTTACTGTGCTCATGAATTCTGTGGGTCAGCACCGGGACACATTAGAGCAGAGACGGTTTGGCTCTATTCCATGATATCTGGGGTCTCAGCTGGAAAGCTCAAAGTCTGAGGGCTGGAATCACCTGAGGACTCCTTCATTCATGGTAGCTCATGCTGGCTGTTGGCTGAAGGCCTCAGTTCCTCTCTACATGGCCTTCTCCTTGTAGTCTCTCCCCAGGGCCAGTGTGAGTCTCCTCACAGCATGGTGTCTGGGTTCCAAGGAGGAGCATCCCAAGGCAGACAGGTAGAAGCTGCACCTTCTCGTGACCTGGGCTCAGAGGTCACGTAGCATCACTCTCGTCATCCTCTATTGGTTGAAATAGTCACAAACCCCCTGGGTTCAAAGGATGGGAAAATAGACTTTACCTCTGGAAAAGGTCTTGGAAGGGTATATGGGACAGAAATGATGCAAAGGCCATTTTTGTAAAATACGACCGGCCACAACCAGGAAAGTTCTGGAACAGGGGCAGAAGATGTAGTCCCTTTATCTCTCTGGATGGTCATAGGCAGGTAAACGGAAATAAAACAAAATCAAAGAGTGCTTGAAAAATCAGATTGAGGTAGAAATAAGCAGTGCAATAAGGATGGTAGATCTTTTCGTATCCATCACTCCAGTTGTATTTGTACCTTCCTTAATTCACCCACTCAGTTTTTTAGAATATGTATCATATGCCAGTCACCCCACAGGCCTAATAGATAAAGAATCTAGTGGGATTCACACGTGTAGCACACAACTGTGGCGTGATAGTGTCACAGATGTCTACTCACACGAAGGTGGGCATCTTGACCGCAGCCCCATGTTCTCCTGAGTAGTTTCAAGGTATACAACTCTGTTGTCTGAATTCTATGGTTTAATCTAGAAAAACATAGCAATTCTAACTGCGGCTGTGCCAGTGAGAAAGATTAACTTCATTGGTGAGGTAGAAAGTGGTGTTGGGTAGCGGCCAGCATGTCACCACGTTAAACAATGAAAGCTCACCCTAAAGGAAGTGCGGGGCCACTGTGGACTCTTCAGTGTGAGAAAAAGGACCTAAGCTGTGCTTTAAAAAATTCCCCTGTGGAGAATAGTATGGAGGTTCCTCAAAATACTAAAAATAGAGTTGCGATATGATCCAGTAATCCCACTCCTGGGCATATATCCAGACAAAACTGTAACTCAAAAAGATACCTGCATGCCCTGTATTCATAGCAACACTATTTACAATAGCCAAGACATGGAAACAACCTAAATGCCCAACAACAGATGAATGGATAAAGAAGATGTGGTGTGTATAAACAATGGAATACTACTCAGCCATAAAAATCAATGAAATAATGCCATTTGCAGCAACACGGATGGACCTAGAGATGATCATACTAAGTGAAGTAAGTCAGAAAGAGAAAGACAAATGCCACATGATATCACTTACATGTGGAATCTAAAAGATGACACAAATGAACCTATCTACAAAATAGAAACAGACTCACAGACATAGAGAACAGACTTGTGGTTGCCAAGGGGAAGGGGGGTGGGGGAGGGTTGGATCAGGAGTTTGGGATTAGCAGATGCAAATTATTACATATAGAATGGATAAACAACAAGGTCCTACTATAGAGCACAGGAAACTATATTCAGTATTCCGTGATAAACCATAATGGAAAAGAATTATGAAAAAGAAGACAAAACAAAACAAAAATCCCCCCTGGGAGGAAGGTGGAGGGTGGAGCAGGTAAGAAGCTCTTCCCATAACATCCCCAGGGAGCATTCAGAAGATCAAATGGAACAAGGGATGCCCTAACACAGTACCCTGCCCACCCCTTTCACCGACTGAGGGGGTGAAGGGCAGCTCACTTCCCTCTTGTAGCTGGTGAAATAAAATAGGGAAGATCACGAGGAACCCAGAAAGGGCCCAGGGCAGGGAGGCCTGGCAGCCTATTGAGAAATAATAATAATAATCATACTAATACCACAAATATGTACCAAGTACTTCTTAGACATCGTGCTAAGTCCTTTACAGAATTCACCACTTAACCCAGGGAAGTGGGCATCTGTACCTCTAGTTTACAGAGGAGACACCTGAGGCTCAAAGAGGCTGAATCAGGTCCCCAAGATCCCACCGTCATAAAGGGCAGAACCAGGACTAAATTCCGGCTTCCCTGGATGCAGAACCCAAGCTGGTCAGGCTACTCAAAACACCTCTCAGAGGAAAGCCAAGGCTTTGCGTTTGCACGTGGACCAGCGCTGCTCACCAGCGTCAAGGCTGGTGAGGTCTCCTCTGGCATGAATTAGGCCACCCACCCTCTCAGGTATCCCTGGGAAACCCAGGGAGGGAGCAGGGGGCAGCCAGGCCTGGCGGGTTCCCGGAGAATGGAGTGATGGACCCTGTGTTCCTTACACTCCCAAATCAGTGTAAGCCCGTAACCTGTTGACTTGGAGGATAAAGGGAGAGGGGGGAGCAGGGGTAACTCCAGCTCGTGGGTGGAAACTTTCTCTACAAGTTGGGCCTACAGAAGGGAGGTCCCACGACGTGGGGGAGGAAAGGGTTGCACTTTTGTTTTGAGGAGCCCAAGGCGGCTCAACCAGATGGATTTATCCAGGGGGCACTTGGGCAAATGGGGTCAGGATGCAGGGGTTTGATAAGAATGAATGACATTTCTTCCGTCCTTTTTCTGTCCCCCCCATCTCTAATAGCTTGGCCTCTAAGGGCACAGCTACCTAAAAGTAATTTCTGAACAGACCCTGGCCCACTCGTTTTGTTTTTTTTTTTTAGAATTTTTGAATTTTATTTTATTTATTTTTTTATACAGCAGGTTCTTATTAGTTATCCATTTTATGCATATTAGTGTATACATGTCAATTCCAATCTCCCAGTTCATCCCACCACCACTCCGCCCCCCCGCCCCCGCTGCTTTCCCCCCTTGGTGTCCATACGTTTGTTCTCTACATCTGTGCCTCAATTTCGTGCCTGGCCTGCTCTTTCCTGCTCGCTGCCTTCAAGAGTGTGGGGGGCCTTGGGGCCAGGGAGCAAGAAGTCGACAATCCCGGACGGTGGCATCTGTGGCTCCAGGAAAGTGGCTGCCCTATTGGAAGGTTCTTGCTGGTTTCTGTATCGGCGGCTTGTAAGAAGCTCATCTTCTTTCGAGCTGTACGGCGCAGCTCGACGTGTACTGATTAGCGCTCACCTCTGCGTTGTCTCCCCTGAGAAAGTCGCTCCACCGCAGACACGGGAAATTCTCCAGGAAATCATTTCCTTACCGGCTTGGTCAACTGGTTCTCTCTGAATCCCTGGCATCGGGGTTGAGTGCTGTGAAACCTGCTGAGTGGACGGGTGGGTGGACAAATGAATAACATGTGGTGGCGAGAGGCTCTTCATGACTAATCTCAGGGCAACTCAGCAGATCCCTTGATTCCCTGGAGGCCAGTATTTGTTTTTCACAGCATCAGTTTAGCTGTCACAGAAGAGGGTGCTGTAAAATCTTAGCATTTTCTACATCATGGAGAATAGGATGCTGTGTCCAGCAGTGCAGAATGGTTCAGAAGACAGTCCCAGGAGCTGAGCCTTTGGGGTGATTCTGGCCTCGCCTCTGAGGGCTCCGTGACCACAGACGACTCACTTTCCTGTTGTGTATCTCCTCTTCAGCAGTGAGGAGAGTCAGCATTTATAAAGTCGTGGGACCATCTCCATAAAACACTTCACACTCTACACAACATGGTGCTTGGCTCTAAGTACTCCAAAAAATCTTGACTGTTATTATTCTGTTGTAAAATCCACTCCTTCTCAATTTCTTGTTCTGGTTCCGGTTGCCCTTCAGTATCTGTCGCTTTCCTAATCGTGGTCTGGATCTCCTTCGACTTCTGTATGTAAAGCGTGATTGAAAGGAATTAATACGGTTTGGGGTGTGTGTGTCTGTGTGTGTGTCTGTGTGTGTCTGTGTTTTCAAAAGTTCCATGAAATCGATGCTAAGTTGGAATCCACACGTCCGACAGCAGGGAAGCGATTAAGTAAACGCACACAATGGAACTGCTACTAAAAATTGGGAGTTTTTTTTTTTTCAAAAATCTTTAATGACAGTTAAAAACTTAAGTAAAAACGCCAAGAAATAAAATGTGCACTGCAGTAAGAGCTCATGTACATAAAACACATATGCCAAAAAATGGGCTGGAACATGATGTAACGGTGGTTCCAGCAGATGTGTGGGGCTTTGGGGGATCGGCACGTGTCTTTGGGGTACAACACAGGGTGACATCGCCCAGGGGTGGTAAAGGTTGCCAACTGCTGGCAGAGCTGGTGTGGATGAAGGCCTCCAGGAAAGACCTGGAAGAGCCGTGGATTGGATGATTCTCGTCCTTTCCCAGGTTCCTCAGAGGAGTGTGTTTCTTTCTTCCTCTCAAAAGTGTGGATTGAATTGTTTTGAGCTGATCTACTTAACAGAGATTGGTCATCTTAATTAAACCTTGTGAAGAAACAAAAAGGAGGTGATGTGAGTGAAGGAGACCCCTAAAGTTATAGAACAAGTGGGTTGACTAGGGAATAGAGGGGTTGTGGGGAGGGGGAGAGAGAAGAGACGAGGGGGAGGGTGGGTTGAGGGAGGAGAAGGAAAGCTGCAGACACTGAAGAAGCATTTGGAAATGTGGGGAGGGGGTGTCGACTGCATCCTGATTGAGATGGACGCGCTGGCCTTGACGATGCTCTGGAAACTTACCACTCGGTGTGGTGTCACCGTCAGCTCCCCCGGGAGTGTTAGAAACAGTAGACTCCACCCTCTGGGGCACCAGAACCTGCATCTTCATGAGGTTCTTGGGTGATTTGCGTGCATCAAAGATAAAGAAGCAGCTTGATGAGAGAGGGTCGTTCAGGTGGTTGGCTGCCTGGTGGGGAGAGGAAATGGCAGCCTGGAAGGGGAGGGGGGTGCCCAGACCCTGCCACCCGTTAGCAGGGGCTCCAGCACAAGCCAGACAGGGCTGCAGAGAGCAGGGGTGATTGCTGCCATCTGCTCCCATTGAAGCAGCTCTGCCACATTTTAAAACATCAAGTCTTAAATTATTGAAAGGTACTTCATAATCATTTTGGTTCTTGCAGTGTTTGTTCAGTATCTATGCTCACGGTAATCAAGAATCATTCCCATTACTCAGCCACAAAAAAGAACAAAATTTTGCCATTTGTAGCAATGTGGATGGACCTAGAGGGCGTTATGCTGAGCGAAACAGGTCAGACAGAGAAAGACAAATGCTGTATGATCTCACATATAGGTGGAATCTAAAAACTACAACAAACTAGTGAATATAACAAAAAAGAAGCAGACACACAGATATAGAGAAAAAATTACTGGTTACCAGTGGGGAGAGGGAAGGAGGGAGGGGCAAGATAGGGGTAGGGAAGTAGGAGGTACAAACTATAAGGCAACAAAGAAGCGACAAGGATCTATTGCACAACACGGGAACACAGCCAATTATTTTACAATAACTATAAATGGAGTGTTACCTTTAAAAATTGTGAATCACTGTTTTGCATACCTGTAACTTATAGAATACTGTACAGCAACTGTACATCAATTTAAAAAAAAAAAGATGAGAAAAAAGAGTCATTCCTGCTCTGTGATAGAGGGAGAAGATGATCACTCCTGGGTTTAGCAATATTTCCGCTGTTTAGGGAAGGGAGTTCACTGAACTGGATTTCCCCTGAGTGGGAGGGAAGCCAGCCTGGAAAGCTTTTTCTCTGCCTTCTCTTTCGAAATCAGCCTTGGGTAACCACAAGGCCACTGCTTCCTAGAGACATGCAAGGAGAAACCGAATTCTGGGGACAGGGTGGAGGCGCCCATGGGCAGGGCAAAGAGGTGCTTGCTTCCCGCAGGAGGAGGGGCTTACAATTCATTAACCACAGGGCCCCAAATGGCAGGTGGTTTTCTGGGTTGAGAGTCCTTCCCTGGATTCCGTATCCCCATCTCTTAGAGATTAGAAGAGAGTCTCCTATTTCCAAGGCGACATTGTGCCCTGAACTCTGTCACCGCAGCCGTGACAGAAGAGGGAACTCAGCATCCTCGGCCAGGGTGGGTAGGTGGGGTGTCTGGAGCTCTGACTGCACAGAAAAACAAAGTGCTTCCTTTCTCAGTTTACTTGTGTGACTTCTTAAATAGACAAGGAGGACCTTCTGGGGGGAAGAAAGATTTGCCACTCATTAATAATGTATCACTTTATCTTCTAAATCATTATCCTTTTCATTTTTCAGCAGCCTTAAGGCCACCTCAAAAGGCTGGTTTCTGACTTGATTAAAAGAATCCTCAGAGCTGGGTGGACGTGTTTGTCTCCTTCTCTGCCCAACACCCCCCACTGGCTCTGCCGGCTGGGGTACGAGCCCTCCCAGCGCTTCCTAAGGAAGTGGGTCCTCTGAGCAGGTGGGCTGCTATATCCCCGAAAGGTGAGAAGTCAGGCAGTACATGCAGAAAACGCGTGGGGCACGAGAGGCTGTGAAGCCTGGGGAGAGGGCACTCGTGTTCACCTGGCCCTCAGTATCTTGATCCCGCCCTGGGTCTATTGCTTCCATGTCGTCACTTTCACGTCACTCAGGGAGACAGAAACTCCTTGTGAAGCGAGCTTTCCTGCCCGATGTGAACAGACCCAACAGACGATGACACAGTGTGGTCTTCTCCTTCCCTGGCAAAAAAGCAGATCATCTAAGCTGCATTTTCCTTGAGATGGAAATGCTAAAGGCCTGGGGAATACATGGGAAGGTTCCTGAGGAAGAGCAGAGCTCTGGAAACTTAACCCCAGGGAGTCAGAGCCTAAGGGGATGGATCCTGGGGACTAAACTGGACCCTTGATTTAAAGGGAAGCTTTAGTCCTTGGTAGGCAGCTGGTCAAAACCCCCCCCGCCACACACACACACCTCTCCTGGGTTGTGTCCCAGGCATAGAGTCAAGGTCTTGAGTTCCCCAAACTCCCTTCCATCTGGAAGCTCCCACTGCCCAGGAACCCTCCACAGGCCGCACTCAGCTGTTCTTGCCCGAATCTTCCCTGGAATCTCCTGCTGTTCCACCCACCTCACCAGTAAGATTTGGGCCAAGTGTGACCAGAGCCCCCTCCCACCACCCACCACCCCATCATCCCAGTGGCCCACTTCCCTGCAAGAGGGAATTCCGTCTACCCATTACAACAGGGCCTGTGGCCCCAGCATCCCAGAGCACCAGTGCACTGACCAGGGAAGGTGGGGAAGTCAGCTACAAGCACTTCTAGGACCTGGACTCTGAAATTCATGTCAGTTAATTTGTTAAATTTACCACGTTTGGTAGCTTACGTTGCTCGTGTCCACATCGAGACTGGGTTCCACTTCCTGATTTAGAGGGGTCTCATTTTACATAGACTTGAAACGCATGTTTCTGCGAGGACGATACTTTCTTTCTGTTAAAAATTTTTAAGTGCAGTAAGCAGAGGTGCAATGCTAAATATATGTACATGGGTTTCATTCCTCAATCAAACTCCACTTGTATAAATAGAGAATTATATTTGATTCACCTTTAAACAAATGCTGTAGTTAATTTGGAGCAATTATTAACGTGTGTGGGAACATGATCTGAAAGTAAGGGATCCCAATCTGTGCCATGGAGTGTTTTCACTGAGTTGGGCACAGAAGTCCATTTCTTTTTTTTTTTTTAACATCTTTATTGGGGTATAATTTCTTTACAATGGTGTGTTAGTTTCTGCTTTATAACAAAGTGAATCAGTTATACATATACATATGTTCCCATATCTCTTCCCTCTTACATCTCCCTCCCTCCCTCCCACGCTCCCTATCCCACCCCTCCAGGCGGTCACAAAGTACCGAGCCGATATCCCTGTGCCATGCAGCTGCTTCCCACTAGCTCTCTACCTTACGTTTGTTAATGTGTATATGTCCATGCCTCTCTCTCGCCCTGTCACAGCTCACCCTTCCCTCTCCCCATATCCTCAAGTCCGTTCTCCAGTAGGTCCGTGTCTTTATTCCTGTCTTACCCCTAGGTTCTTCATGACATTTTTTTCCCTTAAATTCCATATATATGTGTTAGCATACAGTATTTGGCTTTCTCTTTCTGACTTACTTCACTCTGTATGACAGACTCTAGGTCTATCCACCTCATTACAAATAGCTCAATTTCGTTTCTTTTTATGGCTGAGTAATATTCCATTGTATATATGTGCCACATCTTCTTTGTCCATTCATCTGATGATGGACACTTAGGTTGTTTCCATCTCCGGGCTATTGTAAATACAGCTGTAACATTGTGAGCATTGTGGTACGTGACTCTGTTTGAATTATGGTTTTCTCAGGGTATATTCCCAGTAGTGGGATTGCTGGGTTATATGGTAGTTCTATTTGTAGTTTTTTAAGGAACCTCCATACTGTTCTCCATAGTGGCTGAACCAATTCACATTCCCACCAGCAGTGCAAGAGTGTTCCCTTTTCTCCACACCCTCTCCAGCATTTATTGTTTCTAGGTTTTTTGATGATGGCCATTCTGACTGGTGTGAGATGATATCTCATTGTAGTTTTGATTTGCATTTCTCTAATGATTAATGATGTTGAGCATTCTTTCATGTGTTTGTTGGCAGTCTGTATATCTTCTTTGGAGAAATGTCTATTTAGGTCTTCTGCCCATTTTTGGATTGGGTTGTTTGCTTTTTTGTTATTGAGCTGCATGAGCTGCTTGTAAATTTTGGAGATTAATCCTTTGTCAGTTACTTCATTTGCAAATATTTTCTCCCATTCTGAGGGTTGTCTTTTGGTCTTGTTTATGGTTTCCTTTGCTGTGCAAAAGCTTTGAAGTTTCATTAGGTCCCATTTGTTTATTTTTGTTTTTATTTCCATTACTCTAGGAGGTGGATCAGAAAGGATCTTGCTGTGATTTATGTCATAGAGTGTTCTGCCTATGTTTTCCTCTAAGAGTTTGATAGTTTCTGGCCTTACATTTAGGTCTTTAATCCATTTTGAGCTTATTTTTGTGTATGGTGTTAGGGAGTGATCTAATCTCATACTTTTACATGTACCTGTCCAGTTTTCCCAGCACCACTTATTGAAGAGGCTGTCCTTTCTCCACTGTACATTCCTGCCACCTTTATCAAAGATAAGGTGTCCATATGTGCGTGGGTTTATCTCTGGGTTTTCTATCCTGTTCCATTGATCTATCTTTCTGTTTTGTGCCATACCATACTGTCTTGATTACTGTAGCTTTGTAGTATAGTCTGAAGTCAGGGAGCCTGATTCCTCCAGCTCCGTTTTTCATTCTCAAGATTGCTTTGGCTATTCGGGGTCTATTGTGTTTCCATACAAATTGTGAAATTTTTTGTTCTAGTTCTGTGAAAAATGCCAGTGGTAGTTTGATAGGGATTGCATTGAATCTATAGATTGCTTTGGGTAGTAGAGTCATTTTCACAATGTTGATTCTTCCAATCCATGAACTTGGTATATCTCTCCATCTATTTGTATCATCTTTAATTTCTTTCATCAATGTCTTATAATTTTCTGCATACAGGTCTTTTGTCTCCTTAGGTAGGTTTATTCCTAGATATTTTATTCTTTTTGTTGCAATGGTAAATGGGAGTGTTTTCTTGATTTCACTTTCAGATTTTTCATCATTAGTATATAGGAATGCCAGAGATTTCTGTGCATTAATTTTGTATCCTGCTACTTTACCAAATTCATTGATTAGTTCTAGTAGTTTTCTGGTAACAGCTTTAGGATTTTCTATGTATAGTGTCATATCATATGCAAACAGTGACAGCTTTACTTCAGAAGTCCATTTCTATAGATGTGAAACACAGCAATGTAGAGAAGATCTGAACTTGCTTTATCCAAACCTTTGGCCCTTTAAAAAATGAAAATATCATTCTTATTCCTTCCACCCAACCTCCCTCCTTCCCATATTTGATCTTTCTACTGGTTAGAATGTTGAATTAATGATGCTGGAAATATTAGTTTGACAAATATTTAGCAATGTGACAAATGTGCTCCTTGTCATGAAGGAGTTAATACTCCAGGGCAAGACAGTCATGACCACAACTTGGGCAAAGTACAGCATATGATTGAAATATCTAACAGGGAGAGTTTCCTCCTCCAAGGAGTCAAGGCATGACCCTCTAATCATATTGATTCCAAAGTGTAAAGAATGAGGGGGGAATCAGCAGATTCCTGTCCTAGAAGAGACCTTCACAGCTCCCAAGAATATTCACGTCTCAGTCCTCAATTAAACCACTTCCCAAAAAGAGTTTTCTTTTAGATTCAAGGGCTTAAGGGAAGGAGATTCTAAAACTATTCACAAGAATCCCCTTTATAGTCTGAAAATAAGGATTAGCTCTATCTGGCAAAACAAACCATCTTCAAAACAATTGGTATAATTGTACTGGTTTTCTATCACTGCCATAACAAATTACCACCAGTGGGGTGGCTAGAAACAACACAAGTTTATTATCTTATAGGTCTGAAGGCCAGAAGTGTGTCTTGGGTCTCAGGGGGCTAAAATCGAGGTGTCACAGGGCTGCCATCCTTTCTGGAGGCTCCAGGGGAGACTCTGTTCCCTCCTCTTTTCCAGATTCTATAGGCTGCTTCCTCCTCCTTTAAAGCCAGCAAGAACATGTTGGTGTCTTCTCCTATTTCATTACTCTGATCTTCTCTCTGTCTCCCTCTTCCATATTTAAGATTAAGCGTGATAAGCATGTTTAATCACGTTTATGATTATAGTGGGCACACCTGGAGAATCCAAGGTAATCTCCCTATTTTAACATCAACTGATTAGCAAACTTAATTCCATCTGCAACTTTAATTCCCCTTTACCAAGGAATATAACGTATTCACAAGTTCCCAGGATTAGAACATGGACATCTTTGGGGGAACATTATTCTGCAGACCACAATAATATTGTAATTACTTGACATGTTGACCTCTTGTCCCAGCATCATGCTCTACACTGCAGCACATACCACTGAGAGCATCTATCCCCATTGATCAGAGCTGCTAGCCCTACTCTTTGATGAGTCCCAGGTTCACTGCTCTTCCCATTCCAATAGCTCTTTACTCTCCTTGGGAATCTCTGCAAACTTCGCCATCATAAAACTTCATTTTTACCTCTGCAGTCTATTTGCTTTCTTCCGTGATGAATTGCTGGCTTTTTCCCTATGATTTCTAAAATTTTTGCCACTGTTCAGCCATTCTTATACTTCTTGGAACTTTTGAATTTTGAATAAGTAAATAAATACTCAAATATGCATAAAACTCTTTAAATGAACAAACAGAAACAATTATGAGTCTTAAAAATATTTTTACACATTATGGTAAATTCAAAATCAGTGACATGCTTAGAATTACATGTTACAGAATTCCTAAACTCAAATTCACAAAGATTTAGCAAGAGCTCAAACACATACAATTCACATGTACGATCTCTGTGTGGCTGTCAAGTCAACATTCATGAGTAGCTGTGGCCTTGGCCATGATCACATGAAAGCCATGCTCTGCTGAAGCTTGAGGAAGCATACCTGAGTGTCATATGCGTAGATGACAAAAATATTTCCTTCCCAACCTCCTTGGCCCTTATATGTTATGAGTAATGATCACATGAAAAGCACAGCCAACTGAAGTTTGGGGAAATATATCATTAACTTATTCATCCAGTCCACAAATCCTAGCGTAAGCTGTTGGCATGCTTCTGTTAGTATCAAGAGCACGTGCTGCTGTGTTTGCTGGGCTCTTTCTGATTTCTAATTTCTGGTCTCTTTCCGTTTTCAAGGAACAGAGACAGCAAAGGATAGGTTGCCATAGTTAATGGTATTCAATTTGTTTACCGTAAAGGTGTCTATAGGTAGAAAGAAAAAAGGAAACCAGTGTAAATGCTTCCATAGAGAGCATGCACCCAACAGAAATCAGTTAAGCCTCGTGTATACTGATTGACATAGAGGCTTAAAGTTGAGTCTTGCAATGTTGTTATCAGGAAACACAAGCCACACAAGTCCACACCTCCTGCTTGCTACCTGAGTGCACTTCCATGTTGCTTACTCGGCTCTCTCTTACCTGCCCTTCTGCACATCCCACTTCCCACTAAATGTTGTCTGACTTCCTCGCCTCGTGCCTTCTGCCCACAGCTCTCCTCCTGTGGTTTTTCCGCTCTGGGGCACAAATGACAGAATAGGTTGAAATGTCTCAAGTTGGAATTTGTCCTGAGGAAGAGCTGAGTGGTTTCGTGGGTCATCATCCAGTGTTGTTGTGTTCATGTTGGGCAGAACTTTCTTGTCAGGATGTTGCATAGGCTGCTGGGACCGGGAGACTCGTACTGCTGGAAATTTCTGACCCTGTCTGTCTCTGGACTTCATTTAATGAGAGACAATTAAGGTCCTTACTGCTTAAGCCATTTCAAGATGGGGTTTCCTCCTATTTGCAATCAGACATAATATTTGTTTCAGGGTTAAGCCTTCCTTACTCAGGACCACCTGAGTGTGAGTATTCCTAGGGTGATCAGGTAAAAAAAGTAGAGTGAAACTGAGCTTGTGAAAGCCATTTGAAAGCTCATATGTTCACTGTGAATGCAAAGCTGGTCAATGATCACTACTCAGCATCCCCAAAGGGAGAGAAGCTCGAGGGACCACACAGGAAACAGTCAAGAATCGTGGAGGGCTTGCTTCCTGTGAATTCACAGACCACTTACAGGACAGTCCCGGGGGACTCTTCACCTTCACCCTGAACCCTTCCTTCACATGTCTCCCCTTCAGCTAAAGAGTCTACGTGTTCTAAAGTTATTTTCCCGTCAACTCAGAGTCTGACCTTTTCCCAAGGGGAAAAAAACTCCCTCTAAAAATGATCTCCTTGCAGCCTCCGCATTGCAAGCAGGCTAAAGTCATGTTTGGTTTGCAATCAGTAAAGGGCAATTTAACTGGGGACCCATAGGCATGGAGTTCAGAGGTTAACAACCGGGTACCTGCTGCCACTGCTGGACCTTCCTTCAGCCCACGACCCATGCTTCCTGGTTTGGGAGCCAAGTTTCTGGGGACCCCATCAGATGTGATTGAGCCTTTCTATCTGTTAACTTTCTGTGTCAACTTGGTTAGGCTCTTGTGCCCAGATGCTTGATCGAAGACTAGTCCTGACGTTGCCGTGAAGGTATTTATTTAGATGAGGTTAACATTTAAATCAGCAGATGACCCTCCATAATGTGAGTGAGCCTCGCCCAGTCAGTTGAAGGCCTTCGAGGCCTTGGGGTCGCCCCAAGGAAGAAGGAAGTCTGGAGTCTGCAGCCCACCAGACTCCAGCTGCAATCTCCACTCTTCCTTGAGTCTCCAGCCTGCCGGCCCACCCTGCAGATATCAGACTTGCTGTCCCCACTAGCACATCAGCCAATGCCTTACAATGAATCCAACTATATATCCACACATACACATTCCACTGATTCCGTTTCTCTGCAGAATTCTGACTAGTACCCCATCTAAGGACATTTTCCTTCTTTGAATTACGTTTAACCCTAGGTAACATCAGACAGACCAATTGTAGGACATTCTATAAAATGCCCGACCCGTACTCAACATTGTCAAGGTCATCAAAAACAAGACACAAGGAGTTAGAAAAGTCTGAGACACTGTCACAGCCAAGAGGAGCCTAAGAAGGCTTGATTTCAGAATGCAGTGTGGGATCCTGGGACAGAAAAAAAGGATATTAGGTAAACTAAGGAAACATGAATAAGGTACGGTCTTTATTTAATAGTAATGAATCAATATTGCTTCATTCATTGTGATAAATAAATCATAGTTACATAAGATGTTAACAATAGGGGAGACTGTGTGGAGTATATGGGAATTCTCTGTGCTTCTTTATCTGTAATCCTAAAACTATTTTAAAATTTAAAAATGTAATTAAAATATATGTTTATTATTTTACTTTTCATACATGTCATTAATCCAAAAGATGTGTATTGAACACTTGCTGTCTACCAGATAAGATGCCAGAAAAGTTTCTGGGAGGAGTTTAAGGGTAAGAGGGGCACGACCAGATCTGCTTTTTAAACCATCATTCTGAGGAATTCATATGCATTCCAAAGTGTGAAAACCAGCTAGACTGACGGGATTCCTTGAGAAGAGAAACTGTTTCATTCTTATTTCCGGCCAGCCAGAAATGTTGGGAGCCGGAGTGGGTAAGGTTCAGGGACATAGGTCCAAGCAAAGGGAGCAGCAGGTGTGTGGCCTCTTTGCTGGACAGAACTTCCTTGCTGGAGAAACTGAACAGAGGCCCTTGTGGCCGGTGGGGAAGGAAAAAACCCAGACGGGGCGGGGCATTGTGCCTCACCTTTTGGAGCTCAAGATGTTTATCTTTTTAAAAATTTTATTGGAGTATAGTTGATTTATAATGTTTTAGTTTCAGGTGTACAGAAAAGTGAATCAGCTATACATATACATATATCCACTCCTTTTTTTTTTTTAAGATTCTTTTTCCATATAGGCCATTACAGAGTATTGAGTAGAGTTCCCTGTGCTCTACAGTAGGTTCTTATTAGTTATCTATTTTACATATAGTAGTGTGTATATGTCAGTACCAATCCCAATTTATCCTTTCCCCCCTTATCTCCTGGTAACTATAAGTTTGTTTTCTACATCCGTAACTCTACTTCTGCTTTGTAAATAAGTTCATTTGTACCCATTTTTTTAGATTCCACATATAAGCGATATCATATGATATTTGTCTTTCTGTGTCTGACTTACTTCACTCAGTATCACAATCTCTAGGTCCATCCATGTTGCTGCAAATGGCATTATTTCATTCTTTTTTATGGCTGAATAATATTCCACTGTATATATGTACCGTGTCTTCTTTATCCATTCCTCTGCTGATGGTCATTTAGGTTGCTTCCATGTCCTGGCTATTGTAAATTGAGCTGCTATGAACATTGGGGTGCATGTATCTTTTGGAATTATGGTTTTCTCCAGGTATATGCCCAGATTGCTTGGTCATATGGTAGTTCTATTTTTAGTTTTTTAAGGACCCTCCATACTGTTCTCCAAAGTGAATGTTTTTTCACCTGCAACAAGAAGCCATCCTAGGATGATAATCTGATGTACCTTATAAAATGTAGTATGCTCATTATTGAAACTTTAGAAAATACAGAAAAGGATAAAGAAAAAACATCATCTGTAGTCTCTCTATTTTGAAATAACACTTGACCTATTGGTATATTTCCTGCCAGCTTTTTATTCAGTTGTTTTCTTGCTCTTTTTTAAAAAAATGTACTTATTGTATAATGAATGTTTTTCCATAACCTAAAAGAGTTTACAAATCATCTCTCTGTGTAATATTCCCATACACAGCTAGGTTATAATTTATTTAACGATTCCCCTATTTTATTGTTTTGTTTTTGCCATTATAAATGGCATTATGATGGGCCTTGTTGTATGTAAAGTTGCTTTATCTCTAATAACTTTATAATGGTCACTGTCAGCTCTTCTTGATGAAATTCTGGGTACACGTTTTTCGATGTGTAATGAAATGTGCCAATAAAGGGCCCCCACCAACTGGACTGGCTTCTTGTTTGGCCCCAAATCTCCTTTCTTGAGGTCGTGGACACACAGCCATAGCAAAGCCCCTGAGAGTGATTTTTATATAGCTAGGAGTGTAATTACTTTGTGAAATGCTGTAACCATTGCAAATATCAATATATTGTCTAACACTTGCAAAAGACATTAACATTTTCTCCAGAAGAAAAATGCCCCAAGTTTACTTATAATCATCTTCATTTCCATTATCCTTACTCTTAATGATGTCATTTCTCTCCTTCTCATTTTACTATTTCATTTATGAAGAAACAATTTTGTCACTTTGGTATAGCCGACATACATAAATGAACTCAAATATTCAGCCAACGTGATTCATTTTTATGTCGATGTTGCCGGGCAGGTGACAGTGGATGGGAAATAAGGCAGACAGAGACCAAGACCAACAGCTCTGTCAGCCCATGAGGGATGTCGGCACTGCTAGCATTATCCTACATTTGACTTTAATATCCATAATGGTTCTCTGCTTGCTGTGGAAACCTGAGAAATTCTGCTGAGCTTATCAGTTGTCTAGAAGCTAAAGCAGATCAGGTTGGTAAGAAAAAACTCCCAGCAAAACCATAAGCTCTGGCCCTCACCTGGGGCTTTGCTTAGCTCACAACACAGGGCCGGTGGAGGGGTGGTGGTCTGTCGGGGTCGCTCTGGTGGCCAACCCAAGAGCAGTCCCCCAGCTGGTGGCCAACCCAAGAGCAGCCCCCCGGCTGTTCACTTGCCATTTTAACGGAGGGGTGATGTTCACGGGTGGGACATGGGGACAAGTTCGCCTGGGTCTACTCAGGTTTTTTATAATACCCTTTGCAAACTCGCATATAGATAAATCACAACATGTAGATTTTATCAAGATATGTAGTACGTTATAAACATATGAGTAATAATAACATCTATTTAAAGGGTGTGTGTGTGTGTTTGTTAATTATGGAAAGAAAACAATTTGACCTGTCCAACTTTTTAAAGTGAACTTTTATTTTTTTTCCTAGTTTTTTAAAACTATACCTTGTATTCTTTTCTACAGAAAAGTAAAACATTTTTATAAAAGTGTACAGACTCAATCAGGATTAAAAAAAAAAAAAAGACAAGACCACTATGAGAAGAAAATGGGCAAACAGCAGTGATATAAGAGAACCCAGCAGTTAAGGCAAGAATTGCATAGAATGAGAAATATTTTAAAAGAGGCAAAATTCACAGTTCATGTGGGGTAGTAATTATTTTCATTCTAGTGGAGTAATCGTATTTCATTCTTCATTAGAAGGATCTGACATAACTGCTTAGACAACAAACGTAACTACTCCCATTTCCCACTGGGACACTGCATGGGAGTTATGGACAGCTGTCCTGACCTCCCGTCTTCCATTCGATTTTAGGAAAGGGTCAGGGTTGCCTGCACCCCTTGGTATACATTTAGAACCTCTGGAGTGAGTGGTACAAGCTAATTCCTCTCAACAGGCTGCTGTGATAGGGGGAATCGTTTAGAGTCAGACATCTGAGTATGAGTCTAGGCTCCCCAAGTTATCATTTTGTGTTATTGGGCAATTCATCTAACCTTTGGTGCCTCAGTTTCCTCCTCAGGAAAGAAGAGCTAGCAAATAGGACCTACTTCATAGGATTGGTGTGAAGATCAAATAAGATAACATGCAAAACTTGCTTACGGTCTCTTCTAGATTATGAATTACTACCTTGAGAATAGATAAGGGGCCATTTTTATCTTTTCATACCATTTATCACACACTGCTAAATGAATAGCAGGTATGCAATCAATGCCTGACAAATCAGTGAAATAACTCAACTCTGGTAGAAATTAGTAAGGGCTCAGATTTTTCTCTCATTATTAAATACTAGCGTTGTAAACAGAGTTCACCTGGTTTAAAATAATTTAGTCTCCAGGATCGTTAAGTCTGTCTGAATATGTCGAATTCTTACTAATATAGTTAAGTCTCAAGATCTGGCTCCGCAAGTACAGGCCGTTTCAGAACCTTCACAAGTAAGGCTATGGGTATTTTTCTTGAGACCTGCCAAGTGCCTGGCACTACCCAGAATGCCTTGGGTAGTTCGAAAGACTCACAGAATGCAAGCTGGAGGAAATCATTATAGAAATGTGAGGCTTAGAGGAGTTAACCGATTTGCGTATCTAATAGCATAAAAGTAACGAATCTACAGTTAAAGGCAGAGTCTGACTCCCAGCCCAGTGTGTTCCGTCAACTGTGGAAATTTCATATTGAAGCATATGAGAATTGAAGAGAAACATAAACCCATGGTACCTGACTTGACAGATAAAGTGAACTTTTAAAAGAAAAATTCTCTCTTTCAATTTGGAGCGCTTTTTCTGTTTGTCCAAATCCCCACTCAGCAGGTAAAATGAGTAAGGGAAACAGGTATACTTATGTCCCTTCAAAGACTAAGTGGATGGATATCAACTTCATGTTATGATTAAATTTCAAAGAATAGACTTCACAGATTTTTACTTTATTCAAATGAGCAGTGATATTGTAAATTTAATTTCATCATCAGTTTGATCCCTCCATACCCCACGACTGGCAGACCACTTCACGTCTTGAAAAGCTTCCTTGTCTGGGCCTCTTTCTCACCGGGCTCCCCTGGTCCCCCCGCTTCCCTCACTGGCTGTTCCTCCTTGGTCTCCAGGCTGGGTCTCACCTCCTCCGTTCACTCTCAGAATGCTCTCCTGGACCTACTTATCTTCTTTCTTCATTCTGGTCTGGTACCAGGCTTTGAAATGCATCTAGAGACCAATGGCTTCCGGATATCTTACCTCCAGCTCTGATATCTCCCCATAACCCCAGACCCACGTGTCTGACCGCGTACTTGACATCTCCCGCAGATGCCCAAGGAGCATCTCAAACACAATATGGCCAAAACCCAGCTCCTGACCCCCACCCCACCAAACCTCTCCTTCCCCTGTATATTTGATCACCTCTCTTTTCTCACTCCCCGTACCCCATCCCTCAGGAAGCTCTACTGTCTTTGCCTTTAAAACATACCCAAACTCCTCTACTTCTATCTTCATTACCCCCATCCTGGTCTGAGGCTCAGTCCGTCACACCTGGCCTATGGAACTGGCTTCTTACTTGGCCTCTTTGATTCTATTATTGCCTCCCCCGTCCCTTAAAATATGGTCTCCTGGGCTTCCCTGGGGGCGCAGTGGTTGACAGTCCGCCTGCCGACGCAGGGGACACGGGTTTGTGCCCCGGTCCGGGAAGATCCCACGTGCCGCAGAGCGGCTGGGCCCGTGAACCATGGCGCTGAGCCTGCGCGTCCGGAACCTGTGCTCCGCAACGGGAGAGGCCACAACAGTGAGAGGCTCGGGTACCGCAAAAAAAAAAAATATATATATATATATATATATATAGTCTCCTAATTTTATCAAGTTCTAAAAACATTAGACTTAGACCACGACAGTCCCCTGCTTAACCCTTTCTGATGTAGCACAAACAAAACCCAGACTCCCAGGCAGCTTACAAAACCCTGACCCGACCTGTCTTCTGCCGGCGTCTCTGAGCTCATCTTCTTTTCCTCCGCAGTCACGCTCAAAGCTGTATTCTCTGTGGCCGTCCAAGGCTCTTCCTCCACGGCAAGCTCTTTTCCTCCCTGGGACCTTGGCGTTAGTTCTCCCCTCTGCCTGGAATGCTCTTCCCTGCATCTTTCCCTGGCTCACACCTGTTCTTTAGAATTTGGCTAGATGCGATCTGCGCAGAATTTTTCCCCCTCCACCCAGCTAGAGCAACACTCTGTTACAACACTTCATTTTAGTTCTCAATAAATAAGACAGCTTATTTATTGGCTGTCTTATGGCAAAAAGGCGCTTGTTTAAATGGAGTAGTGTCTTAAGAGAACGCCCCCAAAAGTAATAGTGAAATTGATGAATGACTTAGTAACCATGAATATTGTTTCATCGCTTACGGAAATGTTCATAACGTGTGCTGCATTCAGCAGCCCTCGCCTCTTTCTTCACTAAAGGATGTACCCAAGAGACAAAGAAAAAGTGGTACCTGTTGTTTCCTGTAGGCTCTAGGGTGAGTCAGATGGGTGAGGTCTGTGGGCAATTTCACTAAAGCCTGTTAGGCAGAGATCTTATTATAAGGCGAGCGTAGATCTACTCTGATTTAGAAAAGTTCTTAATTATGACACTTCTGATTTACAAAGTGTCAGGACTTAGTGTTATTGGGTGTTTCCCATATAGCACCGTTTGGTCTGTTCCTCTAAGTTTTAAAATCCCTTTCTCCACCGTTACTATAGATACCGGATTTTCTTTGCCATTACCCTCTACACTGATAGAGACAAATCTGTATGACATTTTCAATTCTATCAGAAGGAACAAAACCTTTCAAAGCCACTCTCAAACCCCTACATTTTCACTTTTCTAGATCATGAAGAAAATAACAATTTGATTGTTCTTTATGGAATATAAGAAATGGACACACCTACCCCACTACTGTGATCTGAGATCATACACTGCTTTGTAAAATTATTTTTATTTGTCTTGTTTGCTTGTTTTGAGATTTATCTTTTAATAATACAGACAATCTATGCCAAAGGCTTTTTTAAATTACATTTTGTAATCAAGGTAAAACAATTATAGATGTTTATTTTGTATCAATGCACATTATCAGTCTTAAACTACATCTTTACCAATTTCTTTTTCTTTTTTTTTTTTTTTGTGTCCTCTTTGATCATTCACTCAGAAGATAACCTGGAGGTTTGTTAGTTGAGTTCTTGCACACCTGAAAGGGTTTCACCAACGGAAGACAGCTTGGTTGCCTGTACAATGTTTCAATTGGTTGCCAAAAAACCAGCTATATCGAGACTTTGAATTTATCGTCCTTGCAAGGGCTGAACTTTGTGATGCTTTGACTGAGTTTCTTTTTTCTTTGATTCTGATTCTAAATGAAATCATTCCAGGGATAAGTGGACAAGGGTAGAACAAGCCGGCCATTCATATCCACGTTAGCGTGCTTGGCGGACTGTTTAAACCCTTTATTGCATTAGCACAATTTTGTTGTGACATGTTGGCAGTGTTCCATTTGACCGGGGTCCAATGTATAGGACTAATGAATCCATAGATGCTGCTGTCATTTCCCATCTGTCTTACTTGCTGGAACCAGTTCTCTGAGTCAGAAGACCCTGTCAAAGGCTCAGGTTACATCATTCTCCATCTACTTTTATTCATAGTTTTTTTTTTACCAGTGGCGAAGGGTGGGTCTCTGGCTGCCTGTGGACAAACTGGAGTAGCTCCCTATGGTTCAAGGTCACCTACAGAGGCCCAGCCTCCCGTTTCTCTCTCCAAACTGTTCATATCTGCACATGGTGCCAGAGGATGTGTATAGGAAGTCACCCTTGCCCTTGGCATAAGATCTAAATCTAGCTACATGACAGGAAGCCAGCCATTTAGGCAGAGTTCACACCCAATGACTTCTATGGCCAGGATCTAGGGTTTGGGGTGCACCTCCCTTCCAGGATAAGGTCCCTTCCCATCAGGTTTTCATGAACTAGTTTCCTTCCTACAGTTTCCCGGAATGTGCCTCACCTCTCCCCACCTCCTTCCCCCACCTTAGAGAACAGAAGCTTTTAGAGCTATTATTTTCAGATGGGACTCTTTCTTCCCTGCCTTTCCTTCCTATTGTGAAAGTACTAGGCATTGAATCTATCTACTCCCCTCACCCCCCAAAAACGCAGTGACAATGGAAAAATCTCCCGTCGGCTTTGTTCAGGAATTATCACAAGGAAAATGAATCAACAGAGGGCTTCAGACGTCTCCTCCTCCAGACAGAGCCCCTTCTGTCTGCAGAGAGAAAAAAAATTGCATATTGTCTTGGTTTAACAGATTTCCTCTTGGCCTTGTTTATGTCCATCCATCCATTTAGAATCAAAACAGCTCAGGATTTAGTGGTCAGGTGGTCTGGGACAGAATGATCGGTATTCAGACCTCTGTCTTCAGCGGCACCTGGGAACATCCAGCAGACACAGTTCCCGGGCCCTCCACCCAGAGACCCAAATTCAGTAGGTTGTCGTCAGGTCCAGAAATCTGTCTTTTTCGAAAGCTCCTGCGGGGTCTTGATCATCAGTCACACTGAAGAACCTCAGAGAATTTCTGCATCTTAGATCTGTAAATGCCTTAGGGATTAGTTAGTGTAATCCTCTGAAGGAAAACAGACCCACGATCACATAGCTGGGCAATGGTTTTGCTAAAACAATTGGAGAGTCATTCAGTTACGTCCAGCACATTCATTGAAGAAAGACAGGAACTTTTCTATTACAGCTTAGGAGAATTTGAGTCAACATGGCTCACATTTTCTGACTTCTTTTTTTTTTAATTGAAGTATAGTTGCTGTACAGTATTGTATAAATTACAGGTGTACAAATAGTGATTCACAATGTTAAAGGTTATCCTCCATTTATAGCTATTATAGAATATTGGCTATATTCCCTCGTTGTACAATATATCCTTGTGTCTTATTTTATATGGTGAAAAGCTGAAAGTATTTCCTCTGAGATCAAGAACTAGACAAGAAAGCCACTCTCACCTCTCTTATATAACATAGTTCTGGAAGTCCTAGTCACAGCAATCAGAGAAGAAAAAGAAATGAAAGGAATCCATACTGGAAAGGAAGAAGTAAAACTGTCACTGTTTGCAGATAACATGATATTACACATAGAAAATCCTAAAGACAACACCAGAAAACTACTGGAGCTTATTGGTGGATTCGGTAAAGCTGCAGGATACAAAATGAATACTCAGAAATCTGTTGCATTTCTATACACTAACAATGAAATATATCGGAAAGAGAAATTAAAGAAACAATCCCATTTGCCATCGCATCAAAAAAATAAAATACCTAGGAATAAACCTATCAAATTTTCTAATCTCTAATTGCTCTTAAAGAGGCAGACCCTCTCACACCATGAAAATTCAGCTCATCAAACAATAACTTCCTGGGAATTCCAAAGAGCCCAGGTTTCCCTGAGAAGTAAGTGTGATGTTTAAATCAGCTACTTTGCTGGACCAATAAATTACAACAAAGTTATTTGGGTTTTAATTTTGGTCCCAGAGCTTCAGTTTGAAAACCTGATTCAGGGGCAGGCAGTGGACAGTGAAACGTGTTTGAAATACAACACCAAGTCTTTGAGAAAAGTGGCTCGCTAAGCTGGGGATCCTAGTGAGAGCTTCAGCACACATTGGACACTTGCTGGATGTTTTTAGCCTAATTGGAAAGTCATTTCAATAAGAGGGGCGGGGGGAGGGTGGGATGAACTGGGAGACTGGGATGACATGTATCCACTACTATGTATAAAACAGATAACTCGTGAGAGCCTACTCTATAGCACAGGGAACTCTACTCAGTGCTTTGCGGTGACCTAAATGGGAAGGAAATATTAAAAAGACGGGATATAGGTATACGTAAAACTGATTCACGTTGCTGTACAGCAGAAACTAACACAACCTTGTAAAGTAACTGCACTCCAATAAAAACTAAACAAATAAGAGGGGAAATGATGATCTCTTTGTTTTTATTCCACTGCGTGATTGAATCATACACGTTTATTGTAGGTGAGGCACCATCATTTTTAGAAGCATTTTGATGTTTTGAGAAAATAGTTTTAATCATGATTTGCAATATGCGGATTTCTTACACATTAGGTTCCTATCTCTTCTTAAATTAGAATCTTATTTCTTACTGGAGTCAGAACTACACACAAACCACACAGATAATAAGATTTGAACCAACTGTGAAAAAGATGATCAGTCTTAATCAGAGAGTAAAAAGTGAATGTTTAGAACACATCTAAGAACATATGTGTTGAATCCTTGTCTTTATCCACCCACCACAGCGACGAAGTGTTACAGTCAAATATTTTAAAAATCAAGTTGTGTCGAGCCCTCTCCTGGGGTTGTCTCTGGCAGGAGTGATTATATCCCTTCAGAGCAGGGTTTCAGAGAAAGAATGCCAGCTATGCAGAGAAGCAGTGAAGAATGTATTCACCTCTGAGCCCTGACCTGCAGGTCAGAAGGAGACATCCCTGCCAGCGGAACCTTGAAAGCAGATGATAAACATGATGGATATCTGGGAACTTAAAAGAGAACAGGGGCCAGGTCCTGGCCGAGCAGCTGGCCAGCCCCAGGGGGTGCGTGGACGCCTATTACTCAGCGCCTTTCCTGAGCACCGTATCCCTGGGTGCATCACACGCATTTGCTCAGGCTTTCACAACAGCGGACACTGACTTGTAGAAGTGGAAGTGTCCACCCAAGGTGCAGAGCTGGGGACCCAGCTGGTGGCTGAGCGGGAGACCCGGCCTGGTCTGTCTGACTTCCTCAGTCTTCCACTAAAAATGGTTGAACTGGTCGTCATGAAACCTAAAAGTAATTGAGAGGCCTTTCAGAAGATTCATTTGCCCCAGGTGTCTCCTTTGGGGATACATCAAAGATCAGGCTTTTCTTTCTGAGGGGGGTAAACTGAGGCAGGGGAGAGGGTATCGAGGCTAAGTGGGTGGGAGTGCCCGCCGGCACCATTGGTGAGGAGCCCGCGAGGAAGAGCTCAGGCTTTGGTCTCCTCCTGGTCACTGCCCCAGGTCAAGGGCAGGACAGGTTCTGAGGGCTCCATTCAAACCTGCCTCCTCGCACTGTCATTCAGGGCTCCTGTTGCTCTAGCTTTTGTTGCTTCTCTTAAAATTCCCTGCGTGTCCAGCGCACCCAAGAAAACAACTCGGCTGGGCCCTACGCAGGTTCCCGGTTCCGTTTCCTGCCTCTGACACTTGAATGTTCTGTGCAGGGCCCGTGCCTCCCTTCCAACCCTCATGGGGAATTGTACCCCATTCTTTAGAAATCAGCTCCTTCCCCCTTACAAGACACAAGTCTCCACTCCCCAGTGCATTTTTCTACACTCTTCCTTCTGGGGTTCATCTACCCATATGTATTTATTTACTGAAAAATTATTACGTAAGGTTCCATACATCCTCGAATGAGGATCCACTGGCTTTTGGAGCCTTACCAGGAATTCACGGATTGAAGTACGTTTGATGGGTGTTCATTTATTGCATCATGGTGTCCATCAAAGCGCGGATGGTAGGAACCTCCTCAGGTTGGTAGCTGAGTTCTGAGACTTGACTCTAATCTGTAATAACCTCCTGGCTTTTGGTCATGACAAGATGTTCCAGGCTCAACTACCTGCCCTATACCCGGATCAGCCATTTCTCCAAGCAACAAGGATTTCCTCTTTTATCAGACTTCTTAACCTTGCCAAACCAGGGAGTGTAAATGGGTACCTCACTGTAGTTTTACTCTGTAGTTCTCTACCACTTGAATAATACGGTGCATGTTTTCATATTTTGATTTACCAGCTGTGTTTTCTCATCTGTGATGCCTGGCTATGATCTTGTCTAATTTATATGTATGTATATGTATGTATATGTATATGTATGTATGCATGTATATGTATAGACACATATGTGTATATTCATCCACATATACACATACATACATGGCTATGTATGTATGTATGTTTCTAATGGATTTATAGTTCATTTTTTATTCCACACAGTAATCATTTGTCGGTTATTTGTTTTATAAATATCTTCCCCTGTTTTACCATCTATACCATCCCTTTATTATAGTTCCTCGTGTGGGACAGAACTTTAAAATTTTCTGTGGACAGATCAAAAGCATGATTGTTCAAGGAAACACATTTAGAGGAAAAGACACAGAATAAACATGTGCAGCTCGGTGAATTTTCACACAGTGAGCCCTCTGGTAGCTGGCACTAACGTTAGGAAGAAGACGAGCACGAAGCTCGGCCAGGTACCAGTTTCTCCTGCTTCTCTGGAGATAACTCATTGCTCTTCTGACGTTTAAGGCAACCCTTGCCTTTCCGTAGAGTTGTTTCTCCAGACTTTTATCTCTGACCTCTGTAGCTTAGTTCTGCCTGTTTGGGGGATCTTCATGTAAGTGGAGCTACACAGGATGCTTTTTTGTGTTCTTTCACTCAACTTTCTTGGACACTGGCAAGGTCATTCTAAAATGTGTGTGGAAATCGAAGGACCAAGAATAACTAAGACAATCTGGAAGAAGAGCGAAGTTGGAGAACTTAATGTTACGGGATGGCGATACTTATTCTAGAGCTTCTCCAATTGAGACAGTGTTTGCAGTCTCCCACTGGGTGAATTTATTCATGCAATTCATTCATCCGCTATGTGGCTGACGGACCTCTGCATTACTTCCTTTGGATGGCTATCGTGAATTCAGCTGTTTTGGCATGCTCACGTCCATCTCTTTTAACGTATGTGCAAGGCTTTCCTTGGGGTATATGCCTAAAAGTGAAGTTGTAGGTAGTTACTTGTAGGTAGGGTGACCATAACTTCCCTTTGATCCAGATAATCCAAGTTTATGCCTTGGATTATGTCCCATCTGTTTTTTTTTTTTTGGCCGTGCCACATGGCTTGCAGGATCTTAGTTCCCTGATCAGAGACTGAACCCAGGCCCTCAGCAGTGAGAGCTCGGAGTCCTAACCACTGGACCGCCAGGGAATTCCCTATGTCCCATCTTAATATGTTTTATATAAATATCCAATTGTCCTGGAATAACTTATTGTAAAGACCACCCCTTTCTCACTGCTCTTGAGTGTCACCTTTGTCCTAAAATAAGTGTTCATATATGCTATTTCTCCTACTTGTCTCCACCCGAAAACATGTAGTTCATTTCCCAGGTTAAACCACCCTCCCTTCTCTAAATGTTCACTCTCTCCCTTCTAGGTGTCCCCGTGCGCGTGGCATTCCCTCCATCACTTGTCACACAGGTAGTGACTGTGGTTTTCGGCTAGGTAGTCAGGTCTTAGAGCTTTGCCTCATTGATTCTCCCACCTGCCCCAGACCTTCTGCAAATTAATGAATGGAATTCACGTATAACCAGCAGTCTCCATCGTAATTATGCTGGCATTGATCAAGGGCTCTAAGCACTATTTATTGTATCTGATCTATTCCTCCCAAGCTCTGTGCTAAATAGGCATTTGTGGGATCCTGGAACTCACTCCTGGCTTGACCACTTCTTCACACTGCGGTCATTCTCGCTCCAACACCAATGGCTGCTGTGACAAAAGTCACACATTCAGGTCACGAAGGTGTCCTTGGTGGAGCTGCACCTGAAAGCTCTCAGTGTGGACCTGCCGGGCATCCCCACTCCTTGCCCATCAGCACATTGTTTGGACTGTCCATGTTTACAGGTCATTCCACTGTCTGATCTCCCTGAAGGCATGACAGTCCCCATTGTCCCCCTCAGCTGGCTGGGGGCTGCACATACTTGTACTGTTGGGGGCAAATGCAGATCTGTTTCTTTTCTAGACTGTATATCAACACAGCATAGCTCCCTGTTTCCTCTCTGTGGAACTCCATTCATTTCATATTGTGTCCAAATTTCCTTCTTTTGTGTAGGGATTCCCCTATTTCCTGTCAAGCTCTTAATTTTTCCTTGTCTCTGTTGCTGTTTAAACATTCAGTGTGAATATCAGGAAAGTTCCTGCCCCCATCATTGCCAAGTCCTCGAGTCTCACAGAAGTTCCCCTAAAGGACAAAGACGTGCAGCTGAAGGACTTCCAGGGCTGAGAGCAGTGTTGCCTTCCTGCTGGCATCTTCTGGAATCTACCACCACATCCACAGGGACGGTCGCTGGTCATTTTCTCATGAGAAATCACTTCAAACTAGCCAGTTGACTAAAAAGGTTGACAGGAGCTCAGAAAATAAATGTGATTGTATTCCATACGGGCGAGTGTTCAGAAGGGTGGTATTCTGAAGGTTTGCTTGCTAATGGATTTATCTGGGAATCGGAAGGCTCTTTTTCAATCAAAACTGTGTTATAATAATTGTTAGGTCCACAGAAGTTTATCTAATATAACCTCAAATAATAGACCATTTTAATGAAAAAAATGTAGTAAGCAAAGCAGTTTCACCACTAGTAATTATGCAATTTTAAAGACATATTCCAGTGAAATTAATTAAATACAAAACCATTTCAGAGGTAGAGGATGATGAAAATGTAACTAGATGTTTATGGAGATATAAGTGGGATTCCCAACATTTTTAAGAGCTTTACAGAAATGACATATAATATCTGGTTTCACTTAAAAAGTGCAGATTTACTCTTTAAATAAGTGAATTGATAGCATCACTTCATGAATCCACCAAATATAAATCTGATATCGTCAGATTTAATGTGTCTTTTAATATAAGAAGTAGTTAAAGCCATTGGTAGGTATTCATAAAACGTGTGTTACTTCATTCTATCCCAACAGCAACTAGGAGGGAAGGACTGTTATTCCCACTGTACAGTGTGAACACTGAGGTTTAGAAAGGATTAAGTTACCCATTAGTAGACTGGAGAGATTAGATCCAAGTTACCCTCTTTCTAACATCCCCACGTTGCTTCACAAAGAGAAGGAACTGACCAGGGAAGAAAGAGAAATGTGTGCACGCTAGTGTAAGTGGGGAGAGAGAGGTCTATCTCTTGAACTCCACAGCCCAGAGCTGTAGCAGCTGGTGTTTCTTGAATGTTCAGCATCTGGTGTAGCTCGTGTCTTATTCTACTTAACCACAATCACCCCGTAAATTAGATACTTCTGTTCCCACTCCCATTTTGCGTGTGAGGAAACTGAAACGGAGAGAGGTTAAGCTGACTGTCCAAAGTCACGTGGCAAGGAGGCAGCGGTGTCTTCAGACAGCGGCTCCTGAGCCAGCTGCCCCCGTCCACCACATACACACGACAGCCCCAGGAGGCAGCTTCAGACGGTCGGAGAAGCTGAGAGACAGGTGATGAGACAGCAGACAGGGTGACGGGGTGCTCGGGGGGAGCAGGGCCACTTCAGCTACAAGGCCTCTCCGAGACAACATGCCCTCTAGGCTAGAATGAAAGGAAGGAACAGCGTGGATTCCCTGGGGGAAGGGTCTCCATGCTGAGCCGGCCACCCAGGATGCCACCTCATCACAACTCAGCCCTTCTCTTCACGCAGGGCCTCTCGCACGCAGGAGCCCGAAAGGATATGACGTCATTTGTACATTTGGGGACTTGCCAAGGTCTTGGGCAGCATCCCGGAAAAGATCCACTGTAATGGGAAATGCTGGCAGAGGCTTGGGGAGAAGAAATGCAAAGACTCTGTATTAGTCAGGGCTCTCCAGAGAAACAGAACCAATGGGACGCAGATGAGACAGACAGATGATAGATAGAGAGATAGATAGATAGATAGATAGATAGAGGGGTAGATTATTGATAGATAGAGGGATAGATTTATAGAGGGCTAGAGGGATAGATTATTGATAAATAGATGGATAGATGGAGAGATATATTATTGATAGAGGGATAGATTATGATAGATAGATGATAGATAGAGGGATAGATTATTGATAAATAGATAGATGGATAGATGGAGAGATAGATTATTGATAGAGGGATAGATTATTGATAGATAGAGGGATAGATTATTGATAGATAGAGGGATAGATTTATAGATGGATAGAGGGATAGATTATTGATAACTAGATAGATGATAGATGGAGAGATAGATTATTGATATAGGGATAGATTATTGATAGATAGATAGTTAGAGGGATAGATGGAGAGATAGATTATTGATAGATGATAGATAGATAGATAGGAGAGAACCAGGAAAGCAGGTGGTAGAATTCAGCCTGGGTGTGAAGGTCTGAGAACAAGGAGTGCCAGTGTCCGAGGGCAAGAGAAGATGGATATCTCAGCTCAAAGGGTGAGTGAATTCACCCTTCCTCCACTTTTTTTTGTAGTCAGGCCCTCAAAGGATTGGATGATATCCCCCCAGCCACCACCTCCCCACACACCCATCGTTGAGGGCAATCTTTACTCAGCCTACAGATTCAAGTGTTAATCCCTTCTGGAAACATCCTCACAGACACACCCAGGAATCATGTTTTACCAGCTACCTGGGCATCCTTAACCCAGTCAAACTGACACATAAAATTAACCATCACAGGCTCCTAAAGCTGGGAGAAGCTGGGCAAGTTTAGGGACCTGAAAGATCAGAGAAACACTGTGTAGTGAAGGAGGTGGAGAAAGAGATAGAGACAGAGACAGAGACAGAGAGACGGAGGGAGAGACCAGGTCATGCACTTCTTACTCATTTCTACGGACTGTCACTGGGTGATTGATGCAGGGGAGTGAAAGAAGCATTCCCTGGGAATGATTTTAAAAGACCCCTTTGGGAGGGAGGAAACTCCCTCTGCTACTTCTTCTGTCCCTGTGCTCCCTGGACAGTACTCTCTGTACCCTGTTCTGCCCTCATGACCCACAGATGTTCAGCTCAGGTAGAGAGAGGCTGTCAGTGGGGCAGGTCCTCTGCTATGAGTGAATGTAACTTGATTGACGTCCAGGTGGAAACTCTGGAATTATTTTCCTACCTTTACTCCATAGTAACTCTTTCAAAAGGGCATATTTGATTCTGTGTCATATTGGTAACGTGGACAAACATCTATTTCTATACCGATTTCTCAACAAATGCATGTACATTCAACTAGATTTTGTTTCCAGTTGAAATAGCTTTTTAGATGAAAGCTGAATTGGGAGTTCCGTGTGTATTTCAAATCTTAGAAGGAAACAGTGAACGTTAAGCACAAAACGGGAAGATATTAACTATGGCAGGTTAAGGAGGCCATTCTTGATGTAGTTCCCATATGTTATTTGATTTTAACATCACAAATTTCACTTCCATCATTATGAAATCAATCCCTGAGGTGTATTTCAGAGCAATAGAGGAACCTCCAAGCACCTGCTTTCTGGTTGGAACTGTTTTGCCTACAAAAACATGCCAACATTTTAACACACTTTCCAAGTGGCCATTTATCAAACATAATAATGACGGAGGGAAATCTCCAGTCGCAGAGTTCCCCATATCCTCATGAGAATCCCACAGATGGTTTCACCTCTAATGATCTCGGTTTGCAGCATCTATGACTGAAATCACATTCAAGCACTGGCATTTATCACTCAGCAAACAGATTGCCTACGTTGATCTTAAACTCTAAGAACATCAAAAGGCTGTGGGTGTGGGTCAGATCCTGCTCTAGATGTTTGTAGTTTCCATTGAGAAGATGCTCTTCGTGAGCTACTTCTCAGAAATGACATCATACAGACTCTTGTAGCCAGTTTCTCCTAACTCTACCGACAGATACAAAGGCGAGGTTTAAGAGTGCTCTCTTAATACGTTAGGCACTGGACACAATCTCATTTCATGATCCCCAAATCAAAGGACTTCTTTTTTTTTCTTGTGGTACGCGGGCCTCTCACTCTTGTGGCCTCTCCCGTTGCAGAGCACAGGCTCCGGACGCGCAGGCTCAGCGGCCATGGCTCACGGGCCCAGCCGCTCCGCGGCATGTGGGATCTTCCCAGACCGGGGCACGAACCCGCGTCCCCTGCATCGGCAGGCGGACTCTCAACCACTGCGCCACCAGGGCGGCCCTGAGGACTTTATTTTTATTACCACCCCTCCCACAGTTCTATAGATGAGGATGAGGGAGAGGGTTAGAGCCAAGCTAAGGCCACACAGCCGTTACTAGAAGACCTGGAATCTGAACCCAGCCTTGCCGACTTCACAGCCTGAATTCCTAACCCTTACTTTACTCTGCGTCCCCAGAGTAACTTCCAGTAACAACCCCCACGGGAGAGTGACTGTCTAAGGAGAGATCCTGAGATAGCTCACGAGCCGGTGCTGATGAATCCGATCTCTTTGGTGGAGTTGCCGGCTGGGGAAGCAGAGGCCCTCATTTACTCCACCTTGTGGCATCTAGCCCTGCCTACAACTTGCTGAGGCCACGTAAACACGGAGGGACTAAAACAAGCCTGGTGGTCAGCCACTGGCAGTTCCCAGACCCAAGACAGAGCTTGAGACACTCACCCTCCTTTTCCCTGAGTCTGCATTTAACCAGCACACCAGTAATTCTGAGATCACTTGGAAAACACGGGCTTTGAGGATTGAAACCACATGGCATCCTCGGTCTGGCTGTATGCAAATGGCATTGGGATGCACGTCAGCTTGCATCCCTGAGCATCTGCTGGGTGCCCGCTCTGGCTAAGTGGGGCTTCTGACACTTGTTTTCATTTACCCCCAGGTCAACCCCATGACAGGGGCCATTCTGATGAGCCCCATCCTGGGGAACAGGCTGAGACCCCACCAGGCTCTCACCACACTCCCCTGAAGTCCCACCCCTGGGGCATGGTGGGTTTTGAACCCAGCCGGTCTGCGTCCACCGGAGCTTGCGTTACCTGCAGCCGCACCCACGCCTTCCTCGGGCCCGCTTGCTTCTTAGGTGTCTGCAAGGTTTTCAAGTTCCTACTCTCCCCTCCCCTGCCCCCTGGCTGCCAGTGGACGTGCTCCCAGACCACTCAGCCAGCCAGTGCAGCATCTCAGTCACCCCTCAGGTACTTTGTGACAAGCTCCTCGAGCACCGACATCGCATTTTGCCTTCAGTGGGTCATGCCTTTGGACAGTCATTGCCTCGTCCCCAAGTTTGCCGTAGCCCTTGTGCGATGACACGGGAGCGGGCGCTTTGCAGGGGAAGTGGTGCTGAACATGACGTACTGGTGCTGGCCTGTGGGCTGGTGGCCTTTGGCAGAAGCCTGGTGTCTGGACCACATGCCAGAGCCCTTGCATCTCTGAGACAGAGGAAACCACACGTCCTCCTGTTCCTGGCCGTGACTACACAAAGCAGGATTTCCAACCCTTTTCCACAGGGAAAGCACCTACTAATTATACGCAAGGCTTGGACTTTGAAGGATGCAAAGGCCTCACCTTTGATGGTGAGGCCAAGCTGTGATTAGAGAGCTGGCCTCCTGGCCATGTGGCCTGGGGGAGGGCCGTTGGCTTGGACCCTGCCAGCTGTTGACCCAGAGAATCTGTTGAGCAGCGTCTCCAGGGCTGGAGTCACCCTGTATCCCAATAACGGGATACATATGGGCCCCCAGCGTGAAAGGACAGGTGGGAGGCGAAACTCCGGGCAAATCACACTTTAAGGGTGAGCCGAGGCAGACTTGCCACGGATTCCAAACAGGAACAGCCAAGCAGATAGCAGAAGAGTCTGAAAATGAGTGGCGAACCAGTGTGCCGCATATGTCGTGGGAGTGTTTGGGTTTCGAGTATTATGTCTCTCTTCCTTTAAACCATTAAATTCTGGGATACTGTGATTCTTTGGACTACAAACTGCATTTCCCAGACCCACCTTTGACGTGAGAAACAGCACCAGAGCCTTTGTCATTTATTTAGAAAAATAGGTTCACTCCAACTTAACTGGGAGATACTCACACGCGGTAAGACGCAGATCCCGGGGAACACCGGAAAATCCCCTCTGAGTTGTTAGGATGTCAACAGCAGACCTGTGTGCTTACAGAACCAGATTCAGAGAAGGTCTGCACCAATCCCACGTGCTTGGAACTTCACCCAGTGAACAGATGAACTCCTCTGGCATGCCCTGCAGGCTGCCTCGACCACGACGCTGTGTCTCAAGGTGGACCGAGAGGTGGGGAAGCCGGGGCCTCTGATCCAGGAGCCTTCAACATGGCGGGGCCTATTGACAGTTAAAGGAGCAAGAAGACTCCGGGATGGCTAAGCTCTGGCCACTCCCTCCCTGCTCCGGCATCCACTTACTGAACGAATCTGATCAGAGGCAACCAGGGCTCTGTGTCCTGCTGCCTGTGGCTCCCAGCTTAGAGACTGACTCTGCAGGGTTTTCTCAGGCACGGGTTCAGCCACTGGAGACTACCTTGGAGCCACTAGGAAGGCTCTTAACTTAGGATGTCTTTCCTTCACAGTGACGTAGGGCTTCCATCCCACCACCGAAGAGTCATTCTTTCGGGCAAACACTGCTCTCCCAAGCAACGTTCCTCTAATGCGAGCACTGATGGACAGATTTATGCAGATTTACTTTATGGACTTACATATTTGCATATTTTCCTTATTTATTATACACCTAGGGAATGCTAATAGACCAGCCTGATAGATGTTTAAGTAATTAAACCATATCTCATAGAGTAAAAACTAAACTTGTGTTGTCCAATGAATAATAATGAAGAAGATTAAACACTGTAAGTCATTGTATTCACCCCAATCCCAACCTGGTCCCTTGGCTGACTCTGGCCGTCAGAGGAGGTTTTCCTTTCCTATTGCTGGTGTAACAAAAGACCATAAACCCAGTGAGTTGTGGAATGGGTTCAGCCGCGTGGTGAGCTGGTGCTCTGGGCAGAGCGGTGCTGGCTTTCCCTAGTGGCCTCTGAGCATGGAAGAAAATGCATGGTGATGCAGCCAGTCTCTGGATGAGACTAACATTTGAATCCATAGACTGAGTAAGGCAGATTGTCTTCCTTACTGTGAGTGGGCCTCCCCCAGTCAGTGGGAGGCCTGAATAGAATAAAGAAGTCAACTCTCCTGCAAATAAGGGGGAATCTCTCCTGCCTGATGACCTTTGTAATGGAGCAGGAGAGTCCTGGGACTCTCCCCTCCATGTCCTCTACCTGCCTCTTGTCTGTAGAAAAACTTAAACCTCCTAGGCCTTCCCTGGGTACCAAAGAGAACATTTAAACAGAGAAGTGAGAAAATGCAGAAAGAAAGGCAAACATGCAAGCAGGACAAAATAATAATAGTTCAGCCATTAAACAAAATCAAGGACCTTTAGTTCCTCCTCAAGGGCTACAGATAATATTCTGAGTCACATCCTTTGAGCTGTTGGAAGATACTTGAAACCCCCACCAGGTGGGAGAAGTTAACTGCATGCTGCCCACCAGCACACAGACCCCAGACTGGTTGGAACCAGAAGGCTGGTGATGTTCACTCCCGATGACCTCACCACCAACCAATCAGAAGAATGTCGACGAGCTGATCACACACCCTCTACCCCTCCCCTCACCTTCTCTTTAAAAATCTTTCCCTGGGACTTCCCTGGTGGTGCAGTGGTTAAGATTCCACGCTCCCAATGTAGGGGTTCCCTGGTCAGGGAACTAGATCCCACGTGCATGCCACAACTAAGAGTTTGCATGCTACAACTAAGGAGGCTGCGTACTGCAACTAAGGAGCTTGCCTGCTGCAACTAAGACCCAGTGCAACCAAATAAATAAATAAATATAAAAATCTTATAAAAATCTTTCCTTGAAAGCCATTGGGGAGTTTGGGTCTTTTTTTTTTTTTTTTAAGTATAGTTGATGTACAATGTTGTGTTAATTTCTGCTGTAGAGCAAAGTGACTCAGTTATTCACATATATACATTCTTTTTTTTTTTTTTTTTTTTTGCGGTACGTGGGCCTCTCACTGTTGTGGCCTCTCCCGTTGTGGAGCACAGGCTCCAGACGCGCAGCCTCAGCGGCCATGGCTCACGGGCCCAGCCGCTCCGCGGCATGTGGGATCTTCCCAGACCGGGGCACGAACCCGTGTCCCCTGCATCGGCAGGCGGACTCCCAACCACTGTACCACCAGGGAAGCCCTATACATTCTTTTTAATATTCTTTTCCATTATAGTTTATCCCAGGATATTGGGTATAGTTTAAGCACTAGCTGCCCATGCTCCTCACTTGCCGCCCTGGAATAAATGCTTCGCTTTCCTTCACCACAGCCTGGTGTCAGTGGATTGGCTTTACTGCATGCAGGCGAGAGGACCCAAGTTTGGTTCAGTAACACCTTGAGCTGGGACCTTGGTTCTTTCCTAACTTGAAGTGAAATGTTGGCTCTTTCTGGATCTCAAGCTTCTTGCTGACATTTGAAATGAAACTACACCATTGGCTTTCCTGGGTCTCCAGCTTGCTGACTGTGGATTGTGGGACATTTCAGCCTCTATAATCACCTGAGCCAACTCCTTATAATAAATATCTTTACACACATTTTTTTTAAACATCTTTATTGGAGTATAATTGCTTTACAATGGTGTGTTAGTTTCTGCTTTATAACAAAGTGAATCAGTTATACATATACATATGTTCCCATATCTCTTCCTTCTTGCGTCTCCCTCCCTCCCACCCTCCCTATCCCACCCCTCTAGGTGGTCACGAAGCAAGGAGCTGATCTCCCTGTGCTATGCGGCTGCTTCCCACTAGCTACCTATTTTACATTTGGTAGTGTATATATGTCCATGCCACTCTCTCACTTTTTACCAGCTTCCCCTTCCCCCTCCCCATATCTCCAAGTCCATTCTCTAGTAGGTCTGTGTCTTTATTCTCATCTTGCCCCTAGGTTCTTCATGACCTTTTTTTTTTTTTTTTAGATTCCATATATATGTGTTAGCATATGGTATTTGTTTTTCTCTTTCTGACTTACTTCACTCTGTATGACAAACTCTAGGTCCATCCACCTCACTACAAATAACTCAATTTCGTTTCTTTTTATGGCTGAATAATATTCCATTGTATATATGTGCCACATCTTCTTTATCCATTCATCTGTTGATGGACACTTAGGTTGCTTCCATGTCCTGGATATTGTAAATAGAGCTGCAATGAACATTTTGGTACATGACTCTGTTTGAATTATGGTTTTCTCAGGGTATATGCCCAGTAGCAGGATTGCTGGGTCATATGGTAGTTCTATTTTTAGTTTTTTAGGGAACCTCCATACTGTTCTCCATAGTGGCTATATCAATTTACATCCCCACCAACAGTGCAAGAGTGTTCCCTTTTCTCCACACCCTCACCAGCATTTATTGTTTGTAGATTTTTTGATGATGCACACATATTTTTAATATATATATATACACACACATATATATGTATATTATATATACATACACATTCTGTTTCTCTGGAGAACTCTTGTTTTGTTTTGCTTTGTTTTTTATTGGAGTAGAGTTGCTTTACAATATTGTATTAGTTTCTACTGTACAGCAAAGTGAATCAGTTATGCATATACATATATCCACTCTTTTTTAGATTTCCTTCCCATTTAGGTCACCACAGAGCACTGAGTAGAGTTCCCTGTGCTATACAGCAGGTTCTCATTAGTTATCTATTTTATACATAGTAGTGTATATATGTCAATCCCAATCTCTCAATTCGTCCCACCCCCCTCCCCCCCTTGGTAAACATAAGTTTGTTCTCTACATCTGTAACTCTATTTCTGCTTTGCAAATAAGTTCATCTATCCCTTTTTTCTAGATTCCACATATAAACGATATTAAATGATATTTGTTTCTCTCTTTCTGACTTACTTCACTCTGTATGACAATCTCTAGGTCCATCCACATCTCTGCAAATGGCACCATTTCTTTCCTTTTTATGGCTGAGAAACATTCAATTGTATATATGTACCACATCTTCTTTATCCATTCCTCTGTTGATGGACATTTAGGTTGCTTCCATGTCCTGGCTATTGTAAATAATGCTGCAGTGAACATTGGGGTGCAGGCATCTTTTCGAATCATGGTTTTCTACCGATATATGCCTAGGAGTGGGATTGCTGGGTCATAAGATAGCTCTATTTTTAGTTTTCTAAGGAACCTCCATACTGTTGGAGAACTCTTATTTGGAAATGGGGTATTTGCAGATGACCAGTTTAAGATGAAGCCATTAGGGTGGCTACCCAATTGATATCCATTGGTATTCAATATGAGTAGTATCCTTACAAAATGGAATAAATTTGGTACAGAGGGAAGACAGACAGGTACAGAGGGAAGATGATGTGAAGACACAGGGAAAATATCATCTAAAAGCCAAGGAACTCCTGAGGCTGTAAGAACACAGGAGAAGCCTGAAATAAACTCTCCCTCACAGCCCTCAGAAGGCATCAACCCTGCCAGCAGCTAGATGTAGAACTTCTGACCCCTGGAACTGTGAGACAGTAAATTTCTGTTGTTTAAACTAGCCAGTATATATGCTACTTCATTATGGAACCCTAGCAAACTAATCCGTACATCTGATTCAGTCGTGGCATCTACTCTTTAAAAGACTTGAACTGGCAGAGCTGGGGGAGGGGGAAAGTCACATGGACCAAGCAGAAAGGATGCCCTCTTGAGTTGCATGATATGGTAAATTGCTGGTCCCTAGAGCTGCCTGGATTCCAGCAAGTAAATCTTTAAAATACACCCCAGGTCCCCTTCTTATGGTGACCTGGGTGGATCACCTTTCTTGTGCCAGGAATACTTGGTTCCCAGTGTCTGTCTTGCCCAGTGCTTAGGACGGTGCCTGGCACGTGGCCATGTCCCACAAGTGCGCACTGAATGAGGTTAAGGTGCAGAGGCATGGCTGGAGAGAGTGTGCATCGTGGCGACCACACTCAGTCCCTGGAGAGGAGGAAGGCTTTGCCCAGAAGTGGGATCTTGCAGGAAGTCATGAGAATCAGGGTCCTGACCCTCTTGATTGGAGGACGTGCTGGACTAGACTGGCGACATTCCCGAGAAGTCTGCTCAGTAAGAAAAGCAAAGTGTGAGTCATTCTGAGGGAGGACATCCAGAGGGGTCCAGCATCCCATTCAGTGATGTGAGGAGCAAGCCCCCAGACAGACACCAGAGCTGATTTTCATATGCCCTCCTGCAAATCTCATTCTTGTCCTCAGACCCTCTGCTGGCATCCCAGTTCAGCCTTAAGGGATTCAGAGTCATCACAAGCTCAGCTCAGTTCAGAGCTCGGCTTCACTGGACTCTGCAGCCCAATCCCTTTCCTCCCGGACTCCTGGCTGAGTCCATCAGAAATACAGGTCAATAAGGGGTCCAGCTGAACCTCAAAATAGATGTGTACAGAACGAGGTGCTGTTCTAACACAGCACCTCAAAGATCTAAATATTTTGGTTGCTCTGACAGAGAACAGGGAAAATGGGAATAGTCCCAAATGTTTTAAGACAGCCCATGGGAGCCCCAGCAGTAACTACGGGAGACTTTGAGGGCAGAGGTCCAGGGCTTAGTTTGGCCAGTACTTCCCACAGCCAATGATGGATAAGTATTGATGCTATGGTACCCACCTGTCCACCTGCAGCCTGGTAAGCACTGGGGAAGTTTATATATTCTACATATACAGGAGGTAGGGAGCTGTAGAGTCTTATACTGGACTGTACTTTCTACAGCAGATGCTGTGCTCTCTCCAACAGCCTTCTCTGAACCACCTTTGCAGGATTAACCAACATTCTCATGCCTTTTGCAAAACAGACTCAAAGTAACCTGTAGCCTGAAGCCAATGGGCTGCGCTCTGATAAACCCCTCAAGCTTCTTTATGCCAGGTGCATTCATTGTTATAATTATGTGATTTAAATAAATACTACATGAACCTATGAAATATGAATGCCTAAGGAAAGAACTATGGCTTCAATGAAAACCCAGATGAATGTTCTGGAAAGACTGGATCAGATGAGTCTTTTTTAAACATGTTTTTGAAAAAGTGTGACCAAGAGAAGAGTGAAAGTTTAGGGGATGGATTGGTGATTGTACAAACCTAGGATTCGACGGTCATCCTGCTTTCTAAGTATTCTGAAGTTTTTGCTCCATGAGAAATCATCTCTGAAAAAAAATTTTCTCTTGCAAGAAAAATGATGCAGAACCCCAATAAAGAGATCTCATTCAAAGAACAGAATTTGGTCCTCAGACCAAGAGTAGCCAAGAAATTATATTTATATATCTTTTAAGTTAGAGTAAAATATTCTGTAACTGTGATCCCTTAACACACTTTGTTTCACTATCAGCTACTCCCCTGAATACATCAGATAAGAGGACTTAACTTCTCTGTATTACTGTTAAAATAAGGAACTAGTCTCTCTGCCAAGACCTGCTCTTTATCAGGTCCCAGGACCAGGAGAGGGGCTGCATTCAGAAAAAAACGGCAGGTGCTCCAGAACATGCCACTGCTTGGAAGCTGTTTGGCCTTTGATCTTAGAAATTCCTCCCAAGAAAGTTAGCATGACTCCTCACCTTCAGAAGTTCTAGGGAGCTGTGACTTAGGAATGCTGACCTCCTGGGTGGAATTAGAATGGAATGCTGTCAAATTTCTGGTGCGCTGGAAAAGATACTACAAAAAAGTACATGCTCATCCTACCTTATCACAACTCACCCTAGAAGTTTCTCTTCTGCCCCAGGAGAGAAGCCACAAAAGCCGGTCACATTTGTCACCCTTGCTGGTGGCCTGGGAGGGCTGCTATTCCGGGCAGAGTCCCACAGGGGTTCTTCCAGAGAGGGTCAGCCTGAGCCCTGTTAATCATTGTTGACAATGTCTGTGCTGTTGGGTATTGCTGAGATTAAAACCTAGTGGGCGTTATGGTCTCTGCACGTGTGGAATTGACAGTGTTAGCAACTGCAACACACACACATTCAAAAACGTGTGCTCTGAAACCCCAGGTGACATGCATTTCCTGACACACCATGACCTTCCCTCCTCCTTGCCTTTGTGTCCGCTGCCATTTCTTTTCAGAGTGGAAACCACCCCCCTTCCCCAGCACCCCAACACTCAGACCACCCATCCTCTCCAGAGTTCCAGTGTTGTTCAAGAGCTCACTGATGTGAGGGGAAGGCATCTCTCAATAACCCTAATGGGTATCTCAGTTGCCAACAGAGGTCTGAAAAGATTTAAGCAATTACAGAGGAAGCTGGATTCTTCAAACAAACGCGAGTGGCAAAAATTTGCCCACAAAAAGTTTTAAGGTGTTTAAAAAGCTAAGTCATGCTTAATTATGCGTTTCGCTCAATATATTTCCTGAATATAAAGATGACATGAAACATAAAAGTCAACGATAATACATACGCACGAATTCAATATTCGTATTGTTCACGCGTTACTGACGTGGAGACACTAACAGGCCCTGGATTGTCTGAAGTGCCCACTATTGTGAATTTCTTTGGGGAGGATAATCAGGAAACTTTTCAAGTATCCATTTTTATAATATAAATACCTCGGGGCTGATGAATATTTCAACTTTCATCAGTCACTGGGATATCAGAATCAATCTGTCAGTCAGATCTGTTGGAATGTAGGAAACCTGCAATGCAGAAGAGCAAAGTTTGCCTGCAGGAAAACTCTCATGGAGCAGGACCCTTCGGCCAGCAGTCTCCCTCCTTCCTTTCCTTCCTTTCTTTCTGTCCTATTTTCTTTCTTTTTCTTTTATATTAATTTTTATTTTCTATTGGAGTATAGTTGATTTACAATGTTGTGTTACTTTCAGGTGTACAGCCAAGTGATTTCGTTATACATATACACATATCCATTCTTTTTCAGGTTCTTTTCCCATATAGGTCATTACAGAACATTAAGTAGAGTTCCCTGTGCTGTACAGTAGGTCCTTGTGGATTATCTGTTTTATATATAGTAGTGTGTATATGTTAATCGCAAACTCCTTTAAAGTTTTATTATTTCTTGCCTCATACTTATTTTTATGAACATTGCTCCAAAAGACAGAGGGCTTGGTCCACCTGCTGTCCCTAGCGGAGGAAACACATTGTCCTCTCTGAGCAAAAGCTGCCCGGGGTCCTCAGAAAATCTGGGGAAAACAAAGAATAAAGCTAGACACAAACGCGGAAGAATAAAGATAAGTAGGGGGATGCTCAGACAGGGAACCAGTTCCTCATGTGAGCAATTTCAGAAGGAAAGCATGAACCAGCCCCTCGCTGCCCTCCCCCCTACCCCGGCTAACAGCCCTGCCCCTTCTTCCCCCTGCTGGAGTCTTCGAGGGCAGAGCCTTACCACGTAAGGCTGGGTAAGTTCCCTGGGGTCTCATCTACCCCTCAGAGAAGCCAGGCGGGGCTTTGGGAGACTTCCAGAACTGTGGGGAATGTTGTATTGTGTAGGGTGTGCTTCTCCCCTCCTCCCCTCCCCTCTCCCCTCTCTTTCTCTCCCCTCCCCCCCTCCCCTTCCAGGGCACTGCCTGATAAGGGTTGGAAACAGACCACAGATCCCCTAGGATTCTGTGCGTTTGCATCCACCACCAATCACAGTACGCGGAAGTTAGAAAACAGCATGGGGGTCACCTTGTCCAACCTCCCAATTTATTTTCACCCTGCAGCCCACACTCCCTGCGTGAGGGAAGCGAATGAAGAATGAACGGATGCGCTTCCTATGTCGGCTGAATTTTCACTCTTGTGCTTAGCGGTCCCACTTCATAATTCCGAGCTGGTAGGCACACGTCCCTGAAACAGTCCTTGGCTAATTGTGCAGACAATTAGCATTTGTTACTTGTCTAAATGAGCCAAGTGGGCAATTGTTTCTGACTGGAGCCGCTGGGAACACAAAGAGTCGCCTGTGTTCCTAATTTCTGGGTGGAATCTGCCAGTGGGTCACTCCTATAGGCAGCGAGCCTAGAGTGCTGCTCTTAGAATCGAGATGCCCTGTCCAGCTGCCCAGATCACCCAGTCACGCCAGACCTGAGATCCAGCAACCTCCTTCCTTTTGGGGATGACAGTGTGCTCCTACAGGTTCCCGGTTCCTGGGGGAGGGGTCCAAGCTGCCCGGCCCACTGTGCCCACCGCCTTGCCCTGGTCTCATCTCGGTAGAGTGGGGACTTTGCTGTGTGCAGGCATCCTGAGCTCCGCCAGGCTCGCCCCATCTCTCGGCATCTGGCCATGCGGGCGCCTCCCACCGGACGTCGCCCGTCGGTGCCGAGATAGGCAGCTGCCCTGGTCCTCCTTGTCAGGTCTGTTCTCAAAGCACCAACTCGACCAGGACCAGAGGTCAGAGGTGCTCTGGCTTTGCAACATGCGGAATAAAACTTGTCGAAGAGCATTTCCTCCCAGTCTCTCCAGCTGTCCTGATGCCCGCAGTGTAGACTGAAGCCCTGTTCCTGGGTCTCCCTACGGGATCTGCCACAATGCAGATCCGATGAGGCGGTGAGCTCAACAGGTCATCTGGAGAAAGCCATTACTGCAAGCCTGCTGCTATTTCTGGGTAAAGTTTGGTAAAGTTACACGCTTTGTGTTGTTTTGTTTTGAAGGATTGCATAGGGTTCAGAATGTACCACGTCCAAATATGCCACTTTGGCACATGGATTATTTGGGGTTAAAGGCAGTGGGAGAAGCAGCAGACACAGGAAAAGCTCTTTACCTCCCCCGTATCAATTTCCCTTTTTGTACAGGAAATTTACATTTAGAAGGAAATTGTCGTTAGTAAGCATACCTGGAAGAGATCTACTTCCAGAGAGAACTCCCTCACCTGAGCCTGTTATCAGCACCTTATCAGTATTTACATCCATTTCCGCCCCTCACCTACCCCCTAGCTGGGCTCCTTTCCAGCGCCCCAACCCCCACATCTCAGCCCTCTTTCTTTCCTCACCTCAGGATGGTGTCTAAGCCTCAGTCACCTGAGAATCGCCTGGAACCTCATATTTACGTGAACCCCATGTTTACATACATATTTAAAGTCATTTATTTTCTCCTGTTCATCTGTCTTGCATCAATTTAATTCTTAGAGCAACCATAACCTCAAAGGATGAAAGGGAGCCTTTCCTCACCTACAGTTTTGAGGAAGCCAAAAATACCAAGTCTTTCTTTATTAAGTAGTTGGATTATTCAGTTCTGCCAGAAATAGAGAAAAGGTTTGCTATGAATAACTTCAAACAACTGAATTATTGTTTTTCTTTTGTTAAAGTTGGCTGGAAGTTGGATGAATCAGGCACATGTGCACGCGCGTGTGTGTAGAGGGTTTTTTTTTTTACATCTTTATTGGAGTATAATTGCTTTACAATGGTGTGTTAGTTTCTGCTTTATAACAAAGTGAATCAGTTATACATATACATATGTTCCCATATCTCTTCCCTCTTTCGTCTCCCTCCCTCCCACCCTCCCTAAAGTGAGGGGGTTTTGCTGCACAGATAACGGCATCATTTTCCTGTGTGTCTAAACCTACTCTTGTGACGTCACCTTGCCCTCCTCTCCGCTCTTGTCTGTAAACTGAATGTGGTGAAGAAGCCAGAAGGGGCGGCTCACTGCGGAGTGTGGGTGTCATTCGTTGTTTGAGTCTATGAACTTGTTTCTTGCATATTCACCTCCTAGAAGTAGTGGAAATGAGAGAAAAGGAGAACACACTTTTGGAAACACCTACTTTGTACCTGCCTCATCTCTGTGTCTCATTTAACTCTCAAAGAGCCTGATAAAAGAAATGTTCATGGGGAATTCCCTGGCAGTCCAGTGGTTGGGACTCCACCCTTTCATTGCTGAGGGCCATGAACTAAGATCCCCCAAGCCACACGGTGCGGCCAAATATAAATAATAAATAAATAAATAAGAAAAAGAAGTGTTCACATATTGAGGTCTGGGGAAGCCATTCTGGCTTATACATGAGTTAACTTGAATCGTGTGCTGACTACAACCTGTCCGTGACCCATTAAACATACATTGTACATCTGCTTTCATTATTAAAGAGAAGGGCACACTGACCAGGGTGAAAAATGTCCCTGTTAAAAATAAAGATCAGGGGATATATGTATATGTATAGCTGATTCACTTTGTTATACAGCAGAAACTAACACACCATTGTAAAGCAATTATACTCCAATAAAGGGGTCAAAAAAATAAATAAAAATAAAGATTAAATGCCTCCCTTCCTGGGATGCCAATGCTGATTCTGTTTCCATGATAAGACTCCCTTCCTAGGTGCCAAGGCCATGCTGACTCACTGAAACCCTGAAGGAATGTATCCCTGACTTACTTAATGCTCTCTGTTCTGACAAGATATAAAACTGTGCTGAAAACCATGGTTCTCTGGAGTTGTCTGAGTGGCTGTCTTCTGGGCTGCAGTCCTCAGTTTGACTCAGTACAACTCTTTTCTATTCTTATTATAGATTGTTTATTGATTATTTTCATCAACAAACCCCTAGATGCAGGTGTGAACATTCTCTGTTTAAAGATGTGGAATTTGAGGAACAGAGAGGTTATTTGTCTAAGATCACAGAGCTGGTAGGCGGTAGATGCAGAAGTTGAATCGAGGCAACTGGATGCTAAATGCAGGAGCTCCTTCTACTCTAAAATACCCCGGATGTCAGAGGACCTTCTAGGTCTCCACCATTCCTGCAGTTCCCAGGGGCTCCGCCTTCATCTCTGCTGCCTAAGTGCCCATGAGTCTGTGTGAGCTGCTTCTGTTTCATCCCTCAGAATCATTGAGGAAAGAGCCGCCCCCGTTAGGTGAGACAACCGTCCACCAAGAATTTTGTGCGTTCGCTTCAGGTGACAGTCAGATTTAGGGATGGGATCTGAACCCACAGTCTCGGCCCTTTCCTTATCTCTCTCTCCCTCTTCCTCCTTAGTCCTTCTGCTGCTCAGCTACCAGGACCTGCCTGCTTCAGGCCCCTTTGCCATGTTGGAGATGGGAACATGCCAGGGGATAAAGATGAGCGATGGGATACAGGGTAGCTGTCTCTCTGTGGGCTCCCAGACAGCCTCAAAAGAGTGAAAATCATCCTGTCTTTTAAGAAGAAACATCTAATGGGCTGTTTGTCCGAATTGCCAAATCTCTTCTCATCTACACCGACCACTACAGCAATAAGGTACTGACCAAGCTTCCTTTCCGGAGACTGTTCTAACTGGAGGTGAACGATTGCTTCATCTGGTGGGGAAATCAGGATGCAATATTTGGGACATAGTTATACTAAAAACAATTGTGTTTATCTGGAGTTCGGATTTAGCTGGACATCCTCTATTTTATCTGGCAATCCTAAAACGGAGGCATAAGAAGGGCAGTTAAATTTCATGGAGCTATTTTTCGTGAAGGGTGGATTTAGAAGCTCAGAACTGGATGGTTTTTCAATGTACAACTGTTTGGCGGGGGGAGTGGTTTCTTAAATCTTTTGAATTCATTTTCCATGAATTAACCATTCTAAAAGTATTGACAATATCGGGTGAGAAGTGTTGCGCTAATTGGAAACATTGCCATCACAATAGCCAAGCATCTTGTGAAGTGAGCCCAGGGAAACTGCATTTTCACAATGCAGTATTAGCATCCATCAAAATGAGAAAAGAGCCCCATACCCAGGAAATGCCCTGCAAAGGCAGAGAGGACAGAAAAGGAAAGGAAAATAACTAAATGGGCACCAGGCTTTTCTGCCTGGAAGCTCTCATCAGCTTTTGGTACCCTTCCCCTCCCCCCAAAAAGCAGGCTTTCTTGCCTCAGCACCCGTGAGAGCGTCACGTGAGGACGTGGACCATCCGCATCAGCTCCTGAAGTGAAAGAGGAAAACAAACAGTCCCTGGGAATATAGACATTGTATAAATGTTTAATGGAGCTGCATTAACAACATCAAGAAGTGCTAATGCTTTGTGGACAAAAGAGTTAAAGCCTGATGCATGGCAGGAATCAGTAAATTAGTAACTCGTGCGAGCTCTCGTGCTTCTGTTTCCAATTTCCTGATGCCAGTAAATGGTGCAGAAGGGATCTTCACTTGCATTTTTCTTGGTGTCCAAAGCTGATGGGTTTTCCCATTCGCTTTATAAAATTCATGCACATTCTTTATTGAAAACGTAGAATGTTCAAAACAAAAACCTTACAAAAGCTAACTTGGAAAATGTTATACATAATCCTGCTTCCCCAAACATTCACTTTTAACCTCAGACACATTTCTTTCTGGTTTTTTAAAGATGCTATTTTGTATAGTGTTCATTTTTTTGTGTTCTGCCCCCCCCCCTTTTTTTTTGCACATTGTTAAAAACTCTTTAAACATTATCTTAGATAGCAACAGCATACTGGAAATGAAGGCAAAGGTGAGATTAACAGAGAACTGTGTAACAGAGGATCCCAAATACTTGCTAGAGGTGAGCCTTAAATGTGCGAAGCCAAGGTGTGAGCCTTACGAGTTTGCAGGATTCATGATGTTCATTAAATAAAATGTAACAAGCTCTTCAGGGGAGAAGTATATCGATACCCCAGGGAGAATTTCCTCCAGGAGTGCTTTTAGGGAGGATCTGTTTATCCCGCAAATAAGCGTGCATAGAAAGGATAGGAAGACACTTTCATCCAAGTTTTATTCTTAGAACATGCCCCATTGTAGGCTGTCATGAGCTCTTGAAGTGAACCTTTCCTACAGTTGCCAAAACATATAAGAAAATTAGCATCATTTTTCTTAGGCTTCTTGTAAATATTCGGTACCCTTTTCTATCCCTACTCTTGGGAATCCAGCTTCTGTGCCTAAAAAATCAGACAGCCACCAGCTCTTAGTGATGCTGTTAAGTTAATTAAACAAGGAAGCTGTTAGACTGATGTGGTTCTGATGCCAAGGCCCCTATGTATGCAAACAAAATCTGAGCCTGTTAATGCCCCAAGGTTGCAAAATCCAAACGTTAAGGACGACCAGACACAAACAGCCAGGTAGGCTTTAAGCCGTAGCCAATAAACAGTTGCCTGGTTTTGCTTCTGCCTTTTTCTGTATAGAAGTTTCTCCCTGGCTTCTGGGGGTGCAGTATTCCCAACAACTTCCTTTTGGGGGCTGCTCCACGCAAATCAATTTTTACTCAGATAAACTCTTACAATTTTTAACACAATAAGTCCCCTACATACGAACCTTCAAGTTGTGAACTTTCAAAGATGTGAACGTGCATTCGCATGTCCAATCATGTTGTTAGTTCACATATCTGTTGTACACTGTCATGTGTGTGTATCCTCTACAAGTGTTTGTGCTCTTGTGTACTTTACTGTACGGTACTGTATAGAGTACAGTAGTACAGTATCTTTATTTCAAACCCAGGATGTCTGGAAGCAAGCAGTTTTCTTTATTTTAGGAGGCATTGTTAGTTTTTGAGGCACATAGAACGTAAAACATAGAACAGTACACAAAGGTTGCAGCAGCCGTTCAGAATGCAATCCAGTGCTACCGTGTCATCTACGATGAGCCCAAAAGAGCTACTACCCAGTCATCACCGGATCGTTTTTTCAAGAGGATGGATAGAATTGAATCCAGCAAGGAACCAGAACCTGTGCCATCAGCGTCAGGCGTGAGTGACATTGCATCTGGCCCTCCGTCTCCTATTGCTGACGACCCTTCAGCTCTACCATCTCCCACTTCCTCTCCTCCAGTCAGTAACTCTTCTTGCCTGTTCACGCGATGCCAGCCCCCATATGCCAGCTGCTGTACTGTACTGCTGTACTTTCAAGGTACTGTACTGTAAGATTAAAAATGTTTTCTTTATTTTTTGTGTTTGTTTTTATGTATTATTTGTGTGAAAAGTATTATAAACCTATTACAGTACAGTACTATATAGCTGATTGTGTTAGCTGGGTACCCAGGCTAAATCTGTTGGACTTACGAACAAAGTGGGCTTACAAGCGCGTTCTTGGGACGGAACTCTTTCGTATGTAGGGGGCTGACTGTATGCCTCAGTTTCTCTTTTAACAGTGCACAAATAGGAATGTAAAAATATGTTCACAAAAGTGTTCTCTATTATTGCCAACATATAAAATAAAAATCACCTCACTGCTTAGCATTAAGCAGGTTGGCTAAGGAAACTACAGAAAATGCAAGCAATGCCCTCAGTAATAGAGTAATAGTAATTATCCAGCCATCAAAAGCAACCATTATGAGGAACATTGATTGATGTTAATTTTTAAAACCTAGATACCAAAGTTTATGGAAACTAGCGTCTAGATTCTATATGCAGATGAAAAGAAAAACTGGAGAAAATGGTTAAGATAATAATAGTCAAAATGATGAGGTTGTGACTGCCCTTCCTCTTTTAGATCCTGGGTTGTCTAAATTGCCTTTCTTGTTTTAAGTCATCCTGGTTTGGTTTGTTTGGTTTGGTACCTCTCGACTATTGGGTCAAAGAGTTAAACTTCCAGGTCCCTTGACAGCCAGCCCAGACTTTTACTCACCCACATCGAGTCTTCTGAGAACCTGACTGATTTTGCCAGTTGCAAAGCACTGTTTGTTCTTGGGCAAATTATAATTACTTAGAAAACCTGTTTGCACAAACCTCACTGTTGCAGCTCATAAAACTGACTCTTGGTCATTCGACATGGAAAAAGTACCAGCCCAGACGGGGCAGAATTGGAAACAAGCTCTCACCTCCGCAGGTCCCCCAGGGATGGGGAGGGTGGTCCCTCCTGCAGCACATGCTCCTTTATGGAGGACCCTGGGGAGGCAGACACACTTAGTGGCAGAGACCTGCCCTCTTTTCTCTCCTCTCTTTGCTACTTGGCTGCACGGTAGGTTGGGACCTCACAGTGGGGTGATGGAAAGTTGGAAGAAGCTGGGAAGAGTGAGGACCATGGTAGGAGAGACTAGACTGGTCGCCGGTCCTGAGGAGGGATGAAAGTCGACAACCCAAATTCATGTATCCAGAAAGAAAGCTGAGCTTGAACTGAACTTGAGTCACCTTTTCGCGCCTGTGGGTAATTCTAGCCTTTGAGGCACAGTCCAGAGGCCGTGGTTTGTGGGAGGAGAGTTGGTGGTCCTAAGTGGTCCTTTACAACATGGAACAGCGTCCCACCCAAAGGCTAGGAATCTAAGGCACAGATCTGGGAACAGAGCCCCGATCAATGAGCACCATGAAGGGTATGGAGAGGAAAAGCAGAGCAGTAGAAAGAGCTAAAACATCAGAGCCCGAGAGGTGGATTCTAACGCCAGCCCCTCGGCCACTGCCATGCGGCAGCCTCCGCACTATTGATCCTCTTCCCCTACGAGCTCATATGGAGGCCCCGTTGGCTTGTGGCTATGCCACCTTGGCTGGGTGATGTCCACTTTCCATCCTACCAGGGAGGCTTGAGGCGGGGCTTGCTTTGGCCAGTGAACTGTGAGCAAAAGTGACAGCCTGCTTGTCCCTAGCTGATGCTTTCAGATCCATGGTCAGGTTTTGTTTTGTTTCTTTCTCTTTTAATGCTTTCTTGCTCGTTCCCTTCACCATGAGAAGACCTTGGCCCCCAGATCAGCTGGGCCCTCAGATCTGGTTGTAGACAAGGGGTAACAGAGCCAGGGCCAGAGCCAGCCCTCTGCCAACATGTAACTCATGCAAGAAACAAAGCTTTGTGGTTATAAGGGACAAATTTGGGGGTTATTTTTATTTATTTATTTTTTTGCCAAAGACTTACCTTTAAGATGCCATCCCCATAACCGGGTTACTTAATCTCTGACAGAGCATTTTATGGGGCTCTTTTCTATGGCTCCTTTGAGGAATGAACAGGTGGATGGTAAGAATGCATTTAGAACAAAGAAATGAAGGAGAAATAAGAACTGTGCTGTCTCCTGGACACTCCGTTCTGGTGATTGAAAGAGGGGCCGGTGGCGAGAGTTTCAACGGCTGCTGTTTTGTTTCCCCCTAAACTGTCATTTCTTTTCTGCCTTGGGAAACATTGATCTAAAAATGAAACTGGTAAAACAATGCATTTTTTTGATGGTTTGGAGAAATGCAATGTTCCCGAGGGAAAAGGCACTCATTGTAGTTGAAATTACCCTCTTTTTGCTAGCCTGACCATGACCTCTCTCGCATGAGAAATTGCACAGTGCTTCCAGGCTTCCCAAACTCAGATTTATTTTTCACAAATAGCTGAGCTAGAAAAAGCTGCTTACGTCCCTGTGTTACTGAAAGTGGGATCCGGCTGCTCGCTGCTCTAAAGCCAATACTGGAGAGGCAAGGTTGGTGGAGAGGAAAGTTTGCTTTATTTCAGAGGCCGGCAACTGGGGGAGGGGATGGACTCACAACTCCCAGACTTCCCTGGTGGCGCAGTGGTTTAGAATCCGCCTGCCAACGCAGGGGACACGGGTTCGAACCCTGGTCCGGGAAGATCCCACATGCCTCGGAGCAACTAAGCCTGTGTGCCACAACTACTGAGCCCGTGAGCCACAACTATTGAAGCCCATGTGCCTAGAGCCCGTGCTCCACAACAAGAGAAGCCACCGCAGTGAGAAGCCCGCGCACCGCGACGAAGAGGAGCCCCCGCTCGCCGCAACTAGAGAAAGCCTGCACGCAGCAACCAGTGCAGCCCAAAATAAATAAACTTATTATAAAAAAAAATGAACAACAGGGAAACAAAGGCCAACTCCCCTTGACAATTGGGGGCAAGAGCTTTTCAAGGGGAGTTTCGGGGATATATAAGGTGGAAGGAGGGGGCTCCGTGCAGAGCAGCACAGTCAGATCTGACCGTCATCCTGAAATTGGCCATGCAGTGACCTGATCAGCGTCGTCTTGATTGTTTTAAGTACAGTTAGTCTTCAGTTCCAGGGTTGGTTTGTTCCCATTTCTTTGAGGCCAGTTCTCGGAATTGTGGCAGCTTATGTCATGGCTACAGTCTAGTCATCATGCAGTTAACTTCTTGCACCTGGTGTGGGTTTCAGTCTCTACAGAACAGCTCAAAGGATGTGGCTCAGAATATTATCTGTAGCCCTTGAGGAAGAACGAAAAGTCCCTGACTTTGCTTAAGGACTGAACTATTACATTTTGTCCTGTTTGACTGCTTTCCTTTGCTTCTGCATTTCCTCATTTCTCTGATTAAATTTATTCTTTGACTAAAGTTTTTCTGCAGACGAAAGGCAGGCGGAAGACATGGGGGTGGGGAGGGACCATAGGGCCCTACTCCATTTCGCCTGGAGCTGCTTCTGTGACGGGCAACTGCAGCTTCCTTTGCCGATGTGGGGCAGAGGCTGGCCCTGGAAGAGCTGGTGCTCTTGACCACAGTGAACCACGATGGTTCCCTCTCCAGCCCCTTCCAGTATTTGACTTTACACCTTCATTACCTCCTGCTTGGACTTGGGAAATTGTCTGAGGGCTGGTCTCTCCAGGCTCCGTTTCTCCCATAGCCTGCTGCTAGAGTCTTCTTCCTAAACCCCAGCCCCACCAGAGTCTTCCTTGGACAGAAATCCTTGGTCCCCATCACCCAGCAACACCTCCACCTCTTTCCCTGGGTCTCAGCAGTTCTCTCCAGCTTTCCTGCCCAGGCAGAAATTCTACCCATCCATTAGGAGCCAGACATTTTCCTGCCTTGCAATCTTCACTAAACCTTTTCTACTCTCTACTTAGAGGTGATTTCTCTCAACCACGAAAGCTATTTAGCACTTCACCTTTATTTTAATAAGTTATAAGATTACTTACAATCATGGTTCAAAATCTGGAAACTAAAGAAAACAAAAATATAACTGCCCCCGTGATAATCCTTGTAAATATTTAGTGTATTTTCCCCCCATAATTGATAAGGACTAAAAAAGAATGCTAATCCTTAGGGTAGCAGAGGTATGAGAAGTAAAAACTATCAGGGAGTTGGATATATACATTGGGCTAGTGGCACATTGGAAGGCAACAGGGATGTAAAAAATTTAAAGAAATCAAAGTTGAAAGATGCCCACATTCTCTGGTCCCGAAATCCTACTCTTTGGCATTCATCCTATAGAAATAATAGCATAAATATGAAAAGGTACTGGTTGGAGAAATCTCACTGCAACATTATTTTTATTTTTTAAATTAATTTATTTATTTTTGGCTGCATTGGGTCTTCGTTGCTGCACGCAGGCTCAGTAGTTGTGGCTCGCAGACTCTAGAGCACGGGCTCAGTAGTTGTGGCATGCACGCTTAGCTGCTCCACAGCATGTGGGATCTTCCTGGACCAGCGCTCAAACCTGTGTCCCCTGTGTTGGCAGGCGGATTCTTAACCACTGTGTCACCAGGGAAGTCCTCATCGCATTACTATTTTTAATTGCAAAAAATTTTGAAAAAAAACCTAAAGGTTAGTTAAATCAATCATCAATGAGATACTATGAAGTTGTTAAGGAGAAGACGAATTGCGGTTTAGAATATATACTGTGGTCCAGTCTGCAGTATCGTGTGTGTGTGTTTTAAAATATGTGTGTTGTTTTACTTACCTAAAGCCAGTTCTAAAGTACTTTGCCTAGATTATTTTCACAAACAGAAAAGATTCCATAGGCATAGACAAATTCTTTGGAATGAAGACTACCAGTGATTAATGGCAGTTATCTCAGAAGGATGAAATTCAGAGACATTCTTTTTCTGATTTGTACGTTCCTGTATTTTACAATACTAAATAAAACAGTACAGTCCCATGCTAGAATAACAATAATAAAAATTCATGACTGGAACTGTTTAAGGGGATACTTTACAGGGTTTTTTAAAAAGACTTAATGAAAAAGTAAATGCCTCTTAGAAAATAAAATTGTATACTTAAAATGTTCAATTAAAACATGGACATAGGACCTGAATAGACATTTTTCTAAAGAAGACATATAGGCCAACAGGCACATGAAAAGCTGCTCATCATCACTAAACACCAGGGACATGCAAATCAAAACCACAGTGAGGTCTCACCTCACACCTGTCAGAATCGCTATAAAAAGACAGCAAATTAGTATTGGCAAGGATGCGGAGAAAAGGGAACCCTAGAGTACTGCTGGTGGGAATGTAAATTTGTGCAGCCATTATGGAAAACAGTAAGGAGATTCCTCCAAAAATTAAAAATAGAGCTACCATATGATATAGCAATTCCACTCCTGGGTATTTATCTGAAGAAAACAAAAATGTGAATTAGAAAAGATATATGCACTCCTGTGTTCATTGCAGCACTATTTACAACAGCCAAGATATGGACACAACCAAAGTGCCCATCAATAGATGAATGGTTAAAGAAAATGTGGTGTATACAATATATACAATGGAATGTTTTTCAGCTGTAAAAAAGGATGGAATCCTGACATTTGCAACAGCATGTATGGGCCGAGAACACCATAGTGAAATAAGTTAGAGAAAGACAAACACTGTATGATTTCTCTTACGTGTGGAATCTAAAAAACTAAGCCAATGAACAAACATAACCAAACAGAAACAGAGTCATAGATACAGAGAACAAATAGGTGGTTGCCAGGAAGAAGGCGAGCTGGGGGAGGACAGAAATAAGTGAGGGAGATTAAGAGCTACAAACTTTTAGCAACAAAATACGTGAGTCATGGGGATACAATGTACAGTGTGGGGAATATAGTCAGTAGTTATGTAATATCTTTGTATGGTGACACGTGACAACTAGACTTATTATGGCGATCATTTAAAAATGTATAGAAATACCAAATTCCTATGTTGTGTACATAGTCTTGTAGGTTAATTATATTTCAAAACAAAGTCATAGAAAAAGAGATGACATTTGTGGCCACCGGAGGCAGGGTTTGGGGGGAGCGGGAACTGGATGAGGTGGTCAAACGGTACAGACTCCCAGTTATAAGATAGATAAGTACCAGGGATGTAACGCACAACATGCTATAGATAATTAACACTGCTGTGTGTTACATAGGAAAGTTGTCTTGAGAGTAGGTCCTAAGAGTTCTCATCACAAGGGAAAAATATCTCTTTATTTCTTTTTTTTAAATAAATGTATTTATTTTTTGTTTATTTACTTGTGGCTGCGTTGGGTCTTCATTGCTCTGCACGAGCTTTTGGCGAGCGGAGGCTACTCTTCGTTGCGGTGCGCGGGCTTCTCATGGCGGTGGCTTCTCTTGTCGTAGAGCACAGGCTCTGGAGGCAGGCTCAGTAGTTGTGGCGCATGGACTTAGTTGCTCTGCGGCATGTGGGATCTTCCCAGACCGGGGCTCGAACCCGTGTCCCCAGCATTGGCAGGCGGATTCTTAACCACGGCGCCACCAGCGGAGCCCTCTATTTCTTTCATGTTAGCTCTATATCAGATGATGGATGTTCACTGAAACTATTATGGTGGTCACTTCATAATGTAAGTCATAAAGTGGTACAAATGAACTTATGTACAAAACAGAAATGGAGTCACAGATGTAGAAAACAAACTTATGGTTACTGGGGGTAAAGCAGGGGGTGGGGGGCAGGGATAAATTGGGAGATTGGGACTGACATATACACACTACTATATATAAATAGATTACTAATAAGGACCTGCTGTATAGCGCAGGGAACTCTCCTCAATACTCTATAATGACCTATACGGGAAAAGAATCTAAAAAAGAGTGTGTGTGTGTGTGTATATATATATATATATATATATATATATATATATATATATATATATATATAACTGATTCACTTTGCTGTATAGCAGAAACTAACACAACATTGTAAATCAGCTATACTCCAATAAAAAATTTTAAAAAGCATTATGCTGTATACCTTATACACTGCTGTACAGTCAATTACACCTCGATAAAACTGAAAGAAAAAAATTGCACCTAGAAGTGAGGGTTAACGCAAGAAGTTAACGAAGTCCTGAGTGCATGTCCTAAACTATTGTGTAAATGCCTCTTGGGTTCAGCTCTGGGAACGCTGTGAATCCTAGTTTCACTCCTCTCTCCAGCAGGGGTCCTGGCCCCTTCCAGGGCTGGGGAGGTGAGCTGGAGCCTGGAAGGTTCCATGCTTGTTCTCTCCTTCCCTGCAGTCTCAGTCCTGCCACACCCTTGAGACAGGGTCCTACTGCCCTAAAGCCGTCAAAGCCCCTTCTAGCCCCTGATGGATCATCTTCACAGAAAGACAAGAATTTGCATCAATTTACTTGAAACATAAATACCAGCGTTCCTCAGTTACCTGCACCCCATGAGGCCGGCGGGAAGGAGTGGCCTGGACCTTCTCAAGATCCAGGCCTTATCACCGATATCTGGGCTTTCTCTCCGTGCTCCATCCTGATCTGCCATTGCCCAGACACCAGCTTTTCAGCAACAGAGACTTCAAAGAACAGAGTCTCACCAGCCGTGCTAGGGAAGCGGGTCTCCTCCACCTAGTGAGTTGCTCAGAGGCTGCCTGGGTTTCTGTGCTGCAAGCCTGGAGCTCTCATCTTGGCCTCCTTAGGGCGTGGGTGGGTAGGGGGTCCGGAGAGGGGCTGCATCTTTCTTGTGAAAGGAAAAGTCCCTTCCAGGTTGAGACGGAGCTTAAAACAAAGTTTTCCATCGCTCAGAAAACCTGAGCATTTGTCCATGAAATGACTTCTCACCCAGGACTGCATATTTAAACCTGCTGACGTTTTCTGATGTGCTTCCTAGACAATAAAAGAAATATAATTTTCACCCGCAATTCTGCAAGAGTGCAGACTGATTATTTTCCGAGGTGGTCTTTCCTGAGTTGCCTCCCACCGCTTGGGACCAGATTCCTTCCTGAACTGTAGGTTGACTCCAAGGACGAAATTCAACATCCATTGCAGACTTTTCCAGATGCTATGGATGGTACAGCTCGTTAGTGCTGTTTCCAGTGTTTGCTAGAACCTAAGCAGAAATGAAGAGGAAGATCACACGTGTCCCCAGGCTTTCCCGGCAGGACCAGAGGCTACAAAATTAATGGCGATTTCTCAAGGGAGTTGATGACATTCCCTTTCAAGTTCCTGGGTCGCTGGGCATTCACAGATGCTAAGTAGGGCTCTGACCCGGCCCTTTGAAGTTTCCAATCCCACAGGTTAGAAAGGCAGTGCGATTTAGGATGGTCAGCAGGGGGGAGAGCAGTAAAGTCGACCTCCCCCTCAAACAAATAAACCAAGCCCAGGGGCTTGGGTAGCTTTTGCACCTGGTGGATCCAAGGGGGGGGGGGGGTCCCAAGGGGCAGAAATTGACACGCTGGCGGGATGGCTAGTATGCCCTGGGATGAGAAGACAATTCTTTGCATAAGGATTAAAGCAATTATTTTTGTTTAAAGCTGCTCTGAAAGAAAAGAGGTTTGGGGGGTGGGCTTTTGGAAGGGGATGGGGGAAGAAACTCTATGCTCATCAAGACTCGGCTATTTCTATCTGCACTTCCTTCCGTAAACGCAGACAGGGATCCTTAATCAAAACTCTGTGGTCTGCTTCTTGCTTTTCTCACTGCAGAGCAGGCTACTCATGTTCTATCATCGCCCTGCCCTTTTAGAATAATAGCAAATTCCTCAAAACTTCTGTCTTCCCAGAGGCGTTCTGTGATCTCCATGCAAACAGATTTAGGATGTTTCTGATACGGGACCTGGGTTAGCACTGTTCGGCTACACGTGGTAGCACTTCAATTTGAAAGTAGTTGTTATTGGGAATCCTTCCAATGAAAAGGAAAAATTAAAAAGCTGAGATGGGGTATATAGCGTAGTCAATCCAACTTCACTTTTAAGGATCCAGGCAGAGAGAGGCAGGGTGCCCAGGGCGCCTGCTTGTTCTCCTGGAAGGGACTTCCTGGGCTCTTCTCTGAGGTCCTGGTCCCTGGACGGGAGCTGCTGTGATGGGTGGACCGAAGCCCCAGCTCTGTCCTGGAGGTAGGGAACCTCCAGGAGCTGGTTTCCTCCGACCTGCTTCCCCTTTCCTGGGCCACAGAATATCTTGGTTATGAAAACAGGTACTAGTTAGGAAAGTTATAAGAAATAGTTTATAATAAAGGTGATTTTAAAAAATGGAGACTTGACTTAGGTTTGGTTTTTATTTCCAGTTCAGAAGCTTATAAATCTGTGACCTCAAAACACCATAAGCCTCAGCTTTCTCAACTGTAAAATGGGTATGTTTTTGAAAAACATTTTTGTTATTGGAGTCTAGTTGCTGTACAATGTTGTGTTAGTTTCTGCTGTACAGCAAAGTGAATCAGTTCTATATATACTATATCCACTCTTTTTTAGCTTCTTTTCCTATACAGGTCATTACAGAGTCCTGAGAAGAGTTCCCTGTGCTGCACAGCAGGTCCTCATTAGTCACCCACTTTATATATGGTAGTGTGTGTATGTCTGTCCCAACCTCCCAGTTTACCCCTGCCCCTCACCCCCGCTTTCTCCCCAGTAACCATGTTTGTTTTCCACATCTGTGACTCTATTTCTGTTTTGTAAAAAAGAAATTCTTTTACACTCGTTTCTCCTCTGGTTGTTGTAAGGGTTAAGTGAGATAAAAGAGTAAACTGTTTTACCCAGTGCCCGTCACATAATAAGTGTTAATAAACGTAAACTACCGTATATGTGCTGCACGAATATTAACGCATCTGACACGGAGTAGGAGCTCAACAAGTGCTTATTTCTATGTGTTTATGAGTAAGATAACGCTCATACTCTTTAGGAAAGGTGCCAGGATCCCCAATCCTCTCTCAGCCATCTTACCAACAAGTTTACACGTAAAGAAGTTCTCTTTGTATTGGGGGGATATTTTTGTATTTCTAACTTATGAATGGATGAAATGATCCTTTCTACTTTTTCTCTTAGGAAGCCAGCATTGAATTTGATGTTATGTTTACTTGCTCTGTCGTTCATACGGCCCCCTGAATAACTGAGGAGTGCTTTGCCTGGTGTCCAGCTGCATCAGCACAGCAGAGCCTGGGGAACCAGTCTACCCTGTGAACACGGCCAGTGGGAGGCGAGACTATACCTCTGGTTGGCAGACTTTCTCAGAGGCACAGAGGCACGGAGGCACGGAGGGAGGGAGGAGAGCCTTCCGTTTCTTTGTTTTGCAGTTACTGTTTGGGGCTGTCTGGAGGCTACAGGGGAGACATTAAGGGTAAAGGAAGCGTCCCTTTATTATAGTTTATTTTAAGCAGCTTCAAGAGCTCTTTATTGTTTCTTTGTTTTGTTTGCTCCCGCCATTTCCAAGCTGCAGGGTCTTTCTTGGGAACAGAAGAGGAGGTTAGCAGACTCCTAAACAGATGAAGGGAGGGTGGAGTTGGTGAGTGGGCAGGGATGCTTTTTCAGAACCAGTGAAAGGAGAGAGGAGGGAAAAAAATAATCGGTGCTATACTTAACGGTGATGCTCGAATTCGTACCTCTGGAAATAAACCATATCACACTTTCTAGGACGAAGCAATCACCTGGATGGGTTTCCTTAAGAAAAAGTTGATTCACAAGACCCACCTCAAGGGGCACTGCTCATTCTGAACACTTGTAAGAATCTGCATTTTAACCTGGGTACGCTGGGAGGCTGGGGCAGAGGCTAAGGCTCACATGATACAATCAGAGACATTCAGGGCTCTGGGCCACCACTGTCATCTGGCCACAGGCAGCTGTTAACTTTTTGTGTGCGACAGTGACTTTGCTCTGGACTCCTAACCCCCTGAGGTCTCTGGGGACTGCTTGCCCTGGTTAAAGGGAGATTGAAGCAAGGACGATAAAAGAGGCGCTGAACCTTTTCGTCCTTCCTGGAAAAATAGCTCCAAGCACTTTGGCAGATGGACTGGCCTGGGATGTTGGGCCTTGGGAACGGAATTGGTCTACTCAGGACTCTGGCCGCAGGATTGCTGGGCGCTGTTTAACCCTCCCCCAGATGGAAACACGCCTCACAGAGCAGCCTGGGCAAGAACAGCCTCTGACCAGCACCGGACCTGACCTGAGGGGTCAGGTAGGATGCACATAGCACAGATGTCCACAGGCAACACGAGTTCAAAGACGCAAGGATACCTGGAAATGTTCATGAAAACAACAAAACCAGAGATGGGCTGAACTCACACAAAGGAAAGAGATATGTCTCCATAGATGTTATGAGGTCATATTTACACAGAGGTGGCACCAGAAACGTAGTCACAATTATAAATAACTTCACACGATCAACTTGAGGCTTCGATATAATGTTCAATTCACTACTTGACCAAGGAAGCCGTGAGACTCTTCTATGAGAAGTGGGGAGGGGGGCAATGTGCTTTTCATAGTGTTTTGCAGACCTGATACTGTTGTTAGGCAAGGAAAGGGCTATAAGATAAAAAGTCTGGAAGACTCTGGGTTAAATAAGTGAAATATGTTTTTTGTGGGTTTTTTTATTGCAAGACTTCCCTTTGTTCATTGCAGATCTGTGGGTTTGACCACTAGACCCTTTCGGCAAAGATCATCTTTCAAAATTAGTGTCTCCTGGACTGGTTGTGGGAAATGCTGGACCACACGGCTCCAAGGGTCCCCTCTGGCTCTTACAACCCACAGCCCACATAGAAGTGAGAACGTGGGAAAACACACAAATGCCGCCGTGGGTGCAGCAGGAAGAGAGATGGCTCTCCAAAGCCCTGCAAGCAGCTAGTGCACAAAATAAAACACTAACCATTAAAAGATCCATACATACCACTCCCAAAATAATTGCCTCTCCAGAGAGCACATCATGTAGAAATAAAATTGCTATTGTGTGTCCTCAAGAATCAAAATGAAAACCAACCCAACCGTATTTGTAGTGTACACATTACAAAAAAAATTATACTACCATAAGAAAAAAGAAGACCCCCTTTTAATAAATGGCAAGTCTCACTGAGAGAGAAAATAAACGCAGTGACCTTCTGTAACTTTCAAATTCTACTGTACTGAGCTTCAGCAAATCAGACAGACATGGTAACACCAGCAGCAACTGGACCCCAGAGAGCAAAGGCAGTCCCTACTCAGAAGAGCACAACCTGCACCACTTTACCCACAAGAGCAGGAGCCTGAGGGTTCCAGGAAGGCCAGAGAAGGGAGATGAGAATGCGCACAAACAAGAATACCTTGTATTTTCCTTTTTTCTTCTTCTTCTTGTCCATTTTTCTTTCCTCTTTATAGGCAATGATTTGGAAAACTCAGAATCTTGGTCAATGAAATGTGATAAATAGGGATCATTAGAGCATTACTAAATTTTGCAAATTTAGTCCGGATAAAATTGAGAGAAGACAGTTTTAATGAAGGCAGAATTACTGCAAGGTTAATTTAAATTTAGAGAAAAAGAGAAAAGTGTAGACCTCATTTTGCCAGGAAACGAGAGTATTAGTTCTAGCTTGAAATAGGCCAGGAACTTCATTTTGCCGTGCCTCCGTTCCTTCCTTTGTACTATAATGTCAGCACATTGTGGAACTTCAACAACTGGTATGCCTTAAATAAGAAATAATATTTTACTGTAAGGGAGAAAGACTACTTTCTTTAAAGAACATGTAATATAAATCTCAAAGCAATAATTAGCATCATATGTTAAACTGAAATGCTCCAGGAAGATCCATATGAGATATGACCAGGAAAGAATTCTCATTATCACCACTCCTCTTTAACATTATTCTGCAAATTGTAGCCAATGCAATAAGACATGTGAGAGAAATAGTTTTAAAAAGAGAGAAAATGCCTATTGTCAAGGTACTACGTAATCATCTACCCAGAAATCCCAAAATGACCAACTAAAACTAGAATTATAACTAAAAAATAAAACTCACAAAGGCATATATGATAATTGACAAATAACTCTTAAAACTCAACAATAAGAAAACAGACAACTTGATTTAAAAATGGGCTAAAGACCTTAACAAACAAACACCTCACCGAAAAAGATATACAGGTAGCAAATAAGCATATAAAAAGATGATCCACATCATATGTCAACCGGGAAATGCAAATTAAAACAACAATGAGATACCACTACACACCTGTTAGAATGGCCAAACTCCAGAACATTGACAACACCAAATGCGGGCGAGGACGTAGAACAATAGGAACTCTCATTCACTGCTGGTAGAAATGAAAAATGGTACAGCCACTTTGGAAGACAATCTGACAATTTTTTACAAAACTAAACATATTCTAACCATATAATCCAGCAATCCCACTATTTGGTATTTATCCAAAGGAGTTGAAAAGTTATGTCCATGCAAAAGCCTGCACGTGGATGTTTACATTAGCATTATTCATAATTGCCAAAACTTGGAAGCCACCAAGAGGTTCTTCAGTAGGTAAATGAATAAATAAGCTGTGGTACATCCAGACAATAGAAAATTCCTCAGCACTAAAAAGATATGAGCTAGCAAAACATGAAAAGACATGGAGGAATCGTAAATGCACGTCACTAGGAGAAAGAAGCCAATCTGAGAAGGCTCCATACAATATGATTACAACTACGTGACACTCTGGAAAGTCAAAAGTATGGAGGCAGTAAAAATACCAGTGATTGTCAGGGGTGGTGGGGAGAGGGAAGGCAGAATAGAAGGAGCACAGAGGGGTTTTAGTGCAGGGAAATGATTCTATGTGATACTGTAATGGTGGATACATGTCACTAGAAATTTGTCCAAACCTGTAGAACGGCCAACACCAGGAATGACCTCTAACGTAAACTATGGACTTTGGGTGGTAATACTGGGTCAGTGTAGGTTCATTTGTAACAAATATACCACACGGGTGGGGGTTATTGATAATAGGAGAGGCTGTGCATGTGTCGGGGCAGGGTGTATATAAGACCTCTCTCTCCACTTTCTGTTCAATATTGCTGTGAACCTAATACTGCTCTAAAAATAAAGCCTATATTAAAAAGAAAAACTCAATAGCTTGAGAGATGTAATTAAATAAATGCAAACCTCCTTATTAATGGCAATACCTAGTAGGAGAAAAATTCACTGTATGTATGTGTGGATTCAACCAACTGCAGGTCAAAAAGAAAAAGAATTCTAGAGTGTTCTAAAAAGCAAAACTTTGATTTGCCATACGCTGATGATTTACATAGTATTTATATTGTATTTATGACCACTTACATAGCATTCACATTGTATTAGGTATTATAAGTAATCTAGAGGTCATTTAAATTATTCCTGAGGGTGTGCACAGGTAATATGCAAATACTATGCCATTTTATGTAAGGCACTTGGGCATCCTCAGATTTGGGTATCCACACAGAGGTCCTGGAACTGCATGCATAGACAACCTTGTATGTTATGTTCATGTGTACAAATATGTATAATATATATCCAGGAATAAACTTAGCAAAAAAATGTAAGAACCCATTCAAGGAAAAAAAAAAAAAAGGAAACTATTAAAGACATCTAAAGATAAAACTTAAGAGAGTTGGAGAAATTTGTCATGTTCCTGGATGGAAAATCTCTTCAGTGTTGTAAATATAACATTTTTACCCCCAATTGACTGTAGTTTCAATGAAAGGCCAATAACTTTCCATAGTTTTTTTTAATATATTGACAAGGTGATTCTAAAGATAATCTGAAAAAATAAATAGGTGGAAGAGCTAATAATTTCTTTTAAAGAAGAGTAATAATAAAGCCCTTAAAACACATTATAAACTTAGGCTAATTAAAATATAAACACATCTAAATAAAGGAGACTGCTTAGTTACAGACAGAAGATATATGAGAACCTAACGTGAAAACAGTGACATCACAAATTAGTGGGAAAAGAAGAATTATTTAATAAATAGTGCTGAGAACACAGTTAGCAACTTAAAAATTAAAAAAATGAAATTCAATCCTTACCTAATATAGTCTAAAAAAGTAATTAAAGTAACAAGTTAAAGCGTTTTTAAAAATAAAAATTAGAAACTTCTACTTTCTTGATCTGTAGGTGGAAGAAACTTTTAGGAACAAATGCAATGCAAGCGTTTACAAATTTAAAGGTCAATACTTCTAGAATCAGAAAACGTTAAATATATAATTTTTTTTTAATGAGAATGTTGTAAATTAAACCTACAGGTTAGAACTAATATTACAGTCAGGATCAAATTTATAGCCTTAAATTCTATTATGATTAGCTAAGAAGACACTAAACGTTCGGGAAAGCATGTTAGAATAAAATTCAGGAAAACTAATATGAGAAAATAGTAAAAAGGAAATAATGAAGCCAATACACATATTACTAAAGTAAAGGAAAGTTTTGAGAAATAAATCCTTCTTTGAGGAGCAATTAACAAAAGAGATGACACTAGACTATGTTTGCATCGTGAGGGTAGGAATCCTGCCCATTTTGTTGACCCTGGGATCCTCAACACATAAAACATTGCCTAGAATTTAGTAGGCCAACAGTAAATACTTTTGAAGGAATGAAAATAGGTATACAGCTGGAAAATATAATGAAAAGGTGACAGAAAACATAATCATATAAAATTAAGAAAAATGTGGCGATAACATGAAAGGGAAGTTAAAAATTAAAATATTTCCTTAAATTTGAAAACCTCTGCAAAATAGAAAACAGTGTTTATTAAAATGAAGTCGACAAGAAAAAATAATCCTAAAGTAATATCCATGGGAAACTTGTTTAAATTATCTCCAAATAAGAATCTAAGACCAGGCAGTTCAACCTGTGACTATTATTTTAAAATTGGAAAAACCTACAATATCTATGCAATATAAACTGTTCCAAAGTATAGTTTTGAAAAGTGTGTGAGGGGACGGGAGGGAAGTGAAGGACAATTCATGCTGTAAATGTGATAAAGAATGTATTTATAATATTATAAATATTAGCTGTCTCATATCTCACGCTTAAACTATCTCACGCTTAAACTTAGACCACCATAAAATGTAAAACGTTTTTTATGTGTCAAGAAATGCCACAAAGAATGATGAGTGAAGTAACAAACTTGGAAAAATATTGGTCATGCCAATAGACAAGTAGACAAAGGAAATAACAGCAGTGGGGCATTTTCTGAGATCTTAATACACTCCTGACCCTGTGTGTTCTCCCACTAAGAGCATATATGCAACAAAAGAGGAGATGCAAATGTGTTATAAACATTGTTTAAATGTCAACATCACTAGAGGCTTAAGAAATATTAAACAAGATCAAATTTACAAACATGAAAGATAATACCTAGTTTTGACTGGAGTGGTAGGAAATAATACTTATACACCACGCTAAGTTGGAGGTAAGTTTGAATAACTTCTGCAGAGGATGATTTGGCAAATACGTATCAAAGGCCTTAAAAATATTCATAGCTATTGACACCCAAATTCCACTTCTTGGAATAATGCTTTTTAATCCAGTAAATAATACCTCTTCTTGGGATAATCAGAGTGTACCCAAGCTGCAACAGAGGTGTTCATTGTAGCATTGTTTATACTCACAGATATGGAACCATGCCTGATGTTTTGTTGATATAAATGTTTCAAAGTGTTTTCAATGCCATTTTCTCATTTAATTCTCAGAAAACCTCTTGGTGGTAAGTTTATTATGCCTATATCAAATTTTCAAAGCTCAGGAACGTTAAGGAACTTACTTAAAATCCAAGAACTAATTGAGCTGGAGCTTGGACTGAGCGCAGGTCTCCTGAGGGCTGGTCCACGTGGCTTGTACCATGTTAGGATACTAGAGATGGATCTTAGAAATTATCTGATTCACGCAAACCCCTAGGTTGGATGAGTAACCTAGGCTGGTTAGCAAATGACCAGGATAGCTGCCTTCTTCTGATACAATAGTCTTGAGACTGCGTTAGGTGTTAAGTGTTAGTCTGCAACTCTCAGAATGAAGGAGAGGATGATTTCAAGTAGCTCCTAGGCCACAGGGAAAAGATTTGGGGAAGCTAAGAGATACTCCAGAAGATTGAGTCAGCATATATCCAGCTCCCTCAGTGCTCCTCTCCCCAAACACAATCCAACATTTCCTCTTCTAAATACCTATGCCTCCTGATTTCTGCCTTACTAAATAACATTTTTAACAGACTGGGGAGAAATAGTCTTCAGGAAATATGAGGTCATAGACACAGTTCCTTTATGCCAGTGAGTTGTAAACACTGTTGCGTGCAAGAATCTCCTGGAAGGTTTTTTAAAAATTCAGATTCCAAGGTTCTGTGCATAATGGTTCTGATCCAGCAGTTTTGGAGTGAGCCCAGAGATGTTTTAAACACTTGGCCTGGGATCATTCAGGTGCAAAAAAGTCCTCAGAGCACAGCTGGAGCGATGCTGTTCTATACCTCCTATTATTTCTTGACTCGCAATCATAATGGTTGGCAACTCCCCTGAGCATGATGGGTGTTTCAGGCCAACCATTCTTCCTGTGTCTTTGATGCATTTTAAAGCATCATTCTTTTTTTATGCTTTTTTCCAAGACCTAGACTTGGCCCAATTATAGATGCTGCCTCAAGTCCCTGTAAAGGCTGACTTTCTCTCTCTTTCCTTCATTTGGTGTTTGGAGAAGAAATTAAATTACATTATATTCCCATATCAGCCATTGGCTCAGGAGATTCGTTTACTCAGTGAATTGAATGGCAGCTCTCAGTGGTGCAGAAACTGTATTATAGGACTTTAAAAGACTTTCCCGGCAGGGAACGAAGATGGTTGTGTCTCCTGACTAGCACAGAAGCACGCACTCCTCTGGCTGTGGCTGTCACGGCCAGCTTCACAGGTGTGTGACCAGTGCAGTCCCACAGGTCCCCAAGCAGGCTTTGTCTTTGGTTTAGTGTTCTGCTGTCACCATCTTGAAACACGTAACAACTTTTGAAAAAGAGGCCCTGCATTTTCACTTTCCACTGGATTTTCATTACACAACTGGTCTTGCTGGTTGCAGTCAGAAGGTCACGTGTCAGATATACAAGAAGAGAAATGTCATCTGGGGCTCTGGTGGCTGGTGTGGCTGCACTAGGATGGCTTAGCTTGGGTGGATGTATATTTTGTCTTTGCTGGTTGAATATAATACTTCTCCTATTGTTTGAAGTTCTGGATGGTGGGTGGGCTTTGGGGGAGGTTGGCTATAAGTGGAACTCACTGCTCATTGTAATTTACAATAAGGATCTAGCTTTGGGTTGGGGGTGAGTTCATGTGTGTTCATTTAGGACGTACATGCAAATAAACTAACTAAAAGAGACCATGGATCAATGATATTGTATCATGAGCCAAGGATTATGCTGGATAAGAATCTATTCACCCAAGAAACATCAAAATAGAAACAAACCAAACAATTAAAAAAGGGGATTGGATTTTGAGTTCCAGGACAAAGAAGGGACTCAAGTTTGGTAACACCTGTGTCCCAGAAGGTTTTCTTTATATAGATATTACTTATGCACACTAACTCATGTAGAACTCAAAATAATCCTAGAATTTAGCATTATACATTAAACCTACTTTATAGGTAAAACTGACCCAGAGAGATCAACTTCCCCAAATCAGGGCAGATAGAGACTCCAAAATCCATGTTTCTCTAATGCCAAATCAATACTGGTAATATATGCTTCAAAGTGAAAAGCAAAAGTTTTTTCCCCTTTTAAATAGACTTTATTTTTTAGAGCAGTTTTAAGTTCACAGCAATATTGAGCAGAAAGTACAGCGAGTTTCCACACACACCCTGCCCCCCATACACGTACAGCCTCCACCATTATCAACATACCCCCACAGAGGGGTGCATTTGTTACAATTGGTGAACCTACACTGACACATCATTATCACCCGAAGTCCATAGTTTACATTAGAGTTTCTTCTCGGTATCGCACATTCTATGGGTTTAGACAAACTTACAGGTACAGGTATCCACCATTACCATACAGTTCACTGTCATAAAAATCCTCTGTGCTTTCCTTATTTATCCCTCCCTGCCCCCAATCTCTAACAATCACTGATCTTTCTACTGTCTCCATAGTTTGCTTTTTCCAAAATGCCGTATAGTTGGACTCACACAGTATGCAACCTTTTCACATTTGATTTCTTTCAGTTAGTAAATATGCATTTAAGTTTCCTCCCTGTCTTTCATGGCTTGACAGCTCTGAATAATATTCTTTTTAGTGTCAGATAGTACTCCATGTTTGGATGTACCATAGTTTATCTATTCACCGACTAAAGGATAGCTTGATTGTTTCCAAGTTTTGGCAATTATGAATAAGCTGCTATAAACATCTGTGTGCAGGTTTTTGTGTGAACACAGTTTCATCTCCTCAGGGTAAATAACAAGGAACACAATTACTGGATCGCATGATAAGAGCACGTTTAGTTTTATAGGGAACCACCAAACTGTCTTCCAAAGAGCCGGTACCATTTTGCATTTCTGTCAGCACTGCGTGAGAGTTCCTGTTGCTCCACACGCTCGCCAGCATTTGATGTTGTCAATGTTCTGGATTTTGGCCATTCTAATAGGTCTATAGTGTAGTGGTACGTCATTATTGTTTTAATTTGCACTTCCCTGGTGACATATGGTGTGAAACATCTCTTTATATGCTTATTTCCTATTCATATACCTTCCTTGGTGTGGTAGCTGTCTGTTCAGGTCTTTTACCCATTTTTAATCGGGTTATTCTTTTTCTTTTAAGCTAGTATTTTTTTTTTTTTTATTGAGCTATAATTCACATACAACATTAAATTAGTTTCAGGTGCACAGGGCAATGAGCCAATATCTGTATACAGATATATATTGTGAAATGATCACCACGGTCAGTCCAGCTAACACCCATCACCACACACAGTTACAGATTTTTTTTTTCTTACGATGGAGACTTTTCAAGATCCACTCTCTTAGCGACTCTCAAACATGCAACACAGTATAATCAACTACAGTCATCGTGCAGTAAATCACATCCCTAAGACTTAACTGTTTTATAACTGGAAGTTTGTACTCCCTGACCCCCCCCTTACCCACCTCTCCCACTCCCACCCCCACCTCTGGCAACCACCAATCTCTTCTCTGTATCTGTGAGCTTGGTTTGTTGTTGTTTCTTTAAATTCCACATATAAGTGAGATCATATGGCATCGGTATTTGTCCTCCTCTGTCTGACTTCTTTCACTTAGCATAATGCCCTCACTAATGCCATCCACACTGTTCCAAAAGGGAAGATTTCATTATTTTTTATGGCTGAATAGTAGTCCCCTGTGTGTAGACAGATAGATACATAGACAGATAGATACCACATCTTTTTTATTGAAGTATAGTTGATTTACAATGTTGTGTTAGTGTACAGCAGAGTGATTCAGTATGATGTTGAAAAGCAGTGGTGAGAGGATATATCCTTGCCTTCTTCCTGGATCTTAGTGGGAAACCTTCTAGTTTCTCACGATTAGGTACAATGTTATCTGCACATTTTTTTGTAGATGTCTTTATCCAGTTGAGAAAGTTCCCTTCTTTTTCCAGCTTGCTGAGAGTTCTTATCATAAATGAGTGCTAGATTTTGTCAAATGCTTTTTCTGCATCTATTGATACGGTCATGTGATTTTTCTTCTTTAGCCCATTGATGTGATGGACTACATTAATTCATTTTTGAATGTTGAACCAGTATTCATACCTGGGATAAATCCCTCACTTGGTTGTGGTATATAATTCTTTTTATATATTTTTGGATGTGATCTGCTAACATTTTGTGGAGGATTTTAGCACGTATGTTCATGAGAGATATTGGTGTAGTTTTCTTATAATGTCTTTGTCTGATTTTGGTATTAGGGTCATGCTAGTCTCACAGAATGAGTTAAGAGGTATTCCCTCTGATTCAATCTTCTAGAAGAGATTATAGAAAATTGCTATAATTTCTTCCTTAAATATTTGGTAGAATTCACCAGTGAACTCGTCTGGGCCTGGTTCTTTCTGTTTTGGAAGGTTATTAATTATTGACTCAATTTCTTTAATAGACACAGGCCTAATCAAGCCTATATCTTGTGTGAGTTTTTGCGGACTGTGTCTTTCAAGGAATTCGTCCACTTCACCCAGTTATCAAATTTGTGGGCATAGAGCTGTTCATCATATACCCTTATTGTCCTGTTATGGGATCTGTAGTGATGTTCCCTCTTTCATTTCTGAAATTAATAATTTGGGTCTTCTCTTTTTTTGTTACTTAGACTGGCTTATCAATTTTATTGATTTTTTTCAAAGAACCAGCTTTTGGTTTCATTAATGTTCTCTATTGATTTTGTTGTTTTCAATTTCATTGATTTCTGCTCTACTTTTCTGTGTGTATTTTTGTTGGCTTACTTTGGATTTAATTTGTTTTTTTTTTTTTAATTTCTTAAGGTGGAAACTTAGATAATTGAAGGAATTGTTAAAAACATACCCTTGGTACTTGAAATGGTTTGAATTGTGTATCCCCCGAAATATATGCTGAAGTCCTAACCCCCGGGACCCGTGAATGTGACTTTATTTGGAAACAGAGTCTTTGTAGATGTAATCAAGTTGAGATGAGGTCATTAGGATGGGCCCTAATCCTATACGACTGGTGTTCCTGTAAGAAGAGACACAGAGACAGACATACACAGAGGGAAACGATGTGAATGCACACATGGAGAAACCCATGTGACAACAGACAGTGATCTGAATTAGGCAGCTGCAAACTAAGGAATACCAAATATTGTCTGCAACTGTGAAAAGCTAGAAAGAGACAAGGAAGGATCCTCCCCAGATCCTTCAGAGACAACATGCCCCTGACGACACCTTGATTTCAGACTTCTAGACTCCAGAACTATGAGACAATAAATATCTCTTATTTAAGCCATCCAATTTTGGATACTTTGTTGCAGCAGCCCTAGAACACTAATACAGTACCCTTGGGAAGAGGGAATAAAGAGGAGAGATGGGGAGGTATTGGCCACAGTAAATGGAAATGGAAAGGAAGGATAAAACTCACCCACTAGATGAGACAGTTTCTGAAAATAAAGGCTCTCACTGCCCTGACATCTATCAATCAGACCTGCTATAAAAACAGTCAAAACCCAGAGAGCAGCACTCCTGATGCAAGGACAATGGTGGTAGCCCTGAGATTCTTGCAAAATAGCTGGCCTTTGTGTCTCAGTTGTCTTGGAAATCAAGTGGTCACCCGGGCCTGTCAAGATAGTGGTGATTAGTGACGCATCCCAAGGTTCAGTGCTTCTATAGAAACATTTGAGCTATAGAGGGTTTAGATGGACTCAATGCCCAGTACATCAATGGGTAGGCCCAGGTCTGGCTGTTATGGACTTCTCAGCCACCTACCCCTGACCAAACTCCCAGTCTAGTGCTACTAGCAGCAACAAGTAAATTTTGTAAACTGATGACCCCTTGCACATCTTTACGTTATTAATCTTTTTCCTATAAGGTCAAAGAGTTGTGACAGAGGAAATATCCAGTGGATTTTAAGTACTGACATTTAAAAATAAAATAGTAACATCACTCTTTTAAATTATCCAATAGAATCTAAATATCAGAGTGAATTAATATATACTATCATCTATTAAAACACAACCAGCGGGCTTCCCTGGTGGCGCAGTGGTTGAGAGTCCGCCTGCCGATGCAGGGGACGCGGGTTCGTGCCCTGGTCCGGGAAGATCTCACGTGTTACGGAGCGGTTGGGCCCGTGAGCCATGGCCGCTGAACCTGCGTGTCCGGAGCCTGTGCTCCGCGATGGGAGAGGCCACAACAGTGAGAGGCCCACGTACCACAAAACAAAAAACAAAAAAAACCACAACCAGCAACAAAAGCTCTTCTTCAGCAGTTGAAAAGTTTGCATCCCTCCCTTTCTCTTTGAACTCATATTTCCATTCCCATAGAATTCCATCTGAGGTAAAATATTTTATGCTTGAAAGTATTCTATTGATGCTACGTCTCTGGGTCAAAGACAAATGTGCCCATGAGCAGGAACTGAAATATATTTTTAATATCCCATGTTCATATGCATCTAGGTGCTAAAAAGCTCCTCTGGATCACATTATCATTACAATTATTAGTAGCAAAGAACTGATCAAAATACAAATAGATTCCACATTTTGATGGACAAATATTAAACATAAAGGGGAAATGTTATCGGAAATTTATCTCTTCATGAGATGGATGCCGCTACTTCAACTTTCAATTAGTTCATATGTCTGAGTGTGAGTATGCTCCTGTAGAATGACTTGGAATTCACTGTGAAACTACTCCTATTTTTTCATTTTTATAACTATCAGCACTGAGAATTTTGCTCTTGCCTGCAGAGGTTGTTTTTTTTAATTCATTTTTTTATCAATCAGTGTCACTCAATTCTTTGAATTTTCCGAGTTATGTGCCAAAAACATGTAGTGCTTGTTCATCAAGAAAAAGGGTAAAATTTTAATGTTCGTCAACCGATGATTCTTTGGAAAGCAACCATAGAAACTACCACCTGGTGCGTGAAAGGATTTTTATCCAGTCATTACAGCCATTCACGTTTTCAAGACCTTCACCAACTTTGAAATGTCCTTTTGTGAGGAGCCCTGTAGGTGAGTAAGAGACAGTTCCTTTATGAAATATGTAGAAAGGGGAGTGGGAGAGGGGAATCCCACCTTCATCATCGTTTAGGACACTCTCAAAATGAGTCCTTCAATTCCTCGTACCTGGTCCCCATGGGAAACTCTTCTCACTTCCGGGTGTATCCACATACACCCCCAGATACAAGCCTGTATCTTCCCCAGGCTGAAGACCTCTGGCCAAGAGGGCTACTGACCACCTGAATAAGGCACCACAGTCAAAAAGAATAATCAAATAGGCTCCAGGCTGGGATGGCAGATCGACTATCAGAGTCTAGTTTTGTTCTCTCCAAACAACACCCTGTTACAGTTAGCTAAATCAGTTAAAGATTGGGGAGGAATTAGAGGGGGGAGAAAGACAGAGACAGAGCCCCAGGTGAGCAGGAGAGGAGATGACAGCATGACAGCAACAACTTCGGGAGAACTGGAAAGCAGATGGATGCAGTGATTCCTGCAGAGTTTAAAAAGTTAACTCTCCACTTTCAGGAAAAAGCTGAGAACCAGTCTGACTCCACAAGGCATGGGAACAGGCAGCTCCAGGAACCTCTGCAGCTGGGGGTGAGCCCAGGACAGCCCATGTACACTGACAGAGGACAGTACTATCAGAGTGGAAGCCTCTGACTCTGGAGACCCACCAGGTAAGGTCAGTAACCTCAAGTCACTGATGGATTGTCTGTCTTTTACTTGAGGACAGAACTCCTGTGTCAGCCTGGCCCACCTGGGCTTGTCTTCTGGGTGGTGTTGGGGTTTCTGCTCTTCCCTCAATATCCTGGTCCCTGTCCACATGAGAACCCTCATTTTACTCTACAAAAGTGTTTGAACTTGGCCTCCTTGACAGCCGGAGTTGAGCCAGCGTGCTTAGAAGCAGAAAGTCCTGACCAGCTGCCTGACCACGTTTCTGCTGTGGTCCACAGCCCGCCTCTCCCATCTGCCTGATGCCCTAACTATGGGGTCCCTGTGGCTCCCAGAACTCATTCAAGATCTTGCTTCTGGTGCCCCCAGAAGGGGCTCTTATAAACTCTCAGGAAAGTGGAAGCCAGGCTATGCCCCAGAGATGGTTCAGTTTATTCTCCTGTGAGCCTGGCACCATCTTTTCTTTATATAATAAGCACTGAATTTGTGCTTGTTACCCCATTTTTCTAAACTAAACAATACATTGCTCAGGAATATATACATAGGCGGTAAAACTATAAAGAAAAGCAAAGACCTGGTACTGGCAAGAGGCACCAGGCAGCCCCGTAGGAGAGCTAATGCCTTACTTTTTATCACGATGGTAGATGCACAGGTGTTTATTACTAGCTTTCAATGTGCATATGTGTTTCTCACACACACACACACACACACACACACACATACACACTGCTCTGAGCTTAGCCAGTGCTATTATTTCCCCAAGGAAGGACCAATTCAGAATCTCTGAGTGACTGAAGTTCTGACCTGAACATCTGAGGAGCAGATCAGGGCTTCGGCGACCCTGCCTAGGATGTCACTCTGGGTGTCCTGCTGCAGGGACCACCCAGCCTCCCTGGTAAGGCTCCAGCTCACTGTGCTTTCACCACAGCCTCGGAAGCGTTGCTGGAGAAGAAGCTTCTCATCTTGGGAATCTGCCCTCCCCCAACTCCTCCCTTGTCCATCAGTGACATTTTCCCCCGTGTCTCCTTCAAAGGGCCCCACCTTTCTTCCCCTTGAAGAAATGGGGGCAACCGACCTGCCATCCATTTGGAGGAAGCTGTGCAAGCCCCTCTGCTCTTCAGTCACTGGGTTTGTGGCGTCAGAAGCCTTGACTTAGGAAGCCAGCGAAGCAAGCATTCTCATGACTGAACGTGCTACCTCCCGGCAGGGGAGAACAGCTTGGGGACCAGAGTTATGGACAGTGAGGGAGCCTCCGGCGCTGGTGTCAGACTGCAGAGGGCACATCTGGGCTGTGCAGTCTCTCGCCCAGCTTGCTTTTCTCCTCTCAGCTTGTTTCCTTGTCTCTACAGCAGATGCTGAGATGCAGCCCAGCGCCTGCCTCCAGATACCGCGATTCCTGCCCTGCTTAGCTCTCGGGTTTCCAAGCTGCTGTCGCGTGCTGCAGAAAGCCAGGGTGAGGGCTCTGTTCCTCTCCCCCACCACACAGTGGCTCCCAGGAAACATCTCGCTTAATGACATTGCACGGGATGCGGTGTTGCTGATTCTACCTGAGCAGGGGCAGAGCAAGTCATTGTCACCACACACGTGCCCCAGGACAGACTGTGGGAAGCATCGCTCTGTCTTCCTGCCCTTTCTTTATCCAAGTGCCACCTCATCAGCAGACAGATGTCATGGGTGTAGTATGTGACAGACACCACTGAGATACACAGACCCTGGGATCGAGAACAACCTTGGGGGGTCCGCAGGACAGACCAGGAGACAGGGACTCATTTCTTAAGAGGGACTCAGGGAGCTCTGGCAGCCCCGCACATGGGCCCAGCTTCCTGGTAATTCAGGAGGAAAGAGGGCAAATTGCACATCAGTAGGCTGCTCTGAAACCCCCAAGTCTTCAGAAAATAGAACACTTCACTGGGAATAAAACATCATAGCAGGACTCAGTAGCTGACCAGATAGCTGTCTGATGTTAATCTAACATAATTGCAATAGAATATTCAAATATTGAAAGAGACCTGGAAAGGACTGGGTAGACATCAGGCATCGTTTTTCATTTTCCTTTGAGTCTTAACAAAGGCTCTGGCACTACCGCCTCAACGGGAAATAGTTAGTTGGCCAAGCCACCGAGTAACTGACTTTCCAGCCGTTCTCCTTCTGATGTCCATGCGAATAGCAGACCTGGGTGATGTTCCCATCCCTTTTGCCTATAGAACTCTGTGTTGTCCTGTTGAGAATGCAGCTCTCTTGATATGTAAAATGTCAATGGAGAGGCAGGTATCATTAAAGTGTGGTTTCGAAAATGTGGATGATAATCTTGCTTCTTGGACCGGAATCCCACTCTGGACCCCATGGTGTGAACAGTGACACAAAAATGTCTGGATCTCTGTGAACCAACTTACCTTTTCCTGCTCTGGGTTGCTCTGGGAGCTTAGGGGGGTCCTGGCTGATGGGGTGAAGGGGTTCCACCGTGGTAAGTCACACGATTCACTCACAGTTTAATAATTCCAATTCAACAAGAATACGCTTGTAGTCAAAGGTATTATGGAAAAAGGGCATTTTGTGGATACCTGGAATTTGTGCAGACCAGGTTGTCAAGAAAACTGCCCTTTGTGGCAAATTCTAACCTACTTAAGACTCCATTTTCTTTCTACTGGGCTGCAGATGAACTACCGCAGCTAAGAAGCACCATCATTGGCATGGAAAGAAACACACTGCTTCTCTTCACTGATGTAGCCTTAAAAAGAGACGCATGCCATCGTTTTCATGAGACAGACATAGAAAAAAGCTGGCTGAAAGGTTTGGGGCTCATTTTTCTGTCTTGAACGTCTCCCAGTTTCAGCAGCGCTTTTTGTGCTTATATGCTCTCTTTGCCTGATATATTTTTCTTAAACCCTTCTGAGCTCTCCTGACCCTTTTCGTCTCCTGGCCTTGATGCCAATTTGACCTTTGGTGACTCTGAGACAAGCTGCCTGTAGCCCCAGGGAGGTTAGCAATCCAGTGTCCCAAAAGGTAATTTGTACAGGAAGAAAAAGTAAGAGCTCTCTTGCTTGGGGTGGAATGCTACAGCAACTGGGAAATCTGGGATTTCATTCACTGGGGATTTCTGGCTGAGGAAGAAATTGTTGAGGCCTCAGTCTTTAGCTTTCAATATCATAGCAGGGAAGTACGTTGGTTCAGCTTCACCAGCACTCAGCTCTCAGGGCAGAGTGATGGGAAAGGCACCAGGCTTACTCAGGGGGCCCGAGTTCTAACCCTGGTTCTGCCTATGCAATCTGTAGGGTCCAGGGCAAAGAAAATGCGGGGCCTCTTGTTAAAAAATTATCAAGAATTTCAAGATGGCAAAAGCAGATCATTAAAACTAAGCACAGGGTCCTTCTAAGCACACATCCCTGGGTAACCGCATGGGTGGCACGCCCGAGATGCAGGTCCTGCTGTATGACCTTGAGCCCTTGGGGTGTATGGCCTTGAGCAAGTCACAATACCTCAACCCCTCACCTGGAAAATGAGAGCATAGGACAAAGAGAGTTTTCCAGTAAGTGCCCCACAGTAAGGGGGGTTCACAACGAGTGCTGGGGGGGGCAACGGGGCCAGCACGGTGAGCAGCCTTAGGATGGGGGAATGTCTAAAGGTGTGTTTGGGGGTGGGGAGCCCAGCAAATCACACCCTCAGTTAGGAGCACCTGAGAGAGACCAAGGAGAAGCACGTGAGGACCAACAAAGCGACACCTCTGGCAGCTGATTACAGAGAGCGGGGCCGGCTGTGCAACCACAGTGGGCTTGCAGGGCAAGCAGGGCACACCACCCCAGGAGGCGTGGGCAGGTGAGCTGGGAGACCTGAGCTCTGTGCTTCATAGAACAGGTGAGCTTCAGGCAGTGGCTTAGCTGCCGAGGTGGGGAGCGATTGTCTAAAGCTGTCTTGACAATTCCTCTCCCAACTCGTCCATCAGAAAAATCCCTCAACCTCCACCGGAAGTCCTGAGAGGCCAGGAGTGTTACATCGTAGCAACTTCACCTGAAGGAAATCTCCAAAGCGGGCAACGTACCCCAAAGGTATTAAACAGGAACTGTCGTGATGTCCATATTTTTCCCAAGGAGCATTGCTTTCGACAGCAGGTCACTCCTGTTGTCTGGAACACCTGGTTCCTCCCCCGTCTACCTGGATGCCTCCCATTAGTCCTTCAAGACTCATTTTGGACCCTCCGCCTCCGGGGGCTCTGTTAACACCCCAGGGTTTACGGCACATAAACCTTCATGAAGAACGCTGCTCTCTAATAGTATTTTCTTCCTTCTCACCATTTAGGCTGACGTTCCTTGAAGACAGCACACAGACTCACTGTGTCTGGCACACAGTATGATCTCCCTGATTTTTCATTAAGCTGATGCATAAGTGAACGAGCTCGGAACCCAGCAGGGAGCTCCTTATCTTAACCAAAGCAGCCGAGGGCAAATTCTTCCCTCACCCCCATGTTGCTCTCGCATAGCAGGACGTGAACGAGCAGAACACGGAGCCATTGATGCAGAAACACAGAGCCGGGGCTGGAAACCTGCCATTCTCAGCCCAGGATGCTCACCCCATACAACAGGGAATAACCTCTTTTCCGTGCTTGGTGGATGGAGGGTGCATCTTACTGTCGTGGTGAAGGAGAGGAGAGGGTGCAGGAGGTCCTGAGTGTCTTGGGTGAATGTCACATGGGGAGGGGTATTCCCTGGAGTAAAAGAACCCGGATCTAGAGACGAGCTCCCTCACTTTGTCGTGCGGGGGCCGAATGCAGAATCTGTCCCACTCTGATGTCGTGCCTCCTGAGCGGCGTAATAGAAAGAGGATGCGGCTGCGGCTTCAGAGACCCCAGGCCACGCCCAGGCTTTGTTGGTTACTCTCCCCTGGGAGCGTGGGACAGACCTGGACCCATCAGAGTCCTAGAAACCGCATCCTGGAATGTGGGGACAATAATGCCTGTTTCAGTGGGTGATCAAGACAAAATGAGTGTATGTTTTAAAGTAGTTGGCACTTAAAAACACAAACGTAGAGCACAAATGTATGGATACCAAGAGGGGGAGGGGGGTGGGATGAATTGGGATTGACATATATGCACTGTTGATGCTACGTGTAAAACAGATAACTCATGAGAACCTACTGCGTAGCACAGGGAACTCTACTCAATGCTCTGTGGTGAAGGAAGTCTAAATCAGAGGGGATATATGTATACCTAGAGCTGATTCACTTTGCTGTAGAGCAGAAACTAACACAACATTGTAAATCAACTATACTCCATTAAAAATTAATTTAAAAAATACCTTTTGAAATTAAAGGTCGTTTTTGAAGTTAGAGCCAACAAGACTTGCTGGTGCATTGGATTTGGAGACCAAAGGCTGCTCTTCAGTCCTCCCCGTGAGGTCCGCTGAGGCTTCCCTGAGATTCGCAGCCCAGCTTCTCCCTCTGTCCCTCTGGCTGCCCTCCCCTCCCTTCCACGGCACTGACCCCAGGAGACTCCCCCATAACTCTCCAGCCAGGGGTCTCCACTCACGTGGCTTCCGGCTTCCGGAACAGATGGGTAGAGTTTGGATGAGCAGACCCTGAAGCTACAAACACACCAGATAGGGGTCCTAGTATAATTACAGGTGCAGGAGAATTGATGAAGCCCACAAAAAAGCCTGCAGTTTCCTGGGGAGGACACAGCGCTGGCCACCGCTGTCCTGATCTACAGTGGGTGTGAGGCTATCCTTCCGGCTTTCCCTTGAATACTGACTTCTGAATCCGCCACAAACCGGCAGTGTGAGATAAAACGACAAAGCAAAAAAAAAACAAACACAAAACAAAACAAAGAACTTGTCTAAGCTTTCAAATCAAAAAAAGAAGACTGATCATCAGTGAATGAATACATGCCATTTATTCACTGACACTTAACTTCTTGCTGAGACGTAGGAAACATCCCAGTCTTGCAGGCAGCGCGCAGTTTACCTTGTGGAGGGATTATTTCCCAGACACATGACTAATGGGTGATTTGGGCGTGATCCCTGTTTTCCTGGCCACATGACCTAGGGGAACACCGGGGTCAAGATAAAGGTCATAAACAGCTTTCCTAGGGCTCTGCTGACACTCGCTGCTCTGGGAACTTCATTCCCAGATTCTAGAAGTCTCCCCTCCCAGCTCTTGCAAGAGGACCCTGCGGGGCTCTCTCAGCTGCTGTGATCAGCAGTACTGGGAGCTCGCCTCCCTGCCAGGTCCTAAGCGGTGAGCTGTCACTGGGGCCACAGAGTCTGGAAGCTGCTGTAGGTGGAGGCTGCTGTCTGCCGATGCTCCTTGCCACGCCTGGGCGGAGGCTGCCGGTACCAGCGCCAAGTGCCCGGGGCTGCCCCAGGATCCGGGGGGCAAAGCCCTCCCTCCCTCATGGACACCAGATGAGCTGCAGGCAGGGCTCTGTGCTTCCAGGTCATTGGGTCACTCCTTAGTACAGGTGCTGCCTGTGTGGAGCTCTGGGGATGTGCCCATCGCTAAGCACAGCCCCACCTTCAAGGGCCTCACAGGACCCAGGGGCATTTCCGCTGTGGCGTCCTCAGTGCTTTGACAGAATCAAGCAGAGGAGCGTCCACCGCAGCTTTGGGGGTTCAAAGCTCCCCAGCAGAGAGCCTGAGATGTGAGCATTGGGGATGAGTCATCCAGGTGAGAGGTGGGTAGGGAATGGAGTGCTTCAGACGGGGGGGGGGGGCCCACCTTTGTGCTAGGCTCGTCAAGACCTCAACACACTGCTTCCCTGCCCCCCTACAGCCCTGCACCCTCACTCACCCTTCTTTAGGAGGGGGCTATGGGGCAGACCATGTTCAAAATAACCCTTCCCCTCTGGGCTGTGGGTTAAGCGGGTGTGCCTGATCTTTCTGGAGGACTGTCAATCCATTGTGCAAACAGCCGGGCTGGCCTCCCCACAGGAGCTCCTGGAACCCCCAGGTCTTCCTGGACCCCAAGCCCAGTTTAGCCCTTTGAGAGTCTCAAAAACCCCTTTGTTCCAGAATGTTCTTTATGATACACATAGCACCAAACCATAAAACCTGTGCAAGAAAGTCCAGTGTAAGGAGTTCTGTCTCTTTTCTCCACAACGATGACCTCAGTGCTGTTACTAAAATGTCAATTATCAGCATCTTCCAGTTCCACCGTTATTCCCCCAGACCTGTCTGACTGGGGCCCTAAAAGGGAGTTTATCAGGTAACCAGCTCCACACACGTGGCCTCGGTTCACACGGAGATCCTTGCCAGTTTCCTAAGCCCTTGCACCAGAGACTGACTTGAGTTGTCCCAAATTTTAGTGATAGGCTTGGAGCCAGGATATATGATGCCTTTATTTTTTTTATTTGATATTTTGACTTATATATTTGAAAAAGGAATAAAAGCATGTTCTAAAAAGTCCCTCAAAACTGAACAGCATAGAGGGAAAGGGGGGAAAACTGAACAGTGTAGAAAAGGTAAGTCTTTTGATGGGCCTGGCCTTGTGAGCCTTCTCCCTCCCCAGTGTGAACACGTTGCCGGTTTTCCGTGGATGCCTGCAGACACAGGTAAACATGCTGACAGTCACACACTCCATAAGGATGTATCAGACACTTCCTCGTGCTGGCCTGGGCCCAAAAAGGCAGAGGACCGCTTTCTTAGACCAGAGCCTGGAGGAGGATGGGGACACCGGTGCACCGTGTCAGTGACCAATTATGACAGCGATGAGTCCAGCGGGAGGACACTCACAGGCTTGCTGCCTTCCCTGCATCCCAGGTCTCCTTGCTCGGGGACCAACTTGGGGACCATCCGTCCTTTGCACGGGCCCGGAAACGGGACTGTCTTGCATCGTATCACTCCTCAGTTCTGTTCATCCAGGGTTTCTCCACTGCAGCACTATTGACATTTTGGCTCACATCCCTCTTTGTGGAGTGGCCATCCTGTGCAGGTAGGATGTCGAGTTACATCCTTGGCCTCTACCCACTAGGTGCCTCCCTTCCCAGTTGTGACAACAAAAAGGGTCTCCAGAATTTGCCAAATGTCCCTTGAGGGTCTAAATCGCCCCAGGTTGAGAACCACTGGGTTATTTTTATCTCCTAAATCTGCCCACTTACTTTCCCTTATTTCCACCTCTGCCACCCTGTCTGGCCTCCCTGATGGTCACTACGTTTGCAGTCTAGCTGCTCTACATTTTATTATTCCTACTGCAGCTACGCTGATATTTTCCAAGTCTGATCATATCACCCTCTGCTTCCAATGTTTCAATGGCTCTCATTGCTCTTAAGACAAAGCACTGAATCTTCCACAGGATCCACAAACCCCCAAACCGTGAGGTGCACACGTGGCCCCAGCCCCATCTTGCCTCACGCTCTTCGTTTCAGCCACATTGGTCTTTGAGTTTCAAATACTCTTAGAACTCGGGATCCTCCTCCATCCAGGCTCCCCTCTCCCCCGCTTATTACCCGAGTGAAGCGGTACATAGGCTGTTCTTTTTCCAGTATCATGCTCATTCCCCACACCTGTGCCCCATACCTGCACGGGTCCCCTTTCCACCTCATTTAGAGAAGCCCCTTGTTCTTTGCATGTTTTTGGGTCGAGGGAGGGCAGAGAGAGAAGGCAGGTTCTCCAAAGAATAGCCTTGGAAACGTTCAAAACTTCACCCAAGGGGTTTTCCAAAGAGAGGGCTATTTTTCGTGAACCTTCATGCGTTAATTTGGTTTCAGTCCAGATACAATTTTGGAAGGAGAGAAACGTTAATTCTGTCTGACTTGCTACGTAGGAGGAGTCTTCGATGTCACAGACTGATGAAGTCAACTATAACAAACGAGCAGAAGGTGGTCCCTTGAGATGAGCGTCGAGCAGGTCACACCTGAGCAGGTCACACCTGGGCAGGCTCCGATTTGAACAATGGGGGCAGTCACTTCCCAGGCCAAGCCACTGGGCACCTAGAATCCAGATCAGAGTCAGCACATCCTGGACTTAATTGTAATTTTAAACTTTTTTCTTGAAAAATTGTTTATTATTCACTGTATAACTATATGTTGCCAAAATTTTGAGAAACACACAAAATAGAAAGAAGCAAATTTAAATCACCAAAAATTTCGCCTGACAGTTCCTGCCAATTGGTTCATGTCCTTTGTTTCTTTTAATTTTTAACTAAAAACTAGGAGTATATGCTGCATGTTGTTCTGTAGGGTTTTTTTGTTGTTTCTGTTTTGTTTTTTTGGCCTCACCATGCAGCATATGCAGGACCTTAGTTCCCCAACCAGGGATCAAACCCGAGCCCCCTGCATTGGAAACGTAGAGCCTTCACCCCTGGACCATCAGAGAAGTCCTCTGTAGTCTGCTTTTGCACTTAAGTTATAACTTCTGCATTTCCCAGTGCCATTTCAGAGTGTCTGAAAATGTGATTTACATGAACGTAGCGACCTGCCTTGTAGATGTTAATGAATGATCTCAGGGCATTGAAATCACTAAGAAAAGTTTGCCAGTCTTGGCACTTGCAAGGAATTAAACACTTCTTCCTAATCAGAGTTGTTCAGAAATGTGTTTAAAGTTTTCTAATTATTTTTGTTGTGTTTTCTTAAATTTTAGTTACTAATTTCTAGTCAAATTGCTTAGTTCATACAAAATAACCACTTTTGTAATTCATGGCTTTCCTATGTGCTATTTAATAGTCACTTTTGTGAATATCCCATAGATGTTTGAAAGAAGCTACGTTTTTGTTTTGAGTGTATAGCTTTTAATCATTATCCCTTAATCAGCCATATTATTTTATTATCCAAAATTTCAGTGCTTCTTGGGAGGAATTGGGCGATTGATACTATGTATAAAATAGATAACTCATGAGAACCTACTGTGTAGCACAGGGAACTCTACTCAGTGCTCTGTGGTGACCTAAAAGGGAAGGAAATCCAAAAAAGAGGGGATATATGTATACGTATAGCTGATTCACTTTGCTGTAGAGTAGAAACTAACACAACTTTGTAAAGCAACTGTACTCCTATAAAAATTAATTTAAAAAAACACTAAAAAAAAGTCTATGCTTCTTAAAATTTTCTATCCATTTCTTTTTTTTTTTTTTTTTTTTTGCAGTACACGGGCCTCTCACTGTTGTGGCCTCTCCCGTTGCGGAGCACAGGCTCCGGACGCGCAGGCTCAGCGGCCATGGCTCACGGGCCCAGCCGTTCCGCGGCATGTGGGATCTTCCCGACCGGGGCAGGAACCCGTGTCCCCTGCATCGGCAGGCGGACTCTCAACCACTGCGCCACCAGGGAAGCCCTTTATCCATTTCTTGACTTGCAGAGGAAATCTTACCTTGGTTTGCTAAAATCTCCTGCTACAAATGTTTTTGCAGTGAATTTCTACTTAGATTTTTAAGTTTCTTCTTTAAATACGTCAGTGCTATTTTATTTGGCACATAAAGATGCATGATCACTAGTTTTCATCATAATTGTATCTTTATCAACCTGAAATAATCTTTCCTGTTTAACAATTTCCCCTGCATCTCATTTTGTCTGATATAATTTTTGAAAATCGTGCTTTACTGTATTTGTGTGTGCCTAGCATATCTTTGTCACCTTAAAAAAAATCTGTCCTTTCATTTTAGGTGAGTCTCATAACAACAATACACATTTAAATTTTCTTTCTGATCCAGTCTCTTAGTCTCTGAAAAGGAGACTTTATTTTGTTAATTGTCTCAAAAAGTATGCTTGCTCTTACTTTTGTCATCTGGTTTTTATGCTTTTTGGGTTTTTTTGTGCATCCTTGAGATTTCCTTTCTTTTCTGTCTTTTGCTCTCTGGTGTACCTTATTTTCTTACTATAATTTGGAAGATATATATCCTATCCACACCCCCAGCCCCAGAGGCTTTTTTAAAAACTGAGAGATAATTGACACATAACACCGTGTAAGTTTGAGGTGATACATCTATACATTGCAATATGATGACAATAGCGTTAGAGAGCGCCTTTATCACGTCCCTATTTTTAATTCTACTAACGTTACCTCCAAATTGTAAAATACTTCACCGTCTGCCCAAACCTGACATCTCTTTGCTGACTTCTATCTGCGAAAATGACATTCTTTGCCTGCATTTAGAACCAGGCTGTGGAAGCTGAGATATAGAAAGCTCCAGCATCCACCCCTGACCCCTCCCTGTCTGCTCTGGTGCTGACAGAGGCTTCTTGGAGGCTTAACGGGAGGGCAGGCCAGTAGCCACAATTCTGGTGTCAGTAGATGTTCAACAAGGCCTTTCCTGCCTGGAAGAGGAGGAGTATTTCCAGAAGACCAGGAGTTTCAGGTTGCCTCACTGGTGGGTGCACGCTAAAAAGTACAGATTAGCAGGACTGTTGGCGGCTGGGAGAAGGAAGTGACCATCTTCACCTTGAGAGGCAGCGTCTGGGAAGGGCCCGGCTCCCTCTTGTCTGACTCAGAGCGCTGTTTCAGAAGCTGCATTGTGCATCAGCTAATGAGCATTCCTCATTCTCAGCTGCACCATCATTGGCAGAAATCCCTCCTCGACTGGGGCGAAGCTTTCATGGATATTGTTAGCTTCTGGTGCAGCTGCAATTTTGCAATTTTGCATGTGCCTTCATGGGTCTTTTAGTGGGAGGATGGGAGAGGACGAATCAGGCAATCAGGCACATGCCATGAGCTGCCGTATTAATCTAGGAGTTTGCAGGTTTGGCTCTGAGCGACAGAGTGAACCATGATGCTTTCAGTGTTTGTTCCAAAGAGCTTATTGTTCTCACTTCAGCAGATACTGCAGTCCTGCGTTTCCCAAAGCATGTGTTCGGGAGAATGAGATAACAAAGCACACCGCATTTGGAAAACATAAAAGCAGGGGAGGGAAAAGGATGCCGTGGTTAAGCTTACTGGGGAAACAATGCACCCTGCATCCGTTGGATATTCAAGATATACCTCAGTGTCTTAAAGGCTGGCAGTTCCTGCAGCAAACTGATTTAACTTTATTTAGAAGAGCACATCTCAATACTTGGCTTTGAAACCCTTTTGGCAGGGCACCTGGGAATGTCTAACAGAACTGGTGTTTTTCCCTCAGTGCTTACTGCAGTACTATTTACAGTAACCAAGACACGGAGGCAATCTAGATGTCCATCCACAGAGGAATGGATAAAGAAGATGTGGCATATATATATACAATGGAGTACTACTCAGCCATAAAAAAGAATGAAATCGTGCCATTTGCAGCAACGTGGATGGACCTAGAGGTTATCATACTAAGTGAAGTAAGTCAGAAAGAGAGAGGCAAATATCATATGATATCACTTACATGTGAAATCAAAAAAAAAGGTACAAATGAACGTATATGCAGAACAGAAACAGACCCACAGACATAGAAAACAAACTTATGGTTACCAAAGGGGAAAGGGAGGGGAGGGATAAATTAGGAGTTTGGGATTATCATATACACACCACTATATATAAGATGGATATATAACTAGGGTCAACTGTACTGCACAGGGAACTATACTCAATACTTTGTAATAACCTATAAGGTAAAAGAAACTGAAAAAGAATATATGTGTGTGTATATATATGTATATATGTATATACATAACTGAATCACTTTGCTGTACACCAGAAACTAACACAACATCATAAATCAACTATACTTCAATTAAAAAAATAAATTACTTAAAAAAAAAGAACTGGTGTTTTTCCAGGATGCGTGTGAGGATCTGTGGTCACAGTGTGGGCGTGAGAGAGGCTGGAACAGAAGACAGCCCTGTCCCTGCAGCCACTGCTCAGTTCCACCAAGGCCCTGGCCTGAGAGCCTAGTTAAGCACACATGGCTTTTTGACTCTTCTGGATTATTCATATTAGTTAGATCCTCAGAAACCAAGATACCTAGAGCGTGTTTTCTTAACCTTCTGCAGAACCAATGTTACTGATTTATAATTAACAATATGTTTTCAAACGGCAACTGAAAACGCTGACTCTGATGTTACCCAATCTACAAGCAAAATCTTTAGGGATGGATTTCATCACAAGTAGAGTTGCATGACAAACACAGATAGATGTGTCTCATTTCCTTTTCAGCTATTGAGTGTCATCTAGTTTTTTTCTCTTGACCTTGGTTACTAGGAAACTCAGAAACAAATACAGGGTCCCTCCTCCAAGTTACTTTCTCAGAGTTGTCTGGAAACATCAGATTTCTCTGTTCATTTGGGATAATCTCTGAGTTTTTTCCCAGCCTTATTAAGATATAACTGACATAGAATACGGTGTAACTTTAAGTTGTACAACGTGATGATTTGACATATTGTGAAATGATGACCTCAATAAGGTTAGCACATCTGTCACTTCCCGTAGTAACCAGTTTTATATTTGGGTGCAATGGGAACTTTTAAGGTCTGCTGTCCTAGCAACTTTCAAGGACATGATACAGTGTTGTTAACTATAGTCACCGTGCTGCACATTAGATCCCCAGAACTTACCCATCCTGTAACTGGAAGTTTGTACCCTTTGATCACCTTCACTCATCTCCCTCACCCGCCACTGTCCCTGGCAGCCACCTCGCTACCCTAGGTTGCTATGAGTTTGTAAGCTCTGCATTTTTAAATCCTCAGTTCTCCTGTTTTACCTTATGATTTTTTTAAATAAATAAATTTATTTATTTATTTATTTATATTTATTTACTGTTTGGCTGTGTTGGGTCTTCACTGCTGTGCGCGGGATTTCTCTAGTTGCGGCGAGCGGGGGCTACTCTTCGTTGTGGTGCACAGGCTTCTCATGGCGGTGGCTTCTTTTGCTGCAGAGCATGGGCTCTAGGCGAGCAGGCTTCAGTAGTTGTGGCACATGGGCTCAGTAGTTGTGGCTCGCAAGCTCTAGAGTGCAGGCTCAGTAGTTGTGGCTCACGGGCTTTGTTGCTCCAAAACATGTGGGATCTTCCCAGACCAGGGCTTGAACCCGTGTCCCCTGCATTGGAAAGCGGGTTCTTAACCACTGAGCCAGCAGGGAAGTCCCATGATTATTTCTTATACCATCAAGAATCCCTTTAGAACCAAGTAGTATTTAGATTCTCTGTCTTCCTATATTGATTTGTAAAAAGGAAGTCAAGAAAAAGCTAACGTTTCCCAGTGCAGACACTAGAAACATGTGCCTGGCATTGGAATGCATGAATCAACAGCACAAACAGTAATGTTAACAAAGAAGAAGAAGCTGGTAGGTTTATTTCTCAGTGTCAACAAAATCTTGAACTATTCTGATTCAATACTTTAAGCCCCAAGATTATTCTGTTACTATTTATTTTCATTTCCATAACTATAGCCAGTTGGAGTTTTTCCCATTTTTTCCCTTTTATTATGGAAGTTTTAAACATACCCCAAAGCTGAAAGCTGTAGTAAACCTCCACGTGCCCATTTACCAGCTTCAAGTTCGCCAATCGTCATCATTTTCCTAATCTTGTCTCATGTTGTTTTACATGAGACACGATTAGGAATTAAAAAGAAAATTTTTTTAAGGAAATCTCTAAATCATGTTTTTTACACACATATATCTGTAACAGATGACCTTTCTTTAGCATAATCACCATACCATCATCACACCCTTAAAAATTAACAATAATTTTTAATATCTTATGCTCATTCCATAATCAAATGTCTACAGTTTTCTCAAAAATCTCTTTTCATAGCTGGTTTGTTCAAGTCAGATTCCCCCATAAGGTCCACACGCTGCACTTGGTTGTTACGTTGGAGATAGTATCGTTTGGAACGAGAGGTGGGCAAGGAGGTCAAAGCATTTTCTCTGATGATATAAGAACTCATTAAGAGTTCTCATTAGGGCTCCCCTGGTGGCGCAGTGGTTGAGAGTCCGCCTGCCGATGCAGGGGACACGGCTTCGTGCCCCGGTCTGGGAAGATCCCACATGCCGCAGAGCGGCTGGGCCCGTGAGCCATGGCCGCTGAGCCTGCGCATCTGGAGCCTGTGCTCCGCAACGGGAGAGGCCACACCAGTGAGAGGCCCGCGTACAACAGCAACAACAACAACAAAAGAGTTCTCATTAAGAACTCTGCAGAACATGTCGTAAAACAGTTTCCCTTTTATCCTAAATATTACATTAGACAAGTGTAGGGGAGGAAAAAGTTTTCCCTTACCCTCTTAGGGTCCCTGACTGGATCTGAAAATTAAACTGACAAAGACAGATTAGTAGGAGAAAGCGTATACAAATTTATTTAGTGTAGGTTTTACGTGACACGCTAGCTTTCATAAAGAAACGAAGACCCTAAGAAACGATTCAACCTGAGTGTTTCTACGCTGGGTTCAGTGAAGAGTGGGCAGCCGTGGAAAGGCCAGAACAAAGGATGTGAGCTAAGGGTAGGTAAGTGGGAGGAATAGCAAGGCCTGTTTGTTTGGAATCTTCTCGGCGTCCCTCAGTCTTGGAGATAAGGATGCTCCTTTCCTGAAGGTATAGGGAGGGCACTTGGCCCATGAGCATCTATGACCTGCTTCTGGGGAAGTTCCCAGAGTTCTTCCTGCATCTACTGTTTTCTTAAACCCTTTAGCTTAAAATATTTAATATGCCAAGGTGCCATGTTTAGGGGTAGTACCTCCTAAACCCCATGAGAAAATAAAAAATTATAATATTGCCCAAATTACGCACCATTTTTATTTAACTAGCAAACACAGTACACAGTGAATTCCATATTCTCTTTTTATCAGTCGATATGATACCAAAACCATTTCTGTGTTGCTAGAATCTGTATAATTATCATTTTTAATAGGCTCATATTATTTCAGTTCCTTGGCCACTATTCTATTGCTTTAGCCATTTCGGAGCACTGGCTCAATCCATCAGGTATATTGGAAGGGGGATGCTAGCCAAGGCTGGAAATTTTTGCCTCCCTCCCGGCTTTAAATCCTACATTTGACATTGCTTATGGGTCTATAGAGGCGAAGAAGAGTGCAGGTAGGCGGGCAGGGGGAGTCGAGTGAAGGTAGCCATTTGCCTGGGGTGCATTTGAAAGGCTTGTTTTCCTTCTGTCCTCTGAGATGCAGTACCCTCTCCATTTAGGGCCAGCCCTGGGAAAGTGTGTGCTCACCCTCCTCTGAGACCATTTGTACTTAGAGAAGAGACCAAAGTCTGCCAGTTGCATGTGTTCATGAAAAGATTGGAGTGTGCAGGCCCCAAGCAGCAAGGAGCAGATATGGACCACAGCCAGCTGTGCAGAGGAGACCTCCCTCCCGTACTGTTCTCAGAGGGGGTAAATGGGTGACGGGCGTGGAGTTACGGGTCTACAGAGAGTCGAAGTACTTAATGTCAAATAATGTGATATCGGGCTTCCCTGGTGGTGCAGTGGTTGAGAATCCGCCTGCCAATGCAGGGGACATGGGTTCGATCCCTGGTCTGGGAAGATCCCACGTGCTACAGAGCAACTAAGCCCCGTGTGCTACAACTACTGAGCCTGCGCTCTAGAGCCCGCAAGCCACAACTACTGAGCCTGTGTGCTGCAACTACTGAAGCCTGTGTGCCTAGAGCCCGTGCTCTGCAACAAGAGAAGCCACCGCAGTAAGAAGCCAGTGCACCTCAACGAAGAGTAGCCCCGCTCGCCGCAACTAGACCAACCCTGTGCGCAGCAATAAAGACCCAACACAGTCAAAAATAAATACAATAAATAAATATATTAAAAAAATAATGTGATATCTTCTTTCTTTCTTTCTTTCTTTCTTTCTTTCTTTCTTAACTGAAGTATAGTTGATTTACAATGTAGTGCTAATTTCTGCTGTACAGCAAAGTGACTCAGTTATACATACACATACATTCTTTTTTATATTCTTTTCCATTATGGTTTATCCCAGGACATTGAATATAGTTCCCTATGCTATACAGTAGGACCTTCTTGTTTATCCATCCTGTATATAATAGTTTGCATCTGCTGACCCCAAACTCCCAGTCCAATGTTCCCCCACCCCCCTCCCCCTTGGCAACCACAAGTATGTTCTCTACGTGTGTGAGTCTATTTCTGCTTTGTAGATAGGTTCACTTGTGTCATATTTTAGGTTCCACTTATAAGTGATATCATATGGTATTTGTCTTTCTCTGTCTGACTTACTTCACTTAGTATAATAATCTCTATGTCCATCCATGTTGCAGCAAATGGTATTATTTCATTCTTTTTTATGGCTGAGTAGTATTCCATCGTATATATGTACCACATCTTCTTTATCCATTCATCTATCGATGAACATAAATATTGCCATATCTTCTCAATCATTAATTAATCATCTTAGAATAACCCTGTACCCAAAGATGGGTCTTGCCCGTTGTGATCCGCAGGAAAAAAGAACCAGCACCTCATTTTTTGTGGGAGCACCATCTGGGTGTCTTTCATGGAGACAATTGTAAGCAATAATATTTAGATAATATTATTTTTTATTGTCATCAAAAAAGGACTTTCTAGGAATTTTTTTGGGCATTTAGATATTTTTGAGGTTGAATATTTTCTTCTAGGATTAATTTTTAAGGACAGAGTTATTCAATCTTGAATTGAACATTTTTGAGAGAGAGAGAAAAAGAGGGAGAGGGAGACATGTTGTTTATGAAAACAATGATACTAACCACCAAGACACAAACGTAAAGACGAGGCTCAGATGAGCCATATTTAAACACCAGCCATAGAGGTTTTCAACAGCAGGAACACAGACGCTGGAGAGAGAAACACTGAAGACAATTCTGTTGCACCCTAAGTGCCAGAAATGCAACCTCTCAAACACACCGCTATAATCCTGTTTTAACAAAAGGAACCTGGACAACAGTTAAGCCAGCAGCTCAGCTGGGAAGGGCCTGTCCATTGAAGCTCCCAGAGATGAGCTCTTATGTAGGGACACCAGTGGACCTGCAGGGAGATGAAGCAGTGGTAGTCTGTTGAGGAGAAGCTCAGAATTCTTGCATGGTAATATTTCGAATCTGCCATAGCGCGCCCAAAGAGAAAAGCCTTGGAAGTCACCTCATGACATCACTTTTATTTCTAAAGCAGTGATGAACAGTATTTCTTGCAATATCAGCATAGCTGAGCCAGTGTCGTGAAGAAGTCTGTGAGTAAGGAACACAGCTAGCACGTTGTGCGCCCAGATTGACACGATTCCAGCCGTAAGCATCCCTGATGTTTGTTCAGGAATATCGAGCCCTGTCACAGAATCTGCCAGACGACGCTTATCTGACAGCTCTGGGAAGTGCAAAGCCAAGCACGAGGGAAAGAAATATGTTCCAGACAGGAGCAGATGTTCTTAGATCAAATATTTCTGTGAAAAACTGTAGAAGAATCAACTGACAAAACAGCAGAGGCTATTTTAGTGGCTTACATCATGGTGAAAAAAAAAAAAAAACGAGAAGGAGAAGAAATCTCTCGTCTGAGCTTGGCTTCCTCGTCTGTAGAGGGACGGTTGAGGTTACATCATTTCTAAAGTCATGGCTCTAGTTGCAGTTCTGGGCAGGGGCAGGTATGTGGTTCCAGAAGGGCCTATTTTACTATCAGGGACGGATTAGGAGTATTACTACCAAAGCAAGGAGGCAGAAGAAGAAAATAAAAAGACAAAAAAAGGGAAGAAAGCAAGAAATAGTGAGGAGTATGATGGTGGTGGGAAAGGACTCTGGAATCATTATCTAATTCAGTGGTCCACTCAGAGCTGGGTCGCCTCTAGAAGAGGTGAAAGTATTGTCTCAAATCTAACCCTCTTGGCTGCTGCTAAAACGTCACGGCAAGTGGAGTTTTTGCAGAGTTTTGGGTGAAGAGATCAAGAATCGCAGAACTGGCATTCGAACTGAAACATTTGGGCAGTCTTGAGGCCCTCCTTACCTCCAAGCCTGCTCCACTTACGTGTCACCCAGTCTTGAAATTCAGCCCCTTCCTTCAAGAACTCTCTCTCTCTCTAAGCTGGGGAGTGTCAGAGATGTTCCCGAGGATGCGGTGGTCCCTGGAGGACCCACTATGTCGTGCCCAACACTTGGCTGTCTTTCTGGCCCTTCTTCCCTTCTCACTCCCTCCCTGCTCCATCCGGTGAAGACAGAAGCTTCAGATCCTCCCTCATCCCCGCAGAGCAGCTGACTCTGCCCTGCTCCATCTCGAACCTGTGCATCCAAACTGGTCCAGGAGCTCTGCTCACCTGTTTCCTGTTTGTCAGGAGCGTTCTCCTAGAGGCCCTTCTGGTTGTGAGCAACAAAACATTCTTCTCCGTCTCCTGTTTTTTAGAGTTTGGTCATTTTGTCACCACCAGCTCTGCCATGAAGCCTTAAGACAAAGTAAATTTGGTATCTATCTGTAAAGAGATAGACTGGGAAGCTCACCCATCCTGTGTCCCTGTCCTCTTTGGGATTTGCCTTTGCTGTCCCCAACTTGGTGTAACTGGGACTGCTAATAACCCTCACCTGCGGAATTGGTCCTGCCCCAGTTCTGAATTTTGTGGGAGACAGAGCACATGCCAAGATGCCCCGATCACATCTCCCTGGTCATATCGAGATGAGATTAGGATTAAGTGGCCTCCCCAGGCCTGGGACCCAGAAGCTCACTGGCCATCACTGGGATTCTGGGTTGTTCTCCAAGTGTCCTTTTACAATGTCACCTCCATCACTCAGCTTCTCAAATCAGAAACCTGCGGTCAGGAGGTTGCCTTTATAGCTTCCTCTTCTTCAGGGCTCTGTCCTCCATGGAATCAAACACTTTGTCTGCTTCTGGGATGTTCTCAAACCTGTTCCACACTTCTCCAACCCAGTCACCACGTGGGCTCATCTCTCATCAAAATTTCTATGATTGTCTCCCACTGGGTTTTTCAGCTCTTCCTCATTTATCTCAACCTAACAAACAATTTGATCTTTTAAATAAATGCAAATCTAGTCATTTGCATTTTGCAAATCTAGTCATTTGCATAAATGCAAATCTAGTCTAGGATTTTCCTTCTGTGTTTTCCATTGAGTTTGGGATAAGAGTGACTTTCCATTTGGGGTTCCCTTGGACTGCAACACTCTTCCCAAGCTCTTCATGTGGCTTGGTAACATCACTTCCTTCAGATCTTGGCTCAAGTATCACTCTGATCACCCTATAAAAAACTGCAGCCCCATACCTCTGATCCCCATTTTCTCCTTTCTACTTCTCTATAGAATTTCTCACCATCTAACCTACTAGAACTTTGCTGTTTTTTTTTTAATTGAAGTATAGTTTATTTACAATATTATGTTAGCTTCAGGTATACAATGAAGTGATTCAGTTACACATGTATATGTATATTCTTTTTCAGATTCTTTTCCATTATAGGTTATTATATTGATAAGATATTGAATACAGTCCCCTGTGCGATACAGTAAGCCCTTGTTTGTTATCTATTTTATACAGAGTAGTGTGTATCTGTTAATCCCAATCTTCTAATTTATCCCTCCCCTCCCTTTCCCCTTTGGTAACCATAAATTTGTTTCCTATGTCTGTGAGTCTATCTCTGTTTTGTAAATAAGTTCATTTGTATCATTTTTTAAGATTCCACATGTAAGTGATATCATGGTATTAGTCTTTCTGACTTACTTCACTTTGTATGATAATCTCTAGGTCCATCAATGTTGCTGCAAATGACTTTATGGCTGAGTAATATTCCAGTGTGTGTGTGTGTGTGTGTGTGTATATATATATATATATATATATATATATATATATACCACAACTTATTTATCCATTCATCTGTTAATGGACGTTTAGGTTGCTTCCGTGTCTTGGCTATTGTAAATACTGCTGCTATGAACATTGAGGTACATGTATCTTTTCAAATTAGAGTTTTTGTCTTTTCCAGTTATATGCCCAGGAGTGGGATTGCTGGATCGTATGGAAACTCTATTTTCAGTATTCTAGGGAACCTCTGTATTGTTCTCCATAGCGTTTCACCAATTTACTTTCTCACCAGCAGTGTAGGAGGGTTCCCATTTCTCCACACCTTCTCCAGCATTTATTTGTAGACTTTTTGATGATGGGCATTCTGACTGGCATGAGCACTTTGCTGTTCTCTATGGACTCTCCCTCTTCCAGGTCATCCCATGCCCCCAGTGTGAGCTCCATGAAGCAGGTACCTCGTACCTTCTGCTTGTTGCTCTGGTCTCAGTACCTACAATGATGCACATCACACGGTAGGCACTCAAAAATGTTTATCAAATGTTGAACTAAATCAAGATCTCAGTAGTGAGTGGTGGATCAGGGTCTAAATTCAAGCAATCAGGCCCCAGAGATCTTAATATTTGCCGTTAATGAGCTTCCGTGTACCACACAAGATACCATCCATGAACTTAAAGTAAAACACAAAATACATTTTGGAAAGAATCACACATGCTAGAAGTCATGAACAGATCACAATGACAGATAACAAAAGACCATGGAGACACACAGGAGATAGGCAGTAAAATGTCATTTTGTAGCATTTATAGATGAGAGCTTTATATCCCACCAAAAGAAAACACAACCCAGTGAAAACCTGTGAAATGGTTTCCAAAATTACCAGAAAATGCCATATGGTAAAGGTTTTAAAGAGAAACATAATCTATTTACCAGGTTCTGGGGGGTGAGACTTGTTGAACCCAAACAAGCAAATAAACAATAAAAAAACAAAGGAAAATGCAGTTGTCTGCTTGTCCCAAGACAGATGCAAATGGAAGAGGGGTCTCCATCATCCCTTCCCCGCTGATCGGGAGAAATGAAGGCTCTCCCCTCCCCCCACAGTGGACAGGTCCCCGGCAACCCAAAGACGCTGATGGAAGCATCCAGAAAGTTAGAAGCAGATGCAGAAAGCAAGCCCCTTCCACCTGAAGGGTTTGGGAGGGATGCCGCAGAGAACAAAATCGTGTTATTACCTCATTCAGCAAGGACCTTAGACATACCTTTTACAAAGAAACAAACTGACAAAGGAAGGCAGAGTTCTCTACCACAGTAACTTAAAGTTTAAAATTAATAACATTAAAAAAAATCTAACCATTTGGAAATTTGAAATTAAAAAAAAAAAGTCCTCTAAATAACAGTTCGTGAATCTTTATCGAAATCAACAATATACTGACCCTGTACCCAACAAATTTGTTTCTTTTTAAAATATTTATTTATTTATTTATTGAAGTATAGTTGATTTACAATCTTGTGTTAATTCCAACAAATTTGTTTCTGAGTGACAAACCTTCAGAAATATTTGCGCATTCAGCAAGATGTATGTCCTAGGATAGTCATTGGAGCCCTGGTGTAACAGTAAAAACCTTGAGGGAAACCCAGATGTCCTCAATAGGGGTAGACGGTAACAAATTATGCCTCCATTAAGAAGAATTAGGTGGTATAACTTCTAACCTGGGAGGAGAGCCGAGTGGAAACTCCATGAGACTGGAGATCTTTGTTTGGATAGGTACCCCAGGATCCTGGAAAAGAAACGGACACAATATTTAGCTCTTAATAAACGTTGATTAAGTGAGTCGATCTCTGAAACGTAAGTTAACTGAAAATAGAAAATCAGAGCAAACTCCAGGGTGTCAACCACTTATGTTCGGTGTACCATACGTGCATGTGTACATATATGTGCATAGAAACGCCTCGGAAGAGGGCAGGAGGGAGGTACCTCCAGCTCCTGCCCTTGGAGTGGGGTGCGGATCAGGGTGCGGGGGTGGGAGCAGTGGAGGGAGGCGGCCCCTTCCTGTTCAGAATACTCCTGAGTTTTTTATTTTTTTATTTTTTTTTCTGAGTTTCTTAAACAAGAATGTTTCCATCCATGTATTTTTTAAAGACAAAAAAGATAAAGAGAATAAAAGAAAATTACTAAATAAACCCCAAAGCTGGTGGTCTGAGGGTTGGCTGGAGAGAACTCTAGTAAATTTCATCAAAAAAAAATATACATGAAAACCAGAAATGAAAAAAACTATGGATATGAAACTACATGAGAAGACTGGGCTCAATCATATGCCAATATATAAATGAAATTTATTAAATGAAAATTTAGTGTACTAAATGAAAAGTGTTAATCCAAGGAGAAACGTAAATAGATATAACGGTGAAAAAAATTTTAAACAAAATCGAACAATAGAAAAAAGTTTTAAAGTACTGCCTCCTTCCCAAATTCACTGGGGAATTCATTTAAATTTTCAAGGAAAGGAGTCTCCCTATACTTCATAAACTTTTCAAGACAAGAGAGAAGATGACACTATTCTTTTGATGTAAATAACCGATTTTCTAATATTAGTACTTTTGTCAAAGATAGCATTTTATTGAGTTGCAAATATCCTAAAGTACTTGCAAATAATTCATAGATATATACAATATTTCAATACTTCAATGAAGGTTTATTCCAGGGAGTCAGAGTTAATATAATGGTAGGAAATCTATTAACACATACTTCAAATTAAAAGATAAAAGCAGAAAATTATCAGCAGATGCTGGAGAGGAATTTAATAAAGTTCAACAATCATTCTTACTGGGGAAAAAAAAAACTCTCAAGTAACTGAGTATTAGAAGACTACATCTTCTACCAAATAGAGAATATCGTTCTTTAAGGATGAAGAGCTAAAAGCAGTTCCAATAAAATCTGAAACGGAATTCTGCCACATTCCACTACCCAACACTGCTCGAGAAGTTCTAGCGACAGTACAAGGCATAGATTTTATTAACAAAAGCACAGAAGACAAAATTATCTTTGTGATATGATCGTGTACTTAGAAAACTCAACATCTTTTAAACTATTAGAACTAATAGAAGAGCCCATTAAAAAGGCTGGATTTCAGGTAATGAACACAAATCAATGATTATAAAATATACTAGGTTTGACATACAAAAAACAGCCTAAATAGAGGTCCTCAAAGATGTTGGCAGGAAGTGCTGATGAACAGGGGCTAGAACCAGGTCTTGCTGGATCCCCACGAACAGGATGGACAGTTGGAGGGCAGCAGCTTAAAGCTGCCGCTTCACAATGGACTTGAGCCCAAGAAAACATGAACTTTAACAGTTGAAACCTTTGTAATATTTTGAAACCTTTTTCTCTGTTGACTATTTGTGTTGCCCTCTGTCTGTGTCTCCGTGGAGGTGACCTCTTCAGAAAAGGTAAGAAAACCGACATCTGGGCTGGTCATCTGGCCACCCCAAGATGAGACTCAGGTAACAAGGTGTCTTACTTGTCATCCAGAGCACTAACCCCAAAGAGTGTTTGGTGTGGCCCCATCTGAGTGGGTGGCCACTGCAGAGGGGTGAGGGTGACCCCTGAGGCCAAGGGCCGGTCCTGGTTGCTCAGCAGGAGAAGAGTCCAGGAGGTGGCCTGGGGGTTCCTCTTGCACGGCTCTGGGCAAGCTCAGCAACGTCGGGAGAGGAGCGTCTCCTAAAGGAACCCATCTGCTGCTGGTCCCGTCGCCTCCATCCAAGCATCTGAGGACAGGCAAGGGGTCTGGGGTGGGAAGCGGAGTACCATTTCCTCGGTTTCAGGTAGGAAAATGATTCTTTTCCACTGTTGTCTGAAAGAGTGATGTTCAAAACTGTGGGTCATGATCCATTAGAGGGTAGAGTATCCATTTGGTGGGTTTTGAGTGGCACAATTTAAAAAATGAAACTAAGTGGAAGAGAAGAGAATACAAAATGCTCGGGGACTTCACAGGTAGTGAGAGCAGTGCTGTTCTGTGACACTTTGGTTTCAGGTGTGTGTGTGTGTGAGCGTGTGGACCAACTCATGATGTAAAAGCATTCATATCGTGGGTTGCAAGGACCTTTCCCCTTGCTTTCGGAGGAAGAAAGAGAGGATGGTGACAGAGGTGGGCAAACCCCTATAGACAAGAGGCTCCAGGGTAAAAAGTTACTAGCTGTGCAGGAAGCTGGAAGCAGTGGAGGCAAACACGTACCTGGAGACAAGGAGTTGCTCTGGCCAAGCCCTTGGCATCATCCTTGCCCGCCCTTCCTCTTTCATCCCTGCATCTAAACTGTATGCAAATGATGTCTGCTTTGTCTTTAATGTATATCCAGAATCCAACCACATTCCATTTCCTCTGCAAAATATAGAAGCTGCCACATGATCCCTGGCATTGGGAGACTCCCTAGGAAAGACATGACTTTATTCTAGTTCTTTACAATGGAATTTGTGAACCAGTGAAAGGAAAGACGGCACACTTGTAGAAGCCATGTCACCCACTGTTTCACTTTTTAGCGGACAACACACCCTCCTTCTCTGTGATGCCAGAAACCCCATGACTTCTGTGAAACCGGCTCTCTGATGAGACCACGGCCCTTCCGCCTCGAAGCTCTCTTGCTTCCACGGGGGTTTTGACTGCATCAGGGTTTGTGCAGAGACTCCCATTTCTGCCTCAGGACGCTGAGCAAGCTTGAAGGTTGGAGGTTGATATAGATGGTTCCACATAGCCCCAGGGGGAGCTGCCTTGCTTGTCTGTGCTGTGGTTTCTCCACTTTCAAAAAAAGGGAAAGCACTTACTCCCTGAGTCACTTATATTTTTGTGACCAGTGGTAACACCCTGAGAAATGTCTTAAAAAGTTACAGGGTTCAAATCAATGATGTATAGAATTAAGCAATATGCCCTTTCTCCTCCTGGAAAGTCTTGAAAAACAGCCTAGCTTTCTGGGGGAGATCTGTCAACGTGCCCTTCAGATTGGGAGCTGAACTTGCAGACGTACCAGGGGGTGAGGACAGGCCAGCACATCAGTGATTGCCACTCGGTCGCCCACCGCATGGTTCCACCCACAGTCCTGGTTTATCTGCGCAAACCACCCTGCCCCACACCCTTCACCCAGCCCTTCCCCGCAGAAGCTGTAACGCAATCCAGGAAGGTGTTGGAACAGTCAGCTTGTCCATGACACAGCTGGCTGCTTCCCAAGGTGGCAGCAGTGGCTTGATTCTGGTGCTTTTGCTTAAAAGCCTCTATTTTGAGGGTTCAAATAAAATTGCAGAAAGATGTCAATTACTTAGACAATTGCAGCCTCTTCTACTTCGTTTTGCTTTCCCCATTAGCACTTCTGTCACTAGTCTTGTGTCAAATACGATTATAGGCAAACAAAGATTGAATGACGTACAACTAACACATACAGAGGACTTTTTTAAGGACTACTGGAAAAACTGATCAAACGTTAAGTATTTTCTCTGGAGAAAATCTGTTTTATTCTTACAGCATCCAGCGCATCTAGTGGTGTGAGTCCCTGGTATTTGGACAAGGAGATACCGGACAGGGTCAAAGTTTGGGTTCTCTATGAGCAAGCATCACACGCAGGGGAGCAGTGGATGTGGACCGATTCAATTGCACCTTGAGAGGAATCACGACCACGACGTCCATTTGTAAGTTGACGATTGGAGTTAAGATGGCATTCTGTGGCCCTGGAGCCTAGGAAGTCAACTCATCCATATGTGAGTCAGTCCTTGGGTTTGATCTCATCCATTTGCCATTCTACCTGCAAGTACCTGCCTTGTGTTCAGTGCAGGGTGTGCTCAGGACTGCTGAGCTGCCTGCCCTCCCACTGTTTGGCTTAAGTGTTACTTCTGAGAAGGTTTTCTCCCCAAAACTTCTGAGGCAGATTGAGGTCCCTGTGCCTCTGAGCTCACAACACCTCTTTACTTCCTTTCATATTACTTAGCTCACCTTATTGTAACTGCCTCTTCCACTAGATTGTAAATTCCTTGCAGGTAGATATTTTTCTAAATTCACCTTAGAGTTCTCAGACCTGACATAGCAGCCACTTGTATTAGTCAGCTATTGCCATGTAACAAATCACCCCAACCAACAAGCAAGTAGCAGAGCCCAGATTAAAACCAGGTCTCTGATATCTAGTTTAGAATTCTTATTCCTGTCCTCTGACTCCTCTAGTGGTTAATAAAAAAAACTTCCCAAAGCTACTGATTGTGAAAGTGACATCATAGAGAGGAGCGAATCATGTTAATGCATTTAGGGACTCTGTTGGGCCCTCTCCCTTTTCCAGCCATACGCCTGTTCTAACTATATGGGACATCAGGGAGATTGTGTATGGTGGATCATCTGTGCCCTCAGGAGTAGCTACAACAGTTCTCAATGTGTGGTCCTCAGAGCATCAGCATCACCCCCTCACTTGGGTTCCACCCCACACGTACTGAGTCAGAAACTCTGCAGATGGGGCACAGCCCTTGTGTCTTCACAAGCCCTCCAGGTGATTCTAATGCATGTTCAAGTTTGATCATGCATACAGTGGTTGATCATGTTCAACCACTGATCCAGAAGTTTCCAAGTCACTGCTAGCCTACGTGTGACTGCTCTGGTGGTATATGAGGCCAGTGAAGAAAAGGAGACCTTAATTCCTCAAGACATCTATGAGTACTGGGGTCAGAGTCAGGAGAGGGGAAGGTGGAGAGCAGATTTATGCAATGACATCTGGAGGGTCTTTATTGTTGTGATTATTTGATTGTACATTTGATGGGAGCGGGCTGGAAAGACTGGCTGAATTGTCCTACTGAGCAGAGGGACAAGATGATCAAGACCCAAATCCTTTTATGTGTCACAGTACGCCTACTCTTTCTCAGTCCTCTCTAGCTCTTGCCTTCCTAGGTTTCAATTCTCATGCTGGTCCCTTTTAGCAGTTATCCCCAGTTCATTATTTCTGGCTCTGAGTGTGCGGAACCCCAAAACAAACATGTCAGGTCCTGTGCTGGTTAATGCCTATGTCACTGTTGATCTGCCTGTATGGCGTTGGGGATGGGAGGGGCTCCCCATGATTCTGAAGATACCAGGAGCAAATACCAAGAGGCAGAAATGTAAAGGTGAGTCAGCAGAGACAGGGCAGCCCAGGTGAATGGGATGCTGCAGCTTCACGTCATACTGTTTCCGCTCTGCTTAAAGAATCAGACTTGGTCTCCTCTTCCAGGAAGGCCACCATCACAGGCTGGGGTAGATATCCATCCCTCTGCTCACCTCTGTGGCAGCGATTATCATGCAGAGGTACAACCTTCTGATTGCTTATTTATCTCGCCTCTGCTCTGGGTCCTGGAGCACAGGGTCCACGAGCCAGGCCTCAGTATTCCAGCAGTCCACCCCCTAGGGTTGAACACAACAATTGACTGTACATAGGTGCCCGGTAGATGTTTGTTGAGGGAAAACGACTCCAAAGAAGCTTTTCAGACTCTGGGTGGAATTTTTGCCAAAAAGTTGTGTGCATATGTGTGCATTTGATCACTGTGTGTGTTTATGTGTGTGTGTGTGTCTGTGTTTGAGAGAGTTTACCATTATATGAATGTGTGTGCCTATGTATGGGTATGTTTATGGAAGTGTCTATGTGTTTGTGTGTTTGTCTGACTTTGTGTGTGTGTGTGTGTGTGTAACTGGGTGAATGTCTATGTATGTCCCCGCAGAAGAACACAAATGCCCAAGGGCATGGGTGCAGGGTGGGGACAGAAGCAAAAAGGGAACCATAAGGAGGAATGTGGGGGGCCTCTAGGGGCTGAGAGTAGTCTCTGGCTGTTGGTCCTCAAGAAACAGGGACCTCAATCCTACAACCCCAAGAAACTGAACTCTGCCACCAACCAGAATGAGTTTGCAAGTGGGTTTTCCCCCAGAGCCACCAGAAATGAAAGTAAGCTGGTGGCCACCCTGATTTCAGTCCTGTGAGACCCTGAGCAGAGAAGCCAGCTAAGCCCTGCCTGGATTTCTGACCTACAGAACCGTGAGCTATGAATGGGTTTTGCCTCAAGCCGCTAAGTTGGGGGTATTTGTTATGTAGCAGTAGGACACTCTTACAGCCTGGCTCATGTCTTTGAAGGAGAAAGGAAAAATTTAGAAGGGAAGAGTCCACATTACTATCCCACTAAAGTAGCTCGCCGCACCTACAATGATATTTGTTCTCCCACAGGGGAGAGAAATTGCCTAAGCTACCATATCTTCACCAGCAATGAGTTTTATTATTTTATTTTAATTGTTGACAAGTGAAAATGGTGTTGGAGAGGAGAACCCTAAAGCCTGGGAATAATCGATGTTGGAGTGAAAATCCTCGTGGATACCTGTAATTACTCCTTAGGTCATAGTTCTACGAATGGAGTAAAACAAAAACATATGTTTAATGATTTAGATCAGTAACGTCATAGCTTTCCAAAAGAGTTCCCAGTCACCCTGCAGAAGATCCCACACCCCTGTCAACACAAGTTTTGGTTGACTTTTTGTTTGCCTGTTTTTCTTTAAGTAAAATTTATATTGAAGTATGGCATTGTGTTACTTTCCGAGGGCTGCTGTTCTTTGCTACAACCAGCTGTGTGTTCTCTCACAGTTCTGGTGGCTGGAAGTCTGAAACCAAGGTGTTGGCAGGGCCGTGCTCCCTCCAAAAGCTCTAAGGGAGGATCCTTCTGCTGGGGAGGAAGACATTTTCCTCTACCCTTCTAGGTTCTTCTGGCTGGTTTAAGAATTAAATTGACATGAGACAGATTAACAGGAGAAAAGCAAACAAAAGTTTAATAACATGTATACATGGGAGAGACCCAGGAAAACTGGGTCGAAGCCCTCACCTTAAACGCCATCTTCAGCTAAAGACAAACGAGGAGGTGAGGGTAGTGGTTTGGGACTTCAAAGGAGAGGAAAGCAATCTATGTGGAGATGGAAAAGTAAATGTTTGGTAAATAAATGTTTGCTGGGCCTGCAGGGACAATGGACACAGAGTTGACTCTGAGCTCCAGGCCCTGCCGGGGTTCCCACCTCACCTGGCCTACACTCTTTGCAGGCATCTCTGGTGATAGTTGTCTTCTGGGAACAGGCCCTTTATCTATTTTTAGGCAGCCAAGGGGAAGGTAAAAAAGAAAGACTTCTCGAGTCTTCTGTTTCTTAAAAATAATCAGCCTAAAATAATCCCCTTGCCAAAGAGACACTTTTTGGGGTGGCACATTTTGCTCCCTGTACCTCCTTGCCTCTTTCCGGCTCTGGGTGTTTGTTGTCAATTCCTGGAGTTCCTTGGCTTGTGGACACATCACTTCAACCTCTGCATCTTCACATTACCCTGTCTTCTGTGTGTCTGCATTTTTCCTCTTTTTATAAGGGCACTTATTATTGGATTTGGAGCCCACCCTAATCCAGAATGATCTCACCTCAAGATTTTTAGCTTAACTACATCAGCAAAGACACATTTTCTAAATAAGGTCACATTCACAGCTATCTGAGGTTAGGAATCAGACAAATTTTTTAGGGGGACACCATTCACCCCACTACAGACATCCATATATAAAAGTCCGCAAGTGGACAGTTCAATGAACTTTTACACACTGAGCACCCCCATGTGACCTAGAACAACACCAGAATTGCAGAGACCTCACTGATGCCTCCTCCCCACCAGCCCCTTCCCTTCTTCCCAGAGTCAGCCTCTGTCCTGACCTCTGTCACCATCCACTGGCTTTGCATGCATTTGAACTTCATGTAGATGGAATGCTGTGTGCCCAGCACTGGGGGTACACCAACCCTCCAGCCTCAGTTTCTTCTAGCAGTATACCTAGTATCTCAAGAGACCCACCTAATAGTTGAAGAAGTAATAAGAGAAGTTAATAAAATAACCAAACTCACTATAAGTACACCAAAGTCACTCTTCTGTTTAGAAACAACTAACCAGTTAAAAATACAATTTTTAAAAATCCCATTTATAATAGCACCCACGAATAGAAGAGCTAAGAATACCTTTAATAATAAACATGAGGAGACAAATAAATAAAACTAAAAATTAAGCTGAAAAATAATTTTGTTTTTAGACAGAGCAGCTCTGTGTTGGAATGGAAAATGCTCTATTTTAAAACAAATAACCTTTCCAAATGAAACTGGAAGAGTAAGTAGGTGAAAATACCTAAGAAAATCTTCCACAAAAAGAGAAATGGGGGAGAACTTGCTCTACCAGATTTGTGTGCTGTGTAAATCTAAACCAAGTGCTTCAGAGCATCATGGGTACAAGAAGCAGTAGTACATCAATGAACAGAGAACAGTCAGAGATTGATCCATATTCAACGTATGTTAAATGAGGCATCACTCATTAACAGAAAATGAAAGACTTCTCAGTCAAGGATGACACAATAATCGGCAAGATATTTGGGGAAAATATCTGCTTCTAACTTTACCACACACCAAAGTCAACTGCACATTGATCAGAGCTCAGTCATTTTTAAAAAATAGGGAAAAGAGAGAGGAAAAAACTCCTTGGTTTCTAGATAGAGAAAGGACTTTCTACATTTAAAACCAATGGAAGGCATTAAGAAGGAAACAGTAGATTTGAATTCACATAAAAATTATATGTCAAATATCACAAAATACATGAAAGCCGAATTACAGGCTGAAAAAATTTTTTTTCGATAAACAAGCCTGAGAAAGAATTTAAATGTCAATAAATAGTTCAAATGGACCAATGAGAAAAGTGAAATATTCCATGAACTAAACAGGCAAAGAAAAAGCTCAGAAAATTCAGAAAGATGGAATGCGAGGACCTTATAAACAAATGAAAATATAGTCAATCTTAAGAATAAAGAAAAGCAAAGGTGAAGAAAAGGGCCAGTTTTGCTTTCACTAGCGTTTGTGTAGGTGTGGTAGGTAAGCCGCACATTTTCATAGCTAATGATGGGAGAATAAATTTTTACAATCGTTTTGAAAATCGATTTATCAGTTTGTGTCAAAAGCTTAAATTTTTAAAATATACTTTAAGTGGAAAAAAACAAGGGTTTAAATTGTATCTATATAATCAATGCAAAGTAAATTAAAATACTAGGGAAAAGGAAGAAAATATACCTAAGTTTGAAATGTTACACTCTCAATATTTGGTGTTCTTTCCTTTCTACTCTTTTAATTTTCAAACGACTTTTATTTTCAGGAAAAAAAGGATTAATAAAACAAACAAACAGAAATGCTAAGGGTATTCCCAAGGGAATCACTGATGCCACACTGCAGCAAGAAGGACTAAGGGTGTGAAGATACAAACAATGTGAAAAAAACATATCTCTTTGCTCATAAGAAATCCAGCGGCAGCACATCCACCCAAACAATAGGTAGTATTTGGTGATCTGCAAGTAAATGAGATCTCCCACTAAATGGAATTTACCTCATTCAGCAGAGAAGGTCACGTTTAGACTGAAAGGTTAATAACGACCAAGACTCTTTCAGGCAGAAAAGCAAGGGGCGGACCCCAGTCCAAGAATGGCCACCAGCAAAGCAGAGTGGCTTGAGACAGCTGTGTGGGCGGGAAAGGTGGTGGATGAATGATGATGATACGGATGGGAAGACAGAGGCTGGACCATTAAGGGCTGCAGGGCATTTGGAACTGGTCCTGTCCAGAGGGAGACAGGAGTGATGGGACCACTGGATGGATTTCGAGCATGAATGTCACGTAATCGGATGCGTCTGCGGGAACGATCAGCAGTGCCGAGAATAAGCTGGGGGAGGGGAGAGACTGTACAGACGCTGACGGATTCAGAGGCTTCTGCAGTGGTCCTTCTGGAAGATGATGGAATCCTAAACAATGGCCATTATAGTTCAGATGAAATGGGGGGATTGATTGGAATGACAGCTCCCCAAAGAACTTTTTTGGTCACCCCTGGTTTTCTAACCCCTAGAAAAATAATTGGCCAGTAGCAGACAATCAAGAGATATTTGTTGAACATGAATAAATGAATCAGTGAAAGGACACAAGGTATTTAGAATGTAATACTAGAGGGAAGTGGTGAGTTCTTAGATGTAAGAAATAATGTTAGAGAACTTAAGAAGGGCTGAAATCAAACAATAATACCTCAAAACAATCTATCTCAATAAGTAAATTCATCCTATGCTGCCTTATAAATTTCCTGAGATAGTACTGTATTATAGTAATTTTAGTTATAATTCTGTAGACCATCACAATATTTTCAAGGGCCACTTAAATGTTTTTCTTCTAAAAGGGAACAGACCCATTCTATGGATATAAACTACTTGCTAGGATTAATAGAAAAGTATTTTCTCCTTGCCTGGTCGTCTTGTAATTTAATTTTAGTTGTTGTTTTTTTAAATACAGAAGTTTTGCCTTTTCATATTTTCAAAAGTGACAATATGTCACTTTGAGAGTTCTCCAAAATGAAATCATTGGTGTCAGTGTCAGTTTCCTGGTTGTGTTTCCTGGTTCTACTATAGTTATGCAGAATGTTTCCATGGGGAGAAACTAGGTAAAGAGTTTACGTGGTCTCGCTATTATTTCCTACAACTGCAGGTGAATCTATCATCATCTCAAAATAGAAAGCTAAAAAAAACACCCCTGAATGGTTCACCTTCCTCGTTGAGGATCTTTTCCATGGTAATGGCAAGAAGAAATCTTGGATTTATGGACAGCCCCTGGGAAACGAGTGTTATCTGTACTTTCTTTGTAGATGAGCCCAGAAGAGAATACTGTTGCTTGGCTGTTGTCTTTGCAGCTTATTTTTTTCAGTGGCAATTCCAGAGTAAACACACCCTTTATTTAAGCCCCCAAATTGTGAGATTGTCACCGTGGTTATTCTCACTGCTCCTCTGAGCTTCATCACTTCCCCTCCGGATGTGGTTTGTTCCGTAGAAGATTTGCCACCATTTCAAGGGAGCAAAAAATGAATCATTTCTGAGCGCTCTGTGCACCGGTGTGGTACATTTTGCTTCTCTCGAGATAGTTCAGTCCAGACTGCGTGGAGAGGGTTCTGGGTCAATCAACATGGTCCCCTGATTGCGGTCGACACCTGCAGAGGCATAGCCCTGGCTGAATGGATGGTGGGAACAGCTCCATGTGTGTTTGCTGTGAGCTGGGGGGCGGGGGAGACAGAGAGAAGCCTCATCTAAAGCTTTTCTTCTCCCTCGCTCTCCTCTTCTTGACTCTCAGGGCATCTCCGGTCTCAAGGCTCCTGTAGCCCCAGACTTTTTCCATCCCCATGCAGCTGACCCAAGGGAGGCGCTCTGCACGTGCCGGCTGGACGGATCATGTTTCCCCTCGCCCCATGCACAAGTCTTTTATCTCTGTTGCAGCCACCCACCCATCTTTGGAACCACTGCACAGCCTCCCAGACTGTTCTCTCTCAGTCCCCATTTGGTCTTTGTCCAACTCACTCTCTGTGGTCAGCCAGAGCGATCTCTAAAGCATCACTGAAAGCCCCTGGGACTCCAGAGCACCTCAGGATAAATATGAAATATGGCGCACGCGGACCTCCCTGACCTGATCATGCAGAGCCGCCCAGCCTCCTGGCTGCTTCCTCTGCGGACCCCCCTCCAGCTCTACGTGCAAGGCACTGAGGGCAGCCCCACCTAAAGGACCCCGCAGCGCAGCCACGGGCACCTAGGAGCCCAGGCGTTTGTAACCAGGAGCAGTTGGGCTTAGTGTCCCAGCCACTGCTGCGTGACTCTGGGCGGGCATCCTCACTCTGACTCCACTTCCCCCTGAGGCATCTGGGGCATAATATCTGCTGGATGGATGGCAGTGTGCTTGGCTTCAGAGTTGACCTTATGTAGTCAGCATGTGGGTGGGTTTGGAGAGGCAGATCCCATGTGTGATTGCAAGTTACTAAGAGGCCACCTGCCCCAAAGATCTTTGCCTCCTGACCTACAAACCCGGAAATTACCTTGACAAGAGCAAACATAGCTACTCCTTGGTCCCAACACAGATTTCTAGCTGTAATATCCACTAGTCCTCTCCATGAGGTCTCTGGCTCAGCCCAGCTGGGCTCCCTCAAACTGTCCCAAACATCCCCAACCCTCCCTGATCCTCCCTGCCTGGGAATCGGCTGTGCTCGCCTCTGGCAGGCGTAGCATGAAGGCACAAGCCCAGCAGGATGTAAATGCCTGTTACTGGGGCTTCCTGTGAGGGCGGAAGGGAGATGCTGGGGCAGGCCCAAGGGCAACAGCAGGTTTAAGACTGCATGTGGACAAGGACAGAGCCGGGATGCTGGATCTCCAGACTGAGCACAGACACCCATCTGGTGACATCCAGGACACTGGCCCGATCCCATGGGTAAAGGCAGACTAAGGGAGATTTGAAAGATTCTAAAACCAGGTAAGTCGTACAGTTTGGCATGTCTAGATAACTGAGCTTAGAAATCAACCAATCCAGCTCCTCACTTTACAGCTGAGGAAACTGAGATTCAGAAAGATTCTGAGGCCTTCCCCATCTTGCAGCTAGAAGAGGCAGGACGTTTCGTGAACCAGCCAGGGCCAGCATGCCTGGATCACAGTTCGATCACCGCAACCGAGCAGGGCTGCTGTTCCTAACTGTTCAGGCCTTGCCTGGTTCTTTGCAGACTACAGTACAGACAGCACTGCCTAGGGGTGTGCAGTGCACAGACCACACAACTGTACAGAGAGGCTCTGAGCCAGAGTCAGGGTAAAGGTCGGTAGTGACAGGAGGTCCCATCTCTTGTCTGGGTCTGTAGTGAGAATGAAAGCAGATGGAGCACAGACAGCAGACAGCAAGGCCTTTCCCCAGAAAGGAGGGTTCCTTTGGCATTTAGTCCTGATGGAGGCTGTGGTCCAAGATGCTAATCACTGAGCCCATGAGCACCCGGCCAGTGATCCAGGGTCACAGCCCGGTGGTCAAACCGAGTCTGGAGCAGAGCCCGGCAGCCCTTTGCAATATCAGGTCCTGGAGCCCAAAGGGCAAGAGAAACACTCGGGCAAGAGTCACAGTGCACACAAGCAGGCCGACGCCAACACATCATTGGGAGGTGAAAGTGGGGGGAAGCAAGAGCATCTACAAGGGGTTTAACGTGGAAAGAAGGCACTGAAGAATTAGTGACCCTCATATTCGCAGATCTTTTTCAGGCTACAAACATTTGTGTCTAATTGCTTTATTTAATCCCTGAGATGAGGGGCTCATCTTCCGACGTGTCCCAGGTGTATTTCGCAAGTTACAAGAAAGGACAGACTAAGAAATTGAACCGAAGTCTCTGGTTTCACGTGCCCGTCCTGCACCACAGCGCCCCCTTCTGGCCAGACAGGAAACTTCCGTTCTGGGCCTCTGCAGCTCTGAGCTGGATGGAGGAAGCAGGTGAGGGTGCACCTGACCCAGGCCAGGTGGGTGAGAAGTGGGCCAAAGGTGAAAGAAGACCTTCTAACAGGAGGACCCTGACCGTGGAGACAGAGCAGTGTGTGTCTGAACCTCTGGGCACCATTCTGCCCCCAAAGGGGCAAGAGATCAACTCCTCTCACACAGCTGCTCCGTGGGCATCTCTGTGTTTTCTACAAGCCAGTACCCCTTTGGAAAACTTGCCTCTTTTTCTGACAGGTGAACCTTTTGTGTTCACACGTCTTTCTCTCCGGCAGGCCCCAGCCACCAACCCAGGCCAGCTGCTCTGTCTTCTGTGTTTTTTCAACCCTTTATTATCCTATATTTCATACAAGATTCAGTTTAGACTGGTTTACGATTTTTCTTTTTATTAAAAGAGTATGTTCTTGGAGAATGTGGAGAATGTAGAAAAACACAGAAGCAAAAATAGACGTCACCTGCAATCCAACCCCCAAGATATAAATCTCCTGGTAGTTTGTACCATCTCCTTCCAAATCTTAAGTATATAATCGGATTGACACTTTACTCGTATTATATTCTATTTTGTTGCTTAACATTACACTGCAGGCTTGTTATGAGATGGTTTCCAAACACTCGTTTTAATGGCCTTATCGCATTCCATCCTGCTGCTGATCCACAATTTACATAGCGTTCTCCCTTGCTGGATAGTCCAATTGCTTTGAAGTTGACTTTCTGGGACAATGCCGTAAAGAATAGGTTGTCGGTGAATTTTTGTCCCTGGGGTAAGTGAAGCCACCAGTCAAAGGATTGCAACAGCTTTAAAGCTCCTGGCAGCCGTGCCCAGCTGCCCCCTCACTTCTGCAGGTGTGAGCTCACCCACTTTTCCTGCTCCCCCCGGACCAGGTGGCCAGGTGAGCCTGGCCTTTCACTTCTGTTTCAATGTGCATTTGTTTGATTGTCAGTCAAGTTAGCATCTTTAGCTGCGTGGACGGCCAAAATCTCTGAAGGGAACCAATGAACAGCACCTTCCCCTGCCCTGGGTCCAAGTGATTTTAGAAGTGAGACCAAAGAGGGACAGAGGGGCTAAAACATTACCTCCTAATAAAGATGAACACAGAGAAGGCAGCTTTACGTGATAGCCAAATGGCCTATGAACTGACGTAAGAATTCAGCAGCATGTTTTCTCTGCATCTGGGGCAGTGCAGGCTGGACAGATAAACAGATGGCAAGGACAGACCTTCCCTGGTGTGGGCGCAGCCAGGTGAGTGTCAGCTTAGATGAGCAGAAGAGGATCACCCCTGCAGACGTCTGGCTCCTGGAAGGAAAATGGAGGTGGCTCAATGAGCACCCCTACTTACTTTCCTGAAAACTCTCTTCTTTTGAGAGAGTGTTAAGGAAGGCGCTGCAGCAAGATCAGTAAACCTGGGGAAAATTCCCCCAATTAGGATGTTCGGAGAGTGGTGATGAGGCCCTTTCTCTATTGCTTTTTTCAGCCAATTGTATTTTCTCCTCTTAGTATTTATTACTTTTGCATATTTTCCATCAGGATTGACCTGTACAAGTGCCTCAGTGAGTCATTGTTTTCTGTTATTTGTCTTTTCCTCTTAAGTAAAATGTTTTTGAACTATGAAAGTTTTAAATCAGTATTAGCCAAATCTACCATTTTTTGCCTTGCCATTTCATCCTAAGAATCAGCCGCCATCGTCTCTTTATCACATTTGAGTGAGTCCCCTGTGCCAGGCATTCTGCTAAGACCTGTGCGTATATCATCTCATGAAGCCTTCACAGCAGCCCCTGTGAGGAAGGAGCAATTCTCCACACTCGGGTTTGTCAGGTGCAGTGAACCGCTGTTTTCAATAACGCAGGTGTAATAAGGCCAGCGTGGTCTGATTTCAATTGCTGTGTCCCCAAAAGCGCAGGTCACCCTGGCCTCAGGAACGGTGGCTCAGGCCTCACATTCCAGGGCCATGCTTTCGGGAAATGAAAATGCTCATTTATTGGGGCTCCTAATTCCTATGCCAGGAAGTGAGCCTGTTTTCACGGATGATTCTTGGTAGGAATGATAGCGATTCCAGTTTAGGGATGATAAAAGGCTGGGGAGAGGCTGTGACTCATTTTAATGCTCTGTTTTGAGAAGCATCAACGCTACCATAGATTTATCTGTCTGCCTGGAGACGCAGCTGTTCCCGGAAAGCTCAACCTTTCATACTTGATACAGTTGGTGGCCCCTTTGCTTTCCATTTCATTTTATTTTTTCACTTATATAAGTAAATCGTATTCATTGCAATTATTCAAAAACTATGGTAAGGTATTTAAAAAACAGCCAATCGCCCGCTACCCCCTCCTATCCACCTTTTAAAATAATAATACTTAAATAATAATAAATACTTGAATAATAAATAATAAAAACTGGAATGATATTACTTACTACTTCAATAATAATAAGTACCATCACTCATGGAGTGCTTACCACGTGCCAAGAATATAGCTTAATTCATTTACTCCACAGAAAGACCCTCTGAGTTAGGCGCTATCCTTATTCCTGTTTCACAGGAGAAGAAACCGAGGCACAGAAAGGTTAGTAAGTTGCCTAAGGTCACACAGCCAGAGCTGGGATTTCAACATTAATGTTCGGCTCCAGAGCCTATGGTCTTAACTAGTCTACTCTGCTCGTTCTTGGCAAAAATGATGCATATGCTAATGTTCTTTGCTTAAATAAACGTGGATGCATATGTAGGTCAGACAACCACCTTTTCTTTCTTTTCCTTTTTTCTTTACAGCCAAATTACTTGTTCTTCTTGACAATATAGTTGGACATCTTACCAGATATAAACAGAGAACTGAGTGAATCTTTTACGATAGTTGTCTTATAATCTGTGATTGAATATACTATATTTAACCCCTTCACTACTCATAGGCTGTTTCCATTTGTTTTCTCTTGAAATAAATGCTGAAATACGTATGCTTATGCACAAAACTTTGAATAATGTGCTTTTTATATCAATAGACTAGATGACTAACATTGGGATCGCGGTATTAAAGCCTTACATATTTAAAACTTTACCACATTAGTCTCATGTGGCCATAGACTAATTCTACCAAATTTTTTTTTTAATTTATTTTTGGCTCTGTTGGGTCTTCCTTGCCGTGCACGGGCTTTCTCTAGTTGCGGTGAGTCGGGGTTACTCTTCGTTGTGGTGCGCAGGCTTCTCATTACAGTGGCTTCTCTTGTGGCGGAGCACAGGCTCTAGGCACGCGGGCTTCAGTAGCTGTGGCTCACGGGCTCTACAGCGCAGGCTCAGTAGGTGTGGCGCACGGGCTTAGCTGCTCCACAGCATGTGGGATCTTCCCGGACCAGGGCTCAAAACTGTGTCCTCTGCATTGGCAGGTGGACTCTTAACCACTGCGCCACCAGGGAAGCCCAATTCTACCAAACTTTTAAGGACCGAATCATTTTACTCTTGAACAAACTGAGTCAGACTAGAGAAAAAGAGGGATTACTTCCCAAGTCATTCTATGACGTCATCATAACCTTGATACAATGATACAATGCCATGACATCACAGAAAATGAATATTTCGGCCTATGTAATTCACACATGTAGATATAAAATATTGGAAAACGTAGCCCAAAAAATATATAAAGATGATGCAACACATTTTGCATTTTTGCCAGTTGTGCAAGGATTGTTTGATAATACAATTTACTACATTAATAAGTCAAAAGAGAAAAAGCATGTGATAATTGCAGTAAATTCAGAAAAAAGAAAAAAAACATGTGATAAAAGGAAATACCCAATCATAATTTTTAAAAAGTCAAATTTGGGGAACAGAGAGGATTTCCTTGACATGGCAAAGTGTATCTATAAAAAATGTAGAACGAATATCTTCCTTGATGGAGGAATGTTAAAAGCATTCCTTTTAAATTGAAAAAAATGAGTCAAGGATGCCCCATCACCACTTCTATTTAACATTGTTCTAGAGTCCTAACCAGTCAGTACGACAACAATGACAGTAGTAATAAATTGAGATATTAAAAATAACTACCTAATCAATTGATTACAAATAGGGTATTCATGAGCCAATGATGAAAATATCTTACAAAGGATTCTGATTAGTCCAAACCTGTGCACCTGAGATCCAAAGAAAAAGACAAACAATTGAACTCTCACTTATTTCACAAAAAAGACACAATTCCACAAAGTAGTGTGTAAAAATGGCTTTTTTTTTCCCTCCTCACATCCTCGTCAGCATTGTCTGTTATCAATATTTTTGCTTTTTGAAGATCTGATGGTTGAGAAGGAGGCTGTTGTGTTGTTTCTATCTGTACTGCTAACTAGTGGTAAGGGAGCATCTTCATACAACCCCTGCGCCCTTCTTTGTGCCGGTCATTCTCCTGAACCACTCAGCCTGTTCGCCCTTCTCCCATCTGCTCTGGGATTTTGGCAGGTCTACTTTCCAGCTCCTTGCCGACCAGCTTTCTGTTGGGTTCAGCCAGTGGGAGACGCCAGCAGTAGATCAGGAGGTCGGGGGAGGGAAGCTCCCCACAGCTGGCCGCAGAGATGGACCCAGAGTTGGCAGATGCTGGGGCTGCCAAGCTGGTTGGCAAAGTGGGTGATTCTAGATTCCACTGGTCCAGGCAGGGCACTGGACATTTCCAGCTCTGGTCCAGGCAGCATCCCTGGTGGGTCTAGAATCCACCAGTCAGTGTTTCAAACAGCCCTGGAGTGGGAGCAGCAGGCGGGCTTCAGCCTCTGAGCTCTGGTCCTCACTCCTTCTCTCCTTTTTCTCATCTTTTCCTTCCCCCACTACGTGTCTTCTTTGCTCTCTCAGCCTTCCCAAAACCTTTGCAACCACCTTACATTCCCTAGGTTTGAAATATCTAGAGTATTTTCTGATTGCACCCTGCCGAGAACTCTGTTTATACAATTTGCCCAGTTTTCAGGGTCGTTTGAGTTTATTTTCATTTCTATTCTTTAAAGAAAGTATTCTATATGGGTTATTAACTCATATGTCTCGCAAACACTTTCTTCTATCCATGTGTGGCTATTAATTTTCTTTATGATTTGATGTCTTTTCCAAAGAGTTGCCCAATATCCCCTTTGCCTTATGATTTCAAAATCTGGAGGTGTGACCATATGTCACCGAGCTTATGACAGCTACATACAGCACTTTGCAGGCTTTCTTGAGGTTATCGAGTGTCTTTCTCATATCCACTCAGATGCTATTCTTTGGATCCTTCCAAGTTCTGAAGGCCAAATTGGTGTTTCTTGTACCTCGGTCGTTGGATATGCTGCCTGCCTCACTCCCAAGACCACCACTGGTTATAAAAATAACACAAAAGCAACACAAATAAAAGGATGTGAAAATTGAAATTATGACTGAGGCCCCAAGAAATAGTATATGCTGAATTACGAAGCTCAGTGCTACATCAAGATACATAATAATCTATTATAGTCAACGTTTGAGAAAGGGTTCCAAGACTTATGGGACCAACATCCAAACCAAGGAGTGGTGGGAATGTGGAGGGGGTCAGGCTATGTGTAGATGTCTTGGAGAAAACCCTACTCTGTGCTTTGTTTCTCACTTCCTGCCGAGAGAGAGTGAGGTCGGGGAGAGCCTGAGCTCCCACCTCAAGCTGAGGCGGGGTGGGGGGCTTCAACCAGACTAGCCATGGACCTTATAATGAGACCACTATAGTTGGGGAGTGCAGGGGACTGTGGACTAGATGGCAAGATGCAGGCTGCCTCTCTGCGCTAAGGCTGCAGTGGGGTCAACCTCAATCCCAGATTGTGTAGAAGCCAAGAATGTGTAGGTGTGTCCATGGGTCAGGGGTGGCCTCACTTGACTGTGAGTGAGAGCCAGCATAAGTCCTGCCTGATAGGGTACCCAGAGGGGTAAAGAGACCCCAACAGCAGGAAGCTGGGGAGACACCAGCTTCCTAGATACAAGTGACCACCCACAAGAGAGGAGCATCGCCCCAGTCAAGGAAACTCAGGAGAGATGTTCAGGAGAGAGCCAGCCTTAAACACCCACCAGGACGAGGACAAAGTCAGCCTGCGACAGTGCAGAGACCCACCTAGCACTCACCCTGGTTACGCGAGGGGAGATTACCTCTAAATCAAGGTGATTTGGCTATTCCAGGTGACTGATTACTTTAAATTCTGAACTAATGCTATGTTTTGTGACTAAAGGCAGCCACAGGGCTGTCTTCACAGAAGAGTGTGCATGAAACACGCAAGTTTCATTCACGGGCAAAGGAAAATCTTCCCCCACTAGATGGATATTAAAGGGCAGAGAGAGACAAGAATAAAAATGTGTTGTAATGACAGTCCCTATATGTGCTTATTTCAAGTGACAGTTATAGACACAAAAGTCAATTGCTTATTACTGAGCTCAGAATCTCGGTAGAAAATATTAAGAAAACAATTCTAGTCACAGTAGCAACAGAAGCAGAATAATTAGGAATAAGATAAATAAGAAATGTGCAAGACATATGAAAAAACTACGTATAAACTCTGCTAATGGGTATTAAAAAGAAAAACATGATAAAAAGAGATATGGACCCAACCCAAAGTTATAAAAACTGTTAATTATTCTCATACTCAGCTATGTTAGGTATGGTCCAGTCAGTAGCCCAATGGAATTTTGGAAATGTGACCAAATAATTCTAGGCTTTATTCGTAGGAAAATTATGTGTAGTATAGGAAGGACGTTTCTGAAAAAGAAAAATTATCAAAGGAATATGTTTCTTAAAAGAGTAACGTGAATGATGAAGTGAAATTCATTTACTGATTCTACAAAATATTTTGAGCAGCATGTGGCCGGAAGGGGTGCTATTGGCGATGGGAGTGGCCTCCAGGTAGAAGTAGGAAATACCCATGAGAGGTGTCTCAAGTCTGTCTGCTTCTACCACACGGTGACAGAGAAGGTGCTTGCTCCCTACCCGGCAGCTGTGTGACCTTGGAGCCAAGGTCAGACCTCCACCCCCTGGGCCCCGGGAAGCAAGGTGGGACTTGCATCCTTTTTTGGGGGCTTGACCTCCAAGTCATGCATCACTTTGATTGAATTCTATCGTCTGCAAGTGAATCACACACCAGCCCAGACTCCAGGGGGAAGGAAATTAGGCTCCCCCCGGGAACGAGGAGGGGCTGGGGTCTAGCAGACCCCAGTAGAGGGAGATGGGGTAGCAGCTGGCTTTGGAAAGTACAGTCTTCTATGGGGAGTCTGTCCTTTGCTGGGGAGCCTGGGTTCAGCTGAGGTGCACAAGTTGAGGGAAGGCTCAGCTGAACGCAGGGCAGGACCTATGGGGCCCTCCTGGGACCGGCCCCTCCCTCATATCCTCTGCTTTAGCTCCTCTCCGAAGTAGCTAGATAACAGCACCTTTCTTGAACTGTTTTACAAACGTGAACCACCCCCCTGTCCCCCAGTGGAAGACGTTAACTACCTGCTGACCCCGTGAGCACAGAACGCAAGCCTCCTGGAGCCTAAGGACGATAATGTTAACCCCTGTGACACCGCCCTGTTACCTCACCATCAGCCAATCAGAGAACTGTGCACGAGCTGATCCCACACCCTGAGACCCTCCTCCCTCACCTGGCTTTTAAAAATGCTTTATTGAGGGCTTCCCTGGTGGCGCAGTGGTTGGGAGTCCGCCTGCCGAGGCAGGGAACGTGGGTTCGTGTCCCAGTCCGGGAAGATCCCACGTGCCGCGGAGCGGCTGGGCCCGTGAGCCATGGCCGCTGAGCCTGCGCGTCCGGAGCCTGTGCTCCGCAACGGGAGAGGCCACAGCAGTGACAGGCCCGCGTACCAAAAAAAAAAAAAAAAAAAAAAAAAATGCTTTGCTGAAACCCTTTGGGGAGTTCAAGGTTTTGGGGGGCATGAGACAACCCTTCTCCTTGCATGGCCCGGCCGTAAACCTTGCTCTGCTCCAAACTCCAGCGTTCGGTTTGATTGGCTCACTGCGTCCGGCACACGTACTTGTGCTAACAAACAAGGCTGGGCCCAGGCTCAGGGGAATGAGGCGCCTGGGACAACGCATTTAAGAAGGTGCTTCCTCTTGGGTCCTGCGACCGAGCACCTCGCTAATGCAGCACCTCACTCACCCCACCTTAGTCCTGAGGCCAAAGCAGCAGCAAGAAGAAACCTGCATGTGAGTAGACGTGAGCCCAAGTCACCTGCAGGGACAGGGCTGCTGCGAGCACCATGGCTGGTACTGTCCCTGGGCTCCTGGGCAGCGACCTTCAGGAGGCTCATGGTCAATAACCCTTTGTTGCGGCCAAGGAAACTATTGATGGAGGAGATTCCAACACTTTAAAGAAATATCTTCCAGGTGACTGGGAGAGGGAGGGTATTGGCCGGCCCTGCAAACATCCATTTCTTTGTCACATCAACCCTGATCTACGCAGGCTGGAAATCTTAAGTTAAAGAAGTGGAAATAGACAGGCCCTGGGCAGGTGCAGAACACCAGGTCCCAGACTGTTTCAGGTGTGTCACATCCCTCCTGCTTTGTCATCCTGCTTGTGGATGGATTGCATTCAATGGAGAGATGGGAGCTTATGATGACAGAGGCTGGGGAAGCGGGGGCTGGCACAGTGAAATAGGGGGCCCTCCGAGTCCCTGCCGGACCAAGTCCCAGTGATGAAAGGTCCCCCGTCCTCCATGAACCCCTCTGATGCGTTGCCATTAATGTCTGGGGGCCAAAGGTCTGATTTTAATTATCATTTTAAAATTCAGGCTTTAAATTGTTTCTCTCCCATATTTCTGATGCTGGTGAGGGCTGAAGAATCAAGGTTTGCAATAAAGATAAAAATCTGTCCCATGTGTGTAATGCTCTAGTGCTTTAAAGCAAATTCACATTCGTTTACTCCTTAAGCTAGTAAGGAAGACGGGACAGGAATTCACAAGGCCACCTGGTAGGCGATCTCTTGAAAGCTTCTCACCTGGTTGACTGGGTGCTCTTAGCGTTAAGATGCTAAAGAAACACAAGGGGACCCTACTTCTCCAGCTGATGGTGTTTCAATCTGATCACTAAAAGAAATGTTTGGAGGCCATGATTCTGGGAGCTTCTGTGTTTATTATCACTAACATCCTGGACAGGGAGGTTTTGGAAATGAACTAGAATGGACAAGAGTGGAGCAAGAACTATCGTCTCATGACAGGTGGGCTCAGGGTCCCCCGCAGCCCTCCCCTTCCTCCGTGCACCAAGCTGGTGGCTTCTCCAAGACTCCCTACTCTCCCCTGCAGGCAGCGTGCCCTGAGAAGTGAGGGGTGGAGGGAATTGTCCCTAAGACACAAGACCCTTAGTCTTGAGTCTGGACCCACGTTTCCAGAAACCCAGGGTTGCTCAGCTAATCACCTCTGTCCACATTGGACGGTTATATCCATTGAAGCCAAGTAAACAAAATGAGCATTTTATGTCATTAAAAAAAGATACTCAGCTTCATTCTCTAGAGATTCGTCTGGGCTGTTACCATATCAATAGTTCGTTCCTTTTCACCGCTGAGCAGTGTTCCACAATGTGGGTGTCCTGGTGGGTGGTCATCCATTCACTCCTCTAAGGGCATTTGCGTTGCTCGCAGTGTTTTTCTTTGCTATTTTGAATAAAGCTGATCTAGACATTCATGTGCAGTTACGTTTTCGTTTCTCTGAGATGAGTACCCAAGGGCAAAGGGTTTTAACCCTCAATAAAGCAGCTGGTGAGAACGAGATGTTTCTGGTGCCTGAAAGCCAAGAGAAATGCCTTCTGAGTAAAGGAGGCAAGAGCAGGAAGAACGAAACTGTGTGCCAGCCTCCCGTGTTGGAGCCGCGTAGGAAGTCGTGCAAGCTGTGTTCACTTGTGTTTCCCCATCTGCATCTCAGTACCCTCCTCCCCTGTGCAGACGCAAATAGGGACACAAATAGCAGGAGAAAATACAATCTGGGAAACCTCCACTTTAAAGATTAATTTTAAAACACAAAACTGAGAACTCTGTGATTACTACATCACTTCTAAGCGGGGCGGTGACAATAGACCGTGAGTGTCTGGTCACCCCATCCTATAGAAGGCCTGCAGGTATGAATGTGGGAGTGATTTAATCAGGAGCCTGTGATAAAAGCTGAGGCACGGTGATTATGTAGCACCTGCAAAGTTCTCAAAAAAAAGGGCATCCTCTTAACATAAACATATTGTATTTATTAAAAAGCAAAGGAGGGCTTCCCTGGTGGCGCAGTGGTTGAGAGTCCGCCTGCCGATGCAGGGGACACGGGTTCGTGCCCCGGTCCGGGAGGATCCCACATGCCACGGAGCGGCTGGGCCCGTGAGCCATGGCCGCTGAGCCTGCGCGTCTGGAGCCTGTGCTCCGCAATGGGAGAGACCGCAACAGTGAGAGGCCCGTGTACCACAAAAAAAAAAAAAAAAAAAAAGCAAAGGAAATTTAAAGAAAATTTGACTTTTATGTTCATCATGCACAATGATGATGATAAAAAGATAAGTATAGGGCCTGCATGCGAATTAAAAGCATAGTAGCTAAACAAAAACTTACATCGAAGGCAATGAACAAATTCCACTATAAAAAATCGTATCTGTTCACGTGGAGCAAAATCTTGAGTCCGAGCCACTGGACCGCCAGGGAATTCCCTGAATTACATTTTTTAAAAGCCAAATGCTGTAAAAAGAATTTTTCCAGAAGAGGAAAAAACCAAAAAACATTCCAAATGTGTAATGTGTTACCTTCAAAGAAATGAAAACCAAATTAATCACAAACTTCTTTGGAAGTTCAACCTAAGAAAATTAATTTGCTTTGAAAAAAAAGCAATAAGATGTGGCCCTTAATATTTTTTTATCCAGAGTATTTGTAAGTGATAGTTGCACGCAGGAAACTGAAAAACATTTTTAATACATAACTTCTCTTGTAAAACAAATCATAACTCTTTCTAAAATAATAGCATAAATATTCTTAAGATTTCAGACACAGAACCATATTTAAGAATGCTGAAGTTTTGTTGAAAGAAATTGGGTAGGTGAAAAGGATGAAAACTAGTTACACCTGCAGATAATCACAATAATTCTTTTAAATTTGCACATTAATTTGCAATCATAACAAACAATAAATGAAACTAATATGAAAACTAGTAATAAAAAATAATGATGTCATGTGGTTTACAATCTCAGATAAAATGACAGAACATTGGGTGGTGTTGGAATAATAAGTCCATTGGTAATCCTCGTCTCTCGCAAAAGAAAGTAAAACATGCTTGGTTTTTCTTTCAGCATGAAAATATATAAACATAGGTTCAAGACTTTTTGAGAAGCTGTAGCATAAATACTGCTAAAACTGAAATCAGATTTTAAACTTCCAATTTCTGAAGAAGTGAAAGGAAGTAAAACACAGTGTTTATACGAAAAGAGAGAAAAAAATGAAAGGGTAAAACCAGAAAATGTATACAAGATTAGAAAAGATCTAGCAAAACATTATGGCAATAAAAGTGTTTTGGTTCTCTTATTGAATAGTATGATTTGTATTATATTTTAAAAAATTCATTAACTAGCTTTCTATAACAAATAAATGAAATTTATTGAAATGAAAATGAAATTTATTGAAATGAAAATTTCTATAACAAATAAAAGAAATAAATGGTTAAACATAAACTCTGGACCAAAAACAACAATAACACCAACTTTTAAAAAAAAAAGATAAGTATGGCAAAATTAATATCAGACAGTCTTAGGCAGTAAACATGAAGCAGGACCCAAAGTCATTTTATATATAGATAAAATTCATGACTAAGCTATATCACAAAATATATTTATGTGATGAATAGCTTAGCGTGGAAATTCAGAAAAATAAAACTGGTAATTTTTTTTTTGGTCATAATTGAGTCAGTGGAAGACTTTAGCATCATTCTAAAGAGTTGCTATCATGCTATGGAAAATAAAGAGCATATCCGAACCATAAAAAAAGTGAGGGGAATAATAGATACATTCTACACCTGGTGCTCTATATGGTTTCAAAAAGTAAACAGTTTTATAAGCACTAAACTTTTGAACATGAGATTTGGGCAAAGGGCCATGAAAAAACACAGCCTGGTTTTCCTTGAGCTAATTAACCATAAAATTTCTTTGACAGTTGCTCTTTTCTGGGGTTTTCACCCGGTGCCCCTGCTCACCCACCATTCCTTGGTTCTGAGGCACATGGGACCTCGCAGGGACACTTTGATCACAAAGAGCAGAGGCCACCGGTGTCTGGAAGGGTCCCGTATTAAATTTCTGTGGCTGTGTTTGTATGTCCAGAGGCATATTTCAATCTCCTCTGCTAGTGTAATTCTCATCTCCTTAATCACTTATATAATCAACCAGTGTTTATTAGGGCCAATGTATGTTTGACCTTAGGGTGACAATGTGTTTTATCCATCAGTGTCTAACAGCCCAGTTGGTTTGGGTGTGTTGAAAATAGATTTTGGTTTTGATTTGGGGTTGAGGGGGAAGAAATTGGTTTCTAAAATTATGCATGAGTAATACATGAATGCATTCTTATTGTAAAAGATTCAAAGATACATGAATACACGGAACAAGAGGGCTATAAATTGTCTATAAATCTATAGACGATTTATTTTTCTAACCAAGGAGAATTATGGGGTGGAGATGGGAACAGGGATGGAAAGCCAATCTACACAAGGAGGAAGCTTATACGCTACACATAATAAAATGGACATATTTGATTTCATGAAAATTAGTGCTGTTTGCATCACACACACACATACAAAGGCAAATGACAAACTGATTATTTCATCATATATAATAGCAAATGTGTCCAATATGTAAAGATCTCCTATTAGACAAAGATAAATAACTCAACTGAACAATAATATGAACAAATAATTAACAGAAATTATACAGAGAGGTAACAGAAAAAGATGCTCAACTCTGCTAAGCAGGAAAATGAAAGTTAAAACATCAGGAAGGTACTATTTTTCTACCTTATATTTGAGAAAAACAATTAAAAAACCAATAATAGCCAGTGGTGTGAAAAGTTGTGAAAATCAGTATTCTTATATACTCTTGATTGAAGTTTAAATTTGTGCCCTTTAGAAAATAATTTTGTAAAGTTTATTTAAATTTTATATTCACTAATCTTCTTCTTGATAAATGACTTTCCCTTGGACTCTAGCCCCAGCCAAGGCCCTTAGGGAAAGCTACAGGTGCTGGGCACCTCTGCCTGTCCCAATGCAGTTGATAGATACCCGTGTCTCTGATACCATGGAGGGAGTCACTCTGCACAGCCAGGCTGTCTACCTGTGCTCATCTCATTTGAGCAAAATGTTTTTATTTGAGACTTACTCCCCTCTATCACAGTTGGAGGTGCTCATTTGCCTGAAATCTTGATTTCCAAGCTCCAATTTTGTGCCAAGCACCATTCTCTATACTTGGATATAATAAGTGAATGAAGGAATGAATGAAGGAATTTTTTTAAAATAAGCATTGTGTTCCTGATTAAGAAGTATCATGCAAGACTTGAGTAATACTTTATAAAATAGTTAAGAATGACAATAAAGCTTAACAGTCACCAGGTATTCTTCCTTCATTTATTCTTTGTTAGAATGAACAATGGTTTTTCTATTTTATTGTTTTTTTTCAAAGAAGCAGCACTTAGATTTATTCACCAATTCTACTTTTCCATTTTCTATATTAACCTCTCTTCTGTTCTGTTTTTGCTATGTTCTCACTTCTTGAGTTGAATGTTCAGGTTTTAATACATTTTGAAGTCAATGAACATGTTAAAGGCTATGAATTTATCTCTAGGAACAACTTTGGCTGAATTACATTTTTTACTTTGCTGACTTTTAAGACAGCAAAGGGAAAGAGCATGGAGGAAGCAGATGGAGAGGAGAGGAATTTCCTTTAGACCAGAAAGAACTAAGTACACAAAAATGCTAGGTGGAAAGAGCCAGTAAAGGGAACAGTGACAGAACAGAAGTGGGAAGAGAAGCCAGAGTGAGGCCTTGAGGGAGAAAAGGTAGAGGGAATTTTGAGCACTGTCCAATGGCTCCTTTCAAACGAGCAGTCACTCTGGCCACATTGCCTTGGTCACCTCCAGAAACATGCCAGCTCTTCGGCCCACCTCTGGGGCCCTATCCTCTGTGTCTGCTCATCCCCATCACCCTGCCACAGCTGGCTTGTGTTCCGGATCCACCCTATCCTACATGAGGAAACTGGACAATGTTGAGTCCCGGTGTGTTAGCCTTCCGTCTTTGCTGGGCTGCTCCTTGGACTTGGATTTGGCAGAGCTGGCTGGCTTGGGATGAACAGTCCAGGGATGGGAGGAAAGGGGTCCAGCTGGAAGCAGATTCAGGTCAAGTTGCAACCAGAAACCCCCTAAGCCTGCCCGAAACAGAGCTCTGATAACCTCACCCTCTGCTAAGGCCTTTGATGGCTCCCCACTGACCCCACAACACACTCAACCCCTCCCCGTGGCATTCCAGGTCTTCACAGAGCTGAAGGTAGCACTTCTGTATCTGCCACCCCACTCTTTCTCTAAGGGGCTAGAATACTTCCCCTCCTTTCCGTCACTCGTGCCTTAAATATAGGATCCTCTCTTTCCTTCAGACTTATTGCAAAAGCCATATCCTCCACGAAGTATGAACTAGATTCCCCTACACAGAAATCATCCTTCGTTCTCCTCTAGCTGCCAGAGCCCTTCCTTTGTATCCTCTTTCTGCACTTGGATTCCCAACTTGAGTCTAAACCTCCTCACTTTGGATCTCAGCCAAGCCTGAACATGTCAGCAGGATGCCTGGGATGAAACCTCCAAGGATCTCTTTACCTGGGAGACCAGGCACCTCTTGACAAGAACTCATCCTGAGGGAAGAGAGCGGAGCCCACCGGGAGGTCAGTGACAATGGGCCTGAAGACACCAGACACCTGGGCATCAGAATCCATACAAAAGCTGCATTGGAGTTGACCTTGGGGGTAAAGACCAGCCCCAGGGACTGGGTAAGACCTCAGAGGCCTGGGCGTTTGTGTTGGCAGCTCCACGGGGGACGTCCAGGCCATCTGATGGCAGCAGGGACCACGTTGGCAAATGGAAGAACGTGAACTTGAATCAACCTGAGTCAAAAAGGAGGATTTATTGGCTCACACATCTGGGAAGGCCAGAGTGGAGCTGGCATCTGGGAACCTGGATCCCAGCGTGCAGGTGACATCCTCAGGTGTGGCTTCACCCCCTTTCTCCTTCTCTGCGCTGAGCTCGTTCACTTTATCTGCAGGGGGTTCACCCTTATATAGCCGGAGACCTGGCTGTAGTTGTCTCTGCCTACCATCATCTTAGCTTGGTAACCCTGAGAGAACCGCCTTCTCACACCTCATCACCTGCAAGGATGTGACGGGCTTGGGGAGAATCCCCGAGCCCACACACGGACTAATCAAAGAGGCCAATGGAATGAACAGGGAATACAGATGGATGGTCCCAGTGCATCGAGCCGGTCCACAGGAAATGAGGATCTGACTACCAGAAGGGGGCGGTGTTCTCTATGGAGGTGTCTTCGTGGGCACTGGTAGCAGAGCTGCAGTGGAGACATCCCCTGGGACCCCATCAGGAGAGGAGGACAGTGGTGGGTTTCCAGGAGGAGATCAGGCCGAGTTTCCTGAACCCAGGGAGAACCTCCAGGAGGTTTCCAGAGCCACATGGGAGGAAGTTGCCAGGGGGCGGGGAGGGAGCAGAGGTCTCACAAGTCAGAGGTACCCCCTCCTGTGATTGCTTTTATCCCCTGGTTGCAATGCCCTGAGTAAACCGGGTCACAGTGCTTTGTTATAGATATTTGTAGGTGTATCTTACATTCCTTACCAAGTGTGAGTTCCTGGACACCAGGACCTGTTTCTGTTACCCCACAGAACACAGCCCAGCATCTTATGCATGTGCAGAAGATATAAATAATCGTCAAATACATTAATTTTTATTCTGATCAAAAGGCCCAGCTTTACCTTCTCATCCGAACCTGTCATTTGGGGGCATAAGTCAATCCTTAACCCTGAGTCAGCCCCAAATAGCCATGGAATTCGGGTCCCTGTTATGGGGCTACTCAGGCGTCCCTACCAAAGTGCCACCAGGGGAGGTTATAACAGCTCAAACAAAGTGGACCTTTCATCCTCTTACTGTGGCCTGTAGATTTCAAAGAACCTCTTTCAGCTGATCCACAGGGTATTTCCAGGAGGGGAGGGGACAGTGTGACTTGCACCTCTTCCAGAGAAGCTTCAGGGCAGGTCCAACCTCTGCGTGTTCAGACTTCTAGCCCAGGGCTTGTTTCCGCGCCCTGCCCTGCCTGCTAGTAAGGACAGTTCTTGGTGAGTTACATCTTTCTGAGGAGCGTGAAGTCTTTGCCAAATAGCTCCCTTCCTTTTGCTGGAAACTATAGCTTTCCTGATGTCTAGCCACTTTCTGCCATGAATCAACGTCCCAGACCAGTCACTACAAACGACAAATGACAAATTGAAACATGTCATCTGCATGTCCATCTCAATGTCTTGAGCTTCCCCCAGTCGAAGGACCCGGTGCTCTAGGGAAAGCCACTTGGAATCTCATCCAGGTCATTGGAAAATCACCTGATGGAGATGAAGAGAACGTATCCCTCTCTCTCTTTGCTTCAGACTCCTGCCCTCTGCCTCTCCCGACCCCTGTCCTCTGTCTCCCCTGTTTCGTATCCTATGACTCACAGGTCCTGCATCTGAGTCACTGAGATCCCCACAGCGAGCGGCCTTGTCCGGTGCCAGGTGCCCTCCTTGTCTGGGAGGTGCTTCCCACGCATGCGCCTTAGACATGCCCCAGCAGACCTGGAGGAAGGGAGAGTCTTCTAATCTCTCTCCAAAGACCTCAGAGCTGCCGGCTCCCCGTTCAAGCTCTCTCTTCCCCACTGAGAGACATCCTCACACCCACCCTCTTAGCTGAAGGCAATGGAAACTTCCTGTAGTTGAACAACTCTGGTTGGTGGTAGATTGTTCTTGAAACACACCGAACCCTTCCTGGTTCCCCCAACACCCCCTACCCCAAGGGTCTGAAGATGTTGCCTCCACATTTCCAGCTGCAACGGTGAGGAATCCCACAGATGCTCACAAGCTGGTGATTTCTGATAAAACTGAAGCTAAGTTGCTTGGTTAATAGAGCATATTTGCAAAACTTATTCCTGGCACAATGTCTGAGGCTTGGTACCTCTGCATGGGTTAAATTCCCTTCCCTCCCCTCCCCTCCCCTCCCCTCCCCTGCCCTGCCCTCCCCTCCCCTTACCTTCCCTTTTCTGTATTAGAATGTAAGCTTCCAGAAAGCAGGGCTCTGACTATCTTGCCCAACTCCTTGAATTATGCTCGGCACGTGCTTTAGGGCTCAACAGATATTTGATCTATTGACTGACTTTTCAACATTAATATCGAAATGTTCTGAGCTCAGAAGGTAATGGAACCTTCTCGGTTGCCTTCCCCCACTCTGAATCACCCATAGACTCGCTGCAGGATAATAGTAATGATGTGTTTTACGTGCCAGGCCCAGCGTTACACATTTCACATTGGAGTATCTCATTTACTCTACGTAAAACCCTATGGTGTTGGCATTGTTACTATTTGCATCTTTACCACCAATGAAGCTAAGATTCCAGGCTCTCCAGCCTATAAGTGGATGAGCAGGGATTTGAACCCAGGTCCTGCTGGCTGCAGAGTCTGTATCCATCCCTAGGTATGTGTCAACACGTGAAATTTATAACCCATAGGGTGACGTGAGCGAAGTGACTCTTCATTAAAGTTTCAGCTGGGTTGAATGCAGGGTATCACATCAAGATTGCCAGGACTTTGAATCAATGACAAAGAAACCCATGAGAGCAGCCAATCTGAGGCACACAGCCCACCAGTCTCGTAGAGAGACCTACAGTCTCTAGAATGGCCAGGACATGACCAGGACTCTGCAGAAGAGCCTTTATTCCAGGAATGCTCACCTGGTAAGATCAGCAAACCAGCTCACCCGGGGCAGGATCTTCACCTTGAAGGGAACACAGACTGCCCTCTGCATCGCTGACTACAGCAGTCATCTCAGGAGCTGTGGGTTTTCTCAGCCCAGCCCCCCCACCTGCAACAGGTGAGGGGTGAGTGTGCCCTGCACCCCGATCTCCCTCGGTCTCCTGAACTTCATGTGGGCAGTCTCTGTGTCTCCTAGTTCAACTCGGTTAAAGATGACTTTTTCTTTTGTTTTTAAAAGTCTTTTTTGAGTTCGTTACAATATTGCTTCTGTTTTATTTTTTAGCTTTTTGGCCGCGAGGCATGTGGGAACTTAGCTCCCTGGCCAGGGATCGAACCTGCAACCCCTGAATTGGAAGGCGAAGTCTCAACCACTGGACCGCCAGGGAAGTCCCCAAAGATGACTTTTTCAAATGAATTTTTATCACAAATGAACATCTGTATCTATCTATCTAGCATAAATACATACGTATACAATGCTATACACACACACCCCTACTCAACCCACAGTTCTTTGTCCAACGAAAGACCAGCAGTATCCAGACACAGTACGACCAGACTAGGAACAAACACCAGCCCTTGGACCAACTTCCTCTTCTCCAGCCCTGACCTGGTTGAACGAAGTAGGGCAGGTCTGTGGCTGGTAGGCTTGGGGCGCTTCTAACAGGGACATTTGCTTTGCTTTCAGAATTTCTCTACCTCTACAAGAAACATCACAGCTTCTCAGGTGTCTGTCCAAATGTAGTTTGCATACAGGGGTGTTTCTGATTGGTTCTGCAAGGGCCCCTCCCGGTGGTATCCTGCACCTAACACTGTTGACCCAGTTCTCCACTTTGACCTTCCCGGTGTCACCGGGCTGCGCTATTCCAGCGGCATCCAGCATTGCTAACACGGTTCCTATCAACGCTTCTGTTTTGAATGAGTGACTCAGACTTCTTTATTCTAACAAGTCTGCGTTCTGAGTATCAATAATTAACTGCTGAACTGATAAGTTCAGTGCTTTCTCAGAAAACCTGTTAACATTTAACCATGAAGACAGTCCTGGTTTACACATTTTGTGTAATGTTTTCATTATATTGTACAGATTCTAGCAAATCTAATCACGTTGATTTTGGAGTTGCTCGATAATCATCTCCTAATCTTTCACTCTGCGTGTTCTTGAAGTTTCCAGAAAGATGTACGTTATCCTCAAATATATTTGCACTAAGCCCCAAACAGTCCCAAGATCCTGACTGTGCTCGAAACCAAATATTGCTGTAGGTATAAACTGCTACTTTGTTGATGTTTACGTTAACGTTTTAATAAATGTCTCCTTTCTCCACCAAATTCGAAAGAGAACAATTGGCATGCGGTGATAACAGGCCCCATTTCTGTGGTTAAAGCACAACGCCATCTGTATCCTCTTTTATTTAGCCAAGGTAACTCAATTTTTTTCCATTGATAACAATAAACAATGAAACCTCATCTGTTTGGGGAATGGCAAAAAAAGACTTCAAATTCAATTATGTGCTATAGTTATTAATCATCTAGCTAATTGGTTGAGGAATACCGTTGCCTAAAGCGGGTGTAAATTATTTTGACCCAACAGTATTTGCTAAATCAGATTTACCAAATCAACTAATGGACAAAGAAACAAATGTACACAGGCTCTAGACTGGGCATTAGATGACTGAGATCTGTCCTTGTGTTTAAGCATCTTACAGTCTAGTTGATGACACACAAGTTGGCTTTTCTGAACAAGACGGCGGGACTTGGCTCTCATTTACACAACCACGACATACATCACCTTGAGTCATTTTTGAAACAAGCATACTTCTGTATCCCTGTATGTCCATAGCTAGATGCACATCTAAAATCACAAAATAGAAGCAATATATACACTAATATGTATAAAATAGAGAACTAGTAAGAAACCGCTGTATAAAAAAATAAAATTCAAGAAAAAAGAAAAAGGAACAACATACGTCCTCATTGCAGAATGGAGTTAAAAATTAGCCCTGTCCCAGAATCCATGGGGCATTCCTGCAACTGTAATGTGTACAGGATGAGATAGAACAAACCACTGATTTCTGAGAAATGCTTCATGTCCAGAGATAAGTACGCCTGTGAAGGAGCTACACTTGGCCCTAATTTAAAGCTTGGGCTCTTGGAAGAGGGACTCTACAGGCAGGGTGGGGTTCTCTGAAGCTTCCCACTCACACAGCAGAGTGCGGGAAACGCCACCAGGGCGTGGAGATTGCATCCCAGGCAGAGGGCCCGGGGTGTGTGAACGTGTGTGTGTGTGTGTGCGCGTGCGCACGCAATGTGTGCATTGGCCACGAGCGCTTTCCCTGACCCTCCCCCAGAATCTCTCTAGGGAGCCAGGCTGGGGCCACGATGAGAGGAAGCTCCTGGCTCATCCCCACCACCACCCTGGGTAACTCCATCCCCCAGACTCCTGGGCCCCCAAACTGACAGTCCACTACCAACAGTTCTCTCACTTAGGACTGCTGGATAAAATACAGGATGCCCATTAAATTGGAGTTTCAGATAAACGACAAGAATTTTAAAGTAAAAGTATGTCCCAAATATTCTATAGGACACGGTTATACCAAAAAAAAATTGTTGTTCATGTGAAATTCAAATTTAAATGGGCAGCCTGTTTCGTTTGTTTGTTTCTTTGATTTTGCTCAACTCTCTACCCCTGAGTGATTGGGATGGCATGTGCACCATCTCAGCAAGGCAGAGTTAACAGTACAGGCCCTTGGGACAAACTGCCTGGACTCTAACCCTGACCCCACCACTTACGGGCTGCAAAACCCTGGGCAAGTCACTTCACTTCTCTGGGCCTCAGTTTTCTCATCTGTAAAATGGAGATAATAGTAGCCCCCCCCCCAATATTTTTATTGATTCGAATACTGACAGCAAGAGAAGAAGATGACTGTCAGGTCGGTTGAGGTGTCCATTCTGGTGAAGAATGATGAGCACAGACTTGAACTGTGAGGTCAAAGTGAGTCACCAAGTTAACCACGGTCTATTCCTAATTGCATTAGGTGCATGTTCAAAAGAATCCGGAGATAATATAATCAAAAGGGGCTCATCTGTGTGTGTGTGTGTGTTTTCCTTCCTTCACAATAAAAACATGGATTTCACGCATTATGACATAAACAGATAAAATCTTCCCACAAGTTGGCAGAATCACAGCCACCACACGGGACAACGCTAATGGGAAACAGCAGGTACCTGCTCACCGCGGCAGTTCCCACGTGTGGTCCTGCTGCTTACTTGGCAACCACGCTGGAAATCGTGAAAATGACTGACACATCTATTTTCACATGTTTGTCGGCCAAGAATGAGGCTAGACTAAAACAATTGGAGTTTTTCACAGCAGGATGTGGTCCCCCAGGGCTGAGACAGAGTGGAAGGCGGGAGCGAGTAGGGAAGGGCTGCTTGTCTTCCTCACCCGCAGTGGTGACCAGGCTCATCTCTCTTTCCACACCTGACCATCCCCTGGGGATACAGATCCTTCTGCAAATTCACTTCATATCTCTGAACAAGTGCTTATGAGTTCTACCGCTCCTTCTGTTTCTCCTCCCCCAGTACGGCCATGTGTCCAGAAACCAGTTTAATGAGTGTCAAGGGTAAGGTGGTGTTGAAAAGAGGGTTGGCAGCCCACCTGAGTGATGCTCGTGAATAAGGAATGGGCAGAAGCAGCCCTGGTTCATTCATCCCACAATGATTTCTTCTTCCAGACTCTATCACGTGCAGGTGGTGTGCTAGGTCGGTGTTGGGCATGAGAAAGGAATCCAATGAAATAACATAGTCACGTGTTGACATTTTCCTGGGAGAACCACTGATTGAGAGATGAGGGCTGGGAGGTGATGGGCTGTATTTCAGAAAAACAAAAGAGAAGTTACTTTGCCTCCACACTATCTCTCCTTTCAAAAGCGAACAGGGATTTGTGCTTCGTGCATTACAATAAAGTAACTGGATCGTAATTGCCACACAAACAGCTCATAAGACCAGTCTCAGGGCTGCACAGCACAAGGGAGCCGGTCCTGGTTCACTTTCCACTGTGATGTTCACGCTTCTAGTTCAGCAATCAGGCTGCCCATTTCATACCATCATTCCTTGTTTCATATTTTAAAGAAAGGTTTCTTGTAATTTATTGTGTTATGTTTCTCGAATCTTATTGAGAACACAAATAATATTTTCTCTAAGTTTATTCCTTTTCTTCTTTTTAAAGAAAAGTTACTTCAAAGGAAGGCAGGCCCTCTGGGTCTGCCAGAACCTACTAGTCTGTCTTTCTGGAACCATGCTAAAGTGTCATGGCTTGAGGATTCTTACTCAGTTTGTCAGAGCAGCATCGACTCACAGACAGGTGGGTGTTCAGCTAGACTGCCAGAGATCGCGGTAGGTTTTGCCAAAGTCCTTCAGAAGGAGCTCCAGGCCAATCCCAGGAAGGCAGGGGGAGGCTCGGGAAAGGTCAGGGGATAACCAGTCAGTTCAGGGCCTAGAAAGCTGGGGATGAGCCTGGACTCAGAGCTTCATCCTTGGCTTTTGATGGAGCCAGGATTCCAGGGAAAGCTTCCCTGGAGCACACACTGGCTGGAACAGTCCAAGGCTGCCTGTCGTGAGAGCTGGCAGGGCTCATGGCTGCTAAAATGTCATCACCCTCTTAGCCTGTGGCATGGAAGCTTTCATTTCTCTGGGATCATTTAGGGGTGTCAAGGAAGGTCAGTGGACTTTTCCCAGGACCTCTGGTCTTTCTTGTTTCTCCTCCATCCTGCTGTAGACCTCTGCTTCCCCTCTGTTGCCCTGAAGTGGAATTGAAGTGGAGGCAAATGGTCACAGATTGAATTAGAGTCACGTTTGTCCTTCTGAGCAAATGTGGTTCTGGAACTGTGAGGGCTTTTAAGTGTTTGGGGCATCCAGCCAGCTTGGGAGTTGAGTGTGCAATGGCACAAAAATTGATAGTGGCCATCTGGAAGCATTCTTTTCTCTTTTGGTTTTCTCCTTTTTAAAGAACGTTGTGTTTTAATTGCATTGTACTTACTTAACAAATACAGATCAATAGAAATCATCACCTGGAGCTAATCGCTCAGGATTTTGATGCTTAGTGTTTTCTATCTATATTTTCTAAGCAAAACTGGACCATACCCAGTGTAGTGTTTCGTAACTATGGACTCATACTGGACGAAGACTTCCTCTAGTGGCGATTTAATCAATTCTGCTACATTTCCTTGGTTACCGGCATATGCTACCTGGTCTTAAATCAGAAGATGAGCTCTTGGGAAGACTTGGAGGCAAAAGAAGTAGAGGAGGGTTCACAGAAAAGAGGCACGGCTCCCATTGGATGGGATGAACCGTTTGGATTGGTGCCTGTCTCTCTCTCTGAGACCCTGTGACCGCACAGAGTCCTCACATTTTCCCACTTCCAATCCCTTGTGGAAACCTTCTCACCTACAGCATTTCCAGGACAAGGAACCATGGCCAGAGCCAGACTCTGGGGTAACTGGATAGCTTGCATTCCCCCTCTTCTATTTTATCTTAAATGTTGAGAATGATATATGTCCAAATCTGTTGATTTGGTATATGTTGAAACCAGTTGACTGGAGTCAGCCTGTCACCCTAATCCCATTATAATGTGCTTCTCCATAAATTCTTTCCCCATCTCAAATATGTTTAACTTGTGAATAAGCCTCGAAATTATGGTGTCTAGGGCTAGCCTTGGCGAGCTTATGAATCCAAAGTCAGTCGTCTTATGGGTTCTGGTCAACTTTCCTCATTAGAACAATCAACCTGAAGCATAAGAGCTGGAGTTGGCATAATAGGGATGAACAGTGACGGTTTGAAATGAAAAATGAAGTTGAAACATGCTTCTAAGGCTCCCAGGACCAACTGCCCCAGGGCCCTAGCACGTGACTCACTCTCTCTTCCCCATTGTTAGAAATGTTTCTCATTGTTGAATGCCTTTTGCTTGTCAGGGCTGAGCTCTGTTCTCTAAATAGTTGAGGGATAAGTTGTCATTAAAAAAAAAAATGCTTAAGGAGTAAAAGTGTTATTGCCTGGCTCCATATTTTTAAGTATTATGTCATCTCTTGTCTTCAAACAGATTGACGGGAGGAAGAAAAACCTCAGGTAGTTTCTATGTGTAAACTGGGCAGGGAGAGCACAGCACACGGGAGCCCTTGTCATGCCAAGTCCCAGTTCTTTTGTTGATGCCCTGAGGTTGAATCTGCTCCTCAGTAAACGCTTCTCCCACCATCACCACCACAGGGACCATCCAGTCTCTGCTGCCATTTTTCTGTGTATCTGTGTGAAACTGCTTTCTAGATATGATCCCAGGAAGAACTCTGAGAGCCTCAAAGCCCTCTGTGTTGGTGGAAAACACATGAAACAGCCAGTATATGCCCCAAGAAGGGAGGGAGAGAAGCTGGAGTTGCTTGGAGCAGTTGTCCAAGAACTTGGCACCAGGAAGGAGAACGTCATTATCTACAGTCAGGAGACAGAGTTGGATGGAGCAAGATCGAGGATGCCCAAGAGACCCAGGGGGTTGGGTCCTAAAGAGCTGCTCTGCTAAACACCAGAAGACAAGGGAGATGGGTGTAGGTGGAACTAGGCGGGATGCAGACATTGCAGGGAGCCACATAGCAACCTGGGCTCAGACACGTGAATTGGGTGTGATCTCTAGTAAGACACATACTAATTTAGGTAAGAGTGGATAGTGAACATTTTGTATGACTCGAACTAGTGCCCTTCTTAGAGTTTGTGCCCTTATAAAGTACTGAATGTGTTGTAAAATAGCCCATTTTACCCTGTTTAAGACCAGTCTAAAGAGTTTCTATTAAAGATGCATTTCTGGAGAAGAAAATGAAGAAGAAATAGAAAGTACCTTAAGGACAAAAAGATCTTTATCCTTCTAATTGCTCTCATTGTAGAAAAATTGGAAAATATAGGAAAACATAAAGAAGAAATATAAAGCAAGCACACATACACCAACCTATGATAGTGAATTTTATATTTTTCAGGCTTCGTCCAGCAAATTTTAACATGGTTGTATAATTGAGCAGGATCCTAGGGGGCCTTCCCAGAACAGACACCCCCCCCCCCAACCACCCTCTCCACCTGCTCTTGTCTGTAGAAGAACTTTAGCCTCTTAGGCCTTCCCCAAGTTCCAAAGAGTAAATTTAATCAGAGAAATGAGAAAGTGCAGAAAGAAAGGAAAACAGTGAAGCAAGACAAAATAATAACAGTTTAGCCATTAAACAAAGTCAAGGACATTTAGTTCCTCCTCAAGGGCTATAGATTATATTCTGAGCCATATCCTATGAGCTGTTTTGCAGATACTGAAACCTCCACTAGGTGGAAGAAGTTAACTGCATGCTGCCCACCAGTACATAGACCCCAGACTGGTTAGAACCAGAAGGTCGATGGTGTTGACTCTTAATTACCTCACCACCATCCAATCAGAAGAATGTCCACGAGTTGATTATGTATAACATCCCCCTCCCCCTGGCTTTAAAAACCTTTCCCTAAAAGACTTCAGGGAGTTCGGGCCTTTTAAGTACTAGCCACCCAGACTCCTTACTTGCTGCGCTGTGATAAATGCTGCACTTTCCTTCACCACAATCCAGTGTCAATTGATTGGCTTTACTGGGCATGGGCAAGAGAATCCAAGTTTGGTTTGGTAAAAGCTGTTATCATATTAAAACTATAGTTTGTATCTTGCATATTTGGCTTAGCAATGCAACACATGCATCTTCCTTTGCCACTAAGAATCTCTTTGAGAAACACGGTTCTTAATGACTATAGCCTATTCTACTCTACTAAGACACCCAACTGTCTTATCTTTACATATTGTTGAACAGTTCCGTTTTTCCAAAAATTTCTTAACTTAAACAGTTTCGTAATAAACATATTTATACATAAGTTTTAACTATGGTAGGATTATTTCTTGGAAAAATTCTCAAGAAGGGTCAAAATACTAAAAAGTATTTTGAGATCATTCATTTCTACCACCATGGGAATACCAATTTCCTCCCAGCCATTATTCCCCACTATAAATAAAATACGAATTGACCATGTACAGTGATCTTTAAAACAGTTTAGCATGTGTCTACACTAGGCAGGCTTTAGATACCAGTTAGAAATTCTGTTCAGATACAATGAAGCAAATCTGTTTAGTAGTGGCTTGGGTGAATTTGTTTTAGGTAATGAGAAGATGGAGAGTAGGATGTCCAAGGATATTATGGCCGCTCTACAGAGTCATCAGAGAATCCAGTTTACTTTTATTTTCCTGCTTTGTCATCTTTGTTATTGTCAGTCTGTGCCTTTCAGTCTCATGATCACAGGATGCCTGCTGTGCCTACCTCCCTCTTTTCTTTCTCTCTTCCTCCCATTCTTTCCTCTTTCTTTCTTTCTTTCTTTCAAAATAACTTCAACCTCTTCATGATTTGGTTAACACTAGTTGAGTAACTTTAAACAAATCACTCACTGTACTTTTCAAAGTCTGGATTTCGTGAGGCATAAAATTAAAGGCTTTGGACCAATCTTTATTACTCCTTATATGTAATAATCAATGTATTTTTTATCATAAAAATCTTGCAATTCTAGGGCTTGATCCAGAAATAGTGACCACTTTCCTAAGTCACATGGGAAGTCTGTGGCAGAGCTAAAATCAGGACATCAGCAATGTGGGTTTATTTGATTTCGCAAGTATCATGTCCTGGACTTGACTCACTAAGAAACACACATTTGATTTCAACAACAACAACAAAAAAGCTGTTACTAAAATTTCTCATCTCTCCTGTGTTCATTATTCAAGTAGAAAAAAATTGTCCTTTTTATCAAGTTACTCAGCACGAACAGAAATTACATTATGTTATTTCATCTTTTGTCATACTGTTAAATCTGCTGTGATTGGATTTAAATATGCATTGAACATAACATTGTTTCCTAGATTAAAATGATTTATAATAAATTTTTGAGATCCTCTTGAGTGGTTAGATAATGTTTAGTTTAACATCTTTATTTTAAATCAACACTGAAACTTTTAAGACTTTCCACTGGATATTGGCTTCTTTCAGGAACATTGCTGGAAAAAAGGTAGTTTATGAGTCATCATGTTAATATGTCATATTACATAAAGACTGTTTCACCATACATCTGGCTTTTTTTCCCCTTTCAGTCTCTTCTTGAGAGTGTGGCTTTCTCAGGAAAACAGTAATTCACTCATCATGCTTGCTTTAGCCAAGATGCAAAGTCATCTGAGCACCAAATCCAGCACAGTCTTGGAAAACTCACTAAAAACCACTGAACACTCCGGGGGAGATTTGATCAAAAACCAACTGGTTCATTTTCCCATGTTCTCAGCTTCTCTTCCGTGAAATTCATTCTGCAAGATGGGGGGAGGGAGATGGGGCAGGAGGATGCAGAGCAAGCCTGGGACCTGGGAGCGAGTGGAGGGAGGGAAGGTAAAATGTCCCTAGTGGCAATGTCCCGGGTTCCCTGCAGAAGCAGATTCTCTTCGGACATAAACATCCTCAACACAGATCCCTGGGGTTGCCTCAGATTATGAGCAGATGAATATAAATTCAAAATTAATTACAAAACATGCAAAGAAATTAGCCACTATGAATGAAAGCAGCAAACAACAAACCACAGAATAAGTTCCCCAAGTACCTCAATTATTGGAATTTTTATATAGAGACTATAAAATAACTATCTTTATTTGAAAAAATTAAAATGACCACTACCAAGGGACAATTAAAATTTCAGGAATTTTTAAAAGTAATTAAATTTTACAAATGAAATTTATAATTAATAAAATGAAAACCACAATAGATGGATTACAAGTTGATTAAAAACAGTTGAAGAAAGAGTTAGAAATCAGATTTGACAACATAAGCCAATATTTAACACAGAGAAATAAGAAGATGGAAAATATGAGAGGCGAAGATATACAAAGTAGGGAGTGAGAAAGTATGACATATGTCTAACCAGGATTCCAGAATAGAGAGGATGGGTGAGGAGAAGTATTTGAAGAAATAATGGCTCAGAACTTACCAGAATTAATGAGACTACAAATCCCCACTTAACAGGAAACATAATAAACCCAAGCTGGTTAAGTAAAAAGAAATCTACACCATACCAGATTACCGTAAAATTACAGAAAATCCAATGAAAAATAAAAGCAGCCAAAGAGAAGAAATAGACCACCTAGAAGTGAAAATTAGATTTACAGGAAACTTGTTATTTGCTGCAATGGAAGCCAGACACAGTGTAATGATACCCTTAAAGTGCAGACTTAAGTTTGTCAACCCAGTAAACTAACATTTAAAAACAATGGCAAACTGAAGAATTTTATAGACAAACATGGTTTTACTACTAAAAGACTGACCAAAAGGACTCCAAAATATGTTCTCCAGGAAAAGGTAATGATCCTAGAAAGAAGGTCTGATGTTGAAGAAATAGCAGGTAAAATAATTTCCAAACAAGTGGCTACATTTTTAAAAGTGTATATAAAGCAATAAAAACAATTTAAACAAAGAACAAAATGCTGAAAAACAACAGCAAGTCAGTCTGAAGTTGGGACGATTAGGAGAGCTTAAGATATTGGTTAATTTTAGACGTGAGTTCAGCAAGCCTGAATTTAAAATTTTAACTACTAAAAAAATGTAATAAAGGGATCCCTGGTGGTGCAGTGGTTAAGAAACCTCCTGCCAATGCAGGGGACACAGGTTCAAGCCCTGGTCCGTGAGGATCCCACATGCCGCAGAGCAACTAAGCCTGAATTTAAAATTTTAACTACTAAAAAATGTAATAAAGGGATCCCTGGTGGCACAGTGGTTAAGAATACTCCTGCCAATGCAGGGGACACAGGTTCAAGCCCTGGTCCGGGAAAATCCCACATGCCGCAGAGCAACTAAACCCGTGCACCACAACTACTGAGCCTGCGCTCTACAGCCCACAAGCCATAACTACTGAGCCCACATGCCACACCTACTGAAGCTTATGCACCTAGATTCCATGCACCCCAACGAAGAGTAGCCCCCGTTGCTGCAACTAGAGAAAGCCCGCGCACAGCAACGAAGACCCAACTCAGCCAAAAATAAAAATAAATAAATAAATTCAAAAAAAGTAATAAAGAGTATTACTTTCAAACTAGAAGAGGGGAAAATAGAAGAAGAAGGAGGAGGAGGGGTGGGAGAGGAGGAGGAGAAGAAGAAAAACAACAACAACAAATCAACTTATTCAAACAGAAGGAAAAAAACAAATAGAGAATTAGCAGGGCAAATATAAAACACAACGTAAGAGGAAGATGGAAAAAGAAGACTTCACACATAATAATTATGATAGATAAAAATGAACTAAACTTTCTGCTGAAAATACAGAGAGTATCAGTTCTGAGTAAGAAAAATATCTACTATGGATATTTAAATGAAATACACCTAAAGCATGAGGACACTGTAAGCTAGAAGCAAATGAATTAAAGATACAGGCAAATACTACAGAAATCTGCAATGGCTGTAAAGACATCAGCCAACATAAGTTATTGTTAGGGATGAAAATGGTCACTATATGTTGATGTAACAATTCTAAATTTTTATTACCCTAAATAGCTACAAAATATATAAAGCAAAAATTGATAGAACTACCAGATGAAATGGACACATGCTTCGCAAAAGTGGAAGATTTCGACATACCTTTCTCAATTCCTGATATGGCAAATAGACAGAAAATAGTACAGGTATACAAGATCTGTTCAACGCTAACAAACCCACCTCAAAAGCATTTAGCTTTTTTACATTCTTCTTAGCATATTCAACAATGGAGAAATAGACATTCTTCTCACGTACAAATGGAATATCTACAAAAATGGAATATCTACATGTTGTGTTCAAAACAAAAACACTCCACATCTCACAGATTGTGTTTTTTGACAACAATGCAAATCAGCTGGAATTGAATTAAAATGTGTATTTTAAAAAAAAATTTTAAGTCCCATGTATTCCAGAGACAATTTTGTTCCATAGAAAACAGATATCTGGGAAATTGAGCTAAGTCAAGTTTAATGATAGTAATAATAATGAGGAGGAGGAAAAGGAAAAGAATTTTTTGCTTCAGGAGTTCTCATATGCCTTAATATAGTAATGTAATCACACATGTCTAAGTGAAGACGTTTTATGCAAAGCTTCGTACGTTTATTGTACCAAAAATTTTTCTACCCATAGAGTGATGCATGGGACCAGTGTTCCGTGGAACACGCTTTGGAAAACATTGCTCCACAGCAACCCTGGGGCATACTTCATATAAACCATCTTATTTTTATTAACCCTATTTAGCTTATCCTGGCAACTGTGAGTCTGGATAGGACATCTCCCAGGATGCATCCTAATAAAACCATGGGTTGATGCTCCTGATAAGAAGAGCAGGACTCCATCTTACACAGCATGTTGCGATGACCAGGGAAGAATCATTTCAACAGGAAGAAGACATGTGAAGATAGGAATATTTGTGTTTTTAAATTGCCCTCATTTTTCAAAAACACTTGAGCTGCTCTAATTCACATCAAAGCTTTGAGACCTGCTGTAGAATTCCTTCAACTGCTCTTCAAACCTGTCAGGACAGCCTGACTCTACTGGGTTTGACCCTTATCCAAAAATGCTCACTTTCTAGACAGTTAGGAGACTTGACATTCTTTCCAGATCAGTGAGGCTGTGACAGGGCAATGAATCACTCTGTAGACCAAGAACTAATCCATTATGTTGCCTGGAGCAATAAACCATTTCTTTTTCTTTCCAGGTCTTTCTCATGGACTCTCCGTTTTGCATTGAGATAATTCATTAGTTCTGCTATCAGGGGCCCACCTGTATTGTGTTAAAGAAGAACCAGAATGGATCAGGGGCTGGAAAACCAGTGAACCCACTCTGGGACATGGCCAACTCTGAGGAGTGGATTTTTCCATACAGGAATCTCACATTCTAGGATATGACATAAGCTCACACATTGTGAGTTCACTTGAGAGTATGTTCATACAACTGAGGAGATACAGGTGTTAACACAAGATGGTGACTTTTAAAATGTGTCCAAAAATTCTAGATATTCCTCCCTTCAAAACATGGAGCTTAATTCTCTTTCCCATGAGTATGGGCTGGATTCAGTGACTAATGTCTAATGAACAGAATATGGCAGAAATCAAGGGATGTCACTTCAGAGATGAGATGTAAAAGACTGTGTCTCCCATCGTGGGCTTGCTCACCTCTCTTGCATCTCTTCCTTTGGGAGAAGCCATGTCATGAGCACTCTTTGGAGAGGTCAACACGGCAAGAAATTGAGTCCTCCTGCAATAGCCACATGGGGGGCTTAGAACTGCCACCTCCAGCCCGTCACATCTTCAGAAACTGCAGTCCCTGTCGACAGCTTGACTGCAACCTCATGAATGACCCTGAGCTAGAACCACCCAGCCAAGCTGCTCCTGGATTTCTGACCTTCAGAAACTGAGTTCATAAATTTGGAGATAACTTGTTATGCAGCAATAGATAACTCGTATACCCAGTGACCAGAGCTGTTTAGGGCATAGGGAAGCTATGACAAAATCATCTCAGGTAATCTGTACCTACTCCACAAAGCTGGGACTGTACTGGGCTGGTGGGCAAAAGGAAATCCCTATAACTAGATGGGAGAATTACTGGGGAGGTGGGGAGGACAGAAAGATGCTCCCAAGATACAGGAATGGTCCCTGCAGCTCAGTTCTCTACTGAAGGCAGACAGAGGGGGTGAGATCCTGACCACGTGGACACGGCAAAGGAGTTAGCAAAATGTCGGAGATGGAGTGCTGGCAAAGTTGTCCTTGAGGATGGTGTCACCTGCTGCAGGAGTGAAAGAAGGGTGATAGGGGTGTGGAGAATCCTGAGTGCCAGTGTTAGATTTGGCTGGTCTGGTGACGGTGCCTATGGTAATCAGCGCTAGACTAGAAGGACCCCAGCAGCCTCCACCAAAGCCTGGCCTTCAGTAGACACTGCCAAGCAGTCCAAGTGCTGGGGGCATTGGCAATGGTGGTGCAGAGATCAGAGCTGTGCAGAGCATGGAAAGGGGTTGGCCAAGCAATGCCCTGGGCTTCAACTTATGGATCAAACTCTAAGGGGAGAGATCTTGATTTCTTCTGCCCACTGAGGATGAAAGTTCACATTTAGACATTTGAATTGGAATTTGAAAACTAAAACTTGAGATGTACTTACCCTTTTGAGGTTGGGATTTACTTAAACTTTAAGATATGAGGGGCCTTTCTTTATCTCCCCAACAATTTATTTTGAAACTTAATGAAAGAAATAAAATGAGTTAGAAAATAAGTTTTTAAAACTTTAAGAAATAAATAAAAATTTAATAACTTATTGACACAAAGCTTTCCCCCAATTTCATGAAAATTAATTCTAATGTGGTATTGTTATAATGTATGTCTGAATAAAAATTTAACTTGGGTCTTCCCTGGTGGTCCAGCAGGTAAGACTCCATGCTCCCAATGCAGGGGGCTCGGGTTCGATCCCTGGTCAGGGAAGTAGACCCCACAGAGATGCCGCAACTAAGAGTTCTCATGCCACAACTAAAGATCCCGTGTGTTGCGATGAAGATCCCGTGTACCGCGATGAAGACCTGGCACAGCCAAATAAATAAATAAATATTTTTAAAAATTTAACATGGAATTGTTTTTCCATTCCTGATGTGTTAATTATTCAAGCACTGTCAAGTTAACATTGTTACAATATTTTTCTGGGTAAAGAATTTGATTCATTACTTTACAACTTGTTTTGAGAATAGATTTTGCATTAATTTATTGAGTTTCACTGACAACCGAACATAGTAACTCTACAGTATAATATCAGGGTATATGGTAAACTAAGGAACAAGTTTATCTATTTTTTTCAACAGATGTGCACTGGACATCTACTCCGTGTCAGCCAGTGTGGAAAACACATAGAAGGTGAGTAGTTAATAGCTTGGCACAAAAATGTAGTTGCCAATAGGAAGGCAGGCCCAGTGATGATGAAGGTGATGCTGATGATAATGATGGAGGCTAATTGCTATTCAGTGCTCTGTGCCTTGAGCTGTACTAAACATTGTATAAGCATCATTTCACAAAATTGTTACAACAACACTATGAAGTTGTTACAACTAAGGTCCTCGTTTTGCAGATTAGAAAAAAGAGGCTTATTAAATTGAATTAACTTGCCCAAAGTTACACCTACAGGCTGGAGCCTATATTGACAAACAAGATCTGTCACATTCCAAAGCCTGTGTTTTTCATTTCCACATCGGCAGGAAAACTAGAAAAACTGCCTACACTGAGAGAATATTATTAGAGACTTTAGATAAAATTTCAGAATTAAAATCTGTATGTGGAGGCAGTAAAGGGAAGAATCAACATCTGTGGTGTGAAGAACCAAGTGAGAAGTTCTTTCAGAATGCAAATTAAAAGACAAAAATCAGGCCCTGGAGAATGTGAAGAATATATGGGCAATTGGATTCTCTGTAGCGATCAGAATCCGTGGAAAAGAAGTAATAATATATGATTAAAAAGTTTGTATTTAAGAAAAACTTGATTCTGCACCTTGAAAAGATTCCCTAAGTACAGAGTAAAATTACTGAAAAATACAAACAATAAATGTATTGTCTGCAAATGTCTTTATTTTTACTGAAATACAAGAAAATGCACAGATCCTAATGGTTTGGTTCAATGAGCTTTGACCTACAAATGGGACAGAAAATAATTCCAAAACCCTAGTAAGTTCTTTTGTATTCCTTTGTAGTTAATCCCTACCCCAGCAGCAAACACCGTCCTGATTTCTCTCACCGTAGATTAATTTTGCCTGTACTTGAACTTCATCTAAATGGAACTATACAGTACGTAACTGTCTGGCTTCTTTTCCTCACTATATGTCTTCACGATTCATCGGTGGTTTATTTCCTTCTATTGCTGAGACATATTCCATTATATGAATAAACAACAATCTGTTTGTCATTTCTCTTGCTAACATTTGGATTTTTTCCAGGCTTTGGCTATAATAAATAAAATTGCTATGAACATTCTTGTGCAAAGCTTCCTGTAGACATATGTTTTCACTTCTCTGGGGTAAATACCTAGGAGAGGATTTGCTGAGACAGGGCAAGTTTCTGTTCGACTTCATAAGAAACTGACAAGCAGTGCCACAAAGTGGTGATGTTGTTTTAGACTCTTACCAGCAGCATGTCAGAGTTCCGGTTGCTTCACAGCCTGGTCAACATTTGGTGCTTTCAGTATTTTTCATTTTAATTTGGGTCTGAAGTGGTATCTTGTTGTGGTTTCAATTTTCATTTTCTTGAAGACTAATGATGTTGAGCATCTTTTCATGTGCTTATTGGTCATGGTCTGTCTTCTTTGGTGAAGTGTCTGTTCAAATCATTTGCCCATTTTTAATGTAGTGGTTTCTCGTAATAAGCCAGGTGAGAAATTATGACAACTTGAACTGAAGGAGTTGCAATGGTGATCATATAAGTATTTATGTCTGCTTTAGAACAGGCTTAGTCACAGGATGATTGTACTTCTTGGCATCATTACAAAAACTGTCTTCAGAAGACTTTTGTGAGTCATTTTCAGGGAAGTCCTGGTACCTTCATTGGTCTTCATTTCTAATTTTTTCCCTCATTTGACTGTGTATTTGAACACAAGATTTATTATAAATGCTTTTAGGTGGAAGTTTCCAACGCAGGAAACAAACAATGAGCTCAGGCAGCTTTATTGTATATATTTTTGTTTTCACTTAGCTATTAACGTGCAAATTATGAAATTAGTTTTCTAGTTATCACATTGATTAAATATAAGAAATAAGTTTGTACAAAATGAAACAAATGTGAAGTGAATTTTAGATGGTATAAAAGTAAGAGAATAGCGAAGCATCTCTTAAACTGTAGCATCTATACCATGGATTCATGAACTGTGATAGTAGTTTTGCCCTGAAAAGTCTGGGAAGGCATGGTTAATCAGATATAAACTGTAATAAAATACTGTATTAGACCAGTTCATTAAAAAAAAAATGACATTTAGACAACAGAGACAAGACACCAACTCTAAATATAAAAGGAATCTGCAATATTTTCTGCTTCTAAGAATTCCTATTCTATTTAGAGTTGGTGTCTTGTCTCTATTGTCTAATCTCATGGGGTTTTTTTTTTTCAATGAACTGCTCTAAGAAGCAAATCCCATGTAAGTAATAGAAGAAAACTTCTCTTAGCTGAAGATAGTTGCAAATTCTCAAATTGTAAGGCCCACCAACACCAAGAAAAATAAATGAAAGGAGACCCATACCCAGCCAGTGATGGTGTATTTCAAGGGTAAAGGGAATTTCTTTTGAGTGTCTAGGAAAGGCATTTGAAAAGTAAACGCATAGTCAGATTAGCATCAGACTTGTCTTCTGCAGCACAAAGGGCAACACATCAATATCTGCAATTCTGAGGGGAAAGTATTGCAGCCCAAGAATTCTCTAACTTATCAAGCTATTGTTTATTTGTGAGAGTAACATATAAATTCTCAGACATAGAGGAATTTAGAAAGTACACTGTTTTACTTTCTTATTGCTGCTTTAACAAATTAGCACAGACTAGTGACTGAAACAACACAGGTTTATTCTTTTACAGTTCTGTAAATCAGAAGTCCTAAAATCAAGGTGTTGTCAGGGCTGTGTACCTTCTGGAGGCTCCCGGAGAGATTTCACTTCCTTGTGTTTTCCAGATCCTAGAACTCATACACATTCCAGGTCTTGTGGTTCCTTTGTTCACCTTCAAAGCCAGCAAAGTTACATCTCCCTGACCATTTTCCATCATCACTGCTCCCTCTGACCTTCCTGTTCTGCCTCTTTTCCACCTAAAAGGATCCATGCGATTACTTTGACCCCCCAGATAATCTCTCCATATCTAGATCCTTAACCTGATGACATCTACAAAGACCCTTTTATCATGTAAGCTAACGTGTTCCCAGGTTCTGAAGATTAGGACATGGACAGTTTTTGGAGTTGGGGGGCATTATTCTGACTACCACAGAATATATGCCAAACAGGACCCTTCTTGAAAAAAGGTAAAGATCTACAAATTTAAAAATCAATTGGAAGAAAACATGAGAACAGTCAAAAAATTTTTGAAAACAGAAAAGTAATGATTGGGGCATGCCCTAACACTCTCTAAAATTGTACAGCTGGAACAATAAAACTGGAACACTGGAACAGATAGACAAATAGAAAGTCCACTAATAGGGCCCAAACATCCGTATGAATTTAAATCAAGAAAATCAGAAAGAAATCCAGTATTAGGAAAACTAACAGATTGAGAAAAGAAGTTTAGATCCTAAACTCGTGCCCACAGAAGGGAACAATTTGAATATATGTATTTTTAAAAAATGAAACCATGAAACTATTGGGAGAAAATTTAAGTGAATAATTCTGTAATTTTAGAGTGAAGATGAATTTCTAAGTATAGCTCCCAAGCCAGAAACTCTTAAAAGAAACCCCTAATGGATATATTTGAAGATATAAACAATTAAATAATCATAAAATAATTTCTATATGACCAAAGAAAATATCTCAAAGTTAATAGTTCAAAGGTCAATGATAAATTATTTATAACAAAAATGACAAAAGTATCACTGTCATTTATATCTCAAAGTTAATAGTTCAAAGGTCAATGATAAATTATTTATAACCCAAATGACAAAAGTTAATATCTTTCTTACATAAAAAACTTTTACAAATCAATAATCAAGAGATAACCACCAGAAGAGAAAAACGGGCAAAGGACATAAATAGACACTTTGGAAAAAGAACTGAACAGAGCAAGTAAACATGAAAGGAGCTTTACCTATTGTATTAACCGATTTTTTTTTTTAATGATAATATTCAGTTTGGGGATGAGTAATCTGAATTGGTTCAAACTTTCCGCATGGTAACTTTACAACATGTACCAGAACTTCAAGTTTGCAAAGACTGCAGCAGCAAGTCTAAGTCTTCACCAGGTGCCTGGAGTAATGCCTCGGCCATCGGGGCAGATGTGCAGTTCCCCGAGGGAGCTGCCCTCTCAGAGATGATGAGGATCTTGTTTTCACGACAGTTGCCTCCTTCTCTCCCTCCTTTTCCACTCCATCCTCTGTACTAGCCCAGCAGATCCCTTTAATTCAAGCTCGACTATTGCAAATTCAGAGGCTGGGGTGAGCAGCCATGGCGGCCTGAGCGTGGGCAGGCAAAATGCACCAGCTCCTGTGGCCCTTGCCCGGGGCTGCAGGGGGTGTGATCCACCCAAGACCATCTGTTAGCACATGGGCAGTCTCTGCTCTTTTTATGTCCCCAAACACAGCCAAGCCCCCGTTCCTCTGCATTTGAAAGGTTGATGGCAAGTAAGTTCCACTCTTCTCTCTCCCTCTCAGGAATATTTTGGGAGTTTCTCATTCCTTAGCCATCAATAGGAAAAATGGGGTGGGGAGGGGAGGTGTGAATCTCTTAGTTAAACTTGAAATGCAAAACAAATGCTTTTAGATAAACTCTAAATCATCACAGCATTTGACATTCCAACAGCTTTTTTTTTTTTTTTAAATCTCTGGAATTAGAAGTTTACACCTTTGAAGATGCAGGCCTGGCCTCCCCTGGGAAAACTGAGTCTTGGTGTCTTAAAAAAATGAATCAGCTGCCGCTTAGCCAGCACCTGCCAAGGGCAGAAAATACATTTCAATAAATTAATCCTTTACATAATGAAAATATTAGTGCTAACTCCGGGGCATACACATTCACACATACAGACACACACTTTCTCCTCCAAAAATCAGACACCATTTTTCACTGACAACATTTTTTTTTTTTTTTTTTTTTTGCGGTACGCGGGCCTCTCACTGCTGTGGCCCCTCCCGTCGCGGAGCACAGGCTCCGGACGCGCAGGCTCAGCGGCCATGGCTCACGGGCCCAGCCGCTCCGCGGCATGTGAGATCCTCCCGGACCGGGGCACGAACCCGCGTCCCCCGCATCGGCAGGCGGACTCTCAACCACTGCGCCACCAGGGAAGCCCCACTGACAACATTTTTAACTTCAAATGGACACAATCCATATTTATAGATTCAAAGTTTGAAACGTTATGAGACTCTAATCCACAGTCTGCCTGTGCCCCTCTTGTTGCCACGATATCTCCCACTGGCAGTCAGACGCACAGCGTTATCTTCCACTCAACCCTGCACTTCCATTGTGAATGCATGTTTTACTTAAATTATTTAATTGAGATTTATGTGAATGACACACATAATACCATTATTTGGTAGAAAATTCAGAAAACCCAAGGTAAGTAATCCAAATCCTTCAGACTACTATAAGATCAAGTACTGTTAACATTTTATTGACTACCTTAGTCTTCGATAGAGATTTTTTTTTTAAAAAAATAGAATCACATGAAAGTGTTTTAGAAAGTAGTTTTAACAACTTTTGCTATTAGCAATGCTCAATATCATCAGTTATATCTGTATATTCAAACATTCTTATAGATCTGTTATATTTATATAACACAATTTTTTATGGGTACATAAATTATAATCTTGTATAAGATGTTTTCACTTTGGATTTCCGTGACCATTAGCGAGGTTGCACATTGGTTTATATATTTGCGATTCATTGTTGTTTCCATTTGTTTGAAATCGTTATTCATTTCCTTTGTCCTTAAAAAAAATCTTTCTTATTGATTTGTGGAAATTCTTTATATATTTTGACAGTTTATTCCTTATTCATTATGTGTCTCATATAATTTCATCCGAGCTTGTCTTTGTGCTCTTGTTTATATGCCTTTTGATAACTTTTTTTTTTTTTTTTTTTTTTTTTTTTTTTTTGCGGTACGCGGGCCTCTCACTGCTGTGGCCTCTCCCATTGCAGAGCACAAGCTCCGGATGCGCAGGCCCAGCGGCCATGGCTCACGGGCCCAGCTGCTCCGCGGCATGTGGGATCCTCCCGGACCGGGGCACGAACCCGTGTCCCCTACATCGGCAGGCAGACTCTCAACCACCGCGCCACAAGGGAAGCCCTTGATAACCTTTTGATGGTACTTAATTTCAATGTATTTGAATTGATCTATTTTTCTCTTTATGGTTTATACTTTTGTGTCTGGTTAAATAAATGTTTTCCTACATTGAGTTTTAAAAAGTTCTGTACATTGAAGTGCATATTAGTTTGATGATTTATATTCATTTTTTTTCAAAGAATGAGCTTTTCAATAAAAAATATTTTTCTACCTTAAAAAAAATAGAATTACACTGAGACCTATTTTTTCCACTGAAATTTTCCGTGACATTTTATATATATATATATTTTAAGATCTGGAATTATTTATTTATTTATTTATAATTCCTTTTTTTGGGGTGGGGTGGGGGGAGCCGTACCGTGCAGCATGAGATCTCTGTTCCCCAACCGGGGATCAAACCTGCACCCACTGAAGTGGAAGCACAGAGTCCTAACCACTGGACCACCAGGGAAGTCCTGACATTATATATTTTAAATTATTTTTTAATTGATGCATTTGTTTGCATTCTGTGGGTTACTACATTGTACTCTTAACACCCGACCTGTTAAATGTTTTTTGTGTTTCCCATTTTTAACTATTTTGTACAACCTAGATAAAATCTTTGTGCACATTTATGGTTACTCATCTGGGATAAATTTCTAGAAGCAAAATTTTTCCAACTTTACACATTTCAAAATTTTTTTATACATAGACCAAAGTCATCCTCTGGAGATCTGTAATGATATACACTCCTGTATGATCAGGTCACTCAAGATGGCTGTTCTCTTGCTCTCTGTACATCCCCTGCTGGTCCAGTCCTTGCCTCACCCACACCCTACTCACCTGACTGACCTTCCCTCTTAATCACAGAACCTAATCAGTAAATGCCTACACACTTGCCCTCAGCCCCAGCTAGCGTTTGTTCTAATATTTAGATCAGAACTATCTCTACTATGATAGTTTCTCAAAGGGGAGGTAAGTCTCTCCTGGTTTCCCTGGAAACCCGTGAGCTAAACTGATGTCAGTTCCCTCTGTAACTGGTAACCTCCCTCTCCCCCTGCTAGCTGCCACGTCCTGCCTGCCATCTGCTGCCCATGGTGGGGTGCTGTTCCAGGACCTTGCTTCAGACAGGTAAGATCCCCCATCCATTAAACTACCAACGTCTCTGTGGCTGACTCCGGATTCTTTCTTCAGTCTTGAGGCTAGAGTGCAGCACAACTCCCAAACATGTGTGACAGTCCTAGTTTCCTTGTGTCCTCACCAACCCTGGGGACTGTGTTTTAAACTTTACCTAATTTGATAAGCAAAGTATTTACACACATTTCACTGATGATTCTATCCTAGGAATGTTGCAAATTGAAAGATATGAATTTTATATTTTATGTAGTTTATATGCTCATCAAAGATATGTAACATTGAACAATGATATAACTTTATACATAAAAGTAACAATTAATAACCCACATTTATTTGCTGACCTTGATGTGATGTCTTAGAACGATCATGATAGTGAAATAATGATCGAGCTTTAGTACACAGGCTATTTCTGAAGCCATGCAGAAAAGGGATACAGTTCCTCAGGCAGAATTCTATGTGTAAATGTATGAATTGTCAAGAAAATGGAATGGGAGTGAGTAGCGCAATTTGCCTGAAAATAACATTGATATTATTGCAAGGGGTTGTTTCTAAAACTTCAAAGTAGGGATGATGAGTTCTTGGCATGGAAACCTTCAGTATCTGATTGAGTTGTTTCTATGGAAATAATTTATGGATAAATAAACCCTGGTGAATAACATCTATCAATGCTTAGCCACTTAGGATATCAGCAGGAAACATGCAAAATACTGCAGGTATCTTTTTTTAGAGAATGAGAAGTTCTGAATGTCTTACAAGTTTCTTTCCAACATTCTAAGGAAAAATTACTTAAATTGTCGAAGATCTTCAGATCATTCAGTCACTCAATGACTTTATTCAGGGCTTCCTATGTGCCTGGGTCCCGAAATAGTTTACTATACTTGGCTTCGTGCTCAACTCTGGTCTGCACACCTCTTGGATGCTAGACTATTACACAGTTTAAATATGAAATACTCCTTCCCTACTTACTGTCCCTCTCCTCCAGCCAAGGAAGGAAATTTGTTATGAAAATGAGGAATGATAATTTATAATCCTGGGACAAAACTGAACTGGCTCCCTGAATTAAAAAGAAAAAGAAAGGGAATAAAACTATTTCAGTGAGGAGGAGTTTCAAGAATCTTAGATGTCTGCCCAGTCTTATATTGTCTTGTACCAGCCAAAGTTAAGAGAGAAAGTCCTACACCAGTTCCTACAACTGACCAACTAGATGGGCAGCTGTATATTCTAAGATGGATGCCGAGGAAACGCATAAATGTGAATCGACTTTATTCTGAGTCGACTGTAAGCTGAGTAAGAGTGGCAGAGATTCTGGAATTCTCTTCCATCGTCCTTCAAGTTCTCGGCTAAATTAAGCTTCATGTTGCTAACCTGAAGGGCTGTGTGTGATACATGACCTCAGCCTACACCATCCCTGACATCCGCCTGATACCCAACTCGGGGCATTGCTTCTCTGGAGGACTCTTAGATTTCGTGTCTTCACTGTTCCTGAGAATAGATCTTTTTTTTAAGTGGAAACTGATTCCGTAAGATGAACTCACAATTCTATTCAAGTACATTAAGAGCCATTCCCGAACCTCACAAGGCAGTAAGAAAACATTAGGATATTCATACAACTATTCCCCAAAATAGAAACAAGAGAACCTCAAAAACGAACTTTACCCACTTGTCTATAATTGATCCAGCTCTGCATTCTCATTAGGATAAAATACTCCTGTTTCTCACTTGGATAAGACTTCCTCTCTGCTTTTCCATTGTGAAGGGCTGGGCAAGATTGGATTACTTGTTTCAGTGTAAGGTATGTCATTTTTCTACAAAGGCTATTTGCACAGATGCATTTTAAATCAGGGCTCCAGAACCCAGAAATAAATGTTGATTGATATTCCATCAAGGGTTTCAACATATGGTTCTGTGTTTAAAGGATTTTAGATTAATCCGTTGAGGAGGCTGCAACTCTGCTTATGAGTATAGCTTTTTCATGTAGCGGTAGCTACCTTAGTTTAAAGACACCAGATACCCTTGGTTACATAGGCTGTAAGTGCCCTGAAAACAGGAACCTGGTGTTATTCACAAGGGATCTTTAGCGTGTAGCTCAGGGCCCAAGACACAGTGAGGACACAATAAATGAAATGTTTTTGTGGCTGACGAGACACACAGGAACTGTGGACAGAAAACCAACAACTTTGGACGGATCCCCTGAAGATCATATTCCTGCTGGAGCTGCCCATCATTAAAGAAACTTCTTTAATCTTAACTGGACCCATTCTTTCAGCCAGCATTTGTTGGGTACTTACTCTCCACTAGACCCTGGATATAGCAAATAGCAGTTCATCAGGACCCATTTTCTCTTCCTCCCGGGCACACCAAGCAGCCCTTGTTTCCTGGTCTCCCTTCCTGTGACTGAGGTCATGTGCCTGGTTCTAGCCCGCAGGATGTGAGGATGAGTGTGTGCCTCTCTCAGGCCTGGCCCTTTAAGTGGTCCTCAGTGCCCTCTTCCTGCTCGTCTGTCCTCCCTTCCAGTTGGTTGGCACGGGAACAACCATGGCGGCTTTGGCCCTGCTCTGAGGATGGTAGATCCTGCTTCAGCCTGGGCTCCTAAGACACCCCACCAACCTGCCCAGGACTGTTAGGTGAACCAGAAAAAAAGCTTCTATCATGCTAAGGCCAACCCCAACTCAAACACTGGCGATACAAAGTCACTGGAGATGCAGTCCTGGCCTCAGGGGCCATCCAACCCTAGCCTGGACTTTGATGGTCAGAAGACCACCGTATGGCCCTTTATGCTTCCACAGAAGAGAGTCACAAACAGAGAGAGTCCCTCCATGACACGTGCACTCCTTGACCTGCAGGACATTCAGAAACCTTCACAAGAAGGCCCTGGTTGGAGACCATCCATCAGACCACCTGCCCTCAGTGATGCGTCAAGTGCTACAGCCAGGCAGATGCAGAGCCTGGGAATCAGAGGTTGGGTTTCTGTAGGAGGCCGGATGGATGATTCTGACGCCTCAATTTTCACCGAAGTGAATCAGCAAGTGACTGCAAAAGAGGCCCCTCGTCAGGAGAAGTAATTCCAACAGAGGCCCAGCTCAAAAACATAAGGCATGTTGTTTGCTAGCAGGCAAACTCTTTCCAGTGTGTTCACTTAAAGGACTTTGGACTCACGGACATAGAGAACAGACTTGTGGTTGCCAAGGGGGAGGGAGTTGGGGGAGGGATGCAATGGGAGGTTGGGATCAGCAGATGTAAACTAATACATGTGGAATGGATAGACAAGGTCCTAATGTATAGCACAGAGAGCTATATTCAATATCCTATGATAAACCAGAATGGAAAAGAATATCTTTTAAAAGAATATATATATATATATATATATATATATATATATATATATATATATAAAACTGAGTCACTTTGCTGTACAGCAGATGTTAACACAACTTTATAAATCAACTATATATACTTCAAAAAAGAAAGAAAGAAAGGAAAGAAGGAAGGTAGGAAGGAGGGAAGGAAGGAAGGAAGGGCTTTGGTATCCTCAAATATTAAAGTACTTTCCTATGTATTTCGCATGAGTTCTCAAAATGACCTGCTGACCAGTGAGGCAAGTCAGTTCAAAGCCATACAGCCTCCTCGGGGGGAGTCAGAACTCAAATCTAACACCTGACTCAGCATCTTTTCCCACCAGGCCAAGCTCTAGTTTATGTCAGAGCTTAAAACACACTTTCCTCAATCGTCCCTTGTATTTCTTAATATCCTCAGTGAATTCACGGACCAGCAGCAGATGTAAGCTCAGTCAGAGGGCCAGGACCACCTGATTGGTGCTCTGCCCCACTCAGCCACCACACCACCCTCAACACAACCTTACTGCTACGTAGAGCATCGGCAAAATGTCACTGGGTAAGATTTAAATGTCATGACATCAATCTGGGTCTCAGATTCAGTTCCCCAGACAGAATACAAATGAAGAGGACCCAAGGATTATAAAGGGGTGTGCTGGGCTATTTGCTAAGAATGTCAGGGTGATACTGGGTCTGAGGTTTCACTGGCTTATTTGAGTCTCCATTTCTGTAAAAGTTAGAACCTCAGCCAGTTTATTTCCTTCCTTTTTCTACTTCACAAACATTTTCTTTCACATTATTTATTTGAATTGGTAAGTATTCACCAAGTACCTACTAAGGGAAAGGTTTGCAGCCATACAGCCTAGATGACACGAAGGCTGGTGTGGAAGATAATTATTAAAAGCATGGAAATGGATTGTTCCTGAGTTTTCCAGTCTTCTGTAGCCCCTTTCCATTAATGTCCAAACTACCTGAGCCCCCGACCCATTGACCAAGGGAAGGCCAGCGTTCTATCTGGGATTTGAGGATTAGTGGGTAGACAGCAAAAAGTGCCCTATTACCACTGAGTTCAAATATATGATATCAACCCAGCTCTCAAACCCAAAATTTTTAAAAATTATTTTTCTCTTCATACTTTATTTTTTGAATGTTTTCAATGAATATACATTACCTTTATATTAAAAAAATTAGCTATTTGTGTTTTGAAAAATTATAATTTTTAAATGTTTAATTAGGTTTTAACCTGTTGTAAGAAACAAAACTCTCTCATGTAGTACTAGATGGAGCTTTAAATTCATAACCTATTGACAGGTGGGAATTTGACAATAGATATTTCAAGTCCTAAATATGAAATCCATTTGACACTGCAATTCCTTTGTCAGGCATTCGTTCTAAAGGAATACTCATATACACCCACAAAGTTGTGTGTTCAAAGGTGATTGAGTTCAAACCCAAAAGATTATCTCTCTTCCTGCAGCTTCATTCACGTACTTACTCATCAAGTGCTTACTGGATTCCTACTAGCTCCCAGGCAACGTTCTGCGGGATGAATAACAGAGTCCTGCTTTTGTGACAATGCTCTTTACAACCCAGGGAAAGACCCAGGCAATTAACCAATGACTCGTTATGTAGAGAACAACTACCCTTTCTTCACCCAAAACGTGGACACATCTACTCCTCTCTCATCCCCATAAGCGCAAGGCTCGTGTGCACAAGTCTTTATTGGAGGCTTTACTGTTAGGCGTTACTATTACTAAAAATTTTCTGGCCATTCCCAACCATAGGGCTTGCTTTCCTGAGATCCAGCCTCTGGACCTCCCACCCCTTGACCATTTTCTTCAATCTTCCCCTTGTTATGGGTTAAACTGTGCCCCCCACCCCTCAAAAAAAGAGAATGTTGAAGTCCTAATTCCCAGGACCTCATATTGTGACCTTATTTAAAATAAAGTTTTTTCATAGGTAATGAAGTTGAATGAGTTCATTACGGTGGACTCCAATCCAATATGACTGGGGTCCTTGTAGAAAGAGGAATATTGGGCACAGAGACAGAATGCACAGACAGGAAATGATGTAAAGATGCACAGGGAGAAGCCTGGAGGAAAACAGAAGATTAGAGCAACACATCTACAAGTCAAGGAATGTCGAAGACTGCTGGCTAGGAAGGCAAAGAAGGAGCCTCCCCATAGGTTTCAGAGGGGGCGTGGCTCCCCCATCACCTTGATTTTGGACTTCTAGTCTCCAGAGCAGTGAGACAAATGCATCTGTTAAGTCACCCAATTTGTGGTACTTTGTTACAGCAGCCTAAGGAAAGTAATCCACTCTCATCACTGAGGTTCAAAATCTTTACCTTCCCTGCCATCGGGCTGCCTGCAAAAACCCAAACATTCTATGACTTCATCATTTAGGGCAAAGTAACTCACTTTAATCTCCAAAAGCCTGACCTCTTTCAAGGCTTTCCCAAAGCGAAAGATTATTTACCCCTATGACGAATTTTGTCACTTCCCTACAAGGAGGAAACAGAGGCTAGCAAATCATTTCAAAGAGATGAAGCCCAGAAGCTCTAGATGACGTAGGGGCTGGGGACCTGGATCTCTGCCCACCAGGAGGCCACTTACGCTCAAGGAATCCTGATGTTCTGGGGCACCCAGTTGGAAACCCTGGACTGGATCAGGGACCCATGTGTAGCTACCCTCCTTGTGTGGTTTAGGGCCCAATCAGTCTTCCGGATTTGATGTCCAGTTCCCTAAGAACCTGAGAGTACACTGATCCCCAATTTGGGGGTCTCCCAGGATACCAAGAGATATCAACCATCCATTATACTCCCCCCAACTGCCCTCCCTTAAGGACCTGAATCAGTTGTTGCAATGGGGGAGGGAGGTATCTCACAGCTCTGGAGGCTAGGAGTCCAACAGCATAGAAAAAGAGTTAAGAGAATTTTCCAACAAATAGATATGGTGGGGTCAGGAGAGAACAAGGAGACAAGGTGGCACGGAGGCCTTCATTTTTTAGAGGCTGAAGTCAGGTTTATTGGGAGACAAGGGCATGACATGAGCAACAGTGTGTGTCTTTTGGGGACTCTGGGATGCAGAGACTGGTTCCTAAGACCCTCCTAGGGACTCATTTCTGGATGAAGAGGTTGCTGGGGGCAGTACGACCATCTGCTGGGCTGTCTCTACCACCATAGGTCTGGGGAAGCCAAGCAGATGGCTTGAGGATGGGGTCTCTCAGCTCCTGCAGCCGTTGCTCTGAGCCTCGAGCCCACACCTGCCCTCCAATGCTTCCAGAAGACCTGACCCTGACCATAGCCACGGCCTCTACTGCCTCTGTCATGGGGATCTCTGGAGTTCAGAGCCCCTGGACTAGACCCCTCTGGGGTCACCAGCTTCAGAGACCTGGCCATCACCATGTCTTCCTCTACCTAGGTCACCTGTACTGGTGATGGGAGAAAACAGGGTAATAACATATGTCCTTAGTGAAATCAGAAATTCAGATTTGAGAGGAAAGGGGATGGGCTCCATTTAGGATACATGGTATTAATTTTCCTTCCCTGTCTTAGAGTTTTAATAGCTGATCCCAATAGGGGAGAGTGACATGCAAACATGTGGGTTTTCTATGCCTATAAAGGGAGAATCCAAATTCCATTTTAATTTATAAAAATAAGCTAGAATCATAATCCTTGATTTCTGATTTAAACACATAATAGAGGATTTGAATGTAGAAAATAGAGAAAAACACCAAGTCTTTTAGAAAAGTCACAAAGAGCTGTCCACAAAACTGATCTCTGTGGCCCAACACAGGTCAATGACAGTTCACTGAAAGGTCATTAACAAATACAAATTGTGATCAATAATTTAAATATCATTTAAGACAAATGTAGTGCAAAGCCTTTCCAAACCAGACACAATCGATTTACTGAAAATAATATACTTCCAAGAGACCAGCCAGGCTCAAATCAATAAAACTACCCCAATCATAAACCTTTTCTCCAAGGCCTATTTATCATTATCCATACCTTCTAACAAAACAAGAGTTTGATGAGGATTTTTTGTGGTGATTTTCCTGAAAAAGCTTTTTAGCCAAGAGAACAGTTTGTCCCTCTGTTCACAAGTACTGTCCCCTTCGTGTGAGGTTTTTGTTCAAAGGAATTGAAGGGAATCCGTTTTATCTCTATACCATTGTTCCAAATAGAAGCTACAAGATTCAGTGTTCAATCCAACTTGATGATCACCAACTGGGCATCTACACGGTGGATCGTCACCTTTTTATTCCCACTGCCAGACAAACGATGGATGGCGCTCACACCTACAAAACCTCCCCCTAGGTGACCCAGGTTGACTCTTGATTCCCCCTTTTTCTCTCACACTGAGGAACATGTGTCAGAACGCAAGAGAATGACTGTGACAATATTACAAGGCTAATCTCAAATACATTCTAATTCTTGCCAATAAAAATGAAGCTCACAAACTTTGGTGCCTCAACTACTGTTAGAGCCACTATAACGACACATGAGTGGTTGAAAACCACAGATTACAGGATGCTCAGTGTTGGTGATCAAACCCGTCTCCATGAAATACTACTTCAATGACTTTTTTTTAAACATCTTTATTGGGGTAAAATTGCTTTACAGTGGTGTGTTAGTTTCTGCTTTATAACAAAGTGAATTAGTTATACATATGTTCCCACTTCTCTTCCCTCTTGCGTCTCCCTCCCTCCCACCCTCCCTATCCCACCCCTCCAGGAGGTCACAAAGCACCCAGCTGATCTCCCTGTGCTATGCGGCTGCTTCCCGCTAGCTATCTACCTGACGTTTGGTAGTGTATATATGTCCATGAGGGACATGCATTCATGCAGAAGAAAGGAGTGTGACCTTGAAGCCTGTTAGTTAGGTAAATGAGCGTCTGATTCCTCCATTAATGGCTCAAAACCCATTCTGTCTATGCAGTGTGGCTTTGCAAATCTCTTCTCTGAGATCGTGCAGTGAATTTAACTCTTCAGGGGGGCAAATCTGATTTTCCCGATGGTCAAGTCCTTTTTGCCCCCAAATGGTCGACTTCCCTGTTGCCCTAATATACCAACCATGGTAGAAGGAGGAAAGGGGAGAGTCCCAGTGGGATTATGCAATAGGCATAGGGGACAAGGTCTGTCCCCAGATCAGGTTCCCCTCTGGCCATTTCAGCAAGGTAGGCAGTCAGTGTAGGCGGTAGGGGCCTGGGCTGGAGGCTGACTGGTGGGTTTGTGTCCCTGCTGCACCGAGGGCTGGTCCTCCACTAGAACACAGCATTGGGGGCCAGTTATCTGCAGCCTGCACCCCTTCCAATTGTTCAGTGCCCTCACCAAACCTTTAATAAAAGGGGAATTTTGAAACACATAGAAAAAAGAAGTAGGAAGAATAGTGCAGTGAATCCCACCCGCCACCACCTGCCTTCAGCAGTTATCAGCTCATGGCCAATCTTGTCCATCTATCCCCACAACTTCCCTCCTCAACTGGATTAAGTGAAGAATTTTTTTTTTTTTTTGGTCACATGCTGTTCAGCTGGCGGGATCTTAGTTCCCCGACCAGGGATCAAACCCAGACCCCAGGAGTGATTGGGCCGAGTCCGAGCCACTAGACCACCAGGAAGTCCCATGTGAAGAATTTTAATTTACCCCAGATACACTCATTACTCACTTGATCAATTTTGGCAAATTAATCTCTGCAATCCTCAGTCTCCTCGCCTGAAAGGTAATCGTGTTTCCCCCCTGGGGAGACTGTGAAAGTGAAATGACATAATACCTGTGGAAGTCTTAAGAACAGAGCTTAAGTGGTGATAAACGCAACCTTAGCTTCTTGCTGTGTTCCCTCCCGGAATTCTAAATGTAACCAGCACAGTGAACCAGGAGACTCATTGGATAGAAGGCTGTAGCAACTTTGTCTTCCGATACCCCTTTAAATGAATCCTGGATTTCCCCTGCCCTGATAAAAACCTGGGAAGTCCCTTGTTTTTTCTGCCCATTCTTAGGGAACACACAGTCCCCCGCTGGTCATTGGGATGTCCAGTCCATACAAGCTGAAGCTAATGGCTTCTTTCAGTTACACAGCCCCTTCCCCTCCTTCCATGCCCATGCAGGCTGTAAGCCACACCTGGGCTGGGGGTATGGCTGTTTCTTCTTTATTTCCCCTCCTTCCTGTCCCCCCTTAAACACACACACACACACACACGCACACGCACACACACACACACAGACACTACAGAGCTGTGGGCAAGAGGTGGTCATTTGAGCAAGGATGCTCAAGTTGAAGGGATGATGCTTATACTGACTCTTTTACTTGTGGGGGGAATTTCTAGGCTCTTGGGAGAAACCCTGTGCCCATCCCTGGATACTGCTTACCTGATGTTCCATAGTATGGACAGCTCCCTAACACCTTTCCTCCCCTGCCTCTCTCCCGGGGAATCCCGCAGTACCTCTCTGATGAGGGATATCGTGGAACCTGACGTCTTGCACTATGGTCTCACCTGTTCGGTCCATATGAAGAAATGCTCATGGATTCTTTGCCCCAGCAAACTCAGGGCACACACATCAGCCCCAGTACCCCCGCCCCTCCTGCAGCTCCCCCATCAGCAACTGGTCAGCTCCCCTCTGACTTTTACATCTCTCTGAGGGAGTCAGATGCCAGTTCTCTGTGGCTCCAAACTGCAGGGAACATCATGCCCCAAGGTCTCCAGGACGAGGTTTGAAAATCCTCAGACCATCCTCGAGCGGGGAGCAGATACCCCTCACCCCTTGCCCAGGCTTAACAGCCACCGTGGCCTCCTCCAAAACCTTTTACATAAACCCTTCCTCTCAGTCTCCGCATCCCAACCTCAGTGTGGGTGAGGGTCTTTAAAAGCTGTACAACTGGGTTTCTTAATCTATGTTGAAATCTCTGCATGGAGGTTGTGGCGGGACGTAGCATCTACTGTCTTCAAGTTTCAGCTGAATGGAGACAGGAGGAGTCTCGTTTTAATGTGTTGTGACATCATTGTACAATCAATGAACATCCTGGACATCACAAAGCGTGTGGTCAGAGTTGGAAGCTTGCCTGAACCCAGCCAACCTGGCAAAGTGGTTTTCTATGGGAAGAGAGCCTGAACATCTGGTCATGACCACAGGAGCAGGGCCTTGGAGCCCCAGGGCGGGCCCCCTGCGGTCCCCGCGGAGACACGGGAGGCAGTGGCAGCAGCAGTAGGTTAGATGCCATTAGAATGTGCAGGATGTTTTCCAATGTGATCCTGTGCGGCTGCAATAGAAGCAGTGATGCTGTTGCCTGGTCAGATATTCCAGCTTCTCCCCGTCCGGCACTGACAGGCAGGTAGGTGGCCCCTGTGGACTGACGGTCCCACTTGCTACGGCAAGTACTTATTTCATCCGTATCTCCTGCCTGGCACACAGGAGCTACTCCAGTGCTTGCTGAGTGAATGAAGGGTTTACATTCATCTCTTTATCCTTCAGCTCCTGCTCTCGAATTGGTCTTTCCACTTCACCAACTCATTTTTCTGCAATGGCCAAACCACTAGTCACCACCTCCCTTGAAATCCAAAATACTGCAGACTTGTTTTTCACCTGGAATCCATCTCTTCTAATTTTAGAGAGGGTCTCCTTTTGAGAAATGCAAACTTTGTCGGTACATTTTGAAGTTTTTTATTTCCTGCAATAAAGACACCTTTGTTCTTTTTTTTCACATTATTCCCCTTTCTTGACCTCCTGCGTCTCTCCGTGTACACTGATGACTTTTCTATGCTGGCCATTTTGTTTCAGGATGGAATTGTTCATTAGTATTGGAAGTTGAGACGTGTTTTGTTAGAGATTATGTGAGGGTAGAGACAAATATTTCGGTATCAAACAGGGAGAAAAGTATATATATACATTATATATTACATATATACATATATATACATATATATACACATATATATTATGTCAGAACTTATAAAGTTTCCATGAAAAGCCATCAAAATCAAAACTAAGATTAATGACAGTCTGGGAAAAATAGTTTCAACTTACGTGAGCTTTGCTCTATAAAGAGCTCTTAAAAATCAGTTAGAAAGAAATACTCTCAGAGGAAAATAAAGAAGGCATTTAATTTGAAAAGAATCAAAATAAGTAAATTTCAGCCTTAATTAACAAAGTGAAGATTTAAATAACCATGTGATATTATTCTTCACTTCTAAGTTTAAGGATAAAAAAGGATCATCTTTCATGTTAGCAAAGACTGGAGAATTTTCATATATTTCTGCTGGGAATATAATTTGGTATAACTTTCCCTGAAAAACATTTTTTCTATATGATAATGCATGTCATCTGATGAATGGTATCTAGTTTAGGATAAGGGTGGCGTTCCAAGTCAGGCCATGTGTCCTAAGCCCCTGGTGCCGTCTAGGTTGGGGAGAGCTGCCTTAAGAGCTGCCTCAAGGACTATGACACAACTAGATCTATGCCCTTGCAACTAGGTCTGCACAGAGGTGTGGCCAGGCCAGACTCTCGGAGCAGATCCCAGTGGACCACATAGTGGGCTTATCCACACCAACGATCGCGTCTAAGACCCAGGGCTCCATCCTAACTTGCCTTTCTGTAGTGATCATCTTTCGCTTCCCCAAAATATGTATTTATTTGTCATCTCCAGTGGGTGAATTTAGAAACCAGAATGAAAACAAAGGAATACACAAGTAAGTGTTTATTATAATGAAGATGAAATTGATTTTTTTTACTTACCCTTAGTTCTTTATTACAAATAGACACATTCTAGAAACACATTCACAGTATTCCTTACACATTCTCCATAGTGGGAGGAGCATATGCCAATCAGACAGATTTAACCTGGGGGGGTGGGCAGTTGCAATATGGACCACCCCTCTCTTCACTCTCTGTGTTTTGAACCAGTGAGATATAGAAAGAGGTGTCAGGCAAAAGATGAGACTATCAGCTTTATCACTGGCCAAAACTCACTGGAGATATGGCTCGGGGTCTTGACCAGGTGAGCTCCTAATACTTCGTCACTGAATTAGCAGACACCCACCTGGCCATGAGCAGACACGAGCAGAGCTAGACACCCCAAGACTTCGCCCTCAGGGGATGGTCCTTACTGCAGGGCAGGACCACAGGCCAGAGCACACCTCTTTGCAGGCAGGTTCAAAATAGGGAGTGAGAAGTAGCTGGGCTGAGATGCCCAGACCACTCTCCAACCATCACCAATGAACGACAGCGCCCCTTCCTCCTGGGGGAGACAAGAGTGACAGGTGAGGAGAAAGGGGCTTAGCCTGCTTGGCAGTCCTCAATCCTAGCCCACCTGCACATTAGGATCACCCGGGCTCCTTCCAAAGCACAGATGCCCACACGCTACCAACTGATGGACGGAGATAGAAACCAGGCACAAGCATTTTCAAAGTGTACCCCCCGCCCTCCGCCGGTGCCTTTGATGTGTTGTGCATCTCTGCTCCAGCTGAAACCCAGCTGTGAGGAAGCCTCAGGTGTGAGGGCACAGAGCCACAGAGTGAACGGGGTGACCCCTGGAGGACTTGTCAAAATGTGTTACCAGGGCTTCCCTGGTGGCGCAGTGGTTGGGAGTCCGCCTGCTGATGCAGGGGACACGGGTTCGTGCCTCGGTCCGGGAGGATCCCACATGCTGTGGAGCGGCTGGGCCCGTGAGCCATGGCCGCTGAGCCTGCGCGTCCGGAGCCTGTGCTCCGCAACAGGAGAGGCCACAACAGTGAGAGGCCCGCGTACCGTAAAAAAAAAAAAAAAAATGTGTTACCAGGTGGTTCTCGAGACGACTCGCAGGGCCTCCCGTATCCGCTCTTCCTGCCATCCACGGATGATCCAACCAGGACCATCCACGTTCTGAACCTTCTATGAAACAAGCCAGTGACCACAACATCAGCTGTCCTGACTGTATTGGTCCAACGCCGCAGTCCCCGGCAAGCCTGGCTAACAGAGGCTCACAGGAAGACTGTCTGGAATACACGTATGTTTTCCCGACTCATTCAAGTCCAGGTGATCGTGGTGAGTTCAGCAGGGCTGACCCCTGCCACTGACACACTGAACAGAGGGAAAGGCGGGCGACCCCTTCCACCACTGCAGAGCTCTGAGGGTCTATGCAGGCTCTGCGTCTCTGGGGCCTCGTGGAGGTTGCTCACGGAATGCTCCTGATCACTCAATATTTCAATTAAAGGGAAGTCAAAGCACAGACATCACTGTTTGACGATATGTGGCTGTAAGTAATGGGAGCTGATTTGCGCAAAGGAAACGGGAATTATTTGGAGGCGTTAACGACAGCAAAGCCTCTTCGTCAGAACGACTTGCGACCACTAAAACAGGTCCGTCTTTAGAACGGACTCATACGAAACATTCATGTCCTTGGGGATCAGGGTTAACAGTGATGACTTTGCTCACCTGTTATCTTTCATTGCTGTTCCTGGCTGATCTGAATCCGTCCTCCGGGACTGGGGAGGTGGCAGGACAGGAGGGGGATCACAACGCAAATTTCCTAGTGAAGGGTGTCCTGGGCTCTTTTTCAGTGACTCTCGCTCCCCTCTGCCAGTAAGTTGACCTCTGGATAGAGAGGTGAGTGGACCTGACCTCACGGCATGGGGGAGGGAGGGTCGACTCCACGGCTGGTCCCTGTACTGCCCTGGGTGTCGCCCTGCAGGTGTATTCCGTCCTCCCCACCCCGCTCTGGGTCCTGCACGGCTGACCTGTATGGACCCCATCTGTAGGTCTCCTTGCCCCGCAGCTACTGGCTGGGCTGGCAGGAGACGGGAGGCGGGAGGAGATTGAGGGCAGGAGATGGATTTCCCTGGTTCTTTCCCTGTGGTGTCCCCAGGGGCTGCCTGGTCCCTCGACTAAAGGTCTCAGCTCCTGGGAAGCAACCCCCCCATCCCCGGGTTCAGTATCCGCTCCTGACCCAGAATGCTGCACTGTCCCCTTTGGTCCCCTGCCTTCAGACACACCTTTGAAACCATTCATTTATCCACTCTACTCTGGGTATCCTAATTCGAGTGTGCCCTCTGTTCCTGGAAGGAATTCTGACCCCGGTTTGGGGCCCTCTAAGGCCCCTGAGCGATGCCCTGATTCCACTTGCACCCGTCTGGCCCGGCTGTGTAAGCCTGAGGCTCTCTGGGCATGGCCAGGCACCCCAGGGTCCCACATTGGTGCTTACTGGTCCTCAGGGTCTCAGCCAGAGCCAGCCTCAGCCGTGGGGTTGGCCCATCCCTCGCTATGGGAACTTCCAGACTCCCAGCTTCCCTCTTCTGCAACCTTCTGAAACACAGTGCACAGGGTCTCAACCCAGACATGGCAGCCTTCCCCCTGCTGGTGTGGTGAAGTGGGTCAGCTGGGCTCTCTGAGCCCCAAAGAGGAAATGGGACAAAAGCCCTTGCTTCTACTTTGACTCTTGCTTTTTTAGGGTCTCCATCCTTTTCCGATCCGCAGGAGAGCTCAACACGAGGGGAAGGCAGGACTCTGACTTGCCACCTCCTGGCTCAGCTCTCTTCCCCCTCCTCCTGCCTCCCACTCTGAAGGGCCTTCTCCCCCTCTTCATGCCCCTGGGGACCTCCCCTAGCTCAAATCATCCCCTTCCCTATCCGGTGAGCACCTCTGCTGTAGGGACTTACCCTCTTCTTCTAGGGGCACCAAACCACATGGCTGAATCTTAAAGACAGATGGGTGTATGGAGAGAGAAACTTATCTATACTGGAATTTTCCTTGCTAAACCAACATAGGCTCAGAAATTCATATTTGACTAACATTTTGGGAAGTATCTTCTTCAGAACTTCAGGCTATGATAGTGGTATAAGCCCTCCTAAAAATAACTTGGGAAAACAAGCAAACACAGGCTGCCCCTTCAGCCACCACTGCAGGACTTATCAGAGCCTTGTCTGTGCTGTTGTGCATTAAGACTCTCTAAGGTGGTACACAGAATGCCTCCTTCTTCGTGATGTTTGACCTCAGATGTCTTTTTTCCACAGAGCATCTCACAGAGCCCATGTTCTGCTAAGCACTTTGGAAAGCACTGCTCTGTTAGGATTACATTTAGAATATCGAATTTCAAAACCATTTCAGAAAATAAAAGCAAGCTAAATGTATTTCTCTAAGACAAAGGGCAGATGAGAAATGGAATAGCGAAAAGCATTAAAGTCGAGAGCATGAAACATGACAGCACAAGAAATGGATTAAATCCACTTATTAAAATACCAAGATTCTCCCTGGTATGCTGTTTACAAGAATACACCCAAAGGGGGGAAAACAAGGAGATGAAAAAAATAAAGGAATGAACAAATACACAACATGCAAATATTAGCACATAAAGAGGAGAAATAGAATTGCAGAGAAAGTGAATTCTAAGCAAATACCATTTAATGGGGCAAATAGGGCCATTTTTAATGGACACAAAACCCAGTCCACTGTGAGAAGATAATGATGGTAGAGCTTTACATGCTGGCTTAAACCCAATAAAGCAAAAATTATTATAATTACAAAGGACATTGAACAGAAAAGCAATCGTAATATTTTAAAGCAATATTGTCAGCTCAGAAGAGATCAAACACAAATATTGACACAGGAGATTTGATCAATGTAACTAATAAGAAATTTATAGACACATCTTAATTTTTTTCTACAAATAAGCTTTCTTTTTAACTTTATCCATGAAAATTTAGAAAATTGGTCATATGCTCCCCTCTACAGATCTCATATATTCCCCAAAGGAGTGCACAAAACACCCTATTTTTTTTTTTACCATGACCCAATAAACCCACAAATCAATAATGTGAGCTCAAAACAAAGCACCAAATCACTCAGAAATTTAAAAATAAATAAAGATGAAAGTCACTTGTCTAAAAACCTGTAGGATTAAGAAAAAAATAAAAATATACAATGATGGGCTACTTAGATGAGAATGAAAATGAGAATGCGTCATTTCAAAACACCATATGTGTTAGCGCCACTAAGATTTTTCAGAGAGAAAGGCACACTTTTAAAAAGGAAATGATGGAAAATATATATACTAAAAATTCACCTCAGGTTTTAGTTTTTGTTTTTAAACAAAAATGAGTCCTAAGGAAACTTAGAGAAGAAGAATAAAAGAAATATGGCAGAAATTAATGAGTTGGAAAAAAGATGGAATCCATAAATACAAGCAAGAGAAGCTTCCTTTTAAAAAAAAATAGCAAAATAGTCAAACCGCTGTCAAATCTAATTTTTAAAAATTCAAAATACCAAAAAATAAATTTGTAAGTTGTTATTAAAGAAAAAGATACAACACCCTTTTTAAAAGATGAGCCTACTTAGAAAAATTGTGGGTAATAAACTTGAAAATGTCAATGAAGAGAAATATTTTGTGCAAATTTTTAAATAACAGAAAATTTTAAATAACAGGGCCAATAACCCAAAAGTATTGTAGAAGTTTTCAAACAATGGCTTCTTAAAGGCTGTGGTTTCAGTCATGTTTTAAAGCAAATTACAATGATAATTTAACAGAAAACTTGTCTTGAAACGCTAACATAAACCTGATTTCAACATTTGACTAGTAGGTATGGCAACTGTAAAGCAGTCTCATATTTAACAAGAATGTGAAGATTCTAATCAAAATCTTACCACACACACCTATGCTCTGAATCTGAAGATGCACACACACATACGCAGATTATATAGAATTTATCCCAGGAATGGAAAGATGTCATAAAATGTAAATGATGCATTATATTGATACTTGAAAAAAGAAAAATATATGTAACCATTTCAATCACTTCCCTTTCAGATATAACTCTTCGAAAACTACGACTGAACGGATTCTTGCCTCACAGATTAAGAATAGTTATCTTAAAACAACAGTCATGGTCACAGTTAGTGATTCACTTGAGGCACTCAGTGAAATCAGGAGAAAGTGAGAATTGTGACTGTGGCTACCAATTTATGCAGTTCCCCCACAAACATTCTTTGCAAGCCCACTAGGTCCACGTGCTGTTGTCGGTATTAAAGACACCCAGAACATAGTGTTGCATTATGTCATGGTCATGGTATTGCTATGATTGTTGCTATGTTATGATTGCAGTTGTTATAATTATATTAATCATTGCTCTGATTATTATATGCCTAAAGTGTCAAAGCACACTGCAAGAGTTCACGTCAGAAGAGAGTTCACCAAAGCATGTGAACAAAATCAATGTCCAAAAGAGTTTTCCTATAAACCCATAACCCTGAATTAAAAGACATGGTATAAAAGGATCCCATTATCCCATAAAATACCTCCAAATAATCTTGAAGACAAGTGAAAGTTGCACTGAGAGCTATAAAATAATCTTCTGGAAAGGGGGGAAGGATAGAGAGTCCATATTTCTGAAGAGTAATGCAGAATATTGTAAAAATGGCATCTTCCTCAAATTAATTTTTAACAGTAGAATGCCAATTAATAGATGTAGGAGGCATAGCTGGGTTAAAAAATTACTATTTTGCAACCACCATACTAGAAATAATTTCAGACAAGAATTTGGGTGAATGTTTATTGGGGACATGATAGCCACATGGTACCTCCCCATCAATTACAAATTAATTACATAGGAGGAAAAGGTACCTTTCTAGTGGAAAAATCAGGTAGACGTTATCTTATTTGGGTGATCAAAGTGATGTCATAAGCCTCCAGAAGTGAGGCATTGAGAAGGACAGAGCATCAATTCTGAAATAGTCTGAGAAAAATAAATACCTTGAACTTAATCCTAAAGAAGCAACCAGAAATATCTATATTTAGAACACATTCTACAAAATCATTAGTCTGTAGTCTTCAAAAATGTCAGTACCATGAAAAACGAAAACTAAGAACCTATTCAGATTAAAGGAGACTAAAGACACATGAGAACTAAATGCAATGTGTGATACTATATTAGGGGAAAATGCTACTACAGAGACATTACTTGGACAATTGGTGAAATTTTAATGTGGATTATATGTTATATAACAACAATATAAAAATGTTAAATTCCTTGAATTTGATAATATTGTGGTTTTGAAAGAAAATGCTCTTGTGCCTAAGACATCCCTACTTAAGTATTTAGAGATGAAGAGTTATAATGTCTATAACTTACCCTCAAATGATTCACAAAAAGAGATGATAGATAGATAGATGGAATAAATATGGCAAATCGTTAACAATCGAATCAAGATGAGCAGATATATGGGTATCTATTAGGTACATCTTGCAACTTTTCTATAGATTGAAAAGCTTTTTATTAAAATGTTAAAAAAAATTTTAAAAAAATAAATTCTTAAAAATCCAAAGAAAGAAAACTCAATAGAAAAATGGACAAAACTTATTGGATAAATGGCTGATAAATACTTGAAAGAAGAGTCCATGTCATTAGTCACTGGGGACAGAATTAATGGTAGAATAAACAGTGGCTTGTTGTGGAATATTATACAGCAATGAAAATGAATGAACAATTGCTAATTATAACAATACGAATGAAACTCCCAAACCTAACAGTGAGTAAAAAAAAAAACAGACAAAAGCATATATAGTTTATGATTTCATTTATATAAACTTCAAAGACAGCCAAAACTCATTTATGGAGTCAGAAATCTGAGGGCATGTGATTCAGCAATCCCACTTCTGGGTACACATCCTAAGGGAATAAATCTGTATCTCGAAGAGATACCTGCATTCCCATGTTCATTGCATTATTATTCACAATAGCCAAGACATGGAAACAACCTAAGTGTCCACTGATGGATAAATGGATATATATACACACAGTGGAATATTATTCAACCTTAAAAAGAAAGAAGTCCTGTTATTTAATAACACAAACAAACCCAGAGGACGTTATGCTAAGTGAAATAAGCCAGGCACAGAAAGACAAATACTGAATGAACTCAATTACATGTGGAATCTTAAAAAGTCTGACTCATAGAAGCAGAGACTAGAATGGTGGTTGCCAGGGGCTGGGGGAGGGGTGGGAGGGGAAAATGGGGAGATATTGGTCAAAGGGTATTAGGTTTCAGTTATGCAGGATAACTAAGTTCTGGAGATCTAAGGTACAGCGTGGTGACTGATGTTAATAATACTGCATTGTATATTTGAAATTTAAGAGAATAGATCTTAAATGTTCTCACACACAAAAAAAGAGAGAGAACTACATGAAGTGACAGACAGGTTGATTAGCTTGATTGTGGTCATTCTTTCACAATGTATACATATATCAAAACATCACATTGTACACCACAAATATGTACAATTTGTATTTGTTGATTACAACTTAACAAAGCTGATAAAAAAGAAATTAGGGACAGAGGAAGCTTCTAGGTTGCTGAGAATGTTCTGATTCCTGCCCTGGGTACTGGATATACCAATGGGTTCTCAGTGCTAAAATCCATCAGGCTATATACACTTATTATTTGTGGGGTTTTCCTATAAGAAGCATAATCATTTTTTTTAAAAAAAGAAGTACAAATACAATCATCCTGCACTGGAAGAAAAAACGCTTATGAGAAAACTTTCCTTTCAAACTGCAAAGAAGTCAAGCAGAAGTAGCTTCCCAGCTTATCTCACTCTCACTCATTTCCTGAAGCACCAGCTGGATAATCCCTCTTATTAGCTCTGGAATAGTGAAAAGGTGAGTCACACTGATTAATGCAGCATAGTTTTGAGAGGAGCTTTGAGTAAGTCCCACATGAATAGGAACCTGGAATTAATCACTGACTATTGAAGCAGTACAAGTGTTTGAATTAGTAGCCAACAAAATAAAACCTATTAAAACATGTTTTTGAGCAGAACATTTATACTTCAGATGCGTGTTCCAGACAAAACAAGTGTGTCATCCTGCTGCATCGGGCAGGCGTTCCCTGAGCATGTGTGCGAGGATGCCAAGGCCACTGCAGCTCTACAGACGGCACCAGGTTGCCACACACACGAAACTAGGAATTTCAATCTTGAGATCTGTAGTTACATGGATTACTTAAAAAAAAAGTTCTATCAGTATCCTGTAGTTTGATTTTTACCCTAAGTATTGGTAGCAAACAACAGCAGAAAGTAACTATTCATTTGTCACAAAAACATGGAGACACATTAACCTGAAAAAAAGACAAAGTGGAATTTAAGAACACGACCTCCAAAAACAAGACCTCCACCCAGTCTTACCATTGTGCTCTGCAGTTGGAGGATATGAAGGCTCAGAAATGTGGTCCAAGTAGGGTACCCCAAAGTCTTACTGAACAGCAGCAGATGAGTGGGTTCCCATAGTTCGGGGTCCACTCCATGTCCAAAATCTTGGTTGGTCAGTGTGCCCAGAGCAACTCATTCTAATCCCAGCTAAATTCAGCAAAACCTGGAGGATGCTCAAGAATGCCAACCTACAAATCTACAATGAGAACATGACGTGAATCTCATAAAGTTGAGAGCATTTACGGTCATCCCATCTGAACGTCTAGATGAGAAAGCAAAACGTAAACAGAAAGTTACTTTGTGGGCATGAAACCCAAACAAAAGGAACTCACTGGATATTCTTAATGACTAAAATAAAAACCGGTAACAGGCAGGAGAACAGAATTCGGACACATGTGATGTGAGCCAGGCTCTACCTTACAACCACAGCACACAACAGTAGGCATCTGTTTAGCTCCTGAGTCTGTAGGTCAACTGGGAGTCAGCCGGTCCAGGCTCAGCTGAATAGATTTCAGGGTGGCTCTGTCCCATGTGTGTTTCATCCTCCTCCTAGGAGCAGAAGGCCAGCTCAGTCATACGTCTCCTTGGGGGATGGCAGAAGCACAGAGGTGCGAGCAGAAGCACAGGTGCACATTCCACTCCTGCTGCGTGCAGTCCACTAACATCCCACTGGCCAAAGCAAATCCAATATGGAGGTTCCTCAAAAAATTAAAAATACAATGGCCAGATGACCCAGCAATCCCACTGCTGGGTGTATATCCAAAGGAAATGAAGTCAGGGTCTCCAAGAGGTATCTGCATCCCTCGTCCATTGCAGCATTATTCATAAAAGCCAAGATCTGAAAATAACCTAAGTACTCATGGACAGATGAATGGATAAAGAAGATGATGTGTATATATACAATGGAATATTGTTGAGCCATGGGAAAGAAAGAAGTCCTGCCACTTGTGCCAATATGGACGGGCCTTGAGGGCATTATGCTAAGTGAAATAAGTCAGAGAAAGACAAATGCTGTATGTTATCACTTATATGTGGAATCTAAAAAAGCTGAACTCATAGAAACAGAGAGTAGAAGAGTGGTTACCAGGGGCAGAAGCGTGGGGGAAAAGGAGAGGTGCCAGTCACAAGGTATATAAGTCCAGTTATAAGATGAACACGTTCTGAGGACGTAATGTATAATATGGTGACTATAGTTAACAGTACTGTATTATATACTTGAAAGTTGCTTAGAGAGATCTTAAATGTTCTCACCACACACACGAAAAATGGTAATTAAGTGATGGAGGTGTTAACAAACGCTCTCATGGTAACAATTTCACAATATACACACATATCAAATCATCACATTGTAAATCTTAAACTTACACAATGTTATATGTCAAATATACCTCAATAAACCTGGACAGTAAAACAGTGTATAGATGTTATGAAAAATGAAGAATATTTCATAATGTCGATTATAAGGTCGGCAAAACAAGGAGTAATTTTTTATAATTCTGGTGCTTTACTTTCTATAGTAAAAGTGTAATTTTTAAAATCAAAACCATTATTGAAATATCTAAACAAAAAAATAGGCGGGGGAGAAAAAGACTTCTCTGTCCTCGACCATCTAATATAAGTCCTGGCTTCCCTTTCAAGGGTCCAACATGGGTCATTCATCAACCCCTAAAACTAATTATTGACAGAGGAATGCATCTTGCTGATTCCTGAACCAATCACTGTGGCAGGGAGGATGAGACTATATCAATCGTCTTAACCAGCTGGATATAGAAATGGCATCACCTAAACCAGACAGCTACCCCCAGTGGTTGGCTGAAGGGTTGAGAGGTCACCGTGACTAGTCCTCTCTAATTCTCCTTCAACATGCTACGTACTGGGTTGTATACTGTCCCTCCAAAATCCGTATCTATCCAGAACCTGTGAATGTGACCTTATTTGCAAATAGCGTCTTGGCAGACATAATCAAGTTAAGGTAAGGTTATACTGGATTAAATGGGTTCTAATCCAGTGACTGAGGTCCTCCTAAGAAGGAAATTTGCAGACAGACTCACAGGGAGAACACCATGTGACCACTGGATGCAGAGATTAGGATGATGTAGCCACAAGCCAAGGAATGTCGAGGAATGCTGGCAGTCACTAGAAGCTGAAAGAGAGGCTTGGAATGGATGGTCCCACAGAGCCTCCAGATCTGTGAGAGAAGACATTTACCTGATGCTGTAAACCACCCAGTTTATAGTACTTTGTTAGGGCAGCCAAAGGAAACTAACACTTGAGGCAATGTGAAGACCAGCTCTGCACCCTTTGGTTTTCCAACATACAGAGGCCCTTACTCCTGACTTCCGACAAGTATGCTGATTTCTCCTGTTTACATATTCTGGTGGTCCTTTTAGAGTTGGAAAGGATGGAGCTAGAAGCAAACTTTGATCCTCTGTTCTTTATTTCTGTGAGTCTTTTTGCTCCGGAAAAATGCATTAAATAGAAAGAAAATGAGGATGGAAAACTTTTACTGAAATGCTCAGGGGATGGATTCCTTGCCACTTGGAGTTGTGATGTGTCTCTGCACGTGTGTCTCTGTATGTGTGGTTCTGTGAATATGTGGGAAAGGGAGAGGTTGGGGTCATAAGGTAGGGAGTGAGGGAAATATACTGAGAAAGAGAGAGAAAAGGAACAGGAAGACATTTTATCTGAAGCAATTCATTTATCGGTAGTAAAAATAACCATGGACTGCTGTTCCAACCTGCACAGTCTGCCTTGTAATCCTCTGCTGTATCATTTAGAATATAGACTTAGACATCCTTTTCTCACATGAGTCTAATTTATGTCAAGAACAACTATATAAAGAAACTCTTGCACCATTTTTCTTTTAGCTAGTGTCAGGGAAAGTCATTCTTTCCTTCGAAGTTTTTGACAAGTACGGTGTTTTAGTTTTAAGCTAATACTAAGTTGGTCAACTGACCAAAGGAGTTCGTAGTGGCAGGATGTCAATTTCAGACATGTGTTTCTCACAAAGAGATAGAGATCTTTTTCAATGGATTTTCACTGGACTACAAATACAAGTTTCAACATGGTTCCAGGTAGATTTATATATAATTTCACTTTACAGCAAAGCAAGGAATGTCAGAACTTCCTGTTGGTCATATGAGGGAAAGACTTACAATAAAAGATTGATCCGACTTAAAGAATATATTAATTAAGCAAGGGTTTCTGTTTTACATTAATTGCAGACTCTATTTCATGGAATGATTTGCCTTTCCAGAGAAGGGGAGAAAAATAGATCTACTGTTATATATAGAAAATTCATAATCAGCTGGGCAGAGGAATTCTAACCAGCTCTTTAAATATGCTCTAATGATAAAGGCATGGGCAGGTTATGTTAAAGAAAAATTACTTGTGACATTTGTTAAAGAACAGTAAGGCAGACTACTCAGGAGACGAGGAGCAGAGGGTGGGGTCAGTGGATGGAAAATTACTAAGAGAAAGCACCAGAAGTAAGGGGGATTCTGGTCAAACGGACTTGACAAGACTTCTGCTGAAGGCAAGCCAGGGTGATAAGATACGAGAATTGGCGGGGGCGGGATTTTTTTTTTTGACAAATTTAAAGTGTGCGATTTAATAACTGTTGATGCGAATACATCTGTGAAACCATGCCCGTATTCAAGATAGTGAACACATCCATCACTCCCAAAACTCCATCCTCATTTCACAGTCCTCCACTACAGCCCTTCCCCATCCCCAGGCAACCACTGATATGCTTCCAGTTACTACTGATTAGTTTGCATTTTCTAAAATATTGTCTCTGCCATTTCAGTAAACAAAGGATGTTGCAGCCGTCAAGCCATCACATTTCAGCTGCCGGGATGGTGAGCCCTGAGGGAACTCAGGATGGAGACAAACGCAGGCTGCCCACTGCCAAGCCCACGTAGCAGTTGGCTGCTGTAGCCGCCTTCACGGTGCACCTGAGGAAACTCAGGATGAGAAAACACAGGATGCTGGCCCCAGATAGCTGAGGTGCATATCAAAGGAATGATTTCAGTGAGCCCAGCCTCTTGCATCTTCCCTTACATAGAAAATCACTAAATTCCCTAACTTGAGATGTCTGGTTTTCTTTTATTAACAGTCATCCTTTGATGTTCCGACTACCTGGTCTTTTGTTGCAAAAACTTCGATATATCCTGGCTTCTGGGGGGAGCGCTTTGATCAGATATCCAGGGTGGTCAGACACCAAATAAAGAAAAAAAATCCACTTTCCTTTATTCTCTTCACAGCATTTCTGTCACCACATGTGTGGGGTCCCCCACACCATCCAGTTCTCCTGCTCTCCAGATACCAACTGGGTGTCCTGAGATTCAATTCTGTTGCAAACTACTGGAGTTAGTGCAGACTCCACAAGTCAAGGGCTCCGTCCCACAAGACTGCTCACACATCAGGTGTCAGTCACAAGTCCTGTACTTCTGCCCAAATGGCTATAAATCAAAGGTTCCCATGACTCCCTCCTTGGGTTTGATAATTTGCTAGAATGGCTCACAAAACCCAGGACATTGCTTTACTTACTATTACCCATTTATTAGAAAGGATACAACTTAAGAACAGCCAAAGCATGGTACAGAGCTTTCGTACTTTCTCTGGATGTGGCCCCCTCCCAGCACCTCCATGTGTTCACCAACCTGGAAGCTCTCCCCACCCCATCGTATGGGGTGTTTTATGGAGAGCTGGTTGATTCAAACATTGACCATTGGTGATTAACTCCACCTCCAGCCCCTCTCTCCTCTGTGCGTTAGGGGTGAGGGGTGGGCTGAAAGTTCCAACCCTCTAATCACACAGTTGGTTTCCCTGGAAACCAGCCCCCACCCACTGGTCATTTCATTAACATCTAAAAAGACACGTATGACTTCAGAGATTCCAAGGGCTTTAGAAGCTATATGCCAGGAAACTGGAACAGAAGCCAAATGTATATTTCTTATTCTATAATAAGGGTGTGGGATTTTTGGTAAACGGACCCAGCAGGATTCTTGCTAAAACTGGACTAACCAGGCAGAGGCCAAGGGCAAGGCCTTGTTGAATACAGGACTCAGAAGAGCCCAGCTAAAGTTTGTTTGAGGACAGAATCTTTGTCAGTTATTAACTGACATTTGAAATACCGTTGAAAAATTATATTTCATACACTGGGAGACATTCTACGTTCCATGAGAGAGGGGGCAGTGGAAAGCCGGCTCCTGGCATTGTCCCTGGCACACAAGTAGATGCTCAGTAAGTATTTATTCAATGAATAAATTAATGCTACTTTTAAAAAAATGAGCATTATTTGCTGTGTTTAAGAGTCAGCTTGGCCGGAAATTTTATGAACGTGGATTCAGTATCTCTACAATTGTTATCGTGAAAATTAATAACCTCACTAAAATGGCGTCAAGAGCCACGAGGGGCTGCTCTCACATACGTGCCCTCACATCAGTACAGACCCCAACAGGAAGAGGGTACCTTGCATTTCCGGGAGGAAGTGGTGTAGCTTTACTACCCTTGGCAGGATCCACCACTGCATCCCAGGTACAGAGCACAGTGATTGGTACGTGGCTGATGCCCCCAGATATTTAATATGTGAATTGATTAAAAGATCTGAGAAGATCTGGGCAGAGAAGGAAAAGAAAAGAAAACGGAACTTTCTACCAACAAGGTAATTTAGCAAAATTTTATTGCGTGGGAGCTGCTGTTGGAGCCCAGTTAGGGCAGCCTGCTCCACCCCTAGAGCCCCATCCCCAACAATCTTCCCACTCCACCTCAGAAAACCACACTACAGGAAGTAGGGTGGACTCTGGGTGCTGCATCACACCTTGGGAGATGCAGTCCCCCTGAGTAAAACACAGGACTCTGTCAGTCCTGCACAGAGGCTTGTTGCTTTTCCTACATTCTGTTGTTTCAGGACATCTGAGGCAGTGGTGTGCTCATAAATAATTAACAATTTGCTTTTTGGAGTGGGAGAAAAAAAAAACCAAAACCTGATTTGTAGCATTTGCCTATTTCTGTGGTGTAAATACTACCACTGTAGCCAATTTCAAGCTACCAACATGAATTCACTGAACATGGAGTTGGGAAGATTTACACGCAGTTGGGGCTCATAAACCTGTACAGACCAATCTACAATCTCACTGGAGAGGCACAGGCACTCCAGGATCTCACAAACTCAGGATTCCAAGTGGCTTAGATATTTGCAGTGGGTATGACTCTCCTTCCCCACATATGGGTGTGTTCAATAACTTTACCCAGTCTCTGACTTAACCCTCATTCTCCCCAGCTGATGGAAATATTAACTTTGGTCCTTCTTGTGTCCTTTATTCCCCTTCTCAGGGTCTTGTCAAGGGTGTTAATGCCAAGATGTAGCAGGTGGAGGGATGCCTCTGATCCTCGGTCAGAGGAAACATGCATGGACTCCACATCTCCTGTTCGTCCTCTCAGCTCAGATGGAAACTTTTGCCAGTCTAAATGTCTACCTAAATAATAACTATGCCATTGTGTTCTGACACTTGATAATCACATCCAAGCTCTATGTAGTTTTGATATGAGAACAGCTAAACAAAAAGATTTTTCTTCTCCCTTTACAAAGACCGTAGATTAGTGGAACAACATAATGGCCATTTTTAGCGCCAAAAACTAGAGCAGTGATTTTCTGCATCTTCAAAACTCATAATGATGGGCCTGAATCTCTGGGTATTTTTCAGATGAGAACAGTCAACAAACTACTAAGCAGCAGCTTTTCTGTGATGAGCACGCAATTCCTTTACAAACAGGGGAAAATAAACTTAAATGTCATGATGCACAATTCTGAATGCACCACGTGATCTTAATAAATGTAAGACAAAAACTGAACTAAAAACAGAAAGATTTGAAGGAAACACGTCCAACTGTTAACTAGGCATGTCTTTGATAATAAAAATGTTTGCAACTTTTTCTTCTTTTCTACTATTTTTATTTCCAACTAAAAAAAACTACCTCAGCATGATTTTGATAATGGGGAAAAGAAATGTATTTAACTTGCAAAAGCAAGAGAACAAGCAAAGAAGTAAACCATGTTTCCACCACCACCAGTGAAAGCCGGAGAAGCCATGGGAGAATAGATGCTGTCTCGAACTCATGTCTAGGAGCCAGGGGGGAGTCTCCCCCCCAGGTTGGCAGCAAGAAGACCACTTAGAGAATCGTTTCTTGAGTTCTGCCAACATTGCCCTGACAGTCCCTTCCTGCCACTTTAATCAGAACGTGGCAGCTGCTGCCTGTTCCATCGGTTCCAGGGTCCACAGGTGTAGGGAGGAGCTGGAGGGATCTGGGGGCTGATCTAAGAAAAAGACGTGACCACAAGGTGGCAATAGCACGCCCAAGCTTTATCTTGTGAAGCTTTGATGGTGGGGAAAGTCCCTCAGGCAGGATTTTTGTGGGGTCCCTTCTTAGAAGGGGAGGAGGGCAAGGGAACCCAGGGGGAGAGAGAACTTACACGTCTAGGTGAGACCAGAGAGGCTCTGCATCAGAGAACTCTGAAGGCCAGTGGGGACTTAGGGCATTAAAACTACAAGACCCTATCTTATTACTAGGTACCAGGTGTCAGGTTGGGTTTCCTAGGATACACAAAGAGGTAGGTTTTCAATGGCTAAAATTTTGCTTATTTTGGGCTATTTTTTGAATAACTGGATATGTAAAACTTGAGTCGGGCAGCAGTGAGGTTTTGTGCTAATGTGTCTCAGCCTGCAGTGAAGAAATAAACAACCTAGGGGCTGATACACAGAGGCTGTCTTTGGCTCATTTTATGTAACACTAGGGTATCATCAGCGCAAAGCGAAAGCCCTGCTGGCTGGGGGCTAATGGGAACTGGTGTAGGGAGACTGGCCAGCTTCTCTCAGGCAATCACATCTCTATTCCCCACCTCTGAGCCACCAGTGCTGATGTCAACCCAAGGGACTGCCTTATTCCAGGGCTGCTTCTCCCTGACCAGAGAAGCAGACTAAGGTCATGGTGGCAGGAGGAGTGATGCTCATGGCCTGTGATACGTGGGACTCTCCACTCTGAAGTCAGTCCCTGACTCTTCATAAATTACTCAGGTCCACACACACGTGGGCCTGGCCTTTGGCGTTTGCAACAGCGTGTTGTGTACAAGAGACACTTGAGAAAAAGGACACACAGAGCTTGAAAATGAAAGGATGGAAAAAGATAAGCCAGTTAGATACCAGGAGAAGGCAAAGATATAAATTTCAATATCTGTTGAAATAGAATTTAAAGCAGATAGTGTCATAAGGAGCAAAGAAGGATGTTTTATATTTGTATGTTAGTAAAAGGCACTATAAAATAAAAAGGTCCATCTCTCACAAGCATATATGCATCAAACAATACAACCTCAAAATCTGAGATGCAACAATTGACAGAAAGGCAGAGACGTCAGCAAACCAACAGTACTGGAGAGTTTAACATACCTTTCCCTGAAAATGATAGACATAGTAGGCAAAATTTTAAAATTAAAAATAAAAAACACAGATACCAAAGACCTTCACAGTACCATTAATAAGCTCGAACTATTAGATACATGTAGAATGCAATACCAAATAAACAAAGAATGCATGTTCTTTTCAACCAAATCTGAAACACTTATAAAAATACGCATGTATTTATCATAAAAGAAGTTTTAAGAAATTAATGTTTACCTACTGTGTTCTCCAACCACCATGCAACACAATCATAAATTAACAATAAAAGGCTAGTTGTAAAATACCATATCTTTGTAAGGTTAAGGAGAAAATTATAGAGTAAATTAAAACATATTTAAAACTAAATGAGGGTGAAAACACTTCATGTCAAAAATATGAGACATACCTAAAATAGTGTCTAAAGAGACATTCATCACTTTAAATACCATTATCAGGAAATAAGCAAGTTAAAAGTAAATTGATGAAGTGTTCAACTTAAGAAGTTGAAAAAAGACCAACAGGGCAAACTAAAAAATTAATAAAAGGGAATAATACAGGTAGTTGCAGACATCAGTCAAACGGAGAATAAAACAACAGAGAAGATTCACAGAACCAAAAGCTGATTCTTTGAAAAGATTATTAAAATAAACAATCTCCAGCAAGGCTGATTAAGAAAAAAAGAAAGGAGAGAAAAGATGCAAATAATCAAAATGAAGAATGAAAAATAGGGCTTCCCTGGTGGCACAGTGGTTGAGAGTCCGCCTGCTGATGCAGGGGATGCGGGTTCGTGCCCCGGTCCGGGAAGATCCCACATGCCGCGGAGCGGCTGGGCCTGTGAGCCATGGCCACTGAGCCTGCGCGTCTGGAGCCTGTGACCCGCAACGGGAGAGGCCACAACAGTGAGAGGCCTGCGTACCGCAAAAAAAACAAAAACAAACAAACAAACAAAAAGAATGAAAAATAATTAACTACAGTCTAACAGGTTTAAAAATAATAAAAAGCATATTGTAAGCATATACATATTTTAAAATGTGGAAATCTGGTGGATGTGTTCCCAGAAAAAAAAAAAAGGAAAATGTCAAATTGGAGCAAGAAGAAATAGAACATGAATACACTGGTAATATTAAGGATGCTGAAATTGCCCTTAAAGACCTTACCTCTCCCTTTAACCCAGCTCCAGATGGTTCCACTGATGAGTTCTACCCAACTTTCAAGAAACAGTTAATTTCTTTATTACACAAATTGTTCCAGAAAGCAAAAGAAGAAATAAGCTACCACTCATTTTATGTCATCTGCACTCTTGATTCTAAAATTAGATAAGGGTGACACCAGAAGGGAAGCCATAGGCCATTTCACTTACAAATATAGGATCAAAACCCCCAACTAAAATGCTCGCTACCCAAATCCAACAGTGCATTTAAAACTAACTCATCATACTGAATTGGCTCTGGATAAAACGTTGTTTCATATCAGAAAATGAATCAGTGTTAAAGGTTTTTAAATGGCAGAACTTTTTTTTTTTAAGACACATTTTTCATTTTCACCAAGAACTTTATTTTTTAATTATTTAATTAATTAATTTAAAATTTTTGGCTGCGTTGGGTCTTCCTTGCTGCACGTGGGCTTTCTCTAGTTGCAGCGAGCCGGGGCTACTCTTCATTGCAGTGCGTGGGCTTCTCATTGTGGTGGCTTCTCTTGTTGCGGAGCACGGGCTCTAGGTGCGTGGGCTTCAGTAGTTGTGGCACGCGGGCTCAGTAGTTGTGGCTCATGGGTTCTAGAGCGCAGGCTCAGTAGCCGTGGCTCACAGGCTTGCTCCGTGGCATGTGGGATCTTCCTAGACCAGGGATCAAACCCGTGTCCCCTGCACTGGCAGGCAGATTCTTAACCACTGCGCCACCAGGGAAGTCCAATGGCAGAACTCTTATTTAATGGCATATTCTTGATCTTCTCATTTAAGAAGGTAAATTGATTTGAGAGTATTATTTACACCACTACAGTAATTGATTAATGGAGTGCTGTCCCACAGATTTATATATTTACATATGTCCTGAAAGAAATAATTCTAGAAATTGAGTATATATAGGATCTTTGTACTATAACTTAAAAATCTTAATTTTCTCTTTATTTTTCTGTATTTTATTTTTGAAGATAGCCAGTATAAATAAAAGTGTAATTAAAAAAAAAGAATCGGTGTAATTTGCCACATTCATAGACTTAGGAGGAAATAGCACAATTATCTCCAAACATGTTGAAAAAGTATTTGATCAGATTTGACGGCTGGCAAACCTGGCAGAGAAAGGCATGTCCTTACTGAATAAAAGGTTATATACCCCAAATTTATGGCAAATATGCTCAGTGGACGTCCACCTTTGGCTGCATTCTCTTTATGTTTGTGTACGACACAAAAATGTCTGTTACCAATGCAAATGCTTGCCGTAAAACTGGAAGTCCTGGCTCAAATTGAAGAAAGAGGAGTAAGAGATTAGCAGGTGAATTACAAAGCTATCATTCTTTGAGGATGATGTCATCTTCCACCTAGAAAATGAAAACAACAGATTAACAATTAGAATTAATAAGATAATTCTATAGGTTTGCCATATTAGAGATAAGTTCCAAAAAATCAATGTAACTTATCAACATCAGCAATAACCAGCTAGAACATAATATAAGAAATAAGAAAACATTTACAAAAGCACCAAAACATTTATAAGTATTTAGGGATTAACCAAGAACACCCTAGACATCTCTAAGCACCAAAATTTAATAAAGGACATAGAAAATAATCTAGGTAAATGGAGAGAAATTCCATATTCTTATATAGGATAATTGAATGTTATAAAGATATCATTTCTCACCAAATTAATCTATCGATTCAAAGCAATAACCAACCAAAATTGCAGGGGGATTTTTCCCCACATATAAAACTTTACTGAAAGTATGGTCTTGGGAGAAAAAAGAAGTAATTGAATAGCCAAGCCACCTCCAAAGGTTTCTGACTCAAAAACAAATCCCACAGGCTAGTTTTTCTTTGAAGCTTTCCAGTTCACCCTTGTCACCTTTAGAAACAGAATATAAAGGAGGATCTTGCCCTATCACATGTGAATACATACTGCAAAGCCAAAATATAATTTTTAAAAAACCAGCCTGGCATTTGTTCAAGAGCAGACAAATAGGATAATGGAAAACACCAGAGAGCTGAGAGGGGCCAGGAGACACCTTCCTGGAAGCTTCCTCACTGGAGAAGAACATTCAAAAGGCCCCAGGATTCATCCCCTCTCCCGCCCCAGCCCTGCTCCCCTCCCCTCCCCCTCTCTCTTTGAGCCTGGCCATTTGCCTTTTCTCTGACTCATTGGATCTAGAGATAAAGTGGTCTCGTAGTTCACTTAGAATCCCATGATTGTTTAAAGGACCAAATTGTTTAAAGATCAGTCAAAAGAGGAAAAAATAGGAAGGAACTCTGGCCTTGACCCACAATCTTTCCACCCCCTTTTTTTTTTAACATCTTTATTGGGGTATAATTGCTTTACAATGGTGCATTAGTTTCTGCTTTATAACAAAGTGAATCAGTTATACATATACATATGTTCCCATATCTCTTCCCTCTTGCGTCTCCCTCCCTCCCAGCCTCCCTATCCCACCCCTCCAGGCGGTCACAAAGCACCGAGTCGACATCCCTGTGCCATGCGGCTTCTTCCCACTAGCTATCTGCCTTACGTTTGGTAGTGTATACATGTCCATTTCCACCACTTTTATTTGCTATTCGTTTGGCATTTCTGTGGGATGTGTTCTCAGTCATCGTCATTACACTGGGGGCATTTGTGGAAAGAGAAAGGAAACTTTAATTAGCATATCGCGTTTCACGCTGATCAACTGTTGTTGGAAGGAGATGGCTTAACTCATTGGCATCCCTACCTCACTCCTCCTAGGGAAGCTTGAACGCAGGCTGTGGTGCTGTATTAGTTTTCCAGGGCAGTGAAACGACGTGCCACAAGCTGGGTGTCTTAAAACAATGGATATTTATTCTTTTAATGTTCTGGAGGCTAAAAGTCTGAAATCAATGTCTCAGCAGAAGAGGTCTCTTGCTGAAGGCTCTAGGAGAGAATCTGTTTCAGGGCTCTCTCCCAGGTTTTTGCGTTGCAAACAACCCTTGGCATTGTCAGCCTGTAGCTGCATCACTCCAATTTCTACCTCTTTTGTCACGCTGCATTCTCCCTTTGTGTCTGTGTCTCTTCTCCTCTTCTTATAAGTACACCAGTCATATTGGATTAAAGGCCATCCCTACACCAGTATGATTTCACCTGAACTAATTACATCTGCAACAACCCTATTTCCAAAGAAGGTCACATTCTGAGGTTCCGAGAAGCACACGAATTTGAATGGGGGCACAGTTTAGCCTAGTACAGGTATACTTGCGTACTTGGTTGGCTTAATTTTATATAAGACTGACTTTGGCATTATCTAAATTATTAGGAATGCATCTAGTTCGTAATCCATCAATTGCTTTCCCCATAAAACCATGGTTAATGACACCAAATCATCAGACGTTTGTGCGTGTGGTCATTCTGTAAATCTTTCTTATTAAGCAGGTACCACATGCCAGGGATTGTGCTAAGGGGGACATTGAGAAGTTCACACTCCATGAGTGGAACAAACACATAAACAAAAAAAATCACAATAAATTAAAATAAATGCTAATATAACGGGCACAGGGAAGGGAGTCTGGCCAGATGAGAAAAGGCTGAACTGAGATAAAGCTTAGCGAGGATGAGGTGGAACTTATAGCAAGTAAGGACCTTGGGGCAGCCAGACCAGCACATGCAAAGGCACAGAGACATAAAAGAACGTTCCAATCTGAGGAGCTACACACATTTCAGGTTGACTAGAGAGGCGGAAGTGTCCGGAACAGCAAGAGATGAGTCTGGAAAGATCATCAAAGACAGGAGGACAGATGAGGGTAGAGCTTCATTTTGTAGGTGATGGGGAGGGCTTTATGCAAAGGATTAAAACAAAGACACGTGAATTTTTAAAAATGCACTTGGGGAGTATAGCAGTGGGGAGGATAGATCGAAAGGAAGGGGATGAGGTTGGGAGAGCTCAAACGTAACCATGTCTTTAGGTTATTCCGGAAGACAGAAGGTGTTGGCATGGTCTCAGGTCATAGCATTGGGAGAGGAGAAGAGGGATGGATTAAAGAGATTCAGGAGGTGACACTGGTGGGGTTGTAGGGAGGAGATGGGGAGAGCAGAGATTCTGATATGACTCCCTGGTTTCTAGTGAACACTGGTCATGCAAGCACCACCAACGAAGGCAGACACCTTAGGCAGAAGAGGCTTTACAGAGGGCAGCCTGGGCAGTGACTTCCAGTTTTAACCTGGGTGCATCTTCCTTGGTGTGCAAGGTGAATCGGCGATGCTCAGGTGGACGGTTGGCTGCAATAGTTGGGATATAGAGGAGACACAGGAGGTTAAAATACACATTTGAGAGCCACTGTGGTTTGGACATAGTCATGGGTGTGCAGAGTGTGCAGAATTACAGAAGGAACACGGTGGAAGCTCGGAGAACTGAACATGTGCAGCGCATAAGGGAAGGAGCAGGTGAGACCTAGAAAACTGCTCAGGATGAGGTGAGAAGATAGGCAACAGGGACCTGGCAGAAGGTGATTCTTGGATTCAAAACTGTGGGGAGTGAAGGACACGGAACATTTGGGGCTCTGAGACGTCAGCCCCCGCCACACACACACACAGTGCTTCTATAACAATGATCTCACATCAGAGAATTTAGCTTTCTAAATTTATAAAGTTAGTTTTTTGGGGTTTTCTTTTTGCGGTACGCAGGCCTCTCACTGTTGTGGCCTCTCCCATTGCGGAGCACAGGCTCCGGACGCGCAGGCTCAGCGGCCATGGCTCACGGGCCCAGCCGCTCTGCGGCATGTGGGATCCTCCCGGACCGGGGCACGAACCCGTGTCCCCTGCATCGGCAGGTGGACTCTCAACCACTGCGCCACCAGGGAAGCCCTATACAGTTAGTATTTTGACGCTGAGTGTTAATATATCTATTTAAATGTCAAGAACAGTTCAAAGCATTTCTGCTGAAAGAAATTAAATACTGAAGGAAATTTGCTGCAGGCAATGTAGTCCATAAATAAAGCAAAGAGGACATTAATGTAGACTTCTTTTGTAGTTCTCTGAACCAGCTCCACACTACTCTGCCGTAAAGGTGTTTCCTAGGATGAATTTGATCAGTGGTGGAGAAAGGACCCTGGTGAGGCCATATTAACAATCACAAGAATGACATTCAAACATATGCATGCATGAGTGCGCACGCGCACGCGAACACACACACACACACACACACACACACACAGCTTTTAAAAGTTAATAAATAGTTCATTCTTGCTTTTCTTTCTTTTCCCTCCCTCCCTCCCTTCCCTATTTCCTTCCTTCCTTCTTTCCTTTAGAACAGCACCTACAGACTATTTCCTGGTTTTGCACACCTGGGACATTTGCATACCTGGGACACCAGGAAATGACTATGATCACGAGGAAGTAGGGTCCACCCAATCCAGCTATCTATAGATAACAACTCCTATGGACGTTTTTAAAACCTCTATATATCTTTATGAAGATGAGAAATGACCCTTTAAACGGAACCATGCTGATAAGACAAGCTCCTAGAATTTTTTTTTTAAGGTAGGTTTTTTCTTTTCTTAAGTATAGTTGATTTACATATCACCCGTGTGCAGAGACAGGAATGCATCCATCAAGAATCTATGGCCTGGGCTTCCCTGGTAGCACAGTGGTTAAGAATCCGCCTGCCAATGTAGGGAACATGGGTTCGAGCCCTGGTCCGGGAAGATCCCACATGCCGTGGAGCAACTAAACCCGTGCGCCACAACTACTGAGCCTGTGCTCTAGAGCCCGCGAGCCACAACTACTGAGCCCACATGCCACAACTACTGAAGCCCGTGTGCCTAAAGCCCGTGCTCCGCAACAAGAGAAGGCACTGCAGTGAGAAGCCCGTGCACCTCAACGAAGAGTAGTCCCCGCTCGCCGCAACTAGAGGAAGCCCACGCGCAGCAACGAAGACCCAACGCAGCCAAAAATAAATAAGTTTATAAAAAAAAATTTTTAAAAGAAGAATCTATGGCCCAAGTGGTGTCCATCTTCAGATCTGCCGTCCTGACGGGGAGGGAGTATTACTGAGCCAGGGTTAAAAGCACAGTTCAGTTGAGCTGCCTTCCTCTCCTCCAGGCTCTAGAATTCTCTCCTGTGTGGTCCAGCGTGCTCTGGCCCACCCTGTTAGTGGACGGATGTCTGACTGCTTTCTGCTAAGCCTTGGCATCCTCTTCCACGTCTGTCCAAACCTCAAGCTTTGAGTTCTGAGTCTTTATTAGCTGGTATATAAGAAAGGCTCATGAATCCTAGGTCATCTCAGTGAACTTAACCACATGGCGCATCATCTTTCTGCGTCTAACTGGAGGCCCTATCTCTGTAACCTCTCACAGCTCTCACCTCCCTGTGAGGAATGAGGATCCTTTCCTGGGAAGGGGTACTTCAGCTCCTGCCAGGCATTCACCGAAGATGACAACAGCCACGACACTCCCTGCTTAATACCACTAAATATCTGCTCAGCCAGCCTGGTCCTCCAAAGCCAATGGGCATCGTGGCTTAATTACGGCTTAATCAAGGCTGCACAGTTACCTCAGGAAACTCAGTGTTTCTAGGGGGTGTGGCTTAAAGATGACAGGTAGCTTCATCTTTAGACAGTCTATGAATTACACAGATTTTATTCAACAGGTTTCCAAAGTCGGTTTTTATGTATTCCTCTTATACACCTTTGCTGCAGAATCTTTACCTCCTGCTTCTGTCTGCCTCCATGGACCACTGCTAGCTGATTTCTTCCACATGACGCAGGTTCTGTGATGCAGGTCTGGACTCGGCTTCCACATGGGCGTGAGTGAGTTGCTACTCTTTTAAGGATGGCGTTTCTTAGCAACAATGGATTGTTTGCCCTGTTGTCTGTCAATCGATTCTCTGCCTGCTGCTCTCAGCTCAGTTTTTTCAATCTAATCTTTGGCAAGAAGTATTGCTGATAGGCTGAAACTAACATGTTCTTTCCATCCCTGCCTCCCCCGCAAGAAAAACCAACTAACCAAAGTAACATGTAAGACTATTCTAGTTGCAGTCCTGATGCGTAGAATTCATCAATATTATTTAATATTTTATACTGAACTCCAAATGTGCTTGTTGTTTAGTGCCTGGAACAATTACATCCAAGAAAACTTAATATAATATAATATAAAATAATATAATGTAATGTAATATAATACATATACTTTACTTTTCATTTCTTTCCTTTACATTTTATTTTACTTTGCCTTTCTACTGGTACAAGTAGAAAATTATATTTTTCTTGTGCTCATTGGCTGTTCACATTTCTCATCCTATGATTTGTTCAGTTCAGGACATCTGTGACCTTTGTCAGTAGAGATAAATTATTTTCTGGACCACCGTTAACCAGACAGGTAAGAAATTGTAATGTTTTACAATAAAAATATACTCGTGCTTTTCTTTAGGTAATTAAAAATTATATTTAAATGCCCAATGTCACTAAGAAATCAAAAAATTCAAATTAAAAAGATAGCAGGATTTTTTTTTTTTGTCCATCAGGGTGGCAAAATTGTAGAGATTTGTAATCTCCAGGGCTGGTAAGCAGTTGAAAAATGAGCATTCAGGTAGGCTCTCAAGTGATATAACTGGTGCCACCTTTTAAGAGAAAATTTGGCACTGTCTATCCAAATTCAAGTGTGCTCGCGATGCAACCATGATGTTTCTATTCTAGAAATCTATTCCACACAAACCCTCCCCCATGTACACAAAAGATGGGTGTTCAAAGGTGTTCACTGCAGCATTTTTATTATAGTAAAAAGTGGGAAAGACCCTAAATTGTTCTTCAACAGAGAGTGAATGTCTAAGTAAACGGTGGTGCATTCGTAGCATGGCGTAGTTCCACGCAATAGGGTTTTTAGCAATGATGGAAATGTTCTGTATTTGCTCCGTCCAGCACAGTATCCTTGTGGTTGCTAAGCACTTGAAATGTGGTAAGCGCAACTGAGGAACTGAATTTTAAATTTTATTTCATTTAATTATCTTAAATTTAAATAGAAATAGATCCCAAGTGACTAGTGGATACCATAGTGGACAGCATGGGTCTAGAACCAACCAGTCAGCTACGAAAAAGGAGATAGATTTATAAGAACTGACATGGGAAAAGACAAAACATATTGTTAAATTTTTTAAAAAGCCAAGGGCTGAACAATTTTGTACATAGTATAAGTCAGTGTTTTCCCAAATATTTGCATACGCACAAATATATGTAAATAAACACATAGAAAACGTTCTGAATAATACACATTTGTAATATCTGGAGAAAGGAGTTGAAATGAGAGCCATAGTGAAGGAGACTTTCATACTCACCTCTGTGTTTGCATTTTATGGTAATGTAATTTGTGCCACGTGGTTAATTTTTTAAATAGTTTCAGAAAATCAAGAAAGATGTAAGCAAAATTGAATAAATAAACTATAAGGCATATGCAATATTTTGAGTGTATTCACATGGTCCTGATTCAAGGTCTATTTCAAATGCCCCATCGCCCTGACATCTTCGTTAACCCATTCAACCAAATCTGTTCTCTCTCCTTCAGACCCCACAGCCCAGCACTTTCCCCAAGGCCCTTGGCCTATTCTGTTTTAGTTGCCCTCAAGGCTATTTCCCCGCAATTAGTCTGTCAGTTTCTTGAGGGTAAGACTGCGTCTTCCCTGACTTATTCCCTGTACGATCTCCCTCATACCCAAACACAGTGCCTTACATGTAAAATATATAACTTAATTATTCATTGAATCGGATTTCGAAACAGTCCTTTATGGAATCATTATTGATTCTCTCCTTTTAATAAATATTCTTTTATTTCCAGGATTATCATCAGTACCATTTTCCTGGGCAAATTTGTACGTCTCTGGCTGATGAGCTCAGCTGGTTAGAGCTCTGTGCTAACGAGACCATGACCCTGGTTAGCACTGCCCTCTGAGTTCCATGGCCACAAACTGCATCCGTAATTCCAACCAGCTGTCACCAAACGGCAGTGGTGTATAATAATGAATATCAGATGGGAAGGCTGGAAAGGTCACTCTAAAACTGTCACTGTTATTATAGGTAAAGAGGTATATTTACAGTCACACGCTCTATTAGGGTTGTGTCTGCTCTTGTCTGCCTTACTCATTTGACTGTAAACCTCATAAGGGAAGAAGATGTAGCCCATACACCTCTGTATCTGCTTCAATGCCTATCATTCCTTAGTGTATGTGCTCAGTAAGTGATTACTGAATTGAATTTTACTAAGAATGAGTGTTTTGCTAGTGGTGTATTATTTTAGTACATGAGATCAACTGGAAAAACAGCCAGGGAACTAATGCTTTCATGTACTTTCTATGTTACAGGGACTGCAGTAGCCTTTTAAATCTCTACTATCTTTAATCTGACAACAGCCTGATAAATTATTCCATCACTATGTCATAAATAAGAAAAATGAGGCAAAGTATAAGTTCAAAGACACCTAGATAATGAAAGAATGAAGTAATATTTAAACTAATTAATAATCTAAGCCTGTAAAAGTTATCGTTATGATATAAAAACACTCAGTTTTCCAAATCCAGCTCATCCTAACTTATAACCAATGTACCTCTATTGTCAATGACCCAAAGTACCACAGTGGAGTCAAAACAGCACGTGCAAGTCTTAAAAACAATCAACTGCATATGAGGTCATCGGATTTGAGTTGTGCTATAATTCACTTTGACTTTGTATAACCATTGCCTGAAATTACAAGACTGTAAAATCGAGAGGCTCTATGTCCTTAAGATAGAAAAGGCAGACTCAAAGAGGAACGGGACTGCCTTTAAGACCACCTTAATAAGTAGTGTTGGAATAGGATGGCTTCCTTTATAGGATTTAGCAAAACCAAAAATGGGAAGACAAGTTATGTCTTCCTTTTACATCGGTTTCAACATAGGAATGTGATATGATCCATGTACACAGAAGGTCCTGAAAACTAAATTGACCTCTAGATCCAGATAATCCAAAATATTAAAGTAAAATACTCCCCCCAAAATAGCATTATAGAATTCCTTCCAAAACTTTTCTATAAACACATTTGTTTGAGGTAGGGGGCATCTTGTCAGTTACAACCTTGTTTCACTTGGATCTTTACACATGGCATTGTGATAAGCATGTTCCCGTGTCATCAAATACTCTGCATAATTTTAAGTCAATGGAGATAAGAGAGATGGCTTAATAAATGACATTGGGACAATATATTAACCAGTTGAAAAAGAAAAGAAAACTCGATCACTAGAATTCTCTCCTAATTCAAAGTAAATTCTAGATTATACAAAAATTAAGTATTAAAAATAAAAGCATCAAAGCACTAGAATACAGCTTTAGGTGAATATTCATAATTTTGAAGTGGGGAAGCATTTTCTAAGAATGTCATAAGACCAAAACCTTTAAATAAAGAATACAGTCTGAATATATAAACATTAGCCGCTCTGCAAAGAAATCATGAGCAAAGTCGAAAGAAAAAATGACAGAAAGATAAAATGTTTACAACCTATCCGACAGCGAACGGGTCAAGATGCAAAGAACGCTGACAATAAAAATTAGTTAGATGACTTGGCAAGTCACCAAAGGATAACTACAGACTTTCAGCATGAAGTTGTTCAACTTCACTAATCAAAGAAAGGCAAGAAAAAAAAGGAAATACTTACCTGCTACCAGATCGCGGATGGTCGACTGGTTAAACGCAGCGTGACAAGGGTGCTGGGAAACGAGCGAGCTCATGGCTGCTCACCTTTCATTGGCCAAAGTGAGTCACATGACCACATCTAATTTAAGGTGGGCAGGCAAGTTCAATCCTACTACCTCTAGAATAAGAGAAGTCAGCAAATTTATCAATAGCCCTAACGACTGCTATATTAAGTGTTGGGATAGTTAGAGAATTTTTATTTTCATGTTTGTACTTTTTGTACTGTTATTTTAATTTTACAAGTAAATCTATCTTAAAACAAAAAAGCTATTGAAATAGCTTATAAGCATAATTTTAAATATTTTTATAAGAATCCATTGTGTGGCTGTATCAGAGTTAGTAACTCATTACCTTATCTCAGACATTTGTATTTTTCTAAAGGTTTTACTGTTATACGTAACACTGTGGTAAACATTTTACTCTAAAATAGCTTTACTTGCATTTCATTAGGATAACTTGTCATCAGCAGAACGAGTGGATCAAATAGCATGAACATTTTCTAACTTTCCTTGTTTTCTTATCTTTTGTACAACAGAATATAAACTTTGTGAAATAAAATGAAAAAGCAGTGTAGGTTTATGAACTTTAAGGGTAATTTTATAAGAACTGGGGGAGGGACAAATAAGACACACTTAACAGACTTCCATCTTAACTAAGAAATCAGATCATTCATGTGGGAAGCAGGCCACCCTGAGGTCCTATCTCCAGTCTGCCACCTCTTAGGTACTTACATTACTTTGGGCCATTTATTAAATCTCCTGGAGCCTCAATTTATTGACTACAAAAGAGAGATTAAAATGCCCACCATTCAGTATCCTTCAAAAGATGAATAGATAAAGAAGATGTGGCATATTTTTACAATGGAATACTACTCAGCCATAAAAAAGAATGAAATTTTACCATTTGCAGCAACATGGATAGACCTGAGGGCATTATGCTAAGTGAAATAATGGTTACCAGTTGTGGGGGGTGGGTGGCAATATAGGGGTGGCGGAGTAGGAGATACAAACTATTGGGTGTAAGACAGGTTCAAGGGTGTATTTATTGCACAACACAAGGGATATAGCCAATATTTTGTAACAACTGTAAATGGAAAGTAACCTTTCAAAATTGTATAAAAAATAAATAATAAATTAAAAGAAAAGAAATATTCCATTAAGAAACTAATTTAAAAAATGCCACCATTCAGTGATGTAAAATATATACTTTGGAGAACCTATTAACATGCATTACAGACCTGCTGTATCATTGTCTTATGGGAATTGTTCCAGCTACTTTTGTTGGTATTTTAATAATATTGGCTTAAGGCCCTGTTGCCAAGGATGGAGAGGAAAAGGTGCTATGAGCTCTCCTAGACAGAAAAAGAATTAATAAATTGATTAAAGCACATTACTGTGTGCTTTTCAAAGCAACCTCTAAAGCCCAGGGGAGTGAGCCTGTGCTGGAGAAAGCATTTTGAAAGGGAAAAGTGTGGTGGGTTTAAGACCTGCAAGTGTCCAAATTCATCCTCCAGCAAAGACAGAAGTCATTTCTTCTAATTGGTTATAGAACTGAAGGTCTTTACTGGGAATGAAATTTTAGAAAAACTTTAGAAGTTAAACAAAAACCAAGTGAAAAAATGTAAATGATGCTTTGTTTAATAAAAGGGATCAACGTGTAGTTGCAACCTATTTAGAAAATAATACCCATGCAAACACTGTTAATCAAAAAACATATAATTTGGGCAAATCTATTCTCAGATGAAATGTCTATGTTTTAAAAGCTTTTATCACTTGAGAAAAAAAGAAAAATATCAATAAACTAAGGATTTATCTTAAAAATCTAGAAAAGGAGAGGGGGAAGCAAAACTCTGAGGGAAGAAATGATGAAGACAAAACCAGAAATGTCTGAATTACAAAAACAGTAAAAGTGTTAAATAAATCAAAAATTAGTTATTTGAAAAAGGCATGGCAATATTCAAGTTACCCAAACTTAGATGATCTTAAGATAACGTCTTGGGCTGCATAAAATTAAATTTCCAGGTCCCCCTACCTCCTCAAATTCAAATCCTGAACATTTGAGGAAAGACCCTGAAATCCGTATTTTATCAAGCACTCCAGTTGATTCTTATAAATGGGCAACTTCAGGAAATCCTGAAAGTAACCACTCTTTAAAAAGGCTAACCAAGAAAAAAGGAGAGGAAGCCCAAATAGAGAAGGTTATGAATGTAAGAGAAGTCAGAACCATATTTATGGAAAAGATTTTAAAAGTATGAGTGAAATGTCATCTATTACAGGGAAATCTTTTTATTATGTCTCTGACCTTTGTTGCTATTTCCATTCTGATGATAGATATTTTGAATCTCCTGAATTTGTCCTCCAAGTCCTCTATTTATCTCTATATACTGTTCACTTATTCATTTATCTAGTTAATTTTGCTTTTCTTATTAATCTCTGCAGACTTTTCCTCTGAGAATTTTGGAGGCTCTGATCTAAACTTCCGCACTTCCAATGATTTTTTTCTTTGAATTCAGCGGTTGTACTTTTCATCAGAAAACGTTCTCTCCTGTTCTCATACCATTCTATTCACAGACACAATATCCACTGAGAACGCAACTTAGGGAATCTCCAAAGCTTTCTTTCTGGTTCAAGAAGCCCATTTCACACCCAAGAATTAGGGATCACGATGAAGAGGGTGTTTGCTCTGAGTCCCTAGATTGATCCCTTCTGGAATCAGCATCTCCTTGCAAACGTCCAGTTGTATAGCTCAGCTTGCTTATCACGCAGGGAGTTCTGAGTATATTTGCGAGCATGGGTAGTGGAGTGGCTTCTGGAAGAGAGGAGGACACACTGTGCAGGACACTGCTGGAAGCGTCTAAGCCCAGATAAGGGAGAAAGGAGAGCCATGACTTGCCGTGCTTTTTACATAGGTCAGAGGTTGCATTACCTATGGGAGCTTCATGGCTGCACCAAAGACTTTCTTTGTTGAGGAAGGCAGGTCACTGCCCACTTCTGCAGCTGCCATGAAGCCTCTTGATAGCAGCTGGAGGTGACAGCACCCGTAGTGTCGGGGTGTCCCTGCCTGCACCTGGAGACACTGTTGTGATGAGAGCCTCCAGTAGCCATCTGCTCTGGAGCTGGACTGCCTGTTCCAGGACACTCGCCAGGAGGGAGGGTGGCTCCCCATCACTGCCCATGTCCCCGCCCTTGTGTCTCTTCTCTGCAGCATGAGCCATAGGGTTAGACGGAGCCCTGCCATTGCCTTCCCAACAACGGTGGGGCCCACAAGCCCAGCACCCTGCCCCATCCCCTCCATCTGGTTTCCATCGCGTGACATTTTGCAGAGATCCCATGAAGTTTCTGGCATACTTTTGAAATGCACAATTCCTGCTTTCTGGTGCTAATGCATTTTCTTCTCTTTTGGATTATTTTCTTTAAAAAAAAAGTATTTATTTATTTGTTCGTTTTTACTTTTGGCTGTGTTGGGTCGTCGTTGCTGCGCACGGGCTTTCTCTAGTTGCGGCGAGCGGGGGCTACTCTTCGTTGCGGTGCGCGGGCTTCTCGCTGTCCTGGCTTCTCTTGTTGTGGAGCACGGGCTCTAGACACGCAGGCTTCAGTAGTTGTGGCACGTGGGCTCAGTAGTTGTGGCACACGGGCTTAGTTGCTCCGCAGCATGTGGGATCTTCCCAGACAAGGGCTCGAACCCGTGTCCCCTGCATTGGCAGGCAGATTCTTTTTTTTTGCGGTACGCGGGCCTCTCACTGTTGTGGCCTCTCCCGTTGCGGAGCACAGGCTCCGGACGCGCAGTCTCAGCGGCCATGGCTCACGGGCCCAGCCGCTCCACGTCATGTGGGATCTTCCCAGACCAGGGCACGAACCCGTGTCCCCTGCATCGGCAGGCGGACTCTCAACCACTGCGCCACCAGGGAAGCCCTTGGCAGGCAGATTCTTAACCACTGCACCACCAGGGAATCCCTGGATTATTTTCTTGATTTAAAACTGGAGATGGAGGAAGGAGGAGGAGACATGTTAAATGCATGTGCTTCGTTCAGTGTTTTAACTGAAAAGTCCACCACACTCTACTCACAGGGAGTTTTCTTCTTTCTTGCTAAAAAATGAACAAAACAAGATAGAAATGGCACAAACATGTTTCTAAGGAAGCAAGATCTGAAAGGTCCTGTGCCTCAATCCCAGAGAAGCAGCATCCAGAGCTGTTGGAAGAAGCCAAGGACCAACGAGCTCGCCCCTCTGAGATGTGGAGCTCACTCCTCATGCCCCCATGAGCTAGCTTCCTACCTTTTTGAGGACAGTCAGTGGGAAGACTGTCTTCTCACAATTAGACTCTTTAAACCAGACACCTTCCCACTAATATTTCATTTTAGAAGGTTGAAATCTGGTTTCACAGGAAACTCATTCCACAGAGACTTTTCCCTTCCACTCAGATCCAATTATTGGAAACAAAGGTGTACACAGCACCTCCTTTAAAAAAAGGAAAAATAGTTCAAACTCGGGGGCAGCAGAAAATGAAACCTCAGCCATTCGTCAAAAGGCCCATTAAGCCCATTATTTTCTGAAAGGAAATCTTTTGGCAGCCTTTTGTCAGTTCCAAATTTAGAGGTGCTCATTCAGGATGTGAGAGTAGAAATGATGAAGTTAAGAGAGGTTCCACTGATGCTATTTTTAAGCCAACCCATGTGTCCTCATCAGGTGGATGCAAAATTCATTAGGAAAATGATGTCTCATTGGCTGAAAGCTTCTCCTTCTGTTCCCATTAGCATCCGCACCTCTCAGAGCCACTCGATGACCTACCTGCCCCAGAACACCTTGTAGCCCCACAGCCGGATTTTGACTGTAGCTGTAGTGACTCCTGAAGCACTGCCAGGGCCACTCCTGACTTTTCCTCCTGGAGCTCCAAGGGATCCCTGTTCAGTGCCCTTCTCTTCTCTCCTCAGTCCCTGGCTCCTCCACCTTTCCTGAAGGAGAAAAATAAGGAGTGAGGTCACTGTAACTCACAGGGCTGGGGAATCACTGTCCTCTTGATGGGAAAGCCCTTCGCTTTTGCTCCTTCTCCTAGACTGTTGGTCTCTGGTGCAAACAGCCCTCCAGCAGCATGGCTGGTGTTTGCAGGTGGGAGCCTTGGAGTTGGAGCCCACACTTTTGAATGCTTAAAATCCACAGCTTCCTCTCTGAAAGACCCTTGAAAAGATAACTGACTTCAGAATGTTTGACATACTTATCCAAAGGGGCAATTGTGAGAATCAGAAAGCATTATTCATGGAACACTGTACTGCATTGAAGAATATTCTCCAGAAATCCACGTCTACCTGGAATCTGTGAATGTGACCTTATTTGGAAACAAAGTCTTCGCAGGTGCAGTCAAGTTCAGATGAGGTCACATTGGATTAGGGTGGGTCCTAACTCATTGACTGGTATCCTTATAATAAGAGGGAAATTTGGACACACACAGGGAGAAGAAGGTCATGTGACAATGGAGACAGAGATTGGAGTGATGAGAGTCACTATTCCACAGGTTCAAGGCCAGGGAATGCCAAGTATTGCTGACAACCATCAGAAGCTAGGAAGAGACAAGGAAGATTCTTCCCTAGATCTTTTGGAATGAGAACAGCCCTGCTGACACATTGATCTCAGACTCTAGCCTTCAGAACTGTGAGAGAATAATTTCTGTTGTTTAAGCCACCCTATTTGTAGTAATTTGTCATGGCAGCCTTAGCAAACTAATATAGACACCCTTAGCATTGTATCTGGCAAATATTCCACACACAATAAACACACAAGTTTTTTCAGTAGCTAGCGATGTGTCTGAAACGTAATAGGTGCTCAATAAATACTTGTGGAATGAAATGAGTAAATGTTAAAGCATCTCTTTGAAGTATATTTTAAGAACATATATAAGAATCTATTTCTAAATTTTAAAAGCCTTTATGAAGAAAAATATTTATACTAATATGGTATTTAATGTTAAAAAAATTTTAAATAAAGTCCAAGATTAGCATAATAATTAAGCAAATTATGGTACACCCATATGGTAGAATTACATATAGAAATTTAAAACATTCATAAAGATTTTAATAATATTACTGAATATTATTGTAACATAAAATGTATTATTTTGATCTCATAAAAATTTTTAGCATCATAGAAAATAAGTTAAGGTGAAACAAAATGAATAATATAACTATGCTTAATTTATATTAAAATATATAATAAAAGGCTGGAGTAGTTAGTTATCTATGGGTCATTGTAAGTGATTGTTTTCCTTTCCTTTTTTTTTTTTTTTTTTGCTGTACACGGGCCTCTCACTGTTGTGGCCTCTCCCGTTGCGGAGCACAGGCTCCAGACGCGCAGGCTCAGCGGCCATGGCTCACGGGTCTAGCCGCTCCACGGCATGTGGGATCTTCCTGGACCGGGGCACGAACCCGCGTCCCCTGCATCGGCAGGCGGACTCTCAACCACTGCGCCACCAGGGAAGCCCTGTTTTTCTTTTTTGTATGTTTCTTTTCTATACATATTTGCTACAGTGAGTGTGTATTACATTTATGATAAAGAGAAACTTTACATTTAAAAAAACAACTCAGGTAGCAAAATAAATATATAGGTAAGTTATAGCATATAACCCTCTACTATTCCTTTTGTTGCAGCATGGATTTTGCAAACTAGAATGACATGTGCTTCTGTCTGGTAACAGCATTTATAAAATGAATTACTTGGGACCAAGCTGGTATCTGCAGAGTGAAGAATAATCATTGACTGGTTTGAGAAGGCATGCGTCTTACAGAGAGCTGTGTTCCCGTGAAATGCTGACCAAGGCTCTGCCTCAGCTAGAAAATATATTGATAAGTTGTGTGGAATCAATCAATCAGTGAGTCCCACGTTAATGGTCACTGTGTGCCTGTTATTGTACCAGGAAACCATAAGTTGAAAATAAACTGAACCAGAGAATTCTAGAATTTAAAGAAGAATCAGTGGTCGGCCAATTCAGCATCCTACCCAGAAGATGAATCTTCTCTACAATGAAGCTAGTGGGGCATTGTGATAGAACGTAAATGTGGTGCCTCCAATGAAGTTAGTGTGTGTCCATCCTTATGGGTTTCCTCCCCTTGAATTTGCTCTGGCCCAGTGACTTGTTTCAACCAGTAGAAGGTGGAGGAAGTGACACTATGCCGGTTCTAGACTTAAACCTTAACTTCTCTTTCGTCTAGGTGAAGGCAGCCACGATGTAAGAAGTCTGACTACCCTGTGACCACCATTTTGGGAGAAGCCAGCCTAGCCATGTGTAGCAGCCACATGGAGGAGAACCGAGGCCTCTAGCCAACAGCCCCAGCTGTGCTTCTAGCTGACGACCAGGACCAACCTGCCAGCCCTCAGTGAGGCCACCTTCAAAGTGGATCCTTTGAGCCACCCAAATGATGCCCCATGAACTGTCCGTACCTAGCCCTGCTCAGATTACAGAATCCTGAGCAAATCAATAAAATGGTGGTTGTTTAAGCCACTAAGTTTGGGGATAATTTGTTACACTGCAGTAGATAACCACACAGACATCTAGTCTCAGCTCAAACTCTTCTAGGAACAGGAGACTCTGTGCTTTATAAAGTAATTCTTTCCATTTTTTAAAATAGCAATAACTGCTAGAACATTCTTTTCTACATTTAACCCAAATCTGCCTTCCTATCATTCACAGCCTGTCTCTATGGAGAGTAAGTCTACGTCCTCCTGCATGGCAACTCTTCCGGTGTCTACAGGTAATCGTGACCGTCACTCCCTACACCTCCCACCCTCATTTTACCCCCATGCCTGAGGCATGCATACAAGCCTCCCCTTTTTAGAGATAAACATCACCAGCTCCTTCTTCAAGTCCCATTCTTTCCTTAAAAGCTCAAACTCTTACAATATATCAGATGCCATCTAGAAGCGCACAAGGGAGTTTTCTTCACTTTTAAGAGAACACCAGTATTTCAGGCCATGGTTTGCTCAGAAACATTTTGTCAGAAAATTACTGATTAGAAAAAATATGTATGAATTAGTATTTATGTTTGCTGCAAATGCAACCAATAAAGAAGGTGAGTGAGGTTGTTATCTATTTAAGGCAGAGAATTCTCTTTGAATCGTTTGGGCTGCTCTCAAAAGGCTTCAAAACCCAACTGTCCTTATGCAGACAAAGATTTTCTTTGATATGACAAGTCTTTTTCTAAGTTACTGCTGGAAACAGGCTGTGACACTGGGAATTCAATTATCGACCCAACTTCATGGTCAGTCAGTGCTGGTGACTGTCCCACAGCAGACATACGGAGCTCTGCATTTGCCATGAGATGGCCAAGTGATGGATGGATGCAGCCAGTGTTTCTTTGGTCCTTGTTCAAGTAAGACTGTGCGGATTATAAGAAGATGACACCTTAGCCGTTTTAAGGAGTCAGTGTAAGATGGGATGGCATTTGGGGGCAAAGTGAATGCATATTATTGTTCCAGATATTTTTTCCCTAAAACATTGCAGAATTACTGTATTGTACAGAAGGGTCTCTATGGGGAGGATTGCATGGAGTCATACTGCTGGGTTTGTCCCTCCAACTCTGTCACTCCTTGGCTTTCTTACAACGGCCTAAATTATAATACAAAATCTCTCTGTGAATTAATTTCATCCTTTATGAAACTGAAATAAATACTTTACAGCATTGGTGGAAACACTGACAAACTCTCTGTTAAACATGTTATAAATAATAAAGTGACATATAAGTATAAAGGTCACTGTGTGTCCATGTAGACACCCTTTAACACACTAGACCTCTTCAAATTCCAACGACCTCACCTTCACTCCACTTTCTCACTATTAAGAATAACCCTAACCATAAGTTTGTGTTCTATATCTGTGACTCTGTTTCTGTTTTGTAAATAAGTTCATTTGTACCACTTTACATAGGGAACTCTACTCAATACTCTGTAATGATCTATATGGGAAAAGAATCTATATAAGAGTGGCTAACTGATTCACTTTGCTGTACATCTGAAACTAACACAACATTGTAAATCAATTATACTTCAATAAAACTTTTTTTAAAAAAAAGAATAACCCTAACAAAGTTGTAATCCTGGCAGCGTCAGTATTTTCTGGAGTGGCTCGTGGGGTAGTGAGCATTCATGCGTTGCCTCTAGGTTTGGGCTTTTCCATCAGGCAGAATATACATCTATGGCAGGCTTCTTCTACTCTTTATACTCTGATGAATCTCACAGCTTTACATCTGTCCCAGGCTGAGCCCCTGGCCCTCACGCATTTGCCTGGCCACCCTTCATCTCTACGAGGATGGCCCCCAGCATCTCAAAACCATCATGTCCCTGAACTCAGACTCCTGACCTTCCTTCCCAAACCTGGTCTCCTCCAGTCATGTTTGCCAGAAAAGACATAAGACACCCAGTTACATCTGACTTTTATATCAACAATGGTGAATATATTTTTAGTATAAGTAAGTCCAGTGTGCTATTTGGGACATACTTACACTAAAAAATATTTATTGTATGTCTGATTGCATGGGACATACTTATACTAAAAAATTATTTGCCAAATATCTATGCAATCTGATATACAGCAATTTTTTAGTAAAAGTACATCCCAAATATCATACCGCACATACTTATAAAAATGATTCACTGTTCGTATAAAACTCGAAGGTAACCGGGTATCGTGTATTTTTATTTGCTGAATCTGACAAGCCTACCTCCAGAGTTCTGGGCCAGGGGAGGGGCACCTTACCTACCTTACCGTAAGTATTCCATTAGCTCCCCTTCGTCCTCAGGACAAATCCTCAGTCTGGGCTAAGGTCCTCCAAAATCGGCTTCCTTCTTATTCTGCTGTTTCTCCGCTGTGCTCTACCCCCAACCCCCCATCATGCACCCACCAACCCCCAAGCCCACTGGACTCAGTGTCCCTTGGGCATTGAATTACTTCCAGGGTGCCTGAAATGGGCACATACTCTTCTCCATATCTGCATCTGGATAGTGGATAAAGTTTACCCATTTCCAGATCTTTGTTAAACTATCTTGGATAGTGGGCTTCATGGAGCCCCGAGGGCAGGGACTCCAGGCCCCTGGGAGCTAGCAGCAGAGGGGTTCCTGTGTGACTGAGGTGCTACTGCATTCTCTGTAACTTTGCACATGACTCCAAGTGTGCATGTCTTCATCAGGATTGTGGGAGTCTAGGACCACCGTGGGAAGGTGGCTGTGCAGCTGGATCTTGGCTGACAGTGGCCTGTGACCGTTCCTCCCTGACCCTTGGATTGTGGCTGTGTGACACGGCCATCTGCGCTGGATGACTGTGAAGTGGTGAGAGCCGGCAAGAGGGAGCACGACGTAATGGCTGAGAACACCGGTTCTCAAATCTTGACTTTATAACGTACTAGCTGTGTGACCATGGGCAAGACTCTTAACATCTCTGGGCCTCAGTGTTCCCATCTATAAAATCAGAAATGTTAGTTGTCTCTATTTCTTTTCTTTTCTTTTTTTTTGCGGTACGCGGGCCTCTCACTGTTGTGGCCTCTCCTGTTGCGTAGCACAGGCTCCGGACGCACAGGCTCAGCGGCCATGGCTCACGGGCCCAGCCGCTCCGCGGCACATGGGATCTTCGCGGACCGGGGCACCAACCCGTGTCCCCTGCATCGGCAGGCGGACTCTCAACCACTGCGCCACCAGGGAAGCCCTCTTTTTTTGTTTTTTAAGGATCTGTTAACTAACTTTTATTGTGGTAATCATTTTGTAATATATACATACACCAAATTGTACACCTTAAACTTACACAATGTTTTACGTCAATTATATCTCAATAGAGCTGGAAAAACAAGTTTTTTAAATGAAAAGTAAGTTTTTCGTTTTGATGAAAGCCATGTTATTTTTTTTTTCCGTTTCACGGTTTGGGTTTTTGTGCCCTGAAAAATCACTGTCTAGACCATGATCACAACTATTTTCTCCAATAGTTTCTTCTAAAAATTTTATAGTTCTAACTTTAATATTTATGCCTATCATCTACTTCAATGAGTTTTTATATATCGTGTGAAAAGTACATGAGCTTATCTTTGGAAAGCAACAACAATACTGCCCAGCATGCCGCACATGGTAACTTTCCTGCTTATATCACTTCTAATTTTTCTATCTCTGATCACCAAGTATTTTGTTTGGCTGTTAACTTTCTATCTCTCCCCATTTTGGAAAGATTTTGGTGAACAGAATTTCTTACTCACCTTTGCATCCCCAGGGTCTGGAGGAACTGAACGTATAGAAAGTTCTCAGTAGATATTTATCCTAGCTGCTGAGATGGCTGCAGAAACTTGCCTTGCAGATTATAGAATTGTTTTCCAAAGAAAGAGATCTTTAAGCTGCGTTTTGAGGGATGAAAGGAGCTTTCCAGACAGAAACGGGTGATTAGAAATTCAAGAAGAGGCAAAATCAGAGAAGGGCCACGAGAAGAGCACGGTGGGCGCTGCTGCCCATTTGGGATGGTTTCGGAAGCAGCGTTGGAAGCCCTGGGAGTGGTCATCTGGGACTCGGATGTCCACCTGCCAAGAGTGGCCTTAGTTGTCCTGCAAGCATCAGCCAGTCCCTGTGGGATTTGAGGCAGATGTGAGTGTCAGGGACGTTACCTGGCTGAGTGAGGAGATTGTACTGAGGGAGGCAAGTGTGGAAACAGGGAGAAGAGCTAGGAAGTTGCTGCAAAGGAAGAGCTGAGAGATGTCGGGAGTCAGAATCCCGCCGCACAGGGCAGGGAAGGCCCCGTGCACTGCAGTGCTACACATCACGGAGGGTGCAGTCCCCACAGCCAGTGCCAGGAATGGTGCCCGCTGCAGGGAAGGGCCGGTCCTGGAGAGAAAGGGCACAGACGGGACAGTAGGAGCGACGGGGAGTGGTGGGTTTAAAAGGGGACTCCCAAAGGACCGCGAGCCTCGGGCTCTGGGCTGTGGTCTCCTTGGGTCTCGGAGTCACTTACATGTATTTATCTATCAGGGCAGAGTTGGCAACAAGATTCATAAAGCCTCATTACCAGACTTCTCTAAGCTTCTGACTTGTGGGTTCTGGTTCAGGGGACCACAAGGAGAGTCACAAGAGCAAAATGAGTGAAGTTTGTGGAACAAAAAAGAAATGAGATCAATCCTAAGGGAGACTTAACGTCTTCTCCTCCTCTTGTATCCAAACTGTGCCTGACAGCATCCCTCGAGAGCTGGCACTGTCTCCAAGAAGGAGGGACCCCCATGCTGCTGGGTATGGACCCTGTGCTGGCCATATCATTCTGGATGCTGTTATAACTCAGGGTCCCCTTTGCCTCAGTATTAGCCTCTGAGAGGAGTGCCATCAACCCATTTTACAGATGTGAAGGCAAAGGTGCAGAAAGGCCACGTGACTTGTCCAAGGCCACAGTGCTCATAAGTGGCAGAGTCACGATTCAAAATCAAGCCAACATTTGCACTACACCACCAGACAGGACCTGCCTTAATGACCCTCTGCTCAGCATTTCAGAAGCTAGAGGTCTCGCCCAAGGCCATCTTTCCCTCAAGTAACCAAAGCCCCAGAGGCTTTCAAGGCTCCCAGGCTCCTTTGCATTTCTAGTCACCTCCACAGAGAAAGTCGTATAGACTTGGCCAAGGACATGGCCAAGGTCCTAAGAAGCTCGCCATGTAGAGCCTCAGCGTGCTCCTCACTGGCGACCAGGGTCTGGCCCCCAGCTCGTCTCATTCCTGGTGGAGGCGGGTGTCCCGTGAGCTGCACAGCCTCCGCCCCCGCAGCTTCTATTCTGGCCTCCGTCTTGTCTCCTTTGATCCTCTCCCCTTTTTTTCTTTGATTCCAGGGTTTCTGAAGTAGACTTCTAGGCGAAGTGACCACTGTGATCAGAAGCTAGAGGCTTTAAATGAAACAGGAAAAGAAATGGGTTCCATAAAGCAGCCATTGGCCACTGTCCCTTGCATTATTTATATGAAAAATAGGCATGTTTCTTCCTCTAATTCTGATGAAACCCAGTTTTAGTAAGAACCGGAAGAGCAGAATTCATAAGAAAGCCAAATGAGGGTGCAAAGTCAGGCATTCCTTTTGTGTGTGTGGTTGTCAGTGGAGAGGCAAAGAGCTTAAGAGGTCAAGGAAAAAGAAGGAGAAACTACGTAGAAATGAGCAGATGCAAATGTAAATAGTTACTCAGAGATAAATGGATATGCCAGATACATAAGGCATAGAAGGTTTCAGGGGGGAAATTATAGCTCAGATCCAGGGAGATCACATAAGATCTATGATATTGCAGGTAATTGTATTTTACTCTAATCCTCGCTGGGAAAGAGACAGAAAGTTTGACTTCATGTCTCCTTCCCTGGTCTTTTAGTTTCCTCCTGGCCGGCCTCAATTTGGGGTTATTTCTATGTTAATCTTGAAGTAACTGTGCACTTCTCAGTTATCCCATGAGCCCGTCCGTCGTGGCCCTCACCTGGACAGGTGTGGCCAGTCTTCTGCTTCCCGAGTCCCTCCAGGACTGCCTGGCCGGACACAGATCACATCCCACCTCACCGGACTGCCTGTCTTCCTGACCTTGAGCTCAGTCTGCCGAATCTGCGTCTGTGCCCTCCTCACACAAGTACACATACATGTGTGCGTGCACACACACCCACAACACACACAGTAGACACCCACAATGTATACACATATACACACACCCGCAATACACAACACACAGTACACACACAATACATACACAACAGTCATATACACACAACACACACACACTACAACACTCATATACACACAACACATACACAACACACACCCACAACATATACACACAACACATAGACCCACAATATATACACAACACAACACACACACAGTATCCACAGCACACACACGACACATACAAAACACCGCACACACACACACACATACACAGATCATCGTCATCCTTCGTGGGCTCTAGGATGTAAGCTGACCCGACGTCTCAGTTCTCCCTTTGCCTAGCTCTGATTCTGGAACCTGGTCTGACCCCCCTGCCTTGCAGCTCAGGTCAGCCGAAATTCTTCAGACTCACGGAGCTGATTCCTCACTCAGCTGTGACCTGGTCCTGCTACCACGGGGCATGTGGACAGTCGGTATTCAGGCCGTGTCTGAATGGTAGAGACGTTAATCTAGAGTCGAACCATCTGAACAGAGAGCCCTTCCTGACCGAACCCAGCTCACCTCAGGGATGCTACTGGGTCTGAGATTGTACCACTAACGAGTCACTGCACTGAAATTTTAATTGAAGAGCAAATCCACCTGTGCATAAGGTAAACTATGTAAAAGGAATTGTTAACATTTATCTGCAGGGATTACAACCTCGTGCTCTGGGTCGGTCACTGGGATCCAGTAGTTGCGTCGCTTGGTCGGTTCTCCACACCTGTTCATCAGGGTGGAGCTGGCAGTACACCCGTGGGGCAGGTAGGGTGGCATCAGGGCCGCCCCCTCACTGATGCCAGCACATCCTTTACTGAATTCGGAAGCCAGTGCACTTTCCTGGCTGCAGAGAGCATTAAAGTCTAGACCCCAGAAGAAGTTAATTCAGTCCGTTGGAGGACATAACTGTATGACGTCTGGAAATATGCAGGAATGGAGGTAATTTTTACCACGTGTACGCTTGTCATTTATAAAACATGTTCATAGGCCCCCAGACGATACGAGTGGAGGATGGCGATTCTCAGAGGTGTCACCAGGGTGGAGGGGGTGGGGCGGGCATGGGGTCTCCATTCTGGATGGAGAATAAGAGCGTGGACAGAGCACAGGATTTGGAGTCAGAATTTCTTTCGTATTCACTCAGCCTCTTGGTGCTGTACCATCCTGAATAAGTCCCTCCCTCTCTCCACAGACCCGGTGTTCTTGTCTGTAAAATGGGGGTAATAGCAGCCCCCTCACAGAGTCACTCTGTTAATTAACTGAGTTCTTGGGACGCAATCGGCAGCAGTGCCCAGGAAATGGTGCCGTTTCTCTTATCAGCCGCGCCAGTAGGTCACCATTCCTATTTCAGTTAGTAAGTTTCTGGAATCATTTTAATTAAAATCACTCCCCAGGGCTTCCCTGGTGGCGCAGTGGTTAAGAATCCGCCTGCCGATGCAGGGGACACGGGTTCGAGCCCTGGTCTGGGAAGATCTCACATGCCGCGGAGCAGCTGAGCCCACGCGCCACAACTGCTGAGCCTGCGCTCTAGAGCCCGTGAAACACAACTACTGGGCCCACGTGCCACAACTAGTGAAGCCCGCGCACCTAGAGCCCATGCTCTGCGACAAGAGAAGCCAGGACAGCGAGAAGCCTGAGCACCGTGATGAAGAGTAGCCCCCGCTCGCCGCAACTAGAGAAAGCCCATGTGCAGCAACAAACACCCAATGCAGCCAAAAATAAATAATAAGTAAATAAATTTATTAAAAAAAAAATTTCTCCCCAAATTGACCATCTTAAGGACTGGGCGACACTGAGTTGGCGGCTGGGCTGAGCTGAGGGGTCCCAGAGACCACGCACACGTCCTGGCAACCCCCAGAGGCTGGCCTCAGCCGGGATCCTCTGCCGTAGAATCTCGGCGCCTCTCCACGTGGTCTCTCCAGCTTTGGATGTGGTGACTAGGGCTCCGAGAACAAGTGGCCCTAAGACAGGAATCGGAAGCTGCCTGTTTCCTACGGCCTTAACGGGGAAACTAGTACCAAGTCACTTCTTCCATGTTCTATTGGTCAAACCATCCCGCAGCACACCTGCGTACAAGGGGAAGGGGCGTGGACGCCGTGTCTCAAAGGGAAGCGTGTCAAAGAACCAGGGCTGTCTTTAATCCACCACTCTCCCTTCCTCCCTCAGGTCTGGTGGCTAAACATCACTTCTTCACTGAGGCCTGCCTCACACCCCATTTTAAATCGGTGTTGCCCCTCCCTCCATGTCCCATGCTCCGAACCCCTGCCATGATTTATTTCTCTCCATGAAGTGGTAACTATCTAATATTGCGTATTTTACGTACTTACATCTTTATCGTCCACTTCACCATGTTGAAATACAGGCTAGCTCAGGATCTATGTTTTTGTCCATTTTGTTCCACGCGATTGCCCCGTACCTACAGAGTGCCCGGTACAGGGTAGACATTCAGTACAGAGCTGTGGAAAAGATGACTGCCAGCTGCTTTCAGTACATCATCAACTTCCCTTTGTCTCCATGCAGACATCTGACGGAAGACCTCAGGCTCTGGGGCAGTTTTAAAAAGTGACCACCTGTTCTTTGGCCTCCCTTCCATCAAGAAGCAGGATTGTGGCCCTTGGATCTGGGCAGCTTGTGACAATAGCATGTGGGAAGTGACACTGTGTAACTTCTCAGGCTAGGCCAGAAAGGGAAGGCAACCCCTTCTCTTAGGAAGCTCCACCTGGAGCCCAGCCACCATGCTGAGGAGCCCAAGCCACAGGGAGAGGCCACGTTAGGGGTCTGGTCAGTAGATCCCACCTTTCAGTGGTCCCAGCCCAGGGCCCAGATGTGTGGTATGGAGCGTCTGAAGATCCCAGCCCTTTACCTTTCACATCTTCCCAGGTGAGGCCCCAGACGCCATGGAAAGAGATGAGCCATTTCTGTCCAAATTCCTGATTCACAGAAACAGTAAGTATTAAAAAAAAAAAAAAAAAAAAAGGTTGATGTTCTATGCCCCTAAGTTTGGGGTGGTCTGTTACACACCAATGGGTAACCAGAATCCACATCTTTATTTTCTTAAATCAAATAAACGTGGTCAGACCCCCAACCTACTAAGCTTGTCAGGATATTCCATTTTAGTCGTGCTTTGGGAAGTCCTTTCCTGATCCTCTGAGTGTGGAACAGTCATTGGAAAGAATCTTCCATCCTGACTGCTTGGTGAATCATCTCTCCCGAGCAGGAGACCCATCTTCCCAGGCAAGTCCAGGGAGCGTCATGCACCCATGTTCCCTGAACAGGGCTCTGTGCCAGGCTCCGGGACACAACAGAGAAGAAAACGGAGCAAGTTCCTGCCCTCTGGGAGCTTACATTTTAGACCAGCAGTAAATAGACAATCGCTGACTAAGGTTTAAGCCTTTCCACGCAGTGGACCCGTTTTTTTTTTGTTTTTTTTTGGTCTAATTTTCTTAAATTGAAGTGTAGTCCGTTTGCATGTTGTGTTAGTTCCTGGCAAACAGCAAAGTGATTCCGTTATCTTTGTTGATGCAGTCTATCACTTAGCACATACTCTCTAATTCTGCAAACCATAGCCCTCGATATGAGTATCAACTCTCAAAGTAAACCCGGAAGGAAAATGTGTGAGATCATCAAATTCTCATAAACTGAGGCACGTGTGGCCTTTGACTTAGATTTCCTGTTCAGTGAAGCTTGGCGCTCACTTTGGAACTGTTCTTTTTGTTCCCCTGACGCTTGCATTAGAAGTTAGTCTGACCCTTCACGTCTCTGTCGATTGGCTAATGATCTGAAACCACCAGGGCTGGAAATTCAGTCACAGCCTCAGTGTAATTTAAAGACCTATCACTAATGTGTGTGTGTGTTTATTTTTTTGAATTTTATTTTATTTATTTTTTTATACAGCAGGTTCTTATTAGTTACCTACTTTATACATATGAGTGTATGTATGTCAATCCCAATCCCCCAGTTCATCACACCACCACCCCCCCCCGCCACTTCCCCGCCTTGGTGTCCATACGATTGTTCTCTACGTCTGTGTCTCTATTCCTGCCATGCAAACCGGTTCATCTGTGCTATTTTTCTAGGTTCCACACATATGCGTTAATATAAGATATTGTTTTTCTCTTTCTGACTTTGTGTGTGTGTTTTTCATCTCAGGCTTTCATTGCCCATGTGATTATTATTTTGTAATGAACTGGCAATCAAAGACACACAACAAAATTTAAGTCACTGCTAGATTAATTTGTGGAAGAAATGAAATTTCTTACATTTGGTCCCCCTCTCTTCACTTTCGTCTCCAACCCAAGTATCCACATTTCCTCCACTGTACACTCTGGAAGCCCAGGGCTCCCCCGCTGCCAACCTGCCCCACATTCCCTTCTGTCCCTCCTTCTTCCCTAACCACCCAAGCACCTCCTAGGAGCCTTTCCATTTTAATTAGGAAAATAGCTCATAGAATGTGAGGCGTGGGTGGTGGGGGAGGGACAGGCGGGGCTTTAGGGACAACTTGGTCCAGCCTCCTCATGTTGAGGCTGGGAAGTCTAAGGACCAGAGAGGTAGCGTGACTTGCCCAAGATCAGCATTATCTTGGAAGCTGGAGAGAAATCTTAGCGGGGCACAGAGTGTGGGGTGAGGGCAAAGGGGAAGGTGGGAGAAGGAGGGAGTGGAGGCAGGATTTCACACGTCTGACAGCCCGGAAGGATTACATTTTAGCCTCAAATCACACTCCGTCGGCAGTTCTAATCTAAATGCAAACTCTAAATATAATTCATCTGAAGTATGTTCTGGAAATCCTTTTTCCTAAGTATGTCTTCAATTATTAAGACTCTTTCATTGGAGCTTGTATTTTCCTCAAATCAAGAAGAGAAGAGAATATTTCTCAGAGGCAGAAATTTGGGTGAGTTTTCCCTTTCACCTCCCTCTTTGAACTCTTTCGGCCTTGCTTGAATTCTTCACAATAAGCATACATAATTTTTACAAAAACTAAAAAGACCTCTTTAAACAAAAATTGGAATACTTTAATAATATATTTTATTACCTTAATTATACAGGTAATTACAGCTTTGCAGACCCGACCTCACAGAATTGGATTAAAAGCTAAATATGCAAGATACAAAAAAGCAGTTTAAAAAATTCATAGGATAGATCATGATTAATGTGAATGCCCCTTGGAGCATTTATAATTGTCCACAGGTATATTTTCACCTGAGCACACCCTAGCGTGGTCAGTTCTAGAATCCTCCCAGAATGGAAAGAGCTCTTTTGGAGAGCAGCACAAATCTGCTGGGATTGATATGTCGTTGACCTGTAATTTTCAAGGACTTCTAGATTTATCCAGAAAGATGCATAAGAACTGTTTGGAATGGGGGGAGGGGGAATCCAGATAACTGGATTTACCAATAGTAAAGCAATAAAATTAATTAAGAGCAGCTACTGCTGGGAAGTGGAAAGTAGAAATTTAATATTATTTTCCTGAATAATTTATGCTAAGCACTCAATACAATGCCTAATGTATAGGCAGCACTCCGTAGATATTGTCAATCATTATCGTTATACGTTCCTGAGGACTACAATTCCCAAAATGCACTACTCCTCTTCCATTCTGCCTACAACTCCCAAAATGAACTGCTCCTCTTCCATCCAGCCCCTCTGCCTACTCATTACCATTCTGGGAAAAGTGGAGATGAGAGCTGGTGGGAAGAGGAGAATGGAGTCCCCAAGCCGGGAGAAGTAGCTGACCACACAATTCCCTTGATGGTGTAGACCGTAGATCCCTAAATTAGGAGATAGAGTGATTTTTTTAAAAAAATCATCCTGATTTTGTTCAGGCAAAGCCTTGGAGTACCACCATTAGTTGAATCCCCTGAATTGTCTGTTTATTTGTTTGCCTGTTCGATTTTACTTAGCTCTGTTTTGTGTTACAATTGATGTCAATTCCTCCATGATAATGGCATTAAGATGTCCGCTTTGCGGCTCCCCTGGTGGTGCAGTGGTTGGGAGTCCGCCTGCCGATGCAGGGGACATGGGTTCATGCCCCGGCCCGGGAAGATCCCACGTGCCGCGGAGCGGCTGGGCCCGTGAGCCATGACCGCTGAGCCTGCGCGTCCGGAGCCTGTGCTCCGCAACGGGAGAGGCCACAACAGTGAGAGGCCCGCGTACCGCAAAAAAAAAAAAAAAAAAAAAAAAATGTCTGCTAGTTATCAGTGTTCCACGTGGTAATGAGTTTTAGCATTTTGCTGTTTTTATGGTTGTGTTAGTGAGAAGTTAGAGGAGGGGCTGCATGATTTCAGACTGGAAATGAGACCAAATTTCTGAGTGATTCTTTGAGTTATTTTACATTTAGAACAAGAAAGGCACCAAGTGTTGCATCAAAAGACATTACACAGTGTAAAATGTACATACGGTAGAGTCTTTCTCACACCTTAAAATTATACAAAGCATAGATTATTCAGGAAAAGAATAAAATGGCTCCAACTAAGAAGAGGCCAAGTCCCAAATTTTCAGGTAACCATATTTTATCTTAGGAACAATTTTGAGAGGTAATAAGAATGATATACATTACAATTTTAATGAGATGAATATTGCTGTATCTATAAATTAAGTCAAATCATATGAAATTGTCATTTCTGTAGGTCAGAAAATAGTTACATATTGGCAATTTCAAATGGTTCATCCTAGAAGCTAGATTTTTCACCAGACATTTATTGAGCACTTACTATGAGCAGGACTCTGCTGTGGGGCTCATACTTTTGAGGAAGACCTAGCACTAGCTCTCCAAAAGGCAACTTTTCAGAGATCCCACTGAGCTACTCTCAGATAGAGGTGCGGCTGACCGTTCAACAAGCAAGATGGACACACTGAAAAGCTTTTGTGTTGTTTTTAATGTAGACATAACAATCTCGAAGCTCAAGGACACAACAAAAGGTGCTGACGTCAAGAGCTACCGTACATCACAAGGAACAGCCGCAGTTGCTTTGGGGACACATCGCTAGCAGCTGTTTACTCTTGCGTGACGTCACTGGATATGGGCCGCTTGTCGAGCAGCTACTGATGTGCCTGCCAGGAAGATTCACCTTCAACTGACAACAGTTTGGTTATAAAACCCACACCAAGAGCTGGTCTGGTAAGAGGCTATGATATCAAGTTACGCCGTGAAAAGCCACCATCGTTAGCCATTGCCAACGGAAACCACCACCGGCAGAAGAGAGACAATTCAGCTGGGAAGATGGGGCCTCCCCTTATCCTACTGTGACACACTGGAGCGGGACATCCAGGGAAAGCAAGAAAATGTTCTTTTATGATACCTTTCACTCTGGAAAAAAAAGAACAATTTGCCAAGGAAATCTATTGAGTTTGAAGACCCCCATTTTTTTTTTAAAGCAAATCTGCTCTTATTTTTATTTTTTTTTAATGTTTGAATGTTTTGGCTATGTTGGGTCTTTGTTGCTGCACGCGGGCTTTCACTAGTTGCGGCGAGCCGGGACTACATTTCATTGCGATGCGCGGGCTTCAGTAGTTGTGGCTCTCGGGCTCTAGAGCGCAGGCTCAGTAGTTGTGGCGCACGGGCTTAGTGGCTCCGCGGCATGGGGGATCTTCCCGGACCAGGGATCAAACCCGTGTCCCCTGCACTGGCAGGCGGATTCTTTGTCACTGTCCCACCAGGGAAGTCCCGAAGGCCCCAAATTTTAAGGTGAAGGCTCAGATCAGCTACTGAGAGTTGAAGTGTAACCAGCCTTAGGATTCCCAAGGAAGACTGTGGCCAGACTGCATACAGTAAATGTTCGCTCATTGATAGGAAGCTTGCATCTGATGTAAACCTTCTCAAGGAAAAGACGGGCATCTGGAAATGCTTGCATTTTCTCAGTGAGTCTGTTTAATTTATCCTTAATTGTGCTCTGTGTGGCAAAGGTCAACAAACATCAAAAACCTTAAAAATGTTTAAATATCAAAGTGAGGTTGAGTAACCCATTGTGGTACAAGTAGGTGTAAAACAGATTAATTAAATACAATTAAGGAAATGTTATGGTAGTTTAAGCTAACTAAAAAGGAAGAAGAAATGCTCTTTATTCAACCATAAAATTATCAATGAAGAAAGTTTCATGAGCACCATCTGTTGAGATATTTAATATTAAACTAGATAAATAAGTCAAAAATACTTTGTCCTCTAATTAGAGGAAGATTCCAAACTGAGTCACAGAAAATCCTGAGATAATACAATCATTACTTTTTTGGGAACATGAGATCTTCAAAACTTGGAATTGTCATTAATTCATGGAGAGCTGCTATGAGGTCCCCTTCATAATTTGGAGATAAGAGAAGTGTTTTTTCTGATATCTCTCAAAAATAATCAAGGAAACCAGTGTGCTTCCACAAATCTCACAAAAAAATAAGAAGAAACCTCACTGAAATTGATCATGGCATTGATCATTGATGATTATAGATAACAGCTATAGATATATAGATATAGATATATACACACACATATACATATACATACATGCACACAAACTATGTCTATGTCTGTCTATTTATCCACACATGTGACACAAAGATAAAGTAATAATTGGATCTATTACATAAAGTAATAATTGGATCTAACCAGATCTATTACATAAAGCAGCGTGCTTCCAAAAATGAATGGGTATAGGAAACCCTGTTTCTAATGGCCACAAATAATCTGACCTTCAAACTGAATTGACAGAAGAGCAAAGAAGGCTCATCAGACTCATCATAACCGTCAACGTGACACAACTTGCAACCTACATGTCCGTTGATAGGTGAATGGATGAAGAAGATGTGGTATATCTATCTATCTCTCTCTCTCTCTCTCTATCTACACAATGGAATATTACTCAGCTTTAAAAAGAATGAAATCATGCCATTTGCAGCAATGTGGATGGACCTAGAGATCATCATACTAAGTGAAGTAAGTCAGATAAATACAAATATCATATGATATCACTTATATGTGGAATCTAAAAAAAAAAAGATACAAATGAACTTATTTACAAAGCAGAAATAGACTCACAGACATAGGAAACAAACTTACAGTTACCAAAGGGGAAAGGAAGGGGAGGGATAAATTAAGAGTTTGGGATTAACAGATGCACACTACTACATATAAAATAGATAAACAACAAGGACCTACTGTATAGCACAGGGAAATATATTCAATATCTTATAATAACCTATGATGGAAAAGGATCTGAAAAAAATGTGTTCGTGTCTGTGTGTGTGCGTGTGTATGTGATAACTAAATCACTTTGCTGTACACCTGAAACATTATAAATCCACTATACTTCAATAAAAAAATTACACATCCTATGACATAACATATATTAAAAAGGCATAACAATGTTACCTATTATTAATGGATTTTAGCCATTATTATAAAAACAATTGCACATCCCGCAGTTTGGGGCCACTGACCTCTGCCTGGTAACCCCATTTCTTAGGTGCTTTACCATCTGGAGGGAATACAGGCATGGGGATTCCAGGTGTCAGAAAGGTAGGTCCCTCTGGGGGCATCAATGTTCCTTTCCAATATTTCCAGTTCTTTCCTTCCAGGCAGTCCAAGAATCGTTCCTCCCTGCTCTGTGCAGTCCAGACGTGGTTACATGACTTGCTTTGGCAGTTGTGAGTGTCGGTGGCATGTGTTACTTCGGAGGGAAACATTTAAGTGGCAGCAGGGAGACCCTCCAGTGCACTCGCTTTCCCTGTCTCACCAGTCGAAGAAATGCAGTGACTGCGGAGGTGACACCAAGCCACCGCACGGAAGAGTGGCCTGCAGTGGCCTTTGCACCAACAAGAACAACAGCTCTGTTGCTTTAAGCCTCCGAGGTTTGAAGCCATCATGGCAGCGTTGCCAAGCCTATTCTGACCGATACAAACCCCAACAGTAAATTAACCAAATTTCAGGCTTTAAATCAATCTCCTTTAAGTGTAGTTAGGATAAATCAGTTTCCCAAGGCCTCATCAATCTTGGGGCAATTGACAACATGAAATGTCTAAATCTTTCAAGTTAAAGAACGGTACCTGAAACTGCAAAGACCCTGTTGGGGTCAAATCCCAGAAGTATCAGCCTTGTCTCGTTAACATTCTTCAAGAAGATCAGGAAGGGGCTGCAGACCTCAGCTCAGGGAAGGCTCCTGACCACGAGTGGAGGAGAATCCACACGCCTTCTGTCCACAGCAACTACACACAACACAAGGCAACATCACTGCAACCCCTGGTTGGCTCTGGGCAGAGTTTGACCCCAGTCACAAAACTGGTTGACATCCAGGTTACCTTTGACAGCCTTTAAATAGCCCACAAAGTACGACAGACTCAGCTTGGGTGTTTTTGTTTGTTTTGCATTTATTTACATACATTCCTGTGCACCAACTGTTGTGCAACTGGAAGTGCAACTGGAAAATCTGAGCTAAACCACAGGAAGGAAAAATGGGACTTGGATGTGCAAATGTCCAGCTATTAAATCATTTTGCCCTTAAAAAGCTACCAAACCCCTAACAATGGCAGGGAGACGGGGACACGAATACCTGCTAGTAGCTGGGTTTGTTGTTTCAAGGACTAACACCCCCAACCCAAGGCCTGATCATGCCGTGACACAGAACTTGAAAACTTATGCTCAGTGAAGGAAGCCAGACATAAAAGACCCCCTATGTGTGAACCTTTATATGAAATGCCCAGAATATGGAAATCCATAGAGAAGAAAGCAGACGCGTGGTTTATGGTGAGAATGAGCGCTGGCTGGATTTGCTTCTCAGCCTGACCCACGTTCCTGGACCTCCCACCCCGCCGAGTCAGGATTTCCTGCTGTGGTCTCAGGGGCCACCTCTCCCTCCTGGGCCCCTGGTCACTGCTCCCCCAGATCTGGGGATGGAGTGTCGCATTACGTGAGGGTGAGGGTCTGAGTCCTTGCACAGACACAAGTGCGGTGCAGCTGTGGGGTAGCTTGCCGATCTCCACGCTCTTGGGAGAGTGCATCACAGGCTTAAATGAGAGGAGGAGAGTTTGGCCTTATTCTTGGCCTGAATTTCCTCACCTCATGAGCTGATTCTGCCAACGCCATTAATCTGTTCCTAAACCATGTGTTGGCCCACGGACGGCATTCATCTCTCTTCACCCATGACACATGGTTCCTTCCTCTATTAAAACTATATTGTAATTGCAAAGGGGCTCTGCCTGGAAGCCCTCCATTGCTCCAAGTCTCTGCCTGCATCCTTAATTTGGCAGGACTTCTCTGAACACAAGAAACACTTGGAGCCTCGGGAAAGCCGAGCAGGTCTAACTGAGGCAGCAGAAAGGATACTGCTCTAAGTAAGCCATCGGAATGTCCCCTGCGCAGAAGTGATTCTGCCTCCCCTGAAACATTGATGTCAGCCGTTAGCCCAGCGCAAGTGAAGTTCATGACCAGAGCATTCTGCTAGACTCATGCTGGCCGATCTGTTACCTACAAACTCTGGAAATCAGCCTCCGGGTGAGAGGAGATGCTGCCTGTCTGCGGCTGGCTAGTTCACGTCCACTTCCTACCCAGTCCCGCAAAACAGCATGGTCCTCCAGTGAGCCGATGGATGGACAGACAGAGGAAGGCCTGCCCGGGTCCAGCATTTTGGGGCTCAGGATGGGCAGGAAGTGGGTTTTCCCATCATTTCCCTGTATTTTATGTGATCTTCATCTCCCAGGAAGTGCCCCTGGGGCCCCAGGGACATCACACGGCCAGGGACAGCAGAAAGAGGACAGCCCCGAGGTGTGGGGAGAACTAGGTAATACGGGACTGTGCCGGGAGCTTGGGGAATGGGTCAGACTAATCCTACTGACTTTGAAGGAAGGAAGATACTCAGAAGGTCAAAAGAGCAATGACCAGATCTCCCAAGTTGAGTTGGGGTGGCTTCACCTCTCCTCCCTCCTACACCTTGACCTCCCAGGGCCACATGCCTGGGTGGAGCCCCGGAAACCAGGTTCAGAATGGGCATCAGCACGGCTGGGTCTGGCCCTTCTTCCCACGTTCTCCTCTCTTTTTCCTCACAAACATGCCCTTGTGGGGAGTCCGTGTGGAATAGGCTCCTCTGGCGTGGAGTCTTCATGGCTGGGACCCTCTTGAAGAGTTCCCCTGAAACCTAGATGTAGGAAAAGCGGAAAGGCTGGGGCCGTGCATCCGAGGCCGACGGCAGGCTGCCCAACACTCAGCATAAATCAGGGAACATGGGCTCGAGTTTAGTATCGGGGAAACCACGGGGTTACCTCTTTTTTTTTTTCTATTTTATTTATTTGTTTATTTTACATATACATGTATCTATTCTTTTTCAAATTCTTTTCCCAATTAGGTTGTTAATAATATCGAGCAGAGTTCCCTGTGCTATACAGTAGGTCCCTGTTGGACGGACCTAGGGCTACCTCTTAATAGGTGTAGCCTCCTGTCTGTGCACCCAAACTCAGACCATCGTATTGAATTGACCTGAAAATTGTTTCACTTAATCACTACTCTGGCAGCAGAGTTGTACTCTAGCTTCCAGAGAGAATCGCCAGCCTTATTCTAAACACAGATTCATCACACAGAATTTTCCAGGCTTTGTGATGGAGGGCAGAATCCACCTTCACGCTGGTCGCTCTATAATTAAGTTTTCCCACCTATCGGAGCAGAAATTCTGAAAAGGCTTTCTGCAGAGTTTAGGACTCTATTCTAACTTGACTCGTTGGGAAAGCAGTATCAGGAGTTATGACTTCCTGTCCGTTTGATCTCATTGTCTGAGTCTATATTCTAAAGGTGCCAATGTACGTTTACTCTGAGTGGTTAGATGCCCTGGAAACACTTCACTGAGCATCTCCATGAACCCGTGTTAATTGTTTACTAGTCTTAATAGGTTCCTCTTTAACAGTTTACTTGTTAGAGGTCATTGTCAACTCGGAGCCCCTGGATCTGGGTAAAGCCACTTGTCCCCACAGAGCTCACCTGGGAAGAAGGAATCACGAAAGCCTTGCCAACTGTTCACAAGGCCTCTGGCATCACCTAGTTTGTCTGGTCACTGAACGGACAGCAGAATGTCCTCATGTCTTCTCCAGCCACAGAGGAAACTTGACCCTCATTTCTTCATGGCAGCAGCTCACCAAGTCTTCTCATGGTGGGTCATCCAGCCAGATGCACCCCACTGTACATAGTAGCCAGGAGGCCTGAGCACTGCCCCCCAAATGAAAGAAAAGAAAACACGCTAGAACTTGAACGAGCAGCATTGCACACAACTCACAAGTACGACACTGGACATTTTGCTAGAACTTTCTCTCCCAATAGTCCTTCCTCCTCCCAGCAGTCCTGGGAGAGAAACAGTGCAGCCCTTGGAGGCTGAGTGCACATGCTCCCTGGTAAAGGGGGTGATGCACACACCCTCTGTGCCCAGGCCAACACTGGGGACATCTCCTTCCCCTCGACAGCATGGCTGCCTCTTCCTTTAGCACTGACCTTCTGGCTGACCTTGGCTGACCTCAGGGACAGTACACACTCCTCTGCCTTAGAAAGTCTCCTTCGGTGTTTTTGAAGGTGATTAATGTCCATAGAACTCTGAACACACACAACCGCCTGTTAATGAAAAGCAGAAATGGGAGAGAGGATGTGGTCTTCTCCGTCCTGAGTGAGTCAAGTTCTGGCCCGGGTGCCTCATCCTGAGTCACTGGGCCACTTCCTGCTGCTTCCTCATCAGCTATGGGTCCTGGAAAACACATTGATGGTTTCCTTTCCTAAGCTCAGCAGACAGTCTAGCTCAGCTCTTCACCGTTTAGTAGAGAAGAATTCAATGTTTGTCGAATGAATCCAGTATATAAAATTTCTCTTTTTATAGATGATCTGGCAAATAGTAAGATCTCTTAAGGAGAAGGTGAAATGAGAATTGTCGTAACGTGCTTTGCTGATCCTGTGTTCTTTTGAGCTTCAGCCAGCAAAGTAGCTAAGTAGATGCTGCTGGTAAACGCGTTAACACCCTTGCTATAGGTCAGCTGATCATCCTCGGATGTCTCCACACTGACAAGGCACCTTCCTGCTCCTCCCGCCTCCTTGCAGAAATCAAATTAATCTACTATTAGAGGGACCACACCACAACTCTCATGGGCCCTTTGCCTTTGTAGGTTTTCCCGTCATTCTGATAGAATTTTTGTGGGCCCAGTTATGGGCTGAAGTGTATGGCCCACCCCCAGCCCCACAAATTCACCTGTTGGAGTCTAACCCCCAGGACTTCAGAATGTGACTGTTTTTGGAGATAGAGCTTTTAATGAAGTAATTAAGATAAAATGAGGCCACGAGGATGTCCCTAATCCTATCTGACTGGAGTCCTTATAAGAAATGATTAGGACACACAGAGACATCAGGGGTGAGCTCACAGAGGAAAGACCATGTGAAGAGGCAGCGAGAAGACGGCCATCTACAAGCCAAGGAGAGAGGCCTCAGAGAAACCAATCCTGCTGACACCTTGATCTTGGACTTGCAGCCTCAGAACTGTGAGGAAATAAAGGTCTGTTGGGTAAGCCACCTAGACTATAGCATTTTGTTATGACATTCCAGGCAAACTAATCCAGGCCCTAACATATTTCATTTATTTCTGATGTGACAAAAAAACTTAAAATGTCTTTGACCCTAAACGTTTATCTTTTTCTGGTTTTAAAAGATATTGGAACATTTCTGTGGGCCCCTTGAAGTATGGTGGGCTTTGAGCACAGTGCCCCTCGTACCTGTTGGAGAAGTCAGCCCCACCATCACTGAGAGCACCTGGACCATTTGGCACTGAAACCGGTTTTCCCACTGATGCTGGTTTCCATCCCTGTATTCCACCCAGGGTGCCCGGCACAGCAGCTCTCATTTCATTATGACCCAAAGCCAGACCGCTCGGATAAACAAGTGTTTCCATTTTGTAATCCAGCCTCCGCCGAGAACCTTTGTGGGGTGAGGCAATTTGGAAATACTTTGATAAATGCCGATTTAATAATCAGCAAGCGGGCCTCAGACAATGATTCATAGTCAGAACAATGTCGCCTCCAGGTGACTGTGCCCCAGCAGTGGGCAAAATCTCTCAGTTCCCTTGATTAAACTCAGTGATGCATTTGAAATCCAAGTAAGATTCCAGAGGTGGAAAGGACTCGTAAGAGGTCACAGAGACTGTTTCACTTAGCACGAAGCAATTATACAAATTTTATGTGTGACTTTGATGAGACAGAGGGGTTATTCATTAGATCAGGAAGCCACTTGAGCTCTCTTTATTACCTTGCCATTGTCCCCCAGTTCGGCAGGGCTTGGACAGGGCTGGGGCCCAAAGCAAGAGGATTCTGCAGGGAAATGTGGGCCCATCCAGTGTAGAAGGGGGCTGGACATGTCAGCGGGGGGAGGCATCTACAAGAACACAGAAACATGAAAGAGCCTGGCATACTCAAGGCAGGCAAGTGGGTGGGACCGAGTCAGGGATGCAAAAGGAGAAGAGAGGACCTAAAGGCAGAAGGGACTAGACTGGTCCTGGGGGGCTCTTAAGCGTCCCATGCGGCTGAGCTTCACAGAGCCCATTCCCAGGAGATCCTGATGTTTCCAGAACAGGAGATGTGAAGCTGTGTGTAGTGGACTGAATAATAACCACCCCCTGCAAAAGATGTCCATGGCCTGATCCCCCAAATCTGTAACTATGTGACCTTAAATGGCAAAAAGGGAATTTGCAGATGTGATTAAGACAAAGGTTTTGAGATGAAGGGGTTAACCTGGATTATTGGGTGGGATCAAGACTCAGAGGAGGAGATGTGAAAAACAGAGGCAAAGATAAGAGAGCGAGAGAGAGAGCGAGAGCAAGAGCGAGAGCGAAAGCGAGAGAGAGAGAGAGAGAGAGAGAGAGAGAGAGAGAGAGAGAGAGAGAACTGGAAAGGCAAGAAAGCAGAGGCTCTTCTAGAGCGTCCAGAAGGAGCACAGTCCTGCTGCCCTGTTTTAGGGTGGCCCTCCAGAGCTGTAGTGCAATGTTTGTGGGTTTTTTTTAAGGCCACTCAGTTTGTGGTCATTTGTGACAGCAGCCATAGGAAACTAATACATGTGTAAGAAATGGCATCTCATCCAACCCTGAGCAGGCACAGCTGTCTCCTCTGGAGATACGATCATTCTGCCCAAGGGTCCCCAAGACCAGCCAGCCCACAGCCAAATCACTGTGCTCCTAGTTTTTCATCTTCAACAGGAATCTTAGTAGTAAGTTGGGAAAGGCTGTCTCAGGGGCTGCTAGCCCCATACAATTTTAAACCAGAAGTCCACTACTGCAACTGGATAGATTTTTAATAATATTCAAAGCAAGGGTAGTTGCCATGGCAAATACCATAAATATCACTTCAGCAACTCAGAGATGCTACTGCTTAAATAATTGATTGAGGTGTTGGCTGTGTTCGCTGCCCTGTGGGTAAACACTGGCTGTATGTGATCTTTTTTTAAGAAAATTGACTCTAGATGTTTACTTCTGTCCCTTTTAAATATAATATCCAATGCTTGCAAGGAAATGCTTTTAGTCGTAAGTGAGTTCTGTATTCTTCACTTAAGTAATTCATGTGGCCCCAGAGTCCCTGGGGAGAAGTTAAAAGCTGACAGTCTTCAGCTCGGTTCATAGAAGGAATTTCTATGAATTAGATTTGGGGAACGGAAGCCACAGACTGGACCGTTCTGTGGATTAAGCAGGATGGTGTGAGATACTGACAAGATCTTTCCTTGCCCTCAGAAGTTACTCAAGAATGAAACGTTTGCCACGAAGATGACACACCTCTCCGGGTTTCACCTCTCCAGGGCCACCATCAGGGAGGAGCCGATGTGCACCATGAAACTCTCTGCTGTCCCCATGGAAAGAGAGGCCAAACTGGTCAGAGGCTCCTGCCATTGAAAGCGGGTCCGGGAGAGTCAAGGTTGATTGCCTTTTGTGCAGAAAACGCTATTGCTGAAGAGCCAAAGCCATACTTTCCTCCTCATCTCTCCCTGGAACCTTCCCCTTAAACTGCCTTTCCTTTGAGAGCCAGGGTAGCATCACTAAAGTCTGAGAACGGTGAACAGCAGCATGTCTATACTCGAAATTCAAGAAAGAAAAGAGTTGACTGTTCTTGGCCATAGTAACCACCACAGTCAGTTTTTAATTTTTTAATGGAAGTATAGTTGACTTACAATATTTCAGGCATACAGCAAAGTGATTCAGTTATGTGTGTGTGTGTGTGTGTATTCTTTTTCAGATTCTTTTCCATTATAGGGTATTATAAGACATTGAATATAGTTCCCTGTGCTATGCAGTAGGTCCTTGTTGCTTATCTATTTTATATACAGCAGTGTGTATCTGTTAATCTCAAATGCCTAATTTATCCCTCCCCTCGCTTCCCCCTTTGGTAACCATAAGTTTGTTTTCTATGTCTGTGGTCGATTTCTGTGTTGTAAATAAGTTCATTTGTATCATATTTTTAGATTCCACATATAAGTGATATCACATGATATTTGTCTTTCTCTGTCTGGCTTACTTCACTTAGTATGATAATCTCTAGGTCCATCCGTGTTGCTGCAAATGACATTATTTCATTCCTTTTTACGGTTGAGTAGTATTCCATTGCATATATGCACCACATCTTCTTTATCCATTCAATGGACATTTAGGTTGTTTCCACGTCTTGGCTATGGTAAATAGTGCTGCTAGGGACATTGCGGGGGCATGTGTCTTTTCGTATTAGAGTGTTCTCCGGATATATGCCCAGGAGTGGGATTGCTGGATCATCTGGTAACTCTATTTTTAGTTTTTAAAGGAACCTCCACAGTCAGTTTTTAAATTTGTCTCCATCGGTGAAAAACATCTTCCTCCCATCAGTGGGTACACTTTAAGAACCAGTCAATCAGTAACAGCTAAATCCAGTCAGTAACCACCGTTCCACACTTAAAGGACAATTATTCCTTTGAAGAAAGTCCTTCAATCCCCGAATCCATGCTTCTCAAATCCTATATAAGATCAGCAGCTTGCTTTTTTACAGACTCATGGGTCCAAAAAGCATATCTCTCCCTTTCTTAGAGAGCAATGCTCTCAGCTTTGGTTTCAGATATCTACAGTAGAGGTTGCCTCTTGCTTGAAAGTAGCTGAACCACTAACCCCACAAAGTCAGCGGTATGCTGGTAAATTTTTAACAACCAGCTCTCCAGATGGAAAAAAAAAAGTTCTGATGTGTGGCTTTTGCCAATTCTCATGGTATAAATACTCCCACCAAGGCTATTTCAAGATGCCAAGGCAACGTCGATCTGCTCACAGAATTCCCGAAAATTTAATAATCGGCTCTTGTGAGGTGGTTCTTGCCATCTCCGTCATACCACTGACTTAGTGCTGGGGATGGAAAGGCTCCATCATTATCCAGTGGTCGAGTGGGTATCACGGAAGGTGGATGGGCTTAAGCTACACTGTTGGCAGCATCTAAGAGGACTGCCTACTTGGCAAGAGAGCCCAGAAGCAGGAGGTCAGCAGATGGACCACAGTGGTGGGAGCTGAGGGGTAGATGAGGCTCTCAAGTCTTAGCTTGTTCTCCCGTCCCTGGACACATGAGAGCCAGCGCGTGGATGCCTGCTGCAGAAAGAGAACTCATGGCTGCTCCAAGCAGACAGAAGACCATCCATCAACAGTCACAGGTCCAGCACCTTGCTTCCACAGAGAGGGGATTGCCATATATGGGAGCCATGGTTCCACCAAACCAGGAGTGGACAGCCGATCCACACATAGGGATAGAGAAGGGGACAGATTTTCTCCTTTCCCTCCTTAGTGCCCCAACCCCAGGCCAGGAAGAGGGAGGCCAGACCCAACAGCCTCCATTCCAAGCCATTAGAGCCTGCCCAGAACTTTAAGTCAAATATGAGATTGAAACTAGTGAACAAGACTGAATCTCAATAATAAAATGAGAATTCTTCAGTAGGTGAGGAAGCCTGGAAGGTTATGAGATCCAGGTACAGTTGTGGGAAGGGAGGCTGCTCCCTGGTGGGAAAGGCAGGTGGATGCAATCAGATCCTGTGGAAAGAGTACGGCCCCTGTCACAGCACTGCACAGGGAAAGGCCCCCAAAGGTGAGTTGCTGAGACACCCAGCCGTCCCCAAGATCCCTGCCTCCATTCGAGGTCCAACCTCATTTAAAATGCCCTACAGACATTGCTCAGAGGGTTCAGGTTGCTGTGTGTGTTGGTGCCATGAAGAGCGCTCCCTCTTCATGGCAACAACAACGGAGCCATTCAGGAATCGAGGCTGCTGGCAACTCTGCCACCTTCCCCGCATGGCTTTCAAAGTCAGAGTCGCCCTGGGCATTGACGTCCAGCCAACAGATGGTCCAAGAGCATGGAAGTTAGGACATGGGGAGCTTCACCAGGCCAGACATGGCACACATCGATTCTGCCCAGATCACACTGGCGAGATGCAGTTACGGACACATTCCTCTGCAGATGCTGGGAAATGTGACCTCGCTGAGAACTCAGAAAGACAGAGATGATTCAGGTACTCAGCTGGCAGTGTGCCACATCTGCATCCCCACAGATGCAATCACTCCTCATATTCTAGAGTTTACACTTCCACACGTTGTCTTATGCACATTTTTGTACTTTGTAACGGACTTACGGACTGCTTTATAAACTGCTTATTTCACAAGACGATTATAAACATCCTTTTTAGTCCACTGATACTTCTACATCATGAATTTAATGATTACACAGTAGGCCATTGGACGTAGATGCCGTAATGTAATTAATCAGCCTATCGTGTGACAAGGCCTGACTTGTGTGGGTAATTTTTTTCTTCTTCTCTAATTAAAAGTCTCATTTATTTTTATTCTTCTTTTAGTAATTCAAGTGCTTGATGTTTTGAGGTTCAACACTATTTCCTAACCACTCAGATTGCAAAAACAAGCGTGGCGTTTAGTGTATTGTGGGCAGGTGGGAGGGGGTGAAGCCCAGATCAAATAATCACACACCTCAGTATACGATGACAAACTAAGATGTTATTAAAGGGAAAGAACACAGTGCTAGGAGGGGATCACAGAAAACCTGACTGAATGATGGATGGATTGGGAGGGCTTGGTCACCGGATGCTCTTCCCTAAGAAAGTGGCATTTAGCTAAAATCAAACCTCTGAAATCGCTGGTCTCGAGTCATCTTGCCAGGAGTTTAAAATTTGATGCTTACAACACTTAATTTGAAAGAGAATATATTTTGAATCATAGCATCAACAGCGAAAGAAACATGAGTTTAAATTCTGCTTTCAAGGTCAAGTCTCCTAGCAGAGGCCAAGCATGTAGGAAGGGGTCCCCAGGCTGCCTTATGCCTGCCTGCCATTCTTGGAAATAACTGAGAGGGGAGAAAATTCCATCCATGCCAGCCAGGGGCCTTTGAGCCGAGAGTAACCAGACTGGGTCCTGAATGTCCCAGTCTGTGGCCAGTGCCTCTGGGTGGCGTGACTTTGCCGCTGAGCTGGCCCAGTGGGGCTGTGGAGACACATTCAGCCTGTCACTTGGTAAAGTTTTAGCAGAATTAAAAGGCTTTAAGTGGCTAAGAATACTGGGCTGTGGAATTCTTTTCAGTTCCCACTGAATATTCACACCAAGACCCAACTGAGTGTCCAAAACCTGACACCATACATAGGAAAGAATTCACTTCAATGAAATGAATCACTAATTGCAAACATAGCCTTCAGGCACTTGGGGCGGAGGTGGTTCTAATTTCTCAAGAACAAAGGCATGGCAGACTCTAGGTCCACCCACCTCACCACAAATAACTCAGTTTCATTTTTTATGGCTGAGTAATATTCCATTGTATATATGTGCCACATCTTCTTTATCCATTCGTCTGTTGATGGACACGTAGGTTGCTTCCATATCCTGGCTATTGTAAATAGATCTGCAATGAACATTTTGGTACATGACTCTTTTTGAATTCTGGTTTTCTCAGGGTACAGAGTGAAGTAACTCAGAAAGAGAAAAAGAAATACCGTATGCTAACGCATATATATGGAATCTAAGAAAAAAAAAAAAAGGTCATGAAGAACCTAGGGGCAAGACGGTAATAAAGACACAGACCTACTAGAGAATGGACTTGAGGATACGGGGAGGGGGAAGGGTAAGCTGGGGCAAAGTGAGAGAGTGGCATGGACGTATATACACTAACAAACGTAAAATACATAGCTAGTGGGAAGCAGCTGCATAGCACAGGGAGATCAGCTCCAGCTCCGTGCTTTGTGACCACTTAGAGGGGTGGGATAGAGAGGGTGGGAGGGAGGGAGACGGGAGAGGGAAAAGATATGGAAACATATATAAATGTATGACTGATTCACTTTGTTATAAAGCAGAAACTAACACACCATTGTAAAGCAATTATACTCCAATAAAGATGTTAAAAAAAAAAAAAAGAGCAAAGGCATGGCGGTTTGACAGCTTTGTTGACCGTCACAGAAACTTCCCATGAAAGGAGGTCAGTGCTTCATCCCCGGGAGGTCTGAAGAAGGTTTATTCTGGCCTTAAATGGGACATGAGAGGTGGAGCCTTAGCAAAAAATGAGCCCTTCCTTATAGTAACTTTATCTTCTGCCTTCAAAGTGTTCAGAAAAGAAAGACCTGGCTGATCTTAAGGCCGCTCAGAAATTTCTGGAACACTCTCCTTAATGTGCAGGAATCTTCTAGAAAATGGTCTGACTGACTCATGCAAAGCAGGCAAAGCCTGGGGAAGCAGCTGTGTGGGTCCCACTAGCATGTGTGTCAGTGGCCTCACGCCCAGGCCCTGTCCCCCACTCTCCCAGGTGGGTCCACTCTGATGCTATAACTTCAAGGCCATGGAAAGAACCCTCTGGTCCATAAATGAATGGAGTTGAACAAATCTGTCCACACTGGTCATTTCAAAAGCAACACCTAATGCTATAGAGTAATGACCCTAGACCAGGAGCCCTTGGTCTGAAACCCAGCTCCGTCACCTACTAACAGTGTAACTTTGGACAAGCTCCCTAATCTCTCAGCCTCTGTGTCCTCATCTGTAAAATGACAATGATGACAAGATCTAACCCATAGTCTTAGTGGGAGGATTAAAGACGTTGATATATGGAAAGTACTCAAAATAGTGCTGGGTCGGTGGTAAGAGCTTAATAGGTGTCATTGCTATTAAAGCATCCTTAAAAACCGTCTGGGCGGATGCGGGGCCGCCCTGGACAGCAGGCTTGGAGCACAGGGTCTCATCAGGCTTCACAAGCCTTTCATCTCCCAGGCTAGTGGGACAGATTCCAAAACGGGCTTCCCCATCCCTGGCTGCACACAGCGCCCCTGCCCTCGCCCACTTCCCGGCCCTGCTCTCCGGCTGTGCACCGCAGCCTCAGCTGTGGCCCTGACCACTGTCGGGGCATGTGGTGGTAGAACCATGTGGTCCTCAGGCAAAGTCCTTGGCCCCATCGACCCTCTCTGGTCTCCTGCCCACGGTCAGGATGACAATGCCCACCTCTCCAAACCCAGGCTGCAGTGCCCAGGCCCCGGTTGCTGAGCCCTTATCCATGTCAGGTGGCCATCTAGTGCCCGAGGAGAGGAACTGAACGGCTCCCATCTCAGGTGGCCGGGGATTCCGGGAAAGTAGGACTGGAAGATTCCACGGCAATTGTTAAATCCCAGGGACCACTCATTTTAAGAATCCCTTCTAAAGAATCCCAGATCCGGCCCCTCGGGGACTCGATGTGCATTTTTGAACAACTCGAGATGCTAGGGCCCTATTCCACGGTTGTCCCGTTCCTTATATTTTTAAAATTGCTCCTTTACCCCAACCTTTCCAAACATGAATAGCAGTTGGAGGTAGAAAGGATAGGACTGGGCTGGGCCTGACTCTTGGTGTATGTATCATTGTTGCCAAGCTTCCATTTTATTTTCATTTCTTTTCCCTGGTTATTAAGCATCTCCATCGTTCCCTACGTGCTACTTAGGTCTGGGAATAGAAAGTAACAAAAGGTACACGGTCTCCGCCCTCGTGGGCTGCGGCAAGGCCGGAGAGGAGCCAAGTGCAGTCATTGGACGGGAAGTGAGGAGGGCTTGGACCGGGGTCCTCATCCCCTCTGCACATCACCATCACCCAGCAGGCCTGGAAACTCATGACCAGGCCGTCACACAGACTCTCAAATTCAACCCTTCTGGGCCAGACATAGTGCTTTAAAGGTCCGTGGCGCAGATTGCCACACAGAGGGCGGCTTAACTCCCATTCCGAACTGGTTAGGATAATTAGACTGGGCCCCAAGAGGACGGGGAAACGTTTATTGCTCACATCCCAGGACTCCGGGGAGATCAGGTTGGCTGCAAGCCAGTCCAGGAGCTTGAGGGGGTGATGGGGGTGACTCTGGTAGGGGTAGACAGCAGGTTGGGGTTCCGGCACATGGGCCAGGATTTGAACTTCCCGCTGTGAGGGGGTCCCTCAGCCTTCTTACCAGCCTGCCCGAATGTGGGCTGATGGGGAGGGAGTGGATGGCGTCTGCAGACTCTCAGTGGCCAAATATCATGAATGGAGCCTTCCTTTATTTCATTCCCCAGGCAGCCAAGGCTGAGAACCACTGCCTGAGACCACCAGTGTTTCCCCACCCCACAAAGAGAAGATTCGAGGGAACTTGTTAAAACACTGATTCCTAGGCCCTCACCCAGCCCCACTGGATGAGAATTTCCAGGAAAGAGGCTGGGAATCTGATGCCCATCCTCTGGGAGGTGTGAGAAAGCTGGGCTAGATGCTGGCCCCAGGAATGCTGACGGTCACTCCCGCTGTGAGTCCCTTCACAGTTGACAAAGGGTTTAACACAAGCTGTGTCACTTGACTTTCATGCCAGCTAGGAAGTAGGGAGGCGGGATGTTCACGTTCATTTTCAGAAGAGGCGCCAGGAGCTCAGGGACGTCAAAGGACTCAAGCATCCACAATGCTTGTTGAAGGCCTGGAGACTCCCCTTTCAAGTGATGCTGCCATGGATACGAGCGGCTCTGTCCTGGGGTGGGGGTCCCAGGGGAGATTCCCTTTAGTCTTCTGAGCTTGCATCTCCCACTGGAGATGTCCATGTCCTCTGCGTTTCAGATCTCACCATTTTTTTTTTTTTGTGGTACACTGTTGTGGCCTCTCCCGTTACAGAGCACAGGCTCCGGATGCACAGGCTCAGCGGCCATGGCTCATAGGCCCAGCCGCTCCGCAGCATGTGGGATCCTCCCGGACCGGGGCACGAACCCGCGTCCCCTGCATCGGCAGGCGGACTCTCAACCACTGCGCCACCAGGGAAGCCCATAGAACAGCCACTTTTGAAAATAGTTTGGCAGCTTCTTAAAAAGTTAAGCACACACTTATCATATAACCCAGCAATTCCACTCCTGCGTATCCACAGAGAAATGCAAACACGTGTCCACACAAAACCTTGAATGTGAATGGCTAGCAGCATTATTTGCAAGAGTCAAAAAGTAGAAACAACACACGTTTCCACCAAATGATGAATGGATAAGCAGAGTGGAGTGTGTCCATCCAATGGGAAAGTTCTTGACACTGAAAAGGACCAGACTCCTAATAGGTGCAAAAACATGGATGAACTCCCAAAACATGGTGCTAAGCCAGACACAAAAGACCAAGTGCAGAACGATTTCACGTATTCGAAATTTCTAGAAAAGGCAGAACAGTGGCAGCAGAAATCAGATCAGTGGCCGCCTCGGTGGGGCTGGGAGTAGGGGTGGACCGACACTTTGGACTGGTGATGGAAATGTTCCTAAACTAGATTGTCGTGATGGTTACATGACTGTATAAACGTACTAAAAGTCACTGAACTGTACACGTTAAAAGGGTATGTAGGGCTTCCCTGGTGGTGCAGTGGTTGAGAGTCCACCTGCCGATGCAGGGGACGTGGGTTCGTGCCCCGGTCCGGGAAGATCCCACATGCCGCGGAGCGGCGGGGCCTGTGAGCCATGGCCGCTGAGCCTGCACGTCCGGAGCCTGTGCTCCGCCACGGGAGAGGCCACAACAGTGAGAGGCCCGCGTACCGCAAAAAAAAAAAAAGGTATGTAAATAATACCTCAGTAAAGCTGTTTGAGAAATCTGGTTGAGTAAAGCAAAACACAACTTAGGAAACACATGGTGACGATACAGAAGGCCTCATATTTCAAGGTATCGCTTGATTTTGGATTCACCTTTCTATTCCCCTAAGCAGATCGTGCATGGCCTGTGTCAACCAGAAGCTCAGCACAGACTGAAAATGAGGAAGAGATGCACCGAGCTGGCTGCTTCCTCAGTGCCGCTCACGTCCTAAGCACTCCTTGCATTATCTCATTCAATCCCCAAGGTGCACCTAGGCGGGCACCACGTCATCATCATTATCCCCGGTATACAGCTGGGGATGGAGAAGATACATAACCCGGCCCAGGTCCCAGGTTCTGGAGCCCAGAACCACCGTTCTAAGCTGGGCCTGTGCTTTGGCGCATTTTCTCATTTGCCCCTGGCATCGGCCTCCTTTTCCTGTGGGGAGACATCATTGCACACAGGGCTCATTTTGGACAGAGGCCACATCCAGAGTCTCCTGTGTGGCTGTCGTGGGCTCTTTTTTTTTTTTTAGTGTATTATTATTATTTTTAACATCTTTATTGGAGTATAATTGCTTTACAATGGTTAGTTGCTGCTGTATAACAAAGTGAGTAGCTATACATACACATATGTCCCCACATCCCCTCCCTCTTGCGTCTCCCTCCCACCCTCCCTATCCCACCCCTCTAGGTGGTCACAGAGCACCGAGCTGATCTCCCTGTGCTATGCAGCTGCTTCCCATTAACTATCTATTTTACATTTGATAGTGTATATACGTCCATGCCACTTTCTCACTTCGTCCCAGCTTACCCTTCCCCCTCCCCGTGACCTCAAGTCCATTCTCTATGTCTGCTTCTTTAATTCCTGTCCTGCCCCTAGGTTCTTCAGAACCTTTTTTTTTTTTTTTTTAGATTCCATATATGTGTGTTAACATACGGTATTTGTTTTTCTCTTTCTGACTTACTTCACTCTGTATGACAGACTCTAGGTCCATCCACCTCACTACATACAAATAACTCAATTTTGTTTCTTTTTATGGCTGAGTAATATTCCATTGTATATTTGTGCCACATCTTCTTTATCCTTTCATCTGTCGATGGACACTTAGGTTGCTTCCATGTCCTGGCAATTGTAAATAGTGCTGTAATGAACATTGTGGTACATGATTCTTTTTGAATTATGGTTTTCTCAGGATATATGCCCAGTAGTGGGATTGCTGGGTCATATGGTAGTTCTATTTTTAGTGTTTTAAGGAACCTCCATACTGTTCTCCACAGTGGCTGTATCAATTTACATTCCCACCAACACTGCAAGAGGGTTCCCTTTTCTCCACACCCTCTCCAGCATTTATTGTTTGTAGATTTTTTGATGATGGCCATTCTGACTGGTGTGAGGTGATACCTCATTGTAGTTTTGATTTGCATTTCTCTAATGATTAGTGATGTCGAGCATCCTTTCATGTGTTTGTTGGCAGTCTATATATCTTCTTTGGCGAAATGTCTATTTAGGTCTTCTGCCCATTTTTGGATTGGGTTGTTTGTTTTTTTGATACTGAGCTGCATGAGCTGCTTGTATATTTTGGAGATTAATCCTTTGTCCGTTGCTTCATTTGCAAGTATTTTCTCCCATTCTGCGGGTTGACTCCCAAGTTGGCCCCTCCAGGCACAGCCTCACTCCGCACAGTGCAAGGGCGTTTCCAGCTGTGTGGAGGCAGCCCTGTCGGGACACCTTGTTAGCATCTCACACACATCGGGGCCAAAAATCAAGCTGACTGCATCCTTTTCCGCTCCTCCGGGTCTGTGTGATTTAGTTTGCTGGAGCTGCCATGGCGAAGTACGGCAGACTGGGTGGCCTGAACAACAGGAAGTTATTTTCTCATAGTTCTGGAGGCCAGCAGTCTGACATCTGGCCATGGCAGGGTTGGTTTCTTCTGAGGCCTCTCGCCTTGTCTTGTACACGGCTGTCCTCACATGGGCGTCCTTTGCACTGTCACCTGAGTCCTGATCGCCTCCTCTTATAAGGATACCAGTCCTCTTGGGTTAGGGGCTGCCCCAATGACCTCATTTTAACTTAATTACCTCTTTAAAGATCTTAGCTCCAAATACAGACACCTTCTGAGGTATTATGGGTTAGCCCTTCAACACATGAATTCTGGGGGGACACAGTTTGGTCATAACCACCATGTCTCAGCTGGGGCCTTGTCTTGCCTGCTCCCCTGGTTACTCCAAGCCTGCAGGTCCTGTCTGTCCCACCTCCTCCCTCCATGGCCCCATTACATTCTGAGTAGCTCGTTCATCTCCCTGACAATCAGGCTCACCCAGAGCCAGTTAAAGAGCTGTTCAGTGATGGTCATGGAAGATAAGAAGGGAGAGAGAGTAGCCGACGGGAAACCAGGAGGTATCCAAAGGGAGGAAGAAGATGTGAAACGACCCGGGAAAGATGCTACTAAGAAGGGCTAGAGGACAGCTGTGCTCTTCTAGCCAAGGAGACGATGGGCTGGAAGAAGGCTGTGAGCGAGCACCGAGCAGCAAAAGCTCACCTGAACTCTGCGCTCGTGAGGACAAAGAACCAGCCCAGGGTCTGCACGTGACAAGTTCTCTGCAGAAGAGCACGGACTTGATGGAGGCCATGCAGAGTCTTAGGAAGATCTCAGAAATCCAGGCCGCCCTGAGGGAGCCGTGGAGTTATGACAGAGACGGGGATCCTGGAAGAGTGTTCCAGGACACTTTTGAAAGCATAAACAGGAAGAAGTGGAAGAAGTGGAAATTGACAAAATTGTGTTTGACATTATAGGAGGGCCTTGGGCAAAGCACCTGGTAAAGGGACTGAGACCCTTCCAGAGCCTGGACCCGCAGGAGAGATAGGGACTCAGAAGGGGGAGGGGGGGCAGAGGTGCTGTAGGCCATGCAGCATCCCGCCCCCCACCACGCTCCACAGTGAGGGGCCAGCAGCTGTGCCCACCCACAGTCACTCTCTGAAGCAGCCACCGTTTCCTGCACCTCCGTCATGAGGCATTGCATTCTGGAGAAGGTTCTCTGCTAATATAACTCCTCTGTCCGCAGAGGTTGTGAGAGGCTGTCTTAGGTCTCAGAGGGATTGTTCTTGTGAGGGGTGATGTAATTAAGTGCATTATTTTTATGGGGATGAACAGAAGCCTCTTGCTGTGGGAAGGGCAAAGAATTCTGTCTCAACACAAAATACTTCTGAGAATAGAGTTGATTGCCTGAAAGTTGAGAACGCTGCACCTAGTTCCAGTCCTTTAAACACTATATAAATGGCTTTTAATACATTTCTGCCTTACAGAAAAGCAGTGGTCCCCAGGAGTAGCTGTGCTCTACCTGAATCTGGTCACAGCGTGAATATTCCAGGTGCCCAGCATATAGTAAACAGTAAAGAATGGTAATGATATTAGCAGTGATGGTAAGAGTTGATGTTGTTATTGTTCTGCCTCTAGTGTTCAGTCTAGGACCGCTCTGTTTTCTTTGGCTTCCTTCTACTCCTGATGCAGGATGCCCTTGCCTGTTTGCGCCCCCCTTTAGGTTTCTATCTCCACCTGACTTCTGCTTTACAGTCTTAACTGATGGATCTCCGGATTCTCCCCCTAGAAAGTTCTGTTTCTTTTTCAATTCCTATTTCTGCTCCAGACCTACTTTTTTTTAAAACTAGTTCACGCTCAATTTCTCTTCTATGTTCCAAATTCCTCACCTTGAGACTTTTGGTTTAAGTACCCATGAATCCTAAGTCATTTATACCGGACATAATTAGACAAAGAAGGGGCTGAGAACCGAGAATGTGGTAGAGTTGATGGCTCAGACATGGTGAAGAGGTTTACAAAGAGCCTTGGAGAAGATGAAGAAAAGGAACCCAAGCTTTGGGCACATACCTGAGCAGTCTATAGATGGCATCCATAGCCTGGCTGTGGCACGAAGCTCTCTCACGGGCACAATGGGAGCACATGACCCTTTGTCTATTGGGCAGGGCTGAGAAATAACAAATGGGAACCAGAAAAGCTCATTTCTGGGCTGTTCACCTCAGTGGAGACCTTAACACCTATCAGTGCCTAGTTATTTTGGAATTCTAACAGCTAATTACACCCTCTTGCTTTGCACCCCTCTTCTTCTTGGTCCCATTTGAGCCGGACGTGCCACTGCCATCTCTCTCTACCAAACTCATTCCCATGATTTCTGTTCTTAGTCTCCCCTCACTCAACTTTTCACTCTTCCTCTGCCCCCCAAATATTCCATATTCTCCAGGATGGGGGGGAACAATTTCATGGTTAATACACCGACCAAAGAATGAAACACTTCACCAAATGTTCCTTCTCCAATTTTGCCTTAACACAAGCCCAGTGCACCCTGGGGGTAGTGTTCCTCAAGACTCTTCCGGTGGAGGCTGATGGGTTTCTGACACCACCATACTCCCCCTACTCACTACTGCCTCCAGGATACGACCCCTCCTTCTTAATAGCCAGCTGCCCACCAGACATCTCCAACTGGTTGTTCTATCTCAACTCACCATGGCCAACCTTAACGCATATTCTCACTCCCAAACCTGCCCGCCCCACTGTGGTCCCCATCTCAGTGCATGACTCACCACCAGCCCAGTTGGTGCCCATCGTTGACACCCCTCAGCCCCTCCTTGACACCCCTCAGCCCATCCTTGACACCCCTCTTGCCCTTAAGTGCAGCCAGTCAGTGAATCCCACTGGGTCTGCTCTCCAGGTATCTACCGTCTTTTCCACCTCTCTCTACCCACCCTATAATCACTGTACTCATTCAGGGTCTCATTACCTTTCTCCTGGATAAACCCCCCAACTCCGTAATTGCTCTCCCAGTCTCCCCTCTCCCCCTCAAGATCCCTTCTCCGCCCAGCCAAAGATTTCTAAAATGCAAATCTGATCATGTCATTTCTCTACTTAAAACATTTTAATGACTCTCATTGCCTAGAGTAAAATTCAAATTCTTTACTGCGGATTATAAGGTCATTCATAATGGAACAGGGATAAAATAAAATCTACTTGGTAAGTATTTACATTCCTTCTCCTCTGTGAGCCCGCCCACTGCCCTCCACACACACATACACTTTCTAATGAAGGAGGCTACCGTGATCTGGGCTTTAATTCACTGCTCAGGGTGACGAGTGAGCCACAGAACTAGAAGAAACCCAGGATGCCTAGATTGATTTGCTTCAAAATCAAACAAGAGCAAGTTGCTAAAGAATTCAAAGACATGCTCCTGGTACCCAGGGAAGCTGGGTTTGGACCTCCAGCTTTAGGCTGCCCAGGAAGGGCAGCCCATCTCGTTGCAGGGCCTTTGGTCCAGGGGCAATGCTGAAAGAGACAACGTCCCAATGGGAACACATTACCATACATATCAAAAACAAGCCAAAGCCGCTGCCTAGAGAGCTTGCATAATTATTTCAGATGTGAAGGGAAGCACATATGTGGGGCTTAAATGTTTAATAAGCTATTTGCTTGAAAAGTATGTCTATATTCTCAACTCTTCTTTTGGAAATAATAAAAATAGCTAAATATCTCAGGCGCTTTCTCTATGATGTGCATTTTACACATCCTCTCTCTTTAATTCTCTTACCTGTATAACGTCCCATTTACTCGTAGGGAAATTGAGACTTAGAGCGGTTATGTAAAAAGTACACAGCTAGTAAGTGGAAGAGCCCGAACAAACTCCAACCTGCCTGGTGCCAAAATCCAGGCAGGTAATGGGTGTGCTGGAGCACCTGACATCTCTTTTGAAGGAAGGCAGGTGCCTTGTGTTGGATTCTCTAGGAGCAAAGCCTGAATCAAGGACTTGGGTGCAGGTGAAATATTGAGAGGATGCTCTTTAAGAGACACTTGTAAGGAAAGAAGCAGCAGAGGAGGGAAGGTGAAGGAGCAAAGGAAGAACGTGTCCTCAGGTGAACTCTAGCCATGGGTTAATCCATGGAGTGAGGGGAAGGGTGTCTCTGGAACACAAAATGCTCCTTAGAATTGTGCCAGCTGGAAGCAAGGGAAGCTGGCTCTTATACTTTCTGTATTGGTCAGCCATTGAGGGATGGCTGTCCCAGAAGGTAAAGGGAATCTAGCAGATTCTACTACTCCAAAAATAATTAAGCAAACAAACAGCGGAATTTCTCAAATCCTCTAAGTTGGGGATAAAAACGCCATTCTTCCCCGCCCATCAAAACAAGTGTGTGAGCCCCTTAAGGCTTCCTAAAACATTACACCGGAATCACAAAGAAGTGGCCAGTGATAGTCAGAACCCTAAGACGGTCCCCAGGATCCCTGTCCCAGTAATCCCTCCCCTGAGCGCCAGCAGGAAGAAACAGGCAACTGTGTTGTAAAATGGTGATGGGGAGGGCCATGGAGCAGAGGACTGAAGGACGTATCTGGAAGCTGTTGAGAGCAGTCCCCTGCTGATAGCCAGGGAAAAGAGAAAACAGAAGCCTCTATGCCACGGGCGTAAGATCAGTCCTACTAATAGCAGGACGGGGGTTGGATGCAGACTCCTCCCCTGTCAAGCCCCCAGATGAGAACACAGCCTAGTCAACACCTTGACTGCAACCTTGTGAGGCCCTGGGCAGCAGACTCACCTAAGCCATTTCCGAATTCCCGTCCCGTGGAACCTGAGATGATCAATGTGTCGCTTTAAGCTGCTAAATTTGTGATGACTTTACAGGCAGCCATTGGAAATTCACACAGGGCAACCTTAAGTAATGGACGAACTTTGTGATCCATGTGATAACCAGCATTTATACGTGTGTAAATATATTCCAGAAATACAAGGACTCTTATTATACCTGTAGGAAAAGGAATTAGAAAACTACTATCAAGTGTGGCATGATATGATCACCAAGCAACATGTAGTTAAATGCTGCAGAGTTCATTTTGGGACTCTTTACAATGCTCTATACAGATCACCTCAAGCACATCAGGACACAACACATCATAATTTAACAAGCCACAGAGATTCTGATTCTCTAATTCGTTAATAAAATCCCACAGTTCACATCTCAAATAATTGCTCTATATTACTTACAATATAATTTTAATAGCTTTATATTTGTTAACAGTAGAAAGTTTCCCATTCATTTAATTTTATTGTAAAGAAATAACACTTAAACGTCAGGGTTAGAATAACAAAGTTAAACTAGCTGTATTTTAAATGGCTTCGTCCTACTTATTTAAAAAACCCATAAAGATAGTCAAATAGAGAGAGAAAAAGCCAGAGATCAATTTCGAGGTGAAGTTTCTGCCACGGTATAGACTATGTAGATAGGCTGGAAATATACACTCTACCTTCTGAACTTAAAAAAAAATAGATTTTCTACAATTTCTCGCTCCTTTTTTTTTTAACCAGAAAAACAAAACAAAACAAAAACTCTGGAAGCTAAAAAGCCAGATAGGCATCAGTCAGCTCTGCAGACGCTGTCTCCTGGAATAAGTAGGTCCAGAGCCCATCATTCTCCCATCAAGCCCTCTCCCCATCACCTACTCTCTCCCACTCCAGTTCTAAGACTGGAGCTCACAGCAGGCAGCAGGGAAGGCAAGAGAGGGGATGTGCTTCCTGGGATGCTCCAAACTGCAAGTAAGGGTAGCTTCAAGCCAGGACCCCTGTCTGCAGGGGAAGCCAGGCCTTACACCAACCTCACTAGTCAAAGAACTTCAACTCACCACCAATTTAGTTAAGAAAAATAAAATGACTGATGGAGCAGGACAGGAGTCAATGTTAGTCCTGCACTGGCAGGGATCGGAATTTACCTTTACTGAAGCTTATTCTAGACCTGGAGCTGTGCTCATCTGGCTGAGTCAGGGTCTGACTCCACAGCCTGGACATCTAACTATGGGGCTCCAAGAATTGGGAGTGCCTAAAAGGCTTTGCAAATTGGCCATGGGGATAGATAGATAGATAGATAGATAGATAGATAGATAGATAGGTAGATGATAGATAGATAGACAGACATAGATCAAGCTGCCTTTATGTTTATATCTGAGAACCAGCCTCCCAGAGGACAAGGAGAGGGGCAAATCCTGTTCCAGCCATCCTGTTTGTTGGCAAATGCTTAGCCAGGATGGAAGTCTTCTCATTCCTGAATGAATAAGAGGGAAAAAAACCCAACAGCCTCAGCCCTCTGTAGCGTCTGCCTCATAAGAGTATGCAAATGATAACGCAAGTAATTAGCATCAGTAATTAGAAAATGTGTTGGAGGTACTGACGACCTCTCCCAGAGACGCAGTTCCCATCCAGAGCAGCAGAAAGATTTGTTCGCAAATTACTTCCCACCAACTCTATTAGAAATTCATTTCTGGGCCATTTATTTATTTATTTATGCTGCACAGGATATGCAAGAATCAATTTATTGCTATCTGGAGACGACTTTCACTGATGAGGACAAAGACATTTCCCTGTCACTCTTCACACGTTCATTAGCATCCGCTCATTTTCCCCAGTGGCTCTCAGGAGCTGCCTTTCTTGACTCCCTGTTGTGTGATTTGCAAATGTAACCTTTGCATCTAAGATCTCATATCCTCTCCTTAGGAAGGGCCTGGGTGTCTTGCCAGGAGACCCGCTGGTACCAGGGCACGTCTTCTCTTGGCATCTTCACCTGTGGCGTCAGGGCATCTTGACCCCATCTTTGCAGCCACCATGCCCCTCCATTCCTGGGGGACCCGGAGAACAGCTCTGGGTATTGGGACAGTTTTCTTTTCGATGATCAATGTTCTGCCCCCTCCCCATTAATTCATGCCCTGGAATCCTAGTTCTGGGGCCTTGCAGAACACGCCTGGGCAACCCCGGGAGTAGAGACAAGGGAATACAACTTTGATTCAGAAGCCATGTTCTCCCTAAACTCATTTCTTTATCTGTGAAGACACTGTCTAGTCTATATCACAAACATTTTAGAAAATGCTGTCTCCCAATTTTACATAAATACTATCCCTTCTAAAAGAGTTGAATCACATTGCTTTTATTATAATATTTCTTTTGAATATGCACGCAGAAAGGCCCCAGAGGGAGGGTCAGTGAGCCTCAGAGCCAGGTGTTGGTGGGGGGAGGCTGAGGCTGACAGCTGGACTTGGTATGTTTAGTGCCTTTCTATCCTCTACAACAAAAACAAATTGACAAAATGATTAAGGGAGTGCCCGGGAAAGCTGGTCACACAGCTTGGTGTGGAGGCTGGAGGAGAGGGACAGGGACAGCAGCAAGTGACCGGCAGGGTGAAGAGCCTTCCTGAGCTCAGGGACCCCAGCCAAGGACAGGGGGCACGGCAGGTGGTGGACACCCACCCAAGGCTCTAAGCGCAGCAGCAGGATCATGGGAGAACCGTGCTGTCTTCCCACCATGGACTCCCACCATGGAGGAATCACTGAGCGAGAAAACACCAGGAAGAGACTGTTAAGCCAACAGGTGGGTGTTCAGAGCGTAGATATGGATGGCATTCCCATAAAGTGGTAATTTTTATGGGTGCAGCTGAAAATCCCATGGCCTCCCTTCTTACCAATTACTCTTATTTTCAAAAAGATATGCCTTCAAGTATGGAAAAGTTAGTTTTGATTCCTATGACCTTGGTTTTATAGAATGATCTAACATATACTATTGTTTGTTTTTTTAATGTTTGCTGTGTTTCTTTTTTTAATTTTTATTGGAGTATAGTTGATTTACACTGTTGTGTTAGTTTCAGGTGTACACACTACTATATATATGATAGATAACTGAGAAGGACCTACTGTAGAGCATAGGGAACTCTACTCAATACTGTGTAATGGCCTACATGGGAAAAGAATCTAAAAAAGAGTGGATATATGTATATGTATAACTGATTCACTTTACCATACACCTAACATATACTATTATTTAAAGAGAGAACTAACATATTGCGGGCCATATCCGTAAACAAAGGATGTTTGCAGTCAACAAGCTATCACGTTATAGTCACTGCAGCCACCTCAGGATGGTGCACCTGAGGAAACTCAGGATAAGAGAGCACAGGATACTGGCCCCAGACAGCCGAGGTGCATATCAAAGGAATGATTTCAGTAAGCCCAGACTCTTGCATCTTCCCATACAGAGAAAAGCACTAAAATCCTTAAGATATCTGGTTTTCTTCTATTAACAGTAATCTTTTGATGTTCCGACTACCTGGCCTTTGTTGCAAAAACTCCTATATATCCTGGCTTATATCCGCTCTCCGAGATTCCATCACCCGAACCTGAAGTCCTACGAATGTCCCCGAATAAAACATAACTCTCAACTTTTAGGCTGTGAATTGTTTTCCGTCAACAAAAGTCTTTTAAATTTTATTATTAATTTTCCTTCCTCCTCCTAACCGAATCAAAAAAGGCGGTCTTCACTCCTTTCTACTTCTCACCCAGAGGAACACAGGTCCTTGGCAAATACGTTTTTAATGGATAAATGAGGTATTTAATAAAACTCCAGCATTGCAAATAAAAATATAAAATCCAGTTAGCTCAAATTACCTCTTCATAGACCTTTATATTAATCAGATTTGACTATAAAAGTCTGCATCCTCCAATCAGGAAACTAAAGAAATGAGACTGTGATAGGGCTCAGGGGGGTGCTTTAGATGTTTCATTTCTCCTCCTCTCTTCTGGTTCCAGCTTTTCCCAGGCTCTTGCTGTTTATTGTTTGTTTGTCTGTTTAGCACTCTGATACAATCAACCAGATGGTACCAGGAGGAATTCCTTATGATGAAGGATGGACACTATATTTTCTGCACCAATCAGAGTTAGCCCTCCATCACAACACAAGATGAGGTTTCTCAGCTACAGCCTCATTCTTTTTCCCATTTTCAACTGCCTGGTTTTCTTTCTCTCCCTTTCTCCAAAAACTCCCTAACCATTTATACAATTCCAGGATATCTCTGCAATATTCACATTACTGAACATCACAGCGAGGAGTGGTCTCTGAGGGAGGTCTGCCATCAGAGCTGTGAAGTTTGATCTTTCTTTTCTTGACCTGTAAATCATGGAGATGTGCTCACTTGCATAAATCGATAAGAATGTATATCTGATCTTTTATTTCATGATACTGTGTACCTAGTTCATTAGAGAGTACCCATGCCTTCAGCATTTCTTATAGATGTTACAGAAACTAATTCACATCTCCATCCTTTTAATATTCAAAACAAGCTTAACATGGGCACTTTTACGCTTTGAGAGTTACGCCACAAGTCGGGATAAAAAGAGGAAGCCTAAAAGTGAGAAACAGTTATTAAACAATTCTTCAACAATGCACGTGGACATTGTGACAAGTGGTTTGTAAATATTGGTATAAACTTAGATTGTCATGTTTTTCCAAACCCTGAGTGTTACGGACTTTGAAAATACAGTTCAAAGAGAAATGAGAGACATTTTTATTGTTCTTGAAAGGAAAAGAAACACTGTATTTATGATGTGAGAGAAATAATAAAAGTTTCCTTGGAGAGAAAAAGGAGTTATGCCAAAATTAATTTCTGAAGGATTTTGAAGTCATAAAAGACTTCTCTTTAGACGGGAAGAAATACTGGAGAGGCAAGGAGAAGTGTGACTGAGGATTGTGGTATAACTGTGGTTAGTGGATTAAGAGAACAGGATGAAATCAGTACATATTACCAATGTTTGGATACTTACTACAAAACTAAATTTTAATTTTTAAGGTAACTGTTACTGAAAAAAGAAATATTATATATATACATAATTATATTTAAACAAAAGGGACCATTAGATAAGGTATAAAAAATTACATGTGTGCAATAATTTTACAAATTCATTGCAAACCACAATGCCAGAAATTCAATATACCTAGAGCTCTCCAATCCCTTCTCTGCTGCTGTCTATCTAAGGGATCTGGGCTGTTTGTAACACGGTCTTCAAAAGTAAGTTACTGTGCTGTCAGCACTCTTAGATCTGGGGTTGACTAGCCAATCATTACAGTGAGGGCAGAGGGCTCATTTTTAATTCTACTGCCTAAAAATAAACTTACACAGCTCAAGGAGGAACAGAGGCTAGAAGCTCACTGACTTGACAGATTCCTATGGAGTGGGAATTGTGACCAAATTCATGGACCCTGAAGGATTCGCTGCTGGTGTACAAAGCTTGGCGGCTGAAACTGAGAAAAGGTGATGGCTTGTTAGCTTTATTTCCCCGTGACTATTTTATACTTCAGTTACTGCGAGTTAAAGTTAGAAATGTAAACTAGAACTCCAGGATCACTCCTGTGGTTACCATTGTGTCTCTTTCCTTATTTCTATGAAGTAAAATTGTAAAAATTAAAAGTTTATTTAATGAAAATATTTTATACTATCCAAAACAAATACTAGATGTTTCTAGCCAAGATGGATTAACAGAGACACTCCTGCCTTAAACAACCAGAAGATGATCAAAATATATGACATAATGTATTTTAGAAAGTGGATACTTGGAAGCACAGGCTCCCTGAGAGGAAAGAAACATAAAGATCCCTAAGATTTCCCCAGCTTATGGACTAGAAACAGTTTCCAGTCTGCAGGACAGAAAAGGGAACCCAAACAGAGCCCAGTGGTCTCCCTGAGTTGAGGAAAAGGAGACTGAAGTTTGGAAAGGCAAAAGTGGCTAGAATTTTCCTGGTAAAATACTAAAAGGGAAAGAGCTATCAAGAAAGAGTGAGAATTCTGGAGACTGCCAAAGAAGAGCCTTCAGATCTTGGGCTGAGTGTTGACCTGTGAATATGTGAGAGGAAGCTGAGTCCAGGAAAGAATCAAAAGAAGTGAAGGCAGAAGGAGTCCCTGAATTCAGGTAGGGCTGGGAATAGCTTGTGTTCCCACCATGCAGAAGGGAAAGACCTTGAGACATGGGGCATTGGGTAAAATCCTTAGAGTATTGCTTTAGTAGTGGGGCTACTTGCCTGGGCATTAGCTCTAGACTAAAAGTGGCCCTGGATGATCCCCAACAAAGCTTAAAAGCAGGCTCAGAAATATCTAACCAATTCCAACTAATTTAACCAAGTGATAGAATAAAGTTCGACACTAGTAATGGAATATGAAAAATCTAGCATTCAAGAACAAAAAATCGACAATGGCCTGTGTTCATCAGAAGCTAACAGACAAACAAGGAAGCACACGAAAAATTAATCAATAGAAACTGAGCCAGAAATGAGAGGGATAATAAAACTAGTGAAAAAAAGGGCTTCCCTGGTGGCACAGTGGTTGAGAGTCCACCTGCCGATGCAGGGAACACGGGTCTGTGCCCCGGTCCGGGAAGATCCCACATGCCGCATAGCGGCTCGGCCTGTGAGCCATGGCCGGCTGGGCCTGCGCGTCCAGAGCCTGTGCTCCGCAACAGGAGAGGCCACAACAGTGAGAGGCCCGCGTACCACCAAAAAAAAAAAAAAAACTAGTGAAAAAGGATGATGAAATGGCTATCATAAATAGTCTACATATGTTCAAGAAGGTATAAGAAAACAGAGCGTGATGAGGCAAGAACTATAATATATCAAAAGACCCAAATAGAACACCTGGAGATAAAACATAAAATATCTGAAATGAAAAATGCACTAGATGCAATTAACATCAAATAGGTGCTACAGAAAAAAAGACAAATGTGAATACAAAGCAACAGAAACTATCCAAAATGAAACAGAAAGAAAAAGGACAAGAAAGAAAAAATTCAGACTATCAATTACTATGGGACAAAGTCAGCTGGTCTGAGATACATACATGGAATCCCAAGAGGAAAGGGCAGAGGACAGAAAAGATATTTGAAGAAAAAATGGCTAACTCTAAAGTTTTCCAGATTTGATGAAAACTATAAACCCCCAAATCAAAGAAGGTCAAGCAAAATTAACTTGAAGAAAACTGTAACAAGGTACATAATAATAAAATTTCTAAAACCTAGTGACAAAGAAAAAATATATGTTAAAATCTGCCTAAGAGGAAGGATACTTCATGATCAGAGAGAAACAGATAATAATGACAGCAGAATTCCCATCTGAAGTTATGCAAGCCAGATGACAGTGAGGCAATATTTTTTCTAAAACACTGAAAGAAAAAAACTATTAACCCAGAATTCTTCACTCAGTGAAAAAAAAAAAAAAACTATTTTAAAATAAAGACTTTTTCAGAAAAACAAATGCTAAGTGAATATATTTCTATCAGAACTCCATTGCAAGAAATATTAAAGAAAGTTGTTTGTGCAGAAGGTACCAGAGGAAAACTTGGTTTTATCAAAAGGAAGAAAGAGCACTGAAAATGATCATTACTTGAGTAAACATAAAAGACATTTTTCTATCTTTAAAATCTTTTAAAATACAATTACCTGTTTATTAAAAATTAATAAGATACTGTTGGCTTGATAACATATTTAAAAGTAAAATATATGAAAAGGACAACACAAAGTGTAAGAGAGAGAGAACAGAAATATACTGGTGAAAATTCTTATATAGATTCTGATGCTGCGTAACAGGAAATAACATAGTGCTGCAGGTCAATTACACTTCAAAAACAAAAAAACAAACTCATAGAAAAAAAGACCAGAGGTGGGGAGGGTAGGGAGAGGGGGAATTTGATAAACGTGGTCACAAGGTACGAACTTCCAGTTACAAGTTAAATAAGCACTACAGCTGTGAGGTACAGCATGACAAACATAATTAACACTGTTTTACGTTATCTATGAAAGTTGATGAGAGAGTAAATCCTAAGAGTTCTCATCACAAAGAAAATATTTTTTCTATTTCTTTAATGTATCTGTATGAGATGATGGATGTTCACTAAACTTATTTTAATAATTGTTTCATGATGTATGTAGGTCAAATCATTATGCTGTACACCTTAAATTTATACAGTGCTGTATGTCACTTATATTTCAATCGAACTGGAATGAATGAATAGAGAGTCCATAATCAGCTGACTGTCAGTAAATGAGACTATCCTAGATGCAGAACTGAGGCTTCCTTGATGAAGGAGCAATTCTGCCTGTGGACAGCAGCTTCAGCTGGTGCTTGAGAGCTCCAGTCTCCCCTTCCAGACGGCCACCTCTGCAACTTCAGATTTTCCCACACTCACATAAGCCAGCTCCTTGCAGCAATCCTCTTAATATCTACCTCCTACTAACTCCCAGTCTCTAGTTGAACCCTGACTGATATACCTATCAGTTAAAGGGCAGAGACTTTCCAAGTAGATAAAACAGCAAAACTCAACTTTATGCTGTCGACAAGAAATCCACTTTAGGGCTTCCCTGGTGGCGCAGTGGTTGAGAGTCCGCCTGCCAATGCAGGGGACACAGGTTCGTGCCCCGGTCCGGGAAGATCCCACATGCCGCGGAGCGGCTGGGCCCGTGAGCCATGGCCGCTGAGCCTGCGCGTCGGAGCCTGTGCTCCGCAACGGGAGAGGCCACAACAGTGAGAGGCCCGCGTACCGCAAAAAAAAAAAAAAAAAGAAAGAAATCCACTTTAAACATAAAGACACCGATAGGTTAAAAGTAGAAGGATGTAGAAAGGATATATCAAGCAAACACTGATGAAAAGAAAGCTAGAGTGTTTTTATTAATAGCAGACAAAGCAAATTTCAGAGCAAGCAATATTAAAAGGGATAAAGAGGAACATTTCATGGTTATAAAGTTCACCAAGAGAGCATAGCAGTTTTAAATGTGCGTGCATCTATTAACGGAGCTTCAAAATGCAGGAACCGACGGAAGGCAAAACGAAACTCGCAGTACAGAGTGAGATTTCACTTCCTTTGTACTCAATGAAAGAGTTTTCAAAATAGAGCAAAAATCAGTAAATATGTAGAAAACTTGAATAAGGGATCAAAATAGAAATTAAAATGTTGTTCAGACATAGCCTCAGAAGACACACACTGTCACTTCTGCTACATTCTACTGGGCACACAGGGCCAGTACCGATTCAATGTGCAGGGTATAAAAATACCAAGAGATGAGAATCATTTGTGGCCATCTTAGAGGCTGGCTAGTACAGAATAATAAGATGTGAAATGTCGTGGGTGAGATCATCATTATCTAAGATTATAAAGTATGATATACTAATATACTTGATAATACAGTGGAAGAACGACAGCCAGTCTCAGGGGTGATGCTTTACAGGAGCATCGTAATCAAAGCAATGCTGTCGTTGCTTTTATATCATAAACAAAGAGATAATTGGAATCAATGCACATTGGTTATAAAAACATTTCTACAACAAGTCAAAGTGGATTTTGATACAATGGTGGCACGGCCTGTGACGGCACTGCTAATAGGAGGTGGGGTGGTACAGCTGGGAAGGGATCTTAACAAACTTGCTGCAATCTATATTAAAGACTATATAGGTATAATTACTAGAAATATATGTATTTTTCATGCACATCATTTGAGATTTTTTGTTGAGAAGCCCAACAAGAATCAGTGAGGCAACCCAGAGATTAGCAACAGCCTGAAGCTGATGTCATTGCCAGGTGGAGAAACAAAGGGAAGAGGCGGTGCTACCAAGGCACAGGGACGGGGTCCTGCGTTAGAAGCTGGGTGTGTCTGGTCTGAGCTGGATCCAAGGAGGAGCCATGGCCCCTGCCATCGATGCCACCAAAGGCAGAGAGAGAGGAAAAGAAATCTTTGGCTTTTCCCTTCCTTCACCCTCTAATCTCTCAACAGTGCCTCCCTTTAGCCAATTCTTTCTGGAAGCCAGTTGATAGGCGTATTAGTTTCCTATCGCTTCTGTAACAAATTAGCACGAACTTACAACTCACAATGACACAAATTTATGATTGTACAAGTCAGAAGGTCAGAAGTCCAGAATCTGTTTCTCTGGGCTAAAGTCACAGTGTTGGCTGGACTGGTTCCTTCTGGAGGCTTGAGGGGAGACAGTTTCCTTACCTTTTCCAGCTCTAGAACTACGTCTCTTGCATTCCTTGGCTCCTAGCCGTTTCTTCCCCCTTTAAAGCCAGTAGCGTAACATCCTCAAATTTCTCTCTGACTTTTTTTTTTTTTTAGAGATGTTGGGGGTAGGAGTTTATTAATTAATTAATTTATTTTTGCTGTGTTGCGTCTTCGTTTCTGTGCGAGGGCTTTCTCTAGTTGTGGCAAGCGGGGGCCACTCTTCATCGCGGTGCGTGGGCCTCTCACTGTCGCGGCCTCTCTTGTTGTGGAGCACAGGCTCCAGATGCGCAGGCTCAGTAGTTGTGGCTCACGGGCCTAGTTGCTCCGCGGCATGTGGGATCCGCCCAGACCAGGGCTCGAACCTGTGTCCCCTGCATTAGCAGGCAGATTCTCAACCACTGCGCCACCAGGGAAGCCCCCCCTCTGACTTTTTGCTCCCACTTTCTGCTTCTGTTGTCACATCTCCTTCTCTGACTCTGACCAATTACAGCAGACCCATCTGTATACTTCAGGGTAAACTTCCCATCTCAAGATCTCTTAACTTAATCACATCTTCAAAGTCCCTTTTGCCATGTAAAGAATTACATTCACAGGTCCTGGGAATTAGGACATGGACATATCTTTGGGGGGCCAGTAGTCCGTCTACCACAATAAGGGAGCCTGGGAAGTGTCACCTGCAGGGGTCAGGCCTCCTGGGTTATAGACAAGAAAGGGATTGGGAAAGGAATGGCTCTTAGGGCAAACAGGCTCAAAACAGGCACTCATCTTTTTCTCCAAATTTTCACTGTTGAAATCTTACAAAAAAGATTTCATTTCTTTGTCTTAATCTCCCTGTGCACTATTTATGAATTTTTGTCTTAATCTCATCCCCTCCCCAAAACAGAATAGACATTTGAGAAAATGCTGCTGAACTGGACTTGATTCACTGGCAGACAATGATAACTGGTAAGTTTTTCCTCTGGGTTTGAGCGTACAGAAGCTGAGTGGTTTTTTAAATCATATTTTAATCTTTCACTCATTCCTTCCCTTCCAAATTGTACATGTTTGATTTCCTGTTTGGGGTTTGCCAAAGAACAAAAGGTGCAATCTCAAAATACTATCATTTAAGACATTTAAAATCTTTATAGTGTTGTTACAATAACAACACTTGGTCTTGTTAGTAAACATGGATCCCAACTTGTGAGGTGTATGCAGTTCTCCAGTACCTCTCCATACATCACCCTCCTACCTCCTGCCCAGGGATCCACAATCTAGCATCACACCCCCCACTAACCTCTACCCACCATCTCCCACAAAAGCACTGCCCAGATATGCAACTTAGAGTCTGGTCCCCAAGGAAAAGAGACCTTGGCAACTCCAGTGGTTCTTTGGCTTAAGTCAGGATCACTGTTTATGCACACGTGGAGGACCATGACCCAAAATGGCCCCTGGCCGTCCTGTTCATTGATCAGACCAAGCACGTGATAGGATTCAGCTGGTACACAAGGAAGGTCAGTTAATGGCTACTCTTCAGACAGCAGAGGAAATCTTCGATTAGTGACCACCATCTGCATTATTTACTGCCATTAGGCGTAGCCATGAGGGGCCAAAATGTAAGATTGCAATTAATTGTAGATGTCTAAAAACGAAACAAGACACAAACAAAACAAACAAACAAACAAAACACTAGACTGTAAACTCCATGAGGGCAGGAAGTCTGGTAGAGTCTTGTTCACCACAGAATCTTCAGCATCTAGGACAGCGCCTGGCACCTACTGGGCACTTCAACACATTAAATGAGTATACTGCCTAATTTCACTTAAAAAAAAATTATTTGCTGAGATGTTACTACATAGCTCTTTGGACTGAGGATCTGGAAACTTTACTCATTACTAAGAGCCATTCTGTCTTTCCCCGAATCATTTATATGGATAAGTTCAAAATACAAAAGAATTTGAACGAATAGTAAAATAAACATTCATGTGCTCACTATCTAGGTTCAATAACTGTTAACAATTATTTAATGTATTTGATTTATTTCTCTCAGTATTACATGTATTTATATAAGTGTATATCATATATATTTTTATATATGAGAGTAGGCATGTGTATCAGAGTTCATCAGAGAGGAAGAACCACTAGAAGTCTATATATCGGCATATCTGTATTTGTTTCCATGTATCTGGAAGGCTGCTATCTTTGTGTCTGATGCTGGAGGTTGAAGTCCACGGACAGGGCAGGAGTCAGAAGGACAGATTGATGTAAAATGGGGGTGATCAAGGCTGGAACCCCACAAGGGTGGACAGATGGCGAGTCTTCAGAGAACAGTGGAAGTCTGCAAGTCATAAACTCACGTCATTCTTACCACCACCAACCTTAGAAAAAGGAGTCCTGCAGAAGCCAGGGCCCTACCTCAAGAGCTGAACACACACCTGGCCCAGGATTTGGAGAACAGGGGGAGGATCTTGGGGAAGGTGGAGTGGTTGCAGGCCCAGCTGCCTTCTCATGCCGACCAGGCGAGAGGTGAGCCGGCTGCTCAGGGAGGACATGCAAGAACGACAGAATGGCTGCCGCATCCTTCTGCCCTCAAAGCCTCCCGAGAATGTCGTCTGTGGCCCACCCTAACAAGAAGCCTCCCAGAAAGGGAATTCTGGGAAAGGTAGGTTGACCTAGCCAAGTTGAGACATTACAAAGCCACCGTTTCAAATTGTTTCAAAAATGTGGCCATTTCACCTCTTAAATACTGCAACTTTTACCCCAAATTCCATTCTTAAATGGCAGGAGAGAACAGTCATTTGAGGAACTTATAATGGCAAATGCTCAGCTTCCATGTGTCATACGGAGTGAAGTGTTTGAAACAAGCCCCATGCACCACTGCAGTTTGATTTTACTCTTATTTAATAAAAGATCTGCTTTTTAAAAAAGAGTTTGCTCAATTCATCTGGGCTGGTCTAACATTCAATTCTATTTTGCTCCACCAAGCACAGAATAAGATTATCTGAACCGTTGTGACAACTGCTAAACTTTTGTTTTCTTCAGGAAAAACAAGTTAACATGAAATCTCTGAGGGAGAGCCTGCTTCCCAGCGAACAGCTTGAGTTTTAAAATGAGCCCATTGACAAATGGCTTTTTCTTTCATTCTCAAGCTGTTACAACAAAATTTCCATCCCCTAAAAAGAAAATATTTCAAATCTCTCTTCTTGAAGATCTGTGTTGGCGGGCTCATGAAATATCCCTGTCTCCTGTTTTGTGTTCATTTCTTGGCACTCCTTGGCTAGGTCGTGCTAGAGTGAAGACTAAAGCTATTAAAAAATTTATGTATTGTCTCTCATTAGAGTCAGAATATCCCTTCAGCTGCGGAAACTTTAGCTGAATTAGGAGAAGCAGATGAAGAATTTGTAGCCAAGCAAAACTCCATAGCAACAAGTAATTAAAGTTGACTATAACAATGACATTTGCTTGGTTTTTTTTTTTTTTAATTCTTAAGCAAGATACAGCATGAAAGAATGTCTCAGAATTTTGAGGCATATAAGCTGGCAACAAGTAAGAACCATTCATGTTACGTTCAGTCATTCAAAAAATGGGTGCATATTTTAAGCTTCATAAAAACTTTGCTTTGAGAATTGCAACAAAATCAGCTCCCCAGTTAAGCCCGGGTTGAATTCCACACGTACGTTTCTAACCTGCTTGCAACCCTGAGTGGATTCTCCCCCAGTGATTCTCTCTATCTCTGGTGGTTTGGTTTGCAGACTAGTTCACAGAAGCTTGTCTTACCCACATACACCCAAATTACAGGTCTAATCATACTCTTTCAACTACTTGTCACTGCATTGTTTTGAGGAAAGTGAATTCTGAATTCCAAGTTGTGATGCCAAGAACACATCTTCTCCAAACCCAACAGCCAAAACAGGCAACTGTAGTGGGTTTAAATTTTACTTAGTAAAATGTAACTCTAGGTTAGCACTTCCCAAAGCATCCCTTGGGAAGCTTCCCAGATGAGGGGGGAGGGGAAGACTGATCAAATAAATTTAGGAAATTGTAAGGGAGGAAAAACAATTTTCCCTCTACCCATCTGAGTAGAGACCCCTGTCATAAAAGACAGATTAACAAGAGAAAAACAAACTGAAGCTTATTAAAATGTATATCTCATATATATATATATATATAGACACACACACACATACATATATGAGGTACACATGTTATATATACATACATGGGAGATTCCCAGGGAAAAATGAGTAACTCCTCAAAGCGGCCTAAACCACCAGCTTAAATGCCATCTGTAGCTAAAGAAAGGTGTGTGTGAGGTAGGGGAGGCCAGTTACAGAGAAGGTCCTAGGAAACCCAAGGTAACAAAGGTAAGGTTGTTATGAAATTCAGCTCAACACCTTCTCCACTGATGAAAGTTTCCCGTGAAAGATTTAGAGCCATCGTTCTCTTCCTGGTACGGAGAGAGAGACACCCTTACAAATAGAGATTTCCTTTATATATGGAAATTTCCCTTTCAAAAGGGTAACTTCTACTCCATTTTCAGAACTTCTGCTGTGTCGGCCCTTTCTCCAAATACTCAACTCAAAACAATCCTTATGCCAGAGAGACATATTTTGGGGTGGCATATTTTGCAACCCTTCAAAATGCTGCATACCCTCTCTGTCTTAGAAATTTTCAGATCGTATTGGTGTATGTTAAAAAGTGATTAAAGGGCTTCCCTGGTGGCGCAGTGGTTGGGAGTCCGCCTGCCGATGCGATGGACGCGGGTTCGTGCCCCGGTCCGGGAAGATCCCACAGGTCGCGGAGCGGCTGGGCCCGTGAGCCATGGCCGCTGAGCCTGCGCGTCCGGAGCCTGTGCTCCGCCACGGGAGAGGCCACAACAGTGAGAGGCCCGCGTACCGCAAAAAAAAAAAAAAAAAAAAAAAAACCTAAAACATTTTATTCAACACCAAAAGTTCTTTTTTTTCTTTCTTCTGATTTTTACAAGAAATGTAAACATTTTCCTGGGCTCCTAAAAGTGTCACGTACCTTATGCCTTCTACAGCTAATGAAGAAGGCGGCGCCGGTGTGACTTCATTAAAGGAATGTGGAACCACGTGTTAGGTTACCTGTGGTACATCGGTAACTTGTAATGGGGCGTGTAATAGCTTGTCATTGGCTTTGAGTGTACAGGACTCAAAGTCACTGTCAATCTGAATTGCAGATTTAACTATTTGCCCAAAGGAAGAGCAGAGACCCTGGAGCAATAAGAGCTGACATTTTAAATACTAAGGAGTAGGGGCCTTGTTTTGTTCTAGGTAGAGATCCCTGCCACTCAAAGTGTGGTCTTCATCCAAGGAGTGCCTGGTATCACCACTTGGAAACTTGTCAGAAGTACAGACGGATGGGGTGCAAGACATGCTACCCCCAAATATGGAACCTTGGCATATTGAGTATTTTTAGCTGAAGGAGCTTGAGAAAACAGCAGAAACAGCAAGGTCACTTTGACCTTGACCCTCACCCTCCTCCCCTGGACACAGAACCCTCATGTGAAAGGTGCCTTCCCTATGCCCTGAGCAAAGGAGCATCCTTCTCTCCGAAGAAACACTGAGAAGAATCTGAACAAAAGGGGTTGCTAATTTTCCCCTAGTTTGTACACTTACCTCGCACTTTTCGACTTATATTTATTTCTATACTACTGTTCACTCCTTATCAAACCCAGTACAAAAAGCCTCGGGTTTAACTGTTTCTTCAGGTCTTCATTTCCTTATGAAGATTCCCATGTTATGTAAAACTTACAGTAAATATGTGTGTGTGCTTTTCTACTGCTCATCTGGCTTTTTCAGACCCAGCCAGGAACTCTAAAAGGGTCAACATTTTCCTCCCCCAAAAAGAATCTCAAGGCCAAGCTCAGACCTAAACGAAACAGAATTTATATTTTAATAAGAACCCCGGGTGATGTTCACACACATCAAAGTTTGAGATGCACTATGTGAATGAAAAATATTGCTTGCCATATCAGTAAACAGAGGATGTTGTAGCCATCGAGTCATCACATTATGACCGCCCCAACGGTGAGCCCTAAGGGAACTCAGGATAGAGGCAGGATGCCCCCCATCTAGCAAATGGCTGCTGCAGCCACCCCCGAAGTTGCACCTGAGGACACTCAGGACGAGAAAACACAGGATGCTGGCCCCAAATAGCTGAGGTGCGTATCAAAGGAATGATTTCAGTGAGCCCAGACTCTTGCATCTTCCCATACATAGGAAAGCGCTAATTTCCTTAACTTGAGATGTCTGGTTTTCCTTAATTAACAGCAATCTTTTGATGTTCCGACTAGCTGGTCTTTGTTGCACAAACTGCTGTATATCCTGGTTTCTCCCTTGCCTCTTCAGAGCAGTGGCTTAGAGCATCTGAGAGGCTGTGTCCCAGGCCTAAGTCCTCAGTTTTGTCTGCCAAGTGAAACATAATTCTCAACTTCTAGGTTGTGCGTTTTCTTTCAATCGACAACTCTATGTATAAACCATTTAATGAGGCATGAGAATTGGTGATTTATTGTTCCAACAGAAAACAAGGAAAGAGGAGGAGGGATTTTAGAGTGAGGCAGAAAACCTACTCGTTCAAGCCAGAAGTTGTAAAGTTAACTTGGTTTATGGTGGAGCTTCGGGTGGTCAAGGTATCGATAGTTTTCAAACAATACCAACACCACCAAAAAGAAACCTAACATAAAAATAGCACAAAAATTGTAAAGGAAAGTTGAGGTACCCCAGTGAGGGGACTTTGACCCAAAGAGGGGTAAGGCAACATCTCTTCCTAAGGGACTGCAGAGTCTTGGCCTCCAGGCTGGGATTCCAGGAGGAGGCCATGTGCTCTTGGGGGAGGAGTTGGGAGGAGCCAGAGCAAAATAAACCAACACAGAAGCCCCAGCCAGGGAACTGAGGACACAGACGTCAGTGAGGCTGCAGCAGGGGAAATGGGAGACTCTGAGGATGGAGACAGCGTCCAGGGCTAAGTCACTGCAGGTCCTCCACTGAGGCTCAGATGCTGTCTGAAATACCCTAGAACCAGGATTAGGGCAGACAGAAAATGACACAGATGTAGAGAATGGACTTGAGGACACAGGGAGGGGAAAGGGTAAGCTGGGACCAAGTGAGAGAGAGGCATGGACATATATACACTACCAGATGTACAGTAGGTAGTGGGAAGCAGCCGCATAGCACAGGGAGATCAGCTGGGTGCTTTGTGACCACCTAGAGGGGTGGGATAGGGAAGGTGGGAGGGAGACACAAGGGAGAGGAGGTATGGGGATATATGTATATGTATAGCTGATTCACTTTGTTATAAAGCGGAAACTAACACACCATTGTAAACCAATTATACTCCAATAAAGATGTTTAAAAAAAAAAAAAGAAAGAAAGAAAATGATGGGCGAGTCCAGTGTGGGAGAAAACAAATTTTTCCCTCTACCCTCCTAGGTTCTTGGCTAAGTCTGCCTCTCCACCCCGGAGTTAAAAGGCAAGTTAACAGGAGAAAGGCAAACAGAAGTCTCATAACATGTATACCTCCCGTATACATGAGAGAGACCCAGGAAAACTGAGTAAAACTCTCTGAAATGGCCCAAGCCACCACACCATCGCCAGCTAAAGATAAAAGAAGATGCTAGGGGTTAGGGAACCAGTAAAGGGAGGTTATCAGGAAAAGCACAGTAAACAAGGGTAAGGTGGTCTTGCAGTTGTACGTCCTTGCCTTCTCCAGTGATAAGAGTTTCATGACTTCTACTTGGTTTTCAGAGCTTTTTCTGTGTCTGCTGTTTCTTAAAAAATAACCAGCTCAAGATAGTCCTTATGCCAAAGATGCATATTTTGGGGCAGCAAATTCTGCTCCCCTTCCCCGGCCATGGGGATCCCAGGAGACTCCCAGGGTAAAGACCACAAGCCCACAGTAGAAGTCACTTTGACCTGAAAAGGCTCCTCAAGCACCTCCTCCTCCACAAAACTGCACACCAATGTAATATGGTGTCCTTGTAAAAAGATCGTTGGAATGTTTGCCACAAGAAAAATACCCAGTCGATCATGAAACCCCATACAGGATGCTACATTTCCTTGGCTTTTCCCTCTCAGCCTTTTTTCTGGTTTTGTGAGAGGTTAGATGGCTTCTCTCCACCCACATTGGTTGTCATTGAGATGGCACAAATCTCTATTTCATCTTCTGGCTTCTAATTGATAGAATAGTAAAGTCTAAAACGTTGGCCCATCTTTTTCATGTTATTTTTTTAAATGCATTATTTATTTTTTAAATATGTAATCAATATACCTGGGATAAAAATTTTTTAAAAATAGAAAATGTTATGTAATGAAGAATAGATCCCTCATTTACTTTCTCCAGCTACATATTTGCCTTCTTTGTCTCCTGGTTTTCACTGATTCTATCATTTCTAATGCCCGTAACCAAGTGCTTTGGTCTTAACCCTACAGCGAGCGTAATGAATTCAGTGCTCACGGGTGGTCTTTTCCCTGTATTTTTTTCTATTGACCTTTCAACTAGCTGAATGTCATCTAGCAGTTTCTTTAAAAGCAACTCATGGGGATGATATTCTCTAAGCTCTTGCAGGTTCAAAGATGCTTTGCTGCTGCCTTTATTTGTCACATAAGGCATAGGAGGCTATAAAATTCTTGTGTCAACGGATTTTTTCTTTAGGACTTTGTAGACTTTGCTCTGTCATTTCAAGGACTGGTTGAGGCTGTGAGTGCTCTGAGCATGACTGATTTTCCCCCCTAAGAGCTCATTTGATCTCTTGGTCTATGTGTCCAAAGGATTCTATCTTTCTTTCTGAAGTTCAGTAACTTTACTAAGAGGAGTCTCCACATTGATGGTCCAATGTAAATATTTTCCTCTAGGACAAATGTTGTAATCTTTCAAACTGAAGAGCCACTTCTTCCTTTATTTCTGGAAATTGCGCTTGAATTACACTTTAAATATTGTTCCTGTCCACTATGTTGTTACCTTCTTTAGAGACATCGATTATGTGTGTGTTGGATCTCCTTTGTCTGTCTTGCTTAGTTCTCACTTCTCTCCAATTCTTTTATAACTCTTGGCTCATATTAGTTTCATTTTTCCCATCTTTCTCCATCCTGTCACCCATAACCTTTGATCTGCTTTCAATGGCAGTGCTTTCTTTCTGCACTGCTTCTAGTTCACTTTTCTTTTCTATTATCGAGGTGGAAAAGTTTTCCCTTCCTTTCTTCTATGTTCTTTGGCTAGTCTAATAATTAAATTGATGTGAGACAGATTAACAGGAGAAAAACAAATTTAATTTCATACATACAGGAGTCCCAAAGATATGAGACTAGAGTATTGTGCTATCCTGAGTTAATGAAATGGAGCAGAGCCCTATGGTCCTTCCCCCCCACCCCACCCCATGTCCTCAGTTTGCCTTTGTCTGTGGAAAAATTTTAACCAAGAATAAGTTTAATCAGGGAAGTGAGAAAATGCAGAAACAAAGGAACATAGTCGAGGGAGACCAAATAATAATAGTCTAGTCAGTAAGCAAAGTCAAGGACCTTTAGTTCCTCTTCATGGGCTACAGATATTACTCTGAGGCGTATCCTGTGAGCCGTCTTATAGATACCGAAAGCCCCACCAGGTGGAAGAAGTTAACTACATGATGATCAGGCTGCACCATGACATAAGCTGCCACAATTCCGAGAACTGGCCTCAAAGAAATGGGAACAAACTGACCCTGGTACTGAAGATTAACCGTACTACTTAAAACAATCAAGATGATGCTGATCAGACCACTGCATGACTAATTTCAAGAGGATGGTCAGAGCTGACTGTGCTGTTTCTGCATCCGTCTATAAAAGCTCTTGCCCCCTGATTGTCAGTGGAGGGGAGTCACCCTTTGGACAGGAGTCTGCCCCCCACTCTCCCCCTCCCCCACGCACCCGGTTGCCAGCATCCAAGATAAAGCAAGCTTTCCTTTCCACCAACCTGGCCTCTTTATTGGCTTTTGAGCGGCGAGCAGCCGGATCCCACTTTCATTTACACTAAAGAGTGGGATCAGGACCTGGGGCTCCAAAGGGGAGGAGGGCCATTCACAGGAGAGGAGCCGATGCTTGGTAATTAGATGTTGCCCTGCCATACAGAGAGGCCATTCAGATAAGAGAAATGTCCCCGTAGATGAACCAAGCAGAAGGTCCTCTCCTCCAAAGTGCCCCACAGAGACCCACAGCTCTACTGAGCTATTAACCAGGAGCCAATTCTGAAACATCCACCCACCTTGGCCATACCCGCCTCACCTGCTCCCTGGAGGGTATCAGGGAAAGGACTTCAAGAAAGACTCCCTGTCTCTGTGTCTCTCTGTCTCTGTCTCTGTCTCTCTCTCCCCCTCCCACTTCCCTCCCTCTCTTGCACAGAGACCACAGAGGTTCTCCTGTCTGCTGCTGCCCTGGGCAGAAATGTTCGCCAGGGCCTCCACTACAATTTGATGGACAAGTAGAAAGATAGTCTTTCCAATCCATCAGTAACAAAACAGGAGTTTCAATTCCTAGTAGATACTTGTGTTTCTAAGTGAAACTATTCAGAACTCTGAGTACAGGAGATCGGATTATTTGTGTCATTTAAAGCCCAGCCAAAAACTTGTCTCATGGTCTACTGTATTCCCAGTGCCAAACACAGCACTTGGTATACAGTAGATGCTCAATAGGTATTTTAAAGTGTGTATAAATATATGCATTAATAGGCTTCCTCTGGGAAAGTAATTGAGTGGGTAACACAGGGTCAGTCATGTAATAAATTTGTGCTAAATGTCAGGTATGTTGCTGTTTTCCTTTTCCCTACAATCCCAGTATTTGAGAGGACAGAGATCTCACCACTGATTTCCCCAAGATATCACAAAAGGAAATGATAAGATCACTTAATTTCTCCAGTCTTTCCTTAAACCTGTTTTGGCATATTTCCAAAAATACATATGCTCCCAAAAGAGAAAACAAACATGTAGTCTTCATGGAGGTAACAGTTGGTATCAAGAAATATACTCTTTGTTCTTCTGTCTTTGAAGACTTAACTTGTTACGTCACGATGAGCTAACTCTCCTGAGTACCTGAGACAAGCATCACTGGTCTCCGGAGCTTACCTGAGAGCCCCCCTGCTGCCTTCACACACCTACAGTCGGGACCAATTACATCATCAGTTTATGATGGATCCTGCCCCAGGGAGCCTTCAGATGAGACCCCAGCCCTGGCCGACACCCTGAGTGCAGCCTGTGAGGGACAGTGGTGCAGAAAGCCCAGCTAAGCCACGCTTAGGTTCCTGATCCACAGAAGCTGTGAGATAATAAAGATGTATTATTTCAAGCTTAGGTAATTTGTTACACAGAAATAGATAACGAATACAGCATCATTTGGAAGATCTCCTTTTCCCAAATTTCTTATATACTGTATTAGTTTTCTAGGGCTGCCTTAACGAAGTTCCACAAACTGGATGGCTTAAAGTGGCAGAAATGTATTCTCTTACAGTTCTGGAGGCTGGAAGTCTGAAATCAATGTGTCAGTAGGGCCATGATCTCTCCGAAAGCTGTAAGGACATCCTGCCTTACCTCCTCCAACCTTCGGACAATTGCTGCAAGCCTTGGTGTTCCCTGGCTTGAAGCCGCATTACTCAGTCTGGGCCTCCATTGTCACATGGCCTCCTCCCTGTGTGTCTGTCTTCACATGGGCATCTTCTTATAAGGATACTAATCACATTGGACTAGGGCCTACTCTGTTCCTGTATGACCTTATCTCCACTTAACTAATCACACCTGCTGTGACCCTATTGCCAAACAAGAATACATTCTGAGGTACTAGGGGTTCAGACCTCACATATCTTTTTTTTGTGGGGGGAAGGGGACTAAATTCAACCCCTAACATATAAAAGGATGCTTTTAACTAGCATGATGCCATTTTCTGAGTTACACAACTCAGCAACAGCTTAATCTCTTTTGACCACAGCCTTTACACGAAGGGTAAAGGTTTGTCTTATTCCTGATCTACGTGTGACTGATTAAATAGAAAATGAAAAGTGAGAATTGTCAGGGGCGTCAATCACTTGTAAATATTTAGCTGACACTCTGAAAACCAGTGATGCAGGACTGCAGAATAAATGCTTCCTCCAGTGCCCTTTATACTATTTCCAGTGGACATGGTTATTGCTCAGTGAGGAAGGTGGCAGGTATGAAAAGGATGTCATTTTGTTCTTACCACTAATGTGAGTAATAGAAGAGCTGGGAAGTTTATGGATGTGGAAGATGACAGTAGTTGAAGAAGAAAGAAAATGTTTGGTATAGTTTCCAGGTGAGTGTTTTTATGACGGTAACAAGACCTAATATTTAAATGACGCTCCACAATCTAACCTTTGTATATCACTCCAGGGGCCCCCCCACCCGACGATGTGCCTCTTCCATAGTAGGCACCCAGCTAATCTAACTGATCCCCAAAACGAGCTGGGGTGCAGCTCAGGCAGGAAATGTGCTAGGCAGGGGTTATTATCTTCATTTTCAGATGAGTGAGCGGAGGCCTGGGGACACTAAGTTTTTCAGAGTGACATTGAAATGACATATGCTCAAGGTCACTTCCAGGTGTTAAAACCAGGTTGTCTGATTCATGATCTAATACCTTTGTCCTTTAATGTAATGCCCAGAACAACAACAAAAGAAAGGTGTGTTATGGAGGAAGGAATCACAGCTTCCACGAAAACAAGACAGAGAAGAGTGCGTCCTTTGTTTCTGGACAAAGAAAAAGGTCCAGGTGTGCTGCATCAGGTTAATATGCTTGTGATCTTTGTGATTGTCATTCTGACTCCAGATACCATCTTTGAATGATGTACATAGGAAGGCTTCATGTGGTTCAGACACGCCTGCCTCAATACTTAAAAATGAATGTGCAAATGCCCTTCAAATGGGCCATTTAAACATTAGCAGGAGGATAGAATCTTGGAAATCTATCCTGGAAATCTTTAGCCCACTACCCTCACGGTCCAGAATGTGTCACCAAGGTCAAGTGATACTCACAAACATTCCCAAGGTAAAAAAAATTAGATGTCAGCAAAATACAAGTTGAATCCCAAATCCTTTGGGTCTAGATAAATATAGTTTTCAGTGATGGTTTTTTCTATGCTGACTTCCTCAGAACAAAGACACCCAGGGCTTCCCTGGTGGCGCAGTGATTGAGAGTCCGCCTACCCATGCAGGGGACACGGGTTCGTGCCCCGGTCCGGGAAGATCCCACATGCCGCGGAGCAGCTGGGCCCGTGAGCCATGGTCGCTGAGCCTGCGTGTCTGGAGCCTGTGCTCCGCAACGGGAGAGGCCACAGCAGTGAGAGGCCCACGTACTGCAAAAAAAAAAAAAAAAAGACACCCAAAGACTTCCTGGGATAACATTACTTCCAGCATCTATCATGTTTATGTTTTTAAGTATTAAAGACTGAGGAGGAAACTGACCCAAGACACATTTTTTCTGGATGCTTAAGGATGATTTGCTATATTTCAGGGTTTGCTTTTAGAGTTGAGACCAATAAAAGAAAAGGCACAAAGAAACACATTTTAATATACAGCTGGTGTCAAAATTGAGGGATGTGAGCTAATTGTGACTAAAATGTATCAGATGGGTGACCCAGATGGGCTAAGTACTAGGTTGTGCCTGGTTTACAGAAGGTTGTGTTTCACGCTTACAAGGCCAGCATTTGTAAGTATTGCTCTATAAGTGAGTCACAGGGTTATTACACGTCTTGCACCAACTAGCATAAAATAACATTTACAGAAATGACAGGCTTCAAGCAAGACAGGCTCATGCAGAGTGAAGGGTGTACCCTTGGACCCGGTAGTTCCACCCCTAGGACACCTTCACATGCAAGTTATCAGATACTCAAAATGAACGTTCACGTGCATTTAATTCCTTATTATTCAGTTAGCTGAATTTTCAGATATTAAATATTTTACAATACAGGATTGATTGGCTTCCTTATACTATAGAATAGTGTGCTGTCATTAAAAACAATTACCACAATGTCTCATAGCATGGAAAAATATTTATAATATAGTTAGTATTGGTTTTCTCGGGCTGTCAAAACAAATTACCCCAACTGGGTGGCTTAAAACCACAGAAATTTATCCTCTACACTTGTGGAGGCTGGGAGTCCTAAATCAGGGTGTCACCTGAAGTGTCGGCAGGACCGGCTCCCACCCAAGGCTCTGGGGAGAATCCTTCCTGGCCTCTCCCAGCTGCTGGAGGCTCAAGGCGTTCGCTGGACTGCATGACTCCAATCTCAGCCTCTCTTTTCACATCACCTTCTCCTCTGTGTGTTTCTGTCTCCCTGCTTCTTATAAGAACACCTGCCATTGGATTTAGGACCCACGCTAAATTCATGGCGATTTCATTTTGAGATCCTTAAATGAATAATGTCAGCAAAGACCCTTTTCCCGGATAAGATCACATTCACGGGTCCTGTGAGGGCATGGTTTTTTTCTGGGGGGTGTAGCACAATTCCACCTATTACAATCAGAAAGGCGGTATATAGACTTTGTACAGTCCCACCTCAACAACGTAATAACATATTTATATACATATATACACACCTGTAACAGGATGTTAGAACGGGACTGGGAAACCAAAATGAGTGTGGAAAAACCCCCAAACCATCCCCAGATGCACAGCTTCAAAAGGAATGAAGGAACCCGCGGCCCAGCACCTGGGCCTCTTAGCAAGACCGGATTTGGAAAGGATCAGAGAGAGGCTCTGGGGAGGATACAGGTGCAGAGATGTCTTTGGAGAGAATGCTGGCCTTGCTGTGGGCAAGCCCCCTTGGGGGACGGGAGAGAGGATGCTAGTTCCCAGCCCATAGCCCAGGGGGAGCGTCAAGATGAAGCTGAGTGATACTGAGGACAGGTGTCTAATCCACAGCAAGAAAGAGGAAATGGACTGTGGACAGGGGTCCAACTGCCCCCAGGAGGTGGCGAGAACAAGAGAGGAGCTGACCAAAGGCTTTGAAGGCAGGACCAGGGGAGGGCTGCCATGGGGGTGGGAGGTCTTCCTGCTCTACAGGGTTGATGGGCGCACACAACTCGTGGTTGTTTCCTGGGACCAGATGTGGAGTAAGGGGGAAAGCCAGTGCAATGGTTTCCCAGGGCTGCCACAGCAAAGTACCACAAACTGGGTGGCCTCACACACACAGATTTATTCTCTCACAGTTCTAGAGGCGGGGCTGGCTCTCTCCGGAGACTCTGAGGGAGAATCTGGTCCATCCTCTCTTCCAGCTCCTGGCGGCTTCGGCAACCCGTGGACTTCCTTGGCCAGCAGAGACCACCACTCCAACCTCTGCCTGGGTCATCACGTGGATGTCTTCCCTCCATCTCTGTGTTTTCTCTTCTTATAAGGACACCAGTCACAAGATTAGGGCCCATCCTGATCCAGTATGACTTCATCTTAACTACTTACATCTGCAGAGACCCTGTGTCCAAATAAAATCACATCCTGAGGTTCTGGGTAGACATGTATTTTGGGGAAACACTATTTCAACCCAGGACAGCTGGCATGGAGTCACTTGGTTCAGTCCAGTGTGGCTGCACGGAGAGGCCAGAAGAACCTGGAGAAGGAGGTGGCGGGTGCTGCAGGATGCCCCAAGGCTGAGCAAGGGGTCACAGGGACCATTTGAAATGGAGCTCAGGGCCAAGACCAAGGAATTCCAGGAGGGAGGGACCAGAGGGCATTTCCAAAGAGCCCCAAGTAGAAGAACAAAACCAGCCTTACCCTATGCCAGGTCTCAGGGCACAAAGCCACCCAGCCCCCTAAGAATTGTCCAGTCGCCCCTGTCTGCTTGCAAGGCCAGCATGAGAACGGAATACCGTGTCCCGGTCCCATTGCCCACTGCAGGCTCAGCCGGGAGAGAAGATGGGATGCTCAGCTTAGAGTTTTGACTATACCATGGGATATAGGCCAATATGTGTACATCAGTATGTGATTCCCATCTACGCCCTGTAACATGGCATTATCCTCATTAAAGATACAAGGCTGTTTTAGGACTAAAACTAACCAGAGAGCTTTTTTTTTTTTTTTTAACATCTTTATTGGAGTATAATTGCTTTACAATGGTGTGTTAGTTTCTGCTTTGTAACAAAGTGAATCAGTTATACATATACATATGTCCCCATATCTCTTCCCTCTTGCGTCTCCCTCCCTCCTACCCTCCCTATCCCACCCCTCTAAGTGGTCACAAAGCACCGAGCTGATCTCCCTGTGCTATGCGGCTGCTTCCCACTAGCTAGCTATTTTATGTTTGGTAGTGTATATATGTCCATGCCAGTCTCTCACTTTGTCCCAGCTTATCCTTCCCCCCCGCCGTGTCCTCAAGTCCATTCTTTACGTCTGCGTCTTTATTCCCGTCCTGCCCCTGGGTTCTTCAGAACCATTTTTTTTTTAAGATTCCATATATATGTGTTAGCATACTGTGTTGTGTTTCTCTTTTCTGACTTACTTCATTCTGTATGACAGACTCTAGGTCCATCCACCTCGCTACAAATAACTCAATTTCGTTTCTTTTTATGGCTGAGTAATATTCCATTGTATATATGTGCCACATCTTCTTCAGAGATTTTAAAGGGAGTTCGAGAGACAAATGTACATGGGTGGGATTTTCCGTGAATTTTATTTATTTATGTTTTAATGTGGAGCTTCCTTTTAAAACGAACGACACTTCCTTGAGAATGTGAGTTTTGCTACCTGAAAAGCTAACTATTAGAGTGGAGAATGTGTGGCCTTGGAATGGGAGGTAGTAACCACACCCGCCCTCTGAGACACCAGTGTTGAACTGGGTGATGTCCCAGCAGGTCCTGGCCCAGCCAGGGGACACAGGAGAGGGACCCGCTATGACAAAGCAGAGAAACATGGAGGGGGAGGAGAGGGGGAGAAGTGGGCAGGCTGCAGCGGCTGCTGGGGCCTCGCAGAGCTCTGCCTCTGAAGCAGCAGCTACAGCCCCTGTGCTTCTGCCTACAGGCTGACACACATTTCCCAGCTTCACCGTGACCTAGTTACCAGGCCCTGGCGACACCACCAAGCCGGCCCACAGAGTTGTGCTGAGCCAATCCTGCCACCTAGTGCCCGCAGCTCCGGGAGCCTAGGGAGGTCGCTTGCTTTTCTCTCCCTTCTCCTCTTTATTCACCGAGCCATGACCTCCCCAGTACCCTCGTTCAGAGGAAAATAAGGCTCAGATGTCTCATCTGCTCATGAATTTTTGTTTTTCTTTCGAGGTAGGCTTTGCTTGGCTTTGAGGGATGCCAATTTTCTGTTGAGTGATAGTAAAGAGAATGTTATTTGGACACCAAAGAAAGAATGCCAAGGTCCTGGGCAAGGAAAAGGAAAACTTGGAATAAACCCCAGCTGCTCATCTCACTTCATCAGCTGAGAAGTCCAGACCTTTGGTCTAGGGAAGAAGAAAATAGACGGGCAACAGTGTGAGTGTGTAACAGCATGCTTTGGGGTAAGACAATTCGTCACCCTCTCCCGCCTGGAGTCCCCGTGGCAGATTCAGAGAACCAAGCTCCCTACATCAGCTCGTGGAGTCACTTAATGCACATTCATCAGAGGGGCAGGTGGGAGGCAGGGGGCACTGGCCGTGACTTTGTAAGAAGCATGCGTGGCAGCCTCTGGCGGCCAGAGCGGTCCATCAAGAGAACAGTTTGGCGACAATGCCCTTTGCTTCACATCTACGGAGAGAACTTCAAATCCATTGATTAACTTTCCAAAGATTTCATTCTTTTTTTCATTTTTTGAGGGAAGGGAGGGCAGAATTCAGAAAGCTGGGATTTGAGCCCTAGGTTTGCCTCTTACTAACCATGAGAGAAGTTTTTTTCTAAGTCATCTTTTCCCCAGTCAGTCAAACTGAGGTAGTATCGGTAGCCACCCAATAGGGCAGTTTTAAGAATTAAGGGATGGGATACATGTAAAGTGACTGGTCTGCAGCGTTCAGTAGGCGACAGCTGTTTGGTAATTTGACCGTGGTGGTAGGGTAGGCTAAAGAGTGTCCTCCCCAAACATGTCTATGTCCTGGCCCCTAAAGTCTGTGAACATGGGAGTTTACATGGTAAAGGGGATCTTGCAGATGTGATTAAGTTAAAGATCTTGGGGTGGAGATACCCTGAAATATCCATTTCACAGTGTGTGTAGAAGCGGCACAAGGGTGTCTTTATGGAGGGGTTCCCTGCTGTCGTCTTGTCCAGGCTTCCCAAAGAGGTCAGAGCTAGAGGAGGGAAGGCTAGTGGTGACCACACTCCTCCACCCACGGCTGAGGTCAGGGCTGCGCCATTCAAAGGACAGCCACGAGGTCACTGAACAACCCCGCTTCAGCGAGCAGAGCGTGTGGGTCCCACACTCAGCCCCCATACTTTGTGAATCTCAGCTGTGGCCAAGAGCCAGTGAGCCAACTTTCCCACTACGCAAAGCGAGCTTTCTGCCAAAGCAGGAATTGCCGAGAAAGTACCCAAGGGATTGAGGTCTTTGCCCCCCGAGCCGCTTACTTAGAAAAGGGCCCCAACTGGTGACCCAGTAGAGAAAGGACTGATGGATCTGAGAACACCCCTAAACCCAGACGTGGTCCCCCCCCACCGCAGTGAGACTGAAACTGACATCGGTTACCATGGCTTCCGCGAAGTGTCAGGATAATACACTAAGTCCTTACCGGTCATTTGTACCTTGATTCCAATTTGCCTTTTTCTTCCTGCTCCTTCAGTGAATTGCTCTGCTTGCTACAGCCTATAAACGCTGGCAAGGCTAGGCCACACCTCACATCCGATCTTCTATACTTTACAGAACTTTCCTGGCTAGACCCATCGACTTGTTTTATTTCGACTTTAAGATCAGCTTGTCAGGTTAGGAAAACAAATTCTGTTGACATTTTAAATCAAATATGATTACATCAACTTCGTAGACTAATTTAGAAAAAAACTGACATCTTTAGGCTTTCGAGTTTTGCTTCATAAGAATAAGATATATCTGGGGGAGGGATAAATTGGGAGTTTGGGATTAATAGATGCATACTACCAGGTATAAAGTAGATAAACAACAAAGATTTGCTGTAGAGCACAGGGAACTATATTCAATACCTTGTGATAAACTGTAATGGAAAAGAAAAAAAAGAATAAGATATGTTTCCATTTACTGAATCTTCTTCTATGTCCTTTAATAGAGTTTAAGGGTTTTGTATGTGTGTTCTCCATGTTTCTTTTAAAATTTATTTGTTGGTATTATTCTTTTTATTGTTACCATAACATCTTTTGTCTTATATCTTATAATATAAAATTGACTAGTATGAGGTTAGGGGGTTGTCTTCCTACTCAACTGTCATGCTGTTTTTAACAGGTTTTCAGTTGATATTCTAGAATATTCCATGCATTGAGCCATAGCTTTTGCAAATAGTATTAGCTTTGCCTCCTCCTCTTCATAACTGAGTGTAACCTATGGTTTCCCGCTCTGCTGTCTTTATCTGGTTTTGGTATCGATATTGTGAAACCCCTTCTACCTTTACAATCTCTCCGTGGCGCCCCCCCTGCCCGGCAACCCCCAGCACCCTGGTCCTTATCTGAACATCCATGGAGGACAGGTGTGATGTCTTTAATGGTCAGAATAAGATATTAACCGCGTATAAAGTTACCTACATTTCTGTAATTTGCCGGTCTCTGAATTCATCAGCCTTTCCCAAACATTGGGGCTAACACATTCCTGTCACTTTATCCTGGAGGCAGAGAATAGGATTAAACAAACACTAAGCCTGCAACATTCAGTCTTTGCCTCGTGATAGTCATGGGACCTGCAGCAGGAGTCTGTCAGGTCGTGCATCTGGCAACAGAACACTCTGATTTGTGATGTCAGCGTGTACATGGGGATCGTTCCAGCCAGTCCCCTCCCTGAGCACCGCTACCTTGCGCTAGCTCAGCCCGGCACTGCCTTTCCTTGGGGGTCAGCAGGCCCGCGGGCAGAGACACTGAGTGAACTCTCCTCACGGCATTAGCTTCTCATCTAAAAATGTGAGAGTTACTCCTATTAAAAGAAAAGATCAAGCGATGAAAGAAAGAGGAGAAGTAAGCCATTTATTATCGACTGGAACTGATCAAAAGAAAAATCACACAATTTGTAAAGTATCTTGCTTCATTGGAACTTCTATTCCTTCCAATGCATTTTGCTGTTAAAAGAAAGAAGGGGAGGATTAGACCCTGCGGCACGCATTTCACACTCTTACAATGGAGGCACAGGGCCCAGGATTCCTGGGCGCTATCGAAAAGGAATCCGAGAGGGCACCAGAGACTAGAGCAACTATGCAAAGCAGCCAGTTCCCTGAACAAGGAAAAGGGTGAGAGACACCTGCAGGGAGAAGAGGAGGCAATGGAGTCCAGGGAATGGAGACGAAGGCCCAGAAATGAAGGTCAAGTCTCAAAAAGCGAAGCGTCAGAGGTTCCCCGAGGAAAGGCTACAGCCAGGTCGCGGGCTCAGTCTGGTCTAAGGAGGTGCTGATGGTGGGAGGTTGTGAGGGAGGGAATCGATCAAGCCACTTAAGAAGAGCCTGGCTGTAGCTGTGGTCTTTTGAGGGCTGGGGTTGGAGGTAGGACAATTCATTCATTCACTCATTCATCCGTCTTATTCGTCCATTCAATAAACATGTGTGCATTGAGTATCCACTGGGGATTATGAAGATTAATAAGGCATAGCCCCAATCTCCGGAAGAAGAAGACAGAAATCACAGGCAAGTAGAGAAGACAGAGGCGGTCAGAGGACAGAATGGTAAATGCAATTCCAGCTTCCCACGTTCGGGAGACCTCGAGGAAAAAGGTTTCTGCAGAAGACGTGTGAGCTAGACTCCAAGCACAAGCTGGGAGGCAGGGTCACTGGGCCTGGGAGCGAAGGTCAGACCCAGACTGGGGACCATGGAACAGTCAGCCGTGTGAGTCTTCCATGTGAAGCAAAGGCCAAGAGAAACCAGGGACACAGACAGGGACCCTACCATTGCGGGGAGTGCCCGATTTCTCGTGTCCCAAATCACTAGTGAGTTTAGATTCCACCTCCCAGGTGATCAGGACTTTGACCTGTAAGGACTGATGTGAAGATAACTCTGGTGACAGTACAGAGGTGGCTTTTGAGACCATCAGGAACATGCTGACCACCCCAGGCTAGAGTGATGAGGCCAGAACATGGTGAGGAGGGTCAGAGCCAAGAAACGTTTCAGAGGAAGGACCGGCAGGCAGAGCACAGTGGTAGCTGGATGGCGGTAGGGAGGGGGTCCAAGACAAATCCGTGTCCGGTCTGGGCAACTGGAAGCTGAGTTGGATACAGGAGGAAGAGTAAGTTCCGAGGGGAAGAACTCCATTCTGAGGATGTTGTGGAACATCCCGGGGCTGTTCAGTCAAGCCTGGGGTTCAGGTGAGAGGGACGGTGTGTAAACAGTCCCCAGACAGGCGGGCCTCAAAGCCCTAGGGTGCCTGGGATGACCTGGGAGAGGGAGGACGGCGGGTGGAGGGAGAGCCAAGGCTAGAGCCCTGGTGACCATCACCTCCATTCGAAGAACAGAGACATCTTGGCCAAGAGGAGGGCCAAGGAGGCTGTGTCTCAGAGGCTGTGTCTCAGAGGCCAGAGGATTTCAGGGAAGAAGGGAGTTCTCATCAGCGTCAGATTCTGTCATGAGGTTCATCAGGCAAGGGATGGGCAGGGACCAGGCAGGAACGAAGGGCGGATACAGAGCAGGGCAGAGCCAGTGCCCTGCAAGAGGGGAGGGGGGATCCTGGAGGCAGCAGGTGCAGAGGCCTTTTCCTTAAAGACCAGATGGAAAGGAACAAGAGGGATTACAGAGAAACTAGGGATAAACCAAGGGTAGGGACCATTGTACAGTAGATCCCATCATTCCCAGAGATTTGTCTACTTGCTAATATTTACTTGTAACCTCCAGATCAATACTCCTGGTGCTTCTGAGTCATTCTAGGATGTTCACAGAGTGACAGAGATCTGCCCACGTTCCCAAGCGAGCTCATTCAAGGCCATCTGCCCCCGTCTCCGCTCCCATGTTGTAAACGAGTGTCCTTTTGCGGTCTACTTAGTGTCATGTTTCTTGCATGTCTGTACTTTTTCTTGCTGATTTTGCTGTTTAAAATGGCCCCCACGTGTAGTCCTGAAGTGCTCTCGTGTCCTGAGCACGAGAAGGCTGTGATGTGCCTTGCGGAGAAAATACATCCGTGGGATAAGCTTCCCTCAGGCACGAGTGACAGTGCCATTGGCTGTGAGTTCAGTATGAATGAATCAACCATATGTATTACATAAGACGTCTTTCAACAGACACACACATAAAACAAGCATACTGATTACTGGACAAAATGTGACCAAAGGCTGGTAGGAACCTAACCCTGTATTTCCCGCAGGAGCCGTGGTTCAGGATTTGCTGATTCAGCGTCTGCAGCCACTTTATAGAACATCATTACTGTGAGTAACGAGAACGCACTGCACTTGGTGGGGCAATTGGTAGGCATGTGCTGTGAAGGAGCATCAGAGCAGGGTGTGAGACGCCAGATTTCCACCTCCGGGCGCTGGCTGGGCTTGTCTATCTTATGTGTTGGGGGCAGGGAGGGTGTCTGGCTTCCCCAGCGGGTGGGCTGTCATGGAAAATCATGACAAGAGGTTGTGACTAATAGGCTTCATTTCTGAATACTGAAATCACTCAACAGGTTCACCGAAGAGGCCCAGGTTCTAGGGTCACCTCCCTACATAGTCGCCGGCGGGTAGGTATGCTGTTAACATTGCCGGTCAGTTCAGGTTTTGGCCTTCCAGGTGTGCTTTACTCCATAGGTGCTTCACCCAACACGCGACAACTGTGTCTTAAACAAATGATCCTTGAGGTTTTGCCCTCTTGTGCTATTTTCTAAATGTGTACATAGTGACGTGAGGTCAAGTAATTCAGGAAGAAAAAGAGGTGCTTTGGGGACAGACATCGCGAGTTAATCCTAACCCAGCACCAGCTCTGAGAGGAGGGCCCTCCGAGGCCTTAGCTTCCTCATCTACAGAACGGAGATATAGTGATAAAACTCCACTTAGATGGTTGCAAGATTTACGTAAGGCAACGTAGGTGGAAGGTCCAAACACAGACCCAGGCACCCTTAAGAGCTCTGATCTTCATGGGTGCAGAGCCAGGCACGAAGTGGGGATTCGATGAATATTTTTTGGACAAATGGATCAAATCAGGAGACTGATTCTTTTCACCATGCAGTTACTGACAAAAGACCTCTCTAAGAACTGCTGCTCTGGGCCATAGAGCATAGGAATTCCACACTAATAGTTCCACGCTAATTGATCATTGCAACAGAAAGGAAAGAGCATCGCTCACGCTGCTGTGGTTTGGGTGGCAGCAGAGTGGTTTGTGGTCTTCAGGCCACTACGTCATGCAAAAGTCAGAGCTGGGCAGCTCTAAAGATCAAGAAAGTGTGAAGCTCTCAGACAGATTTCTTGCGACATGAGAGCTGGGACCTGATTTTCCCCTGTTCCTATTTTAGGGTAGCAAATAAGAAAAAGCATCTCAGACCTCTTTGTTTAAATACTCCCTTTCACTACCCACACCTACATATTAAATGATTTTCTAGCAATCTGAAAGAATCCTAGAACAGTGGTTGTTAAATTACAAAAACACTTCCTCAGCTCCTAATTTGTTGCAGAAACTGCGCTAAGCTCTGAGGATTCTGTGATTCTCAGCGAGCCGAAGTCTCTGCCTTCAGAAAGATCCCCACAGGAAACACGTCATCCACAGTTTGAAAAGAGTTGTCCTGAACTTGTTCCCACATTGGTTCGTTCCTTCCTTTCAACCTGCGGGAACCCTTATTATAGTCTAGGCACTATTTTTAGGGTTAGGAACTAGACAATGGATATTGTTATTAATAACTTAGTATAGACATATTATTAACTGTATTTTTCATGTTATTAAACTAAAATAATAAAGATGACAAGGTAACACATCCTAAAAGAGCTCCTTGTCTAGCAGGGACTAAAGCAAATAAAATAATAATCATAAATCTTTGAAGAACTGAGCCCGAGAGTTTAGGGACTATGTCACTCTCCCAGCTCCTAAGTAGCAGAGAAAGCTTGGAAAAGGATTCCAGACACAGTGGACTGGCTCTTCACTGGACCCGCTGTGCTGGCCTTATCTTAGGATTCTAGGAAACTCAGAGCACAGTGTGGAAACCGGCCCCGCTGAGGGTCATGGCAGGGCAGGGATATAACTGGGACATCAAGGTCAATGTCCAGGCCAGGGCGGCAGTGTTTGGCCTTTAGTCTGCGCTGCCTTTAAGGAGACATTTTTTAAGTGATCAATTTCTTTACAGAAGTCAGATCATAAATTTATATTGGGATATATGTATGTGTATATATATACGTTTATATACACACACATATATATATATATATATATATATATATATATCTCCAATATAATCATTAATAAATAACATACAGCCAGTCCATTGAGAATTCTATTTTCTCCTGCTGAGGATGTTCTGTAAAGCAAAAAGAAATCATTTAAGTTTATAAAAAAAGAAAATGCTGAGTCTGTTTCTTTGTAATGAGTACTTTCTTGATTTCAGCCTGAAGCTGGTTTTTATTTTTAGGGTGTGTATAGATTCAAAAGAAAGCCTACCATTTGCATCTTTTATCCAACACAGCCTCACTGGTAAATTTCCCTTCGATTTTAGGAAAATGTCAGTTGACCTCTTTCAAATTCCGGGGTTAAAAATTTATCATACTAGGCTTAGCTGAATTTTTTGATAACAGAAGGTCAAGAACCCAAAGTGAGAGTTTGTCATCCACTCAAAAAATACTTCCAGAATGCTTGCTGGGGGCCCGGCTCTGCGCGGGGCCATGGGAGATGCTGGCGACAGAAATTGTCTCTCTCCTCGCCTCGGATGAGGACTTTAGGGAAGCCATAAGGGGATGTATCTCTGACATGCGGAGACCCCTTGGGGAAGAAACGCTGAGCTGAGATGTAAGTGAGGAGGAATTAGCCAGGTGGATGTTCCAGGTAGAGGTCTGATCAGGAGGAGCTGCAGGTATTTCAGTTTTGCAGGAGCTTCAGGACTGGCGGCCTTGGGAGAGATGAGGCTGGAGAAGTGGGCAGGGGCCGGATCATGAAGCCCTTTGCAGGCCACGCTAGGGAGTCTGGACTTTATCCTGAAGGCATACAGTGTTACGTAAACTGTAAAACCCGTGAAAGCCCAAGCTTCATGGTTAACTTGTGTGTGTGTATGTAAAAATGAATGTACACTGAATCCATATCTATAATTACACCCAACGATTCCTTTTAAATGTGCCTTTCGTCATGTTCCTTTAGTACTTGGGAGCCTTTAAAAATACAGAGCTGCCTTTGCTCCAGTCCCTAGTAGCTGCAGATTTATATATGCATGAGGCAGGGGTGCTCAGTGTGGGTTTGCAAAACCAGGACTCAGCCTCCAGCACTGGGGCAAATAGGCTGTTCTTCCTGGCTCAGAGTCTGCCTCTGCTTTGTTATATAAGTGAAGTGAGCCTTAGGGGGTTAAATGGAGAAGGATCAGAGTCTCCTCTGCATTTCCAGATAAACCTGAGGGCAGCGTGCAAGGTGGACAGCGTGGAATCAGGACCCGAGGCAAGATCTCAGGCAACAGGTCAGTGGTGACAGTGATGAAACGATGGGCTAAAGCCAGAGAAAACGTGTGGACCCCTGTGGATGTCGGGAGAAGATGAAGGGTAAAGAAGGGCCAATGATTGTAATAACCTATAATGGGAAAGAATCTAAAAAAGAATATATGTATATATATATATAAACTGAATCACTTTGCTGTACACCTGAAGCTAACACAACATTGTAAATTAACTATACTTCAGTAAAAATTTTTAAAAAGAGCCAATGATACTCTAAAATTTTGAGCTGGAAAAGATTCAGTGGATGCTGATGCCATCTATCAAGACAGGGAGCTGAAGAGGAGGCTAGTTGACCTTCAGGAGCCCAGGGATGCTCTCTGCAACTGCATCCAGTGGGCAGGTGATGTTAGAGCCTGGATCTCGGGATAGAGTAAGGTGAGCGATGTGTGTTTGGAAGCAATCAGTGATCAAGTCAGGCAAGTGGAATAGACGGCAGTAATCTATAGAAGAAGGAAAGGACTGGGCAAAGGAGACCAGACAAATGGTCACCAGGATTGAAATGACTGATTAAGAAAAGGAAGGCAGGTTAGATGCTAGAGATCTGAAAGATCACTATCCAGTTTGCAAAAATCAGAAAAGTGAATGGGAGGTGGGGAGGTAGGGGCAGCAGTCACAGACCACAATTTTGTCAAGATGCTTAGCAGAGAAGGAAGTAGGGAGGGAAGGCAGCTGTTGAGATGGGGAGACTGGGTCAGAGAAAGGGGGCTGTTCTGTTTGTCGTTTGTTTTTTTTCTTAGAGAAATTTGATCACATCAGCAACAGCACATATAAAAGCCATGGGAAAAAGACTGAGGGTGCAAGAATGAAGAGACAGTCGAGGATCAGTATTTGGGAGGAGAGAAGAAAAGGTGGGAGGCCAGACAGGAGCTGAAGAGCAGACTACAGACGCTGCAGGTGTGGAGACCAGCAGCTTTAAGACATCCCCACCCTCCAACCCCCCGCTGGTAGCTTCCATCTCTAAATACACGTGTTTTTAGCTGTGTCCCCTTACCTCAAGGCTGTCACTCAAAGCCAGTGTTTATTCTTGCTCTGGGCCACAGGTTCAGGCCCCTTCTATTTCCAGGAGGAAAGCCCCTTCTCATGATCCCTGAAGATAGAAAGGGGATATACAGGCTCTGTCATTCACATCAAAATCTAAGACAACATGGACTTAGTGACTATAAATTAATGACAAAGCCTGTGACCAGCACCACCAGAGCCCCTCCTGCCAAGAGGCTACCCAGGAACACCATGACCTCATCTTGCTTATCAAGTTCTCCCTCACTCTCGCCCGCACGGTGTGACAGCTGAACCCCCAGCCACACGCCTTCGAGGGCAGGGACTGTCACATTTATCTTTCAGTCCTCTGAGGGATCTGCCCAGGGCTTGTCACACACATTTGTTGAATTAAATTGAATTGTCATGTTCAAAGCCGTCTCTGAGATGTCTGCACCTCTGTGTCAGTGAAGGTCCCAATGCCCAAAATGTTTTTAGAATTCAGCTCTGAAATTACCTTCCAAGGAATATAAAAAGGATCAGTCACATTCATTTATATCTATATAATATTTTTTTTGTCCCAAATGACATTTTCTCAGAGAGGTAGCCAGCCTCAGAGATGGCCCGCTGGTATTCACACTCTTGGGTATTCCCCTCCCACATCGGACCCGGGCTGGTCTGCGTGATTAATAAACTATGCAGAAGTGATGCTATATCCCTTCCAAAATTAGCTAATAAAAGACTGTGCCGTCTGTCTTGGGTGCTCTGTTGCTTGTTCATTCTCCTCTCTCTCTCTCTCTCTCTCTCATCATGTTCTCTGGCAGAAGCCAGCTGTCATGTTTTGAGGACATTCAGACAGCCCAGTGGAAAGGCCCCTATGGTAGGAAACCAAAGCCCTCATTCCAATAGCCCCTGAAGAATTGAGGCCTGCCAACCACCATGTGAGTAACCTTGGAAGTGGATTCCTCAGTCCCAGCTAAGCCTTCAGATGAGATCACAGCCACAATCAACATCTTCTCTACCTCATTTTAGAGACCCTGAGCCAGAAACACCCAGCTTGGCTACTTCCAGGGTCCTGATCCTCAGAAACTGTGAGATAATAAATGTTTGTTGTTTTAAGCTGCTAAGTTTTGTGGTAATTTGACACATAGCAATAGATGACTAATGCACCCAAGTTGGCTATTAATCTGATTAACTGAATTTATTTCCAAAATTAAATCCAAGAGCACATGTTTTCCATCACTACAGAGATTCAAAAGAATGAGCCCTAGACTTGGAAGATAATTCCTAAAAAAATTGTTCAAAAATGTTCTCAGCAGTGGTCACATTTTTAGAATAACTGTATTTTTCCCCAAGTGGCACATTGGAGGGGGTCTAAACTCAGGCTCTTTTTTAAGCAAGCCTCCGACTGTAAGCTTTAGTACTTCAAATAAATTCGGAAAAAGCCTAAGGATGGTCAGACACTGAGCTCAATGAAACATTAATATCTGTGTTATTCATTTTAATGGAGAACTCTGATCAGAGGGTAAATTTCACAACTCTTCTGTAAAGCAGCATGAAAAAAACAGAGGCTTTAGAGTCTGACAGATCTGTCTCTAAGTCCTGTCTCTGCCCCTCTCTACCTGGATCGAAGTCCTACGTTAGCCGTGTAGCCTTGGACAAGTTACAGAAACTCATTAAACCTCAGTTTGCCCATCTACAAAATGGGAAGGAACATAGTATTGCCTCTCAAGATGGTTGTGAAGCTGAAGGAGAAAACTGTCAAGCAATTAGTAGAGAGTTAGTATTTTGTGTCTACAACAAACAACATGAGTTGTTACTCATTTCTTCTGTGTCAGCAGATAAGACACCTGGTTTACAGTGCTCTCATGAAGGTTAAATGAGAAAACTGATCGTAAAAGGGAGAAACTAAATAACTGTTAGTTCTGTCTGCTTGCTCAAAAGTACAGTTGAGGTTGGAGGGCAAAGAGAAGTTGAAAAGAGTTTGGATTTTTCAGAAAATGCTCCAGATTGGGACAGGAGGCAGGTGATTGCTGATTTCCTCAGCTAGATTTGATATTTTGATTCCTGACAAATTTTAAGTGAGTTTTGATGCCTCAAAGTTAGCTTTTCAATGATTTGCAAAGCTGGTTTATGAAGGACTGTTCTTTTTTTTTGCATTTTCCCTTAAAATACTTTGCATTTCAGGGGTTTATCTCTTATGACATGACTTCAGCAGAGTCTGGCTTGATCAGAAAAGGATGTGTTCGGTGTCCTACAGAAGAAAACAGGAACACTTAGCAAGTGACCGTTCATAAAATGGCTCACTTTTTGATCTGTCAGGAGTGAGACCTGTAACGCAGTAACAGTCATAAGGCAGGCCCCCTCTGCCCACTTCTGGAATGTTCTAGGACTTTATTACTGATGCCGCAAATACGCTTTTCCAGGAAGGAAGCAGTGAGAGATCACCAAAGAGTTCTGCTGCCATCAGCTCCAATAGAAAAAATCCTCCTAGTTACCTATTTTACCAATAGGTAGAAATGTTTCCTAAGCCATAGAACACGAACTCAATCCCACTTCCAATGAGAGACCACTTAAGAAGGGGAAAAAAAGAAAGCCCTCCCTCCCCGAAGCAAGATTCTCAATGGGATGGTCACCTCTGCTCTTATGGCTGGAGGATTACAGAATTCAGCCCCAGCCAGTCAGATGAGGTTTAGTCCAGATCCTTCCACCTACACACTGTTTCATACCTGGCTCCTAAAACTGGTCGTGCACCCAGGAGGGAACGAGCATGCTCAAGCTGGGGGACCCTCTTATGGTAAAAACCAACACCTGTCCTGCCTAACTGGCAGAGACGTTGGGACATGAAATGGAATCATATATGGAAAGGCTCTGCATAAATACAGAGTTGCCTAAATGAAGAGGTGTAACATTACTGCCTACTGTTAAAAAAGGAGCAAAAGCAAATGTTTGTTTTCTGTGGTTTCTGTAATTGTTCAAAGCTTATGTACAGATATTTCTAGTTTTAAATGACTCCTTGATAGAGAGCTTCAAAATGAAGTTGATTCACACACACACACACACACACACACACACACACACACACACACATATATATGTAAATTAAAAAGAACGGATCTCAACTTACCAAGCAGATAACTGTTTCTTGAGGTAGAGGATCCCAAGATATCTCCCAAAACCATCTAAGTAAATGTAGGCATTAGTATGTATCAGCACATGAAAGAGAGGAAAGGAAGGACACTGCAAAATATGCAAATATTGTCAGGAGGACTCAGATGTATTATGTAATTTATTTTTAATGAAATAAGGCAATACATTACATTAAATAACTTCATATGGTATTGAACATGTAATGTCTAAAAAAGCATGTGGGGAAAAGCAACTTACATGAAGTTTAAATTGTCTAAAAACGTTTCCACTAGACTCAAAATGACCCCCAATTGTTTTGTGGATGAGAAAGACGGAACCTCGTTATATGGACTTGCAAATCAACTGTGTTTAGGTCAAATTTGTGAGTTTTCTCTCTATGAAGTCCCCACATGTGTTCAATTAAAAAAAAAACAAAAAGTGTGCACGAGTAGTCTTCATGAAGCCACTGAAAGCCCATAGTCACAAAGTAAGGTGGCTACTTGACTCACAACCTTTCTACAAGGTGTCTGGGCCACCTACCTGTTACCCTCTCCATCGTGAACAGTCAGTTAGCCTGCTGGCTTTTGTCAGAGTGATTGGTCTAGCAGGTGGCACAGTTTAGTGGGGGAAAGAATAATCTTTTCAATAAACGGTGCTGAGACAACTGGATATCCACATGCAAAAGACTGAGGCTGGACCCCTTCCTAATCAAAATGGACCATGCATCTAAATGTAAGAATCACACAAACAACAAAAGAAAAAAATGGATCAATTGGACTTCATTAAACTTTAAAACTTTTGTTCTTCAAAGTGCACCATAAAGAAAGTTAAAAAAAAAACTTCACAGATGGGAGAAAATATCTGCAAATTGTGTATCTGATATGGAACTTATATACAAAATATATGAAGAAGTCTTACTACTCAACAAAAAAAGACAAATAACCCAATTTAAAATTTGGCAAAGGAATTTTTTTTCTTTTTTGGCCACTTTGCACAGCTTGCAGGATCTTAGTTCCCCAACCAAGGATCAAATCTGCGTCCTCGGTGGCAGTGAAATCGCGGAGTCCCAACCACTAGACCGCCAGGGAATTCCGACAAAGGATTTGAGTAGACGTTTTCCCAAAGAATATATACAAATAGTCAATCATTGCTCATTAGGAAAATGCAAATCAAGACAATAACGATGCACCACTTCACACCCACTAGAATGGCTAAAATTAAAAAGACAGACAATGATAAGTGTTCATAAGGATGTGAAGAAACTGGAATCCTCATACATTGGTGGTGGGAATGTAACATGGTACAGCTATTATGGAAAACAGCATGGCAGTTTCTCAAAAAGTTACACACAGAGTTACTTTACGCCCCAGAAATTCCACTCATAGGTAAATACCCAAGATAAATAAAAATATACGCCCACACAAAAACTGGCACATGAATGCTCACAGCATCATTATTTACAATAGTCAAAAAGTAGAAACGGGGACTTCCCTGGTGGCGCAGTTAAGACTCCACGCTCCCAATGCAGGGGGCCTGGGTTCAGTCCCTGCTCAGGGAACTAGATGCCGCACGTCGCAACTAAGAGTTCTCATGTCGCAACTAAGGAGCCTGGCAGCTACAACCAAGACTCAGTGCAACCAAATAAATAAATAAATAAATAAATTTTTTTTAAAAAAGAGATATGTATATAAAAAAAAGAAGAAACAACCCCCATTTTGATAAACTAATGAATGGATAAATTAAATGTGGCTTATCCATACAATGGATTATTATTCGACAATGAAAAGTACTGATACATGCTATAACAGGTATGAACCTCCAAACATGCTAACTAAGATAAACCATTCACAAAAGAACACATATTGTATGTTTCTATTTATATGAAATGGCTGGAAAAGGTAAATCTATAGACAAAGAAAGTAGATTAGCGGTTACTAAGGGCTGGAGAGAACGAGGAACAGGGTGAGGGGTCTTAGGGTTTCTTTTCCGGAGGACGAAGTGTTCATGATTTAAATAGTGATGAGAGTTGTACAACCTTATGAACATACTAAAAACCACTGAACTGTACACATTAAAGGGATGAGTCGTATGGTCTGTGAATTATTGGGTTGGCTAAAAAGTTCGTTCGGCTTCTTCTGTAACATCGTATGGAAAAACCCAAACCAAATTTTTGGCCAACCCAATTTATTTCAATAACAGTGTTATTAAAAAAAAAAAATGGGACACATGACCTAAGATAGGACAATGGGAATAATACCAAGAGGTATCTCCAGCTGGAGCTAGAGAGAAGTGCTCTGTTTCCTCCTAAGTTTAGAGGATATGAATCTGGAGTGGCTTGCAGTCTCGCCTCCAGCTACAAGGAGAAAACTCATCTGCAGTAAGGGGAGGAGGGACGGAGAAGGAAAAACATGAATGTGGCCCAGATAGTGTTGACAGTCGCTAGATTGAGTTGTCCAAGAGGACAACTCCTTCCTCTCCTTTCTGGGAACGTGAGCCAGGGAATTAGCTCATTTTGGCTTAGGTCGCTTCTAGTTGAATTTCTATCATTTGAAATGGGAGAGAGTAAATAAATGAAAGGCCTGTAACTCTCCTCCCCCGAGTCCAGAATTCCTGTTCACTCTTCCTCAGTTTCTCCTTTTGCACTGTTTTGGGTCTCATGGCTGAAACTCTAGCCAAACCTCATCCCATCCACTCGAAATCAGAAGGATTTGTCCAAAATCAAGTCCATTCATCATCCTACAGATGTTAGCATTTCGTCGTGTGGTTGACTGAAGTGCTGTATAGAAATCGTTTATCCTCTACATGCTTCTTTTTCAAAATTAAAAAAGAAAAATAAAAACTGCCCATAATTGAAATATTTATTTGGTTAAGAGAGAATATTAGCAATTTTAGAAATGTATTTGCTCAAATCTTTTTACAAAGCATTTATACTTATTAAAATTATGTAGTGGAAAACCTGAATGTTTTTATATTAGAGACACTTTCTCTCATTGTATGCTTACCAGATATTTTCCATTTGAGCTAAGTCTTATTTCATAATAATTAGGATGTTTGGTCTTGCTCTCCATGGCTTCCATCTTTCTTCACATTATATTCCTTCCTCTGGAAATTCCTTTACTATCTACATATGTTTTTCAAGTGGCCTTTATGTTCATTACTCTGGGATATTTTTTTTCAGTTTTCTTTCTTTTATTCCCTACTTCCAACAATGATTTATTTGTTCTATGTCTAAATTCATTCCAGTCAATTGTCTTTCATGTTTGTAGTATCATCATTTATTTCACTGAAAATGGTTAACAGCTGTCGTCTAATTTTTTTTTCTGTTTCATGTAAGAAATCTATTTTAGAGTTGCCAGGAATTACTTTAAATCTCCATCTGCTTTCTTCTCCTTCTTTCGAATTGCAGAATCCTTTAATTTAAGGAATTTTTTCTTTGCTCATCATCCTTTATGATCTCCTAGTCTTTGAGGCAAAGCAACCTGGGAGTTTATTTTAAAATCTTGTTTGTTTCCGGGACTAACTTAACTTAGTATCAGAGTCTTCTTACAAAACTTGGGACTGGAAGAAAAGTGAGTAGTCTTCAGTCTGCAGTTAGAAAGTTGCGGTAGGTTTGTGGGTTGTGCAAACAATCAGAATCAACTTTCCAAATCAACTTTCCATCTCTTTCCAAAGAGACAGAAGAGGGGTTAAATTAGGGGGCCACTTATTAACTTCAAATGCGTTAAAGGTCATAGAAGAGCAGGCATCCATTTCTCTCGACATTCACCGCTAACTCCTAGGTCTACTTGGCACTCTCTCTCACCTGCCCTGCCAGCCTCCCAGTGCCCCCATCCATTCTTACCTAGTTCCAGTCTGTTCTTCATCTATTCTGTCACTTCCCTACTTATAACCCTTGACTAGCCCCAAGCCAAGGTCCTTGACATGACCCATGAGGTCCACCTTGACCAGGCTGGTGTCCTCTCCAGCCCCAACCTTATGCCTCTCTTCTCGTATTTTTCTCCCAGTCATGATGGATTTCTGTCCATTTGTACCCATCAGCTTAGCTTCCCTCACACATCAGGGAACTCCGTCAGGCTCTCCCCTGTGCTGGGAATCTCCTCATCCTTCCCCTCCACACCCTGTGCCCTTTGTCCTGAGGTCACCCACCCTTCAGCCCCCCGGGGAAAGCTCGCTCTGACCCCACACGCTATTGCATCCTCTTGCTACGTGCTCCCGAAAGCTTGCCTGGTAGTCAGGGTAACCCCTGCTTAATGGACACTCCCAGACTCATCCACAAACCCCACAAGAGCCAGAGCAGTGCTTCTCTTGCTCTCCACTGTCTCCTAGCTTCCCCCATGCAAACCACAAAATCAATACGCACGAAATGCTTGTGACATGATGCTTGGTCCCTGTCACTTCTGGGTTAGCTTGACCAGGCGTGGGCCACTGTGTCAGCTGTGAAGCATGCCTTACAACCTGGATACTTTACTGGAGTCGAGGCCCTGGGTACCTGAACTAGCAGCAAGGAGATAGGGTCCAGAAATCTCCTGGGGATTGACCCTCAAAAGTTGCCAGTGAGAACGAGATTGATCAATAACCTTATGCTCAACTGAACATTTTTGCAGAATTCTCCTTCCAACAGTGAAAACACCCCTGCAACAGGAGTTTCTCACTCCTTCCTAACTCTAAAATGGACTTCCGTATAAAATATGGAAGTCCTGGGTATGTTCATAATAGAGGAATATTACTTTTATGTGTAATTCTTGAAGTTGAAATTGTATACTCTTTTCATGTAATTTTCACTACAGATTTAAATCTTGAAAAAATTAATAAAAATATACATAGAGAAAGATGTCATTGGACAGATTTGGCTGTCTAATGGTAGAAACAATTTTTAAGTAGCAGTCAAAGATATTATCCATTATGAATAAACAAATAACGTAATCGTTATGTTTTTATCCCAAATTAGAGTCTAGAAGCTTCCTCCTCATATCATATTCTTGACAATCTCTTCCTCATTTTTCTTGTATTCATTCAAGTATTGACTGAACATCTACCTTGTATCAAACCTTGTCCTAGATGACAAAACACACATTCCCTGCCCTCATTTGATGTACATTCCAGTAAGGAAAGCAGTCAGTACACAGACAAATAAGTAATATAATTCCAAGTCAGAAATGTATATATACTGATTTCACAGTATTATTGCAGATGAATATCAGTGCAATTGAAGGAAAAAAGATGTGTCCTGCCATTTGCCAAGCATCTATTACGTACCAGATTCTGGACCAGATCTTTCATGTCCATCCACTTCCTTGGTTTTCTCAACTTCCTATCGGGTGGTCTCTATTACTGGCATTTAACAGATGAAGAAGCTTCAGATCATGGAGATTAAATCTCCTGACCTAGGTTGCAGAGCTGGTAAATGAACACTGATGTATCAAAAATGCCCCTCTTGGGCTTCCCTGGTGGCGCAGTGGTTGAGAGTCCGCCTGCCGATGCAGGGGACGCGGGTTCGTGCCCCGGTCCGGGAAGATTCCCACATGCCGCGGAGCGGCTGGGCCCGTGAGCCATGGCCGCTGAGCCTGCGCGTCCGGAGCCTGTGTTCCGCAACGGGAGAGGCCACAACAGTGAGAGGCCCGCGTACCGCAAAAAAAAAAAAAATGCCCCTCTTCATGCCACTAAACCACAGAGGCAGTGAGATGCATACTTAGATCTAAAACTTTGAAGATTTGCTCATTGTTATTTTAAGCTCACATCCTAAATCTTAGGAAAAGAGAGAGAATTGGAAGAAGTAAGGGATATTGAACATGAGGTTGCAGGTGTAAAAGGGAGATGCCAGCTGAGTCAGCAGAGCTATATCTGAGTGATGCTCCAGCTACTCTGTCACACCGGCCTGCCTGTCACAGACCCACACAGACCCTAAGAGGTAGGTGCTGTCCCAAAGGATGCCAAGCCCCTGCACCTACCTCTTCACTGCTGTTAGACTCGGAGGAGCTGGAGGACCACTGGCAGCGAACCCACACGTCCTGCACCTGCCCAGCAGACACCCACACGGTGCTTCTGCAAGCAACTGCCGGCTGGAAAAGGGGAAGCAGTGAGTTCCATGCCCGGCAGCTGGTAGAAATGGTTACGACCTATCTAAGAAATCAGGCAACACCATAGGGCTTGACGCAATCATGCAGACAGAAAGGAAAAATTCACAGAGACATTTCATTTTTCCAAAATGAAAATTTCTCAAGACCTAAGCAGAAACAAATGATGACTTAAATATCTCTTAGGCTTTTGCTACATTACAAGTCCTGAGGGAAAGCAAACGTTCCCTTCCTGAGCACTGAGTGGGCTCCCTCGAATGGCTTTCCTTTTGAACAACAAGAAATGGGAAGATCTCCCAGGGACCCTGCTCTGCTCTCCCTTGGCCTCAGATTTCATTAGAAACAAATGCTAGTGACACTTGGGTTTGGGACCTTTGTGAAACAGAGCCACAGCGAAAAGTCTCACGAAACAACAAAACAATGGGTCCTCTTTTCAGGATTGACACCCCTGTGTAACGACCCAGACATCACAACGATAAAGTAACAAAACCCTGAGACCTCGTACATCTGAACGAGAACGCCTCGGACAGTGAATTTGGGGTGCCTCCCATCCCTGGGGTTAACCAAGCATGGGGCCATGTGCTGGTCACTGGGGAGATGAAACTGACCACGCTGTGGTCCTGACCCCCATGGAGTCCAAGCTGGTGGAGGAGACAGATGTTATACAACAGTCAACTATAAAACAGTGCACCTCGCACCAGGAACACAGCTGGCATTTTAAATTCATTTAAAATAGAATTTGAAATGTCTCTGGGATTTGTCTTGGCTATTGGCCTCTTCGTATTCACTTTGCCTGGAACCATCATTATCCCTATTTTTAAATAGGAAAGCTGAGACAGCTGAGAAAGCTGAGGCAGCAGGAGTTAAATAATTTGCCAGGATTACTCAGGACTGCGGACTCCAAGAGCTCGAGTCCTCGACCACTGAGTCACGCCGCCCCTGCCCAGGGGACAGCGTGGACACAGTTAGTGGTGCCTCCCAGGGTGTCCAGACGCCAGGCAGTGGCCAAGCCCTTGGTGTGGCTTTGAATCAGGTCCCGGCGATGTAGGAAGACAGGTGCTCCCTTGCGTTGTTTTCTGGGCTGGTGGCCTTTCCCCCGACTCTTACCACGTAGTAGCCCCTCTGGAAGTCACAGGTGGCGGGGTCTTCCCCAGAGCCCCTCCTGCACGTCGTCTCCCGGATGCGGAGCTCTATGTCCATGGTCAAGCTGTCCTCATCCAGGATGTTGACCTTCATGAAAACAAAGCGTCAGTCTGCCATAGATGTGTTTCTGAAGGTCACACGCTAGGAATGTGTCTCCTTGCCCAAGGAGAGAAAGTGACAGAACACCCCACCACTAAAGCTTTCAATTTTCGTGGCAATCACCCAGTTCCACGCCCTCATTCTGAAGACCAGGGGAAGAAGGGCTTTACCGAAGGCTCACAAGACTTTACTGAGACAATAGGACCAGAACTTGGGTGTCCTGCCTCCACGCTAAGCACTGCTGCTAATGACTTACATTTATGATGAATCCTCGGGATTTACAGATTCCGTATTTGCAAATTTGCCTACTTGCTAAAATGTACATCTGACCCCAATCAGTACCGGCTGCCCTCACGGCCACTCATGAAGACACGCTGGGCGGCAAAGAACTTGAGTCGCCAGATGCACGCGCTCCCGACCGGGGTCAGATGAGGTGATGAAAGGCTCAGGCTCTTTGCCTCAGCAGCCGGACCGTACACAAGTCAATTTCATGGTCTATTGTGTGTCACGGTTTTCTCATTCTTGTGCTTTTCCTTGGTGATTTTGCTGTTGAAATTGGCCCCCAAGCCTAGTGCTGACAAGCTGTCTAGTTTCCTAAGCACAGGAAGGCTATGATGTGCCTGACGGAGAAAATACATGTGTTAGCTGAGCTTTGCTCAGGCCTGAGTGACAGTGCTGGTACAGTGAGCTCAATGGTAACGAGTCACCATATATATTAAATAAGTCTTTAAGTGAAAACACACAGAAAACAAGGGCACGTATTGATCAGTTAACCGAAATATTGTGACCAGAGGCTCTCAGAAACCTCACCCTGAATTTCCCCAGGATAAACGGCTCAGGATTCACTAACCCAGTGTTCGCAGAATATTTATGGAATGTAACTGCCGCAAATAACAAGAATCAACTTATTTTAAGTGTCAACGTACGTATGAGATTCAGATTTAATATCTAATATGTAAAAATTATCAATGACCAGGGTCATAAATAATGGCAAGGCTGAGTTTTTAGTCCTACTTGTTTTTAGAAAACTCTACTTGTATCAGCACTCTTCATCCTGAGTCAGAAAGAGACACAGAGACCCCTCCATCCCGAGCTTGGAGCTAGCCACTTATTTCCAAAGCAAAAGCAAAGTATTTTAAGTGTCATTTTCCTAAAAGAATGCTCCATACTTTCTTAATAATTCCTGAAATAAGTAAGTAGCAAGTACATCTCTGCTGTACAGTGTTATCCAGCCCCGCTTCCCGGTTGATCAGTTCGGATCTATGAATAAGATTACACAGCTTTCCACTCCTTTCCACCAAGGGTGGGATACTGGGGGTACCTTCCAAACTTCCTGATGAGTGTGCTGTTCCGATGACACGGACATCTCCTGACTTACTAAATGCCCACTGTGTGTGCTGCACCAGAAGCACAGCAGGGAAGACCCCACGGAGCTTAGATTCCACGTGGGGCAGGGTGGTGGGGCACCACGCAGCAAACACACTAAAGAAAACTGAACAAGGACCTTCCAGATGGCTATAGAGTTAAGAGTAAAAGAGCAACGTGGCAGTGGGGATGGAGAGCAGATAGTTTAGACGAGGCGCCTGAGAAATCCTCCCAAGGAAGGCGTATTTAAGCTGGGACTTAAAGGATGGGAAGGAGCCCATCGTGTGAGGAAAACGCAGAGCCAATGTCCTGGGGCAGAACAAGCCCAGCGGTGGTGGTGAAGCAAAATGAACAAGAGGAAAACCAAACACCCTGAAGGTGGAAAGGAGTGCGCCAGGTAGTCGATGGTCCCGTAGCCCGTGGGAACGAGTTTTGACTTCATTCTCATTGCAATGAGAAGTTCTCAGAGGCTTCGAAGAGGTAAGATCTGAGTCACCATGGCTGCTACAAAGAGAGCACATGGGGGCAGGGACAAGATGGCAGCAGGGAGGTGGGCTCCACTGCCCGACCCCACCCCAGGCTCCAAAAACTCCTTCCCTTTGAGCTCTTGAGCCCATCCTTTGGCAAATTTGAGTCAACCCTCACATTCACCTACTGCCCAGTGGGGAGAGAGGTGGTGACAGCACTGTGACAGTCGGTGGGACCACTTTCAGGCAGGGAGTAACGGGATAGTTTGCTTTGGAAAGAAGTGGCCACAGTGCCAAGCTCGGGATGGGGGCGTCTTTGTGTCTCTTTCTGACGCAGGATGAGGAGTGCTGATACAAGCCGAGTTTTCTAAAAACAAGTAGGATTAAAAACTCAATCTTGGGCTTCCCTGGTGGCGCAGTGGTTGAGAATCTGCCTGCCGATGCAGGGGACACAGGTTCGAGCCCTGGTCTGGGAGGATCCCACATGCCGCGGAGCAACTGGGCCCGTGAGCCACAACTACTGAGCCTGCGCGTCTGGAGCCTGTGCTCCGCAACAAGAGAGGCCGCGACAGTGAGAGGCCCGCGCACCGCGATGAAGAGTGGCCCCCGCTCGCCGCAACTAGAAGAAAGCCCACGCACAGGAACGAAGACCCAACACAGCAAAAATAAATAAATTAATTAATTTTTTAAAAATTCTGAGATTTAAAAAAACTCATCCTTGCCGTTGTTTATGACCCTGTTTACTGATCATTTTTACATATTAGATATTAAATCTGAATCTCTTAAAAAAATTAAAAACTCTTCAGCTGGAGCGCATCAAGCAGGCTCTCCCTGCCAGCCCCACACGCCCCCCCCCCCCCATCATGCTTCCACAATTTCTTAAAGCAACCTGATGAAAGCAAACTGGCAGGACAAAAGCTTAGTTTAAAAGATGAAAATGCAGGGGGTTTGCGTACTGATAATTTTAACTGTGAGATGATTTTGCAAACTTTTTGCATCTCTAAGCACTTTTAAGCACCCTTTCCAGAATATGGAGAAAAGTCAAATAACTCTGCTTTTTCATTTGAATTCACTTTCAGCCAGTGAATTTCTGCTCTGTGTTCTTTGAAAAATGTGGGACAACCCAAATACTCAACCCTAAGGAATCAACTGGAGAAAATCCCAAACCCAGCGTTACGGCTGAAATAAATCATGGTCCTTTACAATCGGTGTTACAGTGTGGTCCTGTTTTTTTAAAAAATATATATTTTATACCCACATATGAAGAGAAAAAAATCCAAAAAGACATCCTGCCGCATGTTCATAGCGGGTGTCTCAGAGGGCTGGATAACAATGTTACTCTTGGTTTTCTCTTTCTTGTTGTATCCTGTGACTGTTTATAATGAGTATATTTTGATCTTTTTATTTCAAAAAGAAATAAAAATATACAAGCCATAAAATACCCGTAACAGTTCCTTTTGGAGAGTACAATGTTTAATGTTATGTGTCAGTTTAGCTGGGCCACAGTGTCCAGAGCTCTGGTCAAACATTGATCTGGATGGTTCTGTGAAGAGGTTTTTGGATGAGGTTAAAGTGGTGGACTTTGAGGAAAGCAGATTACCCTCCTTCATGTGGGTGGGCCTCATCCAATCAGTTGAAGGTCAGACTAGAGCCGAGACTGATCTTTTTCTCAGCAGGAAGCAATTCTGCCAATAGCCGGCCTTCAGACTTGAACCGCAACGTCAGTTTTTCCCTGGGTCTCCAGCCTCCTGGTCCACCCTGCAGATTTGGGCTTTACCAAGCCTCCACAGTAGTGTGGGCCAATTCTTTAAAATCTATCTCTCCCTGTCTCTGTCTGTCTCTGACTCTGTCCATCTCTTCTCTGTTTCTCTGGAGAAGCCTGACTAACACAGTGATCATTTAGGATTTTCAAACTAAGCCCTTATGATTGGACAAAAAGTAAAGCTCAGGTATAGCTGCCTAGCAAAACGTAGAAAGCCAAGAAGCAAAACGTGCAAAGAGGAAAGGTAAAAATGGACAGAAATGGGCGTAGACACATAAAGGATCCCAAAGCTTCCGTGGCTTTGCCCCAAATATCCCAGAATCCATCTACTCCTCACCTTCCCCACACTAAGAGGCTCAGTTGCCATAGGTCACCATCTGCTTCTCACAGTTGCTGTCTGGGCTTCCTCCTGGCATCCCGCTCCACACAACAGCTGCAGAGATCTTAGAAGATCTTCTTGCACTTCATTTAAAACCTCCTCCCAACTACCTCCTGCAGGAGGTCCTCCCACGGCTGGAGGTTCTTGTCACTGAGTGAGTCTTAGCTCAAATACGGCACCTCTGTGGAGACTTCTCTCCCCTCTGACAGCTGCCCCAGCCCAGGCCCAGCCCATCCATCACCCTGTTTTATTTTCTCCACAGGACTCCCCACTCTCTGAGACTACCTTCACTTATAGAATTTGCACCCCATTCTCCCTTCATCCCCTCCCCTCCTCTCCCTCCCCTCTCTCTCTGCAGTGGTATCTGAGCTCCATGGGAGCACGGCCTGGTCCAGCCTCTCTGTTCCTCACCCCCAGCACAGGGCCTGTGTCCACCTTTCCTTTCTCTGCTTGTGTACATTGAGGGAACAGTCTGTGTGTGCCTAGTGTCAATGTTGGAACAAGGAAGTCATCGTGGCTGATTACGTTTCCCCGTGCTCTCCCATCCTTTTTAAACCTGGAGCCCAAGAGTTAAGTTACTTACAATCAATTGCAAGAGCATTTGATCCAAGTCCCTGGTAAATCGCAGTGGTTCTTAACCCTGGCTACACATTAGAATGACCAGGAAACATGTAAGAATACGAGCCCCACCCTCAGGGATTGGGATTTAATTAGTCACCATTCTGCCTGGACATCAGGAGTATTTCAATCTCCCAGATGATGCTGATGTGCAGGGGTTGAGAACCACTGGGCTTATGAAGCAAACTCAGGGATAAAGTAGTGGGGCCGGACCCCTCACCCTAAGCCCACCGAACTCTACCCCAAACCTCCTGCACATACGCAAACATGACCAAACCACTTATTTCCTTCGGACACACTCCTAGAAATGAAACTATGAGATCAAATGTTATAAACATTTGCTATTTTTAATGTTTAACGTGTTTATAAACATGCTTAACAAATTGCACGTTTGCAAAGATAATTTTACCAAATTACATTTTCTCTAGCAGTGTTTGAGATTTCCCTTTCACCTTTCCCCTGGTTATTTTCATTCTGATTTTGTCGGCTGTCGGAGAAGTGACACATTTTTCGCAATGTTTCGAGCTCATTTCTATTACTATTTTGTGAATGGTTTTGTACCCTCAGGGACAGTGATCTGATCTGTTCCCTCATCTCTTTCCTGAGGACTTTGCTTAGCTCTGAGTGGATCTCTCATGGCTACTGTTATGAAGGGAATTGGCATATTTGGGGCCATCTTCAGGGTGTTTATAGAAGGCATGACTAACGCATACAATAAAGCAAAATGTGAACCACTTCTAAGAAGAAAGACGTATCACCAGGACAGATCAAAGCAGGAGAGTTCTTCCTCCACTGGGAGAAGAAAGGAAGTTTTCATGGAAGGGACACGGTGAGTGTAACTTGGCCAATGAATTTGAATAGTGAGAAAAGGCTGGAAAGAAACAAGAATGTGCAGAATTCCAGGTAGCAGAGCAGCGCACAGGAGGCGGAGCGGCATCTCCCTCCTGTGTTCTCACTAAGGATCACACGCTCACATACATAGGTGTGTTTCTTTGCAGGTGCCTGTGTGTCTGGGCTCAGGTGTCTGATACCAAGATGGCCCACATGCTGGAATGTTCTCCGGATGACTACGCCTCATGCTAGCTCGTCTCTACTGGCCAGATTTCCATGGTGTCAGTAACTGGTTCTCTCGGGACCTGCCCTCATGATGTTATTCACTTAATTAACTACTAACTTTCTTCTGTAGCAAGCACTAGCTAAATTACAAGCAAATCTAAACTCATTTGCAAGCTTGGCAAGAGGACACTGATTGCCCCACACCAAACGTGGATTTCATTAAGTGCAAAAGATGGAAGCCCAAACAGCCAGTGTACGACGGAGGGGTTCTTCATTCTGCCCAGTCCTCCTCCAGAAGGAACTTGCCCTCTGGCCTGGCAGCTGACCACACGTATCTCGCCGTGCTCTCGCACCGCGACAGCCAGGCCAAGTGACCCCAGTCTGGCCACAACAGCCTGGTTCTGGACTAGCTAAAGCATCATCTTCGTGACCTATGACCCAATTAGAAAAGACAGCTGGGACAATTCAATTAATTTCCTGGGAATCTGGAAATAAGAAACTGAGCTAGTTTATGAAGGAGCTGGGTCAAGATGTATTTGGAGACTGGAGCTACGGAGCCATGAGCTGTGTGCCCTTCACAGGAGGGGAGGGGACAAACCAGGTGTGTGCTAAGGTGGTGCCCAGCAGGGATGGGAGAGGTGAGCATGAAGGTGGAGAGGAAGTAATGCCCTTCTGGCCTCTGCGAGGAGGCGGCCGCTGCCTGGACCCCTGGCCATGTCTCCACAGTTCGCAGTTCCCAGGCGGCCCGTCTGCAACGAGTTCTCATTTGTAGGACCAGGAACTTTGTAGAAGCTCCTCACCCCGCATCTTAACCTAAACTCTTAACCTAACCTAAACACTCCGGCAGGTATTTCTGCTGCCCCCCCACCCCCCTTGCACGGGACGACGAGCAGGAGGTGAAATCACCTGGGGCCCAGCCAGGAGGGAGGCGATCTGCAGGCTAGTTTCTCATTTCCTTGGAAGGATAATTCTGTTTCTTTCTTTGCCAATCACGGCCTTAGTCACTGGAAGCCCATGAAAATTCATCTTTTCCCCATTTCCCCAAGCTAACAGGAAACAGACTATTACAAAATTGACAAAGCAAAGTGGATTTCTTTGGCTCAAAAGCCAGAATTTATTTCCTATAAGTATTAGGAGCAGAACTGCTGAACTTGAAAAAGCCTCATTTCTAATAAACAAGCAGTTTTTAATAAAACATCTCAAAAGGAACCATGGGGACTTTGGGTCCAGAAGCAGGATGTGCAGAGGGTAACATCTGGAAATAGGGAATGATGCCAGAGGGAAGAAAAATGCAAGAAGAATCAGTCATCCGAAGTAGCTTTGAGAGCTTTACGACAATAATTATAATTAAATCCTTTCTCTATTAAAAAAAAAAGAGTGTGAAAGAGATGAGTAGCTATTATCTTTTTAAACTGGAAAATTTTTAACGTGTAACCCAGAAAAGGACAAAAGAAAAAACCAGAAAGCAGTATAAGGAGGACTAGAGCAGACATACCAAGCACTTACTCTTCTAACTGAGCTTCTGAACGCCCGAAACAGATAGGGGCTCAGCGACTGGGAATTCACTTTTGCCACGGAGGCGTTGACAGCTTCCCTCAAGGAAGACGGGTCATAGTCATACACGGGAAAACCTGGACTCATAAACACATGAGGACACAGTGAGACAGGATGCATGGATGAGGACAGCTCTGCATCATCAAGGGCAGGTGGCCTGACCCTGAACTCCTTACCTGCACAGTAGTGGAACCAGTAGTTCGTTCCAAGGACAAACATAATCAGCACCTTCATCACCATCTTCTCCATTCTGGGAAGGATCATTTCAGTTCCGATCCCAGCAGATTGTGTCTATGTGTTTGGGGGTGACCAGTCGTCCTGAAAGCAGCTCTTTATCCAGTGTGACCTGGCTTGCTCACTCTGACTGAAGCAGACTGCGGCTTCAACAGAGACAATTGATCCTGCAGTCAATATTTACTGCTGCCTTTTCCTAGGGAAAGGGTACAGTTTGAGGACGCTTTTGAAGTTTGGACCTCAACATGGGACTTTAGCCCGCGGCAAGAGCCGTCAAGAGGCGGGGACTCCGCGTGCACTGTTTGCTAATTTCATCCACATGGACGGCCTATTTCTCTTTATTTTCCTTTCATTTTTGGAGAGAGGGGATGCCACCTTACTTTCAACAAAACAGTTAATTTTACATTTTTGTCCATTTAATTCCCTCTCATAGTCCTAAAGATCCTGCAGTTGGCTGTTTATAAAAATTGTGTGGTTATTTCATGATCATACTGGAGATTATGACTGGAAAGGAGAGAATTTAATCTGCAGGGCTTAAATATGCCAAACAAGTTCACGTGCAATAAAAAACAGCCTCCGTGTCCACCAGCCCTCTCTGCTTATGGGCATTTTCACATCTCACTTGGTTGATAAGGTATTTGCATACAGATGAGTCTCGTGCACTATAAGATCCCAAGGTAGTTTGTGAATCATTAAAAAGAAGACACACTTTATAGTAAATACAGTTGTGTTACATGCAACTCATGGTGCTCTCATTCCTTGAATTCAGTATAAGAAGCTGTAGTGTCCTGGGGCTCAGAAATACCTGGATCAGAATCCTGGCTCCATACCTGTGAGGCGTGTGCCCTTGGGCATGGTACTAAATGTCTCTGAACCTCAACTCCTTCACCCATAAAGCGGGCATAAATGGTTAGATGTAAAAGTGTATTATTAGTCAGGGAGGCACAGAGAGAGAGAGAGATTGATTTTAAAGAACTGGCTCATGCAATGGTGGAGACTTGGTGAGTCCAAAATCTGCAGAATGGGCTGGCAGGCTGGAGACCCAGGGAAGAGTTACAGTTTGAGCCCAAAGGCCACCTACTGCCACAATTCCTTCCTGCCAAGGAGATCAGTCTGTGTTTATTCCGACCTTCAGCTGATTGGGTGAGGCCCACCCACAATACGGAGAGCAATCTGCTTTCCTCAGAGCCCACTGATTTAAGAGTTAATCTCATCTAAAAATTATCACAGAAACATCCACAATAATGCTTGACCAAATATGTGGGCACCATGGCCAAGCTGACACGTAAAATTAAGCATCACATAAAAATTAAATAACAAACCCTTGGAAGAATGCTTAGCAAATTAATGGCTCAATAAACAGTAACTGCTTGTAAGGATTCAATTCAATAAATATTTTTTAGTATCTGCTGTGTAAAAGGCAGAGGTCCAGAGAACATCAAAATAAACGAATCATCTAGGTCACTCTGCTTAAACAAGGCAAATATAAGTGCCAACAAGGGAAGCATAAATTGCTATGAGAATTCTGGGAGAGGGTGGAGACTTTGGCAGTTTGCTCAGTCCTCCTGACTTTGGTGGTCTTGTGTCTCTTTGGTTAACAGATGCAGAAGTGCCCAACAGGAGAGAAGGAGACTCAGGCCAGGAAGAAAGAGCAGACAGGAAACCACTGGGAGAGAACTGCAGCCGTTTGCCAAGGATGTGGTGTGGGGCAGTGATGTTCACCAGAGGCAGGTCGGGCCTTGTTACCGACGTGGAGGAGGAGGAGGGGGGTGGGTGGGGGACAGGGGAGAAGAGATACGGGGTAGATTTAACAAGAAAGATATGCCTTACAGGAAGTGCAGTGATACAAAATTTTAATTACTGCTACTATGTAAGGCAATTTTTAATCAAAATGTTCCCTCTGCTTTGCCTGCCCTCTGCACAAACGTTTAAAATCATGCTTCCGACTTGACATATTGTCTGAATCATCAATATTTACTTTCCTCACCCAAAAGGTGTTCTTCCTACAAGTCTTATTCATCAGCACCTTGGCACAAAGGTGTATTTAAAATCCCCAGAGGGGCTTCCCTGGTGGCGCAGTGGTTGAGAGTCCTCCTGCCGATGCAGGGGACACGGGTTCATGCCCCGGTCCGGGAAGATCCCACATGCCGTGGAGCAGCTGGGCCCGTGAGCCATGGCCGCTGAGCCTGCGTGTCTGGAGCCTGTGCTCTGCAACAGCAGAGGCCACAACAGTGAGAGGCCTACGTACCACAAAAAAAAAAAAAATAATAAATAAATAAATAAAATAAAATCCCCAGAAAATCTCAGTGCCTAAATGCCCATTGGCCCATGCAGCATCTCTGGGTCCAGCAGCTCCTGGCCTCATCTTGGGCCACCTTCTTTCTTGCACACAGGTGTCCTGGAGTTTCCTGACCACCCACCTGAACTTCACACATCCTCTCCCCCTTCTTCAGCTCCCTGCTTCTTCCCTCCTAGCACTTAACACAAGGGCTAGTAATCTTGCTTGTTTGTTTGTTACTTTCTTTCTCCTACAGTAGACTATAAGCTCCATAGGACAGGAAATGCGCCTGTCTCGTTGATGCCATACTGCAGTACCCAGATAGGAACACGGTTAAATATTTGTTGAATGAATGAGTGAATGAATGAATGAGTGAGTGAGCACACTGGGCCTCTCTGAACCTCAATCCGAGTCATTCTGTTTGAAGCCTGCACTGATTTCTGGTGCATAAAATGTACACAAAGCCATGCCTATGAGACGATGATCACTAAGATTTGTGATTCTGTTACTCTTAACCTGGTTTGAACTCAATTCCATTAAAGTCTTCCAGATTCAACTAACCGCACCATCTGGTTCCAAACTTCAGGGTCTCATTAAATGAGCAGTAATAATGAAAGTAATTGCAAAAGAGTATAGGAGATTAAGGAGACAACAATAAAATAATGTTGCCAGCACAGGGCTATTGATTTTGCTTGTAGCTTGTTGATGCAAGGATAGACCATTTTATTTCTCAAATTCATTTGGTTATAATAAACATTGGCACTGGGCAGGCAGAGCAGCCACCAATTAGTGCTAAAAAGTGATTACTACTAAAAATATCTCTGCAGAGCTCCGTCATGTCTGGTAAACCTAGAAGATTAAATAGAAGCCAACCATTGAAATTCAAGCCATAATTATTTCTTCCATTATTCTTTTTCCGATCTGCAGAAATGTACACAGCAATAATTCCAGCAGCTTTCTGCTGCTCTAACAAAAATTATTTAGCTAAGGTGTTAAAAATTCTGTGTCGCCCCACCTCCTTTAGTAGCTCTTTTGAACACTTCAGAGAGGGAGACTCCAGGAATCTGTCCGGTGAGAGGAAGAACTTTGCTCACTTTGATTTACTGGATTTAGCCAGCATTCTGCTCTAGAGATCAGAGAGAGCTTGGAGCCGTATGGCTGACAGGGGCTTGGTGCTCCGGCCAGGTGTCAGACCTGAGCCTTGGAGGTGCGAGAGCCAAGTTCAGGACATTGGACCACCAGAGACCTCCCAGTCCCACATAATAACAATTGGCCACAGCTCTCTCAGAGACCTTTGTCTCAAAGCTAAGACCGAGCTCCACTCAAGGACCAGCAAGATCCAGTGCTGGACACCCCATGCCAAGCAACTAGCAAGACAGGAACACAGCCCCACCCATTAGCAGAGAGGCTGCCTAAAATCATAATAAGGTTACAGACACCCTAAAACACATCACTGGACTCGGTCCTGCCCACCAGAAAGACAAGATCCAGCCTCATGCACAAGAACACAGGCACCAGTCCTCTCCACCAGGAAGCCTACACAACCCACTGAACCAACCTTGCCCACTGGGGGCAGCCACCAAAAACAACGGGAACTATGAACCTGCAGTCTGCAAAAAGGAGACCCCAAACACAGTAAGTTAAGCAAAATGAGAAGACAGAGAAACACACAGCAGATGAAGGAGCAAGGTAAAAACCCACCAGACCTAACAAATGAAGAGGAAATAGGCAGTCTACCTGAAAAGAATTCAGAGTAATGATAGCAAAGATATCCAAATTCTTGGAAACAGAATGGAGAAAATACAAGAAATGTTTAACAAGGACCTAGAAGAACTAAAGAGAAAACAAACAATGATGAACAACAAAAGAAATGAAATTAAAAATTCTCTAGGAAGAATCAATAGCAGAATAACTGAGGCAGAAGAACGGATAAGTGACCTGGAAGATAAAATAGTGGAAATAATTACCACAGAGCAGAATAAAGAGAAAAGAATGAAAAGAATTGAGGACTGTCTCAGAGATCTCTGAGACAATGTTAAATGCACCAACATTCAAATTATAGGGGTCCCAGAAGAAGAAGAGAAAAAGAAAGGGACTGAGAAAATATTTGAAGAGATTATAGTTGAAAACTTCCCTAATATAGGAAAGGAAATAGTCAGTCAAGTCCAGGAAGTGCACAGAGTCCCATACAGGATAAATCCAAGGAGAAACATGCCAAGACACATATTAATCAAACTATCAAAAATTAAATACAAAGAAAACATATTAAAAGCAGCAAGGGAAAGGCAACAAATAACATACAAGGGAATTCCCATTACATTAACAGCTACTCTTTCAGCAGAAACTCTGCAAGCCAGAAGGGAGTGGCAGGAAATATTTAAAGTGATGAAAGGGAAAAACCTACAACCAAGATTACAGCAAGGATCTCATTCAGATTCGACGGAGAAATTAAAACCTTTACAGACAAGCAAAAGTTAAGAGAATTCAGCACAACCAAATCAGCTTTACAACAAAAGGAAGTTCTCTAGGCAGGAAACACAAGAGAAGGAAAAGACCTACAATAACAAACCCAAAACAATTAAGAAAATGGGAATAGGAACATATATATCGATAATTACCTTAAATGTAAATGGATTAAATGCTACAACCAAAAGACATAGACTGGCTGAACAGATACAAAAACAAGATCCGTATATATACTGTCTATAAGAGACCCACTTCAGACCTAGGGACACATACAGACTGAAAGTGAGGGGATGGAAAAAGATATTCCATGCAAATGGAAATCAAAAGAAAGCTGGAGTAGCAATTCTCATATCAGACAAAATAGACTTTAAAATAAAGACTATTACAAGAGACAAAGAAGGACACTACATAATGATCAAGGGATCAATCCAAGAAGAAAATATAACAATTATAAATATTTATGCACCCAACGTAGGAGCACCTCAATACATAAGGCAAATGCTAACAGCCATAAAAGGGGAAATCGACAGTAACACAATAATAGTAGGGGACTTTAACACCCTACTTTCACCAATGGACAGATCAATCAAAATGAAAATAAATAAGGAAACACAAGCTTTAAATGATACATTAAACAAGATGGACTTAATTGATATTTATAGGACATTCCATCCAAAAACAACAGAATACATTTTCTTCTCAAGTGCTCATGGAACATTCTCCAGGATAGATCATATCTTGGGTCACAAATCAAGTCTTGGTAAATTTAAGAAAATTGACATTTAAGAAACTTTCAATTTTAAGAAAATTGAAAATTGAAATCAAGTATCTTTTCCAATCACAATGCTATGAGACTAGATGTCAATTATAGGGGAAAAAACTGTAAAAAATACAAACACATAGAGGCTAAACAATATGCTACTAAATAACCAAGAGATCACTGAAGAAATCAAAGAGGAACTCAAAAAATACCTAGAAACAAATGACAATGAAAATACGATGACCCAAAGCCCATGGGATGCAGCAAAAGCAGTTCTAAGAAGGAAGCTTATAGCAATACAGTCCTACCTCAAGAAACAAGAAAAATCTCAAATAAACAACCTAACCTTACACCTAAAGCAATTAGAGAAAGAAGAACAAAACAAACCCAAAGTTAGCAGATGGAAAGAAATTATAAGATCAGATCAGAAATAAATGAAAAAGAAATGAAGGAAACGATAGCAAAGATCAATAAAACTAAAAGCTGGTTCTTTGAGAAGATAAACAAAATTGATAAACCATTAGCCATATTCACCAAGAAAAAAAAGGAGAAGACTCAAATCAACAGAATTCAAAATGCAGAAGGAGAAGTAACAACTGACACTGCAGAAATACAAAGGATCATAAGAGATTACTACAAGCAACTATATGCCAATAAAGTGGACAACCTGGAAGAAATGGACAAATTCTTAGAAAAGCACAACCTTCTGAGACTGAACCAGGAAGAAATAGAAAATATAATCAGACCAATCACAAGCACTGAAATTGAAACTGTGGTTAAAAATCTTGCAACAAACAAAAGCCCAGGACCAGATGGATTCACAGGCGAATTCTATCAAACATTTAGAGAAGAGCGAACACTTATCCTTCTCAAACTCTTCCAAAATATAGCAGAGGGAGGAATACTTCCAAACTCATTCTACGAGGCCACCATCACCCTGATACCAAAATCAGACCAAGATGTCACAAAAAAAGGATACTACAGGCCAATATCACTGATGAACATAGATGCAAAAATCCTCAACAAAACACTAGCAAACAGAATCCAACAGCACATTAAAAGGATCATATACCATGATCAAGTGGGGTTTATCCCAGCAATGCAAGGATACTTCAGTATACACCAATCAATCAATGTGATACACCATATTAAAAAACTGAAGGGTAAAAACCATATGATCATCTCAATAGATGCAGAAAAAGCTTTCGACAAAATTCAACACCTGTTTATCAGAAAAACTCTCCAGAGAGTAGGCACAGAGGGAACTTACCTCAACATAATAAAGGCCATATATGGCAAACCCATAGCCAACATTGTTCTCAATGGTGAAAAACTGAAACCATTTCCACTAAGATCAGGAACAAGACAAGGTTGCCCACTCTCACCACTCTTATTCAACTTAGTGTTGGAAGTTTTAGCCACAGCAATCAGAGACGAATAAGAAATAAAAGGAATCCACATCAGAAAATAAAAAGTAAAACTGTCACTGTTTGCAGATGACATGATACTATACATAGAGAATCCTAAAGATGCTACCAGAAAACTACTAGAGCTAATCAATGAATTTGGCAGAGTAGCAGGATACAAAATTAATGCACAGAAATCTCTTGCATTCCTATATGCTAATGATGAACAATCTGAAAGAGAAATTAAGGAAACACTCCCATTTACCACTGCAACAAAAAGAATAAAATACCTAGGAATAAACCTACCTAGGGAGACAAAAGACCTGTATGCAGAAAACTATAAGACACTGATGAAAGAAATTAAAGATAATACAAACAGATGGAGAGATATACCATGTTCTTGGATTGGAAGAATCAACACTGTGAAAATGACTCTACTACCCAAAGCAATCTACAGATTCAATGCAATCCCTATCAAACTACCACTGACATTTTTCACAGAACTAGAACAGAAAATTGCACAATTTGTATGGAAACACAAAAGACGCCGAATAGCCAAAGCAATCTTGAGAAAGAAAAACGGAGCTGGAGGAATCAGACTCCCTGACTTCAGACTATACTACAAAGCTACAGTAATCAAGACAGTATGGCACTGGCACAAAAACAGAAATATAGATCAATGGAACAGGATAGAAAGCCCAGAGATAAACCCACACACATATGGTCACCTTATCTTTGATAAAGGAGGCAAGAATATAAAAATGGAGAAAAGACAGCCTCTTCAATAATTGGTGCTGAGAAAACTGGACAGCTATGTGTAAAAGAATGAAATTAGAACACTCCCTAACACCATAAACAGAAATAAACTCAAAATGGATTAAAGACCTAAATGTAAGGCCAGACACTATAAAACTCTTAGAGGAAAACATAGGCAGAACACTCTATGACATAAATCACAGCAAGATCCTTTTTGACCCACCTCCTAAAGAAATGGAAATAAAACCAAAAATAAACAAATGGGACCTAAAGAAACTTAAAAGCTTTTGCACAGCAAAGGAAACCATAAACAAGACGAAAAGACAGCACTCAGAATGGGAGAAAATATTTGCAAATGAAGCAACTTAAAAAGGATTAATCTCCAAAATTTACAAGCAGCTCATGCAGCTCAATATCAAAAAAACAAACAACCCAATCCAAAAATGGGCAGAAGACCTAAATAGACATTTCTTCAATGAAGATATACAGATTGCCAACAAACACATGAAAGGACGCTCAATATCACTAATCATTAGAGAAATGCAAGTCAAAACTACAATGAGGTATCATCTCACACTGGTCAGAATGGCCATCAGCAAAAAGGTCTACATACAATAAATGCTAGAGAGGGTGTGGAGAAAAGGGAACCCTGTTACACTGTTGGTGAGAATGTAAATTGATACAGCCACTATGGAGAACAGTATGGAGGTTCCTTAAAAAACTAAAAATAGAACTACCATATGACCCAGCAATCCCGCTACTGGGCATATACCTTGAAAAAGCCATAATTCAAAAGGAGTCATGGCCCACAATGTTCATTGAAGCACTATTTACAATAGCCAGGACATGGAAGCAACCTAAGTGTCCATTGACAGATGATGGATAAAGAAATGTGGCACACATATACAATGGAATATTACTCAACCATAAAAAGAAATGAAATTGAGTTATTTGTAGTGAGGTGGATGGACCTAGAGTCTGTCATACAGAGTGAAGTAAGTCAGAAAGAGAAAAACAAACACCGTATGCTAACACTTATATATGGAATCTAAAAAAAAAAAAAAAAAAAAAAAAAAGGTTCTGAAGAACCTAGGGGCAGGACAGGAATAAAGACACAGACGTAGAGAATGGACTTGAGGACATGGGGAGGGGGAAGGGTAAGCTGGGATGAAGTGAGAGAGTGGCATGGACATATATACACTACCAAATGTAAAATAGCTAGTGGGAAGCAGCCGCATAGCACAGGGAGATCAGCTCCATGCTTTGTGACCACCTGGAGGGGTGGGATAGGGAGGGTGGAAGGGATTTGCAAGAGGGAGGGGATATGGGGAAATATGTGTACGTGTAGCTGATTCACTTTGTTATACAGCAGAAATTAACACAGCAATGTAAAGCAATTATACTCCAATAAAGATGTTAAAAAATAAATTCTGTGTCACTAAGTGAAGAGTAGAGTATAGATTTTCTCATGCAGCCTCTGGAAATTTATATAAAATTTATCACAGGAAGCTCAATGAGCAATTAGAAAAAGGTTGAATAAAGATGGGTGGACATCCGTATCATAGACTAATACAGTTCATTGCTATCATCTTGATCATTTCTCTTAAGATAGTTTCTTTTCATCTTGCTCGTCTCTACAGTAATATTAGTTGAGAAAAAAAATCACTAAATTTAGAGCAAGTATAAACCAAATCTTCATTTGATTCATAAACCATAGATTTTGCAGCTATCTTCTAATTTCTTATAATAGCCTGGTGTCTAAACTCCTGAACTCCATTGTCAAGAGGATGGCCGATAGTCATCTTTTCCATGTTCTGGAAATGTGAATAGTATTGTTACTTTTATTTTATAGGGGACAGCATGTTTATTTGCAAGCAAAGTAGTAGAAATCAGAAGTTCTCAAAGTGTGGTCCCCAGACCAGCAGCTTCAGTAACACCTGGGAACTTACTGAAAATGCAAATTCTCAAACCCCAACCCAGACCTACTATAACACAAACCCTAAGGAGAAGACCAAGCCATAGGTGTTTCACAAATCCTCCAGGGGATTCTGATGCACACTCAAATGTAAGAACCACTGGTGTAGAGCAATGGTCCTCAGCCAGGGGTGAGTTTGCCCTCTAGGACATTTGACAACGTCTGGAAACATTTTCAGTTGTCAACAGCTAGGGGAGAGGGTGTCACTGGGCATCTAGTGGGTAGAAGCAAAAGATGCTGCTGGCCACCCTACAAGGCACAGGCCAGACTCCCCCATAACAGAGGATCCAAGTCCAAAATGTCAGTAGCTCCAAGGTTGAGAAATCCTGGTGGAAGGAAAGAACCTTGATCAGCAACCCTGAGTTTTAATCACAGTTTCCTATTCATTTTCATCTATTATTTTATTTTGTTTTCAGGGTTTTGTGTCTTACAGATGATTTTATTTTTATTTTAAACCCACTCAACTTGGTTTCTACCAGTGTCATCTTTAGAAGGTCTTCCTCCAGCTTAGAATCACATAAATGTTTACCTATGTGTTACGATTTCCCTTTTTACATTTAAATAGTTAAACCATTTAGAATGAATTTTGATAAAAGTTGTGAAGTAATGATCTAACAATTTCTTTATTGTATTAAAACTCTTTGTACCTGGAATATACAAAATCACTTCTATTTCTTGACCAAGCCATGGCTAAGAGGATGTGCTTCACCAAAACAAGGGAATTAACTAAGCAAAAGGAAGGATCAGTTTGAATCAGCTTCATTCTTGTGTGCCCAAAAATTTAATGCCAGATTAAATAAGATGGACGTTTATTTCTCACATTAATAAATAAATAAAAGTGTGGCAATAAGCAGACCAGTGCTTGTTTCGTGTCTCTGTAATTAATTATTAGTGACCTAGACTCCTTCAGGAAGCCCTTGTCATTATGATCCAGTATGGCTGCTGGGGGAGTTTGGGGGAGAATGGATACATACACATGCATGTATGGCTGAGTCCCTTTACTGTGCACCTGAGACTATCACAACATTGTTAATCAGCTATACTCCAATATAAAATAAAAAGTTTAAAAAAATGGCTGCTGGAGCTCCAGCCATCACATTCTATTCCATGCAGCATGATGAAGAAAAAGACAAAAATGGGTGAGCCTCTTCTCTTTAAGAACACTTTCTAAAGGTCACATCCATTATGGCTTACATCTCCTTGGCCAAAAATAATTTACAGAGCCCACCTGCTGCAAAGGAGGCTAGGAAATGTAATCCATTAACTAGGCGAATAGATAGCTTACAGTGTCAGCCAGGAATGTCAGTATACATCCAAGATCACATAAATATATGCAAAATGGCAACAGTGATGAAGACCCTCAGAGGAGAGCTCGATGGCATCACAGAGTTATGCATATCATAGTGGGAGCTACAAGAGCGTGACGAGGCAAGGAAGAGACTCCCAGGCAGACGGGACAGAACGAGCAAAGGCCCTGGGGCCGGAGGGAGGATGTCAGCCCTGAGTGGGGAAATCACCCAGTTTTCCCAAGACTGTTGACTGTTTCACGCTTGTTGTCACAGACTAATCATTAATAGCATCCCTCTTCCCTCTCAGTAGTGTCAGAGTTCAGGGAACGTGTATCAGAAGATGCTGTAGAAAGATAAATGGGACCAGAGTAGGCTTTAGCCTTGCAGTCTGTGCTAACAACCTGGGTCATTATTCCAAGAGCGACGGGGAGCTATTTGAGGGTTTTGAACAAGAGCATCACATGAGCAGGTTTTCATTTTGAAGAGATCACTTCAGTCTCGATACAGAGAAGAATTTCAAGGAGGTGACCAGGTGATCCGGGAGGGGTCAGAATCTATGACTGTGGTTCAGGCAGAGAAGACAGTGGCTTGGATGCGGGTAGTAAGGTGAGACAAGGTTAGATTTAAGTGGAGAAAGGGACGTGGTTAGACTCAAGATACTCAGGGGGTACAAAGACAGGCTATGACGTGGGGGGAAAGAGAGCCTCAGTAGTGATGCTAGGACTTCTGTCTGGCACAATCGCAGGAAACATCAGTGAAGGTAAGGAGAGATGCTAGCTAGGCAGTGGGATGAGCTGGGATGAGCTCAGGTGGGAAGTACGGGCTGCAGCTGTACACCTGGGAATCAGTGTCACCTGGATGGTAGCTGAAGCTGTGGGTGTGAAGGAGGGGACCCGGGCACACGAGGAGAGAGCTGCGGATGGAGCCTAGGAAAGTCAACGTGAATAGAGGAGTAGAGCAGGGTGAGTTTCAAAGGCGACTGAGAAAGTGCTGACAGAGGCAGGGAGAAACCCGAGACTGCGGTTCCAGAAAGCCAAGAGAAGAGAGGTCACAGCAAAACGCCGCCGGATGGAAGACACGCAGCCCAGTGATGACCCTCGGGAGACGAGGGGTGTGGGGCCAGCTGCAGGAGGCTCAGCCGTGCGCAAGAGGGAGGGAAACGGAGGCCGTAAGTCCGGGAACATCTGTGAGGTTTCAGACTGTGAGAGGGAGGGGACAGGAGGCCCAGGGGAAGGTGGAGGGCAGGGCTGCTCTATTCTGACGGTAGGAAAGGTGGAAGCAAGTGGAAATATTCCAGGGAGAAGGGAAAAGCAAGGAGGAGGAGTAAGCAATCCTAGACGGTTCCTGAGAAGCCCGGGGGGAGGAGTCCAAAGCGCAGGAGGAAGGAATCGACTTGGAAAAGACAAAGGGCAGTGGGAAGGAAGGATAAAAGCCAGCCCAGTGGGCGGGGGTGTCTGCAAATCTGGAAGAGGGAGCTGAGTGAGGGCCCATGGGAGTGAGGGTGGGGGGAGTAGGAAGTCTGTTTGCCAAGAGCAAAGAAGGGGATGGAGGTAGAAGGGGAGCCGGAGGGTTCTCGGTGGTCTGAGGTGGCCACTGCAGAGAGTGGTGGGACAGAGGAAAACAAGGAGGGTTCCAGGTGGTTTGTATGCGCGTGCACACATATGCACACGCACACATGCAACATGCATGCCCATGCACACACACCCATACACATGCACACACATACATGCACAAGGCACACACGCACATGAGCGCACATGCACACCCATACACACACATGTGCATACACATGCACACACGCACATGCACACACGCACACATGTACATGCACATGCGCACCCATACACACGCATGCATACATGCACACGCACACGTGTGCGTACACATGCACACACGCACATGAACACACATGCACGCGTGTACATGCACAGGCACACCCATACGCATGCACACACTGGCCAGGACCCAAAGTCTCTCCACACTCCGTAAACGCTCTCTCACATCCAGGCCTCCCTCCTCCTTTCTTCTGGCCTGCCTGGTGTCTGTCCCCTCATTTTCCCATCCCTGGGCTCATTCCCACAAGATGCGGCCTGAGGAGCCCTCTGAAGGCTGGGGGGATGGTGAGAGGGAAGAACGCTGCCAGCACCCCACATTTCATACCCCTCCTCTCGTCCCCGTCACATTTACAGAAATAAGTTCGAAGCAATCGAAATGACCAAGAAGAGGAAGCTCTTCAGTGTTCTGGCCAAAGCCAAGCTCTGCTCATCTGTCCAGGGAGCAGCAAATGCTGGTGTTTCAGAGAGGGGACAACCTGGGTAAGAGTTTAGCTCAACTCCTCCTTTTTCTCATAAGGAGGCCGAAGCGCAGGGAAGTTTAAGGGCTGCATCTCAGCTGCGCGTGTCCGCATTCCTTGATGATTAATCTGAGCACACTGGACACAGAGACACTGAGCGCTTGATGAAAGTGGATTATCTCCCTTCTCTGAACTCAAAACTGCTTGCACCCAAGTCAAAGGCACATCAAGTCTGAATCTGAAAGCCTCTCTTTTTAACTGGGGGAGAAATCGTGTCACTTCATTTCAGAAGGATCCGAAGAGGAAATCTCATGAAGAAGGGACACAGCCCAGGATTCTGGAGCTGGAACGCCGAGTGCTCTCAGGAGTGGGAGGAAATTATTCTCCTGATCTGGAAACAACTCTCACTTGGAATGAGAGTCTCTTGCTTCCAGACACTCCAAGGACAGCAGGGGTCAGAGCCTGGGGCTTTGATGGGTAGAGAGTGGGGGGAGGCCCGCAGCGAGCGAGGGTGCTGGTTGTGCCTGGGCTGTCCCGGGGGAGCTGGGCTGTTAGGGAAACCCACGGGGGTGCTGCGACCAGCGCCAGGACACCCGAGTGTCTTCAGTTCTGGGTCACTGAAAGCACACGGCTCCTTAAGCGTCCATAAATCGCCTGATCTGCCTGAAAGAAACTGACAGTGGGGCTTCAAAGAAAATCCATTTCTGGAATAATAAGAGAGTGCTGCAGCTTCCACTGAGCAGATTCAAGGCAAAGCCGAGGGCGCCCAGGGGATTTTCACTTTGCAGCGGGGGGTGGGGGGTTGTCTGTGCCTGGAGGTTGAACCAGGGGATGTGAGAGGTGAAATTGGAGGCAAAAGCCCTCTCCGTCAGCCTAGAAGGGCAGCCTTGCTTCTATTCTTCACCCATCTCGGAGAAAAATTAAGTAGACGTCAGAGCCATCTGCCAGCGCTGAACTGAAAGAAGGGAGACAAAGAGGAAGGGAGGGGATGGTAGAGCCCTGGGGGGAGGATGAAGGGCGGTAGGAAACAAGGACAGAGACCATCGCTATTTAACCCCGCTGAGCTGGAGTCACAGCAGGGCTGTAACACTAGGTATTTGTTCTTTTGTACTCACTTAAAAGCAGAAAGGCAAATGAGCACATGAGGTTTCGCTTTCATCCACACAAAATTACTGCAAACACTATTCCCCCACCTCATAACTGTGTGTGTGTGTGCTTATATACATGTATGTGTGTATATACATGTATGTGTGCATGTATGTGCATGCATGTGTGTATATACACATGTATGTGTGCGTATATGCGTGTGCATATGCATGCATGTGTATATATGCGTGCGTGTGTGCGCGTATGTGCATGTGTATATATGTGCGTGTGTGCGTGTATATATATGTATATATGCATGTATGTGTGTGCGTGTACACATTATACTAACTCTCTTAATTTGGGAGCTATATCCTTTTTGCTTATTTTTAAAATAAAAACAAGTGTTCTTCTGTGTGAAAAATTCACCCTGGGGTTGAGGGTGGGAAGGAGCCGTTGAGGGTGTGCCCTGGCTCCCCCTACACCGGGTCCCCTGCACCCCTGCAGGAAGCCCGCATTCTCTTTATCTTATGAGGGTGGTTCCCTGGAGGTGTTTGCTCCTTTTCATTTTTCCCCAGCAAAAACTTTCCTGCCACATGAGGGCAAATTTCACAGGATCACCACATGGTGAAACATTGTGCCGAGAACACAATTCAGAACTTAAAGGAAGTTAATGAGGGACCCACAGGTACGAGGCTAACATCAGTGGGCCGGGGCTGCTTGCCAGGCTCAGGTCTAGGTATACTCCAGGGTCAGGATATGAACCCGGGCAAGCTGGTTCAAGTTTATGCTCTCAACCACTCGCCTGCCCCTGCATGTGTTCCCTCTGCCTCAAACAAGCCCCACCTGTCCTGCACCAAACCTCTTTATCGCTCTGCTTGTTTTGAGGATCCCTCCTGCCCCCTCCCCCAGAGCTAGGTTGGGAGCCCCTCGTATCTGCCCCCTGCCCCGGTCATCACCCAAGACTCAGGACTCCCTGCAGACAGTAAGATCCCCGGGGACAGGGTTAGGGTGATATCCAAGCATGGTAAGGCACACAGTGTATGTGTCTGAGTGCACAAATTAATGCAATGGTGAAAAAGACCTGGTCTTTGCCCTACAAGAGCTCCAATCCAGTGGGAGGACAGATCCCTACACGATGACCATGACACCTTATGGACAGGCTGCAAGGGCTGCCGTCAAGTTTATAAATCGGGTTCCAAACTCACATGGGGAAGGACTGGTGACCTCTGCCTGGGGTGCAAGAAAAGGGCAGGATGGTGCTTAATTGGGAATGAGTCATATTTTAACAGCCAAGAAGGGAGGAGGAGAAACACTAATGAGGAAACCACATGGAGAGTGGTGACTAATTCAATCCAACCACACAGGCGCCTGATTGAGCTCCAGCAATAGACCAGGCATCATCTAGATGCAGTGAGCCAAACAAACTGGGAACACAAAGCCCTTCCCCCCCGAATGTCAGAGAGAGGGAGGGAGGGAGACCCGAAACAGACCATGGCGGGAACTGTTAACCACACACGCCCAGCCAGGATGCCCAGACAAGCAGGAGGTCAGTGAGGGAGGGTTCCTCATCCAGCTCTGGGCTGCTGGAGGGGCTGGGGCTGGCCAGGGCCCGTGGCCTTGAGAAGTCCCTCTCTAGCACACAGGTGACCCACAGATGTTCTCATCTTCTGCACAGCCAGGAGGTAGAAGAGTTGGGAAGCTCTCTTAGGACAGAGCTGCTCTGGGAGCGGAGGATCAGGCAGGCTTTCTGAAGAAGGTGATTCCCAAGCTGGGCCCTGATGATAGAGTAAGAGTTCACCAGAAAGCAAGGTGGAGGAGATTTTGAACAAAGGAGCAGCTAAGAGTGGTGACAATAAAGAGCGCTAACCTTCACTGAGCAGCTAGGACGTGCCAGCCAGGACCTTAGCACCTCTTCAGTTGTCTCATTTAATCCTCCCACCCCTCTGAGGGGAAGGAGTCATTTTACAGATGAGTAAATTGAGGCACAGAGAGTTTAATAACCTTCCCAAAGTCACACAGCCAGCAAGCAGTGAAACTGGGATTCACAGCAAGGTAAATGTGTCCTGTATTTCCAAACCATGGCACTCCACTGCTACCCATTAGAAGACCCATTAAGGCACATGACAAAAGAGGTGAAAAAATCCAGGGGGAAGGCAGGACCACATAAGCAGTGTGGCTTTCCTGGGATGCAGAATGCTGGGCAGCCAGTGGTAAGAAACGGGCTGGGAGGAGGACACAGCATTCAGCTCAGAACAGGACAGCCACATGGACTTCAGGGACAAGGCAGGGAGGTCACGTCATGTGTCTGCAGAGGTGGATGGGGGGCAGGCTGCCCATGTCATAAGCTCCCTTTTGGGGATTTGGGCAGAAATTAAATGGGGAGCCACTGAAGACTCATGAGCAGGGGACAGGATGCTCCGTGAGGAGGATCAAGAAGATACCTCTCAGGCAGTGCCGAGAATGAGGAGGAGACGTGAGGGCAGTGATGGAGACAGGTGTTGGAAGGGCACTGCTGTGGTCCAGCGTGACAGGAGCCTGAGGCATGACGTGCTCCGTAGTCCCAATGACCGTGTGTGCTCTGTCTGCTGCCGTGATTGCTTCCTGGTTTGTATATTTCTTTCCTGACGATTGGTGCCCTCACAGGGAGGGGCTCCCAAGAACTGCGCCCTGCACACCCCTTAACACGCCCCTCCTAGCCTGCACCTTTTTGCTGTGTCCCATCTCAATAAATCTGCCTCAGTTTTCCCCCGAGCAACTTCAGACACCTCAGCCCTGCGTGTGCACATCAATTAGTGACCCGCTTTAGACACTTGGGCCTCCCTCTCTACCCCAGGGAACTTCTCAAGGCACTTATCAGTTACAGACACAGAGGAATTCGGGGGAAGCCCATCTCCTGCCTCTGCTGCACAAGCAGATGCCTCTTGAACCCTTCCACCCATGCAGGTCTCTCCTGGGGCTGCAGCCCACTGCCTCTGCGCGCGGCAGGCTGTCTGTCGCGTCAAGTTCCTGTTTCTTAAATCAATGTCCTCGAATGGATTGTAAGACGGTGGAGGGCAGAGCCTCCTGCTTTTTGATTTTTTTAAATTTTTATGTTTTACTTATTTTATTCTGGGTCCCCAGGAAGTGCTCACAGTGGACACAGTGACAACACATTGCACATTATGAAAAAATGAGGGGTATTTCTCCTAGTCAAACAGGACTTCTGCCGGGGGAAAAAGCATTGATTAAAAACTTGAGGCTATAAATGTGTGCGTGCAGTCCCGAAGCCCCAGCCTGATCCTAAATGAACTATGGTTCAGAAACATCTGCTGAGGTCTGATGGATGGATGGGGTGGGCCACCGCAGGCTGCTTTTCCCCTCACGATTTTCCTCTTCAGGAGAATAAAGGCCCGTCCAGTCCACGCACGCATGGGATGGGGGTCGGGAAGGGCAGTGGGACGTTTGTCTCCAATATCCAGCTCCAGCTCGGCCAACGGCCAGACTTCGCAGCCTTTTTCTTTTGAGACGGAGACCACGGGCAGAGGCCGTCTCCATGACAACCACACAGTTCAGTCCCCCCCATGGACCAAGAAGGGGAAGGGGCGGCGGGAGGGAGACACACTTCCCCAGTTCTGTCCGGAACCAAGGTGGCTTTGGAGGACCCTGCCTTCAGCAAGGAAGCCATGTACGTCAGTCTGGGCCTGAGTCTCCATCACCACATGGGGCTGTGGACAAAAGACACCATGTTGGCCCCAAGACAGATCCTGAGGCCACAGGAGACCCCGTAATCTCAGAAACTGCTATGCATGTCTGAGGGTTGGTGACATAGGAGGCTAGCTCCAAGTCACAGAAGCTGGAGACCCTTGGGCTACAGATGGGTGCCTAACCATGGGATCCAAATCTGGCCCTGCTGGCAAGAACCAGAACCACGGGGGGCATTCTTCTGCTTGCATTCGCTCAGAATGTTCTAGTCATCTGCTTAGCAAAGTCAGTTCACGTAACTCTGAGAATCAAATCCCCATAGAGATGCATCTGCATGAAGGAAGGAATTGGATTTTTTTTCACTCTCAGTAGAATGACAAAGGCAACTCATGACAGTTCCTCCTGGTTAATTCATTGACCCACTCATTTAAGCCAAGCTGCAGGGCTATCAGCAGTGATGCACACGTGCACAGGACACTCTTAGTACCATGTACAAGACAGAGGACCTTCCATGAGAGGTACATCCAAGACGTGTGCTCTTTTCATGAGCTACACCTGAAACAGTGAACTGGCTACACAAGAATCATGGGGAGTCATCGTGCAAAAACACCCCCCAGACGAGCTGAGCTGGAAACACTGGGCAGTTCCCTCTCCCATACAAGTGAATTCCGAGTATTGTTCAAGTTCTCTGTCATCAGCGTCAATGGGAGAATTGCTTTCACTCGTGATACGGATGTGCACATGGCCTATTTCTTACACTAACAAAAACACCGTCAATGGAAATGTGAATATAGGGACAAGCACGATTAAGGGGGTCAGCCAACAGTTATGCTAAGTTTTGTCTTCTGGGAGGTTTTCAATTTCATTTACTGATTTTATTCAAATTCACCACTTGAATTGAAGGTAAGAGGTTAGGACAGTGGTCACTCTCTGCACAATATGTTCAGTGCCATATACTTTGTTTTTTCCAGTCACCGTGGAGATAACACAAGCCTCTTCTTGGTGGCTTCAGAAAAGGCAGCTCTTCTAGTTGCCATGGTGAAACAAACGTGAAATTCTCTCACCAACAGAGAAAACTTGAAAATCCCTTTCGTTGACACCATTTGTCATTGATTTTATCCCATCTACTTTCAGCAACCGAAACCATGAACTGATCAATCCTGTTACTGAATAAGATTCCCTGTTAGACCATTAACGAGGTCTAAGTAAAAAGACACCTTTTATTTGTGCTCATTCCCTGAAAACATCATGAATATTGTGAGTAGTCATTTTAACTACTGCCCAGACAAAACGGAAAAAGCTTCTTTGGTTCATGCTTTTGTAGTTTTTCTAATTAGATAATCATTTAACAGCTTCCTTCTAAGATTTTCTTCTTTAGCCACTGAGTACATTCTATTCAAAGTGGAAAAAACTAATCATGGACATTTAAATGACTTTACGTACTTCCAAGCGCATCTCTTTTGGGCAAAGATAACACCACTTCCAGACAAAGCTGGGACTACAAGTGTTCAATAATACAATCTTTCCAATTCTATACCAATGCCTTCACCATCTATAATACTGAAATAAGTATATTGGTTTCTTCCTAAGCTAAGGATTAGATATAATATTTTATCTTAAAGAGTTCTAGGTTCATGTATCTCGTATCTTACATCAAGTTAATAATTCCTATTTGCTAAACATTTATGAAAAAGCCTTGTAAACAGTTTGATAATCAATACATATTCCTGGGAATCTAGCCATGGGAAATCTTCCCAACTGTGGAAAAAGATCCTGGCACAGAGATGCTCATCCAACTGGCCAACGAGAAACCACCTTCAGTGACCAACACAGTGGAAATCATTAGGGACTGAGCAACATGCAATTGTTAATGTAAAGTTTAAGAAGACCGTGAGTATAAAGAAAACATCTTCGATAAAATACTAACTGAAAAAGTGTATATAAAATTGTATACGTGGTATGATAACATTATGTAAAATTTTAAAAGAGAAATAAAAATGCATAGAAAAAAAAACAGACTTGGAAAAACATCCTAACTTGTTAGCAGTGATTATCTTTAGGTAGTGAGACTATATTTTCTACTTTTCCATGTAGTCTGTGTTTTCTATAATACCCATGAATTTTCTATACTATCCACGAATTATTTTTAATAGGAAAATAATAACTAGGAGGAGAAAGAGGAACACCCAGTGAAAACAAAATCAGATGCACCTCTGAGGATTTCATTTTTAGGTGCCTTTTCACATGGTTAGGAAGGGGATATTTCCTTCAAGTGGAGCTCCTGGTGAGTGTGAGACAGGAAGATGCTGTTTTATCACCTGCTTTAATGAATAAAAGCATAATGAGAAATGAAAATAGTTTCTCCTGATGAAAGGAGAGCCCTCTTGCTGCAGCACGTTTTTAGAACCTGACCTGACTGGGGAGACTTTTAACAATACGCCAGCTAATTAGTCACACTATACAAAAAAAAAAAAAAAAGGAAATAATGGAGAATCAATCGGAAATAAACAAAATAACAATACAGGAGGGAAATCATGACCAGGTTCCAGCTCCTAGGAGAGAGATTCTCTAATATGCATGGGTCAAAGGAGGAAGAGAGCAGGAAACAGGAAGACACAGTACAGTTTAAACTATCACCAGCAGGCTCTGGCCACTGAGACTCAGAAAGTAATAGCGCGGCCTTCAGCGGAAGCGAGCTGTAGGAGGTGCTCTTCCTTTACATCCATCTTTCGTGTGAAATCAGTAACACATTTTATCCTCAGACTGAGCACACTGGGGTGATTAAAACCATCGCTGTGCACCCAGGGGCCTGAACAATTCTCATTTAGACGAGAACAAAACTACTTGAATCTTTTCCATTTAGATGTCTGATACCACCTGTGAAAACAAAGGAAGAGCCCTGTGTTAAGAGTGATTTCCCACTTTCATTCTCAGGATGCGACGTGCTTCAAAATACATTGGTGATATACGGGTAACGGGTCCAAACGTACTACCAAAAATTGAGATTGCCTTTTGGTATTGAAGTAATTCCAAGACAATTTTTTCTCTTAAAGATGTGAGTTCTGACCAGTTTGCCAGTATGAACGGAATGACTCTGGCTGAATGGTTAAGACTCACCTCAAAGACCCAGAAAGTTTCCAAGTGCTTTATTTGCTGAACGATTGCTGATAAGTAAAGGGTGAGTTGATAAGAAAGTTAAGAACTACAATAATTTATCTAAATGAACTAGAATTTAACTGCAGCAAATACAAGAATCAATGGATTATTATGTAGGGATCGAAAAATTTCCAGTGCCCTCAGGGAAGTACTCCCCCACCCCCATCCCACCCCCATTCTCAGGGAAGGTATAAGGGTATGAGAAAACAAATAGCTTTCTCTCACCCTGGTTCTTACTTCCTTTCAAATTTAGTGTGGGAGAAAAGAAAATATATACACAAACGTCCCATCCCAAGTTACTGGATCAAAGGCTGACTTGAGATGGAAAACCCAGATGGGCAAATTGGCAAAGACCTGTCCCCAGATGTCCACTCCTGCCCTACTTCCACTGGTGCCAGCTCACACCCACTTAAGCTGGCATTCTCTTTCTTTGCCTCCACCCCCAGGAAAGATACACTCACCCTTCTAGAGAAAGAAGTATCAGAGAGACACTACAAGAATAATATTTCAGCAACATGTACCAGTGGGGAGAGGTAAGGGGAGAGGGCAACATAGGGATAAGGGATTAAAGGTACAAACTATTAGGTAGAAAATAAGCTACAAGGATATATTGTACAACACAGGGAATATAGCCAATATTTTATAATAACTATAAATAGAGTATAACCTTTAAAAATTGCAAATCACCATACTGTACACCTATATTATATAATATCGTACAGCAACTATACTTCAATTTAAAAAATCAAAAAATATATTTTAGCAGCATGTAGGTGGTTGCCTATAAAATTACATTTTCAGTGAACCTCTTAAGGATATGCCAAACAGATGACATCAAAAAAAGAAAATGGATCTTATATCCAGAAGTAAAAAGTATACCAACAAATTGGACATGCCAAATGCATTGTTTCTAAAGGTGCCCACTTGCACATGAAGTAACGTCCTTCTCCCGATTCATCTTCATTCACCAATTAATGAACTCTCCATATAGTAATAACAATTTAAGTTTAAGCAAAGAGTAAGTTGCTAAGAAACCAGTCTGTCTGCTTATTTTCCTCCTAGTCAACACTTTTGGAAAAAGAAGGAGAGATGAGGAGATTAGAGCTTTAAGAGATGGATGCGTAGAGCTCATTTTGAAACTTTTCTAATTATTACACCTCTAAGGGTTTTAAAAATCATTTTAAATTGTTTTGTCTCTTCCTAGTTGTTTTTTCTATATTTCAGTTCATTAAGCAAACAAAATAAATGCTTCAAAACTCGAATTATAATTTAAAGTATACTATTGTGTTCATGAAACACCGTGATGGAAGAGTTGAAATACATTCTTCCTAAATATACAAGGTTTGTTTTCTTGAGCAGCCTGGGAGACTATACCTGCCTTCCCAGAAAATAAATATGCAAATAAATATGCAAATGCAATATGCATCACCCTTGCTCTTACAAAGTCTTCCAGGATAGAGGGCTTGTAACATGATCTATAATTGTCAGAACTCAAGGAAAAGTATTGAGCTACCAGATATATTGAAAGGACCCTATCACAGTTACCCCTATAACACAGTCACCCTGTGAATAGAAATTCTGCAGTGTGAGGATTTATGCAAAGGCAAAAAGCAGCGTTTGAGCCTCATCAGGGTCTGAGCACAGTACTCTCAGCACTCAGAAGGCAGTCAGTAAACACAAAGGGAAGGGTCGAAACGAGGGAGGCTTAATTGTTTCCATTCCTTACCATTCACTTTCTCAAAAAATTCTAATCAAATGGATCGCTCACTGCTGTCTTCTCCTAGCTTTACAAGTCACTAACAACATTTTGTTTCAGCATTTGGACAGGTAATGGGAAAACATAATTAAAGCAAATGGTAAGATCATGGAGCAAAGCCTTGGCCTCAATTTTGTCTGTTAACTGTATTACATTTTTATTGTGCAAATGAGCTATTGCTAAAAACCGTGAAAGCCTTACTAAAACATTTCTGGTAGTAAAATGTGATCAACATGCATTTGACGATAGCAAATATTTAAAACAAACTAACCAAAGAACCCATTCATCTGTACATTCCTTATAGCAGTAAACATAAATGATGTATCAGGAGAATGAGGTACATGTCTGAGGCGTGGATCTGTAAAGATACCCATGATCTAGAGTTAAGTAAGAAAAAAAATAATACCAAGTCTTAGAATAGTGTGACCTTGATCCAATCAATGCCAAAATAGCTGTATAGTTTGGAAGTTTGTTTTTTGTTTTGTTTTTTTTTAAAGATCCAAAAGGATACTGTAACCTACTGCCAGCAGTGTTAACCTCAGGCCGGGGAGCAGACAGGGAAAGTAATGTGAGGGCGGCTTCTACCTGTTCTTTTCTATATACCTATACTGTTCGAATTTTTTACACCATGCCTTATTTTCAAATCTGATCATATGTGAAAGTAACTGAGAAAAGATCATGATTTTTGAATTAGTCTTAAAATATGTAAATTTTCAGAGCAAAAAAAAAAAAGCCATTAAAATTACTTACCTTGCTAGAATTAGATTTTTCTCCATTAGAGTCCATGCAATTTTATTTGATTTTATTAGCAATCTCTTTTAGAAGACCCTTGAGATCATTAAGCTTGAAAGGGGAAAAAATAAAACTGGTCTTAAGATCAATTTTCCAACTTTAAATTTTAAATGATGACTCTATGGCTCTTCTATGAAATAGATGTACTATATATAAAATAGGAAGTACGGTTCATGCCTGGAGTATGGCAGGCTCCAGGTGATATTTCAGACTCTGTCCATTACTAACTTTCTGAAATCATATCACAAGCAAATAATCATTAGCACCAATTAGGATTAGCTTTACTCAAATAAAAATCACTAGTGATTCCTCCATAGAAAGGATAGATTACAACGCAGAGAAGTAATATATAGAAATAAAAATGTTATATGTAACTAATAAAGTTATAAGGTACCAATAAAGTTTTGCTTTGATAAAAGTATAATATAATGAAAATAATGTGATACAATACTAATCAAGTTTTTGCAAGTAAAGTGTCTCCCCTCACACACACACACACACACACACACAAACAGTATAAGAAGCAAAACAATTTAAGTAAAAAGCAGGATAAAATTATTTTCAATACATGCATATTTCACAAGTTTTTACACAAGATGCATGAAGGTCACTTTCAATTACAAGCTATACTTTTACACTTAATAAAAGCTGCAGACATAACACAATCTCTGTATGATTGGTTTCCAACTTGCTGTATCACTCACTCAAGGAAAACTTTCTGTTTAACTTAGGCTTATTTCCAGTATTAACCTCTTCATTTAACTCTTTCTTTAAAAAGGACAAAAAGAAACCGTAAGGGCTAACGGCTGCCTAAAATAAAGAAGGCATAGTAAGATTCCTACTTACAGACTTAAGGTCAATGTGAATAACTTTGTTTTCTGGTGTAAGAATGAGACGGAGAAATTTTTTTTCACTGGAGGGGCTTTGGAGAGATTTCTGTATTGGTTGACAGTAAAAGGACTTTAGTGTGACGTTTAGTAGGATTTAAGACACCAAGAGCTTGCTCCAGAAACAAGTGGCCAACCCTAAAATTCTCCTTGGATAGAAAGGAGAGACTTTTTGTTGTTCAGAAGAGAAGGGGTAGAGGAAGGGGGAGGGGATAAAAAGGGGAGAGAGGGCAGGGGAGCAGGAGAGAAGCAGGGAGAGAGGCAGTGAAATCCTGTGGGTGGTGGCCCATGTCTCAGTGTTGTGTGGTTTGAGGTTTCCCTGGGATCTGCCCAAATTCAACTAAAACCTGCAAAAGGCATGGTGTAGGTGGACTTCTTGCAAAGGGGTGGAGCTCCACAGACAGGGAGATGCAGAGGGGGCTGGACCCACAGGCACTCCTCTGAGGACCCCACAGAGCCCTGGCTCACACGTGTGTGTGGACAGCCACCAACTGGGACTCCAGTCATCTGTGACACCCTTGGCACCACGCCCACAACCGTCATGCTCAGGTCCACTGTCCCCACCAGAGGGTCGCCCCGCCGCACCCAGACACGCACTGGCTGGGAGGCCCCCCTGGCCCCTGGGAGTCAGTTCAGCTGCCCCAGTTCCTGGATCTCTGGCTGACCTCCGACCCAGGCCCCGCTCTGCCCCATCCCCTTGCTGCCATCCTGCCTATGTCCTGCGTGCCCCAGAGCAGGGGCAGTGGTAAGTCTTGCAGAAGCTTGAGCCCAGCCCCAAGTGTACTTTCCATCGGCTCCCTCCAAAGCCACCTTAGTGAACCCACAAGTAAAACAACTCAACACAACAAACAAAAATAGACTGTTTTCTCTACACGCACACTTAGACAAGTCCCTGGCACCTCTATTCCCCAAACCAAACTGTTAAGCCCCTCTTATGTGGCCACTCTGACCGCTCAGAGGGATCTTTGAAAGGAATGTTCCCAGGTGCGTCCCCAGAGGCTTGCCCTGCATGGGAATAAAATCCAGCCCTAAAGAGGCCAGCAAGTTCCTGCCAAGGACGACCCAGCCTCCCCCTTCCTTCCTACTCGGTGTTCCCCTGGTCCACGCCACCTCTCTCCAGCTGCCCAGAACATTCCATGCATCTCTGGACTTAGGGCCTTCCCAGCTGCCGACCTTGCTCCCCGGTAATGCAGACACAGGCAGTCTGGGACATATGCCTGATATGGCTAAGAAAAGGGTTACCGCTATTGACTCCTACATAATTCAGCTGGAAAATGCTCCTACCCCCAAACCACTTAACAAGGGGTCCATTCATGAAATGAGGGGCCCATGTCTGCTTTGACAGCACTTAGCCCAATGCATGGCATATGGCAGGTGCTCAATAAGTATTACGAGCTGTGTAGCTTAGGTACCGATGCAGCAGACAATATATTTAAATATAAATATATGATGTAGAGAAAGTGACTAATCCTATAAGGCTTTATATTTCTTCTATATTACATATTATAGTCATCTAATATACATACTCAGTGTTAGAATACTATCCCCTATGCTTCCTTTCATGCATTCTAACATTTTTTAAATTTTTAAAAATATCCAGCATTTTTCTTTCCCCTCTTCACTGATGATAATCATGATATACATCCTGGCATGACTGTTTCTGTCCAGATACTCAACTCTAAGAACACAGGAGTCTTCCCCGCCCCTCAATTAAAAATCAGTACCAGTACATCAGGAGAGCAGCCGTAACGAGATATACTCCCGCGTGATGGCGTGTCTACAAAGATGGCTGCCACGTTTCTCCCTGTCCACGTGTCACTCCCACATCAAGAGGTGGAACGTGAACAGGGAGAGTCTACTGCTCCCCCACCTGGATCCCAGCCAGCCTGGGGCTGCTTTAATCAATAGATGCTGGTGGACGTGCTGTCATGCCAGGTCCAGGTCTCGCCTTTAGAAGCACTGGTGGCTTCTGCTTCTTCACGCTTGGAAGCCAGTCCCTATGGAAAAAGGGGAACTGCCCCGAGACCCCCAAGCCTCATGGATCAGAGATCACGTGGAAGAGAGAGGCCATGAGGAGGACCACTGAGGTGCCAGATCCTGGCCTCACCGCCAGCTGAATCCAGCCCCGTAAACCCAGCTGAGACCACCTGAAGCAGAAGAACTGCCCGGCTGAGCCCTTCCAAAACCCCTGACCCAGAAAAGCAAGAGTGAAATAAAATGGTTGTTTGAAGCCACTAAAACGTGGGGTTGTAGGGGCTTCCCTGGTGGCGCAGTGGTTGAGAGGGCACCTGCCAATGCGGGGGACACGGGTTCGTGCCCCGGTCCGGGAAGATCCCACATGCCGCGGAGCGGCTGGGCCCGTGAGCCGTGGCCGCTGAGCCTGCGCGTCCGGAGCCTGTGCTCCGCAACGGGAGAGGCCACAACAGTGAGAAGCCCGCGTACCGCAAAAAAATAATAATAATAAAATTTAAAAAATAAAAAAATGTGGGGTTGTTTGTTGCACAGCAATAGGGAACTAAAGCAAACTGTGATGGAAACATTCGACTGTCAGCACAGAACGTGCCGTCACCCTGAGTGGTTGAGTCCTACATATGGAGCAAGTAGCTCCAGGGGAGGCAAGGGGAGGAGGGAAGAGAAGAGGGAAGGCAGAGGCGGGGTGGGGGTAAGTAGGAAGGTACCAGGCTGCAGTCCACCGCCCTGCACGAGGCCAGAGTTCAGGAAGGGAGGCCCATGGCAACACGGCCTCAGATCTTTTAAATGCTGCTGGTAACCAACACGTAAATACATACACGAGAAATTGTGAACCGAATACATGATCATCTTAGAGCTCTGAGAAGAGCACCTTTTGTTCATTCATTCAATGTTCCTTGAGGCCCTACTATAGGCAAGGAATCGGGTGCTGGAGACCCTGCCACCCCTGATGGCGTATCGTCAAGCCGTGGAACTGCACAGCCCTGGAGAGGGTATGTGACTCTGTCACCCAGGACGCCATCCCCCAAATGCCATGGATATCACCTCCTCCTCAGACCCTAACAGGGAGCCGACATTTATGAATCGATTGTCATTTCTGCTGAACCAAATCCTAATTTCCAGCTACCCAGCTCAGGGTGGAGGTGGGCATACTCCCTCTACGTCTAATTCACGTGTGTATTCTCGCAGTCGCAATTCAAATGAAGTGGATGACAAATTAGAGTGGCAGCAAAGACTGGCATAGGGTCTCTAGGCTCCCAACCTGCTTTTCTGAGCCTTTCTGGTACTCCCTGCAAGCATCTTACACCTGACAGAAAAAGAAGGGGTCCTGGGGTAGACAGAGACAGTCGTGGAAATGGGACTGCAGGACTATTCCCGTGCGGGCTGGGAGTATCGGAGAAGCAATTCCATTCCAGCAGCCCGACTTTGTGCAGTGAATAAAGAAAGCTGAGTATAGAACAGGGTCACATCTATTTTTGTAAAACAATTAACTTCATCTATTTTTGTCACTGGCCTCTAGCTGAAAGCTCAAAGATAATGGAGATTTAAAAAAATAATTCCCAAACTATAAACAGAACTATACCTTTGTATCCAGCTGTCTAAAACGATGTCTCATTCTTCAAGGAAGTTAAAAAAAAGAGAGAGCGAGAACAGAGAGAGAGAGAGAGAGAGAAACAAAACGGGTTATTAGGCTCCATTTCGCCGTCTTTTAAAGCATAAAATACAGTTCATTTTCATCTTCAACTAAATCAACGTCACCTGCTTTTACCGCTTTTACTTTCTTCCTAATACCCAAGCGAAGCAGAATTCCACTCTCACCCCAGATGGAAGGACAGCAAATAGATGCTACCTTTGTTGATGGGGCGGTGGAAGATGACCTGTAAGGTCCGTTCCTTCCTTTCAAAACTAAGCTCTCCACGTCTAGGGATGGAGGAGAATGGAGGGCATCTGCTTTGTTACTCAAAGAGAAAAAGCATGCCTCACATCCCCTGCTCCCAATAGCTGTGTTGAACCTAACAAAGGGATTAGTTGTTCTTATGTTTACGCTTTCTTTGTTAGACTGAATTCTGAGGTGTGTTTGGAGCTCTCTGTAAGAGTGACTTCTGACCATTAACCCTGTTACCCCACTTTAAACACGAAGGGCACGCTCCAGGATGCCCTGCATCCCACATTCCTCATGGACCATCTAGGGAGACAGTGACTTAGCTAGTTCTATGGGATGTTTACAACAACGCCATGCGACTCATAAAGGGCGTTCAGAACTTCTCAGGGACAACTGTCTGTAAGAGATCAACCAAAGGGTTTGGCCATCTTCTAATCGCTTGCTTCTTCCTCACAGGGATACACGTGCAGACCCTGCAAGGTAACTTCTGTTCCCCACAATCCTTGGGTCTTCCTAGAATCCACCTCTGCAGCAGTGGCATAGGGACCCATGCTCTTGTCACCTGGTCCCACAGCCCTGCCCTTCAATCAGAAGGACAATCCGATGGCAGGTGGGTGGTTTTTGCCCTTCCTGAAAGGCTGACACACCCTTTTACGTGTGTCACCTTCAGTTGCCTGGGCCATATCCTTTTGGTGCCATTCCTCTCCGCCGCAAATTCCCTTTACAGAGTTTGCTCAGAGAAGCTGCCTGTGTTCAGTCAGCTTCTGTACACGAGGGGAGGCTCGCAGAGCAGGAATAACTGACTGACATACTCCTCTGATGTGTCGTGGGCTTTCGTGTTGATCTTGACAAGGTAATTTTCTTTCATGACACCCTCCCATGCCAGAGTCATGTTGTCTTCATTCTTGAAACCTTGAATAATGAGACAAAGAAAAACATTCAAGTTGCTTCCTTTGCCCCCTTTCCCGCCTAAATCGATACCTGCTAGGCATTTTGCCATGCTCTGGCACCAAGAGAAATAGATTTGTCCTGCACAGGCTGATATGACTAATGCTACTTACTGGTGAGAGCAGCAGACCCACGGAATATCAATGAAGGTCTTGGCAACAGTGAAGAATGGGAGCTTGCATGAAATAGGAACGCAATCTTCATTGCAACCAGAGATCCATCCACAGCCGGTCTGTGTGTCTTTGACTCAACAAAATCATTTCCCTAGTGAATTTGGTTCTCACATTTCTTATGTGTTCCTGTTCCTTTTTGATGACATCAAAATACTACTCTGGGGGCTTCCCTGGTGGCGCAGTGGTTTAGAGTCCGCCTGCCGATGCAGGGGACACGGGTTCGTGCCCCGGTCCGGGAAGATCCCACATGCCGCGGAGCGGCTGGGCCCGTGAGCCATGGCCGCTGAGCCTGCGCGTCCGGAGCCTGTACTCTGCAACGGGAGAGGCCACAACAGCGAGAGGCCCGCGTACCGCAAAAAAAAAAAAATACTACTCTGATCATTCAGGTGGATAATTACTGATGGATTGTCTATTCTCAACCTAACACGGGGGTAGAAAGTTTGGAGGAGAGGAAAATCATCCCTGGACCTCATTCCTACCCTCTTGAAATAGGCAGTCTGGGTGTAGACCTCAAGGCTAATTCTGATGTTTAGTTTTTTCCTCTCACCTAAGCCAGGTGTGCTGCAAAATTAGCCTGGGGAATGTTCCAGCAAGATTTTTAGTTCAATTTTTTTTTTTTTTTTACAGTGTCTTAACCTTTCAGATGGCAAGCAGACAAAGGAACAAATCAACCTGTCACCTGTGTTTCAGGTACTAGTGCAACGGACAGCAGTCCTCCACATGAATTCACGGGGAAAGAAAAGCACATACATTCACGCAAGTGTCCACTTGGAATAAATGTATCTCGTGTTTACTTTTCAATGTGTTCATCTACATGTTAGAGTTTAGGAACTGTTTTAAGATCTTCCTAGATATAAAAAGAATTAATTGGGAGTCAAAGACATACAGAAGTGGCAGGATGGAAGCAACTCCTATATAGCAAATAAAGATTTATTTTTAAACGGTGGTTATTCACTTTAGAAAATAATTCCTAACGGAATTTCTTTCAAGTGGATTTTTCCTAGCAAAGTCATCTCCAGTGTCTTTTCCTCAAACTAAATGTGTGTAGAAGCCCGATAGGAGTACTTAATAATCAATGGAAAGGACAGGCGCTCCTGAATTCAGGTGGCTAAAGAGGAAGAAGGACCAATGACCCAATGTCCAGCCTCTCTCACCGTCAAGGAAATGCTGATTGAAACGATGACGGAGCACTGTCACAACCAAACTGGAAAATTAGCAGAGGCTAAAATAATGACTGTACTCTCTGTTGGAGAAGATGTAAACAAACAGGTTTCCCACATAATGGGAAAATCTGTAAATTGTTACAGCCTCAGGGAATGAGGGATGGGAAGGGGGGCAGACATATCAAAAGTACATACACTGTATCTAGAAATTTCTCTTCTAGAAAGAACTCAAAGGAAAATATCACCGATATGCTCAAAAATGAATACATAAAACTGTTTCTCATAGTGTTATATAGTAACAAAAGAGGAGAAACAATCCACGTGTTTAACAAGGGGTTGGTTAAATTGGGTACGGTATACCCATAGGCTGGAATATTCCACAGTTAAAAATTGTTATAAAGACGTATATTTATGGCTATGGGAGAGGTTCTCTGGGAGATTATTAGTCAAATGAACAAATTAGATTTTGAATGTGTACGCACAGAGCAATCTAATTATCATACACCCACACAAGAATAATACAATGAATACCGATACGTTATCAATATCTATCTCTGGATGGTGGGTTACATCTGCTCTTTGCTCTTTCTTAAATGTGCTTTTCTGTGTTTTTTGAACATTTTATAAATGAGCTTGGATTACTTCTTCAATCATGAAAAACAGCAAATTTTATAAAAATGCAATGACTGGGTAGCATATTTTTTACCATTACTTGAAGATGTCACCAAGAAAGTACCAAAAATGGAAGTTTGGATTCTACCTTTTCTGAAAGTTATTTGAAAAATCTTGCATTTTCCTCTAAAGAAGAGCAATTTTAAGCTTAAACCCCATGATTGTCCTATCACTGGAGGCAAATGCAAAGTAAAGGTAGGAAATGAATTACCATGAGGAGACTCGACAACCACAGGATGCTGTGGTTCCGGAACTAGGCATCCCTAAGGAGAAACAAATGAGCAGGCGGTGACCAGGTCCCCCCAGAAGTCTAAAGGATCCTGTCCTGTGGTCTCCCGTTCTCCCTATTTCTTTATTCCTTCCTGAGACTAAGAACTGTTAGAAGAGAACATCCATGGCTCACTGTCTGTTTCCCCGATTGTTGTGAGAGCATCACTTTCCCAGGGGCCTACCAGGGACACAGGTGCAGATTAACACAGCTCATTTCTGACCTGTTTGCTTTCTCTAGTTGAAGCTCTTGTCCACTTGCTGGCCAGGTTGGGGGATTTGTTTTCATTTTTATGTTCTTTCTTGTACTTAACCGTTAAATAAGTTTGGGGGGAACGTAATGCATTTCTTTCTGCCTTCTCAACCCATCCTGAATCTGGAGGACTGATTCGTCCTTACCTATAACACCGAGTTTCCTGGTTCCATTGATCCTGGGCTGAACACAATGTAACTTTGGAGAGTGGACCTTCATCCCATACGGCCCCTCTACCTACCCACCCCCAACTGGAATCCCACTAGTGATAGGGAATTCACTACCTCACAGGGTATCACGTCATTTCCAGACGGCACTAATGGTTAGACATTGCTTTGCCTTTATATTGCGTCAAATCTTCCTCCCCACAACTTTTATCCATCGTTTGTTTTTGTTCTCTGGAACGATTCAGGAAGAAGTATGAAACTTTTTGCCGGAGCCTCTAGTCAGCAATACGTTTCCTAAATTTCCTTTGCATTTGTCTCCAAATCTGTGGCATGGATTGGTCCCCTGAGCTCTCCCTCAGGTTCTGCAGACACTCACCCATGACACGGCTTCAAAACGGACTCAAAGATAGTCTAAGACACTTCATTACGCACCTCTGATCTTTGGGTGTGGCCTTTGAGTACCAATTCCAGGTCTCAACTTTCAGTTCCCATCCCAGATATAAAGACTTTTCATTCTTTTCGTTAGAAATGACTCACTTTGTCCTCCATGGCAAAATGATGAGGGGAAAGACAGCAACTTATCCAAATTGTCAAAACACCTTTCTTCATTAGGAAAGGCATTTACATACGTGTGATAGCTAATGACATTCCCCAAACTGCCATTTAACGTCTTGAAATAATGCTGTTAAAAGAGTTGACGATGAGGATTCTTTAAACTGTGACACGAGATGGGGGTCGTTGGTACATTTACATTCTGAAAGCCAGACTTTAGGAGATCATGGCTCCAGGGATAACACAGAAGTAAGTTATGACTAATATTTAAGGTCATGTTCCTGAGTATCTCTCCTCCATTTTTCTGTGTAGTTAAGGAATCCCACAAAAAATGATGGTTCTTGGCAAGTTCCACCAATTATCATGTCTAGGTTAGTAAAGTTCGTATTTTTTACTTTCTGAATCATCAAAATATCGGGGATACACTAAAGGGACAGGAATGATTGGCCCAATACAGAACGTGAATCCCATGATGGTAGTCATTGACCATTTTACCAGGTGTAATAAAGAAAAGACCAGAGGGCAACACATAAACGCACAGCCAGCAGCCCCAGGGAGACACAGCACAGTAAACAGTAGGAATAAGACACAGACAAAGCAGACAAGCTCTAACGCATCCGGACACAATTCAGTAAACTGGAGACAAGACCAGCCCAACGGTGTTCCTTTCATTGTTTGTACTGGATTCTCCCTTAGATTCTCCCTTCCCCAAATTGCCCCCAACACCCAGTTTTTTGCTATTTAACGGAGACTTTTCTTCTTACCCATAGTGATCCATTCAGGGGACACATCTCAAGATCCTGCCCCACTCTCCAAACCCTAAACTGACTGCTCTTCCCCGAGTCAGGAGAACGAACGTCAGGATCTGAGAAGCATCATTTTACATAGTGAGCTGAGGGTGTCTGCTGCTTGGCCCTGGGAGTTTCTTTGTTCACTTCCATCTTGAGGGAAATAAGTTCAATCAGCAAGAGGGTGTTTCACGATTTATGTGACCATTTCTTGCACTATCGTGTCTTCTGTCTGCATTTTTTCCTTCCCCTGGGACTCAGGATGTACACTGTGACACAGCAGGCAGAGGACGGGAGGCAGGAGACTGTGTGGGGCTAGAATCTGGCTGTGGGACACGGACCAGGGTCTTTCATTAGTCTCCCTGTAACCCTTGGCCCCCTGGACCCCTCCCACCTGTCCTCTGACCTCTGTAACTTTTCTCTCTGACCGCTCCTCACTCTCTGGGCCCCTCCCAGCATCTATGCCTTTGCCTGGCTAATTCCAACTCATCCTCTTAGGTCTCAGTTTCAATATCCCCTTCCTCCAGGAAGTCTCCCCTGACTCACTCTAGTCTGGGGTGTAAATGTCCACAATGTGGCTATCATGGCACCCTGCACATTCTCTAAATTCATGCTTCCTACACTTCTCTGTTAAGGCTTTCTCGTTTTCTTTCTTCTCCTGAGATTATGAGCCCTGTTTGAGGGCAAGGTTAGCCGCTAGCACCATTTCCACAGTGCCTGGCTGCCGCATGGTGGGCTCCTGATGCATATTTGTTGAATTAATGATCCCCAGGCCCCTTTCACAGAACTGAGAGTAGATGTGTGTAAAGAAATGAACGCCTCCTGTAATACTTTTACAGTTATTTCTCGTTCATGTGCACAGGTAGGGAAGGCCCCTCTTCATGCTTTGCTTGTCTTTCCCATGCACCATATCCATCCATCCCTGCACTCCCTCCGTTTTTAAACCCAGATCTGCAGAAAATGTGGGGTGGGTTTTACAAAAATCTTCCAAAGACAATGGTGGCAGGAAATGAGGTTGGTAGGCTCTTGCTTTTGGAATTTATAAGAACTCAGTGATTTTCCTTTTTTATCACTCTATTTAGACATTTCATGAGAATGTTTTCATTGGTTCTTGGTGGTTGTCTAGAATCTAAGTGATCAGACTAACTGGATAGTTCATAAACACTGAGGCACCCACTTCTATCCCCGTTGCTGGAGGTCATTTTCTGGAAGCAAGCTGGTACTTTTCTAGGCCATCCGCATCTATCACAGATCCTGCTCAGAAAGGAAGTGCTCAGGAAAGGTTGTTTCAAGGAAGGAAAACACAGCAGATATTCCAATTGCTCATGAAACTGTATCATTTTAGAAAGTGGCAAAGAAAAAGCAGCAAAGGACTGAGAGCGATCAAGAAGCTGTTTCTTGAAGGTCCACGCTCAGCTGTCTACGCTTTTGAGGCTCCGGAAAAGCACAGCAAATAGGGCTGTAGACGTACATAGGGTCAGCCTAGGTATCGAGCATTTCCCTATGGTGAATGCAGTTATAGCCATTATAGCTGAGAAATTTTTATTCTAAACTGTTCGAGGCATCAAAGATAATTCTGGACTGAGACATGTTTTCATTTCTAGTGTGTCAGATCGAGGTTTAACATGTCAGGTGAGTTAATGAGAGAGAAGCCCGCATGCACACCGCCCCCAGTGGCAAGGACTCAGCTCAGCTGTGATGCCTGGGTGGGGAGGGCGGGGAGAACCTTGCTTTCTCCCGATAGGCCAGCGTGGGAGCGGGACAGGGCGGGGGCGGGGGCGGGGGCTTGTGGGGGGAGGGCACTCTCCAGAGAGCAGCTCCTCCGGCTTGTTCAGGGGATGCCTGGTGTGATAAACGGCAAAACAGGGCCACAGATTCTGCCCACCCCGTGTGTAGGCTGCTCTCCCTTGAGGTGGGTGGGCCTGTGACTTGCTTTGACCAATAGAACGTGGCAGAAGTGATGTCATCTGACTTGCTGAGCCCAGGGCCTCAGAGGCTATGCAGCTTCTGCTTTTTGTGGGAGTCCAGGCTCCAACTGTGGGAGCCTGAGCTGGAGGAGACTGAGGCTCCCTGATGACAGCCCAGCCAACCCCACACATGTGAGCACACATGGACACTGGGACCTGCCAGCCCATAGCCTACCTGCCAACAGCCAGACACCACAAGGGGCAGAGACCAGCCCAGGACTGACCCATGGAGTCAGGGGCAGATAAACAGTGGTAGTTTTAGGGAACCAGATTTCAAAGGGTTGTTTCACAATAAGACACAACAGATCTGCTTAGAGACTCAGATCTACTTGTTTTTCTCAAGAATGGGACTGGGTATGGAAATCCCGCAGGTACCAGGGCTGGGTCCAACCTGCGTCACTAACTCTGCCTCCCTAGTCAGCACACGGGGACACTGCTGGGTGACCAGCAGCCCCTGAACTGACAGGGTTCCTGAGATGCAGGACTTGTAGTTTTACAATAGGGATGGTCCCCGGCAAACTGAGACAAGTCGGTCACCCTAAGTGGACATACAGAATGCAGGACGCTCAGCGCTAAGACGGGGACGTTCTGGGCAAACCGGGACAAGTCAGCCACCCTAGGCCCTCGGCACTTTTGCCATTGTGGGCCCCTTCCTGGATCAAGAAAATACGAAAAAGATATATGACTGGGTTGGTATAAGGACAAGTATATACCAATAGGTTTTCTGTCACCTAAGAGTTCTTCCTTTTTCTTCTGATTTTTAAAAGAAATGAAAAGAACTGTGTGGACCCCAAAGTGCCTGGGCCCCGTCGCTGTGCAGACGTCAGTCCTATGGCTGCATGCCTATCCACCCACCGGGAGATGGAGTCCCCAGCTTAAGTCTGAGGCTAGAAGACAAAGTGTACAAGCCAGTGGTGCCCTTTCCATCTTTTCCTTTGCATCCAGACATCCAGATGAATGAAAATAGGCCTCTCCCTCCCTTGTGCTGAATTCGGTTGAAACAAGTTTGGGGTGAGGGAGATCTGTGCAGCTCAGTGGCTCCAGGAAGGGGCGTTAAGTACACCTCGGGTCGTGGGGAAGAGAGCCAGATGTGTGCTCCCTGCACCCAAAACGATGGGGACCCAGGTGTGGCTGAGGGTCAGGGGTCAGAGATTCCGGCTCCCACGGCAGGGGCAAGGAGAGGGGCTAGGTGGGGATCCGTCTGCCCGGAGTTTGTCGGGGCTGAGGAGCTGGGTGACCACGCGAGAGGGAGAACAAACTCCACAGTCCCCAGCAGGGAGAGTCTGTGCAGAGTGCACCCCTGGAAACCAGAGGCTCCTGTGGGGCAGCGGCCCCCAGAGAGAGCATCGCCAAGTCCCGAGAGCTGTGGTTGGTGCGAGGGGGCAGGCAGGGCATGGCTGAAGGACCCGCCAAGCGCCCACACAGCAGAGAGTCAGTTTTAAGCTCGCACCAGGCCAGGAAGCACAGAGCCAGCCCAGGGCAGCACCACCGTTGCTAAACAGCATTTCTGCTCTTTCCCCTCCCTTCTCCCTGTGCTCCAACCCGGAGAAGGTCAGGAACAGCAGCTGGTGAGTGAGTGGGAGGGAAGCGAATAAGAAAGAGAGAAAAGCCAGCAGCCCATCCTTCCCGACAACTCCACCGGCTGAGAGCGGCCTCAGGGTAAGAGGAGTCTCCCCTCTGAATGACGATGAATGGGCTGCTTAATCTATTGGACTGCAGGTCCTAATTTCTAAATTGAGACTGTTTTACCAAGTAAAGTCATCATAAGCTTTTCTAGTTCTCTAAGAACGACCAGGAAAGTCATGACCCCTGCTGGAATCAAAGCTACGATCTCGCCCTGTCACAGCTCACCCTTCCCCCTCCCCATATCCTCAAGTCCGTTCTCCAGTAGGTCTGTGTCTTTATTCCTGTCTTACCCCTAGGTTCTTCATGGCATTTTTTTTTTCTTAAATTCCATATATATGTGTTAGCATACGGTATTTGTCTTTCTCTTTCTGACTTACTTCACGCTGTGACAGGGTGAGAGAGTGGCATGGACATATATACACTACCAAATGTAAGGTAGATAGCTAGTGGGAAGCAGCCGCATGGCACAGGGATATCGGCTTGGTGCTTTGTGACCGCCTGGAGGGGTGGGATAGGGAGGGTGGGAGGGAGACGCAAGAGGGAAGAGATATGGGAACATATGTATATGTATAACTGATTCACTTTGTTATAAAGCAGAAACTAACACACCATTGTAAAGCAATTATACCCCAATAAAGATGTTAAAATAAAAAAAAAAAGCTAAGATCTCCCAGAGAATAAATGTCACACAAGCAACAGAGAGCTTTTGACGCACCCCATGAATCCTGCTCGCTGAACATCCTATTTACATCATTATCATGTACATCCACAAGTGAGCCCCCTGGAATAAGGCTGTCCCGGCAGATCTAGAAGGCTTTCTTAATCTACTCTTTCAATGCATATATATGTATCACTGAATCACTTTGCTGTCTAGCAGTAATTAACACAACATTGTAAATCAACCATACTTCAATAAAAAAATAAAATAAAACAGCTATGATGACACTACCATTAAAAAAAGAAAAGAAAAAAAAACCTGTGGGCATGGACAACTGCTCTAAGTATTGTAAAGTCTACTAAAATATTAATATTGTGCTCTGTAAATTCAAAAAACAAAACTACTCTTTCTCTCGAGTAAGTCACTGGGGGGCTCGATGCCTGAACTTTACAGACACCTGTGAGCGCTGAAATAACTGTGACTAACCCTTCCTGTTGAGATGTGGACCCGACACGCTCCCCCAGAATGAATCCCTGCCTTTAAGCCCCAGCACAACGGATGAGCCACTCACAGCAGGCGGAAGACTCTGCGCTCCTCTCTTTGCAGCAGCAACGGAAGCATTTCTTGACCACCATGTAGAAGTAGGCGAAGACCACGAACGGGAAGGGAACGTTGAGACGGTTGCAGTATTCCTGCACCAGGAAGTACCTCTGGAACTTCCAGACCTGGTCGTTGTTCTCCTGGACGGTGCCCACGGTGTAGCTGGCGGGGGGTGGGGGGGGAGAGAAGGTCAAGCCTCAGCTTTCCATAGGCCTGGCCATTTCATTGCCAAATATGGTGATATTGGTACCAAGCTCCCACTGCCATAGGAGAGAAGAATCTATGGTGGTATCGGGGCCTGAGCAACTCAGGCACCCTTCCGTTCATGCTGGGCCAAAACTGGGTCTGGCTTTTGTTATTTTGTTGTTTTTTTTTTTAATCACAAAAGACTGTTCAATGAACTTTAAAATGATTCCTGCCTGCGAGGGGGCAGGCAGGGCATGGCTGAAGGACCCGCCAAGCGCCCACACGGTAGAGGCGTGTTTCAAGACCTTTCAAGGGTTCCCTTTTTCCGTTAGTCCGGTATTGTGTTCGATACGCAGAGGCCCAACGTGGCGCCTCTCGGAGGAGTAAGTTGCCAACGTCACTGTGGGAGCTTAATTATAAACAACCTGGGAGAGCAGTTCGTTAGTATTTATCAGGGACCTTAAAAATATTTATCCATTTGACCCACTGATTTTCCTTCTTGGAAATCTAACCTAAGAATAAGGAGATACTGAGAAAAGAAAATATAGAAATGGATATCACACATGGGTGTCTGCCACAGCATTGAGTAATAGCCGCTCCCACTTTCCACCCAGCAGCATTGAACAACCAAAATGTTCAACACTAAGAAAATATATCACAAGTTATGGCCAATCAATGTGATTACACGATGCAGCTGCCGTTAAAAAATACGTTTATGACTAACTTTTATATTTTGGGCAAATGCTTACATGTGAGTGAAAATAGTGAGGCTCAAACTTGTACTCACAACACAATCTCACTACGTAAACCACAGTTCACAGGGAGAAACGGATCCCATAACAAAGAACTAGGAAAATGTCTATTTATCCGGAAAACGTCTGACTATTCCACTAACTTACCTGTTACACATTAAACCAAGATTGTTGAGTAGCTAACACTTGTTACATACCAGACACTGTTCTAAGCCGTCTACTTGTATTAGCTGATTTATCTGCAAACAGCTCTCTGTAGAACGTTAAGTGCTATTATCATCTGTGAGTAACAGATCAAGAAACTGAGGCACAACAGGGGTAGGTAAATTGTCTGAGTCCCCCGACTGGCAGGTGGTGAAGCCAAAATTTGGACCCCGACATCCAGCCCAGTGCCCATTTGCTCTGTCAGTACACGATGCCACCTCAAGACGTGGAGCGTGAATGTTTTGAGCCGTGCTCCATGTCAAAAGGATCGGGTTGGACTGCTTAGTGAAAGATAACTGTGAAGCATTTTACCATTTGTTGAAGTTCAATCATCTGAGACACTTTTATCGTTAACACCAGATCACTCCTTCAAAAGCCAAAGAAGCAGCAACAAACCCCTTAAAATTGCCTAACGGCAAATCCTGGCTGCAGACAGATTAAATTCTCCAAATTCTGGGTAAACACATCAGAGGCCAGAACTTCAGAGGCCAAACCTTGCAGGCAGAGACATGGGATACATCCGTCGTGAGACCTCACGCTTACCCCTCAGCGCACGGCAACCTGAGACTTAAATATCTTTAGCCAAGTGGGGATCATATATATGAGCAAAACACTAGCCTACACAGATCACGGTTGTGGCTTTGCTTATAAGCTTGGTTCTGCTTATCTTGGCGTTTACTGATCAATCAGACCCCTCTGAGCTCTACACCAGGTCCTGGGGGCAGGGCAGGGCAGGCTTTCCCAGAAAGTGCCTCTTCAACTGGGTGTGGTCTTTAAAGCAAAGGGAGTTCATGTTTGTTGAGTACCTACTATAAGTAAACTCTACTATACGCAAACTCCTTTACTAGGCATGTTTGTTGAGTATCTACTATACGCAAACTCCTTTACTAGGCATGTTTGTTGAGTATCTACTATACGTAAACTCCTTTACTAGGCATGTAAAACTGCTTCTTGACTGATTCAAGTGTCAACTCTATGTGGCAGATTTTCTGGCTGAAAAGCAGACAGGACTGTGATGCATGAGACTGCAGCAAACTGAAGCTGGCAGTGAGCCTGCTGCTTCTTCCAAATGTAGGTCAGGTTGCTCTAAGACGAATACCAAGCATCATTATCTGTCCTCGCCAGTCCCTGCTGATTCTGTGTCTGCAAAGGACACTACAGGCTTCTGTCACTGCAATAAGAGAGGACGGCAGGCACGCCCAGGTTAATGAAGTCCAGGCAAAGAACATGCCAGGAATCACGTTTTACTACATACTTTGGTCCAGAACAAGTATCACCATTCAAATGAGCCCCTAGGAGCATCTTAAAATCTTACGTATTTAGCCAAACGTGGATCCTACTGACTGCCCCCTAAAACTCAACAGACACCCAAATTGCATCCATTTTAATGCATCGAATGTTGTTTGCTGAGGTTTTATCCAGAAGGAATTAATAGTTCCTGTTGAAGGGAGGAACACTCAGATGCTTAGAGCTGGGGAAGGTGTCTTCTCCCTCCCTTCCTTGGGAGCTTCGAGTGGCACTGTGGCCAAGAAGGGTCCTAGTGGGAAGAGATTCGCATTTTAGCTTAACTGGTTACTCAGAGGTAGTGAAAAACATCTGAAGTCTTCCAGGTCATCTAGAAAAGGAATTGGCAAACTGTGACCCATGGGCCAAATCTAACACCCAACCTGTTCTGTAGGGCCCACGAGCAAAGAGGCAGGGATGGGTGCGGGGTCGCCGAGCACTGTTTCTTTCTGCACATCTGGCCAAAGCCAAGACCCTGGCTGGCCCCTGCAGAAAAAGCCACCAAGCCCTGGTCTGGAATGCACTTAGGCCAGTGCCCACAACAGGGGTGGTGTTTGTATCATTCTTTTTTGTTTTTTGTTTTTTGTTTTTGCGGTACGCAGGCCTCTCACTGTTGTGGTCTCTCCCATTGCAGAGCACAGGCTCCGGACGTGCAGGCTCAGCGGCCATGGCTCACGGGCCCAGCCGCTCCGTGGCATGTGGGATCCTCCTGGACCGGGGCACGAACCCACGTCCCCTGCATCAGCAGGCGGACTCTCAATCATTGCGCCACCAGGGAAGCCCTGTATCATTCTTCCTTTTGAAGAACTCCGCCTCCCCTCACTGCCCCATGTGCTCCTCTGGACAACCCAGCAGGCTCCGAGGCGCCTCCTGCTGGAACCTCTGCTTCCTCTGCACCTCAGGGTCCAGGGAGCAGCGCTCCTTTCCTGGGCAAACGGTAAAAGCCCTTATCCGCATCCCAGGGGGCGTGTGGGTGAACTGATTGATTACTGGACATTAATACCCAAAAGCCACTTTGCACAAATAACACATTTCCGGGGCTGCCATGCTGAGGTTTCTTTACTTATGTCCACCTGCCCCACAGAGCAGCAGGAATGAGCAAAATGTGACCTGGAGGCGAAATCCAACCCCAAACCTTCCAAATCGTTCTTTTTCTCTAGAGTCAGGTCCAGACTCGGCCAACAAGACATGAGGGTTCCCCAGGGAAGGCTTCCAGCTGCTCTGCTCAAATAATTTTAATGCTTTTGAGACATGGTTTTCCATTTCTATAGCAGACAGGCTGAGCTCTGGGGCCACGACATCCCCACCCCGCTCAGCAAACCCAAACGTCCAGGGCAGCACACGGGCCAACTCTCGTGTTCAGGCTCTCGCCCACCCAGCTCTGATGGCTCTCACTGTCCCTGCCAGCCACTGGCCATCTAGTGTCTTCCCTGAGAGGAATTCTGCAAGGTCTCCTTTGACTTGACATCTCCCGTGATATCTAGTGCCCTCAGCTGCCCAGCTGGTGGGAGCTCTGTCCCCTAAGAGCAGCTGAGCACCTCAGATAAGCACGAGAGGAAGAGGAAGCAGGAGAGACAAACTCTCTGACACCCACTGACGGTGAAAATGTTACCAAGAGATAAATGTTTAGGATTCACATAGCCTTGTATGTGGATGAAATCCGGCAGTACGTTAAAAGAGTGCCTGACCAAAGAACAGATGGATGACTCCATATTAAGGGCATTTATGTGATTCATCATTTTCATAATACATCATAGATCAAAAAGACAAATACCATTTAAACTGTTTCTAGAAAGTCTCCTGGCAACATGCAGCATCCATTTCTGATTAGAAGAAATAAAGAAGAAGAAAAAGGAAGGAGCTTAATAAATAAGAAACAGGAGGAAACTTCCATGATATGATAAAAGGAAAAGAGAGGGGGAAAAAAAAAAAAGAATTCAGGAAGGAGACTTGTTCCAAAATAAGTAAGCAATACTTCATAGCCTTCCTGCATATCAAAAAGTAGTTATTGCAAAAACATAATAGAAAAACTCTCTCACTCACAACCACAAATAGCTAGAAAAAAAAATGGAACAAAAAATCGGCCACATCCACGTGAATACAGCCATAAAAGTTTACTGGGAAACTATACGTATTTGAATAAATGGAGAATCACGCCATTTTTTCTGGCATGTTTTAAAGACGTCAGCTTCCCCTAAATGGCTCTACAAAGTTAACATCATCACAATAAAATTCATTAAAGAAATTTTTTGGAAGAGGGAAGAAAAAAGGATTGCAGAAGATGAGCCTTAGGCTCTCCACATGATTAAATATATAAGAAAAGCCAGGGAAGTTCTGAGTAAGAATAATGAAGGGCACCCATACAACAGATGTTAAAATGATTTTGAAAAATCAGTAATTAAAGCCATTTGGTAGTAAAAACCAAAATAGAAAGACTGATGAACAGAACAGAATGAAAAGTCTGCAAAAAATTCACAAAGGAAAAGTAGATGTTAAAACAACGGCAGAATTTTAGAAGAAACTGAAATACGAGAAACTTGCCAGCTAGAATGCAATCAGGGAAACCCCTCTTCCAAGCTTTCCACAGATTTCATACATTTTTCCATCTGCCATTCCTTCCCAGACACTGCAGCAGTATCCAGTGAACCTTGATGACCCTGACTTTTTGCACCCACTCAGTGCCCCAGCGGGCGCGTTAAAACGTTCCGCACATCCTGGCTCCCCTCGCGCTCTGCAGCACCAAAAAAACATCGACGCTAACAGTAAGAGACAGCCAGCGATTCCACTGCACTGGTTTTGAAATGCTAACTGTTGAGCATGTTTCTGTCAAAGTAACACAACTAAGATTGTGCCGTTGCCTGTGTAAAGACCCATGAAATCTCCCTTCACCTGCAGGGAAAAGTCCACATTCTTTAACACGGCATAAGGGACACCCCATAACCCAGCCCCTGCCGACCTTCCCCCATCCGCAGTCTCTAGTTCTCCCCAGAACAGCTTTATCTCTTCTGCTTCTCTCCCTCTCCAAACAATGCTCACAGGGTCCTCTGAGCAAATGTCTCCTCCATTCGCTGCTGCCCACCCCCAAGATCTGTCACCATTAATAACCCCGATTCTGCACCGGAGTCCCTTGTGAATAGGTTTCTCGTGCCACTCGTATCGTACTGTATCTTTTCACATCATCTTATATTACTGTCCATGTGCCCATCTCCCGCTCAGAGAGCAGAGCCTTTAACCTCTCTCTGCCTCCAACTCCTCATTTATGAATGATTATAAAGCCACACCTACACGATGACTAATTAAATGAGGCTGCACATGTGAAGCACCTGGATGTGCCTAGCACAGGAAAGTATCAATATTAGCTATTGTTATTGTTACAATTATCTGCTCTCTTTTTCTTCTTTTCATCCCATTTCAGTAGCCTGCCTGGGACTGGTGAAGTCACCGGAACGTTTCATCTGTACCAGGAGATATTTTCTTTTGTCTACTTTTCTACATATTCATAATGCACATATATTATTCCTAAGATTAAAAAAATATTTTATTCTTAGAAATTATCTTAGACGGGGCATGTCTGATGAGTCCTTTCCAGCAGAAATGCCGTGGGTGAATTTATCTTCGGGACACGGTGCCTGAAAGCATTAACAGCTCCGTGTTAAGACGACCCCGAGTCATCTACTGACCTCAAGATCACTTCGTGCCTCTGATAAGCCACATAGGGCCTGTGATCGATAACTTTAATGTGGAATCATTGCAGATGTTTACACCCATTTATTTTCCCTGCTGAGTAACATCTAGAGAGCATTCCAATATTGCTTTAAAATTCCCAAGTGTACATTTATGCTACAGTTCAAAAGGTTGCCACTGTGCACGGTTAAGCTCTCACATGAACATTCTGATGCGGTGCCAGACGGGGGTCACAGCCCGGAGCTGTCGGCTTGGAGTGAACCCGGAAGATCCATCACAACCATCAGAAACAGTGTCCTGACGAGTCAGCTCAAGGATGGCAAGAGGGCTACTCCAGCTGCTCAGACCGGTATTAACAGATAAAGGGCCTCTGCCTTAGCCCGAGATGAATCTAAGGATCCCCCAAGGGAAGGGGAGCTCCCCAGCGGTCACACTTACACACTGAATGAGGCAACAGCGGGGTGTGGCCCAACGGCTCGGGCCTCGCAGGGAACAGACTCAAGTTCAAGCCTCAAGTGCACACAGGCAAGACAGACGGCAGTGCGGCCAGGGCCACAGACGCTGAGCTGCCCGACTTCCACTTCCTCAACCTGAAAATTGCAGGCCGGACTCCTGTCCCTCTCAGCTCCAAATTCTATCATTTTATGATTGTCATGGGGATAATGAATTACAAACTGGCATGGTCCTTAAGAAGGGCTTTGGTGAACAGCTCACAGCACACAGACTCGGGAGAGCTCTAAGCACTCCGCTTCCTGAGATCTACTGAATTCGTGTAGCTCAAAGGCCATCGCATTGGGAGCTGTCGGCCCTTCTGTTTAATTTTTGTAGATATTATATTAATGGTCAGTTTTTACAGGGACTACCCAATGTTTGATGTACAGGTTGACAGGATAGGTTATCACTATAAAATAGGACCCCAAATCATCGCATTCCCTCCCCACTCTTGCTTCGAGTTTGGGAATCGGTCCTCCCTTCTCTGCCCTCACGTGGATACACAACCACCCGTCTCTGCCACTTCTCTCTGCAAGCTCAGACTCGGGGACCTCTGGCAGCCTCTGACATGGTCCAGCCTCCCGTAAGCAGTATAGGCGTCTGGATTCCTGAGTCCTTCCCAGGCCCCACTTTAGGGGCGGTGATGGAGTTGGGGGTGGGGTGCATATTCCCTCTTTAAGGCTGAGTGGGACAAAGGGCCACATGATCTCCATGGCCCAGGCACCTGGCACAGAACCGATGTTATACATGTATGTGATGAACCCCTCACTGGTCTGACATTCACCATTGACACTACTTGGTGAATAACAGACCAGGAAGCTATTCCCCTAACTAAAACTGAAAAATGAACTAAAAGCAGAAAGAATCCTGTTCTTCTCATTCATGGAAAGGGCCAGGTGCTGAGACGGACACAATCTCCACTCTCCAGAGCTTACGGTCTGGAAGAAGAGGAAGCTACCACGGTGAAGGGGGCCCACGGGGTCTCTATGCACAGTGGGGAGGGCACGAGGACCACTCGGGCGAAGGATGCTGCTGGACTCCTTAGAGAGCAAGAGGAACGGGGAGGAGACGGTCAAGGTAGAACGGGTAATGCCGACAGAGGGGTGACATTTGCGAAAGTGTCAGGCACGACAGATCACCCTGTTTAGGGATGGACAGGTGGGATGCCTGTCAGGGACAGGTAGCAGGGGTGAAGCCTGAAGGTGCTTTCAAAGCCCAGGTCGATGGCCTTGGAGGAAGCTGAGGAGGCTGAAATTTACCTTGAACACTATGGGGAAATACTGAAATCCTTCCAGAATTTTAAGCAGAGAAGTGACATTTTAGAAACACCACCATGGCCACGGTGTAGAAGCTGGTATAGAGGAGGACGTCGCTGTACACCTGAAGACCAGATGACCACTCATGGCTCAGCCCCTTGGATGCGTGATGTCCCCAAAGGCACATGTCCCCCCACCCAGCCTCACTCAACGGGAGGCCACTGACCGACAAAGAAAGATGACCCTCGTCTACAATCCTGGTGCCCCTCAGGACTCTATACGTCAGCTATCTTCTGATTCTTTTTTTCTAAATTATGGAAGTAATATATGATCATTGTGTTGAGTGAAATATATACTTGCCTTTTAAAAATTTCTTGTTTTTTACTGTCCGAAAATAAGATTTTGCCATAAATATAAGGCTGCACTGAGCTTCTTATATTTAACAAAACGTCATCCTTCCAAGTCAATAAACACAAATCTCAGCTTTTCTTTTTAAGGGCTGCATAATGTTCCATGGTACGGATACGACATGCTTTGCTTTACCATCCCTTTATTGATAGGCATCAAACAATGATCTAATAAATGTTTTTTGCCTCGATATCTTTAGGAAAGATTCCCAGACATGAAGGAGTTGGGCCAAAGGTTTGCATATTTTTTAATAGCTATTTTCAGATCACTTTCCCAAAAGTGGGAGACAATTCACATTCCCAGAGCAGTGCCCATTTCCCAGCATCATCTCCAGCACTTCTTATGATGTCTCTTCACCTGATGGATCCTAAACCAACACCTCGTTGTTGGTTTCAGCTGACCTTTCCCACCCATGAGGTTGAGCCCCTTCCCCTACAGTTAGTGGCCATTTGAATTTCTCTGAATTGCATTCCTCTGCCCATTTTCTACTGGCTCATCTTTCTCTCACCGATTTGCAGGAGCTCTTTCTATAGTAAGAATGAGAAGCCTTTGTTCACCTTAGGCAAACATTGCCCCCAGTCTATCATTTATCACATGACTTCATCTGAGGTATCCTGTTTAACGAAATTAAATGTGTTTTTCTTGTCCTTCACAGTTTCTCAGTTTCTGGTTTCAACTAGGTTTTTCTTTCACTCCAAAGTTTAACAGGTAATTTTTTTTAATTTGTATTTTGTTTCTAAACTGCTTGCCTGTCTATGCCAGGATTCATGTACCCAGAATAACCTCACATCAACAGCATAAAATTAAGGTACCCCCAACTGTACCCACCACATGGGGTTCTTTGAAACGCTCCTAAGAAAGACAAAGGGGCAAGATAAACATGATTTTCTAAATGGATTACAGAGAATGGCCAAAAGCAAAAAAGATGTGTCAGTCGCCATCGTGTTCTCACGCCAACCTCATTAGACATGAGCCCCAAAGGACGGTCGCTCTCCTGACTCTGCTCTCTTGATTTGTACTTAAACTAAATTTAAAGCAGCAGCTAACTAAAAGCTGAGTCCCTTAAGCCCTAGAATCCATCCCACGGAAAACGAGAACCTGGGAGCCGAGCTGAGCCACAGTCATTGCCAGGCCAGCATCTCGGCGCTCCGGGGACGTTGCTAAATGGACACTAAACGTGCAGTCTGAACGTGCTGGAGGGGGTTACAGGCACCTGTCTTTGGGGTCCAAAAACTTATGTTACAGCTTATAGGACTCGCTATATCTTCATATAGTCCCTTCAAGACCTCTCCCCGCCCCAGACCACCAATCCCCTATCAGAAGACCTCTATCATAAGCTCCTCGAGGGTGGACCTTTGCGGCCTCACTCCCGGTTCCCCCAGCCCCGCCTGGCACAGGGCCCGGCCCGGCGCGGACCCCCAGCCGGCACGTGGCCAAGCACATACCCGAACATGGCGACCAGCAGGTTGACCAGCAGGATGTTGGTGGAGAGCATGTAGATGCACACCAGGGGGATGGTGATCCACTCGGGGAAGCGGGGCAAGTTGTGCTCGTCCAGCTCCACGCACAGGGGCTTGGACTCATTCCCCGTGAAGGTGCAGTGGGAGAAGTCGTACGTGGTACCTGAGGATGTAACAACAGACAGGCGATGTGAGGACCCTCTGGAGGGGGCAGCGCTAAGGCACCACAAAGGTGTGATGATCATGCAACGTGCTGGGCATTGTTCCAAGGCACTCTATCGTGGGTAAGCCTCAGAATCAGGCGTCCATCTACTCACTAAGTATTGACTGAATAATAGTGCATTGAAATAATGCCATTTGCAGCAATAGGGATGGACCTAGAGATTGTCATACTGAGTGAAGTAAGTTAAAAAGAGAAGGACAAATATCATATGATATTGCTTATATGTGGAACCAAAAAATAATGGTACAAATGAACTTATTTACAAAACAGAAATAAAGTCACAGATGTAGAAAACAAACTTATGGTTACCAGGGGAAAATGGGGGGATACCTTAGGACTGACATATACACAGTACTATATATAAAATAGTTAACTAATAAGGACCTACTGTATAGCACAGAGAACTCTACGCAATACTATGTAATGACCAATCTAAAAAAGAGTGAACATACGTATAACTGATTTACTTTACTGTACACCTGAAACTAACACAACATTGTAAATCAACTAGACTTCAATAAAAAATTTTTAAGTATTTATTGAGCAGCTACTATGAGCCAGGACTTCACTAGGATGGAAGATAAAAAGGAAGGCAAGGTAAACATGGTCTTTGCCCTCAGGGAGCTTCCAACCTCTTTGGAAGAATAGGCAGATGATTGATCACACAAGTTGAACATTTCAGCCCCTGAGAAGTGCTAAGAAGGACACGTACAGTGTGCTCCGTGGGCACTAACTGAGGCACCTCATCTGAGAACGGTTCCACAGGAAGGAAGCGTCTCTGAACTGAGGACAGAAGGATGAGTAGCAGCCAGCTAAATGCATGGGGAGAGATGGGGTGCCCAGAGCATCTGGAGAGAGAACAGCACGTGCAAAGGCCCTGTGGTAGGGGGACTGGAAAGGTCTGTTGAAATGAGAGAACAGGATGTGCAGTTAGCATGTTAACATTTTTATCTTTATACTAAAAGCAACGGATAGCCGTTAGACTGCTTGACGCAGAGGTGTGACACATCAGATGCTCTGTATTCAAGGATCCCTCTGGCTGCAGCACAGATCGCAAGGAGCCAGAGGGAGACGTGAGGAGGTTCTGCCTAAGAGCCACGTGGGAAGGGGATGAGGATGGCCTAGGGTAGTGGTGGTGGGGATGGTAAAAAGTGGCTGGATTTCAAAGACCTTTAGGGGATAAAATCAACAAAACTAGCTGATGAACTGGAGGTGGGGGAGGAAGTCATAGGAGGCGTCAAGGACACGACATCGAGGCTTCTGCTTTGCACATCCGTGCGACCGGTGGTGACAGATCCTAGAATGGGGACTTGCAGAAGCTCTGAGTCTGGAAGGGAGGATGGAGAGGTGTGTCTGGGAATCTCAGAGAAGGCAATGGATGTGAGTGTCTGGCCCTCTGGGAGTCGCTCCGGGCTACAGACCCTCATCTGAGCGTGTGAGTTTGAGTTCAGTCCTGCCGGTTGGTGAGACGCCCAGCAGAAAAGTCGGTGCTACACCCATTTTTACCTGCAATGGAGCTGAGAGGCAGAGACGCCAAGCTGCGTCCCAGGGCACACAGCACACACGTGGCTGGACCAGGATTTGAACCCCACCTGCCACTGGCTCTTTAGGTCAGTTACTGTGAGCTGTCCCTCACAGGACTAAAACCACGGACACGTAAGGTTGCCGTGAGGACAACACACACTCCCTTTTATGTAAAATGGTAAGTACAGTGTGCAGACGGGAAATCATAACAACAAGGTGCCTTCCCATCGATGCACGGAAAAGAGCTGTTTCTAAGGTCTTGGAAGAGGCTGCAGCAAAAGAGGCCAGAAGGACCACACGAGGCCACGGAGCTAATTGAGGAAACACCAAGGAGCTGCGAAACAAGAGCACAGGGCCAGGCAAACATTGGGGTGGGTTTCCCGTGGCAGGCAGAACATGACAAGCTCAGGCTACTGTCAGCATCACAGAGATGCTTTAGACAGTTTATCCAAAACGCACACCAGTTTGCACATGCCCGACACTTTCCTTATGTCAACTGGGTGTGGCCAAATCCATGCCATCTCTGCCACCATTAACCTGCCTCCGAAAGACAGCTGGCAGAAGGCTAATGCTGGAAGTTTAAATTCCAGGTTGCAGTGCAACATTTTTCAATATTGCACTTTTTGAAATAAATGAGCACCCCGTCACTGTTATATAGGACAGACTCGCAACACTCGTTTCTAAACCAGTGAGGCTCCTTGCTTTCATCGGCCACGTTGCTGTTGGAAATATGAGAAACACTCTTTTTAAAAAGGTTTAAAAATTGCAGGCTGAAATGTTGGGAACAAGCTTACAAGGTGGACATAAGATCCCGCTCAGGAGAAAGAAATGGCTTTGAGGGTTAGCGTCCCCTGACTGGTGTTGGCCAGATCCCAGCCGCCTCTGCTCCTAAGACAGTCCCCAGGGTCAGAGTGGGGAGCCTCAGAGGCTGGTTCTAGAAGCATCTGCCGCCTCCCAGCTGTCCCCCGCCCAGGCCACGTCAGGCTTACTGTCCACGTCGCTGGGCACTTGGCCGAACATGGCCAGGTAGGGCTCATAGATGACCGAGCGGAAGATCCACCTCCAGCGATGCTCATTCTGCCTGAGGATCCCTTGCCTGGCCACGCCGAAGGCCACCATCCACACGGCAAAGAGGAACAGGAAGAAGAACACGTCTATCAGCTGTCACGGGAGGACACGAGAGTGGAGTCAGGACTGCACCAGGGCGGCTTGTCCCCTCCGCTGACCACGGAGAAGGACAGAGGCTCTGGGACCCTGGAACCTAAGGTGCCCAGCATTTGATCACTGATTTTTAAAAATGGCCATCATCACCCTTGGGTCTCGGGGCATCTCCTTCCCGGCACTAAGACTGACGGATGCATCTTTCCTTGCAGGTCCCCAAACCAGCGCAGCAGCAGAGACTTTCTGAATGAGACCAGCCTGGGAGCAGAAGAGGGATCCAACTCTGGACCCCCCTCCTCCTCTCCAGCTCACTTTCTGCAGACCCCTAAGCTATTGCCTTAGTTTTTTTTTTCCTTAAGGAAAATAAAAGCTCTCCTTTTTAGACAAGAAGGCACCGTTTTATCTTTTTTAATGTTTTGCACACATAGCATGACTTCATGGTGACTTGATGCCCCAGATATGCTTTGAATTAAAACCACAAACTCAAGAAGCTCAGCATTGGAAAGGAACCTCCAGATGAGCTCATCCAAACGCCCATCTGATTTAAAGACAGAAACACGGGAGGCTTGGGTCACGTGGAAAACAAGCTGAGAGAAGCAACATCGTCAGTGTGTATCTTTCTGTTATTTGTCCCCATGGAACGGGGCTGGTAGTGCTTTCCCGAAGTCTGTATCACATGGTTGTAAGATTAAAGTTCCAGTCCACGCTATGCTTCTAGCTCACTGCATGTCTCCAGACAAACATATTAACCTTCTTGAACCTGACTGTCCACATCTGTAAAATGGGTATAAAAGTCCCTCTCCCGCCTAGGCTCCTAGTGAGTTGTTAAGACTCAAGTGAAAGCACTTGGAAACACGTAAAATCTAGAGATCTTTCTTAGCAACGCACTGAGTCACACTGTTTGCTCCTAACAGCCATCCTTTGTTAAATTTTAACCTGGAAGAGGGGTCCCTGATGAAAACACATCAAGAAAGTAAACCCTATGATTGTGAAATGCAGCCATCACTCTATGCACAAAATCCTCCTCTCAACAACGGAAGGAACGCTGGATGCAGTTAGAAGAAGGACAACTAACTGCAAATATTCTTCATTCTTACCATCCTCTGCAACATTATAATCTTGGGTCCTAGATTCCTGCTGACCGTGAAAATGTGAATCAACCTGAGCGTGAATATAATGTAATCCAGGCAAAAAATCACTCGTCCGGAGTACAGCGAGGTTTTGTTAGAAGGGTAAAGCCTGTGGAAAGAAGAGGAAAGGAGCTGTGAGATGCTGACAAAAGATTTCAAAGTTTCGTTTTTTATCATTTTTATTTATTTCTGGATTTTACTTTCCTAATTTTTATTTATTTCTGGGTTTTACTTTCCTAATTTTTTTAAATTTTATTGAAGTACAGTTGATTTACAATCAAAGTTTTGCTTTTAAAAATAACCAAACGTGAAGAAACAGCCAAAAGCCTGGGAACTGAGAGTAAGTGGAAATAGACCAGGGACATCACCGGCCCATCAGCCACTGAAAACCAAAGGCCACGTCTACTGCCCTCGTGGACTCCAGGAGAGGCAGGACACTTTAGTCCTTCTTCCCAAATACTCCTGCAGGACCCAGTCCCGACATCGCTAACTTCCTGGCTCATGGGCCTCTACAATGACCCCGGCCACGTGGGACTTGACCCTGCCAGGTTCCCCCCAGTGAAACTTACCTCGTTTGCACCAGATCATCTGATTAGCTAACCACCTGCTGGCGTGTTCATTGAAAGCCATATGTGCTTTCTAACTGGAATGCTCTAGCAATCACATCCAACCGTGATTCAAAGGCTGGGCCTTTGAAAGAGACCTACTGTATAGCACAGGAAACTCTGCTCAATGTTATGTGGCAGCCTGGATGGGAGGGGAGTTTGGGGGAGAATGGATACATGTATATGTATGGCTGCGTCGGTCTGCTGGGCGCCTGAAACTATCACAACATTGTTAATCGGCTATACTCCAAGATAAAATAAAAAACTTAAAAAAAAAATGCTGGGCCTTTAACCTAAGCAGAGAGGGAGGGTTTTTTTGGAGGAGGAAATTGAGCTCTTACCCCGTTCTTACTGTAGAGCGAGCACTCACTGTAAAAGCATCTCATTCTGGGGAGGTGTGAATATTAATGGTCAGGCTTCTCTGCTCCAACAGACCACGAGCTTCACCTTGAAGCTATTTGGGAAAGGCGGGCCGGAAAGGAGCATGGCTGGACAAGGTGGGCCAAGGTCTGTATGCACCCCAATTCCCCTATCACGGGGCGTCATGTTGCTTTTTGCCTTCAACCGTACTTTTCAACTGGTTTTTCTAATCCTCAGGGATTGAGGAACTCTTGTAGCTGGGAGGGCAGTCTCCAGAACCAACATTTAAGTTGAAGTTAAGTGTATGTTAGAAGATTGTATGGCCCCAAACGAAAACACTGTGTTATATTTAACACCCTCATCATTCTCTCCTCGATTTCTAATTCTCTCCCCAAATTCTATAAGCACAAAGAGAAAAACCATGAAGAACCCTTTTTCAATTACAGATCACCAGGAGGGGGGAAGAGAGGAGACCCAGCTTTATGCCAACCAAGCTGTGTCTCTAAGAGGCAGAGACAATGGGCGTTTGTAATAATCTCTAAATGGGGGCGGGGAGGGCACATGGCAACAGGGCAGCCCCAGCCTGGCTCAGCCTCGGGCCATGTGATGGGAGGAACCGGCACCGTTGCAGTAAGAAAACATTTTTTAAAAGGAATAGCAGCCTCTTTTCTGAGTGGAATTCCAGAGATAGGCTATACTCATAAAATAACGGGACCATAGTTCATCCTCTCTCTCTTATCTTGGGCTTGAAACGTCTTTCCTCCGCCTTTCCACCCAAGAGAATCCCAAAACACCTGAAACTTGAAAACGTGGTGAGGACTACTTACCGAAATACGATCCCTGCTATGAAATAAAAGAGCCCAAGCGTATCCATGATGTTCCACAGGTCGGTAAAATAATTCACCCCATTCATGTACCACTGCAGCACAGAGAGGGACAGAGAGAGCACACAGCAGCTTGGAAACATCAACTGCTTCCGGATTTATGCTCGCTCACAAATTTCTTTCCATATCCTTTTTGAGCCCATGATGCGCCAAGTACGCCCTGCAATTGCACTGTGCTGTTCCAGGGGGATTGGAAAGTAGGTTGCATGCTTGCTGTGCTGTTATTCATGTGTTGCTAACAAAGTCAAGATAAAAAGACTCGTGGATCCCAAGTGTTTTTAAAGAGAAACCTGCAGACAGTGAGTACAACCTGTGTGGGCAAAGGTGGAACGCCCCTCCCCATGGCTGCCACGTACAGTGGTGTAGGCTGTGCACTGCACAACTCTAGAGGGTGTTATCCATACTGCCGTCATCACAGATTTGTGTGTTTACTGTAAAAATTTTCTGGCACATGGCAATAAAGCATCTTATTAAAGAAACTTTTTTAAAAGTTTTAAAAACTTTTTTGCACACAGGTGCTATGTGTGGCAGCTAGGAGGACAGACGTGGTCACAGAAATGACCGACAGGAAGAGTGTGCCACAAATCAAGAGTGATCCTTCCATCATGATTTGTATATATCGGTCATGATTTCTCAGAAGAAAGCATGTCAGGAAAACACTGACAGAGGGATAAGATTAACCATTAGAAGGCTGCATCTGGACAGCCTCTCTGGCAATGCATACGCTGGATTTGAGGGATTCCAGGGTGGTCATCTAACCCTTTCATTCATCCATCCACTCAAAACATATTTACTGAGAATCCACGGGATTGCAAACAGCTGTGCTGGGCTCCTGGGACACAGAGACATCATCGGATTGGGGGTGATGTCGACACTCAAGGAATCTACCGGCCCGCAGCAAAGACAGACGTTAAACATGTTTAAAATGAAACGTGATAAGGGTTGGAAGGGAGGTAAGATCAAAGGTCCAAGTGAGCTCAGATAAGGAAACCACCAGACTTGTGCACGGCAGGAAAACAACAGCAAAGATGTGTCATCAAAGGAACGTGCACTTTTCAAATCTACTAAATGAACCACCAACATGGGTCCACCTGCTGTTAAGATATCTTACTTCCTATTCTGCACCTGAAACCAAGGCCTAAGAAAAAGCAGCAAAGGAACTTGCCCTTAGGCAGAAAGCCAGCAAGTGATGGGTCTTAGGGCTCTGAAATGTGGTTTCCTCTCTCCAACATCACCCTGCTTCTTTAGAACCCCCCCCACACACACAGAGATCCCACAATCTTAGACTTGGATTTAAGAAACATCATCGGTTTCTCAACAAGTATTTCTTTTCACTCATTTATAAGTGCAAACAGCAACTTTAGTGGACAAAGGGGTGAGGGTGTTATGAAATCAAGTACCAAGGAAATGTTAAAATCCCCCAGGTGTGAGCAGCCCAATTTGACCATGTTCTCCTGTGGGATGGCTGAACTCCTGGGATCAGAAATCCAGTCAGGATTCCTAACTGTCCATTTGGGTGGTCCCAGTGAAACTGATCACCACCCACCAAGAGCCATTTGCAAGATGACGGTAGTTGGGACAAGCTCTACCTGCCACCTGCTTCCCTCTTTGAAACCCTGGCCTGAGAGGCAGGTAGGCACAGGGCAACAGGGCAGCCCCAGCCTGGCTCAGCCTCGGGCCACATGACAGGAAGAACCATAAGTAGATCCAGTCTGGGGCTGGGAAGCACGGTTGCAATAAGAAGACATTTTAAAAAAGGAATAGCCGCCTCTTTTCTGAATGGAATGCCAGCGATTAGCTATATTCATAAAATACCGGGAGCGTATCTCATCCTCTCTCTCAGGATTTGGGGATTCAAGGGCCTCAAGACTGAACGTGCTCTCCATGAAGGGCCGCTGGGACTTACCTCACTTTAAATAAACATTCACAGTCTGTTTAATAGACCTAAGAGCTATTTAGCAACTATGTTTGCACTTATTGATTGCCTTGGTGAAAAATTCCAATTAACATAGCAACCTCTGCCTCCCGGGCAAGGGGACACAGGGAGACACTGACAAGCATGCATTTGACACCCAGACACTATCTGAAGCAGGTAACATCCTGCCTGGTTTTGCTTTTTGCTAACAAATGTGAATTAGGTTAATTAAGACAGTACCAGGCCGGCAGAGCTGATTGAGGAAATCAACCACAATGAAGGATTCCAAAGGCCTGAGTCTGCAGACCCGAAAGGGAAACAGCGACCCCAAGTGTCAGAGTCCTGTAATGACAGGAACCAGCAAGGCTGTGCTGTGGAGACGGGGCTCACAGACCACACAGGCGGAGCTGCTCCCTGCCAGCAGGGGTGGCCTTGACTCCACGCTCCTGACCTTAAGCACAGGCACGTCCCTCACCATCGCCTTAATATGCAGGACTGCTGAATTCAAACTGCCCCTGACGCAGACGTACAGAATGGACTTGAGGACACGGGGAGGGGGAAGGGGAAGCTGGGACGAAGTGAGAGAGTGGCATGGACATATATGCCCTACCAAATGTAAAATAGCTAGCTAGTGGGAAGCAGCCGCATAGCACAGGGAGATCACGTCGGTGCTCTGTGAGCACCTAGAGGGGTGCGATAGGGAGGGTGGGAGGGAGACACAAGAGGGAGGGGATATGGGGATATATGTATATGTATAGCTCATTCACTTTGTTATACAGCAGCAACTAACACACCATTGTAAAGCAATTATACCCCAATAAAGATGTTAAAAAAACACTGCCCCTTCAAAAATCACTTTTACAAAGAAACAGAGGACACACTTGGACAAAGCTACACATCCCTAATACCACCCATTATGAAGGCAGAACAGCTGGGACTCAGCCAGACCCTGTGGGCATCACATCAGGCCTGGAGAGTAACTGGGAAGCACATCAGAAACCCAGAACCTCCCCCTGACGCTCCTGCCCACCGTCTGCCCCCACTCAGTGTCCCTGCTCTGTGTCTCTCCTGAGCAAAGCTCCACACACTCCACCTGCCGGGGGCCCCTCTCCGTGCAAAAATGCACCTGTCCCGAGTCTCCTTCCCGCATGACCCGAATAAGGGATGAGCAGTTAAATGCACATGCGAATCTGAAGGGAGATGCTTGTGACGTAAGGACTCCAAATTTTACAATCCCAAGTCCTCTAGGCCAACCTCCCCGTCAACTCAAGACTCGCTCATTCAGTGCTACTGGCGGCGCTCACCTCCTCTCCCTGAAAGCTCCCAGAAAAGACCCTGCCGGTCATCGCTAGCTGGTAGAAAGTCCATGAGGACAGAGATATCTGCCTGTTTGGGGCACCGCTGTATCCCCAGGGTCTGTGTATCCCCAGGTAGGTGCTCAGTAAATATTGGTTGAAAGAAAGACTGCGTGAATGAAGTGCTTGGCTTAAGCCGGGATGACTCTCCCTGCATCCTCCTTCCGGGCCAAGCTCTGCCCCTAGAGCAACCCAGGATAAGTCGTCTCTCTAGACCTCATGCTCCTTTAGATTCCTGGAGGACACAAACGACGTTTGGACTCTGTGACTTTCATGCAGCCGGGAGGCAGGGTCAGGAACGGGACGAGGAGAGAAATGCTGGGAGCGTGAGTGAGCGGCAGCCAGCAGCAGGAAAAGAACTTTCCTTTTTACCAACCATTCCAAGAAGCTGCCAACAGCACCCTCTGCTCAAAAGGGTACATCTGAGTCCCCCCTGCCAGCTTCCTCCCCACGTGCCCGGGGCTGGCGTCACGGTTCCCCCCCTTACTCTCGGTCACAGCACATGTCTGGGGTTGAATCAGGAAGACCCCGCCTTGTCAATTCGGTTTTTAAAAAAAGATACACGCACTTGCCAGAAACGTGACAACGCCCGCTCCTGTGCTAGGCCCCGAGGATCAAATGTGAATGAGAAACAAACATCTGCGTGAAGTGATTTCCATGCCACCCAATTCTGGGCAAGAGCAGAGTATGTGTGAGGAGCTGGAACGCCCCAGTGAAGCTGGTGCCAGACGAGAGGGGCAAGGCTTGCAGGTAGGACACCCCGTCCTCTTGCTCCCCTCGGTAACTTCATGGTTATATGTAGGTCAAGTCATTATGCTGTATACCTTGAAAGTATACAGTGCTGTGTGTCAATAATATCTCAATAAGCTGAAAAAAATAACCACTTGCAGTAGGAAACATGCCCATTTAAGGATGGGGAACCAGAAGGTCAAAGAGATTAAGTAAGTTACTACCATGCTATTTGCAGTTCCTGCTGGTTTTTCCCTTTCTCCCTCTCCCTCTTCCTCTCCCTCTCCCTCTCCCTCTCCCTCTCTCTCTCTCTCTCTCTCTCTCTCTCTCTCCCTCTCCCTCTCCCTCTCCCTCTCCCTCTCCCTATCTCTCTCTCTCTCTCCCTCTCCCTCTCCCTCTCCCTCTCCGTCTCCCTCTCCCTCTCCCTCTCCCTCTCCCTATCTCTCTCTCTCTCTCTCTCTCTCCATTTATTTGTGCTCATGACTTATTTGCCCCACTGGGCCTCCCCGTCCACAGAGGATGAGAGGTCTGCTGGTCTCTCAAACAGGATGAGACGCAGGGCTTTCCCCCCCGCAGTCAGACAAACCCCTCCAAACTCACCCTTTCATCCTCTTCCTCTGCAAAAGCCAAACTTTCTCTTTCATGTGCCTTTGAAAGGTGGTCAACCACGCCCGGGAGCACAGCAAAGGAAGGGAGTCAGGGCCCCAGCACCCGACTGGTCTAGGAGGGAACACGTGCGACCCCGTGCAGCGCCAGCTCCCATGACAACGTAACTCGGGAGCTTCCTAATTTAAAAGCTCTTGGTTAACTTTCTCACAATGGCCAGGGCCCATTCCCGTTTTAAATGCTGACTCTCCTTCCACCTTTCTCTGCTTCTCTCCAGGAGGATATTTTCACACCCTGACTGCTGATACACAGAAGTCCAAAAAAAAGAGAGAGAACTAGCAAGTAAAAGAAGGTCTCTGAGACTATATGGAAGGGGCTGTGGGTTGAATTGCATCCCCTCCAGATTCATACATTGAAGTCCTACCCCCCAGCACATCAGGATGTGATCTTGTTTGGAAGTAGGGTCCTTGCAGATGTAATTAGTTAAGATGAGGTCATACTGGAGCAGGATGGGCCCCTGATCCAATGTGATTAGTGTCCTTATGACAAGGGGAGATTTGGACAGAGACATGCATACAGGGAGCATTTGGTGTGAGCATGAGGTCAGGGATTGAGCAATGCATCTACAGCCAAGGGACAGCAGAGATGGCCAGCAAATCTCCCGAAACTGGGGATGGGCCTGGAACAGGTTCTCCCTCACATCCTCAGAAGGAACCAACCTTGCCCACAGCTTGATCTCAGACTTCTGGCTTTCAGAACAATGAGATGATGAACTTGTGTTGTTTAAGCCGCCCAGCTGGTGGTGCTTCATCATGGCAGCCCTAGCCCTAGCCCTAGCGAGCTAATACAGAAGTGCCCTGGACTGAACTGTGACCACTCGAGCCAATGCCCGGGGCACCCATGAGGCTGATCTGAAGTCATAGAAACCCTCTGCACGTCAGCAGGACCAGGTCCTGGGGGAGATTTGCTGGTAGACAGAAGGCCTGATAATCTTGCATGCTCAACACGCTTCTACCTGTACTCCATCTCCAGCCTGCGTCTGCACCTCCCACCTACTAGGCAAGCAAAGGCAGATCCAGGGCACTGGTACCAGGACTCCTGCCACCCCTTGTGCCCATGGCAGACACTTCTAATTCATTAAGATGTTCTCCCGCTGAAAATAGAGGCTCAGAATCTTTCTCAACCCAGGGCTCCTAGAAGCCACAAAAAAAAAAAAAGAATCTATTAGAGTTAGCATGATAGTCAAAACAATTTAGGAATCCTATTCCAGGCAGCAACTCTGTGGGGTCCAGAACAGCATCCTTTGCCCCTCCAAATATCTGGTATCACTTGGCACAGTACCTTGTACACTGTGAGCACCTAGGCCATACGTGTTGAATGGATATGTTTTTCGGTTTGGGCTCATATGGGACAAGAGTGACAGCAACAGCAGTTCTCAAATATTTTGTAAACTACCATCTTAAAAGGATTTTCTGGGATGACTTTTCATGATGGTTTAGGGACAGCACTGACCTCCACCATCAACATTTATTCATTCAACAATTATTAACTGAGCACCTGCTACGTGCCAGGCCTGGGCTAAGTTCAGATTAAGGGTGGGAAGAGGATGCCAAACAATGCAGATCCCAAGAAACTAGAGAAAACACCATGAATAAATGACATGAACTCCCTGAAATTCACAAGGACGAATATGAATTTCCGACATTGTCAATCTGACATGCTGGGCATTGAGATGCTCTTAGCTGGAAAGTCCTTCCAATTCCCCTGCCACTCATGGTGCTGCCTACCCCAGTGACAGTAATGACAGGATCACAAATGGCTCCTGATGATGCGAGTGGGTTTAAAAGTCCAAGGTCAACCTGCTCTTTGAACACATTCCCGAGTAATTCATCTCCACCAATTAACATTAATTAGAGAGCAAAGCTTGGGCTTGGGGCTAGGAGATCTCATGGAAGAGCGTCTTCATGTTCATGGGTGGCCACCAAATGAGAACATCTATTTGGGGGAAATAATGACTTTGGAACTTGAGGAGCAACTTCTGCTCCCCTTTGGCATTAGGAAGATGCCGCTCACTGAGGAAAGGAGGGGGGGCCCCACGTCGGGGCTGACCTACCTGTCTCACTTCATCACAGAACAGGACAAAGACCAGTGCGTAGAGGACCAGCTCCGGGGGTTGCGGCACAGGGTGGAAATCCATGAGCAGCACGTAGGCAAAGAGCAGGAGGAAGGCGATATAGAAGACCACGTTCCAGGAGAAGACCACAAACGGGGAGGTGAAGAAGGCCACGTAGTACCACAGGAGCTTCCTGTGCTTGTCGAGGGGCTTCTTCCTGGACCGAGGAGGGACAGCACTGTCACCATCCTGGCCAACATCACTGCACGGGCTACACCTCTCCTCTGAACACCGATGAACATAGACCCACAGCTGGGCCAGGGACAGGTGGTGTCCAAATTGGGCTCTAAGTTTGACCCAGCCAAAATTCAGCCTCGGCATTTCACCAAATTCTGCCTCAGATATTGAAGACATGAGCCCACTTCTACCTCTTTGAAATCAAACCTGGGGGAAACCCACGGAGATCCCAGACCTAAAGTGCAGGGACTAGAGTGAACATTGTGATTTCCAGGGCTTGTGATCCTTTGCACAAGAGCACACACACACAGATGCTTGTACACACACAGATGCATGTACACACACAGATGCATGTACACACACACAGATGCATGTACACACACAGATGCATGTACACACACACAGATGCTTGTATACACACAGATGTATGTATACACACACTCACACACGAGTATGTGCCTTGGTTTCATACCTAAATGATACAAAGCCACAGCCCACCAAGGGTATAATAAACAGACACAGGATAATCTTCCAGTTCTTGGTGTCTCGGGAAATCTCTCCGTACCATTGCTTGGAAAGAAAATTCTACAGGAAACAGAGACAAAGGACACAGGTCCTTATTAATGCAATGACATGCTGGATGGTGTGCGACCTTTCTTCCCAGCCCTCAAACCTCTCCAAATAAATAACTCTCTGAATTGAGATCTTTATTCTTTTATATTAGTTACCTGGATTTTAAGGGGCTATGATTCAACCATATAAAATTCTGTTTGATTTTCAGTCCTTTTCTATGTTGGGTTCTGTGAACTTTAAAACAGAGGTTGTAGGAGTCCAAATTCACTAAACCTATGAATTTTAACCAACTCAAATTCTTACTGTGTACGTTTAAACAAGCACCTCTGTAGCTCCTTTTCCCTGAAAGATCACAAATTCACACGACATCCAGTGCTACCTGCGGGGCCCCAAGGATTCATTTCTGGAGGCAGATAGGTGACACCTGTCAGGACACTGAAAGGAAGTCGGCAAGAGAGAGACCACTGGTGTCTCAACACCCATTTGAGCTAAAAAGGCATGGAAAAGCTTTCCCCAGAACGTATCAGCCCCTGAAAGGTGGAACAGGGCCTCCCACAAAGGCAGGAATTAGAAATTCGTTTTGTCTCTGACAACAGCACTGAAAGTCAACACAGAAGGGGTGGGCATAGGCTGGGTCACACGGAAGGACCCCGCGGCTCTCAGAAAAGATCGTATTGGGTATTTCCTGGTGATCTGGTGGTTAGGACTCCACACTTTCACTACCAAGGGCCTGGGTTCGATCCTTGGTCAGGGAACTAGGATCCCACAAGCTGCACAGCACGGCCAAAAAAAAACCCCACAAGAACAAAAATATCATGCCAATCAGAAGGGACTGGTGTGCCTCCGTGGCAGAGCAGGGGGGACCAGAGGCCTTCCCAGCACTGTCTGGAGGGCTGGGACCCGGGGGCCCCATCCATACCCCGGCACATCCCTCCAGGAGAGGACGGCTCCTCCTGAGAGCCCTGCCCCGCTCTGCCTGGGCTTCTGGGGCCGGGCGTGTAGTTGGCTCTTGAGGGGCAGCCCCCAGGGAACCGCAAACTGCAGTTGGTGGGTAGGTGCTCAGATGGGCACCACTGGGGCAGGAGGCATGAAGCTCCCAGAAGCCCCCAGAAGGCAACTTCTCCTTAGCATGCCTGTGTCTGCTTCCTTCCCTTCCCTTCCCAGCCTCTCGGCCTCCACTCCCCTCACGCACCTCCTGGACTCACGTCCAGCATAAACTACGTGCAGTCAAATCCTTGTCTGGCGGTCTGCTTCTGCGGGGCACACCGAGACAAGTAAGGTCCCGACCCTTCCAGGGTGATGAGCCCACCAGGCCATCGCCGAGCGGCACCACAAGGCCCTCGGTCACAGAAAGCTCCCGCACTAGCTCGGCTTCCATGGCCACCAGCGACATCTGACCCCACATGTCAGCCTGCCCAGAGCAACCACACTCCCTGGTCCCACGGGCCAGGCAGGGAGACTTTCCATAAACATCGCTGAACCGGCATCTGGTGGAAACCGTCGGGCCTGGTGAACTTGGACGGGAGCATGAGTCAACCTCCCTAGGGCCCAAAGCTCTGGGACACCTGCAAGAAGGGGTCTGGGGGCTAAGAAGCTGTGAGCAGAGCCATGAGCAGAGCGAGGCAGCCATGGCAGCCGGCCGGGTCTCCCAGGCAACCCTGACCCCAGCACTGGCCTCCCTCCAGCCCACTACGACACAGAGGCTACACCAGAACAACAGCAAGGCTCCCTGTGCGTCCCTTGTCATCCATGACCACACTCACTGAATCCACTTGGCTGCAGTAGCAAACGGATTCTTTTGTAAACACTGTGCCAGTTATTGGCTGCATGGAATAATGGGAGGTCTGTAAGACGGGCAATCATCAAGGGATCAAAACCCAGCCCTGCCACTTCCTAGCAACCTGGGGAACGTTCCAGAACCTCTCCGAGCTCCTGAGTCCTCCTCAGTAAAATGGGATGATGTCGACCCGCACACGTGCTGTGAAGATGAAGCGTGGTCGCGTGTACCAGGGCTACGCAGACGCATGTCAGTCCTTCCATCTCTCCCCCATCTTCCTCCCCTTCACACCAGACCCCTCCAGCTGCGATGGTGGGTGGGAAAAAATCTCCCCTCCGAAACCTGAGATACCAGGTGCAAACTGCTGTTAATGTAATTCGGGGCAGGAAACGTCTACACTGGCTGAACCCACTTCATACTAGTTTCTCTGCTGCCATTACTACTAATAATAGTTCTAAGAGTAACAGCTACCATGAAGGGCTGGCCCCACTCACATATTATCTCATTGAATCCTCACAGCAACCCTTCCTTTACCCCCTATTATGCCCACTTTACAGATAAGGAAACTAAGGCTCAGAGAGTTCATGTAACCTGGCCCATCCCTACACCTAGTTAGAGATACACTGGATCCAGAGACCCAGCTGATGGAAAGGCCCATTTCTGGGCATGATGTTTGGTGACTGCGTGTTCTTTACCTGGACCCCGGGCTGAGCGATGAAATGCTGGTCCGTGGCCTCCACCGCCAGCTCCAAACAGCTGCTTCCGCCCCAGGCTTCACAGGAATAGACCAGGAGCTGTTCTGCCAAGTCTTCGTCGCTGCTGTAACACTCCGTGAACAGCTCTAAGTGACATGGTCCCCAGAGAGAGGGAAACGGGAGGCAGGGCTGGCCAATACACCGAACTTCCCCCCCCCCCAACCCTGGCCCACCAGCAAAGCCCTGACTTCCATGAAAGCCTGGCTGTGAGCATCCTGGATTATAAAAGGCAAAGAGAACACCAGTACAATATAATTCTCTACTGAACAAAGGGACCTTCTTTGGGCACCCCGCATACAGCACAGCGCCTCCTGGCGGCAGGTGTCCAGAAATGCCCACTGAATTGAGCTGCAGTGAACATGGGGAATGTCCTCTCTGGTGGGGTTCAGCCACTGGGGAGGGGATTCAGACCCTGAGCCCCCCTCCATCTCATTTGCCTCTGTGCTTTTTTGGTGAGGTTCTTTGCAGTTAAGGCACAGTGCAAAAAAAAAAAAAAGCCAAAATGACGTAATAAAAATCACTGGCCCAGGGCTTCCCTGGTGGCGCAGTGGTTAAGAAGCCTCCTGCCAGTGCAGAGGACAAGGATTTGAGCCCTGGTCCGGGAAGATCCCACATGCCGCGGAGCAACTAGGCCTGTGTGTCACAATTACTAAGCCTGCACGCCTAGAGCCCATGAGCCACAACTACTGAAGCTCATGTGCTACAACTACTGAGCCCGCGTGCCTAGAGCCTGTGCTCCGCAGCAAGAGAAGCCACCGCAATGAGAAGCCCACACACTGCAATGAAGTGTAGCCCCCGCTCGCCGCAACTAGAGAAAGCCCACGCACAGCAACGAAGACCCAACGCAGCCAAAAATAAAATAAATAAAAATTTAAAAAAAAACACTTAAAAAAACCCCAGCAACACTGGCCTACTGCATTGAGGGTGTGCTTATATTTTGAGACCTTATGACAAACAGATTGGTGTGTAGCTCCTCAGAGAAAATCCTTTAAAAGTCGAAATGCTCGGAGCCATTGCCCAGCTGAAGTCAGTCCAAAAACAATGTAATACCTTGAAATTTTTAATATAGTAGAAGAAATAATCAGACACCTTTTTCCCAACACGGAGAGGCTAAATGCATGACCATTTCTTCATTAGATCAGACAACAGACAAACACGCCTGCATTGTGCAACGTGCCACCTTGCAAACTGAAAACTCCCCAGTGGAAAGAAGAAAACTGAGCCGGCCTAAAATTCTCTGTTGCTGCGAGGCAACTGGTCCTGGATTTCTCACAGTCCCGCGGGGTCCGGGCCCTCTGAGCAGGGGCGATGGCAAGCCGTGTCAAGGGCAGGTGAACAGCGAACAGAGGACAGATGTTTCAGGAGTGTCACACTCAGCAGGGCCTCTGCCCTCTTCTGTTCCAGGTGATGAGAAACATCGCCCTGGAGGGGAGCTGGGCAGCTCGCCTGTTGCCTTGGGTTATAGAAGCTCTGAGCCTCCTAAGTTTGTGGAGATGTGGGACCACCAACACCAGCCCTTATTCACGTGACCTCGTGGGGAATCGAGGCATGGGGACCAACCCAAGATGCCACTCTGGCTGCTGCCTTTGCCATTAGTAGTAAACCATCTGTGTCCCTAACCCAGGGGTCTGGGGTCCTCTGTCAGTATATGTATAGGAAGCTGGCAGGCTAACCTGCTAGCTTGCACATCAGGTGAAACCTCACACGTGTCAAGGTTTCTGAATAGCATCCCCAAAACAAAACACCCCAAGGCTTCCCTATGGTGCTGAGTTACTTAGACCTGGCCTGGGTGTGGCCCTGGGCAGCTGTGGGATGAGAGAGCCTATATTTCACCACCTTCATTCTTGGAAAAGTCAGTAAATGCCACGCGGTGTGGCTGTGCCGGCCACGGCTCCCGTTCCCAGAGGCTTACCCACTGCTCGGGTCTCGTACTCGTTTGCCAATTCCTCGGACTCCCCTGCAGCATTGATGTCGTTCTTCACCTTGGCCAGAGTCTTCAGAAGCTTGCTGGCTCCCAGGGCTGCCAGAGTACAGCCCCTGGTCTTCCAGAGGGGTGAGAATGTCACAGTTAATTCGTAAGCCCTTGCAGTCGAGTCAACATCAAAGTCAGGCAAGCACAGATTGATGGCAAAAGCAGGAAGTGGTAAAAATCTGAACTGTTCATAATGATTCCCAGTAAAATTTGCAATGTGCACCAAGTCTTGAACCTGAATATACTCACAGTCTTGAACATGGAATTAACATACAAAAAAGAATCAAGATAAATGCATCACTAATTATTAGAAAAATGCAAATCAAAACTACAATGAGGTATCACCTCACACCAGTCAGAATGGCCATCTCCAAAAACTCTACAAATCATAAATGCTGGAGAGGGTGTGGAGAAAAGGGAACCCTCCTGCACTGTTGGTGGGAATGTAAATTGATACAGTCACTATGGAGAACAGTATGGAGGTTCCTTAACAAACTAAAAATAGAACTACCATATGACACAGCAATCCTGCTACTGGGCATATACCCTGAGAAAACCATAATTCAAAAGGATACATGTGCCCCAATGTTCATTGCAGCACTATTTACAATAGCCAGGACATGGAAACAACCTAAATGTCCAATGATAGATGAATGGATAAAGAAGATATGGTACATATATACAATGGAATATTACTCAGCCATAAAAAGGAACAAAACTGGATCACTTGTAGAGATGTGGATGGACCTATAGAGTCGGTCATACAGAGTGATGTAAGCCAGAAAGAAAAAAACAAATATTGTACATGCATATACGTGGAATCTAGAAAAAATGGTACAGATGAACCTATTTGTAGGGCAGGAATAGGGACACAGACGTAGAGAACAGACATGTGGACACAGGGGTGGGACGGGAGGGTGGGACAAATTGGGAGACTAGGTTTGACATAAATACACTACCATGTGTAAAACAGATGGCTAGTGGGAACCTGCTGTATAGCACTGGGAGCTCAGCTCAGTGCTCTGTGATGACCTAATGGGGGGGAAGGCGGGGAAGGTGGGGGGGAGGTCTAAGAGGGAGAGGATACAGGTATGCATATAGCTGATTCACTTCATTGTACAGCAGAAACTAACACAACATTGTAAAGCAGTTATACTCCAATAAGAAAAACAAGACAAATGCAGGAGAAGCTGATAGTCAGACGTGGCAATGGGAAGCTTGATGACCCACCATCATGCTGTAACAGCTCAGAGGGGGAAATTGGTCAAGGACACGAGGACTGACAATTATAGTTAGTGAGAGTGTGTGTGTGAATCGATATTCAATACCTAATCTTAGGCTCTAAAAACAGAGAATGCAGCTTCTTTTCAACTGTTCATAAATCATTTATAAAAATCATGATGTGTGGAATCACAAAGAAAAGTCTCAGTCATTTCCTAAAGCAGGCTTTGTACAGGCCCTACTTCCTGCCTATAGTGCAAGAAAGTTAGAAATTAATTTTAAATTAAACTTTAAAACCTCCTCCACTTGGAAGACAATCACACATCCACACAAACCTAAGAAGCAGGTGCCTCCTGGATTACCCACCAAGCCCAGAACTTTCCAGGGACCTCCCCTCCCAAACACACCCCTGTTCACATGGAAACAGGCACAACCATATCTACCGACATCAAATATTCCCTTTTACTGAGGACGCTTTAGATTAGGTATGTGAGGTTTGAAAGGGTCAGAACGACCACCACCAAGCATACACCTGCCACAGACTTGGACATTTACCTGCTCCCAGATGGCTTTGGAAAGTTCCTTCTTGTTCTGAAGAATGGCCCAGATGAAGAGTGCCTGCAGGGGGTGCCGAGTAATAGGAGACACGTCCTGGGAGGGATGAGAGCAGGGGGTCAGCACATGCAGACGGAGCATCACTTTGGCAGACACACTAGTGTAAGAATGAAAACAGGGTCAGGAGGCCCTAGGAGAGCGCCCCATGTTTGAAGGGCTCTGTAACTTGGCGTCTGAATCCATTCTCACAGAACCGTGATGTGAGTTTCAACAGAATCTCTGATCTATCACAAAAGACAACGTACAAGTAGATGGAAAGGTATAAAGGGTGAAAAAATGGGCTGACGGCAATTTAAAAACTGAATGACTTCTGACAGGCTGAAGAGAAGTTCTTCTCATCATAGAAATCTCTTTCTCATCTAGAAAAATCGTCCTAACTAAATTCTAACTTTCCAATAGTTGAAGTTCAATTATCACAATGGAAAACTGAAGTTATTTCTTTGGAGCGTTATTCAAAGTTACAATTCCTAATACATCAGCTAAGAATCCCAGCTCCCATTCAGCCTCCCGTATCTTCCAAGGGAACCTTTTCAAACAGAACTCTATGTATATATTCCTTTTAATCTTCCCTAAGGTTTTACCAATATCCAAAATGTTTCTGGCATCGTTATGGATACTGTGGAGAGTTTTAACATAAATAGCATCAAACAGCTTTTTAAACATTTCCAATTCCTTCAAACACCTAGCTCATTTAGATTTTTGCAACACACATGTAATAAAATTCTAAAACTATCAAAGATCCTGACCTAGTTTGAGTTTTCCCAGAAGCGATCAAGCATTTGAGACAGGTAGTTTATTTTGGACGAGATTCCAGGAAAACCACTAGGAAATTGAGGAAATGAGATTGGAAAAGAAAAGACCAACAAGTTGTCATGGTAAATAACCAGAGATTAATCCCACTAGGCAACCCTTGGAGCCAGTGTAGGACACAGGTCTCAGAATTATCTCCTCTGAGCAGGGGGGTTGCTGAGGTATTTATACACCAACTTCTGGCAGTCACTGGGCTCTGACCAGAGCAGACCTTCAGCAAAGAGTTGCAGGTGCTAGAAACTGGGCCTGCCTGTGCTTAAAATAGGAAATCTTGAGAGAATATAAGTGGTACATCCACAACACCTTCTCAAATGGAAACCTGGACTATCTCTTTACAAAGATTCACTGCCCCTTTTATTCACAAAAGGAAACTCGGCAGTTCTCCTTTTCTTTGCATAGGTAGCAGAGAACTATTTTAGGCAGATCATGTCCAAAAGGCTAAGACGTGGTCAGGCAGCCAGTCCTTTTTCCCCGTTCCCTGCTAGATGCCTTCAGAAAGTGTGTCACACCGAGCTTTGCAATTAGGAAATACTGCAATAACTAGTTGTAAAGATAGCACAAAGAATAAAGCAAGAAAATGCACCACTTGTTACCTCGCTAGGACTCGCTAGCTTAAATAAAGGCAGGAGGAAAAAATAACAACCCCAACATGTGAACTACATGACAGCAATGAGGTAGGGAGTAGGAAAGATGGAAGTAGAGAGATTTTTTGAGGGAAGACTCAAGAGAGCAAAGAATTCAAGCAGACAGCTGTGACAGTACACACATGGAACTCTACGTCTATCTCATCCCTGCTATTCCTGTCTTCCTTCCGGAAGCCTCTTCGGAAGTTAGCAACCAGTTTCCAGATGAACGTGAGGAGGGTGTCATTATAGGAATTCTTGGCAATCTGCAGGTTCCGATACACCAGGGTGCTGAAGTGATTGGAGAAGAGCTCGGTGAGGACGTCATTGGTGAGGAACTTCTGCAGGTTCAAGCCATTCTCCAGAAAGAGGCGGACAAACTTGGGTCTGTCCTTTATGAGAGCCATAAACATGACTTCCTGAAGGTCAGCAGACTGAGGAGAAAGAGCAGAGAGAGAACGCACAGCCTAAATCCAATCAAGAAGACAAGGCACCTTCTTTCTCAGACACATCGCATTTTCAACCATGAGGTAAATAAAATTTATCTTTTCAGTTGTAATACAATATTAGATTACAGCTCAAACATCGAGATGGGGGAAGAAGCAAGGTGGAATCTTTGAAATCAGCCAGATGTGAGCTTGGATGGGAACTGGTCTCTTGCTGTTGTAAAGTGGAGATAATGACACCCACATAAGGATGATGTTGAGGGACTTCCCTGGTGGTCCAGTGGTTAAGACTTTGCCTTCCAATACAGGGGGTGCGTGTTTGATTCCTGGTTGTGGAGATATGATCCCACTTGCCTCGTGGCCAAAAGACAAAAACATAAAACAGAAACAATATTGTAACAAATTCAATAGAGACTTTAAAAATGGTCCACGTCGAATAAAAATCTAAAAAAGAAAAAATTACATTAAAAAAAGGGATGATGTTGATCAAGAATTGATCCCAGTGCCTGGCATAAAGGAAGCACTCGCTCCATTAGGGGGCAGGGGGCTCATGGTACAGCTCACACCATTTCTCTGAGGTCTACGCTGGACACCAATTGTGACCTAACCACCAGCCAACTTTTCCTTCTGTGCCATGGCGTTGCCCCACTGCCCTTCCCATGCCATGAGGCAAATGCCTGGTCATGTTACATAACCATGAGTCACTGGAACACTTGACAGTGATACCTGGTTATTATTTATCTGTACCTCTACTGTCTGGGCTCCTGGTAATCCTTATCCCATAGAAGCTTATTAAGCATCTTAATAAAGATAATTAACGTGTACTTCAGACACAAACCCGTGGTCCATGGGCCACACCAGCTCTCAGATATGTTCTGATGGTCCTCCATACTATTTCTTACAATTTTTTTTTTTTTTTTTTTTTTTGCGGTACACGGGTCTCTCACTGTTGTGGCCTCTCCTGTTGCAGAGCACAGGCTCTGGACGTGCAGGCTCAGCGGCCATGGCTCACGGGCCCAGCCGCTCCGCAGCACGTGGGATCTTCCCGGACCGGGGTACGAACCCGTGTCCCCTGCATCAGCAGGCGGACTCTCAATCACTGCGCCACCAGGGAAGCCCTATTTCTTACAATTTGATTCCGTTGCCAACATTAAAAATTAGACAGTTCATAAAAATCCACATTGCCAGCATTAAAATCCAGATTCACAAGTAAATACCAGAAGCTCTGACAACACAGAGAACCGTCAGTTGGAGCCAACAGGGGCAGCTCCAGGAGCCTGGGCGCTGTAGCCCTGAGCACCCCCCACTAGCCTCGCGGCGGCTCACCCAGCCCACTGTCCTCACTTTAATTGTCTGAGCCCTGGTTCAGGGGAATATCCCTGCCAAGGGCAGCATTAGCGGTTTCTGTTTCTGTCTGATGTTGGTCTCTCCGGGATCACACATTGTCTGCAGAGCCACCTGCCAAGGGTCCCTTGAGTCCCCCCACTGTGGCTCCAGGCGGGACAGGGACAAAAAGAGGTGGCTGCCCTGATACCCTGCACTGCTAAGAAGTTCCCAGGTTACTCATGCTGCCCCGGGTTCAGGGACCACCCTTTGAGAGCCACTGGCATGTGGAGAAGAGAAGAGCTTTGCAGTCAGACACACGTTTGCTTCCAAACCTTGGTTCTACCGTTACCTTATGTGCGACCTCGAACAAGACTGTGTCTCAACCTCAGTTTGCTCGTCTGTAAAATAGGTGCTTGTGGGGATGAAATGAGATAACACAGGTCAAGATGCCTTCGGAGATTCAAGTTCGGAGCAGGCCCTCAAAAAACCATCAGAATGGCCCTCCTGTGGTACCCATGGAGCCCTGGCTTATTAACCAGCAAAATGAGATAATCCCTCTGATGGCTGGCGTGATGGCCAAGTGAACCAGCACAGTGAAGCTGCTTTGTGCCCTACAGAAGGTTATGCAAAGATCTTTAGTTATCTTTAAACAAAGACTTATATACGGCTTAATATGTGCCAGTGTTCTAAGCACTTCAGAAATATTATCTGATTTAATCATCGTAACAGTCCAGTGAGGTAGCTACCACTATTATTACCATCTGTTTTCAAATGAGCAGCGGTGTGCTGGTAAATACTTTACAACCAACATTCTGGAAGAAAATAATAAGCCCCGATTTGTAGTATTTGACCATTGATTGCTACAGTGTAAATGCTCCCAACGGGGCCAGTCTTCGGCTACCACGTGACATCATTGAATGCACAACTGGGACCCAACACAGAGTAGCAAGTATGGTGTTTCCAGAATGCAGATACGATAGACACACCTCCAGGGTATAGATCAGAGTAAATGTAGGAGAATAGTTAGAAAGGGACGAGTTTGATTATTTATTGCCTTTGTTTTTAATAAAATTTATTTAGTTCTAAGAGTATAGTATTTGATTTTTAATGACTGTATTTAACAACAGACTCAAAAAACCCTAAAAATTTTAGCAGTCAGCTCTTGCTAAAACCAGTATGAACTGACCCCAATTCACCACTGTACAAGGAAACTGAGGAAGGTTAAGGAACTTGCAGAGGTTAAGTCATGCAGATGGGCTGGCTCCAGAGTCCATCCTCTCAACCATTGTGTCCTTCACTCAACTACCTTTAGCTGAGTTAATAAAATTAAATGTACTATTCAATGCATGCCTGAGTTTATGTTTATTTGTACCATCTGATGTCACTTAAATAGAACATTTCACACACAGGGGTTCATTTCTGAATCAATTACCTAGATTTACAAACAGTTCTGTTTTCCCTCAACTAACTAAAGGCTTGCCATGTGAGATAGGGCTCATTATACTGCAAAAACCAAAGATAATGTTTGCTATAGGAATGAATAATTTAAAAACCCATAAGCCATGATTTTATTTGGATTCTATTCTTAAAATTGATCACATGTAAGGACAACTGAAGTCTGCATCTTTGATTATACAACGATAGGCCTCAAAGTGTTTTCACTGCCCACCAGTGACTGAAGAGCTTAAAACAGAGAAGCTTCCACCTTGCAGATCCAAGTGTGATGGTTTATAATTGTTCCTACAAAACAGAGCTCCTAAGGCGGATCTCACTTTAGTTGTACCCAAGAGGATGCTGCTGGAAAATGCAGTCTTACAACTCTCATCAAATTCAAAGTGAGAAAAGTCACTCTACTGGAAAAAAATACAGATTTTCTGGACATACAACTTCCATATTGGAGGTACTCGTTTGCCTGGGGGAGTCCTGATTTTCTAACTCTAAGATATTCATTGTATGTCTTTAATCAACTTGTTCTATTTTTCTCTTACGCATCTCACTGCTGACAATTCTCTTATGAGAACTTGGCTAAGAAGGTGGGGCAGGGCACAAAATGAGTACCGCTGTCTGGATTTTTAGTTGAGTTATTTCTGATAAACCCCTTTCAATCATCCTGCACTTAGTTTCCCCACATTTCTGTCCATCAATTCCTAGGAGGAAATCTGCACCTCAACACCTTAATGGAGAATCGCCTCTCATATCATGGCGGGAGAGCTATAAACTTTGGATGGTAATGGTGGATTGATGTTACCTTACGTTAGTGTATTTATTTTTATTATCTCTTTGCAAGCAACCTACTAAGTCAATGTTATTATCCCCTACTACAGATGAGGAAAGAGAGCCTTGGCAACACTGATGTACCAGGACAGGACAATCTTTTACAATATTCAAGGGCAAAGACCCTGTCAGAAATGGACCAGACCTGTCGCTGGATAACCCAGGAGGGCTTCCTATGTACCTCCCACCGGCGGTCATTGGTGAAAATCTCATCACTGGCTAGGTCCAGCTGGTTCCACTCCAGCAGAAGCTTCAGCTGCCCATTCCAGTTATCCTTATCTTGTTCATTGGTGCTAAAGGCTGTAAGAGGACAGGGAAAAAAATCAACTCACCAAACACCCAGAAACAAGAGAGTCAGAACCATTACATATGGCCAATTATCAGAGCCATTTATCAAAGGAGATTCTAAGCATGTTATCTTAGAATCAGACACTCAGAGCTGTCATTTCACTGACAGTTTATTTTCACTCCATCTTATCCATATTCTATATGTCCCAAAGTATGTACTGTGGATCAATTTAGGTGATAATATCTTTCCATTTCATATCCTAACAGTTAACTATGGTATATTGATATTTTTCCATAGATTCAGATTCCATAAATGTCACATTTCCAGGACCACGTCTGACTTTTACTATATCTAAAGCTATGACATAATGAGCTCTATCATAACAATACTCCACTTGTCTTTTTCAGAGCTGATAATCTCTGTACCTATGTATCTCTACAGATATAGTCCCATTTTAATAAATATCCTTACAACCAAATTCCTGACCAGCACAGTAAGAATGATTCTAATAAACAGCTAATCCTTAAAGTGCACTTCTCTTGGGCCTTGCTCTGCTCTGCATGCCTTAAATATATTCATCAGACGGCTCAACTCTACGTGGCCTTTGCCAGGGGTCTATTTACTTCAGGTAATTCCACCTTGATGGGATTCTCAGACAGCAAAGTTCACACATGAGGATTTTAAAACCGAGGTTCATTCCTAAGCATAGGAGACGTGTTAACCCCTGAAACTGAACGCAAAATTATCTAGGTGTGTATGCACCTGTGTACACAGATGTGGAATCTAGGACAGAGGTCCATAGCTTTTATCATATTCTCAAAGTGTCTGAGACTCAGATAAAGATTCTAAACCACTGCTGGAGACAGCTCTTTGGAAAGCACTGTGATCATCTTTAACTGATATTTTGATGAAATAAAAATGCTTGTTCTGGGGGCTTCCCTGGTGGCTCAGTGGTTGAGAGTCCGCCTGCCGATGCAGGGGACAGGGGTTCGTGCCCAGGTCTGGGAAGATCCCACATGCCGCGGAGTGGCTGGGCCCGTGAGCCGTGGCCGCTGAGCCTGCACGTCCGGAGCCTGTGCTCCACAACGGGAGAGGCCACAACAGTGAAAAGCCCGCGTACCGCAAAAAAAAAAAAAAAAAATTCTTGTTCTGTTAAATATCTACAACCAAGGAGATTTAACTCAGCAGGTCAATAGTAGTTATTCCAACTTCTAATATATGCTAATCAAAATTAAGTGCAAGATTATATTTCAGTAAAGCTGTTTTAAAAAATAAATGGAAGCCATTAAAAGCCACAGAAAGCAACACAAAGCTGAAACTTCTACAAGGAGCTAATTTTACTCACCTTTGTACAATGCATAGGAGATAGCATTGCTCACAATTTCATCCCCAGCTTCTTCTATTTTAATAACGGTTAATAGGTGAGAACTTTCGAGAATTTCTTTGAGCTGGCAAGATTTAAAGAGCAGAGTTGTCAGCCAACTGATTTCAGGCACAAGGAGCATAAAGTCTCTTTTGGTGAGGAATATTTTATTCCATTTTTTTAAAGACCACCTATAGGAACGTTCCAAATCTCCTTCCCTCTTCTACAGCACCTGTACCCACAGCATCTAATTTCTAAATTGGAATAGTGAGTCCTCGACCACCATGAGAATAAAGTACTGGCTCTACAAGGGCACATATATCAACAAGACCCTATCAAAAAGCTGAGAGAGGAACCCTCCTACATTGCTGGTGGGAATGTAAATTGGTACAGCCACTATGGAGAACGGTATGGAAGTTTCTTTAAAAACTAAAAATAGAGCTACCATATGATCCAGGCACCCCACTGCTGGGCATATATCCAGAGAAAACCATACTTCAAAAAGATACATGCACCCCAATGTTAATTGCAGCACTATTTACAATAGCCAGGACATGGAAGCAACCTAAATGTCCATCGATGGAAGAATGGATAAAGAAGATGTGGTACATATATACGATGGAATATTACTCTGCCATAAAAAAGGAATAAAATAATGCCATTTGCAGTGACACGGATGGACCTAGAGATTGTCATACTGAGTGAAGTCAGACAGGGAAAGACAAATATCATATGATATCACTTATATGTGAAATCTAAGAAATAATGGTACAAATGAACCTATTTACAAAACAGAAATAGAGTCATAGATGTAGAAAAAAATTAGGGTTACCAAGGGGGGAAGGAGGGGCAGGAAAGATAAATTGGGATTGGCATATACACACTACTATACATAAAAATAGATAACTAATAAGAACCTACTGTGTAGCACAGGGAATTTTACTCAGTACTCTATAATGATCTATATGGTAATAGAATCTAAAAAAGAGTGGATTTATGTATATATATAACTGATTCACTTTGCTGTATAGCAGAAACCAACACAACATTGTAAATCAACTATACTCCAATAAAAATTAATTTTTTAAAAAAAGCTGAGGGCTCCTCTGGTGGCGCAGTGGTTGAGAGTCCGCCTGCCGATGCAGGGGACACGGGTTTGTGTCCTGGTCCGGGAGGATCCCTCATGCCGCGGAGCGGCTGGGCCTGTGAGCCATGGCCGCTGGGCCTGCGCGTCCGGAGCCCGTGCTCCACAACGGGAGAGGCCACAGCAGTGAGAGGCCCGCGTACCGCAAAAAAAAAAAAAAAAAAGCTGAGAGACTCATTGACTAGGGATGAGTGTGTGTGTGTGTCTGTGTGTGTGTCTGTGTGTGTAACACATGGTAGGTGCTCAGTTGTTGAATGAGTGAATAAATGCAGAAAAGAGAACAGAAGACCACAGAAAGCATCCGAGTGTGGACGTAGGGCTTAGATTATAGGAAGGAAATTTCAGTGTGAACAAAAGCCAAGACAACTTGGTGACTGACGAAAGCGACAAGGAATTCACTATATTATCCTTTGTGATTTTTCTTTAAAATTTAATTTTAAGACACTTTTTAAGATTCAAGAGCTGGGGGAGAGGCAGAGCCCTTGATTCCAAGGATTCAGGCATTGGCGAGCTTGGTGGGAGCTTGGCAAGGAAGAGCTCCTTCTGGAGGAGGAAACGAGTCTGGCTGTGGTTAGACTGAGTTCAAGATGGTGGTGGGTTTTCCTGGCAACATTTGGAAATGAGGGCCTAAAACTACAGAGAGTTTCAGCTGGGTGGAGAGGGAAGCCTTAGGTCAGGCTGGAAGGGTGAAGATGTGGACTAAAAAGGGCCCTTGCATATATCTAGAAAAGATGAAAGCTCTTAATTCAAAAAGATATTTACACCCCAATGTTCATGGTAGCACTACTTACAGTAGCCAAGACATGAAAGCAACCCAAGTGCCCATCAACAGATGAATGGATAAGGAAGACTCTGTGTGTGTGTGTGTGTGTGTGTGTGTGTGTGTGTGTGTGTGTGTGTGTGTATATAGAACTGAATCACTTTGCTGTACACCTGACACTAACACAACACTGTCACTCAGCTATAGTTCAATTAAAAAAAAAAAGAAAAGCCCTTGGATTTGGACTTTAGGAGGTGACCTCAAGGCTGCAGTTTCCTGGGAAAAATAGTGTCGGAGGCCCTAGTTCAAAGGACACCTGAGGGTGACGAGGAAATAAATGAAAACGGCAGGAAAACACAAGTCGCAGTGGGTTTGATGGAGAGCGGAGGAGGGGCTGACAGCAGGAGGGGAAGGGCCCTCTCATCACGCTGGCAGCCTTTGTTCAGGCAGAGGAAAGGGGTCCAGCCAGAAATGACAGGAGGGGAAGGGTCTAGGTCCCAAGATTCTGGGGCACAAGTGGGGGTAAGCAGCACAGAGTGGGTGAGACATCTTTTCCTTCAAAATGAAAAGGAAGAAGGAGAAGGTGAATATGGATATAGAGCAAACTGATGGGACCCAGAGATGCTGCAGGGGCGCCTACCTCATCCCCCCTCCCCACCCACGTACTCTCACCTCCTCGGATACTAACCCTCTACTGCAGCCAGTGTGACCTTAACTGAATACACTTGGATCATGCCTCATCCTGCCTCAAACCCTTCAGTGACTTCCCACTACACCTAAACAAGAACAAAACCCTCAGAAGTTCTCCAGTTTCCACCCACAGTATCCACCCTCATTGCCATCTTTCAACTCCTCGGTAGCCATGCTTACCTCACATCTCAGGAACTTTGCACCAAACAACCCCAGCCCTCACCCTTGAACCCCACCCATCATTCAGACATGGCTCCCACGCCACTGCCCCTGAGAAGCCCTCCCTTGAAAGGCCTTCCACACCAGGCCAGGCTCCCTTGGCTCAAGCCCTGTGTATCCATGCAACCTTTCTTCAGAACACGCTTTCTGTTTTGAAACTATACAATACATTGTATTGTAATCACTCAACATGAATTTTTTTCAATTTCTGTGCTCTCTCTGAGGATAAGCACTCCCTGTTGCGTATACTGTTCTTTCTGAAATGCCTGTTCCAGTACCAGGCATACAGTATGTGCTCAATAAACAACAAATAAACAAATCCAGGTGTTTGAAATAAATGAATGAATGAATGATACCTTGGTTGGTAGACAGACTGGAAGACTTGAAGGGTCAAGTTATTGAGAAGGTGGGGAGTAGATACAGCAGAATAACTATGAGAGCACTGCTAGGGGAGGAGGGCCTGGTCCCAGTGGGGAAGAATACAGGGTCTCTTGAAGAGGATGAGAAACCATAAGGTCAGGTTAGGGTGCTCTTTGTCCACATGATCAGTAAGGTCACCCACAATTACCCTGGGAGGTTGCTCAATTAATATTTGATTGGAGATTCGTTCAAGATGGCAGAGTAGAAGGACGTGCGCTCACTCCCTCTCGTGAGAGCACCAGAATCACAACTAACTGTTGAACAATCATCGACAGGAAGACACTAGAATTCACCAAGAAAGATACCCCACAACCAAAAACAAAGGAGAAGCCACAATGAGATGGTAGGAAGGGCGCTATCACAATAAAATCAAATCCCATAACTGCTGGGTGGGTGACTCAAAAACTGGAGAACACTTATACCACAGAAGTCCACCCACTGGAGTGAAGGTTCTGAGTCCCGTGTCAGGCTTCCCAACCTGGGGGTCTGGCAATGCCAGGAGGAATTCCTAGAGAGTCTGACTTTGAGGGCTAGTGGGATTTGACTGCAGGACTTCCGCAGGACTGGGGGAAAAAGAGACTCCACTCTTGGCGGGCACACACAAAGCAGTGTGCACATCGGGACCCAGGGGAAGGAGCAGTGACCCCACAGGAGACTGAACCAGACCTACCTGCTAGTGTTGGAGGGTTTCCTGTGGAGGGAACGGGGTGGCTGTGGCTCACCATGGGGACAGGGACACTGGAAGCAGAAGGTCTGGGAAGTACTGCTTGGCATGAGCCCTCCCAGAGTCCACCGTTAGCCCCACCAATGAGCAGGTAGTTTCCAGTGCTGGGTTGCCTGAGGCCAAACAACCAACAGGGAGGGAACCCAGCCCCACCCAGACAAGCAGATAAGCGGATTAAAGTTTTACTGAGCTCTACCCACCAGAGCAACACCCAGCTCTACCAAGCACCAGTCCCTCCCATCAGGAAGCTTGCACAAGCCTCTTAGACAGCCTCATCCACCAGAGGGCAGACAGCAGAAGCAAGAAGAACTACAGTTCTGCAGCCTGTGGAAGGAAAACCACATTCACAGAAAGACAGACAAAATGAAAAGGCAGAGGACTTTGTACCAGATGAAGGAACAAGATAAAACCCCATAAAAACAACTAAATGAAGTGGAGATAGGCAACCTTCCAGAAAAAGAATTCAGAATAATGATAGTGAAGATGATGCAGGACCTCAGAAAAAGAATGGAGGCAAAGATCGAGAAGATGCAAGAAATGTTTAACAAAGACCTAGAAGAGTTAAAGAACAAACACCTAACAGAATTAAAGAACAAACAAAGAGATGAACAATACAATAACTGAAATGAAAAATACACTAGAAGGAATCAATAGCAGAATAACTGAGGCAGAAGAACAGATAAGTGACCTGGAAGACAGAATGGTGGAATGCACTGCTGCAGAATAGAATAGAGAAAAAAGAATGAAAAGAAATGAAGACAGCCTAAGAGAACTCTGGGACAACATTAAATGCAACGACATTCACATTATAGAGGTCTCAGAAGGAAAAGAGAGAGAAAAAGGACCGGAGAAAATATCTGAAGAGATTGTAGTCGAAAACTTCCCTAACATGGGAAAGGAAATAGCCACCCAAGTCCAGGAAGTGCAGAGAGTCCCAGGCAGAATAAATCCAAGGAGAAACATGCCGAGACACATAGTAATGAAATTGACAAAAATTAAAGACAAAGAAAACTTATTGAAAGCAACAAGGGAAAAATGACAAATAACATACAAGGTAACTCCAATAAGGTTAACAGCTGATTTCTCAGCAGAAACTCTACAGGTCAGAAGGAAGTGGCATGATATATCTAAAGTGATGAAAGTGAAGAACCTACAACCAAGATTACTCTACCTGGCAAGGATCTCATTCAGATTTGATGGAGAAATCAAAAGCTTTACAGACAAACAAAAGCTAAGAGAATTCAGCACCACCACAACAGCTCTACAACAAATGTTAAAGGAACCTCTCTAAGTGAGAAACACAAGAAAAGAAAAGGAACTACAAAAACAATTAAGAAAATGGGAATAGGAACATACATATGGATAATTACCTTAAATGTGAATGGATTAAATGCTTCAACCAAAAGACACAGGCTTGCTGAATGGTTACAAAAATAAGACCCATATATATGCTGTCTACAGGAGACCCACTTCAGACCTAGGGACACATACAGACTGAAAGTGAGGGAATGGAAAAAGATATTCCATGCAAATGGAAATCAAAAGAAAGCTGGAATAGCAATACTCATATAAGATAAAATGGACTTTAAAATAAAGAATGTTAAAAGAGACAAGGAAGGACACTACATAATGATGAAGGGATCAATCCAAGAAGATATAACAATTATAAATATATATGCACCCAACACAGGAGCACCTCAATACATAAGGCAACTGCTAACAGCTATAAAAGAGGAAATCACAGTAACACAATAATAGTGGGGGACTTTAACACGTCACTTACACCAATGGACAGATCATCCAAAATGAAAATAAATAAGGAAACACAAGCTTTAAATGACATAATAAACCAGATAGATTTAATTGATATTTATAGGACATTCCATCCAAAAACAGTAGATTACACTTTCTTCTCAAGTGTACACAGAACATTCTCAGGAATAGATCACATCTTGGGTCACAAATCAAGCCTTGGTAAATTTAAGAAAATTGAAATCATAACAAGCATATTTTCCGACCACAACACTATGAGATTAGAAATCAATTACGGAAAAAAAACGTAAAAAACACAAACACATGGAGGCTAAACAATACGTTACTAAATAACCAAGAGATCACTGAAGAAATCAAAGAGGAAATCAAAAACTACCTGGAGACAAATTACAATGAAAACATGATGATCCAAAACCTATGGGATGCAGCAAAAGCAGTTCTAAGACGGAATTTTATAGCAATACAAGCCTACCTCAAGAAACAAGAAAAATCTCAAGTAAACAATCTAACCTTACACCTAAAGGAACTAGAGAAAGAAGAACAAACAAAACCCAAAGTTAGTAGAAGGAAAGAAAACATAAAGATCAAAGCAGAAATAAATGAAATAGAAACAAAGAAAACAATAGCAAAGATCAATAAAACTAAAATCTGGTTCTTTGAGAAGATAAACAAAATTGATAAACCTTTAGCCAGACTCATCAAGAAAAAGAGGGAGAGGACTTAAATCAATAAAAAAAAATGGAGAAGAAAAGAAAAGGGAGAAGTTACAACAGACACTGCAGAAATACAAAGCATCCTAAGAGGCTACTACAGACAACTCTATGCCAATAAAAGGGACAACCTGGAAGAAATGGACACATTCTTAGAAAGGTATAACCTTCTAAGACTGAACCAGGAAGAAATAGAAAACAGGAACAGACGAATCACAAGTAATGAAACTGAAACTATGATTAAAAATCTTCCAACAAACAAAGTCCAGGACCAGATGGCTTCACAGGTGAATTCTATCAAACATTTAGAGAAGAGCTAACACCCATCCTTCTCAAACTCTTCCAAAAAATTGCAGAGGAAGGAACACTCCCAAACTCATTCTATGAGGCCACCATCACCCTGATACCAAAACCAGACAAAGATACTACAAAAAAAGAAAATTACAGACCAATATCTCTGATGAATATAGGTGCAAAAATCCTCAACAAAAGACTAGCAAACCGAATCCAACAACACATTAAAACGATCATACACCATGATCAAGTAGGATTTATCCCAGGGACGCAAGGATTCTTCAATATATGCAAATCAATCAATGTGATACACCATATTAACAAACTGAAGAATAAAAACCATATGATCATCTCAATAGATGCAGAAAAATCTTTCGACAAGATTCAACACGGATTTATGATAAACACTCTCCAGAAAGTGGGCGTAGAGGGAACCTACCTCAACATAATAAAGGTCATATATAACAAAACCCCAGCAAACATCATTTTCAATGGTGAAAAACTGAAGGCATTTCCTCTAAGATCAGGAAAAAGACAAGGATGTCCACTCTCACCACTATTATTCAACATAGTTTTGGAAGTCGCAGCCATGGCAATCAGAGGAGAAACAGAAATAAAAGGAATACAAATTGGAAAAGAAGTAAAACTGTCACTGTTTGCAGATGACATGATACTACACATAGAGAATCCTAAAGATGCCACCAGAAAACTACTAGAGTGAATCAATGAATCTGGTAAAGTTGCAGGATACAAAATTAATGCACAGAAATCTCTTGCATTCCTATACACTAGCAACAAAATATCAGAAAGAGAAATTAAGGAAATAACCCCATTCACCACTGCAACAAAAAGAATAAAATACCCTGGAATAAACCTACCTAAGGAGGTAAAAGACCTGTACTCAGAAAACTATAAGACACTGATGAAAGAAATCAAAGATGACACAAACAGATGGAGAGATATACCATGTTCTTGGATTGGAAGAATCAATATTGTGAAAATGACTCTACTACCCAAAGCAATCTACAGATTCAATGCAATCCCTATCAAATTACCAATGGCATTTTTTACAAAGCTAGAACAAAAAATCTTAAAATTTGTATGGAAGAAACTAACACACCATTGTAAAGCAATTATACCCCAATAAAGATGTTAAAAAAAAAAAAAAAATTTGTATGGAGACACAGAAGACCCCAAATAGCCAAAGCGGTCTTGAGGGAAAAAAACGGAGACGGAGGAATCAGACTCCCTGACTTTAGACTATACTACAAAGCTACAGTAATCAAGACAACATGATATTGGCACAAAAACAGAAATACAGATCAATGGAACAGGATAGAAAGCCCAGAGATAAACCCATGCACCTATGGTCAACTAATCTATGACAAAGGACACAAGGATATACAATGGAGAAAAGACAGTCCCTTCAATAAGTGGTGCTGGGAAAACTGGACAGCTACATGTAAAAGAATGAAATTAGAACACTCCCTAACACCATACACAAAAATAAACTCAAAATGGATTAGAGACCTAAATGTAAGACAGGACACTACAAAACTCTTAGAGGAAAACATAGGAAGAACACTCTTTGACATGATTCACAACAAAATCTTTTTTGATCCACTCCCTAGAGTAATGGAAATAAAAACAAAACTAAATACATGTGACCTAATGAAACTCAGAAGCTTTTGCACAGCGAAGGAAACTACAAACAAGACAAAAAGACAACCCTCAGAATGGGAGAAAATATTTGCAAGTGAATCAACAGACAAATGATTAATCTCCAAAATATATAAACAGCTCATGCAGCTCAATATTAAAAAAACAAACAACCCAATCCAAAAATGGGCAGAATAACTAAATAGATATTTCTCCAAAGAAGACATACAGATGGCCAAGAAGCACCTGAAAAGCGGCTCAACATCACTAATTATTAGAGAAATGCAAATCAAAACTACCATGAGGTATCACCTCACACCAGTCAGAATGGGCATCATCAGAAAATCTATAAACAACAAATGTTGGAGAGGGTGTGGAGAAAGGGAACCCTCTTGCACTGTTGGTGGGAATGTAAATTGATACAGCCACTATGGAGAACAGTATGGAGGTTCCTTAAAAAACTAAAACTAGAATTACCATATGACCCAGCAATCCCACTACTGGGCATATACCCAGAGAAAACCATAATTCAAAATGACACATGTACCCCAATGTTCATTGCAGCACTATTTACAATAGCCAGGTCATGGAAGCAACCTAAATGCTCATCGACAGACGAATGGATAAAGAAGATGTGGTACATATATACGATGGAATATTACTAAGCCATAAAAGGGAATGAAATTGGGTCATTTGTAGAGACGTGGATGGATCTAGAGACTGTCATACAGAGTGAAGTAAGTCAGAAAGAGAAAAGCAAATATCGTATATTAACACATATATGTGGAACCTAGAAAAATGGTACAGATGAACCGGTTTGCAGGGCAGAAATAGAGACACAGATGTAGAGAACAAATGTATAGACACCAAGGGGGGAAAGTGGCAGTGTGGGGGTGGTGGTGGGATGAACTGGGAGATTGGGATTGACATATATACACTAATATGTATAAAATAGATAACTAATAAGAACCTGCTGTATAAAAAAATAAATAAAACAAAATTCAAAAAAAATTTGACTGAATGTATACATTCATTAATTAATAATTCCACTCTTGGGCTTGGTCTTTTGGGAAATTTCTACCAACCCCATACAAGTGCATAATCAAAATGCCAGACTAATTTTTATTATTGTTGTATGTCTTCTGGTTGACTTGATTATAATTATGATAAATCATTAGCATATGAATAAGATGTGAATCCCAGAAAGAATAATATAATCACAGGAAGTGAAATGTGTCTGACATTTAGCCTGTTTCAGACGACTTTCCCATATCAGTTTTCTTGAAGCAGAAATCAAAATCCTTCATAAAGGATGTGGGGACCCATAAGGTGGCATGGCCCTCTGGGTGTGACCTGGTCTGGACTAAACAAGCCTACTCGCAGGAGTAGGAGAAAAGTCACTAGAATGGACCCAGGGCCATCTTTGGTGGGTGAATTAAGAGTGGTCTATTCCTTTCTCTGTGGGCATCCTTGAACTGACCACCAAATTTCTTCCATCCATCACAGGAAGCTACCTTGAGGACATTGCTCAACACACAAGGTCTCAGGTTGATATCTATGCTTGGGGATTGCTCCCCTGATGTGTTTGGAATGACTCAAACTGTTTAGGTCTGAATACATGGAGAATTGAAGATAACTACTTTGGGAGATACATATTTTCCTCACCCATATTATTTTCATGCAGAGGGACCTCCATCCAAATCAGGTCCCTAGGTACCCCCCGCACTGCTACTCCGGGTAGGGGAGTGACGTAGCCAGTTGATGACTTTGGCCTTGCCCAGCCAGTCCTTTCCTGCTTCTCCGTTGGGATCTGCTCCTTGCAGGGTGCTAGTGCTCTGGTGTCCACTGTCAGCCACATGCCTAGGCTAGGGCTAGGCAGATGGGGGCCAGCAGTCATCCAGGGCTGCCTCTGTCCGGGTGGGTTCATCTGTCTCTTTCTGGGGCTCAGCATAAGGAGGCCCGTGGTGGCTGCACCCCTAAGCCACATCTTTCAACTTGGCTTTCATCACCAACGAAGCTGATATTTTGATCTCTCTATTTACCTAATTCTTGTGTCTGTCTCTCAACTGGACTTGGCCAAGATACAAGAAAATCCCAGCAAAAACTTTCATGTAAAGCCACCAGCTTCACCTTTTTCAGTCAAATCTGCAAAATGCAGCATCTCAGGTAGGAACATCATATACGCATTTGTCGGGCAGGGCATCGATGAGCACCAGCACTGACTGTCAGCTACAGACAGAAGGTGCAGGTGCAGTTTTTAATCCTGAGCCTTAGTGATGAGGCTTAATCCAGAAAGGACTTGTTTCCTGGTCACTTCAACCCTGCTGTACCTTACCGGGATTATCGCCCAACTGTCTACTCATGTGAAATTAAACAAAACCAATAGGGTCTCACTGTGTGTTAATTTCGTACAGAGTACCTGTCAGCCTAGAAGGCGGGGTTGATTTTTCTCATTATTTACAAGAATTTGATTTATCCGGGCTTGCTTTAAATAACGACAAAGGCCAATACACACTACTCTATATAAAATAAACAACAAGGATTTACCATGTAGCACAGGAACTATATTCAATATCTTGTAATAATCTATAATGAAAAAGAATCTGGAAAAGAAAGTTTTATATATCATACATACATATGACTGAATATATATATATGTATCTGAATCACTTTGCTGTATACCTGAAACTAACACAATATTGTAAATCAACTATACTTCAGTAAAAGAAAAAAATAATGACAAAGGCTACCGTGAGCAAAATAATCTTCACTACTCCAGGATTTCAGTTTGCCAAACTTGACACTTTGAGGCTCTTCCACAACTAAATACTGCTGAAATACCAAGCTAATTAAAGAACTTTTAAAATTATTTATACTAAATTCAACCTTTCACTCTAATGATGAAATGGGCTGTATGATTAAAGTAAGTCTTGTTGTCTACAGCCTGTCATTTCCTTTATGGGAAAACTTCCAAGTGGCGGCACGTGCTCCTAAGAATATCCAAACAGCAAAGGCCATTTTTGAATGAGCTGATGTGAACGTACCTACGGGTATTAATGTGAGCTTTATCACAAACTGGACAGTCAACAGAATGAAAGTCATTTCAAGTCAACACCAGTCACGAAACAAGAGAGAAAGGTGAGAAAGCACAGCACTATGTTAAAGTGCTTTATAGGCTTAGCAAAAGAAGCATGAGATATTTCGATTAGTACCTATTTCTTATATGATCCAATAGGAAAGGTGAGAGATTCTGAATTAATCACAGGTCAGTTAACTTAGAAAGGCAATTATTCTGTAGTAACAGCTTCTCCACTAGACATAGGTTCCATTTAGAATCTGCATTTCTAAAACAGCATCACAGGGGGTTTTTTCCTCCCCGCTGCTGATAACCTACAAAACACAGAAGGCTCAATGCTTGTTGACAGGGTGTAAAAGAAGGACTATCAGCTTTGCAAACAGACAGACTGGAATTTAAGCCTCATCTGCTACCCCTTGTGAGGTGTGGAAACAGGGCAAGTTATTTAACTTAAGTGAGCTTCAATTTCCAGCAAAAAACCTGGTGTGAGCCAGAGTGCAGTTTCAAAGTCACTGAGAAAGTATAAAGACCCCCAGCTGCAAGTGGAGTTGGGCACTGAAGGCGCTCTCCCTTCCCAGGAACTTACTCCCTGCAACTCACCCATTTGATCCAACTCTCGATCTCCTCCTCAGGCAGGCGGGACACTGTGCGGGGTAAGAAGCGCACCAGCTTTTCCTTGATGATGGATGACGTCAGGGCATCCTCCACCTCCACCAGGCTGGCGATCACATCGGCAATTTGCCCTGAGCCTTCCACCACCACACAGGGAATTTTACTTTTAACGGAGGTACTGATGGCCTGGGAGAAGGGAGATAGAGTTGACCAGGTGATCAACAGAACCCAGCTCAGGACCGAGGTTCTAATCACATCGACACATCTCTGCACTTCATCATTTGGCGGGGCAGTGTGTGTGTGGGGGGGGGGCGTTATTTTCAATCAGAAGCAAACCAAATGTTTGCAACCACATTAAGCATCAGAAATGTAAGCTAGCTGTCTGACATCCTATGTTAATACCAAACTCCATAATGAGGACACGTGTGACTGGCAAGTTTTCCATAAATAAGTGCAGTGGTTGAGAGTCCACCTGCCGATGCCGCGGAGCGGCTGGGCCCGTGAGCCATGGCCGCTGAGCCTGCGCGTCCGGAGCCTGTGCTCCGCCACGGGAGAGGCCACAACAGTGAGAGGCCCGCGTAATGCAAAAAAAAAAAAAAAAAAAAAAACCCTCTATACAAAATCGATCGTTCCAAATACTGACACCGTAGATTTGAGTGACAGCTCTTAAGATGGTACTCAGCATTGTCGCTGATAGCTTTTCTGATGGAGGTTAACAATATTCGTACTTCTAAGGTATGAAAATACCTTCACAGCAGCAGCCATACATCTTTTGTTATGTTGACTCACGTATTTCCGTCCTCAAATAATTTCCCTTGCTCCTTCCATTGAAAGAAAAGAAAAATATATTTGCTTTCTGGATAAACACCTACCACATTTTTATTTCCTTGATAAAAATCACAGAGACCAGCATAGGAGAACCAGGTACGAAAAATTTTAATCACTTGACAACAAAACAGAGTGATGTACACGTGGGTACAGAAGAAACTGTGAAGCTCCTTCCTTTAGCCAGGAGTGATGTCTTCCTGAGAGAAGACATTGGCCATAAAGAGTGTGGTGCTTTCATCCAATCAGGGTGAGATCCATCTTCACCTCACTACCTGTGCTCCAGGTGGGTGTCGAGGCTGCGCTGGGGCGGAAGTGGGGATGATGAGAGAGTGAGCTGAAGGATGAAGTGTTCAGCAGGCGGTCTCTCCTCCCTCGCTCCTCTCTCCTGTGGGTTCTGGGTGGTGAATTGGCTGGACAGACCTTGTGGGAAATGCTATAGACGTGCAGTACTCTAGGCCAGGACCAGCTTGCTGGAAACCATCATTCTAAATCTAAAATCCGAGAGTTAATAAATGGAACCATCTTCGATTACGTTTTCTCCATCCCTCTTCCTCTGTAATGTGACTGCTTCTTCAAGCGTTTCCATACTGACTGTTTCACACTGAAAAAAAATCTCTGTTTTAATTTCTCTCTGAAAAGTCTTTAGGTGCTTAATAAATACCTGTTGATGAATGAATGCACGTTGATGAATGATGGATGAATGAATCATTGTTATAGAAAAGAATAAACAGAGAGAAGCATTAGATTATGATTCCAAATAACTCTGCCAGAAATTTCCCGTAACTGCAGGTGTATATGCTCATGGGGTGGCCATGGTTTTCCAACATACGTGCTGATTATGATCCCTAAGTCCTGTGAGTTCATGTCAAGCCTTCTCTTTGGCAGGTTGATGGCCAAAGACAGCAGTAAGTGCACGGACTATTCATGTTGCTACAAACTCTCTTCCTAAATTTTCTCAGCTGAGGAAACAATTTCAGCCTATTAGGGCAACACTGTGTGATTGGGAAAATGCTACCTACTTGCTGTAGAAAAGAAATGAGTCGTGTTAGATTAGGTGAACCCCCAAGCCCTGAAAATGCATATTTGTGGAGCAAGCTCGTTGACTGATCTTCTAGAACCAAAGCAAGACTCACTTTCAAAGTCTCCTTCCCACCTCCTTGGGCAAAACACACAATGGGGATCTTGCCACCGTAGTTGGAATCTGTAAAATAGAAAACGTAAACCTTATTCTGGGCACATCAGAAATATTCACCTACCTCAAGGAAGTGGTGGACCCCGTGAGCCCAGGGTGTAGGGTGCTGGCTGCAGATCTCACAGACTTGACCATCTACCAGCTGATCACAATGGATGCGTCCCTGTGCTCCAAACCAGTAACAGCATGACACGGGTCACACTGCAAGTTTTTACTGATATTTAAATGCAAAGTCTGTGAATGACTGACTTCTGCTAATAGACATTAGGCCAGGTTCAAGTTTATCCTTAGAATAATTACACTTTCACTCATTCGCATAATCCTATGCTTTCTTGAGTGGGTGAAAAATTTGCATAACTATGTGTTCTTTCCAGTGAGAGTATTGCATATATCAATGTCTTCCTTTGTATACATCCCATTGAGAAAGGAAAAAGGTTGAGATTATCTCCAGCAAGTCCCTGTGATGGAGTCTATCACTAGATCACGAGGTAATCTGGTTCCACAACAGGACACATCTCAACAATAGGAAGAGAGAGAGTTATTTATCACTTGCCATAGCAAATACGGGCTTTCACGCAACTGCTGTATTCTCCCCTTGAAACCAATGTTTTAGGTGGTTCTAGTATATAGAAGTAGCCAATAACCAAAGAAGTAAACCACCTAACTGTTAAGCTAGTGGGTTGGTTTTTATCGCTTCTATCCTAGCTAACCACATTGCTTTGTCAGCGCAAATTTGCCGTTGTGAATTTTAATTTGTTCTTAAATGTTGTCGAGCAGAATGGACAGCAGGTTCTCTATACTGGGTGGGACAAACCAGGGTAGGACAAGGCAGCCTTTGTCAGTGTTCCAGCACGTTGAAGGGTACATATCAGGGTAACCTTGGCAGGAGCACCTCTAGTATATTAAAGAAGAGATATAACAGCTCTTCTTCGGCAATACAACATCTAACTGGGTGAGTTCACCATTCTTTACTCAATAATTGGGAGCTATTGTTGGTGGCGCTGCTGCTACTCTTGTTAGTATGTCTGTCTAAGGTCCCACCTCCTAAACACTGACCTTGAATAGTGCGCTCGGAGATGTACTTCTCCAGCTGGTTACGGAGCTTTGCCTCAACTGTGGGGTGCCCATGGCAGCCGTTGTCCACAAGCAGCAGGTGGGTGTGATTGTTGTCCAGGATGTACAGAGGGTCTCTCTTGAAGTCATCCATAATGTACTGAGCTGAAAAATATCCCTGAAAAGCACAGAGAAACTTGTCTTTGAGATTTATTTGTTGGCCAAAATGCATGACGACATTTTCACAGGTTCATATTAAGGCTGACCCTTTGGGTTCAACTGATGCTCTTCCCAGATTCCTAAGTGCAGAAGGGTCTTAGAGATCTTATAGTACAGGCCATCATTTTAAATATGAAGAAATGAAGGCTCAAAATGGTTGCATCACTTTCTTATTGTCACATAAATGACCGGTGGCAGTGTAAGAATCAGATTCTAATCCATTTCTTGTTCCATTGCCCTGTGCTCTTTAGTATAAATTCATTGAAACTGATAGCGTTCAGGAAAGTGTGTGTGTGTGTGTGTGTGTGTGTGTGTGTATCCAGACACATACATTTGTATGTGTGTGTGTCTGGATAAGGTAGAGGTAGACATTGATACACACACACACATATTTGTCTGTAATCCATCATATGCCAAGACCTATGACAGCGTCTAGAGATTAGAAAATGAGTAAGATGGAGTCCTAGCCCTTGAGGAGCACATAGTTACGGGACCATGAAAAGAGGCAATTTAAATAGATACTTTGTCCTCGCACTTAATACCAGAGAATAAAAAACTAAAGAACCGACTCTAACAGGATTCGCTGGGAACAAATTTTAATGAGCAAAACACATCCACTGGTAACTCCTTCCCAGGAGTTCTTTGATTATGTCATCCTGAGGTTCCAAAGCAACCTTGTAAGGTCGACTTCCTTATGAGCTGACTCCATCCCAGAGCCCCGGTGTTCAGGCCAGAGCCCTGTGCCATGGTCTTTCTGCCTCGTGACCCCGCAGACCCCCTCATGTCCAGCCCATACCTCGACATCACAACTCCTGATGAGGGTGTCCCTGTTGGAGACCATGCCCCAAGCCGCGATGCCGATGGCCACTATGTTCTCCTCTGAATTCCTGCTGATGGTGTTATCTCTCACTACCTCTCCAATGTACTTCATCAGCCCATAATGCGTGCCTCCAGTGAGAATCCAGGCACCTGTCAACAAGAGAGAAGAACAAACGCTCAGCTGGCTCTGCATAAGCTTCCCATCCTTTGCTCGACCCCTAAAGAAGCCCCACCCGTGAGCACTAGGACGCAGCATTACTGGCCACACTTTGCACTGGGCTTGACCTCTGACCATATAAAAAGGAAGGAGGAGAAGATCTCCAAGTTTCTAAGAGATTCTGGTTTAAAAACAATACGGATTCTGGACCGCACTCTAACCCACATCATCAGACTCTCTGGGAGGTGGGACCAGGGAACCTGCCTCTTTAACCAGCCTCTCGGGTAGATCTTTTTATGAGTAATGAATGCCTGGCCTGAGGCTCTGAGCAAGTTAGGCAGTGTCATCATGGAAAGCGGAGCGCTGTGCGCCCAGATACCCCTCAGGGATCCTGGTGATCTTCCTGGCATGACCCTGGTGCCTACGACTTAACTTTACAATTACACAGTTTTGCACACTGGTATTTTAAGGTTTTTATTTGATGATTTTTGCAGTGTCAAAGGTGTCGCACAGTTTTGTTTTTGTTTTCAAAATTGAAGTAACTAATACCTACAAAATATTATCTCACATAATAATAGAATCTAAAGTTGGAAATGCCCCTAGTCTAATATGTTACCCACACAGGAATCCAGCCTGAGGCTGGGTCACCAGCCTCCCCTGATTAGCTCTGGCAATGGAAGCCTCAGGGGTCCCGAAGCAGCCCCCTCCCCCAGCTGTCAGAAAGTCCTTTTGTTCATTTTTGTCTCCATTCTCTACTTTTGCTACAGTCTTCCTGATGATGAACTAATTTAGTCCTCTCCCACATAAAAGTCCTTCCAATATTTTAAGGTAAATGTGATGTAGTTCTTAGAAGTTTCAGACCCAATTCCTTCAGCCAACTCTCACTGGATGTGAACCCAGACCCCTTGGCAGCCAGCCTCCTTCCTGCAGACAGATTTCAGTTGTCAACATCCCCCTTTCAAATGAGGCAATGGGAGGCATAGTAGCTCTCCACAAGGAGACAAGTAACCTCCCTGCTCTGGCCCCTCACTTCATCTATGTAGATGTCCCAGCCCGGGGACATTTGTCTGCTTTGTTCTACTCTATTCCCAGCACCTAAAACAATTCCTGACACATAGCAGACATTTAAGAAGTATTTGCTGAATGAATGAATTATGTATGTTCAGATCTCATAGTAAGGAAGTTGAGTTGCTGGGTTTCATAACAAAGTAACTACCTACTGTGTGGCCCCTCTGACTGGTCAGGAAATTAAGACTAAATGGGGGAGGGGTGCCACAGTTTCTTCTTGACATTAAGGAAAAACGTATCTAAAACAAGACCTGCTTCCTTAGTTCTGTCAACTAATATGCTTAATAAAGAAGTTTTTAAAATGTTAGCCTTAGATAAACTAATAAAATAAAGGTTAGGGTTTGATAAATAGAATCTAATCTTGAAATTAGAGTTTAACATTCTAGTTAAACTCAAATGAAAGTAAGGCTGCAAAAACAATTTGCCTATACTCTTCAAAAATGTCCTGAAAGACTGAAAAAAGCTGAAGAGTAGTTCCAGATGAAAGAAAGGTTTTCAGTTTCCTATGATACGAAAAGCTAAATGGATTGGAATCCAGACGGAGAAAACAAAATTTTTTTCTCTGAAGACATTGTTAGAATAATTAGCAAAACGAAACCAAGGACTGTTTGTTAGACAACAGTGTAGGTCAAGGTTAACTTTCTCAGGTTTGATAGTTGCATCGGGTTATCTGAGAGAACACCCTTGTTCTTCAGCGATGCTCACATATTTAGGCACTAAGGGTTATGATACCTAAAATTTACTCTCAGTGATTTTTTTTAAAAACCATAATATGTGGATATTTACAGAGAGAGAGAAGATTAATATGGGAAAATGTTAACCATTGGTGAGCCTAAGTGAAGGGGGTACAGATATTCCTTGTATTATTCTTCCAACTCTTCTGTAGGTCTGACATTTTTCATAATAAAAAGTTAAAAAGAAAAAAATAGCTGAATATTTCAAATAACAAAGCCACGGTTATTTGTTTTGATCTCCATCAGACAGTTACATGGTACTTACAACCCGCCAGGCACTAACATGATTTCCAAAACACACCACTGATCCCAAAATTAAAGAGCAGACGAATGAAACTTTCCTTTTTGATTCGCCAGAATACTCTGGGTAAAAGTTCACACGTTAGGGCTTCCCTGGTGGCGCAGTGGTTGAGAGTCCGCCTGCCGATACAGGGGACGTGGGTTCGTGCCCCGGTACGGGAGGACTCCACATGCCGCGGAGCGGCTGGGCCCGTGAGCCGTGGCCGCTGAGCCTGCGCGTCCAGAGCCTGTGCTCCGCAACGGGAGAGGCCACAACAGTGAGAGGCCCGCGTACCACAAGAAAAAAAAAGAGCAGACGAATGAAACTTTCCTTTTTGATTCGCCAGAATACTCTGGGTAAAAGTTCACACGTAAAAATAACAAAATGAAAAATTTAGATTAAAGGAAACATAAAATTACCCACAAGGAAGTTCCTTAACGCTGAGTTTAAAGAGCTACTGTGTCCCCACCCTCCACCTACCCCCTCACCATCGGCCAGAGCTCCCGGTCTGTCCCTTCATTGAAGGATCTTGTTTTTAATTAAGATAATGATTAATCATACAGTTCTAGAGCATCTGGAGTCTGAGCATGATTGCAAAGGAGAATTTCGTTCCGTCTCTGAAGACGCTGCGCAGCCTGGATGGACAAACCCGCGGGCGCAAGGTCCCCGCCGCCGCAGGGAAGGTCCCGTGGCTGCAGCGGGGACAGCCGCGTGGACGCAACGGGGGCCGACGCACCTTTCGACTGCGCGATGTAGATCAGGCGGCTGAAGATCTTGCGCATGCGCGGCTTCAGGGCGAAGTTTTTGGCGCCGCCGGTCACCGAGATGACCAGGTTGGGCGTTTTCAGGTGCCAGTACTGGGTCAGCAGCTCGTAGAGGGTTTCCGCGTCCGTATCGCAGGACAGTCGGATATACTGTGGGGAAGAGGGGAAGCATCAGGATCCGCAGGTGTTCTCCTGATGGTGGGGCTTAGCCCAGTTTACCTGCTCCTTAGGGAGGGGGAGAGGGGAGCGCATTGCAGCCGAGGAGCGTCCCCTTGGGGAAGTGGAAGGAAGGCAGTGGAGTGGAGGCGGGTGTGGGTGCCCCTGCAGGGACCCCCGCATCCCAAGATGGCTGGAGGACTTGGGACTTTATCCTAAAGGGAGTAGAGCACCTGTGAGGTGTTCTAAGCAGAGTAGAAGCCGGATGGGATTTACATTTTAGAGAGTCCTCCAGTGGCAGTGTTGACTATGGGACAAGACAGGTAGGGAGAGATGCAGGGAGGTGAGATAGTGGTGGCCCATCCTGGGACAGAGGCCTTGGGAACACACAGAGTGGACAGAGCCGGGTCACCTTCCAGGGCTGCAGCGGCAGGGCCTGGGGAGGTGAGGGGTCAAGGCCCAGCTTCCAGCTGCCTGAGGACGGCTGTGTCACTGGGACAGAGGACACAGGAGGATTTAAGGAGACTGCTAACCATTGCCTACTGAAAATTGGCATTGTCATCTGCCTCTACAAGGATGAAATCAATAGCCACTGCGGTCGCTGACCTTCAACACACCCTGAAAGGAGTGCAGGGTGGAGATCAGGAATGAGGCCCTCTGTGCTCTGGGAAAAACTGGCAGAACAGGCCTTCAGATAGTTAGAGATTTTTCAGGAGATTTTATGAGCCCAAATTCTTGCATCTCCTCGTATCTGGAAAAGCACTAAAATCGTTAACGGAGACACATCTGCTCCTCGTGACGGGCAAGAAACCTCTGCCAACATGTGTGCTTGACTGCACGTCCCCCCTTCTCTAAAATCACAGATAACACCGCCCCCGCCCCCTTCGGAGCAGTTCCTCAGAGCTCTCTGAGACGCTGTCTCCTGGGCTACAGTCCTCATTTTGCCCCAAATAAAACTTAACTCACAGCTCTCATGTTGTGCTTTTTTTTTTTTTTTTCATTTGACATAATCATTAAACATCTTTGTAGAGGGCTTCCCTGGTGGTGCAGTGGTTGAGGGTCCGCCTGCCGATGCAGGGGACGCAGGTTCGTGCCCCGGTCCGGGAGGATCCCACGTGCCGCGGGGCGGCTGGGCCCGTGAGCCATGGCCGCTGGGCCTGCGCGTCCGGAGCCTGTGCTCCGCAACGGGAGAGGCCGCAGCGGTGAGAGGCCCACGTACCACAAAAAAAAAAAAGAAGATCTTTGTAGAATCCTGTGTAAGAGCCTGCAGTGTGATCGTGTAGAGGAGAATGTCACCTTATTCAAGGCCACATTTATTCTCAAGAATGTCACATGCCAAACTAAACCAGATGATGATTCACAAGCACATTTGTCGGGCCTTTTGTAGCAGTGAGGGCCAACGTGATGTCACATGACCCTGCCCTGTGCCTAGAGAAAGGACCCTGGCTGACAAGCCAGTCCTCACCCGTGGAGTGTTGCCATGGCACATAATCTAATCACGGCTTTTGATTTTTCACAAGATTTATCTTCTTCTGCAATCATTTTTGGATTGACTACCCACCTCTCCCACCTCCATGCGTACTATTAGACAATTCAAGGTAACCCCAGGTAGCCCACACCATGTTAGCATGTGGATTAGCTAGTGCAAGTAGGAAACCGTTGCTTACCTTCCCTTTCTTCCCCAGAGTCTCAAACTGAATATCCCCAAAAGCGTCAGTGGGGAATTCCTTGGTGTGTTTCTTGTAATTCCATTTCTCATTTTGGTTGGTCTGGGTGCCTTCTATGTGCTGGCTCTGGGTATAGCCACACTTGCACACATTTTCCCTGAGCGGAAGGATATTGATGGGAAGAATAGCTTTCATTAAACCTGCTTAAATATTTCATCACGTTTCTTAGAATAGACCACACACGATTAGCTTAAATAAACACAAAAAGAGATTTCACCATCGCATCTAATTTTCAGACTATTTTCATCATCTCGGTTGTTTAAAAACTATCTTGCGGGGGCTTCCCTGGTGGCGCAGTGGTTGAGAGTCCGCCTGCCGATGCAGGGGACACGGGTTTGTGCCCTGGTCCGGGAAGGTCCCACATGCCACGGAGCGGCTGGGCCCATGAGCCATGGCCACTGAGCCTGCAGGTCCAGAGCCTGTGCTCCGCAACGGGAGAGGCCACGGCAGTGAGAGGCACGCGTACCGCAAAAAAAAAAAAAACACTATCTTGGTGTTTTACCCCTGTGACATGGAAGATGCAACACAGTACAATTGTATCTCCGCTGAGAAAGAAGAAAGCATGAATGCAGGGAGAGGAGGGGATAAAAGACAAACAGAGAAGACCTCTTGAGCCTCCGCCTGCTCCAGCCACGGTCCTAACAATTCTAGACTCCCAGCCACTTCTCTCTCTCAGGTTCTGCATGGCATTTCTGTTTCCTTAGAGTAAATCTCCCCATTTAGGTTAAGCTAGCTCGGGTTCCTTGCAACTGAAAGTCTTAATTACTATAAGTATGGAAATTATCTGTATTCAAAAATATACGTCAAAACATTCAATATTTTCTAGAGCTATAAAAATTGAGCTAGAACCTGGATCCAAAGTCACTCCTCCACCAGAAATCTTGCCTCTTTCGGAACAGTTGCCTGGGGCATCACTCAGTTTGGCCAAGAAAAGAAAAGTCAACCAGAATTGATAACAGTTGCCTTAGCCTTTTCTCCAACTGAGCCTGGGGGCTGCTCCCACTGGTCTCAGGGTCCTCCTCACTAGGGTCCAAGTTGGCTTCCTCCCCTCTGTCTTTAGCTGTTACTGTCCCACTATCCTTTGGGGTCTGTCCACACCCACCCAAGTTCATTGCAGGATTGGGGAGGGAATTCCCTGCCCCACCTGTCTTTGCTACAACTGAAGACCAACTCTCGAGCCCTTTTCCCTTCCAAGGGTAGGAGTGTGTCTCGGGTGACCCCTGTCTCCATCTTGATGATGGGGCTGGTAGCCCTCCAAGCACCAATTTACGTGAACTGGCTTACAAATGGGGAAGAGGCAGGAAGAATGCCAGGAAGGCGTCAGGAGCACAGATACATGGAGAAGGCAAAGGAGTGACAGAGAGGGGAGACAGAGAGGACGAGAGAGCGGCAGGACGCTAGTTCTACCCCTCAGGACAAGTCTGAATCCTTTGGAGCCTCACTGTCAATATAGTAGCCACTAGCCATGTGTGGCAACTGACTTTAAATGTAATTTAATTTAACTTAATTTGAAAATTCAATGCCATGGTTGCACTAGCCACATTTCAAACGCTCACTAGTCACAAGTGGCTAGTGGCTACCATACGGGACGATGAAGATAAACAAATATTTCTGGGACTTCCCTGGTGGTGCAGTGGTTAAGAATCTGCCTGCCAACGCAGGGGACACGGGTTCGAGCCCTGGTCCAGGAAGATCCCACACGCCGCGGAGCAGCTAAGCCCATGCACCACAATTACTGAGCCTGCACTCTAGAGCCCGTGAGCCACAACTACTGAACCTGCATGCTGCAACTACTGAAGCCCGCGTGCCTAGAGCCAATGCTCTGCAACAAGAAAAGCCACCACAATGAGAAGCCCGCGCACCACAACAAAGAGTAGCCCCCACTCGCCGCAACTAAAGAAAGCCCGTGTGCAGCAGCAAAGCTCCAATGCAGCCAAAAATAAATTAAATAAAGTTTTTTTTAAGTTTTTTTTTATTTAAAAAAAGAATATTCCCATCATAGTAATAATGGAGAGTTCCATTACACAGAGCCCGTTACAGCAAAAGTAATGTTCTTCCTTTTTCTACCTAGAACCCAGCCTGGCCGAGGCAGTGAGAACTGAAGAGAATAAACCCAGATCCAGGGACTTACAGCCTCAGGAGTGCCAGGGGGTGGCCCCTAAGCTGGAGAGCAGTGTCTCAGAGGGTACCTGGCAATAGGAGTCATGGTCTGGCATCACTCCCTAGTGACCACGCAAGAAACAGACATCCGAAGGGTTTAAAGTAGAGAAACATGAGTGGTCTGGGCTTAGCACATGTGAAGCAGCTCTGGGGAGATCTGGGGCAGCCTATGTCAGCTGATGTGGCAAGTAGCTGCAAAATTACCGTAACACTATTACTAGTCCTTTCCCTTGATTCACTTGTCCAATGAGTAATTCAGATTACACAGAGCATCCCCACTGCCGATGGAGAGATGAAAATAGTAAATACAAGAAGTTAAAATCTTGTAGAGTCTTGACTCTGGTGTATAACCTTGGGTCCCCTCTGACATGGGCACTGGAAGACCCTGAGGTATTCCTGTCCTGTGCTGGTGTTGTGGAGGGCAGGGACTGCTCACCACATCTCCCTTTATTTGGGGCCAGACTTGAGTGGTAGTCAAGCACCATAAGGTGGACAGCCATAGGTTTCCCTACCTTGCATCCACTTCTCCTTCTGCTAGTAGGAACACCTGATTTTCCTCTGAGGAATCATCCTTTCCACACCAGGTCCATGTGGACACAACACCCAAGGCTGGCCAGTCACATATTCCATTGCCCAGTTGCAGGGATTAGAGTGGGTGCCTGATCCATGCCAGGCCAATAAGAGCCATGAACGTGAGCCCAGGACTTTGGGTGGAATTGCTAGAAACAAAGCCTTCCTTCCCCTCACTGGTAAGCTGAAAAGGTGTCAGCCAGAGTGGTGGTGTCCATTCTGCCACCACTAATAAGGAGCCTGCCCACCCAGAGAAGGACAGAACCACAGGTAGAAAGAGGCAGGGTCTTGGTGACACTGAGCCCTGGATGTGGCTGTCCCATTACAATCACCACTCACTTAGGCCAATTAGACTGGATATCTGCAACTGACAAGGTGCTGATGACTACAGTCAGCTCAAGACAGGATTGTTCCTAGAAGGGGCAGGAGCTGGGCATAAAAGGAATGCACAGGGAGGAATCAGAAAACTGAGTTCAATCCTTCATCTATCCCCTGCCAGCCATGTGACCCTGGGTGAAACACTGAGCCCCTCCCAGCCTCACTTGCCTTGTCAGTCAAATGATAACAGCTACCTTGCGGGGCAGTTGTAGAATTAGCAGTCAAGTACATGAGTCCCCACGACAGAGTCAATGCCCAATAAATATTTGTTGAATGAGTGAACAAATCCAAACAGTGTTTTCTACCAGTCAAACAAATAGATTAATGGCAAAATCTTTCAGGGAAACATGTGGGGAATAAATAACCAACTCACAGAGTTTATACTCTGTCAAAATGACTCATAATGACTAAGTTTATACCAATGACAAAATAGAGATCTCTTAGTTTTTCCAATGTTCGCTTTCTAATTCGTACAAAGTAGGAAAGCACACTGACTGAGAACTTTCTACGGCAGGAATTTTATGTATCGTCCCACTGCACCCTTACTACAACCCAGGAGGTGTACTTTGCCAGCGGTTTAGGATAAGAGGATTCAGTTCAGAAAAGAGAATAATTGGTTCAAGTTCATGCAGTGAGCAGGCAGCCAGGCCAAGGTTGGATCCAACACTGGTTCTTAGGCCCCTGCTCTTACTGCCTTCCTCTGGGCACTGCCTCTGTTCAACAGAGTCAGTGCTTTAATTACAAACTACAGCAGCAGGTAAACAATCAATTAATAGCTGGACTATTACATATAGAGTGGATAAACAACAAGGTCGTACTGCATGGCACCAGGAACTATACTCAGTATCCTATGATAAACCATCATGGAAAAGAATATTTTGAAAAGAAGGTATCTATGTTCATAACTGAATCACTTTGCTGAAATTAACACAACTTTGTAAATCAACTATACTTCAATTAAAAAATATTAATAGCTAGACTCTCTCCTATCACCAGTAAGCAAAAGAGAGGGGGCAGAGAGGAAAAAGGTGAGACGGAGGGAGGACTGAAAGCACTTCGTTAGATCCCAGGGCACCTTCTGTGGGAAACATCAGAGGTCAGTCCACTTATCACTGGCCCACTAGGTAGCATTCGCTGAGGACCCCCTGTGGGCAGAGCTGCTGGAGGTGCTCCCCAAGGCTTTTGTGACTCAGCCTCGATGTTTCAAGACACACGAGATTCAGACAAGATGAACACCCGGTCAGATGGGAAGGGCCACAGTCAACAGCCTGGCAGAGGAGCCGGTCAGATTGCCACATGCGCGCATGCCTGGTGTCTCCTGCCAACCGCTATGAAACAACAAGGTTCACTGCCATGGCCACTCCGGTGGGCTCCCAGGCTCGTGGGAATATCAAAGAGAGTGACAGCCTGTCTTGGAGCCTTTACCAACTACTGACAAAGCTTAAAATATGAAATGAGTTGATACCTCTCCAGGGACAAGCTGCTTGCCAAACTCTTCCTGTTCACACACCGTTTCTGAGAATTGCAAGATGCAAACAACTTGAATAATGAACTAGTGAGCAATTTGTTTGTCTGTCATCATGGTGGTCAATAATTTATTTTTGAACATGGTAGCAAAAAATGGAGGCAAAGTAGTTGCTTACGTGGCCTTGGAATCTTTGGTAAAGAAGACACACTCCCGTTTCTTAAAATTTGCTTGAATGAAATTCACCAAGTCCTTTGGAGAAAGAACATTGGAACAACACGTCACTAATCTGTTCTCACCCCCTGCTGCTCTTCATGAATGACTTAAACCTACTTCAAAGGTTTTAAGGATTCACCACATATCATAGCAACCAGCATCCATTCATGCTTTTAGAGTACACAAAGTTTGTAAAAAGAGGCATACGTTTACATTTTTATAACTAAATGCAAATTTTTCTAAAAGTTACTTGGCATCATCTTGTAACAAATGTCATTATATACATACAAAGTATGTTTTTCTGACTCTAAGGCAACCGGGGGAATATAAGCATTTATTGATAGTTTAGCATAAATAATGTTTTATTGCAGATTCTAGTTCCTCTTATGCTTGCTTTTCAAAAGAAGGTATATTCCAAATGCTCCTTCCAGAGTTGCATCTGTCCCCCCATGGGCAAGGTGGTGAGGCATATCCGGGACCTAATTCTGACAAACAACGGAACGCTTCCCTTTAGTTGGCAGAAACAAACCCCTTGGAGTTGAAGAATACTTTGAAAATATTTACACTCCTCAAAGTGGGAGAAGATATTTGCGACATATATTAATCATCATAAGATTGGTAAATGGAATATATAAAAGGCTGTAAGTCACTAAAAATAAGACAGACAACCTAGTGGGAAAAGGGCAAAAGACATGAGCACGCATCAAATAGAAGAGGACACACAGATGTGTGAAAACGAGCTCAGCCTTGTCAGTAACGAGGCAAATGTGAAGTGAAACCACGATGACATCCCATTACACACCCACCAGGCTAGAAAAATCGAGAAGCCATTGGCACCAAATGCCAGTGAAGAGCCAGGCGGGGGGGCCTCAGCCCGCTACGGGCCGGGAGGGAACTGGCTCGACCACCCTGGGAAACTGTCCACCACTGTCCCCTAGAAACAGTCCCTGTGTCCTGTGAATGACCTGCAAGCTCAGATGCCTGGCACCGCGCTGCCAGCTTTAGGGGTTTGTCTTGTTCCGTGGAGGTGGGCCTGGCAGCCCAAACCCACTTCCCTCAGGTCACCGGGCGCCAGCAGTTCTCAGACAGTGTCATGTGGGTTTGCCCCCCGGCCTTGCACCAAAGCCAGGCCTGACTCGTCACCCCCCAACAATGAGGTCACCACGAAAAGGGAGACGGCACTCCCTCTCCTGGAAGAAGGTCCACCTCGCCTTCAGCAGTCTCCCCCTTTGCTAGCCCCTACCCCCACCAACGTACATCCTGAGACATCAGAGCATGGGGACCACGTGCCCCAAGTTTCCCCAGAAGTCCTGTGTCTTAACCCCAATTCCCATGAGGGAGAGGTGTTCGCCTTTACCCATCGGCCTCAAGCCGAAGAACCTTCTCCAGAGAGAACATCTCACATCCAGGAAGGCTCACAGTGGCCCTGCTCCTAATAGCAAAACCTGAAACCCAAATGTTCACCCCGCTTAGGCTGGACAGACGTGCACAGGATGGAGGGTGGCCCAGCAGGAGTGAATCGACAGCCATTACACCTGGCAACACAGAGGGACCACAAACACAGGATGGTGAGCAAGAAATGCATTCACGGGAGCTTCCGGGAAGATGGCGGAAGAGTAAGACGCGGAGATCACCTTCCTCCCCACAGATACACCAGAAATACATCTACACGTAGAGCAACTCCTACAGAACACCTACTGAACGCTGGCAGAAGCAGAAGACCTCCCAAAAGGCAAGAAACCCCCCACGTACCTGGGTAGGGAAAAAGAAAAAAGAATAAACAGAGACAAAAGGATAGGGACGGGACCTGCACCAGTGGGAGGGAGCTGTGAAGGAGGAAAGGTTCCCACACACTAGGAAGCCCCTTCGCGGGCGGAGACTGCGGGTGGCGGAGGGGGGAAGCTTCGGAGCCGCGGAGGAGAGCGCAGCAACAGGGGTGCGGAGGGCAAAGCGGGGAGATTCCCGCACAGAGGATCAGGGCCGACCGGCACTCACCGCCCGAGAGGCTTGTCTGCTCACCCGCCGGGGCGGGCTGGGCTGGGAGCTGAGGCTCGGGCTTTGGTCGGAGGCAGGGAGAGGACGGGGGTTGGCGGCGTGAACACAGCCTGCAGGGGTTAGTGCGCCACGGCTGGCCGGGAGGGAGTCCGGGGAAAAGTCTGCACCTGCCGAAGAGGCAAGAGACTTCTTCTTACCTCTTTGTTTCCTGGTGCGCGAGGAGAGGGGATTAAGAGCGCTGCTTTAAAGGAGCTCCAGAGACGGGCGCGAGCCTCGGCTAAAATTGCGGACCCCACAGACGGGCAGGAGACGCTAAAGCTGCTGCTGCCGCCACCAAGAAGCCTGTGTGCAAGCACAGGTCACTCCCCACACCCCCCTTCCGGGGAGCCTGTGCAGGCCGCCACTGCCAGGGTCCCGGGATCCAGGGACAACTCTCCCGGAAGAATGCACGGCGCGCCTCACGCTGGTGCAACGTCACGCCGGCCTCTGCCGCCGCAGGCCCGCCCCGCACTCCGTGCCCCTCCCTCTCCCCCCACCCCCGCCCTCCCCCCCCCCACCCCCGCCCCGGCATGAGTGAGCCAGAGCCCCCGAATCAGCGGCTCCTTTAACCCAGTCCTGTCTGAGCAAGAACAGAAGCCCTCCGGCGACCTACACACAGAGGCGGGGCCAAATCCAAAACTGAGCCCCGGGAGCTATGAGAACAAAGAAGAGAAAGGGAAATCTCTCCCAGCAGCCTCAGGAGCAGCGGATTGAAGCTCCACAATCAACTTGATGCATCTGTGGAATACATGAATAGACAACCAATCATCCCAAATTAAGGAGGTGGACTTTGAGAGCAAGATTTATGATTTTTTTCCCCTTTTCCTCTTTTTGTGAGTGTGTATGTATGTGTATGCTTCTGTGTGAGATTTTGTCTATATAGCTTTGCTTCCACCATTTCTCCTACGGTTCTATCCGTCCGTTTTTGTTGTTGGTTTGTTTTTGTTTCTTAATATTTTTTTATTTTTTTCTCTTAATAATTTTTTTATTTTAATAAATTTATTATATTTTATCTTACTTTATTTTACTTTATCTTCTTCCTTTTTTTCTTCCTTCCTCCCTCCCTCCCTCCCTTCTTTCTTTCTACTTCTACTAATTCTTTCTTTCTACTTTTTCTCCCTTTTATTCTGAGCCGTGTGGATGGAAGGCTCTTGGTGCTGCAGCCAGAAGTCAGTGCTGTGCCTCTGAGGTGGGAGAGCCAACTTCAGGACACTGGTCCACAAGAGACCTCCCAGCTCCACATAATATCGAACAGCGAAAATCTCGCAAAGATCTCCATCTCAACACCAGCACCCAGCTTCACTCAACGACCAACAAGCTACAGTGCTGGACATCCTATGCCAAACAACTGCAAGACAGGAACACAACCCCACCCATTAGCAGAGAGGCTGCCTAAAATCATAATAAGTCCACAGACACCCCAAAACACACCACCAGACGTGGATCTGCCCACCAGAAAGACAAGATCCAGCCTCATCCACCAGAACACAGGCACTAGTCCCCTCCACCAGGAAGCCTACACAACCCACTGAACCAACCTTAGCCGCTGGGGACAGACACCAAAAACAACGGGAACTACGAACGTGCAGCCTGCAAAAAGGAGACCCCAAACAGTAAGATAAGCAAAATGAGAAGACAGAAAAGCACACAGCAGATGAAGGAGCAAGATAAAAATGCACCAGACCTAACAAATGAAGAGGAAATAGGCAGTCTACCTGAAAAATAATTCAGAGTAATGACAGTAAAGATGATCCAAAATCTTGGAAATAGAATAGAGAAAATGCAAGAAACATTTAACAAGGACCTAGGAGAACTAAAGTTGAAACAAACAATGATGAACAACACAATAAATGAAATTAAAAATACTCTAGAGGGGATCAATAGCAGAATAACTGAGGCAGAAGAATGGATAAGTGACCTGGAAGATAAAGTAGTGGAAATAACTACTGCAGAGCAGAATAAAGAAAAAAGAATGAAAAGAACTGAGGACAAGTCTCAGAGACCTCTGGGACAACATTAAACGCACCAACATTTGAATTATAGGGGTTCCAGAAGAAGAGAAAAAGAAAGGGAGTGAGAAAATATTTGAAGAGATTATAGTAGAAAACTTCACTAATATGGGAAAGGAAATAGTTAATCAAGTCCAGGAAGCACAGAGAGTCCCATACAGGATAAATCCAAGGAGAAATACGCCAAGACACATATTAATCAAACTGTCAAAAATTAAATACAAAGAAAACATATTAAAAGCAGCAAGGGAAAAACAACAAATAACACACAAGGGAATCCCCATAAGGTTAACAGCTGATCTTTCAGCAGAAACTCTGCAAGCCAGAAGGGACTGGCAGGACATATTTAAAGTGATGAAGGAGAAAAACCTGCAACCAAGATTACTCTACCCAGCAAGGATCTCATTCAGATTTGATGGAGAAATTAAAACCTTTAGAGACAAGCAAGAGCTGAGACAGTTCAGCACCACCAAACCAGCTTTACAACAACTGCTAAAGGAACTTGTCTAGGCAAGAAACACAAGAGAAGGAAAAGACCTACAATAACAAACCCAAAACAATAAAGAAAATGAGAATAGGAACATACATATCGATAATTACCTTAAATGTAAATGGACTAAATGCTCCCACCAAAAGACACAGATTGGCTGAATGGATACAAAAACAAGACCCATATATTTGCTGCCTACAAGAGACCCACTTCAGACCTAGAGACACATGCACACTGAAAGTAAGGGGATGGAAAAAGACGTTTCATGCAAATGGAAACCAAAAGAAAGCTGGAGTACCAATTCTCATATCAGGCAAAATAGACTTTAAAATAAAGACTATTAGAAGAGACAAAGAAGGACACTACATAATGATCAAGGGATCGATCCAAGAAGAAGATATAACAGTTGTAAATATTTATACACTTAACATAGGAGCACCTCAATACATAAGGCAAATATTAATAGCCATAAAAGGGGAAATTGACAGTAACACATTCATAGTAGGGGACTTTAACACCCCACTTTCACCAATGGACAGATCATCCAAAATGAAAATAAATAAGGAAACACAAGCTTTAAATGATACATTAAACAAGATGGACTTAATTGATATTTATAGGACATTCCATCCAAAAACAACAGAATACACATTTTTCTCAAGTGCTCATGGAACATTCTCCAGGATAGATCATATCTTGGGTCACAAATCAAGCCTTCGTAAATTTAAGAAAATTGAAATTGTATCAAGTATCTTTTCCAACCACAACGCTATGAGACTAGATATCAATTACAGGAAAAGATCTGTAAAAAATACAAACACACGGAGGCTAAACAATACACTACTTAATAACGAAGTGATCACTGAAGAAATCAAAGAGGAAATCAAAAAATACCTAGAAACAAATGACAATGGAGACACGACGACCCAAAATCTATGGGATGCAGCAAAAGCAGTTCTAAGAGAGAAGTTTATAGCAATACAATCCTATCTTAAGAAACAGGAAACATCTCGAATAAACAACCTATCCTTGCACCTAAAGCAATTAGAGAAAGAAGAACAAAAAAAACCCAAAGTTAGCAGAAGGAAAGAAATCATAAAAATCAGATCAGAAATAAATGAAAAAGAAATGAAGCAAACGATAGCAAAGATCAATAAAACTAAAAGCTGGTTCTTCGAGAAGATAAACAAAATTGATAAACCATTAGCCAGACTCATCAAGAAAAAAAGGGAGAAGACTCAAATCAATAGAATTAGAAATGAAAAAGGAGAAGTAACAACGGACACTGCAGAAATACAAAGGATCATGAGAGATTACTACAAACAACTCTATGCCAATAAAATGGACAACCTGGAAGAAATGGACAAATTCTTAGAAATGCACAACCTGCCAAGACTGAATCAGGAAGAAATAGAAAATATGAACAGACCAATCACAAGCACTGAAATTGAAACTGTGATTAAAAATTTTCCAACAAACAAAAGCCCAGGACCAGATGGCTTCACAGGCGAATTCTATCAAGCATTTAGAGAAGAGCTAACACAAATCCTTCTGAAACTCTTCCAAAATATAGCAGAGGGAGGAACACTCCCAAACTCATTCTACGAGGCCACCATCACCCTGATACCAAAACCAGACAAGGATGTCACAAAGAAAGAAAACTACAGGCCAATATCACTGATGAACATAGATGCAAAAATCCTCAACAAAATACTAGCAAACAGAATCCAACAGCACATTAAACGGATCATGCACCATGATCAAGTGGGGTTTATTCCAGTAATGCAAGGATTCTTCAATATACGCAAATCAATCAACGTGATACACCATATTAACAAATTGAAGGAGAAAAACCATATGATCATCTCAATAGATGCAGAGAAAGCTTTCAACAAAATTCAACATCCATTTATGATAAAAACCCTACAGAAAGTAGGCATAGAGGGAACTTTCCTCAACATAATAAAGGCCATATATGACAGACCCACAGCGAACATCATCCTCAATGGTGAAAAACTGAAAGCATTTCCACTAAGATCAGGAACAAGACAAGATTGCCCACTCTCACCACTCTTATTCAACATAGTTTTGGAAGTTTTAGCCACAGCAATCAGAGAAGAAAAGGAAATAAAAGGAATCCAAATTGGAAAAGAAGAAGTAAAGCTGTCACTGTTTGCAGATGACATGATACTATACATAGAGAATCCTAAAGATGCTACCAGAAAACTACTAGAGCTAATCAATGAATTTGGTAAAGTAGCAGGATACAAAATTAATGCACAGAAATCTCTGGCATTCCTATACACTAATGATGAAAAATCTGAAAGTGAAATCAAGAAAACACTCCCATTTACCACTGCAACAAAAAGAATAAAATATCTAGGAATAAACCTACCTAAGGAGACAAAAGACCTGTATGCAGAAAATTATAAGACACTGATGAAAGAAATTAAAGGTGATACAAATAGATGGAAAGATATACCGTGTTCTTGGATTGGAAGAATCAACATTGTGAAAATGACTCTACTACCCAAAGCAATCTACAGATTCAATGCAATCCCTATCAAACTACCACTGGCATTTTTCACAGAACTAGAACAAAATATTTCACAATTTGTATGGAAACACAAAAGACGCCGAATAGCCAAAGCAATCTTGAGAACGAAAAATGGAGCTGGAGGAATCAGGCTCCCTGACTTCAGACTATACTACAAAGCTACAGTAATCAAGACGGTATGGTACTGGCACAAAAACAGAAAGATCAATAGAACAGGATAGAAATCCCAGAGATAAACCCACACACATATGGTCACCTTATCTTTGATAAAGGAGGCAGGAATGTACAGTGGAGAAAGGACAGCCTCTTCAATAAGTGGTGCTGGGAACACTGGACAGGTACATGTAAAAGTATGAGATTAGATCACTCCCTAACACCATACAGAAAAATAAGCTCAAAATGGATTAAAGACCTAAATGTAAGGCCAGAAACTATAAAACTTTTAGAGGAAAACATAGGCAGAACACTCTATGACATAAATCACAGCAAGATCCTTTTTGACCCACCTCCTAGAGAAATGGAAATAAAAATAAACAAATGGGACCTAATGAAACTTCAAAGCTTTTGCACAGCAAAGGAAACCATAAACAAGACCAAAAGACAACACTCAGAATGGGAGAAAATATTTGCAAATGAAGCAACTGACAAAGGATTAATCTCCAAAATTTATAAGCAGCTCATGCAGCTCAATAACAAAAAAGCAAACAACCCAATCCAAAAATGGGCAGAAGACCTAAATAGACATTTCTCCAAAGAAGATATACAGACTGCCAACAAACACATGAAAGAATGCTCAACATCATTAATCATTAGAGAAATGCAAATCAAAACTACAATGAGATATCATCTCACACCAGTCAGAATGGCCATCATCAAAAAACCTAGAAACAATAAATGCTGGAGAGGGTGTGGAGAAAAGGGAACCCTCTTACACTGTTGGTGGGAATATAAATTAATACAGCCACTATGGAGAACAGTATGGAGGTTCCTTAAAAAACTACAAATAGAACTACCATATGACCCAACAATCCCACTACTGGGCATATACCCTGAGAAAATCATAATTCAAAAAGAGTCATGTACCAAAATGTTCATTGCAGCTCTATTTCCAATAGCCCAGAGATGGAAACAACCTAAGTGTCCATCATCGGATGAATGGATAAAGAAGATGTGGCACATATATACAATGGAATATTACTCAGCCATAAAAAGAAACGAAATTGAGCTATTTGTAATGAGGTGGATAGACCTAGAGTGTGTCATACAGAGTGAAGTAATTCAGAAAGAGAAAGACAAATACCGTATGCTAACACACATATATGGAATTTAAGGAAAAAAATGTCATGAAGAACCTAGGGGTAAGACAGGAATAAAGACACAGACCTACTAGAGAATGGACTTGAGGATATGGGGAGACAGAAGGGTAAGCTATGACAAAGCGAGAGAGTGGCATGGACATATATACACTACCAAACGTAAAATAGATAGCTAGTGGGAAGCAGCCGCATAGCACAGGGAGATCAGCTTGGTGCTTTGTGACCACCTGGAGGGGTGGGATAGGGAGAGTGGGAGGGAGGGAGACACAAGAGGGAAGAGATATGGGAACATATGTATATGTATAACTGATTCACTTTGTTATAAAGCAGAAACTAACACACCATTGTAAAGCAATTATACTCCAATAAAGATGTAAAAAAAAAAAGGAAAGAAAAAAGAAGTGAATTCACAAAGGAATACTTACTGTGTAATTCCACAAATATCAAAACAGACAAAACAAAGCCATGTATTGTTTAGGGACATATATTCAAATCATAAGCTTATAAATAAAAGCAGGACCAGGGAACACAAAATTCAGGATAGCTGTCGCCTTTGGCACGGAGGGCACGTGGGGGACTCCTGAAAAGGGCTGATGGTGGGTGCAAGCGTGTTCATTTTATTATTCTTCCTTAGGCTGGGAATTTATATTTGCATGTTGTTTTCTACAAATAATAAAAATGTAGAGAGCAAAAATAAATCCTACACTCATCTGAACGTGAAAAATTTTGAAAACCTGTGATGCCCTTTCTTCCTCAGAATATTTTCTAGCTCTTCACTAATTTTAAGTCTACTTAACACAGATGAAGAAAACTCAACAGTATAAGCTTATGTGTATAAGCTTGTGAAATCGATGATGGTGGAGGAGGGGTGGTGATAAAAACTGCCTTGTTGCTGAAAGTTCCCTCTGGGGACTTCCCTGGCGGTCCAGTGGTTAAGACTCACGCTTCCACCGCAGGGGGCATGGGTTCGATCTCTGGTCAGGGAACTAAGATCCCACATGCCATGATGTGTGGCCAAAACAATTTTTTTTTAATTAAAAAATAAAGGCCTTTAAAGAAAAAAAAGTTCCCTCTGAAAAATGTACTTTGCAAAGGTGTGTAGTCTCAGGGGCGAACAGGACGCCCCCTATAACTGGGATGTACTTAGGTGGTCTCAGAAATTCTACCCACAGGGCAGCTGGCATCTCTGAGGGGAGCAGGAAATCCATCCAGAAATCCCATGGGAGCCCAAAGGAGAATGGCACGGGAGAGTCAGCCTTTGTCTCCCAGAGACACCCATGCCTGCGTCCAAGTATGATCCGGAAAGGCCTTTTCTGCCCTCCCAGAGGTCGGTCACTGCTGGAGGCTGGAGGAGGGGGCATTGGAGAGGCCACCAGCGCCCTCTGCCCACTGTGTAATTCTCACCGGACCAGGGTCAAGGTGACGGCAGGTGCAAAATCTAAGGAGGCGCTGGGTGTTGGGAGTGGCAAGTGCACGGGCGCCCCCAAGAACCCCACCCAGCAGATCAAAATACTGACATGCCCAGCACCCCAGAAGCCCCCACCCTGTCCCTCCTCCTTCCTTTTTCCAAAGTTAGCCACCACCCCGACTTTTAACACTCTAGTCGGCGGAAGCTTGGTACCAGATTGGAACGTTGTCTTTATTTCCTGACAAATGAGAGTATTCACTAGGACGTGAGAGTGAACAGAAAGCCTGCGGGAACCACTAGAGGTGGCTGAGGGACGGAAGGGGCAGCGCAGCCCAGCGGGGAGCCTCCTGCCGGGCGCCCCACCCTGAGTCCGCTCACCCCTAAGCAACAGCTCAGTGCGCCTCTATGAAAGCAGTGTGGACACGGGCTTGGAAGGAGGAGAGAGATGCTGTGGAGAACAGCTAGAAGCTACGGCAAGAACAAATGCAGACCCAGAATGAGCCCCCGGCCATAGAGTTGAAGAAAAGGACCTCAAGAATCACTTCCGAGGTGAACCCACAGGGCTGGAAGCAAGGACACCAAGCATTAGCTAGTAAAAGGAATATTAAAAGTGCAGTATTTAGGATTTCATAAAAGTCACTTAACAAGTGCATTCTTGAATGGATAAGCAAGGTCCTACTGTACAGCACAGGGAACTAGATCCAGTCTCCTGTAGTAAACCGCAATGGAAAAACATGTGAAAAAGCAGGTATATATATGTGTAACTGAACCACTTTGCTCTACAGCAGAAATGAACACTGCTATTTTTTTAAAAAGGCCCCAAACAGGTACATTCTTTAGCAACTCAAGGTTGCGGTCACAATCTTCAAAACAGGAATGCCTGAAAAACTACACAGAAAAGAAAAAATAATCCACAGAACAAAACGCCATACGTTGAGATATGATCTTTTTAAAGAAGGAGTATTGGTGCCCAAAGAATCCTAGCTGCGAAGGGCTGCTTTCTGACATATCAGCGGGTGGGTGGGGCGTGGCTCAACTCACGCTCTCGCTGTAGGACACGTCTGTGCTGCGAGACGCACTGGAGTACAGGGTCCAGGTGCTGTCCGGCGTGCCGTTCCTTCTGCTTCTCATGCTAAGCCGGGCGCCCTTGAAGGACATCTGTTCCCCTGTGGAGAAAGGGGAGGGAGGGTAAGATGGGGTCACAAACGGTGGACGGGCTTCACTGAAAGCTTTACCGCCATGCCCTCCCCCTCTCGCTGTCTGCCATGCCCCAGCCCCGCCCCGCCCCCCACCACCAAAGGACATTGGTCCCCCTGCCTCTGCTCTCCTTGCTTCATTCCTTCTCGTCCTCCAGGACCCAGCTTGAGTTCAGTCCTTCCATACCCCTTCCCTGACCGCTCCCGTCTGGGCAGGGCCCTCCTGGGTGCGCTCCCCTCTCCTATGGGAGGTGGGATCCCGCATCCCAGACCACTGCGCATAGGAGGTGCATCATAGCTCCTTCGAAGTTAATGGATTTGTAGTGAAGGAACTTGCAGAACTGCAGCTAGCGGCTGTGGCAGCTAGAGGACCGGCTGGCTGGCAGCAGAGAGGAGTTCTGCCCTGATGCGGTCAAGTGAAGTGGGAGAAGGACCTTGACCCACAGGGGCGGTAGGGCCTGAGGGCCAGTGTGCTCCAGGTCACCCTGAGACTCGGAGCCGGCACGTGGTTCCCAAGGACACCCGGCAACAATTCCCTCCCAGCCTGGAGAGCAGGCCATTAGCCCGGGCATCCCAGAAGCCTCAGTTGCCACGGCGATGCCTCCGGGCTGCCCCCTGCTCTTCTAGGGCTCAGACCCTCCATCCCAGCTGCAGGAGCCACCCGTCCTTCCTGTCTCCCAAACACTATCTCAGACCTGTATCCACAGAGAGCTACTCCACATCCCCAGGCTGTCCGGCAGACACAGCAAACAAGACGTTTCTAGAACAAGAGCATCATCCTTCTCCTACACCCCGCCTCCCTGTGTCTCCTCCTGGGACCAAGCTCCCCCAGCTGCCTGTGACCTCTGCCCCCATCCTCGCCTCCATCATCACCACATCCAAGTGGCAGTCGCACCCCCTCGCCCCTCTCCAGCCCCTCCAGTGGCCCGCAGCTGCCACTTGGGCCCTGCTTGCCTCCCCCGCATGACTGCACCCACCTCCCTCTCCTTCTGGGCCAGGTTCCTCACGGGGCCCCGCTTTTCCCATCTAGGTCCCACCGTCTGTCTGGAACCCTCTTCCTCAAAGCCTGCCCAGCTGCTTATCTCCCGCCCATCCTACGGGCCGTATGCACCATCTCTTCAGGGAGGTACCTCTGACGCCCAGGCTGGCGCAGGTGCCTGGTGGCCTGTTCTGGAAGCACCATCTCCCCTCCACCAAGCCGTGTGTATCCTGATTTGCTACATGATCTGTTTGGCCCCTGTCTGCCTACTTAAGTCAAAAACCAGATCTAGGGGCTTCCCTGGTGGTGCAGTGGTTGAGAGCCCGCCTGCCGATGCAGGGGACGCGGGTTCATGCCCCGGTCCGGGAAGATCCCACATGCTGCGGAGCGGCTGGGCCCGTGAGCCATGGCCGCTGGGCCTGTGCGTCCGGAGCCCGTACTCCGCAACAGGAGAGGCCACAACAGTGAGAGGCCCGCGTACCGCAAAAAACAAAAACAAAAACAGATCTATCTGTTCAGCACTGTATTCCCAGAGCCTGGCACAGAGCAGAGAGTAGAATTGTACCAATATTGATTGAGCGAATAATCTAAGTGATTACATAACACTCCCTCCTACCCTCAAAATCCTCTTTCAGTTTTGCAAATTACTTCCAACTCGCCTCCCATACCCCCTGCACGAGGAAAGGCCTGAGACCCAAGCCTCAGCCACACGACTCCTGAGCCCTCAGCCTGTCTCCTCCTCCAGGTCGCCTGTCCCAGCCTCAAAACCCTCCCACGCCACAGACACCGACGCTTCTTCAAAGCCCACTCAGAACCCTCAGGCCAGGCTGTTTAAAGCAAGGAGCGCTTCTTTTACTTCTCGCCCCAGGCATTTCACGGAGAGGCTCAGAGTATTAATTGGTACTTTACATACATTATGGCAAAACCGCAAATCAGTCCTGCAAGGTATTTCCTATGATCCCCATACAGCAAATGGCTTCTAAGTAGGGCACCGACAGTCAGGAAATGATTTCATTTGCTCACAGTGAAAAAACTGCTTATTTCGTTGCAATGGAGAAAAGTGTATTTTTGCTTCTTCATCACAGTTCAGTCAAGTAAGAAATGGGAAAGCTGTGTAAGAAATGCAGAATCTGCCCTTTTCTGACATTTCACATGTCTTTATTTGATGTTCGTTTCGAACTGGTTTTCTGAGGCCAGGGGATGTTCAAGGTGATGAATCATGAGTCCAGGCGTTCTTCATCCCATCCCACACACCAGGTGTTCCAGGTGTACTGTTTATCCAGCTCCTAAACACAGGCAGGAGCTAAGGGTTCGGTGTGAAAGGGGTTTCCAGGAGGAGGGACATAGGCCAAGGACCAAGGGCTTCCAGGGGGGTCTGGAGAGGAGAGGAGAGGGTCCAGAGGGCCCCCCCAGGAACCTTGGGAAAGAGGGTGGCCCGCCCCTGAAAGGGGGTGAACTGGAAAAGTAGAAGGAGGAGGGAATGAAAGCCACACCAGGGAGAAACCAGTCGATGCATCCCACGCTAAGGAAAAGTCATAAAATCACACCACTGGGTTGAACCACACAAAATCCAGTGGAGAAGATGGGCCAAAGAGTCCAAAGCCACCAAACAAGGGAACACGAGTCACTGATAAACACAGAAACATGCTAAGCCTTCCTAGTAATAAAAACAATAAAAGTCCAACGACGATGAAACACCCAGGGGAAATATTTCGGATGACAGCATTTGATGTTGGGAAGAGCTTAGTGGGACAGACACTCTCGTATCATTGCAGGGGGGGTAAAATCATCTTCCTGCTGCAAAAGAATGTGGCAATAAGGTAGCCAGACATGTAAGTATTATCATCGTTGACCCAGTGAATTGGCTTTGGAGAATTCTAGATAAAAGAAATCATCAGAAACACATCAAAGGGTATACTCAAAAGATATTCATTTCATAGGAAAGATTAGAAATGACCAAACTTCCATCAGTAGGAGCACATTACACCCAGAAGAAGTAAGAGGATGATACCATGAAGTGGGTGCATTTTAATGACATGGAAAATGTCATAGGATTTATCGTGAGTAGAAAAAAAGCCGGAGGCAAGAAACCACCGTGGTCAGGAGCTCTGGTTTTAGAGATGGTCAGCTCGCGTTCAGTCACTCACCCTGTGACCTTGAGTGGGTCTTTCACCCTCTCAGCTTCCCTATAAAGGTGGTTCAGCAGCTGACATATGACCCACCTTCAGGAAGGGCAGCTATCGAAGTAAGGGATGTAAATGCATTAGGTATAATGTGTATAAGGCACACGGAAGTAAATACACCAAGGTGTTCACCATTGCCATACGTGGGGCTGGGACTGTGAGTGATTTTAATTTTATTCTTTCACTTTTTATATTTGCCCAAATTAAATATATTTCTTAAATAATCTGGAAAATATATTTAATAAATAGGAAAAGTGTCTAGAGGCTGGGCAAGGCTAAGAGAACCAGTGACCTTAGTGAGAACATTTCAGTAAGTGGGATGAGAGAGTGAGGACCACCAGAGACGGCATCTCCATCCACAAGAGCACGTGGCGGGTGGGCAGCTAGAAGGGAGGGGAAGATCCGTGGCTGACTTGTTTCCTCCCAAGAGGTGGGATCATGTTTAAATCTTGGCAGAGGAAAACTAGCAGAGAGGGAGAGATTAAACCACAGGGAAAATATAATAATGTAATAATTATGATGACTGCAGAGCATGGAGTAGGACTTTGTGGAGGTAGGCAGGAGCGGTGAAACCATCAGCACTAAAATGATCGATTGAGGATAAACGATAAATTGAAGGTAAAAGGAAAAGAGAGTCAACAATAACATAATAAATACTGATGACAATCGGGGCATTTTTGTTCTCTCACATCATATCTTTGAAATCATTTCCGGACATGAAACTGACATCCCACTGGCCACAGGCCCTTGGTCTTATCTGGACTGTCTGACTTGTACTCCAGAGAAAAAATGCCAAGTCTGCCCCAGAGAGGAGATTGGCTGGGGACACTGCATACATTTTCAGGGCTCTGAAACTCTAAATATACAATGGAATATTACTCAGCCATAAAAAGAAAAAAAACTGAGCTATTTGTAGTAAGGTGGATGGACCTAGAGTCTGTCATACAGAGTGAAGTAAGTCAGAAAGAGAAAGACAAATACCGTATGCTAACACAAATATATGGAATCTAAGAAAAAAAAAATGTCATGAAGAACCTAGGGGTAAGACAGGAATAAAGACACAGACCTACTAGAGAATGGACTTGAGGATATGGGGAGGGGGAAGGGTAAGCTGGGACGAAGTGAGAGAGTGGCATGGACATATATACACTACCAAACGTAAGGTAGATAGCTAGTGGGAAGCAGCCGCATAGCACAGGGAGATCAGCTCGGTGCTTTGTGACCACCTAGAGGGGTGGGATAGGGAGGGTGGGAGGGAGGGAGATGCAAGAGGGAAGAGATATGGGAACATATGTATATGTATAACTGATTCACTTTGTTGTAAAGCAGAAACTAACACACCATTGTAAAGCAATTATACTCCAATAAAGATGTAAAAATAAAAAAAACTAAATAGTTGTTGAAAAATCTGAGTCTAGAGTAGTGGTTTCAAAGGCGGGGCTTCGGGCTTTGCGCCTGTGAGGGGCTCAGGGATGCCTCCCCACGTCAGTGGGAGCAGTGCTGCTTCATCAGACTTACATCTCCAGGGTCCTAGCAGATTCCCCCTGAGGAAAGGTTTCTGCTGCTGAAGAGCAGCTGGACACATCTGCTCTGGAGCTCTGCTGCAGGTTTGCTCCGGGTCACCTTAACTGCACAGGCAGCCAGGGGACGTCTGCAGCTTCCGTCTCTTGGAATTGGTAAGAAAGCACTACTTTACTTGAGGAAAAGTAAGTTTATAGGTGGTTTGGCAAGCTCCAGAAGTTAAAGGTGATGGACTTATTCCCAATAACCCCAACAATTAGGGGTTGGCATTTCACATACATCTTGGAATATGTGATTTCATAGCTCCCAAACTATAACACAACGTAACATGACATGATATAAGCATGATACATAATTGTTATGGTCCTAAAACCTCACCAAAGTTCTCTCTCGGATATTATGTCTTTCTCTGGATCGGAAACGGGGTATTTGGCATTGACGTTCCACCCATTTGGAGGGCAGTGGAGTATAATGCTGACATTATAGGCTAGACCATCTTCTCGCTTTACCTTTAACTGTATCTGAGTGTATTTCTATAAATTAATGAAATTCTCACTGAGGAGTGGGAAAATGGAGTCAGGAAAATGGTAGCACTGGATGTGGACTAACCCCACCGAGGGGACCTCCCCAAGTAGAATCCACCAGTAAAACAACACCAAGCATGCCCCGCAACGTGTATATGAGGTCTGATGAGGATTTCATGTAACTCAAACCCAGTTCACCCTGTTATTCTACTTCTAAAAGATCGTAGGGTAGGTCAACGCATCAGGAAAGTACTAGTGTCATAACACGGGCCAGAGATTCAAAAGTTCAGGCAAAAATGAAACATGTACTTTTCTTCAATAATGAAGAGTACAATGTCAAGAGGAATTCAGATAAACACACCAAGAGACATCTATTATTAATACAATCAAACTCGGAGGACAATGAGGACTGTAGAGATACAGAAGACAAAACAAAACAAAAGCCTGGGTTTGGGAGTCAGGAAAATCCAAGCGTGGGACTGAGCTCCACCACTGACTAGCAGCTCACTTAGCCCCTTTGGGTCTCAGCTCGTTGATCTCTAAAAACGTGTCTCCCTGCCCCATGGCTTGGTTGTGACAGGACTGAAGAGGATGCTCCTACAGCAAGCTTGGCACGTGCTTGAGTAATGTAGACATCGGTGCTTTTATCAATACTCCTATTACTAGCGTCGGGGCTCCACGAGAAGAGTCAGGAAGGAGCGGGAGGAAAATCGCTGTGGCAGGAAGAGTCAGGAACGGGGACTCACAAGTGTCGTGACCACTCCCTCCTGTGTCACCAGGAAACTTGTGTTTTATCTGCTCAGCTCCTGAGGCCCTTGCAGGGTGAAAACTTGGAAGTGGCCTAGGGGAGCTAAATAGGTTTACGTTCAAAAGGATGCAGAGACAGTCACTGGGAACACAGGTAGAATGTGGGGAGAGGTGGTGAGAGAGGAAGAGCTCGGCAAGTGGAGAGGAAGAGGCGAGAATATATACAGACTCTATGGGGAAGGCGGCTGCCACGGTGAGTAAGGCTTTAGCAAGATGGGTGGACGGCATCTTTTGGATTTTTTTAGAGTCCAGCCATTAGTATCAGCTGCTATTGCTGTGTAAGAAGTTATCCCAAAATGTGACTACTTACAATGACACACACTTATGAGCCCGCAGTTTCTGTGGTCAGGCATCTGGGCTCCGTGGAGCTGGATTCTCTGCTCGGGGGCTCTCACAGCCTGCACTCAGATGCCAGCAGGGGCTGGGGTCTTGTCTCAAGCCTGGGGCTGGGGTTGGTGGGGTGGGGGTTGGGGGGACCTGCTTCCCAGCTCACGTGGCTGTTAACAGGATACGTCTCCTTGAGGGCTGTTGGACCAGGGGCCCCCGTACCTCACTGGCTGTTGGCGGGAGGTCACCCTCAGTGTCTGGCTGCCAGGGCCTCTCTAACGTGGCGGCTTCTGTATCAAAGCATATAAGCTGACAAGGCATTAGACGGAGTCTGCCAGCGAGACACAGTCACAATCTTTCGTAACCTAATCATGCAAGTGACATTGCATATCACCTTTGCCACATTCTGTTGGTTAGAAGCAAATCACGAGGTCTTACTTACACGCAAGGGGAGGGGACCACACGAGGGCGTGAATAGCCATGAATTCCACAGGTGGGGGGCCCATCTTAGAAGCCCACCTACCGTGGCACCTTTAACTCACATTTATTTCCAGTGTTCTTGCTTTGTTGGACCTGAATATCTTTTGAATATAGCATTGTGCCAAGACTGGCCGTACGACTCATCAATTTGGGGGGTCTTATAAATGTAAAATTCAAAGCAGGACTCCTAAGGTATCTGACTGAGCAGAAACCCTGAGGAAGAAATCAGAGTAACTTTAGGATAAATGGTGGCACAGAACCCGCAACGAGCCTCCCTTCTAACTGCACACCCCCTATGACCATACGCTAAGTCGGTATGGGTAAAAGTTTGCTTTTTCTTAATCCACTGACGGCCTGCCATCTGAGCATTGATCACCCAACCTCACTACAGTGGTCCACTCAATCTGGGATCTAGATCCATGCTGTTACGAGTAAGCTATTCTTTTTAGATTCTAGATTTCCCCTTTGAGAATAATTTCTATCTTCATATTAATTTTTATTCTGTATTTTCAACACTCATTTAGACTGAGCCCTGCAAGTGTCACTGGTGTCCACGAGTCCAGTGTGAGTCCTTCCATATCCGACTTGTCCACATTGGACTCCTCTGTCGGCATCAGAGCGTCCCTGGGGATGATTTTAGTGAGGTGTGTGTGTTAGGAGCTTCTTATCCATGTTGTTGACCTAAAACAAATAGACCGCCAGGTATTTCTCCAGCAAAGATGGGTTTATTCAGAACCAGCAGAGAATTGCTATTCAGGGTCAGCAACCATGGTGAACCACTTGCAAGTTCCTGCACAGCAAGGGAAGGAGACTCCTATATAGAGGGAAAAGGGAAGGAGGGCTGTAGTAAACAGAGTCCCTGGCTTTTCACTGGCTTAGTCCCCTCGGGGAGAGGGGGGGAAGAAGAGTCCTTCTTCTTCCTATTGGGCTCTGTTGTCATCACAGGGTGTGAGAGCTCCCCCCTTGTGGTCCCTCAACTCTATGTGGGTTTTTTTCATTTTTTTTCTTTTTTCTTTCCACCTCACCCCCGGGCTTGAGGGATCTTGGTTCCCCAACCAGAGATTGAACCCAGGCCCTCGGCATTGAAAGCGTGGAGTCCCAACTACTGGACCTCCAAGAAATTCCTTCGACTCCGTTTATTGAGGTTTCTGTTTATTATTTTTTTTACAGTGCAAATGCCTTTTTACTGCATTCACACATGGATAATTTGACCAACACTTTTCCCCCCTGACACCATAGGAACAGTTCCATTCTTTTTAGGGTTTTGATCTTGTAAAGGAAAAGTGAGGCAGCCTCACTTTTATTCCTTCTGTCTAACATTTATATGCTTCTTCCTCTTTTCCTTAAATTCTAATATTTCATTGACTCTGACTAGATATTGGTCTAAATTTTTTACACGATGTGCTCTTTTTTACATGCAAATTCGAGTTTTGGTTTTGTTGTTTTCAGCTCTAGAAAGTTTGCTAATTCATTATTGTTTTCTGATTACAGCCTCCTGGGGGCATGGACAGCACCCCGGGGAGGTTGTGGCCTCCCCAGTTCAGTAACTGTCTAATGAAGGCAGTTGTGACAAAGAGAGAAGGACAGTGCTGCCTTCCAGAATGGACTACTGTCCTTATTTCTGCATGGAGCTGGCACCCTACTCAGGGGTGGCAAAAACTGGCATCATCATGTGACCCAATGTCACACCAGAAGATGTGCTCGGATGTGCAGGGGATGCCAGCCCACAGCGTCCTTCACGGGGACCCCTGACACAGGCAGCTTGCTAGGTAACGACAGCACGGGTGGAGTTGTCACAAGGCTCCACGCGCCAGCTTTCACCTGTCCAAAGGGATGGGAGCTCCTCAGGAAGCTTCGCCCCTTTCTGTGGAGCCGTGGGAACATGTATTAGAGTATAGGAGATGCGTCACGTAAGCAAAGGGACTTCCAGAAGAAGAAAAGTTTCCACACAGGAGACGTAGCAGTCAAAAAAGTCAACAGGAGAAATCTTCTTCCCTGGGCTAAGGGAAGAATTGGGTCTTCAATACAAAGAAGTCCCAGAGCCTCATACCAGGCAAATTAATAGGCTTAGAGGTACCCAGTGAAATTATTTAAGGGTAAGAATAAACATAAAACCATACAAACCACATAGTAGAAAAAAGGTAAATTACAGAAGGGGGGAAATCAGGCTGACATCAGACTTCTCTTCTAGAAGGACTGTAAGCTAGAAGATGTGGCAATATTTGCAATTTTTGGAGGCAAAGATTGTGACCTAGGAATTGCATCCTCAGCCAATACAAATGTGAATGCAGCAGAAAGCACCCTCAGGAGTTTGAGGAGGTGGTAGAAAGGCACCCACACAACTTCCAGCAGTTCAGGAATTTGAAGGGGGCGATGCCTTTAAATAATAAATGGAGAAGACATGGTGGAACTTTTTTTTTTACTTTAATTTTTTTAAAGATTTTTTTGATGTGGACTATTTTTAAAGTCTTTATTGAATTGGTTACAATATTGCTTCTATTTTTTTTTAAGTTTTGGTTGTTTGGCCACAGGGCATGTGGGATCTTAGCTCCCTGACCAGGGATCGAACCCGCATCTCCTGCACTGGAAGGCAAAGTCTTAACCACTGTACTGCCAAGGAAGTCCCTTGACTTTAATTTTTTTTTCTTTTTTATATTTCATCTCAGTGCACAAGGATTGGAAGATACCTCCTAAGATATTACTGAATACAAAGGAACCAAAGAGAAAGAAGTGAGCAGAGAGTAAAACGAGAGAAACTGGTAACGTGATGGGCTCATCCAGCACATGGAAAGCCTGCTTGGGGGGCATTGTTAGAAGCTGCAACCTAATTACAAGGGACCAAAGCAAGGGAACAAACATGGTCAACTGCAAGCTTCACGGCGTCCATAAAGCAAGATCAAACCCAACTGCCCCAATCCAGAGTCCAATGTACAAAGAGCTCCTGTAGGTGGTGGGGGTGGGGGAATGACAGTGAGAATGTAAAGGGGCAGCACGTGGGTGATTTTTCTAGTGATGGAATAGTTCAACAACTTGATTGTTGTGGTGATTACACAAATCTACTCATGCTAAAATTGCATAAAAGTCTACACATGCAAGTGAGTAAAATCTGAATGAAGTCTATGGAGTATACCAGTGTCAGTTTCCTGGTTTTGATATTATACTATGGTTATGTGGGATGTTACCTTTGGGGGAAACCACGTGAAGGTTACCCAGGACCTCTCTGTACTATTTTTTCAACTTCCTGTGAATCTGTTATTATCTCAAAATAATAAGTTAGAAGGAATAAACTTCTATGTAAAAAGAACTCCGGGCCACACAATAGGAAACATCTTGACATAACCCTGCAATGCCTACAGCACAAAACTGTGTGGCTATTTCTTATAAAGTCCTGAATGCAAGTGGAAGATGCATCACTAAGGTAAAATTCAATGCAGGCAATTCCATAGCAGGGACAAATGATGGGCCCCGGTATAGAAATGTCTGAGAGTTTGGCCAGATTTAGTTCAACTTACTTGCTGAATGATGCAAAGTCTTTGCTTTCATATTTTCATCAAGATCTCAATTATTTTTACTTACGGTCCTTATCCTCAGACTGCAGATGGGTCTGACGAAATTAATGGAGTCCTAATACCCATCATGAAGGTTACCTCGGTGAAAATTAAAACCACAGTGGATTCTTAACCAGCACTCACATTTTCAGACTTCACTGTAGATCGTGAGGATATTGACTACCATCCACATCAGGACAGCTGCTCCATGCTAACAGCTGCCCAGCTTCTGCAGTTTCCCACTCAGGGAAACACATGATGGCTGGGCAGGCCGAATCACTGGGGACTTCGCTCAAACTCAGACCGCTGGGTCCCACCTCAAGGACTCCACAGATCTGGGGTGGGACCCAGATTCTGCATCTCTAACAAGTTTCCAGATGCTGCGGATGCTACTGGTGAGGGTCCCACACTGGAGAACCACTGAGCTAAACCAGGATGCTACACATAACACCAGTTAGACTTTTTCAAAGCTTGTACACAAATCTTCTTCAAACACAAGCATGGAATCGACAAGAGGCTTAAGAGGCGGCATCACATAACTTTGGCTGAGTGCTCTTCTGTGGTTGCAACTTGTGTTTATGAACAACACGATTTGTCCTGATAGCATATGAGACATACATCTTCATCAGGCCAAGAATAACTAATAACAGCTTTGTCTCATATAACGCCTATTATGTGCCAGGCACTGTGCTACACTCTTTACATGTGTCAGCTCCTTGAATCTTCTCATGAATTATAGGGATTATTATTTTCCCACTAAAACTGTTGAGGAAACCAAGGCACAGAGAGGTTAAGTAACTTCCCCGAAAGTCACACAGCTGATAAGTAGAGGATACGGCGTTCAAACTCAGGCAGGCTGGCCCGAGAGCCCAATCCTTAAAATTTAAGTTCCTTTGTGCCACTTTAATACGTCCTTGTGAAAGGATAGATTGTCATTTTTACTATATTAATACACTATCAACATTTAAATAATTAGAAACCTTGTTTTGTTGGTTGGGGGAGAGGCTGACCTGGTGTTATTTTTATCATTGATGCTCATGAATAATTTCAAATGGTCTAGAAGTCACCCATCAACAACAGAATACTCTTGCATCCTGTGAGCCCAAAACAAAAACAAAAGCAAAAATCCATCTGCTATGTTATTGTCCTAACACAAGAATGACATTTGGCATGTTTGCAAAATTGTGTTTCAGCCTGCCTATCACCATGTTCAAATCAGTCCTACGATGTCATTTTCAAGTTCTAAGTCTCTCTGTGTTTAAAAATTTTTTTTAAATAAGAAGAAATAAGAAGTTCTCCTTATTAACACTTAATGAGAGAGGAACTAAATTGTTCATATGCTCTGATGAGAATGTTCCAAAAGGCCCCGTACCAAACCCCAGCCATCTCCACTCTTGGCTTCCATCAATTATTCATTGTAATGATGAGTGTGACACTTGCAGAGGCTTCAGATATAAATGACACCATCCGGAGAAATCTTCTCAATTCTCATTTTGGCAAAAGTGCTAGAGCGGTACCTGCAAGAGTTACAGTGACCTGCAAGGGTTAATGTACACCATTGCCTCCACATGTCTTTCAACCGTAGAGAAGAAATGAGGTTTGTTTTGTTATCAGAATCATCCTGCTTTTCTAATTGCCTCTGTCGACCACATTTTTTGAGATTTGCATAGATGGGTAAAAAACAGGAAAATGGCAAAAGCCAATGGAGGCTCCTGAGGTCATCAATCCCATATATCCTATCCCAAAGAGTAGAGGCAAGAGACCGGAGGTAGAACTGGGGCAGGAGACGATGCTCAAAGGTACTGTCTGGAAGGAGAAAAGTGGGGAGTCCCTATGGTGCCTGGAACCCTATTACCTTTATAGGTGCCAAGAGTCACATCAGTTCTTTAAAAATTAATAATGGAGGATAACAACTTGGTTCCAAGTTCGAAAGGATTATAAACCCAATGTCATAACCTTGGAAGAAAGTTCTTTACACTCTAAGGTACTAATGAGCTAAAACTCCTATCGTGATAAGCATATTTGTCGGAGCACATATATAGACTAGATTAAGCAATAACCATTTTCTTACTTTCAGCTTAAGAATCTTCACACTGAAAAAGTCAGCTTTAGCAATAATGGCTTCAAAATTAAATAGAAATAAAACCTTTAATTATTCATCCAACTCCTCAGCGTTTCTCTGTTTCTTCTAAATAATACAACCAACGAGCATGTTTCAGAAGCTGAAAAAAACTAAGGGAACCACAGTATGTAAAAATAAGTCAAATATACCTTTCTCCTTTTATTATCAAAGAATATTGACCATTTGAATGCATCCTTTCTTGATGTTAATTTATGTTTCACCATAGTCTTGATTTAAGAACAACCTGTTTTATTCTGTTCCCAGTAGGTTTGAGACCATAGGACTGGGTAAGATAGTCAGTTGCAGACTTAAGATCCCAGTGACTTTTTTAGTAAAGTTCATTTGAGGACATGTCTGACTCTGGCAATCAGGAAAAAAGAAGAAAAGAGAAAAAACTACAGCTATATTTTAAATCGCTCAAAAATCGAGCACAGATTTCTACATTTCTAAATAAATCCGAATGAGTACCGAAGATACCTGTGCACTAGCATTTTGCTTATCCACACAGATCCTGGAGAGATTTCAAATTTTGTCTTCCTTTAGTTTCTTATCTTCATAGAAAAAAACAAATGATGCCCTCCTCAGATTCACTACACTAACATCAATTCTACAAGTTACACAACTGCAACATTTATGGAAAGATGAAAAGCAAAAGTTGATAACGTACCTGTGGAGGTTACAGACAGGACTTGCTTTCACTCCAAAGATCCTGCTCCTCTGATCTACTTGCAAAAGGAAGAGGCTTTTATAACTTGAGATTTCTCAGCCCCGCCTTCTTCTCTGAGGTTCTCTTAAGAGGAGGAGAAAAAAAAAACTCAAGCCACTGAAAAAAGACAGTTAACACCATGGGATACCATAGCAGTGTAGCAATTGAATATGAGTAAAGAATGCATATTCATAGAACAGGGTATTTTAAATGCTCATAAAGTAAGAATACAAAATCCCCACTCTTGGCTTGCCAATTGTATCAGAGTATGAAACATACTAAAGATGAATTTCTACAATTTGTGGCACATTTTAAAAACCACAAATGAAATGGGAAATGCTCATTATGGAAAGTCATGATAAAATTAATTAATAGATTAAAAGCTTTTAATTAAGATTAGGAAAAAGTTGTTAAGTAGAGGAAATTTAACAAACATTGCTTTTTGGTCGATTTTGTTAACTTTATCCACACCAACATATATTCAGCATTGGGCTAGCTAGGCAGGGCTGAGGGGGGTGACCTGAAAACTCAGCAAGGCTGGCTTTATTAAATTATAGTTATTTCCATGCTCCCTTTAAACTACATTTTGTCTCTGTGAAAATCCCACTAGGAGAGATAAAATAATAATCCCTAGTGGGCAATTTTTAGTCATTTTATTTAAATGATGTACCACAAGCATCATTTAAATAGTTTTGTTACAGTTAATGTTCCTTAAGTATTGGCTATTATTTCTAATATGTATTCATATATGAAGTATATGTCTCAGGCAAGTAGAAATAAGATCGTATAATTTAAAATTTGATTATACAGTCAAACAAATGCAAAGAGGTTAGAGATTAAACATAATGAGAGTCAGGGGCAATGTTGTAAAGGCAGAGGGATTTGGTCAAGATCTGTAAGGAGAGATAAGATGTCATTAATGATAATTACTCCTACAGAAAACATGTTCAATTCAGGGAGAAAACCCCTTCGACAAAGAAAATCTTTAAGAAAAAACTTGAGGTAAGATCACAAACTCAAATACTCCAAGAGTCAGACAGGTAGTGAAAATGAATGGAGTGACCAAGTGTGAGGCAATAGGGAAGGGTAAGGACTGTGGAATGTTGGAAACATCAGGGGCCGCATCTCAATGAGGACCCATGCGAGAAGAGATCTAGCCAGAAACAGAGAGAGGATCAGAGAAATCTCAAAATTGCCCTGAATGTGGATTGTAGGACTAAAAACTCCCATACCCTTACCTGCTGCAATTTCCTTCCTGGCCCCCCACCCCATGCATGCACATACACAGGCTGTGGATCTGGTCCTCTTCGTCCTCAGCCTGCAGTCTACACAGCATCCTTCCAGGTATTTTCAGAGATGCAAAGGTATTGAAAAGCAGAACCTAAAGTTTAGTTTGAAAACCAAAATGTGAGCTGCAAAAGACCAGAAGGCTAGAAAATTATAGACACTGAAGTACCAACTGCACACTGATCTGCTATGGAGGAATACTCCTTGTGGAAGGTGGCAGAGCAGTGAGCGATCCCAGGCTGGCAGAAGGAAAGCTGAGAGCAGAAGAGGGATGAGCACAGAGGTGGGGATGAGAGAGACGGGAAGAAGGAGGATGACCTCATCAGGTGCACCATCGTAGAGCCATTGCACGTGGTGATTTAGAACCGTGTTTACAAGGGAAAGATTCAAAATACATCTGACCGGGCTTCCCTGGTGGTGCAGTGGTTGAGAGTCCGCCTTCCGATGCAGGGGACACGGGTTCGTGCCCTGGTCCGGGAAGATCCCACATGCCGCGGAGCGACTGGGCCCATGAGCCATGGCCGCTGAGCCTGCGCGTCCGGAGCCTGTGTTCCGCAATGGGAGAGGCCACAACGGTGAGAGCCCCGTGTACCGCAACAACAACAACGAAATACATCTAACCAAGTGAGATGGAGAAGATAGAAGTGGAGATGGAAACAGAGGTGTATAGGTAGAGATATAGGTATAGTTACAGATATAGATGTATAGGTGTAGATATAGAAGTACAGAGAGAGATATAGCATAGATTTGTATGTATAGGTATAGATGCACAGGTATATAGCCTACAGCTTTGCCATTTTATCCAAGACGTAACAAAATGACCAAATTCCTCTACGGAGGCAAACGTGATTTTTTAAAGAATGTTTAAATACGAGCTTGTTGCATTCTCTTTCAGTGCCAGCAGGTGGCTTCTCTGAGCAAATTCAGTGGCTGCAGGAGAGACATTTTCAACCATCTTTATCCCTAAAGCAGGTTTGACAGGTGAACAATGACGTCGGCCTGGCCTGCCCCTTCAGCGCCCTCTTGGCCCCAAAACAGTAAGCAGAGTCCGTCAGCTCCACGTGTAGCCTGGATTCTCAGCTTTGCTTCCCTATTTTTTGTGCTGTGAGAAAACATGTCAAAATTGAATGAACTGGAAGTGGACGGGTGGTGGCGATTGAGTAACAACGTGGATGCAAGTAATGGATGCTGCTAAACCGGATGCTTAAAAATGGGCAAGACGGTAGATTCTACGTTATGTGTATTTTGCCACAACGAAAAATAGTTTAAAAAATATCGAATGGGGCTTCCCTGGTGGCGCAGTGGTTGAGAGTCCGCCTGCCGATGCAGGGGACACGGGTTCGTGCCCTGGTCCGGGAAGATGCCACATGCCGTGGGGCGGCTGGGCCCGTGAGCCATGGCCGCTGAGCCTGCGCGTCCGGAGCCTGTGCTCCGCAACGGGAGAGGCCACAACAGTGAGAGGCCCGCGTACCGCACAAAATAAATAAATAAATAATTGAATGAAATTGGCTCTGAGCTTTTGCTAACTGTGGGAGCTCGAAAAAGCTACTCAACCCCCGAACCCCAGCTCCTTCTCAGCCATGTGGGGTCCTAGTGCCTATGTCTCAGGCTGTGTCAGGATTTGGGGGGAATACTGAAAGGACAACCGTGGCAGATGCACCAACTGTGTTAGCATCCTCCTCCGGCTGCTTTTGTCCCCCCAGCTCAGCATCCCTGTGTCTGGGGTTCCACTTTGCAAATGGGGCAGGGAGAGGGTGCCTTTCTTTCTGTCGCCCAGCGCCCACTGAAACAGGAAGATGAGCCACCGCGTGCTTCCACCGGCGTTTCCCTTCGTGACCCATGACCGCCTACATCGGCCTTTCAGGGCCACAGGTTGAAAAGGATGGCCAGGCCCCAACCTAGACATGTTGGACCAGGAATCTGATGTTTCTCAAGTTCGGCGGAGTTAGACAACCTCAGCTCTGAAGAAACAAGTGTCAACTGAAAAAATGCTGTCACCCGGCAAGAACAAGGCAAAAACACAGCCAGCTGGGTGGTGGTGAGTGTGCTGCCCTGGGGACAGGGACAGCCGGCGGGAGCTGGGCAACCACACAGAGAAGTGGTCACGCTCTGTGGGGGACCCCCAAAGCTCATTGTCTACAAGGGAAGGAAAAGGTCAACACGTGCACTTTCCACCCAGAGCTTGGATTCTTTCTGCTCTACTGGCTGTCTACTTACTATACATTGTATAATATACTATATATGTGTATATATAGTATACACATATATGTGTGTAGCATATATATATGTATAGCATATATGTGTACAGTATAGTATAGTAAATAGCCCATATAGACTATATACAGTACATACACAGTATACACTATATACTGGCTCTGAGCTACTGCAGACCCCATGGGTCATGGGAGAGATCTCTTGGCCATTTGTGCCCCCAAAGAACCCCTCTTGAAAGCAGGGTTGTCCTGCCCTCTCCAGCACACAGGTTCCCTGTAGGAGACACACAGGGGCCATGAACTGGAGCCCAGCCGTCAGCAGGTGTTCAAGGGCCTCGCCCTGGTTCCCCTCCATCTCCCCAGCATGCTCCTTCTCTAAACTCCCAACTTCCTTGTCCCCTGGGGCCACCTCCTCTCCAGGCGCTTGGGCCGTCTCCCCCCTCCCCTGAAGACTGGGCACAGCTGTGCGTGGCAGCCATGCCCTCCGACTGGGCACAGCTGTGCGTGGCAGCCACGCCCTCCGACTGAGTTTGCTCCCCTTGAGCTGGTTGGAAGGACACGGCCTCTGGCCTAGCGCAGGAGGGCCCACGTGGGCGTTACATGAAGAGGCCACCCTTCATGCAGCGGCTGCGCTTGTGAAGTTCCACGAACCTGCCTCCTCCCCTGACCACCTGCAGGAAGCTGGAGTCCCAGGTAGGCCCTGGCCCTGCCTCAAACTTTTATGTACACATGAACCGCCTGAGGATCTTGTTAAAGGCAGATTCTGGTTCACACAGATAGGGCAGGACCTGGGATGCTACATCTTTAGCAGAAAGAACCAGATTTCTGCCAGCACCAGGGTCAGCTTCAAGACAAGCAGCAATGAGAAAGGTAGGAACCAGAAAAGCGGTCCAGATAAAGTGCCACCCACCTGAACATGATCCACCAGGTGAAGCCAGGAACCGTGTCTGTCTAGGGGAGAAGGAACGCCTCTGGATTTGGTACACTTCAGACATCTCCCCAGCCCCCCGAACTCTGCTCCCCCGGACAGAATCAGATGTAGCCGGCTCGCTAAGGCACCAGTCTCTCCTCTGGTCTCAAGTGAGAGGCTCCTGTTCTAGCCGTGTTCAAGGTATCTGAACACTGGCCAGCCTCAGCCTGACGTGCCCTGGGCCACTTAAACTTCACGTCTTCCCAATTCCCTTGTAGGTGACCTGACAAGGGAACTGTGGGGCTTGACATCTCTTTAATTTTTTGTGTGTTTTTTTTTTTGACACCTCTTTAGAGATCAGGGTCTTGTTGAGTGATTTGATAAGAGGTAGGAGCTTAAAACGCTTTCATGCTCATGGCTATAGCCTTCTTCATTTAGGCCAGACATAAGAAGCTAAATGAAACTCCTCAATGATTTTTCTATGTCAGCCAAGTTGCTTTTCATGTGAACTGGGACTGGAAACAAGAATGAACAGTAGTTTTTGTTTTTGTTTTTGCGGTACGCGGGCCTCCCACTGTTGTGGCCTCTCCCGTTGTGGAGCACAGGCTCCGGACACGCAGGCTCAGCGGCCATGGCTCACGGGCCCAGCCGCTCCGCGGCATGTGGGATCTTCCCAGACCGGGGCATGAACCCGTGTCCCCTGCATCGGCAGGCGGACTCCCAACCACTGCGCCACCAGGGAAGTCCTGAACAGTAGTTTTTATAGACAAAATAAAAATGGAGATAAAAATAGAGATAGAGACAGGTAAAGAGATGGAGATGGAGATGATGGGGAAGGAGACAGGGATGAAGATGACGGAGATGGGAATGGGGATGAGGATGAAAGTAGAGAGAGACAGAGATGGAGATGGAGATAGAGATGAGAGATAGAGATAGAGATAGGGGGAGAGAGAGAGAGAGAGAGAGAGAGAGAGAGAGAGAGACGATAGAGGTACCAAAGTGAAAAGGACCAAGAATAACTCAGACCCAGAGATCAAGTATTTGATATTCACCAACATAAATGTAAACAATGACAATTTTCCTTATGCTTTTATAAGAAATCTCTCAGAGTGAGGCAGAATACTGTAGCCATCAAGCACTCCACCTCTGGAAGATGAGTCTGGCTTAAAGCTCAGGCTCCAGGGCAAACTCGGGCAAGGTCCCTGACCTCCCTGACCTAGTGTCCTCGCCTCTAGCACCAGCAGTAAAGCTCTCAGCCATGATGCAGGGTAAAGAATCAGTGAGTATAGAGTGTGCTGAGAGGGTTAAGCTCCTTACACAGGACGGTGTGCTCTCTGACAGTAGTGCATAAGCACTCCATGACTATCGGACAAGCTCGTCAACGATGGTGACGTACAGGAATTAGAAACAGGATTATGAGACTTAACGTAGATCGTTTCAAAGAGCTACAGAGGAAACTGCCTTTTAAAATCTGCAATTCGAATAGATAAAGCAAATGGGATGGTGAGATGGAAGGGTGTCTTTTGAGGAAACGTTTTTGCCCTGATTCCAGCCCAAGTGTGCTTCAGCTCCTGCATACGAGAGGAAATGAAACTACCTTGTATATTGAAAATTCACACAGTGGTCCATTTGGCCCATATGACCCTGCTCCGTCCCATTTTAGAGCTCTGGAACAATAAGAAGCCATCTCTTTCCTTTTACCCAAATTACCGAAACTTTGCTTGAGGAGACAAAATAAGTTCTGAGTGATTTCTGACCATTATTATATGGTCATGAGAATAAAAACACATTCCAGGCCCACCTGGATTAGCAGAACTGCTCTGTCTTCTTTCTGCTTTGGGGGATGAGAAACCCATCCCAAGACAGACAGGATGATTGATGGTTACTTAAAAGCATGATGGCCACGGGTGATGAAATGTAATGGAAAGAAAAAACATGAAAACAGTGGACAATTAGGATTATTATAAGTATTACCATCACACAGAGTGGTCCCTGAGTGGAAAATGGTTCAAATGTCAGAAACAAAAATAGCCAGGCGACCCCAAATGATAACTGAATATTTGTCCCAAAAGTAACCTGACGGGAAAGACATGTTTCCAAGGTCAGAGTGAGCACCACAGTTTGCTGACCCCTAGAAGCCCCACATCCATCAAACCAGGATTGGCTGGCCGCCAGGACCCGGGCTAGGGGCTGCAAATTCAAACACACTGAAGGAAAAGACTGAACATGAGAAATTCAGTCAGTAAGAATTGTGCAGAAGAAACCGGTGTCTGATGTGGGATTCTGGCCAGTTGCCGCGAGGCGGTCCATCCAACGACCAAGGACAGGATTTCTGTTAAGCTTTTCTCCTTTTATCCATTCTGTAACAATGACATCTCAGGTAGGAAAGTACTGGACCATTCACCCAATAAAGAATTCCTAATTTTGAACAAGTTTACCATCATAAACTCTCTCTCCAGTTAGGGGCATGGGTACACACTCGCCGTGACAATGGCTAACATTTGTGGAGAGCCTGTTCTGTGGCAGGCATGTGGTGCTTTACGTGTGCTGACTCATGGAACGGCCCAGCAAACCTGCAAGGAGGTACCAGGTACCAAGTATATTTCTCTATACTATCACCAACCCCATTTTACAGGGAATGCAACTAGGGCACAGACAGCTTAAGTAACTTGCCAAGAGTTACGTAACCCGCAGGTGCTGGAGCTAGCTTTGGAATCCAGGCTGTGTGTTTCCAGAGTTCTTCTGTCTGACTTTTCTGCTACACGCACACGTGCAGGCGTACACACTCGCAAACACATACCTACACACACGTAGATACGTGCACACATACAAACACCTACCTACACGTACACACACACACGCCCTCAGAGTTACTCAGCGCAGAGGCACAGAGAGGCAGGTTGGCCCGAATCAAATGCAAAGAAAGGTCAAGACTGTCCCAGCCATATTTCTGTGGGACAAGTTATGTTTTCAGGAATTTCCAAGGATTGTCCTTGATGTCTCCTTGATGTCCTTTGATGTCTTGACATTGTGTTGTATGTTCTGCAGACTTAGCAGAGGCCCCACCATAGTGTCTGAGTCATAGCCACCCACTCCCACCAAACCCTTAACCTCTGCCTTCCCCAGAGAGCTCATGGTCCCCTGGAGTTTTCCTCCACCCTGGTGTTCACCCTGGAGTCATTCCCGGATCTTCTCTTCCCCCCTGCCCCGTGACCCAATCCACCCATAATTCCTGTCGGCACTGCCTCTAATTCCAATCCTGTGAACCCCAAACCCGGCCACCTCTCTGATCCCTGCTGCTAATTTCTGCATCCAAGGCTCTGCCATCTCTCTCCTGGAAGCTGATCTGCTTCCCTTTCTGCTCCCAGGATCCATTGTCCACCTCTCTTCCAAAGCCATCTCATCAAAGCCCTTGTCAGATCGTATCTGTCCCCGCTTTACACCCTTCAGGTGGCCTCCTGCCGTAATCAGGATAAAACCCATGCCCCTGCGATGGCCTGGGGCAACCGCCGGCCTCAGCTCCCAGCCTCCTCCTTCTTGTCTCCCTCAGGCTCTTGGTGTTTTCCATCTGCCACATCTAGAACCCTCTTCCCCAGATCTTCCAGCATGTGGAATTCGAGGATGCATGGGGTGGAGGTTAAGAGCTCAGGCTCCCGAAGGGCACTGCCACCACTCTTGCACCTGTGTGACCTCGGGCAGGTTTCTTAGCCTCTCTGTACCTGTTTCTTCACCTAGAAAATGGTGAAGATAATCATAGTATCTACCCAGGGTTCTTGTTAACCCAAGTGAAGCACTCAGAGCAGTGCCTTTCTCAAGCAATGTTCACTGTGGTTATTATTATTAGCATCATTAATAGCAACTCAGTTGTGAGCTTGCACTCTGGAGAGTCAGACCACCACTCACTACTGGCTGTGTGACCTTGGCCAAGTTACTTGACTTCTCTGTGCCCAGTTTTCTCATTTGTAAAATGGAGATAATAATTATACCATCCTCATAGATATTCTGTGAGGATTTTATTAGTTAATACATGTCACACACTCAGGATACTATTTGGCACCCAGTAAGCATACAGAAATGCTCATCATCATTATAATCCTAATAGCATTCTCTCCCAGGTCTCTGTTCAACCACTCCCTAGTCTGAGAAGCCCTCCCTGAGCCCCAACACCAATCACTCTGTGTCCTATCGCCCTGTCTTGTTCTCCGTCACTACATTGATCGCCACTTGCTATTAGATTGTGCTGCTGTGTGTTATCGATCACCTCTCTCTCCCTCCAGCCTTTATTCAGCTTCACCAGGGAGGCAGCAGCCTTGTCTTTTTCACAAGGGTTTCCCCAGGGCCTGGAGCAGAGCCTAGCACGTGGTAGGACTCGATAAAAGCCGAATGAAGTCAATTTTTCATGTGCAGAAATGCTCCTTTTGTGCGAGGTCCCTCTTTGTTCCCTGGGATTGTTACTCTGCTGCCCAAGTTTGTGTCCAGTCGTCGCTGCACCTCAAACCTTAACGGGAGGTCTTGACATGGTGTTGTATGTTCTGCAGTTCTCACGTGGCTGCCACCGAGTAGAACTCTCTGTGGTTCAATGGCAAGTCTACCCTGGTGCCTGAGCGCAGACACACCCTCCCATATTTACCCTCTCTCTCCCCTCTCTCTTTACTCACTAATTTATTTCTTTAGTCATCGTTTGATTCATTCGTCAGCTTGACAATAACTGAGCACCAACCCCATGCCGGCCTAACGCTGAGCACCGAGGTCACCTAGGCTAGTACAACCTGGTACCTGCTTGTAAGCATCGCAGCATGGCCGAGGTCAAAGATGCAGAAATGGATAACTGACATACCCAAAGGGGCAGCAACACAGCCCAGGGGGATGAGAAGAACTGCTTCTCCATCACATTCCTACAGGAGCAGGAACCAATCACGGGATGCCCATCAACAAACAGATGGGTGTGGCTGGAGTTTAAAGGTGGTAGTTGGGTTGAGGGAGAGGAGGTTGAACAGACCTTTTGTGAGCCTGGAAGACAAGTTTGGAATTTATCTTGCGAGCATGCAGGCACTGAAGAGCTTTATCCCAGGGTCATCTCCAGAATTGTGTTTTACAAAGGTCATCCTTGAGTCTCCCCAGTGGTCAAGCGAAGAATGAAAACAAAGAAGCAATTTGGTCCCAACAAGAGATGAGATTGACAGAGGTGATGAAGAGGAGGGATGGGTTTTATAATCTTAGAAGTTCTGGAAGGTAGGATATAAGAAAGAGGAGGAATCAACCAAGCTGTACAGGCCGTGCTTGCGGAGTTACACGTAATTACTTCTAAATCACTACCACTGTGCTCCTTGCAATTTCAGTAGAAACCCTCTTGCAAACACCATCAGAGCTAGTAGTAGGATATAGTTTCTTTGAAGAGCAGCAAAAATTTAAAGACACTTGAGATGCATTCAATTGAAAATGCTATGGTAAATAGAATCACGACCCCCAAAGATGTCCACGTCCTAATGCACAGAACTTATGAATACGTTAGATCACGTGACAAGGAGGAATTAAGGTTGCTAGTCAGCTGACCTTAAAGTAGGAAGATTTTCCTGGATTATCCCAGGGGGCCAATGTAATCACAAGGGTCCTCTTAAGGAGAGTCAGTGTCAGAGAAAGAGATGTGATGATGGAAACAGGCAGAGAGATGTACAAGGAAGAGACCACAAGTCAAGAAATGTGGGCAGCCTCTCGATGCTGGAAAAATCAAGGAAACAATTCTCCCTTAGAACCTCCAGAGAGGAACACACCCTGGCCAACATCTTGATGCTAGCCCCGTGGGACCCGTGTTGGACTTCTACGGTACAGAATCGTCATACATGAAATTTATGTGGTTTTAAGCCATGAAGTTTGTGGTAAGTTGTCACAGCAGCAATTGAAAACAAATATAGTTCCATAGAAAGAGCAACTCTTAATTCTCACATTTATTTCTCATCTATGTATGGAGTATTTAATTAATTTACATCATTATAACATCAAGTAAAACTGGCAGAAACAGTATTCGGGAAGAAACATGTCCAAGGCTGGTTTCATCAGCTTCCTTTAGTGGTGAAAGGAGAGGTTCAAGGTCCTTCTAAAAAGTGACTTAGGAGCAGCAAGGATTTGCTATGACCTGGGCCAAACCCGGCAGATTTTACGAAGCAGATTAACAGCACCAGCTCACATCTGGTGACTCACCTAAGCGGAAACCAATTAAGAACATTTCCACAGTACTTCTTACTGATTGACTCTGCTATTATTACTTTCATTGGTCTTTATTACATTAATTATGATAACAAAGACAGAAGATGTGGTAGAAGTCCAGGCAACATGGTATGTTTTGTTGGCAACAGTATGACTTTGTCAAAAGATGCCAGTGAATGGGTCAGAAACTGAGGGCCGAGCGCCAGCTTTGGTGCTTTCTCTGGAACCCCCAGCCCTGCTCTGCCCTCAGTGCTCTCAGCGGCGGGCAAAGCAGTAATACCTCCCGGCCTGGACGCGGCTCAGAAGTCGATTTTCCACGTGTGGAGGGGCATCTGTTTGCGCCTGGTTTCTCTTTGTTCCCTGGGGTTGTCCTGCTGTTGCCCAAGTTCATGTAGTAAAGCACCCGGCTCGCAGTGATGCTCAATCAGGCTTAGCTGAAGCCACAGCAGGCAGCTCTCCCAGCGAGCATCAGGGGACGCGAGGAGGGGCCCAGTGCTACCTAAATCCATACCCAGGACCCTCGGGACGGAGAAGGCTAGAGCCACAAAACACAGTAGAAGAAAGCCTTGTACTTTCTTTTGAATATATCGTCTTTGATCAATTGGAGACTGCGGGTTAAGGATCAGCTCCAGTGGACACCCCTTCAGCCTTTACCCAAAAAGTCACAGCTCTGACAACAAGCAAGACTAAACACACATAAACATGGAGTTCTGGGAACCGTAGGCGCACTGGTGTGTGTTTTGAACTGTCCTGGCCCCCGACTAACTTTTTCCTAATGCTGGAATAGGATCAATAATCCAGGCTCAAATACATTTGAAGTTTTCTTGTGTATTTTCCCATGAACCCCAAACAAATGGAAAATTAGTTCCTGTGTGATGTGATATCTCAGGTGCGAACAACCTTAGGCCTTAGAGAGGGTGACAACATAACCCCTGTGCCTCCCATGCTTCCTGGTGCAGTCGGTGCCCAAGACATGTTGGTTGATTGATTGATTGATTGATTGATTCAGTCATCTGCATACGACCAGGACCGCTTCGGATGGCCAGGCTGCACACTGTGATGTGAAACTGAGAGCAAACCCAGGCTTTCTGCCTATGCTTCCACCACCTGTAGAACCTGAGGCCCTTTCCTACCTTGGAAGGTAAGAAGTCTCCTTTACCAGGAGACTCTTGCCTACAAACAACTCTATTTCTAGGTTCAAGTAACAGAAAGTCATCAAAGTTGGCCAAACAACGGGCCCCATCCTATTCATGCTGCAGAATGGAATGGAATGCATGAGTACTTTTCTTCACAGCGTGATTCTTTTTCCTTGAAGGAGATTTCCTTCTCTCTGTGTCTGTCTCTATCTCTATCTGTCTCTCTGTCTCTCTCTTTCCTAATCCTTCTTTTATACTTTCTCTTTCACCAATGGATCAGGATTCTCGGTAATTCCAGTATAATCACTGAACCCAACCACTGATACTCAGACTTGGAAGTTGCTAGATCTCGCTCTACCTTCTGTGGCATATCTATTATAGTAAAGACTTGGAAAACTTTTATTCACCAGATCTCCTTTGAAAGAGATCTGTGTATCAGTTTGAATTTCTGCTGCAGATAAATGAAAGCCCACCCCAATACAAGGTAGCTTGATAAGGGATTTATTAGCTGAGAAAGCTAAAAGTAACAGGGTCTTATCGCCTTAAGGAGCAGTTTGGTCAGGAGCTCAGATGACATCACTAGGACCTGGCCTCTGTCTCTGTATTTCTTGGGTCCAGCCTTCTCTCTGGGCTTTGTTCTCAGACATGTTTTTCCACTCACGATTGCAGGATGGCCTGAGAAGCTCGGTCTCACATCATCTCATGAGCAAGGAAGATGGGGGAAAGAGTGTCCACTTCCCAGACCACACGAACAGAAGTCTCAGAAGTGGATCTTCAGGTTTCAGATTGGCCTGACGGAGGTCATGAGTCTACCCTAAGCAATTACTGTTATCAGCAAATACAACTCACTGGTCGTCTTGAGCCCCCATCACAAGGCCATCCCTGGGGATGGTGTAGAGCGGGGGTCACAGATGGGAGCTGGTGGGCCGAACACCATCCACATGTACACTTTGTTAGGGCGGCACAGTGTTTTAAGATTCTTTATTTGAACACCATTGTCTGACGCCTCCACACGCCGATTTCCTATAGATCCTCCTACTTTCTGCTCAGCCTGATATCACTGCCTGGGCCTGGCAGATGGTTGATTTTGGACACTACTTTACATGGAATTCAAGAATTCAGTGTAGCAGAACTAAATAAATTTTGAGGGCCAATTTCTTTTATGTTCCCAATACTTAGCACTGTGCCTCATATAAAGAGGGCCATGCAAAATGCTTGCTGAATTATACTCGTCAATCTACCAATCAACAAATGAAAGGTACCTTCTTCTTTTTTTCTTTTGTGGTACGCGGACCTCTTCACTGTTGTGGCCTCTCCCGTTGCGGAGCACAGGCTCCGGACGCGCAGGCTCAGCGGCTATGGCTCACGGGCCCAGCCGCTCTGAGGCATGTGGGATCTTCGCAGACGGGGGGCACGAACCCGTGTCCTTTCCGTCGGCAAGCGGACTCTCAACCACTGCGCCACCAGGGAAGCCCGAAAGGTACCTTCTTAATCGAAGAGTCTATGGGAATTAGTTCCAGCTGAATCAAACATCAAGCATGGGCCTCAGGGAAACCTCTATCCCTCAGCAGGCTACAGGGAGGATAAAATGGGGATGTGTGTGTGTGTGTGTGTGTGTGTGTGTGTGTGTGTGTGTGTGCAAAAGTGCCTAGTGCCTATTTCTGGAACAGTCAGGGCAGGCTAACTGCTGTGACAAGCAAACCCTCTCTCTGAGGATTCATGCCAAAAAATGTCTATTTTTTACTCACGTTCAAGTTGAATGTTGGTCTTCAAGAGGCAGCTAGCCACACGGTGTTCAAGGACCGGTCTCTTCCATTCTGTGGCTCTGCACCCCCTTGGAGTCCTCTGTAAGGTCACCTGTCAATCCAGCAGACAAGAAGGAAAGTGGGAAATCACGAGGCTGTGGCTAGAAGTGACAAATATCACTTCTAACGACATTGCACTGGCCAGAACACAGCCTTGTGGACACACCTACCTTGAAGAGAGGCTGGGAGGTATGGTCTAGCTGTGTGACCACGAAGAGAAGAAAATGAGGTCTGCGAACCATAAGCCAGTTTCTACCAGAAGCTATAAAGCAAATGAAGGGTCTTATTTACTTTGATCTTTATCTCAGTGGCCTCAGTATGACATTTATTGCTTCATGGCAAAATCAAGATAAGAAAAATTCCCTTTTTCATCCTAAGCTACAAAAGGTTCAATTTCCCAGGCCAATCAGGAACAAAAGAAGAAAAATGAGGGGGTGGAGGGAGGAAGAGGAGGAAGAGGTGGTGGAAGAAGAAAGAAAAGAAGGAAGAAAAGTGAGTTTATACCCCAAGCCCTTGTTTTCTGGAATTCTTGTTTGTTTGACCATTAGCCAAATCCTCAGGCGTAGGTTATAATTATTGGATGTTGCCTAGCACATGGCTTCACTGGTAGGGAATCATTTTTAATGATAGGAAATAGGACTTTCCAATGTGTAATATTTAACAGAAAATTTGGAATTTGTATATATATATATATATATATATATATATTTTTTTTTTTTTTTTCCGTACGCTGGCCTCTCACTGTTGTGGCCTCTCCCGTTGCAGAGCACAGACTCCGGACGCAGGCTCAGCAGCCATGGCTCACGGGCCCAGCCGCTCCGCGGCATGTGGGATCTTCCCGGACCGGGGCACGAACCTGCGTCCCCTGCATCGGCAGGCAGACTCTCAACCGCTGCGCCACCAGGGAAGCTCAGAATTGGTATATTTAAAAGCACATCAAAAGAAAAATGCTATATGAACTGGTTCTTCATTGGTAAGTTTGATTATTAAAACTCTCGTCCTTTCATGATTTGCCAAGCTTTCCGAGGCCTTTGGACTTTTATTGCTCTCCTCATATGATACATCTGGATCCGTGGGCACGTGCACACTTTGGGAATAGATCCTTTCTCATTACCAATTTCGATGGTCTTCACTGATTTTCAAATGGTAACTTTTAGCCATTATACCAAAAGCTTTAGATATTTCCGTTCATTTAATCCTCAACATCACCCTTTGGAATTGGTATTATTATTCCATTTCACAGATGAGGAAATTGAGGCTCAAAAGTATGAAGTAACTTGCCCAAGGTTAGCTAGCAAGTTTCAGAGCCAGGAATCGAACCAGTCGGTCCGACTCCAGAAACCATGCTCTTAACAACAAAAAGTCAGTTTCCAGATCAGAACTGGGTCTTTGTTGTTATTGTTTTGTCCGAATGATTGTTTTGGCAACGTTAATTCAGAACCCTAGCTGAAACTTCAATCACTGCCTAAAAGGTTCATTTCATTGTGGAATCATATGTCTACACCGGATCCAACGGAACCCTCAGTTGGCTGGGCTGTAAACTTGCTCTCATGCCAACCGTGGACCTGGCTTCTGCTCCTACAAACTTCTGAAGCCATGACCTTCCCCCTGAGGCTCTGGGGGAGCCATCCTCAGAACACCCAGCAGCTGAAGTGTGCCCGCAGGTGTTCCCAGCCATCCCAAGCTCCCTCTCTGCTGTCGCCATTCCAGGTCAGACAGTCAGGCAGAATCAGAAGGTGAGAATGGAACACCCAAATCACAGGCTTCTCTGATGTCCGTATTGACAGAGAAGCTCCACCACTGAAAGCAGTTGAAAGCAGTTATTGAAAGCAATTTAAACTCTAAATACATGGAATTTTAGAGAAAAAAAAAAACTGCAATGAAAAGACACTTTTATGAAAAATATATGAGGTTGCTTCCAGTAATTATAGATCAGTGCGGATATGTTTCTTTCATTGGCCATTAATTTAAATCAATTATTTAGCGAGTCCTGTGATGCTGTGTGTTTGAAACCACTTAGGACTGGCTGCTTTAATGTGTTCTTTAAAAGGACAGATTATAGATTCCACTTCAAGGGTTTCTTTTCCTATGACTGACATGGAAAGGAGGAATACGCTGTTGGGATCAAAACTCCCCTGGTCCTTGCAATGAAGTTACTTCCTCTGCCCCCCACTCCTAAAGTTATGGTGAGAATTTTTACAACTTTTTTTCCCATTAGCTTCTCTGATTACAGAGATGATGCTATACTTAAGAAGAATATCCTTGGTGGTCCGACACAATGGGCCTCTTAGGAATTGTCCTAGCGTGGATATGTTCCTGATTAGGTGACTCATTGGGTGTTGTGGCCACACACACAATTAAAAGATCAGAGCTTTTCTTGATTTCTTCATGACATCTGGTCAACCCCCTAGGCAACACGAATTCAAAATTCAAGTCCAGCTGATGATATTTTATTCTCTTTCCTTTTTACTTTTGTGCTGTTTCCAGATCTTGGCTCTCTAATGATAACAAAGGTGCCTGCTGTATACAGAACAGAAACTTCCTGAGTGTCAGGGAAGAAGAATTAGGAAAAAATGGTGAAGATGGCTCCAAGATAGAAGCAGTAGCATTGGCGACGTTAGGGAAGAGTGCTTTAACTTCAGGATGAGCTCAGTTGCCTCAGACTAGTTCAGACTAGTTGCCTTCAGCCTCCTGGCTGTTATTTGCATACCAGGGAGCTGGCCAGTGCATCTCTCCTCTTTCACACCTGCCTTTGATCTCATGCTCCCAGCAGGCTGAGCGACCATCAGTGCCCCACCGCCTCATGTGCCTTCTCTCCTCCATGCCTTGCCTGTTGCCTTGCTCTGGCACCCGGATGTTTTCTCTCCCACCTTCTACGCTCAGCCTTGAAGGTCCAAGTCAAGCACTTCCTATTTCAAGAACCTTTCTCAGGGGGCACCATTCACTTCCTGCCCTTTGTTCCTCCGCATCTTACATCACAAGGCCATAACTGCCACTTCATTTGTCAGGTTCCCCCCTGTCTTGTGACTTCCAAGGGGGTGCAGATGATACTTTCTGCATCCTGGCATTCTCAGGGCATTCTTGTGTTCTCAGGGCAGTCAGGTTTGTGCTGATTACTTCATGAACCTCACAAAAAACAGGCAAAGCAGCCAACCTTGGGCATACCTAGGGGAACCTGTTCCTTGTTGACAAGCTCAGAAATGCCTCATCAGTTTCAAATCTCAAGATTTGAATTCTTTTCTTCCGAATGATTCACACATTAGATTCCCCTTACAAACATTCTAAATTGTGATTTCATTTCAAATTTACATAGTTGGTAAAAAAAAAAATAACTCAGTGGGCTTCCCTGGTGGCGCAGTGGTTGAGAGTCCGCCTGCCGATGCAGGGGACACGGGTTCGTGCCCCGGTCCGGGAGGATCCCATGTGCCACGGAGCGGCTGGGCCGGTGGGCCATGGCTGCTGAGCCTGCGCGTCCGGAGCCTGTGCTCCGCAGCGGGAGAGGCCACAACAGTGATAGGCCCGCGTACTGCAAAAAAAAAAAAAAAAATTTTTTTTTTAGTATTGATTGCACGTTTCCCAATGGATTTACTCTCTTAAATTTTCCCGATAGACAATCATATCATCTGCAAATCATCTGTCTTTTCTTTCCTGATGTTCAAACTCTTTTCTTTTTTACACCTAATACACTGGACGGCTTTTATTAATACTGAATTATAATGATATTAAGAGGCATCCTTTTCTTGTTCTCCACATAAACAGTTATACCCCGGTTATTTCATCCTCACCACATCTGCAGGTTTCCTAGGTCCTTCTGGAACGTGCTGCCTTGGTGTTGCAGCTCTCTAGCAGCACCAGGGCAACCCCACTGGGTTCTGTTTTGACTTAGCTCTAGTTATAGGCAACGGGTGGAGGGAGCGGAGGGAAGCAGACGCTAGGAGAGCATGTGTTGCCTGGAGAGGATGACACCTCTGCATAGGCTCTGAGTAAAAGGGGGGTGTGCAAACTCTTGTAAGGAGAAGTGGGCTATTTCTGAAGGGTCTGGGAGTTCCAGGTTGCTGGAGACACCAGACTGGCTGTCCCCATCCTGTGTGTTGGGGTCCTGTTCTTTTCCAACCAGGACCCTGACCTGGCACAGCAGATCTGTCTTGCTCGGCGATTTTGCCTTCTCTGGAGCTCGGCCACGCTGAGCATTCAGTCCTGGACCTGGGCCTCGGCCTTCCTGCAGGAGATGAGCCTCTTTCTATGCTCTCAGCTCTTTGTTGTCTGTGTCCAGCTGAGTACAGCCGCCCAATCCCATTGTTCCTACAGCTGCTACTTCACCCGTATTTCCCAACTACCTGAAACGCTGCACCAGTTAATGCATTCCCTTCCAACACTCTGCCAGAGAAAGTGGCAGCAATTAGAGCTCCACTTTGTGCCTGGATTCCATCAGGACAGGGTTCAAAACCCCACTTTATCACCTGTGTAGAAGGTTGAACTGTGGCCCCACAAAACTGTATGTGTCCTGGAACCTCGGACTGTACCTGTATTTGGAAAAATGGTGTTTGAAAATGTAGTTAAGTTAAAAATCTCAAGACGAGATCCTCCTAGATTAGGGTGGACCCTAAATCCAATGACAAGTGTATTTATAAAAAAAAAGAGGGGAATTCCCTAGTGGTCCAGTGGTTAGGACTCTGCACTTCTACTGCAGGGGGTCCGGGTTCGATCCCTGGTGGGGGAACTAAGATCCCACGAGGTGCGCGGTGTGGCCAAAAAATTAAAAAGGGAGAGAGAAGGAGAGAAGGCACAGAGGAGAAGTTGATGTGAAGACGGAGTCAAAGATTAGAGTGAGGCATCTACAAGCCATGGACATCAAGGACCACCAGAAGCCACCAGATTCTCCCTGGGAACCTACAGAAGGAGCCAACCCTGCCAACATCTTGGTTTTAGACTTCTGGCTCCCAGAGCTGCGAGAGAATGCATACCTGTTGTTTTAATCCACCCAGTCCATGGTAATTTGTTACGGCAGCCCCAGGAAACGAATACAACCTCCTTTCTAGGACCACTCCTGGAACCAGCTGTCCCAAGTGGGGTTCCTCAGGAAACAGATGCTGAGATGGAAGTTAGAGCACCAGATATTTATTAAAGACTGCCCTGGGGACTAACACCTGTGCAAGGAAAGGTGGGGGACAGAAGCAAGAGTGGGCAGAGGACTGAGCTGCAATTCAGGTCCAATGACAGCCTTGGCTGACATGCGGGGTCCTTCAGAGTTGCCTGGAGCTGGGCCAAGATGGCTGCAGTGATCGTCCTGGGTGTGGGCCGTCCTGGTTGGGTGCGACCTCGGCTGAGGCAGCCTCCGTAACTGAAGCAGTTCCTGGAGGAGCTGAGGGCTGAAGGCACCTGCTAGAAGCAACTCCAGCAGCTGAGACCCCAGGCCCTTCCTTGAGGAGAAGACTACGTGGTCCATCTAGGGGCCCAACTCAGCTTCCGAGACTCAACGCTGCTTTTGTTAAGATTCAGCCATGGTTTCCGTTACATATAGCTTAGCTGTTTGCACTGCAATCGATTCCACTGTAGGAACAGGCCACAATCTATCCATTCTCCTGTTGACTGACATTATTAGGTCTGTGTTATGAGATGAATTGTGTCTCCCCGCAAAACTCATTGGTTGAATTCCTAACCCCCAGCACCTCTGATATTTGGAGATAAGGACTTTGAGAAGGTAACTATGTGAAAATGAGGTCATGGAGGTGGGACCTAACCCCGTATGACTTGGTCCTTATAAGAGGAGACTGGGAGATTAGGACACAGACACACAGGGAAGACCTTATGGAGACAGAGGGGAGAGACACCTTCTACAAGCCAAGGTGAGAGCCCTCAGAAGAAACACTCTGCCGACACCTTGTTCTCATACTTCCAGGCTCCAGACCTGGGAGGAAATAAACTTCTGTGGTTTAGGCCACCCAGTCTGTGTTCCAGTGTTACAGCAGCCTTTGCAGACTACTGCAGTGTGATTCTATTTTCGGGCTGTTACTGACATGCTCATCTGTGTTCCCAGGTGCACCTGTTCCTAGGCTTCTCTAGGGCATGTGAACTTCTCTGGGGTATAGACTCCTTAGGTAGGAGGAGAGTGGTTGGTTAAAAGTGTGTAGATAACGCCCAAGTGTTTCCCACAGTGGTTGAACTAATTTACATTCTTGTCAGTAAATTCCAGTTGCTTCATAGCCTTACCAACACTTGGTATTATTACCAGACTTTAAAATTTTTACCAATCAGATGGTACAAAATGGTATCTTGTTGTGGTTTTAATTTGTATTTCCCTGACTATTAATGTTTACTGGCCAGAGTTCCACTGCTGAGAGGGGTGTGTTCCAATCTTCGCTCCATTTTTCTATTGTGTTGTCTGTCTTAGTTTTATGGATGGATTCATATTGACCTGGAATATATATGTGTTATTAATCTATATTATTATGTATTCAAAAGACTATATTCTTTTGTTTTAGTTACAAATGTCTTTCTTTACTCTATTTCTTTACTTCATGTTGTCTTTTAATGAACAGTTTTCAATTTTTAATGTAGTCAAATGTATCCATTTCTTTTCTTTTTATATAAATTTATTTATTTATTTATTTTTGGCTGCACTGGGTCTTCGTTGCTGCGCGCGGGCTTTCTCTAGTTGCGGTGAGCGGGGGCTACTCTTCCTTGCGGTGCGCGGGCTTCTCACTGCGGTGGCTTCTCTTGTTGCGGAGCATGGGCTGCAGGCACGTGGGCTTCAGTAGTTGTGACACGCGGGCTCAGTAGTTGTGGCACACAGGCTTAGTTGCTCCGCGACATGTGGGATCTTCCCGGACCAGGGATCGAACCCGTGTCCCCTGCATTGGCAGGCAGATTCTTAACCACTGCACCACCAGGGAAGCCCCCACTTCTTTTTACAGTTAATATTTTTTGTGCTTGACTTAAGAAACCCTTCTGCTCCTCCACCACGCTCCCCCCACTCAGCTTTGCTTCTCTCTGAGCGATGCCCTCATTCTCCCCTACTGCGTATGGCTTCCAAGATGCCATAAGGAGAGAAGCCTGGGGGCAAGTGAGCTGCAGACAGCTTTTGTCTTTGGAACTGGCAAATCCAGAAGAAAGAGGACTTCTCTCTCCCACTACCTTTGGATAAAATCCCCGAAAGGACTCTCCTTGGTCCATCGTAAGTCATACCCTCACCTCTGCAGCAAGGAAAGTGCGGCCATATGATTGACAGCCCCATCAGAATGACATTTTGTTCTAAAGGGGCAGGATGCTGAGCTTGTCCACTAGGATCAGAGAGAGAAGCTAGGCATTCAAGGACCCGGAAGAAGGTCAGTATCACTGGAGCATTCTAGAAAGAGAAGAGAGTGGTGTGAGATGAGGCAGATCGAAATCACATAGTGTCTCATAGACCATGTCAAGGATTGGGGGTTTTTGATCACTAAAGCAAAGCACTGTCCCACGTCTGTATGGTGACGTGGGCCAGCACATTAACAGAGCTGTCATTAACACAGTCATTAACTAAAGTATTGTTTGAAGCTCTATTGTGAGAGGTTGTCTCTGGTTCCAACGAGATGACTTGCTTTCTGAAGTCCATCATCCGAAAATAAATCATTAGGGTAGCAAGCTTCTATCTCATGCCGAGCCTTGGGATTAGTACCATGGAGCACATTCTGGAGCACAAAAATGTGGTCCTTGTCCGTAGGCACTCACAGTCTCATGGGGAGAGTAAAGTTAACACTGAGGCATTTAGAAAGCAAAGTCTTACTGAGTCCGAACTGCCCCCCTCGAGCATCGTTATGACATATGTAAAACATGTCCTCTCTGGAGCAACAGTGCCTGCTTCTACCTGGAGACCCCACTTCAGACAAATGACAATAAATGAGGCTGAATTATTAGTTATAATATAAGATCACTAATAGATACCCTTCCAAGTCAAGTTATGAGTCTTGGTTTAAAATACAGATGCCTCTGTTATGTGCTGTGATCAACTATCTAGAACAGCATTGTCTCCTAGAACGTTCTATGGCAACGGATTGTCCCATATCTGCTCTGTCTAGTACGGCACCCACTGTCCACATTTGACTGTTGAGCACTTGAAATGTGGCTAGTGTGACTAACTGAAATTTTAATTTAATTTTATTTGAATTCATGTAAATTTTAATTTTATTACCACCATGGCTATAGGCAGGGGTGTTTGCTTATGAGTATTCTCTCAGCTGTACATGGATGTTTTATACAGCACTCTGTGATCCATCTCACATTAAAAGGGAAAATATTTAACCAAAAGAAGTCACCACTATTGTCACTATTATTATTTCAGTGGCATCACTGTCCATTGTCCCCTCCAATAACCAGGAAGAAGGAAAGGTTTTCCCTGCAGCTGTGAGGCAACTATGTCCCCAACTGTTCTCACGCACGTTTCCCGACAGATGGAATTGTAGATAAGGTCAGTGTAGGTAAGTAGCAATGAGGGCTTTCTCAGGTGCTCTGATGAAACGACTCCCCTCTTGACCTGCAGCAGGTCTAATTGCTTCCATGGGTGATGAAATCAGGTCCCCTGTGACCTGCTTTTCTCAGAAATGGGATGTATGAGCCCAACTTCCAGAAGGTCAGTTTCACATCAAATGACCCTCTCTGTGATATTAATAGACACTCTCCCCTTCCTGAAACTTATATTCAGTTAAAGAACAAGTAGACATCAACATAGACATAATAATCTCCAGCCAATGTGACTGGAGCTGAACCTCTTCTTTCCAACAGAAGAGCTGCTTGAGGGAATGTAACCCGAAGCAACACCATGGCTTAGAAATGTCCTCACCATAATCCTCAAAGCCATCAGAAATGTCAGAAAAAGGCTTCGCTACAGTAAGGAGGAAAGCCACAGCCTGAGAGGCAATATTCCCTGCTCACAGCCTTTTCAAACTTGTGGCAAAGAAGTGTGATAATGTCAGACCTCTCTGGGGCAAACTGGTCCATTAGGCTCCATCTACAACATGGTAGGTGTCCCGTAAAAGCCAAGAAAGAAAGCACGAAGCAGACACCTGGAAAACACAAAAGTGTTGCCCTCCACAAAGAGGAGAAGGAAAGTAATTTAGCTAACATCTCTGTACCAGAGCCACTTAGAAATCTCTGCCCTCTTACCTGCACGAATACTTATTTGGTTTCCATTTGGCTTTTTAAAAAGCTGGGACTTCTCTGGTGGCGCAGTGGTTAAGAACCCGCTTGCCAATGCAGGGGACGTGGGTTCGATCCCTGGTCCGGGAAGATCCCACATGCTGCAGAGCAATTAAACCCATGAACCACAACTACTGAGCCTGTGCGCCACAACTACTGAAGCCCGCGCGCCTAGAGCCCATGCTCTGCAACAAGAGAAGCCACCACAATGAGAAGCCCGCGCATTGCAACAAAGAGTAGCCCCCGCTTGCCACAACTAGAGAAAGCCTGCACGCAGCAACAAAGACCCAACACAGCCAAAGATAATAAATAAATAAAACAAATAAATTTATTTTAAAAAAAAACTACAAAGCTAGATCCAAGAGTTATTTTCTAAAATAAGTTGGTAGTTCTTTCCAGGCTTCAGCAAAACAATGAAATTTGGGATGTTAATTGGAAATAAACATCTCCGACCAGCTTTCTTTCCTAACTGTGTACCTTGGATAGACATCCTCCTCTCGCTGCCACTCAAGGTATGGCTTTTTGCTCTATTAGGCCCTCTAAGGATTGGATGAGGCCCACCCACATTGGGGGCTTTACTCAGTCTACCAGTTCAGATACTAATCTCTTCTGGAAACACCTTCATAGACACACAAGTAATGTTTAACCAGATATCTGGTTATCTGGTGGCCTAGTCAAGTTGATACATGAAATTAACCATCACAATGCCCCAGTCTGGTGAATCAAAAACCCACAGTAAACATAAGCTGGGGCCACATGGGAGGGGAAACTATCACCAACACTGCCTAATAATGGGCATTGTCTCGGTTATAGCTGGATGTTCATATTCTTAAACACACTAACTTAAACTCCAAGACCCTTCAGAGTGTAAGGAGTTCACAGTTCTTTGGGGGACAATTAGGTTCAATAGAACTTACATATTGCAAATGACTACAGAATGTTCCAGGTAAAGGAGACATTGGTTTCTGCAGTTTCTTCCCCTCTGAACACCAGCAAATTATGTTACTAATTTCAGAAGAATGACTGCAAATGAAAAACATAACATTTTCATAATAAATTCAATATGTGGTAAAAATACTACTAATAGACCATAGAAAGGAATAGGTATTGAAATGGGAGTTATTATTTTTCTCTGTCAAATACTTGCAAAACTACAGACTTAAAATTCATAGAGTTCTAAAATGCATATCCCATTCAGCAAGAGAAAAAAATTGGGATATAAGCAAGACATTTAAAATACAGAAATGAGAAAACAAGTGAGAATTCCTTTTTTAAAAAAAATCTAAATTTTGTGTGACTTTCCTGGCGGTCCAGTGGTTAAGACTTCGCCTTCCAATGCAGGGGGTGCAGATTCGATTCCTGGTCAGGGAGCTAAGATCCCACATGCCTCGTGGCCAAAAAACCAAAACAAAACAAAGCAAAAAAACCCCAAACTGAAACAGAAGCTATATTGTAACAACTTCAAAAGACTTTTAAAAAAATGGTCCACATCAAAAAAAAAATCTTTAAAAAGAATCTAAATTTTGTGCACTTTATAACGATGCTAAATAATTGTGATAAATGAGACTGACAGAAATAATTCTTATTTCTTGCAAGAAATAACCTTAGAAGCAATGGTGTCAGTGGTTGAATATAAAGAGATACGGATGGTTGAGAAAAGAGGTAACACTATTAACAAAAAGTTCATTTTGAGTAAGGACTGCATGCACTAAAACTTTTCAAAAAACAGAACAGTGTCTTCTGTGCCTTTCAAGCATATTCCAGTAAACCATGGGAAGCAAGAAGGATCTGTGACGGGGTGATGGGTTGATGAAAGAAGAAAGGGGAGGCAATCCTGGGACATTTCTAAGGTAGGTAATTTTTTTAAGTATTTAGCAAATTATCAATGATCCTGGTGCCTCCTGTTTTAAAGTTATTCATACACAGGAACAGAGAAGAGCTGATCCTTGAATGCTACAGAGAAAGTGGTCCTGAAATTTTTCAGATCCATAAATAATGGGGTGGATTAAAAATAGGTCATCCAACTCAATCTAATCGCCTTCTATTTTTAATGTAAGTTCTTTTCATTGATTTTTAAAATGGATGCCCATTAAAACACATTAATCATGACCCTAAGAGGGTATTTGTATTGCAAAAAGCCTAAGGTGAAGAGTAAAAAGCAATTTCCCACCACATGAAACTGAGGCCGGAACAGCACAAAAGAGGGCTGGAGCCCTACTTTTCCCAGGAAAATCATTTCTGGGTAAAAGCTGGGACATGAAGTATCATCGTGATAAAATGTTGTCCAACGGTATAAGAGCAGTTTTAGAAGGTTTGGAGCCATGTGTGTCTTCTTTGGATAAATGGTCTCTAATTTTGTAGACCCAAGGTGAAAATACATGATTAGCTCTGCTGGGATTTTTATTACATGAGTAATGCACGCTTATAAATGCAGAATACATGTTCATTCTAGAAAATGCAGCAAAGGAAAACAAATATTTAAAATACCATCATCCAGAGATAACACTGGAAACATTTTGATTTATACACACTCAAATTTTTAAAGTATACAATGTATATATTTGAAATGCAGGTATATAATACATGTTTGTAAACTTTTGTACTAAAAGATCATATACATTTTAGATGACAATAAATATGTGTGTGTGTGTGTGTGTGTGTGTGTGTGTGTGTGTGTGTGTGTGTATCACCGTTTACTCAAAACTATCCTTCCAGGGCTTCCCTGGTGGCGCAGTGGTTGAGAGTCCGCCTGCCTGATGCGGGGGACACGGGTTCGTGCCCCGGTCTGGGAGGATCCCTCATGCCGCGGAGTGGCTGGGCCCGTGGGCCATGGCCACTGAGCCTGCGCGTCCGGAGCCTGTGCTCCGCAGCGGGAGGGGCCACAACAGTGAGAGGCCCGCGTATCGCCAAAAAAAAAAAAAAAACTATCCTTCTAGTATTGGACTTTATAAAAAATGCTTCACTAAAGATTCTGCAGCTAAATAACATGCTACCAAATTGACTTTAGGAGAAATTGTACAAATTAACGTTCTCTCAAAATATGAGAAAATATTCACTTCATATTCTCACCAATATTTTTTTCTACCAATTTTTTTTTATTGTTCTTTATCTTTACTAATTTGACAGTTTAAAATAGTGATTCAAAGCTTTAAATTTGGTTTTAGAGGCAGGACGTTTTATATGTTTATGGGCCTTTCAGCCTCCATCTTTTGTTGATTGCCATTTATGAACTTTGTCCTTTTCTCTTTCAGGGTTTTCGTGTTCCTCTTTATATTTTAATATCATTAACACTTTGTAATATATAATAGAGTTACTTTTCCCATTTTGTTGTTCGGCTATTAAATTTTTCTTAGGTATTTTTTTCATGAAGAAAATTTTCATTTCTATGTGTTAACATTCTTTCAAAATATATTTTTCTTTATATCTTTTGCCTTTGTGTCATTCTTGGAATTTATTGATTGTAACACAGCAAACATTCTCTAAAATGGCCATTCTTTTTGCCATTTTTTGCCATTTACCCCCAAAACGTGCAAGAGTTAAGATCATAATGAGACTTTAATATAGGAATAAAAATTTCTTGCAGAGTTTGAGACTTCGATTTAGCCAAATACACACAAAGAAGATGGGTCAGTACAGGTGGTCCACAGTATGGGCTCATGAATGGTGTCTTGGGTTCCCTGGCCAAGCAGGTTAAGAAGGGGGCTGTATGATCAACGACCCAATAATTGTTTGCCCTAAAATATAGACTGAGCAAAAGGACCTTCTTTCATAAGTTGGCAAGATGATGAGTGACATCATGAAGGTTTTGTAGGCAACCAAGTCTAGATGTGACTAATTGCCTTTTCACAAATTGTTCACTGGTCTAATGGACCGCCAATCACTTGTCTTCAAGGCTGGATTGGATTGGAGCAGAGAATAATCAGCTTATACAACCATATGTTTCTTGTGGAACACAAGATAATCCAGGACAAAAAAAAGACAACTGAAATAAGACTTCATACTTATGAATACACACACGCATAAACACACACACAGAGCAAAGCAAGCAGCTGGAGAATAAGCACATATTTTCCAATGTTTCATCTCCAAACCGAAAGGTCTAAGCATCTTATACAAAGACCTAGATTTAGTTACTTTAAACAAAGACCTATTGGTTACAGACCCTAGGATAACAAAATAAATTCAGGAATGAGAGCTCAGTGAGACTAGTTAGAACTCAGATCACCGCTGAGGCAGACCTACCTGGTAGCAGAGGAGAAAGACAAATGGAGTTTGGGAACAAGGGACCCAGTGAGTGCCCCTGTTTGGTCCGAGGATGCCCTAGAATGCTTCCAAGTAGGGGCCCTTGAAATCGCCTCAGAAGAAACTCCAGAGCTGTCACAGAATGAGACCACCTCAATAGCTGAACCAAGTTGAGTGTGTTGCTATCAGCCCTGTATTGTATCAGCTGCACGAGAGCAGTTTTAGAATGTTTGTAGCCACCTGTGTCTTACTTGGATAAATAATTTTGTAGAGTCAAGGTAAAATTGTAAGATTGGTTCTGCTGTGTTTTTTTATCACGTGAGTAATGCACGCTCCAATTGCAGGAACAATGTTCAATCTAGAAAATGCAGCTAAGGAAAACTAGTATTAAAAATAATTCGTAATACCATCATCCAGAGGTAACATAAGAAACATTTTGATATATACGTGCTCAAATTTTTAAAACATATAATGTATATATATATTTTTGAAGTACAAAATTATCTTTTTAAAAAACATTTTGAACTTTCAGTGTTCACATTTATTTTTTATTATTATTTATTTCAGATTCTTTTCTGTTATAGGTTATTACAAAATATTGAGTATAGTTCCCCATGCTATACAGTAGGTCCTTGTTGGTTATCTATTGTATATATAGTAGTGTGTATATGTTAATCCCAAACCCCTAATGTATATTTTTTTAATGCAGGTATGTAATGCAACCTCTAAAAGGTAACATTGTAGGTGCCAATAAATACAGTTCTTCAAAATTGTTAAATGGAGCAGATACATATCTATCACCATCACTCAACCATCCTTCTGGTATTGGGCTTTACAGTAAGTCCCCTACGTACAAACGAGTTCCGCGCCGAGACCCTGTTCGTAAGTCCAACGAAGTTAGCCTAGGTACCCAACTAACACAATCAGCTATATAGTACTGTACCATAATAGGTTTATAATACTTTTCACACAAATAATACATAAAAAACAAACACAAAAAATAAAGAAAACATATTTAATCTTACCGTACATTATCTTGAAAAGTACAGTAGTACAACAGCTGGCATCCAGGGGCTGGCATCGAATGAACAGGCAAGAAGAGTTACTGACTGGAGGAGGGAGAGGAGGTGGGAGATGGTAGAGCTGAAGGGTCGTCAGCAATAGGAGACGGAGGGCCAGATGCACTTTCACTCACACCTGACGTGGATGGCACAGGTTCTGGTTCCTTGCTGGATTCAATTCTATCTACCCTCTTGAAAAAATGATCCAGTGACGTCTGGGTAGTAGCTTTTTTCTCGTCATAGATGACACGGTAGCACTGGATTATATTCTGAACGGCTGCTGCAACCTTCGTGTACTGTTCTGCGTTCAGGTCCTGTGCCTCAAAAACTCACGGTGCCTCCTCAAATACAGAAAATCCCCTTGCTATTTCCTGCACCGTGAATCTCTTTTGTTCTTCAGTTACTTCTTCTTCCTCTTGTCTCTATCCTTTCTCTGGGCCTCCAATTCCTTCAGGTCTTCATTAGTAAGCTCCTCGTGTTGCACAGCAACAGTACTGTACAGTAAAGTACACAAAAGCACAACCACGTGTGGAGGATGCACGCTCGTAACAATGTACGCCAGACACGTGAACTAAGTTACGTGATGGAACATGTGAACTTACTTTCGCATCTTTGAAAGTTCGAAACTTGAAGTTCGTTATGGAGGAGACTTACCGTATGTATAAACAGTGCTTCACTAAAGATCCTACAGCTAAATCCTTGCCAACAACCTTAACTACTTAGGATAGATCTCAAAAAGAAGGCTCATTAAATCAAAGAATAAACACATTTTGTGAGTTTTGACTGACATCTTTTGGAAAGTCAATTTGTTGTTGGCTATTTACACCCTCTGCACTTCCATCAGCCCTGAAACAACAGAAGAAAGTGAACCCTTTTCTTGGCAGCCAAACGTATCGCCCTGATGGTTGTGGTTGATAATTCATCCGGAACGACGTTTTCACTGTTACACAGCAGTTTCTGTGTCAACAAAGGGACCAGCCAAAAGCTGTGCTTCTCCAACCACAGAAATATCACTGGTGGTGACATTTCCACACCTTTCCAACACGAAATTATGCACACAGCAACTCTGTGCAGAATAAATCTCCAATTATTATATGAAATTGAGGCACATTTTACCAGAGCTGACATAAAATCATTCAAACGAGAATTATTTCCTATGTATATCTATAATCTGAACAGCGCTTTGAGGGGTGAGAATTCCGGCTGGGCCAGCACGGGGCGCTGTGCGAGTGCAGCCAGAGGCGGAGATGCTGCTGCCCAGCTGAGCGTCACCCTCTTCCTTGCCGCCAACCAAAACCCCGAGAGACTCAGAGGTGCGGCACCCAGCTGCTTCCGCTGCCCGGGAAGGAGCTGATTTGTGATCCTTCCCCGTTACTGGGCGATGGGGGTGGTGGGGGAGGAGTCTGCATAGCTGGTCTGGTTCCAGAGGCCACAGGTTTAAGTTACTAGGGTGGGGTGCGGGGTGGAAGTGGTGTTCCGTAGGGATGGTGTCAAACTAGGAGCATCATTCTCGGCTCCTTCTTCCTGAGCTGGGCCACTACTTTGGACCATGGCATGGGGAAAGCTGGTCAGAAAGGACTGGGAGACCAGCGGGCCAATGCACGGGCTTTAGCTGTTTCAGAGGGGAGTGGCCAAAGTGGGTATGTTAATTCAAAAAGACACATGCACCCCAATGTTCATTGCAGCACTATTTACAATGGCCAGGACATGGAAGCAACCTAAATGCCCATCAGCAGCTGAATGGATAGGGAAGATGTGGTACATATATACAATGGAATATTACTCAGCCATAAAAAGGTATTAAATTGAGTCATTTGTAGAGACATGGATGGATCTAGAGACTGTCATACAGAGTGAAGTGGGTCAGAAGGAGAGAAACGAATATCGTATATTAACGCATATATGTGGAACCTAGAAAAATGGTACAGATGAACTGGTTTGCAGGGCAGAAATAGAGACACAGAATTAGAGAACAAACGTATGGACACCACAGGGGGGGGAAGTGCCCGGGAGATGGGGGGATGAATTGGGAGATTGGGATTGACATGTACACGCTAATATGTATAAAATAGATAACTAATAAGAATCTGCTGTATAAAAACATAAATAAAATAAAATTAAAAAAAAAAAGTGGGTATGTTTCTGGACCTTCAGTTAAAGACGTGAACTTGAGAAATCGTTTCCATGAACCTATCCATGAGCCCCTGGGGTAGAGCAGACCCTCGGAGAGTCAGTGAAGTGAGGGAAGGATGCCCTGAAACCTGGGAGTGGTGTCCTAGGAGTGGGGACCAAGCCCTAGGAGAGGTCAATTTGGACGTCCCAAGTCTCTAAATGAGATGAGTTAAGTGTTTGAAACTAACGTATATGGAAACAGAGTCTAGGGAACAGCACGCTAAATTTATGAGCGCCCCCAAGGGAGGAGGAGACAGAAAACTGAGCCTACTTGTGACAACTGGGAAAGTTACAAATGGGATGTGTGGATTCAGCGGCCACTTGCAGCAAGGTCCTTTGTTACAGATGGGATTCTCCAGGGAGCAGACAGGGGGACGGAGTTACCATGCAGGATGTTTATTATTAGGGAATGCCCTTCAGATTGGCGGCTGTGAAAGGAAGGGAAAGACTGGGTGCCCATTAGATTGTCCTTCACTGGCTGAAACGGCCAGGGCTTCAGGTTCCCACCTGGATCTGTCGTTGGATTTGGGCCACCCTGGGGTTGCAGGATCGTGGGTGAGGAGCTCTCTACAACCGAGGCACTCCTTGAAGAGGCCGACAGCAGAAGGCGCAGGGGGAGAAGCCCTCCCGGCAGCTGCGGCCTGAGGGTGGCCTGGGAATTAGGCAGCATCTCTGTGTCCATCACAATAAATTTCCTACATGAGCCCTGATGTTCTAACACCCCCCTTCTCCCCTAATTTCTGCTGGATCGCATGATAGGATTGGGGCGCGGGCTGAGAGGAGGTGAAGAGCCCCATCTAAGGGTCCTAATCATGCTCAAAGTTATACTCATTTTTTATCACACATTGTGGTAACCGCACAAGCACATAAATACGGCTCAGTGATGATGCTGAATCATCCATTCTCTAGAGAAAATATTACAAAATTAATACCAATAGAGCCGAGTATGCAATAAAAATTAGGTACGAAAAAGGTGTGCCAGGAGGTTAATAAAAATACCGTATTATGGGCTTCCCTGGTGGCGCAGTGGTTGAGAGTCCGAACGGCTGGGCCCGTGAGCCATGGCCGCTGAGCCTGCGCGTCCGGAGCCTGTGCTCCGCCACGGGAGAGGCTACAACAGTGAGAGGCCCGCGTACCGCAAAAAAAAAAAAAAATACAGTATTATATTTTCCTGGATTCAGTGACGTTTATCGTATTGCTCCTTTCTAAATGCATGTTCACTTTCCTGCCTCCTTTCATATTCGTTATTCCGTGATGTCTTTCTCGGCTCTCCGCTCTCGTAACTGCGCGGAGACCAGAGGCGGCCTGGGCGAGAAAGCCGGCCCGGGGCAGGCCTCAGGGCGACATTCAGGTTAGGGGCTGCCCCCCACCGGCGGCGAGTCCCAGCGCAAGTCACCTGGACATCTCCGGTGCACGACAGGGGAAATCATACTCGTGTGGTCCTGTTGATTAACAAGCACTGGACGTGCGCAGGCAAGGTCACGCCAACGACCTCCCAGCGTTAGGCGGCGGATCCCCGCCTCCCCTTTCCGCTCAGTGCGCGCGCCCCGGGCAGGGCGGGGTCGGAACCTCGGAAAAGGATTGGCTGGGAGAAAGCTGCGACAACCTGTTTGAAAGGCCCAATCGGCGCCCGGCCTTTCCGAGACAGCCAATGGGAAACCGGAGGGGCGGGCCGGAAGGGCGGGAGTCGCTATTTGAACCGCGGCGCGGAGAGCAGTCCCCTGTTCGGCTTCCCGTCGAAGTAGGCATTTGGCTGTCTGCGAGTCATGGAGGGCGAGGTTCTGGGAGAGGACGCGCTGCTGCAGAAGCTCAGGGACAGCCGCCGCCGCTTCCAGAGGCGCATGCAGCAGCTGATAGAGAAGGTGCGGCTCCCCCCGCTGGAGGGGAGGGGGAGCGGGACGGAAGGGGAAGGAGTAGGGGCGGGAGGAGGAGGCAGGGTTGGGGACTGGGGGGCAGAGACGGGGGTTCGGGACCCCCGAGACTTGCAGCCTCGCGCTGGCGCCTTCTCAGCGCGGGTCAGGGGTTCCCCTCGGCCCTCCGATCTGACGGGATGCCCCTTCCTCTCCCGCAGTACAACCAGCCCTTCGAGGACGCCCCGGTGGTGCAGATGTCCACGCTGACCTACGAGACGCCCCAGGGTACGAGTCAGCCCCCCTTTCTGAATATTTACGGTTAAGAGTGTAACTAGAATAGTGTCCTACTAGAGTTTGAAATGCTGTCCCTGCTCTCTTGAAAATAAACCTTGTTCACCTAGTAGGTACTAAACCGTCACTAGTTCCCCTGAACGTATAAATTACTTAAATTACTTATTTCCAACAGAATTACTTATTAAAACAGAATTCTGATGACACATAGATGCATCCTCATTAAAAATGTCCCCGCCTGGGTTGGCATCCCCGCTGGCTGTCTAATAGCCATGTCAGCTTGGGCCCATTGCTTTAGCCAGGCTGTGACTCAGTTTCTTCACCTGTAAAATGGAAAGATGATGACAATAATATTTACTTGGCGTGGAGATTGTGACAGTTACAGAAGACGAAGCTCTTGGAACAGTGCCTGGCACTAGTAAACACTCGTATTGACTGTTACTTGACGTTCTGAGTACTTTGGAATTTGACCTGAATCTAAGGAGAAGGACCCATTCTGTTGAATGGTTGATGCTGCAAACTGACTTAAATCTCATGGATTCTCTTTGGTAAATAGCTGGAGAAAGTTTGCACTGGGTGAGGTCAGTGCCTGCCATTCAGCCTCATTCCAACTCAGTATTACCTACTAAGGAAAGTGAGTCTCAGACCCGGTCCTGCTGTGCACCAGACAGACAGACACAAAACAGTTTGTAATTAAATGAAATCCTATCTCTGCTTTTCCAGCTGGCCTAGCCATGCCCTGGGTGAAAAATTTATTCAGGCAGAAGCTAAGGTATTCCAGTAGTAGGTTTCTGTTACTCTGGCCTCTGTCAGGTGGTGACAAGTCTAACCGGGATGCAGGACTCAGGAGTGTGTAGGAATCATTCCTAAGGGTGCTGTCAACGGGCTTCACAGTGTTCTCATGGCCTCTTCATGCAAGGATGGGCAGTGTCTGGAATGTTTTGGTCAGTTCACATATCTTGAACACCACTAATTTCACCAGTGAAAACTCATTTCAGACTCCAGTTTGATGAGAACAGTAGTCAAGCATCAAACACTTTAGCATGTGGAAGACCTGCTGAAGAGCTTGTGGAAACAGATTCCTGGAGCCACTGACAGCAATGCTGGATGTGGATTCGGTGGGTCTGTGTGCTAACAAATTTCTAGCTGATGGGAGTGCAGCTCCCTAGACCTGTAGCTTCCCCTGGAGAGGCACTCAGTTAGGAAGTGGACTTTTTGATTAAATGCTAGCTGGCCACTCTTACAGGGTGAATTCCTGCAATTTAAGGCAAAACCATAGGGGGTAGATTGGAGCTAACAACCACACTGATTATGGTGAAGACAGCAGGTGAGTAAGAGTCATTCACATGTTGACAGCTAAGCATATACCTGTGCTTCTAAGAGTCTCAGGTTTCTCAACACCCTGCGAGGTGGGCACTGTTAGAATCATCAGTGTTTCATAGCAGAGGATACAGCAGAGAGAAGTTAAGGAACTTGCCTGTGGCACTTAGCCAAAGTGGCAAAGCTTTGGTTTGACTCCAAGCGCCTCTGTTCAAGCGTCGCTCTGTTCTGGAAAGGCCACACAGCTCAGTGGTCAGGACCCCAGAGAGTCACTCCCCTGGGTTTACAGCCTGGCCTCACCACATGGGCAAATGACCTGGGCTGGTTATTTCACCTTCTCCTTGCCGCTGTCCCCATCTGTACAGTGAACTTGGTGAGTATCTATCCAAAAGGAATTAAGAGTACCATACGAGTTATATGTCAGTGAGTTGTAAATGAGGTGTACTTGGAAAGGGATAGACTGGAGCCTGGAAGAGTAAGCACCGTGTAATTATTGCTGCTGTTACCATCATCAACCACCATCTCAAGCCTCGCAACCCAATGATTGAATTTACCTGGGAGCCAACGGAGGTTTAGGGAGAGATTGAGTATCTTGCCCAGATCCTGCTAGCTAGTAAGCGCAGGACTCCAAAGCTCAGTGTTTACCCCCTGTGCCGAGGGCTTGCTCTGTAACGTGTACATTGTCCTGAGAAAGCACTTGCATGGTACGTGGGGTAGAGAGGTTGCCCTCGAAAAGTGATCTCTCTCTCTGTAGTGTATGGATTACTCTCAGTGTATGTATTTTGAGGACAGTACTTGGCATACATACGTTCGTTGTTTCCATTTAACTTGTGGCTTTAATGCTGGGTTCAATGAGCTGCTTGCTACCTACTAGGTAGGAGAGATTTTCATTAATGACAGATTTTTGTCTAGTGTTGATTTTTGAAAAACCTTCAACCTCACAAAGACGAGAAACAGCAGAATATCAGGAATGTGGCTGGGTTATGTCTTGGTTATATTAGATCTTGCTGTTGCCTGTCACTTTGGTTTTCTTTGAATTCAGATTGAACAGAAACTCAGTGTTCATGATTACTTAAGTAGTCATTTTTATTTCTTTTCTTAAGGATTGCGAATTTGGGGAGGAAGATTAATAAAGGAAAGAAATACGGGACAAATCCAGGTATTCAATGTCAAATTTTATTGCCACCATGCCTTGCCGTGGAGGAAGGTTGATGTGCATAAAGGTGGAGATGAGCTGGAACTGCGCGCAGGGGCCACTGCAGGGTGTCGTTCCACAGTTTTCTCACCCTAACTGCCCTGTTTTCTTGTGTGTAAGGATTTACTGAGACGCATGTCTTCTGTTGCTTGTCAAATGCAGGTAGGAGCTTGTGATGCTCTTGCCCCTTGCATCCCCCTGTGTTTCCCCTGCCATGGACCAAGGGGCTCTGACAACTGGAACCCACCTGTAAGGTGGAGCCAGCTGGATAGACCTCCCCCACCCCAGCTGCAGCCACAGCTACCAGCTTGCTTTGCCGGGTCCGTACAGGAAAGACCAAATCCAGGTCCTTCCGGGAAGCAAAAAGGCATCTTTCCCTCTTCTGAAAGGAGCAAGAGATTAGGGAGAGGGTGCCCTGTGCCGTTCACTACCTTTTAAAACCCAGGTGTGTTTTTCCCGAGTTTATCCATGGACACAGCAGCTATGTGATCTGTTACCTTCATGGGAGGGGCCTTCCTACTGTGAGACCCAGGGCGTCTTGATTTTTTGTGGCAGTGACTTTTGTAAGGATGTCTGGTATCTTCTTAATCACCACTTCTCACCATGTGGTGCTTCCTCGTGGCCAGGTGGGGAGCCGGTGCCCAAGAATGAAAACATCAGCATTAGGGTTACATAACAATTAACAGCAAATCTGAAATCAAATTTCCTCCTGATTGGTTATTTTAACACATAATACATTTAGTCATAGAAATGTTAGAAATACATATAACTACTGAAAATTAACCTGACTTGTATATGCAGAGATAAGAGATAGTCACTAATAATAATAATATTTTAGTATACTGTGACACCTGTATATGTATTTATAAATACACATTTCTTTATCCCCTTTTTTCTTTTAAATACACTTTTTTTTACCCTCTTTTTTCCACTTGATACATCTTGTGAAAACTCCTCTTTGTCATCTGTTGTATAATTCAATCTCCTTTTTAAAAGTAACCCTGCTCTCTCATTGCTAGTCATTTAGCTATTTTCACTTTCCTTTATTATAAGTCAGGATCAGCGCTCTTTTCCTGCAAAAGTCTAGATCAGGGGTCCCCAACCCCTGGGCCATGGACCCTACCAGCCGCACAGCAGGAGGTGAGCGGCAGGCCAGCCAGCGAAGCTTCACCTGTATTTACAGCCGCTCCCCATTGCTCACATTACTGCCTGAGCTCTGCCTCCTGTCAGATCAACGGCGGCATTAGATTCTCATAGGAGCGCAAACCCTACTGTGAACTGCACATGCGAGGATCTAGGTTGCACGCTCCTCATGAGAATCTAATGCCTGATGATCTGAGGTGGAGCTGAGGCGGTCATGCTAGCGCTGGGGAGCGGCTGCAAATCCAAATTTTCATTAGCAGAGAGGTTTGACGGCACAGAGACCATAATAAATCAGTTGCTTGCAGACTCATATCAAAACCCTATCAGTGAGTGACAAGTGACAATTAAGCTGCATCTTATGGACTAGACTGGACATAAGCAACACACTTCAAGTGTCACTGTCTCCCATCACCCCCAGATGGGACCATCTAGTTGCAGGAAAACAAGCTCAGGGCTCCCACTGATTCTGCATTATGGTGAGTTGTATAATTATTTCATTGTATATTGCAATGTAATAATAGAAATAAAGTGCACGATAAATGTAATACACTTGAATCATCCCCAAACCATCCCCCCACCCCCACCCCCCACCCCTCCTGCCCCAGTCCATGGAAAAATTGTCTTCCACGAAACCGGTCCCTGGTGCCAAAAAGGTCGGGGACCGCCGGTCTACATGATAAATATTTTAGGCTTTGCTGCCCATGGGGTCTCTGCTGCAGCCACTCAGCTCTGCATCGTAAGGGGAAAGCAGCCAAGGACAATAGGTGAACAGACAGGTACAGCTATGTTCCAATAAAACTTTATTTAGACCCCTATTATATACAGAGACAGAGAACCGTTCTTATCTCTTCCCAGTGCTGTCACCCCTGTTCAGTAAATGCCAAGAAGTGGGATCATTATGTCAAAGGATATGCATTCTTTAAATTATACATAATAATGGTACCCACTGATCAGCCAGTGCTTGAATGGTCTTGGTGGCAAAGAGTTCTCATCTGGACATTTATTTAATGTTTTTACTTAAAATTAGGAGGAGCCCTCCCTGGAATCTACGGAATCTTAAGCCCCTTTCCTGGGATTAGAAAACTGGGCGTGGTCTGTGATGACAACTCAGATGTACAGCCTCACTCAGGTCACCACCTGCTGCCTGCCCTGGGGCTGTGGAGGCAGTAGGCCCCGTGGGCTGTGCATTGACTCAAGGGTTTGTCCTATCACATGGCCTGGGTTCTCTTTCCGACCCCAGAGCTGCCTGTAGTTAGACGCTGGTGCCGATTGGCTGCTTCCCCGTGATTCTCAGGCCAAGTTCTGTGATGCCTCCAGACACAAAACAGCTCCGGACACTCTGCCCCATCCCAGCTCCCCCAGGCAAAGGTGGTGACATCCCCCAGGCAGGATTCACAGACACCTAGGAGATGATGCCTGGGCACTGCCCCGAAAGGGACAGGCCTCACCACGTTCTCACTCGTGTTCTTGCAAGCCTGGGGTGGTCCTAAAAATATTTTAGCCAATCTGGCATCTTGAATTCTCCAGTTTCCCTAATGAGAGCCCATCCATGGCATTCGTTATGGTTGTTAGAGAGGCCAGTTGTGCAGTTGAGGCTCTAGAGAGGGAAGCACGGCCTCCTCGGGGGCGGCCCACTGACTGCCCTGTGGGCTGAGCCCTGGTCAGGACAGCTGACCGCCCCGTGGCCAGAGCTCAGGTTGCAAGTGGCTCCCCAAGCCGGGGTCCCACCACATGCTGAGGCTTTTAAAGGAATTGTGGGTCTCGTGACATGGAGATAAATTCACTGTTAAGATAAAAGAGTCACAGAAAGTCCCCCAGGGGCCTCTGGAATTTCCGGATTCTACCTGAGGATATGGTGACAGTTGTGTTCTGTTTCGTTTTGGCCTTGGCCCTGTGCTCACTTCCAGACCAGGGCGTCCTGGGCCTGTCCACTCCGTGCCCCTGTTTCCCCACTTTCCCTGCTCCATCACTTACCATCCAAGTGGTTTCTGAGGCAGCAGCCCTTGGCACGGCCAGAGGAAGAAAGCTCTGTTCTTTTTCCAAGGGAAAGCTTCTCTATCTGCTAGGAGTTTTGAGGCCTTTTGTACCATAATATTCTAGAAGAGAAGCCCCAGGAAACTTCCTGTTCTCTCATACGCTAAAGGAAGAGGAAGGATTGTCGGTGTGTTACTTGACAGTGGCTTTGAAATGTGTTATGACCGAATCAAGCGTATCTTATCGACTTCAAGGGCTCCCCGGTGAAGACGGACGACAGGACAGATGGATCCACGCGAGTCCCAGCTGGAGGTCATGAGCTTCCCTTGCCCTGCACACAAGTTGAGGGTGAGTGTCCTGGCACTAGAAAGCCAGGTCCGGAGGGACATGGGTTTTTTTGTCAGAACGCTTCAAGTCTAGATCCCTCACTCTGACTTTCTCCAAGGTGTATTTTAAAAACTAAAACATTTGAAAGTACCCTGTTACTTCTTTCTAAGCTCTTCTAAGGAGCTGTCTCGCTCACGGTTACATTGTGGTACTTGACACATAAACGGTACTCGAATATTCTAGAATAATAAAGCCCTCACCCCCACCCACCCATTTTGTTTTGTTTTGACCTTTTGCCAAAAAAAAAAGATTAATCTCAAGAATTTATTAACAGTAAGACTTTGATGTGCCCTTGCAGGCTGGTGTCATGGACCACTAACTCCTACGCGCCCTGCAGGCATCCTTTCTCCCGCTTCCTGTTTCCGTGGGGCCTTCTTTCCCTTCCTCAGGCTAGCCGTGCTGCTGAGCCCCTGGCCCAGTCTGTTTTCTCAGAAATCCACCCATCATCTTTCTTTCTGTCCCAGCCTCTCCCTCTACCCTGGGTACATCCCATCAGCTCTCACCTTGAACACACAGAACAGAATTCGTATCTCCCGTCTCGGGCCCCTTTCTAGCTGCCTCCCTGTGTTCACCTTCCCTTCACAACCCAGTCTGTACCAGTGGCCCGTTTCACCGCCTCTGGTGTTCTTGCCCCCGTGCACGCCTCAGCTGGTCCCCTTCTGGCTTCTGGCTCCGGTTCAAAAGCACACCTTGTGGTGAGGCTCCCGGCGGCCCCGTGGCTGAATCCGGTTGGTATTCTTTGATTTTTATCCTGTTGTCCTCTCAGTAGCATTCAAAGCTTCTGGAAAGTCTGGCCGTGACCTCAGTGCCCCTGAGCTCCCCGGGCTTTCTCCCTCCTGTCAGCCCCTCTATCGTCCCACCTCCCACCTTCGCTGGTGCCCTTTCCCGAGAGTTGGCATCTTTTTCCCTCACTCCAGTGGAATCCCGTGCCCAGACCCCCTCTGGGTGTGTTTATTGCCAGCGGCCTCTCTCCTTGAACTCTTGTCTGCACTCTGCATATCTCAGCTCAAAAAGCCAACCCAACAGACCTGTCCTCAGGACAAGGCCACCACCGTCTTCCCTGTAGAATGAGCCAGAAACCCAGCATCCTCTTGGCCTCAGCCCCTCCCTCTTCCTCATACCTGAGACAGCGCTGTCCCGTGCCTTTGCCACCACCGTCTCTCTTGCCGCTCTGCCCCATGCCCCCACGGTGCCAGCTCCTGTCTCCACCTGGCCTCCACCCCGCTGACACCTTTAAACGTGCGAATCTGGTCACGTGACTTCTCTGTTCAAAGCACTGCAATGGCTGCCCATTCCTCTGAAAGTGAAAAGAGTTCAGACCATGCCTGACCTGCCCACTGTCTTTTCGCTGCCCCCTGGAAGCCCCCTGGTACCCAGATCGGAGCAGACTCCCACTTTTACCTGTGTGCTCCACACCTGGCTCTTCCCCTTGTGGCAGCTAACCAGCTGAGTAATTACAGACTCTGTAATTGTTCTTGAACACCCATGTCCTGTGGGACTGGCCTTTCTGCAGCCTTTGGCCACCCTGCCCAGGCCCTTGCCCGCACTGGGCAGTCAGAAATATGGGTGGAGTCCTAAAGGGGAAACCGGTGGTCTTTCGGATCAGAACTAGAAAGAACTTGATGGAGATGTTTACTCATGGGTGTTATTTGTATCAATCTGAATTTTAACTCCATAAAGCCTTGGGTCCGTGAATTTCCTGCACTGCTTGAAATCAGTAGAAATAGTTCTTGAGCTGAACTGTCCAGTGTGGTAACCACTAGCCACCTGTGACTATTCAGATTCACTGAAAATTAAGTGAAGTTTAAAATTCAGTTCCCTAGCCTCCCTACCTGCATTCCACGTGTTCAACAGACACGTGTGGCTAGTGGCTAACATCCTGGACAGCAGCTGGGGGACCTTCCGCCATCACAGAAGGTTCTACTGGACAGTGCTGGCCTAGAGGGACTCAGCTTCCAGGATCGGAGGCCATGGAAAGAGCCAGAGGTGATACAGAAGTTGCTTTCCCGCGTCTCCCCGACTCTGGGCGTGTTCCTGTTCTGATGGTTTCTCTGCATGGCGACAGATGGCCACGTCCTATTAAAGGGGGCCACTTGAAGCAATAGGAGTTTTCACTGTAAGGTGTACTCAAGCAGTGCAAAAACTATCCTCGAGAGAAAAATGCAAGCTTTCTTTAAAAATTCTGATGGAAATTTCCTTTGCTTTTAGATTCAGTAAGCAGTGACACTGATACAACTTTATTCCAAGAAGATGTGGTTGCTGGTAACTTGATGGTAAGACCTGTCTTTTGTAATGAAGGGACAGAGTTGAGGCTTGGGGACCAAGTACACATTCTCATGACCTGCATCTTCCTGTAAGTGCCCTTCTGAGGCTCACTCTTTGCTGACATCACCCCTCAAGTCTCTGTCCCCACGTTCAGATCCCCTAAGGTAGCAAGTCACCCCTTCTCGGTTCAGCACGTACTGCCCCAGTTCAAGCCTGATTTACTGAACTTACGTAAATGTTGGGTGACGTTCCCTCTGCAAATAGAACAATCCCGGTGTGCCCTGGGCCTTGACCGACCTCACGGTGTAGAAAGTTGGGTTCTGAGTCGGTCTTTCCCCATAGAGACGGTGTCATAAGGGAGGTGCTCTGGGGAGCGTTTCCAGGTCAGCACTCGGGATGGACGGGAACACACAGGACGGAATCCACCCGAGCCTCTGACCTCACCCCTGGGTCAGATGCCAGAACAGCTGGCATGTGGTTTTCCTCTAAAAGCACTACTTTTGTACAGAGGTTTGCCCACACACCCGTGTGTGACTTGTAGTGTCTACCTAGAATTAGGTGGTGGCCCTGGGGGAGGAAAGGGGTGCGTTGTGAGGTGTTGTGTCAGGGTGGCAGTGAAGGGGAGCAGGCGGCCCTGACAGTAAAGGGCCAAGGTGTCGGCCATTCCCCGGTGTGTTCCTGTGTCCCCCCAGTCTGCAGCCCCAGGCCCTGACTAAGCCCCACCGGGGTGCACAGTGGAGGCTGAGGCCCCCCATTTCCAGTGTATGGCAGGTGAGGGATAGGAGAGGCAAGGGTTCCTGTCCCCTGAGTTGGCCACTGAACTTCTTTTCTTAGAAACATACCAACTGGGGTCAATTCCAGTAGTTGTGTCCTAAACTCGCCGAAGAATATTATTTCTTTTTTTCTCTTGTTCTAGTAATATTGTCATAAACCTCTCCAAACTGGTATGTTTTGTCTTTCTATTTTCTTTCGGATTGTTACCATTGGGTCAGTTCCCTAAAGTCGGATTCCAGGGTCAGGTAGATTTTCAGAGGGTGCTGGACCACTTTGTGCTGCTAACAGTAGGAGGTAAAGAAGTGACTTCGAGGAACTTCATTTAAAGACATGTACACTAACGGGCTTGCCAGTGTGTCCCAGGATCCCAGAGCTCGGCCGTACCCAGCAGCTCTTACGAATACTGACTTCTCTTTGGTGTCAGCCTGCAGTGCCCTGGAGCCCATTGAAAAATGAGCTAAGGAGGAAGTACTTGACACAAGTGGATATCCTGCTGCAGGATGAAGGGTGTTTGGAGGTAATGTTTCCTAGGGCGTGTCTTCATATAAGTAAACCATGAACTAGAGACACACTGAGGTGTCATCTCGTCTTGTTCACTCGCTACAGAGCCTGCAGAGAGCATTTCAACGGCTGCTTCCAAACCGTTTCGCTCACAGGCTCCCCAGTTGCCGCTCTTCCTGAGTAGACACTCTGGGACCCTCGGGCAGCGGGATCGGCTGCCCGCTATGCTCTGGGCAGCTCACAGGCTCTAGTAGGCCCCCCACCCTCAGGCAGAGGGCTTTTAAGCCGCAGAATTAGGGAAGCTGTAGCGCCCACCTCCCTCCTTCCCTGCCATGACCGGGGCTGCCACGGGCCACAGGGCACCTGTTCTGCCTGCTTCGGCGGTGATGTTGGCGAGATCGGGGGCTGCGGTGGACCCCGTGGGAGGTGGGCAGCTCATCAGCCCCTCTCCCAGGCCTGGCAGACAGTTTCCTAGAGCTTTGCCTGAAGGAGAGCAAAAGGCTAAATATGGAGTTCACACAAGGATGCCAACTCTTTAGTTTTCCAAGTCCTGTCAGTCTCATCTCCTAAAACAAAGGACATTTTTTTAAATTAATTTATTTGTGTTTTGGCTGTGATGGGTCTTCGTGTCTGTGCGAGGGCTTTCTCTAGTTGTGGCAAGCGGGGGCCACGCTTCATGGCGGTGCGCGGGCCTCTCACTATCGCGGCCTCTCTTGTTGCGGAGCACAGGCTCCAGACGCGCAGGCTCAGTAGTTGTGGCTCACGGGCCCAGTTGCCCCGTGGCATGTGGGATCCTCCCAGACCAGGGCTCGAACCCGTGTCCTCTGCATTGGCAGGCAGACTCTCAACGACTGTGCCACCAGGGAAGCCCCCAAAGGACATTTTAATACCAAATAACTAGGAAGTATGTGTTCTGGAATAAATAATTCATCTCAGAGGCAGCCAACTTAACAGGAGCATGGATATTTTCTTACGCTGCTGCTGACAGTGAGAAGCCTGTGTCTGAACGAGCGGATGTCCGGGAAACGCCTTTTTCCTTAGTCTGGAAGCAGCAAGCGTGGCCTTTTGGTCGCCCTGCTGGTCGGGGAAGGAGGCCAGGGCCGGGACCAGCTCCGTTGTCCCAGCAACAGGTTCTTCTTCCCTCCATCCACCTGGACCGGCCGTCCTTGCTGTCAGAGGATAACGGTGGAGGAGGAAACGCCGCCAGACCTCCCAAGAGAGATCCTGGCAGACGTGGGGCAGTGGTGGCCCTTGGGCGGCAGGGGGCGATACCTGGAGGCCATGGGGGCAGAGCTCCTGGATCTTGCTAAGACAGCTCTTCCCACCACTGCTGGAGGCCCAGCCGGCCGCTGTCTGTCATCATGGTCGCACGTGTCACCACTGCAGCCGCAAACGGATGCGCCGTCAGTGGTTGGGAGAGCAGTTGGGGCAGGAAGCCCGAGCCGACACCTGACAACTCCTTTGTTAAAGTCATCTGCTTTGATTTCAGGGTGCCAGTTATGGAGAGGGAAAGGACACCCGTACGACCCTGGTCCCTTCATTGGCCTTGCCCGCCAGGCCTGCCCGAGGTGAGTGTGATGTAGAAACTTTGCACGGACCATTCACTTGTGGTAGAGCCACGGCGCCCTGCGCTGGGCATGTTTCATCACCACGAACTGTGAGAGACACGTGCACGTCATAGGTAAATTATTACGTGTTAAGAAACAAAGTGCTCCTTCCTTCTGGGACTCGCATGCTAATTGCTAATTAGCTCTTTATCCCAACTTAGCATTTTGAAAATTTTTGAATCTCCAGAAATGTAGGACTCATACAATAAACATCCTTTCCCTACATTTAGCAATTCACATTGTGTCACATTTGCTCCATCACTCCCGACATACACGCACGTACACGTGTGTGTATGTATTTGCGTTCGTGTATATACCATCCCTAAATGCTCCAGTGTCTCCGAAGAACAGGCTGAGTCCCCTCAGAACCACATTAAACTTGGCACACATTGAAATGTCACAGTGACACGATACGGTTTTACCCAGTTGTGCCATTGTTGTCATTTGCAGCCTTTTTTGTTTGTTGAACCAGCTCAGGACCCACTGGGGCACCACCTGTCGTGCTGACTGTCTCCTTCAGTCCAGAAGGGCCCCTCGGCCTTGCCGTTGTCACCATCGTCATCTTTGCCATCACTGACTTTCTTGAATAATCCTGGCCTCTAGTAGATTTGCAGAATGTCCTTCAATTTGAACTTATATGTGGTTAAGTTTATGTTAAACATTTTTCGCAAAAATACTACACAGGTGGCGTTTTTGTCCTCTCGGGACGTCCTGTCAGCCTGTCCCATTGTTGGTGACTTGAGTCTGGTTGCACAGTTGAGGCGGAGGCCCCACCAGTTTTCTCACTGCAGAAGTGCCTCTTATCCTTGGAATCATCTGTGGATGACCCCTTGAAGTTGCCTCGTAGCCTTTTCCCCAGAACCCTCGCACCCCATGGTTTTTAGCATCTCGCCATGACCGTTGCCTGAGCTGGGGCCGAACACAGGCCTTTTCTGGTTCTGCCCTTCCCCCTGCCTGCATTCGTTGGCATTCTTGTATAAAGAAGTCTGAGCTGTCTCCCTTCCATTTCTTTTTTTCCCTTCCTTTATCCTCCCCAACATGCTTTTTCTTTATTTAACTTTTCCAGAATCAGTAAGAACTCATGGACTCTTTTTTTTTTTTTAATTCACATAAGAATCTGTTGTCAGTTTTCATCACCCGTTAAGCCTGGAGGAGCCCCTTCCATGCTGGCTTCTGCGTCCTCCGACCTGTCCCCGTGGGGTTTTGAGCTCTTCCTCCCCCACCCTGATTCCAGCGTTTTCCCCCAGCCCCCGCTGGCTCCTCCTTAACAACGAGGCTCATTTGGCCAGTCGTGCAGCACAAAGTGGCCTCAGAATCACAGCACCTGGTACCACTCTGCTCGACAATGTGCTGAAGAAGGTTCCAGATCTCCAAGCAGCACTGTCATCCTCAGATAACATCCCACTGAGGGAGCGCGTTCAGAGTTATTTGGATTCTGTTTTCTCTTTCGGTTGTTGTCAGTCTGACGTACAGTCACGGTCATGTTCCCTGTCTGTATTCAGTTTTAGAGTTATCCCCATCTTTGTTGGTTTAATTTTATTTTTCTAATATGTAAAACATTTAACATGATGCAAAAGTCAAAGCCGTGTGAAGAGGTGTGTTCAGGAGGCTTCTCCCTTCCCCACCCAGCCCTGTAGGCAAACAGGGTCATTATTTTCTGGTTTCTAATTAATCTTTGACAAGGCAACCGATTTCCAAACCATCACACAGGGAAGGAAGACTCCTTTTAGGAAGGTCAGTGGAGAGTAAATTGTTTTGGTAGCTAGAAAGAAATCTCTGAGAAGAGTCTATTCCCAAATATTTCTGAATTTTTCTTTTGCTTTTGTTTTTCATATTGCTTAAAAAGAACTCACAGAGCTTCCCTGGTGGCGCGGTGGTTGAGAGTCCGCCTGCCGATGCAGGGGACGCAGGTTCGTGCCCCCGGCCGGGAAGATCCCACATGCCGCGGAGCAGCTAGGCCCGTGAGCCATGGCCGCTGAGCCTGCGCGTCCGGAGCCTGTGCTCTGCAACGGGAGAGGCCACAACAGTGAGAGGCCCACGTACCACAAAAAAAAAAAAAAAAAAAAAGAACTCACAATGTTATGTTATACTCCTGAAACTAACATAATGTTATATCTCAATTAAAAATAATAATTTAAAAAAAGTAAAAACCCTGGTCCCCATCCAGCCTTCGGTTCCCTGATCTCTGCATGTGGTCGGTTTTAAATGGTTAACGTGCCTTTGCCTTGTGTGTGTGTTTCTCCAGGATACTACGGTGGCAACTCTGAAGAGAGTCCCGGTGGCCCATTTCAGCCAACTTCATTGCCCAGAGAGGGTGATGCTTTGCACTCTAGCTCAGCAGACCTGGCCCTGGTGCCGAGGGGTGATGGCATCTCCTTACAGGGAGGGACCGGTGGCAGCAGCTTCTCGAGCGGCCCATGCTCTGAGGCTGAGGACATCTGCAACGCGACGCTCAGCGATCTGTACGCGGGCATGCTGCACTCCATGAGCTGCCTGCTGGGTGTGAGGCCCTCCTGCGTCATCTCCACCAAGACGTTCATCCGCCAGCACTGGAGCTCCAAGCGGAGGCACAGGTGTAAGAGCAGAATGGACAGAACGAGCTGCAGAGGAGGCGGGCGCTCTCGGAGGAGCCCCCGGGAGAGACGTCCGCCCGGCTCCGAACCTGCGAAGGACGTGGCAGTGTTAAGAGATCGCGAGAACGTACTCGATGTTTCTGGCCATAAGACGGGTTTAAAACTGGGAAGGGCTTTTCTTGAAGTAAACCAACCCCAGATCCACGCATTCGCTTCACATTGGAAGGAGCTTCCGAGAACGCCTCAGAAGCATCATTCTTCATTGACTTACTTAGACTCCAATGCAGTGTATCATCTTGATCAGGAAAACAGATTCATGACATTAAACTGGTTGATTTCTCCTGTAAAAATAGGTTCTAGACCCAGAGTACCGCCGGGCGAGGGAGGGAATCGTTATAGGGAGATCGAAATCAGATTTGACAAGCTTCATCAGGAATATTGCTCGAATCTTAGGAAGCAGCCCTGCCTGACTTACCTTCCCAGCTCCTCGGCTGTGGATGTGTACAGAGGTGGTCCAGCAAGCCCTGGGAGCCCCCAGGGCATAGAAGCCCACAGGCCGAGTAGCCCTCTCCGCAGAGCAAAAGCTAAGAGGTTGAGTGAGGCTTTTGAAAGCCTGGGCAAAGGATCTATCAGAGAGGGTAGCTGCCCACCAAAGAGTGACTCCTTCCCTTCCCTTTCAAAGACCAACTCCACATGTAGCCCGGGCCGCTCGGAGCAGACCTCTGACCTTGCTTGTCAAGGAAATGATCTGGGAGGATTTAGGAAGTCGGTATCACTCAACAAAGCCATTTCAGTACCCAGGGTACAGCCTCCAGGCTGTGCCAGGGATCGTTACGATGACATTAAAGAAAAATTTGACAAGCTTCATCAAAAGTATTGCCAAAAATCGCTTCAGCAGACGCAGGTGCCTTCAGGTACCAGAGCATCTCCAGATAAAGCAAGTGTGGGAGTTCGGTATCCAAAAGAAGACTTCTCAGGAAAATTCCGTCCAGACTCTGGCTCCCAGGGCCCCCCAAGCTTGTCATCATCACCCCAGCAGAGCATTAAGAGTCCCCTCGGCTCAAACACAATTCGGGCCCCTCCATCTACAGGTTTTGCTCTCGATGCCAGCTGGGGCCACCAAGTCCCCGCAAAGCGACGCCGATTATCAGACCCTCAGGTGTGCAGACGGTGGACTGGACCCTGGGATTTCTCACCTGTGGGCAGAGCCATCCCGAGGCCCGGGGAAGAGGCTGGCTCTGTATAGGCCACCTGGGAAGAGAAGAAGGTACGTTTCTGTTTGTCGAACGTGGGTGTTTTGCAACAGGATCCTTAGGTGTTCATTTTCCGAACTTTCTCCCAAATTCTTTCCCTTCCTCTAAAATCAGCATTTTTACACATTTTCTATTGGAATGCATTTAGGGGATGTTTCTAAAAAGCTTCCCTTAAGACACTATGCCATCCTTGTCAAACTGTCACTTCCAGCCTCTTCACCTCACACTCAGAACGTAGCTGTTGCAGGCAAAACTGATCTAGAATTGACAACTCTGACCCCTTCTGGATCCCTCCTGGGGACAGAGCAGGAGTCAGCCCTTGGAGAACCCCCAGCAGCATCCCACACACGTGAGGGGCCGGACCACACGCTGCTGCTCGGCCCACGGTCTCCTGTCCTCTCCACTGAAGCCCATCTGCTCCCCAGCCTTGGCCACGGTTTAGCTTGTGCAGGTGCCTTAAGCTGAAGCGTTACCCTGCAGGCACCATTGTATCTTCTCCAGAGGGAAGCCGCCCTGAGGGGTTAAATTTTCTCACGTAGGTGCCAGCTTTCCCAGCATGCATTTCAGCGTGTCGCACGCAGGGATTTGGGCGATGTATCCCGAGTCCATGTCACTTGTCCACTGGCTGATGGGATCTGACTGAGTTTGGTTTGGCCGGCTCCTTCTGGAACTACAATATAAACATACTTAACCATTTTTCTGTATTTTCTTTTCTTTCTCTACTTAACATTATAAATTTCTTGAGGAAAGGGACCGAATCTGCATGAGCTGTGAACGCAAGGAATTTTAAGGGCTAACCTCTGTGCTCCAGGCCGTGTTAACCCTCTTTCACACCTTCCTTCCTTAATCCCCATGTGAACACTTTGATTAGATAGGTTCTGTCCAATAGGCAGTGCTAGCTCTTCTTCTTATAAATAAGGAAATGAATCCACACAGGCAGTGCATGGCTGGGCCAGGATTCGAAAGCCCGTGGCCTTAACCACCAGTTTGCACTGCCTGCCTGAGGGGTTACCGTTACTTTTTTTCCTTTACGTTCCATTGGGTATTTATTAAGCATCATAGCATTCTCTATAATGACTCAAATATTTATATATATTCGATGGAGTTGAATACAACAGTTAAGCTTTTGAGGGCAGGCAATGGGAATTAAAATAGAATTCTACTGAAATCCATTTTTTTTTTTTTAGAGGAAAGAATAACACATCTTTCAGGATGGAAGAGAAAAGTGATTTCGTGTTAGAAAACCTCAAAGCTGAAAATCTATTGCCAAGTTATTCTGAAGTATTCCCTCTTTCCTCTCTGATTTTTATGTATTTTTTTAAATTCTCAAGAATATGTGACAACTTGCTTTGCTTATCTGCCCTTCAAAGCAAATTTCTATGAAATTGGTTCCGTTGAGATGACTCTCTGGGTTCTTGGAAATTATTTGAATAAAGTTGACCAATTAAAAATTTTAATGTTATTCTTTATAGGCTGATTTTTCTCATGTTTTCTTTGTTACATTTAGATGTGACCAGAGAATCCTCCCTTACATTTCCTATTTCCTTAGAGAAATCATTTGCTATGAAACCTAAGTTTCAGCCCTGGATACAGTGATCCTGGAAGGAAAATACAGCTGCTTAGTCTTTTAAATTCAGACCCATGGGACTTGGTATCTTCCATAATAGGAGGTAACAAATTGAACCATCGTACAACTTAACCCATGAAAGTAATTCCTAGTATTTTTAGATGAAAACATAAACAGTCCTGTGATGGTCCCAAAACACACTTGTAGTCACTCAGCACCCATGACACCTCATGATTTTTATTGGAGCTGTTTATAATAGGATATCACAGTGACTTTCTTTTTTTTGGGGGGGGGTTTTTGATTGATTGTTTTAATTTTTATGCCCTTTAATTTTGTCTATATTTTTGATACACATAACATTTAAATTTTTTAATTCTTGTTTTTGTTTTTTCAGTTTGTAGAGACAGTTTCTCATCTGGGCCACCATAAGGTACAGAGGGCTTATTGGCTTGTACTGGAATGGGCTGTAGAGACAGTTCCTCATCTGGGCCACCATAAGGTACAGAGGGCTTATTGGCTTGTACTGGAATGGGCCAAGGTAGACGCCAGGAACGCAGGGAGCTCTGGCAATTCACTGGTTCTCGCATCTCTCTCTGGTGGGATTTCAATGATCTCCGAGTATAAATTCCCCCCTTATAACTTGGCCTTGGACAGTGACTTTTTTAGATAAAATATTTCAGGTACTCAGAACACAGTGACAAAACCCATGTACCAACATCCTGAGTAAATGGTTAATATATTGCTGTGTGTAATGGATTTTTTAAGTAAAAGTTTAGAGATGAGATTGAGTTGCACACCTTTCCTTCCCACCCTCCATCCCTAGGTGACCATTCTCCCTGTATTGATGTATGCTTTCCACCCACATCTTGTTTCACTAGGACATTACCTGTGTGTTTTACTCAGCTCTGGCTGCCGTAACAAAATACCAAAGACTGGGTACTTAAACAAAAGAAGTTTGTTTCTGGAGGCTGGAAGACTGAGATCAGGGAGCCAGCACAGTCGGGCTCTGGGAGGACCCCCGGCCCGAAGACAGCCACCTTCTTGCCGTGTCATGTGGACAGAGGAGGAGCTCTGGTGTCTCTTAGGAGGGCACTGATCCCGTCATGGGGGCCCCACCCTTGTGACCTCATCCAAACCCAATTACCTCCCAAAGGCCCTATCTCAGCTACCATCACACTGGGGGTTAGAGCTTCCACTTGTGAATCTGGGGGGCCACGTTCAGCCCAGAGCCCTGTGAACTGGGAGGGCCTGCACTGCCTGGAGCCGAGAGTGTGGCCAAGAGCCTTACACCTTGCAGGATGTTCATTTTCCCTCAGTACGGGCTGGCAGGGGACTGCTGGCTCAGACCGGATGGGTATGGCCCTGCAATTCTAGACCTTTCCCGCGTGCCTGCGGCTTCCTGAGAGCACAACCCCCATTTCTCCTTCAACAGGAAAGCTATCATCCTTGCCCAAAACTGCTTGTGCCTGGCCTCCCTCCCCCGCCCTCCATACCTAGCAGTCGTTTGAAGTCTCACTGGCCAGGCCTAGCTGCCAGAGGCTGGAAAACTGAGTTTGTGATGCTGTATCGCCTAGGGGAGGAAGGTGTGGCAGAAGGGCCTAGAGGAAGTTGGCTAGATCCTCTCAGCCAATTTATAGGATCTGCCAATAAAGGACCCCATTAACTATACAGAATGGTATATGTTTTTAACTCACATAAATAACTCGGGGCTGTATGCACTGAGCAACTTTGTCTCACCAAGAGGTGCTTGCATTTGACAGGAGCTGACTGATGAACATGGGTCTCATTGTAGAGTTCCTTAGGAAGCTGGTGTGTCCCACTGTCCCACTGGGTGTTTGCTGCTAAGAATACTCTTCAGCCACCATCCTTGTGCACATGTGCAGATCTACCTGCAGCCCCACCCAGAGGTGACTTGGTCATGTCTTCAACTTCCATAATTATTGCCAAAGTCCTCTCCCAAATGCCTAATCCCATTTGCACTCCATCCAGCAATAATAAAAGGTCCCATTTCCCCACGCCGCTGCCACTAGCCAGCGCCACTGTTGTGGGTGTGAAATGCACAGCATTGCAGTTCGCATGCCTTCCTGGGGGGCCTGGCTTTTCAAGCACTCTCATGACACTGCTTTTTAATTTGCTCTATTACTGATGTGGGCATATGCTGTATGCCAATCCAATTATATGAATCAATCTAGTTTTATATAAATTGCAAGTAACTTCTTCCATCTGCGACTTAACTTTATGATATTTTATCGTACAGAATATATATTTTAACATAGAAAAGTTGATGCTTTATTTTTGCTGGCTTCTATTACTTTTAAAGGAAAACCTAGGGTAGGTTTAAGACAATACTATGTTGTCTTAAATTTTTGCTTTCTGAGTTTGGGTCAATAAATCATCTGGAAATGTTTCGCAGGGGCATTAAGGGAATTGATCAGAGACCTGATTTTACAATTGTATGGCTTCCCCCAGGACCTGTACCGAAGGGCACATCCCTTTCAACTGTGTCAGTGGGACTCAAGTCTTCCGGCAGCAACAATCTTCATCACTTGGCGGGAAATAACTTCACTGTCTATTCCACGGGAGCCGCCAAACAGTGTGAGAGCACGCTTCCCAGAAGCCTCTGGTGCAGGTTGATTTCCGGGTGCTCAGCACCTCCGCCCATGGTGCCCAGGGTGGTGCCTGCTTGTTTCTTGGGCTTGGAGATAATTCCTCCTTCTTGACCCTCTGCTGGGCTCTGCTCCAGGCCTTGCTGGGTCCCTCCCCATCCTGGTCCAGCAGGCCCTGATGTGGAAAGGGTGAGGGTAGAGGGTGTGGTGTTACTTCCTCTCTGAAACCCCCCCCCCGGATTACCTCCTGGCTGTGAACACTCCCTGTGCGCTGCACGGGCACCAGCACTGCCCCCACTGGCGGCCGCCCTCACTCACCATGATGCGTATCATGGTCACTGGTAGATGGCTCCTGTCCCTTTAAGAGCGGGGTCCCTGGAAGCAGAGTCCAGACAGCAGCTGGGCTCCTCTGGTTACCCCAGCACAGTGCCTGGCAATGGACACACCATCCACATGGGTGGAACTGTGGAGCTGAAATGCGGTGAAGACACAAGGGGGTCTCCAGATCCTCTGGGCTGAGAGGAGCTGCCGGACGTACACACACTCGGGGGAAGCGGGAGTGAAGTTGCCCTTTGTCCCACTGTCTTGGCTCTGGGGCGACATCACCTTACAGTCAGGAACCTGCTCTCCAAATGGCAAGGGAGGTTTATTTCAATGGGAGGAAAGAAAGGGACACTGATTATTTAAGAACAATGCTTTTCTTACAAACTAAATTAAAAGTGGTTTGCGTCGCCGTGGTGGGGTTGGCACGCTGGGGAGAGGCAGGTACATTCTGTATTCAGACCACCTAGGAAATTCCTTAGGGTGAAGCCAAAAGCCAGTGATGACTACAGGTATCCAAGATTGTGAGAGTCTCCAGGGATGCCCTCCGGACCCCAGGATCCGAGTCCAGCTGTAGCTCCTGGAGAGCTGAGAGCGAGCTTAATCAGGAGAGGATGGGGACCCTCGAGGCCAGGCCCGCGCCCTCCGCCTGCCCTGGGCAGTGGGTGCTGATGAAAGCCCTGCCCGGGGAGCTGACTGCGGGGCGAGGGGCTCACAGGGGCTGTGGACTTCACCCCACTGTGTGTGAATTCAGAAGGTGGCAAGTGCAGCCACGTCTCCACACACATCTCCCATCTCTGGGGGCTTCCGTTACGTCAATAGGGACAGAAAGACCACCCACAGGACCCAACTGCTGTGTGGACCAGCCATATGAATCAGGGCGAGTTATTTCATCAAAGCGTGTGGCAGGGAGCGGGCAGAGAGCACAGGGAGCCCTCAGAGCTGTCTTGCTGGAAAGCCCATCGCACGTCCCGCTCATCCACCTCTCTGTGCCCTGGTTACACCCCTACCCCCAAAGACAACCAGGGTCAGCTGCCTCTCCCCTCAGGCAGTTTCCCTAAGCTCCCAAATGAGCTTAGTGGACTCATTTTTGACTCATACTTGAGTCTCCATTACTTACAATTCCGTAATGTAGGAAAGTCCAGATTTTTAAGGTAACGTGCAGACATCTGCTTCATAATGATTCCTGAAATGATAGCCAGGAAATGTTCATCACACGAATATTAGGTCAGTGAGAGATCTGGGTTCACCTTAGGAGGGTCCCTGTTGAGGGTTTAGTTGAGGATGCTTAGTTGAGAATAGGGCATGTAGGAAGCTCCTTGGGACACACAGACAGGGACTTCCACCTGAACCCAGGTCCCAACACCTGTCCCCCTGCTCCAGGTCTGGGTCTGACCTGATGGCCTTCAAGCTCCCTCCTGCATCAGGAAACACTTGCCTGCTCACCTGCCAGGTTACATGCAGCGATTCTGATCCTTGACAAGTTACTTTTAACATACGTCATTGTTTCTAGCAAGAAGCTGTAGAGAACGGCAGGCTTTCTCTGAGTCTGCAAAAAACAAGTGGCACCCAGAGCCATGGAGGATGAGGTCCTGGAGACCAGCTGCTCACAAAGAACAGTCCCATCTGTCTGAGGCTGAAGGGTCTGCCCAGAGAGGGCAAGTGCACATATCAAAGTCACACAGCAGATTTGTAGCTGAGCAACTTAAGGACCTTCAGTCTTCAGTTATTCTTCTCTGGCCCAGAGAGATTACACAACCACAACCTGCACTGTCCAATATGGTAGCCACTGACCACACCTGGTCCTTGAGCACCTGAAATGTGGCTAGTCTGAATTAAGTGTAAAGTGCCTCCTGGATATTGAAGACACTACCCGAAGAAGGTAAACCATGACATTTATAATTTTATATTGATTGCATGTTGAAATGATGATGATTTGGATCTACTGGGTTAAATAAAATCTACTATTAAATTTGGTTTCGCCTCTTTTCACATTAACAGAAATCTTTAAAATGGGTATGTATGTGGCTTGCATTCTCTTTCTGCTGGACAGAGCTGGTCTCAACACCGCACGTCCAGAAGGTGAACGCAAGGTCACAGGATGAAGCCCCAAGCCCCCGGGGGCCACCTCCCATGGGGCCATCCCCCCTCAGCTTCCTCACCAAGACAGAGCGCAGGATTATCTGGAAACTGGTCATGTCCTTGGGGGCAATGGCATCACTTTGGTCCGAGGAGCTCTCCAGGGCCTTCCAGCCCCAGAAGTGCACACACGGAAACATGGTAGCCACACAGGCCTAGAGGGACACAGGACAGGACAGCAGGGGAGGCGTCAGGCAGACCCAGGGGGTTCACACAAGGGGTGGGGCTGCCAGGACTGGCGTTCCGTCAGTAAACTCGAGGGCGGCCCCCAAAAGCCTCAGAGAGCCAAAGAAGGGCGGGCTGGTGGGCCCTGGGAGGATGCCTGCGACCCAGGCCCCCCAGCCCGTGTCACGCCTGTGTGCACAGTTACTAAACCCCTTGGGAGCAGGTGCAGCCACCCTCGCCCCCTCAGCCACTGGCCAGCACCTTGGCGCCCTCAGCAGCCCCGCCGGGGACCTGCCCCTCCAGGAGACTGGGGTCAGGGGCCTGGCTGCGATTGCCACGATGGGAGTGAGCTCTCTCATCCCCCCGGATCCCCTCCACCGGTTCTGCCTGTCCCTGTGCCCTGCAGCAACCAGGCCCCCCAGTCTCCGGCCTCCGGCGGGGTTAGGCACAGGAAGATGCTGATTGGAGGGCCGGGAGGGAGGCTGGGGTTTCTATTCCCCCGGGAGTAGGACGGGCAGCACCCGCTGGGGCCCCAAGCCGTGTTGGTCTCTCCTCTCTGTGGCCCCTTCATGAAACCCTCTCGGTCACCTTTCTGGGTGTGCTGTCACTTCCTACCTCGATCCCCACCCCTACGTGGAAGCCTCAGCTCTCAGCAGCAAGATTGAGGGGACTAAGCTTGTGGCCCCAGAAGCGGGGTTAAGATAGTAGTTGATCACGCTCTGTTGAGGACGCCTCGTTTGGGGCCAGCCGCATCCCCACGGCTCCTGAGGGGCGGCAGGACCACCCCTCATCTCAGCCACCATCCCCTCCCCAGTCCACAGATGGAGACAGGGAGCAGGGAGACAGAGGTCAGGGTCATGGGCGGCACAGGGGGCGAGGGGCTCCGTACACGTGTGTCCCCAGGCAGCCAGTGTTAGCCTGAGAGGCGGGAGCTAAGCGAGGGGGTGTGGGCCTCCCCCAGCCCCAAAGCAACAGAGCAGCCGGGCCTCGGAGAAGGGGAAGAAAAGGGGTGGGAAAGCTAGGCACCCTCCAGTCCTCCCGGCAACCTCAGCACGAGCCTGCCCCACAGGGAGCCAGAGAGGACAGATTTAAGGTGAGTGTTAAACCTGACCGAGTCATAATTCCCAAAAGGGAAAGCAACTTATAGAATCTGGTAAAAGAAAGGGCGGCTGGTGAAGGCCCCTGGAGAAGAAGGAAACTCCACCATGCTTCCCCCCGCCCCAGAGCCCAGATTCCTCAATAAGCTGGTTTGTGGGTCATCTCGACTGGTGCCTTTCCCAGCCTGGCGCGAGGAACCAGCAGATCATGGCCTTTGGGGTCTCGGGAAGACTGAGCGAGGAAGGGGACACCCCAGCTAGCCGGGCTGGCAGCCCCAAAGCGTGTGTTCCTTTTAGGGACAGCGGGCCCTGGACTTTGTACACAAAGCCCAGGTGTGTCTCACCTGGGCTGCACTGGAGCAGGGATCCTGCAGCATGAGGGGGACCCAGGCTTTCTTCACTTCCTCTTTGAAGAAATGCTTCTTGGAAATCCTGACCACCTTTGCCAGCTTCCCGAAGAGGACGAAGGCTTTTAAACGCAGTAGCTCGCTCTCCTGCAGCGGAGGTGGACAAACAATTTCTGAAACTTGGGAAGCAGGAAGCCCAACAAAACCACAGCCATTAAGAGGTGGACCCTCTTAAATGCCTCGGGCCCTGCGAAGCCTTCTGGGTCATTCCATCAGGATGGAGTCTCTCTTGCAGGGCTCTCGGGACTGGGCGTTATTCTGGTGTTTGTGATCTTCTCTTCCCTAGATGAGGGCCGCGCTGCATCTGATTGCTCACCGCCGCCTAGCGGAGTCCCCATCTCGCATGCCACAGCTGTCCAAAGAGCATTTGTGGCTGCGAGGAATTAAAATCGGGGAGAAGGATCCCATGGGCTCTAGAACAAGAGATTTTATTTTTTATCGGATGCCATGATCAGCCAATCGAAACATCAGCAACACGTCAGACCTTGTACCCCTTTTTGTTCCAGGGTGCGTCTCTTCTTTAGGGGATTAGAAGTGGCCACTCGTCCACTCAGCAGCCATTTCTGAGGGGCCCCCATGAGGGCCAGGGCTGAGCAAGGCTCCAGTGCGGACTCATGTGATCAAAGAAGGCTCTGCACCGTTCAGAGACGGCATGGAAGTCGGACCCCACGTCCCCTTCCCGCAGCTCAGCCAGGACCTTGGCCAGGGTCTCCATGCCCTCGGAGGTTGCGGTGGTGCTCACAGGCCCCCTCAGGGGGCACAGGCACTTCTCCAGTAAAAGCTTCTGGTACTGCCTCACCTGGGGGGCACGGGAGCCATCAGCCCGAGCCTGATTCCCCGGGACACACCGGCATCGGCCCCTCAGACCTTCTTGGGGGCACGGAGGGCCACGTTGCCGAGGGCGCGCGGGGAAAGCACCCGCAGGGCCTCGTCCTGGTCCACGCCCTTCTCCAGCATCAGCACTGCCGGCTTCAGCAGCTTCTCCTGGTACAGGATCGGGACATTCATGAACTGGAAAGGAGAACTTCTTACAATTACCCCTCAGAGAGGCCCATTTCTCAGCCACGAAACAGGACGTGTGATGACATTCAGTGTGCGGAATTGTCTCTCTGTGAACAGGAGAGGATTCTGAGCCCCAACTCCCAGGACCAGCTCTGGGCTCCTCCGCCTGCCAGCTGTGGGGCCCTGGCAAGTGCCTCAACCCCTCTGAGCCTCAGTTTCCCCATCTGTAAAAAGAGGGCGACACCAGTACCTGCCTCATAGGGCCACTGTGAGGATCCGATGAGGAAATACGTGGGAAATCCTAGGTGAGTGTGACCTATATTAATACACTCATCCGTCATTTATTTCTTCAGTTAACACCCCAGTTAACAGTTTCAAGCTCCCAAGTTGGTGGCAATTTGTTACACAGTGATAGCTAACCAATACAGTGAAAGCCAGCCAGCCAGAGGCCCCACTCAGCACTGCTGAGAGGGGCTAACTCTCCTTACATCAAGCCACCTGCTGCACTGCCATCCTACCCGGACCCGGGGCAGGGCTGACCTTATGAGAAGCAGCTCCACGGCAGAGCCAGGCCTGCATTTCACACAGGGCAGCCCGGGAGATTCTGGATCTGACACCTGTGCTCGAAACTTTTTTCTCTGCTCACAGCATCTTCTGTGCCATCTGCCACGTCTCTCTCCACCAAGTCTCAAGGCTGCCCTTTGCTCCCTGGTCTCTGCTGCTCTGGCGACGCCTGTCCACCCCTTTCTGGGCCCTGCTCAAGGAATTCCAGTTCCATCCCAGCACACTCACTCCCTAGACTGGTGAGATCCTACCAGCTGCCTGTGCGGTGCTGTGACAGAGACACAGGGACTGGGCACTGTTCATCAAAATGACGCAAGAAGGAGGGTTTGCACTGCTTTACTGTGAGGCCACTTGAGGGGCCTGAGGCTCTGTCATTTCATCCCTTGGGCACCTGGACTAGTCACTTCCCTCTCAGGGCCCCATTTGGAAAGGAGGAAAGACAGAGCGGAGCTTCTCCAGTAGTCTGCTCGGGCCTTGGGGCCCATGTCCTGTGGTCTATCCGGCCCGGAGCTCTGTCCTCCTCAGGGAGGAAAGGACTGCAGAAGGGAGAGCCCAGAGCCCGTGGCCAGGACACGTAAGACACTGTGGGATCCGAACTCCAGCTTGATAGGATGCAGCTGTAATGCTGAGGCTCCGGGTCTGAGGTTCCCAGAGGCTGCACCTCCCACGGAGAAGCAAGGAGAGGGTTTGACCCACCCCAGGGTCGGACGGGCCCCGGTCTTCTGGGACACGCCGGCGGCGGCGAGTCGGGCACAGTCTGGGTGACCCCACACCCAGGGCACCCACCTCTCCGTGGGCAGGGGCTGCGGCAGGAGGGACGTGAGGACGATCTCCTGGTGGTAGTGCGCCAGCAGAAGGATGCCCTCGATGAGGGGGTGTCGCACGTCCGGGTGATCCACTACCAGCAGGTGGACCAGGATGGCGCCCAGGATCTCCGCCACCTGGGAAGGGGTGGGGCATCACCGGGCAGCCCGGCCCTCATGGACCTCCTGCCCTCACCCCACCGCACACCCCTTCTCTTGCCCAAGCGGACGCTGGGTAGGTTAAACCTTCAGCACCCCTTCCAATGCATCCTCTGGTCCCTTCCAGGATTTTATCCAATTTTCAGGAGGGGCTGTGCTCCAGGAGAGCGAGCCTCGGGCCTCCAGCCCGTCGTCCACTTACTGACCGAGTCACCTTCAACATAGTCTTTCTTGTTCTAGAACCCTACTTCCTCCTCCTCTTTACAACCATGGACTTGGGGGCGGGGCTGGAGAATCCTCAGCACACGGGGCTGGGCCCCTGCCCGGCCCTCTAGGTTGGGTGCACCAGGCAGCCGCAGGCCCCAGGTGACCCGGCCACAGCCCTGTCACCGTGTCCTCCAGCTCCTTGGCCCACATCTGGAGGACGGTGCCTATCCAGGTGACGGAGGCCTTGTCATGCTGGAGGTTCATGGCCCCGATGTTCTCACAGAGCTTCTGGACGAGCGGGGCCACCTCATCGCAGCTAAACTGCAAGCACGCCACCTACAACCAGAGCAGGCTGTTCCCGGGGTCCGACAACCAAGCCCAAGGACTCCCCTGCCCGCCAGTCTCCGCTCTTCCGCTCCATGTCACAGCCCCAGCCCAGCCGCATCCTCTCTCAAAGCGCTGCTCCAGCCTCCTCCCCGCTGCCCAGCCCCCCAGCCTCTCGCGTCTCAGTCACAGGCCTGCTTGGATGTCGCTCAGCGTCAAGGCCACAGGGATGCACGCCAACGCCTCCCTTTCCTCGTCCCCTGCCCCCACCCCACTGAACTCCACGCAGGAAGCTCCTCCCCAGATCCTCGCTGCCTTCCCTCGGGGTGTGCCCTGCGCCTCGCTGCCGACGCACAAGCCTCCCACTGCACAGAGCCCCCTCTGGCCCCTGAGGCAGAAGAGACCTCATCGCTCTGCAACCCTGAGAGTCTGGATGGCTCTGGACACTTTCAGTCACCAGTGTGCCAGCAGCCTGCCCGTGTGCTGACACCTGCGGGCAGGGTCTCGTGTTCAATCCTTTCTGGAGCCCCCTCAGTGTAGCACATGCTAGGGACAACGAGAACACAGCTGGGGTCCTTTAAGCACCTACCATATGCCACGCGCCACAGTAGGGATCTTAACACATCACAGGCCATTTAAATACATATGGCGTGAGGTGGACCAAGGGCCGTGGAAGCCATGACCCCCAGAAGAGGATGGGGGCTGAGCAGCCAGGCTGAGCAAGGTCCCAGCCCCCAGAGGTGGCCCAGGCCCCCAGAGACTACGGCCCACACAACCTTCCCCTCGTCACCTTGGCGATTCTGGAAGACGCGCCGAAAACCTTCTCCACGTCCGAGCCCTGCAGCTCCGCCTTACATTTCACAAGCTCCAACTCCCTGGAAGCACCCCAGGAGGGGCAGGTCTGGCTTGCTGGTGGGAATACAATTTCAGACACCATCGGTCAGGACAAAGGGTCCCCATCGTGGGGGCCTCCTGCCCCAGCCCTCGGGGCGCCCTGGTTCCACAGGCCTGGACTACCCTCCAGCATCTGGGCAACCTAACGCATTGCCTCGCCCCTCTGTGCACAGCTCAGGTGGGTGCTCTGCCAACTTCCAGCGGCCACCGCAGAGGTCAACGCTCCCCGCCTGAAGGTCTCCCCACCGCATCCCCCTCTGAGCTCATCGCTGGCCAGTTCTGCCGCATCCTTGGTATCTGTGAGCTGACCCTGTCCCACTGGGGCCCCTCAGTGCCCAGCACATGCCCTCAGTGAGTCGAGGTGACCCAAGGAGGCTCTCCTTCCAGAAGCTTCCATGGCTTCCCAGTGAGCTGTGAACCCCCTCCGCCATCCCTGCTGGTCACACTTGTTTGTCTATGCAGAGGGACCACACTCCCCTCCAGGACAGCCCCATAGCCGACACCCCTGCTGTCGGTGCCCTCTCCGTACCATGAAGATCCAGGAGGCTGGAAAGGGCTTCCATGGAGGCCAGGCGGGTTCTGTGCGAGTCACAGGTGCATGGGGCGATGAGTCCGGCCAGAGTGCCAAACTGCCCCAGCAGCAGAGGGATCTGAGGCACGGGAGACCTCAAGGCTCACACGCTCTGTCCGGCCGAGCACACCAAGGGCAGTGCGACCAGTGGCCAGAGAGGGTGAACCCTGCTCTGAAAGCACCCGTCTGGGAAGCCCGAGCTTCCATCCCCAGGTCCCACAGCTGGGCCCCGGGAGGCCGAGCAGCCAAGATCTGAGGCGTCTGCCCAGGACACACCCTGTCAGGCTGGGGCCAGGTGCTATGTCTGGGCACCTGCCTCGCTCCTATAAGTGAGCCCTGGCTTCAAATCTGGACTTCCCCGCTCACTAGCTGTGTGACGTGGGTAGGTTCTTAGCCTCGGGTCATCTTGTTCCTTATCTTCAGAGATGATGACGGTGCCCCTTCCTTCAGGGAGTGACCTGAGAATTGCGACAGAGAATCCAGGTGGTGCACTCAGCACGGGACCTGGCCTCAAATGTCACTTAGCGCTAGTCTTGGCCCCAGCTTCGCTTTACTGGGCCTGGGTCCCAACTCAATGGTGCTCCAGGACTGGAGGCCTGCCCACCTTGCTCTCACTCTTCACCAGCCCCAAGATGCGAGTCCTGTCCCCACACCCCGGCTCCAGGACACCATCGTCCTCCTGCCAACGCCATCCCTGATGACCAGACGGTCAAAGAGTACGAGGTCAGCAAATGTAGGAAGAGAGGTCTCGTGGAGCTGTGCCACGTGCTCGATCAGCAAAAACCCTTGTTGCTTGTCTAGATTTCATGATGTTAGTGGTATTTGTCAAGCTTTGTGAAATTTGAGATTTTGTAGTGATTTATTTTCTCATTCTAAGTAAATACTCACTTTCCTAAGCAGTATGGTATTCATAGTTGTGTGCCCCTTTTCCTTACAGAGTCCTCACCCCGTGTGAACCTCAGGCCTCACAGAACCCGGAGCCACACCAAACCCGGCCCACCCTCTTCCTCAGCACCCCCGAGCCCCAGGGCCAGCATCTCCCAGGGTCTCTTTCGCCATTGCCAAGTGAGGCAGCCTCTTCCCAAGGGACTCTCCGGGGGGCAGAACTTGATTTCCAAAGTGTTTCCTCTTCTGGGATACAGACAGGCATTTCCCTGCGGGTGTCAGGGCAGCAGGCTGGGGGGGCGGGGGCTCCTGGACTCACGCAGACACCGACGCTTTGGACGTAGATGTGCATGAGATGGAGGTGGAGGTTGATCGCCTTCTCCCGCTCCCATTCTTTCTCCGACAAGACAAACTTTTCCAGGAGCTATGGGGAGAGCCCGGAACACAGAAGGGGACGTTAAAATCCTGAGGCCAGCCCTTTCCTGGCCATCACTGCTCTCCTTGTCTTTCCCACTCAGAGTGTGACTTTCAAAGCTCTGGGAGGTTCCAGATACTTCTGATTTCTTAGCAGCCCACCCCCACCTCCCCGCCCCACTAGGGAGATGAGGCTGTGAGCAAAGAGAGAGCAGCCCCAGCATCCTCACCAAGAAGCTGCTTGGCTGATGTGTTTGGCTTTGTTCCAAATGTTTGTCTGGAGGTAAAAAGGCCAGGAGCACAGCCCACCCTGCACCCCAGGGCCTACATGTTCATGCACCTAATAACACAGCTTAACAAAACACAAAGCAAAAACTGATAGAACCGAAAGGAGAAATAAACAAATCCACAATGATAGAGACTTCAGTACCTCTTTCTTGGCAACTGATGATCAAGAAGACAAAATCAGGGGCTTCCCTTGTGGTGCCGATGCAGGGGACACCGGTTCGAGTCCTGGTCCGGGAAGATCCCACATGCCGCGGGTCAACTAAGCCCATGCGCCACAACTACTGAGCCTGCGCTCTAGAGCCCGCAAGCCACAACTACTGAGCCCGCGTGCCACAACTACTGAAGCCCGCGCGCCTAGAGCCTGTGCTCCACAACAAGAGAAGCCACCGCAATGAGAAGCCCGCGCACCACAACGAAGAGTAGCCCCTGCTCGCCGCAACTAGAGAAAGCCCGCGTGCAGCAATGAAGACCCAACGCAGCCAAAAATAATAAATTAATTAATTAAATAAATTTATTTTTTTAAAAAAAGAAGACAAAATCAGAAAGGATATAGAAAACTTGGACAACACTGCCAGCCAACTTGGCCTAACCGATATTTAGGAACACACCACCCAATGCAGCAGAATACTTTCCAAGTACACACAGAACATTCACCAATAGGCCGTACCCGGGCAACAAAATAAGTCTTAGTCGATTTAAAAGAATTCGAATTATACAAAGTATGTCCTCAGACTGCAATGGAGTTAAATCAGGAATTAAAACCAAAAAGATCTCTGGGAAACTCTCCAATATTTAGACATTTCTAGATAATCCATGAGTCAAAGGAGAAGTGACAGAGAAATTGACATGCATTTTGAACTAAAATAAAATTAGAACACAACATATCAATATTTGTGGGGTATAGCAGCAAAGAACAAAGTCGGTGGCCTTATACTCTCTGCTCTTGATTCCAAGACTTATTATATAATATTGTAGTAATCAAGACAGGATGACATTGGTATAAAGACAGACAAAAACATCAGTAGCGCAGAATAGGTGTCCAGAAATAGACCCATACCTATACGGTCAACTGATTTTTTTTTTTTTTTTTTTTTTTTTTGCGGTACGCGGGCCTCTCGCTGTTGTGGCCTCTCCAGTTGCGGAGCAGAGGCTCCGGACGCGCAGGCTCAGCGGCCATGGCTCACGGGCCCAGCCGCTCCGCGGCACGTGGGATCTTCCCAGACCGGGGCATGAACCCGTGTCCCCTGCATCGGCAGGCGGACTCTCAACCACTGTGCCACAAGGGAAGCCCCCGGTCAACTGATTTTTGACAAAGATGCAAAGGTTGCAATGGAGAAAAGACAGTCTTTCCAATGAATGGTGCTGAAACAACTGGTTATCCATATGCCAAAAAAAATTAAAGTAAAATAAACTTTGATCCATATTTAAAACCAACTCAAAATATATCACAGACGTAATTGTAAAACCTGAAAATACCAAGTTCTAGGAGAAAACTAGGAGAAAATCTTGGGTTAGGCAAAGATTTCTTAGACATGACACCAAAAGCATGATCCATAAAAGAAAAAAATGATAAATTCGACTTCATCAAAATTAGAAACTTCTGCTCTTCAAAAGACACTGTGAAATTAATGAAAAGGCACGTCACAGACCAGGAGAAAATATCCGCAAATCATATAGATGATAAAGGGCTTGTTTCCAGAATAGGTACAACCTCTGAAAAATCAATAATAAGAAAGCAAACAGTCTAATTTAAAAAAAAAAAACCCACCCAGCACACGTCAAACATACCGAGATTATGAAGACAAAGACTGAGAAATTGTTCCAGACTGACGGAGAAAGACTAAAGACACATGACGATGAAATGTGATTCATAATCCAGAGTGGGTCCTGGGTCTGGGAGGAAATAACTGTAAAGGACATAATTGGGACAGTTAGTGAAATATGAATATAGAACGTAGATTAGAGTATAGCATGGTATCACGGTTAAAGTTCATGATTTTGAATATTGTGTTGTTATATGAGAACATTCTTGTTGTTGATGTCTACAGCTAACTCTCCATGATTCAAAATGGTGTGTGTGTGTGTGTGTGTGTGTGTGTGTGTGTGTGTGTGTGTGTGTGTGTGTGTGTAATGAGAAAAAAAAGAGAGAGAGAAAAAGAAAATGTCACAAAATATTAAGAATCATGGATCTGGGGACTTCCCCAGTGGTCCAGTGGCTAAGACTCCAAGGTCCCAGTGCAGGGGGCCCAGTCCGATCGCTGATCAGGGAACTAGATCCCACATGTCGCAACTAAGAGTTCACATGCCGCAACTAAAGATCCCACATGCCGCAAGGAAGATCCCACATGTGGCAGTGAAGATCCCACATGCCACAACTAAGACCCAACACAGCCAAACAGATAGATAAATAAACAAATAAATATTAAAAATATTTAAGAATCGTGGATCTGGGTGAAAGGTATACAGGAGTTCTTTGTAGTATTCTCAAAACTTTTCAGCCAATTTGAAGTTTTATCTAAATAAAATTACCAAATCAATTTTTAATGCATACCCCTGTTTCCCACTGAGAGTCTGGCCCTCAGGCCAGTGTTCTGGGAGGGGTGGCCATCCCTGGCTCCTCGCCCTCTGCCAGGCAACTCACGTGCACCATCTCCTGCAGCCCCTTGGGGTCCAGCTGCCTCTGCACAAGGCCCTCCATCAGCTGCTCCAGGGCACACAGGGCATTCACATACAGGGTCTGTGGCCAAGAGAGGGGAGAACTGGGCGGCAATGGGGGCTCACACAGCCACACACCAGGACTCTGTGCCGGTCCACACCAGGGAGTGTGAGATGGCCTGATAACCGCCCTTTGATTTCTGCTCAGATCGAGTTCCTTATACGTAGCTTCTCATGTGACGTATAAGACAACCTCAGGAGGAGCCTATTTTGCAAAGGAGGAAACCGAATTCCTAGAGCCCAGTTCTCCTGACCCCTCATCCAGGGCCAGGACCTTGAGACACAGATGGCTCCCTGTCCACAAAAGATTGTCCTGCTTTTCCACAGCCTTATTGGGAGGCAGCCATGCAGTCAGGGACTACATTTCCCAGGACCCCTTGCATCTAGGTGGAGCTATGTGACTGAGTTCTGGCCAATGGAAGGCAGGCAACACAGCTCATAAATCCTCCAGGCCCTCTCTCTCAAGCTGGCTATCCCTACCCACAGGGACCTTTGGAGCCACGCACTAGACACGGTGAGGCCTCTGTCAGCCCAGGTCCCTGAAGAACTGCACGAAGCAGCCCCCTCTCCACTGCTGCTGCCAACTGGACTTCACGTGAGTGACAAATACACTTTCATCTCGTAAAACCATGAAGATTTCGGAGTTTATCTGTTACAGCAGCTAGCATCACCTTACACTTACTGATAGAGCCTGCTGCACTTCGCTGCCTCTGGCCACTCACAGGTTCAGGATGGTAGGCTCTCGGCACTGCTCGTGTTAACGTAAACTTCTAAGTCCTGACCCAGCAGATGAGGTGGCCCAGAGGGACCCACCCTAATGGACTCATCGTTCTCTCCTGGGGGCTGGAGAGAAATGACAGAGTGTATACTAATCTCCACCAGCTCACTGTTTTCCTCTGTGGAGTAGAAAGGCTTCAGTTTGCTAGGGAAGGAAGTGACAAGAGGAGTGGTCGGTGGAGAGGTGAGACCCTGCCACCCGCTGCCCAGTCTGGGGTGTAGAGGCATGTCACAGAATGAGGGAGAGGCCAGCTCCTCTGGTTGGGGGTTCAGGCAACCGTCTCTCCCCAAGGGCCCCGGCTCCACCCACCGGTGGCCAGGGACTGTCTGTGACTGAGCGGGAGACTCAGGGGTCCAAGGCCACCTCTCTCCTTGTTGCCTGCTGTGAGCCTCCCCCTCTCCTATTCAGAACCATTCCATTGGTCCTCACTGAACCACAACCATAGGCTCTGCCTGCCAGGCTGGTCCCAGCCCGGGAGTTTTCAACTGTAATTCCTGGACCACCAGCAGCAGCCCCTTGGAGCTTTTATTAGAAACGCAAATTCTACGGCTGCACCTCAGAGCTACTGAATCAAAAACTCAGGCGTGGAGCCCAGCCACGTGTGTCTTCATAAACCTTCAGGGGCGGTAGCTAGCTGCTTGATGCACACGAGCTCATTCTCGCTTTCTGTCCACTTCATAGATAGGTCTCAAGCCTACGTGCACGTTAGACTCCTAGGAGGGCTTTTTAAGGGGCCCAGGGGCCGTGCCTGGCTCCAGGAATCATTTAAAGGTCTGCAGTGGGGCAGGGTATCGGAATTGTCACAGGTTCCCCATTGGCTCTGTTGTGCCTCCTATATTTCACCCTGCTGGGACCTCCAGCTCCTTCCCAAATCCAGTCATCTCTTGTAAGCCCAGGTCAAAAGTCAAAAGCCAACTCCCACGCTCAGCCCCTTGACAGCCCATCAGCTGAATCACATCTTGTTAGTAGCCCCCTTTTTGGTCTTAGATTTTTTCCTTTGTGGTTCACCTACAAATACTCAGCTCTGACCTATAATTCCTTGTGTATGCATTTCTTATCTCCAAGTCCCTAAACGGATGTATGTGAATTTTATTTAAAATCTGCCTAGGGCTTCCCTGGTGGTGCAGTGGTTAAGAATCCGCCTGCCAATGCAGGGGACAGGGGTTCGAGCCCTGGCCCGGGAAGATCCCACATGCCGCGGAGCAACTAAGCCCGTGCACCACAACTACTGAGCCTGCGCTCTAGAACCCACAAGCCACAACTACTGAGCCCACGTGCCACAACTACTGAAGCCCGCACACCTAGAGCTCATGCTCTGCAACAAGAGAAGCCCCCGCTCACCGCAACTAGAGGAAGCCCGCGCACAGCAACGAAGACCCAACACAGCCAAAAATAAATAAATAAAATAAAATCTGCCTATGTACACCCTTTTAAAGCGACACATAGTTCTGCTATGGGCCGAATATGAATACGAATCTGCCCCAATAGAAGAATTCCTAGCAATGACCCAGCCACCTCAAGTACTCATTTTACAAACGCCTAACTTCTTCCCACTCCCCCTGCCCCACCAATGGATGCACAATTCCAGGAAGACAACCATCAGGCATCCTATTACTTTGTATTAACTGTATCAATACCGTATCAACAAACAGACTTCCTGACTGAGCCCACCCCGGCCTGAAGGATGCCATCTCCTGGCTGTGCTAGTCTGTGTCACTGTGTGATTTCTAGCTCAAAACATCCCCTGATGGACCAAAGGACAACCCACCCACCTGCCATTCACCTCCCAATCCAAGGAGAAGGGCCCGACTTGAAATACGGCTGAGAATTATAAAAAAAAAAAAGAGCAGGTGGAAGCAGACCCCCATCTCCTAGGAAGACCCACTCTGCCCCAGGAGCTGCCACCCAAGACTCCAGCTACAAAGGCAAAAAGGGAGGGCAAAGGAGGTGCAACCTCCCCATAAAAGCACTGAGGGGTTGTCTCAGACTTTACCTCCACCCCAGAGAGGCACTTGGGGCCTCGTTAGGGGCCCAGCTCACCTCAAGTACGAGAGGGCATCCATGGCCATGGTCTGCACTGGAGAAACCAGTCTGCCAGTTGGTTCTGCCTTGATGATCACCTGCCCAGACAGCAGGGCAGTGAGCCGTCAAGCCATCCAGAGTCCTGGGATGGGCAAGAGAGGGGCTTGGGCCAACAGTGACCACGATGGCAGCCGCACTCCCAGGGTTAGAGCCAGGAGAACCTGACATTGTATGACGGGCTCTAACACCCCATATCGCCTCCATTCTTTTTACCATCAGTTGGTCTTTGACATTTTAGCGGAGGCAGCAAAGTCTCGTGGAAGGAGTGGGGCGAAGATGGGCCGCCGCTTCTCACTCAGGTCTGGCATTTACTGGCCGTGTGCCCTTGGGCAGGTCACGTCCCCCGCCTGAGCCCTGACGTGTAAAATGAGGACTTGGGGGCCTGGTTCACAGGGCTGGGCCAGGCTGGCGTGAAATTACACGTGCGTGTAGCGCTCAGCCCCGAGCAGGAATGTTTGTTTCCTTCTCAGCGCCTCCTGTTCTACCCGCATCTCTCTTCCGTCCAGGCTGCTTCCAATGCAGCTGGAGCGATTTCCAGGGACCAAGACATTGCAAGGGAGTGGGGAGGCCTGGGGACGAGGGACAGTGGTCGCCCCACAGTCTCATCGGCCCCTGCCACCGCCTCTTGCCTTTGGACAGTTGACACTTTCTAGATCTTAACAAAGTTCTGTGCAAAAATAGCTTTGTCCTGCTTACAGCAGAGCCCTGTCCCCCGGTCCCGCCTATGGAGAAACCTCAGGGCTGAGCCCATGGGCCTCTGTCTCCCAGCCCTGAACCAGCCACCTCGGTGGCAAATCAGGGCCCAAGAGGGGAAGGGTCTTCAGCTCTGGCTTCCGGAATGTTTCCTGGCCGTGAAACCCTTTATCGGACATACGCATGTCATACCCAGAACTCCTTCAGTTGGATCAAAGCAGAACTGAGACGGGGGGGCTTCAGAGACCCCTGCCTGCCGCCTTGTGCCTCAGATGCTCTCAGGACCTCTGACCAGGGGGAAGCCGGTCAGCAGAGTGAGAACCCCCAAACCGCCCAGGATGGAGGAAGCCCCCCAACCCAGCTTACCATGATAATGCAGTAAGGGTCGCCTTTGGGGCAAATTGGAAGTCCTCCAGGTCCTTGATGGTCTTGACGGCGTCGGTGACCTGCACCACACTCTTCATGAAGGCCGTTTTGAGGCGGATGTCCTGTGCCCAGACCATGACGAGGGACAGGCTGTGAGGGAGCCCCGAAGACCCCAAGCCCCAGCCTGCGCCCCAGACCCTGCAGCCGCATAGGATGCTCCTTCCCCATGCCAAAGAAGAGGCAGTGCCAGGAGCGCTCTGAGAGATGGCTAGCCCCATTCTGCCTTTCAGCCACCTGGCGGAGACGTGGGCCAGGTGCTGGACAGGGCACAGCCCTCCAGTGCCCCCCAGCAGGTGCTGCCTCCCCGAACCCCTCCACGCTGTGCCCGAGGACAGCAAGGCCGGTCAGGGGACACCTTCACTGACCAGGGGCTCTGAGCCCTGTGCGTCCCACAGAGGCAGAATAAGTTATGGACATCAAATCGTTTTTGCTTTTAAGGCAGGAATGAACCCTGAGGACATTATGTTCAGTGAAATTAGCCAGTCACAAAAGGATGAACACTGTGTGATTCCAGTTATACCAGATACCTGGGGTGTCAAATTTATAGAGACAGGAAGCAGAAGGGCGGGGGCAGGGGCTGGGGAGGCGGAATGGGGAGCTGGTGTTAGCGGGACAGAGTCTCAGTTCAGGAAGACGAGGAGTGCTGGAGATGGATGGTGGTGATGGTTGCACAGCAGTTTGAACGCGCCTAACGCCAGTCGACTGCATGCTTACAAATGGTTACGATGGCAAATTTCACGTGATGTGTACTTTACCACAGTTTTCAAAACAATAATAATAAAGTCATTTCTCCTTTATTCTCTGTGTTTTCTCCTCCTTGCCTTTCCAAGAAAGTAGCCAGTCCCTTTGCATCTCTGAAGACAAGCCCATTCTTGTCCCTTATGAAAGGGCTTGGGTCAGGTGTCAGGGTGGAGGGCAGAGGTGAGGGAGCGAGTGCGAGGGGCTGGGAAGAGTGGGGGGCTTGTCTTCAGGGACCCACAAGCATCCCACCCAGCGCTCGCGGGAGGGCTGCTCCCCCCTCCCACTGCAGCAGAGAACAGCACAGATTGGGGCGATGGGCTTCCCAAATGCTGGGTGTCCGGTAGGACTCCTGGCTGTCTCCTGGGTGGGGCTGGCAGTGCCCAGATAACGATGCAGAGCGCCTCTCCGCCAGCCTGGCTCAAAGAGAGCATCCCCTGGGCACTGTGGGTCCATGGCGTCCCGGGGTTATACCTGGCAGCTGCTGGAGTCGTGGTGAATGACCTTAGCAGTGATGGGGTTGTCCACGTGGGTTAGAAGCATCTGCGGGTGGCAGTACGAGGCCACGCAGCTGTACATCACCATGAGGGCACCCTTCACTGTCTCCCGCCTCCAGGGATGGTCCTTCTGTGAGGCCAATGAGAAGGGGAAGAACAAGTGTTGGCGGCGGGGGGGGGGGGGGGGCGGTGTCTGTTCCTTCATCTTTTTCCTGGGTGCCTGAAATGCTCACTCATTTATTCATTCATTCAACACATCTTTATTGAGCACCTACTATATGCTACGTCCTGGCTGTACAGTAATGAGCAAGTCAGACCAGGGCCATGACCCCCCGTTAGCAGGGGGTTTGTGTGGAACCCCTAAACAGAGGCTGTTGTGTCCTCCTTCACACCTTCACCTGACAAGCGTCTACTCTGGGCCAGGGGTTCCTGTGTCGCTGGGGATCCAGTGGGAACAGAAAGCCTCAGCCGTGCTCTCCTGGGAGGAGGTGCTAGAGGCCGCCCAACCCACCGTGGAAGGAGGGGCAGGGTTGCCCATGCTCTCCAGGCCTTGAGTGGAAGAAATCCAGGCCTCAGGTCCCACTCTGTGGAGAAGCCGAAGAAAGGCCTGGACACTCCCGATTCTCTCCTTCCAAACTACCAGACCCCCAGGGCAAGGGTCCGAGGTCAAGGCCAAAACCTTGGAGGCATCGGTGACTCCAGGTGGTTGCCCACTGGGGGCTCAGCCAGCCCAGGGCACTGTGCCCCGTGGCTGGGAGGGGCAGCCTCCAGAGGCTGGCCACTGGCTGCCTGGGCCCAACTCCCCACTTCACTTTGGTGAAGGAGACACAGAGGGCAATTTCTTACTGAGATCTAGTAAGAGCCTTGGTTGGGGGCTGAGAACACTGTTCCAAGAGGCCTCCGGAGACCTGACCATGGAGCAAGGGTGCTTCACCCGCCAAGCGCCGATCTGCCGGGACTGCTCCGACTCCTGGATCCTCTCCTCAAAGTCGTGGAGCACGTTCAGCACCGTCTTCACCTGGCCCCGGACACACAGGCCAAAGCACAGAATCACACCCTGCAGGGAGACCCGGCCAGGCAGGGTAGGGTGGTGGGCCAGGGGGCCGGGGAGGACCCCCCATATACACACACACACACACACACAGGTAAACACACATGCATGCACACATGTACACACACCCGTGTACACGTGCACACACCATGTCCGCCGAGGGTCCAGACGGAAATGAGGTTGGGGTAGAAGGTGGCAGGTGTTCAGGCACCAAAGAATCTAAAAAAGAGTGGATACATGTATACGTACAACAGATTCATTTTGCTGTACACCTGAAATTAACACAACATTGCAAATCAACTACATCCCGATAAAAATTATAAAAAAGAAAAAAAGAAAGGGAGAATGTTACAATTTAAAGTTTTTATCTCCAAAATGGAAACCTTTTTTTCTGATTATAAAAATAGTATTTGTTGGGCTTCCCTGGTGGCACACTGGTTGAGAGTCCGCCTGCCGATGCAGGGGACATGGGTTCGTGCCCTGGTCCGGGAAGATCCCACATGCCACGGAGCGGCTGGGCCCGTGAGCCATGGCTGCTGAGCCTGCGCGTCCAGAGCCTGTGCTCCGCAATGGGAGAGGCCACAGCAGTGAGAGGCCCACGTACCGCAAAAAAAAAAAAAAAAAAAAAAATAGTATTTGTTCATTGTAAAATCAAAATGAAAGATAACCACCCTTAACAGTTTAGGTGTATCCTTCTAAACTCATTTATGCATAAACACCTAGACTTCTTTCACATAACCGAGGTCACGCTATATATACTGTCTCATACTGTATCATTATACTTAATATATAAAGGGCAGCGTTTCCATGAAAAAGTGTGGATTGTATAATATTCCACATGTTGCTATACTATCATTAATTCCACAAATTCCTTATAGAAGAACATGTACGTTGTTTTTAATGTTTGGCTTTTATGCCCAATGTTATAATGAACATCTTTATCCAGTTGCTTTTGGGCAATTATTTCCTTCAGACAATTGACAAAATGTTAGATTTTTGAGCCCAAGTTTTGGGCCCTATCCAATTGAGAACCCAGAAAGGTTGAATCAATCTACACCCCCATCAATGAAGTATAGAAGCCTTGTTTCTTGTATTCTAGGCCAGGGATTAGCAAAGTACAGCCCTAAGGCTAAATCCAGCCCAAAGCCTGTTTTTGTGGATAAAGTTTTATTGGAACACCACCACTCTCTGCAGTCTATACAGACCATGCTTTTGCTGTACAATGCAGTTGCATAATTGTCACAGACCATGTGGCCTGCAAAGCTGAAAATGTTTTTGTTATCTGGGCTTTTACAGAAAAATGGCTAGGCCAACACTAGTCATTATCTTTATCATCTCTGCCCATCAGATGGGTAAAAAGGGTCTCACTGTTGTTTAAATTTGCATTTCTTTAAGAAAGGGGCTTACTGGCAGCAGAAGGTGGTTCACGTACAGTTGCCCAGTTTGCGCACTGTGCAAGAGCACCCAGCTGAAGGACTGAACTGAAGCCACCCATGCTCTTCTCGAGTCATGCAAGACCACATGCTGCCAGTAGGGGGCACCTTGTTCAAATTCACGCAAAGGTGCTCTCTGAGCTGGTGCTGTTGGGGACAGTATTTCCCTTTATCAAGGCCGGGTTTAGGATTTGGGCTTAGGGATTTAGAATCAGGGGTTCAGACTAAGGTTTGGCACTGGGTCAACAGAGCTTTAGGGCTACGTCTATATGGTGTAACTAGGCTTTATATTCAGCCTTTGACTTAGCTTTGGGGGATTCAGGTAAACAGCCTGAAATTCAGACTCAGGTGGAAGCTGGGATTCGGGATTTAAGGAAAGGGGTGAGGGTGTGGAGGGTGGGCTATGTTCAAGTATAGAAAACGTGAAGCAACCCGGAGCTGTGATTTCTTGGCCCACCCAGTAGTGTCTATAAAAGAGGAAATGAAGGAGGTGCAGATGTGGCTGAGACCCATCGCCCCTAACCCCTGTCCCACTTCCTGCCCTCGCTCACCATGTGCGCTCACCGCTGCCCTAATCAGGGTCAGGGTCCCCACGCAGATGGTCTCCTCGCTCACCTCCATCTGGCTGAGGAAGAACTTCATCAGCTCCTTGGGGTAGGAGCGGGCTGCAGGGGGAAGGACCGCTTTAGTCGTGCCCCCTGAGCCAGAGCAGCGGGACGAGGCAGCCCCAGGCCCAGTGCTCAGAGGGGCCGGGACTCCCGTGGGCTCACGGCGGAGCTGGGGGAGCCTCCTCCGTCAGGCTCTGGCTGCTGTACTGCCGCTGGGCGGGGGCCTTGGAGCACACCTAGGGCGGGGTCACACAAGGACCGTGGGTGAGATCTCAGCCGGACAAGGGACGCAGCTGCAGGAGCACCACGGCCTCGCCCCCAGAGGGATGTAGGAGACACGTGAGCGGGACGGGGGCCCCACCACCATCTCACCCTTCGCCCTGGTGGGCCACGCCACCTGCCGCGGCACCCTTCCCATGGGCCCACCCTGAGAAGGCCACGCCCAGCACAGCCTGCCAGCCTCACCTGGACATGCAGTTCCGTGAAGATGGTGTGCAGCTGCATTTGGGGGACAGGGGTGTTAGTGGTCACTGACATTTCCAGGATCTGCCTCAAGACCTGCAAAAGGTGGGAAGGGGTGGCACGTGACCTTCTACCGACTCAGGGTCAAACTCCAGACCTTTGCTACTCTGTGTTTTCCGTCAACCGGAGGTATCAGCTTCCTCTGGGAGCTAGTTAGAAATGCCACGTCTCAGGCCCTGCCCAGACCTCTGAATCCAACTCTGTTTCAACCAGCCCCCGGTGATTCCCGTGCACGGTAAAGCTTGGGCAGGGCCGCACTAGGGCCACCAGGCGTGACATTCAAGGCCTTCTTCCCCTTTCTCTCCTAGTCACTGGGAGGTGAAGCCCATCTCTAGACCGAATGATCTACACATGGCTCCCCAAACCCATGCCATTCATTTCCGCTCCAGCTCTCACAGCCCAGAGCCTCGCCTCGTCTGTAGCTCAGTGACACCTTGCACAATCCACATCAGCCCAGGTCGCGCCTCCACTCAGAACCTTGCAAAGCCTCCATCTCACAGGAGTTCAAGACTGGCAGGGGTCGAATGGTGTTCCCGCCAGAATTTGTGTCCACCCAGAACCTCAGAATGTGGCCTCCCTTGGAAATAGGGTACTTGTAATTAGTTAAGGATCTCGAGATGAGATCATCCTGAATTTCGGGTGGGCCTTAAATCCAATGACTGGTGTCCTTACGAGGAGTGGAGAGGACACAGAGAGACACAGAGAAGATGGCCATGTGAAGATGGAGGAGGAGGTTGCCGTGATGCAGTGCCTGGGGCCACCAGAAGCTGGAAGGTGCAAGATTCTCCCCTAGAGCCTTCAGAAGGAGCACAGCCTGCCAACACCTTGATTTCAGACTTCTGGCCTCCAGAACAATGAGAGAATCAATTTCTGTTGTTTTAATCCACCCACCTCACGGTTCTTTGTTACAGCAGCCCTAAGAAACTGACACAAAGGCCATGACCTTACTGTGGCCTCCAAAACCCTTTGGGATCTCATCCTTTCCACCTGGAATGGCAGCGTTCATTTCTTGGAAATCCTACAGGTGCCAGGCCCCATGGCTCTATCTCCCACCCAGATGACACTCCCCACCCGGTACTCTTGGGACACCCGGGACACTCAAGCCTCCAGCCTAGGCCGCTGCCCACTCGGCCCCTCACCTGTGTGACGAAGAGTGCCTCCAGGTGGGCCTGGTACTCTGCCAGCAACAGGGCGATGTAGTCGTACACCTGCTCACGCACGTTGTCGCTGGGCAGGATGAGCTTCAGCATAGGCTTCAGGGACTTGGTGAGCCCCAGCTTCACCTACCACAGAAGCGGCGTCTCCAGACCCCTGGGCCCAGGACTCAGCAAGGCCCAGAGATGTCAGCCCCATCCACAAGATAGAGGGGAACTTGGAAGTAGAGTCCAGGCCTCCCCCGGGCCCCAGAGGTGGGCAGTGAACCCAGACTTTCCCCCAAGTCCTGGCTCTGTCACTTAGGTAACTGGGCAGACACTTGACCTCTCTATGCCTCACTTTCCTCAGCTGTAAAACAATCCCATGGCGCAGAGTTGGCATGGAAATCGCTCCCCTAGGTAAACCACTCAGAGAGCGCCTGGCAGGCATGCGAAAGGGACCCTCATCCAGCACCTCCAGGGACCTTTATCAAGCCGCCTTCTGAGGCTCCAGGCCCACGTGGCTCCACCATTAATCAGCTCCCCATCTCCCTGGACCACGCGGTATCTCAGCCCCACCAGCACCGCAGGCTGGGGAGCCGTGACCCAGGGACCATGCGGGCCCCCCACCCCCGAGCAGGGCAGTCTCACCTCGGGGTTGTTGTCCCTAAGCCACACGGTCACAAAATAGCGATACACAGCAAACTGCTCCTCAGTCATCACGGGGTACACGCTGTCCTCTAGGTGCCTCAGGTGAAACTGCATGGTCTCGCAGAAGGTCTCCATGGCTGTCCGTGGGGATGTGCAGCGAGCCCAGAGGGGCAGGAAGAAGGACAAAGTCTCCCCAGGCCACCTTCTCAGGAGGGAGCCCTCATGTACTTCCATAACTAGCAGGTCACTGAGATGGCCAGACGCTGCTAGAAAAATCTTCTTCTGCGTCCCTCCCTCTCTGCCCTTCCAACTCCCTCAGAGCCCCCTAATGTTTACCCTGCATGTCTGTGTGTGAAAGACTCCCCGGAGGGGGTAGAGCGCGCAGGTGTGACTCGGCACCGGCCCTTGATGCCCATGTGCCGAGGTCAAGGCCGGGGCCTGGAATAAACCTCTTTTTACTCACATCCTGGGGATTCCACTGCAGAGGGTGGCAAACACATTTTGCCCTAATTTTCTCAGGTATTGGGGATTTGGGTCCACAGAAACATTAAGTTATCAAAACCTGGGGCAATGTGATCAGATACAAATGGCATCAAAGACCTGCCCAAGTCAAGCCGAACCTGGAAACACGTCCCCGGTCGCCCCCTCCTGTGAATCCCATCACCCTTCCATCTCTACCTGTTTACTCCACCTCCCCAGCCCCCAGCACCCCGACTGGGCCGGACCTGTGGGCCCAGGTGGGATACGTACCACTGCAGATCACCTGGCGCATCTTGACTTCCTTGGCGAGCCTCAGCATGGTGAATATGGTAGCCAGGGTGATGCCCAAGTATGGCATGAACTCAAACACTGTGGGGCACGGGCAGAGGTCACGAGGAGTCAGGGCAGGAGAGTCAGCAGAGAAGACAGCCCCGCCAGCTGCACCTCCAGCCCCGGCGCAGAGCCAGGGGGCCGCTTTGTGCAGGCTGGGCCACAGGGGAGAGTGGGAGGCAGGGGAGGTAAGAAGAGATGGAAGCCGGTGAAGGGGGAAGGAAGTGGGAAAGAGAGGAGGAGGGGAGAGAGGTGGAGGAAGAGGAAGAGGAGAAGGAGGAGGAGGGAGAGGAGGGGGAGGAGGAGGGGGAGGAGGGAGAGGAAGAGGGGAAGGAGGGGGAGGAGGGAGAGGAGGGGGAGGAGGGAGAGGAGGGGGAGGAAAAGGGGGAGGAGAAGGAGGAGGGGGAGGAGGAGGGGGAGGAGGAGGGGGAGGAGGGGGAGGAGGAGGGGGAAGGAGAGGGAGGAGGAGGGGGAGAAGGGAAGAAAGGAGGTAAAGAGGAAGTGGAGGAGGGAGAGGAGGAAAGGAAGGAGGAGGAGGAGGAGGAGGGGAGGAGGGGAGGAGGGGGAGGAGGAAAAGGGGGAGGAGGGGGAGGGGGAGGAAGGGGAGAAGGGGGAGGAGGAGGAGGAGGGAGGAGGGGGAGAAGGGGGAGGAGGGGGGAGGGGAGGAGGAGGGGAGGAGGGAGAGGAGGGGAGGAGGAGGGGGAGGGGGAGGAGGGGGAGGGGGAGGAGGAGCAGGGGGAGGCAGGGAAGGGGGAGAGGAGGCAGAGTGTGGGCTCTTCCAGCCTCTGACCCCTCTGGGTGTCCCACAGACGTTCTGGTATGAAGAACCAGAGGCTGTGAGTGAGAAAGTGAACAGGCATCAGGAGAAAGCAGAGAAAGAAGGGAAACTGCAGTGGGAGGGGGAGAGAGAAAGAGGAGCGGTGACAGACCACACTCGCCTCCAGCCCCGCTCCCACTAGCTCCCCTTTCAGATCCCTCGCCTGCTGGACCCCATTTCTGCCCCTCTCCTGGCTCTGGCATCAGCCCACACACAGGCCCCGCCCGCCCTGCCCCCAGAGCCCCTCCAGCCACGATCTCATTTCTTTCCCCGCCTGCCTTCCCTGCCTCTGCCCCCATCCCTCGCCTGCCCCCCTCTCAACCAGCCTCCGTCCCCAGGAAGCCACTGCCTCCAGCCTCATCTTCCCAGGCGCCCCAGGAGGATGGGCCACGACTGGCCCCTGGGCCCTTCCTGAGTCCTTCTCCTTCTCACAGGCTCCACGACACCACACTGCCCTCAGTTTGCTCCTAGATCTTCCGGTTCAGTCCCCCCTGAGCCTCCTCGGGTCCGGGGTTCCTCAGGGCTAGATGCTGGCCCTCTTCTCTCCTCCCTGTACTTTCACCCCCTTGGTGACAACAACTCTGGACACCACGTACACTCGAGGCCCCCTGCCCTCTGCACTCTGCTTCCCGCTTAATGACCTTGATGACCTCTCCACCTGGACATCTCTCAAGGGATGCAAACTCAATCCACGCAAAAGAAATTCATCTGAGCCCTAAGTTCTCTCTCCCCCAGTGCTTCCGGTCTCAGGAAATGAACACACTATACATGCAGCTGTTCAAACCTGAAACCTGAGTGTCATTCTTGGGTCCTCCTGTTCCTTTGTCTCTCACACGCACTCCATCGGCAAGTCCGCTGACCAGAACCCCATCTACTACTCACGTCTGTCCTCCACTAGCCGAATGAGTCCCAGCCTGAGCGACAGACACCTCACAGTTACACACCTCCCACCCCCTCTGCGTCCACACCACAGCAAGAATGGGCTTCCGGGGGGGCTTCTCAGGGGGCGCAGTGGTTGAGAGTCTGCCTGCCGATGCAGGGGACGCGGGTTCATGCCCTGATCCGGGAAGATCCCACATGCCGCGGAGTGGCTGGGCCCGTGAGCCATGGCCGCTGAGCCTGCGCGTCCGGAGCCTGTGCTCCGCAACGGGAGAGGCCATAGCAATGACAGTCCCGTGTACCAGAAAAAAAAAAAGAATGGGCTTCCTGGAAGTTTCATCAGGCAACTCTGCAGCTTAAAATCCCTCAATAGCTTCCTAGTGCCTTTATAGAGTCCAGACTCTTCGCCACGCCCACTAGGCCCTGCCTAACTCTCCAAGCTCATTTTGCACCCGTCACCCCCCTCTCTCTAGCTCCGGGCATAGTGACCTCTCAGTTCTTCAGAGAAACCAAGCTTTCTCCTACCACAGGGCCTTTGCACATTCAGTGCAGGATGGCTCCCTCATCTACTTCTTCACACAGATAATCATCATCTGAGTCTTCCGGTCACAGTTGAAGCATCGCCACCTTCATGAGGGCCTCACAAAGATGAGGTCCTCTTGCCCTCATCCTGATCTCAAAAAGCCCTCTGGCTGTCCTCTTCATAACTGCCATCTCATACTATGATTATCTGTTTTCTTGTTTACTGGTTCACGGTGTCTTACCTGTGGCCCAGCACCCACCCCAAGGCCTGGATGGAGAAGCACTCAGCACATGTTCGTGCAATGGAAAGGGAGGGAGGGAAGCAGAAAGTGAGAGAACGGGGCCAGAGAGGGAGAGAGGAGAGAGAGATTTCGAAGAGAAGGGATGACAGGAATAAAGACACAGAAATGAGAAGCGGAAACACAGAGAGAGAATCTTGGCGGCTGAGAGGGACCGAGAGACACACAGAGATGAAAAGGAGGAATGCCAGAGAAAGGTAATAAGAAATGCAAGGGGGTGGGGGCAGAGACAAGGGCAGAGGCCCGGCAGGAACACGGGATGGTCTTAAAGGGGTCAGATACTGGGGCTGAGGCCCCACGGGCCCTACCATTGCCATTGGCCAGCTTCGCCAGGGTGACGATGACAAATTCTTCGGCGAGGTTGAGGGGTCTGAGGCAGTGCTGTAGTTCATAAACAACCAAGCTGAAGTGGTTTCGGGACAGGGCCACCAAGGTGTCGCTGGCCACCTCTGCCCTCACGTAGCCCTCCACCTCCAGGGGACGGGAGAGGGATGTGTGGCGTCACCACCTGCTCCAGCCCTGCTGGGCTCCCTTGGGCTTGCTCAGCGTACTCCTGCCCCAAGAGGTAACCGGACAAGGGCCTCGGGCATCCCAGGCCGCACCTACCAAGGCCCAGCCCCTGGGTCGATGGGAGGCAGGGCTCTACTACCTGCAGCAACTCCCTCATCTCCTTGGAGGCGATGGTGACCAGCCTCTGGACGCAGCACTCCTCCAGCTCCCCCTGCTGCTGGAGAACCTCCTGCAGGACGCTGTAGATGTTGACTTTGCCCTGAGTGGAAATCTGGGGAACGAGTATGGCGGGTGGGAAGGTCCTGGACGGGGCAGTAGAGGCTGCGAGGGACCCGGCCCTGCCAGAGCACACGAAGTCACACGTCCTCCCTCCTATGGGTCCTCCTCCCAAACAGTGCGAGATTATGATTTATAATAAGAAATTTATGTTTGGTCTTCATCCAGTTTCTGGCACAGGGCCCCTAAAATCTTTGGAATTTCCTAAGTGATGAGAGTGACAAAGGTGTCTTTTGTTATATTGAGATGATTTTCGGTCCACACCTAAGGATGGGGACTGGTTGGCAGGAGAACCAATCATCTGATTAGAGGATTGGAACTTTCATTCCCACCCACTTGACCTCCGGGGAGAAGAGAGAGGCTTTGGAAGTGGAATCGATCGCCAATGGCCAGTGATTTCATCAACCATGCCTAGATAATGAAGCCTCCATAAAAACCCAAAAGGGCAAGGTTCGGAGAGATTCTAGACTGGTGAACAAACAGAGATTTGGCGGGAGTGGCGTGCCCAGAGAGGCCCTGGAAACTTCGCGCCCTTTCCCAAACCCTCACCCTCTATGTCTCTTCCATCTGGTTGGTCCTGAGTTATATCCTGTTAAAATAAACTAGTATCTCGTAGGTAAAATGTTTCTCTGAGTTCTGTGAGCCACTCTCATAAATTAATTGAACCCAAGGAGGAGGTCATGGGAACCTCCAAACCATAGCCAGTTGGCCAAACTTACAATTGGCATCTGAAGCAGGGGCGGGGGTGGGGTCGTCTTATGGGACTGAGCCCTTAACCTCTGGGATCTGACACTATCTCCAGGTAGACAGTGTCAGAATTGAGTTAAATTGTAGCGCACCTAGCTGGTGTCAGAGAATTATTTGGTGGCGGGGGGAACACCCACACATTGAATTTGGATGCAGAATTATCATTGCCTCATCTGGTCGATGACCCCACCATCCTGAAACTGCCTAAGACTCTGACCCCGATTCCGCCACCTCTCATGCCACCCGCTCCCTTCCTCCCATCAGGCTCATGCAACTGGCCCTGTCAGCGTGGCCTGCAAATCTGTCCTCTCCTCACTGTTTTCAGCCCAGCATACTCAGCTAGGCAGGTGTCAAATGGTCAGCACACAGGGTCCTCCACAGATTTGGCACTGACCCTCTTGCAAGTCCAAGAGGACATCATCTATTTTGCTTCTTAGATAGCTCTTGTCACAAGGGCGGGCTCCTCTCCACGGGGACTGTTACCCGCAAAACGCTCTGGGAAGATGGCCCCCTCCCCTGGCTGGTAAGGAGGTCACTTACCAACAGTCAAGACCTTAGCAAATTGGGGGACCTCAAGAGAAGAGGAAGTCGATGAAATTTATATGTTCTATGAAGGACATCCAGTACAGAGAGTCTTGGCCTTTCTTTCCCAGTCTCGATACAGCAAGTAATAGGGGCTTGTAAACTCCAGTGAGAGATTCCTCATGAAAACTCCTGGACCGAAGAGAACCGTGTGGCCTTCGCTGCCTAGTCCGATGGCCCTTGTTTTCTCAACCTCTTCATTTTTTTTCTTTTTCATTGTCCCCTAAGGAGCCTTCTTAAGCGTTTTTTCCTAATTGCCCCCCACCATGAAAATGTAATACCACAAAGATATAATATAGCTGAGTATACATATCTGTGCTTTGTACATCAAAAACTAAAATACCCTTCGCACACGCCAACCCCCGCCCCCACTGCCGCAAGAACCAATTTTACCTGCTTTGGAGCAGTATCACCCCGTTGAGAATTCACGCTCTAGATTTTCAAGGCAAACTCAAGGAAGCCTAGATGTGTAGTTAACACTGTTGCTGCAGATATGTAAACAGCCAGGCAAATTATAATACGCCCAGCCTAATTTCTGCGATCGAAATTAATCTTTGGAGAATATTTACGGGCGCAAGAGAAAAATTGTCAAAGACTTGGAAAGTGGCATAAAACAGGCAAGGGTGGCTTCCCAGAGGCGGGCTTGGTGCTGTCTGGCTGCCCCTGCAGGATCATCCGGCCTGTGGGAGTGTGTGCCTTTGATCGCCTGTGATAGTCTAGGCTATGCTACGTCTCCACGGAGATAGAAGGTAAGTTTTAGGAAACTGACGCTGAAAATGATTCCTGTTCGTGACAACGCAAAGGAATTTTGTCTGGTAAAGAATGCAAATCTCTATAAGTAAAATTGTCATTTTAACAGATTTTAACATCTTACTGGTTCCTTCACTAATTAAAGAATAACTAAAATCTCGAACACAGGTCAAGTTACAAAATATGCCTACTTGTTTATCATCTGTTTATTGCCACTGATCATTTATCATGGCCTGGGTATTAACCATGGTTTTTAAAATTTTCTATATTTCCTGATGCTTTGACTTCTTGGGGCCTTGTGGGCCCTGGAGAGACTGCCCAGGGTTAGTCAACTGCTAGAGATGGCAAACAGCTCACCCACTCACGAGCAAGCTTGTCAAATACAAGCAAGCCATCCAGGCTCCACGTACCGGCCACCTCTCCTATCAGGCTCTCACGCTCTGGACCACTATACACCTGCTCTAATCACCCCAGGGCCAGGCACCAGACGACTCAGGGCGGCCCCTACACCCCAGACCTCACTGAAATTATCCACACTAGCCAATCCGACGTCTGCTCATCCTGCCTCGCCGGATCTTCCCCTACAGAAGCCACAATAAATGCTCCTGCATACATTTCCCCCTTGCTCCCTCTGCCTCCTGCCTGACTCTGGTTCTTCCTTGTGGGCCTGCATGGCATGGCGTGCCCCTGCCTCTTGGGATCTGTGAGTAACAGACCATCTTTTCAAGGGCAATCATCTCCTGAGCTGTTGGTCTCACTATACCTGAATAATAATAAAACCTATGTTTAAAAAGACTTTTGCAAATTCTTTGCCTATGCTCCTGGACCCCGACCTCCCTCAAGGCTGCTACGTATCTTCTTTCTATAAAATAAAACTTGCTATTAAGAATTCCTATAAGGACCTGCTCTGCTACCCACTCTCAAATGCTCAAGAATAGTCTAAAATTCAACAGCTCTCCAAGTGTGGTCCCCAGACCAGCAACAGTGTCACCTGGGACCTTGCTAGACATGCTGATTCTTGGGCTTCACCCCGTACCTACTGAATCAGAAACTCTCACGATGGGCCCCAGAAATCTGAAGTTTTAACAAGTCCTCAGGGGATACCGATGCTCTGGTCCAAACTCTACCCTGTCATACAAAGCCCACCATGATCTCGGTTACATTTTCCATCACCCCCATCAGCATCCTCTACCCCAGCCTCTGCCCCAGTAAACAGCCTGCCCACTGGCCAAGCACCCCTGCACCCTGCATCTGGTGTGTCTCTGTTCCCCCACATCTACCTGCTTCACCCCTGCTCAACATCTTTGCAACTCAGGTCACCTGCTCTAGAACGGTGACTCCCAAACCCACTGTGTCAGAATACTGAGGAGCTTTGAACACCTGTGAGTGGCCCAGGCCCCACTTGGGCCTCAAGGGCTGAGACCCTCATAGTCTGGTCATTGTCTGTACCCCAGAACCTAGCCTACATCCACAACAATCAGTAAATGTGTGCTGAGCAGCGGACGGACACACAAACAGGTGGCCAGGCTCAGGGGAACGGCTGAGGGAGAGGAGGTCCTACCTCTGGTACCTGCAGGCAGCGGGTGAGAGCGCCCATCACCACAGAGGGCTCAGTGGCGGCCCTCTCCCTGATGATCACTGAGGCCAGCATCTTCCGCATGTCAGGACCTGCCCCAGCAGCGTCCGTTTTGGTTGACTCGCTGTCCATGATGTTGAGGAGGTTTGTGACTTGTTGGAAGGTACCTGAGACAAAGGTGGCACAGGTGTGATGCCGAGATGACCATTACAGGGCTTGTTCCTTGTGATCTGGTCTCCCTGATACCTGCACAGCTCTAGCTCTGCCTGGGGCATGATTGGGCAGGGACCTTCCTATCCACTGTACAGATGGAGAACCTGAGATCTTGACCAAGACTTGCCCTCCAGGAGTTAGTGGCCGAAATGAGGCCGGAGTGCAGGGAGGGGGTGACTTTCTTACCACTGTCGTCTGGTTCCAGAGGTTCCAGGTCCTCTGCCTCCTCTGACACGTCCTCATTTGACTCTGTTGATGCTTCTGCCAGTCTCTTCCTCAAGCTCTTTTGAGATAATAAGATTTGTAAAATGCTTGGTGTGTCATCCCACCATAAGACGACCCCCCATGAGTCACACCCTGCATAACCCCCTTCCCTAGAGTGTGGGAGGAACCCATGACTTGGTTAGACCCATATTCTAGCCAATAGAATATGGCAAAAGCAATGGGAACCTCCCATGATGCGATCACCACCATGATTACATTATGTCATATAAGACTACATCTTAGCAGACTGGAGAGAGATTCTCATGCTGGCCTTGAAAAGTAAACAGTGGTGATATAAACTGCCTATGGAGGGGGCCATGTCACAAGGAACTGAGGGCCTCAGTCCTACAACTACAGGAACTGGATTCTGCCAACAGCCACATGAGCTTGGAAGAGGACCAAGCTCCAGAAAGGACGCAGCTCAGACAACATCTTGAGTGCAGCCTGTGAAACCCTAAATAAATGACCCCGCTAAGCTAAGCCTAGACTCCTGACCACGCAAACTGTGGCATAATAAACAGGTGCTATTTTAAGCAACTACCTTTAGGTAATTAGTCACACAGTGATCGATAGCTACACTTGGTTAGGAAGGGCCTTTCCTCCCTCTTTTCTGGACACTGAAAACTAATGATTAATGAGAAATGCCCCTCGGCAGGTCTCATCGCTCCTCTCAAGGGGCTCTCTCCACATCGGCAGCTTCTCAAGGGCTGACAAACACCAACACAGACATCAACACTGAGGGATAAAAGCTCCCAGATCCTTTTTCCTCCTGTCCCAAGTTCCTCAAACTCCATCCCAGGGCCCTTCACCATCCTGTGTTCCTTTCCTCCTGGGAATCCTTTAAGGAACAAGTCTGGGACCTAAACACTGACCTTTTCTCAGAGTTCTCTCCTGGATGGAACAAAAATACACCACAAGAAAAAGCTCCATTCTCTGCCTGATACACATCAATGGTAACATGGACAATGGCAGGTTGGGTTGACAAAGGAGTGAGACCTTCGGGCTCCTCAGTCGTAACTCAGACAGGGAACAGGTCCCCTGACAGGGTGGGAGGGTTTCACTAGAATCATCACCGTTGGGTCCCAGACCCTTGGAACTCTCAGATCCAACTGTCTCCCTGAGCTCTGAACCCAGGGCTTTGAGGAGTGCACAGAGCCCTGGGATTTAAAAAACCCACATTATTTTGTTAATCAACATTTCTGTCACCCGTATGTGGGGTGAGGTACGGTGGCCTGTTTGGGGAAAGGAAATAGAGGGGGGGATTCACAGCCAAGTCCCCTGGGGATGTAGTGATAGGAGCCCAGGGTGGGGAGGTGTGAACTGGGCAGCTGGAGGAGATGGGGGTGACAGAGAGGTCCTGAGAAGAGGATTTCTCTTCCCCAAGGACTGGACAGCTTGCGGGATGGGGCAGTGTGGCCCTACTGACAGCCACTACATTTAGGTAATTTGCCACACAGTGATCGATAGCTACACTTGGTTAGGAAGGGCCTTTTCTCCCTCTCTTCTGGACACTGAAAACTAATGATTTATGAGAGATCCCCCTCGGCAGGTCTCATCGCTCCTCTCAAGGGGCTCTCTCGACATCAGCAACTTCTTAAGGGCTGACAAACATCAACACAGATGTCAACACTGAGGGATAAAAGCTCCCAGATCCTTTTTCCTCCTGAAGATAAAGAATTTCAAAGAAAGACAGGGCAGTGACACTGTTTCCCTGAACCAAAAGTGGGGCTCAAAGGATTTTTCTGTCAGTTGTAGCTGTGAAAGACAGTCCCGATCAACAGTCTGAGCAACAAAACAATGAATTTCTAGGCATTACAGGACAACAGATCAAGACCCAGAGCCACCCAGGTCTAAGACTGCTTAATTAAAATTCCCACTTAATTTCCCATTGCCCACACTGCCAAGAGGGAGCTCCTCAGCCTCTGCTTGTCACCTCTCATACCCCAGAGCTCATGACCCTCAGTAGCCCATTTCTACTTCACTGAATCCCGGTGGTTAGAAAACGAGCTTCCTCTATGTACTGCCAAACACTCATCCTCGCAAAATTCACGCATTTTTCCTCAGTCGGCCCTTTGGAGACATGTAAACCATGATGGAACAGACGCCAGAAGGCAGTTATAACATGCCCCTTCTTTCACAGTCCCCTTGGCCCTACCTCCCACTCCCTTCTGGGCCTTCTTTTCTGCTTCAAAGATTACTCAGTGAAATGGCTGCAATTCCATCCCACAGGCTCTGACTGTGTGCCTGAACCATGCAGCTAAGCTTGGCTCTCCTTGTTGTGGTGGATACAGAGGTGGGTAGGACACATCATTGCCCTCTGAGAGTCTGAAGACACAACACATGGAAGATTGTGGACTCAGAGCCAGAAGTGAATGTATCAGTTAGCCGTTGCTGTGTAACAAACGACCTCAAAATTGAATGACCGAAAACAACAGTTTATTATTGTTCACAAGTCTATGGGTCAGCCAGGTGGTTCTGTTGATCTGGGCTGTGTCCAGTCAAGCATAACTGGAGTCACTCATGCCTCTGTGGTAGCCAGTGGGTTAGATGAGGGTTGGCTAGTCTAAGATGGCCTCACACACATGCCTAGCGGTTGGCTTCCTATTGGCTGAAGTGACTAGGGTGATCAGGAACCATGGCTCCCATCATGCAACAGGGCTGGCCCAGGTTGTTCTCAGAGCATCTGGGCAGGTTTCCAGGAGAACGGGCAGACACACCAAGGCGTCTCAGGGCCTAGACTTGAACTGTACCTTTCACCTCTGCCACCTTCTAACAGCCAAGGGAGGTCACAGGCCAGTCAGGCCTTAAGGGGTGGGGATATAGATTTCCCTCTTGATAGGAAGAGCTGCAATGTGACGTTGTGAAGAACATGGCTATCAGAAGGGGTGGAGGAAGGGGTCCTTTTGTATTATTATTACATATATGGTGAGTGTAAGCCGTGGCCAGAAGTGAGGTGCCCCAAACACGTTATCTAGAGAGGATGCTAAGAGGATGAGATCCAGGAGAATGAAGTGGGTTCTGCTTGGTTTTCCAAATGAAAATAGTTTTTTTCTGAGTATGACAGTAATATAGGACTCACATACAATGCACTCATAAACTCAGCCCCTCTTAGTGCTGTCACTCAACTGAGCTTCCCACGTCTGCTTCTATGGGAACCAAACTGAAAAAAAGAAAACACGGTATTCGTAGAAACCTGTGAGCTTAAGTGCATGGAAGGCCCTGTAAGAAAGTGGAAAAAATGGAAATAGAGTATGTATACAGTGAACACATTTGGGGGCACCTTACCGGCTCTCAAGGCTCCCGCTTCCCTGACCCACAGAGTCACAGTTACGGGGTCCCGGCGGCCGCGGTTTTCCGTCTATAATCCCTCCCCCGCCACTCCTGATTGGACAAGGAGTGGGCACGTGATCCAGCTGGGCCAATCAGGTTCTTTCTAACAGGAATTCGGAACTCTGGGCAAGAGAGAATGCCGTCAGTCCCCTGTGGGGTCTTGGGGATGTCGGTTCCCGGGAATGAGGAGCAGGGAAGGCCGAGAGGAGAGGGAGCCCTAAAGCCGGCGCCCAGAGCATGCAGGGACGGGAGGGGGCCAGAGAGGCTCCACTCAGCTCAGCTCCTCTGGAGGCTTGGCCGTGAGCCTCTCACCCTTAGGAAGCACGTCTCCTTACAAAATGACCTCTTTTTTTGCTTAAGATATCCCAAGTTGGGTTCTCTTACTTGTAAACAAGAGGGTCTAAAAACTCGGAACATGGGGCTTCCCTGGTGGCGCAGTGGTTGAGAGTCCGCCTGCCAATGCAGTGGACGTGGGTCCATGCCCAGGTCTGGGAAGATCCCACATGCCGTAGAGCGGCTGGGCCCGTGAGCCATGGCCAGTGAGCCTGCGCGTCTGGAGCCTGTGCTCCGCAACGGCAGAAGCCACAGCAGTGAGAGGCCCGCGTACCGCAAAAAAAAAAAAAAAAAACAACTAGGAACACAGAGGTGCACAGGAGCATGAACTGGGGGAGGTCAGAGCAGTTCGGGGTCCCTGGGGGTTGGGGGGGTGAGGGGTGGAGTAGCAGGGAGGCGTGGGCAGTGAGGCCGCGAGGTGGTCCCTGGGTTGACCGGGAAGGACCTTGAAGGAGGGGGGACATAGTCCACGAATCAACATGGGGCTCAGAGGTGTGGGATGGAACTGGTGTGAATGGCTTGTGTTCCAAAAGCCACCTAGGGAAGGAATAAATTGGGCTGGGGTCAGGAGAAATCCTAGCTAGCCATGACCCCAGTCTTCCAATTTGAAGCCCACACATTTGAAAGTTCTACATGTAACACAAAGCAAAAAACAAACCAACAAACAAAGGTGTGGACAAAATTAAAGAACAAGTGGAAGAAAAAAATGCACGTGACAGGAGGGTATTTTCAGTGATTCTGTAAGCACTCAACAAAGCATCAGGGGCTTCCCTCGTGGCTCGGGGGTTAAGAATCCGCCTGCCAATGCAGGGGACGCGGTTCGATCCCCGGTCCGGGAAGATCCCACATGCCACAGAGCAACTAAGCCCATGCGCCACAACTACTGAGCCTGTGCTCTAGAGCCCGTGTTCCGCAAGAAAAGAAGCCTCCACAATAAGAAGACCGTGCACACCGCAACAAAGAGTAGCCGCCTCTCGCTGCCACTAGAGAAAGCCCACGCACAGCAGCGAAGACCCAAAGCAGCCTAAATAAATTTATTTAAAAAATAAAAATAAAGGGAAGGAAAACAAGAAAAAAGTTTAAAAAAAATCATCAGGGTAATACACCCCACAGGAAAACAGGCAAAGGGTACTCTCCAAAAAAGAAATACAAATGGCTCATGAGCTTGAAAAAAAAAAAATTCAACCTTTAATAATAATAACAGGCAATTAAAAACAAAATCCCACTTTTGCCTGTGAAACTGATACTTTCTTTTTTCAAGATAATACTTTATACTGAAGGGAGTGTGAGAACCTGGCTCCTCCATCGATTGAACCTCTCTGGCACAGTTTGGGAATATCTCAAACCATTTGCCCAAGATAACCGTGCATCAGTGCCCCACCCAGACCCCTGTGTTCTTATCTCTTAGTGCACAGGGCCTGACCTCCAACACCACACCTGCATTTCTCTCCAGTGGGATCTCTCTGGGGTTTAAAGCCCTCCTTGCCTGCTCTTGTGGCCGACTGGAAGCGCAGGGAAATTAATACCACCTGGGAGCAGCCAATCACCGACAGGGGCAAGTGCTCAGATCCCCAAGGGCCTTGCCCCTCCGGTCTGGGTAAGTCTGGCGTGTTTTCTGCACTGGCTCCCAGTGTCAACCAGCAGGATTCAGTTCCCACTGCCCACAGAGAGCTGCCTTCTTGGTGGTCATCACTCCCCATCCTGCTCTCCACTCCCCTTCAGGGTTTCCTTCACTTCCCAGATAAACTCCTTGCCTGTGGATCCTCACCTCAAAGGAACCGAAACAAGGGCTTCCCTGGTGGCGCAGTGGCTGAGAGCCCACCTGCTGATGCAGGGGACACGGGTTCGTGCCCCAGTCCAGGAGGATCCCACATGCCGCGGAGCGGCTGGGCCGGTGAGCCATGGCCGCTGGGCCTGCGCGTCTGGAGCCTGTGCTCCGCAACGAGAGAGGCCACAGCAGTGAGAGGCCCGTGTACCACAAAAAAAAAAAAAAGGAACCGAAACAGACAACCATTAATTCGTTGTAAGGCACTTTCCCATGGAAATAGTCATGAATATGTACAAAGACTTAGCTACTAGGATATTCGGTGAAGTCTTTTTTCTCAAAGAAAATAAAAGTGAATACACCAGGAAGTAGTGGTTAAATAAATCCTGGTATATTCATGAAATAGAATATTCCTTGGCCACTTAAAACACATTAAATATTATACAAAGACCTGGAGAGAACATTCACAATAGGATGAAATGAAGGAAGAATGTTAATAAACACTAGATATATTTGGTATCTTTGCAATATTTTATAACTATATACATTTGCCAAAATATTTACTAACTGTGGTTACTTGCAGGGAACATGGTTAATAGTGAATTTAATTTCCTTGTGTGTGTACACCTCTATATTTTTCAAATTTTCTGTCAGAATCATGCATTACTTTTGTAGTTAGACCATGTAGTTTAACAATAAATAAATGCAACACCCATGAAGAGACCACCTAATAAATATAATTTATACGAATTTATTAATGTTTTTAGTTATTACATCAGAGAAAATATACTTGCCAGTCTCTGTAATTTAGGCTTTTGTCAAACTCAGATCCATTTGGCTCAAGCAATGACTATCTGCTCAGGCATATCACCCATCAATTTTATACATCATTCGTTCCCCCCAAAGTCAGAAATCTATACCATTCATTCATATCATATCAAGTACAAGGAATGAACGTTTCCTTACTTAAATGCACAAAGTGACATCTGGGAAGCATGAGCATAATTTAGAGCCAGCCATTATTGGTAAAGGAATCTATCACAACCACCTACAGATGCCAGAAGATGAGGTTACAACTCTCCGGGGGTGAGGGGGGAGCGGTGGTGGGAAGCTGTGGCTCCCAAACAGGCCCCATTTCTGAGTAGGTAAAGTACTGCAGGTGGAAGGAGGGACCTATCCAACCCTCTTTGCAAGTGATTTGAAAGATGACACGTGTAGTACGGATTAAAGATACTGGAGGGAGCAGAAAAGATATTTAAATATCTCTACCTGTATGTGTGACTAATGTTTAGATCATTTTTATTTTTTAAGACACACTCTGGGGTGTTATTTTCTGGCAAAGTATTTCTTGAATAAGCATAACATGAATTTAACCTGTGACTCTTTTTGCAAGTTTCCAACCCAGTTCTCAGTGTGCCTTGGATTTATGAGATTTCTTCACTCGCTCTTTTTTCCCGAAGCATTTCCGGAAGGCAAAGGCACAGCCCTTAAAGGTGACGAAGATGACTGTCAGTACGACCGCCAGGAGGAAGCCGATCACATCCAAAGAGTAGTACTGGTACCAGGTGAGGTCATGCGCCGCAGGGCGCAGGTGTGGCGCCCCCTTGTGCCTCATCACAAACTCCACCCAGAATACAGCCAGGTCTAGAGGCTCCATGGGGCGGTCCTTGTGAAGGCTAGAGAGGCGCATGATGTTTTCCTTATAGCTGAACACACAAAGACAGTTATGTGAATGTCTGGAACACCAACAGTAGGGAACCATCCTCTCTCTATGCTTGCTTCCAGTTAGGAACGCTACCAGATTTTCCAAACTTGGCAGTTTCTATTGTAACCAGAAAAGAAAACACACACTAAATATTCTTTATGAAAGAAAGAAAGAAAGAAAGGAGGGAGGGAGGGAGGAAGGAAGGAAAGAGAAAAAGAAAGAAAGAAAGAGAAAGAAGGAAAGAAAGAAAGGAAGGGAGCAAGGAAGAAAGAAAACTGTAAGTTAAAATTATAATTTTAAATTATTTGAAACTTGCTTCCTACTTTTCTTCTTTTCTTTTTAGTGATATCTTTGTAGGCAGTTGATCATACTTTTTTGGTAACAAGATAAAGAAATAAAGGAAAAGGTCATCTCAGAAATTATTAATGATTTCCCATTCAGTGAGATTGTAAACGATCACTTCTAGCCAAAGTAAAAGCCATTTTTAAGTGCCATCTCCAAGACAGTGCTATGCTTTCAACTCAACTGTCGAAACATCAAACCTCCAAGTGCTAACTTTTGCATGAGGCAGTGTCTTTGCAGCCCGTTAAAGAAAAATGGATTCCTGTTTATTTTGGACTGTGTTGATAGCTGAGTCAGAATATCCAAATCCAAAATGGGTTACGTACTTCAACGCTTAGTACGGATGCACTAAAAGAGGAAGGAGAAGGAGGACGACGAGAAGGACAAGAAGAAGGCAAAGGGAAAGAAAAGAGAGAAGAACTTGAAAAGTGAGGCGCTTATTCAGGAGCAGTTATGATCATTGCTTTTCTTGACTATGTCCATCATTTTATTTGTATACATTATTATAATGTACTATTAATATGTGGCCATAAATTGTTAAACATCTTCCTTGTATATAAATCTTCTCTTATAAAATAGATTTTCTTGGACTTTCATTCATTCATTCAATATTTATTGAGCACCTGATATGGCCTGGTTGTATAATCTGATGTTGGAAATTTTTCCACTTTTTTTTATTTTATGTAGGTCCAGTCCCAGCTTAGAGTGTTGGGAACATGGAGATTCACAATCGGAGATGGCTCAGAAATGAAGAGATGAAGTTAGTTAGTAACTTAAGCTGACCGATCAGTGTTTTTTGCTTTTTTTTAATGATAATGTACCAGAGAATTTCTACCAAGTCATTTTTAGGTTACAAGTAGTTGTCCATACCACTGAATGAAAGGTCAAAATTACATCACTAATATGAGCCTCAAGAATGAGTTTCCAGCATCTGGAAAGAAATCGGGCTTTAATTGTGCTATGTGAGCAGCATCGCCCGATGCCGACATGCTGGGCTGCAGGAGCCAGTCGGAATGATGGATAAGAACCACAGCAACTGCTCTGGGAAGGTTGTTACTGACACTGTGAGCACTTTACCCTGGGGTTATGCAGACAATTCTTTTTATTCACAGGCATCACACACATGCGAGCACCATCGTTTCTAGCACGTTTTCCTTGTCCAGGCTCGGCGTCCCCCTGTGTAGTGTGTCCTCCCATCTGAACACACTCCAGTCTTTTCACATCTGTCCTCCTTCAAAGTGTCCCCCTGTGTAGTGTGTCCTCCCATCTGAACACACTCCAGTCTTTTCACATCTGTCCTCCTTCAAAATGAAGCAAGTATGGGTGAAGGCTCCTGACACTGTCATAGATCCGTACACACATGCATGTGCACACGCACATACATGATAGATCATTGGATGAAGTCCACTGCTGGCAATCACTTCTTCTCATAAGGTTTTGATCAGCCTATCACTTGTAGCAATACAATAAAGTTCGTGCAGAGATAATTTGATCTGGTGGCTTTTTGCCTTTTGAATTGTTTCCATAGCCACATTTGAACAAACTTGACTTTGCTTTTATTATAAGCCTTTGTCATATCACATGACACACACAAACACACACACACACACACACACATTAATAAACCCCACGGACAAAATTTCTCACAGGTTTCAGCGCTCGGAAAAGCTTTACCTTTAAGCACCTGGTTTGTTTTTATCTTACGGACACTATGTTTCTTGTAATGGAATACTTCTCTCTTTGCAGGAACTTATAGATCAGACATCTATTATATTGACATTGTTTTTTTTTTAACTGGAGTTTTAAGTATACCAGGGGAAATAATATTTAAGATCACTTCTGTGATAAATTCCCTAGGAATTAAAGCATCTTTTTCTAAAACGAATAATAATAACCCCAAATCTTCTTGCTTATAAATTAGATCTTGATGTATTTGTTTTCACATCTGAAGATTTACTGTGAAGCGATGGCCAAAATATAAGTAGTATTCCTTGGTAGCTTCTCTCTTACCTTTTGTCACTGATGACAGTTTTCAGGGCATTTTCTAAATCTTTTGAACTCATTTCCAGGATGTCCAAGGTTACTCCGGCCCCTCGGGTCTCCATGCGCTTTGCATTGTCCATCTGATCACCAAACAAGGGCATCATCACCATCGGAACACCATTACATATTCCTTCATAAACACCGTGGGAGCCGGAATGTGTGATAAAGGCCCGAGTCTTTGGGTGACCTGAGAAGCAAAACAGGGAGAGATGCCAGCAGTCAAGCCACTGAGTTTCACAACCTGACATCGTCTAGGTTCTGAAAGCACTCTCAGGACCCAGTGCCATCCACACGTGGCCCTTGCAGAAACGTGCAGAAGAAAATGTGAGTTGAGATGTCCTACTGGGTAAAAAGCAACATGAGATACATTGGCCATAATATTTTCCAGCTAAACAATTCTTTAGAATAGCCCTGCCTGAGCCACTTTCTTAATTTAACCTTGGTTTGACCTACACATCAAATCCTCCCCACGTACCAAGCAGATCATTTTGGGGCAGCCACTTGACAAGTTTTGTATTCTTCGCAAGATTCGGCGGTGGAGTCCCAGTGTACCGCCACAGGACCTTGCAGAAGCAAAAAAAAAAAAAAAAAAAAACAAAGTTTAGGAACATAATATGATTTTTAAAACAAAGCAAGACATCTGCTATAGTAGCTAGAAAGTGGAGTCTCTCTGAATGAATATAACCTTGGCAAGGGTGGGAGGTATAGTGACTAAGAAGGCTTCTGGGGATGGGTAACATTCTGTGTCTTGTTCCAGAGGCTTGATTCCACGGGTATGTTCACTTTGTGAACTTGTGAACATTCATCAAGCTGTACACTTACGATTTTTGCACTTCTCTGCACTTCAAGGGAAAGTTTACTTAACAAAATGAGTGGGCATAGAACTATTAAAGCAGAAATATAAGAAACAAATCCAGGGTTCTAAGCAAGAGCTTTTTGGAGAAATATTCTTATGCAATATGAAGAAACACTATCCTGCCCATTTTATTTTTAAAAATAAATTCTAATATACTTTTGAGTCACTTAGAGAGAAAGAGACCTCCTCGTGAAGTGGATCATGTTTTAACAGAGTAGTTGAGGGTGAAATTGCAAAAAAAGAACAGTTTTGGATTAATAATTGGGAAGTGGCAGGGAAACCCAAGCCTAAAGCCCAACTCATAGAATTAATTTAGGTACTGAAAGCCTGGGGTTAGAACTCTTGTGAAGACAGATAAAAAAAAATCACGTAGAATCTTCTTACTGTCTGAGGTATTTTGCCCAAAGCATCAGCAATTTCCGTAGCTTTCTGCTCCGGAATCTCTGAGACCATTGAGCCCAGAGAGAAGACCACAATTCCATGTTCTCCAGAAGCATTTACATAGGCTTCAAATTCCTAGGACCAGAAGAGAAATGTCCAGTTAAATTTTTTTCTCATATTCTTTGGCGACAGCATACATTCAGCTATGAATCAGGTATCTTCCTCTTAAGAATGTGATTAAAGGAGTGTGTGTGTGTGTGTGTGTGTGTGTGTGTGTGTGATAGAGACACAAAGCATCAGTGTGTGTTAGAGCATCCCTCCCTCCCTAACTGCCTTCCATCCCACAGGAGGAAGGCTTCCTGCTTACAGAGTTATCACTTGGTTTCTTCTTTGAGATACAGAATCCAGGTAATGTGCCAAGTTTCCAAAAGAAAAGTGATCGGAGGTAAGACCAGATCCACTTCCCCAGGGCTTCAGGCAGCTGGGAAAGTCTGGGACATAAGCAGGCCTTTAAGGGTGCGCAGGGCTGAAGCAGAGGGTTGAAGGCAACGGGGTGGAGGGAGGAGAGGGAAAGGGGCATCCTGGAGAGAGGAGAGAGCCTTTCAGCAGATTCTGGGGAAGGAAACATTGGAGGAGAGGAACACCGTCCAAAGAGGACTTCGGAAAGCTTTCTATGGACTAAAGCTCCCGTATTGCCTGTCTAAGAAAATCTACAGTAAAGACCTGTATTACTTTTCAAGGTTTCTAGAATATTCTTTTATACTGAAAGAATGAATGGAGTCAGAGCAGAAAGCTACAGACAGCATTAAGGATTAGACTCACGATTAAGGAAAAAGCCTCAAGTAGCAAAAACATCCTTTCACAGCTCTCGCCTCCCTGCAGCCTAGGGCAGTTTCCCACACGGCAGCCGAACGCACTTGGATGATTAAAGATCATGTTCATGTCAACTCAGTGGTGAAATTCAACCAGTCAACCGTGCATTTTTCCACCTTTCCTGGAGAAGAGTTTCTAAGAGTTTAAGTGAACTTGCCTGCGTTAGCAAGAAGAGTATCCGGAAGTTTATCTGAATCTTTCTTTGCTGGTTCCTTAACGTACTGTGAAAAGTAAACTAGGTGAGAAAAATACAAAATAGGGGACAGGAACTCTTGCCAAGTGTGTCCCAGAGATCTGAGCCCCTTCTGTGGAGTTCAGAGAAGGTCAAGGGCATGTGAGTAAACCCTGACTACCAAACTACCAAAGCCACTGGTGGGAAGGAGAAACAGGCAGAATCTTCACCCACCCGGCGTATGACCCTCACAGAGTGCTCACGTCCTGTCCCAGAAGCTGATTCCTTATATCACTACGTCCGTCATGGTCATCCAAGGAAGGCTGCACAGGTAAGGCTGCTCCATTGTCTCAGGAGGCAGCCAACCAGGACCATCCGCAGGCATTACGGCCTTGGCTATTTAAGGACAAAGCTCAAATGAGGCAACGGGACTTTCTGAAGAAACTTCTGGGCCAGATGACAGAGGGAATGAGGAATGAAGAACAGAGAGGGGGCCACACGCTAAGCCCTCTGCAGATTACACCAGCTTGTTGCCCTCTGCATGGGAGGCAGCATCATTCCCAAACGGGGGCGCTGAATTGATTCAAAGTCCTTCCCTTTGCCAACGGCGTCCTATTGCCATTAAGTCGACTTTTTTTATCAAGGAATAATTTTTTTTCTCTTTGTCCGTGCCGTGCGGCTTGTGGGACCTTAGGCCCCCAACCAGGGATTGAACCCAGGCCCTGGGCAGTGAAAGTACAGAGTCCTAACCACTGGACCGCCAGGGAATTCCCAAGGAGTAATTTTGTTAATCAAGTGAGTTTTGGTGTATTTGAACTGTACACCGTGATTGATTTTCCAGTTAACAATGAATCTTACAACCACTAGAACACGAGCAATCCGTGGTTCCCTTGAATAAAGCAGGAAGACAGGATTTTAGAAAATGTCTGTGTGTATGGGGTGAGAATCAGAGATGGCAGGGATCCCAACTAGTAAATACAGATCCTAGTTTACGACCTGGCAAAGGCCCTTCCCTAAAGTAATAAGGAATAGACTTAGAGACGGATGTCAAACAAAAGCTCTGAAAGGATGCGACAAAACGGTTCAATGAGAAGAACAGCAGTTTTAACCATTAGCGTTACAACCTGGAGATGAGCGGTGGGTGTGTTTCAGGAAGAGAGGAAGGAAGCCCCTAGATTCAGCCCTCAACAATAATCTTAGCTCAGCCTGATCTGTTCCCAAACTTCAGAGCCAATGCCAGAGTGCTTCAGGCTTCAGGAAATACATGCACACACACCTGCATGCACACACACGCAGGGGCACACACATACGCAGTGGGAATCTGCTTAAAGGAGATAGAGCACGGCATAAGTAGCGCAATTTTCCCCCAACTGTTGGTTATTAATGATCTAATTAACTCCTTGAGAGTCTCCAGACGGTTTTATACGTCTCCAAAGAGTGCCAAGGGCATTAGTGAGACTGCGTGATGTGGTTGGCTTTGCCCAGAACTGCGGGGTTTCCTGGGACTTTCAGTGTTAAAACCAGAACAGTCCTGGACAAACCAGGATGCTGGCTCCCCTGGATGTGAGCTAGGAGACTTCAGACGGGGCTCAGCACACGATTTTCAGAGACGGCTGCCAAGCTTGATCCCAAGCACGCCAGTAAAGCCACTGACCAGCCCTACTGCCAGCCCATCCCACTGTCTAGTCTGCCCCCACCAGCCTCAGGCCCTGTTCTAGGGCCCTGGCTGCTGGCAGCTGTGTCTTGGTCTTTCCCATTGGGCCCATCTGAAAGGTCAGGGAGTGGGTATCATCCTCCCCGCCGACCATGCTGAATTTCCTAAATTTCCTAGGACCTCCTCTCCTTCATGAAACCCACTCTCACTTTAACCTTGTCTAGAAAGGGCCAATGTCCCCTCCTTCCATACCCTTCCACAGCCACTCAGCCACCGTAGGATGTGATTAACACAGAAGGAACGTGCAGGGCCATAAACACCCAAAGTTAGGTAATATCACTTGGCTGGAGTTTAAATGCCATGAAAGTCCGTTTACAGAACACAGAAGGGCAAGCTGCAGAGCTTGTGTTATCACGGCCAGTGTCGATTCTGGGCCAGTACAGGATTCAGTAATGGTAAGGTCTACCCCCTACTTGGCAAAAGTTCCCCTAAACCTTGCCCCAATTTCACAGTCTCTGGAATGGGCAAAGAGCGAAGCCATGTGATGACTGAAATAAACCTTGACCCCCCACCTCTTATCCCATTCCAAAAAAATAAGGCTCCCCAAAGCGAAAAGACTTGCCTACTCCAAGGAAGCTTTTAATATAAAAATCCTGACTTTTGCTGCAAGTTTAGTATTTTCAGTTCCAGGCTTTTATTAGATTTTTCCTTCCCAAATGCCTTTTGTTTTGCAAGAAAGCCTCGTGAAACCTTTAGTATGTTGGAAACATGTCGCTTTATCATTATACATTCAGAGCCACTTACAAACATTGCAGGCTTCCCTGGTCGGCACTCTTTCTTTTCCTCGTCATCTTCAAGTATGTTCTCACCCATCTTCTGTTTGGCTATTTTCCTTACAATTAATGTGGATGTATGGATGTCATCTCTGTAACCCTACATGTCTGTAAAGGTGGTCTCTCACCCTGAGAGGGGAGTGACATCTTGGAATTCTTGAGTTTCATGCCTTTGCTCTCGACACTGTTCTATCATCTTTATTCCTTCAGACACCCCAAAGGTATGCCCAGCACCAGGCTGTGCTTTCTCTATGGACTCTCATTACCAAAGATTTTTATCTTTATTCTTGATAAGTTCTGGACCTTTACCAATAGCATTGGGAGTAGGTTGGTCCCCACTAGAGGGAGGGAAGCACAGAGTAACATTCTTTAATTAATAAAAAGGAAAAAAGATAACAGCAACGTGACAAACCAGCAAAAATCAAGAAAAGGGGAGATGACAAAGCAAAATAAAAATAAACTGGAAGAATTATAATCAAATCTATCAATTGTTAAGTACAAACAGGAAAAATTCAACTATTAAAGGAATCTGCCTGACTAGGTTAAGAATATCAGCTCCATGTTGTTTAAAGAGAAAGAAGAAGGTTGATGATATGGAGTAGTAAAGAGGCACTAGAGAAGTGTAAACAAAAATAATGCAGGAATGGTGGTATTAGTATCCAAAAACGGGGAATTTCAAATTAAAAGCACTTAAAATAGGACAAGGAGAGCTACTATTTGGTACAACTTACAGAGACATTCTCACACCTAAGCTTATTTGCACCAAACAAGGCAGCAACCAATACATACTCAATACAATTCACCACTTAGACAAATTTACAGGGGAAAAAATATATCAATAAATGATATAAAAACATGATAGCAAGAAAGGCAGTTGATAACGTTCTTCAGCCTCTCCCATTAAACATCCAAAATAAAGAAGGAAATCATTTAAATAAATAAAGACGGCTTGCCAAAAATCCATGGCAAACTTAACGCAAAGCAATGAAATGAAAATCTCACTTGGATATGCTGGCTAGCTTTCTTTCCTTTGACCTGAGATACGCCCGTTGGTTTGATGATATTTCACCCCTTCCTTTTCCTCTGTCTGAAAGAGAGTCATTAATGGTTTTCTATACTCTTAGGTTTTCTCATCTTGCTTTCAGAAAATCAACACCACCTCCTTCTTTCTTCACCAGACCACCCCATCAGACACAAATGTGTCCAACGGGCCATTTCTCAGAATCTTATTGCCATAGGACCTTTGAGGGATTATCAGCTCTCTCTCCACATTACAGGGGCGGAAGACAGAGTATGGAGACCCTGTCTTGCAGCAGTGAGGTGGAGGCATCCACCTGACACCTGATTTCTCCTGGTTTTCTTCCCGCTGCCCAGAGTTTCTCCTGGCTGTGACAATTACATGATCATTTAAAATATGAACCACGTCAGGGGCACGCTGGAAATAAGATTCATCGCTCTCCAAGGGTGATGATAGCCCCATAGTAGGAGCCAGACTCAGCACCTGGAAAGTGCCTGGGCTACCAGCAGATTCTCAACCAATACTTGAAAAATAAATGAATGCACGCCCACTGAAATGTCATCTTCTTGAAGAATCCTTCCCAAACCCCCTTTTGAAGGAGCCTCTCCTGCTATTCTCTATCTCCTCTGTTGAGACTTGGAAGAGGATGTGAATGCTACTTTTCTGCATGGTGTAGGGGAAAAAAATTAACATATAAGCATTTAAGAGAGATGCATGAACTTTCTGCCCATTGTCAGAACCTGGCTATCTGGTGATTTGCTTAGTAGAGGAAATGGAACTGCAGGATTCAGCCTATCAGAATATCTAGAAATGAACCTTTAATCAGGAACATAAAGGCAATTTTCCCTGCTGGGATCTATAGATATCAAAAAATGATTTCAGCAATCTTGACTCCTGTGAGCCTGACCCAGTCACAGGCAAAGTGCATAAAGCACAATTTTGTTCTCTGCAAGGAACCCTGAACCCAGCATGCTGTGTTTATGGCATTTAAACGGTGTTGCATCTAATTGATTATTATCTGCTGGAGCACACAGAATAAAGTGGCCAAAATACACTTTCCTGAAGTATCTGATAAAAGAAATAAGCCAGAAGATGATGCCAAAGACAGCTATAAATTACAACTCAGACCTAGGAGACTGGTGAGATATCAACGAGAGAGGACATTTGAGACTATCTCAGCATGCTCATTCAGCATCTGTGGCGAGCTCATCTACCCAAAGCACTTGCTAGACTACAGGCATTTAAAGTTCCCACTCAAATACACACCTGAGATAGTGGCTTTTTGCTAGCGCAGTTGATCCCACCAATAAAAACTGTATTGGGCATGATGGGCCTTGGGTAATTATTTACAAAGTCACTTCTGAGAAGCCAGATAGATGCATAGCTCATAAGGTCCTGGAGAGTCACGTCTTTCTGAAGGACTTCCGAGGCAAGTGGTGCGTACGGGGAATAAACCACATTGCACAGAAAGCTCTCTGACAAGGCAATGAGTATGTTCTTCACCCGCTGCAGGAAGGTCATGCGATCTGAGTTAAAGGACAGAGGCCTGGGCACATAGGACGGTGGGTTGGGGCACTGGGTACCCTGGAAGTCCAGGCTGCACGGCAGTCCATTCAAGAAGAACACAGCAGGCACAGCCAAGTACTGGGCCACGATGGGGCCGCAGGGAAGGAAAGGGTCTGTCAGTACAGCATCAAAGCTGCCTTCTGCCAGGGAGGACATCAACTCCTTGTTGTGCAGTAAATGGGAGCAGGCGGAAAAGAGTAGAGCTGAGTCATCTTTGATTTTCTTGTATATTTTGACCATGCGCTGCAGAAAAGGGTCGTTCTCAAAAACACTACGCCCAAGGTTTATAAAAGCCACTTCCAAGTCCTCCCTTCGGAATGGCACGGGATACCTCTTCAAGGTGTAAAATGCCCCTTCTTTAACGTACATGGAGGCGTCGGGTGCGAGGACCACTATGTCATGTCCCTTGCGCTGCAGCTGCTGGATGATCCCGACCAAACTCAGCCAGCGGCTGCCGTCTATGGGGACCACCAACAGCTTCCCACCCTGCGTCAGGGCAGGGCCAAGCGCACACAGCAGCAGGCCCAGGATGAGTGGACGTGGACCCTGGGACCCTGCTGTCATGGTGCCCCTGCCGTTGCTACCAAGACTGTCACCTGCCGGAGGTCTGCCCTCTCCCACTTACACAGCGCAAGAACCAAACTGTACACCAAGTTAATGTTTGATTAGGTCACATGACAATCACTGTCAGTCAGCTAGTGGTACCTGGAAGTTTACTTTTAGAGATAAAGAGGGTACAACTTGACTAGGTCTCTTCATAGGCAACAACAGTTTAACTGGCTGGAATCCCTTAACAATCACTTGAATCACATTTTTTTTATCTTTGTTGGAGTATAATTGCTTTACAATGTTGTATTAGTTTCTGCTGTACAACAAAGTGAATCAGCTATATGTATACATATATCCCCATATCTCCTCCCTCTTGAGCTTCCCTCCCACCCTCCCTATCCCACCCCTCTAGGTGGTTGCAAAGCACCCGAGCTGATCTCCCTGTGTATGCGGCTGCTTCCCACTAGCTATCTGTTTTACATTTGGTGGTGTATATATGTCCATGCCACTCTCTCAGTTCGTCCCAGCTTCCCCTTCCCCCTCCCCGTGTCCTCAAGTCCATTCTCTACATCTGTGTCTTTATTCCTGTCCTGCCCCTAGGTTCATCATAACCATTTTTTTTTATTCCATATATTTGTGTTAGCATACAGTACTTGTTTTTCTCTTTCTGACTTACTTCACTCTGTATGATAGACTCCAAGTCCATGCACCTCACTACAAATAACTCGATATCATTTCTTTTTATGGCTGAGTAATATTCCATTGTATATTTGTGCCACATCTTCTTTACCCATTCATCTGTCGATGGACATTTAGGTTGCTTCCATGTCCTGGCTATTGTAAATAGTGCTACCATGAACATTGTGGTACATGTCTCTTTTTGAATTATGGTTTTCTCAGGGTATATGCCCAGTAGTGGGATTGCTGGGTCATATGGTAGCTCTATTTTTAGTTTTTTAAGTTACTTCCATGCTGTTCTCCATAGTGGCTGTATCAATTTACATTCCCATCAGCAGTGCAGGAGAGTTCCCTTTTCTCCACACCCTCTCCAGCATTTATTTTTTGTAGATTTTTTGATGATGGCCACTCTCACCAGTGTGAGGTGATACCTCATTGTGGTTTTGATTTGCATTTCTCTAATGATTAGTGATGTTGAGCATCCTTTCATGTGTTTCTTGGCAATCTGTATATCTTCTTTGGAGAAATGTCTGTTTAGGTCTTCTGCCCATTTTGGGGTTGAGTGTTAGTTTCAGGTGTACAGCAAAGCAATTCAGTTATTTTTATATATATATATTCTTTTTCAGATTCTTTGCCATTATAGGTTATTACCAAATACTGAATAGAGTTCCCTGTGCTATACAGTAGGTCCTTGCTGTTTATCTATTTTATATACAGTAGGTGTATGTGTTAACCCAGCACTCCTACTTTATCCCTCCCCCACTTTCCCCTTTGGCAACCATAAATTTGTTGTCTACGTCTGTGAGTCTGTTTCTATTTTGTAAATAAGTTTATTTGTATTATTTTGTAGACTCCACATATAAGTGATATCATATGACATTTGTCTTTCTCTGTCTGACTTACCTCACTCAGTATGATGATCTCTAGTTGCATCCATGTTGCTGCACATGGCATTCTTTCATTCTTTTTTATGCCTGAGTAATAGTCCATTGTGAGGTAGATAGATAGATAGATAGATAGACATACCCAGCCACCGCATCATTTTTTGACTCATTTATCCAGCCAGCATCTATTGATTCTGGCACAGTACTGGGCTTGGAGTCTCCAGCAGAAACCACCACAGATGCATCTCCCACCTCCCCAGAATTCATGCTCCATCTAGAGAGACAGACTGACAATCTAAACAGATAAACAGACACATCAGAGGTTGTGACCTAGCAGGCTAAGAAGGAAATGAATGCTGCTGGAGTAGAGAATGATGGGAAAGGAAGCCCAACTCAAGTCTGTGTGCACAGAAGGCCTTTCTCAGGGCAGATCTATATCCATTCAGGGAGGCAATGAGAGAGCACTCAGTAAATAAGAAACCAAAAAAGGGCTTCCCTGGTGGCGCAGTGGTTGAGAGTCCGCCTGCTGATGCTGGGGACACGGGTTCGTGCCCTGGTCCGGGAAGATCCCACATGCCGCGGAGCGGCTGGGCCCGTGAGCCGTGGCCGCTAAGCCTGAGCGTCCGGAGCCTGTGCTCCGCGACGGGAGAGGCCACAGCAATGAGAGGCCCATGTACCGCAAAAAAAAAAAAAAGAAAGAAACCAAAAGAGATCAGGCAGCAAAATGTCAACTGTGCTCATCACACAGGCCCAACGTCTAGGGGAAAGAAGACACTTTGGGAAATTCTGATGATCAGTTGAAGGCGAAGGGGCAAGATGAACAAAAATACTAAGAGGGATACGTATCTATTGAGCATATGCTATGTGCCAGGTATGACGCTTAGTACTTTACAACACATCTTAGGTAATCCCCAAGAACTGTGCTGTAAAAGCTGATACTCTTATTCCCATTTTACAGACAAAGACACTGAGGCTCAGAGAGATGGACTGATTTGCCAAAGTCCTGTATTTACTAAGTGGCAGATCTGAGACCCAGGCCCTGGGTGTAGAAGCCTGCAAGCACTGTCTCTTTTTTTTTTTTTACATCTTTATTGGAGTATAATTGCTTTACAATGGTGTGTTAGTTTCTGCTTTATAACAAAGTAAATCAGTTATACATATACACATGTTCCCATATCTCTTCCCTCTTGCGTCTCCGTCCCTCCCACCCTCCCTATCCCACCCCTCCAGGCGGTCACAAAGCACCGAGCTGATCTCCCTGTGCTATGTGGCTGCTTCCCACTAGCTATCTACCTTACGTTTGGTAGAAGCACTGCCTCTTAACCACAACTCCCCACGGCCTCAAGCAGGGCCCAGACAACAGTATTAAGACTGAGATGGAAATGCACAACAAACCAGAAGACAGAAGTAGAGCTATAATCCCCACAGTCATTACCCAATCAAAATAAATGGAGAGAAGGCAGACGGCAGGACTTTGGGATTAAGTAGAATGCACTCCCACAGCAATACCCAGCACCAGCTGGTGCCCCAAAGATCGGGCGAAGGGTCAGGGAGCCAAGTGTGGCAGGTGCCGAACAGAAGTGCCCCTCCCCAGGAGAGGGCAAATCGCAGCGCAGACAGAACTGGGCACCTCGCTCTTTCCTTTTGGGATCCATTGTTGTTTGACACAACCCCAGGATGAAAGCACAGAGCCCAAAGTTTTCACTATGGACATCACTGGCCCATACTTGGGGATCTGTTAGGAGGTTCGCGGAGAAACTGCTAACTTAAATTGATGTCCTGGGGGGCATGTTCACAGGGCCCCCCTCATTCTGGTACTTAGAGTAGTTCCTTAGAGTCCCTTTTTCCTGTATCACCATCCTTCCTCCACAGACCTCCAGTCTTGTGGGTGCTTACGTATGGGTGCACATGTGTGCACGTGCTCACACTCATGTACTCTGAAGCTCCCTGCCCTCCCTGCCCTGCCCAGACACAGTAATTCTCCAGGACCAAGATTCTGGGTGAAGAGAAAAGAGGTAGCAATGCTTTTGCTCATTGGTGTGCGCTTATCTGCCATTCTGAAATTCATAGTCCAGTTTAAACAGTAAGGGCAGTAATTCTTCCGAAGTCTCAATGTTGTGAGAGCTCATCTGTAGATCACACAGAGCAAAGGGGCTGTAAGTACACACAGTCACCCTGGTAATGATTTTGTGGCTTTCCTGCACAACGCAGAAACTCAGAAATTTTTTTTTTTTTGGTACGCGGGGCTCTCACTGTTGTGGCCTCTCCCGTTGCGGAGCACAGGCTCCGGATGCGCAGGCTCAGAGGCCATGGCTCACGGGCCCAGCCGCTCCGCGGCATGTGAGATCCTCCCGGACCGGGGCACGAACCCGTGTCCCCTGCATCGGCAGGCGGACTCCCAACCACTGCGCCACCAGGGAAGCCCAGAAACTCAGAAATTTTTGAGGCCTCTGTGCGCTTGGATGGTTTGGGATCGTGACTCTGCCCATGACCAGGAAATGTTCTTTACCAATAGGAATAGCAGACAATCCACACACTGTCAAGAATTACGACCAAGAACCACAACTAAGCAATTCGATAAAGCTCCTGCCCTGACACCCGTGAAGATCTGACACCCAAAATCCATTGTTAATTCCCCCACTCATCAAATATTTATGGGAAGTCTTGGCCCTCTCAGCACCGTGCTAGGAGCTGGGGCCAGAAATCCAAGTTAGAAATGGTCTGTGCCTGTCAAGAGGGCTCTGGTGGACAAACAACCAGAGGCAATTACAGGGCAGAGTAAGATGTGCCCTGGTTGGGGAGCATATGGGTGGCCAAGGAAACTGAGCAGGCCAGTGATGTGGTCTTGCTTTACGGGCTACTGAAGAGTGGAGCGTCTGCAAGAGCATTCCTGGAACCCATTGGAAGGTGATTTATTTTAAAGCTGAAGCCAATAATTAAGAAACCCACCACTCCACAGACTCCTAGTTCTTTTGATGGAATCAGATTGGAGCTGCTTGTTACTAAACTAAAAGGGTTACATAAACAAGTCCTTTGTCCTCTGGACAATCTGTGGGACCCTGCAGAGGGAAACAAAGCCATCTTCCTTAAATCTCTGTAGCATTTTGCTTTATTCTGCCTTGCATCCCTTAGCAGTCTGCCTATCTGTCTCTGCTACTAGACTCTCTCTGTGTCTCTGCCTCTATCTATGTATCTATCTATTCACATATATATACATATATATGTCCACAGGTTCAGCTTTGGAACCACTCTCTCACACAGGTGGCCGTCCATGGTTCTGCAGACGGTAAGACTCAGTAAATGTCTCTGTATGGATGTGACACCCCTTCTCCCTTTGCTCTAGGCCCCATGTCGAAGCAAGAAAGTGCTGAATCCAAATCATTCTGCCACTGTTTCTCAGACCCACCTGCCATGGTCCTGCTTCAGGGCCTCAACCCCCAAGCCCCCTAATCCCTACCTGTCCCTTTTGGTTCCCTGCATCAGCTGTCCACACACCACCACCACCCCTGAAACCTTGCTCAACAGATCCCTAGGGCCCGGAATAGAATTCAGACTCCTCAGCCTTGCCCTCAGAACTCCCTGGGATGGACTCCAGCTGACTCCTCCTCTCTAGCCTTTCTGCTTGACCCCTCCCTCTGCCCCTTTCCCTCCTGCCCTTCTGGATCACTTAACCCTCGCAAAACAGACCTTGTATTTTTCCATATTGCTTTGTTTACACCGGACTCTACTCCCAATCTGCTTCCTACTACTGTTTATTGCGTGCTTAGCAAATGCCAAGTTCAGGGCTTCAGTCTCTCCAGGTGATATGGAGTCAGCAGTTTGTCATGGTGAAACGGTGCACCCTTTTGGATCTACTACCCTTCATGATGAAATGTTGAGAGTTCATTGGTTAATTATTTCCTCTTAGAACTAAGTGACCTTTACTGGTGTTGCCTCACCATTTATGAAAGCAAAGAATATAGAGTCAGGGAGAGAATAAGGAGGAGGTGGAAAGAAGTCAGATGTCAAAAAGAAAATCATGGTTATGATATAGCAGTTTTAGCAGAAGTAATCATTGAACCCCAAGTTTACCCACAGCACTATAAACATGGCCAAACAAGCTTTAATCATTTTGATATACCAGACGAGGTGTTCACAAACTATGTACAAACCATGGGCCTGAGCCCCCTTGGGATCCCCAAGACTTCGTAAGAGAATTTCGCAAAGTTAAAACTATTTCCATGATAAAGATATCTGACTTTCGTGTACAGTAGAATTTCCCAGCGGCTACATGACACGTGATATAGCAATACATTGAATGTAGAAGCAGATATAAAAATCTAGCTCTCTGTTAAGCCAGAGAGATGAAAAAAATGTAAAATGAAACCACTCTTCATTAAATTTCTTTGGCTTGAAAAATAGTTATTTTTCCATAAAAATATGATTTATGTTAGCATGTAATGGGTGTATCCTTATTAAATTGACTAATTAACTTTGACTGTTGCAATTTTTAATGGAGTAAGTACTGATAGATATAACCCACATAAACTCAAAAGGGTCTTGAAGCCAAAAAGTTGGAGAAATGCTGTCCTAGACAAATGATAACGGCTGTCCTTCAGCCCATGGTCGCACTAAACTCACTCCTGTTGCTCTACCCCTACCTCAGGCCGAGGGGAACCCTGACGTAAACGCTATTTTAAGTAAAGCATTTCCTAAGGCATTCAGAGCCACTGCCCCCATTTGGAGACCACAGGTCAGCTGAGGGCCGGGTGGGCGGAGCGAAGGAGTGGGCGGGGTCTCCGCGCCTGCGTGAAACACGTCACAGAGCGCCTCGTGGGGAGAGCATTCTGGGATGCGGCCTCGGCCAGTGAGACGCGGGCGTCGTCACAATGGGCGCCCCCTCCGCGCAGCCTGGCCTGGTGGGCACTCTGGCCCGTGCCCCGGGGCTGACGGCCGCGCCGCTCGCCCTGTCCCTGGCCTGCAGGCCGTGCCCGGCCGTCCAGCATGGTGGACTACTACGAGGTGCTGGGCGTGCCCCGCCAGGCCTCCATCGAGGCCATCAGGAAGGCGTACCGCAAGCTGGCGCTTAAGTGGCACCCGGACAAAAACCCTGAGAACAAGGAGGAGGCGGAGAGGCGATTCAAACGAGTGGCCCAGGCCTACGAGGTGTTGTCAGACGCCAAGAAGAGGGACATCTACGACCGATACGGCGAGGCGGGAGTGCAGGGCGGCGGTGGCGGCCGGGGCGGCAGGCCCTTCGGGGACCCCTTCGAGGACCCCTTCGAGGGCGTCTTCACCTTCCGCGACCCGGCCGACGTCTTCAGGGAGTTCTTCGGCGGCCAGGACCCGTTTTCATCTCACTTATTCGGAGACCTGCTTGAGAACATTTTGGGCGGTCGGAGGAGCTCCCGGGGAAGCAGAAGCAGAAGCAGAGAGTCCGCACCGATTTTCTCCACCTTCAGTGAATGTCCAGCATCTGGAGGCGGTTTTTCTTCCTTTGATAGAGGATTTACCTCCTTTGGTTCCCTGGGCAATGGGGGCCTTTCTTCCTTCGCCATGTCTTGTAGTGGTGGGACGGGCAACTTCAAATCCATGTCGACTTCCACCGAAATCATTAATGGCAAGAAGATCACCACCAAGAGAATCATTGAGAATGGCCAAGAAAGGATAGAGGTGGAAGAAGACGGAGAGTTAAAGTCCATGATGATAAACGGCAAAGAGCAGTTACCACACCTTGACACCAAGTGATTCCGGCCCACATTTAATTCAGAGCACATTCTGAGGAAGAGCAGGACGTTCTTTTTTTTTTTTTTTTTTTTTGAAGATTGCAAGCGAGCTCTACTTTCAAAACAACTGTACTCAAGAATTTAGGAACAGTTCAAGGCGATGCCTGTTTGGTGTTGTTGGGACCACAGAATGGGACCTCTGTTTTTCTTTAAAACTGTGGTACATATCTGTATGCACTCTGCTATTTATTAAACATCCCAAGGCTGACAGTGCTTATTTCATGGTACTAAGACAAAATGTTCACCACCGCACTTTGAACCTTGCCTTTCCATTTTGTTTGAAGTGTGCGCCAAGTAGCTCGCTCTGCAGTTAACATTGTGAAGATAAATACATTTACTTCATTTCTTTAGCACAAAGTAGTAAGAGATAGGAATATATGAATAATACTCCTGGCTTACAGATGGTTTTTAGTTCTACCTAATGCTGGTGACATAGTAAGAGTTGACTATTTAAAAATAGCGGTAAACCTAGGCTTTTTAAAAACAGGTAAACCTGGCATAGGCGATGTATTAGTGTCCTATGGCTGCTGTAACAAATTACCACAAACTTGGTGGCCTGAAACAGTGTCTGTTTATTCTCTTAGAGATCTGGAGGTCGGAAGTCTGAAACTGGTTTCACTGGATTGAAGTCAGTGTTAGCAGGGACCGTGTTCCCTCCAAAGGCTTGGGCAAAATACGTAAATTCCTCATGGTAACCATTAGTTAATAGGATCCTTAGGACACTATTAAGATAACTTGACTTAAACAGTAATTTAAAAAAAAAAAAAACGGTGGTGATGACTCAAAAACTTTATTCAATTGCTAGCTGTACCCAAACTGGTTCTACAACTGTGAGGGCTGGAAATGTAAAAAAGCATTTCCATAAGCTACACAAAACTATCCCATTGCCATGTGTATGGTGTATCTCATTTCAAGTTAGATTGACAAAAGCCAGAAAGATTGGAAAGACTGGAATAGTGGAAAGTTTGGAATATTGATTGAGTGATGAAACACACACACATCTGAGAGGATAGCTTTCTGTTGGCACAATTTATGCCCCCAAAGGGGGCACGGTTGCCTTAGGACAGTCCACTGCAAAATGTTCCATCCTCCTTGGTCATCTCCCAAGGAAAGGTTTGCGTAAGGCATGAGAGCAAAAAGACAACTGAACTGGACAGACTAAAACTGCAGCATGTTCTTAGTTCTTTACCGAAAAGTCATGTGACCTGAGCACATTGTTAACAAACTTAGAATATATGAGATGGAGTTTGGATACCCTTTGGTCCTTTAAAGTCCAATCCCCATGGAATGACATGCAAAAAATACACAGCAGGGACACAGGATTCAGCCACCACTCTCCTACAGGGATACACGGAGTCTGTTAAAACCATATCAAATAAACAAGTCAATGAAGTACCTCGGCAGTGCTGCTTATATACTCTCTACAAGCAGGATCAGAATGAAACAGACTACTTGGGCTTTTCAAAAATGAGTTCATTTGCTTGCCAGGCAAGGGAACACACTGTTGAAGACATTCATGGTTGTTGAGGGAGCTGGAAGGGATGGGGAGCAGGGAGAGAAGGGGGATGTTAGGAGTTTTGAAGTGATAGGAAGGGAGGTGCACGGTTTCGTGGTGCTTATGCTAATTAAGGGTAGAAAATTACCGTTCTGGATAGAGCAAAATAAGTGCATTTGTATACAAATGGTTAAAATTAAGTCCCCATCGTTCAGTGGTCAGGTAAGTCTTCAGTTGAATCCAGTAAGAGTCTGGCACACCAAGATGACACAAGAGGTCTTAGATCTTCAACCGCTCTGGGTAGTTAGAATAGTTGAGGGCAAAGACAGCGTTCAGTTTTGATATATCCTGGATTAGTACTGCTAAGTGGAAAGTTTCCCTTTTACAGAAATAGAAAACATTTAAGGAATTTTCGGGGAATTCCCTGGTGGTCTAGTGGTTAGGCACTTTAACTGCCATGACCCTGGTTCAATCCCTGGTCAGGGAATTAAGATCCCTGCAAGCTGTGAGGCATGGCCAAAAAAAATTTTCAAAACTGAAAATCCTTTTTAAATGTCTTGACTCAAAAAATCACACTGCTGTAGGCCTGTATATAAGTATTCCTCTTTTATGGAAAGGTTTGAATGGGTTTCAGAGTGGAAGAAAAGCATTTCCTCTGGTGCAAAAGTGACCATCTCAAGTCCCCTGCGTTGGATTCCCTCCATGGAATCACTAGCACCACCCCACAGAACACACCAGGAGGGAAAATTGTGTTCCTGTGAGCTCCAAGAGACCTGGGGACCTGTAGTCATCTTAGCAGAATCCAGATAGACACTTCCCCGCTGGAGCGCCACACTTAACTAGTTCTAGTTTAGCTTATCTCACACAACAGAAAGCATTTGAAAGAAAGAATACTCTCTTCAAATAACCTTTAAGGATCAGTCTTCTTTCCCCTGTGATTCCATTCTTCTGTCTCCAAACAGGGAGGGAGTTCCTCTTCATCTTGGGCAATCATTCACCCAAATGCTTACTTGTCCAGGAATTTTTAATTCCACTTTCTCAGTAAACACAGATTCATTTCCTCTTGTCCTACTCTCCTTTGAACCCTTTCTGTATAATTTCAACGACCACCAATGAGCATACACAGCAATCTAACGTGACTACACTCTGGGAAAGAGTTAACAACCTCATTGATGAAATAGTCTATTCTCCATCTTTAACCCATGCAGCTGAATTTTGGACTTATTAGTAACTTACAGAACTCTTTCCTCCTATTAATATGCAACTTGTAGAATACCCAATCAGAAATAAGCTTTGTTAAGGTGGCGCTCTCTAAGGAAAGCTGCTTATTTGATTTTTCGTTTTTGTTTTTGTTTTCCACTTAGTGAATGAGAATACTTAATGTAAAATCAGGGAGAATGCTTCATTTGAGGTATCTATATTTGGCAAAATAAAGAGGAACTCTTTACCTTGGAACTTTATGAAAACAAAACCATTTGTTGAAAATGAGTATATTCATATTATGGGAGGGGCAGTAACTAACTTGAAGGAAGCAAAAGAGTGAATTTTTAAATGCATATTGAAAGCAGTAAAGATCATAATTGATAATGCAAAAAGTAAAATCAGTGTAGAAGTATGCTCTTCCAGAGATCATCTCCCAGAATGCGTCAGGAAAATAGAGTAGATAGGATTGAGGAGCAACATGAGAGCAACAGAGCCTGGAAAGTAGAAATCTGTGGGTGACAGATGTTCCCCAAGAAGAGACCAGAACAAAATTTCAACAACTGAGAGGAAAACTTTCAAGTTTTCAATAAGATCTGGGTTTAATTTTAGGCTGATGTTGTGTGGTAGGCAGAAAAATGGCCCTGCAGAGAAGTTCACATTCTAATCTCTGGAAGCTCTGAATATGTTGCCTTATATGGCAAAGGGACTTTGTAGATATGATTAAGTTAAGGGTCTTGCCATAAGGAGATTACCATGGATTATCTGGGTAGTTTCAACCTAACCCCACGGGCCCATATAAGTGAGAGGGAGGCAAGAATGTCAGAGATTTGGAGATGCTGTACTGCATTTACATGGAAATGGAAAAGTACCAGAGAATTCCCAAATTAACAACAAATAAAATTGTTTATAAAAAAAGGAAAAAGGAAACACAAAAAGAATGAGCTTATACTAAATGGAAGGAATAAAGTAATTATATTGTGTGAATGAACATAATTCTTACATCAAAAGAAATAGATTGGATGGATATTTTTTAATATTTTTAAATTTTTAAGTAAACTTTTAAATAAAGGTTTCAAGTTAAAAGAGATAGACTTCACATATACATGGTCAAGTTACTTTTTTCAAGGGTTCAAAGAATATTCAATAGGGACAGTCGTTTCAAGAAATGGTGCTGGGAAAACTAAATCTCCAAATGTAAAAAATGAATTTGGTCTCTTACTGATGTCATATAAAAAATTAACTCAAAATGGATCAAGGATCTAAAACTATAAAACTCTTTGAAGAAGACATAGGACAAAACTTCACAACATTGAATATGGAGAAGATTTCTTGAAAATTACACCAAAGGCATAGTTAATGAAAAATAACAAACTGCTGATAGTTTGGGTTTTCTTTTTGCGGGGGGGCATGCCACACAACATGAGGGAACTTAGTTCCCCGACCAGGGATCAACCCCGTGCACCCTGCAGTGGAAACGCAGTCTTAACCACTGGACCGCCAAGGAAGTCCCTAAAAAATTAACAAATTGGACTTCATGAAACAATTTTAAATGTGTACATCAAAAGGTATTACCACAGAGTAAAAAGGCAGACCATAGAATGGGAGAAAATATTTGCAAATCATATATTTGATAAGGGATGGATATCCAGAATATATAGAGAACTCCTAAAACTCAAAACCAACAAAAAGACCTGATTCAAAAATGGGCAAAGGACTTAGACGTTTCTCGAAAGATGTGCAAATGACCAACAAGCACATGAAAAGACGCTCAACATCATTAATCATTAGGGAAATGCAAATCAAAACTACAATGAGATGTCACCTCACACCCATTAGGATGGCTATCATTTAAAAAAAACAAAGCAAAAAATACAGAAAACATGCCTGGCAGAGGATGTGGAGAAATTGAAACCCTCGTGTACTGTTGGTGGGAGTGTAAAATGGTGCAGCCACTGTGGAAAACAGTATGGCAGCTCCTCAAAAAATTAAAAATAGAAATACCAGATGATCCAGCAATTCCACTTCTGGGTATATACCCAAAAGAATTGAAAGCAGCGCCTCAAAGAGATAATTGTATGCCCATGTTCATAGCAGCATTATTCACAATAGCCAGAAGGTGAAAGCAAATTGTGTCCATTGGCAGTTGAAACGCAAAATGTGGTCTGTCTACACAATGGAATATTATTCGGACATAAAAAGGAAGGAAATTCTGACATATACAACAACATGAATGAACCTGGAGGACATGATGCTAAGTGAAATAAGTCAGTATCAAAAAGACACATACTATATGATTCCACTTATATGAGGTACCTAGAGTAGTCAGATTCATAGAGACAGAGAGTAAAATCATGATTGCCAGGGACTAGGGAGTTGGGCAATGGGGAGATGTTGTTTAAGGGACATAGAGTTTCAGTTTTTCAAGATGAAGAGCTCTGGAGTTTTGTTGCACAACAATTTGAGTATAATCAACACTACTAAACCATACCCTAAAAAAATGGTTAAAATGGTAAATCTTATATTATGGGTGTTTGACCACAATTAAACATTTTTAAGAAGCAAACTTCATGAAGAAAACACAACAGTCATAAACCTATGTGCGCCGATCTAGCAGCTGTATGTTTAAAGTAAAAACTATTAAAATTCCATATGTAAATTGACCAAAATTCAGTTAAATGGGAAAATAATTTCAGACACCATTTTCAGATTTGGGCACAGCGAGTTTTTTTTTTATAAAAAATTGAAAATATACATTTTTAGTTTTATCTATGGAAGATTTACAAGCGTTGATCATATGCTGTCTGATATAGTACCCACTAGCTACACATGACTACTGCGCACTTGAAATGTGCATAGCCCAAACTGATATGTGCTGTAGGTGTGAAATACATACCAGATTTTGAAGACTTAGTATGAAATTTAAACGTGAACTATAACAACTTTATATTGAGGCAAGTGGGCAAGAGGTCAGATTGGAAAGAACTTGAGCTCACTTCCTGCTGCGGGCACAGCAGTATTCCAATTTACAGAGCAAATATTGAAGAGAAAGACCTGAAGACTAGCAGAAAAGATCTTCTACAACTAAATATATAAAGAAGGAACCACAAGAAGATGTGCAGGAGAGGTGGAGACAAGGTAGAGTGAAGACCCATACCCTTGGGTGGACGACCCACAAACGCGGGATAATTACAATTGCAGAGGTTCTCCCTAAGGACTGAAGGATATGAGCCTACATTGGGCTTCCCAGCCTGGGGGTCCTGAACCAGGAAGGAGAGCTTCCAGAACATTGGGCTTTGAAGGCCAGTAGGGCTTACTTTCCAGAGAGCCAGGGGGCTGTAGGATATAGAGACTCCACTCTCAAAGGGTGCACACAAAATCTCACACACACTAGGACCCAGGGAAGAAGCAGTAATCTGAAAGCCTGGTTCAGACCTGCCTGCTGATCTTGGAGAGCCTCCCAGAGAGGCAGGAGGCAACAAGAGATCATCCTGGGGATATACACACTGGCAGCAGCTCTACTGGGGAGCTCCGTTCTACCACAGTAACACTGTGCTGGCAAGTGACATTTTGGAATCTTCCCTCTAGCTTATTAGCATTGGGACCCAGCCCCACCCACCAGCCTGTCAATACCAGTACTAGGATGCCTCAGGCCAAGTAGCTAGTTGAGTGGAGACACAGGCCCATCCACTAGTAGGCCAGCTTCCTTCGGACCCCCTGAGCTCGCAGCCACCTGGGACATGGCCCCATCTGCCCGAAGGCCCAGGATCTGGCCCTGTCCACCAGAGGGCCCAGGACATGGACTCGCCTACCAGTGCATCAGCACTAGCCCAGGGGCCCCCTGGACCTCACCCCACCCTCCAGCAGGCTGATACCAGCTCCAGGACCCTCAGGCCCTGCAGCCAGAGACTCCAGGATCTGGCTCCACCTACCAGTGGGCCAGCATTAGGTATATACATAGATATATATGGCCCCAACATAGGAGAACCTGAATACAAAAAGCAAATATTAACAGACATAAAAAGAGAAGTTGACAGTAAACAACAATATTAGAGTACTTTACAACCCCACATACATCAATGAACGCATCATTCAGACAAAATCAATAAGGAAACACTGGCCTTAAACAACACATTAGGCCAGGTAGACTTAATAGATATAGATAGAACATTCCATCCAAAAGCAACAGAATACACATTCTTTTCAAGTGCACATGGAATATTCTACAGGGTAGATCACACATTAGGCCACAAAACAAGTCTCAGTAAACTTAAGAAGACTGAAATCATATCAAGCACCTTTTCCAACCACGATGCTATGAAACCAGAAATCAACTACAAGGAAAAAATTGCAAAAAACACAAACACATGAAGGCTAAACAATGTGCTACTAAACAACCAATGGGTCATTGAAGAAATCAAAGAGGAAATAAAAAAATACCTGGAGACAAATGAAAACGAAAACACAACAATCCAAAATCTGTGGGAAACAGCAAAAGTAGTTCTAAGAGGGAAGTTTACAGCAATACAAGTGTACCTCAGGAAATAAGAAAAATCTCAAATAAATAACCTAACCTTACACCTAAAGTAACTAAAGAGAATAAACAAACCCCAAAGTTAGTATAAAAAAAAATAAAGATCTGGGCAGAAATTTAAAAGATCAATGAAACTAAGAACTGATTCTTTGAAAAGATAAACAAAATTGGTAAACCTTCAGCCAGACTCATCAAGAAAAAAGAGAGAGGGCCCAAATAAATAAAATCAGAAATGAGAAAGAGGAAGTCACAACAAACACCACAAAATATATAAAGGATCATAAGAGATTATTGTGAACAATTATACGCCAATAAAATGGACAACCTGGAAGACATGGACAGATTCCTAGAAATGTACAATCTCCCAAGACTGAACCAGGAAGAAACAGAAAATATGAACAGACCAATTACCAATAATGAAATTGAATCAGTAATAAAATACTCCCAAGAAATTGAAGTCCAGGACCAAATGGCTTCACAGGTGAATTCTACCAAACATTTAGAGAAGAGTTAACACCTATCGTTTTCAAACTATTCCAAAAAATAGGAGAGGAAGGAATGCTTCTTAACTCATGCTATGAGGCCAGCATCACCTTGATACCAAAACTAGAAAAAGATATCACACACACACACACACACACACACACACACACACACACACACACACACACATATTACAGACCAATGTCACTGATGAACATAGATACAAAAATCTCAACAAAATATTAGCAACTCAGTGGTACATTAAAAAGATCATATACCACAATCAAGTGGGATTTATCCCAGGGATGCATGGATTGTTCAACAGCCGCAAATCAGTCAAGGTGATACACCACATTAACAAACTGAAGATTAAAAGTCATATGATCATCTAAATAGATGTGGGAAAATCTTTTGACAAAATTCAACATCCATTTATTAAAAAAAAAAAAAAACTCCACAAAGTGGGTATAGTGGTAAAATACCCCAGACTAATAAAGGCCATATATGACAAGCCCACAACTAACACCATACTCAGTGGTGAAAAGCTGAAAGCATTTCCTCTAAGATCAGGAACAAGACTCTTGCCACTTTTAATAAACATTATAAGTCCTGGCCACGGCAATCAGACAAAAAAAAGAAATAAAAGGAATCCAAATTGGAAAGGAATAAGTAAAACTGTCATTCTTTACAGATGACGTGACACTCACTATACACAGAAGATCCTAAAGGCATATCAAAAACTACTAGAACTCATCAGTGAACTGGGTAAAGTCGTGGGACACAAAACTATTATACAGAAATCTGTTGCATTTCTATACACGGACAATGAACTATTCAAAAAATGAAATTAATGATACAATTTTATTTTCAATCGCATCAAAAAGAATGAAATACCTAGGAATAAATCTAACTAAGGAGGTAAAACATCTATACTAGGAAAACTGTAAGACACTGATGAAAGAAATTGAAAACGACACAGATGGAAAGATACACTGTGCTCATGGATTGGAAGAATTAATATTGTTAAAATGACCATACAGGGCTTCCCTGGTGGCGCAGTGGTTGGGAGTCTGCCTGCTAGTGCAGGAGACACAGGTTCAAGCCCAGGTCCGAGAAGATCCCACACGCCGCAGAGCGGCTAGGCCCATGAGCCACAACTACTGAGTCTGCGCGTCTGGAGCCTGTGCTCTGCAAAAAGAGAGTCCGCGATAGTGAGAGGCCCACGCACTGCGATGAAGAGTGGCCCCCGCTTGCCACAACTAGAGAAAGCCCTCACACAGAAACAAAGATCCAACACAGCAAAAATAAATTAATTAATTAATAAACTCTTACCCCCAACATCTTCTTTAAAAAAAAAAAAAAATGACCATACAACCCAAGGCAAACTACAGATTCAACACAATACCTATTAAAACACCAACAGCATTTTTCACAGAATGATAACAAATAATTCTAAAATTTGTATGGAAACAGAAAAGACCCTGAATAACCAAAAAAAAAAAAAAATCTTGAGAGAGAAGAATAGAACTGGAGCAGTGACAAGGATGGACCTAGAGATTATCATACTAAGTGAAGTTAAGTCAGACAGAGAAAGACAATAATCATGTGATATCACTTATATGTGGAATCTAAAAAAATGATACAAATGAACTTATTTACAAAACAGAAACAGACTCACAGACACAGAAGAGAAACTTATGGTTACCAAAGGGGAAGGACAGGGGAGGGTTAAATTAGGAGCTTCGGATTAACAGATACACATCACTATATATAAAATAGATACATAGCAAGTTCTTACTGTATAACACAGGGAACTGTATTCAATACCTTGTAATAATCTATAATGAAAAAGAATCTGAAAAAGAATATATATCTGAATAACTTTGCTGTACAATAGAAATTAACACAACATTGTAAATTAACTACACTTCAATTTTTAAAAACAGCAGAACTGGAGGTGTCATGCCCCTGGTTTCAAACTATACTACAAAGCTACAGTGATCAAAACAGTATGGTACTTCAGTCTATGATTGAAGGCAATTTGTGGGATGATACACATAGAGGAAACACCATGTAAAAAACTTCTTCTTGCTGTTAATGTTAGTGTATGTTAGCTGTGAGTGCTGCTCCAACTATGTTTGCAACTGTACATGCCAAATCTGATAGCCCAGAAACCATCACAAACAAACTTCCCTTGACGGAAAGAAAACTTATGATCCCAGTGAGGGCTAAAAAAGAAAGATAGGGACTTCCCTGGTGGCGCAGTGGTTGAGAGTCCGCCTGCCGATGCAGGGGACATGGGTTCGTGCCCCGCTCCGGGAAGATCCCACATGCCGCGGAGCGGCTGGGCCCGTGAGCCATGGCCGCTGATCCTGCACGTCCGGAGCCTGTGCTCCACAAAGGGAGAGGCCACAACAGTGAGAGGCCCGTGTACCGAAAAAAAAAAAAAGAAAGATAAAGAAGCCAAGCACAACTGGTAGAATCTGGACACGTAAGTAATAAAAACTGGGGATTATTTAAAGCGTTCATTTGGAAATATGAAAAGATGGTCGTATTCCCCACTGCTATTATTTCATTTTATTTTTTAAAAAGAACATGTTATTTATTTATTTTTACTATTTATTTTATTTATTTATTTTTGGCTGCATTGGGTCTTTGTTGCTGCGCGCGGGCTTTCTCTAGTTGCGGCGAGCAGGGGCTACCCTTCATTGTAGTGCGTGGGCTTCTCATTGTGGTGGCTTCTCTTGTTGCAGAGCACTGGCTGTAGGTGCATGGGCTTCAGTAGCTGTAGCAGGAGGGCTCAGTAGTTGTGGCTCATGGGCTCTAGAGCACAGGCTCAGTAGTTGTGGTGCACAGGCTTAGTTGCTCCGCAGCATGTGGGATCTTCCCGGACCAGGGATTGAACCCATGTCCCCTGCATTGGCAGGTGGATTCTTAACCACTGCCCAACCAGGGAAGCCCCCCACGGCTATTATTTTAAATAAAAATGTTGAGAATCACACACACACAAAAACAAACGGTACTGGCACAAAAACAGACACATAGATCAATGCAACAGAATATAGAGCAGAAATAAACCCACACTTATATGGGCAATTAATCTATGACAAAGGTGGTAAGAATATACAATGAGGGGAAGACAGCCTCTTCAGTAAATGGTGTTGGGAAAACACAACTACATACAAAAGATCAAACTGGATTACTCTCTCACACCATGCACAAAAATAAATTCAAAATAGATTAAAGACTTAAACGTAAGACCTGAAACCATAAAACTTCTAGAAGAAAACACAGGCAGTATGCTCTTTAACCTCAATATTAGTAAATTTTTTTGGATATGTCTCCTTAAGCAAGGGAAACAAAAGCAAAATAAACAAATGGGACTATATCAAACTAAAATCTTTTTTTTCATGTAATAATATATATTTTAATATCAGATTTGTGTAGTGATTTAGAACAATAAATATCACACAGTGAAAAATTTATCATAAACTAAACGCAACAACAAGAGGAAACAAATGCTTATGTACACATTACCAAGGTCTTTACAGTAAATTACAGTGTAGCGTTCCATCACAGCATATTTGCATACAAAGCTGCTAACGTGAACACTGAAAGAAGTCTGTCCTGTAGCTCTTTAATCTTGATTTAATAAAGTCTGTACAGTATCAAATAATATCAGAAGTCTAAATCAGAGTTTTTATCAGAGTTTTTATATCATGTTTATACATTATTGTTTATATACCATTAAAAAAATAAGGTCAAAAGTGCAGTTTTAAAAAAAGTAGAAATTGTTATTCTTGGTAAGAACTAGAAAAATGTATTATCCCAAATAAGAAGCAATCTAAAGGCTGATACAATTTCTTAGGCATTTTCCTTTAACTCTCGTACAACCTTGGTTACCATATCCTATAAGATAAACCAACACAAAGGGAGTGAGATCATCTTTTTATAAAGATAATAAAAGACACAGATCTAGTAATGAGAAACACAGGAAGTGAATATAATGATAGGCCTCCCCGAAATGCATTAAATGACTTTTTGCTCACAGGAGTGAATGGGCTATCACTGAACGTGATAAAACATGGGGAATTTCAAAGCATTTCTAAAAATTTTAATCGTTTTCAAGTTTTTAGGTATAACTGGCAATGGTGCATATATCCCAGGATTATGAAACTTTCTCGTATAATATAACTAAGACAAAATGTGCCTTAAAGGTGCTAAATCATATCACAGAAAATAAAGACTAAGGATCCAGTAATTCAAAGGCAGCAGTATAGAAACCAGTCAAGAAGAAGCAGATGGACAGAACACAACTCTGTGTCTTAATTGGCACTTACCACAGTAACTAGTTATATTTTGACAAATTCTAGAACAAATGCCTATATTGAAATACGTGTGATACATGAACCATTTATATAAGAAACTGAAAGGGTAAAATTACTGCCTTATAAAACAAATTAAATTTAGAGAAAAGAAAAAAATAAAAGGAATGTGAAGAAAAATCTTACTTTTAAACTTACTGTGGGATCAAAATATTGACAGAGCTGTGTCAATCAAGAGCAGTCTTCCTGCTGCTAAGACAGGCAGGCAGCTGAGCCTGGCGCACCACTACCCCTCCTCTCTCCAAATGCTACTGAGCAATAGAGGCTTAGTTTTTGGTTTTTACTGAATGGAGTAAGTTCCTTGGTTGAGTTAACATATATAGACTGCCTGAGATAATAAAAACTTCACCACTACATTAGATTAATGGGGATTGAAGGTCTTCCTAGTTCTCACAGGAGAAAAGGGTTGGCTGCTGAAGACAGTACGGGTGCTCTGTAGCACCCATACTTAATTAATGTGATTAATGTCACCTTCAGTAGAAGATTAAAAATCGATGGCTAGGGTGGGAGGGAGGGAGACACAAGAGGGAGGAGATATGGGGATACACGTATGTGTATAACTGATTCACTTTGTTATAAAGCAGAAACTAACACACCACTGTAAAGCAATTATACTCCAATAAAGATGTTAAAAAAAAATCGATGGCTGTGGATGCTTGTGCAGAATCTTCCCTCCCTCTGACAAATTTCACAGGGCATCTCCTCCATTACTCTGTCTTCTAGGGCCTGTTCAGGGCACTCATGTGCCTGCTTGAAAGTGTAGCTTCTCTTTTTGAAGATGCTATTAAATGTCTTCATTGGCTGCGGTTGTGCAGAACCATTTTGGAAGGGAAGTTCCATGCAACTCAGGTTGGTCCTGCTTTGCTTGATGCTGGGTGCCTGCAATCCACAGTGATGGTCGTGGATGCATGGCGACGCAGTGGAGGAGCGCCGCGCCTTCTGGTAGCTGTCCAGTTCCTCCGACAGGTCTGCAGATGTCTTCTTGTCTCTCGGTGAAAACAATTCATAATGAGGAGGATCAAACTCTTCGTGAAATCCAGTTTTATTAAAAGCAGTTTTGCAAGCCATGACCTTTTTTCAAGGCTGTTTCACTTGTACTTAAATAGAAATAATGAGAAGGACCAAGACAATCCCTGACGCAATGCCAACAACTGTTCCGTGAGTTTTAGTGATTTGTTCAAGCAGTCCTGCTTTTTTCTTTTCTTTACAATGATTTTCATCCCAAGGGTATGCACAGTTTTGAACCCCATTACAGATTAAAGAATTATTGATGCACATGTTGCTATGGCAAAAGAAAGTGCTGTCTGTGCAGGGAGGCTCCACAAAGGAAGTAAAAAGCATTCTGGGGCTTCCCTGGTGGCGCAGTGGTTGAGAGTCCGCCTGCCCATGCAGGGGACGCGGGTTCGTGCCCCGGTCCAGGAAGATCCCACATGCCGCGGAGCGGCTGGGCCCGTGAGCCATGGCCACTGAGCCTGCGCGTCCGGAGCCTGTGTTCCGCAACGGGAGAGGCCACAGCAGTGAGAGGCCCATGTACCGCAAAAAATAAAAAAAGAAAAAAAAAAGCATTCTGAACGTGCTAAGCCGACTACCTTCATCAGCCCACATTCGTATCACCTCAACTCCTGTTTTAAGCATTACGTCATGGGCCACAGTGCTGCAAAACTTGGCCTTCAGATTTTCAATAGAACTGCTCCCATCATAGACTGCAACGAAGTTTCTCTTGCATTCATTTGAGTGCTCCATTTGATAATCTAGGAACCTCAAATAAATCTTACCTTTTGGAGTAGCTTTAATCATCCACATGCAATCAACCGCTTGGCCGGGTTTTGTTTTCTCCCCTTGTTCTACCTGACTCCAACGTACTATTCCGTCAGCTCCTGACAATTCAAACTGGCCATCTCCTAGGTAAGTAAAGTCTGAATCTGGAATAAACGAATATTTTGCTAGAAATTCCAGTCCTTCACGTTCTTCATCGGAACTGAACTTAATCCACATGAATCTCCCTGTTGATCTAATTAATGGAGGGCTTTTCACACCACAGTCACGATCTACATGTGGAGAGAAACCAAACGGCCCGTCTCGAACTTCCAAGTGATCAAACCGACATTCAAATGATGGTTCTAATACAATAATGTTCATCAAAGGTCAGCTGTGTTTTTTGACGTGAAGCAGCTTCCAAAATGTAGATACATTCCTTGTTTGGTGGATATGAGTCAAGATAATCTGGTGAAGCAAAATGACCTCCATTGCTGGTTCGAACCCAAAGGCCACGCTGGGTTGCAGGCATGTGCTTGATTCCAATATTTTGTCCATCTTGAGTCTTTTGGGCCACAGCAATCCCTTCCACTGCAAGTATTGTTATTAACCACACAGGATGGAGCAGAGCTGCTCCAGGGCCATGATCCCGAGCTGCCCGGTGCTTCGCTGCGGGGCCGAGGAGGCGGCGGCGGCAGCCCCGCTCCATCCCCATCGCCCGCCACTAGGTTGCTCCCCAAGGGGTAGGGCTCAGGTCCTGCGGCCCGCCATGCCCGAGCCTCCCGGCGGGCTCTTGCGCTGCCCCAGCCCCGCGACGGGCGCCGCCGCTTGCTCCGCAGCGCTCAGTCCCATCGACCGCCTCGGAGCCGGGGAGCGCGGACCGGAGGGACCTGACCTGCGCCGTCAGCCTGCGGCTGCGGCACAAACCCCACCCAAGTTCAAACTAAAATTTTTTGAACAGCAAAGGAAATTAGTAACAAAAGGAAAAGGCCACTTACTGAATGGGTGAAGATATTTGCAAATGATGTACCTGATAAGGGGTTAATATCCAAAATACGGAAAGAAAACATACAAGTCAACAACGACAACAAATAACATGATTAAAAATCGGCAGAGGACTCAAATAGACATTTTTCCAGAGAAAACAGACAGATGGCCAATAGGCACATGAAAAAATTCTCAACATCATTAATCATCAAGGAAATGCAAATCAAAACCACAATAAGATTATCACTGCACACCTGTCAGAATGGCTATTATCAAAAAGACAATAAGTAACAAGTGTTGGTGAGGATGTAGAGAAAAGGGAACCCTCGTACACTATTGGTGGAAAAGTAAATTGGGGAAGCCACTATAGAAAACAACATGAAGGGTCCTCAAAAAATTAAAAATAGAAACCCCATATGATCCAGCATTTCTACTTCTGGGCACTTAACCAAAGAAAGGAAAACACCAATTACAAAATATATATGCATCCCTATGTTCACTGCGGCATTATTTACAATAGACAAGAATATTGGCTATTGCATATTACTCAGCCATAAAAAAGAATGGAATCTTGTTTTTGCGACAACATGAATGGACCTGGGGCTATTATGCTTAGTGAAATAAGTCAGATAGAGAAAGACAAATACTGTATGATTTCACTTACATGTGGAAAATAAAAGGCAAAGCAAATGAACAACATGAACAACTATAACAAAACAGAGAACTTCTGGGAAGATAGCGGAAGAGTAAGATGCGGAGATCACCTTTCTCCCCACAGATACACCAGAAATACATCTACACGTGGAACAACTCCTATAGAACACCTACTGAATGCTGGCAGATAGACCTCAGACCTCCCAAAGGCAAGAAACCCAAACCCGCCACGTACCTGGGTAGGGAAAAAGAAAAAAGAATAAACAGAGACAAAAGGATAGGGACGGGACCTGCACAAGTGGGAGGGAGCTGTGAAGGAGGAAAGGTTTCCACACACTAGGACCCCCTTCGCGGGCGGAGACTGCGGGTGGCGGAGGAGGGAAGCTTCGGAGCCGCGGAGGAGAGCACAGCAACAGGGGTGCGGAGGGCAAAGCGGAGAGATTCACGCACAGAGGATGGGTGCCGACCGGCACTCACCAGCCCGAGAGGCTTGTCTACTCCCCCGCCAGGGCGGGCGGGGTTGGGAGCTGAGGCTCGGGCTTCGGTCTGAGAGTAGGGAGAGGACTGGGGTTGGCGGTGTGAACACAGCCTGCAGGGGGTTAGTGCGCCACGGCTAGCCGGGAGGGAGTCCGGGGAGAAGTCTGGAGCTGCCGAAGAGGCAAGAGACTTCTTACCTCTTTGTTTCCTGGTGCGCGAGGAGAAGGGATTAAGAGCTCCAGAGACGCGCGCGAGCCGCGGCTATCAGCGCGGACCCCAGAGACGGGCATGAGACGCTAAGGCTGCTGCTGCCGCCACCAAGAAGCCTGTGTGCGAGTACAGGTCACTATCCACACCCCTCTTCCGCGGAGCCTGTGCAGCCCGCCACTGCCAGGGTCCTGGGATCCAGGGACAACTCCCCCAGGAGAACGCATGGCGTGCTTCAGGCTGGTGCAACGTCACGCCGGCCTCTGCCGCCGCAGGCCCGCCCCGCACTCCGTGCCCCTCCCTCCCCGCGGCCTGAGTGAGCCAGAGCCCCGAATCGAATCAGCGGCTCCTTTAACCCCGTCCTGTCTGAGCAAAGAACAGATGCCCTCCGGCGACCTACACGCAGAGGCCGGGCCAAATCCAAAGCTGAGCCCCTGGGAGCTGTGCGAACAAAGAAGAGAAAGGGAAATCTCTCCCAGCAGCCTCAGAAGCAGCGGATTAAAGCTCCATGATCTACTTGATGTACCCTGCATCTGTGGAACACCTGAATAGACAACGAGTCATCCCAAATTAAGGAGGTGGACTTTGAGAGCAAGATTTATGAGTTTTTCCCCTTTTCCTCTTTTTGATGAAAGGCTCTTGGTGCTGCAGCCAGGAGTCAGTGCTGTGCCTCTGAGTGGGAGAGCCAACTTCAGGACACTGGTCCACAAGAGACCTCCCAGCTCCACGTAGTATCAAATGGCAAAAATCTCCCAGAGATCTCCATCTCAACACCAGCACCCAGCTTCACTCAACGACCAGCAAGCTACAGTGCTGGACATCCTATGCCAAACAACTAGCAAGACAGGAACACAACCCCACCCACTAGCAGAGAGGCTGCCCAAAATCATAACAAGTCCACAGACACCCCAAAACACACCACCAGACGTGGACCTGCCCACCAGAAAGACAAGATCCAGCCTCATCCACCAGAACACAGGCACTAGTTCCCTCCACCAGGAAGCCTACACAATCCACTGAACCAACCTTAGCCACTGGGGACAGACGCCAAAAACAACGGGAACTATGAACCTGCAGCCTGCAAAAAGGAGACCCCAAACACAGTAAGGTAAGCAAAATGAGAAGACAGAAAAACACACAGCAGATGAAGCAGCAAGATAAAAACCCACCAGACCTAACAAATGAAGAGGAAATAGGCAGTCTACCTGAAAAAGAATTCAGAATACTGATAGTAAAGATGATCCAAAATCTTGGAAATAGAATAGAGAAAATGCAAGAAACATTTAACAAGGACCTAGAAGAACTAAAGTTGAAACAAACAATGATGAACAACACAATAAATGAAATTAAAAATACTCTAGATGGGATCAATAGCAGAATAACTGAGGCAGAAGAACGGATAAGTGACCTGGAAGATAAAATAGTGGAAATAACTACTGCAGAGCAGAATAAAGAAAAAAGAATGAAAAGAACTGAGGACAGTCTCAGAGACCTCTGGGACAACATTAAACGCACCAACATTCGAATTATAGGGGTTCCAGAAGAAGAAGAGAAAAAGAAAGGGACTGAGAAAATATTTGAAGAGATTATAGTAGAAAACTTCCCTAATATGGGAAAGGAAATAGTTAATCAAGTCCAGGAAGCACAGAGAGTCCCATACAGGATAAATCCAAGGAGAAATACGCCAAGACACATATTAATCAAACTGTCAAAAATTAAATACAGGGCTTCCCTGGTGGCGCAGTGGTTGGGAGTCTGCCTGCCGATGCAGGGGACACGGGTTCATGCCCCGGTCTGGGAGGATCCCGCATGCCGCGGGGCGGCTAGGCCCGTGAGCCATGGCCGCTGAGTCTGTGCGTCCGGAGCCTGTGCTCCGCAGCGGGAGAGGCCACGGCGGTGAGAGGCCCGCGTAACGCAAAAAAAAAAAAAAAAAAAAAAAAAAAAAAAATTAAATACAAAGAAAACATATTAAAAGCAGCAAGGGAAAAACAACAAATAACACACAAGGGAATCCCCATAAGGTTAACAGCTGATCTTTCAGCAGAAACTCTGCAAGCCAGGAGGGACTGGCAGGACATACTTAAAGTGATGAAGGAGAAAAACCTGCAACCAAGATTACTCTACCCAGCAAGGACCTCATTCAGATTTGATGGAGAAATTAAAACCTTTACAGACAAGCAAAAGCTGAGAGAGTTCAGCACCACCAAACCAGCTTTACAACAACTGCTAAAGGAACTTGTCTAGGCAAGAAACACAAGATAAGGAAAAGACCTACAATAATGAACCCAAAACAATTAAGAAAATGGGAATAGGAACATACATATCGATAATTACCTTAAATGTAAATGGACTAAATGCTCCCACCAAAAGACACAGATTGGCTGAATGGATACAAAAACAAGACCCATATATTTGCTGTCTACAAAGGACCCACTTCAGATCTAGAGACACATACAGACTGAAAGTAAGGGGATGGAAAAAGATATTTCATGCAAATGGAAACCAAAAGAAACCTGGAGTAGCAATTCTCATATTAGACAAAATAGACTTTAAAATAAAGACTATTAGAAGAGACAAAGAAGGACTCTACATAATGATCACGGGATCAATCCAAGAAGAAGATAGAACAATTGTAAATATTTATGCACCCAACATAGGAGCACCTCAATACATAAGGTAAATACTAACAGCCATAAAAGGGGAAATCGACAGTAACACATTCATAGTAGGGGACTTTAACACCCCACTTTCACCAATGGACAGATCATCCAAAATGAAAATAAATAAGGAAACATAAGCTTTAAATGATACATTAAACAAGATGGACTTAATTGATATTTATAGGACATTCCATCCAAAAACAACAGAATACACATTTTTCTCAAGTGCTCATGGAACATTCTCCAGGATAGATCATATCTTGGGTCACAAATCAAGCCTTGGTAAATTTAAGAAAATTGAAATTGTATCAAGTATCTTTTCTGATCACAGCACTATGAGACTAGATATCAATTACAGGAAAAGATCTGTAAAAAATACAAACACACGGAGGCTAAACAATACACTACTTAATAACGAAGTGATCACTGAAGAAGTCAAAGAGGAAATCAAAAAATACCTAGAAACAAATGACAATGGAGACACGACGACCCAAAATCTATGGGATGCAGCAAAAGTAGCTCTAAGAGGGAAGTTTATAGCAATACAATCCTACCTTAAGAAACAGGAAACATCTCGAATAAACAACCTAACCTTGCACCTAAAGCAATTAGAGAAAGAAGAACAAAAAAACCCCAAAGCTAGCAGAAGAAAAGAAATCATAAAAATCAGATCAGAAATAAATGAAAAAGAAATGAAGCAAACGATAGCAAAGATCAATAAAACTAAAAGCTGGTTCTTTGAGAAGATAAACAAAATTGATAAACCATTAGCCAGACTCATCAAGAAAAAAAGGGAGAAGACTCAAATCAATAGAATTAGAAATGAAAAAGGAGAAGTAACAACGGACACTGCAGAAATACAAAAGATCATGAGAGATTACTACAAGCAAATCTATGCCAATAAAATGGACAACCTGGAAGAAATGGACAAATTCTTAGAAATGCACAACCTGCCAAGACTGAATCAGGAAGAAATAGAAAATATGAACAGACCAATCACAAGCACTGAAATTGAAACTGTGATTAAAAATCTTCCAACAAACAAAAGCCCAGGACCAGATGGCTTCACAGGCAAATTCTATCAAACGTTTAGAGAAGAGTTACACCTATCCTTCTCAAACTCTTCCAAAATATAGCAGAGGGAGGAACACTCCCAAACGAGGCCACCATCACCCTGATACCAAAACCAGACAAGGATGTCACAAAGACAGAAAACTACAGGCCAATATCACTGATGAAAATAGATGCAAAAATCTTCAACAAAATACTAGTAAACAGAATCCAACAGCACATTAAACGGATCATACACCATGATCAAGTGGGGCTTATTCCAGGAATGCAAGGATTCTTCAATATATGCAAATCAATCAACATGATACACCATATTAACAAATTGAAGGAGAAAAACCATATGATCATCTCAATAGATGCAGAGAAAGCTTTCGACAAAATTCAACACCCATTTATGATAAAAACCCTGCAGAAAGTAGGCATAGAGGGAACTTTCCTCAACATAATAAAGGCCATATATGACAGACCCACAGCCAACATCGTCCTCAATGGTGAAAAACTGAAAGCATTTCCACTAAGATCAGGAACAAGACAAGGTTGCCCACTCTCACCACTCTTATTCAACATAGTTTTGGAAGTTTTAGCCACAGCAATCAGAGAAGAAAAGGAAATAAAAGGAATCCAAATTGCAAAAGAGGAAGTAAAGCTGTCACTGTTTGCAGATGACATGATACTATACATAGAGAATCCTAAAGATGCTACCAGAAAACTACTAGAGCTAATCAATGAATTTGGTAAAGTGGCAGGATACAAAATTAATGCACAGAAATCTCTGGCATTCCTATACACTAATGATGAAAAATCTGAAAGTGAAATCAAGAAAACACTCCCATTTACCATTGCAACAAAAAGAATAAAATATCTAGGAATAAACCTACCTAAGGAGACAAAAGACCTGTATGCAGAAAATTATAAGACACTGATGAGAGAAATTAAAGATGATACAAATAGATGGAGAGATATACCATGTTCTTGGATTGGAAGAATCAACATTGTGAAAATGACTCTACTACCCAAAGCAATCTACAGATTCAATGCAATCCCTATCAAACTACCACTGGCATTTTTCACAGAACTAGAACAAAAAATTTCACAATTTGTATGGAAACACAAAAGACCCCGAATAGCCAAGGAAATCTTGAGAACGAAAAATGGAGCTGGAGGAATCAGGCTCCCTGACTTCAGACTATACTACAAAGCTACAGTAATCAAGACGGTATGGTACTGGCACAAAAACAGAAATATAGATCAATAGAACAGGATAGAAAGCCCAGAGATAAACCCACGCACATATGGTCACCTTATCTTTGATAAAGGAGGCAGGAATATACAGTGGAGAAAGGACAGCCTCTTCAATAAGTGGTGCTGGGAAAACTGGACAGGTACATGTAAAAGTATGAGATTAGATCACTCCCTAACACCATACACAAAAATAAGCTCAAAATGGATTAAAGACCTAAATGTAAGGCCAGAAACTATCAAACTCTTAGAGGAAAACATAGGCAGGACACTCTATGATATCAATCACAGCAAGATCCTTTTTGACCCACGTCCTAGAGAAATGGAAATAAAAACAAAAATAAACAAATGGGACCTAATGAAACTTCAAAGCTTTTGCACAGCAAAAGAAACCATATACGAGACCAAAAGACAACCCTCAGAGTGGGAGAAAATATTAAATATAAAATATAAATAAAATATAAAATATTAAAATATAAGCTCATGCAGCTTAATAACAAAAAAACAAACAACCCAATCCAAAAATGGGCAGAAGACCTAAATAGACATTTCTCCAAAGAAGATATACAGACTGCCAACAGACACATGAAAGAATGCTCGACATCACTAATCATTAGAGAAATGCAAATCAAAACTACAATGAGATATCATCTCACACCAGTCAGAATGGCCATCATCAAAAAATCTAGAAACAATAAATGCTGGAGAGGATGTGTAGTAAAGGGAACCCTCTTGCACTGTTGGTGGGAATGTAAATTGATACAGCCACTGTGGAGAACAGTATAGAGGTTCCTTAAAAAACTAAAAATAGAACTACCATATGACCCAGCAGCCCCACTACTGGGCATATACCCTGAGAAAACCATAATTCAAAAAGAGTCATGGGTCTTCCCTGGTGGCGCAGTGGTTGAGAGTTCGCCTGCCGATGCAGGGGACACAGGTTCGTGCACTGGTCCGGGAAGATCCCATATGCCACGGAGCGGCTGGGCCCGTGAGCCATGGCCGCTGAGCCTGTGCCTCCAGAGCCTGTGCTCCACAACGGGAGAGGCCACAATGGTGAGAGGCCCGCGTACAGCAAAAAAAAAAAAAAAAAAAGTCATGTACCATAATGTTCATTGCAGCTCTGTTTACAATAGCCAGGAGATGGAAACAACCTAAGTGTCCATCATCAGATGAATGGATAAAGAAGATGTGGCACATATATACAATGGAATATTACTCAGCCATAAAAAGAAACGAAATTGAGCTATTTGTAATGAGGTGGATAGACCTAGAGTCTGTCATACAGAGTGAAGTAAGTCAGAAAGAGAGAGACAAATACCGTATGCTAACACATATATATGGAATTTAAGAAAAAAAAATGTCATGAAGAACCTAGGGGTAAAACAGGAATAAAGACACAGACCTACTAGAGAATGTACTTGAGGATATGGGGAGGGGGAAGGGTAAGCTATGACAAAGTGAGAGAGAGGCATGGACATATATACACCACCAAACGTAAGGTAGATAGCTAGTGGGAAGCAACCGCATAGCACAGGGAGATCAGCTCGGTGCTTTGTGACCGCCTAGAGGGGTGGGATAGGGAGGGTGGGAGGGAGGGAGACGCAAGAGGGAAGAGATATGGGAACATATGTGTATATATATAACTGATTCATTTTGTTGTAAAGCAGAAACTAACACACCATTGTAAAGCAATTATACTCCAATAAAGATGTTTAAAAAAAAAAAACAGAAACAGACTCATAGATACAGAGAACAAACAGGTAGTTGATAGAGTGGAGAGGAGTACGGAAAGATGAGAAATGGGTGGGAGGGATTAAGATACAAACTTCAGTTGCAAAATATATGTTACAGGTAAGAAATTAGAGTGTGAGAAATACTGTCAACAGTTACGTAATATCTTTCTACGGTGAATATCATAGCCTGATTTACTGTAGTGATTATTTTGAAGTGTATGGAAGTACTGAATCACTATGTAGTGTGATAGGAGCTAACATAGTGCTGTAGGTCAATTATACTTCAAAAACAAACAAACAAGCTTATAGAAATAGAAATTCAATTTGTGGCCACCAGAAGCGTGGAATGGGGGGAGGGGGAATTGGATGAAGGCGGTCAAAGGGTACAAACTTCCAGTTGTAAGAGAAATAAGTGCTAGGGATGTAATGTACAACATGGTAAAGATAATTAGCACTGCTCTATGTTATCTATGAAAGTCGCTGAGAGTAAATTCTAAGAGTTCTCATCCTAAGGAAAAAAAAATTTTCTTTTACTTTAATTTTGTATCCATATGCGATGATGGGTGATCACTAAACTTACTGTGGTAAGCGTCTCATGATCTAGGTAAGTCAATCACTATGCTGTCCACCTTAAGCTTATACAGTGCTGCATGTCAATTATATCTCAATAAAACTGGAAGAAACAATGGCAAATGAGTACCTGAAAAAATTTTTATATTGAGTATATGTTTAATGGATCATGTTTTTGATATATTTGATTCAATAAAATATATTACTAAAATTAATTTTAACACTCATTTTGCTTTTTTTAATATGTCTACTAAAAAGCCTTTAATTACATATGTGGCTTGCAGTATATTTCTATTGGATAATTCTGTACTAGACCATAAAGAAAACCTATTAAGAAATTTTTTAAAGCAGTGACCCCACAAGAAGCATTCTCTGATTATAATTCAAAATCATTAGAGAAAAATAAGAGAATGATGGCTACAAAACATCTTAACTATATGGGAATTAAGAAACAGCCTTGTTAAAAAAAATAGATAGCCACGGACTCAAAGAGGAAATCAATAATGTAAATTTAAGAGAAAGAAAATGAGAGCAATTTATACCAAAATCTAAGGATTCAAGAAAACGTTTTATGTATGACCTTCAATTCTTCATTATTAAGAAAACATAAAGGAACTTAATGCTTACCTAAGGAAATGAGAAAAACAGCTATAACATAAATCAAGGGATACAAGGATGATAGCATTAATAAAAACAATAAGCTGCGATTAATGAAATAGAAAACAAAAATAGTAAAAAGAATAAGCAAATCCAAAAGTTATTTCTTTGAGAAGACCAATAATATAATTCAACCCATCATAAACTTTAAGAAGAAAAGGAACAAAAATATTAAAACTTTAGACTTTAGTCTTTCATATTTTGAGAAGAATTTCCATAAACATTTAAAGGAGTCACATCTAAGGGTAAACCAAGCCAAATAAATAAGAATGACAAAATCTCAAAGTAAAACAAAAGCTAGTGGAACAAAAAAGATAATGCTGTGCTTACAATGTACAAAACTTGAGAATTTCAGTGTAGATGATCTTTCATGTACCAAATAAACTGGCACAAACGTATCTACGTGCCGCCAGATGACATACCTTGGCTTGCTTGGCACCTTTTAAATAATGATAATAGATAACATTTGTGTGCTCTCTGTGACAGTATTAAGGTCAGAATGGTTAGGTCACCCACCCAAGGTCATTCAGCTATAAAATGGTAGTGAGGATTTGAACCAATGCAGTCTACTCTAGAGAATATATTCACACAGAAAAAGTAAAAAGAAAAGAGCGGCAATTGTTTTTTAAAATGCCTCCCTACTTTCCCTTTTTACAAATCTAATATATACATACATATTTTATAACTGGTCAAATGCATTGCATATAGGAAGAAAAAACCAGTAGAATAGATCCTTTATGGTGTGAGCAAAAAAGAAAAATGAAGTTAGAGTCCTGTGCAATAACATATACTACATTAATAAAAAGAGATACAAAAGTAAGAATACAAAAACTATAAGAGATCTAAAGTCACGGAAGTTAATATAAATTCAGTGACTATTACATAAAAGGGCAAAAAGGATGGCTAACTCAGTGGATTAAGGAACAAATCTGGCCCCCAAGAGTCCTATTTCAATTAAACTCAAATATTCAGGTTTAACCTAAGAAGACTCTGAAAGGATGAGGAAAGCAGTAGTTCCTGTCATGGAAACTTGGGGTGGGGTGGCTTGGGCCGGGGTAGGTTTGGTGATGTGGTCAGCCCCTCCTAACAAACCCTTCCTCTTTGAGACTCATTTCTCAGCATCACTGTCCCCACCTTCACTGAGTTTATAGGCTCAGTTTTATCTCCTCTCTAGCCCCTGCCACTATCCTTTGATGCCCTCAGTGTCCCAAGCAGAAGACCTATCTGACATGCCATCAAACTCTGGTTCATCCCCACATTTTACTCCAGACACCAACTCCTGGTCAGAAGACTTCTCATCAGCACAGCTCCATCTCTGAAAAGTTGGACTCAATTATTTCTTTCTCTGATCACAGAGACCCCAACTTCTCTCTCTGGCATTGTCTCACTTCCACTTAATTTTTCGACCTCTCTGAAACTTCTGCTTCCTTTTGGTGTTTAGGTCTCCTGTGACCACACCTCCGTCCATTCCAAGACAAAACCACTAAGAACTATCAGGTCAACCAATGTAATTGGGACTTCCCTGGTGGAGCAGTGGTTAAGAATCCGCCTGCCAGTGCAGGGGACACGGGTTCGAGCCCTGGTCTGGGAAGATCCCATATGCCACGGAGCAACCAAGCCCATGCACCACAACTACTGAGCCTGCGCTCTAGAGCCCGCGAGCCACAACTACTGAGCCCGTGTGCCACAACTACTAAAACCCACGCACCTAGAGCCTGTGCTCCGCAACAAGAGAAGCCACCACAATGAGAAGCCCGCGCACCGCAACGAGGAGTAGCCCCCACTTGCCGCAACTAGAGAAAGCCCGTGTGCAGCAACAAAGACCCAATGCAGCCAAAAATAAACAAATTAATTAATTAAGTTAAACAACAACAACAACAACAAACAAAGCCAGGCTTGTAAAAAAAAAAGAAGTGTTTAAAAAAAATTTTTAAACAAATGTAATTTGCCAGTTCTTTCATCCTTCTTGAACACCCTCAAGCAAAAACCCCTGATGGATGGATTCACAGCTCAAGTTCTCTGCTCCTACTCAGCTGGAGAAAATTGCACAACTGTTACGAACATGCCTTTACTAAAGGGTGATCACGGTTGAATCACACCATTGCTTGTCAATCCTATTATGGACCCTCACCGCTTCCTCTCATTCCTCTCAAGGACCATCGCAAACCTTTACTGCACTACTGGAGGCACTTTAACAATTTATCTCACCAAAGACTGTTAGAAGGAGAATGAGAGGTGGAAATCTTTTTTTTTTTTTTTTTTTTTTTTTTTTGCGGGCCTCTCACTGTTGTGGCCTCTCCCATTGCGGAGCACAGGCTCCGGACGCACAGGCTTAGCGGCCATGGCTCACGGGCCCAGCCGCTCCGCGGCACGTGGGATCTTCCCGGACCGGGGCACGAACCCGCGTCCCCCGCATCGTCAGGCGGACTCTCGATCACTGCGCCACCAGGGAAGCCCGGTGGAAATCTTTAAAAAGATCAGTAGATAAATAAGCACCTGGAAGTAAGTTGTTTTTTAAAATAATAGGCTCCACTTGGAACATTGATTGAATAAAAGCACCAATACAGACCCGAGATAATGGTTTCCTGTTGGCACAGTTGATACCCCCAATGAAGACCATGTTGGGCATGATTGGCCGGGGGTAGTCCATCACAAAGTCTCCTCTGAACAGCCAAATGGATGCAGAGTCAAAAATTTCCACCAGCGACACCTCTCTGTGAAGAAGCTCAGAGGCCATACGTGCATAAGGAGTAAAAGAAAGTTCGCAAATGTACTTGAAGCTCAAAGGGTAGAGCAGGTTCTTGACCCTTTGGAAGAATGTCATGTGGTCTGAATTCATTGTTAGTAAACTAGGAACATACGAAAAAGGCTTTGGGCACGCTGTGCCCTCAGTATCTAAGTTACATGGAATGGAACGCAAAAAAAACACAGCTGGAATCGACAGGTACTTAGCCAGCACCGCTCCGCAGGGGTAAACGGGGTCCGTTAAAACCACATCAAAGGAACTGGCATTCAGGTGCCTGATCAGGTCCCTGTTATACAATAGTTCCTCACAAGACCTTTGAAAGACCAAAGACACATTTTTCAAAGAGGCCATAGTTTCCAAAAACAGTGTTAGAAAATGTATTCTTTCAAGAAACAGATGAGTCATGCCTGTCACGATGTAATCAAATTCATCCTGGGTGTATGGGACAGCATAGGTTCTCATGGTGAAAAAGTCCTCTGCCTTGATGTGCATATTCACCTCGGGAGAAACGACCACTGCTTCGTGACCTCTGGCATGGAGCTCCCGCACGGCCTCCCGCATGCTGAGCCAGTGGCTGCCCTCCATGGGGACCACCAGCACCTTCCCAGCCTCGGCCCATCGCCCGACGCACAGGCAGAGCAAGAGGCCAGGGAGCAACTGCCAGGGAAGCTGCAGCCCCAGGGACATCTCTGCAGAAGCCCAAAGCAGCTGACTTTCCGTTCAGGCTGTGCCGCCTGCATTTGTTTTCTTTATCTTATCATCAGGCCTCTTAAGCAAAATGGCATGTAATTGGAAGGCAGTGCTCCCTCATTACATTAATCATTACAGAATAAGTCTATCCCTGTGTTTCATAACCTCTGCTTTCATCTAGGGAAAGACCACTCCCCCTTATCTTGGAAAAACTCATCTGACTCTGCTGCTCCCTCTGGGGAGCATTCTAGTTCACTCTCTTGTTTTTCATCCAATGCCCAAAGCAAGGCTGTGCCTGCGCATTCCCTTCGATCACCTCCTATTTCTCTGTTAACCATGTTCTATGGGGCTGTGACTGAGCTCTGCGGGGTCACCTATGCCCTAGTCCCAGCCAGAACCTCTCTGCTGGGTGTGACCTTATTTGATAACTCTTTCAACTCTTTGCCCCAATCATGGGTGAACACAGAGCACATCCAGGAAAATATATAACATTGCCAAGACGGCTTTCTCTCAGCGGCGAGGGGATGCCAGCTGTCCGTTTTGTTCCCGTTCCACATGGGGACACCTCTTGCAACGTTCAGGGCAGAGTCTATTCAAGTGGCTGTCAGCTATGGAAATATCTGGAGGGATTCCGGAGGAAGGACAGCAGAAGCGTTGGTTGAGAATTCTGTGTCCACCTCATGGAATAAGGGTTGCCGTTATCTAAGGCGTCAATGGACAAGGCAACCCTTAGCAATGACAGAGTGGAGTCAGAGAGCGCCGTCCCCTGGCCTCGGAGCAGGCTCTCTGAATTCCTCTTCTGATGCTGCGGGCTCCAGTCTTCTGCTACTCTGTTTAGGGACTGGGGTGTACATTAATCTGGGCCTTTGTTACAACTTATAGTTTATGTTCAGATTCTGCTCCAAGGTCATTTACAGTCCTAAGTCCTGATGAGGACACATTCCTCCAGAACAGAGGGGCTCCATAATCTGTGGGACCTTCTGAGGTGGGGCCCATGAGTCCGGCCCTGCTACAGAGACTGATGCCCACACGTGCTCAGCAAGATACGGACATCTCCGTGTCCCGTCCGCCCTGGGGATGGTGCGGGAGGGCTCCTTGGGCTGCCCAGCTCTCTCTCTCTCTCACTGAGCACGCTCTTCTGCACCCATGGCTTCTGCCATAGCGATATCCTGTCCCAGGCCGCAGGACCGGCCAGGCTGAGGCTTCCCTTTCGGAGAAAGTTACCCCCATTAGGGATCCACCACTGAGCAACACGTTGCACACCAAGACGCCTCCTGTGTCATACCAGCTGCCACTGTGCAGGGAGCGTTTGCTTTAACCATCCTTGGAGGCTGTGAGTCCAGGGTCCTGCTTCTCTTATTTCCCCTCCAACAGCAACATCTATGCTCTCTCTTTCTGGATCCTCTTTCCGTCCCAGCCACATAACTGCATGTTTTCCCCAAGGCTCAGTTTCTGTCCTCTACTCCCAGGTTAAATCCCGTCGTTTCTGTCCCCCATTCATTTCCACAAACAGCCATGCAGAATTTCTTGAGAGTGTAGGATCAAGGCTGCTCACGTGCTACTTTCAGGGTATAAGGATATGCTAGGGAAGGGAGCAGGGCCGCTGGGAGGGTGGGACTTCAAGTCTGTTTTTGCTGCTGCAGCTGCTGTCAGTGTTGTTAGCAAGAGAAGCTGCTGTTTGGGTTTCCAGCCACCAGGGAATCTAGCGACACCCTATCTGGTGGCAGAAGCAGCAAGTTAGGAGAGTTGTATCCCCTTCATTTGCTAAGAACTCAGTAGTCCCTGTTACTGGTCTGGCTCTAACTGCAATGGACACCTGTCAGTGAGTATCCAGGGCAACATTCTGGCTTTCCTCACTGTGATCAGCTGCCGTGCTTTGCCACTCAACCTAATACAGATGCTATAAGCCAAGTAAGGATACACAGTGCACTTCGGGGATTGGAAAGGGTGGTGGTGTTTTCTCTGCTCCAGTTAGAGATATCAATCTAGACTAGAATAAAATAAATGAAGAGGCATACAACATCCTGCGTGGGAAGATTTAACATTGCAACACTCTTGATTTTGCCCCCATTTAAGCTGTAGATGTAATGGCAGGCCAAGCAAAATCTCCCTGGGATTTGTAATATGACCAAAAATATATATATTTTTAAATTCACCTAGAAGCATTTCTGGCTTCCGGTAGGAGTAGCTCCTATCAGTCCAATGCTCCCACACATAATGATTATAATCCCTTGGGAAATTTTTTTTTTTGCCCCTGCCACAGGGCTTGTGGGATTGACTGGGGATCAAACTCTGCCCCAGCAGTGGGAGCTCCAGGTCCTAACCATTGGACCACCAGGGAATTCCCGGGAAATACTTCTTTTTGAAAGGCTATCTGCAGGCACTGGAGAGCAAGCCAAAGCAGTGGAGGTTGAAAGGGATGAAGGAGACAGCAGATGGCATGGGAGCCCCAGGGTGGCCAAGAGCCAGAGGAGAGTTTCCCCGCTCATGATAGCACCCACCTCTCCAACTCTGCCCTTGCCCGATGCACCAGCTCCTACCTCTCAACAGGGAGACTATCCACAACCCACTTGTGCCCATGTGGCCAGAAAGTAGCCAGCACGTCAGTCAGCCCATCACCCCCAGGGAGCCGGCATCACCCTGGGGCAGTGGACTTGACAAGCCCCTAATGTCTCCACCAAGCTGTGGTGTGTTTCCTTGGCAACCCTGCATCATCCTTGGAAGCTGTGCGTCCATGGTCCTGATTCTCTTATTTCCCCTCCAACAGCCACATCTATGCTCTCTTTTTCTGTCCCAGCCACATAACTGCAGGTTTTCCCCCAAGGCTCAGTTTCTGACCTCTACTCCCAGCTTACATCCTATCATATCTGTCAAGCAGATTACCGGGCACTGGTCACCAATCCCAGAGCAGGACACCAACTACATGGAGAATAGCAAAGATCATCACTATGCCAGCCACCAGGAATAGAAGTACAAACACCTCTGCCCACTGCATGTCGGTATCTGAGTCGCCAAGAAGAACACGGTGCAGTCACGCACTGGATGGGACAACACTTTACTTATGCAGAGAAGATACAGAGCAAGTTCAGCTCCAACACTGGGCATCAGTCTGCCATGGCCAGTCCGTCTCCCATGATGCCTGATGCAAGGCAATTTGCCTACATGCATCCCCCCTGTGCCGCAGTGGAAAGACTCCATCCCCTCTCCGAGGAGGACAGATATAACAGGAGAGTTGGCCAAGTGCCATAAGATGCACACACTTCAAACAAAGACAAAAGGGCAGTCACTAAACTGAAACAGGGAAAGACACTCCCGCACAAGGTGATAAGCCCGGCATAGGCTCTTGGTAAGGAAGAGTTCTAAGCCAGGGCCCATTCTTATGCCGCCAAGTGAGGGCCAAAACACTGCGTGCATGAGGCTGCCTTTCCCAACACCAATTTTTATGGCTTTTTGCAAGAGGGCAAGTCATATTTGGTGCTTTGATGGGCCCCACCTGCACAGAGGCATGGACATGGCAGGAAGCATTCCTAACAGTAAGAGGACTGTACACCTTGGCAAACTCACGAAGCATACAAGCGCGGGAAGCAGGAGGCTGAAAACGGAGAGGGCTGTATTCACCTCTAGGGCTGCTGTAACGAAGTGCCCAAAACTGGGTGACTTAGAACAGCAGAAATTTATTGTCTCACATTCTGAGGGCACGGTCCAAATCAAGGTGTCAGCAAGGCCACGCTCCCTCTGAAGGCTCTGAAGGAGAACCTTTCCTCGCCTCTTCCAGCTTCTGGTATTTGCCTGCAACCTTGTCTTCCTTGGCTTATAGGGGCATCACTCTTCCCGTCTTCCCTCGGGTGTCTTTACATTATCTTCCTTCTGTGCATGTCTGTCTCTGTGGCTAAATCTCTTTTCATAAGGACACTGGTCATATGGGATTGGGGTCAACCCAAATGACCTCATTAACCCGACTACCTCTGTAAACACAGTGTCCAAATAAGCTCGTATTCTGAGGTGCTAAGGGTTAGGATTACAACGTATCTTTTTCGAGGGGGCCACAATTTAACCTATAACTGGGGACCACAAGCTGGGGGCTTGAGATTCATCCCGAAGTCCCGGGCAACAACTAAAGTTGTTGTGGCCTGGCCAAGTTTGTGTTTTTTAAAAGTCCCTTTTGCAAAGAAGTAGGGAATAGTTCAGAGGGGTCAACCTGGACCCCAGGTGTCATATTCAGAGGCTGTTTGTGTGAGGTGAGGGGCTGAATCAAGGTTACAGAAGCACTGGAGACAGAACAGATGTGAGAGGCAGTAGAGGAAGCATCTGCTAGGGGGCACTCACAGAGGACAGCGCAGGAAGGACGGGTCCAGAGAAGGCAGGGACAGGGCCGCAGAGGGCATCCCACACTGCCCAGGGGAGGATGGTCTGGATCTGGACGTTGTGCGTAGACTGGGCAATAGAAAGGGGTTCTTAGCTATGGGTGAAATATTTCAGCCCCTGAGCTATTCCTCCAAACCAATTAAAATATCTGTGAGTATTGGGGTGAGGGCAGGAACACACCTGCAGAGGAGTGAGACTGTTCTTGTCCCATTAAAGGGCTCTCTTCCATTCTACATTAATGCAGTGGCATTTTACTTAGACGTTGGTGTCATCTGATCTCTACTTGCACTTCTTGTACTTGGAGCCCCTGGGGAAAGCTGGACCCCTGGGAGGATGGTGGTACCTTCACAGAGATGCGGGCCCTGGGGAGAAGCAGGGCTGTGGGGAGGGAGGAGCCTGTGTTCCTTGTGCCTGTGAAACACCAGGAGGTTATGTCCAAGCGAGTTGGCTTCACGGATCTGGAGCAGAGGAGGGGCCTGGATTGCACAGATGGACTTGGAACCATCAGGATATGGTGGTGATTGAAGCCAGGGGTGTGGGTGAGGTCACCCCAAAAAAGGCCAGAAATAGAAAACGACATCTCTCGAGCCTGACCCCTGAGAGATGGTATTCCCCACTGCCACTCCCATAAACCTAAACAGAGAAACTAAAACTATTTAAACGTTTTGAAGAAAACATAGGACCAAATCTTCATACCTTAGGGTAGGCAAAGATTTCTTAGGACACAAAAAGTACAAACTATTAAAAAAATTGATTAGTCGGATTTTATCAAAATTTAAAACATGTGCTCTTTGAAAGACATTATTTTAAAAATATAATATAAACCACACACCAGGAGAAAACATCAGCAAAACATGTATCTGACAAAGGACTTGTATCCAGAGCATATAAAGAACTCTTACAGCTCAAAAATAAGAAGGCAACTACCCCAATAAAAATGAGCAGAAGATTTGAAGGGACACTTTTCTTTTTAAAGATATGCATGTGATCAGTAAGCACATGAAAAGACGTTCATCAGCAGCAGTCATAAAGAAATGCAAATTAGGGAGTCCCTTGGTGGCCTAGTGGTTAAGATTCGGCGCTTTCACTGCTGTGGCCCAGGTTCAATCCCTGGTCCGGGAACTGAGATACCGCAAGCCACGTGGTGTGACCAAAAAAGAAGGAAGGAAGGAAAGAAAGAAAGAAATGAAAATTAAAGTCACAATGAAATTCTACTACGCAGCCACAAGAGTGGTTAAGATATAAAAAACTGATAATAGCAAGTGTCAGCAAGAATGCAGAGGTAGGAATGTAAAATAGTACAATTACTTTATTTTTATTTTTTAGTACAATTACTTTAAAAAGCAGTTTGGCTGTTCCTTATAAAGTTTACATACACCTACCATACGACCCAGCAATCCTGCTTCCAAGTATTTACCCAAGAAATACAAAACGATTTACTCACATAAACACATGTAGTCAAATATTCATAGCAGCTTTTTTCCATTCATATTTGTATAATTCCATTCAGATGAAACTCTATTAAAGATTATTCTAATCTCAGTGACAGATACCAGATCAGCGGTTGCCTAAGGTCTAGGGAAAGTGTTGGTTGACTGGGATAGAACACAAGGCCAGTTACTGGAGTGATGGAAGTGTCCCATATCTTGACTGTGGTGACAGTTACATGGGTATATAAAATTGTAACTCAGAAATGTACAGTTAAAATGGTGCCTTTTATTATATGTAAATAATACCTCAATAGCATTAATTGTTTTAAAAATAGGATAAATTGAAAAGATACAATGCAATGGCAAAAGAATAAAGCTTTCCAGAACTGATAAAGACCAAAATCTACCATGGAAAGACCTATATATTCTAAGAAACATTGATAGAAAAATACCAGACTTCCCTGGAGGTCCAGTGGTTAAAAGACTGCGCTTCCACTGCAGGGGGCTTGGGTTTGACCCCTGGTCAGGGAAATAAGATCCCACATGCCGCGTGGTGCAGCCAAACAATAATAAATAATAATAATAAAAATTTAAAAAGGAGACGGCTGCCCTTAAAAAAAAAAAGAGAGAGAGAGAAAGAAAAATACCCGTAGCTAATAGCATTTCTTTCACTTGCTGGGGAATTTTTTAAATTTCAAGTTTAAATTTAAAAATATCTACGAGTATCACAATAGGGAAAAAAATACCTAAAAGAGAACAAAGATCAAAGACTTCAAATACAAAACGCTTATAAGCCCCAAAATGATTGCCTTAAAAGCTGACAGATCATCCTTTCCTGGGGATATTCCTATTTAGTACCCACCCACATTTTCTTAAAATAAACTCAGATTAGGACACAGAGAAATCTATATGATAATAGATTTATAAGATAAACTAGCAATGAAACACCTGACATCTAAATTGTAAACATCTTTCATTTGTCCAGTGTGGAAAGTCATTAGGAAGTGACTCATCCCAGAGACCTCCCCTGGACTTCAGGTGAGGCTCCACGTGAGCTGCTCTGGGATAGAACATGTGACCTAGGCCTCAACCGATTAGCACATCTCATCCCTTCGGCCACAGTGATTCGTGCAGAGATGGACGTGTCACTTAATGAAACCCAGTGAGGCAGAAGAACTTTACTAGGAATCCTGGGAAAAGGACTCTGGCTAGAGCCCCAGGTGCTTGGGTATCATGACACCCAGAAGGATATCATCAGAAGCAGATACAAGAATTAAAGGTGAAAAATGGGTCCTGGTGTCATCAGTATACCCTGAGATTTTTCCCAGTATTTGAGCCAATAAAATTGCAAGCAACGAAAAGCCTTCCAACAAATTCACTGAGTCAAGAATATGGTGGGGTTACCCGAAGAGCTAATATAATCAGAGGTTGCATCAGTTATATTCATTGAGGGAGGTCAGCTCCAGCTGTCTTCTTCACTGGTCAAACAACTTAATTTTTTTAAAAAAGATAAACAGTTAAGGAGGGAAATGCAAATTAAGATAACCTTGAGATATTTTTCACCTATTGGACTGGCAAAAACCTAAAGTCTGAAGATAAGTGTGAGCAAGAAATTGAAGAAAAGGGTATACTTATACATTGCTGGAGGGAGAGTAAATTTTTAATACTTATTGACATTTAAAATTCACCTCGGGCTTCCCTGGTGGCTCAGTGGTTGAGAATCCGCCTGCCAATGCAGGGAACACGGGTTCGATCCCTGATCCCAGAAGATCCCACATGCCGCAGAGCAACTAAGCCTGTGCACCACAACTGCTGGACCTGTGCTCTGGAGCCCGTGAGCCACAACTAGTGAGCCCACGTGCCACAACTACTGAAGGCCATGCGCCTAGAGCCCATGCTCCACAACAAGAGAAGCCACCGCAATAAGAAGCCCGCGCACCGTAACGAAGAGTAGCCCTTGCTTGCCACAACTAGAGAAAGCCCGCATGCAGCAACGAAGACCCAACACAGCCAAAAATAAATAAAATAAATTTTTAAAAATAATTAATTAGTTAATTTAATTCACCTCACACCAGTCAGAATGGCCATCATCAAAAAATATACAAACAATAAATGCTGGAGAGGGTGTGGAGAAAAGGGAACCCTCTTGTACTGTTGGTGGGAACGTAAATTGATACAGCCACTATGGAGAATAGTATGGAGGTTGCATAAAAAACTAAAAATAGAGCTACCATATGACCCAGCAATCCCCCTACTGGGCATATACCCTGAGAAAACCATAATTCAAAAAGAGTCATGTACCCCAATATTCATTGCAGCTCTATTTACAATAGCCAGGACATGGAAGCAAACTAAGTGTCCATTGACAGATGAATGGATAAAGAAGATGTGGCACATATATACAATGGAATATTACTCAGCCATGAAAAGGAATGAAATTGAGTTATTTGTAGTGAGGTGGATGGACCTAGAGTCTGTCATACAGAGTGAAGTAAGTCAGAAAGAGAAAAACAAATATGGTAACACATATATATGGAATCTAAAAAAAGGTACTGATGAACCTAGTGGCAGGGCAGGAATAAAGATGCAGACATAGAGAAGGAACTTGAGGACACAGTGGGGGAAGGGGAAGCTGGGATGAAGTGAGAGAGTAGCACTGACATGTATACACTACCAAATGTAAAATGGATGGCTAGCGGGAAGCTGCTGCATAGGACAGCTCGATGCTTTGTGACGACCTAGGGGGTGGGATAGGGAGGGTGGGAGGGAGGCTCCAGAGGGAGGGGATATGGGGATATATGTATACATATAGCTGATTCACTTTGTTAATACAACATTGTAAAGCAATTATACTCCAATAAAGATGTAGAAAAAAAATCTACAAACAATAAATGTTGGAGAGGGTGTGGAGAAAAGGGAACCCTTTCTACACTGTTGGTGGGAATGTAAAGTGGTAACAGCCACTATGGAGAACAGTCTAGAGGTTCCTTAAGAAACTAAAAATAGAGCTACCATATGATCCAGCAATCCCACTCTTGGGCATATATCTGAAGAAAACCATAATTTGAAAAGATACATGCACCCCAATGTTCATTGCAGCATTATTTACAATAGCCAGGTCATGGAAGCAACCTAATGTTCACCAACAGAGGAATGGATAAAGAAGGTATGGTACATATGTACAATGGAATATTACTCAGCCATAAAAATAGAACGAAATAATGCCATTTGCAGCAACATGGATGGACCTAGACATTGTCATACTAAGTGAAGTAAGTCAGACAGAGGAGGACAAATATCATATGATATTGCTTATATGTGGAATCTAAAAAAATGGTATAAATGAACTTATTTATAAAACAAAAATAGTCACAGATGTAGAAAACAATCTTATGGTTACCGGGGAGGGAGAAAGGGGGCAGGGATAAATTGGGAGAGTGGGATTGACATATCCACTCCACTGTATATAAAATAGGTAACTAATAAAAACCTACTATATAGCACAGGGGACTCTACCCAAGACTCTGTAATGACCTGTATTGGAAAGGAATCTAAAAAAGAGTGGATATATGTATATGTATAACTGATTCATTTTGCTGTACAGCAGAAAGTAACACAACATTGTAAATCAACTACTCCAATAAAATTTTTTTTAAATTGATTATCTGTTCAGTGAAGGACTTTTTTAAATAACAAAAAAAAGCCAACTGCATGTTATTCTGTAGCACCACAAAGCCAACAAATGTCATGTCCACTGAGAGATCAGAGACCAGGAGATGTTAGTCAAGCCCACCCTGGGCAAATTTCACTGCATATAACTTCCGCAAAGGTCACAGGCAGGGTGCTTCCCAAGAGTTTCCAGTCTGCACAGGTAGGCAGTTAGGGGAAAGGTTAGGCCCTTGGCCTCTGAAAGTTCTATGTCTGGACTCATTGTACATGAATGTTCATAGCAGCATTAGTCGTAATAGCTAAAACAGTGAAAACAGCCCAAATGTCCATCAACTGATGAACAGATGAATAGATATGTATACCCATAGAAAGGAATATTATTCAGCCATAAAAAGGAGGGAAATACCAATACATTCTACAAAACGAATGAACCCTGAAAAGTAAATGAAAGAAGGCAGTCACAAAGAACCATGTATTGTACGATTCCATTCTTCTGAAATACAGAAGAACCTACATACGAACCTTCAAGTTGCGAACTTTCAAAGATGAGAACATGCGTTTGCATGTCCAATCACGTAAGTTAATTCATGTGTCTGGCGTATGTTGTCACATGCATGTATCCTCTACAAGTGGTTGTGCTTTTGTGTACTTTACTGTACAGTACTGTACAAAGTACAGTAGTACAGTATCTTTATTTCAAACCCAGGATGTGAGTGAGTGAAATTGCATCTGGCCCTCCATCTCCTATTGCTGACGACCCTTCAGCTCTACCATCTCCCACCTCCTCTCCCTCCTCTAGTCAGTAACTCTTCTTGCCTGTTCACTCGATGCCCATCCCTGTATGCCAGCTGTTGTACTGTACTACTGTACTTTCAAGGTACTATATAAGATTAAAATTTTTTTCTTTATTTGTTGTGTTTGTTTTTTATGTATTATTTGTGTGAAAAGTATTATAAACCTATTACAGTACAGTACTATACAGCCAATTGTGTTAGTTGGGTACCCAGGCTAACTATGTTGGACTTATGAACAATTTGGACTTATGAATGCGCTCTCAGAAAGGAGCTCATTTGAATGTAGGGGACTTACTGTATCCAGAACAGAGACAAAAAGTAGATTAACCACAGAGACAAAATCCACAGAGACAAAAAGTAGATTAGTGGTTGCCAGGGGCTGGAGAAGAGGGGGAGTGACTGCCAAGGGACATGGGGTGTCCTTTTGGAGTGAGGAAGTGACCCAGAATGAGACAACGATGATGATTATTCATATCTTCGAATATACTAAAGACCATTGGTTGTATATTTTAAAAGGGTGAATTATGTTGTAATTTTTTTAAAAAAAGAATGCCTGCATTGGAATCCTGCCTTCCCCACTTACCAGAGCTGTGACCATGGGCAACTCACTCAACCTCTCTGTGCCTCAGTTTCATTACCTGCAAAATGGGGCTAATAACAATGTCAACCCATGTTGGCTTTTGTTATATTTAATTTCTAAACTCCCCCTAAGGGGACTCTATCCATCTGAGGGTTAAATAATTCATAGGAGGCTCCCAACAAGAGGAGAATATTGACATCTGATCATGTTGTTTTGAAAAGAGCCTGATCTCATCGTTACTGTTAATATTGTGAAGGTTGGAAATAATCGTACTGGGAAATACCCAGCACCATGCAGTTATGGCAGTTACAGCTGTCACTGATTCTTTGCCACACACCTGGCCCTCTACATGCATTATCGTTTCTGATCTGGAAAAGAGCTGTGTGTGGTGCTACTATTTTATCCCTATTTAGAAACAGTGGTTCTTACCATTGTCATACTAAGTGAAGTAAGTCAGACAGAGGAGGACAAATATCATATGATATTGCTTATATGTGGTTTAACCTATTTAGAAACAGTGGTTTTCTATTTAACCTATTTAGAAACAGTGGTTCTTACCCAAGGTGATGTCGCTGCTAAGTGTCAGAGCTGGGGTATTTACTGGCATGAAAAATCTAAAACACTGACTTTCTGGCCCTTTACATAAAGTTTGCCTGATATAACATCTTGAATTTACACAAACAAAATAATATGTTCTCTGCTCCAAAAACACTTAAATTCACTTTTAGCACATGTATGATGATAAGTGCTTAATTATTTTTATTCCAAAAAAATTTCCTCATAAAAATGGGGTGCTTTATACAAGTCTGTACATTCTACAGCCCAACCAATATTCTGATTCTCGTTTTCTTGCATTCAGTCATGCTAAATAAATCCAACATTATCATCTGTGTGTCTGTGTGTATGTGTGTGTGTACCCAGTCTGGGTGAAACTTCCTCAGCTATGTGAGGATCCAGGGGTCCCCAGTGGGCAAGGCAAGGTGAACAGAGGCCCTTATAAAATGCTGTCCTAGCCAGACTTGATTCATGCTCTAAGTAGTAGGAGTTACATAAGCAGAGTGTCCATAACATATATTCACTGAGTACATAATCCATCTGTAACCTCTCCTTAGTTCGAAGGGGAAAGTAAGACCCCCAATATGTGAAAGAATATGACTATATTATAAAACATACTGAGCCTTACAAGGAGCCAGATCAATAGATAAAAATCAATAGTACTTCCCTAATAAAATGATAGGGTGAGATAAGCATTTCATCTGGATTTAGAGACTCCGCATTTGCCAGGAATATTACTCCTGTATTTGAAAATACCTTTTCAATTGCAAGTGATTGAACTCCAATTCAAACTGCCTGGACCAACTATTCAACATTATTCATAAACTATTGAATAATTGTTATTGAACTAATGACTCAATGATGTTTTGAAGGTATATGTTTCAGTGAAACAAAATAAGAGGTATGCATATGGAAGGTTATTATTTGCAGACGATGTTGTACACCTAAAAAAACTTACAAACTACTAAGAGTAATTAGTAGTATGGCTAGATCAAGATCAATGTGCAAAAAGCAAAGCTATACTTTAATTTCCACTTCAAAATAGAAATGAAAATATACTCTGTTCACAATAGTTTCCAAGGTAATAAAATGCCTAGGAATTAATTTTAATAAGAAAAATAAAAGACATACAAAGAAAAATGCAAATTTTCATTGGTAGACTTAAAACAAGATCTGAATAAGTAAAGAGAAGTACTATATTCTGAATAGGAAAAGCATAGCAAAAAGATGTCTCTCATTCTATTTATTGGGTCAACCAACCTTCTGGGACTACTACCCCACCCGTTTACACCCACCTTGCAGCTCTCAATAAACGTGGAACAGCCATTCCCCTATGAGCCGGCACCGTGATTACAGGTTTCCGTAACAAAACAAAAGCATTTTTGGCCCACTTCTTAGCACAAGGCACACCCACCCCCCTCATCCCTGTGCTAGTGATTATCCAGCTATCAGCCTGTTTATCCAGCCGGTCCACTAGCTGTGCAATTAACAGCCAATATTACAGCAGGTCATGTATTAATACATCTAATCGGAGGACCAATCTTAGCGCTAATAAGCATCAACACCATCACGGCTTTCATTACATTCGTTGTTCTCTCCCTACTCACTATCCTCGAATTTGCTGTTGCTATAATTCCAGCCTATGTATTTACCCTCTTAGTAAGCCTATATCTGCATGACAACACATAATGACCCACCAGACCCACGCGTACCACATAGTAAACCCCAGTCCTTGATCCCTTACAGGAGCCCTTTCAACGCTCCGCATAACGTCGGGCCTAATCACGTGATTCCACTTAACTCAATAATTCTACTAATATTAGGCCTACTAACCAACACTCTAACAATATATCAGTGATGACGAGATGTTATTCGAGAAAGCACCTTCCAGGGCCATCACACACCAATCGTCCAAAAGGGACTTTGATACGGAATAATCTTATTTATCGTCTCAGAAGTCCTCTTTTTTACCGGCTTTTTTTGAGCCTTCTATCACTCAAGCCTCGCCCCTACCCCTAAATTAGGCGGGTGCTGGGCGCCAACAGGCATTCGCCCTCCAAACCCCCTAGAGGTGCCGCTTCTCAACACTTCTGTGCTATTAGCCTCTGGGTGTCTATCGCCTGGGCCCACCACAGCCTTATGGAAGGAAATCGCAAGCACAGACTCCGAGCCCTCTTATTACAATTGCCCTGGGCGTCTATTTCACACCCCTACAAGCTTCAGAGTATTACAAAGCCCCATGTACGATCTCAGATGGGGTATATGGGTCAACTTTCTTCCTGGCCACAGGGTTCCACGGACTGCGCATAATCACTGTGTCCACCTTCCTTATTGTTTGTTTCCTGCACCAATGAAAATTCCACTTCACATCCAACCACCACAGCGGCTTTGAAGCCACTGCTTGATACTGACATTCTGTAGATGTTTTATGACTCTTCCTTTTCGTATCTATCTATTGATGAGGCGCATAATTCTTATAGTATTAATTGGTGCAACTGACTTGTAATCAGTTAGTTTCGGTACACCCCGAAAAAGAATAAAAAACTTAATACTGACCCTCTTAACACATACTGCACTGGCTTCATTGCTTGTACTCATCGCCTTCTGACTCCCCCAGCTAAACATGTACGCAGAGAAAACAAGCCCTTATGAATGCGGATTTGACCTTATAGGATCCGCCCGCCTGCCTTTTTCCATAAAATTTTTCCTAGTAGCAATCACATTCCTCCTTTTCCACCTAGAAATTGCCCTCCTACTGCCCCTCCCCTGAGCAACTCAAACAAGTAATCTAAAAACAATACTCACCATGGTTTTACTTTTAATCTCATTATTGGCAATTAGTCTGGCCTACAGTGAGCTCAAAAAGGACTGGAGTGGACTGAACTAAACTGTATTTAGTTTAAAACAAAACAAATTATTTTGACTCATTAGATTATGACTAAACTCATAATTACCAAGTGTCTTTAGTGTGTATAAATATTATTATAGCTTTCACTATATCCCTTATAGGATTACTAATATATCTAGCCCACCTAGTATCCTCACTACTATGTCTAGAAGGCATAAAATTATCCCTATTCATCCTGGCGACCCTAACAATCCTAAATTCACACTTGACCTCAGCCAGCATAATACCAATCATCCTGCCGGTGTTCGCAGCCTGCGAAGCAGCACGCAGATTACCCTGATTAGTAATAGTATCAAATACCTATGGCACCGATTACGTACGAAACCTTAACCTCCTCCAACGCTAAGATTTATTATCCCCACAATTATACTAATACCCCTAACTTGACTATCAAAAAGCAACACAGTCTGAATTAACTCCACAACCCATAGTCTGCTAATTAGTCTCACAAGCTTACTTCTCCTTAATCAATTCAATGACAATAGCCTTAATTTCTCATTAATATTCTTTTCGGACTCCCTATCCGCACCATTACTGATCCTAACAACGGGGTTCCTTTCCCTAATACTAATAGCTAGTCAATCTCACCTTTCTCAAATGAGTAAAAATATTTTACATCACATTAACAGAACCCTAATGGTTTATTTTTATATTTTGGACTAGATAAAACAATTTTCAATTTTGTGAAGGAGAATAAATTATAAGAATCACTAAGAAAACTTGGAAAAAAAAGAATAATGAGTATGGGGCATGCCCTACCAGATATTAAAACTTACTACAAAGCTACTATAATCAAAATATGGTTCTGGCACATGAATAGATAAATAAATCAGTGGAGAAAGACTGGAAGTACAAAAGCAGATGCAAATAAATATGGGAATTTAAAATATGATAATGATGCATTTCAATTCAATGAATGGAGGAGGATTTTTTATTAAATGATATTGGGATAATGGACTACCCATTTAGGAAAAATAATGAAGTTAGATCCTTATACCATGTAAAGTTCTTATTGTAAGAAATAAAACTATTAACATTGGTGGAATTAAAACATTAAGACATAATACAGAAAAAAATGCTTATATATGTCAGACTTGGAAAGATCTAAACAAGCTGAAATCCAGAAACCATTAAAGGAAAAGTCAACCAGTTTGACTACCCAAAAATGAAAGTCCCGTATGAGGAAAGATGAAAGACAGTCCAGGAAAAAAATATTTGCAGCACATATAAAAAACTAAGTATTAATATTGCTAATACTCAAGAGACACAATAATTAGCTATAAAAAGAAAGTTCTATAAAAGTGATTAGAGAATGTGAATACATAACTCACAAAAGAGGAAATACAAATGGCCAGTATATCTAAGAAAACAGGAAACAAAAATTGATGCAGCTATGCAGAATTATTTTGCTAAAAATTTTAAACTTTGACAACTTCTGGAGGTGGAGGGGGTATAGAAAAACAGAGCTCTTGTATACTTTTGACCAAAGTGTCAGGTTGTTCAATATTTTGAAAGCAATTTGTTGAATTCATCAAAATATAGTATGTACATGCTATTTGACCCAGCAACACTACTCCTAAGGACTCTAGCTTACAGAGATAAGAGCATAGAAACATAGAAATATATAAAGGTAAAGAAATGAAGAATGTTAACACAATCTTGCTTATAAAAGAAAAAATGGGAAAAGCTATCAATATCCATCAATATGGGTTAGTTGAATAAAGTATGGTACATCCAAAGTAAAGAATTTTATGCAACCATTAAAAAGAGCGACAGATTTGTATGTACTGACTGTAGATGTCCACAATTCATTGGCAAGTGAAAAAAAGCAAAGTAAAGAACAATATATCCAGTCTGATACTAGATTGGATTTTAATAAGTGGGTGTGAGAATTTACATTAGATGTATGAACTTATATTAAATAATATTAAATAATTTAAGAAAAATTGGAAAAGATACATACAAAATGGCTAAAAGCATTTTCCTATAGCGGGTGGCATTGGATTAACAGAAGGGAAGTTTCATTTCTTACTGTATTTTTCAGTATTTTTCCCAAAACAGGATTTAAAAATGCAGCCTGGAAGTTATATACAATTACATCAATTGTATACACATACATATCAAAGAAGACAGCTTTGTAAAATTTGATGATGCACAATTAAATGAACTGGCACAAAATAGTTTGTTCAACGGAGAGAAATTACAAATGCAAAGGATATAAATGACAAATCACAGTTTAGTAAGGAATCTTTTTTTTTTTAATGTCCAAAGCCTGATTAATTCTTAATATGCTAAAGGAGAAGTAACTTACCTTTGACAACGGCTTTGCCTCAGCGCAATTGATTCCACCGATGAAGACCATGTTGGGCATCACAGGTTTGGGATAGTTCAAAACAAAGTCACGTCGTAACAACCAAATTGATATTTGGCTGAAGAGATCAGATGCCGTGACAGTTGTCTGGAGAATCTCAGAGGCAATTTCTAAAACATTTTTGAAAAAATAGTGGCAAAATAAACGTTCCTCCAAGTGCCGGATATGATTCCACAGTCTCTGTCCGAAAGTCATGACATCAGAGAACCCTGAGAAATCTCTAGGAACGTAAGAAAGAGCGATGGGACACTGAGTGCTTTCTTCAAGATAATGGCAAAAGACTCCCCTGGTGAAGACCACGGATGGGAGTGAAAGATATTTGGCTACAATTAAGCCACACATATCAAAAGGATCTAGAAACACTGCATCAAAAGAACTCTCTTTTAAGTATTTTACTAATTTTGTGTCCTCAAACAAACTCTTACAATGTGAAAAAAGGTAGTCAAAAGCTTTGTTGGACGGATTCAGCAACATATGAAGTAAACTTCGTGGCTGAGTTTTCCAGTGAAAATCGGAGAACTTCTGGAACTCACTATTCAAATTCTCCAGAGTGTAAGACGTGGAATAAGTCTTTACCGTAAGATTGAATGAACTTCCCAGGTACCAATTCACCTCTGGTATGACTAAGACCACCTCATGCCCTTTGTGGGCAAGTTTCTCCACGACCGGACGCATGGTAAACCAGTGGCTCCCATCCATGGGTACTACCAGCAGCTTGCCTGCCTCAGCGAAGCCAGGTGTCAGCAGCAGACACATGCACAGAGGAAGGAAGCCAGTTAAAATCGCCGGAGCCATCTGTTAACTGCAGCCCAGAGCAATCCAGCTGTCTGGATTCTAAGCTCATGTAACAGGAGCGGCATAAGTACAGGCACAAAACCTGCCTCAGGAGAGGGCGTGTATTTAGACATTCATAAAAAAAAAAAAAATTATACTCATTGCCAATGAATTACTCATAAGGATGATAATGAATGAGAAGCATTTGCTGAAACAGGTAGTAGTATGTTTTCCAGATGAGATAGCTTTTGATCTTTACCATGAGCAGAGACATTGCACTGCAATGCCCTTTTAGAAACAGAATTATTAAGCAATGCTCTTGGAACCTAAGGACTCAGAATGATAAAAAAAGAGGGTAAGTTTCAATAAAGCTGGTAGTTTTGAAATTTGTCCCAAAGGAAAATTTGGATTTTATCTTCCGAGTACCAAAGACTCTTTGCCCAGAAAGTGATTGGCATCCCGGATTCCAAGGAAAGATTTGAAGCACCTTGCCACTGACCTCCTCACTGGCAGTGAACTTGAGGTCGACAAGAGTCTCTGCAATGCTTGATGTTACTGCTTGTCTTATTCCATTTCCAAACCCTCTGAGGCTTCCGAAATGTTGAGATAAGATTGACAACCCCACCTCCCATTCTAGGGACTGATGGAATGTGTTTGTCATCTATTTTAAGTTGCTTTCTCTAGATATGTCACATAATAGGGTTACCCACCCAATGTTTGCGCGAAGCACTCTGCTGGGACTGCTTTCTCTCTTCTCCGGGCTTCCACAGTCCTCTGTTTAGACGTCTGCTGTGGGATTGCCCCAATAGGCCTGGTACCCTCCTTCAGGAATCTCTGTATCTGTCTCACACTCTATCAAGATCTGTATCATCTGTATCAGATGGCTCCGTCCAGGACACCCAAACTATAACTGGTGACACTTGCTTAGTCACCATTTACCTTGGTGACTGGAAAAGTTTCAGATAAATGTCTGAAAAATAAAAATGGTGGTGAGTGGTCTACCTGCAGGTAGGCTTATTTTAGAATAGATATCAATGAAATAGAAAATAGGCAAACAATAGAGATAATCAATGAACCCAAAAGCTCGTTCTTTGAAAAACTGAATTAACTTGATAAAGCTCTAGCCAAACTGATCAGGAAAAAAAGAAAAAGAGAGAGAGAGAGAGAGAAGAAATGACCAATATCAGCAATGAGAGAAGTGGCATCACTACAGGTTCTACAGATATTAAAAGTATAAGAGAATATCATGAACAAGTTTATGCCAATATATTCTACAACTTAGATGAAATGGACAAATTTCTTAAAAGATGCAAACTACTAGAGTTTAATCAAGAATAAATAAATAAGCTGAATAGAAATAACCTATGTATTTTAAATTAAATTTGCAATGCAAACTTTCCCACAAATAAAACCTCAAACCCAGATAAGTTCACTGATAAATGTACCAAACATTGGAAAAAGAAGTACTACCAATTATCATTCCAGAAAATATTCTGGAATATAGATACAATATACTGCAGTAGAAGCATAGGGAATTTCCTAATTCACTCTATGAGACTGTTACCGAGTCCAGGCTCACTCTGCTCGTCACACGACAGGCCAGTAAATAGGGAGACAAGGTATTCAGGCAAGGAATAGCGACTTTATTCAGAAAGCCAGCAGACCAAGAAGATGACAGACTAGCGTCTCCCCAAAAAATCTTATCGGGGTCTGGATACCAGTTTCTTTTACAGAACAGAGAGGGGGAAGAGTTGAGCAAGTAAAGTAAGAAGGCCATTAATTTCACAAAATGTCTCCTGGCTTGGCCAGCATGGGGGAGGGGATGTGTCAATTTCTTCTTTGCTGCAGCCATTCACAGGTGGGCAGGGTCAGATTGTCTCCCTGAGAGCTGAACAAAGGTCCTTCAGTTTAACATTCAGGCAGAGGGGTAGGGTTCCCTGAGGCAGGCCATTGTGTATGATTATAATAATAAAAGTAAATGAAAAGCAAAGGTTCAAGTAGCAAAGGTTAAAGTAAAAGAAACAGATCCAACATGGAGTCGGATTTTGCTCTTCCGTGTTACAGGACCATAGAATTGGTCTATGAGACCAATTACAACATAACAAAACTAAATAAGGAGTTTGGAGCAGAGAAAAGTTTATTGCAAGACCATGAAGGAGATGAGGTGGTTCATGCCCTGAAAAGTCTCAAGCTCCCTGAAGGGCTTTGGCAAAGCATTTTTAAAGGGCAGGTGAGGCGGGGCTGTCACAGGGTACTGTCAGCTTGTGCACTATTCTGTGATGGGCTGATGGTGAGGCAGCAGGGCGGTGTCACAGGGGTTAGATTATCAGTCCTTAGGCTCCAGGAGGCCTGGGGGTCTGTGCTCATGGTCAGCAAGTAGTTTTTCCATTTGGTGGGGGGTTTTCACATCTGCAAAACAGCGCAGGAAATTTGCATCAAATACTATTATCTACCCTGGCTTGTTTGTTTGTTCTGGCTCATGAAATTCTTTTGTTTGTCATGGAAATGTAAGAGTGGAATATTAATACATTTCAGTTGAGTTCTGTAATGTCAGGAGTTTTTCAAAAAAATTAGAAGATGGACTGGAGCTTTTTCTTTGTGAATAGAAACTGAAAAAAAAATTACTATCATGTAGGTACTTCAGAGAGGAGCTAAAGCAGAGGATATGGGGGAAGGCATGTTCTGGGAAGGCCCCATAGGGCTCTGCTCGGTTACACTATAGACCAATACCCCTCAAGAACACAGATGCAAAAATTCTAAACAAAAATTTAACAAACCAAATTCAATAATATAAACAAATATATGTACCATGTAATACATAAAAATATAATACGTCATAACCAAGTGAGATTTATTCCAGGAGTGCAAAGGCTGTTTTAACATTAGAAAATCAATCAAGGTAATTCACCATATAAATAAACTAGAAAAGTAAAACCATGTAATTATTTCAATAGGCACTTTGTTTGATAAAAATCCAATATCCATTTCTGATAAAAATTCTCAGCAAACTAGGAGAAGAAGGGAAGTTTCTCAACCTAATAAAGAGCATGGATCAACATGAGAAACCCACAGTTGAGGCTTCCCTGGTGAGAGAAGTTCGCACCCCGCAACGAACAGTAGCCCCCGCTCACCGCAACTAGCAAAAGCCTGCGTGCAGCAACCAAGACCCAATGCAGCCAAAAATAAATAAATAAATAAATAAATTTAAAAAAACTAGTGTTTGGACCACAGTGGAATTTCTACACTAGATACCAGAGAATCACCAAAGCCTCTTTGGTAGAGAAATGCAAGCTCAGGGTGTGCCTCAGATGGATCTGGTAGTGACATGCGTGATGGGATGGAGAAGGCGGCAGTCCACCTAAAATGTTGTAATTCTAACGTGGGTGAGACTTAATGAGGGTCTGACAGGCAGAGAGGGAGCCATGGAAAGCAGAGAGGGAGCCATGGAAACAGAAGAAGCATTGTCCAGGCGATACTTTGAGTTACAAATGATTGGATTCATGGAGAAAAGATGAAGTTTCAAAGACAGCTCCGAGACTTTGATGCTGCATGAGGGGAAGGATGGTGGTGTTAACAGACCTTTCATTCATTTAACACATATTTATTAAGATCCTGTAATGAGCCAGGCACTGTTGAGATGGTCGGGATACAGCTGGGTACAAGGGTGAGCCTGCGTCCCCAGAAGCCAACCTTCCAGTGCTAATTCTTGGCCAGGGAATGGAACTTTGAGGAATATCCACTGTTAGGAAGAGGGGAATGAAGCACAGCGGGTGAAGAAGCAGTCAAAAGGCAGAAAGAGAAGCAAAAGGATAGAGTGCCTTGGCGCCAGGGACGAGAATCATGAAGAGGAGGCTGCCAAGGGGGCAAGGTGGCCAACGGAAGACTGATAAGAACTGAGAAGATGCGATTCCCGCTGTGGTTTCCTGGTCTAGACCTTCAACCTTCCAGCTGGTCCCCTGCCTCCAGTTCTTTCCCTACCGACACTTCCTGAACATTTGCAGCCACAGGAATGTCGCTATGTTCCAAATACAAATCCCTTAGGCTGGCATTCACTTTGACTCCTGCCTTGTGGCTTCGTCTATCACTATTGCTGGTCTCAATCTCTCAGATCTTTAGCTGAAGTCAAAATGATTATCTTCCCGTCGCCCTCATTCGACAGGAGAGACGGCCAGAAGAGCCTATATAGGCTATTGAAAGTGTCCACCAAAGGTGCTCAAGAGGGCAAGAGAGGAGATTTTGAAGTATTTTTGGCGTACTCTTGTGTATGAGAGTTGGCGCAGACAAAGTAAACACCGAGGATGTTATAAAGGATCAGAGTTACTTGGAACATTTTTCACTCGAGATACACCTGTAAAATGTCTCTGTAAGTGCACGGCACTCTTGAAGCCCTACACAAATGTTTCCAAGGTTTAAGTAACTTGGCATTAGCCGGGCCAAATGACAAGCGATCTTTGTACTCTCTACTGCAACTAACATGAGTTGCGAACAGAAATAAAAATAAACTTTAAGGGCTTCCCTGGTGGCGCAGTGGTTGAGAATACGAGACACGGGTTCGCGCCCTGGTCTGGGAGGATCCCACATGCCGCGGAGCGACTGGGCCCGTGAGCCACACTTACTGAGCCTGCGCGTCTGGAGCCTGTGCTCCGCAACGAGAGAGACGGTGATAGTGAGAGGCCCGCGCATCGCGATGAAGAGTGGCCCCCGCTTGCCACAACTAGAGAAGGCCCTCGCACAGAAAGGAAGACCCAACACAGCCATAAATAAATAAATAAATCAAAACTGTCAACAAGTAAAAATAAATAAACACTATAAAAAAAATAAACTTTAAAAAGTGAACGAATGAGTGGTCGGCTCACCGAGCGGACTCGCGAACCCACCAGCAGACAAGGAAGCGAGCACTGTCCACCCAACACGACTCCCGCATTCTCAGGCCAAAAGAACTACATTGCCCATAAAGCCCCGCGCCGCGGGCCGGCGCTACCCCGCCGGGCATCCTGGGAGACGTAGTCCGTGCGTTCCATAAATCGCTCACGCGCGGTGCCGCGGGATGGCTGCTGACGTCAATATGGCTGCTGACGTCAATATGGCGGTCCCCGGTAGCGGCGCGTTCTTTCGCTTCGAGTTTTGGCCGGGGCGGGGGTCTGGGCTTTGGGCAGTAAGTGGGGCCTGCGACCGGGGATCTCGGGAGGGATGAGAGGGGCCGAGGCGAGAGGCTGCCCGGGCCGGCCCCGGGTTGCGGCGTCCTCCTGGTGTGGGGCTGCGGTCCCCCGCCTCGGGGACCTCTGCCTCCTCGCGCCCCTGGGCCCGGTGGCTTGGAGGGCTTGAGGGCCTAGTCTGAACGTGGAGCGGAGGAGACCGGAATCTAGACCACGCGTGCGAGGCCACACTTTCAAGTTCCATTTTTTGTGCTTTTCTTCTGAGGAACGGGTTGAAAAGGCAAATAATTGCATTTCAGCGTTTCCTATCCCTTAGGAACTGTGCTAGGCGCTTGGTCTTTCTCGTCTCCAGGTGACCCTCCTCCACACTCGATATGAGATCTTGAGCGGATTCTTTAGACCCCAGGAGCTAATGTTGGGATCACCGGATGGATACATGTTGTAAAGCCCTCGAGGCTCCATTATTTAAATGGCAGTGTTTTTTCCCCAGTGAATCTCCACCCGGCTGTCCGGCTTCGGGGCCATGTAGTAAACTACTATAAAGATTAATTTGTTCCGTTTAACTTATTTAAGTGTCATGATCTGGTGCAAGGAGTTTGAGAAGCAGAGATTTTAGGAAGTGATTCATGGTCCCTAGGCCATTGTCAACGCTCAGAATCTAGCTTTGGCTCTACCCCCTCAGCAGATTAGGTGTATTGATGGGTTTTCTTTCTTTTTTCACTAGTGATATCAATATGCCTTTTTAAAAACAGCTGTCATTTATTGTGGGCTAAACCCTGTATCCTAAATGCCTTTCTTTCATTATGTTATTTGATTGTTTAAATGACCCTGCGTGACAGTTGGTATCGCATTTTACTTATAAGAACGTGGGTTAAGTAACCTGCCCACGGTCGCACAGGTAGTGTGGAGCAGGGATGAAAAAATTCAGGTCTTGCTGCCTCCAAAGCCCGAACTACTGTCTGTACTTTCTAAAGAGTGACTTAAAATGGAGACTCCCAAGTATAAAAGGGAGATGTGGGGAAGTTTTGTTTTAAAAATAAAAACGTTTATATAACATGTTATATATTTTTAAGGGTAGTGTTTAGTTTCACAATGTTTGGTGACCTGTTTGAAGAGGATTATTCCAGTGTGTCAAATGATCATTATGGAAAAGGGAAGAAATTAAAGACCAAAGCTTTGGAGCCACCTGCGCCTAGAGAATTCACCAATTTAAGTGGAATCAGAAATCAGGGTGGAACCTGTTACCTCAATTCCCTCCTTCAGACTCTTCATTTCACACCTGAATTCAGAGGTATGCTATGTTACATGCACTTGGCTGGTAATACGTATCCTCGTATCCACCTGTAATTAGTTATGCAGAATCACAAGTGTATTCGACAGTGTGTGTTAATTGTTGCTAATGAGGGACACAAATTGGTAATTCTGCAGAGGAATGTGAAGCTTAAATTATGAATATTTTCTGTGTGATCACAGTGATGTTCAGTAACAAGATAAAAAAAATAAGGCAATGTATTTCTTTTCTAATTCCTATCATTTAAAGTACAACATAGACAATTTTGTCATGAGTGCCAGCCTTCATTATTGTACACCATTTGTATTTTTGAGTTTCTCAAAGTAATAAACACGTAAACCAGAGTTACTCAGTACAGTTATATGCTTCCTTTTGGAGTGGGGAGGGGTTGTCACATTATTCATACAGTCCACAATCGTTGATCTGAAGTTCTGAAATCTGGAAAACTCTGACAGCCTGACCTAATAATCTGAACTTGTTTGGCCTGAGAGCCTGACCTGCTGTGAGACTGTTTATAGTCTTAATTATCTCACTTGGGTGAGCAGTCATACATTTGTCACAGGAATATTAAGTCCTTGACTAATAGATACTGTTTGTCCCAGACTCTGCTGGGGATGTAATGTTAACATATTGGACCCTTTCTTCATATTACCTTTCTAAAATCTGGAAATTCTGAATTCCAGAGATCCAAGGTGTTAGATAAGGGACTGTGTATAAGGAACAGAAACCCACTCAAAGTAGCTCAATTAAAAGGGAGGTTTACTGTAAGAATATAGGGGAATCTCCTAGAAACCACCTACAGGAAGCCACCCTGACCTCCTTGGACCCTTGATTTCTTGCCCCTATTTTTCTCTACATGTTTGTCCCATTCCTCCTCTGCAAACTAGCTTCCTCCACAAGGGTCTTAGTCTCTGTGTTCCCTTGATTTCAGTGTGAAGATTCCTCTGCCTTCACATGGCCCTGATTGGGGGCCCCCCAGCTACGAAGCTCCATGACTGTAGCTCAGCTCCCCACTATGTCTCCATATTCTGAGGACAGACAACCTGGCTCATCCTGTATCCAGTATCTCATCCCCCTTCCCACCACTACCAAATTTAGCAAAGTTTTGTGACATTTTCTGTTGCTTCTAAGCTTACAGAGACTTCCTGCCTCCAGAGATTTAGTGTATAATTACCGTTATCCCCTTCCCAGGGCCATTCTAATGGGTCGAAGTGCATGTGGATTTGAGTGTTGCCTCTTGTCTGTGACTCCATCCACTCCATAAAAATATCCCCCCAGTGCCTTCAGTAGTTCCACCGTTAGAAATTTGGAGCATGAATAAGCGGGTTCCTAGGGAGGTTAAGTTTTTCCCAAGTTTTAGTATAATTGAAGTTCAAGGGCAACTTAAAGTAGAAAAGTAGCCTTAAGAAGAGGGTGAGGAAGGCGACTGTTGGGGACGGCAGGCAGGTCACGGAGAGCGCCGCTAAGAAGAAAGGGCTCAGAGCCCCGGGCCCCCTTCTCTCTAGCAAAGTGGGCGGCCGGCCAAGCGCATGGGCTGACACCTTAGTGTGACTCGCACACTCCTAGTAAGGCGTAGCGCAGATCCTGAAGCTTATTGAAGAAGGCGTACACTTTGGAAAGGGTAAGGACTGGCGGAGAACTGAGGGGAAATTTTGGGAACTTTTTGGAATCACATTTTAAGGAATAGGACTAGATTCGGTTGCACTGTACTCCCAGATCAGTGCAGCTGGGAGGAGTGGGCGACGATTGCGGAAGTCTTTGTATGGTTTTTGTGCTTTAGCCTTTACGTTTGTAACCTGCATGTAGTGTTTTTCCCAGTTCCTGCCGGGAGCTCAGGAGGAATATTACATAACAGTAATCACTAAGGCAGCAGTGGTTTTCAGTGCAAGGCAACACCCGTCCCATCCCTCCTCTCCCCGGAGTATATCAGAGTCTCCTAGTAGGTGTTCCTATCTGTTTGAATACAGACTTCCCAAAAGATTCAGATATGCCCCACTGGGTGGCGTACCCAGACATTGAATTATAAACAAATTCTGGAGACCGGCACTGGGTTGCCAACGTCTTTTTCCAGGTAAGGTCACCACCATCTGTTATTACCCTCAATGCAGAAAAGATATTTTCATACCAAAATGGGAAGGGCGTTATCTCAGAGTTAAAGGTGCTCCTTCTTGTGAAAGAATGGTTGGAAGTCTCACGTGTGGCTTGTGAACAAACACACGTGACACTATTCTATATTGTGTATTTCCTAGTGTTCCTCATGTGGCTTTTGGGACCCACTGCCGTAGGCAATAGGAAACCACCAAAGATTTCTGATGTTATGGTTTTTATATGTATAATTTTCCTTTTACAGCTCTCCCTTATTGAAACCTTAGCTTCCCACTTTCTAATAGGGTCAGTGGTTAAAAATAACATTACCAGAAAGCAAGATGGGTAGGCTGAGGGTGTAAATATTGTCAAGTCATATTTCTGAATCTTTAACTGATTTCTACTTACTGGTGGCCTTGGCTTTCTAAAACAATTTTCAAAAATGAGATAATGTCATTTACATCTGTGATTCTACTTTTTTGTTTAGAAGCTTTATTTTCTCTTGGCCCGGAAGAGCTTGGTTCGTTAGAGGATAAGGATAAACCTGACGCAAAGGTATTAAAATCTTTGATTCACAGGGGTTTTTTGGAGTACTGAGGAAATGTTTTAAGGAAAGAATTAAGTTGCTTATTCGTAGGAATCAATAATTTTATTAATTACCAAATATGATCTTTATTTTCAGAAAGTGTCTTGGCCTATACCTTACTGTTAAGGGAACTGCCCTTCCAACAGAGAATTACTTATGCAGATGCAATGCTGCTGCTGCTTTTTAGACATACCTCTCTCTGCATTAAGGAGATACTCACGAGTTGTCCGCACTATCGCGCCAGAAAGTCCGCTTAATGCACTTACTTGTAGCAACAACAAAAAATAAGGGGCCAGTCTTCTTTCAGTTTGGTATTCTGGAATACCAAACTGAGTGAACTGAGTGAGGGATTGGTTTACTGTAAGTGCGTATCTAATCACGTTTCTCCCTTGCTTAAACATCATTCAGAACTTTATCACCCTCAGACTAAAATCTGTACTTTTTTTTTTTTTGGCCATGCCGTGCGGCGTGCAGGATCTCAGTTCCCCGACTAGGGATCAAACTCACGCCCCCCAGCAGTGGAAGCGCTGAGTCTTAACCACAGGACCTCCAGGAAAGTCCCATAAAATCTGTACTTCTTTTTTTTAATACATTTTTTAATACATTTATTTATTTACTTTTGGCTACGTTGGGTCTTTGTTGCTGCACGCGGGCTTTCTCTAGTTGCGACGAGCGGGGGCTGCTCCTTGTTGCGGTGCGCAGGCTTCTCATTGTGGCTTCTCTTGTTGTAGAGCACAGGCTCTAGGTGTGCGGGCTTCAGTAGTTGTGGCTCGTGGGCTCAGTAGTTGTGGCTCACAGGCTCTAGAGCACAGGCTCAGTAGTTGTGGCGCACGGGCTTAGCTGCTCCACAGCATGTGGGATCTTCCCGGACCAGGGATCGAACCCGTGTCCCCTGCACTGGCAGGCAGATTCTCAACCACTGTGCCACCAGGGAAACCCTGTACTTTTTTTTTTTTAATAAATTTATTTATTCATTTATTTATTTTTGGCTGCCTTGGGTCTTTGTTGCTGAGCACAGGCTTCTCATTGTGGTGGCTTCTCTTGTTGCAGAGCACAGACTCTAGGCACGTGGGCTTCAGTAGTTGTGGCACATGGGCTCAGTAGGTGTGGCTCGTGGGCTCTAGAGCGCTGGCTCAGCAGTTGTGGTGCATGGCTTAGTTGCTCTGCGGCATGGGAGATCCTCCCGGACCAGGGCTTGAACCCGTGTCCCCTGCATTGGCAGGCAGATTCTTTTTTTTTTAATAAATTTATTTATTTATTTATGTATGTCTGAGTTGGGTCTTTGTTGCTGCGTGCAGGGTTTATCTCTAGTTGCTGCGAGTGGGGGCTACTCTTTGTTGCAGTGCGAAGGCTTTTCATTGCGGTGGCTGCTCTTGTTGCGGAGCATGGGCTCTAGGCGTGTAGGTGTGCCAGCTTCAGTAGTTGCAGCACACAGGTTCAGTAGTTGTGGCTCATGGTCTCTAGAGTGCAGGCTCAGTAGTTGTGGTGCACGGGCTTAGCTGCTATGCGGCATGTGGGATCTTCCCAGACCAGGGCTTGAACCCGTGTCCCCTGAATTGGCAGGCAGATTCTTAACCACTGCGCCACCAGGGAAGTCCAGCCCTGTACTTCTTAATAAGAGTCTTTCATGATCCAGCCCAGCGCTTCTCAAACTCCCTGTGTGGCAAAGAGCCCGTTATTTTTATGCACAGTCTGTTGCAGATCAGACTTTCATTGGATATAATAAAAATGCTGTGGCAATGCAAAATTGCCATAAAGTTTTCTAAAGGCTTGTTCTTACTTTAGATATTTAAGTCCAGTCTTCAGATCAGGCTCCAGGCAGCCTTCTCAGGGCCCTGGCCCATAGCACACAGGCAGGAATGGGCGTGGCGCCAGCAGGAAGAAAGCAATGGAGGGTGCAGCCAGCCCTGTGAGATACTTGTGACTGGAAAATTCCTCATAGGGAGTATGTCTGTAACTGAGGTATTTTGGAGAAAGGATGAACTATTAGAGACTTGAATTACTGTCATTCTCTAATTAATTGGGTGGTTTATTAGGGCCTGTTTGGATTTTAATACTGATCTGTTATGTCAATATAGCTAAGAATTGTATTGAATTAAAATTTTCAAAGAAAAATGAATCTTCATTCACCCTTCACAATATTTATAAATTTTCTCCTGAGTGAATTAAATGAACTAGGAGGTAGGAGAAAATTAGTATGCAGTTCTTTTAAAAAGGCCCAGCCAACATTTAAAAGATATTTAGAAATGCATTTTTTTCTCATTCAGGTCCGAATCATACCTTTGCAGTTACAGCGGTTGTTTGCACAGCTTCTGCTCTTAGACCAGGAAGCTGCGTCCACCACAGACCTCACTGACAGCTTTGGGTGGACCAGTGATGAGGTATGAAGGTCAGCTTCTCCAGGGAAAAGTTACCAGCAGTAAAGACTGAACACTGGCTTCATAATGTTATCTAACTTCTCCTTTAATTTTGTCTTACGGTCTCAAGATATTGTTTAAATATTTACTTCTAATATTAGATAATTACAAACCAGTAAAACATTTTTAGACACTTGGCTGTATCCAGGATTTTATGAATGAGTGTGATTTGGGGTTGGGGGAAGAGGGTTGAAGATACAGGGAGAAGAAGTATAAGAGCTGGTTTTTATAATTTCTACCATTTGTGTAGTCTAGTTGAGATATACCACCTGTTACATTAATGGAAATTGCCATTTTTATAGCAAACTGCTTATCAACTAAAAAAGCTGACTGGCAGTAGTTGTCTGCCTTTTTGGCGTGCTTGTGTGCTTGAATCTGGGTGTTCCAGTTTGAACATTTGCTTCAAGCAAAACAGTGAAACCATTCTCGGCAGGTCTTTTCATTTTCACTGTCCTGCCTGTCTCCTGACTGTCTTCATTTGCTTCCTGTATCCTACTGTGTGTGGACTTCCTCTTTTTTTGTTTCAGTTCCTAAAAAGTATTTCACTATATACAAACACTAAACATTTGTCAGCACTAAGATGTGTGTTGTCGATATTGATGAGCTGTTAGCTGTATAAAATCAAAACTAGGTCTGCGGTTTTTTATGGAATAGATGTATTCTTTTATGGAATAGATGCAGAGATGAAGGTATGGGAGACTGTCACAGAATTTAAAGAGACGGTGATCAGAATAAGGGTATGTTGCCTTCAAACATAAACTATAAACTCTTGTCTTTTAACCAGAAACACTCATTAACTAGATGATGCCATGTGGTTAGAGAGGTGGGGCTTGGGCTTGGCAGTACAATGGGGTGTAATACATTCCCTAAAGAGTGTGTGTTGAGTTTCTGGTGTAGGGCAGGTGCTTAGGGCTAATTCCCTTTTTCTTTCCTTGTTTTAAAAAAACCTGCTTTACTGAGATATAATTCTTATGCCCTAAGCTTCCCTCTTTTAAAGGGTACAATTCAGTGGGTTTTTTTAGTATATTCACAGAGTTGTACAAGCATCACTACAGTCAATTTTAGAACATTTTCACCACCCCAAAAAGAAGCCCCATACCTATTACCAGTCACCCACGCCCTGCATGCCCTTTCCCGAGTCCCTGGCCACCACTAATCTCTCTCTCTGTGGATTTGCCTATTCTGGACACTGCACAAAAATGGTATTGTGTAATATGTGGACTTTTGTAACTAGCTTCTTTCACTTAAAGTAATGTTTTCAAAGTTCATTCATGTCGTAGTATGTATCAGCACTTCATTCCTTTTTATTGCCAGATAGTCTTCTGTTGGATGGGTATGCCACGGTGGTTTGTGTTTCTTTTTAACCTAGTCATCAGTTGATGGATTTCCCTTTGTTTTTGATAATGAGCTTCCTCTCAATTGCTGGCTTCATACTTCTTAGAAAACTGAAAACTTTATTGATTGATTGATTGATTTCTAAATAAAATCATGTAGTAAACCCTCTAGGACTGGACCTGCAGTGGTAGAGAGGGTCTCTGAGGCACCTTTGCCGAATTTAGGATTGTTCAGAAACAGATCTTGAAACTTCCACAAGTTTTCTGTCCCATCAGAACCAGTGGTATTGGAGAAATTTATATCATCTAGTGTCTTGTGTGTTAAAGACTAAGAAAAAGATCCCGAGTCCCACATGTTACTCCAGCTTCCATCTACTTTATCAGCTTCTCTTCACAAGACACTTATCTTCAAAGTCATCGTCCCTCACTGCCTCTACTTCTGTGCCTTCCATTTGCTCTCTGCCCGCTTCCTACCTGCTTGTCCAAGTCCCTCCTGGCACCCTCATGCCAGGTCCAGGAGACACTGCTCGTCTCTCCACAGCCCTCAGTAGTAGCGCCCACCACCCCTCCGCTGTTCCCGTGACCTCGCTCTCCTGGTTCTCCCCTTCCCGGCTCTTCCTCGGGTTCCTGTGCTGGTTCTTTCTTGTTTTCTCCACTTCTAAGTGTTGGTGTGCCCCTTGGCTTTGGGTTTATAAGTGGTTCTTTGGGAGTAGTTCAGCCTATTCACATACAGTTGCATGATTCATAGATTGAAGCAGGTTCCGTCAGAATTTTTCTCAGTAGCGCTGTGTTAGTCTTCCTTTAGTTGGTCTATATATCAAAGCAGTAAATTCTAGTTCTTTTCAAATGCTGATAATTCAGAGTGTTTATCAGTCCCTCTGAGCTGAGATTCTGCTGTGCACACACTGCCGGCTCTTAGAGACTGCTCTGTGCCTGTGTGTTCCTTCCTCCCCGCTCCCCTCTGTGGCACGGCCATGCGTATGGTGTCGCACAAAATAAATGCACTTCCCTGTTTTCAAGTGAATTGAGTTATATGTACACACTGAACACCGTCTGTTTATATTTTCGTTTTGTAGTAAAAGTAAAAATAGGTGGTGATCTCTTACCCTGCTCTCAGCTTGTTTAGCATAGTCATCCTTACCTTTGATTGAGGCTTACCTTTGGATTTCTAGATAAGTCTTGTGTTTTTAAACTAATATCACTTTACAAATCTGTTTTTAAAAATCTGAAGCACAAAATTACATTTAAAAGTTACCTGTTTTATAGGAAATGAGGCAACATGATGTACAGGAACTGAATCGAATTCTCTTTAGTGCTTTGGAAACTTCTTTAGTTGGGACCTCCGGCCATGACCTCATCAATCGTCTATATCACGGAACCATTGTTAACCAGATTGTTTGTAAAGAATGTAAGAATGTCAGTGAAAAGCAGGTGAATATGCAAGAGTATTTTAGTAATAAGTTAAATCATAAATTATAATTCATGCAATTAAATCTGTGATCTATAGCACATGAGGATTAATGTGTTTATTACTAGAAATAACTTTATCAGTTTTTTTCTTGTACTCTAGCTACACCCAGATTATAAGTTTATAATCCAGATTTTTCCATGTAAACTGAAAGAAGTAGATATCTTAAGATGTAGCTTTAATCTTTTATTTAGTACTCTAATATTTAGAAAGTAGATTTGGGGGGTGTTTACAAGTAGGGACCAGTGACCTTATGAGAAAAGCCAATATCATCATGGTTGGTGGTTGGAATATTATAAAGAAACTTACTTAGAGAAGTAATAAAAGTGGAGAATACTGAGGAATGTGTAAATTGACAAATCTGTAATTAAATATTGGATTTAGTTTATTGATACTCCTCAGAAAGTTCATTTGTATGTGTGTGCTTAGGTTTAAATATTATTTATATAAAGCTATTATAATCCTGTTTAAACTAGTGTAACCTTCCATTCTTTGTCATAACAGAGATTGCCTATTTCATCTAATTGGAAATTTGCTCATATAAATATAATAATCACTACTTGCACTACAAATCTTATATAGCAAATGATTTCATCACCGAACAGTTGTCCTTTAATAAAAATATTATTTTATGGCAAGAGTTATAGAAAGTTTCTGTATTTGACTATATGAGTAAAATAATTAAATGCCATTTTCTAAATGTTGCATTAATTGCTGTTTTAGAATATATATGTATATATATATTTCTATTTTTTATGAAAGTGTTGGGCATAAAAAAGACTTTTTGGCCCTTATTGCCTGTGCTAATAGAAGGTTTGGCCAGCCTGGTTTGGAAATATTAAGATGTTGTATGTCTTTGGATTACTGTATGATTGACCAGTATAATGTAATGATTCACAAAGTCATTTCAAAACATAACATATATGAAGGCATGTTATAAACTACAGACATTAACTTTTCACATATTTATATTATAAATCATATATGAATGTTATTGCTTTAGGTTTCCACCTTGAACTAATTAATTAGTGCTATTATTTTATAATCCCCATAATCCCTTAAGGTAATGCTGTTGCTCAGACATGCACACAAAATTATAAATGTGCTTTATTTAAACTTGTCAAATTGTAACTGTTTATTACTAGAAATATAATTCAAATGTACTTCTAGTAGAATTGGTAGACTTGCATTTTGCAAAATGCACTCTTAATTTTCGTAAAAATACCTTTGTATCCTGGCTCAAAATAATTTTTTTCTTAAACCAGCCCTAGCAGAAGGGGAGGAAGAAGAGTTTACATTAGAGAGTCCAAACCTGGCCTTGCCATGCCAGCCTAGAGACTAAGACAGCACTAATAACCCTGTACATATACTCTTCTCAATTCGTGTTTTAAATGGTTTGTCTTATTTCCTGATAAAATAGGTTTCGTTGTATCTATAGTGAACTCGTAAACTGGTTCCTGATATATTTTAAGCTAAGTTATAGTTTGGTTTAGAAAGAATAATTTATTGTTATGAATTTCACAGTATCTAATCAGGAGATCTATACCTTCATATATAGAAAAAATATATGTGTTTTAGAAAAAAAAAATCTGATTCTTCCCAGTGTATGTATGAATTGGTGATGTATTTGTGAGCCTCTGTGGAATTGTTTTTTCAATGTTATATTCATGTGTATTTCAGGAAGACTTCTTAGATCTCACAGTAGCGGTCAGAAATGTATCAGGTTTGGAAGATGCACTCTGGAACATGTATGTGGAAGAGGAAGTTTTTGACTACGACAACTTGTACCACTGTGGGACTTGTGACAGGCTGGTGAAAGCAGCAAAGGTAAAGATAGATCCCTGCCTTTTCTAAGGGTGCCTGCGCAGTGTTTGGTAGCAGGAGGGTCCGTCGAGGGAAGTCAACTTGTAGGAAGTGTCTTGAAGATATACATGAAGCTCTTAATTAGTACTAAGGATTGAAAAGACATTTATATTATATGTGTGTGTCTGTGTGTGTGTGTGTGTATGTATTTTAATTTTTTACAGTAAAGAATTTTTTTTAAGCTTTCAACCCAGCAGTTCTCTCAGCTTCTTTTTCTCACAGGAAAAAATTATCTGTACCTCAGTGTTTCTTAAATAAACCTTTTTTTTTTGCAAGTTACCATTATGAAGAAGGCAATATATTTTTATTTCTGCCAGCCAGGAAGCTTGTTGAGCTTTCCTTTTCTTGATCTACCACTGCACAAATGGCTTTCTTTATTTTCACATTTGCAGTTATTTTACTGTATTGATGTGTGTATATTTCCTCCCTGACTAGCAAACCCAATATGGCCTTTCCTCCTCCCCCAGTTGGAAGTACGTATCTTGTTAATTACAGGGCTTGACAGAGCGTGCCAGGGTTTCTCTTTGTACAACAGAGCAAAATACAGGAAAAAAGCAGGACAAAATTTAAGCAAGTGATTTCTTTTGCAACATGGCATCAACTCAGCTGCTGTTATTATCTGCAGTAGGAACTCTTTCACTGCTGGCAGATGATACGACAGGCTGTTCATTAGCGTGATAACCTTGAACTCAATTGAACCAGTGGTTATTGAGCCCTGACTTAAAGAAATACCACTAAAGATGTATCTTTGCAGTTACTCTGTTAAGACAAAGTGTTAGCACTATTCCTAGAGCTGACAATATTGAATTTTCCAACAAAGAAAATGAGGGTTGATTTAGATAGCACACAACATTGATTTGGATCCTGGAGATCATAGGTGAAAATGTAATTGAAAACAGTAAACCCCATGCCTGTAGCTTTCACAATAGGATTTGAAACCAGGGTGAATTTTATATTGTTTAATGTTTATTTCCATCTAGCCTTTGCCCCTTTATGAAAACGAAAGAAAGGTTTATTTTTTGCTTATTTATTTTGTATTTCCTCTTTAGTGTTACAACTACAACCTAATAAAATAAATATAAAATTCAGAGGATGAAGCATCTTGGAAAGACACTTAAACACATTCTTAGTTTTTGGTTGACCTTAATTTGCACATTAGTAAAATAAGAACCTTTTGTTAAACAAAAGCAATTCTTGTATGCACCTTTTCTGTCATTGGTTTAATTCTTTTTCAGTGGAAATGTTTTGATCTTGATACTTTAAAAATTGCCTTCTAGTTGCGTTAGATTTATTGCATTCTAAGGTTAGGCTTGGTTGCATTACCTAAATTAATGCAGATCATCTTGTTCTGAGCAGTCTTTCTTTCCTCAGCCACATTATAGTTGATTTACTCACTTTTTTTAGATTTTTTTTTTTTTTGAGCTAGTTTGAAAATCTGCCATGTTGTTAGGTTGCTGTATATTCATCTAACTTTTCTTTTCACCCACTAGGTTTGTAGAATTGTTTAAAATATATTTTTAGGAATGTTAGATGTTTATGATTATGGATAATTTTAAATATGGGGAAGGATTCTTTTTGCCTCCTCACATGCCTTTAGTGCAAGGGGCTTGGGAAAAGCTGATGCCTTTTAAATAAAAAGTAGCTCAGTTTAGTGTTTTGTTTTAAAGCAAGGCATTAAAACAAAAAATATCTTATTATCTGCTTTGAAGAACTGTAAAACCCCAGTCAATGGATCTCGACATTTGAAGAGCTACAGTCCTTTTGAAAGTCTATGAAAGCTGTGTCTCTTCTCCCCAGAAAAATACATATACACATACAATTTTCATATAATTTCAACAGTTCAGATCCATTGAAACGCGTCCCCAGGTCACAGGTTAAGAGCTCCGGTTCTTCAGTAAATAAGAACTGTGTGTTTGCTAGGTAAAGTAGACACAGCGACCTAGGGGGAAAGTGAAAGGTGAAAAGGCCAGGGCTCGGGCAGGAAAGAAGCACTATTAGAGGGGCTTCCCTGGTGGCGCAGTGGTTAAGAATCCACCTGACAACGCAGGGGACACGGGTTCGAGCCCTGGGCCGGGAAGATTCCACATGCCGTGGAACAGCTAAGTCCGTGCAGCACAACTACTGAGCCTGTGCTCTAGAGCCTGCGAGCCACAACTACTGAGCCCATGTGCCACAACTACTGAAGCCGGTGCTCCTAGAGCCCGTGCTCCGCAGCAAGAGAAGCCACTGCAATGAGAAGCCCGTGCACCGCAACGAAGAGTAGCCCCCACTCGCTGCAACTAGAGAAAGCCCACGTGCAGCATCGAAGACCCAATACAGCCAAAAGTAAATAAATTAATTAATTAAATTAAAAAAAAAAAAGAAGCAGCACTGTTTGGACTTCCCTGGTGGCGCAGTGGTTGAGAATCCGCCTGCAAATGCAGGGGACACGGGTTCAAGCCCTGGTCCAGGAAGATCCCACATGCCGTGGAGCAACTAAGCCTGTGCGCCACAACTACTGAGCCTGCGCTCTAGAGCCCGCGTGCCACAACTACTGAAGCCCGTGTGCCTAGAGCCCAAGCTCTGCAACAAGAGGAGCCACTGCAATCATAAGCCCACGCTCCACAACGAAGAGTAGCCCCCACTCATCGCAACTAGAGAAAGCCTGCGTGCAGCAACGAAGACCCAACAACGAAGACCCAATGCAGCCAAAAATAAATAAACTAATTAATTAATTAATTATTTTTTAAAAAAGGCACTGTTAAAGGGGGAGCACCCTCATCAGATAGCTTTGTTAGGATAGTGACATTAAAATATACAAATGGGTTGTGAATATTTAGTTGTAGGTATAAGTGAGTGATGTCACCTTTAGCCCCATAAAAATAGATGAGTTTATATGAAGAGCTATATTGAGTCCATGGTGATTAGTTTATGTGACTCAAGGACATATTTCTCTTAAAACTGTGTCATAGGTCACTTTTTTATATCTTAAGAAACATTATGTATTCTTCTATATGATTCAGCTTTTAAAAACTAAAAATTTTTTCTTTTGACAGTCGGCCAAATTGCGTAAGCTGCCTCCCTTTCTTACTTTTTCATTATTAAGATTTAATTTTGATTTTGTGAAGTGTGAACGATACAAGGAAACAAGCTGTTATACGTTCCCTCTCCGGATCAATCTCAAGCCATTTTGTGAACAGGTTTGAACTATTTTGTATTGAAATTCTTTCTTTTACCTTCTCAAGATTGACTCTTTTATTGACCTGATTTACAGTTGGCTTAGTGCAGAATCTCTCAGCCTTGGCACTGTTAACATTTAGAGTTGGATAATCCTCTGTTGTGGTGGGATGTGCCCTGTATTGTAGGATATTAAGCAGCATCCCTGGCCTCTACCTACTAGATGACGGTAGCATCTCCCGCTTCTGCCCCCAGTAGTCACAAAAATGTCTTCAGACTTTGCCAAATGTCCGTGTCTCCAGCGGGGAGGGAAGGTGGGTAAAATTGCTCCCGGCTGAGAACCACTAGTTTATTACAGTTCTTTTGAATTTCCAAAGTATGGATTTGTTCCCAGTTCTTTTTACTAAACTCTCCTTGAAAAAACTTTGAAATGAAAATTTAAGAACAGAATTAGAAATGACCCTGCGTTAGGAACAATTATCATTCAGTAGTACATTCCTGTTTGGATTTAGTTTACTTTAGATGCAAGAATGAATTGCGCATCTAGAAAGTAAACAAATTGGATGTCACTAGTAGAATTTGTAGAATTTGTAATCCTTAAGACATGGGAAAGAAAAAGTTTTAAAAGCAAATTAATGACATAATCTACTTACTTTATAAGCTATTTAGAAATATTTTCTATGTAACTGTATACATGCCAAGATCAGAGTGATGAGACTGAGGCATTTCTTACTACAGATCATTCTTTATATGTTTAAGTCCAGAACATTTGTTAGCCAGCTGTTGAATTTCTATGTATAAAAGTAATCTCTTTTCTAAATGGTCTAAAGTTCAGGTGGGGCTTTCTCTACTTCAAGCCTAGTTACTGAGCTTTTTGGTTTCGTTATTATATTAATCTCCATTCAGAGCTTCTAATGTGTCGGCCCTGAGCCTGTTACTGGCGCGCGTAGAATAAACAGGTTTTCCAGAGTGCTTCCGCTCCTATTTGCTGCCTGGAAAAAACTTTCTTTCCAGAATAATTGAGTTAACTCTCTTTTTTTCTTCCCATTTTTATTGAGGAATTATTGACATACATCACTGTGTAAGTTTAAGGTATGAAGAATGAGGGCTTGGTTTACATATATTATGAAACGATTACCACAATAAGTTTAGTTAACATCCATCATCTCACAGAAAAATTTTTGTCCTTTTATAAAAAGTAGTTTGTCATGGGAGTTCCCTGGTGACCTAGTGGTTAGGATTCCTGGCTTTCACTGCCATGACCTGGGTTCAATCCCTGGTTGGGGAACTGAGATTCTGCAAGCTGTGTGGTGCAGCCAAAGAAAAAAAAATAGTAGTTTGTCACATGATTTTGACATATGTTGAAATAACAAAACTGAAAAAAGCAAAACAACACTTATCTAAGCAATTCACAATAATTTTACTTTCTGATTTCTGTATTAATGAAAAAATTATCATTTTGCATCTTTGTTTACATCTCTCTTGTGTTTTCCCTAAGCCAGACATTTAAAAAATGCTGCTTACTTAAAAAGTGCAATTTAAGCAAATAAGTTCTTAAATAATTGGCACTCCCTCAAGTAGCATCCATATGCCAAGTATCCCTTAACCTAGAGAAGGTTTTTTTAATGCCAGTGTAGGTGTCCATAACTACAGAGCACGCTACTTGTAGAAAAGATTGATCATAGAATTGATAAATCAAGGAAGAACCTGTTCATTCCACTAAACTGCCTCTAAAGGAAACCAGCTAGTATTCATAACTGCTAAACTCCTGTTATATGCAGAGGACTGAAGTGTCAGGAGGGGTGATAGATAGTAGATACAACTCTGACTTAGAGGTGCATGACACTCTAGTTAAAATGTAGGACGAATTCAACTGCTAAAGAGCACATTTATAAAGCAGCATAATAGTTTAATACAGGATGGTTTTTTCTTGCTAAAACTCTGATAGGGTACTGTGTGTTTTGTTATCACATGGGGTTACACGATTTTAGCCAAAGTACATAAAAATAACATCTTGTTTGGATATATATATATATATATATATATATTTTTTTTTAATATTTATTTGGCTATGTCGGTTCTTAGTTGCAGCTTGAGGGATCTTTTGTTGCGGTGTGCGGGCTTCTCTCTAGTTGTGGCGCACGGGCTTAGTTGCCCCGTGGCATGTGGGATCTTAGTTCCCCATCCAGGGATCGAACCTGCTTCTCCTGCATTGGAAGGTGGATTCTTAACCATTGGACCACCAGGGAAGTCCCTGGATATATGTTTTTATGTTTAACTCAGAGGCAGAATTTGGCATAATGTGATTGGTATTAGATCAACGATAGATAATTTTCAGTCTAAGAATTACGAATTTCAAATTTTAAAGCCGATTATTCAAATTTATCTTAATTTACCCTAAATAACAATAATAGTGAAGTTTCTTACTAACTTTAATAGTTGACATTTTTTTTCCCCCTTTGGTTATGTATCTTCTTATTTTATGTAAACTGTATCAATGTTTGTGCTCTTTCTTGTAGAGTGAATTAGATGACTTGGAATATATGTATGACCTCTTCTCAGTTATTATACACAAAGGTGGTTGCTACGGAGGCCATTATCATGTGTATATTAAAGATGTAGATCATTTGGGAAACTGGCAGTTTCAAGTAAGTATAGAAATTAGATTAAAAGTATCTTTGCAACTTTTTCCTTTTCTAGTCCCATTATCTTGGTGAGGCTAATCTTTTGCCATTTATTATATATTCACTCTGTAGAAAACTTATAGGCACCGAAAGTTAATACAGATAGATGTTTAAATTTTTTATTTCTAAATAATTTCACACTTACAGAAAAATAACCAGCATAGTACAAACACCTCCTGTATACTCTTCACCTAGGTTCTCCAGTTGTTAACCATCTTGCCACATTTGTGCAGGCACATCCTCTGTATACAGACGCATGCACACACACACAGTTAACATTATCATTATCAGTGCTGACCACTAGAAATAAAGTTGAAGCCATTAGACCTCTTTACCCCTAAGTAACTCAGTGTTTATCTCCTGAGAACCAGGACATTCTCTTACATAAGCATAGGTCAAAATCAGGAACTTTAACACTGATATAATATTATTTATTATCTAATATATGTTTTATATTCAGATTTCACAGCGGCCTCGTCCAAATCCTTTAGAGCATTTTCTGCCCCACTCTAGTATCAAGCCCAGGATCGTGCATTAGGTTTAGTTAGCATATGTCTTAAGTCTCCTTTAATCAGTAACCATTCCTCAGCTTTTCTTTCTTTCATGGCACCAACCAAAGATTTTCCTCCTATATTGTCTTCTAAAACTCTTATAGTTTTGCCTTTTACAGTTGAAACTTCAGTCTTCCTGGAATGCTTTGCTGTGAATGTTGTGATGTTGTTTTTCCATCTGGGTACCCAGTTGCCCATTACCATTTATTGAATGATCCATTCTTTCCCCACCAGTTTACAATGCCAGTTCTGTTATATCAATTGTTTTCTTACATTTGAGTCCATTTTGGGGCTCTGTATTCTGTTTTTGTTGTTGTTGTTATTGTTCTTTTTTTCTATTCCTAGGCAAATACCACATTGTTAATTTCTGTAGCTTTATACTGTGTTATGATAACTGGTAGGGCAAGTCTCCCTATGTGTTATTATTCTTCAGGAGTGTTTTGCCTGTCTTGGATTTTAATGCTTTTCTGAACATTTCTAGAATCACCTTGTCAATTTTCTCACACATACACACACATAAAAGTAGTGGCATTTTGTATCTACATGTGTAAACAAGATACATCTTTTTGGTTTTTAGAGCTTCTTTAATGTCTTCTGAAAAAGTTTCATAATTTTCTCTAGAAGAGAAAGCACTAATTGGGAATCCACTTCCAGTTATTTGCAGTGGGAAAAATTATAATCTATTACACACCAGCACCAAACTCTCAACCAGTTTTCTAAAATGTAACTAAAACACTGGTAAATTCCAACCCATCATGTTAGGATGCAGAATGCTTAAAACCTATCTTCAAGAGTGTCAAACCGGGGCTTCCCTGGTGGCGCAGTGGTTGAGAGTCTGCCTGCCGATGCAAGGGACACGGGTTCGTGCCCCGGTCCGGGAAGATCCCACATGCCGCGGAGCGGCTGGGCCCGTGAGCCATGGCCGCTGAGCCTGTGCGTCCGGAGCCTGTGCTCCGCAACGGGAGAGGCCACAGCAGTGAGAGGCCCGCATACCGCAAAAAAAAAAAAAAAAAAAAAAAAAAAAAAAAAAGTGTCAAACAGTTAATATTATTGTGAATGAAAAATTGCTCCACATGTAATAACATGGCTTCTCTGAGTGCCAGCAGTATTGAAGGTGCTGTGTTGCCTTTGTTGACATTCACTTTGCCTTTCAGAACATCTACCTGTGTTTCTGATGCTCTATCAGTTGTACTTAGAATGCACTGAGAGATAACGTATGTTTTGTAAAGTTTGGGTATTTAAAATCTAACTGTTCTAGTGGGAAAATGTTGATCAGGGAGGTGTTCTGTGGGGCTATGTCTATACTGTATTTTTTGGACTATTTGTGGCTGGTGTATTGAAGTACAGTTATCTTTAGTACATTGATTTTATAATCAACCATCTTGCTAAACCCTCTTATGTTGTAGACATTTTTGGAAAAAGACAGTTTTGTTTCACTCTTTGTGGTCCTTAACCTTCCATTTCTTTTATTTCTAGAACTGGGTTTATCCAGTTCTGGGTTGAGGAAGCCATAGAAGCATCTCTCAAATGCTTGTGCCATATTTGCCAAGCTACTAGCTTGTCTGGGCACATTCCAGGCAGATGGAGTGAAGCACTTCTTATCCTCCTCTGGTCTAACTCTGCTCTCCATGTTTCCATCCTTCGTTGCTGATTCTTATTACCTTGTTGCCTTCCTTCACTCTGCTGTCTTACAGTCGCAGGGTCCTGTAGTAGTGAACCTTACCCTCTAGGGCACCCCCAGCCCTTTCAAACAATTATTTTAACTTTATTTCATTCTCTCTAAAAGATGAAGTTGAAGCCTTTTATTAGATTCTCATAGAAACTTGCGAACAGGTCTAATAAATAGTTATGATGTTGTTCGTTTATTTTTTTCTCTTTGCCTTTTCCACTGTAGTTCTTGGTTTTTTCCTTCCATTTATGCTTCCATTTGTGGTAGCCTTTTCTTCTGATGTTGCCCTGTCTCTCTCCAGCCTTAGAAAGTGCCCCTGCGCTCCATGTCAGTTTGGCTTCCGCCTCGGGAGTGTGTCTCTGCTTTCCTCCATGCTGGCTGCAGACATTTCTTCAATTTTGCTCAGCCATTGTCAGATTTCAGGCACTTCTCTAGCTAGTGGGATTTATCCTCAGTATTTTGAGGCATAAAATATTTATTTACAGTTTCCTATTTAAGTTTATCATTGACGTCATGCACAGAGGTAGCTTCACACTGTGTGGTGAGGTAGCGTGGCTCAAAAGTAATGATTCTTTTCTTTGTGTCTTCCTTTTGATTTGTGCTTCCTTGAACTTCTCTGCAATTTTGTGTTCATTTCTTTGGAAATGGTCAGCAGCCAAGCTCTTCTCCCGGTTCCATTATGTAACTCGAGAGGGCAGGCAGGCATTCTTTCATTTGGTTTTGCCCTCTGCACTGCTTCTCTGGTCTTGAAGCTCTGGTACTTTAGCAAGGTCTTCCTTGGGGCTTAAAGAACAATCAGAAGATTGCTTTCTGTTTGTGCTTGTGTATTTCCTTATTCATGGCCTCTACGAAGCATCCTTTTTTTTTTTTTTTTAATTCTGCTCTTTAAGAATCACGAGCTTTGTGGTGTTCACATAATGATGAGTGCTTTAAGAATTTCAACTTCAGTAGGTACACCTGATGGACACCGCTTGTCTCTCTACTACCATTATCCTGAGAGATCTCTTATACCTAGAGACAAAGGATTCCAGATACACTAAACATAGACAGGTATTGTTTTCTCTGCTTATAGTTTAGCAATTTCTTCTTCCCTTTCAAGGAGCTGTCTGCAAGGAACAAGTTTCATGACCAACCCCACATAATGTTCCCTGGGTGAAAGCCAACATCTCAGTCTCTCTCAACCTAAGTAGAAGATGACCTCTTGCCTCTTGCCTGGAGGTCATTAACTATTCAAAATGTGGCTCTCGATCTGCTGTAAAGAGGAGCCTGACCTGTGCCTTCCAAAGTGGGGTCTTTTGCTTCACTGATGGTTGACATCACTTCAAGCATCATCTTGCACATTTGAGGATGTGGGACAAAGAAGTTTTACAACAGCTCCCAGTAGGCAGCCCTGGGACTGGTGCCTCCTGGACCAGCCTGTCCCCACAAGGCCAAGGTTGGACACCGGCAGAGTGCAGGAGGACTAGGCCCAGCCCATGTGCCACCTAGGGCGTGTCACACCCTAGGCAATGCCGGCCTGCGTCTCCCCTCCTACCATTTTTATTTTTTATTTTTTTTTTTGCGGTATGCAGACCTCTCACTGCTGTGGCCTTTCCTGTTGCGGAGCACAGGCTCCGGACCCACAGGCTCAGTGGCCATGGCTCACGGGCCCAGCCGCTCCGCGGCATGTGGAATCTTCCCAGACCGGGGCACGAACCCGTGTCCCTTGCATCGGCAGGCGGACTCTCAACCACTACGCCACCAGGGAAGCCCTCTCCTACCATTTTTAAATCTCTTGTTCCTTAGCTATAAATGTCTTTAAACATATTAAACATACTGTTTTATTCTCTGATAATTGCAGTATCTGAAGACTTTGTGGGTCTTTGGATATCTGCTGATTCTGTTTCCTTATGATTTTGCTATTTTAGACTGTGATCTTGGTTGGCTGGTTGGTTTTGTAAGAACACGGTGTAGGAGTAATTTGAAGCCTGAGTTAAAAGTACCTTCTTCCACGAAAGATGTGTATTTGTCTCTACCACATGCCTGGGGTCACCTCCAACCTTTAATACCTTTAAAATAAGATCTAGACTTGGTGGTTCTAGAGCCATACAACTGATGTGAATTTGGGCCACAACCCACATGAAGACCTACTTGTGATTACAGATTATTAGAGGAAATGTTTTTACACCTTCATCTAGTATCAAGGTCAAAACAAGCAAGTTTCTCATTGTCCTTTGTTGTGGGGTGGATTTTTTGGTAGGTCATGCTTATATTGATAGCATAGTCCTTTCAGGTCTCTAGCTTTCTGCTGGAATCTATCTTTGTGGTATAATAAAAAATATATACTTGGTCCTTGTCCCAGGTCCCTGGCACAGAGCTCCTTGAAATTTCCTGAGTGATTAGGCATGTCTTTTCTTGTTCATAAGGAACCCCTTTCAACCATACCTGAGTTTATGCTAATCAGGTTACCTGCGGGGTGAGGGCTGGTCAGCAGAGAAACCAACCACATGATTAGAGGGTTGGAACTTTCAGACCCACCCCCTCACCCAGGGAGGCACAGGGGCTGGAGATTGAGTTTGGTCACCGAGGGCCAATGATTTAATCAATCATGCCTGCATAATGAAACTTTGATTAACACTCTGAAAGAAGAGGACTAAGGGAGTTTCCAGGTTGGTGAATACATCCATGTGCAGGGAGGGTGGCCACCCCAACTCCACGCGGACAGAGGTTTCTGCCCTCGGGACCCTCCCCAGCCTTGCCCTGTGTACCTTCATCTGGGTGTTCGTTTGTATCCTTTGTAATAAACTCTAGTCCTGAGTATAAGTTCCTGAGTTCTATGAGCTGTTCCAGGAAGTTATCAGACATGAAGTGGAACTTGTAGAATTTGTGATCAGCCAGGCCGAAGTGCAGGTAGCCTGGGAACCCCATTTGCAGCTGGTGTCTGAAGTGGGGGCAGCCTCGCGGCACTTAGCAACATTAGTGTCAGAATTGAATTAACGGACAGCCAGGTGGTGTCAAAGAATTGGAGAGCTGGTTGTTTAGAAAACCAGCCATTCAACTCCCCACTTTGGGTAGGTCCTTACGCTTTGTCTCCCAGACCCTGTCCTGTGTGAGCATCAAGGTGGAAGCTGTGTGTCAGCAACGTTGAGCGGCTGGAGACCTCAACTCTGGATTTCTTCCCTTGGATCCTCATGTCACTTGTTCTCTGAGGATTTTTCCAGTGTTCTCTTGCTAGTTCGGCATGTGTTTAAAAAGAGATTTTCTTTTGTTGTGTGTTTTACTTTATCCAGCATTTTTAGTAATTTTACAGCAGGATGGTTGTATTTCATCTGCCGTATTCTTCTATATTTCTTTATTAGTTTTGTCTTATGTTAACTGTTTAGGTCTATTTGTGTTTATGATTTTAAGCCAGTTTAAAATACCTTTGCAAGATGTCATGTATGAAATAATAAAAATACCTTATCGGGAATTTTGACATGTTTCCAAGTAACTTCATAAGATGGGGTGCAAACTTGGGTGATCAGAAAATAGGAGGGAGGGACTTCCCTGGTGGTGGAGCGGTTTAGAATCTGCCTGCCAATGCAGGGGACACGGGTTCGAGCCGTGGTCCAGGAAGATCCCACATGCCACGGAGCAACTAAGCCCATGTGCCACAACTTCTGAGCCCGCGTGCCACAGCTACTGAAGCCCGTGCGCCTAGAGCCCGTGCTCCACAATAAGAGAAGCCACCTCAGTGAGAAGCCCGCACACCACAACGAAGAGTAGCCCCTGCTCGCCGCAACTAGAGAAAGCCCGCACGCAGCAACGAAGACCCAACGCAGCCAAAAATAAAGAAAGAAAGAAAGAAAGAAAATAGGAGGGAATGTTTAAGCTGAGCTTGCAGAGGTTGGTAGGATTTTGTTAGGCCAACATAAGTGAGTGAGAGTAAATTGGGTGGAGACCAGAAAATATTTTGAACTGAATGATAATGAAAACACAACATATCAAAATTGTAGGATGCAGCTAAAGTAGTGCTTAGTGGGAAGATGCTGGAACCCGCTGTGTGTATTGTGCTAGAAGCTTTCCTTATCTCACAATCCCAATTTACAGATAACGCCAGAGAGATTCGGTAATTTGTCCAGGATTATTCAACCAGTTGACATTTAAAACCAGGCTGCCTGATTCCAAAGCATATACAAATTATTATGATGTTTTTATCATCATTTCTCCATCTTGAAACCTCTGTGGCACAAACACTCCTATTTCGTTAACTGCTTTTTAAGGGATTAGTGATAGAAACTTTTTTTTTTTTACTTTTATTTGCATTTTTTTTTGCGGCATTTATTCCTGGGCCATAAGTTTTTGTTTCTTCAGTTTCTTCTGGTATATCTATTTCTTCTGGACAACCTCCTCTTCTGGTTTAGGAACAATCTGTTCTTTTTCAGTAAGGATCATCTCAGTGTGGCAGGGAGAGCTCATGTATGGGTTGATCTGACCATGAGCTCTGTAAGTCCTGCGCGGCATCTTGTGGGCTTTGTTCACCTGGATGTGCTCAGTGACCAGAGAATCTACATCTAAGCCCTTAAGTTCAGCGTTACTCTCTGCATTTTTGAGCATGTGCAGTAGAAATTCAACACTCTTTTTGGGCCACCGACCCTGCATCCAGCCCCACTGTTTGACCTGGGCACACCTACCAACTCCACCATTGTAATGACAGAATGGCACACACTGCTTCTTTAAAGTGACATCCTTCACATACTTGGTGGCTTTTCGGATGTGCATATCCTTAACGGCCTGGGCAGTTTCATGAGTGTTCTTAAAGTGAACACGAAGATTTGAATCTCTTGCATGATTTTGTGGGGTTTTCTGGGTCAGGTGAATAGTGAACCATTTTTAGAGGTCACCTCAGGCCGCTTACCAGAAAAGAGAAACTTTTTTATTGTTTTCTTTCTTAGGAGGACAAAAGTAATCCAGATGTGAATTTGGAAGATCTTCAAAATGAAGAGATTGATGATCCATTGATGATTCTAAAAGCAGTCTTACTACAGGTAGAGAGAGAGTGTGTATGTTTATATTTGTGTATGTATATCAGATGTATGATTCAGTTGGCAGAAGTGATATTGTTACTGTTCATAGTCTTTTGGGAAATTCTCTGTCTATTTAAAAAAAATTTTTTATTGGAGACTTTCTGGTTGTAAAAGGAATACATATGAATAGTAGAAAATTTGAGGGGAAAAAATTAGAAAATATATAAAGAAACAAAGTTTAAATAAACCAAATGTCCGGTCATTGTTAACACTTTGATATATATTCTTTGCATTCTGTTTCCTTTGTGTTTATATACATATTTTGGGATTGGGTTACAAGTTTTTTGTGATATTATTATTGTTATTTTAAATTGAATTGGGATTTACTTTACATACGGTTTTGGAATTCACTGTTTTCCCATATTATCCTTTTAATGTCTGTAGGATCTGAAGTTATGTCCCCTTTTTCATTCCCAGTATTGATAATACCTCACGTATGTGACTTTTAATGTTTGCTTTGTACCCTGTTGTAAGGATGGTAGTCTCATTTCATTTATTCATTCGTTCTTAATAAACAGTTTTTATCTCAATTTCTTACTAGGGACCTCGGTTGAGTATTGGTCTATGGCCACTATATCAGTCTACTAGGGCTGCCATAACAAAATGCCACAGACTGGGTGTCTAACATAACAGAAATTTATTTTCTCATAGTGCTGGAGGCTGGAAGTCCAGATCAAGGTGTCAGCAGGTTTCTTCTGAGGCCTCTCTCCTTGGCTTGCGGATGGCTGCCGCCTTGCTGCTTTCTCACATGGTCTTTTCTGTGTGCATGTGCATCCCTGTGTCTTTGTGTGTCCAGATTTCCTCTTCTTATAAGGACACCAGTCAGATTGGATAAAGGCCCACCCTAAAGGCCTTATTTTAACTTAATCACTTCTTTAAAGGCCCTGTCCAAATATAGTCACAGTTGAAATTTTGAGGGTTAGGAATTCAGCATATGAATTCTGATAGTAGAGGGACACATTTCAGCCCATAATAGTCACTTCTTACCCCCTTTTAGAACTTGGTTATACTTCAAAACATTCAGAAGAGACAGTCTTTTTGCACTAAAGTATTTCTTCTAAAAATCCCACATAATATCAGGATTTACCAAACCTTGGAATACTCTTTGGATATTGCTCTTGAAATGTTTAGACTTTGCCGCATGGAAAGTGGCAGAATTCAAGTTTTCTAAACTTAGGCTTAATCTAATTTTTTAAAAAACTTTTTATTTTGAAACAATTATGGTTAATCCACTTACATGTTTGCTGTTACAGGCACATTTATTAATCCTGTTGGGTCCCTTGAACTCATAAGTGTTGAGGTTATATCTTATCAGATTTTTTTAAATGACTTTCTTTTCTCTCATAAGGAGGAGAGTAATCTAATTCCTGTTGATCAGCTGGGCCAGAAACTCTTGAAAAAGATAGGAATATCTTGGAATAAGAAGTACAGAAAACAGTATGGACCACTGCGAAAGGTAATACATGACATCCTTGTAAGAAGTCCTATTCCCAGGAAATTTTATTATGATTTTGGCAACATGAATTTCTTTGGGGAAGGAAATTTCAATTAGATGGAAATACAATTAGTATTTTGTTTAATGATTAGAATTCAGTTAATTATTAAGCAATTTATAGAATCAAGAAGTAAGCAAAAAAAGAATAGAGGAGGAGCTTTTAATCACAACAGCAAAAAATGTCACAAAGTTCATATCCTAAAGCTTATCATCTTATTTATAGAAACGTCTTCAGGTATTCACCCAAATTTCACTTTTATCTTTCTTTGACACACAGTTCTCCTAAACTTGGCAATCTGGCTTCCTAGGCTGTAAGGTTAGGTTTAAAAACTGGTACTGCCAGACTTGGGAGACAAAAACTTGACTAAAAACAAGCAAAGCAACAGAACAATTAGTCAATATTTTGGAGCTATTTCTTGTAGAAGCAAAGAGTGTACATAATATAGTCTGTGTTTAAGTTCACCTTTTAATTAGACCACAGTTCATAAATTAATGACCATGAGTTCATAGACAGTCTTAGGTTTTCATTTAAAACGATTGGATCAGTGTTTCAATATTTTACTGTTAAGTATGTTATCAGCTGTGCAGGGACTTTTTTGTCTTGTTTTGTTTTTAAATAAAAATATCCTTCATAAATTTGAGGAAGTTAGCTTGTACTTATAGTTGACTGATAGTCTTATGTCTTTTTTCTTTGAGGTTAATTTGTGCTTTTATTTGCCAATATAACTTAACTACAATGGCTTGCAAACTTTTTTGACCTAAAAAATGCATCTTACATCACAATCCAACCAACACACACGTATATAACTTGTATACATATGTGTATAACTGAAATGAGTTTTGCCAAAAATACCTATCCTAACACTGAATGTTCTTTTTTTTAAGACTTCTTTTTGAGTAGTTTTAGGTTTACAACAAAATTAACAAGAAGGTACAGAAATTTCCCATATACCCCCTTCCCACGTACATGCGCAGGTGTTATCAGTATCACTCATCAGGGTGGTGTGTTTCTTTTTTTTACCCTAAACCAAGGATGAACTACATTGACACATCATAATTGCCAAAGTCCACAGTTCACCTAAGGTTCATTCTAATGGAGTAGATAGTATGGTACATTCTGTAGGTTTGGACAAAAGTATACTGACATATATCCATTGTTATAATGTCATACAGAGTATTTTCTCTGCACTAAAAAACTGTACTCTGTGTATTCATCACCCCTCTCCCCCAAACTCCTGGCAGCCACTGGTATTTTGATTGTCTCCATAGTTTTGCCTTTTCCAGAATGGCATATAGTTGGAATCTCTCTCTTTCTTTCTTTTTTTTTTTCTCTTGAAAAGAGAGGTTCAAAGCCTTTATGTTTATGAGACCACTCATGGCCCACCCATTCATGGGCTGGACGGGCTCTAAGTGGCAGGACTTCCCCACTAAATACTGCAGCTTTTCTTCCAATATTGAACCCTGTCCCACTAGTCTTGCCCAGCAGCCACGTGAAGTGCAGGAGGACACATGTAGAGTATTTGTTCATAGGAAGGCCAAAAGTCTTATGCCCATTATCACAGTGAACCCAGATTCCTTTCGGGTGTGATATAAGCAGCTGATAGTTTTATCTTGAATAGAGGTTGGATTTTATCACATGCTGTTTTGTTTACATTTATCGATGTGATCGCATGGCTGTTCTCTTTTATTCAGTTAATGTGGTGAATTCTGTTGACTGACCTTTTCAGTGTGAACGCAAACCTTACATTTCTGGGGTAAAGCACACTTGGTCGTGATGTACTTGTATGCATTGCTGTATGCATTTGGCTCATATTTTCCTAAGGATTTTGTGTCTGTGAGAGATATGGGTCTTTAAGTTTCTTTCTCTGTAATATCTTTGTCAGGTTTCAGTATCAGGGTTATGCAGGACTCAAAAGAAGTTAGGAAATGTTCCTTTTTTATATTCTTGGAAAGGATTTCTCTGAGATAGATTATTATTTCTTTCTTAAATGGTGAAGCTAGTTAGACCTGGAATTTTTTTATGGCAAGGTTTTTAAATTATAGTTTTAATTTCTTTATTTGTAGAGTTGTTTTAGATTTTTTATTTCTTGAATTATTTTGGAAAATTATATTTTTTGAAGAATTTGTCCTTTTATCTATGGTGTCAAATTTATTGGCATGAAGCTATTCAAAATGTCTCATATTATCTTTTCTAGTGTCTGTAGGACCTAAATTTCCTCTTTTTAATTCCTGATATTAATAATTTGTGTTTGCTTACTTTTATTTTTTCATAAGTCTTGCTTAGGGCTTATCAAGTTTATTAAGCTTTTCAAAAAACAACTTTTTTGCCTTTATTTATTTTTCTCTACTAATCTGTTTTCTACTTCATTGATTTCTGCTCTTGTTTTTAATTATTTCCTTTTACCTTTGGGATTTAATTTAATCATCTTTTTCTAGCTTCTTGGGTTGGTATCTCAGTTGTTTTTTAAACCTGCCTTTTAAAATTTTTTTTTTAAATAAATTTATTTATTTATTTTTTGGCTGTGTTGGGTCTTCGTTTCTGTGCGAGGGCTTTCTCGGCGAGAAAGCTTTTGCGGCGAGCGGGGGCTGCTCTTCATCACGCTGCGCGGGCCTCTCATTGTCGCGGCCTCTCCCGTTGCAGAGCACAGGCTCCAGACCTGCAGACTCAGTAGTGTGGCTCACGGGCCTAGTTGCTCCACGGCACGTGGGATCTTCCCAGACCAGGGCTCGAACCCGTGTCCCCTGCATTGGCAGGCAGATTCTTAACCACTGTGCCACCAGGGAAGCCCTAAACCTGCCTTTTAATTCATGCTTTTAAATCTATAATTTCCTTCTTAGCGCTAATTTAGCTGTAGCTAAATTTGACATGTTATTATTATCTTTCCATTCAAAATATATTGTAATTTTTCCTTCTGATTCTTTTATTGACCCATGAGGTTTTTGGAGGTGAATTGCTTAATTTCCAAATATTTGGGGAATTTCTAGTTATCTTTTCGTTATATCTATAAATTGATGTCTAATTCCATTTTACTCTGAAAACATGCTCTCTATGATTTCACTTATTCTTAATTTTTTGAGACTTGTTTCATGCCTCAGGATATGGTCTGTGTTGCTGAATGTTTCTGTTCACCAGTAAAGTTATTAATTTTCTGCATTTGTTGGGTATAGTGTTTCATAAATGTCAGCTAGGTCAAATTGGTTAATAACATTCTTTATTTCATCCCTATTCTTAACTAATTTTTCTGTCTTTTTGTTGTATCAGTTACTGAGAGAGTAGTTTTAAATCTCCAACTCTAATTGTACCTTTGCCCTTTCGTCCTTTTACTGTTGACAGTTTTGCTTCATGTATCTTGAAGATATATTATTAGTTGCATACACATTTTGGATTGTTAATGGCCTCTTGACATATGCCCTTCCTTTATCTCTGCTAATAGTCCTTACCTTCACATCTACCTTATCTGGTATTAATGTAACATACAAGCTTTCTAATGCAAGTGTGTCTCTTGTAAACAGTATGAAGTTGGTTCCTGCTTATTTTGGAAAATTGTGATTTTTAAGGAATTGGTTCTCAAAGTGTCAAATTTCTTAGTATAAAGTTGTTTGAAATATTATCATATTATCCTTTTAATTTCTGTAGGACCCTATTTCATTTCTGATATTGGTAATTTGTGTTTCTTAGCTTTCTTTTGCATCAGTCTTGATAGGGATTTGTCAAGGTTATTATACTTTTCTTTTTTAAAAATAATTAATTAGTTAATTTAACTTTTGGCTGTGTTGGGTCTTTGTTGCTGCACGCAGGCTTTCTAGTTGCAGTGAGCAGGGGCTACTCTATCGCGGTGCACAGACTTCTTATTGCAGTGGCTTCTTTTGTGGAGCACGGGCTCTAGGCGCATGGCCTTAAGTAGTTGTTGCACACGGGCTCAGTAGTTGTGGCTCGTGGGCTCTAGAGCGCAGACTCAGTAGTTGTGGCGCACAGGCTTAGTTACTCCATGGCATGTGGGACCTTCCCAGACCGGGGCTCGAACCCATGTCCCCTGCATTGGCAGGCGGATTCTTAACCACTGCACCACCAGGGAAGTCCAAGGTTATTAAACTTCTCAAAGAAACAGCTTTGCATTTGTTGTTTTTCTCTATTGTTCATCTGTTTTCTATCAAATGATAGAGTTTGACAGTCTCTACCTTTAAATTAGAATGTTCAGTACATTTATTTTTTTTATTAATTTTTTAAAAAATTTATTTATTTTTGGCTGCATTGGGTCTTTGCTGCATGTGGGCTTTCTCTAGTTGCAGTGAGCGGAGGCTGCTCTTTGTTGCAATGCGTGGACTTCTCATTGCAGTGGCCTCTCTTGTTGGGGAGCACAGGCTCTAGGCACGCGGGCTTCAGTAGTTGTGGCACGCGGGCTAGGTCATTGTAGCTCACAGGCTTTAAAGCACAGGCTCAGTAGTTGTGACGCACGGGCTTAGTTGCTCCATGGCATGTGGGACCTTCCCAGACCAGGGCTCGAACCCGTGTCCTCTGCATTGGCAGGCGGATTCTTAACCACTGCACCACCAGGGAAGCCCCCATTTATTTTTAATGTATTAAATTGTGTGGTTGAGTTTGAATTTATCATGTAGCCATTTGTTTTTTATTTGCTTCTCCTGTCTTTCTTGCCTTTCTTTCTTTCTGTCTTTCATACCTTTGGATTAATCAAGTAATTTTTAGTGTTTGATTTTTGTCTCCTCTGTTGACTTTTTAGCTGTACTACTTTAACTTTTTTACTCTAGGGATTACACTGTACATAAGTTAATATTATAAATTACAGACCAATACTGTAACACTTCATGTACAAGGTAAGATGTACAAGATACAGTAGCATAATTCCATTTCCCGACTTCCATCCTTTTCTGCTGTTGTCTTATGTTTTACCATTATATGTAAATTCACTGTGTGTGTGTGTATGTATGTATGTATGTGTTTACTTTAAACATTTAAGCAACTTTTAAAGAAATTAATGAAAAAATCATGTTTTATTTTATCCATTCTGGTGTTCATTGCTCCTTCTTGCATGTCCAGGTTTGCATCTAATATCATTTCCCTTCAACCTAGAGAACTTCCTTTAGCGGTTCTTGGGCATCCAGAACTGCTGGCAAAAATATTCTCAGCTTTTGTTTGTCTGAAGTTTTTATCTTGCATTCATTTGTTTAAATGGTATTTTTGCTGGATATAGAATTCTTTTTTTCTTTTTAAAAAACTATTTATTTTTGGTTGCATTGGGTCTTCGTTGCTGCACACGGGCTTTCTCTAGTTGGGTCGAGTGGGGGCTACTCTTCATGGTGGTGTGCAGACTTCTTATTGCAATGGCTTCTCTTGTTGCGGAGCACGGGCTCTAGGCGCGTGGGCTTCAGTAGTTATGGCACGTGGGCTTCAGTAGTTATGGCACACAGGCTCAGTAGTTGTGGCTCGTGGGCTCTAGAGCACAGGCTCAGTAGTTGTGGCACACGGGCTTAGTTGCTCCATGGCATGTGGGATCTTCCCGGACCAGGGATTGAACCCGTGTCCCCTGCATTGGCAGGCTCCTGCACCACCAGGGAAGTCCTGGATACAGAATTCTAGGTTAATAGCTCTTATTGGTTTTTTCAGGACTTTAAAGATGTCATTTTATTATGTTTTGGCTTCCTTTATTTTGGCTGAGAAGTCAGTGTTACTTAAATGTAATGTGTCTTTTTTTTCTGTCTACTTTTAAAATAATCTCTTCATCTTTGGTTTTTAGCAGTTTAATAACAGTGTGTCTCAGTATGGTGTTCTTTGTGTTTATTTGCTTTGTATTTTCTAAGATTTTTTTTTTCTGTGGCTTGAAATCTTTCTTCAGTTTTGGCCATTATATTTTCAATTTGTTTTTATGCCCCATTATCTCTCTCTTCTTCAGAAATTACAGTTACATATATATTGGACCATTCAGTATTTCCTCACTGGTCTTAGATATTCTAGCAGGAGTTTTTTTTTTTTCCCCTCACCCTCAATTTGGATAATTTCCATTGATCTGTCTTCATGTTCATTGATTCTTTCTCCTACTGTATCCAGTCTTCTGTTAAACCCAGCCAATGAATTAATGAATTTTTTCATTTCAGATATTGTGTTATTCAGCTGTACAATTTTTTCTTAGCTCTTATTTAACGTGCCTGTTTCTCTGCTGAAATTACCCATTTGAACCTACTCTGTACATCCTTTCCTGTAAATTTACATATTTCATTAGCTGTTTACTCTTATAACATCTGGATTATTTCTGGGTCTGTAGTTATTACCTTTTTTTTTCTGTTGTGAATTGACTGTCATCTCTTGGTTATGAATCCCATTGTCCTGTTTCTTTGCATGTCATATACTCTTACATTGCCTACTGGACATTGTGGGTGATGTGTTTTAGAGGCTGTGGATTATGTTACTGCTTTTTAGAAGGTTTATATATTTATTATTTTTGGCTGCATTGGGTCTTCGTTGCTGTGCGTGGGCTTTCTCTAGTTGCAGCGAGTGGGGACTATTCTTTGTTGCGGTGCACAGGCTTCTTGTTGCAGAGGCTTCTCTTGTTGTGGAGCACAGGCTCTAGGCACGTGGGCTCAGTAGCTGTGGCTCATGGGCTCTAGAGTGCAGGCTTAGTAGTTGTGGCTCACGGGCTCAGTTGCTCCGCAGCATGTGGGATCTTCCCGGACCAGGGCTCGAACCCATGTCCCCTGCATTGGCAGGCTGATTCTTAACCATTGCACCACCAGGCAAGTCCTGTGTTATTGTTTCTAAAGGGCTTTTCATTATATTCTAACAGGCCATTAAGTAACTTTGAATCATGTTGATCCTGTGGGAGCTTCATTTGGGGCTTTGGTAGGGTGGATCTGTTGCATTTAGCTGTTAGTCCTAGGGAGCAGCTGTTAGTCTTGGGGCCTGGATGGTCCTCCCTCTTAAGGCAGAGGTTAGCAAACATGGGGAAACTATGGCTTTCTGCCTTTTTTGTACAGCCCCCAGGTAAGAACTGTCTTTATATTTTCAAACAGTTACCTTTAGAAAGGTGCTCAAGTTTGCCTCTTAGCCCACAAAGCCTAAAATACTTACCGTCTGGCCCTTTATAGAAAAGTTTGCCAATCCCTGACCTGAGACATGGCCCTTCTAGGATTTCAGTGGAAAGCCTGAGGTGTTTGTCATATGCCTCTAATTTGGCAGGACTTCAACTCCATGCTCTTTCTTTCTTTTTTCTAATCTATCTTAACTTATTAATCCATTCACAACATGTTTATTTAACTCTATGTTCTTTCTACCCAGCAGCAGGGCGCTAAAATCTCTACTCAGATCTTAAATCTCCCAGCTGTTGCTTTCTGCTCAGTTCCTTGGGTCTCAGGCTGTCCATGTACCATTTAAGACTCAGCCAAGGATTTGAGGAGGATTTGGTAGAGATCTGGGGCTCCTTTATGGGGTTTTCTCCTTCACTTTCTAGGCTCTGTGGCAGTCTCAAATTCTGTTTCCTTAGTCCAGTAAGACTCTTGCCCTTTGCTTGAACTCTCTTCCACCATGCTCTGCTACAAACTGGGAAGTGGTGGGTTAATGCAGGACTCACCTAGCTTGTTTCCCTTTTGAAGGATTATGTTCCCTCCACTTTAGATCAGCTTTTGCTTACTCTCCAAACAATTGTTTTCATTATTTTGTCTAAAGTTTATAATTTTTAATCAGTGGGGTTAGTCCAATTAAAAGTTCTCTGCCATTACTGGAACCAGACTACACTGAAGTTTGAGGTTTAAGAGTTAATCCTCAACTATCAAACAAAGAAAAGATTCGCTATACAGAAAGTATTCATTATACTCAGAGGTTTCAAATTATTATTTTATTGTACTTAAATTAGCTACAAAACTATATTACCATCTGTTACACACAGTGTTAACAATAATGCCGTTGGGTCATATGCCCTATACTCTTCTGTTTGATTAGAGAGTATACGTTACCATAAATTCTTCCTTTCCAAGAAAAAATGAGAAAATCACTTTTCCGTGTTGATTGATGATCTAAGCAAATGTTACATATACCTCCCAAGTGATTTTCTACATAAAGTAGTTTGTACTGAGAGAAAAGGGGGTGATACAAAGCCACATAGAGATTAGGGAATAAAAGAAGAGTAGAGTAGGGGATGGGGAGGTGGGATAGGCAATGGGGAGAGAAGGTTTTTTTCTTCGTAATCCTTTAGGTGGAGGAACCTGAGAAATGATAGTCTCTGAGATTATGACTTCAGCCTTGCAGTGTTCTGATTTCCTGAGCTAGCCTGTCAGCCTCCGGGACAGACAACACTGAATTTAGTTAATGTAAGCTTATAATTGTGACTATATCCCAGCAGTTTGTCTGAGTCACTAGTTTTGAAATTATCTTCTATGGTACTTCATTGTATAATTGCCTTTGTTTTGTGCTCTGTTTCGATTGCTTTAAACATTTCAGAAGTGTTTGTTCTGTCTAATCTGTTTCAGTAAAGACTTTTTAAAAACAGCATTACCAGGTATAATTAAAGTATTTTTAAGATTGTGTCATGGCAGCTTTCTCCCTTGATATAACTGTTAGACTATTTAACAGAAAGCACTCTGGGTTTTATTAAATGTTTTATTATGGCACAAATGAAATTTTTTCCCCTCGTAGCTGACCAGGCCAAAACGTTGACGTTAAAATATCTAATCACAGAAAGGAAGGTAAAGATTTTGTAATCATGTCAATGAAATTTTTTTTCATTAACCTAATGTTTGTTTTCTTTTTCTGTATAGTTTTTACAGCTTCATTCTCAGATATTTCTGCTCAGTTCAGATGAAAGTACAGTTAGTCTATTGAAGGACTGTCCTCTCCAGACTGAGTCTGATATACGAAGAAATGATCAACAACTTTTGAAGACACTTACTTCAGAACCCCCAGGATTAAATGATAGACCCTCCTGTCCCCACTGGTTTGATGTAAACGATTCCCAAGTCCAGCCAATTAAGGAAGAGGATATTGAACAGCAATTTCAGGGTAAAGAAAGTGCCTACATGTTGTTTTATCGGAAGTCCCAGTTGCAGAGACCCCCTGAAGGTATGGAAAGATAAATGTCCCTATTTGTTTAAGTCGATCACTTTAGAAGATAAACATTGAATGTTATTTGAAAGTTTACCCTTTTAGAAGGTTTACTCTTGAAACATTTTAAAATATTTTCAAGCTAACTGTAAGAAATATACCAGAAAAAATTCAACATTCTGTCCTTTTATAAAGATTATATATTTCCGGGTTTTTTCCCCTGTAATAGTATGAGGCTGTAGTTAGATTTTCAAAATTGCATTTTCTTGGATCACATCATGTTTCTTGTTGTGTGGGCAGACGTGATTGTCCTCTGCTCAGGCTTCTCTCTGCAGTTTGGCCATGTGTTGTCTTTGAGTTGCAAGTGGCCTTGGTCTTATTTTCATGTGTTCTCTTTTATTTTCCTTTCTTTTTTCCTTTTCCTCAAGGTGATAAGTCTTTAAGCAATTGAAATATCTCTGAAGCCCTCTGTTGAATCTTCTAAGAGAGTTCATACCATGGTGGAGGTTAAACACTGAGACCCACAGTGATAAATTTTTGAATTGAAGCTACTAACATGAATCAGTCTGCAAGACTTTATTTGATCACTTCCCCAAATTTATGCAACTGGGAAAGCTCTTTAGATTGAGACATACCTATGATTAGAGATGAGGATACTGTTCTTAGAGACTGAGCATAGTGATCGTTTTTGTAAAGAATAAGAATAAAGCAGTTACCGATTTGCAGATGAATCAAAGGAAATTAACTCTCTGGATCTGAAACAATTACATAACTGTTCTGTTGACCAGAAGGGGCTTTGTTTTTTTCTGAGGGGAAAAAATATGGTAATCGTTCTGATAAAAATATTGGGGAGCTGAATTCACAGTTAGAGAAATATATATCAATTTCTTCAGATGACATATTGTCCTTTTCACTGAACTGAACTTCAGTGTATACATGATTGGAATATGTACTAAGTGACAGTTTTCCAGTTAGCTGAAGATTTGAATAAAGATCTAACCAAAATCTTGATGGACTTTTTTGGGGGATGAATGGATGGAACTTGGCAAAATGATTCTAAAATTTACCTGGGAAGATAAATTAATGAAAATTGAAGAAGGGACTGCTCAAGGGAACTTTACTGTGTCAGTATAAGCATATTTATGGTGCTGTAGCAGTGAAGACAGTGCAGTGCTAGTGCGAAGGGCTGGGCAGACCATTGAGCAGGAAGCCCAGGAGTTGATCTAAGTATTTTTAAGATTTTAATCCATGAAAAGGTAGCTTTTCAGATAAATAGGGGGAAAATGAATTAATAAATACAACTGAGAAGTTGATTAGTTGCTAATCACTTGAATGAGCCGTTAGTACAGTCAAGTGATGATATTTATCACTTGCATGAAATTATAGTTCCTTTAATGTTGATGTAAAAAAGGAGCCTTCACATGCATAAAATATAAATATTTTTCTGATCTTAAGGTAGAGAAGACCTTTCTAAGCATAAAAGCAATGAAAAAAAATTGAGGAAAAGTGATGTAAACCTTATTACGTAATACCGAAAGGCAAATGACAAGCTAGTGGAAAACAGCAAAATATACGACAAATTTATTTCCCCATCTGTAGAGTGCTCTTACGTTTATTCCATTGTGCTCAGTGGTAAATTGGGAAAAGGATATAAATAACTAACGTACAAAAGAAGAAATAAGGACAGCCAGTAAACTGCAAAAAAAAAAAAAAATTCCATCTGGCCCATAACCAAAAAACATGAATCATAACAGCAATGAATGACAACCTTTTTCTTACCAAATCAGATATTTCTGTTAACCTGGTTCTCAGCAGTTGGCACTACCTCTGTATTTGGTATGTATATAAAGTAATACAACCAATATGGTTGTATGTACTTAAAAACCTTAAACCAATAATTATACTTCCACAAATTTGTCTTGAAATAATCAGGATCGTGTATACCTATTTATGTTCAAGGATGTTTGCTACCCCCGTTATTTTATAGTAATGACTAACAGAAAATCACCTAAATGTCTACCAGAAAAGGATTGGTTAGATTAATTATGCTATTTATAGAATGGGCTACTATGCAATCATTTAAAGATTTGGAAAAATATTCACAACATATGAAATGAAAAAGCAACTTACATGTTTGTTGACTATACTCCCAGTTGCTTTAAATAAGCGTGGTGTGTGGTGTGTGTGTGTGTGTGTGTGTGTGTGTGTGTGTGTGTGTGTGTGTGTGTGTGTGTGTGTGTGTGTGTGGTGTGTGTGTGTGTGTGTGTGTGTGTGTGTGTGTGTAGACACATTGTATAGAACAGAAAAAAGACCAGAAGTATATAGATCGCATTTTAGCAGTATTCCCTAGGAGTGGGATTATAGGTAATATTTATTTATTTTACAAAAAAAATCATTTCCAGAACTTTCACAGTGACCAATTATTACATTTGTTATCAAGAAGAAAACAGCAGGTGTTCTTTTTAAAAAGTATATTTAGAAAGAGTTGAAGACATGGAATTCTCTAGCTTGGCTTAAAGAACTGTTTACCTTTCATATGTTTTAATGTTTTCAATTTGAAGATGGGAAAACTGAGATCCAGAGAAAATTCATGTTCACACAGGCAGTAGAAGCTTTCCTAGCTCCCAGCGAGGTCCTTTCTAGTTTTCTGTGCTACCTCTTCAGCAACTAGTTTTTATGTAGTCAGCACAAGTTAATGGAAAATTTTGTTCACAGCTCGAGCTAACCCAAGGTACAGGGTTCCATGTCATTTGCTGAATGAAATGGATGCCGCTAACATTGAACTACAAATAAAAAGGTAATTTTAAATTACTTTTAGAGTTTGAATAGTTTTTCTGGGGAACGAGGATCTAACTTAGGTCTTAAGTATTCAGTAATGAAAATTAAAGAGGAAAAAAAGTCAACTGTTTAATGCCGGTATCCTTTTATTGGCTGCTGAATTTTTATACTGAGAGTATCTTTTACTTTGAAATTACCCAGTGAGAGTGAATGAAATAATGACAAATGGCCATCGCTAAGTAGAGATTGAAGCCTAAGAAAACTAGAGAAATCTGTGAGCACGTAGTTGTGCTGAATGAATTGTGTCCTGGCCTGTCAGGTTATTCCCTCGGCACAGAGCCCATTGTGAAAATTTGCCCTCATGTGTAAGTGGTTTGTGAAGAACTAGCCCGTAGTGACATCAGACCAGAGGTGGGCAAATGGGAGGAAATGTGGAGTCTACAGACTGTTTGGCTTAATGTCAATCTTGGGCAAAAGCCTACAATGGATTATTAAAGGGATGGTTTGTGAGAACTTGATGATCTGAACATTCTCTTTTGAGGTCTAACCTTGGACCATGAAGAACTGGTTCTTTGCTCTCTGGGTCGGTGGGGTACTGGATTAGGGAAATGGATGTTCCCATGGTCTCCTTGTGGACCTGAGGGGCTGATTACATAGCAGGGATGTGTTCAACATTTTTATCATTGATTTGAAGCTGAGGAAAAAAAATAGGTAGATTGAATGGCAAATTAAGATCAGAGGAGATCTCAACAAAAATCAAGACACTAAAAATATAAAAATTTAACAGAGTAGAGTATCTTAAGTGCGAAAGATAACCAACTTGCCTGAGTGGTGTGGATTAGCAGTTGGTATTAAAAACAAAAACAGCCTATGGGGTTTTAGTCAGCGAGCACTAAGCTTTTTAATGTGGTCATGGAAAAGCTCATGCTGTCTTTGACCACATTCACAGAATTGTGCCTGAGGTACCTGAATGGTGGCTATAGCTTCATCCAACTCTCCGTTGGTGGGGCTGCCTGAAGTGTTTTTGGTGCCGTGCTTCACAGCAGCTGAATGGGTTCAGAAAAGTGTAGCAAGCGCCCGGCTGCTGCTGAGGCCATTTGACTTGGAAAGAGCAGACTCCAGGGATCATGAGGCTGACTTCAGATAGTTTATAGGAGAGTCTGTGGGGTCTAGTTGAAGCAAGGAGAAAATAGAAGTTGTAAATCTAGCACTTACCACAGTTATAGGAAGATGTTTCCAGCATTTTGTTCATAATTATAATCTCAGTATTGGACGAGTTCAAGTGTCAGTATTTGTTCAGAGTAACACTGCACAGTGTGCATTAAAACCATCTTCCTTGGAATTCACCGTGGCAGAGCTATTGAGAAACTAAACTGAGTTATTTTGGAGCATGGAAGAAAAGGATGTTAATTATAATTACTTAGGTGGAGTGGAGAACTTCTTTATATTGTAAATCAAATATTTTTGGTTTGAGATGAAACAGTATCTGCTGTAAAAACATGACATTTATGTATTTTTTATGCCTCTTTAAAGGGCAGAATGTGATTCTACAAACAATAATTTTGAATTGCATCTCCACCTCGGCCCTTATTATCATTTCTTCAATGGGGCTCTGCACCCAGTGGTCTCTCAAACAGAAAGCATGTGGGATTTGACGTTTGATAAAAGAAAAACTTTAGGAGATCTTCGACAATCAATATTTCAGGTAATTTAGCCTCACTTACTCTTAATAGACATTCAGGTCTGTCTTAAGCGGGATTCTCCTTTTCAAACTCCTGTTTAGGATACAACTATTTATTTTTCACAGCTGCTTAGGAAAATCCTACATCTACCACTTCCATAGAGGGATGGTCCACATGTTCTCCCCTCACTTGTAAGTCTCTTAGGGAGGCTTTTCTGCACAATCAAGACTCAAGAGTCCTGCCAGCAGGTTTTCAGGGGAGAATCAAGCCTGGTATATTTAATCTGGGGGAGAGAAAGAGTATAAGGTTGTCTCTTTTGGGAAAAATAAATGAAAGAGAATTGTCTTTTAAAAGGAGTAAAAAGATAGATAATTACGTTGCCTAAAACCAAGAGCTACTAAACAAATAAAAGCAACTAACTTTTCTACCTTTCAGTGTAGAATGACATTTATTAATAAGATTCCTAAGTGAAGGAAAATGTCTACTGGTCTATAGTAAAAGCAAACATCATTGTAATCATTGTCTCTAAATTATTTATCCCGTCGTGTTTTAACGACGACGACAACAGTGCTCTTTATTTTACTTAAAATGTTTTCATATAAATTCTATCATTTGATTCTTTAACCTCATGAGGGCAAGATAACCCCATTTTAAAGATGAGGAAATTGTGATTTAAAGAGATCTAATGGCTTGCCCAGGGTCAGACATCTAGTTAGCAGTAGAACTAGGACTCCAGCCCTGGTCTCCCTACTCTTTCTTTCCTCTTAATTATACTTCACTCCACACTACTTCCTGATAGAGGAAAAGGGAAATAGAACATGTGAGCTTCGCCCCCACCCAGAATTAAGTGAATTTTCTGAAAAACTGTATCATTTACCAAAATTATTAGCTTTCTTTTGATTTTCCTCTTGTACAGAGAAAAGCAGGCCAATTTCTTCTTTAACTTTAGTTGATTTGAATATTTAAATGTTGGATCAGGATCAAAATTTCTAAAATTATCTAGTACTTCTGAACTTTTCCACTAAAAGTTTATTTCTGAGCCAATCCTGGCAGTGACGATATAGGTGGACTTGGAGATTTGGCCCTGCCTAGGGTAGCGTTTCAAGTGGAAAAGACCTTGGTCACCTTTACAAGGTTTAGATTTCATGCCAGTCTGCTTTTTGATGGTTTAAGTGCACATCTCTGCCAGTGGCACATCTTAGAATTAAGCCACTGGCGAGAGGCAGAGAGACTGACAGTTAAGTAATCATGTGTAAGTATGAAATTTCTTTTTAAGAGAACTATCTTGTGATATTGTGGAGAGGGACTAAATAGGACTGACCTTTATTGGTGACATTGTTTTGGTGAGGTTACCACAGTCCCCAGAGTCTTGGAGCTGGAAACTTAAAAAACAAATCCCTGGTAATCTACTAAATAAACTGGTAATGCTACTTTTTAAATTTACAGTGGGAGACATTCCTTTCAAGAAACAAGAGTACTCGTGTGTGCTGCTCTTCCCTGAGCAGTACTGATTAAACACGTCATTTTTGCTCTTTTGGACCAGGATTCCTGGGCTGGCACACTGATCATTTTGCCTTCTGATAAAAGTGATCTTCCCATAAATTAAGTAGAAATGGTTGTTGTTTAGATGGTCATTGTGCTCTTTGTGTATGTCAGGGTTCTTCAGTCACTAATGGATGTGAGATTAACCATCTTTGGCTTTGACTGATTTAACATTGAAACATGTCTGCTTTCCTCATTTTTGGTGCAGGATGGGGATTGTCGTGTTCATTTTCTTGTTCCCTGTGTCAGCTACCTAAGTAAATTGGCACAGTGCTCTTCTTACTTAACCTGGAAAAGTGATCTATGTGTGATTTTTCATTGTTCTCTTTTCTTTCATTCATATTCTGCAGCTGTTAGAATTTTGGGAAGGAGATATGGTTCTTAGTGTTGCAAAGTTTGTACCAGCAGGACTTCATGTTTACCAGACACTTGATGGTAAGAGAAATGTTAAAACACAGCAACTTATTGTGTATATATACATTTTGTGGGGCTCATCTGTACGTTTTGTGGGGCTCATCTGAGACTTTCTGCTCTTGGCCAGTCTTTCCCCTACATACTACTATTCTTAGCTATGCAGGTTCTCATCACATTGGTTTTAACAAATAATATATTTAGTTTTTCATATTTAATAAAACAATTTATTTAGTTTATAATGTATCCAATATACGTAATGTGTGAAATTTTGCTAACATGGAAATGTTTTGTATTTTCTGAAATTAAGGCTACTTCTCTACCTAAACAAATTTTTTCTTAAAGGCTTTGGAAATTTTTTTATATTACCCCAAACTTCTGAGCGAAATGGTTTGAAACCATTTAAATCTTGTTAAATATGGCTTGTTTTTTTAATCCAATCTCAGCTTCAGACTTTGTAGCAAAACAAAAGTACTTCAGGAGCTTAAAAGTACTTCCTTTAAATAACAACAGAACAATAATAGCAGTAGCAGCAGTAACAGTTGTCTTGGACTTCATGGTGCCAAATACTGAGATAACTGTTTTGTGTAAATTATCTAATTTGATTTTCACAAAATTCTTTTATCCCCATTTCATAAATGAAAACTGAAGCGTAGAGGCTTGGAAGTCCACAAGGTCATACAGCTCATTAGTGGGTGAGTGAGGACCGTTTGATGTGTAAGCCTTCCCCATGTTCACAGTGTCAAGTACAGTTGACCTTTTATATTAACTTTTTTTTTTCCTGCTCTCATGCCCACAAATCTTATGGGGGAAATGCTTACATAAAATGAAAACAGAGAAGAAAAAAAAAGGCTAAAGAGTGTGATGGAAGGAATAAAGATAAAAATAATATAAAATAATATCAATATAACAAACATAATTACTCCCTTTTTCTTAGTTTCCTCAATGAGAATGCTTCTTTTCAAACAACTGTTTGTGTCTTGGCTGTTGCTTTAGTTAAATTTTTTTTTGATGATCATGAGAATGGTTTCACTGATAATCTCATCTTCCTAGGAGATCACCTGACACTGTGTGAAATTGAAATTGCTGATGGGGAAGACATCTTTGTATGGAATGGGGTGGAGGTAAATAAGTGTTGAAGAAATGTTCATGAGAGTTTTGGATATTTTTTAAGTTGTTGTGATAAAATTTTATTCAGCGTATATGACGGCACTTACATATTCGAAAACTGCTGAAATATCCAGTAAATTTTAAGTACAATCAGTGTTGGTTGTATGTTCAAGAGATAGTTGTAGAACACCTCCATGGTGCCAGGCTGTGTGTCAGAAGCTAGACACAAAGGTAAATAAGTGATCAGTCTGTATCCTTCAGGCACGTAGTGTGGGTCACTGCGCTGAGATAGGTGAGCAGGAGGGTCTGTACAGACTTTTTTTTTTTTTTTGCGGTGCACGGGCCTCTCACTGTTGTGGCCTCTCCCGCTGCGGAGCACAGGCTCCGGACGCGCAGGCTCAGCGGCCATGGCTCACGGGCCCAGCCGCTCCGCAGCATGTGGGATCTTCCCGGACCGGGGCATGAACCTGTGTCCGCTGCATCGGCAGGCGGACTCTCAACCAGTGCGCCACCAGGGAAGCCCTGTACATACTCTTGATGAGGATTCAGAAGGAGCGGTTCGTCACACTGTTAGGGCTGGAGGCGACTTAGGGGAGCACAGTCAAGAGAGCAGTGAGGCATCTCACCCACTCAGTGGACGTCCTCGGTCCACCTCATAAATTTACCACTGCTGAGGACTCACGTGTCTGTCTCCACTTCAGATTTCTCTCCTAAAAAGTAAAAGATGGCTAAGAAAAAGCTTCAAAAATCTAAAGCTGTTCTTCTGATACTTAAAAGACATTTGTGAAAACTTCATTTCACTTGAAAAGAAAAAAAATGGGAATTGTTCTATAAGAGTCTACGTTACTGCATTACTGTGTTGACCTGATTTTGGCAAATACGAGCTATACTGATGGCTGACTTGATACTGTTGTAGGTTGGCGGAATCCAGATTCCAGCTGGTAGTGACTGTGAACCTCTGCTTTTAAATGTTCTTCATCCGGCGACAAGCAGTGAAGAAGAGCAGTGTCAGCAGTTGATAGACTCTCCATATGTCTTTCCATCTAATGCAGAAATAGGTAGTGTATTCACAGCCTGTGCAATCCCAGACGGAGTCATCTTAGTCAACAGTGCTGAGTCTGTAGGTGAAGAGAGCTGGACCACCATTCCCAAGGAAGACTTGAAGAAGACATTCAGAGAACAAGGTCTCAGAAATGGAAGCTCAATTTTAATTCAGGATTCTAATGATGGTAACAGGTAACATGCTAAGAGAATTCTTTTTAAACTTATTGTAGTTACAGTGCTGTATCTTAGAACTCTAAAGCTTTATGTTAATAATGATGAGAGTTAAATGTTTCGTTTTATTTCTAGACATTGTGTTCTATATATTGTAAATAGGAATGTTCGTGGTTAGGCAACCTGGAGAAAAATGATATTGTAGTGTGATTTTTTTTTTTTTTTTGGTAAATGTGGTAACTGAATAATATAGGTATAGGCTAGATATAGTGTAGATTAGTTGGCAGTAAAACAGAATCTTATCAAATAATTCTGATTAGCACTCATTATAAGACAGAGGGCACATTCTCACAGAGAAAGTTCCTAAAATTTTTCATGAGGAAGGTATTATCACAGCTAAATTTGTCTTGTCACAAGGATCTCAGAAGGCAGTTCAGTTTTTTGTTATAATCCTTTTTATGATGCTTGAGATCCTCCCAGCTGCCCAGGTGAGGCAGTTACTTGGGGAATTGCAGCCTTGGTTCCTGTAAGTCACATTTGAAGCTCAGGGGTGCTTCCTCTCTTCATTTTTGTTACCCATGTCTGTGCCAGTACACTTCTGTGGACAGCATTATCATATACTGTAACCCCCGCAATTTCCACACATTGAAGACTTCAGGTTATGACCAATGAATCAGTTCCCTGCTTTATCAGTGCTGTGAATATACGTAGATTACAGAGGCTCTGTATTATTGTTTATTAGTGGCTGTGACATAGAGAAGCAGAGCACTTGTGAAGTGTGTTTATTTTGGATTACATGTATCACTCTCTTTTCGACAAGTGTTTTCCAGGCATTTATTTCCCTATCTTGTTTATTTAATTTAAAAGTTTATTATAAATTTCTTTTTAGAAAGTAATATACTTTCATTAGGACTTGGGAAATACAGAGGTGAAGACAGGAGACCCAAAACAGCATCACCATACCACTCATGCAGTGTCTGTCACTGTTAGCTTTCTGAGCTCGAATAATTGGGTTTTTGTTTTGAAGGGTTTTTTCCTATTAATTTATTATTTTATATATATATATATTTTGGCTGCATTGCGTCTTCGTTGCTGCGCGCGGGCTTTCTCTAGTTACAGTGGGCGGGGGCTACTCTTCATTGCGGTGCGCGGGCTTCTCATTGCAGTGGCTTCTCTTGTTGCAGAGCACGGGCTCTAGGCGTGCGGGCTTCAGTAGTTGTGGTGCACGGGCTTATTAGTTCCTCCGCGGCATGTGGGATCTTCCCGGACCAGGGCTTGAACCCATGTCCCCTTCATTGGCAGGCGGATTCTCAACCACTGTGCCACCAGGGAAGTCCGGTTTTTTCCTTTTTAAACATATTACTGATGATATTGTAGATAAATAGTTATATCCTGCTTTCCCCTCATGTTTTTGTTTTGTTTTGTTTTGTTTGCGGTACGCGGGCCTCTCACTGTTGTGGCCTCTCCCGTTGCGGAGCACAGGCTCCGGACGCGCAGGCTCAGTGGCCATGGCCCACGGGCCCAGCCGCTCCGCGGCATGTGGGATCTTCCCGGACCGGGGCACGAACCCGTGTCCCCTGCATCGGCAGGCGGACACTCAACCGCTGCGCCACCAGGGAAGCCCTCCTCTCATGTTTGAAGGCTCTTCATAAACCTCATTTCATGGCTGCATAATAACCTATGTTGATGTTAGAGGTTACCTGACTGCTCCTGTGTGAGGAGTGGGTAGAGACAAGGCCTTGGGGGCTGGCTGCCTGGCTTTGTTTGCAGCTTTATCACTTACTAGTAGTGTGACCGTGGGCAAGTTACATCATCTCTCTCTGCTTAATTTCTTCCTCTGTACAATGAGCATAATAATTAGTGCCAGCTTCCTACAGTTGTAAGGATTGAAGAAGTTGAGAGCTAGATAGTTTAGCTAGCATCCTTGTTATCATCCAGTTTTTCATTATTTTAAGGTGGTCTTCAGGGAACATCTTTGTGCTTAAAACTTTGCTCTATTTAAGATTGCTAACTCAAGGTGGAGTCCCAGAGTGGAATAACTGAAATGAAGAGTAGAATTGTGTTTTGGGGCTCTGCTACACACTCGCAAAGAGGACTTCGCTAGCCCACTCAGTGCCTCTGTGTGAATTAGTAAGAAGTCACTCCTTCCTCAAGAACCTTTACTATTATCTGCAGGAAAATCTTGTTAGAACAAGACACTCCACTGCCATCTGCTATCATAAAATTTTTTAAAATCTCTATAATAAAAATATAAACATACAATGTATATGATGTGAATGATATGCATTAGATGTGGTACTTTTTTTCTTTTTTGCGGTGCGCGGGCCTCTCAGTGCTGTGGCCTCTCCCGTTGCGGAGCACAGGCTCCGGACGCGCAGGCTCAGCGGCCATGGCTCACGGGCCCAGCCGCTCCGCGGCATGTGGGATCTTCCCAGACCGGGGCACAAACCCGTGTCCCCTGCATCGGCAGGCGGACTCTCAACCACTGCGCCACCAGGGAAGTCCAGATGTGGTACTTTTATTCAACGTCAGTCTGCACGGCTGTGCATGCTGTCCTGCTTTTAAACTACTAAGGTCTGTGGGTGGGCTTTTGGCGTAGGTACTCTTTTAAAGCTCCACTGGTGATTGCAGCATGCAGGTAGACGTTAACAAGTGATTGTTCAATTACAACAGTTCTCTTTGAAAAATGTGGCAACAAATTATTTGTATAAATCAAAGAATATTTGGAATCATGAATATAGACTCCGTGGAATACTATCTTAACACTACCCTAAAAAGATAGTGAACTTTCAAAAACCCAACTCAGTAGAACTTGGTCACCTTTAATTAGTCACATTAAGTGACACATGCAGAATTTTGGAAGTGGTACCTAAAGAAAAGCATGAATTTTCCAATCCTCTCTGATCCATAAAAGGGCTGTATAAAGACACATTTTTTAAATGTCTTTTTACCCTACAGTTTGTTGACCAAACGAGGGAAGTGGATCACCAGTGTGAATGAGGTTGACTGGCTCCAAGTTAAAAATTTATGCCAATTAGACTCTGAAGAAGAACAAGTTAAAATATCAGCAACTCTTAACACAGTGAGTAGATATTGATTGAAGTGTGCTTGACAGCTTTTCATTAATACAGTTTTACTTAGAAAGCAGTACCTTAATCTTTCAGAATAGGTGTCTCAGTAAACTTCTAAATCTTAAGAAATCACCTTTTTATTTGTAACATTTGATTATTGCTTATTTACCTTTGTTAGCCCTTGGCATATTTCAAGAAAATATATGCCTTTTTTTCCCTCCAAAGCCTAGAATTAGAATGTGGGAGTTACCTTTTTAATTAGTTCATGGAATCTTCTGACTTTGATAACTGTGAAATGCTATTTTCAAGAGCCTTTTCTGTATTTTTAAAACAAGGTATATATGTTTTGGTTTTGTGTTCTTTGGTGTTTGGGTTTTTTAAAGTTTATCTTAAATTGCTCTACAGTATACTCTGTGCTCTGTATAAAGCCAGTTGCTCTTCAAAGGGAGTTTTTTCAGTTTTCCATTTAAGACTATTATACTGGTTTCCTTAAACATTATTTCAGGAAACATCTTTTTATATTTATGTAGTCTCCATTTATTAAGATCTTCTGTAACTTTATTTTAAAAATTTAGAGTGTTTTCTTTTATATAAAATAATAGTTTCTTAAGGTTTGTTTGCACATTAGTGGGAACAGTATAAGGTCAATGCCCCAAAGCTCAGGAGACCTACCGCCCTGACCCCGAATGGGAGGCTGGTGCAGTCCTTGATTACTGCAGGCTCTGTTCCTTCTTGGCACAGTGGGGGGCATAGCAGGGGTTACCGGTGGGGAGGTAGAGTCAATGATCTCTGTCGTCAGCTTTACCCCTAAATTTCCACGATTTTATGCCCTAGAGGCAATTAGCCTAAATTTTAAAAAAGAAAAACACAATCTAAAATAATTTAAGTAGAAATTTTAAATAGTACCCTTGGATTAGTACATTTTTATATTATTAATGCTTATTAATTATTAGTACAGTTTTATATTATATTATTAATGAAGATGTGGGATCTTCCCAGACCAGGGATTGAACCCGTGTCCCCTGCACTGGCCCTGAATTCATCATTCTTAAAGAAACATATAGTTTCTTTTGTTTGCTATCATCAGAAAAGTTAACTGTTTGTCCACTTTTGCCTTTCGCTACTATTAAGTCTTTGGTTTTCTAAAGTTTTCTGTAGGCAGCCTTTCCATTCCAATTATTATCAATTTGGTGCAAACTTAACCAAGATCTAAGTTTTTGCCTTTGACTTTGTAGAAGAGAGAAAATAATTTCAGAGATGGAAAAATAATTTTTTTCAAGTAGGCAAAAACTGCTAAATGTAAGGTAATTAATAACTCAACCTGTATATGCACACACTGACAATCTTCATTTTCCTCTCCTCCCGTTGCTTTTAACTTATACACAGTCATTAGTTTATTTCTCTATTTTAGGTGGTGTTTGATATTCGAATTAAAGCCATAAAGGAATTAAAATTAATGAAGGAACTAGGTAATCATTTATGTTTGCTTTTGGTTTTTTGGTTTAATTTAGTTTTGTTTTGATTTTTAATTGAAAAAAATGTGGGAGAGTACAAAAAATAATTTAGGGAAAACTCACGTATCTACCACCCAAAATGGACAAATGTTAACATCTTGCCATGTGTTTGTTTTTGCCTCAAACATTACAAATAAAGTCCTCTATGTTCTCCTCCTCAGACCTATCATCCCTCCCCAGATGCAACCAGTATATCTGATTTGGGTGTGTATCTAGTTCGTGCATTCACATTGCACTATATATATTATACCTCTCTCTGTATCTGTGTGTGTGTATATTGTATTTTTACATTTATGTAAATTCTATCTTAATGAATATAACATTCTACAAACTCACTCTTCACTCGGCATTAAGTTTTCTTTTACAGCTTTATTGAGGTATAATTTACATATCATAAAACATCCATTTTAAGCGTAATTCAGTGATTATTAGTAAATGTATAAAGTCATACAACCATCACAGCAATCCAATTTTAGAACAGTTTCATCACTCCAAAAAGATCTCGTTCCCATTTGCATAGCAAGCGCCTGACAGCCATTCATCTACTTTCTGTTTCTTTTGACTTGCTTTTCTGGCCATTTCATGTACATGAAAGCATGTTATAGGTAGTCCTTTGTGTCTGGCTTCTTTCACTCAGCGTATCATTTTTGAGATTCATCCATGATGCAGCATGTTCCAGTAGTTTGTTCCTTTTTATTGCTGACTGGATTGTATGCATGGTGTGGATGTACCACATTTTGTTTGTTCATTACCAGCTGATGGACATTTGGATTGTTTCCACCTTGGGGCTTTTATGACTGATTCTGCTATAAACATTATGTCTTCGTATAGACCTGTGTTTTCAGTGCTCGGAATTGCTGGGTCATATGGCAAAGTTATGTTTAACTTTATAAGAAACTGCCGTACTGTTTTCCAAAGTGGCTGAATCATTTACGTACCCACTGACAATGTATCAGGGTTGCAGTTTCTTCACATCCTTGCCAATATTTAGAATTGTCTTTTTTTTTAATTTTTATTTATTTATTTTGTTTATTTTTGGCTGTGTTGGGTCTTCGTTGCTCCACACAGGCTTTCTCTAGTTGCGGCGAGTGCGGGCTTCTCACTGCGGTGGCTTCTCTTATCGTGGAGCACGGGCTCTAGGCGTGCGGACTTCAGTAGTTGTGGCACATGGGCTCAGTAGTTGTCGCTCGGAGGCTCTAGAGCGCAGGCTCAGTAGTTGTGGCGCATGGGCTTAGTTGCTCCACGGCATGTGGGATCTTCCTGGACCAGGGCTCGAACCTGTGTCCCATGCATTGGCAGGTGGATTCTTAACCACTGTGCCACCAGGGAAGTCCTATAATTGTCTTTTTGATTGTAGCCATTTTAGTGACCGTGAATTGGTATCTCCTGTGTTTAATTGCATTTTCCTGATGCAGTGATGGTGAGCACTGTTGATGTGCTTATCATCTATTTGTGTACTCCAAGGATCTTATTAAAACTACCAGAATTAATAAGTGAGTTTAACAAGAACTCAAAATCAATATAGAAAAATCCATATATGTTTACTAGCAACAAAAAAATGGAAAATTAAGTTAAGAAAACATTTATAATAACATAAACTATCATGAAATACTTGGGGGTAAATTTAACAAGATATGTAGAAGACCTGTACACCAGAAACTAGAAAAGATTGCCATGAAAAATAAAAGAAGACCCAAATAAATTAAATGATGTACCATATTCTTGGATCAGAAGACACAGTACTATTAAGAGGCTAATTCTCTCAAAATTTATTTGTACATTCAGTGCATTCTCACTCAAAATTCTGGCAGGTTTCTTTTTTTTTGGTAGTAATTGACAAACTGATTCTTAAATTTATGTGGAAATGCAAAGAACCTAAAGTATCCATAACAATTTTAGAGGAAATAAAGAACAAAGTTGGAAGAGTTACACCATCTGATTTCAAGACTTACTCTGAAACTGTAGAAATCAAGACAGTGTGTGTAGTCATGAGGGTAGACATATGGAGCGGAGTTCAGCACGTGTGGCCTACAACCTGCTTCTGCACAGCCAGTGAGCTAAGAATAGGTTTTACATTTTTTAAGGGCTCTTTTAAGAAGAAGAATGTGCAACAGAGATCGTATGTGGAAATGTTCCAGAGTATTTACAACAGAACTACATTGAAAAGCCAGAAATAGATGCAAACATATTTAGTCAGTTGACTTTCAACAGAAGTGCCAAGGTATTTCCATGGGGAAAGATACTCTTTCAGCATACAGTGCTGGACCAATTGGATATCAATAGATGCAAAAATGAACCTCCAACTTTGCCTTACATCATGTAAAAAATGAACTCAAAATGGATCATAGAACTTCCATGGTGGCGCAGTGGTTAAGAATCCGTCTGCCAATGCAGTGAATGTGGGTTCAACCCCTGGTCCGGGAAGATCCCACATGCCACAGAGCAACTAAGCCCGTGCACCACAGCTACGAAGCCTGCGCTCTAGATCCCATGCTCCACAACAAGAGAAGCCACTGCAATGAGAAGCCCGCGTACTGCAATGAACAGTAACCCCCGCTTGCCACAACTAGAGAAAGCCCGTGCGCAGCAACGAAGACCCAACACAGCCAAAAATAAATTAAAAAAAAAAAAAAAAAGATCATAGACTTCAATGTTAAAACCTAAAACTATAAAACTTCTGGGGGAAAACATAGAAAATCTCTGTTATTTTTACCATAAGGAAGAGATTTTTTTTAAAAACAGGACTTAGAAAGTACAAACCATGAAAGTAAAAGCAAATTGGACTACTACAAATTTTAAAGGCATTTGAAAAGGCAGGCCACAAACTGAGAGAAAAAATTTATAAAACATGTATTTGACAATAGACTTGCATCCAGGATATATAAAAAATACTTATAACCTAATCAGAAGACAACCCAAATTGAGAAGCCACTTTACAAAAGAAAATCTATCTATGAACACCCAATAAGCACAGGAGAAGATGCTCAGTATCATTAGCCAACAAACTAAAACCGTAATGACACATCACTGCACGCTTAGTAGAATGATTAAAATTTTAGATGCTGACAAAACTAAGTGACATCAAAGATGTGGAGCAACTGGGACTGCCGTGTATTGTTGGTGGGAGTGTAAAATGGTACAGTCACTTTGGTAAGGAGTTAGCTTATTTCCTGTGGATTTAAACATTCACTTATCAATTCTGGATTTTTATCCAAGAAAAATTAAAACATGTATCCTTACAAATACTGTATGTAAATGTTCATAACCAAAAATGGGAAACAACCCAAATACCAGTGAGCAGGTGAACAAATTGTGGTGTATCCATACAATGGGATACTATTCATCAATAAAAGAAGTAAACTACCACCCCATGCAAAACATGGGTGAATCTCAAAGACATCATGCCAAGCAAAAGAAGCTAGTCACAAAAGAGTAATACTCTTAGGATTCCACTTATCGATGTGAAATTGTCAAAAAAGAAAACCTAAGCTATAGTTACAGAGGCAGATCAGAATCAGGGGATGGGGAATTGACTACGGAGTGGCATGAGGGAATTTGGGGGGTGACGCAAATTATATCTCAATTTGCTGGTGGTTACTGAGTGTTTTCATCGACCTCTTTTAAACTGTGCGCTTAAACTGGATGTGTTTTATTATAAGTAAATTATACTTCAGTAAAGTTACTTAAGAATATATGGTTTATGCGGGCTTCCCTGGTGGCGCAGTGGTTGAGAGTCCGCCTGCCAATGCGGGGGACGTGGGTTCGTGCCCTGGTCCAGGAGGATCCCACATGCCACGGAGCGGCTGGGCCTGTGAGCCATGGCCGCTGGGCCTGCGCGTCCAGAGCCTGTGCTCCGCAGCAGGAGAGGCTGCAGCGGTGAGAGGCCCGCGTACCGCAAAAAAAAAAAAAAAAGAATATATGGTTTATTAAAATTAATAGTTTGTTGTCTTCCCATGTCACAGATCTCCTTTCTTCCACTCCTTCTTCCCTCCAAACTATTCTTTGCATAGCAAGTGATCTTCTTAAACGTAGGTGAATCAGATCATGTCACCCTCTGCTCAAAGCCCTGTTGTGCTCTTTGTACTTGGTAGTGTATTGCCTGCGGGCTCCTGGCCTACAGGAACCTGCTTCGTCTGACCACTGCCTAACTGACCTCCTTGCAGTCCACTCACCTGCTTATTCACAGCGTACTTCCCATGCTGACTTTGTGGAATTTCTGGTCACAGGCGCTCTTCCACCCCCGAGACTTCTTTTTTTTTTTTTAAAGCAGAGGGAGGTTTTTTGTTTTTTTGTTTTTACATATTTATTTTTGGCTGCGTTGGGTCTTTGTTTCTGCGCGTGGGCTTTCTCTAGTTGTGGAGAGCGGGGGCTGCTCTTCACTGTGGTGGCTTCTCCTGTTACGGAGCTTGGGCTCTAGGCGCACAGGCTTCAGTAGTTGTGGCTCCCGGGCTCTAGACCGCAGGCTCTGTAGCTGTGGCGCACGGGCTTAGTTCCTCCGCAGCCTGTGGGATCTTCCCGGACCAGGGATCAAACCCATGTCCCCTGCATCAGCAGGTATTCTTAACCACTGCACCACCAGGGAAGCCCCCCTGCGACTTCTTAGTCCTGTAATCTTTTTTGAACTCTGTTCCCTTTACTCTTCATCTGCTAACTTCAGTCACTCATTTGGTCTCAGCTGAAATGTTATTTCCGTCATTCCTGGCTACACAATCTCAGTTAATCTGTCTCTCGTACTCTAACGCCCTGTCCTTCCCTTCGTAGCACTTACACTGTAACTACCTGTGTTTTGTGTTATGAATGTCCACCTCCCCCATTAGATGAGGCTCTTTGCGGGCAGAGTCCATGGCTGTTTTTCTTATTGTCAGCTTCTAGGACAGTGCCTGGCACATAGAAGATACATGGTGTGTGTTGAATGAAAGTGAAAATTTTTTTTAAAAACAGTATTTTAAATTAACATTTTTTAAATTGGAGAACTCTTTTACATAAGCTGTTTCAGTTGTCAAGGAGTTTGTATTAGAATTCTATGCTGGCTTCACATTACTGTAGTATAAGGGCTAGAACTCAGGAATCTCAAAGAGATTCTGTTCTGTTCAGATAAGGATAGAACTTCTAAGGCCCATGGCATTCTTGCCCTCTCAGAAGCCTCCACCCCTTTGAATTCCCCCACCTCATATGCAACTTGGTAAGAATTGTTTGGAATTAAAACCTAATATACTTCTTCCCACAAAGCAGGAGTCTTTGCATCCTCAAAAACAGGGCATACAGGCCCTAATCCATTTACTAATAACTAAGCATAAAAATCACCTATCTAGGCAGAGTCTGTGCAGTTCTAATACACATGAATTTCAATGGCCACCGTTCATCACCGTTACCCAGCAGCATGGTTCAAATTTCAGCTGCCACTGGATATTAACTGAGCAATTGCATAAAGTACAAACTTTGCTACTAACTCTTTAGTCTACAGATCACTGTGAAATAACATGTACATCGTGGTCAGTGGCCAGTTACTTCACTCTTTAAAGCCTATCAGTGATTGGTCAGTGCATAGCTGCTATTAATTTCACCACGTAGACAGCAAAGTGTGTAGTTTATTGCCTCCTTTTCTCCCAGTGGTAAACTCAGGTAACATTTTACAAGAACGGATAATCGAAGTAGCCAAACAATGGTGAAAGTGCAGGAGAGAAACAAAAGTGTATGGGACTTCCCTTGTGGTGCAGTGGTTAAGAATTTGCCTGCCAATGCAGGGGACACGGGTTCGAGCCTTGGTCCGGGAAGATCCCACGTGCCGCAGAGCAACTAAGCCCATGCGCCACAATTACTGAACCTGCGCTCTAGAGCCCAAGAGCCACAACTACTGAAGCCCTTGCGCCTAGAGCCCGTGCTCCAGAACAAGAGAAGCCACCGCAATGAGAAGCCCACACACCACAACAAAGAGCAGCCCCCGCTCACTGCAACTAGAGAAAGTCGCACGCAGCCACAAAAGGCCCAACACAGCCAATAAATAAATAAATATATTAAAAAAAGAGAGAGAGAGAAACAAAAGTATATGGAGCTGTAGAAGAAATAGCTGGCTGTGGGAATGCTGACACTGCTGTCATTTGAGAGGATCCAGATGTGCAGCCAGAGGAACTTAACATAAACTCACAGGAGTGAGGAAAGTGGTTGTGATGAAAAGTATATGAAGATATCCCAGAGGAGTCGACGCTGGCAGAAACACTTCATATTAAAGGAGCTCTTGGAGATATTTCATGAAATTGAAAGTACAAAACAAAATACTGGAAGCTGATCCAAACTTAGATTATCATTAGGGGCTAGAGAAGATGTTCACCGTGTACTGCAAGCTCTACAAGACAAAAGCAATCCCTATTTAAACTATTCTTGTGTTTTTTACAAAGAAAACATTTTAATTCTCAGTGTCTACTGTAGTGTTTTCTTTTTTTAATCTATTATTTTTGTCTGTGTTGGGTCTCGGTTGCTGCGCGCGGGCTTTCTCTAGTTGTGCCGAGCGGGGGCTGCTCTTCGTTGCGGTGCACAGGCTTTTCACTGCGATGGCATCTCTTGTTGCAGAGCACGGGATCTAGGCGCATGGGCTTCAGTAGTTGCAGCATGTGGGCTCAGTAGTTGTGGCTCGCGGGCCCTAAAGCGCAGGCTCAGTAGTTGTGACGCCCGGGCTTAGTTGCTCCGTGGCATGTGGGATCTTCCCGGACCAGGGCTCAAACCCGTGTCCCCTGCATTGGCAGTCGGATTCTTAACCTCTGCGCCACCAGGGAAGCCCCCTGTAGTGTTTTAAATTACAGTGTAAATATTAGTTTGCTATTTTTTTATTTCACTGTAGATGTATAACTGACAGAGTTTTTAATGTTTTGACAAAAAATTTTAAAGGTCACGGTACAATCATAATTTTTTTTTAAGATTTCTGTGCACAGTTTCAACTTGCACAGGTGTTCTTAGGGTCCTGCACTGCTGTGCAAAGGGAAGACTGCCTGTACGTGTTTTTTTGCTTGTTTTTTTGTTTTTTTAGCGTCCTGCTAATTAACACAGTATAGCATCTCTCTTTGGTTTTGTTTGTTTGCTGCACTAACCAGCATCTTTTTATTTATAGCCGAGGACAGCTGTTTGAGGCCTATTGATAGAGACGGGAAGCTTCTTTGTCCAGGTAAATCTTTTTGGTAGCCTTCAAAAGCTGGCACCTACTCATGCCACCTATCTTTCTCAACACTTTTACCTTAAACAGTGACTTCCAATACCTAATATTCTTAAGTTACCTTTTAGAAACTGGTTTATAGAACAGACTTTCACCCAGGTGTCTTCCTTGTGAATTACAGACAGTCCTAACCAAAAATCAAACACTTCTGTTTTCTAAAGGAAAACACCTGTCTTTCTGATTAGCTGACATGCATTTTAGTCATGGTTTTGCCCTAGTTGTATCTTTCTAGATGTATTATCAAAGTTTATTTGTTTTGCTGATTTCATCATGATACCAGTTATCACAGTAACCAGAGCCTTGGTTGTTACCTCTGTAACACATCTTGTCATTAGACTTAATTTACTCTTTTGATGGTAGTCACCATAGCAGCTTTAAACTTGGAAGAAGCTAGTCCATCATGCATGAATCAATTCAGAATATTACATAATCCATGCAGACAACAGCTCTCTTTTGTTAAGTATGAATCTAGAACATTCATAGCTGCCTCTTATTTCTTAGCATTGCTGTACAGATAACAAGAGCATACGTCCTAGAGTGAGAAAATCTAAGATCAAACATAACTGTATATAATCCTTTTGCATGGAGTATAACTCAGTTTTTTTCTTTCTTAACATTCTTGATTTACAAAGAAAGGCTGATTTCAGTGTAGTAGTTTGCCCAAAGGTAGGAATTAATACCATTTACCATGTTATCAAAATTCTTTTTAGTGCCAGACAATTATACTTTGAAGGAAGCAGAATTGAAGATGGGGAGTTCATTGGGGCTGTGTCCTGGAAAAGCACCAACTTCTTCTCAGGTAAAAGGAGATCACCTGACAGACCCAAACCAGCCTTACTGTGATCAGAAGTTCTTAATTGTATGATTCACTCCTTAACTACTGCAGTAATACTGTTTTTCTTAAAATTTTTCTTTTCCTTAAATGATACCTTTTATTTAGGAATACATCCATGTAGTTCTCTGTGTTTAAGTCAAAAATACTATGTCAAAGTATATTCATAAGGTTGTTTTTCTGTGAAAATTTTGTGGTTAAGGGAGATCTTTAAAGTTGAGTGGCCACCAGTTTCAACCACCATAATTCATAAATTCTAAAATGTACACTTTTTCTCCTATATTTTAACATCTGTGAGATTAAGATGCATCTTACAGTCAGTGGCATCCTGCACTGGAGCTGATGCTATGCTTCCTTTCTTAGTAGTGCATAAAATATTAAGTAACAACTGGCAGCATTCTAGATTTAATGAAATACAGTATACTGATTTTGAACTTAATTACTCCCTGCAATAATTTAATAGACTCACAGCAGATTTTTCTTTATCGGTATTCATTTTATTTACAGAATACTATCAGGTTGACCTTTGCCTAGAACCCTACCTACTTAATAAACTTTCATTACAGTCCAAAAGCCATAATGAAGTCCTTACTGTTAAGACTCTGTATCATGATAAGCTAAACTCATATCAGGATCCCCGTGGCTCCTAGATCCCTGATATGGAACTAATCCACTTCATTAGTTTTCCCAGCTACCTCCCCTTTAATTTGTTCTTCCCCAAACTCTAACAAATAGTAGTGCATGACAAGAGCATAGGAGAAAAAACACGACAAGTGCGGTTGAGTTAGAAAAGAAAAATAGGGCTGTAAAGAACTGAATTGACGAGATCAGATTTACATTTTTCCTGTGGGTTCCAGAGAGTTAAAGTATATGGGACCTCTGGACAGAAAATAAGATCACAAACTAATGACTCAGAAAAAACACAGTTAATGCTTATAGTGTATAGTAATTGCAAATCTCTTTGAGGAATGACTGAGAGAGAGATGGAGATCATACTAGAATAAATAATGTCTGTGAGAGATGTTTCTTAGGAGTAAAAACATTGGTGATAAAGAATCTTACATTTCTAGGTAGTCAAGATTATTGTTTAAATTGTAACTTTAAAATACCCAACGTAGACTTGTTTTTACATAATTTGTTTTTTTTTTTTTTTTTTTTTTTTTTTTTTTTGCGGTACACGGGCCTCTCACTGTTGTGGCCTCTCCCGTTGCGGAGCACAGGCTCCGGACGCGCAGGCTCAGCGGCCATGGCTCACGGGCCCAGCCGCTCCGCGGCATGTGGGATCTTCCCGGACCGGGGCGCGAACCCATGTCCGCTGCATCGGCAGGCGAACTGTCAACCACTGCGCCACCAGGGAAGCCCCCATAATTTGAGATTTTTATTAAAGTTTTATGACCATTGACTTTCCGGTTTGGGAAATAAATAATATATTTATAGAATTTTGAAATTCAAATTAAATTGCATTTATAACTCTATCTTGATCTTAGCTGTTCCTGTTTTTCGCTGTGGGGAGCGATGTTCAGCCTGGGACGGAGATGGAGATCATAGTAGAAGAAACAATATCTGTGAGAGATGTAAGGAATTTTACTTTGGGTGGCCGGGGTCTGTGGGTGTTTGGTATGGGGAGCAGTGGGAACCTGTGTTAGGATTTTGAGATCCTAAGGGTAGGGTTTACATAATATGCATTAAAGAATTCTATGTATTCAATAAAAGAATAGTTTGGATTGTTTGAAAGGTGGTGAGCCAGCTGTGGTTTTAAAAATAAGATGATTCTTTTTTCTTGTCTGACTACTAATAATGCATGTTTATTGTAGAAATTTGGGATATATAAAAATGGGTTAAAAGAAAAGAATTAAAACCCCTCATTATCCCTTATCCCACTAATGTTAACATTTTGGCATATTTCCTTCTGCTGTTTCTACATTATGTGTACACACATCTCACACACACAGGTGTGAATGTGTGTGTGTGATAAAGCAAACAATTAGGTTAATGTCACTGAGAACGGGGACTTTCAGTCTTGGAAAATGAAGAGGCAGATAACATCAGTGTGGTTAAAGAACGCCTGTACTCCTGAATTTGTTTTTAGGTTTGTTTTAAATATTTATTTGTTTGCTTGTTTATTTACTTATTTATTTATTTTGGCTGTGCCACGTGGGAATCTCCGTTGCGGCATGCGTGATCTTTAGTTGTGGTGTGTGGACTTCTTTTTTTAATATTTATTTATTTGTTTGTTTATAATTTAAATTTAATTTTATTTTTTTATACAGCAGGTTCTTATTAGTTATCCATTTTATACATATTAATATATACATGTCAATCCCAATCTCCCAATTCATCCCACCACCACCACCCCCTGCCCCGCTGCTTTCCGCCCTTGGTGTCCATATGTTTGTTCTCTACATCTGTGTCTATATTTCTGCCCTGCAAACTGGTTCATCTGTACCATTTTTCTAGGTTCCACATGTATGCATTAATATGCACTATTTGTTTTTCTCTTTCTGACTTATTTCACTCTGTATGACAGTCTCTAGATTCATCCATGTCTCTACAAATGACCCAATTTCCTTCCTTTTTATGGCTGAGTAATATTCCATTGTATATATGTACCACATCTTCTTTATCCATTCATCTGTCGATGGGCATTTAGGTTGCTTCCATGACCTGGCTATGGTAAATAGTGCTGCAGTGAACGTTGGGGTGCATGTGTCTTTTTGAATTATGGTTTTCTCTGGGTATATGCCCAGTAGTGGGTTGCCCATTCTAACTGGTGTGAGGTGATACCTCATGGTAGTTTTGATTTGCATTTCTCTAATAATTAGTAATGTTGAGCAGCCTTTCATGTGCTTCTTGGCCATCTGTATGTCTTCTTTGGAGAAATGTCTATTTGGGTCTTCCGCCCATTTTTGGATTGGGTTGTATGTTTTTTAGTATCGAGCTGCATGAGCTGTTTATATATTTTGGAGATTAATTTGTCCATTGATTCATTTGCAAATATTTTCTCCCATTCTGAGGGTTGTCTTTTTGTCTTGTTTGTAGTTTCCTTTGCTGTGCAAAAGCATTTAAGTTTCATTAGGTCCCATTTGTTTATTTTTGTTTTTATTTCCATTACTCTAGGAAGTGGATCAAAAAAGATATTGCTGTGATTCATATCAAAGAGTATTCTTCCTATGTTTTCCTCTAAGAGTTTTATAGTGTCTGGTCTTACATTTAGGTCTCGAATCCATTTTGAGTTTATTTTTGTGTATGGTGTTAGGGAGTGTTCTAATTTCATTCTTTTACATGTAGCTGTCCAGTTTTCCCAGCACCACTTATTGAAGAGACTGTCTTTTTCTCCATTGTATATCCTTGCTTCCTTTGTCATAGGTTAGTTCACCACAGGTGCGTGGGTTTATCTCTGGGCTTTCTATCCTGTTCCATTGATCTGTATTTCTGTTTTTGTGCTGGTGTCTTGATTACTGTAGCTTTGTAGTATAGTCTGAAGTCAGGGGAGTCTGATTCCTCCAGCTCCGTTGCTTTCCCTCAAGACTGCTTTGGCTATTCAGGGTCTTTTGTGTCTCCATATAAATTTTAAGGTTTTTTGTTCTAGTTCTGAAAAAAATGCCACTGGTAATTTGATAGGGATTGCATTGAGTCTGTAGATTGCTTTGGGTAGTATAGTCATTTTCACAATATTGATTCTTCCAATCCAAGAACATGGTATATCTCTCCATCTGTTTGTATCATCTTTAATTTCTTCCATCAGTGTCTTATAGTTTTCTGCATACAGGTCTTTTGTCTCCCTCGGTAGGTTTATTCCTAGGTATTTTTTTCTTTTTGTTGCAGTGGCAAATGGGAGGGTTCCCTTAATTTCTCTTTCAGATTTTTCATCATTAGTTTATAGGAATGCAAGAGATTTCTGTGCATTAATTTTGTATCCTGCAATTTTACCAGATTCATTGATTTCGCTCTAGTAGTTTTCTGGTGGCATCTTTAGGATTCTCTATGTGTAGTATCATGTCATTTGGAAACAGTGACAGTTTTAATTCTTTTCCAATTTGTATTCCTTTTATTTCTTTTTCTCCTCTGATTGCTGTGGCTATGACTTCCAAAACTATGTTGAATAATAGTGGTGAGAGTGGACATCCTTGTCTTGTTCCTGATCTTAGAGGAAATGCTTTCAGTTTTTCACCATTAAGAATGATGTTTGCTGTGGGTTTGTCATATATGGCCTTTATTATGTTGAGGTAGGTTCCCTCTATGCCCACTTTCTGGAGAGTTTTTATCATAAATGTGTGTTGAATTTTGTCAAAAGCTTTTTCTGCATCTATTGAGATGATCGTATGGTTTTTATCCTGCAGTTTGTTAATATGGTGTATCACGTTGATTGATTGGCATATACTGAAGAATCCTTGCGTCCCTGGGATAAATCCCACTTGATCATGGTGTATGATCCTTTTAATGTGTTGTTGGATTCTGTTTGCTAGTATTTTGTTGAGGATTTTTGCATCTCTGTTCATCAGTGATATTGATCTGTAATTTTCTTTTTTAGTAGTATCTTTGTCTGGTTTTGGTATCAGGGTGATGGTGGCCTCATAGAATGAGTTTGGGAGTGTTCTTTCCTCTGCAGTTTTTTGGAAGAGTTTGAGAAGGGTGGATGTTAGCTCTTCTCTAAATATTTGATAGAATTCACCTGTGAAGTCATCTGGTCCTGGACTTTTGTTTGTTGGAAGATTTTTAATCACAGTTTCAATTTCATTACTTGTGATTGGTCTGTTCCTGTTTTCTATTTCTTCCTGGTTCAGTCTTGGAAGATTATACCTTTCTAAGAATTTGTCCATTTCTTCCAGGTTGTCCATTTTATTGGCATAGAGTTGCTTGTAGTAGTCTCTTAGGATGCTTTGTATTTCTGCAGTGTTTGTTGTAACTTCTCCTTTTTCATTTCTAATTTTATTGATTTGAGTCCTCTCCCTACTTGATGAGTTTGGCTAATGGTTTATCAATTTTGTTTATCTTCTCAGAGAACCAGCTTTTAGTTTTATTGATCTTTGCTACTGTTTTCTTTGTTTCTGTTTCATTTATTTCTGCTCTGATCTTTATGATTTAGTTTCTTTTGCTAACTTTTGGTTTTGTTTGCTCTTCTTTCTCTAGTTCTTTTAGGTGTAAGCTTAGATTGTTTATTTGAGATTTTTCTTGTTTCTTGAGGTAGATTTGCATTGCTATAAACTTCCCTCTTAGAACTGCTTTTGCTGCATCCCATAGGTTTTGGATTGTCGTGTATCATTGTCATCTGTCTCTAGGTATTTTTTGATTTCCTCTTTGATTTCTTCAGTGATCTCTTGGTTATTTAGTAACGTATTGTTTAGCCTCCACGTGTTTGTGTTATTTACGTTTTTTTTCCCTGTAATTGATTTCTAATCTCATAGTGTTGTGCTCAGAAAAGATGCTTGATGTGATTTCAGTTTTCTTAAATTTACTGAGACTTGATTTGTGACCCAAGATGTGATCTATCCTGGGGAATGTTCCATGCACACTTGAGAAGAAAGTGTAATCTGCTGTTTTTGGATGGAATGTCCTATAAATATTAATTAAATCTATCTGGTCTGTTGTGTCATTTAAAGCTTCTGTTTCTTTACTTATTTTCATTTTGGATGATCTGTCCATTGGTGTAAGTGAGGTGTTAATGTCCCCCACTATTATTTTGTTACTGTCGATTTCCCCTTTTATGGCTGTTAGCGGTTGCCTTATGTATTGAGGTGCTCCTATATTGGGTGCATATATATTTATAATAGTTATATCTTCTTCTTGGATTGATCGCTTGATCAATATGTAGTGTCCTTCCTTGTCTCTTGTAACATTCTTTATTTTAAAGTGTATTTTATATGATATGAGTATTGCTACTCCAGCTTTCTTTTGATTTCCATTTGCATGGAATATCTTTTTCCATCCCCTCACTTTCAGTCTGTATGTGTCCCTAGGTCTGAAGTGGGTCTCTTGTAGACAGCATATAGATGGGTCTTGTTTTTGTATCCATTCAGCAAGCCTGTGTCTTTTGGTTGGAGCATTTAATCCATTCACGTTTAAGGTAATTATCGATATGTATGTTCCTGTTACCATTTTCTTAATTGTTTTGGGTTTGTTTTTGTAGGTCCTTTTCTCCTCTTGTGTTTCCCACTTAGAGAATTTCCTGTAGCATTTGTTGTAAAGCTGGTTTGGTGGTGCTGAATTCTCTTAGCTTTTGCTTGTCTGTAAAGCTTTTGATTTCTCCATCGAATCTGAATGAGATCCTTGCTGGGTAGAGTAATCTTGGTTGTAGGTTCTTCCCTTTCATCACTTTAAATATGTCATGCCACTCCCTTCTGGCTTGTAGAGTTTCTGCTGAGAAATCAGCTGTTAACCTTATTGGAGTTCCCTTGTATGTTATTTGTCATTTTTCCCTTGCTGCTTTCAATAATTTTTCTTTGTCTTTAATTTTTGCCAGTTTGATTACTGTGTGTCTCAGCGTGTTTCTCCTTGGGTTTATCCTGTATGGGACTCTCTGTGCTTCCTGGACTTGGGTGGCTATTTCCTTTCCCACGTTAGGGAAATTTTCAACTATAATTCTCTTCAAATATTTTCTCTGGACCTTTCTCTCTTCTCCTTCTGGGACCCCTGTAATGCGAATCTTGTTGCGTATAATGTTGTCCCAGATGTCTCTTAGGCTGTCTTCATTTCTTTTCCATCTTTTCTCTTTATTATGTTTGCAGCAGTGAATTCCACCATTCTGTCTTCCAGATCACTTATCCGTTCTTCTGCCTCAGTTATTCTGCTACTGATTCCTTCTAGTGTATTTTTCATTTCAGTTATTGTATCGTTCATCTCTGTTTGTTCTTTCATTCTTCTAGGTCTTTGTTAAACATTTCTTGCATCTTCTTGATCTTTGCCTCCATTCTTTTTCGACGTCCTGCATCATCTTCACCATCATTATTCTGAATCTTTTTTCTGGAAGGTTGCCCATCTCCGTTTAGTTGTTTTTCTGGAGTTGTATCTTGTTCCTTCATCTGGTACATAGCCCTCTGCCTTTTCACCTTGTCTTTCTTTCTGTGAATGTGGTTTTTGTTCCATAGGCTGCAGGATTGTAGTTCTTCTTGCTTCTGCTGTCTGCCCTCTGGTGGATTCTATTTATTTATTTATTCGTTTGGTTATGTTGGGTCTTAGTTGCAGCATGCAGGCACTTCGTTGCAGCATGCAGGCTCTAGATCGCGCAGGCTTAGTTGCCCCGTGGCATGTAGTATCTTAGTTCCCTAGCCAGGGATCGAACCTGGGCCTCCATTGGGAGCACAGAGTCTTACCCACTGGACCACCAGGGAAGTCCCTGTGCTCCTGAATTTGAATTAGAAGAGTCAGAATGAACCTGATATATTTTTTCTTTAAAAAATGATTTTACTAGCTCTGTCCCCTGAAATCGCTTATAGAAACAGTGATCAACCTGGTAGTAGCAAGCACCCCAGCATTCAGATTGTGGTCACTCAGTACCATTTCCTAGAGGAACTAGGGCTTCTCGGAGTAATGGCTGGTTCTGTATCTAGGTCAGGAAAGTGTTTGATGAGCCTGGAACATCTTATCAGAACAGAAAACAGTATAGCTAGCAAAGACCTCTGGGATCAGAGAGCGTCAGGAGCCAACCTGAAGATAAGAGTTTGAACCTCAGTGGGAATAATAATGAAAATTGATTCACACATACATAAAGTCCATGAGTTCACAGTGATCCTAAAAAGTATGCTATTCATTGCTTACCTGCAGTGGGTGCTCGGGAACCGTAAACGGAAGAGTCGAGCATTTATCTTTTTCTTTGCAAACTATACCTTACATCAACCAAATAGATAATCAGAAGATTTTTTTAATAGACATATCCCAGCTAACAAAACGAAGAAAGAATTTTAGACTATCACTGTTTTTCAACTCCTAATGAATTAATGGATCTAAGCAAGGATCCTGAAAAACTGCTAACAACTCCAAAAGAGCAACACCCAGACATTTAGAAGTTCAAAACAATACCGGTGCTCTTCTTGCCAAAAGAAAAGAAAACTGGACCTGAGTCCGATCAAGCCTCTAGGTCTGAGTACCAGTTTATAAGAAGTACAGGGGACAGAGGGACCTGTCAGGTGCACCACAGGCCTGCGGTAAGCACTGTCCTGAAGTGGAAAACTCCTCTTCAAGAAATCAACTGCAGTGTGAGACAGGCTGTAGGTTAAAGGAGACTTAGGAGAAATAGCAGGTAGGTGCAATGTATGGAATTTATGGGGCCCTTGATTCAAACCAAAAGAACTGTAGTAACAGTTTAAGAGAAAGTAAGGAAATTTGAACACTGACAGAATATTTGTTATTTACGAGTTCTTAATTTTTTTAGATATTATAATTATGTAAGAGTTACATTTTTTAAAAGAATCTTCATCTTTTAGAGCTGAGTACTGAATGTCAATAAATGATACCTGACATTTGCTTCAAAAGAATGAGGAGCGAGTCAGGGGAAGTGGGCGGGGCACAGACACAGGACTGGCCGCAGCAGGAGTTGAGGCTGGCAGTAGACACTTGAGGGTTCATTTTACTGTCCTCTGCACGTGTGTGAAATTTTCCATGATAAAACTTTTTTTTAAATTATTTATTATTTTTTAATTTATTTATTTAATTTATTTTTGGCTGCATTGGGTCTTCGTTGCTGCACACAGGTTTTCTCTAGTTGCGGTGAGCGGGGGCTACTCTTCGTTATGGTGCGCGGGCTTCTCATTGCGGTGGCTTCTCTTATTATGGAACATGGGCTCTAGGCACGTGGGCTTCAGTAGTTGTACACGGGCTCAATAGTTGTGGCTTGAGGGCTCTAGAGCACAGGCTCAGTAGCTGTGGCGCACGGGCTTGGTTGCCCTGTGGCATGTGGGATCTTCCCAGACCAGGGCTAGAACCTGCGTCCCCTGTATAGGCAGGCGGATTCTTAACCACTATGCCACCAGGGAAGTCTCCAAACATGTTTTAAATAAAATGTTTTTTTACCCTTTGTTACAAGCTGTAAATATTTACCCACGTTTTCATTTGCCTTTTAACTTTAATACATTTTTTTGTTTTGGGGTTTTTTTAGCTTTAAAAAAAAGTTTATTATTGACTTACTGCCAGCAAGTGATACATATCATAGGAATCCGACATTAGAGTGTCTCTGATAAGGTCTGGACTTGTGCTAGACGACTGTAAGGAGGGATACGGGCTAATTTTGGATCGGATGCTATCAAGAGTTGGGGGGCAATTCAGTATCTTATTTATGTTTGTAAGTTGGAAGTGTGAAGAGGGACTAGAAATATCATTGGAAAGGCAGCAGTTACTTAGAGGAAAAGATGGTTAGTCATTTTGTGCCCGGGATGTGGCCTTGGGTAACTTTAGTATTTTTTCGTTTCAAAGAACGGAAACCACAAAACTTTTCAAAGGTGCGATGTGTATGTCTTTCTTCTGTTCTATCCTGAACCCACTGCAGGCAGAGTCATTCCCTGTGCCCACCCACCCCCCTTCCCCCAGCTGAAACTGCTCCGTCAAGGCTGTCAGTGGCCTCCATGTTGCTGTGTCCAGTGAGCAGGTCTCGGTCTTCATCTTACTTGCTCTTTCAGCAGCAGTGACATACTTGATGACTTTTGTCACTTGCTTTGAGAAGACTGCAGCTCTTTAGGTTTTCTTCCCACCTCTCCGGCCTGCCTCTTCTCAGTCTTGTTTCCTCTTCTCTCTGCCTTCTGAGCGCCTCGTGCTCAAGTCGTAGACGCCATACTCATATGTATGAGCTCCTGGTCTCTCAACATACTTCACTCACATTTCCCTTTTCTATTACAGTGGCTCCATTTTCTGCTTGCTTAGGCCAAAAACCTTGAAATTGTCTTTGATTCTTTTCTTTCTTACTTCAGAACCAGTGTTTCAGGAAATCGTTTTGGTTCTACCATCAAGATTTATCTGGGATCTGATCATATCTTATTCCTTCCACTGCTGTCACCCCTTCACCTCTCATCTGGATTATTCCAGCAGCTTCCTAACCGATCTCCTTCCTTCCAGCCTGACACCTCCCAGGGTGTGTTCTTACAAAGAAGTGGAGTAATCCTTTAAAGTGTAAGATCAGTCAGTCCTCTGCACACAACCCTGCTCTGCTTTCCCATCTCACTCGGGGTGAGCGGGGGAGCCCCGAGTAACCTTGCAAGGCCCTGTGTGATCTGGCCCTTTGGTATTTTTAAAGAAAGAGTCTGACTATTACTCTCGCTCGCTCTACTCCAGCCGCGTTGGCCACTAGGCTGCTCCTCAAGCAGCCCTTTACACCGGCAGTTTCCTCTGTCTGGAACACAGTTAGGCTGAATGCTCAATTGCTTGTTTTTCTTAAATAATGGAGGCCTTTGAGACTGCAGTTTTCTTTGAATATGGCTTTGGTCCCATTCCCTGTTTTTTTTTTAATAAATTTATTTATTTTATTTACTATTTATTTTTGGCTGCGTTGGGTCTTCATTGCTGCACGCGGGCTTTCTCTAGTCGCGGCGAACGGGCAACTCTTCGTTGCGGTGTGTGGGCTTCTCACTGCGGTGACTTCTCTTGTTGCACAGCATGGACTCTAGGCGCACGGGCTTCAGTAGTTGCAGCACGAGGGCTCAGTAGTTGTGCCTTGTGGGCTCTAGAGCACAGGCTCAGCAGTTGTGGCGCACAGGCTTAGTTACTCCGCGGCATGTGGGATCTTCCAGGACCAGGGCTCGAACCCATGTCCCCTGCATGGGCAGGCGGATTCTGAACCACTGCGCCACCAGGGAAGCCCCCATTCCCTATTTTAACATACTCTGTTGTCATTGTCATCATTTTCTAAACAATCTTTAATTCTAGAGTCTCTTTTATTTTTAATCAGACAAGTGATTGTGGATTTAGTCTTATTTTTTAAACTTTGGGGGGACTAAAAATCCCCCTTGGTCACCACCCTATCCTTGTCGCTTCCCCAGAAGTCACTGTTGTCATTGGACAGTATAATTTTACCCACATCAGTAGAGTGTATCCTTCCGTACCTTTGCCGTGTGTGTACCAATGTGTGGGTATGTATGTACGTGTAGAAATAAGAGCTTGACTTGTATGGTTTTCTTTAAAATCATAAATGGGATCCCAGAACTTTGTTTCACTAAAATATTTTAAAGATCTTTTAAGACCAGTGAATATAAATCTCTTTTATCCTTTTAATTGTTTTAAGACCTCTCGTAGTTTATTTAAATGTTGCCCTGTTAATGCAGGGACGTCTGGATTGTTGGCCGTTTTTCTCCTGATGCAAGCAGGGCAGCAGTGACCATCCTGTGTGCTGCTCCCTCTGCTCTGTTACAGTATAAAGGAAATTTTACATACTCCTTTGCCCTAAAGTTATTTAAGAATGTTTTTCCCCTCAAGAAGTTGGGAGTTTTTTTGTGACTATTTTTGTTTTGTTTAAACGTCTATTAATCGTGTCTCGTTTATTGAATTGTGCTATGAGCTCACAGTATGCATCGTTCTTCCCTCATGAGTTGACGTGTGACCAGTTGTTTCTTAGATGATAAATAAAAGCTAATCTCCTTCTCTAGGAGTCAGAGTTCTGTGAAATCAGCCTAATTAATCACATCTGGTCAAAAATACACTGTTAGTCCTCATAAGAAGGGAATCATACCGCAGTCCTGGAAGTGGATGAACTTTTAGATAGACCTGGTTGCGAACACTGGAAACTGGTTTTCCCTGCTGAGTTGGCGCCACGTAGCCCTTAGGAAGCGCTTACTTAATCACTGCATCGTGTGTATCTTTATCTGTTTGAAAATTACTAAATATAATCAGACTCAGATAGGCCCAGGGTCAAAAAAGGGTGTTTCTCACAATACTGTAACTCAGATATAGAACAACTAATGAACATAGTTTTTTTTTCTTACAGTGTTTAAAGGTAATGCTGGAGAAATCTGGCCTATCAGGTAAGTTACAGACCATGATGATACGTAAGTTTATCCACATCCTTTACTTATAATACATTTTCTATAAGCCTAATGAAAACTTTTCAAACTTTCTTTTTCTCCGGGGTTGTCAGTTATGCTTTACATTTCTATACGTACATAATTCTCCTGTTTCTTTTTTGCAGGCTAAAAGAAAACTAGTTGGAGGTTAGCCTAATTCTAAGGAAAGAGAGCCTAGATAGGGAAAAACAAAGGTACAAAAGAGATACAGTTAAGATATAGACCCTCTGGAATTTCCTAGATCTTTTGCTGAATTTCTTTTTTTAACCTCATGGATTCAGAATTTCAATGCATTGTGTTTCAGGCCAGTATTTCTGTATATAGATTAGGGAATGTAATATGAATGAAAAAAGTAAACCCAGGGTGTCCTGAAGTGGCTACCCAGGTGGACCCACGGAGCAAGCTTGAGGAAGCACCACACTGCTTTCATCAGAGTGAGTGCTTGCCATTCTCTCCACCAGAGTGGAAGCATGGGGCTCCGTTATCTGGCAGGGACGTTCACTTGCTCAACTTCTAGGAGTTTCTGTGCGATGCCTCAGGTCATCTCGACAGTAGTCCTCCCATGCAGGGATCATCCCCCGTTCCCACTTTCCAGATGCTGAAAATGGTTAAACGGCTTACCCAGTGTTACAGAGCAAGTGGCTAAGTGGCTCTGATTTCAGAACTCTGATTTCTTTCTACCATGCTCTGCTATGAAGTAATGGTGTTCACTCTTAACTTACTTTCTTTTTTTAAACAAACTTAGATTAAGTTAAATATCGATATAAATCTTACTGCATTTAAAACTAGAACCGATGACAAAAGAGGGTCTACAAAGAACAGTATTGGGATTCAAAACCTGTGGCCTGTGCAGGATAAATGTGAGGTCTGTGTTTTTTCGCTCGTCTGTAGCTTCTTTCGGTGGGTGGGGGGAGTTGACTGTTACAAAACATTGCTAGTTTTTTAACCATCAAGATTTTCAACTTTTGCTCGGTTCCCTCTCCCCGAAAAAAGTTCTCTCCCCATGTCGTGAGTGTGTAGCAAGCATGCTGAAAAACTGAAATCTGATTAACCTTCGTAAATGTTCATTTGTACCAACTACGTTGAAGCACTGTGCCGAAAGGACACGCTTTCGTTAGATGGCTGCTGACTAGATAGGACAGGTTTGCCGTACATGGTATCAGTTGCTGAGCGATGTTAGCGTGTGTTTTCATCCAAGACAGTGAAATAAAACTCAATTTCATGATTTTAGGAGGGATTCTGTGCTTATGTATGTACATCTGTCTATGCTTAACGTGTGATGTGGATGCGCTTGTGTACTTGTAAATAATAAAGGTGTAAGTAGATGTTGCATACTAGTACCAAGTCTTATTTTTATTTGCAAGTATACAGTTCTTGGTGGAATAGAGAGAAAATTAACCAAGTTGGGGCAATTACTTAATTTTTTTCAGGCCCTGGAAGAGATAATTTACTTTAAAAATTAGTTAATACTGGGCTTCCCTGGTGGCACAGTGGTTGAGAGTCCGCCTGCCGATGCAGGGGACGCGGGTTCGTGCCTCAGTCCGGGAAGATCCCACATGCCGCGGAGCGGCTGGGCCCGTGAGCCATGGCCGCTGAGCCTGCACGTCCGGAGCCTGTGCTCCGCAACAGGAGAGGCCACAGCAGTGAGAGGCCCGTGTACCGCAAAAAAAAATCAGTTAATACTTATTAGATGATATCCCATTTGATATTCATTTATCCAGAAGGGTCATTCCTGACAAACTCTTAAAACATATTATTCTGAATTCTTTTTCATCTGATTTTGATTCCTTCATAGGAGACGCATGGCATTTACGGAAAATGGATTGGTGCTATGAAGCTGGGGAAGCTTTATGGGAAGAAGTAAGATTATTTCTGTACATTTCATTTGTAAAGTGATTGTGCTTATTTTGTATTTTCATAAGGACACCACCCTACTCATGTGAATAAATTCTAGAGAAAGCTTTACTTTTTTTTTAGGATATACAAATCCATATGGGGGTCTACTTTTTCCTTACTGCAGTTTTTTCACAGAGTCAGAGGGGAAGTTTCAGCTAAGTGGGAACATATCTAACATCTGTATTGAGCCCTCTTTTGATAAGAGAATATGTCTCTAGTAGTAGTTCTTCATTAACAGGCAGAGAACTACAGAGAACAAAAGACATTTGTACCAGTGAAAGAATTTGAAGATACACTCTGAATTTTGAAACCTGAATATGTTAATCTGAGAGTTTCTCTGTAAGTTAATGATGGCAGAATTCATCTTACCAATCAGTCACTTAGGCTCTGATTCAAACTGCATCTCTAAATCCGGCCCAGACTCTTAGGGTAGACTTAGGAGCAGTGTTATCACAGGGTGTTTGGAATCTGGTTAATCTTATTTTAAAAAATTTTTATTGAAGTGTAGTTGATTTACAATGTTGTGTTAGTTTCAGGTGTACAGCACAGATTCAGTTAAATGTTCAGTTAAATGTATATATTCTATTTTAGATTCTTTTCCATTATAGATTATTATAAGATATTGAGTATAGTTTCCTGTGCTGTACAGTAGGTCCTTATTGGTTATCTCTTTTATATATAGTGGTGTGTATATGTTAATCCCAAACTCCTAATTTATCCCTCCCCCCCTTTCCCCTTTGGTAAATAAGTTTGTTTCTATGTCTGTGAGTCTGTTTCTGTTTTGTAAATAAGTTCATTTGTATCATTTTTTTAGATTCCACATGTAAGTGATATATGATATTTGTCTTTCTTTGACTTACTTCACTTAGTATGACAATCTCTAGGTCCATCTGTGTTACTGCAAATGGCATTATTTCTTTTTTTTAAATGGTTGAGTAATATTCCACTGTATATATATATCACATCTTCTTTATCTATTCATATGTCAGTGGACATTGAGGTTGTTTCCATGTCTTGGCTGTTGTATATCGTGCCACTGTGAACATTGTGGTGTATGTATGTTTTCAAATTAGCGTTTTCTCCAGTTATATGCCCAGGAGTGGGACCACTGGATCATATGGTAGCTCTATTTTTAGTTTTTTAAGGAACCTCCATACTGTTCTCCATAGTGGCTGCACCAATCTACATTCCCACCAACAGTGCAAGAGGGTTCCCTTTTCTCTACACCCTCTCCAGCATTTATTATTTTTTATTTTTTTAATAAATTTATTTATTTATTTTTGGCTGCATTGGGTCTTTATTGATGCACAGGCTTTCTCTAGTTGCAGCGAGCGGGGGCTGCTCTTCATTGTAGTGTGCAGGCTTCTCATTGCAGTGGCTTCTCTTGTTGCAGAGCACAGGCTCGAGGCACGTGGGCTTCAGTAGTTGTGGCACTCAGGCTCAGTAGTTGTGGCTCACGGGCTCTAGAGCGCAGGCTCAGCAGTTGTGGCGCATGGGCTTAGTTGCTCCGCGGCATGTGGGATCTTCCCGGACCAGGGATTGAACCTGTGTCCCCTGCATTGGCAGGCAGATTCTTAACCACAGTGCCACCAGGGAAGTCCCTCTACTATTTATTACTTACAGACTTTTTGATGATGGCCATTCTGACTGGTGTGAGGTGATACCTCACTGCAGTTTTGATTTGCATTTCTCTGATAATTAGTGATGTGAGCATCTTTTCATGTTGGTTAATCATCTTATTGTTGCTCCAAGTAGCATCAAACCTCACAGTCCAAATCCATGGCCTTAGAAGTACAGCCAGAATAAAGCTTTGTGAGAAAGCTTACACAATTGTGCTCACTCCCCTTTCCCCCAATCTTTATCCGCCTGCTTTCTGTTCAGTGAGACACTGGCATTGAACATCAACAGAGGTTGATCTAAAGCAGGGCCTTCCGGGAAACAGTCCTTGCTGTGTAACAGTCAGGGACAATACAGAGAGGCTCCTCTTGGGTCCTGGCCAGGAATTTGACTGCCTGGAGTAAAAAGTGAACCTCAAAGAATCTTCAGGACATACAGTTTGGATGTCAAAAGAGTGTATCTAGTCAAATGGTTTCCTTATTTTCTCCTCTTATTAATTCCCAAATCAGTATCAAACAGTTCATCTAAAAGCAAACTCATTACCCTCAGAACTAGCTCCGCTTCCCAGATTTGCTTCTTGTCTTTCCCATCCTGATCCTTTTCCGCCTGAAATGTGGCTTACGCTACTTACCTTACATCCGTCATATTTGGTCTCAGCCTTCAATCAGTTTTTCCACTCCTTCTTGACCATTCCCACTGCCGGCCTCCTGGTTCAAGCCCTGTTTTTTTGTGGTTTTTTGCCTCTTACCTAATTTACTACAAATGGTTTCCTGAGCCCATGTGTTCCCCACTTCAGTATGTCACAAGTGTGGCAGCTTAGATTGATCTTTAAAAACCCCTTCGCAGAAATCTTGAGTGGCTTTTTTAAAGCAACTGAAAACTCTTTTTCTTCTGTTCCGCATCCCTTTGACCTGTGACCACCTCTCCAACCCAGTTTTCTTTCCGTTACTCTCCAGCAGATACCTCCCATTCTAGTTAATCTGGTCTCTTAGCTCTTCCCCAGCACAAGTCATACTGACTCTTGACTTAACCTGGACTTTGCCGTGTTCTTCTTTCCCTGAGAAATTCCTTCTTGTTTCCTCTGGCTTTCCCAAATCCAGCCCATCTTTTGGGCTTAACTAAAATTTTATCTTCTGTAGATTAATCTGTCATTTCTTACCTCATCCATCTCCCTTCCTTTAATCTTTTACAGTTCATAATTATACAGTTTTAATACATAATGATATACTTTTTTATGGTTTTAGCTTATTTCTATCTCTTCAATATCTGCTTCGTTATTCATTTACTTATTTCTTGAAAGGGTAATAGAGGCATAGGGTTTTTTTAAAAAGATCGAATGGTCTCTTTCTTCCTTTCAGAAGTCATAAGTGACAAAAAAGATTTTCACTTTCTGTATTCCCAGGATGCAGCACTGAAAGAGCTTATGCTCTCTTCTGGAGACACTTTGCTTTTAATCGAAGGAAAACTTCCTCCTCTGGTAAGATTTTGCTCCTGAATAGACATTTTGTAAATAACAGTTACTGTTTTATGATTGCAAGGATGATATGTTCTCATTGTGTGAAACTGGGGAAATACAATCATAAAGAGAATAGAGTACTTACCCAAAATCCTACCAGTCAGACAGCTACCATATTTTACATCTTTATATATTTTCTTCCTATAAAGTCAAATTGTGTGTACAATTTTATTTCCTACTTTTTATATTTTACTTTTTAACCTGACCATAAAATCCAGAAACAATCATTATATCCAATATATGACTTACCACAGTTTTATTCACCTATATCCCTGTTGTTTGGATTTTAGCTTGTTTAAAATTTTTTGTTCTTATAAATAGTAATAAATATAAATCCTTCTTAAGACAATTCTAAAGATGGAATTAACAAGCCAAATTGTTTTCCCAAAGAGTCGTACCAAGTTTACAGTCCTAATGTGTGTCTGTGAGAGGGCTCACACCACTGCTCTTCCATAGACACTGTGTATTACCACTTGGAAAAGCCATTACTTATTAGTTTGTTTTTGTTTTAATGTGGACACATGTAAAGATGAAAATGACCCAGAATTCCAGCATTCAGATAATCATTTGCTTATGATTAGAAAACTCAGACAGTGTAGAAGCCTATAAAATGATAAACAGAAGTTTCTCCCATATCTTTCTCTCCAGAAAGAGCCACAGTAAACTTATTTTTCCTTGTGTATCCTTCCAAGAAAAGAATTATGCCTGTTTGTATGCTGAATGTAAATATGTGTGTATCCTTTTCAAAGTTTACATAAAGGGGGTCATATTCTATGCACTGTTTTATACCTTTCGTTTTTTGTTTGTTTTTATTCATTTAATATATCTTGAGGATCTCACATCAGCACATACAGACCTACCTTATTCTTTTTCATGACTTCATAGAATTCTGTTGTATTTTATACTGTGCTCTTTAAAGTTAATTTTTGAATTTATAATATGATACAAAATTCAAAGTGTATAAAAAGCTGGGCCAGGAAAAGTATCCCCCGTCCCTCCTGTCCCCCTGCCACTTGGGGTCCTCCCTCCACAGGCAGCCAGCTTCCTCTGTATCCTTCCAGAGGCACGTGCTTATTAAATTTAATGCACACACACACGTATGTATGTGTACATACATATGTACACATTCATATGTATATACATATTTTTATTTACACAAATGATTATAAGCTTGACACCCTATTCTGCACCTAGCTTTTTTCATTACCCCCATATACATGCCACATCAGTACCCATGAAGTTATCTCGTTCCATTTGACGTATATGGAGGTACCATGATTTATTTTTTAACCAATCTCTCTTCAAAGAATATTTAGGTTGTATCCAGTCTTTTGTCGATACAAATAACACTGCCAAAAATATCACTTATTTGCCATTTTGCACATATGTATCTACAGGATATTCCTAGAATTGAAATCGCTTTGTCAAAAGTTATGGCCTACCGTAATATAACCAGTCTTCTGAAGAGGGACCTTGAGGTTGTTTCATGGTTTTTGCTACCATAAACAATGTACAGTGAATATCTTTGTATGCATGGGCTAGTATATCAGAAGGTAAAATCCTAACCATGGAATGGCTGGGTCAGAGGGCTTGGGCATTTAAAATTTTGACAGCACCAAATCACCATCCAGAGACTTTGCAGCAGTTTCTACTCCTGGAACCAACATATAGGAGCTCAGGTTTACTTACAGTTTCACCACCGTAGAATATTATTAGACTTTCTGGTTTTTGACAGGTGAAAAAAAATGGTGTTTTTTGCTCTGATTTACATTTATTTATTTACTGCATGGAAGTTGAGTATTAATCTTCACCAATTTGATAAACAGAAAAATATTCTCATTTTAATATGCATTTCCTGAAATACATATTTAAAATACTTTACATGTTTTTTTTTTTTCACATTCTCATCTTCTGTTGTTGGAAATTGCGCACTGTAATAGCAACTGATCTTTCATTGAGTAAATCTGTTCAAGTTCTTTACCCACTCAAAAAAGGGGTGGGGAAGAACCAGTTAAATTAGTAAAACTGAAATTACAGAATGTGTTTAAGGAGTTGAGTTTATTTCACGTAGTTGGTATATAGGAATGCACCTTAGATCAATAGGTTGTTGGATCTCTATAAAGTTCCTTTAGAAACTTTTATAAATAAAAACTGCATGTAACTGCTGCATTGTGCTATGGTGCTCTTACAATGCCTGAAAACATTTATATAGTTTGTTCTGTCAAATGTTTTGTTAGTTTGTTTATACTTTTCACTTACTGTAGCTACTAAGATATAGAACAGGAACTTCCCTGGTGGTACAGTGGATAAGACTCCACGCTCCCAGTGCAGGGGGCCCGGGTTTGATCCCTGGTCAGGGAACTAGATCCCACATGCATGCTGCAGCTAAGAGTTTGCATGCCACAACTAAGGAGCCGTGGAGCCACAACTAAGGAGCCAACGAGCCAAAACTAAGACCCACTGCAATGAAATTTAAAAAAAAAAGAAGATATAGAACATTGGTCCCAGTCATCCTAAAGACTGATTTTTATGATTTTAAACTTTGATTGTAAAAACAGTAAGCAAGTATAATACATGACAGTTAATACATACATCTTAAGGAAAAATAAATTCAGGAACATATTCTATATCAAGATGTTTCTTTCTGGGAATTCCCTGGTGGTCCAGTGGTTAGGACTCCTTGCTTTCACTGCCAAGGGCACAGGTTCTATCCCTGGTCAGGGAACTAAGATCCCACAAGATGCTTGGCATGGCCAAAAAAAAAAGTTTCTTTCTGTGGAAGTAGAAGTTGACTTAATCTGTGTGCATCACAACAGTTGGAAATCTCCATTCCTCAGGGTTTCCTGAAGGTGCCCATCTGGTGGTACCAGCCACGGGGTACCTTGCATCACTGGAAGAGTCATCAGGACCAGACTAACTGTACCTTTTCTCAAGGCGGGGTCTGGAGAGCTAATTCCATCCAAGGTGAGAACACAACAGAATTACAGCAGCCAGTGTGTCATAAAGAAAAGTAAAATGATTGCTTCTGCTGAGAGGCAACTGAAATATGTATTTTTAAAATATAAGGTTGAAAATCAAAATCTATTCCATAATTCATAGTATAATAATACTACCATCCTATTTTTATACAGTGGTTTGTAACCTCTATAAAATCCCATCTCTTTTTTTCGGCTTCACCTTTCATTTGCCGTGTTATTTTTATTATCATTATTATCATAGCAATATATTACACTTTTTCAAGGAATTGTTATATAGTATCACCTCTCAAGTGCCTCATGGCAGTCGGAATAGCGGCCCCAGTTATTGTAACAGACTAAGACATTGACGCTTTAGTCGCTTCCAGCGTCTTCACTGCAGCCCCAAGGGGCGGAGAGGCAGGGTTGGAGTCCGGACCCCACGCAGCTCCTGTTCTTTCTGCTGCCGCCACCCAGGAGCTCCTTCAAGGGCGTTCCAGCTCACTGACTTCTGAGAAGACTCACAGACAGGGTATAAACATATTGTTTCACTCTGTCTAAGTTTCTTCTCCACAGGCAGAATTCAGCACACACGTCATGATGAGCAAAGGCAGGGAGTTTGAATTGCCATTGTAAAAAGTGGGTTTCCACTTCATTATAAGAAGACACAAGTTAATCTCCTTTGTAACTGTAGATAAAGAGAATATATTTTTAGTAGGACCAAGTTCTTATATTTTTTTCCTTTTATCATGCTTAATTATCTAGCTTTTTTAATGCCTTGAAGTATTATATACTTACATTTCTTTTTATCTTTCAAAATTCAGTACTGAAACTAACACAAATGATCTCCTTACTTTTTGAAGTTAGGATTGTATGTATAGAGCAATAAAATACTTCATGTTGAATTAGCTATGAAATTGGCATTAAGTTATTTTTTGTTTGAGTTATATTAGACATGTTAAACAATTCTAAAAATGATTTTGTGATAGAGTAATAGTTACAACTTAAAAAGCAGTGTGTTTCTCCATGAAAGTAAAGAAAACAGTTCATTTTTTTGGTAGTCCTTCTGTATCACAACATATGGCAAATATTTTTATTTCTGAGAATTTCCTAAAAGTGTCTTTCAGGTAGTACCAGCTTACAGCAGCCTTAGACACAAGAAGAACCACTCATGAAGAGAGCTTTTTTACTTAATTTACTTATAATTAATTTCCTATTATGTATTAGCAGTGTGCCCAGCAGTAAGCAAAGACATTTAACTAAAGCAAAAATGAGTCAAATTACTGATTTCAAATTTAGTTATCAACTTTTATGTCCAGAGTTTTATATGAGAGCATTTTGTTTTCCCCTTTTTAAAACTAATGTAGAAAGGCCTTCTTATTGTCAAGAATTCTTTCAGTCAGTAAACATTTATTGGACATTTATTGTGTGGCACCCACCATTCCTGGCACTGGAGAGACAAACTTAAGATAGATGACCTGTTCTCTCTTGAAAATCGTATTCTGTAGGGGAGACAGATTAGGTTAAAATATATATATGTAAAAAAACACATGTATACACACACATAAGAAAACAGACAGACAAAAGAGTAACAAGTTGGGACAAGTGTTATGAGAGAGAAACAGGTTAAATAAAAGATGAGAGCAGGGCAGGGTATCCAACCAGCAGAGTCCTCTTTGAGGAAGGAGAGGGTGTGGGAAAGAGCGTTCCAGGTAGACAGCCCAAGTGTAAAATTCCTCAAAGCCATTCTAGTGAGAAGACCTGGTGCTGTGGCCACAGCATGCTCCCTGGCTGCCCATCTACTGGGCCCTGCTTCCTCCCCGTGAAGTCCTGAGGGGCTGACCCGAGGAATTCAGATTCTGAGTTGCTTGGATGGAATCGTACTAAACCCGTTTGCAGTATCAAAACGTGGCCTGTATTTCAGAAATAAGAGCTAAGTACGTCTAAAGCTCCTGTCAAACATCTTGCTCTGTCCTTTGTAGATGCTCCCAGTGACGCGCATGCAGAAGTTTCCCTCCGCTACTTGGGAGACGTTGAAATCTCAGAAGATGCTACGTTGGGGGAGCTGAAGTCTCAGGTCAGCCTTCCTCCTGCAGCGCGTACCTTACTGGTGATCTGGCTGCTTCCAGTGAGATATTAATATATTCTTCTATTTCCTCTTCCCTCAATTACAGTCTGTTCTGATAGGGCATGTGTTATATGCCATGTTCAGTGGTGAGTACCCAACAGGCCACACACATATTGCTCAGACAGCTCCCTGGGTTTGCTTCTACCAGTTGCCTGTGGCTTTCATTTATCCCCTCTGACAGGCATGCTGTGCTTTCATTTGAAATCTCCTCAGTGACTTGCAGCTTATGTTCATTTTGATTTTTTAGGGAAACATTTGTTGGAACATTTGTAAAGCATTCACTTTACTCCTTTATTTACATTGTTTTTGTGTCATTGTGATTCATGTGTTAAATGTTGTTAGTAAAAGCTGTGTGGTCAGTTGCCCAGGAGGTCAGAATATCAGCTTTATGTTAAACTAGATACTGTATTGTTTTCCTGGACATTAATACTCACAGACACAGTGTTCTGTCCAAATGGAAAGGCCGGGTTGAATACAACACACAATGCTTAAGAAGCATCTTATTCTCATTGGATTAAAATGAACATCCCTTCTTGCTCTTAAAGGAAACAGTGTAGGTGCATGTAAGGTGAATATCAGTCATTGATTGACTTCTGTGTGTCCTCAATATCTGAAATACCTTCCACAAAAAAACAAATGGTCTTATTCTAATAAGAACAAGTAGAAAGAGACTTTTTTTCTTATATTAGATTAAAAGATACAAAATTGCTGTTTCTAGATTTAAAACGGATGAATATTGGCCATTGTATATACTACAGCCTAAGTATATAAATAGTTATCCACCCCTACAGAATTAGTCCAGCGGTTTGGGCCTAGCGTTTGGATCCAGAGATTCTGAAATATTTCAAAATCAGAAGTTATTTCCATGGCAGAGGAAACTTTGTTGAATTATATGAGCACAGATGGAAGTTGAAGATGAGTCCTTGCTTTTATTAGAGAGGCCTCTGCTCTTGAGTTATATAGTCATATAGAAATTAATTTTACAGTTTCATTTTCTAAAACATAATCATTGAAAAGGAGCTTTTGGCTCAGATTTAGAAACAGAAAAATCTCTCAGGCTGATTTCAGTAGAGAGGAATACAAAAATTACTCAGGGTTAATTTCATTTAAACGATATTCCTGTGGATTTTTTGGGTAGATATTATCATTACCTAAGATACTCTTTCCCTTAAATGTCATTGTGTGGCGCTTCATCTCTTTTTCCTAAAGCAGTCTGTTTTTAAGAGTGCTTTTTCCAATGTCTGTTTCTTTTCTAGGCCATGACCTTGCCCTCCTTCTCGGAGTTTTCCATCCCATCGCCCGCCTTCCTTAGAGCCTGGACGGTGGAAAGTAGGCGCCCCGGCAGGCTCTTACGAGTCCACTATCAGCGGCTCAGGTAGGGTTCTCAGTGAACACTCCACAACAGCCCGTTCTAGGTCATTCCACATTTGTCATGTCGATGATACTTTTTATCATAAATTAAACTCTGAGACAACTTCAGTGTCTCATATTAAGTATAAATGTAGTTTCATCTGTTTTTACTATGGTCCAGAGACTGTGAACAAAATTCTGATTGTTTTTCCCCCAGCTTTATTCAGATATGATTGCCATGTAACACTGTGTAAATTTAAGGTGTGCAGCCTGTTGATCTGGCAGGCGTGTAATGCGGAATGGTTACCACTGCAGCATTAGCGGACAACCTCCATCACATCATACAATCGCCATTTCCTTTTCGTGAGAACATTTAAGATCTACTTTCTTATCAGCAACTTTCAAGTATATAATTCAGTGTTATAAGATGAATATGTTCTGGGGATGTCATGTACAGCATGTTGATTATAGCTTGTAACTGGAAGTATGTACCCTTGGACCAACATCTCCTCTTTTCAGCCAGTCCCAGTCCCTGGTAACCACCATTCTAGCCCCTGTTTCTATGAGTTCAGCTTTTTTGGATTCCACATGTAAGTGATATCGTACAGCAGTTGTCTTATCTCACTTAGCATAATGCCCTCAGTGTCCATCCATGTTGTCTCAAACAACAGGATGTCCTTCTTTCTTACGACTGAATGATATTCCTTTGTGTGTGTATGAGTGTGTGTACACATACATACATATACCACATCTTTATCCATTCATTGGTTAACAGACACCAGGTTTTTCCATATCTTGCCTACTGTGCATAGTGCTGCAACGAACATGGGAGTGCAGATCATCTCTTTGAGATCCTGTTTTCATTTCCTTTGGTGAGGTACCCAGAAGTGGGATTGCTGGATCATATGGTAGTTCTATTTTTAATTTTTTGAGTAACCTCCATACTGTTTTTCCATAGTGGCTGAACCAATTTACATTCCCACCAGCATTGAACAAGGGCTCCCTTTCCTCCACATCCTCAAAAACACTTGCTATCTCTTGTCTTTTTGATGATAAGCATTCTAACAGGTGTGAGATGATACCTCATTGTGGTTTCGATTTGCATTTCCCTGATGATTAATGATGTTGAGTACCTTTTCATGTACCTGTTGGCCATTAGTATGTCTTCTTTAAAAAAAAAAGTCTGTTCACGCCCTCTGCCATTTTTAAATCAGATGGTTTGCTTTTTGCTATTGAGTTGTATGAGTTCTCTATATACTTTGTTTTTTGTTGTTTTTTTTTGCGGTACGCGGGCCTCTCACTGTCGTGGCCTCTCCCGTTGCGGAGCACAGGCTCCGGACGCGCAGGCTCAGCGGCCATGGCTCACGGGCCCAGCCGCTCCGTGGCATGTGGGATCTTCCCGGTCTGGGGCACGAACCCGTGTCCCCTGCATTGGCAGGCGGACTCTCAACCACTGCGCCACCAGGGAAGCCCTCTATATACTTTGAATATTAACCCCTTAGATTTGCAAATACTTTCTGCTGCTTCATAGGTTGCCTTTTCATTTTGTTGATGGTTTCTTTTGCTGTGCAGCTTTTTATTTTGATGTAGTCCCACTTGTTTATTTTTGCTTTTATTGCTTTTGCTTTTGGTGTCAAATCCAGAAAATCATTGCCAAGGCTGATGTCAAGGAGCTTACTCCTCTGTCTTCTTCTAGGAGTTTTACAATTTCAGGTCTTAACGTTCAAATCTTTTAATCTATTTTAAGTTGATTTTTGCATAAGGTGTAAGATAGGGGTCTAGTTTCATTCCTTTGCATGAGACTGTCCAGTTCCCCCCAGCACCACTTATTGAAGAGACTCTATTCCCCATTGTATGTTCTTGGCTCCTGTGTCATAAATTAATTGACGATATATGTATGCGTTTATTTCTGGGCTCTCTATTGTGTTCTTTTTTTTTTCCTTTGGCCATGCTGTATGGCATGTGGGATGTTAGTTCCCTGACCAGGGATCGAACCCGTGCCCCCTGCAGTGGAAGTGAGTGAGGAGTCTTAACCACTGGACCACCAGGGAAGTCCCTCTTTTGGGTTCCACTGATGTATGTGTCTGTGTTTATGCCGGTACTATACCGTTTTACTATAGCTTTATAGTATAGTTTGAAATGAGGGAGCATGATGCCATCAGCTTTCTTCTTCTTTTTTTTTGTTTTAATTTATTTTTATTTATTTTTTGGCTGCGTTGGGTCTGTTGCTTCACGCGGGCTTTCTCTAGTTGCGGCGAGCGGGGGCTACTCTTCGTTGCGGTGCGAGGGCTTTTCATTGAGGTGGCTTCTCTTGTTGCAGAGCACAGGCTCTAGGTGCGCAGGCTTCAGTAGTTGTGACTCATGGGCTGTAGAGTGCAGGCTCAGTAGTTGTGGTGCACGGGCTTAGTTGCTCTGCGGCACGTGGGATCTTCCCAGACCAGGGCTCAAACCCGTGTCCCTTGCATTGGCAGGCGGATTCTTTTTGGGTTTTTTTACATCTTTATTGGAGTATAATTGCTTCACGATGGTGTGTTAGTTTCTGCTTTATAACAAAGTAAATCAGTTTATACATATACATATTTTCCCATATCTCTTCCCTCTTGCGTCTCCCTCCCACCCTCCCTATCCCACCCCTCCAGGCAGTCACAAAGCACCAAGCTGATCTCCCTGTGCTATGTGGCTGCTTCCCACTAGCTATCTACCTTAACGTTTGGTAGTGTATATATGTCCATGGGCAGGCGGATTCTTAACCACTGCGCCACGAGGGAAGCCCTGTTCTTCTTTCTTAAGAAAAGATTGCTTTGGCTATTCAGGGTCTTTTGTGGGTCTATACCAATTTTAGAACTGTTTTTTCTGTTTCTAATTGAAAAATGCTTTTGATATTTTGATAAGGATTGCACTGAATTTGTAGATTGTTTTGGGTAGTATGGACATTTTAACAATGTTCTCCCAATCCATGACGATGGAATAGCTTTCCATTTATTTGAATTTTCAGTTTCTTTCATCAGTGTCTTATAGTTTTCAGTATACAGATCTTTTACCTCCTTGGTTAAATTTATTCCGAAGTAGTTTATTCTTTTTGATGCTGTTGGAAATGGGATTGTTTTCTTAATTTCTCTTTCTGATAATTTACTGTCGGTATATAAAATGCAGCTGATATTTATATATTGATTTTGTATCCCACAACTTTACTGAATTCATTTATTAGTTTTAACAGATTTTTGGTGGAGTCTTTAGAGTTTTTTATAAATATCATCATGTAATCTGCAGATGGAGACAACTTTACTTCATCCTTTCCAGTCTGGATGCCTTTTATTTTTTTCTTGTCTAATTGCTCTGGCTAGTACTTCCACCAATGTGTTGCATATGAGTGGCAAGAGTGGGCATCCTTGTCTTATTCCTGATCTCAGAGGAAAAGATTTCAGCTTTTCACCATTGAGTATGATACTAGCCATGGGCTTTTCATATATGGACTTTATTGCGTTGAGGTACATTCCCTCTATATCCAGTTTGTTGAGAATTTTTAACATGAAAGAATGTCAAATGCTTTTTCTGCATCTGTTGAGACGATCATATGATTTTCTTCCTTCATTCTGTTAACGTGGTTGTATCACACCAATTAATTTGCGAATGTTCAACCATCTTTGCATCCCTTGCAGAAATCCCACTTGATCATGGTGTATGATCCTTTTAATGTACTGTTGAATTTGGTTTGCTAATATTTCTTTGAGGATTTTTGCATTTATGTTCATCAAGGATATTGGCCTTTAATTTTCTTTTCTTATAGTGTCCTTGTCTGGTTTTGATATCAAGGTAATGCTGGCCTCATAAAATGAGTTTGGAAGTGTTCCCTCCTGTTCTGTTTTTTTTTTTTTTTTTTTTTTTTGGAAGAGTTTGGGAAAGATTGGTATTAATTCTGCTTTTGGTAGAATACATCAGTAAAGCCATCTGGTCCTCAACTTTTTTTTGTTAGGAGGTTTTTGATTACTGATTCAATCTTTTTCCTTAATAAATTTATTTTATTTATTTATTTTTGGTTGCGTTGGGTCTTTGTTGCTGCGCGCAGGCTTTCTCTAGTTGCGGCGAGTGGGGGCTACTCTTCGTTGCAGCGTGCGGGCTTCTCATTGCGGTGGCTTCTCGTTGCAGAGCACAGGCTCTAGGTGCGCAGGCTTCAGTAGTTGCAGCACGTGGGCTCAGTAATTGTGGCTTGCAGTCTCTAGAGCGCAGGCTCAGTAGTTGTGGCTCACGGGCTTAGTTGCTCCGCAGCATGTGGGATCTTCCCGGACCAGGGCTTGAACCCGTGTCCCCCGCATTGGCAGGTGGATTCTTAACCACTGTGCCACCAGGGAAGCCCCTGATTCAATCTTCTTACTCATAATTAGTCTGTTCAGAATTTCTGTTTCTTTATGATTCAGTCTTGGTAGGTTGTATGTTTCTAGGAATTTATCCATTTCTTCTGCATTGTCCAGTTTTTTGGTGTATAATTGTTCATGGCAGTCTCTTAAATTTTGAGTGTTCTTATATGGTATAATATTTCACTTAAGAATACTTGAAATTGGTTAAAAAAAAACTTTGAAAAAATTAAGTGATATGTCATTCAATATTATTTTTTCATTTGTTATCAGGGAATATAAATTGGGACAGAGAACTGAGATCTGCTTAGAGCCCCTTCAGAAAGAAGAAAACCTGAGGTAAGATGTCCTACTACACATACAAAATTATACACTTGTCTGATCCCAATGGATAGTTTTACTATTGATTAAGGTGTTACATTTTTTAAGTGTTTTTTTCACTGCTTCTAAGGAGTCTGGCAACTTAAAACAGATTGTGTTCTAGAAATGTGTTTGTATGTCTGGTGTCTAGATCTTAGAACTCATTTTTCCATAAAAACAGAATTTTTCAGTAAGTCCCAATGCATGCTGAACCCATAATGATCTTGAAGTATAAGCAAGATGCTCATCCCAAGCTCTTACCAGTGCCTGCAGACAGTCTGTTGTCAAACCAATTGATAGTAACACCTGACATGCTGCCCCTTGTCCTACTTTTTTCATCCTAATATCACCTGACATACACTTATTGAATTATCAATTATTATCCGTCTCCCACTACTAGATTGTAAGTTTTGTGAGGGCAAGCACTTCATTTTTTGGTCACTGCTGCCTCCCCAATACCTAGGACAGTGCCTTTGTCATAGTCAGTAATTATTTATGGAATAAAGAAGCACCCCAAAGTTGTCCACGTTCAAACCTACCTATTCTTTTTTTCATTATAGGACATTCTTTTATAAGACATTTTTGTCAGTAACACCAAATATTAAGATTCTTTTACCTGATGTGACACGATGATTCTTGTTGTCCTCCTGTTGTGTAACAACTCTACTCTTTCAACCGTGTGACCTTCATTTTATCCCACTGTTTTATAAAAATGCATTCTTAATGCAAATTGTATTACTAGGAGTAGTTTCCTGGAGGGGAATTTCTGGATCAAATGGTATGGACATTTTAAACCTCTTATTTGTTAAATTCCTTTCCAGGTAAGTTATACCATTATGTTTCCAAAAGCTGTGTTTCTAAGTATTTATTTCACCTCACCATCAAACCATCATTGAATGTTGTCATTGTTTAAATGTTTGCTAAATTGATAAATGAAAAATGGTTATCTTGTCTCATCTAGTAAGATTAGGGTGTTTGTTGAAAGGCTTGTAAACCATTTGTATTTTGTGAGTGAGTGAATTGTTTCATATATTTTCCCTGTTTTATTTGGGGTCTTAGAAAAAAGTCTAATTTGTGTGAGCTCTTTCTATAATATAGATTATATTACATAATATAAACGGACCCTCTGTCTTGTTTGTCGTGAGCAGTGTCCTTTTGAAGACCATGCTGTGCACTTCCTCAGCCCCCTTCCCCGCTTCTGTCCTTGACTGACTGACCTCCGGAGCACTCTTGCCCCCGCTCAGCGAGGACCCTGGCTCCTCGTGGTCTTCACCCAGACTCTGTCACCTCCTTGGCAGCTCCTGCATCTACACTGACCACAGTTTGTATGCTCTGGGACCTCAGCTCTGCTCACTGACCTCAGCAACACCTACACCCTCTCAAAAATTCCTTCTTGACCACAGTCCCCCGCTTTCAGTCCAATCTCCTAATTCACTGGGCCCTCGCTCTCCCTGCGTTGCCTGTTTCCTCCAATTGTGTTACCCTTTCTTTTGATAAAAACACTAGTATAATAGAAATACAGCATTAAAATCGTTCGTTGTCTCACCATCCTTAAAGTTTTCATTTCTCCTCTCCACCTTCCAGTTCTTATCTGTAGCTTTTATTTCACATCCTATCTAAAACAGTCTCCATACGTCTAAATTTCTTTCCAACCTTTCTGAATGTTTCTCCTCTTTCTCTTCCTTCAAGGACCTCGTATCTGTGCTCATCTCCTGCAAAGGTTTCCTTTGCTCTTAAAACTACACCCATCATCTTCTCTTCCTAACTCTGAGCCCTCCGTTTCTTCTCCCTGGCTAAGTTTTCTGCCAGCTTCACAGATTCTGGTTCTGAAATCAGCGTTTCCTAGGAAGTCGCCATAGTGGGAAACCCCTCTTCCCCTTCATCACCGGGATAGCCCTGCCGGCCCTTTCAGCTGTCTCCAGTCCTCTTCCCTGCGTGCCCCACTGAGGAACTTCTTCCTCTGCCTTCAGTCTTGCCTGCTGCCTCCCCAGGGACCCTGCTGTGGACTCAGAATGGGAGCTCACCTCCATTCTGGGTCAGGACTGAAGGAAATCAAAGTAAAGGTTTCCCACTAGCATTCAGGGTTTAAGGAAAATCTCTCCTTATAAAAAAACTCAGAACAGTCAGAGGAGAAGCTATGTGGTTATTGCGTGTTTCCCATTTTGTTGTAAATCTGACGTGACTGTTTTCTGATGCAGCCCCCAGCATGTGCTGCTGAGGACACAGATGCGCCTCCCTGGCAAGAGGGCGTATGCCTTGCCCGTGGACTTGGTGTGGGACACTGCCCGAGGCTGGACGGCCGGCTCCCTGAGGCACCGAGTGGCCGATTTCTATTCTCTTCCTGTGGAGAAAATTGAAATTGCCAAATACCTTCCTGAAAAGTTTGAGTGGCTTCCAGTACCTAGCTGGGTAAAGCTGTGGGGCTCCCTCAGGGAAATCGGGCCTCACTGGCATAGTGAATAATTAACTGCAGTTTTCCACAGACAGGGAATTTAGTAACAATTTGAGATTGAGTTTTCTTTATTCAAGATACTTAATTTTTCTGTAGAACCAGCAAATTACCAAGAGGAAAAAGAAGAAAAAGCAAGATAATTTGCAGGGGGCGCCTTATCACTTGAAAGATGGAGATACTATTGGCATTAAGGTACGTTTTTAACAGTAAACTTAGCACTTTGACAAAACACCAGAATCAAATGATTTTATAGACAAGTTTTATCAAATCTTCAAGGCATAGATAATCCCATTTAATATAAATTGTTTCAAGTAGCGGGGGGAAAAAAGAGGGAAAGCAGACAACTCATTTTTAAATAAATAAATAAATAAATTTTATTCGCGGGCTCTAGAGCGCAGTCTCAGTAGTTGTGGCACACGGGCTTAAGCTTCGTGGCATATGGGATCTTCCTGGACCAGGGATCGAACCCATGTCCCCTGCATTGTCAGGCGGGTTCTTAACCACTGCACCACTAGGGAAGCCCCCAGAGAACTCATTTTATGAGGCCAGTAGAACCTCAATACCAAAAGCTTAATTTTGGGTCTGACTTGAATGAAAATGCTGTGAAGTTTTATCACTAAGTGTGTTGCTGTAGGTTTTATGTAGGTACCTGTATTAGGTTAAGACATTTCCTTCCATTCCTAGTTTACTTTAAGTTCTTTTTTTTTAAATCATGAATGAGCACTGGATTATTTTTTTTTTTTTGCGGTACGCGGGCCTCTCACTGTTGTGGCCTCTCCCATCGCGGAGCACAGGCTCCGGACGCGCAGGCCCAGCGGCCATGGCTCACGGGCCTAGCTGCTCCGCGGCATGTGGGATCTTCCTGGACCGGGGCACAAACCCACGTGCCCTGCATCGGCAGGTGGACTCTCAGCCACTGCGCCACCAGGGAAGCCCTGGATTTTTAAATATTAAATTTTTTTAAATGTTAAATTTTATTCTGTGCTTTTTCTGCATCTGTTTAATTAGCTATATCGTTTTTCTTCTTCAATTTGGTAATGTAGTGTTATTACATAAACATGTTCGCAACACCGAGCCATCCTTGCATTCCTTGGACAAACCTACTTTGTTGTCATATAATAACATTTTTTGTATTAAGGGTGAATGATTTAAATCCTTAATTTAAGAATTAATAATTTACTAATATTAAATTATTTATATTAAGGAATAAGTATTCCCTTAATCACCACTTCTGTTCAACATTGTACTAAAGAATGGGACCAATGTAATATGACCTTCCACCCAACGAAGGAAAGCAAATAAATAAACAAAAATTGAAAGGTAAAAGAAATTCTAAAAGGAAAATACAAAACTGTTCTTAGTTTTTCTACAGTCAAACCATCAGCTCTGTTTAAGAGAGTTCAAAACGTTGTAAGAAAGATTGGGCTTCCCTGGTGGCGCAGTGGTTGAGAGTCCACCTGCCGATGCAGGGGACACGGGTTCGCGCCCCGGTCCGGGAATATCCCACATGCTGTGGAGCAGCTGGGCCCGTGAGTCATGGCCGCTGAGCCTGCGTGTCCGGAGCCTGTGCTCCGCAACGGGAGAGGCCACAACAGTGAGAGGCCCGCATAACGCAAAAAAAACGTAGACTAAAAAGATGTCTGAAAACATTGCTCATTAATTATTTTGAAATGCAGAATCTCCTGGTTGAAGATGATGATGATTTCAGTACAGTCAGAGATGACATTGGAAGAGAAAAACAGAAAGCGTTTGCTCTGGGGAGAAAGAAGCGGTAAGTTAGGGTCCTCACCTACGTGACAGATTCCACCGCGACCTCCAGGCGCTGGCACACCTGCTGTCGCTGGAAAGCTCCTGACTGAGGCGTGGAAAGAAACAGCAGAGCCCTCCTCCCTGCCTGCGCTTGCCCACCTTCTCTCCATCACCCCTAGAGTGGCTTCCTGGGGACCGTGCAGGAGGAACCTGGGTGCAGCTCACTGCGAGGAGGAGGCCCCTCCCCGAGCTCCGGGTCTCGTTCTCCCTCTGCTGGGGCCCTGTTCCTGCAGTCGGCCTCCCCCATCCCTGGGTCTCTTCCTTCAGACACCTGCCCTGGCTTGTCTAGGGTTCGCGCTTCCTGACCCTGCTGCAGCTGTGTCCTCCTGCTGTCACCTCCGTCACTCTCCACCCCGTCTGTCCCCTCCAGGCAGCCAGCCAGGTTGCTCACCCAGCCAACCCTCCCCTTGGAGGGAGCTCCCTCCCCATCCATCTTCCTCGCTCTGCTCTGCCCGAGTCGTCACCTTGGGTGGGCTCGCTCCTTCCTCTTCTGTACACAGCCCAGCTCTCTCCTGGCCTCCAGACCACAGACACCTATCAGAATCTACTGGAACCTTCCACCAGTGCTGATACTTCAACCTCCACGTGCCTGGGCCTGGCTCCCACCACCGTGGTCTGCATAGTCACCCCTCGCAGGCCACACCAGGGGTGTGGGTGGTCGTCCTGATCTGTCCCCACTTCCAGTCTCCTGAGGTCTTGTGTCCTGTCCCCATCCTCATTGCTTCTGGCTTGGTGGCCTCTCCTCTCGGCAGTAGCCTTTGAACCAGGCTGCCTGCCTGGCCCAGCCCCTGCTCACCTCAGCCTTCCTCTCCTCCCACCTTCCACAGCTTGGGTACCAAGTGTCAGGCGTTGTGACGGCAGCAAGAAGACATGCCCTCCGCCTGGCATGCAGGACAGGGAAGCGAGGGCTGGGGTGGAGGCGGTGTCCCCCAGGTGTGTGACCCTGTAACCATGTGCGGAGCTGGGCGTTTCAGACGTGAGCATCTGTGAAGGTCACGCTTGGATTGGGAAGGTGAAGCAGGAAAGACTGCACTGCTCTGAGACACCTTCCCTCAGCCGCTGAGAAAAGCCCTGAGGCTGGACCCCTCTGTGGGGAGGGCGTGGGAATGCGCCCCGGGGAGGGGTACCCCGAGGTCCCCGAGGGAGCAGTGCGGAAATGCTGCCCAAACTGCCACCGTGCGTCTCTGTGGCCGCCCTGACTTGACCCTGAAAGTTGGAATGAGATGTGGAGTCACTCCTCGACCTGGTGGGGCCCTTGGCGTCTGGGATGTGACCCCGTGACGGCCTCTGTGTCCCCGCAGCCAGGAAGCCCTTCGTGTGCGGAGCGGCGACGTCCCCTCTGCTGCAGAGATGCCTCCCCGCCCCCGTGGACCAGAAGCTTCTCTCTCCATCCACGTCGGGAGCTTCAGATAGCACAGGGCCTACACTCCTGCTGCAGGTCCTGGCCCGTTTCCTGGTTTCTGCCCGGTGTGGACACGGACTCAGAGCCCTGCTTTGTCATGAGCAAAGAGGGCGCTCCATCGCAGGCCAGGCGAGTGCGCTTGTCACCCGCGCCGTGGCGCGTCCCCCCAGGCTGGCACGGACCTGGCCGCACCACAGGTGCCAACCAGCCGACACCCTCGCGCCAACACTCGAGCCCCGCCACCATCTTTATACAAAAATTGACTAGTTTTGCATTAACTGAAGGCATGGGTGACGTGCCACGTGGCTCATCCCTACACACCTGTCTCTAAAGTACACCTGCCCCACTCTCTCTCTCTCACGCTGTTCAGGTATCTGTGGCCGCCCAGGCTCTGACAGCTCGGCTCACAGCGATGGGCTGGCCAGGCTCACGCTATGACATAAACAGGAGTCTGTTTTCTGGTCCCCAAACGGCACGTTTCCCCTTTGGTCTGAGTTAGAAGTGGTTCTGAAGCGTTAGTTACCTGTCTTTCCGGGATGAGACCGACGGGGCATCCTCTGAGGTCGGGTGCCGCTGGGGAGGGGGCAGCATGAGCTGGCGTCCGACCCGTGCTGTCTGTGGTCAGAACATTCTCGCCGGGGCCTCTTCCTTCTGGGAGCCTGACGGGGAGGCAGGGTCGTGGCTGACAAGCCTGGGAAGGGCTGAGGGGGCAGTCCTGAGGAGCCTCGATTAAAATGGGAAAAAGAAAATGTGAACCAAGAGTCTTCTTAATGCGGCATAGCTGGCTCTCCCATTTAAAAGATGTAAGTGGTATTTATGACAGCTACGTCGCGTCTGTGTTACTGAGCTGAGTGATTTTGGACACTGGGGTGACTCACTTTCTCAAGCTAACTCAGTCAGAAGCAGGAAAAACAAATTCTTTACTTTCTTATACCTCAGTGATGCTTTATAGCGACTCTCTTGCTAGGTATGGTTATCTTCTTGATTTCACAGTTTTTCATCAGCCTTTTTACCACTGATGATATTAAAATAGCTCTTAAATGTAAGGGATGGAAAGGAAATGACACGTGGGCTAGGCCTCCGCCTGCACCACCGGCTTAAGGAAATTGCGTGAATGTTGCTGCGCCCGTGCTGCTCTTCCGCAGAGCTTGCCACTGAGTGGAACGAATGCCCTGCCCTTCCTTCCTCTGTCCTCCCTCCTTCCAAACAGTGTCAACACCACCACTAGAAACTCTGGTCTCTGTGTGTGCGTCTGAAATTGTTGGCTCGCGAATTACGTACTAATTTGTATTGAAGCAGTCGTGTTTTAAGAAGTTGGGCTTTGGCGAGTGCTTCCGGCCTCAAACACTAACTCTGTCTCAGGAGACGCGCACGTGGGGTCCAGACTCTCCAGACGCACCTGGCGGGCAGTGACGAGGCCAAAGTGTAAGCTCCCTGACTGCCCCTCTGTGTAGAGGCTCTTCTGTCCCTTTTCCCGTAACTGACAGGGCTCCTTGGTGTGCCCCTTCATTCCACTGTAATAAAACATTAATGTTCTAACTGAAAAGCCTTGCTTCTGAGAAGCCGGCGGCCTTGCTGGGCATCACCTACCACGACAGGCAGGGGTCGAGGTGCTGCATGGTGTCCACGGTGAGCGGCCGGGGCCTCGGGTGGTCTCTGCTTGTCGGCTTGCTCCCCTCCCTCCTTCCTTCCTTCCTTCCTTCCTTCCTTCCTTCCTTCCTTCCTTCCAGTTTGGGGATGGAGTGGGGCTCCAGGGAGAGAGCTGTAAGAGTTTGTTAAAGAAAAAATAAACTGTTCAATTTGTAACCTCCCGTCTCTGTGCGCTGACTGCTTCATGTTGTCCTGGCCTTTTTCCCAAGAGAACTACAGATGCTAAGTCGCTGGGGTTTATGTGTAGAAATACCACTTCAGTACTGCTGTAAAAATAACAGAACTGTGTTTTGGTTTTAAATAAACTCAGACTCGTGGTAATAATTGTATTTGAAGAAACTGGAAGTGGTCTGTTTCTCTTTTCCTTCTAGGAAAATAGAACTGGCAGGGGTGCTTGTGTTTCAGAAAACATATTTACTCAAATGTGACACTTTCCTGGCAAAAAGGGGAGGCGGGGCCCAAGAAGTCCCTGATAATCCAGAATCCTGGCTCAGAGAGGTTGGCTTCCCTCTGGGACAGACTTGGTTGTGAAGGGCCAAGTCCTGGGCCCCTCAGCCCGGCTGGACGGGAGACGCAGCAGCCACACCTTCCGTGCTCAGTCCTGCCCTGTCAGTAAAAGACGTGACCGGTCACCGTGGGTGTGTGTACGTTCTGGGAAGGCGCCGCACTGCAGAGAGGAAGGTGAAGCTATGACAGCGACACACGAGCTAGTTAAAGGAAGAGACGTCTCCAGCGCCCACCAGGAGCTCATTGCCTGCATCCTGGCTCAGGCTGCCTTGAGCAGACCTGACGCGCCCGCAGCTTCTCCCCCGGGGAGAAGGTGGCTCTAGTCCCGGGGGGGGGGCACTCTGCGGGGCCCCCACCTTCCTATCAGCAGCCCCAACCCCCACAGCCCAGGGGCTGGGCCCTCGGGCCCACCAGCTCCTACCTGCAGCCTGGGGTCTGGGTTGGGCCCGACGGATGGAGCGCCTCGCGGTTCGGCCAGCAGCAGCTCAATGACATGAATGATTTGACTTGGAACCAGCGTACTGAGGGAGTGGGGACCACGATACAACGGCTCTTCTGGAAGTCGAGGCCACCCCGAGCGGTCATGGCCTCCACGGTGATGGGCGCTGCACACGGCCCTGCCTGGCACCGCGGAGGCCCGCCCGGCCCCGAGGGTGCACCTGGCGGCGGCCACACTGGGGCACTTTCCTCCTACGGCACACGTCCTGGAGACCTGGGACCACAGGCAATTTTGTTCTCAGCGTGGGGCCCGGCTGGCAACATGACTTACCGGAAAGCGCAGCAGGCTTTTTGGTTGATCTGCTTCCGTCCACGGCGCGAGCAAGAAAGCCTTCAGGTCCCCAGCTGGCGGGTTTTCCTCTGCGAGTTTTACAACCTGCTTATTAGGCTTTTGTGATCAAAAGTGGCAACAGACGCTGCTCCGAGGCCGGCACCTGGGCTGGGCGGCCAGCACGGTCACAGTTGCCATCCCAGCGTGAGAGGGACCACAGGCTCCCAGGCCAGGATGCCTGTGTGTGACTTAGGCCGTTCCCCCAGCGTGGGCTGGGGTTGGTGTCAGGCCTGGGACACAGGACCAGCATGGCCCTCGAGGTGTGATCTCCGGTACCCAACTGCCCCGTGACTCCCGTCCCTGCCACGTGCTGCTGGGACAAGTCATGAACTTCTCTGAGCCTGTGTCCTCATCTGTAAAGTGCAGATACCCACCTCGTAAGATTTGCTAAGGAACACAGGTGAGTTAGGATGTGTAAAATCCTTAAGCCGGCACCTGGCATAAAATAACAGAAATGTGTTAGACCAGCAACACCGTGATCAGCCATCACTGGCATAGCCCCATTCCCTCTGCACCCACCCGTTTGTTTAGTCATGAGTGTGTGATACAATTCTAGACAATGAGACATTAGGGGAGGTCAGTGGAAGCCAGACTTTCTGAAAGGTTTCCTTAAAAAGAGACGCAGAAGAGACAACGCCCCTATACACCCACACCTTAGCCTGGACGTGGTCATGTTTGGATGTGATCCCTGGAAGAGTGGCAGTTATTCTGTAAGCATGAGGCCTGATCCTGGATGGCCAGGTGGGAGGAGCATGCACACCAGGACAAAAATGGGGCTCTGCTAAGCAAAGGAGAGAGAAGAAAGCTGCTGGGGAGGCAACCTACACATCCAAAGCCCACACAGCCCTATGGTACCCTGCCTGGTTTTCGACTCCGTGATCCCAGCCCCCATCCCTCACCCCAGGAAACTGGGGGATGATTAAAGTGACCTTGAGCTTGGAGAGGCAGCTCCCTTGTAATAAAGGTACTATGATTAAACAGAGCGGTAAGTAGAGCTCCGGTTTGCAGTTACATGTAAAAGACTTAGGAAGTTAGGATATTAGCTAAAATGACCCGGCCCTCAGTAGGCTGGGCTGAAGCTGCACGTGATTAAGCCTGAGAACCTTGGTGCTACCTGGCCCCAAGGTCGCTGAATTTTTAAATCAATAGATCCTAGAACCTACACCCTAAATAATACAATGGCATTCATCCCACTTTGCTTTTCAGCCACCGCCAATTCAACCTGTTTTTAGAGCAGCTGAAAAACGTAATTCTTGAACCCAGTTCGGGAAGATTTTTGGCAACGACATCTTTCGTCCAAGCGCAAGGAACGATAACAAGAAACCCGACAGTGAAAGATCAAAAACAGGCTTGTTTTATTTATACACAGAACAACGTATTTACAACTCCAGATGTGGATATGTACATAGCGATACAGGAGGCGTTTGCTTCCACGGTGGGAGCTGTATAAATTAAGATCATAAATATGGGGGAAGCCCCACCAGAGGGCACAAAACCTTTTCTCCAAGACTCCAGGGATCCCTCCTCCCTCCCTCTACACTGACAGGACCGTGAGACCCCGGGGACCCCCGAGGGACAGCCGTCCAGCCTCACGGCGGGGGCGGGGGCCCAGAGGGCAGCCCCACGCGCAGCAACACGCACCACAATGCGCGTGGGACGCCGCCCTGCAAACGCGGCCTCGCGCAACGCTCGTGCTTATTCCACTCGCTCTCACTACCCTCAGAAAGTGGTTTCACGTAAACAGTGTTGCTCTAATCACTGACCACGTTACCTTTAAACACCACGCTTGACCTAAACCTAAGGCTTTCCCAAGGGAGGGCGCTGAGGGCCACGGTGGCCCCGTAGCACCGGCCACCAAACCCCACGTGCGCCCTCCTCCGCCGAGTCCCCGCCTGTGCGTCGGCCTGAAGGCCTCAGAGCCCAGGGTGCCCCCGGCCCGAAGCAACAGAGCAGACGGCGTCTGGCACCGCGGGCCGGGCTAGCCTGTTCTACTTTGAAACCCAGGGACTTGTGACTGGGTTTCCTCCACCTCCCTCCACCCGCAGCGGAGGCTCTGATGGGCGGGAACCTCGGGGGCGCGGAGAGTGACACTACCGCTGGGTGGGTGGCGGCCACCCCGCCCGCGGGGACAAGCTGGCCTGGGGCAGGGCCTCGGCCGAGCTCAGCGCCGGGAGGCCCGCCAGTGGGAGCCCCCGCCGGCCGGAGGCAGCGGCCGACTGCGCGGCCGGCGGGGAGCCGGCAGAGCGTGTGCGAAGCGAGCGGCAGGTCAATGCTCCCCCGCGCGCCCCATGGACCCCTCGGGACGACAGCGCCCCCGCTCCCGGGCCCCTCGGGACGGCGGCGCACAGCCCCCGGGAGGCGGAAGAGGAGAAAAGGGCCAAGTGCCAGGCAGTGAGGACCGGGGTACCGCCGGGTCCGTTTCCGGCTCAGCTTCGTCCCCGCGGAGGGACGCTGACCTGGCGGCTCCGCCCCGGGGTGAGAAACTCTGGGCGGCCCCTGACGCCCTCGGCAGCCCGGGAAGCCTCCTCCACACAGAAAACACGGACCAGCCTCTGTCGGCGGGGAGACGACAGGCCAGGCGTCCTGGGCACAGAGGGGACCCCGCGCCCGTGGCCCAGGGACGAGGGGCCAAGACGGTCGGGGCGCGAGCTCGTCAGCCCCAGACCCTAACTACCGTCTGCTCGGCTTCAGGGGCACCCAGCGTCGCCTTCGTGTCAAAATGAACCGGCGGGACGGAAGGCAGCCAGGCCGCGCTCACACCAGGGCACTCAGACGCGCGGGGACACAGCGCGGGCCGGCAGGGGCGGGAGACGGTTACCCGCGCTGCGCCGCTGAGAGCACACGGAGGGGCCCAGGCCCGGGACAGGGCGGGAGGCGGCGTCGGCTGGAAGGTAGCTGTGTTGCGGGTCGGGACCCGGGGCCCAGGCCGCCGGGCCGGGTCGGCGGGAGTAGCACCATGAGCGGCGCCGAGCCGGCTCAGTCGCGGGAGGCGCGGGGGACGCAGGCCCAGAGAGCGGAGGCTAGGCCTCGGCGGCAGGGGTGCTGCGGCTCAGCTCCTTGATGCCACACAGGATCCTCTTCATGTGGCCCACCTTGGTCACGCCGAGGTCCTGCAAGGAGAGGACAGCGCTCAGGCCCCGGCGCGCTGCCACCCGCGTCCGAACACGAGTGAGGGTGAAAGCGACAACAGGGGACGCGGCCGGAGACGGCGTCCGAAACCAGCAGCCCGCGGCGGCCCGCCACGTCCCGGTCCCTGACGGGAGTCGTCAAAGGCACACGGAGCAAAACACAGACGAGCGAGGCGACCCGAGGGCGCCACCGTCCCGACGCCCTTGGCGGCCTCTCAGCCTCTCCGGACGGGACGCGGCCTGAGCGGCACAGAGAGCCAAGCTCCGGGAGCCCCGGGTCAGGCTGCCCCGCGTCCTCTCGAGGGGAGGGAGATGGGCGAGCGGGGCCACTGGGAGAGCCAGAAAGCGGCCAACTGGGGAAGGAACCCCGTCCACTGGGTCCCCTTCACCCGGATGGCTGTCATCACAGAGAACACTTCAGCTTGACTAGCGGAGGGCTGCATTCCCCAAAGGGTTTTTAACGCTAACATGGCCCACTGTCCAGTTAGACTAAGAGAGCGAGGCTCCCCAGCAGGAGAGACATCACATCTGGGAGCCGCCACGCATCACCCCCAGGTCGCATCACCCCCAGGTCGTCACCCCGGGTCACGCACAAAGGCCTGAGAAGAACGGTGAGGAGACTGCTGACACTGGGACAAGGCCAGGTCAGAGGGAGGGGACAGGGGAGCCGCGGGGAGCGCAGGTGCGCCTTCCCAGGAGACGCTGTGGAAGTACCTTGAGGTCCCTCCGCTCCAGGTGCAGGAGCTCTGAGCCCCGGATGTCGTGCCGCGTGAAGATGTCCTTATACTCACAGAGACTGAGGTGCTCCAGCCAGGCAGCAACCTCCTCTGTGCCCCAGAGGTGAACTGTCAGAGACGGAAAAGCACGAGTGCAATGAGTGCCCAGAGCCCAGCGCGAAGCAGGCGGCGGCCCGCGCCCGAGACGCCCCAGCAGGCAGCGCCCGAGATACCCCAGCAAGCAGGCGCCCGAGACACCCCAGCAAGCAGGCGCCCGAGACACCCCAGCAAGCAGGCACCCAAGACACCCCAGCGGCAGGCACCCGCCACCCAGCCCCAGGTACCACCCCAGGCTGTGCAGAAAGAGGAGGGGAGCTGCCCGCCCTCGGGGGCGTGAGCTGCCGCAGAAGCTGGTGTCTGTTCCTGCCAGGTCAACAGCAGCCTTCTGTGCCAGGAGGGACACATGGGTCTGACTGCGGCTGAGGTCAGCTTCCCTCTCCCTTCTAGAGGGGTCCATTTCACTTCCAGCCCACAGCGGGAAGGGAAACATACGCAGAGATTCCATGGAGTCAGAGCCACCATCATTCAAAGAAACCCAATTTCTGGACAAACATGCGAAGAAGAAAAATCAAAGGGAGCTACCCTTACTGGCAGCAAATGCCACCCCCAATCCAGGCTTGGGGCCGCCCAGCACCTGAGAGCCTGGGGGCAGCTGTGCTCAGGGCCGACACTTTGAATGGAGATTCTAAAGCCCCAGTTTACTGACCCAGAGGAGAAACATCCTTTAGTGCCATTTTCTATTGATTTCACGGCCCAGGGCCACTGGCAGCCCAGGTTCCCGGCGCAGGGGCCTTGATCAATGAACTGATTAATGGGGGATGAGCAGCCCCGCAGAGGAAGCAGGCACAGGGGGGCCACTGTGTGGCCGGAGTGTGAGCTGTGTCTCTGTCTCGTCACCTCTGCTGTCTCCTCCCCACCTCGCGCCCCAATCTAGCGCAGGCAGGCGGCTCGGTGGCCTGTCTGTCACCCTGAATCTGCACCAGGAGCAAGTTCAGGGCAGGGCGTGACACCAATGAGCCTCCCACATGGAGCAGGAAAGCCGGGGTGCAGTTCTGTAGCCAGACGAGTCGGCGCAGGGCATGACCGGAGGCCGTGGCCCCGGGACGACGGGGACAGGCACGAGGCCAGGGAGAAAGCAGAGCCTGGGCCCCACACAGCCCGGGTGGCCAGGAGAACAGCAGAGGGCAGGTACCCGGGGCTCCCAGGCTGCTGCGAGCTTCTCTGTTCTTGTTATTCTTCTCCTTCTTAAACTTGGTCACCAGGCGGAATTTACCGCTGCGGCTGCGCTTGGAAAGATCCAGCATCACGTTCTGTGTGGCAAACGAGAAACTGTGAGCGTCAGACCCCGGCTCACCGAGACCTCAGCCACCCCTCGAGCAGACAGGCACGGAGCTGGGAAGACACGTCGTTCCTGATACTCTTATTCCAGGGCTTTTCCTTGACTTTTAGTCTTGTGTTTATTGCTGATTTTTAATGCCTTTAAAAAGCGGTTTCACAGTGATAAGTATCTATTTTCATATTCTTTTTTTTTCATTTTACAGTGTTTATTTCTCATGTGACTAGAAAGCTCTCTATACATTATTTAAATATCAGGACCATATCAAGATTGGTAAGTTATCAGCCACTCTTCCAGCGTTGCACTGGCGCGCTTTGACTACCAGTATCACGAGTATCTTTCTAAATAAAGCTTTTCCTGCACTTTGCACTGTTTCCTTGCGATCTGTTCCTTGAGGCAGAATCAAGGAGCGAAGGGAGTCAGAGGGACACCACGGGGACGGGGTCCCTGCTCGGTGGCCACCTCCCCACAGAGCAGTCCAGGGCACGGCAGAGCCATCGCTGCCCCTTCCCCACGGGTCTGTGGACCTTCTCTGCTGATTCTCACAGAAGCTAGGGCAGGGGTCTCCGCCAGTAAAGCATTTTGTGCACACACAAACACGTACCTGTTCTGATAATGTGTATAAACCTATTCCCAAATAAAGCATAATTTCCTTGTTTTTCAGGTGTGCCACTTTCTTCCTGGCCCCGCCGGCCTGGATTCTGCCCCTGGGCCCTGTCTACCTACATCCCCACTGTGACCGGCACAGTTAGGACTGCGCAGCTTTATGACACACTTTCAGATCTGACGGGGACATCGGGTCGCACTGAAAAAACTCCACCGGCATTTTCACTGGGATCGTACCCAACCTAGAGCCTGGAAATACTAAGCATGTCCACACCCAGACTGTCGTGACCCTCCATCTTCCTCATGCCCCTGCACGGTCATCTTCGTGGAAAAAGACGTCTTACAATGACATTTTCTAGTCAATGACTGTGAGTACTGAAGAAACTTGTTTTCACAGATGTCTTATTCTTGGCAAAACCATCAAGCGCCCATTCTTGCACAGCTGCTCCATGCAAGAACTCCAGCTCCCAGGCGGTCAGCACAGTCACGGGCTCTCCGGCCCCAAGACGAGCCGCCCCTCACTCCTCAGCGCCGCCTGCAGGAGGGGCGGCCACGTGTGAGCAGGTACTCTCCAGAACCCACACGAAATCCGATTCCTGACTCTACAATTTCTTTCTTCAATGCAAACATGAGCTTTAAATTTACTTCTAACTTTTTCATTATGCATATTTCCTTCCACTGGTAGGACGAGGAGACTAGTAGAATGTGGCAGATTTCAGACATCAAATTACCCCGCCCCTAAGTACTTCAGTATATGCGACTCTAAGAATACTCTTCTGAAACATACTCATGGCGCCACTGTCACACCTGATACCACTAACAAGAATTCATTTGGCTCTCACGAATCCATTTGTATCAGACCTCCCCGACTGCTCCAAAGGTTTATCCTCACAGCTGGATATGTGTGGATAAACCTTTGGAGCAAACCTTTGAATCAGGACACTGACGGGGTTCACAGGGGACACCCAGCTCTTGTGGCTCAGTCTCTCCTCCTCGGGGCCACCTGTAGAGAGACCAGGAGTCTGCCCTGCGGGACAACTCGCGCTCTGGCTCCGACGGGCGTCTCCCTGCCTCCCCACTCCCCGTGTGGTCCAGAGCTGCTGATTCCATCAATCTTGTGTCCCCAGGGGTGCAAAATGGTGCTTTAATCCTACACTCCAGCTAGAATTCTGTTATAAAGAACTTCTTTCATCAACTATTTGATTTAAAGAAATCACTTCAGGGGATCTACTGATAATACTGAAGTCTGGAATCCAACGTGCTGGTTTTTTAAAAATGAAATGTTTAGGGCTTCCCTGGTGGCGCAGTGGTTGAGAGTCTGCTTACCGATGCAGGGGACACGGGTTCGTGCCCCGGTCCGGGAAGATCCCACATGCCGTGGAGCGGCTGGGCCCGTGAGCCATGGCCGCTGAGCCTGCGCATCCGGAGCCTGTGCTCCGCAACGGGAAAGACCACAACAGTGAGAGGCCCGCATACAGCAAATGTTTAAAGTTCTGGAGATCTGTTTCCTAACAATGTGAATATACTCAACACTACTTGAACTATACACTTAAAAATGACAAAGATGGTAAATTGTGTTTTTCTACCACAATTTAAAAAAATGAACTGGGACAATGTCCATCTTTTTCCAGCTTTGACACTTTCTTATATATGGAAATTATGTATTCCTTGACATTTTCTCTTTGGAAGTAAAATTTATTTTTTCAAGTTGTTCTGTGACTATTCCTTTTAAAATATCTTGAGGTTTCAATTTGTGTAATTTAAATATTTTCTGAAAAAATCAAGTTTCATCAAGATTGTAAGATTCATTGTCATTTCTTTGTATATGCTGTAACTTGATTAATGCTTGTATCTGTTGTTATAGCCCCCTTATCATTTTGTTCATTTCCCCCCCCCATTACATCTGCCAGAGGAGACGGTTTTTTTTTTACTTTCCTTTCAAAGAACCAGCTCAAAGACTTTCCTTTCAAAGAACCAGCTCACTTCTTTTCCTTTCAAATAAATGATTTTCCTATTTTTATGCCAGTAGAAATATGGTGCCTCCCCCTCCAAGGTTCCCTTTGCCCTTCACACTTCACCTCCTCCTGGTGCCTTGCATCGGGGGGGACGAGCCGGAGTCCCAGAGGGTGGCAGCACTGAGCTGGAAGGCACCAGCGGAGTTGGCTGGAGAAGCCAGGAGCCCAGGAGCCAGCGTGCTTTTCCCTTCACTCCCGGGACCCCTGGCCCTCGGTTTCTGGCCTCAGGCCCCATCGGGTGAATGCCTGCAGTAACACCACCCCAGCTGGTTCCAGAAGGTTTCTGGTGTTGCAACTAAACCTCAGGTGCCATCGGTACTATTTCCCACCTACTACTGCAAGAACTAACATCTGCTCCGTCTCAGCAGCCCACATCTAGGAACCCTGGAAACTAGGGCTACTCTAGACGTGGCTTAGAGGGTTCACCAGGCAGGCAGCATTCAGGTCAGCCATCCAGGGGGGACTCGTGGTGCTCTGTGTTTGTTTCCATGGTGGCTGCATGGCATTTGGTGATAGTTGTTCTGAAAACACTTTTAGGCTTAAAGCTTTAGAACCACACAATCCCTGAGACATGGGCTTTTAGTACTAAGACCTGACAGTCCCAAATAAACTGAGGTGCTTGGTCACCATGCAACTGGGCACCAGGCTGTGGGCCTCCCACTGCAGCAGCTGCTACCCTGCCCGTGAACTAAAGAAAATCCTGGCCCTCCCTGTCTTCACTGAAGAATCTGCACGGAGGCAGAAGCGACCCACCTGCGCAGGGCAGCGCACTGGGAGCACAGGGGCCATGGTTTACAGCTGGTACAATTTCTGTTCTGAGTTAGTATCTGAGGCTTCCTTGTGGTCTAGAGCTGTGCTGCTCAAACTACCCCTGGAAAAGAACCAGCGTTAAAAATTCCCATTCCATAGTGGACTGGTACTTGAATGAAAGAAAGTAAAACAAATTACTAGAAAAATGAAACCCCCAAAAGGCATACAAAATACAAACCTCAGTTTTTTTATCGGGACTTCCCTGGTGGCGCAGTGGTTAAGAATCTGCCTGCCAACACAGGGGACACAGGTTCAAGCCCTGGTCCGGGAAGATCCCACATGCCGCGGAGCAACTAAGCCCGTGCGCCACAACTACTGAGCCTGCGCTCTAGAGCCCGCGAGCCACAACTACTGAGCCCGCGTGCCACAACTACTGAAGCCCGCGCGTGCCTAGAGCCCATGCTCCGCAACAAGAGAAGCCACCCCGATGAGAAGCCCGTGCACTGCAACAAAGAGCAGCCCCCGCTCGCTGCAACCAGAGAAAGCCCAAGTGCAGCAACAAAGATACAATGCGGCCAAAAATAAATGAATAAACAAATTTATAAAAAAAATTTATTATTTTCAACGTAAATAAAGTTTCCCTCTCAAGTGCTTCAAAGTTTCTAAACGCTTCCTCTCAATTTCTACAACGATAACAGAGAGTTTCATACCATCAGTAGTAGTCCCAGTTTAGAAAATGATCAGATTTTCAAAATGTCCTATGGGCAACAGAAAAGAAAGCATTTTCCCTCTTTGCAGAGTATAAAATTCTCTCTATAGAGAAGCATGATATATACTTGTATATATATTCTACACATACGTATTCTATCAACTTGCTTTGTTCAGATGTTGTGACAGTTTGTTTTATGTGATTAATCACGGACTGATAGGGATAGCTCACACTACAAAATTGGGATTCTGACGCTTCCTATCATTTCAAGAAGTTGTAGCTTTACATATTTTATGCACGTAAAGATTAAAATCTGGGGGGTCATCACTAAAAGAACAGACAGAAGAGTACATACTTCCAAACTAGTAGAGGGACAACCAGAATTCTGTGGGAAGAGGGAGAGACTCATCAATCGAAAAGGAGAAATGCAAAGAAAAAAAAAAATGGGACAAACAGAAAGCATAAAATATGGTAAAAATATATCTAAATATCAGAATCATAATAAATGTAAATAGACTGAACTCTCCAATCAAAACACAGAGTATTATACCGAATAAAACCCCCAAATTTAGCAATGCTATTTATAAGAGCGACACTCCAAATAAAGCGCGAAAGTGAAAGTATGAAAAAGAATATACCAAACAAGTGGACTTGAAAGCAAAAAGAATTAATAAAGGTCTTTATATAATGATGAAACTTGTATGCATCCAATAACATAACCGCAAATATACACAAAACCACAAGGATAAATTGAGACATCTACATTCACAGGTCAGAGAGTTCAACAGTAACTGACAGATCAAGAAGACACAAAAATAAAAAACAAAGTAAGGACTTAATGACGTAAATAATTACAACTGGATATAAGGTACATTTATAAAAACTGACCACCTTTTGGGCCATAAAGTAAGTTTCAACAGATTTCAAAGGACTGGTAACATACAAACAACTGCCTTTGAACACAGTGAGATTAAGTTAAAAATCAGTAACAAAAAACTTACTAGAAAAAAATCTCACATATTGGGAAATACAACTCATTTAAATGCTATATTAGGACAAGATTTTATCATTATAACCATCATAAGTTTATCTCAGAATTATACAATATATAGTATAATGATATGGTTATTATCTTTTACCAATATAAAGTGATCCTCTATCATTTACTGCCTTAGGTATGCAATTCTATTTTTACATTGTTACTTTGGATTTTTTATTGTGTTTTCTTGAAATTGTTTTATTTTTAATCTTTCTGGGTCACAATTTTTTATTGAGGGTATGGAAGAGAAAACTGGGCTCCTGTGACTAGTATTTGGTTAGATTTCTTTTTTTTTTTAGCACAATCTAAGAATAATTTGCTTTTAAGAGGAGCAGTTATATTATTTCCTATTTTCTTATTTTTATGCTGTTAGCTCCATCTTTACTACTTCTTTTATTTTCTTTTATGATACAGACTACACTTTGCTTGTGTCTTTTGTGGTGATTCAAAAAGACATACACCTTTTCAATTTTACTAAAAGCTACCTTTAAAACTACATTTAAGTTTTTAAAACATAATTGACTACCTTTCTCTAATTATCAAAGTCAAGAACTTTCATGAACCTTCCTCCACCGTAAGAGGAGGGACTTAATGTGCCCTCACTCCCATCCATGTCCTCTTCCCTGTCTCCCCACTGCACTGCCCACACTTCACAGGCTTTGACAACATAATCTGGAATCACAGGCCTAGGTTACTGCTACATTTGTTGAATATTTTACGTATTGTTTTAGTAATCTTCTTTAAATGAAATTTCTATATTTATAATTAGCTACAAATTTTGATGAGCCTGGCCTGGCCCTCTGAACCAAAATGTCCTCATTCTTCAGTTGCTGAGTTTTGTTTCTTGGCTGGAAGGCCTCTGAGTCAGTTTTCCAGGTGGGGTGCACATTTGTCAACAAACGCCGCATGTTCAAGAAGAGCTCTGGACTGCTGGCCCCCCGTCCCCTCGCCCTACTGCTGCCCATGGGTCCTAACAATCGAGCCAGCAGCAGGGGCGCCTAACGTGTCTAGCAGTTCTTTACCTGGTGAACTTTTCTCCTGGCCCACCTCTGTTCCACCCCTGAGAGGAAGGCCATCTAGGGTTTGCCCCTCTCCAGATGCTGCCCGCAAAAACCAACCACTCAACAACAAGCACCTCTCCAGGGCCTTCTTCCTGCCTCTCCTGCTTCAGGAGACACTACCCCCAGGGCACATATGCCCAGGGTCCCATCTGTTGTCCCAGCTATAAGACCTGTGCAAGCTGGCATCTCTAAATACGCACAACAGAAAAGCATGACTGTGATTTGAACACAGCAACTCTGCCCCTGTCAACAACAAACTCCCAAGAAGTTGCTGTTTAGCCAACTGATGTGCCTCCACACTGGGGGCAAATAGTGGGGCTGGGCTCAGCCTTCTTTCCACCTATGTCCTGGACAGCCCCGCAGTTCTGCTGCCGAGGGCAACTTGTGCCCCAGTCACCAGGGTCATTCTTAACAGCAATTCCCAATTCCTTCCTACCTGCCGAAGTTCATCTCTGTGCCTTGAAGGCATCTTAAAAGAGAAGTGTGGGAGGCCAGATCAGGGGCTGCAGGACCAACACCATCTTAATCCCAAAGCTGCACAGAGCACGTGAGTTCAGGCACTGAAGGGAGCGCCACTGTGTCCAGGGACGCCGCGCTGAAGCCCTGTGACCCACATACCTCTTCATCACCAGGCTCCACGGGCTGGCACAGCCAGGGGGTGTCCGCCAGCTTCCTGAGCTGCTGGTCCATCTCGACGAGGGCAGCCGTGAGCCGTTCCTTCTGAGGGGGATCCAACTGCTGCTCCAGGCAGGGAGGGAAGAGACACAGCTGGTTACCGGCAGGGAGCTGGGGCCATGGCAGAGCCCCACCCAGACATGAGGTCTGCTCCAGGGGCTAGGCTGCTCTCAGAGAGTTTTCTAAAAACTTGCAAGGAAACTGAGTCCCACGCCACTGAAGGGCCAGACTCAGAACCTCCCCTCGTAAGTAGTGTCAGGTGAGAGAATTAAACTCTCCTCTCGTAAATGATGGGGGAGACCCAGCTTGTCTAAAATCTCATCAGCAGGGCTGACAGGTCACCTGCTCTGGTTTCCTCGGGACCCTCTCTCGGAAGCGGGGGAGCAGCCTGCCTGCACCAGAGCGCAGGAAGCATGGTGGGGCCACGGACGCAGCAGCTGGTACGTGTCAGGACAGCGCAGTACTTTGGAATGAGAGTGTGGAACTGGACTCTTAGGGCAGTTCTCTAGTGACTTCGCCTCCTTGACCTCCCACCTCCTCGTTTTTTAAAACAAGGAGGTTGGCCAGGCGCTCTCTCAGGTCTGCCCTGAGCTAGCTTCTGTGGTTCAATCGAACTCCAGCCGCACGCCTCCACAGGGCTGACTCATGAGCCAGGTTGCAGGGCTGAGCGAGGAAGGCAGCCGACTCTGGGCACGGGGAAAAGGCTGGCCAGCCTGGCCACGGCGGTGGCCGCGCACCTGGAGGGTCTGGGGCAGAGCGCCGTCTACGATACAGGAGGTCCCGTCCGCCAGTCTCGGACACCCTGGAGATGACGTGGCGAGATGCGGCCAGAGGGCTTGAGCATCACCACACCATCAGCTCAGATGGCCTCTGAGGCCCCTCCGACGGGGGGCCTAGAATTCTCAAGGCCGGGGATCCTGGGCTGAGGCGGGCTGCCCTCCGTGCGCACAGTAAGCGGCCCCCCAGCTCACCAGGGCCAGCTTCCCCGCCAGCAACAGCTCCGTCTCGCTGCGCAGAGCTCTGACGTTATTCACCATCTCCAGCACGAAGCTGCAGCTCAGCCCCTGGGAGGAATCAGAACAGACACCGTGGAGACGTCCCGAGGGCGAAAGGGGCCCACAGGAGAAAGGCCGGAAAAGCGCAGGCACCTCTGCGGCCCTGGGCTTGCCGTACACCCGGTCCATGGCCTTGGAGCTGGCGTTGACAGCGTGGGCGAGCTCCTGCTCCACGTCTCGGTGGGACCGCGCTGCTTCCCGGATGCTGGAGGGAGACACGGCGCTCATCAGACCGAAGAGCAGCAGCCTGCGAGTCGCCTCGCTGGAACACAAGCCCAGGTTCGGCCCAGAGGGCCGACAAGACCACGACTTGCCCGTGGTGACCCGTGACGGCCGATCGTTTCCTGGCCGGTGGCGGAGGAGGCCTTAAATGGGAAATCTGACAACAAAATCCCAAACTTTTCTAGAAACTCAGCCAAGGAGGTAATGCCCAAAATGAGACCTACACCTTGCAAAACAGCGAGCAGGTAAGTAGCAGGAGGCAGAGGAGGAGAAAGCCAGGAAGAAGCTAGACGGCCATGGAGGGGCCCCCGGCCTGCGCACGGCTCCCAGCAGGGGGAGGGGAGGCACAATGCAAAGGCACCGCCAGACAGCGGCTGAAGGGGGTCAGCGGATGTGGCCACCAAGAGGTCACCAGGCAGAAGGGCCATGCTGGAGCCAGGTGGGTGGACACAGCAGGGGGCGGGGAGAATGGACAGTGGGCAGAGCGGCAACCACCGTGCTGGAAGGTCCAGAGTAGAAGGAAACGCCTTTGGCTGTTGGCTTTTGTTTTTTCAAAACAACTACAAGGTCTGCTTCTTAAGAGCAAACCCGCTCTCTGGGGGCTAAAGGAGGCAGGAGGGGTACTATTCTCAGAGATCCGGGATAGGCTGTAAAACCTATGAGCTGCCTCTGAAAACACCTGTGGTGTGAAGCTCCCACCTGCATAAACCCCGAGTAATCCCTGGAAGACCATCAGTGAAAATACCAAAGCCCGGGGTTAGCAGAAACTCAGGCCGAGCCCTCGTGAAGGAGGCAGACGGCACATAAGATCCGGCAGGGGCATCTCAACGCCTGCGGCCCAGCCACGGATCTGGGTCGTCCCAGTGACGTCAGGGGGCCCGGGCGCTCTCGCGGAGGAGTGGACCACGGAGGGAAGGCGGCACCCACCTGTGGATGAGGGCCCCCGCTGCCTGCCCAAACTGGTCCATCTGGTTGGCTTCCTCCTCGGACAGGATCTCCGGGTGCAGAGAGAAAGATGGAGGGCGGGGCAGCTCACACTTCTGCTTGTCCTCCCAGGACTTCAGGGTGTTCTCAAAGGCCTAGGGCGTGGAAGCCAGTGTTACACTCTCTCCTGCGAGCACACATCTAACAATAATCACTGCTGGGACACTAGCGGGATAACCGGCTAGAAAGGGAGACATTCTTTTTAACGCTGGGGGGAGAGGGAGCAGTTCTAGGAATTAGAGCCCTGTTCACTTAATCTTCATCTTCAAAAAAAATAAATTCCTGGAACAAAACGTTAAAAACTCCAGGTCTTCTCCTAGAAGGGGCACATGTGCGCCACAGGCAGTCTGTCTTACCCGATCCCTGGTGAGCGTCTGTGCCCGGTTCTTGTGGATAATCCGAATGTACCCTGGCGGCTGGATCCAGGCCTCTCCGTCCACCTGCACAGGTACGCCCTCATCCCCCAGGATGGAGATCTTCACCGTGCGACACTGAGCAAACATCACAGCCGTCACCGAGCTGCACCCAGGAGCCTTCAAGTGCTGTCAGCACCACAGGCACCGTCCTGCCCTACACACCCCTGCACTGGCCGGCTGACCCCTGGGGTGACACCATACCCCGCCCCCCCCAGCCTCTGGGGTCAGAGCATCCCCGCCTAGAGCGCAGCTCATGGAGCGCAGGGGGTGTGCCCCACCCCGCTCCCACTGCCCTGCACCCAGCACCGCCATCTGTGATCGCAGTGCGGGGAACTCTGTGCTCAGACACCAGCACCAGGCCCAGGGCGGGGACACATGACCACCAAGAGTTGCTGGGTCCCTGGGCACGTGAGGACACTCCCAGAACAGAGCAAACATCTAACAAGTGCTCCTCTTTTCAACAAAAAATACTGCCAAGGAATTAAAATTGTGAAATTCAAGCAGCCCATGGTGGGGACAGAAAGGACTGGGGTTCAGGGGAGCATGAACTCCCCATCTCTGTGCCTGAGAACATCGCCCTCCCCAACCCCACCGACAGACACACCCTTCCCAACCCATTACCAGAAGTACCGGATGGGGAACCCACCCTGCCACCTGCTAGCCGGGCCTCCGAGCAGCCGGGCGAGGCCACGCACTCGGCCTCTGCTCCCAGACTCAGGCTGTGGCTTCTAAGAGCTGCAGGCCCAGGGCCCAAGGTCAGCCAGGCCCGTCTCATCTCACCTCACCTCAGCAGGGGTGGGCAGGACACAGATGGTACCCACAGAGTGAGTCAGGGAGGGAGCTCAGGGAGGGTACAAGCCAGCCCCAGTTTCGAAAGTATTTTTTAATTGTCAAAACATGGCAGGTGAGAGCAGGCTCTGGACCAGGCGGAGGCCAGGGCGATCCTGGAAAAGCGCCTCCTCCCCTGGGCTCCGCACTCCGGGGGCCCATATATCTGAGAGCGCGGCTCTGGGCCAGGCCTGCCGCCCCAAACGTGTGTGAGCCACAGCTCCACCCAGGCCCCTCCAGCCTCCAGGACCACGGCCGGTACCTGAGCGATGCGGTGATGCTGCAGCTTTATGACACGGGAGACGGCCATCTGCATGCTGCCAAACACCGCGACCACCTCCAAGATCTTGTCATCGAACGACGGGGCTGCAAAGGTCTGGAAGGGCCGGCGTCAGAGCTGACCTCTGCTCCCAGCTTCCCTGAACACGCCCCCCGCCACGCGCATCCTTCTCACCTGGGGGCCGCTGCACTGGCGAGAGCCCGACAGGCCCACTAGTAGGAGAAGCTATGGGGTGAACACTTGCTGACGGGTCTCCACGTCAGAGCCTGAGAGCAGCTGCCTGAGATCAAACCCCAGGCCTGCCACTCACTAGCGTGGGAGCTTGGGCAAGTTACTGTCTCTCTACCCGGGTTCCCTGTGTTAGCGGGGCTAACACAGGTACATTCCTCACAGGTTCTCATGAGGGCCGTCAACGGGCACAGTGCTGAGAAGGACTGGCACACGCTCAGTGTGCAGCCGGTGTCAACTGTTTTTATTAGCTACTATGTACGAAGGAAGTCAGGCCCCTGTTTAAAACCTATCAATGCCCCCAGAGTTCTCGGCATAAATTCCAAACTCCTCCCTGGCTTACACGGCCCCACGGGAGCTCTAACCTCTCTGTGCTCCGCCCAGCACGCACACACCAGCGAGCCTCCTGTCCGCACCCGGCCCTGCCTGGCCGCCAAGCCTTCACATACGCTGCTCCCTCCTCCTGCCCCATACCCACCTGACCTGTCCAACCCCGCATCACCCTCAGGTCTCAGTGTAGGTGTCCCTCCTCCTAGGAGCCCGTATTCCCAGATACGGGCCCGGATTCCAAGCCACGCCTGCGACCACACCTGTCCTGCCTGCCGTGCTCTCCGCTGTGCCCCCGCTGCCGGCACAGGGGCCCCGCTCCACCCGTCCCTCCGCCTCACTGACAGAGCACCCCCAGAGCGGGAGGCTCCTCCATGGCTCCCGAAGGGGCCGCCTCTCGGGACCCCGCCCCCATCCCCTTCCCTGGGCTCGGGCCCACGCCGCCCAGCACCCCCGTACGTACATCGTCCTCCTTGGTGCCCCCCCAGAAGTTGGTCCCTCCAGCATAGCTGGGAATGTTGAGGACAGCAATTCCCTGGAGACTGGGCAGTGGGATGGGTCGCCCGTCACACTGAGTGGTAGAAATGCGTAAAAGGAGAGAAGAGAGATCCAGGCGTCAGCTGGGGGCTCCCTCCCCCCAGCACACCGCCCTGGGCTAAGGCCGAGGGGCCACCGGGTCAGCAGAGGGGCCGGCAGGGGGCCGCCTGCTCACCTCCAGCAGGACCTTCTGCTCCAGGTTCTTGTAGGTTCTGTGCAGCAGCTCTCTGGTGCCGAGGACTCCGTACCACATCATGTTCTTGGTTCGACTCCTAGGGGTGGAAAGCAAAGCACGGACGTGGGTCTCAGTTTTCTCTACACAGCTACCTACGGCCCTTGCTGCCACCTCATCACAGATGGGTCACACCGGGCAATCACTCCCAGCAGCGACACCGTTAAGATGAGGAGGACATGCCCTTGTCACATGTCCACGCGAGACGGGCTAAAGAGATATATTCACTGACCAGAAATTCTGCTAAAGAGTAACACTGCCAAGAAAGTAATCATACCCTGAGAGGTAAAAAAGGTAAGACATTACAGAACCTCACAAAAAAAAGTATAAATCACAATTTTTTTCCAGCTATAAAATTATGCTTACCACAGAAAATTTGGAAAGGGCAGAAAAGCACAAAGGAGAATTCACAATCCCCACATCTGTAAGTACTGATGATAAATGCTTCAGTGTATTTCCTTAGGAACTTGATTTACAGCTGAAATAGCGGTAACTGTGCACTTCGCCCTGCACGGAGAGCACCGCCCTGTGTCCTGAGCACGAATGACCACAACGGGGCACTTCCCACCAGCACTCGCTGAATTAACCCCTTTGACGGGTCTCTACTTGTTCCCACCCCTGAGCTCTATAACGTACATGGCAGTGGCCCTTGGTAAACGCCTCTTTGCCGAAGTTCCCAATTACTTTTCAAGGGTAGATTTGTAGAAGCGGCATTTTCTAAGTAGACCTTCTCAAAGATACAAACTCAGGGAAGATTATATACCAGGATCCCAAGTTTCTAAAAATATGTCACATGAGGCCTTGCTCCTCACCTGTTCTGTTCTGATAAATTACATGCATTTCAATGCCTTTTCAGTTGTATTCAGACTAACAGGGGTATCTTCAAATGATTTGGGCTCCCATCATGCACTGTGTAACAGGGATGCCCCCTGGGGACCTCTGAGCCTTTTCTGATACTTGAGCCCCAGAGCTCCAAGGTTTTTGAGTTCTTATGCTTGATTTTGTTTTCCGAGAAAGGTCCAACCATACAGGAGTCGGGGGATTGCCGGGCAACTCCTCAGGTGTCACTGTGACCGCCTCCCTCCGAGTGACAAGGGCACCTGGCGGGGGCAGGTCTGCAGGCTCTCCAGCAAGGGGCCCCCTCCTCCTGCATCAATGGCTGTTCTCCGCCCAAACTACACACCAGCTTTCCTGCCTCTAGTTCTAGAAAGTCACAGCTGAACAGTCTGCCCTCCAGGTGACGGTCACCGTGGGGTGGGGCAGGAGACATCAACTCCCTTCTTCCCTTGTCACGTCTCCCCGGAGGAGAGGACTTTCTACTTCAGCCAGGAGGAAACCTTCCCATTTCTCTCCGTCCTCTCCCCGACCAGGGGGAGACAGTACGTGGTGATTTAGGGGAGGAGCTGAACACCCCCAGCGAAACACCCCCCCGGGGCCTCTCCTGTGGCATTTGCCTGCTCGAGGGCCTTGCGGGGGAGCAAGCCCTAACCCCACCTGAGGGTGACATGGAGATGCCACTGCCGTGGCCATGACACACAGATGCGCCCCGCTTTCTGACAAGGCATTCGGGCTCCGTGTCTGTACTCTGCCTGAGGGCTCTGTGCGCCCCAGAAATTACCCCACGGCCAGAAGGAGAAACCACCACAAGACCCGAAGGACAGGCGTGCGCAGGAGCCGGCACCCACCTGCACTTCTCTGGGTGCTCGTCACGCTTGTTGTTGAAGTCCAGGGAGATCTTCGCATCCAGGCCGATGCCAAAATAATTGTTCATGACGCACTTCTCTGTGTAATACTCTCTGCAAAGGAGCGTTTCACGCCATTTAGAACAACCCTGCATGCCAGCCTCTAAGCAGTTCTTCCTGAGGGCAAAACTCAGTTTTTTTGTTTGTTTGGTTTTGTTTTTTTTTGGGGGGGGTGGCGGGGAGGTAACAGCATTACTGAGATATAACTCACATACCATACAATTTACCCATTTAAAATGTCCAACTCCATAGTGATTGTTCACGTATTCAGAGTCACGACAATCAATTTTAGAACAGCTCATCACCCCAAAAAGAAAGTCCACATCCTTCAGCCAGGAGCCCCAACCCCTCCCCAGCGCCGGCAACCACTACTCTGCTTTCTGTCCTCTGCGGACTTCCAGATTCTGGATGGTTCCTAGAAATGAAATCACACAGCGTGTGGCCCTTTGCGTCTGGCTCCCATCACTGAGCACGTTTTCACGCCACGAACACTGGGTTCACCTGAGTTCAGGGCTTCAGCCCGGTTAATGGGGAACAGCGACGACCCACTGCAGGGATCCTTGGCTGATGGGCCTTTGGGCTGCTTCACTTTTGAGCTATGATTTGTGAACACTCGTGCACACGCTTCAGTGGGGACGTGTTTTCTCTTCTCTTGGGAGTAACCCTAGGAAGGGACCTGCTGGGCCACGTGGAAACCCTGGTTTTTTGTTTGTTTTTGTTTGTTTTTGGCGGTACGCGGGCTTCTCACTGTTGTGGCCTCTCCCGTTGCGGAGCACAGGCTCCAGACGCACAGGCTCAGCGGCCATGGTTCACGGGCCCAGCCGCTCCGCAGCATGTGGGATCCTCCCGGACCGGGGCACGAACCTGCGTCCCCTGCATTGGCAGGCGGACTCTCAACCACTGCGCCACCAGGGAAGCCCAAAAACCCTGGGTTTTGAGGAACCGCCAGACTGTCTTAAAAGTGGCTGCATCACCTCACGTTCCCATCAGCAACGTTAAACCTGATGACATCCGTGGCACACACGCTCACACGTGCTTACACCCTGGATCCCAAAACGTCCCTCAAACGTCCCTAGACCCAATCAAAGCAAAGTCCCCAATTTGAAAATGTCCAGCCCAGCCCCACGTCCCAGGTCCACTGCAGGTAAGACTCCTTCCGGACCCTCACCCCCGTGAACGAGGCCCGGCACACCATGCTGGGGAGGGAGGAGAGGAGAGCAGCTTGTGTCTCCCCAGGGGAAGGAGAAGCCTCTCCCTGAAGGAAGAGACCACAGCCCTCGCTGCCAGGTGCGGAAATGCAGGGACCTCAGGTGACAGAAAGAGACAGCACATCTAGTTCCGGAGGCCTCTGTGGGCGCTGCTCATGTAAGCCTACAGCTCTGGCCTTGCTGGGGAGAACAACTCAGGAAGGGTCAGGACCACAGACCTTGACAGGCCCCGGCGTGAGGAGCAGACAGGAGGGTGGTGCCAGGCTGGGGACAAGGACGCGGGCCAGCACTGGAGCAGGTGTGGGAACCCAGGCCACCCTGCAGGAAAACTGGCTGCCACTGTGCAGGCTTGCAGCTCTGCTTCCCGAAAGCCAGAGTCTCTGAACCGCACCTTTCTCACTGTTACTCTCCCCACCACGCCGGACACACATGGTGGACAACTTTTAACCAGCTGCCACTAGCCACTAGTTGCCCAGAACTTGCTATCAGCCAGCAGGAAGGGAAATCTAGAAGGCTGGGCTTTCAAAATACCATGTGTCCCCGCAACGGTCTCTACACACACGAGAACAAGCTGCGCGAAAGCCCTCACTGCCTTTGACGCTGGGCAGTGGACACAGCACGTGGCGCGCAGAGCAGCGTCGGGACTTCGTTCCCCAGAGGACAGCATCTCCCCAGGCACGGCGAGAAGGCGCTTCCAGCCTGGGAGCTACACTAACGGGAGTGGCAGACCCGCCAGAAGGAAGGTGGTCAGGAGGCGGCGCCAATGCAGGGCCAGCAAGGACCGCGGGGAGGACGACCGAGGACACGGGCAGAGTCTCCAAGCCTGCCGAGGCCCCAGAAGGTCAGGCACGCGCCAGGACGGCGCCTCCCTTCCCAGACATTCCCAACCCACCCTCTGCCCCGGACGCCTCACACCTACTAGGTTTTCCTTATTGGCCAACACCAGCTGGAAAAGGGTCACCCAGGCAGCTGCTCACGAATTTCTCTAGTTAATTCCAAGCCAGTTTTCTACGCTCCAGCATTCAGCTAACAACATGCCCCCTTGGTTTACCCCGTACTCACAGGTTTTCTGGTTCGGAGTTAAAGGGATCAGCATTAATTAATAATCGACTGATGACTGAACCTCCAGGCAAGGAACCAGACATCCCGGCGCGAACATCTGTAAGGGAGAAAACAGGAGACAGTACTGCCTGGCGGCTCCCAAATGAAGAGGCCGTCGTGTCTTTGAGGCTAATGGTCCACATGTTCTTCAGAAGGTTATTATAATAAGATGTTTCTAAAATACCGCATAAAAATGTCCAAACTTTGACAATTAATAGTCTCAGGGCAAAAATCGCTGTCATAAATCCATATTCACAGAACAAAAATGAACGCCGGGTGGTAACCAACACCTATGAGACACATCAGAAAAGACCTTACAAAGATAGTTCTAAGTTAAGAAACTCCACCAAAATGATCCCTACTGCAACTAATCGTAGGGTCTAGTCATACAACTTTATAAGGCTAAATTCATGAGAAAAGGTTAAACAAGGAACCCTCCAGGTGACCAGAACCCTCAAGATACCTGCACCAATTTAAAAAATTTAAATTATAAACAGTAAGGCTGAGATGGAGCCCTGCTTTTGAACATTCTGCCAATCCATCCCTTCCAGTAACATCTTTGCTGCTTATTAACCAAATCTGTCTCAGCCTCTTTTCCCTAGAGCTTCCGCAATTTTCTTTCTATTCAAATGAGATTCACCTAGCGATTGCCAATCACTTACAGGAGCAGCGTGTGCTCTAGCTTTTGCCCAGCAGGCCTCACGAAGCGGCCTCAGGAAGCTGGTTAAGGGACCATTCCCTCCTACTACAGACACAGAGTGTTATCGTGACTCCCCCTGAGGGAAGAAGCAACAGGAGCTGCCTTGACATGATCCTGGGCGAAATGAAGGCAAGGCAAGGGCACTGGGCCCGACTCTCCCGGTGGCCAGCTGTGCTCCTTCTGCAATCATGCTGGAAACAAAGGGGTGATCCACCGGCTCCCCGTCACGACCTGCCGGCCCTTCCCTCTTCACTCAGCCCAACCCCTATTTACCCATCAGCACCCAGCTCGAGTATCACCTCCTCAGTGACATCTTCCTGGGACCCCAGGGCAACGATTTGAATGCCGTCTGCTCTTTGTAATAAACAAGAGCACTTTTCATACCATGACATGACTCTGAAATTCTGTCTACCTTTCCCATGGATCTGTGAACTCTTGGAAGACAGGGGCCTGGTCTCGTTAACCCCTCAGACTACTGCCAGGCAGAGCGACAGCTGGGCGCTGAGCTGGAAAGCTTAGTGCCCTGCCTGCGCCCCTCCCCCAGACACACAGTGCGGTGCCGCACTCACTGGGGAACAGGATCTTCGTGTTCAGTGCTGGCAGGCTGTCCCGGTTTCCTGACTGCGAAGGAAGAGAGGCAGAACCACCCAGGGACAAGCTTCCTTTGCTTATCAGCTTTTCACACGGGGATTTGGACACTATGAGAACAGAACAGAAAACAGAACGCGACTGAGCTACTGGCAGCGTTCATCAGAGAAAGGAGCAGGCGGAGGGGGGCCAAGGGAAGCGAGGAGTGGGCACAAGTGCCACCAGCCGCGGCCGAGTGTGCAAGACGAGGAGCGAGGCAGCGAGCAAGGAGGGGAAACAAGAAAGGGGACGCAGAGGCGAGCGGGCTCGGGCACCCGCCAAAGAGACACAGGCCCCGGAGGGGCTGGGGCCGCGCTGATGTGAGGTGACCTGACGAGGCCAGGGAGGGGAGGGGCGGCCTGCAACCGCAGTCGGGCCGTGGGGTCTGTGCATGGGCAGAGGGGAGTCCTGCACAGGAATGTGGTGGAGGAAACTCTGGGGCACGATCTCCCGGTGGCTCGTAAAGGCCACGAGCGAGGGGGCCGCACAGAGTTGGGGCTGTTCCAGGAGGGCTAGGGGTCCCCAGGTGGTGGCCCGTACAGCTGGGTGGTCCCTTACCACCTGGAGCAAACGTGGCATGTGGCCAGCTGCAGCCAGGAGGCCCCAAGCCCTGGGTGAGGACCCCGGGCGCGCAGGGAGGTTCAGAGGGAAGTGCCGCCCCAGCAGCAAGGTCACCCCCTGCCCAGGGTCCCGCCAGGCCTGCACCAGGCGAAAGGAGGTGGTATGTGAGACAGGTCGCCTGTTTGAGACTTTTTACACTTCCAAGTGGCCACAGAAACCGTAAGAAAGCACCCGTAAGCTTCCCAAGGCAAGCTTCTGAGCAGCGCAGACAAAAAGGCCTGATGGCGGCGCCGCGGGTCACGAGGGCCACTGTACCTCTGCGGAGGCTCCTGCCCTTGGCAGCGCCGTGGCCCTCGCCGTGGCCCTCGCCGTGGCACGCTCTGTCGTCCGACTTCAGGTCCTTCTTCTCCTCCGACTCGGAGAGACCTAAGATGAACCCCTCGTGCTCTTGGGTCTGGGCGTTCTGCTCGTCCACAGCTGTGCAAGGCAAGGGTATTTGCAGCTGAGCGCACGGACGTTACCCCGCAGGCATCACCGGGCTGGCGGGGCTCCCACTGGACGCGGACCCCCTCCTCATCTCACTCATCTCCCTTCAAACGTCGTCTCGGCTGAAGGCTTAGACCCGAAGCTCCGACCCGTCCCACTTTCTCCCCGGCCCCGGCACACAGGGCACCGGGACACTCGTGCCAGCTGGCTGGGGAGGAGGGCCGAGGGCTGGGAGAGACAGAGGGGAGGGGAGTAACGAGCGAGAGCACGCACAGCCCGGAGGGAACAGTGCACCCGCCAGTGCGCAGGGGCAGGTCACGACCTCACTATTCTCACTGTAAGAAGAAGCAGGTCGATCTGCTCAGAGAGAAAAGGGTCTGATGAGAGCAGAAAAGGTATGAGATGGTTTCTGAAGGTACCGAGAGATAAGACAAGAAAACTTGCTGGGGAGGATCTCAGGGTCTGGGTGAGGGTGGAGGTAATGCAGTTCACAGTCACTGTGGTTTTACAGTGTTCTCTTCAAAGCTTAGCAAACAGAGTCTAGGAAAAGGGAGCGATCGACTGGGCGAGTCTCTAACCCTATGCAGGGGTGCCTCTCTCCCCCAGGCCGACTAAGGACATTCAGCAGTGGCATCAGGGGACACCAGGGCCGATGACCTGTCCAAGCCCCGGGCCCCTCGACCACTGGAGCCGGCGCCTGCCTCAGACACCACAGCGCAGACGCCCCCCCCGCCTTTTTTTTTTTCTTTCTGTTAAAAGTATTTTGTCTTGTTTTAATATTTCATCAGCTTTATAGGGTTACAACTGTCTTAAATATTTCTGCTTTAAATACAATCTGCACATAATGTTATAAAATGTAAACTTTCAGTGTCCTTTTCAATTTCAAAATCACACCTTTTTTTTTTCTTTTTTTGGTCTTTTTTTTCCCCCCTCCCTTTCAATACCTGAATGTCCTGCAAAAACTGAAATAAATCGTCAAAGGCTGCCCCACCATGGCCAGGGCGCAACAGGCTGGGCCCGGCCAGAGGTAGAGGGTAGTTTTACATCTTTTTATTGGAAGTTTTTTCTCCCTTTAACCTGAGTTCAGGCGCCATCCCCACGCCCTCTGACAAACCCCAGAGAAACTGAAATTTCACATGTCAGGAAAGAAAGGCTGAAGTCGTGTTTGCCAACAAAAAAGGCAGAAGCAAAATTAAGTGGGGGAAGAAAGAAAGGATGGTAGTGGGCAAAAATGCTACCAGTGAGAAAAGGGGCTGTACAAATGCACAACTGTTACAAGCAAACCCCCCCCCACAACAGCCGGACAGCTACAGCCCTGCGGCCGGTTTGGAGGTCACAAGGAAGCCTCTAGAAGCAGCTCATCCACAAGCACCTCCAGAACGGGGGGGCCCCTGGAGCCCCTCTCCACCCTGGGTTTGGGGGGTCCCCACCCTCAGCGTGCTGCTGAGCCCCGCCTGTTCTGGAGTGGACAGCACTCAGCCCCCAACCCCTTACGTCCCGGTTTGCATAAGGGGTGCTGAGCGGCACCCCGGAAACCCCCCCGACAGGCAGCGGCGGGGCTGGGGGGCGCCCCAGGCAGAGGCAGGGCCCCTGGGTACTGAGCGCCCGCTGGCCCCAGGCCCCACTCGCGTTTCCACAGCTGGTGGACTCCCCGTGCCCCGTCCCCTACAATCATCAGCATCGCCCAGCACCGCAGGCACACACCGAGTTAGACCTGGGGGAAGGAGCCTCCCCTGCGGGACACCTGCTCCCCCAGACACCCGCGGATACTCAACAGGACGCACGGGGGTGGGACCCTGAGCTGGGGGCTGGTGGGGGTGGGCGGCCAGGCGGGGGTTCTGGCATCAGAAGTCAGACCTGAGGCAGAAAGAGACTCGCAGCGGGGCTGCCCACCCGCCCACCCACGTGCTGGCAGAATGGGGGGTGGAGGGCAGCCACCCGCGCTCCTGCGGTCAGGTGTCCCCCCGTCTCTGAGCACTGCCCCGGTGCGCCCGGCCTCCGACCCCATCCTCACCTCTCTGTCCCTCACATCGTCCTACAGCCTCATCCCCCACCTCTGGCCCAGGCCCACCTCCCTCCTGGGCACGGGGCCGTCCTCTGCGGGTGTCCTCAGAACACCTCAGGTCTCAGCACGGAGGCTCTCCTCGGACCCCCCGCCCCCAGAGACAGTCCCACCTCTAAGCGGACAAGGCCCGGCTGCGCCCGAGGTCTGCCAGAGCTGCCACAGGTGAGGACACTTCCAGGGAGTGGGTCCCCCAACACGCTCCCCGCGTGTGCCCGCGCGAGGCACCTTTCCACCAGCTGGGGGCGCCCTCTCGGCTCTGCCGTCCGCTCAGTGTCTTTCCATCGGGCACAGGCCCTGAGGAAGGAGGCGCTGGCCTGCGTCAGGCGGTCCAGAGCGGCTCTGGCCTACACGGTGGGTCCCTCTGTGTCTCGCGCCACGTTCAGGGGGAAACGGGGAGCGCCCGGGGCTGGCCTGCAGAAAGCCCCGCGGCATCCAGAGCCCGGCTACCTTTCTCTGTGTGCTCTATGATCTGGCGAATCGCCTTCTTCAGGCTGTTGGCTCTCAGCATGAGCTGCTCCCGAGGACGGAATATCTGCGGCCGGGCTGGGCAGGCCGACCCCACGGCACGGTCCCCGGTGGAACTGGAGCCACAGCTGCCGCCCGCCCCCTCCCCGTCTTCCGCCTCCTCGGCGATGGTGGGGGGCGGCGTAGGCAGAGAGGACGAGGCCTGGGACTCGTCATCCAGGGTCTTGAGGAGAGAATCCAGCTTCTCTTTCAGGACAGAGCACTGGGCGGGGAACAGAGGAGGGAGTGGAGGGGCTGCTGCCCCGCCCTGACACCCACCCCAGGTGCCCAGGACGCACCTTCTTGGCCATGACCTCCGACTCCTCTGAGCTCTCGGTGGTCTTCTCGTAGGCCTTCCCCACCCGAGCCACGAAGTCCTTCACGGTCTCGCAGAGCACTCTGTGGGGGGAACGCGGGAAGAGGCTTCTAGAGAGACAGTCCTGGCTGGGACCCTGACTCCCCTGAGGCCGCTGGGCACTCACTTGGCTGATGAGATCACCACCGAGTGCTGGTCGGAGGTCAGGATCTTAGAGAGATGGGCCGCGACCGAGTCTTCATAGAAGAGGATCTGCTGCACCTGCCATTGCCCCAAACAGGGCGGGCGACTGTCAGCCCCACGATGGAGCCCGGTGAGCTCGACACTAACCCCCGCCCCTTGCCGGCCAGCCCCAGCTCACTTCACGCTAATCTGACAGATTTCAAAAGCTTCACAGAGCTGTGGATGAAGGGATCTTAACAGAAAAGAACACGGTGATAAAACCTCGTGAATGGCTCGTGCTGCTTTCGTCGGAGATTCAACACCGCCAGCCTGTGCTGGACTGGAGTCCTGAATCCCGCGTCCTCCTCAGCAGTACAGGCAGCAGGCAGGGTCCTCAGCTGAGGCTCCAGTCGCATTTCTCTGCCTGGCTGGAACTCGGCCCGGGCCCCTCTCCACCTCTCGATACAAATCACCCCCTTCACCGCTCACCCCTGCCTGCAGAACTGGGGTCGCTCACCCTGTGTGACGAGCCCTCTCTTTAGACCTTGGCCCGGGGTTGGCCAACTTTACTACTGGCCGGAGAGTAAATATTTAGGCTTTGTATACGTACGTACGCTCCCTCTCTTAAAACGTGCAAACCATTCTCTGCTCTCAGGCCAGGTCACAGCAGCCCAGGCAGGTGTAGCCTGGGGGGCTGTAGTTTGCCAACTGCTGCCCTTGACCCTCCTGAGGGGCAGACGGGCCCTGGCAGAGCCCTCTCTCCTGGTCAGCCAGCAGCCAGCTCGCCCAGTGGGGTGAGCATGGCTGGGCGCCCAGCGCTGCGCCCGTCTGGGCCCTGAGCGAACCACTGATGACAAAAACCAGCGTAAAGTGAAAAGAAGAGCTGAACATTGAACTAGCACAGACCGATGGCAAGGGTAGGACGTGGAGGAGGCGGGCCCAGAGCGGGAGCCTGGGCTGGGCGGGGGCACCAGCAGCAGGGGCGGCAAGTCCGAGAGGGCCATCATCACAGAGGACCCCAAATCCAGCAACACCCCAGGAGGCCCCCAGACGACCACCAATCCTGTGGGGCAGAGGCCATGGGCTGCAGCTCCACCTCGGCTGGCCCTGCGCCTGTGCGGGTCTAACCTAGGGGAGGATGTCTAAGGGTGGAGGCAGGGCCCCAAAGTGGTGAGGACAGTGTGAGCACGCGGCAGGGCAACTGGAAATACCTCGGAGCCCTCACTCAAGTCTTCGGTGACAGTGGAGGAGGAGGCTGGCCGGGGGAGTTTTGTCTCGTAGGCCATGACGCTCCACCTGCACATACAAAGGAGCTCTCAGCAGGTCGGCTCGAACCCCCAGGCAGGCCCCGTGCCTCTCCCACCTCCCCGACTCATGGCCTGGGGGCTTGATCTTATGACAGCCCTAACTTCATTTTTAAGCATTTATCTTGACTCCCGTGTCCCTAACCTGGCTCCTCACTTAGCTGAGAACAAAGGTCACAACCCATTGGACACCGCAGCTCCACTGAAGGTGGCGAAAGGCATCCCATAATGCTGCTTCTGGGAAAATGGGCTTCCCCTCTTCAGAGGTAAAATCACTCAGCCAGCAGCCAGCTCTCCCGTGGGGGCTGAGCATTTCACAGCCTCCAAAGGCACGTAGGCCTCCCTTCAATAGAGAAGAAACGGTAGAGGCAGCTGGAGAGGGTTCAAGACCACACCTGCTTATTGCAGCGCAGGAGCCTAAGAGAGAATACGGGCATTTCAGCAATACCAGGGCCCGCAGGCTGTGGTCAGGGGCTTTCATACGTGAGCTCAGCACTAAGAGCAGCTCGCTCGAGAAGACCCAAGTTACTTCTAAACACACAGAGGAGAGCTGTCCAAAACTGAGATTCTTCTGGGAACACGGGATTGCTCAGCTGTGCAATAAGTCTTCCTTATTGCAAGACTCTGCTGACAGGTATCAGACGAGGCTGCAAAGGCCAAAGCGGACAGGGCCACCTTCTCTAACGGCCCAGAGGATCGGGCCTGGCTGGTGAGACCTGACCGCTCGAGGGCACAGTGCCAACCTGTTCTGCTCGTCAGCTCTTTCATAATCTGATCGCCAGGTAAAGCCCACCAGAAACAAGGATTCCTGCTCAGGCCGAATTTTTACAAGTAACTGCAGAGGGCCTATGGTTTCCAGGGACCCTGGGTTGAGAACACCTAGTCAAGGGGACTCATGCGGTCCACTCACCTGTCCAGCATCTTGGTGCTGGCTCTTTCCAGCTTCTCCAAGATCTGCGGGAGCTGGGTGTCATCGTCACAGGCCGAGCCCCAGCCTAACACGCGAGCCAGGTCATTCCCTGTGCCGAGGGGCAGCACTCCCAGCTGACACTGAGACACGGGGGGAAGACATGGCATCAAACACCCTCCTTTTCACCTACAAGGTGTGAGGTCTGATCTCACACGGTGTGGTGCTCGCATTTCAGGCAGAGCCACTAGGCAGGACAGATGTCTCTCCAATCCGACAGAAAATTCCTCTCCCACCCACAGGCCTGCTTCTCATCTGCTGCCACATCTGACAATCAATCCTCTACAACCTCCCCGATCTACATTCCCACCTTCACAGCTGTGGCCACAGTGCTGACTGCTGAGTATCTGAACCCCCGAAGAATCAGTCTGTACGACTCCCCTCCTCCTGCTTCTCCGCCCTCTACAGCACCACACTAACTAACACCTTCCTTCCCCTCACAGCACCTTCCACGGCTTTACGTCCTATCAAGACAGGCGCCAGGACTTCCAGTCTGGCCGTCAAACTGGAGCACACCCTGGCACTCGGCCTGCACCCCCCTGCCCGTCACTCCCCAGAGACCCCCTGCACTGCTCAGGCCCCACCCTCCACCTGGAATTCCCACCCAGAGCCCCCTGTGGAAACCCCACCTCGTCAGTTCAGTGCTTAGGAAGCTCCCCAGACACCAGTTGCCCAAGAGCCTTCGACCTCCGAGCCTGACACGCAGGGTGGGGGAGGGTCCCTGGTCCCCCCTGAGCACGGCACAGCCCGCGGTCACCTGCCGCAGCCACTGAGGGAGGCCCTCCACCCTGCCAGGGACAGCAAGCTGGACAGAGCAGGTGAGGAGGACAAGGAAGCCCCAGCACCGGGGGGAGGCGACCCGGCGCCGGCTTCCGGGAGCCTTAAAGGAAAGGAGCAGGCAGCACGGTGAAGGGACAGTGGCGTTCCGGGAGAGGTGACCCCCCACCAAGTCAGAGCTCAGACTGGAAGGGCAGTGAGGAGAGAGCAGTCAGAGAAGCAGAGGAGGAAGAAGGAGCTGAACTGGGGCCTCACTCTGAGTCCGGACCTTCTCCTAAGGCAAGGAGCCACCGGGGAGCGCTCAGCAAGGGTGCAGGAGCAGAGCTGTCCCAAAGAAGGTCCTTGGGGAGGTGGGGACCGGCGCGGTCCGAGAGGCTCAAGGAGGTGCGTGAGCAGAACGGCCCGAGGGGAAGGCCCCCTCGAGGAGTGGACAGATGGAGCCCGGGGCCAGCCAGACGCGCTCAGCAGCACACACTGCTGTGCTGGACACTCCAGGGCGGCAGGTTAACCAGGACGAGGAGGGAGGGTGAGGGAAGGCTCAAGAACTACTGTCAGATCTCCGGCTTGGATATCGGGTAGGATCACGGGCCACAGAGAAGTCAAAGGAAATGATGCTCCCTGAACTCAGCTGAATGCATGAAAACCTGTCTTCCTGACTTGTGATAATGAACTTGGTAACAATCCTGGAAGTGAACAAAACCTAAAATTGGACCTAAGTGTACTGCTCTAACTTTACCACGAGGGGGCAGCGCTCTCTTTCCCGAGCAACTGGCCTCCCTAGAGCGGAGCAGTTACTTGCACACCCAGGGTCCCCACTCCAACGTCATTCCAGGAGCTAAACGCTGACAGCAAAAGGTCCACCCTGCCTACAAAGACCACCAACGTGTTGAAGGACAAGTGACAAATGAGGAAAAATATGGGCAACAAGGAGTTCACATCCCTAATATAACAATAATCCTTAGAAATCAATTTTTTAAAAAGGTAAATACCCCAATAGAATATTAGGTTAAAAAAAAAACATGAACAGATGATTCATTTAAAACTTCATAGTTAATTGAGGATATGCTTGACTTCACCAGTATTAAATAAAAATGAAACATACCATTTTTTGTCTACTAAGTTGGGCAAAAGCCTTAAGATGTACAGTGGACAGCATATGCGAAAAGACAGTTTTATGAGCATTAGGAATAGAAACTGGAGAGCAGTCTGGCAATATCCCCAAAATTTACATTTGGGCGCTCTTCAAAAGAGAACATAATTGGGACATTGTATACGTGGTTTTCACCAGCACTGTCATTATGAAGCAATCTGAGTGTCCATCCATGGGGGGAGATGAGCTAAACCCAGGGCTGGCGCAGCCCTGCCCAGTGGAAAACCATCACATAGGCCTCCATTTAAACTGATGGATCGAGAAGTGCCCACAATGTGTTGATTAAAAACTGACAGGGTACCACGAGTCCATTTAAATTAAAACTGCATTGCACACTGTACTGTATATACATTTTGATAGAGAGAGGTCTGAAGGGTAGTTACTGAAATGTTGGCAGCGGTTAATTATTGGGGGCGGGGGTGTGAGGGAGCTGGAGCAGAAAATAAATCAACACTTAAAACACAACCCTACTCTGACCTGAAGCTCAAGTATACTTCTGAGCCCTGCTCGCCAGCAGGAGGCATCAGGCAGTAGGCGACATCACTACCCAATAAGGAGCCGCACCCAGATCTGCCCGTGCCTGGAACCTGCAGGGATGGAAGTGTTCTTTTTGTTGGGTCCCTGGGCCCATAACGCCATCAGGCTACCTGCTGTTCCCTCCAAGACCACCCCAAGGGGACGAGAAGCACCCCCTGAGATGACCCAGCCTCTCTGTAACGGTGGCATCGCTCTCCCGTGGGGCCGGCCCCTCCAAACCCAGGTACCTGTTTGTGAAGGTTGAGGCTGTCGATTTCAGAGAGGACCCAACCAACACTGCCATCTCCACCACAAACCAGAATCCGGAACGTATCAAACTTCTGGAATAAGCGTAGGCTGCAGAGAAAACAGAACGTCAATGAAATGAGGTCCATCTAAAGGACAGGTAGCCGACGGCCAGTCAGTCTGGGGCTGGGGGACACCCTCTGTGCTCAAGGCCAACCCTGCGGCCTGTCCCGCGAAAAAGCCTCTCAGAGGCCGGAGCCCGGCTGTGCTCAGGCTCCGCCCACTGGGGGCCCGCCAGGCGCCTGAGAGCAAAGGCCGCACGTGTCTTCAGGAGCCCCGGGCTGCAGGATCCTGCCCACGCTGTCCCTGTCCTCTGGGCCACTCCGCCCACCCAGGTGACGACCCACCCCGCGCCCCTCGTGACTCCAGCTCCGTCTCCTTCCTGTGATCCTCTTGGCGGCCCTGCCCCTCGCTCACAGCGTTCCTCCCAGGACACCCAGCAGCCTTCTGTTCACTCCCACTTCACTCCCCAGCCGCTTCCTGGGTGGCCTTATCCGTGTCTTGGCTTCAGGGACGACACAGACGCTGATGACCCTGAATGACCCTGACGATGATCCCTCGGCTCTCCTGAAGGACACCTGCCCTTGTCTACCAGAACGTGCCACTCGGTGTCGCACGGGCGCCTCCTCGACCGACGTTTCCTTCCTCAGAGAAAGGCAGAGCCACCACCAACCCAATTACCGGGCAGCCCCGTTGTCCCCTCTCGCAACCCCTCCAGGAGCCCCCTACCTGCCTCCCGTCTCCTTCAAGATGCCTCCAATTCGTGCTACCAGCCTCATCTTCCCAAAACCAGTGTCGTCAGGTGTCCGGCTTTGGAAGGGGCCACTTGCTTCCAGGAGAGGTTCAAACCTCTCAGCGGCCCCCACGGCCCTCCCTGGCCAGGAGCTGCTACCATGTGTCTGCACCTCTGCACACAGCCCACCCTCTGCCTAGAGGGCTCCCTGCCTCCCTCCCCATAACCACGAACTCTCCTCAAATGCTAGCTCGGCGGGGAAACTGAGACCCCCATCTGACTCGTAAGCCCCTTCTCCTGGTTCCCAAAAAACCTGCACACCACACTGCCAACAAGACAGATCGCCTGCCTTGGGCCTGGACTGTCCGTCCGCACCCGTCCCCGGCAGGCAGGGCGCCCCCTTGGCCGGGCTTTGCATCCAGCACAGACCGAGCGGGCGGAAGGCCTCAGACAACAAACAGGACCAGGTGACAGGGAACTCCGGACGTAACAGAGGGGCGAGGCTGCACCTGACCTTCAGGCTGGGAGAGAAGCAGCCACACGTGTCCTTTAAGAACACTGACCTCCCTCAGGCCTCCCGCTCTCTGGAGAAGAGGGGACACGTCAAGGCCAGGAATCAGGAAAATGAAGCAGTATCTCTAAGTTTTCTTAGGAACAGTGTGAGAGCAAGGCTGCTTCCCAGAAATGGGACCTGTCTAAGCCAAGCGCACCGCACCTCTGCGGGTCTGCACCTGAATCGTCCTGTCTCGTCCTTAACGCCTACTACTGGCTGTGGGGCTTGCATGCTTCTCCAAATGAACACATGCTCATTCCGCCGTCCTACTGTGCAGCCCGCCCTGCCCAACACCCCTTCGTGGCATTCCTCCAACATCCCTGGCACCTCGGGGAGCAGCGGCCTGCACCTGTCTGGTGCATCCCCGCAGGGCACCTCCAGGGTCCCTCCAGGGAAGGGGGTGCTGTCACCAAGGAAACAGGCTAGAGAGCTGCCGCCGGTGACCATTCTCCAACAGCAGGTCTCTCCAACCAGACCCAGGCTCAGGTCACAGGAGCACCCAGCTCCAAAACCAACACCCTCCAGGGAACCTCCCAGGAGCACACCCCACCCCCACCCCAGAGAGCAGGCTCTGCGGGCACTGTCCGCTGCAAACATCCTACACCACCTCCCACACGCGCCACGAGGCTCGCAGAGCTCCCACCTGGAGCCGGTGCTTCCAAACGGGGAAGGAGTTGGTTCAAATGCCAGAATTTACAAAAGCAAATGTTTTCCACAAACCTCTGGATCGTATAAAACTAGAAAGCACACATCAGGTCTCTTACTTTGCCAGATACACGGGGCCTTGCACATCTGCATGTCATGGCACCTGCAACTTAAGTAAACTCAAGTGCCCTCTAAAATGAAAAATCTCCCTTTTGGCCTCACTGGAGAAAAGCTTCCTACTCGATACTAAGCAGCCGTTCAAAAAAATGAGGCGGATCTGTAACTACTGACATCAGAACACATCCACACTGCTGTCGGCTGACACCCATAAAAAGCACACCGCACAAGGGCAGGTAACCTAGGCCCCCACCTGGTTTCAAAGTCTGTGTGTGCACACGACTGAAACACACACTGGAATGTTGGAAGGACACACAACTCTATGAAACATTCAGAGTGGACACCTCTGCCAGTGGAATTTGGGAAGGGTAACTTTTATTTCCTATTTTAAATTTTCTGTATCTTTGAATCTTTAGATAAGCACGCATTTTCTTCAAACGCTTTTTAAACTCCAAGAAAGATATATTTTACAAGCTTCCTACCCAAGGTGTGGTCCTCCATTCATGAGGTCAAAGACCTGGGCAGGGTTCAGCAGCTGCTTAAATCTTCTGAGGAACTTCACACCCTGGTTGTCCCCACTTTTTGAATTGACGAAGACCAACAATGGACTCGTGCAGGATGGAGGACACGTGGCCTTCCAGAAGCCTAGGTGTGAGGATGGAAAAGGACACAAGAAAATCTGAAAGCCACGAAAGACAGGGCGCCCTCAACCGTGTACCAAGTAGACACCCCCCGTGGGACCTACAACTTACACATACACACCCAGGAAACCAGCAAGACATTAATCCACGTTTCCACAACGCCATCCCCCGTGTAGAGGAAGTGAGTCCTCATCTGGTCTGACCTCACCTTTGCAGGACTCTAAGTGTCAGACACTGCTCTCAATCTAGCAGAGGTGACTTCCTGAGACACGTGCCCCGGTTTCCAAGTTCCCACCAACACTTGTTAATATGCATCATCATGTACCATCTGGACAAGCAAGCGCAGAGGCGGAAGAGCGTGTAATATCAGCTACTAGACGAGCCTAGTTGACGGACAGCCCACGTCAAAGACGGAGAAGCATCTTAGACTCGGTTTCTACTCAACAGCCAATGGACCCACCTTCAAGTAAGGTCCTGGCCTTGAGTCCAAGGTGCCCAGAAGCCCAGCTGTCAGGACACTGTTCATCACCTCCTCTCCTCTCCCCACAGTGGCTGGGCCTGACCTCTTCCCGACCGCATCTCAAAATCACTGACATAACCAATTCCAGAGCGGGGGAGGGGAGAAGGCCTGGAGAAGGAAGCACGAGGAAATGGCTGAGACGGGAGAGCGTGTGGTACCCACCATCAGAATCGATGCTGTTGAGAGCGGTGGGCGGGATGACCGACACTTTGCACAGGCCCAGCGGGCACTTGGTCAGTAAGGATTCTTTACACGCCGTGTGCACCTGGAACACGGACCTGCTCGTCACAGGGGGCGCCGGCATCCCTCCCACACCCCAGAGCTCTCCCCAGCCCTGCCGCTGCAGGAGCTGTGCTCTCGGACCCGGCCGGCCTGTGCCCATCTGGCATTTGCCCAGCAGCTGCGCTCGCTCACCATGGCCTTGCACCAGAGGCAGCGCCAGTCCTGAAGACGCAGCACGCTGCCACAGGTCTTGTCACACACTGTGCACTTGGCGCTCACGGGCAGGTTCCCCTCCAGCCACTGGTGAGGCATGGCGATCTGCAAGCCACACAGAGACATGCACCGGGGGCGTCCTCACAGCCTCCACGCAGGCCAAGGGGACCCTCAGGCAAAAATGCTCCAAAATGAATTCCACGAGGGGGTGGGGCAGGGTCTGCAGAGCCCTGTCCAGCCCACTGCTCCCTGCCGGCATCCACAACTCACAGGGACTGGCCAGAGCTCGGGGCCCCCAGACACCAGCGTAACCAACCAAGGGAAACCCTGCCCTCACTGTCCTCAAGAAAGAAACTTGAGCACAGGCGGGAGGTGGTGGGCGTGCCTCTCGCCCCGGTGCTAGGAGGGCCGTGCAGGGTCCCCGGGCATACCCCGTCCTCGTCCTCGATGATGTCCTTCCCGATGGAGGCCAGCGTGGTCCACTTGCAGTTACTGGTCGCACGCACAGCACAGCGTTTGTGGGCCTTAAACTTACACACTGTGAGAGAATGAACACGTTAACCCTCGGAGCTGCGGCCATGGTCTGGGGTGGACTGCCCTGCTCTCCTGGGAAAGTTGGGAACCAACATATATGGTTAGTTTACTCATAAACGAAACCACCAGGATGCGTGCAGAGACTGCTCACGGGGAGACCAGGCATCCAGCCTGGCCAGGGGGCGGCAGGCTTTCTGTGAAGGGCCGGAGACAAAGCAGCTCAGGCTCCGCGGGCCAACCATTCGGCTCTGTCCCCGCAGCACAAGGGCCGCCGTGGCCACACTTCACATACGGACACTGAAATTTAAGTTTCACGGGATTTTCTGCGTCACAAAACAGTTGCCTTCTTTTGATATTTTTCAACCTTTTAAAATTGTAAAAACCATTCTTAAGCTCACAGGCTGTATGACATCAGGCGGCAGGTGGGAACTGAGCCCGGGGCCACGGTCCACCTCTCTCTGCTCCTGCCCAAGCCCAGGGCTCTATCCTCTAGATCTGGAGGACCATTTACCCAGAGAGGGGCTGAGAGAGACTTTAACTCCTTTTTCCCTGTGTCCTCTAGGTTTCCTCTTTGTGTCTCATTACTACCAATTCCCTTCTTTTTACTTTGTTCCGTTACTACAAATAACAATTTATCAAAGACTCCTGAGCAGGCACAGTAAACAAGGGTGGAGTCATACAAGCCACTCTACTCCTGACTGACCTGAGGGGACTGTGCTTGGATTCCTAAGGCTCTGTCATGTCAAACCTCAGGCCACTTCTCCCAGCGGGAAACTCATCGTTCGTACCTTCACAGGACAGTCCGTGGGACGTGACCCCAGACAGAGCCTCTCGGCACACATTGCAGTAGGTGGGCCTCGCGTGGGAGCAGGCGTACCAGTTGTGCATCCCTGAGAAGTGGTCCATGCTGTACTGGGTAGGCTGCAAACAAAGAACAAAGATGGCAAAGATGAGGCAACCCTCTGACCTCCCTAAACACAGTAACTTGGACGAGATTCAATAAGAAATCAGACAGGGTCACTGCCCGATGGCCCAAAGATGAGCAACAAGCCTTAAGTTTGCAAGGAGCACGCTGAGAAAGTGAGCTCCAGACCATAACGGCCCAGCATGGGGGACGTTCATATGGCAGAATACAAGGGGGAGGGTGACAAAAAGGGAGGGCTTCCTCCCCTAACCTCAAAGTGCTCCCTGCTCTGGACCGTCTTCAGCGCTGCGATCCAGTCTTCCATCTCTTTTCTGTTATCTGCACATAGGATGAGTTTCCTACATGGAGTGATGACCTAGAGAAAGAAACAAGAAACATGCAACATGTCCATGGGCAGAAGACAAATGCTAGCAACTATGAAAACTTTTTAAAAACCTACCTTCACTATATACTTTCTTTTTTCATGAAAAAGTACTGTTTCATTCAGGTATTCAATTGAACAGAACATAAAGATGGTTATCATGGGTCATTAAAAGGCAAGAACAATCTCAAACCAAAAAGACAATCAAATTTAGATTACAGATTCACCAAAATCAACTCAAGTGGACATTTACCAACTATCTACTACTGAGACACGGTAATCAGCCATAGGCAATTTTATTTATTCGTTTATTTATTTATTGCTGCGTTGGCTCTTCACTGCTGCATGTGGGCTTTCTCTAGTTGCAGCAAGCAGGGGCTACTCTTCCTTGCAGTGCACGGGCTTCTCATTGCGGTGGCTTCTCTTTGTTGTGGAGCACGGGTTCAAGGCGCACGGGCTTCAGTAGTTGTGGTGCATGGGCTCAGTAGTTGTGGCTCGCGGGCTCTAGAGAGCAGGCTCAGTAGTTGGGGCGCATGGGCTTAGTTGCTCTGCAGCACGTGGGATCTTCCCGGACCAGGGCTCGAACCCGTGTCCCCTGCATTGGCAGGCGGATTCTTAACCACTGCACCACCAGGAAAGTACCAGCAATTTTTTTTAAAGGAAAAGAAAACACAGTTTCCATTGCACCAAAGAGCTCACAAGCTGACACGTAGCACTTGAACAGTTTAGGGAAGTCTGATCCACAGTTACTGTAGGAATTTCCTGTGCATTTCAAGCCTATCATACATAAATGTTCTTTTAAAAAAACCTTTTACTGTATGACAACAGAACAACAACCAGCTACTACAGTCAGGCCTGAACAATTTAACTAGAAATGAGGTCATGAATCTGGTAATAATCAACAAATGAAAATTATACCTACAACATATAGAGATTTTATAAATCAATAGAAAAAAAGGCTATGAACTTGCATTTCACAAAAGAAATACAAAATGGCTAATAAAGGAATGAAAAGATGCTTAATCACTCTCATCACTGGGGAGCACAAATGGAAACAGCAAACTATTTTTCACCTATCAGATTGGCACAGTTCTTAGAGACAATAATCCAGTGTTGGAAAAGGTGTGAGAGAAGAGAGTTCTCTTCAAGTACTCATAGGAGGGAAACAGAGTATAAACCTTTTAGAGAAAAATTTGACAATGTCTATCAAAATTTTTTTAAGTCAAAACCTTTTACCTAATTATTTTTATAATGCTGTAAAATAGCTACATGGTCCCAAAGTCAAACTGACAAAATAAGGCATTGATTTTATGTGTCCCTCATCCTAGTTCCCTCCCTTCCCGAAAGGCAGCTTGAAAACTAAATACAAGTATGGTTTATCCTCCCATTTGTAAGATACATGCAAATACATGTATATATTCATATTCTCTCTTTTCAAAACAGTAGCATACCACAGACCCTTCTGTCCACTCTCTGCTTTTTTAATTTAATCACAGTTGGCCCTTGAACAGCACAGGTTTGAACTACAAGGGTCCACTTACACGCAGGTTTTTTCCAACAGCAAATATTCCATGACACATGGTTGGCTAAATCCACAGATGTGAACCATGGCTAGGGAAGAACCGCGGCAAAGGAGGGCCGATTATAAATTATACCTGGATTTCCAACTGCGCGGAGGGTCAGGGTCCCTGACCTCTGCGCTGTTCAAGGGTCAGCTGCACACATCCTGGCCATCACTCCTTAGCAAAAGACCGCGATTCCTTATTCTTCCAACAGCTGCCTGGTGCTCCACTGCATAGAAGCACCAGAGTCTGTTCAACCAGTCCCTGTTCACGGAAGGTCTATGTTACTGAAAATCCTTTGCTATTTCGAACAGCAGCACAATGAACAGCCTTTACGTGGATCTTTTCATTTTTTTACTGGGGTATTTCTGGAATAAATTCCTAGAAGTAGAACTGCCCTGACAAAGAATAAATGCATACGTAATTTTGCTGCTATCGCCAAATTTCCCTCCAGTGGGTTTGTACCATTTCGCATTCCCACCAGCAGTGTTAGGAAAATGTCTGCTTCCTCATGGATTCACCTATAAAATACGTTATTTAACTTTTAGATGTTTGCCCATTTTAGAGCTTTAATTTATATAGAAAGATCCAATTTAGGAATATCCAACTTAAGTTATTAGATGATCATGTTTCTGGCTCAGAAAATTCAGAAATAGTATTTTATAGATTATCTCTTCCGTGATTTCCATAAACTACCTACAAAGCTTAATCACAGAAGGGGGTAAGTAGAACTGGGTCACAAATGCACGGTGCTGTTCATTCTTCCACGACCGGGGTAACCACGATAATTCCACGTAGGGACCAGGCTGGGTGTAAAAGAGGTAAGCCTAGGAGAGGGTGCAGGGAGACAGAAAGACAGAACACAGAGGCCTGGAGCAGCCGCACCCTCCTGGGGTCAGGTGGTGGGAGCTGCTCTTTCACTCCTGGAGAGCACGGCCGGCGGTTGTACCCCACCCTCCCAGCAGACGCAGGCCAAGTGTCTGCTCTGGACATGGGCTCCCAAGGCCATGACAGGCAAGGTTCCTACTCACACAGAACTTGCACTGAGGAGAGACAGACAAACCACAAAACAATTTCAGACACTGACAGGAAGCGGGTCATGTGCAAGGGGGCTGGTGGGTGCTCTGGACCAGGTGGTCACGGAAGGCCATGGCAGCCTGGCAACCGCCAATGGCCTGGGGTCGGTGCATAAGGAATTTTCATCAGCATCTGTAAGTCTATAAGATCTCAGCAAACACTTCTTTATAATTCACTCCAGGGTGAGTTTTCATACTTGAACATTTTTATGAGCATAATAAATACAGTTACAGAAAGATAGTTCATTTATTTTGCATAACTCAGGGATTTATTAGGAGTTACTATGATATCTACAGAAGAGAACAATGAGATTTTTTATGCCCATCCTATTTTAGGTCTTGACCAACAGATGAATGTCCAAGAACCTGGTTTTCAGCCTTCTTTGTTTAAACTCTTGCGCCTGTTTGAAGATACCTCAGACAGAATCCCACCTGGCCACTGACTGTTTGGGAAACGTTTCCCTTCTGGAAAAGGAGAGGTGTTAGAAGTCACCTGCCAGGGTTGTCACGGGACTGAACGGGGCCAAATGTGCACAGGACCCAGCAGGGGGCCCAACACACCCCTGGTCTGAAGCCCTGTGAGATGTGTAACGTGGAGCAGCTGCCTGTGCCTCCACTTGCTCACCTGAAAACCGGCACTATTAATGGTGCTGTCGCATCCTAGCGGTGCTGTGAAGTGTGGGGCAGGGACCACGTAAGGTGCTGAGAACAGCGCCTCGTACGTAAACACCCCACCGCCATTACTCTTGGTGCTACTTCAGGCTCTAGGTCCTGACCTTAGGGTACTTTCTCTTTGATGGAACTAAAAGATGGCTTTTCATGTGGGCAAATCTCCCTGAGACCATTCTGGTGCCAAGAGTCCACCTCTCGATCATGAGAATCATCACAGAGGACACCCATCAAATAAAAATCAACCTCTGCTTCTCTCCGACCACGCCCTGCCACCTTGAGACAGAAGCCGTATTTCTTAGTTGCCCACAAGACGGCTCATCACTCCACTCCCTTGGAGGCTCCGCCTCCCTTTGGTCGCCTGCAAGCTCCTCAAGAGTCCTCCAGCCCTGGGGAAGCTTCATGGGAGAGATGAGGCTGGGAGGGTCTCCTCAGGAGGAAGGGAGAGGGGAGGCTGTTTCTGAGAGAGAAGCCTTGGACAGGACTTCCTACTGAATGAACCCCTTGGTTTTGGAGACACAGCGGGCAGGACAGGACCCAGGAGAGAAGCAGGTGTTGGATGAGTCCGAGGCAGGAAGAAGGCAGGATTCAGGGGAGATGCCCTAAGGAATAATAAGAGTGTCCCTTTGTTTGGGCTGCAGCCAATACTGTAACTCCTAGAAACCAAGGAATGGTGCGAAAAAGCTAGAACTATCTCCAAATCCTAGCCTTCACACAGAAAAGACTTTAGAGACTAAAAGATACTCTAAATTTTTCAAGCAAATTTGTATGGTAAGAAACAGTTCACACAACTCAATGAACTTAGAAGGTAAATGCAAATTAAAAGTAGGGTAATAACGTGAACTTAGAACAAATCAGCGACAGCACAGAGATTCAGCGGGCTAGGTCCATGACTGGAATAAGCAGACGTGGTATTAAGAGACGGAGCAGAGGAATACGATGGGGCGAGAAGACAGCCAGCCACGTGGAAACCCACAAACTCAAGAGTGAAAGCACACCACACACCCTGAAGTCAGAACATGAATGAAACAGAAAGGGTATCCCAGAGGAAGAGCAGAGAAAACAGTGGAAGTATTTCTCACATAATCCTCTGAGGAGGCCAGAAGCACAATAAACAGATCTGAATTCTTAGACACTTGCTGGAATTCTCCTGAGGTAGACAAACTTAAAAGTCAGTAAGAAGAGAAGCAGACCAACTAACAGGAAAACGGACAAAAGACTTCAACGGTTATCTCACAACACTTATTTCACAAGTCACCAATAAGGGACATGAAAAGGTGCCCAACTTGATTAGTCATCTGCGAAGCAGAAATTAAAACCCCCCATGTGGTACACCTTTCATGGTGGCTGAGCTAAAAAAAGCGCTCAGTGTCAAAAGACAGTATGGAGTGCTGGCGACGATGCAGAGCAACCAGAACTCTCATGCGGTTCTGGTGGGAATGCAAGTTGGTACAGTCACCCTATGGCTCAGCAATTCCACCCATCGGCCCAACAGAAATACAAACATATCTCCTTCTCGTCGAGACACAGACAAGGACTTCATGGCATCACTACTCTTAAGAGGCCCGTACTAGACACAACCCAAATGCCCTGCATGGGTAAAGTGGATAAATAACCTATAATGTATTAGTACAATGGAATACTGCAGAGCAATGAGAATGAACCACCTATTGCTACATGTAATAATGTGATGAGTTTTACAATGCTGAAAGAAGCCAGACACAAAAATATATATATACTATTCATATAAGTTCATTATGCACGTACAAAGTTAAAAAAAAAAAAAAAAGTAGGGCTTCCCTGGTGGCGCAGTGGTTGAGAGCCCGCCTGCCGATGCAGGGGACACGGGTTCGTGTCCCAGTCCGGGAAGATCCCACATGCCGCAGAGCGGCTGGGCCCATGAGCCATGGCCGCTGAGCCTGCGCATCCGGAGCCTGTGCTCCGCAACGGAGAGGCCACAACAGTGAGAGGCCTGCGTACAGCAAAAAAAAAAAAAAAAAGTAAAACTAATCTATAGGGTTAGAAGCTAGCTACTTCCAGGAGTTGCTTTTGGGGAGAAGGGTACAAAAGAGAACTACTGGAGGCTGCTAACGTTCTGTTCCTTGATCCGGAACATTCATCAACCTGCAGATGCTATAATCAATACACTTTTCCATATGTGTGCTATACTTCAGTAAAAGAATATAGAACTCAGAATAAAACTAACCATGTAACTGAATCAAAAGAAAAATGGCAGGGACTTCCCTGGTGGCGCAGTGGTTAAGAATCCGCCTGCCAATGCAGGCGACACGGGTTCAAGCCCTGGGCCGGGAAGATCCCACATGCCGCAGAGCGACTAAGCCCGTGCGCCACAACTACTGAGCCTGCGCTCTAGAGTCCACGAGCCACAACTACTGAGGCCGTGCGCCACAACTACTGAGGCCGTGAGTCACAACTACTGAAGCCCACGCACCCTAGAACCTGCGCACCGCAACCACTGAGCCCAGGTGTCGCAACTACTGAAGCCCGCGCACTTTAGGGCCCACGTGCCACAACTACTGAGCCTGCGTGCTGCTACTGAAGCCCGCGCGCCTAGAGCCCACGCTCCACAACAAGAGAAGCCACCGCGATGCGAAGCCCGCGCACTGCAACGAAGAGCAGCCCCCGCCCGCCGCAGCTAGAGGAAGCTGCGCGTGGCAACGAAGACCCAACACAGCACCCCGCGCCAAAAAAAAAAAAAAAAAAAAAAAAGACAAACGGCATAGCTACCCAGACCCTTGGATAAAGTCTGTTTAGAAAACTAAATGCACAAGAGAGGCAAAAGAAGACAGAAGTGTATACATGAACATGAGAGACTGGCAGAGCTATATTAAAATAGTGGACAGATCTTAAACACAGGAAAAGTGGTCAGCCTTACTCATAAGATAAATGCAACTTAAAATTACAAGATACCTATTTTTTACCTACACAAGTTTGATAACCTGCTCTGTTGAGTCTCATACATCAAAGTGTAAATAAATAAACTCCTACAGAGAACATCTGGTGAAATCTAGCAAACTTTAAAATATACATCTTTGTCATAGCAATAGTGCTTCTACAAATATGCCTTCAGGAGCACTGACATGGAGTGTATACGAGGTAGTTCATGAAAGTTCACTGTAAAGACAAAAGGAACAACTGAAATACTGATCAAGGTATGACTGGTAGGATGCTGGCGACATAAATCATGGCACCTTCATATATCGGCAGCCTACACAGCCTTAAACAGACTGAAGCTACTTACTCTTCATGCCCTTACAGGGATCAGCCTCTAAGATACATTGTTAAGTGCTCAAAACAAACTGCAGGAATAGTCTGGGTGTACAGGAAAAAGTAACTTAGTCACCTCTGGGAGGGGGCTTCTGAGGGGCTGGGAAACTTACTTTATACCTTTCATCCTTTTGAGCTCTTTACCTTGTGCATGTATTCATTATAATTATTTTAAAAATAAAGTCTTAAGTTTATAATATATGCTAAAAACAAAACAAAGAACTTTTTAAGTTCTATATTTTTTCCTTATTAATTTTTGTTCCCATCCTTTCATAGAAATGATCTTCCTGGAAATATGAGAAAATGCTAGATACTCTAAATGAATCTAAGAAACCCAAGTCAGACAAGTATCTTCCAATGTCCTGGGAAGAATTAGCCGGGGAGGTTACTAAACCCCGGGCAGTGATCTTTGAGAAATCAAGGAGAAAAAGGAGACATGCTGGAAACACACAGATATGATGTCTCAATGGAGAAGGTGGACGCCTGAGTTACACACACAGGAGCGGACAGGACAGGGAAGCAACCAAGAGGATGTCAGCAGCAGCTCCCCTTGGCCGAGCGCTTGGCAATGCTGGGAAATCTGCTAGGTGTTGACGGGTGTCTGCTTGTCCCAGCTTCCCCACCACGTGATGGAGGAGGTTATCAGGAGAGGAAACTGAGGCCTGCGGAGTGACTTGCCCCAAGTCCCACAAGTAATGAAGCAGGGGGCCAGGACCCTGGGCAGCGGGTCCCCACCTGGATTCCAGGCAAGACTGCCATGTGAGCGATGCCAGGAATGGAGGGGCTGAATGCAGGGAAGGAACCGGCAGTCGCCAAGAGCTCTCCTAGGCTCACTCGGAGCAGGCAACGTCTGGTGCGTTGCATTTCCTTTTTGACAGGAATACTGGCCTGGAGGATCAGTGCAAGGATGACACGGACATCTCACTGAGTCACCCGACCGCTGCCCCTCCCACTCCAACCAGGTTTCCCAAGAGTTCAAAATAGAGGGTGGAGAAATACGATCTGGGGGACGATGACAAGGGCGATCCATGATTCACCAGCAAAGTCCCTTCCAGCAATTCCTCACCACGGATTTGGATGTGCCTCTCATTTGTAAATGAGACCTTAAGTGACAAAAAGATGGAGCTCCTGCAAACTTTGTCACGCTGGGATTACAGGCCAAGCCAAACCACCTTAGCAGTAATAAATGTGAGGCCCTGAGCCTGGGATGGGCCAAAGGCCACAACAAGCAGGGCAAGCAGGCAGGGCAGACATGCAGCCTTGGGTCATCAGATTTCACAGATCCAAAAATAATAAGAGTAACCAGCAGACTTCTGATTCCGGGAAGACGGTTAGACATACTTTTCCTTATTCCTCTGGCTAAGTACAGCTAAAACCCTGGACTTAGATATAAAAAAATATGCAAAGCCTCTGAAGGGTGGAGAGAAGAGGGCCTGAGGAATAACAAGGCACTGAGTTCTCTCGGGTCTCTGTTTGCCCCTGACATCCTAAACATGGAGCTGAAGAAGCCCAGCCAGAAACACCAAGGAGTACAGAAAGAATTTAAAAGCTCACCAAAAGCCTGCCCTCTCCGGCCATGGCTCCAGGAAAGGGGAGCCTAACAAGGCAGAATCAACAGTGGGAGAGCAGCCAATAACCACTCTACTCCAGCCAAACGGAAACAACTGCGGCCCCCACGCCCACCACGAAGGCAGCAATAAGGCTCCAGCATCGGCCACGTGTTGCCCAGAGAACACCAGGTAGGGACTTTCACCCCTGCCAGCCACATCCCCACAGTGTCAGAGGGTATACAGAGGCAAATTCAACATCAACAGCCATTCAGGAAATGCTGATTAAAATCACAATATGACTATACACCTACGAGAATGGCTGAAAGAAAAAAGTGACACCACCAAATGAAGATGTCCAGAAACTGGCGCATACTGGGGGGAATGTACAGCCACTTTGAAAAACAGTTCGGCAGTTTCTTTAAAAACCAAACATGAAACTACAAGACAACCCTGGGATTACAACTCTTGGGCATTTCTCCCAAGAAATGAAGACCTATGTTCACACAAAAAACCTGTCCATGAACGTTTATAGCAGCTTTATTGATAATCACCAAAACCTGGAAACAACCCAGATGTCCTTCAGTGGTAAATGATTAAACTCACAGTGGCACACCCATTCCATGAAACACCACTCTGTATAAAAAGAAACTATCATACACACAGTAACCTGCAGGGATCTCCAAAGAGCTCTGCTGGGTGAAAAAGCCAATCCCGAAAGCTTACATACTACCTGATCCCATTTACAGAACATTCTTGAGATAACAAAATTACAGATATACAGAACAGATTGATGGTTGCCAGGGGATAAGAACGGGAGTGGGTGTGGCTATAAAAGGACAACCAGGGGATCCTTGTGGAGGTGGAAACCTGGATCTTAACAGTACCAATATCAACTTCCTGGCTGTGATATTTTACTTTAGTTTTGCAAGATGTTACCAACGGACGGAACTGGGTAGAGGACACAACGGATCTCTGTATTATTTCAATTCCATGTGAATCTACAATGATCTCGAACTAAAAGGTTTAATTAAAAATAAGTAACCACAATCAAAGTTTTCTAATAACTAATATGTTTAAATTAAATGTTAAGCATTCAGAACAACACTGTATTTCTTAAGAACAGGGGCACGTGTGGTCTCACTCAGCACTGATTAAAAGTATAATCTTACCTTGCTAAAGTCCTTTATTTGTAGGTGGCACAAACTCATGCAATTCACATCTGATTTGCCAAGGAAATATTATGCGGACACACCCTGGGTACATAATCTCAAAGAAAACGAAATTGGGTCCTCCCCACGTGACATGAGGGTCACAGTGCTCGCTGTTTTCCGGCTGTGACACTTGGGCTGGTAGTCACACCTGCACAAGACAGAGCACCGGAAATGGCAGGACTCGCTTCTGTACACAACAGTGCTTGAGAAATCAGTGAAGCCACACCTTATGTCAGCTGTGAACCTCAGTCCTGCCTGCAAACAGCTCTGTACTTCTGGGGTGGGCCGGCCCCAACGCCCGCAGACAGCAGGTACTCTCCGGGAGCAACCAGAAACACCCTCAAGACAAGCTGCCCCGCCGCTCCAGACCCACAGATCCCACTGCCCACCGGACAGGCCCACGCACACACCAAAACAAGTCCTCCCACCAACTGCCCGCCACCCCCGGAGGCCTCAACCTCACCTCCTCTCCCATGCTCAACCCTCATCTGGAGGTTCCAAATTCTTCCTTTCTTCTCAGAAATAAAATCAGTCACTCTTCCGTTCCAACAAACAGACAAGATCCCTGTTCCCCTGGAGCTTACATTCAAATTAAGACAGGAAATAAATACTATAATAAAGAAGTAAATTATATAGCACAGAGAGTAGTACTGGTGATAAAGTCTATGGGGAGAGGAGAGAGACCAGAAGAAGGAGGTCAGGAGACTGAGGTAGGCCTCACTGGAAAAGACTGGAAGGGTGTGGAAGAGAAGAGCCTGAAGCAGGAGCGCGGCCAGTGGCTGGAGCGAGTGAGCCGGGGAGAGAGGTCGCTGGGGAGAGAGGCCGGGCAGCCTGGAGAAGCGACAGGGCCCAGAGTGCCCTGGGGGCACCTGTAAGAGCTCTGGCTTTTAGCCCCAGTGAAATGGGGGCCGTGGAGCTTTTGAGCAGAAGGCTGACATCTGACTTGGGTTTAAAAAGCATCGTTCTGGTTGCATTATTGAAAACTGGGCGTAGCAGGTAGGGCAGAAGTCGGGAAACCTTGTGGGAGCGTGCTCAGCAATCCCATCAAGAGATGAAGGGGAGGGGAGAGCGGGACTCTGACGCCTCCTGAAGACAAGGGGTTTCCTGACAGAATGTACAGACAGGAGCCACAAAGACCCCTGGAGCAGCGGGGGAGAGGCCGCCACCCTGGGAGGGGAAGGCTCTGAGCCGGCTCGGCAGCTGGGAGCCGGGGTCGGGGGTGGGGGGCAGCAGTGCAATTCTGGACGTGCTGGGCTTGGGGTGTCTATCCAGATGCTGGGCATGGCCAAGATTTTATCTCGTTCATGAGACTTCATCACCTTGCCATCAGCCTGGCTACATTATAAAAGGAAATAACATCACTCACAAGTTACCACTGTTGGCGGGTCGCTTAAAAAATTTAAAGTTTTGCAGAGCAGTTTGACAATATCTCATCAAGCTAAAGACGTGCACACCTGGCAATTCTACCCTTAGAAGCACACTCTAAAGAAACTCGTGTTGTGTGCCCAGGAAGACTAGTGTAAGACTGTTCCCGGCAGCGCTGTCTGCAAGGCTGAAATCTGGGAAAACAAGTCGACAGTGGGACACGTCATACACTGGACCCCAATGTAAGCCACGAAAACAACCCTGGAGCATCGTGAGCCTCAACTCACGAAAAGTTCTGAGGCTCATGTCCCACTCCCTGGAAATTCTGATTTAATTCTAGAAATCAGGAATCTGTCATTTTAAACCTTGAACCACTTAACTAAAGATGAATGTATGCACATGGATAAAATTCAGAAACGCAATACTGGGTGAGAAAAAAGCAAGCTGCAGGAGATGTGTAGTGTGACACCATTTATTAGAAGTTTTTAAACTGATTAAACAATACTATGTATTGTTTATACCTACATATATGAGTAGAGAAAGTATAAAAAAGGACGCAAACAACTGATAAACCGCAAACTCAGAATGGGGGTGACCTCAGGGGAGGGAGGGCAGGAAGGGAACAGGATAAGAAAGGGAATATAAAGGACTCCAAGTACATCCATAATGTTTCTTTCTCGGGCTGGGAAGTGTACACAGTTGTTCACTATGTTACTTTTTGAATGCCTGAAATATTTAATAATTTTTTAAAATGTTAAATGTTTTGGCACAAAAATATGCTAAAATATCCAAGCTAGGGCTAGAGACATACACTATGTTTTGTACTTATAGTTTATAGTATTTACACACACACATACAGAGTACGTACAATTTACTGTACTTATGGTTTACAGTATAAATTTATAGTTTGCCTTGTGGTTATAGCTTAGCCCCACAGAAGGGAATTGTGTCAGCCTGCAGACAGATTCTGCTGGTAAAACCGGGGAATCTCCAGCAGCCTGAACTTGGCAATCATGCGTTCATTCACTCACCACACAGAACGCCCCCCTCCGGGCACTCGCGTGGCAGTCACACTCCCCGCCCACCTCTGCTGGCTGCCATGCACTTCATAGCAGACACAACTGTTCCTAATTTGCCTCTCAAATTTCTTATCTCAAAGTAGATTTCTGAATCCTAAAAGAGCTGGCTGAGTGTGTGAAAATGAAGTTGATGCTTTATGAAGGGAGAAAGGGGGAGGCGCGCTGGCTGGACGGCTCAGAACGAAGCTTTTAGAGACCAAAAAAAAACCTTCTCTCCCAACACACCCCCTGGTCAACCACTGGGGTGGCAGCTACCAGAAGCTAACATCAAACCCCAGAAAATTCCTTTCTGAGGATTCTCAAAGCACACAGAGACACACATCCTGCTGCTCAAAGGCCAAGCGAGCTCAGTAAGCCCAGTGATAGAATGAGAGGTGTGGAGAGAGGACAGTACAGCACAGCAGTTACAACAGACTGAGCCATCAGAGGGACACTGGGACAGATGCCTTGTCCCTCTAGTCCTCAGCTTCTTAACCTCAGGGTCACGGCCCCGGTGAATGAGAGAGGCCGTTATTGCTGTTCGTGCCTGGAGCTGTCACCTGCTGTCCTCCAGCAGGAAGGCGCTGGCCCGAAGGCCAGCACAGCTCAGGGCATGTGAGGCAACGATGAGAGCAAAAGGCTGGCTCCCCAGCTGCTCCCACAGAGAGACGGCAGTCACAGCAGACACCTGGGTACAAGAGACACCCAGCAGCCCATGGGGGCATCTGGTCAACACGTGCCTGAAGCGCCATCTGACGCCACTGGGCAAAAATCACCCGCATCTACGGGCAGACTACTTGAGGCTCCGTGGTACTTGGGGATCTGGGTGAAACTTCTCCTGTGACAAAGCTCAGACAACAGGAATTCATCACCGAGAAGCTTATCCGACCTGCAGGCTTTCTACTCGGCCAGGTGGTGACCAAAGAGCATTTCTAGCATGTGGGTGAAGTCACACCACCAAGCCTATGGCTTTAAAAATCCCAGCCTTCTGCTTCCAAGAAACAGAAGACATAAATCAGCCCTCTAGAGGTACTTACAATAACCTACAATTCACTCCACTTACTTCATTCTAAATCCTTATAATTTTAACTTCTTCCCCACGCAGCTTCCCACAGCCTCATCACCCACCATCACCTGGAACTCTTACCTTCCACTCTTCCCTCTTTCAGAACGTTTTCCAACTGCTCAAAATGGATCAGAATTGAAGCGGCCCAGCAAAAACAAAACTCAAGTTTTAAAGCCGATGGGCAAGAACCTGTGGGTCACCAAAGTAGACCAGAGACGCAGAGAAGCCCATCAGCACGGCGCAGTTTAGCCACCGACCCAAAGAGGAGCAAAGGGGCCGTGTCCACACAGGGTTAGGAACCTGGAAATACTCGGCTAAATATAGCTCCCCGGTCCACGGGGCTTGGAAAGGTGGCCAAGAATAAGCATCTGGCACGCTCAGTCATTTCTGTCACTTCCTGTTACTCACGTCCTGCCGTTCCGATGCTGCCCGAAACACTGAGTTCGCCATACACAATCCCCACCTGGAAGCCCCGATATACAAACTATTCACGACAGCTGGGATGTGCGTAGACAAGGGACTTCCTCACACGGTATCATACGAAACACAAAAATAGACACCACCACGCAAACAAGCTCCTGGAGGGCCCTGTGGGAAAGCAGCCCAGGATGCTGGTCCAGACACCCAGGCTCCCCGTCCCGCATCTGCCCCCCAGAAAGGAACCAGGCCTCAACTGCTGATGGGACACCCTCCTCTCTGAAGCTGCACCTCACCTCCAGTCACAGGGCAGCTTTGGGGGCAAAGAGGGGTCCCCACCACCACTGCTACTTGACCTACCCGGGGGCCCAAGGCATTCAGTCAAAGCCAAGCACCCTCTTCCCTGCCCACCTGCCAGCCCTCCTGAGAACACTGGCCACAGGGACTGCAGGACGCCCAGGCAGGGAGCAAAGCCAACTGGGCCACAGGTCAAACTCACATGTAACTTACCAGAAGACAGATTTTTCAAAAGGAACAAAAAGTAAGATGAAGCAAAAAGTAAAAGTTATACCTACAACTGAAATGGGATGACAGTATTTCAAGTTACTCATCGATTCAACATTTCAACGGTGCTTCATTAGCTTTGAAATGTGTTCAACGTGAGGGAAACCTTGGAGATGAGAGGCGGCCCTGAGCAGGGTGGCAGGGTGGGGGGCACCCTGGGGGGAGGGGTACCATGGCCCACGAAGGGCACCCAGGTATGGGGGTGGTGCCCCAGAGGCGGGAAACAGGAGACGGCAAGCAGAAGGCAAAATACAAACGAACAAAATCTAACACGCCTCCAATAGCAAAACGCTAGAAACAGCCTAGATCTCCAAAAACTGGGGAGTGGTGAAATACATAAATAATGACATGTTTCATACGGTGGGATACCATTTAGCCAATTTTAAAAAGGGCGACGACAGTGCACATTTATGTACAGAGATGTTCATAAGATAATAAATTTTAAAAGCAGGCTACAAATTAGTATGCATAATGGGTCCGATTTTTTGTAAAAACTGAAGTGTATGTACTGATATTCACAGGAAAATGCCTAAATCTATGTCTATATCAGGGTCTCTGAACCCCAGCACTACTGACCCTCTGGGCCCAATAATTCTTTGTTGCAGGGACTGTCCCCCACAGCACTGGAGGATGCTGAACAGCATCCTTGAACACGCCAGTAGCATGCCCTCACCCTCACCTAGGTGTCACAGGCCACAACGTCTCCAACTGCCAAATGTCCTTCTGTGGGCGAACCTCACCTCCCCACTCCTTAGTCCCGCCCATGTTTGAGAACCACAGGGCTCTACAACAGTGTTTGCATCTATGATCTCAGTGATAAGACTACTGAGTGTTTATTGTTCATTTTGGTTATGTGTGCTTAATTATTTATAAGGAATGGGCTATTTGTATAAAAAACCGAATAAAAGAACAATCTGAGCACTGGTAAAACATTACAGGTGTTTTTGCTATAATGTAAAATTTGAGTTGCTGAAAATCCTCACATTCTACAAAAGTGCACAATAAAAATTTTAAGCCTCGTGGGAAAGGATGAGCTGGAGCAGACCACTCAAAACCTAGGCAATGCTGTAGCCAAGCGTTAACAGAACGAGAATCTTAATAAAAACACTAGTACTGTACAAACTTTAAAGTACATAAGGAAATACTACAGTAAATATAGAACTTTACTTTTGAAAAAAATGAAGGAGCTTCATGGATGGAAGCTGCTGCAGCTGAGTTACAGATCAGAGACAGGCAAAGCGCACAGAGACCAAGACTCAATAAGCAAGTTGCAGGCAGAGCCTGCAGGCCTCGAGGGCGGGTCTGTGCTCCTCCCTGGCTGGCCCTGCTGGGTCAGTACACTTTTTGTTACGGAAACACACCACAGCAGAAAGGACTTTAACTGCATCTCCCTCTTGGTTACTGCACAAAAGGAACGATTAGCTCAAACACCTAGAATTATTATTATCCCAGTGATAATGAACTCTAAACCAAAGTACCCTGGCAGTGGGTCCTGAAGGGATGTGAGGATGGAGGGAGTGGAATGGGAGTGCCTTGGCAATCTAATCTAGAGGCCACCATGCTGTCACAATTTATCTGTTTTCCTCTGGGATTATTTGACGATAAATCTGCATATACCCAGGTGTATCCACAGTAACCGTACAGTTAGCAACTATCAAGGGGAGGGGAGGGGAGGGGAGGGGAGGGGAGGGGAGGGGAGGGGAGGGGAGGGGAGGAGACGCATAGCAACCTCTATAGTCCAAGGTCTGCCTGCCATGCACTTTTCTGATCACTGAAGGTCAAGCTGATTAGGCAGTCAGACTTCCAAGAGCAAAGTGGCCTGAGGTAAGAACACCTGCATCTGCTGACTCGCCAGGTGTCCGTCCCTGGGACAAAGTCTTGTGCACATCTTTACTGATGAGCTGATCTCAGGCTGTTTGTTAAGTAAACCACAGACGAGCTACCAGGCAGCATGCCATGCCGCCAGAAACAAACAAAACACCGAAGGAAAAAACAAGGTTTACAAAGAATTTATTAAAGGGCATGTTTATATTACACTTCTGTGTTTAAAATATATATATTTCAAGGAAGGGACACACATAGGCTGGAAAACTGGAAGTTGACACCTCAGGTTTTTTTCTTTTCCTTCTGGTTTTCTGTATCTTCCAAAATGTCTACAGTAAGGGGTATTTTTAAATTATCTATGTTTCTTTTTTCCTACAAAATCAACATCTGGGACAAAAACTACTAGTTGCCTACACAACTAGCATTTTCCCTTCTTCCTCACGAACTGACCTTGCTGTTCCTGATGGCCCCTAGCTCGGCCTAGCTCACAGAGCACGTTCCACCGCCCCTGACCTAGGGACACAAAAGAGGTACACAAGCTGACGTGCTGGGGCTGGTGGGGGGACCTCCCAGGAAAGCTCTTTGAGAGGATGACACAGTGGCAGCCTCTGCCCGCCCGCTCCTTGCGGCCCCTGCTCCTGGCATTTGGCCCCCGGGAGGGGCCCTGAGACCCTGCCGACTGTGGGGCTCCAGACTGGCTAAGCCTGCTGGGCCCTAGTCTTTTCAAGGAGAAAAAAACAAACCTCTGCCGTATTTAAACCACTGTCACCTGGCTTTTCTGCTAAATACCCCAGACCTAAACTGAATTAAGACTACCATCTCTATCATCACACAGAGAAGAAAACCATGGCACAGAGACTGAGCCTTCTTCACGCTCCAGGTAAAGAACTTGATTTACTTCGTTACATGAGAACTGAAAACTGTCCACTCAAATGGCAGCAGCACCAAGGGAGCCTGATTTAACAGAGTAACAGTAAGGCTGAAATAATGACACCACAAATCAAATCTGACGACTTCCATCAGGGCTGGGCAAACTTTGGCCTGCCACCTGTTCTTGAAATAAAGTTTTATTAGAACACAGCCACACCTGTTCATTTACGTACTGTCTCTGGCTGCTGCAGACAGCCACAAAGACCCAACAGCCGCCAAGGCCTGAAATGCCTGGCCCTTTAGAGAACTTTGCTGCTGACCTCTGATATACGTCATTCCATACATCTTAGGAGGAACATAAAGAGAATTTGCTATATATAAGAGAGATAAATAACAAGGACCTACTGTATAGCACAGGGGACTATATTCAATATCCTGTAACAACCTACAATGGAAAAGAATCTGAAAAAGAATGGATATATGTCAATATGTATAACTGAATCACTTTGCTGTACACCTGAAACTAACACAACACTGTAAATCAACTACACTTCAATTCAAAACTGTTTAAAACAAAAACAAAAGAATTTGATGTGAAGGTGTTAAATGCAATTTGCTGCATAAAAGATGGAATTTGCACCTTGTCCCTTTTCTGACTCTGGTTCCTCTAAGGAGGGGGTCTCTGCTCTGTTCCCAGAGGAATCCCTGAGTGCCTGGCAGATAGTACGCACTCAATAAATAATGACGGAATGGAACACTTGCCCTTAACATGAAGGGTCACCTCTGAAAACTGTGTTTATATGCTCACACTTACTAAGCAATGTAGGATGAAAAACCTTACAAAGTGAAAACTACCACAACAATATATACTTCTGCAAATCTCCCCTAACACCCCCTCCCCCATTTTATCTGGACTATTTCAATGCAGTTTACCCAGTGGGTTGAGGATTCCCAGGTTCTCTGACCTTACTGTGACTCACTCTGGGAGATAAAAGGTCTGGGAAAATGACCACATCTCACGCTGAGGTCACACTGCTACATACGTGAGGATGCTCTCAAGTTTTGCTCCCAGCAAAGGACTAGGCCAGCAGGAGAAGAAACCGAGGTGTGGGTCCTTTCAGCCCCTCCCCAGTCCCCTTGGGTGGGGACCCTGGCAGTGAGATGGCCTCACCACCACCACCCCCAGGCAATGAAAGGGGTGGTAACTCCTCCTCTCAGAACTGATTCTAAGGAAAATGTCTTCAGACATGTTACCACTGCATTAAAAAAGTAAACACCACAACGTGAAGGTTTCCAATTTGATGGTATGAAGCAAAGCTGGAGGAGGAGACGAGGTGAGGACGGCTGGACCCGAGCTGCTTCGCGCACAACTCACAGCCATCACGTGGTCCTGCTTGGGTTCAGCCGGAAGGTGAGGTCACAGACTTGCACAAGTGCCCGTGACGGGACAACCATCTGTTCTAACCCCATGTCACACACTAGGCGACGGATGCCCAGAGAGGGAAGGTAGCTCCCCAAGGCCACACAGCTTGTAGGAGGCAGAGCCAGGACCAGAAGAAGATGGCCAACACGTGTCCAGGGCACATCGTGGCCTGTGGAGCTCCCTCCTGGAGGGATGAAGTGCCCACCGACCTTGGGGCTCAGGGGAGCTGTGCCGGCTGGCACGTGGATGCGGCACTCTAACTAACACAGCAGGCCGTGTCCTTCAAATCTAGACCCAGGATGGAGACAGGACCCTGAGAAGCACAGCCCTTGTTCTCAGCTCCCAGTTCTGCCAAGGGAGCCCCGGTTCCCACACCCAACCTCTGTAGCTGCACTGTAGGCGCACAAAGACCCAGACCCTAAGATGCAAAGGGGGGCGTGAGCACTAGACCCCCTTCCAGTGCCAGGACCTGAATGGAGTACACAGCCACAGCGCTCATGTCCTCTCAGAGATGCCCAGTCCAGACCACCTGCTCTCTCTCACTCCCTGACTAATGTACTCAGTCCAGGGCTGTCACTAGTAAGCAGCCCAGGACAGAGCATCTCAGACCCATCCCAGCCGGGCAGGTAGGTCACAGGCAAGGTGACTTTCAGGATAATCCCCCCTCACCTACAACCACTCCCCCTCAACTTTAGACAGTTTACCCCTTTCCTCTGACCAAGCTTCCTATATTCCTCTGGTATTTCAAGTATATTTCAAAAATGAAAAGAAGTAATTCCAACCACAGGATTTAACATTTAAAAAAAAAAAAAAAACCCAAGACAGAAAAAGGTTGAAGATATTTCTTCCCTCGGCAAGCCCTGACTCAGAGGGTCTGTCTACCAGAGCTGTGGACACATTCCCATGTATCTGGACAGCTGCAGTGGAAGCGCAAGGCATGCGGTCAGCCGAGGCCAGCTGGCCTGACTCAGGAGCCACCTCCCCTTGTCATGACACAGCTATGACACAGTCCCATGTGGATGGAGGAGCGAGAAGTTTCACAGAGATGCCGAGGGATGGAGACACAGCAACAACAAACCAATCAACCCAACAAATATTTCTAGAACGCCTACTTTGTGCCAGCATGTCTCAGGGTGCTAGAATGGAGAGAGTCAGCAAGCCCAGGACATCCCTTCTCTAGAGAAGTTGACACCTCTCCCTCCAACAGAGAGAAATTGGAGGGGAAAAGGAGTACGTAAAATGTCAATGTAGACAAGAAACAAAAAACCTGAGGAGCCTATATCCATTTAAAAATTTAATTTATTATCAAAAATTTCAAAAGGTATTATCGAAAACCTTCCCAAATAGAGAGATCCACACCTAGTTTCACTGGTAAGTTTAGCAAAAATTTAAGAAAGAAGTAACACCAAACTGTATCAGAAAACAGAGGGAGGAACAATGATCCTCCTTGTTTTATAATGCTAGCTTACATGTTTTATAAAGCCAGCTTACTCTAAGTGCCAAAACCTGACAAAAACAAAAAGATTACAGATCAGTATCTCTCACAGATAGAGATGCAAAAACCCGTAACAAAATAACAGCAAACTGAATCCAATAATAAGTAAAAGGATAATACATCATGAGAAAACAGGGTTTATCCCAGGAATGCGAGGTTGGTTTAACGTTGGAAAATCAGTCAATTTCATTTCTCCTTTTAACATAATAAAGGAGAAAATCCATATGATCACTTCAACAGATACCAGAAAAGCATCTGATGAAATTCAACACCCACTCATAACAAATATTCTCAACAAACAGGAAAATCCTCAAAGTGATAGAGGCTACCTAAAAAAGCCTACAGCTAACATCATACTTAACAGTGAAGAGCTTAACTGTTTCCTGTTAAGACTCAAAGAAATGAAAGGATTTCTGCTTTCACTCCTTCTATTCAACATTGCACTGGCAGTCCAAGCTTTTGCAATGAGACAAGAAAAAGAAATATATGGCATTTGGGTCAGAAGGACATAAAGCTGTCCCTACTTTGCAGATGATATGACTGCTTACATAGAAATTTCTGGGGAATCTACAACAACTACTAGAACTATGAAGTTATTTTCCAAGACCACAAAAGCCATTGTTTGCAGCAAACAATTGGAAAATATTTCTATTTAATTTATTTAATAGGCACAAAAAACAAACTACACAGAAATTAATCTAAGAAAAGACATTAAAGATATCTGAAAGGGCTTCCCTGCTGGTGCAGTGGTTGAGAGTCCACCTGCCGATGCAGGGGACACGGGTTCGCACCCCGGTCCGGGAAGATTCCACATGCTGCGGAGTGGCTGGGCCCGTGAGCCATGGCCACCGAGCCTTCGCATCCGGAGCCTGTGCTCCGCAATGAGAGAGGCCACAACAGTGAGAGGCCCACGTACCACAAAAAAAAAAAAAAAAAAAAAAGATATCTGAAAACTACAAAACTACTACTGAAAACTACAAAACTTTGCTGGGAGAAATTAAAGAAGACCTAAATAAATACAGAGATATATCATGTTCATGGGAAAACCCAATGTTATTTACACATCAATTCCCTCCAAACTGATTTATAGATTCAATGCAACCTCAGTAAGATTCCAGCAGGCCCTTTTTAAATAGGAACTGACCAATTAATTTTTATTTACATAAAAATGCGAAGGGTTTTGAATAACCAAAGCAATTTTAAGAAAGAAAAACAGAGTTAAGAGGGCTTGAGTCTGATTTCAACACTTACTGTAAAGTAACAGTAATCAAGAAAGTATGGAGTTAGGATAGGGTCAGACATAGATCAATGGAACAGAATAGAAAGCCTGGAGATAGATTTACAAATATATGGTCAACTGACTTGTGACAAAGGTGTCAAAGTAATTCAATGTGGAAAGGAAAGCCTCTTCAACAAATGCTGCTGGAACAACTGAACATCCATATGGGGGAAAAAAAATGAACATCACTCTTACCTCACATTATACATAAAATTTAACCATAATCCTAACTGTAAAACCTAAAACTGCAAAACTTCTAGAAGAAAAATCTTTGCAATGCTGAGGTAGAAAGGGTTTCTTGGATAGGACACAAATTTCACCAAAGACTCCATTCTTCTACAAATGCCATTAAGAAAAAGGCAAGCCAGAACAAGAAAAACATTCATAACACATATATCACAGACCAATATCCAGAATATATAAAGAGCTCTTACAACTCAATAATAAGACAAACAAGTCAGTACAAAAATGGACAGATGATTCTACCATATGCTTCACAGAAGAAGACATACAAATAGTCTATAAGTACATGAATAGATGCTGACATCATTTGTCATCGGGGAATGGAAATTAAAACCACAATGAGACACTACTATATACCTATTAGGACATGTAAAATAAAAAGATAATATAAAAAGACTGACCACACCAAGTACTGGTGAGGATGTGGAAAACTGGAACTTTCATGCACTATTGGTGAGAATGTAAACTTCCAAGCACTCTGCAAAACAGCTGAGCAGTTTCTTGAAAAGTTAAACATAGCACCTACTATATGACCCAGCAATTCTGCTAGTAAGTTTTTACCCAAGGGAAATGAAAACATATGTCCACACAAAGACGTGTATACGAATGTTCGTGGCAGCTTTGTCTGCATTAGCTCCAAACTGGGAACTCCTTGAATGGCCGCCACAGGTAAATGGATCAACAAATTGGGGAAAAAAAACAAATTACTGATACACCCAAAATGGAAAACTTCAAAATCATTATGCTACGCCAAAGAAGCCAGACATTAAAAAAAAAAAGGACACACTACCGTTATTCAATTTATACAGAATTCTAAAAAATGCAAACTAATCTACAAAGACAGAAAAGAGATCCTTATTTGCCTGAGGAGGGATATGGAGAGAGAATGGATTACAAGGAAATTTTCAGGGGGATGGAAATGTTTGTTATTCTGACTGTGGCGACAGTTTCAACAGGTATGTGTGTGTGTGTGCGTGCACATGCGTGTGTGTGTGTGTGTGAGAGAGAAACTCATAAAGCTGTAACAGTGCAGTTCATTGTACAGCAATTAGGCCTCAAGTAAGCTATAAAAATATTTTTAATGCTAATATATCTTAGTGCACTAGAATATTCTTTAAATTACAGGGTTGAACCTTTCTCTAAATGACTAGATGACCAGAGGGTTTATCATCAAAGCCAGGAAATTTCTGCAAGTGGGTGCTAAAAATAATTGACAAGTGTTAACTCATCTACAACAGGGTGTGTAAACTGGCAGTGCCCAGGAAAGCCAGCACTTACAGCTTTGGGAACAACAAATACCTAATCTATTCCTTGGTGTGATTAGATACCTCTTGCATACAGCAAACCATAAAGTTCATTCCTCAGAAGACAGAGAGCCAAGCTGGCAACAGCCTCAAAGGTCAGCTATCCTGGACCCTTATTTCCCAGGTCAAGGAAGCAGCCCTGGTTTTCAGTGTCAGGGACAGGACAGACGCCAAGCCTCCTGCCTCAAGGTCAGTGTCCCTTCAGCCCCTCCAAGGATAAGGGGGGAGCCACCCCCACTCCTATTTTCCAAATGTCTAATTACTCTGATTCACCATCGTTAGACCTTTGCAAACTGAGAACAATTAGGAAGCAGAGAAGACAGTGCCCTGACACTAACCGGCTTTTCTGGATGGAGGTGAGCCTGGGTGCACCCAGAGCGGCTGGGCGCAGGGGAGCTCCCGGCCTTACCTGAGCACCTCTGCACCTGGCTGAGTCTTGAGGTTTTAGCTAAACATCCTGTAAGAACCAGTACAACAGCTCAGGATCACATGTTTCTTTTTGAGTCTACATTGCAAACTAAGTGCTTCAGCTGTGGAGGAGGAGGGATTATTAAGTCAAAAAACAGCACAGTCTCCCCACCAGCAAGCAGGGAATTATCTTAACTTGATAACAAGTTGTTTCAAGAAAATAAAAAGATCCCACCACTCTATGCACTCTGAAATACCAGATTATTCTGGAACAGAAAAGCAGGATATTTTTTTAAAACGTAATACCCTACAGAGTGACACCATTTTCCTAACTTTCAAGGAAAAAACCAGAGAGGACACGGCTCAATCATATCCTTGGGACATTTACCAAGTATTTATGAAACCTGGACATTTATCTGAACATTTACCAAAGAACACTGGGTCAAGAATGGCTAAAATTGGGCTTCCCTGGTGGCGCAGTGTTTGAGAGTCCACCTGCCGATGCAGGGGACATGGGTTCGTGCCCCGGTCTGGGAAGATCCCAAGTGCCACGGAGCAGCTGGGCCCGTGAGCCATGGCCGCTGAGCCTGCGCGTCCGGAGCCTGTGCTCCGCAACGGGAGAGGCCCGCGTACCGCACAAAAAAAAAAAAAAAAAAAGAATGGCTAAAATTATTCATTTCCTGGACACCCCAAGAAAAACTGAATCAAATCTATGTTTCTCCACTGTTTCTTCTCTCAAAGAACTTTACAAAATTACTATAGTCAAACTACAGTCTCTCAACTGTCCTTTTTTGTTTCCTCTATCACTTGTAAATAAAGACAATCAGAAGCGTTAACAATTAACACACACATATATACACATGCATACACACCACACAACACATACACACACACACAGCCCAACAGTATTGTGAAAATGGCTTCAATTTCATAAACGCAACCCCCTACTCAAAAATAACACACAGCCCTGACAAGTAACAGCGTCCTCCCGCACCCCAATTCTAAATATACTTAACAGACACCACAACTAGTTCCACCGCTCACCAGCCAGGCTGCCAGAAGACAGTGTTCTCTCTCTCTGCCTGCTTGGAACGACTGTAAGAACCAAATGCTAAGCCCTCACGTGGAGTACACGGCTCTTTGGACCATCTGTGTCACAGAGCAGGTGCTGCCTTCAGCAAAACCCCACACTTAGCAAACACACAGCCACCAATTTGGCTCAAAGCCTGCTTCTTCCCGCTTCTTGAAACTGAGAACACAGAGTGGATTATAAAGCATGGAATTCACTGGATTAACTTCCTCCTGCAGCTGCTCTCCTAGTCCTGCTCCACTGTCCAAGGGGTGTTTTAACAATCAGAGCATTTAATTCACTAAGCACCTACTACGTGCCAGGTGCTTGCCCCTCCCCTCCCCAGGTGTGAGATAGTACTGCCCCGACTTTTCCAATAGGAGAATGAAGCTACAGGTATAAGAAGCTGAGATCCCACAGCTGACGGCTGACACAGCCAGGACATGAGGTCAGGCTCTCCTGGAGCTCTGAGCTTGGGGAGGGACCAGGCGGTGCGCTCAGGCGGCAGGAGCCACTATCCTAACATGGGGCTTCCCGTCTGGCACAGCTTCTATACAAGGACTTACGGGACAGCCTCAACCCACAAGTACAACCCTCCCCATCCCAGATCCAGGCCAGCAGTCACAGAAATTGGGAAGAGTTTTTTCCATGCAAGGAAATTTGCCAATTATATATATAGCTTTTCCTCTCTCTGAGCCAAAGTGACTGGTGTAGGGGTTTTGCCCAGGAAATATCTGAGCTCCAAACAAGCTGAAAAGGAAAACTGATGTTGAAATCTGGATAAAGGTCATGGTTGCTCACCAAAGGAGCGGCGCCTGACCACCCCACAGGCTGACATCTGCTGGAAACAGCTGAGAAACTCAGGTCCATGGTTCCACCTCATGCAGACCTACAAAGGGACTCTCATTCATTGAACAAACTTGAATGCCAAATAGGTAAGATTTAAAACAACTAAAAATACTACATAAATCCATCATATATTGTAGCTTCGTTTTTATTTAGAGTTATCAGGCTATAACTAATAGAAACAGGAAACATAAAATATAAGGGAAAACCAAATGTGATTTATAATAAGCAAATTAAACAAAGATACCTTATATTTTTAATTACATTTGTGTTTCCTTTATATTTTATTTTTCCTCTTTTTATTAGTTATTTGCCTGATAATTCTTAAGGGCAATAATTCTTTCCTGATACCTACTCTTCAGTTGCAGATGCTATTTTTAACACTGCCAAGAAAATTAATCTCATCTGAAATCCTTTGGAATTTCTACAAATCAGAATAACTGCTAAGTGTTAGCAAGTTGACCCCTATTACTTTCCTACTAGTAGTGATAACTGGTAGTGGAGATAAAAACTAGGAAACATTCAGAGGGCACTTTTTTGCCAACCCAATGACCAATGAGATGGAGTCTAGTATTATCCCCATTTCACAGATGAGAAAACTCTTAGATGAAGTATCTTGCCCTAAGTCATAGAGCTAAAAAAAGAAGACCACCTTTATAATGTACCTCACAAAACTTCTGGATACCATAAAACATTTCAACAATAGTACTGGGAGGAAAGGAAGTAATAAATACAGACATGAAAAATCACTCCTCTCTATGTATGGCATGGTTATTCTGACATGGTCATTTCAGGGCAACCATCAGGATGATGCTATGAGCGAAGCCTGCTAGATCCCTATGCCAATGGCCATACGCTGTAGTCATCTGACTAACAGAAGTGCTAAGTCATTTTTGGGAAACCACACAAAATTTCAATATGGAATTTTGCAGAAAAGCCACCCTCTAAACATGTATATCCTAAATGTAATTCTCATTCAATTTCTACTGAAATTATACTGAAACTTGGAATGTCTTTTTTGTGCCATGGACCCCTTTTGGCAGTCTAGTGAAGCCTATGGACCCTCTCAGAATGTCTCTAAATGCAGAAAATGAAGTACCATTGCAATGAAAATCAGTTTTAATAAACTATAGTCAAACCCACTGACCCCTTGTGGGGAAGAAGGTCCATGAACCTAGATAAAAAAACCTCTGCCAGGTAACACCCTTTCTTTTCTCCTCCCTCTCCCCCACCTCCCAAAAGGAGATAAGGGGGACACTGGCACTCTAGCAGTCATCTTGAACCAGGAGAATCAAATTCTGGAGGGACCCAGATGACCCTGTAGAACTGCCATACTGATCAAGGACTGCCTACCTCTGTATAGAAAAATAAAACTTTACATGTTCACACCATTTTTATTTTGACAACTATTTTTTACAAGCAGATGTAGTGGGTTGAAAGATGGCCTGCAAAAAAATATACCTGTGTTCTAATCCCCAGAACCTGTGAATATGAGCTTATTTGGAAAAAGTCTTTGTAAACATAATTAAGGATCTTAGGATGCAATCATCCTGGATTATCTGGGTGGCCCTAAATCCAATGACAAGTGTCCTTATAAGAGACAAAAGAAAGGACACAGGGGAAGGAGGAGAAAGTCCTGCAAAGATGGAGGCAGAGATGGGGGTGATGCAGCCACAAGCCAAGGAGTGCCTGGAGCCACCAGAAGCTGGAAGAGGCATGGGATGGAATCTCCCCTAAGACCTCGGTTGGGAGCGCAGGCCTGCCAACACCTTGATTTCAGACTTCTGGCCTCCAGAAATGTGAGAGAATACATTTCTGTTGTTCTAAGCCATATGGTAATTTGTCATGGCAGCCCCAGGAAACTAATTTAGCAGCCAAACCTATTTCTAATATACACACCTTTATGATATTCTAAACATTAAATACTAAAAATTAAATGTAAACTCCCTTTCAGGTATGCAATGCTGTATATGGCATTATGCAGAAACAGCTCTCTAAACACGTATGTCCTAAATTTTTTTTTTTTTTTTTTTGCGGTACGCGGGCCTCTCACTGTTGTGGCCTCTCCCGTTGCGGAGCACAGGCTCCGGACGTGCAGGCCCAGCGGCCATGGCTCATGGGCCCAGCCACTCCGCGGCATGTGGGATCTTCCCGGACCGCAGCACGAACCCGTGTCCCCTGCATCGGCAGGCGGACTCTCAACCACTGCGCCACCAGGGAAGCCATATATCCTAAATTTAATTCTCATTCAGTGTATACTGAAAACTCTCTATTTTCAATCCCCATTATTTGGCCAATCCATTTTCCTGAAATTTAAGAATAAACCGAGGGCCTGTCCTTGCCTCCACTCTATTCTTATATCATGCCACTAAGCGTTCGCTTCTTGGTTCCTGCCCTCTGCCCAAGCTTCTTCCGCCCCCTCCCAACCACTCCTCACCCCTCACGCCAGCGTGTTCTCGACTTCTCCACTGCCCTTCTCCAGGCTGCACTGCCTGCAGAGCAGATGTTCCAACTTTCTGCTCACGTTTCTTCCTCCACCAGCTCGGTCACTGACACCAGGGTCTCTTGAGCTGTCTGTCCACTTCCTCATCATGAAACCCAGCCCAGCCTCCTCCTTTCCTTTACTACAGGTACATGACACACTCACCAGAGATTCTGGGGGTATAGGATACGTTAAAGTTCCAGTTGTGACCCATCTAAAATAATGTGAAGTAAGCAGAAGCTGAAATTCAGAAGTCCTCATGCTCAGAAATGAAGCTGTAAACCAGAACCAAACCAGAATCACGCAGAGCTGAAGGAAGTTTTATCTTCTCAACCTCAAGTCAGGCGACAGAGGTGAGAAAGGCCCCACGACCGAGCAAAGACCACCCTCAGGAAAACCTGCACCCTCTCCTGAGCAAAGGAACCCAGCACGGGAGCTACTCTGCAGGGAGAGACCACACTCATTTTCCCAAATGTCCCTCCTGTGATCTAAGACGCTTGTGCTAGCATTATCTGCAACAGGAAAACTGAAAACATTCTAAGTCCCTAATACTGCAGGAGTAAATGAAGTTTAACTGATCAGCTATGACTCATCTACATGATGAAATACCCACAACTAGAGAGGTGGTCATTATAGAGGCTCACGATGTGGGAACATTTATACGATGAAATAATAAATAAAGCCAAAATATAAAACTATACATATGTTGATGTATATAAAACATATGCAAAACTTAATGTCTGCCTATGAAAAAGTCTTAAGGGAACATGAAAAAAGAAAACAGCTGCTGAGCTACTGCAGGATCTTCATTTTTTCCACTTTAAATTTCCTTTAAAATCATTATCACAATTCAAACACTTTAAGAACTACGTTAATAAGCTGTCTGCACACTGTTGGTCTGTTGGTCTGTCAGTGACTGGGAGCTCCTAGGTGCTGTTCCTGGAACGCATCTGACGTGCGGGCTCACCCATGCCATCTCTGTAAGAGGCCTGTCCCCCAGGTCCCGCTCACACATCCCCTTCTCAGCAGAAGTTTCCACTCCCCGGGCCGACTGAGACACTTCTTTCTCCTCTCTCTCATGGCCTTTTGCACCTTCCTCTGCATTACACCTGTCACAGGGTCCAATCATGATTTCTGTTCACGTCTAACAGCCCGTAAGAAGTCTCTAGGTACAGGGAACGCATCTTCCACCTCCGTCCACCCCCAGACACCTAACGGAGCTTGCCACAGCAGGGACTTCTTTCCCTTTGAAAGAAGGGAAGATGAGTCTTTCTAAAACATGCATCTTTTCCAACTGATCTCTACATGATTTCAGAAATAAGGTTGCCAGGGTAAAGTCTTACTTGTCAAATTATTCCTATATTCTCCAGCGGTAAGCAAGAAGCTTTCAAGCTGTCAAACCTGGAAATGCACACAGAGCAAAGGTGCCAGCCCCTGCCGAAGCTACTCACCAGAATCCAGAAGCACACAGCTCCAGGGAGCTCCTAGGTCCTGCTCACTCCCAGTAACAAAAAGGGGCCCGGCCCACAGGACCACCTACAATAATGGACGTCTGTTCCACTGGGCTTCACAAAGGAGCAACAATTCTCTGAACAGCAAGTGGCAGCAGAACCGACTTCCTGGCTCCCGCTCACTCGCACAGCTGGCACGTGCCCTGCGCTGGGACGGCAAGCTGTGAAAGAGAACCCCGACCTCAAATCAAGACGCAGAAGGTGAGACCACGTGCCCAGATTACTAAGGAGGCTGCACTCAGCACTGCAGGAGTGTGGGTCCCAAATGTGGCTGCACCTCGAAATTGAGGAGAGCTTTGAAAAATCACCCATTTGTAAATCAGCAGCAGAATCTCTGGGGATGGTGCCAGGAACCCTTTTTTTAAGTTCTAAAGGGTGATCAGGCATAGCCAAGGCTGGGAGCCACCGCCCTGAGGGAGAAGGCGGCAGAGGGTTCGTTCCCTTCTGACCACAGCATAAATAGGAAGGTCTTAGGGAACAGGGTGTTTTCACCCTACCTTTGAGGAACGGACCAGGTTGACAGGGAGAGTTTGTGGAGAGGGCCTCAGACCGAGGGGCCCCACAGAGACCACGGCCAGCAGGCGACCGTGCACAGGGCATTTGTTCCCTGCAAAAAGAGCAGGCTGGACTGGAGCAGGTCCGTGTCGGGGAGAGGCTGGGAGGGTCAGAGAGCGCCAGATCCCCTGGATGGCATTAGATAAGAAACGAGGAGGCACTCGAGGACTTACAGTACTTTTAAAAATGGGCAGAAGATGCCTCTTTTTAATGGTTTTATATTCAGGTATATTCCAGTAAAACTCGTCTTTCCTCTTCAAGGTCCAACTCCACTGCAGCTGCTCCTATGGCCCGGGTAGGAGTGAACAGACTGCTCCAGGCCAGTGAAATCTGGAGTGATCGCAGGACAATCCATTTAAGAAACACAAGTATACCAAACCAAAGAAAACTTTCTAATTAAGACCAATGACACAGTAAATTAATTTGGTCCATTGCTTTCCATCATTAACTCATCGAATACTCACTTGTTATAGTAAGTGCCTATAATCGTATTGTCATTAATAGCAACCACTTTCATCACGCCTACATTACATTAATTCATTTAACCCTTCCAACAGCCCACAAGCAGGTACTATTATTATCCCTACTCCTCAGACGAGGAAACTGAGGCTCAGAGCCGTGTGATTTGCCCAAGGTCACTCAGCCGGTGAGAGGCCAAGCTGAGACTCACGCCCTGGCTTCCCAGTCCTTGCCTGTGCACCCTGCTTCTGTGCAAGGCCCTGTGCGGGCACTTTCAGAGATAAAGAAAGAACCATAACCCAGCCCTGCTGTCTAGGCTCTTACACCTGAGTGAGGAAACACAGATCCTGACAGATTCAAAGAGAGAGTCCCTGACTCCTCTGGGAAACCCGAAATTTGGAAATTCCACATAGCACGTAACTTCCCCCATAAATGAAGCAAAATGTAACTGACCATGTCACAGCAAATACACAGGTGGAACCCTCAGGCTCCTTGCTTCCTTCTCCACAGCGCTGGGCCTGGCTCTCCCCTGAGGGCAGCCTCCGTCCCTGCCCAACTCTGACTGTGTGGGGGCCCAGAGCCCCACCCAGGGGGGTCATGAGCTCCCACCAGCCCCAGGATTCAGAGGTGTTGCCTCGGCCAAACCAGCGAGCCGTGCGTGGTGCTGGTGTGGCCGCAGGTGCCCGGGGCGTCCCTGACTGAGGTGAGGGGCTTGGGGAAACATACTATCCTCTCCGAGAGGCAACGCAGGCTGGGAGTCTGTGAGCCCGGCACGCTCCAGGCTCCTTGCCCTCGCGGGGACACGGCCAGGGCTCGGCGCTCAACCTGTTCCCCAGCGTCCATCAGGAACACACGTGTCCACCTCAGATGACGCATCCCTTTATCCTACTCGTTGTGAATATCTTCACTAAATTGAATTTGGCTCTGATTCTGCCTCCCTCAAAAGGGACAGAGCCTCTGACACCAGCCACCATGAAGTCAGTGTCTGGGGTGAAATTTCTAAAAATGGAAGCGGCCAGCAACACACCCTGGTAAAGGGAGAAAGTACAGAGCTGCCAGAGGCTTGCCCTGTGCAATGTAACCGTGATATGTGCAGAGCTGCTTTCTAGGAAGCGTCTAGAAGCATCTCTCATTGATTGCTCAATACCCGTTTTTCTTCAGTGCTGTTCCTGAATCACGCAGAACAAAGAGCAGCGCTGCTAACAAAGAGAGCAGTGTTTAACCAAACTGCCTGCAAGGCCCTGTCCCCGCTCCACCTCCCTCACCTGCCACAGAAAAGGCCACCTGTCCAACCTCCTCACACCCATTCTGGCCACCTCTTCCCTGCAGATCTATTCTCCAGCAGCTGCCATAATAAAAACCCACAGGCTTTAAAAAACTTCCCAATACATACGGCAAAAAGGTCCAAACTCCCCACAGCCTGTAAAGCACTTCCCCTCTGCCCTCTGCCCATCTCGCCACCCTAACACATGCTCCACTCCCTCTGACAGGAACCACTTCAACCCCAGACACCTGGTATTGCTGGCCACAGCCCCCCTCAGCCTCAGGTCTCTGCACGTCTCTCCCGGCCGCGTCGCAGCCACGGGAAGGCCTGCCCTGACACCCGCTCGCCGCTACAGCCAAGCTACTTCCTTCTTGGCCTGCTGCTCCTAACTGCTCAGTACCTGCCTCTCACACAGGACTGCTCACTACATGAAGGGAGCTCTTTTACTGCCATCCAGCACCTGTCCACTGAAAGTGCTCTACTGAGTGAAATCAGTGAGAGGAACAGGGCCAAAATCATCCTGGAACTAGCGATCAAGTCACTCTTCAACATATAATTATGAGCACCTACTGTGTGCTGGCACTTGGGTAAAGCAGTGAGCAAAACAGACAAAAATCCTTGCTCTCACGCAGCATGTTACAGCATTTAACAAAGTAAACAAAACTGCATGGACTCGGAGCAGCGACCCTCAAGGGAGGGATGTGGGGGGGGGGGGTGTGAGAACAGAGCTCTGCTGTGCCCCACTGCTTTCATTTGTTTTTGCTGCATTCTGAAACTTCAAATAACTTTAAAGGAGTGTGATGACATTTCATCAAAATTTATCAAAATAGAATACAGGTTTAAAATGATGGAACACTGACTTGAAGAAATAAGTAAACGAAAGCACTCAACTCTAATGGCCCTACAATTCCTGGGCTGCTGTGGGAAGATTATAAAAGAATAGCTATAGCTCTAGGCTATAGCTCTAGGCTGCTGTAGGAAGGTTATAAAAGAAGCCATCATAGGACTTGAATACAACTAAAATCACTAAAGAAAGCTCAAAGATGACTAGAACAGGGAGGGGGAATGTCCAAAGTCAGTGAAGACATTTGGATACCCAAGAGGAAATGCACGTGCTCAAAGGACAATCTTTCCCTAAGGCAGGAAAATGACAATGTTAAACAGAAAACATTTAAAAAATATTTTCTCTATCAAACGAGAATAAGCCAAGATAAAAACAAAGTAAATTAATTGGTAGAAGCAATACTTGAAGAGATAATAACCAAGACTTTCCCCAAACTGACAACAGAAGGGACATATAGCTGCAGATTTCAGAAGTGTTAGGAACACTAAGCAAGATGAACACAAAGAACCATGACTGGAAAAATCACAGTAAAACAGCACAATGCCAAAGGAAAAGAAAAATCTTAAAAGTAGTCAGACGGGGTGGGGGCGGGGGGGGGGGGCAAGGTATATTATCATCCAAGGAACAACAATAGGACTGACAAGTTACTTTTAACAAAAATAATGGAAGCTACAATACAATGGAATGACATTTTTAGATTGCTGAAAGAAAATGACTGCCATGCTAGAACTGTATAACAAGCAAGAATAACCTTCAAAAAGATGAAATAAAACAAAAGTAGAGGGCCTCCCTGGTGGCGCAGTGGTTGAGAGTCCGCCTGCCGATGCAGGAGACACGGGTTCGTGCCCCGGTCCGGAAAGATCCCACATGCCACGGAGCGGCTGGGCCCGTGAGCCATGGCCGCTGAGCCTGCGCGACCGGAGCCTGTGCTCCGCAACAGGAGAGGCCACAACAGTGAGAGGCCTGTGTACCGCAAAAAATAAATAAATAAAAATAAAACAAAAGTAGAAACCAACACTAAAGAAATTAAAGAGAATTTTTCACAGAAAGAATACTACCCCATAGATCACAGAAATACAGAAAGAAATGAAGGGCAACAGAAAAGGCAAATATTCACTAGAAATCTAAATGACTGTCAACTGTATAATAATGTCTTATGAGGTTTCAAATATATGTAAAATTAAAGTAAATAACAAACCAGCACAAAGGCAAGAGGTGACTACAGAGAGGTTTCCTTTTTTTTTTTTTTAATTTATTTATTTTATTTATTTATTTTTGGCTGTGTTGGGTCTTCGTTGCTACGTGCGGGCTTTCTCTAGTTGCAGTGAGCAGGGTCTACTCTTCGTTGTGGGGCGCGGGCTTCTCATTGCAGTGGCTCCTCTTGTTGCGGAGCACGGGCTTCAGTAGTTGTGGCACACAGGCTCAGTAGTTGTGGCTCGCGGACTCTACAGTGCAGGCTCAGTAGCTGTGGCGCACAGACTTAGTTGCTCCACGGCATGTGGGATCTTCCCAGACCAGGGACCGAATGAACCCGTGTCCCCTGCATTGGCAGGCGGATTCTTAACCACTGCGCCACTAGGGAAGTCCTGAGAGGTTTCCTTCTTAAGTACCAGAAATTAATTGAAATTTCAATTATAATTTCAATAGCAATGAAGAGCATAGAGAGTTTAAATGCTCTAAGATCCCTGTAGTACTAATCTGTAGTAGAAGCACTAATCTGTAGTAGAAGTTAATAAGTCAAGGATATATTTTGCAATCTATAAAATATCCACTAAAATAATGTATATGAAACAAGCTAAAAGAGAGGAGAAAATGAAATAATTCATCTATTTTAAAAAGAAAGATGTGAAAAAATATAAAATGTGAGACTAAGAGAAAACAAGTAATAATGTATTGGATTTGTACCCAAATACAAGAGAATCTAAAACTAAGTACAGATTAAACATAATCTAGTTAAAGGCACCATCCAATTAAACAGTCCAATAGACAGTTTAAAAAAACCACACAACTTTATGCTGCTTACAAGAGACACATCTTAAATATAAACAAAAAGGTTTAAGGTAAAAGGATGGAAAATTATATACCACTACTTACAATACAATTACTAACCAAAATAAAGCTACTGTAGCTAGAGTAACATCAAAGTAAACTTTAAGGCAAAAAACATTAAGAGAAATAAAAGGTTATTTCATAATAAAAGGGTCAATCTAGTAAGAATATAAAATAATTCTAAATCTGTATGCATTTAATAATAAGCCTTCAAATATATAAAGCAAAAATTAACAGAATGAAAACAAAAAACAGGTAAGTCCACAATCACAGTAGGAGACTTTAATAAATCTCACTCAATAACTAATAGGACAAACAGAAAAACTAGTCAGAAGGTTATAAAAGATTTGAGAAAAATGATTAAACTTTTGTCCTAATCAACTTACAAGAACTAATGAATCCAAGTTCTGTTCAAATGCACATGGAACATTTATGAAAAGTGACCACTTACTGGGTCATAAAGTCTCAACAACTTTAAAGGACTGAAATCATTCCGAGTATGTTCTCTGATCACAGTAAAGACTAGAAAAATCGGACTTCCCTGGCAGCACAGTGGTTAAGAATCCGCCTGCCAATGCAGGGGACGCGGGTTCGAGCCCTGGTCCGGGAAGTTCCCACGTGCCGCGGAACAACTAAGCCCATGTGCCACAACTACTGAGCCTGCACTCTAGAGCCCGTGAGCCACAACTACTGAGCCCGCATGCCACAACTACTGAGCCCACGTGCCACAACTACTGAAGCCCGCATGCCTAGAGCCCGTGCTCCGTAACAAGAGAAACCACCGCTGTGAGAAGCCCACACACTGCAACAAAGGGTAGTGCTCGCCACAACTAGAGAAAAGCCCACGTGCAACGAAGACCCAATGCAGCAAAAAAAAAAAAAAAGACTAGAAAAATCACCCAAATGCCATGAAATTAGGAAACACACAGATCAGAAAACAGACACAAAAGAATATACACAGAAGAATATGAGCTCATTTACATCAAATATCTAGAACAGCCAACACGAATCTACAGTATTAGAAGTTAGGGTGGTGGTTACATGTGGCCGGGGGTCGGAGAGGGGGAACAACTGGGCAATACCGCAAGGGGAGCTTCCCAGGGCCTAGACATGTTCTACAGCTTGATCTGGGTGACGGTTACACATCAAGCTCTGTACATACATCTGTGCACTTTTCAGTTTGGAAGTCATAGTTCGATTTTTTTAATTATTTAGAATATACAAACTTTCAGTAAAGCAGAAATGCTGCTTTGCTTTGACAAACTCCTTTGAAGAGTCATGGTAGTTAAAATATACGTTCAGAACAAATCTGTATAAATTTTTTGATAAGGCTGAAAATAATTTTTAAATTATCCCATGAAAAGAAATATAAGGGGAAAATGAGAAGTATTTTAACCTGACAATTTTGGCCTATTATTAGTGTATGAAATCTAGTTTTTAAAAAAAAAACAAAAAAAAAGGATCACTGAAACAAGCATAGCCAATGGGGGCAAACTTACGTAGATAAATAGAATAAGAGAAAGGAGTAATTTTGAACCCCCAAAATACAGAGCTGACTATGCAAAAGCACATGAAAAATCAATTCATAAAGAAATTAATACAAATGGCCAACAGACTGTGAGAAATGTTTGACATCACTTTGATAATCAATGAAATAAAACAAATTACCATTTTTATCAAAGCAGCAAAGATGTTCTAAAATTTTAACACATGGTATTTGTAAAAGGATAGAAAAAAACCACTTCATCAAGTCCTACTCATACAGGTTCTAAAGGCAATTTGGCAATAATATACCGAAAGCCTTCTAGTTTTCATAGATTAATATAAACATGTTTAATTATCAAAAACCTATTTCATGTTATTTCAGAGGCTGGGACACGAAGCTGGCAAATCCCCTTTTCCTCTTCATGCTGCTGTTATGCTCTTTGACCTTGTAGACCCCACTTGAAGGTAAGAATGCAGAGGACTCTGTCTGCTCTACTCCCCATCTTCTGAAAGCTCCCACGGCCAAAGCTCCACCTCATCTAAAGGCACATCTGTGTCTTTAGCTGCATCCCACCTTCACTTTGTTCTTAAAGAACAGAAAACAAGCAGACCCGTCTCCAGTTACATAAGCCTCCTTCGTACCATTTCTTCCATCAAACCTGTATAAAAATCTCTCCTCTCCCCCAAATATTTCCTCCCATCTCCCTTGGAAGTCTCTTGTCCCTCAGATCCTTATTTCTTTATGATACAGTTCTTTGGCCATTTTAGGGAGAAATTAAAATGGAGTCTTTTCTAATGTGGAGCAAATTTACTCATTCTTTTCCAGTTACAAAAGGTTCCCATCTGTTGGCTGATTCATGATAACAGCAACTTTCAATGCCTTGTTCTTTGTATCAGGCATGCAATTTTAATAGAAGTTGTGGAATTTGGAAATTACTACCGGAATAGCTGGAAAACCAAATGAGATATCCCAGGAAATGTAGTAGCTTCTGGGCAAATGCATTCATTCATTCTGCACTCACTTCCCTGGACACATGGGCCAGGCACTGGCAAAGTCCAAGGCCAGGCCCTGCCTCCTAGGACCTGCATGCAGATTCCTGCAGTTTGCTGTATGGGAAGTGACAGGTTCAGAGTTCAGACAGTAAATACTGCAGGGCGTTAGAAATGGGAGAGTCCAAAACCTACGGACCCTCTGTGGAAGCATGCCTCAGGGAAGTGGGCACCGGTCAACTGGCTCCAAACACTCCCCATGTATCCCCAAATTCCAGACGCCATCACGGATTGCTCAGAAATGGTCTCCTTATCTTGGGATATTTCTGGGGAACCTCATTATTAATCTTTCTCTTGTCCTTTCAGCACATCCTCAGATGAAAAACCAGTTTTTACAGCACTAACAAAATCTAAAATAAATGTGAAAGAATCAGTGCCTCTGCCCCAAGAGCTGGGAAACCATCCATGACCGCCCCACAGGAACTGGCTCGACATCTGGAAGTCAACTATTTGGCACACATTTTCCCATAGAGACAGTATATAAATCAGGGTTCATTCTCAAATCAGACTGACAAAGCTCCATAATAACTCATGTAGTACCAAAGCACAGTGGCATACTATTTTTTATGGAGACATAATTCCCATACAATTCATCCTTTTACAGTATACAATTCAGTGGTTTTTAGCGTATTCATAAAGTTGTGCAACCATCACCACTATCTAATGTTAGAACATTCTGCCACAAACCCCCAACTAAAATCCGGTACCCATTAGCACTCCTCCTTCCCACAGCCTCTGGCAACCACTAATCTACTGTCTCTACAGATTTGACTATTGTGCATTTCATATAAATGTGATCATAAAATATGTGGTCTTTTGTGTCTGGCTTTCATTCAGCATGTTTTCAAGGCCCATCCAAGTTGTAACACGTATCAGTACCTCATTTATTTTTCAAAAGTCTTTTAAAAGTTCACACTTTCTACCTCAAAAGGGATTCCATTTCTAAGAACTTAGGCTATGGAAATAATCAGAAATATACAAAAGTATCTGTGTGCAAGTGTACAGCACAGTGTTATTTTATACAAAAAAATGGACAACCTGACAATTTTGGCCTATTATTAGTGTATGAAATCTAGTTTTTAAAAAAAAAAACAAAAAAAAAGGATCACTGAAACAAGCATAGCCAATGGGGGCAAACTTACGTAGATAAATAGAATAAGAGAAAGGAGTAATTTTGAACCCCCAAAATACAGAGCTGACTATGCAAAAGCACATGAAAAATCAATTCATAAAGAAATTAATACAAATGGCCAACAGACTGTGAGAAATGTTTGACATCACTTTGATAATCAATGAAATAAAACAAATTACCATTTTTATCAAAGCGGCAAAGATGTTCTAAAATTTTAACACATGGTATTTGTAAAAGGATAGAAAAAAACCACTTCATCAAGTCCTACTCATACAAGTTCTAAAGGCAAGTTGGCAATAATATACCAAAAGCCTTCTAGTTTTCATAGATTAATATAAACATGTTTAATTATCAAAAACTGGTTAAGTGTATAAATTTATACGATGGAATACTATGCAACACGAATAAACAAGATTTTGAAGGATATTATAAGAAAAAAGCTCATTGTTAACCGAAGAAAGAGGTTAAAAACTATACTTTATAAAACACATTTGGTGGGAACAACATAAATCAATATATATTATTAGGTATCTTTGGGTAGTAGGAATGTGGATGGTTTTAAATTTCCTATTTTATCTATACGCTTTAAAATTTTCTTTAATAACTTTATCAGAAATGTAATTTATCTTGACTAACATTTTTCTACTGCGAGAAAAAACAACTTTTGGAATGTTGGAATGTGAACAGAAATGCACTCAGTTAAATTCTGAGTCCCTAATGTCTTTTAATTATTTATATATATGAAAATAAAAATGAACTAATCAATAAGTTGTTTTAAAAAGTTACGAAAAGCAGACAGAAGACAATAAATACAAATGCATAAAGTGAATTAGGTAATAGAAAAATGGAATTGTTCAATAATCTAAGAACTGGATCTCTTAAAAGACAAAAATGATAGAGTTTAAGAAATATGACAAGGCAGTCTCCCAAGGCAATAGAAATAAAAGCAAAAATAAACAAATGGGACGTAATCAAACTTATAAGCTTTTTCACAGCAAAGGAAACCATAAGCAAAATGAGAAGACAACCTACTGACTGGAAGAAAATATTTGCAAATGATACAACTGATAAGGGCTTAATTTCCAAAATATACAAACAGCTCATACAACTCAATAACAAAAAAACAAGCTACCCAATCGAAAAATGGGCAGAAGACCTAAACAGACATTTCTCCAAAGAAGACATACAGGTGGCCAATAGGCACATGAAAAGATGCTCAACACCACTAATTACTAGAGAAATGCAAATCAAAACCACAATGAGGTACCACCACACACCGCTCAGAATGGCCATCATTAAAGTCTACAAATAACAAATGCTGGAGAGGGTGTGAAGAAAAGGGAACCCTCCTACACTCTTGGTGGGAATATAAATTGGTGCAGCCACTATGGAAAACAGTATAGAGGTTCCTCAAAAAACTAAAAATAGAGTTGCCATATAATCCATCAACCCCGGTAAAACTATAATTTGAAAGATACATGCACCCCTGTGTTCACAGCAGCATTGTTTACAATAGCCAAGACATGGAAACAACCTAAATGTCCATCAACAGATGAATGGATAAAGAAGATGTGATATGTATATACAATGGAATATTAACCAGCCATAAAAAAGAATGAAATAATGCCATTTGCGGCAACATGGATGGACCAAGAGATTATCGTACTAAGTCAGAAAGAGAAAGACAAATACAAGACGACATCACTTATATGTGGAATCTAAAACACGACACAAATGAACATATCTATGAAACAGAAACAGACTCACAGATACAGAACAGACTTGTGGTTGCCAAGGGGAGAGTAGGTAGGGGAGGGATGGAGGTTAGGGTTGGGAGTTTGGGATTAGCAGATGCAAACTATTATATATAGAATGAATAAACAACAAGGCCCTATTGTATAGGAACAAGGAACTATATGCAATATCCTGTGATAAACCACAATGTAAAAGAATATGAAAAAAGAATATATATATGTGTAACAATCACTTTGCTATACAGAAGAAATTAACACAACATTGTAAATCAACTATACTTCAATAAAATTTTTAAAAAGAGAGAAATATGACAAGAAAAACAAAAGCTAAACAAGTAAAATTAGGTATGTGAAAGGGGATCTAACCAGAGACATTTATGTTTAAAGTGCAGGACTTCCCCGGTGGTCCAGTGGTTAAGACTGCGTGCTTCCAATGCAGGGGGCGTGGGTTCAATCCCTGGTCGGGGAACTAGGATCCCGCATGCCACACGGCATGGCCAAAAATAAATAAATAAAAATAAAGTGCAAACAACAAATGTTACTAAATCTGAAGGTGTGGAATAAATGGGAAAGTAAATACAAAAATGGACTCAAGAAGTAAAAAAGTTCCTATGATCAAAAAGCAAAAACAAACCTTTTAGGGACTGCCCTGGTGGTCCAGTGGTTAAGAATCTGCCTTCCAATGCAGGGGGCGTGGGTTCGATCCCTGGTCAGGGAAGTAAGATTCCATATGCTGCGGGGCAACTAAGCCCACACGCCACATCTAGAGAGGATGCCTGCGTGCTGCAAGGAAGAGCCCGCGCTCCAAAACAAAAGATCCCACGTGCCACAACTAAGACCAGACGCAGCCATAAATAAATAAATATTTTTTTAAAATTGAAATAAACCTTTTAGGTTTATTCAGAGCCTTATTACCTCCCTGAAAAGTAAATTCTCTCAAACTTTCAAGAAATAATCAACTCTAAAGCTATAAAAATGTTCCAGAGCACAAAAAATCATGGACAGTTACTAAATGGATTTTATGGAGCTAGTTTAACTCCAAAATCAAAACACAACAAAGGCTACCTCCTACCCAAAGAAAAGCACACACATGCTTTCAGAAAATTCTAAATCCAAAATTAGGGTATAACATTCAACATTACCAGGAACAATTTATTATTATGAAATGTACAAATACCTAAAACCAAACTGATCATCTAAATTAATGTTCAAAACAATCCAGTGAAATTCAACACCTACTCCTATTAAACACTCTAGAAGCCATAAATCAAAGAATAATCCACTTCCATAGTTGTCTCCCCAGCCAGTAAGTAAATGATAAAACTAATGCAGAAAAAGTAAAAACAGTCCAAATAAAACGAGGAATAAAATTAAAGAGGCCGTCAGGGAAGTCTGACTAATTCGATAAGCCACAAAGTAAAACCAAGAGCAGTTAATTACACCAAAACAAAATAAGTAGAAGTTTAAATGAAGGAAGGAAAATCCCATTTGGAGCAGCAACATAATCGATCCATAAATAAACAAGTTAAAAAAAACCTGAAAGTAGCTAAAACTAATACTAACCCAAAATGTTTAGATCCTAAACATGAAGAGGGCTTCCCTGGTGGCGCAGTGGTTGAGAGTCCGCCTACCGATGCAGGGGACACGGGTTCGTGCCCCGGTCCGGGAGGATCCCACGTGCCGCAGAGCGGCTAGGCCCGTGAGCCATGGCCGCTGAGCCTGCGCGTCCGGAGCCTGTGCTCCACAACGGGAGAGGCCACAACAGTGAGAGGCCCGCGTACCGCAAAAAAAAAAAAAAAAAAAATGAAGAAAATTACCCACCTTGACTGAGTTATAAAAGAATTGTAAAAAGGTAGGGAACATACTGTATTTCTAGATAAGCTCACTTAATAACACAATGAAAAATATTTTAAAATATTCCATTCCTGCTATTAGAGTCATACCTTACACATCAGGTTCTAAAGTCAGCCCCCGAAGCCAAAACTGTAAAGTCATACAAGAAATGCTGTACAGCTATTAAAAAATGTGATGAACACTTAGATCAATCAACATGGGGAAATGTCCACCATAAACTGTCAAGAGAAAAAAATAAAACTAAACATGTAAAACAAAAGGATCACTACGATCTCATGTTATATGTGGGTAAAGAGGGTAAAGACATAGATATTTAGACATAAAGATAGTCACTCTAAAGTGAGCAGCTGGCTACCTCTGGGTACTGAGGTCACACGATTTTACGCATTTAGAACTTTTGCAGAAAGTACAACATAATTTCTATAAATGTGGTGGGGGGAGGAGTTTTAAAAAGAAAAATATCAACATTCTATGTTTTGAGGTGGCTGAATGATGGCTGCTTTTTTAAAATATAAATTTATTTATTTATTTAATTTATTTAGTTTTGGCGGCGGCGCGTCTTCGTTGCTGCGCAGGCTTTCTCTAGTTGCGGTGAGCGGGGGCTACTCTTCGTTGCAGTGTGCGGGCTTCTCACTGCGGTGGCTTCTCTTGTTGCAGAGCATGGGCTCTAAACACGCAGGCCTCAGCAGTTGTGGCTCGCGGGCTCTAGAGCGCAGGCTCAGTAGTTGTGTTGCACAAGCTTAGTTGCTCCACGGCATGTGGGATCCTCCCGGACCAGGGATCAAACCCGTGTCCCCTGCATTGGCAGGCGGATTCCCAACCACTGAGCCACCAGAGAAGTCCCCTGATGGCTGTTTTTTAATTGCTTCAACATTTTCTGTATTTTCCAAATTTTCTATAACAATCATGAAAAACAAACCTCTGTGCAAAATTGTAAATGTAAACTACAACATGTTTTAAAAATTCCTTTGGTCCCTCTTGTTCTTTTGTGCTTAATGTGCAAAATTCTCAGTTATTCTCCAACCATAGCATTATTTTGAACCTTAAATTCAAAATTTACCACGAATTGTTCCAATCAGAGAGCAAAGGATGAAAAATCTGAACTGCTCACACACATTTGTTCAAATTAAACAGGAAAACCAAATGTGGTGAAGAATCAAGAAAGGTGTGCGTCCAAAGACTTACCGTAAAGCTGTTGTTGACATTTTTAGTGCTGGATTCAGCCACGCTGGCGTCTGTCAGGTCCACCTCATCAAATATGATCGACTGGAAAGACACAGGGACTGCAGTCAGTGGGGGTAAGGTGTCTCGACCCCAGGCAAGCACTTGAGAACTAAATGAACGCTGAGTGAGTTCACCCTACCTGCTTCTGACAAAGCACCGAGCTCACAGGTATAGCTCAAGACTTTTTTTTAGTCCAGGGAGTTCCCCAGTGATTGCATTAATGGAACCAAAAATATATCCTCACACGAGTCCACCTGAGAGGGCAGGTTCCCGACTGAAGGTCCTCTGTCCTTCCGACTTTAGTTTCTCCACCTCGCACATTTGGGGGGAGAGGTCCCGGCTAAAATAAACAATTCTAGGGGAAGAGAGACTGACCTAAATAGAAGGGACCCAGCCATGAAAGAAAACAAGGGAGCAGAGCAGAGTGAATCTAGTCCTGGAGAGAGAGACAGGCTCCAGAAGAAGGGCTGGGAACCAGGTCTGAGATGCCCTCCTCCCCATTTTCCTCTCCTCTCTCTCCCAAATCCCCCCGTTCATAGCCCTCACCTCCTGTTTACCTTTGCGTCCCCTCTAGGAGGAGGACTCCATCAGAAACCCCTGGAGGAAACGCTAATAAGCTAGAAAAGAGATTCAGTCTTTTAAGTAACTCCCCCACCCCTCCAACTAAAATAACTGTAAGGGTTTGTCTTTTTTTAATGAAGGATGTGGTCAGAACCCTATCTAAACAAGTTACTCTGTTCAATTTCAAATTTTAATGCACTAACTCACTAGGGATACATCTCAAAATGTAAATTATTCAGATTCCAGATTATTTTTAATGCCGAAATATTAGTATTGACTGCAATACTGATACAAAAAGACTGGTATTCAGAACACCAAAAACTAGGTTTGCAGATACGCTAGTGTTTGAAGTGTGTGACACCACAATCGTCTAAACTGGGCAGTGACTCAGGGACTCTCAGTGGCTCCTCCTCTGTCACTGGCATCTGCCTGGTGATTCTAGCTTTAAATCTTACACACATGGCACATGGGAAGAAGGATCATGGCTAGAAAGCCAGAGGCAATTTCTATTCACACACCAAAAAGCCCAACACACTTTAAAAATACTTTTAGTTAGATTCACAGGTACATATACTCAACTCCAAACTCATCAAGTTGTATACAGTAAGTATCTGTACAGCTTTTTGTAGGCCAATTATACCTTACTAAAGTGTTTTTAAGAAAAAGATACTTAGGCTGTAATAAGAGATTTTTAAGCCAGTTACCCCCGATTTCTCTGAAAAAAAAGATATCTAATGGTAATGTGGTTACTTCTGTGACCTTTTCTCCTTTCCCCATTGGTTACACATGACATTAAAGAAAATGAATAAAAAAATCAATTCATAAGAAATAAAAAATCAGTTCATAAGAAATAAAACATGCTTGAGACAAATAAAACCCAGCACCCTTGAGTATTACAAAACTTGCTCAAAATAACAGATCTAGAATCGAAGGTTTTTCCCAAGATGAGGACACAGAACCCAGTCTCTCCCTGCAGCTCCTCAGATAGTTTTCTCTCGTTAAGTTTCCTCCTCTGCATCTCACCTTGGCAGTTTTTGCATAGTACAGCGTTCGCCCTCGAAGCTTAAAGTATCTCCTTTTTGATCGTTGGAATGAATTGTTCTGTTTGGTCAGCATCCCCTCTTTGATGACGGTCTGAAAGCACAGAAACGGATTCATGAGCATGTTTTCGCGGTGCCATGCGCTTGTCCACTGACTCCAGTGCATTTGTGTCTCTAATGGGCTGATGGCCTAACAGAACTATTTCACACTCTCCCCAGACCCTGACCTATGGACAGGTTGAGCACACAGCCAGGGGAGGGTGACACAATTCTCCAGGGGGCGATGGTGTGCCAGAGTGGCGGGGGGAGGGGCATGGGAGTGTGTCAGAGGCCCAAGGTGTGCCCTGCATATGCCCCCGGGGCGGGGGGGGGTTAGCAGAAGCGGGGCGCAGGACCACCATTAGTGGCCCCGGGCCAGTGCTCTCTCCAACTTCAGCATTTGGTATTTTTCAGCTATTCTTGGCCCTGTCTCCGTGTTCTCTGGCCTCCTGCCATTTCTCAGGATCCTGTTGCCAAAACTGTCGATGTAGGTTGCTATGGGGTTCAGTGCAGTTCCAGGCCTGCCCCCTTGGGCCCTCACCCCTGTTCACAGGCTGGGCATGTGCATCTACCCACACTGTAACACAGAGAAGAGCCACTGCCAAAGTCACTAAAACTCCTCCACCCCCAAAATCTGACCAACCACCACCAAGCAGGAGTTCAAAGACAATCATGAGGTGAACAGCAGTCCACTCAGCTCAGCTCAATTAAAGCCAAGAATGGGGGCATGGCTTCTCCTGAGGCTGCTTCCCGGGCACTTACCAAACGGGAGGAGGGAGCCCTACACACCACTTACAAGTTAAAAGTTCAAGGACCTACCTGATCGTTAGATGCGTTGAACTATGCAGAGCCACTAACACAGTCAAAACTAATAAACAAGGTGCCCTGAAACAAGTGCCTGGCTTCCAGCATCTGCACACACCTCAACAAATGTCCATTCTACACGGAGGCCCACCATGCGATGGAGGCAGAATGTATAAAGTTCTGTTCAAGGACAAGAACATGGGTCCAGAGAAGCTTTTGTTTAATTACCCAATCCCCTACAGCTCTGCACTTTAGGTAACTTTTTAAGTAGCTGTACAAAGCACTTGGGCGTCTGTGGCCACTTAAGACGACATACGATGAAACAAGACACAGAAACCCTACGTCACCCCAATGTGTCAGAGGCAAGAGCAGAAGTCTGTGCTGCCTGGTCCCTCCGCAGGAGTGGAACCTGCGATGCACTGATACCCCCGTAGAAGAATGCTGAAGACAACCCCCTACACACACCACCAGCATCTGGCTGTGCACCAGGACCCCCCCGTGACAGCCCACGCTCCAGGTGTCCTGGGAGGCCGGCAGCACTGCTCCTCCCCTTATCCCTGCCACACAATGTCCTCTTGGAGCTTCCTGGGCACAGTGGGCTGTACATGCCAGCTTGCGACCCACATGCTGGGTCTGATGGAATTTGTGCAGTCAGGGCTGGCCCAGCAGCACAAAGAGCAACCATTTCCAATTCCCTAGAGAATCAACTCTGGCCGGGGGGGGGGGACGGACGGACTAGTGAGGAACCGCCCTACTCATTCTGTGGCATGCACCTTCACCTTTACTTCTGAGGAGGCCACCCACTGTTCTTCCAGGTAATTAAGGAGAGAGGAACACATCACCCAAGATCAAGGTAAGAGATATGTGCCGATCCAAGGCAGAGAGAAAGTCCCAACCTCTGGTCCCAGGAGCTCCTGCAATACAGAAGGACTGCTAGGTTGTTTCCTAAGATTCTTTTCAGACCCAAGTGCACATGGTGATGCTATTTCAATGTGCTCTTCAAAGACAGGACAGCTGACTGCCCAACGGAGCACACACAAGACGCCTGCTCAGCTCTCCAGGAGAGCCTTTCCTCTGGACCCCGCAGGACCCGCTCACAGACCAAGTCACCTCTCCTCACCCCCAAACGTCTTCCTTACCTCTGCAGAAGAAGTCATCACTTCCACCTCTTTCCCAAATGCAAATTAAAGGAAAATAGGAAAAAAAAGGCACCAAAACCAACAAGCCCAGACCCAGAAAAGTTATAAGAAGTTATCTTTAAAGGATAAATGCTAGAGTATTTTTCTTGCATCTCCCGCTACACATGTCACACATAAAAGAAAAGCAGAATTAAACCAAAATCCACTCTCTCTCTCTCACACACACACACACACACACACACACACACACACACACACACACACACACATCTTTCAGAGAGCGGATGAGAGCTGCGATCTTGGGCTACCCAAGGAGAGCTGCTGTTCTATTTATAGAACAACAGTGCTCAGAAAAAGACTCTGGTGGGTTTCAGCGGAAAAGGCTGGGGAAAAGATAAAGACCAGTATTTCTTTGAAGCTTTCTCAGAAACTGCATTTCTTCTCCTATTCACTGCTAGTGGAAGACTATAGATATGCTGCAGAATATTTTTAACACTCAGTCAAAAGCAATGCACTAAAAGTGGTCAAGAAAAGAACACCCCTGACTAATCTGCTGTGCTTTGCATTTGGCAGCCTGTAAGCAGCACCCACAGGAAACTGCTCAGCTGGCAGGGCTCCTCCTCACGCCCACCGGAGCAGAGAACCAGAAGCCCAAACCCAGACCCAAGAGGGGCTGGTCGCTTATGCTGGTCAGCCAGGCTCTTAGAATCATTTTGTCAAGTTCTTTGCACAAACAACAGGGCCAACTCTGTCCTTCAAGCCATCCGGGGCACCTTCATTACCATCAGGGACAAAGGACAGATTTGCAACACACACAGGCACTGAGAATCCGAGCGGCAAGTAAGTGGGAAGTGGAGCATGTGGCCCCCCTCCAAACGGAGAGGATGCAAATCCCAAGCTGGGCTGCGGGATGGAAGACGGCAGGGTATTCAGCCTGAGCCAAAGCCGCCCACTGACTGACAGAGACACGCCCAAGCCACAGGTGAGGCGGCCCAGGCACCTGCCACAGGCGAAGCTCGCATCCTAGTCATCCTGCTCAGGAGCAAAGAACGGAGTAAGGCAGCTCCGGAAAGGCCCTTCCAAAGCCTGCAAACCAGTGGGCAGAGAAGCCGAGGTCAGGCCTGCCTTGGGGCCCTGTTCACCAGTCACGGGGGAGGATGACCCCTCTCTGCAAAGGCAGTGGGAGCTCCTGCTCTCACCCTCCCTTTGTGCCCTCCCCAGACAGGCAGCAGCAGTGGCTCAGAGGGCTCCAGGGACAGCTCAGACCAGAGGAGGACAGAGGACACAGGACGCCAGGGAGGGAACAATTCCCCCACAAGGGAAGGCTTCCCAGAACAGGTCTTAGAAGATGAGCAGGGGTCTGAGCAGGCCAGGCAGAGAGGTCCACAGCCTCCTACAGGCTGCAGGCAGAGCCCAAGAGGGCTGGGAAGGTGGGCAAAGGGCCCAGATCACTGACAGCCAGACCTCCCAGTCACAGGGCCCCCAAATCAGGGGGCGGTATCTCAGGATGTACATTTTACTTAAGAAAGATGATTTTGAAAAAAAAAAAAAAAGAAAGATGATTTTGGCCACAATGTGGAGAAGAGGGAGTGGGGATGAAATGAGGAGGCAGGCAGGACACTCCAGAAACTCTTATAAGACGGCAACCGACAGGAGCACCTGGGAGGATGAGGCACAGTCACAGGCATGAGAGCATTTGAAAGAAGACAAACCATAGATGGGGTGAAGGGGATGATCCCAAGGGGTCTCCTGGGGGAGGATGTGGCCTTCGTTTTAGACGTGCTGACTCAGTACGCCGGAGACGCCTGGGGGAGCTGAGTGGAGGGCCAGCAGCAGATAATGCGGTTGGGGCACAAGATAAAGTTTAAGGGGGAGACACCTCAATGAAGTCCCTTATGGGGAAGGAATGGAATGAGAAGAGGCTCAAGGAACTGGGAACCCCAGGACACGAACATCAGGTGCAGAGAGGAGGTGGGAGTCCAAAACGGAAGACAAGAAGGAAGTGGCACAAAACCAGGGGAGCAGATGAGAAAGCACCGAGAAGTCATCGTGGATGACATCTGCTAAGGGCTGAGGTCGAGTGCACGGGTGAGGTCATCAGTGGGGCCCAGGAGAAGCCAGACGAGAGGTCCGTGAGGAGTCACTGAGGACCCGCCGCCAGAGCAGACTCTCGACCTGACCCAGGGCAAAGCCAGATCAAAGGGCAATGAATGTGACCCGGATGGGAGGAGGAAGCAAAGATGGTAGGTTGTTTTTTTAATTTGCATGTTTCTTAACTTTTTATGAACTTGGAATTATACTGTACATGAACTTCCTATTCCTTCTGTCCTAATGTGTTGTCAACAGCCTTCCATATTAGTAAATATATTTTTGTCTGCTACAGAGTATTTCACTGTAGTGATGTGCGTGTATCATTCAACACACTCCCACTGCTGGAACATTTAGAACGCTTCCTGCTCAATATTATCAACAATGCTTCAAAGATTAGTGCTATAATGGAATATCCCCACATGTCCTGAGCTACTCCTTAGAGCAAAGTACTAGAAGTAGAACTTGGGGATCCAAGCCCAGAAACAGATGCTCACAGGTTTGAAAGCGTGATGTGTGACAGCAGGCTGGGGGAGAGAGGGACTAGTCGGTGGAGCTGAGACATCAGGTCATCTAAGGGGAAAGGTGCATTGGTCCCGTACCCCACACACCACACAGGAATCACTTCCAGGTGGCCTACAGATTCAGTGCAAAAGGAGAAACTTTAAAAGCTTCAGTAGACAATATAGGATAATTTCTTTATGACCTTAGAACTGGAAAAAATTTCTTAAATAGGATTTTTAAAATACTAAACATAAACTATAAGATTGCTGAAACCAACTTAATTCCCACTGAGAAACTCTGGCCATCAGACACCTTATAAAGAAACAGAAGAGAGGGGCTTCCCTGGTGGCGCTGTGGTTAAGAATCCACCTGCCAATGCAGGGGACACGGGTTCAAGCCCTGGTCCTGGAAGATCCCACATGCCACGGAGCAGCTAAGCCCGTGCGCCACAACTACTGAGCCTGCGCTCTAGAGCCCACATGCTGCAACTACTGAAGCCCGTGTGCCACAACTACCGAAGCCCGCGAACCTAGAACCCGTGCTCCGCAACAAGAGAAGCCACCACGATGTGAAGCCAGCGCACCGCAACGAAGAGTAGCCCCCCACTCGCCAGAACTAGAGAAAGCCCGCATGCAGCAACAAAGACCCAACGCAGCAAAAATAAACTTAAAAAAAAAAAGTGTTACTTTAAATTTGCACATCACTTGAAATTTTCATGAGCATTTTTATAACTATTTGGCTTCTTAAGAGAACAAACACTTATGGTCTATGAGACAGACACTAATATTCTGAGTGACAAATAAGAAAACTGGTCACTGAGTAATTTGTCCAAGGTTAAACAGCTAACAACAGACCACAAAAGAAATGTCAGGCCTCCTTACTCTTATCTCAAACCTCCTTCTAAGGTTTAGGAATACCGTAATAAATAAACAGGAAACAACCAGAAAATAATTTGCTCACAAAACACAGGCATGTACAGCATACCCAAGACCAATAGATTATTTTAAACTCTTACTAAGTGAGTGCCCACCGTATCTACCACATAACATACAAGCCATTTTCACCTTTTAATCCTCACGCCGACTTTGGAGGCATGTAGTAATATTCCCATTTTATAGACTAGGAAACTGAGAGTCAGAAGAATTAAGTAACTCACTCAAGGCCACATAGCTAGTAAATGGAAGACCTGAAATTTAAACCTAGAACCTAGTCAGGCCAAAATTATCTGTTGGCAAGTCTATGACCCTCCATCATGAGGCTGTGTCCCTCGCCAGATCAAGAGAGGCCCAAGGGCTATGGTTGTCTTATTGATCTTATTCATCTTAATTACCCAGTGCCCAGCACTGAGAATTCTGAGGAAACTTTCTGCAAAATATCATAAAGGGCTAATATCCCTAATCTATAAAAAGGTTCTTAAAAATTGAGAACTAACAACCTGATAGAAAAATGGGCAAAAAATATGAACAGCCATTTCACAAAAAAATTAAAATAGTACATTTCACAAAAAATAAATTTAAATGGCCCTTAAATACATGAAAAGATGCTCGACCTAGCTCATAATGAGAGAAAAACAAATTGAAACTAAACTAAACTACTATTCTCACTATCAGATTGACAACAAAAAAAAAAGCCAACACACTCTGGGCGAGACTGTGAAGAAACAGGCTGGTCCGACTGCAGGATGAGGTAAACCTTGAGGACCAGAATCTGGCAAAACCCAGCAAATCAGACGTGCATCTACCCTCTGATCCAGTAAGCCCACTCCAAGGAAACTATCCCACAGACACTCTAGTAAAAATATAAAATGAGGTTTGTGCAAGGATATTTGCTACAAAATATTATAGCAAAAGACTGAAAATAATCCAAATGGTTGAATAAACTATGGTACATTCAGGAAACAGAATACTACACCATTGTAAAAGGAATGAGGAAGATCTTTATACAGCTATGGAATGATCTCCAGATTATATTAAGTGAAAAAAGAAAGGTTCAGAACATGTAAGGAGTATGCTACCTTTTGCGTAAAAAGGATATTTGTGTGTGTGTGTATAGACAGAAATAAAATTAAAAGCAAATAGGTGCATATATTATTTTTAAATTTTCAAACAGAAACAATGAAAGAATAAACCAAAATAATAAAATAATAAAAATGGTTACCTATGGGGAAAGAGAAGGACAGAGCAGAGCAGACAGGGGAGGAAGGTACATCATCTTAAAAAGGACTTGCACAGGAGGGCAGCCCCTGCAGGGCAGCAGCACCTAGGGGCACTAACACTGGCCCACCCCCACGGCTTTCCAAGGCCGGCCCCACTTCATCCGCACAACCACCTCCTAAGGGGGGCACTGCCAACATTCCCACTTCACAGAGACAGGCAAGGAGAAGACAGCGTCGGTACCCATGCCGTGCCTGCTCTGTGCCAGGAACTTAGTTCTCATCAGTATTTCATCCAGTCTTCACCACCCTGTGAAGAGTTACTACACCCTTTCACTTACAAAGAAACTGAGGTCCAGAGAGGACCTATGTCTGCAGAGAAGGGTCAGAGATGGGGCTTCAAACCCAGGTGTGTCTGATTCCAACTCTCTCCACACTTCCATATTGAGTGAAAGGAACCCACTCTTCCAGGGTGAGCACATGGACAGACGTGCATGTCTCAAGGCACAGCCATCTCCCCTACCCACAAGGTTGGCCTCTGAACACACGCGGAGGCTCAGTTAAGACACCAAAGACTCACCCGGCCTCTGTGAGCCTAGACAGTAAAATCAATCTCCCCACGGACCTGTGGAATGAAATGCACACTTTGTTCCAACAAATATTTACTGAACACTTAGTGCAAGCACTGCTAGGAATATGATGATGAAAAAGACAGGACCCTTGACCCTTAAGGAAACTGCATGCTGGTAGAGGGATACTTTTACAAAGTAAAAGGGACCCTTAGAATTTGCTTTTTAAATACTCAGAAAAAAGCAGGGCTCAGGGCTGGGGATAGATGACACAAAAAAGGTGCAAGGCTGACAACTGTTTGGACTGGTGATTAATTAAACTCCTCTCCCTACTTTTGTGTATGTTTGGAAATTTCCATTACAGGGGTACAGACAGGGTGCTCTGGAAACACAGATGTGAACAAAACACAACAGAGGCTTGAACGCAAGGCCTGAAGCTGCTACCTCTTAGGCTAAAGCCAGCCACTGCCTTACCGCAGTTTCCTGATCATTCAATCCCCGCCAGAAGGTGCTATACAGAGCGGAAAATGCCTGAGAAAACAGCTTAGACACTGCAAAGGGCTTAGACACAAATGTAAGACAGTACCTTAACCATCATTACTCAAATTCCTCTTCCCTGGGCACACGCTCAACCCGTTGTTCCCTCACCCATTTTCAGACATTAGGTGGAAATAAAGTGTAGCGTTACACAGCCCAACTCGGGGCTGACGGGCTTCCTGGAGGTTACTTTTTCTTTACTTGAGAACACTCAAGAGTCCAGCCACTGCTAACACCTGACACTAACATCCTGAGATAATATCCCTCCAGTGTGTTTTCAGTATATAAATAAAACAGAAAAGTGGGGTTATATAATATACAGATTATTTAATAACCTGCTTTTCCAAACGATACATTGTGACCAGATCTGCTTTTATTTTATGTTTTGTTTCTCTACAGCCTACTTCTACTTCATTTATTTAGATGCTTAAGGACGCTGACATAATTATGAACAAATCTAAGAAACTGAGTGCTTCATATATCAAACTGTCTCAACCAAGCTAAACTGTACCTCATTTACACCAAGACCTTGAACTCTCTGCTTACATAAGTTTGGATTTATTTTCAACACAGGAATTAAAAGTTTAAACAAATGGGAACATAACTAAAATGTTCCACATAATATACACATTTATTAGGATACTATGAAATTTAAATCCTATGTTTTCACAAATCTGGCTCCTTAAATGTACTCTGTTTGACCCAACAGTTCAAACTGTTCAGCTGTGTCTTAGGACATTCCAGAGAAGCAACTGAGGGCAGACTCCTCTCCATCTTCTACTAACACACAGCATCCGTGGCAAGACAGACGCTCTTACTGTAAGGAATCTTCAATTGAAGGGTAACATGTCATGCTTTTTTGTTTTCTTTAGTATAAAATAATAATGCTCATTTTAGAAAATGCAGAAAAGAAATAAAAATAATCCCAACTGCACCACCAGCACGATCCCTGACATCAGTTTGGAAACTCTCACCTCCTTGGTACACAGCTGAACGTCTATACACACTGCCGCTCTGATTTCCCGACATCACAAAGTACTGTCCAAAGTACTGTTTTCCTTCATCACCTGAATGGCTGATGAGGCCAAGGGCAGCTCCTTGCTCTGCCACTTCCCGGCTGTGTGGCCTCGTGCTGCTGGGTGCCTCAGCCCCTCCACGGCAACCTTCATGCAGTTGTGAAGTTCGTAAGACCACCCACGCACGGTACTCAGTGTAGGACCAGCACCAAACAGGTGTCAGCTAATGTCATTAACTCACTGAGTTGTTAACCTGAAGTGTTTACGGGTTTGCAACTTTTTATGTTTAATGGTGCAATAAACATGTTGCCCATGATGCTTTTTCATATTTAAGATTAGTTCTTCAAGGTAGGGTCCCACCAATGGAATTACTGGGGCAAGAGTTTGCAGTTTCTTGGAGTTTTTCACTGTGTCACCAAATCGCTTCCCCAAGTGGTTATACCCATATGTGCTGCCAGAGGGCAAAGCAGCTACAAGGTTCCTATAAACAGCAAAATCCCAGCTCATACACAATACTGGTTAAATACAGAAAGACACACAGAACATATTACAAGTAGACTGTAAAAAACCACTTAAACGATTAGACTCACACCTCAGTCTTGACAAACCTGGGTCCTCTTAAAGTACGTGAAAACTTTGAGCCACCACAGAGAGAATGGCGATAAAGAACAATTTCCCAGACTTCCTTTTCACTCGCTTCTGAGTACTAGTCCATCTTTATCAAAGAGTTCAAATACAAAAACTATCAAATGGGATTGGATTTAAGGAGGTGAGTATTTATTTCACATCTTCCCAAACCACAGAAAGAACTGAATTCACTCTCAAACGTGAAATGGAGAAGAGTTCTATGGCAGTAAAAATTCTGAAATGCAGATATTTCCTTTTAAACCCTTTAAATGTGTAAATGTATTATAATCATCCATAACAATAATTCTACTAAGAACCACTTTACTGAGACCAATTCAAAATGGCTGGGACTTCCCTGGTGGTCCAGTGGGTAACACTCTGTGCTCCCAATGCAGGGGGCCTGGATTCGATCCCTAGTTGGGGAACCAGATCCCACATGCATGCCGCAACTAAGAGTCCGCATGCCACAACTAAAAGATCCCACATGCCACAACTAAAAGACCCCGCATGCCACACAAAGATCCAGCACAGCCAAAATAAATAAATAAACAATAATTTTTTTTAAAAAATGGTCAAGACTACCAACCAATCCTAAAAAGTTCATTAGCTAGTTTTATGTATTAGAAGGTATAGAGCTTCAGAAGCAGAATCCAGTTGAAAAAAAGAGGCCCTCTTCAACCAGCGGTGCTGGGACAACTGGATACTCACATGCAAAAGAATGAAGGTGGACCCCTACCTCACACCATATGGAAAAAATTAACTCAAAATGGATCAAAAACTAAACATAATAGCTAAAACTATAAAATTTCTAGAAGAAAACTTAGGCGTACGTATTCTTGACCTTGGATTTGGCAATGGTTTCTTAAATATGATACCAAAAGCACCAGCAAAATAAGAAAAAATAAACTAGACCATCAAAATTAAACTTTTACGCATAAAAGGACACCATCAAGAGTGAAAAGACAAAATCCTCAACAAAATATTAGCAACTGAATCCAACAACACATAAAAAGGATCCTACATCCTGATCAAGCTGGATTCATCCCAGGTTCACAAGGATGGTTCAATATACACATATCAATCAATCTGATACACTACATCAACAAAGGAAAAGACAAAACCCACATGATCATCTCAACAGATGCAGAAAAAGCACGTGATAAAATTCAACATCCATTCATGATAAAAAAAAATTCTCACCAAAGTGGGCATAGAGGGAACATATCTCAACATAATAAAAGCCATTTACAACAAACCCACAGCCAACACAGTACTCAATGGTGAAAAACTGAGTCTTCCCACCACTTCTATTGAACATAGTACTGGAAGTCCTAGCCACAGCAATCAGATAAGAAAAAGAAATAAAAGGTATCTAATTGGAAGGGAAGAGGTAAAACTGTCATCATTTGCAGATGACCTGATACTACATATAGAAAATCCTAAAGACACCACACAGAAACTATTAGAACTGATTAAATGAATTCAGCAAGGCAGCAGTATACAAAATTAACACACAGAAATCAGCTGCATTTCTTTACACTAATAATGAAATATCAGAAAGAGAAAGTAAAAAAAAAAATCCTTTTTAAAATCACATCAAAAAATAAATAAATAAAATACTTAGGAATAAACCTCACTAAGGAGGTGAAAAACACATATGCTGAGAACTATAAAACACTGATAAAGGAAACTGAAGATGATTCAAAGAAATGGAAAGGTATCCCATGCTCATGGATTGGAAAAATTAATATTGTTAAAACAGCCACACTACCGAAAGCAATCTACAGATTTCATGTTAGCCCTATCAAATTACCTGTGACATTTTTCACAGAACTATAACAAATAATCATAAAATGTATGTGGAACCACAAAAGACCCAGAATTGCCAAAGCTATCATAAGGAAAAAGAACAAAGCTGGAGGCATAACCCTCCCAGACTTCCGACAATACTACAAAGCTACATTAATCAAAACAGCATGGTACTGGCACAAAAACAGACATATGGATCAATGGAACAGAACAGAGAGCCCAGAAATAAACTCACACACTTACAGTCAATTAATCTTCAATAAAGGAGGCAAGAATATACCATGGAGAAAAGACAGTCTCTTCACCAAGTGGTGTTGGGAAAGCTAGACAGCTGCATGTAAATCAACGAAGTTAGAACACTCCCTCACACCATACACAAAAATAAACTCAAAATGGCTTAAAGACTTAAATATAAGACATGACACCATAAAACTCCTAGAAGAGAACATAAAACTCCTAGAAGAGAACACAGGTAAAACATTCTCTGACATAAATCATAGCAATGTCTTCTTAGGTCAGTCTCCCAAGGCAAAAGAAATAAAAGCAAAAATAAATGAATGGGACCCAATCAAACTTACAAACTTTTGCACAGCAAACAAAACCATAAAGAAAACAAAAAGATGACCTACAGAATGGGAGAAAATATTTGAAAACAGTGTGACCAAAAAGGGCTTAATTTCCAAAATATACAAACAGCTCATACAGTTCAATATCAGAAAAACAAACAACCCAATCAAAAAGTGGGCAGAAGACGTAAGTAGACATTTCTCCAAAGAAGACATACAGATGGCCAACAGGCACATGAAAAGATGCTCAACATTGCTAATTACTAGGAATTCCCTAGTGGTCCAGTAGTTTGGACTCCATGTGTTCATTGCTGAGGGCCCAGGTTCAATCCCTGGTTGGGGAACTAAGATCCCACAAGCTGCATGGTGTGACCAAGGAAAAAAATAAAAAGTAAAATAAAATAAAACATCGCTAATTATTAAAGAAATGCAAATCAAAGCTATAATGAGGTACCACCTCACACCAATCAGAATGGCCATCATTAAAAGGTCTACAAATAATAAATGCTGGAGAGGGTGTGCAGAAAAGGGAATGCTCCTACACTGTTGGTGGGGATGCAAATTGGTGCAGCCACTATGGAGAACAGTATGGAGGTTCCTTAAAAAACTGAAAATAGAGTTACCATATGATTCAGCAATCCCACTCCTGGGCAAATAACCAGAGAAAACTCTAATTCGAAAAGATAATGCACCCCAATGTTCACAGCAGCACCATTTACAATAGCCAAGACATGGAAGCAACCTAAGTGTCCATCAGCAGATGAATGGATAAAATGGATAATAAGAACCTGCTATTTAAAAAAATAAATAAAATAAAAAAAAATACTTTCACTATATTTTTTTCTCTCTTTAAAACTATAACTTTGAAAGGCCTACTCTTGAAGGTCAGGGCGAATTCCACTGAAATTCAATGCGGTCAATATGATTTGTAGTCTTCAGGGATTCAAAATAAATAAATGAAAAAAGAAAAAAAAAGATGTGGTATATACATACACACACACACAAACACACTGGAATATTACTCAGCCATAAAAAAAGAATGAAATAATGTCATTGGCAGCAACAGGGCTGGACCTAGAGAGTATCATACTAAGTGAAGTAAGTCAGAGAGAGAAAGACCAATATCATATGATATAATTTATATGTGGAATCTAAAAAAATGATACAAATGAACTTATTTACAAAACAGAAACAGACAACAAACTTATGGTTACCAAAGCGGAAGGGAGGAGGGAATTAGGAGCTTGGGATTAACAGATACACACTGCTATATATATATAACAGATAAACAACAAGGACCTACTGCATAGCACAGGGAACTATATTCAATACCTTGTAATAACCTATAGTGGAAAAGAATCTGAAAAAGTGTGTGTGTGTGTGTGTGTGTGTGTGTGTGTGTGTGTGTATATGAATCACTTTGCTTTACACCAGAAACTAACACAACATTATAAATCAACTATACTTCAATAAAATTTTTAAAAAATTAATAGAGTGAAAAGACAACCCACAGAAAGGGAGAAAATATTTGCAAATCATATATCTGATAACTGTCTATTATCCAAAATATATAAAGAACTCTTACAGCTCAACAACAACAAAATAACCCAATTTTAAAATGGGCAAAGGACTGGAATAGACATTTCTCCAAATAAGATATATAAATGGCCAATAAGCACATGAAAAGATGCTCAACACCATTAGTCATTAAGGAAATGCAAATCAATACCATGAGATACCACTTCACACCCTTCAGGATGTCTGTAATAAAAAAAAAAAAAGAGAGAGAGAGAGAAGGGAAGGAAGAAAGGGCAGAAAATAACAAGTGTTGACAAGTGTGAAGAAATTGGAACCCTCAAACATTGCTGTTGGAAATGTACAATGCTGCAGCCATTGTGAAAAAGTTTGGAAATTCCTAACTAAGATGAACACATAATTACCCAGCAATTCCACTCCCTAGGTATACACCCAAAAGAACTGAAGACAGACATTCAAACAGTATTCCTAGCAGCTCTACTCACAGTAGCCAAAGGGTAGAAGCAATTCAAATATACATCAACAGATAAACAGATAAAACAAATGGAGTATTATTTCATACAATGAATGTTACTCAGCCATAAAAAGGAATGAAGTACTGACACACGCTACAACATGGATGAACCCTGAAACATTATGCTAAGGGAAAGATGCCAGACACAAAAGGCCACACACATATTTTATGATTCCATTTACGTGAAATATCCAGAACAGGCAAACCCACAGAGATGGAAAGCAGGGTAGTGGCTGCCAGGGGCTGAGGAAGAAGAGGGAGTGGGGAATGACTTCCTAATGCGGAAGGGGTTTCAATGTGGGGGATAAAGAAGTTCTGGAAGTGAAAGTGGTGATGGAAGGGTGACTCTCTTCCATCTTACCCCAAGGACAAAGCACTGCTCATCCTGGAGCCTGAGGAGCCAGGCCCAGGAAAACCACCACAAACCAGGCACCCTCACCTTCAGATGCAGAAGAACACAGCCAGCCAGAAATGGGTGGCAGGTGACCCAAAACCTCGCACTACTCAGACCAAGATGGCGGGGAGAGTCACTGGACCTGGGCCCAGTCTCATATGGGACTCACATTTCTTCCAGAGCCAAGCACACAGCTAACAGCAGTTCAAACCCACAGACCAGAAAATACCATTCAAGGATCAATAAATCAAAACAAAAACAAAAAAGTGGAGGTGGGAGTTTGAAGATATACGATAAAGCACATACATAAATCTGAAATGAATTATTACAGAAAACGGAAGACCTTTTTAGAAAATATGTGCTTCCTGTAAAAGATTACAGGAGGACACTGCCTCTACTAAAAAATTAAAGTTAAATTTTTTTTGAAGAACAGGGAGCACCAATGTGAACAATATGAAATTGAAAGATAACAAGCTAAGATACAGGCCATGATTTAGGATAGGAAGCAAAAATAATCACACTACAGCAGAATTAAAATCCACATGGAAGGGGCTACAGGGGAAATGCACACTGCTGAAAATGTCATTGATGGTGCACAGGACAAAACAGGTGCCCACAGAATGCTACTGGATACAGTGGAGAGGAGAAAAGACTGAGAGAAAAGCTCATGGACAGAGTGATGAAGGGACAGATTATCTAACCTACAAATAATAAGAACCACCCAAAAGGAACACAAAATAAATGGAGATGCAATAATCAGAGGTAGAGAAGACAAAAGCTTTCCACCTCATTTATTAATACTGCCCCAAAAAGGAAAGCAAAGAGCTGCCAGGCTGATGTGCTGAAATCACTGGGCACTGTCTGTCCCAGGCACAGGAGAGAGAAGGACAGCATCACACAGGGGCCATCCCCTCTGCCCTGCAACCCCACCTCTGGGCTCCATCCTGAAGATTAAAAGACAGATCGTGACACAGCAAGCAAGCTCTCAAAGACCAAAGAGCCAGCTTGAAGGGGCTCTCCTGGGAAAATGGGGACAATCTGAGCATGAAAAAGAATGACTATAACTAATTACAAAACTGAATAAAAAGTCATGAATCCATAGTGATAACCCCCCCTCCCCCAGCAGAGAGACAGAGAGAGAAACAAAACAAAACCATTTGCCTCCACTAGGGACGACTATTCTACCAAACCCTCACTTTGAAAATTGGTAATTAAACAAAGAATCCAGCAATTACCCTGCCTTTGGTAGTAAGAAATGTAGTCGTTCCCCAGCTGAACTGGGAAAAATTTACCAAATACCAACAGATAATTGTGGAAGAAACGACAGAAAGCTGAGGGAGGGGGTAGGTCCATTTTTCAAACTCTCAAGCTCTGTTAATAAAACTGACTCAGGCCAGTTAATTATGTATAAATGCTGAAAATCATTTGGTAAAAAGTTGTTGGATAAAAGGATTATTTGCAGGGTATCTAGGAATCACCTCACAGATTACTTCCTAATCTCAAAGAAGGAAATCCACATTTCCAGTAGAAATATCTAGCTTCTCCACATAAACCAAATGAGGACACAGCAGAGGAGACTGCCTGCCTGACAGGACATGGAACATCCCACACCTAGGAGATTTGCCCAAAACATCAACCTGAATATAACTGAGTCTTCAAACCTCTCTTCCAGCTTATAGCAAATACAGAGTATAAAAGAACGATGCAAAAGAAACCATGAGGAAACAATCAGACAAATCCAGAAACAGATTTTACAAGACAACTGCCCTTGTCTATTCCAAAAGTCAATGTCGGGGAGGGGAGGGGAGGGGAGGGGAGGGGAGGGGAGAGAGGGCGAAGGTTGCTGAGGGCAGCTGTCCTAGGTTAAGAGACTAAAGAGATACAACCAATGCATGAATTTTGATTGGTACATGGTTCCCAAAAGGGAGGCTATAAAAGGCATTTTGGGTTCAACTGGGGAAAACTAAAAAGGATATAGATATTAGAAAATTACAATTAATATCTTAGGAATAATAATGGTATATAGAAAATGTCCTTATTTTTAGGAGTACTTATTTGTAGGAGTTTAGGTGTAAAAATGGACCATACAGGAAATGTCATTTTTAGAAGATACACACTGAGCTCTTTAGGGATAGACTGTCATGATGCCTACAAATGGTTTAGTAAATCATTTATTTCTATTTAATACATATAGATAAAGCATATTTGGCAATATGTTACCAATTGCTGAATCTTGATAGTAAGTATATTAGGTACCTTTTCAATTTTTCACAATAAAAAATTGAAGAGTCTTCCTTGCAAAGGTATTCTTCACAGAATATGTGGTACAACCATTACAAAGGATAAGAAAAAAGAGATTGTAATAACATGGAGAAATGCTCATAACATTAAAGTGAAAACTTACATATAGTTTCATTTCAACTAAATTAAACATATCCAGAAAAATAGTCCAGAAGGAAACACCGAAGTAACAATAACACTAGTGCCGGTGGACCTCCAGGTGCTGAAATCAGTGACTGACTTTCTTCCCCAGCCCTCGCCCAGCTCTCCTACTTCCTTCTCAGACTGGCCCTCCTCCTCTACTCACTTCCTAAAAGCCAGTGGCCCCAGATCTGCCCAGACCCCCTTCCACTATCCACTATTCTCCCTCTCAGGCTCTGAGGAACCGTTCCTACTGTTTGCGCATGACTGTTATGGGGCTGGACAGAACACAGCAGGAAGAGGTGTAATCTGGAATCTATGAGACCCAGGTGGCTTCAGGGCACACCCACAAGCCACCTAACTACCTCTGTGTCCCTCATCTGTGAAGTTGGTGTGGTTGAGAAGAAGAGGATCCTAGACACCATGCAGCAGAGCTCAGTGAGAGCAGAATCCCCAGAGCTGGTCCTCACTGGTCCTCAGCCACAGCTCCTCCTTGGAAAGAGCTCCATTCGCCAGCCAGTCACGTGAACCATGAGCCTCCTCCTCCCCCTCCTTCCCCTCCCCCTCCTCTCCAACACCCCCATCAAACCATCACCGAGTTCTCACAATGTCAAATCCAACTAATTCTCTCCATCACCACTACCACAACCCTGGCCCAGGCTACCATCATCTCTCACCACATGTGTCAGCCAGCATCCACTCAGATGGCCACAACACAGCCAGAGAAATCTTTCCAACCTGGATCAGATGTCTCACTCCTTCCTAAAATCTTAAAGCAATAGTATCCCACTATTACAGAGCTTCTACCCAGCTCCCCAGCCTCATGGCACAATCAAGGTCTCCTCAACTCTTGCTAACTCTATCCACACCAGCTTTCTTTCAGCCTCTTGATTTCGCCAAACTCCCCCCGGCCACAGGGTCTTTGCATACCTCTTTGACCAACTACCTCCTCCATATCTTTTTTTTTAAATCCTTTTCAGTACAGCACAGGGAATATAATGACTTTAAATGGAGTATAATCTATGAAAATATTGAATCACCATGTTGTACACCAGAAACTAATATAATGCTGTAAATCAACTATACTTCAACATAAAAAATCTTTTTCATTACAAAATAGCACACATAAACTCCATGAAACAAAAATGTACAATTATCACAAGCTGAGAACCCAATCAACCACCAGCTAGGTGAAGAAACAACACTACCGGCCCTACAGAAGCTCCCTCTCTCAAGGTCCATCCAGTCACTACCCACCACTTCCCACCACCCCGACTTCTCTGGTAATCGTCTTCCTTGCTCGTAGCTTAAACACACAAGCAGGCAAGTCTAAACTCCTTAGTGTCCTACCTGTTCTGAACTGGATGTAATCGGAATCATACAGAATGTACTCTTTTATGTCTGGCTTTTTTGGCCTGCAGCATTAATGGCTGTGATTAATCCTTAAATCAGCAGGTAGCAGTAGTTCATTTTCACTGATGTACAGCATCCTCTTGTAAGAACATACTATAATTTATCAATTCTACTGCTGACAGACACTTGGGTTGCTTCCACTTTTGAGCTGTTACAAATAATACACTAGTAATATTCTTGTACATGCCTCTTGGAGTACATTTGCTTACATAAGCTATTAGATATATACCCAGAAGCAGAATTGCTGAAACATAGGGTATACATGCCTTCAACTTTAATAGATGCTGCTACAATATCTTGTAAAGTGGTGTTACCAATTTAATATTCCCACCAGAGCATTCCCTTGCTCCACATCCTCACTCACACCTGAAGAGACGCCATATGGAAGATATGTATAGGGCAAGATACTGGGGGGCGGGGGGTAGAGCATCCATGCCTGCTCTGGGTGTGCCACCCTCCCAGCATATTAATGCATTCACCAACCCAGAAGCTCCCCGAATCTCCTTGTTAAAGAGATTTTATGACTCAAACCTCCAGCCCCACTCTACTCCTAGGAAGCCGGGGGTAAGTTGGGGGGTCTCTATTTCCTGGAAGATTTTATGTAAAACTGGTATTATTTCTTCCTTAAATGCTTAGAATTCACTGGTAAAGTCATCTGGGCCTAGAGTTTTCCTTGTTGGAAGATTTCAAATTATGGATTCAATATCTTTAATAGTTATAAAGACAATTTACATTTCTATTTCTGTGTCAGCTTTAAGTCGTGTTTTTCTAGGAATTTGTCCACTTCATCTAAAGATTCAAATGTACTTGTATAAAGTTGTTTATAATACCTGCCTACTCTTTTTAACATCTGCAAGATCTTCGAAGATGTCCCTTTTTCATTCCTAACATTAATTATTTGCTTTCTCTAACTTTTTCCTGATTACTCCTGCTGGGGTTTGTCAATTTTTTTTTCCCAAAGACTCCATTTTTGCCTTTGTTTATCCTTTCTAATGAATATTTTTCATTTCGTTAAATTCTGCTCTTCAGGGCTTCCCTGGTGGCGCAGTGGTTGAGAGTCCGCCTGCCGATGCAGGGGACACAGGCTGGTGCCCCGGTCCGGGAAGAGCCCACGTGCCGCAGAGCGGCTGGGCCCGTGAGCCATGGCCGCTGAGCCTGCGCTTCCGGAGCCTGTGCTCCGCAACGGGAGAGGCCGCAACAGTGAGAGGCCCATGTACGGCAACAACAACAACAAAAAACTTCTGCTCTTCATTATTTCCTTCGTTCTGTTTTCTTTGAATTTAATGTGTTGCTAGCCTTCTAATCACCTAATACACAGCCTAGCTCATGGATTTTCAGCAGTCTTCTTTTGTAACATAAATGCATTTAAAGATATAAACCTCCCTCTAAACATGACTTCAGCTGTATCCCGTTAGTTATACGTAGTTTGCTATCATTCAACTGAAAACATTTTCTAGCTTTGACTCATAAGTTATTTGGAAACAAATTTCTAAATTTCCAGATACATGAGGATTTTCATTTTACTGATTTCTAGCTTAATTCCACTGTTGTTAGAGAACACAGTCTGTATAATTTCAATATTTTGAAATTTGCTGAGAATTGCCTTGTGGCCAGCACATAGTGAATTTTGACCAATGTGTCCTGTGCTTTTGAAAAGAATTTCGATTCTGCAATTGCTCGGTACAGTGTTCTATATACGTCCATTAGGTCAAGTTTAGTACTTTGTTGTTCAATTTTTCTTTATTTTTACAAATTTTTGTCTGCTTATCATAACAGCCTCTGAAACAGGTGTGTTTAATATCCCACTATGATCATAGATTTATTTCCATTACAGTTGTATTAATTTTTCTTCTAAATATTTTGAAGTTACATTAGGTATATACAGAGTTTAAATTATTATATCTAAAATAAAACTTTTATCATTTATCAGTATCATATCTTTATCTCTAATAATAAATTCTGCCCTCAAAGACTATTTTGTCTGACATTAAAATACTATAGCAACTTTCTCTAGGTTGATGTGTGCATAGTATTTTTTCCCATTCTTTTACTTTCAATCTTTTTTTTTTTTTCCTGCGGTACGCGGGCCTCTCACTGTTGTGGCCTCTCCCACTGTGGAGCACAGGCTCCGGATGCGCAGGCTCAGCAGCCATGGCCCACCGGCCCAGCCGCTCCGCGGCACGTGGGATCCTCCCGGACCGGGGCACGAACCCGTGTCCCCTGCATCGGCAGGCGGACCCTCTACCACTGCGCCACCAGGGAAGCCCTCAATCTTTTTATATCCTTCTGTTTTAAATATATCTCTCTTAAATAACCTGGTCTGCTTTTGTTTTCTTACCTGTCTGACAATCTCTGACTTTTAACGGTAGCATTCAAATTCACTTATATTTAACGTGATTATTGCTATATTGGGATTTAAGTCTATCCACTTACTGTTCGCTTTCTCTTTGTTCCACTTGATCAATGTTTCCTTTTCTCTTTTTTTTTAATTTTATTGAAGTACAGTTGATTTACAGTGTTGTGTTAACTTCTGCTGTACAGCAAAGTGATTCAGTTATACATATATATATACACATTCTTTTTTAGATTCTTTTTCATTATGGTTTATCACAGGATAATGAATATAGTCCCCTGTGCTATAAAACAGGATCTTGTTGTTTATCCATAACAGTTTGCATCTGCTAATCCCAAACCCCCAATCCCTCCCTCTCCCTTTTCTCTCCTTTCTTGCCTTCTTTCAGATTTGGAATTTATTATTCAATTTTTCTTGCCTTTTAACTTAGATACCATATCATCTTTCACAATTTAGTGGCTGCTGCACAGATTACAACATGTATCCCTGACTTGTCTAATATTAATTGGTTCTTTTTTCTTTTTCCTGGAATTGCAAGGAAAACTTTAAACAGTTTTATTCCATTTACCTCCCTTCTGACTTACATAACATTGCTATGTATTTTAATTCTATATATATTTCAAACCCAAAGACAGATGGAGAGATAATACTATGTTCTTGGATTGGAAGAATCAACATTATGAAAATGACTATACTACCCAAAGCAATCTACAGATTCAATACAATCCCTATCAAACTACCACTGGCATTTTTCATAGAACTAGAACAAAAAATTTCACAATTTGTATGGAAACACAAAAGACCCTGAATAGCCAAAGCAATCTTGAGAAAGAAAAACGGAGCTGGAGGAATCAGGCTCCCTGACTTCAGACTATACTACAAAGCTACAGTAATCAAGACAGTATGGAACTGGCACAAAAATAGAAATATAGATCAATGGAACAGGATAGAAAGCCCAGAGATAAACCCACGCACATATGGTCACCTTATTTTTGATAAAGGAGGCAAGAATATACAATGGAGAAAAGACAGCCTCTTCAATAAGTGGGGCTGGGAAAACTAGACGGCTACATGTAAAAGAATGAAATTAGAACACTCCCTAACACCATACACAAAAATAAACTCAAAATGGATTAAGGACCTAAATGTAAGGCCAGACACTATAAAACTCTTAGAGGAAAACATAGGCAGAACACTCTATGACATAAATCACAGCAAGATCCTTTTTGACCCACCTCCTAGAGAAATGGAAATAAAAACAAAAATAAACAAATGGGACCTAATGAAACTTCAAAGCTTTTGCACAGCAAAGGAAAACATAAACAAGATGAAAAGACAGCCCTCAGAATGGGAGAAAATATTTGCAAATGAAGCAACTGACAAAGGATTAATCTCCAAAATTTACCAGCAGCTCATGCAGCTCAATATCAAAAAAACAAACAACCCAATTCAAAAATGGGCAGAAATAGACATTTCTCCAAAGAAGATATACAGATTGCCAACAAACACATGAAAGGATGCTCAACATCAGTAATCATTAGAGAAATGCAAGTCAAAACTACAATGAGGTATCACCTCAAACCGGTCAGAATGGCCATCATCAAAAAATCTACAAGCAATAAATGCTGGAGAGGGTGTGGAGAAAAGGGAACCCTCTTGCACTGTTGGTGGGAATGCAAATTAATACAGCCACTATGGAGAACAGTATGGAGGTTCCTTAAAAAACTAAAAATATAACTACCATATGACCCAGCAGTCCCACTGTTGGGCATATACCCTGAGAAAACCATAATTCAAAAAGAGTCATGTACCACAATGTTCATTGCAGCTCTATTTACAATAGCCAGGACATGGAAGCAACCTAAGTGTCCATCAACAGACGAATGGATAAAGAAGATGTGGCACATATATATACAATGGAATATTACTCAGCCATAAAAAGAAACGAAGTTCAGTTATTTGTAGTGAGGTGGATGGACCTAGAGACCGTCATACAGAGTGAAGTTAAGTCAGAAAGAGAAAAACAAATACCATATGCTAACACATATATATAGAATCTAAAAAAAAAAAAAAAGGTTCTGAAGAACCTAGGGGCAGGACAAGAATAAAGATGCAGACGTAGAGGATGGACTTAAGGACATGGGGAGTGGGAAGGGTAAGCTGGGAAGAAGTGAGAGAGTGGCATGGACATATATATACTACCAAATGTAAAACAGATAGCTAGTGGGAAGCAGCTGCATAGCACAGGGAGATCAGCTGGGTGCTTTGTGACTACCTAGAGGGTAGGGAGGGTGGGAGGGAGATGCAACAGGGAAGAGATATGGGGATATATGTATATGTATAGCTGATTCACTTTGATATAAAGCAGAAACTAACACACCACTGTAAAGCAATTATACTCAAATAAAGATGTTAAAAAAAAAATTTAGCAGTTGATAATCATTCAGTTTTCCATTTCAGTGCCCTTTTCTTTGCTCTTCTTTCCTTCCTGAAACACTAACCCTTCACCTAAGATCATTTTCCTTTAGCCAGACACAAACAAAAACACTCCCTGATGTTTCCTTCATTATGGGTCTGCACACAAAAAATTGATTTTGTTTATTTGAAAACATCTTTATTTCAGCTTTATTTCTGAAGGATCTTTTGGCTGAGTAATGAATTAGGGTTAGCAGTTTCTTCCAGCACTTAAATTTTGATTGACTTCTGCTTCCATGGCTTCTGTTAAGAACACAGCTGTCAGTCTCACTGTTGCTCTTTTGAGGGTAATCTGTCTCCAGTTGCTTTCAAGACTCTTCATCTGTGGTTTTCAGCAGTTTTATTAAGTGATAGGTGAGGCTTTCTTTGTGTTCACAGGCTACTGAATCTGTGGGTGGTGCCTTTTAATAGTTGTGGGAAGTTCTCAGGCATTATCTTTACAAATGTTGTTTCTGCCCAATTTTCTCATAAAAGACCTTTTCACTATTATCTCTGACTCCCGCCTTATCTGCTAATTTCTCCATTTTTTTATGTCTCCAGGCTTCCTTATGGGTAATTTTCTTTTGAGCTGTCTTCTGGGCCACTGAATTCTTTCTTCAGCCGTGTCTATTCTACCCTTCCTTTGAGAACTTAACTTTGATTATTACATTTGCCAGTTTTAGAATTTTCATTTGGTTCTTTATTAGTTTCTAGTTCTCTGCCAGAATTCTCAGTCTAGTCTTTTATCTCCTTAAACATAGTAAGCATAGTTGTTTCAATATCTGTGTCTGATGTCTAGAGCCCCTGTTTATCTGTCTTTATAGTCTGCCGTTTCCATTGGTTTTAATTCACATGGCCTTGCCTCCCCGTGTGTCTGTTCTTCATTGAACACAAAACAATGAATTTACAACATGGCTTGTGAAAATAACTGGACGACTGGATGATGTCATCTCCCTCTACAGAGGACTGAAGTTGCTTCTGTTAAGCACCTAAAAACAACAGCACTCTGGGATTACCTTAATTTCAGAGAACTGACATGCTATGAAGCATGACTGCAGGCCTTTGGAAGTCCTACTTCTAATCCTCCTCATTCCTTGGAAGTGGCTTTTTGGGATCCTAAACCAAATTGAGGGAGCTCACCAAGGATTGCTGCCCTTTGGCAGATCCCAGTACCTCAGGTCCCACAGGCATTTCTGACTGCTTCACAGAGCTCAGCCCCTCGGCATCCCCTCCAGAGTCAGTATATGCCCTACATTAGTTTCCTGTGGCTGCCCTATAACCAAGGCCACAGACTGGGAGGCTTAAACAACAGAAATTTGGTGTCCTACAATCCAGGAAGCTAGAAGTCCAAAATCAAGGTGTCAGCAGGGCCACGCTCCCTCTAAAGGATCCAGGGGAGATTCTATTACCTCTTCTAGTGGCCCCACCTGGTCCTTGGTTTGTGACAGCACAGGTCTAAATCGCTGGCTCTGTTCTCATATGGCTTTTTTCTCTGTGTGTTCCTCTGTGTCCAAATCTTCCTCCTCTTTCTTTTACAAAGACACCAGACATTAGATTTAGAGTCCTTTCATCACCAAAACAACCCTACAGTACCTATGTGGTTATTCTATTAACGCCTTCTTCAGACTACTAGCTCTAGGGGTGTTCTTTGTTGCTCAGGAAGGCCCCCCAAGTGCCAGCACACAGAACAATTTTAAGGTCTCCACTATTTGCTGAGTTAAACTGAATCTGTGAAATAAAGAAAATAACACCTAGCCCATGCTATTCCCACTAGTATTCAATAAATTAACAATTTTTTTAAAAGATATTCATTGTTAATTGTCTGCCAGATTTGTTTTTATTTGCTATTCTGGCTGCTAGAGATGGAGACTCACCCAGATCAGCTTGAGCTGCGGGTGGAGGGATTCAGGGGGATGGCTACTGGTCAAGATATAAAAAGTGAACAATCAGAAAGACAGAGGTAATCATAAAAGCAACCATTTATTGAATGCTCATAATAAGCCAGGCTCGACGCTAAATAAGCATTGCACAAAGACCACTCCACTTGATTCTATGAGTTATCATCATCATTTTTATTTTACAGATCTGAGAACTATTATTATCATTTATATTTCGCAGAGATAGAAACTGAGGCTCAGGAACACACACCTAACGTTTACTGTCACCACTCGTTACCCAAGAACTAGTATTTTCCCTATTTACAGATAAGGAAACCAAGTCTTAAGAGGTTTGGAGACTTGTTCGTGACATCAAAGTTTAGACTCTTAAATACTGCTACATACTAGCTTTAAAAAAACCTTTTAGGGACTTCTCTGGTGGTCCAGTGGTTAAGAATCCATCTTGCAATGCAAGGGATGCCACTTCCATCCCTGGTCAGGGAACTAAGATCCCACATGCCTCGGGACAACTAAGCCCGCGAGCCACAACTAGAGAGAGGACCACGTGCCACAACGAAAGATCCCACATACTGCAACTAAGACCCGACACAGTCAAAAAATAAATAAATATTTAAGAAAACAAAAAACAAAAACTTTAATACCACTTCACACCCATTAGGATAGCTATAATCAAAAAGATAAAACAACTGAGGACATGGAGAAACTGGAACCCTCATACCTTACTGGTGGAAATGTAAAATAGTGCAGTCACTTTGGAAAACAGTATGGCAGTTTCTCAAAGACTAAGCATAGAGTTACCATGTGACCCAGCAAACCTACTCCTAGGTACATATCCACCAGAAATGAAACATATGTACACACAGAAATATGTACATAAATGTTCACAGCAGCATTATCCAGAATAGCCAAAAAGTGAAAATAACCCAAATGCCCAGCAACAGATGAATGTAAATAAAACGTAGTAAATCCATACAACGGTATATTACTCAGCAGTAAAACGAAAAGAAGTACTGGCACAGGCTACAACACGGATGAATTTTGAACACATTTTACTAAGTGAAAGAAACCAGACACAAAAGGTACATACTACATATTATATTTATGTGAGATGTCCAGAATCAGCAAATCCACAAAATAGAAAGCAGACTAGCAGTTGCCTAGGGTTGAGAGAGTTGGGAAAAAACGGGGAGTAAATGCTAATGGTTATGGGTTTCTATCTTTTTTGGTTGCGTTGGGTCTTCATTGCTGCACGTGGGCTTTCTCTAGTTGTGGTGCACAGGCTTCTCCTTGCAGTGGCTTCTCCTGTTTCGGAGCATGGGCTCTAGGTGCGCGGGCTTCAGTAGTTGTGGCATGTGGGCTCAGTAGTTGTGGCTCGAGGGCTCTAGAGCGCAGGCTCAGTAGTTGTGGCACGCGGGCTTAGTTGCTCTGCGGCATGTGGGATCTTCCTGGACCAGGGATCAAACCCGTGTCCCCTGTATTGGCAAGCGGATTCTTAACCACTGTGCCACCAGGGAAGTCCCATGGGTTTCTTTTTGGGGTGATGAAAATGTTCTAAAACTGACTGTGGTAATGATTACACAACCGTAAATATACTAAAAAACACTGAACTGTACCCTTTAAATGAGTGAGCTGTACGGTATGTGAATTTTATCTTAGTAAAGCTGTTTTTTAAGTATTTTACAACTTGAACATTTTACTTAATTTCTACTAGTCTTCATTTCACAATGGAAAAAATACTTTGTTTAAATTTGAAATTAAGAATATAAGCACTTTAATGCACAAAGCCAAAAATGTTAACTTTTTAAAAATTTTTAAATAAATTAAGCTCCATCTTAACTGATAAGGCTTCACAGAATCACACTGTTCTCTACTCAGATTTCAAAATACCTTATAATGTGTTCATAAGCTAATTTACCAGTGTATTAGTTCCATTTTCTTTTTTCCACACTAGCTACGTGGTCCTATAAAATCACTACTGTGGGGCTTCCCTGGTGGCGCAGTGGTTGAGAGTCCACCTGCCGATGCAGGGGACAAGGGTTCGTGCCCCAGTCTGGGAAGATCCCACATGCCGCGGAGCGGCTAGGCCCGTGAGCCGTGGCCGCTGAGCCTGCGCGTCCGGAGCCTGTGCTCCGCAACGGGAGAGGCCACAACAGCGAGAGGCCCACTTACCGCAAAAAAAAAAAAAAAAAAAAAAATCACTACTGTGTACTATGGTAAGGAAATGAAATGAAGTAATGTGTTTGCTGGGGACAGTTGGAACATATGAAAATATCAGATGTACATGAAATTCTAAACTAATAAACAACCATCTAAAATCTATACACATCAAATTTTCAGAGACTTTCCCCATTAAAGACTTGGGAAAAAGTTTTAAAAGAACCTCACGAATAAAGATTTTTTTTGGCGTTTGGTAAGGCTTCTCTTTACACATGTCCTTATGGCCTTGTTCCTCAAAGTCTGGTCCATGACCAGCAGCAGCAGCATCTCCTGAGAGGTGATAAATGCAGAACCTCTAGCCCCACTCCAGACCTACTCAACCAGAATCTGCATTTTAACAAGATCCCGAGGGGACGTGTCTGCACATGAAAATTCGAGAAGCACTGTCATAAGATACTTCCTTTTCTTTTTCCATTAAGACAGCTCTAGCTTGCACTGGACTAATGTTTCAAAAACTTGACATACATACAGCTCTGGTCCTGGGCCAGCTTGTCCTCAGTTCCATTCCTCACTCTTCTGCTCTACTCCAAATTGCTGATCCCTGCAGGCTGGGTTTCCCAGGCAGGAGGGGGCATGGGGTGAGTCTCCAGGAGCAGCTGTGTCCTTCCAAGCCTCCAGCCCACGCCAGATGACCCATGGTGGTTCCAGCCTCTGGTGAGTCGTAGTTGTTCCTGATATGCTGCCTCCCGGCTTGTCTTCCAGCTTCCTGTTTGCTGCCTCATCGCAGGGTTACCTCACTGCCCACTGTTTGCATTCTCAATTCTTCAGCACCTGTGTGACCACTCCCCATTGAACTCCCTCTGTTTTGAATACTTAAAGTGGGTCGTTCCTTTTTGGACTCAGAATGATACCCCATACCATTCTGGATATTTCCCCTGTGCACCACATATACCAGAGGAATTTTCTGAATGGCTTATCTGCTTTAAAAGGGGGAGTGGGGAAGGGAGGTTGGGAGCTACCACACACACAGTAAACCTCACATTCCACCAATCTCTAACAACCCAAAAGAAAACTCAACCTTAAGCTATTTGTACAGCAGATGTGACTGTATTCAGAAACTCAAGTCCTCGGGGTGTATTTTTAACACTCTACCCATCACTCCTCAGCCAGAACAGCTGGTGTAACAGCTATTGTTTTAAGAGGGGAAAAAACGACTCCTTAAGAACAGAATTCTGGACAAACAGTGGAATCTCTGAGAGATCAAATCTTAATAACAGTTGTAAATCACATGATCCACCCTATACTGGGCACACACCATGCTTGAGGACCAAGCAACAGGTGAGAACAACTCCTATCAGTACCATTTAGGGCTACTTGGAGATCTTTCTAAAAGCACCTCTGACCCATCACTCTCAGGCTCTGAATAATCCTTAGTGGCTCCCTCTTGCCCAAGGCCACAAACTCAACTCCAGGGCTATCCTTTCAAAATCCAGCCTGATCTACCTTTCCAGCCTCTTCCTCATTCCTCTCAATCTGACCCACTCACCTTCTGACCATTCCCAGGTGTGCCTAAACCTGTAGATACAACATTCAACTAGGTGGAAAGTCCCTCTTTCCTTACTTAGCCTGACAAACTCTTCCCCGCAAGATCCTGCCTCCCAGGGTAGCTGGAGTCTCAGTCCTCTAAGCTTCCACAGCACTTACTACATCATACTGTCACATGGACAGATGTCCACCTCCAACAGGCTGGGAATCCCGAAATGGAGAAACTGCCTTCCATCTTGGGATCCTGACCATAGCTCAGATCCAGATCCAAGCTACTACCAGTGACACCCTGGGCAAGACACTTACCCTCTCCACCTCCAATTCCGTAAGAAGGGAATGACAGACAACACCCACCACGGTGGGTTATCACCAGTGCTAATGAGTTAACCCATGGAAAGTGCCGTAAACTTAGCCCAAGAAAAGTGCCTGGCACACAGTAAGCACTGGAGAATTGCTAGCGTTATAATTACTACTATTACTGTTATACCTGGAACAAAGGAGGTGTTCAATACCTATGTGCTGAATAACTGGAGCACTTCACAGTAAAACTGTTTGTAACATTGGGACAAAAGGTTACCCCATCCCAGGTATCAGAGGCTGACATAAGATTAAGAAACGGCTCCCACGGTAAAAGTACCAGCTGAACTCACTGGCCCTGGAGGAAAAGCGCACTGCAGCGGGATGAGATAGTCTGTGCCAGCTGGATCTGCCCAGGCTGCCCACAGACCCAGTCTGCCCTCAGCCACCTGTCCAACCACCTGCCTGAGGAAGCCGTGTGCTAACACAGAGGGCTCACCTGCAGCAAAACCCAAAAGCAGTTTGCAACAGAAACCGCAATGGGAAAACAAAGGGTGCAACTTTACTCCTGAAGAAAGGAAATGCGTCTTTCTGCAGCTAATACTTCGCGTCTGGAGTTCTCCACCGAGAGTGAGATGCCAAGCGGGTGCGCAGCCAGGGACAGCCCCCCTCTCCCCGCTTTCCCGAGGAGGGAGAGAGAGACGGTCACGGGACCTGCCCTTTCCCGCACGAAAATCCACGCGAGGGGAAGGAAGAGCCCCACACCTGGGTCCAATCGGATTTCTCAGGGGCCACAGGTGAGTGCAGAGCACCCAGCGAGAAACAGCCCGATCTGTCCTCAGAAATGTGCAGAACCCGGGTCGGGGAGCGCTCGCCGGCCGGACGCAGCCAGGAGTCCCCATTTCTGGTGCGCTCGCCCCCCAGCCTGCAGGCCTGTCCCTCCCGGTCCTCGCGGCACGGGGCTTCCTCGCGGCCCGCCCCGCCAAGCGCCCTGCCGGCTCGGCCCCGCGCGGCGCCCACCTGCTCCCCGGCCCGGGGGTCCCCGCGCCGCCCCGCCGGGAGGCGCGCTCAGCCCCGGGCGGCTGGTCCGTTACCCCGCGGAGCGCGTTCCGTCCGAGCAGCGGCGCCCGGCGGGACCCTAGGCCGGGCCGGGCCGGGCCTGGGCGGCTGCTCGGGCCGAACTGCGGGCCTCACGGGGCTGCCGCGGCGTGAGGGGCGCGCGCCCGGGCCGCCGCCGCGGGCTCACCTTCTGGCGGATCTGGCCCGACGTGGACACCTTGCGGATGAGCTTCTGCGGGGAGCCGGGCTCCGCCTCGGGCTCGCTGTCGGACGACTCCTCAGGCGGCGGCGGCGGAGGCGGCTGCGGCGGACCCGGCTGAGGGGCACCCGCCGCCGCCGCCATGCTGCCGGGCCAGCGCGCGCACAGCGGGCGGGGGCGGGGCCGGGGCCGGGGCCGAGCCGGGCTGGGGGGCGGGGCCCGGAGGGGCGGGGCCTGGACCGCTGTCTCCAGCTCCGCCCCTCCGCGCCCCCTGCCGGCCGCGCGCGCAGCCGGAGGTGGCGCCCCTGCCGGGCGTCTCTTCGCCCCCACCGGTGGTGTCAGAACCACAGGTTTTAGCAACTGTTTCTTTTCTTCCTGGGACACAATTTGTATGGGGTTTTTTATTTTTGTGTTCACTCTTTTTCATCTTTAATGTTCCCCTTCAAGAATGTAAGTGACCTCCAGGCGGCTCGGGACTGTCTTTCTTGCCCTGCATCGTGTCTCCAGCATCTAAAGCAGCGTCTGGCATTTAGTAGTTAGTTGCACGACGAACAGTTCGAGGAGTGGGTGAATGCATGCATGAATGCAGGAAAGAAAGTACTTGGACAGGCCTGTGGGATGCCGGAACAGGGATACACAGTTCCATCCGAGAAGGCTTCCTGGAGAAAAAGATAAAGTGAGACGGAAAATGTGAGCAGGAGTTATCCCTAACCGGGGACCCCTGTTCCAGGCCAAGAGATGAGACTGTGCAAAGACCTGGAGGCAAGAAAGCACATATCTCTGGAAAAAAGGGAAACTGTAGCCTAAAGGAAGGAAAATACTTGAAGAGATGAGCCTGGGGGCGGGCAGGTCAGACTGGGCCTTTGTAAACCTGATAAGGGGGTTGGTCTTTTAGGCTGAGTCCTGAAGGCAACAGGAAGCCCTTGAGCCATCTCGACCCTGGGCGGGGCTAAGTGACAAAGCTGAGGACTGTGATCCAGGCTTTGAAGCAATCGGGGCAGGTGGCTGCCCTGGATTACTGGGAGGGGCTGGGGAGACAGAGAAGTGGACTTCGGAGGGTAGCTGGAGGAGAGGCAGAGGCAATTTGGGATAAGCCCCTCCTTCCCAGCTAAGACAGCTGGAGGAGAGGGAGTGAAATTGGAGGTGAGTTTTTGCTGCCCTATGGGACCTCCAGGTGGAGAAGGGTTTGGTGCCGCCTGAGAAGGGCAAATCCTCTTTAAAGACCCTATCTCCAGATACAGCCACATTCTGAGGTACTAAGGGGCTGCACAATTTTCCCCTTGCCCTTTCAAAGGGCTGCTCCTAGAGACACAGTGGCTCCTGTCCTGCCTGCGGGTCAGCACACTCTGGCCCCCACTGCACTGGGCAATGCTTTCCAGAGGCAAAATAAGTGAGACGCCCCCCCCAGGGGCCACAGAGGAGCATCTGGTGTGGGGACATGGCCAGGGGAATGGATACACTGCCAGGACAGAGTATATCAGGGCCTAATGCAGGAACACTCTGGGACACGCTGGAGACCCCTGGTGAACCCAGCTGTGCAGCCCAGTGCTGTAGCCACTAGCCACATGTGGCTACTTCGATTTCAAGTTCAATTAATTAAAATTAAATTTTCAGTTCCTTGGTCACACTAGCCACATTTCAGCTGCATGTGGCTTAGCAGCTACCACACGGGACAGCACAAATAGAGAAGATTTCCATCATCGCAGAAAGTTCCGCAATGCAGGACAGTGACGGCTCCTGTATACTGCCCGCCGGCCACACCCCAGACACTTGACCAGCGACTCTCGTCCACACACATGTCCCCCAGAGCAAGCTTGATGGTCTCATTCTAGAGATGAAGACCTGAGGTTCAGATACGTCTCCCAAGGAATTCATGAGAGGCAGAATTTGAACTTGGACTACGTGATTCCCAAGTCCTTGACCCTTCAGGGTTAGGCCTCCCAGGAAGCTGAGGCTCGAAGGAGCTCAGAGGAAGAAAGAGGAGAGAAGGGTCTTGTTATGGGCTGACTTGTGTCCCCCCTCCCAACATTCATACATTGAAGTCCTAATCCTCTAGTACCTAAGAATGTGGCCGTATTTGGAGACAGGTAGGTAATCAAGTTAAGGAGGTAATCAAGTTAAAATGAGGTAATTTTAAGGAGGTAATCAAGTTAAAATGAGACCATTAGGATGGGCCCTAATCCAATACAACTGGTGTCCTTACATCAATAAGAAGACATTTGGACGCAGACAGGCTCCAAGGGAAGACCATGTGAAGACACACAGAGAAGTCATCTGCGAGAAAAGGATAGAGGCCTCAGAAGAATCTGACCCTGCCGACACCTTGATCTCAGACTTCTGGTCTCCAGAATTGTGAGAAAATAAATTTCTGTTGTTTAGGCCCCCAGGTCTGTGGTACCTTGTTATGACAGCAAGGAGCTGGCTAATAAGGGCACAGAGGGGAGGGTGTCCTGCATCTCCATGGAGATTGGTGATTTTTGTATCAATTAATTACAATGTAGTGTGATACATAAGTGTAAAAATCTAAGGGTGTTATGGGGGGAGGGACGGTACAGCAGGAGAAAAAGTTATAACTCTGCCGGAGGTGTCAGGGGAGCCTCTCCAGAGGACGGATTACCCCAGCCTGGTTTGGAGATTTGAACTGAAAGGCGAGGGGATGGAGGGAATTTTCCAGGAAAATACAAAAAGGCAGGAGACTACTAGGCGAGTTGGGAGGATGATGGGGATTTGCATTTGCTGCTGAGCCACTGGTCAGGTGGTGGGGAGTCTGGAAGGTGAGCTGCACCAGGACTCAAAGCAGCCTCTGTTTGACTCAGGAGCAAGGACGTTATCCTCTGGGCACCAGAGCCACTGAAGGGTTTTTGCAAAGCAGAGGAGGGTTCGATCCCTGGTCGGGGAACTAGATCCCGCATGCATGCCGCAAGAGTTCTCATGCCTCAACTAAGAGTCTGCATGCCACAACTAAAGATCCCATGTGCTGCAACTAAGACCTGGTGCAGCCTAAATAAATAAATATTTTAAAAAATAAAATAAAGTGACTTACCAATCAAGGCAATGCCGATTTGGGCCAGAACCGAGGAGGTAGTTGTGGAGGTGGAGAGAGGAGGTGACAGACAGAAGACGTAGTAGAGGGAAGAATAGGGACCAGGTTCTCCCTGGCAGGAGATTAGGGAGCGGGGCAAGTCGGAATGCCTCCCAGATACGGGGCTTTCCAGGGAAGAACGCCCCACTGAGCACAGTAGGCCTAGAGGAGAAGATGAACTTGGTTTGGAGCAAACAGCTTGAGATGCCTGGGTGTGCTGTTGCCTATGCCCGTTAGATGCTCAGGGGATACCAGGGTTCCAGAATCCATCATTTTAGAGGCAAAAAGCCAAGGGCATGAACGTGAACGCAAGGGAGAGTTGGGAGGCAGAGATTGTGGCTGAAGAGGAGTCTATTTGCAATTATGAAAAAGTACTAGAAATTGTCACAGCCAAGAGAAGCCTAAGGGAATGTGATGACTAAATGTCATGTGGGATCCTGGAACAGAAAAAGGACATTAGGTAAAAACTAAGGAAATCTGAATAAAGAATGGGCTTTAGTTTAATAATAATACGTAAATATTGATTCATTCAGTGTGGCAAATGCACCATCCTAATGTAAGATGTTAATAATTTAGAGGAAACTGGGTATGGGGGAACTCACTGTACTTTCTTTGCAACTTTTCTGTAAATCTGAAACTATTTGAAAATAAAAAGTATATTTTTAAAAAGATTATTAGGCTTAGTAAGAACTATATTATGTTCTTAAATCAGAGGAACATAACTGCCATATTTTCTCTGATGAGCAAAGAAGCCTTTGTGTTCTCTGGTGGCTGCAGAGTACTGTTCCCTTGGAGACCACCCCCAAGGTGGCACGCCTGTAAGAGCACATTCACCCGTACCTCCTTATGCAATGAGTCACGCTGTGAATCATCTCTAACAGTATGCTGCTCCCGAGTTTACCCCACCTTAAGGGCATATCAAGGTGGCAGTAATAACACACTTCATATCCAACCTAATCTTTCTTCTCGACCTGTCAATGTAGAAGTGCACCTCCTGTCAAAAAGAACCGCTTCACGTTAGAATAGATAAAGGATGCACTTGAAAACATGGGAATTATCTTATTTTATCCTGAACTGCGGTTATGATTGACATCTGGAGCAGGACATTGCTTTACTGTGTGCGACATGTAGTTCCCCTGGCCCCCAGGACCTGTGTCAACCAAATACCACCCCCATACATTTCCAAGTGCACCCAGCTTCCGCCCCCTCCCTGCCCACCCCCCAAGCATAAGTAAACTAAACCCTTAGGGTTGTGATATTAGACTGGGAGGCAAGCAGTGAAAAATGTTAAAGGAATAGGAAAACAGACACTCTAAAAAGAAGTTATCTACACGCGATAAAATTGTAGAGAACTAAATACACACACACGAATACAAGTGAAAAGGGGGGAAATCTGAAAAAGATGGGTGGATTACAGCTACATGTGAATCTATAATTATCTCAATAATATTTTCAACTTAAAAAATAACTTAAGGGCAGCCATTGTTGAATCATAAATGCTCCGACAGCGCCCCTCCCCCAGACTCTCATATACACATTCAGCAACAAAAGGTGAGCAAAGGAAATTCCCTGGCGGTCCAGTGGTTAGGACTCCGAGCTTCCACTGCAGGGGGCATGGGTTCAATCCCTAGTCAGGGAACCAAGATCCCACATGCCACACAGTGTAGCCAAAAAAAAAAAAAAAAAAAAAATGGTGAGCAAAGTTCTGGTTGTTATAGACTCAGGGAAACCAGAGTTTAAGTCTTGACTCCAACTCTCACTAGCTGTGTGACCTTGGGTAAGGTACATAACCTCTCTGAACTGCAGTTTCCTCATCTAACAAATGGGAAGCATGGTTGGAATGATTAGATGTAACAGGTGAAGTGCCTAGCACAAGGCAGGTGCCCAGGAAATAGCAGGGACCCCTACTTCTCCTTTGGTTGCAGGTTGCAGAACTTTGCCCCAAGTTCTCAGCTGCCGCTTTCTCCATGCAGCACCCTCAGCTCCTTTGCACCCTGTTTCTCCCACTGCACCTACCTAGAAAACCCTGGGCTGCACCTCCAACCTGCACACGGGACATCCTGCCTTCCGACGCCAGAGCAGACACAACGCCTCTAGTGCGCAGGCCCAGCCGAGCTGAGGTTCCATGTCCCGTTCGGGGCAGCGGCTGCTCACTTCCTGCTCACACCCGCACGCCCTTGTAGGGGCGGCCAGCTGCAGATCGTAAACTAGCCAGCACGCGAAAGCCAGGCGTTTTGGTACCAGAATAACCTGGAGGGCCAGGGCTGTCCTGACCTCTGCTCTCCAGGGACTGGCCTTCCAGCTCTTCTCTCTGGCTCTCACACCCGCACAAAGGTCTGACCTATTCCTGCCCACCCTGACTTAGGATATCCTGGGGTCAAGCAATGCAGGAACCAACTGGCTGATCCTCTCACCGGGCCCTGCCAGGCAGACTCCCAAGTCCCTGGCTTGCCCGGCATCTCGGGCGGGAGCCAACCACAGCCAACCTGTGGGCTTGTGGGGTAGGAGGGCAGCAGACGGGCTCAGATTCCCAGAGGAGCATGCCGCCCTCCCTGAGTATCCTGAGAGAGGGGTGTGGCTGGAGTGGAAGCCTGCCGATGGGAAAATCGTGTCTTACCCTGCAAACCCACAGCTTTTCGCCTGTATTTTTTTCTTAATTTTTTTTTGGCCGCATCACGCAGCCTGCAGGATCTCAGTTCCCTGACCAGGGATGGAACCCGTGCCCCCTGCGCTGGAAGTGCAGAGTCTTAACCACCGGACAGCCAGGGAAGCCCCGTGCCTGTATTGTTATTATCAGTCTTCCTCCTCCAGAAATGAATCCTCACCCCTGTCAATATCAGAATGCCTCATATCCAACACTCGAGTTCAGACCTTGCTCTGTGTGTATGGGATCCTGTCCAAGGTTCCCAAGTGGAGCCTCCGGTCTAAACCCCAGTCCCCAGGACACAAACCAGCCTGGAATCCTGCTGAACAAACCCAGATGTGGGAGCCTTCATATGCACGGAACCCACACTGTGTCTGGCCCTCCGCCACTGCTGTTTGTCCTGGAGACCTGACCCCGAGTGTCCAGCCCACACATGCCCCCTCCCATTCACCCTCGTACCTCCTGTGAGCAGGTTAAACTGTACAGAACTCTCCAACCCCCTTTCATCCTATTCCCTTGAGACATGGACCAGAGCCTACACATCCCCCAAGCCCCTCCGTGGCCACCAAGAGAGCCATTCAGCCTCTCTGCCATCATTAGCAGGCCCCAGGGCCGGGGTACCATGGGCCAAGAAGGGGACTCTGCAAAGGACAGGGCCCTGGCATCACCTCCGTTACGTCTCCTCCTTTACTCCCGGACGTGAGCATCCTTTCCCGCAACCGCTTCTATGCCCAATCTCGATGAAGACAGTCTAAACAAGAAGCCTGTCTGATTCACAGTGAACTCCCTCTTCTGGGACAACCCATTCCCGGGGCTGGGCTCTGCCATTGTTGGCCCCAGGGCACTGATCCCCTGACCGAAGCTGGGCCAGATTCTCCTGCCCAGAAACGGCACACGGGAACCAGAGGCTCAGAGACTAGGAGCGTTTTGTTCTGAGCCACCACCAGGTGAATGGCCACCCCAGAGGGCAGGACCCTGAGTTCCTGGGCTGGGACCCCGAACCTTCTCTGATTTCCACCCAGCCCAGGTGTGGCAACTGGAGATTCTTCCTTTAAGTCAGTTCTCTGAGCCACTCTGAGGTCCTTCCAATGCATTCCTTTTTTTCCCCTTTAAACCAGCCAACTCGCAGTTCATTGTTTGCATTCAATGAAAACAACCAACAGCCCAGAGCTCAAACAGGACTTAGACCCAAAAGTTAAATCAGAGATGAAGAGTGTTTTTACCCACATGTGTCCACTGCCCTGTTTCTCTTGGGAGGCTCTTTGGGTGCCCTGGAGCTAGGATTGCTCAGGTCATTAGACACACTGCTCCCCCTCCAAGTTTCCAGGGAAACAGCTTACCCCAGGGGTCCTGGAGAAAGCCCGGGACACACCAGGCCCCTTCAAGTGAGTGCATTGATTTCAGGATGCCTTCTCGCCTTGATGGGTCTCCTTTCTAGATGCTGCCCTCCCCCCTGCCCAGACTCAGGGCCCCTCAAGGCTGCAGCTTGCGTGCTGTTGACGTCACTCAGCTTCCCCAACAAGTCAGCCTGACTCACAACCAGGACAGAAGAGACAAACTTTATTTCTGTGAAGAAGAACCGCACTTTGGTATTTAGCATAACTAAAGGGCTAACTGTGGGGCACTGCTACCATGCTGCTAACGACCCCATTTCCCGAGTCCTGAGCCGGCCTCTTCACTCATCCACAGCCGCCTCCTGGTCTGTCTTCTCTTCCTTAACTTCTCTTCCATCTTTCAGATTTTGGCGAGCAAACTCCTCAAAAACCAAATTTTCATCCTGGAAACTAAAATGAAACAAAGAACTTTGATCATGGCATGTTCTTTGAAGCTTTCAATGAGATCTTGAAGAAAACAAGATCTTTGATCTCCCTTTTGCAACACAGGAACCGATCAAGATTTTCCTACGTGATGGAACACAGGACAATGCCATTCTCCTCATAGTTTTTCAAGTAAAATCTCTTTAACAAACAAAAATCAGAGAAAATGAAGGAACCCACAGAGTAGACATACATGCCCGGAATAACTGTGTGTGTATATGTGAATGTGTGCGCGTGTATGCGTATGTGTGCGCGTGTGTGCGTGTGTGTATGCGTGTGTGCATGTCCTGGTACTAGAGAGCAAAAGGAAAGCCAGGCCCTGCGCCGGTATTGAGAGCATGGGGCGTGTATGGAAAGACCCAAAAAGGGGTTTGCGCTTGTCTTGTGCAGATCTCAGCCTATCAATAACCACTGTTGTGGTTGGACTGGCCCTTGTGGTTCCTGTTACGACTGCAAGATGCCCTTCAGCAACAACCATCCAGAAACTTTTAGAAAATAAAGGTTTATTACTTACAGAACCTGGAAATTACACAGCATATACCTGGGGCCACACAGCGAGGTCGTGGGTAGCGAGGGAGAGCACACCGCACAGGCCTGGGGTTCTGCCTTTACTGGGGTTGGAGGTGGGAGCCTAGGGTTTCAAGGGCTCACTCTTTATTGGTGAATTTAAAACAGAAGAGCGGGAATTTAAAGTGCAGAAAGACAAAAAACAAGTGGCTCAAATGATCTGCTATTGAAATCAACCAAACTCTAAAACAAAGGAGAGGGAGAGCCGGCCTGGCTCTGATCGAGTCTGGTGGATGGCAATGTGTTTATTCGAGTGGATGCCTCTTTGAAGAGGATGTCTCAGCAATCAAAGCTTAAGTCAGGCACTTGCATTACAAAAAAAGAAAAACCAAAAACAACTGTGAGGGGTCACATTAGGGCTGTGGAGAAGGAGGTCACAGAACGGGATAACACCAAGCAGGACTCACCTTTTCTTGGTCTTATCTGTGAGCATGGAAGAAAGGAGAGAGAGATCTATTAGCATAAATCCTGTCTACCGGAAATTTTCTTCCTTTGTTAGGTCACTTTATAGGTGGAGGAATAAAAGGCCTAGATACATGCATTTCATGAGAATGGCGTGTAATTCCTGCTTCTTTTCCATTTCCCACTCGGAGGGCCTTTCTCCCTGCATTTTTAACCATCACTTCCTCTAAAAGTTGCCACCACAACCTTCACCTCCCCAGACGGAATCAGCCACAACCTCGCCTCTAGGACCCTTTCCCTGATTAGCCTCAGCCCCTCTGATGTTGTGCTTCTCCTTTCTAAGCCTTTCTCCCTATGTGCCCTTTGGACCCTGTCCAGATCAGAGTCCCCAGGAGCTGTTACGACCCAGACTTCCACGGTCCAGCTCTCTAGGGGTGAGTCCTGGGACTTGACATTGAACTAGTACTCCAGTGGGGGAAGGGGGTGACTAAAGCTTGAGAACCACTCCCTGGCCCCTCAGGGAGTTTGACTTCTCTCTTAACACATTGATCTTGGGGTAGGGGGCGGGTGCGGGGAGTGGGTTAGATTTTCACATATATTTTGCAGACCCAGGGTTATTGCTAATTCTTTGTGAGGTTTTCTGCTTTTTGTTTTTGTTTTTTTTAATTATTTTTTCTTATTTATTTATTTGGCAGCGTTGGGTCTTTGTTGCTACACACGGGCTTTCTCTAGTTGCGGCGAGCAGGGGCTACTCTTCGTGGTGAGGCATGGGCTTCTCATTGCGGTGGCTTCTCTTGTTGTGGAGCACGGGCTCTAGAGCGCAGGCTCAGTAGTTGTGGCGCACGGGCTTAGTTGCTCTGCGGCATGTGGGATCTTCCCGGACCAGGGATCAAACCCGTGTCCCCTGCACTGGCAGGCGGATTCCTAACCACTGCACCACCAGGGAAGCCCCTTGTTTTTGTTTTTAGCTTTCTGCTGCCCACCTAGTAAAGTCCTAGTGTAATCGCCTCACCACCCACCATGGTGAGCCAGGAAGAACTAAGTGAGGCTACACAGCTCCAGGGGGTTTGGGGGAGCTTGTGGCGGGGCTGAGCCACTGCCCTTATCTCTTGTGCCTGTCTGGAAGGCAGTACCAGGAGGGAAGTGTCTGTGTGGGCTGCTAACCACAGGGGACCTACAGAGAGGCTGACTCATCAAAATGACCCTGGGCAAGAACCATCCTGGACCCCCCCCAACCCTTGTATGTAATAAGTTCTGGTAGCATTTCTCCAGAACTTATTACATACAAATTACTTGGCCCCTGGCCCTGGCAGGGTTTCTTAACTCCAACTTATGCTTTCTCTGCTTAGCATCTACCCGTCTCAACTCGGGGCACCGGGGACCAGGCAGGTAAGATGTGAGCATGTATCTGTGAATGAAACTTGGGACTCATAAACCTCTGGAAATCAAAATTTTGAGGCCATGGTGTGATTTGTCCTTTCTCCCCAAAATCTCACAGTATAAAAGATCATTGGTTTAGCCTTGATGTTATGATATGTTCAACATGAGGGCCATAATGACTGGAACATGAAAATGTCATACCCAGAAAAGGAATCACTCCACTTCCCCCAAGTGAAGTCATAAAGTCTGTTCACGGGGCCAGAAAATGATCTGACACAAACTATGACATCTCCTCCAGTCATAGTTTTAAAATAGCCTTTTAGAATGTCCTTGAAAGGGACCAGAATGTGTCTCAATCTCACGTAGTTAAAAATAGTATTTTAATGATACAAGCATAAATGAATAAAAAAAAATATGGTTAGACTGTATTTTTCCCCCAAGGGAAGTTTTTGTCAAACTTCCAAAAGTTTTGAGTATTTGAATCTAAAATATTTGGAAGAGACACTTTGAGACAAAATAGTTTTGAGACAAAGCCAAAATGAATATGGGGCTCATTCTAATGTTTAAATGCCATTTCATTAAAAACACAGAAAAGCTCTTTATAAAATATAAGGAAAAAAACCCTGCTTGTTTATACCACTTTTACTTAAAATGTTCTTAATTACTATAACTCGGGAGGGTTCTCATCCAGACAGGTCCATTTTTCTTTCCTGCCAACTAAGCCACCTTAACACACAGAGAAGAATTTTTCCTCAGAATTTCTGAGATTGCACCTACATTATTTTTGCCGCTTCATTTATCCCTTTTAAAAGAGCTGTATTAAGATCTAATTCAAATATCATACAATTTACCTATTTACACGTACAGGCCCATGGGTTTTAGTTTGCTCACAGAGCTGTACAACCATTACTTAATTTACTTTTAACATCCATACGAGAGCCAACGGATTTACAATTCAAAGGAGCCAAGGTATTAGGAACCCAGCCTGACCCTCTTTTCCAGTATTTTCTGTATTCTCATCATAACTGCCATCGTCAGAAATACTCATCATCTTCTAAATTCCTATTAATGCTTCCAAATGAAATGCAAAAGCCTCAGGCTGTCAAATTTACTTTTTTTTTTTTTTTGTCAAATTTACTTTTCACTCAAATTTTATTTAAATCTAAATCCAGGTCTGGGGACTTCCCTGGGGGTCCAGCGGTTAAGACTCTGCACTCCCAAAGCAGGTGGCCCGGGTTCGATCACCTGGTCAGGGAACTAGATCCCGCATGCATGCCGCAACTAAAAGATCCCACATGCCGCAGCGAAGACCAGACGCAGCCAAATAAATAAATTTTTTTTTAAAAAAAGAGAGAGTAGATCCTAAGACTTCTCATCACAAGGACAAAAACACTAAAAAAAAAAAAAAAAAAAAGGAATCCATGTCTGTTCACAGCAAAGCTTCTGCTTTTAAATCATTCCTGATAAAACCAAACGAGACAACCCGCACCCAAGCAGGGATGCTACGTCCTCCACACACTCACTGGAAGTGGACAAGCCACCTGTCCCAGGACCTAGTAGCCGAGCACTCATTTCTGGGAGGGGGGGCCCAGGCACTTGAAGGTGGCCTGGAACCTCGGCCACCTGGCCCTGCCTGTGCTCAGATATGCGGTCAAGGAAGACTAGCAGTGAGTACGTAATAAATCTGTGAGTGGTAAAGGACTAGAAAAAGGCAAGATAACGCGAGACTGACCTGGGTCCTCAGACTGGGGGTGCATGAGGCGGAACGGCACGTCAGCGGTCACTTCACTAGAAAGAAAGAAGGATGCGGAGCGGTGAGAACACGCACACAATTGTAAACGCACAGCCAAGAGCTGGGAGCTGGGGTTGCAGAGCTTCGTGAAAGGTCCCCAGGCCCCAGATGAAAGACGACTCAGTGAGAGTCAAAACAAAACAAACCAGAAATCAGGAAGTGGTCAAGAAGGAATTTTAAATGTATTCCCTGGAATGTGGTCTAGAAACTCCACTTGCGAGAGGCTGAGGCGGCTAGGATTTTTAGGTCCCCCTTCCTCCTGGTTATTAGTTTCAGGGACATGATATTATGGGTAGAGAAGAGGTGAAATCCTGGAGAATAAGGATAGCTTTGAAAAATATCCTTTGCAAAATGTAACTACTTTTTACGTGTTAAATCTGTGCTAAGGCCGCACACTGTCCCTCTGCAGAGAGCAGAACAGGGATGAGCACGGTCTACCCAACTCCAGAGGCTAAAGGGCTTCGAGGCGACTTGGAATTTATATTAAAAAAGGAAGGCAACAGGGCTTCCCTGGTGGCGCAGTGGTTAAGAATGCGCCTGCCAATACAGGGGACACGGGTTTGAGCCCTGGTCTGGGAAGAACCCACATGCCACGGAGCAACTAAGCCTGTGCACCACAACTACTGAGCCCGTGTGCTACAACTACTGAAGCCCACACGCCTAGAGCCGGTGCTCTGCAACAAGAGAAGCCACCGCAGTGAGAAGCCCGTGCACCGCAACAAAGACCCAATACAGCCGAAAATTAATTAATTAATTAATTTTAAAAAAGGAAGGCAAGGAGTCAGGAAGGGGTGGAAGGGAAATCTAGGCACAGGAAGAATGGAAAGGGGTGTGGGAAACAAGGGTTACTCCTTGTTTCACCCAGGACCCATCACCTCCCGCCCTGGGGTTACTGCTTCGGTCAAAGCACTTCTGCTGCTAAGGCGCTCCTGGCGGACCCGAATATGGCTGGGGTCTAGGAGAGAAGGCACAGCCTGGGCTCCATGTGAGGGGAGGTGATAAGAGTCGGTGAAGGAATATGTAAGGTCAGTGCCTGCCTCAGACTTGTCTTACCTGCTGCCTCTTTGTGCATGATTTAAATGGCTGCTCTCACTAATCACAATCGCCCACAGGTGGAAACAACCCAAATGTCCACCAACCAAAACGTGGTCCATCCATACCATGGAGTATTTCTCAGCCATAAGAAGGAATGAAGTGCTGACACGTGCTACAACATGGACCTTGCAGACATGATGTCAAGGGAAGAAACAAACCAGCCACAAAAGCACAAATATTGCCTGATTCCATTCATACAACATGTCCAGATTAGGCAAATCTCCAGAGCTAGCAAGCAGGTTAGTGGTCGCCAGGGATGAAGGAGAGGGGAGAACGGGAGAGACGGCATGATAGGTAAGGGGTTTCCTTTGGGGATGGGAAAAGTGTACAGGAGCTAGAGAGTGGTGACAGTGGCACAACACTGTGAATGTCCCTGATGCCACTGAACTGTACACTTTTAAAAGGGTAAAATGGTAAACGTCACGTTATGTATATTTTCCCCCTCCCCCCCCCACACACACGGGCAGCTGCAAGGAGTGTGCCAGTTTTCTGAGTGTGCGTGTATGTGTGTGTCCTCGCCCAGGTGCAGGCCCAGCTACGGTCTCAAAGGAACATCCCCAACCTCACACCAAGGTCTGCAGGGTGTTAGGGGCATCATCTCCTAAGACCTCTGAGCATGAGAGCCGGGAAACCAGACTTCACCGTCACTGTTCTGAAGCCCCGGTTTGTCCCCTTTGATATCTTGGAATCAAGCAGAGAATCAAGCAGAGAAGGAAGGTGAAGGGGTTTACCTGGAGGTGAGGTCTCCCAGGAGGCTAGGAAACACAAAAGCAAACAGGGCTGTGGTGACTCTCCACAGTGGTAACACAACCTTACTTGCCGTTACTCAGAGGCTGGACACGTGCCCGCCATGTTCCTCACTCACAACTTTCAGGATCTTCGCACCCCTAACAGCCAACTCAGCTATTCCTCTCTACTTGTGATTTCATCTCTTTCTCAAGTGGGTTAGTTAAAAAGAGGAATTACATAGGTTCAAGCCCTAATGTTCAAGAATAAACCTCGGTCCAGAATTTCTCTCTGGGCCACAAAGGTCACGGTGAACTACCTGCTGATCACTTACCTTGACTGCTGCACTCGACCCTGTTTTAGATCCTCTCAGAGAAGATGAAAGAAAACACTATGCACTTTGAGAAACACAGCTACAAACACTGTGTTAACGAAATTTGCAGAATCAGCCCACGTTCTACTTTGTTGCCCCAACCAAAATTTGGGGAACTCTTCACCTCCTGAGCCCTATGGAATATACACATGGATTTGCTTTGATGGCTGAACTACCGAAGGCTGATCAAGGTACAAGGCCAGAGCCTCTGGCAATGGAATTTGAAAAGGAAAATGAGACGTCGAGTTTTTCCCTTCTGATAAGATTTTTAAATGGAAAGAAATTTGATTTCAAAAAAGATGGGAAACCATTTCCTCAGAACTCTGAGACAGTCATGCTCTTGTATGAAAAGGAGACTCCCCAGTCCTGTGATTGCTCGTTGGGGAGGAAAGGCAGGCCCTTTCCGTCATGGATGGATGCCTCCTGAGAGGCAGGTGAACCAGGATGCCCTGCGAGTTCATTTCACGGCCGCCAGTCTTTTCCAAAGTACAATCAGACGCTCAACTGATTCTCCTGTTTTATATCAGCTTCCATATGTGAGCACAGGCACACCCATTTTTGCCAAGTGGCACCAATAGTGCACGTGTTTCGTAGTCTGCTTTTCTACCTTTTCCCCCGTAATGTTATATCAGGTAGAATTGTGAAACTAGACAAATAGAGTCTCTCTAAAACTCTGCTATGGAATCGATAGAATTTGTGGACTTTTCTTGCTTTCTGTCTCCCAGTCACTCAGGAATGAAACCATTCAGACTACTGACGGCCAAGATAGAGCAGGCAGAGTGCTGGAGCTGGACACTCACCCTGACACCGTGAGCTTCACCTTGATCTGGTAAGACACCAGGATCCCCATGACGGTCTTGTCTATGCCCTCCTTTATGCTGCTCAAACAGAAAAGAAAAACAGAAGAATGCAGGGAGGGGAGAAGCGGGAAGCAAAAACCGGGTGAATCAACCCCACCTCTCCCCACTGCGTCATCCAGGCTCTGCTGTGTCCTCACTGTCTGGGGCGCTGGAAGGCAGCCCTGACGCTGGGTGAAAGGGGGGCTCGGGATTCGGGGTGGGCTTTGCTCTGCCATTAACTGACCCGGTGACCTTGGCTGAAGCTCTCATTCTGGTGGAACCTCAATTTCCTTATCTGTGAAATGAGTATAAATTCACCTTCCTCACAAAAGCATGGAGAGACTGGCATGTTTATAAAATACTCCATGAACCACACAAGACCTTTACAAATGCAGCGCGCCGCTGTGGATGTCGTGATTCCTTTGCCCTCGAGTTCACGGATCTAGGGCATCAATCTCCCTGCTCGGCCCTCTCCCAGAGCATCACAGATGTGCTTTAGAATGTAACACACCAACTGGCAAATCAACCTCAGAAAATCCTTTGACTCCCAAGATCCTGCTTTCTGCCCAACGTTCGCTGACCCCGCTGTTCGTCTCAGAGCTACGGGGGCAGGGAGGGCAAACGCGAGAGCTCTTCTCGATGGCATTGCCTGGAGCTGATCGCTGGGGCCTTGGAACACACAGGGGTGGAGGGGGAGATGGCAGCGAAGGGCCCGAGCCTGGGTGGCAGCTCCTACCCCAAACCCTCAGGGCTCACCAGCAGACACACCGCTGGGAATGGAAGCCCCGGAGGATGGTGAGGAGTGACAGGGCTATTTGACGTAGAAGCTTCGTTCTAGTTTTTACTAGATCTGCTGGCTCAGTTCGGCCATGGTTCTCTGAGCAGGGTCAGCATATCAGTGCTTATTTTCATTTAAATTGAACTGACCTCTGTAGCCCTCAGGACCTCCTGTTTTTACCTTTCCTGATGGAAATGCATAAACGACCTTTCCATCATTCATGGAGCCAGCTGGGGCACTCAGTTCGTATGCTCAGGGCTCTACACTAGCTAATGATAATTTTGAAGGTAATAGCTGACATTTCTGGAGCACTTACTGTGTGCCAGGCACCACATTTTACATGGATTGTCTCACATAACCCTCAAAACCTCTCTCTGAGGAGCTGTCGCTCCCACACTTTACAGACGGGAAAACTGAGGTTCTCAAGACAGCTCCAGTTATCTGCCCAGGGTGGCCCAGACAGCAAGCAGGGGTGTTGGGGCTCAGCACAAGGTCCAGAGCTGTAGCCACTGTGTCACACCAGGGGTGGGAGTGGGGTCCCTGCTTGGGGCCCCGGGGCCCCGAGCACGCGCTTTGCCACCAGGCTGTGTGTGCAGGCCGCGAGCCCAGGGCTGGGACGAGGAGGGGGCGTAGACCAGCGCCACCGCAGCACTGAGTCTCGGGGCTCACATGGTGCTAGAGGCAAGGTTCGTGTCCTCGTGCTTGATTTTCCCGTCCAGGGCGATGCCCTTTCTCTCGAGGTTGTTAGCCAGCAAGGGCAGCAGGGTCAGCGTCGTGGTCAAGGTGCTGTTTGGTGGTACCTTTTCCCTGCAGGAAGAGACACAGAGAGCAGATTTAGCTGGCTGCTCTTACAGCCTTGAAGCCACCTTCGCCCCCACGAGACCCTGTGTGCCGTCAAGCATTTTCTAGAACCCACGTTCCCTGCGACTCATGGGAAAGACAGTCCAGGTGCCTGTGCCTTTGCCTTGTGAGAAGAACAGCATTAGTGACGTCTCAAAACAGGCTGGCAGCAACGTTAGGACGTTTCTCAACTCCCTCAGCCTGTTCTGATTGCTGAATTTCTAGAATGTCTTGTGGGGTGAAGTGAGACTGGCCCAAGAGTCAGGGACCACACCCAGTCTCCTCCTGAGGCTTCGTGAACCACGCAGTGGGCTGCAGGGCCAACTGGCCAGTGCCAGCAACAAGCCCAGGCTGGGAGTCGTCACTGTCGGGAGGTTTCAGCGTGTGCCCAGGGAGGAGGGGCGCGAGAAGGGCCGGGTCCTCCACTGTGGGCTGTTCAGACTGGGCGGCTCTGTGGGCCTGGGTGCAGCTGGGGGCAGAGCAGCGCGGTCTCCCCAGGCTGGGCAGCATCCCGGCTCACCGAACAGCATCTGAGGCTGGAGAGTTGGCTCTGCCACTCACCCACGTGCTGACCCCTGGCCTGTGCCCACAGCCGCCATGCAGCTGCCTGCCCTCTCCGACCCCAGAGCCCAGGCGAGCCGTGTCCGTGCTCCTGGCACACCCTCTGTCCTTGTGCCCAGCCAGGGCCCTGAAAACACTGTCCAGGAGCCAGCCTCGGGCCCTTTCCCCAGCCTGCTCTGTAACAGACGGGGAGTCCCACTGTCCCCCTCGGAACGGGTCCCCTCCTCCATCTCCCTGGGGAGTTGAAGGCGGCTGTGTCTTCTCTGGCCTCCAAGTGCACATAGGAGGCTCCCGGGCATGCAGAACCCTGCTTGAGCCCAAGGTGGCCCACATCCTTGCATCTGGGCCCTGGTAGAACTTCTCTTAATGAGCTTAGTTTGGGCAGCAGAGTGACAGAAGCACCAATTACACTGGAAAGGTAGCTGTAGTAGGAAGGGGCCCCCGGGATGGGACTTGGACGATGGCCTTTCCTGCAGCAGCCCTTGCCGAAGGCCTATGCCAAGGCCTGCGGCCAAAGTCCCGCCCGGCCACTTCCCAGCGCCTTTGGGATTGGGACTGGATGGTGGGCAGCAGCTTGGGTGTCAGGTCTGACCTGGTTCCCAGGAGGCCTGCCCACCAGGGCCCCAGACGCCCCACTTTCAACCTCCCTGCCTCCCACCCTTTTGAGGGTATCCGAGGATGGTTCCCAGTTTTCTGGGAGTCCTTGATGCCAAATGTATCCAAGAGCCGTCAAGAGGCCCAGGTAATGGGGTACAGTAGGGGAAAACTCAGCTGGGGACCAGTTTCTCCTATCATTGTTGGGCGCGTGCCAAAAGGTGAGCCAGGAAGACGCCCAGGACATGAGGATGTTCAAGGACACAGCCTAAAAGGTAGAGTAGACCCCAGGCCTGGCCCCAAGGAGACAGTCAGTGAGTTATGGTTCTTTCCTTCCTCTCTCCTCTCTAGACCTATAAGTCAACTTAGGTCAGGATCTGCTTTAAGTAACAGTTTATCCTGAAGTCGCCTTTTAAATATCATGTAATGTTATCTTGCTGAATCAGCTGTCTTTCCTCACCCCGCTCCCCGAACCCTCCTTCCTCTAACTGTGATAATATTTTTTGCATACAACAACGCTTAGAAAAAACACCTTCCCAAGCAATCCTCTCTGGGGGAAGGCATAACCCCCAGAAGCCTGTGTGCCTCATGAACCTGACCGCCTAGCACAAAGCAAAACTGGTTAGATCTCTCGCTCCACCACGAAGAAGCCATCACAGGATTCCCATTTGTTTTTAATATCTTTTTTTTTTAATTTATTTGGCTGCGCTGGAACTTAGTTGCGGCACGCAGCATCTTTAGTCGCAGCATGTGAACTATTAGTTGCAGCATGTGGGATCTAGTTCCCCGACCAGGGATCAAACCCGGGCCCCCTGCACTGGGAGCACGGAGTCTTAGCCACTGGACCACCTGGGAAATCCTCCCATTTGTTTTTTACTCTAATGAAGGGAGAAAAGTCACTAACAACAAGTGGCTGAGAACTGATATATCATCCTAATCCAGTTGTCACTGGTATCAGATTTTCAAGTTATGGAGAAGATCAAAAGATAGGGAACCCTTGACTGGGCTGACAGGTCATTTGATTTTCTGCTCCGGGGGCAGAAACAGTATCAAATTCCTACCCACTTATTCAAGGATCAATAGAAAGTTCTAGACATTCCCACTGTGACATTTCAGCCTTTATTTCTCTCCTCTCCGTCGTTCCTTAGCTTGACCCAGCTCTCGGAATTCTTGTTAGCGAGCACAGGATCAAGATGCTAACTTTCTTTGCAGTCCTTGAAGTGAGAACAGGGGAAGGAAGTGGAAAGCTGGGGAGCTAGCTGACCCTTCTACTTCCGTCTTCAGCGATGACCAAAATGGGAACTTGACCAAGAAGCTGGAGCCGCCCAGGAAATAGAAACCCAACCCACTACTCACTGTGTTTCCTCCATGGCCACCGGCTTGACGTAATAATCACTCGAGTAGAGAACCACGTTGGCCACTTGTTCCACTGCAAAGGGGGACAGGGTAGGGTGACTCGGTGCGGAGTCCTGCGTGGTGCCTTCCAGGGGACGTGGTTGGTCTTCCCTAACGGCCATCTGAGTGCACCTCTCAGGCTCGGCTTTAAGGCTGAGATTTCTGTTCTGTCCTCAGGCCACTTCCATTCACCAATAACCTGCTCTGTGTCAACCCTACCCATGAGCCAGTCTCCTAAAACTGCACCTCCTGGGAGACTCATCCTCCCTGCTGAGCTCAGGGCACATCTGTGGGTATCCTTCCAAAACACACCATCTCCCGGTGTCCCAAAACTCACCATGTGCTCTCTTTCCCCAAATACACTCCCTTCCAACCTTCTCTATCTTATTCAGTGAGCATATCCTTCGGGTGTCCAAGCTAGAAACCACGTGGAGGCAGCACAGGGTTGATTTGTGGGTGTAGCATGGTGGATAGGAAGGTGGGCTCTGGGGCCAGACCACTTGGGTTCACATCCCAGCGTAGCCATCTGCTGTGGGGTAATTACTGAGCTCCTCTAAGCCTCAATTTCCCCATAAGCAAAACGAGAATGATAATTGCATCTAACTTATATGGTGGTTGTGATGATTAAAAAGATGATTTTTAATCTCCATTAAAATCAAATTTGAGAATCAGAAAAACAATTTGTGTGAAGCACTCAGCACAGTACTCGGCCTATAGAAAGTTCTTAACATCTTGCTTCAGAAATTCAACAGCTTCTTTCAAAAATTAGGGGCTTCGATGTTAGGATTCATAAAACTTTGAGAAATAATTTAAAATCTAAGTATCAAATGATACTTTCTCAATCCTGCTGCTTTGTGGAATACTGTATTGACACTACATACAACATGCTAAACAAATAATGCCAGTTCCTACAAAGACTTAAAGGCATAGGAACTTAAACCAACATAAAAACAAAGCCATAAAGTAAGCATGTATATTAGCATCAAGAAAAATCTAGAATTTTTTAGTATGTATGCAGCAAATTCCTGAGTCTTCTCTATGATGGATAAGAGGGAAAGAGGAACGTGGTATATGGCACTTAGGGTGACCAACCAACCTGGTCTGCCTGGGACTGGCCCCATTTTAGCATTGAAAGTCCTGCGTCCTTGGTCCTGGTCAACCCAGGATGGTTGGTCACCCTAACACACTGTGAGTCTAACTCTGTCTCAGCCATCGAGTGTCTGAGGGAGAAGTGAACAGAGAGGTCTCCCTCCAAGGTCATTTTATCGTGTCTTTTTTACATCACCCATATAAGACCAAGATCTAGGAGCATCCCGTGCACTTTGACGTCCTTTGAGCTGAGGAAGTGTGTAGGACCAGCAAGCGGGAGGCGCATCTCCTGAGCATTCAGGAGGCTTGGCCACCACATCACGGCGACTCAACAGTAGCAGTGACAGTAGGGATTACCACTTACAAAGCATGTCCAGTGTGATCAATCAGTACCTAACGAAACCTGGGAAGGTAGTCCGGGAACACTGCCGTGGCTGCCCGCTAAATTCCAAGAGGACGTGCACAGCTCGAGCCCACAGGGGAGCCCAGAGTTCCCAGGCCAGGACTCCCCACTACACTGTGCAGAAAGAAAACTCCTCCCGCACTTACCCCGAGACCTGGCACAGGGGCCCCTCAAGGAAGGCGTGACAAGGAAGGACGGGAAGATGCCCTGTCGGGGATGCTGTCCCAGGACAGAAGACAACCCTAAGCTGGGCACGAGGCTGCAGGAGAGGACACCTTCCTCCTCTAAGGTCCTGCCGTGTGACGACAGAGACAAACGGGCAGTTCCAAGGCCCCGGGGGGCCTTACTGACCAGAGGAGAGACCCTTGGGAAATACGACTAGATTGGGAACCTGGAAGACTCTGCTGTCCGGGTTCGAGCAGAAGGTCCTACCTAGCACTTTAATCTTCTTCACCGTCTTCTCTGTATTATTGGTCACGGTCACAGTCACAGGAATGGGTTCCCCATGGTAATAGAGCTGAAGAAGTCAGCAGATACGTCAGAAAAGGGGAAGAGAGTGTGGCCATATCTTGTTAAATTCATCTCAGTCCTTTAACTGGAATAAGTGGCTGAATGCCCACACTTTCAAGGAAGACAGGGTGATGGCATCACGTTTCCTGTGGAGAAGGGTCTGGAGCAGGTTCTACCCCCTCTGTGGGAGGCTGAGGCGGATGATGGGGCCTCCGGCCCCAACGCCCGAGTCCTGAGGGTCACTCAGAGTTAGCCCCGGGGGTGTTGAGTGGAATCATGAGGTTATTGGGGGCAGAATAAGTGAAATGAGGGGAAATCAGTGGGGAAGCCCAGAGGTAGAGCTTGCCCAGCAGTGACTCTGCGTGATCTAGCCCAGGTGCTCATGTCCTTGCATGCGCGCGCAAGTTACACCACTTGTGTGTGTGAAGTAACACACACACACACAGTCTGCTGGCAATGTGTGTGCACGACTCTTGTCGACCAGAGACGGCCTTGGCCAGTTTCACCTTTTTCGGCCGTGATTTTCACACACGACATGCTCACCCCCTCACCGTTACTGCCAAACTTAAGTTTGCACGGAAGTGAACAATTTGTTAACACCACACCCACTGATGACACACTAGTAAAGAGGCCCCTGGGGGCAGACAGGGGGCAAAGACAGCCTGGGCTGGGGGTATGGGAAACCCTCCACCTCCAAGTTGTCGGAACCCACAGTGAGTGGAATGCAAGCCAGTTTGGTCCTATCCTAAGGGTCACGTTTACTGGCTCCAAATTATGAAAAAAGCCAGTCGTCCCCAAATGTTGGTGCTTTAACTATCGCTGCCCCCAAGACTGCCTGCAGCACACCCCCAGCAGAGGGCCTGGCAGGCTGTCCCCAGGCCGGCTCCACAGTCACCTCTTTGCTGAGGGCGACGGCGAGGTGCAGGGGCTTGTCGGACATGAAGAACTGCCAGGAGGCCTCCTTTTGCGGCTGGGGACCCATCTCTCGTGGCGCATGCTGTACCTTCCGGATCAGTAAACGCACGGAGCTCCTGTGGATGAAAAGTCACCGATGGTTCCCCGGGTCAGAGCCTGGGCCTCCTCAGGACGGCCTACCAGGTCCCCCTGCCCATCCCCAGGCCGGGATCCCTCAGGGATGCTGCCGATGGATGCAGGATGGACCAGTAGAGGGATCAGGTCTGGGGGGCGGGGCCTGGTGGGTGGTGTGGACCAGTCAGCTCTCCAAGGGTCCCTCTCACCCTCTGTTAGGACCCCGGCGTGGCCTCCTCTCGGGTGAAGCTGATGTGGGGATGTGTGCCTATGTGACAGGCTTCAAAACTCTCTACAGATGTGATGCCCTGTTATTGCTGTTTGGTATAAGTGTCCATAGGTGTGAATGTTGAGTATGTAGAGAAAGTGTTGAGGGCACAACTGGAAACCTTGTTCAGGAACAAGAAAAATGGGCACCAGAGCCTGAGAGTATAGGAGGAATGGAAGTCACTGCCTAATGGGCACAGAGAGTTTCTGTTTGGGGTGATGACAGCATTTGGGGTATAGATACCTTGGGGTATGGATAGCAGATAGTGGTGTAACTGATTACACAATGTAATGAATGTACTTAATGCCACTGAATTGTACACTTGACAATGGTTAAAATGCTAAACTTCATGTTATGTATACTTTACTGCAACAAAGAAATTACAAAAGAAGAAGAAAACTAAAGAAAGAGGGGATCTGGAGGCTTTTAAGGACTTACATGAGCCCTTGAGGTTGCCAACTCCCCTGTCATTTTCTTTTGTTTTTTTTCTCCCAAATGGTCAGCAATTGTCCCCCACCCCATGTGGAGATGGTTCATCCTGACGGTCCTGACCTGGGGAGGCTCCATTACCCCACCACAATGGCCCTGTGGGAAGATTCTGCCACTGGGACATAAAGTGAGGGGCGGTCTCTTATCCCCAGCCCTTCCCCACACCCTCACATATTCCCACAGCTACACTCTTACTTCTTGGGAATTTTGTCCTCTTCCGTATCTGTGCCTTGTGTGGCAAAGGCTTTGACCTCGAAGTCGACCCCACAGCACTGCAGGGGCAAGAGAACAGACAGGGCTGCGGTCAGCACCTCCCTTCCGGGAGCCAGGATGGGGGTCACAGCTCCCGCAGGGGATGTTACGTGGCTACTTCTTTTTCTGTCTTGGCCATATCCTTTTCGGAGTTGCACCATTATGACTAGCTTTGGAAGTGTGCTAGTGATGAAATAGTGGCATTAGCTCGAGGAGAGCGCCACGGGCTCCAAGGCCCCAGTGAAGGTCCCCCAGCCAGCAGGATGAGCCCCGCCAGTAGCTGCAGAGCACGGTCCTAGCCTCTCACCACCTTGCACAGCGGCCAGCCCATCCCCCATTTAGCTGTCCTTCTCAGAAGTGACCCTGTGTGCGTGTAACTGATGGTCCACTGCCTACAGCAGGGGCGGGAGCAGTGGTCACAGGGCTGGCAGGGGTCCGTGGCCGCCTGTGCTGGGGCTCCAGTGCCCTACGCCAGCGGGCAGCTGCTCTGCCGCTGCAGCCAGGCGTGGCCAGGCTGCCACGGGGACCCGGTGCTGGCAGCTCTCCCAACTTTTGAAAAGAAGCTGGAAATAGAATTTGGAATGAAGGTTCCTTATTTTTAAATTAACTAGATTAAAAAAATGTTGCATGGATGGAACAAATGCATCTGTGGGCCCCTTCAGCCCCCAGCCCCAGAGTGAATCCCCCGTGACCTCGTTCCTCTGTTGTGTTAACATGAGGTGTGCGGGGCAGGGGTGAGGGCACAGAGGCCGGGGATGGGCCCTCCACCAGCTGCCCACAGAGTGACAGTAGCACATAAGCCACAGTCTTACTGGTTCTGCAAAACTGTGGAATCGCAACAACTCTAAAACCTGGGTTGAAAATAAATACACATCGTTACGCTCCAGCACCTGGAGCTCTTGGCCACGCCTCCTCTCTGCTCAGCCCCCTCCACCCCTACCTCCTGCTGCCCCCTGCAGAAGCCAAGCCCTTCCACCTGTCTACCCTGGGCACGTGCTGTTCCTTCCTTCTGAAATGCTTGACGCCTCTCTCTCCTTTTATACTAGCCCAGTTCCCAGGCCTCCTCAGCTGTGAGGCCCACAGGGCCCCTGCTGCACTGATGTCTCCTCCCCAGGGACAGAGGGAAGGGTGGCCCTCTGGCTGGTATAGTGTCCCCCACTCTGATTGAGTGGCCTTCTCCACCTTCCCGCCCACACCCCTGTTTTTCTGGCCCGGTGGCTTTCAAAGGTTTCAGGCCACCGCCCACGGTAAGTAGGAAAGTTCACTGCGAGGCCCGGTAAACAGATGCTCACGCGTGAAGCAATGCTCGTGAACTAGCGCTTATCTACGCTGTGTGCGATGTGCTCTGAGCTCCCATGCTGTTCCACTTCATGCCATTCCATTTTCTTTCTTCAATGCCATCTCGGATCCACCGCACCGGTTTCACAAACCACTAATGGGGTAGGACCCCCAAGTTGAAAATCATGGCCCTGGACCCTCGGTAATCCAGGTACCGATCTGCCATTCTCAGCCCTCATTTGCTGTCTTTTTATTTTCCAGCTTCTTCCCTCATGACTCTCTCAGGCCTGTAGTCCCTGGACCCCAGCACCTTTTCCTCTCTCCTCGTGTCCGCACTGCCCTCCCTCCCTGCCTAGAGTCCCCAGTCCACCGGGGTCACAGCTCTCTTGCACACACGGCCCCTTTGCTTCTCGCCTTTCAGAGCTCAACCCCACTCTTAGCTCAGTGGCCAGAGGGATCCTCTACAAACCCAAGTCAGAACCTTCTGTGTGTGTGGGGGGGAGGGATAAATCGGGAGATTGGGACTGACATATACACACTACTATATATAAAATAGGTAACTAATAAGGACCTACTGTACAGCACAGGCAACTCTACTCAGTACTCTGTCATGGATATATGTATATGGATAACTGATTCACTTTGCAGTACAGCAGAAACTAACATGTTGTAAATCAGCGATATTCCAATAAAAATTCAAAAAAAAAAAAAAAAAGAACCTACTGTGCAGAGCCCGCCAGCGGCTCCCATCTCGCTCAGAGAAAGTCCCAGTCCATGAAACATGTACGAGGCCCTTCCTGACCTGGCCGCACCTCCCGCCCCTCTCAGACCTGCCCCCACCCTTCACCCCAGCTCCGCCTGCTCTCCAAGCAGCACCCACTGTGCATGGTGCGCCCGCCCACCTGGATGGCTCTCCCGAGGCTGGAGTGGCCCCTCCTTTGCCCCATCAGAGAGGCCTTCCCTAAGGTCCCCGGACAAGCACCACCAGGTCCTCCCTTAGCTCTCCGAGCCTCTTGTTCTCCATGGATGGGCTGCAGAGGGACTTGCTATTTGGTTTTTGTCTGCTTCTCTCCCCAAGTGAGACCCACGAGGGGAGAGACCTACTATTTCGCTCACAGGGCTGCTCATGGTTAGGAATTGCTGAAGACAAGTGATACGCTCATTATACTGTCTCTCTACTTTTGCATATGTCTGCAATTTCCCACAGTAAAAGCCCGTGCGCCACAACTACTGAGGCCACGTGCCACAACTACTGAGCCTGTGTGCCACAGCTACTGAAGCCCGTGCACCTAGATCCCGTGCTCCACAACAAGAAAAGCCACCGCAATGAGAAGCCCGTGCACTCCAACGAAGAGTAGCCCCCGCTCGCCACGACTAGAGAAAGCCTGCGTGCAGCAACGAAGACCCAACGCAGCCAAAAAAAAAAAAAAGAAAAAGTCTTTTGAAGGTATGAATGAATCCCTGGCATTTCTTCTGGAACCAACCTTGTCCACATCTTGTGGAGCTGGCTGCAGCATCACCGAACAGGGCAAGTAGTCAGGAAACTGTGGAAAGAAACAACAGATCATTTCTTTCAGAGAATGTTATTCCACGTGTGTTCTACCTTCATCGCACAAAAATTGAAGAATGGGGGCTTCCCTGGTGGCGCAGTGGTTGAGAGTCCGCCTGCCGATGCAGGGGACACGGGTTCGTGCCCCGGTCCGGGAAGATCCCACATGCCGTGGAGCAGCTGGGCCCGTGAGCCATGGCCGCTGAGCCTGCGCATCCGGAGCCTGTGCTCCGCAACGGGAGAGACCGCAACAGTGAGAGGCCCGCGTACCACAAAAAACGAAACAAACAAACAAACAAAAAAAATTGAAGAATGAAGATGAGGAGCAAGAAAAAGGGAAACATCTTCACGTCTGTTCCCAACAGCCGGAGTGGCGTGAACACAGCCTCCCGAGGGGCCCAGGTCAGCCTCACACAAACACGTATGTGCCTGTCTAGTTTTACAGAAATGAGACAAGTGATGCACGTGTCCTGCAGTCTAGTTTGCTCCCATCACTGCTCCTAACCCTGCTCAGGATGAGTGTGACCATTTTCAATGCTGGGAGATGTAGTTCTGCGACACCATTTTTAAGGCTCCAGTAACACTGCTTTTTATTTTTTTTGGCCCTGCCGCATGGCTTGCCGGGATCTTAGTTCCCCAACCAGGGACTGAACCTGGGCCCTTGGCAGTGAGAGAGCAGAGTCCTAAACACTGGAGCACCAGGGAATTCCCCCGTGACACCACATTGAATTCAGCCCGTTTCCTTTGTTGGCTGCCCTCCATCAAGTGGCCTTTACTTTGTTGCCATTGTCACCAAGGCTGCATAAACATCCTTCAGCCACCTTAGCACAGTTTTAGTCCATTCACTCCATAGGCTACACTATTAGAAAGGGAACGGTCAGGTCGAAATCACATTTTTAAGGTTTTGATACATGTTGACAGGTTCTGTCACTTCAAACTCCCAGTCCCAGCACATGGGAGCACCCAGGACCACAAAACTTTAAGTGATTTTTTTTTAAAGCTGTTATAAAATATACCTAACATAGGGACTTCCCTGGTGGTCCAGTGGTTAAGACTCCATGCTCCCAATGCAGGGGGCACAGGTTCCATCCCTGGTCAGGGAACTAAGATCCTGCATCCCACATGTTGCATAGCATGGCCAAAAAAAAAAAAAAATATATATATATATATATATATATATATATATATATATATATATATCTCCATCCCTAAATAAAACTTACTATTTTAAGTGTACAGTTCAGATCCCCACCACCCATTTCCAGAACTTTTTCATCATCCCAAACTGAAGCTCTACACCCATTAAACATTAACCCAATTCCATCCTCCCCCATTCCCTGGAGACCACCATTCTACTTCCTGTCTCTAGGAACTCCTCTGGGTCCCTCATATAAGTGAAATCACAGAGTATTTGTCCTTATGTGGCTGGCTTATTTCACTTAGCATAATGTTTTCAAGGTTCATTCATGTTGTAGCTTGTGTCAGAATTTCCTGCCTTTTTAAGCCTGAACCATATAACTTTGGAGGAATATATAATCTTAAGACCCATAAACACGCGAGTGAAGAGGGTGACAGCAGCTACCCCGACAGTGAGCTCAGGCCCAAGTCTTCAGAGGCAGGAACGCTGGCCCCGTGGTAGCCAGGTTCCATCAGGGGAGACTCAGGCCACGAGAGGGGCGAAGGGCTTTTTCTACAGTGACCCACTGAGCTCTGGTCAAGGCTACAGAGGATGACTCATTTCACTAAGGTCTCCTGTCTGGCAGGGACTCCTTCCTGCTTAGAAACTCCTCGAGGCAACCGAGGGGCACTTCTTTCTTTTTATAGCCGAGCAAGTGAAGGCATAACATGCACATATAATTAGGTGGTCGGATGCAGGCAAATATTTAAACCGTAGGTTGAAACGGTGCCTTGCAAGGCCGGGAGGCTGTTTTCAAGGACTTAAAAAAAGACAATCACAGCCCGTGCAATCTAGAATTTCCTCCAAGGGTGCAATTTGCAGGCCCGCGAATGTGACGTCATTACTCTGGCCCCTTGCCTTCGCTGCTGATCCCATCATAAGGTGTGGTGGGTGAAGGAAGCCGTGCAAGGAAGTGGAGGGTCGAGTCGTCACCCACCTTGAGCAGGAAGGGGTACGTGTGCTCCCCTAGCTTCTTGATCAGGCTCTCCTGTAGCTTCGTGAGGGTTTCCGAGGCCCCCACAGGAGGGAACAGCTGGACCTGGGAGAAGTACAGGTCCCTGCGGAACTTCAGGCCGATCACATCGATGTCTTCCTGGCCGTACCGGAAGGCGCAGGTCAGAGAGACATACACTGGAGGGGAGACAAGAGGGGGTAGGCTTGCCCTGTTGGTGGGCTTGGCACCCCTGCCTGGGCTGACACTGCCTACCAGTCTCAACATCCCACCTTCAGCATCTCAGTAAGGACCTGAGAACCTTACTACCCAGCTGGCCCTTCCCTCTGGCTTGCGTCAATGACTTGAAAGGGCCAGTGTCTGAGTGCTGGGAGGCTCCTCCCATGAGCCACATTATTTAGCCTCCTGCCTCTACTGTTTCCCTCATTCTCCCACCCCCTCCTCTTGATGTACCAGGTCAGTGAGCTCAGGAGGCTTTTAAACAGTGTGAGGTCGCTTGGGTTCTGAGGGCGGAAGGTCTGGATGGAGTTGAGAGCTAAGGTAAGAAGCAGAGGAAGGGCTTCCCTGGTGGCGCAGTGGTTAAGAATCTGCCTGCCAGTGCAGGGGACACAGGTTTGAGCCCTGGTCCGGGAAGATCCCACATGCCGTGGAGCAACTAAGCCCGTGCGCCACAACTACTGGGCCTGCACTCTAGAGCCCGCGAGCCACAACTACTGAAGCCTGTGCGCCTAGAGCCTGTGCCCTGAAACAAGAGAAGCCACTGCAGTGAGAAGCCCACGCACCGCAACAAAGAGCAGCCCCCGCTCGTGGCAACTAGAGAGAAAGCCCGTGCGCAGCAACGAAGACCCAGCACAGCCCAAAATAAATAAATAAATTTATTTAAAAAAAAAAAGAAAAGCAGAGGGAAACCGTGCTAGAGAATAAAACAGACAAGTGCCTGAGCTGGACGGGGCCTCGAGGGAACTGAGCAGGGGCTCAGGGACCAGGTGGAGAGGTGAAACCACCTCCGAGAGGAAGCCTTCTTTTCACACTGCTCAGAAACTTAATTGAGCTTTCTCTAAATCAATCAGCGCTTCTGAAAATTCACTGTGGTTAAACAGATGTAAATTGTGCCCCCAGTGGACCGAAAGAATTATATGAAACTACACATGTTTTGAGGATGGACTGTTTACAACTGTCCTTAATGTGGTAAATAAAACCACACGAAGTGGTCCCCCCAAGTCCTTGGTAGCTGTTGGTTGAGGATTTTGTCTGTGTCTGCCTCAAGAGTAATTGTCCCTCGGCGCTAAGCTCAGAAGAGCCACTGATCATTTGCTTATCCCTCATTCAACGTTTGTAAGAGGAAGGTGCCCAGAGATGACCTGGTTTTATGCCTCCCTCTCCAGGCAGCGCGTTCCTGGCCAAGGGCATGGGCTTTAGGGGCTGGAACTGGGCTCCGCCTGGTGTAAGAGAGGAGCAGAGTACCCAGGAGGAAGCTGGAGACAGCAGAGGGGGGCGATTTTCAGCCTGTTTCTGCCACGTCCCCTGGATGCTGTGGGCCCTACATCTGACATACTCCATGGGCACGTCCAGGGTTAGGAACAATTCCTTGTTGGGTGCTGGTAGCTACCACTCTAAAAGGCATATTTAGAATGGAACTGAGTCAGTGACATTATCATAAGGATAACTTGGTTCCAATTTAGTTTACACGACTGGTTTTTGTTTGTTTGTTTTTGACATGCCACATGGCACGGCTTATGGGATTTTAGTTCCCCGACGAGGGATCAAACCCAGGGCCCCGGCAATGAGAGCACCGAGTCCTAACCACTCGACCGCCAGGGAACTCCCTACACAACTGTTATTAGTACCAAATTGCTTGCCACACATCGCAACTGCCAGATATCTTTGAGGGGGCTGTGCTGCCGTGGTCCAGAACACCAGGCTCAGCATAAAAACCCTGCCTTCCCGCAGCCTCAATTCCCCGCTTTTCGTATAAACCCAGAAAGGAGCCCTCTTGAGTCTGCCCTGACATAGAACGGCAGGACACGGGGCAAGCAGGCAGTCCGCAGAGCCTGCAGACTGGGGCTCCGGGCTCTGTCTGCCGTTCCTTATCCTGCCACCTCCGACAAGTGGCTTCCCCGAGTCTTCACCTCCATCTGGAAGATGCGGACAGTGAGCTCTGGTGGGAACAGGGCCCGTGTCCTGAGGATCGTATGAGGGAATGTGGGTGCAAGGGCCTGGCAGAGAGAATGGGTGTGCCAGAGCTTCCCCGCCCCTCCTTGCACACACACACCCCCTTCCCGCAGCCAGACCACCGCTCCCCGGAGGACGACAAGCTCTGCCTCACCTCTCTTTCCCTTCACAAGCTCAGGATCCACCAGCACGACACCATCTAAACCAAAAGAGAGAGAAGAGTGAGGGTGGCGGACGTGAAAGAGACTGGAAGCTTCTTGAAGTGTGTGTGTATACATATGTATATCACACGTAATCCATATTCATTACAGGAAAACTAGAAAGGGAAGCTAAGCAAAGAGAAAACAAAGTCACCTCCACTTGAGATACCCAGAGATACCCATTGTCAACATATCGGTACAGAATGATTTTCCAGATGTATATACATTTTTTTTAATATTCTTTTTTTATGTATATTTTTATTTTTTTGGCTGTGTTGGGTCTTCGTTTCTGTGTGAGGGCTTTCTCTAGTTGTGGCAAGTGGTGGCCACTCTTCATCACGGTGCGCGGGCCTCTCACTGCCGCGCCCTCTCTTGTTGCGGAGCACAGGCTCCAGACGCGCAGGCTCAGTAGTTGTGGCGCACAGGCTTAGCTGCTCCGCGGCGTGTGGGATCTCCCCAGACCAGGGCTCGAACCCATGTCCCCTGCATTGGCAGACAGATTCTCAACCACTGGGACACCAGGGAAGCCCTCCAGATGTATATACATTTATATGAATTTTTTTTTATATATGTTGTTAACTGCTTTCCTCATTCAACTATATATTGCAAACACATATTCATACTAGTCATACATACACACACACATATAATATGTACTAATCTTTTTTTAAAATTTTATTTATTGATTGATTTTTGGCTGCGTTGGGTCTTCATTGCTGTGCACGGGCTTTCTCTAGTTGCGGCAAGCGGGGGCTCTACTTCGTTGCGGTGCGTGGGCTTCTTATTGCTGTGGCTTCTCTTGTTGCGGAGCACGGGCTCTAGGCGCGTGGGCTTCAGTAGTTGCAGCACGTGGGCTCAGTAGTTGTGGCTCATGGGCTCTAGAGTGCAGGCTCAGTGTTTGTGGCACACGGGCTTAGTCGCTCTGCGGCATGTGGGATCTTCCCGAACCAGGGATCGAACCTGTGTCCCCTGCATTGGCAGGCGGCTTCTTAACCACTGTGCCACCAGGGAAGTCCCATGTACGAATCATTTTAATGGCCACACATTTGCTCCATTGACCAGGGGCACCATAAATTATTTAATCAACCCCCTGTTGTTAGGGCATTTAGGATGTTTCTGATTTTCCCCATTATAATTAATATTGCAATGAACACGCTTATAGATAAATCTCTATCCACGGCAGAATTGAATTTGGCTTTTGATAACATACTGCCAAATGACCTTCTAGAAAGTGTTTTGCCAAAGGACATTCTCATCCTAGTGCCTAAAAATGCTAGTCTTTTATACTCTTTTTTTAAAAAAAGAACAATTTGAGTTGAAGTAATTATAGATTCACAGGAATTTACAAAGATAGTACAGAGAGGTCCCCAGGTATCCTTTATCCAGTTTCTTCCAATGGTTACATCTTAGATAATGACAGTACAATCTCAAAACCAGGAGGTTGACATGGGTACAATGTGTGTATGGTTCTAAGTCATATTATCAAATGGAGATTTGTGTAACCACCACTGCGATCTGGATACAGAACTGTTCCCTCACCATAAAGATCTCCCTCTTGGGCTATCCCTTTGTAATCACGCCCAGCTGCCTCTCTTCACCATCCTTAGCCCTCAGCAACCACTGTTCAGTTTTCCTTTTCTATAACATTGTCATGTCTAAGATGTTATATGAATGGAATCATACAGTACATGGCCTCTTGAGATTGGCTTTTTCCACTCATTACAGTGTCCTTGAGACCCACAAGCTGTTGCATGGATTGGTAGTTCAATCTTTTTCACTGCTGAGTAGTGTTCCAAGGCATGGATGTGCCCCAGCTTGTTTAATCTTATTCACCTACTGGAGACATTTAGGTTCTTTCCAGTTTGGAGCTATTACAAACAAAGCTGCTGTGAACAGTCATGTACAAGTTTTGTGTGGACGTAAGTTTTCATTTCTCTGGGATAAATGTCCAGGAATGCAACTGCTGGGTCACATGAGAAGTGGATGTTTAGCTTTTAAAGAAGATGCCAAACTGTTTTCCAGAGTGGCTGCTCCACTTTACATTCCCATTCCCACCAGCAAGGCACGAGTGATGCAGTTTCTCTACATCCTTGCCAGCGTTTGGTATGGTCACTATTTTTAATTTTAGCCATTCTGACAGGCATATAATGATATTTCATTGTGGCTGTAATTTGCATTTCCCTAACGACTAATGTTGTTGAACATTTTTCTTTTCTTTTTTTTTTTTAGAAATGAAATCAGGTCTTTTTTTTTTTCTTTGGCTGCGCTGGGTCTTCGTTGCTGCATGCGGGCTTTCTCTAGTTGCGGTGAGCAGGGGCTACTCTTCATTGTAGTGTACGGGCTTCTCATCGCTGTGTCTTCTCTTGCTATGGAGCATGGGCTCTAGGCGTGCAGGCTTCAGTAGTTGTGGTTCGTGGGCCCTAGAGCGCAGGCTCAGTAGTTGTGGTGCACGGGCTTTGTTGTTCTGTGGCATGTGGGATCTTCCCGGACCAGGGCTTGAACCCGTGTCCCCTGCATTGGCAGGCGGATTCTTAACCACGGTGCCACCAGGGAAGTCCTGAACATTTTTCTTTTTTTGTTGTTGTTGTTGTTGAACATTCTTCTATGTGCTCATTTGCCATCTATATATTTTCTTTAATGAAATGCCTTTTCATGTTTTTTGTCTATTTTCTAATTGGATTTTTTTTTTAACTGGTGAGTTTTGAATGTTCTTTATCTAGAAATGAGTCCTTTGTCTCATTTAAATTTGTCTCCAATCAGCCAGTGGCACCTTGATGATGTTTTAATTTGCATTTCTTTGATTAGATTATTAATGAAGTCAATTTAAATAACACAAAACTAGTGGTTGTCTGATGACTTAAAGGAAAACCAGCATTAAAATCTCACCCCAGGAGACTTCCACGGCGGTCCAGTGGTTAAGACACTGCGCATCCACTGCAGGGGCCATGGGTTCGATCCCTGGCCGGGGAACTAAGATCCCGCATGCCACGCGGCACGACCAATAAATAAATAAATTAATTAAAAAAAAAAAAACTCACTCCAAACTCAACTTACCCACAGGCTCTACTTGGTCAACATGGTCTATATAGTCTCTCTTCCCCAAGTAGATGGTCACCTGTGGGGAGAACAGGTATGGATTCTAAATGGCCAAAGAACACTAAGGTTTCATGTTAAAAATCAGTAGCGACCAATAAAAATAAATAAATAAAAATTAGGAACAGCCGAAACATTTTGACCAGTCCTGAGAAGAGGAGCGGCCTGGCTCTGCAGCTTGTCCGCAACCTCCTCTCTCCCTGCTTGGCTGTAGGCAGACATAGTGGATTGCAGGCAAGCTGTGATCTTTCCTCAACCTCATAAAGTGCTCCAAGGAATTCTCCCCACCCCTTGGATAGCTCCCTGTTCTCCCCACCTTTTCCCATCAAGCCCAGGTCTGATATCAACCAGGTAAACTTGTTGAATTCATTGATGATACTTTAGTGGAAAGTTACGCCTATGCATATGAGGCGCCTGCCAGCTATTTGCATGTTAAGCCTTTTATTTCTAGCTGTGAATGAAAGGTTTCTCCTCCTTGTTAGAAGAATTTCTGATTAAGAGGCAGATGTTCTGGAGTCCCTGAAATCCTCGCAGGTGAGCATCTGTACAGATAAACCTGAACCCATGCCCTGAAGAATGGGGGAAGGGGTCCTGGATGGGAAGAGATGACCATGTCTCAGTCCTTGTCCTATCTGTTTCAATGCCCCTGGCAGCAAAGGTCTCTTCACCAACCCCCTTTGTGGGAGAGCATGGGTTGGGTTCACCACCACTCACCACTTTAACCCACAGCACTGTGACTGCCGTGATGGTAAGAATTCTCTTATTCATCTTTCAGCCATCACAGTATCTAGTATAGTATCTGGTACATACAGGAATTAAATCAACACTTGCTAAGTACACCAATGAGTGAGTGCATGGACCCTGGCTAGCCTCCTTCTTCCCTAAGCCTCTGAAACTCATATTTTTATTTCCAAGAACACTCAAGATAGTTTTTGTTGGCATTGTATCATCTCCTGTATCTGCCCCCTCATGGCCGTATCCTGGAGTGGATCTCTATGGCTTCCAGGTTATTTGCGTTATTGATGTTGAAGCACCTGAAGGACAGCATAGACAGGTGATCGGGATGGGGGCGGGGAGTTAGATGGTGAAAGGATGCTTTCTGGGCAAAACAATTCAGTGTGTACAAAGCCCAGAGCCAAGAGAATGCTTCTGGAACTGCCAATGGTTTCATCTGTGGGTGAATGGCCTCCAAATGGGCATGCAAGCTGATGCCAGAAAGGGTCTTATAGGACCGGACCCTAAAGAATCTAGGAGGACATGGAAGCATTTGAAGCAGGATGAAAGGCCTGCAATTAAACGGCATGTAGTGATTGTCATGTACCAGGCGCCAAGCTAAGTACACTGACTACATTATTTCACTTAATCCTCACAACTACTCTTTGAGCTAGGGATTACGCCCATTTCATAGAGAACACTGAGACTTTGGTTGCATTGGCAGCAAAAGGGAAAGCTGACAGTGGTCTGGAGGAGGGAGCACTGAGAGTGAACGGAAGGGAGAAGGTGGCTGGAGAGCACATGTCTTCTTTTTCAAGCTTTGGCTGTGAAGGAAGGAGAGCTAGAAAGGGGACGGGGTCAAGAGGGAGTTTGTTGCTCTTGTTGCTGTTGTTGCTGTTTTTAAGATGCATGAGGTGGGTACTTGTTGTCATGCTCAGGCCAAGTACTGGTAGAGAGGGAGAGGCTGCACATAGCCCCAGAGGGAGGCTGACGGTGGAGGACCCTAAGAAGGTGGTGGACCATGACCCAGGCTGTAAGCAGCATGAACCTCCATGGAAGAAACAGCACCTCTTCTGCTGCGATTGGAAGAGGAGAGAAGAGACAGGAGCAGGTAGAGAAGTGGGGCTGGATGATGTGAGGCTGCAGCCCACCTGCTGCTTGCAAACCCCATAGCCACGTGCCCCATCTTCCTGGATAAAAGTCATCAACTGGTGGTCTAGTGGTTAGGATTCCGGGCTTTCACTTCCGCGGCCTGGGTTCAATCCCTGATCGGGCGGAGAAGTGAGATCCCACAAGCCACGGGGTGAGGCCAAAAGAAAAAAAGAAGAAAAGTCACCAATTGTGTCCAGGGTCCCATGTGGTTGTATAGTAAGAGGAGACCACCCCAGAGGATGATTCTTTTTCCTTTTTTTCCCCCGTTTTATTGAGATATAATTGACATATTGTATAAGTTTAAGGTGTACAACATAACGATGTATGTATAAATTGCAAAGCAATAACCACAATAAATTTAGTTAACATCCATCACAGAGGAGGATTCTTTTTTTTTTTTTTTTTTTTTTGCGGTACGCGGGCCTCTCACTATTGTGGCCTCTCCCGTTGCGGAGCACAGGCTCCGGACGTGCAGGCTCAGCGGCCATGGCTCACGGGCCCAGCCTCTCCGCGGCACGTGGGATCCTCCCGGACTGGGGCGCAAACCCGCGTCCCCTGCATCGGCAGGCGGACTCTCAACCACTGCGCCACCAGGGAAGCCCGAGGATGATTCTTGATTGGCCAGATCCAATTCTTTTGGCTCGGGATGGCTTTAAGGTGGGCATGTGACCCAGTTTTGACCAATGAGATATGAGAGAAGTCTGCTGGAGAAATATAACCTCACCCTTAAGAGACCCCAGGAAGCAACAGCCTTTTCCTTCTTCTAGAAGAAAGTGAGGGTAAGGCACCTGAAGCTGGGGCAGCCGTCTTGCCACCAGCCAGAGGATGAAGATCACCAAAGACGGACGAGTGGAAAGACTCACAGAGAAACACAGCCAGGGCCCTGGCACCCACACCTGCAGCCAGGCAAAACTTGCCACTGAAATGATCCTAATACGTGACACGTTAACTGATGAATTATGTTTTCCTCCTATATACAAAAGTTCTAAATTTCCCAGGTCAAAGATGACTATCTGGATGTGAGGAAGAAAAAAGTGAGAAAATGATATGGCCCAGCAGGAGTGTTTTCTTTCTTCTTTTGCCAGAAGACAAGATAAAGTGCACTGGAAAGACACAAGTTGGAAGAGAGTCGGGAGGATGAAAGTTTGAGGGGTACCCAACTTGTCTCCCCAAAGAATCAGAGGACTTGATGAAAATGATGGAGATCCTCAGCGAGGGAGAGGAGAGGTAGGGAGTGTCCGTGCAAAGCCCGATTCTCTCGTGAGGCGCAAAAGCATCGGAGAGTTCCTTTCGGGCGCAGTATGTATAGGCTTCAGAAGTCAACTAGAAGAATGACCTAGAATCACATTGTCCAATACGACAGCTACTGGCTCCAGGTGGCCACCCGCACTTGAATATGGCCACTCCAAGCTGACGTGCTATAAATGTAGAACACACATCAGGTTTGAACAACTTAGAAAACGAAGGTAAAATACGTTGTTAATAATTTTTATATCATTTACATGTTGAAATGATAGTTTTTTGGATATATTCGGTTAAATAAAATATAGTATTAAAATGAATTCCCCGTTTCTTCTTACTTTTTTAACATGGCTACTAGAAAATTTTAAATTAGATATGTGGCTTGCTTTGGATGGTGCTGAACTAGATTATGAGCCCCTAAGAATCCATAGAGTGGAGCGAGGAGATCCCATCCTCGGAGGCTGTGGGTGGGTTCTCCATAGGGTGTCCCAGGCTAGGAAGCTCACAGGCACATCTAGACTATCTAACGTGCCCCCGATGGAGCCAGCAAAGGCATCATCCCTGCCGAATACGCGAGTGCCAGGATATTGGGTGGCCATGCAGCCACAGTGCAGAGGGGCAGAAAGGGAGCAGCGGGAGATGCTCCCTTATCCACTGGCCCTGGAGGCCCAGCAAGGTTTGAGAGCATGGCAGCTGGGGTGGGTGACAGAAAGTAGAGAGTTGCATTGATCCATTGATCCAGCATCAGGGCTTTCACCAGGCAGTTAGGTGAGATGATAGAAAAAGGGTCAAGGAAGTTATAGATACTGACCAAACAATGTTTTGAAATGGTTAAGTCATGGGTTCAAGGCTAGGAAAAGAGGTAAAACTGGGGTCGAGGGGTTGGGGGCTGAGAGATTAGGAGAAAATTAAGGGTCTTGGGACTAAAGTCTTGTTGAGATCGAAGAGAATTTATATTTCTGCAATTTACTCATTCGTTTATATCTCATTTATCATCCATCTCAGACAGAGATGGAAAATAGACATAGAGCTTCCATTGACCTCATAAGATTTTGATGTTGATTATGTCTATTCGAAAAAGTTCCTTTTAAAAAAAAAAAAGATTACTACTAAGCCCCTCACCTCTGTACTACTTACCGATTTGTCCCGGGAGATCTTCTTGAAGATGACGTGGTTTGGTGGGGACTTACTGTCCTGCGCGTTGGCCTCCATGTTACCTGTCCCTGGCAGTTTCTTCCCTTTGGGGTGTTGTGTCAGGTTTTAGAGGGCTAGGAAAAGGTAAAATCATCTTAAAGTCAGGAACCTTCTGTGAATAAAACCCATACATGAGATGCTGTACCTCCATCAGACATTTCCTTCTACCTGCCTCAATACCCACATTTGACTAAATAAGGTCTTCGTCTAGTTTGTATTTTACTAGAGTGTGTTTTTTTTGTTTAAAGGTGTTTTATTTTTCCTGATAAGCCTCAGACATTTCTTAGCAAAGCTCACCAGGACGTCCAGATAGATTCCAGTGAGAAGGTTTTACTTTGAGACTAAGCCTTGGTATCATCACATTAAGCCAGACTGAATTTAAAATTCTATCTTGATGATCTATTACGGCAATTAAAATAGAAAAAGTCCTGCAAACCACAGCATAACCACTTCACGAATATCATTTTAAAAATACGTTAAATCCCCAAAAGTTTTGCTCAGCAATTCACACTAAGCAGTGCTTTCCCTTTCCTGCCATCTCTCACCACTCCCCAGCTTTCCCCACAACAAAGAGGCCATCTGAGCTGTCTGGAATTCAGTGCGCTCCTTAACAAGCAACGTCCATGAAAACTACACAGAAAAGGTGAAACTGGGACAGACTGACTACACGAAAATGTCAGTCTTCCTGGCGCTGGCTCTTCCCTGCGCCCTGCCCTGAGTTTCTGAGAAGGCTTGCTCGAGGGTGACCACATACCTTGGGCAACCAGCTGGGACGGTCCCAGGAGGTGAGGAGAGGGTCTCTGTGTCCTCGGGGGTGAGCAGGCAGCCAGCCCTTGCTCTGTCTAAACAGATGACCCCACTTGGGCCCTGGCTGACTGTGTGGGGAATTTGTAGGGAATCTGGAGAGGGTGCCCACACCCAGGTCTTAATGTCTAGAAGCCAAATCCCATTTAAGGAGTAGAGTGGCAACTGGATTAGTGCTGAGACGGGAGAAATGGTAGTTTCAGCAGTTCAAAGCATTAGACAAGGGCCCAGAGGGGCTCCCAGTGCAGGAGCTGTCAAGCTTGAGTGGGGAAGGTTTGGGGGAGGGATGACAGCTAAATGAAAGCTATTTTATCTTAATCCACTTTGGGTTCTGGAAATAGACTGATTATCCCTTCACTCCTGGTTTCACCAGGAGAAGGGATTTTCAAGAGCTCAACCAAATTGATTAAACTCAGCAGGCAGCTAAGGCAACCTTGGGGGTGGGGATATAAACAAAAAGGTCAAGGAGAAATGTCAGCCTCAAGATAAACCCTGGTGTTATGCAAGCCAAACAAGTCATGTCCCTCTCCTCTACCCCATGTGCTATTGATTACATCACGAGTCCTGTCAATTTGCCCCCAGTGTCTCCAGAATCTTAGTCTCCCATCCCCAGCGCTCCCTCTTGAGTCCATACCAGCCCCTTTGTTTTCCTGGTCTGACTACATCCTTCTCCATGCTGCAGAGGGGGCTTCCAAGCCCTGAGCAGTCACCCTCCCGCTCAGCATCTCGCCTTGCTCTCAGCATCTCGCCTTGCTCTCAGCATCTCGCCTTGCTCTCAGCTACAGGCACACAACTTTAAAGCCACACGCTTGAGCCTCCTCCGCCTGCTGTTCCCCATCTCCCTGTACTGCCTCCCGCTGTTTGCTTTTGCCTGGAACCATCCTCTTCTCCTTTCCTCCTTGACTCTTGTCATCCTTCAGATTCCAGCTCAAGAGTCACTTCCTCAGGAGAGCCTTCCCCAACCTCTCCGACTAGGTTGGAGGCACTATTGCATTCGATGCTTGTACAGGAGATGATTTTATGGTCTCTCTTCCCATCCTTGACTCTAGGCTTCAGGACGTCAGGGACCCATGCCATCTTGTTTCCCTTATTTTTGTATTCCAGTGCCCAGAACAGAATACTCAGCGAATGAATGCATGGGATGGTGTGGCCACTAACACATATATGTACTGGACTTGCGCTGGTGTCTGGGAGTGAAGCCAGTCTAAGCAGAAAGTGACGTTTGGGTTGTTAGCATCTATCGAAACACTCCAGGGGCTTCCCACCTACGTCTGGATAATGTCTGCAAGGCCCTGCGTGATCTGGGCCCCCTTCTTCCCACCTCGCCCACTTTGCTCCAGTCCACTGGCTTCTGCTTTTCTTCAAACCTGCCTCAGGGCCTTTGCATTTACTGTTTCCTCTTCTGGAACACTCTTCCCACAGATAGTCACTTGGCTCACTCCCTTAACTCCTTTGGGTCTTTACTTCAATGTCACCCTATCTATCTATATCCTATTGTGTACCATCTCACCCAACACTTCTGTCCTCCTTCTCTGCCTTACCTTTCTCTGTAGCACTTATCAGCATCTGACATACAAGATAATTTATCTTGTTAATTGTCTGTCCCCCCACCCCAACATAAGTTCCAGGACTGTAGAGATTTATGACTGTTTTGTTCCTATCCCATCTCCAGGATCTAGAATAGGGCCTCAGTGGACTTTTGAGCAAATCAATGAGTCACTGGATTGCAACAGTATAATGGCTGGCAATAGCTAAAGTTGGGAAAAATTTTAATTTCTAAGGGAGAAAACTTTGAAAATTTTTAACGTAGGAATGCCAGCTAATAAATGCAAAGGGAATGATAGAATTGGAAAAACATCATTTGTCGAACTCTGATGGTATTAATCATGCCTTTTTGTTTTCTGTAATTCTGATGCTTTGACATCTGAGGCTTTGCTGACCCTGGAGAGACTGCCATCCCAGGGCTAGCTCTTTCCTAGAGAGAATAAATGACTGCTTTTCATATGCAAACCAACCAACTCAGAGCCCATACACCCCAAAGGCCTCCTTTCCTCCTTTGCTGGGCTCTGACACTCTGAGCCACTACTGCCCTGCCCTAATCACCCTGGGGCCAGGTATCAGACAACTGGACACAGCCCCTGCACTCCAGGGCCTGCTGAAGTAAATAGCCAATCTTAAGTCTGCTTACCCTATCTCACCAGTTCTTTCCCACGGAAACCACAAACGAACTCTTGCCCATGTTTTCTCCTTGATCCTTCTACCTCCTGACTGGCCCTGGTGCTTCCCCGCATGGCCTGCCCCCTCTTTTTGGTAACTGTAACAAACTATCTTTTCAACGGCAATTGTCTCCAGATCTGCTGACCTCGCCATAGCTGAATAATAGTAAAACTTACGTTTTAAAATACTGATGACATCATTGACTCAGACAAGGATTCTTAATTGGTGTGAAAGTCATTAGGTGAAGTGTTGAAGGGGAAATGGCTATTCCTGTGACACCAAAGTGATGCCATACGGATTATGACTCTTCACAAGGTGCAAGCCAAACTGTACAACAGGGGATCAGCCACAGTCTAATGTCAATCTTCACATCACAAACGGTGTCAACCAATGTGATGTGTCACCTTGCAGCAGCTGGGATCCATCAAGCCTTTAGACATCACTTCTCGTTTTTAGGAAATACAAGGAATAGTTACATGAGACCACAAGAGAGCTACCAGATGAATGTAGAAAGTGGCTGATCTCTTTCATAAGTAAATGTCATAGAAAGGAGATGCATTAGGTTAAGACACTTAAGGGACTCAACATCCAGATGTACCGTGTGGTCCCAAATGGACAAACAGGATGTACAGTACATTTCTGGCCCGTTGGGAAAATCTGAATATGCTCTAATAATGTATCAGTAATATGTCATATGAGCTCTGACACGTAGGATGGAAATTACTGGACTAGGAAGGTAGAGATTGTGACTGAATGAAGAAGGTCATAGGATGGTATGTACAGTGTGATCACATTTTGCAAACACACAAGTCTGTGTATGGATATGCGTGCACACGTGTGTTATCGTACACATTATATGCATAATCTACGAGGACAGACACCAAAGAGCTGACACTGGTGGTCTGTGTGAAGGGAATGTTAGGTTTTGTTTTGAAGAAATCTTTTCTTGTCCCTTAAAAAAAAAAAAGGAAGAAAAATGACTGGGGCCCTTCCTCCAGTGTCCCCATCAGAAGGGCTGCCCTGAGCTGTGGGTGCTCCTGGGACCCCCGTTCTCCTGCAGCTGTGTTAGCTCCAGGCCCCCAAGGGTGCAGGTCTCAGTCACTGACCTGCCAATGCTGGGCAGGTAGGAAAATCTGGGGTGGACTGCATGCCAGACCTCACTCTTTTTGGAAACGGTAGTCTCTGGTAGTGATTCCCAGCCCCTGGTCTGTAATGCATTTTTCTCTGCTTGGTGGAGAAATGAGAAAAATAAGGACACTGTTGTCAGTTTTTTCATAGAACCAAATTATTCAGTATAAAGGACTGTTCTTTGTTCTAAGGTTATGAAGTTCTAAATTTTTCTATTTTTTTATTTGAAGTTTTAAACTTTTAAATATTAAAATGTCCTTCTTCCTCCCAATCTTTATTGAGATATACTTCACATCCAACCAAATCTACCCATTTTTAAGTGCGTGGTTTGATGACTTTAACCACCAATATGATCAAGACACATTTCCATCACCCCTAAAAGTTCCCTAGCACCCATTTCAGTCAACTCCTGGTCCCAGGTAACCAATGATTTGCCTTCTGCCACTAGTTTTGCATTTCCTACAATTGATTATGAATTTAGGCATACAGAGAAAAGCTGGAATAGTATAATAAACACCTACATAGTCAACATGGAGATTCGACAATGAACATTTCGCTGCATGTGCTCATCTATCTCTATTGCTTTTTTCCTTTTGAACCATTTGAAAGTAAATTGCAGACATCATGACAATCAATAAACGTCAGAATGCAGCCGCTAAGCATAAGGACAAAGTGTCCTTCCTTTTATAGAGATGAGTGTAGATGGCAATTTAGAAAAAAAAACCCTTACTTGGCCAAAATAAAAAGTTATCCACCTCTTTCTACAATTCTTTTAGAAATCTACTGGTCTATTAATGCTCAAAGTCTAAGAACCACTCACTGGCTATACAATACTTGTTTCTCTGGAGTCAGCATCCAGCGAGAAGCAGCTGTGAGTCCTGTGTTTCATTTCCAACATCAAACGCAGCACCAGCTCGAGGGGGTGGGGGGTCGGGATATGCAGCTAAGAAGCTTAGGGGTTTTGGGGCTAGGTTATCATCTTAGGGGCTTATTAGGGCACACGCATGAGGAAAACTGGTTCAGTCTGCTAACCGTCAACTACAAAATGAAAACCTTGCCTTAGTTTTACTGAAGCAGAGAGCACTTGACAAGTTTGAGGCTACTGTATTTATGCAGAGTGCCAGGGAATCAGAGCTTTTAAAAGCCACCTTCTTTTCAACATGTACCTCTTAGTCAATTGGCCTTAAGAACAGAGGGCTGTTGTTATGGGCTGGGCTGGCTAATGTCTGAAATCATAAATGCAACCCAACGGGCAGAGACCCTTGAAAAACATTTAGTCTATACTCCATCCCTTGCTTTGATCTCCTCTACAATAGCCACAGAAGTTGTTGAATGCTTCCAGGGACAGGGAAATCACTACCACTTTTCTTTGAAATAGCATGAAGTGTGAGAAAATTTTTTGTAGGATGGAAATCAGCCTCCCTTCTACTTCTCTGTGTTGCTCCAAGTTAATCCAATCTCTTCCACACGTCAGTCTTTCATGATTAGAACACAGGTGCTCAAGCCTCATGGGCACTGAAACCCTCTCACACCCAGACAGATTTCAAATGTCCATCTTGAAGCATCACACTGACATCAGTACTTAATGCTCCAGGTTTCTGTGCAGAAGGAGTAAGTTTTACAAACGGCCCCAGACTGGAGTCCTGGGCTCCGTCGCTCACTGACGAATCCACTGCAATCTTGAGAAACTAGCTTGGCCTCACTGCTATTTGCTTTTCTCCATCTGTAGAAGGGGAGCCCACGAGCTGCCCTGGCTTGCAGGGTCAGGGAAATGCATCAAATGTGCAGACAAGGTCTTGAAAAGGATCCTGATGGATGTTCCTTCGTCCTCTCTGAGGTGAAAGCTTCTTCACCCTCTGGTCCTGCCACATGGGCCTTGACGCTAGAGGGGGTTTCGATGGTAAGGAACTTGGAGTTGACCACAAACTGAGCTGCTTACACCTGAAGTTGAGCAAAATTAGGCAGAGCCTTCTGGAGAAGTTTGTTACACACAATGTGTCCCCTCAGATTCACGTGCTGAAGCCCGTTTACCGCCCAGTGTGACGGTATTTAGAGGTGGGGCCTTTGAATGAGGTCATCAGTGTGGTTCCGATCTGACAGGCTCTCCACTCTCCTTGTGCACAAACAAGTCTCATGAGCACACAGCTTAGTGGCAGTGAGGCCTCAGGATGAATTGAAGTCTACCCCGCCAGTGCCTGCCGCTCGGACTCCAGGCTCTGGAAGTGTGAGACACTTCTGTTGTTTAAGCCACTCAGGCTACGGTTTTTTTGTTCTTTTTTAAGAATTTCAATGATGTTTATTAAAGAAGTAATAATAGCATGAACAGGGCTTCCCTGGTGGCGCAGTGGCTGAGAGTCCGCCTGCCGACGCAGGGGACACGGGTTCGTGCCCCGGTCCGGGAAGATCCCACATGCCACGGAGGAGCTGGGCCCATGAGCCATGGCTGCTGAGCCTGCGCGTCCGGAGCCTGTGCTCCGCAACGGGAGAGGCCACAACAGTGAGAGGCCCACGTACAGAAGAAAAAAAAAAAAAAAAAGCATGAACAAATGCAAGGTCTATGATATCTACCCATGCAGGCTACGGTATTTCATTATGGCAGCCCAAGCTGAGCAGGACGAGGGCCCGCGCTTTTCTACAGACAGATCAACTGCTATCGATCCAAAGTTTGGGAAAAAAAATGGACACTAATCCAGTTTAAGAAATACGCTTTTTTGTTGGAACTAGGTAGAGGTGGTGCTCCTACAACACTGTGAATGTGCTAAATGCCGTTGTTCAGTTTAAAATGACTAGTTTTATGTTAGCTGAATTTCAACTCAGTACATTTAAAAATAGTAGAAAAAGAAATACATTTTTTACATCGCGACCCAGTACATACGCACATATATACACAACACTCCTATGAAACAATATTTACCCTTGCTAAGTGGTTTATTCTTATTTTTTTAAACTACTCTCCCTCTTACTCTTCCTTATAGCTGGTTACGATTCACTTTGTTTTTGCTGATTCAATTCTACTAAATAAAGACTTTGTGCCAAGTACTACGTGAATGTCAAGATACCAAGGATATGATTGATCTTGAGACTTCTGGCTTACGACCTCTTAGAAGCACCTGGGCACGTACTCCAGGGAGCAATGGAATGTATGGCTTTCTATCTAGAAACTAGACCGCGTACAGCTTGTCTTCCTATGGGCCTGGCTCACAAGCATACCTTCCCATTGTCTCTGAAGTCCATTTCTCTGGAAAAATGAAACCCAAAGCCTGAATTCCCCTGCTCTCTTCTCCAGGTCCTAGGGTTGGACCAAATCCCCAGAGCCTGGCACATAGCAATCTCCAGGGCTACATTCCCAAGTGGGACACAGAGCTTACATGAGGAAAGTCAACCAAATCCAGCGTGGCACATCAGTTGCCAGAACCGCCAAGGCGAGTCCCTTCCCTGTCCCCACTCTGCTCCGCAGTCCCACTCAGAGGCAGGGCTGCACGTGCCACCTGCTCTAGCCAACAGGGTGTAACGGAGGTGACCAGGCAGAGCGACAAGCGGTCCCACAGACGCTTGACTTCTTGCCGCATCATCCTTGTTCCCCTTGCTGATGTCATATTAACAGTCAGATACGAGTGAGGCCACCCTCTACCAGTTGCCCCCAATCCAGCCGGCTACGCCCGCTCACAGAATCGGGAGAAATAGTACTTGTTTTAAACCATTCCATGTCATGGCAGTTTTGTTATGCAGCAAAAAGCTCACTGATCCTGATTCACTTGTTTCTTTGCTGATTCAGTTCTACTAAATAAAAACTTTACTGAGTGCCCACTGTGTGCCAAGCACTACGTAAATGTCAAGGTGTCAAGGATATGGCTGATCCCAAGACTTCTGGCTTACGACTATTTAGAACCACCTGGTTCTAAGAGGTTGTAATCATTAACAAGGCAATCATAAAAAACATTGGAACAGTCAGGAAAATTTGAATATAGACTGGATAGTGGATAACAGGGTCACTTAATTCGGTGAGGTGTAATTACGGCATGGTGTCCTTATTAGGTTGGGATGCATGCTGATTCATGGGGAAAATGACATGCTTGAACCTTGCTGTAAAGTACTCTGGCAATGAGTACTACTGAGTGGCAGGTAGGTACACCTTGCTACACTGGTGTTTCCTTCGCCTCCTCAGGTTCTGGACCCCCAGAGACGTGGATGTTCCCATCATGCCTGCCACTCAGGGTTGGAAGAGGGCAGCTTGGCCCCCAGCAAGATGAGTAAGAGCTGGAGTGTCTGAAGAGTCCACCATGGCCAGAGCACAGACAGGATGCGAGAAGCGTCTGGAGTGAACACAGGGGAGAGTTCAGCAGCACAGATGGAAACCAGGGCTCCCTGAGGTGAGAGAATCCGATTCTGCCGAGGTGAGGGAGGCAAGAATCACTTTCTGGATCAGAGTCCAATCTTTCACTGGCACGTACCACACATCCTACGTGTTTCTACACAATCTATGCAAATACAGATATATTTCACTTTATTCAAGATTCCCAAAGTTTATTGGCTTGAAAATTTGGGATTTCTAGTGAGAATGAGCCTTACAGTAAGACACAAGAGAAAAGACGGAGTGGAATAAAAACAAACACGGGCAGCTCGTCCTTGCCCCCGAAGAGGCACTTCCCGCTGGCTCACGTGGAGGGCTGGATGGGGCACCAATGCCCACCTGGGGGCCAGGACTCCGGAACAGCCTCTTGCTTCACTGGGAAACTTCCCCCCATTTGTGAAATGGGATACACTTCAGATCTGACAGAATTTGAGCGCCATAGCTTCCTTATTACTATCCAAGACATCTCATAAAAACAAACATTTGTGGCTTCTGCAGCCTGGCAAGCAGTCCTGCACGAGGTTTCATCACTGCCACCCTTCTCTCCCGGTGCTGCACCCAGGCGGCGAGCTTCAGGTCTACATTTCAAATGGTCAGATTCCCCAAGATCACGATTGATCACGGTTGTGCTATAGATGTGAAGACACACAGTAGCTCTGCACACCTTGGTACACTCCAAACCCTAGAATTTCCCAACAAACACGCCCCTGGGGCCTGGGCTGGCCCCTCCCAGCTGAGAGCAGCTTCATCCACTTGCCCCAGCGTCCCCACAAAATATCCTGTGCGCTGTGATATGAAAGGTGCATCGGGGCTTCACAAGATAAAGGTAAAAGTGAATGTGTGCACAGTATGTGCTCTAATAAGGCACAGAACTTGATATATCACACTATTTTGGGAAACAACCTAGGAAATATAAATTTTAAAAGTCTTTAATTCTCAGCCTGAGATATGCTAACGTCTGGATCAAAGCCCACAACACTTGCAGGGGAGCACGCTAGCTCTAACCAGTCGGGATTCATCTGGGAAATTAAAAACCCCCATGCCCACCTCCCACCCTGACCAATGAAACCAGCAGCACTGCAGGAGGGTCCCAGATGATCTGAGAAAAAGAGAATGAAGACCATGAGCTGGCTGGAAGCATGTTCCACATGTGGTTCCAATGGAAGCCATGTTCCACATGTGGTTCCAATGGAAGCCACACCTGTAACCCAGCCTTGGCAGTCAGGTGACCTGAAGAGAGCTTTACAGTATGGATGGATCTCAAACTGAAACATCTTTGTTAAGAGCAGAGAGCAGTCCTGCTTCCCTCCAAGGTCAAAAAAAAAAAAAAACCCCAGGATAATCAGAGGCTATGACAATGTTTACTTTCAGCCTTTTTGAAGAATGAGACTTACCTCCTTGAAGGTGACTGCAACAGGATCCCCACCTTCCGCTTTTTGGAGATTGCTGGCTGCCTCTGAGACTCCAGATCATGATGGAATCCTGACTCAAGTTGCTGGACTACCATCTGGTAATGGGCTGGACAGGGGTCCTTGGGGGTGGGGGTGGGATACATCAGGGAGACCCTAATTTGTTATGGCACACGGCCGCTTGCTAGATATCTGAGCTGCTACGAATAAATCACTCTTCAATGAGGAAATTCATGCCCCTTCAGCAAAGAAGAGGCCTGGCGGCTGGGAGACACATACAGTTCACTATCAATCCTGTGAACAAAGTCTGCAGCGCAGGGACAGGAAGCTCGTACTGCTGCAGCGTGGAGCAGACCGCACAGCTGCCGAAATTCCGAAGAGACCCTTTTCTGGTTCCAGTTAAGATTTGCAAATGACGTGAAACTGGAACGCTGATGTTTACAGACAGTAATACCTTGGGCTTAAATGATGAACAATAAGGAAAGGCACGGGGACAGTATTAACCATCATTTACAAATGAATGAATACCAGGAAAACAAATGAAAAAAAACCAGCTTTTCGCCCTTAAGGATAAAGAAGAATAAAATAACTACCAAGAGGCATGGAGTGTGAAAAGTACATAACAGATTTCTTTTTTATTTACAATCAAGTTCTGTTGGGCAACATAATTAAATAAATAAAAGACATGCCCTGGCCTGTGAATTTCAACTCCCCTCAGCACGAGTTCCCTGAACAGCAAACTGAAAAGGGGAGGCGAGGGCAGGGGAAAGGGGAGAACAGAGCCGCCAACACCATCAGAGGGAGCGCGCAGCCCGTCCTCACCCTGCTCTAGCCCTCGCTCCCACAGATGTCCAGAGAACAAGTCTGGAAGGAAGAAAATTAAAGTGCGAATGAGTAAGTGATAAAAATATTGGTGTTTCAGTCACTCAAGGAACTATAATTTTATAAACGAGTAAGATGGTAAAGATAAACGTTTAAAAAAAAAATGCATAGGCCAGTTTCTTCCCGGCCTTACTCGCGAGTCCGGAAATCGAAAGACGGCATTCCCATGCTTCCTGGAATGGGCTTCCTGCACTAAAGCACCGAGGGGGTATTGCACATAGGCTTGGCAAAGGGGCAGCGACCCGGAACTACTGGCTCCAGGGTAATACACTGGAGGCCTCCAATCCCACACCACCGGCAACTGTAACCCCAGCACAGCCGGGAAGAAGGGGGCGGCCCACCTTCTGAGAAGCTACAGATGATCCGGGAATACAGTCTTTATTCCTGCAGCTCACCCGCTTCTCTGGAAAAAGGGTTGTGCACTTCTTCTCCTACCCACTGCCAATTTTTTTTTTTTAACCAAATTGAGATTTCTTTCTTGACCAAGAGATAGATATGTAGAACTGGGGGGGGAGGGGAGGGAGGAAGAGTTTTGAAGAACAGTTGCTTTCTAAGAACAGTTTAGGAGACCTAAGGAAATTCCAACTGTGATCAGGTGAGGTCAGAGTAAGAGCCTCGTAGTAAAGACACAGACCAGCGGGGGGACCACAGTCCCACCGTCCCCGTGGGCTACCTGAGGGCAGGGGTAATCCCACCTGGGTTTCTGTTAATCCATGATTAAAGCAAGTTCCCTGGGAAAATGACCCCAAGGTGACAGGGCCTTCATCAGGCCAGAACCGACTTTGGAAGGACGGGAGAAAGCACAGGGGAGAAGCAACACCCGGTGCAGGGGGCGTCTGCGGCACCGCCGCCCAGGGAAGAAGCCAGCAGGTGCCTGCGCTCCCCCCGCTGAGGTATGCAAGATCAGAGCCAGTAGTGTTTCCCACTTGAATCAAGGCAAGAACCTGAACCTCTGCTGAGCGACCGCAGCATCAGGTTTTTCTCAGTGTTACTCTTTCAGGCCACGGGACCTCAGCCACGACCCTCGGGAGCCCTGCTCGAAGGCAGGCTACTGCGCCCCACGGCTCGAGCTCTTCTCTGGAGGTCAAAGCAACAGTCCAGGCGCCACCTGCCAGGACAGAGCCGTGGGGCCCGCGTGCCCCTCCAGCTTCTGATCCGCTCTCTCCTGACGAGGTGCCCTCAGTACTCTGACCACAGCACAGCTTTGCTTCCTTTGTCCACGCTGACGACATGGGAGCCGGCAGGCGACCAGGCCACGGCGTTGATCGCTGAGCTTCAAAGGGAGAGGTCGGAACATGGGTGAGACATTCGTGGGCCGAGCGCAGGGCTCCCTCGCCATCAGGGCGTCAGGCTTGTCCCAGCGCCCATTTTACTCGCCGGTGTGGCTCCCATGCACAGACAGGCACTTAGAGAGCGAAAGAACTTGGAGGAACCCTGCCTTGATTCTAGGAGGTAGTTTGGAATGAAAGGAATCAGGCCTTATCAAGTCTACCCTAAGGGAGTAGCTCTGAGTTAAGCAAAGAGCCTCTGACGAGCACCTCAGGGCAACTGGCTGAGGAGCGGGGAGGCACCACCACAGCGAGGACGGTGAGGGGTGGTCCCGGGGGGCCCTGGGCCTGGGTTCTAAGAGCAGCTGGGCTTGGGGGACACAACAAAGCCGAGAGGAAAAGGGGCCTGGATGAAAGTAAAAAGCACGTGAAAATCGGCGTTTACAAGCAGTCGATTTCCTGAGGAAAGGGGCTTAGAAGGGGGAGAAGGGGAGCCAGAGAGGAAGAAGAGCGGTGAGGGGCAAGATCAAGACAGGAGACGCCACAAGACGAGAGACAGAACGCGGGGCTCTAACCTTCTCCAGTGGCCATACCCTAACTGCTCTAGCTGGAACGGTCTGAAATGTAAATAAGCAGGACGCTGCTGTCTGCTGTCCGGGGAGAAGGGCCCCAGCTTCCCTCCACTAACCTGGCTCACAGTAGAGTGCGTGAGTGGACACTGCCCTCGTGGGGTCGACTCGGGTCCACGCCCGAAGAGGATGTGACCCCTGGGATGGAGTCACAGGCCTGCTCACCACCTCAGAGGGGCTGACATCTTACCTGTGATGCTTTGAAAGGACCTTCTCCACTTTCCCGGAGAGCACGCTCCAGATGTAGAGGGAGCCCTCGGCCGAGCCTGCTGCCACGTAACTGCCGTCAGGGCTGCAGGACACATGAGACAAGAAACGGCGTCTACCACCCACCCCCAACTCAGCGTCTTCCCGGACCCCTCCCCAGGAAGTCATGTTTACTCTTCACTTACGAGTCAAACACGTGACCATTCCCGTGTACCCAGAAACCAGAAGATGCTCTTCACAACCGCTTTGGCCAAAGCCACTTCACCCTATCATCTGGCCTCACCAGCTAATGAAAAATGGTGCCGCTGCATTACTTCTTGGGGCCACAAGTCCCTAAGCATCTCTCAGACTCAAACATAGCACATAGGGAGGTCAAAGTCAACCCCCAAATGGTGAAGGGTTTCTTTCAGTTGATGGACTGCCTCATTATATGGTGCAGTGAAAGCAGAAAAGGAAGGAAGCATCGACTGTAGAGAAGCTTCTCCACGATATTGGCACTGACCATGGCAATGTATTTGGGAGAACAGCCATGCGTGGAAGGGAGAACAGGAAAGGGAAACCACCGCCTCTCCAGAGAGCCTATTCTGCTTTGTTCCAGGGGACACCACCCTTCCCAAAAAGCTCTCGAAGAGTTCTCATGTAAATGAGTAAAGAGAGGGGAACCTGATATACCCAGAACAAACCAACTAGCCATTATTAGTTTTTGAATTGGGACACAGTTTCACGCAATCACAGAAGGGACACTTTAGAAAGGAAGGAAACAGTGACAGTGACCTCTAGGACTGAACGTGCAGCTTCGTTCCTGGACACCTGCGCACGTGGAGGCACCGTACAGATGTAGCTCGTTTCCCCAGTGGGAAGAGGCCTCTGCTCTAACCTCTGCGGTGAACCACGCTGGGGGTGCGGGCGCGACGGGAGGAGCACCACCACTAACCTGAACACAACTCTCGTCCAGTCGGAGCCGCACTTGAAGCCCGGCGCGCTGCAACAGACGACAGGGCACCGTTACCCCCAGAGTCCATGCAAACTTGGGATGTGTGGGCAAGTCAGGCTTCTGGCCTTCTCACAACCCTCTGAAAAATCAGCAAGACTCAAATGAAACCCAACCAGAGTGTCTTCAGTTACCTGAATGTCTGTCTGACGGCATTTATTCGTAGGTCAATAATTTTTAGCAGGTCATCTCGGGAGCAGCTGAGGAGTTCAGTTCTTTCTGGGTTTAAGTCCAGGGCAGTAATCTTTCCCAAGAGCTCCATCTCTCGGACAATACTCTCTGATCTAGGAAAAAGATGGAAAGTCTGAGAAAACCTAACACAGAAAGGTCAGAACTTCCCCATTTCAACCGGGATGGCATGCCACGGAGAAAAGGAGGAAGGAGAAAAGGCAACTGAACTAGAACACAATACTCCTCAAGGACGGTGAAAATGCTCCCACGCCCACACAAATAATCTCAGCCCTGGCTTTTATTATTTTCCCATCAACAGATTCTATCAGGAGCTGTGAGTACTAGAACTCTAAAACTGGTAAGGATTAATTTCCTTGCCTGTTTCTGAAATGATACAGTAATTGCCAATCAGAGCTTCTGATCAGCATGAACTAAGCAGGGCTACTATTTAATTAGTATTACTTCAATTTTATCATTTCAACTTATCCAAAGGGATGTAAACCGCTTTAGCAGGTCTGGGCTGCCTTATATGGACAAATGTGTGGGCTCTCCAGGCTTCCTGTCATACAAAGTAAAGCTCGGGGACCCTCCAACTCATCCCGGTGACTCCAGATGTGGAACCGGGGCACCCTGGCAACCCCTTCTCCTTCCTTTTCTTCTCCCAGCTCTCCTCTGGGCCGCGGTCCACACCCAGGTCTGTGCTCAGCAGTCCTGGGCTGGGCCCTGTTGGTGATACAGCCAAAGGAGGTGCAGACCCTTCTGGACTCATTCATTCTGTTGTAAACTTTCGATGAAATGATTTCCCACCTCAAACCATAACCAAGTAAGACAGTTTATCTTACTGTTGCCGCTCCACCTCCCTGGGACTTGGGGTCTTCATCTGTCAAATTAGAGGGGAGACCAGGAGGAGCCTTCTAACATCCAGCTTAGCTCTAAAATTCCTTACTCCCAGTTCAAATTTCTGCCAACCAGTACACCTGAAACTAATCACCAATTACCTACCTCCTAACCAACTGTCCTCATCCTAACAGGACTCCTGTCCCTTCTACTGCCCCCACCTTGGCCCATCAACAGGACTCCAGCTTTCTTTCCCTTTCTGCCACTCCTCCCTCCTTGGGCAGCTCCCTGTACTGCCCTCCTGTTGCTTCACAGGTGGGCTCTGACTAATCCACTCTCATGTCTTCAAAGTCCTCCTGTGAGGACGTCTCGTTTTTTCTCCCAGCCAACCTCTCAAAACTTTTGTTTTTCCAAATGTCCATTAGAAACCTCAAATTTATGTCCTTTTCTGAACATGTTCACTGCATCCTCTTCCTAAATCTGTCATTTATTCTGCATCTTACTTTACTTCTCTCCTTCCTCACCCTCCACATCCAACTTGTAACAAACCCCATCCAAATCCCCCCTCCACTGCCTTGAGTTCAGATCCTCAATGCTTTACTGATTTCCCGCTCCCCAGTACACCCTTTAAAACTGCCACCAATGTAATCTACCACACTCTCATGAAGCAATCCTTTCCTAAACACCCAACTTATGAGATCAAGTCACCTACCAATGGCGTCCAAAGCCCGCAGCAATCTGATCCCACCCCACCCTATCGGTCTCATCTGCCCTCGCCTGACCTGCCAGACTGCCCTGTTCTGGCCTGGAATGTCCCTCAGTGGCTCTTCTGCAACGTGAAGCCTACTCACTTCTCAAGACTCATCTTGACAGACGGTCTCTAACATCCTTGGACAAGGGCTCCTGGCCCTACTGCAACACACCCTGCAGCCTTGTGTATCTGTCTTCTCGATTACACTTGAAACCACCTAACAACCTCGTTGTTCATCTGTTTGTAAGTACATAGGGCATGCTCAGAGGTGACTGTTGAATGTGACCGTCTACTTCAGGGTAAAGAATATCAAACTGGGAAGATAATGTGGACTGGAGCTCATTTCTGCCATTTCCAGGGACTTTAAAAACACAACCCACACACAAGACACCATCACAGTTCTGCCACATACAGACCCTCCCATCTGCCTCCCCACCAAGCTCCTGGGTGTTTTACCGGATGTCCCAGAAACGAATTTTCTTGTCAAAATGTCCACTCATCACACACTGCTCTGTGCAGACAATATCATTGCAGCTGGATCCGGCAAATACCGTCTTTATGCCTGAAAGACAACCGAACACGAATAATCAAGCAGAAGCCCCTCTGCGGCTGTGCACGCAACACTGCTGCACTCTCACCCTAAGTAATCAGAACTACTTATTTAAATGAAGCTTCAAACTTGAAAAATAGTCACTACGTCAGCACCACTCAAAGTGAGACTGGAATTTCAAAGTTTATCACACTAAATGCAGGCTTTAACGTGGAAACAAACACCTCTGAGGTTAATATCTAATCGTTCATAGACACAGAGAGACTGAATTTCCTCACAGACTTTGCTGCGTAGATCCCAGAGTTTGAGGGTCCGGTCGTGACTTCCAGAAACAATACGCGCATTGTCCAGCAGGAACTTGGCAGACAGCACTTTGCCGCTGTGTCCCGTGAGTGTATGCTAAGGGAGAGAACACAACCAGGGTAAACCTCCAGGGCGCCACACCGGGAGAGTCAGCGGCAAACTGCCAGGGAGCCAGCTTCTCCAAACACCCTGAGATCTGGTCAGGAACACGCAGAGAGAAAAGGAGGAGCAGCTCAGGGAAAACACCCAGAAAGCCTGTCTTTGGGCATTGCCCGGGGTGAGGTCTCAAGAGGAAGAGGATAAACCTCCCACCGCCAATAAAACTAAAAAAAAAAAGGTAATGAAAAAATAAATGAAAGATCCAACACCACAGCACAAACTTCACATGACCACGCCCTCAAAGTAAGGGAGGAGCAGGCAGAGGACCTGAACAGACATTTTTCCAGAGAAGATATACAGATGGCCAATGGACACATGAAAAGATGCTCAGTATCACTGGTCATCAGGGAAATGCCAATCAAAACCACAACAAGATTATCACTGCACACCTGTCAGAACTGCTATTATCAAAAAGACAACAAGTAACAAGTGTTGGTGACGACGTGGAGAAAAGGGAATCCTCGTACATTGCTGGTGGAAAAGTAAGTTGGTTGAAGCCACTATAGAAAACAACATGAAGGGTCCTCAAAAAATTAAAAATAGAAACCCCATACGATCCAGCAATTCTACTTCTGGGTATTTTTCCAAAAAAACCCCAAAACCACTAATTTGAAAAGATATATGCCCCCCTATTTTCATTGTACCATTAATCACAACAGTCAAGATATGGAAGCAACCTAAGCGTCCAATGATAGACGAATGGATAAAGACACGGTACATATATACAGTGGAATATAAGTCATAAAAAAAGAATGAAATCTTGCCCTCTGTGACAGCATGGATGAATGTAGAGGGTATTATGCTAAGTGAAATGAGTCAGACAGAGAAACACAAATACCATATGATTTTACTTATACGTGGAATCTAAAAAACAAATCAACACCTTACAGAACAGAAAGAGAATCACAGAGAACAAGGTGGTGGTTGTGTGGGGTGGGAGTGGGGGTCTGAGTGAAAAAGGTGAGAGATGAAGAGGTACAAGCTACCAGATACAAAACAGTCACGGGGATAAAGGTACATACAGCATGGGGAGTACAGTTAATACTGTAGTAACTTTGGTGACAGGTATAACTAGACTTACCATGGTGATCATTTGGTAATGTACAGAAATAACAAATCACTATGTCGCGCACCTGGAACTAACATAGTGTTGTAGGTCAATTCTACTTCAATTTAAAAAAAAGGATATACAAAAACTGTATAATAAAGTACTCAGTAAAGGCTCTACTACAGAAAGTATACAGAACACAAATAGGATATCTGTATTTAGTCTTATTAGCCAATGAAATGGAAAAGAACAATGTATATACTAACGGTATCTATTTAATATTATTAGATTTGTGCTGCCACGTTAATCTTACATGTTATAGAAAAATAACATGTTTGTCTTCTCCCAAGTGTTTAAAAAATACATGTAGACATTTCCTGAATTTGTATTCTTTATTGAGGCTTGTCACATTTTAAGCTGTTAATTACACAACTTAAAAGGGGCGGGGGGCGGGCTTCCCTGGTGGCGCAGTGGTTGAGAGTCCACCTGCCGATGCAGGGGACACGGGTTCGTGCCCTGGTCCAGGAAGATCCCACATGCCGCAGAGCGGCTAGGCCCATAAGCCATGGCCGCTGAGCCAGCATGTCCGGAGCCTGTGCTCCGCAACGAGAGAGGCCACGACAGTGAGAGGCCCACATAACGCAAAAAAAAAAAAAAAAAAAAAAAAAAAAAAAAAAAAGGGGCGGGGGGCAACCAGAGGACCTTCTTGAAATAAGCTCTATTACAGATACCGGTCTGTATGGCTCTTGCAATTTTCTGTAAGTCTGAATTATATCAAATTACAAAATTTTTAAATCTTGGATTTTACTAATGTCTCAGAAAGTCAATCTCCTATTTAAAGTCAGAATGGACAGGTTCACCAGAGGCATAATTTATCAATATAAAAGGAAACATCAGGGGCTTCCCTGGTGGCACAGTGGTTAAGAATCTGCCTGCCAACGCAAGGGACACGGGTTCGAGCCCTGGCCCGGGAAGATCCCACATGCCGCGGAGCAACTAAGCCTGTGCGCCACAACCACTAAGCCTGCGCTCTAGAGCCCACGAGCCACAACTACTGAGCCCATGTGCCACAACTACTGAAGCCCACGTGCCTAGAGCCCGTGCTCCACAACAAGAGAAGCCATGACAATGAGAAGCCCGCGCACCGCAACGAAGAGTAGCCCCTGCTCACTGCAACTAGAGAAAGCCCGCGCACAGCAATGAGGACCCAACACAGCTTAAAAAAAAAAAAAAAAAAGATTCTTAAAAAACTAAAAGGAACCATCAGGACTCTTTCAATAAACAATTAAAACTCCTAGGGGTTTTTCAATCAGAGGTCTCCGCTTGAAATGTCAGATCATAACCACAGACACCAGCATTCCCAACAATCAAATCTTTTCGTGACTAGCTGTGAGATGCCAACCATGGCGTCTTTCCTGGGCTGCCAAGCAACACAGAACTGGGTCATAACCGAACGTCAGTGCCCTTTGCCCGCCACAGCACTACTGGAGCCCAATGGGAGAGAGGCGGCTGGGGATGGTGAGGATGCCGCACTTTCCCTACTTTTCAATATGGATCAACATATTCATGTGTGGAAACTTCAAAGGCTCAGAAGATATACAGGTATTCACTAATGATTTCTGTGTAATTTTTAAATAAATAAATGTATTTATTTATTTATGGCTGTGCTGGGTCTTCGTTTCTGTGCGAGGGCTTTGTCTAGTTGCGGCGAGCGGGAGCCACTCTTCATCGCAGTGCGCGGGCCTCTCACTATCGCGGCCTCTCTTGGTGCGGAGCACAGGCTCCAGACGCGCAGGCTCAGTAGTTGTGGCTCACGGGCCTTGTTGCTCCGCGGCATGTGGGATCTTCCCAGACCAGGGCTCGAACCCGTGTCCCCTGCATTGGCAGGCGGATTCTTAACCACTGCGCCACTAGGGAAGCCCCTATAATTTTTTTTTAAAAAAAGAAAAGGCTTTTTTTTGGGGGTGGGGGCTGCGCTGCATGGCTTGTGGGATCTTAGTTCCCTGACCAGGAACTGAACCCGGGCCCTCGGCAGCCAAAGTGCGGGGTCCTAACCACTGGAACGCCAGGGAATCCTCCCCCCAACCCCCCCCCCCCAAATGAGCAGCTTTTAAAAGACCCTAATATACTTACTATAACTGTCAACTTACTGGGTTTCAACCCTGACCCCCAAAGCCAGACCTCGCAGTTTAGAGTTAACACTTTAGAAACCAATCTTTCCTCTCTGCTCAGGAGAACAATTCCACTTTAGCACAGGAAGAGAAAACTCAGGGCCACATGTACTTCCCCTTTAAGAAGAAGTTTGCACGAATTCCGAGACTCCTTCTCACATTTAAAACGCTCTGAAACTGGAACAGCATCTTACAATCGCTGCCAGCCAGGTGGCAGCTGTGCTGTGGCTGTGTGACAACCTCCCACTGATCCTTCTGGAAAGATCAAAAAAGTTCCAGCAACAAAGTTTATGCTAAATACAGTATAGGAATAATGCTCAGTATAAATCATTCAATCTGCACAAACCATGGGGAGAGACCAAAAACTTGTGTAGGTACTTCTACTTCACCAAAAAATTCAGTTTTGTGTACATGCACCGTTTTCTTTCTTACTATTAATGTAAAAGTAAAATCATGTTTCACAAACATAGGGAGGAAAAGACACTGCCCACAAATGGGCGATGCAAATGTGCTCGTTTTGCTTACTCTAAATGCACGTTAATATTCTCATATAGTTCACATGAAAACACCCCTACAAATTTAAATTTATCCACCGCACTTTTAACTTCATAGCACAAGCAGTTTTTCACGTGACGGGAAAATACACGGGCTTTGGGGTCACGCTGTTTGGCGCCTGAACACCCTGGCTCTCTAACGTCTGTAAAAGACTAACATCTTCCTCACTCTGTTTAGGAGGGTGACCCACGCACCAGGCCCATGGCTGACTGCATTCTTTCTCTTCCTTTCTGCACCACCTTCCTTAAGAGTTTCTGTAATTACTCTATAATAGCTAAACAGTCTCCAAGCAATGAGATTACAACCTAATAGAAATTTCCTTGGCTAGCAGACACCTACATCCCTTTGAAAGTTTCACGATCACAAATGATGCTGCAGTGAACATGTATGAGTACATGGCTTTCCCCTGACTTACTTCCTGGAATGAAACTGCTGGATTAATGGGATAAAGGAATGTTTTTATTTCCTGGCTTTTCACATGTGTTACCTTGCTTTTAAAAAAGTCTGGATTTCTGCTTATTTTGTTCTTGGTGGAAACCCAGCCTGACCGGCCCTGCCTGGGGCTGAGTAGTTTCATCTCCATGCTCTCAGTGGTATGGAATTCAGCCTCCTGCAAGCATTCACTTTTATCACGTAAAAACTGATTATTAAGTCATTTTAAGTGGATCAGATTTATTTTAAATTCTTTTACCCATTCGGTGTTTTTGAATTTATTCTTAATAGTTAATATTTAACTTCTAACACTACTTTAAGGCTTTTATCTTCCTCTTTAAGAGACGGGGCATGGGTTTTGATGTCACAGCAGCCCCGAGTCCCCGAATGGGAAGGCTTAGAGCTCTCTTCCCTCAGGCTCTGCACAGGCTCCCTGGTGCTGCAGGGCAGACCCTAAGGGCCACCCACCATGTAGCAGCTACCATTAACACCAACCAAAGACAAGTGACCTCAGAAAAATGCAGAACTTGATAAGGAGGTTTCTGAAATAAAAACCATCATCTGAAAGCAAGTCCTCACTGAGGCCACTTCTCCACACCAGCACTACAGACATGAGCAGGATGGGTTCTTCAGCCCAGTTCCTCAGTTTTGCAGTAATCTTTTAGATTTTTTTTTTAAATTTTTAAAAAAATTTATTTTATTTATTTTTGGCTGTGCTGGGTCTTCGTTGCTGTACGCGGGCTTTCTCTAACTGCGGAGAGCGGGGGCTACTCTTTGTTGCAGTGTGAGGGCTTCTCACTGCGGTGGATTCTCTTGTTGCAGAGCACGGGGTCTAGGCACGTGGGCTTCAGTAGTTGTGGCACATGGGCTTCAGTAGTTGTGGCTCGAAGGCTCTAGAGCACAGGCTCAGTATTTGTGGCACACAGGCTTAGTTGCTCTGCGGCACGCGGGGTCTTCCCGGACCAGGGCTCAAACGCGTGTCCCCTGCATTGGCAGGCGGATTCTTAACCACTGCACCACCAGGGAAGCCCCTACATTTTTAAAAGAATCGAAAACATCCTGTAAAGAAAGAAGTCCTCTGGAATGGGCCCCTTTCAACACGAGACTATTTCTAGGACCCTTTACTAAACGGATTTAAAGCAAGCACTTGACCAGCCACTCCTGCATTCTGGTCTCACCCAACACCACCCACCTCAAGTTGAGGAGACAATGACCAGGGCTTGGATCTTGAGTTTCAGAACATGGAGATGCCCATCTATGTCCTCCAACATCCTCTGTAAACGAGGGTCTCGGTAGAAGCCAGAGCCTCCTAGACAGGGAGCCTACTTACATCCTGGGCCCTGGTAAGGGTTCATGCGGTTTCTGTGGGAATGGAGAACCTGTTAAAAGGGCCTCCTGATCTCCTTCACACATTTACCAAGTGATAGCACACAGCTGTGAGCAGACCAGAGGCCCTCTGAGCCAGCTGGTTCAGCAAAGGAGGCTACAGCCCTGGCACCAGCCCCTGGCTCGTCAGCACCCACAGCTTGGTGCTCCAGCACCCTCTCCAGTGAGACTCAGCCCACCTTTGCAAACCAGCTCACTTGAAAACAGTTACCAACATTATGACCTCTATCATCCAGGTCTATCTCCGCCTCCAGGGCCTTCTTACTTCAGGCCTAAAAGCTGACGCTTACCTGTTGAGAACTCTTCTACCAATTAAAAATATCATCCTGTTAGGAACCAACATGGTGGAGTAGAAGGACGTGCTCTCACTCCCTCTTGCGAGAACACCAGAATCACAACTAGCTGCTGGACAATCATTGACAGAAAGACACTGGAACTCACCAAAAAAGGTACCCCACATCCAAATACAAAGGAGAAGCCACAATGAGACGGTAGGAGGGGAACAATCACAGTAAAATCAAATCCCATAACTGCTGGGGGGTGGCTCACAGACTGGAGAACACATACCACAGAAGTCCACCCACTGGAGTGAAGGTTCTGAGGCCCACGTCAGGTTCCCAACTGGGGGTCTGGCAACAGGAGGAGGAATTCCTAGAGAATCAGACTTTGAAGGCTAGCAGGATTTGACTGCAGGACTTTGACAGCACTGGGGAAAACAGAGACTCCACTCCTGGACGGCACACACAAAGTAGTGAGTGCATCAGGACCCAGGGGAAGGAGCAGAGACCCCAGGGGAGACTGAACCAGACCCACCTGCTAGTGTTGGAGGGTCTCCTGCAGAGGCGGAGGTGGCTGTGGCTCACCGTGCGGACAAGGACACTGGCAGCAGAAGTTCTGGGAAGTACTCCTTGGCGTGAGCCCTCCCAGAGTCTGCCATTAGCCCCACCAAAGAGCCCAGGTAGGCTCCAGAGCTGGGTCACCTTAGGCCAAACAACCAACAGGGAACCCAGCCCCACCCATCAGCATTCAAGCGGATTAAAGTTCTACTGAGCTCTGCCCACCAGGGCAACAGTCAGCTCTACCCACCACCAGTCCCTCCCATCAGGAAACTTGCACAAGCCTCTTAGACAGCCTCATCCACCAGAGGGCAGACAGCAGAAGCAAGAAGAACTACAATCCTGCAGCCTGTGGAACAAAAACCACATTCACAGAAAGATAGACAAGGTGAAAAGGCAGAGGGCTATGTACCAGATGAAGGAACAACATAAAACCTCAGAAAAACAATTAAATGAAGTGGAGATAGGCAACCTTCCAGAAAAAGAATTCAGAATAATGACAGTGAAGATGATCCAGGACCTCGAAAAAGAATGGAGGCAAAGATCAAGAAGATGCAAGAGGGGGCTTCCCTGGAGGTGCAGTGGTTGAGAGTCCGCCTGCCGATGTAGGGGACGCGGGTTCATGCCCTGATCCGGGAAGATCCCACATGCCGCGGGGCAGCTGGGCCCATGAGCCATGGCCACTGAGTCTGTGCGTACGGAGCCTGTGCTCCACAATGAGAGAGGCCACAGCAGTGAGAGGCCCGCGTACCGCAAAAAAAAAAAAAAAGATGCAAGAAATGTTTAACAAAGACCTAGAAGAATTAAAGAACAAACAGAGATGAACAATACAATAACTGAAATGAAAACTACACTAAAAGGAATCAATAGCAGAAGAACTGAGGCAGAAGAACTGAGGCAGAAGAATGGATATGTGACCTGGAAGACAGAATGGTAGAATTCACTGCTGCAGAACAGAATAAAGAAAAAAGAATGAAAAGAAATGAAGACAGCCTAAGAGACCTCTGGGACAACATTAAATGCAAAACATTAGCATTACAGGGGTCCCAGAAGGAGAAGAGAGAGAGAAAGGATCCGAGAAAATATTTGAAGAGACTATAGTTGAAAACTTCCCTAACATGGGAAAGGAAATAGCCACCCAAGTCCAGGAAGCACAGAGTGCCAGGCAGGATAAACCCAAGGAGAAACACGCTGAGACACATAGTAATCAAACTGACAAAAATTAAAGAAAAAGAAAAGTTATTGAAAGCAGCAAGGGAAAAATGACAAATAACATACAAGCGAATTCCCATAAGGTTAACAGCTGATTTCTCAGCAGAAACTCTACAAGTGAGAAGGGAGTAGCATGATATACTCAAAGTGATGAAAGGGAAGAACCTACAACCAAGATTACTCTACCCAGCAAGGATCTCATTCAGATTCAATTGAGAAATCAAAAGCTTTACAGACAAGCAAAAGCTAAGAGAATTCAGCACCACCAAACCAGCTCTACAACAAATGTTAAAGGAACTTAACTCTAAGTGGGAAACACAAGAGAAGAAAAGGACCTACAAAAACAAACCCAAAACAATTAAGAAAATGGTCACAGGAACATACATATCAATAATTACCTTAAACGTAAATTGATTAAATGCTCCAACCAAAAGACACAGGCTTGCTGAATGGATACAAAAACAAGACCCATCTATATGCTGTCTACAAGAGACCCACTTCAGACCCAGGGACACATACAGCCTGAAAGTGACAGGATGGAAAAGGATATTCCATGCAAGTGGAAATCAAAAGAAAGCTGGAGTAGCAATACTCATATCAGATAAAATAGACTTTAAAATAAAGGATGTTACAAGAGACAAGGAAGGACACTACATATTGATCAAGGGATCAATCCAAGAAGAAGATATAACAACTATAAATATATATGCACCCAACACAGGAGCACCTCAATACATAAAGCAACTGCCAACAGCTATAAAAGAGGAAATCGACAGTAACAAAATAATAGTGGGGGACTTCAACACCTCACTTACACCAATGGACAGATCATCCAAAATGAAAATAAGTAAAGAAACAGAAGCTTTAAATGACACAATAGACCAGACAGATTTAATTTTTATTCATAGGATATTCCATCCAAAAACAGCAGATTACACTTTCTTCTCAAGTGCGCACGGAACATTCTCCAGGATAGATCACATCTTGGGTCACAAATCAAGCCTCAGTAAATTTAAGAAGATTGAAATCATATCAAGCACCTTTTCTGACCACAACGCTATGAGGTTAGAAATCAATTACAGGGAAAAAAATGTAAAAAACACAAACACATGGAGGCTAAACAATACATTACTAAATAACCAAGAGATCACTGAAGAAGTCAAAGAGGAAATCAAAATACACCTAGAGACAAATGACAACGAAAACACGACAATCCAAAACCTACGGGATGCAGCAAAAACAGTTCTAAGAGGGAAGTTTATAGCTATACAAGCCTACATCAAGAAATAAGAAAAATCTCAAAGAAACACTCTAACGTTACACCTAAAGGAACTAGAGAAAGAAGAACAAACAAAACCCGAAGTTAGCAGAAGGAAAGAAATCATAAAGATCAGAGCAGAAATAAATGAAACAGAAACAAAGAAAACAATAGCAAAGATCAATAAAACTAAAAGCTGGTTCTTTGAGAAGATAAACAAAATTGATAAACCATTAGCCAGACTCATCAAGAAAAGAGGGAGAGAACTCAAATCAATAAAATTAGAAATGAAAAAGGAGAAGTTACAGCAGACACACCAGAAATACAAAGTAGCCTAAGAGACTACTACAAGCAACTCTATGCCAATAAAATGGACAACATGGAAGAAATGGACAAATTCTTAGAAAGGTATAACCTGCCAAGACTGAAACAGGAAGCAATAGAAAATATGAACAGGCCAATCACAAGTAATGAAATTGAAACTGTGATTAACAATCTTCCAACAAACAAAAGTCCAGGACCAGATGGCTTCACAGGTGAATTCTATCAAACATTCAGAGAAGAGCTAACACCCATCCTTCTCAAACTCTTCCAAAAAATTGCAGAGGAAGGAACACTCCCAAACTCATTCTATGAGACCACCATCACCCTGATACCAAAAACCAGACAAAGATATTACTAAAGAAGAAAATTACAGACCATTATCACTGATGAATAGAGATGCAAAAATTCTCAACAAAATACTAGCAAACAGAATCCAACAACACATTAAAAGGATCATACACCATGATCAAGTGGGATTTATCCCAGGGATGCAAGGATTCTTCAATATACATAAATCATTCAATGTGATAACCCCTATTAACAAACTGAAGAATAAAAACCATATGATCATCTCAATAGATGCAGAAAAAGCTTTTGACAAAATTCAACACGTATTTATGATAAAAACTCTCCAGAAAGTAGGCATAGAGGGAACCTACCTTAACAGAATAAAGGCCGTATACGACAAACCCACAGCAAACATCATTCTCAATGGTGAAAAACTGAAAGCATTTCCTCTAAGATCAGGAACAAGAAAAGGACGTCCACTCTCACCACTATTATTCAATATAGTTTTGGAAGTCCTAGCCACAGCAATCAGAGAAGAAAAAGAAATAAAAGGAATACATATTGGAAAAGAAAAAGTAAAACTGTCACTGTTTGCAGATTACATGATACTATACATAGAGAATCGCAAAGATGCCACCAGAAAACTACTAGAGCTAATCAATGAATTTGGTAAAGTTGCGGGATACAAAATTAATGTGCAGAAATCTCTTGCATTCCTATACACTAATGATGAAAAATCTGAAAGAGAAATTAAGGAAACACTCCCATTTACCATTGTAACAAAAAGAATAAAATACCTAGGAATAAACCTACCTAGGGAGACAAAAGACCTGTATGCAGAAAACTATAAGACACTGATGATAGAAATTAAAGATGATGCCAACAGATAGAGAGATATACCATGTTCTTGGATTGGAAGAATCAATACTGTGAAAATGACTATACTACCCAAAGCAATCTACAGATTCAATGCAATCCCTATCAAATTACCAATGGCATTTTTTACGGAACTAGAACAAAAAATCTTAAAATTTGTATGGAGACACAAAAGACCCCGAATAGCCAAAGCAGTCTTGAGGGAAAAAAATGGAGCTGGAGGAATCAGACTCCCTGACTTCTGACTATACTACAAAGCTACAGTAATCAAGACAATATGGTACTTGCACAAAAACAGAAACATAGATCAATGGAACAGGATAGAAAGCCCAGAGATAAACCCACGCACCTATGGTCAACTAATCTATGACAAAGGAGGCAAAGATATGCAATGGAAAAAGGACAGTCTCTTCAATAAATAGTGCTGGGAAAACTGGACAGCTACATGTAAAAGAATGAAATTAGAACACTCCCTAACACCATACACAAAAATAAACTCAAAATGGATTAGAGATCTAAATGTAAGACCTGTCACTATAAAACTCTTAGAGGAAAACATAGGAAGAACACTCTTTGACATAAATCACAGCAAGATCTGTTTTGATCCACCTCCTAATGGAAATAAAAACAAAAATAAACAAATGGGACCTAATGAAACTTCAAAGCTTTTGCATAGCAAAGGAAACCATAAACAAGATGAAAAGACAACCCTCAGAATGAGAAAATACTTGCAAATGAATCAACGGACAAAGGATTAATCTCCAAAATATATAAACAGCTCATGGAGCTCAATATTAAAAAAACCCAATCCAAAAATGGACAGAAGACGACCTAAACAGACATTTCTCCAAAGAAGACATACAGATGGCCAAGAAGCAAATGAAAGGCTGCTCAACATCGCTAATCATTAGAGAAATGCACATCAGTACTACAATGAGGTATCACCTCACACCAGTTAGAATGGGCATCATCAGAAAATCTACAAACAACGAATGCTGGAGAGGGTGTGGAGAAAAGGGAACCCTCCTGTAGTGTTTGTGGGAATGTAAATTGATACAGCCACTATGGAGAACAGTATGGAGGTTCCTTAAAAAACTAAAAATAGAATTACCATATGATCCAGCAATCCCACTACTGTGCATATACCCAGAGAAAACCATAATTCAAAAAGACACATGGGGCTTCCCTGGTGGCGCAGTGGTTGAGAGTCCACTTGCCGATACAGGGGACACGGGTTCATGCCCCAGTCTGGGAAGATCCCACATGCCGTGGAGTGGCTGGGTCCATGAGCCATGGCCGTTGAGCCTGCGCGTCCGGAGCCTGCGCTCCGCAACGGGAGAGGCCACAACAGTGAGAGGCCCGTGTACCGCAAAAAGAAAAAAAAAAAAAAAAGACACACGATGCACCCTAATGTTCACTGCAGCACTATTTACAATAGCCAGGTCATGGAAGCAACCTAAATGCCCATCAACAGACGAATGGATAAAAATGTGGTACATATATATAATGGAATATTACTCAGCCATAAATGGGAACGAAATTGGGTCATTTGTAGAGACATGGATGGATCTAGAGACTGTCATACAGAGTGAAGTAGTCAGAAAGAGAAAAACAAATATCGTACATTAACGCATATATATGGAAACTAAAAAAATGGTACAGATGAACTGGCTTGCAGGGCAGAAATTGAGACACAGATATAGAGAACAAATGTATGGACACCAAGGGGGGAAAGCGGTGGTGGGAGAGGTGGTGTGATGAATTGGGCAATTGGGATTGACATGTATACACTGATGTGTATAAAACTGATGACTAATAAGGACGTGCTGTATAAAAAATAAAATTCAAAAATTAAAATAAAGAAATAAAATAAAATAGAAAAAAAAATATCATCCCGCACTCAACTCCTTGCTTTACTCCTCAAAGGGCCTAAAATGTAAGGAATCCTATATGTCACTCTTCACTAATTACACAGTTTTACTGTATCTCAGTCTAGAATAATCCAGGCCAACTGAACACAGGAAAGAGCACAGGACTCAATCCAAAGTCTCATCTTTCTATTTGTTAACTGTGTGACCTCGGGCAATTCTGTGGGCTTAGCTGAGCCTCAGTTTCCCCATCTACCTACCTCACCTGCTTCCCCCTGAGGATTAAAAGCAGTAACATATGTAATATACCTGACTACTGGGTCAAACACAGAAACCACTCAGGTAAAAGCCCCTTTGCTTTAGGAAAAATAATGACTGCAGAAGTATTCAACCCTGTCTTAAATTTCTGCTAAGCAACTGATGGGTACATAGAGAAGGCATGCCACAGGATGGACTGTAACACTGCCAGGAGAATAGTCTAGGCTGTTACATGGAACTTTTTCCATGCTTACGGTGCAGGACTATAGGGCTTCAACTGAGAACTCGTTCAAGCATTTGAACAGATGTGTACCACTGCTTAAGAGGAGTCCAGCCCTGCCCGCAGGCATCCACCTCCCTGTTCCTTCCTTGCAACAAGAACACCAGGGAGACCCTTCCGCTTTCAGAAGAGAACGTAATCTTTTGTCATCCTCACATTTCATGCTTTGCACATGGATCCTCTTTCAACTAAGAATCAAGAATTACCACCCTTTAGGTATTAGCTAGCATCTAACACTGGCCATTTTCCACACAGCTCCTTCAAGAAAATGGAAAGCCCAAGTGATAAGTGAACCGTGTGTTTCTAACTATTCTTCTAGCTGCATCCCTGCACCATCGAATCAGACCATCAGAAACTACCTAATGGACCACTTCTATTGCAGCTCCCCACCTCCCTGTAGATTTCTCTTTATGAAGTTCACCTTAACATCATGCTCTCTGCTTTTCATGTGGGTTGACACACAAGTTTGCGTCAAGCTTTTTTTTGCGGGTAAAATACCTACCAATGTCAAGTAAATCCGCCATCTTATCTTTCAGTAGCCTTTATTTAATGAGCTCATGTGAAGGTTGCTTCAAGCTTAAGGAGAAAAACACGTCTCTAAATTAAGCTATGTCTTCTATTAGAACAAAAGTGATATAACCATCTAATTTTTGTCTTTGTCTTGGAATCCAAGCGTCTTCTTGGTAGGTTTGGGTCCAGATGCAGATTTCATCAACATCTGATCCCACTGTTCTTGCTTTCCCATACACCTGTTTCCTGGCTTTGAGTTGTTTTCTCTCTCTCATAAGTGTACCCACATATACTTCTATAGCCTACTTTCCAGTTCTACTTTGTGAGGTGATTTAGTCTTGGGGTGCTTAAGAAACACAGATTACACTCTGGTGCTAAATTAGCTGAAGATAAGCTAAAACTGACACCTACCAAAAATATTTACTTTTTATGAACAGGAGTGTCCCAAGTCTTTCATGGAAACGTAATGGTTTCCTATTGCAAATATTCTGCAACTGAATATTGGACAAAGTAAGAATGTAAAGTGGAAACATCAATTTTCCTAAGGAGGAAAGGAAAGGGCAGGGGCAATCAAGTATTGAGTTTCACGACAACATACAATTCTTCTAATCAATCAACCTGCCATTTCCTACATCATGTGACCGGTAAGCAACCACGTGAAGTTTGGAGATTACATTAACTTTCCTCACTGGGTCTTACCCGTAACCGATAGTCATCCACAGTCCAGATGCGGCTTGCAAAATCATTTGACGCTGCTAAGAGGTAAGATCCCTACAGGAATAAAGGGGAGGAGAAGAAATGTTAGCCAAAATAGAACTCAGTTCACATGATACAAATTCCCCGATGCCTGTAACTATACACCTGAGCTGAATACCGCTATAACCAGCATTCTGTGAATTTATCACTCCCCCTTAAGTTCAGACCTTCCTCCGAGCCTGCTCGACCTCACCTGTAAGCTGTAGATACCTCCAGCTCAAAATGGAATTCCTCCTCCTGTGTTCACTCCTCACCACCTCCCACCTTCAGTAACAGCAAGTACTAATTCTCTGCACCTGTCCAAGTCCAAGAGCTCAGAACCACCGACTCTCCCCAGCCACACCTCCCAACTGCCCCCGTTGGAGACCTGCTTGTCTCTGGTGCTTCTCGCTAGATCCTCTCCTCTCCACCTGCACTGCCTTGGCCCAAACCGGGGCCTTTATCAAGTCTGGCGACTGCCTTGCTGGGGTATCCCAGACCTGTCCCCCTACCCAGTCTTCAACACGGTTGTGATCAGCACAGAATTTATAATCTACCTACATCCTTCTCTAACATTAAGACAGAAAATAGCAGAGAAACCAGGTAAGTTTTTAAATTTCAAGAACCAGATGTTTAAAACTGTTTCTAAAACCCTCTAAACTCACCCATTTCCGTGGATATTAGGTACTTACAGCACTATCGAATTCAATGCTTGTAATTCCTGCATTACTGCCAGACAGGGAGCCCTTGAACTCACATTTGTCTGCATACAAACAAAGGTTAAGAAAGGAAGGTTTAAAAACAAATGATGGCAAATCCAACATATCAATTAAAATGAGGCACTTGAAACACAATGGAAGCCAACTACATGGTCAAAAACAGCTTTCCTGCATCTTTACAGAATCAAGTAGCAGGACAAATGGAATAATGAGACCAAAATATCCGGCTGGTCAGTTCCAAGAGCAATGAATGTACAAGCGGGTGCAGAGCCCAGCATTTTCCTGTGGGTTCTTACGCTGTTCTTTTCAAGAAATTCAGTGTCATCAATTTCCTTTACAAAAGATAAGTGCAGGAATTTAAAAACATGTCAATTGACCCTAGAGACCGAGTTTGTTATTTCTCAGTAAAATTTTCTACTTTCCATAAATACATCTTTGGGTTTGATCAATATTTGCCAACTTAACTATCACTTTCGTAGAACCTGACCATTAGAATTTCAGAACCCAAGTAGGAAAAGAAATTTCTACTTACATAAACTGGCTGGTCCCTAGAATTCTAGTAAAGCTCGTTTGGAGTTTCGGTCACCTCTCTGTTCACTCTATATACGTGAGCCTAAGGTTCTGGCAATCCAATCGCCCGCCAGTGCTCCCCCCTCCCGCTGCCAAGTCTCCTCCACCAAGAGGCCTGTGCATATACCCCCGGGCTGTTTTCAAACAGCTTTGGCCACCCGCAATGAAACTTTAAAGATGAGCGTATGAGTCTCAATGATGATGTGATTCAGTTTCCTCTTTAAAGGGTATCTTTTTTTTTTCCTCTAAGAGTTTTATTTATTTATTTACAACTTTATTGGAGTCTAACTGCTTTACAATGGTGTGTTAGTTTCTGCTTTATAACAAAGTGAATCAGTTATACATATGTTCCCATATCTCTTCCCTCTTGTGTCTCCCTCCCTCCCACCCTCCCTATCCCACCCTTCTAGGTGGTTACAAAGCACCGAGCTGATCTCCCTGTGCTATGTGGCTGCTTCCCACTAGCTATCTATTTTACGTTTGGTAGTGTATATATGTCCATGCCACTCTCTCACTTTGTCACAGCTTACCCATCCCCCTCCCCATATCCTCAAGTCCATTCTCTAGTAGGTCTGTGTCTTTATTCCTGTCTTACCCCTAGGTTCTTCATGACCTTTTTTTCCCTTAAATTCCATATATATGTGTTAGCATACGGTATTTGTCTTTCTCTTTCTGACTTACTTCACTCTGTATGACAGACTCTCTAGGTCCATCCACCTCATTACAAATAGCTCAATTTTGTTTCTTTTTATGGCTGAGTAATATTCCATTGTATATATGTGCCACATCTTTATTCACTCATCCGATGATGGACACTTAGGTTGTTTCCATCTCCTGGCTATTGTAAATAGAGCTGCAATGAACGTTTTGGTACACGACTCTTTTAAAGGGTATCTTAAGGATAACCTATATAGACAAGCCAGGAAAACAATTAGGGAATCATTCAAATCAAACTCATAAAATAGGAGCACAGAATAGTATACATTTCAATTAACAGCCTTTTCTCTTAGGACTTCTAGATGCTAATAAATATAAATACTGGTTTGGGGACTTCCCTGGTGGTCCAGTGGTTAACACTCCACACTCCCAATGCAGGGGCCTGGGTTCGATCCCTGGTCAGGGAACTAGATCCCTCATGCCATAGCTAAGAGTTCGCATGCCACAGCGAAGATTCCACATACCACAACCAAGACCCAGCACAGCCAAACAAATAAATAAACATATATATATAAAATACTGAAAAAAAAAATACTGGTTTGGAGCTGTCAAATACATTTAGGGCCAGGACTATTAACCTGGTGGATGAACCCCTGAATTAATTTGCAAAATATGGCACATTTAATGCCTTTCCCTGGATCCTAGCTTTCAATAGATTTTCACAAGTCAAAAAAAGGCCAACACCTACTAATTTAGGACTTTATTTAGATTAGATCTTTATAGACAAAAATATTACTGCAAATTCTAAAAGATATCTCTTTGGCTTATGCCTAAAACACTGGTCTATTTGTTTGGCAGGTGACAAAGTGCCAAAATGTAAGAAATGATCAGTAAGTGCTAGTCTACACAAGAGATTGATCTGAAAAGACCAAAGATCTTATTAAAATCTCTTTTATTTAGAAGGCACTGGGGAGACTATGTCAAGAGTATTTATGTAATTCCCAGCAGAGCTGCTGCTTTTGACAGAATAAGCAAAGACAGGTGCTCCTACTGGATGCAAAGTGGTGGTGGAAGGGTAAAAAAGAGGACCCCCGAACTATTTCATAAAAGGCCTCTTGGACTTGGTCTCTTCCAAGACTCAGTAAATATTAGCCAAGGGGGAAAAATTATAGGCCAAGTAAGCCATTTGTGAAGGAAAGATCCTATAATTAGTTATAGGATATATATATAGGACTGATATTTGTTCCTGAAAACTATAAAAAATGCTGCCAGACACTATGTTATTTCTGTAGACCTAGTAGAAATTTTTCATTTTATTAACACAAATTATGTTCTGGCACAAATTATGTCAGTATTAATGTTGGTTAGTGTTTACTTCCTCTTTAGCAGCAAAAAAGTAACACTATTACTAATCCCTGGTATCTTTAATTTTCTTATAGGTGTTTTTACTGACCAAGGAGTAAAACGAAAATATTTTTAGTGCTACCTGTATTTAATTGCAAGGCATAATCAAAACAGACTATCTGTGTAGATTTTTATCACAAAATCTCTATTCTTTTTTTTTAAAATTAATTAATTAATTTATTTTTGGCTGCACTGGGTCTTCGTTGCTGCATGTGGGCCTTCTCTAGCTGTGGCGAGCAGGCGCTACTCTTCGTTGTGGTGTGCAGGCTTCTCATTGCGGTGGCTTCTCTTGATGCGGAGCACGGGCTCTAGGCGCGCAGTCTCAGTAGTTGTGGTGCACGGGCTTAGTTGCTCCGCAGCGTGTGGGATCTTCCTGGACCAGGGCTCGAACCCCTGTCGCCGGCATTGGCAGGCGGACTCTTAACCACTGTGCCACCAGGGAAGCCCAAAATTTCTATTCTTATGATATGGTTTTATTATTGTTTTGTAAGTTTCAGCAATTACCATTCATAAGGTGTTTCTTGGTAAAACACAAATTTTGATGGGTTTCAAATAGCTCTAACTGCCAGGGATTTAAGTACTGAGTCATTTCCATGAAAATCAAAGGCCAGGGTAGACAAACTGGGTGCTTTATATGACAATGTGTTCCAGCAAAGGGATCAGTAGATTGCTCTTGCTCTAAATACATCAGCAGTAGTAACACAGGGACTTTCCTGGGAAGTCCGTGCTCCGCAACAAGAGAAGTCACTGCAATGAGAAGCCCGCACACAGCAACAAAGAGTAGCCCCCGCTCTCCACAACTAGAGAAAGGCCGTGCACAGCAGCGAAGACCCAACGCAGCCAAAAATCAACCAATCAATCAATTTATATATATAAAAAAGTAGTAGTAACACACATGCTTCTTCAGCAGGTCTATAGCTCAGAGGAGGATGTTTTGGAAAAAGCAAGGCATCTACAGTCTTAACACTCAAGCTCAGGTCCCAGGTTTCACGACTCCCTGTCCACGTAAATCAACCGTGTAAATCAAGTAGTGTCTCTGAGTCTTCACCTGTCAAACAGGGGTGATACCCACCTAACGGCACAGGGCTATTGTGAGGATCCGAGGAAATAAAGTAGAGAAAGGTATGATGGTGCTATTTATTGTTGGAGAGTGAGCATGTATGTGCTGCAAGTATGGAAACCGGACAAAGTGGTTCCTATAAAACCCTTCAGTCTATTCTTTGACCTTGCCTTACTATTATTATTTTTTGGCTGTGCTGTGTGGCTTGTGGGATCTTGGTTCCCTGACTAGGGAATGAACTCAGGCCCTTGGCAGTGAAAGCCTGGAGTCCTAACCCCTGGACTTCCAGGGGAATTCCCTGAACTTGCCTTACTAAATATACATGTATATTTAACTGAATATCAAAATGTTGAAAGTGGGCTATGCCCATGTTCAGAATTCTGGGAGAGGATTTCACTAACTCTCATTTCCTGTTCTAATGTCATCCCATTTTGAGTACTCTGATGTCATTCCTGAAACAATGTCTAATCAAAGAGACTTCAGTCTTGATTTTAGAATCCTTGTCCAATAAGCTATTTGTTAAATACATTTTCCTAGATGATACACCCCTCTGTTTATTCTCAAGCTTAGATACGATGTCAGTCATTTTTTGCTAGGCTATGGCCACTGGTATTATTAAATGCATAAACCACAGCTTGATGTGTAATTTAATTGTAGAGTCCATGACTGTAAGATTTTTTATTTTCCTTCTAAAACCTGTACTATCTTGGAAGATCCCCTGGTCAGTACGTATTTGAGAAAACACAAATGCTAACGTATCTGTAACTCAACAGCATTCTCTAGTCTACTTGGAAACCCAGAGCAAACATCTACTTGGCTGTATCAGCTGTAAAGGATAACTGAGAGGGTAATAATGCTTTGGTCAGATGATTCCTCACACAAAATACTGTATGTTTCAAGAAGATGAACAATTCAAAGACTGCCTGAAAGCAGGGCCAACCAGATGTCACCAACACAGCTTCCTTCTGTTTCTCACTCCAGTGAGATCTCACCTCCGAACACTTCCCAGAGCTTCACCCTCCGATCCATGCCTCCCGTGGCCAGGAGCCGGGAACCCGGACTGAACTGCACAGCATTGACCTCCCCATCATGAGCGTCCTGCAAGACAAGTGCCCTGTTTCAAACCCAACCCCTGTCATCCCCAAGAAGAAAGGGCCCAATACTGATGAACACTCTGGACCCCTAACCAAAGGTTAAACACCTGTCATTAAAGAGGGGACCCAATCACAAACTTGGGTTCCTAGCCCAGAGTCTCCTGATTCTATTATCATTAAATACTTATAGTTACAGTTCTATTTCTTAAATGCAGTGCAACCTTCTTAAAAAGCATTCAGAATCTGTGTAAACTAATTGCCTAAAGTTTGTCTTTGCATTAGTTTTCCTTCTTCTAAGAATAATGTAATTTCAATCTATACTGTACTATGATCTTGAGAGCTTAAAAGTAAGCCTATGGTTAACTGCCTCTTCTGGCCCAGACTGCATTAATACCACATGTTAAACTACATATCAAATTAAGGTACAGCGTGGCTTCTCATGACTTTAAAAAAAGAAGCCTTTTCTTTTTTTAAAAAGTCTTTCTTTTGGTCTCCCTAATACGAATACATCCTGATATGAGTAGATGCTGGTCCTACTGCCACCCATCAGTGTTAGAGTAGAATCCCAGGTAGTTCTTTCTGGAAACAACACGGCACTACATGTACTAGCAGTGAGGCCTCCGCCAAGTTCCTTCACTTCCCAAAGCCTCAGTTTTCTCGTCTATGAAAATAGACTTCTGCAGGTTTTGTGAGCTAGGAACATGTCCGACCATGACTCGGCCTTTGACAAAAGTAGCAGGTGTTATTTTGGCAGAACCTAATTCTTCACAGGGAGATGTCTGAGAATGGCATCCACGTTGGAACACATGATCTGAAAAGGTGGTGGCATTTGTGTTCAAGATGAGAAAGGAAACCAAATAAAAAGCACCCCATCCCAGAATGGGAAGAGAGAACACTAGACATGACTATAATCTCCTCTCTTAAAAGACCACGGATACTGAAATATTTATGAATGAAATACCATGAGATTTGCTTTAAGTTGCTCCAGCAAAAGTGTGGGCGTGGGGTGGGGGGCAGATAAGATTGGCAAACGTGACTGACTGAAGCCGCCCGACAGGAGGACGTCCGGGAAGTTCTTTTACTCTCTACTTCTGCTTATATTTGAAAATTTCCATAATCAAAAGCCAGGGGCGGGGGACCCTGCAATACATGAATGATAAATACTAGATCCTTAAACCTATCATCAATCACTTGCCTAAAAGGTCATTTTGGGAATACAAAATCTGATCTTCACATTTGCTTGGGACTGAAAAAGGTGCCCGAAGTATCGAGAACGTGACTCATGAACCGACTGGAACAGAAACATGATTTCTTGTTACTTTGCTTGATCTGCTTTCTCTCCACCCTCTCGTGTCCCAGGGCTGAAAAGCCGTCTGACAGGGGAGCAAACTTTTTACCTCCATACAATTCCGTTTTCTTTGTAATGGTACCTTTCTACTTCGGAGGTCTCAGATTGAAAACTTGAGATCACGCACCATCACAACCATGGCTGCCTCTCGTCAATCTCCTGTGCGGCCGGTTCTGTTGGACGCTTGTCAGCTGTGCACTGCTCACTCTCAGAGACACACACTGACAGAATCCCCAATTATCAGCTGCTCCATTACCCCATACACACGACTTAAATGTGACAGGAGGGAAAAAATGGGCTGCTGGGAGTTGAGGGCAGGGAAGGCAATGTGACGTTAAGTGCAATCAGACCTTTTACCAATCATCATCGACCTCCGAGGTGCCCAGGCCTGTTAGAGAATCACAGGAGTGGAGTGGGAAGGGGCCTTAATGGTCCCCCGTCCAACTCCTCACCCACAGCAGGACTCTCTTTACAACGACCAAGGTGGCTAATCGCTCAGCCAGTTCATTGTATGGAAATAACTATTAAAGTTCCTCTTTATGCCTGGAACTGAAAGCTCCCCCCATATAAACTCCATCCCATTGTTTTTTTCTTTTTTGCGCTACGCGGGCCTCTCACTGTTGTGGCCTCGCCTGTTGCGGAGCACAGGCTCTGGACGCGCAGGCTCAGCGGCCATGGCGCACAGGCCCAGCCGCTCCGCGGCACGTGGGATCTTCCTGGACCAGGGCACAGACCCGCGTCCCCTGCATCGGCAGGCGGACTCTCAACCACTGTGCCACCAGGGAAGCCCCATCCCATTTTTACAGCAAGCCTTTCTCTCCCCGAACGTCAGCTCCTCCAACTCACCCCTCACAACACAAGAGTTAACCCAACTATTTGGGCTTTGCTCTATTCTTCCATCCCCCACCCCATTTCCTAGCCCTGAGCCAGGGACTCTACAATTCCCCAGGCCGGTTGCATGTCCGCTCAATTACCCCAGCCAGGATCCGGATTATCCTTTAGTACTAGGACCCAGCTCCACACTCCAGCTGACAGCCATGGTATCACAGTGGCTTCTGCCCAGGAGTTTCTCTGGCTTCCAACTATGTGCTCCTAATGGTCAGAAGTCACATGGACCTGAGTATAATTTGTGAAGCCAACAGCTGCCCTACTGACCTTCCAAAACAGACCACTGACTAGAAACTCTAAATTGGAGCCAACTGGTGACAACAATTGCATGAATTATTCTCTAATACCTCACCATCCCAAATTAGCTCTCCCCTTGCCCCACCCCCTCATGCTACCCATCATCTCAGCCAGTCCTACATTACAGAGGGTGGCTGCAAATAAATTCTGTTCTCTGAAGAGCGGCAAAATACACTAATTTTACTCACCTTATCAAAGCAACTTTGCTTTGCTTTGCTTATCAAAATATAATCAATCCTTTCTATCAGACAGCCAACAGGTCGTCTGATAGAAAGTTCCCTATGAATAAAACAATAATAGAAAGCTTAGCTGCAGCAGGAGAAAGGGTCCCTTGTCAGGCTCTGTTTCTTTATGAAGCTTGGTGGGCTGTGGGGATAAATCATACTTACGAAGACACACATTGCAGTCGTTGGCACCCTCACTTCTTTACTAGAGCCAGGATGAGTATCCACGTTATCCTGGGGAACTGGAAAGGAAGACACAGAGCGCCTCCTAAGAAGTAACATAAAGGAAAACATCAGGATGGCACAGGCTTACTGTCCACCAAACTCTCAGAAGGGATTCAAAGACATCTTTTATCAATAGCTTCTTTTCCCTTCTAGACCCTCCAAACCACAGAACGATTCCCCAAATCAGAAGCAACCTCACTCAGTGACAACTGGAAAGACAGTCAGCACTTACCTGTACTCTCCTTTTCGCTAACCCATGGACTCCAAAACTCAACACTGAAAAGCAATCCTGAACAACTGCTGCCCCCGTCAATAAACAGCTACAAATGTTCTCAACTTAATGTAACCGCTAGCTCAGAGGGAGCTCGTTGGTATTTTCATAAAATTATTTTAAGATGATTCCTATGCCTGGTTACAATCATCCTCAGCATACACTTGTGGTCAAGGTGGAGCTGAACACATGCCAAAAGAAAGAGCGACCCGGCCTTGATTACTGTACAGAGCTCAGCCTATTCGCCCGTCTCAGAGGGCTGACAGCATTCCTAGGAGCATGCAAAGCGTCCTGGTTATTAGCATATGTACACGTGATGATTGGTGTAGTGAAGCAGTGATCAGCATAATTATCAACGACCCACACTTGCATGCTGGGCTAAGAGAGGATAATATTTTCACCTGGCAGCATCAGAAGAGTGATGTCCCAAAAGGGGAGACTCGGACAGACTAAAGGGTAAGGCCAGAGATCAGCACGCAGCGAGATTAAGAAAAAGGAAGTTGAGGAAAAAAGGAAGAAGCTAAATGAAAAGCTGAAATTAAGGCATCTGTATACTCTGCACTGAAATTCTGGCGCACGTTTAAAAAACAACAAATCATGTACATGTACTCAGGTATATTTATACACATATTAACAAGGAAAGGTGAAGGTTTTCTAACCTACCCAAAGATATTAGTGATAGAATCCAGAAGGCCTCCAGCAGGCTGCGAGAGTCGCTTACTAAAGAGGAGGGGAGGATAGGTTTAAACCTTAGAAACATTTTGCCCAAATAATCAATCAAAAACAGTCCACAAAAGTACCTGGGAGTGTATTTCCCAATGAGTTCCCAAACCCCAGCTGAGAACCCCTCACAGTACTGAACCACCAGAAAGCATTGGGAAGGTAGGAGGGAAAACCCAGCCTTGAAGTTTCAAAAGAAACACGGTTCACTAGCACTAAATTAACTTCCCTGGAAATAATGCTTTAGACGATGAACTGTCTAAGTGACCTAACAACAACTTCTAGTGGTTAATGACCAAGCCCATTCTTTTCATCCTGTTTTGGCAAATTAAAAAAAGAAAAGAACTCCTGGAGCCCTGGTAAGAATTAAGCATATGATCTAAACAATCACCTGCCTAACAAGGTCCATCTTTCCGAAAGCCACTACACTTTTTCTGCTTCTCTTCACAGCTGGTGGCGGCACTAAGGGACGGCTAGCCTCCTGTTAAGCAGAGGTGACCCGAGAAAGACGGAGACACCCTGGAGCCCGCGAGCCCCATGGCTGAGCGAGCGGGGCTGCACGTTCCAGCTGGGGGCGCCGCACCGTTCCCTGGCCCCGCCCACAAGCATGCTGCCGGGCTGCTCCGCCCCTGGCACAGCCCGTCTACTCACGCGGCTGCTCTGCTGACGGCCCGCACCGGAGAGGCCTCCTCAGCGTGATCGGAGGTTTCATCCACAAGGACTTCAATGTCATCATCCCTGGAAAGAAGGGCAAGAGGCTGAGTCTTTGATGCTGCTGAACAGGAGCTTTGTGATGAGTCTGCTCTGCAAAGGCCGACACCAACACCACCTCCTAATCACACACGGGCTATGTGACTTGGCTGTGACAGAAGCAGTCAAGGCTTCTCTGGAGAAAAAGGAGCTGCCATCTGAGCAACAGCGAAGAAACGATCTGTTCAAGTCAAATCCAGAATTCCAACTGAAAACAACTTTACAAGTGAGCTTTTGCTCTTTTTAGGTCTAAACACAGCTCCCACTTGGAAAGCAATGACATAATGGCTTATTAAGCCTATATTCACACAACCAGCACTAAGGTAGATTTTTCTCATCAGAAGTCTGGTTTGTAGCTCAAGGGCTCCCGCATGCCAACTGGACTGCAGCACTCACTAAGAAACAGTTCCCATGAGACGGGCTGAATAACATAGAGGATAGCTAGGGGCAGCTATGGTGTACAAGAAACTGCCAGGATAGGGACAAGATCCAAGTCAATAAGGAAATGGACTGCTAAAAGGGCAATGAAGTCAACGGGTACCTAAACAACCCAGTTCTAAATATTACTGTAATAGTAAAAGGCAGGAAAGCAAGATCTAAACACAATTCATTTTTGACTGGGTATTTGAGGCTTATATGTTTAAGCATAGCTCTGGGTATTTGCTGTTTCTGACATTTTAGAGAGTCCATTATATTACACATGAGATAATCAAGTCACAGGACCATGCTCCTTTGCTGGTGCAAAGCTCCTCTGGAATTCCCCTTCCTCCCCGTTTTCCTGGTTGCAGGGAAGGCAAGTAATTATTTTGGTCTTAATGACGTCCTACCAAGTTGCAATCTTCATGGAGAAGCAAAATAATAAAATCTAATAACCCAAGACTTTATTACCAAATGTTTGGATTCATAAGAACTTGAGAGATTTTTCCATGATTAATTATCTGGATTATGTAAATATATACTTCAGAACTTGTTACCAAGCAAGTTAAACCAAGTTCAAGTAAATTTATTTTCCTTGGCTATTGATTCTAGGGTCCCGTGTAACTGAACCCAGTCTTGGCCAGGATTAGAGAACAAAGGCAGGCCTGAAGACAGAGAACAGGCTGGGCTTTCTTCTCTTCTCAGTCGTGGTCTGCGGGTCACTTGTGTCCGCACAAGGGTAACAACAGAACAGCAGACATGGTAAGGGTAACAAACCTGAGCTGAGCCTATGTAAATGGTTTGTTTAAGATAGAGTTGTATAGTTATAAAGGTACTTGGAACAGTGCAAAGGCCCAGGACCACGAGAAAATACCAGCATCTGGTAACGCGTTATCAAAACCTTTCAAAGGTGTTAATGTCCTTTCACCTAGAAACTCTACTTGTAGGAAAGAACAGAGATTAAGAACAGGACTTCACAGTCAGACACCCTTAAGTTTCCACCCTGTCTCTGCCTTTTCCTTTGTGATATGGGGCAGGATGCTGGACCTTTCTACACCTAGTCACCTGTTTATGCTGGCCAATAAGAGGCAGACAAATGATGCTTTTATAAGCCGTTATTTTTAAGGAACCAAATCTCATTTCCAGGTCGACTATTTAGCTACTTTGTAGCTTTGGGCAAATACACCTGAGATTCATTTTCGACATGTGAAGAGTATAGAAATTATGCACATATGCTACATCTAAAGCAAAGGCTTGGTATGAGATTTGTTTTCTTATAAATCAAGACCTTTGTCTGGCAGATGACTCCTGAGTGAATTTAAATCACTCCCCTCCATTTACAAGGAAGCAAGCAACATTTAAAAAAACAGAAGATCAGAACTCTAATACTATATTCCAGAGTCCATTTTAAAGAGGAGAAGACCCCACATCCTGAACCAGAGCAAAGGGAATTTAGTCACTAAAATACCCACTGCTCTGAAAACAAAGCTTCAAATCTCAGGGAAGACCCTCCACCCAATTTCAGATTAGGAAAAACTCCATATTGACTCAATTGCTTTTGTTCCAGGAAATCCCAGTTTCTACTTAGGCTTCAAAGGTTTGCCCAAGCTCCACTTGAAGCCACAAACCAAGAAGAGAGCAAGAGACAGAACCCCAGCCCAGCATCACACGGCAACAGCTCCAACCAGAGGCAGAAAACAGGTCGGTCTCAACAGGAAAACAGCGAGGCTGTCACTGGTTAAGGGTGGAGGAAGTCAGAATTCACACTCACAGCTAATGAGTATAAACTGGAACAACTTTCTGGAAGGTAATGGGTGTTTTTTATTTGCTGCCCTAAGTCTTTTCGTTTTCCTTCTACATTTTGTAAAATGGTTTTATAGAAACAGAATATTGTAAGACTATTTCAAAACAGCAAATCAAATTACTACGAGCATAGTTTCGATTTGTACATCTCTACTCACTGCTCAGCTGGGAGAGGTTCCTTTGCTGCTTCTGCGAGCTCCTTCTGCAGCCGGGCTTGCCGCCTCCTATTTAAAAAAAAAAAAAAAAGCCCACTATTTATGTCTACTTAAAGAAAGCATGGGGTTTTGTCTCTCAAAAAACTACTTAGTAACACATTTGAATATTCAATGCACTTAAAGTAACAACTACCCTGGACAAAGATACCCGAAGTCCCAAATCCACAACTGTAACTTCAGCAAGGATCCTATTATAATGGATTTCAGAGCAAAGCCCTACGAGGGATTAGAGAGAGCAGTGAACCAGCAAGGGAGAAGCCTGCCTGTGGGGACCCGGGGCCTCTCAGGACAGAAACATGCATCAGGTTCATCCAGGGTTAGTCATGGTCGAGACTTAGTTTTCTGAAGTAAACAGTCTCACGCTAACATATCAAGAGCATGAATAATAATAAAAATTTACTTGTACCTAGCACGGTTTTTTTATTTTACAGAATTTGACTCATTTAACACTTATAACAAACTTTTTGAGGTTAAGTACTATGATTCCCATTTTATAGACGAGGAAACTGAGGTATAGTGAGATTCTTGAGTCATCAAAATGTACAAGGCTTCAGTTTACTAGGGCTGGACACACAAGTCCTGGCTGCAGCAGAATTTTAATGTCGTCAGCAGCCGCTTCTACTCTCTCTGCTCTCAGAATCATTTTTGTCTTTCCTTCCCAAGTCCTCAATTCAGGAGCTTCCTAACCTTTAAACCTTGGCCTCCCTCTCTTTTCCATGGCAAGTTCACCTCTATCTGTCATTTCTGCCCTCGCTGTGGAGGACCCCCAACCCAGAACTCTAGCACTGCTACTGAGCTCAGGTCAAGAGTTCTGCTGGAATTTTTAAAAATTTTTCTAAATTAAAAAACAACTTTTCTAAGTTTTTAAAAAAGTTTCTACTATAGTGATAATTCTCAAAATAGGGCAAAGTCCTGTAGGTGGCACATCAGAATCTGCGATGGGATGAGGCTCTAGCTTGAAAAAGTGCCTTACACTCTTAATCTTATACCTTGAAGATGAAGAGTCAGTTTTACAGGACAAGTGACAAAAATTACAGGTTAACAAATTTTTCTTAGCTGGAATAGATGACCTATAAACTATCTTTGAGGGGAAAGCAGAATCCTGGTGCGGGGTGTGTAACACTCCTCTAAAGGAAAGGCACCTGTCTGCAAGGAGTGGGTAAAGGACAGAGCTGGAGTCACGGGGAGAAAAAAACACCCGCAGCCCAGGCTTCATTACGACAGCGGAAATGTCCTTCTTTAATGCTGACAGCTTCTTACACAGCAGCCACCGTGCCTGCCTGTGGGGACACACCCCAGCCTTGCAAGGGAGGCGGAACACAAGCAGCTATTTCAAAAAACAGCGCTCCACTATGACCCAGGTAAACAAAAGCTGCTAGGAGAGGAAGGACATCTAATCTGGGAAATAGGTAGGAAGGGGGAAGGCTTCTAAGGAGGAACTAGTTGAGTCAAGTAACGAAAAGAATCCCCAGGTCCCACACGTGCAATCAGATGGTTATACGTGCAATGGTATATTCCTAGGATAACATTCCAAAGGACAGAACAAGGGCAGGTATGTAACGTGCCTCACTCCCCATTTTCACTAGAAAGTTTGGGTTGTCCTTGCCCACGGTGATGATCAAGGGCTCTCCCTCTGCAGAACCACACGCCTGCCCACTTCTCCCTCAGGCAGGCTCTCAGCCCGAAGCCTAACAACTTCCACGGAGCCCCGGTGTCCTTACCACCCCTAAGCTGCCCAAGAGCTCCACATATAAGCCACGCAATTTTACTTAAACATGAGACAGAAAGAATATAAGGACAGCTCATGTTTTCTTAATACAAACTTAAGACGTATATATATTTTGAAAAGACTTTGCAAAATCCCACTGTATGAAAGTATCACAATTTCTCCCCCCACCAAGGGATATACCGCTTCTAATTTCTCACTACTGTGAATAATGGACTATCACAAAATCGTGCTTGTGAACGAACCTCATCACTCAGGATAAAGGCCAACAAGTGGGAACCATTTTCAGGTGCCTGCCATCCCCAGGGCCCTCCAGGGGTTAGGGAAACAGCCTTCACATCAGCAATGTGAGGGGCCTGTCCCACCTTCCTCCCAACAATCCTTTTTGCCAGATTCACTGAGCTCGTCCACTTCTTTCATGAACTATCTATGTTACAGCCCTCTGTCTGAATGCTCACCTGTGCCTTACTGACTCTATACTAAGGATACATATTTTATAATAGCATAGCCTATTTGCTTGTTTTATAGTGTTCTTCGATGTTAAGAAACCTACAATTTTTATACAGTCCATTCTTTATTACCATTACTTTTTTTTTGGGGGGGGGGTGTTTTTTTTTTAACCTTTATTTGCATTTATTTTTTGCAGCATTTATTCCCGGGCCATAAGTTTTTGTTTCTTCAGGTATATCTGTTTCTTCTGGGCAACCTCCTCTTCTGGTTTAGGAACAATCTGTTCTTTTTCAGTAAGGATCATCTCAGTGTGGCAGGGAGAGCTCATGTATGGGTTGATCCGACCATGAGCTCTGTAAGTCCTGTGCAGCATCTTGTGGGCTTTGTTCACCTGGATGTGCTCAGTGACCAGAGAATCTACATCTAAGCCCTTAAGTTCAGCATTACTCTGCATTTTTGAGCATGTGCAGTAGAAATTCAACACTCTTTTTGGGCCACCAACCCTGTGTCCAGCCCCACTGTTTGGCCTGGGCACACCTACCAACTCCATCACTGTAACGACGGAACGGCACACATTGCTTCTTTAAAGTGACATCCTTCAGATACTTGGTGGTTTTTCGGATGTGCATATCCTTAATGGCCTGGGCAGTTTCACAAGTGTTCTTAAAGTGAACATGAAGATTTGAACCTCTTGACTTGCATGATTTTGTGGGGTTTTCTGGGTCAAGTGAATAGCGAACCATGTTTAGAGGTCACCTCAGGCTGCTTACTGGAAAAGCTACCATTACGTTTAATGTTTAGAAAGTCCTCCAATACTCCTATTTAGGAATTTTTCATAAAACAAACAGCAGAGAGTAACATTTTTTGCTTCTACCTTTTGGTTTCCGTTTTTACACAGATTTCAAAATCTTTTTGCATATATTATTTGGTAGGATTAGGGCTCTTTGTTATTCTTTAAGGCTCTTTCCTATTCCATGCATTTATTCTTTTAGATAAACTACAATAATCTTTTCAAATTCTAAACTACTGATGTAGGGATTTAAAATAAAATGTTCTAATCTTTTGAACTCATTACTAGTGAGGCTGGCTCACGGTCTTCTTGTACGCTAGCCAGATCAGAGTTTTTGCTATGGGTTGGAATAGTTTTACAAAATGGGGCGGTGGGGGGGGCGGATTATACGCTTTTTCTAACTCTGGTTTAATTTACACTGTTCAAGAACTAGCTTTTCTTCTTGAAACACGGAAAGAATTTGCTGGCAAAAATAGCAACGGGCCAAAGCCCTTTTGGGAGGTAATCCTTTGCTCAGCTGTAAAGGTGTTCTTATAAATGCAAATCTCTTTCACACCCACCGCCACTTCTAATTTTGTTAGTGCTTCCTGGTGCCCCCACCCTGTGGTCAGAGCTGCCAGGTTGGTTTCTTTCTTTTCTAAGAACTAGGTGCGACTTCATTAAACAATGGAAATCACTGACTGCCGATTCATCTCCCACCTTGAATCCTTCTCATTCTCCGCATTTAAGCGATTAGCTTCCTGGGCTTTCTCAGCCATCCATCTGGTGACCAGCTCCTGGTTCTCCTCAGTAGTCTTCCTCAGTTTCTCCTCCAGGGCAGTGAAAGTGATCTGCAGGGCATCATATTCATCCTTCAGGGTCTGGTTGGCTCTTTCAAGGTCCTGAAGCTTAGTGCGTAGTTCCAGGCACTCGGTCTCGAGATCAGAGATGGTCTGCAAGCATTCTGCAATTCTGAAAACACGACGGGAGAGGGATACTGCACAAGACCTGTGTGAGCTTGGGCACCAACAATGACCTCAGCCATCACAGCAGGCACCTCACTTGGCCAAGCCCAGCCCCAGGGGTTTACAGGACAATCCCATTAATGGAGAGGAAACACCTAGGGCAAAATTCATCCAGACTATGAATGACTAGTTAAAGTATCTTTTAGAAAAGCAGGATGGGAAGGAAGAGGGAGCTTTTGATGCTGAAATAGTGTAGTAATGGGAGATTAAAAGGAGGCTGGGTATCTTGTGCATTCCATCAGCTCTATCACTCACTGAGTGTGAACGCCTGAGCAGGCGCCCCACCTTTCTAAGCCTCTAGAGAGCCCTCTCTGCGGAGTAAGGGAAAAGGCACAGATGAAACCCAGGCTCCCCTCCAGCTCAAAGATCCTAGGATTTGGAGTCCCTGTTTATCTTGACCGGTAGGCTTCTCCCAGATCAAGAACAACCCTGCCCACAAACTCATCCCCGTTCCCAATGGCCGGGCACTGGGCTATCTTGGTCCCATCCCCACCACAGAAGACACCCGCTCCCCCAGGCAATGGCCATGGGGAGAACTGTGAATGCCTCAGGGACACTTCCAAGAGCGAAGCTGACTTCTCAGGGGTGTGCTGGGGCCCTGGAGGACGGAGGGCACTCTTCTTGCCTTTTCCATCCTCAGAGGGTAGAAAAGGACCCCAGGCTATGTATGCACAGAAACGAAACTTGTGCTGAGCCCAGTGTGGCTACTGTTTGCCACCGATCACCACTGGCCCCGCTCACAAGAGTACAGTAAAACAGGCGGTGAGATCCCACGACCAGTCCCGAAGGAAGCGTGCTCTCTACTCACTTGGCTTCATTCATCTGCATCTCCTTGTCCTTCTGCTGCATTTGGTTATTCAGGTCAATCACCAACTGAGCTAACTGGGGGTAAAGAAGAACACTTTCATAAACAAGAGATTTTAGGACCTCAGTTGGAAACTCATAATTGCGGTTTACTTTAAAGAAAAAACAGGTGCCTGTGCGGTGGGGCCAAGGCACCAAGAAGAAACGAGCTGGGTGGCCGAGAGGAGAAGGGGCTGCGCGGGGGCACAGCGTGCGCTTTCCCTGTTGAAGGCAGCCTTGGATAGACGAGCAATGCTCCAGGTGACCGCCAGGTTCCTGCTGAGAACGCCTGGCTACCCCTCCACCCCAGCTACCTTTTCCGACTCTTCAGCTGATAATCAATTCAGCTGAAGTAATGGTAAGTTGCACTTTTTCATAACTTGCCATTAGACCACCACCCAGTGTAAACACAGCCCAGGACTTGATTCTTCCTAATGAATTTTTCTGAAATTGCAGGTTTCACGCTTTATGAAGGTATTAGTTAAGACTTTCAGTCAATCAAGGAGTAAGCTTCTTTCTTTTTATGTTTCTCCACTTGTACCTTTCATGCCATCTTGGAGCATGACAACCTGGTTGTTATCTCAATGGCTTGCCCACCTGTTGACAGAGGTCTCACATCTTTTCTGTTGTTTCATTCCCACAGATAGAGCTGGTGATGCCGTATGTAGCCAGGATGGCTGCAAATTCCAGTGGGAGTGCCTGCCCCACCCCCCAACCCCCAAGACAGACGAGGAGAGGAGCTATCTTTACCTCCCCACGTTTCTTGTGTAATTCAGTCAGTTCTTCTTGGTGTTTAATCCTCAGCTGGGCCATTTCTTGCAGCTGACTATCATTCCATGCACCATCATGTCCAGGACTAAATGCCCCAACCAGGCAGATGAAGAGAACGTGTAAACAAGAGAAAAAAAAAAAATCAGACCCCAGAGCCCTTCAATCAGGCACTGGAACAACAACCTTAGAATTTCAAACCTGTACATGACAATATAGCCAAGAAAGCAGTTCAGTTCTCCAGGCCCATAGAGTTATAAGTCACTACAAACCTAAAGTAGAAAGTAGGAGATATGAGACACAGGGTAAAACCAACCAGCCACAACCCATACCACCAGCTGCGTCAGGAATAAAGGATGGGTTCCGGAATAAAGTTCAGGTAAACGGGGAGGAGACAACGAGGTCCACTCACCCGACAAGTATCTGAGTGCCGGCTCTGTGCTAGGCCCTGTTTTGGTGCCTAGCGGGGAGAAGGCAGGGAACAGGAAGCTGCACAATCGGCTAAGAGTAGACAGACAACAAATGAGTAGATGGATGGAGTCAGGTGGTCAGATATGCTGTGAAGAAAAACTAAGCAGTGTAAAGAAGGGGACAGAGCGACAGGGCTCCTGTTCCACGTGCGGTAATCAAAGGCATCCCGAGAGATGACACTTGACTGAAGACTGAAAAGAGTGAGGAACAAGCCATGCGGACCCGGGGGCGGGGCCCTGTGAGTGGAGGGAACAGCAAGTGTTGGAGAGGCTGGGGGCAAGTGTGACCGCAGCGCCCAGGGCAGGGGGTGCAGGGAGGATCGGGGAGGCCACTCAGAGCCTCGCAGGCCCCCGAGGACTGTGGCTTTTCCTATGCATGACTGGAAGCCGCCAAGGGTTTTGAGCAGAGGAACGACTTACGTTTTGAAAGGATCGCTACAGTTGCTGGGTGGAGAGCACACTGCAGGGGTTAAGGGCAGAAACAGCGAGACCAGTTAGCAAGCTATTACATATTCCAGACTCAGAAAGTGCAGATCGGGACAAGGTGACGGCAGCGGAGGCAGTGAGACGTGGTCAGATCCTAGCTAGATCCACTCTGGAGAGACTGCAAGACTTGCCTTTGAATTGGTTGTGGGGAATGAGAGAAAGACAGGAGTCGAGGACAACTCCAAGGCTTTTGCCCTGAGTGGCTGATTAAAGGTAGGCGTCACCTACTGAGGCAGAAGGACGGGGGCAAGAGGTTGGGGGAGGCCTGAAGAGCAAGTTCACCGTGGACATCCAAGTGGGCATGTCAAGTGGAAATTGCATATTGTTAAGAGTCTGAACTTCAAGTAAAGAGGTCCAAGCTGGAGGCTGACATATAGAAGCTGTCAGCAAACAGATGTATCTAAAGCCATGGACGGAGCTCAGGCCACCTCGAGAGTCAATGGAATTTGGGAAAGTTTGCAGGTGTTTGCATACTATCTCAGAAATAACAGCAGGTGAACAGAACTGTGGATCTGTAATTCAGGAGAGGGGTCTTGGCTGGAGCTACAGGTGTAAATTATCAGACTACAGTGAGTAGCTGAAACCACTCCCCAGGGAAAGCACACAGATGGAGAAAAGGAAGATGGCTGGCAAACTAGGATGCCACCATCTGAAGTGGGGGCACTGTCTCTTCCCAATGACCGATAAGAAATAAAGAGGGAAAAGGCAGCAGAATGATGCTCCCTCCTAAATCTACCCTCCATCTCTAAAAGCATTTTTCTTACATGTTCTAAGAAACACTAATATTGCATTCTTTGAGGCAACATAGTGCTTCCCCAATCTTGGCCCATGAACTAGAAGCCAAGAGACTAGAAAGCGGCACATACCTTATAAGAAACCACCCTAAATTAGGCAGAAGAAGCAACAGGCCTGGGTGATTGATTGCATATGGGGATTAGAAGGAAAAGAAATAATTTTTATCAAATCCCCTTATTTTAATGCAAAGCAATGTGAAATATGCGAAACATAAAACTAGTCTGTTCCTCCAAGGAGCTGAAGAGAATCCTGAGAAAAGGCAAGGATACAGGGCACTCATTCCTCTGCTCAAAGCCTTTTACCACTTCCAACTTTATTCACAATAAAAGTCAAACTTCTTACAAAAGCCCAATAACAGTGCTTCACTAGGCAGAAAAAAAAAGAATCACCTAGAGAGTAGGTTTCAGATTCTTGGGCCCCATCCCAGAACGATTCATCAGGTCGATGAAGAAAAGGGTCAATAATCTGCATTTCTAACATGGTCCCGGGTGTCTTGGATACTTCACAAGGACTGAGTAGCCACTAAAGCAGTGGTTCTTATATGTTAGAGGTCATCAGAACCACCTAAAGGTTCTTAAAACAAGACTACTGGGCGCCACCCCTAGAGTTTCTGAAACAGGAGCTCTGGGGTGAGGCCCAACATTCTGCATTTCTAACAAATCTCTGAGGCTGTGGTCTAGCAGGCATACTTAGAAAACTGTTGGAATCAACTATTTCTCAGGGATGAGTTTCACTTCGATTTATTCAGTAAGCAAAGGGATTAAAACACTTAAGAGAGGAGTCAGATAATTGACGAGATAAAGCTTTTTAAGCACAGTGTGTTTCAAGATTAATTAGAATGCGATGGGCAGGACTTGAGAGCCCAGAAGAGAGAGAAAGCAGCCAATGAGATCCCCGTCTTCTGTGAATACCTGTATCCTACTAGCACACGCCTCACTGAGCTACTCTCCCCCACGAGGCTCAGGTCCTTGCGAACAAGGACTCTTGGCTTATTCATCTCTGTATCCCAACGCCTGGCCCACACTGTAGTCACAAAATGACTCAGTGAACGAGACCCCTGCCATAGTCTAGGAATGGAAGCAACGAAGCTGGTGGCACACAAATGCAAACCAAGGGACAGATGCACAGGACACTCGGGCAAAGAATCAACAGGCCTGGCTGACTGCAAAGGGGGAGGGGCAGGACACCAAGGGAAAAAGGAATCATAGCTGACTTGTGGAAAATAAGGATACCATTAATAGAAACAAGGCAGTCAGGAAGAGGCCTGACTGAACACAAGTTTGCAGGAAGGACGGACTTCCAGTTAAATTACCACCCCAGTGATACTCAGTTAAAAGAATGTTGTATATTTATTTATTGCACCTTTCCAAGCAAATGAGTTTCGCTGACAGATAAAGGATGCAGGAATATAGTCACCAAGAGGCTAACCAGATAGAAATAAAATGTTTCAAGGTTTCAGTTGACTGAATTTAGATGAAAAAGGGCGAAACGGATTCTCTACACCTAAAGTTGACCAGAACACAGCAACTAATATTTTAAATCCTGCAGAAGGCCTCCCAGGACCACAGCTAGGCACGATCTCCTGAATTGTTCTTAAGCAACAACGGAACCACCTCGCCAGATGAGGAAACACGGATGGCAAGTAATTAGCAAATATGGCTATAGGAGTAAATGACAAGCTACACCCAGCATTTCTGTCTTTTTCCTAAAATCCTAAATTACCATCAGCTTTGTTTTTACAATTGCTAAATGTTAGCTGATATGCAAAAAAGCTTGTAGATTTTAGAACAATAATGGGTACTGTTCCCATACAAACCACAAAATTTAATATGCAAACGTGATGAACAAATGGAAAAGGAGGACAGTAAGACTCCAGAATGATTCCATTTAAGCCACTCGCATGAAGTATGGCTTTAAGGTTTTTTAGGACCATGACCCTCAAAAAGACATAGTTTACATGAATGACCCAAGTAAAGATACTAAACTCCCCACCATGAACACATACTCACATATTTAGTGAAGCAATACTTAGCCTTCCTATAAAATGCAGATTTCTGCCTAATTTTTCTTAAAAAAAAAAAAAAGCTTTCTGCAACCCACTGGTTTGACTGCACACTAAGATACATGGAAACAACACTGAACTAAAAAGGATCACACAGACCTGTAGCGCTGATGTTTACAGGCCAGTCAATCTTGTACTGACAAGATCTATGTAAATCTGCTCAAGAATGCTTACTTGTCTGATTATTCAGAAAAAGTGAACCCTGGCAGGCTACAGGAGGAACTGGCCTGGTTACTCGTCTTAAGCAATTTCTCAAGCTCACATCACACTGATGATGAGCCTTCTAGGTGGGTAGCTACGTACCTTCAAAAAAAACTTAAATAGTTAGTTATTTGGCTTCAGAAGTTTTTATTTGAAAGGAACTGACAAAAAGTGGAACACAAACACAGTACTTGGTTTGCTTCAAAATCAGGGAAGTGACGACTGAACTGAGACAAATTTCAATTAAAAAGGAGACACAAATAATACAGGATCGTTTCAGAATACCTTATCTCATGCCTGTTTGGTATGTCATGCTTTTCAGCTTGTAGCTTATGGGCCAGCACTGAATGAAGATCTGACTTTTCCAGCAACTTGTTATCTAGCAAAGAAAAAAAAAAAGTTATTACAACCCAGGTATGCTTTATTACTACTTAACATCTTATAAAGATTTGGACCAAAGAAATAACCAGAAGATGACTGGGCAGGTTTCACTTTTATGAGGTATCAAAGTACTAGGCACTGTACTTTACCACCGATTACAGCAATCGTCCAAACTCCAGGCACATGCGCTCCTTAGACGCTTCCTGGCCCAAGCACAGGCAGCCCAGACAAAGGAACCTATGAAAAATCCCTCCAAAACGCCCCCGTGCCCATGCTTTCTACTCCCACAGCTACCTGTTTCTACCTGGGAAAGAGGCAACAAACATACCAAAACACAATGGAAAAGCGAAGTGCTATGCATCTCTAAGTAAGAGAGGAAACCTTTACCTTATTATATTTGGAAGTTTTTTAGAAAGAAGATACTTTTTTTTTTTTTTGCGGTGCGCGGGCCTCTCACTGTTGTGGCCTCTCCCGCCGCGGAGCACAGGTTCCGGACGTGCAGGCCCAGCGGCCATAGCTCATGGGCCCAGCAGCTCCGCGGCATGTGGGATCTTCCCGGACTGGGGCACGAACCCACGTCCCCTGCATTGGCAGGCGGACTCCCAACCACTGCGCCACCAGGGAAGCCCTGGAATTTTTTTTAAAAAGATTTTTTTAATGTGGATCATTTTTTAAAAGTCTTTATTGACTCTGTTACAACATTGCTTCTGTTTTATGTTTTGGATTTTTGGCTGCGAGGCATGCGGGATCTCAGCTCCCTGACCAGGGATCAAACCCACACCCCCTGCAATGGAAGGCCAAGTCTTAACCACTGGACTGCCAGAGAGTCCCTGGAATATTTAATCTAAGATCAGGGCACTAGGGATACAAACACAAACCAGAGTCCCTGACCTCAAGGAGCTAAAAAAGTGTAATGGGGGTGGGGCTGGGGTGGAGGTCAAGTACAAAAAGGAAGAGTGAACTTTTACTCATTTTCTCAGATGGTTTCACAGGTGAAGACAACAGACAGTCCAAGCAGAAGGTCTAGAGAGCTGTTCAGTAAATGGCTAGAAATAAAAGTCTGCACCAACACATGAGAGGGCAGGATGAGAAATTCAGACCTCTTCTTACTGGCAATAGCGAAACAACAGATTTTTAAAAGCAGGCAGTGACATGAACAGATGTCAATGAGTAAGAAGTCAAAGATTATTCTGAGGTTCCCTGCTCGTCCAACTGGGTGCAAGATCCTAACATGCCGGAGAACACAGGAGCAGAGAGCTCAAGGAAGAAAACGAGTCCTTGGAACTTAATAAATGTGACAGGGAACACAGTGCAGAAATTCAAAAGAAAAGTCAGGGCAAGAAATGACATGCATGTAGGGGGCCAGTGAGATCAGAAGTGGAAGGGGGTGCACAAAGCAGAAGAAAGTGACCACAGGAAACTTACAGAAAAGCCACACCTGACGGGGGCTTTCAGATCCCCAACGTCTGAGATTAGCGATGCTTCACAGCAAAAGCTGGAAGGGTTTATGCTAGTGACTGTTCCTGTCAGAACAGCTTATCTTTCCTCTTAAAGAGTTGAGTCCTACTTCTTGATATCTAAAAATGGAAATCCTGGGCAGAAACAGAAACACTATCTTCATCAATATTAATTTAATAAATTAGCTCAAGAGAACAGGGAAGTGATTCCAAACTTGAATGTTCACCAGTGTCAAAGGGCTCTAATAAGATCTTCAAAATGTTACAGCTAGGTGCCCTGTGATATCAAAGACATGAGGTATTCAAGAGGCAGCCTTCTTAAAAGTTCCTCTCACTCAAAGGCCCCCTGCTGTCCCCAGAGCCTCTTTTCATCTTTCTCTTCAGGCTCAGAGGCAGGACTGAACAGGAAACTCTGGTTGACTGCTTTGGGAGGCTAGGAATGAAGAGTGAGGCTGTTCCACCATCTAGAAGTGACCTCCCAAATGTCAGTCCCCTGCCTCAACTGCAGATTTTAACAGGCCAAGGTTATCTTGCCCTCTTGCCCCCCCCCCCCCCCCCCCCCCCGCCCCCAGCCTCCTCTCCTAGCTCCCAGGCATGCATTACTCACTATAGCTGTTTTAAAGACGTGTTCCCTCTCCAGGACTGACCTGTCTTTCTGACTTTCCTCCAACATCCTCCACCCCTTCAAGATGTCCATTTTCAAAGTGCAGAAAAACACTCAATTGTGTCAATGTGATTACAAGCACCTTCCATTTATAGACAGTTATGTAGATGGCTTTCAAAGCACTTATACGCACAGCACTGTGTTTATGAAGTAGGCAAGGCGAGCTTCACGCCTATTTTATAGATGCAGCAAACCAGACTCAGGTAAGTGAGGCTGGTAAGGGGAGTGTCGTCAGACCTCCAACCCAATTTGACCTTCAGTGTATTAGCTTTTAAAGAATAAGCATATGATGAAATACCCGATGACCTGAATTTATGTAACCCATGAGGAATCGTTTCAGCAAGGAGTTTCCTGTGCTTCTGGCTTTCTGAAAGAGCACTGGGCTGCCAGCCTCTTAAGAGTGTAAGGAATCAGCACAGGAGTGGCACATTCATCATCTCCCTTTTCTCCCCATTTTAGTTAAGAGGATGGGCTCAGCAAAGCAAGAAGGCCATTTCTTGGGGGACCCAATGAGAAAGGCAAAAGTGCAAAAAAGTCAGGAGCCATCAAGTCTGTGTCCAAATCCAGGCCCTATCAATCTGCTGTACCTCCCCAGAGAAATGACCTAATCTTTCTCAGTCTCAATTTTCTCATTTGTATAAAGGGCAACAGGACCTGCTTCATAGAATTTTCGGAAAGATAAAGTGAAACGACACATGCCAAATATTTACGACAGCACTCAAGCTTGTCTCTACCTTAGAATTATTTGGGGATCACCAAGAAATACTGACACCTGGGTCCCACCTCTACTACTGGGGTTTCGTTGGTCTGGGATGTGGCCTGGGCTTTATAATTTTTAAAAGATCCCCACCTGATTCTAATGTGCAGGTAAGTTCAGGAACCATAAATTTAGCACAATCAGAATTCAATAAAGGGCACCCACTATTACACTGAACTGCTTCATCAACATGATTTGAGATTTGCAGGCTTACTTCAAGGGGTAGACAGAACCAGAGGTCCGAAGAGTGTCCCGTTTCTTCCCCCAAATGTGTCGTCAGTTATGGTAAAATGGGGCGGAGGGGCAAGGAAAGGCTCTTTAGAAGGCATCTAAGGGCACAAACATTTTTGTACTCAAATTGCAGCAGCGGGGGTGGGTGTGGGCCACCTCTTTCACACTTAAGTTTTCAACGACAGTAAAGACTGTGATGTCCCAACTAAAAAGTACGTTAAGACTCAAGATGTGTAATATGTAACAGTCAAAGCACACCAAAGTGGAGGAAGAACAACAGATCTTCAGGAATGAAAGGCAAACATTTCGCTACACTCTGAAGACGACGGTAACGGAGCGAGTTACTGCTTAAAGTCAGTGCCCGTGTCAGTAACAACACGATGCCCGAAACAGGATGTTTCTGGAACCGGCCTATTTAAGTAACACAAGCATTATGTGAGCTGCTGGGATTTACAAACACAGACATGAACGGTGCCTGCCCGTGAAGAATACCCAATTGAAGAGGAAAATCCAGCACAGTCACACCCAAGAATAAAGTGAAAGAGGAAAGGATCTAAAAAGGCGTTTGGGGGTCCAAGGCGCTGGGTACCCGGGGCGGCCTCAAGGCGCGCGGGAGGCGCGGGGGGCTCGGCCTCGGGTTCCCGCTGGCGCCCCGCATGCCTCGGCTGGGCCCGCCCGCCCGCCCGCTCCCGGGACCCGCCAGCCGCTCACACTGCAGGATGATCTCTTCGAACGCCTGCCTCTGCAGCCGGTCCCGGCGCCTCAACTCCTCCGAGATGTGGCGCTTCCAGCGGGGGAAGACGGAGGCGCGGAGGCCCGACGACATGTCGCGCGCTGCCCCGGCGCCTTAGCGCCGCCAATCCGCACGGGGGCTGGCTGCCGCGGCCCGCACCATGAGGCAACCTGCGGGTGCGGGAGGGCCAGCAGCCCCAGGTTTCAGGTCCACGAACAGGCCTCCCCCGATGCAATCCAGGACGGACTTCCGGCTCCTGACGGAAATGGCTTCAGACAGAGCCAGAAAGCCCGCCTCCTCATTCGACGTCTTACGCCACACGCACGCACATGTCCGGCGCCGACTCAGGGCGCTGGCTGATGATAGCATCCCGAGGCCGGAAGTGCCGGCCGCAGAGATGCGGCCGCTAGGAGGCGTGCGGGCCACGTTGGACGCTCGACCTTGCGGGGTCGGGGGCGGAGAAAGGAAAGGCAAAAGGGAGGCTTCCGCCCACTTGCTGTTTCCTTTGCTTGCTTTTCCCCGTTTTATATTTTCTTTCTTAGCCTGCCTCCCTTTTCTTCATGTCAGTTTACAAGCAGAAGTAAACTCCTCACATGGTAGCTGTGTGACTATAGATGAGAGACAGCATTCCTAAGCCTCAGTTTCCTAATCTGTAAAATGGGGAAGATCCCTAAACCGGGAAGGAATGATACCTATCCCACAGGATTGTCGTGAGGATTAAAAGTAATAAACTATATAATGCAATTCACACTGCGCCTGTACATAGTAAGCCTAACCTTACCTAGACACTTGGTATCCGTCGAAGTCCTAACCAAAGATTGGTTGCTTTAAGCAAGAGCAACCCATTGACCTTCGAAAAAGGTTTTCTTTGCAATAAAGAAATGGAATGCAAAGAACCGCTAAAGAAAATGCGAATAGATTAGCTATGTAAATCATTAGAAGCCTAGAAATTATCTATGACCTAAAAGTAAATGGGTCCTTAGAAGGTCATTTAAGGGTTAGGATACAAACAGAATTTTGAAAGAGAAAAAGGACAGTTTGCCAGTAGATGAAAGCAGAAGAGAAAGACAGACTCGGGAGAAGATGACATCTATCAATTCAGTAGAATGGGAAATCTTCGTCTGTAGTAGAATCATCTGAGTTCCATCTGCATTTAACAAGTTAGTAAATTTATTGCATGAAAATGGAGCTGGACAAAATAGGAGGCAGAAGAGAGGAAAGGAATGTCAGAATCTGCCTTCTCTTTCAATGTGTCTCAAGTCCAGAGGAAGATCCTTCACAGACAGAGAAGAAGGCCTTTCCTCTCCTGTGGAACCCAGGAGTAGGACAGTTAGGATTCTAGACCTGTAAAGATATTTTGTCAGCAGCCAGTACTGAGTGATCTGAATTTGTGGGAAAGACCCATGGGGATCAGAAATAGAAGGGAATTCCTCACACACTGAAGCAAATGAAGAAGCAGGTTCTGAAAGTCACGAAGAATGCCTCTAAATGTAACAGTGGTACCAACCTCAAAAGAACCTAGAATCAAATCTTGACAGTTGAATATGCTGATTTCCCAGACAAGATTATGATTAAACCATGTTAACAAATTTGCAGAACCAGCAATTCCCCTTACAGGAATGTATGTCAACAAATATTTGGACAAAGGCCCAGAGAAAACTGTCACAGCATTGTTAGAAATAATGGAGAGTTGGGAAATATCTATTGATTTCCACCAATGAGAATTAAATTACTGTATATTTATTGTTCAAAAAAATTCATGATAAAAGGAGTATATGATATAAATCTAATTGATGTAAAATTAGTATGTCCCTGGATCTCATAGGCAAAGTTTGTTGAATGAGTAGAGAATATAATTTCTAAACTAAGGATACTAAGCTCTGTAGGTCTGCCCTCTCCCTACCCGGCCAGCTTTGCCCAGTGAGCACTGCAGCCTCCGTGGGCACTCCTCCTCTCTTCTGCTCACCACTCTCCCTCCCAGTGCAGGGCCTTTGGATTCACTGTGCTTCTGTTGGGCAAACCCTTCCCTTCTGACCTTTATGAGTTAACTCCTATGAGTTAATTCTCAGCTCAGTAGTCACTTCCTCACAACCTTCAAGTAACAGACCTTCACAAGTAGGTCAGATTGCCCAATGACACGTGGACCTCTCCGTTCTAGCATTTATCACAGTTGCAGCTTCACATGTTTTTTATCATTACTTGCTTAAGGCGTGTCTCCCCGCCACAGACTGTAACTTCCACAGCAAGAGCCGTTTCTGTCTTTCTTCATCATTTTACCTCCAGCAAGGGCGTGAAGTCTTTCATATATTAGGTGCTCAGTAAATGTTGTTTAACTAATGAATGGAATATATGAAAATATTTTCTCTGGGAAGTAGCATTGCTGGTGTTCTTTTGTTGTATGTATTTTCTATATCTCATATGCATTTTCTAATTGTTATCCATTATATACATACTATATATGCAAGAAAAAGTTATAGAAACGAACATAGATTTATCGATAAAAGCATTTCTTCAGCAGAGTGCTAGGTTCTGTGGGAGATAACTAATAAGCGGGAACACTTCTAACAACATTATGGGCCGCGCACTCTTCTGAATATTTCACGTGTTGTCACTCTCTTAATCCTCACAACAACCCTACTCAGTAAGGTTGTTATTAGCTACTCTTAGCATCTTTATCCTCATTTACAAATGAGGAATCTGAGGCCCGCAGGGGTAAGTCACTGGCCTGAGCACACCTGGCTATTTATTGGCCAGACCTGGCTTCAGACACAGGCAGTTTGACTCTAGCGTCTGTGACTTAACTACTGCACTCCATTGTGCAGTTTCTGTTTCTGCTGACATTGTAGTTTGGCTCAACGAGAATACGTAAAACAAAGAATAATTTGAAATGATTTGAAATCAATTCCTAAATTAGTCAATAGGGAGGGCATCCCATCGAAGAGCAAAGTCAGCAAAGTCGGTGGTTCGGAAGCCTCAGGTGTGTTCCCCGGACCCTGAGGGGACTGGCTGGAGGGAGGATGAGTAATGAGTAATAGGAAGGAGGAGGAAATGAGGTTGTCTGAATATTGCGGAGACAAATCATGGATCTTAAAAGAAGCGTTTTTATTTGTTCTGGTAAATACTGAGTGTCTAAAGGATGCAGCAGCTTTGCTGGATAGCGATATCTATGGAATGGATTCTGCCCGCCTGTAATGGATGTAAGATACATGTGAAGTGATGCTCCAGTTCTGAGGAACTCAAGTGCAACCTTCCAAGAACTGTCCTATTTACTTCTGTCCTTCCCCTTTTGGTTCCCCTGCTTTCCTTTATCTTTCAATCAGCAAGTGGTCAAACAGCTGGGTCCTGGTGTGGGTCAGGCACAGGGTGAGCACTGCCTGGAGACAAAGATGGCCAGACTTGGATCCTGGCCTCAAGGAGCTCACTCTTCAGGAAGGGAGATCTGAATGTGATTATGTATGAATGTACGGAATTATAAAGTCAAAAAGACCCAGCCAGCGCCCAGGGCTTTTGATTCTCTTCTGTTCTTTTTTTCTCTTGCTTTTATTCTTTTTTAAAAATATAATTTCCTGTTTTAAAAAAATATGGCTCGATCTTTATTTCCACTCCTTTTCAGCTGTTCTCAAAATTAGATCACTAAAAATGAAAGTAAGATAAGCTAACCATGTTCCTGTGTTAACTGCTGTAACCTAGTAAACCTAGTGACTGCTGGAGTAAATGAAAGGATAGCCAAGAATCCAACCGACGTGGATTTTCAGACACACCGATGATCCTTCCAAATGTCACATTTTTTGGCGCTGGACATTTTTATCCCTTGGCTTTTCTTTGTTTCCTTTAGTGTTATTGTGTTTGCAGACATATGAATACATACCACCTGACATTTCCGTTATAAAGACTCTGTGCACGCGGAGTAAAACCCATACAGGTCTCATCACCCACTCCGTATATGTTGACACTTAGATTTCACATTTTAAAAATGACTGTCTGACGTAGGTTTTATCCCTGTACCCCAATACAAGCATTATAGTAAACTTTAACTTTCTTAGAGAAAGTTCTTGTTATCCCTTTTATAAATTGACAGCCAAGTGTCTGGAATGGTGGCTGGAGGATTCAACATGGCACATCTAACAAGCTGGGACAATGGCTAGAGAGAGAGAGTGTCTCTGTGGGAAGTTATCTCCCTTGGTTTGCCTCTTTGCTCTTTAAAGAGATGATAAAATTTCTCCCAGACACTACTGCCCTCTCCTACTATGAATAATACCTAATGTTAAATCAGTGATTTTTGCATGCCAGATACTTTGCTCAACATGGATTAACTTATTTAATTCTCAAAACACTACCACGTAGGTACTATTAGTATGTCCTTTTGCAGATGAGGAAACTGACACGCAGAGGTCAGGTAGCTTGTCTGATGTCACAGAGTTAGTAAGAGGCAGAACTCGGATTCAGTTGAGGAAGGCTGGTGCCAGAACCCAGCCATATGACCATATGTCCCTCTGCTGTGGATCAGGGTATAAAGGTTCTGGCTGTTTTTTTGTTTTGTTTTTGTTTTTTAGGATGAGATAGAGTATCAGAATGCTTTTGACTGCAAGCAACAGAAGTGCAATTCGAGCTTCCTTAAGGGAAAGGGGAGGTTATATGGATATGGGGTGCTGCACCAGGCTGGCGGCAGGGATGTGGCTGGACTGGGACCCAGATGCAGATCCTGTCAGAATGCTCATCTCTTTGCCTCTGCCTCCCTCTGTAAATTGCCACATCCTTTGTCTTGTGGTCCAGCTCTTTTTGTCCAGCTCCTCCAGCATCGCCACAGTACAAGCCAGCAGCAGACCAAGCTGGCATATCCAAGTCCCAGGTCTAATAAATTTCTGGGAGAGGGGACTTCCGTGGTGGCACAGTGGTTGGGAGTCTGCCTGCCAATGCAGGGGACACGGGTTCGCTCCCTGGTCCAGGAGGATCCTGCATGCCGCGGAGCAGTGAAGCCCGTGCGCCACAACTACTGAGGCCTGCGCGCCTGGAGCTCGTGCTCCGCAACGAGAGAGGCCACTGCAGTGAGGCCCGTGCACCACCACAAGAATTGCCCCCCCCCCCCCCGCTCGCAGCAACTAGAGAAACACTATGTGCAGCAATGAAGACCCAACGCAGCCAAAAATAAGTAAATAAAGTATAAATAAATTTTAAAAAACAATAAAAGCCCCCCAAACCCCAAATAACTTAAAAAAAAAGTTTCTGGGAGAGGAGGCTACTGGACTGGCAGGTGCCCGTATCTAATAATCTATGTGGCAAAGAGGCAGGGTCAGTCTCCCAGGGTGGTTCCCTCTGGATGGAGGGGAAGGGACAGGTCCCAGAAGAAGGTAGGTATAGAACACGTCTGTTCAGACTGTTGAAAGTTGAAATGTATTAAGTAGATCTTAAATGTGCTCCCCTCCGCCATCCTTTTATTAACACATCCACCCTCCTGACTATAGTCATGGTTTTTCCTGGCCCCATCGGGCAAGAAACTGGTCCCAAGGGTGGGTATAGGAACCCTTGCCAATCACTGTCCTCCACAGGGATTTTTAAACTGGATCTGGGAGAGGGGGGCCCTTTTTCTCCTTCCGTTAGGAAGTGAGGCCATGCATGGCCATGCTAGTAGCCACGTCCCCTCCCAGGTCTCATGAAGAGTTTAGCCTGAAAAAAATGGAGCAAACACACAGGGAGAAGAGGAGACGAGAAACCCCAAATTCTGATGGCATTAGTGTCCCTGGTTCCCGCCAGTCCTGAAAGCAGCCCAGCCCTACCTTCCCAGTCTGGTTACATGAGCTAATACATTCCTGTGTTTCACTAAAGCTGGTTTACTCTGGGCTTTTATTTTCTCTTGCCACCCAAGAAACCTGATTTTTTGTTTGTTGGTTGGTTGGTTTTGGCCACGCCGTGCAGCTGGCAGGATCTTCATTCCCAGACCAGGGATTGAACCCGTGTCCTCTGCAGTGTAAAGGCAGAGTCCTAACCACTGGACTGCCAGGGAATTCCCAAGAGTCCTGATGAAGACAGCAGACCAGCCCAGGAAAACACTAGGGCTGGGCAGACAGAATGGCAGTGTCCCCACAGGTGGTCACTAAGGCTGGGTTTTCCACTTTAAAATCTTGACAAAAGGAGGAAGGTCAACCCACTCTTCTCACCATGCATGTTTTGTGTTCATCAGCAATCCATTTCCACATTTTTGGGGAAAGGTTTCTGGATCTGAGATCTCATGAACGTCTAAGCGAAGCTCTGTTCTAAATAATAGTGTCTGCTGGTCAGAGAACATTTTAATAACCTCAAAGTGATTAGAGTCAGCCTGGGGATATTAGAAAATACTGTTGCCATATGTTAGAACTGTATTGTCATTTCCCTCTCATCCGAAAGTGAAGGGACACTATTTGGAAAAGCACCATTTCGATGACTCATGGGATATTAATAGTTTTTCAGAGTGTTTAACCACCACTGCATCCTCATGCAGTAGAACCACGTAGAGAGCACACAGCAGTGGAATAGTATTTTGATTAAATAACTAACTAAATAAATATTGCATATCATGAGATGGGGTTCCTTGCTGAGGCATCAAGTTGACGTTCTGTCTTTAAAAAAGCCAACAATTGGAGCAGCAGTGTGTTGAACTTGCTGTGCAAATCCGGATGCCCAGACAATTTGCTTTTGGGAGCTGATCCCCAAATAAGGAGGGGCCAGCCAGGGATGCAGCGTCCTGCAGAGACGGGGCTCAGGGCTGGCCACTCTGTGTGCTGTGTGACTGCACACACTTTCCAGTTTCTGGTTCTGAACCTCTTCTTTCCAATAAGGGCATTTTTCTATGCCAGGTCATGCACCAGACCTCAGTCTCTTAAACTTCCCCACGACCAAAGGTTCCTTGCATAGCTCCCTTAATTTTGTCAAAGAGTATGCGGATCAATGGCTTCTCCAGTTGCCTGGGTAATCCCAGCACAGCCCTCGTTCTTCTGGAGGTGTGGGGCAGTCCAGTCCAGGCAGAATTGTCTGGCCATGAAGTACACCTGGGAAACCGTTCAACTGGCCTCCCCGACAGGTTCATGTGATCCGGTCCAGCCCTTACATAGTCTGCATTGAGGTGGAGAGTCAGGGGTGTCCTCTCTGGTCTTTCCAACACGGCCCTGTGATTCCCGTGGGCCTGGGCCTTGCCCTAGACCTTGGGGCTGCACCACCGCATTACACCCTGGGGGCAGAGTGGCCCTCACCCTCTCCGCCTCTCCCTTCCACAACCTATCCCGCTACCTCTCTCTCTCCCTCCCTCTAGTTTTCTTAGCTCTCTTTCCCTCAAGGCCCCATCCCTTTGGTGTCCAATATGAGCTCCACCCCTGTGATGGTTAAGTTTGTCAGCCACTCTGCGCTCCACCCATTTCCTGTCAGTTGGGGTGTGTGTGTGGGGGGGTGGGGCGGGTGTCGCAGGAAAGAGTGAATGACCCTCTGGTCTGACTGCGAAGGGGGTTGGTAGGGATGGATCTAAAAGACAGTCAGATCTTTGATTCTTGCTAGTGCCTCTCCAGTGCCTTATTAAACCGTAAGATTATTGGGACTTCCCTGGTGGTCCAGTGGTTAGGACTCTGTGCTTTTCCTGAAGAGAGCAGAGGTTCGATTCCTGGTCAGGGAACTAAGATCCCGCATGCTGAACGTCGTGGACAAAAGGAAAAAAACCTGTAAGATTATTTTTAAGATTATTTTTCTCCTCTCAGGTCTTGACTTCTGTTACAGAAGCCCTGCCCCCACCCCACACCCATTACTGTAAACTTAAAAGTTACCTGCTTCAGGAGGTGAGGAGTGGACAGGAGGAAAAGGAAAACACTCATTCTCTCATGCAAGCAAGAATTAAAGTAAGATGCAGTAAGTCTGAGTGTCAATGGACTAATTTACAAGGGGAATTAGAAGGACAAGCAGCCTTAAGTCCGCATTCTTGTGTCAGCAATACTCCCCCACTTGTGGAAGTTAGGAGGATTTCAGATGCAAACAACTGAAACCTTAACTTGTAATTTAAACCAAGGGTGGGGGGGCTGGTCAGCAAAATATGGCAGGTGGGCCAGATCCAGCCTATTTGTTTTTGTGGGGCCTTCAGGCTAAGGAGAGTTTTTGCATTCTTAAAATAAAGAAGCGCCTGTGTGTTGGCCTTGAACTTATGCCCTTCAGATCTCCTACTGGGGAATCAAATTTGACTGACAGCCACTGCTGCTGCTCTCTGAATCCACCGCTGCAATAAAGCCATGTCCACATTTCTGATGGAAACCTCAACCAGGGACCAAGCACAGCAGGGGAACTAAGGCAAAGTCACTCCTGAGACATGTGAGACTCCTCTGACTGACTTTGCCTCAAGGACACTGTTATGGACTAAATCTTGTGTCCTCCCAAAATTCATGCATTGAAGCCCTAACCCCCAATGTGATGGTATTAGGGGGTGCGACCTTTGGGGGGTGATTAAGTCAGGAGGGTGGAGCCCCCATGAATGGGATTAGTGCCCTCATAAGAAGAGACACCTGAGAGATGATCTCTCTCTGCCAGGCCGTCTGCAAACCAGGAAGAGGGCTCTCACCAGACATAGAATCTTTTGGCACATAGATCTTGGACTTCCTGGCCTCCAGACTGTGAAGAATAAATATCTGTTATTTAGCGCCCAGTCTGTGGTATCTTGTTAAAGAGGCCAGAGCTGATTAAGACAGACGCCCTATCAGCCCTGCTGAAACTTTGCTAGAACTCACTGCAGGCTGAGGGCCTTCCTTCCCAACCTCCCTTCCTCCCTCTCTCCTTCCCAGGGTCTGGCCTGCACATGGTCTGACAGCTCTTCTAGCCTCATCCAGAGACACCCATTCCCCCATCTCCTCTCCCAGGTGTCTCCGTCAGTAAATCTGTTACATCTAATCCTGCCTTGGCATGTGCTTGTCAGGGAACCAGAGGTTGTGATGAAACCCAAGTACCAGGAGAGAATGGGAGAAGGAGGGAGCTGCCAGTTCTGCTATAGACATTTTGGGGGTCCTGACCCCCCAAGTCTAATTACTTTCCCTCTAATAACATCATGGGTGTGGGTGCTTATGTTTCCACCACGGGACTGGACCTATGTGACCCATCGCTCTTTGGAGCAGCTGTGGACACCCAAGATGGGCCAGGTTCCTCTTCCTGGGGTCCAGGCATGGGGAGCTGGACTTCAGGGTTCGAGCAGCTATGTGGAGCCAAAGCAAAGCCAGGGAGACCAGGAAGGAGAGGGGAGCAAGGAAAGTGGGCAGAGGAAACGTCTGGGGAAGACCAGAGCCAGGGAGGAGCCCCACTCCCCACGCCACCATGTGTCTGAGCCTGCATGTCATCAGTGCTCCCTGGCCTCTGCCATTGCTCCATCTCCACCTGTAGCTCGTTTCTCTTCCTTGTAAGCAGAGATCCTTGACTACAATGGAAATTCAGAATTCGACAGCTGGAAAGGCCCTTAAACATAATTTTATGGCAGAGGCTCAAAGCAGGGAATTCCCTCCTGGTCCTGTCTGCCTTTGCCAGGATCTGAGGGAATGAACCGAGCGCTGCTGCAGGTCCTGGGTCTGGAGTAAGGGGGCTTCTAGCTGGGGAAGACGGCCTTGCTGTGTCCTTTCTCAGGCCCGGATTCATGACTGGGGAGGTGACAGCCCCTCATGCTGCAATGTGGGGGGCCCGCCTGCCCTCCCTGCCAGACCCCATGTGACTTCTCACACGAGGGCCGTGAAGGCAGGTCTCCTGTGGTGGGATGGGGGTGAATGGAATCTTCTCCACTCCTCCCCAGCAACACTGCATTCCCATCTGCTGTGATTTCACAGCATCTCCAAGATCAATGGGCGGGAATTTGCTTCACCTTTGGGTAACTAAATAGCCCATTTCTATTAATTTTTCCAAAGTAAATGAAGTCTGGGTAAATACTTTCATGGAGTAATCAGGGAACACCTCTGCTGCACAGGCTCCACCTTCAGAAACTGGGAACTGCCAACAACCTTTTAACACCTCTGCTGCACAGGCTCCGCCTTCAGAAACTGGGAACTGCCAACAACCTTTTAAGCAGCTTTTCCGCTAAAAATTTAAAAAACAAAAACTTGGGACTTCCCTGGCGGTCCAGTGGTTAAGACTCCGCGCTTCCACTGCAGGGGTTTCAGGTTCGATCCCTGTTCGGGGAACTAAGATTCCACCTGCCGCACTGCGTGGCCAAAAGATTAAAAAAAACCCCAAAAACCCTTAAATCCCATTTTGGGTGAGCACTTGTTTTATGGGCTGAAGCTATTTTTTCTTTCTTTTTAATAGCGAAGACTTTTATATTTAGAATTAACCAGCTGGACTCAGTTTAGATGATCCCAATTTTGTCGGCAACACCCAAAGCATCATAGTCAGGAGCCGGTCGAACATATACATTCTTCTAACCATGAGGCCTGATCAGGGTGTTGACCTTAGCCATGTGGATGTCATAGGGCTTCTTCACAGCCTGTTTAACTTGGTGCTTGTTGGCCTTGACATCCACAATGAACACCAGTGCGTTGTTGTCTTCTATTTTCTTCGTGGCTGACTCCGTGGTGAGGGGAACGTGATGACGGCATAGTGGTCAAGCTTGTTTCTCCTAGGGGTGCTCTTCAGAGGATATTCAGGCTACCTCCTGAGCCACAGTGTTTTGGGCTGTCAGAAGGTGGGTGATGCCTGGATCCCCATTTTTTTTCAATAAATTTATTTATTTATTAATTTTTTATGGCTGCATTGGGTCTTCGTTGCCGCGTGTGGATTTTCTCTAGTTGCGGTGAGTGGGGGCTACTCTTCGTTGTGGTGTGCGGGCTTCTCATTGCAGTGGCTTCTCTTGTTGGGGAGCACAGACTCGAGGCGCGCGGGCTTCAGTAGTTGTGGCTCACGGGCTCAGTAGCTGTGGCTTGCGGGTTCTAGAGTGCAGGCACAGTAGTTGTGGCGCATGGGCTTAGTTGCTCCGTGGCATGTGGGATCTTCCCAGACCAGGGCTTGAACCCCTGTCCCCTGCTTTGGCAGGCAGATTCTTAACCACTGTGCCACCAGGGAAGTCCCCAAATAATTTTTTGTTTTTTTCTCATTAATTTTCACTTTATTCGTTTGAAATTTGTGATCATATCCATAAGACATAGGAGTCCTTTTTGCTGAGGCTACAAAACGAACACATCCTGTCTATTGATTCATGTTTTTTTTCCTTTTTTTTAAATTAACTTTAATTGGAGTATAGTTGCTTTACAATATTGTGTTAGTTTCTACCATGCAGCAAAGTGGATCAGCTATACGTATACATATATCCCCCCCTTTTTGGATTTCCTTCCCATTTAGGTTACCACAGAGAACTGAGTAGAGTTCCCTGAGCTATACAGTAGGCTCTCATTAGTATTTTTTTTTTTTTTTTTTTTGCAGTACACGGGCCTCTCACTGTTGTGGCCTCTCCCGTTGCGGAGCACAGGCTCCGGACGCGCAGGCTCCGTAGTTGTGGCTCACGGGCCCAGCCGCTCCGTGGCATGTGGGATCTTCTCAGACCGGGCCACGCACCCGTGTCCCCTGCATTGGCAGGTGGACTCTCAACCACTGCACCACCAGGGAAGCCCTAGTTATCTATTTTATACATAGTATAAATAGTGTATATATGTCAATCCCAATCTCCCAATTCATTGCACCCCCGCCCCTTTCCACAGAGAATTTTTTAAATTGTTGTTTTGAATTCTGAATTTCTGAATTTTGAAAATAAAATTTATTAACATGGCTCCAAGTTACTAAGAGCCATGCACAGGGAAGGTTTGGGAACTATCGGAAACAAGATTCAAGTCAGAAGCACATGAAAGCAGCAAATACAACTATGAAACTAAATACCAGTGGTCTATTTGTTGGGCCACAGGGTAAATGTGACAAAAGTTGTCCTTGCACACACACACACACACACACACACACACACACACAATGTTTTCTGAAGTCTGTCTCTACATATTTGACATTTGCCTCCCAGGTGGGATGATTTGCATATTTCGATGCTGGGTTCAGATCTATTATCCAACTCATGGGCAAAGTCAAGTTAAATGTAGAAAATGCTACGTGACGTTTCAGCCTGAGTTAACAGAATATATTTTTGACAGAGTAAATGACCTTTCATCACACAATTATGTGGGGATTTGTAAAATGTCTTAGGGACCTGAAAACACACTTGTTATCAGAAGTACATTTTACTGACAGGTTTGTTAAAGAAAATTTGTCCTAGTGATAGAAAGTTAAACCAAAGAGAAATTTTGAGGGAATCTATCAGCATCTTACCCAAGGAGTCTCCTTCTCTTCTTTCCTCTTCCTGGCATTTTAGTCCTGCTATAAACCCCTATGGCTGGTTTCAAAAGGCTCTTCTCTCCCTGAATTTCTGATTATTTTGGTAGGATTGGGTTCCTCCAGGGTTCTGACTCTCATAGGTCAAAGGTTATGAAGACAGCAAAGTCTTCAAATACATCTGACCATATAACTTTCCATAGGCTTTTACGACTTTATACTTCCATCCATGTGTAGAACCATTTCTTTGCCAGTTTTGGTAGTACAATAGAAAAAAAAAAAACGAAAAATGAAAAACAACTTTGCTATTTGATAGATGACAATCGTATTTGACTGTTGTTTTAATTTGGTAAAATTGAACTTTTTCCCATCTATTTGGTTACTCATGATTCATTCTCTTTTGGGTAATCTCTATCTAAATCTTTTGCCCATTTTGTCTAGGCAAGGAATAAACCATTTCCTGTGAATTTTTGGGGGGGGGAAGGCAAGGAAGAGATGATTAAAAAAATTTTTTTCACGATTTGTCCAAGATCTCTTCTTTATGAGGCAGATAGGACGTGGTGGACCTTGTCACTGAACTAATGGGAGTGTGCACGTTAGCATGCATCTTCTAAGGAAGCTGTAAAAATTCCTCATTTGGTATCTATGAAGCACTGTCATATCTGAGTGTTTCCATATCTTAGCATTTCCGTACCTTAGGATGAAAAGTTCTGCTAACTAAGGTCTTATCATCAGGGTGGTCTTCTGAGGGAGAATACGACAAAGTTATTTCAGAAGTGCCAGTAGTAGCCTAGTAAGTCCTCCACTACAGCAACCGTATTGGGCAGACAGCTTTGAGCAGCCACACAGAGCCATTTTAATGACCACTTTACATTCATCTGGACCCGAAGATGGAGGTGGTGTTACCCCTCCTGTAGGACCCAAGATGCACCCTACTGGATTGGCTACTGTACTTTTAGACCGTCTTTTCTTTGGAGTCTTGACCTCCTCTCTTCTTTTGGAGTCTTGACCTCCTCTCTTCTTTGGTCTGGGTCCCTTTGTGACTTAAATAATTAACTCAGCAAGCATTGATTAAGTGCCTTGCATATGACAGGCAGTATTCTCGGGGCTAAAGCTAGACCAGTATTTATGAAGAGCTTCCATTCTAATGGGAGATACAGACCATAAGGAAACTGAACATATGAAAGACATAAGTTATGTATGTCTGAGGGCGATGAGAGCTGTGAACAAAAAGAAAGGGTGGATCAGAGTCACAGTGCTGGTGAGGGGGTGGAGGTGCAGTTTGCACATCAGTAAGGTGGCCAGGGTGGCCAGTGTGGACCTCATTGAGAAGGTGAGGTTTTAGCAAAGACCTGACAGAGGGGAGGGAGTCTGCTAAAAGGTTATCTGGCGGAAGAGCATCCAGGCAGAGGGCTCAGCTAGAGCAGGCTCTGTAGCAGGTGCATTTGGAGCCCACCTGGTCCTCTGCAGCAGCCAGTGCACCCAGTCCTGTGTTGAAGTGGGTGTTGACAGCAAAAGGCTCACAACTGTCCCCTTCTCTGGAGGACTGCCCTTGGCTGACCAGAGCCAGCTCCCCTCCAAGAGATGCCTAGAAGGTGGTCAATGACTAACTGATAGGAGGAGGCTTGGGTGCCCAGTGCCCTTGCCTTTGAACAGGACACTCTCTGTGATGCAATATATCTTCCGGAGTGCCCCATGGGACAGACTGAGGACAGACTTCTCCAAAAACTACAATTCTGCCTAATTTCTTCCCCTGACCTATCCTCCTTTCCTCAATGCCTATCCTGATGTCTGGATTGAGAGCATTTTGTCAATAAATTGCTGGCACAAGAATCCCAGTCTCAGGCTCTGCTTCTAGGGAACCCAGCCTAAGACAGCCCTAACACCATAGCTTGCCAAAACCCAGCAGGGAAGCCACTGTGGCTAGAGCATACCTCCCTGAGAAATGTACATATTCAAACGTATTTGCATACAGTTCTGCCTCGGACACTATGGAACCGGATTCAGCAGCCACAGCATCTTTCCGGGTTCCGGCCTAAGGCCTGGTAACCCCACGTGTTGACTTCCTGATACACCATCCATTTTTCCACAAAAGGGTTGGAAGTGTACCTTCTCAGAGCTTACTGTCTTCAGTTAGGAAAAGCTGCCTATTTGCATCTCTCCAAAGTTGCTTTTCTAGAAAATTACTGAATCCATCTGCTCTGAACAGAATTGTATGCCCCCCAAATTCATATGTTGAATCCCTAAATCCAAGGTGACTGTATTTGGACATAGAGCTTTTAGGAGATAAATTTTGATGAGGTCATAAGCATGGGGCCCTAATCCAATAGGTTTTATAAGAAAAGGAAGGGAGAGAGAAATCTCTTTCTCTCTTTGCCATGTGAAGACTGAGAAAACAGCCGTCTGTGAACCAGGAAATGGGCTCTCACCAGAAAATGAACGGTATGTTATTTTGTTATGGAGTCTGAGAATACCATCAAAACTGCAAAAACGTCAAAACTGCAAAAGTTAGCTTTGAAAATTCCAGCCTTACGTTTATGAAGATCACTTTTCTGATCCTGTTGGGAAATAGCTCCTGCAATGCCCCCACCCAAGCCAGGATGTCCTTGGGCCATTGATAAAGGGTTTGAAAACGGGAGACAAACCAGGACTTAATTTTCTGTTTTCACACCTAACCATAAGATGGAAGCATTGTAAAAGGTCTGAAGCTAGAGACAGGGAGATGTTTCTTAGAATTTTAATCATTTCCTGTGTAGCTGCTATTCTGTGAATGTACAGTAATCTCCTCTTGTATAGAAAATTAATTCCGAGAGGTAATTGGTTTATTCTTTTATGTAAAATGCTTAACCCACCTCCACATATCCTGGCAACATAACTGAGCTCTTGACAAGGTAAGCACAGGTTTGGAGCCTGAGACAGGCTCAGAATTCTCCACCTTTCTTGTGTGAGCTTTGCCAAGTGCCCTGACCTCTCTGAATCTCAGCTTTTTCCTCTGTAAAGTACACATAAGACCCACCCTACAGGGTAGAGAGGATCAAGAAAAGAACGCACATGACTGTGCATTTTTGTTTGGCCCAAAGGCATCCAGAACCTCTCTGAGCGTTCTCTGGGGGTAACCTGTTGGATCTGTGTGAATTTACCTTGTTAGTGATTAGATTGCCATGGGGTCAAGCCAAGAGTTGGAGAGCTGGAAGAACATTCCTTGATCATAGATACACACCTGCCTCCAGGCCAGTGTTGAAAAGGATACCTGGGTTGGGAGTGGCCCATGGGTAGGAACAAAGGAGAGAGGAGGGCCTCCAGGAAAAATGGACTAGTTAGTTCCCAGCTAGCTACACCAGCATCACCTGGGGAGATGTTTAAAATGCACGTTTCACCTCTCCCCCACCCTCAGAGCTGCTGAATCAACTCCTCCGTGGGTGGCCCCAGAACCTGTATTTTTAAAAGCCTCTCAGGGGATTCTCATGCACACCTACGTTTGAAGGTCCAGTAGCGCTCCATCAGATTTTACAGTCACTAACAGGTGACTGTAGATTTGGGACCTGAGTTATAAGTAAACGTTTTGTATGGCTTGCTTGGGACAGCTTGCGTTTTAAATTTATTCCCGACAATAAGCGGTATTCGTAGGCTATTCATTGACCACAAAATTCGGAGCTTATTATATGTCATCTAATATTGGTAATTGCATTATGTAAAATATTCCTCAAGTCATATTATCACATATTCATGTCTAATTAGGATGATTTAATAGGAAAAATGGAACCTCTTTGTACATGTATTCACTGAAAGTCTACTAAGTGAAAGATTAGGAAAGACCCACAGTGATAGTTAGAATCTGGGCATCATCAAGACTGTTGCATTACGAGGTCTGATGTCTGTTTTGCTGCTTGGGCGTCTGATGCCAAGATGCACAGCCAATTGAATGGTAACGAAATGCTTCTGCAATGAACGGAGAGCAAAGGTTTACTTAAATTTAGCATTCTGACTTCATTAAAAATCTTTACCCCGGCACACAGAACACGCTGTGAAAAGGAAATTACAGAATGACATAAAACAACCCCTCTGTCAGCTGGAAATCTATATTTAGAATCATTTCTAAATGTTTCTGCACCACTGGGACTGTGTGAAAGATTTTCCTTTTCATTTTGCTATACTATGACCCAGAACCAAAAAACTAAGATGGCTAGTTTTAATATTTTTTTGTTAACACCATATTGTTTAATGGTGTAATGCCAGTGACGAGAGAAAATGGGTAGAAAAACCTGTTATCCATATGCTGCAGGATGAATAATAACTTCCTGAATGGAAACAAGGAAAGAGCAAAGCCTAAAAATCTATGAAATGTATGAACTACCGTATTGCAGGATGGCGCTCCGTGGGCACAAGGACATAGTCCTGGGCCTCAGAGATGCCGTCCTCATGGGTCTTTTGTGGTAGGACCCCCAGAGCCCTGTCATCTTGAGAAAACCTCACTCAAGGAGCTTCTGGGTACAAATGGTGAGTGTCACTGGATATTAATCATGATTTTCACTTTTCATTTATTACCTTCAAGTGTACTCTCAGGTACATTTTTTACTTTTTTTTTTTTTTCGGTACGCGGGCCTGTCACTGTTGTGGCCTCTCCCGTTGCGGAGCACAAGCTCCGGACGCGCAGGCTCAGCGGCCATGGCTCACGGGCCCAGCCGCTCCGCAGCATGTGGGATCTTCCCGCACTGGGGCACGAACCCGTGTCCCCTGCATTGGCAGGCTGACTCTCAACCACCGTGCCACCAGGGAAGCCCCTGTTTTTTACTCTTTTTGAAAATGCCAATCAGAGGAAGTAATTGGCCTCAACTAATCAAGGGCAAAGTTAGGATTTGAACCCAGCTCTGGACCCAAATCATCTCCTGACTTTATCTATTATACCCACTTTATCATCTATGATACCCACTTTGTCTATGACACCCACTTTGTCTATTACACCTCTTTGTCTCCTTGGCATATGAATCGTGTGTTCAGCCTTTGGAATAGCGTTTCCCTAAATGTGATGCCCTGACCACCAGCATCAGAATGGTCTGGAATGAATGTTGAAATTCAGATTCTTAGGCACCATCTAGACCAAGGGAATCCTTCCTTCTGGTGGGCCTCGGAATCTGCACTCTCACAAGTTCCTCCGGTGACTCTCATGCCTAGTGAACTTTGAGTACCATTATTTCTGAGGCACCCAGAAAAAGCACGAGACACAGTAGCTGTCTCTAGTGCTTTGACAGACCAGCTGGAGAGAGCAGCCCCCATGAAACCAAAGCAACAACTTCCACTTACTTGAGCATCATCTGCCGCAAATTGCCAAATCCCAGCCTGGCTTCCACCTGGAGTTCAGTGTACTTTTGAGCCATCTTGCTTTGTGATCAGGTGGTATTTACTTGAGGAAGCAAATCTTCGTATTAGCACAAGCAAAACATAATTAGAAGAATCTGTTATAAGAACCATTCTGCTTTCCAAGCCAAATATAAATTCCTTTGTAGTAAGTCATGCCAGGAATCCCACTTTGTTAGCTCATGTAATTAAGAATGACTGTCATGCCAATTGCTGTCAATGTCTATTTTTCTTAATTGTTTGGACATGTGCCTCCCCCCTCCCCTCGCCTTCTTTTACTCCTGATGTATGCATAGTTTGAAAGAGTTACCGTGATCTAACTCATTTTTGTAACAAGTTGTGCTGGTTTTTCTCCCATTGCCCACCCTCCTCCCCATTCTCTGCCCTTCTCAGTGTGTTCCATGTCTGGAGGCTGACCCCTGTGACAGCATCACCACCTGAGCTCCCTTGCACTCTGGCCTCTGGTTGGGTTTGGCCAATGGGAAGAACCAGCAGGGAATAAAAAGGCAGGAGAAGAGGGAAGTCAAGGTGTTTTTAACCCATGCCCTTCTTTGTTGTTATTGGTGGGGTTTTTTGTTGTTGTTTGTTCGGTTTGTTTCTTGTGACTATAGCTTCTGACAGGGACCCCTCTTCCGGCTCAAGCTCTCACTGCCTTGGGTAACACCACGCCGCTTCAGATCTATGGGTAGTGATGGCTTTCTGCTGTTGCTAATCCCTGGGTGCCTCAACATCCTTTGCTAGTTGTCTTCGATGCCTGCACCCCTATAATCTCTTCATTAATGTCTCTCTTGAGTGTGCCATAGCCTATATGTTCAGGTGCATCTATTTACGATCATGGGTCATGCACATACAAAGATGTCTAGTCTACCCAAAATACTAGGTTAATTTGCAAATATAACTATTGAATTAAAATTATTCGGTTTATTTTCAAATATATATATATATGAAAAATAGTAAAGAGTGACGACCCACCCTCTTCCACCTTCCTAACGAGGAAAAATTTTGTTGGTTGCATTGAGGAAAGATAGAAATGGACCATGGGGAAAGGAAAAACGTGAGAGTCTAAATTTAACTTGATAAAAAAGGGATTGCATGAACTAGGACAGAGAGAGGGGAGTGAGGAAGGATGGGTGTAGAGGTGGGTGGTGGAGAGGGGAAGGAGGGCGAGGGGGAGAGAGGAGAGGACCAGGAAGTGGAGCAGGTAGGGGAGGACGGCACTGAGGATTTTAAAGCAGGTTTCTGCTGTCCCCGACAAGCCCTGCCCGAATTGCAGATTTATGAGTCAAATAAGTGTCGTCGCCGTTTTAAGCCATCGAGTTTTGGAGTGGTTCATTATGTGGCAATGGATGACTGCAACGGTCAGACTAAGGTTTCTCAAACTGGCCTTAAGGTGGCCCAGTGTCCATCAGTAACAAGGAGATGATATGGGGAGAAGATTTTTTTATACTCTTAGCAGCCTGCTGAAAAACCCCTCTTAGGGAGAGTTACATATGTAATATTATGACAATATTATGACAAGCACTGTGTGCCTAGCATGTGGGACATGCTTAATACATTTATATGCTGGCAGAGCAAATAAGCCAGGTGGGGTGGGGCATGGGGCCCCGGAGAAGTTACTTCAGTAACAATGGCTGTCGAGGGCAGGTTTCTTTGGCTCAGAACCTGGATGAGTGGACGACGCAAGTTTGGATTGGAGATCGTCTGTTCTATTTAATAGAGAAGGGAGCTGGGAGACTGCTCAGTTGTGTATCTATATGTAAAAAAGAGGAAAACATGTGTCTAAAAGTTAGTAGTGGAATTTTTCAAAGGGAAAACTATTTTCTTGCACCTTGCAAGGTCATGGCTATTGTGAAGTAGTGACCCCCAAATCCTGGCAAGGATGGGCTTTGAATGCAACGGAGAACCATGTGGTTCCATAGGACAAAATAAGAAGGTTGTGGAGAGTTCTGAGCAGAGGGAGGGCCAGTGCAGGGTGCGGGGGCACCCCAGAGAAAGTAGCTCAGAGAGAAATTTCGGGTGGCCAGGTGACTGAAGAATTTTAAGAACAAAGATGTATAATAGTTATTTGTAAATCGTTGTCTGTGATGTGGCAACAAAACACTGCCCCCAAATTTCAGTGAAGTCTGTCTTACAGATGGGCTTTCACTCATGGGTGGTGTTTTGCCGAGTGAATGAACTGGGGTAGGGACCAGCAAAGGACAGAAAAGGATCAAAACCCAGAAATATGGAAGAAATATGGAGGCGGAATTGGAGGCTACTGGAAGACACATAGCTCCCTTAGTTGGTGGTTGTTCTAGAGATTAAAACATATATCTTTTAACACTTCACGGTCTATTTAGAGTTAATATTGTGCCACTTCATGTGAAACGTTTAAACCTGGCCATCATATAGCTCCATTTCCCACCTCCTCTACCTTTAAGCTGCAATTATCATAAGTATTTCATCTATATATTTTATAAACCCTATAATAACATGTTATAATTATTGTTTTACACAGTATATTTTAAAGAAATTAAGAGAAAAGAGTCTTTTATATTTATCCATATATTTAACATTTCCAATGCTTTTCATTCTTTCCTAAAGAACTGAGTTTCTACCTATTATCATATCCCATTAGCCTAAAAAATTCCTTTAGCATTTTTTTGGTTGTAGATCTGATAGCAACAAATTCTCTCAGTTTTCTCTTATGTGCAAATGTCTGTATTTCATGTTCATTCTTGAAGGATATTTTTACTCAACTAGAATTGTGTAGACTTTTTTAAATGTCTATTTCTCTGCTGAGATTTTTCTAACTCTTAATTTATTTCAGGAATATTTTCCTTTATGTCCTTGGGAGTAATTATAATAACTGCTGTGAATATATATATATATATATATATATTTTTTTTTTTTTTGCAGTATGTGGGCCTCTCACTGTTGTGGCCTCTCCCGTTGCAGAGCACAGGCTCCAGACGCGCAGGCTCAGCGGCCATGGCTCACAGGCCCAGCCGCTCCGCGGCATGTGGGATCTTCCCGCACCGGGGCACAAACCCGTGTCCCCTGCATCGGCAGGCGGACTCTCAACCACTGCGCCACCAGGGAAGCCCTGCTGTAAATTTTTATCTGCTAATTCCAATATCTGGAATGGAGTTGATCTCTATTTCTTTCCTCTAAGAATCTTGCAGATTCTTTTTTTTTTTTGCAGATTCTTTTTATATAAAGCAATTTTGGATTATATCCTGGACATGATGAATGATATCGTATCCTGGATATTGTGAACGATAAATTGCAGATCCTCAGAATTCTGTTATGTTCCCCTGAAGAGTGTTGACTGTTTTTTTTAAAAAAGAGGTAGTTCATGTGGCTGAACTCAGATTGCAAAACCTCTCTCCCCTGAGATGTAAAGTAGCTTGTCCAAAGTCATGCAGCCAATAGGTAATTAATGTTAGATAACTTATGAGTTAAATGCATCTTTGACAGGGAATATTTACTGCTCTAAGTTTCCATTTATGTTTAAAAGTTCAACCCTAAAGCAAATACTCCCTTAGCTTCCACTTGGTTCTTTTTGATGGGAAGACAGTCTGCAGTTGGTGGTAATTACTGTCTCTGCTCTTTGCTTGCTACAGACACATACCTTATGAAGCCTCTCCTTCCAGCTGTGGAAACACAGCAGTCCTCCAACCCGAGGGGATGGAGCCTTGACTTGGATCCTCACGTAGATGAAGCAGCGTTAGCATTTCCAGATAAAATTCAGGATGCCCAGTTCAATTTCAATATCAGATAAAACCCCATAAATTTTTAGGGTAACTTATTTGAGACATACTTATTGTAGAAATAAAGACCAATCAAATGAGAAGAGTAAAGGCTATCTCTTCAGAGCTGGCTACGGCAAGGGGGTCAGCCACCATCACCTGTGTTTTGGCAGCAACCCACAGGCAGACAGAGGAGTGGGAAAGCTTTCTGGTGGAAAAAGGGAGGGCTTGGGGTGTGGGGACTGATGGGGGACAGTGGGCCTGGGGAAGCTGGAGGTGGCCAACTACGAGGGAGGTGTGTTACGTGGCTGGCTTAGGGCTCCATAGTTGGCTTCCTCTGGTTGGTCTGAAGTTGGAAATGGGGACAAACATTTGGGAAGCTGTCCGTTAGTAATCAGATTCTGGCTGTTTGGGGCCAGGAGTTGTTGTTTGGCTTCCTGCATTGTCAGCAGAGACAGCTGTCTCACTTCCCCCAAGTCTGGCTTACAGCAGGCTGCCTTCCTGGGCTTGGTTTCCGGGCAGGTTGCTGCAGGTCGTGGGTCAGAGATCTGCTTTTATACATGGTCTGACCATTATCTGTGTGTATATTCAGTCTCTCATTGTACTGTTTGGGACATACTTACACTGAATGTCTCTTCAGAGACGTTTTTCTGAGCACTCGGGAATCTCAGCACAGAAGAAAAGTAGGAGAGGCCAGTGCTGGTGGGCTGGCATGGTCCTAGAGCTCTGTCCGGTAGCACTGATCCTATCAGGTGGCAGAAGAGACACATTGGGACCCCACCCGCATCACGCCCGTGTGGCTCTTCGGGCCCGAGAGCGCTCTCTGGTCGTCGGAAACGCCTTTGCTGCATAGACTATATTATCGGCTGAGGAATTAACACCCCCCAGAGGCAGCCCTTAACTGTGGCTCACGAGAGAGGGTGTGCAGGCACCCAGCTCTCTCCTCTTTGGATGGGATAACACAGGCTTGTGTTCCACACTGGCACCCGCAGATTAAGCCCCATTTGGCCACAGTGGCTACCCGCTCTGAGAGCATCCTTTACTGGCTTCCTTCCCTTCCTAGTCTCAATTCCCTACTCCCTCTCTAGTGCTTCTGGGAGTTACTCCCAAATACTTCCCTTGCACTTGAAGCTTTGTCTCAGAGTCTGTTTCTGGGGAATCCAAACTCGTAAGACAGCTAATGGAGATTAGCTGACCCTAAATTGGCCTCCCTGAAAGTTTTGAATGTCAGGTATACCAAGTGAGGGCCAGGACTGTGGACCAAGGAGAGGCAAAAAGCAGCAGACGTGCATCAATCAGGGAGGGGACCCCAGGGCTGACGCTGGGCTCACAAGGGTCTTCTGTACCCTGTCAGGGAGGGGACCCCAGGGCTGACGCTGGGCTCACAAGGGTCTCCTGTACCCTGTCCGCTCAGGGGCTGTTGCTCCCGTTTCCCTGGTGCAGGGCTGTGCGACTCCCTCCCCTCCCATGCATCCTGGTGGCAGACCCCACCCCCTGAGGTGGCCTCCGCATCTTTGTCCCTTGAAATGGAAGGAACCAACTGGCCTGGTGATGCGTCTATAATATTGTTGGGGGCGCGTCCTTCCTCCTAGTTTCCTGCTTTTAGTGGTGGTTGTTAGTGTTCTTATCTCCCAAAAAAACAGTCTCGGGGGAAGCATGGCATGGCAGGGGGTGATTTGCCCCTTCCCCTCCCCCGAGGGCATTTAGCAGTGTCTGGTGTGGGGGGCGTACTGGCATCTAGCGGGCAGAGGCCGGGGTGCTGCTAACATCCTGCAATGCACAAACAGCCCCCGGCAAAGAGAGATTCGGCCCCAAATGTCAATGGTGCTAAGGCCGAGAGCCTGGCCCCGTGGTGAGCAGCGCTCTTCTCTACTTTTAGCTCCAGAAGGGTTAGCTTCTCCAGGAGTCAACCTGCAAACGGAGGCCTGTCTGTGCCAGGCCTGCTGTGGCTCTGTTCGAGTCCATCCACGGTTGGACAGGACAGATTCCCGGCGACAAATTGGAAAAAAACATAGGAGGACCAGGGAAAAGAGCAAGGAGACTGGTGTTGATGGGGCCTCTGTGGCACTGGGCGCTGGCGCCGAGGCCAGGCTTGGTGGCTTGGGTTCTCCTGTCTCAGGTGTCTTGGGTGCGACTCGCAGAAGTGACCTGGTCAACACCATGCAGCTTGTCAGATCTGGAGCCGGGACCTGGCCTGAGAAGCCAGGAGTGGTGGAGTTCTGAGTGGCTCATAGCAGCTTCTACATCTGTGACCTTTGCAGCATCCGAGGCTGAGACGGAAACGGGAAGAACTATGTGGTTTTGTCAGATGAGCACATTGATCACAACTGGCATTTGCTGAGGGTGGACGTGCAGCCGGGGTTAGTTATCACTAGTAGGTCTTCTCTTCCTCCCAAGGACCCCACGAGGTTGATGTTATTCTTCTCTCCTTTGTACACATGAAGAAAGGAGGCAATGGCAGGCTGAGTACTTAGATAAGTACTTAGTACTTGGGTCGGCAAGTAAAGTGGGTCGTCAGTGGGGCTGCGGGTCCCCCAGAGTCCAAGATCCTCAGCACCACGGCGGCGATCGTTCTAAACACTAAATCATAAAACGTTCTCCCAGCAGGCCCTGGAGGAAACCATTGCGTGGTCTTCTGTCCACACACCCGTTGTCCGCACACGTGGCAATATAACCTCTGGCCTGTGCATTTGCCTCTTCTGGAAGCCGGGGCTATTTCCTTATTCCTCACAGATCCTCAGGGCCTGGCACAGAGACTGGCACACTTTGGCACACCTAGACAGTCCGGTTCCAGAGTCTGTGCTCTCAGCCACTACCTACACTGAACGCTCTTTTAAAATAACTCAAGTGAGACAAACCATTCCTGGGGATAGGCTCAAAATTAGGTACGAATATTCAATTTACATCCTGTGCACTAAAACCCAATTCCACCTAATGCAGAGGATGGCCTCTCCTGGCTGCCCCTTTGCCCACCCCCGCTCCTTCCCAGGGGCCCTGCTGGAGCTGCAGGTCAGTGTGTCGCTGCCTGTCACTCCTCCTGGCATCCGGTGACCCCTCCTCCACCTGCTCTGCTGACCAGGGCTGGGGTGAGGCAAGCGAGGCCCTGGGACGCTAAGTTCCAGGTGGAGCACGTCCAGGTGGGCACCTGAGAGTAAGCGCCTCTCACCTCTTGCGCTGGGTCCCTCACTTGCCTCACCCCACTCTTGACCTTCCTAAACACGTGAACAGCTGCGTGTCCCTGTCTGCTCGCGTCCCTGCAGGGTAAAGCATGGGCTATGAGTCATCTACTTGGTTAGGGAAATAGGAAGAAGCCGATGGAGGGAGAAACAGACATGCCGGAGCCAAGTCTCACCGGGTCAGACCAGCCCAGGACTGCGTGGGTCACGGAGCTGCTGTGTGGTGACCGGGATGACTGCCAGCTCGTCCCAGTGGCCAGGTGCCCCGGCCAGCACCGCTGTGGAGTACGGCCGGGTGCCAGCTCAGGGGCTCCCTGCATGTCCCCAGGTCCACTCCCCTTGGTTCAGGTTCTCGGAGTAGCTTGGTCTGTGTAGCTGAAGAGACCCAACTGGTCCCCTTGGCCTCAACTAGTCTCCCTGGCCTCAACTAGCCCATCTGGCCTCAAGGTCTCTTGTCTTCAAGGCTTGCCCAGGCTCGCCCTGCCCCTTGGTTCCCGTCCTTCTTTGTCAGTGATACTCTTGCCCACACGGGGGAGGCCTTTACCGACCTCCTTCCGGGACTTCCCTGCAGGCCTGGACCTTTTCCTCCTGCTCTGTGTGGAGAATCCCCACGGGGCCCTCCCACACAGTCTTGTCTCCCAGGAAGAGGGAGGGGACTGAGGTTCAATGAACGCCTGTGACAGGCCAGGCACAGACCCGAGCCCACCAAATCCGTACAACCACACCCTGCCAAAGGCTCCCTTCTCCCCATTCTATAGATGAGGAGACTGAGGCTCAGAAAAGCTAAGTGCCTGGTACAAAATCGTGTTTTTAGGAAATGAAAGACAAGATATTTAAACCCCATTCCTTCCGATGCCACAGCCCAAGATATACCAGCCCTCCCCGCCATGGTCCCCCTTGCTGAATGTGCTGACCCCAAAGCCCAGCACACGCCATCAGCACGCGGTTGAGAGGAGACCACGAGCTGTGTACACCCGTGTAAAACCACTCCCAGTCCGGCCCAGCGGTTGGGTGCTGGGATCTGAGCGACAAGAGCTGACCAGTGCAGACCACACAGAAGACTGTCCCTGCCCAGACTCTACCTGCCGGCGTTGTTCCCTGCACAGTGCAGGTTTCCCAAAAAGGACCCTGGTGGGGTGGGGGGTAGGGTGGTGGTGAGGTGTCTGTGGGGCTGAGACCAGACATTTGCATGATAAAGGGTTTCTTTCTGCTAGAGTGAAGGCTTCGAGCTGGGGCTTGCAGAAGGCTTCGAGACCTTCAGATTGCTGGATCTCCATGGAAATTAGTTTGACAGAGAAAGAAACTATTTTAAGGACGTGCGAAGAGAGAGACCCTGTAGGCTGGGGTAGGGAAGGTAGCTGTGGGAGAGAGCTTTTCTGAATGACTCACTAATTTCCCTCCTATCGGGTGGAAAAAATGGCGTGGAAAAAGAATCACAGCCCATGAAGGAGGAGCGGCACAGCTGCCCCTGACCCCGGTCCCTGGGCAGACAGCTTGGAGCTGCAGCAGCTGTGCTGGCGGTGGGGATGCTGAACGCGGGCTGCTATTAGGGAAAGGCCATCAGGACAACAACGCCTTTCTGTTGCCAAAAAATCTGCTGTTTTCAACCAGCTTTCATGTCATGCAAAGAAGGAAAAATTTGCTTCTTAAAGAAAAAGTGATTCCAGCAGCTTCTGTAACCTCAGGGAACATGGAATTCACTGTCGGGGTTAGGGGACACTTTTGTGAGGAAATCTTATTAATTCAACTCCTTGGTTAGGGAGCTTGGTGAAGAAAGGCGGAAACAAAATAGAGGTAAATTACTTAGATGACAAAGAGGTGGGGATTTCTGGGTTCCCCTCTCATCCTGCTGTTGGAAGGGGAATTGGGTGTCTGGCAGGCCCAGGATTGGGAGCAAAGCAGACATGGCGGAAAAATCTGGCCCCAGGAGACGGTGGGGGACCAGAGCCCAGGGAGAAACGCGGTCAGGGACCTCGAAGGGTGGGTGCAGGGCTGAGCAGCTGGAAGGACAAGGAGGAAAACGTCTTAAATTTCACGATTTCCAGTGTCCAGTTCCAAGCATCACAGTGGGCCCCGTTGTCCATCCCACTACAGCCCAAGCCTGCCTGGTGCTGACGCAGCCGGCGTTGGAGCCTGGGGGAGAGGCGAGGGGGGCGCTGTACCTGCTCAGGCCGCCGGAACTCAGAGCACTGCTGCTCCTGGACTCGCTTCTCCTGGGACCCCTCAGAAATGGTGAGGAGGGCCTGGGTGTCCATTCCAGGTAGGGGTGGGAGTTGCAGGCCCCTCATAGCACGCCAGCACCCCCTGGCAGCGGTGGATCCCCCACGTGCCATGGCCATCAGTGGCCCGGTCCTCAGCTGTGGGGTGGCAGGTGTAGGAAGGGCTGGCCTAAAGGACGTCTGGGTATCTCCAGCTGCCCCTCCACCTCGGCCCTTGGCCTATGAGGTCAGAAGGTGGGTGCCTGGGGACTCGGATCAAGTTCCACGTAGGGACCAGGAAGTGAGCCTTCGGGGTGAGGGTATCGCACCTGAGTGGACGACGAGCCTCGGTTGCGCTGGGATTTCAGCCCCGCCCCTGCCGGCCTCCACGTGCTATCATTGAAGGGCAGTGAATGGTTTGCTCCGTGGCTGCCAAGAACACCACTGTCTCAGGCTCTGCCTGGAGTCCAGGCCTGGCATCTGTGAACAGGAGCAGAGGCCGAGTAGCCTGAGGTGGTGGGGACAGCAGCCCAGACCAAGGCAGCCTGGAAGCAGGGCCAGGCAGCACCCACACTGGCCCTCTGGGCTGGGTGCTGCCCCCTGACCCGTAAGCAGTGCAAGCTGCCCCTGAACGTGGGGGTCTGGAGGCCCACAACCTGGCGATTGTCTACATGTGCTTACTGTCTCTGGAGCTCAGCAATGAACACTTAACAAAAGCCAGGAGGAACTTGTGGCTGCAGGACAGCAGGCGGTGGTGGCAATGGGACAATGCTGGTGGAAGTCTGGTGGCTGCAGGGTGTGCCTGGAGTCCCACGGAGATGTGTGATGTCTCCCACTGGTCCTGGTCCATGCCCAACTTCAAGCTCTTTCTACCGCGTCCCCTCTGGTCAGGACAATGCTGGCCCATCTCTACCGAGAACCTCGATATCTCCCCCTCCCTGGGCTGCCGCTCTGCAGCCCTGACAGCCTAGAAGCATGTCTGTGGCTGAATGTCAGGAAAAAATGCCACGCAGGTGAGAGAGGTGAGAAAGGCACAATTTATTGGTCACACAGACTGACGCACATGGGGATGTGGGGCGCGCACCCATCCTCCTGAACTCACACGCACTTCTGGATTTGGTTTCCTACATTAATTTCATGATGTCAAAAAGCAACACAAGAACAAGCATCACCAATCCATTCTCCTAGTAACCAAGGAAGCAGGGCCAGAAGCCACAGAGTTTGGAAAGAAAAGGCTGCACTGCTTTGAGAGCCGGGAACCAAGAGGCCCGCCCTCGCCGGCAGCCAGGTGGGAAAGCTGGCTTTCTGGAGTAACTAACGAACAGCATAGACTCTTCTATTAGCATGATGAGATAAGGCTCGGGGTGTGGCTCATTCCATGACCTGGCGGTGCCTGCCCACCTGCAGGAGGGCATGGGGGGCCTGGCACGAGCCTGGGCATCGCCAGTCCAGGCTGAAGCCACATCTCTTCACCGGAGAGTAGGAGCTGACATTCTTCCTTCTTCCAACTAAAGAACTAGGATGACCCAGGGATCCCTGTTCTCCGGGCCGGCTCTGCCGGACCCCGGCAGCTTTAGCTAAAGCAGTTTGCATCACTGAAGCTAGACAAGGCCAGGTTCACTGTACCCTAAATTAACCACTCATTCCTCAGAGCTCCCTAAAGGCCAAGTGCTGTCTCACAACAGGAGGGCACTAGCCTTAATTTTTAATGCTTTGTCCAAACCACTCAGGACATACTGTTTTGAACCGAGGGGTCTGGGAATGTGGTTTTAGTTGGCTAAAGACTCAACTCATAATGTTCATAAAGCACTTAGCACGGTACCTGGCAGGTGCTGAGTGCTCCCTACATGTAGCCATTATTATTATTAATATTATTATTATTATTATTATTTATATCCCTACCCACAAATCAGCGCTTTAGTTCCTTTCTTCAAAATGGCAGCCGGAACAAGGCTCTTGGGTCCCAAGTACCAAGATCAAGCTGGGGGCCCAGGTGTGCGGGTTGTTTGGTGCCCATCAGGTGGGTTTTTCCTCCCAACTTCAGTGCTGGGTGTCAAGTTTCACAGCCAGTGCACCTTGCTGACCACACAGAAGCTAGACCCTCTCCTGAAAAAGACGAAGCCCTGCGTAGGAAGCTGGGTAGGAGGAGCGAACAGGGGTCCTGGGAGAGGGTCCCAGCAGCTTCGTGCTGCTCCTTTGGGCTCCCATCTCGCTGGCAGCTCACCAGGGGCTTCACTGTGGGACAAAAACAGAAGACTGTCAGCTCTGCATTCTCGCCAGGCCAGATTTAACTAAAGGTCCCCATGACCTTGCATGCCCCGGGCTAGAGCAGGCTTAGTGCTAACCTAGTGCTGAAGGGGGCCAGCACGCTGTTCTAAGTACTTACACGCATTCTAATATACGTGCATATATATTATACGCATACGGAGTAATGTATAATACTTATGAAACAATATGCAATGGATGATACATACCTTTTACATATAAGTTGTCACATATAGTAATGATATATAATAAAATTTAATCCTCCCTATAAACCTGTGAGGCAGGTTCCACTGATTGCCCCCTTTTTTACAGATGAGTAAACTGAGGCACAGAGCCAGAAAGTGAGACAGCTGGGATTCAAACCCAAGACAGTGCGGCTCCGGAATCTGTTCTTAACCACTATTAGTTTTGCTCATAAAGAAATCTTATTCTATAGGAAGGAAGGGGACATTGAGTCTGAAGTCCCTAAAATACTGGAAAATTTCTAAGTACTAATGATGATAACGTAACAAAAATGATCTGGGCTCTTGTATCTATGAAGCCTTATTCCTATGGGCCTGACCTACAGGACTCAGAGTTACCCCCAGGCCCTCCTTTAACCCTTTCAATGTAGTAGCAGGGACTTTGGGGATAGTCTGGGTTCAAATTCTGTCTCTACCTCCTTTCTCATTCTCAGCTCCCAGAACACCGTTTCTCGGAACCCACTCCTGGACCGGGTCATTGTATCACGCACATGCACACGCACACTCACGCACATGGAGGAGAGCCCACGTGCACCCGAGCACACTCCTAGGCATGGTAGGCTGTATCACACACGTGCACACACATGCACTACCCGTGCATGTGCACCTGAGCGCACTCCTGGCCACGGTGGTGCTGATCACTCAAGTGCCCGCACGCCCACGTGCACCCGTATCACACGCCCGCGCCTGCGCACCCGCTCCGCCCCGAGCGCACCTGCATGGCGGCCCGGCCGGGCGGCGCGTCCTCGGGCCGGTGCTTGGCGAGATGGGGGAACTCGGCGTTGTCACGGTAGTCACGGCCCCTGGAGTGCTGCAGGTGCAGGACGGCCGGGCTTTTGACCGGGAGGGGTGGCCGCTGCACCGGGGGCTGCTGGCTGAGTTCTGACCTGGAAGGCTTGATGGGTCTCTTGGCTGGCACCGGGACCTGCGAGCCGGCGGGGGCCTTGGACTTCCCTGGGCTTCCCTTGTCCCCACCCGGTGGGCGGCCCTCGGAGGTGGAGGACGAGCAGGTGAAGGAGCGGAGCCGGGGCGTAGGGCTGAGGAAGGGCGTGGGTGCGGGTGCAGGCTTGCCCGTCCCCTTGCTGCCCTCGGCCTCCTGGGCTTTGGAGAGCAGGATGCTGGGCGACAAGATTCCCGGGTCCGGGCAGGGCGGGGGCTCCTTCCTCAGCATCTTGGGGGATTCCTGCTCCTTCCTGGGAGCCGGCTTAGGGAAAGCACTCACAGACCCGTACAGCGGGTTCTCAAACATCTCGGGCTTGGTCAGCTGCGGGTCCTCCGGAGGCAAAGGTTCCCCCGCGCTCTTCCCCACATCGCCGGGCCTAGAGCGTGGGAAAGAGGATGCACAGGGAAGAAACACACGTGGGGAATGACTGCTCAATGCATTTGGGGTTTCTTTGGGGTGATAAAGAAACCAGATGGCCGTGGTGGCTGCACAGCACTGTGAGTGTACTCAACGCCACCGAGTCGTTCACTTGAAACATGCCGTGCTTAATTTTATGTTATGTGAATTCCACTGTGACTAAAAAGAAAACTTTTTTTTTAAAAGGCAGGAGAATGAACTGTTACTCCTATGTTGATGATCTCATAGGTAACCTCACCTCTTGCCTTGGACATTTTCCACCACAGAAACTGTGCACACCAGAGCATCGGTGAGCAAGGGGGACTTCACTGAAGGGATGAGGGGGGCTTACATGGCACCCCAATCCAAAACCACCTGCTTCATCCTCATCGGAGCAGCCTGCCCTCCACAGTCAGTGCCCCCATCCCTGCTGCTAACAGACCTCCCTTCCTGGCTTCCCCCAAGAATCCCGCAGCCTCTCCTCTACGTCTTCAGCAAATTCTCCTCTGACCCTCAGGGGAACAGAAGTCTTGTGCTTATCGAGGGTCCCAGGTCAAGGAGCTTCATTTAACAGCCGTGTTGGAGCCCCCCAAGTGTGTGACGCTGCCCCAGGTGCAGGAGGCGGCTGTGAACCAGCCGAAATCTGTGCTCAGGGGACCGACATTCCCTATTAACACAGTATTCTTTCCTCTGCGTAAAGTCCTCTCCCCGGAGAGCGCCTGGTGAGTGTGCTTTCCTTCGTGTCCTCACTCAGAGGGAGAAGGAGAAAACGGACAGCATTCATGTTGAAAATCAGAAGCAACCTGGAGATATGCATCAAGAAACAAGCCAGTAGCGAGAAAATATGCCTGTTTGACTTATGGACAGCGAAGGAGCTCCATGGTGTCCCCAAAGTAGGTGAGAGCTTCCTTTGTTGGTCTGTTTCCTGATTTATTACTGCTCTTGCTGGAGGTGATTTCCCGCTGAGCGAATTATGAGAATCAGGAATGGGAACACATTTTACTTTCTGGCCAACGGCATAATTTCCCAGGGGGAGTGTTCTGGGTTCTGCTTTCTGCAAAATAAGGAAGCTCTTGAGAAGAAAATGTGGGTCCCTTGGAAAACGCACTGAACTGTTCAGGCCGTGACGCCTCGTACTGATGGAGCGTGTGCTGAAACACTGCTCAGAAGTTGCCAAACAGCCACGGCTAATGGACTCTTCGGGGAGTGAGCGTGGGCAGGGGACAGAGGCGAGATGTCATCCTTGCACAGGTGCCAGTGAGACAAGATGATGTGGGGTGTCGGGGAGGCTAGCCTCAGGGATATGTAGACTTGGTCTTTTGCTCATTACTCTTTGGAAAGACCTGGAAGCAGTTATATAACCAGAAATGTTGGGGCCTTGAACAAAGACTTTGGAAGTCTGCCCCTCCCCCTTGGGCCAGCCTCTGCACCCCCTCTGGATCCTCAAAGACCTTTGCTATGAGTTAGCACAGGGAGGAAGGGGCAGGAGGATGAAAATGGCACTGACCGGAAGTTTCTGATGAAGAGGCAAGGAGAAAAGAAACATGTGTGGCCTGCCACCTGGAGCCCACGCTCAGTGAGGAGACAGGAGAGGTCTCGCCTCAGAGCATTAGGGACGGGGCCAGGAAGAGGACCCCAGGTGCAAGCATTTTGGTGATTGCAAAGCTCGCTGCCCCGGGAAAAGAGCAGGAGATGGGGCAAGTCTTCCCTCGAGGAGGGGGCTTCTGTCACTGTCAGAGAGGGGAAGGCTTGGCGGGGGCGGGGAGACTGGGGAAGACCACTTTTGAAAAGTCTTATCTCCCTGACCAAAGGTGAAAAGAAACCAGCTCCCATAGCAGCCACGGCTGTGGAGTGAGCGAACCCATCCCCAGGGCACAGGGTTGATTCCTGTGCCACAATGATTTCACTCCTCAGATTCCGGAGTCGGCTGTTTTCTAAAGGAGTGAAGTGTCGAGCAGGGTCTGAGAAGAGCCCTCTTTCTAACCATATGACTTCGGTCCAGGGTGACCAGTCGTCCCAGTTTTCCCAGAATTCAGGGGTTTCCTGGGATGAGGGATTCTTAGCGCAAAAAAGGAGACAGTCTTGGGCAAACTGGGACAGCTGGTCCCTTACTTTTTTATGGGGCAGTGATAGGAGGACTGGTGATACCCCCTCTTCCACAGCCTTTTCTCAGGCCCAGTGGGGGGGGTCAAGGGCAGCAAAGAGGGTGGCAGGCAGGCGTGGGAGCTGCCAGCTTCTTGCCTCTAATCGTCTCCTTGCTGAGAAGTGAGCTTAGAGCCCAGCCTGGGCCCCTTGCCTACACAGATGTCCCCATTCTGAAGCTGTCACCCGTGAAACCGGAGAAACAGCTCTCCTCCTTGTTCCAAGCTATATGCTCTGTTCCAGTTAGGAGGGTACACAGAGACATTAACTTTGGGAACTTAAAACATTTCACTTAAACGGTCCCCTTGTTCTTTGTAATTGTTTACGGCTCTGTTTCCTGGGGTCGCCAAAGAGGTGACCTTTGCCAGAGAGGTGCCACAGGACCCACCATACGTGGCTTTTGTCCTCATTTTTCCAGGAGAGGAAACTGAGGCTCCTTCTCCTTCCCCCAGGTTTCTTACGGAAAGACCAGGGTCCACAATATTATCAACAAATTGTGAAAACTGGAGGTACAGAGATAGACAAGGCTGAGCTCGGGGGCAGGCCCTGTCCTGTCCCCGCCTCCTCCTTCCCTCCGTCCCTTCCTCCTTCCATTTGTCCAGTGTTTTTTTTTTAAGAGAAAAAGCTTAAGAAAGAGAATTGTAAATGGCCCTTCAATCCAGAAGAAACTCCAGCCAGGCCAGGCGCGGGAGGGTTGGAAGTGGAGGGAGATGAGGGGAACAGTGCTTGACAACATGCCGTTCCCTGCCTCTTAGCACACGACGGAAAATGCCATGGGGAACATAGGACCTCAGAGAGGGGAAGACAGGCCCAGAGCCGCGCCCTGAAGTCATTATAAACAGTACAGGCAGCCCCCAAAGGAAGCTGATGCGAACGATATTTTGTTCATCTTCAATCACTGTTAATTAAGGTCTGCACTTTGAGTTTCCATCTGTCACCGTGTGGTTACTAGAAACTTGGGGGGCTCCCGATCCTGCGTTTGCACAAGGCGCGCATGCGTGGGTTTGCTTGCCCAAGGCGCGCATGCGTGGGTTTGCTTGGTTAAGGCGGCGGCTCTGCGAGCTCCTCCCCGGCTCCGGGCCTCCAGGCACGTGATGCCTGGACCAGTTCTCGATGCAGGTCAGTTCTCTCTAACGGCTGGGTTTTCCCCGAAGTTTCATGGCCAAACCCCCTCCCTCTGCAGGCTAGCTGTTCTCCTCCCCTTCGGAATTCCTGGTCCCAGCTGCTGTTTTTTCAGATTGGCCTCAACAGGAGAGACAGGAGGGTTGCGCATGGGAACAGGAACCCTCGTGGTTAAGAAGAGAGAGGGGAACTCGGAGCTGGGGAGGGACTCATTCCTACGTGGAAATTCCCACCTCTGCTCTGCAGGGCCCTCCAGGGAGTGGGAGGTTGACGAGGGTTCACTACTTACAGAAACGTATTTTTCAATGAAGGTCGTTTTTACAGGAGTGTGTTTTTCTCAGGCACTATATTTAAACTTTTTAAATCCTGTTTTTAAAAAACCTTTCAGGTTTACACGAATAGGCTAAGAATCGGAGATTCTACAAGCATTTCTCGAGAGCCTACTGTGTTCTAGGCCCCGGGGATGAGTCAGTGACCAAAGTGGATGCACATCCCTGCTCTCACGCAGCTTCTATTCTAGGGCCAGATTTCCTGGTGGTGAAAACCTAGGGAAGGGAGAGACCTTGGTGAAGACGATGCTCACCTTGGCTCCTGCGTTCTGAGGCAGGGGCCCCGTGTTGCTGTCGATGATGAAAACTTCTTGGGTGATAGGGGCGGTTGGGAGGGCGGTGTCGGAGGGCTCTCCCCCCTTCCAGGCCCCAGGGAGGAGTCCTTGAGCGGCTGGTCGTAGCTCCAGGCGGTGGGCTGCTGATCGGGGGATGGGGTCTGCTTCATGTAGTTGAAGGCCCCCACGCCCATGTAGTTGGGGTTGATGATTTCAGTGATGCTGGAGCCACTGCATGGAGGGACCCTGCGGGGGAGACACACACAGGCACACCTCAGGGCTCCTCCAGGTCAGCACCAGCCTGAGGAGAGTGTCCTCTGATGCCCGCTCAGGCTCTCCTCAACGCCTTCACTTCTGGGGTGGTGGATTCATTCATTCATTCGTTCATTCATTCATACAACAAAATAGTTACTGAGTGCCTGGTAACACCAGGAACAATAGGAGGAAATATGGTTGTAAATGAGATAGCCACAGTCTCTGTTCTCGTGGAACCAACGTATGATGGGGAGACAAACAAAACAAGCTCCGTGCCTGAGAAACGAGATATTTATACACTGCTCAAGTCTGACTGACAGTAACAGAAGGAGCAGAGATAGACTAGGGTTGGGACCACCTGGGCGTAGGGTGGCCCGTGAGGGCCTCTCTGAGAAGGGAGGGAGGGAAGAAGCAGTAAGTGCAAAGGCCCTGCGGTATGAGGGGTTGACCTGTCCCAGCAACAGTCTGAAGGCCTGTGAGCAAGTGGGCAGAATGGAATGAGAGGCTGGCGTGGACGGCAGGGCTGAGTGACTATGGGGGTTGTTGGTGGTGGTAGGGTGTTGGTGGTAAATGGAGAGTTCCATCTGGGACAGCCGGCTTGCACGTCTGTGAGGCATCAGGATGGAGACAGCCATGCAGGTGTTTGGAAAGATGAGCATGGAGGTCACAGAGGTCAAGGCTGCAGCCTCGACTGTGGGGGAGTCAGCTAACAGCTGTCAAGGGGCTGGCCAGGCCTGGTGAGGTGACCCTGAGACACACACTGTGCTGCCTCTTGGTGACAGGAGTGTCATCCTTCCTTGTAAGATGGCGCTCTCAGGAGAGCTAACTAGTAAGTAGAGTTCTGCATATATAGGTTGTAACACACGCTCCCCAGCTCCCATCTGGGAGCTCCCCAGGTTGTAACACACGCTCTCCAGCTCCCATCTGCTCAGCCAGCCTGTTTCTGAGCACATCCCACTCCCATCCATTGAGCCTGCTTCAGAAGTAAGTGTTAATTCTAATGCTGGTCCAATGGAAAATACTTTGTTAACCTACACTGATCCTGATTCTGGAGTCAAGCAGACATTTGAGAGCTGCAGTGCTTTCATCGAGGGGATTGTAGTAGGCGAAAAAGATTGAAAGGGATAGTTTCATGCCTAGGGCTACCGTCAGAGGCTGGAGGGGGGTGGGAGTTGCTGTGCATGGGGTGGGGGGCTGGGGCAGGCGAGGGCTGGAGGGACAGGTAGTGGGGGCTGAAAGGAGGAGAGGAATAAGCTGGGCTTGGCGGTGGCTTTTGGGATTTCGCTCGGCTACCTGGCACAGCTTTGCACCCTCGGCAGGTAAACTGGCGTGGACACCATGACAAACCTCACTGGCTTGAACTTGAGACCGTATCAGTGCGCTGTGGTGACCCTGCTATTTGGGGACTGCTGTCCCCCTCGTAATCCAGGCTTTGATGTCCAGATTCTTCCCAGCTCGGTCTCTGCCCAAAGCAGCCTGCACGCACTTCCCCACAATGCTTTTCCGCCTTAGTCACAGGCTGGGGCTTTTAGCCCTGGAGCCGTGGCTGCTCATATCCCTGGTCCTCAGGAAATACTGCAGCTGTTCCATGCGCCCATCTCTGGGGCTGCTGCCTCCTGGACTGGGCATCTTCCTAGTAGGATGTACCTTCCTAAGGCAGGGACTCCTCCTAATTTGCCTTGGTTTCTCTAGAACCTGACACCTGGAAGTGCTCAGCCAGTGTTTGTTGAACTGAACCGAACTCTGCAGCACAGAAGAGCCTCCCTGGCCTTGTTGCAGTCACACCAGGGGTTTGTGGTTAGAAGCCTCGGAGCTGGAAGCATGACAGGCTTTTCGTGGCCAGCGCTTTCTTTCCCTCTGGGTCCTTGCTTTCTCTCTGCTCCAGTTCCCCACTCCCAGTCCCGGGTCTGCAAAGCCACGCTAGCTTGCAGTGAAGCCCTGGCAACACCCCCCCCACCTCCCCCCTCTACCTGTTGGTGGGTTCCCACTGCTTCATGGGGTCCTGGCTGGTGAGGCTCTTCAGAGACTTGGGTACACTGGACTCATCCCGCTCTGTCTTCACAAAGTCTGCAAGAAAAGGGCCAGGAAAGAGCATGTGAGAGCATGCAAGGGCCCAGCTCCCAGGGTTTGGGCCAGGATGGCAGAGAGGTTTCCGCTGGCAAGCAGAAGCTGGAAGGTGAATAATGGCTGCCTGGGGGCAAGTTCTGAGCCCTTGTGTGAGTTCGGTGATGGATTAGTTATGCCTGCATGCCTCCAGAGGGAGGAGAGTTGGCACGTGTGACCCAGAGTTGTCATTTCATGCAGCATTTCCAACTTGTTGGTGTCAGCAAGGGATAAAACAGACAAATATGTCTTGGCAGATCTAAATAAAAGAAACACAAGAGCATTTGGTGCCCAAAGCCAACCTGTTCACGAGCTTAATGGGGAACTGGGACCCCGTCTTCATATCTGACTCTGGCTATGGTTGCAGGGGTGCCAAGTCCCCCCTTCAGGTCTACATCCTGCTAGAGAAAGGAGCCCCCAGAGGGCAGAGGAGGAGCCCCATCCAAGGGAGGCAGCACCCATGATGGCCCAGGGCCTTCCCATGAGCAGGGGGTGTCAGACCGTCCCACATCTTGTTGTCTCACTGTTTGTGTGAGAGGCCCCCGTCACGTTTACGGATTTGCGTGAGTGAACCTGCACTTTCCCCTTGGGCCAGCCACTTACTCGGTGTGTGACCTTCGGCCAGTCACTTAACCTCTCTGTGCCTCAGTTTCCTCATCTACCGAACAAGGGTAGCACCTGGCTCTCAGAGCTATGGTGAGAGATAAATGAGACAACGTTTATAAGTTGATCATTTCATAGATCAAGTAGAAAATTAAAGCCCGACGCATTTTAGGCATCGTGATTTGAGTGCTTTTGAGCAAGAAGTAAAGCAAAGAGGAGAAGGAAAAAATGACCTCTTGCCTGTGTGAAAAGGAAGAAAGACTGGGGCCAGGCAAGGGTGATTGTGGCTGTGAGGTGTTGCGGTTCTGTAGGGAAATTCTCGAACCTGCTAAGGGTTGGGCCAGATTGCCTCTGAGATCCCCTCCGATGCTGCATTTCCGTCTGAGGCCACAGCAGAGAGACTATTCCGTTCCCGTCCCCGACCCAGCAGCACTGAAGAGGGAGCAGGGGAGGGGTCGTGCCCACTTACCATAGAGCTTCTCCCTCTTCTTGCCTTGGGAGGTCTGCAGCTTAATCTCCCCCCGGAAGTGACCCATCATCTCTCCGTGGTGGGTGAGAGGCGTGTAGATCGGGAGCTGAGTTTCCGTGGCCTCTAACCGTAGAGCGATGCAGCCCTCGCCTGGGGAGGTGGGGAGACAGTAGTCATGTCAAGACACCGCCCCCCCCCAACCCAGCCCTGCCATTTCACCGGAGAAACACCATGCATTTGGCCTGGAGATTTAGCTCTCCCGCCCAGAGATGATCCTTTGCGACAATGGCCAAGGCAGGGATTATGAAACAAAACTTTCAGAACAACTCCTCAGCAATTTGGGGAAAACATCTCAAACCTTACAGCAAAATGAACTCCATGCAGATTAGTGGATATAAAATAAAGTAAATCATAGAAAATCCGGCAGAAAACCAGAATTAAGTACTAATCTGATTGCTGGAAGGAATAACTTCCCAAGGTTTGAAGCAGTGTGAGAAATGACAAAACAACACTGACAGATAGGATAGAAAAGTTTAAAACTTCTGCACAGAGAAAAAACAAAAAGGCAAAGAGGACTGAGTGGGAACATTAGTTGCAGCCAGCTTCACACAGAGGGTATTTTATCTGCACTCCTCAAAATGAAATCTCCAGCAGACAAATGGGCAGATAACCCCACAGACATTTTCCACAGAAAGAAGCGTAGATGGTTGATTTCAGTACATGGAAACTAGTTCAGTCTGCTGAGCCATCACAAATGCAAATTAAGGCAGCAGTAAGAGACTCTCCCACAGACATGAAATGAACAAAAGCAGAAGCAAAGGATACCCAGTACCAGCAAGGATCTGGGGAAACCTGTACACGGGGATGTGGCAAGGTCCACAAGGCAAGACAGAGCCTTCACAGCCATCAGCTGGGTGCCGAGCACCAACAACCGCACACATATGTATACCCTTTAGCCAGCAGACACGGGAACTTGCCCTAAAGAGACCACCCAAAAGAATAACAAATGTAGCCAAAGGAAAATAAAGGGTGTCCACAACGAAGAAAAGAGAACCCTCCTCCACTGTTGGTGGGAATGTAAATGGGTGCAACCGCTAGGGAAAACAGGATGGAGGTTCCTTAAAAAAACTAAAAAGAGTTGCCATGTGATCCAGCAGTCCCACTCCTGGGCATATATCCGGAGAAAACGCTAATTCGAAAAGATACATGCACGCAAATGTTCACAGCAGCACTATTTACAATAGCCAGGACATGGAAGCAACCTAGATGGCCGTGGACAGACGAATGGATAAAGATGTGGTATATGTGCACAGTGGAATACTACTGAGCCATAAAAAAGAAATAACGCCATTTGCAGCAACAAGGATGGACCTAGAGATTATCATACTGAGTGAAGTCAGAGACAAATATCATACGATATCACTTATAACTTATATGTGGAATCTAAAAGATGATACAAATGAACTTATTGACGAAACAGCAATAGACTCACATAGAAAACAAACTTATGCTTACCAAAGGGGAAAAGGGGTGGGGGAGGGATAAATTAGGAGTTTGGGATTAGCAGATGTAAACTATTGATACTATATATAAAATGGATAAACAGCAAGGTCCTACTGAATAGCACAGGGAACTATATTCAATATCCTATAATAAACCATAATGGAAAACAGTATGAAAAAGAATATATATATATATATACACACACATATAAAACGGAATCACTTTGCTATACATCAGAAACTAACTCATTGTAAATCAACTATACCTCAATAAAAAATAAAAATGTCCACAAAGAGATCCACCTCAGCATTGTTGATAACACTGACAAAAATAATTTGCAGAGCCTCAGTAGTCGTAGTAAGGAGCACTTTAAAAACCGAGGATATAGTAAATCCGTGGAATATTATGACGCCATTAAAAGCAACCGTCATGAAGGCTGGGTCGGAGGATCATGGGAAATGTGTATCATCTAATACCAGGTGAGGAAAGCAGAACATAAATGGTGTCTCTGTGATAATTATTCATATAGAAATCTATGTGTGCCTGTGGATGAACACGGGAGTGGAAAAGCAAAATAAAAATGATTGCTGTAGCAAGGAATGAGATGGCTGGATGATTTTTTTCCTAGCTATTAGTATGATATGCTGTTTGTCAGTATGAATACCAAGAGGAGGAGACCAAGGAGAACGCCAGTGTTTGAAAAGAAAATGGAACCGTCAGACCTGTGTTCCCGTTTCCTGTCAGCAAACCTCCCGACACCCTGGCACCCACGTGGATCCTCTCTCTTTGCTCCATCACAGTCCTCGGGCTCTGCCCGCCCCTGCCCTGGTGCAGGGACCCTCTTCCCAGTGCTGCACTGGGAGGGAGTGGAGGGCACGATTCTGGAGCTGGGCTGCCTAGGTTCAAGTCCAAGGTCACAGAGCAGCTTGTCAAACTCACTCAGTGGCTGTGTGACCTTGGACAAGTCACTTCATTTTCCCACCTCTGCAATGAGGGTGGTGACGGAACGTACATCCAGAGCCTGCACCGTGGGTGACAGACACACCTGGGCACCCTTCCTGTCTGTAGCCTCTTTCTGCTTCCCGGCTTCCATTGATCAGCATTAACCCCCCTCAAATTCCTTCCATTGAAAACAAACACCCTCCCTGGACCCAGCTGCACATCCTGGTCTCTCATGCCCTCGGCCTCCCCACCCCCGCTCACTCCCTCGCCGTGCACACGGCTCTCCCAAGCCCACAAGTCCCCAAGTCCCTCTGTCTGCAGGACACTGGGCTTTATTTGGTTGGATCCCTCGGCCACATTTGCTATCACAACCATGTCGTCTTGAACAGCTCTGACCGCGTCCCCGACCCCAGTCTTTGGTGTTCCTCCCACTTCTCTGGCTGAACCGTTTTAGTCTCCTTTGCCTGCTACTCACCACAGCCAGTCCAGTTCAGGAAACGGAAACATTAACCCCAGCAACTCAAACCACAGGTTCAGGGCCATGCTCGACCCTATTCCCCCGATTCCCGTGGTCAAACAATTTCCCTTCTCAGTACCTCTCAATTTTAACCTGTCTCTCCATTTTTTTTTTTTTTTTTAACCATCGCTGCTTTCATCCTGGCTCCCTCATCTCTCGTGATGATCGCTGCAAACGCATATTCCTAAGACGCAAAGCTGACCATGTTGCCATCTGGCCTGACTCTTCTGCGGCTCCCTTCCGTCCCCAGGATACGATATCTACCCCTAGCCTGTCTTGTATGGGTCTGGCTCCAGACTCTCTTTGCCTACCTCTCCCCTCACTCCACGCTCTAGCTGCGCTGAATGTACCAAGTGCAAGGGCAACCTGGAGCCACGGACAGGCTGAAGATTTTACAGAAGATGGTGTCTCTCTAGGAGGACCGTTACCGGGGCCACAGGCGTTCTCAAGCCTGCCTGGTCTGGGCACTGAGCAATGCCGGGAAGACCTGGGTTCAAATTAGGACTCAGCCGGTTACAACCTGTGTGACTTGGGCAAGTCACTTCACCTTTCTGAGCCTCAGTTTACTTATCGACTAACTGAGAGAACAGTATCTGCTTCACAAGGTCATGTCAGGATCAATCAAGTAATACATGCAAGCACCTAGCACGGAATCTGACACAGGAAAGGCTCCATAGGTGGGAGGTGTTGTGGCGGCCCGCTGTCAGTCCCAGGAGCCTGATGGGGTCAGAAGGATAGCTTTCCAGTATCTGTCCCTCTGGCAGCACAGGGATGGGGAACAGAGCAGCCGGTGGGCTTTTGTGAAGGAGATACCACTGCTTCCCTTACATCAGAGGCCTCGATCAGCAGGTGTGACACCTGCAGCCCCTGTCCTGGAACCCTTACCGTAGGATTCGTCACTGTCAGAGGACTTAATGCTTATCAGGATGTGCTGGTCCAGCAGGTACTCAGGGTCAGAGATGATGGGCTTCAGCTGCAGAGAGAAGGGCACAGGATTAACTTGGACAGGTGGGGGACAGGTGGGTGAGGGTTGCCAGCCCAGAGGAGGGGAATGCATGGGAAAAAGGACTGTAGACGTTCTTTTTAAACAAATTCGAATCCCTGATTTTCTTGCCCCTAGAGAGCAGGAAGGAACCCATGTGTCCACCCTGCACAGCAAGGCGGGCTTAACCCCGTCACACTGCGCCCCGGCCCCGGGGAGAGGGCCTGGCTCCAAACATGCCTCACCCCCCTGCCTCCCTGCCCTTCCTCTGCCCACCCCAGGTCCAAGGGGGATGGGGCCGGGCCGATACACAGACTCTGGTGGGACCAGGAGCCAGGTCTGAACGCACCCCACTCCCTGCCCCCCAGCAGGGTACAGCCCTCTCCTCGGCCCCCTCCCGGGGTGGAGCTGCATTGAAGGGGGCACCATGGGGCCTGCCCTCCATCTGGGCAGGAGGAGGCCTGTGTCCACCTGCAGCGGAGCCCCTCGCGTGGGCCTGGACTGTCCTGTGGGTTGTTGGAGGGTGACTCCGCGAGGGACAGACACACATCCTGGATTCACTCCTACATGCTGGCTACAGCTTGTGACCTTCTCACACCTTAAGCCTTCCTCGTGCAGACCCCAACACAGTAAGGCCTAATGAAAAGGTCCCAGGCTGCCCCTTTCCTTTCCATCCACAGATACCAAGACACCCCTTGTGCAGGCCTCTGGGTGCATGCTGACTGACAGGATGGACTCTATCTCCATTCAGAAAGTTCCAGAACATCAGTGCAGCCGCGTGACCATGAACAAGCCTCTGTGGGATCTGCTTCCGGTCCTTTCTCTGTAAAGTCACCTGGTCAGATGAGGCACCCTCCAGATCCCGTCCACAATCCATCAGGGGAATCGAAATTCATTTACGAATATTGGGGCCACTAGGCTCAGGCCCATGTTTAACCACTGCTGGGAAGGGCGTCATAAGCTGCCTTGAAAGAGAGGCAGCCTCTCCTGCATTTGGCCCGTGGGATTCCCACCCCCTCTGGTCAGGCCCGGCCAGAGCTCCGCCACTGGCCAGCAACGCTGGCTGACGAACGTAAAATCCTCCCTGTTCTTGAATTACCTTTGGAAGGGTCTCGCCAAACTTCACTACCAACTCCCCTTCACTTCCTTCTTCATTTTCTCCTTCCTGACTCTTGACGAAACCTGTCCGAGGATAAGAAGGCTGGCTTTCAGAAAACAGCACAAGAACCGGACAGAGAAGACTCCTTGGGTTGTCCCACCAGGACCAGTGAAGAGACCCTCCTTCCTCTTGTATCTGCAGGGGCCGCAGCACCGTCTAGGAGTCAGGCTTGTCGGGGATTTTGTTTTGGTGCACGGGATGGTCATTTGCCAACAGGGTCTAATTATTTTTAGGAGACTCAGAGATTCCCCTCCTTTTTGGCTCCACTTTGCAACAAACCAGGCAACAAAGAAATCATCACATCACAGGCAAGGAGATTAGGAAACATGATGGTTCCTCCCACTCAAGATAGCAGCCTTTTGAAATGCTAATTTAAGCTTCCTAATATGCTGTTTCCATAGAAATGTATGCAAATGCCTTGATATTTTATTAAAAACACCCGCACAAAAATCCTCATCATTTTTGGAAGTGCTCTGCCCTTGCTGGGTGAACTGGGACCTGGAGACTTCCTGGAGAAGGCGGATCTGTCACCAGCCCAGGCTGGGTCTGAGGAGGAATGAGGGCGGAGCAACACTGCAGCTGGTGGCACAGGTGGTCCTGTTCCCAATTTCTGGAAGCATCTGTCATCCCGTCACAAAATGCCTCCTTCTGTGGCGTTGGTTTGCCAGCCTCTCCCCCCCACCCCCCAGCCCCCGACCATCTCAGCAAGGAGAGCTAGAAACCACACAGGTGCCCTCACCGTGGGACAGCTTTAGACAATATGCCTAGAAATGTCACCTAGAAAGGGTGTTTCCTAAACAGTTTGTGTGAACTGCTGCTGGCTGTTGGGCGGCCGTCCATCTCTAGTTTGCTTTTGGATGCTCAGACCACCTGAGAAAGATGCCTGTGATGTAGCAAAGAGCAGAGGACCCCGGGGCAAGAACAAGTGATTACCAGCAGCCGCTCTGGCCCCAGCACTGGCTTCCACAAGCTCTGGACCTTTGCGCAAGACCCTCTGGTTGAGTTGGAGCCCCGGCTTGGAGGACCCTCGAGTGGGCTAAACTCTGCCCGGAGGGGCAAGGAGAGGGTCCAGCTGCCCAGCTGTCTACAAGGGGCCGAGGGGTCTGTGCACCAGTGACTGACCCGTCCCTGGGGCTGGAGCAGCAGTATCGCGGGATACTGGGGGCCCCTGTAGTAACTGGGTGTCTCCTTGTACCGTCCACCTGCACCTGCAGCCCCACTCTGTGACACCGCCCCCCCCGCCCCGCTTTGAGGCTGATCCGTAGTCTTTCCCAGAGAGCGGAGAAAGGCACCATCAATGACAAGGCTTTTGTGGAAGAGCCGTGCCTGTCCCCCTAAGAGGCATTTCAGCAAGCACGTACTCTCCAAGCAGCTCGAGTGGAACTCCAGGTAGAATTTGGTCTGGGATTTGGTCTTCAGTGTGGCGTAGCACCTGAGAAACTCAATCTGCCCTTGGCTGTCGACAGTCCCGGGGCCTGGAACAGGTGAGAACAGAGATTCGGTTCCACAACGTGTCTGGAGATGGAGTGTTTCAAACCAGCCCCCGGACACCGAGCTCCTTCCTAGGGTCCAGGGAAGTTGAGAGTCTAAGTGGAGGGAGAGGTTTCTCCTGAAATCCCACCACCCACACCAAGCATCCCCGATGATGGTAACAGCCTCTCTGACGAATCAAAGCTGGTGCAGAGCAGAGCGGGAAGAGTTCTACGCTCAGCTTTGCCACTAAAGTTGTATGGCCTTGAGCAGCGCCCTCAATGCCTCAGCCTCCCCATGGGTTCTTGCAAAGAGAGCTTGTGTACTGACTGCTCAGGCGCCTGACACCCAAATCTGTCTCATTTCTTTTTTTTTTTTTTTTTGCCCATTTTTATTTATTTTTTTACATCTTTATTGGAGTATAATTGCTTTACAATGGTGTGTTAGTTTCTGCTTTATAACAAAGTGAATCAGTTATACATATACGTATGTTCCCATATAATCTGTCTCATTTCTAAGTTCACGTAGTGAGGGATGCCTGTCCCCCTTCCTCGGGCAAAGTTACCCCTGCTGCTTACTCTGAGCTCCTTCTGTTTACCTGTACCCAGGTAACTTGCAGGTATGCTCTTCATTTAGATGATGCTTTTGCAAGTGTCCTTAGGCTGGCTTTGAACAGTGTTCTGTCCCTCCATATAAATTCTGAGCCACCAGAGAGCAGGGACACACATTCCCTTCCTCTATCCCTCCCATCCTTCCTGCTTTCCTTTCTTTTTCTTCTTCCCTTTATTGAAGACAAACTGACAAATATAATTGTGTATACTTAAAGTGTACAACGCGATGACTTGATATACATATACACTCCGAAATGATTATCAAGATCAAGATAACTAACACATCCGTCACCTCATATAATTAACTGTGTGGTAAGAACGCTTAGGATCTACTCAGCAGATTTTAAGTGTACAATGCCGTATCATTACCTATGGTCACACCAAGCTGAATTTTAGATCCCTGGAAATTACTCATATTATAACTGGAAATTTGTACCCTTTGACTTACATCTCCTCCCCACAACCCCACCAGCTCCTGGCAACCATCATTGTACTCTCTGAATGAAGCTGGCTTTTTTTTTTTTTTTTTTAAAAAAAGATTCCACGTATAAGTGATACTATATATGTATCTTGTACTTGTTTTTCTGTCTGGCTTATTTCACTTAGTCTTCCTTTCTTTTTTTAACTCCCCAGCACCAAGGCCAGGCTCTGCTTGGGTAGACGTTCAACCAACGCTCAATCCCGGCAATCGGTGTTTGTGAGCATCTGCTGTGTGCCGAGTCCCAGTGGAGGGAGGGCAAGGCTCACTCTAGGGATGTGATGAGGGTCCTCATCAAGGCTGTGATGCATAGGCTGCCCCACCAACGCTGTAGGAACTCAGAGACAGGAGAGATGGGTGGGGATTGGAGAAGAGGTGGAAGGTTCTGGAAAGGCACAGTGACCCGAGCTAGGAAAGAGGCAGGATGGTGGGTCAAGGCTTGTATTGAGAGTGGAGGTCACACTGCTGGGGCCATGGATGTTAGACCCAACAGCCTGTGGGCAAGAGTGTCCCAGAAGACAGGGTTCCAGCCTCACCTACACCCCTCAGGGCACCAAGGACACAGAGGAATACAGGCTTTTCCAACCTGTATTGGGCCCTGCACTCAGCCCTCCTAAATGATGTCTGCTGACCACGGAAGTGGGGGGTGGGCAGAGGAGGTGACAACATGGCTCCCCGGTCACCCAGACCCAGGGCTGGACGTGCCACAGACAACACCCAGACCCCTGCCGGGACAAGGCTGGCCTGGCTACCAGGGCCGAGCTGGATTGCTTGAAAAATTACCTGCAAATCTATGGAGTATTATTAACTCTGATGTTTCCCCAAACTCAGTCACCCGCATCCTATCTTCACAATTTTTACCGCCTACCACGCACATGCACTAAGATTGACTTAACGTTTTCTTTAAATAGACTCGCTTTTAAAACTTAAATAATCGTATTTAAATAAAAAGGTATATCATAAGACTAAATGGAAAACCAGTGTTTCTTGCCTTACACAGAAGAGTCATATTTAAGACGTATTAAAATAAATGCCTTACTAATAACTGTTCATCCATGTCCCACCCGGAATTGTCTTTGGTGGCACACGTGCCGCAACCTTGGAAAACACTCATTTCCCCAACTTTAAAGACTGTATTAACACTGAAGCTTAAAAAAAGCTGGCATATTTGCCAAAGACAGCAAGAACATGCTCTGGACTGAAATCATGATGTGGTTTGGACGTGAAGGGACCCGATGGATGGACTGTGGACTTGCCTGGAAGGATAAACCTTTATCTAACACAGACGACTGATTGCTGCAACCAGAAGATGAGCACCCAGGCCTTCTGTCCGCATGGAGAACAGAGGGATGGACATCACCCACCGCTTACCGTTCTTGGAGACAAACTGGGAGGTGACTCCTGCCTCAAATGTGGCAAAAACAGGGCTGTGGTCACTTGTCATGATGTCACTGGTGCTGCCTGCAGGGGAGGGAAGGAATTTCTGAGCAGGGAAGGAGAAACCCTTCTGGTCAAGCCAAGGATGGCAAACGCATGGCAGAAATCAACTTGCACTTATGGAAGCCTCCAGAAGTGTCATGGTTTTGTACCTGTTGCTCCATTGACCTTCCATAACCACACTTGAAAGTAGTGAAAGCGTGGGACCCTGTCTCCTCCATGGCTAATTGTGGCTGTAGTAGTTTTTCCTAAAGACTTGTGAGTTTTTAAATATATAGATCACTGCGCGTATGAACTGTGGAGCTTTTTCTGGTCTCAGCATTTTGTTGTATTGATGAAGCACTCACAGCCCAGAGTGGGATGGGCATTTAGGGTCACTGAGCCCATCGGTGAGAAGTGGCACCTTCCACTGAAGGTGCCATTTCAGGAGAGAGTAGAAGGTGATAAAGTGCAGACGCTGAGTGCAGACAATGTTTTTAAGGAGCTTCGCGCTTAGATGAGAAGGGAAGGCAGCAGAGCATGTTTGGAGGGGTTAAGAGAAAGAGCAGAGGTCTAGGAATCCTGAGTCCCATGTGCTTTTGATATGTCATGTGGAAATGTCTGGCTGGGTACTCAGGGATGGAGATCTATCTTCAGATTTGGAGTCATGATGTTAGGTGGAAGCAGAGGCCTAGAGGACGTTTTGGCCCCGCCGGGAAGACATGAAGGATGACAAAAGATGAGGATGAAACTCCAGGACACACCTAGCATCAGTGGGCAAAGGAGACACGGCACAGGAGACCGAGAAGGCAATAAACATATATAAGTCCTTCCCAATAAAGCCTTTACAAATCGGCAAAGAAAAAATAAACATACCACTCCTCTACCAACCAAAGGATGTGGGCAGAAAATTCACAAGAGAAATATAGATGGCCAATAAACAGGAAAAAATAATTGCTCGCTTGCAAACAACCGTCAAAAGACAACTTAAAACAACAGTGAGATGGATGGAGAAAGAGAATGAGAAGAAGAAAGACAGTGGGATGCTGGGACTGGGGACAGTGGGATGCTGGGACTGGGGACAGTGGAGGTGCTGGGACTGGGGATAGTGGGGTCGCTGGGACTGGGGACAGTGGAAGTGCTAGGACTGGGGACAGTGGGGATGCTGGGACTGGGGACAGTGGAAGTGCTAGGACTGGGGACAGTGGAGGTGCTGGGACTGGGGACAGTGGGGATGCTGGGACTGAGGATAGTGGGGTCGCTGGGACTGGGGACAGTGGAGGTGCTGGGAATGGGGACAGTGGGGTTGCTGGGACTGGGGAGAGTGGAAGCGCTGGGACTAGGGACAGTGGGGTTGCTGGGACTGGGGACAGTAGAGGTGCTGGACTGGGGACAGTGGGGATGCTGGGACTGGGGACAGTGGGGTCGCTGGGACTGGGGACAGTGGGGTCGCTGGGACTGGGGATAGTGGAGGTGCCGGGACTGGGGACAGTGGGGATGCCGAGACTGGGGACAGTAGGGTTGCTGGGACTGGGGACAGTGGAGGTGCTGGGACTGGGGACAGTGGGGATGCTGGGACTGGGGACAGTGGAAGTGCTGGGACTGGGGACAGTGAAGGTGCTGGGACTGGGGACAGTGGGGATGCTGGGACTGGGGACAGTGGAGGTGCTGGGACTGGGGACAGTGGGGACGCTGGGACTGAGGATAGTGGGGTCGCTGGGACTGGGAACAGTGGAGGTGCTAGGAACGGGGACAGTGGGGTTGCTGGGACTGGGGACAGTGGAAGCGCTGGGACTAGGGACAGTGGGGTCGCTGGGACTGGGGACAGTGGAGGTGCTGGGAATGGGGACAGTGGGGTTGCTGGGACTGGGGAGAGTGGAAGCGCTGGGACTAGGGACAGTGGGGTTGCTGGGACTGGGGACAGTAGAGGTGCTGGACTGGGGACAGTGGGGATGCTGGGACTGGGGACAGTGGGGTCGCTGGGACTGGAGACAGTGGAGGTGCTGAGACTGGGCTAGAAAGAGAGCATGAAGCAAAGGGCCCAGGTGAAAAGCTTATCCAGGCAAGGAGGAGGGCATCCTTTCCCCAAGACAGGAGGCAAGGTGTAGGAGGAGCAGCAGTCTAAAGCATGCTTGGCCATTGGCAGGAAGAAATCAGCGAGGATCCGGTGCTGTGTGAAGCGGGAGACGACGGAGGAGCAGGGGTCAGGCTGAGTGAGGGGCTACAAGTTTGTGGTGGCAACAGAAGAGGAGAAGTTAAAGGGTGGACAAGCAGAGTTTTAAAAAATGTTCTTAAAAATACTTTAGATGTTTATTGACCGTGATAGCATTAGCACTACAGTAACTGTGCCTGAAACCTAGGAGGTGGACTCCTACCTAGGTGGCCTCCCTATAACCACGCCCTGTGGGTCCACCCTCCCACAGTGAGTCTGGGCTTGGCCAGGTGACTTCCTTTAACCAACAGGACATTGGTAAATGTGTGGCAAGCAGAGACCTAAAAAGTACTTCCACATCCGGGACTGTCAGCTGGGAATCCCAGTACCAGGAAGCAGCAGCCTGAACTAGCCTGCTGGATGATATGCAAATATTAAGGTAGTTGTTACGCAGCAATAGATAACTGATACATGCTATTGATGTCACCACCATGAGACTCAAGCTCAAAGTTTACCCCCATTTCCTGAGCTCTGGACATTCACCCCCTTTTCTTTCCCAATTTTCTGCCCACTCACAACTTATGAGACCCTCCGCCAGCATTCCATGAAATACTGTTAGCAAAATTCCTTACCTCTTCAAACTTTCCCTTCATGTTTCAAACCTGGCCCTTCCTGGAAGTCACTGCAGCCTCCCAGGTGAGGCCTGGCTTTCCTCCCCCTCGCTAATGCACAGCCCAGACAGGGAGCAGCTGTGTCCTCCTAGCTCCTCAATGCCACTTGCCAGACGAGTCTCCCTCCTTCTTTCTAAAAACCTCCATGATAGGGTCGTTTTGAAAACCGGATTTAGGCTCAAAAAGCAGTAATGCCACAAGCCACCACTTTCTCCTGAATTTCTGCAGAGGGTGGCTGGAAGGCAGACTTGACTGCAGAATTGGCAGGACTCGTGGAGCTGCAGGACGAGGGACAGAGGCAGCGCTGAGAGAGGACCGGGGTGATGGCCGGTGGCAGGAAGGGTCACAGGCCTGGAGAGTGCGGGTGTGGATGGGGTATGAGGAGGGGACATACAAGTGAGAAGGCTGAGTGCAGAGGGTGGGATGTGGGCCTTTGTAGGTTTTGAAGCAGAACAGTTCCTTGGCTGTGGGAGTGGGTTGCCCTTCCGCGCATCTAAAGGGGAGTGGAGTCCCTCCTGGGCACAGAGCTCAGAGGCCGGGGGACTGAAGGGTGCGCGCCTTAAACTAGCCCAGCGTAGCTGCTGTGGTCCCTTCTGGGCAGCAGAAGGCATGCACAAAAGAAAGGAATGGAAACCAGTTCAACTTTATGGGACCTGAATTGAACGTGGGGATTTGAGGGTCCCCACAGAGGGTGGGAGCCAGGAAGGTGGCCGCTGGGCAGCAGCAAAACCTCCAATCTGCGGGGGTGAAACGGGGCTGGATAACTTTTCCGTAATTATTTATTTTAATATTGCATCTTGTGTCTTTGTCATCAATTTACCCCGGTTTATCTTTAAATCTCCCCCAAACACTTGTGTGTAGTCATGATATGCATTCGGTTGAACCATATGAATTTCCAATAGTTAACGATTTCTGATCTATGAAAACACCACTTTTATATGGTTCAAACCTAACAGGCTCTTTTCAAAAAAAAAAATCTAGATTTATTTTAAAAAGTGCTCCATAATTCAAATGTTTCCCAAACCAGAAGATATTTATTCTGTTGCAGCCCAAGATGGGACAGGATGCATCACCTTTTTAAGGTCACCTGACTGGGGATGCAGGGAGATCTCCCATTTTACAGATGGACAGACTGGAGTCCTTCAGTTTAGGGCAGTCAAACCTCTCAACTTGCCACTCACCGTAGGACTGACACACCACGTGCACCAGAGGGTAAGACTTCCAGAGGACTCGGTCACACCAGGAGGGCAAGTTGTACTTCATCTGCAAGTCAAAGTCAAAGCTTTGTAAAATGCCTGCTACTTTAAAAGATACACCGTAAAAGAAGAGATCGAGGCATTGCATCTGTAATCCTGGATTCATCTGCTGCTGGTTTTTGTAGGATTTCCCCAGAGGTGGCTTTAAACCCTTTCCGCCTGCCTTAAGTCCTGGCTCCACGGCCACGCCCCACACTTTCAGACACCTGGACTCCTGTTTTTTTTTTTTTTTTTTTTTTGCGGTACGCGGGCCTCTCACTGTTGTGGCCTCTCCCGTTGTGGAGCACAGGCTCCGGATGCGCAGGCTCAGCGGCCATGGCTCATGGGCCCAGCCGCTCCGCGGCATGTGGGATCTTCCTGGACCGGGGCACGAACCCGTGTCCCCTGCATCGGCAGGCGGACTCTCAACCACTGCACCACCAGGGAAGCCCTGGACTCCTGTTTTAGAATGAGATCGATTCACCTGGCTGTGCTTCCTTACCCTCCTCACTATTTCAGAATCTCTTGTATTTTTACATTCTCTTACTGTTTTTTTCTGACTCAGATGAACCCCTCTACCTGTACATTCAACCCAGCCACTCACTTTAATAACACACTCCCGCTACCCCCCACACCCATTCATCCGCCTATATACTTACCATCCATCCACACACTCATTCACACATCCATCCATCCACTTACCTACCCGTCAACTCACACATCCATCCCTCATCTACCCACCCATCCACCCACCCATCCATCCACCCATCCACCCACCCATCCATCCATCCATCCATCCATCCATCCATCCATCCACTTACCCATCCACATATCCATCCACCCCTCCACATACCCATCTAATCTTTCAAACAACATGTACTATGATGAGCCCTCTCCAAGCTACACTGTGAGCAAGTGTACACTGGGTGTGACAGACGAGGCAAACTGGCAATGACAGCAACCCTCCTTAAGGAATACCATTTTCCACTTAAGTTCTAGCTCTTTCTCCTCTGCCTACAAACATAAAAGTTCTCATCCTAAAAGAGCCTTCAGTTACTTTTCTCTTTTCTTCTTTTTGCCAATTTTCTTTCAAGAATGTTCTGTTTTCACTGTCTCTACTTCTGGACTGCCCATTTACTCTTTTTTAACTTGAGGTACAACCTACATACAGTAAAGTGTAGTGATCTATACTGTAGGGCTCGAGGATCTTTTCCATTTGTATACGCCCACTTCACCACTACCCAGATCAAGATATAGAAAACGTCCATCATCCCAAAGGGTTCCCTCAGGCCCCTTCCTTGTCAATACTGCCTCCGAGAGGCAAACACTACTGGGGCCAAGGTCTCCATGGATTAACTTTGCCAACTCTTGAACTTATAAATGGACTTAGTATATATTCTTTTGCACTTGGCTTCTTTCAACCTTATTCACCCTGCTGCTTGTATAAGTTCTTTCATTTTATTGAGTAGTTGTATTCCATTGTACGTATACACCACATTGATCTATTCTCATGTTGACGGAAATAGGGCTGTTCCCAGTTTTTGGACATTATAAACAAAGCTGCTATAAACACTCTTGTATCTGTCGTTGGGGGAACAAATGCACTACTTTCCCTCAGGTATACAACGAAGTAGAATTGCTGAACAGGGTAGGTGCATGTTTAGATTTCATAGATGCTGCCAAACTGTTACTTCTTAACACTGCGGTTCTCAGCATCGGCTGCTCCGGTGAATTACTGGTGGAGCTTCACAAAGACCCAGAAAGCAGGGCCCCACCCCTTGACGTGCTGCATCAGAACCTCTGCGGAGGGGGTCCAGGCACCTGTATTTCTGAAAAGATTCACCAGTGATTCACCTGCACACTCTTGGTAAAGAGCCACCCTTACCCTCCTGCGGTCTGGATTTCACCTCCAAGGCTCGATGTCAACTGTCCTTTCAGTGTCCACCCAACCCCTGAACCCAAGTCCAGCTGCTTGTGCAAGGTTCCAGTGACCACACACGTTCTCCTTGACTCACATTCCATGCTGGTGACCCCTGATCCTGGCAAGTCTCTCAGCCCCGGCTTCTGTGATGCTGCGAGCTGCCTGCTGGGTCCTCCCACCACCTACACACATGGTTCTTCTGTCTCCTTTGTTGTCTCTGCTTCTTCCTCTCCTCTCTCAATGGAGACGACCCGCAAATCTGTCCACAGCTCTTCTATTTTCATCGTCCGTGTACTCCTTGGTGACCTCACCTACTCCCATGATCTGACCATCTTCTCTGTGCACACAACTCCCAAATCTACAACTCAGCCCTGGCATCAGTCTGGTGTTTGCAGCTGCCTTTTGGATGTTTTCTCTGGGATTTTCCAGTCGTGTTATACAGTAAATCTGAAAACAAGCTCTATTTTTCCCCTCCGAGCCAGCCCTGCCTTCTGATTTCACAGTTTCTATCAACGTCAATCAGATCTATCAACATATCCTGCTTTCCTCCTTTTCTTTCATTTTCATGGGCTCCCCCCCACCCCCCGCTTCGGGCCCAGTTATTTCTCAGCTGGAGCCTCCACACTGGCCTCCTCATTGGTCCCCTGCATCATCCTCATCCTTTACACTGACGCAGACCAGTCTTCTCTGTGTATCACTGTGACAGTGCTAACCCCTCAGCAGAACTTGCAGTGGCTTCCTGAAACAGGTGCCCATCAAACAGGTGAAGACGCTTTGCCTTGCATCAAGGACCCCCCTCTCTGCCACCTCAGGCCCCAGTTTCTTTCTCCTCATATTCAAATCCAACCAGACCATCCCTTCGCTGCCTCCAGATGTACCCCCAGGGACTTGCCCTGAGGGTGCCTTTAAACCAGACGAGCCCAGGCACACAGCAGCCAGTGGGCACCTCACAAGGTGTCCTGTCCCGGGTCTCAGCCTTGTCACGGCAGCAGTGCTGAGTCTGCTCTCCTCCTCTCAGTCTGTGTGTTTTTTTCCTCTAACTCCTGCTTTCTTCTGGCATCTCCCCAACTCTTGGCCTTTCTCTCCCACTTCCATCCAGTCTCCCATGTGCCCCTGAGTCCAGGTCATGCCCAGAATGCTCTCTATTTCCCCAGGTCTCTAGTGGCCCCAGGGAAGCTCATCACTGCAGCACCTCTAACCCCCAGGACCCGGCATGGGGCTGGCTCCCCTGGGTTGGGCCCCAGAAGGGGATGGATGCCAGGATTTCCTGCCTTGGCATCTGCTCCGGCAATTCTTTCTACCTGAAGTGGATCAGGCCCCCTCAGCCCTTGTCTTGTCGAAATCCAAGCACCCTCAGGCACCACAAGTGGCCCCTCTTCAGGAAGCCTCCCCGATCCTTCCCTGCCCTGATGGTCATTTCCCTCTGTGACCTCTCCTCACAGCATTGGGCACCACATTATATTCTACCTCTGGTTAGTTAGTTGCGTATTTATCTTGTCTTGTCTTTCCTACTACAAACTCTCTGAGGGCAGACATCTGACTCATCTTTGATCTCCCACGACCTAGGACAGCGCCCAGCCCATCATAAGTCATCGATAAATATCTGTTGAACAAGAATGAAGGGATGCTTTATTGCAGTTTCCGCAAACACTGTTTAGTGGAACACAAGTGGGCTCATAAGATATTAATTGATATTTCATGACCAATTGAGTTTGGCACACGAATTTTCCCATAGAGAACCACATGCTCATAAACCTGTAAAGGCTCTGATAAGTCCTGCAGCAGAGAAGCTTGTGTAATGATGATTGACTTGGCAGATTATCAAATATATTTGAGTACAGGACTTAAAAGAGAGACAAAATATACAAACAGCTCATACAGCCTAATACCAAAAAAGCAAACAACCAAATCAAAAAATGAGCAGAAGACCTGAACAGGCATCTCTCCAAAGAAGACATACAGATGGCCAACAGGTACATGAAAAGATGCTCAGTATCACTAATTATTAGAGAAATGCAAATCAAAACTGCAATGAGGTATCTCCTCACACTGGTCAGAATGGCCATCATCAAAAAGTCTACAAATAAATGCTGGAGAGGGTGTGGAGAAAAAGGAACCCCCCTACACTGTTGCTGGGAATGTAAACTGATACAGCCACTATGGAGAACAGTAATGGAGGTTCCTTAAAGAACTAAAAGGAGAGTTGCCATATCATCATGCAATCCCACTCCTGGGCAAATATCCGGAGAAAACTCTAATTCAAAAAGATACATGCAGGGCTTCCCTGGTGGCCCAGTGGTTGAGAATCTGCCTGCCAATGCAGGGGACACGGGTTCGAGCCCTGGTCTGGGAAGATCCCACATGCCACGGAGCAACTAGGCCCGTGCGCCACAATTACTGAGCCTGTGCGTCTGGAGCCTGTGCTCCATAACAAGAGAGGCCGCGACAGTGAGAGGCCCGCGCACCGCGATGAAGAGTGGCCCCTGCCTGCCGCAACTAGAGAAAGCCCTCGCACAGAAATGAAGACCCAACACAGCCATAAATAAATAAATAAATTAATTTAAAAAAAAAAGATACATGCACCCCAATGTTCGTAGCAGCACTATTTACAATAGCCAAGACATGGAAGCAACCAAAGTGTCCATCAGCAGATGAATGGATAAAGAAGATGTGGCACATACACACACACACACACACACACGCGCGCACGCGCACGTACACACATGGACAGAAGCGTCATGAGGCAACTGCTTGCAGTGTGCGTGTCTGGTTGCCCAGCCTCTCCTTAGGGGAGGGTTTTGCTCTGTGACACGATCAACATATGATTTCTAGTTTTCTTTCTTTTTTTGTTACCTAGTGGATGAGGGTGCTCTTCACTTCCCATTCACCTTTATGGGCATGGACAAAAGAGGGGTGAGGTGTGCAAGGGGGGTGGAGACGGAGGGCAGGGAAGAGGACTCACCCCCGTGGCTTTCTGCTTAGTGTAGGCATATTTGTCCCGAGTCAGTCTTTCAAAACGGTAAGTGGGAGCGAATGTGATTTCTTCCTCCTCTGCGACCAAACAAAACCACGGTTTCAGTTTTGATTTCCCATGTTTCACGTCTGGCCAAGTTCCCCTCTTTTCCAGGCATAATCCTTCCCCCGGTGAGGATACTTGGGAAAAGGGGAGACAGAATGCTGGAGGGAGAGGGCCCGCGAGAGAAGGATGGCGGTTCTCACCGAAGTGCAAGAAAACCTTCTGCTCCTTCCTCTCCATGAGCAGCTGGTCATGGGCCAGGAGGTCTGCGTACTGCTGCTGCTTGATCTTCTGGATGATGGCTTCCGCCTCCTGGAGCAAAGACACGGCCAAGCCACTGGTGAGACAACCCTTTCACCCACGTGGTAAGAGGCACGTCGCCACCTTCCTGCCTGGCGCGCCAGGACCCGAGTCCCCGAAGCTGCACGAGGCCCTGGTCCCAGGGACGCTGGGCTGGTGCTTATTTACACTCCACCGTTTTATACGGACAACCCTGCAATCGTAGTGAAATATCAACTCAGTAACATAAGCTCCTGGCTGTTCTAACTTTACGGAGGGATACTATTTTTGTGTACCGACTTCTAGCATCATTTTTATAAGGCTTCTCTAGATGGGTAGGTATGTCTCCCTGGCTGCCTGTTCTCTCTGTGAGACAGCCTGTTGTAAAGCCATGAAAGGATCTGAAACCCCAGCCCCCAAAGCTATGGGCACTGGGCCTCCGTGATCCGGGCTCGGACTCCGAGAGTCGGCGTGATATTGGTGGGGTGTGCCGTCCTTGGAATCCAGCTGTCCTCTCTCCTGAGACTTACGTTGCCTACGCTTTGGCGAATGCACCTGGCTGACCTCCCGGGGAGTGATTGGGCGGACGGCCCCTTAAACTGTGAAGGGTCAGGATTTGTGGGGCCTCTGTCCAGCCCTCTCCCCTCTGCCTGCTCAGTCAGGAGGGAGAGAAGGAAAGTTCCCGAGGAGCACCCTGTGAGGGAGGGAGTGGCCGGGGAGGCAGAGGGGGGCACAGACGGGCCCTAAAAGCCGCTGTGGCAGCGACAGGCCGAGGAGGCCGAGGGATGTGGGAGGGCTGGGCAAACATCTGGGAGGGGAGTTCAATCCCAACTGGCAGAGGCCTGTAACCAACCCAAGGCCATTTTCTCAGGCCGCTTGTGCTCCAGGAGCCTCTCTCCCCTATAAAATCAGGTCCGTTTCTGCCGTCCCCTCTCCCCTCACAGACAGCAGTGCCAAAGTATTCCTGGTACACAAGGGGCAGACAGTTCTCCTCCCATGCCTGGCCTCTGCCCCATCTTTCAGGAGCAACCAAGTCTCGCTCCAGGCGTGTCCAGGGGCCATGCCTGCCCACTCCCTTCGCAGGGAATCTTTTGCCCTCCCTGAGTGAGCAAGGCCATCTGTGCCATGTGGCCCCTCTGACTGCTGCTCATTGGATGGGCATCCAACTTCAGGAATGCCTTCCTCAGGCTGCCCGGTGACCCATGATTTGGGGAGGAAATGGAGCTGGTCTCTGCAGACTTCAGCCTTTCCTGGGCATCTGGGACTGGCAAGTCGAGGGGCCACTGCTGGTTAGCTAGAGGACCAGAGCGGCAGACAGGTGGTGAGGTGGGGTGGCCAGGACAGTTATGTGGCAGGTAGGCGTGAGCAGAGACCAGCCGTAAAGAAAGGCAGGGGCTCCGTAATGGGACCAGTGTCGAGTCCCGGAGGAGTAGCTGCCTTGGCCCAGCTCGGTCGTGTGTCTCCCTGACCCCCTGCCCTGAGCTAATGCAAGGAGCCTCTGTCCTGCGCATCCCCAGCCCCAGGAGGACGGCCCCTCACCCAGGTGGGCAGCTCCACGCGGTAGTTGAGATCCCCGAGCCAGAAGAGGTGGGTGAAGCGGTGAGTGATGTTAAAGGAGCTCAGCTTCTTGTCTCCCAGAGCCAGAAACCGGAGAATGTTCATATAGTTCTGGTTTCGCCTAATTAAACAAAAAAGCAGCCCGCTTAGCACAGGGGCATCAGTTCCCTGCTGCCCGTGCCAGGAAGTCAGAGGGGACACGTCGGGGAGTGAGACTGAAATCTCCAGCCCTGTGGCAGCAAACCACACTTATGCAGCCCCTGGGCTGAACTGGGAACGCAGGGCGGGGCCCCGGGAGCATCCGCTCCGCAGGGACTCAGAATCCTCAGTCTTCTAGATGGCCGTCTGCGTGGCTGGGCCACCAACAGGCAAAATGCCCATCCGTAAGGGCGCCCCGGATGAGGTTTTCCCTTGAGAAACGGAGTGTTGTTTAGGTGTCTGCTGGGTTAGCGACATGAGGAAATGTCTGTTCCGTCCTTTAGGCAAGATTCAGCCACACGTGGATGTAGCTGGACTTGCCTTTGATGAGAACACGGGAAAAGCCCTTAGAGACCGACCGGACAGGGTCCCAGCCGAGGGCTGAGCCGTCCTTATGGTGTTTAGGGTTTGAGGTCTGTCTGGGCAAATAACCCCAACCCCTGCTCCGGGGGCATGAGCTCCATTACCTGAGTTTCTTTTCGCTTCCGGAAGTCAGGTGGCTGTTGACAAACCCCAAGGAGGTTCCATTGAACATGAACGATACCCCCACGGCTCCCTTGTTCCCTAAAGGGAGGGGGAGGGAGAAGTCAGAGCATCAAACAGGGAAAGCTGCCTAGTGGGGGGAAATCAAGGTGAAGCAACGTCATTCGTCAGGAGGGAGAGAGCCGCTGCGGGAAAGTGGAGGCCAAGGAAGAGAGCAGAACAGCTTCGTCTCGGGTGGGAGATGGGACAGGTGGTAGGGACTGGGGGGCGAGATTCCTCCAGGACAACAGGAAAATGGGATGAGCGGCCAGCAACCTTGGGGTTCTCAGCAGGGCTGAGGGAGGAGGCTACTGGTGTTAACTCATCCTGGCATCTCCCTCTAAGGGTGGGGGGGGTGGGGTGTTAGTTTCTCCACATGCCCAAGCAGGACCATTAGAAGGAACCAGAAACCTTGAGAAGGAGATTCAGAAGGAGGAGACCAGGGCTGGGGGGCAGCGGGTGGTGACCAGCTAACTCCAGATTCCTGGAGAGACCAAAACCCACACTGAGACCAGTGGTCCTCAGAGTATGTTCCCCAAAACAGCATCAGCACCACCTGGGAACTTGCTAGGAGCACACGTCTCAGGCCCCGCCCTGGACCTACTGAATCAGAGCTTCAGAAGTGGGAGCCAGTACTCCATGTCTAGCAAGTCCTCTCTAGGACAGGGGTTAGGCAGACACTGACCCACCACAAGCTGAGAATGGTTTTTATGTTTTTAAACAGTTGGGGAAAAAATCAAAAGAAGAATATTTTGTGACACATTAAAATGGTATGAAATTCAAATTTCAGAGTCTATAACTAACGTCTTATTGGAACACAGTTATGCCTAGACAGAATCCAGTAATTATGACACAGACTGCATGACCTGCAAAGTTTGAAATATTTACTCTCTGGCCTTTTGGAGGAAAAGTCTGCCAACCCTGCTCTAGGTGGTTCTGACACATGCTGAAGTCTGGGAACCTGCTCCACCCATCACGGCATCTGTGAGCCGTACGTACTGAGCACTTGAGATGTACAGGTCCAGACTGAGATGTAAACGTGTAAAAGACACATCGGAATTGTAAGCCTCGGTAAGGAAGACAGACTGTAAAATATCTCATAAATTTTTATATTGAATACCTATTGAAATGGTAATATTTTGAACGTATGAGGCTTGATAAGATATATTATTAAAATCGACTTCCCTTGTTTCCTTTTCCTGTTTTGAATTTGGTACTCAAAATTTAAAACCACCCAGGTGGCTGACATTCTGTCTGGGCTGGGTAGCAAAAGGGCCCTGGAGATCACCCGGCTCTGCCCCTTGGGACTCACAGCCCAGCCAGTGGCCGAGCCAGGCCAGGCCTCCTGCCCCCCCCCCCACTCCGCCGACCCCCACCCCGCCCTGCTCCCCTCGCCCCTCCTCTCAGCTTTCTCCCCACCCTGCGGTGCCGCCTGGGTTTAAATCCCTGCCCACCACTTCCTTGTCACAGGGCCTCGGACAGGTTAGGGAACATCACTGCAGCCTCCAGAGCCCTGTCTGCGAATGGGGCTGATGACAGTCCCTGCCCACACAGGGCGCCTGTATTAAGTAATAGCCGGAACGCGTTTAGCACGCGGCCTTGCACAGGGTACAAGGTCTTAGCTCTCCAAGAGGTCTTAGATCTTCCGCCGGTCAGCCAGCATTCACCGAGCTCCTGCCCTGTGCTGACCATGGCGGGGAGCCATTCTGGGGGAGGTAAGGAGGGAGACCAGCCCCAGGAGACGGGGGAGGGGAGGTGGGGGGGATTGGTACAGGGGAACTCCTCCACCTCCAAGCTGCCCTCCGACTGCCCGGGACTCCTGCCTCCTTCTCTGGCCTTGTCCCATCATCACCCACTAGAGCTGAGCCCAGGGACCACGGGGCCTTGGCTTCGCTGCTCCCCCTGCGTGGAACACCCCGCCCACGAGGACCCTTCTCTGCCCTCGGACTTGGGTCCCAAGGCCCCGCTGTCAGAGGCCCCTGGACGCCGTCTCAGGTAGTACTCGGATCTGCTCTAGTCCCCGCCACACACGCTTTGCCGCCGCTCACTCCCGCAAGCGTCCCGCCGCCCGTCTGTCCGTGGGAGCAGGCCGCCGCGTGCGGTGGTCAGGAGCCCAGGCCCAGCGCCGTGCCGGGGGGCTGGGGGCACACTCGGCTCCGTCCCGGGAACCAGGGCTGGGGCAGCGGCCGGGGGGAGGCCGGCCTTGTGTCGGGCGGTCGGAACGCGGTGCAGGCTGGGGAAGGGTTGGTGGGAGGGGGCGGGCAGCCCAGGCAGCCGAGGATCGAGGACTGGAGGAGGTTCCTGGGCAGCAGAGGGCATGGGCTTCAGAGCAGGGCCGCTGCCACAGGAAGGAAGGGGGGCGGGTGGGCGTGGACGCGGGCAGCTTGCGGTCTGTCAGCAGAAAGGCTGAGAGGGCTTTTCACGTTCAACTGCAGCGGTTATTCTATTTCCTCTTACCTCTGGGGCTCTGTCCTGTCCTTGACACCAGCCACCAGAAACCGCTGGCCTCGCCCTCAGCTCCACCCACGGCCCCCGGGTGGGTGCACCTGCCCTCACACACTCACCGTCACACACAGACTGACACACTGACACACACAGACCGACAGACTCACACAGACTGACAGATTCACACACACACAGTGACAGACTCACACACACACAGACTGACAGACACACACAGGCTGACAGACTCACTCACACACACAGACTCATACACACAGACTGACAGACTCACACACACACAGTGACAGACTCACACACACACAGACATACACACAGACTGACAGACACACAGACTGACAGACACACACAGACTGATAGACTCATACAGACTGACAGACTCACACACACACACAGACACACACACACAGACTCATACACACAGATTCACACACAGACAGACACACACACAGTGACAGACTCACACACACACAGACACACACACAAACTGACAGACACACACACACACAGACTCACACACACACACAGATTCTCACACACACACACACAGACACACACACACACACAAACTGACAGACTCACACACACAGACTGACAGATTCACACACACACACATACACACACACACACACACACACTCACACTCACAGGCATGCAGCCCTCTGCTGTTTTCAGTTCTCTGAAGCACTGTGACTGGTCCCCACAGGCTCAGCTGATACCAGTGTTTCCACCTCCAACCTGAGTCTGTCTAGATCTAGACCAGGGATCATAACCTACAGTCTGTGGCCAAACTGAACCTACGACTTGCTCGTAAATACAGTTTTCTAGAACACGGCTGCGCTCATTCATGTTCCTGCTGTCTGTGGCTACTCTCTTGTGTCAGCAGCAGGGCTGAGGAGTTGCACATGGACTGAAAAGCCTAAAATACTTACTACCTGGCCCTTCACAGCATGTCTGTCAACCCCTGTCCTCGGTCCGTGACACTCAAGGTAAGGTCCGTGCGCTAGCAGTGCTGACACCACCTGGGAGCTCGTTGGAAACACAGAATGTCGGGCTCCTCCTGAGATGTACTGAGTCAGAACCCACGTTCTGCCAGACCCCCAGAAGCACTGGTGTAGACCCCGAGCACGTTTAGGCCCGGAGGACCGCCCACCCCAGGTGGGATGGACACGCGAGCGTCGGCTGGAGCGAGCTTATGTGGAACGCGGCCCCCCGCTCACCCACCCCCCCGCTCACCCACCCCCCCGCTCACCCAGCGTGTTGGCGATGCCCGTCTTCACGTTGTTGGTGCAGACATGGCTAATCCTGTTCTCGTGCTCCGGCTTGGCCAGCACCGCTATGCGGATGTTCCAGAGGGTGTGGATGGCGACCTGGCGGGGAGGACAAGGCTGTGACCCTGGGCCAGGACACAGTGCTTGACCCCAGAGCAAGAGATTCACACCCATCCCTCGCCCCAGGTGTGGGGCGCCCTGTCTGTAGTCCCTACACTTTGGGGGACTCCTAAGGATGCCTCACAGATGAGACAAAGGGTCTTGGAGATGAGAGCCGGCACTGATGAGATTTCGATGAAGTAAAGATGACCTACAAGCTCAGGCAGGGAAGAGGGAGGACCCCAGTGATGAGCAATGCTCACGGACCCCATTAATTTCTGGATACAGGTGCCCCTCTCTGGCCCTGGAAGCGGCGGGGCCCACTGAGCACATTCTTGCTTCTGAGATGCTCCTGGGTTTGCCCAGCCCACTGCCCCAGAGTCCCACCCAGGACTGTGGCCACTGCTCACTGTTTTAAAAGTCATGCTGGTGATTTCTTGCAGGGAATGTTTGAGTATCTCCAGCCACTCCTTCTCTCCCAGGGGGTCCTCCTGGGTGCCGATCACGTAAATGTCATGGGGGATGTAATCAGCAGAGTCATCCCGCGTCTTTCCCTGCCCCTTGGAGAGAAACCAGGACGTGATCTTCTTGGGAGGGGGGGCGTTACCTTCAACAGCAAAACCCAACACCAAGTGAGTCAGTGGTACATCGGGAGAATTCAAAACAGACGTGGGGGGTGGGAGAGGTTCACATAGTCAGGAAACCATTCAGTTCCCCCAATGAAATATACCTTAAAGAACTAGGTACTATCATCACCCGGGCCCTCAGCAGTGAAGGTGTGGGGTCCCAACCACTAGACTGCCAGGTAGTTCCCTCAGTTACATTTCTTTGTAAAGATAAAGTTAAGTTTCAAAACTAGAAACACCTGAAGATTCTGTAACTTGAACTGGTAGCACAAGATGTCAGACACTGTCCTAGTCTCTGGGGCTTTAGTGATAACTGAGACACGGGCCTCGAGGAGTTCACATTCCATTGGTGGTGAGAGAACGCTGTAGGCTGACAAGTTTAGCATGGAGGCTTCTAACCCATGGTTAGGAGACAACAGTGCCTGCATTGCACAGGAGAGATCTCAGCCGAAAACCAAGAGATGTGCGGGAGTTAGCCAGAGAAATGGAAGAGCACGGAGGCCCACCTAGTGCCATTTCAAAAGCTGAGCTGAAACAGCTCAATAAAGAAATGATGATAAAGATTTATTTCCCTCAAAATGCCCTTGGAGGTTGAGTAAACTTTTTTCTCAAAGAGATAACTTTCTTGGTTCACAAGTGCCTAGAAGCCAAAAGCTGGAGTGACCTGACTGCCACCGAGCTCTGCTCCCACTGTGGCTCAGGATGGGAGCACAAACCCTGGGGCCTGGTGGTCTCTGCTTGGGGAGACCCTCGCATGCTGCCCTGGTGAGGCAGGGTCCTGGCCAGCTCCTTCCATGCCGTGTGAAGGGCACCCCTTGCAGTTGTGCGCCTGGACGGCCTGAACCGTGCCCAGCCAAATCTAAGACGTCCAGGCTCGCAGAGGGAAAAACGGGAAGGGGCCGGTGCCCACGTGCATGAACCCCCAAGTGTGAGAGCTGAGGAAATCAGGTGGCCAGTAAGAAACACTGGTGGGGAGAGAAGGATACAGGAACTGGGCAAGGGTTCTACTTCAGCGCTGCCGTGGCCCCTGGAATCTCTGGGCGTGAAGGTCTGGGGAGGCTGGGTCTGGTGGAATCGGGGTGGGCAGCTCTCCTGACTTCCCTCCTGGAACGCCAGCCCATCCTCCACCAAGCGACAGGCCAGGAGTCCCATGTTGCGTTTTTATTTCGGACTGTCCCCCTCCCCCTCCACGAAGGGCTTCTGCTCAGCCTCTTCCTCCCGGGGGGCTGCTGGGTGACACTGTGCTGCATTGGGAGGTGGTCCTGACTCTGCTCCAGACAAAAGTAGGCGAGACAGAGGCCCAGTCAAATTCAAATTTCAGATAAACAATGGATAATGTTTAGAATAAGTATGTCCCATGCAATAACTGTTTGTCTAAAATTTAAATTAACTAGACGTTCTGTATCTACTTAATTTTTTAAAATGTCTAGCTGAATATTTACACCAAATAATTATTTAGTGTAATTCATATTAGTATAAAAATTTGTATTAGCATCTAAGTATATACTGTGTATGTTTGGTACAATGCATATTTGGTGTATATTTGCACTTACCTCTAGCCAAATAGTTATACTAAATAATTATCTAGTATAATTTATATTCAGTATAATATATTTATATATTTAGTATATGATATATACTTAGTATATATTAGTATGTAAATATATATAGTATATATATTTAGCATAATATATATTTAGTATGCATTTATTTCTAGCTAAACACCTATACTAAAAAATAATTTGTTGTTTATAGGAAATTCAAATTCAACTAGGCATCATCTCTCTTTCTCTTTCTTGCTCAATAAACCTGGCAGCCCAAATCAAAAAGGGAGTTCTTCCTTCCAGGACTGAAGCCCCTTGGCAAGCTGCCCCAGGCTGGCAGGTGCCCAAGAGCCTCTTCACCCATATATTCAGACTTTCCAGTTTCGACAAGCAACGTAACCCGTTTCAGCTGCACTTGGGGTATGAGAATCCCAGGGCTTGTTTCTCTTACCCCTTGTCTCAGGATGGGTACCCAGGTCTCGGGACTGGGGGTGGGGGGGAGGCAGGCAAGGATGCTTGAGGCAGCAAAGCAGAACCCCAGGGGAGGTGCCTGGAGGCGGGGTGGCATGTGGACCCACCCATGTTCCAGGTGCCGATGAAGATGGTGATCATGTCGGGCTCCGGCTGCTCTGAGTGCTTGTTCTTCATCTGCTGGAGGAGCTGGCAGAAGCCTTCTCTCTTCTAGGGATTGAAGGGCAGACAGACTCAGACAGGCCTCTGCCTCCCTGCACATGCTACTTTCAAAGGACTGGTCAGCTTCGAGAAAACTGAGGGGAGCGCAGATCAGTGTGGACTTCCAGGAGAGCCATCTGGAAATACGTGTCCGAGGTCTTAAGAGAGCGGCTTCTCTCTGACCCAGCCCTTCCACTGCAAGGACCTGACTAAGGAAAGAATCAGGGACTGTTCGAAGACCCGACTACATCGTGGGGACTGCAGCAGAAAATATTAGGAACCTTCGTGTCCGGTCTTAGGAGATGAATTACTAACTGTATTATGGGTCATCCATATGCTAGAAGACCACAGGTTTTAAAAATTGGGGGGCAGAAGTACTTCATCAACAAGGGTAGACGGTCAAGATACCTTGTTTAGTATGAAAAACCAGTTGACAAAACACTATGAACAGCACCACTGCATTTGTGTTAAAAAAACACAAACAAAAACCATCCTGAAAGATAGAGTCCGAGGATTACTAGTGGTATAGGGCTGTTTCTATTTTAAACTTTTTGTTTCTCTGTATACTTTTTCACTAATGAGAATTAGATTACTTACGTAATGAAAGAAAATTTAAATCAAAGAAACGAATTAAAAAGGAAAGAACACACAAAGGCTGTCGTAGCCTTCTTAACAGTCTTCGTTTAGTTGTCCTGGGTACACAGTAGGGCACAAAGTAGACGTGGCCCTCTCGTAGCTTACAGTCCAATAGGGCAGGGTGACCAAACAAGCATGCCCCCAAGGTTCAGGCTGCACCATATGAAATTACCAACGTTTGACAATTTCACATGATTCAATCTAATGGCAAATCCAAGTTCCCTCCGTAGAAAGCAGCTCACGAAGAACTGTGATGGCTGTCTTTACGGAAACCTGCTTTTAGTTACAAATGGCTCAATATTCAGCGCCTCATCCTTCTGAGCTTGCGGCAATGAGCAGAACTGGGTTTTGGACCTCTGCCCACGTGCCCAGCACGCTGCCCAGCCAGGTTTCTGCCTCCCCCCACCTGTCTGGCCCCCACTTCCTTGTTTTTCCCAGTTCCTTCTCTATCATTCCTCCCAGTCCTTTTCACCCTCTCAGCCAGTTCTGGGCACCCCTGGACCCCCCCATTGGCCTCCCAGCAGCCCACCCCTGCCAGACAGGTAGAAAGAGGTGGGTCCTGGCACTCGATGGGGCTGTCCCTGTGAGCCTATGATAGAAGCTCTGTCCCTCTGCCATGGTGCTGACACGGTCAGCCAACACCTCACACGCTGGGAGCTCTCTGTGCCCTGTCTCATACGAGTCGTACACTGCAGGATAAACAGCAGGGCCGCAAGGGTGGGTTTCAGCCCCTTGTTGGCATGTCTGAAGTGAGGGATAAGGTCACAGAGACACTGTCTGTACAGAGGCCCACCACAACGCCCAGATCCCAAGTTTCTCCATCTGCCCACCCACCTCTTACTCCAGCAGCCAGGCCTGGCAGGGACTCTCACTTCTGCAGAGTGGGGCAAAGTGTAGAAATGGAGGGAGCGCTGGTTGAGACTCAGATCTAAATCTGGGGTGCCCCTGAGGGCCTCCGGGTGCATCCCGGGGAAGTTCAAAGCCCCCCAGTGGGGCTCAGGGCTAGTAAGACATGGATGATAAAGGGTGCACTCTCTCAGGGGCAGGCGTGGCAGCAAAGGGAGAGGATGGAGCTGTGATGCTTGAATCCCAGCTGGCCTGGAACGCACCCCCTCAGCTTCCTGCGCTTGGCTTTCCCAGGTGGGAAATGGGTTGTGAGAGCTGAGTGAGCCCATGGTACCGACTTCCAGGCACACAGCAAGCCTCAGAAATTGTGCGTCCCTCACTCCCCTCTCGGCCCATCTTAGTGGTTTGTCGTCACTTACTTTGGAGTCAGCAAAAACATATTCCTTCCGCAGGGTCTTCTCCTTCTCTGTTTCCACCAAAATCACCAGCTTGTTCAGAAACTTCTGAGATTTGATGAGCTGCAGGACTGAAGAGGGAAGAAAGCTCATCTTTCTCATCATCACCCAACACGCAGAGCCTCCACTACACTCTGGCACTTGACCATCAACAGCCCTGACTTTTCCGTGTCCAGGCTGAGCCCCAGACCTGTGCCTGGTCTCCCAGATCCTTGCTCCTCTTACAGGGAGGAGTTCATGGCTGGGAAGGGTGGTGCCTGGAACAGGAAGGGTGGCCTGGCCGGAGCAGAGACAGTGTGACTGTCCATCTTTTCAGCTGCCTCCCTCTCTTCCTTCCTTCTCTCTCTCTCTCCTCCTCCCTATCTCTTTTCCTTCCTTTCTCTTCCTCCCTTCCCTCTTGTGCTTTTGAATTTATATCTAAATGAAAAATTAAATATTTTCACTTCTATCAACGACTAAAAGACTCAAATTGTTCTACAAGATTTTTACGAACAATTGCACTCCCCAACCCCACCTCCCTCCAATGTCCAACTCCCTAGAGGCAACCACTATCAATTCTTTTAGTGGATTCTTTTGGAATTTTACTTCATGACTCTAAATACGATGGTTATATTGCTACTTCCTGGTGTTTCAGTCTTAGGTACTTCCTATTACATAGTGACTTCCCACTATAGAAGATGAAGGTTTAGCTCTCTTTCACATTTACAACCTGTTCCCCCACCTCACCATTCCCCTCTCCCTGCCAGTTTAGTCCCTCCATCATCCTTCTAATAATTATATCATCATTTTGGCCAGATAAGCATTCAGTGTTTGTTATTATGGGAGTGCTCTTAACAGACAAGGCCTGACTGCTTTCTTTTTCCTACACAACTTTCTGTTTTTCCTGGAGTTAATAATTGCCGTACTTTTTTCAGTGGTCCTAACTCTCTCAGTTTGTAACTCTCTTTTCCGTGTGGTCAATCACTTTCATCAGTTTCATCATCCTGAGGGAGCCTCTCCCAGAGCCTCTGGGCCTTCTCTTCTCCAGACTGGTGACCTCTAGGCCTGATGCAGAGCCGTTACTTTAGGGCCTTCCTTCTCCATCATCTGGGAAATCCAATCACCTCTGTCTCTCTTGTATTGGATCCCATGTCGTCCTCTTCCTCAGTTTATGCCTTCATTTTGGTAGAGCAACAGCTCTAGTAGCTTTCCAAGAAAGAAGGGATGGGGTGATACATTTCTGGAAGCTTTGCATGTCTGAAAACTCTACCCTCACGCTTCACTGACACAACTCTAAGTTAGGAATAATTCTCCTCAGGACTCTGGAGACCTTGCTCCATCCTTTCTAGTTTGCCGCATTGCTGCTGAGAAATAAAACATCCTTCTGATCCATCTGTATGCAGAAGAGTTCACAGGGCAAGCCTGACTGCTATCCTTGGAAAGCCAGCTTGAAGGTGGCCCTTGGTTGGCATCTAGGACCTTGGATTTGGGGAGGGTTCCCAGCATCCCCAGAACTAAGAGCAACTCACTGTGCCTGTGATGTTTGTACCAACAGTGTGGTTTACACTGAATATTTGTTTTCCTCCTGGGAGTCTGGGTGTGTACCAGGCAGAAGGTGCCTACATGACCAGCCTCCAGTAACATGCTGGGATTCTGAGTCTCTAACAAGCATCCCTGGTAGATGACATCTCACATGTGTTGTCACAACTCATCAAGGGAGGAATTAAGCACGTCCTGCGCAACCCCCACAGGGAAAGGACTTCTGGAAGCTTGTGCCTGGTCTCTCCTAGACCTCACCCCAGGCACATTTTCCCTTTGCTGACTGTGCTGTGTCCTTTCACTGTAATAAACCACAGCTATATGACTCTACACTGAGTCCTGGGAGTCTTCCTGGAGAATCACTCACTGTACCTGGACATGGTCTTGGGGACCCCTGACCCAGGCTATAATCTATCTTTTGCTTTGAAGATTTTAGGATCTTTTCTTAGAATCCAGCGTTATGAGACTTTCCAATGTTGCATGTGCCTCAGAGTGTGCTGGCCACTCGGTGGGCCATTTTCAGTCTGGAAACTGTTTAGTCCTGAGAACTTCTCTTGAATTGTTTCTTTAATGCTTTTTCTCACTGTTTCCCGGTCTTCTCTTACTCTCATTACATTGGTATTGGACCTCCTGGACTGGTCTTCTAATTTTCAAAAATCCCTTCTCTCCTATGTCTCCTCACTTTGTCCTTTTGTTCTACCTTCTGGGAGCTTTCCTCAACTTTATCTTTCCACCCTTCCTTTGAGTTTTTATTTTTAAAATTTCTGAAAAAAGATTCTGCTATAATGTTTTTATTTTTCCTTACTAATCTCCTGTTCCCTTCCTTCTCCTTTTTCTTCATTTTTATTTTGTTCTCGGAGTGTTCCTTTAATAGCATTCTGTTCTTGTTTCCTGGTCCAATTTCTTTTAACTGTCATCATTTGTTTCCTGCAAGTCTTTTGTCTTTTTTCCTTACTTCTGCCTTGAGTCTCATTGTTTCCTATTCCAGGCTTCTCTCCACTGTCTGGTGGTCCTTAGCTGTGCATCCCAACAGTGCCAGTGGGGGACTGTCCAGCAGGGTTTCTCCACTGGGTGGTCTCATGGGTGGACTTGTGGGGAACCTCTTCATGGCAGTGTCTTTAGATTTTTGTTCCTGGGCTGGTCATGTGGTCCAGGAAGAATCTTCCAACTGCCTGCCTGCAGGGTGTGGGCCTGGCTGGCAGCATCCCGAGCTGGGCAGGGGTGAAGGCTGGCGTCTCAGCGTTCAGAAGTAACGCTGGTGTCTCCCACTCCCTTACCTCCTCCAGAGAATGAACCTCAGGTCTTCTGCCTAACGTGTGAGGGGTAGCCGCCAGCTGTGTGGCATGGACAGGGATCTGGTGGGTCTAACTCTTTTAAAAAGATTTTCATCCAATCCTGCTGTCTATAACCCCAGCTTCACCCTCACTCCAGGGGCCCCGGTTGCTATTGACTCCTATGCCCTTTGTGGTTCTGTGGTATGTCAGGTGTCTCAACTTTCCCTATGCCATACTTAAAATTTAGCTTTTTTGGTTCCTATAAATTGGTTCTCATTATCCATCTGCTTTTCAGCATTCAGAATTGTGTTGCCATTACCTGCCCTCCTGTTTTCTCTGTCCCTGTCAGTTTTGCCTTTAGGAAGGGAACTGACAATCGTGTGTGTGCTCAGCCACCATCTTGAGCTGAAGTCTCACTCTAGGGAACTCGTGGGGGGCCCCTGCTCTCAGAAGTCCCCTCAGCCTTGTCAGAGGCAGCCACAGACTCCTACTGCTGCCAACTGGAACGCCCAGCTTCTCCAAATCTGCTGCTCTTAGGCTATGTCTCCCTCCCTCCGAATCTCTGGTTTTCCTTCTCTTTGTAGGACTGTGTGGCTGCCCCTGGGACGTGACATCTTGCTTGCTCAGAATTAGTATTATTAATACTAATATTAGTGTCAGTGGCAGGGTCAGTAAGTGGCCCACTTGTTCCCATACTTAGTAACATAGAATCATTTCGGTTCCTCTTCCCTTGCCCCTCTCCATCTCCTCCATTAGCCGGTCTGAGCAGTTCTACCTCCACAACGTTCCCAACCTGCCTATCTTTCCCCATCTCAAGCCACCACCACCTCTTGCCAGCCACTGTCACAGCCCTTTAATTGGTCTCCCTGTCTCTGCTTGCCCCTGCCACCGTTTATTCTCAGCACAGCAGCCAGAGCTCATTTTAGAGGGGATCCCACCATTCCCCTGCCTGAAACCTCCAAACAGTGGCTCACTGCACTTAGAACACACCCCGGGTCACCAAGGCCCGGTGGTTTCTTCATCCTCCGAAGCCCCAGGCAGAGCCACCTCTGTGGTGTGAAGCTTCCCCGCACAGCCCCACACAGCGCTCCTCAGTCCTCCTCCAGGGCTAACCTCACATCTGACCCACATTCTAAGACATGCGCACACGTCAGCTTTCCCTCCCGAACTGCAGGTTCTTTGAGGGAGGGCTATATAACTCAGGGCTGGCCCACGGAAGATGCTCAAAAGAGAAATGTGCATTGAATTAGCTGACAAGAATTCACAGTGCTCCTCAGAATCCTGACGACCATTTCTTTCAGTCCAGAAACCTCAAGTTTTTAGAGCCGTCAGGCACTCTCTGACAATCTCCTTACTCATTGTTCGTTTCTGTTTCATTTTGTCAAAGCTGGGTCCATTCCTTTCAGTTGTAAGTTAGACTCTGTGGCCGTTAAGAGGAAAGTATGGTTCTAAGCCCGTCACTTTCAACAGCCCTCCCCCGCTCACACCCTCAATAAGTCCCCAGCTCTCCTGCCCAAGTTGGCAGTGGACGGAGCGGTCCTGCCCCGGCACTGCGATCGAACTCTGCGTGAATATGACAGCTTGTCACACTCCAGTGTCCAGGGACTTCGTTTCCTGATCCGTCGTCCTCCTCACTGCTCGATTCTACCTTCCTCAAAGCTGCCTTGGAGGGATAATTATATGATGATGATGGTGGTAGCAGCCAATTATTTGAGCATCTACTAGATGCTAGACACTGTGGACTTTGACGTTTACTTACTGAAGACTCACGGCAGCCCTACAGGACGCTACTATACCTATCTGACAGAATAATAAACTGAGGACAGAGAGAGGGCCCTAGACCAAGGTCACAAGTGGCTGACCTGGGACTCAAGGCTGGGCTTCTAACACCTCCCTGTGCTCCTAACACCACTCTTCTCCTTTCTGCACCCCACCTCCTGCACAGGGCTGGTCCCCAGAATTCCATCCCCCCTGCTGCCCTGAGAGTATCCCTTGGACCTTCGTGCCACAGCCCAGGTGGGACTCAGGAGCAGGAGGTTGCAGGACAGGGCAGGCCCCTGTGGGGCAGCCCCCATGGCCTCTACCTGGACACTTTGCCGTGGGGTCAGTGCTGCCTCTGGGCTCATGGGATGTACTTTTACAGGCATTAGCTCGTCTACTCATGACAAGCCTATTATTCCCATTTCACAGATGAGAAAATGGAGGTACAGAGCAGTTAAGCAACTAGGCCAACATGATACAGCCAGCAAGTGTCAGAGCCTAGATTTGAACCTGGGACGTCTAGCCCCGGAGCCCATGTGTGCTCTTATCCTCTGTCCTGCTGTTCCCAGCATAGTGTCTGACATCGAGTTGGTGCTGAACACACAATCCCCTTCCCGTCCCGCCTGGATGTCCAGCCCTAGGAGGTTCTAGGGGTGACGAGTGGTATCTGCAGGGCTTGGCTGTCAGGCCAAGTATCCACCATCTGAATAGACAGCTCAGGCCAGTGTTCTTGATGGGGCGAGGCTGTGGCTCATGTCATGTCCCCTAGAGTCCCCTGTGGGATGTGCTGTGACCTGCTCCCATTTGCCATCTCTGCTGGCGAGAGCTTCAGAGTGGGTGGTGGTGACCCAGGACAATATCTGAAGGCCACTCCAACTCATGGGCTAAATGACAGTGGGCAGACAGCATGGAAGCACAGCCCACGCTCCCTACAGGCATCTGCTTGGCAAGGCTAGAGCAACGGGATTTTCCCAACTTTTCAACACCAGCCATCAGTCACGGTCTCCAACCAGAACCTGCCTCCAGAACATTCCATCCCACAAGTCAGGCTTCTAACAGAACCAGAGGAGAGTCCTCTGCTTCCAGACAGCAGGAAAAAGATTTTACATGGTGACCACATGCATATAATTTCTATGTGTGTGTGCATGTGTATGTATAACTACAACACAAGTTTCATGAAAGAATGTTTACCTTTACTCTCTGCTTTGATGTTTTCTGGTTTCTCCTTCTCTGTTCTTTCTCTTCTCACACTACTTTATTCAGAACAAAAGATACTGATCATGCCTGGAACTGCCAGATAAGATACAGGATGACTGGGATTCCTTTACAGAAAAAGGCGTACCTTTTCACTACAAGTATGTTCCAAGTATTGCACGGGACATACTTATACTAAAGTTTTTTCATTGTTTATCTGCAATTTGAGTTTAACTGGGCATCCTGTATTTTTATTTGCTAATCTGGTATCCCTAATTATATGCTACTAAGCAAATTTTGAGCCCCTGCAGAATAAAAAATACTGTTTACAGACCAGAGGGGCTTTGTCTTCAGGGGCTGGAATACAAACTGCTGTGTGAAATTTGAGGGGAGAGTCCATAGCACTTACCAAGTATCTCAGGGAACCTGTTGGCCAGGTGAGGATAAAATGAGATCAAGTAAGGAAATGCGGCTCAGAAAATACCATGTTACGATGCATAGGCTCCCCGCCTTGTACAGATGGAGAAACTGAGGCTTGGAGCTGCCCCCTCCCTGGCAGGCCAGCCTCCGAGGCCAGTGATGCCAGGGGCACATCTGAGCATTTTCCCCCATTCTGCTTGGTTGTTGCCCAAAGCCCTGCTGTCCTCCAGGGGTCCCTCCCCTGGGAGCCTCTCTGTAGCCTTTCTCTTCCCCTGACCTTGGCCACACTGCAGGCTGTCACTTGCCATTCTCACTATCAAGGCTGCCAATTCTAGACTCTGCCTCTAAAACTGCCTCCCTGCCCCCTCCCCTGTTATTCTCCATCCAACCTGTGGCCTTCTTCGGAGCACTCAGTAATAGCTGAAATCATCGTATTGACATATTTATTGGCCACTCAATGCATTGGAATGTAAATTCCACGTGGACAGAGTCTTCGACCATCCTGCTTGCCCTGGATCCCCAGTGCCTGGCCCACAGCAGCTTCTCTATAAGTTTTTGGCGTGTGAACATTTTCCATTTTACTGATGAGTTTGTTTGAGATGCAAAGCCTCAGTTGCCCAGAGTTGGCTCCTATGTGCTAGGTTTTCCTAAGGAGCCTTACACGTAGATCCGTTCACATGAGTCTTATCATCCCCATTTTACAGATGAGGAAACTGAGGCCCAGGAAGGTTAAGTGTCGCATGCAAGGTCACACTGGTGCTAAGTGGCTGAGCTGGGATGTGAATTCAGACAGAGCTCAAGACTTTAATGCCATGCTAAACTGTTTCTCTGTCTGTGCTACCCTAGAGATGCAGCCTGATTTGGCCAGCAGGGCCTGAACCAGGCATAATGATGACCACACGCGTCAGTGTGGCTCCTAGCAGGGAAGAGCATGAACACACGTGGAACCGCCACCCTGGGCCAAGTATGAGCTCATTTCCCCAGGGTGGGAGGAAGCAGGTGGAGCGTACAGGGCAGGCCTCAAGGTAGAGGGGACACGAGAGGGGAGCCTTACGACTGGGGGTTCCCACAGGCAGGCTGAGGGTTGGTGGGTGCCCCAGCAGAGGGTGGAAGGTGCCTGGCAGGACTTACTTTCCCAGCAGCCTGCTGCTGAGCGGCCGCAGTAAGGGCACTAGCAGAATGAGAACTTTACAGACACGAGGGGGCCTTACTTTTCTTGTGGCTGTAGAACTTGTCCTCAGAACCATCCTTGGACTTCTTAATTATCAGTTTCCCAGATTCAACATCAACTTTGAGCTGCAGTTTCTGAGGAATCCCCAGAGATTCTGACTTTACCTGTGGAAAGGAGGTGGGGGGGAAGGAGGGGAGGGGCAGAGGAGATTTTGGTTATCCCTTCTCTGTGCTTTCACAGTGCCAGTCCGTGATCCCTTGTCGATACGACTGGGCAGCCCTTGGCCATGTGTCCAGCCCTGGTGTCCCTGCTGCACGGGACCACTGGGCTTCTGTTTCTGAGCTTCCCTGCCGCAGAGGGAGTTTCCATGGGCAGCTCGTGAGAGTCCCTGAAACGTGGGAGGAGCCCAGCTTGTCCACCGTGTGCACATCAGCTATTCCGCCAGGTCTGGTGAAGGGAACGGATGAACGACTGGAAGATGGTTTATTCACAGCTGAATGTGGCAACACTCATTAATCTGATGTGTCATCTACTTCCACAAAGGATTTTAGTAACAGATTTATGCTCCTGGGCCTCGTTACAACCCATAAGTGAACATTCACTGATAATAATTAGGAAAAAGACAATTGCCTAGGCATGTTCAGAAGATGGAAATACATCTTAAAATCGAATTGTCATCAGGGCTAGGAAGGATTTGGGGGTGGGCATCCTGTCCTGTTTCTGAATGTGGAACCAGTGCTGCGCAAAAAGAAAAGAAGAAAACAGCCCGCTCGTGGTCCCGGTCGCGCGGAGGAGGATGCGCACGCGGGGGGGGGAAATGGCTGCTGAAAACAAGCCGGAAGGGCGGTTCCCAAAGTGTATTCCGCGGAGCTCGCGCCTACTGTGTTCTCAACACCGCGCCACCTATAGAAGATGATCATGGGAATAGCAACAGTCATGTAAAAATCTTTTTACCGAAAAAGCTGCTTGAATGTCTGCCGAAATGTTCAAGTTTACCCAGAGAGGCACCGTTGGAACACTAATGAGAGATCATGATGCAGCCGTCCTTCTGGATTTTTTAAAAATGTGTGACCCTTCACCTTTGATCCCCTGACCTGCATTACCTTGGTAACCGTTTCATTTTTTAATTTTTCATTTTTTGATTTTGGTGTACAAGCTGTAACATTTCATCTCTCAAAGTGTCACATGTTGATTTCCTCAAATAGAGATACCCCTTTGAGCGATAAAAAAAAAACGAAAAGAAAAACAAATTTCTGGGCCTGGAGATTCTAACTCAGTCACTTTCGGGGAAGTCACAGGAATCACTTTTTTTCCCCCTAATCCCTCCTTGAGGCACTATTTTCCAGCCAGTTCGGGGAGGCCCTCTGTTTGATGACACTCACTGCCCCCATTTGGAGAAGGAAGAAGTTTTGGCATCTTGGGCCAATGAGAAGCTCCTTCCTTGGGAGCCTCCCCATGGCGAAGGCTCCACAGGTTCATCTGGGCACCCATTCTAAGGTTTAATCATCTTCCCAGGGAGCTGGTTCCGCTGACCGTCAATCTCAGCCCAGCCATTGGGCTCCCTCCTGAGGAAGGACTGGGGGTCCATCAAAAGCCCCCCTTCCCCAGGGACCAGAACCGCCCCCAGCCCCCTCCTGTGAAGCACAAGTCCACAGCCACTTACCTCAAAGGTGACTGGTGGGATGAGGGAACGCCAGTGGGAAGACTCGGGACCCTCATGCAGCAAGGCCTTGACCTGTGGGCAGAAACGCACGGGGCCCTTCAGGCTGGGAGGGGAAGGGAAGGCAGTACAGGTTGGGACAGAGTCACAGGGGTACCTGGGCATTCTCCAAGCGAAGAGGGGGCCATAGAGAAGTCCAGGGAAGCTGCAGGGTCCCCCACATACCTTATCTTCAATAGAAGACAGGAGACTTGTCAGTTGGCTGAGCTTGGCCACCATGTAGATTGGATTGGCCTCACCAGGCACCTGGTACATAAGAGCAAATAAGGACGGGATGCTGAGTGCCAGCCGCTGAGCGCTTTCCATGCTTCATCTTGGTTCATCTCCCTAACAACCCCACAAGTACGATTACTGTCCCCCTTTGAAGACAAGGAAATCAGGGATATGTACAACCGTCTCAAAATTATGATGACCAAAAAATGCATCTTCCTTTCTTCTTCCCTCTAAACCTGCTTCTTCCCCGGTGCTTCTCAGTTGCTTAAACAAAACCGAGGCCTGTCCTCGATTATAACCTTTCCACCCTCCTACGTGTACTGCATCGGTGCTCCTGGCTCGACTTCCGAAACACGGCCGTCCCCGGCTCGAAACCCCCTGGTCCAGCTGCTTCCCACCACTGAGAGGAAATGATCCAAACTCTTAAAGACTCTGTATGATCCACCCCTCAGCCCCAGCCATGCTCATCCTCACTTCTTATCTGCCCTTGGCCTTGAGCTACACTTTCTGAGGAATCCCTAGAAACATGGATGTCACCTGAGAAGGCCACTTCCTTGTCATTCAGGTCTCAGAGCCACAGAGAGGTCTTCCCTGACCACACGAGCTAAAATCATCTCTACTAGATCACCCTGCTTTGCTTCATACCAATCACCACGATTGTTTATTTGCTCTTTGTGTATCTCCCCTGCTAGAATGTAAACACTGTGAGAATTGGGACCGTGAGAAATGTATCCGGTGCTGTGACATCGGTGCTTGGCCGGTGAAGATGCTCGGTAAAGCTGTTCAATGCATGCCTGAGGCCCAGAGAGCTGAAGTTACCTGTCAGAAGTCACACAGCTAGTAACGGCACAGCAGGCCAGGAAACCATGTCTGCTTGGCACCAAGTCCACGGTCTCAAGCATTTATTCACAGAACAAATACTTACAAAGCACCTATTCTGTGCCAGACACGTTCCCAAGGTGCTGGAGATGTAGAGTTAAAAGGGCACCATCCCCGCCCTCCACTAGGACAAGAACACCAGACTTGACAACCTTGAACACCAAGCAGAGTGGAATGAGGGTTGTCACCGATGAGGAGATGTCCCTTTACCCCCCCCCCCCCCTTCCTGAATAAGTCAGCCAGGTTACACAGGCTTTTTTTTTTTTTTTTAAATAAGTATTATTATTATTTAAAGATTTATTTTTATTTATTTATTTTGGCTGCACCGGGGTCTTAGTTGCCACACGCAGGATCTTCGTTGCCGCCTGCACACTCTTAGTTGCGGCACGTGGCGTCTAGTTCCCTGACCAGGGATGGAACTCAGGCCCCCTGCATTGGGAGCGCGGAGTCTTACCCACTGGACCCCCAGGGAAGTCCCTACAGAGGCTTTTGACCTCAGTTTCCCAGCAGCCGCTTTAGCTCTCTCCTTCTGCCATCACCAATCACCGTCACTTCTGACCATCAGCAGTACTGCCGCTACGGCCACCTCCAGCACAGCCATCACCGCCATCATCGTGGCAGTTACTCTCCGTCACAACTTTCTCTAATTCTTCTTGGTTTGGCCCTTGCTCCTCGACAAAGCTCTCAATCAGTCTTCAGTTATTATTGGTCAGCAGGAGGGCTCAAAAGAGTGGAGCTGAGATGCAGGTAAGAATGGAGCAGGACAGCAGGTGGGAGACTACAGGATCCCTTGTTTTAGGGGTGTTTTTCTCATAAAGAGTTGAAAAGATGGCAGATTCAAACCCCCTCATCCTCCTTCAGACACTGGAGATCGCCTGCTTACTACCCAGCCCATCACCTGGTGGTAGGATGGTGTCTTCCCCACTCTCTCTTCGAATCTATGTCTTTTGGGGCAGGTTTGGTAAAGACGTACAAAGTATAAATGAAGCTACCAACCAAGTGGGAGTTAGTTCTTGGAACAAAAGGTATTAGAAGAACGCTGGAGCTTAGCCTCTACTGCCTCGTTAGGCAGAATACATATGACCATGTGATGGGTTCGTATGCTATGCCCAGCGTGTTTAAGATGTATTGACTCTTCTAGTCCTTGGTTTGCAGATGGGGAAACTGAGTCAGAGTGGTGAGTCACTTGTTCAAGGTCACAAAGCTGGTATTGACCTGAGATTTGAATGTAGATCTCGCCCAGTGGGTCTCAGCTGGTACAGATTTTGCCCTCTGGGGTCATTTGACAATGTCTGGAACATTTTGGGTTGTGAAAATTGGGGGATTCTAATGGCATCTAGTGGGTAGAGGCCAGCATGTGTTAACACCGTACAATGCACAGAACAGTCCCACACAGCAAAAGAAGATCCGGCCCCAAATGTCACTAGCGTTGAGGTTGAGGGCAAAATTCACAACTCAGCCTCAATGTGGGCGAATTGGTCTGAGGGCCACCTGTGGGTTTGTAGAAGCGGACCTGGTTACTGCACTTAGCTTTTCAGTTCAACTTCGGAGGATGTGGGCTCCAAGGTTAACGACTCTCTGTTCTTACATAGGGCAGACCCAGGGCTCTCCCCAAACTTCGGACCAGCAGTCATTTTGATAATGTTGCATTTTGCACCTCCCAGCAGTTCTCAAATAAATGTCGCGCAGGGGTCCCCATCTTATCTTGCCTACCTAACGGAAAGGGCCTAGTGTTGGTAAGAGGCTACCATGGCCAGATGTCTCACCCAAGCAATTTCATTTACTCCCTCATATACCCCTGCAGTGGCAGATATGACAATGCCCATTTCTCAGATAAGGCAACTAAGGACGGGGCAGGCGGGAGGCAGGTGAGTTAGATACTGAACTTGGGTGTTTTTGATCCAGAGGCCAGTGTTCTTTCCTCTACCTCAGGCAGCCTCGGAACTCCCTCTTCCATTTGTGAATTTCTGGAGGCATCAAGACATTGTCTGCTTTTCTTGACAAGTCAGGGTCTCAGACAGGAGGGTGGCAGCCAGAACCCTTCCTCTAAATCCTGATGCCACCTCCCATCCCATCGCTACTCTGTCCTGCCACCGAATGCAAACACTTTGGCCTCTGCACGCAGGGCATCATGCTGGGGCGTGGCTGTTACCAGCTTTTCTCTCTGGAAGCTTCTCCCTCATCCAATCCTACTTCAAAGACTTGGGTGTGTGGTCTTGTATTCAAACGATTTAAATTTTAGTGTCTGGTAGGGTCTCTGTTTTGTCTAGATTTGCTTTTACTTTCCCGGAAATTAACCCACCATTCACTTCAAGGAAAGCAAAATTACATTGTTGTTGTTTTTTTTATCCTGATGAATTCTAAGTTGTACAAATAGAACACAAATTTTCTCAGTAAAAAAAAAAAACTCCAAAAAACCATTTGGGCAAACCTGAAGTCTCCCCTGACCCAGGCCCCTCTGGCCCAATTCCACCCCCTCCTCGTGAACAGAGTAGCCCTTCGGGTATAAACACTTCTGGTACGATTTCCACGTGTAGACTTACATCCTAGTTTATATATTGTTCTACCGTTTGCTTTTTTCACTCAGCAGTATGCCTTGGAGTCAGTGCATCCGCCTTAGAACAGAATTCTGCATCATACTTTAACCCTTTCTCTCTCTGTTTGTGTTTCCAGCGTTTCTGTTTTTAGAGACAAAGCTGTGATAAACATTTCTGTCAACATCTCTATGCAAACACGTAGACCCTACGGCAGCTGCCTGCAGGTAGAATGGCTTACTTGAAGGACTCCGGGCATTAAACATTTTCATGCAGACGGCTAAAGTGCCTTTTAGGAAAGCCATTTCCACTCTCAGCTGTGAGTCCCTGACCCTCATGTTAGAGCCAAGTCCTGGCTTCACCAATCAAATTTTCCTGTCTGAGAGGCAAGAAGAGGTCTCCCTGCTTTGCAGGTCATTTTCCAGTTACTCATGAGGTGTTAACTAACATCTTTTCCAGGGCATCCCAGCTATTCCCAGTCCCTCTTCAGTAAAACAGGCTTTTAAAATCCTCTTCCCACTTAAAAAATTTGGTTGCTTTTACTTAATCGTGCTTGGAAGGGTTTGCTTTTTAAACATTTTTAAACCCTTGTCCCTTGCAAGTGCTTTCTCTGGAAGTCCTATCTGTGCTTGTTTTTACCTTTGCCGAGGACACCTTCTGTGACACAGACAACTTGGCCTTGGCCCCCTGCCAGGCTGTGAGCACGCATATGTGTGTGCGTGTGTGTGCGCGTGTGTGTGCGTGCGTGTGTGTGCACGTGTGTGTGTGTGTGTTTGTGTGTCTGGCGGGGGGCCTGCCTTCACCTGCTCTTCCTGGGGCATAAGGTGGGATCAAGCATTTAGGCACCTCATGTTTTTTTCAGTTTCTGATGAGAAATGGTGGGAAAAGGTCCTGCCTTGCCTCCTTATTCAGCACTAATAAGGAGTTCTGCTGGCGGTTGCATAATTTGAAATCTTTATTCCTCAAATCAAAATCCAGCGGGGGCGGGAGGTCAGGGTGCTGAGGCTCCCCGGCCCCCTTATACTCTGGGGGTCCAACAAAGGCAGTGCTTCCTTCTGAGCCCTCGGGACATTGGTTACCTCTTCTCCCCATGCCCCATCTGAGCCCCCACCCCTGCCCCACTGGTTTTATCAATCTCATCTGTCCAATCCCAAAGTCTTTACCTGAGGCCGTGGACGCAGGCTGGGGGAGAGCTGCTGGTCAAACAGTCTCTGCAGAGATTCCAGGGTAGGGAGGGTCCGGGTGACTTCGCTGGGGGTAGGGGACAGGGTGAAGGTCAAGGATTAGTGAGGACCCAGTGAGGCATCACACACACAGGCTCCAGCTGGAGACGCTGCGTGGTCACACCCACTCTGGCAAAGGCAGGGATCCTCCCCAGAAGGACAAGCCCGGGCAAAGATCCAGGCCTGCCGGTACTGGTCCATCTCCTGAGAACCCCCCACCCCTTGCGTCCTGACCAGGACAAAACTGGAGCCGTGATGCGTAAACCTGATTCACCTTTGTTTAGCCACACTCAACTACGAAGCCTGTAGAAAATTTGAATCTAGAATCACAAAACTACTTAGAAATAATGTAGTCGTCCATGGTTCCCAAACTTTAGCGTTTGTAAGAATTACACCCTCATCGAGTGTTAAAAACGCAAATGTCTGGGCCCCAACCTGACTTGGTCTGGAATCTGCATTTTAATTTGATGCCCCAGGGGCTTCGCGTGCCAGCAGTCTGTGCTTTCTGGTTCACATCTCCTCTGAGCAGCTAAGGTGGATGCCCAGAGAGATCTGTCATTGTCTAGTACGCTGACAATTCCAGTACCAGGGCTTTATTGATCCTTCGTTCCCTTCTCATCTTTTTCTATTTTCTCATTGTTTTGGGCAGGGTGGGCAGACAATTTTGAGTTCTATTTTTCATCTATTATTTCATCAAAAACTTCATGTTTTTACACATTCAACATTCCTAGTGGTTTCAAAATATTCTATCAATTAAATGTACCAAAATCAATTGCTAGATATTTGGGTAATTTTGAGATCTTGGTGATTATAAATAAAGCCTGCTGTGAACAGCTTTGTTCATATAACTCTTCTTTACTTATTTTCAATTACAGTCTTAAGATAACCAGAGATTATGGCTCTTGATCAATATCATCGTTAAGCCTTTGAGTGACGGTGGCCTTGGCCACTGTTCCAGCCTGCTCATCCTTTGTGCTGTCTGAATTCTGTTATTCTCCTCTCTCTCTCTTTTAGTGGGCATAACAGTGCATTTTAATACTGATGAATTGATTTGCATATCTTTAATGTCTAAGTATTTTTCTATCTGGTTGGTTTCTATTGTATTTCTCTTCCTATAAACTGTTCATGTCCATTGTTGGTCTTCTGTTGGGAATTTTGCTGGTATTTTTATACATTGGTATAAACTCCTACTTATTGCTTTGCTTTTTATTTAATCTAGGTGTTGTAAGTTTTTTTTTTCCCCCATTCTGTTGTTTTCACCCTAGGTAGGCTGGATTTCATTATAAAGTGCTTTATAGTTTTTTATTGTTCTATTTTTCACCTTTTCCTTGGAAATTTTTTTGCTTACCTTAGTTAAAAATTTATCAGCATTTACTCGTGAGCAATTAGTAGCTCACTTTAAATTGGTTTCTCACTCTTAAAAGTTATGTTATAAACAGGGTTTTGGGGGGTTGTTGTTATATCTTTTTAGTTCCTTACTTCATCTGGAATTAAAAAAAAAAATGTGGTGGAAATAAGTTCACCTTTTTCCATGTTGCTATTCATTTTCACTCAACTGCACTTACTCTTTTTTCCACAGTTCTTTTGGGCTAGATCATTGCACAAGCTCATCTTAAATATGATAGGATTTATTTTCAGTTCATATCATTCATTCAACGAAAACTCTGGAGTGCCTCATATGTACTAGGCAATGTCATGTTCATAGATTGACACATCTCACCATTGCAAGGATGGTGTTGTAGCCTACTGGCTTTGATTGGCCACCCTTGGGATGCCTCTGGGGGCCAAGGATGGGGTGGGGGGAGGTAACTGGCCTGGGGAGGGGGAGGGAAGTGCCAGGCAGACAGGGTTCTCAGTTTCTTTCCCACCTCCGACTGCGCTACTCTGTTAACATAGTGGTATTCTGTTTAAACTGTCATTTCATAAAAGAATTCTAGGCCAAAAAAAAAAAAAAAAGAAATTCTAAAGCACTAATTCAGAACATGCTTTACCATCAAATAGATCTCCCTCATTGTTCTCCTTTTTAAAACTGTTATTTTAAAAACACAAGTACATATCACAAACTGAATCTTTAGGATTTTTCTAAGAATAATGCTGTTATCTCTGTATTTCTAACCTTGGTAAAATTTTGAGAAATCTGGCTCTCAGACGTGTCTGGAGGGGTTGGTTAGGGTCAGAATGACCAAAGACACATAGGGACTTGAGTTGGAAGACTTAAGAACTGGTCTTATCATACAGAAAGGATTTGTCCCGGGAAGTTACCATCAGCAGGGTCCCTGGGAAGCTTGTCTCAGCTTCAGGTCACCAGCTCAAGGGAAGACGGGGAGCAAAGACAGGGAGGGCTGCAGTCCTCAGGCAGGTCAGACCCCAGACACAGCCCAGAAGGGGCCTAGGCCCCCTGAGGGAGCCCTCCCAGAAGGAGAGGCTCCTCCCACCTTGGTCTCAGAGAGATGGTTAATTTCCCCAAGATTCCCATTCAGTTTCCAGCTAGCACATCCAGTGTCTCCTAACCAGGAACTCCAGACTCAGAAGGAACATTCTGATACTTTGTTGTTTTCTTAATTTTTTCTTCTCTGATTTTTTGCTTCTTTTTCTCTTTGCTTTAGCAAAAATTTCTCATACAGTATTAAATAATCAGGTGATGATGGGCATCTCTTTTTCTTTTATTAAAATGTTTAATGGGATGATTTTAATGTTTCCCTGTTAAGTGTAATTGGTTTTACATTGACACATATTGTATTATTAAGGAGGGATACTTCTAGTCCTTTTTAAAAAATGATTTTTAAAAATTAGAAATGACTTTTATCAGGTCTATTAGTACATCTATGCAAATGATTCCCTTATCTCTAATCTCCTGCTAAATTACAGTGTTTTCTTTATATTGACTCACGCTTACAGTGATTTCTTAGATAAAACCTACATTTTTCATATCACTTAAATTATATTTGCTAGAATATTACTGAAATATTATACATTTATATTAATAAATGAAACTGGATATAGTTTATTTCAGGCTATTATCTTGATTAGGTTTTCAGATTTGAATTATACTTTTCTTGAATATTGAATTAGGTGATTTTTGTCATTCCCGAATAATTTATAAATCATGGTTATTATTCCTTGAAAGTTCAAAGAGGGTATACATGGTAATTTTTACCTTTCATATTTCACATAAAATATTTGTTTCATTTAATTATAATTTGAAGGTTTGTAGCCACGTAATGGTACACTGTACTCTTTATTGATTTGGAAATCTTTAATGCAAATTATTAAATCTCCTACATTTCTAATTTTTAAAATTTCCTTAATTGACTTTTTCTTAATTTATTTCTGTTTTTAACTATCTTCCCCCTGCTCTTTTCCTTTCCGGTTGTTGTTATTGTTCATTCGCTTAACAGAGATTTCTTAAAGACTCTGTTTTGTTCACTGCTGTATCTCTAGCCCCTGGAGCAGTGCGAGGCTCGTAGTTGGCACACATTCAATCTTTGTTCACGAATATTGAATACATTACTGTTTCCAGTACTTTGCGTGACCATGGAAATATCAAGGCAATCGGGGTATGACCCATGATGCCTTCAGGAGACTGAGAGCCTGGATTAAGTCTGTATGCTTGACTTATTGTTCTACGCCTCCCTTTCCATAACAGAGCATTTAAAGCTATGGCTTTTCCTCCAAGTAGTGCTTTGGCTGCATCATCTAGAGTTCTGATATACAGAGGCTTGATTACCCCGCGTTTCCAAACCTATCCCACATAGGCTATTGTTGTGTCAAGTGTCTTCTTTAATTCAGCGGTGATTGGAGATGATCAAGAAAGGCCAGATGGCTGGGTAGTTGTGGCTAGTTTGTTACTTATTTCTATTTTCATCATACTGTGTTCTGGGAACACAGAAAGAACACTTTTGTTTTGGGTGTATTCATATCCAGCTGCTCAGTAGGCTGCTGGGTTCTTATTTTTAGGATTACCAGCACTCTAAAATTTCTGGAAAAAGATTCTTGGAAACGTTTTGAAGTGAAGCCTTGTGATTAGTACATTTTCACCAATTTTTTAAATCTGCAAAGACTCCTTTGGCTCTTGAATGATATCTAGGTTGAGTTAATCCCAAGGAGAAGTCAGTAGTCTTCTCCTTGGAGATACTGCTTCAGAATTTTTATTATATCATCAAGGAGTATGAATAATAGTAAGTATTGTAATTTGTAAAACTAATGGTGCTGTTCCTAGTTATTTACTTTCCGAGCGCATCTTCCCTTGTGGTTTAGAAGATTATAAGAAGAGGTTTTGGTGCTGCTGTTTGGTAGTTCTGTCATTGGGTCTTTATGAGGCTTCTCAATACCTGGATTTAGCTCCTTTATAAACCTGGAAACATTTTTTTTCTTTTATATATTTAGTCATCAATTACACATCATTTTTTCCCCACTTCTTGGAGAGCCCACCCTACCAGCTATAAGTTGAATCTCTATGCCCTCTTTCCAAAGACTATTGATTTTTAATCACACATTCTTGGCATATGCTTATTTAGTCCTCTCATGTTTTTTTTCTTTTTTTTGCGGTACGCGGGCCTCTCACTGTTGTGGCCTCTCCCGTTGCGGAGCACAGGCTCCGGACGCGCAGGCTCAGCGGCCATGGCTCACGGGCCCAGCCCTTCCGTGGCATGTGGGATCCTCCCGGACCGGGGCACGAACCCTCGTCCCCTGTATCGGCAGGCAGACTCTCAACCCCTGCGCCACCAGGGAAGCCCTCTCATGTTTTTTATATATACTTCCCTGACACTCTGCTCTGTTTTGTGATTTGATTTTCAAGTTTGATTTGAAAACTATGGGTTCATTTTATGGCCTCCAATGAAGCAGTTATAATGATGGTATTTTTGTTTTGGTTGGTTGGTTTCTTTATCAAAATCCTTACCCTGCTCTCACTTAATTGATACAATAACCTCTCTGACACTTAGACATTTTATTTTAAATTTCTACTTACAATCCTCCTCATTTCTCCACTTCATGGGGTATCAAGTATTTCCAGACTCTGGAGACTTAATTCTTTATTCTCTTTCTCTGGAAAAGTTTCTGTCTGGTTCTAGATAATCTAACTTAGGGTTACAAATCTTCCTCGAACCTTTGTGCTGCGGAAGTTCCTTCTTTCAGACACAGGTACTGACATTGTAATGACATTTTTGCAGAGGAGGCTCTTGCACTGTTTCTCACTCAGTTCTCTGTGACTTTCCCATCCTCACCCCAGCGTTTGTGTTGGGCCAAGTGGTCTGAGTGGAGAAAACTGGCCACCATTGGCACCATCTTCAGCACCCCGTTCCAGTTCCTTCTCCTCCACCCCACCTCTCAACGTCTACCCTGGGCCCCCTTTCCCCTCCATCTGCACTCCCCTCTGTGGTGACCTTACCCCACTCATCTCCCAGCTTCAAGTGCCAACGCATGCTGATGACTCCCAGACATATACCCTTACCCCTGACGTTTCCTGGGCTCTAACTTCTAGAACTAAATCCTTGGTTGGTGGCTCAACTCCCAGGATGTCTAATAGTGCCTCAAGCCAATGGTAGCTCAGAGAAAGATGCCCCTCCTCCACCCCCTCCTCTTTGACTTTCCCCATCTAAGTAACTGGCATCATCCACCACTCAGCTGCTCGCACCAAAAACCCAAGGGTCACCCTCGATTCGTCTTCCCCCCACCCTACATCCATCTGCCAGCTCCACCATCCACACACGCCCCGGGTCACACCAGCTCTCAGCACCCACATGCTCCCAAGCCTTGGGTCATCGAGCTAATATCTATCAGCTCTTCCTGTGTGCCAGGCACTGTCGAAACCCAGGACTCAGCAGGATGCAAAGCAGATACAAATCCCTGCCTCCTCTTGCTTCCCTTCTCGTGGGCCACCATCAGGTCACAAATATAGTAGCTCCCAACTGCCTGCTGCTTTGGGTCTGCCTCCTAAGACCCAGTCTCCACCGCCCTGACTCAGATTATGGCACAATCCTGAAAATCTCTACCAGGCCTTGGGAGTCCTGTGTGATGTGGCTCCTGCTAGCGTTGCCAGGTAGAACACAGGACACCCAGTTAAATTAGAGTTTCAGATAAACAATGGATAATCTACTAGTGCAAGTATATCCCAATATTGCACGGTATATACTTATGCTAAAAAAGTATTTGCTGTTCATCTAAAGTTCAGACTTAACTGGCCATCCTGTGTTTTTATTTGCTAACTATGACCACCCTACACCTGACTCTTCCCAACCTCCACTCCTAACACTTTCCTTCACTCTTTATGCTCCAGCCTCACAGACTTTTTGTTCCTCGAGGCTGGCCTCATTCCCACCTCAGGACCTTTGTACTTGACATCCCGCTGCCAATAGCTGGATGGCTAGCTCCCTCTTGTCACTGAGGTCCCAGCTCTGTGACTGCCTCAGAGAGGTCTCCTTGACCCCCAAAGGACACTAGCACCCTCCCACCCAACGTCTCTCTAGCACTTTTCCCTATTTTGCCATGATGTTTACTAAAATTATCTTGTTTATTTACAGACTTAACCTACCGCTATACTTCCTTACTAAGACATCAGCTCCAACAAGGTCTAAAGAGCAGGGACTTTGTGCACTGTGTTTATTGCTGCATCCCAGCTCCCAGAATAGAGCTCAGGGCGGGCTCTCCATACATATTTGTTAAGTGAGTGAATGAATGAATGAATGAATGAAGAGCTGTTCCAATCAAAGCAGTTTGAAATCTACTAGTTTATAGTTAGTTTCATGGAACAACACCTGCAGGGTTTGCAGGGGGATGGGAAACATAATTTTTTCCTAAGATTTTCTAAAAGTCCATCCCTAACCGCGTCTTCAAGCCTGACTATCACTTTGCCTATGAAGTGAAGACAAACAAATGTTGGGGGGCATTTAGAACATCACGCGGTCTCTCTACTTCTAACTCGAAGTTAACTGTTCAGTAACTAAAGGCCTGTGGAAAACTAGAGAACTAGCTATGTTGAGGAAGCTGCTGTCACCATAAGGATGAGGTGACCCAGATTCTAGGAAAGTCCAGGTAGCAAAGCAGTGTTGGGGAAATGTGCTGAGTGTACTGGGTGAAACTTGTGGAGAGACTTAAAGCTAGATCTCCTCTGGACAAGGAAGCAGCAAAGAACAGGATTTCCACTGGCGCAGAAATAAAAGCTCGCTACCAGTCATGATGAAATTGTGTTTCTTGAAAAGGAAGTGCCGTGTGTGTGTGTTTTTCCTAGTGATGAATGATTTATAACAACAGCATCACATGGAGCAATAACTCTCTGTGGAAATCTTTAAAAATGACGGCTCTGGGTCCAATTGGCTGAAACTGCGTCAGTCGAAAGCCAATTCCTTGAAAGTAAACCTGACTGGCCAATTTGATGAGGGCTCAATTTGTCAAAGAAATTATTCGTTAACTTTACCAAATGTACAGATTGTGCTTTTTAAGAGCCTTTAGAAGGAAAGTTCAATTTGATTACTGCTGATGAAAGATTCTTGTTTGCATAGAAACTAAGCTAAGATAGATATGGCGCCAGAGAAACTGACAAAAGAATTTTGAAACTGCTGTGTATGTAATAAAACACAGAACAGTATAGGCTGATAAAACCTCACCCACATGAAAAGCTATTTTTCCAATCAAAATGTTGACCTTTCATTTGCCATGGGATTGTTTGGGGTCCCTGTGATTTCTTTCAGATGCTTTTAAATGTGATTTTCTATTTTTTTCAAGCATTTAAAAAATCCTTTTGTCAATTCTTCAGAGAGTGTATCAGCTTTAAGTTTGCACTTTTAACAATTAAAATGTAATTCAACTTAATTTTAATGGTAATGAAATGAAAGCACATAATGAAATTAAAACACTAAAAGAAACTGGAATTTTTACCAATTGGTCCTTCAGTGAATTCAATAGCAGAACACTCAAGTTTTGGTGAATTGGCTCACTTTAAAAACCTGCCGTCACTGGCAATCTTGAGCCATCCCCACCCACGTAGAAAACAGGCTGATTTTAATTGATCTCCTCTTGGTGCCCTTTCGTGCTTATCAAATGTGCCGGCTGCAGCAAGAAAGACGAATGGCAGCAGAAGCCGTAGCCTCTGGATCCTTAGCAAGTGTGGAAGGGCTGGCGGTGTACTCCCGCCCACCCCTTCCCATAGCAACTGGCCTCGAATTAACTTTCGTTTAAAAAAAAAAAGCCAACAACCACCAAGTTCAAATGCCATGAAAACAAAACCTCCAACAACCAGATTTCTAAGCCCCCACCAACAGCCCAATTACCCGGAGCTGGACACCGGGGCTAAGAGCAGGGGTCACCCTAATGAGCTAGTTCTCTCACCCACTGTCCCCCCTCTCCCATCCTCACGGCAGCCATTACCCATAGAGCTCCTTGCAGAGGAGCGCGGTCAGTTTCTTGAGATGAGGCAGACTGCAGGAGCCCGACTTCACAAAATCAGAGTCCAGGGTGAGCTGAGTGCTTAAATAATCTTGGATAGCTTTCAGATGCTCTTCTGGAAGCCTGAAAAAAAAAAAAAAAGGAGAGATAACAGCATGCTTCTTCGGTTCCTAAACGATAGACACCAGCAGTAACAGGCAGAAGAAGAAATCTGAATTCTCAGAGTCTCCAGCTGAGACACCGGCCCCAGGAGAACATTCGCACACCTGGACAGGCTCCCTGGGTCTTACTGAAGGGGTGGAGATCAGGTCAGACAAGAGTAAAGGGCCCCAAGGGAGGCTGCCTCTAAGCCCACCCACTGCTTTGATTGGAACAGCTCTTCATCCATTCATTCATTCATTCACTCACTTAACAAATATGTATGGAGAGCCTGCCCTGAGCTCTATTCTGGGAGCTGGGATGCAGCAATAAACACAGTGCACAAAGTCCCTGCTCTTTAGACCTTGTTGGAGCTGATGTCTTAGTAAGGAAGTATAGCGGTAGATTAAGTCTGTAAATAAACAAGATAATTTTAGTAAACATCATGGCAAAATAGGGAAAAGTGCTAGAGAGACGTTGGGTGGGAGGGTGCTAGTGTCCTTTGGGGGTCAAGGAGACCTCTCTGAGGCAGTCACAGAGCTGGGACCTCAGTGACAAGAGGGAGCTAGCCATCCAGCTATTGGCAGCGGGATGTCAAGTACAAAGGTCCTGAGGTGGGAATGAGGCCAGCCTCGAGGAACAAAAAGTCTGTGAGGCTGGAGCATAAAGAGTGAAGGAAAGTGTTAAGAGTGGAGGTTGGGAATAATGAACATTAATATATAATAATGAACATTATAGGTGGAAGGAAGTGATACCGGCTGGGGATGGGAAATGTTTATCCTTTGAAAAGGAGACAGAACAGCTTTGAAAATGTACAGAGGACTTGTTTTCCTGCTTCATCAGTTCCTAAAGATCGGATGTGAGGGCTGAGGGATGCTCTAGTCCAGAGATGGCAAATGGCTACAGCTCACAGGCCAACTCCAAGTTCACAGCCAAGGGCCACCTGGAACTCCGTGTCAGGGAGGTTCCCAGTCATCTGAGGCCCCGAGGGGAAGTCTCTGTGCTGAGTGATGGGGCTGGGGGTATGGTATTGGCAGCCTAGGTGCCGGGCCTTTGCACCCCCAGCCCTTGCTCCTGGTCTGGTCCAGTCCCTCTCAATTACGGATGAAGCACATGGGCCCGAGGCAGGACCTGCCCTCGCCTCGCACAGGATGGCCCAGCAGAGGCAGAGCCCGGGCCGCGTCGCGCCAGGGCTGCCCCCGAGGTCTGATCGCACCTTTACATTCTATCACCCAGCAGCATTTCTTCCTGGATAACTTTTGAGCTTTTGTTCCTATAATAATGAACATTATAATTACAGCAAGTATGTCCTGAGCGTAACATACCAGTCACTCTGCTTAGCCCTTTATGCTCTTTTTTCCCCTCGAATCCACAAATCAACGTTATGAGCCAGATATTACTATTATTCCTATTTTACAAACAAGGAAACGAAGGCTCAAGGATGTTGATTTACGTGTGTGAAGAAATTCATACAAGCCTCAAATAGCTTTGCTGCAGCCTTGCAACAAGTTGAAGCTAGAGGTCACAGGATATTTTCTTCTCTAGGATCCTTGAAAGAATGAAAGGCTGTTGCTCCTGAACAGCAACAGCTGTTCAATGAAAGACCGAAAAGACATAGATTAGCCATTTTGACTTATTTAGCCTGAGAAGTCAGCAACTATTTACGTACCAGTTGTCATAATATTTAAGTTTAATCTATACTTATTCTGAGTCTTGACACCATAAAAAAATCCAGTTTCTGCCTCAGTCTGTTTTGCTGAAAAGGAAAAATCTCTCCTACAGCATGAAGATATGTACTTTAATAGTTCTCGTGCCTATTGGCTTTAACTTTGAGACCATCAGTACTTGCTTTAGGAAGCGGTATTTGTTAAAATGTTTGTTGTAGAAAAGTGTTGACATAAAGACGTTAAACTCTGTTTATCAGAGAAGGTTGATGTTACTCAGCAGTCTTTTCTTAACTATGACCTAACTGATTAGATCTAATTAACTCGCACAAGAGACTGTGCAGGTTGTCTTATAATTAAGAATAATCTAAAGGCAGTCCTCTGTGTACAAAGCTATTTTACAAGCAACGCAGATTAACTTGCAAACACAAGGCAGAAGCTTAGTTTTTCATGACCCAGAAGAGAACTGAGGGCAGGCACTATGGTCCCTCCAATGTGCTCCACCCACACACCTCCATCTCCAAGCAGAAGCTTTAGGCAAGTTCCATGGCCATTTGTTAGCTGAGAAGCCACACCAGCTTCCCCTCAGCTGCCCCCGTCCCCTCTCAGGAGGCTGAGGGGAGGCTTGGCTGGACACCTTGTCCTGCCCCACTGGGCCCTGAGTCCCTAGAGAAGACCTGTCCCTAGAGAGGAGGGACTGACAAGGAGATGTAGCCAACAGACCGCGTGGGAGAGTCAGGAGGTGATGGGCGGCAGTGGCACCATTGAACATCCTTGCCTATTTCCTCAAGGACTGCCCTGCATTTAACACCTAAACCTGGAGAGAAATAGAATCTCAAGGAAACTAAACAACGGGCTCTGCCTGAACTATTTTAATAAGCATTTGTTATATGGATACATACATCAGGATAATCATGGTAATGGCCCAACATATTCAAAGCACTGGATAGTAAGCTTCTGGAGAAATAGCACAAGGAATTCCAGGAGCGTGCAGAGAATATAACCCGGCGGGCCCGGAGAGCACAAGGAATTCCAGGAGCGTGCAGAGAATATAACCCGGCGGGCCCGGAGAGCACAAGGAATTCCAGGAGCGTGCAGAGAATATAACCCGGCGGGCCCGGAGATGTCAAGGAGGAAGTATAGAAACACCAGATATCTTGGCAACCGGTGGCTGTGTGTACCTTCAGGCCTTTGCTTCGTATCTGGCTACATCAGATGGTAGGTGAGCAGCCCTGGCTGTCTCAAATTAATCTTTCAAGCTGGAGATGTTGCATTAGCCCTGCCAATAGGATATTCTTCGGAGGCCTTTATCTCATGAAGAAACAAAAAGTGTTTTTCAATTTGTAACACATGGAGATGGCTGTGTACTAATTAATTCATTCAACACAGATCTAGGGGGTGCCGACTCCGTGCCAGGTGACATGCTGGGTGCTGGGGACACAGTTCCCCTCACGGAGCGTCCTCCCTGTGGAAGCCATCCCCTGGCCTGTGTTAAAGTCAGGGCCTCTGATTTGCAAAATAACCAACGCCCCTCCCAGCCATACCTCCACCTCCCATCGTCCAGCCTGGGCCTGCTGAGGGAGGCGAAGGGGCTGCAGGACCTCATCAACATGGACTAGTCTGGTACCACATACGGGGCCAGATCCTGAGAGCCCTGGATCAGGGCAGGTGAAACAAAGTGTTAAAAGGATTGCACCTCACTCCTTCCACCACAAAGAAAGGAGTGGCACGCGGTGTAGACCTCACAGTCTACACCACACATGGAACGGTTGCTCTGACCCATTTCCCGGTGACACGGAAGTTGGCCTCCTTTGCATGGGGCCCAGAGCAGGTCCAGGCTGCAGTGCAGGCAGCTCCTCCACTGGGACCATCTGAGTCAGTGGACCGCATGGCGGGAGGAGTCTTTGGGACGGGAAAAGATGCCATGTGAGTTCCCAGCAAGCCCCAGCATAGGCCCCTGAAGCCTGGGGCAGGGCCATGCCGTCTGCAGCAGAGAGCCATCCATCCTTCCAGAACCAGCCCCTGACATGCCACAGGGCCTGGTAGACATGGAGCCCCTGAGCAGGGCCATCCAGTGCCCGCGCAGCCAGAGCTGCCCCGCGAGCTGGGCTCCCTCAGACCCACCGTCGGGAGGCCGGTGGGCTCAACAGCAACCTGTCCTAGTGTGGAAGCGGCATCTCCAGGAGACAGCATGGGGTGAGCTACCTGGGTGTCGTGGGGCCTGCCAGGTGGGGACTCACCCACTGGTGTCCATGGTCTGCAGGCGCTGGAACAACGTCTCTGAGAGGCTTGGCCGGCTGACCTCCGTGGCTCGAGGATTATCGTTGGAAACAGGGACCTCCTTGGCCTCGCATGGCCCGGCAGATAAATGGATGTTTCTGGGTGGCAGCTCGGGGGGAGACAGGACGCCTTCTACCCAAGACAAGAGCAGGAGTGCCGTCTGGGCTGACCGCTCCCTCCCTCAGGATCACCGCCTGCGGAGAGGGGCACGTGGCCCACCCTCTCCGCCCTCTGTGCGGTGATCCTGTCCACCCGCCACGTGGGGTCCAGGCCACTGCGCCCAGCTACAGACCTGTCTGTGCCCGCACTGTCCCTTCCTGGCCCCGCTCCCTTGCCAGCTGACCCTGGGCTAGACAGGGAGCCTGCCAAGGGCAGGGACCTGGTCTTGGTGGTCTCTGCCCCGGGGCCCAACACAGAGTTTGTCCCCTTGAGGAGCTCTGCAAACACCTGCTGAGGTCCGATGGCCACGCCGGACAGGGCTGCTGGCCGCGGACGGCTGGAGACAGCAGCCCCAGAAGCTCAGCAGGACGGCCGGCTTCGGGGCAGAGCAGGGGCCCTGGACCAGCAGAGGTTGGGCTCCCGTCATGGGAGGAGCTGGGCCGGGGAGCAGGCAGGTCCAGCCACACTGCCCCTCTCTCTCCCACCCTGGCCCCCTTTTCTTTGCCCTTTCTTTCCAGCCTCTGTCCTTCTTTCTCTCTCCCTCCAGACCCCCAGAGACAATGAAAGGAAGTGAGGGGCTCCCTCCACCCAGGGAACTGAGATACGAAACAAATGACTTGGACTTGGCCTGGGAGATGGGACTCCCACCTGTTCACCTTGAAAGCTTCCATCCTGCACGTACCACAAATGGGTGAGGGTCCTGAGCCCCTGGGGTCTGCAACCTCCTGTCCGAGCGTCTTTTCACACGGGGTGGCTGCCCCACGGCTCTGGACACAGAGTTGCCCGGGGACGTTCTCTTTAAAGGATGAGCCGTTCCTTCCCTTCCTCACCTGGCTTGGGGTTCTTTCAAGGGTTATGATCCCGTTTTGAGCCCCATGGGGACTGACATCACCTTGAGAAGACCTGAGCCAAATCCGACCCCTTGGACTGGGGGTGGGAGACGCCTGGGTTCAAGCAGACAGTGGGTCTTTTTTGGGAAGGGAAGCCAGCCGTCCTGAGATTGTGCTTCTCTTTCCGGATCTTTTGGGGGGTCTTTTTCTAGTGTTGGGGTCTTTCTTTAGACGGCCGTGCCCGGAGGGACAGAAAAGCTGGCGTGGGGGGTGAGAGGGAAGTGCAGAGGGCACTTCTGCATGATGGCTTCTCGGTGTCGAGGCCGAGCCTGGGCTCCTGGGGGCAGCTGGGGGACGCACGGCCCGGGCACAGCACTGGCGAGTGACCCTGGACTCACACGTGGACATGTCGGCTCTGCCTATTTCACAGCTGAGGGCGCCTTTTACTGGGCCAGGGAGGCGACGAGGGACACGGCTGCCTGGGTCCCCTTCACCTCTGCAGACCTGCGCTCCTTTTGAAACACTCTGCCTAGCCCTCGTCTCCTCCAGGAACTGGACTTTACTCTCAGAGGAGGCTGCCGATGAGCTGTGCAATCGCTCACGGTGGGTCTCCAGGCAGGTGGGAGGAAGGGTGGCTCACGGAGGTGGTTGCAAGGACGCCCAGCACGTGGCGGGCAGCAGCCAGGGATGGGCGGAGTCAGGCCAGGGACCCCACACCTCTGGTCTAATCTGTCCTTCAGGGGAGACGCCGGGGGTCTCGGTTCCAAGCCCTGGGACTTAGGAGGAGCCCTGACCAGTTCAGAGGTTCAGTTATGTATGTCAGGGCTTTCTTTCAGGACATGAACTCTTGAGGGGAAGAGAAGGGGAGCTCCCGGCTGCACTGCCTCTCTCTGCCCGACGCTCGCTCTATTAGTCTGTTCCTCCCCTGTTTAAACAGTAGGACTGACTCTCACATACCTTTTAGGGGCTGTACTTTATTTTCTTTTAATGATGATATAAAGCAACATCCTTTCTCATCCTTCCAGCTTGGTGCAACAATCTCCTTCCTCATTCTCTTCACAGCAAAATTCAGCTAATTATTTCGACAATGATTTTAGCTGCATTTATTGTGTGCTTACTATGTACTAGGCGCTGGGATCTACACTGACTCCTCTGATGACACCCTGAGAGGCAGATATTATTTTTCGTGTCTCTTTAAGAGAGGTCTGTGGTTTAGAGAGGTTAAGTAATTCACCTACGGTCACACAGCTGAGAATATGGGGTGCAGGAAGTTTGACCCAGGTCTGTCTGAACCCAGAGCCTGTGTTCCTAATTGGTCTTTAACCACCATGTCACCTCCCTGATAACCGGACCCACCCAATCTACAAGCACTTGAAGTGAGAGAAACACCCCAGAACTTCACTGTGGGACTCAGATGGCAGGCGGGGTCCCGGAGGCACCTTCCCTTCCGTCCCTTCCTACCTGTCTCCTCCTCTGGCTCGTCGCAGGCGTCGTCCTCCTCCAGGGGCACAGGATACTGCAGGTGGGTTACCAGGCCCATGTTTTCCTTCTTGTAAAACTCGATAAGCTGGTCCAGCTTGGTGAAGAACCTCACGGGGACGCCTTCGGATGCCTGAGGACAAATCCCAAGCAGAAGCACATTGAACAGGTTGGAACATCACCCAACCCCAAAGGCCACCTGCAGCAGAGACCAGCGAGGCCGAGAGTGACCACAGTCCGTCAGAAGCCCTGGGCTCCTACGCAGGGCCTGCCTGCGACGCCCACACCCTCACAGCCCCTAAGAGCCGCTCTGCAAAAGGCACAGATAGGACAGTTTTAAAGACTTTTTTCTTTCAGTTTAAAAAAAACTTTTATTTTTAAAAGTATTATGTTGCCAAGTCACGCATTTTCATTATGGAAAACAATTTAAACACAGAATTAAAAAAAAAACAAAAGAAATCACCTGTAGTCCCACAACTCCAAGAGACCTATTTTTAATAGTTTAGAATATTTTTTCTAGACCTCTTGTGTGTATGTTTGTGTGTGTTCGGTGGGGGGAGTTATTACCCCACCCCCAAGATCATTTATTTTTAAACTCGGGGAAAATCTATTATAGCAATTGTTTTGCTTTTATTTTTATATTTTTCATTTGATATAATTCTGTTTTGTCAAAACTCAGAAAATGGTTGAGGCTGCACGAAAATCTTCCCTGATTTGTATCTCTGTTGTTGATGACAGAAGAGCAGGAGGGTAATTCTACTGGACTGTTCAAATGCCCTGGGGCCAGGTCTCCTTATCGCCTGCTGGCTCCAGCAGGAAACTCAAGTTCCTCCCTCGGCAGCCAGCCCCGCCCACTGAGGCCCTGCCCCTGCTGAAGCCCTGCCCACATGAAGGCCCCACCTCTGTGATTCCCCCTGGTGGGCTATCAGGCAGCAGGGTAGGATGGGAGAACTGCAAGCAGGAGGCTTAGGGTCTCATCAGTGCTGTACCCTACTGCTCCTAACCCAACATGTCCCAACATCCCGTCCATCCTCCCTGTCCAGTCCCCTGCCCCACACCTCCTTGGTGTTCCATCTCAAGGTACGGCACCATTGTCTCCCCACTGGCCCAGTCAGAAACCCAGAGGACTTCTCCCTCCCCCGGCACAGATGGCAAAACTGGACAGTGTAAGGCCGGGTGTTCCTCATCCAGCCAAGAAGATGCTGAGCGAGGTTGCAGCCCCAGGTGGAGGAGAATGATGTAGTCGGGCTTTAGGGAAGCGCAGTGAGCCGGCGGCAGCTGGACATCAGGCTGCTGGTGGGTACAGGGATGAGCCCCAAAGAGGCTCCCCCTCTGGGTGGGGCTTCCCAGGCCTTGAAGGAGCAGAGCGCCCCCCACGTCCTATCACTAAGTGCCTATGAGTCACCCCCATTATCATAGTAGCTAACAGGTCAATGACATTCATGTGATTTAGAAATGAGTTGAGGAGGGGCTGTCTTTGGAGTTGGAGGTCAGGGGCCCAACTGCTCCTCCGGGGGCTGCCTGCTGCTGGGACCCATCGCCCATGGGAAAGGAGAATAGGGAAATAGGGTGCACGTTGGAAAGCCCACCCAGGTCGGTGGGGTCTGGGCTGAGCGAGGCTGGATCGTCTTGACTCGCCCACCTTCAAGTCAGGTGCCTATTGTTCCGGCACGGTTGGCACTGACGTGGGAGTCATCAGGGCCACAGGTAAGTGGGGTTGGGAGAGCAGACAAGGCAGGACGACCCAGACCGGGACAGATGCAGACATCTGGGAATGGACCAGGACTCAGACCTGTCCCTGAGCCCAGTTCCTGGTGGTAACCCCAAGTAGCGGTGAGGATGCGTTTGCCTTCAGAGACTCCACCGCCTTCAGAGACTCCGTCTCTCCGTCACTCACCTTCACTCAGGCTCCACACTTGCCTCTCTGCCTCCCCTCGTCTCTCTCTCCCCACACGTATTTGTGTGGGGGATGCAACGCACGCACGTATAAATCTGTACGTGAGGGCACGTCTCTGTTTGAGCGTGTGGCTCAAGCTATTCAGTAAATTAGTAGCGTTTAGCAAAAGGCCGGGCCTTCTAAAAAGTAACTGAAATAGGTTGAAAACCCAAAGTGAGCGGAATAACAAAAATAATTTGACACGACACAAGGTCGATGAACTCGATTCAGTTAAAGCAGTCGTGACAAGTGTCATTCTGTCAAAAGAATTTACAGCTAATGGATGACAAGCCATTAGGCGTATGGATAAAGGATGTGAAAGTATCAAAGAAAGTCAAAGTCAAACGACTCGTGTGTGAGTCTGGAAAAGGGTTCTCAGCTGGAGGATGTCTGGGGAATGTGCGTTTGAGAGAGCACACGAGCTATGGCGCTTCAGATGCACCAATGCTGAGACACTATTACTTTATGTACTGCTAGGAGCTAAAGCATAAACCAAGACACCCCATGAAGCCGCGGGTGCAACTGATTCCGCAGATGTTAATATGACAAAATAAACACCTGAGAATTGATGAACTACGCTGGGGTACTGAGCGTGCAGAAGAACAGAACACTCTAACATTCATCTGAACACTATGGATCCAGGGAGGGAGGAGGTGGGCGGGTGCTGAGCGCTGAGACAGAGCTGCTGGGACGCTGCGTGTGCTTGGACTGGTCACAGAGGCCAGGGAGCCAGGGCCTGGTGAACGACCGCTGCTGGCTGCCCAGGTGGCCCAGGTTCCCAGGAAGGTAGAGAATGAGGGTTGAGTCCAATCCCAGCCCCACTCATGGGGGTGAGGAGTGCAATCTGGACAGGTGGGTCGGAAGCTCCGTATGCCTAGGAAGGAGCAGCCCCGCCACGGCCTTCTCACTCCTGAGCTGGGCCGAGAAGGGCCCTCTGTCAGGCAGGGTGGCCAAGTCAAAGCCAGGAGTGGGAGTCGGGGTTTCCAAGTGGACAGTGCCTTGACCAGGGCCAGCAGGAGGACTGGGGCCCCGTGGGGATGGGGGCCTGGTCAAGTGTGATTCCGCCTGCCCATGCAGCCCATAGCCAGGGGCCAGATCTGCTTACTGTCGTGTCCCCAGATGGTGCCAAAGGGCCTGGCCGTCGTGGGATGCTCAGCAATTAGTGCTTGCATGGACTTGCAGGATTAGGGTCAGGATGAGTCAGGGGGAGAGATGGTCAGAGAGGACCCTATGTGGGCCTGGGACTGGGGACACAGAGCAATGGCTGGGGGGAGGGTAGGTAGCAGGGGAGCACCCCCTTCCTTCATCCTCAATCTGATCTGCCAAAGGTGATGCCTTTCCAACACTTTAAAATGTAACATGTCTGGGCTTCCCTGGTGGTGCAGTGGTTGAGAGTCCGCCTGTCGAAGCAGGGGACACGGGTTTGTGCCCTGGTCGGGGAGGATCCCACATGCTGCGGAGCGGCTAGGCCCGTGAGCCATGGCCGCTGAGCCTGCGTGTCCGGAGCCTGCGCTCCGCAGCGGGAGAGGCCACAGCAGTGAGAGGCCCGCGTACGGCAAAAAAAAAAAAAAAAAAAAGTAAAATGTCTAACTACAAGGTTGTCATGTGTATCAGTCAGGTCCAGGCAGGAAGCAGATGCCACATTCGCCTGGGGGGATTTCAGAAGGACTTAGTGGACAGGGTGTAGGAATACACCTGCGAAGTAGGGGAGCAGTTTCCCTCCTGATCCAAGCATAAGGGGGGCAGATGCAGGACCCAGAGACGGCTGCCAGGCCGGGGCTGAGGCCTTCCGCGAAGCCAGCCCCATAGGGAGGAAGCAGCGGTGGTCCCCCCCCTCCCACCATGCAGCTGTGCCTCTCATCCTCCAAACGCCACCGGAAGCCAGGGGATTTGGAGGGGGTCTGGGCTCGAACGTGAGACACAACAGCACAGAAGCAGCCCACGGAGCCCACGGTGACAAGACGCCCAGGAAAGCTGTGGGAAAGTAAGGCTTGCGTGTCCTGCAGGCAAGGGCAGCCCTCACCCCAGGAGGGGGACCGGCCATGCTTCTGGGACAGGGGGCTGCCCTGGATCCTTAACGGCCACCAGATTTCAATTCCTCATTCCACAGCCGCTGCCTTTCTGAAGAGATTCACCAAGTCATTCTGAAACAGAGAAGGAAACCCTGAAGCCCCACGCTAGCCGTTTGCTGCAGACAGCGGCCCTCACAGTTACAGATGCCCCCCAGGGTGGTGTCCCTAGGGGAGTGATGGGATTTCTGCTCTGCGGCAACTCTCCCACCACCAGGAACAAACTTCTTCTCTCTGTGGCAGATCCCCAGCGCACAGAGCAGAAGCTTGATCTGAAAAACACAGAGCAGCGATTCCCGCGTTCAGTCGGCTCTGAACTTACGACGTGCGGGGCAAAGAGCAGACGTCCCTCATGGTTTGCGGGATCGACTCAACGGACAGGAATTTATGTTCATCACCAAAAGCGATGCAGGAAAAAAAACGTGGTTAGTTCAGATCGTGAAACAAGATACCTAACTCTTCTCTTGCCTCCTCTTGCCAGGTCTACGGAAATTTCCAGGTGACTTCCAGCAAGATCATTTCAGGGAGTCCCTGCAGAGAGCGCCTTGCCAAGCCCAGCCGTGCCTGCCTCCCCACAAGCTTATAAGTTTTCGAAGGAAGGGGACCCTGCTAGGTTCAGCCTCACGTAGTCCCCCAGGTGCCTTGCGCGGCTAGTGACAGGCCTTACCCCTGTTTTGAGACACGTGTGCAGTGCCTAAAAGGGACTTCACAGTTGAAAGGCTGTAGCTTCCCACACTGCGATGTGCGCTGCTGAACTGGACTCTGCAGGGAGAGACCCCTTCACTCTACAGCTTGGCCCCTGTGCTCGTCCAGGTACAGTACTCCTGGGAAAGTGCGGACCAAGGGGACAGGGCTGCCCCCCCACAAGGCCCCAGACCACTAGGGTCTTTAAAACAAAGGACAGCTGATGTCCAGACTGTTGGAAGCTCAGGGCTGCGGCCTCTGAGAAATGTGGTGTTTCCAGAACTAGTTCCTGGGCTCTGACTTTCAGACACCCTCCGGGAGAAGGCGGAGCACCCCACAGGCCGAACTTTCCCAGAGGGTAATTTTAACTTCAGTGCTGTCTGCTGTCACTAAATGGGGAACTGAAAGAAGGCGAGGCCCCTGGGAGGAAGCCAGCAAGGGGGCTCCAGGAAGACACTGCTGCCCGGCACCTTCTCCTCAGGCTCTGCCAGGCTTCGTTTTAAAACGAAAAGTATATACAAGCATTGTGGAAATTTTACCAATAATGGGAAAGTGTGCAGAAGTGGTGGTGGGGCAGTGTGCTTATTATCCCAACTCTAGCAAAGCGTTTCTTTGAAGTCGGTGGGAAAGTCACTAGAAAGATCTGAAGCAGGGAAACAATACCATTTGTCTGCTGTGACGAGAATGGCGGGGTGGGAGGCGCTGGTGTCATTACTGTTTCTGTTTTCCCAGTGGGGAGACCCTGGGCCCGTGGAGGCTGGAAGGGTGTCGGAGGCCTCAGAGGCAGTGGCGGGCTTCAGCCCAAGCCCAGGAGTCCCCAGCCCTGGGGCTCCCACACGTCCAGAGGCAGCTGCACTGATGGAGCAGAGCGAGGGGTAATGTGGAACTTGGCTGTCCAGGCCCAGTCCCCGCCCCCAGCAGCATTTCCTCCACTCAGACATCAGCTCAGCAGGGGCAGGACTCCCCGCCCAGGCCTGGCCACCTCGCACGGTCTGGAAGCTACCTCCTCCCGCCCTGCCTCTGCCCTCCCGCACCTCTGCCAGCCCCTGAGCTGCTTTCCTTGGTCTTTCTTCTGCCCTCAAGCCTGGTCTGAACCTTTAAGCACCTCCTCTCCCCCAAACCTCTTCCTAAGAATCACAGACTCCAACGTGGCTGATGTCGCTGCCATTTGATGAGATGGGAAAGCGGGGTGCGCAGGCAGGTTGGGGAAGAGCCCTGGAGAAAAGCTTCAGATCCAGAAATCCCTCTTCAGCCATATGACCTGGAATGGACCCCAGGATGTGTCTCCTTAAAATCCGATCAGCTCTTCCTTTTTCCCTTCCCTTCTCCTTTTTTCTTTAAGACACGTATCATTTTTCTTTCTTTCCTTGCACTTCCTTTGAAGTGGCCAGAGCCAGTGGGGCTTTGGGGCTGGGGCCAAGGAAGTGGTCGGGGGCAGAGGAAGTAGCTGGGGCAGGGAAGTGATCGGAGCCTTAGAAGCCGGCCTGGCCAGAGGCCCAGGGGCAGCAGAGCAGGAAACGAGCAAATGAAATATATGGAGAAACGGGGGCGGATCTCTCACTGCCAGAGAAGGGAGTTAGGTTAGAATGAACTCTGTCTGTAGTGTTCAGCTGGAAGGGGAAGCTTCATTGTGAACTCAGGGTTTTTTTACTATACACAGGTAAATACTGATGCAGGTGTGAGTGCGTGTGTGTGTCCACACACATTTCCCGGCCCTGTCTTCTGAGAGGATCCAGAAGCAACAACATCCCAGTGGCCATGAACCCACCTAAATACCACCCTCCAACAAAAAGAACCAGACTCCTTGGAGAGAGGGCCGGGCTGAATCTAGGGCTGGGGCAGGAAAGGTATATGTGGGCCTGGAACATCTGTTGCCCCAGAAAGTAAGGAAATGTTCACAAAATGATGAAGATTTGTCAAAAGGGTACAGGAGTCAGCAGACAACTGAAGGGACACTTGAAAGGACCATCTGGCACAATTTGAGCATCAAAATGAATAATAAAAATAATTATAATTCATTGAATAAAATAAGAATTCATGAGTCTATACCCATATAAATAAATGAGAAGGGAAAGCTCTTTCTCACATTAGATGCCAATTAGTAACTGTCACAGGAATGATGGAAATAGTCACCGTTTGGCAAGCTTCATAGTAATAGCTGATTCAGGAAAGAACCAACAGATGCCAAAGACGCTAAAACTAGCGGGTGAGCATCTGAGGAGGAACAGGCCCTCTCGACTGCCTCAAAGTGTCTTCCCACAAAAGAGTTAATCCTTTTAAAGGGGAAAAGAGTAACTTTACAATGAGAAAACCTGGCAGACCCCACCTTAACCAAGTTAACTTTACCAGTAATGGGACAAAGTGACATGGTGCCTTCCTGGGATGGGTACACAGAGGACACAGCAGCGCTTCTGTGATGCACCCACCAAAATGCAGCACCTGGACTCAGTTGCATGGAAACATCTAAAAACCCCACGCTGAGGGACAGTCTGCAACATTACTAGCCTATTCTCTGCAAAAATGCCAAGGTCATGAAAGACAAGGAACTGTGCCTCTAATGGGCACTAAATGGATGTGATAATTACATGCAACATGTGATCCTGGATTGAACTTTGGTCCAGAGGGGATGGTATAAATAAATAAATATTTGTTTACATATGAGTTTTACATATATTATATATAAGTATATATATATATATCTTATATACTTGTAAATATGTAAAATATATGAAAAACATATATAAACAAATATTTATTTTTAATATAAATATTTAAATAATATCTACATATTGCTATAAAGGGCATTATTAAGACAACTGGGGAAATTTGAATGGGGTCTGAAGATTAGATAATAGTATTTTATCTAGGTTAATTTCCTGATTTTGATGGTTGAACTGAGGTTATGTAAGAGAGAGTATTATCATTTAGGGAAAACATACTGAAATATTTAGGAATAATGGGGCACTGTCAGCAACTTATGCTCCAATAATTAAAAAAATAATAATAATATGAGACCAAGAGAATGAGAAACTTATTATGCTAAAATGTTGATTGGGGAAAGTGAATGAAGGGAATACAGGAAATTTTTGTACTGTTTTGTACTGTTCTTGAAATATTTCTGTAAGTTTGAAGTTATTTTTAAAATAAAAAGTGAAGGAGACAATCAGGGTGGAAATGATCTATATCTTAAACACGAGAGTGGTTATATCCAATAACTCTTTTGAGCTATACACTATAATAAAAAGTTTTTTTACAAAAATTAGCTTGTGTAACCTAGCTCATTAAATTAATATGCACACAAGAACACACACACAGGAACAGGGTTCAAGATGGCGGAGTAGAAGGACGTGCGCTCACTCCTTCTTGCGAGAGCACCGGAATCACAACTAACTGCTGAACAATCATTGACAGGAAGACACTGGAACTCACCAAAAATGATACCCCACATTCAAAGACAAAGGAGAAGCCACAATGGGATGATAGGAGGGGCGCAATCACAATAAAATCAAATCCCATAACTGCTGGGGGGGTGACTCACAAACTGGAGAACACTTATACCACAGAAGTCCACCCACTGGAGTGAAGGTTCTGAGCCCCACGTCAGGCATCCCAACCTGGGGGTCCAGAAACAGAAGGAGGAATTCCCAGAGAATCAGACTTGGAAGGCTAGCAGGATTTGATTGCAGGACTTTGACAGCACTGGGGAAAACAAAGACCCCACTCTTGGAGGACACACACAAACTAGTGTGCGCATCAGGACCCAGGGGGAAGGAGCAGTGACCCCAGGGGAGACTGAACCAGACCTATCTGCTAGTGTTGGAGGGCCTCCTGCAGAGGCAGGGGGCGGCTGCAGTTCACTGTGGGGACAAGGACATTGGCAGCAGAAGTTCTGGGAAGTACTCCTTGGCATGTGCCCTCCTGGAGTCTGCCATTAGCCCCACCAAAGAGCCTGTAGGTTCCAGTGCTGGGTCGCCTCAGGCCAAACAACCAACAGGGAGGGAACTCAGCCTCACCCATCAGCAGACAAGTGGATTAACGTTTTACTGAGCTCTTCCCACCAGAGCAACACCCAGCTCTACCCACAACCAGTTCCTCCCATCAGGGAGCTTGCAGAAGCCTCTTAGACAGCTCATCCACCAGAGGGCAGACAGCAGAAGCAAGAAGAACTACAATCCTGCAGCCTGTGGAACAAAAACCACATTCACAGAAAGATAGACAAGATGAAAAGGCAGAGGACTATGTACCAGATGAAGGAACAAGATAAAACCCCAGAAAAACAACTAAATGAAGTGAAGATAGGCAACCTTCCAGAAAAAGAATTCAGAATAATGATAGTGAAGATGATCCGGGACCTCGGAAAAAGAATGAAGGCAAAGATCGAGAAGATGCAAGAAATGTTTAACAAAGACCTAGAAGAATTAAAGAACAAACAAGTAGAGATGAACAATACAAAAACTGAAATGAAAAATACAACAGAAGGAATCAACAGCAGAATAACTGAGGCAGAAGAACGGATAAGTGACCTGGAAGACAGAATGGTGGAACTCACTGGCGCAGAACAGAATAATGAAAAGAAATGAAGACAGTCTAAAAGACCACTGGGACAACATTAGGCATACCAACATTCGCATTAGAGGGGTCCCAGAAGGGGAAGAGAGAGAGAAAGGACCGGAGAAAATATTTGAAGAGATTATGGTCGAAAACTTCCCCAACATGGGAAAGGAAACAGCCACCCAAGTCCAGGAAATACAGAGAGTCCCAGGCAGGATAAACCCAAGGAGAAACACATCGAGACACGTAGTAATCAAATTGACAAAAATTAAAGACAAAGAAAAATTATTAAGAGCAACAAGGGAAAAACGACAAATAACATACAAAGGAACTTCCATAAGGTTAACTGCTGAATTCTCTGCAGAAACTCTAAAAGCCAGAAGGGAGTGGCACGATATATTTAAAGTGATGAAAGGGAAGAACCTACAACCAAGATTACTCTACCCGGCAAGGATCTCTTTCAGATTCGATGGAGAAATCAACAGCTTTACAGACAAGCAAAAGCTAAGAGAATTTAGTATCACCAAACCAGCTCTACAACAAATGCTAAAGGAACTTCTCTAAGTGGGAAACACAAGAGAAGAAAAGGACCTACAAAAACAAACCCAAAACAGTTAAGAAAATGGTAATAGGAACATACATATCAATAATTACCTTAAACGTGAATGGATTAAATGCTCCAACCAAAAGACACAGGCTTGATAAATGGATACAAAAACAAGATCCATCTATATGCTGTCTACAAGAGACCCACTTCAGACCTAGGGACACATACAGACTGAAAGTAAGGGGATGGAAAAAGATTTTCCATGCAAATAGAAATCAAAAGAAAGCTAGAGTATCAATACTCATATCAGGTAAAATAGACTTTAAAACAAAGAATGTTATAAGAGACAAGGAAGGATACTACATAATGGTCAAGGGATCAATCCAAGAAGAAGATATAACAATTATAAATATATATGCACTCAACATAGGAGCACCTCAATACATAAGGCAAATGCTAACAGCTATAAAAGAGGAAATTGACAGTAACACAATAATAGTGAGGGACTTTAACTCCTCATTTACACCAATGGACAGATCATCCAGACAGAAATTTAATAAGGAACCACAAGCTTTAAATGACACAATAGACCAGATAGATTTAATTGATATTTATAGGACATTCCACCCAAAAACAGCAGATTACACTTTCTTCACAAGTGCACACAGAACATTCTCCAGGATAGATCACATCTTGGGTCACAACTCAAGCCTCGGTAAATTTAAGAAAATTGAAATCATATCAAGCATCTTTTCTGACCACAACGTTATGAGATTAGAAATGAATTACAGGGAAAAAAAACGTAAAAAACACAAACCAAGGAGGCTAAACAATATGTTACTAAATAAGCAAGAAATCACTGAAGAAATCAAAGAGGAAATTAAAAAATGCCTAGGAACAGATGACAACAAAAACACGATGGTCCATAACCTATGGGATGCAGAAAAAGCAGTTCTAAGAGGGAAGTTTATAGCAATACAAGCCTGCCTCAAGAAACAAGAAAAATCTCAAATAAACAATCTAACCTTCACCTAAAGGAACTAGAGAAAGAAGAACAAACAAAATCCAAAGTTAGGAGAAGGAAAGGAATCATAAAGATCAGAGCAGAAATAAATGAAACAGAAACAAAGAAAACAATAGCAAAGATCAATAAAACTAGAAGGTGGTTCTTTGAGAAGATAAAAGAAATTGATAAACCTTTAGTCAGACTCATCAAGAAAAAAAGAAGGAGAAGACTCAAATCAACAGAATTAGAAATGAAAAAGGAGAAGTTACAATGTACACCGCAGAAATACAAAGCATCCTAAGAGACTACTACAAGCAACTCTATGCCAATAAAATGGACAACATGGAAGAAATGGAGAAATTCTTAGAAAGGTATAACCTTCCAAGACTGAACCAGGAAGAAATTGAAAACATGAACAGAGCAATCACAAGTAATGAAATTGAAATGGTGATTTAAAATCTTCCAACAAAGAAAAGGACCGGATGGCTTCACAGGTGAATTTTATCAAACATTTAGAGAGGAGCTAACACACATCCTTCTCAAACTCTTCCAAAAAATTGTAGAGGAAGGAATACTCCCAAACTCATTCTACGAGGCCACCATTCCACCTGGAAAAGATACTACAAAAAAAGAAAATTACAGACCAATATCACTGATGAATATAGATGCAAAAGTCCTCAACAAAATACTAGGAGACAGAATCCAAGAACACATTAAAAGGGTTATACACAATGATCAAGTGGGATTTATCCCAGGGTTGCAAGTATTCTTCAATATAGGCAAACCAATCAATGTGATACACCATATTAACAAATTGAAGGATAAGAACCATATGATCATCTCAATAGATGCAGAAAAAGCTTTTGACAAACTTCAACACCCATTTATGATAAGAACTCTCCAGAAAGTGGGTATAGAGGGAAACTGCCTCAACATAATAAAAGCCATATAGAGCAAACCCACAGCAAACATCATTCTCAACGGTGAAAAACTGAAAGCATTTCCTTTAAGATCAGGAACAAGACAAGGATGTCCACTCTCACCATAATTATTCACCATAGTTTTGGAAGTCATAGCCATGCACGGCAATCAGAGAAGAAAAAGAAATAAGAGGAATACAAATCGGAAAAGAAATAAAACTGTCACTGTTTGCAGATGACATGATACTGTACATAGAGAATCCTAAAGATGCCACCAAAAAGCTACTAGAGCTAATCAATGAATCTGGTAAAGTTGCAGGATACAAAATTAACACACAGAAATATCTTGCATTCCTATACGCTAACAATGAAAGATCAGAAAGAGAAATTAAGGAAACAATCTCATTCACCACTGCAACAAAAAGAATAAAATACCTAGGAATAAACCTACCCAAGGAGGTAAAAGACCTGTACTCAGAAAACTATAAGACACTGATGAAAGAAATCAGAGATGACACAAACAGATGGAGAGATATACCACATTTTTGGATTGGAATAATCAATATTGTGAAAATGACTAACTACCCAAAGCAATCTACAGATTCAGTGCAATCCCTATCAAATTACCAATGGCAATTTTACAGAACAACAAAAAAAAAAAACTTAAAATTTGTAAGGAGACACAAAAGACCCCGAAGAGCCAAAGTAGTCTTGAGGGAAAAAAATGGAGCTGGAGGAATCAGACTCCCTGACTTCAGACTATACTACAAAGCTACAGTAATCAAGACAATATGGTACTGTCACAAAAACAGAAATATAGATCAATGGAACAGGATAGAAAGCCCACAGATCAACCCATGAACCTATGGTCACTAATCTATGACAAAGGAGACAAGGATATACAACTGAGAAAAGACAGTCTCTTCAATAAGTGGTGCTGGGAAAACTGGACAGCTACATGTAAAAGAATGAAATTACAACACTCCCTAACACCATACAGAAAACTGAACTCAAAGTGGATTTGAGACCTAAATGTAAGACCAGACACTATACAACTCTTAGAGGAAAACATAGGAAGAACACTCTTTGACATAAATCACAGCAAGATCTTTTTTGATCCACCTCCTAGAGTAATGGAAATAAAAACAAAAATAAACAAATGGGACCTAATGAAACTTCAAAGCTTTTGCACAGCAAAGGAAACCATAAACGAGAAGAAAAGACAACCCTCAGAATGGGAGAAAATATTTGCAAATGAATCAACGGACAAAGGATTAATCTCCAAAATATATAAACAGCTCATGCAGCTCAATATTAAAAAAAATAAACAACCCAATCATAAAATGGGCAGAAGACCTAAATAGACATTTTTCCAAAGAAGATATACAGATGGCCAAGAAGCACATAAAAAGCTGCTCAACATCACTAATTATTAGGGAAATGCAAATCAAAACTACAATGAGGTATCACCTCACACTGGTTAGAATGGGCATCATCAGAAAATCTACAAACAACAAATGCTGGAGAGGGTGTGGAGAAAGGGAACCCTCTTGCACTGTTGGTGGGAATGTAAATTGATACAGCCACTATGGAGAACAGTATGGAAGTTCCTTAAAAAACTAAAAATAGAATTACCATATGACCCAGCAATCCCACTACTGGGCATATACCCAGAGAAACCATAATTCAAAAAGACACATGCAACCCAATATACATTGCAGCACTATTTACAATAGCAAGGCCATGGAAGGAATCTAAATGTCCACCAATAAACGAATGGATAAAGAAGATGTGGTACATATATACAATGGAATATTACTCAGCCATAAAAAGGAAAGAAATTGGGTCATTTGTAGAGATGTGGATGGACCTAGAGACTGTCATACAGAGTGAAGTAAGTCGGAAAGAGAAAAACAAATATTTTATATTAACGCATATATGTGGAATCTATAAAAATGGTAACGATGAACTGGTTTTCAGGGCAGAAACAGAGACACAGATGTAGAGAAAAAAATGTATGGACAGCAATGGGGGAAAGCAGTGGGCAGGGGTGGTGGTGTGATGAATTGGGAGATTGGGATTGACATATATACACTAATATGTATAAAATAGATAACTAATAAGAACCTGCTGTATAAAAAATAAAATAAAAAACAGACAAAAAAACAAAACCCACACACACACCCAAACAGGGAGGGGTTTAAAAGTCATCTTGTCCAATCCCTATCAAAATATCCAGGAGATTTTTCACAGAACTAGAACAAATAATCCTCAAATTTATATGGAACTGCAAAAGAGCACAAATTGCCAAAGCTGTCCTGAGGAAAAAGAACAAAGCTGGAGGTATAACCCTCCCCGATTTCAGACTATACTACAAAACTGCAGTGATCAAAACAGTGTGGTATTGTCACAAAGACAGACACACAGATCAATGGAACAGAACAGAGAACCCAGAAATAAACCCATGTACCTACGATCAATTAATCTATGACAAAAGAGGCAAGAATATACAATGGAGAAAAGACAGTCTCTTTCAACAAATAGTGTTGGGAAAACTGGACAGACACACATAAAATAATGAAATTAGAACAATCCCTCATACCATATACAAAAATAAACTCAAAATGGTTTAAAGACCCTAATGTAAGACATGAAACCATAAAACTCCTAGAAGAGAACATAGGTGGAACACTCTTTGACATAAATTGTAGCAATATTTTCTTGGATCAGTCTCCTAAGGAAAAGGAAATACAAGCAAAGATAAACAAATGGGACCTAATTAAACTTAAAAGCTTTTGAACAACAAAGGAATCCATCAACAAAACGAAAAGACAACCTACAGAAGGGGAGAAAATATTTGCAAATGATGTGACCGACAAGGGGTTAATATTCGATGTACAAATAGGACATACAACTCAATAAAAATAAAATCCAATAAAAAAAGGGCAGATTGCGAAAGACATTTTTCCAAAGAAGACACACAGATGGCTAACAGACACATGAAAAGATGCTCAACATTGCTAATTATTAGAGAAATGTAAATCAAAATCACAATGAAGTATCACCTTACACCTCTCAGAATGGCTATCCTCAAAAACTCTACAAATAACAAATGTTGGTGAGGATGTGAAGAAAAAGGAATTCCTATACACTGTTGGTGGAAATGTAAATTGGTGTAGCCACAATGGAAAACAGTGTGGAGGTTCCTTAAAAAACTAAAAATAGAACTACAATATGATCCAGCAATTCCACTCCTGGGTATATATCTGAAAAAAATGAAAATATTAATTCAAAAAGATACATGCACCCCAATGTTCACAGCAGCACTATTTACAATAGCCAAAATGTGAAAGCAACCTAAGTGCCCATCAACAGACGACTGGATTAGTAAGATGTAGTATACATATATAATGGAATATCAGCCATAAAAAGGAATGAAATAATGCCATTCGCAGCAATGTGGTTAGACCTAGAGAATATTATGCTTAGTGAAATGAGAAAGACAAGTACTATATGCTATCACTTATATGTGGAATCTAAAAAATAATACAAATGAATATTTATACAAAACAGAAAAGACTCACGGATATAGAAAACATACTTGTTACTAAATTGGAGAGGGAAGAGGAGAGGGACAGATTAGGGGTATGGGTATGGGATATGAACTACTGTTTATAAAATAGATAAGTGGGGCTTCCCTGGTGGCGCAGTGGTTGAGAGTCCGCCTGCTGATGCAGGGGACACGGGTTTGTGCCCCGGTCCGGGAAGATCCCACATGCCACGGAGTGGCTGGGCCCATGAGCCATGGGCGCTGAGCCTGCGCATCCAGAGCCTGTGCTCCGCAAAAGGGGAGGCCACAGCAGTGAGAGGCCCGTGTACCGCAAAAAAAAAAAAAAAAGATAAGCAACAAGGATATACTTACTATATAGCACAGAGAATTATGGCATATAATTTGCAAAAACACTGAATCACTATGCTGTACACCTGAAATTAACACAGTATTGTAAATCAACTATACTTCAATTTTTAAAAAATCCACCTTGTCTAAAAGTGTCTGATTTTTTTTTTTTAATTTCACAAAAGCTTTTCTGGTCTATATACATCTGGAAGCCTCTGTACAAAAACTGTATCTTGGAAACATCTTTGATGCTCAATTAACCATAATAGTACTGACGTATGGAAAATAAAAAGACAATCACAGAGTCGCTCAGCACGAGCGAACGGAGGTGAGGCAGTGGCCACAGCCCTACAAGCCACGTGGTAGGTGTGCTCTCGGGACTGACCAGTGGGGAGGGGTAGCACTTGCTTCAGTTACACACACTTTTCGGGCTGGGGCTGAAATCCAGGTGCCCTGGGCAATTGGTCGTGGGGGAGTGGAGCTGGGCTCCTGCAAAGGTCCCATCCACTGATGAGCACGGCAGGTTTTGTTGTGTGACCAGGACGGGGGGGAGCCTGGAAGGGCAGGCAGCTGGGGTAGACGTTGACATTGCTTCTTTCTCTCCCAGGACCCGTGGGCTTGGCTTAGCTTCTGGGAAGAACGAGAGAGAGATGGAGACTGAAGCCTGGACTTTGGAGGAGCAGAACCTCGCAGGCTGGGAGCCAGGCTTTGGCACCTGGCAGAGCCCCAGGCAGGGAGGAACCCTGGTGTTCTCGTGGTGCACAGGGCAGCGCACAGCTGCTTCAAGTGTCTAGCCTGCCACAGCCCTGCACAAGCAGGAGAGGGGAAGGATGCCCTGAGCAGTGCCGTAGCTGGCCAGCCAGCAGAGGGCACGCTGAGGGGTCTTTCAGGATGTCTCAGAGCTACTCATGGGACCTTTGAAGGGGCTACCTCCTGGCAGTCAGGCTGCAGGGAACTGGAGCTGCCACATCTCGTAAAAGACCTGGTGTTGCAGGTTCCTGGGAGCTCACAGGCTGTGAGCTGTGAGAGGGGTACGTGGAGGGCGGAGATGGTGGTTGGGGAAGGTGAGCTTTCTGGGTCCAGGTCCGGGGGATTGAGGCCTCCTTTCCTTGGTCTTGCTTTGAAACTGTGGACAATCCTGGGTATCAGTCACTCAGGACGAAAGATAGGTCATGGTGACAAGGACACAGTTCCCTGCTGTATGTCCTGTGTCAGAGGCAGGGGAGGGGGCCCTCTGAGGGGTCTCCTGGAACCTCCCTGGCCCTTCCCAGGTGAGGGTCCCACTCCCCAAAAGGAAGAAACTGGAACCGGGCGAGGCGTGTTAGGTATGTTGTCTAATTTACAGTCTCTCGGGACTTCCCTGGTGGTCAAGTGGTCAAGAATCCGCCTTCCAATGCAGGGGACACGGGTTTGATCCCTGTTCGGGGAACTAAGCTCCCGCATGCCACGGGGCAACTAAGTCCACGGACTCTAGAGCCTGCGCACCACAACTAGAGAGAAGCCCACGCGCCGCAACGAAAGATCCCACATGCCTCAACGAAGATCCCGCGTGCTGCAACTAAGACCCGACACAGCCAAATAAGTAAATACATATTAAAAAATAATAATTTACAGTCTCTCGAATATCACAGGTGGGTGCCACTGCTCCATCCTATAGATGAGAAAACTGAGTCTCGGGGAGGTTGAACAACTTGCCTGGTGGTCAGAGACGCTGTCAGAAGAACAGTACCCAGGGAGGACGTTTCAAGATGAGGAAGGGGATGGGAGGTGGTGGGTGGCACGACTAGCTAGACGGGAGTGCGGGGACCAGACACGGGGTGCCGCCAGCTCGGGGTGCAACCAGGTGGCTGGGGATCCTCTGGCAGACTCCAGCCTCTAGCGGCTCAGTGGGCGGCTTGGGTGGTGTGAAAGCCGGCGTGTGGGAGAAGCTCTTATCCTGGGTGGCAGCAGGCACCCTCCGTGCGGTGATGGGTGGTGGCGGGAGTGGGGAGGCTGGCATTTGCTATCTGTGGGCACAGTCCTGCATCCACTGCCCACCCACAACAGGGTCCTAAAGCCACTTGTCTGGGGCTTTGAAGAGGGTAAAAGCCAACACCAGGCTTGTTCTGAGTCTCCTCCGTGCAGAAGGGAGGGATGTGACATCTCTGGGATGAGGCATGAAGCTTAAAGGAAGAAAAGGAGAAACTGAGTGCCGGGCCGGCACAGCCCCCGCCCTCCCCTCCCCCCTCCAGCGGTAGCCAACGGGACATCTCTGCTCCGAGCCTGCACCGGGCAGCCCTGGCCCCTTTCTGCCCAGGTCTGGAGGGCCTGGCACTGTTGGGGATGGGCTCTGTCTCGCGCCCAGCCAGCAGGCTGGGGTCTCCCATCCACCTTGTTCCAATCAGCCCCCACTTCCTGAGGCTTGGTTCCTCAGCTTTGCTCTTGCCTTGTTTTGGGCAGACTTCCCAGAACGGCTTGGCACGGGCTCCGCTCGCCCGCCAGTCTCCACACTCATTTCTAAATCCACGTCCCTCCCTGAGTTTCAGAGCTGACGCCCCCATTTCTCAACCCGTGCCCCCTCCTTGGGCTCGTAACCACTCACCGCCCCAGTTCTCAGTCCCTGCTTCCTGTAGCCACTCCTCCCCAGGTTGCCCCCAACCCTGCCACCCACCCAACAGAGCCAGTGGCCCGGCAATCCCGCCCGCGGCACTCTCCCATGGGGAAACCCCGGGCGCTGGGTTAACTCCTAGACTCAGGGGTCCTGCAGGCTTGCTCATTTCTTTCGCCTGTGAGCTGGGATCCCCACAGGGATTGAGATCATAAGGCCCCGAATCTCTGCCTTTCACTCTCTGATATCTGTGTAGTGGCAGTGAGTCCTGCACTCTCCTGGCAGCCTTGAGCAGCTGTAAAATGCTTTGAACCTCTCACATCAAAGGAGCTGCAGGCTGGAAGACTACACGCCTACATCTCTGGCTTGTATTGAAATGACAGCTCTGAGATGCATCATCTGAGGTTGGTGTCACCGCAGCCAGAGTAAGGGGGCAGAGGATGACAGTGCTGTCTGCCAGCATGTGGTCTGCGCATCTGAACAGTGGAACCCTCATCTGGGGACCTCAGGCCCACAATGAAGACCCCGGAAGAGGATGGGTCCTTTGTCAGTAGAATCACAGCTGACAGCTTAGAGACCGAATCACACCCAGCATCGCAGAGAGGTTGTCAGCTAACTATGGAAAAGGTTTCTACGCTTTCTCCAAGAGCTCACAGGAACAGCTGCCTGGATGATGAGGAAGAAGGGCTACGGCAGAGTAGCCCTGCCCTACTGTAGAGTTTTGCAGCCATATCCTCCATCATGGTACCTAGAGCACCATCACTGCTTTAGAGTATAGAGAACTTACATCGTTATCCCACCAGTGTTGGGCTTGGCCATGCTGCTTGCTTTGACCAAAGCAATGTGGGTCAAAGCACCAGTTCTCAGGGTTTAATGGGCATTGTGGGTTTCCGCTTGCCCCTCCTGGGCCCCTGTGATCTGATGGGAAGAGGTGCCCCAGGCAGCCTCCAGCCCTCTAGCATGGGCCAAGAATAAAGGCGTGAGGAGCACACCCAGATCTGACTGGAAACCTGGAGCCCAGCCTGGTCCAGCTGAGTCCAGGAGAGCCCAGCCTAGTTCAACCAACAGCCCCAGGAGAGGAAAATGAAATGTTTGTTGCTGTAAACTATTGAGATTTTTGAGTACTTTTTACACAGCAAATGCTGACAAATACGAGTCTGAAGGGAAGAATGAACTTTTCCTGAGATTCTACCTCTTACTGAAGCTTCATGACATAATTTCTTCATTTACTCATGAGAAAGCTGAAGCCAAGAGCTCAGGTAACTTGTTCAACGTCACATGACTTGTTTGATCACCAGGACCTGCTGTAAGGACACGTCTCCAAGTTCCACGCCCTCATCTTCGCCACATCTGCTCTCCAGCTTCCAGTGGCCACTGCCCTGCAATCTCATCCTCTGTGTAGACCTCCAGGCCCCTCAGGGCCCCGTCATTTTTCTGACAAGCCTGAACCCCACCCTGGCACCAGAGATCCTGTCCCCATGGCTCCCTCCACGCCCTGTACATCTGCAGGCCCTGCCCACTGAAGCCACTGTCCAGGCTCAGCTCCCCAGCCCACCCTCTGCACTTGGGCAGGGCTGGAGCAGACCAGAGCCGGTGGCTTGTCAAGCCAGCAGGCAGCCCCCTGACATGTACTAACCTCTTACCATGAACCCCACCCAGGGCTCAGCCATGGGCGTTCAGCAGGGACCAACACAGACCCAGGTCTTGCCCATAGCCTAGCAGAGAAGCAAGATGTGATACAATAAACAAGGGAATAATGACAAGGTACAGAGGCTGAGAGAAGTCAGTGCCTTGGGAGGGTATTACAGGGGGACTCAGCCTAGTGGGTCAGGGAATTATTCGTTAAAAACGCAACACTTAAGCTGAGATGCAAAGGATGGAGAGCGGTTGCCCAGGCCAAGAGAGGGAGAAGCATCATGGCAGGCAGAGCCACTGAGCAGCACGTGTGCACAGTGCTGGTGTCAATATGAATGCGTGGTTTCTAATCACAGGTCGTTACATGGAATGTGGCTGGTGTCTTGCCCAGTTCCCAGGTCCCTTTACTATCTATGCCCCCAGCCCCCTCTCTTCTGGCAGCTCTGTGCTTTGCTGCTAACGGCTTGAACCTGCAACCTCAGGTGATTCCCCCTGCGCACTGGCGCCACCGCATTTCACAAGGAGATCCAGGAGAAACCAGAGCGTTCTGACTCCCCATGCCCAAGGCAGCCAACCTGTGCTTGGAGAGTGTGTGCAAACGCCCAGCTCTTTGCTCTGATGCAGAACAAACCCCGACGTGTAATTCATACTCCAGAGCTCCTTGTAGCGTCAGGCTGGGTCTGAGACTTCACCTGAAATTGTACCTTTGCTTGGCTTCTCTTCTTTCCCATCCTGCGTCCCCCACTCTCTCACTGGATTCTCCTGGGAGCCTTTCTTTAATCAATTATTGGTACCCAAGCGTGGGGTCGGCTTCTGGAAGAACTTGACCTTTGACGGTCAACCCCCCAAATCAGTGCTTTTTACTTGTCTATCTTAAGCCCTCCGTCAAGAGCTGATCCAAGGACTTACCCTCAAGTCCTCAACCCACAGCAAAGCTCCTCACCAACAGCGAAGAATCTGGACCCCACTTTACAAAGGACTTGATCAGACTTGAAGTTCTTTGCTTCCTCTTCCTCCCCCCAATATGGGTGCCCATGAAGACCACTCCCACCCCTACCCCCCCATCCTCCCCGCTGGGCTCAGCAGGCTTTCGGCACACACCCTACCTCAGTCTGCACAGACCAGTTCAAAATCCTACTCTGTGACTGGGCCTCTGGTCCTGTGAGCCCCTAGGCTGACAAGAGGGAAAACAGGGTGTCCAATGAGACTGGGCACGTTCGGAAACTCTGCACTTAGGTGACAAAATGCATCACGTATTCACCTCAGCCTTGAGAATGAATGAACGGAAGGATGAACATTTTTTTGAGAAACCAAACAACCTTACTTAAGTTTCTATTGGTTTTCCCATTTTACAGATGAAGAAACTGAGGCTCAGAAAGGCCGAATGACCTGCCCTGTAAGTGGCAGCACCGCGACCCGAACCCAGGTCTCGGGTCCCTCACTCTAAGTTCTGAGCTCCTGGACTCTGAAAGGCTGCTGTGCTCCAGTTTCTCTGCCTGTGTGTTCTGGCACCTTTGGTACGAGGCAAGTCTATTCTGAACTCCATCCAAAGGACCTTATTTACTAATGGATATTATACGTTTAAAAGTCTCTCTCCCTCCTTCCCTCCCTCAACATCTTGTGCTGTATAAAGAATCCCAGGAGTGTAGACCAGTGCAGCCATTCTGGAGAGCAATCAGATACCATTTAGACAAATGAAGTATGTGAATATGCTATGACCCAGCAATTTCACCCCTGGGCATGTGCCCCAGGGCTCACCTATGTGGACGGTCATCACAGGTTTGTTTGTGGTGGCAGAGATCTGGTGGGGGGATCTGGGTGCCCATCATGGGGAGAGGGGACAGGTAAAATGTGGTCGATGTGTACAGCAGTCAGAAGCCGACTGGATTGTACACAGTAACAAGGAAGGGTCCTTTGGCAGAGAAAGTAGAAAATCGAATGAGGGCTATGGTATCACTTTAAGAAAATTGAATGGGGGCTATGGTATCACTCATTAAAAATGCATGCATGCAAAACAGCAATACATATTTTGTAAGAACCTATTCAAGTAAAAAGACACCCACTCGATGTCTGCCTATTAACGGGAGGGTTATGCAAGCGCGGTGTGGGGCTAGAAGGGATTAAAACAGTTGGTGAAGACATTGCTTTATAGTGAGAAGGCACTGCGGCTTTGATCACATAACCTGATTGCAGAAGTTAGGTACTTTGTTGCGGCCTTTCTGATTTGACCTGAACTAATTAGCAAAAGCTTCTGGGTCTCAGTTTCTTCCTTGGTCAAGTGGGGAGGAAAAAGTGGGCAAGGGGACGTAATATTCAGTTAGAAAGCAGTGTGACCCATTAGAAAATGCACAAAATCTGAAGCCTAATGTGTGAGTGAAGCAGGCAGGGTGCGAGACACTAGGGCAAGGTGGGGACAATGACACATTGGAGAAATGTCCCTTCAAAGGAACCAGCTTCCGCTTAGCTCCAGTTATACTCCCATGGGGTAACTCCCATGGCCGAGAGTTGGCAGAATTTCAAAACCTTCAAGGGAAGGTAAAAATAGAGATTCTTAGAAGAAATCTCATATTTTTAATGCTTGCAACTAATTTTTAAAAAACACCCTGTCAACCACAAATTCAAACCTTAGCTCCACCATTAAGTAATTGTATGGCCTGGACAATGGCATTCAGCTCTCTAAGGTTGAGCCAGTTTTTTTGTTCATGGATGAAGAGTCTCAGATCTGCTCAGTGTTAAAATGAGTTGATACAATAAGTCCAGGGCGTGGCCTCACTATCATCAGGGAGTACCTGCTATGTGTTGAATACTAATACAGTATCAACTCCTAATTTTTAGACAAGTAAACCGAAGCTCAGAGGACTGGAAAATTAAGAAGCGTCAGGTAGAAAAAAAATATCTTCTCCAAATGTGATAAAAAGAAATGGGTAAAACTGAATTAAAATAACTTATAAATAAGGGTTTGGGGATTAAAAGGGCTCTAAGTAAAGCGGAAGTGATTATTAATCTGTCTGACCCCTAACAAGTAACAGGAGTCTCTAATAAAGACATCTATGGTCTCAGAGGCAACAGACCTCACCCGGGCAGTAGTAGGTATGAATCCATAACACACAGACCAGTGATGTGCTGAGGCTGGCTCATGCCCACTTGTGCCTACTTGTTCTGGTTCAAAATCCAATTTTTCCAGATCCCCAAGAGATGATTGTTCATTGTGGCCACTATGGTGGGAGCCACAGTGAGAGGATTTACGCCACAGAAATTGGCAAACGCTGCAACTCAGGGCTTTGCTTTCTTCCCTGGAGAACCGGTGGTCAAATGTTTGCCACTGCAGGGGGCCCAGCGACATGTATCGCTTTGGCAAAATCATCCTTTTATTTCTTAGAGGGCCTGGTTTCGTGTGTACACTTGCCTTACCCTCTTCACGGCCCCGATCTCTGGAAGCAACATTGGATCAGGAAGGAATACCGTTGACACAAAATGGTTAACGTTTCACTGGGGGAATGCAGAGGGGATTACTGTTCAGTGAGGAAAAACACTTTTTAATGAAGATGGCAAACGCACAGATCAAAACAGGAAGCTTTCAGCCTGCCTTGCTGGGTAGGTGGGATTGTCTGAAGCTACGAGGTGCTGAACCGGAAGACTAGCAAAGTGCTCTGGTTGGCAAGGTGCAGTGACAAATGTGGGTCCACCAGTTGCCCAGCTGGGCTCACCCTCGACCTCTGGGGGAGAGGGGCTCAGTTTAGGTAGACAGGAGTGGACGGGCAGCTCGGGGTAAACACTGCGCCCCGCAGAGGAACTGAGAGTCACCGTTTGCAGGCTCCTGTTGCTCTGAGGAAGTGACAAAGGCACCCTTACATCATGGGACCGAAGCCCAGGACAGAAAAGGGGAATACAACTATACCTGCTTCTACAGAATCCAAGCCTCATCCCAGGGGAAGAAGAGAACTTCAGGAGAGAGCCCAATCGTGCGGAAAGTCAAAGAGGAGGGGGCCAGAAGCTGTGATTTGCACAGTGGGTAAGGTAGTTTCTTCTGTAGTTTACAGTTTAGTGAGATTTGTGTCCACCCTCGGCGATATGCTAGATCAGCTTACTAAAAGCATGGTTTGTAAGACGTGTCAAAGCAAGGGGCGATATCAGTTTACATTCCCACGAAAACTGATACAGCCACTATGGAGAACAGTATGGAGGTTCCTTAAAATACTAAAAATAGAACTACCATATGACCCAGCAATCCCACTACTGGGCATATACCCAGAGAAAACCATAATTCAAAAAGACGCATGCACGCCAATGTTCATTGCAGCAGTATTTACAATAGCCAGGTCACGGAAGCAACCTAAATGCCCATCGACAGACGAATGGATAAAGAAGAGGTGGTACATATATACAATGGAATATCACTCAGCCATAAAAAGGAATGAAATTGGATCATTTGTAGAGACATGGATGAATCTAGAGACTGTCATACAGAGTGAAGTAAGTCAGAAAGAGAAAAACAAATATCGCATATTAACGCATATATGTGGAACCTAGAAAAATGGTACAGGTGAACCAGTTTGCAGGGCAGAAATAGAGACACAGATTTAGAGAACAAACATATGGACATCAAGGGGGGAAAGTGGCAGGGGGAAGGTGGTGGTGTGATGAATTGGGAGATTGGGATTGACATGTATACCCTGATGTGTATAAAATGGATGACTAATAAGAACCTACTGTATAAAAAATAAATTAAATAAAAATTAAAAAAAAAGATACTTGATATCATTTCCAATCTTCTTAAAAAAAAAAAAAAAGCAAGTGGCAGTCCTTGGAACCAGCAGGGGTTCACTGGGAAGAGACCAAGTTGGGAGAACCTGTTTGTCTTATTTTATTTACATAGTAGAAGGTCAATGCATGTTTGCTAGCCTAATGAATTAGATCATTTGTTGCATCTGATAGAGATCATGGCTCAATTGCCTACAGAGGCTGGTCAGGTGATGTAAATGAGAGAAACCGGCTGGGAGTGAGGCAGTAGGGAGAGGTGGGGACTGTGGCATATCAAAGAGAAATGCCTCTAGGAAAGGCGGAAGCTTCCACTCAGCTCCAGTTGCATCACACTGGGTAATGTGGGTCTTAGGGTATCAGAGCTTCAGAATTTTCAAGGGAGGCTGAAAATTCAGAATATTATATAAAATCTCTGAATTTTTCTAAATTTATTTTTTAATCTTAAAATTTTATTTTATTATTTATTTTATTTATTTTTGTTTTTTGGCCATGCCGCACAGCTTACAGGATCTTAGTTCCCCGACCAGGGATTGAACCTGGGCCCCGGCAGTGAAAGTATCGAGTCCTAACCACCAGACCTCCAGGGAATTCCCAAAATCTCGGAAGTTTTTAAAATGCTTTTAACTGGCTCATAATTTTTAAAAAACGTATGTCAGGCAAGCAGAACACTAAATCCAACGCAGGGGCTACCAGTTTGTGATCTCCGGTATAATCTATATAGATTTCAATAAAGCACTTTGTGATCTTCATCCGTGATCTTTTGTTGAGAACCACATGGAGGAATATTGGCTAGGGTGAGACGATGCCATTGTCAGCCTGGACACAGGTTTCAGCTGCTATTGGGGTCTCCCTCTCATTTACGTCAGTGATTCCGATTAGGATCCAGGAGGTGGACTTACCAAAGTGTGGCTATCACCAAGCTAGGAGGCATTTCAAATATGCTGGGTGACAGACAGAACCAGGTCAAAGCAGAGCTCAGTGATCTGGAGCAAGGGGCTGGGTCAGAGAGAAGGCCCTGCTGGGCACTGACAACCTGGCTATACTTATCAGCGGCCCATCCACTCTGCCATTCCAGTTTGGGCATCGTTTGGTTGGTGCCTTCCTCTTGGCACTGCCATTTTTCTCCTTTTTCCCCCTTTAATTAAAATTTTTATTTCCTTGTCTTTGTTATGCATCCTCCTTCCAGAGCAGAAACATCCTCAGAAATCGGGAGCAAGGCAACAGTGACTGCTATTGCCACTAATCTGCATCACTGCGGGCCCCAGCCAGCATGAAACAAGCCAAAGCAACTTTCTTCCCCTCAGATTACTTGTATTGAAAAGAAGGGACAAGTTTATCATTATCTGCGGACAACAAGATCACGTACCTAGAGAAGCCAAAAGAATACGTTCAAAAAATGATTAAAACTCATAATTCAGAAAGATAGGTAAGATCACCCTATAGACACCAACAAAACCCAGTCAGAAAATGTCACGGAAAAAACAGGTTCTGTTTGCCAAGGTAACTAAAACTACATCACACCCAGTAACAATGAAGATATAAGAACTATATGGAGAAAATATAAAAGACAGCACATGAGAGATAAAAAAGAAAACCTGAATAAATGGAGGGATATGCCATGTTCTCTGATAGGACACGACTGTATAAGGACACGATTGTATAAGGATTGTATGAGGATAATTAATCTATGAATTCAATGTAATTATATAAAAATTCCAACCGGATTTTTTTAGGGCACTTAACAAGCTGATTGTAAAACTCACCTGGAAAAGAAAATGCATGGAAACCATCAAAGAATAAAGAGAGGAACAATAAATAGAACTCAGTCCACTGGATACACACAATAAAGCCACAACAACAAAAACATTACGGAACAGCAGCAAGAATAGATTCCTCCAGTCAGAGGAACAGAAGGAAGATTCCCTACATTAGGACTACATGAATTTAGCATGTGATAAGATGGCCTTGTGAATCAATGGAAAAAGGATGGATTGTTTAATATATGGTGTGGCTATCCATTCAGAGGATGGGGTTATATTCTCTATTTTGTACCAAATGCAAAAATAAAGAGCTAAACATAAAAGCTTATTATAAAAGTGTTAGGAGAAAATAATATTTTCCCTGGATAAGTAATATTGAGATAAGTGATTCACAAAACCCAGAATCCGTAAATGAAAACATGTGACTACAAAAAGCTGTAAACTTCCACATGACAAACTAACCATAAACGAAGTTTAAAAAAAATGACAGGCTGGGAGAAAATATTTACATTAGAACTAACACAAAATTAATATACAAAGCATATGAAGAGCTTTTTATAATCAGAAAGATTTTTAAAAGGGAAAAAACTGACAAAGAATATATATAGCCAGTTCACAGGAAAAGAAATACAAATAGCCAATGCCTATGTGAAAATATTCTTATCCTCATTTCTAAAGAAGAAAATGCAAAATAAAATATTGAGATTGCATATTGTATCCACCGTTTGATGAAAATAACAGACACTGGTAACGTCCAGTATTGAGAAGACGTGGGGACATGCTGGGTGCAAAGTGGCATCAGATGGCAAAGATGGCTCATTGGAAGAGGCTTTTGCAAGGTGCTTTGGCTGTATCTATCAATACAATAAAAACATGCATTCCCTCAACCTAGTAATATCTCATCCTGAAGAGAGCTTGTACATGTGCACAGCACAGACCAACCTACTGCTTATTGCAGTATTGTTTTTTGTAGTAATAGCCAAAAAAAAAAGGACATTGTCTAAGAGTAGGAGGATGAACTATATTGCATGGCAGTTGAAAAACACTAACTCAAATATATTATTAACTTGGCTAGATCTCAAAGATACATTGCTAAGGGAAGAAAGCGAATTGCAGAACAATATGAAAACATGATCCCATTTATTAAAAAAAAAACCAAAACCCTGTATATTTGTACAGGCTCACGTTTCTATGTAAATGCACCCAAAATGGCAAATGCCACATCTGGCAGTGGTTCCCCTTGCAGAGAAGAGAGGCGGGTGGGGATGGTGAGGGCAGACTTTCACTTTCTACTCTCTGTGCTTCTGTTTTGTTTGAATGCTTTTAAAAAATATATTCATGTTTCCCTTGGGTTGAAAAAGAAAGCAAAAAGAAAAAAAAAAAAAAAGAAAAAGAATAAGAAAGAAAACAGTAGCATCTGTTGTAAGCAGACCTGCCATCCCCGGACAAGGGTCTTGACGCTGGGGTCTCTCCACCTGCCCCTGACCTGGTGACCCGGAAGAGTTTCCGCCTGAGAACAAGCAGGGGGCTTTGGGGGCCCTGCCTTGGGGGCTTTGTCCCCGTTCACACAGCATGGCCACCACTAGTAGAGCTTTACATAATAATGACAACAAATTTTTCAAAAAACCAAAAAATTACCCCACCACCCAGTTTTTGCCCTGGGTGGTTTAAATTCAACACATATGCTTTTCCCAGAGGGGTGTAGGGAATAAAAGGTAATTAAAAAAATTTTTCCTTTGCAAAACATTGTGAATGTACTGAGTGCCACAGAATTGTTCACGTTAAAATGGTTAATTTTGAGTTATGTGAATTTCACCTCAATTTGTACAAAAAACAACAAAAACAAACAACCACCACCCTCCCAGGGCACCCTGCCATCTACAGAACAGACTCCAAACTCCCAGTCCAGTGCTCAAGCCCTTTGTATCAGTCTGATCTCAAACTTTTTCCCCCCAATTTTGTCTGCTGGTACTCCTGTTTGGGACCCCATGTGACAGCAACATTACCCCCAAATTTTCTGAGATAATCCTGTTTCTTGTAATAGAAAAATTTTAAATAAAGACAAGAAGTGAAAATTTTTATAAAGTATTATTATAAAAGTTATAGCTTGGCCATGGTTAAAAAGAATTAAAACAGCACTAAAGGTATACATTGAAAAGTAGAAGCCCTCCTGCCGTTGGTAACCCACAATGGTAACTCCTAGTCTTGCCACACTGTTAAGATATCTTCTCAGATATCTTTCCTGTCAACTCTGATATATGTGTAATACTGTGTATATATTCTATCCCTCAGCAAATAAAACCCAAAACTCTCATACGTTAATATCATCCGGCACCTTCTTCTTTTAAATTTTGGAGATATTTCCAACCTATTACACACAGCTCTACCCTAACTTTTTAAACAACTGGTCAGACTATACTACATGTAACCATTCCCAATTCATCACATTTACCTGGCTTGCTGATTCTTCTTGGTCCCCATTTTGATGTGAGGCTGCAGTGAATGTCCTTGTACATGTATCTTTGCTCATGTGACCTGTTGAACACATTCCTGGGGGGAGGGTGTCATTCCTCATGGGGACCAGGTGCCACAGATGTTCTTGGATATTGACAATTTGCCCTCCAGGGCGTTAGCCCCGAGGTGCATTCCTGCCCATCCGACGTGACTCTTACTGCCATTTCCCCCACCTCTGCATGGTATTCAGAATCTAACATCTATCTACACGAATCACTTGAGGATCTTGTTTAAATGCTGATCCTGAACCAGTAGGTCTGGGCCTGATTCTCTGCGTTTCTAACACGCTCCAGGATGATGCAGATGTTGGTCCGCGGACCACACTTCGAGTAGCAAGGCTCTAGAGCAATGTTATCCAATAGAAATAAAATGTGAGCCTTCCATGTGATTTCAAATTTTCTAGTAGCCACATTAAAAAGAATTTTCAAAATAATCAGGTGAAACTAATTTGATGATTAGGCTTTATTTAACCCAATACATCCCAAATATTAGGATTTCAATGGGCAATAAATAACAAGTTATGAGATATATTACATTTTTTTCTTTTGTTGAAAAAAGGCCTTTGAAATCTGGGGTGTATTTTACTAACCACATTTCATGTGCACGACTGCCACATGCGGCCAGTGGCGGCTGCATGGCCCAGCTCTGGAGAATCTCCTGGGCTCTACCAGGTGGGGGAACAATGTCTCTTTCTCAGACCCCTGGGAACGGCACAGGGCTAAGAGGGTCGGAGGCAGGAGAGGGGCACCAGGAGGCAGTAGTGAGAACACACTTATCAGCCAAAGGATGTATGGCCTGAAGCCGCCACTAGACTGGCAGTAGGAAGGAATTCTGGATGCATAAGGACTCCAAGCAACGATGCTATTATTATTATTATTATTATCACTATCTGTTCTTAGGCAAGATTCCCAATAACTTTTCTTTACATTAAAAAGAAAAGAGATATAATTGACAGACAACATTATATTAGCTTCAGGTGTACACGATTTGATGTACATATTGCAAAATGATTACCACGATACGTCTGGTTAACATCTATCACTGCACATATTACAGTTTTTTTTCTTATCATGAGAACTTTTAAGATCTACTCTCTTAGCGACTTTCAAATATACAGTACAGTGTTATTAACCATAGTTGCCAGGCTGTACATTACATCCTCAGGACTTATTTTGTCTTATAACTGGAAGTTTGTACCTTCTGACTACCTTCACTTTTAAAGGGAATCACAGCACACTTAAAATTGTGCACTGTTCACTTTAGCTGACCAGGTATGATACTGTTATTGCCAAATTTTTGCAAATCTTTTCTCCCCCCAATACTGCAGGACTGTTGACATTTAAAGATAGCCTGAGTGAGTACTCAAAGTGCTTAAGATAAGGTCCTTAAGACTATTTTTAAGATACCAAATATATTACAGTTTCGAAAGTTAAATTTTAGAGAAACACATAATACAGTGACAGTTTCCCAAGAAGCAAGGCATGTTTCAAGGTCAGGGGATTTTATTTCTGTTTTATATTTTCAATTTGAACTTCCTCACCCTTACTTGCTACTTTCCTAAAAGAAAAAGCAGAGACAACAAATACTGATCTGCAGGAATCCTTCCTTCTTAATACAGAAAAAAGAAGACTTAACTCAGAGAGTAATTTTGTGGTCCAAGCCGGGCCGTGTAAACCACAGGACCTCGTGCTGCACTCAGATTGGAAATGTGCTTATTTCTCCATTTCTCTCAGGACACGCTACTTGATTTATCTTTCTGCTTCTTCCTGTGTAACCATTTTCATCATGGAGTCCAAATTTGTTCACCCATGCCAGCAGGAATAAACCCTTTTGGGTGCAAAGCGTGGGGCTGAAGGGTGCAGACAGCTGAGCGTGGTGTGGGGATGGGGAGTGCTGGGGGAGGTGGCCCTGGCCACCTGGGGGCCAGAGACTGTCACAGGCCTGGGGCTCCGTGATTTCACTCAGTCCACCTCAAGATTGAGGAGGGGGTGGGGGGTGGGGAAGGAAGGAGAGTTTCTAAGTTCTCCTCCACCTCCAGTATGCAAAATTTGCCTTTAAAATAGCCATTTCCCTCTGACACATGCAATGAAGGAAGCTCTTCTTGTTCACTGTTTCCATTTCCCCTTTTCTCTCACCCCCAGCAAAGGTCCTGCTTAGCTTGAAAGGGGACCTTTTTAGGTTTAAAGAGGCTGCCTGGTTTAAACTCCTCCCCTGAACGAAGTGAACCACACATCTCTTGGCACTGCTTGGATAGAGCAAGTATTTATACTTGTACAAGCTCATCGATACTAAAAACCTGGACTAATCATTACCTTTCAAAAGGCTTCATGGCCCCAGTGGTCCTGGGAACAGGAGCATTCTCATTGCTGGGAGCTTAGGAGGGATATTTTTAGCCTTAATTACATATCCCTGAGATGCTTTTCTTTCCAGCTTGCTTTTCTTTTCTTTTTGTGAAACTCTCAAGGTGCTCTGAGAGAGACAGAAATGACAGCTGGCAGACAAGCTCTGTGTCCTTAGCCTGGGAGTCAGTTTGCAGAAGAGCAGCCTCGGGGCAGGTGAAGCCTGGAGCATCTCCTGATGAACCTGCAGCGCCCCCCCACCCAAGCTCCCCCGCTGCCTTTACCTCATCCCAGACCCGTCCTGCTGCACCCACTGCGCCCCTGCCGCAGAGCAGATTATGAAACGGCTGCCCCCCATCACTCCCCTCTCCTCTCCGTTGACGTCACTGCTATAGAAGGAATCATAGAATTCTAGAGCATGCAGGCATTTGGAGGTCTCTAGTCCACTCCCCTCCTGTTACAGGTGAAGAAATGAAAGCCATTCCTCCCTGCTCATACTATAAATTTACACCTCATTCAAAAGTTTAGCAAATACTAATCGAGCACCTACTCTGTACCAGCTGCTCTCCTAGGAGCTGCAGACACAGGGGTGAGCAAGACAGATGAAGCCTTAGCTCCCCTGGGTCTTCCATCCTCATGGTGGAGACAGATGACAAATGAGTAGGCCAATAAATCACAAAGACAGTCGCCATGGTGGCCAGAACAGTAGCCCCTCAAGGACACCCACTTCCCCATCCCTGGAACCCGTGAAGGCGTTTTGTTATGGGGTGTGGGGGAATTAAGATGCACAGGGAATTAAGGTTGCTAATGACTGACCTTGAGATAGGAGGATTATCTTGAATTATTTAGGTGGACCCAATCGAATCTCTTGAGTACTGAGAGGTAAATTGGAGCAGCACTTTCAAGCCAAGTCCAGTTGGGCCTTTCAGTTAATGAGTGGTCATGAAGGCTGCCCTGGGCTGGGCTCTAGGGCAGACACAGAGGCAAATGAGACCCTCACCTTGTTCCCGAGGCACCCACAGTTCACAGGGGTCGACAGCCAGGGCTGAGCACCACCCCACAGGGCAAGGGCTTGGTAGCAGGAAGAGGGGAAGTGCTTGGGAGCACAGAACAGAGGGTGATGATTTTTTGGAGCGTGGGCTGGGACATTCATTTCCTCCTATTGAAGGGGAACTCTTTTTGCTGTAGAAGATTCCTAAAACACCTCTACTTCAAGCTCTAGACCTGGGGTGCAGGGATCATCTTGCTGAATGCTTGCCATCGGTCTCTAAACTGAATGTCCTGTGAGGGCAGGGACTGTGCCCAACTAGTATGTGCTGAATGAGTGAGGATGAATCAATGGATGTGGGGCATCTCAGCTAAGTCATTCTGGAACATGGACGGGAGGTACGGCTGTAACACCGCCTGGACTGAACTTAACAGGAGGGTCACCTTGAGCCTCATTCAAGAAGGTTAATGGCTCAAATGCTACACAACTCACAGCTGGTTCCAAGGCTGGGGCCCACCTTCAGGGGTTGGGAAAGCAAAGGCCAGTAGCCGAACATGGCGGCAGCGTCAGATTTAATCTGGTGCTCACCCTCCAGCCAGGAGGCCCCATTGGACTCCTCCGTGACTAACAGCCCAGCCAAGGAGGGGAGGGTGGCCTTGCCCTTAAGCCACAGCGTGGCGGGTCAGGTGATATCCCTATTCTGTCACTGACCAGTTGTATGAACCGAGCAAACAGTGTTTTCCCACCTGAGCCTTAGTTTCCTTGTGTTTAAAATGGGAGTACTGTTAAGAACACCTCCCTCCCAGGATTAAAGAATGTATATTAAGTGCCTGGCTCCTAAGAAGGGCTCAATAAATGGGGACAATGGTGAAAAGAGATAAGGTAAGTCCCGGGGAGGGTCGGTTATAGGACCTTCCCTGGCCCCTCTGGTATCCTCAAGTTCTCTCTCACTGCTGCCCAGAGGGACGCAGGGACCAGCCCCTGCCCTGAGCGCCTGCATCTGTCTTCCCCAGTTCTTCAACTGGCCCAAAGAGCAGACCTAGGACTCAAGTGGGTCCTCATACAAAGAGGACAGAGGGGCCTGAACTTGGCACCTCCATCCCCTCCCCACTCCTGGGCCGTGATCTGGGGCCAGTCGGGATTCCTGGCCACTTATTCTTCTTTCCAAGTCCTCCTGCACTATCATGTACCAGTCTCAGGACTCCTGAATCTTTTGTGTCCCCAAGTGTCAGCACTTTCTCCCTCCCCTGAGCCTGGCGTCCTCAGTCCGCAGGCCTGGGCTTCTGCCTGCATAGTTCGCCTGGGTGTTGCTCAGCTGACCGGCCTCCGTGCCTCTCTCCCCACTTCCTAGTTATCATAAAACCATCACTCGTTGGGTTACGCACGTGTCTGGCACTGCGTGCTTCACACAAACCATCTCTGGTCCTGGAAATCTCCCTACGTGAGTAATGCCATTATCCCCATAGTTCAGATGAGGAAATGGGGGCTGGAGAGAATAAGACCCAGAGGAAGGCTTCTCTCAATCCTCTGCTGCAGGAACTAGTAAAACATCCTGGGAAGCATCTGACATCATCACATGGATGTGAAAAGGCAAGGCCTTTCTGACCCAGAAGTGAAAATCCACAAGAAGAAAATGGGAGAGGTGAACAGACAACAGCACCAGTTAAAGAGGGAGCTCAGCCAATAATGCAGGCTGGCTCCAACACGGAAAACTCCGTGGTGACATTAAAATCCACATGGGAGGGAGTGACAGCAAAACGAAGACTGTGGAACAGAGAACCTGCCCAGGATGCAGAGGCAATTGACAAGGAATGAAAAACGAGTGCCGAGTCAGTAGCTATGGTGGATAGTGCGGACCCAGTTAAGAATGATAACAGCAGCAAGGGCAAATCAGGTCCTAATTTTAAGTGAAACACACAGTCGTTCTACATTTTTTTTTTTTTTTTGCAGTACGCGGGCCTCTCACTGTTGTGGCCTCTCCCGTTGCGGAGCACAGGCTCCGGACACGCAGGCTCAGAGGCCATGGCTCACGGGCCCAGCCGCTCCGCGGCATGTGGGATCTTCCCGGACCGAGGCACGAACCCGTGTCCCCTGCATCGGCAGGCGGACTCTCAACCACTGCGCCACCAGGGGAGCCCAGTTCTACATTCTTAAGGGTGTCAGCAGAATTAATTCATTCAGTAAATATCTACTGAGTGCCCACTATATGCCAGGAACAGTTCTAAGACCGGCAGTACAAAAATCAATTAATAAGTATATAAAGTCAGGTACTTACAAGTGCCATGAAGAAGGTAAAGGAAGGTAAGGGGTTCGGGAGCCGTAGGTGGGCGGCAGGAAGCAGGTAGATATTTTTATGGAGTAATTAGGGATTCTTTTCTTTTCTTCTCTTTTCTTTTTTTAAACATCTTTATTGGAGTAAAATTGCTTTACAATGGTGTGTTAGTTTCTGCTGTATAACAAAGTGAATCAGCTATACATATACATATATCCCCACATCCCCTCCCTCTTGCGTCTCCCTCCCACCCTCCCTATCCCACCCCTCTAGGTGGTCACAAAGCACTGAGCTGATCTCCCTGTGCTATGCGGCTGCTTCCCACTAGCTATCTATTTTACATTTGGTAGTATATGTAAGTCCATGCCTCTCTCTCACTTCGTCCCAGCTTACCCTTCCCCCTCCCTGTGTCCTCAAGTCCATTCTCTACGTCTGCGTCTTTATTTCTGGGATTATTTTGTTAGAGGAAAGACTCTCTTCTGTTGGGTAGCTTTAAGTAGCCTCTTAATGTACTAAGGTTAGACCCAGAACCTGATCTTGAGAGCGAAGTTGAGAGAAGACGCTAAACCATTCTGCAAGAAGCAAGTTGTTGCTAAAATATTGATTGGTTTTTATGCTTTTTCTGGTTAGAGCTGGAGAAAGGGGTATCGACCCCTAGGATGTGGGGCATGGAGACAAGTCACTGCAAGTGTCTGAGCGGGATTGGAGCGGGCCTGGCAACACGGCGCAGGCCACGGCGGAAGAGAGGGGAGGGTCGGGGATATGAGTGTCAGATCATGGATTATGAGCTTCTGGTGCAGTGAAACTTGATGCTCAGTTAAAAACTTTCTTTTCCTCTTTTGAAATTCCCCGAGGATAGGCCAAACGTTTGCATATTAAGGTACTTTTTGCTGCAGGTAACAGAGAACCCCAATGCAACTACTTGAACAAAGAGGAATTAATTATCTCACAAACAGGAAGTCTAGAGGCCAGGCAATGACCAGGCTGGTTAATTCTGCTTGGTGAATTCAATGGCATCATTGAGGACCCAGGTTCATTTCATCTTCCTGCTCTGTCCTCTGCATACTGGCCTCCCTTTCCAGCTACTTCCCCTCCTGGTTGCAAGGTGGCAGCAGCAGCCCCAGCTATCACATCCTACGACAGCTTCCAAAGGTAGAAAAGGGACCATTTCATCCTTGGGTCTCCTTCTAAGACAAAAGAAATCTTTACCAGAAGCCCTGTGGAACACTTCCCTTCACATCTCATTGGTTACTAGTGCATGCTACTCCTATCAATTACGTTATATTACATTATCCCTGTACCTAAACCCACCAACCACAGCTAGTGTTGGTCCCCATGTGGGCTCTGCTTCGGGCAACAAAGAGGAAATGGTCCCATGTCCTGTGGCAAGGTGGACTAGAAGTCCTGGAGCATGAGAAGCAGGGACAACATGGCCAGTGGGGAGGGGGGAAGAGTAAAGACAGTCATTTGGAGGTAGAGAGGGCAAAGAGAAACCAGAAGAGCTGGAATAAAGACTTACTCAAGGGACTTCCCTGGTGGTCCAGTGGTTAAGACTCTGTGCTCCCAATGCAGGGGGCCCGGGTTCAATCCCTGGTCAGGGAACTATGTCCCGCGTACCACAACTAAGTATCTCGCATGCCACAGCTAAGACCCGGCACAGCCAAATAAATAAATTAATTAAAACAAAACAAAACAAAAAACCCCACAAAACTTACTCAAAGACCAAACAGAAGAAGAGCCTTCTGAGCCAAAGAAAGACCCAGGTTTGCAAAGCGAAAAGGCTGAACACGTTCCCAGAACTACTGATGAAAGGGAAATGATAAGGGTGGTGAAGAATCCCCACCAGCTTCAACTCAAAACAAGGAAAAAGCCTGGTTCCCTATAGTGCGACTGGTACCAGCTTGACCTTGGATTTTGTATCTGGGGCTATTTGTAACTCATAAATTTCTGACAGCAGTAGAACACCACCTCTATAGAATTTTGAGGGGAAATTCGGTCCCCAAGAATTTCATCTCCATCAAATTTCCTTTTCAATCTGAAGGCAACTGGAAAATGTTTTGAGATGTTCAGAAGCTTGGAAAACAGACCTGTCCTTGTTCTACAGCAGGTTAAACTAAAATGAACTGAGATGAAATTACATTAAAATGCACGCTTCTAGAATGTGGCAGCGATGGCCTAAAGGGACTGCTTGGCCTCTGTGGGGCCTGCCGGGCCCCCTGCCCTCAAGCATGGCCGCGGAGTCCTGCGACGTGGCCCCGGCCGCGTATGGCTTCTGTCGCCTGTGCCTCTTCTGCTCCCTCTTGTGCAATGTCAGGAAGTGTGTTCTCGAGCCACATCCTTCGCCCGGCAGCTCAGACGGAATCTTTACTTCACTTGGTGACCACTCAGAACAGTAACAGCTGCCACCCTCTTCCTGAGCTTAATAACAATGGCTCAACCGTCAACCCTCCTGGACACTTGTGACGGAACGGCTTTTAGAAAGTTGTTTTGTTTTCTCTCTCCAAAAGCCACACTGCCCAGAGCAACGTGACAGCCACCATCGGGGAGCAGGAACTGAGCCATGAGTCTCTCACCCGAACAGCTCAAAGCGCCGGGGTTTTCTTCTAAATGGGGAAAGGAGACCGAGAGTCTATGAGGCTCATGGTTTCCAATTCCCTCTTCACCTAAACTTGCCTTAAAACCTGTGCGTGTTCCGCTCTTGATTTCAACAGTCAATATCCTGCGTAGAATCTCAACGCTGAGAAAAGACAGGGAGTTTGTAGTGAATGTATCGCTGTGATGGGGGGCCAGGGGCAGTTTTTATTTTCTGCTTTATTCTTCTTGGTAGGAAGGATGTGAGAAAAACAGCAAGAGTTGAAGGGTCGTAGGAATGGAGCCGAAGGGCCCCATCCACTTGGACTGTGGCGTCGGGCCGTTTACGTGACAGCCCTCGGCCCTCCCCTCAGTTCTGCTCAAGCTGGCCCATCAGGACTGCACGTCCCGCCTTGAACTTGGGCCTTGATGTCCCAGGGAGGAGGGTCATTGCAAAAGGCAGTGGGAGCCTCAGAGTTCATTCCAGGGAGTGCCACTTCCCTGTCCACGGCGGGGAGGGAGCCTGGGCCTTATGAGAAACCCACACTCTCGGTGCGGGAAACTCAAGGCTGAGGGGCTGGGCGCACCCGCCTTCCTCTGGCCTCACAGGGTGGCGCTCAGAGCCCTGCCCACCCCCAGCACCGGCAGCTCAGCCTCCAGTCTGGAAGATTCTCAGGGTCAAGGGTGGCTGTTGAACAGCTACTTAACAAATCCACGGGCTGCTGAGAAAACTGTGGAAATCCACAGCCCAAGAAGCAGAGCTGAGGGAGCCTGATTGCCACGAAAACTGCCCCCTTCCTGCCACCCCTAGTCACTGACTAGAACCTTCTAGAACACCGCCTGTGTCCCTTCCCCTCCCCTTCTCTGCTGCCTCTGTGCCCCACGCCTGTTTCCATCTTTTCTTCTGTCAGAACTGCCCACCCCACTCACCTCTACCCCTCCCTCGTTCTTCCTTCACTTTTTCTTCCTCCCTCTTAGCTTTCTCTTTCCTTCTCTCCTTTTCCCTCTTTCATTCGGTCCTTCCTTCTTTCCTCTCTCTTCATTGTCTTTCTCCTTCTCTTTCCATCCCATTTCCCGCCATTCTTCCCTCCTCCCTCAGTGGAGCACAAGGTAGAACTGACTTATGCTGGTTCACAGATGCCATCGTCCCTTTGGAGGTCTGTTCCCTCTCACAGCAAATAAAGACGGTAACGGCCATGCAACTCCCCGACGCCGGCCACTCCCCGGGGCTGGGTATTTTACACGCACCCTGGGAGGCATGTGCGTGATTCCCACTTTCCAGTAGAGTCACACTCTCGCCCAAGGCCGCATGGCTGGCACACTCTTGACTTGAACCAGCTGGGAACAGGGTGGTCTGCTTGAGTTCCAGGTGCCTCACTGATTTAGCCCAAAGGCCAAATGTTACGTGTGATCAAACGTTATCAATATTTACAACGGTGGCAGGAAAAGAGGGCTCTCCCTTTGAGAGGCTACCTCTCCCTGTCTCCCTGTCCTCCTGGGGCAGAGTCTGTCCTTCTCTAAGGGATTCAACACCTAGCTGGGTTTGGACACACTTTCTGGGGTCCAAGAAAGACGGCTTAGCCGGGCAGGTCTGGAGACGGGGCCCGAGGCCTTGCTTCTGCAGGGCTCAGCCACGTCCATGCTTAAAGCACGGGGGTTGAATGAAGTTACAGCTTACACACTTCCCTCCCATCTCTGATTTTTTGTAAGTCAGAGAAAGGTGGAGTGAGAACGAAGTAACCAGGCGTCAGGATCGCTCCCCTTCCTGAGCCTCATGGACTGTCACGGGCCACAACCCGCGGTCGACTTCATGAGGTCGCTCTGCAAGGAGTGAAGACCGAGTGGCTCTTTGGTTTTGTCAGAAAGCCAGAGGCCCCAGTGAGAAGAGCTATAAGGTAATTAGAATAAGATGAAAGCTTCTGCTGCTTCACTTGGCAACGTTTCAGGCCAGATTCTTATGCGGGGAGCCTCCTATTCTGGTAGCACCAAACAGATTCAGGTGTAAGGAATGAGTTATTTAGAAACTGTGGCTAAGCTCAGAAAAGAGTATGAGGTTTTGCCTCAACATGAAAAGAGGAACTGGATTTAAAATAAACCCCGAACGGTAACTACTGGGGCTCGACAACCCGGAGACGCGGCCTAACAGTGCGCGTGCGTTAACCTGCTCGTGGGTGCATAGCTACTCTGATCATCTCGTGAGGTGCTGTATTTTTATAGGAAGGTGTATCCTTAAGAGTGAAAATTGCCTAGGTCCCCCAGCTCCCTGTCCCCTGGTTACCTGGTGTTGGCCACCAAGGAGGTCCCGGGCCCAGTGCCGGGGTCGGGGGCAGACCCGTCTAGCAGGGTGCCAGCTCTTCTGTGACACCTGCCTGCCCACCACCCTGGCTGGGCCCAGGTAACCATGCTCTGTCCCCACAACTCTACCCCCTTCTACGAGCCGTGCGCGAGCCCCTGCTCCATACACAGACCTGCAAGGGCCCCTGCAGAGGAAGCTGTTGATGGGGCCGAGCCAACCGTACTCCCTCTTGGGACTGGCAACTCAGGAGTGAGCCTGTTGGTGGGGAAGGGCAGACCCACTGAGAAGGGCTGAGTCGTGGCAGGTAGCACCTGGGCTGCAGGGCCCCAACCCTTCTGGTCCCAGGCCCCAGCCTTCTCCCTCCTTGCGCCGAGCATCTCCACCAGGGCCGCCCACCCCCCTTGCATAAGTTAGCCAAAGCAAGTCTCTGTTCTTTTCAACCCCCAAAGCCTGATGAGGCCCCAGCTGCTGCAGGACTGGCAGCCGTTCCCAGGAACATGCGACGCCACGGCAGCAAGAGGTAAAGGCCAGAGGGAACAGACCTAGACGCAGTCTAGACGTATACAAGCCGTGCGTACAAACTCTATAGAAGCCACAAAGTCATGTCTTTTCCAGCTTAAGGCCTAGTCATACTTAAATTCTTCTTCCCTTTGAAGGAATAGAAGAAAACCACAAGGGGAAAAAAGATCAAAAGCACCAACTAACTTTTAACTTAAGAGAGTTTAGACTCCTTTCAGCAAACCACCTATCAAGGACGCCAACCTCTGTGGGGAAGTCCATGCAGTCCTAGACTTGGAAAAAATTCGAGGCCAGTGAGCCCCACTGCCTGCCCCGGGCAGGCCTCCCTTCAGGCGGCCTCATCCCTGATGGGTGAGGAGCCCATAGGAGAGGCAGCCATCCCACTGATGAGTGGTTGCCAAGTCTTGAAAGAACTGTCCAACATTAAGGTACCAACGTTTGTCCCTGGTGCCGAGGCTGAGACATGGAGGCATCCTAGACGATCCAAAAACATTCCAATGAATGCTCTTTAGATACCAGTGCAGATGCATGTATGTACAGGAAGGACGAAGAAGCCAGAAGCAGCGCTCAGCCTGACCTCTAGGACATGAAGCAATTCTGCTTGAGCCCAAACTTGCATCCCCAGGGAAGCCCTGCAGCACAGCCCCAGCCTCCGAGAAGGCAGCGTCGTGATCACCTGGGTTGGCTCACGCGTGGCCCCGAGGTCTCTGTCTCTGTCCCAAGTGGCTCACTGAAATGATTTCTTTGATCCCCATAAATAGTCTCCCAGAAGCTTTCTACTCAACACAACTCCCTCTTGACAGATTTCCAGTGATTTGTGCCCCAGGGACCTGCCTATTGTCCTGCCCTTGATTCCAGCTGCGTCTGTACCGCTGCATCCGACTTCTGCACAAAATGCATGGTTCCCTTCACCTCCGGAATCAGTGATTACACGCCACCTCGCCCCTTCCACCTCTACTTTCTTTTCAACTAAACCCCACAGACTCTGTCGCTGCTTCTCCACGACATGGTGTCCCAACCCTTCTCTATCCTGGCTGCTCTGCTTGGCATGTGGGTGGGGCACTCTGCCTGTGGGTGCCTCTCACGAAGGGCTCAAGAGCTGAGTGTGACTCCTCTGCTCCCACCGTGGACACCGAGAGCATCACCCCCTTTTTCCTGCCCACCCCCTGCTCTCTTGGTGCAGCCAGATTACATATAGCTCCCCTGGCCTCCACATCACTCGGTTGTCATGCATTGTGGTCACACAACACCCGTGGTGTTTGTCACGCAAACTGTATGGAAGGTGGTCTTCCCGGACTTGGCGCACCTAGTATGGCTTTCTTTAAACTTTTTTTTTTTCTTTCTTTTTTGGCCACGTTACACTGCTTGCGGGATCTTAGTTCCCTGACTAGGGATCGAGCCCCGGGGCCACGGCAGTGAAAGCACCGAGTCCTAACCACTGGGCTGCCAGGGAATTCGCTCTTTAACCTTTAATGCAAGTTTTACACGTTTGGACTTTACACAGTGAAATCAGATGCCATGAGCATCAGCCTCTGACAGAACAGATCTCTACAAATTGAAAGATATTATCTCATGCTAATCCTTAGGGCAGTCTTCTAACCCCTCAGAAACTACGATCTGTTCTCCCACAAGTACCCTCCCTTCTCTCCTTCCTGGCCCACTGACTGTCATGCATTTGAATGCACTGAAGAAAACAACCAACAAGCCACAGTCACTTGTCCTTGGTCTCTGAGTATCCTCCTTTCTGTTATTTCCCCTTCACACCCATGAACACAGATAACATCTGCTGTGTCTGCTCCATCATGTCCCGGGGCAGGTCCCTTTGCAGGGTCACAGTCTACCCGCTAAGCAACGCCACCCAGGTTCTTCTAGGAGAAAGACAAGCTCCCGTGTCTAGGCGGCTTGGGGCACCTGCTTTCTTCCCTTCTTCCTCTTTTTCACTCCTTCTCTGCCAATATACGTTCCAGTCAGGGTCAGATTTCAAAGTTTCTAAAAGACTTACCTGAACAGTGAATTTATCATCTTCATTGGGCAGAATCCTGTAAGTGTAAACGCAATTCCGGTACCTGAAATAGACCAAATGCTGAATTAGAACCTATGCATTCCTTTTTCTGGACATCAAGCAATCCTGGGCAAAGTCAGGGTTGCTTGTCCACTCCCCACCCCCCCAGCACTCAAGGAGCCTCAGGAAAAGGCAGGTGGGATCTCTGGGACGTGATTTACGTTGGCGCTTGACAGCTAGCTGTGTGGTCTGATTTAGAGGAGTCCGCCATCTGAAAGGGCTTCCTAAACCTCTGGGCTGTCATGTTGGCCAAATGAATGGAGCCAGAAGGGGTGTTTCAAGAAGAAATGAGACTCCAGTGGGGCTGAGCATGGCGGGAACATGCCGAATGGGTGGTGGGCACTGCCCCAGAGGGGCGGCACTGGCAGGGCAAAGCTCAGTCAGCTTTGGACGGAGCTCCACTACCCCCTGTGGCTGCCTCTCCTGGAGACTTTGCCCCATGGGTTCATCCTCCCAAAGGCCAGCCACCATCCCTTCAGAGACCCAGATTTTCCCAGCAGCAGGTGGGTGAGCCTTAGGGTTGCTTCTAACGCAGAAGTGCAAGGAATTTCGGATTCTCTTTTCTTTCCAGAAGCTCAACCTTCCTCTGGTCCAGAGGTCTCCAATGTGAGAAGGAAGAAGAGCTACTTTTTATTCTCCTAAAAGCTTTGAGAGGAAGTGGGAGTTGTCAAGTCTGACCACCTTGGGAAAGGGGCCCATTGGTGGGTGGTCCAGGTGGGGGACCCAGCCTACAGAAGCCTGGTGACAGCAGATGGCCACGGAGGTCCACTGGCTCGGCTGCCGAGCCCACAGGCATAAGGAGTTTGGGAGAACGCTACTTGGGTCTTACACTCTCAGTTGAAATGGCTGGTCTGTTCTCTCACCCACCATAACCTCCCTGCCCCCATTTCCCCCACTTGGGATTCTCACAGACCTTGAAAACTTGCCCACCCCTGCTGGACCCCCAGGCAGGGGCCACACTCCAGCTCACAGACGCTCATGTTGTTTCTGCGATCAAGGAGATGATTCAGTACAAAAGTTTCATTCATTTAACCCCTCCTATGTGCCCAGTCCTAAACATTTATGGTATTGTTTAACTAGATTTTAAAATTATACACTAATTTAAAAAATTTAAGACCACATGGAAAGATATAAAATGAAAAATAAATGTCTCCTTCCCCGGCTCCTATGAGTTCCTTAGAGTTCCTACTCCTTCTTGTAAATCATTCCAAAATGTTTAAACATACACACAAACTTATATATGCATATCTTTTAAATGCAAATAACATCATACTATATACGTTGTTCTGAAATTTGCTGTTTTTCACCAAAAAAACATTAGCAATCTGCCTAAGTCATGTTCTACCGTGTGGCCATGCCATTGTTCATTTTACACTACAATGATGGACAGGTAGTTATTTGGGGCTTTTTACTATTATAAATAATGCTGTAGTGAACATCTCTGTTCCTACCTCTTGTGTACACTGATGAATCCAGAGTTTTAGTTTCCCCACCAGTAAAAAGGAGAGAATGATAAAACAACATCTACCTGTTGTGTAGATTAAGCATTTAGAAGAATGCCTGCAACACACTGAACACTACATGTGCTGACATTTCTTAGAGATTGTGGATAAATCACTAGAAGAAGAAGAGCTGGGCTGAAGGACGCAGGCACCTTGTATTTTGATAGAGATGAACAATTGCCTTCCAATGAAGTTCTCACATTGTGTCTCCTGCTAACCGGATATGAAAGAGTCTATTTCCCCACACCCTGCCAACTGGCTGTTATCAGACATTTTAATCTTTTGCAAATCTGAGAGGTGAAAGAAAAATGATGGCTTGCTTTAATTTGCCTTTCTTTATGAGAAAGGTTGATGTGTTCTCATATGTTTCACTATTTGTATTTCTTTTCCCATGAATTCCTTTTCATGTCTTTGTCTCACATTTTTAAAATCATCTTTTGCTTACTTATTCATAAGACTTTGAAATATACTACAATATATTTTGGAGTTATTTATTTTTAACAGTGCTTACTGATTTATTTTCTTTTTAGCTGTGTAGAAGTTTTACAATTTTAAGTAGTTAATTTTACAATTTTTAAAGCCTTTTGAAACAATGAATGTTAAAAGAAAGTTTTGGAGAATGTTTTGGGTAATTTCACTTCCACATGTCTCTTCGTTTCTCATAGGAAAATTTCCTCTCTTCCTCTGATCCCTTTAATTCCCGTCTTTCCACTCCCCTTCCTGTCTTTAGAGCCTGAACTGACACCACAATTGGCTTATCTCAGAGATGGCCAGGATGAATCCGTAGTCTAGTACCACCTCACCTCCTGCAGATGTCCCGGGAAGCAGGGAACCATCACAGACCCCAGCCTAACTCCCCCATCCCCATCCCCTGCAGCCTCAACCCTCTTTGCAGAGCCTGCCAGGTGCCTACACACGGAGGACAGCTGGAAGTCTGCTCTGCTCTTATCTTTCACTGCTTGTTCTCGTGACACTTCCTCCTGTAGATATGCAAATAAGGCCAGGGGAGAACGGTGCCCTATTTGGGTGAGGGCAGCTAATTTTTTTTTTAAACATCTCTATTGGAGTATAATTACTTTACAATGGTGTGTTAGTTTCTGCTTTATAACAAAGTGAATCAGTTATACATATACATATGTTCCCATATCTCTTCCCTCTTGCGTCTCCCTCCCTCCCACCCTCCCTATCCCACCCCTCTAGGTGGTCACAAAGCACCGAGCTGATCTCCCTGTGCTATGCGGCTGCTTCCCACTAGCTATCTACCTTACGTTTGGTAGTGTATATATGTCCATGCCTCTCCCTCACTTTGTCACAGCTTACCCTTCCCCCTCCCCATATCCTCAAGTCCATTCTCTAGTAGGTCTGTGTCTTTACTTCCATCTTACCCCTAGGTTCTTCTTTGTGGAAGAGACTGAACAGGCCCCAAACATCAGCTTGTAAACAGAAAGAAAGAAAGAACACAGAGTCACCAGGAAAGGCACAGAGACAGCGTACAGAACAGGAAGACCCTTTAGTTAATCAAGTGTGGCAGACAAGCCTTCATGGCTTTTTCAGAGATGTTCTAGCAACACTGAAACAAAGAAACAGCTCCATACTACTCAAACAGATGAGAATTCAAAAGCTAGCACAATGGGAAAAGAGGATACTTTCCCCTTAGATAGTAATATCTCAGCATCTCCAATGCGTGGGGCCCCCACGTCATCCCTGGGGCCAAATCAGTAGATCTTTAAGGGAAAGCATAGAGTGTCACCACCACCACCACCCCTGCCACACACAACCCCTGGGAAAGCATGCCATGGGGTGTTGGGGACTCTGCAGGGAGGTGGAGGGGGGCACCCCTTGGCCTCCTGCACTCACCAGCAGCTGCACTTCACCCTGGTCCTACACGCATAAACATATACATACATGTGCATACACATATACAGATACATAACATACACATATACACATAAGCACACACACATGCACACACAGGCACCCACAAAATCTTCCATGTAAAATGTTTAAAGTGAAGATCCCACAACTAAATCATCTTTGACAACCGCTGCACTGGAACATAATGCAGACAGTGTGCTCATGGGGGCAATGGCTTCCATCCAGGCCTTTCCCACCTCTTTATGGTGATTTAGTAAACATTTAGAGTGCTGACAACAGTCCTCAGCTGCTACTCCTTCTAGTGATTGGGTCACATTTCAGGGCGAGCGTGTTAGAAATGTTCCCGCTGGACACCCAGGTTGGGATGGTCCTGGGCCGTCCCAGTCTCCCGTGTCCCTGGTCCGTATGAGATTACTCCACTCTCAAATGCAGTGGTACCTACAGCAAATTTCCCATGTGACTCCCAACAGCTGCTGGGTGACTACAGGTGCCTACACTGTTCTCAGCAGGAAGATGCTTCCCCCGGGAAGGGCACTTTCAAATCATGGTTTGGGAAGCTTTGCTCAAATGTAAAAGGATAAGCAAATGGAAATAGGAAGAAACTACTTCATGGCATTTTATGCATTCTCTCAGATAAAACTACTACTTCCGTGTGGCTCTTCCTAGCCAAATAACCACTGACATGCATGCCCAGAGCATCCTTTACCACGGTGAGCCCCATGGGGAGAGAAAGAGAGAGAGAGAGAGAGAAATCAAACTCTGAAATTCGAGAGCCTCATTAGTGTCTGTCTCACTCTGCTGATCTGCTTAGCATGTTCTATAACTGTTTTTTAAACTCCTTTGTAACTCATTATATTTCAGTTCTAATTTCTAATTGTTTGTACGTGTTTTCTCTTTTTTTCTTGCTTGAGTGTTGCAAACATCTGGACAAGATGGGATGGGAGAACAAGGGTTGGAAACTCTGCATTCAAAAAAGCCACTTGGGGAGTCAAGATGGCAGACTAGGAGGATGTGTACTTCATGTCTCCGCACAGCTAGGGCACCTACCAGGCACTGGTGGGGGACCACGGACACCTAAGGGGACAGGAGGAACCCCCAGTGACCAGTTGTTTCAATTATATTTTTATTTTTCCTAATATATTTTTTATCTTTCTAATTTTATTCTTTGATATTGTACTTCTCCTTTTGTTTGTTTGTTTTGGTTTTTTTTTTTGTTTTGCTGTGCCAATCAGCTTGCAGGATCTTAGTTCCCAGGCCGGAGGTCGGGCCTGAGCTCCTATGGTGGGAACTCCGAGTCCAAATGGCTGGACTAATAGAGAATCTCAGACCCCAGAGAATATTAACCAGAGGGAAGCTTCCCAGAGGTCCTAATCTCAGCACCAAGACACTGCTTTATCCAACTGCCTGCAAACTCCAGGGCTGGATGCCTCAGGCCAAACAACCAGTAAGAGAGGAACACAGCCCCACCCATCAAAAAAAGAAAAGAAACAACAAAAAAATATGTTACAGATGAAGGAGAAAGGTAAAAACCTACAAGACCAAATAAATGAGGACAAGATAGGTAACCTACCCGGAAAAAGAATTCAGAGTAATGATAGTAAAGATAATCCAAAATCTCGGAAACAGAATGGAGAAAATACAAGAAACATTTAACAAGGATCCAGAAAAACTAAAGAGAAAACAAACAGTGATGAACAACACAATAACTGAAATGAAAAGTACTCTAGAAGGAATCAATAGCAGACTAAACTGAGGCAAGGAACGGATAAGTGAGCTGGAAGATAAAATGGTGGGAACAACTGCCAGGGAGCAGAAGAAAGAAAAAAGAATGAAAAGAACTGAGGACTGAGAACTGAGTCTCAGAGACATCTGGGACATCATTAAATGCACCAACATTCGAATTATAGGGGTCCCAGAAGAAGAAGAGGAAAAGAAAGGGTCTGAGAAACTATTTGAAGAGATTATAGTTGAAAACTTCCCAAACATGAGAAAGGAAATAGCCACCCAAGTCCAGGAAGCGCAGAGAGTCCCATACAGGATAAACCCAAAGAGAAACATGCCGAGACATATATTAATCAAACTATCAAAAATTAAATACAAAGAAAAAATATTAAAAGCAACAAGGGAAAAGCAACAAATAACATACAAGGGAATCCCCATAAGGTTAACAGCTGATCTCTCAGCAGAAACTCTGCAAGCCAGAAGGGAGTGGCAGGACATATTTAAAGTGAGGAAAGGGAAAAACCTACAACCAAGATTACTCTACCCAGCAAGGAACTCATTCAGATTCAACAGAGAAGTTAAAACCTTTACAGACAAGCAAAATTTAAGAGAATTCAGCACCACCAAACCAGCTTTACAACAAATGCTAAAGGAATTTCTCTAGACAGGAAAAACAAGAGAAGGAAAAAACCTACAAAAACAAACCAAAACAATTTAGAAAATGGTAATAGGAACATACAAATCAATAATTACCTTAAATGTAAATGAATTAAGTGCTCCAACCAAAAGACATAGACTGGCTGAATGGATACAGAAAAAGAGCCGTATGTATGCTGTCTACAAGAGACCCACTTCAGACCTAGGGACACATACAGACTGAAAGTGAGGGGATGGAAAGAGATATTCCATGCAAATGGAAATCAAAAGAAAGCTGGAGTAGCAATCCTCATATCAAACAAAATAGACTTTAAAATAAAGACTATTACAAGAGACAAAGAAGGACACTACATAATGATCAAGAGATCAATCCAAGAAGAAGATACAACAATTGTAAATATTTATGCACCCAACATAGGAGCACCTCAATACATAAGGCAAATGCTAAGAGCCATAAAAGAGGAAATTGACAGTAACACAGTAATAGTGGGGGACTTTGACACCCCACTTTCACCAATGGACAGATCATCCAAAATGAAAATAAATAAGGAAACATAAGCTTTAAATGACACATTAAATAAGATGGACTTAATTGATATTCATAGGACATTCTATCCAAAAACAACAGAATACAATTTCTTCTCAAGTGTGAATGGAACATTCTCCAGGATAGATCATATCTTGGGTCACAAATCAAGCCTTGGTAAATTTAAGAAAATTGACGTCATATCAAGTATATTTTCCGACCACAACGCTATGAGACAAGATATCAGTTACAGAAAAAAACTGTAAAAAATACAAACACATGGAGGCTAAACAATATGCTACTAAATAATTAAGAGATCACTGAAGAAACCAAAGAGGAAAACAAAAAATACCTAGAAACAAATGACAATGAAAACACGATGACGCAAAACCTATGGGATGCAGCAAAAGCAGTTCTAAGAGGGAAGTTTATAGCAATACAATCCTACCTCAAGAAACAAGAAAAATCTCAAATAAACAACCTAACCTTACACCTAAAGCAATTAGAGAAAGAAGAACAAAAAAACCCCAAAGTAGCAAAAGGAAAGAAACCATAAAAATCAGATCAGAAATAAATATAAAAGAAATGAAGGAAACAACAGCAAAGACCAATAAAACTAGAAGCTGGTTCTTTAAGAAGATAAACAAAATTGATAAACCTTTAGCCAGGCTCATCAAGAAAAAAAGGGAGAAGACTCAAATCAACAGAATTAGAGATGAAAAAGAAGTAACAACTGACACTGCAGAAATACAAAGGATCATGAGACATTACTTCAAGCAACACTATGCCAATAAAATGGACAACCTGGAAGAAACGGACAAATTCTTAGAAAGGGATAACCTTCCAAGACTGAACCAGGAAGAAGTAGAAAATATGAACAGACCAATCACAAGTAATGAAATTGAAACAGTGATTAAAAATCTTCCAACAAACAAAAGGACCAGATGTCTCCACAGGAGAATTCTATCAAACATTTAGAGAAGAGCTAACACCCATTCTTCTCAAACTCTTCCAAAAAATTGTGGAGGAAGGAACACTCCCAAACTCATTCTATGAGGCCACCATCATCCTGATACCAAAACCAGACAAAGATGTCACAAAAAAAGAAAACTACAGGCCAATATCACTGATGAACATAGATGTAAAAATCCTCAACAAAATACTAGCAAACAGAATCCAACAGCACATTAAAAGGATCATACACCATGATCGAGTGGGGTTTATTCCAGGAATGCAAGGATTCTTCAATATATGCAAATCAATGTGATACACCATGTTAACAAACTGAAGGATAAAAAACCATATGATCATCTCAATAGATGCAGAAAAAGCTTCTGACAAAATTCAACACCCATTTATGATAAAAACTCTCAAGAAAGTAGGCATAGAGGGAACCTAACTCAACATAATAAAGGCCATATATGACAAACCCACAGCCAACATCGTTCTCAATGGTGAAAAACTGAAACCATTTTCTCTAAGATCAGGAACAAGACAAGGTTGCCCACTCTCACCACTATTATTCAACATAGTTTTGGAAGTTTTAGTGACAGCAATCAGAGAAGAAGAGGAAATAAAAGGAATCCAAATCAGAGAGAAGTAAAACTGTCACTGTTTGCAGATGACATGATGCTATACATAGAGAATCCTAAAGATGCCACCAGAAAACTACTAGAGCTAATCAATGAATTTGGTAGAGTAGCAGGATACAAAATTAGTGTACACAATCTCTTGCATTCCTATACACTAATGATGAAAAATCTGGAAGAGAAATTAAGGAAACACTCCCATTTGCCATTGCAACAAAAAGAATAAAATACCTAGGAATAAACCTACTTAAGGAGACAAAAGACCTGTATGCAGAAAACTATAAGACACTGATGAAAGAAATTAAAGATGATACAAACAGATGGAGAGAAATACCATGTTCTTGGACTGGAAGAATCAACATTGTGAAAATGACTATACTACCCAAAGCAATCTACAGATTCAATGCAATCCCTATCAAACTACCAGTGGCATTTTTCACAGAACTAGAACAAAAAATTCCACAATTTGTACGGAAACACAAAAGACCCCGAATAGCCACTATACTACAAAGCTACAGTAATCAAGACAGTATGGTACTGGCACAAAAATAGAAATATAGATCAATGGAACAGGATAGAAAGCCTAGAGATAAACCCATGCACATATGGTCACCTTATCTTTGATAAAGGAGGAAAGAATATACAATGGAGAAAAGACAGCCTCTTCAGTAAGTGGTGCTGGGAAAACTGGACAGCTACATGTAAAAGAATGAAATTAGAACACTTCCTAACACCATACTCAAAAATAAACTCAAAATGGATTAAAGACCTAAACGTAAGGCCAAACACTATAAAACTCTTAGAGGAAAACATAGGCAGAACACTCTATGACATAAATCACAGCAAGATCCTTTTTGACCCACCTCCTAGAGAAATGGAAATAAAAACAAAAATAAACAAATGGGACCTAACGAAACTTCAAAGCTTTTGCACAGCAAAGGAAACCATAAACAAGGTAAAAAGACAATACTCAGAATGGGAGAAAATATTTGCAAACGAAGCAACTGACAAAGGATTAATCTCCAAAATATACAAGCAGCTCATGCAGCTCAATATTGAAAAAGCAAACAACCCAAACCAAAAATGCGCAGAAGACCTAAACAGACATTTCTCCAAAGAAGATACACAGACTGCCAACCAACACATGAAAGGATGTTCAACATCACTAATCATTAGAGAAATGCAAATCAAAACCACAATGAGTTATCACCTCACACCAGTCAGAATGGCCATCATCACAAAAATCTACAAACAATAAACGCTGGAGAGGGTGTGGAGAAAAGGGAACCCTTTTGCACTGTTGGTGGGAATGTAAATTGATACAGCCACTATGGAGAACAGTATGGAGGTTTCTTAAAAAACTAAAAGTAGAATTACCATACGACCCAGCAATCCCACTACTGGACACATACCCTGAGAAAACCGTAATTGAAAAAGAGACATGTACCGTAATTGAAAAAGAGACATTGAAAAAAATGTTCACTGCAGCTCTATTTACAATAGCCAGGTCATGGAGGCAACCTAAGTGTCCATCAACAGATGAATGGATAAAGAATATGTGGCACATACATACAATGGAATATTATTCAGCCATAAAAAGAAACGAAGTTCAGTTATTTGTAGTGAGGTGGATGGACCTCTTAGAGTCTGTCGTACAGAGTGAAGTAAGTCAGAAAGAGAAAAACAAATACCGTAAAATACCTAAAAAAAAAAATACCTAAAATACCTAAATACCTAAAAATACCTAAAATACCTAAAAAAAAAAAATGGTTCTGAAGAACCTAGGGGCAGGAGAGGAATAAAGATGCAGACGTAGAGGATGGACTTGAGGACATGGGGAGTGAGAAGGGTAAGCTGGGAAGAAGTGAGAGAGAGGCATGGACATATATACACTACCAAACGTAAGGTAGATAGCTAGTGGGAAGCAGCCGCATAGCACAGGGAGATCAGCTCGGTGCTTTGTGACCGCCTGGAGGGGTGGGATAGGGAGGGTGGGAGGGAGACGCAAGAGGGAGGAGGTATGGGGACATATGTATACATATAGCTGATTCATTTTGTTATAAAACAGAAACTAACACACCATTGTTAAGCAATTATACTCCAATAAAGATGTTAAAAAAAAAAGCCACTTGGACCCCATGTAGAGATAAGAGAAAACGTGCGTATGCCCTAGGAACCAAGGGTGTTCACAGTTCACCACCCAAACCTCAAAGAATCCCAGCCAAAGAGTGAGAAAAAGAAGCCATCAGGTCAGAAGCAAGAGGAGGCAGTCCAGGTGGCCTGCCTGGACTGGGGGTGAGACGTCTACAGTGTCATCAGGGACCGGCCCAGCACCTACCCCAGCAGCCTCTGGGTCCAGAGGGTTCTTCTCATGAGACCCCTGGGAGGAAACCCCCTTATCCGTGCAACACACCACACCCCCATCACTCAATCCCATCAGGTGGATCCTGGATCGGGGGCTCCCATCCCCATCCCTGCTGATCCTTTTATCTTTGGGAAGAAGATTCAGGCAGAAACCCACTCCAATCTCTAAAAAAAAACTGATCAAATTTTTCCTGACAATTCTTTGTTGGAAAAGAAAAATCACCAGACTTACTGAAAACATCACCACTCAAAAGGAAGGGTATCATTTTTCTAAGAACTCAAAGTGATACCTCCTTGTTACATAAAATCGCTGCAAAAAGAAAAAAAGAAAATAACACATTCTGTAGAAATCTGACTTGCGAACTCAGTAAGATTTAAGAGACAATTGTACTTCTGAAACTGGAAAAATCAATTGTGAAAACTGAGCAACATGAGATAAGAAGAACTGATCAGAAGTGAAAAACCTAGAGTCCTACAGTCAGCATTAACCACCACAAGAGAGGCAGTAAATAGCAGCTTCATGTTCTGGAGAACTTCAACAAGGAAGAAGATAAATCTGAGAAAATCGGTGCAGAAGGAGAGGGAAGATGAGAAATATAGAAGACATAGCTCTGTCCTCAAACATATATACAGTAGGGGTTCCTGAACGCACAGGTAGTTTTCTAATATAAAAAGAAAAGCAGAACAGATAAATAAATCTAAGAGCATATGACCTGAAATGCAGAAAATTAAATGAATAACCCTCTGACAAACAGAAGAGCAAAAAGAAAACAGTGCAAGTGAGCTGGCCATTGTTCCTTCACCCTCCCCTCCGACCCCCAGTAGACCCACTCTCTATCCTTCTCCACCTGCCCTGTGTCCAGCAGGCTGACCTGTATGTGCCGCTTCACCAAGGTTTAGCTAATGGGAGGCACTGACAGAGTGAGAGGATGGTGAGATAGTGGTATCTATTCCCCAGACCCCACCCCACCTGCTGCAGATCAGCAGTGGCTGAGTTCCTCCACTGGGGGCCAGGGCTCAAATCAGATGGCCCTGCCTATTCAGGGCCAGGAGTGGAAATAGCTTCCCGTGGTTGCCGGTCCCAGGCTGCTTCACCATCCCTACGCCTAGCACCCCTTTCGATTATGCCATCTATTCCCTGCTGGGATCCTGGCCAACACAACTAGTAAGCAAGACCAGTAATGAGTAAAGGAAGGTAGCAACAGCAATAAAAGAGAAACCTTAAAATTATAGAAAACCATGAATAACTGTATGCCAGAAACTTTGAAAAATCTCAACAAACGAACTGTTTACTGAAAAATATATATAACTTATCAAAAGTAACCTGAAAACAACAAGGTCCAACTGTAGAGCACAGGGAACTATATACAATATTCTGTGATAAACCATAATGGAAAAGAATATGAAAAAGAATGTGTATATAAATCAACTATACTTCATTAAAATAAAATTTTTTTTAAAGTAACATGAGAGGAGATAGAAAATAAGAATAAATCAATACCAAAGAAGAAACTGAAGTAAATATTAAAGAATTATCTCTATAAATGGCTCTGAGGAAAAGCACCTTTGCCAATTTTTTTTGTATTTAAAAAAGTCAGATAATGATGACGCTTCATAAATGTCTCCAGGATGTCTTACAAAACACACATGACTCTCACACCATAACATGATCAAAACCATATAAATCAATCTCACTTATGAACACATATGCTAAAATTCAGAGTGAAATAAAGTTATCATAATCAAGAACAGTTCATTTTAATCTTGCAAAAAAAAATGGTTCCTATTAGGAAATCTATAAAATCAAGCTCTTAACCAGTTAATGAAAGAAGAGAAACAGCTTAATCATCTCAATAGACATGAAAAAGGCATTTGATAAAATTTAATGTTCAGTTCTTCCAAACTCTTCATAAAACTAGGAAAAGACAGCTCCTTCTTTGACATGGAAAGAACAACTGACTTTTCTCCATCGCTAACTATGTGCCAAATACTGTATGAAGTCCTTCCCAGGCAGCATCAAGTTTGATTCTCACACTACTTCTGTCTGAGGTAGACATTTTCTTTTTCCCATATCCTTCACCGTAATATTTTAGAAATATTGGCCAAAGTAATAAGTTATGAAATCTGAATGAGTTATAAGTATTTGGAAAGTAGACAACAAAATGATTATAATTCGTACATGATTTGATGGTTTAGCAAGAAAATCCAAGAGAAGCAAATGAAAATAATTTTAAATAATGAGGAGTAAACATATAGAATAAAAGGTGAATTTATAAAATCTACAACTTCTCTGTATGTTATCAGTTACCCCAGAAGGGTAACTGTAGAAGAAAAGGTATTCACAACAGTAACAAAATTATGAAATAATCAGAAGTAATCATAACAAGAAATATGTAGGATCTATGAAGAAAATTACTAAATTTAAAATAATAGAGATAGCTATATTTATTGTTAAGACTGAATAATACTAAAAGGTCCATTTTTCACAAGTTGTATTGTGGATTTCATGCAACTCCAAACAAAGTCCCAATACTATTTTTTCCAACTTGACAAAGTTATTATCTGTTTCACCTGGAAGAATACTTAAAAAGACTAGATATGCAAATCCTAAAATAAAATAGTTTATAAAATTGTGGTAATGCATTCAGTATGAAATTGGTGTAAGAAAAGCAGACATACATGGACCAGGGTAAACAGGCAAAAAAGAGGTATATAAGATTTAATACATGGTAAGAGAGGAATAACAAATGGAGAGGAATAAATTATTCAGTAAGAGGTTTTGAGAAAGATAGTTCATTGAGAAAAATACACATAAATCTTTGTTTTACACCATTCATTAATTCCAGAAAGATTAAAGTGTTCAATGTAAAACAACAACAGCAACAAAACAAAACCAAAAAACCTATAATCTATCTGCTTTTGCCAAATACTGTGCCAAGTATGTGATATACACTTTCACTCAATCCATCCAACGACACCGCTACATGGGTATTCTTAGCCCTGGTTTGCAGATGAGGAAACCAAGGCCCCATGGGACTAGACAACCTGCCAGAGCTTGGAAAGGCAGAGTCATCCCTTAGCCCAAGCCTATTAGCTCCAAAGGCCCTGCCCCCCACAGGAAGAAAAAGAATAAAATTTCTGTGTGCAGAGGGACTCTCTGCACTGGAAGGCAAAGGGGGAAAAAAGTCACAAAAGGACAAGAACAGAAAGATTTATACACTTGGCAAAAATTTACAATCTCTGAACAAAAGAAAAAGGTCATAAAGTTTAAAGGCAAACCACAGTGAAAATATTTGCAACAAATGTGATATAAGGAATTCATGCAAATAGATAACAGAGAAACTACCGTTTCAAAAGAAAAATGGCAAAGAGAATGGAACAGACCATCCACAAAGGAGAAATGATGAAGGTCAATAATCCAAACAAGCTTACCATGACTGCGATCAAGAAATGCAAATCAAAATGAACAGAAATTGGCCACCTTTCACCTTGCAATTTAATAATGTTTTTTTAAATGAAAATATTCAGTATAAGGAGATGGGAATGAGGTGGGCACTCTCTGGTACTGCTTACCAGAGCATAACTTGTAACAAAATTTCTGGAAAGCAATTTGCCATTTTCATCAAAAGCCTTAAAAACATTATCTTTGATCCAGTAATTCCACCCCTGGGAATCTATCACCAGAAATGTCACATATCTGCACAAAGACCTTCATCACTGCCATATTTATAACAACAAAACACTGTTAGTAACTTAAATGTCTGACAATAGGAGAATCATTCCATAAGTTATGGCACATAATGTAATAGAATTTGTGCATCCACTAAATATGATATTTAGGAAGAAAGGTTAACTAAGTGGGAAAATGCTAATGTTGCTAGAAAATACAGACTAATATTATATGGTATTAGGTGTATATATTACAGAGCTTATATATATGTGCTTGTGCGTGCGTGTGTGTGTGTGCATATGGGGGGCAGGGAGGGAGAGAGAGAATGAATGAGAAAATATGCCAACGAATTAACAGCATTTATGTTAGTCTCTCATCTCAGTGACTGGGTGATTACTTTCTCCTTTACCTTGCACTCTTTGTATGTTATACTTAATACTGTATTTTTTAAAGTTACTTGAAAGAACGCTGCCCCGTTTATCAGAATCTATTTCTGCACTGCCATCGATGCCTGAGATGGCCTCAACAAGCCTCTCCCCTCCGGAGGGCAGGTTTCTGGCTGGCGAGGGAAAGGGCCGGAGCAGCTGATCCTGTGGGAGCCAGCCTTGTCTGGTGTTATTTATAATAAGTAATTGAACCCAAATGGTTTGGATGCTGGTACTTAAAAGCAATGTTTTTCTCATTAATGGGACAAAGGGAGTGTGAAACGAGCAGGGGAGGGAGGAGGGATCCGGGCCACAGAGCGGCAGGCTTGTCCTGCTCACTGACCAGGGGCCTGACCTGTTGGGCTGTCGACACCCCTTCCCCAGCTCATCCACTTGCTGGGCTTCCTCGGAGTCCTAGGACTTTAGTTCCCTCAGCCCCTCACTCCTACATTGGTCCTTAATGACTCTTAAGATGGCCTCCACTCCTCCACTTTCTCTTCATTCTCCGCGGTTCATTCGGCGGTTCTTCCCGGCACCTGTGCCCCTGACCCTTCTCTCCCTCACAGCTCCAGGAGCTCGCCCCGGGCCCCAGCAGCCACCGGCCACTGGCGCGTCACTCAAGCCCTCTTCCTGCCTCATCTCTTTGAGCACTTCCTCTGAGGAGGCCCCGCATGACAGCTCAGTGTCCCTGGAGGCTCCCACAGCCTCCAGGAAGCTCCAGAAGTGACACTCAGCCACCACTGTCCTCTTTCCGCCTGCTGCGGAATGCTCCTTACAGATGGCCCTGCACGCCTCTGCTTCCGAGATGTCATTACTCACTTCGTAGCTCATAAAAGGTAACGGCCAGTGTTCAGCATGCTGACTCTGTACACGTGTTGCCCACATTCTCCCATTTTATCTTCTCAATTATCCAGTGACAACAACAGAAAGACAAATCACCCTATTTTTTAAAAAATGGGCAAAAGGTATGAAGAGACATTTCTCCAAAGCAGGTATACACAAATGGCCAATGAGCACATGAAAAGATATCAACTTCATTCATAATTAGGGAAATGCAGATCAAAGTCACAGTAAGATGTCACTTCACACCCACTAGGATGGCCATTATCAAAAAGCTGTTAAGTATTGTTGAGGATGTGGAAAAATTAGAACCCTCTCACACTGCTGACAGGAATGTGAAACGGCACAGCTGCTGTGCGAAAGTCTGACAGTTCCACAAAAAGTTAAACATAGAATTACCATAGGACCCAGCAGTTCCACCCAAGACAACTGAAAACACACGTCCATAGAAAAACTTGTACAAGAATGCTCACAGCAGCATCATTCCTAATAGCCCCAAAGGAGAAGCAACCCAAATGCCCATCAACTGATGAATGGCTAAATCAAATGTGGTAGATTGATATAATGGGCTATTATCTAGCCATAAAAAGAATGATTCGTACTACAACATGGATGAACCCCGGAAGCATTATGCCAGGTGGGAGAAGTCAAGTACGAAAGGCCACATATTGTATGATTCCATATATATGAAATACCCAGAATGGGCAAATGGCCAGAGACAGAAAGTAGATCAGTGGTTGCCAACGGCTGGGAGGAAGGGGAAGGGAAAGTGACGACTGACGGGTTCAGAGGGTTTTGCCGAGGTTGGGGGGATAATGAAAATATTCTGGAATTACATGGTGGTGATGGTTTCACAACATTATAAATGTACTAAACACCACTGAATTGTATACTACCTAAAGGGTGATGTTATGGGATGTGAATTATACTGCAATAAAAAAATTAACCCAACGAGTGTGCATTTTGCCAGTGAGGATGCTGGGTGGGCACAGGGAGGTGAGCATCTCGCAAAGGCTAGAATTCACATCAGGGGTAGCCAACCACAGAGGGCTTGCCCCTAAGGACTGCGTCACATGGCCTGAATTAGGGAGGGAAGAGCAGACCTCATCTTACTCCATCTCTGGGGCAGGGAGGAAGGCCTAGAGCCTCACCTCTCATCACCTCTCATCACCACCCCAGGAGATGGGACCACTCAACGGAGAAGCACCGACGTCTGTGCACAGGTGAATTTCACCTGTCAAGTAGGCAAGCTTGCAAAACACACCAAAGCCAGAGCCTACTCTGGTTCTGGAAGGATTGCTCCAGGGTGCTGTGCAAGGGCACAGAAAACCTGGAGACACTCGAATTTACCATGGGCTTTCCGAGTCACTGCACACAGAAGGAACCAGGAATCTGTTACATACATAGGCCTTCCCGGGCACAACCCTTCCTCCGGGTCCTGCACGCAGAAAGAACGCTCAGAACGGTTGTCCTTGGACAACCTCTTATGTAAACCAGATTTCAAGAGCTGAGGTCCTCCAGCTCTGACTACTGCCTGGGCCAGCATTTTCCCCCCACTTTGTCAATACCAGCTAGGAAAAACAGTGTTTTCCTTTGCATTTGCACAAAAGTAATGCACGATCAGTGTAAACTTTACTAAACTTTGAAAGGGGATTGGAGGAAGGCGGATTACATCACACCCATTCACACTGCAGTAAATGGCTTTACACCTCTCCTGGACACTTCTGCCCTCCAAGTCCCTTCTCTGTGGCTCCGTCACCAGGGGTCTCCTACACACACCCAGACTTGCTGGCTTCTCTTTCTCCCTCCCAAGAACAGCGAGTTCAAGTCCTGGCCCTGCCATTAATTAGTACTGTAAACACAGCATGTTACCTAACATCACGGGCCTCAGTTTCCGCATCTGTAAAGTGGGGATAATAACACTTCCTCCAAAGGCCACTGTGGACAGTGAGTGAGTTAATATGTGCAAAGAGCTTAGAACAGAACCCAGCACACATGTGCCCTTTATAAGTCTTTTGCTGTTATTTTTAGGCAGAACAGATTAGCAACTACCTTTGGTTTGTACAGCAAGCCTCGTGGCCTGCCTTTACCTCAAGTGGGCCATCACATTCTTCCTAACAAGTAGAATGCCTTCTCTGAGGGCACTTTTGGTGACTACATGTCCTCCTGGTGCTTCTTCACCTCTCTGGCTGTGCTCACAAGGCTACCAAGTCCAGGCTGCCTGGTGTACTGTCCCTGGGAAGGAGGTCATAGGTCTGCCTGGGCAGCTCAGGTGCTGAGGGGAACCAAGACAGCATCCCCGCCACAGCTGGCTGGACCGGCATTGGTTTCTGAGTCACAGACAGCATGCATCTGCCCCCTCCCCTGGGAGGGAAGCCAACTCTCTCCGGTGTGGTTTGGTGGGAATGCCACCCGACTAGGCAGCTCCATCCTGGATGGTGGCTGACGGACCCAGTCGTATACAGGCTTGCTCTCAGGGCCCGGGCTGCTCTTACAGAGAGGGAGGTGTATCCGCAACACCACTGAGCCATTGTTCTCGTTCTGCCTGCGCAGCTAGGGCAAGGAGAGGCTGGCCCGGCTGAGGAACCCCCATCCCCAAAGGCGTATCTCTTCTCTGCAGCGTAAAGCACCTGACAGGGGAGCTGGTCCCTACGTGGAAGCACAGTCCTGGCAGGAGAGGAGGACACGAGCTTGACAGCCTCTCTTAGCACCCTCCATACAAGAGGGGCCGGACGGCCCCCTCAAGAAGCCCCCCTGGCCTCCCTAGAGCAGGGCCGACTCTGCTGGCTGGTCTGAGTGGGGCCGGGTGAGCATGACTTAGGAGCCCTCTGCCCATCACGTTCTCAGGCCCTTGCTGCAAGAAGGCAGAGATGGACTCAATTCCATGTGGTCAGCTCCTGGGATCTTCCTCCTCCAGCTCTCTGCACCCCGAGATGGGCCTCGGGATCCCCCTAAAGCAGGGCTTTCTGAGTTGCTGAGGACAGATCTGCACTTTCCTGCCCAGTGGCAGGTGGCAGGGCTGACCTCCCGAGAGGAAGTGTGGGTTCGCTAGGCCCAGGGTGAATGTGTACTCCTCGGTCACGTGGGCCACGCTGAATCGCAGCCTTGTCTTTTAGTGTCTCTCACCCCCTCCCTAGTTCCATTTAAATAGTCAAATCCTGTCTTCTTTCCTGAGCACGAAGGCCACTCCTGAGGAAGCTGCCCTCAGTTCCTGGAGCTCCAAACGCCCCTGCCTAAACCAGGGGTGGGAAGCCCCCTGCCATGCCCTCACTCATGAGAGGGGCTGGGAAGATGCTCCAGCCACTGGGGTCCAGGCAGGACAGGTCTGGGCACCCTGGGCCCTGAGGTCTTTCCCCATATGGAGATTTCTAGAGCAGAAGGGCCAGTCTTGGAGGCTTCCTGCCTCCCTTTGGAACAGGGTCTTAAAAGGCCCTGACACCACAGCTGCCCCACTCAGGCTCCCGCACTCCCAGCAACTTCCAGAGAGACCGCAGAGGGTAAAGCCTGATGCTTGTGAAAGTCACGCTTGTGAAACCCGTCGGGGTTCCCATCGCTGGCCGTGGGCCAGGAGGGCGTGGGGTGAGGTTTTCACCGTCCCAGGAACAGAGAAAACCAAGGATAGGGCCGGGCTAGGGGGTGTTTTTCAGGAAGTTAAACCTGTTTGATTTAAAGGACTGGTTTTTGGCTCTATTCATTTATTTACTTTTAAAGAGCATGTTCTTCCTGCCTTTTGGTGTTAAAGGACACTCTCTTTCATGAAATGAGCTGCTGAAAGGTGGCAGGTAGTTGTCACTCAGCTAGTTTTTCGTTTTTAAACCTCCTTAATGGGCAACATCACGGGTGATGGCAAAATTAGGTCTCCCAGGGTTTTGGAAGGTTCGGTGGCTCGTGGTATCCCACAGCCTACAGGGCCTCCTGACCCTGCAGGAAGGGTGGCTTCCCCCACAGAGCGGAGGAGGAAGGGGACCCCTGGGCCTGGGCTTAGAGGCTGGCCTCACGGCTGGACTCACTGGGAAGGGCTCCAAGTCCTGGTGTCTGGAGCTAAAGGGGCCTTGGGGATGGGAGACTGACAAGAAGCCCAGCCCTGGGCTAAGAGGATGATGGACATTGCGGGGACCACGGGTACCCTCCCTAAGAGGCACATCGGCCGAGGCTCCAAGAGTAACCCAGTGCAGGGGAGGGGAGGGGAGGGGAGGAGAGGCAAGGTGGAGGAACGAATACTGTACACCATTACTGGATCCCAGGTTGCCACCGGCCAGCAGGGATGTGTGGACAAAAGCCTCAAGCCCTCTGAGGTGTGCCCACCTGTAGAGTCAGGGGTGGTGGGACTAGAGGTTCCAAGGCCTCTCCCAGCTCTGGCTTGTTACAAGGCTCCCAGTTTGGAGTCAGAGAGACCCACGTTCCAATCTGTAGCCTGAGCACTACCACAGCTCCCTGGTCAAAGGGCTGCTGTGAAGGTTAGCGAGCTGGAGCCTGGAAGTTCTCCAGACACCCAGGGGAGGGGAGAGATTCACGTGGGCCGAGTGGAGACAGATCAGGATCTCCTCACTATTTCTACGGCCCCGTCAACTGGTCCCCACAGGGGCTGTGCCTGCGGGGAAACCTGGGTCTGCTTCGCTTCCCCTGGGGTGTGAGAACTGGGGGCCCAGGAAGCCGACCTTGGGGGCAGGGGCTCGGACGCAGTCAGCGCTCGGGCCGGGTGACCCCTGAGAGCCTGTGTTAATTTCTAAATGCTCCCAGCCGCCCTTGTAAACGCCCTGGCTTCTCTTGCTGCCACCCGGAACCCATGCTCACACCCGGCTTGCCAGGCACAGGAGTGGGGTGGCAGCAGTCTGGTTGTCTGGGTGCAGCCTCTGGGGGCAGATGTCCTTGGCTTTGACTGTCATCACTCGGTTAACCCGTCTGAGCCTCAATTTCCTCATCTGCAAAGTGGAGCAACAAAAGGACCCGCACTTCAGGTTGTCGTGAGGATGAAACAGGTCGACGCACAGACAAACGCTCAGACTCAACGCTCCAAACAAGGCCCGTGTCCATGACCTACTTCCCCTCCTGTGTGGACAGCAGCAAGGCCTGCCTGCTTAGAGGGACCCTTCTGTGAGACCAGGGGCAGGACCTGACAGGTGCAGGTGGACACACACCCTTCCCCCCGCATGCCCGGCACTGCCCGAGGCCCCAGTGGGGATGGTTAGACCGCAAGGCTGCAGGGCCGAGAGCCTCCTTCAGACATTGGTTGAGAAGGGCGTTTTAAAAAGGAAACTTCAGCAAGTGGCCGGTTCCCGATTTTAGGCCAACTGGCGCATTCAGCAACATCCCAGAGAGGGGGAGCGGAGAGAGTTGATGGTGGCAGAGAGGCCCGAACAGGTGGGGACAGACCCAAGGGCTGTGAGGGGACAGAAGAGGCTCCTGCTGTCGGTGATGTGACTTCCTCTGCTCCAAGGGCCCCAAATACAACTTCTGGGTGAACTGAAAATCCTTTCTTGAGTGATCCCCCAACACACACCCTTATTCATGGCTCCCCAAACGATGGCTTCCTCCAAAGGCCCAAAGCCTGGCACAGGAAGGGTCCCCTCTTGCCACTTCTGTTCTTCCAGGAGGGTTTCCGAACTGGGCATACTTTGACCAGTACCTGAACTGACTGAGCTACTCTCTAACACACCCACCACCACGGAGCCCCGAGCTTCTGCCCGTCTCAGAGAGCCCGGACCCACTTCTCTTGGACCCTGGAACCCCAAGGAAGCCCCTGACCCCACGGCTCTCCGGTAGCTGGGGCGAGTGACCAGGCCCCAGGCTGGCCCTGGAGGGCTCCAGCCCTGCAAAACCTGAACTCCAGGGCCGAGCAGGTCCACAATGGGCCTCAGCTGGACCCACCAACAAACCCGGGGTGCGTGCAAGGTCACTCGACATAAAAACAACACATCCCAGAGCCGGGCCCCTGGCTAAGCCCAGAGCCGGCTTCCCCTCTACTGAGTGGCACCTCCATCACCTCCGTGCCTGGGCAGGAGAGGCCAGGCCAGGGCGGAGGAGCAGGGGTGGGCAGGGCCCGGTACTCACAGCACGCAGAGCGCGTACGCCCGGGAGACGGACTCGCTGGCGCGCACGAGGAAGCTCCCGTCCTTGCCGGTCCTGGAGAGCAGCTCCTCGGCCTTGGAGCGGGTGATGTTGCCATGGTTCCAGCAGGGGACCATGGCGGGTGTGGGTCTCCCCGGGCCGGGCCGGCGCCCTCCCCGCAGGACCTGCACAGCCAAGGGGAGCTGGGCCCCTTCACCGCGACCCGCCGTCGGTCCCCTCTCGGCCGCCCCGGCTGCTGCCACCCTCTCACTGACCGACTTCCTGTTTCAGGCACTCGGCAAGGGAAAGGAAACGAGCTGCAGAGAACTTCCTCATTGCAGAGACCAAGCGAGAGAGGTCCTCCACCTTCCCAGCGCGCCCGCCCGCCCCCTGCCTGCTGCCCTTTCCCTCTCACCCCACCCCCCCCACCCCCGCGCCCTGTCTCTTTCCTTTAATGGGTCTCAGTCCCCAGAGGGGCGAGCATCAGCTCACGTCCTCCTGGGGGAACTGTCAGCTCCTCTGGGGTCAGGAGGTTCACGACCAGCTTCTGAAGGAGCACGGCCAAGCCAGCGGCCGTTCTGAGGCCCGTCCCAATGCCCCCGTGGGGTGGCCACGCCCTGGACATCAGCCTCAGCCCTCTGCCCGACCCCAGAGCTTTTTAACTCCCCGTCCCCTCCCTCCAATGTGCCCATGGAAGAGATGCTCACGGGGCAGAGCTTCTCCGCTGGGACTAAGGCCTGCCCCAGGGCCGAGCAAAACTGGGGGGAGGGGTCCAGCCGAGCCCCCTCCCCATATTGGAGACTCATGGCCACCCAGGCACTATTCAGCCCTGGGCACTGGGAGGACCTTAGGCGACACTGCCCGAGGGCTCCCAGGGCCCAGGTGACAGTTCCGTGACACATTTACACTTATCCCCAGGGCCAGTGGGTGTGAAGGAACCCATGGCGACCCTTCTCCAGGGCAGGGCATTCTGACCCTGCAGCCCAGCTTAGAGACACACAGAGGGAGCGTGGAGGGCTCGGGACGTGGACCTTTTGCAGGGTGAGGCGGGGGACTGGGTTTTCACCTCTGGGTCTTTCTGGGACACTCGGGAAACTCACACATCCCCATGGGGCAAGCTGGTCACCTGGCAAGTATGACGTTCCTTCCTGAGTCCCGCATCTCAGGAGAGTTGGAGGTGGCCGGGCATGGCTGCCTTTGCCCACAGCTCAAAGGGGAGCTGCCTTCGGCGGGGCTGGGAGCCACCATCCTGGACCAGCAGACTCTGAGGGCCCTAAAGTGAACACCCCTCTTGGACCACAGGCGAGGTGTCCTCAGTCCTCAGGTCAGTGCACCAGGGTGAAGGGGCAGGTGCCCAGCTATTGCACAGGGCCACCCCGTCCCGCCTCAGCCCTCAGCCCCCCAACATGACAAGAGAAGCCGCGTGCAGGGGCCTGGGCCAGGCAAGCCTCCATTCAAATCCGGTTCTTCTGCATTCAAGCTGCAGGAGCTGGCTGGGTTTCTTCTCTCTCTCAGCCCCGGTTACCTTGTCTTTGCCTTAAGGAGGGCAGCCCCTAGAGGAGCTCAGGTGTGCCAGGAGCCCCCAGCCCCTGCCACCTGCAGCAGCCCTCGCAACACTTGATGCTGAAAATCAAAGCAAAGGCCTGTGACTCCGGTGGACTGAATCCTGGACCGGCCTCACCTCCCGCCTCAGGAAAGAGCAGTGGGGGGAGGAAGTAAGGAAGGTGGTTAACTCAGGCCTGAGGCCGGGAAGTTCTGCCCATTAAGGGGGCCCCAGGGGTGGGCTGCTCCCATAGAGGGGTCATCTCGGGGGTCCCCTCCAGCATGGGGGGCAGCACGGTCAAGGCTTGGCCACCCTGCTTCGGGCCCTCTCTGGGCTCAAATGAAGTTCCTTTTGGAAGCTCAGCCCAGCAGACTTCCGGGTCCTCGCACTCACCTCCCCAAAGCCAGTTCCTCCCCAGGTCGCTCTGAGCTTCCTCTCCCCGACCGCTGCCCCCTCCCCTGGTTCCTCCCACTGAACCCTGGGACAAAACTCCCAAGCCTTCAACGAGCATGTATCAAGGCCCTCTAGCCAGGTCCTGAGCTAGGTATGGGGACACCAAGGTGGGGAGAAGAGCTGGCCTCCTGAAGCTGGCTCGACCCTGGGATGCCAGCCCCCAAGCAAGCAACCCCTGGTGGAGAGCTCTCCTTCCCTGACTCCCAACTCAGCCCCACACCAAGTCAACCCTCTCCTTAAGAGACCTGCTCCCACCATATACTTCTCAGGTTTCTCCTGTTTCCCTGCTGTCTGCCTCAAAGCCCCTGGGTCACTCCAGGGTCCATCAGGAGGATCCACCCACAATCCTTGCCCCACAGCACCTCGACCAGCTCATCCCCAGAGACCCTCTATCACATCCAAGACACTTCCACTTATAGCTACCTCCCCCCAGCACTCTCCAGCTTCCCACCTTCCCTTCCACACCTCTATTCCCCCTGAGTCCCACATTTCAGCAGGGTTGGGGAGGCCAGTGAGACTGTCCTTGCCATTTGATCCAGTGTTATTTCCCTTTGACACACACACAACACATACAAGACACATACATGTCATACATGTTTCCCTAATTTTTAAGGTCCATTCCACCTTCAAGTCCTTCCCAACCCAATTACCTAAGCCATCTGACATGGTCAGCTTCCTTATCCCCTTGCCCTTCTGCCCCTGACACTCAGAAAACCCCAACTTCTAGATCAGGGTTGCCCTTATGGTGAATGGGGCCCCAGTAGATATTTTTTGCAGGGTCCCTGTCTATATACACAATTTCATTAAAACTTGTATTTTAAAATTCAGGGACCCATGTAAGGTAGTGATTTATCAATGAAGATTTAGAATAATGGACAGAGAAGAGGTAATTATGTATATGTTCAGTGTCCAATCAGCGCACCTGAAGAGTCTTTGTGATGTCCAGGTCCTCTCTTCTTGTTCAGGTCCTGCTTTTTATTGTCAAATGCACCATTCCTGGCTGATTTTGTATCTCGTACAGCAAGATGAGGGTAGCAGTGCTGCTCTTATTCACAATGCGGTGGCATTTCACAACCTGTTCATTTCAAGACAGCATAGATCTTCTTGCCTCTGCGTTTCCTAACCCCATTCATTTATTGATGGTCATGTCATTACTCGTGACACTGCTTCATCCATTGTGCCGCCTGTGAATACTGGCTTCCAACGATTCCCTCTGAGGTTGTTCCTTTGCTTCGTTGATATCCACAAGTGCATATCTTACCCAGAGCATGCCAGAAAATGTTAACGAGAGAGGTGGCAAGATGGTGGAGTAGGAAGACCCTGAGCCCACCTGCTTGTACAGACACACCAAAATTACACTTTCTTACAGAGCAACAAACTATCAGAATGACCTGAAGACTAGCAGAACAGATTTTCCACAACTAAAGACATAAAGAAAGAATCACAATGAGATGAGTAGGAAGGGTACAGATGCAGTAGAGTCAAGACCCACACCCCCAGGTTGGCAACCCACAAATGAGGTGAATATCACAATCATAGAGATTCTCCTCGAGGAACGAGGCGTATGAGCCTTACATTGGGTTCCCCAGCCCAGGGGTCCTGCACAGGGATGAAGAGCCCCCAAAATGTCTGGTTTTGAAAACCAGCAGGGTTTACATTCAGGACGCCAGAGGGCCGTAGGAAACAGAGACTCTGCTTTCAAAGGATGCGCACAACATCTTACATCTTCTGAGACCAGTGCAGAGGTGGTAGTTTGCAAGGAGCCTGTGTCAGACATACTTGCTGATCTTGGAGAGCCTCCCAGAGAGGCAGCACGCAACTGGGACTCCCCCTGGGGATGGAGATGCTGACAGCAGCCATTTTGGGGAGCTTGTTCTACCCCAATAACACTGGCACTGGCAAGCACCATTCTGGAATCCTCCCTCTAGCATATTAGTGTTGGGGACACAGCCCTGCCCACCAGTAGGCTGGCACCAGGCCCCAGGCCACCCCACCCTCTGGGCAGACAGACAGTCATGCAGAGACCCACGACTGGGCCAGCAGCAGATCCACACCCCTCTGGGCTACACAGCCAACCATGCAAGAAGCCTACCCTGTCCTCCAGGGGCCCCACAGCCATCACATAAGGCATGGTCTTGCAGGCAACTGGGCCAGGGGCCAGCCCCACCCACCAGCGCGCCCACAATAGTTAGCCTCACCACAACAGAAGGGCACATGCAGCCCATACAGGGGGCACTCCTAGAGCATGCAGCTCTGGTGACCAAAGGGGAGCTTACTGCTGGGCCCTATAGGACATCTCCTACATAAGGCCACTTTTCCAAGATTTGGAAATGTAACCGACCTACCTAACACACAGAAATAAACACAGAATATTGGGGGGAAAATGAGGCAACAGAGGAATATGTGCCAAATGAAGGAACAACACATAACCTTAGAAAAAGAACTAAACGAAGTGGAGATCAACAATCTACCCCATAATGGGTTTGAGGTAACAATCATAAAGATACTTACCAAACTCAGGAGAAGAAAGGATGAACACAGAATTTCAATAAAGAGTTACAAAGTATAAAAAAGAACCCAAAAGAACTGAAGAATACAATAATTGAAATAAAACACACTAAAAGGAATCAGCAGTAGAGTAAATTATACAGAAGAACAGATCAGTGATCTGGAAGACAGAGTAGTGGAAATGGCCCAAGCTGAACAGAAGAAAGAAAAAGAATTTTTAAAAATGAGGATAGTTTAAGAGACCTCTAGGACTATATCAAGCATACTAACATTTACACTATAGGGGTCCCAGAAGGAGAAGAGAGAGAGAAAGGGTCAGAGGACATATCTGAAGAAATAACAACTGAAAACAGCCCTAACCTGGGGAAGGAAACAGACACCCAGGTTCAGGAAGCACAGAGAGTCCCTAGTAAGATGGACCCAAAGAGGTCCATGCTAAGATACATTATAATTAAAATGGCAAAAATTAAAGATGAAGAGAGAATCTTAAAAGCAGCAAGAGAAAAGCAACTAGTTACATACCAGGGAACTCCCATAAGACAATCAGCTGACTTTTCAGCAGAAACTTTGTAGGCCAGAAGCGAGTGGAACAATGTATTCAAAGTGATGAAACAAAAAACTTACAACCAAGAATACTCTACACGAGATTATCTTTCAAATTAGAAGGAGAGAGCAAGAGTTTTGACAAGCAGAAGCTAGAAGAGCCCAGCACCACTGAACTAGTTTTACAAGAAATGTTAAGGGGACTTTTCTAAGCAGGAAGAAAAGGCCACAACTAGAAATATGAAAAATTGTGAAAGGGAAAATCTCATCGGTAAAGACAAACATGCAGTAAAGCCAGTAGGTCAACCACTTATAAAGCTAGTGTTAAAAGACACAAGACAAAAGAAAAAGCTCAAATAAACAACCTACCCTTACACCTAGAGGAACTAGGAAAAGAACAATAAATAGAACCCAAAGTTAGGAGAAGGAAAGAAATCATAAAAATCAGAGCAGAAATAAATGAAATAGAGACTAAAAAAATAAAATAGGAAAGTTCAATGAAACTAAGAGCTGGTTCTTCAAAAAGATAAACAAAATTGATATACCTATAGCCACTCATTGAGGAAAAAAAAGAGAGGGCCCACATAAATAAAATCAGAAATGAAAAGGACAAGTTACAATGGACACCACAGAAATACAAAGGATCATGAGATTACTGTGAACAATTATACACCAATAAAATGGGCAACATAGGAGAAATGGACAAATTTCTAGAAACGTACAATCTCCAAAGACTGAACCAGGAAGAAATAGAAAACATGAACAGACCAATTACTAGTAAAAAATAAAAACAACAAAAAAACAAACAAAAAACCAAACTCCCCAAACCCAGAAGTCCAGGACCGGTTGGCTTCACAGCTGAATTCTGCCAAAAATTTAGAAAATACTTACCTATCCTTCTCAAACTATTCCGAGAAATTGCAGAGGAAGGAATGCTTCTGAACTCATTCTATGAAATCTTCATCACCCTGACACCAAAATCAGACAAAGATATTACTAAAAAGAAACTTACAGACAAATATTACTCATGAACATAGATGCAAAAATCCTCCACAAAATATTAGCAAGCTGAATTCAACAATACAATAAAAGGATCACATACCATGATCAAGTGAGATTTATCCCAGTGATGCAAGGATAGTACAATACCTGCAAATCAATCGGTGTGATACGTTGTTAATGTAAGCATTAACAAAGTGAGGAATAAAAATCATATGATCATCTCAATAGATGCAGGAAAAGCTTTGGACAAAATTCAACATCCATTTATGATTAAAACTCTCAACAAAGTGGGTATATAAGGGACACACCTCAACATAATAAAGGCCATATATGACAAGCCCACAGTCAACATCATATTCAATGGTGAAAAGCTGAAAGCATTTCCTCTAAGATCAGAAACAAGACAAGAATGCCAACTCTTGCCACTTTTATTCAACATAGTATTGGAATTCTTAGCTACAGGAATCAGAAGAAAAAAAGAAAGAAAAGGAATCTAAAGTGTAAAGGAAGAAGTAAAACTGTCATTGTTTGCAGATGACATGATACTGTACATAGGAAATCCTAAAGACACCACCAAAAAACTACCAGAACTCATCAACGAATTCAGTAAAGTTGCAGGATACAAAATTAATATTTAGAACTCTTTTGCATTTCTATACACTATCAGCAAGCTATCAGAAAGAGAAATTAAGAAAGCAATCCCATTTACAATCACATCAAAAAGAATAAAATACCTATGAATAAATCTAACTAAGGAGGTAAAAGATCTGTACTTGGAAAACCAAAAGACACTGATGAAAGAAATTGAAGATGTCACAAACAAGATGGCAAGATACATCGTGTATATAGATTGGAAGAATTAATATTGTTAAAATGACCATACTACCCAAGGCAATCTACAGACTCAATGCAATCTCTATCAAAATACCAATGGCATTTTTCACAGAACTAGAACAAATAATTCTATAATTTGTATGGAAACATAGAAGATCTCAAATAGCCAAAACAATCTTGAAAAAGAAAAACAAAACTAGAGATATGATGCTCCCTGATTTCAAACTATACTACAAAGTTGCAGTAATAATAACAGTATGGTACTGACACAAAACAGACACATAGATTAATGGAACAGAATAGAGGGCCCAGAAATGAACCCACACGTACATGGGCAATTAATCTGTGACAGAGGAGGCAAGAATATACAATGGGGAAAAGATAGCCTCTTCAGTAAATGGTTTTGGGCAAACTGGACAGCTACATGCAAGAGACTCAAACTGGACTACTCTCTCACACCACACACAAAAATAAATTCAAAATGGATTGAAGACTTAAATGTAAGACCTGAAACCATGAAACTTCTAGAAGAAAATGTAAGCAGTATGCTCTCTAACATCGGTATTAGTAATATTTGTTTTGGTGCCGTCTCCTCAGGCAAGGTAAACAAAAACAAACAAATGAGACTACATCAAACTAAGAAGCTTTTGCACAGTGAAGGAAACTATCAACAACGTGAAAAGGCCACCTACTGAATGGGAGAAGATATTTGCACACAATATACCCTACAAGGGGTTAATATCCAAAATATACAAAAATTCATACAACTCAATGTCAAAAAACCAAACAACCCAATTTAAAAATGGGCAGAGGGTCTGAATAGAGCACCTCTAGAAGCTCTGGGAAGGACAGACAAAACCTCAGTGTTGGGCTTCCCTGGTGGCGCAGTGGTTGAGAGTCCGCCTGCCGATGCAGGGGACACGGGTCCGTGCCCCGGTCCGGGAAGATCCCACATGCCGCGGAGCGGCTGGGCCCGTGAGCCATGGCCTCTGAGCCTGCGCGTCCGGAGCCTGTGCTCCGCAACGGGAGAGGCCACAACAGTGTGAGGCCCGTGTACCGCAAAAAACAAAAAACCCTCAGTGTTGAAGAAATGAACTTACATGGCAGGTGCCAAGACATAGGAAGGATTCTGCTTCTGAAAACTCAGGTGGAGGCAGGTGACAGGCACAGGACCGAGAGAGGTGCAATGATCCCATTGCACCACCAAGCTGCTTGTCAGGTGTCCTTCCACCCTGGACAGGAAGCAAAGTGGGTTTCAAAGTCTGAGAAGGGGTCAGACAAGAAGAGGGACCATGGAGTCCCAGCAGTAGGGATGAAGAAGAGATGCAGGGTCACTTCACACAAATATTGTGGGACAATATTTCTAAGTATTAATCACCATGCTTCCCTTTCCCTCCTGTGTTCATCGAAGCTCTTTACTGTACCCCAGGGCACCCGAGTCCCCACCAGCCTGGGCCAAGTAGGTGTCAGCCCTTGATTCCTATGGGAAAGAAGTCAGCGAGTGAAAGTGGCTACTCACTAGAAGCAAAGGGAGGGGTGATAGTCAGTTTTCTGTGTCAGCGTGGCTGGGCCACAGTGCCCAGATATGTGGTCAAACAGCGTTCTCGATGTCTCAGTGAAGATATTCATCAGTGCGATTAGCATTGAACTCAGGAGACTCTGAGTACAGCAGGTGGCTCTCCATATCGTGGGTGGGCCTCATGCAATCCATCGAAGGCCCAAATAGAAAAAGGCGGAGGTTCCCCAAAGGAGAGGGAATTCAGTCAGCAGACTGACTGCCGTCAGACTCAAACTGCAGCCTCAGCTCAGCTCTGGTCCCCAGGCTGCAGGTCCACCCTGCAGATGCTGGACTTGCCTGGCCTCCGCAACGATGTGAGCCAATTCCTTAAAATAAATCTCTTTATATCTCCTCATTCCACTGGCGTTGTTCCTTCCCCTGGAGAACCCTAATACAGAAGGGAATACTTAACTATGAAGTTTGAAAGCTGCTCACTTGGCCAGTGCAATCAGGAGTGAACTTCCCTCACCCCAGACCTGAAAAAAATGGCATCTTGGGCTGGAGAAGGGGATGGAGTGGCCACTCACAGAGCACCCGGTAGGACCAGGAGGCCTGAGCCTCCGGTGATCAGGCACCATCCCTCCCAGTACCAGCGGCCCAGGGCAAGAGGGAAGGAGTGACACCCTCCTCTGTCACTCCTGGAAGGAGTGACACCCTCCTCTGTCTTGAGAACTGACCTCCCCCCATTGGCCCCTCCCAAATCAAAGGCCAAGGACTATTGTTATTGAGGGGTCATCCCCCCTGACCCTCTGCTGGGAAGGAAGGATTGCTCACCCTTCAGCCCTCTCTCTCCTAGCCTCCCTCCCCAGTGGCTCTGGGGTCTGTCAGGACGCCCGGCTCCCCCCTCCTACCTTTGTCTTCCACTTCTGCTACTGGCATCTTTGAGATGACCTTTCCAGATCCTCTCCCCGGGCCCCTGCAGACACCGGTTTGGTTCACATTTTAGTTCAACCGTCCTCCGAATGCTTGGCTGGGCTTCTCACAGGCCCTTACGCCTCAGGCCTCCTGAAGAGTAGGAAGGTGACACCTCAATTCACAGCACTGTCCACCCTCTTTTCCCCACATCTCTGATACCTCTGTTTCAGAGTGTAAATCAGGCCCTGAGTTACACTCGTGGGAGAAAGGCCAGGGCCTGAATCTCACTCTGCCACAAATATCTAGCATCTGAAGGGTGCCTGTGGAGTGAGGTAATGTGCCTGGTGAGGTGGGTGATGTCAACCCGGCAGGTCTCTGAGGTGCCTGGGGGGTGGTGGGCAGAGCCTCGGTGGGCTCCAATTGGTAGGTGACATCAGTGGCGCCTGGTTTGAAGGAGGACAGGATTCTATAAAAGTGCTTTTTACCGGAGACTAAAAATAACCTAAATGGGTCAAGCCTTGTGATTCCCCGTCACCAGGGGGAGCCTCAAACTCTGCCCTCTACCCATGAGTTCATGTGTGACCTGCTGCTTGGGCTGTCACTTTCTGAGAGCCCCAACTCACATGTTCCCATAGTAACCATGCCAGCAGGGATGGAAGCAATTTTTCAAGGGGTCCAGGGGCCCACGGAGTCCATGAGCTCTGCTCCAGGACGTCCCTTGAGTACCAAAGACCTGGCAATGAGCCGCCCTCCCCTTCCACTGAAGATGCCAGAAAACCCAATGGGCCTGAACTGCAACTAGGAGAATGAGGCTTAACCTTGGGAAGAATGGGGTGATGGACAGTCACAGCCACAAAAACAACTTGGGTCTTTTGCCAGAAAATATTCGTAATACAATGGTAAGTAAAAGAAGAAAAAGAAAAAAAAAAAACTCAGGAAACTGATTGGAGGTATTGATTCCAACTATGGAAAAAGCTTTATCTTGGGTAATCACTGAATATGAAGAATACAGAATGAGGTGTCATATCTTCCTTCTACTTTATCCTTTAGGACCACATACTACTTTTATAATAATAAAAATTAAATAAATAAAAAGACAACTCTGGTTCCCCACGGTGTGTGTGAAATTCCGTGGGGCAGCTTGGCTTTATGTGGGCGGCTGGTCGCCTTCCTGGTGGCACCTCCCCCAACACACCTCCCTTGGGATTCCTGAGGAAGAGACTGACTTCTTTTCCTTAATTGAAAAGTAACACATGAACAGAGTAAAAGGTCAACCAGCACAATGCAAAATAAGTTTTCCTGCCAGCCCAGAGCCCCCTCCCCCTGCCCATTGCCCGAGGGACAGCATCTTGTGAATTCTTGCAAAACTTTCTACACATATGCAAGCATATTTTTGCAAGATCTCTTTTCTTTTTACCCTGTTGTACACCTTGCTTTTTTCACTTAATGCTTCATGAACATTTCATGGAGCTTTTTTTGTATCTACCACATCCTGTTTAAAGCCAGCATACTATTCCTATACCCAGCACAGTGCATTGTACCAGTCACCTGTTGACGGACACTTAGATTGTTAACAATATTTGCTGTCACAAACCTTGTGACAACCTGCACACTGGCCATTCATCTTTGGGCTCTGTGCAGTCAGGTATCTGCAAGATACATACCCTAAAATTAAGAGCAACTTTAGGGTAAGTGTCTGGTAAGTATCTTGAGTTTCTGGTAGGTGTTCTGCGTGACTTCATCAGGTCAAAAGGTCAGATTCCATCCAGGCTGAGACGTGCCTAAATCATACCTCCATAATGGCCTCCTGGCTCCATTTTTTTTTTTTTTCACACACACACACTGTATTTTATTTTTATAAGAGATAAATAAACTGACACCAAGCATTATAAATGGGTGACCACAACAAAAGCAACAATGATTGCAATTACCAAACACGAAACACACTCACACTAGGTCATAATATTGACATTCAGTCCGGCAATCCTCCACTGTAACAGCTCCTTTACTTTGCAGTGAAAATTGATTTGTATATTTTTTGCCTCTGAGTCCTTGTGGGATTTTCTTTTTTTATTCAAACAGAAAGTAACAAAAATTATAATCCTCCTCATCAGTTCACTCAGTTCCATGTGATTAATTTTTTTTCATCTTGATCTTTTGTTAGCACTTTTATGAATTCATCAGTTTTCCGTTAGAGTTCTGAACTCCATTTTATTTATTTATTTTATTTTATTTTTCTTTTTTGGCCACACCGCTTGCAGGATCTCAATTCCCCAACCAGGGACTGAACCCAGGCCACGGCAGTGAAAGCCTGGAATCCTAACCACTAGGCCACCAGGGAACTCTCCCGGCTCCATTTTAGACAGCTCTCTGAGCAATACTGACTCCATTTTTATCTTCCTTTACAGACCTCAGAGGCCCCATCAGCTTTGCATCTTCCCTGTACCAAGCCTACACCTCGTGTGTAAAGCCAGACAGCCAGTAACCAAAGTAACCGAGGTGCCAGAGCAACTGCCACCCCGCCCCCAGGCTCTCTGTCCCCGGGGTCAGATTTGCCAACCACTGGAGACAGCAACTCCAGCCCTCGGACTCAGGTACACCTGCCCCGGCCACCCAGCTGCCACTGACACGTCCTGGGGCACCAGCGCCACCCAGGCCCCTGTGCCGCCTCAACCTCTGTTCTGGCCCCAGGCACTTCCCAGGCCTGAATCATGACAACCCTCCCTCGGCAGGGACTGTTACCGTGTTTCCTGAACGTGTTCTGCCCACGGCCACTTGCTTTCCGTGGTGATTACGTGTCAGCTCCTTCCCAGCTTCCTGTTCTGTTCCTCTTCCTCTCTGCTTCGATAGCCAGCAGTTCTCTTAGCTGATGCACCCAAACTAAAACCAAAACCACCCTGTTGGTTCCAGCTTTATTCCCATCAGGATCTTCTGCCCCGTGTCCTCATGTGAGCTTCCTCCCCCTGCGTGGCTGTCCCTGGTCTCAGGAAACCCTGGGTGTTCCTGACTATATCCTTGCCCATCGATCAGCTCCTAAAACTGCATGAAAGTCATCTCTGAACCACCCGTCCGCCCCGCTCCCCCTTCCGCCACCCCACACTGCACCCCCTTCCCTGACTGCTCCAGACTTCCAGGCTGCCGGAAGCACGGGCTTTTTCTGTCACTCCTGCTGCATAGCATCCCTCCCGTTGGATCCCAAGCCCGGAACCTGCACAACTTTGCCTGCTCTTGGGCAGAGCAGTTCCCATCACACTTGCATTGTTTGCAGGTACCTCTCTTATCCCCTCCTTAATTATCACCTCCTCAAGAATCCACATTTGTCTTATTCATCCCTCAGGGCTGCCGCATCCGGCCCACACTGCCAGGTAGTAGATGTCTTACTCAGAATGAGCTGCCATAACAAAATAGCACAGACTGCGGGGCTTCAACACTAGACATTTATTTTCTCACAGCTCTGGAGGCTGGAAGCCCAAGCTCAGGAAGCCCAGGTTGGCTGCCTTCTCTCTGTATCCTCACATGGCTTTTCTTCGGTACCTGTATATGGAGAGAAGACAGAGATAGAGAGCAGTATCTCTCTTCCTCTTATAAGGCCAACAAGCCAACAGGATTAGAACCGACCCCATCCTTATGAACTCATTTAATCTTTTTTTTGTTAATTGAGGTATACTTGATGTACAATGTTATGTAAGTTTCAGGTGTTACAACATAGTGACTCACAATTTTTAAAGGTTATACTCCATTTATAGTTATTATAAAATATTGGCTCTATTTCCTGTGCTGTACAATATATCATTGTAGCTTATTTATTTTATACACAGTAGTTTATACCTTTTAATCCTCTACCCCTATCTTGCCCCTTCCCCCTTCCCTCTCCCCACTGGTAACCACTAGCTTGTTCTCTATATCTGTGAGTCTGCTTCTTTTTTGTTTTATTCACTAGTTTGTTGGATTTATTAGATTCCACATATAGGCGATATCATACGGTATTTGTCTTTCTCTGTCTGACTTATTTCACTAAGCATAATACCCTCCAAATCTATCCATATTGTTGCAAAAAGCAAAATTTCATTCTTTTTTTATGGTTGAGTAGTATTCCATTGTATACATATATACTACATCTTCTTTATCCATTCATCTGTTGGTGGACACTTAGGCTCCTTCCATATCTTGGTAATTGTAAATAATGCTACTATGAACATTGGGGTGCATGTATCTTTTCGAATTAGTGGGGGTTTTTGGATATATACCCAGGGGTGGAATTGCAAACTCATTTAATCTTAATCACCTCCTAAAACCCCCATTTTGAAATGCAGTCACATTGGGGGTCAGGGTTTCAACATACGAATTTGGAGGGGAAACAATTCAGCCCATAGCAGTACCCACTAAATATTTGCTGAATTATAACAGTAGTCAGTGAATGTCTTTCTACCAGCGACCACGTGTAAGACACTGTGCTAAGCTGTCCGCATGAACTGCCTCATTCATTCCTTGTGATACCCCATAAGGGAGGTGCTACCATTATCGCTGTTTTACTCATAGAGAAACTGAGAACAAGAGAGGTGAAGTAATCCATCTGCAAGTTAGTGGCAGATCGGAGATGCTATCTCATGTTTGCTTAATCTCATAACCACTGTGCATGCTCCACACTTCGGTTTAGGTGAGCCCAGAATTCTGTGCTGGACTCTGAAAGTCTTAGGACAGAGCCTTTGCTCCATTCACCTAAATCCTCCCCAGCATCCTCTCTGGAAGCCCCCTGGGCCCTCATCGCAACAGTTACCCAGACCACTGTTGGAAGAAGCACAGATGCAGGAGTAGCTGGGTTCCAGGACTGGGGTGATGGTCCCCCGCATAAAGTTTCAGATGACCATTTTAAGGGTCCTTGGAGACGTGTGTGGACTGTAGAATCAGAACAGGTTCCTGGTAGGATAGAACCTGGTGGAGTCGTCTCACCCAATCCACTAGGCTTTTTTTGTGAACTCACATGCCACCTGCTGACCACCTGGTAGAGGTGTGGTAGAGGGGGCCGTGGCTGGTCATCAAACCATCAAACTGCAAATCCCTTCCCACCGGAAGGTACTCGTTCTCATTGTAACTGAGACCTATTTATGTCCCAGATCTACAGTTCCAAGTCCTGGTTTGCAAAGGATTTCCAGGTGCCTCTTCCTGAAACCTCGCTTTGGTCTCACCACTCCCCTACTGAGAATCTTTGAACAGCTCTTACTGCCTACAGGACAAAGTCCAAAATCCTTTCTTTCAAAGACTCTCTCATCTGGCCACTACCTCCTTCTCTCCTTATTCCCCATCCCGCTCCTGGGGACCTGGCAAGAGTCCTCCTTACTCCGTGTACGGATGGGCAACTACTCCCACATCTGCACATCATAGCTGCAGAGCTTGAAACGTACGTAACCTGAACCTTGACCTCTGGACCTAGCTCCACCCTTCAGACCAAGATCTCCTTCCCTTCCATCTCTCATAAGCCCCAGTCCTTGCCCCGACCCCGCCTTTTACCCTCCCCATGTCCACACAGTTAGCCTCTATCACATCCTAGACTCCTCTCCTCGGGGCTTTCAGTCTCCCCATCACCCCTCTCCTCCTGCCACACCTCCCTGAAAACCTCCAGCCAGACTCCTTCTTGATGGGTCTGTCAACCCTCAGCAGAGAATTCCCCCCTCCAGGACCAACCCACACCTCCCACCCAGCATGGCAGCCAGGGCCTTCCAGACATGGCTTCTGCCTTTTCTGTTGGCTGCCCTCCCAAAGGCTGCATTTTTCCAGTTGACCTTGCTTTCCTACCTCACCTCTCCACACTCTTCAGAGCAGCTCATTAAAAAACCCTCGTTTTTCTGACCCCAAACAGTAGATGGGTCTCCCAGGACACCTTCGAATGTATCCATGTCTGCCTCTAGCCCCAACATCCGCCTGGACTTCTCCAGGGTGCCCTTGTCACCCGCTGGGACAGCTCCCAAAGCCACCCTGACCCTCCTGGATTTTCTTCTCTCCCCTTGTCTCATTCCTCCCCTTGCCTCTATAAGCAAGCTTAACATTCTTCCATCTTAAAAAAACCACAGTCTTCCCTGCCAACGTTCTCAGCCTTGACTGTGTATTTGAAATTGGCCCACCCCAGGCCAATTAAATAGAAATCTCTGTGCTGGGGTGCAGACATCCCCTACTCCCACGGGCAGCTAAGACTGAGAACCAGGCACCCGCCCGCCTCCTCCTTGCCTGCGTATCACGCTGTCTCTTTGCCTTAACTGATGACTTTTGGGAAAAAACTGTCCTCACTCACTGCCACATTGTCATCACCTCCCATTGAAACCTTCTCATCCGGACCTTCAAGGACTTCCTTCTCCAAGTTCTCGCCACGGCATGTGACCCTGCAGGCCTCTCCCGCCTCCCTACAATTCTTCCTGTTGCTTGTCCAGTTTTCCATCTTCCTCTCTGACCATCCCGTCTCATTCCCATGCTCTAATATACTGGCATTTCCCTGGCTTGTGTTCTCGAACTTCTCTGTCTATCCCACGCTCTTAGGACATTTTCCCCACTTACGGCTTCCAAAACTGCATTTCCTACCCTGACCTCCTTCCTGAGCTCCCGTCCACACTTCCTGCTGCCTCCGTGCATATCCAATGGACACGTAAGCCCCACCTCATCTGGATTTTCCATCTTTACACCAAAAACCTGTTCTTCCACATGCATCGCTTATCCATGTAGATTACTGTCACCAAACCGCCCAGTCTCCCAAGCCAGAATCCAAGTGGCATCTTCATCCCCACCCACATCTGATGGATCACTGAGCCATAGAACCCTCTGGAATCCACTCCCTTCGATGCAGTCCCACCTGTGCTGGTTTCATTCCACTCTTGCACGATTTGTCCCCCGGACTTTTTAAGAGAGCCTTCACCAACCCGTCCTCCCTCAGGTTCCTTCCCACCCACCCATACCTGTCGTTCTGTCCTCTGCCTTTCTACCAGGGCTCTCTCTCTAAAATGCACATCTGAGTCTGCCATTCCTCCAGGTGAAATCCCCCGATACCTTTCCTCTAATGTTGGATGAAATGCAAGCTCCCTGGCTGGTCACACCAAGTCCTTCAAGGTCTCCGGCTCGCCCACCTTTCCTGGTCTTTTTCATCTTCTCCCGCACTCACTCCAGCTCTGCTGTGACCACATCGGGACCTCTGGTGTGTCCATTCATTCCTTCACTCATTCACTTAACAGATATTGACTGAGAGCCTGCCATGTGCCCAGACTCTGCCCCAGACCCCAGGGCGCAAACCCTCTGCCATCTTGGAGTTTACACCCTATGTTGGGACTTGCCCGGTGCTGTGACACATCCACAGTCTAACTCCTTCCCAGCCAGGCAGGAAAACGACAGACTCAGGAACCTGACCTCCTGGCTAGGCCACTTACCAGCTTGTACAATCACGGTTAAGTGGCTTAATTCCTCTCTGCCTCAGTTTCTTCCTCTGTCAAATGGGGGTGATAACAGTGACCTGCCTCACAGGATTAAATGAGGGAATGCCTGCAAAGGGCTTGGAATAAGGCCTGCTGCACAGTCAGGCCTCAACAGACATTCACTTTTGTTTTATACCCTCAGCTCTTTGCCTGACACACAATGAGTACGTAATACATGCTTTCTTGTTGGATCAAAGAAGAAAACATATATTTAGCACATTGAAAGTTAGGTTCTCACTGAAAACCAGTGGCCCTGACGTTACAAAACCACACTCAGAATGTCACTGAAAGATCTAGAAAGAAGAAAGATGCTTCCCACGTGGGAGGAATGTGATTCAGGTGACAAAGGCTAGCCGAGCGCCCTCCGACCCAGAGCTTCCTTGGGCAGAAGGGAGGGCTTGATGGCTCAACCAATGGCCCTTAAGGAGTGAGGGAAAAGGAAAGGAGGCGACAGTGGTCAGGTTGCCACCTTCTTCTGCTGGGACCCTTGAACTTCTAGTCCAAGACAGGGGTCATGGTGGGGATACCCACAGGGGCCTGATACAGTCCAGGCGAGGACTGTGTGAATCTGAGCCAGTCACCCGCCTCCTCAGGCCTCTGTTCTGATCTCATCAGATGAACGAAGGTCGAACAGGTAATATTCAAGGCCCTTCTGAACTCTGCGATTCTAGAACTTTCTGTATGTGTGTCTACCTCTGGTCTTTAACCAGATTATAAACCACACCAGGGAGAAAACAAGGACCGTGATTTATGAATTAAAGAACAAATGCATGACTTAATCATTTTTTCTGGGAGCTCAGCTGTGTAGACGTATAAAAGAAGAAAGCCATTTCAGGGCATTTTAAGCTCACAGCGGGGAGTTGTGCTTTCCATCGACAAACTACACGTTTCAAGAGGATTCAACTATTCATCTTTGACTCCGTAATTCCTTTCAGGGGATTCAGTTTACAGAAATAACCACAGATAAGGACTAAGGTGTACTCACAAAGGTATTCATCTCAGTGTATTTAAAACAGGAAAAATGTAACTTCAATTTCTTATATTCAAGGAATCGTTAAATAATTTGTGGTCTGTCTCTCTGATGTATTATCTTTTGAGAGAAAATGATATGGAGGAAATGAGTATGGTATAACATCAAGTGGGGATAAAAAGCATGACTGATTTTTCAGCATAAATCTCAGTTTGGGGAAAAAAAGAAAAGTTCACAGATAAAAGACCAGAAGAAAACGTGCTTCTGGTTAGTGGGATTACGGGTGGTTTTTTCTTGCTTCTTTGTACTTCCAAATGTTTGACATCTATTACTTTGAAACCCTCCCCTAAAAACAGTCCAAAAATGGAATTTGAAAAAATAACACCTTGCCAAAAGTACAGTCAGCTTTCTCACCTCTTCTTGGAGCAGCGTGATTTAAGTATCACATTTAAATGCTGGATTCCTTCCTTTCTTCTTCTCGCAGTGGGGATGAGACACAGGTGGCAGTGTGGCCCCAAGCACTGAATTCTCACGATGCAGCCCAGGGGCCTTTGAGCGCTGAGCTCTCCAGCTCCTCCTGGCTCTGCATGAATCGCTGCTTTCTCAGGCTGGCAAGTCCGCAGACCGGGGCTACATCCCAGCTGCAACTCCCGCCTGCTCTGGTGAGACGATGAGGGAATGCCGGGGAAGGCGGCATGGTGCCCAGGTGCTGAGGACACAGGCTCCGGAGACAGGCCAAACAGAACTCCACGCCCCAGAACCCGCACGCACAAACCCCTTTGAACTTCTTGGATGTTCAGGAAGAGATGAAGGAGACAATTCAGAACAGATGTGGGAACATTGGTCTGGGCTCAGAAAATGCAGTTGCTCTGCTGGCCTGGCTTCTAAGCGGCTGTGTGGTCTTGAGGAAGTCAACATGAAGAGCTGGTCCCTGGGGGAGGAGAGGATAGGAGAGAAACTCTGAGTCAGTGTCTGCATATGAGTGCACGTGTGTATGCACATGTGTGTGTGCATGTGTGTGTGGCTTTGGCATGATTAAAACTCTTGGGGGAGAGGCAGACTCTGCCGTGACTGTGATGGACCACACCAAAGACAACTCTTGTGGCTTTTTCACTTTGGGTCTTGACAAATTTCAGACAGTGTCCGCTGTCATGAGACAGGCTGTCCAGTGGTTGACCTGTCCTATGATCTTCCTGCACTTGGCACGTACATTTGTAAAAAGGACAAAAGCAGGTGTTGGACTTGCCAAGAGCGGAGGGCGGCGGCCTCCGGATGGAGGGGCCGTGCACACAAAGGCTGCAGAAACTCTGTGCAGCGTCGTGACTTTAGAATCTTGTAAAAATTCACTGGCAGCCTTTCTGTTAGGTTATACTAATTAGAAACGTATATTTAAGCTACGGAAGGGGGTTTGTTGAGCCAGGGTCAGGGGTGGACCACGGCTAACAGGGGAGGGCACAGCTGTAAGAGATCAGCAGAAAACGAGTGGGCTGCAACCCACTGGCACGAAGAGAAGGTTCACTGAGACCCCATGGACTTTATTCCAGGCCCAAAGAACATCCTCTTCTCATTGTTTTGACCAAGTTAGACAGGTGTGCCCAGCCGTACCTTCTCCTCTGCAGGCAGAGAGAAAGCCTGGGCAACGAGGAACTTTGCCAACCTCTCACTTCACCACCGTCATCTGGGGTCCAGGCCTTAAATCCCACCAGCGCCAGCTGTGTCAGTGAGACCACCAGGGTAGCAAAGAAGGTCTTGCAGAGCTGAGAGGAGCTTCCTGCATCTTAAATAAAGTACTGCGCAGTCTGGGCTCTATACCAGGGTTCCTCCAAGTTCTCAAACTTTTGCACGCATCGGAATCAGCAGAGGGCTTGTTAAAACCCAGCTTGCTGGGCCCTGCCCCCAGGGTTTCAGATTCAGAAGGTCTGGCGGATTCAGTAGGACCTAAGAGTTTGCATTTCTCACAACTCCACAGGTGATGTTACTGCTCTGGGGCCCATGCTGTGGGAGCCTCTGCTCTGTGGGGCAGCAGGAAACCCATGAAGTGGACCCCAAAGGCAACCCCAGGGAAAGGCCAGAGACTAAGTTCCCGGGGGCTGGCAGCCAGCTGGATGCTGGGGAGGTCCTGGGTCCACAGCTGTGGCTCCTTGAAGTGTGGTGTTGTTTCTCCTGGGCTTCCCCTCAAGTGTCACCTCCTGTCATTCCTGACCACGTTTACATTCTCTGTATCACTAACCTGTACAGAGTTGCATTTCCCTCTAAGTTGCTTATGTGTCTGTCATCCACTTTATCCCACGACATCCAAGTTTCTTGGGGACAGTGACTCTGTCTTGTCACCATTGAATCCCCAGCTCCCAGAACAACATCTGGCCCATGGCTGACACAATACCCCATTGTGTATCTGTGGCCTTAGCCATCCCAGGGAAGCAAACTGAACTCTTGGCATCTGGAGCGGGTGGTATGGGAAAGGTGGCCTTGGCCATGTTGCTGACCCTGCTCTGCCCCTGGATCCTTAGCGGACGGGTTCTGCAAAGCCTCAGCAATGTGTGTGGCCATAGGAGAGGCCGTAGCATGTAGCTCTCAATTCTCCACTGTCATTTCCCGTGAACCTTCAGGCGTCTGGACAGTACAAAGAGGCAAATAAATGGGGACGTGATGGAAATGATGACGCTGTCCTGGGGCTTCTTAATAGTGACAAGAGCTCTGACTCCTTGGCGCTGATCGTGTTTCTGAGCTCTGGTCTCTGGACGGCAAGGTATCTGGTGGCCTCCTCCCCCTTTGAGGAGGTCCCTGGTCCTCAGGAATCCTGCCCCTGTTAGAGAGGCAGGGGCTGCAGAGATGGCCCAGGATGCAGTCGGACTCCACGGATCCTTCACGTGGGGCTGGTTTTTGGAGGATGGCTGCTAGTTCAGGCAGAGGATTCTTAGGATTCTGGTGAGCTTGGCCTTGCTTTCAAGAGGCCATGAAGGCCTGGGTGCTACCCTCCTGCCCACAGAGAGTAACTCTTGGGACGTGGCCCAGGTTGCTGTGGGCTGACTGGCTGGAGTGGAAGGTTGCCATGGTGACATAGTCTATCTACCCTCTCTTGGGGGTTTGGAGGATGGAGTCCTTGCCAGATCATGAAGATCCTGGGATGGATGGGGGTTCTGCAATCTCGGGAAAGGCTGTGACAACAGGGGTGATAGATGTCAAAACTCCTCTGTCTCTTCCCTTGAGCCATCAGATGTCAGGATTGACCAAAGAGAGGAATTAAATGAAGACATGACAGAAATGATCCCTTTTCTAGCTTCTCTTTTGCTGTATGTTTTTTGGCCACTGCAACCTTGAGGTGTCCTGGGATGTGTTGTCTCTCAGAGCTGAGCACAGAAGCACCCCCTTCTCAGTTGCTGAGGCAAGAAGAGCAGGGTTGTACTGGCTTTTTATTGTCACTGTAACAAAACCCGCCCCCCACTTGGTGGCTTAAAACCACACTCATTCTCCTCTAGTTCTGAAGGCCACAAGTCTAAAATCAGTTTCCCTGGGCTAACGTCAAGTTATGAGCAGGGCCACGTCCCCTCCAGAGTCCTTCCTTGCTTTTCCAGCCCCCAGAGCTGCATTGCTGTGTTCCTTGGCTTGTGGCTTCTTCCATCTTCGAAGCCAGCAGTGTAGCGCTTTGTTTCAGTGTCACGTCCTCACTGTCTGCAGTCAACTCTCCCCCTGCCTCCCTGTGCTATGGACGTGTGATCACGTCTATGTCCCACCCGGCTCACTCAGGATGGTCTCCCCACCTCAAGATCCCCAACTTAATCCCGTCTGCAAAGTCCCTTTTCTTTTCACTCTCTTGATAGTGTCTTCTGATGAGTAGGTCAGCTCAGCTTTAACCTAATTAACTGTTGCTTTTTTGTTTTTTCATTCAGATCAGAAGACTGTGGCATTCGTGTACATTTAGACCTAGAAGGAACTTTAGCCACAGTCACAGATTCTAAGCATCAGGACATGGACAACTTCAGGGGTCATTACTCAGCCCGCCAAACAGGCCTTGTCAGGGCCTCGGCGCCTCCTCCCCAGTGGCAGGTATGTCCGCAGCCATACCAGCTCCCAGCCTCAGAATCCCTTCCTCAGTGGCTTCCCAGAGCTGGTCCACCAGGCCCCAGGAGTCCAGGCCACAGTCGCTGTTCCTGGAAGACCAAGAAATAAATGTGGAGAGGCTCCTGCGACCATCACAGTTGAAAAGGCCATACCAGAGGCTGCAGTTGAAGGTGGCGTGCAGACAGAGGGGCCACACAGGGGAGCTGCACAGATCTGAGGTGGGCACTAGCTGCTTTGAGATGAATACCTGTGAGAACTGGGGCCAAGGGGGCTCTCCAAACCTGGAGCCCCAGGTCTCCCTGCCTTTGCTAAGGGGAATGCGGGCAAGGCCATGCTTCCCTGCTCCCTGCTGTGTCTGTGCCCTGCTTCTGGGGTCACCAGGCAGAGCACTGAACAGGGCTGCTCCACCAGCCTCCCTCCAGCTTGGGCCTGGCAGTGGATGTACAATGGCCATGCACAAGGGTACACACACACACACACACACACACACACACACACACACAAACACACTGCACCAGCCCCAGACGACCCAGGCAGGGTCACTGGGCTGAAAAGTGGCCAAGGCCCTCACCCACAACGTGGCACAGCCTGGACCCATGTAATTGATTTGGGGGCCATCTTCCCCAGCCTTCAGAGTCTGAACTATTTCCAACATTTTCACCCCAGCGGTCCAGGCCTGAAGCACACATTCTTTGTGTTTGCTTGTTTATTCATTTGTTTGACAAGTGGTTTTTAGGGGAAGTTAGGAGGGGAGAGGCCTGCTGGAACTGTGTATCAATCTGTGTGTGTGTGTGTGTGTGTGTGTGTGTGTGTGTGTGTGTGTGTGTCTCTAAGGACACAAATTACAGTAAAAATTCAGTTTCACTAAATGTATCCTTGATTGGATCCCAGAACAGAAAAAGGACATTGGTGGAAAAACTGGTGAAATCTGAATAAAGTCTAGAATTTAGTTAATAGTAATGTACCAATGTTAACCTCTCAGTTTTGACAACTGTACCACAGTTATGTAAGATGTGAACATCAGGGGAGACTGGGTGTGGGGTGTTTGGGAACACTCCATACTACCTTTGCAACTTTTCCATAAAACTAAAATTATTCCTCTCCGAAAGTTTATTAAAAATATTCAGTTCCAAAGTTTTACAACCCAATACAATATATTGATTTGGAGGTTTAACTACCAAATCCACTATTCAGTTCCAAGTTTACTTTTGTATTGAGGTATAACACACGTAGAGTGAGGTACACAAATCTTGTGTTCACAGATCGTTGAGTTTTTAACATACGGAATCAGCCACCTAACCAGCACCAGATCAAACAAGAGAATGTCCCCAGCACCCAGAAGTCTCCTGGCCCCTTCTTAGTGAACAGTTCTCCTCCATAGAGCTGGCCGCTCCTGATTTATACGGCATAGATTGGTTTTGCCTGTTCTTGAATTTCACATAAATAAAATCATAAAGTGTGTACTCTTTAAAGTCTGTCTTCTTTCACTCAACATAATGGCTGAAAATCATCTATGCTATTGTGTGTAGCAGTTCATTCCTTTATTGTTGTGTAATATTCCCCAATTTAGCTCTCCATTCTACTTTTTACTGACATTTGGGTTGTTTTCAGTTTGACACTTTCATGAATGGAGCTGCTATAAAACATTTGTATACGTGTCTTTCACAGCTGTATGTATTCGTTTCTCTTGGAAGTATACTTCAGAGTGAAATTGCTGGGTCCTGGAGTATTTCACATTCAGTTTTAGTAGGTATTACCACACAGTTCTCCAAAGTGGTTGTACCAGTTACACTTCCTCCAGAAATGTATGAGTGTTCTGGTTGCTTCACATCCTTGCCAATACTTGCTGTTGTCAATCCTTTTAATTTTAGTCATTCTAGTGATAAGTATCTCAAGGTTTTAATTTGCATTTCACTGATGAACATGTGTTTGGCTGCCTTGAGGACATCCTCTTTTGTGAAGTGACTGTTTAAGCCTTTTGCCCATTTTTACTGGCTTGTCTTTTTCTTATTGATTTGTAGGAGCTCTTTATATATTCTGGATACAAGTCCTTTGTCAGATATATGTATTCTAAATATCTTCATCCCATTTATGGCTTTTCTTTTCACTCTCTTGATAGTGTCTTCTGATGAGTAGGTCAGCTCAGCTTTAACCTAATTAACTGTTGCTTTTTTTGTTTTTTCATTCAAATCAGAAGACTTTGGCATTCATGTACATTTAGAACTAAAAGGAACTTTAGAGATTATTTGTGCCAGTGCTTTTTTTAAAAAATAAATTTATTTATTTTATTTATTTATTTTGGGCCACATTGGGTCTTCGTTGCTGCATGTGTGTTTTCTATAGTTGTGATGAGTGGGGGCTACTCTTCATTGTGGTGCATGGGCTTCTCATTGCAGTGGCTTCTCTTGGTGTGGAGCACGGACTCTAGGCATGTGGGCTTCAGTAGTTGAGGCACGCAAGCTCAGTAGTTGTGGCCTACAGGCTCTAGAGTGCAGGCTCAGTAGTTGTGGTGCACAGGCTTAGCTGCTCCGCGTGTGCCAATGCTTCTTGATCTTTATGTTCATTGGAATAACTTGAGGAGCTTTTGAAAAAATACCTATGTTTGGGCACCAGCATAATTTAAGAGCTCCCCAGGGAATTTTTTTAAAAAATTTCAACATCACTGATTTCTGTTCTTTTTAAAAAATATTTTATTTATTTTCCTTTTTTCTGTTTTTTTTGTGTGTGTCGGGTCTTAGTTGTGGTACACGGGATCTTTCACTGAGGCACGTGGGCTTCTCTCTAGTTGTGGCCTGCAGGTTTTTCTCTCTCTAGTTGTGGCACGTGGGTCCCTGAGTGCATGGGCTCAGTAGTTGCGGCATGCGGGCTCTCTTGTTGAGGCGCACGAGCTCAATAGTTCTGGCGCGCAGGCTTAGTTGCCCCCCAGCATGTGGGATCTTCGTTCCCTGACCAGGGATGGAACAAGCGTCCCCTGCATTGGAAGGAGGATTCTTTCCCACCGGACCACCAGGGAAGTCCCTCCCCAGGGAATTCTAATAAGCAGTTGGATTTGAGACCCACTGACCTCTGTGAAAGGAGAGAGTTTAAGAGAGTGTTGCTTTGCTTGGCAGTAGACAGATGCCTTATCTGATTCCTGCTTCATCTCAAGACCTTAACAGATGATTGGCTCTTCCAGGATAATCAACAGAGGTCAACCCTGGCACAATTTTTAGTGGGTCTTTCCCTCTTAAACCTCTGGTGTGCCTGGTACAGTCCTGGTTAATGCCCATTGTCTTGCTATAACTATTAATAGCATCATCCTTTCACTCTCAAAAGTGTCCCAGTTGGGATACTACACTGTAGTGCCCTTGAGGGTGCCCTGCCCCTGGTTTGCAAGCCCTCTCCTCACTCTCCTGATTTGGCCTCAGCCCCCCACTTAACAGCTCCCTTTGTAGGGTTTGGAAGCCACCAGGAGGGCATCCCCCAAACAGAGGGGCCTAACTTTCCATCCCAGCAATGACCAGGCCCTAATTCCTCATCCTTACAGCTGGATTTCTTCAAATCCTACACAATGAAGCAGCACTAGGAGGCCAGTGCGGGAGCCACACCCAGAACTAAAGCCACATCTCCAGCTCCCCACACTGCGAACAATCCAGCTAACCACTGCCTGGCCTCACGGAGACACGGCTCAGCCGTAAGAACCCACAGCCGCTGTCATTGATCCCCCGTCATCAAACCGTTAGACTGCTCTCATCAGTAAAAGAGCTCTGATGGGGGCGGAGAGCAAGTCCACTCTACCACAAGGACAAGCAACAAAGGCCCCTGAAGACCCCGCAGGTCAGACAAGAGTCAGCCTCCTCCACACAGGAGGGGCCCTGTCTCAGGTTGTCACCTCAGGACAACCTGGAAGTAGCCTTCTCCCGCTCTTTCTCCACGGCAAGGACTATACAACCCAGAACCCCCTCCCCTCTTAGCCTCCACATGGTGACTGGGTGCCCCAGAGCAGCTCTGCGCCACAAGCACACATCCAACAGCCCACCCCCTCCCTCCCTCTCCATTCTTCTGAATTACCTGATTCACTGGAATTTTGTTCCTACCTTTAGCCACATCACCTATAGAAGAATAACTTACGATGACTGTAGTGGGTAGAGTGGCGGCCCCCAAAGATATATCCATGTCCTAACCCCAGAGCCTGTGAATGTGACATAATTTGGAAAAGAGTCTTTGCTGATGTAATTAAGTGAAGGATTATCCTAGATCACCCTGGATTATCCAGGTGGGCACTAAATCCAATGACAAGTGTCCTTAAAAGATACAGAGGAGGAAGCAGGGAGGGAGGAAGAGAAAGCCGTGAGAAGACGGAGGCAGACATGAAAGTGGTGCAGCCACGAGCCAGGGGAGGCCTGGGGCCACCAGAATCTGGAAGAGGCCGGGAAGCACTCTCCCCTAGAGCCTTGGGAGGGAGCACAGTCCTTTGAACACCTTGATTTTGGACTTCTAGCCTCCAGAACTGTGAGAGAGTAAATTTCTGTTGTTTTAGGCCACTAAATGGGTGGTACTTTGTTACAGCAGCCCTGGGAAACTAACACAACAACCTAAGCCAGCTTACTTTTCCTAGACTCTGCCTTACCCCCCTGCAGTGCTGTTGCCCATGCTACCTGCTCTAAAGGATTGAGGACACGCACAGAGACATGGACAGACAGACACACAGGCACACAAACATACGCACACGCACACAAACATACGCACACGCACACAAACGTACGCACACACACAAACATACGCACACACACAAACGTACGCACACTTACAAACATATACACACAAACATATGCACACGCACACAAACATACACACACTTACAAACATATACACACAAACGCACACACACACAAACATACGCACACTTACAAACACATACACACAAACGTACGCACACACACATACGCACACGCACACAAACATACGCACACACAAACATACGCACACACACAAACATACGCACACAAACATCTGCACCCACACACAAACATACGTACACATCTTTGCTAATTTACAGCTTTGTCCCAGCCTTTGCCCAGGAACCTGATGAGCATTTGCTAAGAGAAAACGGGCTGGACTAGTTAACTTATCAAACCTGCAGAAAACCTGGCTGGGGGGAGCAGGCAGACTGAACCAAGGGGCTCCAGGAGGCCAGGTTCCTTCAGTTTCTGGGCTGCAAATAGAATCCTCTGGGAAGGCTGAGACAGCGCAGGCGGAAAGGAGCCCAGAGACAGACTCGCACTTGCACACCTTCGACAAAGGGAACAGAGAGGCAGCCTCCCAGGTCCAGAGGGCACTGGGAGGAAGGAAACGGCCAGCCTCTCAGTGGAGAGAGCCCTCTCGGGCAGTACACAGCGGGCTCACTGCAGCAAAAATTCAGCTGGGAAGGCCTGTTTCAGGGTGAACATGACGAAGACGATCTCCTCGTAATCATCTGATTTGTACAGACACCCAAACTGGGGTGACCCATTGGGGCCGGCGCCCATTCTCTGGAGGTCTGAGTAAGCGCAGCTGCCCGGGGTCTGCAGTGGGGGCTCCGACCAGGCCTAGGGTGCAGGGGGCTGTCAATTGAGGTACACGCCCAGGTTGGCTCTCCCCCGTGGGTCAGTCGGGTGCGTGTAGAGCGGTCACTGGTCTGGGGATTCTGATCCCGCATGGGGGCTGGGGAAGCCAATGATGCTCCCTTGGCAGCCGTGGGGAGTCTCCACGAGCCTCTGCACTGGCTGGGTCTCCCCGAAATCGAGCCCGTCGTTGGCGCTCTGGACCTGGACCCTGGCTCGGAGGGGGCTTCTCGCGTTCAGGTACACAGCCCTCCATTTTGCATCCCCAACTTGGGCCGCCTGGCACTCCAGGGTGTCCCGGGCCACGAGTTTCCCTCTCGCCCACGTGTTCCCGTGGTTGTGGCTGACCAGGCAGAAGGCGGAGGGGTAGGCGCCTGCAGGGAGGGACGGGTGCAGTAAGCGTAGGCTGGCAGCACCAGCTCTGCGTAGGGTTGTGCAGCTGCAGACGGTGTCCCGGGCCCACCGCGAAAGTGGCCCCGTCCTTGTGGGCCGGGCCAATGACAGAGTCCGTGATGTCCCTGACGAGGCTCCAGGACCTCCTGTGGTCGGTGCTGGTGACCTGGCACAGCCGTGTCACGTTGACCCTGGTGTGGAGCTGGTGGTGCTCAGACACCTGCCCAAGGACGGCAATGAAGAAGAGGAAAACGGTCCCTGTCTTCTCGTCGTACAGGGGGCTTGGGTTCATGGAGCGATGGCCCTCCATCTGGGCTTGGGCCACCTCCTCCTGTGCATGCCACTGCAAGTGAGGAGAGAAGGAGAAGCACAGCTTGGAAATGGCCAGTGACAGTGACAGAGGCTGCACTCTGGGGGGCGGTGTGTCTCATGGGGTTAGGATCAAGGGTCATGGAGGAGAGCCCTTGGTCCAGCGCTCATTCACCCTCACAACACCTCCCAGAGCGGGACCCAGGGCTCCGCTTCACTTCCTCCGAGACAGCCCAACCCTACCCAATCCCACCAACATACATCCAGGGCGCCTATGATGTACTAGATCTCAAGTACAAAGAGGATTCTGGCACCAGCCGTTCGCAGCTCCATCCCAGCTCCTTCAACTTACCAGCTCAGTCCAGCTTCCCATTCTTGAAAAGTAAAGCCCTGGTAATAACTACAATATTCTGCCTGTGTGTGATAGAATAGGACAATCGCCTCCCACCTTCTATACACCAACCTCTATTAATGTAGCCTAGGAGGGGGCAGCACCATGATGCTAGGACTCACAGTGAGCTTCCATAGTCCCCGGGCGTCTGTCATAGATGCTGCAGCTCTGCTGTCTATCCCTATTCGTTAATAGCTATCCCCCAGTGAGTGTTTCTCAGGACAGACACCGTGCCAAGAGTCTAATGTCCATAGTCTCATCTAACCCTAACCTCTAGCTCCTGGGGGACAGGTATTACGATCTCCATCTTACATCTATAGAGCGAGAGGCTTAGATAAGGTAGATGAGCTGCCCAAGGCCGTACTTCTGGTAAGCGGTAGAACCAGGACTTTGAACCCAGGTCCATCTGCTTCAAACCCATGCTCTAAACAACTACAAGGACATAATGACCACAAAGTAAAGATAATAATGATATTAAACCCTTCATATGTGAAAAGCCAGCCTTGGGTGTTCATCAGAATTACTCGATCTACATGCTGGAACTTCAGGACGCAAGCCATCACCCCAACAACCCACCCCAGGTTAATTTTACTCAAAGGATCAACTCCCTCCCAGTTATGTGATGCTGAACTAGTCCTCCCTCAGGTTCTCAAGGATGTAGGGAAACCTTTCAAAAATCAGTTTCCCTGACTGATTTGTAATAAAACAGATGCAGCCAGGCGAACCGGACTTGTTCAGGGTGAACCCATGTGAGATCCGGGCGATCACTTGGGGATGCCTTCTCTGTCCCATCCTTGATGGTTCCCTGGGTCCCTCTGTCCCCCAGACCTCAGCCATCTAAGGATGAGCTGGTCTCCGTATTCCCAGCAGAGCAATCACAGCCACTTCCTGCCTTACCCGGACCTGGTGGGTGGACGTGTTGTAGCTTCCCTTGCGCAGGACAATTAGCTTCGCGTGCTCATCCTTCTTGCGTGTCCGCTCTTCTGCAAAGGCCAGCAGGGTCTTCTGCTGAGGCAGGTAGAGCAGAGCGGGGATCCTGTAGGCATGGGCTCCCAACTGGAACACTCTCTCCCTCTGCAGGATGGGGCAGGACGCCATGGGGCTTGAAGGAGGGCGCGGGAAGAGGAGATGAGTCCCCTGCAGTCACGTACTGAGATGGGGCCAGAGCCGCCCTCCGGGGCAGGTGGAGCTCACCTCACAGGTAAGCTGACTGATGCTGGGTGGCCTGTCCTCCTCCCACACAGGGTTCATACCTCTTTATTGCACTCCAAGCCCCTGTTTACCGACCCTCACGTGCCTCCCACGGAGTTTGACAACACCTCTGTCCCTGAGACGTTAGGAGCGGGTATCTGGAAAAGAGTGTTTTGTGTTGTATTTTTCTTACAAGTTGACAAACCTCCTTATAACAGATTTGTGATAACCTGCAACTGTTTTTGGCAAACCCATCAACCAAACACCGAGCCCCGGGTGGGGTGGGAGGGCTTGCCGAGTGACGTTCTGCAGCTGTCCAACTGTCAGAAAATGACACATGGGAGCTTTTTATAACTCCAGAGCGCTAGAAATTTGTCTTAGAAAAAAAAAATAAAAGGGTAGTGGGGGGAAACCTTGATTCTTAAGGTTCTCCTCCCAGGCTGCCTGAGGCTAAGGCCCAGCTGTGTCCCACATGTGGACTCCACCCCTGAGGCAGGGACAGGGCGATGGGAATGGAACAGGGAGGCCCTGGGTGACAGGGCTCACTCAGACGCAGAGGATCCTCCAGAGCTACAAGGAAATAAAAATGAAAAACAAACATTTGGCCAAAAAGGGTGGCAAGGGCTGGAGGTAACTTGGTGACCGTGCATGACAGTGGACTCCGTGCTGGGCCACCTGGGTCCCCTTCAGGGGGCTGAAAAGAACTTCCTCCTCCTGGTCATACCCCAGAAAGCACTGTATCTGAAGACTGACCTGCCCAGAATGTAAAGACCCGGTCCCCTTGTCCTAACTCAGATGCTCTGAAGGGTCCCAGCTCCAGAGTTCCCTGTGGGCTCAGCTGAGGCTTCCCTGGGGCCCGCGGCCCAGCTTCTCCATCTGCCCCTCCCACAGCCCTCCCTTCCTTTGCACAGCACTGACCCTACAAACCACCTGCGTCAGAGCCTGCTTCCTGGGGAGCCCCACCTCCAACGCGAGCTTGGGGAGGGAAAGTAGAAAGCAAGGTGAGCTCTAAGAGTCACACAGCTTCTCCTCTGTACACCCTTTCCAACTGCTTGCCTTTTCCCTACCATGTACGTATATTATCTGTTTAAAACTTAATTTAACATTTTTGAGAAAGAAATGTAATCTATCAGTATTTTACTCAATCCATTATGAATATTATTGTTTGGACAATGTAAAAATATGTGATTGCCTGAACACGGGTGGAAGAACTAAGTCTTCATGATAAAATCTAGACCGGCAAAGGGCAGTCCAAGAAAACAGGGCTTGGAAGACATAGCAGTAGCTAAGTTGACATTTTGTTATGAAAGATATATTAAAAGTAGAAATAAAAATCAGGGAGAAAGGTGCCGTTCAACAGTGTCCTCTAGAAAATTCATCAAGGGTTTGTTTAAGCTCTTGGGTATTTACCTAGGAGTAGAAATGCTGGGTCATATGGTAATTTGATATTTAACTTTTTTTTTTAACTTTTTGAGGCGCTACCACATCAGCTGCACCGTTTTACATTCCTACGAGCAATGTATTAAGGTTCTAATCCCCCCACAACCTCATCAACACTGGTTATTGTGTCTTTTTTGATAATAGCCATGCCAGTGGGCATGAAGTGGTATCTGACTGCGGTTTTGATTGGCATTTGGTGCAATGATGACTAATGATGTTGGGCATCTTTGCATGGGCTTATTGGCCATTGGAGCTGGACTTTAGCCTGGAGGTAATGGGAAGATTTCAAACTCCTTTAGGCAAGGGAGTGGTGATCTCACTTGATCAGCTTTTGAGGAAGTCTTTCTTTTGGCTTCAGGGTACAAGGGGTCAGAAGGTGAGTCTGTTGCAATTTTCCAAGTGAGATAAAATAAAAGCCTGGGTGGAGCAGAGACAGTGACCACTGAAAGAGGAGCTCAGCTCCTAGAGACGGGAAGCAGTAAAATTAATAGGGTTGGGAGGGCAAATTAGGGAGGACTTGAGAATGTCCCTGTTTAAAATAGGCTACCTTGATTTCCACAGAGTCTGTGACTGTTTTCTGGATTTCTCTTTTAGACTCTAATCTCTTTTAGGATGGGGAGAAATTTATTCATTCATATTGCAAAAATTTATCATGTTCTTACCTTGTGCATTGCATTGTTCTAGGAACTTGGGATGCTTTGTGAATAAACATAGATCCCTGGCCTTGTGGAGTCTGTGTTCTAATGGGGATGGGTGGGGTTACTATTATTGCCCCAAATCAAATAGCGGTCACTAGGGCTGGGACCTGTCCGAGCACCTGACAAGGATGGCCTTACTTGACCTCACAAATGCCCACAAATGCCCTGCTCTGTAAAACCTGTGAGGCTGACAACGATGCCCCTGGGGAAGAGATGTTGGCATTGAGGAGGAAAGCTGTGGACACACGCTAACCCCAGCCCTATGGGCTGCTAGTAAGTATTTGTCATGTGTGTATTTAGAGCCAACGCCGGCACAGGACGGGGGCTGGGGAAGGAAAAGGGGCCCTCAGTGTCCGCTTAAGGACGGTTCTCTATCCTCAGGAACTCAGCGCTGGCCCAAAGTCGCACACCCATTAGCAGCACCAATCCCCAAATGTCTTCATAATAATAACAGCAAACACTTAAGTGGCTCTTACAAAGTGCTGGACACTCTTTAAATACCCTACAATACTTTTTAAAATGTTTTGTAAATTGTATTTACAAACTGTATTATTTACAATACAAATTACAAATACTTATTCATTTAATCCCCACGACACCCCCGTGATGTAGACACTATTATTATCCCATTGTACAGATGAGAGAACTGAGTTCACCCAACGCTTCAGTGTCCAAGCTGGAGCTAAAAAGCACTTCTAACCCCGTGCAATACTGTCTCCGGGAGGCGTTCTGGAAAATGTCATCTTCCTGAACCTCATTACACTTCCAGTGATGCTTTGACACCACATGTAAGTAGTTGGCCCACTGGACCCAGCTCTGGCTCCAAACTGGCAGCGGCCTCAGACTGGCTTAGTGGAAAGAGAACTGAATTAGGAGTCAAAAACTTCGAATTCTGGTCCTAGGTTCACTCCTACCAGGTGTGTATCTTTGGGTAAAAACCCACCTCCCTGGGTTGTATCTCTCCACCTGGCAAGAAGGGAGCTATAAGGGTTGCCATGCTGGCCCCTCCATCTCCAGGGAGGAGGTTGAGCTGGGACCCGAGTCCTGGGGGAGGGGAGAGCCCTCAGCACAACCTGGTCTCACCCGCCAGCATAAAACAGTCGGAGAGAAGACAGGGTCGGGTTGAACTTCAAGAAACTGCCGTTCGTAGTATATATAAGTACATGCCACCCTCTCACTACCAAACGTAAGGCAGAGAGCTAGTGGGAAGCAGCCGCGTAGCGCAGGGAGATCAGCTCGGTGCTGTGTGACTGCCTGGAGGGGTGGGATAGGGAGGGTGGGAGGGAGACCCAAGAGGGAGGAGATATGGGGATATATGTATAGCTGATTCACTTTGTTATAAAGCAGAAACTAACACACCATTGTAAAGAAATTATACTCCGATAAAGATGTTAAAAAGAAAATGGTACTGATGAACCTAGTGGCAGGGCAGGAATAAAGACGTAGACATAGAGAATGGACTTGAAGACATGGGGCGGGGGAAGGGTAAGCTGGGATGAAGTGAGAGCAGCATCGACATATATGCACTACTTAATGTAGAATAGCTAGCTAGTGGGAAGCAGCCACGTAGCACAGGGAGATCAGCTCGGTGCTTTGTGACCGCCTGGAGGGGTGGGATAGGGAGGGTGGGAGGGAGACGCAAGAGGGAAGAGATATGGGGATATATGTATATGTATAGCTGATTCACTTTGCTATAAAGCAGAAACCAACACACCATTGTAAAGCAATTATACTCCAATAAAGATGTTAAAAAAAATGAAAAAGAAAGAAAGAAACTGCTGTTTCCCGTAGGTCAAAAGTAGTTGAGCAGCAGCGGTCTCAGCGAGTCCTGCCTGAGGCTACCAGGGCTGCCATGGTTTGCGGTCTTGTGGGTGCTGAGTCCAGAGTGAAGCAGCTCATCAAAGGAAGCTCCCTTATCTCCACACAGCCCACGAGGCCGGCTTTAGCGCTGCCGTCTCGGAAGCAGGGAAGCTGAGGAATGGGTCAGGGAGGCGGTGGATGGCTTCCTGGGGTCGGTGGTGGAGACGGGTGGATCTGAGCCCGCACCCGCCAGATTCCAGAACCCACGCCCGTAACCACCGGGACCACACGCCACAAGACCCGCAGCCGGGACTCGGAGGGCTGAAAGGCTTCCTCCGAAAAAGGCAGGCAGTGGAGGGTCCCTGCTTTTGCCCGTCTCCTGCTGGGAGCAGAGGGGCTCTGTTGTCAGCATTCACCTGCCCACGTTAGGAAGACGCTTTGGCAGCTTACAAATCTGTGTTGAGCTCCTCGTGTGTGCCAGAAGACAGATACACAGATAAACCCTGGTGGCCCCTGCCCTGTTCTGGGAGCCCACAACCACGCGAGCCAGTACACCTGGGGAGCAGGAGAGAGGCACACTGCAGCCTTCCCAGAGGAAAACCCTTGCCCTTGGGTCAGTTTGGGGTACAGCATTTGCCTGTTGGCTACCACGCTGAAATCATGCCTCTCTCCAAAGAGCAGGCAGCTGCGGGCATCTAGTCTGCCAACAGCACCAGCAGAGCAAGCAGCCTCTTCCCAAGAAAACCCCGTTTCCAGAGGGTTCAACAACTCTGCTCAGGCCCAGCTAGCTGGGATTCCCACCCCAAGCTGAGAGGAGCTCTCTCGACACCCACACCAGCACAAGGCCACTGAGCATCCTTCTGGAAGTTCAGACCAGCAATACCTTGAGGGCAGAATTAGGAGCTCTCCTGAGCTGAGCCTTCTCCCCACATGCGTCCCCTGGACACCCCAAGAACAGAGCGGGTGCCACATCAGGGGCTTGAGGGGACAGAAAACTGCCATTGTCCGAGGCATCCCCGAACGTCGCTCCATCACTCCGTAACTACCTGGTACAGAAGAACTCTTGTTCATGCCAACAAAGAAACAGGCAGGTCAACTCTCTGAGAAGTGAGAAGCTGTACCTCAAGGCGTGTATTCCAGGTTGGATCCTGGGGCCTGGGCTGGAAGTCGGGGATGTGAGCAGAGGCTGTGGGAACCCAGCTTCCAGAACAATGCAGCCCCCGTATTCCTCCAGCCTCACCTGGAGCCTCGAGGTCTCCTCTGTCGGGCTTGTGCCTATAAACACCTAAGGGAGGCCCTGACCTCTGCCACCCACTCACCTGCTGGCATGCTCCAAGGCGACGTCGGTGTACAGACCCAGCCTCGGCCCAGTTAGGATGCTGCCTCTCATTAAATCCGTCCAGTTCTCTACACAGTCATGCCGGATCAGAGTGAGCCACACGCAGCCTGAGTCAAGTTCACCTCTTAAATGGATGCATCGAGCAAAATGTCTGCACAGAGCGAAATAGACTTCCCAGGGCCTGGGTGAGACTGGAAGTGCAGGGACACAGGAGAAGGTGCTGGAACCACGCAGGACTCAGCTCCTCTGCTGGCTGTGTCAGGGTCAGCTGCGTGAGCAGAGCAACTTCTTGACCGCTTGGGACCTGAGTTTCCTCTTCTGAAAAATTAGAGCAAAAATATCACAGTGGGGCTTCCCTGGTGGCGCAGTGGTTGAGAGTCCGCCTGCCGATGCAGGGGACACAGGTTCGTGCCCCGGACCGGGAAGATCCCACATGCCGCGGAGCAGCTGGGCCCGTGAGCCATGGCCACTGAGCCTGCGCGTCCGGAGCCTGTGCTCCGCAACGGGAGAGGCCACAACAGTGAGAGGCCCGCGTACCGCAAAAAAAAATCACGGTGGACTCGAAGCTGCATGAGTGCAGACCGTATGCCTCATCTGCTACTACAACCCTGAATCAAGAGCGTTTCTGGATGGCCCTAGAGATTGTCATACTGAGAGAAGTAACTCGGACAGAGAAAGACAAATACCATATGATATCGCTTATATGTGGAATCTCAAAAAAGGGTACAAATGAACTTATCTACAAAAGAGAAATAGAGTCACAGATGTAGAAAACACACTTATGTTTACCAGGGGGTAAGGGGGGAGGGGTAAACTGGGAGATTGGAATTGACATATACACACAACTTCTGAGCCATAATTTCTCTCTAAACTTCCTGCTGTGTTCAGGTCTAAAGGCTTTGATTCTTATTCCCCCGTAGTCGTTAAATTAAAATAAACACATCTCCTGGCCACATAACAGTCCCTGAAGAAAGGTAACACCAGGGTAGACACAGAATGACCTAAGAATAATCTATCTATTTATGGCACCTGGGGATTTATCTTTCTTGCTCTTGAGATAAAATATATATTTCTACACATATATATGATTTTATATTTTTTCCAACACTTCTGTGTGTTTAGGAAATTTCATGTGATCTCGGGAAAGCTATTTAACCTGTGTATGTCGGGCTTCCTCATCATAAGACTGTAGCGATGATTAAACAAGTTAATTCATGTACAGTGCTTAGAATGGAACCTAGCCCAGAGGTGGTCAATAAATGTTATAATAATTATTCCTGCTTCTGCTCAGTTCTTTTTCTTGACCAGACCTGGTCCATCACCTTTATATACCTCAAATGTATTTTTCAAATAACCACAACAAGTTTTTTAACTTTAAGCTTTTAAATTCCTCTCCTCTCCCCACTCCCAACAGCAAACTGAACACGGGAAACTATTAGATAATCTTAAAAGAAATTCACTTACAGTGAATTAAACTAAGTACACTTGAAGATTCAATTTCTGCCAATGCACAATTATAATAATCAGTGTAAAATAAATGGCTTATGATTTTTAAATCCATGAATGAGCTATCAAAAATTATCACCCAGAAAATATCACAAAAGCTTCTGGTCAAGGGCATCCCAGTTCTTGAAAGGGATTTCTCAGTGTCTCAGTCCATTCAGGCTGCTACGTACCATAGACTGAGGGGCTTATAGACAACAGAAATTTACTTCTCACTGTTCTGGAGGCTGGGAAGTCCGAGACCAAGGCGCTGGCAGGTTTGGTGTCTGGTGAGAACCCTCTTCCTGCTTCAGAGATGGATGTCTTCTCTCTGTATCTTCCATAGTGGAAATGGCAAGGGAGCTCTCCGGGGTCTCTTTTATAAGGACATTTAGGTCCCTCATAGGCTGAGCCCTCATGATCTCATCACCTCCCAGAGGACCCACCTTCTATACCACCACACTGGGGGATCGTTTTCAACTTATGAATTTGGGCAGGAGGGATGGGGATACAAACGTTCAGTCTATGACACTCAGTTTCATCCCAAAATATGCCCATAGCAGAATAGTAGACAATCTTTAAAAAGAGTGAAGGATTTAAAGTGTGCTGAATTGGAAAACTACCAAGAAATAGATACAGAACAGTGTGTACGTGCTGTGGTCCAGCCTAAGTAAAACAAAGGATATAGGGGTGTGTGTGTGTGTGTGTGTGTGTGTGAGAGAGAGAGAGAGAGAGAGAGAGAGAAATTATGCATAGAGAGAACATTTCTGGAAGGATACGCATGAAACTATTAACAGAGGTTATGTAAAATGTTTCTGAGCAGGAAAGTGACAGGTTCAGAACTGTGTCAGCTGACTCACATGGCATATTGAGTGGGATGGGGTGGGGAGGACTGGAAGTAATTGGGAGAGACTGAAACCAGGAGACCTGTTTAAAGGACATCGTGGCAATGGTACAGGTGAGAATTGATGGGGGCCTGTTCTAAAGCAGTGAGATGCAGTGGGGGAGGAAAAGAGAAATTAGATTCACTTTTGAGGTGCTTCCAGTGGTACCCCCAGGGCCCAGCACAGTACCTATACCTGCTAGGTGCTCCAAAATGTACAAAATGAATGGTCTCCTGTATAGAAGACTTAGAACTCCAGCTCCTACAGGCATCTGCTGGGCCCCTCAAGACACCAATCCCACAGACGCCGTGACCCTCTTCTCAGAGTTTGCTCACCCAGCCCGGGGCCCTGGGAAGCAGGGTCGGGAGACGGGGTCCACAGGCAGGTGAAGCCAGGGCCCATGTGTCCCTTGTGCCCCTCTTGCCCTGCCCACCCGGGAGTGTGGCACGGCTTCCTGCCCTGCCCAACCGCCCTCGCCCCACCAGGCCCCCCCACCAACAGCCTGCCACACTGTAGGCAGCCTCTGAGCTGAGCTCCGTGCATACATGGCAGCGAAGTGGTGTCTCCAAAAAGCCGTGGGCCTGGCCTCCCTCGGGACCTAAGAGGAGACGGAAAACTACAAATGAGAAAGGGGGAAAGTGAGCCCAAAAAAATCAGATATAACCCTATACACACATACACACTCACGCATGCACCTGCCACCATAACATGGTGCACTTCGCAGGTGCTTAGAATAGGTTTCCTAAAGGCGTGAGACGATGCAGGCGAATGAACCCGGAGATAAGGAATCTCAGGGATGTGGCCCATGAGGCGCGGTTGAAGCAAAGAGAGCTGAGCCTCCTGAGGAACAGAGCATTCAGCGGGTCCCCCCAAACCCTGAACGTGTACAAGCTCCACTGGGGGCCTTTGGAGGCGGGGGCAGTGGGGAGAAGAGGAAATAATTGCATTTATGCTGGTAACTTCTGAGCCGAATGTGGGGTCTGGTTTATAGTGTCCTGCTCAAATGTTTGTGGAATGAATGAAGGGGTGTGTGGATGGATGGAAGAACGGGTGGGTGGATGGGTGAGTGGATGGGTGGGTGGGTGGATGGATGGATGGATGGACGGATAAGAAACCAAGTCTATCTGGCTTTCAGAGGCAACACTGAAACCATATTTTCATGGCCATCAGAGGGCTGTGGTAGACAGCTTTCAAAGCTGGCCCTCAGCGATCCCTGTGTCCTAGGATTCATGCCTCTGTGTAATCCCCTACCTCTGAGTATAGGCTGTACCTGATGACTTCCTGCCAACGAGTAGAATATAGCAAAGGGGAAGGGATGTTACTTCTGTGAGGAGACCACAAAAGCTGATGACTTCCACCTTCCCGGAATCTCTGTTGAGCACCTTGGTGACAAGCTACCTCAGTGAAGAGGCCTTTGTGGGGCCTCTGGTCAACAGTCAGTGAGGAGCTGAGGGCCTCAGACCAAGAGTCCACAAGGAAGTGAGTGCTGCCAGCAAGCTCGTGAACGTGGAGGGAGATCCTTCCCTAGTGGAGCTTTGAGAAATGATCCCCATCCCACTGGCACCTGGAGCGCAGCCTGTGAGGGACCCTGAGCAGAGAACTCATCTAAGCCCATATTCCTGACCCACAGAAACTATGAGATAGCAAATGTGTGTTGCTTCAAGCCACTACATCTTAGGTTAGTTTGTTGCCAGCAACAGATAGCTAATACAGTGGCTGATATGAGTTTAATATAAAAATGGATATCCTGGCAATTAAACTTGACAAATGACGGTAGTGGTTAAGAGCCCAGGTTTTGGTACTGATTAGATAGGGTTTGAATCCTGGATTCCCAACTTACTAGCTGTGTGGCTTTGGGCAAGATGATCAACTTCTATGAGCCTCTGTTTCTATGTCTTTAAAATGGGCATGATTCTCTGCTCATACAGATAGCACAAGGATTACATAAAACGATTATGGAAAGTACTTAGCCCAGGACCTGTCACTGAATAGAAGGTAGCTATTAGCAACAACCACCACCACAACAGTAGTAGTAATGGAGCAAGTTCCCTCACAAAGCAGCAAGTGTTCCATACCTGGAAGGGATGGAGCTGAGTCACGATGTCATGTGCAAGAAGTGAATGGAACCCTAGAGGACCACAAGCCCTTTCCAAGTCTCAAGGGGCCGCCGGGCTTACCCTGTACCTTCGCTCTGAGCAGCGCTTTTCCTCCTGCATGGCCTCTGGGCCAGGTGTGCAGCCACCACCCTGGCTGGGCTCATGGGATCCAGGAAGCTAAACGCCCATCCAGGAAATGATTGTCACGGGCACGGGGCCAGCGCTGAGCCAGGCGGGTCTGAAGGTCAGGAACGTTTCCCAAGGAGCCTTTTCCAGGAGAAGACGAAACCTCTGGCTGCGGGTCTCTGGAATGGAAAAGAGGGCTTCCAAGCACACCGGCCTGCTCTGAGGACCCCGACAGGACACAGGACAGGACAGCGAGAGCCCTCCAGGGGTCTCCAACCCCCAGGAGCTCTTCACTGACAGGTGAGCAAATGGTTTTAGTATTTTTTTAATGAAATGAGATGAAATGAGATAATGGTCCAAGGTGTGGCCCGGGCCGCGTAGGGAAGACCCCAGGCAGGTGTGTGAAGGGAGAGGCAACCCCACTCCCCCCTTCACTGAGAAAGAGATTGAGGAGAGGAAACAGTCCTGGATCTCACTCATCTTAGCTTCATCACTCTCCCCTCCGGGACTCAGTTTCACCATCTGTGAATTGGGGTAATGATTCCTTCCAGGCTCCTCTCCCGTGAAGGCTCCAGGAGCAAGTGAGATAATGAACAGGACTGGCTACAGAAGTGGCAGGGCCCCATGCAAAATGAATAAGGCCCCTTGTTCAAAAATTATTAAGAATTTCAAGAATGAAGAATTTTAGAATGATTAAGAACTGCAACAGCAGAGCGTTAAACTAAGTGAGGGGTCCTTCTAAGGGCAGGGCCCTGTGTGACTGCACAGGTCACACGCCTATGGCTCCAGCCCTAAAAAATAAATGTACACGTAAACTGTGAAGTGCTGAACAAACTGAGATTACTAGGTACCCGTGGCTCAAATCTCAGGGTCAGGAAGCACCCCTGGGGAACGGAAGTCACAGTGGTGAAGTGACAGCCCACTGCACTGCTGCTCTGGGTCCCGTCTCAGAGGGCGCCACCCTCTCAACCTTCTGGACTTGCACCGCCATCTGGCCTCAAGCCAAAGCCTGGTGCGATACAAATGTCTGGGGACACAGTTTTCTTGGATGTGGCAAAGGTAGGTTGTTCTTTTCGACCTTGATTTAAAGTTTGTTCATTTGCAGCAATATGGACGCATCATGAGATTATCATACTTGCGAAGTAAGCCAGACAGAAAGACAATTATCATATGATATCACTTATATGTGGAATCTTAAAAAAAATGATATAAATGAACGTATATACAAAACAGAAATAGATGCACAGACATAGGAAACAAACGTATGATTACCAAAGGGGAAGAGGGGGAGGGATAAATTAGGAGCTTGGGATTAACATATATTAGTAGTTATATATATAACTACTATATTTAAAATCGATAACCAACAAGGACCTACTGTATAGCACAGGGAACTATACTCAATATTTTATAATAACCTATAAGGGAAAAGAATCTGAAAAAAGAAATGTATGTTTAACTGAATCACTTTGCTGTATACCTGAAACTAACACAACATTGTAAATCAACTATACTTCAATTTTTAGAAAAGATCTATTGTATCAGTTGCACTAGCAAAACAAAAAATTAATAAAATAAAATAAAATTTGGGATGTTCACACAGTCCCTGGCTAAACAGCACTGGGACTTGCAGATTCCTATACTTATGACAGTTCTGCCAAGTTCTGACAATGGTAATTGGAAAAATGCTTATGTTAACACAGTAAGATGGCTGGTGGGAACGTCCCAACGCCCCCGCCCCCCCATCACAGCTTTGTCCTCCCCTCCCCTTCTCCCTCTCCGCTTTTGCACTGAAATTTTCTTTTCCCTTTTCACTCCTGTCCTGGCTGCCCTTGGCATTGTTTAACCCTGCAGCAGTAGAAATCGGGGTCTCCAGGGATGTCTCAAGCTTTCTGGTCCACGAAAACAAACAATAGACCATCTTCCTTGATGCCACCCTCAATTCCACCCCTTCCTGGAGTCCAAATTGTCTTGAAAACCCTCTCTTGGAAGGGCTCCCCACGGGAAAGGCAGGGGGTCACGCTAATGACAGTGACCAGAGATGGAGGAAGACCACTGCTTTAAGAACTTGCCCGTAGACCTCTCTGACCTCTGCAAGGGTAGCCCAGGAAGCTTACGCTAGTGGACGAACCAGACCAGAGGCTCAGAGGAGGAGGCCAGATCTAGCTGCCTCGCCCTGCTTGCTCCGCCGTGGACGCTATAGCCACTGTTTGTCTCAGCAGTTAGCGAGCCCGCCAGTCCTGCATCAGACAGCCCATCTGCCGGGACGGGTCCTTTCCCCGTGTCCGTGAGCCCACTGCCACCCTAAGTAGGTGTCAGCACTGCTGCTCTAAGGTTACCCAAGCATTCCCAGAGAAAGACAAAAGTCCTTCCTTTGTTCTTTCAACAAATAATCCCCGAGCACCTGGGGCAGGTAAGGTGTCTACCTTAATTGGCCTCACCTTTGGAATGGAAAAAAAATGAGGATCATCAGAGGGATATCAGGAAGGCCTGCATGGAGGAGGTGGCCTTTGAACTGAGCATCACTAAACAACCTAACATCACTTCTTAATTATTTTACAAGAGGAGAAGAGCTGATGAGTAGAGTTTTATGTATTATGAAGTAAGTCTCCCTAACTTGGAAAATAAGGTACTAATTTTTTCACACTTAACCCCAATTGAATGTTGCAAGTTCTTTAAATAGCACTCTTTTACAGAGAGCACATTCCCAGGGAAAGGACAGCAGGGTTTCAACAAGGTGAAACAGGAGCCCCACAGGACCTGGTGATGGCGGAAGCAGAGGCAAGGACCTGGGGAAGCAGGAGGCCTGTTTAAAGGATGCTGATAGAGCAGGTTTGCTAGAGCAGAGAGAAGGTGGTGGTGAGGTGGCCCCAACCCATGTGGCCTGGACCCCAAAGGTCCCCAGAGATCACAGCAGGGGTCCACATGGCCAGCATGCCTCAGGGGCACCCATGCCTCACTTCCACACTCCAGCACCAGCTGGCTTTGCCTCCATCACCTTCACTTTTGGCAGGAGGTTTGTGCCCCAGCAATGGTGTCTCCTACAGTTAGGAGCTCTGACCATCGATTATCCAGGTCTTTGAGGAGTTTAGAATGGGACATTGATGCATTATTATTTAATGACTATGTTTCCTATCAGAAATAAACCCTTCAAAACACAGACTCTCCAATAGACAAGAGCTTGGACCATGCCTTAAAAGGCTCAGAGATGCTGGGGAGCCACTGGGGCAGGGACCAGCAGGGATGAGGAAGGCATGCAAGCTGGATCTAAGGACCTTGACCCCCAGGCTCTGTCCGGAAGTGGCAAGGGTTGGTCTCGGGCGGCTGACTCGGGGAGCATTGCGCAACCCCACAGGCTAGTCTGTATGACCTGCTTATCTCCGTGTTTCTATCCACCACGGCAGTGTGCTCCTTGCAGACGGTCTCCTCAGAGAACACCTCATCCAGCCGGTCGGTATCTGTGGCACCCTTGCCTTGGACCAGCAGGGCAAGGGTGCCGCAAATACCATGATAAGATGTGATGAGATGGACAGAGCCCCTGCCCCTCTCCCAAGCTCCCCACCTTCCTTCCGAGCCCCTCAGCTGCCCCTGCCCCTTTACTGCTGTCCAAATAAGTAGATTCAGAAAACCCAATTTCCTACTCACAGGCTGATTCATTTGGCGTTCTTGAGCCAAAACAGATTCGCATTAAACCCCACTAATGGGACAAAAAGCTTCCAAGTATTTTAAATTTATAAAACCTTGGCATAATGGGCTTTACATGATGCTCTCTAGGTGTAAATCTGTTCATGAAAGTGAGTACATCTATAAAGATATTTTTGCTCTCATCTGAGTGACAACGACATTCCTTTGTGGATTCTTGAACACTGGAGGAAAGCCCTCCTTTCTGCCAAGTTCCTTTTTAGGAAGTTAGCGTTGAACTTAAAAATGATTTTAGGGGCTTCCCTGGTGGTGCAGTGGTTGAGAGTCTGTCTGCCGATGCGGGGGACGTGGGTTCGTGCCCCTGTCCGGGAAGATCCCACATGTCACGGAGCGGCTGGGCCCGTGAGCCATGGCCGCTGAGCCTGCGCATCCGGAGCCTGTGCTCTGCAACGGGAGAGGCCACAACAGTGAGAGGCCCGCGTACCGCAAGAAAAAAAAAATGATTTTAAGGTTCTTTGTTTCTGGATTAAAAAGGCCTCTGGCACATGGACAGTTTTTCCTGGTGCCTGAAATATCAGAGCAGCCACCTAGAACTAACTTTCTGCAGTTTTCTGCCTTCTTTGGCACTGATTCAGAGTCAAGATCAAAGTCACTCGCAGTCGGCTAATGTGGGTTCCAGGTCAAGGGTAAGACAGGGAGGGATTCCAACTTGGGGTCAAAATGAAGCCATCTTGTTGCTCAATCAAAGGTAAACAGATCCACCTAAGCTATGCTTGGAAAAACATTATTATAGCTGATTTGTGTATCCATTGGTGAAATATCACAGAAATTGTCAGAATAAAGTAGCCTGGGTGGGTGTGCAGCATCTTTTAACAGTGGCCACAGGCTGTAGAGGCCAAGGTGATACTTGTGTAACAGAGGCCCAGCCTGGGTCAGTGTCTATCACTTTGCCAGAGCCAGGCTGCCTCCACCACCTGCTGGCTGTGTGACCTTGGCTGAGTCAGTTAACCTCTCTGAACCTCCACGTTCTCTACTGTGAACGTGGAGGACATGGCACAAGGACAGTAATGATCATATAGGCTCGCCCTGAGTGTTCAATGAGATGATGAATGAATTGAAGATGAACTACCCAATGAGTAGAATGTGGTTCTCATTACTACTATCCCAACAGGTCTTGAGGAAGAAAATGGACCTTTTTTTTTTTTTTTTTTCCAATATAGAAGTGGACTTTAAGTAGCAGGGAGAGGGAGTACCCTGGCAGTCCAGTGGTTAGGACTTGGTACTTTCACTGCTGAGGGCCCAGATTCAATCCCTGGTCAGGGAACTAAGATTCCACAAACCATGCGGTACAGCCAAAAATAAATAAATAAAAGCAGCAGGGAGAGAATTTATTAGTTCACACAGTCAGAGAATTGAGCACAAAACACTAGTGTGTACACAAGGACCCTCAAACGTAAAGAGAGCAGGCATCCTTTGAAGAGTTGGCCCAATCTGCCTCAAGGGCTCTGAGCTTGTCCATCTCTGAGGAGCCCCATTCCTCCGCGGCACCACTCACGTCTGCCTGTGGTCAGCTGAGAAGACCACACACCCAGCAATGTTTCCCTCGAGGAGTCAGCACATTGGATTCGATGATTATTTTCCTTCAGTAACTATTTCCTGGTAAGCGAAGGCATTGTTTCTGGCAAAAACCTAATGCTCCAACGTTGTTTCTTTCCAGTTTCATTGAGATGTAACTGACAGGCAGCACGCTGTAACTCTAAGGTGGACAGCATAGTGATTTGACTTACATAGATCGTGAAACGTTTACCACAATAAGTTTAGTGATCACCCATCATCTCATATAGATACAGAATTAAAGAAATGGAATAAAAAGTAGTTTCCTTTGTGATGAGGACTCTTAGGGTTTATGCTTTTAGCAACTTTCATAGATAACACGCAGCAGTGTCATATTTATCATGTTGTACGTTACACCTTATAACATAACTGGAAGTTTGTGCCTTTTCAGTGTCCTCGTCTAATTCCCCCTTTCCGTATCCCCCGCTTCTGGTAACCACAAATCTGATCTCTTTTTCTATGAGTTCGTTTGTTTTTGAAGTATAATTGGGCTACAATACTATGTTACTTCCTGTTACACAACATAATTTGACATTTCTGTACATGTCCACATGATGGCCATGGTAAGTCTAATTACAATATGCCATCATACAAAGGTACTATATAGTTACTGGCTGTGTTCCCCATACTGTACATTTCACACCCATGACTCATTTATTTTGCAGCTGGAAATTTGGACCTCTTGATCTCCCTGGCCTATTTCTTTCCTTCCCTACCCTCCTACACTCTGGCAACCACCTGTTTGTTCTCTGTATCTATAACCCCGTTTCGGTTTTGTTATGTTTGTTCATTTGTTTTGTTTCATAGATTCCATGTATAAGTGAAATCATGAATTACTGTTCTTCCTCTGTTTGACTTATTTCACTTAGCATAATAAAAACCTCTAGGCCCATCCATGTTGTCGCAAATGGCAAGATTTCATTCTTTTTTATGGCTGAGTAATATTCCATTTGTGTGTGTGTGTGTGTGTGTGTGTGTGTGTGTGTGTGTGTGTGTGTATTTATATATATGTATATCTATTTATACCACATATTCTTTATCCATTCGTCTGTTGATGGGCACTTATGTTGCTTCCATAAACACAGGGGTGCATATTAGGATTAGTGTTTTCATTTTCTTCAGATAAATACCCAGGAGTGGAATTGCTGGATTGTACGGAGTTCTATTTTTAATTTTTTGAGGAACCACCATACTGTCTTCCATAGTGGTCACACCCATTTACAATCCCACCAACAGTGCACAAGGGTTCCCTTTTCTCCACATCCTTGCCATCACTTATTATTTGTTGTCTTTTTGATGATAGCTATTCTGACAGGTGGTGTCTCATTGTGGTTTTTTTTGTTTGTTTGTTTGTTTTGTTTTTTTTGTTTCTTGCGGTACGCAGGCCTCTCACTGTTGTGGCCTCTCCTGTTGCGGAGCACAGGCTCCAGACGCGCAGGCTCAGCAGCCATGGCTCACAGGCCCAGCCGCTCCGTGACATGTGGGATCTTCCCGGACAGGGGCACGAACCCGTGTCCCCTGCATCGGCAGGCGGACTCTCAACCACTGCGCCGCCAGGGAAGCCCTCACTGTGGTTTTGATTTGCATTTTCCTAATTGTTAGTGATGTTGAGCATCTTTTCATGTGTCGTTGGCCATCTGTATGTCTTCTTTGGACAAATGTCTGTTCAGATCATCTGCCCATTTTTTAATCAGGTTGTTTGTTTTTTTGATGTTGAGTTGTATGAATTCTTTGTATATTTTGTATATTAACCCCTTATAGGATATATTTTTTGCAAATATTTTCTCCCATTCAGTAGGTGGCCTTTTCATGTTGTCGATAGTTTCCTTCACTGTGCAAAACCTTTTTAGTTTGACATAGTCCCATTTGTTTATTTTTGCTTTTGTTTCCCTTGCCTGAGGAGACATATCCTATATATATATATATATTATTAAGACCAATGTCAAAGGACTTACTGCCTATGATTTCTTCTAGAAGTTTTATGGTTTCAGGTCTTAGATTTAAGTCTTTAGTCCATTTGGAATTTATTTTTGTGTGTGGTATGAGAGAGTAGTCCAATTTGATTCTTTTGCATGTAGTTGTCCAGTTTTTCCAAAACCACTTATTGAAGAGGCTTTCTTTTCCCCATTGTATATTCTTGCCTCCTTTGTTGTAGATTAATTGCCCATACACACGTGGGTTCATTTCTGGGCTCTCCATTCTGTTCCATTGATTTATGTCTGTTTTTTTTGCCAGTACTATACTGTTTTCACTACTGCAGCTTTTATTATAGTTTGAAATCAGGGAGTGTGATACCTCCAGCTTTGTTTTTCCTTATCAAGATTGTTTTGGCTATTCAGGGTGTTTTGTGTTTCCATGCAAATTTTAGAATTATTTGTTTTAGTTCTGCGGAAAATGCGGCTGGTATTCTGATAGAGATTGCATTGAATCTGTAGCTTGCCTTGGGTAGCATGGTCATTTTAACAATATTAATTCTTCCAGTCCATGAACACAGTATTATCTCTCTATCTGTTTGTGTCATCTTCAATTTCTTTCACCAATGTCTTATAGTTTTCCAAGTACAGGTCTTTTACCTCCTTAGTTAGATTTATCCCTAAGAACTTTATTCTCTTTGATGCAATTGTAAATGGGATTGTTTTCTTAATTTCTCTGATAGTTTGCTGTGTATACAAAGGCAGTAGATTTCTGTATATTAATTTTGAATCCTGCAACTTAACCAAATTCATTGATGAGTTCTAGTAGGGTTTTTTTGGTGGTGTCTTTAGGATTTTCTGTGTATAGTATCATGTCATCTGCAAACAGTGATAGTTTTACTTCTTCCTTTCCAATTTGGATTCCTTTTATTTCTTTTTCTCGTCTGATTCCTGTGGCTGGGACTTCCAATACTGTTGTCAAGCAAGGGCTCGCTGCCCCACGCACACAGAAGCCAATGCTATGGGACCAGCGTTTGAGAAAAGAGCTTTATTGCGAGGTGTCCCTGTAAGGAGACAGGAGGCAGGTCTCAAATCTCTCTCCCCAGTCCAGGGTTTGGGGTAAAATTTAAGTTAGGGGATTTCAAATTTGGAAGCTAATTGACTAGTCTTAACTCAGTCCATATAAGCTACTCATGCTGCTGGAAGCCAGATTTTCCTTATTGAAGGACTTCTCGTTTCGTAAAGAGTTCTGGTGGCAATATTTCTATTCTTTGTTTTCTGTAGACCAAAGATTCTTGTTTCTGGGGTCATCCTGGAGACATGGGTTCCTGTCTTGCACATGTGCAAGGAACCTTGTCTCTGTAAAATAACTCCAGGGGTTATGCAACCTGTTTCAAGGGAGCAAAACCAGTTTAAGATGGTCAACGTTCTTCATGCTGTTTCAATACTATATTGAATAAAAGTGGTGAGAGTAGGCATCCTCGTCTTGTTCCTGAACTTAGGGGAAAGGCTTTCAGCTTTTCTCCATTTAGTATGATGTTCCTATGCTCCAAAAGTTTTAAAAACTGGTTTAGTACATGCTGGTGTGAAAGGAATTTGAGGAAATCAATAGTGGATGAACCATCTGTAAGAAGAGTATATTAGCTTTCTACTGCTGCTATAACAAATGACCATACTCTTAGTGGCTTAAAACAACACAAGTGTTATCATCTTACAGCTCTGGAAGACAGAAAACCAAAATGGGTCTCACTGGGCTAAAATCAGGGTGTGGGCTGGGCTGCTTTCCTTCCGGGAGCTCCAGGGGAGCCTTTTCCATCTTTAGAGGCTGCCCACATTCCTTGCCTTGTGGCCTCTTCCTCCTTCTTCAAAGCCAGCACCTTCAAATCTCTCTGACCCCTCTTATAAAGACCCTTGTGATTACACTGGACCCACCTCAATAATACAGGACAATCTCCTCATCTCAACTTTCTTAACCACATCTGCAAAGACCCTTTTGCTATATAAGGTAACAGATTCACAGGTCTCAGGAATTGGAACATGAACATTCTGGTGTGGGGTGGGCAAGTGGGCATTATTCATCAAACCACCAAGAGATACTGGAGTTTTCTTAAATATATCTTTGACATGTTTGGAAACAATGGATGACTTTTAGAAAAATTTTTAATTGCTAAAGCCATGTTATCAAAAGTAAAGTATAATATGTAATATAGATTGTTTGCAGTGAACTTCATATAATGTTCATGTTTACACAGATCTGTATTTTTTAACTGGCTGACAAATGCAGATCACCGTTGTCTGTGTTTTGTTGAAACCCTCTGGCAATTCCAGTGTTTCTGTCTGAGACCCTTTGTCCCCTGAACATCTGAACATGCCCAGAGCATGTTTCTACCCAATACCAAGCAGGCTGAGGCCCAAAGAGGTCTTTCTGTGATACCTCTAGGGTTTAGTTCTTTCAGAGAAGGGGTTGTGGTGCAAGCACATGGTTATTCCAACCTCGGAGGAAAAATCCAGGGGGTCAGGAAAGACTTCCTTGCAACTAAAAACCTGGACGGAAGTGCGTGGCAGAGTGCCTGCTTCCTGCTGGTGCTCAGGGCTGTGCCTACGGTGCGTAGGGATAGCCTCATGGGCACTGCTGCCTTACTCCACCCCCCACGTGGGGACACATCAGAGGAGCTGTCCTGCTATAAGCACAGGATACTCTGAGCCCCAGGACCGACCGCTTCAGGGAGCAGCATGGGGATGAGGGAGGGGAAGCTTGAAGGTTCAGGCCAGACTGACAGGGTTTACCCATCAGCCTCAGGAGAGGATGAGGAAGTCCAGGGGGAGGCTCTGGCAGTCGAAGAGCTGACCAGCTTACAGGTTGGTATTCCAGAAATGGCAGGCAGGACCCATCACTTGTTGGCTCTGATCCATGCTATCAGCTGCCCAAGGAATCTACTGAGGACAAGGCCAAATCTAGGCTTACAGAGGGAAAGTTCTGTGATTGATTAGCAATGTATGCCATGGCAAAGGAACAGGAAGGTGACCCGTGTGCACCTGACCTGCCATTTCCAGTAGGAAGGAAGGCTTTGCGTGCAGATAGCTGCTTGGGAACCCAGGGGGAAAGCTATGCCTTATCTGTATGCCCCTGAGCACGTCTGTTGGTGGATTCTTGGCTTCCTCATCTTTAAAATGAGAGAAACCAATGAAGCCCTTTCCAGCTCCCTGAGAGGATGTTGGGGCAGCAAATGGGAAGGGTGTCACCTGTCACAAATTGCCCAGCCTTTCATTTGGGGGCAGAGGTCTGAGTGACCTGGCCCTAAGACAATCCTTGGCCCATGACTCCCATCTTGGTGAGAGGGTCTGGGAGTTCTTCCACCTGGTGTCGGCCTGAGCCTGCATCCTCACCCTCATGGGCCCTGGTCTGCCCGGAGGAGACCGTCCACTTGGGTGTGGGAGCTGGAGCTAGAGGCAAGCGAGCTGGCCAGAGAGATGCTGCGTGTGAGAGGCCGCAGCAGCTCCAGTCCCAGGAGAAGGTGGCAGGGGAGAGGCAGAGCCACTGCGGCTTGCATAAAGGTCCAGGTCCCTGGGGGCGGGGTCAATAAAAATCATTTAATGAGTGACTCCAGGCTCTGGGAAAGGGGCTGGGAGAAAGCCTTTGCTTCAGCCAAAGGTCCGTGTAGCCCTAAAGAAAGACGCCCAAGCGAATTGAGGAAGGGAAACCACGGTGAAGTCCAGCCTCATGAACAGCATAGCAGTGAGGGGAGAGGGAGGGGGAAGGGGAGATGGAGGGGAGATGAGCCTGGGGTAAGAAATCAGGTTTTATCCAAAGCCCTTTAAGGGTTGTAAGCAGGGGGATGCAATTAGTTTTATTTCAGAGGACCAGGTTTGGGCATTTCCTGGGCTTTCTGGAAATTACCTCATTTTTCTGCCCTAGTGATCCCGGTGAGCACCCTTCACTAGCGTCTAGAAGGAGAAGGGGGCCCTGGTCGCTGGAGGACAGGGCGCTTCTAGGGGCTGAAGGGCACATCCCTGCCTAGATCAGCCTTGAGTCAAGACTCGAGGAGGATGGAGGGAAGCAGGCACAGGAGAAAGTTGGGGGTTTGCACACGGATGCTCAGATGTGAAGGTGCCAGGAGAGATGAGGAAGTGCAGGCAGAAAGGGGGTAGGAGGGGACGGTCCTCGGCAAGGTGAAATTGGGGGGATGCAGAGTCCGAGGAAGAAAGAGGAGGAGAAGGCCGGGCAGGCAGGACTGCAGCGGGGCATGGTAGGGAGTTCCTCTCTGATGTTTGAGACAAGGGCCGGGAGAGGCAGAGGGAGGTGGGAGGTTGGAGGTCCCGAGAAGGTAGACGTTGTCACTGCAGAGAGTAAAGGGGCTACTGCTGGAGAAATCAAGTTGGCTCGCTGGCCTGTCTTGCACGGTGACCGTGAAATGGATGGTGACATCTGTCTGCCCTGGCCCAGGTGAAGTCAGAAAACGCCAACACATATTAAGTCCTGGGTCTGTTGGAACAAAAGGAAACTTGGGCAGGTTGGAAGTGGGGTGAAGAAACACAGCGGTGGCCAAGTTGGAGCAGTACAGCCGGCCTGGGGCCTCACCTCCGATATTCGGTAAACGTGACTTGAGCATCTATGGTGTGTACCAAGTTCTGGGGGGTCAAAGAAGCCCACAGCTGGGGCTTGGGGTGGGGCTGGCCCACTGCAGCCCAGAGAGACCTCAACTTGGCATGCGCACATTGTACTCTGGTGGCCATCCATCTCCCTGGGCCAAGCCCTGCATCTTTGCATCCCCAGGGCCGGGAGTGCGACGTGGGTGCTCAGTGAGCATTTGCTGACAGAGGAGGGGTCAACGCATGCACGGAAGTCTCTGTGGACTCCAGTGGGGGTGGGCTGTGTGTGGACGGGCTTCTCGGGCCCCCAGGGACGAATAGGGCTGAGCCCTCCAGGGAGGAGCCTTAGAGGATAGAGCTCGGAGGACCAGGCAGGCGAGGCAGGGCTGGTACCAGGCAGGGCTGATGGCAGGAGCCTGTGGATCAGGCTACACTGAAAGCTGTGGCCGGAGCCCATTCAGGAGATGAAAGGAGAGGCCGACAGGAGAGAGAGCATGGATTCAGGAAGGACCAGAAACACACAGGGATACAGGCTATAGGAGAGAGTGCTGCTGTGGTCGGGGGCAGCCCCCAGCTGGGTCCTCCAGTGTGTGGGGAGGTCTCCCGGGTGTGGGGAGGCCCCAAACACCCACCGGAGCTGTCCTGTACACACTGGGTATGCCCTGCCGGCCACCTGACAAGCTTTGGGTAATTTATGATTGAAATGCATGGATTCGTGAACACGGCAAGTAAGTACCAGAGAAATGGGATGGCCGAGAGCAGTGGGCTTGAGGAAAGCCTCAGACCCTGCAGACACACTCCTGCACACGATTCCAGATTGCCAGACTCCCTGAGGTGGAGCAGGGCTTCATCAGAACCCCTGGGGGGCTCGTTACAGCCTGACTGCCTCCTCCCCCGCTGCACCTCCCTCCCCCGCCGGGGCTTCTGGTAGGTGTGTGATGGGGCCAAGAATCTGCATTTCTGAGAAGCTCCCAGATGCTGCTGCTGCTATTCAGAGTGGACCCCATTTTAGGAACCGTGGGCACAGAGGGAGGCAAGAAAGCTTCAGTTCAGAGAGAAATGAACTGTGTTGTCTGGTTCGTCCAAGTCATTTCAACTCAGTGTCTCCGGAATGTCAGTCATTTACTTTCCACATTTACAATTCTTAACGTATCCATGTACCACCTGTGCTATTAATATCGTCTAGATTGGCTTTACATTAAATTCTGTTTATTTTCATCCTAAGCATTAATACCTATGAAATCTCAGCTTTGATGTGCTAATTGGATTTCTTCTAAAACACGTAAAACACAGAACCATACATTTTTTGCTTGTTTGACCGCTGCACCTCCTAAAACCAGCCCCTGGTTTAAATCCCACGCACCTGGAAGGAGCAGAGGAGACTGTCTAGCTTTATCCAAATCCCGTGACTATTTCGGATGAGAGAGAATTCAAAGAAATCACAGTCCCTCAAGGACTCTGTCACTGTTGTTTGTATTTTAAAATATCTCCTTCTCGAATTACTCACTCACCCAAATGGACACAGAAATCTCAGCCCCTCTGCCCCAGCTGCCACCACAGCTCTGTCGCCTTCCACCTCCTTCGGCCCTCTGCTCTCTTTGGCTATTCCTACGCCCTTCTCTGCCCACCTTGAAGGCTCAGGCACACTCTTCGGGTCCTGATCCGAACAGGTCCTGACAGCCCAGGCCTCCGTGCGCCTCAGTTTACCTAACCTCCTGGGTAAAACTTCCTCAGGGCCTTCATCGCCTCCCTGCTACCTACAGGGCTGTGGGAAATCACAGGATCTCGCCAGGAGGTGGGCAGAGGCCATTGGAATGCTTCTAGCACTACATAGACGACAGAGGGTACCATAGGGAAAGAGAAGCCAGAGGAAGGGCACTTTTAGGTTGATGAGGGATGTCGGGAAATTCCCTCCTCTTGGCCCTTTGGGGCCCAAGTCTGCAAGGAGACTACGTCTGTCTCAAGATCGGGGGCCAAGCACAGGGGGAACACAGGCATGCTCAGCTTGTGAGTGGATGCTACCCACAAGGACACAGCTGCCCAGTTCAACCTCATGTCCTAAATCAGTGTAAAAACCTAAATCTACACAAATAGGGAAGTCCAGCTTTGGACGACTGGGGAGAAGTGCACAAGAACCCCTTCAATCTACGACAAGAAAAAAATTTTAAGAGATTTTATTGGAAAAATACAAGGAACTGTAGAATAAGACAAAGACCCCAGCTTGCTGAGGACTAACCAGGAATGGGAAGTGGGAAAGCTATTTCTCCCTCCCTCTGTGTCTGTCTGTCTGTGTCTCCACACCAGCTGCCCCTGCTACACATATACATGGCCTGTTGTGGCCAATTCAAAATACCTGCCCCACCCCCATGGCCATCCAGCCCAGAGCCCCTGCTAACTGGCCTGATCTCCATCTCGATTCTCATCTCTGGCAGAGGGAATCTGACTGGGTCAGCCCAGCCTCTGGCTTGACTCCTCCAGGGTCAAAGGTCCACTCTGTTCTGGTCAGCTATGGCCAGGAGGCTGGGGTCAGTGGTACTCAGGGTCCTCCCCCTCCAGGGCTGAGGATGGAGCAAACACCATAGGAAGGGGTTCTGGAGCAGGAGAAGGGGAGGATGGCTGCCTTCTGTACAAATACCTGTTCCCCAGAACCATTCTGAGAAATCAGGGTGGGACTGAGATTTTCCCAATCAGAGATGCAAGTACCCTCTTCATTCTTTTGCCAATTGTTATGAACTGAATATTCATGTCCCTCCAAAATTCATACGTTAAAGCCCAAACCTGCAAGGTAATGGCATTTGGAGATGAGGCCTTTGGGAGGTAGTAGGGTTAATAAGGTCATGAGGGTGGGGCCCTTCTGATGGGATTAGTAGCTTTCTAAGAAGAGGAAGAACACAGTTTTCTTTCTCCCCCTCTTCCTTCCTCTCTCTCTTTTTCCTGATACACAGCCCAGGAAAGGCCATGTGAGGACATATCAGGAAGGTGGCCATCTGCAGGCCAAGAAAAGGGCTCTCATCAGAACCCCAGAACCTGACCATGCTTGACGTTGGACTTCCAGCTTCCAGAACTGGCAGAAAACAAATTTCTGTTGTTTAAGCCCTGAGACTGTGGTATTTTGTTAAGGCAGCCCTAGCTGACTAAGACACCAGTATTGGTCTTGTCATTTTTAGCAGGCCTTTTTATAAATCCTCCAGAATTTGGGTCGATAGATGAGTTCATGGCAGCTCCACTGTGCAAACGGCCCTACTGCTAGAACTCAACAAAGACCCAGTGTAGAGAGTGCAGCTTCCCACACATAAAGATCCCTGTCTGGCTGCAGAGAGGACACCGCCCGCTTTTATGCAGTGTCTGTTTTGCACTGAGCTCGGGTGCCCTGGCCCGCCTCCCTCTGGCTGGTCCACAGACCTTGGCCCACAGGTGGGCGGGAGCTTGCCAAGGGTGGTGGCCGACCGAGGCCGCTCACCCCAGGAGGAGTGGCCCTTGTCACTCTCTCCGATTGCTCACAGCCTGTCTGGTGACAGGGGCGTGTGCCAGAGGGCCAGCGTCCATGAATTGGGTGAAAGTTCTCTTAACAACGGGACAACACTGCAGCGGCTGGCTCTCAGTTCACCTGGAGAAAGTAGGTTGAGGCCTCTCCTCCCCAACCCAGCTGAGAGCAGCCGCTGTCACTGTGGTGCCCAAAGGGGACAGGACACTCCGGAGCTGCCACCAGCCAGTTCCCGGAGGCAAGGCATAGATTCCACTCACCAGGACAGAACCAAGGCTCTCGTGGACTGTAGATCTGGTTTTTTCAAACTCTATACCGGTTTTTAAGTTTGAACATTATATACGTTTTATAATCTTGAAGTCTTTTTAACACCAAAATGTAAAAACAATTTAAACAAGTGGGTCATTCATCTCGTGGCAAAGAGTAAAAAGAGCTGCCTGGGCGTATCGTTTGTGGGTGTTGATGTGATGCCTGGGAGTATCGTTTGTGGGTGTTGATGTGAGGCCAGGGACCATAATCCAATTTAACTTTTGCACTCTCATTGCACAAATGAGAGACGCTTCCAGAAGGAAAGAGAAGCCAGAGGAGGGGCACGCTCATGCTTGGGATGAAGGCAGAATGTTAGGAAATTCCCTCCTGCCAGCTCTCTGGGGCCCTGAGCGAGAGGGGGCCACCTCTGTCTCATGACCTGGAGCCCAGCACAGGGTGGGGGCTTGGCATGTGAGTTGACAGAACCCACCCAGGACACGACTGACCAGTTCAAGCCCATGTGAGCCTGATGTGTTCCATCATCCTCCAGACGGGGAGCTGAGGGTCGAGGTGTGTCGAGGGCCCAGGGAGACCCATCCCTGGAGCCCTGCCTGGACATGCTCTTCACCCGGGGGCCCTGCAGCTTCAGCCTTAGACATTGGAGGAAGGAAGGAGACCACCCATCACTAGCTGGGGTGCACAAGAAGTGAGCTGGTGGGGGCTACCCACCCCGCCCTCTCACCACTCACTGAGAAGCCTGCAAATGGGTAACTGTCGGCCACCCACTTAGGGGAGGACAGCCCTGTAACTGGTTTGAGCCTCTGCCCCCAGACTGCCCAGGGCTCCCCATGAAGGCTCCACACAGCATGGCTGGAGAGGGTGCTGAACAGATGTGAGTCCCCAGGGAGCCTGCTGGCCTGACCCTCAGACAGAACAGGGCTTGTCTGTCCTGGCTCCTGGTTCTGTCCCCTGCTGTGTTCTCTGCCCCTGGTCTTTGCTTTCTTCCTTGCTTCCATGCTGCACCTCCCAAGGCAGTCTCTCCACCCACCCCTGTGCTCATTCCTCTCCTCTCAGGAGTGGCAGGGTTCTGGGACCTGCAAGACCAGAGTTCAAATCCTGCCTCAGCCACTTACCAGCTGTGTGACCTTGGGCAAGTTACTAAGTTTCTCTGAGCTTCAGAATCCTAACATGAGTCTCTAACATGTGACTGATAATAGTACCTTCCCTCCCCAGGGTTGTGTGAGGGTCAAATGAGTTAAAGGGAAAGTGCTTGACCCGCTCTGGGAAGCAAGGGCACGGCGTCTGCAGCCCAGGGCATTTCCCCTCCAGGGGCTTTGTCTCAGTCACCACCTCCCGGCCCAGGTCGCCGCTGTCCTCCTCAGCACTTCAAGCCTGAGTCCTGTCCTCGGAGACCTGGGTGGGGCGGCGGCTGCGGGTGACCAGGAGTCTCTTTCTTTCCTGTTAGCACAGCCGCTCCCGAACAGAGGGGAGGACTTGCGGCCTGTGTTGGGTCTGCGTGGCGTCCGCATGGGGTCCGCGTGTGGTCTGAGTGTGGGTCGGCGTTTTGCTCCATGTGGGGTCCACGCGGGGTCCGCAGTGTGGGTCCGCGTGTTGCTCCGCGTGGGGTCCACGTGGGGTCTGCATGGCGTCCGTGTGTGGGTCCGCGTGGGGTCCCCGTGTTGACTGCGTGGCGTCCACGTGTGGGTGGCCCCACAGTGATTCTAGGCAAAGCCTTGGGCCATCAGACACGGCTGCCTCTGGGAGGAACAGCGGTTAAGGCCCCGGAGGAGGCTGAGATCCCAAGAGAGGGGTCAGCAGGAGAAGAGAAGGTCAGGGAGGATGCTGAAACAGGAGTGCATGTGACCAGTTAAGAGGGAGGGAGGCAGGGCCCTAGGACCCTCGTCCACTCGCGTCTCCAGCGGGGAGGATGCCAGACATTGGAGGAAGGGGAGCCCACACCTAAGGCCCCTCTGAGGCCTGGGGAGGCCTGGTGTCCAGTCCGCGACAGTAGCACGAGTGTGGCAGGGAAGGCGCTGATTGGTGCTGTGTGCGGCCGGATGCTGGGGCCTCTGGCCAGTGTGGGACCAGCTTATGGTCTGGAGATCTCCACTGCATTCCACCCACTCCTGAAGGAGCCAGGAGGCCCTGGCTCAGGCGTGTCCAGCTCATAGACCAAGAGTCATCAACCACAGCAGCCCCTGTCAGGAACAGGGCAGCAGAGGAGCTGGATCTTCTCTCCCGCCCCGGATGACCACTGGCAACAGCTCAGGACGCCAGCTCCGGCCTCCACCCTGTCCCGCCCCCAGGCCTGCGGGTCCGTGTCGCCCCTCAACGACTTCCGGAGGCAGCAATAATGTCCTTTTCCAGGGGAAAGGGGACTTGCCAGATTAAAGGAGTGGTTCTCAGGGTGTGGTCCCCACACCAGCAGCCGCAGCAGCTGAGAACTTGTTGGAAACACAGATTCTTGGCCCCGGGCCTCCTGCATCAGAAACTCCAGGGTGGGACCCAGGAATCTGCATTTAACTCTCCGCTCATGAGGCTGCTGCGTCATGAGAACCACAGAGCAAAGAGGCCAAACTGTCCACACAACGTGGAACAGCGTGGATGGGTCTCCTGGGCCTAATGTCACAGGGTCTCCTGGGCCTAATGTCAATGGAACAGCATGGTTGGGTCTCCTGGGCCTAATGTCACAGGGTCTCCTGGGCCTGATGTCACAGGGTCTCCTGGGCCTGATGTCATAGGATGGGTCTCCTGGGCCTAAAGTCAATGGAACAGCGTGGATGGGTCTCCAGGCCTAATGTCACATGTTCTTACAAGAGAGAACATTCTGAACCATTCCATTTACACAAAGGACCAAAACAGACAAAGCTAGTCCATGGTGTTAGAAGTCAGAGGTTACCCTTGGGGGCTGGGCCGGAAGGGGCAGACAGGCTTTCAGGAGTGGTGATGAGGTTCTCTTTCTGGCTCTGGGTGTGGTTACAGTGTGTAAACAATCGGTATCTATACTTAGAATATGGGCACTGTCTGTATTCTACTATATATTTAGATCTAAAAATTTGTTTTAACTATACGACAGGGTGAAATAGAAGTGTCACCTCCCTCTTCAATGTACAGCCTAAATATTGACTGAAGTCACTTCGGGATGATCTGGGGGTCCTCTCCTGGCTCCAGAAAATAAAAAGCTGGGCATTCTTTTATCCTTGGCCAATAGGTTTTATGAATTTAACCTAAAAGTGGCCTCAATAGACAACAGGACAAACTGGCTAATTAAAACCAGAAAGGGGCTGTAGATCAAAACGTCCCAAACTAATGCTGCCATCTTCGGTCAACACTGCTGCTCCCATTTTCCCCTGGTTTATAGGTAATATTTCCAGAGAACAAGCTGCCTCATTCAGTTACCTTCACAATGCGTTTATCTTGGAGGAGATACCAGGAAATAGTGTTGCACAAGGAAAGACATTCTGTGGATGCTTGACTCTGGGGGGTGGGGTTGGAGGCCGAAAGAAGAAGCTTGCCTCACCTGCCAAGGAATTTTCCAGGCGAGACATTTCAGGACCTTGACAACCACAGAATGCGGCTTTGTGGCTCCATGGCCTTCTGCCTGTGGGCTAGAGTAGATTCAAAACAGTGTTCCTTATGAGGATACTCTTGGCCCTCCTGGAGGGATACTATCCCCTCGTTTTCCTTAAGGATGTCAGCTCTCCCCAGCCCTCTTGTCTATTCTTTTTTTTTTTTTTAAATACATTTATTTATTTATGGCTGTGTTGAGTCTTCACTGCTGCACGCGGGCTTTCTCTAGTTGCAGTGAGCAGGGCACGAGCTTCTCTTTGCAGTGGCTTCTCTTGTTGTGGTGTACGGGCTCTAGGCAGGCGGGCTCAGTAGTTGTGGCACGTGGGCTCAGTAGTTGTGGCTTGCGGGCTCTAGAGTGCAGGCTCAGTAGTTGTGGCGCACGGGCTTAGCTGCTCCGCGGCATGTGGGATCTTCCTGGACCGGGGCTCGAACCCGTGTCCCCTGCATTGGCAGGCGATTCCTAACCACTGCGCCACCAGGGAAGTGTGTCGTCCCCTCCACCCCTCGTCTATCCTGTGCGGGAAGCTAACAGGCAACCAGACGTGCCACGTCTAGGCACTTACCCAGGAGCTCCAGCTCGGGGTGATCCCTCCAAATGTTTATCGAAACTCCAAGGGGAAGATGGCAAGTGCATCCTCCAATCAGGCAGAAGCCTGCCCTGTGTCACCTGAAGAATCACTTCTGCTTGGTTGTGTTTTGTGTGAAGCCATCAGCCTACACGGAAGGAGGCACAGAGGAAGAAGTGTCTGATGAATGCTGTTTGCATGTGTGACCTTGTGGGCCCAGGAGAAAGCCCACCTACTGGAATGAACGGACTGAAACCCATGCATCAGCCAGGACAGTCTATGCCATGCACATCCCTGAGACCCACTTCGGCCCTACTCAGTCCAAAATCTGGACTTGGGCCCCAGGAATTCTTACGTTAAACAGGCTCTTCAAAGTTTGAAAATCACTATCCTACATCACCCTGTTCCATAAAAGCCCTTGAGAGAAATCCCTCAGTACTAACAACTTTTTTCTGAGCAACTGGTCAGTTTTTATCCCTGAATGCGGTCGAATGAGTCACTGACACATTTTCCTTCTCCATGACGGTTGCTGGGAAGCTTAGGGATAATTTGGGCCCATTCGGAGCAAGAGTCTTTGTAATAGGAATTTTTTAACCTTATCCCTCGTTGTTTTATGTCCCTAGCCTTTTATTCTTCTTTCTTTTGTCCTCTTTTTAATTTATGCTGTGTTGGATAAGTGAGACATAGGTATAAATATGTATTATATTTATAGAGGGAAATACTATCTCTGTTAATTTGCATAATAACACATAAAGCAAACAGCTACCACACACTGACTGCCAGCACTGTGCATCCCCGCATTAGTCTCAGGACTTAGGTGACATCCGTCCTCCCTACATGACAGTCAAGGAACAGGAGGCCCCAAGGGGAAGTCACACGCCCAGTTCAACCAGTGAGGGGCTGGACAGGATTGACAGCTATGCTGTGTCGGCTCCACTCAACGGAGGCTCTCAACACCTATACTGCCTCCGTTTGGGAACCATTTAATTCCTTCTCAAAATATTCTACTTTTTGACCCCGGACAGAGGTGGAGGGGCCAGTCCCTACCACACCTTGGCCCAGTCTAGGCCTTGTGTTCATCTTTTCCCAGCCTCCTTTTTCTTCAAGTAACTTGAATGGGTTGTTTCATTTTTACAAAAAAGAACCTAATTTAAACATATATTAAAAGAGACAATTGAAACAAATTAAACAATAATAAAGTGATGTAAATATAAATGACATAGAATATTATGCAACTGTTAAAAGGGTATGTATATATACTTAGTTCACTGAGCTAGAATATTCTCTAGACACATTGTTAATGGGAGGAACACGTAATAAGATGTCATATGTAATTTTAAAACATATTCTATAGTTTGAAGAAGATATTTAATGCTTTAGTTCCTTTGGAGTTTATTTGAGGGATTTGTTTTTAGATCTAAACTGATACTTTTCCCAAATGGCTAATCAATATTCCAAACTTTATCGACAGGCTCCTTTTCTGAAAAACAATTTTATTGAACTATAATTCACATTCCACACAAGTCACTCTTTTAGAATATACAATTCAATGGTCTTTAGTGTGTTTGCAGTCATTCAACTATCACCACAATCAATTTTAGAACATTGTCATTATCTTCCCCAAAGAAATCCCATCCCCACTGACAGTCACTCACTCCCCACTCCCTACAACCCTTTCAGCCCTTGACAGCCACGAATCTACTTTCTCTGTGGATTGCCTTTTCTGGGTGGTTCATATAAATGAAATCAGACAGTATGTGGTCCTGTGTTACTGACTTCTTCCACTTAGCAAAAGGCTTTCAAAGTTCATTCATGTTGTAGCATATATCAATACTATTTCTTTTTATAGCTGACTATTATTCCATTAAATAGATTACCACACTGTGTTTATCCATTTATCAGTTGATAGACATTTGGGCTGTTACCGCTTTTTGCCTGTTAGGAATAATGCTGCTGTGAACATTCATGTACAACTTTTTGTGTGGACATACGTTTGCATTTCTCTTGAGAATATTCTTAGGAATGGAATTGCTAGGTCAATTGCTAGGTAATTCTACATTTAATCTTTTGAAGAATTGCCAGACTATTTTTCAAAATGCCCGCACCATTTTATATTCCCCTCAGCAGTGTATAGGGTTCCAGGTTCTCTACACCCTCACCAACACTTGCTATTACCTGTTTTTTCATTACAGCCATCCTATGACATAGTATCTCGTTGTGGTTTTGATTTGCATTTCCCAGATGACTAGTGACGTTGAGCAAGTTTTCATGTGCTTATGGGCCATTTGTACAACTTCTTTGCAGAAATGTCTATTTAGATTCCCTTGGCATATTTTAATTGGGTTATTTATTTTTATTATTGAGTTGTATAGTCTAGATATAAGACCCTTATCAGACATACGATTTGCAAAAATTTTCTTCTATTTTGAGCTATATTTCCACTTTCGTGATGATGTTCTTTGAAGCACAAAAGTTTTTAATTTTAATGATGTCTAATTTCTTTTTTCTTTTGTTGCTTGTGCTTTTGGTGTCATATCTAAGCAACCATTGCCTAATCCAATGTCAAGAAGATTTACACCTATGTTTTCTGCTGATAATTTTATAGTTTTAGCTTTTACATTTAGGCCTTTGACCCATTTTGAGTTAACTTTTTTATATGGCATGAGGTAGAGACACAAATGCATTCTTTTGCTTGTAGATACTCAGTTGTCCCAGCACCATTTGTTGAAAAGACTTGTTTGCCCATTGAATGGTCTTGGCACTCTTGTCAAAAATCAGTTGATCTTGGACTTCCCTGGTCGTGTGGTGGATAAGAATCCGCCTGCCAATGCAGGGGGCGCAGGTTCAAGCCCTGCTCCAGGAAGATCCCACCTGCCACGGAGCAACTAAGCCCCTGCGCCACAACTACTGAACCTGCGCTCTAGGGTCTGCAAGCCACAACTACTGAAGTCGGTGCACCTAGAGCCCAAGAGAAGAGAAGCCACTGTAATGAGAAGCCCGCACACCACGATGAAGACCCTAGCAGCCAAAAATAATAAATAAATAAATAAATAAAATTTTAAAAATCAGTTGTTCATGGATGGATGGATGGATAGGTTTATTTATGGCTTCTCAGTTCCATTCTATTGATCTATATGTTTATCCTTGTGTCAGTACCACACTGTCTTTTTTTTTGAATTTTATTTTATTTTATTGTATACCACACATTCTTATTTAGTTATCTATTTTATACATACAATTCATCCCACCCCCACCCCCCGCCACTTTCTCCCCTTGGTGTCCATACGTTTGTTCTCTACGTCTGTGTCTCTATTTCTGCCTTGCAAACCGGTTCATCTGTACCATTTTTCTAGATTCCACATATATGTGTTGATATACAATATTTGTTTTTCTCTTTCTGACTTACTTCACTCTGTATGACAGTTTCTAGGTCCATCCACGTCTCTACAAATAACCCAATTTTGTTCCATTGTATATATGTACCACATCTTTACTGTTGCTTTGTAGTAAGTTTTGAAGTCAGGAAACGTAAGTCCAACTTTATTCTTTTTCAAGATTGTTTTGGCATGGGTCCTTGAATTTTCCATATGAATTTTATGATCAGTTTATTAATGTCTGCAGAGAAGCCAGCTGGGATTTTGATTCGAATTGTGTTGAATATGTAGATCAGTTTGGGGGAGCAATACCACTTTAACAATATTAATTCTTCTGATCCATGAAAACGGAATGTCTTTCCATTTATTTAAGTCTTCCTTAATTTCTTTCAATAATATTTTATAGTTTTCAGCATATATGTTTTGTTAAATTTATATTCCTAAATATTTTTGATGATATTATAAATGGAATTCTTTTCTTAATTTCATTTCTGGTGTGTTCATTCCTAGTGTAAAAAAATAATATTGATCTTATATCATAAAACTTTGCTGAACTTATTTCCAACAGTTTTTTTAAGGAATTCCTTAGGATTTTCTAAATATAAGATCATGTCATCTGCAAATAGAGTTTTACTCCTTCCTTTCCGATCTGAGTATCTTTTATTTATTTTTCTTGCCTAATTTTCCTGGCTAGAACCTCCACTGCCATGGTGAACAGTAGCGATGAGAGTGGGCATCCTTATCTTCCTCCTGATTTATTAGAAAACATCCAGTCTTTCACAACTAAGTACAGTATTAGCTGTGGGGTTTTCATAGATGCCCTTTAACAAGTTGAGGAAGTTTTCTTCTTTATACGGTTTGTTGAATACTTTTATCATGAAGGATTGTCGGATTTTTGTCAAGTCCTAATTGATGCCAAATTATTGAGATGATCATGTTGTTTTGTCCTTTATTTCATTGGTATGGTGCATTACATTAAATGATTTTTGTGTGTTAAACCAACTGTGCATTCCAGGGATAAATTCTACTTGGTTATGGTGTATAATCTTCTTTATATATCAGTTTGCTAGCCTTGTCTTTTTCATCTATACTAATAAGAGACATTGGTCTATATTTTTCTTTTCTTGTGACACTTTTGTCTGGTTTTGTAAACCCTCCATTTTTTATGTTTGTGAGGCCACTGTTTTACTGATTGACTACCTTGTGCCAGTGCCACATTCCTTTTATTATTGTAGCATCTTAGGAGATTTAGGAGAAGTAGACTCTTTATTACCCATGTTTCTCAAAAAGTTTGAGCTAATCTTGCCTATCCGCCAATCTTGCCTATGAACTTCATAATCATTTTATTGAAACATTCCAATGAGGGTTTTTTTAATTGGAATTTTTTAGTGGAATGGCACTAAAACTCTATATTAACTCGGTGAGAATTCACATATTTTTAATTTTCCATTTTCCCATCCAAGAAAAACCCATAGCTTTAGCGCTTCTCTAAAGATGTAAGCTCCTTCCATCTCCCAAGTTTTTCCTTTATATAGATTGTATTTACATATACAATTATCCCACATTTTCTGGTTTTGTTTCTACTATGATTGGAAGCTCTCTATTTTCTTGTTATTGTTGACATGTAGTAAATCTATCCTATTCTGGCCCTGGGCTGAATTATTTGTAATTCCGATAGTTTAATTGGTTCTTTGGGCTTTCTAGGCATACAAATCACTGCAAATAATAGTTATTTCATCTTCCTTTCCGACAACATTTGTTTATGTCTCATTACTTTGGCTAAACCCCCAAGAAACAAGTTACTAACAATGAGAGCAGCATCCTGCACTGACTTTTCAGCATTGTTGCATTTGAGACGTGCACAGTATTTTTTCTCATGATGAATTTTCCTTCTAGTTTCATTTTTAAAGGTCTTTCCTGGAGATTCACGTTTAATTGCGTCACTAATGCGCTGATATGCTATATTGTATTAAGACTGCCTAATGATTATGAAATTGCCTCTGTTATTAAATTACTCTGAGAATGTTAATTAAAACATTCCATTTAACAGTTCATTCTTATTCTGTATCTGATTTTTGGGGAAATCTCAGTTTTTTAAGGTATAAACATAAAACAGCTTTATTTTTCCCTGTTATGGCTAGCAGTTTTCTTCTGACCACGCTCACTACCCTGCTGCCTAGCAGGGCTCTTGGTGGCTTCTTGGTCAGATCCCGTAACTTCCCTGTCTCCTTCAGTTTTTAGAAGTGTTTTTTTTTTTTTTTTTCTGTATTTAAGAGTCTGTCCTACTCATTTTTCCTCAAAAGATTTATCTATTTAATTTTCAAATAGGTTAATACATTGACATAACCTTTAAAAATCAAAAAATATTAAAAGGGAACTTCCCTGGTGGTGCAGTGGTTAAGAATCTGCCTGTCAGTGCAGGGGACATGGGTTCGAGCCCTGGTCTGGGAAGATTCCACATGCCGCGAAGCAACTAAGCCCGTGTGCCACAACTACCGAGGCTGCGCTCTAGAGCCGCAAGCCACAACTACTGACCCCGTGTGCCACAGCTACTGAGCCCACATGCTGCAACTACTGAAGCTCACGACTACTACTAGAGCCCATGCTCCACAATAAGAGAAGCCACCGCAATGAGAGCACGTGCACCACAACAAAGAGTAGCCCCTGCTTGCCGCAAATAGAGAAAGCCCGTGTGCAGCAACAAAGACCCAATGTAGCCAAAAATAAGTAAATAAATAAATTTATTAAAAATATATATACATATTAAAAGGCATGTATTTTAAAGTCTGTCTCCCTCCCAATCCTATTTCCCATCTGCCCAAGCTCCCACCTCTAATAAAAATATGTATACATGTAACTATTGACACTAATTTTTTGTAACTCCTTCCAGAAATTTTTAGGCACATCCAAATAAATTTGAATATACTTTCCCTTTTTACACTGGTGGAAACATAATACTCTTGTGCCCTTTTGCTTTCTTGAGATAGCTTAGGATTCTTTCTTGATCAGTACAACTGCATCTTATTCCACTGATGGAAATGTTTAGACTTTTCTAATTGGTGTGATCAGTTCCTGATTGAAAGAAATCATAGCATCTTTAATCTCTTTCTCCAAGACAATGCTGCAGGGGGTCACCTGTACACGGGCCACTCCCTGCATCTGCAAACAGATCCATGGGCCAGATTCCTGCAGGTGGGATTGCTGGGCTAAAGCACACTTGCTTTTTACTGTGACAGAGGTTGCCAAACTGTCCCCATGGATACGGAATCAACGTAAAATTCCACCAGCAGTGATGGGGGGAGGGGATGCCTGTTGCCCCTAGGCTTTGCCAATCACTTTTCAAAGTTTTGATTTCTTTTTTTTTGCTAAAATAATAAGTGAAAAAAAAGATCTCAGTATGTTTTGGAGTTCTTCTCTTCCTACAGACATGGGGTTGAAAAATCTTTCACAGGTTCTTAAGAGGGATTTGTATTTTCTGTGAACTATCTGTTCACATCCTTTGCCCTTTTCAGCCGTGTTCAAATTTTCCAAAGTTCAACCTCACGCTATTCAAAGTTTCTCTCCCCTCCCTATAGCACAGGCTAGACTGTTTGGGGCGTGGTGGGTAGGAGACCTGGCCTGGAGACACCTCCACACGCTTCTCCCCTCCTCAGGGGTTGGGCAGTGAGCAGTGATCAGCAAGTCGAGGGCTCCTTCTTTGGCTGGCTGCCTGTCCATGGTAGCAGGCATCCCTCCGGTTCAGCCTGGCTCTGATGCCTCTGCTGATGCAGTATTCGAGGTGGTCTGGGGCTAGTGTTCAGCTGTACCTCTTCCGCTTTCCCTTCCTGCCCTACTGGAGACCATCCCTCCCAGAGAGGCCACCATATCTCCCTCTGATCCTATAGGTACATGTATGCTCCCAACCTTTTCTCCAGCTTGGGCATCTCATTGCTTGGCCAAGTGGCCACCTGGGCAGCCCCTACCCCTACCTCTTGCCAACCTCTGGGCTCTAAGGAACTTTAGGGAACTCTGGGATCTTCTGCGTGGGCTTCACCGAACACCATGGAGAACAAGGACGAAGTGGGCATGCTTTGTCTCCTTCTAGGACACACCAGGTCATGGTCCCTTCAAGCCCTACAGTGTGAGGCCCCTGTCCTCAGAAATCCTCCAGCCCAAAGCTACCTCCAGTCCCATGTTCAGTGTATCCCCAAACCTCAGGAAGCACAGTTGCGGTGACAAAAAGACAAGGCGTCGTCACCCTAGGCGCTCGGAACCCTCTTCCAGGAGACTCTGGAGCAGGCCCATGGGTTCCACAGCTCTGCGACTCCTGGCTGGGAGTCTCCCCTTCCTGGGTTTTTCCAAGGCTCCCTGGGAACCACTTTCCTCTTTGCACGGCATGTGGCGCTCCAAAAGGCCAGACTCTTCCCCTCTTCCTCTTCTTGCTTTATCAAGGTGGGGTGCTGGGAGGAGGCGTACCTCCTTCAGTAATCCCTCGGGGTGGTTTGCTGGCTGACCCAAGCTGCAGCAGAAATTTGAAGAGAACTAAACTCTGTTTGGCCTTAGCAGCAATTCCAGAGCGACGGGAAAAATCCTGCTCTGCACCCTGTGCTGCTTCCATCACCTTGTTTGATGTTTCTCCTCTACGTATTTCCCTCCCAATTTTACCTTTTGACTTATAAACTGGTAAAGCTCAAGCCGGCCATCAGTGATGCTTCTTAATCTTACTTAGAATCTTACTGAGAATCTTTAGCGGAGGAGCCGGCTATAGTCCCCGCATAAACTCAATGCTTCATTTTAGCTTCCCTAGCGGGGTGGCTGTCTTCCTGTTGTAGGGTTGCACTGGTATCCGGTGAGAAGCAGGGAGCTGGGGTTAGCTTGAGCTGTCATCTTACCCAAGAGTTCGTTCCGGTCTTCTGAGGATGAAGGACAAATTCCCACCCCCCCCCCCCCCCGCAACACGTGCCGGAAAGAGAGTGGGAAAGAGCATGTGGAACAGACATCAAGCAGTGGGGGAAGGTTCTAGGCCAGGCTGTTCCAGCTCCGAGACCCCGACAAGGGCCCCTCCAGCACGTGGTGATACGGCTGGGGTTTCTCAGCCTCCGCCATCCACTCTCCCTGACTCTCACTTCCCAATTTCTTGCTGCTCGCTTACACGGAACACCCACTGAAGGGGTGAGGACCGCCAAAGAATGAACTACTTCCTACTGTACTCAGAGCTCTTTGGTTCCTTGAAGAGCTAAGTTTAAAATGCCATTGTCAGCAACTTTTCTGTAAAACTAAAGTAAAAGTTTTTTTTTTTTTTAAAGTTTCATTATCTGAAGTTTTTCTGCCTTCCCTTGTGCCTTCCACCACCTGTAGGTGCCACCTGGTGTCCTTTCAGCTGACCCATTCTTTCTTCCATTGCCCACAGGGATGCTGCTCAGTTGTGCTCAGATCTCTGCTCCCTTATGCTTGTTGCTAACTGCTTTTTGCCAGCAGGGATACCTAGTTTGTTTTTTTAGCCTCTTTCTTCCTCCCTCATGTTGCAGCTTATGTGTGTGTGTGGATGGATGGATGGATAGATAGAGAGATAGATGGATGGATGGCTAGATAGATGGGTAGATAGATGATAGATAGATAGATAGATAATAGATAGATAAATAAATAGGTAGATGGACAGATAGAGAGTTGCATGCGTGTTCATGTCCCACTACTCTCAGACATTTAAGTACCACCGTGTAAAAAAGAAATGCACTCACCCTCTCTATACCACTGTCCAGTTCCCAGGTTTAAACTTAATTTCACTGATTTCTGTTGCATCATCGGGAAAAGGAGTGCTGTTCACATTTGATCTATCACAATCCGTTTCATCCTGCACATGAGTTTTGTCGCTGTGTCTAACCCACTTCCCATCTTGTGTGTGTGGCCCGGGCTGCTAGGAAGCAGCGCTGATGGTGGTGCAGTGGGAAGCGGGTGGCCCCAGAGGGATGCAGCAGCCTGGCAGCTTTGAGAACACTCTTTATTTCACGGTGTTCCAGTGTTCTTGCCTCTAAAGAGATGGTTGTTTGGATTAGAAACTGTTATTGTTAAGTCAGTGCTCCGTGAGGTGTTACTGTAATTCGTACTCATCCTTCCAGGTAACTTCTGGTTGGCTCAGCCTCTGTCACGAAGGACCATTTTCAAGTCCAGCTTCCTGCCACGTGTGCCCTCTCTCTGATCTCAGGTCCAATGTCTCCCTCAAACTCCTGCTTCCTTTCCCAGTGTATCAGTTCAACAGCCTTCAAGGAAAACCAGGGTTCATTTTGGCCTTTCTCCCTCTTGAGCCAAAAGAGAGTCAACAAATCCACTTCGGAAGCTCTGCATCCCGCCATTGTCCCGGGCTCGCTCCCTGGCTTCCCTCAGGCCTCTGCCCAAACGTGCAGCGGCCACCGAGAGGCCACCCGACCGAACCTAACCACTCCTGCCCCACCCTGCCCGTCCCCTCCCCCGCCGTTATTTCTATACACTCGCCTTCCCCATTCGCCCTGGTCTGGGTCTTGGAAGGACTGCCCCCCACAATCTCCTAAAGCCAAGCCCCCCCCCACCCCCAGTGTGGCCACCACACAGCTGGAACTTGCTCCCAACTCCCCTTCTCCTGCTGCCTTTCTGATCTGGCCTCTCCCCCACCATTGTTCCCCAATTTCTGAATTTCCACTTCAGATTCTCCCAGGCTCCTGCTCTCCTTGTGCCTCCCATTCCCTTCCTCTCCTCTGTTCCTGCAGAGAACACCGAAACGTTCCCAGCGGCATCTCCAGGGGCAGGGCCACAGCTGTCTTCCTCGTGGTTGGCAGCGTTTTCCACATTTTCTATGACTGTCAAGTGTTACATTTGGGATTCTCACAGTGAAAGTCGTCCTGACAGCAGAGCAGCTTCTGGGGCAGATTTCCTAGCTCCTTTCCTCGCCAGGGCTTTTCTACCAAACCAGAAATTTCATGTGGTTCCTCTGCTGCCTAAAATCTTCCTCACTAGCTTTCTTTCTTTGCTCTGGGGAAAGAAAGAAAAGAAAAGGAAAGGAAGGGAAGGGAAGGGAAAGGAGAGGGAAAGAAAGAGAGACAGAGGGAGAGAGGGAGGGAGGGAGGAAGGAAGGAAAGAAAGGAGGGAGGGAGGGAGGAAAGGAAAGGGGGAAAAAAAGCCTTTGTCGTCTATAGCTCAAGGCAAACACTGCCATTGACCAGGGAGGAGTCTAAGTACCAATTCCAGGACAGGACTGAAATGACGCAGGTGAGCTGGGATGAGCCAGGCCTGCCTCCCTCTTAGGGGCCCCAACTCACCTGGCCCTGGGTCAGTGCATTGAGGCCCTGCCTGTTGTTACGTCACAGCTAAGGGGTCTTCATTCTCCCACCCCTTTCAGGCCACGTTTGCCAACCACATTCCCCCAGCCCCCTGCGTGGACGGCTAGCACAGACCAGCGTCCCAGTGCCCTGGCTCCTCCCTGGAGATGAAGGTGGTCTTCAGTGTGGTCCTGTCGAGACTTCTTCCCAAGTGTTCCTGCCTGGAGCTGCCAGGGTCTCCCCCTGCTTAAGCCCTGCTCGGCCGAGCCCAAGCTCAAGCATAAGCCCCGGCTCCAGGCACGAGCTCGCGCAGCCCTGTAGGAGGTTCTGACTGGCCTGAGAACGAAGCTCCCCCTCCCAGGGTTCCCTGTGATCTGTTCACCACAACCCTCCCCGCAAAGGGCCTTCCACTGGCCTCCTTGCTCACTGCCTCTCTGCCCTGTAGTATTTGTTCCCTTCTGTAGCACCTTTCGCTGCAGGAAGGCAGGACCAGGTCTTACTGGGCCATCCCAGCGCCCAGAGAGACCGTTCAGAGTAGGGGCCCAACTCTCCTGTCTAGAGCCTAGATGTGCTTCATCCCCTGGTCCCTGGGGAGGGCTCTTCCTTCACATCCTCTTGTTTTCCACCATCCCTCCCTCTCCCCACTTCTTTCCCTTGTAAGAGCCAGAAGGGGACAGGGGAAGGACAGCACCTGCTTCAGGCCCCCTCCCCTCTTCCTGCCCCAGCCCTGCTCTCCATCCAGACTTCTGTCTGCCTCTGACCTGTGGCGATGCCATGCGGACTGGGCCAAAGCGAAGAGCAGAACAGGGCTGAGTGCCCCGGGGCCCCCTCCCACACTTGTCACGGGTGCAGTGGTTTTGCTGCACTAGGACCTTGCTCAAGGCTGGTCCTTGGACTCACAGCCCTGAATCCTGGGCCCTACCCTGGACCCCCTGAGTCAGGAGCTGCATTCTAAGAGCCCCTGCACATGAGTGCCTGTGAAGCCCTGGTCCAGAGGATGCGTTTCCTCCTGCCCACCATGCTGTCCTCCCCCCCCTCCCCCAGCATCTGGCTGGCGTGCTCACAGCCGGGCTTGTAGTCAGCTTCCCACTCCCCTCCCCCACCAGCTACTCCCATGGATCCTGACCTCCCACAGGCAACTGACTCATGCAGGGAGGCCCCTGGCCCTCAGCCCAGTGCTGCGAAGTCTAACAGCGGCTCTTGACTCATGTGCCGGAAGCCACATAGCTAGCACGGACAGGGAAGACTACGAGCCCAGCTCCTGCCTTCATTCACCCAGGCCAGCCTTCAGCCGGTCTTTACAACAGCATCTTTTGACCACATCACAGGTTGGCCCAGCAAACAAGCCAGACACATGCGGTGTGACATTTGCTGCACCATATACCAGCCGTGCGATCCTGCACAAGTTACCGAAGCTTCCTTATCTATGAATGGTGCTAATGACCCCATCGACCTCACGGAGGTAATTCATGCACGTTCACTGTTGTAAGCAGCACATGTTTACAGACTGCTGTTGTGTGCCCTCTGCACCAGGAACAGCAGTGAACAAAACAGACCGATTCCTGTCCTCTGGAGCTTCCTAACAGGGGAATGTGGGCAGCATGGAAATGAAGCTGTGTACACCGTGCCAGCAGGTGCCAGACATGGACAGCATGGCGGCAACGCTTGATGATGAGTGAATGAACGAACGAATGAATGAATACTGTGCAAGGGCAGTTCTTCCATAAGCCCCCCTTCCAATCACAAAGCCGCTCCCGCGCACTTCCACCCTGAGGCCACCTGAAACAGTAAGACATGGGGCTTAAAGCTACTGGGAGTTTAAGAAAAACATTAGAAGGTGGGGGAGGGCTGTCAGCCTTTCCAGCAATGAATGGATATAGAAGAATTGTAGCGATTGTAAACATATTGCAGATGCAGAACACATTTGCCTGGAATAGGCAGTAATTGAGGTGCAATCAGAGTTGTTTTTCCAGGTTTCACAAATTGTATGTGCGTGTGTGTGTGCGTGTGCTTGTGTGTGTGTGTGTGTGTGTGTGTGTGTGTGTGCGTGTGTGGTGTCTTAAGGATGGAATACATTTTCTCAAGGTTTCAGAGCCGCCTCAGTTAAAGAAAATGATAGGGACGTTTCAGAGCAATCCCCAGGGTTCTTGTCGCCACTCAGAGCTCCCCTCTGGGCTCTCTGAGTCTCCCCAGATCACAGAATTTGAGAGTTCGCGAAGGAGCCCCCAAGAACACCCACCCAAAACCATGTTTCCTGGACAGGAAACTGAGGCCCTGCCTTGCCCAGTGTAAGTAGGTGATTACAGGCAGCAGGAAAAGGAGATTTGCACCCAAGTCCCCTGACTCCCAGACGAGTGCCCTTCACAATATATTGTGTTGGCTTCCATGAATTCATAACACTGGCGATCATTACTGTTGCAACCGGGCTGGGTGGCAAATTCTTCATGCCAACCAAAGGAAGCCAGACGCCAAAGGCTGTAGTTCCACCTACACAACAGTCATGAAAAGGCAAACTGGAGGGACAGATACAGATCGGTGGTCGCCGGGGGCTGGGGGCAGGGGAGGGGCTGACCACAGTGGGGCACAAGGGAACTCTGGGGTGACTGATGTCCTGTATCTCAGCTGTGGTGACATGATCTGTATGCTTTCATCAAAACTCAGAACCATACACCTAACAAAGGCACATTCTACTGTATGTAAATTATACCTTAATTCTTTAAAGCACCCTAAAATAATAATGGTGATGATAATGATCATAATAGTAACCTTGAATGCCAAAAAACAGTACGTGTTCAGGGCCGCAACATGGTAGGGCCTTCGAGATGCCCCGTGGTCAGAGCAGGGGATGCCCTGTTTGTAACAGTCAAGGATTTCCAACTGCAGACTTTCCTCCTGGAAGGTTTTCCAACTGCACGTCCCCGAAACCAGTGTGCTCCAATCCCAGGCTGGCTTCACTCCCACCCAACACCGGCCCACCCAGTCACCCTGGCCCGCCACTGCCACTGGGACGGCTCCCTCCCTGCTTGTCCCCAAACTACCTTGAGGCAGCGATTCTGTCCTTCCTCTCACATGTCTTCCGCATCCCCGCCCCCATCTGCTACACCTGGTGATACACCTGTGTGATGCCTCCCAGCCTGCCTGCCCGGAGCTTCCGGGATCCCACTACCTCCTCACTCACAGTCGTCAAGGATGCGGTAGGAACTCCCCAACCCAGTTCAGAGACCTCCTCAGACTGGTCCCAACACATAATTAACTCCTGCATTACCTGCCCACGGGATCCCTCCCCACGTACTGCCCCCAGATCAATTCTAAGCTGAGAGCAGCCTCAGTATCAGAGTCTGAACACAGCTTGGAGGCCCAGAGGGCAAGGGAAAAGAGAAGATGTCAGAGCCGCTGAACCCTAAAATCCCAACAGTCTCTGTCTGGACATCTCCAGGGACGGGGAATTCACCGCTACCTTCGGACAGCTCTGGAATCCAAAGCTAAAGTCTGTCCTCGCCCATGGTCCTAATTCCACACTCTCCTGTCCCGTGCCCGAGAGGGTGTATGTGTGACGACCTTGCCCTCGTCACTCCTGGGTCTTCTCTGCCCGTCCACCCAGCCCCCTTTTGGATGGGCAGGTTCTCACCAGAGCATAGAGCAGGGGTCCCCCACTCATCTGGCCAGGACAGCATCCTCCCATCTCTCTCGTCTCACAACGTGATCCGAAAACAGTTTAGCTTTTTTTGTAGTTACATCTCCTCGTTGACTCAGGTTAAACCTGCTTTCAATGAAAATCGCCCACCCTGCCCACTAGCTGTGTGTTCCTCGTCGTGTTTGTAACACGCAATGTCCTCCCAGGTGCTCCTGGGAGGGGCGTCCTATTAATTGTCCGGCAACCTAAACGTGACCTTCTTATTCACTGCGCTCTCCTTTCTGGCCACCAGAAATTGCAGGCTGACTCTCCAAGGGAAGTCTGGTTTAGCTAGCGGGATGGGACCTGTCCAACAGATCCCATAGTGTATACCCAGCATTTATGGGTCAGGACATGGATGCTGGATGCTGGGACTACAGGAGTTTGCTGGGGTCACACTGCTGACCTTGACAGTGAAGGAGCTTCCCAGGCCCCCAGAAGCCTGGCCGTGCCCCTGCCCCCAACCAAGCTGCCTCAGGGCAGGACCCTGTCTTAATGCTTCTCAATCTCTAACACCTTAATGCTCGGTTCTCTAGGCTGATTATTCTTGGGCAGGTCATTAATCGAATGTCACCAGACCTTCAGGCAGGGAGGACAGGAGGCAACATCCCAGGGTGAACCTTCTGCTCTGCGTCCTTACGTAGCTGGTTCTAGGAACCAGAATGGTCTTGGAGACTCAAATGTCTCCTGACCAGAAAGTCTGAATTCCTGCCTTAGATAAACAAGGATGTTCTCTGCCTGGGGGTGGGGGTAGCCCACGTCCCTCCTGAATATTCTAAGATCACCTGACCAACTGCCCTGAAATCCTGGTGTGTGTTGGGCCTGGGGTCGGGGGGAAGGGGAGGGTTTGAGCACTCACCCATGGGGAACTCCACAAGCGGGGCTTGGGGTAGCCAGGGCACCTGGCTGTAAGTAGAGGGGCGCAGTGGGAAAGGGGGGTGTGCTGTCAAGTCCAGGCCCCATTCTTTCTGTTTTGCGCAAGAAAGCAGAGACAGAAGACGCGGTTCTTCATGTATCTCTTTCCTGAGTCTCTAAGCCCTTTGAGAACATGATAGCGGTTCTGGACCCGTAATCAAGAAAAACGTATACACACACAGCCTCTGCACACAGTCTGCATCCCCCCTAAGCCTCCACAGAACCCACGGGACCCCAGGTTCTAAGTGGGTGGGGAGCCACAAAGAATTCCTAGCTTGGCTCCCCTGTCTGGCAGCCCCCTACCAGCTTACACCTCGTTCGAAGGACGCACATGGTTCACTCCACTCTAAGACCCCTACCCTAGAATAAGGCCTGTGTTGGGAGGAAAAAGGGATTTGCCTGGCAGTCCTGGTGTGTTCCTAATACACCCCTTTTTCCTATGAAACGTGGGTTCAGATGCTGTATCTCCTATGGTCACCCCAGAGGGAGGTGACCATTCTGTTACTCCAGTCCCTGGGATAGCTGTGGGATGCGGGAGGGCTCGTCCTTCCTGCAGCTGCCATACATCATCCTATCAGAGAGGCCACTGAGCCACCAGCCAGACTGGACCCCCCCAGTGGACAGCCACCAGCCAGACTGGACCCCCCAGTGGACAGCCACCAGCCAGACTGGACCCCCCAGTGGACAGCCACCAGCCAGACTGGACCCCCCAGTGGACAGCCACCAGCCAGACTGGACTCCCAGTGGACAGCAAGAGGTTTGTCCTCGCAGGGTTTAAGACCTCCCATTTCTAAAAAGGGAACCCTCCTACACTGTTGGTGGGAATGCAAGTTGGTATAGCCACTATGGAAACAATCCTCATTACCATATGATCCAGCAATCCCACTCCTGGGCATATATGCAGACAAAACCCTAATCCAAAAAGATACATGTGCTCCTATGTTCATAGCAGCACAGTGCACCATAGCCAAGACGTGGAAACAACCTAAATGCCCACCAACAGATGAATGGATAAAGAAGATGTGGTACATATACACAATGGAATACTACTCAGCCATAAAAAAGAACAAAATGATGCCATTTGCAGCAACATGGATGCAGCTAGAGATTATCATACTAAGTGAAGTAAGTCAGAAAGAGAAAGACAAATACCATATGGTATCACTTATATGTGGAATCTGAAATATGACACAAATGAACCTACCTATGAAACAGACTTAACGGTCACAGAGAACAGACTTGTGTTTGCCAAGGGGGAGGCGGTTGGGGGAGGGATGCAGTGGCAGGTCGGGGTCAGCAGATGTAAGTTATTGTACATGGAATGGATAAACGACAAGGTCGTACTGTATACCACAGGGAACTATATTCAATATCCTATGATGAACCAGAATGGAAAAGAATATTTAAAAAAAGAAGGTATATATGTATAACTGAATCACTTTTCTGTGCAGCAGAAATTAACACAACATTGTAAATCTACTATACTTCAATTAAAAAATAAATAACAATTTAAGAAAAGACTTCCCGTCTCTAAATTTACTGTCCTGGGACCTGTCACTCTCTGACGGCCCTTCCTATTCTTCCCACGACTCCTTCTTTTTGTCGCCATACACCTTCCTTTCCCTTGCTTTGGTTTCCTGTTCCCCTCACCATTTTTGCTACCCTCTCTTGATTAATTCAGCGAATGTTTACAGTACTTGAAAGTTAGTTACACAAGCCACTTTCAGCATCTTCCCCACAAGTGTTGCCTCTGAATAGAATTAACAAACCTCAATTATAAAATGACACACGAATGCATCCAAATTGCAGTGGTTAATTTTCATTGACAAAGATGTGGTCGCCAGGATGCAGAGATTATTTCAAATTTCCTCAAATCTGAATGCGAGTGGAATTCCATACTCTGAATGGCATCTTTAGCCTGATGACAGTGACTGAAAACTGTTCTCTTTCGATTCTAGAGCACTCAAAACCAGGGACGATTGAGAGGGGTTATTGTTCTCCAGTCATTCTGCTGAGAAACAATTGGACTTATTTCCATGGAGACCAGGGACTCTGCGGATTTGGGAAAGCCCCAGAAGAAATCAGTGAGTGGTTCGTGGGAGATTGGTGAGCTGGCCAGTGTGAGACCTGAGGTCCTCTCAGAAGAGGGGACGCCCCATGCCGACCAGGAGATGCAAGACAAAGCACCCCATTACTACATCCCTATCCAGAGAAACTCCATCTTCAATCGCACCGTGAGACACAGAAGCAAAGGCAAAGCCAGAGGCACTCCCGAACAGAACTGCGGACACCTGGCAGGTCAGTACCGGGGACGACTGTCACAGCTGCCCCTTGACATCCAGTTGGAGTCACTGGGGCTGAAAGTCCCACTTAAATGAAAGGAGAATAAAAGGCACTGAAAATGAACAAGGACAGGTTCAATAAGGTGGAACATTTTGAAGCCCTTATCCAAAGAATTCAAATTCCCCCAATAAGATGATGTGGATACTTCAGGAGAAAGTGTTGACCCAAGTGATACAGTAAGACTGGCTTCTATTAAAAGAGCCGTCTTGTTCCAGGGCTCAGCAAACCCCCCAGATTCCATGCATTCTAGAAGGGAGACTTGCAGTTGTCTATGTGTAAGAATATCTGGGAACACGAGTTTCTCTCCTAACATGAGGTTCTATCCTGTTCTCTCACCATCACCATGATAGCTAGAGTTTCTGTTGTCCTGAAAACATGAGAGATTAATACCGTGGCAATAGCTTTGCAGCAGGATCCCTTAATCTTTTAAACCAGTTCCTAGCACATTTCATCTGCTCAAAGCACATCTCTTGAGCAGAGTAGGACCAGAAACGTTTACAAACGGGGGTTGTCAGAGCTGAGTCTCCTTCCCCTGTGACTTGCCCACGTGGCTGAGCGGGCAGCAGGCCGGGGTTGTGGACCGTGTGACAGTTTCTTAGCCCCTGGGGTACGGCAGCTGTCACTGGACAGATAGCACGCTGCTCCGTGTGTGCTGGGGAGACATTAACTGGTTCAAAAACTTTCATTAAACTCTATCTAGTAGCCTTTTGCCACATGTTAAACCACCCTTAAAACATAGAGACGGGACAACAATATTTGTTATTTCTCTTGATTCTGGGGGTTGATTGGGTGGCTCCTCTGTCTGGGCCACTTTGTCTGACCTCTGCAGTGAGTTGGTGGCTGATCTGGGGTTGGAAGGTCAAAGACGGCCTCTCTGGCCGCTAGTGAGCTGGTTGGTCCACGAGGGCCTCACCTGGACTGTCTGTCTCTGCTCCACGTGTGGCCCATTCTCCAGGAGGCTAGCTCGGGCTTGTTCACATGGCAGCAGGGCTCCCAGAAAGCAGGAACAGAAGCCTCCAGGTCTTGAGACCCAGGGTCAGAGCCTGCACAGTCACTTCTACCACATTCTCTCTGCCCAAGCAGCTCACAGGTCCAGTCCAGATAAAAGCAGATGGAGAAATCAACTCCACTGCTTGATGCGAGGAGCAGCAAAGAAAGCGTGGTTGTCTGCCACCTACCACAAACATAGAATTTTGGGTTGAGTACCGTGCGAAGCCAGAGAAATACAACAATGGGAATACTATAGTCATGGGAGCAGGGTGGTTGGTACAGTATATTACTCTCTCAACTTCTGTGTATGTTTGAAAATTTCCTTAAGAGTTAAAAACACACACACATGAATAAGTGGGAGCCTCTGCCCTTAAGAAACCCAAAATATTGTAATGATGTCATTTTACTGCAAGCAATGCCGCAAAGTTTATAAGAGAGGCAAAGGCTTTAAACTAGACCCTCTGGAAGGGTTAGGAATGATTCCCCCAAAGAAGATGATATGTTAGGTAAGCCCTGAAGGATGCATTAGGACGTGGCCAGAAAGAGCAGCAGCTAACTTGGCTGAGCGCTTGTGGGTACTTATTGGCTAAGATAGGCAGGCATTTCAAGGCAGTTCTTACCATACCCATTTTACAGATTAAAAAAAATAACGAAGGCCCTGAGAAACAGAGTCACTTACCCCAAATCGCACAGCTAGTGAGTGGTATGGCTTGATCTAGAGTTCAGATTCTTCTAGTCCCAGAACCTGTGCTGATGGAGAAGGGGGTCAGGGCAGCTCTGTCCAGCAGAAATGTAATGCAAGCCACATACGTCGTTTAAAACTTTTTAAATTAAAAAGTAAACAGAAATGAGTAAACTTAATTTTAACAATGCATTCTATTTAACCCAATACATCCAAAATATTATAATTTTATCCTATCGTCAATAATCGATATAAAAATTAGTAATAAGACATTTTACAGTCTTTTTGTGGTACTGTTTTCGAAATCTGTTCGGTATTTTACATTTGTAGCCTCTCTCAATTTGCACACTCAATTTTCAGGGGCAATTCTTGATCTGGATTTAGACTTCATAAAATGTGCAAAGAAGTAGTTTACAGCCAAAGAAGTTATTAAACGTACAGCCAGAAAAGTTAATCAAAGTAGCAACAATCCCCAGATTACTCCAAATAACCTCAAAAGATTTCTAATAATGACACTATCAGTTTTTACATTTAAATTAACTTAAGTTTTAAAAAAATGAAGAATTTACTCTAGTCACATGAGCCACATTTCAAGTGTGTGATAGCCCCACGTGGCTAGCGGCTACCCCATCGGACCTTGCAGGGTTACAGCGTTGAAAGCAGAGAGAAGAGCAGAATCAGCTGCCCAAAGCCGGGGTGGGGGACTTTCTGAGCAGGAGAAAAGGTGGGTGTGGGGCTCTGTCTGAGATGAGGCTGGAGAGGGAAACGGGGTTGATGGGGAGACAGCCTCAAGTTTGTTGCCTCCGAGATGAGTGGAGGCTGCTGACGCCAGTGTAGACACACGGCCACAGCATGTCCTGCCACAGCCATTTATCAAGATGCCATTTATGTTCAGACCATAAATACTCTCATCAGACTCGCAGTTTTATTTGTAAAGTGACTTCCTCATTTTAGCTCCCTGGAGTTAACTCTCAGGACAGCCCAGCATCCCCTGATCCAGGGTCCAAGGAGAAAACACTGTTCTGCTGAGGAGGCCACCCAGCACCGGGCTTCTCCCGTCCACCTCTCACAAGGAAAGAAGGCTGGCGCTCTGGGTTCACGGTTTGTGATCTGGGTCTGGAAAGTGAGGACAGTCCCCATCTCATCTGCTAAGGGGTGTCCTTTCAAAGTCATACGAGAACATTAACTAACAATGCCACCTACGGTTGATCTGACACTCTAGGGCAGGTGACTTATTATTTAATATCTATTAGGACTCAGAAATTGTAAAGTTAGATGTTAAAAGACTGATAAGTTGCAAATGATTTTCGTCCAGTAGAAATGACAACACCAGTGGTTATGGTTCTATTGTCCTCTAAGACATCAACCAGGTTTGTATCCAAGTTTTCAAGCTCATTTCTGATTTTCTTTTTTCCGCTATACATGCACGTATGGATGGATGTGTGTATGGACGTATGTGTGGCTATGAAGTTTCTTGTACCATAATTATGATTTTCATTGTGATGGCATTGCAGGTCACTGAATACAGCACAAAAAGTGGCAAATTCCCCTTCGGGGGCATGAGAGGAAGGACACCCCTCTTCACTCCACTTCCTTCTCCTCTCAGGGTGACAGTTGCTACTGACCTAGTCTCATAGAGAGAATTGCCTGAAAAGGGGAGATGAGATGCACATTCCTAACTCCCTACATTTCTCACATGTCACAGATTCACTGGAAAATGGGAACTCTGTAAATGAGCCCCTGAACTTGAATTTCCCCCAGAGCAGAACTCGACCCTGGAGAATACCGACACGGACAGACCTAGGAGCCAAGAGAGCAAGGTGAGAGACAAATCATGAGGGGTTGGTTCATGAAACAACGTCACAAGGGTCGTTCTGCAGAGTCTTAACAGGGCTACAAGGGTGTCTTGTGTTTAAAAAATAATAATAATTTTCAGTTGTTCATGTTTTAAAAAACTCCATTTTTTTTTTTTTTTAGATTCCATATATATGCGTTAGCATAAGGTATTTGTTTTTCTCTTTCTGACTTACTTCACTCTGTATGACAGACTCTAGGTCCATCCACCTCACTACAAATAACTCTATTTCATTTCTTTTTATGGCTTTTAATATTCCATTGCATATATGACCTAGAGAGGTGGGATAGGGAGGGTGGGAGGGAGGCTCAAGAGGGAAGGGATAGGGGGATATATGTATGCGTATGGCTGATTCACTTGGTTGTACAACAGAAACTAACAAGGATTGTGAAGCAATTATACTCCAGTAAAGATCTATTAAAAATAAATAAATAAATCACCCTCAAAGCTCTGAGTAGTGCATCAGTTAAAAAAAAAAAAACTCCACAATTTCCTTAAAAAAAAAATAAATAGCTCCACTTTTACTCTCCTGTCACAAAACTAGGAAACTTTAGATACTAAACACATGAAGAAGTAGAAAAGAAAAATCACTGCATCACCACCACCCAGAGGTTTTTATGTGTTGTAAATGTTTTGTCTTTTTTTCTATATGTTTTATGCATATTTTCTTTTCATAAAATGGGATCTTATATACATGCCATCTTGAAACCTACTTAACAATACAGGCAGACTTCAGAGATGTTGAGGGTTTGGTTCCAGATCATCACAATAAAGTGAATCTTGCAGCAGAGCAAGTAGCATGAATTTTTTGGTTTCCCAGTGCATATAAAAGTTATGTTTGGGCTTCCCTGGTGGCGCAGCAGTTGAGAGTCAGCCTGCTGATGCAGGGGACACGGGTTCGTGCCCCGGTCCGGGAAGATCCCACGTGCCATGGGGCAGCTGGGCCCGTGAGCCACGGCCGCTGAGCCTGCGTGTCTGGAGCCTGTGCTCTGCAACGGGAGAGGCCACAACAGTGAGAGGCCTGCGTACCGCAAAAAAAAAGAAAAAAAGAACTCCACCCAAAAGACTTCCTGCTAGGGGCCAGGTGGACCAGAAAGTGGCTGCAGAAACGTGGGGCGTCATACGTGGCCAGCTTGAGAGCTTTGCACATGCCCCAAAACTGCAGTCAGGGACCCCTGGCAAGGTATCTCTGAGGAGCCCCTACAATTGCCCCACTCTGAGGGCCCAAAGTGCAGCGAAGGGGACAGGGAGAAGACAGAGCATGAAGCAGAGGCTTCCCAGCTGTGGGAGGCCTGGATGGGAAGGAGTTGGAGTTTTGAAATAGCTTTCAGGTGCACTTTTTATACCCAGCAAAAGAGGCCATTTGTTTATAAGCTAAGAGTGACTGGAAAAACTTTGCATGTGGTCTGCCTGAGATTTCACCCAAGGCTGGGCAGGCAGTACCAACTCACAGAGCAGGCTGAAGTGGGGAGTCGAGGGGAAGATGAGAGCCCTTTCTGTCTGCTCCCCACTGAGTCAGTCTGGCTCACAGAAGTCACCTGTGCTTCCTTCCGTCTTGGGCTTAGTGAGGACAGAGGTTTGGGGGAGCATATCTAGGTCAGTCTCAGGAGTCCCAATGTGACACTTGTTTCTATTATGTTTTCTGACCTGGATTTCTATGGTCAGGCAGGTCACAACATACTTATGGAAAAGCTTTCTAGTCAAAACCTCCTGCTGGGCTGTCAGGCTCCCACAGCTTTGAGTTACTGCTTTTATAGGTAAAGTTCCAAATATGAGTTTCTCCTGGGAAACGTTACCATTCGACAGTTAATGAACCACCACATCCATATTTGCTTGACATGAGACATCTGCGGTACTGTTGGTGAGTGCCATCCATCCCCTTCCACTCACTACTCCTCATTTCACCAGCACCGTGGCATGCAGAGGCTCAGATCTTTATTTGTGTAAAGTAATTCAATCTCTGCTCTTGCCCACATCTCTTGTGTCCCTATCTTTATATACTGTGTGCCTCATGTAAAGTGCCACGGTTGACTCTGAGCATCTCTTGTTCAGTTTCCATGGTCACTTTCCCAATGCTGTTAGCCATCCATTCCTGTTGAAATCCCCTTTGCTCTAAGCCAGGAAAATAATTCTCTACCTCCTTGCTGATTTGTGTGTATAAATGCAAGATTCTGATCTAAATTTGACCCTCCACACACAAAAAAAGGAAAAAAAGAGAACCCTACATTGTACAAAGACTGGAAGCAATTGAAGAAGGACAAGAGTGTTATGCTGGGCCCCAAATATTTTACCCCTCTTTTTTGCAATTGTCACTATAGTAAATGTTTTCATAAAGGCAATTTTAATAGTACTTATTAAAGGAAATTTTACATTACAACAAGATGTATAAATCTTGGATATATAGCTTGATGAATGCGTTAGTCAGCTTGGGCTGTCATAACAAAATACCATAGACTGATGTTTAGACAACAGAAATTTGTTTCTCACAGTTCTGGAGGCCAGAAGTCCTAGATCAAGGTACCAGCATGGTTGGGTTCTGGCTCGCAGACAGCCACTTCTTGCTGTGTCTTCACACAGTGGAGAGCGAAAGTGAGCTCTGGTCTTTTCCTCTTCGTGGGGCCCCACCCTCCCAAAGACCCCATCTCCAAATACCATCACACTGGGGGTTAGGGCTTCAACATATGAATTTGGGTCGGGGTGGGTGGATACAATTCACTCCACAGACATGAACGTTTACATACATATACACCCACTTGACCATCAACCAGACCAATATCTAGAACATTAGCCATGAAGCTAAGACCCTTTTCCTATTAATACCCATCCCTCTCAGACAGAACTATCTTCTGATTTCTATCACCGTTAGATTAATTTTGCTCTCATGAACTTCATAACAATGGGATCACACAGTGTGTCATCTATAGTGTCTCTCTTTGCTCAACATGATATTTGAGATTCATCAACGTGTGTCTATCAGATTGTTCTTTTTATTGCTGAGAAGTATGACCACAATTTGCTTATCCATCCTTCTGTTGATGACTATTTGGATTATTTCTAGTTTCAACTAATATAAAGTTGCTACGAATGTTCTTAGACAAGTCTTTTTGTGGATGTATGTACTCATTTCTCCAGAGTGTGTACTCAGGAGTGGAAGTGTTGGGTCTTAGGATAGGTGTTTATTTAATGTTATTAGAAACAGTCAAGTGATTTCTCAAAATGATTGACTATTTTACACTGCTACTTTACACTCCTATCAGCAAGATATCAAAGTTCTGGTTGCTCTAGATCCTCACCAATGCTTGGAATTGTCAATCTTTGTAACTGTATCCACTCTAATATATTGTGGTTTCTCACTGTGATTTTAATCTGCATTTCCCCAATGACTCATGATGTTGAGTACCTTTTCATATGTTTGTTGGCCATTCATGTATCTTCTTCTGTGAAGTTCTTATTCAACTCTTTTGCCCATTTATTATTATTTTTTTAATTTGTAGGATTCCTTATGTATCTTGACCACAAATCCTTGGTCAGATAAATGAATTGCAAATATGTTCTACCAGTCTGTGGCTTGCCTTTTAATTTTCCTGTTTTTTAAAGAGCAGAAATTTTGACAAAGACTAACATCAATTTTTTTTCTTTTATTCTTTGCCCTTTTCCATTCTAAGAAAGATTTGACTACTTCAAAGATAGTGTCCTATGCTTTTCGTATGGATGTTTTATACTTTTAGCTTTCACATGTAGGTCTATGGTCCATATGGATATCCAGTTGCTCTGCAATCATTTATTAAAAAGACCTTCTGTTTCCCCCGATGAACTGCATTGGTGTTTTGTTTGGTTTTGATTTTGTTTTTCCGAAAATCCACTGACTGCAGACACACGGGTCTTTTCTGGACTTCTATTCTGTTTCATTGATCTAATTGTCTTTCCTTATGCCAATATTACACTGCTTAAATACTGTAGCTTTATGCTAAGTTTTAAAATCTGGTAGCGTAAACCCTCCTACTTTGTTCTTTTTTAAGACTGTCTTGGCTATTTTAAGTCCTTTGCATTTCCATATAAATTTTAGAATCAGTTTGTCAATTTATATTCTGAAAAAAAGTCTGCTAGGATTTTGGTTAAGATTGCATTATCTCTATAGACAAATTTGGAGATTATTGACACCTGAAGATTGAACAATTTAAGGTACCAATCTATGAACATGTCCTAATTTTCATTTATTTAGATAATCCTTAAATTAATCCAGCAATAATTTTATAGTATACTATAGAAGATTTACACATTATATTTGTTCCTATGCATTGAATGGTTTTCATCCTGTTTTAAATGTCTGTGTTTTGTAATTTCATTTTTCAATTGTTTATTGGTAGTATGTATAAATACAATTAATTTCTGCATGTTCGCCCAGTATCCTGTGACCTTGATGAGTTCAACTGTAGTTCTGCTTGTATATTCCTTTGGATTCTCCACACACACAATCCTGTCTTCTGTCAATAAAGATAGTTTTAATTCTTTCTTTCCAATCATCATGCCTTCTATTTGTTTTTTCTTGTCTTATTGCACTGGTGAGGACTTCCATTATGATATTGAAAGAAGTAGTGAGAGTAGGAATCCTTATCTCATTCCCTGGTCACAGTTGCTTTGATTGCAAAGATCAGAGCCTACTCAAATTTGTTCAAGTAAAAGAGGCATGTGGTAAGGATGCTGGAATCCCAAAGAAACCAAATAAAAGAGATGAAGCTCAACTCTATAGGAAGGGAAAAGCCATCAGGAGAGCCACTTTCTCCTTTTCTCAGGGGCCATGGGGCCCACTCCTCTCTGCTCTGTGGACTGCTTTATTCTCCTGCTCTCTTCTCAGACCAGCTTCTCCTGTTTGTCACATTGCACATGACCCAAAATGGCAGCCATAGCCGATATGACCTTTCAGCTTGGCTCTCCACAGCCATTGTGGATTTTTGTGTCTCTAAGACAGAATTTCTAAGGAAAAAAATTCTGGTTGGCCATTCTTGGGTCAGGTGTTTAGCTCTGGACCAATCAGCTAAAAGAACAGGAGGCAGGATTAATGAGGTCATTCCCACTTCAGAGGAAACTGTGTTGGGGAGAATCTTTGAGAAGTATGTGAAGGAGAGCCAGGCACCCAAAATGTATCTCATGTAATTAGAGTCCGGGCTTCCCACATGAGGGAATGCCAAAGGGGTCTTGGCTGAGGTGAGAAGCAGCAGAATGGAAGTTAGAGCAGTAGGGGCTGGAGGCTAGATTAGAGGATTAATGTCTTCTGAGACCCAGATGGCCAAGGAACCAGTCCTCCATTTTCTAGAAGTTTGGGTGGTGCTGATATGAAGCACGTGATGTTCTTCTTAGTGGTCAGTGCCTATCCCCAGAGGTTCTAGGATTGTCTGCAGCTCACCCAAGGGTGTCCTGCAAGTCCTCTTCCATATGCCCAAAAGCAGGGGGTTCACGGTGCTGCTGGGCAGTGCAGCAGGAGGGGAACACGATTACTATAGACAGATGTGCTAGCAAGAGGAGCACAGGAAGGGAACTAACGTCTGTTGAGGGTCTTTATGTGTACGACCGCTTTAAATTCTCTTACATTATTCCCATCTCACAGATTGGAAAACTAAGGCTCAAAGTTTGTAAGTAGCCTGAGGTGGCACAGCCAGTAAGAGAGCCAGACCAGGAACCCAGAGGCTTAGACTCCACACCCCATCGTCTCCCACTTCCCAGGCTGCCCTGGATGGAGGTATTGCCAGGGTAAACTTGGCTGTGAGAAGGAGGGTGTTACTGTTAAGCTGCCCACAGTGGGCAAAGCCCAGAGGCACTCCCAGTCCGTCACCAGATTGGTCCCTTAAGGGTCCTCTCAAGTCAAGATGTTATAAGTTAGGTCTTTACTATAGATGTAATGTCCCAGAAATCATTTCATATCATAAAAGTACCAAATTGATAAATATAGATACACACATATGAGAAAAGAACTCAAACATGTGCTTTGATGAATTGACATTTCTATATAAAATTAAACTACATTATAAATTTTCACATGGGGCAATTTTTCTGCATGAAATGAGCAGGCTGATGCTTCTTAAAATATTTGTCCCCTGATCTTCCGACTGAAAATGCCTTTGTCTTTTCCTGGCAGTGCCCTGAGGGAATCGCAGGAGTTTCTAACTGTTCCAAGGATTGTCAGCCTGTATTAAGCATTAGAGTCACCCCAGGGTTAACACTCGCAGGGCAGCCAGGGGCAGCCTCACTCCGTGTTAACAGCTCTGCTCTACTTGCTCCAGCCAAACCTTCCTCATTATTAACTATTGTGACTATTATCCCTGGATCCATCTCCAAAATGATCATTGCCATGAAATCCCTCACTGCCATTAAAGGCTCGTGCATGGCACTGTGAGTCTTTGAAGGCTGATACGAGGGAGGGACCGGTTTCCATATTGGAAAGTGTATATGTTTCCATGGAAATATACAAGTTCCATGTATTGTAACCCTGGGGGCAGCTTGTCAGATGTTCATAAATGCTAGTTTGGGTTGTCACTAGGAGAGCCTCACAGTCTTTACAATCCGTAAACACAAGAAACAAATGTGAGTCACTGCAGATTGGCGGCTGCCTCTTTGATTCAAGGAAGCTGCTTTGGGTTTTGCCATTAGTCAGTCATTTGGGGCAATACACGAGCTGAAGAAATGCAGCCTGACTCTAATCAGCCTCTAGAGCTACCAGTTTATAAGACACACAGGAGCGAGAGGAACCAGTAAAACACACTGCAGTCGCAATCAACAAAATCCAGACAAGACCGGTGACGCAATTTCTCAACATAGTACAAGGAGAAAACGAGAAAGTGAAGCAGCGATTCGAAGGTTCTCAAGGAAAAAACAAGGAAGTGAGGGAGCGATTCGAAGGTTCTCAAGCAACATCGACCCACTGCAACACATAGACCTTACTTGAATCCTGATCCAAACAAACACTGTGTCCCTTTTCTGGAATGGAACGTTTCAAAGACGATCAGGGAAATTTGAACATGGATCAGATGTTTGATGATACTAAGAAATTATTAATTTTTTAAGGCATGTTAAAGGTATTATGCTATTTTAAAGTCCTTTTCTTTTAGAGATACATTCTGAAATATTTTGGATGAAACGGATATGATGTCTGGGATTCGCTTCAAAATAATGCAGGCCCAGGAAGGCGTGGGTAGGAGTAGGGATGAAAGAAGACAAGCCATGAGGTGGTTAGGAATCCACCTGCCAATGCAGGGGACACGGGTTCAAGCTCTGGTCCAGGAAGAACCCACATGCCGCAGAGCAACTAAGCCCGTGCACCACAACTTCTGAGTCTGCGCTCTAGAGCCTGTGAGCCATAACTACTGAAGCCCGTGTGCCTAGAGCCTGTGCTCCACGACAAAGAGAAGCCACCACAATGAGAAGCCCGCGCACTGCAATGAAAAGTAGCTCCCGCTTGCTGCAACTAGAGAAAGCCCACACACAGCAATGAAGACCCAACGCAGCCAAAAATAAATAAATAAATTTTAAAAGTTAAAGGGACTTCCCTGGTGGCGCAGTGGTTGGGAATCCACCTGCCAATGCAGGGGACGTGGGTTCGAGCCCTGGTCCGTGAAGATCCCACATGCCGCAGAGCAACTAAGCCCGTGCGCCACAACTACTGAGCCTGTGCTCTGGACCCCACGAGCCACAACTACTGAGCCTGAGTGCCACAACTGCTGAGCCCGTGTGCCACAGCTACTGAAGCCCAAGCGCCTACAGCCCGTGCTCCACAACAAGAGAGGCCACCGCAACGAGAAGCCCGCGCACCGCAACAAAGAGTAGGCCCCCTAAAAAAAAAAAAAAAGAGTAGCCCCCGCTCGCCGCAACTAGAGAAAGCCTGCTTGCAGCAACAAAGAGCCAACCCAGCCAAAAGTAAATAATCAATAAATAAATTTATTAAAAAAAAAAGAAGATAAGCCATGAGTCTTTAACTGTTGAGCTGGTGATAGGTATTTGGGTAGTTCATTATACTTTTCTGTCTACTTTAGTGTATGTTTGAAATTTTCCATAATAAAAAGTTGACTTATTATATCTTTTGAGAGCTTATTTTTTCAAAAATAAACAGGCAGGAGTGGAAGTAGAGAGGCCCTTCAGGCCCCACCCCAATCCCCCTGCCTGTGTCCTCTTTTCCAGGAGGTTGGGCAGAATCATCAACCCCTACCACTGATCATGGTGGTCTAGGGGACGTGGACTGCAGGCTCCCTGAAGGCAGGACCAGGCCAAGTTTTGTTCCCCCTGAGCACTTAGCACACGCCTGACTCACCAGGAGTGCTCAGTATTTGCAGAGGCAGGGAGGCTCCCTGGGCAGAGGTTGCAGCCTGGGAACTTGACGACCCTTTGAAGGCACACCTGTGCAAACTAGTCCAGTCGTGGCCCAGGACTGCTCAGACCAAGGCTCTCACAAAGCCAGGTCACAGTGGCACCGGGATAGGTAAATATTGCAGTCCTGGCAGGAATGCAGCAGCTCTAATGCGGAAGGGTTTGCCTGCCCCAGCTGCCTTCTGGAAATAACCCACTTCTCCAGCTCCTCCAGTGAGACAGGAGACCCAGTACCGTCAACAATAAAAATGCAAACGGAGCATCATCAGTTAACTTCCTCTCCGGCAATCCCTCTACCTGGGCACTGGCTAAGCCCGGGAGTGCCCACCCCTTCTGTGCAACGTGAACTAAGGACACTGCCACGCTCAAAGGATCTCAGGCCACTTGGACATGGTGACTGAAGAGGTTTAGATGTTCTGTCTCTGAAATTGTTTCTATTCTTAGACTGTCTCAGAACAAATATAACTGTGACTATGCAGCTAATTTCATATATTTTTGACAGCTCTATCTTATTTTCAGCAGTGCTAAACTTTTCTTCCCTTTGGGAAGTTGAAGGACTGTGTTCCCCACCTCCCCACCAGGCCTTGACACGGGCTGCAGGGCAAGTGGCTCTTTCAGGGTGACCTTGGGATGGGCATGACCCCCAGCTCTCCCTCCTCCTGTTCTGCCCAGAGGTGACCAGACAAAGGCACAGGAACTTGCAAACGACTCAGATCTTAAGGGATTAAGTGGACAGTCTCTTGGACTTGCTAACTCCTTTAACATTTGAAACAACAATAATAGTAATAATAATAGGCATGGGGCAGAGCTTGACACGTAGGTGTTTGTTTGTTTTTCTTGCCTGCATGGCGTGCTGCTTTCGGGATCTTATTTCCCTGACCAGGAATTGAACCTGCACCCCCTGCAGTGGAAGTGCAGAGTCTTAACCACTGGACTGCCAGTGAAGCCCCTGATGCATGGGTTTTACCTACGTAATTATACCTTTGGTGTTTTAAGCTGTTGACATCTTCTGACTTGTTAAGTTGTCCTTTTAGGTTACTTTTGCCTTAATTGGGTTATTCTAGTTTATTTTACCTATCATTCTTTTAATTTTTAGGCTTCACCTTCCTTCTTATTCTCCCTCTATTTAAATCACCTTTTAAATGTTTTCCTTTAGATTTTACCTTTATAATTACTTCCACTAATAAAATCCAGCGCTTCTGGCTTTGCTCTAGTATCAAATCCTCCCCTGAACCCCGCCACTTTATTTTGTTTTTAACTTAACTGTTTAACTCCCTAAGCTTCTGGGGGGTTGTAGGTCTTAACTTATTGCTTTATTTCTTATTTCTTTTTAAGCTATAATGTTTTATATGTCCTTTTGTTTTGTTTGCTTGACTGTTCACAACCATAACTTTTCAATAACTTAATTTTGTTCTTAAATTATTATTTTATTGGTTCTACCCCTTATGCATAATGTTAATTTTTCTGTTTCTTTTGTTTGTCATAAATCTGTATCTTATTGGTTGTATTTTTCTCTAATTCTTTAGAATTCTTTTATTTGTTTATTTATAAAATTTATTTATTTTTGGCTGCGTTGGGTCTTTGTTGCTGTGCACGGGCTTTTTCTCTAGTTTCGGCCAGCGGGGGCTACCTCTTCGTGGCGGTTCACGGGCCTCCCATTTCGGTGGCCTCTCTTGTTGTGGAGCACGGGCTCTAGGCGTGCGGGCTTCAGTAGTTGTGGCTCGCGGGCTCTAGAGCGCAGGCTTGGTAGTTGTGGCACACGGGTCTAGCTGCTCCTCGGCATGTGGGATCTTCCCGGACCAGGGCTCGAACTCACGTCCCCTGCATTGGCAGGTGGATTCTTAACCACTGCACCACCAGGGAAGCCCTTGAATTCTTTTCTTTTTTCTTTTTTTAAATTAATTGATTTGGCTGCTTCGGGTCTTAGTTGCAGCACGCGGGATCTTTAGTCGCAGCATGCGGACTCTCAGTTGCAGCATGTGAGATCTAGTTCCCTGACCAGAGATTGAACCCGGGCTCCCTGCACTGGGAGCAAGGAGTCTTAGCCACTGGACCACCAGGGAAGTTCCTCTTTTGGATTCTTAATTTCAAAAATTTTACCTCCTGGACTGGCCCTGGGGAGGATGTGGAAGCTGGGGCAGTGGATCCAGGAAACCTGTTTCTCTCACCTTCAAGACCCGCCCTGCTCTGACCTTAGGAGGCCCAGAAGGATCCTCATACAGGCAAGAGATCAGAGAAGTTCAGAGCGGGGCTTGAGTCCTGGGTTGTCCTCATACCAGCCTGTGGTTTGGGGTAAATAAATCCTCACTCCTCCCAAGCCTCAGCCACCTCATACTATAGAGGAAAAGAGCCGAGTCTGAAACCAGAAAACAAGCGGACAGGGTGGAGCACATACAAGCAAACAGTAAACTGCGTCTGTCTTCGGGAGGGATCAGAGAATACATACAGTGTGATTTCATTTTGGTACAATTCAAAAACCTGCCAAACTAAACAAGGTGGGCAAAGTCTGAATCTAATCATAGAAAACCTCAGAAAACCCAAATCAAGAAAGAGTCTACAGAATAATTGGCCTGAAATCATTGTCAAGGTTACAAATGGCAAAGACTGAGGAACCATTCCAGCCTGAAGGAAACCAAAGCAGCTAGACAGCTAGACACACTGGGTGAGTCTGGATTGGATCTTTCTGCCGTGAAGGACATTATTGGGACAACAGATGAAATCTGAATGGAGTCTGAACATTAGTTGGCAATAGTGTATCCAAGTTAACTTTCTGATTTTGGTGATATTTTGGTTATATAGGAGCTGGTCCTTGGTTGTAGAAAATACAGACTAAACAGTATTTGGGGGTGATGGGAGATCGGTCAACAACTGACCCTCCAATAGTTCAGTAAAAGTTAAAAAGAGAAAAACGTTCTTTGTACTGTACTTTGTACTGTACTGTACTTACAACTTTTGAGATTCTTTCAAAATGTAAGAAAAATTTTGAAATATCTTGAGCCTTGAAAAATAAAGGCCGCAGGCTCTTGATATAGATTCGCAAGTTTGACTCTGGCTCCATTGTTTACTAGGTGTGAAAGCAAGTTACTCAGGCTTGCTTTGCCTCAATTTACGCATCTTTAAATTGGGGATGATAGCAATGCTTAACTCACTGGAGGCACGATGAAGAAAACTAAGTTAATATCTATAAAGTGCTGAGAACAATGATCAATAGCGAACATGCGTTTCCTGTTTATCTCAAGGATTTAAAAGTGCTCTCACTTCAAGGCCTTTGCACCTGCTGCTCCCACATCAACCACTGTTGCCTGGATACTTTCTATTCATCCTTCAGGTCTCACTTAGCTTCTTCCAGAAAGCCCTCCCTGACCCTCCATCCCTCCGTCCCACTTCCTGCCTCAGGCTGCATTAGAAACTCCTCTCTCAAGCTCCCATAGTACCGTGTACTATCCCCATCATAGGTATTAATTTATAATTTCCTGATGACTTATCTTTTCTATCAGATGATACTTAGCTCAAGGCATCTTTGTTCATGGTCATATCCTCAGGCCTAAGATAGTTAATGAATGAATGAATGAATGATCTGGTTGCACGCCTCCCCTGTCATAGATTTGAGAATGAAGCATCCTTTGTTTGAGGATGTGATTCCAGGCCCCAAGTCTGGAGGGCACCATTCACACTGTCATCTATGTAAAAGGGACCCCTGGAGTTGGGCAGTGCACAGCCTGAGCTGCTGTACATGGCAGCCCTGAGGACAAATCAACAGTTGCCTTCATAGATGATCTGTTCTGTTACCCATATACCAGTAGGAAGGATGAATCATTTTATGGTTAGCTGCTCTAAAACAGAAATCATTACTTTGGCAGATGCTTCACCCTGCAAACCAGAGGAATCCATTGATTTATGTGTTCTGTCATTTAATGAATATTTACTGAGCACCTCCACTGTTCTGAGTGCTGATTTCTATCAGAAAACTCCTTATTTGGTGACTCAGGGAAACATTTAGCAACCACTTCCCTGAAAACTTCCCAGAAAGCCTCAGTGCCCTAAAGCCTATGGTCCAGAAGCCTATTGCTGGGCTTTAGTTGTGTGGTTCTGGCGCATTCCTTCTTGGAAAGGTTTCCAGGCCCCAATCACTTCAACTCATGCTCCATGGAAAGAACTGTGACCTTGACTACGTGTCCTGGAGCATCCACAGAACAGCTCTTCCAAGGAAGATTCTGGCTCTGGGCAGATCGCTGAGAAGTTTGTGCCACTTCATTTTCATAAGAGGATGTATGTCAACTATCCTCTGGCCTGATTTATCACTGTTTGTTTCTCATTCATTCATTTTGAGCACATTGGTCACGTAGGAGTAGCAGTCTCAGATTTAAACCATCAATACCAAGAGGTGGATACACCAATCCCTTTTCAAAGGGAGATTGATCAAGGCAATTGATTACGTTGCCAAGGTTTTCCAGCAAAAAGATGGCAAAGTCAGAAAATACAAACCCCCAACATGTTGTTTGGCAAATAATACTATTTCCTTGTAGAAAGTGACCCATGAAGTTAACTAATCTACTATTGGAAAAACATAGTAATCACTGTGAGAATAATCAATAAAACGGTACTAGATGCAATGATAGATCATCTCCCAGAAATCCTGGAACTCTTAGTTTGGCTAGTAGATAAAGCAGTGTACAAGAAAGAAGCAAATGCCAAGCAGCAGAAAAGGTTCTGAAATGTAATAAGTATCACCCTGCTCCACAGACTCATGAGGAATCAATTAAATCAATGGAAGAACGTATGGAAAACATTTAAAACAGTACTTGCCACATAGGAGGTGCTTGATAAATGTCTGCTGGAATTTGAATAGCTTGAATTTCCTCTGCAATTCTTATACGTATTAACATTTCTTATATTACTTGGTTCTTAGGTGTTGTCCTTGGATTTATATTCATATTTCCAGTTTCCATTAGCATTACTCTGGCTTTATTTTTTATTTTATTTTACTTTTAAATTTATTTATTTTATTTATTTATTTTTGGCTGTGTTGGGTCTTCGTTGCTGCACGTGGGCTTTCTCTAGTTGCAGCGAGCAGGGGCTGCTCTTCGTTGTGGTGCGCAGGCTTCTCATTTTGGTGGCTTGTCTTATTGCAGAGCACAGGATCTAGGCGTGCAGGCTTCAGTAGTTGTGGCACGTGGGCTCAGTAGTTGTGGCTTGTGGGCTCTAGAGCGCAGGCTCAGTAGTCGTGGTGCACGGACTTAGTTGCTCTGCGGCATGTGGGATCTTCCCAGACCAGGGCTCGAACCCGTGTCCGCTGCATTGGCAGGCGGATTCTTAACCACTGTGCCACCAGGGAAGTCCCGCTGGCTTTATTTTTAAAGAGCTGCCTTAATCACCATGCAGAACACACAGGTTCCAGGTCCTTGCCTGAGGTGTGAGCCCCAGCCTGTCACCAACAGAACCCTCCTGGTGGCAGCTGAAGGTTTTGCAGCCCTTTTACCCTTTGGTAACCTGGATTTTGTCCCTGGACGGCACCAGGCCCTCACAGGGCTCTGTGCTTTCCCTCCACCTTTCAGCTCTAGCAGCAAAGCCTCTACTAAGCCTCACTTCAATGTCCTGCCTCTGGCTTACGGTATAAGTCAGCCACAGACAGACAAATACTGTATGTTTTCACTCATGTGACATCTAAAAAATAAACAAATGGACAAAACAGAAACAGACTCACAGATACAGAGAGCAAAGTAGTGGTTGCCAGTGGGGAGAGGGGGAGGGACAAGATGGGGGAAAGGGATTAAGAGACACAAACCACTGGATATAAAATAAGTAAGATACAAGGATGTAATGCACAGCACAGAGAATATAGCCAATATTTTATAACAACTTTAATGGAGTTTAATGGAGCATAATCTGTAAAAATATTGAAGTACTATGTTGTACACCTGAAACTAGTATTGTAAATCAACTACACTTGAAGTTTAAAAAAGGAGATACCATAAAACACTGCCGCTCAAAACTTCCCGTCACACTGACTACAGCAATACCATTGAGCAAGTCATCTTTCACACAAGAATCCATGGGAGTGGGCTTCCCTGGTGGCGCAGTGGTTGAGAGTCCGCCTGCCGATGCAGGGGACACAGGTTCGTGTTCCGGTCTGGGAAGATCCCACATGCTGCGGAGTGACTGTGCCCGTGAGCCATGGCCACTGAGCCTGCGCGTCCGGAGCCTGTGCTCCGCAACGGGAGAGGCCACAACAGTGAGAGGTCCGTGTACCACAAAAAAAAAAGAATCCATGGGAGAAATGACTTCTTTCGCCTATAAACAATGTATGGGGATTTCCACTGCACGTAAGGGAATTGGGGGGTGACGGGCGGGGTGCGCCGGCTAGAGAGAGAAAAGAGCAAGTGATGTGGCCCTCGGCACCCTGGTGGCACCAAGGGCAGGCAGCACGCAGCGCCCTGGAAGGGAGTGTCAGAACTCCCCCCTTGCTTTTCTCCTCTCTGCTGTGGGTAACTGGCACTGCCTGTCTCCTAAATCCTGACACTGCCAGCCATGCAACTATAAAACCTCCAGATGAAGATCTTGACTCCACACTGTAGGATAATCACATGCTCTATTTCGGCCAAGTTTAATTACTATGCCGGGAGTCAGGTCTTTCCAGGTTGCAAAGTCACATGCCAGCCAAGACAAGGCCATCACACCTGGCCTGGGGAGACATGTAAGAACCTGTGTGTGAGCCAAGGAGATGAGATGCTGGATTTGGGTTCAAGGCGGAACAGCAAATCACAGGTAATTCATTTTACAGAGTCTGCTACATCTAAAGAGGGCCACAGGAAGTGCCTGGGATGATGCATGCGTGGAAAACCCCGTGCTGCCGGAGGGTAACTCCTGGTCAACCAGAGAGGGCTAAAGGGACAGCAGCTTCGGCAGAAAGGACCCAGTGTCTTTGTTCACTTTGCAGTCTTTGCTTTGGCGAGTGTCAAACACACAATGGGACAGCGACACTGGTTGTCCTCAGAATTTTCTGGCAAAAAGCTGAAGGAATGTGGGGTATTCCTCCTCCAAGACACCCAGTGACCCCACTGCCCAGTATTCATGGCCTCCTATTGAGTGTGGGCTGGACTTCATGACCACTTCTAACTGATAGGAAGGCTTAAAGGCATGTGAATTAGAGTCAAGGTCATAAAAGGCAGCAGGCATTAGTCTCTCCCTCTTGTGGATCACTCACTCTGGGGAAACCAGCTTCCATGTCATGAGGACACTGGGTAGCCCAAGAAAGGCCCACATGGCAGCAGCTGGACCGCATCCCCGTGAAAGAAACATGTGCTTCCTGGCCCAGGAGAGAATAAATGTTGCTGTAAGCTGCAAAGTCATGGGGCCATTTGTTACACGGCAATAGATAACTAATACATTGGGAACATTCTATAAACTGCACTAGAAGGTAAAGTCTACCCATATATACAATATGCTGGGCAGAATGCTTGGCATCATATCCCTCTGACCCCATCTGCCTTCCTCCTGTTCCCCTGCCACATGGGACACTACACACACACACACACACACACACACACACACACACACACAGGGCCCTCACAGCCCTCAGGCAATGACTGACACCACAGTATAAAATTCCAGCTTCCTTGTGACCGAGGGGCAGTTAATGTCCCACACCCCTGTGGGGGCAGCTGAGACTGGGACTCTGCCTGAAACCCTCTGCTTGGCATTTCTTCTCCCTGTCCTGCTTCTCCACTCCCTCACTCGTTTCTCCTGGGAGCTCCTCCTTAAGGAGTCATGTGCACTTGAATCTCTATCTCAAGGGAATCTGACCTAGGATACCCCATATTAAAACCCGGCCTCCTTGAAAAAAGAAAAATAAAGATGGCAAGTCTTAATTGAAATTTCCCCTTAAAGTTATCAGATTCTTAAAGAAATTCTTCCATTCCCATAATTAAGATAACTTTTAAACAAAGAAAATCTGTTTACAACTTTAAGTGTACCATTTATCCAGTAAGTTTTCAAGAAGTATTTACTAGGCCTCTATGATGGGTAAGTCAATAAAATAAATCCTTCAGCAACTATAGATGAAATAATGGGCCCTCGACGAGCATCTTTTTGGAAACCATCAGTGTAATATTATCAGCATGGTGTTGTCGGTCATTTGGGGGCTTGCACATAATGACCATTTAAAGTCAATAACATACAGTATTTGTTTTTCTCTTTCTGACTTACTTCACTCTGTATGACAGACTCTAGGTCCATCCACCTCACTACAAATAACTCAATTTCGTTTCTTTTTATGGCTGAGTAATATTCCATTGTATATATGTGCCACATCTTCTTTATCCATTCATCTGTCAGTGGACACTTAGGTTGCTTCCATGTACTGGCTATTGTAAATAGAGCTGCAATGAACATTTTGGTACATGACTCTTTTTGAATTATGGTTTTCTCAGGGTATATGCCCAGTAGTGGCATTGCTAGGTCGTATGGTAGTTCTATTTGTAGTTTTTTAAGGAACCTCCATACTGTTCTCCACAGTGGCTGTATCAATTTACATTCCCACCAGCAGTGCAAGAGTGTTCCCTTTTCTCCATATCCTCTCCAGCATTTATTGTTTGTAGAGTTTTTGATGCTGACCATTCTGACTGGTGTGAGATGATATCTCATTGTAGTTTTGATTTGCATTTCTCTAATGATTAATGATGTTGGGCATTCTTTCATGTGTTTGTTGGCAGTCTGTATATCTTCTTTGGAGAAATGTCTCTTTAGGTCTTCTGCCCATTTTTGGATTGGGTTGTTTGTTTTTTGTTATTGAGCTGCATGAGCTGCTTGTAGATTTTGGAGATTAATCCTTTGTCAGTTGCTTCATTTGCAAATATTTTCCCCCATTCTGAGGGTTGTCTTTTGGTCTTGTTGCTAACACATATACATGGAATCTAAGAAAAAAAAATGTCATGAAGAACCTAGGGGTAGGACAGGAATAAAGACACAGACCTAATAGAGAATGGACTTGAGGATACAGGGACGGGGAAGGGTAAGCTGTGACAAAGTGAGAGAGAGGCATGGACATATATACACTACCAAACATAAAATAGCTAGCTAGTGGGAAGCAGCCGCATAGCAGAGGGAGATCAGCTCGGTGCTTTGTGACCACCTAGAGGGGTGGGATAGGGAGGGTGGGAGGGAGGGAGACACAGAGGGAAGAGATATGAGAACATATGTATATGTATAACTGATTCACTTTGTTATAAAGCAGAAACTAACACACCACTGTAAAGCAATTATACTCCAATAAAGATGTAAAAATAAAAACAAATATATTTAATGCTCCATCTATTCTACAGAAAGAATATAGATAACAATTTTTAAAATCAATGTATTTTGGCCTAACTCTGCAAAGAAATAAATAGCAAGTAATTTGTAAAAATAAATAAATAAATAAATAAAAATGAAGTCAATAACGAGCAGCTGCGTGTTGGACGCTCCGGCGGGTGTGGCGGCCTGGTCTCTGCAGGGGCGTAGAGTGTGGATGCTCAGTACTCACTCGTGGAATCAATTACTGGACACTTGGCAGCGGATACACGTTTGTCAGCTGTTCCTCCTTTTTTTCTGAAGCACGTGGTGAAATCAATCATCTGTTGGTGAAACTGACTGAACCAGCAGACAAGGCAAGTCTGGTTTTGATGGTGACAGTTTCAGAACAAACTGTCTCAGAGGAGGGCAGGGGGATAGGCAGTGGTGAGGGGACCTCCTGGAAGTAACCTGAGGTCACAGCAACTGTCAGGACTAAGAGCCTCCCCTGACCCTCTCCTTGCCCTGCTGGCCGTGGAACAGCACGCGTCCATGGAGAGAGGTCCTGCCCCCTTGGTTGTCCTTTCTGTAAAATCGGAATACAGCTCTTCTAGCCAGGCCTTCCTCTGCTCCCCCAGACCCTCATTTCCTTACACCCTGCGCACACCCCAGTAGGAAAGTGGAGCCAGGAATCCCGGGGTGGCGTGTCAGGGGAGAGTGGCTGCAGGGCCAACCCCACTGCCCGTCCCTCGGCAGCCCTGGCAGCCCCGCTGATACTTCCACTCACACGTATCATAGAAATGTTCTTTTCCTACAGAATGGGCCACGTTTTTTAAATTAATGAATTTGTTTGTTTAATTTTTTGGGCCGTGCTGTGCAGCTTGCGGGATCTTATTTCCCCAACCAGGGATTGAACCCGGGCCCTCAGCACTGAGAGCTCAAGAGTCCTAACCACTGGACCGACAGGGAATTCCCAGGCTACGTTTTTTAAAAAACGTATACAAACAACACAGCTCACTGAATTTACAAATCCATTGGAAAACCATAGAAACCCTAAAATTAAGACAAGCAAAAGAGGGCTTCCCTGGTGGCGCAGTGATTAAGAATCCACCTGCCAATGCAGGGGACACAGGTTTGAACCCTGGTCCGGGAAGATCCCACATGCCGCAGAGCAACTAAGCCCGTGAGCCACAACTACTGAGCCTGCGCTCTAGAGCCCGCGAGCCACAACTACTGAAGCCCGTGCACCTAGAGCCCGTGCTCTGCAACAAGAGAGGCCACCGCAATGAGGAGCCCCCGCACAGCACTGAAGAGTAGCCCCTGCTGGCCGCAACTAGAGAAAGCCCACGCGTAGCAACAAAGACACAATGCAGCCAAAAATAAATAAATTAAATTAATTAATTAAAAAAAAAAAACAAGCAAAAGAAAAGCATTATTGAACCAGGCTGGGTTCGCCCCACACACAGCAAGCCAAAACGCTGAGGTTCCGAGGTTTGCAGCAAGGAGAGGGTTTATAAAGAAGAATCATGGGCCGACACATGTGGGGAGCAGGGGAAGCACGGGGAGTGTGGGAGAGTGGGGAAAGGAAATTGGGAAAAGGTGCAGTCATCACCCTGCTCAGGTGTAACTGAGCTACAGGCCTCTACACGTTCAACAATGGAGGCTCTTAGCACGATCTGAGGGGGGGGGGGTTTCAGTCCTCTGACGTCAAAGGGTCACCCACTTGCTCGTGCCCAGTTGGAGGTTCAGTGGTCCTATCCAGTCTTAACCAGCCCAGCTCTAACCAGATGCGGCTGACTTTCAGCTCAGCTCAAACTAGAGGCAGCTGACTCCAAGTTCCTCGAAAACAACTCAGGCAAACATCTCACTGTTTAGGCTAAGTGCCATTTGGAAGACATGCAAGTCTTAAAATGACCTTAATTACTGAAGGCAGGTGAAATGGATTTGACTAATAATTACTCAGTTTCAAAAAGATTATTCACAAAAGAAAAATACAAAACCATCATAAACACACACAAAAAACCAACTTCACTAGTAAAGAAAAAAATGCGAAACAGAACAAGGTTTCATTTTTCATGTACCAAATTGACACACTGCTTAAAATTCAAATATTGAATACCGGAAAGGGTACAGAGAGAGACACTGGTTGGGTGTAAACTGGCATGACCTTTTGTAATTTCATGAAATATGTGAAAAGCAATAAAAATCTTCTTAATCTTGACCAAGAGTCTATCCTAAAAAAATGATCAGAAATCAGATAAAGGTATTTATCACTGAGCTACTTACACTTCATTGTGTCAGATGCCTGTTGAGCTCGTACGATGGTCCAGGCTTTGCTCTGGGTACCAGGGGGTCAGTAGCGGACACAGGAGACCAAAAGCTCTGCCTTCCTGGGGCTCCCATTCCGGGAGGGTCTCCCACGCTTGGCAAGGTGACTGGCAAAGGCCACCTCATTCCCTCAGCCTTTATACCATCCCTAACTCAATATTCTATACTTTACATCCGACTGCATTTAAAATTGATTGTTAATACAGTTTTTTAAACCAAATGTGCCCTTTCTCTAAATACTTCTTTTCCTTTCCCCCAACTTCTTATAAAGAAAGAAATTTAACCTACAGATATACCCTCAACCTAGACCTCCTAAATGATTAACATCTTGCATATGTGTATTCTCTTTCTCCCTCTTCTGTTTCCACTAAACCATAGGAAAGTAAATTGCAGGCATCAAACACTTCACCCCTAAATATCCAGTGCAAAGCTTCTAGGAATCAGTATTCTTCGACATGATCACAATGCCATCATCACACCTAAAAAGATTCACAATCATTCCATAATCTACCTACTAGCCAGTCTATATTCAACTTTCTTGCAACTGTCCCCAATATGTCTGTTTTCTTTTCTTTTCTTTCTTTTTTTTTTTTTTGGTGGCTCTGCTGAGTGGCTTACAAGATCTCAGTTCCCTGACCAGGGATTGAACCCCGGGCCACGGCAGTGAAAGCTCCAAGTCCTAACCACTGGACCACCAGGGAATTCCCCACAAAATGTCTTTTACAGCTGGGATTTGTGAATGAAGGTCTAATTAAATTCTGAGCACTGCATTTGTCAGATGCTCTCTTCAGACTCCTATAACCTCAACAGTCTCCCCATTTTTTTCCATGACTGACTTTGCGAAAATCCAGGCTTATCAACGGCAGGATGGCCCCCCTTGTGTGTCTGACTGCTTCCTTGTGCAGACTTTTAACCTGTTCCTTTACCCCCTATATTTTCTTTAAACTGAAAGTTAGGGCTAGACACTTGGTTACATTCAGGTTAAACAGGTTAAACATTTTTAGCAAGAATGCATCTAGGTGGTGTGTACTTCAAACTGCACCCCATCAAGAGGCACTAATGTCAGCTGGCCTGCTATTCCTGAGGCTAAGTTTGATCATTAGGTTAATTCAGGAGCTGCCAGACTGCTCCGAAGTAAAGGTACCATTTTTCCTTTCGCAACTAATAGGTTATCTGGAAAGTGATAGTTTGAGAACATGTAAATATCCTCTTTCCTATTAATCTTTCACTCAGTGGCTTTTAACATCCATTAATGCTCCTTCCTGTATCAACCATGACACTGGAAACTGTAAAATGAGAATGTTCTGTTACTCCTCCACTTGTATTAGTCGATGTTCTTCTGTGATGAAGACTCGCCTTTGTTTTTGTTCTACTTTGTTTCTGAGTTTCACTATGGATTCATGGTGGTTGATGGTTGTTGTTGAATTCAACGTGTCGGGTGAATCCATTACTGTCACTAATTTGGCCAGTAAGAGCCCCTTTAAGATGGCTATTATGTCCCTTGGACACATTCCTTCATATCCTTGAGTATTTCCTTACTTTCTGACACAGGAAGATACTTTATATAATTTCTACATCCCAGACCTGAAGTCAACCATTTCTCCAAGGAGCCCTAGTTTTAGTGCAGAATGATACTTAGAAACCAAGATCTTCAGGCTGTATGTGCTCAGAAACCAAGATCTTCAGGCTGTGTGTGCTCCTTCCTACTGGAAGGCCATCGCTTCTAGGACTTTTCAGTGGACAGAGCGAGGAAACGTGTCTGTGCTTATGTGTGTGTGCATGCATGTGTGTTCATAGGGACACCTTCAATTCCAACCTGACATACAGCATTTCTCCTCTCTCTCCCTATTCCATATTTTCATCTCCTTTTTCTAGCAGTGAGGCCCTTGGGTCTCAACATCAATGTATTACAGGATAATGCTCTATTCTACAAATACTCAGAGAAGAATTTCACAATTAATCTACCTATACCATAACCAATAACGAATCTACTATATTAGTTTCCTAAAGCACTGCGACAAACTACCACAAACTGGGTGGCTTAAGAATAACAGAACTTTGTTCTCTCACAGTCTTGGAGGCCAGAAGTCCAAAATCAAGGCAGGGCCACGCTCTCTCTGAAAGCTGCAGGGGAGAACCTGTCCCATGCCTCCCTCCTAGATTCTGGTGGTTGTTGGCAACACTTGCCGTTCCTTAGCTTGTAGATGCATCACTCCAATCTCTGCCAACGTCTTCACACAGTGTTCTCCTGTCTGTATGTCTGTGTCTCTGTGTCCAAATTTCCCTCTTCTTATAAAGACACCAGTTATTGGATTAGGGCTAATCAGTATGATATCATCTTAACGCCATTACATCTGCAAAGACCCTATTTCCAAATCAAGTCACATTCAAGGTACGAGGCATTAGGACCTCAACATATCTTTTCAGGGGACACAATTCAACCCGCCACACCTACAAAGTAAAATTTAAAATGTCTTTGCTTTTTTTAGTCCTGGAATAGATCTCAGTAATGGCACAAAGACAGAGCACTACATTAAAAAGTTACTTGAATTTTTTTGTGTTGTTATATTATCAACTTGATAATTACTTAAGTTCATTTGTTTCAGTTTATTTTCAATTCTAGGGTTTGATTTTCCCCCCCATACTTTCATATTTTTAAAAATTATTTGAATATCTAAAACATCTACATGGTTATATATTCAAAACTATATAAAAAGTACACTCAGAAAGGTCTTACTCTCTACCCCAGCTCTGGAAATAACCATCTTTACTGGTTTCTCTTCTTTCCTTCCCGTGTATCTCGTTTGGGATGGGGTGGGGTGGGGTGTGTAATTGTATGACTTCCTCTTCTTTAGTTCACAGACTGCATGTGCTCTTCCACACCTTGCTTCTTTCACGTAGCACTGGAAATCACTCCCTACCGGTTCAGAAACGCCTTCCTCATTCTCGATTCTGCTACGTAGGACTTCGTCGGGGTGACTATACCATGGTGTGGTCAACCAATCTTCTTTGGATGGCTATGTAGGTTGTTTCCAATATTTTGCTCTAAAACATAATGTCATGAAGAATGACCTTCTGCACATCTTATTTTGTATTTCAGGGCGTGTCTTCTGGGTAATTCTGAGAAATGGAAATGCTGGGTCAAAGGGGAAACGCGTGTTGTTTCAGTCCGACGGGGCCACTCTAACAAAATAGCATAGACTGGGTGGCTTGTGAACAGCAAACACTTATTTCTCACAGTTCTGGAGGCTGGGAAAGCCAAGACCAAGACGAGGGATCTCTCTGGGGTCTCTTTTATAAGGGCACTAATCTCATTGATGAGGACTCCACCCTCCTGACCTAATCATCTTCCAAAAGCCCCACTTCCGGCACCTTGGGGGGTTAGGATTTCAGCATACGAATTTGCAGGGGACACAAACAGTCCATTGCACACATGTGGTTCTGTGAGTTAGGGTCAAATTCCCTTCCATATGAGGTTGGACAGTTCTGCTCTCTCATCAGCAATGCATAAGTGCCTGTTTGTCCTGAAGATTTTCAATTCGGTCATCACAGAAAATTTAGAGCACTCCATCTTTAAGACCCGCACGCAGCTGGTGGAGATTCACAACATGTGAAGTGCTGAAACGAAGGCCTTAGGTTATGGAAGGGACACCATGTATTCTCAGATGCTCCCAACAGGAAGGAATTTTCCAGTTCAGTTCTATTGTTTCCCTGACTCACTGTGTCTAGGAAGCTTTCCTGTCTCCTGGTAAAAATCCTTCACTTCTTACAGAAAACACTCAACTGATGACAGGTTAGAGCCTCTTTCTTTTTAAAGAACAAATGCTAATTTCAAAGGGAAGAATGTATTTCTGGCGAGCTTAAGACCCTCCTCTGAGACCCCTTAGAAAAGACCCTCATGGTTAGGAAGAAAAGGGAGACTAATAAGGACCTTCTCTTTACCCTGAGCCTAACAGAGAAACAAGCCTCGAGATCCCACTGACACTGTGACAAATAAAAGCTACTCCAAGGGCTGAGCAACACTTTAGAAATAGCAATAATTTAGCATGCAGCCTTCACTGTGTGGAAAAAATGAGACATGGGTTTAAAATTAGGAAAAGAAGCATCAACCGGTCAGCTCAGGGGAGGGGTGAACAGTAAATAGGTAAAGAAGCAAAAGTGAAATTTCACTTCTTTGCTGGTAAACTGACATTTCCCCCGGGGAAGGGATGGTACTTCAACTAACAGTGCACTCACCTGTTAAGGCAGTAGCAAGGAGAGGAAGTTTGTATTTAGTGGGTGAAAGGAAAGGGTTTGTAAATGTTTCTATGACTGTAATTTACCGAGCGCTGGGATGAGACCAAAAGAACGACTGTGCTTTCAAGCCTCCTCCACTCCACCTCCATTTGGTGACTATGTCTTCCAGGATGTACAAGGTCTCTGCAGGCACAGTGAGGGGGTGGACATCAATCAGGCTGAGTCCTCTCTCCATGAACAGTCCAGGAGGACAGAGAATTCATTCTCCAAGAATATGATCACGCCTTAAACACAACCTTGGTGAAGTGCTACAGGAGACCCTAAGTGAGCGAATACAGCCTGCCATGAGATAGGATGCAGGGTGGGCTTCATGGAGGAGGTGGCATTTGAGCCAGCCCAGGTGAGATATAGCCATGCAGGAGGGCAGGTAAAGGCTTGTGGTGTTAGGAGACCTGCCTTTGATGGGAGGCAGTCATTTCTTTGATGACTCCTTCCATGGGACAAGGACTTCGACGGAAAAGGAAAGAGCATTCTGGTTAGGAGTTGTTCACGTGGGTTTATGGAAGGAAAAGGGGAATTTCTGGAAAAGGGACTATTTTTACAACCAGGCAGATTAGAATATCAGGTAAGTGCTTTAATTTTAGAGATTGTCAGGAAGTAATCTACTGCAAAATTTGAATTTGTGCTTCTTTGGAAACTGAAGAGCTTTTTAAAAGTTAGGTTTATGTAATGAATTGAGGTGTTTTCCCCCAAGTAAATCCAGAGAACACAAAATAGATAAGCCCCCTTGTTCAAATTCATCAGGATTCCCTATGGTTATGTGAACACTTTAAACTCATGTTCTAGATGTATGCGCATTAAGGGATTGATTTTTTTTTAAGTAACTTTTTTCCCCTTATTACATAAGTGACACATTTATTGCAAAAAAAAAATTTTTTTGTTAAACACATATGAGTAAAGAGATGAAAATTCCCTCAGAATCTGACCAATCAACCACAAGTACTGTGAAATGTTTTTGGTGATCATTCTTCCAGTCCTTTTCAAATACATCTGTATGCTTGGAAGTCCATATATATAACTCTATTTACAAACAAAATAAGATCGTGCTACCATCCAGTTTGGGAATCTGCTTTTCTAGTCAATATATTATGGGCATCTTTCCAGATTATTAAAGATTTTCTAAATCATTTTAGTGATATTCCATTTTAGAGACATGTCATAATTTAAACAGTCGATTTCCTGTTATTGGACTTTTAGGCTACTCCGAATATTTCACTGTTATAAATAACACTGTAATAAATATTTTTGTAGCTAATTTTTCACATGGATTCTTACAGTTCATTAGGATACATTCCTAGAATTAGAATCTCTTTGCCAAAGAGTATGAACATGTGCAGATTTATGATAAGGGTGTCAGAGTGCCCTCTAGAAAGGTGGCACCAATTCACACTCCCACCTCCAGAGGCAAACGACAGCTTCCAAGCCTTGGCTAACACTGGCTGATCATTTTTTAAACTCTTTGATGGCTGTGTATCTGCTGTGCTTTTGAAATATCATGCTTTCTTTTTATTATAACACTCATTTGTTTGTTGTACACTGTGGTCACCAGTTCCCTTATTTTAGAGCCTTCCAAAATACCCAACAGTAGTCAAAAGCTTTGAATTCCTGGGAAGAAAGGCATTTTCATCAACATGATGACAGGCAGTCAAGGACCTGGAACCAGGCACTTTGTCTGGTGGGACACCTCCTTTGTGCTCCTAACAGCTCTTGTCATAAAGTGACCAGTCTCTACCAAAGACATATGGGTCTTTTTATGAGACTCTAAATCCTTGAACATTTAGTCCTGGTGACTCAACACAAAACAGTCTTTCTGCTGGATGTTAAGGGCGAGGTGGTTTGCTTCGGTAGGAAATGAAAAGTTGTCATGCTACGTACTTCTTGTTAAGGAAAATATTTCTCTAAAATCCAATTGTTTGCAATTTTCAAAGAACAATGTGTGAACAACGTCTAGTTATTAATTTTGTTAACTGCATGCTTTTCCTTCAAGTATATTTTATTTATGAATGGACATATTTTTCTTTCTTGTTTCATATCTTAAATAGTTTTGCTACATTTGGTTAATAGTTAAGGCAATGCATTCTCCATTACAATAGCGAATGTATTTTAGCGTTAAATGTAGGCTTCCTAAATAATATCACTTTCTATTTGTATAGTATACTATAGTTTACAAAATGCTCTAATTAATATAGCACTAAATTAGATCTAGCTATATAGTTTGTAAGGTGATTTAAAATGAATGAATGTTTGAGTGGAAGCAAGAGGGCTATCAATGCCTTTACAGTTTGAGTTCCAACTAAGAGTGTATAAACCCTAATGGCCACAACTTAAAATGTAAATTATTAGATTAGGAATGTACCAAGGCAACTCCTAATCTCATTTTCTCCAAATTTCTTCCTCAACATATTTTGGAAATAGCAGTATTTTCTCTTAGGTCCCCCTTATTTCAGAAATGCTCCTATTGGTCAAAAGTATATGACATCACCCATAGCCAACATCCTCAGACTGTATGTGCCCCCAGCTCCTTGGTTAGGAATGTTCCAGAGAAACCCACATCCCAGGCCCGCTCTCATTTTCCGCAGTTTCAGACAAACACACAACATGATAGTGTTTTATCCATGAGTTATTTTGGGGAGCCTGTTTTGAGAAATATATTTCTATCCAGGCCATACAACTGTCTGCATCTCATAATTGATGATATGGCCACCATTTGTCTCAACCTTTTAAGGACAGTACTAAGGACACATGAACCATCAAATTGCTTGGGAAATTCCGACATTTCACTAGCCAAACAACATCATCCAGGCTGCCTCTCACACCTGGAGGTGGAGCAAAGCTTGGCTGCCTATTTTTGATTCTGAAAATGTATTCAGCAGAGCACTATCGAAGCTTGGGCAGCTAAGCCCTCGGACCGCGATGCCTACTTCCCATGATCACTGAAACCTGTCCAACACTCGCATATCTTCTTAAATCAGACAGAGATTTGTACGCATCTCTTCATCCCTCTGGGCTTTTCCCTATTTAACCAAAACTATAACAACTGTCCACCATAGCAACCACGTCTAAAAAGAACAAAACAAAAACAAAACGCTTCTCACTTCACCAAAACAACGAATCCAGTTTTAATGGGCTTTTTGACTCACCACAGCAGGTCAGGTACCTCCCCCACGCTTGAGGCACCAACCCCAGAAACCTGCTAGTTCCCAAAGAGGGCAATGAAAGAATTACCTTCTAACCCAAGAAGGCCAAGATGTCACACCAAGGGAGGGCTAGTGCTAGACTCAGTAACTGTAGAAGAAAGAATGAAACCAAGGACATGTCCACATAACACCTACCAACTTCCCCGTATTTACTTATTCACTGACTATTTCCCGATGCCTCCTGGCTGGGCTGGATGCTGGGGAAGCAGAAATAAATGACATCTTCAGAGCTGCCCCACTCCCAAATCTCAGGTCACTGGGAAGAGAAACCATGCAAGTGGGTGATAACAGGGCAGAGCTAACAGAGCAAAGGCAGGGCCATGGGAGCTCTCAGGGGTGACCCAGCTCCCAACCGGGCAGCCCGAGTCCAGGCTGCACATTAACTCCATTAGCAATGAAGTACCAGCAAGGTACTGGGGAGTCACTGAAAACAACAGATGTGCGGAAACAGATGTGCTTGAGGGAAACTAACCTGGCAGCGGTGTACGGGGCAGACTGACAGAGAGAAAAAGAGACCAAGGAAAGGAAGGCTGTAAGAGGAACGTGGTCACTGTACTCTAAACCAGATTCAAGGCTTGCAAAGTTAGGGTACAACCCACAAGACCACCCTCAGTTCAAAGATTCATGAGAAGGACTCAGAGCTGTTGCTGATGGTTATGGCTTATTACAGTGAAAGGCTACAGTTTTAAATCAGACAAGGGTAGAGATGCACAGGACAGAATCCAGAAAGGCTCCACTCGGAACTTCCAGTTGTCTTGTCCCTATGAAATTGTGGACAGAGCTAACATTCCCGGGTAACAACGTATGACAATATTGCCAACCAGGAAGCTCATCTGAGCCTGGGTGCTCAGAGTTTTTATTGGGGCTCCATCAGCTAGAACTGGTTGGCCACCCAGATGGCTGACCTCAGTCTTCAGCCCCTCTGGAGGCTGAGCCATTGTCACGTGGCCCAAAGCCTCCACCTTATCTGATGTGGCCCCAGCCCCCAGGTAAGCAAAGACACTCTTATCAGACATTCCAATGGCTTAGAGGTCACCTCCCGGCAGCCCAAGGAAAAGGTCAGACCTCTCTTTGGGTAAGATTAATTCTTTACTCAACAGGGATAAATTGATTGTGTTTTAAACTTATTTCTGTAACGTGTTACAATCCCACATTTACAAATTATCCTTCTGAGAATAAGTAAGGAAAGACCTCCCCCTCCACCTCACCAGTAAAATACTTCTAACCACACAACAGAAGAATCTAAATTCGGAGAGTCTCCTCGTGGGGAAGTCTTTTTATCCACTGCGTATGGTTTCTCTTGGAGCTGCAGTGAGAGAGGCTACATCTTGTCCTTTTCCTAACTTTCACCTGGATCTGGGGGGTCCGTTTAGCCTCAAGCCTGTAGCCTTCTGGGGACTGACTGTTGGTGCTGCCCCTCTGGTTTAAATGTGTTGATTTTCAAAGCAACTGAAAAAGTCTCTTAAGAGTGACAAAAATAAACTGTGTTTATGGATTTAAAAGCTATAGTTAATTAAAAGTTATCAAGCACCTGTTTCTAGAAGTTTTAAAATGTATATTTGAGGATTACCGTCTCACTACAAAGTCATTTTCCTACTAGATTTAAGAATACAGATGTGTTTTAACCTGTAATAATCTGGTGGCATACCATATGACCCTAAAAATATTTAGAATAAGAAAACAGAAACTTGCAGTTCCTTAATCCACACAAGGTAGTCTTGACTTAGTAGCACATGCTTCCAAAATCTGCCATTAGCCAGTTTTGTTATCTTGGGCTTGTCATTTTAACCCTCTGGTTCTGCTTCTTTTTCTGTAAAAGAAGAGTTGGACCAGATCATTTCTAAGCTTCCTTCTGCTTCTAGCAATTCTCCCTCAGAATAAAGTAACATTTTATAAACATAAATGAGAACACCTGAAGGCTGAGATTGCTACATAAATAAGAATCCACTTTGTTTCCAACATTTACCTTTTATAACCCAAAGGAAGAAATAAAGAATCTTTAGATAAAATATATAAAATAACTAAATTTTTTTAGATAAAATATATAAAATAACTAAATATTTTTTAGATAAAATATATAAAATAACTAAATATTTTTTAAAACATATCATTAATTCCTTAACAAATGCTTACAGAGCACGATGGACTAATCAAGTATAAATATTTGAAAATCTTTAGATAAAATATATAAAATAACTAAATATTTTTTTAGATAAAATATATAAAATAACTAAATGTTTTTTAAAACATATCATTAATTCCTTAACAAATGCTTACAGAGCACCAACGATGGACTAATCAAGTATAAATATTTGAAATATTTCCCTCTACTTTATTTTGTGAATGATTTAGGGCAAAATGTCAGTTAAATGGAGATTTTAATCATAGCCTGCCCAGTAAGCACTAAGTAGGATTGAAAATAGAACATGGGGAATTTAGCTTAAGGTTATATGCCTTCAGAACGCAGTGACTTTCTAAACTGATTTTATAATTAGAAGGGTATTTTTAGCTTATTTTTCAATTGGAAGGTTTTATTATACTCATCTTAATACATGCAATTCACTTGAATATCTTCTGATTTTTAAAAAAAAATGAGTCTTTTCTCCTCAGTGCAACCAAGTGTGAAAGTGACAGCTTCCACTTAGTGTTACGTCGAATTTCAAGGGCAGTGAAACCATGCAGAGCAGCAGGTCCTAGTGACTGCCCAGCCAGTGCACCTCCTTGGACCCCGATGAAAGATGAGTGGGACACCAGGGTGCCCACCCTAGAGGAGCCCATGTCTTAGTGTAAGGATGGCCCTCTTCACAGGGAATTACAGTGCCAGGCAATGCCGCTGGTTATACAGGGTTAAGGGCCTGGTGGGGATGCTCCAGGAGCCTCAACCAGTAACGGTGAGGATTTGGGGGGTAAGGTGGGCAGTTCTAGCCAAGGAAGATGGCAAGGAGTGGGACACCTGGTAAAGAGCCCATTACAGAGGCAGAAGGTGGCCTTCGCCCACAGGGGATGGGACTCCAACAGAGGTTTTAAGCAGGGGAGGGACAAAAGCCGACCCATAGGTTAAAAAGGAGACAGAGAGAAGGATGGACAGAGGGAAGGATGGACAGAGGGAAGGATGGACAGAGGGAAGGAGAGGTCTAAATACCAAGGAGGGGACAGCTTTGAAAGCTTTTGGGGATCCCGGGGGCTCAGTGAGGCATTGACATGTGGGGTGACAGGAGGTACAGGAGCGGCTGTCCCTCACGTTCTGCCTGGCCTCCTGGTTGGCTGCTGGTGGTGGTGGGGATGTGAGTGTTTAGCAGACATCCAGGTGAAGACTGCCAGTGAACAGATGAAAATGTAGGGCTCAAGAGAGGGCTGTCCGGAGATACGCAGAATGAGTCAAGAAAGGAGTGGCTTGGGTTGGGAAGACAGAAGACCTGACGGTTGTCACGCAAATATTATGAGGCCTTAAGGGCAAGAGGAGATCAGACCTGTCCGTTCTGGCCGCTCGAGGGGAACGAGGGCTAAGAGGCAGCTTTAGGAACTGGTTTGCGTCAACCTGAGCACCGATGGAATGCGTAGGACCGCCGGCGTCGCCAGCTGAAGTCTGGGAAAGGGAGTTCCCCTCTTGGCAAAAAGGCCCCTTTCTAAGCTGCTTTCTCTCCTTTTCCACTCCAACTCTCCCTTTACAATTGCCGCGCTCTAGACGACTGGCTAAGGAACGCATTAAAGCCAACCTACTAACTAGTAAGTGAACCCCTCGCAGCAGGAGTATTTGCATCGAAAAACGAGGAATTTGTTAATTTAAACAAATGCCCCGTGGGTAGACTGTGCAGGGGAAGGTGCCGAGAAGATTTTCGACTTTGGTCTGCACAACCCACCCCGCCAGGTACCCTCCGAAGAGCGGGAACTGGCTCTGGCCCGCAGAGACAGGCCGCCGTCCCGGCACCCGGCACCCGGCACCGCCCAGGGGAGCAGGGAGCGGAGGGGCTGCCCTCAGAGAAGGCCACCGGGCAGGGCTCCAGTTCTCTTACTGGACTTGGAGTCGGATTTTGGAGTTGTCCGTCTAGATTTCCAAGTCACACGGGGCCACTCACACTCCCCTCGACTCCAGTTTCCCATTTTTGCTTGCTCTCTGTATCCGGAAGCGAGTTGAACTAGCTAACACAAAGGTGCAGATTCCGAACGTCATTGTGACCGGGCAGGGAAACCGGGTGGAGGCTTGGGGGCACTTTGTTTCTCCTCCACTCCCTCCCCTATACCCACCCCGTGCTGCTAGGGCCTCGGGGTAGCCGAGGTCAGCCAGACTCGTCCGGGAGAGGCTTCCGCGCTGGCCCCCTCTCCATAGTCAGGTCAGGAGCGGATATCCTCGAGGGTCCCTCGAGGCTGGGCCCGGAGCGACAGAGGCGGGGGTCTCCGGGCGGTCCCTGTGAAGGACCTCATAGGATGCGCGGGGTGGGCAAGACGGAAGTTCGAGGGCGCGCCGGGCAGAGGGTCACCTCGCCCCTACCTTCCAAGTTCGCCCCGTGAGCTGGCGGGATGTGGCCAGACGGCGAGGAGGGGGCGGGAAGACGAAGGCGCAGCTCGCCGGCCCCCACCCATCCTGCCCTCCTCGTCTCCCCTGCCGGGGCAGAGCCGCTGCAGAGGAGGGAGGCGCGGACCTGGTCGGCGGTCCCGGGCAGCAGTCGGCGTCCGCGGGCCCTGGGTCGCGCCCAAGGCCAGGCTCCCCCGCCCGGCTGCCGCCGGGCCTCGCCCCCGCCGCGCGCGCCCCACCCGCCTCCCCCGTTGCCGTGGCAACCCCGGGAGCCTCCAGGCGCGCGCCGGGGCGCCTGCTGGAGCTCTTGGCAGCGGCGGCGGTAGCGGCAGCTCCGGCTCCAGCTAAGCGCGCTGCGACCCTGCTCCGGAGCCCGCTCGTCGCCCCCCGCCCGGCTCCGGGCCCCCAGCACGGTCCCCGACCCGGCCCCAGAGCCTGGCTGGCTGCCGGCCCCCATGGAGCTGCTGGCCGCAGCCTTCAGCGCCGCCTGCGCCGTGGACCACGACAGCTCCACCTCGGAGAGCGACGCGCGCGACTCAGCGGCGGGACACCTCCCTGGCAGGTGAGGGCGAGCGGCCGTCCCGACCCCTGCGCGCCACCACTGCGCGCCTGTGGCCCCAGCTTGCGTCCCTGGTCGGGGACGCCTACCCGAACTGCCTGTCCCGCGCCCCCCGCCCTGCGGGCCCCGCAGCCCCTCACTCCTCCCGCGGCCCCCATCGTGCCCGCACGCCGCCTGAGGTCGGGGGATGCTCCCCAGCCGGACCGCCGACATCCCTGTCCCTGCCCCGGACCGCCTCTCGCGCCCTCTCTCGGGCGCCCTGGGCGCACGCGTCCCGTTCGGTGGCCCCTCTCCGCGCCGCGTGGCCCTGGGACTGGAGGATCGCTACCCAAAGGGGGCCAGGGGCCGTGTGACAGCGAGCGGCGCGGGGTGCGCAGCGAGCGCAGGGCCCCTGGCCGCTGGACCCGTCCGGGCGGCGGGGCGGCGCCGCGAAGCGGGCAGGACGCGCCAAGTTTCCGACGCCTGCCCGCGAGCTCCGAAAACATGAAGGTTTGGGTGGGCTGGTGTGGGAATGAATTACCCGGTCGCGCCCTGATGCGGTGACAAAAAGGGCCTGTGGGGCCTGCGTGGCAGGGAGCGGCGGCGGCCGCTCGGCCTGGACATCCTGGTCAGGGTCCATCTGGCCAGGGCCGCCTGTGCGGACGCCTCTCGCGAGCTGGCCGAGGTGTGTCGTTGCTTAAAAATAACCGGCTCCTGCCTCTCCTCTCTCTCTGGCAGCGAGTCGTCCTCCACCCTGGGAAATGAGGCCACACCCGAGGAGTGCCCGGCCCTCGACAGCCCCACCACGCTCACCGAGGCCCTGCAGATGATCCACCCCATTCCCTCCGACTCCTGGAGGAACCTCATCGAACAAATAGGTGGGTGTCCCCAGCGGCGACGGGGCGTCACTGGGGGAAACGTTGGTTCCTGGCGGACTCTGAGGGCTCCCCTGCTTGTGGGATGCCCTTGCATTTCCCCTGGACAGATGTTTCTGACAAGGAAGGTTACTGACATATTTGGTTCTAAATGGTTCCAGAGGCAAAACTGCCGCGTTTTAATAGTGGCTGTATAACTGGGCTTTAGCAAATGCATTTCTTTCCTGCTCTCTTGGAGAGGTGTGCTTGCCCAGCTCTTTCCTGGGGAGGGCTCTCTGTCCTCTTGTGTCTTCTGCCAGAAAGTCCAGGGGTTAGGTGCTTATGGGCCATGCAGGAGGGGACGCTCCATGCGTCCCCCCGCCATCCCCACCCGGGGGCCTGGGGAAGACCTGTAAAGGGAGGGGACCCTGCAGAGGGGACTTGTGGAGAGAGTCAGGCTGACTGGGGCAATTCAGAAAGGGGTGGCAGTGTCAGACTTGGCACAGGGGAAGGAAAGGTAAGTAGAGAGAAGCTGGGAGCCCCAGAGGCCCCTGGGTTAGGAAGGGAAGACTGGCTCCACCTGCCTGTCCAGAGCATGGCCAGAAGTGCAGGGCATAGCCCGCGTGTCCAGCTCCTGCACAGCTGCAGGTGAAGCTCTGTGAAAGCAGAAAGTGGATTGAGAAGGCATCCCCAAAACCCGAGCGCTCGCATTTAAGAGTCAAAGATTGCTGATGACATCAAACTAGCTCTCATCTTCATCACCAGAGGTGGCCACAAGTGGGTGACATGGGTTCTTCGGGAATGGTACGGCATAGAAATCTTTCTGTTCTTCAGGGTTGTCAGAGCAGAAGTTTATTCGTTAAATTAAAATTTTGGCTTGAAAATTTTCTTTCCTAAATTCATCATTATTGTTCTCCATCCCAAACACTCAGACGGACATGAAGTGTCTCCAGTGGAAGTGGAGCTTCCATTGCCCCAGGAGACCCATGCTTAGGAGACTTTTTGGGCAGGTTCCCTTTCCCCTGGCTGGGGTTTATTCTGGACTGAACCCTGGGAGGAGCTGAGCCCTTGCAAAGCTGAGGGTGGAGCGCACACTGCATTCTGTTAAGCAGTGCTGACTCCAGGGGTATTGTTCCTAGTGGGCCCCCTGCGTGTGGGCTGGGTGGTGATGGTGGTGGCGGCTTTTCCCTTTGTTTGCTGGCGGAAATGGAGAGGGGCTGATCTGAGGACAAACACACCCGAAAATCCCTTTCTTCCACCTCTACCACATTGCCCTTTATGGCGAGGAGGGCCACCTCGGCCTTGGCATGTGCTGGAAGCCTCGAATTCCACCCTCTAGAAAGGGATCCTCTGGCTGAGATCAATGTCAGGACCAGGAAGGAAATCGAGGTGGGAGTGGGGAGATCCGTGCCTCCTCTCACGGAGAGAGAGGCTCCCTTCTGCAGTGTGGGCGTGTGGAGACCTCCTTCCTGGAGAGCCCGTGGCATAAGCTCAAAGCTGGGAGTCGGGAGCCCTGAGCTCTGGTACCTGCTCATCCTGGCCCTCGGTTTCCTCATTTGGTAAACAGTAGAGACTGACATTCTGAGGCTTTTCTCCCACTATCTCCTGGTGTAATGGTGACTATGTGTTTCTGGCCCCTGGGCTGGATCCATGGTCGGTGCTCAACAGATGTGCTGAATGACAGCACAGGACCGAGGCTGCCTTCTTCTCACATCCTTCATCATAGACTCGAGGCTTATGCCAAGCAGGTTGCTACAGGAGGCCAGCTGCTTTTAGCTCACCGAATGAAGTGAATTCTTTGCCAGGTATCAGGAAAGGACAACGCGTTCCTAAAGACACAGTGGCATTAAGGGGGAAGGAAAGTGGGAAGGCTATATGGGCATCTTGTAGACCACTGTGTTGAATTTTGCAGTGGCTCCCACCCAGGCAAGAACAAAATGATGCCAGGACTATGCATGATGTGGTATACAGCTGTCATTGTAGTTGGTGGTGGCCCTGAAGATCATAGACCCTGAGACCCTGTGATTGTGTGTGTGTGTGTGTGCACACGTGTGTGTGTGTGCTGTGGTTGTCTCTGGCACCTAACAACTGCTTGGTGCATAGAAGGTGCTCACTAAAAATAAATGAATTCTCTGCCCTTTAGAAGTTCTATCTGAAGGATTCAAAGAAAAAAATTATTCCCTTCAGAAGGTGAGATTTTGAAGGACTCCAGGAGCTTATCCTCCTTCTGCAGGGTAGCTCAGCCAACCTGATATAGATCATTTTAATTAGGAGAGATGGGAACTGAGCCTTCTAATTCTGCGTGAGTATAATACCAGGTGCCAGCTTTTACAGGTAAAATCAATTTTGCTTACTGAATGTACAAAAGAGAAAATAGAAAAACATGATATATCAACAGTATATCTCTACTACAAAAATTTAATCAGATAACATAGCTCCTCAGGTAAGGTTAATAAAAATAAACAGGTGGGCTTTCCTGGTGGCGCAGTGGTTGAGAGTCCGCCTGCCGATGCAGGGGACGTGGGTTCGTGCCCCGGTCCGGGAAGACCCCACATTCCGCAGAGCGGCTGGGCCTGTGAGCCATGGCCGCTGAGCCTGCATGCCCGGAGCCCGTGCTCTGCAATGGGAGAGGCCACAGCAGTGAGAGGCCCGCGTACCACCAAAAAAAAAATAAACAAATAAACAGGTCATGAAAATGGTTACACAGTGTGTCAGATAACTCTTTGTAATCATAGTAACTCCAGGAAAATGCGTGTTTAAATTCATATTCTGAAGACTTCAGAAAGAAGTATGAAGTTTTAAGAAAATGCTAAGATTACTTGTATTGGGAGTCTTTGGCTGAGTGTAATAGAATATCCAGCACCGCCCCCCCCAAAAAAATGACCTTAAAGAATGAAAGTATTCTATCTCAGTTGACTCCAGGAATGAGGTAGGAAATTCTGCATTTGGTTCATTAAGTCAAGCAACCACCTAGTTCCTTTCCCTCTACCATTCTCAGCATTTGGGCTTCATATCACAAGATGGCTGCCAGAGCTCCATGCATCACATCCTCAAGCAACCATGTATAAAAACCAAAAAAAAAAAAAAAAAAAAAGAGCAGTCTGTCTTCAGGTGTCTCCTGGGGAGGGACATCTTTTTGAGAAGCCCTTCGTAAAGATGTAAGATGTCCCCTTAGTCTCCTTGGCCAGGTCATGTCACATGCTCATGTCTAAACCCAGCAGTGGCAAGGGGAAGGGAACCATCATGGTAGGCTTTGATCAGTCAGCATTCATCCACTTCCCTGAGCACAGACTAGGTCAGCACCCAGACAAAGCCCTCCCTGCCAGCTGGGAAGAAGGGCTGTGAGGGGATAGAGGAGAGGCAGCCACAGTGTCTGCCACAATGTGATTTCAGAAATATTACTTTCAACCCAACTACCCACAATGCTGATGTTTTTGTCTCATTTCAGCATATGTATCACATCATCATGTGAGATGTTGGAGATAGCATTTACCCATGATTTACCCATCATGCTGACCCATGGTACACATGATGTGCCGTGTAGCATGCATAAGCCATATTTTTGAACTTTCAAAAAGATGCCAAATTGGTTAGATATTTTTGAGAAGCTTGGAAACTGCATTTTTAAAGGTGTTCAACTCAACGAATATGTGAGTACCTACTCTGTGGGAGACACTGTGCTAAGCTTTGAAAAGTGAATCCAAGTCAACTCGTGGAATCCTGGTTTCTTTAAACCGCCGTGAAAACAGTATCGGAATCACAGGAGATTAATTGGTTTGATGTTGGCAATAGTAATCATATCTTATGCTCATGACTGAACCGGTTTATGTAGTGACTTTAAACCTCTGTCTTTATAGATCTTCAATCTGGGTTGCGTTTAGCATAGATTTAGATTTTCTTTTTCATTCCTTTGTCAGGTTAACTCCATGTTGTCATCTGCTGGATTGTAACGTAAAATCACAGGATCTTTTTTTTTTTTGAAGTAAATATTACACTTAGCCTAAAGCCTTTATAATCTAGCATTATGGAACGAAGGAAGCCAATTAATTTAATCCACAGGGTGATTTACTGAGTTCCTGTTATTTGTGAATATAATTTATCCAGCCATTTTTCAGAATTTTGAAGATCGTCTGCTTTTTTCCTTCCTTTTTTGTACTGTTTAGATATATTTAACAATTAAAGAAGGAATAATAGCTGATGTTTGTACCGCATTGCATGAGAAAGTGCTTTACAAGTGGTACACTTATCCCTGTTAGAACTTACCTGGGAAAGTCATCTTTGTTTTACAGATAGGTATATCAAGGGGCCCAACAGCTTTCCCAGGCTCCAGACCCGTCCAGCTGCCCACTGGTTCTCTCCACCTGCATTCCCTTCAGGTGCACCTGGATCTCACCACCACCCCATTCCCCAGTCGGAGCCTCCTCCCATATTCCTCATCTCCTTGAACAGGGCCACCGGACCCCCTTGCCACCTGGTCACCCAGATATCGTTCATGACCCAGCACCAGCCAATCGCCAGGACCTGTCTTCTACCTTATAACTGTCCCTGAATCATGCACATGGCCCCAGCCCTCCACCACCACTGCAGTTCAGGCCTCCATCATCACTCCCTTAGAGAACTGGCATGGCCTCTTTCTTCCCATCCACGGGCCTCCTAAGATGAAGACCAGAGCTGTTTGCCTGAGGGGCTTCCCTTTTGCCCACAGGATAGACAGACCCTTGGGGTGACCCTCCTCTCCTCCCAGCCTCATCGCCAGCAGGACCCTCCCTTCCTCTCCCCACCCAGCCCTGCTTCCCCTCTCCCTGGGCTGGGAGCCCCCTTGCCACTGAAGCTTTTCTGCTGCTCCTGTGTGGAGAGACCAACCCTCTGCCCTGCAGCCAGGACATCCAAAATGAATTTTTCCCTGTGGAGATGCTACGTTTTTGCTGATTCCTCTGTACCCCCAAATCTCCTTGGAGACTTAGACTGCATTTATTTCAGGTCAGGGAAGTAAGTCTGAAAGTGTGAAAGCAAAAAAGGAATGCTTCCCTTTTGAATCATAAGGTTGATGAAATATTGGCTTTTTCCTTCAAAATGAGAATTTACAGCTATTCCATTTCACCAATGAATATACTTGAGTTTTAATATTGAAGCATTTAGGCTTTGAGAAGCATCCTGTTGGGATACTGAAACATAACTGGGACATTTCCACCGACTCTGCACACATTGGTTATTAACACGTCAAATTCGGGATTCTTGTTGTTTGCTAAGTACGTGTGTGAAAAGCATATATTTTTGTGACTAGATTTTGAATCTGTTCAGGGATTTCTTTATTCTTTGTTGGAAAAAAAAAAAAACAAACTCATGTACGCTGATCCTTCCCAAGAAATGAAGACAGTGACAGTTTGTTCAGTGATAGAGCCTTTTCTGAGACCTGTGCGGTTCTGGCTTTCTTTGTAGTTTCACAGGCAGAGCATCAGCCCTTGATAGGAGTCCAAAGCTTTGACTTAGTGATTCCAAAAGATCTTCTTCTGAAATCTTTTTCATGTCAATACAATTCCATTTGATTTCAGGGCTCCTGTATCAGGAATACCGAGATAAATCAACTCTCCAGGAAATTGAAACCAGGAGGCAACAGGACGCAGAAATCCAAGACAATGCTGATGGGTCCCCGGCCAGTGTGGAGACCCCGGAGGAGGATGAAGGGGAAGAGGAGGAGCCTGCAAGCCCACCGGAGAGGAAGGCTGTGCCCCAGATATGCCTGCTCAGTAACCCGCACTCGAGATTCAACCTCTGGCAGGATCTCCCGGAGATTCGGAGCAGTGGGGTGCTGGACATCCTCCAGCCGGAGGAGATCAGGCTGCAGGAGGTAATGGGCTGCCGTAGGGTGGGAGCATCCGATCAGAACGTACAGGGGTTTTAACCAATGTGGGTGAGCCTTCTTCTGCGGGGTGAGACTCCCTGGCTGGTTCACCAGAGGAATTACTTGCAGGGTACATCCATCCAGAACATGCAGAAAAATTCACAGGGAACAAAAAGTACCCAGTTACCTTCTAGGATAGCTCAACGCCAGTACTTAGTGTTCTCCACATTGCTGTTGCGTCAGATAGTAAGATTGCGTTCTCTAAACCTTTAGTTGTTATCGTGGGAGCATTGCCATGGTACGTGTGAACGCTGATGCAGTAGGTGATGCTGAACTCACTGTGACGGTGAACTAACTAGTCATCTGTGCTTTACTTTTCACGCACAGTCTTATCCCACATCTTCATTTTGTAGTCGCTTGAAGCTTGGGTGGGGCTCTGAAAGAAAGCCCTCGGCCCCCTCCTGAAACGGTGTGGGAATCTGGGACTTGTGTCTCTCCCACTTCATCCGATGGTCCAGGTAGACTGCCCGTCAGTTAGGCTGAGGCAAGATCACGGAGTCACCTAATAGTTTGTTGCTAGAGAAGAGAAATGAAACATGAATGGCAATAGAAATGAGTAGCTAAGAAGTCTAGCTAAGTGTTCATTTTAGTTGAACCAAGATTGTTTGGGTATAGAGGGGAAATCTGTGGTACAGAGAGACAAGTTGGTCAATAGCAAGGGGAGAGACTGGGGGCGAGAAATGGTGACCCTGCAGGTGTGTGTCATCGTGAAAGTTAAAAGGTGGATGCAGAGGGAAAAAGTGAAGAGATGTTTTTTTTTTTTAACTTGTTCAGTCCAATTCCATCCTCTCTATCCTCTCACGCTCCCTCTCGCCCTCAACCCCCACTCCCCTCCACTCACGTGTTCCTTCAAGCCATGCTTGAACTTGTTCCTATGCAGTCCTGACTCCAGATGTCCTGTCCTTCTTTAACTCTTGGTTCTCCTGCGCGAGATTCTATAGAAAGGCAAAACTGCAGATGGTGTGCACAGGTAATGACCAAGACTGAGACTAGTTCCCGACGAGGGTTATCTAACGCTGACTCGGTTGGTACGATACCTTTGCTCTTCTAGAAGGCTTGATAGCACTCGACTTTTGAAGGGCCACCGAGGTTCACTGTGTCCTGCCCCGCAGACTCAGGAGGGATGGGTTTAACCTCTGACATCACATGTGACTTGCAAGTGGTGATTTGTAAAGGATGCCACAGTTTTTTTATGAAACTTCTGGTATCAGTAGTGTCTAGTCATCCTGATGGGGCTTATCCCAGCTTCTCACAAAGATAGTGGTGAGGGGAGGTAAAGAACCACGCACCCCACCAGAAGTGAAGATGCGTGGTCGGGGGGATCTCCAAGAGGCAGGTGGAACTGGACTGAGGAATGCCACTGAACGCAACCATGTGGAAGGTGCCGGAAGCCACAGAGAAATCCCCCCACAGGTGGCTGTCCACCAGCCACTGACAGAGCCATCACCCCTAACTTTTTGCTTTTTTTTTATCATCCCTAACTCTTTTTCCTTCCAGTTTTATTAAGATATAACTGACACACAACACTGTATAAGTTTCAGGTGTACAGCATAATGACTTGGCTTCCATGCATCATGAAATGACCACAAGAAGTGTAGTGAACGTCCACCATCTTGTATAGATACAACATTAAAGAAATGGAGAATTTTTTTTTCCTTATGATGAGATCTCAGGATTTACTCTCTTCCATATGTAACATATATATACCAGCAATCTTAAATTATATTTATCGTGTTGTACATTACATCTTATAACTGGAAGTTTGTACCTTCTAACTGCCTTCATTTAATTCCCCCTCCCCCTTCCCCACCCCAGTGCGCCCCACAGCCTGATCTCCTCTTCTGAGTTTGCTTTTCGTTTTTAAAGTATAATTGACCTACAACACTATGTTAGTTCCTGTCATACAACGTAGTGATTTGGTATTTCTGTACATTTCAAAATGGTCACCTAAACGTTTTGATTAAGTCTAGTTGCAGTATGCCACCATACAAAGGTATTGCATAGGTATTGACTGTATCCCCACACTGTACCTTTCATACCTGTGACTCATTTATTTTGCAACTGGAAATTTCTACCTCTTAAGACCCCTCACCTATTTCTTTCCTTCCCTCCCCTCCTCCCCTCTAGCAACCACCTATTTGTTTTCTGTATCTATTTCTGTTCTGTTTGTTCATTTTGTTTTTTAGATTCCACATATAAGTGAATCTTTTATACCTGCAAATATAATATTTGTCTTTCTCTGTCTGACTTTTTTCACTTAGCATAATACCCTTTAGGTCCATCCATGTTGTCTCAAATGGCAAGATTTTATTCTTTTTTATGAATGAGTAATATTCCATAGTATATATATACACCATATCTTCTTTATCCATTCATCTATTGATGGGCACGTAAGTTGTTTCCATATCTTGGCTATTGTAAATAATGCTGCAGTGAACATAGAGGTGCAAATATCTTTTTTTTTTTTTTTTTTTTTTGTGGTACGCGGGCCTCTCACTGTTGTGGCCTCTCCCATTGCGGAGCACAGGCTCCGGACGCGCAGGCTCAGCGGCCATGGCTTACAGGCCCAGCCGCTCCGTGGCATGTGGGATCTTCCCAGACCAGGGCACGAGCCCATGTCCTCTGCGTCGGCAGGCGGACTCTCAACCACTGCGCCACCAGGGAAGCCCGCAAATATCTTTTGACTTAGTGTTTTCATTCTCTTCAGATAAATACCCAGGAGTGGAATTTCTGGATCATATGATACTTCTATTATTAATTTTTGAGGAATCTCTATACTGTTTTCCATATTGGCTGCACCAACTTACAATCCCACCAAGAGTGCATGAGGGTTCCCTTTTCTCCACGCCCTCACCAGCACTTATTGTTTGTTGTCTTTTTGATAGTAACCATTCTGACAGGTGAGAGGTGATATCTCATTGTGGCTTTGGTTTGCATTTCCCTGATGATTAGTGATGTTGAGCATCTTTTCATGTGTTGTTGGTCAGCTGTATGTCTTCTTTGGACAAATGTCTATTCAGATCCTCTGCCCATTTTTTAATCGAGTTCGTTTTTTGATATTGACTTGTATGAGTTCTTTGTATATTTTAGATATTAACCCCTTACCAGATACATCATTTGCACATATCTTCTCCCTTTCGGTAGGTGGCCTTTTCATGTTGTTGATAGCTTCCTTCTTTGTGCAAAAGCTTTTTAGTTTGATATAGTCCCATTTGTTTACTTTTGCTTTTGTTTCCCTCGTACTATCCCTAACTTTGACTTTCATATAAAAGGGATTATACAATGCTATTTCGCACTTGGCTTTTTTCACGCAATATTTCCACCATGGGGCCTTTTTTTATAGTCCTCAAAATAAGGAGAAGTGTCTAGTTTCTGCAGGAATACTTGTTTATTTTTTTACCTTGATAATTAGAGAAATAAATAATTTGGAAAGCTTAGAGATAAACCCCAGTAGAACTTAAAACATGGTATAAACCTTCTCCAACAGCAAGCCAAAAGCAGAGAAAGCAGGGATCTTGTAATAAAAGGAAAGCAAACAGTAAAAAGCACAAAAAACAAATAGCATAAAATAAGGTGGCAGGGACTTCCGTGGTGGTCCAGTGGCTAAGACTCCAAGCTCTCAATGCCGGGGGCCCGGGTTTGATCCCTGGTCAGGGAACTAGATCCCAAATGCCACAACCAAGAGCCGGTGCAGCTAAATAAATAAATTAAATAAATAAATATTAAAAATAAAATAAGGTGGCAGAGTTCATAGCAAATGTATCTGTTATAACCACAAATGTAAATTGCTTAAATCCTCCACTGAAAGGCAGAAATTATCCAACTGATTAGAAAACTAAACCCATGATATTATCATACAGATTACAATTCAGGGCAAGAAAAGTTACCAAAGGGAACAATGAGTCATTTTGTATTGTTAAAGTTTATCACTTTATTTTTTAAAGTTTTAAAATTAAATAAGCTACTCATTAATACATTTTCATTATTTAAAAAAATGCAAACAGCGCACACGTTTGCAGGCCTTTTCTTGGCTCCTGGGTTCTCACTGGAGGACCAGCTGTGTTCACTTTCTCTCTCCTGGTAAATTACAGTCATAAAGCCTGGTGTGATTTTGGACTTTAGACGCTTGTGAAGACTCTTAAGTGCAAAATCCTTGCAGATCTTTATGATGTTTTCCCCCATATTTAACACTTGTTTATTCAAGAGCAGTTTGATTTTGCTTTTGGTTTTTAGCAACTTGCCTTTGACCTCTTAGAGCTTTCAGCTGACTTTTCATAAAAACAACTCTCTTTGCACTGAAAATTCTTTAGTTTTTATCAAGTATGGACGTAATTGCAGAGCAAGTACGACTGGCTCGCATAAGTTTAAGGACAAACACGGGGCTCACCGGTGGGGAGAGAAGTGTGCAGGTGGTAGGTGGCGGGCAGCCTGTGCCCGGCTCTCAGCAGGTCTTTGCAGGGCTTTGCGGGGAAGCAGTGCACGTGACCCCAGGCACGTGGGTCATGTGGAGCTGGGTTAGGAGAGCTTCCGTGTGCCTGCATCTTCACGCCCGTGGGAGACCAGAGCCGTAGGATAGATGCCCGGAAGTGGAATTGTCGGTGAAAAGTGAAGCACGTTTTCAATGGTGGTGGATACCACCAGATCGCCATTCAAAAAGGCAGTTCAAATTTCACACTACGGCAGTGCGAGAGAGGCCATTTTCACACACCCTCCTAACCCCGTTAGCAAACTTCTTGATTTTTGCTCTAATCTGTTGGATGAAAAATCATATCTTGTTTTAACCTGCCTGTCCTTGATGACATAAATTGAGCATCTTTTCTTATGCTTATTGGCTGTTTCCATTTCTTTTTCTATGAGTTGCCTGTTCTTATCCTTTGCCCATTTTTCTATGAGGTTATTTATGTTTGTCTTCTTGCTTGATAGCATCTTCTTACATATTACGGATATGATTTGTTTATATGTTTCAAATGTTTTCTCCCACAGTAAAAACATAGGGAGGTGATGTAGCCCAGAATTTATGCCCACAGGCACAGGAGCCCAACCTCCTGGGTTTGAATCCCAGTTCTGCTACTTCTTAGCTGAGTGACTTTGGGCAAGTCACTTGACTTCTCTGTGCCTCTGCTTCCTTATCTGTAAAATTGAGCTCATACACAGGGTTGTGAAGATCAAATGAGTTAGTACAGATAAAGAGCTGGCAACAGGCTGACAGTCTTCAACAGAAAGTTGTATCTTTTTCCACCTAAAAATCTTTTCTCATTTTTATAGAAAATCTGTCAGTCTCTTTACTTATTTAAACCTGATCTTCTGGATGTTGTGTTGTACGATTAGGAAGGCCGTTCCCAAGAGGTGCACTTTGCAATGAAAAGATAACTATGATGAAGTATCTTGATACGGAAGCCAAGCAGAACAGTCTGTCAGAGACGTGAGCAGAAGCTGTGGCACACGCTGTACTGTTTCTGTAGGATGGGACATAACAGGGATATAAGGAATCTGAAAACAATGATGCGGTTGACTTAAAATCTTTTCACTGATCTTTGTACTCTCTAAAGCTGCACTGCCCACTTTGGTAGCCCCCTGCCACACGTGGCTCTCGAGTGCTTGACACGTGGCTAGTCCTAATTGAGGTGCACTGTGTGTGTAAAATACACACCAAATTTTGCAGATTTAGTACAAGGGAAAAGAAAGTAAACTATCTTATTAATAATTTTTATATTATACATTGACATAAGATTCTGGATATATTGGATTAAATAAGATATATTAAAATTTCCCCATTTCTTTTTACCTTTCTTTAATGTGGTCACTAGAAAATTTAAAACTGTATGTGAGGGCTTCCCTGGTGGCGCAGTGGTTGAGGATCCGCCTGCCGATGCAGGGGACACAGGTTCGTGCCCCGGTCCGGGAAGATCCAACATGCTGCGGAGCTGCTGGGCCCGTGAGCCATGGCCGCTGAGCCTGTGCTCCGCAGCGGGAGAGGCCACAGCAGTGAGAGGCCCGCGTACCGCAAAAAAAAAAAAAAAGATAACAGGAAAACCTCCAAGCACTTGGAAATCAAGCAGCACATTTCTGTGGAATCCCTGAGTCAAAGAGAAAGTCTCCAGGGAAGTTGGAAATAAACTGCCCCTCTTCGTGGATGACATGACTGTGCACATAGATAATCTCAAGGAATCTACAAAAATTCTTAGAACTAATAATAATAATAATAATACACACTGGCTAAAAATAACTTCAAGTACAATACCAAGTGCTGGTGTGGATGTGGAGTAACTGGAGCTCCCATGCGTTGCGGGTGGGATTACGAAACGGCACAGCTGCTCTGGAGAACTGCTGGCAGTTTCTCATAAAGTGAAACGTACACTTACCTGCAGCCCAGCAAGCCCAGTCCTGGGTACTTACCTAGAGCAGTGTCTCCACAGCACCACTGCTGACATTTGGGCTGGATCATCCTTTGTTGGGGGATGCTCTCCTGTGCATTATAGGTTTAGCAGCATCCTTGGCCTCTGCTACCAGATGCCTGTAGCACCCCTACTCCCAGTCGTGACAACCAAAAATGTCTCTAGACCTCGCTGAATATCACCCAGGTAGCAAAAATAGTTCGTGGTTGAGAACCACTGCCCCAAGGAAACAAAAACCTAGGTTCCCACAGAAGCCTGTACATGAATGTTTATAGTAGGTCTGTTCATAATTGCCCAAAACTGGTAACAACCCAAATGTCCTTTAACAGATAGATAGATAAACAAACTCTGGAACATTTGTACAATGGCACACTACTCAGTAAGAAAAAGAAATGAACTATTGATTCACACAACTCAGATGAATCTCAGAGGCATTCTGCTGAGTGAAAGAGGTCAGAAAGGTTACACAGTACGTGACTCCATTTATATGACATTCTGAACATGACAAAGCTATAGGGACAGAGAACAGATCAGTGGTTGCCAGGGGTGAGGGGTAGGGGTAGGCTGTGACTAGAGTGGGAAAGCACAAGGGGTGTTTTGGAGTGATGGAACTGTTGTGTGTCTTGGTTATAGTGCTGGTTGCAAGAATCTATACATGGGTCAAAATTCATAGAACTGTAGAGCTCCCAAAAGTCAATTTTACTGTACATTCATTTAAAAACTAAAGCATTGTAAAAAGAGTTAGATGTCTTCATTTTGTTAAGTACTCTCCTGGCCTCTCCCCCAAAATAAAACATAGAGCTGCCTCACTCTGAATTAAGGCAAAAATTTACACAAAACATAAGTAAATCAAATCTGGAGATACACTAAAAGAATAACATTGAGCACAGAAATTACTGCAAAGATGGTATAATGTTTGAAACCAAAATTTATCATATTAATAGGCCAGAGGAGAAAAATACCCTGATCTTCAAAGAGGTTCAAAAGGGGAGTAGAACATCAATTTCTAAACAAAGCTCAGAAGGATACTCTCTGAAATTTACAAAGAGTATCTCAGATCTATAACCAGCATCCTACTTAATCAAGAATCTTTGGTGACAGTAAAGGTGAGAGGATAGTGCTTGGTGACTCTGCGGTTGCTCTGGAAGTCGTGGCCAGGGCAGAACAATGAGGAAAGGAACAAGAGACAAACCCATAAAGAAGGAAGGTCAAAACCACCCTTATCTGCCAGTGACAGCTGCCTACTTAAAAATCCTGAGGGGAGTAAAAAATACTGGATCTCATAAGGCAGAGCAGGGAGGTGGTGGATTATAAAATAAACCTGCAAAAATTAGTTTTTTTTGTATACATCAGCAAAACCCAGGTTTCCATCAGTTAGAAAGCTCTATGGATAAGAAAAAGGTAAGCACCCTAAAGAAAAATGAGCAAAACAATCTCATAGAAAAAGTGACTGGTGATTAAATGAAAAAAGGACAGAAATCAAACTCACTGGTAATGAAAGAGGTACAAATTAAAGCAACATTGAGGCACCGGCATTTCAAAATGGCAGACTCTTAAATATAAATATATTTAAAACCTAGCGTTGGGGGGATTTTTAAATGACTTCTCTTGAACACAGCTGATGGAAAGAGCATAGTAATGCTTGTATTAACCCCCTTACAAGAATATGTTTATTTACCGACTAGTGTTTCTGTTTCTAGAAATTTAGCTTGAAAAATAATCAGACGTGTACACGAATACTTAGTAGGCTGTCCATTCAAGCAAAAAGTAGGGGAAGAATGGAGGAAGAGCCCTAAATGCCCAATGATAGGGAATTATTTATTTAGTAAGACAATGTACAACTATACAAAGACACAAACGTTAAAAAGCGTGTTTTCAAAGAATGAAATGAAATGTTTTTCATTTCAAAGAATGAAAGAATAACATATTGTTTTTAAAATGCAGGATAGAACATTACACGTATAGAACAGTGGGCATAGAAACTAAAGATATTTAATAAATTATATTTTTGTCGTTTCCAGTGGATGAGATCAAGATATGTAAGTAAGTTAGGATGACCTAAGAATAACCGCGATCACAGGCAGTAGTGAACAGCACAGGGCACACGGGCTTCAATGCATCTCTCTCTGAGTCTTTATAGACTGACTTTTCACATTTATTTTAAAGAGCTTAATGTGAGTTTCTGTTTTCTATTTTGTTCATAACTGGCAATGAACACAACACTGAGAACTTCAGACTTTATGTTCCAAATCAGTGACTTCTGCATCAGATCATCTTTTCATTTATCAGAGCAAGTCGGGCAGCTTGTACTGGCAGCTCAATCTGTTGTTGGAACACCTCTTTCTTTAGCTACAAAAGCAGCAGGTCCTAATGAACTACCTTTCACACAAGGAAAAGACCCCCAAATGATGGCCTTTTGGTGGGCCTGAGTCTTAATCAGTCACTGAAGAATCAGGATTTAAGAATAAAATTGTGGGGCTTCCCTGGTGGCGCAGTGGTTGAGAGTCCGCCTGCCAGTGCAGGGGACATGGGTTCGTGACCCGGTTCGGGAAGCTCCCACATGCCGTGGAGCAGCTGGGCCCATGAACCATGGCTGCTGAGCCTGTGCTCCGCAACGGGAGAGGCCACAACAGAGAGGCTCGCGTACCGCAAAAAAAAAAAAAAAAGAATAAAATTGTATGTTTTCCACCTCCTTTTTAAAGTAAAAATTAGACAGCTGAAATTGGAAAGCGTTGTCTTAGATGTTGTGTAGGATTTTCTTGGTTTACTTTTTGTTTTTTAACTTTTTCTGAAGCGCTTGGTTCCCTCCTATTTGGAATGGTTTCTCAATTACTGTTTCAGGACACAATGGTTTGAGAAAATAAGTAGACAGATATTCAAATTACAAAGTTAGGAAGGGGGCAGCTGGGGAAGGGTCAGGCGTTCAAATGGGGGAGGTGGGGACAGTCACTGCGACAAACCGACAAACCATGAGGCAGCGCTTGACTCTCGCCACAGCTGACACCGTGAGAAACGAAGGGGAAGCTGGAGGTGCTGACCCAGCACCGTCCCTGGAGCAATCGCTCCTGCCGCTGGCCTGGGTGGTGTCCCCAGATCAGATAAAGACGGACTCCACATGGTCCCCGATCTTGGGGGGCTGGCTGTGCACAGTTCGAAAAATGAGCCGGGAATGATATTTTGAGCATCTCCATGGAAACAGGGCTACATGTAACTCCTGAGGGGCGGTCCACCCAGGCTGGCACTTGAGGTGGCACCGCCCCTACGTGCCCGAACTAGACTTCCAGCCTCGTCCCCCTGGGAACGAGGAGGGAGTGACTTCCCAGGGAGCTAGCAAGTTTGGATATAACTCACAGTCTGAGTGTGCTCAGCCTCTGAAATCAGAGTTGTATTTTTGTTGTTTTTCAACTTGTTTTCACAACTTAGAACTGAAATATACTTATATTTTTTTTCCAAAAGAAAGCAGTCCATTTTAGAAGGAAATTACTTACGGTTTTTAACATGATATACTTCTATCAGAAAATTGAATCGTGATTATTTTATTTACCAACCTTCATTGAATCATATATTTCTCTCTGTAGGATAAACCCTAACAATTCAGCAAATTAATCCCAAATTCAGAGGGGGCAGGGATCTTTGCCCCATGCTTTAAGGTGGACAGGAACCGTCACCCAAAATATCAGATAGCCCCTCTCCTATTTGATTTAGAAAGCAAGCACCTATACCTACTTTAGCAAAGTGACAGTGTTACCATTTATCATTTTTAAAGTAAATCTTTTGGATAAATAATTTATGCACCTGATATAAACTTGAAACAGAGCAAACAGAATTACAGCGAAAATAGTTCCCCCCACCAACCCCTGGCCCTGAGGGCCAGTGTGTGTGTGCTTGTGTGTGCGTGTTTGTGTGTGTTACACAAGTGGTAAACTCTATGTACACTGCCGTGTGCCTTGCTTTTTTTTCTTTTACTTAGCAAAATGTTTTGACAGTATTTCCAGATCAGCCCAAACAGAGTTCCCCGTTCTTGTTTTTCTTTTCTTTTCCTACTTTTTTTTTTTTCTAGCTTTATGGACCTCCATCGTTTATGATGTTCCATAATTTATTTAACCAGTCTCCTGTTGATGGACTGCAACTAGAAATGTTGTGTATCAAGGATGTTCATTGCAGCATTATTTATAGTAATAAAAGACAGATCTGTGCAGTGGAATACTATGGGAATTGCTAAGTGGAACTGTCGGGTTAAAGATTACATACTTTTTAAATTTTGAGAAGATATTGCCAAGTTGTCTTCACACTTCAGCCGTATGAGAGGGTGCTGGTTCCCTGTCACCAATGTGGTACAGCATCCGACGAGTTTATCTGGACCCGTGTGAAAGATCATAAATGATGCTGCGTTGTGGTTTTGCTTTGCATTTCTCCTGTTGTGAATGCGGCTGGGCATCTTTTCAAGCATGTGTCTTTTAAACTTTATGTCTACTTTAGTGTGTACTTTTTTGTAAGTTATCTCATTAACCAGGTCATCTTGAGAAAACGTAACAATTGGCTTGTGGTGTGTGCGAGCTTGGCCAAGGCTTGGGTTTGGGCAGCTGGTGGTGTGGAGGCACATTGGGCCCCCAGGGCCTGCATGCCAGCTCGCATTTAATGTGTGATCCCTAGTTTCACAGCAGCCCCGGGACTAGCTGTCATCACGCTGGGTGACGCTGAGGCCTCGTGGCCCCCGTGGAGGCCCCTGGTCTTGGCACTTCTTGCATTTCCCGCACTGACTAGAGACCACGCTGCAGCAGAGCCTGGGCTCTGGAATCTGACTCCATTGTAATTATTCGAGGATGAGAGAGAGGCTCTAGGGGCTGCTTCTTAACTAAAAGCCTTTTCAGAGTCACTTCTGTCCACTCTAATGCCTCTGGGGTATGAATTACGCTTCTAGCCGCAGAAGTGAGGAAAGCTTTGTTAATGGACAGTAGGATCACGTGGGAAGCAAGGTCTGGCAGAGCGAGGATGCAGGTCCACCCAGGGTGGCTGCTGCTGGCAGCCCAAGGGCTCAAGGCCCAAAGCAGAGAGCAGACGCAGCCTCTGACGGAGGACACCGCTCCCCGGCTCCAGCTGACACCCCCAGAGGAGCGGGGAGGCAGCTCGCCTCAGCGGCTGGGGCAGCCTCAGGCCCTCAGGGGCCGCGGGTTTGCCTTTGGGGTCTGTGGTCTACACAGGGGCTGAGCATCTCAAGCACAGGGCTCAGCCTGCAGCCAACCAAAGTGGTCCTAACTCCCACCAGCACAAGGGCACAGAGCCTGGACTGTGACGTCCCATGGCCTCTAAGGCAGCCTGAGCCCGAGGAGGGACCCCCCCCCAAACCCCTTGGCATTCTGACCCAGCTTTCTGTCCATCTCCTCCCACCCTCCAGGCACTAACAGCGAAGTCCGGCAGCGGGCAGGTGCCCTAACGCTTAGCACTCAGGGTGATAAGTGCGAAAGAAAGGTACCCGGGGAGGCTTTGGGGCTGGGGGCCCCCAGCCCTGGCACCAGGGGTCCTCAGACTCTGCCATGCCTCAGAACGACCTGGGGATCTTGTTAAAGGACAAGTTATGCTGGGCGCTGGGGAGGTTCCTGGGAATCTGCATTTTCGCAAACACCTGTGGTCGCAGGACCAGGCTGAGAAATACTGGGGTTTTTTTTTTCCTTTTTGCCTGGCTAAGTCTTATTGGCTCTTTGACTCTGACAGCCCCTTCCAGAAGCCTCCTCTGGCTACCTGCCTCCCCATCTCCCCCTGCCATGGCAAAGCCCCCTCCCACTCCACTGTGGGCATCACTGCAGAGCTGTCATTGGCTGTGCCCAAGCCGCCTCCTCCCTGGTGGCTCTGGGCACATGTCTGTGGAATGAGTGAGATGGGGAGGGCAGGACAGCATCACGGACCCCAGCCCCCTAGCAGCTGCGGTCTCCTGAGCCGGCGACCTCCCAGGGGCAGGGAGCAGCTCTTGGTCATCTCGGGAATCCCCAGTGCCCGCAGCCCCCGGCCCCCAGCTCTTGGGAGGTGCTCAGTAAACATTTGGAGTTTCCTGGTTGCTGCACCCAGGCCAGGCCTTTCAGGAAGCCACCTGGTAAAGGAGATGGGGCATTGGACATTCAGGCCAGCAGGAGCCAGGAAAGGAGGACGAACGACGGGCACAGCCAACAGTGTCCTTGTAAAGAGACACAGACGGCCCCGAGGAGGACGGGTCTGGGAGCCGAGCCTTTGGGTGGAAGTTGTGAGTCGTGGGCACGACTCATCGACCCGACGCCAGGCCTGGTTCGCATTTGAGCACTGGGTTAGGTTTTCGCTTAACAAACTTATTATCAAGCACCATGTAAAGCTAAAAAGATGATCAAGAACCTGGAAAGAACCTAGGGTGGGAAGGAAGTGGCTTCTGCATAAATAACAGCAGACCGAGACTGACCTGCAAGGAGAGGGGCTGCCAGCCTGGCGCCACCGCAGGCCTGCAGACTCACGGGAAAGCCTGGGCATTTCTGTGGAAGGGCGTCTCTAGCAGGGCGGTCAAGACACAGAGCCCTGAGGTCAAGAGGATGGGGTGCGAACCGTGCTTTTGCCACTCACTCGCTGTGTGGCCCCGGCACTCTCATCCGCACGGTGGGGACGGTTGGGCGACCTCCAGGATTGCAGCGAGGACGGAGGGAGGTGACGCGTTGGAAGTAATCAGCATCATACCAGGCACGGGTTAGGAGCTGGACAAATGGCAGCTGTCACTATTACTTGCCCGCTGGTGCCATTTATCTCCGATAACCCTGCGTAGACAAGAGAGAGAACAGGGACATTTACGGCCACTGTTTACCAATGAAGTGTCCCACCCATCAGTGTGTCTCAGACAGGAAGGTACTGACTAAGAGAGAAATGGAGCCAAGAGTTTCCTCGATTTGGAGAGAGAGTGGTGCCCAAGCTGGCAAAGGGGCATCGGGGAGTGCTCAGCAGATCTTGCAAAACAGCCTTTTTCTCCCCAGTGTGATTTTCTGGAAGCAGTACATGCTGTTTCACAGAATCTTGATGAACAGTCATCATTCTGGTCCCCTCCCCAGTCACCTGGGCGCCTACTGCAGAGAACGTCTCCTTTCTCTGGACTCTGGTCCCAGGCCTCTTTTACAGCAGTTTGGAATAATGTCTAACGTTGCCTTGTTCCTTGAGGGATGTGTGTCCTGTGTCAGGAGGGGCCCCCCGCCCTCACCCTCCAGTCCCATGATCTGGGCTGCCATAACAGAATACCTCAGACTGGGTGGCTAACCCACAGACATTTATTCTCATAGTTCTGGGGGCTGGAAGTCCAAGATCAAGGTGCTGGCAGGGTTGGTTTCTGGTGAGGCCTCCCTCCTTGGTTTGCAGGTGGCCACCTTCTCACTGTGTCCTCACATGGTCTTTCCTCTGTATATGTGCATCCCTTACACAGAGGTGTGAGGTGTCTGTCCCTCTTCTTAAGTTCACCAGTCATATTGGATTAGGGGCTCACCCTTATGAGCGCATTAACTGTAAGTACCTCTTCAAAGGCAGGCTACCTGAGAAGATCCTTTCTGTACATCTGCTCAGACAAGAGCTTAGTCCCGGCCACTGCCGACAGTCTGTCCTGGAAGGAACCTGGGATGCAGGAAGAGGTGAAGGTGCCTCCTGGGACCCTTAGGGGTAAGGGGATGCTTTTGCTTCCCGGCTCTGCCAGTGACACACCAGACAACAACAGTAGTGAAGGGAGGTGGTGGGTAGCGTCTGTCCTCGGTCAGCCCGCTTTTGTCTCTGACCCCTGGTGACTCAGGCCACACCACAGCATCATAATAAAGGTTATGGCATCAAAGACCACTGTGAAGCCTTGACACCAAGGCCAGGAAGCCGAAACCAATCCAAATCGGAATAGAATGACCACATACGGGGTCCACAGAGAATCTGAATTGTAAGGTGGAGACGGTGCAGGTAAAGAAGGCAAAGGACTGTTCAGCCTTGAGCGTCACTGATGCTGTAGGAAGGAAGGACCCGCATACCAATGGGGACATCAGGGTGGAGCGTGGAGGCCGATGATGTGAGCTGCCTGCCCGGACCGTGAGGACCCGCGTCAGAAAATGAGATACCACAGGCTGAACTGTCTTAGATCACAGGAAATTGTGGGTCCGTAAACTGAGTTCTTAATGGACAGCGCTCTTTGTGGGGCTGTTTTTTTCACTTTTTCGATCAGAAGCAGCCTTTGCTTGGTGTCCTGGCTTCCTCTTTCATCCCGTTGCTGATGGGTCAGGGGTCTCCCCTGTTTCTTCAAATGCACTGCTTGACTAGGGTGGTCCAGGTGGGCCTGACCCAGGGCTGCTCCAGTCCCAAGGCTGCTGAGGGCCCTGAACCCAAACAGCACCGAGGCCTGGGCTGCCTCGGGAGAGGGCTCCTGGTTCTGTGCATCTGTGGGGCGTCTTCTGTTCCGTGGGGTGCGGGGCTGGCCTGGGGTCTGCAGGCTCGGAAGTTTCTGGACTCCCCTGGGGAAGGGGAGATGCTCACCGACCGAAGCTGAACCCTCTCAGCTCATGAGACTGTGGCGATGGTCTCAGCTGGAACTCCGGTGATTTCTCTGATACATTGTTTCCTTTTTTTGGAGAAAAGTCTAAGTTTACTGAGAAAAATCTAATCCATTTCTTCCAAAGCCTGTGGGGAGACAGGCATGGCTTCTCATCCACAGGCCGGCGGGGGAAGCGGCAAGAGCACGTGCGGAGCCCAGGAGCGTCGAGCAGCCCCGGGACTCCGGAACGCAAGGCTGTGTGGTTCTGGCCCACACGGCGGCCAGCAGGGTGGACTTAAGACTGTGCGCAGAAGCCTGCTCTGCCCCCACGTGACTCCTCTACTGGCCTGGCCGCCAGGCCCATCCCCCAGCTCCCTCTCCACCACCCGTCTCCCACCTCCACCTGGTGTCCACACCCCTGCTCTGAACGGGTCATACTTTGGCACTCACACCCAGTGGCACCTCCTGGTACAGGCCCTCCTTGACCCCTCTGGCTGGAGCTCCATCCGTGAAGCACTTGAGGTCCTGTGAAGACGACACACGGATGTCGGATGGATTACGGCCCTGGACATCTGCCAGGTGCTTTGAGACAGGCCGGCCCCAGCTGGGCCTTTCCTCTGGGGACTGTGGTCCTTATTCTGCACATGTGGGAACTGAGGCTTAGTGGGATGAAGCAATTCTCTGGCTAACTCCAAGGCCGAAGGCTTGACAGCTCTGCTCCTCAGCGGCCTGTGGTGGACACCAGGCCCAGCACGGCCCTCACTGGCTGCAAAACCACCCGGACTGGCCCCTCAAAGAAAGGTCCAGAGCTGCCCGGCTCTTACCCTTGGCAAAGAACCCAGGAGGGAGTTGGGCTTAGTAGTGGCGGGGTTGTGGAAAACCCAGGAAGCGTAACATGACTGTTGGCGGATACCAAGCGGAATAATCCAGCACTAAGCACCGATGGGAGACCAAGCTGTGATTCAGAAACTGCGGGTCAGTCCAGCCGAGCTCCCGAGGATGATGGTCCTGTGTGAGCCCTGCACCCCGACGGCGGGCAGCGCGGGGCCTCCGCCAGCCCGGCCGCAGAGCAGCGGCTGCTTTCGCCAAGGAGGGATTCTCTGCAGTAAGTAACTCACACACACACACACTGACATATACGCAGTCACGCACTCACGCACACACAGTCACACACCTATATACACACTCTCACGTGCTCACACACACCTCTTCCCGTCTGCTCGTAGCATCCCTCACACCCAGCGGGATGCACTTTACTCCTGTCTGCTCTGCCCTCACTGCCCTGGGACGGAAGCAGGGAGTTTGCCGTGTTCACGGAGGAGTCCCGGGTGCCCGGACCAGTGCTCGTCAGCGTTTGCGGACGAATGAATGAACGAATGAATGAACGAGTGAGCAGGGCCTGGACCCTGTCGGCTCCACACACCGTGCAAAAGCTTGAATGACTGAGGGTAAAAATAATATTGATGAGGAAAGGACGACCATATTGATGTGGCAAATAGTTTGGCATATAAAATAAAGACAAACACCCTGGAAAACAAAATTCCACGGGTGACTAGTTGCCTATAAACGGAGAAAGAGGGGGTGAGGTTGTGGCAGATGGGCACAGCCGGGATCAAGGAGCAGTGATTCAGGCCCAACGCCCGCTGCGTGTCAGCGGCTGAGAGGCCCGCCTGGCACTGCCCGGCGGCCCCCGACCCCTCATCCTCCCGGGGGTCAGGATGGTGATGCTCTCAGGGGTCTGGGCACCTTTCCCACGTGTGATCCCACAGCTGTGCGTCCAGGCGTCGCTCGGGGACACGTTTGTCTGCGGGGCTGCGTCCTGGGCACGGTGGTGTTTTCCTCTCTCGGTGTCTGCAACACTCACCTGTCTCGGTTTGGGCTGTTTTGTTTTGCTTCTTTTAGTTACATTTGCTTAGAACTTGCAAGCTGTAACGGCCTGACGTTGTCTTAAGAAACTTAAATTTAGCAGCAGGAAAGTGATTATTGTTGTCAGCATCTGTAACAGAGATGATTCCGGGAACTTCCTGCCCAGCGCGGTCTCAGCCTTGCCCGGCAGGGCTTGGCTGGACGTTGGCAGAACAGAGGGTGGGGCCTTCCGTGCCAAGGCCTCAGCTCTGGCGTGAGTGAGGCCAGCGGGATGTGCTTTGTGTGTTTCGTATCTTTAAGCGGACCAAGCATCTGTGACTCGGGGACAGTTACAGAGAGGCCGCCAGCTCGTTTCAGTGCCTCCTCTCACTGTCTTGAGTGAGGCACAGACGCTAGGGGACCGGTGGGCTCTCCTCTGATGGTGGCCCACGGTCTGTCATTTGTGGGCCACCCTGGAGTGAGCTCCCAACTTACAAATATGTCGCTCATTTTAAAGTGCTCTGCCAGGTTGGCTGTGGGTCCGAGCTTTGCAGGGAAGCAGCGGGCCAGGCCTCCTGCAGACGCCATTGAATCCCCGCTCTGCCTGCTCCTAAGTCAGCAGGGGTGGGTACTGGTGGGCAGAGCCCAGAACTTGGAAGAACCTTGGGTTGAATCTTCCACACCCTCCAGCAGTAACTCTGGGGCATTGCTTAACCTCTGCATCCGTTTCCTTTTAGCGAAATGCGAACTTCTGTACGTCCTTCCTGGGGGACCAGTGAGGATGGAACGAGCAGGCGCCTTGTGTGTCTGGAACACATGCTGGTCCTCCCTCCCTCTTCCCTTCCCTGTCTCCCTTCCTTCCACCATCCTTCCTAGCCCCGGCAGCACTAGCTTTCGTGGCCAGAGCCTTGAGCCCTGCCTGGGTCAGGGTTCTGGTCAGTGGGAGGATGGAGGACCCCAAAGGGAGGTGAGATGTGGGGTGGTCGGGATGCTGGGAAGGGACCAGGGCCCCCTACACTCATCGCTGTCCCATCTCCCAGCGCTCCTCTGTCTGTCTGTGTTGTTTCCTGGGGCTGCAGTAAGAAATTAGCACAAACTGGGTGGTAATTTATTCTCCCCCAGTTGTAGAGGCCAGAAGCCTGAAATCAGCGTGTTGGCAGTTCTGCCTCTTTCCGCTTCCGGTGGCTCCCGTTCCTTAGCTTGAAGCAGCATCACTCCAGTCTCTTCCTGTGTCCTCACGTGGCCTTCTTCCCTGTGTGTCTGCCAGATCTCCCTCTGCATCTCTCCTGTAAGGACACCTGTCATTGGATTTAGACCCTCAATCCAGGATGGTCTCCTCACCTTGACATTCTTCACCTACATCCGCAAAGACCCTTTTGCCAAACAGGTTCACGTTCACAGGTGCTGGAGCTTGGCACGTGGACACAGCTCTGGGTGGGCGCACAATTCATCCCACTACACTGTCCCTTCTGGGCAGCCACCGTGGGCCCAGACCTGAACCCACCCTAAGCTGAGGAACAGCAGAGAGAGATGGGGGAGAGGAAGGTGAGGGTGGTCCCAGGGTGGTCTCAGGAAGGGTCATGGGTTTGCTTGAGAGTAAGGAAGGAGGGTGAACCAGCAACTACTGCCCTCGCTTCACAGATGACACGTAAGGGAACAGAGGTCCGGTGAGTTTGCTGTTTCATAGACTCAATAATCAGGTGATAAGCGTGATAGAGAATGAAGGCGCCTCCAGAAAGCTTATCAGGTTATGGATTTCTTTCTCTGTCTTCTTTCTCTTTCTTTTTTCAAAATGAAAATTGCTTTATCAATTACATTATAAAATAAGACCATGAAAGAAACAATATATGCTCATTCTTCAATTTTTAGACAGTTGAAAGGGTAAAAAGAAAAGAGTAAAAGTCACCCCCAAACTCCACCCCCTACTGACACCTGTGGTTGACATTATGGCCTGTTTCCTTCCGGACATTTTTCTGGGCGTGTAGAAGTGGGGTCCTTCTACTGCTGACTCTCTCACCCATTCCGCACCAGGAAACAGTCCTGAGTCACCCTCAGCAGCTGTCGGGAACCCAGCGGATGGCTGGCCCCTCGTGTTTGACCTTGTTCCGTACTCGGACACGAGGCTATCTCCGGCTTCACTCTCGTGAGCGGCGCAAGCGGTCTTGGCCACGGATGGCAGCGCCCTTGCCAACGCAGACCCCGACAGCAGTCTTCCTTCACTTTTAAAACCTTTGCATCTGGGGACTTTCCCTGGTGGTCCAGGGGTTAGGACTCGGTGCTTTCACTGCAGGGGCCACAGGTTTGATTCCTGGTCGGGGAACTAAGATCCCGCAAGCCGTGCATGGCAGCCAAAAAACTAAACTAAAATGAAACCTTTGCATCTGAGAGAGGGGGGGAGACGAGTCCTAGGTGCTGACCGCTGGCCCTCCTCACGTCCCAGGCCATGTTCGAGCTGGTGACTTCCGAGGCCTCCTACTACAAAAGCCTGAACCTGCTCGTGTCCCACTTCATGGAGAACGAGCGCCTGAAGAAGATCCTGCACCCGTCCGAGGCACACATCCTCTTCTCCAACGTGCTGGACGTCATGGCCGTCAGTGAGCGGTGAGCCTCTGCCCGGGTCCTCGTGGGGCCCCTTCCTGTCCCTCCTCCTCGCCTGGGGCACGTCCGAGGCTGGCGGCACTGCCTGTTACTCTGGCTTCTCTGCTTTTGTAGGTTTGGAATTTTCTGTAATAAGATGTAACTAAATACATAAACCCAAAGATCTCCCAGCAACGAGGCCCGTCGCGTCCCCCTGGACAGGACGGCTGCCTGCAGGTCCCCCCCGGCCACGCAGGTGCTCCGTGTGTCTCACACAATAAGGCACATCAGTGGCGGGTGTCACGACCTGGTCCGGGGGTGTCCATGCGAGCTGCTCTTTATCCTGACCTCACAAGGCCCTGGCTTGGTGTGTGCGGGGCCCGAGACCCTCTGAGGGCCAACGCGGAGCGTGGTCTTGGATTGACACTTTCTCTTCTCCGGTTGCGTGGTGTTAGCAAGGGTGTGTGGAGGTGGCAATTGGGACTGTACTTCTTTTGCCTAAAGAAGGATGGGATGAGCTTAAGTGGAGGAGGAATAGACATCTATTGACTGATTATTGCAAAGAAGAAATGAACTCCCGTCATTCCGTTAGGATAAAAGACCCATTTACCCTTTTCACTGTAGCCTGGGGAGGTTTGCAGCTAAAAGTGCAGAACTCAGCTTTTATGAGCTGGTCCGTCCCCGCCCGTTCAGATGTGAAGTAGCACGCGGGCAGCAGCAAACCCACACCCGTGTGTGGCTCTCCATGGACCCTCCTGAGTCGGTCCCCCTCCACATGGACACCCCACCTTTCCGTTTGCAGCCCCCAGATCCTCGTGGCAGCCCCCCACCTGGTAGGCTCAGGAAGGCGAGAGCTGACTGAGACCAGAGCAGCCTCGGAGACGCCTCGGTCTCTGCTGCTCACCCCCACTGGGGGAGGGGTGTCTATTTATTTTTGTATTTATTTATATTCTGTTATGGAAAATCCCAAGCATGCAGAAGTAGAGACACCAGTGTAGCAAGCCCACGCTTCAGCATTGGGTTCACCCACGGGATTGTTCTGAAGCAGATCACCATCGTCATCTCACTTCAACTGTAAACGCATCAGTGTGGACGTAAAAGATGAGGTCTCTCCCTTTTAAAAATGCTCTTAGGGCTTCCCTGGTGGTGCAGTGGTTGAGAGTCCACCTGCCGATGCAGGGGACACGGGTTCGTGCCCTGGCCCGGGAAGATCCCACATGCCGCGGAGCGGCTGGGCCCGTGAGCCATGGCCGCTGAGCCTGCGCGTCCGGAGCCTGTGCTCCACAACGCGAGAGGCCACAGCAGTGAGAGGCCCGTGTACCACCAAAAAAAAAAAAAAAAAGAAATGCTCCTAATGTCACTACCCACCTATAAAACTGAACAAGTAATTCCGTGATGTGACAGAACGTGCCCCCCTCGCTGGGACCTCCTCCTGTCGTGTTGGTTGGTTTGGTGGAGACATGTCCCGAGTCTCCGCAGCCAGCCAGCCACCCCTAACCCGGCCGCCGCCCGCTGCAGGTTTCTCTTGGAGCTGGAGCGCAGGATGGAGGAGAACATCGTCATCTCAGACGTGTGCGACATCGTGTACCTCTACGCCGCCGACCACTTCTCCGTCTACATCACCTACGTCAGCAACCAGACCTACCAGGAGAGGACCTACAAGCAGCTGCTGTGAGTATGGCTGGGCAGCGGGGCCATCACGCAGGCGTGACCCCGGCGGCCCCCTCCTCTTGTGCTGACACTGAGCTGTGGTCCCTGGGTCTCTGCTTTCCCAGGACAGCATCCAACTCCGGCACGTTCTGGGGCTTTCGGTGTCACTAGGGAAATGTTGACCCCGGGACAGTCAGCCATGGCGCCCACCGGACCCGTGTCCAGATGGCCGTGCAGAGCTCTGTGAGTTTTAGAAAAGGGAGCTTGAGGCCAAGAGGACAACTCGAGGCCCAAGACGGCAGGAAAGTGGTTTGAACTAGAGACAAGGCAAGGACTGGGGGGAGGGAGTCTTTCTGGTGGTTCTCCAGCAAAGCCCTTGAATTTACTCATCTGCCCATTTTGTAAACTTTCTTGGGGTTTCCGTTGATGAGAGAGTTTTTTCATTAACTTGCCTCTTTTGAATTCTTCACGTCTGTGCCCCGTTTCAACCAGTTTAACCAGTGCTGTGTTCTTAGCACACTCGTGGGCACCAAAGGACTCTGAGTAGTGACCTCTGGACGTTATGCTCCGTTGGGTCTTTCTATCAAGCCGTGTAGTTCACTGGGGATGTTTTAAAGTTTGAGTATTCAGGGGTTTGGGTGTTTTACATTTGGGGTTTGAAACTGGGATTTGAGGGAATCGGGATGCCAGTTTTGAGGACGAACGTTGAGAAGACAGTCACACAGGAGAATAGGATTCTAGATGTTGCAGTGCCCAGGGGTCCACTGGTGTGGCCCGTGAGAGCAGACTCCCTGGGCCTGAGCGCCGTGTCCCTAATGATGGGCAGTCCAGGGCCCGCGTCTGATCTCCAGCAGTGGTTCCCACTGCCCAGCCCGTCTGCAGACGAGACATCCCCCCCTGGCAGGAGTAGCACAGGTTCTCCCTGCAGCCGTCTCCAGCCTGCTGCCTGCTCCTGTCATTACGTGGGTTTACCTTGCCACCGTTTCCTGCTGGGTAAATCATCGAATTCTGCATCTGATTCATAGCCTTGGCCACGCAAGGAATTCTTGCCCTCCCACACACAGCATATTTTGCTAAGACTTCATGGGCCTGGCGTGTGAAGTCACTATTGTTATTTGACTTGTACACAAACAGTTTATTTTCCATTGAAAAAAAAAGAGAGAGGAGAGAAGAAATCGACGCGTTTTCTGTGCTTGTGGGCTGTCTGGTTCTTAGGGGGTCTGAGGACGGGGAAGAACCCCCTCCAATTTGCGCCTCCCACGAGCCAGAGACCTACTCTCTTGTCTGTGTCCCCAGCCAGGAGAAGGCAGCCTTTCGGGAGCTGATCACGCAGCTGGAGCTGGACCCCAAGTGCAGGGGGCTGCCCCTCTCCTCCTTCCTCATCCTGCCTTTCCAGAGGATCACGCGCCTCAAGCTTTTGGTCCAGGTACCAGCCTCTCTCCCCTGACACACACTTCTCCTGCTGCGGGCTGTTGGCTTTGGTCATTCTAGGCTGGCTTTCTGTTTCCAGAAGTCCATTTGTTCCACAAATCCTAATTAAGCTCCTACTGTGTGCCAGGCAGTGGGAGACTCAGCCCCTGCTTCCACAGAGCCACATTCTGGGGGAGGGTGGGGAGACACACACACACACACACACACACACACACACACACACAACCAGGAAGTGGTCATGGCTGAGGACAGTGAAACAGAGTGACATGATGGTGGTGACTGCCTGCCCACTGCCAGTTGGGGGATCAGGAAAGACTCGGATGAGTGACATTTAAGCTAAGACTTGGCCGACAGGGAGGAGCCATTCATCTGACAGGGAGCTGCTTATGCAAAGGCCCTGGGGCAGCAAGGTACACAGACGGGGCGGCCAGCGGTGAGCTGGGGGAACATGATGGGAATGGGTGTGCAGATGTGGGCAGAGGCTGAACAGGGGCCTAAGGAGCCGGGTAAGACATTGGGTTCTATCCTCAATGTGATGGGGAGTCATTCCATCTAGTTGACGCTGGTAAGAGCTCAAAGCAGCTGCCGTGTGGAGGGTATCAGGCAGGAGGGCAAGAGTGGAAATGGGACTGAGGTTCAGAGGCAGCGCGTCCGAGGGGTGAATGTAGGCGGGGTGCTCCCGGTACACCCGCCAGTTACCGCAGGAGGTAGGTAGGGGCCCACCAGAGAGGAGGCCAGCGTGGAGGGCTTGTGCCCAGGCTGAAGAAGCCACACCACCCTCTGCCTGAGGCCAGGAGCAGGACCTGGTCAGATGGGGTTTTATCCCAATGAGAAAAGGTGGAGCCTGAGCCATCCTGTTCACTGGGAGATGGATTTGGGAGTCGGGGGATGGTTACAGGCAGGGTTGGTGACCCCATGTTGGTGGGGGGGAGGGTAAGGAGGCATTGGAGCTGACTGCGTGTGTCTGGCTTGGCTGGCAGGCAGAGGCGGGGCAGGTGACCGCACAGGGGAGGCTGGGGGCCTGCAGCTGAGGGTCATCCAGAGGTGGGAGGGATCTGGGTCTGGTCTGGAGCTCAGACCAGCATCCATGGGGCAGCTGGGGGGGAGGTGAGCTGTGCTCAGACGCACCCAAACCTCTTCATGGAATGAGAGCAGATCAGAAATATGGGCACGGGGAGAACTGTGAGGCAGAAACCAATGCAAACATTGTAATTTATAGGCGAAGCGCAAGGAAATCCAACTACTGGATTTTATCAATAAGACCAGACTTAACGAAGCCTCAGGGTCGTTGCTCCTTGGCTTCAAACGGCAGTCCCACTGATGCTGCTGCAGACATCGAGCTCACCTCGGGGACAGCCAGCCCTGAGCGACCCTTCCCTCACTGTCGGGCCTCGCCCGCCCCCTTCCCACCGCACTTGGTTGCCTCCTTTGCTTCGGTCTTCACTGTAAGGAGACTGGGGCTCGGGTTTGGCCCTCGTAGTTGGTCCTCGTGCCCACCTTGACTCGTGGTTATCATCTTAGAGCCGAGCGAGGCTTGTGGGCGATGCTCGGCCCTCGGCTGGTGGAAGGTTCTCCCGCCCTCAGTCCGTAACTGGTGGGGCTCTTTGCTCCGGGATGTTGCAGCAACACGAGGCTGTTTGGACCAGTGCGGCAGGGAGGCTGCCACTGCCAAAGCGGGCGGAGAGGGGAGGAATGGCTGTACGTGCGGAAACTAAATGCAGACTTTGCCTGTGCTCAGAACATCCTGAAGAGGGTGGAAGAGAGGTCTGAGCGGGAAGGCACTGCCTTGGGTGCGCACAAGGAACTGGAGCTGGTGAGTTGTGCTTTCCTCTTTCCACATTTCCCGGTCAGCTGTCTTCCTCCTCTAGGCCCACCTTCCTGTCCTGCCCCCTCCTGTGCCCGTGCGTCTCTGGAAGATGCAAATTCATTTTAGTAGTTGGCAATCCAGAGAGGTCACTGGGTCCAAAGAATAAGTCGGGTGGGCTTGCTTCTCACCCCAGCCTTCTGACGTGCGGGGTGGACCAGGCCGGCCGGGCACTTGACCTGCAGACACGTTCATGGACCCTCCCGCCAGCCCCCGCTCTGTGGCCACCCACAGGCCCAGGCGCTCCCCTCCGCAGCCCTCGGAGGCCTCACGCTTGTCCTGACCTGTTTCCAGTGTCAAAAGCCATGGCTCTTGCCTCCCTTGCCGCGCTCTGAGGCCGGCTCTGGCCCTTCTTGGGCCCTGATGCAGCTCTGCCCTGTGCGCCTCTCCCGCCCCCCGATCCCGCCTCTCCCGGCCCTCGAGCTGCACCTCCTATCCCCGCGAGAGGACTGCCCGGCCCTGCCAAGCCTGGGCTTTTCCTGCCCAGGAGTGGAGAAAGCATCTCCTCTCCTGATCCTCCGAGAGAAGAGGATCCTCCTGGAAGCTGCCGGCAGAGCAGGGGCCGTGCGGGAGGGGTCAGTGAATGTGTCTGTTCCCACGTATTTGTCTGAAAGCAGCGCTGTCCCGTGTGTTTGGCTCCAGTGTGTCCGCTGGAGCTGCGAGCCCACTCCTGGCAGCCGTGCAGGGCCCACTCTGTCACGCTGGTGACCCTGAAATGGACGAGAGCCTGGTGTTGGGAAGTCCTTTCCACTTAGTGTACCAGTGGCAGCAGCTTAGTAAAAGGACTATAGCCCCAGGTGGTGGTTCTAAGCCACATGGAGCCACACGGAGCCATGAGGACTTTGTAGCTTAATGCAGTCTTTTCCCCGCAGGGGCCTCTCCTCGCATCCCTCAATCAGGCCAGTTGGCCTCCAAGATCCTTCTGGCGATTATACCCTTTGGATCCTGGGAAACACAGCACTCCCCTCCCAGCCTAGCTGGGGAAAGGCTGGAGCCTCGAGCAGGCTGGTCAGGGAGGGTCAGGGACCTGCCAGCCAGGCTGCATCTCTCGGGACCCTCTGCCCACCCCTGGAACGCACACACCTGATCAGGTGGGGGCTTCATTGCGGCCCCCACCAGGCAGCTGGCCACACTGGGCCCCAAGGGGTCTCGGGGCACTGGCAAGTGTCTTCTGTTTTCAAGTGCTTTTCTGCTTTCATCTCCTTTTCACTTTCCAGGTATACACTTGCTTCTCATTATTTACCTTTTTTAATAAAGGTGGGCTTTTTCCCTTAATTTATAAAAATGATGCTGAATACAAACAAGTCCACAAACTGTTCGTAGGCAGAAAGAAGACGGTAAAGGTGAGCAGTTCTCCCGCACCCCACTGCCGGCACGCTGGTGCCGGCCCCTCCAGGCCCCTTTCCAGACAGACGCCTGCGCACACAGCTGTATTCTTTGCAGGTGGGCTTGTGCTTTGTGAGTTGGCTTTTCCCTCCATTTTAGCGCCTGTAAAATTATTGCACTTCTTCGTGGTTTCAGAGTACAGGGTTCTGTGCATTCATGAGCGCTAATCAACCCCTGTGGATGGACGTTTAGGTTGAGGACAGTTTTTCTTGCTCTGAACGCCACTGCAGGGGACATCCCGGTACGCACGTCTTTGGGCTCGTTCCTAAACGCTGCGCGCCTGCTGGGTGCCGGCCCCTGTTCTGGATCCTGTGCAGATATCATCTCTCGGAATGAGTCCCCAGAAGTCCCAGAAAATGTGGTTTCATTCGGCCCCTTGGTACCTGGGTTGCCTCCCAGGAAGGTGGGGGGACTCTGTGCTCCCCCCACAGTGTGTGACGGAACCTGATCCCCAGACCTGGGGCATTTCCAGTCTGACGGATGAGAAGGGACGTCTTCTGGTCGAAATTTGCTCTCTTAGGTGACATGAGGGGTCGGCATCGATTTATGTGTTCTCTGGAGTTCACGTCCCAGCAAAGACAAGGCCCTGATTTTCTACACTGGAACTGAGACCCAGTTGAGACTGACCAGCTGTGGCCTGAGTGGGCCGAAGGAAGTGGTCAGAGACAGCTGGCTGTGGGTGGCCTGATGTGTCCTCCTTCTCGTCCCAGGTGGTGAAAGCATGCAACGAGGGCGTCAGGAAGATGAGCCGCACGGAGCAAATGATTAGCATTCAGAAGAAGATGGAGTTTAAGATCAAGGTGAGCCCACGCCCAGCCACGCGTCCCGCCCCAGCCCGGCTGTCCTGGAGCACTGGGCACTGGCCGGGCTCGCTGAATGGCTGCCCTTGGGTCTCAGCACAGCAGCACCTCCACCGAGGCCTTCCCTGACCCCTTAGCTGAAGGCCCCACCTGCCCCCAGTCACCGGGCCGTCACATTGGCCTAGACCAGGGGTCCCCAACCCCCAGGCCGCGGACCGGTAACGGTCTGCAGTCTGTTAGGAACCGGGCAGCACAGCAGGAGGTGAGCGGTGTGTGAGCGAGCGAAGCTTCATCTGTATTTACAGCCGCTCCCCATCACCCCCCATCGCTCCCCATCGCTCCCCATCTCTCCCCATGGGTCCCCATCGCCCGCATCTCTCCCCATGGGTCCCCATCGCCCGCATCTCTCCCCATGGGTCCCCATCGCTCCCCTTCGCCCCCCATCGACCCCCATGGGTCCCCATCGCCCCCCATGGCTCCCCATCACCCCCCATCGCCCCCCATGTCTCCCCATCGCCCCCCATCGCTCGCACTACCGTCTGAACCATCCCCCCATCCCCCACCCCCGTCTGTGTAAAAGTTGTCTTCCACAGAACCAGCCCCTGGTGCCAAAACGGTTGGGGACCGCTGGCCTAGACTCTCTCCTACAGGGAGTCAGGAGCTGCCTGCTCTCACTTACTGGCTGTGTGACCTTGTACAGTCAGCTCACATGAAGAGTATGACATGGACTGCTCCAGGGATTCTTAAATGTGGGCGATTCGAAAATTCGACGGAAGTTACCGACCTTTCCCCCAACTTTGTGTAAAGCTTCAGGCATTAGTGACCCTAAGGGCCCTGAGGGCTTGGGTTTCTGGGGTTCTGGGCACATGAGCACACGGTACCTACCGAGGGTCCCTGAGGTCATGCTAGGTTTGGGAGCTGAGCCCCAGCTGAGGACGCAGACCTCCGGGCCCCCCACGTAGCTCCACCTGTGGGCCGCGTGCTGGGTGCTGGGTGCTGGGTGCCCGCCCCGGAGCCACAGTGTGGAGACCGGCCGGCCCAGTCTCCTCACCCTGTGGGACCCAGTTCTCCCCTCTCTCCTGTGAACTTGGCCTCTCCTCTGATCCTGCATCACACAGTAGTAGGAGAATGACACACACACACAGGCACCCACATGTACACACTCACACGTGAGTACAGACACCTACAGGACACGTGGACACACTTAGACGTGAGCACACATACGTAAAAGCACACGCAGATACACAGACAACAGACACACATGCCCACTCAGGCACACGTGCGCACGCACACACACACGCCCTTCCGTGTTTGCCCAGCACCCGTCCGTCCCTCCCACCAGCGCCACGCGTGTCCTGGGCCCAGTGCGGGCCTCACACACCATTGCTCGCGGTCATCACTCCAGTCAGAGCACGAGGGGAGCCTGGGGCGGGGGGCGCGGGGGGCACAGCCCTTCTGATGCCGTCCCCCCTCATGCAGTCGGTGCCCATCATCTCCCACTCCCGCTGGCTGCTCAAGCAGGGTGAGCTGCAGCAGATGTCAGGCCCCAAGACATCCCGGACCCTGCGGACCAAGAAGCTCTTCCGGGAAATTTACCTCTTCCTCTTCAACGACCTGCTGGTGATCTGCCGGCAGATTCCGGGGTGAGCGGCAGGCAGGAGGGATGGGGAGTCACCACGGCCTGGGGGCGGCGGGCGTGGTGCTGGGATGTTGCCCAGGCCCTGGATCCGCTTTGAAGGCCTGCTCCGTTCTGGTCCAGCCTTGGGCCTTTGGGCAGGTGTATTTCAACGCCCTGAGCTTCCGTTTCCCCTCCGTCTAGCGGGGGCTGTACCCCTAAGGACGTGGAGAGTCCAGCTCAGTGCCTGACGCCTGGGGAGGGCTCGGCCGAGCGGCCCCTGCCGTGTCATGGGTGCCGACCCCTCGTCCGCCGTCCACACTGTGGAGGGCGGGGGCTGGGGGTGAGGGGGACAGGCGGTCAGGTGGGGGGCTTCCAGAAGGAGGTGAGGAGTGGCAGCAGAGGGGCCGGCCTTGCTGGCCAGGGTAGAGCGTTTCCTGGAAATCCGAGCCGCCGCCTCCTCGGGACTGACGTGCCTCTGCTGCCACCCTCGGTCCCCAGAGACAAGTACCAGGTTTTTGACTCCGCCCCGCGGGGCCTGCTGCGAGTGGAGGAGCTGGAGGACCAGGGCCAGACGCTGGCCAACGTCTTCATCCTGCGACTGCTCGAGAATGCGGATGACCGGGAGGCCACCTACATGCTGAAGGCGTCCTCTCAGTGAGTGCCCAGCGCCGCCGTCGCCTGCCCGGGGGGAGCGAGGCTCCAGGCCGCCCTGTTCCTGTCCTTCCTCCCCCCAGGCTCTGCCGGGAGGGTTTCTGTGCAGTGTTAGCGTCAGGGTGCGGGGCGAGCACGTTGCTGGGGATGTGTGTGTGTGTGTGTGTGTGTGTGTGTTCATGTTCCCTTGGGCGTCAGACTCTGGGCGGGCCCCTCTGTTCTGATGAGTTGTTGTAGAGCCCTTGGGCCCGACCGACCAGCGAACCACTGTCAAGGTGGCCTCAGGCCCACCTGCACCTCTGAGCTGCCAGGCCAGCCGCCCTGCAGCCCCTGTGCGGTGCCCAGCAACCCCCAGCCCAGGACTCACAGGTGTCGCCCTGCACATTGCGGTCCAGTTCTGACTGCCTGGGGCAGGGGTGGCGTCAGCCTCTCCCAATTCCACGGAACATGGCTCAGGGCAGCTGGCAGCTGAGGGCTCGCCTCTGGGTTAACTTTGGGGTGTCGTGGGCTCACCCTCACCCACTGACTTTAAAGATGTACCAGGGAGGTTCTATAGCGCTCCGCCCCAGTCCCGCCACTGGATTCCCGGCCCCGTCCACGCCGTCCTGCCGCTGCTCTGTGCCGGGCCCGGGACCCAGTGGCCAGCTTGCTGGATGCCTGGTGCAGCGGTTCCCCTCACATGGGGTCCGTTGCTCTGCGGTTGGGGCATTTGTCCTCCTCCCTGTCCCAGGAGCGAGATGAAGCGTTGGATGACCTCGCTGGCCCCCAACCGAAGAACCAAGTTTGTTTCCTTCACGTCCCGGCTGCTGGGTAGGTGGCCCACTGGGGAGGGGGCACCCGCCGGGTGGGGCAGGGGAGGGTCCAGGGAGCCTCGTGGCGGCCCTGCCTGTCACAGCTGCGTCAGCCTCAGGGGCCTCTGCACTCCGCCTGAAGGGCCTGCGGGGCCGCTGGAAAGACTGCTTCGCCTGCCCGGGGGTCCCTAGCACCCCAGTGCAAGCTTAGTACCCCGCGGAGGACACGGGTGTGCCTGAGCTTTGCAAACGTTTTGATGGTTAATGAAGAAATAAAAGCCACTGGGTCATAAGTGACAGATGCCACAAGGAAACCAAGAGGAATTCGGGCCCACAAGGCAAACGCCAGTGTTCTCTGGGGTGGCCAGTTGTCTGAAAACCTTACAGAATATAAAAGGGCACAAGTCCAGCTGCCTGATAGAGACGCTGCCATCCTGACCGAGCTCACCGAGTCCTGACTGTCCCCAAACTGCTCCCAGGGCCCAGCCCAGGACCAAGCAGCTCCTTCTGAAGTCTCAATAAGAGCCCCTCAAGCCTGTTCATCCCTGTATCCACATACTTTTGTTCAGAACTCCTGGTGCTTTAACGGCCTTTTCTTTGGAGCCACACACCCCTCCCTCGAATGAGCCCTCTTTCAGTTGCTGTGGGAGTTTGCGTTGTCTCTTGGACAGGCAGCGTGCCCCTGCTAACTGCTGAGGCAGAAGTGGGGGGCCAGGGCGGGTGCCGTGGTGATGAGGACACGCCGCTCCCCTCTCTCCTCCCTTCAGACTGCCCCCAGGTCCAATGTGTGCACCCGTACATGGCCCAGCAGCCGGACGAGCTGACACTGGATCTGGCCGACATCCTGAACATCCTGGACAAGACAGAGGATGGTGAGGCCCGGGGGCTGGGTGCCTCTCGCACTCGAGGCTCCCTGCCCGCCCCTCCTGGGGTCTGCCCCAGCCTGAGGGATGCAGTGGAGAAGCAGACAGAAGAGCCGGCTGAGAGCAGGCAGAGCCCAGGGCCGTGCTGCCTGTCTGCTCCCGTAGACCATTCTGCCCCTCATGGCTTCCGGGGGCCTTTTCTCAGCAAAGAGCAGGCATCTCTCCCAGTGCCTCCGCTCTCCTTCCCCGGAGCTGTGAGGTCCGCCTTCCCCCACTTAGCATGAGGCCCAGCTGAGTGCCTGGCTCTATGTCCCTTCCCCTCATCCGGCCCTGGCATCAGCCCCCATCACAGTGGGAGGGGTGATGGCCAGGAGCACCCTGACCCTGACCCTGTATTTGCAACAAGCTTCCAGATGAGCCTGTGACCACCAGGCTTGTAGCCCCACATGGGCCAGAGAGCCGCCCGCCGGGGCTTCTGCCCACTCCTGCTGTTGGCATCAGTGCCAGAGGTTCACTCCCCTCCCCTGAAAAATTGATCCCTTATTTCTACATCAATTGTTCCTAACCTAAATCCCCCAAAATACACAAAGCATCTCCACCCAACCCCATTTCCTCCTCTTTTTCAAGACCCTGGCTGGAAAGTCTCAGGCTGGTGACCTCCAGAGGAGGCCATTTCCACCCTTCCCAAATCGTAGGGGCTCACCCAGCATTGAGAGAACAGTGGTTCCTGCCCTCCCCCTCCCCCTGCAAAATATAAACAGCCTGACACCCCTCCCACATGGCCTGCAGAAGGCGTGCCCCTGGCCCTCGGGCCCCAGGTCTTAGCCCTGCCCCAGGACCTGCCAGCAGGACCTGCGGTTCGGGTCCCAGGCCCCCAGCAGAGACACTGTGATAACGGGGGGTGGGGGGTAGAGAGCTAGGGCACTCGGCCAGTTCGTGACAGCCACCCTCGGCTGACCACCCAGCTCCCGGGAGGCTGAGGCTCAGGGAGGGGCTGCCCAACCAGAGGGTGACGGTAGCATTCACGGCCAGGGAACCACGCGGTCAGCTACCACCCCACCGGCTCCTCAATGCCTCCTGCTTTTGGGGGTGGCCCCTGGGGTCTCCTGGCCTCACTTGGGGCAGCCTAGGATGGTTTGAGAGCTTGGGAATGGGTTCCAAAGTCAATACATCCGGGACACACAGTGGTTCTGCCCCCGCCCTGTGCACACACCACGCCCCCTGGGAGGGCAGCACGTGCCCAGCTCACGGGGATTAACCAGGTCTGGGCATTTCCAGCAATGCGTCTGAGGGCAGGGGACCTCTGGAAAGGCCGGCTGGACCCCTGCGTCTCCCTTTCCTCTGCTCTCCACACAGGACAGGGCGAGGCCCAGCCTGCGCCACTTGGAGAGCTTCTGACCCTCCCCTTCCCCTCCCTACGCAGGGTGGATCTTTGGCGAGCGTCTGCATGACCAGGAGAGAGGCTGGTTCCCCAGCAGCATGACTGAGGAGATCTTGAATCCGAAGATTCGGTCCCAGAACCTCAAGGAGTGTTTCCGTGTCCACAAGATGGATGACCCTCAGCGCAGCCAGAATAAGGACCGCAGGAAGCTGGGCAGCCGAAATCGGCAGTGACCCCTGACCCCGGCCTGGCCAAGGGATGTGGGTGGGCGGGAGCAGGTCGTGGCGGGCAGCCCCCAGCGGACAGCAGAGGGGCTCAGCGGGAAGGGCGGACGCTGCCGCAGGCAGCAGGGTGTGACCCGGGGTGCCTTGGCAGGAGTCGCCCCCACCCCTCACCCCTGCTACGTGGTTAGTGCTCATGTGTCTTGGCCCCTTGCTCACAAACTGCAGAAAAGGGGCCCACGTCTCTCCTCTGCTGCATTTGTAAACGAAAAAGTGTATTTTAAACAGTGTTACACCACCTCTTCTTCTTGTCTCTTGGGAGGGGCAGACAGAGGACGGGCGTGCTCCAGGGCCCTTCCCAGGCACTGAGAGGCCCCAGACCCAGGGTGTCCCTGGCCAAGGGCAGGTGCAAAGGTGACAATGTTATGACCCCTGCACGTGTCCTCTCCCCTGGAAGCTGATAGAATTGGCCAGGTGCACAGATGGACCACCCTTGCCTGATGAACTTGACGAGTGTCCTTTGGTCTCCGACTCAAAGGACTGAGAGCCCAACCGCCTCTGTCCACCTCCGCCCCAAGCCTCCGCCAGTCTCTGGCTGCACGGCCAGGCCTGCCTCACGGCCACCAGAGCTTGGCTGAGGGCCCACGCCGCCTTTGGCTCCCTGATGGGCTGGATGTAACTCGCATCTTCTGGCCCCTTGCGGAGCCCAGGTGTTATAAAGAAATGGTCACTGCATCCTGTATGGGTTATGGTTCCAAGAAAAGCAAATGGCATTTCTGGCTGCATTAAAAGAAGCATCATGTATAAAATAAAAGAGGAAGGTCTACTTTTTATTACCCCTGTGCGCACAAGAATGAGGTGTTTCGGTCTGGCAGGGAGAGAAGAGCCCCCTTCAAGCCCAGTGGAGGAGGTGTGTCCCAGGGAAAGGGCTAAGGAGGCTTCCGGTGGAGGAAGAAACAGCCGGGGGTGGGGCCTCAGGACGGGAGTGGCTTTGAACCTCTGCTTGTGGAGGGACTCCAGAAACCGGATAAGCTGTTTGAGGCAGTGGGGGACACCCTTCTGCAGGTTGAGAAGGCAGGTTTGAACACTGTGGGACAGAGATGTCAGTGGGTGGTGGTCCCATAAGGGATCTGACCACCAGGTTTGGGACTGCGGCTTCCCACCTGGCCAGTCACTGGCCTGGGACACTTCTTCCCACCTCCAGAGGCAGCAGCCAGTTACCGGAGGCTGCAGCTGGCCCTCAGAGCCACCCGACACCCGGCTCTGTCCTGGAATGTGGAGGGCCTTGAATCCCACCCCGCCCAGCCCTGCCTGCCAGGACACACTTAGAAGCCCAGGATTTAGATCAAGTGGGACGTTGTAGCATCTTCCCACAGGCCACAGCACAGCCCTTGGCGTTCTTGAGACCTCAGACCCTTTGAGAACTGGATGACTCCCTGGAAGATGCATATGTACGCAACATGCTGGTCCAACTGGAGAGGGACCCCCCTGGTCCCAGTGAGGGGCTGATGCTCTTGGGGCCTCCTTGCTGCAACCCCAGGGGAAGCACCTGCACCTGAGTTTCCCAGGAGTGAGGGGATGGGGAGAGGGACCATTTTGGAGTCCCGTACTGCTCCTGGCAGGGTGGGGCTGGGGAGGGGAGCCGTCGGTCCTGGCCAACGTATCTCGCTTTTCTTTTTGGAGCTGGGAAACAGCATACTGACTTGGGTCACCTGCTCTAAGGAGGGCTTCAGCTACTGCAGGTTATGTGTAATAATGTAAACAGTTTCATGAAAACCAGTCAGTTTCATAACAGTCTTTTATAAGCAGAAACTTAAGCCATGATGTGTTTTGGGGAGTGTGAGTGGGTACCACGTGTGGCCACCTGGCGTATCCAGGAGAAAACTGGTCTTAGCCAGAACAGGTAGTCAGGAGCTCAGAGAAACCAAGGAGGCCAAAACAACTGCTAGAGACAACGGTGAAAAAAAAAGAGGAACAGCTCACTCCACCAGCACTCACTCAAAAGGATCCTCTTGTGGCCCAGGTGTTAAACCATCAGTGGGGTTTGCAGACAGTGCTCCCTCTAGGCCTTAGGGTCCTCACTCCAAGGGTCCTTGGAGGATGGGGACAGGACGCAGTTCTGGCTTCTTTCCTGCTGCACCCAGAGCAGGTAAGCCACTAATTTAAATCCCTCTCTCTAAATGATAAAAGTTAGGCTTCCTGGGAAGTATGGAAGACAGAGGGCATGACCAAGGACTCAGTGCCAGGGCCAAGCTGGGGCGTGGCACGGCTGGGTGGTTCCTCACCCCTCATTCAGCTGCCATAATTTCAGGGTTGAAGTGAAAAGAGATGAGCTTGAAAAGCCTTTTTGTTTTCTTTCTCTAAACAAACAGCCGTCCTGCGTGGGGTTGCCCGCTCTGCCCGAGGCTCCGCGAAACCCCCTGCACAAGCTTACACAAGCCAGGGGAGGGAGGCGGTCTGGGGCTGTGGGTTGGGGAGCCAGAACAGGGGCCCACAGCACCCGGGATTCACCCCTCTGCTCATTCGCTCCTTGGGCTCCCCGAGGAAGAGGGGCCCCCAGGAGTCCTGAGGGTTCAGGTCTGGGGCTCAGAGCCTGCAAATAGCGCGCTGGCTGCCAGAGGCAGAAGACGCCCCCCACCCCCAAAGTCACTGGCCTCTGGCTGGGGAGCCGGGACAGCCCAGGGTCCCGCGGACCCCACCATCACCCAGCGAGGCGCAGAAAGCAGGACGGCGGGCCCAGGGCAGGCCGCTGCCTCTCCTGCCCTCGGGGCCTCACGCCGGTCCGCGCTCGCAGCGCTCCAGGGCCGGAGCTGAGGGGTCTGCAGAGGGCAGGGCCCGGGCAGTTTGCGGGACGAGCAGGGGTCTGCGGCACGGCGACTCCGCGCTCCCAAGGCCTCGCCGAGAACTCTGGCCAGAGAACTCCGCACGCCCCGCTCACGCACACCGGCGGCCTCCGGCGCACGCGCATCGCGCACGCACCCGCGCTCCTGCGGGGCCCCGGCGCACGTGCGCTCACGCACGCGCGCCTGTGCGCGCGTATGCGCGCCTCGAGCCCCGAGCACGTGCACGTCGCCTGCCCCCACACCCCCACCCCGCTCGCCCACACACTCACGCGCGGACACATGGAGACACGGGAGCGCGCACCGGGGGTGGCGCCGAGTCGCGCGGCGGCGCGGCCCCTTTATTCGCTTCAGGAGGCGGAGAACTTTCTCAGCGCGACGACCACGAGCGCCAGCACCACGCAAGTGGCCAGCAGGGCGGCGATGACGATGGCCGCGATGGCGCCGGGTCCCAGCGAGCCTGCGGAGGACGGAGGGCCGCGTTAGCCCCGAGGCCCGGCCCCCCTCCCACCCCTTCCTCCCGGCCCGCCCGGACCCCGCGCCCCAGCCCGTACCGCCGCCCTGGTCCAGATGCTCCCGCGCGGTGCTGTCCTCGGGGCTTGGCGCGGCGGTGGGCGCGGGCGGGCCGCTGACCGCCGGCTCCCGGGCGGGGCTGGTGCTCTCCACGGGGCCTTCTCCCGACGGCAGCTCGGCGGGCTCGTTCCACAGGGTGGGCACGGGCTCCTGCGGGCCCTCGGCTGCAAAGCCAAGGACAGGTGTGGGGGCCTGGGCGGCAGGGCCGACGGAGACGTCGCCCCCGCCGTTGACCGGCTGGGAAGGGGCGCTGAGTGCCGGGCTCTGGGGCACAGCGCGGTGCTTGCCGCTTCACAGGTGAGGCAACGGAGGCCGAGTGGCCCACGTGTGGCCCCAGAGCCTCCGCTGGGGTCAGGCCACCCCTGCCATGAGAGGACAGGTTGATGGGGGAGGAGGGCACTGAGGGACCAACAGGCCCACTCGGGAGGAAGCTGGAAGAACTTCGGGCTGGCAGCGAGCTTCAGGGCAGGGGGGCGGGGGGAGGCAGGGCACTTCGACACCCAGCAGAGCCTGGGGCCCCCCATCTGAACTGCTGGGCTCTGTAGGTCCTGGGGAAGTGACACTTGTAAAGGGTCCTTTACCCGCACCCGCACAGGGCAGCCCCAGGGCAGCCTTCACCCTGGAGAAGGCGCCGAGAGGGTGAGGCATTGCCCTCTCCAGGAACCAGGGTTCCTGCTCAGCGCGGCCGGTGAGCAAATATGGCCCACTGCCGCAGGAGGTGGAGAGGAGAGGCCTGCCCCACACCCCAGGGGCAGCTGGCCCCACACCCCAGGAGCAGCCGGCCCCACACCCCAGGGGCAGCCGGCCCCACACCCCAGGGGCAGCCGGCCCTGCTGCTTCTCGGCCCTAACCTAGGCAGAGTGGAGCAGCCCCCAGGGCCTGGGGTCTAGCGCCTGCACATGCGTCCACGCGCCCCCGAGTGTCTGAGGCTTAGAGCGCAGGGGCCTCTCTAGCCTAAGAAACTGTGATGCCAGCACGTTGCTGCCTCCAGACAGAACAGGGCCAGAGGGGTGGGCAGGGGTGTCTGTGGTCAGTGTTAAGGGAAGCCCCAGGAAAGGGTAAGCCCTCAGCCCCGCACTAGCTGGGGCTCCGTCAGCACATCAGTCTCCGGGCAGCGTTTTCTGCAGGAGCCTTTCTCTGCTCATGGGTTGGGGGTTAGCAGGATTTAGGGTACCCAGGGGCCCCAGAGAATGAGAGGGACAGGCTGAGAGGCCTGCGTGGTAACCCCAGGCAGCCCACACCAACTTTGCTCCCCCGTCAAGGATCCTAGCCTGAGGAGCCTCGCAGCAACACCCCAGCCCTGAGTGATCTCCCTTGTGAGTCAGGGATGCTAGAATGGGCTTGCCGGGCATCACAGCGCACCGTCTCACTGATACCAGCCGCTCTGTGGTCGGCCAAGAAGACCAAGGCTCAGGTTAAGCTGAGGTGGGCGCTGTGCTGGTAGTTACGTGCTGCTGGGGATTGAAGCCCCGGAAGAGGTCGTGCTTCCCGAGAAACTTCCTGGGAAGTTGTGGTTCCGTCAATACAACCCTGCCCAGCCCACCTGCGGTCCCTGGGGCACATTTCACACTTGGGGGCTCCACCCCTGAGAGCTCCCCCAGAGCACAGACAAGCCAGACCCACACCCTGCTTCCAGGCTCACCAGCTCCTGGAGAGGGGCCTGCTCTGGGAAGACACAAAGGTACTTCCAGGGTTCTTCTGCCAACGTGTCCACCCGAGGCAAATCATGAGTAAACAGCCAAACCCAAATTCCAGGGCAGCCTTAAAATAACTAGGCTTTCACAAACGTTAAGGTCACGAGAGACAAAGAAAGGGTGAGGAGTTGTTCCAGGTTAGGGACTAAGGACTAAGGACAGCACGACGCACCGTGCGTTCCTGGGTGGAACGTTATGGAGTCCACTGGTGAGCTATGAATAAGACTGTAGTTCAGGTGACAGTGCTGCGTCAGTTTTCACTTCCTGGTTTGGATAACTGACTCTGCCTATGTAAGGGAATGTCCTTGTCCTTAGGAAGTATTTAGGGACAAAGGGGCATGATGTCTGCAACTTAACTGTCAAAGGTTCAGCAATCAGATAGGTAAGTGAGTAAATAGAGACAGGAAGACGGTGAGAAGAGCAACTATGGCAAGATGTTGGCGGTCGGTGAATCCAACCGAAGAGCCTACTGTAGTTCACTGGATAATTCTTATACTTTTCTGTAAACTTCAGATCGTTTCATGACAAAATTTTACAAGGTCCCCAGCTCCCAGGCCCTGCCCCTGGTGCCTCTCCCAGGCCTCAGCTGGATCAGTTCTGAGGCTCAGCTTACAGGCAGGGACAGCTGTCATATTCCCAGGCCTGTGCCCCTTTTCAGAAACAGCGCTGGCAAGGAGGCCTCTCAGGGGCAGGAGGCCCCTGCACCTGCTGTGTGGAAGCCTCCCTCTCCCAGGGCCCAGGCTGAAGCAGTGCTGGTGTGTGGGGGCCACCCCCTGTGAGGAAGGGGAAAGTGACTCTGTCAGGCCTCCCTTGTCGCTGCCTGGGAGGGCTGGGGTCTGCAGCCTGCAGCTGCCATGGAAGGCTCCAGGCCCTAGGCATGCCTGCCTCAGGCTCTCTGGGGCTGAGCAGAAAAAAGGCCTGGGTCTACCCACCGCTTGGCAGGCCCTGAGGTCTAGGGCTCACAGACTGCCTGTCTTCCAGATAAATGAACAAACCACTGGTCCCCACTTGCTCGCCACACGCCCAAGACAGAGTGGCAGCCAGGCACCTCCCTGTCCTACCACCACCAGCCAAAGCTCACCTCCAACTGCCGGGCCTCTGGCCAGAGAGGCCAGCACAGGGCTACTGGGTATCAGGGCCAGCCAACCTGGTGGCGTCCAAGGAGTCAGCCCCAAGCTCAGGAAGAGGAGTGCCGGGCTCCACACCCCCTGGAGGGCAGGGGCTCACTCCCAGGAACTAGTGGTCACCCTCTGCCCTTTGCCAGAGCCCAGGAGCCATCTCTCGGGGAGAAGGGCCCTCTGAGCAGGGTACTTGGAGACCCACCCAGACCTTCTCCCTGTCTGCCCCCAGTGACCCAGCCTCACCCTGTTCCTCCCCACAGAAGCCTGGACCCTCCCTGCCAGACACACCAGCCCAGGCCCCCTCATCCCTGCTGTGCGCACCCCCTCCCGCCCCTTCAAGACTCTGCCAGTCTCTGAAGCTTGATGGGCTGAATCCATTGGCTTCCAATCAGGAGGGCTGGGTCCAGATCCCGGCTCCACCACAGCCTCACCCTGGGACCACCGCGGACTGCCTTGGCCGCCGGCCTTCACTTCCCGACCTGTGGAATGGGAGGTGGACCGTGCCTCTCGCAGCCCTCACAAGGTGGTGACTGCTGTCACGGCCATCGTCAGCTGCTGCCTCTGCCCTAGGGCCTTTCTGGCCTGGGCACCATGGCCCTTGCCCCCCTGCGGGCTTTGCGCCTGCTGTAGCTGACCATCGCCGGGAGACCCCCAGGGGCGGATCCGGGCTTCAAGGATTCATCTGCACCCACGCAGCCAGGGCCCAGGGCCCAGCCAGCTCCCTGCCAGCCCAGGCGGGTGCCCCAGCAGCACACATGGGCCAGAGCCACAGCCTGTGCTCAGTCACCAGCCCTCCGGCAGAGGAGGTGCAGGCATTTTCTTGTCCTCATCTATGTGCCTCCGTATTCTCTCAATCTGCTGTAGTCAGAGGGGGAAGCCAGTCTGTCCCCCAGATCTATCCTTCCTGGGAGCCATGAGCAGAAGCCGTTGTCAGGGAGCTTCCCCACAGCAGGCCCCATCTGAGGAGGGGGAAAGATGGGGGAAAGAAATGCCAGGCAGAGGGACTGGTATGCGGGCAGGCGTGGACGGCGAGCAGAGACGTTAAGCGAGGACGGAGAAGGGAGGGCAAGGACCGGAGTGAGCAGCAACCGGCAACTCCGCGCGCAGACTGAGAGGCCCGGAGAAGTGGGCGCCTCGTGACCCTGCCACGGGCCTGGGCACCGTGGGCTCTCCTCCAGCCCCACCGCCTTTCGGTAAATAAACTTGTTTAACGCTCAGTCTGACCACTGGGCCCGGAGGCCAGGCGCCCAAGCTCACAGACAGCCTTTGTGCGGCCGTGAAGGGCCTTTTCATCCCTGCCCTGGCCTCCCGCCCGCTCAGCCTGGCCTGCTCCCCCCACCTCGGTAGCTGTGGCCACGGGCGACCCACAGGGAGGGCAGCAGGCCGCTCCCTTCCCGCCTGCCTGCTCAGGACCCCAGCCCAGGGAGCAGCAGGCCAGGGGCCTGTGGGGCCTGCTGCACACCTGCTCTGAGCCTCCGGCCGGGGGTGGGGCGGCCAGGAGCCTCCCGAACCCGCTCCCTCCCAGAGCGGCAGGGCGAACCACAGCCAGCCGGAGCCCCAAAGACTCCGGGGTGGGGCTGGCCTGCCTGCCCTTGGTAGGACACATGGAGGGGACTCGGGAGGTGAGGCCAGGTGAGGTCCCGCTGCCGCCAGACACGAGGCTGTCCCCAGGCATTCCTGCGGCGGCAGACGCAGCCCACCCACCCGGGCTGTGTGTGCACAGTCTGGTCCAGCGCCTCTGGCCGGCAGCCTGGCTGGGAGGGCTGGCTGCATGGGGACCAAGGAACGACAGAAGCTGCCCACACGGCCCCAGACCCCGGGCAGACGGACGCCAGCACCTTCACCTCCGCCCACTCTGACCACCAGGCGGGAAAAGCTTTTCACTGGGGTGGGTGGGGTATAAGGGAGCCACGGGAGACGCCACCCCACTTTAGATCACTTCCCCGATTCCCTGGGCACCACACCCGCCCCCTGGCTTGCCCAGCTGTCCCCTCTCCCACCAAAAGGGAGGCTGGATGCTTTCCTAGCCGCATGAGGAGGTGCTTCTGCCTGAGACTACCCTGCACCCAGCAGAGCGGCTGGGGATGTTTTCCTCCTAACATGCGCTGAGCACTACCAGCTGCCTGGCCCGTCCTGAAAGCTCACGTGTGTGAACTTGGCAGACCTACAGGCTCCTGCGAGAGAGGCAGAGGCACTCTGGTTATCGCCATGGTACAGCAGAGGAGAGGCACAGAGAGGCTGAGAAACAGCGAGGAGGACAGGGCCAGAAACGAAGCCAGCCTGCAAGCTTCTTCCTAGGGTGTCTAGAGGGAGGCCGGCAGGCCCACAGGCTCCTCGCCACCCCACCCCGTTTCCTCCCGTGTTCGTGCCTGAGTGTGTGACCATAAGGGTCCCCCCGGCCTCGCATCCCCCAGCAGCTCTCCCAGCACCACATCCACACGATGGTATCACAGCCTCCCTCAGATCCACAGACACTCCCCCGAAACCCATGCCGTGGAGGGTCTCCAAGGGGCCCCCCCAGCCGCACATTTCTCCAGCCCCAGGACTGCCCTCAGGAGCCCCGAAACACCTCCCTTTGGCCCACCTCACGGCCATCAGAGATGGCTTTCTTCCAGGAGAAAGACCACCCATGACCCGTCTGTGCCTTTTCTCGCTCAGGCTTTGAAGCCCCACAGCTGTGCCCAGGACAGGGGCTCAGGTCCCAGGAGCCTGCCAAGCCAAGCCTGGTGGGACCCTTCTCGCCAGACCCCAGACCCAGCCATTTTCAGCCTCAGTCCAGCATCCTCATGGTTTTACAGAGGGGTCTCTCGCCCTGTGCTCCCTCTGGAATTTTTCCCAAGATGGAAACAGTACCTGGGTCTTCACTCTCAGAGGACATTTCAGAAAACCAGCAGAGAAGGGCTTGCAGGGCTTGACAAATAAATGGTAGGGCTGTGTTCTTACATCTAGGGGCCTGGGGCCTCTGCCCCTCAGCTGCTTGCCTGGTGCCCCCTCCTGACTCCCAGATCTGAAGGCCTTCAGATTTTAGGGTGCTGGAGTAATCCCCACGTACCCCAGGCAGCTAATGTCCCTGGCCCTGCTCCCCAAGTCACCCTCCTACTTCAGAGGTCACCATCTCTATGGCTAACGATTCCCTGAGGCCTCGGACGCAGCCGCTGCCAGCCTGTCCTGGGGGAGCCCTTCACAGAATCACCCCCAAACTGCCACCCCATCTCCTGTGAATGGCCTTGCTGGTGGGCATTAGAGATTCTGGCCTAAGGTACTTCTTAGCCTTGGGAGGCTGGTGGTAGCAGAGCCCAGGGGGCACCCTTACCTGTGAGCACCGCAGGGGCCAGGACCCCGGAGAGGAGCAGCAGTGCCATGCGCAGGGCCAGACAGAGCGCCATCCTGGCCCGTGAGTGAGCGCAGCCGGCGAGCGGGATGCACGGAGGATTGAGCTGGTTAACTTCAGGGCAGAGGGAAAGAGGCATCAAAGGGCTGGGAAGGGTTTCATCAATGCAAACTCTGTCCTCCTGGGACACCGTGCCCGCCCCCCACACATGAAAACACACACACACACATACACACACACACACACACACACACAGCACAGCTTACAGAACTGACGGCTTTCCTGAACTCTGCAGCAGCCCCACCCTCAGAGAGGGAAAGAGGAAATTGCTCTTTCCCGCTCTGCTCTCCTCTCTCTCTCTCTCTCTCTCTCTCTCTCTCTCACACACACACACACACACACACACACACACACACACACCTGGGCCACTGAAAGTGAGAGAATCTCAACCTCCATGCGCAAGACTCACCCAGGGAGCTTGATAAATGCAGATGGCCCTGGCACTTTGTTTCAGTGGGTCGTGGATGGGCCCAGGAATCTGCATTTTAGTGCTCAAGGCCCAGGCTTGGGAGACTCCAACCCTAGGCTGGCAGCACTGATGAGGGCCAGGTTCTGCTCACGTTTGGGCTCTCGATGCCTGGCAGGGAGTGGGCACACAACAACCCTTGTTAAAGCAGCATTTTTCTTTTTTGTTTTTTGCAGTACGCGAGCCTCTCACTGTTGCAGCCTCTCCCGTTGCGGAACACAGGCTCCGGACGCGCAGACTCAGCAGCCATGGCTCACGGGCCCAGCCGCTCCGTGGCATGTGGGATCTTCCCGGACCGGGGCACGAATCCGCGTCCCCTGCATCGGCAGGCGGACTCTCAACCACTGCGCCACCAGGGAAGCCCTAAAGCAGCACTTTTAAAGCAGTTTCCATCCAAACCTTCTGGCAGCTCTGGTCTCTCCAGAAAAACTCATGTCATAAAACGCCTTGTGTCCCTTCTTCTTGCTCTCTGTTCTCCTAGGTACCTGGGACTTGAAATACCACCTGTGTGTTCATGACACACATTTCCGACCCAGTTCTGGCCCAGAACTTCAGCCCCATCGCCCACTGCCTCCCGGACAGCCCCAAGGGTACCTAATGAGCATCTCCAACTTAACGTGTCCAAAACAAACCTTGACTGCACTGCCTCTCCAGCCCTGCACAGTAGTTAAATCCCAGTCCCCCACCTTCCAGATGTCGTGGCCACATAATTAGAGTTCATCAGAGGTCTCTCTCTTTCCCTTGTCTAAGCTCTCGGAAAGTACACCCCCCTACTTCAAACCCTTCATGGTTTCCCACTGCTCTTCGAATAAAAAGCCAGACTAAGGACTTGCCCTGGTCCTGCTATGTTCAGTCTGCTGGCCTTGACAAGGTTCCTCCAATACACCAAACTTAATCCTGTCTCAGGGCCTTTTCACTTGCTGTCCCCTCTCCCAGAAAGCAGTCTCCCAGCTCATTACATGGCTACCTCCTAATCACCATTCAAGTCTCAGCTCTGATCATTCAATCCCCCATTCACCCATCACATAGCTTTAAATTTCTTCTTAGCATTTATATTTGTAGGAAACTCTCATTTCTTTTTTTTTTTTTTGGTTAATTTTTTGAGGGATGACCTATATATGGTGAAGTACACAAATCTTACGTTTACAGCTTGATGAACTTTCATACATTTGTAAACACCACCCAAATCAATATAGAACATTTCCAGCACACCAGCAGGATTCTTCCTGCCCCTCCCTAGTCAGTACCCCCAAGGTGCCAAGCCGTCTTCTATCACCATAGATTAGCTTCCTCTACTCTTGAACTTCAAATAAACTGAATCATATGACATGAACTCTTGTGTCTGGCTTCTTCTGCTCAACATTCTGTGAGATTCATCCACATTGTTGCATGTAGCAGTGGCTCATTCTTTTCTATTGCTGAATAGTATTCAATTGTATGACTATGCCACAATTTATCCATTCTTTTATCCATTTATTTATGTCCATTTGGGTTATTTCCAGGTCTGAACTTTTATGAGTATAGCTCCTGTGGGTATTCTTGTACCTGCCTTTGGTGAACATATACACTAGGTTCTCTTGGTTATACATCTAAAGATAGGATTGCCAGGTCAGAGTACAGTGTTCAGATTCTGTAGAAGCTGGTGAGCAGCTTTCCACGGTGTTTGTTCTCGTTTACACTCGTCAGCAGTATGAGAGTTCCAGTTGCTCCACATCCTCACCAATACCTGGCATGGGCAGTCTTTTTTATTTCTAGCTGTTCTGATAGGTATGTAGTGGTGTCTCATCGTGGTTGTACTTCCATGACTAATAAAGTTGAACACCTTTTCTATTTATTGACCACAGGAATATCCTCCTATGTGAAGGGTCTGCTCAGATTTTTTTGCTGATATATTAGGGTGGTCTGTCACATTGAATTTATTTTTAGGATTTTTTCGGTGTGTGTACCCAGATAAAAATTCTTTGTCAGATATATGATATGGTGCCTTTAAATGAAGTGTCCATTGGTTGTCTGTCTCTACTCTGTGACTAAGTCCCAGATAGCTGGGGCTGTGTTTCTAGAAGCTAGCACATGATAGGAACTTAATACTGGAATTCAATCAGTTGGGATTTCTGGGATAGAATTAGCATCGAGCATCTTCTCACTTGTTCACTCATTTGTTGGTGCTGGTTTGCGCTCTCTCTCGTCCTCACCTTCCTGTGCCCTCAATGTAATGTAGAGTCAGACTCCCAGATCACACTCCTGAGAGTCTTGCCAGCTGACTCCGTGTTGGCATCTGCGATGGAGGCACTGGGGGGAGATGAAAGGCGGGAGAGAAGTGCTTCTCTTTCTGATTCAGATTTCTGACAATGTCTGGCAGTGGCAGCGGCACTGGCCACACCAACTTCAGTAACGAATAAGTGTGGCTTGCAAAATTACAGTCAAACTGAATTCACAGCTGTGTCAATTCTTTCAGGTGAAATTTATGGCACTGAATGGGAAGGAGTGGGACCTTGAGATGTGGAATGGGGGTATTTGGGCAGACTCAAACAAATCTGAGAATCTTCCACTCACAAATCCTCAGGCCTCCCTTGCAGAAGCAGCAGGCTCCTTAGAGAAATGGCTAATTCCAAATCTGGAAAAGTAAATGATGAACCTAGAATATCTCATGACAAATTAAGAAAGTGCTCAAAGGACGATAGAGATATGGCAAAAGGACACAAATGTCAACTTGGAGGGGCTCCAAATGGACAAATTGTGCACAACAGTATCCAATTATAACCTACAGTGTGTGCATGCATGCGTGTGTGTGTGTGTGTGTAAAGCTCTTCCTTATAGTAGAATGCTGACTAATAAATTACAGGAAAGCTTGACAACCACTAATAGTTCAAGCAAGAATCATCAATGACTGCTAAAACTAGTGGATAAAAGTTTGATGAGAGCTGGATATTTACATAGTCTCAAAGTATCTCCCATAAAGAGAAAAATCATTACAGTGGAAAAACCTGGCAGATACTATCTTTAAGTAATTAAAGTTAACATCACCAGTAATGGTTCAAACTGACATCATGTACCTCCTGATATGACGCATCAAGGACATAACATCACTTCTGTAGTATTCCTGCCCAACTGCATAATCTCAGTTAAATCATGAGAAAAATACCAGGCAAATGCAAACTGAGTGCATTCTACAAAATAACTGTCCTTTAAAAATCTCAAGGTATGAAAGATAGAGGAACTGTTCCAGATTAGGGAAGACTCAAAGAAACATGACATCCAAATACAAAAAGCAATCATGATGGCATCCTGCACCTTTTTGTTTTTTCTTATAAAAGACATTAGTGGAACAATTGGTGAAATATGAATGAAGCCTGGATATTAACTAATAGCATCATATACTTTATTTCCTAACTTTAATAATTCTACTGTGGTTATGTAAATGTCCTTGTCTCAAGGAAACACGCCCTGAAATGTTTAGGGATAAGGGACATAATGTCTTCAATTTGCTTTCAAGTGATTCATAAAAAAGTTACTGAGAGTCATTATTGTGAGTGTAGTTATAGAGTAAAAAAAAAATAATGCAGGTGTGGTAAAATGTTAGCAATTGGAGAATCTGGATGAAAGATATGTGGGAGTTTTTTCTACTGTTCTTGCAAGTTTTAAGTCTGAAATTATTCAAAATTTTTAAAATCCCCCTTCTCCCCAAAAAGAATCACTGTATTTCAGTGACTAATGAAATAATAGACCTAGGCAATGATCATCAATGAATGTTAAAACTGCTACATGAAAGATCAACAGAACTTTTATAATGGATGAATCAACCTGATAGCAACAGGACTGATGAATTTGGACATAGTGAAAATGGGACAACCAGACAATGCTGCCTGTGATGCAACAGGACATACAGCAAGTTACGTATTCTTGGAGGGGGAGGCGAGAATCGGAATCCAATTAAGTTTCTAGACCTGACTACTCACTCACAGAAGATGTGGGGGAGAGTAACAAATTGACACTGTAAGGACGCTCCTTGCTGAGTCCACATTATGGGATGTTCTGTGGGTAAATGATCTTGTTTTTTCAATTTTTTTTTTTTTGAGGGGAAACTGGTTAGACTAAAAGAGATTTAAACATAGCAACCAAATGCGATCCGTGAACCTCATTTTGATTCTGATTCAAACTTTTGTAAAAAGACATTTTTAAGATAATCTGAAAAAATCATACAGACTGGGTTTAGATACTAAGAAATTATTAATATTCTTAATGTGGTACTGACATGTTCTTTTTTTAAAGGTATCTTTGTCTGTTACCATGCACATTAAAATATTTACGAGTGACTCGATATCTAGGATTTGTTTTAAAATATTCTAAGGGAAAAAAGGTGAGATTAAAAACACAGAATCGGTAAAACGGTAGGAGTTTGTTACGTTAGCTGCTGTGACTGAAAGTTGTGTCCCCCAAGATTTTTATGTTGGAAGCCCTAGTCCCAATGGGATGGTATTCAGAGGTGGGGCCTTGGGGAGGTGGTTAGGGTTAGATTAGGTCATGAGGGTGGGGTCCTCCTCGTAATGGGATAAAAAGACGATTTTTAAGAGATAAAAAGATGGGATAGAAAGATACCTGAGATCTCCTTCTCTGCCATGTGAGGACATAACAAGAAGATGGCCATGTGCAAACCAGGATGACTCTCACCAGACGCTTGATCTGTCAGCACCTAGATCGTGGGACTTCCCAGCCCAGACTAAAGACACTAGTCTACTTCAATGTATGCTGAAGTTTTTTCAATTAATAAGAAAAAAAACTGAGCTCAGGCAAAAGCTAATTAAAGACGAAAGCTGCAGTAACCTCAGTACTGTTAAGGACTCAAACCCCTTGGGAATGAAGGTTTACGTCACCCACCAGCTCAAGGGCTGGTGGAAGGCAAAAAGAACATGAAATGGGAAATGAGGAAGTTGTACAAATATCACCCACAGCCTCATGACAAAGAACAGAAACAAAAACTGATGTATATTTTATTCCTTGCTGTATATATACATATATATACACACACCAATTTTTCATATATATATGTGTGTGTGTGTGTGTGTATATATATATATATATATAAAATAAAATTTAGTCAAGATACTAATTATCCAGGTGAGACTGTAAGTGAATCGAAGAGATATTAGTATCACCTAGAAAAGGATATGATGACTGACCATTAGATAAGGTATTAGTGATTTCCCTAGTTACTAATCCTTCAGTAATCTTACCTTCCTACTCTTCCAACGCCAATTCTTTTTTCTCCCCTGCCCTCCGCCCGCATTTCTTTTGACTGAATATTTAGGACGGTTTCTGATTCATGATGGGACCCTGACCTGCTTAGGGCTTAACTTGACGTTATCAAAAGAAGTCAGAAAATCCAAGTCAGTAACTCGTTCCCTTAACTGAGGCTCACCATGCCTTACATTTTGACCTGGGTCTGGTTTAGTAAAACCACAACGGGTATTTGTCAAAGACTCACACTAAAACACAAGTGCTAAATCTGCAAACATCAAGTGTCAGCAACATGCTGCAAAGATGTACAGATGCACACACAGATCACACTTGCACATATGCACTCAGGAGGTGAGAGCTGAAGGAAACCTCACAGATCAGCTAGGCCAGTAGTTCCCCACTCAAGCTGTCCGTTTAGGATCACTTAGGGCACCTAAAAAATAATTTCCAGTGCTGGGCCCCACCCTAAATAAGAAACCATGGGACATGGGGCTCAGGGACTGATTTTTGTTTCAAGTTCATCATTTGATCTGGGCCAACCTCCTCATCTGACAGGCAAGGAAACTGAGACCCAGAGACAGGACAGGAAGGACAGGTTAATAACGAAGCTGGTACTAATATCCAGTCTCCTGGAACCCACGCCACATTACCTTCCTGAGGGGTACTTCTTTACACTGATTTTCAGATGTCTAAGAGGGAGGCTGCCCATTTTTAATACGTCCCATTGCACCTACACGTGAGCCCACAAACTCCCTTCTCTCTTGCAAAATGGCCTACAAATATTTATCAAGCATTTATGTGCTGGGCATTGCACTATGCAACTACATTTTAAGTTACTGATCACAGCTACCTCACAGTTCCCATTTCACAGATGGGGAAATAAATACTTGCCTAAAGGAGATAGCAGGATCAACTCTCAAATCTGACAGCTTGACTCTAGTGCCCGCAATCCACAAAACCGCTCATAGGTTCATGCCACAGGGTACCTTTAAAAACACGCACGCTCACACACATACTAAAAACCTAGATTCTGAATAGAATTGGGGGTTGCTAGACACAGCAAGGTTGAGCCCTTGGAAATCACTCGTTTCCCAGCTCTGCACAAGAATGGAACAGAGCCTGTGCCGAGCCCCCTTGTCAGGGTAACCACTAGGATTCCTTTCCCATGGTGGATGTGCACAGACTCAACCATCCCAAACTCTTCCAACTTCAAAGCAGGCTAAAGAGAATGACAGTGGTAGAGGCTGCTGCCGATGTAACATCCATTCCCTGTGTTTCTTAGAAACAGAATCCCAATGGTATTTGGGGTGGCAAACCACTCAACTAAAACCCCCAAATTTCCAGCTTTTTTTTTTTTTTTGCAGCACGCGGGCCTCTCACTGTTGTGGCCTCTCCCGTTGCAGAGCACAGGCTCCGGATGCGCAGGCTCAGCGGCCATGGCTCACGGGCCAGCCGCTCCGCGGCATGTGGGATCTTCCCGGACCGGGGCACGAACCCGTGTCCCCTGCATCGGCAGGCGGACACTCAACCACTGTGCCACCAGGGAAGTTCTCCAGCCTTTCTTGAACTAACTATAGTTACGTATCCACGTTCCAGTTTAAAAGACTTAAGATGTTTGGTAGAGCTCCCAAAAGAGGTCCTCAAGGAAGGCTGACTGAACAGGGAGGTGTGCTCCCTGAGCCTCACCCCAATCCTTCCTCCTGCCTGGAATACAGGCATGATGGTTGGTGCTCTAGCAGTCACCCTGGACCATGAGTGACCTTGAGAATGGAAGCCGCAATCAGGAGGGTAAAACAGAAAGAACCTGGGTCCCTGAGCCACAACAGCCTTGGACTGATGACCTCCAGATTTCACTTGAGAAATAAACTCTCTTGTTTAAGTCACTGTTACTTTGTATCTTATTATATGCAGCCAAACCTAACAATGACCCACTGACCCTCAGGACTACTTCTCATGCTAAAGGAGGCATTCAAAGGAGAAAACAACTGACTACCAAGGGAAAATAATCCCCCACTCCTAGATTTGGGGGGACAAGTAAACAATCTTTAAGAAATGATGTCTCTGCTTAAGACCAGCTGGACTGAACTGAGTGTTGAAGCTACAGTGAGTTCCATCCCCATGATGTCATCACTTTGCCAGCAATGAAAAGGGGAGGCAGCTTTTAGGCTGCAGGGCAGTTGCTGCAATTAGGGAAGAGCCCAGTTCTCTTCTCCTGCTTCCCAACATCTATGTGCTGTTTCTCCCATACATTGAACCATAGCAGTGTTTGTTACTTTAGCTGCAAAACATTCCCACTGACAAATCCCTGGAGGGAAACTCTTCTCTCAGGGGCTCCAGGTGCCCTTCCAGAACCAACACTACCAAAAGCTATGCGGGTCCGTCATACTCAGGGCATCTGACAATGTCTGTAAAATGATCACACATCTGGCTGCCTCAAGGTTCCCAGGCTCTCCACGGTCCCAGCAAGCACTGTGGCTTCATCAGGAATTGCCTGCGCTCACAGCCATCCTCTAGAGCTGGGCTTTTTTCCTTTTGTTCCCAAATAACCCATTAACTATGAGGCCAACTTCCATTTGGAATGTGCTCTCAGCTGCACCTTACTCTATTTAGAACGTGCATGCCTGTTGCACTTCCCACACTGGAAGCACAGGAGAGAACTAGGTTCATTTCACATCAGAATCATACTCAGACTTTTTCATTAATAATATGGAGAGGACATTTTGTATAAAACAAACTTCAATTTCTTCACCTGATCAATTTAAAATAGGGTGTAGAAAATGGCACACACACTATTTATGTGTATATATTTGTATATATGTATTATTTAAAATAAAGCCTGAAGTCCCATTATCCTGAAATTAAAAAGAAAAAAATAACCCCTCAATTTAGAGCCAACGAAGAACTGAAGTTCCTTGATATATATGCATCAACTAATTTTATGCAGCTATTTCCCCAAAACAGCAACAACAGTACCTCTCATCCCACATGCTCTTCTATAAAGTGACCTTATCACTCATTCCATCAAGGGAGATGTTGGAGGTGACCATGTTCCCCAACCCCCTGAATCTGAAAGAGCTTGTGACTACTTTCACACAGTGTCACAGGAGTGACACTATGTGACTCCTGAGTCCAGGTCAGAAGAGGTGATGCAGCCTCTGCCCGGTTCTCTGGGGGAAGCCAACTGCCAAAGAAGTCCACCTACCCTGAAGCTGCCATGCTGGAGCGGGCACACGTAGTTCCTCCAGCCACCAACCCAGCTGAGCCCCCGGCAATAGCCAGCGTCAACTGCCATTCACACGAGTGAGCCCTCGTGCCGCCCAACCTATCAAACCTTCCTAAGATCGCAGCCCCAGCTGACCTCTGGCCATAACCAGAGGAGACACCATGGAAGAACCGCCCAGCTGAGCCCTCCCCACAGAGTCCTGACTCATAAAATTACCAATAAAATGCAAGGGTTGCTATAAGCCAGTCTGCGGGTAATTTGTTATGTAGCAACAGTATCCAGAACACCGACTACCTTGGGGAAAGTATCCATAATCAAACTACCTTGTCTGGGTATGTTTTTTAACTCTCTGACTTAGAACAACTGGAAGCAAACAGTGTACAAAACAAACACTTTAAAACTCAGGAAGAGTTTAGATGATCTGCAAGTAAGTTCACAGAAAGAGCTAAGAACATGGTTGCTCGAAGTGAAAGAGTGAGCAAATGGGAATGTGAAAATTGGTAGAACTGAGACAGAAACAAACATTCTTAGGAAAGAGTGGTTTCTTTCCACCATGTGGGAAATTCCTCAGGTAGAAGCAATGCTCCTGGTTAAGCTAATGGAATGTTCCATGACTAAAACGACGTTGCTCCCTGAAGTTTGCCTACCCCTCCCCCAAATGTTTGTGTTTTATTTTAAAATTTCCCCTGAACAAGCATACAATAGAATCTAGCTTGGAAGGTGTGGGCAGGCTCTGGAGGGGGCACCTTCAGGGGTGTGTGTCTGTGTTGTGAGGACAGGAGACGATCTGCAGGTCAGCAGAAAGGGGCAGAGGAGGAAAGACATTTAATCAACTTACCCACGTTTACCTTGACCTCTACATTCTCAAATACAGAACCGAGTCAGCGTTCCATAGCCTGCCAGAGAAAGCCACAGCTGCGTCCATGTCTTGGGTGCTCACTTGTCTGGAGCTTTTCCATGGTGCCAAGAAGATGGTTTGGTGGAAAACTCAGCCTTGACAAGGGTGAGTACAAGAAGTGTACTCAGATAAAATACCACCAGGTTTTATTTAAGTTCCTTTTTATTTTCCTCCACACTGGCAAAAGTTCCGAGGGAGCTTAAAGTTTTGTAAACATTTTAACTATCCCTCTTCCCCACCCCCCACTTTTGAATTTACAAAGCAAAGGAGAGCAGGAGCCCCAATTTTTAATGGTTCCCCATCTCCTCATGCTATTTGATCCAAAAACTATGTACAAGTCTGTAGCAGTCTCTGTATAGTTATTGTACATGTTTAAGAGGGAGGGAGGCAAAAAGGGACAGGGAGAATGGTGATCCAAAAGAATAAAAACAGAAACCCAAATATAATCATCCAAAACCAAACTGCTCTCAGAGCAACTCCAGCCTTCTTCGGGCAATGATGACAGAAAGAAAAGGCGCTCTACCAGGAGCCACCCGAACCACAGCACTTCTTGCACAGGGGCGGACGGTCCAAAGGCTCCAGACCAAAGTGTGATTGGCAATTCCAGGTGATGTTCTGTGGGGGGTTGGCAGAGGCAGGAAGAGTATTGTTTATAAATAGGGCTTGAATACATTTTATATCTGAAGTGAAGGGGTATTATGAGGCCACAACCAGAAACCAGAACCAGGCTTCTCTCTCCTGTTCTCTCCCATCCCCTCCAGCCCACTGCAATCTCCTGTATAGTGGTTTCCATGGATGAAGGTCTTAAAGATGGTCAGGTTTTGTATGTTCTTTTTTCAGAAAAGGCAAGCAACTTGCCATTCCAGAATCTTTAAACAAAACCTTTCGGGGCCACAGCAAGACACACACGCAATGCTCTGAGGAAGCAGATGAAATTCCGGGCTTTTATCAGAAGCAGAAGTTTATCCCTATCCAAAATGAAATTACACATATTCATACATATGGTAAAGATCCTAACTGCCTCTTAAACGAGACAAATTTTCAGCAGAAAGGCCCAAAACAAACTGGTCCTAGTCCTCTGAAGTAAAAATATTTATGGGAAAAAATCCGTTTTTGTAAGAAAGAAAAATTAAAAATAAGTCCCTCTCCCAGGCCACAGGGCTTCCTTTGTCCAATCAGGTTGGAGTATGCCAGGGGAGAAGTCAGCTTGCTTGGAAGTCACTATCTAATGAAGAAAAAACATGAATCCTTTCTCTGAAAGGATGCTCAGAAAGAAGAGGCGAGGGGTGTGCAACATCAAACCAATCAATCTAAACTCCATCCCACTCAGGGCCTCTTTGATGCAATCCCAGAGTTAGCAGCGGCAATGCAACCTTCAGACTGGAAGAGCTCTCACTGTGTCTCTGTCGGACACTCAAATCACAGTCCATGGGCGTTTTTGTTGCTGGCCAATGTCTGTTACCATTAACTCTCTTCATGATTGCACCAGTCAGACCCCATGCCCATTTTTTTTTGGGGGGGGGGGAGGGGAGAAGGAGAAGAAAAACAAAATAGAAGGAAAAAAGTGACAAGAGAAAGTAAATTGCTATTGGCAGATCCCAACACACTTTCTGGGAGACAGTAGGTGAAATCACGGCACAGTAAACACGTCTGCCCAAAATCAGCCTTGTTGGGGAGTAATCCCAACTGCCACCCCCAAGACACAGGGTCTGGTCCACTTATCTACAGTCTGAGATGCTCACCAACAAAAATGGTTTAAAGAATCTTGGACACAAAGGGCTGGAAGAAAAAGCCTGAGATGATCGGTTCTGTGATTTGTTGCAGTGATAAAGAGTATATGGTGAGTAAGTGTCGTGTCCAAAGGTGCAGAATCCATGGTCAGCAGAGAAAAGAGGGAAGGCCAGTCCGCTCTGGCAGGTGCTCAGTAGTCATCCAAAGTCTCGATTTCACCCATATTGAGTCGCTCCGATGAAGCATTGACTGAAAACCCTGCAGGGAAAAATTGGCAACGAGTGACTGACCACACCCAGACAACCATGTGGCTCAAATTCTAGGCAGGCAGCTGGAATTTTAGTCTCCTGTTTTTGAGCACACAAATAGGGATACTAAAAGGAGGGAGAAGAAAGGATAAAAGTCAATGTAATGGTTTTTTTGCCCTTCCAATTAGACATTCTATTTTTATATGTTTTATCTTAAGGTTCTGATATAATTTAATTAGGGAGGAAACACACACACACACATAAACCCAGCACCACTGCTTAAAAAGAACTGCAAACCACTGCCTTAGAGAGTCCTGAGTAGAGCCTGGGTTTTAAGTGTGTTTTAAGGGCCAGGTTGGCTAGGGGGGAAGTTCATTCAGAAGGTGTACCTTAAAAGAATGGGGCAGGGGGAGGGCAGGAGTAACACACTAAGTACTTCGTAACCACTCAACCAAATGACTGTGAAATGTGAGTGGGAATAACACTATTGGGTTGGCCAAAAATTTCGTTTGGGTTTTTCCATAAGATGTTATAGAAAAACCCAAATGAACTTTTTGGCCAACCCAATACTTCAGCCCCATTCGCTATCGGGAATACTTTGGGTCCAAAACTTTGTCAAAGTTCTGGTCAAGAGATTTTGCTTTCAGTGGTAGGAGGCTCCAGGGAAGACCCACTACAAGATCCTTAGAGCCCTCAGATGTTCTTCCTATCACAGAGCAGACAGCACAGAAACACTGAACTACTTTATTCGACTCCATCTACTCTAAGTAGACCAGCAAAGGGAAGGATTTCATTCAGCAATATTCACTGACTGAAGTGCAATCTGGCTTAGAAAAAGCAGCACTAGCACAGCCACTGAAGGCGACAGGCAGCACTTACAAACACTACTGAGGTCTGGAAACCTAATGCCATCAGCACGTGTAATTTTTCAATGAACTCCATGATCAGAGATTGATAAAAAGTACTATTAACAAGGCCTCTTTGAAATGAGTGATTCTCAGAAAGCTTTCAGTTCATCCACCCTAAATTAAATCCCAAACTGTTTCAGCTGCTATTTGAATATCAAAAAGTAAACAGGCGATGCTCTCCAGTCTAAAGGCAGTTCTGTTAATATTGAGTTTTCTGCCCCCTCCTTTTTGTTCTTTAATGTTCAAGTTTTCAAATACACATTTTAAATGTACCAATAATAAACAAAAAAATGCCTTACATAATAAAAATAGCTTAATTACATTACATTCTTGATTCCAAAATATCATGACTTGAAAAAATAAACACGCCTATTTATTAACCAAGGAAGCTGTGGTACAAGCTGCTTACAAGGCCTCCTACTGGGAGAGGCTAGGATTCCAAATCCCAACCTGAGTTCTACCCCTCAACTGTGTTCCCATAACCTGCAAGATTTTTTCCCTTGAAAATAATGAAAGGCTTAGTGTTCATATTTGAAAATAACAGTTAATTAGGTAAGTGCAAAAACCTAAAGACCAAACAGTTTATGAAATGAACTATTACTCTATTCTGAAGCAGGTTTTTCTTTGACTTCACATATATCTCAAGAACAAATGAAATGTGATAAAAACAATAATGAGCCACATGAAATAAAAGTGGGAATGTAACAAAAACACAAACTAAATCAATTTTAGTCATACAAACACAGGAAGGGAAAAGAAGCCTGGGGCCAAACAAAGTTAAGTATTCGCTGCTATAATATGACGATTACCGGGCTGGGCTTTTAGCAGACATGGTCTCATTTACCTGTCCAAAAAACCAGTAAGGAGGGCACGTCTCCTCCCCACTGGACAGAAGGGGGAGCTCTGGGATATAATGAGACCCCATGCAATACAAATGAGGATGTAAGCCCAATATGCCCAGCTCTAAAGACTATATTAGGTTCAGAACAACAGACTCCCACTCACATAATTTCTGTAAGGTTTGGGAGACTGTTTCTATAAGGAAAGTATGACTGGTGAAAAAATGGTATTGTGTGTGTGTATTTCTCATATCCAAGTACAGGATGCTGGCTCACAATGGCACTTGGTAGCTCTAAAAACTAGAAGAAAACACAAGAGTACAATGGAGGACATGATCATTAAAATGAAGCTGGAATCTCTCTGAAGGTTTGTTTTAGAAGCAAAATTCTCTTTTGATCAACGACCACTTTCTCAATGGATACTTTGGGGTCAAATTAATGGATACTTTGGGGTCAAATTTGAAGCTGTTTTCCCATTATGTGCATGGGGAACTTGTGACTGATGGATGTTTGTTAATTTTTCTTAATCTATAAGTCAATAAGGCATATATCAATTAAAAACAATAATAAATGGATATGAGTAGGTAAGGGGCAGAAATTATCAGATGAATTTCCAGAGGAAAGTTTAGTTGAGCAGAAATTCTCATTAAATGGTGCAAGCAAGAGCCCACCCAAGTGAGCTTCTTCAGTATTTTGTTGAACAGTTTTACTTCCCTTATATTTAATTTTTTTTCCTTCCCTTTCAAGATACATATTCCTTAAAACTCTATTCCTAGAATGACCTATGTCTCATTCCCTTGAAGGGGGATTTTAAGTCCCTTTCTTTCTTAGGTCTATAAGAGGAGATGGGGTCAGATCAGATATTTAATCCAAAAACCTTTACCTCATTTTCAGAGGAACCTTTTCCCTGAGAACCTTTTCCCCCCTCCCCCCACCAAGTACCACAGCTAAATAGCGGGGGATTCTTAGCTAGAGCTCACAACCAGAACTGAAGGAACACTCTTAAATCTACATTCACCTATCTCTGTCAAAACTGGATAAATTTTGGACTGTTCCATCCATCCTTAACATAAACTTCCAAGACATGCAGAAGAAAACAAAATTTCGCCAGATCTCTAGGTTTCCGAAGCCAGCTTGCAGAGCACCAGTTCCCGAGGGCAATCCTCAAAGCTGGGTTTCTGTTACTGATATTTTGATTTCTCCAGCGCAGGAAACCTCTGAAGTATGGATACTACCAAGGGCAGAGCAATCTACCTCTTGCTGTGCTATCAGCTCTTTCATCTCTGTATCATGCCTCCTAGTCACTTCACACTCAATCTACCCAACACTTAAACACTGCATCATTCCCCCGTAAGCCTGCTCCACTTTCCAGGGCTCATCATTTTAGCAAAAGGGCAACTCTTTTCATCCGGCTGCCCACACCTTTCCATTCTCCTTGTCCATCCCCTAAATTTCTAAAATCCATCTAACTCCTCTCCATCTCCACTGCCAAAACCCTATTCCAGGCCACCAGTACCTTTCATCTGGTCTATACTGCAGCCTCCTAACTTTTCTGCCTGATTTCCCAATCTGCCACCTTGGCCAATATAACCATTCTATTCCAGACAACACAGTTTTATAATAGCCTATTCTACATTCATAAATAGAGAATAATATTAATTTCAGCATTGCCTGTGAGGTTGTTAGGGCCAACTTAAGAAACACAGGTGGCCCATCAGCTTTGCCTATGCTGTTTATTATTCCAGAAACACCATTCCCTATCCTTCCTGTCTTTCAAAGCCCCAATTCAGGTGTCACCTTTTCCCCAAGGAAAAGGCTGCTCTGTATGAAGACACTGGTCCTCAATGTTAGATAAGAGTAGCCATGGGTAACACAGAAGAGTGAAAACAGGCCTGCTCTGAAACCCCAGCTGCACTGCTAAATGCTGTGTGACTCTGGGAAATGTCTTAAATCCTCTAGGCCTTGGTTTACTCATTGGTAAAGCTGGAACATCACCTCATAATGCAGGATAATTATGAGAATTGTATTATACACACAGTGAATGTCAACAAATACTGGTTCTTTTCTGTGAACATGTGACTGGATTTATGGTCTGCTTCCACACAAATCAGCATTTTAAATAACTTTTTCTGTTGTCCATTAGTATTATTTTCCAACTAAACTGAAAGTTTTTTTTAAAGAAATTCATGTTAGATATGAAAAAAGACTTTAAAACTGAAGGCACCGCACAATGTATTACTTTTCTTACTCCCTGTAGCACATGAGGCATAGCTCCTGCACTGAGATGCCCAGTAAATACTGACTACTAACTTTGAACTGGTCAAAAACATTTATTTTTTATAAGAAGTATTTCCCTTCATGAAAAACATTCCACCATGGGACTCACATATAATCTCCCACCAACACCCAGCTAAGACATTAGGCCTGTGCTCACCTAATAAACTGGGATCTGCTCGGACCATCTTCTGCTTTTTCTTCTTCTTGCCACTTTGTACAGCTTCAAAATTAGACTGTTGGTTGTTGCTTTGATTGGTCTGAAATACTGAATGGAGTGCACTGTGGTTCATCCCCCACACAGAGTCCTGTAAAACGAGACAGCACAACTGAGGTTACATGGTGGATACAGGCTTGGCCCACTCCGAGGAAATGGTTGACCTGGGTCTCACCTTACCAAGGATGAGTTTAAAAACAGAAAGTCTACCGTGGATTCTGGTAATAACGAAACTAAGAACAGTCCACTGAGGCATGCTTTCCCTTCATTTAGATTCAGACATCCCACTTGAGCTCTGTCTCCACAAGGCCCGTCCTGGTAACTCCAGGTGTCCACACTGCTGTGACAGCACAGCTGTCAAAACCTCTCCAGATATACATGGACTCTGTATCATCCACTAGGAATTGGCTCTTTGGTAATCCACACCTCTCACCTACTCAAAGTGGAAGGTTCCTTTGTTCTCTGGGGCCCATCAACAACGTGTGAAATGTCTGACAGGTTATAGTACTGTCAGTACTGGGTACCAGTGGATCCTGAGCAGCAGAGAGCTAACATTTGTAAGTTTTAACTATTTAAAACCAAATTTATGGTCTATGACAAGTTGGAATTTGCAATTTGACAGAGGCACTTATATGAACCAAGAACAATGGGGCTGATATGCCTAACAGAGAATGAATGGCTATATTTGCTAATTGGGAAACTCACAAAGGTCTCTGGACACTGAATTTGAAAATATCAAGTCCACCATGTTTTAAAAGGTTCCAGTCACGTGATATACAAAAATGGGAACATTGTTCTAATTTTCATTTCTCTGGCTGCTCAACATTTCAAGACATTAACACTCACAAGGGCACTGCACTCACTCTGCTGCCTCATACCTGCTGCTGCGGCGGCGGCTGTTGCTGCTGCGGCTGCCGCTGGCTGGCTTTCTGTTTGGCGCGGCGCTCCAGGAACTGCTTGGCAAACTCCTTGGCCTCAGAGGTATCTCCTAAATAGGCCCTAATGTAATCATGGACCTCATAAGGAGATTCTACTTCTTTCAGGAAAGAAACAAATGTGGGAACTGTAATATGAGAGGAAACAAGACATAAAGAGTAACAATGAAATATCACACAGAAGAGATCAGTTTCAGTTTTTAATATATTTTAACACCCAATACAGACATTAATGATGGAGACTTGAAAGGCATGTAGCTATTATGTTAAATATTCTTCAGTCTCCTCTGGAGTAGTAGTGGGGGGGACCCACTATCACTGCAATGCCCCAAATCATGTGAAATAGCACAGAGACAAAGATACCATGCATGTTTAGTTTTACTAAACGTTATTTTGGTAGAAACTAAATCATGTTGATCGAAACAACTGTTTGTCTAAGGCTAAAGTCATCTGGGGATTCATTTCTTTTTCCCTTAAATTCAATCAGTATTTATTAAGTGTGATAATGTGGGCAGGCACCACAACAGATACTGAAGATATAGGCATAGCCTCCTTTCACTTCACTGAGATATCCTAAGTTTACAAGAAAAACGGAACATGCAGCAGTGTGGTGCAGGAGAAAAGCACAAGTATCAGAGTTAGACAGACATGGGTTTAAAACCTGATTCTGAAATTTGCTGACTGTGTGACCTTGATGAGTTACTTAACCATTCTGAGCCTCTGTTTCCTAATTTATAAAATGGGGATAACATCACCTACATTGTAAACGTATGTCATAAAATTACTGCAAAAATTAGATACCTAGGATAACACATGTTAACCCCTATAAAGTGCCTAGTACATGGTAGGTGCTTAATGGATGGTAGCCATTGCTATTTTTCACTACTCTTTTCTCTGGCTCGAGCGGACCATTGGTTATTGTTACAATGCTACAAAGGAACCCTTCAATTCCTTTACTGCTCTGTTTTTAAAAGATTCTTGGTTTTAGAAAAGACATCAGAGGTGGACTAGTTCAACAAAGCCCATGAGTTATGGGAATCCCTTCCACACCAAGCTGGAGGGTAAGGGAAAGACTCACTTCCATCTAAGGCTGATAATTCTTCTTTGTGAACAACTAACAATTAGCAAGTTTTTCTTCAAATTGAGCTGAAATCTTTTCACTTGCATACATTATGGGTCTTAGCTTTATCCTACACAAAATAAGTCTACTTGCTCTGTCACATGATTCCTACCCCTGCCCCCAAAGGCAGGAAGGGAAAAACCTCACATCACCTCAGACTTCTCTTGCCCAGGCTGACCTCTGTCCTCACTATAACAGTTACTCTCCTTTGTCCATCTGGCAATGCCCCCCATAAAATGAGCAGTATGGAACTATGACCTCTTCTTCCCTGTACATTATAAGACAGCCTAAGATAGCATCTACTTTTTGGTAACCACTGATAACCTATTTCAGCATAGTATTATAGAACTTTTCTATAATACTATTAAAGAGTCAAGTTCCTATGGTAGGTGCAGGACTTGACCTTCATCAGATTTCACCTCCTGAGTGTTGGCCCATCATCATTCCAATTTTCTAACTCTTTGTGGGTCCTGCTCTGCCATTCCACATGCTGGGTTTCCCTCCCCAATTCTTACCATCCAAGTTATTTGCCGTATTAAGGGCATGAAGCATCTGTTCACACCACTGGGTAAATCCATCTTGGGCTTTATTTACTCCCTGAAAGAGCTTCAGCAATTTTTCTTCTTCTTCTACTTTCTTATTCTGCCGGTTAGACACACCTACAGATTTACTAAAGCAAAACAATAGGGCGATATTATATTCCCAGAAACTGTTACTATATGATTATACTCTAACACCATAAATAGACAATGTCTTGGCAACACCGGATGGCTGTCCAGCAATCCAATTCTTGGCTCCAAAAATGAAAACAAACAAACAAACAACAACAAACCCGAAATAAAAAAACTGAAATACTGGGGGTGGGGGTGGGGTTACTCAATACCCCTTAAAATCTAGCCTCAGTTAATACATTCTAGTTTGTGAATACAGGGCTTCTTTTCAGAGAAATTATTAAATGTTCCCCTATGTGTCCTTCAGTAAGACTTTAAATTTTGCTAAGCCTCAGTTTCCTCATCTGTAAAATGGTACTAATACTTCTTTGGGTTATCAAAAGGAATAATGATACTATATGCAAAGGCCTAGAGCATAGTGCCTGGCAAAAATGCTCAATAAACTGACACTTAGTGTCCTATTCATAACACATTAAGCCCTCAATCAAGAAGAAATACTCTGACAACACTACCATTTATTAAGTAGTTACTATGTGCCAGGCACTTTACTAACTACTTCACATGTATTCATTTAACCTTTAGAACCATACCCATGAAGTTATTATCTTCATTTTATAGATGAGGGAACTGAGGCTCAAAGAGGTTCCCTCTTGCCCAAGGTCACACAGCTAATAAGTGGTAGTGCTGGGATTTGAGTTGATGTATTTAACATTAAAACCCATGTTCGTTCAATAAAACTGTATACTAAGGAAAGAAAGATGAATGTAAAATGTAACTAATTTATCATAAAAATAAAATGGTTTTAGTGTTTATAATACTCATAGTATAAGTAACTTAAAAATATAAATTTAGAGAAAAACGCTAAAATCTAGAGAATACCTTGGTGAAATATTCCACAGCAATAACAAAAATATTAAGTGGTTACCATGTGACAGGCAATGGACTAAGTGTCCAGCAACCAAAGGAGCTCCTAGTATAATATAGATGTGTTTCCACAGGGAAGAAAAGCAATCATCACACTATGACCTCACATGGTAGGATACAGGTGAAAATAAGTAAAAACTAAATAACTACCTTTCTCTGGCCACCCCATATCCTACTCCTCACACGCCGCTTCCCCCAACCCACCAAAGAGCATAGGTTGATCATTTTGAGCCCTACCTGAGACTGGCGTTTTTATTTTTGTTTGTTGAATTCCTGGGTCCCACCTCTTTCACTGCATCATCCCAGAATCCCATGTTGGAATTTTTAGTGTCAGCATTACTCCAGATACTACTGACTAGGTCAGATGCCCACTGGTTAGGGGGACCAGCATTTATAGAGCCCCAGACAGAATTCCCAAGGCTGGTGTGCAGGTTGGAATGCTGTTAAAGAAAAGGAGACAAATAATTACAGTTAACAATATTAAAAAGATAAAAAGGGAGTCCACAAAAGTTAGGAAAGATAACTTAACTTATAACACCAGTCCACACAGTGACTGCTTAGGAAAATGAACCCACCGGATTATTCCGGGCTCTGCTGGGTTGCTGGTGCTGCTGCTGCTGCTGCTGCTGCTGCTTCTGCATTTGCCTGGCTTCTTCCTGTTGTATCTCCAGAAGGGACTTTGCAGTACCTGCGGGTTTGCTGACATTCCCCCACCCTGAGAGTTTCTGCTGTTGCTGCTGTTGCTGCTGCTGGAGAGCTTTCATCAATTCCCTCTGCTGGCGCCTCTGCTGCAGGCACAGAAACAGAAGGCAACTCAGGATTCCGTTGTTTAAAAAAATAGTTACAAATGTCCAGTATACTAAATGGAATGTAAATACATAGCAGCTATATGAAATTAAACACCATGACAGAGTTAACTCCTCTACTGCAAATAAAGATGTAAACTGCCAGAAGTACTAACAGGAGAATAAAAAGAAATTAAGAATTACTTCTTAAAAATTAAGTAGGGCTTTTGGTTAAGCATAAAGGCAAAATATATGTTTACTTCCAAAGCCCTACCAAAATGACAGAAAAAATTTTTTTTCTAAAGCATAAACCTTAAGGACAAAGAGAATAAAATAGACTTTAAAAGCTGGAAAGCAGGCAGATAAAGACAGCCAATATAACAGACCCAGTAAGTTGAAACCTAAGTAAAGGAAGCTCAGAAACAGGCCAATTCACAGAAAAAGCTCAGGAATTAGAGGTAGGGGTATCTCACATAGAAGAAGACAGGCTGAAGGTCTGTAAAAAGCAGCACGGAGACCCTGACTACCTCCCCAACCCAAAGCAGTTAACAGCTATCCCTCTCTCCCCAGAAGAAAATTAAAACTTTCCATTTTAAAGAGGCTGAACCAGATTAGCGGATTAGTCTATAGGAAAGCTGACCCAGGACAAGAGAATACACCTACAGATACCAACAGATGGTGGGACTCCAACAGAACAGACCATTACAGAGACCACTACGGAAAAGCCCAGCAAGGTGCTGTATATACCAGAACCTCCAAACAGCTTTTCTGTGCCTTATTCCTAAATATGAATGAATAGCCCAGGATCAACAAACACTTGACAGAGCTTCTAAGATGAAAGCCAAAGACCAAATCAAACAAAATTCTGTGGAAACAGAAACAAGACAAGGGAAAATAGGAGCTAGCTTTTTAAAATGCTATCAGTAAGTAATATTTGTAGAGGTAAGGTAGTGCAGTCAGTAAAACAAGAATAAGAGGCTATAAAAAGAAACACTTAGAGTAACAACATATGGACTCAGAACTTCAAAATAAGAGAACATACATTAGAAGTTCAATAGAAGGACTGAAAGATAGGACTGAAGAAATACCCCATCAGAAAAGATAAGAGATGGAAAGCAGGAGAGAAAACCAGAATCAGTCCAGGAGGGCAACATGCAGATGACAAGAATTCGAGAAAAACAGAGCACCTGTGCAGCAAGCCAAGCGTGCGTTCAGATCTGAACAGATCACAGGGTCCTGGAAAGGACACCTCCAGGCAAAGAATGGAACAGAATTGTCCTAGGTTTTCCCTACGTGAGAAATACGTATGGAGTGGCATTTTATACCTTTTGAAGAGTGTAGGAAGACTTAAGAGTTCAAAGAAAATTAATCAAATAAAAACACAAGGCAATTATTAACTTCTAACACACAAAAATATGAACAAGAAAAGACCTGTGATTTCAACTCTGATGACCACTATTATTATTTGTAAGCAGAGACCAAAATTACTGGAACAATTTCTAGCCTTGAAGGGGGAAGATATAGTCTGCTCTGCATTCAGCTGTTAAACTTTTAGAAAAGAGAGATGATTTCAGAGAAAGTTCAGTCTATTTTTTTATTTTAAGAGGGTGGGAAATAAGATAATTTTTTAAGGTGAAGCAACATTTTAACCTACTGGATGACATCATGCACACTACATGGTAAACTTGTACAGACAATTCCCGGGGCCTTCAGTGAACCACACCACCGAGACCAGAATGACAGCTTGCATTCGCGAACAACTTGACTGCTCTGCCTCAAATTATATCCACATAAATCACTTTCTTCAAGACTCTGCTACCTCATGCCACCTTTTGAGAGAGGCCTTCCCAGATAGCACTACCTAAAACTAGACAATCACTACTACCACCAATACTAGCCCCAACTCCCAACCCTCTCTCTATGCCTCTCCTCACTTTATTGTTCTTTCTGACACATATTGCCTCTAGAACTCCATGATTTACTTAATTTTTATTGTCCATGTCCCCTCAACCAAAGGTAAGCTTTATGAAGGCAGAGAATTTTGTCTGTTTTAGACTCAGCTATATCCCCAGACTGAAACTGTAACTGAGTAGCAACTATGTGATGGACAGATGGATGGATGGGTGGGTGAATATGGCACCTAATGGCATGCTGAGCCAAACCATTTTCCTTATTTTCTCTCTTCTATCAAGAACTGTGCTCTGCTGCCCCCTCCCCAACCCCTTTCACTCTTCTGTATCCTTCCTATCCTAATGAGGAACTGTAGGATACAGACTTACAGGCAGAGAGGCGTTATTTCTGTCATATTTTAAGTTTTTCTAGGTTAGTCAGAAAACCCAATACCCTTTAGGGAAAAAAGTATTCTACATTCTAAGCATCAAATTTATAAAAGGATATCTGCATAAAACTCACCCCCAATTTTGAAACACCCAAGTAACTTTTATTTACGAGCTATTCTCTCAAGAGCTATGGTTAAAATGTTTAAGGTAACTGAACATTTATGTATCCAATCTTAATGTTATTCCTACGAGATCCTTCATACTTGCTAGAGACCATATTACAGGATAAAGAGGTGAATAACACATATCCAATTCAGACACACAGCAGCTCTGACAATAATAGTTATCTTTAGTAGCCACTCATCCATGATGCACACTAGCTATTCACTGACTGTCTAGATCACTGTTACTTTTAAAACTTACCTCCTCTCGAAGTTGCCGTTCTCGTTCCTCTTCTAGTTTTTGGATTTCAGCCAATGATAGTGTTGCCTGGGACTGACATGCTGTCGTATTGGACTGCTGGCCCCATGTTGAAGAAGAGGGAAGCTAACAAAAAAGGAAGGCAAACGAGTTCATGAGGAAACATGTACAGGAAACAAAGGGGCAATAATGCATTAAGTACAGCCAGAACATTCATGTTTCTTTCAACTCCATTTATAACACCCAATTCAAATTTCCTTCTTCAATCCTTTTACGTACTACTCTCCCAGTCAGTCTGCTTTTACGTAATTTTTTTGTCACAAGATTATTTTAAAACAACTTAAGTACATCAATACACTTTTATTTGATCTACCATTACGAAACTGCAAATTTGTTACACCTGGCATTGACATATACACCAATATACAACCATAAAGAGAAAGAAGTAAACAAAAGAATCACTAAGTTTTTAATCCAAGGAGGTAATAAAGGACAAGATATGCTACTTTCCAATGAAAGTAGCAAGGGCAAGATTTGTGAAGGGAGAGCTGAGGTGGGCAGCTGAGGAAAGATGCCAGGCACAGTTTTCTATCAGTCTTTCATGAAAGGGAGTTAACCAGGCTGTGCCTTCTAGTAGTGAGCACTAAGCTGGTTTTAATCAATAATTCTATTTTTCCTATGCCTTAAAATTATCAACTTAAATAAAGTGTAAATATATGAGTCCTGAATACTTTAGTGTTCTCAAAAGCTTGATTATTTCTAGGGGAATCCCTTGGCCTTTCTGGGCCAGAAGAAAGATACACTCTAATTTTGAGACATCTTAAGGCTCTTAAAAGCAAACAAAAACCAAATCTAACCAGACTTAAAATATGTTTAATAGAAACAATACATGAGCATGGATGGATCAAAACAAACAAAATGCCAAACAGTCCCAAAAAAGAATGGCTCTTCAGTAGGAATCTCTAAAACTGGAACTGATGCGATACGAGTAAAAACAGTTTAAACTGTCACTGATGTTACCAGACAGCTCTCCAAATGAGTACCCTCAACACTACCGAACATAATAGATCCTTTAACATTTTTTGCCCAATGATGGGTAGTACCGGCATTTCTCTCAAAATGCACCTGTGCTAGAGTAGGAGAGGGGTACAGGAGGCAGCTAAGAAAGAAAGATGGGGGACTAAGTAGGCAAAGTTGAGCACAAATGAACTCTTTTTCTCCACAGGAAATGACACGTTTTGGAAAGCACTATCAAGATCAAACCTGGCAGCAGATCTCAAACCTGGTGGCATCACCTGGAGGACCCGTAAAAATGTAGATGCCCCAGCCCCACACTCAAGGAATCAAAAGACCCAAAGGTAAAGCCAACCAATTCGCATATTTTTGTAATTCTGATGCAGTCAGAACCAGGAACCACTGATGCTGTCGAAAATCTCAGTGGCTGTATCACCCCGCGGTACCCAGAAACCAATCGCCAGTCCTCTTCAGCAGAAACTCAGCCAGCATCAAGGACAGATTCACTGCCTCCTGAAATGGCCTATTCCTCTTTCAAGAACCTCTGAAATCCTCCTATATTTTGTGCCAAAGTATACTTCACTGTACTTTTTGCTCATGATTCATGAGTCTGCTCTCTGGAGTAATGCAGAACAAATCTAAGTCTTTTTTCACATGACAGACAAACGTCTGCAGATAGCTATCAATTTCCCTTAAATCTTATTTGTACATAAGAAATAATACCCCATCACTCCATCAACATTGCCTCAGGGCATTTTCCACCAACATCCTGTACTGCCCACTCAGAGAACTGAAGTTTGTCAATCACGCTTTTCATAACAACTCTTTCCCAAGTCAGAAGCAAACAGTTGGGAATTTGGTACATTTTCTGCCCGCTGAATGTCTAATTATACTTTGCTGATTTAAAAAACATTACTTTTTTTTTTCCTGCCCTGACATTGCTACCTTACTTTTTCAACACTATTTTTGATAACATTTCTTTAAGAAAATCTGCTAAAACTCAGTAAGAACAGAGTCTGCAGTACCATGACCCACTCTCTCCCAACTGCTAGCTCAGCCAGACAGAAACACTACTTCAGATGAAGGCAGCAAAGAACACAGGCCTCCCTCTCTCCCCGTTAGCTGACAGTCAGTGGGCTGCCTTCCCGGGAAGTGCACGATATCAACAATTCTCATCCTGGCTCCAGCTACCTGTTGCAAAGGCTAAGCTACGGACAAACACAGCTGAGAGGAGAGGTGGCTCCCTTCTTATGCCTAGCCCCGACTTCTGGGATGGAAACTACACAGTGCTACAGAGACTACTAGGGCCCTGGCTGCCACTTTGAAAGGCAGAGGTTCCACCCCACCAGGAGAGGCAAGCCAAGAAGACCTGAGGCTACTGCCCCTCCCCCAAGGGCTCAATTCATAAAGCAGGCGCCATTGTTCCCAGCTCCAGAGCTGTGACTCTGGGACTTCTGTCTTGAAGCAGAGGTGGGTGGAACAGATTGGAATAGAGAGAGCTGCAGACCTCTTCCCAAAGGAACTGACTTCATTTGCAACAGAGTGTGGAGAGTGAGGAGTTCAACCCTAAGGGCACTTTCAAAAACAGTGGATGTTGCAGTGAAAGGCAAGGGGTTAACTGGTAGATTCACTGGAGATACAGGCTAAACTGTACTCTGCTTCTTTGTCTCAGAGAACCAAGCTAGAAGGAGTCTGCCTAGGGTCAGAACAAATCTCAAATATAAACCTCAGGAAGTACCTCTTCAAAAGAGCTTGAGTTTGATTGGATCAGGCTTTTGGAACATTTTATGCCCAAGGGTTCTTCTGAGAAGAGAATAATCCAGTTAGCAACTAGTGGAGTTTAACAGCCTAAATGTGGAACAAGAGAGTCAAGGAGAGCCCAGCCCAAACCACTGTCAGCCCAGAGTGACTGTGAGCATACCCAATGCTGCATCCCCAGAGAAGCCCCAGCAGAGGCTTCACACGATTGGGGGAGAGGCGGGGAAGTTCACTAAATTAATCTAGCTAGCCACAAAACAAATAATAATAATGAGTGGGGGTGGAGGGAGGACCAGAACCCAGAACTGCTACAGTGCATTAGCAAGAAAGTATATCTATATACCAGGAAAAAAGCTGGCAATAGAAACTGCCTGTGATAGTGAACGATCAGACGTCAGATTTAACAAAGACATCAAAGTCTTATAAATATGTTCAGAGAAGGAAACCATGATTAAAGGAGTAAAAGTAGACATGTTAACAATATCACATCAAATAAACAATATCAATAAAGATACAGAGGGCTTCCCTGGTGGCGCAGTGGTTGAGAGTCCGCCTGCTGATGCAGGGGACACGGGTTCGTGCCCCGGTCCGGGAAGATCCCATATGCCGCGGAGCGGCTGGGCCCGTGAGCCGTGGCTGCTGAGCCTGCACGTCCGGAGCCTGTGCTCCGCAATGGGATAGGCCACAACAGTGAGAGACCCGTGTACCGCAAAAAAAAAAAAAATAATAATAATAATAAAGATACAGAGACTATTTTTTAAATAATCTATGAGATTAGAAATGAATTACAGGGGAAAAAACGTAAAAAACACAAACACAGAGAGGCTAAACGATACATTACTAAATAACCAAGAGATCACTGAAGAAATCAAAGAGGAAATCAAAAAATACCTAGAGACAAATTACAACAAAAACACGATGATCCAAAACCTATGGGATGCAGCAAAAGCAGTTCTAAGAGGGAAGTTTGTAGCAATACAAGCTTATCTCAAGAAACAAGAAAAATCTCAAATAAACAATCTAACCTTACACCTAAAGGAACTAGAGAAAGAAGAGCAAACAAAACCCAAAGTTAGCAGAAGGAAAGAAATCATAAATATCAGAGCAGAAATAAATGAAACAGAAACAAAGAAAACAATAGCAAAGATCAATAAAACTAAAAGCTGGTTCTTTTGAGAAGATAAACAAAATTGATAAACCATTAGCCAAACTCATCAAGAAAAAGAGGGAGAGGACTCAAATCAATAAAATTAGAAATGAAAAAGGAGAAGTTACAACAGACACCATAGAAATACAAAGCATCCTAAGAGACTACTACAAGCAACTCTATGCCAATAAAATGGACAACCTGGAAGAAATGGACAAATTCTTAGAAAGGTATAAGCTTCCCAGACTGAACCAGGAAGAAACAGAAAATATGAACAGACCAATCACAAGTAAGGAAATTGAAACTCTGATTAAAAATCTTCTGACAGGGCTTCCCTGGTGACTCAGTGGTTAAGAATCTGTCTGCCAGTGCAGAGGACACGGGTTCGAGCCCTGGTCTGGGAAGATCCCACATGCCGCGGAGCAACTAAGCCTGTGCGCCACAACTACTGAAGCCTGCACGCCTAGAGCCCGTGCTCCACAACAAGAGAAGCCATTGCAATGAGAAGCCCGCACACCGCAACGGAGAGTAGCCCCCGCTCGCCACAAGCAGAGAAAGCCCGGGCGCAGCAACGAAGACCCAACACAGCCAAAAATAAATAAATAAAAATAAATTTATTTAAAAAAAAAAAATCTTCCAACAAACAAAAGTCCAGGACTGGATGAGTTCACAGGTGAATTCTATCAAACATTTAGAGAAGAGCTAACACCCGTCCTTCTCAAACTCTTCCAAAAAATTGCGGCGGAAGGAACACTCCCAAACTCATTCTATGAGGCCACCCTGATACCAAAGCCAGACAAAGATATTACAAAAAAAGAAAATCACAGACCAATATCACTCATGAATATACATGCAAAAATGCTCAACAAAATACTAGCAAACAGAATCCAACAACACATTAAAAGGATCATACACCATGATCAAGTGGGATTTATCCCAGAGATGCAAGGATTCTTCAATATATGCAAATCAATCAATGTGATACACCATATTAACAAACTGAAGAATAAAAACCCTATGATCATCTCAATAGATGCAGAAAACGCTTTTGACAAAATTCAACACCCACTTACGATAAAAACTCTCCAGAAAGTGGGCAGAGAGGGAACCTACCTCAACATAATAAAGAACATATACAACAAACCCACAGCAAGCATCATTCTCAACGGTGAAAAACTGAAAGCATTTCCTCTAAGATCAGAAACAAGACAAGGATGTCTACTCCCACCACTATTATTCAACATAGTTTTGGAAGTCTTAGCCATGGCAATCAGAGAATAAAAAGAAATAAAAAGAATCCAAATCAGAAAAGAAGAAGTAAAACTGTCACTGTTTGTAGATGACATGATGCTATACACAGAGAATCCTAAAGATGTTACCAGAAAACTACTAGAGCTAATCAATGAATTTGGTAGACTAGCAGGATACAAAATTAATGCACAGAAATCTGTTGTATTCCTATATACTAATGACGAAAAATCTGAAAGAGAAATTAAGGAAACACTCCCATTTACCATTGCAACAAAAAGAATAAAATACCCAGGAATAAACCTACCTAGGGAGACAAAAGACCTGTATGCAGAAAATTATAAGACACTGATGAAAGAAATTAAAGATGACACAAACAGATGGAGAGATACACCATGTTCTTGGATTGGAAGAATCAATATTGTGAAAATGACTAACTACCCAAAGCAATCTATAGATCCAGTGCAATCCCTATCAAACTACCAATGGCATTTTTTACAGAACTAGAACAAAAAAAATCTTAAAATTTGTATGGAGACACAGAAGACCCCAAATAGCCAAAGCAGTCTTGAGGGGAAAAAAATGATGCTGGAGGAATCAGACTCCCTGACTTCAGACTATACTACAAGGCTACAGTAATCAAGACAATATGGTACTGCCACAAAAACAGAAATATAGATCAATGGAACAGAATAGAAAGCCCAGAGATAAACCCACGCACCTGTGGTGAACTAACCTATGACAAAGGAAGCAAGGATATACAATGGAGAAAAGACAGTCTCTTCAATAAGTGGTGCTGGGAAAACTGGACAGCTACTTGTAAAAGAATGAAATTAGAACACTCCCTAACACCATACACAAAAATAAACTCAAAATGGATTAGAGACCTAAATGTAAGACCGGACAGTATAAAACTCTTATTAGAGGAAAACACAGGAGGAACACTCTTTGACATAAATCACAGCAAGATCTTTTTTGATCCACCTCCGAGAGTAATGGAAATAAAAACAAAAATAAACAAATGGGACCTAATGAAACTTAAAAGCTTTTGCAAAGCAAAGGAAACAAGACAAAAAGACAACCCTCAGAATGGGAGAAAATATTTGCAAACGAATCAATGGACAAAGGATTAATGTCCAAAATATATAAACAGCTCATGCAGCTCAATATTAAAAAAACAAACAGCCCAATCCAAAAATGGGCAGAAGACCTAAATAAACATTTCTCCAAAGAAGACATACAGATGGCCAAGAAGCACATGAAAAGCTGCTCAACATCGCTAATTATTAGAGAAATGCAAATCAAAACTACAATGAGGTATCACCTCACACCAGTTAGAATGCGCATCATCAGAAAATCTACAAACAACAAATGCTGGAGAGGGTGTGGAGAAAAGGGAACCCTCTTGCACTGTTGATGGGAATGTAAATTGATACAGCCACTATGGAGAACGGTATGGAGGTTCCTTAAAAAATGAAAAATAGAATTACCATATGACCCAGCAATCCCACTACTGGGCATATACCCTGAGAAAACCATAATTCAAAAAGACACATGCACCCCAATGTTTACTGCAGCACTATTTACAATAGCCAGGTCATGGAAGCAACCTAAATGCCCATCGACAGACGAATGGATAAAGAAGATGGGGTACATATATACAATGGAATATTATTCAGCCATAAAAAGGAACGATACTGGGTCACTTGTAGAGATGTGGATGAATCTAGAGACTGTCATACAGAGTGAAGTAAGTCAGAAAGAGAAAAACAGATATTATATATTAACACATATATGTGGAACCTAGAATGGTACAGATGAACCGATCTGCAGGGTTGAAATTGAGACACAGATGTAGAGAACAAATGTACAGACACCAAGGGGGGGTACGCGGCAGGAGGGTGGGGTGGTGAATTGGGAGATTGGGATTGACGTATATGAATTGGGAGATTGGGATTGACATATATACACTAATATGTATAAAATGGATAACTAGGGCTTCCCTGGTGGCGCAGTAGTTGAGAGTCCGCCTGCCGATGCAGGGGACACGGGTTCGTGCCCCGGTCCAGGAGGATCCCACGTGACGCGGAGCGGCTGGGCCCGTGAGCCATGGCCGCTGAGCCCGCGCTCCGCAACGGGAGAGGCCACAACAGAGAGGCCCGTGTACCACATAAAAAAAAAAAAAGAACCAAAAGGAAATTCTGGAGTTCAAAAACGTAATAACTGAAATGAAAAATCACTGCAGGAGCTCAAAAGTATATCTGAACTGGCAAAAGAATTTAGTGAACTTGAAGAAGAGAGAGCAACAGAGATTATGCAATCCAAAGAACAGAGAAAAAAAGACTAAAGAAAAATGGAGAGCCTTAGAGAAATGTGAGATACCACTGAGTGCACCAACATGTGCATAATGCAAGTATCAGAAGAAGAGGAAAGAGGAGCAGAAAAATTGTGACCTAAATCTCAAATTTATAGAAAAAACATTAATCTACATATCCAAGAAGCTGAACAAACTCCCAATAGGATAAACCCAAAGAGATCCACAAATAGACATTATCATGGTAAAAACGCTGAAAGCCAAAAACAAGGAGAAAATCTTGAAAGCAGCAATAAGGAGGAAAAACAAATTATCACTTACTAGGGAATCCCAATAAAATCAACATCTGACTTCTCATCAGAAACAATGAAGGCCAGAAGGCAGTGGGATAAGATATTCAAAGTCTTCAAATGAACAAAAACTGTCAACCAAGATTTCTATATTCAGTAAAGCTACTTTTCAAAAATGAAGGAGAAATAAAGACATTCCCAGATAAAATTAGAAAATTTGTTGCCAGCAGACTCACCTTACAAGAAATACTAAAGGAAGTTCTTCAGGCTAAAAGCAAGTGACCCTAGAAAATAGTCTGAATCCGCATGAGAAAGCGAAGAGCACCAATAAAATTAATTATATAATTATAAAAAACAGTAGTACATGTACATTTCTTCCTCTTTTAACTGATTTTAAAAGCAACCGCATAAAACAATGTATATATATATTGTTGGACCTATAACATACAAAAATCTAATATGTCAAAAATGGCACAAAGGAGTTAAGTGAAAACAAAGCTGTAGTAAGCTAATGACTCCATATGGTAACTTGAATCCACAGGTACAATTTAAGAGAAGCAGAAATGATAAATAAGGTTATATAACGAAAGCTATACATACATACTTGCTTCCCTTCTCTCAGCGTCTTTAAGAGACAATATAAAGGAATAAATATAACATTTTATCATTGCATTTGTAACATTTACAAGATGTGATACAACAAAAATACTACAAAAAGGAGAAAAAAGGAACAGAGCTTTAAGAGAGTAGCATATCTGTGTCAAACTGGAAAATACAGTGATGAAAATCATTAAGGATATTAAAATGCTACATTAGAAAATAATTTACTTAACGCAAAAAGAAGCAGTAAAAGAAGAACAGAGAAACAGAAAGGATGTAAAAAACAGAAAGTTAAATGGCAGATATAAATCCAACTATATCAATAATATCATTAAATGTGAATAGGTTAAAGAATCCAATAAAAAGGCAGAGATTATCAGACTGGATAAGAAAATAAGATTGAACTATACTGTCTAAAAAAGACGTAATTTATATTCAAAGGTATAAACAGATCAAAAGTAAAAGAATAAACAAAGATTTATCAGGCAAACAGCAACCAGAAGAGAGCTGGAATCACTATACCATTATCAGACAAAACATACTTTAAAACAAAAAAAATGTTAATAGAGATAAAGAGGAACATTTTATGATAATAAAAGGGTCAATCCAGCAGGAACATATATAACAATTATAAACATATATGCACCTAACAAGAGAGCACCAAAATACATGAAGCAAGAAATGGCAGAAATAGAAGGAGATATACAATTCAACAGTAATACTTCGAGACTTCAATATTCCACGTTCAGTAAGAGGCAAAACAACTACAAGATCAATGAGGAACTAGAAGACTTGAACAACGCTATAAACTGACTAGACCTAGTAAACATCTATTGAACACTCCACTCAACAAGAGTAGACTATACGTTCTTCTCAAGTGAACATGGAACATTCTTCAGGATAGACCTAAAGAAGGTAAAACTTTATGCCAGAAATAAAACTTTATTCTAAGACATAAAACTAAACTTCAATAATTCATTTAAGAGAATAGAAATATACAAAGTATGTTCTCTGATCACAATGGAACAAAATTAGAAATGAGTAAGAAACAAATTTTGGAAACTCTCAAATAAGTGAAACTAAAACACTCCTAAATAACCAATGGATCAAAGAAGAAATCAAAACTTATGGGTAGCAGCTAAAGCAATTTATAACTGCAAATGCCTAATTGAGAAAGAAGAAAGATATCAAATGAATAAAAAACTAACCTTCTACCCTGAGATACTAGAGAAAAAGAGCAAACTAAACTTACAGCAAGCAGAAGGCAAGAAATAATAAAGATGAAAGAAGAAATTAATGAACTAGATAAGAGAAAAATCAATGAAACCAAAAACCAGTTCTCTAAAAATATCAACAAAACCGACTTAACCTGATTGTCCATGAGGAAAAAACCCCAACAGACTCAAATTACTACAATCAGAAATAAAAGAAGCACATCACTACTGATCTTACAGGAACAAAAAGAAATACAAAGGAATACTATGAACAAGTGCTTGCCAATCAATTAGATAATCTAGATGAAAAAGACAGATTTCTATAAAGATATAAACTAACCAAAACTAACTCAAGAAGAAACAGATGATCCAAATAGACCTATTAGAAGTAAAGACATGGAATTAGTAATCAAAAAACTATCCACAAATAAAAGCCCAAGCACAAATGGTTTCATCACCACTGAACTCTACCAAGCATTTAAAGAATTAATACAAATTCTTCACAAACCCTTCCAAAAAATTGGAGGGAACATTTCCTGACTCATTCTTCAAGGCCAGCATTACCCTGACACCAAAACCAAAGAAATCACAAGGGGAAAACAAACACACACTACAGACAAATACCTCTTATGAACATGGACATAAAAATCCTCAACTCCTTCAGCCTAACGAAGGGCATCTACAAAAAACACACAGCTAACATTAAATTTAATGGTGAGAGACTGGATGTGTTCCCCCACATCAACCCAAGATCGGAAATAAGACAAGAACATTCACACTTGCCATTTCTATTAAACACTGTACTGGGGTTCTAGCCAGGGCAATCAGGCAAGAAAAAGAAATAAAAGACTGGGGGAAAAAGTAGTAAAACTACCTCTATTTGCAGATAACATGATCTTGTGTACAGAAAATCCTAATGAATCCACTAAGACACTATTAATTAACCAGTCCAGCAAGATTTCAGAATACAAGCTCAATATACAAAAATCAACTGTACATCTATACACTTGCAAAGAACAATCTGAAAATGAAATTTTGAAAATTCCATTTATAATACCATCAGAAAGGCAAAATACTTAAGAATAAATTTAACAAAAGAAGTAGAAAAGTTATACTCTAAAAACTATAAAATACTGAAAAGAAATTCAAGAAGATCTAAATAAATATAAAAACATCCCATGTTTATGGATTAGAAGACTTAATATTGTTAAGATGTCAAAACTCCCCAAACTGATCTTACAGAGTTAATGCAATCCCTATCAGAATCCCAGTTGGCTTCTTTGTGAAAACTGACAAACTCATTCTAAAATTCATATGGAATTGAAACACAGGAGAGCCAAAACAATATGGAAAAAAAAGAACAAATTTGGAGGACTCACACTGATTTCAAACTTAACTACAAAGCAATAGTAATGTCAAAGCAGTGTGTTACTAGCATAGCGATCACACAGATCACCTGACTAGAATTCAGAGTGCAGAAATGAACCCACATGCCTAATTTTTAAGACGAGCACCACAGCCATTCAGTGGACAAAGAACAGTTTTTTCAACAAATGGTGCTAGGACAACCAGATAAATCACATGCAAAAGAATGAAGTCAAACCCTTACCTCACATAATTTACAAAAATTAACTCAAAATGGATCAAAGAGCTAAAACTACAAAGTCTTAGAAGAAAACATGGGATTCTGTAAACTTTATGACCTCAGATTTAGCAATTCTTAGATATGACAACAAAAGCACAAGCAACAACAACAAAAGTAAGTAATTTGGACTTCATCAAAATTTAAAACTTTTGGGCTTCCCTGGTGGCGCAGTGGTTGAGAGTCCGCCTGCTGATGCAGGGGACACGGGTTCGTGCCCAGGTCCAGGAAGATCCCACATGCCGCGGAGCGGCTGGGCCCGTGAGCCATGGCCACTGAGCCTGCGCGTCCGGAGCCTGTGCTCCGCAACGGGAGAGGCTACAACAGTGAGAGGCCCGCGTACGGAAAAAAAAAAAAAAAAATTTAAAACTTTTGTGCATCAAAGGACACTATAGATATGGAGGTGAAAAAAAATAATAGAAAGTATTTTTAAATCATTTGATACAGAACTTAAATACTGAACATATAAAGAACCCTTAAAAAACTCAGTAAGAAAAAGACAACCCAGTTTAAAAATAGGCAAAGGAGGGCTTCCCTGGTGGCGCAGTGGTTAAGAATCCGCCGGCCAATGCAGCAGGGGACAAGGGTTCAAGCCCTGGTCCGGGAAGTTCCCACATGCCGCGGAGCAACTAAGCCCGTGCGCTGCAACTACTGAGCCTGCGCTCTAGAGCCCGTGAGCCACAACTACGGAAGCCCGTGTGCCTAGAGCCCGTGCTCCTCACAAGAGAAGCCAATGCAATGAGAAGCCCACTCACTGCAACGAAGAGTAGCCCCCGCTCACCCCAACTACAGAAAGCATGCACGCAGCAAGGAAAACCCAACGCAGCCAAAAATAAATAAATAAAATTAATTAATTAATTTAAAAAAATAGGCAAAGGATTTAAATAGACATTTCTTCAAAGAAGATATACAAATGGTCGATAAATACATAAAAACATGCTCAACATCACAAGTCACCAGGGAAATGCAAACCAAAATCCCAAGTTCTCACTTGACACCTACTAGGATGGCTATAATCAAAAAGTCACATAATATGGGTTGATGAGGATGTGGAGAAACTTGAACCCTCATACACTCAACGTAAAATGGTGCAGCCACTTTGGAAAACAGTCTGGCAGTTCCTCAAACCAGTAAACACACTGTTATTATATGACCCAGGAATTACACTTCTAAATATATATACATATGTGTGTGTGTGTGTGTGTATATATATCCACATAAAACTTGTACATGAATACTTAAGGCAGCAGTAGTCATAAAAGCCAAAAGGTAGAAACAGCTCAAATGTCCATCAACTGATGAATGAATACACAGAATCTGGCATATCCACATAATGGAATATTATTCAACTATAAAAAAGGGGGAAAAGTACTGATATATGTTACAAGAACCTTAAAACATTATGCTAAATGAAAGAAGCCAGTCACAAAAGACCACATATTATATGATTCCATTGATCTGAAATGTCTAGAAATAGGCAAGACAGAATAAAGACAGAAAGTAGATTAGGGGTTACTTAGCCCTAAGTTAGGGGAAAATAGGGGCTGGGGTGTGACAGTTAGAGGGTTTGGGGGGTGGTAATGAAAATGTTCTAAAATCTATTGTGTTGATGGTTGCACCTATCTATAAATATGCTAAAAACCACTGAATTGTATACTTTAACTGATTGAATTGCATGGTATGTGAATTATATCTAAATAAAGCCGTTTTAAAAAGCTTTTTTCTCACGAGAGCCTTCAGCAATTCCTCATAACCATCTTGAGCTCTTTATCTTCAATCAGAATGCTTATCCATAAAGTAGCTCTACAGTCTTCATGGGAGAATAGGAGGGCAAAACCAGACAAACAAAAGACACAGAAAAGTTAGAGATCTGGAAGTTACCCCTGCCTTTGTCTTCTCTCTCACCCTCATATTCTGATCAGTCACCACATCCTGGGATGTAGGGCCTCTTAAGAAAGTCTTTTGACAGCCTTTTCGAGGCCCTGGAGCTATAGGCTCATGGGTTCTAATACAGGGCAGTGCTATCAACTCTCAGCTGGACCCAAGGCAAGCGACTTAGCTTCTTAACATTTCTCCTCTTTGGTAAAACACAGGTATTAATACCTAAGCTTTATAAGGGTGGTTGTGAAAAAAAAATGGAAAACTGTCAGTACGTGCCTGACACAAAGCAAGCACTCAGTTATTAGCAGCTTCTCCAACTCCTCCTTTCCAATCTTGCCACCCCTAGGCTTAGATCAAACTTTTCTATTCCTTGCCTAGACAACTCCATCACCCCCTCTCAACTGGTCTACTGACCTCCAGTTTTGTTCAAGTCCATCTCCTATTTAGCTCTCAAAGTGACTTATTCCCTCCTGTAAATCTAGCAGTGTTATTTCCTAGCTGAAAATTCTTTTTACCACTCTAGGTCCTAATTTCTTAATAGAGTATATACAGCCCATGGTGATATGAACCCTGCCCACACTTATCTCATACCTCACTCTCCAGCAACTTCAGTCTGCTCTCACAAACACCCTCTATTCCCCAAACTGTCTGACTTTTTTTTTTTTCTTTAAATTTAATTTTTCCCTCCCTTAATGACTCAGGTTTAGAAGTTATCTTCTTTCAGGAAGCCTTCCCTAACTTCTCAGGTGGACAGTGGTTCTCACATATTAGTGAGCAGCAGAATCCCTGGAGGGCTTATTCAAACAAGATTGCTGGGTCCCAGTCCTAAGAGGTTCTGATTCAGTAGGTCTGGGGTAGGGCCCAAGAATGCGCATTCCTAACAAATTCCCAGGTGATCACACCCTGAGAATTACTGCTTCATGCCCCCTCTCTTACTACACCCACCCCCCTGTATTCTAATTTTCTGTTTATGTCTTTATCCCATGAGCTCCCTGAAGACAGGGGACAGACACTAAGCCTTACGGCTAGCCATACACCCCATGAGAAGTTATGCAGACTCTACCATAAACCTGCTTCTCCCTCTCCAATTACTCAGAGTTCATCAACAGTCCCACTACTTTCCCAGTCATTGGAGGCTTACCATCTAAGAGCCATTCCAACTTCTGCCCTTGTCCCTCAGATCCAGAGAACCACTAAGTCTTGCTGATTGCTATTATGCCAATTCTCATCCTCTGGCCCTACTCATTCTTACCACCACCATCACACTCTCTTTACTGGTCTCCCAGTCTCACTTTCTACTTATTTCAAATAATGCTTTGAATCCTCCTAAAACAACATTTTGCACACATCACCTCAATCCAACTTTCAATAAACCCCCACAGTCAGCTATGTTTCAAGCCCTGTATGATGGTTCCCGCTTACACATCCAAATGTTTATGTTTCTTGCCCTCATAAGTCTATGAGCTCTCTGAGAACAGTTGCCTTGTCTCATTTATCTTTGTCTTAGCAGTGCTGAAATGATACAGAGTAGGCACTCCAATGTTTAAATTTATGAACCATACAGACTTACTTGGTTGTGCCTGCATCACTGCTCGTGTCCTACCCTCTTTTATTTATTCTTCCCTTGTTTAAAATGCCTAACACAAAGTACAATGCATCGTATTGTTTCCTTGATCAAAAAACGAAGGTAGCAAGCAATATTTAACATAAAAAATGTACACTGTTTCACTGCTACTGCACTGCCAGCACCTACTTAACTAAAAAAAAAACGCTAACAAGTAGCTCCTACGGATGGTCTGGCGTGGTCTAGCTGGTGTCTAGGCTTCACCTTCATCTGCGCCAGCTGTTGCTGCTGCTGTTGCTGCTGCAACCTCCGGAGAGCCTCTTGCTGCTGCTGCCTCTGGCGCATTAACTCCTTCTGCCGCTGGAGCTCCAGCTCTTTCCTCTTCCGTTCCTCCTCCTCGTGCCGGAGTCTGGCTGCCTCCTCTTCCATTCGCAGCCGGTTCTCCTCTAATCGACGCTGGGCTTCTTCTTCTTCCCGGGCCCATTTCGCAGCCTCCTCTTCCTTCCCAGAAGGAAAAGTAAATGATAATAAAATTTAACTGTGTTTTAAAAAAAAAATCTGAATCACTTTTCAAGGCTTCAGTCAGAGGCATGCTTACAGGATAATTATCATGTTTAATTTATTTGCTGATTTCTACATAAAAGGAATGTCACTTTGAACATCTGTGTAAGTACTGATCTCTTAGAGATCACCACAAACTGCAGGCAAGTCTCTTGGAAACTGTTCCAACATTGAGGCAGAGATAGCTTTTCAGGGTGCTGAGTGCAAAGAGCTGTCAGGACCTGCAAGAATACAGATTACCAGGCAAGCCTCAGCCAGTTCCGGACCCAAAGCAACTTTACAAAACCACTTAATTCCATGCCAGGTTCTCACCCGTTATGGCTCACAGGCCCCTTGGAAGGTCTCTCTTTGACCCATCCTCTACCCCTCTACTACTTTCTGCAGTACCCTGGCTCATTTTCCTTCTGCTTCCCTCCCTCAAAACCATTCCATGTGCCCCGTGGAATTTTCTTGGCCTTCCTCCGTGCAGTCTGATTACTGCACCTGCAATGCTCTAGAGCTCAGCGGTCCCCAACCTTTTTGGCACCAGGGACCGTTTTCGTGGAAGATAATTTTTCCAAGGACTGGGGGTGGGGGTGAGGTGGCTTCGGGATGATTCAAGCTCATTGCATTTATTGTGCACTTTATTTCTGTTATTATTATATCCACTCCACCTCAGAGCATCAGGCATTAGATCCCGGGGGTTGGGGACCCCTGCCTAGCTTATCCAGACAGCACATTCCCCTCCATTCTCCAGAACTCAGGGCAGACACCAGCCACTCTACGAGTACTTCCCTAGCCTTCAGGAGGTAGACTTCCCCTCTGCCTTTTGATTATGCCCAAGTATACCTTGTCCTCCTCTCTCTGTCTGCTCTTAGCCCATCTGTGGCAGCAACTGTTACTACCTATCCAGCAAAAATTCCTTCCAGGTTGCTTCTTTGCAGACAGACCCTCCTGTCACATCAGAGGTTTAAAATGCCAGATTTTGCTTTTTAAGCTTCCAGTGTAAACAGGGACAGCCATGTGATGTGATTTAGGCCAAAGGGATGCTTCCAGAAAAGATATTCTTCCCAGACAAAAGGAAAGAAGCATGAGAGAAGAGTCACTCCCTTTTTGGGTACAGGGTATGGTATCATATCCAAAACTCCTAACCATTAGGCAAAAAATATGAACTCAAAAGTCAATACACCGGGATTTCCCTGGTGGTCCAGTGGTTAAGAATCCACCTTCCAATGCAGGGGACATGGTTTTGATCCCTGGTCGGGGACCTAAGATCCCACGTGCCACCGGCAACTAAGCCTGCGAGCTGCAACTACTGAGCCAACGCACCACAACTAGAGAGAAGCCCGCGTGCCAGAACAAAGAGCCCACACACTGCAATGAAGATCCCATGTGCCACAACTAAGACCCATTGCAGCCAAAAAAAAAGGTCAACATACCAAGAAATGGTAGAGCAGAGTGTGCACCATCAGGTGGAAAAGTCAACACACCAGGAGATGACAGAGGAGAAGCATGCCAAGGACCTGGATCCTTAATGATATCACTGAGTCACTGAAATTCATGTTTAACTGCCTTATTTCCAAAGAACACCTTGATGTGTGAGGCAGTACCGTTATCTAATGTTTAAGCCATTTTTAGGTGAATATTTTGATTTTTCAGCTGAAAGCATCCAAAATGTGGCATTTATTTCTTGTAAAATCATTACCTACATAGTCTGTGAGCTTCTTGAGTACAGAAACAATTTCTTTAAAAGTTTTGGACTCTATCAGCAAACAATCATAACAACTGGCATATAGTATATTAACAAAATCTATTAACTGTTAAATGAATAAACCAAAGAATCTAACCTGGAACTTATCTATCTACCTCTAAAGAATTTAGATTTCTCAAAGAGTTTCAATCAAGAACTTAAGCAAAAGCAGGTAATCTCCAGCTTCGTGTCAATCCAACCAACAAACAAAAACCTACACCCCTAAGTGTGGACTGCTGTACATGGTGACTTCCTTCCAAAGAGTACAGTAAGGGGGAAAAAGAGTAACTTTACAGTGGAGATACCTGACAAGCACTACTGCAGCCAGGTGATCAATGTCAACATCAATAACCATAAGTCATGTTAGTAATATGTACCCTTGGTATGTGATGAAAATGGTACTTAACTTCTGTGATCTTCTTCTGAAACACCCATAACTCCAGTCTGATTGTGAGAAAATCTTCAAACAAACTCCGATAGAGTGTTACCCTACAATCCACTGACCAGTATTCCTTAAAACTGCCAAAGTCATCAAAAACAAGGGAAGTCTGAGAAACTGTCACAGCCAAGAACAAGCTAAGGAGACATGACAACTAAATGAAATATTCTGGATAAGATCCTGGAACAGAAAAGGGACACTGGGGGAAAGCTGAAGAAACGTTAATAAACTATGGTCTTCAGTTAATAATAATCCATCAATATTGATTTATTAATGTGTCAATATTGGTTTATTATAACAAATGTACCACACTAATGTAAAATAATAATAGGGGAAACTGCACTATCATCCCAATTTTTCTGAAAATCTCCAACTGATCTAAAAAGAAAATCTACTAATAAAAAAAATCTACCTCCGTTCTTAAACATTAAAATGAAAGGCTTTAGGGATTCTGGCAGCCCGTAACAGCAGAATGGCATGGTTACAGCAGAATCAGATAATGGTCATCGCTGCCATCAACTTATGGATTTACTAAGCAGCAAGGAACTGTGCACTCTAAAAGTGTGAACTGGGGAGTACCCTAAGGCAAAAAGTTGTCAACCTCCAGATCTCACGTTTGGTTTTTTAAGAGCAGGCCTTCAATTTTTCTCTGGTGCCCTCGTTTTTTGTTTGTTTTGATTCCTTGACATTTCGTTCAGCTTTTATAATTACATGTGGGATGGTTATCACAAAAGTACTAAGAGTCAGTTAGATCTCTTTTGGTAATTTGCAGCAACCTGAAAAAGTTTTAGACAGGCTCTCCTAATATCCTAATACTTTCTTAATCACTAATTCCTAGCTTCAAAGAAGCAATGAGAAGAGCAAACCATCTGATCACCTGCTTGCGTAACAATTCTTCCTGCTTCCGCCTTTCTTCCTCTTCTCTTCTCCTTTCCTCCAGTCTTCTAAGAGCTTCTTCTTGCTGCTGTCTTTCTTCCTCTTCTCGTTGTCGCCGTAATGCAATTTCCTGCTCCCTCTGGCGTCGCAGAGCCTCCTCCTAAATTAAAAAAAAAAGCAAGTGTGTGTGCGCACGTGTGCGTGCATCTCAATTAATATATTACATCATAATCTGGAAAGAAACAGGCTATGTGCGGCTAAGATCCTGTTAACAGTATATATAAAAAGTATCTAACCAGGATCTAGGGCAAAAATTATATATGTGAGCTGGGGAGTAGGTATATTAAGAGTTAAAATAATTTGTATTTAAAATATTAATAGTCGAATAGCACTACGTGCAAAGTCCATCCTGGTTTCTACATTAGCTACATCACTTCCTGATTAACACTAAAAAGGACGCAGGCTTCGGTTTCTCTGTTGCTACCATTAGTCCCTATTTTTTTAATCAAATGAGAACCTAAGGCATAGAGAAGTCAAACCAACATAGCCACCAAAAATGCCTGGTGAGGTAGAGAAGTTTTCCAGTCAAAAGTATTGAATAAAGCCACGTGTCTCAGAACACGTTGCTAGAACTAAAGTCTCACGGATATTAAATATACAGAAAAGGGTCTCACTGTCAAAATAACTTAGGAAGAAATAATTAGCAACACAGAATTAGACAGATCTCTTTACTGCAATACTTCCTAAAGTCCTTACATTGCTAACGTAGAGTGTGACTCTACGAAATACTACTAGGTCTAAGCTAATCTCAGCATGACATGGATGCCTTTTTTCAGAGTTCCTCTTAGGGCAAAAAACAAGAAGGAAATGTGAAGCAAAGGCTAGACACTGGGGCTGTTTCAGAGTGGATTCTTTCAAATGGGATCTTTAAAAATCCCAGTAGAAAAAGGTCCAAGCACATAATAAAGAATTCCCAAAAAAGAAATACAAGTGGCCACAAAACATGAAAAACATTCAGTGTCACTGGTTATAAATACTTCAGGACTTAATTACTTCTGAAATCTAACTGGTTTATAAAACCCCAGGAAATATGTAAAAGCAATCAACTCCAATGAGTTACTAGGACTGAAGAATATCCCTCCAGTGGGTGTTAGTGGGTGACAGACATTTTTCCTAAAGGGAAGTGAGTCTCCTAAAATTCTAATCCCAATCCTGCTAACTCCCTGATGCCTTAGGGGAGCCTTCTCCAGGAGAACTATGACCTGTGAAATGACGGGAGTGAGCAAGATGTCCCGCAGGCCCTCCTTCAGTGCTAATCGTACAAGCAGAGTTCTCAGACATACCTGTTTCCTTCGGGCAAGCTCTTCTTCCTCGCGCCTTTTCCTTTCTTCCTCCTGCTGTCTCCGAAGAATTTCCTCCTGTTGTCTCCGGAGTTCTTCTTGCCTCTTTCGATCCTCCTCTTCCCGTTTTGCCCTCATTTCTGCCTCTCTTCTCTCCTGCTCTAGCTGTGGTTACACAAGGGTGCTCTTAGAAACTTGAGGCCAAGCACAGAACACTCCAACATCACTGACCAGTACTGTTAGGAGCTGGTCAGTGCAGACACTGGAAGGTGGAGACACCACCATTCACTCAGTTAACGTGTAGTGCAAGTGGCTGATGAAAGCAACTCTGTGAGAGCTCTAAGCTCTGCTATGTCATAGTAACCAGAAAGTTTTATGCTCTTCTAAGCTGGATGCACTCACCCCTACTTTTTACCTGTCTCTTCGCTCCATACTACTACTGCACATCTCCTATATGTGGGAGAGTGGCCTGTGTTGAGAGTAACATCAGAATTCTCTTGGGATGGCGTTTCTTTGCTCATCCCTACAAAGGATTTTCTGATTGAAGATCTAACAATGTGTCTAACAAGGTTTCAACCGCAACGTTGTTGAAAAATTACAGAAGTTCTTTAAAATCTGAAGATCAACCACTTAACAAACTCTATCATGTATAATTCCCCAATACTAGTCAAATCCAGCCCCTAATCTCCAGTCCTATTGCCACACATATAATTCAGGCCTTTACTTTCTCATCCACATTCCTAACAGTCTCTTACCTGGTTTCCCAGCATCCTATTTTGCCCAGAGTCCCCAGTTCAACATCCAACCTCCACCAAAAAAAATCACTCCCAGGCTTACATTTAATACCATCCTTCACCTTGAAAATAAATCCTAAGTCTTTAACGTGACACGGGTAAGGATCCTCCTGATTGGCCTGCCTCATCTTCTTTAATCTCTCTCATCATTTATTCCTCAGACACACCAGCTCTAGACTGGACCAAATTATTTAACTGTTTGCTGTGCCAGGATGTTCTCATACACTTCTAGCCTTTACAGGTCTTGTTTCCTCCAACTGCAGTTTAATTTTCACCTCCTTCTACTCTGTCAACCCAAAACCCTTCAACTGAGCTAAATCCTACTACCCTTCAAGTGAAACGGGCTCAGGTATTACCATCCATCCAAAGTGTCACCCGATTCCTGATCCCCACCTCTCCTGCTAGGTAGCTGGCCCATGTGCTTCCTTGTGTTGCTTGCCTGTGTCATCATCTTCCCAACGCCCCCAACACACACACACACCAGACAAGAATGCACACTTTCATCATCTATGTGTTCCCAGCACAAAGCGCTATGGAACAAGAACAAACTCAAGAATTGTTTGAATTATGGTCTGTCACTCATATGGAGACAAATCCTGACTCTGAACTCATTTCATATTCTGGGCACTCTAAGGATACTGTCACTACCTCGGGATAAGAATGCACTAAACATAAAATAGGAATAAGATTTTCTCGGAGGCATGAGAACCCAGAAATCATTTCAATAACACTAAGGGTTCACAGACAACCTCTTCTGACAAGTACTAAAACCAAAATTCAAGATTCCTAGCTCCTCCAGAAGATGTGAATAGAACACAGAATGTAATATTAATGTTGAGCTTTTCAGCTGCATGTCTTAGGCACTAAGACGCGTAAACAAACACCACCATAAAGATTCAATGTGGGAACTCAAGCCTCAGACCAAGGGTCTTATAATAAGCTATGTAGTGGATATTTTCTTATGATCTTACAAGAATTTATACCATGAATAACGTAACATACCACCATGATCATTAATGTGTCGACAAACCAATTTTAATTGATTTAATTTAAACTTGTTACTTTAAATTGTTGTGAGGTCTTTTTGGGGAGAAGGCGGCACAATAATGACAGAGTATGAGTGTGCTTAAACCAGCCGTAGCCGTGAACTAAAAGGAAACATGTATAAGTAGCTAGAGAAATAGAGACATCAATAAACAAACGTCTACGAGCTGCGGTTGGAAAGCATGCACTGTTATGGAAGAATGAGTTTCAGACCTTTGCAGCCTTGGCCTTCTCCATCTGCTGAAGCTGTTCAAGGGCAGGTCCCGGAGTGGTGGTGTCCAGGGGAAGATCCCATACGCTACCACCTTCCCAAACTATAAGACAGGAGGGGAAAAGAGTGAGGCATGTCAGAGCTTACATACATGGCTAAATATCCAGAAGCATAATGAAAAAAGCTGTTTCCTTGTCCCTGAATGAGCTCCATCACCTATATCTGTTCTGCTTCTAAGTAGACTGAACTACCAGTGGGCTCTAGTTTATATCAATACCCTTCAACACATCTAGAAGAAAGTACCAGGCATTTACCGGGAACTAATTTCATCCTCAAAAAAACCCATATCTGTTCATATCCCCATTTTTACAGATGAACAAGCTAATAAGGGTCAGAGGTAGTTTTGTAACATTCCCAAGGACGCATGGCAAGCATATGGCCATGCCAGGATTTAAATCCCAGTGTATATAGATCCCAAAGCCAACGGTGTTTCCAGTAGCCACACAACGTCTTACTGCATATGAAGTGGAGAGAAGGGTTAAGAGAGGTATGGCTGTAGAACTAGAGAGAACTCAGTGGTTGCACAATATTGTGAATGTATTAAATGCCACTAAATTGTTCATCTTAAAATGGTTAATTTTATGTTACATGAATTGCATTTCAATGAGAGAGAGAGAGAGAGAGAGAGAGAGAGAGAAGTACAGCTGGAGCTGGGAGTACTCTGGAAAGGCTAGGCAGGTCTCACAAATGACACTGGGTCCTGCTGACCTGAAAGGCAGCACAGGGTCTGATATCAAAGTAAATGAACAGATAAAGGCTTCTGAGTCTGTTTTCCTATTGCCTGTAAGGTTTGCTGACACCACTTTTCAGCATTCTCTATTTCCTACATTCCTATTATAGTCTATTTATGGACTATAAATTATTGTCTGCATAAAACCAATGGACTGTTTGTAAAGGACCTTAATTGATCATACCTGAAGAGAGAAAACGTTTAATAAGGTATTTATAGCTTTTTAAAAAGTGAAGACTATTTTAACATCCTAACAACTATAAATGACTCCCAAGAAAAAATAAGGTACATACAGCATGGGAAGTTGAGTTGATAAGAGATAATAATCAGTCCTTCTCCTGCCATAATCCCCAGGGTCAATGTTAGCAAGAGAACTATGATATGAATGGCTCAATGGTTCAAAGAAAACCCCATCAGAGCCCATGGTCCTTACCTCTTGTAAGGACTATCTATGGTTCAAACTACCCACACCTCTGCATGGATCAGACCTTAAGAAACAGAAGCGTTGCACCAATATCAAAATGTTTCAAAAATCCCAGCCCTAAATTTTCCAATTTGATGCAAAAAGATGAGCGAATGAGGTAAGGGTAGACTTTTCTATTCCCAAAATTCCTGGGTACCTGCAGTGTTAAAACTACTCATCAGCCCTCGACTCAAAAGAATAGATCATCGTTACTTATGTTTTTAACTTACTCTTTTTCTCACTCTGGTGAAGAGAATAAAAACAATTCAAAAGACTTTTCTACAGTGGTTAGAACAACATAAAAAAAGAGAGGCTGACTCAAGTTCAAGAAATCTACCTACTAAGTAATTTCTAGCAACTCCTTAACAGCTATTTTCAAAACAAAACAAAAAACTCACTTTTTATTAATATCCAATACAAAACACGTCGAAAAACTGATATGCTTTAAAAAAAACGGAATTATAAGTTATACGAGTCTAAATCCTTGAAGCTATACTAAAGGCCAATCTAAGGTTTTACCTGTAGGCTGTGAGGCTGTTGGCTGGAGTTCCCAGATAGAACCAGTATCTGGCACTGACACAGACCTAGTTACTGAGGGAATGACGTTCTGATCAGATATTCTGCAAAAGGGAAATTAGAAAATTAACTTGTTCTTGTCATCCACGAAAATAAAGAGGTATTTCCAGATTATTTGTAGGTTTCTGAGGTTATTTGGCCAGAAAACTTCATTGTTTTAACTAAAACATAACACTACCAAAACATTTAGGAAAGGAAAAAGGATAGAGGCAAGGTAATCACACCTCTGGACCCTCGAGGTATTAGCTAATTTTGATTTCCAAATAATGGATATGCGTACTGTCTTTAAAAAAATCCAGAATATCTCAACGAGAGTCACAGAGGCATCATGTTATCATGAAAAAACTCACAGACCTTAAGTCAAAAGGTCTGCATTTTAATTCTGTCTCTGAAGTGTTCTGTGTATTATGTCCAACCAAGCCACTCTGAGTCCCAGTTTGCCCATCTTTAAAATGGAGACCTGAACACCTAACCTGCCTACCTGCAGAATGGGTTATGGCTCAAAAGAGAAATATAAAAGGTTCTGGTTAAAGTGGACAGTAAAGTTTTTAACAGCAGTGACGGACACCTCTGCAGGAGGCGTGCAGGAGACCTACCACCTTGCCCATCTCCTTGTAGGAGACACAACACATACTACCCTGAATGTTAACTTGAAACAGCAGGAGTTTAAGACTTTTAGCATAATTTCCTTTTCCTTAGACCTACCTTAATGGCTTTTGGGTCTGGAAAATTATAACCCTGTGTGGCATTAATATCTTTCTTGAGACATCACAGGTAAAAATGAGATTAAACTTCTCGACTACATTTTTTTGCTGTTGCTGATTCCATGAGCCTACACTGCTTTTCAAGCGCTCTTAGTATTCTTTGGTTATTATTCAAAATTTATCCTCTGAGTAAAAAGGCCAAATAAATGCTTTACTTATTATTATTTTTAAAACCTATATTCTATTTTTACACACAACACACAAAAAATTTCCTTTCCTCTCTTTCTTTAAAACATACACACACAATGTGACACATCATGGAAACGACCACCAACCTCATCTTTAGTGCCTGGAACTGTTGGAGAAGAAGTGCCAACTGTTGCTGCTGCTGGGAAGACAGTGCTGCTTTCTGTTGTTGAGCCAGAACTTGTGCATATTGTTGTCTTCAAAAAGTAAAACACAGTATAACCTGTCTATCCACATTTAGTTCACTTTACTGAGATATTAAAAGCAAAGTTCAGGCCCCCCCAACAAAAACACCATTAGAAATAGCTATCAAATATATTTTTACAATTCTTCATAATAGTCACACAAACAGTTCTGTACTTTATTCTAGAAAGAACTGAACTAATAGATGGCATGCTTCTGAGTGGAAAGAGAACAGGAAAAAAAAAAATTAATGAAATGCCCAAAACTGGAAAGTTCCCTTAAGATGACAGTAACCTTTTATTAGAAAACAAGTGAGAAATAAAACAGATTCAAACTAACAGCTATTTCCACATGAAGAACTCTTTGCAAAAATAAAATCACTTGTATAAAAATCCTCAAATTTATACGTTTCAGCTTGGAAAATTTTAGGTAAGTTTTTTTTCACTAGATCAGAGGTGGACAATTTTTTTTCTGTAAAGAGCCAGACAGTAAATATTTTGGGCTTTGCAGGACATTCACAACTACTCAATTCTGCCTCTGTAGTGCAAAAGTGGCCATAGATAATACACAAACAAATGGGTATGACTCTGTTCCAATAAAACTCTGCTTAATGAAAACAGGTAGCCAGCCAGTTTGCCAACCTCTGCACCAGATGATACCAAATCTTACTTCTTCTATGAAAGGGAGCCACACCTAAGTGACTACCATCATTCCATACCACTACTAATAGTATAAACTTTTACTTCTTTCCTGCCCCCTCATCTGTCTTTTCTCTGCAGCATTCAAAGCTGAGCCATTTAGAAGACTTAGTTCTTAAAATGTTTGTTGATCCTTGCTTTAGGAACTAAAGATCTTGCAAAATTATAGTTATGTGTCATCTTCTACAAACTTCTGGTATTTAAGAAACAAGGTAAGACCAAACTTAGAATGTATAATGGTAACATGCCACTAGCTGGATTTGAAGACTGAAGTATCCTATTAAGTTTTCTGCTGTAAACAGTGAAATTTGGGAGCAGATTATATCTAAAGGCCCTTTTGGTGCTGCAGTGCACCCAACCGCATTACTGCTCTTACTGTATTAAGAACTGCTGATACTGGAGGTGCTGCATCTGGTATAAGGCTGTGAGTTCCTGCTGCCTGGTCAGTCGTTCCTGGTCCAACTCTCCCTGGGAGTAAAGGGGTGAAGGAAAGAAATACCACTGAATAAACTGAAAGAGCCTAAAAGCAATTTAGTACTTATATCTGAAAGGAAAATGAATCCTAGACCTTCACATCCCGCCCCACCTTTACACCCCAAACCCAAAACACCTATTAAAAAAAAAAATCAGGGCTTCCCTGGAGGCACAGTGGTTGAGGATCTGCCTGCCAATGCAGGGGACGCAGGTTCGAGCCCTGGTCTGAGAGGATCCCGCATGCTGCAGAGCAACTGTGTCTGTGCGTCACAACTGCTGAGCCTGAGCTCTAGAGCCTGAGAGCCACAACTACTGAGCCCATGTGCCACAACTGCTGAAGCCTGCGTGCCTGGAGCCGTGCTCCGCATCAAGAGGGGCCACCGCAGTGAGAGGCCTGCGCACCGCAACGGGGCGTGGCCCCCACTCGCCGCAACTGGAGAGGGCCCGCACACAGCAACGGGGACCCAGCTCAGCCATAAATAAATAAATAAATAAATAAATAAATAAATAAATAAATTCATTTTTAAAAAAAAAACATCAGGCATCTTTAGAAACTAGTGCCATCTAGTGGAAGAAGGTGGTGTCAGCATTGTAAGAGATTCCCTAAGGTGAGAAAGGTTCCTTATTTAGCTGCTGTTCTCCCCTCCTGCCCTTGAAGCTGAATGTTGTACTGTACTCCAGAGTTATCACTGTAACTAAATAAATGTATAATTCTCCCAATCTTAAAAGTGATTTATAAATTTGGAGATTATGGAGAAATTAGAGAAGTAGGACAACACAGAAAGGAGTAAAATTAAATCTTATGGTAGGATTTTATAATGACACATAACAATTACAGGGAGGTAGTGTACAAGTATGTCTTCTTAGTATGTCTTCTTAAAGGGGATGAGAAATGTAAAATTAAATGGAACATAAAAGAGCTCTGAAAACTGTTTAACACTCTATCCAAAAATTAGGTGTTTCTATTGCTATTAATACACGATGAGTTTAAAAATAAGCTGTAGTTGGGACCCCCCTGGTGGCCCAGTGGTAAAGAATCTCCCTTCCAATGCAGGGGACGTGGGTTCGATCCCTGGTCGGGGAAGATCCCACATGCCGCGGAGCAACTAAGCCCGCACGCCACAACTACTGAGCTCACGCGCCTCAACGAGAGAGCCCGCGTTCCACAAACTACAGAGCCCACGTGCCCTGGAGCCCGCAACAACTAGACAGAAGCCCACGTGCTTCACTGCAGTCCCGCACACTGCAGCTAAGACCCAACACAGCCAAAAAAAAAAAAAAATTTTAAGTAAGCTGCAGTAAAACCCTGTTTTTTAGCTTATATGTCAAATAACACGGCTGGAATTTAAATTTTGGAAAGCTAATAGTGGAAAAAAAATGAAAAGTGAAGTAAAGATAGTAGAAATAAAAGCATAAGGATGACATAGACTAAATTTAGACAAATCATTAGTTAACAGTTTATATCCTTATTACACACTGATTATAGTTTGGAAAAAAACATTTGATATATGATTTACTTGGGGTGAGGTACATCTGAAATTAAAGGACTTTTTCTTTCTTATTAAATATTCATGGATAGAAGCTACACTAGGTTAGTCTAAAATTAACTTAAGGGCAAAGGCAATACCTGACAGGAAGCAGAGCTTCCCATGGATTTTCCCCTTAAGTGGGTCTGACTGAGGCTCAGCCCCTATAATTGGAAGTCAAGAAATGGATTAGAGCAAGCATGCCAAGCTCCAAGTGATGAGCTTTCAGCGCTGAAACATGCAAGATAAAAACCCATCCCAATTTCTGAGTAGGTGGTAAAAATACAATTTATATACAGTAATACACAATACAATTTTTCTTTGGATTTACAACAGAAATGCCAGGAATAATTCCCCTCACCTAGGAATTTTCATTGCTCTCCAAACTATAGGAGGTCTCAACTCATCAGTGGATTGTAAAATCAATTACTGGATTGTGAAATCAATTACTAGGTCAAGATCAACATTTACATATTGGGAAAAAAAGAAAAGAAACGGAAAGAAAATATGTACATGGCATCAAATGTTTTGTGAAACGTGTTTCAGATATACCTGCACATTAATAAGTGTACAGAGTAGTGACATAAAAATCTTTTTTTTTTCCCCTATGGGCTGTGATCAGAAGTTTGATAGCCATTGTTCTCACTTACGAACACTCTTGGCTACAGATGTTGTGACTGACTTATTCATCTTCATCACATAAGAACCTAACACAGCCCTGGCACAGATCTTCAATATATAATTGGTGAGTAAATCAATGGATATTACTGTAGAAATCCAGTGTTCACACTAAAGGTTTTTGACTATGGCCACTTTTGACTATGGCCACTTTTGACTATGGCCAGCAACCAGACACTCCAACCTGGAGAAGCAAAAGAGAGGCACAGATCCAAAGCCCCCCAAAGGAACTAAACAGGGAGAGGCCCAGGAGCAGCTGCAGAAAAAGACTTCCCCTTCAAAAGCACTCCAGGGTCAGCATACTAGGAGGGTTACGTTATGATCTAATTTTTAGTTAAAATATCAGTAACAAATGTTAAAAAAATAAAAGTCTTCAAAATATTCTGAAGCAATGGAATTTTATATTAGCAACATTTGCTTTAAGGCAAAACTCAAATTTAAGAACTCCGGAAGTCAGAAAGCAAGAGGCAAATAAATGGAGAGGAGAATGTGCATTCTAACTAGAGGCAACAAGAAACTCTAAGTCAATTGTGTTGAAGCACAGCAGATAAAGGTCAAAGCTCTGGAATGAACTTAGAAAGGTAAGGAGCCAGAACATGCATGACCTGGTAGGGAGGCTAGGATAAGATGTTCTCCTTTCAACACCTGATGGAAAGCTACTGCAGGATTCTGTTTCTTGAGAGAGAAAGAGAGAGAGAAAGAGAGAAAGAGAGAAAGAGAGAGAGAGAGAGAGAGAGAGAGAGAGAGAGGGAGGGAGGGAGGGAGAGTGTTTGTGTGTGTGCGTGCATGCGCGCGAGACAGAGAGAGAGAGAGAGAGAGAGAGAGAGAGAGAGAGAGAGAGAAGGACAGACACAGGTACACAGGTATTTGAGTTTTGAAAAGATCATTATAGCTAGGTATGTAGTCTCTGACTCAGACTTCCCATTGCCATTTCAGTTAATTACTTTCAAGGAACTAGTTTCTTCTTCATTAGATGTAACATCTGTTTATAAAGAGAAGCAAGTGCTTCTGTGTCCACTATGTGTTCTGGGTGAAGCATAAGGTACTTACCATATGAGGAGGGGGAGCTGGTCCAGGAGAGAAAGGAACCCTTCCCCACATTTTCATGATATCACCAAGAGGTTGGAAGCTTTCATCACATGCTCTCTTCACCAACAAAGACATAGTGAAATAGCCCGCCTGAAACCATTCCGCCATCTCCTGATTATTGAAGGGACCTACAACAGCATTAATTAAACAGAAAGGCAGTAAGAATCCTTTCTAGCTCAAGAGGAAAAATGTATTTCCGGGGTCTGCTCCTCACCCAGAGGTAACGATCTGTTTCAGGTGGCACCTATCAAATATCTTGTATAACATCTTAATTTATCACAAAAAGTGGTGAACAGGACTCAAACTAATAAAATACTATAGAAACAATTTAGAAATAAGCCTATGTCTACACATCCCAATTTCTCAGCAGTGTTTTAATTATTTTAAGGAGCATAATTGTCTCCAACTCACTCAATCTCTAAAGTTCTTTTGTCAGAAAAGCATAACACTAAAAAGCGTTAGTGTTTGTTAGACTTCGTAGCACAGAGAAATAAATATGAAGGGCTGAATATCCTCTTCTCTAATTTTCATTTTCTGTTAGAGTCTACTGGAGGTTAGGCAAAATATAAACAATAATGAATTAAATTAAGAAAAATCGTAATTTATTTATCTAGGTAAGACTAAATCTGGCCTTGGTAAGGGAAAAAAACAACCTAACAATCTCTAGATGTTTTACAATAAGAAATAGCCGAGTATTTTATACATAAAATTAACAAACTCACTATCAATAACCATTGATTCAGCAGCTATTTACTGAACACCAGTCACACAGGTCCAGGCAGGAAGATACAGCAGTAAACAAAACCAAGCCCTGGAACTTCCACCTCTGGGAAGGTGGAGTAGATGTACTTCTCCCTGCTCCTCCTGCCAAATACAACTAAAAACCCTGGACATTACATACAAAACAAACAAACAAAAAGACTCCTAAAGGTAGAGAGAAGGCAGCAGACTGACTAGGCCTTGGAGCCTGAGGAACCAGCTGGTGGTGAATTCCCTGGGTTTTCATTTTACCTCACACTTCCCAAATTTGGAGCTGAAGAAGTGAGCAACAAGAAACATGGCCCAATAAATACAATTGAAAACATGACCCAATTACAGGCTATCTACAAGAAAGTCACTTAAAATATAACAATATAGGCAGGTATAAAATGAAAGGATAGAAAAAGATATATCCAACAAACATTAATCAAAAGAAAGCTGAAGTGGTTGTATTAGTATTTAATAAAGTAGGCTTCAGAGCAAAGAAAATTACCAGAGACAGAGAGGGACATTATATAATAATAAAGGGTCAATCCACCAAAATGCATGCACCAAACAACAAAACTGCAAAATATGTGAAGCGAAATCTGATAGCTGAAAAGAGACACAGAACAGATCCACAAGTTGAAGAATTCAACGAGAACAACTGATAGAACAACTAGACATAATCAGAAAGACTACAGAATTCAACACCACATCAACCAATAAGATCTAACTGACATTTACAGAACACTCCAAAGATAGCAAAATACCTGGAGAATTATACCAAACATTTAAAGAATTAACATACTGTGACAAAAGTATGGATGTTTCTCAAAAAACTAAAAACAGAAGTACCATGTAACCTAGCAATTCCATTCCTGGGTATATACATCAAAAAAACAAAACAAAACAAAAACACTAATTCGAAACACACTCCCCTATGTTTACAGAAGCATTATGTACAATCGCCAAGATATAGAAGCAACCTAAGTGTCCATCAACACTTAGAATAAACGGATAAAGACAATGTGGTATATACATATATAATGGAATGCTACTCAGCCATAAAAAAAAGAATGAAATTTTGCCATTTGCAACAACGTGGATGGACTGGTGAAATAAATTAAAGAAAGACAAATACTGTGTGATATCGCTTACATGTGGAATCTAAAAAATACAACTAGTAAATATAACCACAAAGAAACAGACTCACAGACATAAAGAACAAATTAGTGGTTACCAGTGGGAAGAAGGAAGGGGAGAGGGGCAATATAGGGGTAAGTAAGAGGTACAAACTATTTAAAAGAACCACACACACACACATACACACACACACAGAATTAACACCAATTCTAAACAATCTTTTCCATAAAATAGAAGGGGAGGAAATAAGTGACAGTTCATTTTATGAAACTAATATTACCCTGATACCAAAACCAGACAATGAGAATACCAAAAAAAAAAAAACCCCAAAAAACTACAAAATATCCTTTAGGAACAGAGACACAAAAATCCTTAACAATATAGTACTAAGATTCAGCAATATATAAAAAGAATTACACAGCATGACCAAATGGAGTTTATTCCAAGGATGCAACTGGTTCAAAATTCAAAAACTAGTCAATGTAATCTACCATATTTAACTGGTTAAAGAAAAATCACATGATCATATCAACAGAGGCTGAAAAGGCATTTGACAAAATCCAGTATCAGATCATGGTAAAAGCTCTCAAAATAAAGGTTACTTCCTTAACTTGATAAACAGTACCTACAAAAACTCAACAGCTAACATTACCACTTAATTATTATTAAAGTTTCCCCTAAGATAGGAAAGTAGGATAAACAAAGCAAGTATGTCAGCTCTCACCCCTCTTATTCAACACAGTGTTGGAACACACAGTAAGGCAACAAAAGGAAATAAGAGGCATACATATTGGAAATGAAAAAAGAAAACTGTCCCTATTTGCAGATGACAATAATAATGTCTACACAGAAAAGCCTATGGACTCTAATGAAACAACTCCTAGAACTAATAAGTGAGCTCAGCAATGTCAGAATAGACAAACATCTAAAACTCAATTCTATATAGTAGCAGTGAACAGACACTGAAATATAATATATACTATTGCTCAAAAAAATCATATACTTAGGTATACATTCATCAAAACATGTACAGAATCTATGCTGAAAACCACACAGTGCTAATGAAAGAAATCAAAGATCTAAATAAACTGAGAGACATACTATGTTCATGGATGGGAAGATTCAACATGGTAAAGATGTCAATTCTCTTCAAAATTATATAGAGGGGGCTTCCTTCCCTGGTGGCGCAGTGGTTAAGAATCCACCTGCCAATGCAGGCGACACGGGTTCGAGCCCTAGTCCGGGAAGATCCCACATGCCACAGAGCAACTAAGCCCGTGTGCCACACTACTGAGCCTGCGCGCCGAGAGCCCGTGCTCCGCAACACAAGAAGCCACCGCAATGAGAAGCCTGTGCACTGCAACAAAGAGTAGCCCACACTCACCACAACTAGAGAAAAGCCTGCACGCACCAACAAAGACCCAACGCAGCCAAAAATAAAATACATTAAAACAAAATGATATAGAGGTTTAACATAATCCCTATTAAAATTTCTGCAAGATTTTTGGTAAATATAGACAGGATTATTCAAAAATTTATATGGAAAAGCAAATTAGAAAAACTAAATGCTCTTTTGATAAGAGGAACCAGTCTACCCAATTTCAGGACTTACTCTATAGCTATAGTAACCAAGACTACATAGTATTGGCTGGAGGGACAGACACAACGATCAAATAAAGAACCCAGGGAATTTCCTGGCAGTCCAATGGTTAGGGCTCTGCGCTTCCACTGCAGTGGGGCATGGGTGCAATCCCTGGTCAGAGAACTAAGATCCCATAAGCCGTGCAGCATGGCCACAAATAAAAAAAAAAAAAAAGAATAACGAACCCAGAAATCGACCAACACAAATATGCTCAACTAAACTTTGACAAAAGTATAAAAACAATTCAGGAGAGGAAAGACAGACTTTTCAACAAAAGGTCCCAGAACAACTGGACATCCATAGGCAAAAAAAATAAACCTTGACCTAAGTGCCATACCTTATATAAAAATTAACTCAAAATGGAACACCAACTTAAGTGTAAAACATAAAGCTATACATTTTTTCGGGAAAAAACCTTTGGGATGTGAAGCTCAGCAAAGAGTTCTTAACACCCAAAGCACAATCCATAAAAGAAAAAAACTGATCAATTGCATTTCATCAAAATTTAAAACTTTTGCTCTGTTAAAGACTGTTCAGAGTCTGTTCTGAATCTTGACTGTATCAATATGTCAATATCCTGGGGCTTCCCTGGTGGTGCAGTGGTTGGGAAACTGCCTGCCAATGCAGGGGACACGGGTTCAAGCCCTGGTCCGGGAGGATCCCACATACCGCAGAGCAGCTGGGCCTGTGCGCCACAACTGCTGAGCCTGCGCTCTAGAGCCCGTGAGCCACAACTACTGAGCCCGTGAGCCACAACTACTGAGCCTGTGTGCCACAAGTGCTGAGGCCCGCGTGCCTGGAGCCCGTGCTCCACAATGAGAGGTCACTGCAATAAGAGGCCCAGGCACCATGACAAGCAGTGGCCCCCGCTTGCCACAACTGGAGAGGGCCCGCGTGCAGCAATGGGGACCCAACACAGCCAAAAATAAATAAAATTTAAAAAAACCCAAAATATCCTGGATGTAGTATTGTTTTACAGTTTTGTCAGAGGTTACCACTGGAGGAAACTGGGTAAAGGGTACATGGAATCTCTATATTATTTCTTACAACTGCTTGTGAAGCTATAATTATCTCAGAGTAAATTAAATTAAAACACACACCTGTATATGTTTTAATTACAACAGATTCTACAGGCATGTGAAGAGATCATGAACAAATATATACAGTGCCAGGTAGTGACAGATGCTATGAAGAAGAATAAAGCAGGGTAGGGGGACCGAGGATAGAAAGAGAATAATGATGTTAGAGAGAGGTCACAGGCTGTACTTGGTAAAACATTATCATGAAACTGACACTAACAGAGTGAACAACGAATTTCAGGTTATAAGCAAAAACTTAAAAAGCAGAAATGAAAAATCAACCAAATGTCCTTCACAGCATTCTCTCTCCATTCTAATCTAACATGCACCATACACATATTTTAAGCAATCAGTTTATAATATGGTACTCTTTTTTCAGATATTTTACATAGTTCTTCATCATTTATGATATCAACTCCACTTCAGTGAAACATTCAACCAATGTTTTCCAAGATGGCTGCCATCATCTTTTTTTATGGCTGGGAGACTGAAATACAGTGAATGTACGAAACTCAACTGCCTAGTTAATACCTGACATGCCAGAAATGAGGATGTCTTAAGCATACTGTTTACAACCCTATCATATTAGTCATCACATTCTGCCTTGTATTCAAATTGTTTTCACTAGACTCCCTCCCATCACTGAAACCGTAAAGTACGATGGAGGGAACCTATAAACAAGCCTTCTATATATGAAGAAAGCCGGTAGCACTGACTTTTGTTCTACTAGTATACAAATTAACGTTAAATAATTACCATCCTACAGAATCTGGAGGTAATGGCATACTGCTGTACATAAAGTAGAATGGAACAACCTACCTTGAATTTCTCCCTGAGGATCTTTGTAATACCACTTCTGCATTGCTTCATGCATCAATGGAATTGAGACTCCCTTAGCTCTGTGCTCTTGCAGTTTTGATGCCAGTCTCTCATCATCTAGTGCACTGTCTTGTAGATAAGCCACCATCTTCTCAGCTTGCTAAGGGAAAAATTAAAAAATGAATTGTGGAAACAAATGATGCTAAATTAATACCTGTACATATAAAAATTGTCTGCCTTTTTTGGACTACTTGATCTGTGAGAGGCATTGTACAAATAACGCAGCAGGCAACAATTTAATTCGTCCAACATGCCATGAAATAGGTACTATCCCCATTTTACAGAGGGGGAAACTAAGGCTCAGAGGGTGTCAAGTCTTGCTCAAGGTCTCAAAATTATTAAGCAAACCCAAATGAGACTGAAACACAAGCTGGTATGGATCAAAGCCCAAGCTTCTAATCAACACACTTTAAGAGTGCCATTTAGACAAATAAACAATCCTAAGTTATACAAACTAAACCTATAAAAAACATGAGCATTAACAGATCAAAAGGTTCAATTAAAACAATTACAAATAAAATCTTTTACAAGTTTTACTAAGACACTGTTCCCTTTCTTCCTTTCTTCAACATTTCCTGCCACCAACCACTCCACCCTGAAGAAAAAAGAATTTCTTTTGTAGAAAGCAAGTTATCATTTACTTTACATATAAACAATAGTATATAAAATCTTAGGGAACTCTAGAGACATGAATACGATGGTAATATCCTGAGAGTTTAACTATTTTCCCTGTTACACTTTAGGCAAAAAATAGAAGACACAGTGCCTATCCACAGCTGCCTTGTATTCGCCATTTTTGGCATTCCATTAATTTCCAAAAAGAAAAAAGAAAAGCAAACAGCTAAGGGCAACCTCAGAAGAGCAAAAAATAACCTGATATAATGACTCTACACAGCAGAAACTTAAAAGCATTAAATGATCTGAAAGACAAGTACTCATAAAAATAAATACTAGACATAAAAACAACATTTTCAGTACACAAAACCTAGTGCACAAAAATTCCATTTCTGAATATTCATTTAATGCTTTTCAATGTTTATGGCAGTTCGAGAGGGAAAAAAAAAGGATTACGTGATTTGTACCTGCTCCAAATGTTTGAGACCCTCTTCATCATCTGGCTCTGTGGAAACACTGCCCATACCAGGAGCACCTACGACTGGTGTTTCAACTGGCCGGAGGGCAGGACTAGGATTGGGAACAGGAGGTGGAAGGATGAGAAGAGGAGAGGCTGTATCTGAAGGAATCTGTGACAGGGGCTGCTGGACACCAGGAACCATTTCTAGAGGAAAAAAATGTAGACAGATAAAAATCCTTTAAAATATAGAGACTCTTATGAAAAATAACTATCAAGTCGGGCAGCTTACTAAATGGGCTCAACAGATACGTGAACCGTGTCATGAACACTGCTGCTACTTCTTATGGAGAAGTGTAGTATTTTTCCCTAGAATGACAGAAAAACCTGCATAGGATGACAACAAATACGATTAAAAGGTATCCAGAAAGGCCTTTTACAGTGCCAACCTGTATCACTAGAGCATCTACCCAATAGTTATAGGTCTACCTCCTGAAAACAAACAGAATCAGTCCAATCCCTTCCTTACATCATGTCTCTGAATAGGAAAGACAATTTAAACAGCACTGCAAATCTCCTCGAAGATGCCACATCTCAGCATAAAACCCTTTATTAAAAATATCTGCAATTATTTTGACTAAGTACCCATTTCAAGTTATTATTAACATAATTCAATGCCACACCTTTTGTAGGATAACAAAAAGCTCTCAGAGTCTACCCATACAGTGCAGGAGGTTCTCTGCAATAAGAATAAAGACTGCAAAAGAGGTTGTGTCTTGGTTCCTATTTCTAACCTCTCAGCATGCAGGTTCTTAAGAAGGAAAGGTGGATGGAAGTAATTAGATACAGTTGCAGTTTCCCCTTTGAAACCTTGTTTGTTCAATTACAGATAGCTTCTGCAAATTCCTGTTCCTCTCGCTCTATCCTTTCTTTGCCAAACTTAACAGGACAGCCTATACAACCTGTCTCTACCTCGCCACCAACCACACGCTACAACGTGACTTGCACTCCCAAGCCCCCAGAAAAGCTTCTCTCCCAAAGATAAGCAGTGACCCAAAGTCCCCAAATCCAACAGCTCCTCCTAGTCCCCGTCACCTAGCCTTAGTCTGACATTATCTTCCCAATTCTAAACTGGAACATTCTCCTTCCTTCATTTTCCTGCACTCTATTCTTGCCTCTGAAGATTTTTCTCTGGCTTCTCTATCTACCCTCTGAAAGTAGGAAATATCCATGTTCTATTCTCAGTCCAATTTGTCTCACCCCTAACAAGTGTAATCTTTTAAATTTTCATTCTCTCTGGCCCTAAACTCTTCCCATTGAGCTGCAGTCCCCTCACTCAGAAATGCTCTCTGGCCATCGCTATCTAATTTCTCATCAACACCTCAGACTCAATGTTCATAACTGAATTTGTTCTCTCCTCTCCCAAATGTGCTCCTCAACTTCCACTCTTTTTCTGCTAAGGATACCATAATCCTCTCAGGCACCTCACTCATCTTTGACTCTTCCGTCTTCTTTGCCCTGATATACAACAGTAACCATGTCCTGCCAATTTCTACTTTGAAATCTCATCTGCCACTACCTCCCTTTACAAGTGCACTGCCTACACCACAGTGACTGCTCAGGGCACCAACAGGTCACAGAGCAGCCCATCTGTCATCACAACCTACCCTACACAGAGAGCTGTCAAGTATATGTTCCAACCGTGTTTCCCACCAGCCTCCTTTTCACACCTCATAATTCATGTAAATAAAAACAGGAGCTGATTCCCTGCCCATACCTGGATCAGTCCTACTTCCTCACTGTAGCTTTCACTGCTACCTAGTACTGGAATGCCCTCTCCTAATTCATCCAGCTACACCTACCTCCAAATTCTACTTATTATTCCAAGACAAGCTCAAAGACACCTGATTCCTGAAGCATTCCAGGAGTCTGCCAATCATAAATTCCTATCATTACTTTTCGTCCTAGGTTACTGATATACACATGCTTTATTTCCCCCAGAGACTATAAATCCAGAATTTCCATCTTTAATGCCACCTATGCAGCTTTCCCAAAATATACATGTCTAGATCCCACCCTAAAATCTCCTGGAGTAAGGCCCCAGGCATGTACATTTAACAGTATGAACCACAAGTAATTTGGGGCGGGGGTGGGGGGACACATCATAATTGAAAAATGAAAGAGGTCTCAAAACATACAAGTCCCATGGTGCCTTGTATATACAGTAGAGATTCAAATACTTGAATTCATTCATTCAGCTTTATGATAGACATAAAAAACTGAAAAAAAATCCTTGGTTCAAGCTATCAAAATAGTATTTACTGGGCAAAAAAGAGAATAAACAGATCTTTATAATATTGTATTGCTATGTTAGAAACAGTGCTGGTTGTTTAAGAAGAAAGAGAAGACACCTAACCTAGCTTGGGAACTTGGGGTGGGAAAGTTTTAGGCACAGAGAAAAGCATATGCTAAGGCACAAAGGCAAGAGAACAAGGCACATTTCAGGACCTAACAGGCTGTGAAGCTGGTGAATAGAGTACAAAGTAGAGAGAGATGGTGCTGAAACTGTACAGAGGGAGGCAGATGCCAGGTCATGCAAGGTCTCTTAGGCCATGTTAAAGGGGGTGAATTTTTATGATGAATAAATCAATTCACCTTTCAATATCAGGCATTATACTGTCATTTTATGTCCAAGAAGAAACATGGGAATGAACATTAATATTACCTACTAAGGTATATGAGCAACTTAAAATCAATATAATGACATTGGAGAAGGAGATACACTTTAAGCTTATTCTCCAGTAAAGGTGATGGACTTGCACAGATTCATCTTGGCCTCTTTCGAAACAATGGCATTCTGGTGTGTCATCTGGATGCACATATAGCCATTACATAAAAGGAATCTGATATGGGAATCAAACTACCACAGAGGATCCCAAACTCAGTTTGTTTGACTGATACCAGGGTGGCTATAACATAGCACCCTAGGAAATGATACTTCTGCTTCTAACTCTGTTTTGATGAATTCTGAGATAGATACACAGGGGAAGCAGTGTTTGAGAAGGTTTACTGGTAAAATAATCTATTCCAATAATTTACCACTAGAAGCAGTTCAGAGAGGCATAAACAGAAGCCTCTCTTATCGGTGATCACTGGCCCCAGCAAAATCCAAGTTTGGCTTGTTGCCTCTCATAAATACATACCGTCCCCCCTGCTGGGTACTTTGGTTGATAGACTATTTTCTGTCCGACTCTCTTCTTCAGCTTTTTCCATTTGCTCAGTTTTGGGTTCCTCTTTCCTCTCAAACTGTGGTGCCTCCTGAGGCTGATGGTCTGAAGGAGTGCCTGGTCTAGCAGATGAGGTGGAGGTTTGGGGGGTTTCCTCACTAGCTTCTGTAACATGACATAATCTTAAATTAACAACTTAGGAAACTTTTAGTTTGATTTTTTTTTTTTTTTAAAGTGAAGGACAAAAATGAGCCTTACCAACTCCTACTCTGTCTGTCTTTTCTCCTTCCTTCTTATTTGTCTTATCGGGTTCTTTGGCTTCTTCATTATGGCTACCTTCAGAGTCAGAGCATTCCTCCCCTTCTTCTACAGGCCGGAAGTCCATCTCCTGCTCTTCTGGGATAGGCTCTTTCTGTACTTTCTGTAGCAAGAAAATTAAGCCAAAGATTAACAGCATATTTGGATTTGGAAGAAGGTCAGTACCTGTCATAATATTTGAAACAAATTTCTTACCTTTAGAGACAGGAATGCTCCAGATGAGTCAAATGTGCCCATTTCTTCTTCAGCATCCTCTAAGCACCATTCAGGCAAGCTATCCCTGTCATCATCTATGCTTCCACTGCCAGAGCGCACCCTTCGGTAACCCCGTTCATCATCCCGATCTCGAAAGTCAAACTCAAACCTTCGCCGTCGTTCCATGTGTTCCCGCCAGCCTGCAGAACGAGGGCCATCTGGGATGAAGAGGAGGACACAAACCTTAGAAAAGTTTTACGACAGTATTTGAGAAAGAAAACCATAGATAGGAAACAAAGGAGAAAACTACAACTGACGGCAAATTCAAATGGATCAATCTACTAAAGAGAAAATAAGGCAAATGAAACGAAGCTCAAAGCTCAGTATTATATATGATACGCCATCACTAAGTGACAACAGTAGTTATCATCATTAACTACTGAGTCACACAACATACTCTAAAGCTTTTAAAGATAAATTTAAAACAAATCACTTTTAAAACACAGTTCTCTGCAAAGTACATACTTTTAATAAGCTCTAGATATCTGACTGAAATGCTGCTAGGCCACTCACGTGGCCCACTCCTAGCCCAGACTTACGGCACTGGATATCTTTCCATACTGAGGTCCATGCCTTCCCTTTGGCAAGTCTTAAAGCATTTTCTTTCTTCTGATGAAAATATCATTCTTTATGGATAAGACCAGCTCCCTTGATAATATATAATAATATCCAGGATACTATGATATTATGTCAATTCATAATATCAAACTCATCATGTCCACTTAACAGCGCTAGGATCCCATTTGTAATTCTGATTCCCAAAAAAAGTCATGGAATTATAGCACTGACATGTCATATTTGGCCCACTATCCTAGTTTTATAGTTTAAGAAGCAAAACCTCTGACAGCAGAAGTAACGTGCATAATGAAAAGTAGAACTAGAATCCAATTCTGCATCCTCTACTGCTTTTTCCACAATAACATGCTTACTCTCCTTTTCCTTTTCTCTCATCTCTTAACTCTCCCTAGGGAGTTTTAATTTAATACCCCCAGGGACATTCCTAAATCCACCCTTGCATATTATGTAGCACATCTACTTTCCAACAAAAAACGAATGCCTAAGATTAAGGTATTTTCTCTCTCTAAAAAAAAGGGGGGGGGGGTGGTTCTTGTTAAAATCTGACAAACCTGAGCCTAAGAGAGTCTTAAGAGGAGACACATGTCTTAACCTGTATCTTTGCTTTCTCTGTGGGAGACAGCAAAAGAAATGAGGTCACAGTTAAATGTTACTATACTACTGAGGCCCAATTTGCTAAAACCAGCAATCCGAAGGGCAAAATGTTAAAACACCAAATACAGGTAGCATCTTATAAGCCACTTACAAAAGGTAAGAAAACATTATTCTCCCACTTCCCACACTTTACTTACAACAACAAAACACAATTTACTATCTTCTATGAAAATGAAGGAATTTTATACCCAGACTGCCTAAATGTTAACCTAGAGTCATTATCCCAAAGAAGTACTCACGATCAAAAGCTGAATTCCAGAGTACTCTGTCTGCTACTCTCACTTCTAAGTATGCACTGTGATAGAAATCTATCCTTCTAGGCATGTGGCTCATTCTTCTCTCTTAACTAAGTTTCCTAAGTTCACCTCCCAGAGTGGGTGCTTAGCTGTCCTTAATGCTCCCAACTCCATACATATCCAACTGTGAGCCATACTTTAATAAAACTATATACCATAATATTTTTGTTGTCATAAATAGTTAATAAAATTTTATTCACGAAACTAAATTTAGCAGATAAGGCACATCTCTAGTTTATTAAGACTGAGACCACTGCTTTATAGACCTTGTATCAGAACTAAAGTTTGATACTATTTTCATAAGTCAAAATCATGATATTTAAAATTTTAATCAAAGCCTAATAAAGGATTAACTAAAATGTTAAGGGTAACTGATAACAACTGATATAATCAGACTTATTTTTAATATGCTGGGTTGAAAAAGTAGATGGTATTTTTTTAATGCCTATTTACAGTGTTTTTTCAGCCCCCCATGCATCTTTATGTCCCCCAAACTGTCTTTTTAAAATATATGGATAAAAATTTTGGAAAATTGTCAAGTTGATGACAAAACTGACATGAAAAGTCAAATACTGGAAAGAAAGATTTAGAAAAGATGGGGGAAAAAAAAAAGGACTACTATATATATCCAAAATCTAAGCTCTTGGGTGAGGAGGGTAAGTGGTAGAATATAACACTAAAGTTTTACTTTTAACTCGCTTTAACAGAATCAACATCAGACGTTTGGGCTCGGAAACACTGTTCATCTTCCAAAACATTCACCTTGTTTGTTTTTGATCAGCTGGAATTTTTCTTCTTGCTCAGCCCAGATCCCGTCCATTGTTTCAGTGAATGCTTGTTAGGAACATAGTCTACAAACCCTTCTGCTTACAGGCAAGCTCAGCACAAAATGCCGTGATGCCTTGAAGAGAACTATAACAGACGGTTGCCCATGACACAGACTGATGAGAACTGCCTAAATAACTGTGATGCAAACAATGCCCACTAACAACAGAAAACTCACCCAAGAGGCAGCCAATGAGGAGTTGGGGTAAAAGCATTATAACTCTATCCAAAGATTAACTTCACTAAGTTTCCACCTACCCACAGCGCCACAAAGCACCCTGAATGCCTGTTATAATGTTAACTCAGACGGAGACTAATGGTTTGTTAATAACTTAATTTTAAAAAATAAATAAAAACAGTTTACATTATTATTATAACTTCCTCTATTAAAGTAAGCTTCCTTGGCATATAGCCAATAGATAAAACAATGTTACGCATGTGAAATTCAAAAGACATGTACACACTCTTTGTATGCTTCAGTTCTGCATGACCCCAAGATTTAAACTACAGTGGCATCTGATGATCATGAGGCATAGAATCAACACTTGGGTAGGGAACGTTCTTTGACACAAAGCACCAGTGTCTTCAATTACCAACATATCTAATGTCGGGGAAGAACAGTTTGAAGCATTCTTAAGAGTCAAACAGAAGAACTTATAAAACCACTAATCACGACTATTCTCTCTCCTTTTTCTAAAGTTAGAGGGACAAAAGAATAAACTTGTGATTATGTTTTTGACCTGGGTTTAAAGTTTATTCTTCAAATGAGCAGAAATCACATTTTTAGGACAAAAAGAGAAAAAAAGAATAAATCCTCTCTTATGCAGGAAAAAAACTCACTTCAGGGGGAGCCCATATTCCTAAGTAAGCATATAATTATCACCTAAGAAAAACGCATGCTGAAAAAAGATTCAAAAATTTAGGAAAACTGAATGAAACCCTCTCTCATTTTTGCAGTTAAGGGCAGGTGCTTCCCATTAAACCACACTGCCCCAGAAAAATAAAAGTGACTTTAATCAATTAAATAGCTGTGGGGAATATTTTACGTTAAAAATTTTTGTGGGAGCAAGACTGAGTGTGACAACATAAACATGACCCCTCTTGTTTTTCTTTGCTGGTTTATGTTTTCCACTTTATCCCTAACAATTCCCACCAAATCCTCACTATTTCGGCCCCTGTGTGCTTTTACTCAGCAGAATTCTTACCAGGACTGTGAGGTCGCCACCTCTCTCCATCCCTCCTTGATCCAGCTAGTCGCCAACCTCCATCTTCATCTTCTCCATTCTGTTCCTCTCTAAAAATACGCCAATTTTCACTTTCTGATCGTATAAATTCATGCTTTCTTCCCACTGATGTTGGCCCACCTTCCTCAAAATTTGGTCTCCCTGTAAAGAAAATGAGTCAACATAAGCCTCAGCCAGCAAGGATTCTGAACAGACTTGATTGCTCAAATCAAGCTTTTCTGCAAAGGTGTCCATTTCAACGTTCAGGCAGTATAAATAACTGTGGATATATGTGTATATTATTAGACACATTTCTCAAAGCTGAATGTTCTAAGACTGGGAAATTATTTTTTTAAACAAAATAATATGCGCATTTTTTAAAAGGCCATGCAATGAAAACTGAATCAACCTTCCCGCTACACAAGAGCCCCCCAGAGTCTTGCTCCCCAGAAGTAACCACCATCAACAGTTTCTTATAAAGCCTTCCAAACACTGACCATGGCTATACTTATGCATATATATACAGATCTCTCATTCACACTCACATAGCACTACCCTCAGGCTGTTACATGTGTTGTTTTGTACCCTCGCTGTTTTCACTTGGCAGTCCTTCCTTACCAGCATATACTTCTTTTTTTCCGTTTTTAAGTCATACAATATTTTTAACTACATGATTTACTAAATCAACTTAATTTATTTAATCAACTTCTACTGGTGATTCTGTCCAAATAGGATATCTGTAAACTTCAACCTCTCTTTTATTCCAAAACAGACTGTAAGCTCAAAACCAGAGTGTGGAGGCACTCTACTTTTCCTTTACTCTAGCACCTAGTACACTACAGGCGTACAACAAATTGCTCTGGAACAGAATTCAAAGCTAAGCTATGTCTAACCTGATGCAACTCAAGAGTTACATTAACAGTGAAAGAGAGCCTGTTATGCCAAGTAAACTAAACTGGTTTCAAAGGACAAGATAATTCTGAACTGTGCAAATTCTTCAGTCACCATACCACATGTGCTACCACTTACAATTCACAACAAATTACCCAAAATCTCACATTAAAGTATGTAGCTGAATATCCAAAACATACATTGATACCTTCAGTTTATAACAATAAAATATGCAAATTCTCACAGTAACAACCTCAATTCTTTTCATTAAACCATATTAAAAGTAAAAAAAAATTGTACATTTGAAAATGAGGAAATTCTAATTTCTGGTCATCCTCTTATATTCAATTTCACATGTATTAAGATTCCATATCCTGTTCACCCAAACAGTTATTAGGTTGTTACAAGATATTATTCTATTACAGAATAATCTTGGAATGGGGGGGTACAATTATTTGCTGGGCAAAATACCCTTATTATGACAGGCAGCCTCTAAGACAGCCCTCAACAATCCCTGACTTCTGGCCTCTGTGTAATTCCCTCACCTTAAGTGTGGGCTGGCTTGCTCCTAACAATACAGCAGAAGTGATGAGATGTCACTTCTGATACTAAGTTAAAAACTTCCATCTTGGACGCTCTCTCTGAGGGAATCCAGCGGCCCTGTTGTGAGGCAGCCCTGTGGAGAAGCCCACATGGCAAAGAACTGAGGCTTGCCAACAGCCTCGTGAGTGAGCTTGGAAGCGGATCCAACCCCAGATGAGCCCTGAGATGACTGCAGCCTCATGAGAGACACAGGCCAGAACCACCTAGCTTAGGCTGCTCCATCCTGGCCCACAGAAACTGAGAAAATAAATGTTTGCTGCTTTCGGCCACTAAGTTTTGGGGTAACTTGTTACATGGCCACAGTTAATAAAAACACTCACTTAACTGATTTAATCTTCATAACAATACTCAGTATTAGAAATTATTTTTCCCATTTTACAGCTGAGAATATTGAGGCTCAAAAAGATAACCCAGGAGAATTGTCCAAAATCACACACCACTATTTAAATGACACAGGATTCAAATCTTAACCTTCTGACTCATTTAACAAATATTTATTGCATATTGCACTAAGTGCCAAGTTTTATGAATTCAAGTATAGATACATTCCATGTCTGCCCTTGGGTTAGAAGGGTCAGAAGACATTCCAGGTTCTCTTGCTCAGAATAAGAAGGGATGAGACATTTTACAAAGCCCACATCCATTATATGACTTGATGAAAAATACAGCTATACTCACAGAAGAGAAATTTAAAACAAAGAAATCCCTAATGCATATAAATTGATAAGTGATGGCAAATGACTTTTAACATATGTAAATCATTCAGTCACAAGCAATATGTGCCAGGCATATTGAGAATACAATCGCCTGATGGATGAGCTGGTCAAAACACTGATTTTCATCTACTTTTTTTTTTTTTTAATTTTTTTTTTCATCTACTTTTACACTACATCTTTGAGAAGTAATGAATGTACCAAAATAAGCAAAGGAAACCCATTAATGGCAAAATGCTTAACGCATCAAAAACTGGTCATGACAGTTTTTTCTAACAGATGATAAGTTGCAAAAAATTAAAGATATTAAAAATAAAAATACCAGTAATTCCTCAACCATAGAAATAGAACTCTACATATCTGTGGTTAGTTTTTACATAACATCTTTAAAATGTAGTTTCAATCAGTGTACCCACTATTTTGTAATCTAAATAGCAAATAATTCTCTGTGATTATACATCTTACTGATAATATAAATGGATACACAGCAGGTATACCTTGCAGCTGTTGCACTATCTAGTAGATTATTCCCCAGTGGACATTTGCATCGTAACTAACTTTTTGAGAACTAGATAACAAGGAAGAAATATCTGTGTGCATATGTGTTTTGTTTTTCTGAACTACTACTTCTGAAAAAAAACTTCAAAGAGTAAAATTACTAGGTCAAATGACAGACTTCATACGTTGGCATACCTTTCTCTCCTCCTCAAAAAAAGGGTAGGTAAGACCACCAGACCATTTTAGATTCTCAAAACTAAGTGCTGCTAGTCTTTTGAAGCTTTTCTACTTTAATGGTTGTAAAATGGTATACTAATGTGGCTCGAATATGAATTTTTCACATCAAAGATTTTTCAGATTGTTTGCTGACTTTATTTCCCTTTATGTGAATAATTTGTCTGCATTGTTTTCTAAACTAGCAGCTTCTATAACCTTCATAACTGTCAAGTCCTACGTATACTTTTCATATTGGTACCTAGGAATAAGAAAAATATAAAGGACAGGATAGGGTAAAATAGGGAAACTAAAGGAAGAAAAAACTTGCTTTTCTGCTTACTGCAATCTCATAATTCTCAACCTGTTGGAAAATCTGTACCTCATAAAGTTTAAATGACTATTTATGCCATTCTTTGTTCCAAAAAGGATTTGTGACAGAAATTTTGAAGATATAGAGGAGCACAGTACTAAAGAAAGAATGAAGATCGTGGAGTCATAGACCTGATTTTAAATTGTCTCCTGTACACCTTGACTAAAGATCCCATTCCTAATATGGAAGAGGGTGTGTGTGTGTGTGTGTGTGTGTGTGTGTGTGTGTGTGTGTGTGCGTGCGTGCGTGCGTGTGTGTGTGTGTTACTGAGGTAGCCATCTGAATTTACACAAACACTAGCCAATTCCAGTTCAAAAATTCTATAACAAAGGAGTTCAGATCTTGTTACCAAGTGCTTGTTTCTACAAAATAATTCCTAAAAACTGCAATATATTTTTTGATATATCAAATGTTGCATAACGAATAACTGAAACAGAAAGATCTGGGTGACAACTTCTCCAGTAAACCAAGGAAAAACAGAATAATGTAATTCTGACATGCCAAACATATCCCACATATAAGTGCAAGGTAAAGAAAGTTTTGCGTTCAGGCATCATTGTCATTTTCATAAGAGAAGGATGAAAAGGATTCAAGGACTTTTAAATGTACCATACTCATCTCCTCCTCCTACCTTTAAGAAAACAGTATTGGACTTCCCTGGTGGTGCAGTGGTAAGAATCCGCCTGTCAATGCAGGGGACACGGGTTCGAGCCCTGGTCCAGGAAGATCCCACATGCCACAGAGCAACTAAGCCCGTGCACCACAACTACTGAGCCTGCGCTCTAGAGCTCATGAGCCACAACTACTGAAGTCCGCGCCTGGAGCCCGTGCTCCGCAACAAGAGAAGCCACTGCAATGAGAAGTCTGCGCACAGCAACAGAGTAGCACCGGCTCGCCACAAGAGAAAGCTCGCGTGCAGCAACGAAGACCCAATGCAGCCAAAAATAGAAGAATGAATGAATGAAAACTTATTATTGAAGTATAACATTCATATCAAGAAGTACACAAATCATAAATGTACAATTCAGAGTTTTCACAAAGCAATATATATCCACCTAACTACTAAGATTTAAAAAAAAAATTTATCAGGACCTCTCAAAAGTCTTCATGTCCTCCCAATCGGCCCTTACCAAGGTAAACGCTATCCTGCCTTCTATCTCCAAAGATTAGTTTTGCCTATTTTTGACCTTTTTTATATAAATGGAATGTCAGTTTACGTCTGGCTTTTTTTTATTGAAGTATAGTTGTTTAATTAACAATGTTGTGTTAATTTCTGCTGTACATCAAAGTGATTCAGTTATACATACATACATACCCTTTTTTAAATATTCTTTTCCATTATGGTTTATCACAGAGTATTGAATATAGTTCTCTGTGTCGTACAGTAGGACCTATTGTTTACCCATTCTATATATAAAAGCTTACATCTGCTAATCCCAACCTCCCACTCCACCCCTCCCCCAACCCCCTCTCCCTTGGTAACCACAAGTCTGTTCTCTATGTCCATGATTCTGTTTCATAGAAAGGTTCATTTGTGTCATATTTTAGATTCCACATATAAGTGATATCATATGGTATTTGTCTCTTTCTTACTTCACTTAGTTCAATAATCTCTAGTTGCAACCGTGTTGCTGCAAATGGCATTATTTCATTCCTTTTTATGGCTGAGTAGTATTCCATTGTATATATGTACCATACCTTTTTTATCCATTCATCTGTTGCTTCCATGTCTTGCTATTGTGAACAGTGCTGCTATGAACACAGGGGTGCATGTATCTTTTTGAACTAGAGTTTTGTCTGGGTATATGCCCAGGAGTAGAATCGCTAGATCATATGATAATTCTATTTTTAGTCTTCTGAGGAACCTCCCTATTGTTTTCCATAGTGGCTGTACCAACTTACATTCCCACCAACAGTGTAGGAGGGTTTCCTTTTCTCATACATCCTCTCCAGCATTTGTTATTTGTAGAGATTTTTTTGGTTTTGTTTTTTTCTGGCGGCACCTCATGGTTAGCAGGATCTTAGTTCCCCAACCAGGGACTGAACCCAGGCCCTCAGCAGTGAACGCTGGGAATCCTAACCACTGGACCACCAGGGAATTCCCTGTTATTTGTACAGTATTTTTTTTCATAAATTTTATTTATTTTAATTTTTTTATTTTTTGCTGTGTTGGGTCGTTTCTGTGCAAGGGCTTTCTCTAGCTGTGGAGAGTGGGGGCCACTCTTCATCGTGGTGCGTGGGCCTCTCACTGTCGCGGCCTCTCTTGTTGCGGAGCACAGGCTCCAGACGCGCAGGCTCAGTAGTTGCGGCTCATGGGCCCAGTTGCCCCGCGGCATGTGGAATCTTCCCAGACCAGGTCTCGAACTCGTGTCCCCTTCATTGGTAGGCAGATTCTCAATCACTGCGCCACCAGGGAAGCCCCTGTACAGTTTTTATTGACGGCCATTCTGACTGGTGTGAGGTGGTACCTCGTTGTAGTTTTGACTTGCATTTCTCTAATAATTAAGAGACATCAAGCATCTTTTCATGTACTATTGACCACTCATATTTCTTCTTTGGAGAAATGTCTATTTAGGTCTTCTGCCCATTTTTCAATTGAGTTGTTTGTTTTTTTGTTATTGAGTTGTATGAGCTGTTTGTGTATTTTGGAAATTAAGCCCTCGTCAGTCGCTTTGTTTGCAAATATTTTCTCCCATTCTGTAGTATGTGTGGCTTCTTCCATTGAACATTACGGGAAATTCATCCACGTTGTTACAGAGAACAGAAGCTTGTTCTTTTGCACTGTGGTATGGGATCTCATTGTATGAACAGACCACAATGTATTACTCTACTACTGATTTAGGTTGTTTCTAGTTTTTTGCTATTATAAACTGTGCTGCTATAAACATTCCTGGATGTGAAATTTGGTGAGCATGTATTTCCAATTCTGTTAATATTTACCTAGGAGTGAAACTGCTGGGCCATAAGGTATATTCAACTTCAGTAAGTACTACCAAATATTTTCCCAGAGAAACAGTACTACTTTACCATTTTTTGTTTGTTTGTTTACTCATACCTCTTGCACACATTAAGATGAGTGCTTTCTCCATGAACGAATACAGTTAAAGACATATGGCTGAAAATAAAGAAGAGACTTAGACATAGCACCTACCCTCCAGGTCCACAGTCGAGGGACACACATGTAAACAAATGACTTGATACACTACAGTTGACAAAATGCATTGATATATCTCATCCGATCCTCATAATAACCACAAGGGTTGAGTCAACCTTACCATCTTTTTTTTTTTTTTTTAAACATCCAAAGATTTTATTATGGGAAATGCCTGCATGAAAGGAAGGAGGGAAGAAGCCAGGGAAGGCTGGGAGAGCCATCAGACCAAGATGCAAGGCACGGTTAGATACTTGATAAAGATTTACTGAAGAAATTAGGAGCTTCTTTTAAGAACTTTGAAGTCAGGGGTCAGAATGATAAAATTACATTCATATAACTTCTTACAAATAATAACATGAAAGAATTTTAGGGCAGAAAAAATCTTAGATATAAACTAATCCTGGGTAGTGACTGTGAGAACCAAGGACTTCACAGGGTCCCTGGGCTTCACTCTGTGCTGGGACCAGCCACTGGACTGGACTGGAGCAGGGAGCTCATTTACCTTCAACCTTACCATCTTTATTGTTCCTGTGAGGAAAGGGATACCTGTAGGGGGATCTCCCACGGTCACACAGCTGAGTAGTGACCAAATCAAAAACAGAACATAGATGTTCAAACTCCTAATCCAGAGTTTACTCACAAATTAAACCCATCAGAAGCAGCCAGAAATTCTACAAAAATAAAGTAGAAAAAGGAAGTTCTGGGATCTAATTCTAAGGGGCTCTAAAAAAGCAATAGACATATCATGCATAGAAAAGCTTCAGGATAGAGACTGCCAAGATGTCTAAATGGAACTAAATTTGTTAAGCTTCCAGCAGATAAACGATAACAAAATGTGTACCCCTGAAAAAAATGTTAAGATCAACTTAATATATAACAATATAAAAATTTTACTCAAAATTATTTTGAAGGGTAAAAAAATGACTTCAAGTACAATCTAATAGAGTATACATTTCCAATTACTACTAATATAACTTACAATATAAATTATACTGTATGCAAGAATTGCTCTAAAACATTAAAATAAATCCTTTATAACCTAAATGATTAGAGTAGATTTGTATGTATATAAATTTGGGTGGGGATTGAGGGTGCCAAAAAACTTTATAATGAGTTAACTCATTACAGGGTTAAAAAAATAAATATATTTGTGTATTATTGATACAACTTAAAATAAATGATAAAGTTGTTCATGGGCAACTCAGAAGATAATATCTAAAGCTCCTTTAATGTCTAAAAATTACATGACTCCAAAGTGACCAGGGCTAAAATGAACGAGGGATACCCACACCCACATGGCCTTTCTCAGCACTTAAAATCAAAGTCTTCCTCTTTCTGTAACATTAGCAATATGACAAAGTTGAGTAGCCAAATATTTTAGTTGACTTTTTAAAAAATCTTAACAGATTAATATGTAAACAAGATGATTTAAAGGTAAACATAATTAAATAATTTACAAATTAATGCCTGAACTAAATATTTCTAACCTATAGTCAACAAATGAGCTTGGGGCTATGAATCCTTAAACTAGAAGCACCTATCACGCTGGCATGCTTTTATCTTTTTTCAGGGAAAAGGGTCTAAGGTTTTTGCCAGGGTCTTAAAGGTGTCTCTGACCTCTAAAAGGTAAAGAAATATAAATTTAAAATATATTTTTTTTCTATTCAATATGGCAAACACGGCAGTCTTATGAGCAAACTATACTACCTGTATAACACATTTTATATTCTTACATCAACAATTCCTCAAGATGTATAAAAGGTGCTAAAATACAACCGCACTACATATATAAATACTTTCCCCAACGGCAATAAATACTTGATTGTTTCTGCCTGAACGTATTGTCTAAATAGGACTCTTCTAAAAACTAAATTAAATTAAAATGCAGTATTGGTTTTAGTCTGGTGTAATTGAGTGGACTTCCTAAGGAGAAAGAGCAGTAAAAGGGCACCTGTGTGCATGTTTGACTTACAGCCAGAAATGGTGTTTATGGAAAACTTCAGATGGAGCAAAAAGGCACTCAGCCAACAAAATCTACAGCTGTGAAACTTGGAACTTAGAAGCGCCCAAACTCCAAAAGCAAAAGTGGAATTATGGGATAGACTTTGAAGCTTGTTTATGTGCAAATTTTTCTAGCAAGTAACTTTGTATTTCTCTATTCAGATATATATTCTCTGATTAACACTAAAAATATTTTCTAATACCAGAGAAAACAGTGAAAGGGAATCCCATCCAGGTATTGATATTTACTTTTCCCCCCAGTTGTAAACAAAACTCAGGGTAACTAGGATGGAGTAGTTTAAATTCTATATCCAGAGATTTGCAACTTTTCTCCCATCCTAACCCCTGAGGAGGTAACAAATCTGCTCCACTGGTTAATATGGTCCCGAAAACACAGCAGCTCCTGGCTGGGAGAGACTGGAGGGGCTGCTGTATATCAGACTCTGAAAAAGCACCTCATGTGGTCTAAATATGCCCCATATTCCTATAACCTTTATGCTCAGTCATCTGCTGGTATATACCCAGACACTGCCTGAAATCTCGGGGGAAGGTGATCAGTAGTGGGCTTCAATGCAGAACTGGAAAGAGACTAGGCATCTTCTAAAGAAAGCTAACTACACTGTGTAAGAAAGAGCATTGGAGACCAGGGCTAAAGGTTAAAAATTGTGAGATTATGTATATACATAGGCAAGACACTGCACGCCAACTAAAGGTTTTGTTGTTTTCAGGTACCATGTGGTACAATTATGGATTATATACTGGAGTGCTTTAGCCAGAAAGAAAAGCAAACAATTTAGGGATACAGAATTGAATTTAATAAAGAATAATGTACCTGATTCTTGGCATCTTGTTTAATCATTATAATTTGGAATAAAAAATAAATCAATCAATGAACAGATATCTAGCAGCATGTATGTTCATTTATAGAAGAATGTTTTAGAGCCATCTCCAACTGAAATCATTAGTTCTGTTTAGACGGGAGGGCCCATGTATTTTAGGGTGAAGTTGGTTTATCATCTGTGCCGATATCAGTTTCATCTCAGCTAACCGGGCAACTTCAAACAGAAATGAGTTTATGTGCTCCGGCTATTATAATGGGAGTGCTATGCTCCTAAGGAGACACTCTAGAACTGGTCTACGACATCCATTCAGTTAGCAATTAGGAATCACTGTTCAGAGACCACAGCAGACTTTCAAACTGTGAAATCCAGAAACCAGAATACTTCTTCACTTGAGACATTTCTTTCTTGACAATCATCTTGTAAATGATTTCTGTCTGAATATATTATGGAAAGGGGCTTCTAATGTTGGTAAAATCCTTTACTATCTTGCTTACTATAATGTCTATTCAAGACACATGGCAGGTACACCTTCAGTACTGCTTTCTGAAAGGCAGTGTTACACTATATTTACTGTCTTCCCTCTTCCGCCCCCAATCAGTAAACTAGCAATTGATAATTAAGTACAGTTCCTACCAGAACATGCAGGGAAGGTGCATCACACCACAAGTCTCTCCTTTATGCTTTTACCTTCTCTAGTTCTGAAGGTCAAAGTTTGCAGTGCTGTGTCTGAACTTGTATTGAAATGTTTGGCATTAATAAAAACAAAGAAGGAATTAATATATTTTTTAATTGTGGGGGGAGGAGAAGGAATCTACAAAGGCGGATTTCACTTTCTAAGCAGCATTATATTGGTCTAGATTAATAATTTTCCCAGCAGGCCTTCCATGATTTTACTATGAACAATCGCAGCCTTTGTATCTCAGATCCCCTTACATGTGACATTTGATCAAAGTTTTAAAATCAGCAGCTAATGGAGGTGGAGAAAAGTCCTGCTCAGTAAGGCATTATACAAAGCTATCCCACAGCTCATTTTGAGGTTGCTACACGCTGGATCACAGACGTTTTCCAGCTAGACATTATTTAGATGTTTAAGTTTCTGTACCCTGAACACTATATTTATTGCATGTCATCATACTTCTCCTCAGGGAAACATCCCCTAAACATTACTAAAGCATGATTTAAGAAAATTCTTCAGTTCTTTCACACAGGTGTGTTTTTTAGAGATAGGTGTAAGGAACCAAACAATTAAATGTTTTCTTATTCAAGGTTTCTGTACATAGCCTTAAAAAAATAAAATAAAAAAGTCTGCCTCCTTGCCCCCCAAAAAAAGATTTCAGGTAACTAAATTACCTCTATTACTAGTTCTAGAATTAGTGGTAGTCATTCTGATGAGATGGGATATGAAAAGAAAACTAGTAAAATCAATTCATTAATTTCTACCTAAAAGTCCTTATCCAAGGAAATATTCCCAAAAGAAATGGAGGAAAAAAAGATTAGTAAAGGAAATATCTCACACTTAAACATGCTATATAAGGAAAGACGGCTGAAAGGAAATCTTGCAGGGAATTTTATCCCTTTGAACTTGTAAATAAACTCTTAAGTAAGATTATGCAAACTTACTAAAAGACCGGTCCTGATTAGAGAGAAAAAATGCACCCCTTCTCCAAGTCAGTTCTGGAGGCTTTCTCCAGAGTTGTTAAGGTCTGTGATGGGTGAAGAAAGACCTCCTAACAAACCAGCATTCTTTTCCACAGGATCAGAGCTAACTGGCCCCCCGCAGACTAAGTGACCAATCACATCAGCTTCAGCTGAAAGCAGCCCCCACGACATTATAAACAGAGCAATGTGAACCGTAAACCCAGTCCAAGAAGAGAACCTACAAGCTGGACTTGTAGATTAAAATTACCTCACCAAAAAGACAGTCTCTGAAAGCTTCCTCCAGACCTACCCGTGTATAAAGCTGGCCCAGCAAAAGAACTGGTGAGTACATGAGAAAATATTCAATCTTATTTCTTTCCTTAAGGAGAACAGAGAAAAAAACTGACTGACAAATAGGGATGGAGCTTGATATTGCCAATAGAGTTTTAAAACAAAGACATTACATACAGGATCATACATTAAGGTTCTTTATTCTTTTTCCTTAAATTTTAGAAATAGAATAATAGTCCTCTTGAAAGCATTATTGGAAATTTTCTTCTTAATTGTTTTACTAAATGTATACTAATTCTCCATTATAATATAGAAATGGGAAGAGAAAGACCCTGGAAAAAATTCAGTGGCTTTTTAAAAAATGTATCTTTTTCATTTGGAAGGGATTAAAGAAATCCAAAATGAGCAAAGAAAAACAAATGACCCCCCCCCAAAAAATCATTTTGTTTTTACTTTTTTAAGCCATAGGAAAAATGATGAGTGTCCTAATTTCTTAAGCATGAAATTATTGCTGAAATTAGGTGCTTCTACAAATAAGAAATTAAAATATAAAAGAATCTCTGAGCTTATATAATAGAATTAGAACTCACACTATTTGCCCTAATTATGGAGGGCAGGAGAGATGATTATGACTCTCTCCAGTCTTAAACTGTTTACACCAGAAGTGAACAAATACACAGTAATACTGCAATCATTTAACATTTGTAGTTATTATGACTTATATCTTAACTGTTTAATATGAACTATACTACTACATTACAACATGACAATAAAAGACATAATTTTGAGTGCTACAACCTAATGAGTAAAATGAATCCATTATTTTGATGACCAATGAAGCATCCAAACTATCATTTTTATAAAGTACTATTTTTTCCATCAAACAGTTTATAAATGGGCAAATATTTTATAGCCCACACAGAGAGACACAAGCAAACCATCCCAATTCTACTTTCTACTGGGATCAATTTACAAGAATCATATAAATACAGACTAGGAAAAACACATTCAAAAAGCACTTGTGTACCTGTAGAGATATGAAAATAACCTGGAAATATAATAGTATAAACATGTCTGTCCATCAGACACTTTTAAATTTGATGGAAAGAAAATCTACATACATTGGGCAACAATAATGTTTTAAATGCCATACAAGCATATATAAAATTATATAGAAAAAAATCACACAGGAAACCTCTATCAGTGGAGGGAAATGGTAGTAAGTTTACAAACATGTAGGATTTTAAAGGATCATGTTATTTAATTCCCTCTTTTCTTTCTTTCTCTTTTTAATATAAGGAAGCCTGGCCAAGGGGATTGGGTAGCTCGCCCAAACTGGCACAGCTATGTAACCAACAGAGCCAGAACCCAGTCAGCTAGATTTCCCACCCTGTCTTCGTTATGCTAAACCACACTGACTACATGAGTGCAAAGAATGGAGTTATTCAGGGTAATCTGTTAAGTGGGGACTGAAATCTTACCTCTCTCAAATACTCCACTTTCCAGCACCATCTAAACCAGATTTAGGAAAGTTTTATATATAAAAAGGATAATGCTTCACTGTTTTGATATTAGCCTTCTGACTGCCCTGTTCACAGGTTTTTTTATGTATTTACTTAGTCGCAAGAGAAAAAAAAAACTGTAAAAGCCTAGAGCAAGAGTGCTACAAAAGCTATAGGTAAGAAGTTACAATCCTGAAAAGGCCCAAATGAAAATAACTGATTTTGTTAGCTATAGTATGTATACAAAGGCTGTCTCCTCAGGTAATGAATTTTAGAACTTAATGAAGCAAGCTGAAAATCAAGAAGAATCATGGACCTTTCCGCCCACGAATTACTATGATACAATTAGCAATCAGTGGTTCCATAAGTGGAACAGCACTAGTGTACAGCTTCATCATGGGCATTTTCACATAGGCAGGAAGCAAGAAACAATACAGGTCAAAGCCATGGACAATGCAAAACCACACAGTGGTTCACAAACTTACTGGAGGCAGCCAACTACCCTTTATTGCTATACCCTTCTTCAAGTGTCAAAATGTCTTTTCTTTTACAAAATTATGATGAATATATTGTTAAAATTATTTTCTCACCTGGCAAAATACAAATTTGGCAATGCTTTATAAGAACCCTCCTCTCCACATTTTGTTTTAACTCTGCTGGTCTATAGGATCTAAGACTAGACTATGTACAATAATTCTGATTGTACTAATCTTCAAACCTTACAAGATGTCTTCCTTAACTGAAAATATCCTTCTTGCGTACAAATCTAGGTCTTAGCCTAAGCATTTCTGAAGAACAAATATTCTGTAGGAGCTCTTGGACAAAACTAGTCAAATGTAACGTGTTATTCACAAAAGCTAACTAGGGTCAAAATGTCTATTTTTGAGGCAATATAGCACTGACTCTGGACTACGGACTAAGCAGGAACTGACCACCACTTACTACCTTTGTGATCTTAGGAAACTCACTGTGGCTCAGTCTCATTATCTATAAAATGGGCATTAATAATGGTACTTATTACTAGGAAAGTTAAGAAACATTATTAATACCAGTAAGGCAACTAATAGCCCAAGAGGTTACTCTGTGCCAGGCATTGCTATTGGCTTCACATGAGTCAATACATGTGAAGTGCTTGGTATGATTCCTGGCACATAATAAATAATATATATTAGCCAATATTATTAATCATTACTGACATAAAAATCATGCATAAAATTAACAATGATTTAAAATGGATATTTGAGACACTTCTGGGGACAGGAGAGTTCTAAGGTGCTAAAAATCAGGCTGTCAAAGACTATTTTGTGAATGCAGTACCAATCATCTTGGGACAGACTTTTATCTCACCAAACTCTAAATAGATAGCTTCTTGTAGTTAAAAAAAAATAAAAATAAAAAAATAGCCAACTGTTAAGTTAGTCAGACTTGCAAAATAATCCATACGCCTTGTGAAAACTTCTTTTATCTGCCTGATCCTCAGTGATCTCATCTGAAAAATGGGATAAGAATGTTTATCTTAAAAAAAAAAATGAATGTCTATCTTGCTGAGATACCAAAGAATTAGAGACAATGCAGTAATGAAAGCACCTAGCACAATGCCTATGAATATTTTGTTATTATTATAATTTCCAAAAGGGCAGAGATCAGGTCTTCTAAAACATCAAAAAGTCTAGCAAAATGAATCACTCAATAGCTGTGCCAAGAAAAAAAAACTAAATAAAATGATAATGACAACTTGTTAGGATAATAAATTATAAAACATTAATGCCCTAAGATTTTTTAAAAATTTATAACATGAAACAGAAATGACCATCTAATCTAAATAAAGTTAACAATCAACCCAGTGTTCCATCAGCAACTCATATGTGAAGAAAATATACGAGAATGTCTCTAATATCACCAATAAATGTTAAATCAGCCTTAGGACAAAAGGGAAAGCATATACCCAGCTGGCCAATGCCCAATTCCAACAACACAGGAAGCCAGTCTCCAAAGCCCCAAAGTCCCTAGACACAGGAGGGTCCATCCAGCAAACTCAAGCAAAGCATCATTGTCATTCAAAAGGTAGGAAGGTGATATGCAACACTTCCAAGGGCATCTACTTCTGAAGGAGGAAGCATCGAAAAGAGTCATGTATAAACACCTAGTACTGGATTGTGGCAAAGAAGAAAGGCAGATTCAAGGGAAGCAAAGTTGCATTTCCCATTCTGTTTCTGCTTGCCTCTGCGTAAGTCTTTGACACCTTTGTCATATTCAAGGATGGTCACATGGAAAGTGCACATTAGATTTCGACTCACCACAGAGAAAAGAAGAAACACAGATGAAAACCGTTTATAGCTAAAAACTAACTTTACTAATGTTTCTAAAATTGACCTTTAATGTCTTAATGATTATTTTAGTTCATTAAACTCGAAGCTTTTTCTTCTGGTTCATTTACTTCTCTTTTTTCTTTTTTAAGGCATTGCCTTTTTTTAAAAAAATTATTTATTTACTTATTTGGCTACATCAGGTCTTAGTTGTGGCATGCAGGATCTTTAGTTGCGACACGTGGAATCTTTAGTTGCAGCAAGTGAACTCTTTCAGTTGTGGCATGTGGGGTCTGGCCCCCTGCATTGGCAGCCACTGGAATCTTAGCCACTGGACCACCAGGGAAGTACCTGGTTCATTTACTTTCAAAATTAATATTACCTTGGAATCTTTACCTGGAATTTCTTAATTTTGCCAAGAAAATAATTTTCTGTCTACCCCACAATCTAATCAGCATCTAGAATATTCAGAAGGGCGGCAATCCATGAGCCATAGAAGGAAAGACTCCATGAAAATGACCACAAAGTAACAAAAACAAATAAAACCTAATCATAGAACTTTCAACAGGCTAATTATAAAGCATACAATGGAACTATGGATCTCTAAAAGCTTACTCTTATCCTAGCAATAAGTATGGCTTCAAAACATTTTCAGACAGTTCAACACTACACTTCTAAATGATTTCTATTTATTTAAACAGAGGAACACATATTTAATGTTCCTTTTCATTATGAATTATTCATAGTTATAAATTATTAATTAATTATGGAAAGTTGTTACACATAATGTTTAGTCAAATCAATACATACTTGAAGCCTCGACTTGTGCAAGAAAGATATAGGAGTATCAAAAAGAGACATGAATCGTAATCCCAACCCTTGGGGATTCGTTAATATGCCAAACAATATTTTAACAGTCATTAAAGGAACCAATAATAGATATCCTAAGGCAATCCATGATTAGCTATCAAATGAATGACTTAGTCAGTAAATGCTCCCTTATGTAAAGAGAAAGAGCTATCAGACTGGGAAAGCCTGCCCAGCAGTCAGGGAAGCATTCCAAAAAAATTACAAAACAAAGTCTCAGAATTTATTAATATTACCTGAAAAACAGTTAAGGGTTTACTAATTTACTCTTGATTTCAGAGAATTACAGCCTGAGATGGATGGCAGTAATTGCAAAGTTATTGCTCCTCTCCTAACTCAGAGATACCGGAGGATGGTCACCAAGGATGGCCATAGCACACTTCAAATGGATGGCGCTCAAAGAGGTCTTGCATATCTTCGAGACGCTTGGGGAATCCTAATGGACATGCGCTGGCGCTGGATGATGTTGGTTTTTTCTGCTTCTTTTGTTATCCACTGGCTTGTCTTTGCAGTGCTCTGGTATGTTCTAGCTGAGATGAATGGTGATCTGGAACTAGATCATGATGCCCCACCTGAAAACCACACTATCTGTGTCAAGTACATCACCAGTTTCACAGCTGCATTCTCCTTCTCCCTGGAGACACAACTCACAATTGGTTACGGTACCATGTTCCCCAGTGGTGACTGTCCTAGTGCAATCGCCCTACTTGCCATACAAATGCTCCTAGGCCTCATGCTAGAGGCCTTCATCACAGGTAATTGTTTTTTGTATTTTGTTTGTTTTATTTTTGGCTGCGGTGGGTCTTCGTTGCTGCGCGTGGGCTTTCTGTAGTTGCAGCAAGTGGGGGCTACTCTTCATTGCAGTGCACGGGCTTCTCATTGAGGTGGCTTCTCTTGTCGCGGAGCACAGGGTCTAGGCACACGGGCATCAGTAGTTGCAGCACGTGGGCCCTAGAGTGCACAGGCTTCAGCAGTTGCGGCGCGCAGGCTTCAGTAGTTGTGGCACACAGGCTCTAGAGTGCAGACTCAGTAGTTGTGGCACACGGGCTTAGTTGTTCCGCGGCATGTGGGATCTTCCCGGTACAGGGATCAAACCCATGTCCCCTGCATTGGCAGGCCGATTCTTAACCACTGCGTCATCAGGGAAGTCCCCACAGGTAATTGTTTTTGTTCTTAAAAAAAAAAATGTATGAATGTTTTGGAATGGGTATAGTCAGTTATAAGCAACGGTATTACAGAATAATTTATTTGCATCATTGGCAGGTAATGCCTGAGACTGAAAGGAAGAGCCTAGGGTCAAACAATAGGAGAAATTTTAAGAAACCTCTCTCTATACTTAAATTTTACATACTGAAATTTCTTAAGAAAAAAGGGATCATTATGCTACCAGCCAAAAAGATATTAACAAAAAATCTAAAAGGAGTTTTTCAGAGAAGCTAAATATTTTGTTAAATAAGTGAATAAATATGTTCAATGCATATTTTGACAGTCATTTTACCTAACAGAGGAATTTGATTTTTTTTTTTTTAACCTTTACTGGGCTAGAATTTTCTCCTCTGAGTTCATCTTTTCAACATTTACTCAATATTAATGAGTCCAGAACACCAGTCAGCACTGCAGATTAGAGAACAAGTATACATATCCTGAGCCTGTACTGGAAATAGGCCACAATGATTGTGAAATTTTGCGTATAAACCTGGCAACACATGATACTCTTTGCTCTAATAAAGTAGGGCTAGTGATATATACAACTAAAAAATAAAAAACAAAACAAAGAGAAAACCTTGTTTTAACACACTATGGGCGATATTAACAGTGGTATGGAATAAAGTCCCAGTGTGCAAGCAACTGGCTTTTACAACCCGTAGCAAATCACTTAATCTTTACAAGAAGAGTTCTTACACTGGGCCACTCGATAAAATTTAGAGGATATGTGAACTTAGACAGGAAAAACTTACATCTTTTTTTTCTTTTACACTAACCTCCAACTGAAATTTGGTATTTCCTTTGATTATAAATGTAGGCAACAAAAAACAAAAGCACTGGCAATACCCGTAACTTTGTTACAAACAGAAATCCCAGATATTTTCATATCATACTATAATACTTCAAAATTACAGTACTAAACCCCCACTGTATTTTTTTATTTAATGCATTAAAAAAGCACATATAGTACACATGGTAATTTTTTAAATGTTCAACTGGATTTCAGTGTATTTGGTTTCCTGTTTATATACTTTATTTTAATGCATTTAAAGTGTAATTCTAATAAGAGGTTCATAGACCTCACCAGCCTGCCAACATCTGTGGCACAAAAGTAGTTAAGAAACCATGATCTACCTGCTGGGGGGCACATGGAGGATGCACTTGAAGGGTACACTGAAAACCACCTTAGAGACAGAGCATTCTTAAAAAAAAAAGGTTTGTATAAATTTCAAAGTTAAAAATTCTTCAATGTCACTTGTTCTACAGGTCCCCTCCCTACCCCAAATCATTCTACTATGAATCTAATCTCTATTTAAACTTGAAGTAATCTGGTTGCAAGTAAATTGCATTTATTTTCTGCTATTTTTAAAGCAGGGACAGCAATACAGGAAATGACCACTCCTCCACTTCATAACAAACTAAAGTTTTACATTTCTATGTAACAAAATGAATTGTGCTTACCCATTTTGAAATCGCAGGTTTAAAATAAAGAATGTATGTACCGTTTTGCAAAATCCTTCAGGCTAATGAGAAATTAACAAGTTCAATTCCTGACTCATTTCGAAGGCATGGCACCAAGAAATGTATAAAAATTTGCTAGATCCTTCTCATTCAGAAAAGGTACTGATATTTAATCTGTTCATTCTAAAAAAAATTCAATGGTTTCTAATTTAGGTGCCTTTGTGGCGAAGATCGCCCGGCCAAAAAATCGAGCTTTCTCAATTCGCTTTACTGACTTAGCAGTAGTAGCTCACATAGATGGTAAACCTAATCTTATTTTCCAAGTGGCCAACACTCGACCTAGCCCTCTAACCAGTGTTCGGGTCTCAGCTATACTCTATCAGGAAAGAGAAAACGGCGAACTCTACCAGACCAGTGTGGACTTCCACCTTGATGGCATCAGTTCTGAGGAATGTCCATTCTTTATCTTTCCACTAACCTACTATCACTCCATTATACCATCGAGTCCCCTGGCTACTCTGCTCCAGCATGAAAATCCTCCCCACTTTGAATTAGTTGTGTTCCTTTCAGCAATGCAGGAAGGCACTGGAGAAATATGCCAAAGGAGGACATCCTACCTACCCTCTGAGATCATGTTACATCACTGTTTTGCATCTCTGCTGACCCGAGGTTCCAAAGGTGAATATCAAATCAAGATGGAGAATTTTGATAAGACTATTCCTGAACTTCCAACACCTCTGGTCTCCAAGAGCCCAAACAGGACTGACCTGGACATCCATATCAATGGACAAAGCATTGACAATTTTCAGATCTCTGAAACAGGACTGACAGAGTAAGAAATATCCATAGCGCCCTATTTTTTAATGTATTAAATATACTCAGCCAGTTATGCACCTATTTTTCCTTCATCATATCTCATGTTTTCTTTTTTCCAATGCTGATTACATCTTTCTGATTACATCATGGTGATCAAGCCTCCGCCCATAAAAAAAAATGGCTAGCAATACACATTGTGGAAATATAACATTATACAAAGTTTGTATCTGTGGTTATCTGCTGAAATCAATGCATCTGAATGTAACAGATATTTACAATAACAGAAATGCTGTTGGTGAGTTTGTATGGATGTGGTATGATACCAGTAACGAAGGTAAAATTGACAGTGAAGTTTAACACAGCTGAACTCTAAGAAAATCAGCTATAAATTTCTCATTTTCATCTGCAAGTTGAAGCAGCAGCCTAGTTTCAAACCTAGCTCCCTGGGTAGAATGATGATTTCACAATATTTAGTGAACACTCTTTTAAAACTGTTATTTCTTCAAGGCAACAAAGATCAGTCCTTTGGTTCTTTATAAAACAAAACTAGGGTAAATATTACCCCCTTAATTTTTAACAGCTAAGAACAAAAACTCACAAGAAAACAGCGAAGAACAGATTTATACATAACTCTAAAAGCATTTGAGCATGACACCCAAACACATGCACATATTCATACATTTGTGGCAGAAAGTGATCAGAGCAAGTTAAGATAAGCTCTAGGCTGAAGGAAACTGCAGGGTGGTATTTGAGCAAGGAGACCCAAAATTATATCTACTTTAAAGCTACTAGGCATACTAATCAAATAGTGATTTAAAAATTATAACCAACCATTCATCTGAATAACTTCCGACCTAAGTAAAAACATTCCCTTTCTACTTAGGGTCCATTCAATGGTATAAGAACCTCGTAGATGCAAATATATTTACGTTTTTGTAGGTATAAAGGTTTAGATATAATTCAACTAGGGGAAAAAATCTCCAACAGAAAAAGCAAAAAATAATTAGGCAATGAAGTATTTTCAAACCCAAATTCCTGTTTCAAACTTCAGATAGTTTTTTCTATAAACACAAAATGAGTGTTTATTCACCAGCAGGAGGTTGGACGAGATGAACTCTATTATTTCTTTCCAAATCTAATACTCCATGAAAATTATGCTTTCTCTGCTTTTTTAATTTTGCATATACTAGGATGAACACTTTCCCTTACCTCCAGTTTAACTTAAGACTATCCTCTGTAAATTTGCCATTTCAATAAAAAAATCGAACTGTCCTCAAACAGGAACCAAAAAAGTCACCCTATCAGATTTCAAATAGATTTGTTGCTGTTATTCTTTTCTGAAATTTCCCTTATCCAGGTTTATGTGAAAAAAGTGAAAGATTAACCCTCCCTACTGGTGATGACCCACACAGGAATCATCTCTTAAAATAAATACTAGCTAGTAAAGGGAAGCAGTTGTGAAAAGCAGGGAACAGCAGCAAGTCACATTTTTCTACTCCTAGACCAAAAGGAAGAGAAAATAAAGAACTTTGGAGTGGTCTAAGACTAATTATAGCAAAGTGTATCAAGGACACAGAAACTTAATCACTGCGAACTTTTGCTGTTTGAAAACCTTAGGCATTCTTAAGTACTAGCTAGACCAACAGGTTTTCCTCCAACACAAGATTGTTGTAACACATATAATCAGCAAGAATTCTTATTTCTATAATAAAGTTAACAAGATTCTCCTAACCTGATGAAAACAAGTACTGAAGATTTACATGGTATATTTTTTCCTAAGAGCTCTACATCACTTACACAGATCAATTCCAACAGTTCAGAGAGGCTGCCTAAAGTCACGCAATTTGGAAGTGAGCAAGACCTGTCTAGGATCTGAGTCTCAATATAGATGCAGTATATTCTCCATTCAAGTCATAGAAGTCTCTTACTGTACTATTTATACATAAACTCTGCACCTGAAAATTAGATATAACTTTCCCTACACACACACCCCCAAAAAGAACTCCGTTGGTATACTAGTGCTATTTAATAAATAGACAACTAAGAAATGCAATCAAATACTTTTGTCTAGGAGGCTGAAAGCTTCTGAAAGAACTGTTCATGATTCTTTTACTTTAAAGAATCACATCTTCTATGTTAAGGATTAAGTTTTCTGCAAAGGCCCCATTATCCTTTCAGGTGAATAGAGTACAGACTGAAAGAGGGGGAAATTTACTGGAAAGTGGGAAGAGCAGCTCTAACTCCTGGCTTGACAGCTCACTTACCTGGGCCACCTGAGAAATCAGTGACGATATCTCGGACACATGATCAAGGAGACCACGTTGGAACTAAGTTAAAAAATGCTTGTGGAACCCAATCCAGATAGCATGACAGTCCCAACAAACTGAAGACAAGGAGATACTAAAAATCATAAGGCCTACTTTTATATATGTACAAGCCCATATTACCAACTGCCAGCAGCAGCCTAATAACCCAAAATTGCTATGTCTGCTTCAAAGCATTTCACACCAAAATGCACTGAGCTGAACCTTTCGGTTTCACCTGGATTTTTTTTAATGATCCTTTAATTCCATCCTCACAGAACCATACCGTAAGATGATCACCAGAACTGATCTCCCCCTATGCAGCAATCAATTTCTATTGAATAGGAATTATAATTTGAATATTACAGGCCTTTTTCCACCTCCACATTCTCCCACGGGTATTCACAAGGGTCATGCACAATTCTAACCCAGATGCCTCTAATTCCACCCATTTCTCTACACATAAGAAGCAAATATATGATAAGAACCATCTCTAACTTTAAAAAGAACAAATCATTCTGGAACCTTCAGTACTCAAATTATCTTAATTTGATGTCATAGGACATCTCACAATTGATCAATATGTCAGTGTGTCCCAACAAACTAGTTAAGTACTGCTGTTCTTGGAGAAAGTAAGATACAGTATGAGCAATTTTTTTTAATCTACAGTATTTTCAACAAAAGTGGATTACTTATAAAAAGAGAAGCTCAGAATCATTAACACAGTTTATTTAATAACCTGAAGTGAGCATCTTATTTAAAAAAGCATTCAATAAAAGCCACTACAAAATATTTCTATAGATCTATGTGGACACTGCCCTGAAAAAAAGAAAGAATATACATCAAAAAGACCAGATGAATAAACGACATTCACAGTAAGAACATTCACAGTTTTAGCCTTCGCTCTCTAATACAAAAGCGATCATTCTAGTATTTTCTCTATTTCTTCTCACCTGTGACATACTACCTGCACTGGAAAAGGAGTTAATAGCCTGCTTCCTAACTTGAAATTTCAATTCGTAAGATAGCCTTAATAAAAAATATATGTCTTGCAGAGAACACACAGACCTAAAAAGTTAAATCAAGTAAATCCTAATGGTTATATTTATCATCCCTGGTTTCATGCAATAAAGCCCTCAAATAACCATGGAACTCCAAATGCAAGCAATGCTACAACCCCATCTACTGGAGAGACGCAAGTAATTTTTAATAAATGTATCCTTATGTGTGAGCCTTGTTAAGAACCAGTATCATGGAAATCCAGATAAAAATACTTCGAAACAGTAAGAAAGTCTTACCTACATCTTTTCGCCCTGGTTTTTCAAAACGTCTATCACCCCTAGAAAAGGTAAAAATAAGTTTCAAACAAATCTTGAGAGTAATACATAGATTTCCCATCTATGACACCCATTTTCCTATCTTTCTTAATAGCATTTTTCTTTTTCAAATTATAAAACAAATACACTGTTACTGCCTAACCTTTGGAAAATACAGAAAAGCACAAAGATGAAAACAAAAATATCCACCATCTCACCTACCAAAAGCTAGCTTCTATAGACCCAGAAATGTTATTTTTTAATTAGATACATGTTTTATTTTAGGTATCTGCTGTACAGAGCTTTATATACTGCTTTTAGAATGTGTTTTTACATATCACTAGATATTTTCAAAATTATCCTAACTTTAATGGTTATATACTATTCTACTGTATGGATACACTATTATATAAGAAACCACACTGATATTAAGCTGTTTGGTTTATTTCGCATTATTTTATATTATAAATATTATCACAGTGGACATCTTTGTACATGTATCTCTGTGCAACTGCCTTTGCTCATCTTGAAAGACTTCATATAAAGTCACAAACAGTATAGAGAAGATGCTTTGATTAACAGCAACGAACAGTAAAATGAAGATGCTTCCCACTGAGCACTAATCAAATAGCAAATCTAATTAACTATTAAATATCCATGCTGGCACAAAAATATGAACGTATTTATCTAGAATGCTTCTTCCTTTAAATAAGGATCATTTAAACATTTCTAACATAATTGATATTCAATTAACAGCATTTTTTGAAAAGGGAAACCTTGTAACTCTACAAAGAGCCTTCTCCTCTGTAGAAAGCGGAAAAGAAATGTTTTTTACACCAAGAAACCTTTATACCAAGATGTGGATCCTTTTAGTTACCTTTCCTCCCAGCTCTGCGACCTATGCATTTCCCTGCCACCTCCTCGACCAAACACACCCTCTACTTCATCAAAGCTTCTTTGGTAGAAACCACATTCACCTCTGCCTCTGCCTGAAAATAAGAAAACAGAAAAAAATAATAGTCAGATGTCAACATCTGGCACAAGTTCAACATCAAACATTAATCTCTGAAGTTCTGTCTATATACCAAGTAGGATGTCTACATTTAAATATTTAGCAAGGCCCACTGAATCTTTACCAGTGAGACCAATGACAGCACTGAAGTAGCTAGACCACAGGAGGATAAAAAAACAAGTTAGAAAACTGTGTAAGCGTCCCAGTTCCAGTCCTGAACAAGAAATAGTATCAACATTAAGCTCCTTAATAAAAAATTCAATTGTGAAATTCTAAGATCAGTAAACCAATACTACAAATCAAACCTTTTATTGTATTATTTTCAACAAAAATGGAAGATGTGGAGAGTTTGAGAAGAGAGCAGATAAAGTACAAAAGGCAAGCACAAATGTCAAATTAATTTCTTTAACTCCGGAAAAAGGGTAATTTAATTGGGTCAACTCTAAACTAACAATTTTGTAAACTAACTCCTTAAAGGATATTCCACAGCGACCAAAGGCACTCTTTCCCATTTGCTCAAATCTTGAAGAAAAATATCAGGCAGCACTAAATATTCGAACTGCAGAGCCAGTAAGAATGTGTGGATGTAGGAATTTAGAGGCTCCAGTGGCTCAAGTGTACACTGGCCTTTACTGAAAGCAATTTGATTAATCTATCAAAATTTGACTCAACAATTCTAACTAGAATTTATCCTAATAGAAATACTCGCACAAATATGCAAATACATATATACGAAGATGTTCACTGCAATTTTTAAAAAAACAGAACTTAATCAGTAAAGGATTGGCTAAATAAATTGATAAAACTATTCAGCAGAACACCAGGAAGCCACAGAAGATAAAGTACTGACATTAAAAGAAATCTACATTATTCTGCTGAATGACAGAAGTATGCCCCAAAACAATACATATAAAAAAGATTCCATGCATATAAATGATATGGCTGCATAGTTAGGGTCAGGAACGATATAAATCCAAATGTTGCATCTGGGGCCAGAAGGCAGTATGCACTTTCAGCTTTATACTTTCTGTATAGTGTGAGGATTTCCCAACTAACCTGTGTGTTGGATACACCATTTGCATCCAACACACAGGTTAGAAAATTGGAGGGCAGCGAGGTGCCTAGGGATGTATTTATACCTAGATGAAATCTTAGCCATTATCCCTAGCTCAACTTCTCCCACGGTATAAAACCACCCAAAGAAAAATGATGATGAATCTTGAATAAAAGCATGAATGCATTCCAAAGCTAAATACAATTGAGTTAAGTAATTGTTTCAAATATCCATGCAGTATTTCTACTTCTTGGTTATAATTCATCAAGAATTGACTCAATACAATTGTATTTCTATATGACATTATGGAATACAAAAGTAATGCATAGAATTTTATGTACATAAATACCCTCTCAACTAGTCCAAGTATCAATTTCTTCATCTGTAAAATGGAAGTGGGGACTAGGGTTGAACTACAATAATCTTACCTTCCAGTTACCTTCCAGTTGTACCAACTTAACTTCAAGTCATTTTAAAGTCAATGTCCAGTTTCGTACCTCTATCCTCAGGAAATACATACACTTTATTTAAGATCCTAAAACAGTGTAATACAAACTGTTATATTACACTGGGGTGATTCCCTACAACGAGATTTTTAGGGTGAAAGAAAAAAAGTCCCCTGTCCTTTTAGAGAACAATTTTCTCAAGAAAACCATTAAGTACATAGCACCCTGGAAAAGTGTTTTATTCTGGAAACAGATGAATACGAAAAACAGCCTTCCAAAGTTGCCAGAAAAATAAGCAAACCACAGACAAAATATTTTCTGCCAGTTACGACTAGCACTGGCACCGGTCCTCCTTATGAGCCTAAAGCTTTATAAATGGGCACAAAAAAAGAATCAGATTCTAGAGCTTTCCAGCTTGTAAAATGTAAGGAACAATCTTCAAAGTACAAGGCCCATAATCATCTATAAATGTAGTCCCCATATGAAGAGGAGCAAGTAAATACAACACTGTAAATCTTTCATAAAGTTAAATTTAAATGACTGTCCTCTTGTCTGACTTTTCACCCTATTCTTTGGGAGGATTAAAATATACTTCCTTTAATAATGATGAAGACAGTAGCTGACAGTTGTGTAGATATGCTTTACTGTTGAACATCTTAACCAGATAAATAAAAAGATGACAAATTCATGCTGTTTTCCTGTTTGTTTATTTAAATTTTACTAGTTCTCATGATATTCCGAAGTCTGGAAGTCAGTCGATTTTCACATCAAAGTTTTCTCAAGTTGGAAAGGCCCAGGATAATCATCTGATGTTAGTGCTGCCCGTGCAAAAAAAAGCCACATTAATCACTATTTATTTAACCCATAAGTTAAAATTAAGTAATAAGTAAAGAAAACAAAACCACAGATTAAAGGTCTTATGAAACCATTAAAAAGAATCACAGTTGGGACAGTGGTGTGTTGGAAGTATTTTTCACCAAGTCAGTTCATTCATTTGACTAGTTTCACATCATTCACTCACATCAATGTTGATTAAGTCACTGCTTTTATCACAGTATCTTTTATACATGCCCCGTTTAAATTCTGAATATAAGAGTTCTATCCTATGGGGATAACCCTACACACTTCAAAGAAACCAGAAGGCAGCAAGAAATTTATCAACCCTTCATTAGTTTCTTGATATGGAATAATTTTAAAGCCTATTTAGAGAGATTGGTTGGTATTTGCAATACACAACATTGGTGGTCGCTTGAGGAACAAAAAACAGCTGCTTGTGGGCCATACTTCTTAATTAATATAAGATCTCTCAATGCCATGCCCTGAAAAGCATTAGCGGCAAAGCTGCGTAAGTGCAACCTCTCCTCGCTGCCAGCTCACTGCAGAAAAACACAGGAAACACAGAAGGAGCAGGCCACAGCCATCCTCAGAACACCATCATCACACCACCGAGAAGCACAGATCTCAGATGAATTCTGGACCAACGGAACCTAACCACATGCATATGGGAGTCTAAACGGCCTGTGGACCTTCTGAAACACAACACACACATGCTTAAATCTCCATTTTTGCCAACAACCAATTCTTCCTAAAGCACCTCTTAAAATTACAAGGTATGTTTACACTTCTGCTATGATTTAACCAACTTAGAAGTAAAAGCTCAAGTAAATATTTATATTACAAACATTAAGAATGCCCTTAAGGGGACTTCCCTGGTGGCGCAGTGGTTAAGAATCCGCTTGCCAATGTAGGGGACATGGGTTCGAGCCCTGGTCCAGGAAAATCCCACATGCCGCGGAGCAACTAAGCCTGTGCACCATAACTACTGAGCCTGCGCTCTAGAGCCTGCGAGCCACAACTACTGAGCCCGAGTGCCACAACTACTGAAGCCCTAGAGCCCGTGCTCCACAAGAGAAACCACTGCAATGAGAAGCCCGCGCGCCACAACGAAGAGTAGCCCCCGCGCGCCACAACCAGAGAAAGCCTGTGCACAGCAACAAAGACCCAATGCAGCCAAAAACAAAATAAATTTATTTAAAAACAAACAAACAAAAAAAGAATGCCCTTAAGTAGCAGAAGATCAACGAACCCCAAATAGGGAGCAGATATCAAAGAACAAGTATATCAAAATAAGAATTATTCTTCCAAGAAAAGACACAAATCTACACAATATGAAACTACAGGTTAAATAAAGGATTACTGCGTAATTTTTTTGTTGTTGTTCTACACCCTAAAATAGGTCTAGTATTGATGAGACAGCTTTTACAAATGCCTCTCTCTGGCTGGGGACACTCCTGGCACACAGCCTTATATGGCACAGACCCTGTGTCACAGAGGCCTGGCAGGGACTTGGGTGCCATTCCAGCAGCCAAGGCACTTCAGGGAGCTCTGGCTCTCAAAGTGTAAGGTCCCCTGGGGATGAGGATAATGGATATTTACCAAAGATAACTAGGACCATCTAGAATCATTCACACTCAAATCTCTTAAGCTAGAATTACCCTCCTCTACTCCAAATCAGAGGTTGCGGAATAGATATGCTGAGAAACAGTTCAGAAAACAAATGTTCAGGACATTTATTAGGCAATTAATGTCAAAGAGCAGTCTTTTAAAAACCAAATATCAAAATATTTTTAAAGCGATCTCCCTAGCCTCTCTCTCCACCGTCTCCACCATTACTTGCTTCACATGAAAGCTCACCTCGCCCTCTTGAAGAACTCCGACCTCTAGGAGCCCCCACCACTGTGCCTCCTCCTCCTCGTCCTGTCAGTCGCAGGACAGCAGCACTGTTTACAGACATGGAAAAGTTTCTCTGCCAAAAGAGAGAGAAAGAAAAAAATGAATAAAACAAATAAAACTGCATGTTGTTCCTGGCCATCTCCCACTGCATCTATAAAATGGCACTTAATGACTACTAGAAATGGGAAACAATCACTACACGACCCACTAAGATGCTCCAAAACCTGATTTTAGCTGAAAATTTCAAATGAACATTTCAGATCAACAAACATTAACAACCAATGCCTTACACTATGTTAGGTTCTGTGAGGAAATATTAGGCAGACAAACTCTAAATGCTGTATGTATCCGGAAGCAGACAGGATATTTATGCATCATAATACATACAGAATACTCGGTAAAAGAGATCTGGTTTGAAAGGGTCCCTTAACTACAGAAAGGTGGAAATGACAGGGAGTCGCAAAAGGTCTGAATCAACAGTATGATAAAGAAAAAAATGATCATTTTGCCTCATTCTGCTCACCACTGTGAATTAGCAACTCCAACTAGTATTTAATAGAATGACAGGTATCGGGGTGAATGGGGAAGGGCAAAGTAAGAACCTACATAAGGTCAACCATCTAAACGGGTAGGGGGAGAGAATGCTTGAAAAAAATAAACAAAATCCCAATCGCTTGGTCTTTAGCCTGCACTTGCACCCACAGTCAATCTGGAAAAGGGTCAAATACAACAACAGCAGCGGGTGGGCATCCTTCAAACATGAAGAGGGATACAGGAAGACAGGAGGTCTGGGATTCAAAAATATGTTTAGTTGATACTTCTGGATAAATGGAATATACAGAGCTTAGGAAAAGGTAAAGCAAGAAGCAATTATAAAAATATTGAAAAATGATCTGTAAGATATCAAAATCCTGGGCATTTGAAGGAGAATTTCGTAAGAGTTCTAAACTCAGAAAATGTTGGAATATATCCTTACCTGAATACTTTCTATAAACTTAGAACCTAACAGACATCTGTGCAAAAATGCAGGTGTGGTTACAGTGTGGCAAATCCAACTTCAGCATGGCTGTAGCCAAGGGCCCTCCTGGCAAAGGGGCAAGAAGTGAGGCTTAAGAGCACACCAATCTGGTAGCAGCTACCTAAATCACAGGGAAATAGAATCCTGCAATTCAACTAATATTTTAAGTCCAAATTGTTCTCCACTGTGAAGTCCTGATTTGCTGTTCTGATTCAAGATCAATTGAAATGTGATGTCTACACCTCTTTTGAAGAAATCAACATGTAATTGGTTTTTAAAACTTCTACTTTCATTTCTGAATTTCTTGTTTTAATATATGGCTCATTTTCTCCTCATTACCTGTCATTACTTGTCTTTTTCAGAACTGCATTCAATACAATTTGTTCAGATAAATTTTAGGAACTTATCAATGGAAGTTTTTTCCTTTGACTTTTAAAGGTATATAATCATATAATCAAGTAACTTCAACACTGAAGACTTAAAATGTAACTGATAACTAAAAACTAGAGGCAGATACCAAACTTGATTAGTACTTATTTCAAACTATTTTTTAATAAAACTTAAAAAAAAAAATGCTGGTTGAAACAAATGCATTAATTTACGTTTTAACACAGAGTAACCAGTGGAGTTACTGAATAATGCCTCTGGGATCACAATTAAGCAAGACTATGAAGTCCCAAAATCTAGATTAATATATTCTAAAATTAAAAAAACAGAGGTCAGAGCTAGCTGTATTATGTATACCAGGATCTGACACCGTCGAACACCTCACTACCAAAGTATTACATGTATGAAACTCAAATGCACCCATCTACGGCGTTCAGGGAAACTCTCATATGCTTTCATACATCCTCACACATCGCAGCTGAAAGTGCAAACTGGTATAATCTCTGGAAGGCAATTTCTCAAAGTATATTTAAATGTCCATACCCTTTGACACAACAATTCCTCTTCTTACACATGTGAAAAATAACATAAGCAGAAAGATTTTAACTGCAGTGCTATTTGTAAAAGCAAAAATGGCAACCAGCTAAGTATCAACCAAAAGGAGCTAATTTAAAAATCATGGCCATCTATACAGGGAATTCTGTGCAGTTGTTTAAAAAAATGAGGCTGGAACTTCCCTGGCGGTCCAGTGGTTAAGACTCCAAGCTTCCACTACAGGGGGCAGGGGTTCAATCCCCGGTTGGGGAATTAAGATCCCACATGCCAAGCGGCGCAGCAAAAACATAAAAATTAAATAAATAAATAAATAAATAAATAAAATGGGTAATCATGTTAAAAAAAAAATGAGGCAACTCTATTTATTAGGGTGGACCATATAAAATGGCTAATATTCAACCATTTCTGATCCAGAAAGCTACAATTTCATACAGTCAGCCTAAAATATCAATACAAAGATATAAAGCATAGCTGGAGTTAAGAGCATGGAGAGGCTAGACTGCCTGAGAGTGAATTTTGGCTCCTTTACTCAACTTCTCTGTGCCTCATTTTCCTCATCTATATAATGTGAATAGGAATCTACTTCGTGGGTTGTTGCAAGCACTTAACACATTAAGCAACAAGTATTTAGAACAGTGTCTGATACATATTAAAAGCTAAATAAGTATCTGTTATTATTTCCCAAATAGATGCTCCGGTGAAAACAGTAAAGTGTAGAACTGTATGCATAGTATGCTACCATTTATGTGTATGTGTGTTTAAAGGAATAGATGCATAGACAGTTGCAGATGTATTAAATACCCTAGGAAGGGAACACAAGAAAATGGAAACAGTGGTTATTCCTGAGGACGACTAATAGCTAGCGAGAGTCTGGTTTACTCACAAACTTGCTTTTCGCTCTATGCACTTTGTGAATTTTGTATACACATGTATTATCTATTCAACGATGCATAAGTGATTTTCTTTGATGTCAAATAAATAAAACACACCAATCTGGTAGCAGCTACCTAAATTACAAGTGTAATGTGTAGAGTCATGCTTTTCAAACTGTGACAGACATACAGGGAAATGTCAAAACCAAGAGCAACTGGGAGATCTTATTTAAGTGTTAATTTTGTTCTAAGAAAACCTTTTACCTAGTTATATTTTATACATGCATGCACGTATATATATGTGTGTGAGTGTACTGGGGCGTGGGGGGGGGCGTGGGTAGTGAGGGAATGTGCACAAGCAGAAAATTACCTTGCAGTTTAAAGATAAAATATTCCCTTCAGGTAACTTCAGGAACCAAGATATGCAGCAAGAAGCTATTTTAGGTTATTAGAATTATTTACCTCCCCAATCAGAGTAATAGGGTGAATAAGTATACAAAACTCTAGTCTAGGAAGATCTAAGCAATTCCTGAACAGGTACCTGACCATCCAAGTATACACTTCAAAGTGTTAATGAACCTTTTGCCAGCTTTAAGTACTGTCCTACTCCAACATACTTTATAAAAAAGGCTACCAAGTGTCAGGAATTCCTAAATGATGCTTTTTTTTTTTTTTTTTTGGTGCGGTACGCGGGCTTCTCACCGCTGCGGCCTCTCCCGTTGCGGAGCACAGGCTCCGGACGCGCAGGCTCAGCGGCCACGGCTCACAGGCCCAGCCGCTCCGCGGCATGTGGGATCTTCCCAGACCGGGGCACAAACCCGTGTCCCCTGCATCAGCAGGCGGACTCCCAACCACTGCGCCACCAGGGAAGCCCAATGATGCCTTTTTAAATGCTTCCAAAAATGCACCCCGATGGTCTTCTGTGATTACCATGAAAACTTCCCAATCCTTACATTAAGCCCCTGTGTTTACAGCATCCAGACCTTAACACCTTAAGATAAACTTTTCCATTATAAAAACAAAATGAAGAGTTACTCCTTTAGTCATGCTAGAACTAATTTTGGTGTGTAGGTGTACTGCATACCTAACTTTATTCCTTTTCAATTGTTAACCAACAGTTCCCAGCTGCATTTGTTGAATAATTTTTGATTTTTCAAATGATTTGTGTAGCCCTTAGTAAATACAATTTCTTAGAAATGTTAACAGGATTTTTCTGAATGATTCAATTACTTTTTTTTTTTTTAATTAAAAGTCTATCACGTTTTGGTAACTAGTAGCAAGTCCTCCTCCCTACTTATTAAAAAGCTTTTCTGGCCCATGTAGTCTCTAAGAAATCCAGGCAGTCATTTAAGGAAAAATAAAAAGAAATTATTAAAAATATTCATAAACAGTTTGAAAAATAATCACAAAAGATTGAAACTGGTATACTGAGCTATATAAAAATTAGCTTCTCGGGCTTCCCTGGTGGCGCAGTGGCTGAGAATCTGCCTGCTAATGCAGGGGACATGGGTTCGAGCCCTGGTCTGGGAAGATCCCACGTGCCTCGGAGCAAGTAGGCCCGTGAGCCACAATTACTGAGCCTGCGCGTCTGGAGCCTGTGCTCCACAACAAGAGAGGCCACGATAGTGAGAGGCCCACGCACTGTGATGAAGAGTGGCCCCCGCTTACCACAACTAGAGAAAGCCCTCGCACAGAAACGAAGACCCAACACAGCAAAAATAATTAATTAATAAACGCCTACCCCCAACATCTTCTTAAAAAAAAAAAAAATTAGCTTCTACATTAAAAAAATCATAAATGAAATCAAATGCAATTAAAAATTTAGAAAATTTAACAGGTTAGGGTTAGGGCGAGCTCAAGAAAAAGATTTCTATCCAAAAGAAAAACTGGCAAAGACAAGAACAAAAAGTTAAAAGAAATATAAATGCAAACATGAGAAACTCTGCACTAGGGAAAGAAATGCAAAGTAAAACAATGGAAGAATATTTTATCCAAATCTGCAGAGAATTTTTTCAATAAAAACAATGTTTGAAGTATAGAACAAAGCTTAGTATACACCATCACCCGCACAAAAAGGGGGAAAACATATTTACTTGGAAAAACACACAAGAAGCTGCTAACACTGGCTGCCTTTCGGAAAAGGAGACAGGTGGCTGGGGGAAAGGATGGGAGAGAGATTTTCTATTATATACTGTTCTGTAAATTTTGATTTTTTAAACCATATGATTTACTGCTTATTCAAAATAATTAATTAATAAATAAAAATACTGAACGTGGCAAAAGTAATGGTAAAATGCTACAGGTATGGCAGCAGTGAAACAAAACAAATATCCTCATACAAAGTTTCTTGAAAACAATTTACAGTATGGAGTGATTTGCTTTTATTTCCAAACTTTCAATTCTAATCAGCTGATCTATATGTCTATCCTTAAGCCACAGTTTTGATTACTGTAGCTTTGTAGTAAGTTCTGAAACTGGAAGTATAGGTCCCCAGCTTTGTTCTTCTTTTTCAAAATTGTTTTAACTACTTAGGGTCCCTTGCAATTCCACATGAATTTTAAGATCAGCTTGTCAGTTTCTACCCAAAAAGCCACTGGGATTTTGACGGGGATTGTACTGACAGTAGATCGATTAACAATATTAAGTCTTCCATGGCTTAATAAATGCTGATGCCTTTCCACTTATCTAGGCTTTAATTTCTTTCAACAGTGTTTTATACTTTTTATGTAAAAGTTTTATACCTCCTTATTCTTAAGTATTTTGTTTTATTTTTGGCTGCGTTGGATCTTCGTTGCTGCACGTGGGCTTTCTCTAGTTGCGGCCAGCGGGGGCTACTCTTCGTTGCAGTGCACAGGCTTCTCATTGCGGTGGCTTCTCTTGTTGCGGGTCACAGGCCCTAGAGCACGCGGGCTTCAGTAGTTGCGGCATTTGGGTTCATTAGTTGTGGCGCTTGGGCTCTAGGGCGCACGGGCTTCAGCAGTTGTGGTGCATGGGCTCAGCAGTTGTGGCTCGAGGGCTTAGGTGCCCTGCAGCCTGTGGGATCTTCCCTGACCAGAGATCAAACCCGTATCCCCTGCACAGCAGGTGAATTCTTAACCACTGCACCACCAAGGGAAGTCCAACCAAGTATTTTGTTTTTAATACTACTGTAAATGGAATTGTTTTCTTAATTTCCTTTGTGAACTGTCCATTGCTAGTGTACAGAAATACAACTGACTTTTGTGTACTGATTCTGTAGCATACAACTGTGCTGTATTCACTTAGTACACTATAAAAGGACAAATACAAAATGTGCTACTTTCTAGCCCAAAACTCTAACTTTCTCACAATATCATTTAAAAAATTGGTGACAGGGCCACAACTACTGCAGCCCGCATGCCTAGAGCCCATGCTCCACAACAAAGAGAAGCCACCGCAAAGAGAAGCCTGCGCACCACAACGAAGAGTAGCCCCTGCTCGCTGCAACGAGAGAAAGCCCATGTGCAGCAATGAAGACCCAACGCAGCCAAAAATAAATAAATAAATTTATTAAAAAAGAAAAAATTGGTGCCAGAAGAGCACATTTTTAAGCACATTGTAAGCTGAAGATCTACATTTTCCTTTAATGGTAAGAACTGGTAAAAAATTGGCAAGAATTCATGTTTTGCAGAACTGAAAAACTACATGTTTCTGAAAAGAAGGCCCTCTCCCTCAAAAAATAACTCTTTCTCTCTACTCAAATCCATCTCCTTACACTTAACAGCTTCAGATCTAAAGCAGAATCTAGTCAACTAAGAGAGGCATCCAAACACCAAGAAAAGAGTAAGAAGGAAGCAGATCTGGGGGGAATGGAGGACACTCCTTAGCGCCTAAGTAGGAACTTCACATTTTCATGCCTCGGTGGGAAGGAACAAGGGTTTGACTGAAGCTCAAAGGTAGACGCAAACCTGTTCTTCTTCTGTAAAGGGTACAAGAGCCAACGGCGGCAGGGGTTCCTCCTGTAGGATAGGCAGAAATTCTTTATCCAGAAGGTCTGAAGGTATCTGTTTGACCAAACACATGACCAAGAGATTAATGCTATCCCTCCAATTACAAGAAGATAAAACAAGAAAATATTCTTTGATTCACCTGTTGCTGATTATTAAAAATATGGATTAAAGCTTATTCAGACACAATTAATATTCTGAAAGGGTCAAACATTAAAAACCCCAGTCACTCTCCCTGTCCTCCCATCAGACGACCACTCTCAGATTTGATATACAGCACTGACTCTGGTATTCCAGAGTGCACATTTAACTCAAAGCACAAGGTGGTAAGGAGAGTTTTACAAGCAACTGTATCTATCCTAAGCAACCATCATTAAAATTTGATTCTTAATCCATAAAATTAAAAACAAAGTATACTTAAAAATAGAAAATGTTATTTCTCACTAGTCAGGTAATGAAAGTGTATTTTATATAAAGTAGAAACTAACGCACCATTGTAAAGCAATTATACTCCAATAAAGACGTTTAAAAAAAAAGAAGTGTATCTTATACTGTTTGAGTTTTGATCATTTATAAGTAACACAAATGTGGTGTCACATTTTAAGATTTTGTCCCCACTGAAAATTTTATATTTAACTCAAAAGAAAAGAACAAGAGAAGCATCTGCCCTTCTCACTCCTAACTTCTAACTGGAAAGAAGAATAAGAGATGCAATAAAGAGAGAAGAGAAAAATTCTTCCTTTCTCAGCCATCATACTGGGATAGAAACAGAGGTTCAGAGGAAATTAGTTAGACAAAGCATTAAGTCCTGACTACTCTCCTGTTTTCATGAAGCTTTCTACTCCTGTAATGAAATGTTAGGTCTTCTCTAAAAAAATAGAGTATGTAACATTTAGAAGAGCCTCTGTAAACTATTGCAGGTTTCAAAGCAGGAAAAAAAAAAGGTAGAGAGAAAAACTATGGCTGTTTCATATATCAGCACATAACTGTACATAACCTGAAATCTTATTCATAATTCTGAACTCTTTCCTACTTTCTTACCTTGTTGTCTTTAAGGAAAAGTGCTAACATTTCTTCTCTGCCATAACGATAGTCTGCTAATTTATACTTCGGCAATGCTGGAGAAAGAGGAGGGGATGTAATACTCCCACCACTGGACAGAGCTCGGAGCCTAAAATAGTAGACAGAATATAAAATGAAGTGTCAAATATTCTGGCAGTAAGGACTTTTTATTTTCATATACTATAAAAGTTTTATAAAATAAAAAAGAACAAAAAAAACCCTATTATCTCAAAGTATCCAAGATTTTAGCTCTAATACAACCTGCTATAATAGCTCACTAAGAAAACAGCTCATTGAGAAATAACTAGACAACCATTTGAAAATTCCTTAACTAGAAAGTATCGTGGCATGTCTGTGAGAAGCTTAGGGGGTGAGATGGGGACACCTTTTTCCAAACTATAAAAATAACATATAATTAAAACAAAAGTCATGTATCACCTTACACCCACTAGATTCATAAAAATTAATAAATCTGACAATACCAGTTATTGGTAAGGATGAAAAACAATGCAAATTCTCAAGTAGTATTTGTGGGATTATAAACTAGAACAGCCACTTCAAAGAATGATTTGCTAATATTTAACAAAGTATGCTACACAAAAGAAAAAGCAAAATACAGAAGCTTATAAAAAAGATAATACTTTTATATATGCCCACAATATTTCATAATTCACTTTTAATGAAAGCAATTAGTGATCAGTATAGAGAATTTAAAAATGCAGTGAAAAAAGTGCAGTACAAGGAGAAAAAATATAAAAGCCATATTTACTAAGAAAAAAAAGTAAAAATATACTTCGAGCTGATAATAGCAGCTGCCTCTAAGGAATGGAACTGGGAAAAGAGAAACATTTTAATTTTATAATAAGATGCTTTTATTTTAAAAAGGAGCGGGGTGCGGGGGAGAACCTCAGCAAAAAAATGGCAAGAGTATGATCGTACTGCAGCACTGCATCAACTAGCAAGTGGGAAAACTACCATCAGGAGTAGCTGATTATCTGGGAGTGGCCCAAAGTTCTATAAAGTAATAGATAACAAGGGTAAAAGGGACCATGGTACTGCAATGCAGTAGTTTAGCACAAAGGAAAATTCAACAGAAGCATTAAAATATATCCCCCAAATTGCTAAGCTTCATTGACAAAAAAGGGGAGGGGAGAATGGTCTACAAATTATACATTAAAAAGTGTGAAGGCCAAGCATAGTAAATACTTGCACATTATTCAAAAATCGCAGAAAAAAACAGTATGTACATAGTTAATATATAAAATGTGCTTACATGTAGAAAGCAATACCAAAAAAAAAAAAGGAGTATGCATTAGTAAAGTGAGACTCCAGGGTTTTGTTTTTTATTTCAATGTTTCTGTCTTCTCTTTCCACTTATTTTTTAATGTTTTACTATGGACAATTTTGAACATACATAAAAGTACCAAGAAGAATATAGCAAACTGCCATGTACCCGTCGCCCAGTCCCCAATCCATACTGCTCCTTCTGCAGCACCATCTAACCATCCTTTAATACTATTTTGAAGGAAATCTTTGGCTTTCAAGATTTTTGAGGCAAATTATTTTCAAGTTTTGAGAAAATATTTTGAAGAAAAGTTATCTCATCTGTAAATATTTCAGAATGTTCTCTCTAAAAGATAAGGATTTTTCTTTTAAGTCTCGATTTTGCTGATTTTATCCCTGTGATATAGTTTAACATGTTTCTCTGTTCTCTGCATTTCATGTAAATTGGTGACTGGATGCAGAGTCCTGATCAGACCTGGCAAGACTACTTCCACGTGGTGGTGTGTTATTCCATCAGGAGACACATACTGCCTGGTTGGTTCTGCGAGGCTAAGCAGTCCCTGACGACCAAAGCTTAGATCCTTATGTTCACTAAGGTTGCAAAGTGACTTTATCATTTCTTCTTTATTTGCTAGCTTGAACAGTTCTACAAAGAGAAACTTCCCTCTTACACTATTTGGTATTACCTAAGAGGATATATAGCTCATATAAGAAAGGAAGGAAAAAGCCTTCATTCTTCCTTTTCACTTATTAATTTTCAAAATAATGACTTGGTTCACTAACATCCTCCAGTAGTAACAAATTATTTTTTATTAATGTATTTCAGTTCACTGCAATTATTCTTAGCAATACTCAAACTATCTCATATTTGCCCAGTGGGAGAGGCTTCAGGTTGGCTCCCAAGTCCTTCTGACCCAACCCTAGTAGTCTTTAACAGCTTCTTTTCTATCTGGTATGTCAAATGTTCCAAAGTCAGCTTATTTCTTGCCTCAGACTTAGAATCACCATTTCACCAGAGAGTCTGCTCCTCTTTAGTAATATATATATTAAGACACAATCTGGGTGCTAGCAGTGTTCACTGCTACTGGGTTGGTCTTTCAATTTTCTTTCCAATTATTCTTGGACTCAGAGGTCACTGAGTCTAACTCCTACAAGACAGGTTAAACAAACCAGTAAGAAAACAACATGCCCATGAAGGAATGATCCAACCACTGCTGAAGGACCTTCCGGTACAGTGGTTTGCGTCAAATTCATGTACATTTGAGCTCTTTCCTGAGAAAGTGGAATTAATATCCACTAAGAACTGAAGCTGGGAACGTTACACATACATTACCCCATTTAAGTTCCACAACAACCCCAATAGAACAGATGAGAAAAATGAAGCCAAGGAGTTAAGCAACTTGCCCACAATCACCACCAGCAGAACAGAGTCCAAAACTAGGTTTTTATGACTCAAAAGACCAAAATCTTTCCAAATTTTTATTTAAAATAGCCACGGTTTATTCTGCCAAAAATTAATTTTTAAATATATATACATATATATAATTAATATATAATTTTAAAATATCTTTCTTATACTGAGTCAATAAATATGCTCCCCAAGAGTTTCTACCACTAGAGGGCACATCTAAGCGCTCTTCCAAGTGAAAATCATCCCAGTATTTGCAGTTATTTCATCTCACCAGAGACTTTCCCTCTCACTCCCCAACATCCCTAATTTCATCTGCTCCTCACAAGGTTTCAAATCCACCCACAAATCCCACCGGCTTTCCATGCCTGTGAACTGAACACTTCTTATAGGCACCAGACCTAAAAAGTAACACGACCAGAATGCATACTCAAGAGATTCCTCTAGCTACTGTGAAGAGAACAGACCAAGGCAGGCTGAGAGTAATTCAAACTTGGAGAAGATGGTAGCCTGAATCAGGATAATGGCTGTGCTATACTAAATAATTAACAAACCCTATCCCAAGTCTTCCTTCACCTACAGATATCTGGAAAAGCTAAAACATATGTGGATAATGTCTCTCCCTAAAAATCCACCAGTGACCTTTAACTCTCCTAGGATCTTGCGCCATACAACCCTCTCTTAGAAATTCAACCCTTCTCTATTGGCTTTCCCCTCATCTCTAAATATATCTAATAGTGATGTGTCTAAAACTCCTCTAATGTAGCATCCCCCTCTACCTATGCAGCACTGGTCATCTTTCACTCTTCATTTCAGAGACATCTCCACATTCTCACTTCCCAATCACTTCAAAACCCAGCACAACCTGGCTTCTCCCCTACCACTCTACTGCTCTAGAAAGTTCAGTAACCTCAACACCAGGCCCAAGTGAAATTTCTCTACCCTTACCATCTTCATCTTCCTATAGCCATATGGAGATCTGTTTAACACAGGAGGCCCAGTGCTACTCCTACTAGTACTAGTAGTAACTGATAGGTAGCAGCAGCAGGGCTGTCTAAAAGCCCCCCGGTACTCCACAGTCCTCACTTGTTAACTGTTGTCCAAAATCCAAACTTCAGCTTAAAAAAGTAATTTAGAATTTCAATGTAGATGTGTGAAGACACACGAATCAAAAAGCACTTCTGTGTAAGTTCACAATTCTCAATTCCAGCTCTGACTCTTCACTAGAGAGTAGGGTTTTCTTATTCAACCACTCACAGCCCTTAAAGTTTATCATATCCAAAACCCTACTTATCAGTTTATTCATCCCAACCTCCTTCATCACCTGTATTCCCAAAGGCAAGTAAGGATACCACCATCTACTCAGCCACTGGATTAAGAGTCTGGAAATCATCCTTTACTCCTCACCTTCTATCCATTTCCCATAACCAATTACAACATCCCACCAGTTTTAAATCCTGTATCTCTCAAACCATCCCCTGATCAAGTAACCTATTATTGTTCACACTTTTATTTCTTACCTCGACTGCTGCAGCGGCATCCTAAACTTAATTAGTCATAGTCCATCCTCCACACTACTACCAGTTATTTATTTCAAATGCAAATCTGAATAAAACACTCCCTGCTCAACAATTCTTCACTGGTACACAATGATCAAAGAAACTCCAAAGCTTCTTAACATAAAAGGGCTACCTGTAAGTTCTTCTCTCCCACACTTCACATTACAGTAAAGGCAAATGTCTTGGAATTCCCCTCTTAAACCTACACTTTCCTGTCCCCTTGTCTTTACACATGCCTTTTCTATCTGGAATATTTTTTCTAATCTAGTATTTTTTCACCTGGGGTGTGGAGGGGACTGCCTGGAAGCAGACAGATTAAGTGGAAAGGAGGAAAGGAAAAGAACAGAGACAATGAGAAGGATGGGGGTTGGAAAGAGAGTGGTAGGAGGGAAAGGACAGAAATCTACACACAAGTATCTGCCCAATGTTCATGGAACTAATTGTCTAGTGGGAAAAAAAGCTAATAAACAGTCATACAAATAGAGAGCTAGTGAAGGATTCTGGAGAAAACTTGATCCAATTTACATTTTAAGATTACTCTGGCTGCAGTGGGGAGAGCAATTAGAAGAAAGAATGGAAGCCGGGAAACATCAGAAGGCCACTCCTTATAGTTTATGTCAGAGATGATGCTGGCTTACACTAGGGTAGAGGCAATGAAGATGGAAAGAAATGAATGGATTCAAGAGATATTTTAGAGGTAGAACTGACCCAACATTGTGGTGGAATAGACATAGGGATACAGAAGTAAAAGAAAATATCCAGGATAACTCCAAGACTTCTGGCTTGAGGAAAGGGGCACACTGTGGTATTAAGATGAAATAAAAGAAGAAATTTAAAAGAGCAAAATTCATAAGCTCAGTTTTGGAAAACTATGAAGGATGAGATGCCTACAGGCATCAAATGAGCAGCTGAATTCCTGTACTGGCATTATACTCCCTTTACAGCACTGACATTACTGTGAAATTATTTAGTGTCAGCTTCCCCACTAAATAATTCAAAAGTAGGTACCATGTCCTTTATCCTTGTTGCCTCAGCACCAAGACATAAAACATATGAGGCACTTGATAAAATGTTTTCTAAACAACTTTTAATATTCTCTTCTAAAATACACCCTAGGATAACATCTAATTTACCATTCCTTCAGATGGCAGTTATCTTTTACTCTTTTTGCAAACTGGGACTATTAATGCATTCCATCCCCTAGAACATCTCTCATTTTCTCCACAATTCCACAAAGATCATGAATAGTAACCTAGCAATATCAGCTTTGAATTCTCTTGCCCCCATATCCCCCACCCTAAGACTTGAATCATTCAATATTTATTTACTAAGTACCTACACTAGCTAAACAATGGGTTTACCAAAATTGAGAAATACAGTGCCTTTCTTAATGGAATTAGTTCTTTTCTGAGTAAGGTAAACGCATATAAAGAGACACAGTACAAGGTCATAACTACTTTAACACAGGTCTAAACAAAGTGCTTTGGGAAAAACAAAAGTGCCTCATTCATTTTTGCAAGGAAAGACCTGGGGATACTTCCTTAAGGCCATGGAGATGAGACAGAAATATACCAAATGAGGTTCCTTGGCTCCTTCCCCATAAAGCCAGGAGACTGTCTGCAATTATTCATTCCGCTATAATAAATTCCTTTATTATCCAGACTTATCTAAGTAGATTTTGAATGCTCAAAATAAAAATAATAAATAAGTAAAAATCCCAAAATAAAGCAAGTTACAATGAATTTGTCTTGCTTTTTAAAAATGTCTTGAAGTATACAATTATTTGCAAACAAGAAAGAATATGAGGATACAAACCAAAATATTAACAATGGTCCTTTGGGTGGCATGATTAAGGGTAATTTAGATCTTTTCTTTCTCCTTTTGTACTACTGCTTCCTCCAAGGTTTTATGGAATGAGCGTGAATTATTTTACTACTGGGACTAACAACAAAAAAATTCTTTAAAATCCTAAATCTACTAGATTTAGAACTAAAAAAATTTTTTCTTCAAGGTGGTACTCTGTTCTGTCAAGGGTGAAGTAAACAGACAGGGAATGGGAATTAAATTCATACAATCCTTCTTGTGGTCAGTCTGTCCATATATCATCCAAAGCCTTAACAATTAAACTTTTGATTTAATAATTCCATTTCTAAGATATTACTCCAAAGGAAGTAATCAGCAACACAAAAAGAACTGTTCAAGGATGTGTATACATACTGACAATAGCAAAATATTAAAAACAACTTTCCTTTCCAACAATTCACTCATTCATTTAACAAATATTTATTGAGTACCTACTATGTGCCAGGCACTGGAGATACAGCAATGAACAAACAGTACAAAATCGAGACCAAAGTACTTGCCCTCGAAGGAGCGCACAGTCTAGTGGGGGCTGGAGGATGGAATATAAATAATAAAGAAAATAAGTAAAATATTTGGCATGTTATATTTTGATATAGACCATGAAGAAAAAAATTAAACAGGAAAAGGGAGGTAGGGAGTAAGGGGAGTTGTTATACAGGTGGTCAGAAAACATCTAAGGTGGTAATATTTGAGTAAAGTTTTAAAGTGACTCGTTTTATACCTAGAAAATGATTTACTCCTCCATTAAATCTATCTCACTCTTTTAAAAACTGCTTTGGTAATTATGTAATACATTTCTTTATCCTAAATATAAAGATACGCTAAGACCTAATGATTCTTCCAGACCTACCTTAAAAAGTCCATGCTTATGGTCATTCACGGTCTGTCCCTAGCACAATTTTCAATGCTCTCCCATCTTCACTACTGTCAAATAAATCTCTTCCTTTTATACATCACTTACTGAACATTATGTTTTACACCATTATAAAAATGATGACCTTAGTAGAAAGAATATAGTATCACTAAATGTTTCTGTATGGTTCAGTTACACACAGATTCAGTGTAATCACTCTAAACTTTGATTCTCAAGTTATTCTGGACACAGCTCCTTACCTCAAGTTTCACAATGAATGTAATGTTACATGCAGAAAAAACACAGCGGCAGTCTCCATTCATACTTCTAGATCAGGGTTACCTGAGTTACTTCAAGGTCTCATATATTCCCTTTGCCAGAAGAAATTTTGAAAGATGGTGCAAAGAAGGCAGTGTGCCTACTTAGACCTTTGCTCCTCAGTTTATCAGCATTTCAGATGACTAAGGGAAGCCTCCTAAATTCTAATGCCTGCAGGGTAACAGAGGTAACAGTTAGGTAAAGCTACTGCTTAAGCATGGGACTGGTAACTTTCCTCTGCTAAAGCTACGTCAATTCAAATTTTGTGTGAAACACTGGGCTGATCAAACAAAACTTCAGAGTACCGATGAAAAGGATGTGTAAGACGCTACTGATAGACTGGGTCAATAACTCACTGAAATGACTTTGGGAACCCATGGTTTAGGACAGGGGCCAGCAAACTTTTTTTTGTAAATGGCCAGAGAGTAAATATTTAAGCTTTTTGAGCCAGATGGCCTCTGTTGTAACTACTCAACCTTGCCACCAGTGTGAAAACAGCCAGATACTATGGAAACAAATGAGCGTGGCTGTGTTTCAACAAAACTTTACAGTCCCGTGGTCGTAGTTTGTCAACCCATTCAGCATGAAGTTAAATGTGTAATGATTCTAAAACATCACCAGGAGTGCATTTTTTTCCTTTTGTTTTAGCTAAATTCCTGGTACTGTCTCTCATTGTTATTTCTTAATAGAGGGATACTGGAAGAAAAAAAAAAACTACCTTAAATTAGCTGACAATTTTAATCATGTTTTTACAAAGAAAGAGACAAGAGAGTGTGTAAATACAAAAGAGCAGCAGTTACAAATTCTAGATGAAGGCAGAGAAGCTGCACACAAAATGCTTTACAAAGTGGGCTATACGAATTTAAAGCCACCTGGTAAGATGTGAATGAAGTTTTAGCTATAAGAATGTTCATCAACAATATTTTTATAATAATGAAGAACTGAGAGCAGCCTGTATGTGCTGCATCTAGAAGACTAGTTGAATAAATGATGCAACCATTTAAAGTAACAGGAAATATTTATTGATAAAAAAAGATATTGCTGATGTGGTTCTTTTTTAAATGCAGGTTACAGAACGGAATGTACGGTATGATCCCATTTTTGTGAAAATAAATGTACATTTACACAAATAAGCATACACAAAACTACCTAGAAAGATACACCAACCTATTTACAGTGGTTACCATGGACAGTGAAATTATGGTGATTATATCTTCTTCTGGATTACTTGTAATTTCTAATTTTTCTGTAAGTATATACTGATTTGGTAATAAGAACTAAAAAAGGTGCAGAATTACTTAGGGCAACATTTCCAAAATAAACTCCCAAAGTACATAAGTTGCATCAGTTCTTAGAATTTCAAATAGTGATTTCTCCTCAGTCTCCAAATGCTAGCTAGAAGGGCCAAGAAAACTTAGGAAATACACATAAAAAGAAATGCATATAATAAGGTAAGTTAATAAGAGTCCTCAAATAGGGAGTCACTACAGGAAGTCTGGATCATTTATCAAACCACCACCACCTAAACAATCAAGAATATTTAAGAGACTATTCCAATTTATCTATTTTATATACTGCCTCTGGTTCAACGTTTGAATGGAAAAAGCAACTATCATTATTCACGCCACTGATGAGAGGATCTTCAATCACCAACTTTGGGGGGAAAGGAAGAAGGGGGGAAAAAGTCACACTACAAGGTGATGGATCTCAAAATTCCATGAGAATTCCATATTCGGGGTCCAAACATATCTGTAAGAGACTCAAAGGTCAATTATTATTATGGAAATGCTAACCGGATCCTAAATGGGATGTTAATAGCCAGTGTAATTCTGGATCACCTGCCTAGCCCATCAATAAAATAAAACTCAAATAATAATTTAATAAAAACTATTTTTTCAAATGAGTCTATGAATAGCCCTCACAAACAAACACTGTAGCAGAAAGCATACACACATAAAAATGTTACAATTATATAAAGTTATATATGCACCTAGATGAGGGCTCAAGCACAAATAATTTACTAGGGTGGTGGGACTCGGGGGAGTTTTAAATCCATTATCATTACACAATCAAAACAGGAAGATTTTTTAATAAAGTATAAATGCGGTCACTAAGCAAATATAACTTATTCCTAGACTAGCTATACTGTTTCCAAGCAGGCACATAAAGCAAAGTCTCAAAAACATGCACATTTTATAAACCCCCCAACACGGGCACAAACACCTACTACTGTGCTAGTCATCCAATATCGAACAGGATGAGATTCTGAAAACTCACCATTCGGGCCCGAAGTTCAGCGTCTGCGTTTCCGCTGCCATTCTTTTCCGTATGTTTACAATAGATTTTTATTTGAGGAGAAACCTGTTAAAGAGAAAAATATCTCCATACAGTTGGTCAAGACTAAATGCAGAATTCCAGCCCACAAAGTATAGTTAGGGAGTGCGTTCTGCTTGTGGCTCCTCTCAACCAGTCACCAGAATGAGGTCTCTTAATCCCTATTTATAACAATATAGCAGGCAAAGTAAAAATGAATAAATCCACCTTTACATCCCAATTCACCATCTTTTTATGTTTACGTGGGGAAAGGAGGCATGGTACAAGATGATGCTGGTGAGATAGGTGGTAGAAGACCATGCAGGGCACTGGGGACCAAATTAAGGATTTCTTTTTTTAGCCTTCGAGCAATGGGGAGGGAATGAAGGGTAACAGATTTACATTTTAATTTGTGTTACTCCCTTGCAATGGCTCTCCCATCACCATGAGGTGTATCAAAGATTCTCCTTACCTATCTCACAGCTTCCGCCACAACTCTCCTCTCCCCACTGTCTGCTTAGCCCTTTACACTCTAGTGATTCTTTAAAAGTTACGTTGGACCATCAAGTTAAAATAATAAGCTAACCAATTTCATGAGTGATCCATCAAGAGCAATTTCAAGATATCAGATCTTTAAGTGAAGTAAGTCAGAAAGGGAAAGACAAATACTGTTTATTACTTATAAGTGGAATCTTTAAAAAGCCAAACTCATAGAAACAGAGAGCAGAGTGGTGGTTACCAGGGGCGGGGGGTGGGGGAAATGGGGAGATATTGGTCAAAGGTACAAACTCCAGTTATAAGATTAACAATTTCTGGGGAATCTAATGTACAGTGTGGTGATTATAGCTAATAATACTGTATTGTACACCTGAAAGTTGCTAATAATACTGTATTATATACCTGAAAGTTGCTAAGTTGCTAAAAAGAGTTTCTTTTTCACAAAAAATGAAATGGTAATTATGTGATAGGATGGAGGTGTTAGCTAATGCTATGGTGGTAATCATTTTGCAATATATAAATGTAGCAAATCAACACATCTGACACCTTAAACCAACACAATGTTATGTCAATTGTATCTCAATAAAGTTGAAAAAAAATGACATGAGAGTTTAGAAAACAGAAAATACTGTAAACATTGTAACATACTATTAATATGTCCAAGATGTATCACATCGCCCTGATTGTTGCTGTTTAAAAGATCTAAAAACAATAAACTAGAAACTGGTCTAAAACACAGAAACGGCAAAGTAAAAATGTGCTAACGTCCAGAATCAGCTATTTATCTGCCCTCTTCCTGGAAAGTATTTCTGGCCCCGTGTCAACCATGTGGGTTCCAAGGAGATTCCCATGTTCTTACTTAATCCTGATTACCTTTTTTGCCTGGCCAGACAAGCGTGCACACCAGACCCAAGCTGAGATCAACCTAGTGCCCTCCCCACCTCATACTGATGATTCCAAAAAAACATAAGGCATATGGTTTTTCACACTTTAAACTCTCTGGAACTGGAATGCATCTTCATCAGTGCCATGCCACAACTGCTACCGGCCCACAAGGGAAGCTGGGTCACAGCCATCATTGTCCGCACAAGGGTGAAACATGGTCAGAGCCGCTCCTTATCGTCATCCTTGTACCCGATTTTAAGTGCTGCTTAAAACACTTTCAAAAAGATCATGCTATGATTCTAAATTGAAACGTACTGTGTAACAGAAAAGAAAGCAAATACAGCAATAGGATATTAGTGAAGTAACTCTTCATCACTGGAGGAATGATTGCAAGTGCTTTGCAGAACCTGAGAAAGGAAAAAAAACCACATGAAGATAAGCTTGTTGTGGTTTGCTAGTGAGACTTGACACTGCACAATCCATGTGGCCACATGCAGCAGCCCTGAAGTATTTAGAGGAAAAATTAAACAGTTCAGACTGCTTTTAAGAACTTCACAAGCACCAAATCACTGAATTTTAAATCAATGAGAGAATAATGGAGCACTCTCTTAAGAAATGCTTCATCGCCAACACCCTTAATGACATGACACTACACGGGTGGGGAGAGGGAAGAAGAAGGAGACTTCTACAGTCCTAAGTTTTTCACAATTTAGAAGAGTCAGACTTAATGTGTAGAAAGCTGAAGAATATCTTAATCAATTTATTTCACTTTTATTTTCCTTTTTATATATGCACAAAATAAATACTATATAATAAAAATCTATTAGCCTTATTTGCTAAATAAGTTTAAAAGAATTCTTTTTCAAAATGTAAAATAAAAAGTCTAAGTAATTAAAAAACTGTGCCAGCGTTTACTTGGCAGTATGATTTCTTTCTTAGTAATATATAAAACGAAGAAGCTCACAACTGATGCATGTTAGATTCAATTAAATTATGGTACATCCCAAATGAAATCACTTGTCAAAGTAGTGATAAGTCAGGTAAGGTGCCCACTGTAGATTAGGACAAGTATCCTGCTTAAAAATCAGCTGTGTAAACTTATTTAGCATAAATCAATTCAGTGTGCTTTAAAAAAGTACGTGGACCTACTTGGCTAACAAGCAGACCTGTAGAGACTACAACTATAAGATTTTATTGTAACACGAAACATCCTGAAGGAGTGTTTTTAACCACCATTTTAAACTCCACATAGCCAAATGTTTTATATTCAAACCCCTATGGACTTTGGACTTTGACCACTGGAAAACAGCTCTGAATTAATAAAGCAGGTCCAGATTTGAACCAGACCGCATTTATAAAGCAAGTGAATCTCAATTAAAAACTGAATTATTTGTGATATTTGTGAAAATACTAAAATCATTCTTAGAGATTTAATATTCTTTTCCCCTTTTAATTACTACAAGGCTACACAGGTCATGGAAATACAAACTCCAGGGGCGCCATTACCACAAAGGATGCAAATGGAGCCCCTAGAGTTGTGTTGTGCAGGCAGTGGTCTTGAGTTACAGAAGCCCTGGATGCAGGCAGCACCTAAAGAACATCGAGCAAGGAAACCTTTATCACTCATTCCACCTATAAACCTTTAGGTAGAGACAAAATACCGTACAGCAAAAACATTAAAAGCTCAGAAGTTTTTTTAATGCCTTGAGCTGGGAGCCTAACCACCATTTACTACTTCCTATGGTAAGAGTTTTCTGGAGAACTTTTAAGAACCTAGAATAATAATCCAAGCAATTTAATTATCAACTAAAGAGACCTACGTTACTCAGAATGGTGTTCTGCTCATTCTCCTTTATGAATTAAAGCAGGAAATCTAAAAGCTATGACTGAAGAAATCTAAACATTTGAAGTACTGTAACTTCTAATCCTGAATTCCCCACCCCAGATTGCTCCTTCCAAATCAATTTAAATGAGCCCAGTTCTAATGTATTTATTTATATGTACTGGAGGGATTGTCTTACACGATGTCTTTGAATTATAAATTATTTGGAATGGAAAGTGGGACTTATTTCTCAATTGCCCTTTCTAAGGATGCAGTGAGGTATCAAAATTAGCACAGGCTTTGCCGTCACTTAAACCCCACCAAGCTAAGTGTTGTCAATTCAAACCCCCCGCACACTTGTGACCAATTAGAAAACAGGTCTGAATTTTTATAGCAAATCAGGATTTGAGCCAGACTCTGGAGGCTGTGCTCCCACCATGCTCTTCTGCCTCTTTAGACTGCATTTTCTTGAAACAACTTCCTTCCTTTTCCTCCACGGCCAGCAATATACTGATATATTTTTCCTATCTTCACTTCCTTCCTATTTAGTCAAGATTCCCCAAAAGCTTCTCTCCTTTTCTAACTTCCCTCAGCGTACCCATTGTTTATTTAACTATAAATTCTGTGTAGATACTGTCTTGAGTCTTACTTACAATGGCGTTCTCTACCGACACTTCGGGTAGAACTCTGCCTGCTGAATCATGGGGGATCTAACATAGAACATACAGTGGAGGTGCTGTCATAGCAAGAGCAACCAAAAATTCTTCCACAAATTTCTGAACTGCCCCCCATCCCTGCTGTGAATTACATATTTGACTTTTTTCTCCCATGACCTACGTGGCTTTCCAGTAGCCTGCTCCTCCCAGATATCCATCTAACAACAACTGATCAAGGTACCACTGTTTTCACCATCCACTGATCAGCCAGGTTCAAAAGCCTAGTCATCAGAAATTCATTCCTCTTCTCTATCCCTCATATCCAATCATTTTGCCTGAAATTTGGTCAATTCCTCCTTCAAGATTCCTTCTGCATTCTGCTTTCATTATAGCCAAACATCTGTTAACTCATGTCTGGATTATTACAATAAAATTCTAATCTGCTTCCCTGACTCAGCCTCTGATTACATCCAATAAGATCAATCTTTCTAAAGCACTGCTCTGGTCATGCCTACCCTTCTTTATAACAGTCACTAAACCTACTGTGTATGGTCAAAAATCCTCATATTTTCAGCTTCCCATCAATCTAACAATCTGCACCTTCTCAACTCAATCTCCCACTGTTTCACCTCCAAACTCAAAGCCAGATGATAACTTTCTACTTCTCTACTGCATTCTTCTTCTGTGGTTCTGGCTCATGCCATTCCCTTACCCCAGAAGGCTCACCCTCTCTCCTTTACAGTGGCTTATACAAAACCAAGGATCCATTCAAATAAACACTCCATAAAGTATTTCCCAAAGTAGAAGAAGGAAAATCTAAACAAAGGGTGCAGAAATGGAATGGAATCTATAGCATGCAATACTGGCAGTGGGGTACTTTTTGAATCTGTATAGAAAAGCTTTAAAGGAAAGAGAAGACGGAAAAGAATCAAATTTGGGAGGAAGGACACACCGTTTTGGACAAAATGAATGTGAGGTGCCTGAGGAGCCATCCAAAAGACCATAATATACATACACCTGAAACTCCAGTATAGAGTCAGGATAAGAGACATAGATTTGGAAGTAAATCTACAGAATTGAAACCAAAAATTCAATGAAACTATCCCAAAGTAGGAATCAAGAAGGGACAAGCTCAAGAGACAAGAACAAAGCCTCTGCAAACACTGTGCAGGAGGATACGGGAAGGAAAAAAAAGACCATGTAGTTAGGTATCTCTAGCCCTAACCTTTCACCTAAAATCAAATTCACTGACTCTAGCTTTCTCCACATTCACTTTACCTGAAGCAGAAAGGAGAAAAAGCTAGGTTCTTTTTGGGGAGATTATCCATTTGCTCAATAAGGCTAAAAACTAAAGTGAAGTTTGGTAAAGCAATGGTCATATCACAGAAGTCTTTGTATTTTATATCTCAAGAGCAATGAAAGGCTATGAAAAGATTTACGCAAGAAAGTGTCCAGGATGAAATGTGCACTGTAGAAAGATCATTCAGGATGCCAAGAAGAGAATGAATCAGTAAGAGCTAAAGAGAAAGGAGGGGCGTTATAAATCCAACAGATTGTATGTATCTACATACCAGTAGAGAAGAGAGAGCAGTAATGATTAATAAGTATATTCACTAACATGAAAAAATGTCAACAATATGTTAAGTGTTCAAGACAGGTTATAGAATACAGAGAATATAATTATATTAAACACATTTTAAAATACATTCTTAGTGGGTACATATAGATATGCCCACAGATGTTCATATTCTGAATGGTGGAATTATGAGTAATTCTTTTCCTAGTAAGTTACTAATTTGTGTTAACAAAGATAGCACTGGCAAAGAAAACAATTGGACAAATTCAGAAGTTTCAAATATTGAAGTCAAAAAAGAGAAAGACTGAAAAATCTTCATTAACTCCCACAGTGAAGTCATTGTTGACTTAAGAGTACAGTTATAGAAGTGTGGTGAGGGACAGAGCCAGACTTCAGTGGTTGGGAGGTGAGGAAAGGAAGACTACAAATGCAGTCAACTTCTTCTAGAATCTTAGCTGCGAAAAGGTGAAGAGAAATGAAGCAGAGTAGAAAGAAAATTTCCCTTTTTATTTTGGATGGAAATATCCTAATGGAAAAGTACTAATAGAATTAAAAAGTAAAGAAACAATTTAATAAAAATATGATAGAAATGAAGCTCTGAGAAGGCAGGGTGGATGGGGCTTCAGAGAACAAATGGAGAAAAAAACTATCCCTATCCACTTGTGACAAGAGCAAAGTATGTCCAAATGACTTAAGATACGTGCAAATTTATTTTTGTGGGGTTTTCTTTGGGGAGGTGGGGAGCAAGAGTAAGCTGTGGGGAATTCACATTGATGGCCTCAATTTTCTCAAAGCAGTAGGCAAATGACAGAGTAGATGACAGGGTAAGGTTTGAGAAGAATGAAGAAAAGTTAGCTGCTGTGATCTACAATAGTATTGTTTTTTAAAAAAATAAACTTTATTTAGGAATAATTATGGATTTATAGAAATGTTACAAAGACATTACAGAAAGTTCCCTCAGTTTCCCCTAATATAAACAACTTACATTACCACAGTACATTTGTCAAAACTAAGACACCAACATTGGTACACCACTAGTAACTAAACTCGGATTTAACCAGTTTTTCCAACAATGTCCTTGTTCTGTTCCAGGATCTAATCCAGGACACCACACTACAGCTAGCTACACTAGTTCTGAAGGCCCAATCAAGATGGAGATGGCACCTATCTGCATGGTTGTGGGCTTCTTTCTCCAACTCAGCAGCCTGAGTAGAGGGCAGAGAGAGCTGACAACAGGACTGAACCTGGGTTAGGATTTTGTCAACACAGTAAACGGAAGAAAAAGAGGGCAAAGTGGAGGATGCTGGCAAAAGTGTGATTGAAGCACAGTGAGGAAGGAAGTAAAAACAGAAGATAGTTTACAAATTTGAGATGTTGGTAATGTCAAAAAGCAAGTATAGCAGGAATAAAAATGAAAGCACTAGACAAATTAGAGATGGAGGTAAGTCAAGGAACCAGGAGCCTGGGAAGATTGGATCAGTCATCCTATGGACTCTGAAGTAACTTCCAGATAATGGCAGAGAGAATAAAGAAGAAAATGAAGGATGATGCCCCAGGGTCTATATCTGATAACGAGGGGAACAGATAGTTGTATTGTCAGACAGCATGAACTTCAGAGGAAAAGAGATTTTGCAAAAAGGAGGAGAAACAATGGCTAAAGTGACTATACCTAATCTATCATCTAAGCTAGAAAATGTCTGTGTGAAAGAGATATTAATAATTACATAGAGACAACAGGAGCATTTCAGGCTGAATGGTCATCTGAGTAAAGAAACAGAACAGGCATCTGAATGGAAGAGGATGAAGATCCTGATGCTGTCTGCTGATTCACCTACCACTGTGCAGGAAAACAGTACTGATAACCTAAGAGGGATAAAGGGAAGGTAAAATTATCAGGGCAAGATGGGCTTCAGTTACCTTAACATCACTGAAAAACATACTTTGAATAGTTTAACACATGGAGAGGTAATAACACTCTCAACCTCCCTATTTTGGCCTCTATTCTCCTTTGGCTACTCCAATTCTAAGGATAAGGACCTCAGAGAAAGGTCTACCCTCAAATTTTAAATAGAGTTGACTTAAAAACAGCTGAGAGAATATTTCTACATACCTGCTATTTCAGACCTTGTCCACTATTCAAAATTCCTTATAAGTGAATTCAAGTAATATATTTCTTCTGCAGTTAATACCAGAAAGTTGGTCTTCTTCAATAAACTGCATCCTGTGCCTGACAATGAACTTTATTTAATCTGGCCTTTTTGTCAACTTTTTAAAAACTAAGCTAAATCACTCCTCACTAGCAATTATTTTACCTCTGATTACTAGTATATAAGTATTTTTCTTTTTTTCTGTATATTTTTCTAGTTTTCCTGACATCCTCAGCTCCTCTTTGGGACCTCATCTATCACTCTGTGTGTACATGAGTACATGTTCAAGGGTGAAGAAAGAGAAGAAACCAACCTAGCCTTTTCTTACTGCTGGGTTTGCAACAAAGAAAAGGGAGACCCTGGCCTCACACAACCTGGCACTGTGTTGAGGAGTCAGATGTCTTCTGGGCACACGCAATCACTATCAACATGAGCAAGCTATGGATCTACGTAGTAAGTTCTGTCTGGACAAAGACAGCCAGGAGAAGCCAAAGCAGAATCAAAATCCGGCATAATGGCTAATTATGAAAGTTTTACTCTGAAAGTGTTCCCGATATTGCTTCCCAGGAGAAGTCTTGATATACTGATTAGCTACCACTATTATACTAACAATTCAAAACACATACTCCTTTGAAAACCCCCTGAATCTTTCTTATAAACAGTAACTACTACTGCAAATCTCCCTTACATGGGTATGTAAAAATTACCCAGAAAAAAACTATGGCAAACCTGGAATGAAGTCCAACCGGTACCATGCATGTGGTCTGTCAAAAGACTAACACAGAGGGCTTCCCTAATGGCGCAGTGGTTGAGGGTCCGCCTGCCGATGCAGGGGACACGGGTTCGTGCCCCAGTCCGGGAGGATCCCACATGCCGTGGAGCGCTGGGCCCGTGAGCCATGGCCGCTGGGCCTGTGCGTCCGGAGCCTGTGCTCCGCGGCGGGAGAGGCCACAGCAGTGAGAGGCCCGCGTACCGCAAAAAAAAAAAAAAAAAAAAAGACTAACACAGAATGAACACCAAGGAACCTGAATCTGCCTCCACCTTCCCAACCTCTATTTTCCCAAAAGCGGAAAAAAGAGCTACTCCTCTAGCACTCTTCACATGTACCAAATAAATAGTTCTGTGCCCATTCCAACAAACAGCCATTTTTGTCTTAGCCAAATCTGGATTAAGGTAACACAAAACTGGGGAATTCCCTGGCGGTCCAGGGGTCAGGACCCTGCTCTTTCACTGTTGAGGACGAGGGTTCAATCCCTGGTTGGGGAACTAAGATCCCACAAGCCGTGGGGTGCAGCACAGCCCCGCAACAACAACAAAAAGATAACACAAAATTAATAACTCCACTCCTGCAAATTAGTTCAACCACTTTGGTAATATCTATTACATCTAAACATACACCTATCCAGCGATCGCACAATCCACTGCTAGACATACATGCAAGGAAAATTTCTACTAAGAGAAGAGTATAAGATATTCATAGTAGTTTTATTCATAACTACCAAAACCTGACATTTGTCTATTATGTTTATCAACACAAATGTCCATCAACAGATGAATGAATAAACAAATACAGGAGAGCTTCAAGGTTGGTGAAGGTGTGGAAACGATGGCACACCAAAGAGCTGTGAAGCTCTGCATCCCTTCCCACATACCTTGCCCTATGCATCTCTTCCATCTGGCTACTACTGAGTTAGGTAACATCATTAATAATGAGACAAACTGACACCATGTGTTTCCTGATGTAATACACTAAGGAGAACACGGCATCACTTATGTTATATTCCTAACAATAATGCATAAACTGAAATTAATCTTGAAAAAAAATCAGATAAGCCCAAATGGACAGACATAAAATCAATCAACCACAGTCACCAAAAATACCAATGTCATAAAAGACAAACGCTGAAGAACCATCCCAGATTAAGGGAGACTACAGAGATATAAAAACTAAGTGCAAGTATGATGCTTAACTCCATCCTGAACCAGCAAAAAATATGCTATAAGACACATTAAAGAGACAAATAGAATAATTTGAATAGGAGCTATGGATTAGACAATGGTATTGTATCAATGTTACTTTTTTATGATTCTGAAATTTTTAGTGTGATTATGTACAAGAATGTTCTTATTCTTACAAGGTAACACTAAAATATTTAGAGGAAAAGGAGCATGAGGTCTGTAATGAACTCTCAAATGGAACAGAAAAAAATTACATAAATTTAAAATTGTATCAAAAATTATATACATACATATTGCATATAAGGAGAAAGAAAAAAGAAAATGAAAGATAAAGTAAATACAAGGAAATGTTAAAAACTGGTGACCAGGGAATTCCCTGGCAGCCCAGTGGTTAGGACTCTGTGCTTCCACTTTAGGGGGCACAGGTTCAATCCCTGGACGGGGAACTAAGACCCAGCATGCCGCGCGACCAAAAAAAAAAAACTAGTGGGCTTCCCTGGTGGCGCAGTGGTTGAGAGTCTGCCTGCCGATGCAGGGGACGGGGGTTCGTGCCCCGGTCCGGGAGGATCCCGCATGCCGCGGAGCGGCTGGGCCCGTGGGCCATGGCTGCTGGGCCTGCACATCCGGAGCCTGTGCTCCATGGCGGGAGAAGCCACAGCAGTGAGAGGCCCGCATACCACAAAAAGACAAAAAACAAACAAAAAAAAGAACTGGTGACCAAACTGGGTGAAGGGCATATGGAAAGTCTAAGTAATTTTTTGCAACTTTTCTGTAAGTTTGAAATTATCTCAAAATAAATTTTTTTAATTGTAGTATATTTACACAACAAAATACTCACCAACAAAAAAGAAAAGAACCAACTACTGATAACTGCAACAATATTACATGAATCTCAGACATTGTATCCAGCAAAAGAAGCCAGTCACCAAAGAATATATACTATATGATTCCTATAATGTTCAACAGGCAAAATAATCAATTTTGACAGATGTCAGAACACTGCTCACCATGGAAGTAGGGACTACTTACTGGGAAGAAGACAACGGAATCTTTTGGGGTGCTAGAAATGCTCACTATCTTGATTTAGGTGGTGACTACAGAACTATATGCACATGTAAAAAATTTTCCAAGGACTTACCTGGTGGTCCAGTGGTAAAGAATGTGCCTTACAATGCAGGGACGCGGGTTCGATCCCTGGTCAGGGAACTAAGATCCCACGTGCTGCAGGGCAACTAAGCCCACATGCCACAACTACTGAGCTCGCACACTGCAAACTACAGAGCCCACGTGCCCTGGAACCCACTCACTACAACTAGAGAAGAGAAAACCCGCACGCCACAACTAGAGAGAAGCCCACGTGTCACAACGAAGATCCCGCACACCGCAACTAAGATCTGATGCAGCCAAAAATAAATTAAATAAATAAATAATAAATCTTTTAAAAAGAAATTTCCAACTATACACTTCAGATTTGTGCCCATATTTACTATATCTTATACCTCAATTTTAAAAAGGTTAAAATAAACCATAAATAATTTAGCTAGAGGGAAAAAAACCAAGTACGATTAAAAATATTTTAATAGACATGAAACAAAACTATTTTAAATGCAAATCTTCTGATAACAAATATTAAATTCACTCCCTACTTAAATTTCTGTCATTAAAAAATTTTTGTACCACTATCTTGATAAAATAATCTGTATATCTGTCGACTCTTTTAAGACCATAAACAAGTCCACATTCAAATGAACCAAGACTCAGTCACTAGGCTAAAATATGTAGGTCTCCATGCATTTTTTTCAAACTTCAGAAAAAGGCTAAGTGAAACAATGAAAAGAAAAGGTCCAACCATGAGAGGGGAACCACATATAGCACATCACTTATAATTGTATAAGACAGTAAGCAATCTTGTAAAAACAGCACATTCACTCAACAGACTACAGGTATAATAATGTCTGCACACAAAAGTATAATTATACATACAGTCAACCCTTGGTACCCGAGGGGGACTGGTTCCAAGACCCTCTGTGGATACCAAAATCCAGGGATGCTCAAATCCTTTACACTCAGCCTTCCACATCCAAGAATATGGAACCCGTGGATACAGAGGGCCAACTATGTCATAAATAGACAAAGAGAACATAAAAATAAAGAAATGTTCATGAGGTGGGATTAATGATTTTTTTCTATTTCCATAATTTGCAGTAATATTCTTCAATTACTTTAACAACAATGTGTATTTTAACATCCACAAGACCTCCCGTTTGAAATATTTTTACAGCCCAAACATAAATGTCAAAGAAAGTTAACTTCTTTGGAACATTAACCCGGTTTAAAAAAACAATTTTAAGGTACAAAAATAAAAGGAAATTCTCCTCCCATCTATTATAGCAGAAAACACATTTTCCTTCTGCACCCATCTGTATGACAATACCAGATGTCTTCATTTTTAAACATGCAAACTTTTAAAAATAATTTTTAAAATACGATCTGTTAACATATCTACTAATGATAAAACTTCATGGAACAAAATCAGGCTTCCATTATTCACTTTATTACTAAACATTTATCTTAAAGAACTGACAGGACTTCCCTGGTGGCGCAGTGGTGGAGAGTCCACCTGCCGATGCAGGGGACATGGGTTCGTGCCCTGGTCTGGGAAGATCCCACATGCCACGGAGTGGCTGGGCCTGTGAGCCATGGCCACTGGGCCTGTGCGTCTGGAGCCTGTGCTCCGCAACAGGAGAGGTCACAACAGTGAGAGGCCAACGTACCGCAAAAAAAAAAAAAAAAAAAAAAAGAACTGACAAAGAACTCCCCTCACACCCCAGGAAGCCAGAATTGTCTATATCTCTCTGGATCGCACATTTTTATATGAAACTTTGCAAAATACTATTTATTTCTATGTTAATTATCCTTTTCATGGAATATCTTCAAAAAAATTATAGATGCTCTGTTGGCTTTTCTCCTCATCCTAAAAAGAATTTAAATTCCTAATTTACAGTGTTGAAATAAACACTGCAATCCAAAACAGTCTGAATCACTACCCATTGCCATGAAACTAAGGTCAACTTTATTCCTAACAGCCACAAAGCAAGATAAATGGATAAACACCATTATAATGACCATACCTTGGAATATCCTCATCAATAAACACACCTAATTACTGATACATGCCGCAACATGGATGTATCACAAATATTACGCTGAGCAAAAGAAGCCAGACCCAAAAAGAATACATACTGAATAATTCCATTTATATAAAATTGTAGAAGAGGCAAAATTATCTATAGTCACAGAAAACAAATCAGTGGTGGGAGAGGGGAAATGACTGCAAAAAAGAAGGAGGAAAGTTCTGGGAGTGATGAAAATGTTACCTATCTTGACTGTGGTTTTGGTCCCATAAGTATATACACTTGTCAAAACTCATCAAGATGTACACTTAATACAAGTATACTTAAAATGAAGGTATTTTATTGTATATAAATTAAACCTCAGAAAGTTAATTTTTAAAAAGACTAAGCTTACTAAAAGCAGACTGCCTCCCTCAAAAAGCAATGCATTTCAAGACTAACATTTTATATTTCTTTTATGTTAAACTGCCTTTCTTTAAATCTATTAAAATTGATGTTAAATAAAGTTTTGGATAATATTTAAAACTGAGAAACACTCTCTAGAACTGTGCCATCTTACATAGTACCCATTAACCGTATGGGTCTATATCAAGTTAAATTAATTAAAATTTAAAATCTAGTTCCTTGTGGGGGAGGGAAGAGAGTAACTTTACAGTGGACAAACCTGACAAAGTATGAAAGTCAACCAAGTATCAAAGTTAATGTTAACAGTGATAATCAATCAATATTAACAGTTATAAATCAGTATATGCTCTTGATATGATGTGATGAAAATGGCACTTTGCCTCTGTGGTCTTCCTCCCAAAAACCCATGACCCATAACCAGGAGAAAAAAATCACACAAATTCCAACAGGGAGGTATTCTACAGAACGCTTAATCAATACTCCTCAAAACTGTCAAGATTGTTAAACACAAGGAAGTCTGAGAAACTATCACAGCCAAGAGGAGCCTATGGATAACTGACTAAATGTAATGGGATGTCCTGGATGGGATCCTGACATAGAAAAATAAACTCAGGAAAACTAAGGAAATCTGAATAAACTATGGACTTAGTTAATAAGCAATACTGGCTAACTAATTGTAACAAATGGACAACAGTAACATAGGACGTTAACAATACAAAACCTGGGTGTGGTATACATGGGAGCTCTCTGTACTATCTTCTCAATTTCTCTGTGAATCTAAAACTGTTCTTAAAAATAAAACCTGTAAAAATAAGAGGACTTGAGTTGTAATAAAAAAGTAAAGGTTTTTTACATTTTAAAAAATGCGATTCCCTCAGTCACACTAACCACATGTCAAGTGCTCCACAGTCACATGTGGCTAGTGGCTGCAGTATTTGACAGTGCAGATTTATAGAACATTTCCATCACAGCAGAAAATTCTGTGGGACAGCGCTGGTGCAGAAGACTATTTTTATGGGACCATTTTAGAAGAGTATTTTATAACTGATTGCAACTTATGAATAAATTTGTATCTACCCAGAATTAAAAACCCTCACTGAAATCTAAAAATCCTCAATGATATGTTTATTCCAGTTTCTATTTCAAACAACTCCTTTTTTTTTGAAAACTCTTTTTAAAAAGTCAACGTAATATCAATATATATAAATGTAATACTGAAAAATGTTCCACTCCCCAGAGCAGCAATTCCCCAAAACACTTTCAAGATATCCAAGATGGCAAAACTGTTAATACTAAGATATTCTTTGCATTTTTCACTATGTTGGCACTGCACTAATCATGGGTAAAACTGCCGGCACCTTAGCACCATTCAAATTAATGGCACCAAACTACAGTAGTCTTCACTGCCATGTGCCATATATTCACAAGAGAGGAAAAAAAGCCAGGTTTACTTAACAATGCCCTTTATAAAGCAGTAAAAACTATTAATTTTTATTAATCCTGGTCCCTGTGTACACAGCTTTCTAATATTCTTAACGTGATGAAATGAGAAGTACACATAAAGCACTTCAGCTGCACACCAAAGTCTCAAAGAAAAGCATTTATGTGACAGCTAACTGCTTCTGCTCATGAAACATCATATTGATTTGAAAGAGCTGACACACAAATTAAATTATCCAGACCTGGGTATATAGCAGACCTTTTTTTCAAAAATGAATGAAACAAGACTGTCACTTTAAGGAAAACAATTGATAGTACTTGTTGCCAATTATAAAACTTGAGCTTTCAAGCAAAAGTTAAAATTTTAGAAAACTTCTATTCATTACCATGAGCTTGACGAGTTTTTCTAGTACTTATACTTTCCAATAAGTAACGGCTTTTCTGATGGATGTTGATATTAATGAATGTGTTTTTTGATACTGCATAATATAAAATATCCATTTAATGCACAAGATAAACCAACAGATTTTAATGTAATGTAATATAAAAGTGCACTGATATAATTCAAATTTCACATTGCAACTAACCTTTATAAACTACTACTTGTCTAATTTTAGTGTAATATCAAAGAAAATCTGCAATAATCTGAAAAAGCTCTTAAAATATTCCTCCCTTTTCCAACTACATACACATCTCTGTGAGGATAAATCTCCTGCACAGACTTCAACTAATACAATAAACAGCAACGGGTTGAATGCAGAAGCAGCTGTGAGAATCCAGCTGCCTTCTACAAAGCAAGTCATAAAAAGCAATTTGTGAAAAGGTGAAACAGTGTCACTCTTCTCAGCAAATTTTTTTAGAAATGTTTTAGAAAATAGGTATTTTTCATTAAAAATATATTTATGTTAACATGTAAAGAAACTATTGCTATTTTTAAATAAATTAATAGACCATTTTAAATTTCTCAATCTCATAAAGATAGATATAACTGAAAAATCAAAAGCTCTTTGGGGTCCTCTAACTCTTAAGAAGGTAAAGGAGTCCTAAGATAAAAAGTTGCGAACATCTATCTCAGAGAAAGAGGAAAAAATGACAAATAAAAGAAATACATAAATTAACATAAAACGAACACACATACCCTGGAAAGCATATCAAGAGGCATAAAATATCCCTAACAACAAGAACACCAAGATCCAAATAGGACACTTATTCAAAGAATATCTAGGGTTTTAAAAATGTATCTTTTCCAAGGACAGAGAAACTTTCCACATTTTGAAATTTACTTATATGACTTCTGACTGCCTCTACCACTAGGATGTAAGTCCCATGAAGACAGGTGTTTTGCTCACCACTATGGCTAGCCCAGCACCTGGAACGAAGAAGGTATTCAAATATTTGTTGGATTGAAAACAAAAAAAAGACAGAAGACTTAAAAACAGAACCCACCAAGGCCTCTATTCAAATTATAAAGATGACACTTTACAATCAAAATGTATCTATTTACATAGCAATAACAATCGTAACCGCTACCATTTATTCACTATGTGCCAGGCATTGTATTGGGCATTTTACTTTTAATTCCCAAATCACCATGGGATATACTTTACAGTAAGGAAAATAAGCCTCCAAGAGGTTAACTTATTTATCTAAAGTTACAGGTAGTAAATGACAGAAAATTAAACCTACATTTCTCTGCTTAATAGCCACAAGCTTTTTCTCTACATACTGACATAGTGCTCAAAACTGCATGGTTACCTTTTTTTTTTTTTTCCCCATTTCCTTGCAATTTTCAGGGGAATTCATTTTGTGGAAGTCCTTTTTCTCCTTTTTCCAATCTCCTTCTCTTTTCCACTATCCTCCAACTTCTACCCCTCTGCATCACTCACTTAAGCAATACAGTGAGCTCTCTAGTTGAGGAAGAGTATATCTTCTCATAACACACTATCAGAAACTTCATTAACAATGACAGAAGTAATATGAAAGATTACATAAAGAGTGTCAGATTCCAGAACATGAATTAAGGCTCTCTGACCCACTGATCTTGCAAGATGGCTTCATCCAGTTACTCAACTGGCCACGATTTGGGTAACAACATCTCAATTCCCAAGGGGCTAATCATGAAATCTGGATGTAACCATCTCTTCAAGGACTGAGCCATGATTTGCCAATTATTAAGTACCAAGACAGTACCTCTGCCAATTCTTTGTCAGTCTCTGCAAGCAAAGGACCAATACTGAAGTGGCCAGAGCTCTCAAGACTTCCTCCAGGTTCAGGACAACTAGAATAAAAGGAGCTTTGTTCCCAAAGAACATACTGGCCACAATATCACTACAAGAAAAAGCTATTACTGTTACTGCCATTCTCCCCACTGCTTCTGAACAATATATAAATGTTTCTCTTTTTTCCCCCCTTTTGGTGAAAGGAGAATAAAATTAGCAACCACTTAACTATTCAAGGAAAAATTACAATGCCATAAACATTACCATATCATTTGATAATCTCACCACAAGCCAATCTTTTCCAGAGAGGGATGCCCAGAGCCTGTGAAAGTTTTACACTGATTGTGTGGAAATCTTTTTAAGCCTCACAAAGCCCTACATATGCTTTACCTCAACATCCAGATTAAAGAATATGTACAACATGAGAAAGGACTCTTCCACCTTATAAATCAATTTAGCTGCAATCTGCTAAAGAAACCTTGGCTGGAAAAAAAAAAATCATAGGAGGTCACATCTGTGGTCTGTCATTCCATACATCATTCTATAATAGATCACTTTGATTAATAATTCCTATGCTTTGCGTCAAAATCTGGATACACTGATATACTAACATAACAAGATGTGAGTTATAAAAAATGACTTAAGCAATTAGATGCTACCAAGGACATACAAGCTACAAACAAAAATAAAGAGAACTTCAAAATGCTCCATTAAAAAAAAAAGTTTGCAGGGCTTCCCTGGTGGCGCAGTGGTTAAGAATCTGCCTGCCAATGCAGGACACAAGGGTTCAAGCCCTGATCTGGGAAGTTCCCACATGCCGCGGAGCAACAAAGCCTGTGCACCACAACTACTGAGCCTGCGCTCTAGAGCCCGCGAGCCACAACTACAGAAGCCCGTGTGCCTAGAGCCCATGCTCCGCTACAAGAAAAGCCAACGCAATGAGGAGCTGGCCGCCACTAGAGAAAGCACGCACCCAGCAAGGAAGATCCAACACAGCCAAAAATAAATAATTTTTTTAAAAGTTTGCCTCAATATTACCTAATAATTCTAGTATACAAAAACATGTAATACAAAAGTTTATACTGTCTCCCTGATCCTTTCCCAAAAGTGAAAGTCCCTGCTACCATTCAAATAATGTGAATATAGATTCATATATAGAAGTCCTACCCTTCAAATTCTCTATGGCTTCCTCATAATCAAGTGTTACTTAATACTGTAAAAAGTACACAGAAATTAAAATTTTAACAGCAATCAATGAAAAATAAATAAACAATGAATTTTTCCACAAACTAAGTGTCTTATTTGCTTATGTTCATTTACTAAGCCTTTACCCTAGATGGTCCTCTGAACCCCCAAATCAAGAAGGTTTGTTAAACACTGCACTAGGAAGTTCCAAGAATGCTTGGTGAGACCTACTGGGCCTCATTCACCGAAAAGATACGCATATATTTTAACTCTTCAGGACATGGAAATTGAAACTGACAAGAATACAGGCATTTTTCTAGGAAAAGGAAAAACATCTAGAAGCTTCTGTGGGATTCTGCCTCAAAAAGGCTACATTCCACCTCCTCTGAGACCTGCCCCCACTCTTAGGAGTGGGACCTTTCAAGACCCCAACCCCATGGCCACACTAATTGGACCAATAATGGAAATTTGGACCAAGTTCAACCAATCAAATTTTCCCTCCCAGGAATCTGAAGTGGGGACACTGAGCTAATAACCAGTTGGCTAGTGGCACTAGAGCTTGAGTTTCTATGTGGCTCCAAGAATGAAGTAGCAATTTTCTTCTGTTTTTGTTAAAGCAGAAAAGACCAGAGTGTGGAAAGACAACTAAAGCAAGATATAAAGAGACAAGAGATGACACCTACTAGCCAGCAAGGAGAAAAGTGCTCTCTGGACCACCGTGCCTCCTGAATGCTTCCCATGGGGTTTCTGGTTCATGTCCTTCATGAAGCCAGCTGCTCTTGGGTGCCTTCAGGTACCTCCTTACCCTTCCCCTCAAAGCACTCCTCTTCCTGTTTCATACCATCAAAAAATCATTATGACAATTTAAGACACAAATTCACACCAGGATCAATGCAGAAAGGGTATGATTATTCTCACGGTTCATAAGGGATCTGAGTGGTACCAGAGAAGTTGTTTCTATCTATAACTTCAGGAGAAATAATAGGACAAAAATAACCGGAGCCTTAAAAGCAAAAATTATCTGTTTGCATAAGCCCTCAGGCTTTGTGCTTCCCTTCAAAACTCACCTGTTCAAAAGTTCTGCTGGTTCACAGCAGGAGGTTTGAGCAGACTTTATTCAGGTCCTTTTAACACTGCAAATAATAAAAGTATTAAAGTAAATAACTCAGCAATCTCTTAGGAAACGTTAGAAACGTAATTTTTATCATGAATATGCTTTACAAGAAATGGATTCCAAACCTGGTTAAAATATTAGAATCACCTGATATGCTTATAATCTATATACCCTGTCCTAACATCTAAAGCGTCTCTCTCAGTAGCTCTGGAATGGGACTGAAAAATATATATTTTTAACCGAAGTTCTAAGTGATTCTGATGAAACTAAAAAATGAGCACCACCATAGGGTTTCAGGAAATGATTATTTAGGGTTTTCATCCAAAACTACATTACAGGGATTTGGTATTAACTTTTTTAACATATCTGATAGAAAAATGACAGCTAGCAAGACGGCAATACAGCATGTATCTTATGCAAATAATCAATGAGCCCCAAGGTGTGACCAGTGCCAAAACGTCCAAGGAGCAAAGCTCCAGATGTGCTTTCAGCTGCAAAATCACAACCTTCTTTTAATGCTCTGATGAGACAATATCTTAAAAATCCACAAGATGGTGACATTTCAAGTGACAAGGAGTGGACTGAAACAACAGCTCTAAGTGATTTCTTAGCTAAAATCAAATGATGCTTTGAAGGCTGCTACTAAAAAGTCAAAAAACAGTAACTAAAAATTAAAGTTGACAATTTTACTAACAGCAAGAAAGCAACTTGAAAAAGCCACTTCCACCTCTGATTTAATTTTTCAAAAAAGTAGCCATGTTACAATGTCCAAAAGGTCATCCAACTTTATCCACTGCACTCTACTTTTTATTTTTTGGCTGCATTGGGTCTTCGTTGTTGCTCATGGGCTTTCTCTAGTTGCAGCGAGCACAGGCTCTAGGCTCGTGGGCTCTAGAGCGCAGGCTCAGTAGTTGTGGCACGTGGGCTTAGCTGCTCTGCAGCAGATGGGCTCTTCCCGGACCAGGGCTTGAACCCACGTCCCCAAGCATTGGCAGGCGGATTCCTAACCACCATGCCACCAGGGAAGTCCTGCACTCTACTTTTTATAAGAGCAAGCAGAAGCAAAAGAGGGGAGAACTAGGTAATAAAAACTCTTCTCTGGGCCTAACTCAAGAGAATAAGCTCTAGGGTATCTCCTATTATTATAACTATAAATAAAGTTCAATTTCAATGAAACTCTGTAGTTACCAAGAAAATATAAAATTGTGTTCCTTAATTACTTGAGGTAAGGAAGTGTATCATACTTTGAAACTATTTTTATAAAATTAATTTTGGCCACTTAAGAGAATATTCTTGGGGCTTCCCTGGTGGTGCAGTGGTTGCGAATCCGCCTGCCAATGCAGGGGACACGGGTTGGATCCCTGGTCCGGGAAGATCCCACATGCCGCGGAGCAACTAAGCCCGTACACCACAACTACTAAGCCTGCACTCTAGAGACCGTAAGCCACAACTACCGAGCCTGCGTGCCACAAACACTGAAGCCCACGTGCCTAGAGCCCGCGCGCCTAGAGCCCGTACTCCGCAACAAGAGAAGCCACCACAATGAGAACACAGCAGCGAAGAGAACGCACACAATGAGAACGCCACCACAATGAGCGCAGCAACGAAGACCCAACTCAGCCAAAAATAAATAAATAAAATAAATAAATTTATTTTTAAAAAAGAGAATATCCTTTTGTTTTTCAAACCTCTCCCCTCTTCTCCCTCAACCTCAAATAAAATTATGGGCAATCCAACAAAGGTATCATTCTGTATTCCTATATAATTAATCTAATATATTTCTCAGTTATCTGGGAGCATAAAAAATGATAAAATGCTATCCTGGTCAAGAAATATTAGGAGTCTAACTATAAGTACTTGACTGTGGAATAAAAATCTACTTATATTTTTAAAGACAAGCAATTCTTCAGGGCATTAAAAATGAATGGAAATATTAGGACTTAATCACCATAAAATCCTAGTGGGGGTTAAGGACGAAAAAAAAACTTGGGTTCAGAGTTTTACAACAATCACCAAATAATGTTAAGTCTATTAGAACTGCTGAAGAAAACAGACATTGAACTTGCCTCTAATATACCTGGATTAACACCAACATAGGCTGTAGATTCAACCTAATGAGACTGGTCCCACTATAATCTATAAGAAATAGAATAAAACAGTACTGAAAATTTAGTCGTCAGGGGCTAACAGAGAATGGCAAATGAAGTCAGTCTTAAAAAATGGAACAAATCAAAGATCCTTTAGAAGGGCAAGGATAAACAGGACAGTAATAATCTGGTCACCCAAAATGGTTCTCCCAGATAGCAATCACTATCAATAGTGTCATCTTCCAGTGTGAAGGTCAACAAAAATATAGACATATGGAATACTAAAACGCAGAGTCATGAGAACAAATGAGCTGATATGACATCAAAGACATTATAATTTGGAACTGTGATTTCAAAAACTCACCAAAGGAACAAGAGAGAGAAATGCAATTCGTTAAAACACTATCTCCTCACTAGCATCACTATGCCTCCTCTTGGCCAAGGAGCTCCACTCACACCCTGAAGTCGCAATTCCTAACTTCTCATGATTTTCAGGCAAGCCAAGACAAATTCTTTTTCATATATGCAACTCACCAACAAAAGCATTTCAAAGCCAAAATATTAAATTCCTCAGATGAATTAAAATGAAAGAGGACATTTATGAAAGCTCAGTAATAAGAATATGGAGATAAGCTGAAAGAAAATCATAAAAAAATTTTTTCCAAGAAAAAGTCTACTAGTATAAAATTAATTGAAGAACTAGTCTGAAAGGTCAAAGCTGAGGAATAAAAAACTCAGCACAGAAAGTTCTACACGTGTAAAATGCTATAAAAGATATACAAACAAGTTAGTTGAACAGTCCCTGAGGAACTTAAAACTAGGCTGGACAACACAGAAATCATTAAGAGGAATTCTTTACCATTAAAAACAACGTGAGTTAATACACTTCTTCCAGGTTATATTCCTTAATGACCTGTGCCTAAGTTTCAAAGGAAATTCATTTCCCTACATTTTCAAATATTCTGAAGTAATTCAAAGATCCTCTTCTTAGAAAGCAATTTCTTTTGAAAAATCCTTTTATCATCAATCTCATTTAAAAACTTTTACTTTTGAGAAAGCTATTTCATGACAATTTCCTGAAATACATTATATGAGCATCCTGAATTTTCCAAATTGGGGGAGGGGAAGGGTGTCATGTTGGAGGAAAGAGATGTGGAAGAAGACTCCAGGGCAACTGAATAACCCCACTCATCTTAGAACCAGTGAGCTGGGTACACACTTCCTACTAGGTTCCCTAGTGATCATGCCTCTCTGGCTAGGCTTAGCCTCCATACTCTTCCCAGCCACACACAATCGCCTCCTACTTCAGTTTCTGCCTCAGGGTCTTTGCCCTCGCTTCCCTAGCCTGGAGCATTCCTCCTCCAGAGAGCCACAGGAATAGATCCTTTACCTGTGTCAGGTCTTCCCTCAAATATTAGCTTCTCCCCATGGCGTTCCCAGGGCACTCCTCCTAAAATTAACCCCTTCCCCAGCTCCCTATTATCCTATTACCCTGTCTCATTTTTTTCCCACATCACTTATCACTACACTATATATCTTACCTAAGTATGTATTTATCTGTCTAGGAATGAGCTTCATGGAAACAGGAATTTTTGGTCTGTTTTGCTCCCAGCACCCACCAGTGTAGTAGGATCTCGATATTCTTCAAACAAATGCACAAATGAAAGAATAAATGAATGGAAGCATATAGTCCCTTCTCCCTCTTCAGTCTCAAAATCCAAAAATGCTTTGTCCGGTATAGAAAAGGTTCAAAGTCCTTTCTTTTCTAGTGAATCACCACCATCACCATTGTATTCCCCAGTAGTAAATGTCAAAAAGACTGTGACATTTCTCCAGATACATACCACTTTTACTTTTTTTTCCTAGTGTCTTCTACTGAGGTAACATTTGATGTAACAGCAAAGTACATATTCCAATTTGAGCACTCTGAAAGCTGCTACACTAGTTAAAACACATAAAAACACCAACAAATGAGACAACGCTTTGTGTTCTAACCAAAACAGACAAACTCTGAAAGGCCAGAGCTGCAAATATTAGAAAGATGAAAGTTAATGTTCAGAAAGGATGACAATTTTTTTTTAATCTAGAAAATCACTAGATTCTAAAAAGGAAATACTATGTAAGGAAAGAATATCTTCCATGCATACAAACTGGGAATCAAAACTGCCTATAATCCAAGGTATTTAACATTGACTAAGTATAATCCAAGGTATACAACACTGGATAAGAATCTGCTCACAGGTTCTGGCCCCTTCCTCAATTTCTTGCAAGTTAAACTGAAATACTTACCTTTCTTACAGAGAAATTAGGTGTGCTTAAGTGCTCTTTCAAGGAAAGAAAAAATTTAAACAAAAACAACAGTGCTAGATAAATGCAAAGCAACGTTACTGCTTCCCAAACACAGCCACACAACCTGCTTTCTTGACACCCCCCCTTCTCTGGTCGCTTGGTTTATGTTTCAGCCACAAAACTGAAATATTCTGAGTGCTTCGTGGGGAAATACTGTCACTTAAGGCTAATGCCCATTTCAACCTAATGTGAATGTTCGGGTCCCAAAGCTGCCATGGGTTCTACCTTCCCAACCTCCGTCCCAGGTTCCGATCATGGATCCACCTGGCTTCAGGCCTGGCCCAGACCCAGTCCTCTCGCCACGGAAGGAATCTCCCCAGTGCAGATGCTCGGCGAGGAAGGCAAGGGCGCATCTCCCAGAGGCCAGGTGTGGGGAGGAGCGCGGGCAGGAACAGCTGTCTGGCCGCAGCAGCTGTTACCCCGGGCACCCCGAGGCTGGGCGGGTGGCTGGCCCCGAGGACCAGGTAGTAGAAGGCGAGCCCTCTGGCCCTAAGCAAGCCGGCCTGACACTGGCCATCCCACCACCCTCTTCCCTTCCTCGGCTCCCACTGCGATGCCAACGGGCCCCGGAAGAAGGGGCTCTCCAGCTCGGCAGCCGAGACGCGCCCGGGCCCGGCTTGCCCCCGGCCGGGGAGTCACTCCGACCCCGCACCTGAACTGTCCCTTCGCCTGACGCCCGAGCCGGCCGCGGCGACTGCCGGGCGGCCTGGGGGTGTCCATGCGGCTGGGCCGGGTCAGGCCAGAGCGGCGGGGAGGCGAGCGCGGGCGGCAGGCCCGGGAGACCCAGGCGGAACGGCGGAGCCGGGGCGCGGAGCGGAGCCGGGCTGGGGAGCGAGACCGAGTCACTGGTTACCTGCGGTCCGGGACAGGGAGTCTCTCAGAACCCAAGTCAGTCCTCAGCCTCAACAACACAAGATGGCCGACACGTCCCCACGCACGTCACGTGACAGCGTGCTCGTTCCGCCACGCCCCCTGCTCTGCCCTCGCCCCGCCTCCCCTCCCTCCCATTTTCTCCAGCCTCCCACGACATCCTTCCTTTCCGCAGCCTCCCTCCCTTCTTTCCCGGGCACGCCCCTGCCCGAGCCCCGGATGTCAGGCTGGAGGAGGGCGGGGCCGCGGCAGGGCGCAAGCGCCTACGAGTCCTTTGGCCGGCGCTCCCTGCCTGCCCTTGAGTTGAGTAGAGTTGGTGTTCAGAGCTGGAGCTGGGCCAAGCGCCGTGTGACTCACCGTCTTCTGCGCCCAATCCAGAGCCCATTGGCAGTTCAAAAAGCTCTGCATCATTTAGGAGCTGATTTTCCACACCAGAACTTTTAAACAGGTTTTCATCCAGCATTTTCCTGCCCGTTTGCCATCCTAGAGAAAATAGGGAAGTGACAAAAGCTGAGGTTCAAAGCAGTTTGTCTGCTTGTTAACGATTCCGGAAAAACTGAGAATTCATTCTAGATTCTTGGAATGTGACAGCAGGGGAGGACTTTAGAGCTCCAGCTCCGTCCTAGTGCATCCGGGACTATAATTCTTTGACCTAAAAATCTCCCAACTGGGGGTTGCCAAATGAAATACAGGCCACCAGCGATATCAGGGACATAACTTACACTAAAAGATTATTCATCGTTTTCCTGAAATTCAAATTTAAGTGAGCGCCCTGTATTTTTTTTCTATATTTTATTTATTTATTTAACTTTATTTTTGGCTGCGTTTGGTCTTCGTTGCTGCGCGCGGCCTTTCTCTGGTTGTGGCGAGCAGGGGCTACTCTTCATTGCGGTGCGTGGGCTTCTCACTGCGGTGGCTTCTCTTGTTGTGGAGCACAGGCTCTAGGCGCCTGGGCTTCAGTAGTTGTGGCGCACGGGTTTAGCTGCTCCGCGGCATGTGGGATCTGCCTGGACCAGGCCTCGAACCTGTGTCCCCTACATTGGCAGATGGATTCTTAACCACTGCGCCACCAGGGAAGTCCGGGTACCCTGTATTTTTATTTGGTACATCTGGCAGCTCTACTCTTCTCAGGTCATCCCGTTCTTTCCTTGTGCCTCCAACCTCTTTCTTATTTATGGGATCCTTCCCATTAGCTTTTAAAAATACTCAAATGTCTTTCATCTTAAAAGTTAATGTTAAAAACTCCAATTCCCCCTCCAACAACCTCCCTACCTCTCTGTTCCCTTTCAAAGCCAAACAGCACAAAAGAGGTGTGTATAAGCACTTTCCTGATTCCCACACCGGGCAAGCAATCATCAACCATTCTAATGTGGCTTCTATACTGACCCATCCACCAATTGCTTGCTCTAAGGACACATCAACCTACAGGTAGATAACTGGAATTTTTCAGTCCTCATCTTGACTTAGTGTTTTCCCGTCTTCATTGTGATTGACCACTCCCTACTTTCAGAAATACGTTCTCCCTTGACCTTTATGCTGTCTCTTGCTGCTCAAAGTGATCAACGGACCAGCAGTATCAGCCTCACTTGGACGCTTGTTATAAACACAGAATCTTGAACAGATCCTTCACAGTCCCATTCTGCTGAACTCTAGAATCACCCACATTGCTCCCCTCCCCTTCCTCTGTCCCCTTAATTTAATGCTCCGGATATGCCCATGTATGAAGGTCCTCAAATATGCTAATTTGTTTTAGCCTTTGCACATGCTGTTCCCTCTTGTCATGATGCCATTCCCAACACTTACGCCATTTCTCACCAACCTGCATGACTCCCGCTCATCTTTAAAAGCCTAAATCATGTGTTATTGATGTGGCTTATCAAGCCACATCTCTGATGCTATGCCACCTGTGCTGGTAATTTTATATGTGTATAAAATATACATATACAAAATTATATATATGGTATAATTTACCTATAGTAAATTTAGTATTTTTAGTATGCAGCTTTGCAACTTTTGACACATTTATACAGGTGTGTATAACTACTACTAAAATCAAGGTACAGAATAGTCCTATTGCCCACAAAAGTTCCCCCAACGATCCTTTGTAGTCAGCCCTAACACCTACTTCCAGCCCCTGAAAACATTGTTCTGTTTTCTCTCCTTATAATTTCGCTTCATGATGTCATATAGATAAAACCATAGAGCATACAGCCTTTTGAGACTGGCTGCTTTCACTTAGCATCATACATTTGAGATTCAGCCACACTGTTGCATGTTTCAGTATTCTCCTTTTTTATTGCTGAGTAGTATTTCCTTGTATGTATGCACTATATTTGTTCATCCATTCCCCAGTTGAGGAACATTTGGATTGTTTCCATTTGGGGAGATTATGAATAAAGCTGCTATGTTCACATGCTGGTATTTGTGTGAACAAAGGTTTTTATTTCACTTGGGTAAATACCTAGGAATGAAATGGATGGTTATGTGGCAAATGTTTGTTCAACTTTGTCAGGAAGTGCCAAACCATTTTCCAGAGTGCCTTAGCCATAATTTTAGCCCTAAAGTATAAGCTTTCAGAGAGCAGGAAATAAATTGAAGGCATGATGATGATGGTGATGATAAAAGCTAATGGAATCCCGTGCTTTTAACCATTACACATACTGCATGACTCAACTTTGCATCCTCAGCAGCTGGCATTGTCCAGGTACACAGTAGATACTCAAAAAATACCTATAAAATCAAATAAATTCTTGATTACCTACTCCTCAGGAAGGGCGCTTTTCTTCTTTTATTCACTCTGACTCTCCTATGTTTCATCAAATAGTAGTTGTAAAATTACAGCAGTAGACTCTGCCTGCCCTAGTCAGGGATAATAACAAAGTTTCAGCTTTATTGTAACATTGATAGAAGCAGAGAAGTTGAAAATAATAGACCATTAGGGGGAGGGAGGAGTAAGAGTTTAGCTCAAAATAAATTTAATTTGTAAGGAACACCGGTTGATCGACTGTGACAGATGTATTTTTCTAAAGAAAATACAACAACATCTGTTCAACAACATCTGTTCAACATACTCCTATAGAACCTTGCCACTACCCTCTCTAGAGGTAGTCTAATTCCCCTCCCCTCAAGCCCTTATAACCAATAGACCGTGGTGGAAGTGAAATGAGATGACTCCAATGCTAGACCATAGAGGCTATAGAGCTTGTTTGCTCACAGCCTCTTTTGAAGCAAGAGCTGATGTATGGTTAAGTCCAAATGCCCTGAGGGTGCCATCCTGCAAGGAAACCCAAACAACAAGGAGTGGCCCAAGTAACTGGCCCCATCAATAGCCCCAACTAAAGCCCCAGCATCAACAGTCGTACACTTGAGTGAAAATTGCCACCAGATGATGCCAGCCCCAGCTGTCGAGTCACACCCAGGCATCCAAGCCCAAGACATCATGAAGCAGAGACAAGCATCCTCACTGTGCCTTGTCTGAATTCCTGATCCACCAAATCCATGAGTATAATAAAATAGTTGTTTTAAGCCACTAAATATTGGGATAATTTGTTACACAGCAATAGTGACTGGAACATCATCGTTATAGATTGAATTGTGTCCCCCCAAAAGATATGCTGGCCTGCTAACCTCAGAATGTACCCCAGGATGTGACCTTATTTGTAGATAGGGTTTTGAGGTAGTTAAGCTAAAATGAAGTCATTAGGGTGGGCCAAAATTCAATATGACAGATGTCCTTATAAAAAGAGTATATTTATACACAGACATGCATGCATAGAGAGAGGACTCCATGTGAAGATGAAGATAGGAAACCAGGTGATATTTCTACACCCCAAGGAACACCAAAGATTGGCAGCAAACCACCAGCGGCTGGGAGAGAGGCATAGAACAGATTCTTCCTCACAGCCCTCTGAAGGAACCAACCTGGCCAACACCTTGATCCTGGGCTTCTATCATCCAGAACTGTGAGACAATGAATGTCTGTTAAGCCACCCCGTTGGCGGTACTTTGTTACAGCAGACCTAGAAAACTAATACAATCATCCAAAAATTTAACGAGGCAGTTTGAAATGAAGGAGATTAGAGGGGGTCAGAGCTAAAAATCTGAGAGTCACCCATAGAGAGGAGATTTTTGAAATCCTGGGGAATCACTGCAACTGCAGTGATTACCAGCAACTGCAGAGAGGAAAAGTATGGAGTTAAGGCAGGCTCTTGGGAAGAAAAGGTGTAGCTGGTGGACAGAGAGAAGTTACAGGTAGGACCGGGTAGAAGCAGGAACCAGTCTCAGAACAGAGGGAGGAAGAGATTGATTGGCAATGCCAAATCTGCAGTTATCAAGGAGTCTGGGGCTGGGGATCAGAGGTGTCTATGGAGCAGGGAGAACAGAAGATTAGGGAAGAGTAGGTGATGAAGAAGGGAGGACGCAGAAATTTGAAAGTGGATAAGAAAGGTGGATGGATTCATCAGTGGAGAGGGCAGTACCGCTCAGATTGGTACCCCAAATAATAGTGTTGGGTACACAGCTGAAAAGCAAAGAGAAAACACAAGGAAGAGAGTGTGGGAAGAGAGCGAGCCAGAGAGCACAGCAAACATCAAGGAAAAGCTGCTCAGATGATAACTATGGAAACAGATCCATTTTTGTGTTTGAAAACATTTTTATTATAAAAGTACTTGCATATTTTAAATTATTTTTTTAAATTTCCAACCTCCAGATGTATACCAAGAAAATTAAATCATAAAAACTATCTTGGAATACAGGTGACTGCCCCACGATGTGTCCCAAATGTTATTCGTTTTCTCCTGAGTCTTGCATATTTAGGATTTCATACTTTCACTGTCCTAAAGAGTTTCCACATGCGTGTTCAACTGCTCTTCTCACTTTCTTTCTGGTCAGAGAGTCTCCTCTCTTTTTTAGTAACTGTTATTAACAGTTGCAGTAGTAAAGCAGTGCATGTTTTTTTTTGTTTGTTTTATTTTTTTAACATCTTTATTGGAGTATAATTGCTTTACAATGGTGAAGCAGTGCATGTTTACAGTTTGAAATTTTTTTAGAGTTCAAAAACATATAAAGGAAAAAATTTAAATCCCCCCCAGACCTACCCAGGACCCTTAGGTTCTCTCCTCTTTCAAGTAACCCACCGGTGACAGTTTCTTGTATGGCTTTCTCCAAAATGTTGTATAAATAACAAGCATGATGTACTTCTTAGTTCTCAGCACCACCAAGAGCTGAGGATACAAGCAGTTTGACCCAAAATCTACTTGGCCACTGACCTCATGCAGCTTAGCTGACATGCACAGAGACATGGCTTTCTATCTCTCATGTAAAACAAAACAAAACACCTGAGCAGTACTGCGCATGCTGCTCTGCTCCTGGCCTTTTTCAAGAGTACGTCATGGGGCCCTCCACATACTTTTCATTGGCTGCCTAGCAGTGATTATTTACATGGATGTATCATAATGCACTTAACTGCCCCCCTGCTGATAGACATCCTGATCGTTTCCATTATTTTTGCTAAAACAAACAATGCAATAACAAGTATCCCTTTAAACATACACTTGTTCATGTTTCTATTTACCTATAGGATAAATTCCCAGAGGTAAGAATCCCTGGGTCAAAGCTCATGAGTATCTCTGCAGCAGACATCTGCCATTCTTTCACAACTGTTCTGCATCTGAAGTATGTTCCCATGTTTGGGGGAAATAAGCATCTTGGTGGGAGACAGAGCTCACCTCCCCTTACAGAAGACAAATGGTCCAGATCCTAACCCTTCCCATCTCCAACACGTGGGCGAGTGACTGGGCTCAGCCTCAGACTCTGAATCTGGAGTAAGCACCTGAAGAAGCAGGACACCCCAAAGTTCTTATCAGCCAGGGCAGGGGCACCAGGCCTGGCTTGTTCCCATGGCGTGCTTTCGGCTGTAGTGCCCAGCCACCTGGCCTCCTGCCTGTTTTCTTAGCGTGGTCCCCCAACCCCGCTAGTGATTCTCCGAGTTCCTCCTTGTCTTTTCAATCAAGTCTCCTGCTGAAATCAGTCCGCTTAGCTTCTGTTACTTGTAATTAAGAACCCTGACTGATTCTGCAGTAGCCAGCCTCCATGATGGCTCCCAATAATTCTGACCAGTCGGACTGACCTGTGTAACCAGTAGGATATTATGGAAATGATGGAACATGCTTTATTTACTTATTTATTCATTTTGGCTGCACAGGCTCTTCGTCACGGCGTGCGGACTTCTCTAGCTGCAGTATGTAGGATCTTAGTTCCCCGACCAGGGATCGAACCCAGGCCCACTGCATTGGGAGTGCAGAGTCTTAACCAATGGACCACCAGGGACGTCCCAATAGACAGTGATTTCTGAAACTTGGTCTTAAAAGACATTGCAGCTTACCCCTTTCTTGTATCACTTACTTTGAGGGAAACCAACTGCTATGCTGTGAGGACACTCTAGCAGTCCAGTGGAGAGGTCCACGTGGCAAGTAACCGAGGCTTCTGGCCAACAGGCAACACCAACTTGTGAACCACATGAGTGGTGGATGAAATCTTCCAGCCCCAGTCAAGCTTTTAGATGGCAGCAGCCCCAATTGGCGTTTTGACTTCTCATGAGAGACCCTGAGCTAGAACCCAGCAAAACCACTTCTGAATTCCTGACCCACAGAAACTGTGTGAGATAATACATGTTAATTATTGTTTTAAGCCACTAAGTTATGGGATGATTTGTTAAAGCAGAAATAAATGACTAATACAAATACAATTTAAAATTTTAACAGTCTACCAGATTGCCCTTCCAAAGGACAACAGCAATGTACACTCCCACCAATACCACGTGGTAGTGTGCCAGAAGCGACTGGTTTTGGAAAGGAGAGGAAGGGAGCGGGGAAGCTGACCCCCGATAAGGTCCCATCTTCAGCGCCTCCCTAAGTTGTAGAATTGTAAGTTGGCCCCCTAGAACCAGTTGGCCTCCCCCGCAACCAGTCAGGCTGGTGGGTAGGGATGTGGCCAGAATCTGGCCTGGTGTACAAGCAGGGTCATCGAGGAGAAATCTGAGCAGGGACAAGGCCACAGGTGTCAGGTCACATGATCAGGCCAGGAAGGCTCAGCAAGTGTCAGCTGCAGGGGCGTGGCAGGTGAACAGGCAGACTGGCAGAAATCTCTCCAGGCTGGTTGGGAAAGGAGACTCAAAAAAACAGAGGAGCTAGGTGAGTGGGCATCTGGGCTTGGGGCTAAGGCAGCAGCCAGGACTGAGCGTTTCTGGGCCACCCTGGCCTGGAGTCCTTCGCATGTGACTTTAAAGACCCAGGGCTCAGAAGAAGACAGAATTGTAGCAGTGCAAGGTAGAAGACAGAGAGGGGACCCATATGTCCTGAGCACTAAATATATGCCAGGGATGGAATCTGCCAGGTAGACAATCACCATTCCCACTTTACAGAAGAGGAAACGGAGGCTCAGTGAGGCTACGTTACTAGCCTAGTATCTGATTGCAAGTCCTATTACATCACACAGTCTCCAGGGCAGAGGCAGAACTGATTTGTTTGTTGGTGTTCCCTATTTCTCAGTCAAAGGGGGGCCTTTGGGGAGTAGACTCATCACCTTTCCAGTGAGACAGATGTCCACGCAATCTCTGCTGTCCTCACTTTCAGAGCTGTCCTCTCAGGCTAGGCTCCCATGTCAGGTGCTTAGAAGGTCCCTGAGTCAGTGGCAGTGGTCTTCCCTTGCCCATCTCTGTCTGCTCCAACAAACTTGGTACGTCCTTGTGAAACAAACATGCACGTGCGGTGGGAGTTTGTCACATGCGAGGCAGCGTACTAGGCCTACAGCAGTAAGGCAGTTTCTGCCCTTCAAAGAGTCCGTAGTCCAAAGAAGGAAGAAGAGAAGAAAAGAGAAGGATACTGCATATTGTCATAAGGATTACAATAGAGAAAAACTTAGGGTGAAATGGGAACCCCGAGAAGGGGCACCTAGGCTGCAAGCATTAAGAAAGCTTCCTGAAGATAATCTCTTAGCTGAGTCACAAACAATGAGAAATAGTTTGCCAGGGGAAGGGAGGGAGTGCCAGGCACAGGGAACAGCATGTGCAAAAGTCTGGAGGAGTGGCGCTTTCTAGGAACTGCTAGGTATTGCATATTCCGGGAGTGTACCATTTGGAAGGGAGGGGGAAGGGCAAGAGATGAAGCAGCAGGCGGTGAGCAGGGCCCAGATCCTGAAGGTGGGGAACCAAAAACTGAAGGAGAGATGTTAGCTACGGTCCACAGTTTATTAAGGTTATTCTAACGGCAGTTTGGACAGTCAGGGCCAAATGATGGCAGGGAAACCAGTTCGGAGGCCGCTGTAGAGACCCAGGAAAAAACCAATGAAGGCCATGGCCATGGAGATGGAGGATGGCAACTGTGGGTAAGAAGCGTGAAGGGAACACGATCTATAGGACTTCATGACCAAGAGGGGGCAAAGAAGTGCTGCCTCTGGTCTTTGTAGTTCCATAACCTAATATTTGTCCGTTTTTTTCCCTTAAGTTCTTTTGTGTTACATTTTCTACCATTTGCAATCACGAGGTTTCAGCTCTTACGTGGCTCTAGTTGTCCACAGAGGGAAATGGACATTTGAAGTAATTATACTGCTGTCTCCATTCCTTCCTTCCTTCTTTTTTCTTTTCTTTTTTTTTTTAATTAATAGATTTTATTTTTTGGAGCAGTTTTAGGTTATAGAAAAACTCAGCAGAAAGTTCAGAGTTTCATATACGCCTCTCCTCCCTCCCCCTCCAGTTTCACCTATTATTAATATCTCGCATTAGTGTTGGTACATTTCTTACAACCGGTGTGCTCATATTGACACATTATTATTAACTGAAGTCCATAGTGCCATTAGGGTCCACTCTTTGTGTTATACATTCTATATGGATTTTGACAAATGTATAATGACCATTATAGCATCATACGGAATGTTTCACTGCTCTAAAAATCCGCTATTCATCCCTCCCTCCCTGCCCTAACCCCTGATAACCCTAATCTTTTCACTCCCTTCACAGTTTTGCCTTTTCGAGAATTTCATATAGTTGGAATCACATACAACGCAACCTTTCCAGATTGGCTTCTTTCACTTAGCGATATGCACTTAAGTTTCCCCCATGTCATTTTGTGACTTGATAGCTCATTTCTTTTCAACAGTGAATAACATTTCTTTTCATCACTGAATTAATATTCCACTGTATGGATCGACCACAGTTTGTTTATCCATTCACCTGTTGAAGAATACCTTGGTTGCTTCTAAGTTTTGAACTATGAATGAAGCTGCTATCAACATTCGAGTGCAGGTTTTTGTGCGGACAAAGTACCTCAGCTCATTTGGATAAATACCAAGAAGCACGATTGCTGGATTATATGCAAGGGCCTCTCCATGCCTTTTTCATATCCACTTCCTCTGGTGGGGAGGTCAGGGTGACCCTACATGGAAGAAGGATGCCTGAGAATTGTAGGTCTTGGGTTTGTGCAGAAACAGAAATTATTCTCCCTGGGGAGCTAAGGGTGTTCTTTTAGGCCAGGGGTCTTTACCTAGGTCCCCTCAATACCCTGGAATTATACATGGGAGGGAAGGGTCATTGGTCCTCATCAGAGTTTCAAGGGATCCAGGAAGCAAGAGAAATTAAGCTGCGGATTTTACCTGCAGGTGAAAGAATCCTCAGTGATGGGAAGGGGAGGAGTAGCTGACAGGCAACCTCAGTACTCAGAATGCCCCGGAGTGAAAGCCAAACCTCTAAGCACCACTTCTAACTCTACTTCGGGGACTTGGTGTGAAACAGGAGCCTAGGCTGGATGTGGCCCCCACAGAAAACACCCTTCTCTCCCCTCCAATTCACAGGAGACTAGAAGCACATTGATGTGATGGCAAAGTCCATTTGCACTGTTTATTTAAAAAGAACAGCCGTAAGGTAAAAATGCAGATGTTTTCTTTTTTGTAAAGACAGCAGGTAAAAAAGAGAAGAAATAAATATGATGTTAGAAATTCGTTTATAAAATACAAAAAACCCCTGATATTTGTGAGCAATCCCAAGAACTCATAACATATAAAAAATTATGCTGAAGAACAGCTTCACCTCAGCACCTTAGAGCAGAGGTTGGAAACCAGCTAGATGGTGAGGATGCTCATGACTTTTGGGATTTGGAAAGGCTCTGGATTTGTCACTTGGGAATGTCAGGGGTCTACTGTAATATAATTTGCATAAAGTCAGAGTTAACAGGAATTCTTCTACTCATTAATATTACTTATAATCATTCTTTCATTCTTACAGTTGAGTAGCACAGTATTTAGGGGTAGGAAAAAAAAGGCTGAAGTGGGAAGCGTAATGAAAAGGATAGCTATAGGGGGGATGCTAAGAGGACAGGAGAAAGGTGACGGGAAGGAACAGAATCTCCTATCCTTTCACTATTTTGTGGCGTCTCAGCAGCACGCCGTACCCCTACTGGAGAGGCGTTAGGGAGCGGTCCAGCCCGGCCTGCCTTAAACCTCACCGTCATCAGAGGACAGAAGATGCAAAAGCACCCGGCAGCATCAGGCTAAGAATGAGAACAGGGAAGTTGGATGAGAAACAAAGGAGAGAGGGGCATGACAGGAAGAGGCACAGAAAAAGGATTACCCAAGAAAATGGGCAACATTAGCATCATAGGCCTCCAGGGACTATCTCCTCTGAGGACCACGAAAGAAAGAAGTATCTGTACAAATTAACACAGCAGACCACTCTGTGGAGGGGGAAAGAGACAAGGAAAAAGTAAAGGTTGCCAAGGAGAGGCACATTCCGGCTACAGAGAAGGGCAGAGGAAGGCAAGCAGGAGAGGGACTTGTGGGGGGCAGCTGGAACCTCTGGGAGGGGCTCCCAAATGGGGATGAGAGCCGCCCCCTGCCATCCCTATGAGGCTAAGGAGTTTGCGCTGGGTGGTGGTTGTGAAGGCTTGTTGGGGCAAAGGGTCAGCTGGGGTGAGGATGCCCGGCCAGGTCTCCCCGGGGCATCTGTGAGGCACAGCTGTGGCCAGAGGTCAAGGTCAGCCCAACTATGTACTGAAAGCAGCCTTGAGTTCCCGGAAGGCTGCCTGGCGGAGCCTCCTCTTCTCTTCCGCCTGCTTCCGTTCATCTTGCTCTGCTTTTATCTCCGCTTCAAACTTACTGGCAGAGTTCAAGGCTTGGACCTGCAGAGAAACAGCGAGGACAGACCAACAGAGTGAGAGAGGAAAGAGAAACCTGCAGAGGGAGCAGCCCATCAGACAGAATTCGCTTGTCTCCAGCCACGTGACCTGGAATCCTGGTCCTGCTGGGGGCCTGACCCCCGCCCAACACTCCCTCCCCTTGGTCTTCCAGTGTTTGCTTTCTAACAGCGAGGACACCGTCACTTTATTTGCTGCTGTGTTACACATGCCCCTTCCTATCTGCTGGGGTTGGCTTTTCCACCTCAGCTTCTTTTTCAGGATACCCCTAACATCCACGCCTATTGCCCACTTCTACTTTCCACCTTTAATTTCACAATAATATTCTTTAGTTCTAGGGGAAAACAAAAACCAAATGAGCATCCTGCAGGCATCTCGAATAGGATTGCATCAATCTGCCTGCGGCAAAGGGATATCTTTATAATGTACAGTTTTCCCTGAATGACTCAGTTTTCATTCAGTACTGGTTGTTTTGGGTTTTTTTAATGTTACCAACTAAAATTTTCAGCTTTCTCTGAATCAATCCTTCTAAATTTACTTCCAAATACTGAATGTTTTTTGTTGGCATTGTGAATGGGATATGAATCCATCTTCAATAATACAGTATCAGATAAATCCATCTTTATCCTCTATTCTAGGACTGATTCTTTTTTTTTTCCCCTCTCTGTGTGTCTCATCAATTTGGTAGAATTTGCAAACATGTTGGGCATGTACATTATCTTTAATAAAGACTGCTAAACTGCTCTCCAAACAGCTGCTCCAGTTTGCACCCCACCATCACGGAATGCAAGCGCTCATTTCCCAACCTTACCAACGCTTATCATTAACCTTTTTCCTGTTTGCCAATCTGATAGGCAAAAAAATTGGCACCTCCTTTTATTTCCTCTTTGGTGAATTACCCATTTGTATGCTTTGCCCGTTTTTCTATTCAGTTGGTTTTTTTTTTTTTTCCTTTAATTTGCAATTCTTTACATAATTTAGGTCTAGTCCCCCATTATATATTTTTCTTAGTTACTTTCCTCTAGTCTTTTGTTTGTCTTTTAACTTCAAGGTATCTCGGGTCATACAAATATTTAAATTTTGATGTCATCAAAAATTTCAACAGAGACTGCTCTTTCTTGACTCTGGCGAGAAGTCCAGGTTGGAGTTTACTATCTACCCAGCCTCCCCAAGCATCCAGAGAACCCTACAACCTGGGTTCACACTCCCATTCTCCAGTGTGTTGGCCTCGCCCTAGTTTACTTTCTAACCCGGAAAGGATGCCTGACCAATCTTTGCAACACACCTGTCACAGTACCTCCAACTCCCAGGACCTGCACTTCTTTTTTTTACGACCTGAACTTCTGCCTGACACACTTCACCTCTCCCCTCCCAGTCTGCCAAGTGCTGCCCTTGGACCAAGGACTTTGTTCCTGCTTGCAGGCTGAGAACGTGTTTTTCTTAGAAGTCTCACAAGGACGGTGTCTGGACCCACTGGGAGGTGAGGATGTCCAGTTTGGGCTGGGCCTTCAGTAAAGCCCTCCTCCTCCCATCTCTTTCCGCACAGCGGTCGTCCGAAGATCAGCCACAGCCTTTAAGGATCCTGTCACTCTCAGCAGCCCACCTCCTCCCTCATTTAGAAAACACAGACGAACGCAGTCCGTCCACTCTGGACTCCTCTCCCACCCATTTTATCCTTCCCCCTTTCCCTGTGCTTCTGGAAGTGAGACCCTGGGCGCTTCAGTGAACATCTCTAGGCTCAGAGGTGTACTGGCTGGTGCCTGCTTACAAGCCAGTTGTTTGATTTTCAGGAATTTTATGAACTGGTTGTTAAATATAGCCATTGTTAGGGACTTCCCCGGTGGTCCAGTGGTTAAGACTTTGGCTTCCAATGCAGTGGGTGCGGGTTTGATCCCTGGTTGGGGAGCTAAGATCCCACATGCCTCACAGCCAAAACACCAAAACATAACAAACAGAAGCAATATTGTAACAAATTCAGTAAAGACTTTAAAAATCGTCCATATCAAAAAAATCTTAAGGGACTTCCCTGGTGGCACAGTGGTTAAGAATCCACCTGCCAATGCAGGGGGGGCACGGGTTCGAACCCTGGTCTGGGACGATCCCACATGCTGTGAAGCAACTGAGCCCATGCACCACAATTACTGAGCCTGCGCTCTGGAGCCCGTGAGCCACAACTACTGAGCCCGTGTGCCACAACTACTGAAGCCCGCGCGCCTAGAGCCCGTGCTCCGCAACAAGAGAAGCCACCGCAGTGAGAACCCTGCACACTGCAACCAAGAGTAGCCCCGGCTCACTGCAATGAGAGAAAGCCCGCGCACAGCAATGAAAGACCCAACGCAGCCAAAAAAAAAAAAAAAAAAGTTTATAACAAAAAATTCTTAAGAAATATATAGCTGCTAAAAATATATATATATATAGCTGCTGTTAAAATTACATTTATATACTTTCACAATTAAATAAATTATATTACAAACAAAAGCAATACATACTTAAAAGTCATCACTTCCTGATTATTTTACTACATTTTACTATTATTTGTGTTCTTGAGGTTACCTATGCCTGTTATACCTCTAAGGTGGAAATCCTATATGATGACATGCTACCTTGAATCTTCCCAACTCTGCGTTCAACAGTATCCTGTTGGTAGCTTGAAAGCAACCCCAGTGGGAGTATTTACATCTTGGAACAACTATGCTACAAACAAGGGTTTTGATTATTGTTTCATTGACTGTCTAGACAATCTTTTCTTAAGAAAGTGATGGAAAAATGTTAAAAATGTTTTTAAGTTTTAAGTTTAAACTTAAACATGTGTAGTGTTTGTACCCTTTACATTGTGAATAGCTCCAAGATGGAGAGAATGTTCTTCCAATATTTGAAAACTATTATCAAATTCAGCGAAGATGTTGCTCACGTCATTGATGACTGAATGAAGTTCTGATATATGTCCTTTCACTTTTTTCTTAGAAATTAATTTTAAACAAAATACCAACCAACATTCATGTTGGAATTACATTTTTTTTTTTTTTGGCTGCACCACACAGCATGTGGGATGTGTTAGTTCCCCAACCAGGGATCGAGCCTGTTGCCCCTGCATTGGAAGCACAGAGTCTTAACCACTGGACCGCCAGGGAAGTCCCCGGAACTACATTCTTTTGTCAGTTGCAATCATAGGCTGCCTACAGATGCAAGAGTCCAGCAAAGGGGGATTCCTGCTCTGTCCAGTGGTTAGGACTCCTCCGCACTTCCACTGCAGGGGGCACAGGTTAGATCCCTTATCGGGGAACTAGCCCCCGCTCGCTGCAACTAGAGAGAGCAGCGCACAGCAACGAAGAACCAAAGCAGCCAAAAATAAATAAATTTATTTTTAAAAAAAGAATCAATAGGCTATATGGAATCTACAATTAAAATAGTATATATTTTATTATTTGCAAAATGTGTGCTGCATATCTTTTATATCTGCAAAATATATTTATAATAAACTTGGCATATATATATACAGTTTGTCCAGACAGCCATTTGCTTAACATTTATCAACAAACCACTGTCTAAGCTTCAATTTCCTCATCTGCAAAGTGGGTCAGTAACACCTACCTCCAGAGTGATTGTGTGAGTATTAGATAACACATGAATCTGAAGCGCTCAGCAGAGGGTCTGGCCAATCATCATCAGCACTCAGGTGTTTGTCAGTCACCCCACCTGCCCATTCCTGGCCAGGTCAGAGGAGGGTTGGGGGCCCTTTGCAATTACTTTACTTGGGCTCCTTCTTCTCCACATTAAAAGTCTGCCTCATCTCTTGATTCCGTGATCTCCAAGTCCTTGCCCCATCAATCACCCCTTTCCTTTTTTTATCTTCATGTTTTCTTCTCCCTGGATCACTTCCCTGTGACATAAAAACACACCAACATCTATCTTCCCTAGGCTTTAAAAAGAAACCCCCAAACTCAGAAGTTCTTTCCTGATCCTAAGCTACCATCCGCACTTTGTCCAGGCCCCTCTGCCAACCTTCTAGACAGAAAAGCAGCCATCAGGGCTCTTTCCCCCCAGTTCCCACCCGCCTCTTACCCTGCTACAATCTGCCCTCCACAGTGAACCTCATCTCTCAAAAATCTCCACTGACCCATTTGCTGGACCCAAGACCTCTGCTCTGGCCTCATCTGATTCAATCTCTTCTTGAAACTGCTCCTGGCCTCCAAAATACCATTTTCTCCAGGGTTTCCTTGTATCTCTGGTTACTTCCTTTCCCACAGTCCAGTCACCATTATGTTCCGCCCTCGGTCAATTCCCTCTAGTTCTCGGGTTTCAGCTTGTATCTTGCGAAGATAGATAGATCCTGTGGTCTGTGTGGCTGAGTGTCCATGAAACATCCATTTCCTCCTTCTTTCTTTCTATGAGATGCTCCCCTGGCACATGGCCCAAGGGTCTAGGGGAGACTGACCTCACCCCTGGGCTCGAGGAGCAAATCCAATCAGGGTAGATACTCCAGCCCTTGCCAGCGGTTGGTTCAGGTGTGGACAAGTGTGGAAGAGATTATTCCATGACTCTCAGTATCTAGTATGCTCATCTTCCTTAGTAGCAGAATTACAACTGGGCACATGGATCCCCAGAAAAATAAAAGGTATTTTGTAGCCTCCCATTAGCTGGGTGTGGCCAAATTCCGTCCAACAGAACAGGAGCAGAAACTATTAGCACACAAAAGGCACAAGGTCTTTCTTTTTTACTGGGTTTGCAGACAATCAATAAATATATGCCAGGTAGTGAGAAATACTAGAAAGAAAAATACCCAATCTAAAGAGGCTTGGGTAGGAGGGTTGCTAAAAAAAACCAACAGGGTACCCTTCCGACGAAGGGGCAGACCTTCCCTTGCCTGAAGTCACCTTGGACTTAGTAAAACCCAGCTTATCACTTTTCCTCCATAAACCATTCACATTCACGGGCATGGGTCCTGTCTTGAATTTTTTAAACATCAACCCCTGGCCACACAACTCCAATAACCTCGTGACATTATAATTTCCACCTCCAATCAAGTGGTCATAAATACTGAGAGTTCTAGGGAGTTGGGAATTCATCCTTACCTCCTTCCCAGCCCCTTTGTCATGCTCTTCATCGGACCTGCAATTCTTCTCCAGCCATCTACGGAGGCCTCCCTGAGTCCAGCCTCCCCCGGGGCAAGTCTGTCCCCATCGTGCCCACTGCTGATCACATCAAGGCCCTGCCCTCCAAGCCTGGCTATGCACTGGACCCACCTGCAGAGCCCAGGTAGAGTTGGGTGAGGTCTGGGAAGCTGGTTGGCAGATAATTCTGGTGATCAGCAGTCTGGGGAAGGCCTGGCCCTCAGGGGAGCCCAGAGCCTCCTGTCCAACTGCATCCAGTGTGGACAGAGGCCAACCTCCAGACACTCCCCCCCCAGCCCCCCGCCATGCCTTGGAGCCTTTGCTCTTGCTGTTTCCGCCAGGAACGCCTTCCCTTCCCTGATTACAAGGTGAATCCCCATTCATCTGTGAACATCTGTAGCAAATGTCAGCTCCTTTATGGCCTTCTCCCAAACTTGGGCAATAATTCCTTCCATTCGTCATTCATGCAAACATTTCCTGAGAGCCATTATTAGTCAGGCACTGTAATTACAAACATAACACACCTGCCTTTGAATCTGTGGGCGAGGAGGCAGACGTATAAACACAAAAAATTTTATTGTTATTCTTTTCATCTTTTCTCCTTGTTGTAAAAATAATGCACACACATTATAAAACCTTACCAAATTATAGAAAATAAGTTCCTCTGACATCACTATTACTAATACTTTAGTATATAATTATCCAGGTTGTACTTAACTATTTAATGAAATTGGGTTTCAAATATACTGTGTTGCCTAGTTCATTCGGGACATCTGTCCACACATGAATGCAGCTGCATCTCGTTCTTTGAGAGCTGCAGGGTGTACAGATGTGTGGGTGCACCACAGGGGACTCAGCTACCCGGTAGTGGAAGTTTTGGTTGTTTCCAATTTTCCTCTGTTATAACAATACTGTATGAAAATCCTTGTCTGTACATCTAGGTGCATTTTCATGAGTATCTCTGAAGGATAAAATCCTCGAGGCAGATTTCCAGAGGTGAAGGATAGGAAATGTTAACAGCTGGCCCCAAGCTGCTCTCCAAAGAGTTGGGTCAATTTATACTCTTACCAAGAGCGTCCAAGAATGCCTTGAACAGATAAATTATAATACTGCTTCCATTCATAATAGAGGCACCCGGAAGAGCATGGACAGTCTCAGCCCCGAGAGTCAGGTAAATTTAAGGTGGGTTTGGTAGAATGAGTAGAGTTCTCATGGAAGAGGCATGCGGGTGGGACATTCCAGGCAGAGGAAACAGCAGGTATCGAGGCCCCGTTGTGAAAAGACGTGGCAGTACTTGAAGAACTGTGCATAGGGGTGAAGAAGGGTGGAGCTGGGATCACAGCCAGATTATAAAAGGTTGGGAATGCCCAGATAAGACATTCTCAGAGACTCCATACAGACTTGAGCGCTCGGCATATCGAGCTACGGCAGTGTGCTGAAAACAGAGTCCTGTTAACTTTGGGTTTCAACCCCAGGCCCCTGCTCAAGGCATCTCGGGAGATCTGCAAGTGGTGATTCAGTCAATGAATAGAGAGGACTCTTCCCACCATCCCTCCTCTCTACTCATCATTATCAATGCGAGTTTCTCCAGAGCTTGATTTGGTGCCTGGCATTTCTGGAACTGAGTTGAACCAATGTTAAGTCATGAAGGAAGGGCCAAACCACTTTCAAGATTGGATATACGATGCTGGTGTTGAAGGTGCAGTGAGTGGTCTGCCTGTCCCTGAAACTGCCAGGTGACAGCAGTAGGGGATTCAGGCATAAGGAGGCCACCACGATTCACAGTTTACATACTGGCAGAAAGATGATGGACTCTTGTCTCCAAGGCAACATCACAGAGAAGTGAAGAGAGAGTGCTGCTTAGGGGCCTGAGCAGGCTGGGCTGTATCACCAAGGACACTTTGTCTCTGGGCAAACTCCTGGAATAAGCCAAAACTCCACAAGAGGCTGGCTGTCTCCTGCCTGGAGTGGAAGGGCGTCCCAACAGCTCATATCACATACAGAGTGCTCTCGGTGAGCCAGGAGCTTGCTAAACGCTTCATACACATGAATGCATTTAATCCTCATGGCAATCCCATTATCAACCCCATTATACAGATGAGGAAACTAAGGCACAGACAGGTGACAGGTAAGGGAGGAGGCAGAATCTGAACCCAGGTAGCCTTATCCACTGCACTCCACTGCTGTGGAGGGGGATTCGGAGGGCTCTCCTGATCGCCCTTTTTGCAGATGTGCCCTGCGGAGAGGAAAACGACAGCACCCAGCAGTGGTAAGATCTCCATAAACGTTCAACGACCGTATGAACTCGTGAATGAATGGAAGCACCCAGAAGGGCTCCAAGACCAGGCACTGGAGATTCCTTCCCAGCTCCCAGCCATTGTCAATGATGCAAATACTTTTTCTGATTCAGGGCAAGCCACCAAGGCACCCTCCTTGGGCCCAATTAGTCACTTGTTTACACACAGGTGTCTAAGATGCAAACATGCAGGTAGCTGTCCAAGTAACTCAACTGTGGTTTGGGGTAAGGAGGAATTCTTTAGGAAAGTCTGGATTCAGAGTCAATCTGGCAGCATTGCACCAGCAGACCTGTTTGAATCTGAAACCAGGATCAAATGCATTTGCCGTCTGGCAGTTTTCCTGTTTTGCTTTTAATTTTCAGACAGCACACAAACGCGCTCTCATTTCCCTACAAGCTCACACGATTCAGCGCTTGCTGTTTCACTTGTCCTGAGGGAGTTGATGAGCTGGTCGCTGGCTGGGAGCTCCTGCTGGGCAGGGTGCGCAGAGGGAGGGATTGCCCCGCACAGGAAGGAGGCACCTACCTTGGCTTCAAAGAAGTCCTTGGCACCTTTGACGCCCTCCAGGGCAACATCGATCTCAGAAAGCTTCGCCAGCGCCATCAGCCCACTGTCCTCCTGTAGTTCCCCCGCTGCGGCCTTGTGGAATATGAGCAGGAACTACAGGGGAAGGTTGATTAGGGTCAAAGTCAGCATCACCGAGAGATTCGCAGCACTCCCCTCTGGCCTGAGCTAGGGTCATTATAGCCAAGCCTATTAAAAGGGGTGTATACGTGTCCGTGTGACAAATTATTTTGTCAAAGCGGAAAACATGGGGAATTCCCTGATGGTCCAGAGGTTAAGACTCTGCCCTTCCACTGCGGGGGGCGTGGGTTCGATCCCTGTTCGGGGAGCTGAGATCCCACGTGACCCGTGCCAAAAATTAAAAAAAAGAAAGAAAGAAAGACAGAAACCAAAGCTGCCTATTTTTCCACAAGGATGTAGGGGAATGGGCACCCTTATATCGAGTTGATGGGAGTGTAACTTGAATCAAAATTTTTGGAGGGCACTTTGGAAATATTTACAAAATATAAAATGTTTTCACCCTACCAATCATTAATTCCACTGCTGGGAATCTGTCCTTTAGAACCATTTACACAATAGTTTAAGAAGCATTGTCTGTAAAAGCAAAAAATTGGCAACATCCTAGTTAACAGTCATGAAAGAAAAAATCCAGTAGACCCGTATGTACTATTTTTTAAAACGAAATAATTCAATATTTCGGACAGTTTTGAACCATTTCCATTTTCCATTTGTGTCCCATTTTGGGCATTAGACTATTTACCATTTTTGGTGTTTTCTAAGACATCTTTATAGAAACTTGTTCCAAATACTTTATGTTTCAAATACATTAGCTCTGTCACTTCCCTTTCAATTTTGTTTACAGCAAAATTTTTTCAAAAATTATCAAGCTTTCCTTTTCTCTCACCAATGTTATGCTTAGAAAATTCTTCCTTGCCACCAAGGTTACATAAACAATTGCCTGTGTTCTTGTCTACTGCATTTATGACTTTTTCAAAAGCATAAATATTTAATCTCAAATTTATTCTGATTTGTCATGTGAAGTTTATCATTAACCTTATTTTTTTCCAAATGGTTAGCTAGTAATCTCCACATCATTTATTGAATAATCCACCCCCTTCCTCCAGATTCAAAATGTGACCTGAATGAATTTGTCTTTAAAGCCAACTTGTACTAAGACTTCTGCAAAATAAATTTTTAAATAAATAAATAGGCCAACCTGAAAGAGCTGTCCCTGCCCCGCCCTGCCCCCACCTGCACGTCCTTCCATCACCCCCAAGGAAGTTTTATGGCTTTTTACTTCTCTTCTTTAAAAAATTTTCATGAATTTGTCTATCAGACATCTGTCCAACTTCCATAATTTATTTTTCCATCTAGAAAGAATAAAAATTGATGTATTCCAATTCATCCCAGAAAGAGGCTCCTCCAGGTTTTCAAGTGCCTAAAATATGTGTGAAACGTCAGTTTTCAGGGGGTTTTTTCATGACCATCTCCTCTAAAGATTGTCTTTCCCAAGAGGAAACAACATTAGCTAAAGCACAGTGAGAGGTAAGACAACTTCAGCACGCTTTTTCCAAACTCCAACTTGTGTCTTTTACTGCCAACGCTCTTAATCCCTAGAGGGAAGCGTGTTTCATTAAGTGAAAGTCTTGGCTTCCACTACCACCACCCCAAAATGCCTTGCCGGCAAGCCCTTCTTTGTAATTCTTGCTTCAGGGGTCCTAACTTCACTGTGGACATCGCCAAATACAAAGCAAGCGGTGAAGCAAGATGTTCCAGGACTTTCAGCTTCACGAAGGCCACCATGGTCCGCTTCACTCTACAGAAACGTCACTTTCACCCACCTGCAGCTTCAAACTCTCTCACTAGAGGCCAGCAGAGACTCAGTTTGCTGCAGACTAACCGAGCCAGAACACTGGCTCCAAAGAAGCCTTGGAAATCAAGCCTACTGAAGGAGGTGAGGCCCCCCCAAGAGTAGGATGGGGGACAAGGGGGCAGGGGGACGGTGGTGGCCAGGCTCTCATGGAAGAGCCTGAAGCAGCCAAGACTTCAGCACTGCAAACGTGAGCCTCGGGCAGAGAGAAGGAGTAAAATACCCATCCATCCCTCAGTACCCTGCCCATCCTTAAAGCACTTAGTTACAGAAGCCACCCCGCTCCCCAATGCTCCATACGGTAAACACAAAACAGATACCCCCTCCATACCAGGGAGGCAGCTTAGGAAAGATGGAACACTGCCCCCAGCCTAGCAGCAGTCCAAGTGACTCGACGGGGAGGGGGTGTCTCTTCATCTCTGAAACTCATTTTTCTCACATCTGCAGCAGAGATGACAATGTTGGTGTTTACAGAAGGACTCAAAGTATTCCTCAAGGGTCCTGGCCACGTGGGCTCACTCTCACTCTGCCAGCTCAGCGGATGACCGCCAGCAGCTCTGTCCTAACTCAGGGGTCCCTCCCAGCCCCAGCCAGTTAAAGAAGAAAAAAAAAAAATCCAGCTCAACCTGAAAATGTTCAGCCTTCCCTAAAGCACGCCAGACTTTCCCATTTAGTGTATTACAATCCCCAACCCCTGAATGACAATTTCTCCAACTGCCCAGCCTTGTTTGTCTTCCTATTTATAGTCCACAAAGACTGGTATGTTGTAGAGAATTGGAAAGTGTCCTAGCTGTGACTCTGAGCAAAGAGGGGGGAGGGAAGGAGAGGCAGAAAACAAAGAAACAGAGAGAACCAACAAAACTAAAAAGCAGTTGCAGACGCAAGCTGTCAAATGCTTCTGATAAATTTAAGGAAATTTTTTTTAATTGAATTTTTTTAAAGATTTTTTTGATGTGGACCATTTTTAATGTCTTTACTGAATCTGTTACAATATTGCTTCTGTTTTATGTTTTGGTTTTTTGGGGCCGCAAGTCATGTGGGATCTTAGCTCCCCGACCAGGTATCGAACCTGCACCCCTTGCACTGCAAGGCGAAGTCTTAACCACTGGACCGCCAGGGAAGTCCCAAATTTAAGGAAATTTTAAATTTCATGACTCTGATTGATGATGCAAACACTTCCCCACATTAGTTAGAGCTCTTAGATGGCAAGTGACAGAAACACACTTGTTGGCTTAAGTAAAAAGGAGGTATTCATTATACAGAAAGGATGTCTCAAAAACCCAAGGGTAAAATACAGTGACCTGGAAGAGGACTGGAACAGGGAGAGGCAATGTTCTCAGGATTGGAGGCAACATTCCCTCCTGAGCTCTTGTGTCTGGACCACGTGGGAGAAAATGGCTGCCCCACATTGAGTCACTCTTATGGGAAGAGCCACCTGCACAGCCAACGTGCAGTACTTCAGCCCCAGTTTCAAAATCCCAGATAGGGAATCCAACTGACCTAGTCTAGCCAGAGGTCCATCCATGGTCCAATCAACCATGAACAGGCAGGGGTGCAACCCAGTACAGCCAGGGCTGCCAGGGACCCACCCCAGAGAGGGTAAGGTGGGAGGAGAAAACAGGGCCTACAGTTCTCAGTACTAACATGGAATCTAGTAAACCCCTCATCCAGCCTTTGTACAAAACTACCACACATCTGGCCTTGGAGCCATTCGCTTTGAGACAGGTGTAATGGAATTAGTGAGGACTACAAAAAAAGAGGGGAGGATATTAAGTCCTCGCTGTCTTCCTCCAAAGGAGAATGAGGTGGTGAGTGCCTGGAATAGGATTCTAGATGCCTACAGTTATGGACGTAGAACTGCTAACTCTGGTCCATCCTTATGACTTCTTCTACATGTCTGTACACGTACATAAACCATAAATGCAAACAATTATATTTTATTTTTTAAATTAATTTATTTATCTTAATGATTACTTCTTTTTTAAAGTATTTATTTATTTATTTTTGGCTTCGTTGTTGCGTGCAACCCTTCTCTAGTTGCAGAGAGCGGAGGCTACTCTTTGTTGTGGTGCACGGGCTTCTCATTGTGGTGGCTTCTCTTGTTGCAGAGCCACAGACTCTAGGCATGTGGGCTTCAGTAGTTGTGGCTCGTGGGTTTTAGAGCGCAGGTTCAGTAGTTGTGGTGCACGGGCTTAGTTGCTCCACGGTATGTGGGATCTTCCCGGACCAGGGCTCGAACCTGTGTCCCCTGCACCGACAGGTGGATTCTTAACCACCGCGCCACCAGGGAAGCCCTAAACAATTATATTTTATATACAGTTTGGAAATCTGCTTTTTTCCCTGCTTTTTACATTGTCAACATGTGTTCTCTGGTCATCAAACACTGTGCTATTGAATACATCATCATTTTTAATGGTTCCATATATGTCATCTTCTAAAATGCCCCTTGTGTGCATATATTATTTTCATAATTGGAAGAGAAATGGTTTAAAAGAAAGATTGATTTCCTTGTATGTTGGGGGAAAGTAGCTTTTATTTAGATATAACTCACTTCATTTGAGTTAATCCAAAGAAAAAGAAAGGGAATACAAACTCACCAAGCACCTACTAAGTGCCAGGTCATGAGGACACCTGTGATGATGGTGGAGCTGTTGACTATGGTGCCTCGTGGCACATGACCTGGATCTAGCCAATCACAGTACCCTGGATGCAATGACTGGTCCAGGAGGTGGGCATGTATCCCTATTAGGGCCAATCAGAAGCCTTCTCCTGAGACTGGTAGGGACTCTGGGATAAAGAAGCTCTCTATCCCCTGGGACAATGTAGCCTGGAGCTGCCAGCAGCCATCTTGTCGTATGCCAGGGACAACACCTTATTTGGAAAGAAAAGATGAGGTGGACACAGAAAAAACACATTCAAGATACGGCAAGAGGAAGACCCTGGATTACTTGTGACTAAAACACTTCCACTTCTTCATCTCCCAGGTATGTAAGCCAATAGCTGTTTGTTCTTTTCTTATTTAAATTAGCTAGCATTCTCTTTCTCTCACTTCCATTCAAGAGTTCTAACTGATGGAGGCATAGAAAGAGAACTTGGTTCTCGAAACAGTCCTGAGCAAAAGCTATTAACAGCCCTATTTTTTTTTTTTTTTTTTTGCGGTACACGGACCTCTCACTGCTGTGGCCTCTCCCGTTGCAGAGCACAGGCTCCGGACACGCAGGCCCAGTGGCCACGGCTCACGGGCCCAGCCGCTCCACGGCATGTCGGATCTTCCCGGACCGGGGCACGAACCCGTGTCCCCTGCATCGGCAGGCAGACTCTCAACCACTGCGCCACCAGGGAAGCCCAACAGCCCTATTTTAAGGACAGAAAAACTGAAGCTGAGAAGTAAAATAACTTGTTCCAGTTATGCAGCTCTGTGTGGAAGATGGAGGTTGGGCTATAAGCCTCTTTTTGTTACACAAACACAGCATCGGCCCACTAGTGGCTTACAACATGTGCAGAAACCAGCAGAGTGAAATACTAAGAGCAGGAGGTTAGACTGTGGAGTATTAATGGCAAATGCATCTATACGTCCAAATCCTGTACCTCTGGGTACAACTCCTAGAGCTGGGAGCACAGTGGGGCTCTGAACTGACAAAAGACTGAATGTGAATGTCACTGAAGGCCTGTAGGCAGGTTGAGGACCCACAACAAAACCCTTTGGAGATGTCTAAGCCTCTGCTGTCCACCGTCTGGGCGAAATGGCCAAGCCAGCAGCTAACCAAAAGCTAACTGAGCATCTTGGACGCAGAGAGGGGCACATTTGGGTGGCTCCTGGGTGAAACCGGGGGAGGGACTGTGTCTTAGCTCAGTTGCTGACTTGCACAGACTTTCTAAGCACCCTCAATTTCTGTTCTCCAGCGGTCACAACTTTGCCGTAGAAGTTCTTTCCCCAACCTTGTCTCCAAAGCTTCGCCAAGGCATGATCCTTTACGTTCTACACTCCAGGGGTACCCAGATTGGAAAGAGCCAATGCCCAGCATGATGTATGAACGATACAAAGGAACCAAATGAGAGGCGAGGGAGACAGAGAGGCAGCTGGGAAGTTGAATGTGGTGAATGATGGGGGGAGGCTGTAACCCAGGCCCAGCCCTGAGCTGGGACCTGATTTCAGGCAAGTGTTGACCCTTTTGGTCTTCTAGCTCCTTAGCCTTGAAATGAGAAGTCTGGTACCAGATTATCTTGAGGGCTGTGTCCAGCACAGGTTTTCGTGATCCATCTCCATATGTGCCAGTTTAGGAAAGGAAGAGATGGGAGATTCTGGAGTTGATCTGTGGGCAGTGAGAGGCAAGGCCACCTGGGGAAGGGACTCATGGCTGCTAGGTCAGCTGCAGAGACCCCCAGCAAGTGCATCCAAAGGCCCTATCTAGCCTGGAAAGATGACCAGTATTCGGCTAAAGTTCTCACTCTCAGAAACCAGGATGCCTGCACTCCACTCTTTCTGGAATAACCAAGGTTAAACCCCGGGAGACAAGAACAGTCCTCTCTTCTCTCAACTCTCAAGGGCCCCCAAAGAGACACGACTGAAAATGAGACCACAGCAGCTGGGCTAATGCCCAAGCCTTTAGCCTGGATGGTGTCGCTAAAGTTATTCTAATAACAGGTCACTGACATATCTAAAAACCTTTCTGCAAGACTCAAACACACAAAACATGGAATTCCCTTCCTTGTTGAGCTGCATCCTTGCCATGGAAGAAACCCAATGGCCTTGAGATTTATTCCCCAAAATAAAAATGGCTGAGCTTTTCATCCATTGGGGGATCAGGTGACTCCATGTGCTTTTCCAGGAAGATATCTGTACGAACACAATTTCAGGGTTTCAAAGACCAAAAAAACCCATCCTCGGACCTGTTTGGAGGGGAAGGTCCATGGGCACAGAGTAAGACCCTTTGTATAATTTCTTTTTTCTTTCTTTCTTTCTTTTTTTTACTATTTTTAAATGCTTGTTATAAAATTAACAGTTTAAATATATATTTTTAAGTATAAAATTATAAAACCACCAACACTTTGCACCCACAAACATCCACAATGAATATTTTGGTGAACATCCCTCCAGATTTCTCAGTACTTACCATTTTACCCAAATGAAGTTATCCTACCCACACTGACTTTCAATCTGCTTGCTCAGCATTTTTTCATGCCAGCACTGCGGTTCACTAGATCCTTAAATTTATTTTAAAAAGCAGAACTGTAGGTTAAATATCCAAGCAGCACTCAAGAGAGGCCAAAGCCATTTGCACTCCAGGGAATGGTAAATCTGCGAGTCCTCTCAGGGCCACCCCCCTCCTCCAGGGGCTCAGGGCCAGCAGGACGCAGGTACCTCACGGAAGCTGAGTTTGCCATCAAAGTCCTCGTCCACCTCCTTGATCATGCTCTTCAGGCCCAGGTGGGTCTGGGGGGCCCCCAGCTTCTCCATCATCAGCTTCAGCTCCATCAGGTCAATGAAGCCATCCCTTCCGGCATCATACCTGTAGGTCAAAGGCAGGGCGCTGGTGAAGGATGGCCATGGCCAGGACCAAAGGACACTTGTTAATCTACCAAATGTGTAATGCTTTTGGCCTTATTTACTGAAAAATGACTCAAAAGATTCCTGCCTTGCAGTGCCCACCAGGGTCACTGCATTGCAAGGGTCCCCTCTCTCTCTTCCAACACCTCTGGGGCTCTGTGGGATATGACTCAAAGTGGGTCCTGTACTGCAGGAGTGTTTTCATGTCTTTCAACTCCTTAATTAGGCCATAAGTTTCTTGAGGATGAAAAACATGCTCGTCTACCTTGATTTTTCCCAGTTTGGGTCAACGAACATCAACTGAACCTCCAGACGCTAGACGATAGAATAGCTGCTGCAGGGCGCCCCACGCACCCGCTCTATTACGTAGAGCAACTGACAGTTCTGGAAGCCTCCCCTTGGTCACCGGCCCCTGGGTCTCTGCCGCCCCCAGTTCCACCAACCCCTCCGCTCGTCCTCTGGTCTCCTGTCTCTGGAAACTGCTTCCCGCCCTGGTGCTGGGCTGTGAGTCAGGCCTGGCCCCAGCACTGCGGTTTCACGCTTTGCCCTCCAGCTCACAATCTAGTCTCCAGGTCTGACCGGTCACACCTGTGTGTCACAGATGAGCGGGGTGGTGGCTCTGCCCTCCTGGCCAAGTTTGGACACAGAGCCAGCACCTCTGCTGGCTGTCCCCCCACCCCCGAGCCACCTGCAGGAAACGATCCCAGCCTCCCCATGGCAGGGGTCCTGGCCCTGCCCTCTACTCCCGAGTGCCTGGTCAGTCCCGTGGAGCCCTCTTCAGCCTTCTGTCCTTCTGCCCCGGTCACTCCACCACCCCCGCCCTTCTCTATACACTCGGGCTATTGTGGAGTTTCCTCACAGACTCGCTGGCTCTTCTCCTGTCAAGTCCATCCCCTTTTCTGCTCCCCAGAGATCACTTGCTGCTCAGGTATGAACATCATGCTTTAAGAAACAAATCCGTTCATAATAGCCCGAAGGCAGAAACAACCCGAGTGTCCACTGACAGATGAACAGATAAACAAAATGAGATCTATCCATACAGTGGGATATGATATATTTACACAATAGAATATTATTCGCCATTTAAAAAATGAAATTCTAATACATGCTACAACGTGGATGAACATGTCAACATTATGCTAAGGTTGAAATAGGCCAGACACAAAAGGACAAACGCTGCCTAATTCCACTTATATGAGGTATCTAGAGTTCATAGAGACAGAAGGTAGTTACCAGGGACCAGGGGAAGCGGGGGGTGGAGGGGGTTATTATTTCACGGGTTCGAGTTTCAGTTTGGGATGAGGAAAAGGTCTTGGAGACGGGCAGTGGCGAGGGCTACACAAAAATGTGAACGTACACTGATCTCAACACTTACACGGTTAAGACGGTAAAATGTAAAAATCAAATACATGAACAAACAAACAAAACAGGCTTCCTCACTGTCTATCCCCCCCAGCCCCAGCTCCACAAAAGAAACCACCATTGTTAGGAACCACCGTACCAGCCGCCAAGAAATGTAGCCTGTGGGCAGCCAGAAATCTAACCCTGTGGGCTGGTGGTATTTTGAAGCCCATGTGGTCATGCTGGAGATGAGGCCCAGTACTTCCCAGTGTGCCCTGCTCCAGCCACAGTGGCCGACTCATGCCATTCCTCCCACCCAGAACGTACCTCCACCCACCCTCCTCGGTGGCCTTTTCTGTCCCCTGGAGCTGGGGAACCGCCCCTTCTCCCTCTCATCGCTGGCAGCACCAGTCTGCCCTCTGCCTCAGCAGAGGCCACCTCCTTCAAGCAGGTCTGCGCTCCCGCTGGGCTCCCACTCCCTCCCTGCCTGGAAGGATCACGCTGGGAGATGAGATGCTAAAGGACACAGACAATACCCCTGGAGTCCTGTTGGTGAGCTCTGAGGACGCTGAAGGACAAGACAGGTGCTCCAGTGTGGTTTCCAGGAAGCGGGCAGAGTGTATGAATCACAGATGGACCAGCCCAGGCTCTAGTATCATCAAGGGATGGTACTTAAAGGAATGATTGCCAGGGGCCCCCTAAAAGTGATTAGAGGATTGGCCTCATTTACTTGGTTTTTAACTTCTTTTTACAGGTTTTTTTGTTTTTTTTTGTTTTTGGCCGTGCCGCACAGCATGAGGGATCTTAGTTCCCCGACCAGGGATCGAACCCATGCCCTCTGCAGTAGAAGTGTGGACCGTCAGACAAGTCCCCACTTCTTTTTAAAGTAACAGCTTTATTGAGATATAATTTAAATACCATAAAATTCACTCTTTTAAAATTGCACAACTCAGTGATTTTTGGCATATTTGCAAGGTTGTGCAGCCATCATTGCTATCTAACTCCTCAACATGTTCATCACCCCGAAAAGAAATCCATGCCCTGTCGCAGTCGTTCCTCATGCCCCTCTCCCCGGCCCATAGCAACTACCAGTTTGCTTTCTGTCTCTATGGTTTTGCCTACTCTGGACACTTGATATAAACGGCATCATACGATATGCGACCTCCTGTGTCTGGCTTCTTTCACTCAGCATAATGTTTTCAAAGTTCACCCAGCTTGTAGCACATGTCCATCAGTACTTTATTCCTCTTATTCATTGCTGAATAATATTCTATTGTATAAATATACCATATTTTGTTTATCCATTCACCTGCTGATAGACGTTTGTGTTGTTTCCACTTACGGCTGTGATGAATAATGCTGCTATGAATACTCAGATACAAGTTTTTATGTGGACATTTGTTTTCATTCCCCTTGGGCATATAACCAAGAGTGGAATTGCTAGGTCATATGCTCATTGGCTTTTGAAACAGGGTTGTCAAGCTGGTCCAACAGAAAACTGTGATGACTGACCTATTATCTCTACCGAATCAGCAAGCCCCCTCTATTAGGCTTCTGGGGGAACGACAGGCAGGGGTAGAGGCCCATACAATTCAGCGGCTTGCCTGTTAGGTGTCGGGCCACCTAGGAAGAGTGCTGACTATCAAATTTGCTGGTGACACAAAGCTGGGACAGAATCTAGTCCCAAAGGATCTCAGCAAGCTGGTGACGGCCAGGACTGGGCTCTGTGTGTGGGCATGACGGAGACGGGTATTCGCCAAGCACAAGGAAGACCTTTCTAGCAAAAACAGCTAACACAAGACCTGAGGTGAGAAGAGCTCTTACAAACAGGCCGGAGGGACGTCTCTGTTACAGGGAGTCCTAGTCAAAGTAAACAGGCTTCTTTAGTGTGGAACTTTCCAGAGCCTTCCATATGGTCACGTGTCCGAAACTTACCGGAGGGAAACAGCACCCAGACTCATCAGACCACACAATCCTCTGTGTTCAGGGATTTTCCACTGGAGGAGGCACGTCTAAGCAATCGAGTGTTCCAAGGAAAACACTTTGGGAAGCGCTCCTCAGGCAATTCTACCTCAGGAAGGCAGCCCGTCGTTAAACGGCCCCTATGTTCCCCTCCAGGCCGAGATTGTGAATGAATGTCCTCTGCCTGCTGCTCAGTGCACAGCGCATGCTCCTGCGAAGTCTGCAGAGGAGACTGAAGCCACGAAGGGGGATGAATTTAAGATGTGGATCTTTCGAGCAAACGCAGAGGTTCGGGGTCTGAACGCAGAGAAGAAAGGAAGGAAAGTGAAGGGAGGACAAGAGCAGCTGAAAAGCTCAGGGGTAAAGAGAGGGGAGGGGGCCCCAGGAACAGGAGGTGAATTGGGGCAAGATAAGGAAAGGTCAGGGAACAAGGCAGGAATTCGTCCTCACCCAGCAGGGGCAGGAACACAGCTAGCTCAGCCTCCGCAGCACAACCGGCAGTCGAGATGGGGCCATGGCAGAGAGGGGCTCGGAGACCTTATCCCTGGCATTTCTCTGGGGTTCTAACTGAGAAGAGTCAAGAAGGGTTGGAAAACCTCTTTTAGGCCCTCAAGCCGGAAACATTCTCCAGGCCTAAGAAAGAGGACAAATATGTGAGAAAGGGCCTTGGCAAAGTCTGGGTGACAGGTTAAAGGAATTCCAATTTCTTTCAATAGGCAGGAAATTTTGGTTTGACCACTTTGGTGAGTAATGTGCCTGGGAGCAAAAGCACACCACCTCGGTGGGCAAATCCCAGACAGAAGAAAGGGTCGGGGGACTTCCATGGTGGCACAGCGGTTAAGAATCCGCCTGCCAACGCAGGGGACACGGGTTTGAGCCCTGGTCCAGGAAGATCCCACATGCCGTGGAGCAACTAAGCCCGTGCACCCCAACTACTGAGCCTGCGCTCTAGAGCCTGCGAGCCACAACTACTGAGCCCACGAGCCACAACTACTGAAGCCCGTGTGCCTAGAGCTCATGCTCCGCAACAAGAGAAGCCACCGCAATAAGGCCACGCACTGCAACCAAGAGTAGCCCCTGGGCTTCCCTGGTGGCGCAGTGGTTAAGAATCCGCCTGCCGATGCAGGGGACATGGGTTCGAGCCCTGGTCCGGGAAGATCCCACGTGCCGCGGAGCAGCTAAGCCCGTGTGCCACAGCTGCTGAGTCTGCGCTTTAGAGCCCACGAGCCACAACTACTGAGTCTGTGTGCCACAACTGCTCAGGCCCGTGCGCCTAGAGCCCGTGCTCCGCAACAGGAGAGGCCACCGCAATGAGAAGCCTGCGCACGGCAAGGAAGAGTAGCCCCTGCTTGCCGCAACTAGAGAAAATCCACGCGCAGCAGCAAAGACCCAACACAGCCAATCAATCAATCAATCAATAAATTTATTTAAAAAAAAAAGAGTAGCCCCCGCTCTCCTCAACTAGAGAAAGCCCGCTCGCAGCAACGAAGACCCAACGCAGCCAAAAATAAATAAATAAATTTTAAAAAGAAAAAAAAGAAAGAAAGGGCCAGGCATCCTGCCGGGAGCACCAGTTTGGCACAGGAATAAAGCCAGTGTGTGGACTGAGAGGGGATGTCTGCAAGGCAAGAGGGGCAGGAAAGAAAGGGGTCACTCAGCCACTGCCTCGACTCCCAGGGACTCAGCAAAGACTGCGTCCCTTTGTTCCTGCCCGAAGCACCAGCCAAGCCCATAGTTAAGTCCTGGGAGGACCATAAATTGACCACATTAGTGGTGTCCTCGCCCCTCCCCACGGAACTGGGATCTGTAATCCAGAAGTGCATCTTTCCCTCTTTAAAGTGACCATCTCCGAGGGTTGGTCCACAGCCACTTCCTTCAGGGCCTGCATATGCCAGACAGGCAGGAAAAACCTCCCAGGTCCCCCTCATCAACTTACTGTTTCATCTGCTCCTCTCAAAGCATCCGACTACCATATGCGTTCCGCGCACACGATGGGATTCAAAGCCCCTAATAACTACAACTAGCCTGCTTTGCAGTTCACAGCACATCGTCTCATACACTAACCCTTTCATCTTTATGACAGTCCTATGAAGAATTCATAATGGCCGCCTGTTTACTGTTTATTGAGTGCTCACTAAGTGCCCGGCGCTGTGCTGAAGCACCTGAGTTAGTTCAGCAGTGCTGTGAGGTGGTCACGAGTCACCCCATGTGACAGGTCGTGAAAGCTGAGGGGTGCAGTGAAGCCAATTGCTGTGGATCAGAACTAACCTGGGGCTTTCAGGCGGGTGCCTGGCTTCACGTGGGAACAGGCGAGGCAGGAATGACCATGAACTAAGCTTATACCATGTGCCCCTTAACTCAGTGGGGAGCCAGGGGATGGATAGAGTGCACACACTATGTCCCAACAAACAGACCGCTAGTCAACTGTGCGATTCACACATTTTACAATTTATATCTGATGACTTTGGCAGAAGTAATAGGAGTCACGTTGCTGAGTCCCATACGTGTGTAGATTCTGATTCTGGTCTCGGAGTGCGGTATCGCCAGCTGCCCACATACGCAAAATTATTCATTTTTGCCCGAGAGAATACCGATGTCTCACAAACATTTGAAGAAACAGTCTCACCAACACAGCCCTTCAAATAGATTTGATCGGCTTTAACCCTCCAACACTCCTTTAAGGAACGTCACACTGTCAGGCTGACGAAGAAACCAAGCCCACCTAGGTCAACCAACCAACCGAAGGTCACTAGGCCCAGCGAGGTTAGCCCCGGTTATCGCCACTTGATGCCCACAGCCCACGGCCCGACCACAGGGCTGGGCAACACCGCCACCAGATGTAGGTTTGATAGCAGGTCAGTCCTTACAGGATGCCAACGTGGCCCCTCCAGTGACAGTTGACAGAGAGAAGCCAGCCAAAGCTAAGGCAGAGAGGCGTCCTGGGGAAGCAAGGTGTTAAATGGATAAAGGCCCTTCTGAAAGCTGTGGGACAACTTCAGCAATGCATTCCACCGTGGGTGCGCTTGAAGGAAGCCGGAGGTGAGGACCCCTCGCAGAGGCCCCCAAGGCTGGACTGGGCGCAAAGCACTCACCCTCAACCTGCTCAGAGCCCCTCTCCTCAAGTAACTGCTGTGTGAGGACCCCCTGAGACAAGGCCATCTGCAAACAGGTGACCTTACGCCAAACTTCCGGGCCCGTGGGAGAGATGAATGCAGGCGGATTTGTTTTCCTCATTCTGGAAACCTGCTTTGCTTCCAGTCCCTCCACGAAAATTCCATCACATTCCTTGCAGTTGGGAATCCAGCCCCATGGAAAGGGAGCAACACCTCGAAGAACCTGCCCAGGTCGGGCCCACCTGCACTGCGCAGCTGGCAGAGCCACCCACACCCAGGGGAGTCGGGGAGGGAGCCCCAGACCTAGGCTCATCTGGGGCTCTCCTTCTCCCTACAAAGCCGGCCTAAGCTGCATCACTCTCCCCCTGTTTCAAACCATCAAAATATTTCCTCTCCCCGCCTCCTAGTACTTTATATCTTTCAAATGCTTGCAGGCTCACTGGGGCTCCCTTAAGCCCCTGGCTCCTCCCTCTCCCAACATCTTAGCTCCCTGTACCAGTTTTTTTCTATAATTTAAATTTTAACCAAGATTTTTCTTATTAAAGGCAGTTCAGGATATTAAAAAAACAAAAAACAAGAAACCGCACTCATAACTCCGAGACCCCGCATCCTTGTTTGTTTCCTGGGGCTTCTTTCTAGCCCTCCTCTGAATTGGTGAGCTTTTTCCATGTTTTTGCTTTAAAATGTCCTCATTCCCTTCATCCTCCTAATCTCCAGGATCTGTTAGGGGGAGATTCCAGTTCCATCGGCACTGCACGTGGCCCCGCAGACACAGGCCTGGGTGCAAAGCCAGCCCTGCCATTCATTTGGGAGAGACGGGCTGCCGAGCCCACTGCAGGCTGACTCTAACTGAGCTGCCTGTGCCTTGCAGAGCTGTAGACGGGCCAACAGGAGATAACACGCCAGCACCGGCCCCCGGCACCCAGTAAGCAAGCAATGGGAGGGAGCTATATTTAAAAGTAGGACCTGTCTGCAGCTGTGAAGAGGAAGCAGACAACTTCCAGGGCTGCTGCTCTGATGAGCTGCCCACACTCACTGGCCTCAAACAGCCTCTACCATCTTTAGCATTCTGGGGGAAACCCGAATCCACAGGCTGCTGCGACCCCTTCGGCTGAATTTCCAGGAAGCCCTTGATGAGTGACTCTCATCGCCCCGCCTGTCCTGTATGAGAGCATCACATCTGTCCTCCAAGGGCTCAAGTGAAAAGGCTTCCCAACTCAACTGATTGGGGTCATCACTGGTCAGGGGAATGGGGTGGATTGAGGCAGGATGGGCTGAGATCCCTGAACACTGGGCCCACCACCCTGAGTGTCTATGACCTGGGAAAGCCCGTGGCCTGGCCAGAGGGGCCCAGGTGACCCTAAATCCTCACCCGACCGAAGGCCTGCCAGTAAGGAGACAGCAGCAAGGGCTCAGGGGCTGGTTTCCAATGTCCGCCCCGTGCTGGTCCGTGAATGGCTTGCTCTCTCAGCTCCACTGTGCAGAGCCCCTGGGTTTTCTTGGTTTTCACCTGCCCAGAATAATCCTGCTATCAAGGAAGAAAGAAGCAGGGCAGGCTTTGTCTGCCTGAAACTCAGCCATCAGAAACTCCCCAGGGATCCCCAGGGGGTACGGGGGTTCTCAGGAGGATTGCCCCAGAAAATGCCTTACTCTTAGTGCTGGGGGGAACCGCCTGCACCCCAGAGACCCAGAACATGGGAACACACCGGCTTGTCTCCAGAAAGGTCTTGTATGGGAAACATGCACTGCCTTTTCAGACAGGCTGGCTCTGGCAGCCACTCAAAGTGTGGTCCCCGGACCAGCAGCATCACGGTCATCCAGGATTATTCGAAAGGCAGAATTTCAGGTCCCCTCCCAGACCTGCTGAATCAGAACCTGCATTTTCACAAGATGCCCTGTGTGGCCCAGGCTCTTTCAAGTAGGAGAAGGGCACTGTGCCAGACTGTCCCCAGAGCAGGCAGCCCTTCCTGGGGCTTTCCTGCTTCTCCCGTGGGTGACCCTGGCTGTGCCCATCCAGATGAGCCTCAGGGCCCCCGAGCCCATAGGACTGCCGTTCCTCCGCGCTTCGCTGCCTGCCCCTTCTCTGAGGTCCTGGTTTCCCCTCTTTTGTGTAGGTCCCCCTTAGCTGTCCAATTATCTGCCCTTTCTTTCCTCTCTCTCTCCCTCCCTCTCTCCCTCCCTTTCTCCCATTCTTTCTCCCTCTCTCCCCTCCTCCCTCCCTCCCTCCCTTCCTTCTGATTTGCTGCAGACTGAGAAACCACATCTCCAAGTGTGTTACAACTACATGCAAAGTAAAAGAAAGCAGGGTGCGAGGAAGGGGGACCCTGAGGAATTAAGTACAAAAGCTTTTGAGCCCAGAGTCTGATTTCCAATCAGGCTGCTCCCAGCCGCCTTTGTGGGATGAACGCCTGGCTCTTCGAGTCACCTGGCTCACATCTACCTGGGGCCTCTCCAGAGCAGAAGAAAAGCACAAAGACCAGTCCCAGCGGGGAGGCAGATGTACAGACAGTTGAGCTGTGATAAGGCCGGAGCATGGGCAGAGCTGGCTCTAACAGGAGTGAGTGTGCAGAGCCGTGGGAGGGAGCCCCTGTCACCAGTGCAGTCCAGAGGTGCCGGGATGTCCCAGAAGGGGGGAGGGGGCCAGCTCCCACAAGGCATTCTGGGAGAGCTGTGTCTTCTTACGGGTAAGAGGGGCAACCCTCAAAGAGTGTGAAGCAGAGGGCTTCCCTGGTGGCGCAGTGGTTGAGAGTCCGCCTGCCGATGCAGGGGACACGGGTTCGTGCCCCAGTCCGGGAAGATCCCACATGCCGCGGAGCGGCTGGGCCCGCGAGCCATGGCCGCTGAGCCTGCGCGTCCGGAGCCTGTGCTCCGCAACGGGAGAGGCCACAACAGTGAGAGGCCCACGTACCGCAAAAACAAAAACAAAAACAAACAAACAAACAAAAAGAGTGTGAAGCAGAGAAGTGACATCAGATGGCTGTCTCAGAAAGACCCCTCGGCTTGATGTGCAGGATGGATTTAGGGGGGCAGTAGTGGGGGAGAGTGGAGTGAGCAGTGGGGAGCATGCAGCAGTCCTCACTGTGGAGAGATGCAGGGAGAGAGAAGGTGAGCTGGGAGTGGCCCTGGGGGCAGGTGAGCGCCAGCTTCACCTGTCCTGTGCACAGCCAGTGCTGCGGGGACTCACTCCTGGGGAATATCCTTCTTTTTCTGGTAAGAGGCCAACATCTTTACAGGCTGCAGGAGACCAGTTGGGTCTCCCCAACCACAACCTCCAATAGTTCTGTACATGGCGTCTGGAAGTTCATAAAGAAAGGGAAGGCGGTAGGGCAGAGCTGAGGGGCCATCCCCACCCCTACAGAGCACCCACTGTGTGCTCAGGGCCCCGCAAGACAGCAGAGGGGATGCAGAGTCAGGCAGCTGCTACCCAGGCTTTTGAGACGAGCAGGGAAATCCTCTTTGTCCCAAATGCCTGCAGTGGGAGTGCACTGCACCTGCCAGGGACTCCCACGCGGATTCAGAAGGAGAGAGAGCAGACGGTGCACCAAGCTCCCCCAGCCTCGCGCTCTCAGACTGGCTGCCGTAGCCCAGTAGTGGAAAAGACCTCAGATCGGGAGGTTTCAGCTCCACGCAAACTCTCCCACTGATGCCAGCAACCCAATGTGGAAACAAAGCAAGCCAGGCCCCGTGACCGCCCTCCAAAGGAACGTGCCAGTGGCAACCAGTTACTAGGCCGGGAGTGCTAAGGGCTTCAGCCACACTGAGGGCACAGATGCCAAGAGCCCACGAGTGACCAGGTAGAGAGGGACAAGCCTTGGAAAGCTTCTGCCCTGGCAAATGCAGCAGGGAACAATTCGGTCTACTGGAGCCTTGCTGGGCTCCTCCTGAGGAAGGTGGAGGGCAGCAGGGGCTGGCAGTGAGCTCCTGGGGTCAGACTGCCCTGGTTCAAGGCCCCGGTGACATCCTGTGCTGTGTGTCCTTGGGCGAGTTACTCTCTGGGCTTTGTCCAGGTGCTGCCAAGATGACAGGAAGATAGATAAACTCTCAGCTTATCCTTAAGCGCACGGGTAAGGGTTCACTTTTTTAGTTTTGGCTCATTAAGAGAAGGACCCTAATCCTGGGGTCTCCCCTTGGTCCTTTTGAAGTCGGGGCACCTTTGCTGGGTTTGGATAAGTACAGGCGGCTGGGGACTCACTTGGGAACAGGGGATGGAGCAAGTGGATCTGGGAATTTAGAGTTACCGGCTATCCATCCAGGAAGGAGGGGGAGAAGGGCATCCCAGGGGACGCCCGCCCTGAGCACACCCTGATGGAGGCGATGGGGAGGCCATAGGGCTCTTGTGATCAGGGGTGTCGAAATGAGCAAGGATGGTTCTTTGCTGTGGTAATGGGGTGTCTCCCCTTGGCTCCCAACACCTCCTATAAAAGGCCTGATGGGCTGGGAAACTGGGCCAGAGGTGCCTCTGGAAATCTAGTTTGCCTGGGAATCCCCAGGAGCCCTGTGGATCTCGGGGGACGGGTGCCCCCAAACAACGCGGGGTTTCCACCCCCAGACCCAGTCAGGCCTGGTGCAGCCCCGGTAGTGACCCACTCTCCCTCGACTCCCAAGCCCAGGAGCCAGGGAGGGAAATGGCCAGGGGGAGGCCCTGAGGGAGGGGGAGGTCAGGGCCTACAGGCCCAGTGGAAGTGGACTGTCGGGGGGACTCAGCCGTCCCTCCACATAGAAAGGAAAAGCACCTGGGCTGCCAGGCTCTGGGTCTTCAGAGCCTCCGCCCACAGCTTCCCTGCCGGTGGCCCCTCTCCAGTGTCCTTCCTCTGGGCTGGTACCACCTTAAATCCAGCAGCCCTGCTAGGGGCCTGGACCTGCAGCTCCCTCAGTGGAAAGAACCTGGGGCTGGAACTGGAGTGACCTAATTAAGGCTGTGACTGCACACCAAGTGGTCACGCGATCTTGGGGACAACCTGAGAAGGTGGTCACTTTCCTTTTTCCGCATCTCACTTACAGGCATGTGCCCTGTGTCACGCGGTTGGTGGCACTGCCGGAGGGGACTGCACAACCCCACCGAAGGCTCCTATTCCTGACAGCCCTGGGAGCTGGGAAGCTCCACTGGGGCCGTAATTAGGGACTCAGGGCAGCTCCAGAAGCAAAGCTCAGGCCCCTCTACAGAGGTCAAGGATCCCCTGCCCTGCCTGTGGCCCTGGGTCCAGCTCTGGGGACTGAAGGAAGAAAGAAGTCAGCCACACTCAACCTTAAAGAGCGGACCCTGCTTTCCCAGGACAAACACCTGGGAGGAGGGGGAGGGGAACCTCCTAAGAATCAACAATAATGGACAGACTGGAAATTGGGGGTTATGGGAGAGAGACTGTGGAGCGCCAACAGCCCAGCGAGAATGGGGTCGGGCTGGGGCAGCCAGCGAGAGAGAAGAATGCAGTAGCCAGCTGTGACCGGCCTTGAGGGTCAGCGTGAAGAGTCTGAACTTCGTCCCACGGTCCCCATCAGTAAAATGAGGGATGATGAAAGCACCATCTCACAGTGCTTACGATGTGTAAATGCCAAGAACGGTGCCTGCACACAGTAGGTGCTCTATACGCAGTGGCTCTTAGCAGTGGCTGTGCTCAATAAAGTTGGCCCTTGTAGGAAAGGGTGGGGGGAGTATGAACCATTTAGGGAGGGGACAGAGACCCTGTCACTGAGGCCAAGATGGACAGAGCTGCACAGGATCAGGGGCCCGCACCTCTCCAAGGCTGAGCCAGAGCTCACCATGTCCCTGAGGGCGCAGAGCTGAGCCTGTCAGCAGCCAGATCTTGTTGGTAGAGGGTTGATGGCCGGGGACCATGGTCCCAGGCACAGTGTTCAGTGAGAATTGCCAGGTGGGGCTGGGGGGCCCCGGGAGTTGCCTAATCCCAAGGCTAGGATCAACTACAGCCCTGGGGTCCCTTGCCATTCTGACCAGGAAGGGGCAGCAGGGCCGGCCTTAGGCATGTGACAGTTTATAAGTCCTGAACGACATCCTTCTACTTCCTGCAAACCTGATCTGAGCTGGCAGAGTGCTAAGGACATAGTGTCAGCCAGAGGCAGCCTTGTGTGGAGACAGACCACGCAGTCCTCGCCTCCAAAATCAAAGAATTTACCTTCATTCAGCAACACGGGGGGCAGCTAGGCGGAGACTGAAAGAAAATAAAACCAGGCCTGGACACCCCCCAACACACACACCTACCCACCCACGACTTGTGCAAAGGCCTCCACACTGAGAGAAGGGCCATTAGCAGCAGAACATCAGGCAGGCACTGAAAGGAACGAGAGCCATCAGTGCAGGTGACGTGCACCAAAGATGGCGCTGGCCACATGCACTCCCGCCTCTCCACCTGGAGACCCTTCTAAAAGGAGAGGAAATCAGAGGCACTTGACTTATGATGATAAAGGGAATAAGGGAGTTTGGAAGGGGGGCTAGGGAGAAGGGGGAGGGTCCAAAGACTTGAGATGAAGGACACCTGCTTTAGCCACGGGGCTCAAGGAGGCAGACATCCAAGGCCAAGGTCTCTGTGCAACCAAGTTAGTTTTCGTTTTCCTTTACATCTGGAGGGCTTTTGTTCTTTGTTTTTTGTTTTTGGCCTCACCACGCAGCTTGTGGGATCTTAGTTCCCAGACCAAGGATCAAACCCGTGCCCTCTGCAGTGGAAGCACAGAGTCCTAACCGCTGGACCGCCAGGGAAGTCCCTAAGCCCTTCCTGACCACAGCCCGGCTCAAACACACCTTGGACCAACTCTCAGAGGAAGTAACACCAAGGCAGCCCTTCCAGGGTGCAGAGTGTCACCCAGGGATCCCAGCTGCAGGGCACCAGCTGCCCGGCCCTCTTAGGTGGCAGGAGAAGCAGATACATATGTTCCTCCTACTTAAGCAATAATCTTCCAGAAGCAACTCTGGGGTCCTAGAGCTCTGGGATCCCTCTGCCATCCACTTCTGCTTCTGCCTCTTCTTCCGCTGGGGGCTCCAGGTCTGCCCCAGCCAGTGAAACCACAGGCCACTGACAGGGAGAAAGGCCGAGAAGTGAGGAAAGGGGTGAGCAAGACCACCGACGACTCACAGGGCTCAGGATTCAGAAGATTCCAAAGCAGTTGCCTGGAACAGGGGCCGGCAAACTATAGCCTGCGGGCAGATTCTGCTCACTAGGTCTTATCCGGACACAGACACGCCAGTTAGTTTAGGTCCCTTGACGTATCGTCTGCAGCTACTTTCGGTCACAGCGGCAGAGTTGAGCAGTGGCAACAGAGAACCTAGGGCCCACAGGGCCAAAATAGATTTACTACCTGGCCCTTTACGGACCAAGCTGGCCCAACCCTGGCCCAGAAGGAACTTTGACCGTCGTACAGCCTGACCCCCAGCCTTCCAAGAGCCTCCCAACCCTTCCTTGCTGCAAAACTCTCACTCCACGAAGACAGACCACACCTTCCAATGGAACTCCAGAGAAAGGGGCTTACCACCTTTGAGACCATTCTTTTTATTTTTCAACAACTCCAACCATGAGAAAGTTCTTTCTTCTCTACGCTGAACCAAGGCCGTGGCTTCCTTTCACTGAACCCTCATTACCCACCTTCTGCCCCCTGAGGTCGAGCAGATCCCCACCAGACTTCAAACTCTCAGCCCCCATCCTCTGGCTCCAGGAGCCTCGGCCCCAAGGCCTTTGATCCTTCGAGGGCCTGAACCCCTTCCCAGTCCTGGCTGGCTGCTCCTCCCTGGCTTTGTCCAGAAAGACCACGACCCCCTGCCCTGAATGCAGCATCTTCACGGTGTCTGCTAGGCTACCCGGGGTTTCTTATACATGGGTGGTGGATGGCTTTTCCAGGATTTGCATCCTTCCCTGTCAAGCAGCATCATGTTAAATCCAGCCCATTGTTCAGAGTCCATAGAGCTTCTCGAGGGCAGAAACCCCTCCAGATCAATCTGTATAATACCAGCACCTGGCATGTGCTTCACCGAATGAATGAAAAAACTGATGAATGAACAGCTCACAGACAGCAGGTGAGAAAGAGGCTCATCCTTCTCATCATCATGGAATCCCAGGAGCAGACATTAGCGAATGTGCACACCGCGCTGGCCACGGGAGCCCAGGGGCGGGAGCCCCGGGAAAGGGGTCACAGAAGGTCCGTGAGGCCTCGGAACCAAAGAAGGATTCAGTGCGGGACTTGGGTCTGCGTCTTGGCAGGCCACTGGGCACAGGTAGAGTTTCATCCTGCAGGATGGCACAGTCCACGCTCCAACAACTCAGATATCCCTGTATGTAGGCCTTCCAAGGACCATCTAGCATTTAGGACCAGGGGAGCCCTTCAATCACCAACACTGAAGGGACACAGAAGCAGGGGGAGGCTGCAGAGTGTGAGCCTGCAGGAGTGCACCTGATACACAGATATTCATGAAGCAGGAAGCTAATAATAGCAAGCTGTGTAAAACCTAGCGTGTGTGCTGGGATCCTACACGGAGTATCTCTTTCCCCAAGTCACGGACAGGCCTGGCGGCCACTAGCTCCAGAGCCTGAGACCTGATTCATTCGATACATCCTTAGAGATCACTGGTTCAGCCACGCCGTGAAACCACACACGATGTAGCCCGTGTCCACCAAGCCCCCCAAATTCAACGGAAGATGGTATTTCTATTTACTAGTTAGTCTGGGGGGTGGGGAGGTATCACAGGGCTAAGAGTATAAATAAAGTTAGAGTCCCCTGGACCTTAACGCTTTGAAACTAGGCACTTAACTAATTTTGCAAGAGAGAAAGGAAAAAGGACTTTTTTTTTTTTTGCGTTATGTAAGATTTTAATAAGTCACTCGAATTCTCACAAAATGTGATGCTCTGTAATAAGGAGGGTGGAGGAGGCTTCCCAGAGAAAGGAGGTAAGGAACAAGGAATGAGGAGAAAGGAAACTCTCTGCCAAGATAAAACTGCCAGAAACAGTGGCACCTGCTTCCAGCCACCCCGACATCACACTCTGGGCAAAGAAAACCAGTGCTTAAACCTCTCTAAGAAATAGTTCCCAGTTACAGCGTCTTTCTGCTGGAGACCAAGGCCCCAAATAGAAGCCGGCCTGGGTTCTGGCTGACTGCCCGCCAGGAATTCAGACAAGCCCTGGGTTCTCCTGCCCCACCTTCAAGCAGAACAGTCAAAGGTGCAAACTCCAGTGCAGGTGAGGGAATTTCAACTCTAAGGTGGGTCACCGTGCACTAAAGACACAATCAGGAGAGTCAGAAGCCCCCGCCTTTCTCTAAGGGGGAAAAAAAATCACTGAACTAACTTCCAGTTACTTCCATCCACCTTTCCCTGTGTATAAGGCAATTCACTCAAAAGATACAGATACAGATCCACCTCCCCAGTAAACCTCCTTAACGGGGCTCCCTTCACCCCTTTGGCAAATTCCCAGCCCTCCAAGTCCACACCCCTTCCTCCCTCCCTCAGAGAAAAGTCTAGGGAGGAGAAAAAGAAACTGGGGGTGGGGGAGATGAGAAATGAAGAGTTCCAGGGCAGCCCTGCCTTTTCGGGGTTCAGCAGTGATGGGGAGTCAAGTCCTGGCAGGGCATCCATGATGTCATCATTTCCGATTCTGATAAAAAGACAACTTTCCCACAGCCAAAGGCTCCTCTCCCCACCCTCTCTCTGGGGCATTGAAACACAAGTTTTACTATGCTGCAAGAACATCACAACTGCATTTTAAGATGCTGTATTTGGGTCCACCCTTAAGTGGCTGCCCTCATTACCTCCCTTTGAAAGGGGCCTCTGGATAAGCCCAAGGTAATTAAAATTTCCTGTCTAACCTTCACCGCTCCACCAGCTCGTATTACAGCCCTGGACACACACGGTAGAGTCAGTTTCTCTGGGGCCTTCTCACTCTTCGTTTAAAATCAGGCCACTATTCTCTTGGCCCAGCCTATCCAGTAACACTCTTGGAAACGGAGAGGGAACTTTCTCTGGTGACGCCTCTGGCTTCCCACACTCATTAGAAAATTCTCTCTCTTCTACAACACACCAGGCTCATTTGTAGTAGGTCCCAACAATACAAAGGCAAATAAATGACCCCCCCGCTCCAAGAAGCTGATGTGTTCACAGGCTGGAAAGGATCCAGGGTTTTTTAAACCTTGAAAATGTAAGAGATCCCTAAGTGAAATACTTTTAAATAGGAAAATCAAACTGCAAAGATCAAAGCACGTTTTGCAGTGTCTGCATAAATCTATATAGCCCCGGGCAAAAAGAACAGGCGTACTTTGTTCTGGTCAAGTCAGGTTCTGAGTGAACTCTAAGGCGACATCAGAATCTGGATCTAGAAACAGATTAAAAGTGAAATTCTTGCTGAAAGTAAGTGCACTCCTGGCACAAGCTGGGGGCTTTCTATTGGTATTGTTTTTTGTAGTTAGATGGCAACTCCATTTGAAATAGGGTCAGGCTTTGAGAAGACTGATCCCCCTTCTGTTGAGGGTAGGAATCATTCTGGCTTTGGTTACATCTCAGACCTCCTAAATCACCTGAACAATCTAAAGTGGTTAAGATTCTGACATGTCATGATGCACACAGACAGAGCACCTCTGCCCAGGGGCAGTAAGGGGTTGAAGAGGGTCCCCCCACCCCAAAAATTCACAGCCATCTAGAACTTCAGAATGTGACCTATTTGGAAATAGGATCTTTGCAGATATAATAAATTGAATTAAAATGTCATTCTGTGGAATTCCCTGGCGGTCTGGTGGTCAGGACTCAGCATTTTCACTGCCGTGGCCCAGGTTCGATCCCTGGTCAGGGAACTAAGATCCTGAGATCCTGCAAGCCACGCAGCATGGCCAAAAAAAAAAAAAAAAAGAAGTCATACTGAATTAGGGTGGGCCCTAAATCCAAGGACTAGTGTCTTTACAAGAAGGCCATGTGAACACACACACACACAGGGAACACCATGTGACTATCAAGACAGGGACTAGAGTGACGCGTTTGCAAGCCAGGGATGCCGAGAATTGCTGGCAACCATCAGAAGCTAGAAGAGGCATGGAAGGGTTCTTCCCTAGAGGCTTTGGAGCAAGCATGGCCCTTCTGACACCTTGATTTCAGAGTCCAGCCTCCAGAACGGTAAGAGAATACATCTCTCTTGTTTTAAACCACTAGCTTGTGCTCCTTGTTACAGCAGCCCTAGGACACTCATGCACTCACCCAGAAGCAGAACGAGTAAGTCCCCTCAACAGAGCCCTGGGGGCAGTCCCAGGGGGACCAATTACCCACCAAGCGGCCACATCCCCACTCCACAGCTCAAGCTGCAGGTGAAATCAGCTTCAAAGGAGAAACCAGACATTGCAAAGTGTTTGTAAATTATTTAACAAAAAGGACAACATACAATTTGCACATCCACCAAAATTATGGCTGTGAAAATTAGTGCCTGAAACTTACTGGTCTCACCACGCACGGGCCAAGCATTGAGCTAACTGCTTCATATACATGAATTTATTTAATCCCCACAATAAACTCACAAGGCAGGTACTTTTCTATCCCCACTTGACATAAGGGGAAACCGAGGCACAGAGCTTTTCAGTAGTAACCTTCCCAAAGTAACCTTCCAAGTAGCAAGTGGTAGAGTTGGGGTCTGAACCCAGGAAGCCTGGGTCCAAGTTCATGCTCTTAACAGACTCACACACTGCTTCTGCAATGGATAGAATGTGGAAAGCATGAAAAACAAGTTGAGATTTTTCACATGATTTTTTTAAATTTATGCATAAAAAACAAAGAAAAAAGAAAAAGACACATTTCAGTTGGGGGCAGATGTGTGGCAACGAGCAGCTGCTGACCGGACAGGGTGAGGGCAGAGTGACACACCCACAGGGCAGGGAGACGAGTCGGGGAGGGGTGGGCACGCCCAGGGCTTCTCCAGGAAGAAGAGGCACCACAAAGGGATCCGCTTGCCCAGCCCTCAGGGAGTGGCCAAAGCGTGCTCAGAAAAGTTTCGATGCAAGAGTGTGCGTGGGGAGGGGGATGTGAGCAAAAATTAGGTTTTCAAGAGGACCTACCCAGATGTAGTTTTGGTTTTTTTTTTTAATTTTGTTTAAGTCATGCCGTATTTTTTAAAAGTCAAGTAGGACAGCAGGAAGAGGAAAATATGAAAGAGGGCCAGCAGAAAAGCTGGGCTGGGCTGTGAGCAAAGCTGGGACCTCATCAGCTCATCAGCTGCAGAGGGCCAGCTACAGGACAGGTGGTACTGCCAGCTCAACGGGTGGCAAATCCCCAAATGCCAAGCCCCACAGCAGCCTTCCCGGTAGGAGGGGGCCCACAGCCTACCGCAGCCTGGGCAAGGGCAGTGGGTGCAGGCAGCCCCCAGGGCTGGCGAGATCGGCAGAGAGGATCCTGGAGCCAGCTGGCCGCCTGGAGGGAGCTCAGGGTAGCAGGACGGCAGAGAGACCAGGGGGTGGCAGGGGGGCTGGTCTGACTTAGCGACCATAGGGGGCCCTCCATGAGATGAGATGAGATGAGAGTCACCGCCACGTGCCAGGCAACAAGGATGGATGAGGACTGAAAGCAGAGCTGTGTCAGAGATGCCCAAGTGACAAAATCTCCCGGACTGGGGAGTCCCTGACCCTGGTGGGGTGGGGAGAGCAAAGTTTCAGCTGCCTCCCAGGTGAGGAAACTGGGTGGAAGCACCTGAGGGGAACCCCATCGGGCTCAGCTGGAGGAGGCTGAGTCTGGAAGCTCAGAGGGGGACCGGGTGTGGGTAGCATGGCAGCCTGAAGGCTCGGCAGGGCGGGAAGGGTTCTAAACATGGACATGGGGCCTGGAGCCAAGGGAGGGGGGGACAGCCTTCAGCAAAAGGCCCCCGTTCCACGTCACATGCTGACTTGGCACTGGCCACCCCCTCCTCTCACTCAGTTCTCACCAAACCCTTGAAAGAAAGGGTTGCCCCCGTTTTACAGATGAAAAGACAGAAGTGGTTAAGCAACTTGCCCTTGATCACAGCTAATGACCCTGGAATGAGCGGGCTATAGCCCCACCTTCCTCAAACTCATGATGGATAATTGGGTCTCTTTTTTTTTTTTTTTGGCTGCATTGTATAGCATGTGGGACCTTAGTTCCCTGACCACGGATGGAACCTGTGTCCCCTGCAGTGGAAGCGTAGCATCTCAACCACTGGCCCACCAGGGAAGTCCCAAGATAATTGGGTCTTGATACTAGGTTTAAGGGGTGGGGGGGCCTTTCCAAACCACTGTTGGGGGAAATATCATTCCCCGAGTGGCCCCTGCCCCTGGCAGCCACAGCAGCTACCTGCCCCTCATGGGAAGGTGGTACTCTTACCAGCAAGAAACTAAGGCTTCGAGGGACCATGTAGCTTGCCCAGGGTCACAGGTCCTAGGCCCTGTCTGACCCTGCGCCTGTGAGGCTCCTCCTGCCACACTGGTGTCTCCAGCCACCACCTGGCCGACTGTAACTGGATCAGTCTTGCCTCCCCTGCCTTCTAGGACATGGGGGGAAATCCCCAGGAAGGATTCTTTGCAATTACTCATGCCTCAGATGCCACTGCCTGATGACCGGAGCTGCCAGTCCTGCCTCAGGACACTGGAGGCTGAAGCCCTCAGTCTGCCCACAGTCAGGTCCGGGATGGAGCTGTGAAGGTCCTTCACATTGAGCAGCACAGATCCCCCCTCCTCAGCAAGAGCCCCACTGCCAGTCCCCCTGCTAGTCTCTGCAGGGGTAGGGCACGTGGCTCAGGCCTGGCCAACCAGAGCAGCGGGCTGCCCTGGCCACAGCAGTTGGTTCAGAGCCAATAAGAAGCAATAGTAAAGCTACAAAAGACACACACACAGTAAGGTCTTTGCTGTGGTTACTCTTCCCACTGGACTTGCTGGAGCTACTGTGGCCACACTGCCACCACCAGGGATAAGCCACCTGAGAATGGGGACAACACAGAGAGGAAGCTGGCTTAAGAAAAAGAAATTAAGCTCTGATGGCATCATTTGAGCTCCCTGATCCAGCCATACCTGACACCAGTCCTTTTTTAGTTTTATGAACCCATTAATCCCTTTTTTGTTTATGCCAATTTTGGTTGCAAGTGACAGAAAACCCAACCTAGACTTGTGACTGACACAGTAGCTCTGGAGGAAGAAGTCTCGTGCTCAGGCTGGGCTGCCAGCTCTGTGGGACCCCAGACCACACACTGCCTTCCCTTTAGCTTGACCCTCTTCCGGTATCTGTTTCCTCGCCAACGCCACCCTGCTTGGTCTCCCAAGGCCCTCTGATTGTGTGGACTCCCTTTATTACTCTTAGGCAGCCAACAAACAAACATCCTTTCAACGATTGTTCTGCAGAAAAAAATAATAGTAATAAAAATAAATGAAAGAAATCTGAATCACCCCAAAGTGATTGGAAGAAGAAGGTCTCCAAGATGCCCTCTCTGAAGCCAGCTGGACTGGGAGGAAGTGCTGGGACCTGGGAGCAGCCAGAGGGGGAGCAGTATGCCAGGAAAGGCATAACCCCAAATAAATCAAAGGGGCTGTGACGCACCATTCACTTTTCTGTCTCTGCCCCAGTGCATTCTTTTGCTTCAACTCAGCCTTCCTTAATGGCCCAAATTATACCTATCGGGTGTTAACACCAGAGATCAGTGCCTGGAAGCCAGAGACGCGGAAATCAGGGTGTCAGGGAAGCGGAGAAGATGCGGAGGCTCCGGGTACCAGCCTCTGCTGACCTCCGCGCAGGGGCTGGGGTTGGACAACAGCCCAGCCTCAGGAAGGGGCCCATGCTCCCGCCACACAGCGCCGGCCAGAGCGCCTTTAAATAGAACCTCCACGCGGAAGGACAAACACATTCCAAGCGCATTTTAAACCGCCCCAAGCATGACCTGGCCGGCGGCCTCCGCTCCCCCAGGCATTTTTCCGGTCTTGGCCCAATTCTGGAACTAATATTAATAGCTCAGTTAGGAGCTTACGGTGTGCAAAATACTTTATGGCCTTAAAAGGCAGGGACGATTACTTCCCCCACTCTCTAGATGAAGAAACTGAGGCCCAGGGAGCTGGCAAGCTCCAAGGCCGACTACCGGGGGTCTCTCTACGCTGCCTCCACCGCCCGATGGGGCTGACACGGCAGGACCGGAATGAGCCCCCGCCGGACCAGTTGCCACCTGCCTTGTCCGGTTCCGGAAGGGCGCCTCCTGCCCAAGAGGCAAGAAGGGGGACAACAGCCAAGGCGACGCTCCCAAGAGGCTCCCTGAACGTGCTCGCTCCAGGAACGTACTGATCTTTCGTGAAGCGTTTAACAAACTCCCAGTTCTCAGGCTCTGTTGGTACATCCAACCCCGCGCGGCAGCCAAGGATAAGTTTCCTCCTTTGTTTTAAAAGATAAAGGACAACGAGGCTAATTTCTCCCTCGGGAGATAAAGTTAAAGTTGGCAGGTGAGGCGCGGTGCGTCTCCGTTTCCTAGAAGTTGCGCCCTGGGCAAATCTCGGAGCGGGCCCGCAGAGGGGGCGGGACCCGCCGTCCGGACCCGGGAGCCCCGGACTCGGGCTCGGCTGCCCGAGGGGAGCTTCTGACCTCGGTCACGGAGAACGGCGGCTCCTGCTCTCGGTGTCCCAGCCCCGCTGGATCCCCCGCACCGCGCCGGGATCGGTCGGGGCGCACTGGATCTGGGGGGCGTGGGGTTAAATGCTAAAGACACTCCTGGAATCCCTGCACTATCCCATCCTGTGCCCCCCCCCCCACAAGCGGGGCCCGGGACTCCCAGCCAGAAAGACCAACCCACCGCCACCTCCCCCTCCCTCCCGAGCTCAGGGTCCCCGGGGGCGCACGGCGCAGGACGCGGCGGAGGGCTTACAGTTTGAACATGCTCTCCAGGTCCTTGATAAGACGGCGGCTGAACTCCGGGAACTCGGAGTAGGGATGGAAGACCTTGCAGCGGCGGGGTCGCGCCGCGCCCTCGTTGATGACCAGCCGTCGGTTCAGCTGCGCGCTCAGCTCGGCGTCGGCTCTGGTGGTGGGCGCCCAGGCGGATGGCTGCGGCTGGGGCTCGGGGACTGGGGCGGCTCGGGGCGCAGGCTGGAGCCCGCCGTCCACCTCCTCCCAGTGCAGTCGCTGCTGCAGTTTGCTCGCCAGCTTCTCGCTGGCCATGGCCGCGGTGGATCCGGGGACGCGGGGAGTGGGCTGACAGCGCGTTGCTCGCCGACTCGCGACTCTGCGACACTTCGCCAAGACGGCGGGGACCCGGAGGTTGAGTGGAACCGTGGGCGGGGGCGGGGGAGGGCGGCGGGCGGGGCGGAGCCGCGGCTTTAAGGAGGCGCTGGGGCTCGGGGACCGCCCGCCCGGCCAGAGGCCACAGGTGTCGGCGCGTCCCGGGGACGTCGACCCGCTCTCCACTACCCGGGGCTCCAAGACCGGGAGCTGAGCGCCTCCCGGGACGAGGAGTGGACCCTCGGATCAACTCTGACTTTGCCGCCCGCTCCCAGGGAGCCCAGGGACCTTGTGGTCCCCGAGGGAACGGCACCGGGAAAAGTTTCAGTACCGTCTGGCGGTTCCTTTCTTGTCCCCCAGAAGTGCCCAGACTGGAGCCGCTCGCGGCGGGGGACAGACTGGGGGTGGGGGGAGCCAAGCGCCTCCGGATGACACCTACGCGTCCCCAAGGCTGCGGGTGGCACCCAGTGGTCGCAAAGGGCTGGGTGAGGGAGGCGCCCGCAGGGAGCGCGGGGAAGGGGAAGCTGAATTTCACTCACTGAAAAGAAATGTTTCCAAAACATACGAAAAACAAATAAGCAAACCGAAAAAAGAACAATCAAGGGAGACAAACTCGTGGCTCTCCTGGTGGTAAGACACCAGCGCCACTTCGGGGGCTCTGGCTTTTTCTGTTAAGCACAAGAAAGAAAAGAAAAAGAAGCTTGAAAATAAAGAAATAAATCAGCCTTTTTAGCAAGAGGGTAAAAACAAGTACAGTCGTCACTGCCCTAAGGATGGCTGTTACGTCAGCCAAGCCTTGAGAAGAATCTTGTAAACACTGATCCGCCCCTACTGGGACGCACTCTGTTCTGACTGCCTCAGGGACTGCTGACCCAGGGCAGGTCTGCCTCACCTGGCTGTGGGTGCCTGAAACCCAGGACCAGCCCTTGGCATGCAGGCATGTAGGGCCTGCAGAGGTCCTGCCAGGGGTTCTGAGCATGTGTAGAGGCCTAGTGGAAAAAAAAAATAATACATATATATATTTTTTTAATTAGGGAAAATATTATGTTTTTAAATAAAGTGATCAAATAGAATCTTTTTAACATCGCTACTAAACAGTTTTATTCAGTTTTATAAATGGCCCTTTTTACATCAGATTTAATGCTTGAAATGGCAACTGATGGACCCCTTCAAATACACCACAGGACGCGACCCTTCCTGACCTGGTGATGGTGACTAGATTTGCTTTTTTTGTCATTTGTGAGCACTTTATGTGACATTATTTCACACACATACACCAAAAAAAGAGATTTAAAATTCTTAACACTCTACATCAACAAGACACTTTACATGAATAGGTATTAAAAAATGTCAGCAACCGTTTTACGTGCTAAAATTGACCACAGTTCACATTAAATTTAAAGACTCTAATAGCTCTTCCTTTTCTTTCATTTATGATTCAAGCATAATGTTGAAAATTCTCATGTTCATGAGAATGGATTTTGAATGCAATTCGACTTTTTCATTTAAGTGCCTCCAAATGAGAAAGAGCTTTTTTTAAAAAAAAAAAACAGCTTTATTGAGGTACAATTGATATACAAAAAACTGCGCAGATTTAATGTACACAATTTGATGCACTTGGACATGTGCAAACACCCATGATACTATCACCACAATCAAGGTAATAAACATTTCCATCACCTCCAAAGGTTTCCTTGTGTCCCTCTGGTTTTTGTTTTGGCGATTTTTTTGATGAGAACACTGCACATAAGGTTTACCCTCTTAACAAATTTTCAAGGACACAAAACCATATTGTTAACTACAGGCTCTGTGTTGCACAGTGGATCTCTAAGGAAGCACTTTGGAGTAACATACATGTGGAATACGAGCTATCCCCCAGGCACCACTCAAAAGGCACATCACCTACAAGGGGCAGAGTTTGGGGGCTGTGCCCACCAGGCATCCCCAAGCCTTTCTACCCTGAGGTAAGAGTGGAGGAGGGAATGCTTCCTAACCCCTGGCACCAAAGCAGCAGGTACTCAGAACGCTCACCAGGCCACACCTGGCCACCCCTAGGGAGAAAATTTCAGTATCTCACTAGTGACCCAAAGTGAGGTACAGTCACGCCAAGACTGGAAACCCTGCTTCCCATCTCCCTTTTTCCAGTGTTCAGCTGAGTGCCTGACAAAGAGCTCAAAACAAGATTACTGAATGATGGGCCAAGATCAGTACTACTGTGCAAATACGACCCATGTTTTATAAAATACATTTCTATGTGTAGAAAAAAAAACTAAAGGGAAAGAGACTAAATTATTAACAGTAGTAAATGCTAGGAGTCAAACCGTTTTCATCAACTATTTTAGCTCTCAGTTCCCTGACTTTTCTACAATGACTATGTAAAACTATTATACCAGAACACAAATGTTATTGCTTGCAATGGTGAAGTATGAGAGGATGGATATTTTAGCTGTAGAGCAGACGAAAGTATCGGGTTGGCCACAAAGTTCGTTCAGGCTTCTCCATAAGATGGTACAGAAAATCCGAACGAACTTTTTGGCCAACCCAATATTTTTGCCTGTGTCATCCCATGAGCACGTTTATTTCACTAACATTCCTCTGGGATGGCTATAGGAGCTTTTGCATTTCATAGGGAAAATCAAATGTGTTTTACCTGCAAGACTTCTTTTTCAGTTCTCTATTGCTGTGTAACAAACCATCCCCAAACCTATGGCCCAAACGACAAATCTACTTTGCTTGTGAATCTGCAATTTGGGCAGACACTCTCTTCTCTGATCCACTTGGCGTAGGCAAGGGCAGCTCTGAGGCTGGGGTCGAGAATCATCTGGAGATTCATTCCCTCCCAGGTATGGGATTGATGCTGGCAGATGCTTGGCCCTTGCTTGGAGCTGTTGGCTAGAACACCTACACGTGGCCTCTTGATACGTCATGCGCTTCCTCACAGCATGGTCACTGGGTTCCTAGGGTGGGCTTGCAAAGAGGGAGAGTCAGGTAGAAGCCGTATCACCTTTTATGAAGTAGGCTCAGACATCCCTTAGCTCAACTTTACTGGTCAGAGCAGTCGTGGAGGGGAGAGAACACAATTCTCCACCTCTCAGTGGAGGAGTGACAACGTCATCGAAGAATAGCGTGTGAGATGGGATGTGTACCATTGTGGCCATCTTTGGAAAATACAGTTTGCCAGTCCTCCCTCTGAAAATCCCTAAAGGCTTGAGTCTATTGTGGTTCTGTGGCATCCAGACAGGAACAGGTATGTCCTTCAGCCCGGATGTGTTGGCACAATTCTCTGGGCCCTCCAGAAGTGCGGGCCTGCAAGTCGCAAAGAAGTCGGAATGAAATGAAGTCCAGAAAGGGAAAAGCCCTTCCAAGAGGGCAGAAACCTGGGGCTGCGGCCATCTCTGGAGGCATTCAGTCTTATCTTCACATTATCAACTTCTTAAATGAGGCAAAATCTCAGGGCTTTGATATGTTTTAGAGGAAATGGTTTTGTCCCTTAAAAATGAGGTAAATGTTAGTGCCAGGTGCTCTTTCTAAGTCTCTTCACGCCCTAGCTCACTGAATTGAGAATATTCTAAAATTAGAGAGTGGAGGCAGAATCAAGATGGCGGTGTGGAAAGACGTGGAGTTAGCGTCTCCCCACAACTAGGGCACCTGCCGGCCGCTGTTGGCGGACTCTGACGCCCAAGGAGATGGAAGAAACCCCACAGTGCACGTAGGGGTAGGATGTAGAGGGACTGAGGCGGGAGGAGAAGTGGAGGCCAGACAGGATCGGCATCCCTGAGGCTGGGGAGACCAGCAGGTGGGAGGGGGCCTCCGGGAGGAGCAGAGCGGGAGGGGCGTGGAGGGCAATTGCCCCGCCCACTCGAGCCCAGAAAGCTTGCTGGGCTCCCAGGTGAGGTCCCCTGCCCTCTGAGGCCAGGGCTGGGGGGCATGCCTGGGCCCCTTCTGTTCCTTGAGCCTAAGCCCCACCCCCCCAGGCCCCCAGGGCCTTTTCAAATCCTGTGGGTCCTGATCATTGGCCCCGCCCACCACCCAAACCTCACCCTTGCTTAGGCCCCGACCTCCACAGCCAAGGCCTTTTCCTCCTCCTTTTTTTTTCTTTTTTTTTCCCTTTTTTTTTCCCCCTCCTCCTCTTCTTTACTATTGTGGTACTGTTGCACCTTCTGGTTGTTGATTCAGCTATATTTTTATTTTTATATTCTTCCTAACATACCTGTTAGTTTCCTAGTCTAATTTCATTTTTTTACTTTGTTATTTTGTTGTTGTTGCTGTTGTTGTTGTTTTGCCGCCCCAGGCAGCTTGCAGGATCTTGGTTCACGAGCCCGGGGTCAGGCCAAAGCTCCTGCGGTGGGAGCTCTGAGTCCAAACCACTGGACTAACAGAGAACCTCAGACCCCAGGGAGTATTCACTGGAGTGAGGTCTCACGGAGGTCCTCATCTCAGCACCAAGACCCAGCTCTACCCAATAGCCTACAAAGCCCAGTGTCGGAAGCCTCAGGCCAAATAACCAGTAAGACAGGAACACAATCTCACTCATAAAAAAATAAATAAAAAATGAGACGGCAAAAAGTATGTCACAGATGAGGGAGCAAGGTAAACACCGACAAGACCAAATAAGTGAAGAGGAAATAGGCAATCTACCTGAAAAAGAATCCAGAGTAATGATAGTAAAGATGATCCAGAATCTCGGAAATAGAATGGAGGCACGGATTGAGAAAATATAAGAAACGTTTAACAAAGATCTAGAAGAACTAAGGAAAAAACAAACAGAGATGAAGAACATAATAACTGAAACGAAAAATACACTAGAAGGAATCAATAACAGAATAACTGTGGCAGAAGAATGAATAAGTGAGCTAGAAGACAAAATGGTGGAAATAACTGCTGAGGAGCAGAATAAAGAAAAAAGAAAGAAAGAATCGAAGACAATTTCAGAGACAACACTGGGACTACACTAAACGCGCCAACATTCAAATTATAGGGGTCCCAGAAGAAGAGAAAAAGAAAGGGTCTGAGAAAATATTTGAAGAGATTGTAGTTGAAAAATTCCCTAACATGGGAAAGGAAATAGTCACCCAAGTCCAGGAAGCACAGAGAGTCCCATACAGGATAAACCCTAGGAAAAACACAAGACACAAATTAATGAAATTAGAACACTACATAACACCATACACAAAAATAAACTCCAAATGGATTAAAGACTTAAATGGAAGAGCAGACACTATAAAACTCGTAGAGGAAAACATAGGAAAAACACTCTTTGACATAAACCACAGCAAGATCCTTTTTGACCCACCTCCTAGAGTAATGGAAATAAAAACTAAAATAAACAAATGGGACTCAATTAAACTTTAAAGCTTTTGCACAGCAAAGGAAACCATAAACAAGACAAGAAGACAACCCTCAGAATGGAAGAAAATATTTGCAAATAAAACAACAGACAAAGGATTAATCTCCAAAATATACAAACAGCTCATGGAGCTCAATACCAAAAAACGAACAATCCAGGTAAAAAATGGGCAGAACACCTAAATAGACATTTCCCCAAGGAAGACATACAGATGGCCAAGAGGCACATGAAAAGATGCTCAACATCACTAATCACTAGAGAAATGCAAATCAAAATTACAATGAGGTATCACCTCATGCTGATCAGAATGGCCATTATAAAAAAATCTAGAAACAATAAATGCTGGAAAGGGTGTGGAGAAAAGGGAACCCTCTTGCACTATTGGTGGGAATGTAAACTGATACAACCACTATGGAAAACAGTATGGAGGTTCCTTAAAAAACTAAAAATAGAACCACCATATGACCCAGCAATCCCACTACTGGGCATATACCCTGAGAAAACCGTAATTCAAAAAGAGACATGTACTACAATGTTCATTGCAGCCCTATTTACAATAGCCAGGACATGGAACCAACCTAAATGTGCATCGACAGATGAATGGATAAAGAAGATGTGGCACATATAGACAGTGGAATATTACTCAGCCATAAAAAGAAACGAAATTGAGATATTTGTAGTGAAGTGGATGGACCTAGAGTCTGTCATACAGAGTGAAGTAAGTCAGAAAGAGAGAGACAAATACCGTATGCTAACACATAGATATGGAATCTAAAAAAAAAAAAATGGTATTGATGAACCTAGTTGCAGGGCAGGAATAAAGAGATAGACATAGAGAATGGACTTGAGGACGTGGGGTGGGAGGGGGAAGCTGGGGCAAAGTGAGAGTAGCATCGACATATATACACTACCGAATGTAAAATAGTTGGCTGGTAGGAAGCAGCAGCGTAGAACAGGGAGATCAGCTCAGTGCTTTGCGATGACCTAGAGGGGTGGGATAGGCAGGGTGGGAGGGAGGCTCAAGAGGGAGGGGATATGGGGACATGCGTATGTATATGACTGATTCACTTTGTTGTGCAACAGAAACTAACAGTATTGTGAAGTAATTATACTCCAATAAAGATCTATTAAAAATAAATAAATAAATAAATATAAATAAAATTAGAGAGTGATGATGGTTTTACAACTCCATGAATATACTAAAAACCATTAAATTGTACACTTCATAAAGATGAATTTTATGACATGTGACTTATATCTAAATAAATCTGTTATTTTTTAAATGATGACAATAAGCCATTACTTATTAACATGAATAATATAATTGAGAAGAAAAACATTGTTTTACATGTCTTTATTTATTTATTTATTTATTTTTTGCGGTACGCGGGCCTCTCACTGTTGTGGCCTCTCCTGTTGCAGAGCACAGGCTCCGGACGCGCAGGCTCAGCAGCCATGGCTCACGGGCCCAGCCGCTCCACGGTATGTGGGATCTTCCCGGACCGGGGCACGAACCTGTGTCCCCTGCTTTGGCAGGCGGACTCTCAACCACTGCGCCACCAGGGAAGCCCCATTTTTGCATGTCTTTACTCTCTGCCTCAATAGAAGACACTTGGATATCACATCTGCTTCTACATTTGATTTGCTGCAATTTGTTGCTTTGTTTGCAGTATGTGACGAAAATCCAGGCTTCCGCAGATGTCTGGGAATTTAGTTGGATATATAATTGGAAAAGGGAGGAGTATTTGTTCAGTCTTTTCAGATAATTGGTTATCATTTTTCTTTGTTACTACACCAAAACTGCTAAGTGATAGTTTCCTGAAGTTTAAATGCAACATGGAAAGTGGAAGCATCCAAACCAGACCCTCCAGACTCTGTTACACTGGAATCCATCACTCCACCTTGCACGTTTAATGGGGCCTTGAGTTAGGCATAACTTTGTACCTTTATGCATTGGTGATGTTGACACATTTCACTTATATGATAAAGTCCAAAATTCTAACTTTTGCTTGGAACTCAAGTGTTTTGTTTTTCCTGTTTTTTTTTTTTTTTTTTGCAGTACACGGGCCTCTCACTGTTGTGGCCTCTCCTGTTGCAGAGCACAGGCTCCGGCCGCGCAGGTCCAGTGGCCATGGCTCACAGGCCCAGCCGCTCCGCGGCATGTGGGATCTTCCCGGACCGGGACACGAACTTGCGTCCCCTGCATTGGCAGGCAGACTCTCAACTACTGCGCCACCAGGGAAGCCCTCAAGTGTTATTATTGATAGCAAATACTACCAATTGTTTCCAGAAGGCCCTCAATTACTTCTTCCTTTTCTCCAGGGATGTCTCCTTGAGGGCAAGTTTCAGGTCTGTATTTTTATTTGGGAAACTCTTAAAGTAACTCACCTATCTGTCCCCAGGCTGGCTGCATCTTCCGCAAGGGAAAGCCCACAGGCACTACCTAAATGGGGTTTCTCACCTTTCTCTCTAGCCCAGGCAGTACAAAAAGAATCCCTAACCACTCCTTGCCCTGCACAGCTGCCGGAGAAACTCCTGGCAGAGAATCAGGCAGAAAAGCTGGGCAGTATTTTAAACCTCAGACTTCAGGCCCCTGAGTGGACCTAGAGGCTCCGACCCTCAGGGGAGGCCTGGTCCCCAGGCCCCTGTGGCTCCAGGCATCCACGTCTGTGGCCTTGGAGACTGGCCAGGGAGCTCCCAGGGGTGTCGATGAGCTCAGACCCAAGTTCCCTGGGCGGCCTCAGCTCCCTGTCTGCTCAGAAAGCAGAGACACTGGGCTGTAGTAGACGCTGTTGAAAGCGAAAATAATTCACTTTCCTATTTCTCACCTGATGGAGCAGCAAAGACCTATGAGTGGGCGAAAATGAATTCTACAGGGTTGGAGGAGAGGCAAGCCAGACCCTCCCATGGCTCTAGGGACCCCTGGCTGTGACTGTCAGATCACCCACCCTGCCCTCTCTTCTCCCCACCACACCCATCAGGGCTGGCCTTCCCTCCCCCTGCTCACCTCGTCAATCAAGTCTTGGTTCTACCCCCTGAAGCCGTTCAGATCTCTCCCCTTCTTCCTTGAATCCAGCCAGAGCTCGTCTCTCTGGAAGGGCGATAGGGGACAATGCCATCCTCTGAAGCCGACTTGCCCTCTGCCCATCTGTCCTCCATTCGCTCACCCAGGCAGGAGGAACTGGTCTAAAACAGTGCTGTCCAATAGAAATAGAATGCATACTTTAATTTTAGAATGTGTATTTGGTATTTTAAATTTTCTAGTAGCAACATTTTAAAAGGTAAAACTAAAAGAAAACAGGTGAAATTCATTTTCATAATATATTTTCTTTTACCCAATATATGCCAAATATTATCATCTCGACAGGTAATCAATGTAAAAAATGTTAATGAGATATTTTACATTATTTCCTACCAAGGCTTTGAAATTTGAGGTGTATTTTACACTTACAGGTCTTCTCAATTCAAACTAGCCATATTTCAAGCGGTTGAGAGCCACTTGCGGTTGGTGGCTACCATCTCGGATAACTCAGGACTAAGGCGAATCAGAGGGGTCCCTGCTCCCTGGCTCTGACCCTCAGCAGGTGAAGAAGTTCTGCTACTGAGAAGTTCCTGTCTGGCCTCACCTCTGGCCTCTACTCCCTCTGATTTGAAATAACACCCCCAACACCCGCCCCCCCCACACACTCAACTTGTCCCTAACACAAGGTACTCAGATCCACCCAGATCTGACCCAGTGCTCCATGGATGTTGGACCTGAGAATAATATCCTAAACTAAAGACCAAACTGTGCCACTGGTCCCAGTTCCCGGTCTCCTTATTTGTTCCAGTCTGGCGCCCTGTCAGTGGCTGCAGGAAGCTGGTGGTAGTGGGTGGGGCTGCCCTCCCCCTGCAGAGGGGACACCTCTGAGGTTCAAAGGTGTGCTTGGTTGCCAGGCATCTGATGATAAGAGCATTTCTTAAAGAGTTTAGCGATATTACACTTCATTTGATTCCCCCAAGTTCTCTGACAGTCTTTACATGTAGCACAGGGTAAGATAGGCTTTTGGCTATATCTTACCTAATAATAATAAACTATTCTGGCTCTTCCGTTTAGACACAGAACCAGGAGCCCTCAGTCATGGGGGCAGAGGTGGAAGGAGGAGAGCAGTTGTGTAAATGCTGGCTCTGTCACTCAGCAGCTGTGTGACTTTGAGTTAGTTACTTAACTTCTCTGAACTTCTGTTTTATCATATATACAACAAAGATACAGCCGTCGTCAGAGATATTGCAGGTTTGGTTCCAGATCACTGCAATAAAGCAAGTCACATGGATTTTTTGGTTTCCCAGAGCATATAAAAGTTATACTTACACTAGACTGTAGTCTATTAAGTGTGCAATAGCATTATGTCTAAAAAAACAATGTACACACCTTAATTTAAAAATACTTTATCGTGGGAATTCCCTGGCGGTCCAGTGGTTAGGACTCCATGCTCTCACTGCTGAGGGCCCGGGTTCAATCCCTGGTCGGGGAACTAAAATCTCGCAAGCCATGCAGCGCGGCCAAAAAAAACCCCAAAAAACTTTATTGCTAAAAAATGCTAACCGTCATCTGAGCCATCAGCGAGATCACTGACCACAGATCCCCATAACAAACATAACAATAATGAAAAGGTTTGACATATCGCGAGAATTGCCAGAATGTGACACAGAGACATGAAGTGAGGGTATGCTGCTCGAAAAATGGCGCGAATAGACTTGTTCAAGGCAAGGTTACCACAAACCTTCAATCTGTAAAAAACGCAGTATCTGCGAAGCGCAGTAAAACAAGTTGTGCTTATAATACTACCCACAAGACGTCCAAGGCAGTTGTGATGACTGATTGCATGTAAAGCACCTAGCAGGTGTTGAATTAATGTCACCCTTTTGCTACAGGTGCAGCACAGGTGGTGCCTGACGGTGGGGTTGAAGGAAAAGAGCCCGAGCCACAGGGCAGGCCCAGGCCCTCCAGCTATCACCAGGGCACCAACTAAGCCTGTTTTTGTGGGGGGCGGGCCGGGGGAGCATCTTGCAGCCCTCACCCACATTCCGGCTACGCAGACAAGCAGCTCGGCCCTTCCTGATTTCAAAAGACTACACTGGCCAGCGTGATTTGGAGACACCAGGGAATCACATCACTTCCACACCAATGACTTCTACTTTGATTTTTTGAAAACCTTGCTCTTAGCAGCTCCTTTGCCCACTGCAAGCTAGCCGTGCAGCTCAGCGCTTCCTGCCTCTCTCTCAGATAACCCCCACTGCCCTGGCTGCAGACTCCTCCTGTATTCTTGTGCATTTCAAGTCTGCCCCTCCAGCCTCTCCCTCAAATTTGGGTCTGAGTCTCTCTTTGCATCTCAAAGGATTTGGCTGGTGCTTGAGAACTGTGGCTTTGACAAAGGCCCTGTGCATCTTGAGATGAGCAGGGAGGGTCTGATCTTCCAGAATCACTGGCATAACAAACGTCACCTATTTATAGCTTCAGTTTAAGAGTGGTCCATTGCAAGGAAAAGTATTCAAAGATTTAACACCTGGAAAAAGATATCATCAACAAATGCAACCAAGTATCCAGAATCTCCTGGGGAGCTCCTACAGAGTAGTAATAAAAAGAAAAACAAACCAATGAAAAATTGGGCAATGGGTATGAGCAAATTTACCTAAACTGGTTTGACCCAGTACAACTCAGACTTTACTTGGTGGGTTAGCGTATTGGTCAAAGAAGTTTGGGGTGGGTGTTAACTACTCCCCACATTCTTGTTATCACTTTGTGAGGTAAGCCAGCCTTAGACCAAATTCTGCTAAACATAAAGATATTTATTAAGCTAACATTCCCAGCAAGCAAACATAGATAGAATAGCTCAGACAACCTATTCTGTAAATTGGTTGAAGTCTCAAGTCCCGGCTCTTGGCCCTTTTAGGAAATCCAGCCACACCCTTCACCAGACACATCCTAGAGACCAGATTCCGTGTCTTATTTATAATCAGCATCAAACAACCAGAAATCCTCCTAATTCAATGCCTGAAAACTGGCTAATTAAAAAATCAAGCCTTAGGACAGGTTACAAATTTTGGTGGATTCCTATGTCCTATGCAGTATGGCGGGAGGAGGGGACGGATTTTAAACTATTTTAAGGCAATCCACATATCTTGAAAACAATACTTTTCATTTCACCAGTGAGAGCCAGTTTTGAACATTCATCAATTTAGTCAATTAGCCCCTATATTCACCAATTTTTTTATGAGTCTGTTTTGGTTTTTTGTTTGTGTGTGTTTGTGTTTTTTTTAATTTAGTTAATTTTTTTATACAGCAGGTTCTTATTAGTTATCTATTTTATACATATTAATGTATATATGTAAATCCCAATCTACCAGTTCATCCTGCCACCCCTCCACCTTGCCACTTTCCCTCCTTGGTGTCCATATGTTTGTTCTCTACATCTGTGTCTCTGTTTCTGCCCTGCAAACCGGTTCATCTGTACCATTTTTCTAGGTTCCACATATACGCGTTAATATACTATATTTGTTTTTCTCTTTCTGACTTACTTCACTCTGTATGACAGTCTCTAGATCCAGCCACGTCTCTACAAATGACCCAATTTCATTCCTTTTTATGGCTGAGTAATATTCCATTGTATATATGTACCACCTCTTCTTTATCCATTCGTCTGTCGATGGGCATTTAGGTTGCTTCCATGACCTGGCTATTGTAAGTAGTGCTGCAATGAACATTGGGGTGCATGTGTCTTTTTGAATTATGGTTTTCTCAGGGTATATGCCCAGTAGTGGGATTGCTGGGTCATATGGTAATTCTATTTTTAGTTTTTTAAGGAACCTCCATACTGTTCTCCATAGTGGCTGTATCAATTTACATTCCCACCAACAGTGCAAGAGGGTTCCCTTTTCTCCACACCCTCTCCAGCATTTGTTGTTTGTAGGTTTTCTGGTGATGCCCATTCTGACTGGTGTGAGGTGATACCTCATTGTAGTTTTGATTTGCATTTCTCTAATAATTAGCGATGTTGAGCAGCTTTTCATGTGCTTCTTGGCCATCTGTATATCTTCTTTGGAGAAATGTCTATTTAGGTCTTCTGTCCATTTTTCGATTGGGTTGTTTGTTTTCTTAATATTGAGCTGCTTGAGCTGTTTATATATCTTGGAGATCAATCCTTTGTCCATTGATTCATCTGCAAATATTTTCTCCCATTCTGAGGATTGGCTTTTTGTCTTGTTTGTAGTTTTCTTTGCTTTGCAAAAGCTTTTAAATTTCATTAGGTCCCATTTGTTTATTTTTGTTTTTATTTCCATTACTTTAGGAGGTGGATCAAAAAAGATCTTGCTGTGATTTATGTCGAAGAGTGTTCTTCCTGAGTTTTCCTCTAAGAGTTTTATACAGTCCAGTCTTACATTTAGGTCTCTAATCCATTTTGAGTTTATTTTTGTGTATGGTGTTAGAGAGTGTTCTAATTTCATTCTTTTACAAGTAGCTGTCCAGTTTTCCCAGCACCACTTATTGAAGAGACTGTCTTTGCTCCATTGTATATCCTTGTGTCCTTGGTCATAGATTAGTTGACCATAGGTGCGTGGGTTTATCTCTGGGCTTTCTATCCTGTTCCATTGATCTATATTTCTGTTTTTGTGACAGTACCATATTGTCTTGATTACTGTAGCTTTGTAGTATAGTCTGAAGTCAGGGAGTCTGATTCCTCCAGCTCCATTTTTTTCCCGCAAGACTGCTTTGGCTATTTCGGGTCTTTTGTGTCTCCACACAAATTTTAAGATTTCTTGTTTTACTTCTGTAAAAAATGCCACTGGTAATTTGATAGGGATTGCACTGAACTTGTAGATTGCTTTTGGTAGTATAGTCATTTTCACAATATTGATTCTTCCAATCCAAGAACATGGTATATCTCTCCATCTGTTTGTGTCATCTTTGATTTCTTTCATCAGTGTCTTATAGTTTTCTGAGTACAGGCCTTTTACCTCCTTAGGTAGGTTTATTCCTAGGTATTTTATTCTTTTTGTTGCAATGGTAAATGGGATTGTTTCCTTAATTTCTCTTTCTGACCTTTCGTTGTTAGTGAATAGGGATGCAACAGATTTCTGTGCATTAATTTTGTATCCTGCAACCTTACCAAATTCATTGATTAGCTCTAGTAGCTTTTTGGTGGCATCTTTAGGATTCTCTATGTATAGTATCATGTCATCTGCAAACAGTGACAGTTTTACTTCTTTTCCAGTTTGTATTCCTTTTATTTCCTTTTCTTCTCTGATTTTTGTGGCTAGGACTTCCGAGAGTGGACATCCTTGTCTTGTTCTTGATCTTAGAGGAAATGCTTTCAGTTTTTCACCATTGAGAATGATGTTTGCTGTGGGTTTGTTGTATATGGCCTTTATTATGTTGAGGTAGGTTCCCTCTATGCCCACTTTCTGGAGACTTTTTATCATAAATGAGTGTTGAATTTTGTCAAAAGCATTTTCTGCATCTATTGAGATGATCATATGGTTTTTATTCTTCAGTTTGTTAATATGGTGTATCACACTGATTGATTTACATATATTGAAGAATCCTTGCATCCCTGAGATAAATCCCACTTGATCATGGTGTATGATTCTTTTAATGTGTTGTTGGATTCTGTTTGTTAGTATTTTGTTGAGGATTTTTGCATCTATATTCGTCAGTGACATTGGTCTGTACTTTTCTTTTTTTGTAATATGTTTGTCTGGTTTTGGTATCAGGGTGATGGTGGCCTCATAGAATGAGTTTGGGAGTGTTCCTTCCTCTGCAATTTTTTGGAAGAGTTTGAGAAGGATGGGTGTTAGCTCTTCTCTAAATGTTTGATAGAATTCACCTATGAAGCCATGTGGTCTTGGACTTCTGTTTGTTGAAAGATTTTTCATCACAGTTTCAATTTCATTACTTGTGATTGGCCTGTTCATATTTCCTATTTCTTCCTGGTTAAGTCTGGGAAGGTTATACTTTTCTAAGAGTTTGTTCATTTCTTTCAGGTTGTCCATTTTATTGGCATAGAGTTGCTTGTAGTAGTCTCTTAGTCTTTCTGTGGTGTCCGTTGGAACTTCTCCTTTATCATTTCTAATTTTATTGATTTGAGTCCTCTCCCTTTTTTTCTTGATGAGTCTGGCTAAAGGTTTGTCAATTTTGTTTATCTTCGCAAAGAACCAGCTTTCAGTTTTATTGATCTTTGCTATTGTTTTCTTTGTTTCTATTTCATTTATTTCTGTTCTGATCTTTATGATTTCTTTCCTTCTACTAACTTTGGGTTTTGTTTTTTCTTCTTTCTCTAGTTTTTTAGGTGTAAGGTTAGATTGTTTATTTGAGATTTTTCTTGTTTCTTGAAGTAGGCTTGTATGGCTATAAACTTCCCTCTTAGAACTGCTTTTGCTGCATCCCATAGGTTTTGGATCATCGTGTTTTCGTTGTAATTTGTCTCTAGGTATTTTTTGATTTCCTCTTTGATTTCTTCAGTGATCTCTTGGTTATTTAGTAATGTACTGTTTAGCTTCCATGTGTTTGTGTTTTATACATTTTTTCCCCCTGTAATTGATTTCTAATCTCATATCATTGTGGTCAGAAAAGATGCTTGATATGATTTCAATTTTCTTAAATTTACTGAGTCTTGATTTGTGACCCAAAATGTGATCTGTCCTGGAGAATGTTCCACGTGCACTTGAGAAGGAAGCATAATCTGCTGTTTTTGGATGGAATGTCCTATAAATATCAATTAAATCTATCTGGTCTATTGTGTTATTTAAAGCTTGTGTTTCCTTTTTAATTTTCTGTTTGGATGATCTGTCCATCGATGTAAGTGAAGTGTTAAAGTCCCCCACTATTATTGTGTTACTGTTGATTTCCTCTTTTATAGCTGTTTGCAGTTGCCTTATGTATTGAGGTGCTCCTATGTTGGGTGCATATATATTTATAATTGTTATATCTTTTTCTTGGATTGATCTCTTGATCATTATGTAGTGTCCTCCCTTGTCTCTTGTAACATTTTTTATTTTAATATCTATTTTATCTGATATAAGTATTACTACTCCAGCTTTCTTTTGATTTCCATTTGCATGGAATATCTTTTTCCATGCCCTCACTTTCAGTCTGTATGTGTCCCTAGGTCTGAAGTGGGTCTCTTGTAGACAGCATATATACGGGTCTTGTTTTTGTATCCATTCAGTGAGCCTGTGTCTTTTGGTTGGAGCATTTAATTCATTCACGTTTAAGGTAATTATCAATATGTATGTTCCTATTACCATTTTCTTGATCGTTATGGGTTTGTTTTGTAGGTCCTTTTCTTCTCTTGTGTTTCCCACTTAAAGAAGTTCTTTTAGCATTTGCTGTAGAGCTGGTTTGGTGGTACTGAATTCTCTTAGCTTTTGCTTCTCTGTAAAGCTTTTGATTTCTCCATCGAATCTGAATGAGATCCTTGCCAGGTAGAGTAATCTTGGTTTTAGGTTCTTCCCTTTCATCATTTTAAATATATTGTGCCACTCCCTTCTGGCTTGTAGAGTTTCTGCTGAGAAATCAGCTGTTAACCTTATAGGAGTTCCCTTGTATGTTATTTGTCGTTTTTCCCTTGTTGCTTTCTATAACTTTTCTTTGTCTTTAATTTTTGTCAATTTGATTACTATGTGTCTTGGAATGTTTCTCCTTGGGTTTATCCTACCTGGAACTCTCTGCACTTCCTGGACTTGAGTGGCTATTTCCTTTCCCATGTTAGGGAAGTTTTCGACTATAATCTCTTCAAATATTTTCTCGGTTCCTTTCTCTCTCTCTTCTCTTATTTTCTCGGTTCCTTTCTCTCTCTCTTCTCCTTCTGGGACTCCTATAATGCAAATGCTGTTGTGTTTAATGTTGTCCCAGAGGTCTCTTAGGCTATCTTCATTTCTTTTCATTCTCTTTTCTTTATTCTGTTCTGCAGCAGTGGATTCCACCATTCTGTCTTCCAGGTTGCTTATCCTGTCTTCTGCCTCAGTTATTCTGCTATTGATTCCTTCTAAGGTATTTTTCATTTCAGTTATTGTATTGTTCATCTCTGTTTGTTTGGTTTTTAATTCTTCTAGGTGTTTGTTCTTTAATTCTTCTAGGTCTTTGTTAAACATTTCTTGCATCTTCCCGATCTTTGCCTCCATTCTTTTTCCGAGGTCCTGGATCATCTTCACTGTCATTATTCTGAATTCTTTTTCTGGAAGGTTGCCTATCTCCACTTCATTTAGTTGTTTTTCTGGGGTTTTATCTTGTCCCTTCATCTGGTACAAAGTCCTTTGCCTTTTCATTTTGTCTATCTTTCTGTGAATGTGGTTTTCCTTTCACAGGCTGCAGAATTGTAGTTCTTCTTGCTTCTCACACCAATGTTTTTTAAAAAGTATTTCTGATGTTGTTAGCTAATTAGCAAGTCAAGCTTCAGTTATTGATCCAGATATGAGTAACAGGAAGACTTGTATTAGCCACATCTAGAGTGAGATCCTTCTGATATCGTGTTGGCTGGTATATCTGGACTGTTCTTTTTTTAAAATTAAGGTAAAATTCACAAAACACACAACTGACCATTTTGAAGTGTTCAGTTCAGTTCAAATCAAGCAAAAGTAACCTTTAGTGTCAGAAGTTGGGGATGAGGGTAGGGGGAGTGACTGGGAGGGAGCCTAAGAGGGGTTTCTGGTATTGTTCTATTTCCTGATCTTGTGGGTTACTATAATATATGAGTGGTTCATGTTGGAAAATTGTCTCAAGCAATACCCTCATGATTTGTATTTATGTGTTGTAATTTTTTGTATTTATGTCTGTGTTGGTTTAAAAACGTGGCCACAAATGATTTGACACACCTCCCATTGAGAGGGTCTGTGTCCCTACCCCTTGAACTTGGATGGGCTCATGTTACTGGTGGACCAAAAGAATATGGTAGAAGGGATACAACATCGCTTCTGAGACTAGGTCAAGAAAGGCCATGCTGCTTTCACCTCACCTGCTGGGAACACTTATTCTTGCAACCCTGAGCCCCTGTGCAAGAAGCCTGGTTACTTTGAGGCTGCCAGACTGGAGGTGCCACCTGTAGGGCTATAGTCTGCAGGCCCAGAGGAGCTTGTCCATCCCATGTGCCACACATATGAGTAAAGAATCATCTTGGAAGCAGACTCTCTGGCCCAGCTCTTCCAGCCCCAGCCATTGGGGTCACCCCAGCTGAGGTCCCAGATATCCTGGAGCAGAGAAGAACCACCTTCCCTGTGCCCAAACTCCTGATGCAGAGAGCCCATGAACATAATACAATGATGGGGGCTTTTTTACATCACTGTGTTTTTTTAAATTGTGGTTAAAAAAACCAACAAAGCACACAACATAAAATTTATCATCTTAATCATTGTTAAGTGTATGGTCCAGCAGTGTTAAGTATATGTGCAACAGATCCCAAAATATTTCATCTTGAGAAACTGAAACTCTGCACCCATTAAACAACTCCCCTTTCCCCCTCACCCCTGTTCCTGTCAACCAGCATTCTACCTTCTGTCTCAATGAATCTGATGACTCCAGAAACCTCATCTAAGTGGAATCACACAGTATTTGTTTTTTTGTGACTGATTTATTTCACTTAATACAATATCTTCAAGTTTCACCCGTGTTGGAGCATGTTCCAGAATTTCCTTCCTTAGTAAGACTAAATAGTATTCCGTTGTATGTAGAGACCACATTTTGCTGACCCATTCATCCATCAGTGGGCACTCCGGTTGCTTCCACCTTTTGGCTCTTGTGAATAATAATGTTGCCATGACCGCCACTAAGTTTGTTACACCATAGCAAAGAGCTGCAACAACATTGCGCCTCCATAAAAGTGTATTTAAAAAAAAAAAGATAATTAAAGATGACTACACTTAAAAATGTATTACCCAGCAGAGCATTCTTACAAGGATTAGGCAACATGCAGACGCTCAGGGAATGCAGCCCTGTGACTTCTTGAAAAAAACAAAACCCTTCCGTGCTGGACAGCACCATCCCCGAGATACATCCAAATAAACAAGGCTAGGCATGGAAAAGCTATAGAGGAAGGTCTGGTGGAGAGCAGCAAATCTACTCTATTCTAGAAACTAAAGAGGGGGAATCATGGTTATTTGGTTGAATATGTACGATATAAACCTGGAGGTTTTAAGAAAAATTATGTAAATAATCATATTATTTATAGCCATATAATTACAGATGTAACCTTATATATAGTTATACATATATATACATGAAGAAGGTGGGATTGGGACAGAGCTAATTTCTTCCTCTAAATATCAGAAGATCAATCCATTGTATCTATGACCAAACTACACAGGGTTTGGGTTTGTTTTGTTTTTAATAATTATAAACACAACAACAACAACAAAGAAGGCGTGATTTGTTTGGAAGGGGCTTTCTGTACAGCACTGTCTTCAAGCCCACACCACCCTGAGGTTAGTGGTATTTGCTCACTTTACTGAGGTTCAGAGAAGGTAAGTGCCTGCCCAAAGGTGCACAGCTGGCAGCGGGAGGGGCCCAAACGCAGGGTGTCTCATGCCTGATCCCGACTCCAACCCTCCAACTCCATCCCTGCAGGCTGGGCAGCCCCTTCCCCAGCCTTGGAAAGCCCTCTCTTCTTCTGGAGTAGGGAGAATGTCCAGGGCTAGGTCTTAGCGGGCTGAGTCAGCTGCTAATTTGGGAGAACATGCGAAAATGGCCTTCTAGCTTCAGCTTCATCTCTAAGATAGAAAGAACGATCCTTTGCTTTTCAGTCATCAATAACAACAACTGAGGGCATCCTCTGTGCCAGGCCCTGGGTCACAACGGGGCAAAGTGCTGTGATGGAGACAGCCCAAGGAAGTGCTGACACCTCGGGGCTCAGGGAGACCTCCGGAGGGAGGAGAGACACTGGAGCTGATAGCTTGGCAAGGATGGGAGGGCGTGCCCACCAAGGAGGGCACAGACGAGGCAGAGAAGTGAGACCCTCGTGGTGGGTGGAAAGTTACCCCTGCCCCTGGTAATCCGGACCGGTTTTCTGCCACTTTCCATTCATCTGCCTGTTCTAGAATTTTATATAAATGGAGGCGTGTAGTGTGTACTTTTTCACGTCTGGCTTTTTCCATTCAAACTGATTCTGAGATTCGTGTGTGTGATAAGCCTGGGTTTCTTCTTACTGCTGAGCGGCAGTGTGTTCTATGCATACACCGCAATGTACGCATCCGTCATGATGAGTGCTATAGACTGAACGTCTGTGTCCCCCCGAAATTCATATGTTGAAACTTGACCCTAATGTGATGGTATTTGAGGGTATTTATGTATTCTGGATACAAGTCCCTTGCCAAATATATGTATTGTGAATATTTTCTGCCAGTCTGTGGCTTGCGTTTTAACTTCCTTATTGGTGTCTTTTGAAGCTCATGCTTGTTTGTTTGTTGTTTTAATAAATTTATTTATTTATTTACTTTTGGCTGCGTTGGGTCTTTGGTGCTGTGTGTGGGCTTTCTCTAGTTGCAGCCAGCGGGGGCTACTCTTCGTTGAGGTGTGCGGGTTTCTCACTGTGGTAGCTTCTCTTGTTGCAGAGCACGGGTTCTAGGTGTGTGGGTTTCAGTAGTTGTGTCACGTGGGCTCAGTAGTTCTGGCTCGCGGGCTCTAGAGCGCAGGCTCAGTAGGTGTGGCGCAGGGGCTTAGTTGCTCCGCGGCATGTGGGATCTTCCCGGACCAGGGTTTGAATCTGTGTCCCCTGCACTGGCAGGCGGATTCTTAACCACTGCGCCACCAGGGAAGTCCCTCATGCTTGTTTTTATATCAATAAAACATCCAGTGGTGATCATTTTGTGATATATAGAAATATCAAATCACTATGTTGTCCACCAGGAACTAACATTGTATTGTTGGTCAATTATACTTCAGAAACAAACAAAGAAACAAACAAAGTCATAGAAAAACAGATCAGATTTCTGGTTACCCGAGGTGAGGCGTGGGGCGAGGGCATTGGATGAAGGTGGTCAAAAGGTACAAACTACCAGCTCTAAGGTAAGTACTAGGGATGTAATGTACAACGTGATAAATATAATTAACATTGCTGTATGTTATATATGAAAGTTGTTAAGAGTAAATCCTAAGAGTTCTCATCATAAGGGAAAAGGATTTTTTCTTTTTCTTTTATTCTGTATCTATATGAGATGTTGGATGTTCACTAAACTTATTGTGGTAATCATTTCACGAGGTATGGAAGTCAAATCATTATGCTGTACACTTTAAATGTATACAGTGCTGTACGTCAATTATATGTCAATAAAACTGGGAGAAAAAAATGTCCAAAAGAGGGAGAAATTCAGTGCAGGGGTGGCGCTCCAAGCTCAGCTGATTTGGGCATTACTCAGAAATGAGAATAAAGCAAAGCTGAAATGACACGGACTCTGACATCCTAACTCATGTCTGGTGTTAATGTTTCCTCATTTGGAGCCCTAGCAGGTAAAGGGCCAGGCAGGCTGTTTTTTTACTGGGCACTGACCGCTGCCGTCTGCTCTTCTGGACACCTGGGAGCTGGCCTGAGGAAGCCTGCACCCGGTTGGGAGAGCACGGCCCCCAATTTCCCAGACAGGCTGCCCCCTGCTGGAGGTCATGGGGAACCACATGGCAGATGGTTCCCTGAGTCACCTGGCTGGTTGGTGGGAACCCCCTGGGCATGGAGGCCTCCTACCTGCCCCTTCTCCGGATGCCAGCAGAGGCTTCCTGATGGCAGTACGTCGCTAGGACAGTTCTTGCCTCAGGGGCTTCAGGTTTAGTTCTTGGAATCTCTGAGGTTTAGGAGGGCAAACAGAACTGCTCTGCCCAAGGAAGGGAGATTCAGATGCAGAAGTGGCTCCAACCAGCCGGTGAGTAGCTGGGAGCACGGCTGGCCCACCCGCCTCCCTCAGTTCTTTGCCACTGCATTCCAGCCAACGGCCACAGGGTGTCTGCTGCTGGGGCCTGGCCTTGACAAACATTTCTTCATTCCCCAGGTGACTGGAGCCCGCTAGCTATGGAAGATCTTGCCACGAAGGTCATACGTGTGATGCGGGGGTAGGGGAGGTGGGTCCGGGGGCAGTGGACGGCGCCCTCCTGAGATGCCCTCCCGAGATGCCACTGTGGGCCAGGTTGCAGAGCCAGTGTCCCCATCTGGCTTTAGGGCTCCGGACAGGCTCACCGAGGCAGCTGTCTTCTCTGGATGGACCCCCCTGCACTTCCAGGATGCATGTGGGATCAAGGGGCCCCTGGAAACCCAGTGGACAGGGTGGGTGTCCTGATCATACTAGTTCCCTTGTCCCTACAGATGGGGTCTAGAGCCTCCACCCCCGGGTCTGACTGGGAGGTTGTTGATTCATTTGACAATATTTACTGGGCATCTACTACGCACAGATAGTCATAGGCACCTGGGCTGCTTACTGCTAGTGGTAAAAATAATAAAAGCGGGCTTCCCTGGTGGCGCAGTGGTTGAGAGTCCGCCTGCCGATGCAGAGGACACGGGTTTGTGCCCCGGTCCGGGAAGATCCCATATACCGCGGAGCGGCTGGGCCCGTGAGTCATGGCCGCTGAGCCTGCGCTCCGGAGCCTGTGCGCCGCAACGGGAGAGGCCGCAACAGTGAGAGGCCCGCGTGCCGCAAAAAAATTAATTAATTAATAATAAAAGCTTCCGTTCAACCAACACTTACTCTGTGCTGCCTGCTGCATATGGTACTAGGATCTTTACATGTGTGGCCTCACTTGATTTCCTAAAAGTCCTGCAGGCTAGGATACATCTTATTTAATCTTCCCAGTAGCCTGGTAAGTACCTCACCCTAACCAGAAACAGAATCTCTGGAGATGGAGACTGGGAATCTCTATTTTATTTCCTGAGGTGTCCCCAGCTTGGGGTTGCCAAGGAGGCGGATCCTGTGCACCCTAACTTTAAAGATGAGGGTCTGTGCGGTGCAGAACTTGCTCAGGGCGTCTGCAGCCCTGTGGGTCTCCGCACTCCACCCGCCCCTCAGGAGAGACCGCTAGAGAGTCAGGAGCAGAGGAGGAGGGAGAGCGTGGGTCCCCCTCTCACTAATGTTCCAGGTGAGTCCGACTGCGGGCTTCTCCACCTCCACCCGCTTGCTGGAGTTGTAGGGGGCTGCGCGATCTTATAAGCTTTTAGTTACCAGTTTTCTCGTCTACAGGACAAACTCGGGTATGAGTTTAAAAGTGAAGAGGATTTCAAATCCCGCCAGGCAGGGGATTTAAAACGGAAAGTGCCACCTAGTGGCGGCAGCGAGGAATTACCGCGTCCCTACAAAGCTACAAGAAATTTGCTGAGAGTAGACCTTAAAAAAAAGAAAAGAAAAAAGAAAATTATGTGAGGTGATGGATGTGTTAATTAACTAAATGGGGGATGCTTTCACAATGTACACATTTATCAGATCACCACAATGTACACTTTAAATGTCTTACTATTTTATATGTCAATTATACCTCAATAAAACTAAAATTAAAAAAGAAAAAGATTGTCTGGTTAACGTCGAAAATTACAGACTTTCAAAACTGAAAGGGGTTTTAAAGAGCACCAGCTACAACCCGCCCATTTTCTGTCTGGGGACTGTCTCACTTGTAAGGACGATGCTCTCATGGTCGTCCTGAAGAAAGTGAGTGATAACACTTCGGAGAAAGGCCTCTGTTAAGACTAAATCATCAAAAGGAAGCCAGACAGGGGCCCGAATAGTATTTACCTGCCCTGGGTATGCTTTCCTGAAGCACACCTAAGGCTGAACCCGGCGAGTTCCGGTTCATCAGGAGTTTGAAGCGCCCTCTTCTGGGTACCAATGGTTTGTCAACGACACTCTTAAAATTTGCTTCGAAGACCAAATAAAATTCATTATGGCCATAGCATTTGTTCATTCATTGAGCAAATGTTTATCATGACACCCTATGCAGACACTGTGCTTCGTGCTGGAGATTCAAGGAACACACGACCTCAGTTCTTGTGCTCAGGGCATTAATGGAGGAGACAGATACTAATTCAGATAAATTCACACCAGCTGTGATAAATAGCCAGGATGAAAGAACAGGGAGGTGACAACGTATTACAGGGGACCTGACCTGGGAGGTTAGGGAGGGCTTCCCGTAGAAGGTGACATTACTCCTGAAGTGGAAGTTTGGAGTTAAACAAAATGTCAGGCAACAGGGCCTGATGTGGAATGACTGAGCTCCCATCCAGCCTGGTGCTAAGGTCACTACAGGGGAAGCTGACCTCAGTGCACTGTTAGGTGGAAACAGTTTCCCAAGAGGGATAAGAAGCAGGACCCCGTTTCCAAGTTTCATCAAGGACTGTTAATAGGAGCTCATTTTAGAATGGGAATTTGAAAAGTTCTATCATCTTTTGTCATTTCTGGGTCAGTTAATATAATCTGATTTTTCCTCAGGCTAAAGGCAAACTTTTACTTCTTATTCTTTTTTTTTAATCATTAAGTCTATTATTTATTTATTTATTTATTTATTTATGGCTGCGTTGGGTCTTCGTTGCTGCACACAGGCTTTCTCTAGTTGTGGCGAGCAGGGGCTACTCTTCCTTGCAGTGCACGGGCTTCTCATTGCCGTGGCTTCTCTTGTTGCGGAGCATGGGCTCTAGGCGTGCGGGCTTCAGTAGTTGTGGCACGCGGGCTCAGTAGCTGTGGCTCGCAAGTTCTAGAGTGCAGGCTCAGTAGTTGTGGTGCACGGGCTTAGCTCCTCCGCAGCATGTGGGATCTTCCCAGACCACGGATCGAACTGTGTCCTGTGCACTGGCAGGTGGATTCTTAAGCACTGCGCCACCAGGGAAGTCCTTTACTTCTTATTCTTATGTCAAGCAATTTTTTTACTGGATGTCAGACATTGTGAGGTTTTTGTTTTGGGGTGATAGGTGTTGTCATGTCCCTTTAAAGAGTGTTGGAGTTTTTGTGGCAAGCAGTTCATTTATTTGCAGATCACTTTGGTCTTTTAAGACTTGTTTTTAAGCTCTTTCAAGACTCTCTCCTTTACCGCCAATTTAACCCGCTTTTAACGTGTGGCACTTCTGGGCTCTCTACCCAACACCCTATGCATTCAATGAAGTCTCTTCACTTTGGCTGATGGGAACTCAATTCTTAGTGCTTATGAGCTTGGGGAATTGTTCAGCTTATGGCTCTGCAGTAACTGTTCTTTCCCTGGAAGGTGTTATTGTCTGGCTCCCCCAAAAACTCGGGGGACCCTATGAAGGTTTCCAGAGCTCTCCCTCCTCCTGCCTGCTGTATCCTGTCAGTTCTAGCTGTCTTGACCTCCCCAGATTTCCATCTCTGGCTCTTCAACTCAGAGAGATTACTGAGCTCTGCTTGGGTTTCCCTTCTTTGTGCCAATCTGGATTTTACCTCCAGGCAGAAAGCCTGAGACAGGGTAGGACTCACCTCATTTACTTCCTCTTCTCCTGAGCTGCTTGCTTCTCGAGGCCAACTGAGCATTTTGTCTAGTTATCCAGTTGTTTCTGACAGGAGTGCGTGGGAGGACGGTCCGATGCTCTCAGGGCAGGAAGCAGAAGATTCTATTCTTCACTGCAGCCGGAACCGGCAGTTCTGTCCTCTAGTTGTTTCAACATTTTAATGTAAAACAGCTTTAAAGTTACAGAAACGTTGCAAGAACAGGACAAAGAACTCCTGTATGTCCTCCAGCTGGAGACCCTATTCACGTGTCACCAGTTGCCCCAGTAGCATCGTTTAGAGCAAAGGATCACACATGGCAGCCAGCTGTCTTGCCTCCGCAGTCACTTTCCAACTGAGTCAGCCCCTCAGTCTTTCTTTGACTTTCAGGACTTTACTTTTTTTTTTTTTTTTTTTTTTTTTTTTACTTTTTTGTGGTACGCGGGCCTCTCACTCTTGTGGCCTCTCCCGTTGCGGAGCACAGGCTCCGGACGCGCAGGCTCAGCTGCCGTGGCTCACGGGCCCAGCCGCTCCGCGGCATGTGGGATCCTCCCGGACCGGGGCACGAACCCGCGTCCCCTGCATCGGCAGGCAGACTCTCAACCACTGCGCCACCAGGGAAGCCCCAGGACTTTACATTTTTAAGAGTCTAGGCCAGTCATTTTGCAGAACGGACCTCATTTTGGATCTGTCCAATGTTTCCTCGTGGTTGGACCCAGGTAACGCGTATCACATGCACTGTGTTCTCTCCCTTGTAACCTGGTGGGTGACGCCTGAGGTTTCCTGGTTGCACAGCTGGTGGCAATAACTTAATCCACTTGATGAAAACAATATGTGCCGGGCTTTTCCAATGTAAAGTTTCTTTTCTTCCTTTTGTATTTAATAAATGTTTTGTGGGGAGATACTTTGGGACCATGTAAAACCCTGACCCTCACTCCCTTTCATCCACTCAGCACGCTTGAGTGTTTCTTGCTGGAATTACTTCTTCTATGGTGGCTGCCAGACCGTGATGTTCTCATGTCTGCACTGCTTCTATCCCCGCCATGTCATACACTAGTTTTTTTTTTTTAGATGTTGGGGGTAGGAGTTTATTAATTAATTTATTTATTTTTGCTGTGTTGGGTCTATAGTTTCTGTGCGAGGGCTTTCTCTAGTTGTGGTAAGCGGAGGCCACTCTTCATCGCGGTGCGCGGGCCTCTCACTATCGCGGCCTCTCTTGTTGTGGAGCACAGGCTCCAAACGCGCAGGCTCAGTAGTTGTGGCGCACGGGCCTAGCTGCTCCGCAACATGTGGGATCTTCCCAGACCAGGGCTCGAACCCGTGTCTCCTGCATTAGCAGGCAGATTCTCAACCACTGCACCACCAGGGAAGCCCTCGTACACTAGATTTTAATAGGTACCTTAAGGTCGTCTGTGGGGGGGGGGGTGCTACTTGAAGAATCATTGAAAAGTGAAAGAAATTATCGTGCAGTTAGTCAATTGATGTCTCCTCCGCTGAAGAGGAGTCACGGATGTGGGAGCCAGAGGTCCAGAGCAAAAGCGGGAAGCGGGTGAGCTCCTTCTAAGCCTGTTGAATTGTGGGTGACAGTGAAATCTGTGTCTAGTGAGAAGGTGGGAAGAGGAGACGAGAGCCTGGATACCCCAGGTGACACCCATGTAGCCCACGCCCAGCTGGTCCCCTCTCAGCCTCCCCGCAGAGTCCGGCGCCGCTGGATAAAGCGTCGCTGGGGTCTCTTTGGTCCTCAACCGGCTCTGATTCTGTTCCTGCGCCGGGTGTGGGCTGAAATGCAGCAAAGCAGAAAGCGACCGCCAGAGGGCGCTGCCACGCCCCTTACATTCCGCCTTGAGGGTTGCCCGAGACTCGAGCGAAGATCTTCCGCTGGCGTCAACCTTTGTTCGGGACTTATAGTTTATTTGATGCTAAGGGAACCTCACTGCGTAGGAAATCGTTACCTTTCCAGACGAGGACCCGAGGCTCAGAGCGGTCTTGCCTGAGTTCACACAGCTAGCAAGCAGAAAAGCTGGCCTGACCCCACAGGCTGTACCCTCCGCACCTGTCCTGCACAAGCGCTTCCAGGGATTAAACTTCCGTGTTGAAGGTGTTTTTCTAGATACTCAGGAGTCATAGACAAAAAAGTCACGTCCCTGTGGTAAACGAGGGTGGGCGTCACAGTCTTGAGGATTTGGTCCCTAATTCTTTAACATGCCCCCAAGACTGGGCGGGGGGCGGGGGCTGCAGCTTAGTGTTTGGGTGTCTGACTTCATCACCAACTGAGTAAGAAAATGGGGCAAGAGAAAAATAGCAGGACAGTGAGACATCCAGGGAGCTGGGACACACCAGAAGGGAGGGGTCTGCTGAGGACATTGGGGTGCCTGGTGCGTCCCCACCTCTTCCTAGGCTCTGCAATTAATAGATGCCCAGTCTGGTAAATTGCTTCCTTTCCTGGAGCCTCAGCTTCCTTATCTGTAAAATGGGATCACAATTGTCTGGCTATGAGAGTTTGGAAGGATAGAATGAGATTATGTATTAAAGGCATAACTACACATTGGTGTCAGTGCTGGTAAGAGAATGTATGGGCACCAAGGGGAAAGGGCAGCTGTGAGAAACATGCCCAAGGAAACCAACATGTCCAAGAGGGGGACCAAGGTTTCTGAGTCCAATTCATGCAGGCTGAGAGGGGGTTTCTCTGTCTTGGGGACTGTGGGAAATGGGAGACTGGAGATGAAAATGATACAGTTATCTATCTGGAAAAGCCCAAAGAATCAACCACCTTCTACATACACACATGCCTTACAAACTCAAAAAACATTAGAACTAATAAGCTGGTTTTCAGTAAAAGGTGGTTATAAAGGAGTAATTTACAAAAACAATACCCATGCCCTCCACTATAATATCAGTTTAAAATATAATGAAAAAAAATCTACTCTCAATAACAACAAGATATAAAGTTCCTTGGAATGAATTTAACAAACATGTATAGGACCTAGATTTAAAGGTAAACAAAAATAGAAGTAAACAATAAAACTTTGCAGAGAGACAGAACAGACTTGATTAGAGAGGGGTACAGAGCATGGCCTTGAAAATAATATATGATGTTATTAAAATATTCAGATTTTAATTCCATGCTCCGTTTAATCACTACACAAAAATAAATTCCAATACATGTATGAAAATAGTCAAGAAATATTTGAAAAAGATTTATGATAGAAGGCTTTCTTACTGTTACTAAAACATATTTTTAAACTATGGTTATTAAAACCGTGTGTTATAGAAATAGCCATTCAGATCCAAGGAACTGAACAGAAAATCCATAAGTGGACCCACACTAATATGATAATTTAATATGTGATAAGGGAAGCATTTCAAGTTCTTGGGGAGAATGCTTAACAAATGGTGTTTTACAAAACCTGGCTAGGGCTTCCCTGGTGGCGCAGTGGTTGAGAGTCCACCTGCCGATGAAGGGGACGTGGGTTCGTGCCCAAGTCCGGGAAGATCCCGCGTGCCGTGGAGCAGCTGGGCCCATGAGCCATGGCCGCTGAGCCTGCACGTCCGGAGCCTATGCTCCGCAACGGGAGAGACCACAACAGTGAGAGGCCCACGTACCGCAAAAACAAACAAACAAACAAACAAAAAAAACCTGTCTAACATCATAGACTGAAAATAAAGCTAAATGCCTATCTTATATCTGAAGCCAGATTTATTAAGAATTTAAACGCAAAACAAAACAAAAAGCACCAGTTTTACTGGAAGAAAATATATTATAGGTTAAAGTTTACATAACTTTACAATAGAACTAAGCAAAAGCTAACATCGTAAAGAAAAAAACTGATAAACTTAACAGGTAAAAATTACCATAAATGAAATTCAAAAGCAAATGACAGCCTGGGGAAAATATTTGCAACATCTATGAAAAGAGGTTAGTATTTTTAATCTCTAAAGAGCTCTTCAGAAATCAATTAAAAATGTATATTTTAGTAGAAAAACTGTCTCTGGGCATAAGTAGGCAATTTACAAAAGAAAAAAATATATGAATACCCAACAAATGCAATGTCCAAAATAGGATAATATCATTTCTTGCTTATTAAATTGGCAAATATTTTTTAAAATAATTGTAAGACCTAGAGTAGAGGAGTGTGTAAGAAAACAGGTATTTTCTGGGGCACAGTTTGCCAGTGCATGTCAAAAACCATTCAAAGGCATGTAGAGCATCTTGTGATTCCCAATATCCCTGACATCCCTGCCCTGTACTGTGAAGAAACCCTTTTTAATCCAACTGGGATAATCTCACCCTCTTGCCACAGCAATTGGCCAGGTAACCCAAACTGGTCTAGGTTTGGCCACTTTACCCTAATCATGCCAAAGAGACTCAAGGAAGATTTGCTGGGGCTACTGGGATGGAAGATTCCTTGTTCTTTAGCAAGAGCTCCTAGACTTCTGCTCTCCATCCTTTTCTGTAAGGAATGGAATGCATTCTCATTCCAATGGAATGAGAACCCTGGAAGTGCTGCAGCCATTTTGCCACCATGAGGGATGGTGCCAAGAATGAAGCTGTCCTGAGGGAGGCAGAGTGGAGAAAAGAGGATTGGGTCCATGATGGTATTGTGGGACCAGTGAATCACAGCAACCCTGAAGCCTGCTCTACCTCTGGACCTTCTGGCTTTGTGTGTCAATAAATCCCCTCTATTGTTTGGTTTGGGTTTCCCTAGAAGCAGGCCTAGAGCAAGGATTCAGTGCAAGGCAACACCAGTAGGAGAGTCTGGAAGTGAGACAGGGGAGGGAAGTGTGTTTTATGAAGCCACTTCAGGGAGGCACATCGAGTAAATACACTTAAACGTAACTGTTTTTAAAATTAACGCAAAGAATAAAATAAAATTAATGCCTTCGGTGACAGCAAAAAGTTGGAAATAAACTAACATCCAACCACAGGGACTATTGAGTACTACACAACAAATTATTACATGGCCATCAAAAAGCCCACAACACTGCAGAAATGTAACCATTGACAGAAAGATGTTCATGATACATTGTTAAATAAACAGAGGCGATTACAAGACAAAAAGTACAATTGTGCCAATGTCAGTTTCCTGGTTTTGATACTGTGCGATCTTTGTATAAAATATTACCACCGGGGGAAGCTGGGGGAAGGGTGCTCCCCACCTCTCTGTGCTATTTCTGCAACTCCCTGTGAGTCTACAATTATTTCAAAAGAAAATGTGAAAACAAGAAAAAGAGGACCTACAGAATAATCCCATTTGTTAGAGATCTCTAACATGTATATGGTAAAAGTTTCACACCTTGGTAGTAAGACTTTTTCTGAATAAGTGAGATGATGGATTTTTCTAGACCCTTTTTTCTTTTTCCCCCATCTCTTTGTACTCTCTGTAATGGAGCAGGTTTAGGTTTACAGGAAAAATTGAGCAAAAATTATAGAGAATTGACAGATCCCCTCTATCACCCTCCCCAATTTTCCTTATTTTTTAACATCTTATTTAGTGTAGTACACTTGTTACAATTGACAAGCCAATATTGATACATTATTATTAAACAAAAGCCTCTTGGCATTGTACATTCTATGGGTTTTGACAACTGCATAATAAGTGTATCCACTATTACAGTATTGTACAGAATAGCAGTTTCACTGCCCTAAAAATCCTATGTGCCCCCCCCTTATCCTCCTATCCTCTCCGCAACCAATGATTTTTTACTGTCTCCATCGTTTTACCTTTTCCAGAATGTCATGGAATCACACGGTATGTGGCCTTTTCAGCTTGTCTTCTTCCACTTAGTGATATGCATTTAAGGTTCCTTCATGTCTTTTCACAGCTTGATAGTTCATTTCTTTTTATCACTGAATAACATCCCATTGTATAGATGTACCAGTTTGTTTATCTAATGAGCATTTGTTAAAATAAAGGGGGAAAGAAAACCCTTCCCTTAGAAAGGGGTATAAAGCACATTTGAGGGCGATGAGGGAGAACAAAAAGGTGTGTTCAGAGAGGCACCATATGACAGTGCTGTGCACTGGTGAGGACGGAGCACAGCGGGCATGTCAGGGCACAGGCATCAGGTTGCCTGGACTGGAAAGGGGCCTGCGGAAGGGAGGGCACCAGCAGGAGGTACTCAGCGGGAGCCCTGGGCCTCTGGGTCCCGGGAGAGAAGGCGGAGGCATGACAGGTGCAGGAGCGGTTGGGTCTTATGTTGCTGCATGTTGATCTGTGTATTGAGGAATTTCCTGCCTAGCTCATGGTGGTTTTCAAACCACTTGTCCACCCCTTCCTGGCAGCTGCGTTCTGGAAAAGCTCATCACCGAGCCATCGTTTTATAAATATGCTGCAAGACTTTCCCAGGAGGCCGGGGGCTCAGCCTGGACATTAGCACCTTCGTGGCCAGACCGGCAGGCTGTTGGTTGTCGCTGGTGCTAGGGTGTAATTCACCCGCCAACAACAGCCTGAGAGCCCGATGCCACCGCATCCCCAGAACCAGGGTAGCTGCGGGAGGTGGCAGAGTAGCTGTCCCCTCAGTTCCGAGACTCTCATATCCAGGGGTGACTGTGGCCTTAAAGGCCATCTGGTCTACCCTTGGGTGTGCCACTGGGATCTCCACGGTAAACCATCTCTCTCTGTCTACCCAGAGGCCCTGGTTTCATGGCACAAGGCCATTTCCCACAGTCAATGAGACATTTGAAGCTATTCAACTGTCACTGATCCTTTCTCCAGACTAGAGGACTTCTGTGGCCATCCTCCTCGCCCTCAGACTCTCCATCTGCACTGATTAGCCCTGTGTATAGGCAGCTGAATCCTCTCTCCTTCCAGGGAATCGAGTTTAGGTTTCCCTGTCTCGGTTGTGAGCACACCTCCTGTTTCCTGCCTGGGTTAGTGCCGGGGGATCCATGATTTCCTGGGCTCTTGTCTGCACCCATGCTGCTGGACCCACCGTTTCCATGCTGGGGACAATTCAATCTTCCTCTATTGATCTCACACTAGTTTCGCCATGTTCCTTTTATGCTCTGATCATCAATTAAAAGATCCTTTCTATTGCCCATGGTCATTTTGGCAAGCGTCCGCTCATTTGGGACTTCCATCTTACCAAAGGTGGTTCTAGAGATCCAGTCTTGGTATAGTGCCCTTTTCCTGCCTTTTCCCCCCGATATGGTTGACCTGTGACCACCTTACCAAGCCTTAACTTGGGAGGAGACAGTCTTACCACTGGCCCACCAGCTGGTGGGGTGCCCCCTTCATTTTGGACTCCAGCCCCCTGTCTTGTGTGGACCACCCAGAGCCCACTTAGGAAGGGGGGGATCAGGTGGGGCTCCTTGATAGGCAAAGTGGGCTATGCCGTCCTGGGGCTCCCACCTTGTCCCCTTCCTGCCGGTCCTTCAGGAGCCACACCTGCTCTCTGGGGCCCCTTTCTTTACCACCTGCTACACTGGGTCTTACTGCTCCTGTTACTACTGGTGACGGGGGTCCCATTCATCTTCATA